>NC_132840.1:26655501-31655501 GCF_048164855.1 Canis lupus baileyi | reverse complement strand
TGGAAACCATCAGCCCGCCGAGGTGGCTGCGTGTTCTCCAAAATGCTCATTTTTACTTGAGCTTGAATTTTATCACTGGCAACAGATCCTATCACTTTGTTGTCACTTTGCTTTTTAGGTGGTGGGTTTGTGTTACTTGGTTTTGGGAAAACAGCTGCCCTGTGTTACATGCACCCATGCCGTGGAGCCCAGGCTCTTGGCCAGGCCTCCCACTCCCACCCCTGCTCTGGTGGCTGTCACCAGAGTGCCTCCCTCTCAGACACCCCGTGGGCCTGTACCCGCAGTCCCCCATTTTCTCACACACAATGCTGGGAAGAGCTGAGGTTTAATAAAATTCATCTTTTGGAAGTTCTCAGGGCAGCGGCTTTTTCTTTGTTTAGACCTGAGTAAGTGGTAATGGAGGTGACAGAAGGGGTGACCCGGTGCCCTTTGGGCGGTGGCCTTGATCCTGCTGAGCATTATCCGCCATTGTGCTAAGGTAGGCACAGGGAAGGAGAGGATTATTATGCAAATAGCAGACTGTGTGCCCGGCTCTGGGTGTTCTGGGTGTTCTGGGGACACCGGGGATCCCCACGGGCTTCCCACTTTGGGAAGCAGTGCTCTCTGGCACACCCCACGCTGGTTGCTGCTTCCTCTGCTCAGTACGGTCCTCTCCAGATGGGTCCTGTCCCAGCAATTCTCATGCTGTGGTCACTGGTGCACCCCCACTGGATGGGGCTGTGGACATCTTCCCGCCCCCTTGGGGGCCTGGGGAGTGTTCTTTATGGAGCAGAGCAGCTGGCCCCAGGCTGTACACATGTGTCCTGCCTGTCCCTACACCCTGGGGTATTTCCCAACCAGGGGATGCCAGTGGAGGGAGAGACAGTCTTGCCTTTGGCGGCAGGGAGGGCAGGCAGGAGGAAGGGGTGGCCTGGGAGCAGGCTGGGGCTTGCCGTGGGCCCCTCCAGTCCTCCTGCGGGGAGCTAGGCACTCTGCTGGACACAGAAGGGGGGTGCTGCGGGCATCAGGGCCGGGGGTTGGGATACACGCTGGCCCTCCCCAAGGGCAAGGGCAGTGAGGGTGGGCAGGGCACCAGAGACTGACCAGCAAGGATGGGCCAAATGACGATCCCCTTGTCCTCTGGAGGTGGGCCTGCCAGTCTGGGTGTGAGTATCGCAGCCTTGACACCCAGTATCTGGCTGGCCGCCCTCCTGCCTACCCGGGCCTGGGCTATACGTCTTCATTAAACAGGCTGGCTCTGGGCGGGCAGGAGCAAGAGGACCTCTCTGCCCTGTCCCCACCCCGTGGCCCAACCTGGCACTGGACAGGGCCATCTTGGGCAGTGGCCAGTTTCTAGGACTTGACATTGGCATCAGGGTGAGGGTCTGAGCAGAGGCTGAACAGAGGTGCCCCCACCTCACCTGAGGCTATGCAAGGATGGGCAGGCTTAGCTAGGGACAGCCCCCGGCCCGCAGCCCCCATCCCACAGGGCTGCTGATCCTGCTGCAGGCCCCGGAGACTGTAGGGGGTCCAGCGTGGCTGGCAGGGGGTCACCACAAGAGGCCCCAGCGTGACTTGAGGGGCAGGGGTAGGTGGTGATGGGCTCAGCTCACACGGCAAGGTGCAGCCGGGCTCATGCCAACGGCTGACCTCATGGTCCTTAACGGCCGTGCCTCGGCTTGTGGTGTGGCACTGTTGCCTAATTAGGTTCTACTGTGCCAGCCCCGCTGAGCCCCACGCCCGGCCCGCTCTTATAGACGTGTCCAGGCATGGACCCCGGGCTCCCGTTGCAGCAGGAAGCCGCCGTGCCTGCTCGGGAACCCGGCAGTAGCTGGCTGGGACCGTGGTGGGAGCTTGCCCTGGCCTCGTGGGCTGTGGAGCTGAGGGTCTGCTGCAGTCTGGCTGCCTCGGGCGAACCTGGGTCTGGAGACCCCACGCCTGCTGGTGAGCCTGGAGCTGGGGCGTCCAGAGGGGAGACCAGGAGCACAGGGTGGGCCTGTAAAGGGCTGTAGTGGGCACAACCGGGCTGGGGCTGGAGGGGACCCATGAGTCCTGGGTGCCCTGGCCTTAGGGTTGCCTGGCGCTCGTCCTCTGCTCTTCTGGGGCGTGGGACCCCGGAGAGCTCCTGGCTGATTCCAGGTCTCCTGCTGGTCGTGGAGGGAGTAGGAGGGGATAGGCCAGGTGGAGGCCTGGGGGCTGACGCATGCCAGGCTGAGGGAGAGACAGACTTCTGGGAGGCAGGCAGGAGCCCCAGAGGCCTGGGCTTTGGGAGGGTCATGCACTCAGGCTGACCACACAGACCTTGGGGAGCCTGGGCCTGCCCACCTTGTCGTTCTTCCTACTTGGGTAGAACATGGCTCTTGGGTCTGGAGGGCCCAGGTCTCCTGATGCCCCATATCAACAGGGGTGGGCCCGGAAGCTCTGTCTTGGGCCCTGTGGCCTCCCATCCTGGCCTCTGCGGCCTCTCCCTGCCCCCAGGGAGGAGGAAGTCTCTGGAAGGAGTCGGGGGTGCGAGGAGGAGCTGGATGGATGTGGTGGGGGCTCCAAGCAGGAGGGGAGCCTGAGCAGGGGCCCATGGGGCTGAGCCTGGGGAGAGCACAGGAGGCAGGCCAAGCCCAGGGCCCTGTCGGGGGCTTGGAGAAGGAGCAGCTCCAACCCCTGGGCAGACAGTCAGGTGGCCGAAAGGGCCTGAGCCCCAGGGCCAGGTGGGGGTGACAGTGCAGTGAGTGCCAAGAGCTGTGGGCCCGCCAGGGCAGCGTCCTCCCTGCTCCTGGGCTCCGGGGTCATCCCACTGAGGCCCAGGCCAGGCTGGCACCTCCAGCATCTCCATAGCAGGAGCACTGGCTGATTTCTGTGAAGTGATGCCTGTCTTGCCTTTGAACTTCCTTGAGCTGTGGAAAAGCCCCAGCACAGAGCGAGGGTCACCAAGACCGGGCCTCCAGCTGCACCCGCTCATCCCCCCCCCCCCAGGCTGCTCATCTGTGAGGGATGCTGAGCTGGGCCGCCCCCCAGCAGCCCCTGCCATCCCAGCCTGCTGTTGGCCTGCACGGCTGGCCTGGCCTCACCCTCCTGCTGCCCTGCTCTCTCTAGGTGTGTCATGAGCCCCACACCCAGCCTCTGCTCCAGAGGGGGACAGAGGGACCTGACAGCCCCCTCCTGCCTCCTGCGGGTGGCCGGCTCCAGCTGGTGACCCAGGCCGGCGCCATCTCTCACCGCCGGGAGCCTCCACCCCTCCGAGATGGCTCCCCCGCCAGAGGACCCAGGGCCCAGTCTGGAGAGTGGACGGCATTTCCTGAACATCAATGTTCTGCCTGTGGGTGAGTGAAGCCTCTGGTCAGACGCTGTTGTGGTGCTGAGTCCGGCTTTCCCAGCTTGGTCCCCCAGAGCAGGTGGGCTGCTGTGGGCAGGGAACCCCACATGCGATGCCAGGAGTGGCCGGTGTGCACCTGCCCCAGTGCACAGGGTGACACGTCTTTGCTGGGGGCTGAGGTGGCCCCACCCAAGGTCCCTGGCTTTCCTCAGGCTTAACAGGAACTATGACAGCTCAAGTTGTCCAAGGGGGGCTCTCAGGGGCTTTGGGCAGAGGCAAGACACAGGCTTCTCCCAGGGCTGGGGCTAGGGGTGGGAGAGCAAGGTCATACCCTGCCCCTGCTGCCCTGGGCCTGTTCCCCTCTCCAGGGCTAGAGCAAGGAGTGGCAGACGAACAGACTTTCCTATTAGGAAGACAGCTTTGGGGCTGCCAGCTGGCCCCCCAGCCCTGTCAATCTCAGTCAGGCCCTGGGGACCTGGGCCAGCTCGGGGTCCTCAGCACAGCTGGGCTGTGCATCCCAGGGAGGCTCTTGGCATTTCTGGGCCTGTTGGCAGAGATGTCTGTAGTCTCTGGAATAGAGCACACCGTCTCCTCTCTCAAGTTCGGAAGAGATGGGATTATAACGTGCACATTGGGTGCGTGGCTAGATGAGGTCCTGCCACGTGAATTTGCCCTGGAACCACCACCTTCTCTTTGTGGCATATTACTTTCTAACATTTGGAATCACACAGGTGTTTAGGTATACAGGTGAGCCTGGCCAGGTGTGAGAACCCCTACCCAAGAGGTGGGGGCCCTGGCGGTGCCCATCCCTCCCCGTCGACACAGCTCGTGTCTCTCCTGCTGTATAATTTGCTCCGTGCCACGCCATGATCTGCCCACGTGGAAGAATTACGTACCACTAGGGTGTGAGCCTGCAGGCGGGGCCCAGGCTCCGGAGAAGTGAGAGGCTTCCCCCTCCACCCCGGGATGGTTGGTGCCTTGTCCTGAGTGCCCAGCATGTGGGCATGTGGACGGTGTGTGGAGCCGTCCACAGCCCAGGGGCCTCAGGTCAGGGCTGAGTTGCCCTGTGTGGGCTGGGTCCTGCCAGCCCCAGACCTGGGGGCTGCTGCCCTGGGGTGGGTTGGGAGCCCGGGAGGCGGCTAGCGCCCACTCTGTGCAGAGAGCCCTGGGGTGCTGCTGGTCCTCTCCACTTCTGCCTCTGAGCAGCAGCAGGTCAGCTCTGCCCACCCCGTGTGTGGGCCCTGGCTCTTCCTCAGCAGACACAGCAACTGGTGGGACCCTGACTCAGGTCTCCTGGAGGTGGGGGAAGCCATAGCCAGCGGGGGGGTGAGGGGGTGTCACAGGGTGAGGCCCAGCCAGCAGGGCTTTGCAAGCATGAGACAGGCCTGCATCTCAGTGAGATGGTGTGTGCGTGTGCGTATGTGAGTGTGTGAGCACATGAGGACCCGCTCTTTCCGAGGCTCTCTGCTGCTTGCTTGGGGGTTCCTCCAGGGTAGCAGCAGTGGACATGAGTGAGGGCATGTGTGCATGGCGGGAACTGGCATGCACACCATAAGGGTCTGTGCACATGTGGGTGCGTGCGTGTAGAGTGGGCTGTGTGCACGTGCTCTGTACCCCGAAGGGCCGGACCCAGCTTGTTCTCCTACATTCCCCAGACAAGCCCCAACAGGTCTCTGCCACCGAGGGGACACGTCTGCTCAGAGGCCCACAGCCCCCTGCCCAGGTTCTGGGGCTCCTGCTCAGCTCAGTCTGGGATGGACATTGGGGGGTAGGGGGTGGGGAGTGAGGGGTAGAGGGGGGAGTGGAGGCTGCAGAGCCCAGGCAGGCCCTGAGGGGAAGCAGTGGGGCCAGGAGCTAGGGGGGAGGAATGGGCTCTACCCTCTGACTGCTGTCACCTCCCTGTGCTCTCTGTCCCCTCCCCAAGCTCCCTGTTCCCTCCCCATGCTCCCCATCCCCTCCTTGTGCTCCTTGTGCCTCTCCATGCATGGCTTGCTGATTGATGTGAGACCGGCCCTGTGCTTGGTTCTGGCCCAGGACTGGGGTAGGAGTGCTTGGGTCTGGCCCTAGACGTCCTTCCAGAAGGCTCCCTGAGGCAGTACCACTGAGCAAAGGGAGGCTTTGCAGCCAACAGGGCAGGAGAAGTCCTGGGGCCTAGAGACCATCTCCAAGCCTGTGGAGCAGGTCAGCAGGTCCTGGAGACTGGGGACTGTCCGTGGCTGCATGTTCTGTCCTCTGGCAGTCAGGAGGCTCCTCTGGCTTTGGTCTGAAGTGTGTCCAGGTCCCTATGAGCCATAGCACCTGCCTCACTGATGCCCCTTCTGTCCCAGAGTGGGAGCAGGTGGCTGTGTGTCTGGGGTCTGCTCTGGGGCCCTAGCTTCTTGGGCTTCAGGACCTGGGGCAGTGGCTTGCATGGAGCCACTAGCTGGCACCTGCTCTGCTGGCCCCACCGGGACTCAAGGTCACAGGGTCCACGATGGGGTGTAGGCCCCAGGTTCCAGGGGGAGAGAGTCTGGCTTCCTACTGGAGCTGGGTGGGGGGACGCTAGGGGGCCCGGGACCAGGGCTGGGACAGTGGGAAGGTGTCAGGTAGGAAGGCAGCTCCCACAGCAGACTGCTTACCCCAGTCCTCCTGTACCTGTGGCCCCCGGTGTCACTTAAAGCTACATAGTAAAGGTTTGCGACAATGTTAATGAGCTTCTCCCTGATGTTCTGAGGATGAGGGTGATGAGAGCTGGGGACAGGCTCTGAGAGACCTGCGGCCAGAGGACCCTCCCAGGGGGTGCTGAACACCTGAGCTACCCAGTTGGGGCTCCTCCCTAGTCCTTACAGCACTTGCACCAGGCTCTGCGAGTGACCCCCTCTTGATGCCTCTGGGGTCCAGGATGCCAGGCAGCAAGGGGCAGGCGAGGCAGGCAGGATCAGGCTGGACACAAAGGACATGCCCTGCAGGGGTGAGTGAGTGTGGTTCCCCTCTAACTACCTGGTCAACAGACTGGCACTCCCTCCAGGGCTTTGGAGGCTGGGGCCTTGGGGCTTCGGGTGCATCCACGGCCCCCAGGGGGCGTGCGTGCACAGGACAACTGCAAAGGCACCCCTGAAGGAGCTGGGGCTGTGGGGGCAGTGGTTCCTCGGGGGACACCTGCCTTCTTGGGAGCTGCCGTGGATGCTTCCCTGGGTTGCTGAGCTGCCTGGCTGACCTGAGAGCTGCAGCTCCTATAGCTAGGTGAGGAGGGGGCTGCAGTGGGAGACCTCAGGAGGATCTGCCCCAGTGGCTCTGCAGTCGGCCCGTGTGTGTCCACGTCTTCGAGGATGGGCCGTCTGGAGCACCCAGAGCTTTGCTGGCAGAACAGGGCTCGGGCGGCCCACGAGCTCACAGGTGGGGAGGCTCTTTTGAGCTGTCCCCCTCCACAGCCCCACCTGGGGTGCTGAGCCATTGAGCTGAGGAGGATGGGGTCCTCCTTCCATGGTGCCCTGTCTAGCCTGAGGCCCAGGCCTGGGCCAGCACCGTGCTGGGGTGCTGATGCAGCACAGTGATGCTCAGAGCTGTTCAGTCACTAGCTCAAGCTCATGCAGCATGATTTCCAGAGAGGGTCTGGTCTGGGGAGGATTGGCTAGAACGTCAGGATGCTGCTGGGTGTTCGAGATCATAGTGTTGGAGCCGACTGGCCAAGGGACCAGAGACAGCCAGGACTCTTAGGCTGGATGACGTGTGTGTACCTGGAGCTGCTGGTCTTGTGGAGCGGGGGCAGCAGTCCCCCCAGCACCCCTCTGGGCGTCCCCAGGGCTTGGCTGGGGCTGCGGAGACATAGCTGGGCTTGGCGCTGAGCTGCGGGTGCCCAGGACAGAGAGGTCGAGCGCGTGTCCAGGCCTGCGTGCCTCCTGTGTGCCTCCCGAGCCAGGGCTGGAGAGGTGGTGCTGGAAGCAGCCTCAGGGCCCGTGCAGCTGCGGGGGATGCAAGTGTGAGTCTCTGAGGGGGCAGCGGGATGTGTGGATCTTCAAAGTGTGTTCAGATCCATGGGCCCCCCCAGGGACCTCCCACCCACTCTAGGTCGGTAGTCTTGCTCTGATTTCTTTTCCTGACTATGAAAGCAAGAAGCAAAATTTGCTCAGAGAAGGTGCTTTGGAAAATATGGGAAAATGTGGAGAAGAAGCAAGATGGGTCACTACTGCTGGCACCTTCCTGGGAGGTTCTGTGCTCGGGCCCTGCACCCTCCTGCGAGGAGCCCTGCCCTGGGGCTGGGACATAGCCTACGTCCCTTCAAACCCATCGATTTTCTTCTGGGGCCTGATTTTCAGTGGCTGCCTCACAGTCAGGCAGATGTGGCACAATAGCCACCACCAAGTGTCTAGGAGCCTGTGAGCGCCGCAGTCACAGATAACGTGGCTGGTCCGTGCTGCTTCCTTGCAGGTGTGTCTTTCCCGCTGCATGCAGTGGTATCTGATGTGTGTGCTGACTCTGAAGCTCAGGCCTCTGGCTAAGCGGCCAGTGGACAGGGCGGGAGGCCTGAGCAGAAGCCGTGGCCTCACGGCTGCCTTTCCAGGGTCAACCCTGCCTAGAGTCAGAGGCCTCCCCGTCCCCCACCCCGAGACAGCAAGTGCACTCACCTTCCTGGCAATCCGAGGCTGCTCCAGGCTCCCTCACTCCCCGGGCAGGGACACATTCCTTTCAGGCAGCTGGGAGTCCAGAGAGCAGCCAGGTTTTGGAAGGTAAAGTCACGCCCTGTGCCTGTGTGTACGAGATGGTGTGACCGATGCAAGTACTCGGAACACGTCTGCTTCCCTCTGGGGTCCCCGCACTTGCTACCTATCAGTTCTTCATTTAGACACAGTTCTCTCAGGTGGCCAGTTCAAATCTCCAGTCGGGGGAGAGCGTGGGCAGGGTCTCTGCTCCTCAGCTTCTGGGTTTCCTGGAACCCTGCTGGCTGCGTCCCCTCTGGGACCCAGCAGGCCTCTCCCAGACGCCATGTGCACTGATACTTCTTGTCATCGTGAGGACTGGCCAGATTGGGCGAATGCAGCTATGAGTTGCTATGTCCCTGGGAGTCCACTCTGGACTGGCAGGGAGACCTGTGCCCCCTGGTTGGGGTCCCCTGGGAGCAGAGTCTTCCCACAGCCCAAAGCTGGCTGCAGAGAGGAGATTCCTTCTGATGCACGTGGGGCTGGCGGCTCCCAGCTACCCATGGATCTCGAGCCTGCCACCTGCCACAGTGGGGGTCCCCAGGATGGAGACCTGGCTTTGCCAGCAGATGGGGAGCCAGGCAGACTGGGATGCTCCTGCCTGGTCTGCAGGGAGGCAAGTGGCCCCGGGCTAGGCCAGGAAGGGTGGCTCCACATCAGGGAGCAGGGAGGGGTCATGGCTTGCCGCTGGGGGTGGTCTGCAACCTGGCTAGAGGCCATCGGACAGGATAGGCTGGAGGTTGCTATGGCTGGCGGTCAGGGAGTTGCTTCCTACAGGGAGGAAATGTGGTTTTGGGGCATTTCGTCAGTGGGGCCAGGGAAACCCACAGCCTGATACTCTGAGCCTGGGAGTCTTGTGGGGTGGGGGCTGGCTCTGACCACCCTGGCACGCAGGAGGGAGCCAGTCCTGCCAGCATCAGGCTGAACATGTGTCCGGGTTCACTGAGACTAGGCAGGTGTTTGTAAGGTGGGGATGCTCTCTACAGGGGCTGGGGAACAGGCCCCAGTTTGTGAAGGGGAGGTCCTCTGATGAGGCTCCTACTTTAGGGGGCAGGATCTCCCTGTGTGTGTGCAGAGCCTGGGGAGGGAGGTGCTGGGAGCAGGTCCTCACAATGGGGCTTGAGCCCACAGTGGCTCTTCCCCAAGCCTGGGGGCTCCTGCTCTGCACAGCACAGGGCTGAGTTACAGAGCTGGGCTCAGAGCGGGGGGGTGAGGGCCCCTCCTCCCTCCATCCCCCGGGGGGCTGGGCAAGCATCCCAGCCCTGTCCCTGTTGCCAGCTGCCCGCTGAGGAAAGGCGTAGGGCATGAGCAGTGTGTCCCTGGAGGACCTGCTGGGGAGCCCAGAGCCCTGAGGGCAGGGCGGCCCCCTTGGGCTGGCATACAGCCGGCACTCAACATGTGCTGGCTCAGGCCCTCTGCCCAGAGCAGTCAGGGAGGGAAGAGCGAGCCCAGACCTGGCCCGTGGGACAGAAGGGTCTTCTGGGGCTTTCTTTACAGCCAGCACCAGCGTAGACAAGCATTGGCCAGGCAGCCCTGCTCCCAGCCATGCTAGCAGGTCCTCTCCCACGGGGGCCACCCCATTCACGGTGCCCAGCTCACTGCTCCCCTGGCTCACCTAGGCCTGCCTGGCCTGAACCTCTCAAACCAATTGGCTTGGATGGCTCTGCCCCAGATCTCCCCACAGCCTCTAGTCTGAGCAAATAGCACTCCATGTCCTGTAGCCCCGATCCTACTCCTCAGTGTTGTCTTGGGTCCCCTCACATTCCTCTACCTCTATGGCCACGCCCTGTCTGAAACACCTGCCCTCAGGGACCTCATGATTTTCCTGGGCAGCAAGATCCACAACAAGGGCAAGGCCCTTGTGACATTGCATGTGAAGTTCTCTGGCTCAGACTGTGGATGCTGTAGTCTCAGAGAGGGTGACGTGAGGGACAAGGTGAGCAGGGAAGGCTTCCTGGAGGAGGTGCCTTGCTCCAGGCCCTGGAAAGCAAGGCAGGGGTTCCCCTGGGTGTCAGGCTCAAGGGTCTGATCTTGCAGGACAGGAGATTGGGGTTCTTGAGGGTTGGAAGCCAGAAACAGCCTGGTGGGGTGGGCCTGGGGGAGGCTGGAGGCCAGAGTGGGTCTGGGAGATGTGGAAAAGGAAGAGCGGCCAGGGCAGTCCTCAGTGGGGGTGACGGAGGGCTCTGGGAGTGGGCAATGGGTAGACAGAGGACCTAGCGGTCACGGTGGGCAGATGCACACACCAGACACCCTCTCCCAGAGGCCCTGGACCCCGCCTGCCTGGACACCCTCCCTTCCTCACCATGTTTGCAGTCTGTGGCTCAGAAGGCAGGTTTCTTTCCTGGTTTCCGATCTGCACCCCAGTTTTGTTCTGAGCAGGAGGAGTCCAGGTTTCTCTGTTCTCATCATCTGTCTGTCCCTGGGTTCTCTGGGCACATGCACCCTCCTCCTGGGGCCACACCCCCATGGCCTGCTGGGGTGCTGCTGAGCTCAGGCAGCCCCACCCCCAGGACTGGTGTCTCTGTGCCCCTGGACAGCCACCTCCTTCCCCAGCTGAGCCCCACGCCGCCAGGGAAAAGGGGTGCAGGTGGGCATGGTTGGAGGTGTTAACTACTCTGGCCTGCCCCCAGCCCTGGGGACTCTCAGCCAGGTGGGGGATGGCAGGGGCGCCTGGGGCTGCCATTCTGAGGGAAGCCTTGGAGGGCCTGGGGATGAGCCCAGCGCAGAAAGAAGCCCCCAGGCCCCTGCTGGGATATCTCTCAAGCTGAGGAGTGAGGGTACCCACGGGTATGATCCCCAAACGCCATGAGGCCCCAAGAAAGAGACCCTTCCTGGTCTGGGGTGGTTCCTGCAGGTTCCCGAGCATGTCCTAGAGGCTCTGTCACTTGTCCATCTGATGTGTGCTTTTGCCCTCTCACGCCTCTCAAGGTCCTGGGCAGGCACGGGTGGGGAGGGGACAAAGGAGCAGTGGCCGTGCCTTATCCTGGGCACTGGGCCCCTGGCGGGGGGCTGTGCTGGGGGCAGGGTGTGCAGAGAACCTGAGGAACCAGGAGGTCTTCCACCTGGAGAAACAGGCCCAGAGAAGGAGGGGTTGGGCTGAAGCTAGTCCTGGTCTGGGGGGAGCTGGCATAGGAGCCTGCGTCCCATCTACTGTTACGGCTGCACCAGGGCCAGCTGCTGGGAGTCTTGGCCTTTCTGGAAGCTGTTGCCCAGCCGGACATGTTCTGTGGATCTGTCTTGCACCCCTGTCCTCCACCACTGTCCGCTGCAGAAGAGGGTGGGAGGTGGGGCAGAGAGGGTGCTCCCAAGAAGCCTGGTCTGGTGGGGGCGTCCTGGGAGGGAGGGTCCCCAAGGGCTCAGGGCTTGTCTCTGTGGCTGCTTTGGGAGCCCTCCAGCAGTGTGAGGGGAGCAGAAGCTGAGGCTGTGGCCTCCTTGTAGGAGGCCAGTTTGGGGAGGGGAGGCAGCGGCCCTTGGTCCTCTCTCCAGCAGGGAGGTCCCAGTTCCAGGAGAGCCCTGGTCAGCACCCCTCCCCCACCCTGCGGAACTCTGGGGGGTCTGGTGCCTGGTGGGGGAGGCATCCCTCACCCCACCAGATCTGGACACTTGTGCGGCTTTCTGCACTTGCCACCTTCCCTCTTGGGGGAGGGGTGAAGCCGGGCAAACACCCCCTTCTTGCTGCACCAAAGCGCCCAGCCCTTGGGTGGGGAAGCGGTCCCCGGCGCCCCCCACCCCCGCAGTCCCACCGCCCGGGCCTCAGAGGGGCGTGGAGGGGGAGGCAGGGGAGCGACGGCCGAGCGCACCTCCGCATCTCCGCGGGGAGAGCTGGGGACCCACTGTGCGCCGGCTGGACCCCGCTCTCCGCGCCCCGCCCCGCCCCGCCCTGCACCCAGCGCCCCTCACCCTGCGGCCGCCGCGCAGCCCGCGCCCCCGGCCCCCTCCGCGCTCGGGGCGGGCAGGGGGTGTGGTGCGGGCGGCACGAGTGACAGCGCTCTCCGCGCGCGGCGCCTCCACGGGGCGCAGTGTCAGCGCGCACAGCCCGCTGCGGGCCGCCCAGCTGCGGGGCGATGCTGCCCCGGCCCCGGCCCCGGCTCCAGCCCCCCGCCCGCCGCTGACCGCGCCGCCCCCGCCGCCGCCCCCGCCGCCGCCGCCGAGACAATGGACGCGGGAGCCGCCCCGCGGAAGCACAGTAGGTGCCGCGCCGCTGCCGGTGCTGCGCCCGGGGCTGGGGCTCGGTGGACGCGCGGGGGCGCCGCTGCTCGGGGCGGGGCGGGCCGGCGCGGAGAGGCTGCTTCCGCCCCGCGGCGGGGCGCTCGGCCTCCGAGGTCCAGTGCGGGACCGGGACCGGGGCCGAGGGAGGGGATCGTGCGGGGGCGGCGGGGGGTGTGGGTGCGGGATCGCTGCCGGCAGGTGAGGGCTCCCGGGCGCTCTCGGGGCCGCAGGTTCGCGCGGGGACATCTGGGGCTCCCCCTGCGAACTTTCCTCCCCTGGTTGAGGATGGAACCCCCGCGACCCTATGCTGAGCCCAGATAGGGTACCCTGTCCCCTCCCTGGATGTGCATGGTGCAGCCGGAGCCCGGCCCTCCTTTGGGTCTGTGGCGAGGAGCTGGGTGGGAATGCAGCAACCCTTGGACTGAACCCAGCTGCTTGGCTGCAGGTGCTGCTCTGGCCCAGACGGCACTGGCAGGAGACCCAGCCAGGCTCTGGGGTGGCCCTACCCAGGCTGTCCGGAGGGTGCTGGTGCTGGGTACCAGTGCTTTCTGGAGTTGAGGGCCTGCTGGGAGAGCTCTGGGGCAGCCCTTAGGGGAGGTGGACACTTCTGGAGCCGCCGGAGGGAAGATGCTAGGGGCACAGGAGGCCTCCCTGCCCCTCCTCTATGCCTATCCTGTCCAGTGGCCCTTGAGGCAGAGAGAATGACCACTGACTTCCTAATCAGTGTGGCCTAACTCCCGTGGCTTTCCCCACCCCTCATCCATGGAACTGCACTGTCTGTCCTTTCTGTGCTCTCCGCCCTGATCTCCAGAAGGTGATGCTCAGCTCTCCGGGCACCTGGGCCATGGCGTTGAAATATTTCTGTCCTGAGGAGCCCATTTGGGTCCTGCTGGGGTCCTTTGAGCCCAAAGATTCAATCAGAGGGCTGTAGCCATGGAGGGGAGTGCAGGCACCTGGCCTGGGAGGCAGGTCAGAAGCAGGGATGGGAGCCGGCCCATGTGCCCCAGGACCCGACGGCAGCTCCTGCCTGGGGGAGCAGAAGAGATGGGTTTGGCAGCCCCCAGCCTTCCCCTTCAGTTCCATTCCCTCTGAACTTCACCCATGACCATGTCGTCTGCATGGCCCCGAGGAGAAGGTCCGGGGGTTCCGGAAAGGAGGGAAGTATGTGGCAGGTGGGGTGTGTACTGCTGTGTGACTGAAGGGTCCTCCAGCCCCCTCCCCCAAGGCTGAACATCTTGGTGGCCCAGTCCTGGTCGGTGTCTGGCCACAGGCTGTGACTCTGCTCCCACCCTTGGGGGGCATGAGAGCTGACACTTCTTGGGGGGAGTGGGACTCAGTGTGAGCATGTGCTGGGCAGTGCCGTCTGTGCCTGGGGCTTCCCAGAGAGGGGTCTGGTGGCCCTTACAGCTTGGACCCTGGCCCACCCCAGCTTTGAAGTGAGCATGGAAGTGGGGTCTGCTAGGGTCCTGCATATCATCCAGCCACCAGCAGAACAGAGGGGGCTGCAGTTGGGGAACGGTTGGGAGCCCATGGACGATGAGGGTGATCAGCCAGGGACTTCCTCGGCTGGTCCTGTGGAATTCTAGGGGTACCTGAGGGGCCCGTGACGCCCTGTAGACCCTCCTGGTGGGGGCAGGTGGCCTGGTCCTGCCTAGGCCCTCACTCCCTGAAGCTGAGAGTTCAGGTTACATAATCCCCCCCACTCCCCGCCCCATGGATTGTTGTAAGTGGCAGGAGCCAGGTCTGACAACAGGAGTTGTAATTGGATTTTAATTTTTAATGTCTGCAGTAGATGAAGAGCTATGGGCCCATTTGTACGTATTCTGTTACACTGCACCTAATAGGGCTACTTCATTAGTGGGTGACTGTCATGCCAGCCGCCTGCTCCCCGGAAGGCAGGGAGTCTGGCCCATAGACCCACAGGCTGCCTGCCACCTGCTCCGGTGTGGGGCAGGGCCAGGGTTGAGCTCCAGTGGGCGCTCCTTCACTGCTAGGCCACCTTCCCCTCCCTCTTCTGCATTCGTGCCCATTGAATCCCCCAGGCCCTGTGTGCTGGGGAGGGGCAGCCCTTGGAAGTTTGGGATCACACCCCTGGGAAATCCAGCTTCCATTGCAGGCCCCGTCAGGCCTTTGGACCCCAAGGACCACTGGGTGCAGATGGCCCTGGACTTGGGGCTCTGCCTGCCTCTTCCAACTGCCAGGCCAACCCCTGGAAGCCAGGACTCTATGTGTGACCTGGTTTCCCAGGTGCCAGGGGTGGGTGCAAACCAGGGTGCCCCTCGGGCCTCCAGATGGCCTTGGGCCCTGGGCAGAAGCAGGACCCCTGTGTCATTGGCCCCATCCCCATCCCCAGCTTGAGGGGTCCCTGGAGGCAGGATGGCTAGTCCCCCCTGCACTGCCCGCCCTCTAGATTATTCTTAGGTCTGTTGTATAACAAGCACGGCACAGGGAGCAAGGGCTCCTGGGAGCTGTCTCCAGCGGCAGCAGTCAGCCAGCCAGGAATGGAGCTTTGTCCCTTCTACCTGCCCGGTGCAGGGGACAGAGGAGGCTGCTTGGTCACCTAGCCCATCAGAGAGCTGGCCAGCCTGGGCTGTGGAGAGGGGATCTGGGGCCAACAGGGGCTCCAGGGCTCCCAGGGCTGAGTCAGGCACGGAGGCCTCAGCCTGTGGGTGCCTGTGTGTCCCCCCCAGCCCAGGGGTCTAGGGAGAGTGCCCACCCCAGTCCCGCCTAGCTCCTCTTCTTTCCACCCCCTCTGTGCTCCCAGCAGCCTCCAGGGCACTGATTCTGGGGTCTCCACCCCCACAGAGCAGAGCAGGCTCCTCACCTGTCCTCAGCTCCTGATGTGCATCAGACCCCGGTGGGCGGGAGGCGCCAGGAAGGTGGGGCTGGCACAGGCAAGCAGGCTGTGCCTGGAGAGCTGCGTCTGAGTGGGAAGGCCCCGGGGGACTCCACTCGCCTGTGTCCTGTGGGGCCAGCACCCCCTTCATCACCTCCCCCAACCCCGCACCCATGTGTGTACCCTGGCACTGACACACACATGTGTATACACACAATCACAAGACAGGAGGCCTCAGGCTGCCCCAGGGAAGGAGTGAGCTGGCTGGCGTATTGGGCCCCCCACTTCTCATCCTAAGACTTTGCCATACTCAGAGGGGTGCCCCTCCCACCAGCCAATGGGCCTTGGCAGCTGGGCCAGTGTGAGGAGCATTATGGGGACACCAGGAACAGCATGGGCCTGAGCTGCCGATCCTGGGAGGCAGAAGGGCAGGGAGGTGTGGGGGGCGGGGGGCAGTCTCTGAAATGTCACAGGAAGAGCCCGGGGAGCCTCTGACCCCTGCTAGGCACCTGCTCCCCCCAGTGCCACTTCTCCTGGTCCCCTTACGGGCTGTGTCACCTAACCAGAGGTCCCTTAGTCCTCCTCCAGAGAGCTTGGGCTTCTCATTGAATCATTCATGCAAAGCATGTAGCCCCCTGCCAGTGTTGGAGGCCTTGGGGCCCCAAGGCCACTGTGGACCTTGTCTGGGTGGCCCCCAGACAGGTGGATCTGGCCGAGGCACCCACCTTATCAGGAAGGCTGCATTCTCCCTGAACCCCAAGTGAGCTGCTCCTCCAGACCAGTGTGGAAGGGCCGCCTAGTGCCCTGTGCTGCCACAGCTGAAGAGCACAAACCTCTATCGCTGGAGCCTCAGGGACAGGTGTTCAGGGCTGTGCTCTCTCCAGAGGCTCTAAGCAAGGGTCGCTCCTACCTGTTCCAGCCCCCGGCGGCCTCCCTCCAATCTCTGCCTCTGTCTGCATGTGGTCCTGTCCCTCTGTGTGTTCTTCCCCTTCTCACAAAGACAATTATCATTGGATGGAGGACCTACCTGGGGCGATCCGGGACGAGCTCATCTCAAGGTACTTAGCTGGATCACACCTGCAGAGATCATCTTCTGCATAAGTTGTGGGATGTGGATATGTGTCTTGGAGGCCACCACGCAGCCCTCTGTAACAGCTGTGCTGTGCACCCACCATAGCCCTGCCCACGCCTGCGAGCCAGAGGCGGGGGCCACATCTCACACCCCTGAGCCCCACAGGCTGAAGTCCAGCTGAGTGAGCAGAGATGCTGCCTGCTGGGTCCCCACCGCCCCAGGCTCTCCTGGGCAGGGCATGCGCTCCAGAGGCTCCTGGGGATGGTAGGGAGGGGGCCCCGAGGTCCCAGCCTCTGGGGATGTGGAGGCCCTCCTTCAGTGAATGGCTGCTCCTGGATCCTGCCGGCCACTGATCATGGCCACCCAAGGGGTGGGGTCTCCCAAGTGCCCCTTTCGTCAAAGCTGGCTATTTTGCTGGTGAGGCGAGGGCCCTTGGGCAGTGGCCTGCTGCCTGGGGTCTCGAGTGCATCTCTGTACCGGGGTGGACCTGACAGCCCCCAGGGGCACCAGAGAGCTGCTCTGCTGAGGCACCCCTGGGCCTGAGCAGCCCCCGAGCTGTGTGGGCTTTAGGTGTTACCCGTGAGCATGAAAACACAGCCTCAAGGCAGGCGGGGGCATTTCCATAGAAATGAGCCTTTTAAACGGGCTGGGCTCCCGAGGATGCTCCAGCCTGAGAGCCACTCTAGAGGAATCTCAGGTGCTAGGGTGGGTGGCAAGGAGATCAGGGCCCTGGGGGGCTGTGCATCGCAGGCTAGCTTTCGCTGGAAGTGAAGCCCAGGGCCTGCCCAGGGCAGGGCCAGGGCTGGGAGGACACCCAGAGTGGGCAGACTTGGGTTGGCTCCCAGCTCTGCCACCAGCCCCTGTGTGGCCTTGGCCAGAAGACTTGGTCTGAACGTTTTCACCTGTGAGATGGGCTAATAGTAGTGAGCTGTGGGCAGCGGACAAGGGGCTGCGTGCAGAGCCCTGGCCAGCTGCTAGTGGTGGCCACTGCTGCTGGCCCTCCCCAGCTCCCCAGGAGCGAGGGTGAGAGGCCAGGGCAGTGGTATGGCCTGGTTCCCACTTCCTTCAGTGGTGGCCCTTCCAGCACAGGATGGTGGCCCTCTGGGCCCCTCCTTCACTAATCACGAAATGCCGCACTTTCTCAGAGCCTCTGACTGCTCCCCACCCCCGAGCATAGTAAAGACGTGGACCCTCTGGGATGTGTCCTGCAACCTCCAGAGAATAGAAAGGGTGCTGCCTTCCACCCTCACTCAGTTCCCCCCACCTGGGACCCCTGGGCTGAGCAGGCAGGACCCACTAGAGGTCAGGTATGGGGCCGCGGCCTGCTTCAGACCCCGGCCCTGACACTCCCTGAGCTGTAGGTTCCTAGCCAGACAGTGGCCTCTCTGAGCCCCAGGCCCTCATCCCCAAGGGAAATTCAGGGGACATGCCAGGGGTGATTGCTAATCCGAGGCTGGGGCTTCTTACTAGCTCTGGGAAGATGAACCCTGGGAAGATGGTTCCCCTTGATTGGCCCTCTGGAAGCAGGACTTGGGTACAATTTAGGACAGCCCAGGGTGGGGGACCAGCAGTGGGCCCCATGTACTGAGGGGAAGGCCAGGACACCACCAGACTCCCCAGGTCCTACTGCCTCTGAGTTGAGGCCGGGACGGGGGTCCAGACCTTGAGGCTTGGAGCCCAGAGCTGCATGGTTGCTCGCTGGTGCCCCAGCCCCAGTGGGCTTCTCTGGCTCTTTTGGGTCCTGTCATCGAGGGATGCCACTTGCAGTGACAGTCAGAAGCTGTCACGGAGAACATGGATAATCTGGATGGATCTCGGGAGGCCCTGACTCTGGGGGCTGGATGGGGGACACATGCCTCCCAGGAGGCCTCCCCCTACCTGGGGGACTGGCTCCAAGGCCCCAGTCCCCATATTTTTGCACTGAGGTTGGCAGCCCTGTGGGTCTGACACCGGCAGGCCCTGTGCAGAGGACTGCCCTGACACTGCATGGCTCTGAAAGGATCAGGTGCCCTGGGGAGCAGAGAGTGTCCTCCAGTAACTATGGTCAGTCCCTTCCCCAGGGGGCAGTGGAGGGGTGGGCAGGGGAAAGCCAGGCCAGAGGTGACCCTCTGTGCCACAGGCCTGAACGCAGCATGGTCTGCACCCCCAGCTCTGTGCCCTGCTTGCCGGCAGCCCTGACAGGAAAGAAAGAGTCAGGCCCGATGGCAGGGAGGTGCTGAGGCCCAAGTGTCTTTTCACACAAAAAAGCCCCAGGATCTTTGTCATCCTTCAGAAATGCCAACCTGCAAAGTAGCATTTGTGTTCTGCCTCCAGCCAATGGGAGGCAGACCTCTGCCCAGGCACCCTGCCTGACCCCTGCAGTGCCCCTTATCGGAAGGGGGCACCTGCAGGGTCCAGTCACTCCATTTGGCCCCACAGAGCCAGGGCAGTGACCCTGTCCACCCAGATATACAGAGGGAGAGAGCTGGGGGGTGGGGGGTGGCAGCCCTGGGTGCCGGACATGGGCGCTGGCCTTCAGGGGGCAAACCTGAAGTTCCCCAGGGAGTGTCTGGCTGGGGTACCCCCATGGGCCCCTCCACCCAGCCTGGCCTGCAGGGGAAGAGCTGGCAGGAGGGTTCCACAGTGGCGCGAAGGCAGCAGCTGCTGGCTGAGTGTGAGCCGGGGGAGGGGAGGGCTGCTTGGAAGGCCAGGGACCCCTTGCTGTGGCCCTTGGCCCACCCCAGGGCTTGAGAGCTGCCACCCTTAGCAGCAGGAGGCTGGGGCAGCATCCACCCCCTCCTAAGAGCTTCGAGGTCATGCATCTGCCCTTGTCTGCTGAGGAGAGCACGTGGGCCTGGGCAGGTGCCCATGTCGTTCTCAGGCAGTGGGGAGAGTGGCCTGGCTAGGGCTCCCTGATCAGGGACAGCTGTGAGCCTCCCTTGCAGGGGCCTGGCCATTGGTCAGCCTGGTCTTGGGAGCCCCCCTCTGTGTGTTGTTTCCAGCCCTCCCAGGGTTGGTACTTGGTTCTGTTGTTGCTCCATTTTATGTATGAGGATGTCGAGGCTGGGGGTGCTGACCTGCCCAGTCCTGGGGCTGGTGGGCAGTGGAGTGGGCGACCCCCTCTGCTTTCTGGTTACCCAGGAGCACCTGTGCACAGAGCAGACACTCCCTGGTTCTGGCCCCTCATGGCAGGTGTCGTCGTGGAGGCCCTGGGCTCGTTCATCCTGGTGTAGGGGTCTGGCCTCCCCCTTCCGTCTCAGTGCTGAGAAGCGGATGGCTCACAGGACCCCACCCATGGGCCCCGGGCCAGGCCCTCCAGCCCGCAGCCCTTGCCCCTCCAATCTGTACACCACCCTCCATCTACTCTGTGCACAGCCACATCCCACATCCACATTCCGCGTCCCCGTGCCACTGCCACGCACCGGGGTCCTCTAGCCCAGGGGTGGGGTGGAGCTGTCTCTGTGTCCCCGGCGTGTCCCCATATGTCCCGGCGCCACAGGTTGTGGTGGCTCCCACTGTCCCTGGGACTGTGCCCACGTCAGGGTACAGCCTGATGGGAAAGCCCTTCCTCCCTCAGGTGGGGTGCGGGAGGCGAGGGACACCCTTTGGGAGCCTGAGGACCAGACACCTCCTGACTCAGCAACAAGCCCGTGCCCCGCTGGCTATGGGCAGGGGGTCCGGGCTGCCCAGGCCAGCTCCCCTGGGGAGCCCTCCTGGGCCTGGGCGGCGCTGAGTCCCCCTGCCCTCTGTGCAGCTGTCCGCAGACCACCCACCGCAGAGGCAGATCCCGGGACCACCAGAGCCGGTTCCTGGGGCCGTGGCCTGCTCTCTTCGGGCTGCGGGGGCATTGACCGCAGCGGCTCCCAAGCCTGCCTCGGCCAGCAGGCCACGAAGGGTGGGGTACTCCTGGCCTCTCTATGCCTTGATAAGTTGGGGGTGAGAGAGGGATGGGCAGGGGTTCAGCTCCCTGGAACAAGGCCAGTCTGTGCTCCTCTGGGCAGAGCTGTGTCCTGAGGGCCTGGGCGGCCCATCTGAGCGTGCTCTTTCTGTGACCCGTCCTTGTCACCCTCACCCATCCAGCGCCCCCTTCAGCGCCCCCTCCAGCCTGGCATGCTGTGGTGTGTGGGGGGGGGGGCGGTGTGACAGGGTGGGTGGACTGCAAGGGGAGGGGTCATGCAGTGGAGGCTGGTTGGCTGAAACCATGACCTCGGTTCTGTGGGCCTAGACCAGCAATGCCCGGTGAGGGTCCAGCCCCTTTACTGGAACGGGGCGGCCTGACGCGGCCCCCAGCCTTCCTGACCAGTATCTTGGGGGGTAGGGCCCAGTAGGGCCCCGGGAGTTCTTCAGGGTGAGGCTCCCGAGTGCAGGGAGGAGCAGCACATGGATGCCAGTGGGATTCTAGCTGCGCCTAGGGCCCAGTCGGCCTCTGCAGAGGAAAGAGCCACTGGACCATGTTTCTCTGGTGCTGTGGGGTTCGGAGAGCCAGCCCATTCCTGGGGCCCCTCTGGTGTGCCGGCCAAGGCTGCTAGGCACCTGGAACTGGATAATGGCCGACCCACTAGACACTCTGTCCACCTGCCCAGAGTGGGTGCCAGGGATGGTCTGGGCCTGGTGGGTGTGGAGGACCGGCCACGCGATAGGCTCATATTTGCCTTTTTCGGGCAGGTCTGCACAATGTGGTGGTCCATCTGCCATTCCCAGCATGGATGGGGAGCATGGGAGCGTGGGCAGGGGCTAGGGGCCCCAAGAGGGGGCTCAGGGCAGTGTGGGGAGAGGCCTAGGCAGCCCTGCTTTTCTGCAGAGGTGAGTCCTCCCAGGCCTACCAGTTGGGGAGGGCTGGGGGGCCTTGAGGGCAGGGTTGGGGCATGCTGGAGTCCAGTTGGAGAGGACTGGAGGGTCTTGGGGGCAGAGTTGGGGTGCGCTGGAGTGGCAGATGGTCTCCCCCTCCCAGGGGACATGCCAGAGGCAGGGCCTGCAGGTGTGAGAGCACGTTTGGGGAGCCCGTCGCCCCTCCACCCCACATGCCACTCAGGGCCTCCCCTCATTCCCCCGGGGTGGAGGGCAGGCCCCTCCCCATCGTGCCCCTACCTTTACCCCCTACCTGTGGTGGCACAGCGGGCGGAGGCGGGCGTCCTCGTGGTTGGGTTTGTGTCTGTGTTTGTGCATTTTGTGTATTTTTAAAGCGACTCTGCAGCTGTGCTTGACTCAGTTACATTCTGAAGGAGCTCTGCACGCGGCGCATTGTGGGGTTATTTTGGGCTTGGCATTATTGGGAATTATTATATTCTGCGTCTGCAAGGAAATGCACCACCGCCCGGGGGATCATGGGGCTGAGGTGTCGGGGGGTACTTGCTGCAGTTTGGGAAGTGGCCCAGAGTGAGGTGGGGGCATCCCCCAAGGGCTGCCCCACGCTGCCTGCCCCTCACCCTTGGGTGCAGATGGCCGCAGGCCCTGTTCACAGCAGGTGCCCTGTGAAGGGCTGCAGGCTTGAGCTGGGGGCTGGGGTGTCAAGCAAGGCCCCTGGCAGTGTTCGTGGCTGTGGGGTGCTCTCAGGGAGCAGACACACAGATGGGTGCCAGGAGAGCAGGAATAGCTGTGTGGGGATGCTGGGACTCGGGGGGCCTCCCTGCCCGTACCCCCGGGGCTCCTGGCTGGAGTTGGTCCAGAACCAGAACCAGAGCCCACGTCAGACAGTTTCCCCAGACCCCCAGCACATGCTACTGTCTGCACTCACCACCCCCGCCGGGTGCTCCCCAGGTCCCCCATCCGAGGAAATCCCTCGAAGGGTTGCAGCCCTCTCATGGACATGCCACCCCAGTCATATAGTAAGGGAAGACCACCCCCAGGCCAGTGAGTGGGGGTCTACTGCACACCCCACCACGTGTCACCTTGTCCCTGTCCGGCCCAAATCCCTCTGTCTGTGGCTGCACCCCCACCTTGTGGGATCTGGAGGGCATTGCTCAGTGGGCACGTGGCTCTGTGCTGGGCTCTGACCTTGTGTTCTCTGCCACACACTCTCCTGTCTTGTCAGAAAGACCTAAATTGCCCCCCTGCACTCAGCTGTGCCTTAAAAAGACCCAGATGGTGACTCAGCCATCCCCACTGGGCACTGCTCCTGGAGACCCACAAGGGCACTGGGGTGGCTTGGTCTTCTTGAAGCCCCTGGGCCAGACTTGCTCCCACAATGGGACATGGCCCGGTGGGCGGCCCCTTCTCTCGGCCTCTGGTGTAGGTCCTGTTTGTCCAGCCTGGGACACTGGCCCCTTTCTTAAGGAGTGGGAAGCTGTCTCCAGAACCCCTGGGCCTGGCCTCTCCAGTCCCAGTGTCCGTGACTGGCCACAGTGGCTTTTCCATCCTTTCTCGATGGTCATGATGCTGGCCAGTCCTTATCCAGGGTCGTCTGGAGTTTGGGGCACTCAGGGCTCTCCCAGGGTAGCCTCTCCCAGGCTGGAGGCTCCATCCTTGGCATCTCCTGCCCGGTCTGGGGTTGGGGACTTGCCTGGCCATGGCGAAGGGGCTACAAGGGACCAGAGGTCTGGGGGGCTTGTGCCCCTCAGCAGCCACGTGGGCTGTGATATGGGGTCACCCTCTGCCAGTGGTTTCCAGGGGACAGTGGCTTCTCTTGGTGCTTCTGACTCTCCTGGTTGGTCACCCTGAAATGAATGAGATGGCTCAGATGCTCCCCAGACAAGAAAGATATGCTGCAATGGGGAAAACCCATTCTCCTGGGGCTATGGTGGGGGACCAAGCCTGCTGGACAGCAGCCTGCTCTGGATGGGCATAGAGGGACACAGTGGTCAAGGACCTCTGAGGGAGCGGCTTTCCTTGGAGCCCTTGCTGCAGGAGGGTGATGTGCCCAAGGGCCAGCCGGCACACATGCTGCCCTTCGGGAGGGTGGGGACAGTTCTGGTCCTGCCTATGGGAGTGCTGGGGCTGCTCCCAGTGCTGTTTGCTTGAACATCCCCAGTGACTCACCCTCCGGATAAGCCACCCTTCTTCTTTCTTTTCTTTTCTTTTCTTTTTTTGCCCTAGAGAAAAAAATAAACATTCATGTGCATAGCACTTGATGGCTGCTGGGGCCCACGCAATCCAGAGGTAGGGAGTTGGGGGGCAGAGGGTGAGCAAGGGGGCAGGCAGGCCAGGGACATGGTGCCCTGGGCTCCCTGTGCTTGTGTCTGCTGCTGGCTTGACTTGCCACAGGCTGCGGGTGGAAGTGCATGTCGGGAGGACAGTCACCATGGGCAGGGAGTGTGACCTGTTGCCACCCCAGCTCCGTGTTCCTTGAGGCCCTGAGGGTCAAGGATTGATGACCAGGTGGAGTTGAGGACCTCAGGGGCCTGAGCAGGGGGCTCATGGAGACAGATGCCCAGGATGGCCCTTCTGTGGTCAGTGCCCACTGCCTGGGCAGCTGCTGTGCTCTGTGCTGAACTGGGGTAGCCCTTCCTCCTCCAACAGGCCCCCTGGGCCCTCTGCTCTCTGCTGGGCACACATCTGGGTCCAGTAGGATGTCAATGTCTCTCTTTGATCTTGAAGGAAATTGTCTCTTCCAGGTTTCTTGGCCCTGGCCTCCCTGAGCTATGTGTTCACACCCCCGGCCTCCCTGAGCTGTGCGTTCACACCCCTGGCCTCCTTGAACTGTGCGTTCATACCCTTAGCCTTCCTGAGCTGTGTGTTCACACTCCCGGCCTCCCTGAGCTGTGTGTTCACACTCCTGACTTCCCTGAGCTGTGTGTTCATACCCCCAGACTCCCTGAACTGTGTGTTCGCACCTCCGGCTTCCCTGAGCCATGTGTTCACACCCTTAGCCTTCCTGACCTGTGTGTTCACACACTGACCTCCCTGAGCTGTGTGTTCACACTCCCAACTTCCCTGAGCTGTGTGTTCACACCCTTAGCCTTCCTGAGCTGTGTGTTCACACACTGACCTCCCTGAGCTGTGTGTTCACACTCCCAACTTCCCTGAGCCATGTGTTCACACCCTTAGCCTTCCTGACCTGTGTGTTCACACACTGACCTCCCTGAGCTGTGTGTTCACACTCCCAACTTCCCTGAGCTGTGTGTTCACACCCTTAGCCTTCCTGAGCTGTGTGTTCACACCCCTGGCCTCCCTGAGCTGTGTGTTCACATACTGACCTCCCTGAGCTATGTGTTTATGCCTCTAACCTCCCTGAGCTGTGTGTTCACACTCCCAGACTCCCTGAACTGTGCATTCACACCCTTTGCCTTCCTGACCTGTGTGTTCACACACTGACCTCCCTGAGCTGTGTGTTCACACTCCTGACTTCCCTGAGCTGTGTGTTCACACCCTTAGCCTTCCTGAGCTGTGTGTTCACACCCCTGGCCTCCCTGAGCTGTGTGTTCACACCCCTAGCCTTCCTGAGCTGTGTGTTCACATACTGACCTCCCTGAGCTATGTGTTTACGCCTCTAACCTCCCTGAGCTGTGTGTTTACACCCCCGGCCTCCCTGATCTGTGCGTTCACACCCCTGGTTTCCCTGAGCTGTGTGTTCACACCTTTAACCTCCCTGAACTATGTATTCACACCTCTGCTCTGAGCCGCTTCAGCCTCCCTGAGACTTTGCCCCCTACCTGCTAGCTGATCAAGGCATTTCCTGTCTTAGAAAAGACAGACTCTGGCTCTGATCCCAGTGCTTTGGCAGTTAGAGGGGCAGTCACTCTGACCCCCACTCTGAGTGGGGGAGCTGGCTGGGCAGACCTTATGCTTTTGCAAGGAAGCTCATTGTGGCTGCTGCTGGCAGGTCAGCAACTGAATATCCCAGGAAAGATGGCTTGGGTAGGGGTGTCGCCAGGGCACTGCCACCTGCCTCCAGCCTGGCCCTCCCTGCTGCCTGGGTCTGGATCTGGGGGAGATTACTTTGTAAACACCTAGCAAGAAGTTGTGTACTGGCACGGCTTTGGGCACTGGGTTAGCTATGGGTTGCATGGCCGTATCCCCAGGGAGCCCCCTAGCACAGACTCGTTCCCCATGAGGTACATCCCCTACATAGACCTGGTCGCCACACAGTTGGTCTTGAGGCCAAGATTAACTCCCTGCTCTGTCTCTTGTGTTTCCAGTGTCTCAGCTTTTGATATGGGTGCTTATGCAACCATTGCTCTTCTGGCACAAAAGGTGAATTAATCTGGGGACGTTGTAGTATGTGGTAATGTGGGCTGGTGGTCTCCTTGCATTGGGGCTGCCTCTCCTGGTGGTGGGGCAGCAGGATTACAAGACACCCAGGGTGTGTGGGTACCCGTGGAACCACTGGCTCATAGAGAGAGACCCAGAAGCCCCCTCCCAGGCCCGAGGCACTGGCCCCCATCTGGAGGCTCAGCATGTGCCACAGGGACGGTTTTGGAGTTTACAGGCTCTGTTCATGTGCCACGAGTCCCATGAGCGCAGCCTCTTGGGGTGACCTCACCTCCCCCCGTGGGAGACATAACAACAAATTCTGCACTAACCACAGCCTGTCTGACATGTTTATTCAGTTTGCTGCTGGAGATGAGTGTGCTACCACCCAGGATTTTTAAATGTTTCCGTTGTGCCGGTGAACGCTACATGAACAAAGTAGTGATGGAGCTAATCCCGCAGCAGCTCATGCACAACCTCAGATGTGCCAGCAGCCCGGGGGCTGGGGGCAGCTCTTGGAGGATGGTTTCAGGAGTGTGTGCTGTGACAGGGCTGTCCATCCTAGGCACAGCAAGACTGGAGGGTGCTGACGGCCGGGAGGGGGCCAGCATGCGGCAGCCCCTTGCCGTTCCCCTGACCCTGTGCCCTGAGCCTCGTCCTGGGCCAAGAGCTCTTCTGCTCACTGCACGTGCACCCTAGCTGGTCCGCTCTAGCTCTGCCTCCACCTTCATGCCCACAACCCCTGAGTGCTGAGTCCAGCCAGAGAAACAGCTCCATGGCCCTGTCTGTGTCTCCATCTCTGCAGGCAACTGGCCTGGTCCTTTCTGGGCTTTGTGAAGGTTTCAGCACTCTGTGGGGTTGGGGGAGGGCCCCCTTCTGCCCACCCCCGTCCTGGGCTGCCCCATGGAGCTGGGCCCATTCCTGTCCCTCTGCCTTTCCCTGAGGGTGGGGGCTGCTTCTGGTTTGCTCACTGCTCCCTTCTGAGCCCCATGTGCAAGCCTGACACATGGCAGATGCTTAACGAACGATGATGACCGGCAGCTGGGGGTGTGGGCAGGTGGGAGGAACACCAGCAAGGAAGGATGGCTGAGCCCGGCCCTGGAGTGGGGGCTCCCCACCCCCCCGCCCCCTGCCCAGAAATGTGCCCCAGGCCTATAGGCCTGGTAGCCCATGGCAGGGGCTGATTTGCATACATTTGCATCTGCACGTTCATGCTTCTGATTTCAAGGATTTTTGTGGTTTTAATTATTAAAAGTGGCCAAGAGTGGCCTGCAAATGGCCCCAGGTGCAAAGACTGGCTACCCAGGCATGTGGCATAGATTGCAAGCCCTAGAGGGCTGGCCCAGCCTGCTGTGGGCCAAAGCTGTGGGAATGGGCATCCCTCGGTGGGCTGGGCTGGTGGCTGTGCGGCTGTTTGCCCTGGAATCCGGCCCTCTTGTCTCAGTGCCAGGCTGGCTGGGGCCCTGCCTGGCTGCCACTCGCAGGCACAGAATCTAGGTCAGGCTGGTGCAGAGAGGCAGGGCAGTCCACTGGGGCCACGGCAGCCCGGGGCAGGTCCCTGACCTGATGATCTTGACGGGGGGTAGGGGTATGGGTATGGGGGTTCAGTCCTGGTGGGGGGTGAGGAGGGAGGCAAGTGGCAGGATGTTGCAGCTGAGGGTGCCATTGGCAGGGGTGAATGGGGTCTGTCTGCGTGGGGCAAGGCACCTAGGGTGTGGATGTGGCCCTTCAGACAGAGCCTTCCAGAAGCCCCCGTCCCTCTGGCTGTCTGTGTCCTCCATTCCCTGCCACCCACCCCGTCATTGCCCGAGTCATCCCGTCCCCCCACCTCCTCCCACTGGTCCATCTGTGGCCCTGGGGCTCTGGCTGCATTCTGCTCTGCACAAGGACTGGAGCTGGTCACCAGCACTGGGCCTCAGCTCCCCTCCTGCCCTGGCAACCCTCTGGCCCACGGGCCTCTGCCGTCCTTGCTGTCCCCTATCTCCACGGACACCACGTCCATCCAGCCCTGCTGCTGTGTCGTCCTTGTGCATCCTGCTCTTCTGCCTAGGAATTTAGTGCTGTTTCCAAGCTGTTTGCTGGCTCAGCAGGGCTTGAGGGACCATGAAGCAGATTCATGCCCTGGTCTGGGGCTGGCATGGGGCTGCTGGGGGCAGTGGGGACGCCAGGCTTTGAGCAGCAGCCCCTGCCACCCAGGACCTTTGGGCCTGCAGTTCTGTCTGCAGCTCACCCATTACCCTGTACTTCTGTCCAGGTCTGGGGCTTGCCTGGGTCTGCTTTTTCCAGACATCTTCTCAGACGCACCCTTTGGAACTCACTCCTGGGGTCAGGGCCTGGGTCCTGGTCTTGGCTCTGCCTCTGCTTAGCTATGAGCCCCAGGCAAAATGTCCGTGCCTCAGTTTCCCTATCTGAAAGCAAAGAGGTTGGACCCGGTGGCCTCCGGGGGCCCTTCTAACTCAGACATTCTGAGGAGCAGAGTGGAGGATGCCCCGCAGTGCTGGTGGACTCATGGTACAGCCTGTCTGAGGCTGGGCTGCAGCTTACTGCAGCAGGTCACTGGAGAAGCGTTTCCTTGGAGATTTATGTAGGACGGAAGTCCGGAGACAAAATCTGAGGTGCCCTGTGGAGGTTTGTGCGGTTGCAGATCTGCTCTACTCCACTCATGAGGAGGCGACTGCTCATAGCCTCTTGTCCCGGGAGGCTGTCAGGCAGAGTGGCTGCTCCCCAGGCACTGGTCAGGGCCCGTGGCCCTGAGGATAGTAAGGCGGTGCTCCTGGGCCCTCCCCATACAGTGGCCACCAAAGGGGACAATGCAGTGGCATCTTCGGTACCTGAGGCCTGGCCCCAGCTGTGCCCCTTGCCCCCTCACTGCCCTTCAGGCCTTTCTCTGAGCCTCATCTGGAGGCCCTTCAGAACTGCTGGCCCTCCCTTGGTTTACAGACAGGGAAGCTAAGGCCAGAGGGGCAGTGGCTTCATGGGTCACACAGAGGTCGGACAGAACAGGGAACTGGGGTCTCCTGACACCTGGTTCTCCGTGTGCCTTCTCCTGTCTCCAGTGGTCTTTGCTCTCCCTCCCTCCCTCCCTCCCTCCCTCCTGGCCTGGTGGTCAGTCTAGGGGATGCAGTGCTTCCATTGGCTGGTGGATGGCTGTGGGGTTTGGGCCAGGCAGGGAGGGACAGCCAGTGAGTGGTGGGGGTTGTACTTCCTGTCTAGGCCCGTGTCCCTGCCCCTCTGTTTCTGGGTCTCCACCAGGGGTCTTCTGTCCCTCTTTTTCCTTTGCAAATACCATTTTGTTCATCCCAACACAGGTTGTGCACAGCAGCACTCTCACCAGGCCCTGGGCGTGTGTATGTGAGCACACAGGTCCTGCAGGTCCCCACACGCCAGGAGGAGCCCAGGCCTAGCTGGGACCCCATGTGTTGGGGTGCAGTCTGGCCTTCTCCTGGTGATGTTTGAGAACCAAAGGATGGACCCAGTTGGAACTCATGGCCAGATCCAGCCTCACCTTGGCCTCTGCCTAGTGTTTTAGATCTGGACGGCGAGGACCCCGTTCCAGGGAGTGGAGGTGGATGGTGCCCTGGGTCCTCTGGGGGTGCTTCGACAGGCAGGCCCCCTGTGCTGAGTATAGAGGCCTGGGCTCTGTCCCTAGGTGAGGGAAGCCCTGCCCTTGCAACCCCAGGTCAGAGCTAAGCCCTCTGCAGAACCTTCAGCCTCAGGCAGGGAGTGGGCACGGGCAGGTGGCCAGAAGGAGGGGAGGGAGCTGGTGGTGGGCTGTGGCAGCTGGAGGCTGTGGCAGCTGGAGGTGTATGCCCAGCAGGAGGAGAAGGGCCTGGGAGGGCAGAACTTGGGCTCCAGAGCACGGAGCACGAGCTCTGCACCCCTCCAGGAGGAAGGGCTCAGGCAGGGCCCCAGGCACCCCCACCCCACCTGAGGGTATCTGTGTATTCCGGTCCCGTTCTTCAAACAAGAACAAATTAGACTCCTGCGGGCCCCACAGGCCCTTCTTCCAGACGCGCGCGTGCATCCCCACCCACCACCAGTCAGGCCAAATGCTCTCAAAGACAGAATTTTGCTTAAATGCCCAGAAAGGAGATTTAGGAGATCGGAATCTTGCAAATTAACATGTGCGGCAGGCGGCTTTTAATCACCGCGGTGATCACCCGCCCGCCCCGCCCCTCCAGGGAAGTCAGCTCCAGGCTGCGCGGGGGTGGGGCCGGCAGAGCCGATGGATTATTCATCAGAACCTGAACTTGAACCAGAACCTCTCTTTGTCCACCCCAGGGAGCCGGCACCCCGCAGGGACCCCATGTCTTCGTGCCCCCCTCTGTTCCTCTCTCTTCCTGCTGCTCCCTGCCTCAATGTCCCCATTTCTGAGGCTTTGGGGCTACTGGCCTTTCTCAGGGGGGATTGTGTAAGGACACTTGCAGAGCTAGGCATGGGGTGCTGGACTGGCCCCTCCCTCTTTTGCTCCCTGGCCTCAGGCAACCTCTGGTGCTATTGTTTGGCCTGGTCCCCTCTTCTTGGCCCAACAGAGCCTACCTCAGCCTCCCCGGCTCCAGCCGGCTGTAGGACCCCCTCCTGCTGCAGTCAGCAGAGAACCTCCGTCACACCTGGTGCCAGATGGAGGCTCTGCTTCTCTCTTTGGGGTCTGTGCCAGCCCAGTGGACACAAGCCCAGGGACCCTGACGGTGCTCACTGGACACATGACCCATGTGGACATGAGAGTCCCAGTGTCAAGTTCACGAGGACAGATCCCCAGCCCCGGCAATGGCCCCGTCCACCGAAGCCTAGGGTTCTGCTAGTGACAGCCACGGGAGAATGGCTGTCCCTTTAAGGGAGCTGGGCAGCAGCCCTGTGGCTTGCCCTGGGGAGGATCCAGGTGGTGGTGGTGACAATTCCTGTATCTCACTCCCCTCCACGCCTGGGGGCCTGGCCTGGCAGGAGGCAGTCACACCTGGGGTGGCAGCAGCTCCGAGTAGCCCCAGGTGCTCCCCCTCTGGCCTGCTGCCTGCCTGCCACCCCAAACCCAGTCTCCTACATCTCCATAAACCTCCCCGGGCCACTCCTACGGCTGTGGGCAGAAGCGGCAGCTTTCAAAACAGCACCCGAGGGACGAGGGACGGACGAGGGACGAAAATCTCTTTCGTTGATGTGGGAGATGTTATTTCTCTCAGATGCTGGATGCAGCAGGTTGAACCAGAACACACCGCAGGAAGAGGCAGGTGGCACTGGATCAGGATCGGTTGGGGGCCGCTCAGCACGTGCCTACCCCTAGACTGCTCCCCCTTGGCCCAGGCAGGACCCCAGACCCCAGGATCTTCTGCAGGACCCTCACTGAGGGACATGTGGGGGGAGGCAGAGAAGGAGCCTATGAGGGGTTTGGATGCCACGTGGCCAGGGCTGTCACCAGGGGCTCCCGGACCCCCATCGTCACCATCCTGTACACATACCTGACCAGGTAGCAGTGAAATGTCACCCTAGCCGTCCTTGAAGCACTGAGCATTCTTGGGAGCCCCTCCTTGGAGAAAACTAGCCCATGGGGTCTGGGGGAGGCTGGGTGTAATGATCTGAGGGACCCCGTGGTCTTAAGGGGCTGCCAATGGGGGGGATGTTTTGTCCTTGAGGGGAGCGTGCTGCTACCCGCCTCTGGTAGGAGGGAGATCAGAGTAGCTGAGCGTGACCTCTGGAGCCACTGCTGGAGGAGCGGGCACGCGCCACCCCCACCCCAGCCCCTGAGCCAGCTGAGACCCCCACCGCACCCCAGCACACGCTGCCTCCCCTGCCCACCGCGGACCTGGACCGTGAAGGGTTAAGGCAGGCGGGGCTCTGGCGGGAGGGGCGGTCCCACCGGCAGCGGCGGGCTGAACACTCGGTGCTCCGGATCGGCCATGGGCCCGTGCTCAGGAGCAGGGACACGCGGGGCCAGCAGAGCACCCGGCCCCCCTTGGGCCACGCTGGTATCTGTGGGGGTGGTACCTGTGGGCCATGGAGGAACCCGGGGACCCTGGCGGGCTCAGTCGGGACGAAGGTAAGAGGGATCAGAAGGGGATCCAGGAAGGAGGCTGTGATCTCCCCAGCAGGGAGCCAGGGTCAGGTGCTGAACGGCCTATTGGTGACCCACCGGGCAGAGCTCGACCCCCTCCCCCCGGGGTCTCTGGGACATTCCCATTCCCCCAACACATACACATCCCCCTGTCCCCCACATCACCCCCCTCTGTGCTGGCATCTCTGCAAAAAGTGGTGACAATCCCGATGGGCAGTGGGGAGGAGTTGCCCCAGCAGAGCTACCAGTCCCCAACGTCCAGCTGGCCCCCAGGGGATGACGGCCTCAGTGTGGGGGGGTCAGATCTGGAGTATCCTGCCCTGGGGGACCTGGGGGCTCACCCGGCCAGTCCCCTCCCGCTCCCCTTGTCCTGGGCAGCGTGGTAGCCCTGAGCCTTGTCAGCACCCTGGACAGGGCAACAGCTGCCTCTCCCCGAGGAGCCGGTTCTGCCTGCGGAGCCCCCGGGGGTGGGGCTGAGGGTGGATTTCCTGCTCAGATCTGTTGCTCAGTCCTGACCTGGGGGCCCGGGCACTATCCTGGGCAGACCCCAGAGATCAACAGGGCTGGCGGGAGCCCTCTGAGGCTGCCCAGCACCAGCACCAACACCAGGGATCTTGGTTGCCCAGCGGCGTCAGGGCCTGTACCTGCGGGGACCAGATGGGGCAGCGCTTCTCAGGGTCAGGGGTAGGTCTGCCCCAGGGCAGCACTTGCCTGGGGGGGGGGGGGGCCGGGAGTGGGGAGAAGCAGAGAGGGAAGGGGGCCAGGGCCACGGCTGTGGTTGGAGTGACCACAGCCAGATGAAGAACTTCCTGATTAAGGACTGAGACCCCAAGGAGAGTACGGCTTGCCTTCAGACAATCTGTCCAGATCCTGGTTGTTTTGGACCGAGTTTGCCTTTAGTCTGATTGGTGTGGACACGGGGGAGGGACTGCGCAGCACATGTGGGAGCAGGGACCTCCCTGCTGGCTACACTGAGGGGGAGTCCCTGGCAGCGCCTTTGGTGGGCTGTGTGACCACAGGCAAGGCACCAACCCACAAGGTCTCTTGTGCAAGAGAGGACCGGCGTGGGGTCCCTTCGTAGGGTGGTTGTGGGCAGAGGGTGCCCTGTCCGTGCGGGGTCTTCAGGAATGCCTGCCTGCTCCATACCCACCCTCCCTCCCTGAGATGCCTTTATGAATGGAGGACAGCATGACAGGTGAAGATGGGGCTGGTGGTGCAGACACCCCTGGCTTGGCTGAGCTCTTGTGCCACTCGTGGGCATCCCCACTTGATGACCACAGCCCCCGTGCCAGTGTGGGGCAGGGTTCCCTTGTCGGGTGGTCCCTGGGGAGAGGCTGGCCCAGCACATCCTGCCTACCTGGCCTGCAGAGAGCTCTGTGGAATCGGCAGCCTGCGCTGGTCAGAGCACAGGGTCAGGGTGTCTGCCTGCTAACTCAGGAGGGACTGGGTGCTGCCAAGGCCCAGGCTGCAGCCAGCAAGGGAGGAGCCCTGGTCTCAGGAGGGTGTAGGGTAGTTGCAACAGGAGCAGAGGGGAGCTCACCCCTCAGGCACCCACTGTCTGGGTCAGGGTCTCGGCTCACCTCGAGGTGGAGATGTGTAGCATGGCCCCGGTCTGCTGGGATGAGTGTGCTGCGCCCCTCCTGCTCCCCCCTCTGGGAGAGAACAGTCCCAAATGTGCAGCTGAGGACGGAGCAGATGGGCTGGAGTCTTGGGTCCGGCCCTCCATCTGTACAGCTAATGAGCGAATGGCATGGCTTCCATGCTCCTGGCACCTTCTCCTGGAGAGCCAGTGGCTGGGCCCTGCGGGAACATGGCCCTCTCCTGGGGCAGGTGTAAGTGAGGGGGATGCAGAGGGCCCTCTCCTGTGCAGAGGCCAGCCCCATGCTCCTTGAGGGCTGTTGGGGGCAGAGGCATCAAGGAAGGGATGAGTAATCAGAAGAGCCTGCTTCTTCCTGGAACTCTGCTTCCAACAGAGCGTACGTGGGTTTCCGCCGGCTGGACGGACTTCCTGTGTGGGAAAGGCCGGTGGGCGCGGGCCCCTCGGGTGGGGACACACACCCTTCCCAGGACAAGATGTTTCATTTGGCTCTTGGGCAGCACCCAGATGGGCCTCCGTATGGAGGGGACATCGTGCCCTGGAAGACCCTAGGATGGGGCCTGGGGGGCTGGATGGTCACACGGAGAGAAGGTAGAGTGGTTCCTGGAGGTCTTGGCTTCACATTGACAAGAAGTGGTCCCGGCCCAGGCAGGCCCCAACTCTGGTCAGCTGAGCTTCTGGGCTTTGGGAGCTCCCTGTCAGTCAGGGGTTGTGGTGTGGCTGACCCCGGGCCAGGTGTGGGTGGCCCCTCCTGAGCTCCCTCCCAGGTCAGCCAGGGGCATGCGAGGGGGGGAAGTCAGGGTGACACTCAGGGAGGCGCTCCTGGCCCAGCCCACACAGGGGAGTGGGAGGGGTGCTGCACAAGGCAGAGGGGACCTTAGGAGAGCCCAGCTGTTTCTGGACAGTCCTCAAGGCTCCTGAAGCCCCAGGGCTCTCGAGGAAGCCGCCCTGGCCAGAGAGAGCGGCCGGGCCCGGGGATGAGTCCTTGGGCTCAGCCTTCTTCTGTTTCCTGTTGGCTTCATGGCTCTGTGCCCGCTGTGCCGGCGGCCGTCCAGCATCACCAGCTGCCGCCGGCCTCCTGCGCAGGCCCAGGTGGGTGTGGGGTGGGGACAGGGCTGGTTCGCCCGATGCAGGGGGACCCCTCCCTCCACACGCAGGAGCTTCCTCTCCTCCCAGCAGGCAGGCCCGGCTCCATCTGGTGACTTTTCAGGAACATGCCCCCACCCCCAGAGCCACTGTGAGTCTGTCTCTGCTTCTCTGGCCACTCCTGGGGGCTCCCTGGGGGTAGGTCCGTTAGATAAAGGCCACAAAGCAGGGCACCTGCCTCCAGGGAGCCCAGGCCAAGGTGGGTGGTGATGGCCAACCTGCCCCTTCCCAGCCTCCACCAGGCCAGTGCATGGGAGCTGAGGGCTAGGGCCTGGGATGGGAGCCCCTAGAACATATGAACCAGGGCACCCATGAGGGCAGGATGCAGTGGACGGGCCATTAATAGAGTCCTGTCCCTGCATGGCTGTCCTCTGTGGTTAGTGCCACCTCTGTGGCTGAGCTGGGGGCTGCCAAGACAGGAGGGGGCAGGTCTTCCACTGAGGAAGACCCTCAGTGAGGCTGGCATGAGCAGGCTCTGGGCTCAGCTGGGCAGGCAGAGGAGAGCAGGATGTTGGGACCCCACCGTGCTGAAGATCCTGGGTCTGCTCAGCAGCCTTGGTGACCGTGTGGTGCCTACTGCATGGGAAGGGACTTCTCCAGCGGGAAGGCGCTGGGCACCAGACACTCTCTCGCCCACTGTGCTCACTGCTGCAGGAGCCTGGGCCACCGTGTACTGCTTGTCCATCACAAATGCTTCTGTCCCATCACAACCTATCAGGTGAGACGCTCAAGTTCCTGCTGGCTTTCCCTCAGGCTGGGTCCTGCCGAGAGCTTGTGTCACCAGCTAGTAAGGGGCAGGCTGCTGTGGTACCCTGCCCAGAGGCGTGAGCACCCAGGTCCTCGTGGACGGATGCTGCAGGCTGGTCAGTCTGCATGGTGGATGGGGCTTGGCTGGCTGTGCGAGCCTATTCCCACCCTCTAGGAACACTTGCCTCCCGGGCTCCCTGGGGTCTGAGTGCACAGGCCTGGAGAGGGTGGGCTAGGCCAGAAGCAGCCTGCAGGGGCAGAGTGAAGTCCCAGCGGTCTGCCCCCCTGGTCCTCCTCCCTTCTGAGCTGGTCCACGAAGTTCTCAGGCTCCTACTGGAAGGCTGAGCCGTCTGCCCAATGGGGAGGGTGCTGGGGGACAGAGGCCTGTCCTGGCAGGTGGCACATCTACTGTGGACTGCCATTCTCTGCTGTGCCCCAATCCCTAGCCCTGAGCCCTCCACCAGGCTTGTCTGGGGCCAGCCCTGGGCCTTCTCCACCTGGCCAACCAACCCCAGGGTCTTCCCCCCTCTTGCAGACCTCTGGGCACAGTCACCCTGGAGTCCTGCCTGGAGAGCCGACTCATACTCCTTGATAAAATAAAAATAGTTGGGAGGAGGCGCCCAGACGCGCAGGGGGAGGGGGGCACGAGCTGCTTCTCAGACGTTTAAATAATCTCCGCCATATGTGTGTGGGCCTGTCCCTCCCTCCGGCGAGGCGCTGGCCAGGGGCCGGGCTGATCCCCCGTGGGTGCGCAGAGCCCGGTGTGGCAGGGAGCCCACTGACCCCTTCCTCTTCTCTCCCCAAGCGCAGTCTGAGCGCCTACTGCATGCTGAGCTGGCCCCAGGAGAGGGCAGGTGTAGCTCAGGGCCACCGAGGGGGAGTGGGGGAGCGGGGTGGGGGTGGGGCTGAAGACCCCATAGAGGTTGCTGGGCTCAAGCTGGGGGTCGGAGCTGGAGGAGTCTTGGGCTCCCTGTGTCCTGCTGTTGCTGCCCCTTTGAGTAGAGTGGACAGAGGAAGAGCTTGCTTAAAGATCCTTCAAGAAGGCAGACAATTGCTGGGGAGGGGAGAGCCTGGCCCGGGCTGTTTTGGGGGGTCTGCTCCCCATGCCCCAGCCCTGTTTGCCTGTGCTCAGTGAAGGGACAAGTGAGGCAGGGCCTGGGCCCCGCACACCCCTTGTGGAAGTGGGGCGCAGGACTTCCAGAGTCTGCCTGCGGTGTGTGCTCACACGGGGAAGCCTTTGGGCGTCATTTGTGGGTTTTGTGGGAAGAGTAAATTGATTTTCTAGCCTCCCTAGGGAAAAGGCGGAGCTGCTGACCTGCTCTGGCCTCTTGCGACTGCTCATGTGAGGACAGGGTCAGTGTCCGTTGTAGAAGCAGGAGCCGGTGCCTCCCAGCGTCCTGTTGGCAAGGATACTTCCCCCTTGGACAGCAGTAGCCCCTAGAGGAAGAAGAGAGTGAGGGGGAGACTGAGGCACAGAGACAGGCAAGGGCTGCACTCAGACTCTGCTTCTCGGCCACTGTACAGGACAGGCCATCCAGGTCAGCGGTTCAGCCCTGAGGCGGGGCCAAGCTGAGGAAGGCCATGGGCACCTGTCCTCTGGGGCATCTGTGTAGGGAGTGGCCCTGCCTGTTCCTGTCTGTGCTGGGCACATCCTGGCTCCGGGCCCCTCTGGGAATGCAGCTGGGGGCACTGGCACTGCTGGTGATGACCTCACCCTTGAGGCCAGGATGGTCAGTGATGATGGCATCCCAGGGGCTGGCTCCCATCAGCTCCTGGGGCTGGCTTGGTGGCCTTGGCACGGAGATCCCAGCCTGTGCTCACCCACATTTGAGTGTCTGATGTGGGCCAGTCCCAGACAGCATAGGAACAGAGTGGGACAGGACAGGGTGGTCTTGCCCAAGGTCCCTGGGGGTTTGGGAACTTGTCTCATCAGGCATCCGCAAAGCAGCCTCAAAGATCCTTGAAGGAAGATCTCAGGTCACAGGACAGAACCAGTAGAGGTGTGTGCAGGGCACGGCTGAGGGGATCCCTGTCCCCCACGGAGCCCTTCGGCCCCCAGCTGGCCCCCAGCTGGCCCCCAGCTGACTCGGCCGCCTCGTGGGCCTGTTGGTCAGGTGAACCCTGGCTCGAGGGCCCGGAGGCCACGTCTGCTGGCACTGGGGCCTGGCTGCTGGGGACTGACCTAGGGTGAGCACTACAGATGGAGTCGGGGTACTGGGATGTCAGCTTCCCCCCGGCACCAGAGCAGCTGGTGCTCTAGGGGCAGGCAGGGTGGAAACCAGGCCAGGTGAGGTGGTGTCCCAGGTGGGGGTGGGCTGGGCTCCTGTTCCTCTGGAGAGGGGGTTTCTCAGGTCCTGGGGCCCGATCCCTCTGTAACCCTGAGGGAGCATGTGGGGGCTGGCTCATGTGGACATGAGCACATGTGGACATGGGGGTTGGGGGGCCCGCCTGGTGCTTTTGGAGAGCTGCTAGATCATAGATGCCCCCTGCCCTCTAGCTGCTGCCCCCTCCCTTTGAGGGCTGGGACTCAGCCCCTGTGGGGGAGGATGGGGAAGGAGGAGCCTTGCCTCCTGGCTTGGGGGACTGAACCATTGGGGTTCGGGGCCTGCCTTGGGTTTAAGCTTATCTTAGCAGTCACCTGAGGCACAGCCTGCACTGTGGGGCAACATGGGTGCCCCCGGAACCAGGAGCTCCCCCATGGTGTCCTACAGCCCTCGAGCACCCCCACCTTGCATAGGGGCCACAGTTCTGTGTCCACCTGCCTCATGGAGTATCCGAGGTAGGGTGGGGTCACCCTCTGCTTCCGGGCAGCACAGGGGCTTCACTGGCAGAGTCATGCATCAAGCTGGCTTGACTGGACCTTCCTCCACTTGAGCAGCAGAGGACCATGCCCTGGGTTGGCTGAGGAAGACTCAGGGAGTCTGGGGTGCAGGAGCTGGGCCCACTCAACCTGTGCCCCCAGCTGCAGCCCCTACCCAGGCAGATGGGGCCCCCAAGCCCCCCTGGCTGATGGCAGGAGACCGTTGATCAGCTAGTGGCTGAGAGCCCAAGGGCATGACCTGAGGATGGCAGGGTGTGGCTGGCTGGGAGAGCTTTTGAGGGGATGGGAGGTGAGAACATGCACCCCCCCCAGTGGAGCCAGCTCTGGGGGAGGAAAGAGGAGCAGGTGTGATCAGGTGTGAGCTGGATTTGAGGAGCTATAGGCCTTTGAGGCAGGAGGGAATGGCCCAGCGTCGGGGAGGGACAGCTGATGGGGGGCAGTGATCCAGGACAAGCAGGTGGGGAGGTGGGGACCACCCTCGGACCCGTGTCTTGATGCTCCCTGCCGGTTTCCGGTCCCCCTGTCCGGCTCTGACTCTCCCCACTCCCTCATCACGCCAAGGCTGTCAGGGCTCCCAGGACCCACAGCCTCTCCCATTCCAGAGGCTGAGAGCTTCCTAGTCCAATTCCATACAACGCTCCTCCTGCAAGGGACCGAGTCAGTGCCACTCTGGCAAAGGCTTTTAATTGGGTTCTGGCATTTGACTTTGAGTCGATTATGTTGGATCTGACCAGGTGGGGCCCTGGTCACCTCCTGTGACCAGCTCTGGAGCTCTGGGCCTGGCTTCTATCTGTGCTGGGGACAGAGGGGTGATGGTTCCTGTCTCAGCACAGCCCAGTGAGGACGGGGCAGGGGCCCCAGGGTGGGCTAGGGGCTCACGGGCCTGTGGCAGAGGGGCCCTGGGGTCCTCACCTTAGCAGGTTGTTGTGACTGGGGTGGGGTTCTGCTGCCTGGTCAGCTCCCAGAAGCTGCCGCTCCTGCCCCCCAACCCTGGGACTGCAAGAACCCCCTCAGAGCCCTGGCAAGTACAAGAGATGTGGGGTTAGGAGCAGGGGCTTCTGCTGGAGCTCTGGCCAGGATGGAGAGGGCCAGCAGCCTGTGAGTCCAGCATGGGGAGGGTGGTGGGAGGACTGTCACCCTAGTCCTTACAGCAGTGTTCCTGAGTCCCTGGAGTGGCTACCTCTCTGTCTGGGCTGTCATTGCTAGGATGTGGGGGCTGGTGGCTTGTGCCCTCATCGACACTGCTTCCTGCCCAGTGCCCTCTTGGTCCCCAGCTGGGAATTCCCTTGGCCTAAATCCTCTGGCCAGCTGGGCAGGACCCAGGCTTGGATTAGCACAGGGGATTGGGTAGAGGATGGGCGGGGTGAGCAGAGGCACTGCAGCTCCCCTGCCCTTGGACTCAGGGACGCTGCCTCTTTGGGGATCCCTTCGTGGCCCTGGTGGGTGGGCAGGCTGGCCTGGGGGCCACAAGAGACAGCAGGTGAGAGCTGGGCCATGCCGGAGGTGCCTCTAGCAGGAGGAAAAAGCGGCGGCAGAGAGGGGCCCGTGGAGCCCCTGTGCCACTTGCCGTTGCCTAAGTGGCTGCTGAGCCAGGCTGGGGGATACTGGCCCCTCTGGCTCTGGGAGCCACCCCTGGCCAGCGTCCTAGCATGTCTGTCCCCCGGCCATCTACCCCCAGCCAGACCAGGGCAACAGTGGCCTGCCTGGTGGAGGCCCTCCTCTGGGTCGGAGCGAGTGTGGCTATGTCCCGGCCGTGGTGGCATCTCAGCCCACTAGGTAAGGCGGCCGGGAGGGGCCAGGACAGGCCTACTCTCCTCTGAAGGCCCTCGCCTGGGGGCCAGAAGGTGGGGGCTGCTTCTGGGGGAGAGAGGCCTACCTCCTCCCAACGAAACCGTGACCTCCTGCTGCTTGGCTCTGCATCTGGGGGTCACGGGACTCCAGCAGCACACCCAGTCTGCCTCTGGCCGCTCCTTGCTCCACCCCCACTGACCCCCAGGCCTGGAGGCTAAACACCAGACAGGCCGTGGGGAGGGTAGGGGTGGGGGGGTTGGGTCAGGCAAGGGCTGGGGGCAGGAGCCCGGCTGGGCACTCAGGTGGCTTGAAAGCTTTTGGTGAGGGGGTTCCTGGCACTCTGGGGGGCAGTAAGTGTGGGTGCAGGACACGACAGACCTCAGAGGTGAGCAGAATGCCCCTGACGAGTGTGAGAAGTGGCTGTGGCGGGGGGGTGGGGGTGGGGTGGGGGGTTGAGCCTCTGGCAGGTGATGAGAACGTCATGTTTGTGTTGGCAGGGCTGGCCCATGGACGGCCCCATGTGGGGCTGTGTGGCCCCACGGGCTCTCCACTCCAGCTGAACGATGGGGCCTGGCACATGCTCTGGGCCTCCGGGGCACCCCTGGCCCCACGTCCTGCCTCGCCACCCCTACCCCCGCATACCAGCAGCCCACTTTAAGCATGCCCTGTGGAGCCAGCCTCCCTGTCAGGGTCAGGGATGGGCTTCCTCACTGGCCAGTCTCTTCGGGCTGGCATGTGCCTGCACAGCGGCTCCCGAGGGTCCCTCGCTGGGTGGGTCTTGTGGGGTTTAGTGACTTGGCGCTTCAGCAGATGGCACTGTCTGCATCCTGGGCTCTCTGTAAGTAGGTGTGAGGGTGGGGTGCCTCTCTAGTGCCAGGAGGCTGCCGGCCTGCTGGGTGCCCCCTGACCCCAGGACCTGGCAGACATGTAGGCTGCAGGCAGGAGGCCCAGTGGACAGAGGAGTGGGAAGAGAGGGAAGGAACGCCAGGGAGGGGTTTGCGTTCTGGAGCTGAAGTCTGCTTCTGCACCTGCTGCAAGCCTTGGCCTCACAGGGCCTCCCCCCAGGGGTGGACGAGTGCTATGCTCCCCTTACTGCACAGAGGAGGAGGAGGAGGTTGGCTTTCCTGGACACCACGGGAAGGGGGCTCAGGCTCTCAGGAGAGCCTGTGGCCGCTGGCTGCTGTCTATGCCCAGCTCAGGGTCTCAATGCACAGAAGCCCCTGCGAGTGGCTCAGCCACCACAGCCCCTCATGTGTCATAGACTTTGGGGGTGGGTCATGGCGGTCAGTGGGGCCAACAGAGGGTGGGTGGGCAGGTAGCTGGAGGAAAGGAAAGCAAAGCTGTGGAGGAGCTGGGCCCGACCCGGGACCTCCCCCAACCCAGGAGAGGCTGGCCACATCCTGGCCAGGCCCAAGAGCTGGGCTCCTAACCCCCATGGGCTGGCGGGGGGTGCGGTGGATGGTCTCCACGCCTCGGCAGCACGTGGTTGGTAGGCGGTGGGGCTGGCCCAGCCCTCATGCCACTCCTGTCTATCTCTGTGTCTGTCATCTGTCTGCCTGCTGCGTCCGTGGACATCCAGTGGAGGGATGCATGAGTGCCATGCAGGCGGGGACACAGATGGTGAAGCTCCGTGGCAGCTCCAAGGGCCTGGTCCGCTTCTACTTCCTGGACGAGCATCGCTCCTGCATCCGCTGGCGGCCCTCACGCAAGAATGAGAAGGCCAAGAGTGAGCGGGGCAGCCCTGGGGGGAACGACTGGGGGGGCATCTCAGGGGGAGCAGCATCCTGAGCCCTGGGCCTGGCACGTGGGTCCAGTGGCCTTGGGGTTTTGAGGTGACCTCTGGATGCCAGGTGGGATGGGGTAGGGGCCCCATGCCCTTCAGTGCCCTGGTTGTGTTCCTGGATCTGGGTGGGGCTGAGGGGTAAAAGGAACTTCAGTCTGGCTGGGGAACAAGACCTTCCAGAAACAGAGAGAGACACACACCAGCCGGTCACACCAAGGGCAAGGCGGCCTGGGGCCGGGAGGAGTCCTGAGCCAAAGGATTTGTGCAGGAAGGGAGAGGTTGGTCTCTGAGCAGGGCATGGTGGGGACCAGGCTGAGGGGTAGGAATGGACCAGGAGAGACCCAGGGCTGCCAGGGCAGGGCCTCAGCCCAGCAGTTGCCAAGGGCACTATTGCTGCCAGAGGCCTAGGAGAGGGCCTTGCTGCAGAGGCCCGTGGAGGGCATCCTGGAGGAGACGGCTGGCACTGCCCCCTGGGCCCAGGGAGGTGACACTGCTGAGCTCAGTTGGAGTTCCTCCTTCTGCCCGGCACTGTTCCCTGCACTGGGCATCCTGGGAGCTGGGCAGTCCCTCCTCACAACAGGGCAACCTCACGTCCTGACAAGCACTGGGGTCAGATAGGGTCACAGAAGCCCCCGGAGGGGAGCAGCCGACAGGGCAGGGCCGGTGGGTGGGCCCAGGGTGCTGTTCAGAGCTGAGTCTCCATGAGGGAGGAGATGGGGGCAGCTGTTCCTGATGGTCACGCCTCCTAGTCTGGAGGCCCAGATTCCAGGGAAGTGGGCTCTGCATGCTGAGCGCTCACGGGTGAGAGCAGAGGACAGAGGGTGAGAAGGGAGGATCCCCAGAAGGGCTGCCCTGCAGGAGGCAGGAGGCATGAGGCCGGCTAGAGGGGCAGTGGTGGGGATGGAGCTCAGGGTGCTGGCTTAGGGCAAGGGGGCTGCTGGGCTGGGAGGAGCCCCCACCACTTGTACGGACCAGCCCCTATGAACACCTTTCTGAGCTCAGCTCCTTGGCGTCATTCAGATTTGTAGGAGGGTCTGTGGAGCACGGGGTGCTGCGTCCAGTAATGAAAGCCCTGCTAGAGCAGGATCCTGCTGCTCCCGCTGCCCCCTCTTGCTGGTGCCAGAGCTTCCTAGGGAGGCAGCCCAGGGTCAGCCCAGCCTCAGAGTTGGGAGGCCCATAGGCTTGTCTGGGCCTTGTCACCCTGCAGCCTGGCTGCTTAGTGCACAGGCCACAGCTGGAATCACTAAGTAGGGGGAGGCCGCCCCCCTCTGGAAGGGTGTGTAAAGACACCCCCAGGGAAGTGGGGAGCAGACCTCAGGGTCAGAGCAGAGCAGGGAGGGCTGACCCACCAGCCTGAGCACGTTTGTACTTTCTCTTTCTCCTGCCTGAGGGCCCTGTCCCCAGCCCTCCCCGGCCGTCAAGCTCCTCCCCAGCCCCAGCAGACCACCAGCCTCGCCTCCCGAGTCCCTGTGTGCTGAGCTGCTGTGGCGTGGGGCCCGGGGGCGGCTGTGACAGGTGCTCCCCCACCCCCCGCAGTTTCCATCGACTCCATCCAGGAGGTGAGCGAGGGTCGGCAGTCGGAGATCTTCCAGCGCTACCCCGATGGCATTTTTGACCCCAACTGCTGCTTCAGCATCTACCATGGCAGCCACCGAGAGTCGCTGGACCTGGTCTCACCCAGCGGGGACGAGGCGCGCACCTGGGTCACCGGCCTGCGCTACCTCATGGCAGGCATCCGCGATGAGGACAGCCTGGCCCGCCGCCAGCGCACTAGGGACCAATATCCTTGGTCTTGGGGGACAGACCTCAGGGACACACTGTGTCTCCCTCCCTGTGGGGTCATCCTGCCCCTGTCAGGGCCACACATTTGGGGAAGGATGCTTGGGCTGGTGTCCTGGGCAGGGGGCGGGGCACGGCTGGACCCATGTTGGTCCCTAACTCGGCCCTAAAGTGGCTGAAGCAGACATTTGACGAGGCCGACAAGAACGGGGACGGCAGCCTGAGCATCGGTGAGGTCCTGCAGCTGCTGCATAAGCTGAACGTGAACCTGCCCCGGCAGAGGGTGAAGCAGATGTTCAAGGTGAGGCGAGGCAAGGCCGGGGGCTGCAGGTGTGTGGGAGCTGCAGGAAGTCGGGCAGGGCCTGCAGTCAGTGGTCACTGAAGGAAGCCACCAAAGGTGGCACACTGGCCCATCTCACAGGCCATGTCTCTGGTTCCCCGCCCTAGGCAGTCTTCCCAGTTGCCAACCGGCCTGGTGTTAGAAGTTACAAACGCACATCTGTCAGCTGACAGGGAGGCTTTATTGTCTGTAATTAGTTTCTGTCTTTCCAGAACTCCTGCTGCTGCAGTGGGGAGAAAAGGTGGCATCGGTGGGTTGTGCTTTGTGGGGTTGATGGGCAAGCAAACCCAGTTCCTAGGCTGCAGCCTGGAAAAATGCTTCTCCCTCCCTCTCCCTCCTTCCCTCCTTCCCTCCCTCCCTCTCCCTCCCTCTCCCTCCCTCTCCCTCCCTCTCTCCACTCTCCCGCCTCCCCCCCCCCACACACACGAACATAGGCACACACACAACCGACTGCTCCACCAGGCATAGCCACTGGTGGCTTCACATGTGCTCTCATGATAGACAGGTGGTGGCACTCAGCTGGAGAGAGGGGAACCTGTAGCTCAGAACACATGGGTCTGGGCATGAATGAAGGGGCCAGTGGGACACCCTCAGGCTGCTGGCCAAGGACTCGAGGTGGCTCCCAGGGCCCCTCCTGAGGGCCCCCAAGAAGATAGAGCCTGCCTGGTCAGTGAGGAGCTGGACCTCAGGCCTGCAGATCAGCAGCCCCCTGCCCCCCCATGTACCCTGCCGACCCTACCTCTAGGGGCAGCTCCAGGGTGAGAGGCTCTTCCAGAATGGTGAGGCTGTTGGGGGCCAGGCAATAGGCTGGGTTAGGACTCAACCAACCTGGCCTAGGCAGGGGCACCCCGAATGGGGTACAAGTGCACACAGTCTCCCAGGGCCTGAAGGTCAAGTGTAAAGTCCTGGCTTGAAGACGCACCCACACTGGGAGCTCTGGGGAGCCCATGCCCACCTGCTCCTCCTATAGGGACACTGGGCCTAGGTGCACTCAGCACAGGGGCTCCCCACAGAGCCCTCTGACCAGCCACCGACTTGGCTGAGTCTGGGCTCTGACCTGATGCCCTTGAGGAAACTCAGAATAGGGAGGAGATGGCTGCAGCCTGGGTCCTGCCAATGGGGTGGGGTCTAGGCTCAAGGGAAGTAAGCAGCAGGGTAGGAAGGGCCCTGCGGAGCCCAGACCCAGGGCAGCTCAGAACCAAGCAGCCATGTCCGTGGGAGTCCCTGAGAGCACAGGCCTCCCCGGCCCTCTCCACAGCCACCCTCCGCAGGGCTCTGGAACCCAGGGAAGGAGGGCTGACCTCCAGCCAGGCAGGGCAGCTTTGCTCGTTAGCATCAATTTGGTCGTCGAGAAATCTCAATACTGTTTCCATCGGAAGTGCCTGATCAAAGGAGAGTCTGTGTGGTGGGTAAAGGCTGCCTTGAACAGAGTTTCATCAAGTCTGAGATAAGAGCAGAGTGCAGTCTAGGCCCCGCGTGGCCTCCAACACCCTGTGCTGGCTCCGAGGCCTGGCCCAGCTCGGTGGCTCCTGCCTGAGCGCGCCCTCACCTCCCGCGGTTGCTGTCTGCAGGAAGAGTGGCTGAGGGATTCCTTCAGGAAGCACTTCTGGGGCTGAGGGGCTAGGTCTGTCTTTTTGGGTCTCCTGAAGGTCTCATCCCCATAAAGTGTTCTTACTCACCCTGAGGGCTGGCAGCTGGACAGAAAGCCAGCAGCCACCCCATCCTGGACTCCTGGCTGTGCCACCCAGCACTGAACTGGGTGGGAGGCCAAATCACCCTGTAAGCCAGACACTCAACACAATGGGCATCTCTGCCCAGCTCCAGCCACACCCTGGGAGCACTGACAGCCTGGCTCTGTCCCCAGGGTGCCCTTTGACCTGCAGCATGTGCCCTGGCCTGGCCTGGCCTGCTGGCTCTCAGACCCAGGGCTGCCCTCAAACCGAGCTCCAGACACATGTGGTCTTTGGTGTCTTCTGGGTCCCAGCACACGGGGCTCTGGGCTCTGATCCTGCTCCAGCCTTGGCGAGGATGCTGGGGTCCTAGAGTGAGGCTCTCGGGCCCTGCTAGGTGCTCACCTCAGTGTCAAGCTAAGGGCAGATGTTAGAGATCAGCCTTCCCAAGAGCAGTGCTCTCACTGGACACAGGGACGTGCAGGTGGCTGTGGTACCCTGGTTCCCTGCTGATGATGATGGTCCAGAAAGGGCCTCAGGGACCTAGTGCCCACCCCCATCACCCCAGATTGTGTCATCACGTGAGGAAAAGACTCCAGATGGCACTCACAGCTGGGCATATTGCTGTCTGTGGTGCTGACCTGATGTCCCTTCCTGCCGTATAGTCAACCTCCAGGCAGGTCTGGAGCTGCACCTTCTATGGGGACTTTCCTACCCATTCCCAGGGACCGCCATGGCCACAGGGCACCTCAGGCTCTTCTGGGCAGCCAGGCCTGCAGTTGCTGTGTCTAGTCCTCTGGGTCCGTCCCTGGCCTTGGTGTTCAGTGTTCCCAGGGTCTGACACTTCAGTAGATGCTCCCTGAGTGAGTGTGTTCATGAAGGGGTTTCTGGTCTCACTGGGGTCCCAGAGGGTTTGCCCCTGGGTTTCCTGCAGGTGTTGTGGGAGCTGCCCTGTCTGCAAGAGAAAGACAGTGGCCAGGTCCTCTCTCTGTTGTGGGGACTGAAGCCAGGGCACTCCTGTACACCTTGGGGCCTTGTGCTTTTCTTTTTAACAATGGGCAACCAATTATAATTACAGGCCACAACCCAGGGTGGGCATTAACTCCAGGGTGGGGTGTTAGCTCCCAGTATAGGGTGTTGGCTCCAATGTGTGGTGTTGACTCCAGAATGAAGTGTTGGCTCTCAGGGTGGAATGTTGGCTCCAGGGTGGGGTGTTGATCCCCAAGGTGGGGTGTTGACTCTTGAGTGAGGTGTTGGCTCCAAAGTGGGGTGTTGGCCCAACGTAGGATGTTGATTTTAAAGTATTGGCTCCAGGATGGGGTGTTGGCTCCAGAGTAAGGTGTTAGCTACAGTGTGGGGTGTTGGTTCCAGGATGGAGTGTTGGCTCTCAGGTGAGGTGCTGGCTCCAGGGTGGGGTATTGGCACCAGGGTGGGTTGTAGGCTCCAGAGTGGGTTGTTGGCCCCTAGGTGAGGTATTGTCTCCAGGGCAGAGTATTGGCTGAAAGGGTCTTGGCTCCAGTGTAGGGTGTTGATTCCAGAGTAAGGTGTTAGCTCCAATGTGGGGTGTTGACTCCAGGATGGAGTGTTGGCTCCCAGAGTGGAGTGTTGGCTCTCAGGGTAAGGTGTTGGCTCCAGGGTAGGATGTTGACTCTATAGTAAGGTGTTGGGTCCAATGTGGGGTGTTGACTCCAGAATGGGGTGTTGGCTCTAGGGTGAGGTATTAGCTCTCAGGGTTAAGTATTGGCTCCAGGGTAGGGTGTTGTCTCCAGAGTAGGATGTTAACTCTAGAGTAAGGTGTTGGCTCCAATGTGGGGTATTGACTCCAGAATGGAGTGTTGGCTCCAGGGTAGGATGTTGACTCTAGAGTAAGGTGTTGGCTCCAAAGTGAGGTGTTGGCTTTCAGGGTGGAGTGTTGACCCTAGAGTAGGGTGGGGTATTGACTCCTTATGGATTGTTGGCTCCCTGAGTAGAGTGTTGGCTTCAGTGCAGGGTCTTGGCTCCAGGATTGAGTATTAGCTCTCAGTGTGGGGTGTTGGCTCCAATGTGGGGTGTTGGCTCTTGAGTGAAGTGTTGGTTCCAGGATGGGGTATTGGCACCGGCATGGGTTGTAGGCTCTAGCTTGGGTTGTAGGCTCCAGGATGGTGTATTGGCCCCTAGGTGGGATATTGGCTCCAGGATGGGGTTTTGGTTGAAAGAGCCTTGGCTCCAGTGTAGGGTGTTGACTCTAGAGTAAGGTGTTGGCTCCAATGTGGAATGTTCACTCCAGGTTAGAGGGTTGGCTCCAAGAGTGAAGTGTTGGCTCCTAGGTGGGCTATTGACACCAGGGCAAGGTGTTGGCTCCCAGGTGGGGTGTTGTCTCTCAGTATTAGGTATTGTTCCCAGAGTGGGGTGTTGATTCCCAGATGGAGCATTGACCCCAAAGTGGGGGTTTTGACTCCAATGTGGGGTGTTGGTTCTCAGAGTCGGGTGACTGTGCCAGTTTTAAGTGTAAGTTAATTTTTAGGGGAGGGGGGTCAGCTCTCAGTTAAAGAGTCACTTTGTGGCTTCTTGGTAGGAGAGTCAGAGGGGGAGCCCAGTGAATTCACTGCAGCCAGGGGCCCAGGGGGCTATCAGGGTGGGACATCGGGGGACACAGAGGCTTTGGCTTGCAGGAAGCAGATACAGATGACCACCAGGGCACACTGGGCTTTGAGGAGTTCTGTGCCTTCTATAAGATGATGTCCACCCGCCGGGACCTCTACCTGCTCATGCTGACCTACAGTGACCACAAGGACCACCTGAACGCCACTGACCTCCAGCGCTTCCTGGAGGTGGAGCAGAAGGTGAGGGCATGGGCAGCAGGAGCCGAGTCCCAGCCTATGTGGCTCCCAGGGCACTTAAACCAGTTCAGTGTGGCCGAGAACCCTTCAGTGTGGAAGGATGGTCTACAGCCGGCATTCAGGGTCCCTAAACCCTTTCACTTAGTGGACCTGCATTGGTTCCCATCCTGGGCCATGCCAGCATATTTCAGGGGTGTCCCATGGAGGCCCTAAGGGGCCTCCTCTGTGGGCCTCTGAGCAGTTCAGCCCTGACCACAGACACCCCGAGCTTCCTGAAGGGAGCCTGCACTTGACTGCAGCACCTTTAGCGTGGAGTGCCTCATAGAACTGGGGTTCCATGTCCCAGCCTTCCCACCTGTTCCAGCCATGGGTCTGGCTAGCTTGTACCCCCTGAGCTCCAGGCCCATTGCCACCGCCACTCACTCATTTGTCCAGCAGAGGCCTCTGGGTGTCCGAGGGGCATGCCCACCCATTTCTCTTGATTCTAGGCCTTCCTGTCCATTGTAAGAGGTCGAGTGCTCCCTGGACACTGTCCTCTTGACTGGGGGCCCAGTGTCCAGAGGCTCAGGGATGTGGACTCCTCAACCTCGGACGAGGCAGGGCCTGGGTGTTACCTTCTGTGGTGGGCAGGAGGCTGGAAATCTGTAGTGGGAGAGGGGAAGGCCAGAGTCCCCCAAGGAAAGAGCACTGCTGTGGTGGGGCTCAGACAGCATATGGCTCCCACCCTTAGGGCTGGTGGGAGCAACCACAAGGACCAGCTTCCAGACTTATAACTTCCTGGAACCCTTAGGGACCTAGTTTTGGGCAGAAAGTGGGAGCGGCAGTCAGCTTGGAGGTTAGGGGCCACAGGAAGCGGCCACTGGGCCGGGCCAAGGGCTGGGCGGCTGGAACAGCAGGTGCAGCCGAGAGACCCAGGCCAGTCTACGCAGCAGTTGCCCAGGATCTCCCACCACTACTGTCCCGGGTTGGCACCCTGCCCCACTCCGCTCCACGATGAGGCTGCCCTAAGCCCAGGGCATGACAGAGGGCTGCCCCTGGGGCTGTTCTCCCAGAGTCCCTCCTGACCACTCACTGCTGGGGTTCTGTCCTTGTGGCAGTTCCGCTGGCAGGAGCCCTGGGGTCTTATCCAGGTGGGAGAGGCTGACAGCAGCCTCGTTGAATCTTGATGTCCAGGGAGACTCACCCCCAGCCCAGCCACTGTGAGTGGCTCTTTATTCCCTGCCCTCTGCCCTAAGCTTTCTAGAACTCTCCCTATGTCTGGGGCTAACACTGTCCACCAGGTGGGTGGTTTGGGCCCTGAACAGCCCCCTGGACTCTGGACCTCCCGCGGTCCACAACTGCTCTGAGCTCTGACCCTATTTGTCTCCCTTGCCTCCCCTCACAGTTACCTCTCCCCCTGCATTCCTCGGGACTTCCTGGAAGCCCTGCTGGTGGGCCTGCTTCTGGGAACTGGGGGCTCCTGGACTGGGCTGCCCCCAGGGCCCTGGGAGATTACCCAGCCTCTTATGTGTGGGGTCATTGATGTGAAGGGCCACCGGGGCTCAGCTCTATTGTGCGCCTTCCTGTGATAGCTGTGGATAGGCAGCAGAGGGGCCAGGGAGAGGAGGCTCCCTGTGCCCCCGGGTTTCCTCCAAGGTGGGACTGGGTCCCAGTTTTCCTGCACCTTTTCACACACAGGACTGCCCTGGTTCATAGCTCTTGAGACCCCTGACACAGTGGGGATGTGGGGTGGCCCAGCTGATGAGACCAAAGACCCTCCCCAGATTCAAGGATCCTCAGTCGGAGACAGCTCTTCCAGAGCCGTGTGATCTATCAGTAGTCCTCTGGCCACTGAGGCCCAAGTCTTGTGACACTGGGGGTAGCCAGTGGGCCACCTGATCAGGGAAGCACACTGCAGGGGCCTGAGCCTCCCCCCTCCCCACCCCACTCTGGTTAGTCTTGGTGTGACAATCAGAGGCAGGGTGGGAGGCAGTGGTGGTGGTGGAGGAGGGGGTCCTGCCTGAGTCTAGCCCAGGCCAGTGACAGGCTAGCCTGGGCTTAAGCCCCTGCTCTGGCCTAGATGGCGGGTGTGACCCTTGAGAGCTGCCGGGACATCATCGAGCAGTTTGAGCCCTGCCCAGAAAACAAGAGTAAGGGGGTGCTGGGCATTGATGGTGAGTAGGGGCGTCTCTGCGGTTCAGCTGTCCTGGCAGGCCGATGTGGGGGAGGTGCTGGTGGGTAACTTGTGGCCCTGGACTGGTGGCCTGAGTGGGTAGCTTCCTGTTCCACATGGTGTGGGGATGGGTGGTGCTGAGATGAGCCTTGTGGTGTGACCATTGTGCAGGGGCTAAGCGCCAACTTGTGCTCCTCACACAGGCTTCACCAACTATACTCGGAGTCCCGCCGGCGACATCTTTAACCCAGAGCACCATGGCGTGCACCAGGACATGACACGGCCGCTAAGCCACTACTTCATCACCTCATCCCACAACACCTACCTCGTGGGTGACCAGCTCATGTCCCAGTCTCGGGTAGACATGTACGCCTGGGTCCTGCAGGCCGGCTGCCGTTGCGTGGAGGGTGCGTGGTCAGGCCTCTAGGACTCCACATCCCCTCAGCCCCCAGGGTCCCGGGCCTGGACCGTGGACTGGCCCCACCCCTGTGGGGTCTCTGAGCAGGGTGTCTGCCCTCCTTCCCAAGCAGAAGCCGTGAGAGGCCCCTCCTGGTGGTAACTGCTGGGCAAGTCCATGAACTCTGGGCGTGGGCAATCAGGTTCCTGGAGCTGACTGAGGTCTACTCTGCCCACAGTGGACTGCTGGGATGGGCCTGACGGGGAGCCCATTGTGCACCATGGCTATACTCTGACCTCCAAGATCCTCTTCAGAGATGTCATTGAAACCATCAACAAATATGCTTTTGTCAAGAATGAGTGAGTGGCTGGGACTGGGGAGGGGGGAGACTGAAGGGGGATGGTGGAGGAGGGGTTCAAATGGCTCTTCCTGCCCTTCCCCCACATCCTTTCTTGGGAGCAGTTTGCAGAGGCCAAGGGGCTGGTTTTGGGGTCTGTTGTTGAAGCTGAGGGTCAGGGAAGGGAGTGGAGCCACAGCTCTGGGGAGAGGAAAGAAGTGGGTGCAGGTGCTGACAGCAGATGAGCTGTGGCTGAGTGGGGTACCTGTGCAAGCAGCTCCTGTCCACAAACACTCGGCAACCTCTGGTGTTAGCTGCCTGAAGCAGTGGTGGCTCTGGCACTAATTACCCCCAGAAGTTACTCCGTGTCCAAACACAATTTGCTGTCACTCAGCTGTAGCTACAGACATTGCTGAACAAAACCCAATTTAGTTTCTGGAAATAGAAGACTGCCTCCCCACACCTTCAACTCTTGGCTAAACAAGGTTCACAGACAAGGAAAGAGCTAATTTAATGATGGAGGGAAGGAGAAGCAAGATTGATTTAGAAAATAGAAATAGAGGGGCCCCTCCTGAAGGAGCTTGCCCGAGTTCTGTCTTGGGCTTTCAGAAGGCAGTGGGAGTGAGGAGTGGCAGCCTGGGCCCTAGAATTTCAGGTGAGAGAGGCATTTCAGGGCAGGGATGCTGAGACAGGTACCTGTCTTGTAGCTGCAGGGGACCCAGGAACCTGCTAGAGTCTCAGGACAGGGCTTGTATCTTATGTGTGCCAGCATAATCTTTGCAGGTATAAGGTTCTTCCCTAGGGCCTTGGACTTCAGGCTTCAGTCCCTTGCCTTAGAAATGGGGAGATGACTAACCTTCACCCCAAGTCCTGTTTGTTATCTCCACATCACAGGACTTGTCCATCTCTTGCTCTGATTCATGCCCTCTAGGTCTGGGTCACCTATGTTTTCTGAAAGGATCATGTTGCCCTTTGGCAAAAATCCAAGTAAAATGTGCACATGGTTAAAAAAAATAAATCAAATAATTGAAGAGCGTAGAATGAAAATCCCTATGTTATACTCCCCATTTTGCACTATGCAGGTAATAACAATGTTCTACCAGATGGTATATGCCTGGCTTATGTTTCTTTTCTTATGGGGCCAATGTTGGGACCCCAGAGCCATTCACAGGACCATGTCTCCAGTATCTAGGTCAATGAGATTATCTTTCTCAGTCTATTCATTGCTCCATGTTTCACCTCAGTTTAGTACCCATCTTTTTTAAACCATGACTTGCTGACTTTCTTGAATGTTTCCTTTTGTTTTCCTGGAGTTTCTAATTGCCTTTGTTTTTTCCTATTGGGATATGAACTGCATGCCTTCCTTACGTGTCCCTAAAATTTCTTAGCTCATTTCCCACCCACTCAGTTGCTTTTCAAAGCCATTGATGGGCCCCCTCCCAGAGTGGCTGGCGATTCCATCTAACCTGGCTGCTGGTGAAGATATCTTTTTATTCACTGGTGCAGGTGACTTAAGGTCTCACACAGGTGGGCCCTATCCCTCCCCTGGCTTCTCTCTGCCCCTTCCGCCTTGGGGCCACAGGTACCCAGTGATCCTGTCCATTGAGAACCACTGCAGTGTCATCCAACAGAAGAAGATGGCCCAGTATCTAACTGATATTCTTGGAGATAAGCTGGACGTGTCATCAGTAAGCAGTGACGATGCCACCTTGCTTCCTTCTCCACAGATGCTCAAGGGAAAGATTCTGGTGAAGGTGAGTCCCTGCCTGCCAGCATCCTGTGGGGACTCTGACCTCTGATCTGTGGTCAGGTGAGGGGCAGTTGCCCTGCTCTAGACAGTATGGGGCTACATACCATCTCTGACAGATTTGAGTCAGGGTAGGCCCTACCCCTGACTTGGCTTCAGTCTTCCTCCATGGTGGCCACTCAATCTGGGGACCTCCAAGTGCACACTGAAGCATTTCCCTCCCATGCTGCTGCAGCAAGGAAGTGCCAGGTTGGCCTCTACCCCGTGGCCTGAGGTTCACAAGCAAGCTTGAGAAATGCTCCTTCCCTTTGCTGCTTCTTGCATGGGTACTGGCCTCCCAGTACTTCCTGCAGGACCACTCCCACGGTCCACTGTCTCCCCACCAGGGCAAGAAGCTTCCTGCCAACATCAGTGAGGATGCTGAAGAGGGCGAGGTGTCTGACGAAGACAGTGCAGATGAGATTGACGAGGACTGCAAACTTCTCAATGGGGATGTGAGCAGGGGCTGGAAGGCCCTTTTTGGGAAGGGGGGAGCTGCAGGTGGCTGAGAGAGGCATGTCATACTGATGTGATGGTGCTTTGCACAGACAGCTGGGTATGTGCTCAGCCAGTGGGGGCCCTCCCCTGCCTGCCCTTTCACACAAGACACAGCCCCTGAGCTCCTAGCTGCTGGGCTTCCACCTCTTCACCCAGAGGGGCTGGGGTTGGAGGTCACACAGGGAGGCTGAGGAGTGATAAAGGGAGCGGGGCTGGGGGGACTCTGTAATTAGCCTCTTCTCTCCTCTGGGCATAGTTCTAAGCAGTTGCTGTGAGGTGGGAAGGTATTATTTCTCCCTGAGGGCCCATCGGATGGGAAAATAATTGTGTAGGAGCATTCCCAGCCACTTCAGCTAATTGTTTTTAGAAAGCCCTGAGGCAGCAGAATTCTTTCTGCTTTGGATGTGCCTGCATATTTCTCTGGCCCCAGGTGACAGTAAGCCCATGTTGTCTGATATCTACCTTGTATGATTCCAAGCTGGGCACTGGAGCCCCCAGAAGCCCATGGCCCAGGCCCTGCCCTGGAGGAGTCCAGGTTTGTCAAGGCTATGATGGGGGCTGCTCCAGGCCGGGGAGGCTACACTGCCCAGACTCTGGTACTGGCCAGCCAGGCTGTCTGTCCCTGCCCCTGCTCGCCTCCTTGAGGTATCTGGTAGCCAGTGGTGGGATCCCAGATCCCTAGCTGCTTAGGCCAATGAACCCTCTGACGTCTTCCCTCAAGTTCTCCTGAGTTTCTGTGGGCAGCATTGTGCAGCTAAAGGATGCAGGCATTAAAACCAGAGAGGCCTTGGTTCAGGGCCTGCTGGTCACTGTCTGTGGCCCTGGGGGGCAAGTCATGTCTGCCATGCAGCCCTGGAGTAGGGTGGCGTGAGGGTAACATGTAGGAGTGAGCATGCGGCCAGGGCCAGGTGTGAGAAGCCAAGACAGGGCCTGGGATCCCGAGCTCCAGCAGGTGTGTGCGGCCACCACAGACCTGGGGACTGATGACAAGGGTTGGCCGGTGGGCTTTGACAGGTTGCCACCAACCGGAAGCGTGTAGAAAACATTGCCAAGAAGAAACTGGATTCCCTGATGAAGGAGTCAAAGATTCGGGACTGCGAGGACCCAAATGACTTCACTGTGTCCACGCTGCCCCCGTCTGGAAAGCTTGGGTACAAGGCAGAAGGCAAAAAGGTGAGAGCCCTACAGCTGATGAGGTCAGCCTGTGGCAGGGCAAAGGGCCTGGAGGAGGCGGTCTGTGCACACCTGAGCACATGTGTGCATACACACCCCCCCAAACCCGTCCCCATATGTCCCGTGGGGAGGACAGAGCACCCACAGTCCTGGGGGGTGAGCAGGTGGGCAGCATGCCCAGTGAAGTTCCTGCTTTCCTTGACCAAGCGATATCCAGGCGTGTGCCTGGGAACCTGGGGACACACAGGATGGTGGCCTGGACCTGAGAAACTTATGTCTGTGTGACTTTTTGCATATGAGGGAGCAGGGAGTCAAGGAAGGCTTCCTGGAGGAGGAGGAGGAGGGAGAAGAGAGGCAATAGCAGCTCAGGCCAAACCAGCAGGCATGGGGCCTGGAGAGGGCATCAGGGAAATCCACCTTGTTCCCAGCTGCACTAGGCCCTGCTCTGCTGGGATGTGGGTAGGAGGGCAATGGGGGGTGCAGGGCATGGAGTTCTCCGAGGGGGTCTAGGCAGAGGGGGCAGCGTCTGGGCCGCGGGGCCCGGCACATGGCCCCAACAGGCCTCTCTGTCCCCTTGGCTGGAGGGCCCGAGGCCGTGGCCCCCCCACCCCTGGCAAGTCCCTGTGCGGGAGAGGGCAAGTGGCTCAGACTGCAGTAGGAGTGGCAGTCTGGTGGGGAAGGAGCAGGTGCACAAGGAAGGGTCCTGGTCTGCAGTGCTGGGCACAACTCTGGTGGGCGCCAGGCTGGCCAAGGATGGGCCTGGTTCCCTGAGGGACCCAGCACCCCCTCCCGACATTCAGAGTGGCCAGGACTGGACCTTCCTTCCTGGTCTGGTGCTGCAGCTTATGCCCTGTCCAAGGCGTGGATGCTCCTCCCCCTGCTGTCCTGCGGCCCCCATGCTGCCAAGCTCTCTGTGGTCAACCAGCTGCGTCCAGGGGTCAGGAGTGGCCTGAGGCGGGCCCTCTGCTGTCTCTGGTCATCAGGCTGCGTCTGGGGGACAGGAGTGGCCCAATGCGGGCCCCCTGCTGCTCATGGGCTCAGGCTGAGCAGGGTGGTTGGAGCTGAGGGTGGTTGGAGCTCAGGCCGGTGCTGTAAGCCTGCCAAGCTCAGGCGTGCAGGGGTGTGGGGAAGAAGGGTGAGTGACAGCAGACTCTGGCTGAGGCTGCAGCTGCTTCTCCAGGATGCTGGGCTGACACGCGTCTCTCCTGGGTTCTGCTCAGATTTAGAGTTGCTTGTGCAAGGCGTTTCAGGCAATGTTTACAGAGCCGTGAAGTGCATTGGCCTCAACTGGCTCCAAACGCACCATGCGCGGCTTCCAGCACCAGTGGGCGGTGAACCGTCACCAAATGAGGAAGGAAATGGGCTGGCACTGCCAGGCCCAAGGAGGAGGGGGAGAAACACTTCGAAGGGCGATATGGAGCATCATTGAGCTAAGCCCTTCCACTGTGTGGATCTGTGCCCTGGGCTCTGGACCGACCCTTCCGTGCGACCCACTGACTAGAAGGGCACGAGCACGGCAGACTCAGGGCAGGGATGGGAGCTGGGGCACTGCCTGTCCTGACTCCCCATGGGCCCTGGCTTCTCCCCGGGCCAGCGAGGTGAGGGTAGGGCAGTGGCTGGAGGCTTGGGGGGCAGCCGTGGGGCAGCATCTCGGGGCACATGCTCCGTTTCTGATGAGTGAGCCGTGGTGCTCCGTGGCCAGGCCAGGGGGGCAGGCATCATGGTGGGCTCCTTGGGGACAGCTCCAGGGCCTAGGGGACTGTCCCTTGTGTCCTTGGGGCAGAGCTGACCATCGCCAGCTTGAGCTCTAGGTTGCCTCTTCCAGGTGACCGGGGTCCACGCCAGAGGGGTCGTTGGTCCAGGCTGGGGTTTGGTTGGTGGGGGTGCGTATGGAGCCATGTGGACAGGGTGGGCACAGGGAAGGCTCGTGGTAGTTTTGGGGTGAACAGGAGACAGTCGGCAGCTTTGGGGGGTGCAGACCCGCATCTGTGTCATTAGGGGAGACATTTGTCTCCACAAGAAGCAGGGCAGGACACCGGAGCCACAGGGAGCTTCGTGAGGGTCACATGTAAGCATGCGTGGCTGGGGAACATTCCAGACATACAAATAGTGTTTATCACATGCTTACCCTCCATGGGAAAAACATTCAGAATTGAGGCCTTAAAGAGTTTAAAACAAGAGGTCTCGAGGAGCTTGTGGGGCCTGCAGGCCCCCTCTCAGACCCCTGGTCCCCACTGAGCCCCCAAGGTGGGCCTGGGGCAGCTCCTGCTTCCTCTGGGCCTCACGAGGTCCCCCTCTTCCGGGAAGGATGCCTGGAGCCCCTGGGACGGAGGCTGGGCTCCACCTGTCACCTCTGTCCCCCCATCTGCCCCAGGCTGAGGAGGATGTGGAGTCCGGGGAGGACGCCGGGGTCAGCAGACGGAACAACCGGATCCTCATGAGCGGTTTCTCCAAGCGCAAGGTCTGACAGGGCTCCCAGGCAGGGGCACCCTGTGGAGGCCCCATGCTCCCTCTTCCCACTCACCCAGCTGTCCATGTGGTGGCCAGCAGGTGTCCCCTCCAGCTCCTGGGGCCCCTGGCTTGCCTCCCAGAGTCCATCCCCTCTTTGGACTCTTAGCTACATCATCTGACCGGGCCTGGGGTCCAGAGCCCTGGTTAGGGCTGCATGGGGCTGGTGCCTCGACAGCCCCCCCAGGCCCTCCCCAGCCAATGCCCTGGGTCCCTTGGGGCCCAGGCTGACCTGCACACTGCAGAGGACAGCAGGCCCAGCCAGGCAGCCTGGGTACCAGGACCCCAGGATGGCAGGCCTGCTTCCTGTGCCCTCCAGCCCACACGATGGCCTGACTGACCTGGGGCTCCACAGGGCCTGACTCTGCTCTCCTTCCACTCAGAAGAAGAGCAGCAAGCTAAAGAAGGCGGCCAGCATGGAGGAGGGGGATGAGGACCTTGACTCCCAGGGCAGTCAGAGTCGAGGGTCAGTGTCTGCCTCAGCCCGGACCCCGAATAGATGGCAGTGGTGGGAAGTGTCCTTGTCCCGGCAATGGCTGGACTTGGATATACAGGCCCGCAGTGGCCCGGGGACAGCACGGTGGGGTGGGAGGTGTGGACCCCAGGTTGCAGGGCCAGACTGGCCAGCACATACCCCTGAGCCTGCCCTGAACGCCCGTTGTGGGACAGGCATCCTTCGGTGGACTCAGCGCCAGCACCTGCCCCTCCCCGTGTCACTCCTCAGTGTCCACGGCCCATCCCAGGCCCCGCACCACAGGGCGTAGTGGACGTTAGGTGGACATTCCACATGAATCAGTGGTGCCCAGGCTGGCCTGAGTCAGGAGGGGCACCGACCCTGGGGTCCTGACCCTGTCGCCCACCCTGTCTGCAGGGCAAGCCGACAGAAGAAGACCATGAAGCTGTCCCGTGCCCTCTCGGACCTGGTGAAGTACACCAAGTCTGTGGGCACCCACGACGTGGAGGCAGAGGGTGAGGGGACAAGGGCCCCGGGGGTGTTGAGAGGGCCGGCCCTGGCCCGGGCGCGCCTCTGAAGCCGCCCGTCTGCACTACAGTGGCGTCCAGCTGGCAGGTGTCGTCCTTCAGTGAGACCAGGGCCCAGCAGATCCTGCAGCAGAAGCCGGCACAGTACCTGCGCTTCAACCAGCACCAGCTCTCCCGCATCTACCCCTCCTCCTACCGCGTGGACTCCAGCAACTACAACCCGCAGCCCTTCTGGAACGCAGGCTGCCAGATGGGTGCGTGTGGCCGGGACGAGGAAGGGGGCTGGCCCTGCAATGCCAGGCGGCTGGACTTGGTGCCAGGCCAGGGGTTTCGGAGAGCCTCCGCCATGGCGGGCCGACGTCACTGGGCTGGCACCAGGACTGAGTCCTTGGGACCCCAGGACAAGGTGGGAAATACCACCTTGTGGCCCCTCTGCCCGTGCGCTCCTAGGGGTGGACGGGGTTGGCTGTGCAGGGCTCCCGGGGCATCTGCCAGGATGTGTGGTCCTGGTCGTGCACAGAGGTGAGCCCAGGGCCCCTGCTCACGTAGGTGAGCGCCGGACACAGGAGCAGGCGAGCAGGGGGCTGGGGAACGCGACGGGCACTGACCAGGCCACCTCCCGCCCTACCTTATAGTCGCCCTGAACTACCAGTCAGAGGGGCGGATGCTGCAGCTGAACCGCGCCAAGTTCAGTGCCAATGGGAACTGTGGCTATGTGCTCAAGCCCCAGTGCATGTGCCAGGGTGAGGCTCAGGGGCCCAGGGTGGGGCGGGCGGGGGCAGCTGCAGCCGGGAACACGGCCCCCCAGGACGCCGGAAGACGGGGTGTGCTGGAGGGCCCCACTCCCCCGGGGCCTGGCTGGGGGTGAACTGGGTCCCCAAGGAGGACATGTTTGAGGTGGCTCCACACGGGGCTCTGGCCCGGGCGCCCGAGCTTCCCTTTTCTCACTGAAAACCGCCTAAATCACGAGTAGATTTCTCCCCATTTTAACCTGACTCCCTCCCCCACCGGTTCTGGCTTCCTTTGCCACCTTTCACTCACCTCCTGAGGGCTATGGGGAGCCCAGCACCTGCGCCCCACCCCAGAGGATGGGCTGGGACCCGGCACAGGGTGGTCACAGGAGTGGCCAGCACCACCCCCCCAAGCAGTGCCCCCTGCTGGAGCCCTGCCTACCTTCCCCCTGCCCCCCCACCCCGCCCCCATCCTGGTGTTCCTAGTGGGCCTGTGCTGCCCCCCTCAGCCTGCAGCCCGCCCTGGCCCTCCAGGTGTCTTCAACCCCAACTCCGAGGACCCCCTGCCCGGGCAGCTCAAGAAGCAGCTGGTGCTTCGGATCATCAGTGGGCAGCAGCTCCCCAAGCCAAGGGACTCGATGCTGGGAGACCGAGGCGAGGTAGGAGGGGCCCTGGCGTGGGTGGGCGGGGCTGGAACAGCTGGCCAGGCCCGGTGCCACCCCTGCCCTCTGCACCCAGATCATCGACCCCTTCGTGGAGGTGGAGGTCATCGGGCTTCCCGTGGATTGCAACAGGGAGCAGACGCGTGTGGTGGATGACAATGGTGAGGCCCAGGGCCCCGCATGGCTTCTCTGGCCGCAGCCTCACGGTGGAGGTAGGGGGGGCGCTGCCAGCTGCCCCCTGGCTGGAGCCCGTGTCAGAGCCTGGGTCGTCCCTAGCTGTTGCTTCCTCTGCTGGATGGCCAGCCCAGGAGGAAGCACTAAAGAGGGTGTGGGCAGGTGGCCTCCAGGCTGGACCTGGGGTGGGAGGTGACACCTCCTCCTGGTGGCCTCTAGGATTCAACCCCATGTGGGAAGAGACCCTGGTGTTCACTGTGCACATGCCTGAGATCGCACTGGTGCGCTTCCTCGTCTGGGACCATGACCCCATTGGGCGTGACTTCATTGGCCAGAGGACACTGGCCTTCAGCAGCATGATGCCAGGTGGGCAGTGGGGGCAGTGTCCCCCATAATAGAGACCAATGTCCCCTGCTTAGGCGACGTTCCCCCATAGAGACCAACGTCCCCTGCCCCCCACCTCCCCCCGCCACAGGCCAGCGTTCCCTAGAGGTCAGCTGAGGGCACCAGGGCTGAGCTTCCTCCCATGGGTCGGCTCCTGCCATGGGTGGGTTGAGGAGGGCGCTTTGTGGATGGGGCAGGGAAGGGCGCTCAGGCTGCAGCTTCGCGCGGCTCCCGGACAAGGATGAGCCTGTGATACCGGCGGGCTTCCTGGAGAAGACCCCAGCACCGGGCTTACGGGTTGTACTCAGGCCTCAGGACCCCTGAGCAGAGTAGGGCAGGGTGAGCCGTGACTGGCTGTTTCAGGCTATCGGCACGTGTACCTAGAGGGGATGGAAGAGGCCTCCATCTTTGTCCATGTGGCCGTCAGTGACATCAGTGGTAAGGTGAGTGCCACCTGCGGGGCCACCTACCTGCCTTAGCACCCCCCGGCCCCTCCCCAGCCATGTTGTTGGGGTTTGGGGCCTTGCAGTTAACTTGTGGGGGCTGTTCCTCCATCCTCAGGGTGGGTGGTGGGGGCCCCCTGACCCCTGTGTCCCGTGGCTGCTGCAGGCGCTCCCGCGCCGCCCCCCCCCCCCCCCCCCCCGCCTCTCCCCAGACTCCTTGTTCCTTCCGTGTCTCAGGGCCCCTGGTGCTCCGTCCCTCCCTGGAAGGGGTCGCCTGGCTCTGCTGCCTGCCCCCCTCAGCCCTTGAAGGGGGTCCTCCTCCAGTGCGTGTTCCACACCATCAGGTGTGCGTGGGGGCCCTGTGTGGTCCTGGTGCCCACCGTGTCTCTCCTGCCAGCGCCCCGGCCATGAGGTGCTGCTGGGCACAGCGCCACAGGCCACTTGGCTCTCGCCCCTCGTCAAGCCATCTGTCTGTCCTGTGTCTGCCTGTCTCCGCGGGCTCCGCGCCCGGCTGTCGGCGTCTCACGGCCTTCACTCTGTCTCTTTGGTCTTGCAGTGGGCTCCCTATGTCCCAAGTCTACCTTTAGAAGGACAGTCCTGTTAGGAGCTCGAAGGTACCCCAGCGCCGGGGCGGCGGAGCCCCCCCGCCCCCCTCCCTGCATGCTCAGGCCGTCCCCATTAGCATCTGTGATCCGGTAGCATTTTGGAGACTGTCAGCTCATGTGACATGGATCGTGATGTGGTTCTGGGGTCCCTTGGGCCATGTTCAGCTCAGAGCCGCATTTATGAGGCAGGTCCAGGACTTCGGCTAGGCCTCCTGTGTGTGGACCCCCCTGGCCTTCCGTCCCTCCTCTGTCCTCTGTCTGATGGCCCTGTGCCCCTCTGTGTCTGGTCCTCTCCCTCGGGGCGCCCCAGCACCCTGCACCCGTTGCCTCCCTGATCTTACCGGTCCTCTCTGCCCCCACCCATGTGCTCCCTGAGTCTCTGTGCACCCATGACGCCTGGTGTGGGGTGGGGAGGCCCCAGGGACCAGGAGCTCCGAGCTTGAATCCTGGACCTTCTTCTAAATGACTTTGCAGCCAACTTTGACCAAATTGCTCTGGATTTGGGATCTTGAATTGGGAAGCTGATTCAAGTGCTGACCACTTTAACACCTCTGCCCCGAGGTGCCCCCGTGTCACTGGGGAGGGGTGGCTGTTGTCAGGGCCTCTGCATGTGAGGACCCCTCTGGCCTCTGCACTCTTGAGACACAGCTGTCGGCCTCTCCAGCATTGACCCAGGCACTTGCCAACCAGTCCTGGGGACCCCTGGCTGCCCTCCTCGGGCAGGGAGACTGTGGGGAGAGGCCTGGCTGTCCGGGAAGGCCAGAGGCCAGCAGCAGTTCAGGGAATGCCGAACCGGCATGGGCTCTGCCCTTAGGGCTGTGTGAGCAGAGAGCGGGGTGAGGCTGACAGCAGTCTAGGAAGGCTTCCCGGAAGAGGCAGCACCTCCGGGGGAGGGGGCCAGGCAGGGACATGGGAGAAGAGACCGCTGGCCTGTGCCCGGCTTTGCTTGCTTCCTCGGCCTGTGGCGCCTGAAGGCAGGGTGAGCGTGAGCTGGGCAGTGTCTGCTCCCATGGGTTTTCTTTCGTCTTTCTCTCCATGCCAGCACCACCCTGGGGGCCCGGCCAGAGCCGGGGGCTTTGGGGGCCTGTGAGGGGTACATGATGTGGGCACAGGAGCCAGGGGTCAGGGTCCCGGCATGGGAGAAGCCCGGGGGCCTCCTCCTCCTGGCCCTCGCTGGGCCCACCTGCCCCGGGGCATGCAGACCCTCCATGCACTCAGGGAGGGGAGAGTCGTCATCCTGGTGTGTGCCAGGGCCCTTGTGGCTGCCACCCCCGGCAGAGGCACCCTGGAGACCCTCTTCCCCACACACAGCCATGAGTGGCACAGCCTGACGGCCGCAGGTGCCTTCCTGAGCTGGCCCTTGGGCTGCAGCAGGTGTGGCCACTCACCACCCGCCAGAATGGCCTGGGCTGGGCTGGTGGCCCCAGGCCCCATGCCTGGCTGCCATCTATGGGGGCTCCTTCTCTTGCAGGTCAAGCAGGCTCTGGGCCTAAAAGGCCTGTTCCTCAGAGGCACAAAGCCCGGCTCCCTGGACAGTCATGCTGCTGGGCGGCCCCTGCCCCGGCCTTCCGTTAGCCAGCGGCTCCTGCGGCGCACGGCCAGCGCCCCGACCAAGAGCCAGAAACCCAGCCGCAAGGCCTTCCCAGAGCTGGTCCTGGGCACGCAGGACACGGGCTCCGAGGGGGAGGCCCGTGACGTGGCCGCCCCCAGCCCTGGCCCCGTCCTAGAGGCCTCAGCCCCAGAGGAGCCCGGCAGCCGCAGCCCCCGAGGTAAGGCGCCGGCGGGGAGGAGCCCGGCTGGGGGGAGTCTGGCCCAGGAGCCGCCCTCTTGTGTCCCCGAGGGCCCCGGGCCAGCTGGGATGGCCGCCACCTGCATGAAATGTGTGGTGGGCTCCTGCGCTGGTGAGGACGCCGAGGGCCTGCGGCGGGGACAGCTGCCTAGCCCGGGGCCCACTGCCACACCAGAGGCCATCAGCCAGCAGCCCCGGGCCCGGGCGGACTCGCTGGGGGCTCCCTGCGCCACCGCGGGGACGGGCAGAGGGGCCCCGTGGCAGGGTCCGGGTGGCGGCGGCGGCTGTTCTGCGTCCTCGGACTCCAGCGGCCTGGGCAGCCCCGAGGTGGTCCCCCGCTGGCCTGAGGGCGCCCACAGGCAGGCAGGGGCCATGCAGAGGGAGATGAATGCCTTGTTCGTTCAAAAGCTGGAGGAGATTAGGAGTAAATCCTCCATGCTCTCCACCGGTAAGACCAGACGCTCCGCTGCGGCATCCTCCGTGCTGTCCCTGCACACGCCCCTTGGCATGGCCTGAGCTGGGTGACCCCCTGCGCTGCTGTGTGCAGAACTGCTGCCTCTGTGTGCTCGCCGTGGCTTCCTTTCCCTGTGCCCCGCTGGCTTGCCTGGAGGTCCCCTGGAGCCCCCAGCACCCCTCCCTGTCTACTGTGCCCGTCCCCTAGGCCTCTTGCCCTCAGGGCCCCCCCAGCGCCTAGGAGGCCAGGGAGCAGGCCTGACCCCAGCTGCTGTGTGTGCTGAGGCCCGCGGGTCTGGTACTGGCCTGATCTCAGATCCAGGGGCCGCTTCCAGCCCCCCACGGCCTCTCCCCAGGCCAGGCTGCACGTGTTCAGCCCTGGTCCTGCACCACAGTCCTCTGGAAAGTCTGGCATGGTCGGTGGTGTGCTGCCGGATGGCCCCTGATGGCGCCCGGGCCCCAACGTCGGCAATGGGGGTGTACCCTGCACCTGCCTCTCCGCCCTGGGCATTCATTTACGGCCTGAGTTGTGCTGAGCAGCAGTTGTGACAGGGGACCCCAGGACGGGGAGGGGCTGACAGCTGAGCCGTGCCCCCACCCCAGAGCCCGATCCATCCTCGCACCCCACCCAGCCTTGCTGTTTGTCTGTCCATCTGCCAGTCCCACCCACATGCTGACCACCCTCTTCTTTCTGTTCCCACGCTGCCTCTATAGTTAGGGATTGAGAACAGCCGAGTGCCAGGTAATGGGGCCCGGCCCCTGTGTGCCCTGGCCTGTTGGGGGCCCTGGGGACCCCTCTTAGGGGCACAGCCTGTCTGCACCCCCAGCCCCAGTAGCAGCAGAGCCAGAGGGCAGGGTGGGGGGCAGCTGTGTGCACACGGAGGGACCTGGCTGTTGAGGGTCTCGTGGGCACTGTCCGTGGGGGGACGTGTCCAACATGCTCCTCTCCATCTCGTCCACAGATACCCACCCCTTCTCCATGCAGAGGACGGGCTCCTCTCTATGTGGCCTGGAAACTATTGCTGAGGAGCCAGCCCTGGGCCCCGGCCCCCCACCTCTGGTGGCTGCCCCCCCCAGCCCCTCCCCGGGAGGGCCCCTGTGCGCCTCGGGACCTGGCACCAAAGTGACGAGCCCCCCAGCGGTCACTCTGGGAGCTTCCGTGCCCTTCCAGCCCAGGACCCGGAGCAGAGGGGACACTGAGCAGCCCCCGGAAAGCCGGCGGCAGGGTTACCATGGTGGGGGGCCTGGAGGTGTGTGTGAGGGGACCCCTAGCAGCCAGGTGGTCAGAAGGGCCGAGAGTGAGGGGCAGGTGCCCGCGGAGCACCCGGGTGGATGGCGGCCCCCAGCCGGGCCCTGCCCAGCCGTGTACTCAGACGCCACAGGTGGAGACCGGCTGTGGCGGCGGCTGGAACCTGGTGGCCATCGCGACAGCGTGTCCTCGTCCTCCAGTGTGTCATCCAGCGACACGGTCATCGACCTCTCCCTGCCGGGCCTGGGTCTGGGCCTCGTCCTGGGCCGTGAGGGTGTCTCGGGGGGTGTCTCGGGGGCTCCAGCTGGCCGCCTGCCCCTGCGGCCCTGCCCAGCCACTGCCGCCCGCCTGGACCTGCCTGCCGTGACCAAGAGCAAATCCAGCCCCAACCTGCGGGCCGCCAGCCAGCTGCCCGCTGCACCAGAAGAGCTTCGGCTGCGTCCCCTGGTGCCCAGGCTGCCCTGGGGCCACCTTCCCCTGGCAGGCCTCCGGGACTGCCCTGCAGCCGCCAAGTCTAAGAGCCTGGGGGACCTGACTGCCGACGACTTTGCCCCCCAGGTGGAGATCCTGGGCCGAAGCCTGGGCCTGGCGAGGGAGGGGCGGGCAGGGCGGGGGGCGCGGCGGGACGCCCTGACGGAACAGCTGCGCTGGCTCACAGGCTTCCAGCAGGCCGGCGACATCACCTCGCCCACCAGCCTGAGTGTCGCTGGGGATGGGGTGCCTGGTCCCCCTGGCTTCCTGCGGCGCTCCTCCTCCCGCAGCCAGAGCCGCGTGCGTGCCATTGCCAGCCGGGCCAGGCAGGCCCAGGAGCGGCAGCAACGGCTGCAGAGCCCGAGGGCGCCCCCCGGGGAGGAGCGGGGCACCCCCGAGGGTGCCTGCTCAGGGGGCCAAGGGGGCTGCGGGGACGTGCCGGGCATGGGCCCCTCCAAGGGCTCCGCTGCCCCCGGCCTCCTGCTCAGACTCTGATGGGCTCCCTGGGGCAGGTGCAGCCGCCCTCCCCTCGGCCCAGCACTGCTGTGCCAGGCACACCAAGTGCCCGAGGGAGCCCTGCCCTCTGCCCCTCACCGTTCCCCTAGGAGGAAGGGAGCCTGCCTGCAGTCTGGGCTGATTTTTCATGTTAAAATATATATGAAATGTATTTAAATTTTTAGAGACAAAGCTTCTACAACATTAAAATGGTGCCCAGTCCTTTTCCTGTCGTGACTGGTTTTCTGCAGAGCAGGTGGGCGCTGAGCAGGTGTGCACATCTGCTCGGGCCTGCGCGGCTCTCGGGATGCTCCTTATATGCCCAGAGCTGCCCGGAGCACTGTGTTCCCTGCCTGACTGGTCGGTGTGTTCTGCACAGAGCCTGCTCTGTATGGACACTTTAGACTCTGGACACAATGCCAATAATCACGTTCACACTTGCTGGGTGTGGGACACCTACTCCCCCTGTGACTGTGTCCAAGCCTTCCTGGGTCAGGTCGGTGTGAGGACACCCCTGACCTCTGTCACCGAGGGCTCAGTGGGCTGGCTCCCCAGGGCCGGGGCTTTGCAGTCTCCGAGGTGCAGTCTCCTCCTCTCCCCCCTCCAAGCCCCACTCTTGTGGGGGTAACCTCAGCCCTGGGCAGGGACCCCAGGCTGCAGGAGCTGCCCCTTCCCAGAAGGCTAAACGCACACAGTGCCCCTTCCCGGGAGGTGGGAGGCCAGCCCACCCCTAGGGAGTCTGTGCCTGGGCTTGTCCCTCACCCTGGCATCAGGCCTCTGCAGGCACCACCTGGTGTGCCGGGGACCACCGAGGACCTCTTCGACAGGCTGTGCCCTCTTGGCAACAGGCAGTGGGGTTGGCTGGGGAGGCCTTGGGTCCCACGCCAGATCAGCCCTGCGGGAGGGTGGGCGCCTGACACAAGGCATGTTCTCCCTGAGGTTCTCTCTGTGGCCCCAGGGACCTGTGCAGCCCCTTGCCCACTCTTAGCCAAGGCCTGGGTAGAGGGAGTCTGCTGGCCCCACACACCTCCCCAGACCCAGCAGGCCCCTCCTCAGGTAGACGGGGGAACACGTTTGTGGAAAGTGGTGCCTGAAGGCCACACGTAGGGCACCTTGGAGGTTGGCCTGGCCTCCATGGCCCCTAGGATCTGAGGCGCGGTGAGGTGGGGCAGCTGGATGAGTCAGCGGGGGGGCTGTGGGCCAAGGTGGGCTGGGCTGGCTGCCAGGGCTCCCAGGGATGGTGCCCTGTGTCCTTGTGAAAAGCAGGGGCCAATCCTTGTCCAACCCTGGACATGGTTATGTTCTGGGGGCTGGGAAGCCTGGTCTGCCACAGAAGAGTGCCTGGCAGTAGGGTGGGTGCCCTCACCATGTGGCTCTGCTAGGTGACGCTGGGTAGGCCAGTCAGCCCTGAGGGCTGGGCAGGGCAGGAGGGAGGACCTGCGGGGGCATCTTGACATCAGGCTGAGTGGGGCTCTGGTTGGACTTAAAGCCTCCCGGGTGCCTGTGCTGGGCCCCTCTGCGCCAGGCTGGCCAGTGCTGCTCCCCACCAGGAAGCCAGGGACGGAGAACAGTCAGGCCCGGGAAGGGCACACACAGGTGGCCACAGCCTGCCCAGCTGTGTCAGGGTGTCGGCTGGGCTGGGGAGGTGCGGGGCCAGACCGTGGTGGGGCGTGGGCATTAGCAGGGACACTGCAGGGGCCCTGAGGCTGGCTGCCTGTAGGGACACAGACCTGCCTTGGCCAAGTGGCAGCTACGAGCCACCTGCATGTGGGGCTGGAGTGACACATGTGGGGTCACTGGGGGGGGGGGGGTGCCTGGAATGGTGCAGGAGTGGTCACAGCCCCACGTGAGTGTGTGGAGAGTGGGGACGTACTGGCTCCCTGATGACTGAGCAAAGCCCCGCCTAGCCTGCACATGGGGAAGGGGCAGCACTCAGGGCTGAGCCCAGTGGGGCGCCCGCCATGGACAGGACTCCGGGCCTGGGCCCACGGTCACATGGTCAGGTCAGCTCTGAGCAGGAGTGTGTGCAGCCACCAAGGCCCTGCGAATCCTTGATGGCCTTCATGGCTGCCACTCTGAGGCAAGAGTGCGGCTTGGCACAGCCACACGGGGCAACCTTCCCTAGACAGACGCGCTGATGGGAGGCTCCTCCCTCTGGACAGGGGTCGGGGGCAGTGACGCAGGATGGCCCACAGGCTCACAGCCAACCTAGGGCCTCTGGGAGCGAGCAAAGGGAAGGGCTGGCAGGACTCGCTGTCTGTGAAACCACACGGCATGGTCTGACGTCACTCCAGCCTCTATTTGGTGTGGGCCCCCAGCCCCTGCCGCCCTGTCAGAGACACGTGCGTGTATTTACATCTATACATATATATGTGTGTGTGTGTGTGTGTATATATATATATATATATATATATATATACACACACATAAAAGATTATTTCACAGTTAAATATATTCCAATACGAATGTCTCACTGGACAAAAGTCGCGTCTCCCACCACGAACACGGCAGCATCACAGAAACCCCAACGCCACAAGCGCCATGCTCACACCTGGGCGCACCTGCCCGGAGTCATAGGCGCGCGACATAAATACTCTGATTTGAACTTGGTTTCCCTGTTGCAGTCGAAATACATTCCTGACAAGCGACGAGCGGAACAGTCTGGCAAGGCAGGCACCTCACTCAGCCGGAACCTCGTACTTGAAGATGACGCTGAAGAGCCGGCCACCCAGCCGCTCAGCCAGCCAGGAGTTCTTGATGACAGCCAGCTTGAGGCTCTCACAGCGCAGGGCCGCATAGTAGTTGGTATGGACAGCGCGGCCCATGCCCTCGATGACCACCAGGTCTGCACCTCGCTCCCGAACCAGCACGGCCAGGCCCTTGTCCAGGCGGCTTCAGGAAGGAAGGGGGCGGTGAGCAGGCAGGCGGGACCTCACCCTGAATGCAGCTGCCCCCTGGCCCCGCCCCAGGTGGACTCCACGCCCTGCCTCCTCACAAGGGCAGTGCCTGGCAAGGATGCCTGGGGCCCCCAGCCCTTGGCTCAAAGCACGGCCCTCGGGTCTGTTGCTAGAAAGCGGGCCCTTTGCAATCCGGGCCTGACCACGCTTCTCCACGTGGGACCCTAAAGGTTCTTCCTCCTTTCAAGGAGGTGAACTCCCTGTTCTTGGTTGGTTAATGGTGGGCCCGAGGAAGGGAAGAGGTTGGCTCAAGAACTGTCCCAGCTGCAGGCCAGTGGTCAATGGCCAGGCTCTCACGCTCTAGGATCCCCAGTGTGGTGACTCCATCGTTTGAGCCGTCTGTCTCCTCCCAGATGAGGCACACCCCACCAAAGGGCTGTGGCCTTCAGCTGCCCGAACACGTACTGGGGGCCCAGGCGTGCGTGCAGGTGTCTTGGGGTACCTGAGGTCCAGACACGGGGAGCTGGAGCCCGTCTGCATCAGCAACAGCCTCTCCTCTCTGAGTGCTGAGCTGCCAAGCATAGGGGGTCGGTTGGTGCCCGTGAGCTGGTACCCAGGGGACTCCCACCATGCCTGTACTTCTCCATGCGGGGCTCCCCCAGCCCCCGGTACCTGGCCACTTACTGAACAACAGGGTCCATGGCTGCGATGCGCTCAGCCACAATGAGGGACTCGCAGTAGGTCACGTCATTCAAGGCGGGTCCTGAGTTGCACGCCAGGATGACCTGTAGCGGGATGCCCCCAACTCTGTAGGGACCTTGGCCACAGCCCGGCACCAAGCCAGTGTTTACTTGCCCGCCCACCCAGCGCTGCCGGCTGAGAAGCAGGACACCCGATGACCTCTCACTGCTTAGTGGCCTCCAGGGGGGCCAGATCCTGGCTCGGGATGAAGACGGCCCCAGAACACTGCAGTCAGGCTGACCCAAGGTCCGCGGCATAACAAGCCTCACCCGCACCTACCTGCCCCACACAGAGGCCACGACGGCGCCAACCCCACTGCAAGTGGAGGGCCCAGGGCAGGGGTCCCGCCGCGGCCTGGACGCTCACCTCCGTCCCTCTAGAGAGAAGCTCCCTGACAAAGGGGAAGACTCCCAAAATGACGTCTATTCCACTGTTATCTGCGAAAATTAAGGCACATTTGTGAGGGGGCCCCTGTAAGACAAAACCAGGACGTTCAGTTGGGAACAGGCGCGTCCAAGCGTTGCAGACACCTCCGCACTCCACACTCCCCGCAGGCTGAGGCTGAGGGCTGCTGGCTCCCGCGGGCGCTGGGGTGCCGGGGGGGAGGGCGCCTGTGCCTCTTCCAGAACCGTGGCCCCAACGACCTCTGAGCCACGGCCACTGACCTAACTGGTAGAGCCTGCAAGAGTCAGGCTGGAGCAGGGGGCAGTGAGCTCAGAGCTGCAGCGTGAGACTCCTGGGGGCCCTTGGCACCTCGCCCTGGGGCAGCCCCGTGCCACTTCCCGCAGCCCTCCCTGCCTCCCAGGCCTGGAGAGCACGGACTGGCCCCAGGACAGAGGTGGGGACCTCGGTGTGTACCTTCAGTCTCTGAAGCCACTTGCTATAGGAGTCCACGAGCCACGGCCGCTCTGTGGGACACGGACACGGTTAGCCACACTGCCCCGCAGCATGGTCCCCTCCTGCAGCTGCCCCCCTTGTGACACCCCCCCTGCAGGGTGGGGGCTCTGGTGCAGGTGGGGAGCCCTGGGCATCCCTACCTTGCAGCTTCATCTTTGCCTCCTCAAAGCCAAACTGGGGATCAGACTCGAGGACGCTGCATGGGGAAGAAAATAAGTCATGGAAACCCTCAAACCTTAGCTCACAGCATTCACTGTAGAGCCCAGAGGAAGCATCTCCCAAAGTGGACGGGTGTGTTAGGATCCAGAGTGGGGAGGTTGCCTGCCACTGGCTGGCAGTGCTCACATGCCCCAGAGCAGGGGGTCTGGGGTGCTCTAGAACACGCATGTACTATGGGACCGGGGTAGGGGGCGGGACGGAGGGTCCTGAGTGCATGGCAGCCTCCAGTAAAGCCCTGGGTCAGTGCCAGGCCCCAGCTTCACCCCACACACGCCCCAACACGCCACCTAAAGGGACGAGTGATGGGGGGAGTGGCTTTACTCCACGTTGGAGAGGATGCCCTGGCTGGACCCAGCAAGGGCCAAAGACAGGACACCAGGTAGGGGATAGTGTCCTGCAAAGGGAGAGGCCCTGCTCTGTGGTGGGCAGGCCAGCTGGCAGGGCCCAGGGCTGGGTTGGTGGTGCCACTCCCTCAGAGCCCCAGGAAACCCTCAGCGCCCCCAGACTGACAGCCCAGGCACAGGTGCTCAGGGAGGCTGAGGCATGTATCCCCACTTGAGTCTGCAGGCTCCTTCTCCCAATTTCAAACGCTAAGTATTGTCTGATTCCCACTCTAACATGCAAACCCTGGGTTTGGATTTCTACCTCTGAAAATATCAGCCCCCAAATCCACACTCCAGCCCTCTGTCTGCCTGCTCTTGACGGGCCCCAAGCAACACCCAGTGTCCTGGGACCCCGTCTCCCCACTGCCACCTCTTTGGGGCGGGGCTGGGGCACCACACGTGGTCGAGGGGGACAGGATGGCTGTGGTCCTGGGCTCACGCCGGGAAGAGCAGGCAGGGGCAGGGCTGAAGCGTGGAGAGGCCGTGAAGGCAGCGGGCACCTACTCAGAGACAGCTTTCGCTCCCCAGTCGAAGACGTTCCCCGCCAGCAAACCTTTCACCAGGGCCAGCTGCCTCTCCTCCCAGCCCAAGGCGTCCAGACAGCGGATCACCCTCGGGAAGCACTTTAGCGCGACCCCGTTTTCCTTCTGCTTGACCTGTGGGGAGAGGCGAGAGTTGGTCAGGGAGGAAGCTTGCGTCCCCAGGCCCTTGGCAGCCAGGGCAGAGGGAGGGCGCCCTGCTGCAGACACTGCGGAGATCACCAAGAACCCGCTCTGGGGGGGACAGAAGGCCCAGCGCACTGTCACAGGAGCTCTAGCAAACCAAGATGGTAACATCTGCTGATTTGGAAGAGTGCAGCCACAGGCAGGAGTCAGCGGCATCCAGGCTCATGCACGCTTGACCCGCACCGAGTGCGTGAGGCTCAGCAGGGCTTTGGGCCCAGTATGGCTGTGCTGCGGGCCTGGGCTGGGCAGAGAAGGGCCGCGAAGGATGACTCAGACCACCCAGGCGCCTGGTGCCCCATCCCCAGACGCCCCATCCGAGGGCCAGGGTGGCAGGAACTGGTGGGCAGCGCTGGCTTTGAGCCCCTGGCTGTCATGCCCCAGCACACAGCCTCCTGGGCAGAATGGCCCATGGAGGAGGGTGGCACCTCTAGGCCACCTGCCAGGCTCTGGCTGGCGTGTTGCCTTTCAGGGCAGGACTGGTGTCTACAAATGCCAACTCTGTGATGGTCAGCAGACCTCACCCAACCAGAGACAGGCGACCCTCCAATCCTCAGCTCCGTAGCTGGCGCTGCCAACCAAGAAGCCACCCCACACTCCCACGAGGTGGGCTAGGCCCTGCCTGTTCCCTGCTACCCGTGCCCCCCTCGCAGGTGCCAACCCTGCATGGGAAGGTGGCACTCACTTTGGAGTAGGGGTCTGGGAAGTTGAACTCATTCAAACAGTGCTCCCTTGTGTCCAAAAGGCTGCGCACGGTCAGGGTCCCGTAAGCACTGGGAAGAAGCAGGAGAAAGGAGCTTGGTGGGTCGATGGCCTAGCACAGTGCCCATCATGCCCCTGCCATGGAAGGCATTTTCCTGGTGCTCAGCTGCCAGTGGGAGGGTCAAAGAAACCAAGAGAGTAGGTGTGGGCAGAGGCAGGTAGAGGCAAGTGGTAGCCCAAGGACAGGCCATTGGAAGCCCAGCCCACAGGCGGGAATGTGCCTTCTCCTCCAGAGGCTGCCCCTTGGGCTGCCCACGGTAGACCTCCTGACTCACAAGGCTGCTGCCCGCACCACCCAGCTGGTTCCATGCCGGTCCTGGGCCAGGGGCAGCAGGACACTCACAAAGGCTGGTGCCGCAGGGTCTGCAGCTTGCTCCAGTACTTCTGCCGGAACTTCTCCGCCCTCTCGGCAGCATCCACTGAGCCCGGCTGGCTGGCCACTGCACGCTTCACCACCTGCCGAGCACAGGGTGGTCAGCACAGCCCCGGCTTTCACTCAGCCAGGGCCATGGTGAGAGCACATCCCCATGTACAGGCACATGGCCACTGGTGATCGGTCTCCTGGGGGCTTTGCCCCGCGGGGTGGGAATGGGGTGGCCACTAGCCCTCCACTGAAGCTTGGGGCCACACTGCCCAGGATGGGCTCCTGCCACACTGGTAGGGGACAGGTGGCTTGGGACCATATTTGGAGGCTGCGCGGGGTGCGGGGCTGGGAGCCCTCAGGCTGAGGATAGAGCCTGGGGGCCAGAGAGGCTGGGACATGTGTGTTCCCAGAGGGCCAAGAAGGCCTGAGCCAGACCAGAGCCTGGAGTCCAACTGCTACTGGCCCTGAGCCCATACACACCATGTGCTTTTGAAGCTCTGTCATTTGGTGTGCTGGTGAGAAATGTGAGGACCCAACAAACCCCTGGGAGGCATGTTTTTCCCTGGTTAACAGAAATCACCCCCAAACTCAAACATGGATGCCACGGCCACCGGAGCCCCCGTTCTCCTTCCGCACACCTGTCGCTTGCTCCTCGGGAGCCCATGTCTCGTCCCCAGGGGCACCTGGCCCGCCCCGAGCCCTCACCCCATCCAGGGCCTCCTCGAAGCAGGTGAGCCAGTACTTGCGGGCCAGAGCGTCGTCCGTCAGGTCAACCGTGTCGGGCACGTAGGAAGACGGGTCCAGAAGGAGGGGCAGGTTGACTAGCGGCCGCTCCAGCCGGTCCATTTCCAGCAGGTCAAACTGGGATGAGAGATGAGAGATGGTGCATGCATCAGCGGGTGGTCCTTTGAGGCCTAGAGCCAGCCCCTTTGTGGGATTGGCCAGGACCCATGGTAGTGCTGCGGCCTCAGGGGACAAGCCCGCTCTTCCCGGGTCTGCCCAAACCCACAGAGGCCACCTCCTCCCAGTGGCTCTGTTGCTTTTCCTGCACTAGAGTGGTCCCCACAGCTGGGGGCTCCTGCACCAGGGTGTGGTCATGCTTTCACTCCCCATTTCTGCCACTCAAGGCTCCACAGGTGTGGTCCCCACTCACGGCCCAGTAGGCCCTTATTCTGTGACCCCCTGGTATACCAGGCCCTTGGCAAGGCTACGGGGAGCCCATGGGGCAGGCAGTCCAGGCTTCCACCAGCTCCTTGCTCCCCACAGCACGGGTGCCCAGCACACAGCCTGTGTCTGAAACCAGCTCTCTTGGCCTCATGGAGGGGCCTAGGGTCCCCTCATGGCCGATGTGTGACTGGTGGCTGCCGGCGACAAGTATGCCCTCCAGCAGTTCTAAAGGTGTGGTTGCTCAACCAGCTGGCGGTTTGGCGTTTCCAATAAGACCGAAGCCAGTGTGTGCGCACACCTGAACTCTGCACGTGCCTGGCAGCCCTCCCCCTGCTCTCTGGAGAAGCATCCACTGCACTCCTACAATCGTCCCTTGTCTGCCGATGGCCTACTGACTGGCAAGCTATGAGGGTGAGGAGCAGGTGAGCTCTGCGCCTCGGCGTCTGCACAAGAGGAGCCACCACAAGGAGACAAACCGGCTTCTGGATGCTCCTGAATCACAGGAAGGTCAGCAACGAAATGGCTGGTATATCACCAGGCGATGAAGGGAAGTGGATGGTTTTCCATCTCTGGGGCCCTGGCCTGGTCTTCAGGGGCTCCCCTGCTGTCTTGACAAGTAGGAGTTCAAACCATAGCTGTTCCTTGGGTAGGCTCCACCCACCCCTCTGTGAAGCGTGCAGGCTACGCAGAGACCCAGCGCAGGAGGTGTGTGTGGTGCTGAGCATCAGCTCTGATACACACGTCTCTTGCTCACGTATCCATTTGGCTTCAGGAGTCCTAAGACTAGAATCCACACTGCTCCCCCAGAAATCACAGATACAGAGGCCCATCGTGTGCCAGTCACGTGCTCCAGCCAGGCCCGAGGTGTGGGGATGTAGGGGGATGCTTTCCCTCCTGGGAAGTCACGATTATATCACACACATTCCTGCGATGCTTATGCCAACTAGGAAGAGAATCTGTGTCCACAACTGAAAATCAGCTGTGTCCGAAGAGCCAGCAGGCCGGTTCCGAAGGCGGCGTTTTAACTTGTGTGCCCAACTAGTCACTTCGATTCGTCCAGCTGGTTCTCCAGCCTGGTGCCTGAGTTCTGCTAAGTACCCAGTGACTGACAGGAGTAACACACCACTTGGGGGATGATCTCAAGAAGCTCATGATCCCCCAGGATGAGCTATGGTGGCAGCATCTTGCTTCTGGCTGACACTAGGCCTGGCCAGAGAACCTCTCTCTGCCCACTCAGCAGGCTGGAGGACCCCTGCCCAGTCACGTGGGTGTCTCCCCAGCTGGAGATAGAGGACCGGGCAGGAAACCTCCCGAGACTGCAGACTGTCCTGTATGGTTTGAAACCATCAGGCAGAGAACGTGGTCTGAGAGAAGGGGCCTGGGTTGGTGCCTGCAGCTCTGGGTTTTAACCTTGATTCTGCTGTCACTGGTGCCACAATCCTGGGGAAGCACATTCCATATTCTCCCTGCATACGTAGGGGCTGGATGGTATGGTCTTGGGGCTCCAGCAGAACATTTGGAAAACACAGAAATGCTAAGGCCCTGAGGAGGGAAGCAAATGCCCGTGCCTCTCTTTTGCCCCAATGTCCACAGCTGGTCAGCGGCCAGTCTGCCCCAGGAGAGGGAATCTTGGAACCAGACCCAAAGGACCCCACACTTACGGTGCCACTCCTCGCCCGCTGTGTCGGGCAGAGCTCTGGGGATGAGCTCATCAGCCCGGAGCTGCCTGCGTAGTTCTCTCCCCAGCTGTACTGGTTAGGGTCTAGAGTGGGGAGAATTGGGTGTCACCCCAGGGCTACCACACTGTGCCCTCACCCCAGGACGGCCCGACCACCGCTGAAGGTCCCCACAGCCCCTGGGGGAGCCTGGGGGTCGTGCTATGGCACTGTGTGCTCTCACCAGCACCGAGACCTCATAAAATGATTACAGGGACCTTCCCAAGCTTCTTAGAACAGCCTTCCCTGCCTCTCCCAATCACACCTCTCAAGCATCCTTCAAAGAGGGCAGGCTACCAAAAAGTCAGAGCTTGTCTGACGGTAAGGAGGCAGGAGGGAGGTGGAGGAGGGCCACCCACCCTGGCCCCTGCCTGGAGCCCTGGTCACCCATGAGCTAGATACCCCCTGGGGTTGGTCACACGGCACACAGATGACCCCTCAGAGGAACTGCCGCAGAGGGCTAGCCGCCCGCCCCCAACCCCGGCCACTGCTATGAAGGGCCCAGCGTGTCCAGCACATGCCACTCAGGCCCTGGATTCCAGAGGGAGACCTGCTCCCACAGCCTCTGAGGCCTGGTAGCTTGCTCCACACCTGTCACTGCACATACCCTGTGTTGCCCCGACGTGACCACAGGCCATCACCATGGTTGCTCTACTCACTGTCTTGCTCCGCTCCTTTGAGAAATGCTCCGATGGCTCCCAGGTAGCCTTCGTGTCTCAAGAACAGTGCCTGGACTTCCCCCTGCCACAGCAAGACCCCACCTGAGCTGGCCTCACCATCACACGAGGGAAGTCTGGGCGGTTTTAAACCAACTTGACCCAGGTGGCCCCTCTCTATGCAGCAGAGACTTCCTGAAAACCTCTGCCACACATTGGTCAGACAAACTGCATTCAGTGCAGAACTTAAAAGCTTGACATTTGCAGAAATCTGAGTGTAAAGAACTTCTTCCACAAAACTAACACCCCCCTATCACCCCACTTGGCAGATGCTGTGAGCCCATCTGCAGGCCCAGCTCAGAGCAGTCCTGTGGAACGAAAGCCATGTCGGCGCTTGCATGCAGCTCATCTACAGTGGGAGACAGGCCTCATGCCCAACTCAGAGATGGCCAGGGTGCCCGGGTACGGGATGTTGGCACTAGCCAGAGGAGAGAGGCGGGGGCGCGGTGCCCTGCTGCTGGGCTGCCTGCCCTGGGCCCCCCTGCACCTCTCCATTGGCAGGCATCAAGGACACTGGTGCCCACGCCAAGGATCTGGGAAGAGGGAAGCCCGGGGTGCCGGAGGGGGAGGAAGTGGCACTCCAGTACCTTGGAGAAGAAGTTAATGCTGTAGGTGATGGTGCGCATGGTGACCGGGTGGCCCCGGATGAAGAAGCCGCCGAAGTACACCCTGTCCAAACAGTGTAGCTTTGCGTAGAGGCAGGCGAGCTGCCCAATGTCATTGCTGATCATGTGCAGCAGGCTCTTGGCCATGTCCTCCTTGGAGAACTCTGGGAAGGGGCAGAGGCAGGGTGCTGCTGGGGGGCCGGGCCCATGACGGGGAGCCAGCGCACGGAGGGCATCGGCAGGGGCCCGGTACCTCTGTCGGCGGTGGCCGACTTCCCAAAGCTACTGGCGATGAGGTTGCCGCTCAGCCCCAGGGTCTGGTGGGCCCCACCGTACACGTCCTGCACCAGCATGTCCACATTGGCGTGCTGGCCCTTGGAGGCCAGGTGCAGTAGCTCATCGAACTTCTGTGGGGACAGGGCAGACGGAGGTGCGTGCGGTGTGGGGGCTGCTGGGGTTCCCGAAACCGAGCCCACGTGGAGGGGCAGGCAGTGTGCCAGGCTGAAAGGTGCTCCTGTGTCATCAGACCAAAGGTGGGGAGAGGGAGGCAGGGCTCCACAGACATCCCCCGGGCAGACTGGCTGTTCTCACAACCATCCTGCAGTGACCAGGAAACCACTGCCACCTTGGGCCCCACGGTCACAACCCTCTCCTGGGAAAAGTCTGGGACACGGGACTCAGTGCAAAATTAGGAGTGACTCTCTGTAGCCTGGGATACCTTTGTTTTGGTGAGCAGAGCCCCAAGGCCCCAGAAGGTGCCACCGCCGATGGAGCTGCCACCGATCCACTCAAATCTGTCCTCTGTCTCCACCTGGAAGTGCAAGCGCAGCTGAGTGAGTGAGTGGGCCCAGATGACAGGTCCCCAGACATGGGTGACACCACTCCTGAAGGCCAAGTCTGGGCCTCCCGCCTTCCCCCAACAGCCTGCACCAGCGCCCTCCAGGTAGCCGCGTGCCCGTGATCCCCAGAGCCAGAGGGGGTTGCCCAGCCTGCTCCAACATGGCAGGCGCCCCAGCGATTGCTGCCCAGTCCCCACGCACCGCCCCGCGAAGCACGCCTCACCTTCACGATAGAAACTCCAGAACCGATGTTGACCAACAGATACGGGAAGATGTTGGGGTGATTGGTCTGGAATTTGAACTCAGGGTCGGAATCTTTCTGATACACGAAGGCCTCGTGTGGGATGTTTTTCAGCACAAAGTTGCAGCCTTTGATCAAGCAAGTCATCACGTCCTCCTTGTCCACTCTACAAAGGATGGAGCCTGGCCACTGAAAACGCCATGGGCCACAGAAGGGCCCTCTGCCACTGTACGGTGGCTCCAACGGCTCATGCACCAGGGACTCTCCCGGATCACTGCCCCCTGCCCTGGCCGAGCTCAGCTTCTGACTTGGACAGGCACACGCAGCCTCAAACACAGCCCCTCACACCGTCCCCCTCCCTTTGGCCCTGCACATGGCTTCTGACGGGCCAGTTGTGTGCACCGTGAGACCCAGCACTCTGCGACGGTACAAACGGCCCTGACCTCAGTCTCCATGCAGGCCACCCCGTCAGAACCTCCGCTCCAAAAGCACAGGGGAGCACTGCTGCAGGAGCAGGGTGCCCTTCCCTCCTTGCTCCCCCAGCCCTGCCTATGGTTCGGCCACTAGAAGCCTCCTGCCAGCCCAGCCAGAGTCTAGCCCCAGGGTGGGTGTGGGAGCCCCAGCCAAGAACCAAGGCCAGTGGCTCTGTGCCCTGCAGCCCCCATGGCCCCTACTGACCTCAGCCGTAGCTTCTCTTCTATGAGGTCCTTGAATTTGTATGCCCCGCCCCCGGTTGCCTGGATGACTTTTGTCTCAGTGTTAACGAGGTGGTCTTTGATGAAGTCCAGGCAGGCTTCTATGTAGGTGTTCTCGAACTTGACAAAGTGCAGCCTGGCAGTAACCTCCTCCTGGACAGAGATCTCGTAGGGCGGCTCGTGGTCCTGCTCTGCGTCCTGGGGATATAGGGTGAGGGTCTGTGTGTGCTGCCCATAGGGAGGGAAAGATGTGGAGATGAGGGCCCCGAAATGGGCACAACTCTCAGTGCCAAGTTCAGGTGGGAGGGGTGGGGAGGGAGCCGGTGTGGGTGCTCCTGCCAGGGTCCTGAAGAGAAGGGGCCTGAGCCAGGCAGCACGGAAGGATTTCAGTACTAGGAACGTCCAGGAAGCTAAGCCGATGTGGGTGAGCAGCAGAGGGGGGGCAAACAGGAAATGAGAGCATTGTGTGGCCTGGGGCACCCCCTCACCTGCCAACCCAGCCTGCTAGGCAACTTACCTTGCCGGAGTAGTCAAAGGACCGCACTCTGGCAACTTTGTGCTGCACAGTGGAGTAATAGGCCAGCTTGGTCAGTGAACCCCCTGGGGGGAGACACAGACAGAGCAAATTCAGGAGCTGGCCAGGGTGAGGGACCGAGGCTCATCTGCCCACACAGTCTCCTCTGCCAGGCTGGGTCCTGTGCATAAGGTGCTTGGTGTTACTTGGACTTAAAACTCTGCGGGGTGCCAACCAGAGGAAAGGAACCAACAGTGAGGCCCAAACACTGCTGTCTCTGAGAAAGCCTGTGCCATCTCAGGTCCCGGACCAAACCGGGCTTGAGACTGTCCGTTTCCCCTCCGCATCAAGTCCTAGAGGAGAAAGAAAAGCATCCTGTTTCCAGGAGGTCTCAGCGATCATTAGTGATTCAGAAAAATTCTGTTTCAAACTTTGATCTTGAAAATTACCCAAAGAAAAAAACTGGAAAATGCCAGTTTCATTGACAAGCACACCTGACTATCTGTGGTAACAAGAAGGAAGCGATAAAAGGAGTATTCTCCAAGTGTGGACAGGCAGAAAGAGGGGGCCTTCCCCAGAATGCTCTAACAGTCTACCCTCTCACAGCTCTGGGCTGGGAGGCCACACAGGGCAGCAGGGTCTCCTACCCCAGGCTAGCCCTGGGACACCCTGGGAAGCTCAGCATCAAGGAGCAGGAGAGGCCTTCATTTGCCCAAAACACATTTCAAGGCCAGTTAAAAAGACATTCCGAGCAGTCACTTTCAGATCTACAGATGGAGGCGGCAGGTAAACCCGTGCAGGACGGCCCTCGATGGCGGGGACGAGGAGGAGCAGAGGCTTGGCGCCACAGGACAGCTCTGAAACCAAGCCGGTTCTTGTGGGCCGGCCAGGTGAGACAGAGCCCTATTTGAGGGGGAGACAGAAGCTAATCTCTTGACAGCTGCTCTGTGACACAATCCCAAGGGGATATAAGAGAAACACTCCAGGCAAAAAAACATCTGAGGGCTGAAGCTCATCCAGGTAACAGAAGCCTGAGGCTGAGAGCAAGCGTTCGAGCCTACCCGCCGGAGCCACCGGCCCGCAGTGTGGACAGGGCCTCCCAGGACAGCCGAGACCTGCCCTTGGCGAGCCCTGGTCAGTTCACCCCGGCACAGGCTTACTCTCATTCCTACACCCTGGGCTTTAGAGGCAGAACTCAGGTCTTAAGCCTCCTTATCCCTCCTCCCTTCCCCCAACCCCGGCCTGGCCTGGAGCGTCCTTCGCTCTGTGAGTTAACTGTTTCCTAAAAAGGCAGGCAACGCAAAGGGATGAAGATACACTTTGAGAAACTTTTCAAAAGTTATCATAACAAATTCCCAGGTCAGAGAGATCCAGTTTCAGGTTGCATTTCTTTTTGAGAGCTTTAAATCACAACCTAAATACGAGGTGTGGAGAGCTGTGGGGGCTGCCATGGGAGGTGACTTCGTGTCTGCGTGCCCCATACCGTGCATCCCACATGGGGCAATGCCCAGCAGCCTGTACCCCCAGAAGAGGGAAGAGACAAGGGTCTGGGAAGTGAGTGGGGACGTGCAAAGTGGGGTGGTCAGCCTGAACCAGGGTGAGCTCAGAGCAGGACAGCGGGTTCTAGAAGACAGCAGGGAGCTCATCAGTTCTCAGGATCCCTAAGACTTAGTGACTGCCCATCTAGTCCCTGGCCACAAGCCCCAGTACATCACATCTAACAAGTGCAGTGACCAGGCTGGTGAATGCAGTCCTGTGCTAATCAGGGTGGGATGAGGAGAGCAAAGCTTCCCTGGTCCAGGGCCAGGAGCACCCTGACTGATCAGCTGCCTGTGTCAGTCCTCCAGCACCCAAGCCAAGACCTCCCGGGTTCATCCAGACCCTCAGGGGCTGGGCATCGGGTCATCCTCTCTTCCACCATCTCTGCCTGTCCTTCCACCTTGGGTACCAAGGCACAAGGAAACCCCAGTGCATGTCCCTGCCCTGTGGAAACCCGAAGTCAGGTCAGCTTCCATTATGTGTTGATAGAGAAAATGTCCCTGATGCTTTCAAAGCGGGGAATCCACTCAGCTGACGTGAGTGTCCGAGAGACGAACAGGCCTGCCAAGAACGTAGAGCAGCTGAGCTTCCCTGGATCAAGAGGCTTGGCTGAGGGAAGGGGAAATGGGAGAAGCCTGTTTTGAAAGCAAACTGTTGACAAGCACACTGGCTGGAGGATCCAAGTTGGAGGACCTATACCCAGGCTGTGACCTCCCACCAGCCACATGAACCTAACACGAGGTCTGTGCTTAGTAACAATGAAGTTGTCCTATGGGGATACGCAGACATGGGACCCAGAGCCGGGGGAACTTTCAAAGAGAGGAAATGAATATTGACACTAAAAATATCCTTCCAAGTGTCCTTTTCCCCGGAAACCCCACCTGGACTCACGCTGGAAGACAGGCTGCCCCAGGACCCCATGGAGCCAGGGCATGCCTCCGGGACTGCCGGAGCTCTGTGGCTACAAGCTGGCCCCCCGCCCCCGGGGCCACACAGGACCTCTCAGGTCAACCCCATGGCAAGCCAATTTTCAGCTGCACTTCGGAAACACTAAGTTCCAACTCCCTCCCATGGAGCAGACCCCTGGTTGTGAGTGCAGCATGACGTCTGGACGTCTGGGCTCTCAGGGCTCTCGGAGCACACCCCTGACCGGGCTGCTACCACATCAAATGGGCCTGTCTCAGAAAGCAGGCACAGCAGGGCCCTGGGGGAGGTCTGGCTCCTGATGACCCCCTAAGCGGGGCCTCCAAGCTTACGGTTGGCTGCAAACATGCAGCCAGGCACAAGTCTGATCAGGTCCCACACCCCTCGCGGGGTGATCAGGTCCCACACCCCTCGCGGGGTGTGCATACCTGCCACCAGGTCAGTGCTCTGAAGCACCGCCCCTGACACCGCAGCAGTCTGCAAGGTGAGAACGCAGGAGCCAGCCCACCTTCCCACTGTCAGGGCTCCTACCTCTCCAGAGGACGCCTTCCCCCACCCAAGCCCCACACATCAAAGCCATCCTCATGAACAGGGGCGTGGCCCACGCATCACAGGCCAACAGCTCCAAGGGGTCAGTCCGGGTCTCCCTGGGACATCCCAACTAGAGGAGAGAGGCACACCTGTCCACTTTCAACAGGTCAGGCGTCTTACAAGTGGCCAGGGCCGCCCTGCTGGTACCAGGCATGAGCGCCCACACTTGGCTGCTGGCAGGACCAGCATACAGAGCCCCAGCAGAGATACTGAGCCCCAGCAGGGGAGAGCTGTGTGAGGCCGCTGGCCTGCTGCGGGAGGCCCCGGCGGCGGACAGTAGGACAAGGCCTCAGGCCCCGTGTGGTCAGGGGCAGAGGGCCGAGGGCCCAGCCCGCCCAGATTCCAGGCCCACCTGGCCCTTACAGCTGGTGACCTTACACTGCTTGGCTGCCTCTGCCCTCCGCGTCCTTCTCTGTGAAAGGGGGCAGCGGGGAGGTTCCGGCGCCGGAGTGGGCTGAGGGCCTGGGGCGGGCCTGGGGCGGGCAGGTCGGCAGGCTGGGTGGGGCCCTGGGGGCACCCTGCGGGCCGCGCGGCACAGGGGGATCCTGAAGGGTGCCAGCGCGGGCCCCACATCCTCGTCCAGGGCCTCCCAACTCCCGCCGCAGGCCAGCCGTCCAGGAGCTGAGGCCGTGCCGGCGGGAGGGCTTCGGGCTGGGCCCCGGCGGGCAGCCCACCGACGATTCCCGCGGCCCGAGGTGTGGCCGCCGCCCGCCCTCGGCGCGGCCCCACAGGCGGGCCCCGGACCCCACTCGTGGCCCGCACAGGCCCCGCCCGGCAGCCGACCCTCCAGAGGTGGGCCACCGAGGGGTCGCCGGGCCGCCCGCCTCTCCGCGCTGGACTACGAGGCCCGGCGTGCCCCGCTCCGGCCGCGCGGCGCCTGCCGGGAGCTGTAGTCCGGCCGCCGCGGGGAGCGCGGGCGCCGGCGGCCCGAGGACTACAAGGTCCGACAGGCTGTGCGCGCCGGCGGCCCGCGCCCCGCCCTTCGTCCTTGCCACCGCCCCCGGCCCGCCGGCTCCGCCGCCGGCGCCCACGCCCGCCGCGCGCCGTCCCGCTCCCGGCGCCCGTCCGCGGCTACCTATGTCAATGGCGAAGCGCTTGGCGTTCTCCAGATTGCGGAAGATCTCGTCGGGGGGCAGCGTGATGCTCTTGTCCAGGCTGTCCCCGCTGCTCCCGCTGCCGCTCGCTCCACGCTCCGCCATTTTGAATGTGCCCGGCCAGCCTAATCATCTATGGAGATATATGCGCATATATTTGACTGCTAAACGCCTTCCGCGCATATATTATGCTAATGAGGCGCCCGGGCCCGCCCCTCCCCGCCCGCCCCTGTGGTCCCGGCAGCGGGAAGGCCACTGGGCCTGCCTGCGCGGGGTCCCCGAGGCCGTTGGACCAACACAAGCCGTCTGGACTGTTGTCTTTGTTGCTCTTTCAACGAGCTTGCCAGATGCTGACGTCCAGCGCTCTGAGCGAGTGCAGAGGAGGCCCCTGAGGCTCGAGACCTCCCAACACCGGCCTCTTTCAGTGAGTGCGGCGCATGACCTACCAGCACGGAAGGGTTGTGGGTTGCAAAAGCCCCATGCGAAATAGGGGTGTTGGGGACGCTGCTCTGCAGGCGCCCCCAGCGCAGGGTGGACGATGCACTGGCAGCTGGAGAAGACACTCACTCTGATGGGGAGGTCTGCAGAGAGTGCAGGGGAAAGCAGGGCAGCCTGCCTGGAGGAGGCTGCCTTTTGGCAAAGCAGGGGAGTCTATGGGAGTTTGCAGGGAACTAGCTGACACGGTTCCAGAAGTTGGAGCATGGACACAGATGGTGGTGGGGGCGGGTTTCAGGGCCAGTCCCTGGGAAGCTTCTGATGTCTAGGAGATCCTTGAGAGATGTGTCTCCCTCCAGGGCACTGGACCCAGCCGGTGTTGGCGTCTCTAAGGTGGCTTTGGCAACTGACTCCAGGGACCCTGGGTTTGGTACTGTCTCTGGACTTCAGCCCCCTTATGAGAATTTCAGCGGCTGCCTGGCAAGGCCTGGCCTGTGGAGTAGCAGGCTCCAGCAGTGCCCAGGGGAGGGGCTGTGGCTTCAGCACATCAGGCAGAGGCTTGGGGAGAGGCAGCCTCGCAAAAGTCTTCTAAGAGGTGGGTGTGCCCGGTGGAAGAGTGCGGAGGGTCTGCTCCCAGAGGGTGCAGGCCTGGAGCACCAAGGACCCTGGGGTGCGGGGGGGCGTTGTGGGTCTGGCCAGGAGGCCCCCCTTCCCGGGCAGGGACATGCCTACCCAACCTGCAGTATGCTGTGTGGCAGGCACTGGGCTGGCCTGGAGAGGGCGCCCTGGATTTTCCCACTCAGAGTGGCCAGAAAGGGATTGTGGTGGGGGTGGGGGGGGGTGGGCAGCAGGGAGGAAGGACGCCAGGCTGAAGAAATGTGAAAGCCTCTTGGCCCCACATCCAGCTCCTGGGCCCTTTTAGGCTCTTGCAGACTCACCCAGCATCCACAGTCTGCCTAAAAATAGGTGCCCTTTCGGAGGCAAAGGACTGTCCTTGGCAGGTTCAGCATCAGCACTGCCTGTTTCAGCCCTGGGGAGCGGTGGGCCTGTGGGGAGGATGGGGTAGGACTAGCCAAGCAGGGGCTCCCAGCAGCTCATCCAGGGACGGGGGCTGCTGGCCATGCAGGAAGGCCAGGGTGGAAGCCAACCCCTTCTCCCATGTGTGTGGTAGTGGGGGCAGCTAAACCCCTTTTGCTGCAGCAAGAGCTCCAGGGCAAGCTATGGTCTTTGCATCCCCCTCAGCTGAACAGAGCGGGAAGGTCCTGTAGCTGTCACTTTACTCCCCATCCTCCCTGCCAGGGACAGAAACCCAGTCTCCTGCTGCACACGAGGGTGTGGTCTGTGGGGCCTGTTCTCCTGCCTGCCTGCCTGCCTGCCTCCTGTCCTCATTCATTCCCAACTTTGCTTAGTCAGGGCGAGCCCTTCTTCCTTGTCTAGAGGGTCACTGGCAATGACATGTCCCACCTGCAGTTGAGTGTCACCACAGTGTCTGCCCTGCTTTGTCCCTGCAGCCCCGCCCACCTGGTGACTGTTGAGGACACACGTGAAGCACAAGAGACGGACCCCAGATGGCTGCTTAGTCAGATTTTATTGGAAGTCGGCAGAGCAATCCCATGGGCTCCCATGTGACTAAAAGTTCAAATTCTGAGTACACAGTCATGCCCACATGCAGCCACCCACACAGAGGGATCCTTTGAGGATCATGGTGGAGACCCCCACCCTCCCCACAAAGCCCACTATGAGCCCCAGCTAGACAACCAAGGGCACGAAGGGCCTTTTGGCCACGGCTCTGCATGGTCTTTCTGTGCCCATCCAGGCTGACACTCTTTCCTATGAGGATACACCTTGAGTTCCGCCTTCACAAAAGGCAAATGTGCCCACGGCACGGCCCACCCGCCAGGCCCCCTGGCCCAGCAGCAGCAGGCCCTGAAGAAAGTCCTCTACACGTGGAGGCACCGGCGGACCGAGCCCCTGATGCCTACAAATATCATAGAACCCCGGGCGGCGGGGACTTCCCAGAAGTCACTTGCTGAAATGCAAACACAGAACAACCCCGTGGAGTCAGACACTTGGCAGAAGGTGGGCCCTGATTGTCCTATGTGACAAGGACTCTGTAAGCGCATTCTCTTGAGAATGACCCTCCTGCTGGCCCGCCAGCCTGGAGAGAGAGCCTTCCGGAGAAGGGGGCCTGTCCAAGCCCGAGAAGGGACAGACACATGGCCAGAGAAACAGGCTGGCTGGCCCTCCAGTCCTTGGGGTGGCCACCCACAAGTCCTGCCGGGTCACCAGGGCCGCCAGAGGCCGCAGGTGGGCTGGCGCGCTGCAACTGCGGTGGCCTTGGCGGGGGTGAGCACGGGCGGGGGCACCGTGCCCGTGGCCTTGGGTTCCTTGGTGGGCACAGTGGGTGCAGCGGGCGGCCGCTGGAAATGGTAGAGCAGCTTCATCTGCGTGTCGCTGGCTGAGTGCAGCGTCAGGAACTGCACGGCTTCCTGCAGGCACCAGGAGTAGCCCTCGCTGTAGTCCTGGTGCAGGCTTTTGGGGCCGGCTGCAGCGGCGAAAGCTGCAGGGGGAGGGCAGTGGTGATTGGTACCCGCAGGCGGGGGCGGGCGCAGGGGACCGGGGCTGCGAGGGGCGGGACCCGGGGAGTGCGGGGCAAGGGGACGGCGGGCTCACCTTTGCTGTGCTTCAGGTAGCTGACGGCCATCTCCAGGATGTCGGCCTTCTCCAGCTTGGAGTTGGGCTGGTGGCGCGCGAACTCCTGCTCCAGCAGCAGCTTCAGCTGCTCGATGCTGCTGTTGATGCGGTCGCGGCGCATCTTCTCCACCACTGGCTTGCGGAGCTGCGGGGGGACACGGGCGTCAGGCGGCAGCCGGGGCGCGGGGGCGCGGGGGCGCGGGGCGGGCGGGTGGCGCACTTACTCGGTTCTTCTCTTTGGGGCTGAGCAGCTCCACGGCCACGGTGCTGGGGGCCATGCCTGGCGCAGAGAGGCGGCTGGCGGGCGGGGAGTGGCGGGCGGCGGGCCGGCGGGCCCTATATAGGCGCGGCGGCGGGCAGGCGCCTGGGGCCCGGGCGCCGCGGCCGTTCCCACACTCGGCGGCCAATGGCCTGGCGGGCCGCACAAAGGCGCCGGCCCATTAGCGCACGCTAAATTGCCTGTGAATTGGCGCGGGCACAATGGGTGCTCCCTGGGAGCAGGTGGGCCGCTCTGCACAATGTCCGGGCTGTGGGAACGCGCTCGCCCTCATTAGCATCCCGGGGCCTGATGCTGGGAGCCCTGCGCCTCAATATGCTGCCTTTTCCCAGGCCTCGGGGATGGGGGGTGGGCAGGAAAGAGTGGTGCCCCCTCCCTCTCCCGGTGACTCCCGCTGGTGGCTGGCAGAGGCTAGGTGGGGGAGGGTTTTGGAGTGAATCAGCGCATCGGCTTCCAGTGGTTTGGGCACCCTCCCTGACGGGGACCTGCTGGCCCCCAGGGCAGGTGGAACAGAAGAGAGAGGCTCTCCCTGGACAGGCACCTCCATCATCCTGTGTGCAAGTGGAGCAGAGATCCAAGCTCCTAGGATCAGACCGACTGGCCTAGGTGATCAGCCCGGTCTGTCACCTAGGGCAGTGACTTCTCCAGAGGTAGAGCTAGGAAAGGGGCTGCCATGCTTCCCTGGCTCGGCTTTGAGTAGCTCCAGGGAAGCAGAGCACGTGAAATGCCCAGCAGGGAGCCTGGCACCTAGGTACTATCACTGGATCTGCCTCACCCCATCCTCTGGGGAGTACCTTAGCAGGTGGTAGCACCTGGGATGCTCTGCCAGCAGGCGCTCCTCAGGACTGCACCCTACCTCATCTGGCAGGAAGTATGGCCATGGCTGTCTGCAGAGTAGCCATGGACGGAGAGTGAATGGCTTCAGGTGTATGTTTGACACACACACGTGGTCACTACACATGCAAGACTTGGGGGGAAGCCTCTGTTGCATGCTGCCCTCTGCCCAGTCTAGTGGGCACTTACAGGGTTTGCTTTCTTTGAAGGGCATTTTGCCAGTGGGTGGGGAGGAAGGGTGCCAGGTGGTAGACATGAGGGTCAGAGCAGGACAGGCCTGGAGCCCACTCGGATGCTGTACAATCTCAGACAGCCCCCTAGGGCCTCACCGGGAGAACTGATAATCCTGGTGTCTGGCCAGCCAAGCTGAGGTCCAGCAGCTGCGTTGGGGCCACCCTTCTGCCCAGAGCAGTCATCTTCTTCTGATTCTCTGGAGTCAGGAATCCAGTTTCCTGCAGGGACTGAGGGAAGGAGAGGGGCTGGGGCTTCTTCTCGGGACAGGGCAGGACCAGCTGGGTGAAAGGGGCAGGCAGGGCATCTGTCCCAAGAGCTAGCAGGTGGCATCAGGGCACATTAGCCACAGTGAGAATTCAGGAGCATGTCCAGGTGTGGCTGGAAACTATGGGGTTTTACCAAGGGTCCAGTCAGACCTTTCCCCCTCCTGGGGTCTTGGCAGTGACCCACAGCTATGACTGGCTTGTTTGGTGGACCTGCTCCAGAAATTATCCCCCCCCCCCACCCACCGTATACAAGGGGTCTTTGGTTTCCCAGCAATGGGCCCTGCCGGGAAGCATGCAGGATGGTGTCACGACAGCCAGGCAGGCGTGGCTTGGAGCCAGCTCAGAACTGCCCCATGGGCCAGCTGGTCACCTGCTAGGGTGGGTTAGGCTCGGGGAGCTCCCAGAGTGGAACCTTAAGGTGCTTCTGGAGAAGGAGGGCAGGGAGCTCCTGTTCACCCCTCTGGTGGCTTCTCCCCCTCCTCCCTCCTAACAGCACTTCTCTTCCCTGGGCTGGCTGTGGGAGATGGGTGACCCTGAGGGCTGGGGCAGCCTCACCCTGAGCTGCAGCTCATCTCTGAGCAGATGGGACCCTACTATAGATATTTGGCTCTAGTTTGATGTAAAAGGGCAGGGGACATCCGAGCAAGCTGGGGATGAGCGTGCTGAGGCCATGTGCTTCCCCCTCTGCTCCCCGGCCCCTGGAGACTGACTGTAACTTACAACTTTGATGTGAGCTGGCTGGTCCTGCAGGCTTCGAGGGGGACCCAGTGATGCTCAGTGGGACCATTTTTGCAGCCAAAACGGGGCTCATGCTGGGCAGTCAGAATGTTTTGGTGTGTTCCTTGTCTACTTGTGGGCTTCTTGGGGGTGGGCTGAGGTGGAGAGGGTCAGGGTCAGGATGACAGCCAGGGACTCAGCACCAAGGAAGTGCTTAGCTGAGGGTGGAGGGAATGCAGGCAGGCACCAGGAGCAAGCCCCACGCTCACCCTGGCCCTGGCCACAGCCTCCACTGGCTAGAAATAGGCCCAAACCCACATGTGCCCTGACCTCCTGTCTGCTAGCAGTGGGGGTCCCAGGGCTCTGACCACAAATGAGGGCAGTGCTCAGGCCAGGCCCTCCTGCTCATGGCCTCACCCCCCTCCCCTCCTCAGAGGGGGCAGTTGGTTAGGGCTTGTGTCCTGCCCTCCCCCCTTCTCCCAGGCTGGCTCTTGGTCCCAATGAGACACGTGCAGGAGACACGGTCCAGCTGCCCACCCACCCGCCGTGGGCCAGGGTGGCCTGCCCAAGGTGAGGGTGGTGGGTGGGCTATGGCGGAGAGGGGAGGCTACCTTCCTCTTCCCTCCTCCCCCTGCGCTGGAGCAGCTTTGGTCCATTTTTCAGTTGTGGGAAATATGAAATGAGCGGTGTTAAATCCCAGTGAGGCCGGATGAGAGGCCTGCTCCCTCCCTGCGTGCGGGCCAGATGGCAGCTCCGTGCGGCCTCCAAGGCACACGCCTGGCCTTTGTGGGCCGTTTAACACTATGAATGGGGCCAAAGTGTGGGAAACTCCTCGGGCTCCTGGCTCACACCACCCGAGGGGGCTGGCCCACCAGGCCTGGGGGAGGGGGCCGCCGATGGGCGGGTTGGGGAGGGCTGAGGCCACTCCAGGCTGGTGGGCTTTGCGCAGAAGCATCCGGAATCCAGGGGATGGTTAGCAGCTGAGGAGGGGATCCCCTCTCCAGCTGGGGCATTGAGGGGGAGGGAGAGTTTGTCCTGTCCCCCACCCTGGGGAACTCCGTGAGTCTGGAGTGAGGTGCTGTGGATGTGGACAGCTTCCCTAGTTGGGCATGATTTTGCAAAAATTCGGGAACCTGGGACTGAAACCCCTTTCTGAATGACCGCCACCCCCATCCTCTCCCAGGCTGACCAAAAGCAGGTGGCACCATGTGTGGGGGGTCTTGGGGGTGGGTAGGGTTCCAGGGGCATTTGCTCCTTCTTGCTGGGAAAGTGAAAGGGTGCAGCTGCCAGGGCGGGCGGTGTGGGGCTCTCCAGAAATCAAGCAGGGCGCTGCCGTGTGGTCCAGAAGGTCCTTTCCTGGGTCAACACCCTGAAGACCGGGATGCAGGGCTGAGAGCTGTGTGCTTACCCACGGTCACGGCAGCGTTGCTCACAGGAGCCAAGTGGGGGAGGCAACCCAGGTGTCCATCCCTGGATGGATGGGTGTGCAGAACAGGGTCCCTCCCGACGACGGAACGTAGTCCAGCCTTCAGGGATTTCGTGCTCCTGAAATAAGCCTGTCCCCAAGGATGGGTCCCGAAGGGCTCCCCGCACATGCAGTTCCCAGGGGGTCAGATCCCTCGAGACAGGAAGTGGCAGGGTGGGTGCCAGGGGCCGGGGGGCTCCCAGAGAGACCCTCTGGGAGGATGGAAAGTTCTGGAGATGGTGGTGATGGGCACACGACAGTGTCCATGTGTTTCATGCCCCTGAACCGTATGCTTGGCAGTTACAGCCATAAATTTTATGTTAGGTGTATTTTACGATGCAGGTGTTTTCCAAAGGCCGACTGTTTGCCTAGTGAGAGCGCGTGGAACGGCTGTACCCTCCCGGGAGATGCGCCTGGGGGTTGTGCCCCGCTCCCTCCAGCGGTGCCCCGTCTATGGGTGACTCTTGATGACCAGAGGTTGGAGGTCAGACGAGAGGTGTCCCCACAGCATGGAGAGGCCTGCACCTTCCCCATGGGCCAGGCCTGGCAACAGACTGTGTGCCAAGTGTCCCTGGCGACCCTGGACCGCGCGCTGGCAGCGGCGAGCGCATGTGTCTGAGGTCACCATGTGGCTGCAGCCTGACCCCACTGCTCTCCTGGGCGTGGCCCTTCTCCCCGCCCCATCTGCACAGGCCTCTGGAAGCCGGTTTCAACAGCGGCTGGAGGGCAGAGGAATGCCGCGAGGGACCCAGCACGTCCGGGACCCGGGCAGAGTCTCCCGTCTGCCTGAATTGCAGTGAGGTACATGCACTGCCTTTGCCGCTGCTCAGTGTGGGAGCTGTTGGCTTTGTGGCCCCACTGTAGTCAGGGTTGCCCCAGGGACTGTGGCCACCACCAGGCCAGGACGAACCCCAGCCCCCCCTTGGCCTTAGCTCCCTGTACCCCTTCCCATACCAAAGAATTAGGTTCAGAGATGAGAGCTCTTGCTCCTCCCTCCCTGCCCTTGCAGGAGCAGTAGACACTCAGGGCTTGGGGCTTGGAGGGCACTGAGTCCTGGCCCCTATTCCGGGGAGAAGGACTGGAATGGGGGCTGGGGAAACCTTCACAGGTAGGGGGTAACTTTGAGGGGTGTATATCCAAGACAGGCCAACATTTTGGCCAGGACACCGTTTGATGTTGGCAGAGAAGTGGAGGGAATCCCCGCCCCCCCCCCCCCCCCCCCCGCAAAATGCCAACAGTTTGGGGGCATAAATTTTGTTACTTTTCATTGTGTGTGTATTTTCCAGATTCTCTAGAGTGAGCATCTATTACTCCTGTAATTTCTAAAAGGGAGTGTGCGCACTAGGGCTGGGTGTCTTGCGGAGGGCTGGTGCACTGATGTTTTTGAGAAGAGCAGTGATTTGGCAAATGGATGTAAGACAGGGATGTCAAGGGAGGGCTTTCTGCAGGAGGAGCCTCCTGAGGCGTCCTTGGAAGGAGGGTGGGTGTGTTCCAGGTGAGGAATCCCAGACACTGTGCCAGGCAAAGAGAATAGGGGCATCTGGGCTTGGGGGGGGACCAGAGTCTCCAAGTCTGGCTAGAAGGGGTTCCCCTGCACGCATACCTGTACCTGCGACCTGGCACAGCCCACTCCCCTTGGTAGGTCGGGGTGTGGACACAGCTCAGTGTGCTTCCCAGCCCTGTCCTGCTGCCTAGCTGGTAGAAGCCCCCCCCCCCCCCCCCCCGTGGAAGAACGTTCAAGTTGGGTTGAGCACTGATGTACCACCGTGTCGGGAGCAGGTGGGTCCTGGGGGGAGCATGAGGGAAGGACTTGTCAGCAGCTTGTCTTTTGCACTGTCTGGTGGGGGGGGGGTGGTCAGTGCCCTGCCCTTTGTGATGCTCCCGAGGCCAGTCCAATTCTGCACCCAGCTCCCACAGGGCCTGGGGCCTTTACTGTCCCACCCACAGAGAACTCCTCGCAGATGGTGTCTGTGCATTTCAGGGAGTGCCCTGGGGGGTGTAGGACTGGGGTGCAGCTTGAGCCCGGAGGGTTGCTATCTGAGCATATTCACCATTGGCGTCAGGGGCTGGGTGCAGGGGGCACGTCCAGGCTGAGGCTCGGCTCTCCCCTTGGCTTTCTGTTGAACACATGCCAGTCCTTTCTGTGCCTCAGTTTACCTGTGTACAGTGGGGTTTCCCTGCCAAGACCATCTGATGGAGGCACTGGTTCTAGGTTTCCAGGGATGACCAAGGGTGGACAAAGACGAGCAGGGCATTGCTGGGAGGAGAGTAGTGCCCACCCCAGCTGCCCCCTTGGCCCCAGGCCTAGAAGGAGACGCCATTGCTGGGGCTGACTGCTTGGGGTTGCCTGTTATCCTCACCCATAAAAGGCCAGTGCCCTGGAGCAGGGTCACCAAGTCAGGGGTTCAGGGCTCTCCATATACCCCTTGTCCATGCACCAACCTCTCTTTCCATGATGGGGAGCTCTGGGGGGCAGAGGGCTCTGAGCAGGGATGGAAGGACAGTGTGTGAGCACCCACGGGTGGGCTGGACTGGGAGTCAGGTCACAAACCCATAGCCTCCTCCTATTCCATGATTCGGGAGGCTGGGACCCTTCCCCAGAAGCTACCCCTGGACAGCTATCCAGCTGTGAATTCTGGGCTCACCTCTTAACTCGTGGGGGCCTGGAGCAAGCTGGTTCCTCACCCAGATGGTGAGGTGCTGATTCCGGCTTCTGCACCCACCCCTTCTCTCTGCTGTTCATGACCAGGCTCTACCCTGCAACCTGACTGTGGGGAGGGGCAGGGGGTCCACTCATCTTCAGGGCTCCTGCCCATTATGAGGGGGTCACACATAGGCTGCAGCCCCATCAGGTTCCCAGGCTGGGCTTGGGGAGCCCTGCTTTTGCGGGCCAAAGCAACCCCCCCCCTTTCCCAAATGGAGTGTGCCCTAGTCCGTGAGCAGGGGGGTGGGGGCGGGGGGCAGAGTCCTCAGGCTTGACCAGCCCCAGCCTCTGTGGACTCAGTTTCTCCAGTGCAGAGAGGGGCTGGGGCGGACACGCAGAGGCGGGTGGTGTGGGAAAGCTTGGAGCCCTTGAGTCTCATGGGCCCCCTCCGGATTAGGGGCTTCTCTGGCCCACGTGGCCCCCCGCCCTCCCAGCGGCCGGGGGCAGGCCCAGGTCGCAGTCCCAAGCTGGTTAAAACCCTGTGGTGTCAGAGAGCAGCTCGCTCCCAACCTCTGAAAGGCAGACAAGCCCTTTATTGCTCTATTATAACGCGGAGCCAGATGGTCTTTTGGGAGTTCCCCCCCTTCGCCCCCCGTGGCCGCCCCCATTCATTCAGAGGCAGAGCCCGGCACTAATGCCGCGGGGGGCCCAGGCACGCTTCCATGGCCTGGCGCAGTGTGGGAACCGCAGGCCAGCGTAAACCCACCGCGCAGCCAGGAGGAGCGCGCGGGGACCTGGCGGGGAGGCTGGCCACGGCGCCCCCCCCCAGGCCAGACTCCCAGCAGACCCTCCCAGGGCATCTCCCCGCCCAATGACGCCAGTGCTGCCACCTGAGCTTTGGGGGATCCAGCTGTGCCCGGGGGCGAGCACCAGGCCTCCATGGTGTCTGTGTCTTCCCAGGAACACTTTCACACGTAAACCACTGAGAAGACATCCAAAGAAGAAAAATATTTTGCGACATGTGAAAATAAGATGAGACTCAAATGGAACGTTCATGAATAAAATGTCATGGGAGCAGGCCAGGCACACCCCTTCGCTGTTGAGGGGGCTACTTTCCTGGTACGAGGCAGAGGTGAGCAGGTGGGGCAGACACAGCCTGAGACCCCGAAATCCTTGCTGCATGTGTGGAGCGGCACCGGGTAGGTGCTTGCATTCTTAGCTGTGCTAACTTCTGTTCTGACTCCCACCCCAGGGCTCACCCCACCCGCCCTTCTCATCTGGGTGCTGGCAGAGGGGTGGGGGGGGCCCACTGAGGAACAGCCTCTTTGCCAAGGCTGAATGTCATCACACCCATTTCACAGGCAAGTGAACTGAGGACCAGTTTGTCCTCGAGGCCAAGCTGCCAGTGGGTGGCGGAGGCCAGACTGGACCCTGGGTGAGGGCAGGTGGGGCAGCTCCTTCTCCCCACGCAGACGACCAGAGTGGGTTCCTGGATCTGTTCCTACTTCGGTCACTTGGCCACTTGATATCAACTATTTGTGCTTCTTCCAGGGTCTGGGGGGACCTCCCCTCATACCCACTGGATGGGTCCAGGCCTTCAGAGCATTCTGCACCTGAGGAAGACCTATTTTGTTCTAAAAGCACCACAGCTCCCTCTCCCTAGCTGAGCTCCTGTCCTGCAGTCTGACCCCCTTGGCTCACTGGGGTCCTTGCCCTGCTGGTCCACCTCCTCGCTCCCCCTGCCCACTTTGTGGGCCTGCTGGAAACTGGGCTCGCCTTCCCTGGGCCTTGTGTTCCCCATCTTATTGTCCAAGGGTTGGCCTGGCTGATCCCTAAAGAGCCCCCCCTGCCTCCTGGACACTGCCCAAACAAGCACAGGGTGGGACCTACAGGACCTTGAGCCTGTGGCAGAGGACTTGCAGGGCTTGCAAGGATGGCAACAAATTTGCACACAATGTTTGAGCAAGAGAGGACAAATGTAACCCCTGGGGTGGGGGCCACCTACTGCTGGCTTAGTTACCTGGGAAGCGAATGTTGAGGCAGGGGCCCCTGGACAGCTCTGGGTGGCCGATTTGGGAGTCCTTTCTCTTTGCCCCACAGAGTGACAAACTGACACAGGGGCCCTGTCCCATGATGGCGGAAAGAGGCAAGAACCACAGTTTGGCCAAGCACCATCCCAGCTGGGTTCCTCTTCTTCCCAGGCATTGTGGTGACCTGATCGGTCACAAATCAGGGTTCAGGCTGCATGCCCTCGGTGGTCACTCCTTGCTCACCCTGGAACCCCCCCCCATAGGACCCCCATCCTGACTCCAGACAACTTCATCAGCATCCCTTTTGGGTACGTGCTGGGGCTCCCCCATACCACAGACCCCCCATTATATCAGGTAATCTGGGCCAGCTGTCAGGGGTACAGGGTTCCAGGCTGGTGTGGGGACCCATCAGTGAGGCTCAGCACTGGCAAGCAGGGCACACTTGATGCTCTCGGCACTACTGGGTGGGGGGCTCCTCAGACCCCCCAGGACACAACACCCCTGTTCACAGATGAAGGCTAGAGAGGACAAGGATCCTGGCTGAATACGCAAGCTGAGGGGAGGAAGCAAGGCAGAGGTTGCCCGGTGCCAGGCAGAGTGCCCAGAGCCTGGCTGGGGGGCAGGATGTGGGGGAGGCTGGCGAGGCTTCAGGATCTGGCCCTTCCTAGCCTGGTTGCCCCCAGTCTGGCAGTGGCCTCGTGTTCAGCATCCTGTGCCGGACTGAGATGGACTGAGATGGCCGCCTGTCTCCGGGCTCTGGGCCCCATGGATCAGAGCCCATCCACCCTGGAGCTCACTTGTGGGAGAGAGGGCAGCCCCATCAGCCCCCCTCAGGCCTGTTTCTCCGTGCGTGAAATGGGGTGCGAGGGGGTCTTGGTGGTCTCACTGGCCCAGGGCCCCCTGCTGGTCTGCTGCCACGCAGGGAGGCCCTGGGGCAGGGAACACACTGGCCCTGATTGCAGGCAGCAGTCCTGCAGCCCTGTCATCCCCAACCCGGAGGGGAATTTGGGCGGGAGGGCCGCTCCGGGTGGCTTCCCATACTCCGCCCCTGCTGTGGACATTCATCCTGCACAAAAGGCGCGTGCTGGCTTTGTGTTTGGAGCTGTGGGCCTAGAGGCCATCTGGGGAGCACTCTGAGCAAGGCGGGGCTCCCCCAGGCGGCCTTTGAAGGTCGAGAAAGCAGCAGCAGCTCCAACAAGATGCCAGAGGGTTGCACATCTGGCCAGTGCTGGTGCCTTCCCAGTTCCCTAGCCCTCACTGGCCCTGGCCTGGGGCCACTAGGGATGAGAAAGGGACCCCCACCCCTACCCCTTCTGATTGCTGCCCCCTGGGTGCTCCTGCCAGAGGACCTCTGGCTGTGGGGGTGTGGAATCAGGGTTCGAAGCCAGATGCCACCACTTAGTGGCTGGGCTCTCTAGACTTCAGTTTCTTCATCTGTAAAATGGGGCTACTGACAGTCCACCTGCAGCAGGCGCTGAGGAGGAAGGGAGCACTCAGGTGGCCTCAGTGCACTGCTGCTGGTATTAACATCACCATTGTCTGGGGTCCCCCCTGCGCTCTGCTAGGCCTTTGCCTTGGCCCACCCCACTTCGTTTGGAGCACAGTCCCTGCCCAAGTTCTGTGCTGCCTGGGAGCTGGTCTTTGGAGCAGGGACAGGCTGGGGTTCAGGGGCCAAGCCTGGGTGAGTTCAGGCAGGGAGCCAGGCTGAGGCCTGTCTCCTGCTCATAGTCTTGCCTCCTCTGCTTGGGATTCTGAGCAGGTCCAGGAAGATGGGTGTCCTGCTCAGTTTGTATGCAGTAGGTGCTAAATAAGTGTGCAGTTCCTTGCCACACCCTCCTTGTCCAGGCCCCACAGCACCCCCAAGTCTGACTCAGCCCTGGGCCTGCCATAAGTTTGCTCAGCTGAGGTGGGGTAGGGACTGTCAGCCCCAAGCAAACCCTCCTGCTGACCTTCCCCTCTAGAAGGCCAGTGGCCTGTGCAATCAGGAGGGGGACCCAGAGGGACGAGGTGGGTGGGGAAGGAGCAGGGCGTCCAAGGGGCTCTCCACGCAGGGGCCTGTCCTTGCTAGGAGACTTCTGGGGCCAGTGCTTGGCAGACAGGACCTCTCTGGGGGCCCCTACCCCCACCCCTGCTGGGGGGGACATCCTTGAGAGGGTGTCCTGCTGGCCCCGAGATAATCCGGGCTTTGGAGAGGGTGTGAGAGGCTGCCCGCCGACTTTCCCACAGCCCCACATAAAGGGCCAGCCGCCAGCTGCTCTCCCACAAAAGGCTCCCAGCCATTCAGGGCCTGGAGGCAGGCGGGGCAAGCAGAGGAGCAGCCACGGCCTACCTGGCCACCCCCAAGCTGAGCTGGCATCATGGGGACAGCGCCTGCCTGCTGACCATCCAGGGGCCTGGGAGGTCCCTGGTGGGGGGGGGGCTAGGGAGCAGCCTCATGCAGCCACCCCGGCAGCCACGCGCCTGCTCCTCCCCCGCCCCATCTCGCCCCAGGCTGGCATGGTTCCTGAGCCTGTCACTCACCCTGGACACCTGGGGCAGAGGGCCCATCAGGGGACCCTTCATACTCCTTCTGTGGGGCCGGCATGGCCACCGCCACCCCTGGGCAGCCAGCCCTACCGCCCCTCCTCCCCATCACACTCCCTGGCCTGGCCTCATCCCTGCTGGCGCCCACCACCCCAACCCTGGCCTGCACTGCATCCCCACCCGCACTGCATCCTGCCACCCATGCAGTGCAGGTGACAGGGCACTGAGCCGGTAGGGGCAGGGGCAGGTGAGGCTTCCCCTGTCCCCACCGGACCTCAGCTTTCTCAACGAGATGGAGGATGGTATTGCCTCCTCCCTGGGCTAGTGGAACAGCCTCTGAAGACCTGCTGTTTAAATACCAGGTGCTGGGGACACCAGGTTAGGGGAGCTGTGCATTTCTTGCCCCAGAGCACTCTGACCATAACCTTGTACTAAGAGGACCCACCTAGGGGGCGGAGGAGGTGGCAGCTGGAGCCTGACCTTTCAGAAAGCAAGATGAGGGTGGGGTTCGCCAGGGGCAGCACCCCTGGTCCACTACGGGGCCCCGCCTCCCTCTACACCTCTGCTGGTAAGCACTCTGTCTCTCGTGCTGTATCTCCTGCTGCCCCTGCCACCACTTTCATCCCCCAGTGAGTATGGCCAGGGTCAGCAGGTACCTGGGCCAGCAGGTGGAAGACCAGTCAGATGTGAGGGGTTGGAGAGCCCCAGGGTAGAGACTGAACTTGGCTCCTGAGAGCAGGCAGTGATCGGAGGGTGACCTTGGACCTGAGCCTGGAGGGCGGGCAGGTGGGGTCCACAGAGGGCACTGAGCCCCCAGGGGCAGCTGTTTCCCCCGGCCTCTGCACCCTGGGCAGGCAGCTGGACTGCTGGGGGCCACTCCGTGAGGGTCTGACGTTAGGACTCAGTGGTGGGGCACCTCCCGCCAGTGCTCCACGTGTCTCCCGCTGCAGTCCACACCCCCACCTGCTGGGGGGCGGGGCAGGGACACCATTATCCCAGCCTGGCAGCCCCGGGGGGCCTGTGCTTTGTCCAGCCTTGGCCACTGATTGGCGGCCCAGCGTGGGAAGGCCCGGGCGCCCCAGACTCCATCACCCTGCTCAGCATAAAGGCTCTGCCCGCACCCAGCCACATCCACTGCCTTCCTCCACCCTCCTGCCCTGCACACCCCCCGAAGTGAAGATTGGCTGGGGTCTGGGGGCACCGGTGGGCGGGGTGGGTGTGGGGTCGGAGCAGGGCTGGCAGTCATCCTCACCACCTCTCTGGTGTCCCTTTTGTTTGAGAAGTTTGTGGGCCGCAGCCCAGCCCTGAGCTGGAGGAGGGACAGGATGGGGGCGGGGGCGACATCACGGGGGGAGCACCGTCCTGGCCTAGTGAGAGGTGTGGGGCTGGGGCAGCGGCTAGGAAGGATGCCCCCTAGGGCAGTGCCCTCCCCTCCACCCTGGGCTCCCTCTCCACAGCCCCTGAGCCTGGCAGCTCCGCCAGGGCCTTGGGTGGACTTGAGGGAAGGTGATCCTCTCCGCGCACAGGTGCAGATGGACACACGGCTAAAATGAGGAGCACTTGCCAGAGTCCTGCCGCCCTGCAGGAGCCGCGAGCCTGTGCAGTCCCCACTCACAGGGAGGTGCGGTGGTGACTTTGCCAGGCCCCTGGGACCCGGAGGGGAGGGCCCGGCTGGCGGCTGGCGAGCACAACACTGCTCACAGGAGGGCACTTTGTTTCCTGTCCTGTCTCCCGCCCAGCGCCAGGGTAGGGGGGCCTTTGGCCACAGGCAGTGCCCCCCACCCCTCCAGCTTGACGGGGGCGGGGGTCCCAGGGGAAGGGCTTTGTGTGTTGTGGGGTCTGTAAGTGGTCACGATTGTGGCAGAGGGAGCTGGGGCAGTGCTGATGGGGCAGAGGGGCGTGCTGGGGGGTCCTGCCTGGACCTCTGGGGACCTCCACTGAGCCCACGCTGGGCCGAGAGCGCCCCCATGCACTGCCTGGGGCAGGCCCGGGGACACAATCTTGGAGGGGGGAGGCTGAAAACCAGAGAACCAGTCTCCCTGTCTCTGACTCCATGGTGGGAAGGGGCAGGCACCTCCGGGGAAGACGGAGCACAGGACCTGGGGTTTGCTGCCCCCTGGTGTCCTGTGACCTGACAGTGGGAAGGGCCTGCCGCTGCCGCCTCTACGGGAGGGGAAGAGGCTCGAGGTGTCCCCCTAGCTGTGGCCAGGTGATAGGCCCCTCAGGACCCAAGCCAAGCCCGTCCCCGAAAGGGGTGGGGTGGGGTGGCGAGGAAAAATAGCGAGGGAATGCCCAGCCCCTTCGAGTCTTCTTGTAGGTTCCAGGAAAGGGGGTGAAGAGACGCTGACCCAGACGGGAAGTTACCTTCTGGGAAAGCCCCGGCCCTGCTGTGACTGGCTCGGTGTACAGGGAGGAACCCAGGGAGATGATGAGTCAGTGCCTGGGCAGTGACCACAGCAGCCTGCAGCCTGCCTGGCCCATGCTGCTGCTGCTTCCTTGCTGGACGCATCTCCAGCTTATGGGGCCCTGAGCTGCACCCCCTGATGGGTGGTATCCCCTTTGTGCTCCCAGCATCACACTCAGGGTTGTACTTGCACCATCGAGCAGCCTCTTCCCTGTGTGGGTGAGACGGCCTGGACAGCCATGCCTGTGCCCACAGCCGGGCATGCAGCAGGTGCTCAATAAATGTGGGCTAAACAGAGCATGGCTTCCTGGAGGCTGGAGCCGCTCTTCCCCTGGCCCAGGACTATCTCGGGGACTAACCCAGGGCAGACCTGGGGCTGTGCATTTGATCTGCTGCTTTCTGCATTTACGGGGCAGGTAGGTGGTCAGGAGGTGGGCTGATGACTCCGAGGAGCCCATCTGTCATCTGCCAGATATCGAAGTGTCTTGGGGGTCTTTGAGGTATTTTATTTGGGGGATGATGGAGCACAGTTGCCCCTGGGGATCTCCTGTGGACACAGAGACACAGGCCTGGGGACACTTACTGGGTGACGGGCAGCCTCTGCCCCCGGTGCCCTGGCCCCCACCTTGGCAGGTGGGCGGGTGTCAGCCTGTCCAGGCACAGGCCGGGTGGGGGCTCCAGGCTGCCCCATAAGCGCTGTTTGAACGGAGGGTCAGTGAGCAAGCAAGGTGCGTCCCGTCAGGCTATGGCCACACTCACCAACATTCACTTTGTGTGCTCACGCTTTTCTTTGTAAGATGATACCTGTGACCTCGTCTAAATGAAAGAGAAAGGCCAAGCAGAGCTACAGTTTTTATTTCACAATGACGGTTCAGGGAGAACTTGCTGGGAAAGAAGCTGTGGCTTCCCCAGGAGGGGCAGGAGCCCCTGTCTGCGCAGGGACCGGGGCCTCAAGAGCTTCCTTCCTGTGTGGCAAGGGCGGGGGTGGTGCCTCTGAGGGTGTGGGACCCACAACGCCTTGGGCTCCGGACTTGTCACCCAATCACATGCACTACATGGGGGCAAGACATCCATGTGGCATGCAGCTCTTATTTTTTAGGTAAGGTTTTTATTTTTATGTCATTCGCAGGGAGTTGTAAGAAATGTTACAGAAAGACCCTGCATGTCCTTTGCCTGGTTTCCCCTGTGGCTGACGTCTTACAGAACTGTGGCATGGGGTTTATGGGGACGTGGTCAAGATAGCACCTTATCAACATGAGGACCCCTCCTGCTTTCTCTTAAAAGCTTTTTGATTCATTTTAAGACAACTGTTGTGAAATACACGTGAGATGTGCCGTGCTAGCCATCGGCGGGTGCACAGCCCAGCGGCACGACGCACCTTCACACCATTGTGCACACATCCCCATCGACCGTCTCCAGAACTTTCCGACTTCTGAGACTGATGCTCTGCCCCATGAAACGCTGCCCCCCTTCCTCCCCAATCGCTGGCGCCTGCTCTCTCTAGAAACGTGAGGACTTTAGGTCCATCGTGCCAGTGGATTCAGAGGGAATTTGTCCTCTCGTGACCAGCCTGGCTCCCTGGGCACGCGGGCCTCAAAGTCGACAGTGCTGCCATACCCGTCAGAACTTCAGCGGTGGTCCATTGTGCGGATAACGCACGCATTCGTCTCTTCATCTGTGCTGGACACCTGGGCCGCATCCACCCTTTCGTTGCCGTGAATAAAGCTGCCGTGAGCACCGATGCGCGAGGCTTGGAGTTGGCCTCTGCGGGCAGGCCCTGGGCCCGAATCATTGCTGCACCCCCAGTCCAGGGCTGGAGGCTGGAGAGGGAGGGAGGGAGGGGACCCACGTGCAGGGTGCAGAGCAGGGTGTGCAGCAGACAGGAATTGTCCCGGCTGCCCGGCAGAGCTGCCTTCTGGAGAAGCCGTGGGTTCCCCTGGGGCTGGCCCAGCGACCTGGTCTTCACCAGTAGTGAAGGTCAGTGCCCCCTCCATCACAGTTTTCTTGTAAAAGTGAAACACGCTGTTAATAACCCACACAATGAAGAAGAGAACTAAGCAGAAAGGAGAAGTTAGTCCAGGACCAGAGCCTGCTCCAGGCCCCCGGCAGAAGAATGCCTGACATTATTCAGGATGCAGGGAAACATGACGCGTGGGCAGGATTTGTTGGAATGCACATCACAGGCCCTCATGGCTGGGCCGCGTGTGTGTGTGGGTGTTGGGGTCCTTTGGTGCATCGGCCTCCCAGGGGTACCCTCAGGGGATCGGTGTTCACCTGAAAGGGCGCATTATTCCTGGTGTACCCACTTTACCTGGAGACCGAAGCGCTGCAGTCGGACGGCCTGGTGTGTGCCCAGGCCGCGAGGTTGGGGGATCGCCGGTGACAGTGGGGTAGGCTCCCATGGGTGTTGGGGGACCTAGCGGGCAGTGGCAGATGGCAATGCCATAGGGTCTGGGCTGTCCTGGGGCCTTGGGCTGTGTGTGTGCCGTCCTCTTCGTGCCCGAGTGCCTCAGTTCCTGGTTGCGCCGCATGGAGTGAAGATGTAGACCAGACGAAGAGTGGCGGGTGGCAAGGCACAGTTTATTGAGCCATAGTACAAGGCTCCCAGAGGAGGAGGGGACATTTTGGCATTCAAATGTAGGGGTTTTTAGAAGCTCTCTTGCAGAACTGTCTGGAGCATCTGGAGAGGGGCCCCCAGTGGACTGGCCACTGAGCTGTGCCCATCAGGGCTTTGATCACTCACCTGTGTCCCTGGCGGGTGACTCTTCCTGGGTTGATGGACTTCTGGACTGACGTCTGGAGGCTGACCCCCTTCATCTGTATCAGTGACCCATTGTTCATGGTTCATTGTTTTGTTTCAAGATGTTTTGCAAACGTCGCTCCTGCAGAGGCTGCTAGACAGGATATAATGGTCTGCGTTGTCAAATAGGATGCTAGTGTGCTACATCTTCGCCATCCCGGCTCCCTGTTTCCTTGTGGGGGATCCTGGCCCTCACTGCCTGAGTGTCCGGTTAACTCCCAACATTAACACGTCTTGCCCATGTCATAAACAGAAAGGGGCAGGGCGGAGGCGGTGAGTGTGATAAGCCAGTGGGGTCAGCTGGCTGTGTTTGGGGCCTGACAGTGATTGTTTTGCCTGAGTGCACACTTGGTCCGTGTCCTTGTCGATGCTGACACACTGTGACGTCATTTAATTCACCAGAGGACACCAAGGCCTGCAGAGGGCGTGGGCTGGTTTTCCACAGATGGGAGGCTTTCCCCCACATCACGGAGACCCAGTGGGCTTGGCTATGTGCCAGGTGCTGGGGATACAGTGGTGAGCAGCAGACAGAGCTCCTTGTCCTCAGGAGCTCACACTCTGGTTGGAGACCATCCTGAACTGTGTGCCCCCCAAATGCGTGTGTTGAAGCTCTCACTCCCAGTGTGACTGCGTTGGGAGGCAGGACTTTCAGGAGGGAATTGGGATTCCATGACATCATAAGGGTGGGGCCCTGATCCCATAGGACTGATGCCCTGAAGAGGAGCAGGGCTGCCTAAGGGGCTCAGTCGGTTAAGTGTCCAACTCTTGATGTCAGCTCAGCTCTCCATATCGGGCCTTGGGTTCAAGGCCTGCATTGGGCTGCAGGCTGGGCATGGAGCCTGCTTAGAGAACAAAGAGGACACACCTGAGCTCTCTCCCCGTGTGTGCACAGGGGAAGGCTGTGTGAGGACACAGCAGGGTGGACTTGCAGTGTCCAGAATGGAGAGAAATAGATGTGTGCCCCCAGCCCAATGCACATTGTCTCAGACCCCCAGCAGCAGACTGGGGTGAGCCCCTCGCAGGCACACCTGCCCCTGGCCCAGGCCCCCCTGACCTGCTTTTTCTAGGTTATACCCGCTGTTCCAGTGTGTCAAATCAATGCCACCATGCTTTGGGGCCTTGTGGGTCTGGGTTCTCCCTCCACGTCCTGGCAGTGAGCCTCATGCGGCTCTCCAACCCCCCTGTGGCTCTGCGGGTGCCAGCATGTCTGCAGGGAATGGGGACAAGGTGGGCTCTGTCTTCCACAGTCTTCCAGAACTCTCTCCCTGAGTTGAAAGCGGGAGGCAGTGCTGAGCTGAGACTGGGAATGCTCACCTGCTCTTCCTGGAGTGGCAGCCTCCCTCATCTGCCCTGCTCTCTGCCTCCATCTCCTGGCCTGTGAAGCACAGGTCCTCAGGGTGCTAACCACGAGCTGCACAGGGTGGCTGTGGGTGTGAGGGCGGTGCTGGTACCTTACTGCGTGGTGAGGGCCTGGCCCCGGGGACCCAGTGTAGGCCAACTTACTGCCACCCAGGAGGGAAGGAGGAGATGGTGAGCATCAAGCTCTGGGACACAAGGGAGTACGGAGGGGCTCTGGCACAAGGCCCTGCAGAGTGTGGGGAGTGGCCAACATGGCTTGATCTGAGCTGGAAAGGTGCCCCAGCCGCTGTTTGGCAGCAGAAGAGGGGCTGAGGGTGGCGTGGTGTGCCCGGAGACAGAGTGGGGGAACATTTCAGAGCCATCTCTCTGCGCCTGGAAGGGCCGGGATGAGGGGTGTGGGGCTGTGGGGTGTGGAGCACAGCTGCCTCCTGGCTCCTGGTTTTGGGTGGGGAGAGAGGGCTCTTAACACTGCTGGGGAGGAGCTGATGAGGGTGCTCGGGCACACCGAGCTTGGGATGGCGGGGAGGGGGTCAGCAGCTGATACCCTGGTCTGGAGCTTGGGGGAGACAGTCCCCCAATTCTGCTCCCAGGAGCTGGGTGCTCAACCTCTGGGAAGTGCTGGGCTACCCGAGCACCCTCAGGCCCTCCTCTGACTGCTGTCCCCCATCCTTCCCCTCTGTTGCAGGCATGAGGGCTTGCCGCGTGGTCCCTCGTCCACTCTCCTCTACACGTGACAGCTGGAGCTGCGTCCCGTAGGCTTCCCACCTCTGGGCTGCCCTCGGCCTCTGCAGCCTGCCCCTGCCTCCCCCTGGCTCTGCCTGGCCCACCCCCGGAGCGTCCTCTCTGCGCCGTCTGCCCTGCACAGCAGCCTGCTCTGTGCCAGCCCCACGCCTCACCCAGAGTGGACCTCAGCTACCGCCCAGCTGCATCGCTCAACCTACATTCTTCCTCAGAAACGCCCTCTCCCACCTGGCCCTCCACCACAGCACCTAGGCATCCTTCATTCCCCCTGGCAGCTGCCCCCCACTAAGGGGGAGCTCCCCATGTGACTGTACCTCTGGCTCCCTCCTTGGTCCTGGAGCCCGAGGAGGGTGAGGACCAGGCTGCGTTGCTTCTGATCCCCACTGTCCAGCCTGGGGCTCCCACAGAGCAGGGGATGCTGAGGGTGCATAGAAGAGGGGGTGCCTCTGCAGTGGGGCCTCAGGACGTCCCCTCAAGCTTCCAGGTTTGGCTCCAGCCCTGTGGTTCTCACCATCTCTCTCCCACCCCTCAACACCCTGGAAATCTGTCTCAGGAAGAAAGGGGAAATGTGACCGGGGGGTTCCCAGAAGCCCTGTGTGCTATGTTGACCAGGAGGTCACAGTGAGGTAGCCTGGCCCTCCCTGAGCCCTCAGGGTGAGCCACCCAGCATGAGCCCTGTGGGGCCCTGGGCGTAAATTGGTTGGGTCAGGGGGTGAGTACATCCCAGGGCCCAGGTTATATGGGGTATGGGCTCCACTTCACCCACCAGGAAGGATGGGGTGCATGAGCCACAGGGAGCCTCAGATATGTAGAATTGGGGGGGCCCAGCACAGAGGAGGGGGAGAGTCCCACCTAGCAGGTGACAGCCGGCACCCTTCTATCTCGCTCCCTCCATGATGAATCGGGTACTCCTGCCCTGTCACTGGCCCTGATCAGGGTCTCCTCCCCAGGGTCCCTTGGAAATAGAATCAGGTAGTGACCGTGAGGACACTGGTGGCTGCCGGCCAGTCCCAGCTGAAGGGACCCTTAGCCCCCTCCATCCTGAAGAGCATGGCAGGAGTTGGGAGGTCAGTGGGGCGTGTAGCAGGAGAGAGAATTCCCACACCCTGCTTTGGGTTCCTGAGTGGCTCTGAGGCACCTGTGTGTGGCTGGGGTTCCTAGAACATTCTAAAATACTTCCCAATGCTCATGAGGGCGGAATGGAGGGTACAGAGAGGGTGCTCCTTCCCCTTGGTTGGAAAACCCCGGAGGCAGGAGGGTATAAGTGTACCAAGAAGGAGCAGGGTGGGGACACTTCTAATTGGCTTCTGGTGAGGGGACGTAGCCAGTATTGGGCAGCCCCGGCCCCGGGGGCCTCACCCCCAGTTCCCCGAGTCCCAGCCTCTCCCCCTGGGTGGCACCACCATGCCCACGGCACAGACAGGGTCTCACACACAGGCCCAGTCCAGGTCAGAGTCACACCAGACAGCGGCCCCCTGCATGCCTCGTTCCCGGATGCTGCTCATTGTTTCAGGACTGCAGGCGCTCACGGGGACTCCTCCGTCCCAGCGGGCACGGGGCAGCCTTGGCTCGCGGGGTGACAAGCATCAGGCACGTCCTCTGGCCTCTTGGAGCCAGGAGGGGCAGCTGCAGACCATCTCCAGGGTCACCCTGGCTCAGCTAGTTCCACCCAGGGCCCCCAGTGGGGACGACCTGCCTGCCCTGCACATCCCCTGCCCCGCTCTGCAGCAGTGACTGGGACACCCTGGAGGCCCAACCTGGAGCCAGGCTGGGGGTTCGAGCACGGTGCAGCCGCGGAGCAGCCGTGTCCCCACTGACCCTGGATGGGCCACCTAACCTCTCTCTTCCCCACCCCTGGAGCCCCGAGGCTCGGCTGGCCCGCAGCAAGCACCCCGGAGACGGGATGGTTACAGCCTGTTCCCGTGGGGACACGGGGTGTCACCCCTTCCTTCCCTGCCTGGCTCCAGCTCCCAGAAAGTACTCTGGGGACGTCCGTGGCCTGAGGGTGAGGCACAGAGATGGGAGGGGAGCAGCCCCCCGGCCTGGCGGGCCCCCAGGCCACACAGCAGAGGGAAGGTCCCCTGGAGGGTCCCGGCAGGACCTGCAGGTGACACAGAGCTGCCCCCCGGAAGTGCTGCTGGATGAATGAGCCGGTGGGGCCTGAGGCACATCTCAGGCCCGGGAGTGTCCATTATGGCAACGTGGCCGCACAACCACCGCTGGACTCCCCCGTTCAGTGATTTCTCTGTAAAATGGTTTCCAGTGACCATGTGGAATGAGAAAGGGCCAGCAGTCCTTTGTGTGGCTGATGCCAAGTAGGGCACACCGTGGTGCTCGTGCAGGGTGGGGGCATCCCCGGGGTTTGCGGGGGCCTCGTGGGGGCTCCCAAGGCCCTAGGTCCCACCTGCCCCCTCCCTGCCTGAGAGGCTGAGCTGGTCGTCCTGGGGGACAGTGGTCAGGGGTGGACCTCGCTTCTGAGCCCTGGGAGGCTTTGGCCCACAGGTCTGGGGGCAGTCCCCACTTCAGCCCCAGGACTTCATTCCTGCCTGGGTCCTTCCCTGCCTGTCCCCCTCAGTGTCCCCTGGCAATGGGATTAGATAGTGACCCCAGGATACTGGTGCTAAGGTCAGGACAGGGAAGGGGCTCCAGGTCAATCTGGGATGGGCGACCAGCGATCAGTTCACTGAAGGGGGCAGTTCCTGGGTCTGATGGGGTCCTGCCCCGAGGCCCGTGGAGCTGGACACGCACCTCAGTGTCGGCATGGGTCTGCTGGGAGGGAAGGGCCAGTTTGTTGATCTGTGGGGAAGTCAGAGGGTGCCATGCCCTCCTATCACATGAGCCACAGGGCTGAAATGTGACCATCACATGGGCCATGGGGCTGAAGTGTGACGTGGGAGCCCCAGGGCTACGGGGGAGACTCCCCAGGACACTTCCCATTGGAGGCGCTAGCAGGGGTGCACTGCCTCTCACCAGCCCGCTGCCAGCCTCTTAGGGCACCCGGAATGCAGTGGTCCCCCACCTCTAAAGTGTCCACACCACCTCGAGCTCTGGGGACAGTGGTGGCATTGGGAAGCCCAGGTGAGGAGAGCCCCTCTGGGATGGGGAGGTCAGGGTTTGGGTCTGAGCAGTTGTACCCCAGACACCCTGGGCCATGACCCACCTGTGAAATGGGGGCAAGAATTAATCAGCTGGGCCCCCACCCAGTGACAGGGTGGGGGTGGGGTGTGAATACAGTGGTGGGGCTCAGGGAAAGTACAGTGTCGCCCCTCCCAATCATGAAGGTGGGAGGGACACTGAGGATGCTCTGCGTCCCTCCAGCTCCCAGGGTCAGGGAGGTCACCCCCCTCCATCTCCCTCATGGTGGCGGCAGGGGGGTGGGGGGGCACCAAGGGAGCTCCGCCTCCCCCAGCTCCGGGTGGTCTGGGGAGAGACCCCTTCTGCAGAGCTGTGCTCAGGATCCTGTAGGAGGAAAGCAGCCACCCCTATCCTGTATAGAGGTGGGGACACACCTGGAGGGTGCCGCATGGGAGACGTGGGAGATGGGGTTCCTCTGGAGGGACCGGGTCATCCCACTTCGGGAGCTGAGACAGGAAGCAGGAGGGCTCCTGTTTGTAGCCTTGATGCCTGAGCCATGGGGTGTGGGGGGCGGGCTCTCGGAGTGTGAGAGCCCAGACAGAAGGCAGGCAGATACATTTGGAGGGTGCACCCAGCTCTACAGGAACCTCGGGGTGGGGGGTGCTGAGGGACAGGGGAGAGGCCAGGAGAACTTGCTCAGCCAGCACTGCGGGATCCCTCAGTGGGACTGGAGGAACTGTGCCCCCCCCATCCCCACCCCCACCCCCACTGAGGTCCCGCCTCCTGCCTCTGCATCCCCCTCCCCTTGCCTTGCACTTCTGCATCTGGTCACCTCCTGCCCTCTGCACAGCTAGCGCTGCAGCCCTCTACCCCCTGCCACTGTGGGCTTCTGGGCCCAGGCAGGGCAGCCGGGCCTCAGCAAAGGCAGTTATTTTGGAGGCTGAGCTGAAGAATGTTATAGAATGATAAGCCTTCTCATTGGGCCACAAACACTTTCTCTTTCTCTTTCCATTTAGGGAAGTCAGGCTCTGGGCCGAGTGCAAGGTCGCTCTGCTGCTGTCAGGGGTCCTGAGACAGCAGCTGGGGAATGAGGGGTCCTGAAGGGGGACATGGGGCCTCTTCGAGGCTGGGAGCTGCCCCCCTGGAGCCAGGCCCCCAAGGCTGATGCCCTGAGCCAGGTGAGTGCCCTGAGTCTGTGTGTCCCTGTGTCTCAGCACTTCCTGTCATCCCCTCCTGCCTGCTGGGTGTGCTCCCTGCACCCTGCCCTGGGCCATAGCCACTTCCTGGCTCACTTGTGCCCTGTCCCCTCACTACCTGTAGCTCTTGGGTGGACTCAACCCCCTGCAACTTGTCCCCTGACCCCCGAGAGTCAAGAGTCTGTGAGCAGAGTGGCTTGAAGCCATACCCACTAACAGCGGAAATGCTCCTCTGTGGCCCTCTCCCCAACCGTCTCAGGGCCCCCACCACAGGAAAAGCAGGAGCTCAAGAGCCCACCCTTCTTCCCCCGCCTCTGCCGGCAGCTCAGTGCTTTTGACAAAGTCCTTATTTGTGCAGAGAGGGCAAACACAGGACCCTGCTCAGTAGGCGGCTAGCCCTGGCTCTAACTCCTCAGGAAGGCACCCACAGTACCAGACAGGATCAGCCCTGGAACCAGGGTCCCCCAGATAGCCTCCGTCACCCCCAGGCCCAGAGCCACCTGTCTCCCCACCAGGGCTATGGCTCCTCAGAGCTGTCCCTGCTCTGACCCTGCAGTTCCTCAAGGGCTGCTGCTGCCCCATTTCACAGGGGGAGAGCCTGGGGCCCCAGGGGCAGCCCTGGGACTGCTCCCCTGCAGTGCTGATCCTGTCTCCTGCAGGCCCTGTACCTCCTCCTCCTGGGGTCCCTCCCCTGGGCTCTGGCCACGGCCCCTTGCAAAGAGGAAGAGTATCCGGTGGGGTCCGAGTGCTGTCCCAAATGCAGCCCAGGTAGGTACGGTCCTGGAAGGACCCGTTCTGTGGGGCCACCCAGGACAGCCCCTTCCCTGGCCAGGGGCTTATGCTTCAGCACCGGGGGCCAAGTGAAGCCCTGGAGGCAGGGGTACCAATGGGGGAGGGCTGAAACACCCTGAGCTTGGACTCTTCCCTCAAGCCCCTCACAACTGCACTGCACAGGCAGGTGGCCTGGGGGAGCCAGCCAGCCGGTTAGTGGCCAGAAGCTGGGGCACAGAGTGGGGACCGGGGCACAGTGGGCACAGGACCAGGAGGTCCTCACCTCTGTCCAGAACATTCCCACTGCCCCCAGAGCTGGCTCACTGGTAGGAGGCAGCAGGGGACCATGTATGGTGTGGGGGTTCAGCAAGAGGGCTTTCTGTTCTGGGGAGGGTGTCATGCCCTCTGGGGGCTCCCGAAGGGTCCTAGTCGGGCCCGAGTGACGCGGTCCCTCTGGGTGCAGGTTACCGGGTGAAGGAGGCCTGTGGGGAGCTGACTGGCACGGTCTGTGCTCCCTGTGACCCGGGGACCTACACGGCCCACCTCAATGGCCTGAGCGAGTGTCTGCAGTGCCGAATGTGTGACCCAGGTGAGAGCACTGGCCGCAGCCACCACTCCACTCTGTCCCGCTGCAGCACTGCAGCGGCACACCCACATGGCCAGGACCAGGTGTGCCAGGCCCCACCCATCTGCAGGGTTCAGTGTCTGAACCCTTCCAGGGGACTTAGGCCTCTGTCCACACCCGTCTCTCCCTAGAGGCGGGTCAGCAGCTTCAGAAAAGCCTGTTAGCCGGGAACCTGTCTGAGGGACGGGACTTCATTATGGGTGGCCTAGGGCTGGGACCCACGTTCTGGGACTCACCCACGGCTGCCTGTGGTTCTCACTTCCTCTGTGGGCCCCGCCTGCCCTACTGAGGACACCCCCATCCTCCTGACCGCTGGCCCCTCCTCCATTTCCAGCGCTCTTCTGCTGCTGTTCATGCCCCTCAGATCCCCTTTGGACACCACCTTCCCCACGTCCAGCACCCGCAGGCACTGGGTTCGGGCTGAGCAGGGCGGGCACCTGACTGGGTCCTGGGGCAGGAGCAGAGCGGGACCCAGACACACACACCAGGGCTGCAGAGCTGGGCTGGGGGCCACTCACCATCCCATCCCCAGACCCCAGGCAGGAGCCCACAGGCCCGCAGGTTCTTGGTCTCCTCCTGGGATGGGGTGCTCAGCACTGCCCAGGGCAGCCCCTGTGGCTGCTCTCAGCTCCTTCTCTTGGGTCCCAGCCATGGCCCTGGTGACCAGGCAGAAATGCTCCAGAACAGAGAATACTGTGTGCGCCTGTGCCCAGGGCCACTTCTGCATCAGTGAGAACGAGGACGACTGTGTGGAGTGCCGTCCCCACACGCCCTGCAAACCTGGACAGAGGGTAGTGGCCAGAGGTGAGCCAAAGACCCCATGCTCTCTCTGCTCAGCAGCAGGGCCACCTGGTCCCTGGTACCCCCTGGAGAGCCAGACCCCAGACCCCAGGCTCCAGCCTGTGGAGGAGAAGCCCAGCTCCCCTCTGGGCTCCAGCCCCTGCATCCCCTCTGCCAGCCTTGTCATTTTTCAGGCACTGAGCAGAGGGACACGATGTGTGAAGACTGCCCTCCCGGGACCTTCTCACCCAATGGGACCCTGGAGCAGTGCCAGCCCTGGACCATGTAGGTGATCCTGGGGTGGTGTCAGTGCCCATGTCCCCGGGAGGAGCTCCTCCACGCTGCCCTGGCAGATGAGGGCTGCCCGGCCGCAGAGACCCCAAGGCCCCACTCTGCTGCTCCCCATGGCCAGACGGCATCCAGCAGGGCACCTGCTTGGACCCTGTGGCCCTCACACCCCTTCACACTAGCTGACATCTGATAGTCAGCAGATGCAAGTTCCCTGAGGCCAAGGATGGACCTTCTGTCCTGGGACAGATCTTGAGGGACGGTGCTGCTAGATTCCGGGTCCCCTGGGGTGTCCCCAGATGCCAGGGCTGTAGGGGGTCCCAGTGGATGTGGAGTCAGGGGGAGGCTGGCAGGGAGGTTTCCCAAAGTGAAGATCCCCTGCATAACCATCCCCGGGGCCCAGAGACAACTTGGGTGCTCCGTGTCCCTGGGGGGAGCCTGGGGTGACCAGATGTGGCCGCTGTAGGGCAGCCGAAGGGTCCCCTCTCGCCATCCTGCCTCCCCCCGGTCTGTCCCTCTGGGTGGCACACTGGCCCTGAAGGGTGTCCCCCCCTGACCAGGGCTCTCTCTGCCCAGTCTCCTCTGGCCCATCCCTGTCCCTGTCTCCTCTCTGTGCATCCCTGTGTTCCCACCTCATCCTTCCCTCGTCTCCCCAGAGCAGTGAGGCTTGAAGATGGACGTGAGTTCCCCACCCGGAGCTGGAGCAGGTTTACTGGGCAGCTGCCTTCACCTGCTGGAGCGCCCCTGGGTCTGAGGGGGTGCAGGCCAGCGGGGGCGCCCAGGATGCTCCCTGTCCTCTGCATGGCTCTCTCCTAGGTGCAGCGGCCCTTTTCAGCGGGAAGCACATGCTGGGACCAGCAGCTCCGATGTCACATGCTCCTCCTGGGGCCCTCCCCTTATGAGCAGTTTCCTTGGTATATTTGTGCTCCTTGTCCTCATAAGCCTCTGCTTTTGGATGAAACGTAGAAGGCAGCATGGTGAGCAGTCCATCTCCGAGGCCCTCAGCCTGTCCCGCAAATGGGGGGAGGCGGCCCCCAGGAGCATCTCCAGGATTCCTGGGCTCCTCTGGTGGGCTGTTGATGGTCTGGAGATGTGGGCGTCCTGATGTCATGGGATCACCAGAGTGGGGGGCCGGGAGGTCAGTATCCCCTGTTCCAGGAGCCCTTTGCTGCCCCTATACTCACTCCCCACCTTGGACTTGGAGGCCCTGTCTGCCCCCAGGGGCAGAGGAGCACCAGGCAGGCTGCACGGAGTAGGGGGAGCACGGAGATGGTGCGGGAGGGCAGCAGTGACCCTGCCACAGGCTGAGACCCCCTGAGGGGCCCACTTATGTGCCTGCCTCCACATCTGGCCAGGCCCTGGCTCTATAGGCCCAGCTCTGGCCCTTGGGGGCCCCGGCCATGCCCCATAGGGAGTAGGCACTCAGCAAAGTCGTCCGAATGGGGAAGGATGGCCACCGTCTTGGACTACTGTCAGCTTGTGTGTCCTGGGTCCTCACCCTGGGGCCCAGGCTGCAGGCAGGTCTCGGGGACCCAGGCTCTGAGAGGGTGGCAATGGCCAGTGTTCTTTCTCACCGGATTCTGGGGCACCTGCTCCCTGAGGGGGGACCCTCCTCTGTGAAGCGTTTGCTCCCTGTCCCTGGATGACCATCACACTGGAGTGAATTAGGGACAAGGTTTGGTGGCTAGGGACTTGGGCAGGAGGAGCTCCATGTTGTCACAGGTCCTGGGCCCCGCAAGGGACAAGTCCAGCAAGCAGCCCTGTCCACATGGGTCTGGCCTGTGTCAGAGGGCCCCTGTCTCACAGAAGGCCCCACAGTGAGAAACTGGGAGCTCAGGTCTGAACCCATGGCTGTGAGGCCCACTCCATGTGACACAATGTCTCTGTCTTTCAGAGAGATCCACCAAGCCAAGAACCTTTCAACAGGTATTACTGGTCATCTCACTCGCCCTGACCCACTGGAGGTGATGCTGTTGGGGTGGGTGTGGGTCCCCGTTCTCAGAGGGCCTGAGTCCTTGGTATGAGGCCAAGCCAACTTGGGGAGGAGGCCATAGTCCTCCCCTTAGAAACCCAACATGACCCCAAGCACCACAAAGTTCCTGGGCTGGGCGCAGGGTGTGGTCTTCATGCTGAATTTCTCCAGCTGGACACATAGGGGGATCCTGTGTCATCCAGGTCCCGCAGGCCCCACCGGACGTCACCACAGTGGCCATGGAGGAGACAGCATCCATGCCCCCTGCGGGGGTATGACCCACTCACTGATGGACAGCTCCAGGATGCAGATGTCTCAGCCATCTTGGGCCATGCCTGCTGGGAGCTGCCAGGCCCCTCAAGGGCAGAATGGGGGTCGTCCCCGGGCGCGCTTCACACTCCTGCAGCAGAGGGAGACTGGCCACTGCTCAGGGGGCTTTGGGGGCCCCACATGTCTCCCATTAATTTCATGAGGGGCCCAGAGCCCTCCCACGTGAAGACACAGCCACTAGCCACTCTTGGGACCAAGCCCACTCTCCCAGCCCCCTGAGCCTCAGTTTGCTCATCTGTAGGATGGGCCTACTGGCACCTACCTCATGGCTGGGGTGACACTGGACGGACCACAAATGCAGTGCATGAATGACTGTTCCACTGGGAAGGGATTTCTAAATTGGAGCTGTGTTTGCTCAACAAATTAAAATTGGTTTTTAACTTTTCATTAAAACATATACTTCGGAAGATGCTTTGAGAGCATGTGAGTATCCTGTGTCTCCCGAAACTTCTACACACTGAAGAGTTTTGCCCGAACGGTGAGTTTCTCGGGTTTCCAGTGGGTGGTGTGGGTTCCACTTTCCGCGCTGCCAAGGCAGTGTCCATGGAACGGAAGAGCTTCCCTGGACCTTCAGCCTGTCCCACCATGGCTCTCGCTTCCTATTTCTCTTTCTTTCTTTCTTTTTTTTTTAATTTTTAATTTATTTATTTGAGAAACAGAGAGAGAGGCAGAGACACAGGCAGAGGGAGAAGCAGGCTCCATGCAGGGAGCCTGATGTGGGACTTGATCCCGGGTATCCAGGATCATGCCCTGGGCTGAAGGCGGCACTAAACCGCTGTGCCACCTGGGCTGCCCACGCTTCCTATTTCAGCAGTGCATTCTAACTGTCATTATTTCAAGGCTCACTGGGTCCCAGATTTGTTTTACTGAGGCCCTTCAACTCATTTCTGATGCACAGTCCCTACTGTGTTCCCTGAGAATCCTCAGCCCAGTGACATCTCACGGAAGGCAAGCATAGCAGGCCCACACGTTGGCTTCTAAGTCATTCTCCATCAAAACCACTGCTGTGAATCCAGAACTCCTAGAACATCCTAGAACTCTCCCTGACCCAGGGCAGAGGCCGGGGCCATGGGAAGGGCTCTCAGGCCCAAGGATGGGCTCCCAGGGAAGCTCCCTTCATACAACATTCCCAGCGCTGGATGTGGCCACACAGGTACATCAGCCCAAAGAACCCCCAGAGGGTCCCACCTGAGGGTCATGTCCAAGTCCACTGACATCATGTTCCTGCCTGCCCATGGCCACTGTGGCCAGCACTGCACCTCATCCCAGCATCTCAATGGCGCGAGGCGGGTGGCGAGGCCCACCATGAAGCCCCAGTGCACCCAACCAGCGCATCCGGCCAGGTGCCCTTGGCTCACCTCTGTAGGCTGACAGCCAGGTTCACCAAGAAGGACTCTTAGATTTCAGCCTAGGAGGCGCTAGCACAGTCACGCAGTCACGTCACAAGCACTTCGTCCCCTTTGAAAGCACCACAGAATCGAAACATGACATCCCCCAAAGCATATTTTTACTAATAGCACATGCAGTGAATCGGCTCTGACCCTTCACCAGTTTCAGCCCCTTTACTCCTGCGTATTTTCTGCACCAATTTGAATAGGCATCTTTTCGGAGAAACACAGATTCAGGATTTTCACATGGCTACCAAGGAGATACCTGAAGGATTCCCGAGGCCAGTGCAGAGCCTCAGTCAGGAGTCAGGAATACGGGTCGGGGGAGGCGACACAGGGTGGGGGGGACATAGGCGGAGAGTCCTCAGCAGCAGCGTAAGCCCACCATGTGGGCCCTGTCCACATCACACATCCCTGACAGAAGCGTCCTTGGTGCTTTGATCCATGTACTTATTGTGTGCTCCTCAGACTCAGCCCAACTTTGCCAATCATGGGGTTGAACTGGTTAGAGGTTTCTGGAGGGATGCCATGGGGCAGGGTAGGTTAGGCTGGTCCCTACCCCAAGGGGCTCAACCTGCAGTCTCACCCTGAGCTTGCCAGGCCCACCTCCCTGCCTCGCAAGCCCTTCCCCACCCTGCCCTCCTCCGAGCCCTGGGCATTCTGTGGTTGCCCACCCCATGGGACCACTTCATCCCTGTGTCTGATTCTGCTTCCACGCCTACCTCCTGCAGCTCCTCCCTGGGCCCCTGTCTTGGGGAAAGGAGCGGGCCCACTCAGGCCAGAGATCCTGGGTCTGAGAGGGCAGAGTTCTCCCCTCCCAGCACGCATCCCTCCCACCAGCAGCAGGCTCCAGTGCCCTGCCAGCTGGTGGGTCCTCTCTGCAGCTGAGCTGATGCAGGTGGGAGACAAGGCAGGAGTCACCTTGGAGGAGCCCCAATCCTGGAGCTGTCCCCCGGGGGTCCCACCTGGGGAAACTGGGAGCGAGGTTGCTGGGGTCATGCCTCCCTGCTCTCGCAGTCCCTGGGCTCAGTCCTGAGCCCTTCCCTTCCAGCACTGGGGCAACACTGAGCCCCATGCCCCTGGTGAATGTGCTCTTGTCAGGCAGCTCTGGGTTCTGAGGGGTAGGGGTCCTGGTGCCCAGGGGAGGGGACTTCTTCCTGGAACACAGTTTTCTGCTGAACCTGGCACTCTGGCCGCCACTGGTCACATGGGAACCCTGAACAAGAGGCCAGTGAGAAAGAGAGCAGTCTGGGTCCTGGTGGGCATCCTGGATGCTGATTAAGAAGTCTTTCCTGGCACCCAGGCAGTCCTCACGCTTCCTTCAGAACTGTGGGTCTGGTGGTGGCACACAGTGGACAAGTGCCCCTGTGGTAACATCCTAGAACTCTCCCTGACCCAGTATGGTTATGTGGGGGGGGGGGGGGGAGGAGTGACCCCAGGAACCTTCGGCGCCTGCAGGAGGGGCCGGGGATCCATCCAGGAAGCAGGTGGTGCTCGTGGCCAGCCCTGCCAGCAGCCTGCCCAGGCCTGCCCTCTGTTGACGGGCTGGCCACGTAGGGCAGGGAGGGACTGCGCTGGTGGTTTGCTGCAGACCTCATGGGAACAGGCCAGGCTTGCAGGCGGATGCTACTACTTCACTACCGCCCAGGGAGGAAAGAAAGCTTCCTCCTACCCGCAAAGGCCCAAACAATGAGGGATGTCCCACCCAGCCAGTGAGGGACAGTCCCAGCCCAGCCAATGAGAAGCCACTACACTTCAGTCTCTGCTTCCTTGAAAGGGACTTTTTGTTTCGAAGAGCCTCCCAGATCTTGCTCTCCTCTAGGAAAGAGCTGCTCTGCCTTTGCTTCTGCTTTGCTCTTTGCATTTGTTAGGGCTTTGCTGTATCTTGCTTATCACAGAGTGCTGTTCCCAAATAAACCCATTTTTGCTTCAAAAATAACTGGCAGTTTTATTTTTTAACGTTAACAACAGACTGAATCAACAAGGCTTGAATACACACTGGTAAACAACTGAAACTCAAAAAATGAACAAAATTAGATTTCAAATGAATAAAACCACCACCAAGAAAAGAAAAACTAATTATGCAACTTTTGAGAATGGTATTTGGACTAATGGAAAAAATAAGTATAAGCAAATGCTGAGTGGGCAGGATTCTTGCAATGGCAGCAATCATGAGACAATGGTCTGTGTCTTCTAGGACTGAGCCAGTGAGCAAATATGTTCTGGACAAAGGGGGCCGGGTTCCTGTCAGGAACAGAGGAGGATGCACACTGTGGTTTGTCTAGAACTGGTGCTCTTGGTGTGAACTTGAGTTTATGTGTCTCTCAGTGAATGTGTGCATGTGATATACATGAATGTAGGGAGGTCCGAGTACATACTTCCTAAATCATTCTCTATGAAATCCTTAAAGCAATGACACTGCAGTGACAATTAGCACCCCCACACATGTTGGGTTCTAAAACCCATTCTCTGGGACAGAGAGGTAAGATGGTGGAGGAGTAGGGGACTCTAATTTCATCTGGTCCCTGGAATTCAGCTAGATAGCTGTCAAATCATTCTGAACAGCTGCGAACTCAACTAGAGATCTAAGAAAAAAAATTGCTGCAATTCTACAAATAGGAAAGTGACCTTTTTTTGGAAACACAGAATAACAAGACAGAAGAACTCACCCCAAAAAAAGAGAATAAGAGGGAGTACCGAGTGCCAGGGATTTAATTATTGTGGATACAAGGAAGATGTCAGAACTAGAATTCAAAACAATGATTATAAAGATCCTAACTGGGCTTGAAAAAAAGGATAAAAGTCACTAGAGAGTCCCTTACTGTAGAAATAAAAGATCTAAAATCTAATCAGGTTGAAATAAAAAAGGCTATTAAAGAGATGCCAGCACAAATGGAGACTCTGTTAGGATAAACAAGGCAGAAGAGAGAGTCTGTGATCTAGAAGACAAAATGATGGAGAACAAAGAAACCGGGAAAACAAGAGATAAACAACCACTGGATCATGAAGGGAGGATTTGTGAGATCAGTAAGATCATAAGCAGAACAATATTTGAATAATTGGAATCCCAGAGGAAGAGGAAAGGGGGGGCAGTGGTCAGAAGGTATATTGGAGCAAATTATAGCAAAGAACTTCCCTAATCTGGGGAAGAAAACTGCATTCAAGTCCAGGAGGCACAGAGAATCCCCCTCAAAATCAGTAAAAATAGGTCAACACTGTAATATATAATAATGAAGCTTGAAAATCTCAGAGACAAAGAGAAAATCATGAAAGCAGCTCAGGACAAGAGGTTGGTAACCTATAAGGGTAGAAACATTAAACTGGCAGCACACCTGTCCACAGAGACCCGGCAGGGAGAAAGGGCTGGTATGATATATTCAGGGTGCTAAATGAGAGAAATATACAGCCAAGGATAATTTGTCCAGCAAGGCTGTCATTTGGAATGGAAGGAGAGATAAAGAGCTTCCAGGACAAACAGAAACTAAAGGAATCTGTGATCAAACTAGCCCTGCAAAAAATATAAAAGGGGGATTCTTTCAGCAAAGAGAGAGCCCAAAAGTAACAAAGACCAGAAAAGAACAGAGATAGTCTACAGAAAAATGGTCTTTACAGGTAATAAAATGGCACTAAATTCATATCTTTCAATAGTTATTCTGAATGTAAATGGGCTAAATGTTCCAGTCAAAAGGCTCAGTGTATCAGACTGGATAGAAAAATAAGGGGGATCCCTGGGTGGCGCAGCGGTTTGGCGCCTGCCTTTGGCCCAGGGCGCGATCCTGGAGACCCAGGATCGAATCCCACGTCGGGCTCCCGGTGCATGGAGCCTGCTTCTCCCTCTGCCTATGTCTCTGCCTCTCTCTCTCTCTCTCTCTCTCTCTCTCATAAATAAATAAAAAAAAATTAAAAAAAAAAAAAAAAAAGAAAAATAAGAACCATCCATATGCTGTCTGCAAAAGACTCATTTTAGACCCAAGGACACCTCCAGACTGAAACTGGAGGTGGAGACCATGTATCATGCTAATGGACCTCAAAAGAAAGCTGGGGTGGCAATCCTTATATGAGACAAATTAGATTTTAAACCAAAGACTGAAATAAGAGACAAAGAAGGACACTATATCATAATTAAAGAGTCTACCCAATGAGAAGATCTAACAATTGTAAATATTTATGCCTCTAACATGGGAGCCGCCAATTATATTAACCAATTAATTAAAAAATTAAAGAAACTCATTGGTAATAATACTTAATCGTAGGGGACTTTAACTCCCCAGTCACTGCAATGGACACATCATCTGAACAGAAATCAACAAGGAAATAAGGGCTTTGAACAGCACACTGGACCAGATGGACTTCACAGATGTAGTCAGAGCTTTTCACTATAAAGCAACAGATTACACATTCTTCTCGAGTGCACATGGAACATTCTCCACTGTAGATCAGATGCAGATGGGTCACAAATCAAGTCTCAACCAGCACCAAAAGATTGGGATCATTCCCTGCATATTCTCAGACCACAATGCTTTAAAAATGGATCTCCATCACAAGAGGAGATTTGGAAAGGACGCAAATACATGGAGGCTAAAGAGTGTCCTACTAAAGAATGGATGGGTCAACCAGGAAAATAAGGAGGAATTTAAAAAATTCATGGAAACAAATGAAAATGAAAGCACACTGTTCAAAATCTTTGGGATGCAAAGGTGGTCCTCAGAGGGAAGTATATTGCAATACAAGCCTTTCTCAAGAAACAAGAAAAGTCTCAAATTCAAAAACTAACCTACATCTCAAGGAGCTGGAGAAAGAACAGCAACTGAAGTCTAAACCCAGCAGGAAAAGAGAAATAATAAAGATTAGAGCAGAAATCAATGAAATAGAAGCCAAAAAGAACACTAGACTAGATCAACAAAACTGAGAGCTGGTTCTCTGAAAGAATTAATAAGATTGATAAACTCTTAGCCAGAATTACCAAAAAGGAAAAGAGAAAGGACCCCAAATAATAAATTTGTGAGTGAAAGAGGAGATATCACAACCAACACTGAAAAAATATGAACAATTATAAGAATATATTTTGAGAAACTATATGCCAACAAATTAGACAATCTGGAAGAAACAGATGCATTCCTAGAGATGTGTAAACTACCAAAACTGAAATAGGGAGAAATAGAAAACCTGAACAGACCCATAACCAGCAAGGAAACTGAAGTCGTAATAAAAAATCTCTGAACAAGTGTCCAGGGGAATTCAACCAAATGTTTAAAAAAAATTAATACCTATTCTTCTGAAGCTACTTCAAAAAATATAAATGGAAGGAAAACTTCAAAACTCATTCTATAAGGCCAGCATTACCTTGATCTCAAAACCAGACAAAGATCCCACCAAAGAGGAGAATTACAGATCAATATCTCTGAAGAACATGGATGCAAAAATTCTCACCAAGACACCAGCTTGTAGGATCCAACAGTACATTACAAGGACCGTTCACCACAACCAGGTGGGATTTATTCCTGGGCTGCAGGTGGCCCAATATCTGCAAATCAATCAGTGTGATACTCTACATTAATAAAAGAAAGGACAAGATTCTCTCAATGGATGCAGGAAACGCATTTGACAAAATACACCATCCTTTCTTGATAAAAACTTTCCACAGTGTAGAGATAGAGGAAACATACCTCAATATCATAAAAGCCATCTATGAAAAGCCCACAGCGAATATCATTCTCAAAGGGGAAAAACTGAGAGCTTTTCCCCTAAGGTTAGGAACACGACAGGGATGCCCGGTCTCATCACTGTTGTTCAACATAGTACTAGAGGTCCTGACTCAGCAATCAGACAACAAAAAGAAACAAAAGTCTTCCAATTGGGAAAGAAGAAGTCAAACTCTGTCTCTTTACAGATTACATGATCCTCTATGTAGAAAATCCAGAAGACTCCACCCCAAAATGCTACAACTCATACAGGAATTCAGCAACGTGGCAGGATACAAAATCAATGCCCAGAAATCAGTGGCATTTCTATACACTAACAATGAGACAGAAGAAAGAGAAATTAAGGAATAAATCCCATTTACAACTGCACCAAAACCATAAGATACCTAGGAATAAACCTAACCAAAAGGTAAAGGATCTGTACTTTAATAACTACAGAACACTCATGAAAGAAATTGAGGAAGACACAAAGATATGGAAAAACATTCCATACTCAAGATTGGAAGAATAAATATTGTGAAAATGTCTATGCTACCCAGAGCAATCTACACATTCAGTGTAATCCCCATCAAAATACCATCAAGCATTTTTCACAGAGCTGAAATAAATAATCCTAAAATTTGCATAGAACCAGAAAAGATCCTGAATAGCCAGAGGAATGCTGAAAAAGAAAACCAAAGCTAGTGGCATTGCAATTCAGGACATCAAGCTCTATTACAAAGCTGTGATCACCAAGACAGTGTGGTACTGGCACAAACACAGACATACAGATCAATGGAACAGAATAGAGAATCCAGAAATGGGCTCTCAACTCTATGGTCAACTCATCTTTGACAAAGCAAAGCAAGAAAGGATATCCAATGGAAAAAAGACAACAAATGGTTTTGGGAAAATTGGACAGCCACACGCAGAAGAATGAAACTGGACCATTCTCTTACGCCATACTAAGATAAACTCAAAATGGATGAAAGACCTAAATGTGAGACAAGAATCCATCAAAATCCTAGAGGACAATATAGGCAACAATCTCTGTAACCTTGGCCACAGGAATTTCTTGCTAGACATGTCTCTAGAGGCAAAGGAAACAAAAGCAAAAATGAACTATTGGGGCTTCATCAAGATAAAAATCTTCTGCACAGCAAAGGAAACAGTCAACAAAACCAAAGGACAACCTACAGAAAGGTAAAAGATATTTGCAAATGACATATCAAATAAAGGGTTAGTATGCAAGATCTATAAAGAACTTATCAAACTCAACACCCAAAAAACAAATAATCCAGACAAGAAATGGGCAGAAGACATGAACAGACATTTCTCCAAAGAAGACCTACACGTGGCCAAAAGACACATGAAAAATGCCCTGCATCACCTGTCATCAGGAAATACACATCAAAACCACAATGAGATACCATCTCACACCAGTGAGAATGGCGAAAATTAACAAGACAGGAAATGACAGGCATTGGGGAGGAAGCAGAGAAAGGGGAGTTCCATTACACTATTGGTGGGAATGCAAGCTGATGCAGCCACTCCAGAAAACAGGGTGGAGGTTTCCAAAAGGTTAAAAATACAGCTACCCTAGGACCCAGTACTTACATAACTAGGTATTTACCCAAATGATAGAAACACAGGGATTGGAAAGGGCACCTGCACCCCAATATTCATAGCAGCAATGTCCATAATAGCCAAACTGTGGAATGAGCCCGGATGTTTATCAATGGAAATGGATAAAGAAGAGGTGGTCTGTATATACAATAGAATATTACTTGGGCTTCAAGGGACGAAATCTTGCCATTGCAACAATGTGGATGGAACTCTAGGGTACTAGGCTGAATGAAATAAGTCAATCAGAGAAAGTCAAATACTATATGACTTTACTTACATGTGGAATTTAAGAAACAAAACAGATGAACATAGAATGGAAGAAAAATAAAATAAGATGAACATAGAGAGGGAGGCAAACCATAAGAGATGCTGAATTCTAGGAAACACACTGAGGGTCACTGGAGGGGAGGTGGGTGGGGGGATGGGGTCATTGGGTGATGGGCAGGAAGGAGGACATGTGATGGGATGAGCACTGGGCATTACATGCAATTGATGAATCACTGACCTCTACCTCTGAAACGAATAATACACTATATGTTAACTGAATTTAAATTAAAAAAATTAAATAAAAAAAATCCATGGTCTATAAAAATAATTTGGATTTCTTGAAAAACGTCTGCTCCCAGGACTGGGGCTGGGCAAGAAGCAGATGAGCCAGGAACATCCTGTTGGGCCAGGAATTATGGATTGATAGCGATAATGTAAAAAAAAAAAAAAAATTCCATAGGCCAGTGTCAAGGGTCTCTGGCTGGAAAAATTTGGACAACTTGAAAACCAAAATATATGAGTAGTGGATTAAAAGTCAGTGAATAAAACTGGAACCATGAAGTCCTCCATGATGCCAATGCATGATGGATGCATGAATGAATAAACGCAAGGAGAATTCTCTTGCTTCCAGTGGAATGCCATCATCAGCCAAGAACAAGCAATCAAAAATAGAACAATTACATAGCCTGAAAGCATCTCCTCCAAACATGCTCGTCTCATCGATGCATGCTATCCTGAAAGTTTTGAGAGATACGGGATATTTACATGCTCTCAAGTCATCCTGCCGATGTATACTATTTAAAAATATTTTATTTTATTTATTTGGGAGATGAAATGAACACGAGCCCGCGAGCAGGGGGAGGGAGAGGGAGAAGCAGACTCCCCGCTGCTCAGGAAGCCCTATTCATGGCTCTGATCCCATGACTCTGAGACCATGTCCTGAGCCAAAGGCAGATGCTCAAAGTATCCTTTTAGATGACAAATTAAAAACCAATCTAATTTGTTGAGCAAACACAACTCCCATTTAGAAACCACTTCCAAATGTGACAGTCATTCATGTCATGCTGCATTCATGTCCCTCCAGTGTCACCCAACCCATGGTAGGTACACACAAGCCTGTCCTACAGATGACTAAGCTGAGGCTCAGAGGACCAGGGGTGAGCAGGGTCCTCTTGGAGCCAGAGGGTCTTGTGGCCCCCAGAGGAACACTTCAGCTGCTGGTGGGTATTGTCTTCTGTCAATCTGCGCCCCCATACTATGGGATCAGGGGATGGGGTGCAGGAGGCTGAGTCAGTCCAAGAGCTATGGCAGTGGGGGGAGAGAGAGCCCAAAGGAGCCAGAAGGTGGCTATGACCTGGGGTAGGGTGCAGGGAGCACACCCAGGGGTCAGAAGGGGATGCTAGGAAATGCTGAGTCACATGGAAACACAGGCTCAGGGGACTCACCTGGCTCAGGGCATCAGCCTTGGGGGCCTGGCTCCAGGGGGGCAGCTCCCTGCCTCGAAGAGGCTCCATGTCCCCCTTCAGGACCCCTCATTCCCCAGCCGCTGTCTCAGGACTCCTGACAGCAGGTCAAGCTTGCACTCAGCCCAGGACCTGACTTCTCTAAATGGAAAGGGAAAGAGAAAGTGTCCATGGACCAATGAGGAGGCTTATTGTTCTAGAACATGTCCTCAGCTCAGTCTCCAAAATAAACTGCCTTTGCTGTGGCCCAGCTGCCCTGCCTGGGGCCAGGAGCCCACAGTGGCAGAGGGGAGAGGGCTGCAGGGCTGGCTGTGCAGAGGGCAGGAGGTGACCAGATGCAGAAGTGCAAGGCAAAGGGAGGGGGATGCAGAGGCAGGAGGCGGGGCCTCGGTGGGGGTGGGGGTGGGGGTGGGGCACAGTTCCTCCTGCCCCACTGAGGGAGCCCGCAGTGCTGACTGAGCAAGTTCTCCTGGCCTCTCCCCTGTCCCTCAGCACCTTCCACCCCGAGGTTGCTGTAGAGCTGGTCACCCAGCCCAGGTTGACCTGGAGCCCCTTCCCTGTCCTGACCTTAGCACCAGTATCCTGGGGTCACTATCTAATCCCATTGCCAGGGGACACTGAGGGGGACAGGCAGGGAAGGACCCAGGCAGGGATGAAGTCCTGGGGCTGAAGTGGGGACTGCCCCCAGACCTGTGGGCCAAAGCCTCCCAGGGCTCAGAAGCGAGGTCCACCCCTGACCACTGTCCCCCAGGACGACCAGCTCAGCCTCTCAGGCAGGGAGGGGGCAGGTGGGACCTAGGGCCTTGGGAGCCCCCACGAGGCCCCCGCAAACCCCGGGGATGCCCCCACCCTGCACGGGCACCACGGTGTGCCCTACTTGGCATCAGCCACACAAAGGACTGCTGGCCCTTTCTCATTCCACATGGTCACTGGAAACCATTTTACAGAGAAATCACTGAACGGGGGAGTCCAGCGGTGGTTGTGCGGCCACGTTGCCATAATGGACACTCCCGGGCCTGAGATGTGCCTCAGGCCCCACCGGCTCATTCATCCAGCAGCACTTCCGGGGGGCAGCTCTGTGTCACCTGCAGGTCCTGCCGGGACCCTCCAGGGGACCTTCCCTCTGCTGTGTGGCCTGGGGGCCCGCCAGGCCAGGGGGCTGCTCCCCTCCCATCTCTGTGCCTCACCCTCAGGCCACGGACGTCCCCAGAGTACTTTCTGGGAGCTGGAGCCAGGCAGGGAAGGAAGGGGTGACACCCCGTGTCCCCACGGGAACAGGCTGTAACCATCCCGTCTCTGGGGTGCTTGCTGCGGGCCAGCCGAGCCTCGGGGCTCCAGGGGTGGGGAAGAGAGAGGTTAGGTGGCCCGTCCAGGGTCACTGGGGACACGGCTGCTCCGCGGCTGCGCCGTGCTCGAACCCCCAGCCTGGCTCCAGGTTGGGCCTCCAGGGTGTCCCAGTCACTGCTGCAGAGCGGGGCAGGGGATGTGCAGGGCAGGCAGGTCGTCCCCACTGGGGGCCCTGGGTGGAACTAGCTGAGCCAGGGTGACCCTGGAGATGGTCTGCAGCTGCCCCTCCTGGCTCCAAGAGGCCAGAGGACGTGCCTGATGCTTGTCACCCCGCGAGCCAAGGCTGCCCCGTGCCCGCTGGGACGGAGGAGTCCCCGTGAGTGCCTGCAGTCCTGAAACAATGAGCAGCATCCGGGAACGAGGCATGCAGGGGGCCGCTGTCTGGTGTGACTCTGACCTGGACTGGGCCTGTGTGTGAGACCCTGTCTGTGCCGTGGGCATGGTGGTGCCACCCAGGGGGAGAGGCTGGGACTCGGGGGGCTGGGGGCGGAGCCCCCGGGGCCCGGGCTGCTGTCCATCTCTGCTGGTCTCCTTCCTGCCTTCCAGATCAGGATATGAATGCTTTGTGACAGGAGGGGGGTGAGGCTAGGCTCCTGTGCTGCTATCTGGAGCTCCAGCCACCACGGACCTTCAACCTCCCAGACCTGTAAGAAGGGAGCAGGACCCCTCTGGGTGCCGTCCTCCCCCTGTACCAGGTGTCCCGTGATATACTGGGCAGTGTCAGTGGTTGGGGCACTCTCTCCAAACCCGGAGGCGGGGGGTGGGGGGGTGGGGTGGGGGGGGGCAGGGGCAGGTCCCCCAGCGGTCTATGGGCCCTGGGCAGCAAGGTTGAGAGCAGATGCACAGAGGTGGTGGTGAGCATGGGGTGGGGGGTGGGGGGTGTCCACTCAGATGACTGTTTCCTGAGTCAAGTCTTGGCTTCGTGCCCCCCCCACCCCCCCGCCCATTCTCAGGCCTTCATCCTAGCTCCAGGTAATGGCAGGTGCGACAGGGCTGTGGTGAGCAATAAACAAGACAACGTCTGGAGGCACGTGGCAAAATGCTCTTATTTCTTTTGGGTCCATGGTGCCCAAAGATGGGGGCTTAAGAGAAGCTATTTCGCTCGCAAGAAATTGTCAGTATTTTATGATTAAGGCGAAGGCGCATATGTAATTTGAAAAAGGATGCATTCCTACGGATTTTAAAGCTGAAGTAAGAGCAGGGGTCAAGGCTAAGCCCTGCTAAGGCCTGGTGCTCCACCGCCAGTAGGGCGGCCGCGGGGGGGGGCGGGGGGGGGCAGAGCCGGGATCCCGCGCTCACTCGCCAACCTTCACGCTGCCCCGCAAAGCGCTTACCACCCGGCCCCTGCACCCCGGCCCCCAGCCCCACGCCCTCTGCCCCGGGCCCCCTGCACCCCGACTCCCGACCCCTCGCCACCGCCCCCTGCACCCAGACCCCCGGGCTCCGCCCCTGCACCCCGGTCTCCGTCCCCGCCCACTGCACCCCGGCCCCCGGGCCCGGCCCCTGCACCGTACCCGCTGGTCTGCTCGGCACCTGCGCCCCCACGCGGGGCAGCTCTGTGCGCAGGCGCACACGTGCCTCCAGCACCAGCGCAGTGATGTCATCCGCGGATGTGCTTATGCAAAACAGGTGCGAGGCGCGGACCGGGTCGCCGCCCTGGTAGGGGCGGTCCGGGGCGGGGTCGGCACCGAGGCCCGCCTAGGGTGGCAGGGGCGGGGTGGGGCGGGCGAGCAGCAGCTCCGGAGCCGGGAGCGGGAGCCTGGAGGCAGGAGGACATGAGCACTGTGGACCTTGCCCGCGTGGGCGCGTGTGTCCTGAAGCACGCGGTGACCGGCGAGGTGAGGCCCGACCAGCGCAGGTCGGTGGGTGGGCTCCTGCACCTGCCCGTGCACCCTGGCGTTGGCATCCCCGGCCGGCCTGGGTGGCGGGGGTGCCCGGGAGAGTGGTGGCGCTGGGGCCGCACAGCCCCGGGCGCGGACCTGCGTGGGCGGTGGTCCAGGGCGCCCCTCCCACCCCGTGCAGGCCGTGGAGCTGCGGACTCTGTGGCTGGAACAGGCGTGCGTGGTGGCCGGCCTGCGGCGCTTCGGCTGCTCAGTGTGTCGCTGGATCGCCCGGGACCTCAGCAGCCTCAGGGGGCTCCTGGACCAGCACGGCGTGCGCCTGGTGGGCGTGGGCCCCGAGGTCCTGGGCGTGCAGGAGTTCCTGGACGGTGGCTACTTCGCAGGAGGTGCCCGGCGCCCCCCCTCTCCTCTCACTGTAACCCGCCAGCCACCCTGAGACCCTGGGCCAAGCTGGGCGCATCCACCATCCCCTCCTTGCCCCACCCTGACCCTTCCCTCTCTGGATCTCCAGTCATCTCTCCTGGGGTCTCCACCTGTTGCCCTCAGTGCATTCTCCCAGCCAGGATGTAGCTCCCATGTGCAGGTGGCAGGACTCAGGGGTGATGCTGGCCTCCGATCAGCACCACAGGTCTTGCCCAGGGGCATGGAGGAGTAGCTGGGACAAGGTTGCAACTTGCCCCCACACTCCCACTGTGCTAGCCCCTCTCCCCGGTACCCAGAAGAGGCCCTCACAGACCCCTGGGCCCAGTGGCAGAGTCCAGGGGAGTCCCACTGCTCCCTTTCCCTGTTACCTCTGGGCCTCCATCCCCCCGAACAGTGGGCACACTCTGTTCTCTCCTCCTTGTCCTGTGGGGTGGCAAACAAGGGGAGACGGGGCTGGATGCAGGAGGGGGGGCCAGGGGAGGATGGGCCTGAGGACACACTCATGGCCTTTGCTTCCTAGAGCTTTACCTGGATGAGAGCAAGCAGTTCTACAGGGAGCTGGGCTTCAAGCGGTGAGCATGGGGGCGTCTGCTGCTTCTTCCTCCTGTCCCTGCTGCCTCTTCCTGGGCACAGGCTCTGCCCGCATCCACTGCCCAGCCACCCCTCTGCAGGGCTCTCTCCCAGGTGCTGTTACGACTGTGGGTTAGGCTTCTCGCCCAAGACCTACCCCCAGCAGGCTGTGGAGGGGCCCGGAGCCTAGTGCCCCAGTCAGGGGCCATAGCGCCCCATTTGGAGCCTGTATGGTACATCGGCTTGCTGCCTGGCCTGAGTAAGGTGCCAGCTGAGCCAAATCCCTGGCTCACCCAGCCTGGGGTCCAGTCCACACACCCCAAATCTTCTGTGGGGCCCAGGCCTCTGGAGCCCAAACTGGAGCCAGGCTGGGGGTTTTGAGCACAGCGCAGCCACAGAGTAGCCGTGTCCCCAGTGGCCCTGGACGGGCCACCTAACCTCTCTCTTCCCCGCCCCTGGAGCCCTGAGGCTTGGCCTGCCCACAGCAAGCACCCCGTAGACAGGACGGTTACAGCCTGTTCCCATGTGGACACGAGGTGTCACCCCTTCCTTCCCTGGCTGGCTCCAGCTCCCAGAAAGTGCTCTGGGGACGTCCGTGGCCTGAGGGTGAGGCACAGAGATGGGAGGGGAGCAGCCCCCCGGCCTGGCGGGCCCCCAGGCCACACAGCAGAGGGAAGGTCCCCTGGAGGGTCCCGGCAGGACCTGCAGGTGACACAGAGCTGCCCCCCAGAAGTGCTGCTGGATGAATGAGCCGGTGGGGCCTGAGGCACATCTCAGGCCCGGGAGTGTCCATTATGGCAACGTGGCCGCACAACCACCGCTGGACTCCCCCGTTCAGTGATTTCTCTGTAAAATGGTTTCCAGTGACCATGTGGAATGAGAAAGGGCCAGCAGTCCTTTGTGTGGCTGATGCCAAGTGGGGCACACCGTGGTGCCCGTGCAGGGTGGGGGCATCCCTGGGGCTCGCGGGGGCCTCGCGTGGGCTCCCAAGGCCCTGGGTCCCACCTGCCCCCTCCCTACCTGGGAGGCTGAGCTGGTCGTCCTGGGGGACAGTGGTCAGGGGTGGACCTCGCTTCTGAGCCCTGGGAGGCTTTGGCCCACAGGTCTGGGGGCAGTCCCCACTTCAGCCCCAGGACTTCATCCCTGCCTGCATCCTTCCCTGGCACTGAGGCTGTCCCCCTCAGTGTCCCCTGGCAACGGGATTAGGTAGTGACCTCAGGGTACTGGTGCTAAGGTCAGGACAGGGAAGGGGCTCCAGGTCAACCTGGGCTGGGTGACCAGCTCTACAGCAACCTCGGGGTGGGGGGTGCTGAGGGACAGGGGAGAGGCCAGGAGAACTTGCTCAGCCAGCACTGCGGGCTCCCTCAGTGGGGCAGGAGGAACTGTGCCCCCCCATCCCCACCCCCACCCCCACTGAGGCCCCGCCTCCTGCCTCTGCATCCCCCTCCCTTTGCCTTGCACTTCTGCATCTGGTCACCTCCTGCCCTCTGCACAGCCAGCCCTGCAGCCCTCTCCCCACAGCCAGCGTGGGCTCCTGGCCCCAGGCAGGGCAGCTGGGCCACAGCAAAGGCAGTTTATTTTGGAGACTGAGCTGAGGACAAGCTTTAGAACAATAAGCCTCCTCATTGGGCCATGGACAGTTTCTTTCCCTTTCCATTTAGAGAAGTCAGGTCCTGGGCTGAGTGCAAGCTCAACCTGCTGGCAGGGGTCCAGTGCACATTCCCCAGTCCTCTGCTGGGGAGAAGAATTCCCTGGCTGGGCTGGTTGCTGGCTTGGTTGCCTGGTGGCCTCTGAGTCCCTGCTGAGAGGAGGCAAAGCCTGCTTGTGTGGACTGCTCTGCACATCCTGTGGAGGCTGGGAGCAGGCAAAGGGGCTATGTCTTCACAGAAAAGCCAGAGCCTGGCCAAGACAGCTGTGTCTTCGCAGGTACAACAGCTTGAGCATCTTGCCGGCTGCCCTGGGAAAGCCTGTGCGCGATGTGGCCCTCAAGGTGGGTGATGGCTAAAGCTGGGTGAGACCTGGGGCAGGGGTTGGGGCGGGGGGCTTCCCTCTAGGGTTGACCTGGACCTGCCTTCTTCCCTCTAGGCCAAAGCTGTTGGCATCCACGGGAACCTGTCTGGAGACCTGCTGCAGAGTGGGGGGCTACTGGTGGTTACCAAAGGTGGGCTGGGGAAGGGACATCAGGGGCCAGAGCCTGGTTGCTTGGGGTGCCAAGGTCACATCCGCAGGTGGGGAGGTCTTGCTGAACTTGGTGGTGTGCCCTGATCCTCTCCTCCTCATGTGATTTGTTGGTCTTTCAAGTCTTCTCTGTGGGGTGGCCCAGTTCTTGGTATTGACTTAGCTGGGTGGGGTCACTGGTCTGAGTAGTCAGGTAGAGTCATAGACCACCAGGGCTGTCCCCCTCCTCCCAGCATGCAGGGGTACCCTGACCACCTCCCCGCTGCTGTAGGTGGTGACAAAGTGTTGCTACACTTCGTCCAGAACTCGCCAGGTGACTATGTCCCCCGGGAGAGCATCTTGCAGGCCCTGGGCATCTCAGCGGAAGGCTGTGCCAGTGAGTCACCCCAGGTGAGCTTGGGCCTGGGGAGGACACTGCCTGCTAAGAACTGCCCACTGGGCACACCCCACCTCCCTGGGCTGAGCGCTGGGGATGGACAGGTGTCAGGCTGGACCTTGCAGGCGTTAGGTGATTTTTGTGTTCATGGCAGCCCAGGATGTCACTGTCACCCCAGTGTATAGAGAGACAATGGGCTGGGAGCCGTGGGGAACCGGAGCAGGGTGGCTAGTTGGGTTGGCACAGCAGGGCCCTCCTCAGAGGGCAGAAGGGCCCCCTGTCCTCTCAGCCTTGGGAGGGCCAGCATGACCAGGTGACCAGAGCCAGCATTGGTGTGTTCATGGTGCTGCCCTCCTGTGACTGAATGGAGGGTAGTGTCCAGCATTTGGGACCCAGGCCTCTGGTGGGTGGGAGCAGCTGCCCTTGAGTGTGGCCGGCCTGATGGGGCCTCTGCACAGTGTGATGGACAGGTGTGCACAAGGTGAGCCCCCTGAGGTGTCTGAGGATCTGGAAGGCATCTGCTGCCCCAGGCCTGCTGGGAGTTGGCTGTGAAGAATCTCTCCGGAATCTCTGGACTGGAGCATGAAGGTCTGCTGAGTCCCGGGGTGGCACTGAGCATTAAACTATGTTTCTTCATTGGCTCTGAGTTCTGTGTCTTCGGCCACCCCGTCTCTGTTACTGTTGTTTTCCCCCTGACCAGCTGGGCAGTTAGGGGTCTGAAGGCTGCCCTGGGAGGGGGTAGGGGAGTGCTGGAAATGTGCCTGCCGCCTCCCTGGTGACCTCAGGCCTGTGGCACAGGAGAGTCAGGGGTCTGAGGGTGGGATTGGGAACTCCCCAGGCGATAGCCCAGCATGGAAGGGTCAGGCTCAGTGCTCCTGTCCACTGGGCTTCCAGGGAGGAGATGGCCCCTCCTCTCACCTGAATGGGTGGTCCCAGAGGACCAGTATCTGGGGGCATCCTGGTCACTGCAGTGAGACCCTGAGAGTCACGCATCAAGAGTGGACCTCCCTCTACAGAGTGCCCTGCTGTTTCCCCACCTGGCTGCTGTTTTGCCCGAGGCCACCAGCAGCCAGTGGGCAGAGCCAGCGCTGACTGCCCTGGGCACGGCCACCCCCTGCCTCTGGGGCCCCTCCTAAACAGACAAGGCCACTGACTTCTTTGAAGCGTTTACTTAGCTCAAGTCTGAAGCTTGTGGACAGCTGACAAGGACACTTTGGAGAGTGGGTGCAGACAGTTAAACACGTCTACAGGGCTGGGGCGCCGAGGGCACCAGGTGGCCCCGCTTAACCGGGGTGCCGCGGCTGCACTCCAGGCGGCGCGGGGTGGGATGCGTGCTGGCCTGGCCCGCTGCTCCAGCTGCACGCAGAAGGGATGCCTGGCCTCCTGTGGCCGGTGCGCGTGGACCATGGCAGAGTGGCTTGCCCGTGGCTACCAGACGCGGCATCGCTGGTGCGGGTGCATCGGGCTGCCCTGGGCACAGTGGAAGGCCTCCGAGAAGGCTGCCAGGTTCTGCAGCGAGCCCAGCACCCTGCGGGCGACCGGGACCCTGAGTCAGCTTGCTGGGCATGGGGTGGGGTAGGGGCTTGCCCATGGGGAGGCAGGGGCCACTTGCCTGTACTTCAGGGGGCTATGGACGTCGGTCTTGATGGACTGTATGGCAAACTCAGGCCGGTAGGACCCACACCACACCTGTGGGCACACGAGGGGCATGGCTGCAGGACTGGGGGGCGGGCCTGGGGAATGGGACAGAGGAATAAGGGGGGCCCTGAGGGGACCCAGGTAGGGGTGGGGTGGCCCTGGGGTGGCAGGGACGGGCGTGTGGTCTCATTTCTTTCTAGGCACAAGGGAGTCAGGTCTGTCCCAGGCTGCCCCTTCTCGGGCACGGGAGGCAGGCTCCAGCTCCAGCTGAACCCTCCCCTGACTCCGTTTCCACCCCCTGCCATCCTTTCTCTCTAGGAAGCTTTCCAGGCCAGTAAGTTCTGGTTTGCACACTGGAGGCTCCAGGGATGTGAGTAGAGGCAGGTGGGGTGGGGCCTCTGGCTCCTACCTGGGCATAGTTGATAAAGAACAGCTGGTTGTAGGTCAGTCCCAGCCCTGGCAGCTGCTGGTCCTTGCCGCCTTCTGCCATCCACTTGAGGTAAGCCTGCAGGTGCCAAACAGGTGCTGGGCACAGGCCTGGCCTTGCTCCCAGGGCCACGCCAGCCCACGGGGACTCCAGGGTCCTCAGGACCGGGAGAGTGGAAGTCTGACTCCCGGCCTACTCCTGGTAGAGGTCCTGCCTCTGTGGCCTCAGGCCCTTTGAGCATTGCAGGGCTGGCCCCCCCTACCTGAATCGCCCAGTGGTCATCTCAGTGCCCCGCTGGCTGGGCTGGGTTGGGGCTCCCTGCTCAGACAGACTGTTACACAGTGCCCGCCTGCAAGGAGCTCCTGAGCCAGGGCCTGAGGCTACGGGTGTCGGGGCACCGCTGAGGCCAGTGGGTACATTGCGAATGTCACTGTCTCCCTTGGAGATGGACAGTGACTCCCCCAGAGGTGGGAGGCTCAGCTAAGGTCAGGATTAAGTGTGGGCAGGATGGCAGTGTGCACCCACCTGCAGCCACACCGGCTCCCCCAGGGCCCTGCTGCCCCTGGGACACACGGAGAAGGGTTCCAGGGTATGCCTCGCTGCAGTGCCTGTCCTGGGGGCCCCTGCCTGGACCCACCTTGTATGCCTGCCGCACCCCTCCGTTGTCGGCGATGTTTTCCCCGAGTGTGCTGAACCCGTTCACCTGCAAACAGGACCCGGGATGGCTGGGCAGCCCCGGGCTCCCCACCCCGACCACATCCAGGAGTGGGGGAAGGCCAGGGCTGGGGGAGCGGTCCCCGGAGGCGGCAGGGGCACTCACGTTTTGGTTGTCCGCCAGGTCCCAGGAGTAGTTCCCGTACTGGTGGACCATGCACTCCGACTGCTCCCGGAAGTGCTGGGCTGAGAAATTGCTCCACCAATCCAGCATGTTCCCATTCTTGTCAAAGTTACGGCCTGGGCAGGCACAGGTGGGCTGCCCACTCGGCCTCCCGTCTGCCACAGCCAGCCTCCCGCGGTCCCCCCAGAAGCCAGTATCTAGAGCTCTCATGGGAGCAGGGAGTGTGGGCCCTGAAGGGTGTCGCCGCTTGATGGGCTGGCACGATGTCGGAGGGCTGCTGGGAGGGGGGCTTGGGTGGTCTAGCAGCACCCCCAAGGGGAGGGTCCAGGGTTTCCAGGCTCAGAACCCCCAAGGTGCGGTGGTGTAATGACCCTTGGGGTGATGTCCAGACCCTCTGAACCCCAGGTAAGGGGGGCACACGAGGCTGCCCTCAGAAGGTCCCAGTGGTCAAGCCCTGTAGGAAAGCAGCCTCCCTGGGTTGCAGCTGGAGCCCTGGGTATGGTCATAGGCCACTAGGACCGGGCAGGGGTCCCCACCCCATAGGTGGAGGTGGGAATGTCAGGTCAGCACATCTCTGGACTGGAGGAGATGTGCTGGCTGCCCCAGAATGACACCAGGTCAGGCTCCAGGCCAGGTCCTGGAGCTTCAGAGGTACACGGGATATAGTGTCACTGTGTCCATGTCACAGGCTCAGGAAGGAGAGTGGCCAGCAAATGGCGCACTCGAGCCCTTGCATCCTCTCTTCCATGGCTCTACCTAGAGCAAGAGGCCTGTCTAGGGCCACGCCAGCCCTTCAGAGCTGCTCTGCCACCAGAGGTTCCCTGGGCACCTGGCAAATCCTTCCCATGCCTGGGCCTCCATATCCCTACCTGCATCATGAAGGGGTTGGATGGACAGCCCCATAGCCCCTGTCCCTCTGTCCCCTGTTAGGACCAGCACTCAGTGGAGAGGGGAGTGTGGGCATGTGACCTGCCGGCCTCATGCTGACTCTTCACAGGGCTTCCCTACCGTTGTCGTCAAAGCCGTGGGTGATCTCATGCCCAATCACCATCCCAATGCCCCCGAAGTTCAAGGCCTGAGGCTGATGTTTGCTGAAGAATGGAGGCTGTAGGATCCCAGCAGGGAACACTGCTCGGGGGACATGGGACATGGTGGGGATGGGCTGTGAGTGAGTGTCCAGGGAGGCAGGGCTCTGACCAACCCCCCCTCAAGTTCAAGGCCTGAGGCTGATGTTTGCTGAAGAAAGGAGGCTGTAGGATCCCAGCGGGGAACACTGTTCAGGGGACATGGCAGGGCTCTGACTCCCCCCCACCTCCCCCACCCCCTTCCAGCTGAGATGCACAGGGCCAGGCCCAGCAGATCCAAGCTCTTCCCACCATCCTCTGCTGCCTCTGGGACAGGGGTCTGTGGCCCCACAGCTCCCAGAGCAGAGGACTGGCCCCACAGGTGGGGTGATGGTAGAGGCCCCCAGGAGGAAGGGGTGGGGGCCGCTGGGGGCTGGGGTCAGTCACAGAGAGGGTGAACGTACCTATTTGGTTTCGGTTCGGGGAGTAGAATGCATTAACCACGGCCGCCCCAATGATCCAGCTGTGATGAACGGGCAGGTCACCCAAGCCCGTGCCTGGGAGTCCTCCGTCCTGGCCCCCTGCTGGCTGAATGCGGCTCCCCTGCTTGGGGCCCCTGTCCCAGTGGCCATGCCATGAGACCTGTGCTGCCCACGGCCGGGGCAAGGTCTGGGCAGTCCCCTGACCCTGAGCCCGAAAGTGGAAGGCACGGCGGGGCTCTGGGTCCGGCCCGGTGCCCAGCCCACTGGCTCCCACCTGCCGTCCCCACTCACAGGTTCTGGTCTACTTTCTCCCGCAGCTTCTTGAGGCTCCGCTGGGCGCCAGCCTTGAGGTTCTGGAGACCGTTTTCAAAGTACTGGTCCTCCGAGAAGTTCAGCTATGAGAGAGGGGTGGTCACTGCCGGGGGTGCAGGCAGGGCAGGTAAGAGTGGCTAGGGACTGGCCTTGGGACTGACCAGGCTGTCTTGCACAAGGCCAGGGGCTCTGGGTGAAGATGGGGGGTGGGGGTGTCAATGCTGGCTCTGGGCACTTTTGTAACTCCCTCCCTCCCAACGGTAGCTTCCCCTCGGTAACAGGCAACTCAGGAGCCGCCGCCCTCTGCTGCAAGGTGGCCGTATCAGTGACAGTGCCACGTGCCCCAGAATTGCAGCCTGATGGTTCCCAGGGCTGGCTCAGGGGCAGGGCGGGCTGGGGTAAGGGAATAGGTGAGGCTTTTGAGGGCCCCTGGCTGGGGATGGGGCGCACATTGGAGTACTCCTCGTCCAGGTGCTTGTTTCTTTCCTCCAGAATGTAGTCTGGGTACCCAATCTGCTCGCGGATGTTCATGGCCTAGGGAGGACATGGGGGCCAGTCTGTGCCTGCCCCACCACGGGAGTCCTGGCTCTGCCCCTCACTTCACTGCCATGTGGGTAAGGCGCTCAGGGACTTGGCCCCTCCTTGCAGGTTGGGGTGAGGGGGACAGATGTGGACCAGCTCAGCCCGAGGCCGAACGTGCGCCTGACAGCCAGCCAGGGGTCTGATGGGGCAAGGGCTGGGCAGAGCGGCTCAGCTTCCATTTGTCATGCTGGCCCAGAGGGGCTATTGCTCTGAGGCTATGGCCACCCCCCACCCCTTCCCAGGGGTGCTAGGGGGTCTCCCAGACTTGGCTTCTGGTCCCGCTTCTGCCCACAGCCCCTTTCTGAGCAAGCTACACCCAGCCTTGGTGTCTTTATCTCTGTGCCCCCATGCTGGGGCTGCCTTCTCCCAGCAGGAAGCCCTGACTTCAGGGCTCCGGCCACCCGCCCACCTTCTCCTGGGCCTTCTTCTTGGACTCCTCGTCCATCCAGCCCAGCTCATCCAGGGTCTCCACGAATACCGCCCGTACCTTGTCGATGAGCTCTCTGACCTGGGGGGAGTGCATGGCCCTTGTCCTGCATGACCAGCTCCGGGGTCGCTGCAGGGGTCTGGTCCAAAGCCCCGTCCCTGCTGTGGTGTTGGGGTTGGGGATGAGGAATGATCCCCACTGATACAGGGGTCCTGCCTGCTGGGCTTCCTCCTGGGTGGGCCTAGATCCTGACCACCCCTAGACTCATAGCCTATGTGACCTGTCCCTTTTCCCAGACAGGCCTGTAGGGTTGGAGGGGGGCCTCTGGCCTCCCCATGTGATGGGGCACAGGGCAAATGTGTGCTCCCCAGAACCGCTGAGCACACACATGCTGCTGGGGGGCCCTGGGGGTTCCTACATGGGGAGCTGGGAGTCACCATGTGGGGTGTGGGGATGCATGCAGTAACCACCCCCGCCCCCCGGGTCCCGCCACTGTAGGCCAGCGTCCCTGCGGGGAGGATGCACCTGGCCCTGGGCAATGGACCATGGGCAGGGGTGCGGAGCAGTCCCAGTGCCGAGCACCCACCGCGTCCTTGCTGTCTCCAGGGAAGGCCTCCCTGACGTAGAGGGAGCCCACAGCGCTCTCCATGTTGCTGTTGACGTAGCTAACACACTCTCGCCAGCGCACCTCTTCCACGGTTGTGCCGTACAGCGCCTGTGGCGGCCGGTCAGCCATTCATTCATTCACTCATTGCTGCATTTCCCAACATCTGCTTCCCTGTCCTCAGCCTCAGGGCGCCCAGGAGCCAGTGGGGGTGGTGGTGGTGGTGCACAGATTACCTCAGACTGCCCTCTGAATGCCAGCCATGGGTGTGGGCAAGACTGAGAGTACAGGTGGGATGGTTGTGGGGAGGGCTCCCAACACAGGCTCCGGGTTGGGCCTTTACCCCAGGGCAGTGGTAGGGCCCTTTTCAGTGACAAGTGCCTCCTTGCCTCCTGTTCTTGCCACCCTGGCATGACTGTCCAGCCGGATTCTGACCTTCAGGACTCCAGCCCCATCCCATAGCACAGGCTGGAGTTGACTCTGGAGGCCCTGGGGGCCATGTCCAGCTTAGCTGCAGCCACCAGTTCTCTGGGCCCCAATTTTCCCATCACCAAGGTGGAGATGCTTGGTTAGTAGTGTCTCCAACCCAATATCGCAAAGCGAGGGTCCTGACTGGCCCCAAGCTGCTCTGCCACATTTTCCTGATGTGGTGGAGGACTCCTGCCTGTTCCATTTCTCTAGTGAAGAAGCACAAAGTCTCCCTGACTCCCTCACCCCTCATCCCCTATATTTGTCCCTCAACTCTCTGCTGTAGGCATCTCATTCTGCTGCCAATGCCCTGGTCCAACCGGTCACCCCATCTGGATGATGGCACTTGTCTCCACTCTGATTCCACGTCCCACTGATCATTGTCCCAGAACCACCCTCCAGATCACATGGCTTCCCAGGGGGTCCCCTGCCTCTGCCCTGATTGCACCCTACCCCCAGAGCAACCAGAGTGACCACACAAGCAGGACACCAGACTGTGGCTCCTGCTCTTAACACCCCAGTGGCTTTCACGGCACGTGGAATCTGTGCTCTGCTAAGTCCCGTGATTCCTGGCCCCCATCTCTCTCCCTGAAATCAGCTCTTTCCTCCCCTTATGTGGCTCTGGGGTGGCCTTGCCTTGGGAATCTGCCCTCAGCCTCTTTGTGTCTTGGCCATTGTTGATTCAAGGTCTCCAATGTCACCGTCGCAGAGAGAGGCTCTCCATGTCCTGTCCCTTCCTCTTATGTCATACTTGTTGCTTTTCAAAGAGCAGATCTCCAGTTTGTCAACTGCCCCAAGAGGGCAGGTACCTTGTTAGTCTCTTTCATGGCTCTGACCCCAGTGTGAACCTTGGTCTTTGGCTCATAGTAAGTGCTCAGTGCCAAAGTCCTAGGCAAACAAATGACAGGGCAGGACAGGAGCAGCCTCTGTGCGGTCTCACTCACCTTGCGGTAGTTTGCCCGTGCATCCTTGAATCGCTGGCTCAGGCTACTAATGCGGTCCAGCACCAGGCGCCAGACCAGGTAGTTCTGCATGGTCCTGTGGGCAGGAGGCAGAGGTTGGGGTATAGAACAGGTGAGTGGTATGTACCCAGAGAGGTGATTTGGCTTATGGGTCCTTGGTTGACAGGTTCTATGCCAAGCAGGGAGCTCACTGCAAGCAAGGTGGTGGAGAAAGCCTCTAGGACAACCCCCAGATACAGCCTCTCTGTTCCTGGATGCTGGACACCTCAAGGAGGGTTCACATATCTCACTAAGGCTCTGTTGGCCACTAACGTTTACCTGCTCATGCCCTTCATCACAGAGTAAATGCTCCCTGGGGTCTTTTCCAGTGAGGAGAAGCTGCAGGGGTGGGGATGGGGGTGGCAGGGATGCTGAAGCCTCTGGGGACCCTCCCTGGGCCTCACCTGGCTGAGTAGACATCGATGATTTCTTCAAGGTTCTGAAGGTAGGGGATGCCATAGACCACCACTTCTTCATCTGGCAACAGTTTGATTTTGACAGAGGACAGCACAGATTGTATGAAGAGGGTCCAGTTAAACCCCTGGGAAGGAGGGTGTGGGGAGAAAGAGGGAGAGACAGAGAGGTAGACATAGCTCCTAGGTATCTAAGAAACCCAGCTCCCACTAAAGAATATCCAGAGAGTAAGAGAGAAGACACAGATGATCAGAATCAGGGAAAGGGTGAGTGACATTAGCCTACAGATGGCAAATATTATGCCAATGTATTTAAAGACTTCAGTGTGGTGGAAAAATTATTGAAAAAAAAAATGCAACTTAGAAGAATGACCAAAGAAGAGCAAATACAGTCTTATAGATAATAAAGATAATAAAATTATCTTTAATTTGAATTATTCCCACGTAGAAATTTCCAGACCCATCTGGTTATTCCAGTGGATGCTGACATTTAAGGAAGACATACTGCCAACCTACTCAAATTTCCCAGAGAAAAGAGAGTACTCTTCTCAATTGGATTTATGAGGCAAGAATAACTTTAATACCCAAATAAGGATGTCACAAGGAAGAAGGTACATCACAGCCAACTTAGATTTATTCAAGGAATTCAAGTTTGATGTAACATTTGAAAATTGAGTCCTATAATTCACCATGATAACTGGATAAAGCAGGAAAATCACATCCTAATTTTAATGGATGCAGAAAGAAAGACATTAAATAAATTTTGCCATCTGTTCATGATAAAAACGCTTAGCAAACTAGAAAATAGAAGGTAAATTCAATAATCTGATGAAGGGAATTTGCATACAACAGCAACAACAGAAACAAACATGTCCACAGAAAACATAAAGACGGTGAAATGTTGCAGGCTTATAGAAACAAGTTGTCTACTATTCTGATGTTAGCACTGTGTTGAGTGTCCCTGCCAGTTCAGTAGGACAAGTAAGTGAAATAAAATCAGTAAGGGTTGGAAAGGGAAGAAATAAAACCCATTGCTCACAAAGGACATGATTTCATGTGCATAAAATCTGAAAGGACCTATAGATAACCTATCAGAACTAATATGTGCACTGAGTAAAATAGCTGTATATGAGGTCAGAATCTATGCTAGCAACAAAGAATATGAAGATACACTATGAAATGAGGCCCTTCATAACAGTATAAGAAAAACCAAACGGCTAAGAATAAATCTAGTGGAAGATATATAAAGCATCTTAAAGGGACGTTTCATACATTGCTGTTGGGGACAGCAACTCTACAATGATTCAGAGGAAAAGGTTTGGTGTTATCTGTTAAAGTTGAATGTATGTGTGTTCTGTGACCTGGCCATCTCATTCCTAGGTGGATACCCAACAGCAGTGCACCTCAAAAGACATGCACAAGAATGAGCATAGCCACATTATTCAGAAGATTCCAGACGTGGAGTCTGGATCTGACCCAGAGGCCTAACAAGAGTACGGCAGGGGCATAACTGTTGCATGTTCTCAGAGTGTATACACAGCAGTCAGGAGTGAAAGCTTGCACGATGCCCAGCGAGATGGGGTATAATGACGGTGAGATGTAATCTCACCTACAAAACATAGAACAAGAGAAGCCTTGTGCAAGTGAGCGAACTGTCTGGTTCTGATGTTGTGTCTTGTGGTGGGAGAAGTCAGGGTGGTGGCTGCTTCAGGGTAGGGCAGAGCCTGAGGCTTGACAGAGGCAGGGCCATGTTGGGGGGTGAGGACTTACCTTCAGGCTAAACTTGCTCTGGAGTTCCTTCAGGCCCATCCTATGATATAGGGCAGTGACATCGTGCCTCTCCTCCTGGGGGGCCGTGGCCTGCACAGGGGAGGGGGCAGGTGGTCATACTGGGTAAGGGGCAGCCAGGGCCCAGGGTCCCTGCCCCCACACTTGGGCCATGGCCTCACGTTTGCCAGCTGCGTCTCCAGCTCCAGCACCTGCACCATGTCCTCCCGCACCAGGTAGCTGTTCTCTGGGAGGTTCATGTCTGCCCGCAGCATCATGGCCACCGACATCATGAACTGCAGGTAGGCTTCCCGCACCTGCACCAAAGGAGGCAGAACAGAGTCTGGCAGCCTCGGCCACCTTGGCCCCATGGAGCTTTCTGTGGGGTGGGGGTGGGGGTATGACATGAAGGAGCCCACCAGGATGCTCACGGGGCCAGTCTCAGCTAGCAGGTGATGGCAGGGCCCAGGGAGCCCCGGGATGGGGCCCTCCAGACTGTCTGTACCCTCCAAGACTGGGGCCTCAGCTGCCACTCACACTCCTGGACAAGCCTGCATGGGAGCCAGAGCTCTGGGCAGAGCAGGCTTGCTTCCTCCAACCTTCCCTGTGTGTTTGGCTATAGGTGAAGCCATGCCCAACAGCTCAGAGCTGCACTCCCCGCTCCATTGCTTCCAGGCACTTCACCCCGTGCACCTGGGCTCCTGCAGGACCAGAGGCCTAATCTGCTGTCTGTGTGGTCTTGGATAAAGCACTGGGCACACATAGTCTGGGGCTGTCGAGTGCGCTGCCCCGGTCAAGCTTGCCTCAGCCTGAGGCTCAGGAAGTGGGTCTCAACGATGTACACCCCCCCTAGACTTGCTTTCCCCATGCCCCATCCTGGGAGGGGCTCCCTCATGGCAGGCAGGAGCCACAGGGGCCACCTCCTCCAGCATCAGGTGGGCAGACACCTGGGGCTGGGCTGGCCTGTAGTTGCCTGGTCTGGTCCATTGCTACCCGGCATGAGACTGCCCAGATGCTGCATCCCTGCCACTGCCTGGTTTGGTTTTCTCAGTTCCACTACCCCACCCTGGGACTCCTTCCATCAGCCACACTGGCTTTTCTCCTGTCTGGACCCATTCTTCACAGCCTAGCTCATAGCCTGCCTCCACCAGGAGGCCCACTGCACTGCTTCCTCACAGTGGGTCATTTCACAGCTTCCACCTGTCATAGACTGCTCCACAGCTCTTCCTCCTCCTTGGCTTGCCCCTGCTTGGCTCCTTGTCTCTCTCCTCCCTTGGTGCAGGAGCAGGATGGTTAAGGGAGCAATCTCTGGGCTCAGGTGGTCTGTGCTTGGATCTTAGCAGGCCCTACGTGGCAGCCCTGCACTGCAGGGTATGGCCCTCAGGACTACAGGCAGAGCTGAGTCTGACCCCACATGTGGCGCGGGGTATCTGGGGACAGTCCCTTTCGTCATGTCAAAGGCCACACTAAGCTTGTCAGCAGCCTCAGAGCCCCCTGTCCATGCTCTTAGAGGATAGCTGTGGGCCACAAGGGTCAAGGGGTCGCCAGGGGAAAGGATCACAGGGGGGTGGCGGGGCCCACAAGTGACAAGTGAGAAAGGCAGGGCTGAGGGGCAGGCAGGAAAGCATTGGGGCCGGGGGCCAGCCTGACTCACCTTCCGGTTGCTGCCCTCGTTGAAATAGTACTCTCTGGATGGCATGCCCAAGGTGGGCTGGTCTATCTGGAGACACAGAGGGTGTGAACCCCGGGCAAGGAGCCGAGGCCCCACAGCCTGGCTGAGGAGGACAGCAGCTCTCTCCATTCCCCGTAAACTGTGCCCAGTGGTAACACGGGATCTTCTGGGAAGGGGGATGCACCACTGCGTGCAGGCCCTGGCTCCCCCACCCAGCCCTGCTCTGTGACAGGCGGAGGGCTGTGAGGGCTCACCTGAGGGGGTGCTGGGCTACCTGCACAGCCTCATGGCACCCTTGCCCTCCCAGAAAGATGTGGCCTAGCCGTGGCCAGTGGCAGCTTTCTGAGGCCAGTCTTCGTGCCCTGGTGCCAAAGGCCCAGCCAGACGGTCCTGAGGAAGTGGCTTGGCCCACAGGCTAGCTCCCCTGACCTGACCCAGTTCGTTGGGTGGCAGGTGTCCGTGAGCAGGTCACAGGAGCAAGGCCCTGGGAACACCCCTAGAGCTCCCCCAACTCCCCAACCCCAGCCCTGGCCAGCCCTCCACTGCCCTGCGAGCACCCCCAGCAGGGCACGAGGGACCCAGCCTAACTTGGACCCCGGTGCCCCTCGTACGTAGATGATATGCCGGCTAGAATTCTGGTCATCGTTCCAGATGAAGAGGTCAATGAGGACACGCCTGTTGAACTGTGTGTTCATCAAGGCCAGCTGCTGCTCCAGCTCCCACTTGGGGCCTGGGGAGTCAGTGCCTCGGGCTGGAGAGCAACCAGGCCCTCGTCTGAGAGTCCATCCCAGTCTCCAGAACCCAGAATGCGAGGGACATCGGAGCCCCCGCCTGGCTCATGGTGGCAAGCATGCTTGGGGGTCCCTGGGAACAGTCCACCTGGGGCACCTGGCAGCCTCTCCCCCACCTGGGGGTCTGGAAGGGTCACCCTCTGTAGCAGTGGGGCATCCAGCCACGGGAGCCCACTCGCAGCTGGTACACGCTTGCCAGCATGAGCCTCCAAGGGCTTGGCTACAAGGAACCTCGAGGGTGTCCACCTGTCTGCAAGGTGAGGCAGCCACCAGGCCCTGGCCTTACCTACGCTCTGGTTCCACTTATCCATGGTCACTGGCCAGCCTCCCATCACGTCCAGGATGTTTAGCAGGGGCTGTGAGTCTCGTTTCTCTATCACGCCTGAGAGGAAAGGAGGGGTCACTCACCCAGATGCCCAGTGGGGGTGGCATCCACCTTCCCACGGACCCGCAGGGACACTGCAAGCCGACCCCATCAGACAGTGCAGCTGTGACAGGGTCTGGGGTGGGTGGAAGCAGATGGGCTGGCAGGTCACAGAGTGTGGGAGGGGGCCAGCAGGCCAGCCTGGGGGGCCCTGTGGCCTGGGAGTGCTCCCTGGGGTGCCCAGTAGGTGTTGTGGGCAGGGGATGGGGTAGAGGAGCTCTGGCATGGGGCTGACCGAGCCCTCTGGACAGAAAGGGAACAGCTCCTCCAGGGCAGCGATGCTTCCACACTTCAGCAGGGAGTTTTGGAACTTCAGTCGAAAATAAGGTGAAGGGGGGGAGGAGGGAGACAGGGGCTGCGAGGTGGGATCCTCACTGTTTTCCTCCTGCTTGGATACTGTGGCCCGCGTCTGGGGTCAGTGTGTCAATAGGATGACAGGGAGCCAGCAGTAAGTCTGGGTCCTCAGGGGAGGCTGCACCCAGTGGTCAGGTGGGAGCACAGCCGCTCTGGCCTGATTCCTGAGTGGCATCCACTGCTTCGTGCTGTGCTGCAGGGGCTGTGGGTCCTGGAGCTGCCCTCCCCACCCCCACACCCCTCCACTCACTCTGGTTCATGCAGGAGCGGTATAGCATCTTGGCCTTCTGCACAGCCGGCCTGTCCTGGGTGGTGGCATTCTCTAGCACCCCTGCGGGCAGAGGGGAAGCTGGATGGAGGCCCGAGGCAGCTGCTGGGAGAGCCAGGTCAAAGCACCCAGCACCGCCCCCCAACATTCAGCGAAAGGTGGTCCCTCTGCCCCGGCTGGGCACTGTGCCCACTGGACCAGGGCGGGCCCAGCAGCCCAGCCCCACTGGCCCTACTGACCTCACGGCCACCCCTGAGCCAGGCAGGTACTTGGCCTCATCCCAGCTCCACCCCCAAGGTCGCAGCTGCTCTCACCTTTGAGGATGACCTCCAGCTCGTCTCGGAGGATGTCAAAGACACTGTATCGGGAGTTGGTCTCGGGGATCACGTGGCGCCGCAGCCAGCCTCCGCATGCGTACTGGTAGAAGTCTTCACAGGGCTCCCTGGACGGGTCCATGTTCTGGAGGATCCTGGAGGCTGCTCGTGGGGACGGGTGGAGAGGGAGGGGGGCAGCCGGTTATGGGCAGTTGATGGACTATTAGATGTTCCTTCCATCACAGCTGTGTGCCCTTGGGAGTGTTAATCACCCTCTCTGAGCCTCAGGGAGGTCAGAGGCAAGGGTGCAAGTTCTAGGGCTATGACTCATTGGCCGCATGACCTGGAATCCTGTGACTGTCCTGCCCTTCACTTCCACATTTGCAAACCTGGGACACCAGCAGTCTAGAGGGAGGCAATGACCAGGAGTGCCCGACTCCCAGGAGGTGCTCAGCTGGTGGCCCTGCTCCCAGAGCCCACTCACTATGGGGTGGAGGGCGGTTCTTATCCTCCACTCAGGGTTTGTCTGCAGTTAGAGAGGATGGCTTTGCCCCTAGCACCCCAAGTGTGCAGGGTCAGTGGGGTCTAGGGTTCCCACTGAGGACTCTCAGCCACAGTGGATGCCCCCCCACCTTCCAAGCCGGGACCCTCCTTTGCTTCTGTCCCACTTGGCTGCGGCCTGGCAGGAAGCACCAGCATGGAGTGCCCATCCACGCCTGTCCGCACCCCCAATGTGGGCAGAAAAAAAATCTCATTTCTTAGTTTTCACTGTTGGTCCTTCATTCTTTTAGTCTGCAAATAGCAGCACATGGACTCCAATTTTATGACAAATTCGTGGGAGGATGCTCGTATGTTCATGTGACTTTTCTGTAACTGTAGGAAGGAGACCCTGTAGCGGATTACCATCCTTCTCCTCACAGGGACATCCACCAGGGCAGGGTGGCTGCCTGGGGGGCACACCAGCTTTCCTCACCCATTGCAGAGACTCCACCTGCAGGCAGGGTTAGGGTCTGCCCACCATTCCCCATGCCACTTCTTGAAGTGGCTCCCTTTGAGGGTGGGGGGCTCTGCGCTAGCATCCCGGGAACTCCCCTCCCGCCCCCCGGCAGGGCTGCAGAAGTGTGGGGAAGGGGGCTTACCCGCTATCACACAGCCAGGGGTGGTGCAGATTTCGCCCATCTCCTTGGGCTCTTGGATGGCTGTAGGCAAGACATGGTGTGAGCCAGTGGCGAGGTGGAGTAGGATGGGGTGCAGCGGGGGAGTTGTCTGGGGTAGGCAGGGCCAGGCCTCAAACCCCTAGCCCCGGGGGGGCGGGGTGGGAAGTCCAGCCTGGGGCCCTGAAGTCACGTCCTCCCCAGGAGACCCAGGATTGGGGCCTTATGTAAGGGTGAGCCTCACGCTGGCTTAACCCTGCTGTGACCTGGGAGTCACCCTCTGCCTCCACGGACTCCCATAGCTGCCCTGGGTCCCCAAGACTGAAGCTGGCCATTCTACTGTCCTGCCTACTGCCAGCCAGCTCTCACCCCTGCCACCTCCTCCAGGCAGCCTGCCTGTGCTGCTGACCTCTGCACACTGTGCCCCCCACCCCAACCCTCCTACCTGGAACTAGCTGGTTGTATAAATGTGCACCTGCCTGGTCTCAGGGACAGTGCCTCCAGCCTGGAGTGTAGGGTCACTCATGCTTGTGTCCCAAAGGTGTCCCAGGGAACATCCTGCTTCTAGCAGGTGCTCATGGCTATATCTCTGCCACTGTGCTGTCTTTCTATGGGACTCTGGGTACCTGGGGCAGGGCTCCATTCCCTAGCTTCACACCCTGGGCTGCCATGAATCACCCAGCCCACAGGGGGCCCAGTTCCAGCCCACTGCTTGGGCTTGTTTTGAGAGGGAAGGCAAAGCTACCTCGGGGTTTTCGTTTTACAATGGTCTTCTCTTCCTTTGAGAAGCAAAGCCGGCTAGGAAAGAGTGTCAGCTGCTTCCCTGGGGGAGAAACACAGCACTCAGCTCTCTGCCTCCAGCCCCCTCCTGGGGCACCTTGGGGCTCGCTGGGGACAACCCTGACATTTTCCTGCAGTGTCGGGGTCTAGGGCACTCTGGGGGCTGCCTGCCTCCTGTAGCCAGGCCTGGTCATCAGGATCACCCAGCAGAACTTCTCTCTTGCCCACCCCACCACTCTCTGCCCTACCCCCATCTTCCAGGGCCCAGCGGATTCCTGAGAGGGACCTCCTTCCCTTCTGACCTCCTCTTTGATCTAAGGGTCATGGGCCACACCCATGCAAGGTGGGCAGCTCCTGACCTCCTACCAAGGCAGGAACAATAGGCTCATTTAAGAGGAGAGGATGTCACTTTTACTTTCTGACCCATGGGCCACCTTTCCTCCATCCCTCCTCTGCACAGGATGGGGGCATTGCTTGGTCAGCATTGGGATCTTCCAGGCGGTTGTCAATTCTGCCTGGAGTGGGGGTGGGGAAGGGGTGAGGTGGAGGGATGGGAGAGAGTCACGTCCAGGCAAAGGGCTTGCCACGTCTGGCCACCTACAGACCTGGCTTGTGGCTGGGTTTCTCCACCGGGCAGGCACATGGAGACCTGGTGGGAAGGAGGGAATGGGGCCTCATGCAGGTCAGAGACTGCAGAGGGTGCAGGAGGCTCCCCAAATGTTGGGTTCTCCCTGGGCTCCTGGCAATTGGGAGTAGCGTTTATGAAACGTGGTGTCTGGAGTGGGTGGGCAGAGGCATTTCTCTTCTACCTGTTGTCGCAGCTCTTTCCATCTACCATTTGTTCGTCCATCAGTCCAACAACTTTGGTTGATTATTGTAAGCCAGCCCCAGTGCCAGGCACCGAAGATTCTGATATGAGCCCGACAGGGGCCCCACCTCAGAAAGCCCCAACCCCACGAGGAAACAGAACAGTGCTGGGCGGACCCAGAAATGATGTGGGTTCATGGGTGCTAAGACATGGCTGTCCTGCGGGTGTTTGTCAAGCTCATTAATCCAGAGCCCTGGGATGAGAACTAGACCTTGGACCCCGAAGGGCCATGACCTCAGGGACAGAGGACAAGAAGGACACCAGAGCTCTGGACATGACAAGGAGAAGGGGTTTTCGCTTCTGATCAGGATAAAGAAATTGAAGGTGACTGTGGCTCCCTCCCCAGGGAGGAGAATGAGCTGCACATCCAAGAACACAGGGGTTTGCAGAAACCTGCCTGAGCACTGCAGGCAGGAACCTATGGAGTGAAATCCCGGACAGGGAGATGCCCTCCCCAGAAAGAAGGGCCTGTGGTGGTCTTCCCCTGGGCGCCAAGTCTCCGGGAGGCTAGTTCTCCACAAAAGGGCTTGAAGTGGGAGGAATGGGTGAGGGTGGAGCCTGTGAGCTGGTGCCAGGGATCCAGCTCCATGCAGTGCATCCACCCACCAGATCCTCCTCATGGGGCATCCCCAGGTCATGGGCAGGGCAGGAAAGCCGAGAGAAGTTCCCCCACAAGAAGAAGTAGGCAAACGTGACACATCATTAAGAAAAACCCAAAAGAGTCCAAAGATATGGGCTTGGGTGACCTGACATCACAGTCAGCAAACAAAACATTTAGTGGTTATGAGGATTAAGTTATAAGGTCTGGTACAAAAGGCAGGAAGTGGACGTAGTTTGTGGTGAATATCACCAGAGAAACGAAAACGTTAAGAAAGAGCAGAAGTGAAGAATTGGGTTTACAGGCTTTACCACACCCCCCACCTGCCTAAGAAAGAAGCTGCAGACCACAGCACAAAGGAAAGAGACAAAATAGAATAGAGGAAAACATCCACAAATCCCAAAATGGTGTAGCCACCCTGGAAGCCAGTTTGGGAGGTTCTTACAGAACTAAACACAGTCTTTACAATACGATCCTGCAATTCTGCTCCTGTGTTTCCCCAACTGGTTCAAAAATTTATATCCACACAAAAACCCAAATGTGAATTTTATAGCAGGTTTTTTTTCTGTTTGTAATTCCAAAAAACTAGAAGCAACCATAATGCCCTTCAATGGAGTAATGAATAAGTAAACTATTACGTCCATGCAATGGCATTATTATTGAGCAATAAAAAGAAATAACCTTTCAAGCCACAAAAAGATGAATGGATGAATCCTAAGCGTATATTACTGAGTGCAGAAGCCACCCGAAAAAGCTGCATTCAGCATGATTCCTGTTAGACAACAGTCTGAAAGAACAAAAGCAGAGATGTAGTAGACAATGATCGCCAGGCATTTGGCAGGGGCGCGGAGTAGCAGAGCTGGATGTAGAACAGAGGAGCACGGGGCAGATTCCCAGGCAGAAAGGGTGACCGGCTTAAGTAACCTTGGCAATGAATTGTGTGTAAGACCCAAGGCGGAGGAACTGTCCATCAGTGCTGTCCTGTAGTTGGGGAGCTTGGTCCCCTGGAATGCATGACATGACTATTGGGATTGAGGGAGTACAGAGGGGCTGGCAGATGGCCGGGCTCGTCACCGCTGCGGTGGGATGTTAGACGGGCCACGGCAGCAGGCTGGAAGGATACATGTGGTAACGGATTAGAGGCTCCTGTTTAGCCCTGATATAGACACAGAGGATTGCATACAGAAGCGCTACAGATAACGTGTACACATGTGGGTTAGCGCGCACACACGTCCTCTATCAGCCACGACCCAGGAGCAAGGATCACACCTAGTAACCCGAGTATGCTTCTAACACTGTTGCCCAAACAAAGGAACCAGGGATCCTTGGAGAATTAGTGGGGACAAAATACACAAGGTGAGCCTGAAACATCTCAAAAGGCTAGAAAGCAAAAAAAAGTGTTCCCCTTCCCTCCAAAATCCCAAAGCCACAGGGCTGGGAGTATGTCAGGGGGTGCAGAAGCCACCTGGTGGAGCTCCCAGGGGCCACCGTTGGAACAGTTTGAACAACAAAATAAATTAGTATTGGATTATAATCTGAAGTATAAAATAAATATCCGTGAGTCCATGCTGACATAAATTAATCATGGAGAAAACAAATAAATGGGGGGAAATAGATAAATCCCCCATACAGAAGAATTCCAAATAGTTCATGCAGGTGCTCTGCACATGGATTCTAACTCCCCACCCCTTGGATGAGGGCTGCCCATGGTGACTACCTTTCGATGGGGACAGGATGGAAAGTGACGGGCAGAGTAACTTTATGGTGGAGAAGCCTGACCAACACCATGTGCTCAACCATGACATGGTCAACAACAGTGGTGAGTCACTGGATGTATGTCCCCCTGACTTACGGGCTTCCTTCCCCAAACACCTCACCCCAGTCCAACCATGAGAAAAACATCAGACAAATCCCATCTGAGGGACAGTCTATAGAATATGGGGAGCCAGGGTCCCTCAAAACTACCAGGATCATAAAAACAAGTCTGAGAAACCATCATAGTCACGAGTAGCCCAAGGAGATCTGACAAATGACATCATGTGGTGGTGTCCTGTAGGATCCCCGGGCAGAACAGGACCAGAGGGAAGGACAGAGGAAATCGGAATAGAGTGTAGCCTTAGTTAATGGTCATGTAGCAAGGTTCGTTCACTACTTGCAACGATGTATCCTACTGAGTCACAGGATGTTGACAGGGGTTGACGTGGAAAGATGGTGTGGCCCAAGGGGTGCACTGCGCTATCTTCATAAGGCTGTTCTAAAAATATGTTTTTTAAAGATTTTATTTATTTATTTGATGACAGACAAAGAGAGCATGCGTGCATGAGCAGGTGTAGGGGCAGAGGGAGAGGGAGAAGTAGACTCCCCACTGAGCAGGGAGCCTGATTCAGGACTCAATCCCAGGACTCTGAGATCTCGACCTGAACTGAAGCCACCCAGGCGCCCCTAAAAAAATTTTAAATTACTTTAAAACAACTAGAACAGAGGATCTAGGTACCATCGGAATTTATTCTTTTATTATTATAGAGAAGGGAGAGAGGTAGAAATAATGTTAGCAGACTCCACGCAGCACAGAGCCCACCATGACCCTGAGATTGTGACCTGAGCCGAAATCAAGAGTCAGACACTTAACTGACTGAGCCCCCCAGGGCCCCCAATTATTAACTGGAGAACAAAACAGTGAGGCTCTTTTGACACAAAGGCTGAATAGAAACGAAATGAAGACTCCTCTAATGCTTAAATAGGACCAGCAGGAGACACAGCAAACCGACCCCAACAAAGATCTGTTCCCCCTTTGTAATTCCAGAAGGGAGTAGCTTTCCGTACTACCCAACTGATGTAGACTCCACTCTCTGGTCTTTTATATTTGTTCACATAACTTCTGTAACATGTGGATTATTTTCACAGAGTCTCTACATTAAAAAAATATTTTGAAAAAAAATGTTTTTTCTTTGACATTTTTGTCTGTAAGTTTTGCTTTTCTAAAGATTGACCTTGATTTGAATGATTTATGTTCCCTCGCTCTCGCTGTGTCTATCTGTCCCAAAAAAGAAGGCTATAGAAATCTTGGCCACGTGGAAAACAACCCTCCTCCCTGGAGAGCATTGTGATCACAGGCTGGCTGTCATGCGGGTATGGGTATGAGTTCACGTGACGATGTGGCCAAGGAAACCTCAAACTGAGACACTTATTTTAAGCAGGCCCAGGCTGGTGCCTCCCCAGGTGCCTGATGGAAACAAACACATGTTCTCTGGAGGGAAGGTGATTGGCCCGAGAGACACGGGGTCCCCACAGATGAAGCAGGGTGAGATGGATTCATGCTGATGAAAAGACCAGCTTCCATGAGTGTGCAAAACAGACAGCAGAACTATGATTCCCAAGGATTGGGGTTTTGGGAATTCTCTGATCCCCAAGGTGTGGCCTCAAATCTCGACTCCTTTCTGCCCCCATGCCTTCACCAGAGAACATTTTCTCCTTCCCTTGTGTGTGCATTGGCTCCGTGTCTTGTTTTGGCCAACAGAACGAGGAGCCTAGAGCCCAGGAGGCCTGCGTGTCTTCAGCTGTCCTCTTAGACTTCCACTGGGAGAGGCACCGGCCCTGGCCCGCTTGCTGGTCCTTGTAGGGGGTGCAGGTGACATGGAGAAGAGTAGCCCCGTGAACCCGACCCCGGTCAGCTGACTTGTGCCACGGCTGTGTGTGTTCCTGTAAACGAATGCCGTTCTAATCCCTGACCCCGGGGCAGTTTGTCAGGCAGCAATGCCTCACTGACACAGAAAATAATCCAAGTGTGTTTGAAGAAGTAAAAGGAAACATTGAAAACAAGGTTATGAAACATTGAAAACAAGGTCATGAAACATTTAGTTTGTGAAAGAATAAACTATAAATTCTAGAAACACAAAAGAATGGAGTTGCTGAGATTAAATTTTAAAAAATATTTTATGTATTTATTTATTTTTAATTTAAGTTCAACTTGCCAACATATAGTATAACACCCAGTGCTCATCCCGTCAAGTGCCCTCCTCAGTGCCCATCACCCAGTCACCCCAACTCCCCGCCCTCCTTCCCTTCTGCAACCCTTTGTTTGTTTCCCAGAGTTAGGAGTCTCTCATGGTTTGTCTTCATCTCTAATTTTTCCTCACTCAGTTTCCCCTCCTTTCCCTTATGGTCCCTTTCACTATTTCTTTCTTTCTTTTTTTTTTTTTTTAAGATATTATTTATTTATTTATTCATAGAGACCCAGAGAGAGAGAGAGAGAGAGAGAGAGAGAGAGAGAGAGGCAGAGACACAGGCAGAGGGAGAAGCAGGCTCCACACAGGGAGCCCGATGTGGGACTGGATCCCAGGTCTCCAGTATCATGCCCTGGGCCAAAGGCAGGCACCCAACCACTGAGCCCCAGGGGTCCCCCTTTTCACTATTTCTTGTATTCCACCTATTCCACCTATCAGTGAGACCATACGATGATTGTCCTTCTCCGATTGACTTACTTCATTCAGCATATGCCCTCTAGTTCCATCCACGTTGAGGCAAATGGTAGGTATTCATCCTTTCTGATGGCTGAGCCATATTCATTGTATACATACCACATCTTCTTTATCCATTCATCTGTCAAAGGACATTGAGGCTCCTTCCACAGTTTGGCTATTGTGGACATTGAGCTATGAATATTGGGGTGCAGGTGTCCCGGCGTTCACTATATCTGTATCTTTGGGGTAAATATCCAGTAGTGCAATTGTTGGGTCATAGGGTAGCTCTATTTTCAACTTCTTTAGGACCCTCCACACAGTTTTCCAGAGTGGCTGCACCAGCTTGCATTCCCACCAACAGTGCAGGAGGGTCTCCCCTTCTCCACATCCTCTCTAACACCTGTGGTTTCCTGTCTTGTTAATTTTTGCCATTCTCACTGGTGTGAGATGGTATCTCGTTGTGGTTTCGATGTGTATTTCCTGATGACAAGTGATGTGGAGCATTTTTCATGTGTCTTTTGGCCATGTTTAGGTCTTCTTTGGAGAAATGTCTGTTCATGTATTCTGCCCATTTCTTGACTGGATTGTTGAGTTTGATAAGTTCTTTAAAGATCTTGCATACTAGCCCTTTATCTGACATGTCATCTGCAAATATTCTCCCTTTCTGTATGTTGTCTTTTGTTTTGTTGACTGTTTCCTTTGCTACGCAGAAGATTCTTATCTTGATGAAGCCCCAATTGTTCATATTGCTTTTGTTTCCCTTGTCTCTGGAGACATGTCTAGCAAGAAGTTGCTGCAGCCGAGGTCACAGAGGTTGCTGCCTGTGTTCTCCTCTAGGATTTTGATCTTTCAACCATTTTGAGTCTATTTTTGCATGTGGTGTAAGAGAATGGTCCGGTTTCATTCTTCTGCATGTGGCTGTCCAGTTTTCTCAACACCGTTTATTGAAGACTTTTTTCCATTGGATATCCTTTCTTGCTTTGCTTTGTCAAAGATGAGTTGACCATAAAGTTGAGGGTCCATTTCTGGGTTCTCTATTCTGTTCCATTGATCTGTATGTTTGTTTTTGTGCCAGTACCATACTGTCTTGATGATCATAGCTTTGTAATAGAACTAAGTCAGGAATTGAGATGCCCCCAGTTTTTGTTTTTTTTTTTTTAGTATTTTATTTATTCATTCATGAGAGACACAGAGAAAGAGGCAGAGACATAGGCAGAGGGAGAAGCAGGCTCCCTGTGGGGAGCTCCATGTGGGACTTGATCCTGGGACTGGGATCATGCCCTGAGCCAAAGGCAGACACTTAACTGCTGAGCCACCCAGGCACCCCCAGCGTTGGTTTTCTTTTCAACATTCCTCTGGCTATTGGGGGGTCTTTTCTGGTTCCATACAAATTTCAGGATTATTTGTCCAGCTCTGTGAAAAAAGCCCATGGTATTTTGATGGGGATTACACTGAATATGTAGATTGCTCTGGGTAGCATAGATATTTTCACGATATTTATTATTCCAATTCATGCTCATAGAATGTTTTCCCATCTCTTTGTATCACCCTCAATCTCTTTCATAATTGTTCTATAGTTTTCAGAGTACAGATCCTTCACCTTTTTGTTTAGGTTTATTCCTAGGTATCTTATGTTTTTTGGTGCGTTTGTAAATGGGATTGTTTCCTTAATTTCTCTTTCTTCTGTCTCATTGTTAGTGTATAGAAATGTCGCTGATTTCTATGCATTGATTTTATAACCTGACACATTATTGAATTCCTATATGAGTTCTAATAATTTTAGGGTGGAGCCTTTTGGGTTTTCCACATAGAGGATCATGTCATCTGCGAAGAGTGAGAGTTTGACCTCTTCTCTGCCAATGTGGATGCCTTTTATTTCTTTTTGTTGTCTGATTGCTGAGGCTAGATCTTCTAGTACTATTTTTTTTTTTTTGAGAGAGAGAAATTAAGAAAGGGAGAGTGCAAGTGGGAGGAGGAACAGAGGAGGAGGGAGAGGGAGGGGGAAAGAATCTCAAGCCGACTCAGAGCTCAGCACAGATTCTGTCTGACGCAGTGCTCCATCTCAAGACCCTGAGATCATGACCGGAGCTGAAACCAAGAATCAAATACTCAACTGACTGAGCCATCCAGGTGCCCCCACTGAGATTAAATTTAAAAATAAATCTAAAATGGATTTTTTTCACTGAGGTGCACTGTTTATTTTGCTGATTGAAATCTGAGTGACAGCATGCCATCTAATCATGGGGTTTCATCTAAACCTTTACTGCACTGCAGTACAGAAGTATTCAGATATATTTTTGGAGAACTGACATTTTGCAAAACACAACCAACATTTTAGTTCGTATATGAGAAAATGCAGTGTCCTAAAAGGCATGTGTTCCAAGTTATTGCAGGTTATTTTTGGAAGAATTTCTGCAGATATAACACAGGTGAGTAGAGGTTTACTGAATTTGAATGTATTTCAGGATAATTTACCCAGAATGCAGGACCAAGTCAGAGAGGGAAACTCTCCCGAGATGCAGAGGACAGCATGGGAAGGATCGAGGACACACGTAATCAGGATTTTAGAATGGGAGAAGAGAGGTCCTGTGGGAGACACAATATTCAGAAAGATCGTATACAACTCCCTGCAATAAATATATGGTGTCAATGCTGATTCAGGAAGCATAATCTCTCCAGAGCAGAATGAACAAAACACATTTGCATAGCTAAATGCCTCATGGTAAAAGTGAAAAATACCGAAGATAAAGAAAAGCTCAGAGGGTAAGAAAGTTCCTGATGAAGAATAACAGACGGGCCCAGATTCCTGGACAGTGGCAATGGAAGCCAGAAGACTGTGGGACTAAGTCTTTAAGCCACTGAGGGATAACTAGGTCCAGATTTGTTCCACCAGCTAAACTATCCCTGAAGGACAGGTGATCAATGAAGTTATTTTCAAATAAACAATGTTTACTACTGAAAGATATTTATTTATTTAGTTAGTTAGTTAAAAAGATGTTATTTACTTATTTGACAGAGAGAGACAGAGAAAGCATGCACAAACAGGGAGAGTGGCAGGCAGAGGGAGAAGAAGCAAGCTCCCCACCAAGCGGGGAGCATGATGCAGAGCTCCATTCCAGGATCCTGGGATCATGACCTGAGCTGAAGGCAGATGCTTAACTGACTGAGCTACCCAGGGGTCCACCACTGAAAGATTTTTAAAGTGCTGCCCCCCAAACTTGCCTGATCACAAGAGAGGTCTCATGTGCTCGATCTGGTATAGATCTGGAGACTGCACCCGGGCTAAGGCCTGTTCTGCCCTGTGGTTCTATCTGAGTTCATAGTTGAAGCCCTGACCCCCAGTAGGACTGAGGAAGGATAAAGGTTAGATGAAGTCATGGGGTGGGGCCCTGATCCTGAGAAGAAGAGAGACACCAGAATGACCTCTCTCTACCCATGAGGACACAAGGGGAAGGTGGCTGGCTGGGAGCCCAGAAGAGAGTTCTCACCAGGAAATGCCTTGATCTTGAACTTCCAGCCTATAGTGTGCTGTTATGGCAGCCTGAGCAGACCCGGACAGGTCCCAAGGTGCTGAGGTTATTCACCCCAGGTTATTCTGATTACCAGCAAATTAGGCAAACACTGTCCCAAATCAGTGCTCTCCATAATTCACTGCAGATGAATTATGTGGGAATGCAATGCTGATTCTAACCTGGTAGGCCTGAGGCAGGTCCTGAGTCTCTGAACTTCTAACAAGCTCCCAGAGGAGACTGACACCACTGCTCCGCAGACCACATTTTGAATAGGAGGCTCCAAAAGTATGTACTTTGGAAAGAAGAAAAGTTGTTTCCTAAGGAGTGCCTGAGATGGAAGAAGAGTGATGAGCAAAGAAGCTGATGAGGACGTGGGAAAGCCAAAATTAACATTGATTGCATTAAATAATGCTGCCTCTGTGTGGCAGAGGAAAATAAGATAGAAACCAAGTGCTACTCACTATAACACGGAATCAGGGTGGGAGGGAAGAAGAGCCGACCTGCTCTGAATGCTCGCATGTTTGGAAGAGATATGGAGGTGTTGATGAACTGAACACTTATTCAGTTAAATATGCATACACAGATCTAAGGTACGACAGTTCTGCTTTTTGCTTAGAATGTCAAAATTCACAACAGAATACCATTCCCATCCTAACAACAAGAAAAATCCAGATAACCTACAGATGTCACAACTTCACTGGAGCCCATCTAGGACCTGGCTGAGGTCAGAGGTCAGGGAGTGACAAGCTCCTCCAAGCAGAGATGATACTGTGTCCCCTTTGACAGGACTCAGGAGTGAGATGGTCACCACACAAGGGGGTTAGAAGAACTGAGGTACAATTTTAATATATTCTTTTTTTCTTCTTAAAGATTTACTTATTTGAGAGAAAGAAAAAGAGCACAAGCAGGGGGAGGAGCAGAGGAAGAGGGAGAAGCAGACTCCCCTCTGAGCAGGGAGCTCAACCTGGGGCTGGATTCCAGGACCCTGAGATCATGACCTGAGCCCATGGCAGACACTTGATTCACTGATCAACCCAGGCACTCCAATATTAATGTGTTATTTTTTAAAAACTATTTTTTAGAAAGATTTTATTTATTCATGAGAGAGGCAGAGATACAGGCAGAGAGAGAGAAGCAGGTTCCCCACGGAAACCCTGATGCAAGACTCCATCCCAGGACCCTGGGATCACGATGTGAGTCGAAGGCAGATGCTCAACCACTGAGCTACCCAGGTGTCCCAGTATTAGTGTTTTCTTAAAGGCCACGTGTGAGTTAGCTGGAATAGCTGGGACCACAGACTCTGTAAACTGTAGGACAAAGAGCAAAAGAGCGAACGAACACTGAACGGAGTATCCAGATATTGTGGGATGATAACATCAAACCATCTGAAGACATGTATGTGGAGTCCCACAAAGAGACAGAGAAAGAGCAGAAGAAATATTTAAAAAGATAATGGTTGAGAGTTTCCCAAAATTAATGAAGGAAAACAAAGCCCCAGATTCCAAAGACCACAAACAGCATGAATACCAAAATACACGCACGCACTCCACCCCCGGACACACCACAAACCAAAGGTAAAGAGAAGGTCTTGAGGGCAGAAGAGAGAGAAAAACACTATAGCGAGGAAAAACAAAGACAGGAATGATGGTAGACTTTCCGCTGGCAGCCATGGGAGCCAGACTGCCACGGAGTCCCTCAGAGGAAACAAACTAACAAACCAGTTAACCCAGAATTCTAGACGCAGGAACAGCATCTTGCAAGAGGCAGATGAAATGCAGATTTTTCCAGACAAACCGAAGCTGAGGGAATTCATTTCCGGTATACCTGCCTGCGATAAATGCTAATGGGAGTTCTCCAGGAAGGAGGAAAATGCTAGAATTTGGATCCAGGTGAAAATAAAGAATGTAGCACACTGGGATGTTTTTTTTTTTTAAACAAACAAACAAACAAACAAACAAACAAACAAACAAAAAAACAAGTCAGCTAGCCTGGTAAGGCTCACCCAGACCCAGAATTCATGGAATTCTAGAAAGGTAACTATATGCCTTATATTTGCATAGGCTCAGATCATATTAACCATGCCTCATCACCACCTACTAACCATTATGTAGAGCAAGAATTATCCTCTTCTGCAGATTTATATATTCTTTGGCTTTCAGAGATGATAGGATCTCAGCGATTCAGCCTAATGTCCTCTTCTCAAAAAGTGGAACCTGAGATGAGGGAAGTAAGCCATCTGGCATCACACATGCAGGATAAACAAGCTCTGGGCACTGTCTCCATTTACAAACTTTTGCAAGGACTTTTTTCACTCAGGCCTGTAACATTTTGCAGGAGACAACAAATGCAACTACTACAAATGCAAACAAGAAGCTGCTCGTTTTAAAATAATTATTTGGAGAAAAGATCAGAGAGGTGAGGAGAGCTTTAAAATTTAGAAATTTAGAAATGTCATTTTGAACAGACTCCCATCTACAATAATTAACAGGAAGGCTATTGGTGAGCTGCTGGTACTTTGTACTCAAGCCCCATCCCACAACTAACTAAAATCTATCTTATGAGCAAGAGGGTGATATTTGAGAGGCGTAAAGACAGGCTTGTAATAAAATAATTTGAAAGAAAGAAAGGAAACCTCTTGAACAAGGCAGCTATTAATGATGAGGAAGCCAGATACTGGCAGGAAACTCAGCTGTGAATCTTACTCAGGAGAAATTTTGTAGACTGTGCCTGTGACTTTACCCCAAAGCCCAGATGTATCTATACTGGGAGGGCAGGCTTGGCTGGTGTAGGGAGCTAAATCTGCCTTCCCTTCAGTAACCACCCTGGTGGGAGTGGGGGGAAGGACAAAACCCACTATTTTATTATTACACCTGATCACAAATAGCACGACAGATCTAGACGTTTCTCTCTAGTGTTATCGATGTGTTAAACCATGGTCCTCAAGGAAGCCTCTAATGTACATACTGTGCTGGGTCCCATTTTACAGATAGGGAAACGAAGCTCAGAGGCATGAAGGAAACCTGCCAAGGTCATGCAGGTCCGATCTGGGGGAGCTGGCATGCCTGGCCATGCCTGGGCGTTCACCAGAACCTTCTAACGCCTCCCCCCATCCCACAATGGCAGCGAAAAAGATTCAAAGTCAAGGCTTAGAAACAGGAAGACACTTCAGTCCAGGGATTGGCAATATTTTTCTGTAAAGTCCCAAGTAATAAATAGTTTAGGCTTTGTGAGTCACATATAGACTCAGTTCACATACAACTGAACTTGTAGCATGAAAATATCCAAAGATTATACATAAATAAATGGGCACAGCTGTGTTCCAATAAAACTTTTATTTACAAAACAGGGGCTGCAGTTTGCTGGCCTCTGTGCTAGACAGTGATCGTCACTGCTTGTAGGAGCAGGATTCTAGGGTGGGCAGGATTGCAAACGTGGGGCTGTATGTCCCACTCTAATTTCCATAAAAATGTTTGATTTTCTGAGGCACCTTGGTGGCTCAGTGGTTGAGCGTCTGCCTTCAGCTCAGGCCATGATCCCAGGGTCCCGGGATTGAGTCCCGCATCGGGCTCCCTGCATGGAGCCTGCTTCTCCCTCTGCCTATGTCTTTGCCTCTCTCTGTGTGTCTCTCATGAATAAATAAATAAAATCTAAAAAAACCAAAAAACCAAAAAACTATTTGATTTCCTGAAAAGGCATTGTCTATAACTTCTAAAATAACAGCCATTAAAACAAAACAAAACAGAAAGTCTAAGGTGACCCCTTAAAGGACAGTCATTTGAAATTTGCAAGTTAGCTGAGGGGAGAATGGACAACAAAATAATAGAGAAACCAAAAGAAGCCGAGAGAAAAAAGAGGCACAAAGATGCATTAAAGAACATGGTAGAAAAACCAATGCATTTCTGTAATCATAGTGACTTCAAATAGACCCAAGGCTTCAGGGAAAAGACAAAGACCCCAACCCAGCTATACACTGCTGCAAGAGACACACTGAGAGCTAAAGTCACACAACGTTTGAAGGAAAAATGGAAGAAAACAGGCTGAGCTAATGATCATGAGTAGTTAGATTCATATTAGACAAAACAGAAAAAAATTTTAACATTTTCAACATTTATTGAGGATTCTTGCCCAAATCTGTCCATATCCTAATGGTTGCAAACTTTCTAACTCTACTGCTCCTTCCAGTACATTAGAGGGGGAAAAATATCATAATCTCCAAATCCACAACAATAAAACAATGTTGGAAACTGCCATAGAACACAAGTGAAAAAAAAATCTTTTCTAAGAACCACAGGACTATAAATTCAGGAAGGAAAAATGACAAGGCTTATTAAGGCAGAAAGGGTTGCCATGCAATGAAAGGTCATGGAAGATAAGCTAATTCTGGATTTGTATTCATATAACAACGGAGTCTCAAAGTAGGCAAATTGCTACTTGGCCCAATTATGGGGGAAAATAGGGAATTCTCTAGCACAAGACTTAACACAAGAAAATGAAAACTCTAGATATACAGAAGACTCGACTGATCTAATGGATGTATTTGGGTCTCTGACTTCTCCTAACAGCAGCTGGGCATCCTCCACAAATTCACACGGGTTATTGGCAGCACTTGACTGCGGGTTAATCCTGAAGCGATTCAGCAAATAGCAAAGACTCGGTACCACATAAACCACAGTTCCTGACAACAATGCAGTTAATGCAGAAACCAATTTAAAAAGGTAACTTAGAAAGATCTCCATGCGTCTAGAAATTTTTAAAAAATAAAGATTTCAAAAAAACTCATGAATCAATGAAAAAAATCATAGTGGAAATGAAAAAGTGCCTAGAATTAAATAGTAACACTGCATGTAAATCCTCCCACAGACCCAACAGCTCCAGAGGTTGACATTGGCTGGGGGTGGGGGGGTCACTTCTGGGGGTGGGGGAATGGGGGTTCTGCCAAAGGAGCCCCAGCAGAGACCCCATTTGTGTTGAGGAGACCACCAGGAGAGGGCAGACAGGGTCGGGAGGGTCCCTCTTGTCGGGTGGGTTCAAGCTACCTCACTCCACCCGGACAGGACAGGGGTCCCTTCATGCCCCATAGCCGGAGTGGGGGTGGTGGTCAGGGACCAGCCTCGTCCATGGGAGCCTCTAACCAACCAAGGTGCTCAGAGGTCTGGGCTCCCCAGGGCTCTCTGTGCAGCCTGTGGCCCATCTTCCCTGCAGGGGACCCAGAGGGGCCAGGGACCAAAGCAGCTGGCAGGAGCCCCCCAGGCGCCTGGATGGCGGGAGCAGCTCTGGGCTGGGATATAGCCAAGCAATGGATGGACGGTCCTGCCGCAGCGCGGACGGCCCCAGTCAGACCAGTGAGGAACGTTCTAGCACAGAGGTTGCCCTGCTCAGCTGTGGAGAGTGCCAGGGGAGCCCCTGTCCTGGGCCCTGGGCCCGCGCCCTCGGGAGGAGCGCAGTGCACCGCAGCTGTGAGGCGCAGACGGGCGGCCGTGCCCGACGTGGCACCGTGGGCCGTGGGGGCAAGTTTGCCTGTTGCCCGGTGCAGGCACAGGAGCCCCTGCCGTCCCGACGCGGACGGGTCCACGTCCACATGGGGGGGCGGGGAGCGGGGGAGGGGACCAGAGGGGCGGAGCAGCCCTGCCCCGCCCCCGTCTCTCTGCCCTAGGCTGACCCCTCCCACTGTTGCGGTGAGCGCTGCCGGCCTGGGTGACCGTGACCTTCAGCGGGGCGGGGGCGGCAGATCGGGCAGGTCCTTCCCCGCAGCGGCCATGGAGACACAGGTGCGCGGGTATGGGCAGGGGGTGGGGTGTCCCCGGCCACCATGGCTCCTGCTGCCGGCCACGAACTGCAGTGCGCGGTGTCGCAGCGGGCGCTGCCTGCGGGAGGGGAGGGGGCTGCGCGGGTGGTGCGGGGGGGACCCGGTCTGTGCATCTCAGGAGTCCTGCGGGAGCCCGCCGCGCAGAGCCTGCAGGACTGGCCGGTGCCAGCCTGCCCTGGACAGAGCCTTCTGGAAGGGGCTGGAAGGCGCCCTGCAGGTCAGTGCCCAGGACAGAGAAGACTGGCTCCTCAGGGTGGGCGTGCACCTTGGCCCTAATGAAGGTGGGGGCGTGGGGGTGGGGGAGCCTTCACTCACCTCTGCTGTTGGCAGCATAGAGGAGGCCCAGGGCCACCAGGGCGCCGGTCACCAGGAGCAGCAGCAGCAGCAGCCCCCCCTCCAGGAAGCCTCGGTGCTTCTGTCCCGGCCAGCCAGCAATCTCCATCATCCCTACCGGGCTTTCGGGCTTCCCCATCACCAAGTCTCTAGCCAGGGGAAAGTGCAGAGCTGAGAAACCCCAAGGCCGAGGGCAGGGGCTGTGTCCGGCCAGGGTGGGGACACCAGGGCAGGGGAGACTCCTGTGGAACCCCCGAGGCCCTGACCGAGGCCGGGAGGCCTGATGCTGGCTGGGAGCAGGTGCTGGTCCTTTGAGGACGTTGTGCTCCTCTCCCATTGCCAAGTCCACACCCGGCCCTCAGCCTGTGTCTCTGGCTTGCGGCACTCTCCCTGGGCCAGAGCCTGAGTGCCCGAGGTGCTGGGGGGTGGGGGGGGTGCCAAGTGTGCTGGCCAGGGTGGCAGCTTCTTCCCAAGGTTGGTGTCTCCAAGCCCGCTCTCTGGCAGGGGTGGTCCAGGGACCACTGCTCACAGCTGGAGGTGAGCATCAGGGACCCAGCAGGCCCAGTTCCTGTGCTTGCCAGGGGCTACTGCAGTGGAGCCTGCCTGGCCCTTGTGCCAGGGGGCAGGGAGGGCTCCTAGAGCTACGGGCCTGGGCCTGGGTCAGGGAAACCCTCTGGGAGGTCGTGTGGGCCTCAGGGCAACCTGCGCACCCACCTTTCCTGCTTGGAGCCCAGCAGTGGGCCAGGGGGGTGAGGAGGACTGGCGTCCCTGCAGGTGGTAACCCCAAAGGCCAGGAGGGAACCAGACAGGGTTGGTGCTAGTGATTACCTGGCAGGTGTGTGGCTCCTGACTTCCCTTCCCCACCCTCCCCTGCCTTTCACTGAAGAGGAGACATCTATCTGAACAAGCAAGGAAGAGGGTAGTGTGGAGCACATTCGGGGCTGGCGCCATGTACGGGAGAGGGTGTGCTGCCTGGGGCCAGGCAGGGACAGCACACCCCCAGGACCCTGAGGTCTGTGTGTGCTCCCTTGTGCCAGTGGGTGCACACATGTGCCTGAGCTCCCATGTGGGCATGTGGGAATGTGCAGACACATGTGTGCTATGCACCTGCTCTGTGGGCATGCAGAACTCTGCTCTCCTCGGCCTCAGACTGCCAGTCCTCACACACACCACATCCCTGACGTTTGAGTCCTAGCGCCTGTCCTACACCAGGCAGGGCTGAGTTTGGGGGAAGCCAGAGGAAGACAACCCCCGTCCCGCCCTGGGGCAGGTGAGCATCGCCTGCCAAGAGTAGTAGCCAGGGCTGGGCCACAGGTTCTTACCTGGCCACACCCAGGGGTCAGGGCCTCATCTGCCCCATTACCTGACTTGAGAGGAGAAGCCAGGCCTACTCTGATCTCAGGACCCCTCCCCCATAGGCCCCATCACCTCTCTCTGCAGCCGGTACGGTCCTCCCTACCCCACCCCCAGACAGACCCCTCCTCACTCCACAAAAGTCCTTGTTCAACGTCACCTTCCCAGTGAAGCCTTCCCTGAGTCGGATTCACCAGGGCCAGCCTGACCCCAGGCTCATCTCTGTTTTCGCCATGGGATGTGCAATTCAGTGTCGAAGCCCCTTCTGTCTCCGCTGTCTACCTCCCCGTGGGGAATGTCAGTGCCATGGGGGTGGGGAGGCTCTGTCTGCCTGCATCCCCAGCACCCAGACAGGTGCCCGGTACCCTGGAGGCATCAACCAACATCTGAATGCTGAGTATCTGAGCCCTGGCCTAGCCGTCTGTGGCTCTGGCTGCACCAGTGTCAGCTTTCTTCCATCAGAACTAATGAATTTGCTCCCTCGTTCTGTTCTGCTGGCTTCTGGGGACTGGATGTGGCAGGAAGGTGCATACACACTAACGCTCCTATCCAGGGCTGAGGGCTGAGCCCAGGGCCAGACAACCAGAAGAGGGGGCTGCTGTGGCCTCCCTGGACACAGGCTCAGGGCCTCTTGGGGTGATTGTGGCCAGCCAGGGAAAGAGGGGTCCTTCGGGGAGGGGAACTGTGTTGAGGGGTGCCTGCCCAAGGTACAGGCCTCACACATGATGGTCTACCCAGCGCCCCCGGTGGGGAACAGGTTGGGCACCTGTAGGGATCTCCTCGGTGCTGCCCAGGGAAGTCCCTGGCAGGCGGGCCCCTCACTTGGCTCACCTTCAGGACACTCAGGGATGGTCGTCCCCCACAGGCAGGTCTCAGAAGGCTGGGTAGGGATGGCCGAGAGCTTCGGTGAGCTGGGGCCAGGTGGGAGGGCTCCAGGGCCGGACAGCAGAGGCTTCAGGTGCGGCCTGCTCAAGCTTCCAGGCCTCCTTTGTGATGCAGGCGTGGGTTCCCTGGAGGCAGACCACTTGCCCACAAGCTGGGAGTTCCATCTGGGTTTGGTGTGGGGGGAGGGGTCACAGAACCCCCCCACCCCCTCTCGGGGCTCTCGCAGCGCCAGGGTCCCTTTGGGGGCCTCCTGCCCTGAGTCCTGCCCCCTCCCCACTCCTTGATTCCATATCCAGGGGGCCGCCTAGGGGCTGCTGGGAAGGAAGGCCAGACCCTCCTCCCCACCTTGCCTGAGAACCACCCTGGCAGTGGGCTTTGCAAAGACCCTCCCCTGGGAGTCTGTCACGTGGAACTGTAAGGGGAGGTGGGGGGGGTCCCTGCTCCTGATGGGGTGGGGTGGTGCTGCCAGGAAGTCTCCGCCCAGAGACACCCACCCCCTGGCTAGCTTGGGTCTCTGGGGACTTGAGGGTCAGTGGGTCCTGGCCAGACAGAGGCACTCCAGGGCTTTGGAGTGTGAATCCAGTGCCCTGCTGATGGGGGTGGGGGGCGCTGGTTCTCCAGCACTCTTCTGTTTCAGAACCCCACGGAACAGGTGGTCCCCCAGGACCCCGGGGCTCTGGAAGGGTGTCTGGGCAGAGCTGTCAGACCCTGTTCAGGGCAGCCTTTCAGCTTGCCCCCCCCCCCCCGCCCCCGCCAATCCCCAGGCAGAGGGCAGCCTTGCTTGGGCTGGTGCCAAACACCACCCCCAGAGCCCAGGCAAGGCTCTACTCAGCCTTCTTTGTCCCCCAGCACCCACCCCATCCGGAGGCTGGGACCCCCACCCAGAGTGAGGAGCTGGCAGCCTGGCCTGGAAGGGGATGAGGTCAAGGTCAGGGGAGCAAGAGGCCAGGACTGCCCTTCCTGGGGAGGTTGGGTGGGCCAGCGACCAGCTCAGCCAGCTAGAAGCTCCTTCCCAGAGCACGATGGCCGTGGGACTCCACAGGCAGCACAGTCCAGCCAGCATGCCTCTCCCTGGGTGGCCACCGAGGCTGCCTGGATGCAGGTGCTGGCTGCTGGCTGGAGCTCAGTCCCACCTCGCCCGCCCAGGCTGCCCTGTTCATCAGTTCTATGTGCAGCTCTGTCAGTGGAGACCAGCTGTGAGCAAGCGAGGGGCCAGCGAGCTGTGTGGGACCAAGCAAGGCAGTGTGCAGGTTTCTAGAGGCCAAGAGATCAGGGCAGGGTCTGCAGGCCACGGAACTACAGACCCCCAGCCCCAGCCAGGTCCCTGGGTGCAGCGAGTCCCAGCTCCCATTGCTGACCAGGAACTTCTAGAGGGTGGATTTGAATCCTTTCTCCTAGGGCCAGTGGAGGCCCCCTGCTCACCCCTCCCTGTCGCTTGGTCAAGAGATGGGAGATGGGTGGTGGCCCAGCCCACCATGGGAGTGGAGCACCACCTCCCTTGTTCACCCTGAAATCAGAGCAGGTCTAGGAGTTAGCCTTGCCCACTGCTACTATGGGGGGCGGGGGCGACCCTCAGGCCCAGCAGACACCTGCCCTTGGCTTTGGGGCACACCCCTTCCCGTCCCCCTCCCCATCAGGCGGGATGCTCTGGGGCAGTTCCTGTCCTCTGCACAGAGCCCAGCCCTACGTGGCAGGTAGCCCTGGGCCTCTGTAGGGCAGGAATCAGGCTTCTCCTCGGGTCTGCCCATCTGCCCTGTTCAGAGCAGACAAGGACTGGAGGAAGCCCTCAGAAAGCTAGGGTGAGAGCCTGGCCTGTAGGAGTCCCTCCCACACCCTCCCAACAGCTGCTTCCTGATGCCAGGCCTTGAGTATCCTAGATGGGAGGAAAGGGACTGGAATGATCTGACTGTCCCTGAGCCCCCAAGCCACCCTGGTCCCCTCACCTATGATTCATCACAATCAGATGAGAGTAGAGCCATGGTGCCAGGTGCAAAGGGGTGGTCAGGAAGGACCTCATGGAGCCCAGGGCACATGCAGGGGAGCGTGGTCACCAAGCTGAGGGGTGTGGGTGATGGCTGGCAGCTGGTTTGGAGAGACTGGGTCATCCGTCTTTGAACCTTGTTGTTGCTACTCCCATGGTCCCACCCCGGGTACGTAACTGACAGCTTCATAACTAACGAGCAATTCTATTAAATCCTCACTATCTGAATCACCAGTGTGGTTTCTCTCTCCAAAGTGGACCCTGATAGATACATAAGTTGGTGCCAAGAGTGGTCCCCGACACCAGACAATGACAGTTGGATCTGGGGCCTGACTGCTGAGCTGTGCTCCTTGGGAAGGAGAATCATGGTGTGCAGTGGTTTCACAGCAAATGGCGCTGTCACCACAGTGGCTGTGACTCGCCCACCGAATCAGGGGCTGCTGCACGTGGCTGTTCACAAAGTGACAGTGGCCACAGGGACTGTGGCATGGGGTGGGCTCTCTCGAATATCCTGGAGCACATACGGGCAGGAAATGACCAGCTCAGGTCACAGCCTGGGAGTCAGAGGGCTCAGGGCCCTTGAGAGAAGCTCCAGTGACAGACAAGGCTGATGGTGTTGAGCCAAACACATTTATTTCCATGAGCCGTGCAAGTACAGCGTTGGTTGCATTTGCAGTCTCATCAACTTTCTTATTAAGAGTTGGGATGCTCCTTGGGAAGGAATGGAGCCTGGAACTAGGACGGTGCTCAGATGAAGCTGAGCCCCTTTCCAGTGGATGCAGCTCGTCCTCCGGTGCTGGAGACTTGCCTTTTTTTTCCCTTTATGAATCCTGAGAGCCTCATGTGGGTCAGGTGCCCAGAAAGGCGGATGCTTTCTATTCAGCCTCCAGAACCCTCTCCTTCACCCATTGCCTCCAGACCACAAATCAGGTCTAATCTCAGCATCCTCGGTGGGGTGGGGGTGGGTCAGGTACAAAGCTTGATCCTGGAGGAACTAGCATATGCACCCCAATAATTGCAAGATTCCACCAATTCACAGGGGACCCTGGGAATTTGTGGGAACAGAGCCTGAGGGTGCTAGGCTGTGGCAGAGAGAATACAGCTCTGGGTGGCGCTGGCACCCCCACAGATGCTGAAGATAATGGGCTGGTGCACACTGGTGGCTGGGGGTGATGCCACCAGTTCATGTGCTCGAGTACAATCTTCTCCAGGGCCCTACAGTTAATAAAGCTGAGATGCTAGAGCCTCCCTAATAGAACAGAGGAGTCCAGAGGTGTAGGGATGACCTATCCTGTGTGACCGTGCACCCCGACAGCAGTCCCCAGGAGGGATCACAGGGCCTATTTCCTCTAGGCTCTATTTCTGTGATGCGCTGCGTGAACGTTATTTCCTGATCTTAAACCATCTCTGCATTCCTGTGTATGTTGCTCAGAGTGTTACTCTTTTTTAACACACCACTGGATTTGGGCTTGTTGGCATTTAGGATTTCTGAACTGGTAATTCATAGACTGGTTTGCAGCTTTCTTTTGGTTGAGATTATGCTTTCTTCAGCAAAGAACTTGGAGGCTTTTCTTTTTCTTGGCATAAAGGACTTTAAAGACACTTGGAATGGACTATCCTCTAAAGGTTGACAGGTTTTGCCGTCTGGAACTGAGCCTGCTTTTCCTCCATGACAACCGTGCTGCAGAGGCTTTAGGCCGATTGTGGTCATTTAGTTAAATATTTGCCTAGGAGCTAATCCATTTCATCCAAGCCTCCAAATTTATCTGCCTAGGGAAACAAATCATGATGCTTTTAATCTCCTCTGTATCTGTTACTTTGTCCTTGTCACTTTAAAATTTTGTCTCTGTAGTGTGCCTGACATTAAGCTTTTGGCTGCCAGGGTGTCCATTTCAAGACATCCGTGGGGAGTAGGTGTTGCCAGCTGTCTGACACGGCTGTTAGCAAAACAACCAGGTAAGGTGGGCCGCCCGTACCTAAGGTCCTCTCGGAAAGCTCACGGCTCCCTCAGTGACTGCTTGTGGGACCCTGCTTGTCTCCCGAGACCCCATCCCAACTCTTCTGCTTCATACTAGCCAATGACGAGCGGCCCCACAGAACCCAAGATCCCACCCAGAGGTGCTGCTACAGCAGGATGCCAGGTCCACTGTCACTTGGCCACTGGGCTGTGCAGTGACGGGCGCCCTCAGACCCGAGTGAGACCTACTCTTCCTCCTGCTGGGAGAGCTGGTGGGGCCCGTGCAGCCGTGCGGCCAGTGAAGGCCCTTGTGCTCTATCTCTCAACAATTAGCTGTCGGCTCATCGACTTATATTTTTGAAGAACTGTGTTTTGCATTTATTCTTCTATTCTTTATCCCTAACTTATTAATTTCCACTTTCATCCTTAATCCCTAGCTCCTGATTTCCTTAGTTTTATTGTCTTTTGCTAACTTCTTGAACTGAACACACACTTCCATTTTCCTTCTGTTGCTTGGTAATCTGCTTGGGGCGGGATCTTCCCTCAGCCCCGCTGGGGCTGTCCTACAGGTGCTGCTCTGCACAGGTTTTAGGATTCGTTTTTCAATATTCTTTGATTTCACATTTGATCTCCTCTTGGACCCAAGAGCTGCTTTACACGCAGGGAACTTCAAGATGTTAACTTATAGCTTTGTCATCTTGAGGTAATACTATCTACATGCTCTTGTGGAGTCTCTGTCCTCAGCTGAGTGTGCTCTGCATCAGGCCCGCCGTATCCCGTGGCTCGGGAGCCTGGGCAGGGTGGAACGGCGGGGTGGCTGGAGCTTGGGCCTCAGGAGCATAGGGTCAGTGGAGCCGGCAGCCCAAGGATGCCTCCCTCCAGATTCTGGCTCTCAGCCTCCTCAGGCTGCTGTGCTCGGGGTCTGCCAGGAGGCCGTTCTCCACTGCTGTCCAGGCCTCTGCGTAGCGCTGCTCCTCCAGGCAGGTCTGGCCATGGCACAGGAACGCCTGGGCAGTGGGGGCCCGGCCCGGCCGCTCCCACAGGCTGCTCTGGGCTAGGGTGGGTGCCAGCTTGAGGGCCTGGGCAAAGGCCCCCGTGGCCCCGGCCCCATCCCCCAGGCTCAGCAACAGGCGGCCCCGGGAGCACAGGTCCTCCACCCGTGTCGGGAGGTCCCTGTCCCCCACATCCACCCGGAGGACACGGTCCAGGTCCTCGAGTGCCCGGCCAAACTCCTGCAGCTCAGCCAGACAGGTGGCCCTCAGGCGCAGGTGACGGGCGCTGCTGCCGCCGGCGAGCACAGCCAGTGAGCAGTAGCCCAGGGCTTGCCCAGGCTGCCCCGAGCTGAGGAGGGCGTTGGCCTCCCGGGCTGCGGCCTGCACAGAGGGACAGAGGGAGGTCAGCCCGAAAGCCCCGGCCCCTTCCTCGGCCCTGCACAGCTGGCACCGGGCGGGGGGCACCCCCGCAGCCCCACCACGCCGGAGCCCGGCTCAGGAGGCGTCCCTCTGGGCTGCCCGCCTCACCGGTTCGTCCCTTCCCCTGGGGGAGCCCTGCTCCCGTCATCTGGGGACGGGCTCGAGTCTCAGCCCCCCGCCCTCACCTTCGCAGCAGGCCCGCGGATCCCCAGGCGGCCCCGCCGGCGGGCAGCAGCAAGCACCGCCTCCGCGCAGCCCGGCCCGGGCCGGGGGGCAGGGCCCGCTGCGCGTTGCGGGGTTCCTCACTGTGGGGTCCGGCGAGCCCTGCAGGGCCAGCCGACGGCAGAGCGGCGCGGCGGGCGGCGGGCGGCCCACCTGCTCCGGCAGCGGCCCGCGCGGCCTCCAGGGCTGCCAGTCACCAGCTGCGCCAGCCCCGCCCCGGGCCCCTCCCGCAGAGCGAGGCACCGGGCCCGCCTCCCGTCCCCGGGGGAGCTCCGGCCTCCGGGGCCTGCAGGGACGCCGACGGCTACCGGGGGGCGCACCCGCTAGCACGCTCCGCGCCCCGGGACCTCAAGCTGCGGCGCCCGACCGCGACCGGAAGCCGCCGCCGAGCAAGCGCAGTGCCGTCGGGGGGGCGGGGCGTGCGCCGGAAGCGGACGCGGCCTCTCCGATCGACTTCCGGGTCGGCCCGCGGCCCCGCCCGGCCCCGCCCCGCCCCGCCCCGCCCCGCCCCGCGGTCCTCCGCCGCCGCGGAGCCCCCTGCCGGGCCCCCTTCCCGCCCGCGTTCCCGCCCGCCCTGCCGCTCGCGGGCTCAGACCCCGCACTGGACCCCCGCCAGCCCCCGGCCCCGGCCCTGCCCCCGGGCGCCCCCATTCTCCTGGCCCGCAGCTGCTCCCCCTGCCTCACCCATGGCTCTCGGCCCTTTCCACCCTCCTCCCGAGACAGCAGTGTGGCTTCTGCCGGGGGGGGGGGGGGGGGGGAGGGGGGCGCCCCCAGAGCACCCCAAGAGTCCGGGGCACGCGCTGCCCCCAGGCCCTGCGACTCCAAGCTGGGCTCGTGCTCTTGGCCTCGTCTTCCTGCCGGTCCCTCCACTTGTCTCCCCTGCAGCCACTTGAGGGCAACGCCCCCCACCTGTCCCCCCATCCCAGCCCCTCCGCCTCCATCCTCTCCAGCTGCACTGGCCGCCGGCTTCTTGGCCGTCCTGAGCTCTCTGCTACCCCGGGCCTGGCCTGGCTGTGCCATCATGGTTTCGCCTCGGTTGCCCCCTGGTGACCCCACCGCCCCCTTCTCCACACCAGCTCTCCTGGAGGGAAACCCTGGCACGGTCTTCCCTGGGATGGGAGGCCCGTGGGGTGGGGTGCGGGGCTCGGGATATTCTTGAATACACAGCGGGATGAAAAGCCAGCCAGAGGCAGTGGGCCTGGCCCAAGGCCCCTCCGCTCACTGCCTGCCTGCTGCCTGGCACTGTGGGGGGCGGGGGGGTGCCTTTCTCTGCCTGACCTGGGAGTTGGCGTGGGCTCCCTGCCAGGGCCAGGGCTCCTCTCCCCCAGGCTGATAATGCCTCCTGCAAAGAAGCTGGGAGGCTGCTGGTGTTTAAGGTGGCCAGGCTGGCTGCCCCCTGCCCCTGCCAACTGGAAGCAGGCGAGCAGGGCGGGCAGAGCTGCCCCAAGGACGGGCCGTGGTGCTGGGGCGGCCGGGGTGGGGGGTCCGCGGGACACACCTGGCTGAGGCTCTGCTGCTCCGAGGCCTCCAGGCGATGCAGCAGGAAGCCGAGTTCCTGGGCGTCGGTCTCTGCCAGGCACTGCAGGTCCCGCACAGCAGCCTGCACATCTCCCTTCTTGAGCCAGAGCAGACCTCGCCGGGCTCGGGCCGCCTCTGACCACGGGGTGGAGTGCAGGGCTTTTTGCAGGCAGGTGCCAGCTTCCTCATAGCTGCCTGTCCGGGATCGGGGAGGGACAGTCAGGGGGGTGTTGGGGTGGGGTGCAGCGGAGGCAGGACATTGGCCATGGTGCTGGGAAGCTGGCCATAGCCTCTCTTGCTCAGTGTTGGCTCAGGGAGAGGCCAGCTGGTGGAGGGACTCAGCCCTGGGGTCAGAGGGACACAGTGACCCCACGCCAGTCCCAGCTTGCCTGGTGACCCAGTCATTTGGGGGGGGGGTTACTAAAGTCATGGGTCATGGGTTAAAGTCATGGGTTAAAGTCCATGACGCCTAGGTTGAGCAGCATGGCTCTGAGCATCGTCACTGTGGTCACCACAAGGGTCTCTCCCAAGCACCTGTGGGAATATACACTCTGCAGCAAGGCAGCATAGGCTTTGGTGGGGGCACTTCATGGGCCTGGAGGTGACAGTGACAGGCCAGGGAAATGCAGGCTGCACAGAGCTCTTCCCTTTCACATTAGTAGTGCAATATTCTCAGGATTCTGGCACATGGGGCCTTGACACAAACCCAACGAGGATGGGGCCTGGGGCTCCACAGACACTCTAAACATCTGCTGAATAAACATACAAATTAATGAGAAGGCCTGAGCGTTTGGGTCCTTTTATGAAACCCCAAATCGCTCCTTTGTCTCTCCTCCCTGCAAGCAAAACCACATGAGTGAATGAGAGCTTGCACCCCAGGCCCCACCCGGGGACTGAATGCCAGGTACCAGAATTTGGGGGTGAAAAGGACCTCAAGAGGCACTGAATCCAGGGTCTCTCTCTTGCTTTATGGGAAAGAACCAGGGGTGAGAGGGCCAGGACAGACACGTTCCCAAACCTAGGCTAGGCATACCTACTGCAATGAGCACGTCTGCCAGCAGAATGTGCCCGCTCAGCTGCCCGGCATCGATTCTGATCAGCGTTTCCCCCACAGCTAGGAGGCCCCGGGCGTACTCATCGCTGAGGGGCTCCCTGCGGTCCTGCGGCTGGCTCAGGAGGGCCCGACAGTGGGACCAGAGGCCCTGGGCGATGACGGCCTGGGCCTCTGGCTTCAGAGAGCAGATCTCAGGGACCACTGTCCTGGGGTCGAGCTTCAGAGCCAAGAGGATGTCATCCAGGGCCTCCTGCAGGGATAGGAGGGCAGGCTGGGCACCTGCCTGGGAGCTGAGGATACCAGGAGGGGCAGACCACCCAGTTCCTGCCTTTCCACATGAGGGCCCATCTGGTGGGCGACACGAGCAGAGCGTGGCGAGCTATGGCTCGTGTACCAGAGTTCTGGAGGTGGAGGGATGGCCGGACCCGAGGGGGGTTCGCACTGAGAGAGCCCGTGCCCTGCAGGAACGGAAGTCAGGCACCAGTGCCCATGGAGGAAACGCAGCCATCCTGAGGGCTAGAGGGCAGTACCCCCTCTAGAGGCTCTCCCCCAGTGCCTGGGATCATATCTCCTTGCTTCCTAGCACTCCAACCCTTAAGTAGCTAAGAAGCTTGGCAGGCAGGTCACCTCTGGGCTGCAGGGCCTCAGGGCAGACACTCATTTTCAGTACTCACCTGCCACCCTGCTCCTGGCTGAGAAGCGCCCCCTGCCCAGGGCAGGTTTTCTCTGTGAAAAGCACCTGCCTGGAGCCTGACAGGGTGGGGCCCCTCCCACCCCTGTCCCTGCCCACTGACCACCCGAATCCAGGGGCTCTGTGCAGACCGCTCAGGGGGTGGTGCCCAACGAGGCAGCTGAGGTCTTGTTATTTTAAGCAGAGGGAGGGGGTGTCTAGTAGCCCCGAGGGCTTGCACATTCTGTGCTGAGGCTGGGAGGCAGCAGGCCTTTTCCCATGAAGGAAGAGACTTTCTGAACCCAGCAGAGTGATGATGGAGTCTTAATGGCTGTCACATTCAGGACACCTGGCCCTGCTCCCTCTGTGCTTGGGGCTGGGAAGGAAGGTATCCTGGTTCCTTCCAGGTGCCGCCTCCCCTGAAGCACTGTCACCCTCAGCCCACCTGGCCAGCCCCAGGCAGGGAGGGGTGCGGTACCTGCTGCTGGCCCAAGGTCAGGTGCAGCAGCGCCCGACCGCACAGCGCCCGCACGTTCTCCGGCTCAGCCCGCAGCACTGAGTTGAAGTCGAACATGGCAGTCTTCTTCTGGCCCAGGAGCCCATAACAGCGGGCACGGGTGAGCAGGGACTCAACTGCCTGACTCCCTGAAGAAAGGGGGGGTGGCAATGGGACGTGACTCCTGTTGGGCTGTGGTGGGTACAGTGTGCCTGCCCTCACTCAGTATCTGCTGGTGCCCAACAGGGGGTGCGTCAGGGGAGGCACCAGCTCTGAGGCCACCTCAGGGGGCTCACAGACCACTGGGCACCAGCGCACAGTCTTGGGGGACAGCTGGGGTTGAGCTGTGTGGACAGAATCTAGGCTGCTGGACAGTCAGAGGAGGGGGCACCACAGCTGCATCTGGGGGTGAGGCCAGGTGAGGGGCCAGGAGACGAACGGGTCTTTGGGTTGGACATGGAATAGCTGAAAGTGTGAAGGTGCCAGCTGGGCAGGGAGCGGCCCTGTGAATGTGGGGCAGAGGCCCCTCCCCAAGGACAGCACCACCACGCCCCCTCCCTGTGTCTGTCCAGTGACGGATGCAGTACAAGGCATGGGCAGGATGCTCTGGATCGTGTCCCCTTCCCCAACTCGTATGCGGGGCCTGAGCTTTGCACCAGGCACCACCCCAGCGCTGTCCCAGAACTAGCTCGCCAAATCCTCACTCCCACCTGTGTCTGTCACCTACCTTGACAAGAGGTAAGTGCAGAGCCACCTGGTGGAGTCCACCTGGTGTTCTGATCCAAAGTCCACACTTGGAATGTCCATGCACCCCAGGAAATTGGGGTGCATCCTTGGCAAAGTCCTTTCCCTCCAGCATGGGTGCCCTATGCCTCCCCTCCCCTCCAAGAAGGCTCCACTCAGGAGGCTGTCACCCAGGATGGTGCTGGGTGGGGTGGCTGAGCAAATATGGTACACCAGCTACACTCAGACAGAGATGCCCCTACTATTTCCAGGAAGGACTTAGGGGAACCAGGACCTCTCCCGGTTGGAGAGAGAGGGGCCAAGCTGGGAGAATTGCCTCAACCACTGCTGGCCCTCCTGCCCACAGGGCCCAGGGGGTGTGGGCTCGCAGCCCAGAGTGTTGGGAGGGTCCCAGCTCACATCGAAGAGCCCCACCCTCCCCGAACAGCTAGGGCCTCGGGGCAAGGCCTGCTCCGCCAGGGCACGCACACCCCCGTGGACTAAGAGTGGGTTTGGATCCCCCAGGTCTCTGAGCTTCGCATGGCTCCTCGTGCCCCTGTGTACCTGGCACAGGGTGGGAATCCCAGGGGTGGGCCGGCAGCTCCTACCTGCAGCGAAGATGGCCAGAGAGAGGTAGGCGATGGCCTCCCTGGTGTGGGCTGTGCTGTCGGCCCTGCTGGGCCGCGCCCGCAGGATGGCCAGGGCCCGGGCGTGGCAGTGGCCTCGCAGCAGCTGCCGGTCCTCGTGGCTGAAGACGTCCAGGGTGGGCTGCAGGCAGGCGGTGTCCCCGGACTGGACCACCTTCTTCACCAGCTGCAGGAGCAGGACAGTCACCGGGTTCGTCCCTGTGCGCGATGCCCAAGACCGACAGTTCCACCCTCGGCCCCTCTGCGGGGGCGTGGCCGGGGCGTGGCCCACAGCTGGGGCGCGCGGGGGCGGGGCGCGCGCGGTTAGGCTCGGCCACAGGGACTGCGCGTCTCCTGCACTGGCGCCGCGCACCGGGAAGGCAGAGGGCGGCAGGTGCGCGCCCGGGCTGGGCTGCTCCTTTCGTCTGCGCGGCGTGGGGTGGGGTCGGGCGGGCCCGGTGTCCCCTCCCAGCCTCTCCCCCGCCGTGGCACGGAGGTGGACACCTCGCTCCACGCGCCCGCACTCTGCAGGTCCAAATGAGAAGCGCGGGGAAAGGGGGCTTTCAAACCGCAAGGTGAGCGAGGGTCCCGGGAGTCCTCCCGCAAATGCCCTGGGACCGGTGCCCGCTCTGGGCGGAGGGAAGCCCGGTGGACAGAACCTGGGCTCTCGGAGCGGCTCCGTCCCACAGACCCGATGCTGCCCCTGCTGGCCGCTCGCTGAAGACACAGGCCTCAGAGCCGAAGAACGATAGGTTGGGGCATCCCTCCCTACCCCACCGGTGGGGCCCAGCGCAGGGAGACCAGGAACCCATGTGGCCGGCGCAGAAGCAGCTGACAGGCCGCAAAGCCCGACATCTTCCGCGGGAACATAACCTCTGACTCCCTCATAACACACGAGGGAGGTGAAGTGCTGCTTTTCCCGGGAGCAGGTGAGGTACTCTGCCTCCCCCTCCCTGGACAGGTCACCTCCAAGCCTACTTTACTTGGGAGATTTGGGGCAAAGCTCAGTCTACACCTAACTTTCGGCCCCTTTCCTTTATAACACAACAAAGGCAAATATGAAGCACCTAGTGCATGCTGGAGACCTGCTGGGCCTTGGGTACCTGCTCCAGCTCTTTCAGGGACAACCCACAAGACCAGGGCACAGACGAAGAGACTGAGGGTCAGGGAGGTGAGGGGGCCTTGCTAGAGGTGGCAGAGCTTGGGGCTAGGACAAGTTTTACCTGCTCCAAAGTCCAGGCCAATGGGCTGTGGTCTACTTGCACCTGCCCTGTGGCACCCCGCCCCCCAGGGAGGGCCTCCTCACCTGGTTTGCGTCATAGAAGAAGCCCCTGCGCAGCTGTAGCAGGGCCAGTCGTACAAGCACAGGCGCTGCCTGGGGCCTCCGGGAGAGGGCCAGCAGCAGGGCCTTGTGGGTGTCCTCCAGACGGCCCAGGCGGTACAGGGCATCAGCCCCCAGGAGGCTTGAAGCCTCGTCTTCCCTGTCCAGCTCCATCAGGAGCAGGGCCAGCTGGTACACGCCATGGGCGTCCCTGTGGAGAGAACAGCTGGGGGAGAGCCAGCCCAGCCCCATGCCCACACTCCTTTTAGCTGCCCAGGCAGGTGGGCCACAGGCAAATTCTGTCCCCGTGCACCGGGCCAGGCAGCTCCCTTCTCACCCAGCTACAGATCCTGGGTCCTGCTGGAAGGCCCCTCACACATGCCAACTCCGGAAGGCATAGCTGCCCTCTCTGACATACATCCCTCGGTGCTCACTCCCTGCTCCATCCTCCCACCACCCCATGCATGGGGCAAGCGTTTTACAGATGGGGATGGAAGCTGTGGGCTGACCACAAGCCAACTGTGTCTTAGTTTCCTTTTCTGTAGAAATAGGATAACAGTATTGGCCTCGCAGGGCTCAGGGGTGTCACAGGCAGAGTTAGATATCACACAGGCTGCCTTTGGAATGTTCAGGAACTCCCACTAGGAAGAGGGCTATAGCCTCGAGTTATGCCAATTACCAGAGACAAAAGTATAAGGGGCCCCCAACTGGAGGCAGAGCTGCTGTCCAATGTGCCTCCCCGGGGAGGCTCCCAGCTCAATGCTTTGAGCTTTGCTAAAACATCTTCCTATCATGTCTCAGCAACCAGATGAGTGCAAATCAAAACAGCTGCAGGTTCACCCATTAGGCTGGAAAAAAACTCCAAATTGAACATCAGGGCTGAAGTGGGCGGGGCAGCTCCAGGAGTCAAGGACTTCACAGGGGGCTGTGCTCCCAGACCCAGAAACCCCACCTCTGCCCAGTCTACCAGAACATTGTGAAGGCGTCTGGGCTACAACAGAAGGCAAGGCTGTAGGAATGGACAAGGAGGGACCGGGTGTTCACAGGATGGGCCATGGCTTGGGCTGTGCAACGAGGAATCTAGGGGCAAAGGAAATGTCCCTGATCTACTAGTGAAAAAGGTGGGCTATAAGTTGCAGCTAGAGCGCACAGTTTAGTGAACTGTATTTTCTATGCACAGAGAAGAACTAGAAGGGAATGCTATTGCTGGGTGGAGTGATGGGAACGCTTTATTTTTTCATTCCCATTTTTGAGTTCTTAGTTTTCTATGACAGGCCCACAAAGCATCCCATTGTTGGGGACCGAAATTCCTAAGACCTGGGCTCCTGCGCTAAAACTGTGAACCATGATTCAGGGAAATCCCCCAGGGGCTTCCTGCCTCAGTTTACTCATCTGTCAAAAGGGAAAACACACGCACCCCCCCCCCCCCCCCCCGCTACCTCTCAGGAGACCAGAATGAAGTGGTAGCCCCAGGGGTGCGCCGGGCTAGATTTACCCTTCCTGCTCCTCGGGGCGGTCCATCTCCACGGCCTTACTCCTGCGGCCCTGCGTGCCCGCGAGCCCCAGGTCCGGCCTCCGCTGCAGCATCCTGCGGCCCTCCTCCCGCAGCACCGTCAGCAGGAGGCCTCGCTGGTTCCAGGGCACGTAGGCCTTGGCGATGAGCAGTGCTTCCTCGGGCTGCAGGCGGCAGGCGGTGACATAGTCCAGAGCACCCAGGAATGCGCTACCCTCCAGCACCCTCAGCAGCCCCCGGCCACACAGCGCGCGCACGCAGCTGCCCAGGTGCGGCGGCCCGTGCTCCACCACCTCCTGGAAGTCTTCCCGGGCGCGCCGCGTGTCGCCCGCGTGCAGCGCGCAGAAGCCGCGCAGCGCCAATAGGGGAGCGCGGTCCCGGGGGCAGCCCCGGGCGCGGTAGTCCGCGCGGTCCTCGGGGCGCGCAGGCCGCAGCAAGCGCTCGCACAGCGCCCGGGCGCCAGCCGCGTCCCCGGCCAGCAGCAGGCACTCGGCCAAGCGAGTGCCCAGTGCCGGCCGCACCCCGGGCGGCGCAACGCGCAGCAGGACACGAAGCGCGCGGGTCACCGGGGCCAGGAGCTCGCGGCCCGAGTTTTCGCGGAGTTCGGCGCGGCTCCGCACGGCCTCCTGGAAGTGAGCGAAGCCCAGGTCCGCCGCCTCCTGAGCCTGGGCCAGCAAGCGCTCTCGGTCCCCCGCGGACAGCACCACCTCAAACTGCCTCCGCGCCCCCGAAGGGCTCTGGCGGAAGGCCTCGTGCAGGTCCTGAAGCAGGTCCTGGGCCCCACAGTCTAGGAATAAGGCCGCGGCCGCCCGGGTGACCAGCAGAGCGGCCCGACGCTCACCTAGGGAGAGAAACAGTGGCAATGGTCCTGCCTGTTGGGTCACATCCTCCAGGGAGCCTCCCGCAGCCTCTGCGGTCCAGTGCTCTGGACCCTCTGAAGCATCTCACAGCATCTCCCTAGAGCGTCCCAATAGCCCGGGACATTGCATCACCAGGATGAACAGTCAGCGACAGAGCAGAATCCAGGCAGACAGCCCTGGGAGGACCGGTAGGGGGAGTGGGGGTTCAGCCTCATGCACGCCTACCCAGCAGCATTCTCTTCCTAATGACTTCAGATTTTTTATTTATTTACTCATGAGAAACAGAGAGAGACAGAGAGAGAGGCAGAGGGAGAAGCAGGCTCCATGCAGGGAGGCGGATGTGGGACTAGATCCCAGGACTCTGGGATCACACCCTGGGCGGAAGTCTTCCTAATCACTTCAAAGTCAGCCTCACTGCTGGGCCAACAGAGAAATTTAGTTACAAAACCTCTTTATTTTTTAATGATGGATTTGGGGATTGAGAGCCCCCTTTTGGGATTTGCGCCCCAGGTCAGTGCTGAGGTTCTCACCCTGTGACCTTGGGAGGGGCTGGTTGTTACTCCATCATCCTTGCTCCTTGGGGCTAAATTGGGGCCCCAGGCTTTGCTCTGAAATAGGGACTTCGGTCGGGTGCAGGAAAGAGGGAATGGAACACCCAGTGATGCTTACACGGTGGGGCCATTTACCAAATCTTGCAGTGCCTCAGTTTCCTTTTTTGCTTTCTAATGGGGTTTAAAATAGTCTGCACTCATGGGGCCGTCAGGATAAAATGGATGAATGCTAGTCTTGTGCTTGGAACAGGGCCCCCGGGGGTGAGGTTCCCATCAGCAACAGCATCACCTCACCATCTTCGTACCTCATGTCTGAGTGTGCTCATGAGGATGGGGGATTTCTGGTAACGAAAGCCAAGCCACCCTTTCCCAACAGGGCCCCAGGAAGGTGCACCCCATGGAGAGCATCCCCAGAAAACCTGGTGCTGGCAGGAGCTCAAGATCATGGGCACCCACACTGGCATTACAGGTTAGGAAAATACCACTGGGGAGGGAAGGTTCACAGAACTCCAGCAATTCTCAGTCCTGCGTCTCAGAACGTCCACTCTAGGGCTTTTGGCGTGGAGTCCTTCACAGTTCTCAAAGAGCTTTCCCTCTTAACATAACTGAAGCACCTCAGCAATAATAATCCTTTACAGTGAATCAGGAGAGGGCAGAGCACTTGCATTTCTGCTGCCCTGCCCTGTTACCATTTGGGTAAGCATCATGCCACGCCTGAGTCATGTAAAAAACAAAAAACAAAAAAACCAACCAACCAACCAACCAACCAACCATCAAGGTCACCCTGTCTAGTCCTGGTGGCCAAAGTAAAAGAGACTTTGGGCCTTTCTGTCAGTTACTAACTCCCGACAAAATACTTCACCTGATTTTTGCAATAGTTCATGGATCTTAGGGAGTGGCAGTAGGTGGAGAGCTCTTGGGGCCTGGGGGGATTTTTTACTTATTTACCCACACAGAAGTGTGTTCTCTGCTTTGCTTTTGAGGCTCCAATTACACACATTAGGCTTCTAGTAATTGTCCCACAGGTCACCAGGATTCTGCTCATTTTTCTTGTGTTCTTCATATTGGATAATCTCTATCTTCAACTTGACTGGCCCTTCTGTTTTCTCCATTATGCTATAAAATTTTCAATTCTAGAGTCTCCTTTTTTTTTTTTTAGTTTCCATTTATCTGCTCAGATTCCACATTTGTTCAGCCATTATGACCATATTTTCCTTTAGTTTTTGAACACATCCATAATAGTTCCTTTAATGTCCTTACTCTTGGGCACCTGAGCCTCAGTTGGTTAAGCATTTGCATTCAGCTCAGGTCATGATCTCAGGATCCTGGGATCAAGCCCCATGTTGGGCTCCCTGTTCAGTGGGGAGCCTGTCTCTCCCTCCTCCTCTGCTGTTCCCCCTGCTTGTGCTCTCTGGCTTGCTCTCTTTCTCTCTCTCTCTCTCTCTCTCTCTGTCAAATAAAGTCCTAAAAAAAAAGTCCTTAGTCTGCTAATTTCAGCATCTGGATAATCTTGGGGTCAGTTTATATTGACTTTTTTGTCTCCTGACTGTGGCTCACATTTTATTTTCCTGTTTCTTTGCATGTTTCTTTCCTTTTCTTTAAAATTGTACACTAGACATCTGGTTAGTGTTTTGTAGAGACTGTACATTTATTAGACATGTTCCTCTGAAGAGGACCAAATTTTGTTTTAGCGGGCGGTTAATGGGATAGGATCCAACTCCATATTCTGTCTTACTTTTGCTGGGCTCAGCTAAAGTCTCCATTTAGTTTTTGCTACTTCCAGCAGCTGCTCTTTCAGACTACCCAGGCTCTCCCACTTTTGTGTAGTTTGATGGTCTACCAAGGATTTAATGCACAGATGTTGGGTCTAGCCCCCTCTGTGGCTCCCTCCTTTTCAGGATCTTTCTTCTGAACTTCCAGTTACTTTTTTCAGGCTGAACTCTGTCTTACAACATCTCAGGCCAATAAAACTGCAGCTTCCTGTTCTATGTGGATAAAGCATGGATTGAGGTGTTTTCTTTGGGCAAAAAGTTGCAAGGTTGCAAATCTCACACTGGATAATCCTCATAGTTCAAGGGTCAACTTCCTGTTTCTGCCTACATTTGGTCACTGTCCAGTGTCTTCATATAATGGTATTTTGTATTCTGTCCAAATTTTATCATTGCTGTCTGTGGAACACAGTCTGGTCAAGCTAGTCCACTATTATGAAAGTCTTCTATTGTTAGACTTAAAATTTTTGACAGTATGGGAGGATACTAAATGCTGTCCCATTGCTATTTTAATTTTTATTTTCCTGATTACTAGTGAGGCCAGTTTATTTAATTAATATAATTAATTTTTTCCCCAGTCTGGTGGGTGGAGAATAGTATCTCACTGTTTTAATTTGCATTTGTATCCTTACTATGATGCTGTACATTTTTCATGTTTCTTTGCCATCTGTGTTTTCTTTATGGGAAATGGTTTTGCCAATTCTCATACTGGATTTTTTTTCTTATTGGTATGTAGGAATTCTTCAAATACTCTGGGTATTAATCTTTTGCCCATTGCATATTTTACAAATATTTTCTCTCTGAGGTGCATTTTCCTTTCATTTTCTATAGTTATAGGCAAAATGCAAGTTTACAAAGTTTAATTTAATCAAATGTAACAAATTTCCTTTACTGTTTCCACTGTTTGTATGTTAAGAGGTCCAGCTATCCACAGAAATCTTAATGATATTCTCTTATATTTTCTTTTAGAAACTATATGACTTAGCTATCACATAATCCATCTGGAATTAATTCCCCCTCCCCCCCAGAATCATCACCATCCACTGAATAACGGTCCTCTTCTTTCCCTCTACATCTGCGATGCTCACTCTCACATATTAATTTCTGGATACCCATGGGCCTTTTTCTGGACTTTCTAATTTGTTTTATTGGTCTTTCTATCTATCCTTTAAGTCAATAACCTTCTGTATTGGGTAGTATAGCTTTGTATTAACTGGTAAAGCAAATATTTATGCCACCACCTTCTTCTTCTCCTTCCCCTCCCCCTCCACTACCACACCTCCTGCTCATTTCTTTCCCCTCCCTTTTCTTTGTCTTATCTATTATTTTTTTGTTCTTCTATTATAATATCAAATATTTCTAACAATGGACATTGGATATCTATTTATGTAGGTATTGTTTATTGTATTTTATTAAAATTTTTTAATATTCTCCACAAGGCTGTATGGTTGTTTGAAATAAATTATTTTCTGTTGCTATGGTAAATGAATATTTTAAAATTATAAAGTTTCTATTTGTTGCTGGGGTCTATAAATATAAATGCTTTTTGTATATTCTGTTAAATTCTGTTCCTATTTCTAATATGTTTTTGTTATTTCTGTTGGGTTTCTACATAGCTAATCATATTGTCTAGAATAACTTTGTTTTTTCCTTTTTAGTCTTACATTTATTTTCTTCTTATCTTATTGCATTGGCTAGCATCTCTAGTATAATAATAGATAAATGGGAGAATAGGCAGCTACTACATTCTTGATTTTAAATGGAAGGCTTTATTAAAAAAAGATTTATTTTATTTATTTATTTTATGTATATATGACAGAGAGACAGAGAGAGAAAGTACGAGCAGTGGGGAGGGAGAAACAGACCTCCCACCGAGCAGGGAACCTGACGTGGGGCTCGATCCTAGGACTCTGAGATCATGACCTGAGCTGAAGGCAGATGCCCAACTGACTTGCCACTCAGGCACCCCTAAATGGAAGGCTTCTATCAACCATTAAGTTGATATTTTGGTAAGATGTTGATAGATATTAGCTTTTTCAATTAAGTTTCCTTCTATTCTTTGTTTAAGTTTGTAGGGTGTCAAAAATATTATAAAATGCTTTTCCTGAATTCAGTGCAATGAGCATATTTTCTTTTTTCTTTCATTAATGAAGGTAGTGAATAATATTATAATGGAAATGTAAAATTATAACTCCTATATCATTTACCTGAGTTTTGGCTAAAACATGCATCAAAAACTGTTGCTCTGACTCAGCAGTTTTATTGGTTACTATTGCTGTACAACAAGCTTCCCCAGAACTTAGTGGCTTAAAAGAATGACCATTTCAACAGTCAGAAGACCCACGGTTCTTCCTCAATCTGGGCTGAGTTGAGTTGGGCTGGATAGTTCTGCTGATCTTACCCAGGGTCCCTAAGGCCTGCAGCCATCTGTTGACCTAGGCAGGAGGGTGTAAGGTGGCCCCAATCACAGGCTGGAGGCCTTGCTGTTAGCCATTGGTAGAGCCTCCCTCTGTGTGTGCCTTTGTGGTTCACTGGTCTAGCTTCCTAACATGGCACTGAGGGTGTTGCAAGAAGATGAGTGTAGAACCTACTGGGTCCCTTGAGGCATGGCCTCCAGAATCACACAACATCACATCCACTGCACTATTTTCTATGGGTCCCAGTATGTCTTGAGGCCAAGCCAACTTCTGCCTCCTTGCTAGGAAGAGCTTTAACAACCATGGCCAAGCTTTCCACCTACTGCAGTAGTTCTTAATGAAGAACCTTGAATGAATGAGATATGGTTGCTGTGGGCACTTTGGGAAGATTAGCCAGTCAGGGAACCTTGGTGCCTGGATGCTTACCCATGGGAGATTTGAGTTAAAACTATAGTTATGCTTGTCCGCGTAGAGTGTCCCTTTATGTCTGCTTACCGAGAAGGGCAGAGCACTGTCCCACATGAACAGGGTTTGTTCAGTGTTTTCAAGGACCTTTATAATTAGAATACATTTGTTATAGGGGACTTGTTTGTAAAAAGTCTGTTGTAGGCGATTTATTTATGCATGTTGTAAGCCATGTTTGTGCTGACGGTAGCAATACGGTGACCCCCTGTGACACAGTGACCTAGGGCTAATGAATGCAGTGATTCTTAGGAAACATAGTCCTGTCCACTTTAGAGCCAAGGCAGGACAGATAAGCTTCCTGGCAGTCCCCTCTGGGTTGGGGGGTGGGCAGGCTTATCTACCACACTTGCTCCCTAAGGTGGTAGCCTTGGGAGTTCTGGTCTCTAGGGGGGCTTTTGTTGGTCATTAAGGTGGAAGTTCCCCATCCTCCCAAGGAGCTGCTGAGTGTCCCCAGCCTGAAGTGGCATTGCTCCTGCTCACGGGCCACTGCACATGTCTGTTTTGGGCATGGAGGGCATCCTACTTTCTCACAAGCTCAGGATTCTTTGTGTGTCTGTTGAGCTGTTTGGACCCCCCATAGTAGGAGGGCTTCAGGGCATCTGGTCTAGCACATTTCCAGAAACAAATCTACCCACTTACTTTTTGGTTCTCTCAGCCTGATCCCTGCCTCCCCAGCACACCACCACTGGGGTCACCAGTGAATCCCATGCGGCACATAAAACAGATGGTTTCTGTCCTCTCATGGCAGACATGGCTGTGCACGCCTGTCCTCTTGCAAACACCTGCATCTTCTGACTCCTCATTTTCTTCCTCCTTCCTGTCCTCCTGTCCCCTTCGCTGGGTCCTGCCTCATGGGGACAGTGTGGTGGGTCATTTGGAGCCCACCATAAACACTCCAGGTGCTCTTGGAAATTGCATACGTTTTCATGACCCTTAAAAAGGGGTTCGCCCACCATGTGTTGGATGAATGGCAGCCAGCCCTGCCATTCCCCATCTGCAAGTGTGGCTGTCCCCCTCCCTCCATATCGAAGCCCTTGACGCTTAACCCCTTCTGTGTAGTTTGGATTCTGAAGCCCCTTCTTCAGACCAAGCTCCCCTTCATCTTGAGGTTCAGTGTTCAGCTGTCTAATGACATGTTCACATGATTGACTCAAGGGACATCTTTTTGAGCACTTAGTGGGCGACACCATTTTAAGGGTTTGATACATACTTCCACTGAAATAAAAACATCTAGTTCAGAAGTGGGTGTAGCCACCATCCCCATGTGCTCCTGGGGAAGGGCACAGAAAGGCCATGCAGCTGGGAGTGAACTCAGAGCGTTGGGGGTAGGCTGGTGTATGGCTTCTGGCTCTGCGCCCACTCATTCACCCACTGCCCACACTCCCACCAGAAGGAGGACACAGGAAAGGGACCAGACAGGTGCAGGATCTCCAACTGGGTACATCCAGCAAGGTGCTGGCAGGGTCTGAAGCCCCTGTCACCCCCTTCCCTGTCTCCTCCTCCCCTGTCACTGCAATCCAGTGGCCAAACTCCTTAACTCATCCTTGACCCTCATCCTCTCTCTGCGCCTCTGCCATCTCTTCCCAGGACTGCGCCTAAGGCCTCCCAGCCTGATTCTCCTCCCAGCCACCCGGCCTCTCAGCAGCTTCTGTTACCACTCTGGCTCACCAGGCACATTTTGCATGCGGCAGATGAGAAACTATAGAATGTGCCCCAGGGTACCTCACTCCACAGTTTAGAACCCTCCTTGCTGCCCTGGGGGTAAAAGCCAAAGTCCTTTCAGGGGCCAGCAGGGCTTAGCCACCTCTATTTCTTCCGTGCTTCCTCTTCTCCCTCTGCTCCTGCTCCCCAACAGCCACTATGGTTCCATTCAGTGGCATGGACACCCCAAGTTCTTCCTCTTTTAGGGACCTGGTGTGTTCTCTTTCTGCTGCCTAGAATTCTTTAGTCTTAACTCAAGTGACATCTCCTCCAAGAAGCCTTCCCTGACCACCTGGCTAGAGCAGCACTTTTTCTTGGGTGCTCTGTAAGGACAGGGCTTGTCACCATGGTGCCCCCACCCCTGGAACAACCCCCCCAAACTATAACCAGGACGTACGCATGCTGTGAAGGCACAGCTGGACCAACTTTCACCCTGGCCCTTAGGGGAACAAGAACCATACTCTTACCTTGGGGTTGGCTGCCCATCAGGTTGGACTCAAGGGCCCGGCTGCATGCTGCGCGGCAGTCCTCATACCTGCCACTGCGGAGCAGGGCTTCTGGTGACAGGGCACTGCTCCAGGTGCCCCCAGGGTCCAGAGCCCCCAAGAGTCCCTGGCAGCCGGTCTTCTGCTGGCTGATGGGGTCCTCCGCCTCCTGGCGCCCTGAGATATAGTCCTGGAGGGTGCTGATCAGCATGGGGAGGTAGGGCTGCTGGTGGGTTCGCACAAACGCCACGGTCCGCTCTGCACTCGTGGCAAAGGCCTGCAGATATCCTGCCACACCAGCGTCTACCTGCACCCCGGACAGGACCCAGGCCAGGGCGCGGGTCAGCCGAAGCTCCAGGGCTTGCTGCGAGTGAGCATCCAGCAAGGTGCTGCAGCGCTGAACCACTTCCTGGTGGCGTCCCTGTGCCAGCAGACTGGCCAGGGAGTGCAGGACCGCGGCTGGGTGGTCTGGGCAGAGGGTGGCCAGGAAAGCGGAGGCCTGGGTCCCTGTCAGGGAGACAACCGCCATGCCGTCCCAGTGGATGGCCGGGATCTGGCTGTCACCGCGGCACCAGGCCTCTAGGGTGGCCACCACAGGTGCCCCTTGGGCCTCAGCCAGGGCAGCTCTGACCCTGCGCACGGCCGAGGGGGCGTGGCAGCTGAAGGCAGCCAGGTAGAAGGCCGTGGCCAACAGGGGCTCTCCCAGGGCCAGGTGCTGGTCTCCTTCCTGGCAGAGGCAGGCCACAAGCTCCTGCGCCGACATCACGCCTGTGCCCGTGAGGGGCCCATGTCCAGCTTGAGGACACCTGGGATGGGGGGAGTGTGGTTAGTTCCCACCCCTCCCCACAGAGACCCCAAAGTCAGTGCAGAGCACCCTTGACGATGAGCTGGGCGGGGCTGGGCTCATCTGCCAGGGCTGGCCAGGCTCCCTTCCTCTGTAGAATGGGACCCTTACGCTGCCCGGCCACCCACATGAGGAGCTGGGAGGCCTGCGAGGTCAGGGACTCCAGACCCTTGTTCCCCAACCCACCCCCAGCAGAGGGCCCCAGGGGAAGGTGGAACCTCCCCAACCCCTCCCTGTCTAGGTCACAGGGGCCACTCTCTCAGCTGAGTCTCCAGAGACCCTCCCAAACTCAGGACCAGGCCTCTGCCCGCCTCCCGAAGCCCACCATTCTAGGGGGGCGCAGTGGGCTGCTGCGTGGTGAGGGGCGCTTGCCTGGCTCTTAGGAGGGCTGGGCAGTCCGGGTCAGGGGGTCAGCTCTGAGGTTGGTTCTGGGGACCAGCCCCTGCCACTGCCCTCCACCCTTCCCAAACCTGACCTGCAGGACAGTCTCAGGCCCCAAAGTGCCTGCACACAAGCCCCATCCAATACACAGACACCTGCACGAACACCCGCACAGACACCCTGAGACAGAACACACGCATGCACACTCACACTGGCACACGAGCTCACAAGCATGCTCGCCTGTGCTCCAAGGGCGCGCGGGGACGGTGGGTGCGGCTCCGCCAGAGGGTCCGTTTCCCAGGAGAGCGTCAACACCCCGCCTCCGGGCTGCTCAGCGGCGCCCCCCGCGGCCGGGCGCGCCCCCGCCCCGGACCCTGTCCCCGCCCCGGGCTCCGTCCCCGCCCCAGATCCCGTCCCACCCTGCCCCCGACCCCCCCTCGGACCCCGCCCGCGCCCGCCCAGCCCCGGACCCCCTCCACCCCACCCCAGCTCCGGACCCCCACGCCCCCGCCACCCCGCCTCCGCCCTGGGCCCCGCCCCCGCCTCGTTTCCCTCCCCACCTTGCCCCGGACCCCGCCCCCAGGCCCTCTCGGGGCAGCCTTGAAACCGTGAACCCCGAGTTTGTGGGGGTCTCGGGGCCACTGGGGGCCGGGGCCAGCCCTCGCCCATCCTCGCGGTCCTCCCAGTTGGGGAGGGAGCTCCGCGGAGAAGCGCCCTGGGCCACGCCATCCCGGAGCTCTGCCTTCACCGCCAGCCCCTCTTCCCGAAAGGTGCTTCCAGGGAAACCCGCCACCCCGGGCCGGGCCGGCCCTCCACCTGGGCTCCTGCGGGCCTGCCCCTCCGCACCGGCTCTTCCCCACACCCTGCAGCCCCACCTTTCTGCACGGGGCCCCTTCCCCCTGACTTGCTGGCTCTGGCCGGGGGAAGGGGGCCGGGTGCCATCTGTCTTGAGCAGGGGCCTGCCCTCCTTGAGGCAAGTCCCAGAAGGCGGCTCTGAGGAGCTGTGAGGTCGGCCTGCTGGCTGGGGGTCACCCTGACTGTAGCTGAAGAAGGGGTGAGACATCACGTGATGTTTTAGGTTCCCCCTCCATATCCTGCCATCCCCACCCCAGCAGCATCAAGAAGCAAGACAGGAGGGCTCTGCAGGCAGGGGCTGTTGCACCTGGGTCTGAGATGCTGAGCCCCACTCAGGCAGCTTGGGGCAGGTGGTGGTGGTGGGGTGCCGGGGGAAGGTAGATGAGTTGCGTGTCCCCAGAGAGATCATCTTACTTTCGGCGAGGGACTCTTCTAATTCAAGTTGCCAAGGTCCCCAGATACCAGGTGAACCCTGGTTCCTCTGCAGGGCTCAGGGAAATAGGTGGATTGAGTGCCTGCTGGCAGAGTGGGGGCAACATGGGTGCCATGAGACAGGAGGGAGCATGGGGGACACTGGAAGTGGGAGCTGCTGTGACTCTTTCTCAGGGTCCAGGTCTCCTGGGATGTCGGGCGTTGGCCAGTTGGCTCATTAGGGAGGGCACCATGGGCGGAGGCAGAGTCTGGGATCCAGGTGTGCAGAGGGCAGGCAGGTGTAATGGCAGGGCCCAGTCTCCCTGACTTTCACAAGGGCACAACACCCGAGTGATGAACGTGTTGGTGACAGTTTATTAAGAGATCTCCCATTGCTTTGATTACTTTCACTTAAATTACCCTAATTAGGCAAAAGCCATAATGGAGCAGGGCTGCCACACGGGGCTGCGGGAAGGGCCTGGGGCATGCCGGTGGCAGGGCTGCCTGACATTCACCATCACATTAGCCCTGATGGGTCCCCCGACTCTCTTCCTGCACACGGTTCCTCCAGACCCACAGGCGCAAGCCAGATGAACCGGTGGTCTCAGCGGGTCACCAGCTGAGAGCAGCACACATGGGGGCAGGTAAGCCCAGAGTACCTGCTTCATGCTATGGGGCTGATGTTTCAGAATGCAGGACCATGAGCAGGTATGACGTATACAGATGCGTGGCCTCGGTGTGACCTGAGTTCAGGAGGAAGCTGACTTCCCGTGGAGAGGGGTTTTTGCAGTTTCTGACCTGTATCAGGTGGCGGTGATTCTGAACACTACCTTTGCGCTACTGTGCCTGTCAGAACTGGACAGAACAGGACAGGTGGTGTCTTTGAGGGGGGTCTGTGGCTCATCTGCAGCTTTAGGGGGCATGGCGTTTCACAGTGACAGATCCCACAATAACCACATGTGAACACCGGGCCCCCAGGGGCTGTTCCTGCCCACCCAGCGGCCCCAGTTTATGCTGTCACACTTGGCCGGGTTGAGGGAGGGATGGGGCTGCCCCCGAGGAACTCTTGCACTCCCTGAAATAGCCATGGAGTGGCAGCTCTGAGAGACAGGGGCTCCCATGTCGCGGCCTCAGCAGGAGCACGTGGTCCCTGCTCTAGATGCCGTGGTAGTCATGCCCAACTCTGGAATAAAGACCCACTGGCCGGAAAAGGAGCTCTGAGCCCATTACCAGGATTTTCTTCTGTTTGAGCAGAAACACAGCAGAGGAGTTGGAAACAGAGGTAGTTTAGGGATGTGGACTCTTGGCTTTGGCCTTCGGATTGACCTTACAGTTTTGTGACTTTCCCCTTGTGGGAGGTGAGCCTGTCTGTGGGTAGCACAGTGGTGAGGTCGCCTGCCTGGGGATGAGGTGCTTGGGCCTGTCTGGAGCTCATCGTCTACCCCACCAGTTCCCGTGCACAACGACTTCATTGTATAAGGAAACTCTCCAAACCCTTTGCCCGGGATGCTCCTCTGGGAGGACCCACAAGGCCATCAGCCTCGGGAGGTCAGTGCATCCACCACCTTTACAAAAGCAGGTGTGCTTTACTCACCCTTACCCATTCCCTGTCCTCCAGATACCTGAGTGCTCCCTCAGGGCAGGGCCCAGAAACCAGAAGGTGGGGGCTGGGCCTGTCCTGTGTCTGCCCCACCCCATCTGTGGACCCTTCTTGGTGAGGAGAGAAGTCTGGGCCCTTCTGGTGCCCGGGACCTGCCACCACTGCCAGAGCCCAGGTGGGGCTCCCAAGTGTGGACCCTTGGTACCACCCGGGAGGCAAGCTGGCTGGGCCTTGGCCTCTTGGCACAAGAGGGTGGGGAGGCCAACACAGCCAGGCCCGAGCTTCGGTTTGGGGATGGTACTGTCCCCCTGGGGGCTTCCCAGGGCTGCCTGGCACCTTATCTCTCCTCCCAGGTACCCAAAGGGAAGGCAGATGCTTCACGTCTCAGCCAACCCCAATTAGAAAGGGAAACCCCTTAGCAATAGCCTATGACTACATCCAGTGCCCCCGAAAGGTGACTTTGGGCTCTCCGCAGGGTGCTTCTTGGCTGGGGGACCCTTTGAGGTTCTGGTTATATCTCTAGGCTCAGCCCACCCACCGCCCCATAACTCCCAGGGCACTGTCCCAGGGTGTGTGAGCCCCCTCTGGAGCCCGCTGGATGCGGGGCTCAAGAAACCCTCGGGACTTTGAGGAGCCCCTCCCTCACTCTGAGAGGCTTACCTGTGGCCAGACAGGCGGGGATCCAGGGATGGAGGTGGCTTGTGGGGGCCTGGTTGTCACCAGATGAAATTTCAGCTTCTTGTCCCTATGGCCAAATAGGTAGGACTCGGGGTTGCACCGTCCTCTGGAGCCTGGAGCCTGTGGGGAGGGCCTCTCATCTCAGGGCCTTCCTCCTCACTGCTGACCACCCACAGGCCGGGACCCCTCCCGTGGCCTGGCAGGCAGGGACCACACCTGCGGCATGGGGCTGGCTCCTCCTATTGGATCTCTTGATCAATAATGCAACAGAGGAGGAGCGTCCCTGCCATCCCCTCACCCATCTGCCCACCTGTCGCTCTGGGGCATTTTAATCTCCATTATAGAGGTGGCAGCTCGCCCAGGGCTACCTCTGCATTAGGGGCGCTGTTGTGGGTGCAGCTGTGGTTTAGGGAGGAGCAGGTTTGAGATATTTACATCCTAGCGCCAGTGGAAATGGTTCTTCATCAGATGTTTTCATCAGGGAGGCTTCTAGGGCTCCCCTAAACTAATAGGACCTCCTCCCTCCCTCTCTCACCTGTCCCTCAGCCCAGCCATCCTTTCCCCCTTGTTGTACTCAACCCTACCTGTTCCTCCACAAGCCTGTCCCTGCCCCAGGGCCTTTGCACAGCCAGGCCCTCTTCCCCTACACTTCCTCTCTCGTTTTCTTCAGGTTTGGGCTCACTAGTCCCTCCTTAGAGAGACCTTCCAGGACTCCCCCTCATCTGAAACAGCTCCACATTTCTCTCCGCTGCCTCACCTGCTTCAGTACCTGGCACCATGTTCTTATCTGTTGTTGGCTTTTCTCTTTGGGATGTTGGTTCCAGGAGAGCAGGGTTGGGCTGCTATTGCCTGGCAGGCACCTGGCAGATGGGAAAGGAAGGAGGGAGGAAGGAGGGGAGGGAGGAAGGGAGGAGGAAGTTCTGAAAGTTTCTTCCCCCAAAGCTACCCAACTTCCTCCTTTGCCTTTCCCTTCCCCTGAAACTTGGGGCCAATGGGGAGCAGCGCGGAGATGAACGGGCTGAGCCTGCCGGCTGGTTTGTGTACAGAGCCTATATTGGTTTGAACAAACGAAGTTTATCAACCAGGCACGGGATCATTAATCACGCAGAAAAATAACACAGTGAAATGACTTTTCGAAATGTCGTTGGCATAATTATCATCCTGCCCATTACACTAAATGCCGCCATTTATATCTGTGATGTTTAAGTATGCAAACAGTAATTAACGGGGTAATGGACGGGGGCCCCAGAGCCTCCCCTCCCCGAGCTAATTTGCATGTTAATTATCATTAGTGACCAGGGAACAAGTTACAAACAGCCTAATTAGCAGCCAGATCATTTTTACAAGAAATCGCGTGCACCTTGACACTCGAGCCGGCGTTAGATTAATGAAGTCAGGTGGAGCTGCCCCTCCTGGGGCGGGGGTGCCTGCGTCCCAGCGGCCTCTGGGGTCCGGGTGCCGTTCCTTCAGCGGGGTGCTGTTGGGGGTTGCCGTGCGGCTGGATGTGGGGCCGCACAACGGGCAGGGTGCCCAGAGAGCCGCCCCCCACGAGGCCGAAGGCTCAGGCCACCCGATGCTGGCCGGGGCCGCCCCCTTCCACTTGGCCGGTGGTCTTGGGATGGACGGGAGGGGCCGAGACTCTGGCCTGGCTGGGGGAGACCCAGGGAGGGTGTGGGGGTCACCGTTAGAGAAACATCATTTGGATGCTGTGAAAACGGTAAGGAAGCCCTCACTCCAGACTACGGGGCAGGGGAGGGAGCCACTCAGGTCTGAACGCAGCCCAGTGAGGGGGCTGCTAACAAGGAACAGGGTTGGGGGACTCGGGGTGGATGAGGAGCAGGAGCGGGCACCGGGGTAGGGGCTTCTTGCTAAACCGACTTGGCACTCCTGCCCCAGCATCCAGGCTGCCGGCAGGGCCCTGGGACGAGGCTGGTGCAGAAGGGGGCTCCGGGGGCCCAGTGAAGGCCAGTCAAGGAGTCTGTCATTGCCACCGGCAGAATGTCTGTGTTTGCACCTGTCATGCATGGCTCTCAGTCAAACATCGGGTCCCGCCCCGTCTGTGCTGCCTTCTCCTGCCTAACAGCCCTCCCAGCTCCTGCAGAACAGCCCCACGACGGGGTGGCCACGGGGTCTCCCCAGCCCTGCTTGGCCTTTCTGCCTGCACTGGACTCCAGGTGGTTTCTGCCCCGGGGCCTTGGTATCTGCCTCTCCTGCCTCCCAAACCACCTTCCCTCCACGGTGGCTGGCCAGTGACACCCAGGTCTCTGTTTGGAGTCTCCTCTTCAGAGGGGCTCACTGGTCTGTCATCCAAAAATCCACCCCACCATGCATTTTCCTCTCTGTGGAAAGGATGGGGGACGTCCCCTTGACCACCGTCTTTCAGGTGCCAGGAGAAGCCAGGCTCACAACAGGACCCAGCAAGCCCCGGGGAGTGGGGTGAAGTTGGGTCATGTGCTACTCTGGAACAGGGGGTGGCCCCAACAGTCCTGGCCAGGCTGCTCTGTCCCACGTGCACAACACTGGTGAGCAGGAGCCGGTGGGCGTGGCTGTGTGCCAATAAAGCTTTATTTATGGTCACTGACAGTTACATCTCCTTATTTCCAGGCGTCAGAAAGGTCTGGCTCCCTGTTGTATTTTCCAGCCATCACAAGCTGAAGAAACCATCATTAGCTGATGGGCCTCACGACTGGTGTGAGTCAGAGTCAGAGTCAGCCACTCTGTCAGGTTTTCTTTTCCATGTGAATTTTAGAATCTGATTGGTTCCAATAAAAAGCTGCACAATATATTTTAGGGGACTTGGACTTGTTCTTAGACTTGTTGATTGATTTAGGAAGGCTCACCATTTTCAGCAAGGACCCTACACATTTCTGCTTCCCACTCGGAAGGACACCATGCCCACGAAGGGGTGCTGTTTGGATGTCCTGTAGGACCCCGGTCCCACCTGGAAAACCCTCCTTTTGCTCCTTTCCAAACCCTGAGCTATTCCTGTCATCCTACCCACCACCCTTGGAGGCCCAGCTGGGTCCCAGGCCCCCACCTCCTCACAGTGTCTTCTTCCTCTCTGCTCTGCAAGGACTGCTTCATCCTGACAGGCCTCGGAGACAAGCTCTGCACCTGTTTCTCTTGCCCTCTCTAGCACCTGCCCAGAGGGGTGGGCTGAGCAGGGCTACAGAGAGTGGGGGAGTGGGGGTGCTCCCTGCCCCAGGCCTCACAGGCCAGGGAGGGTCCAGCCATGGGGGATCTCAGAACCCTGGTTGGGGGGGGTCTCCAGGCCAGCCCCAGCCTCCCAGCCTGGGGCCAGGCTCTAGCTGTAGGGTCTCCAGAACCAGGGAGGACAGAGCAGAGCCCTTCAGAGAGCTGGACAGGTGACAGGTGGGGGGGCTGCAGCCATTGGTGGGGTGGGGTGCAGAATGCTGTTGTCCCCTAGCACACGGGACCCCAGCCTTCTGGTCTGCTCCATGTCGAGGGGCCTGCTCCGTTAATGACACTGTTATCTTTGTGGCTGTCATCACCATGGGCCTCCGGGGAGATAGGGGGTTCTTCACAATCCCCTTTCCTGGCTGTCAGGAGAGGACTGCAGGGTGTAAGGTTCTATGGAATGATGTGGGAAAACACTTGAGATTTCAGATGAAAGAGTTTCAACATTTCAGAATATTTAAAACTAGTAGCATTTCTTCACCTGACTTTGGTGTTGATGCTCATCGTGTGGCAGTGCTGAATCAGCTCCTGTCGGTGGAGAGCCACCAGGTGTGGCTCTGCTGGGCTCTCTGGGGTTAGCTCAGCTCAACCTGGTTCAGTGCCCCCCCTTCCCTGGCCTGCTTGTTCTAGACCTCAGGCAGAAGGTGTAGCCCCACCCGGGCCACAGTGTTTTCACGTGAGGAGCAGTGGGTGGAATAAGGAGGCCCGAACATGTCCATGTCCTGCACCCAGCGCCTGCAAATAGGTGCCCTTCCATGGCAAAGGGAATGTGGCAGGTGGGATCAGGCGAAGGACCTTGAGACATGGGACATCCTGGGTTATATAGGGGTGCCTGTTGTCATGACCAGGTCTGCAGGGAGCAGTAGGGTCTGAGTCTGAGAAGAGAGTAGTTGCTGTGGTGACTTGATGGAGGTGGGGCTATGAGCCAAGGAACCAGACACCTCAGGAGGAGGCAAGGTACAAATCCTCCCCTTGAGCCTCCAGAAGAAACCAGCCCTGAGAGCACCTTGATTCTAGCCCAGGGAGACCCTCTTTGGACTTCTGGCCTCCAGAATGGTAAGGAAATAAATTTTGGTTGTTTTAAGCCATTATGTTTGTGATAATTTTTTGCAGCAGCCTCAGGAAATGGATAGAAGTTGGAGGGACCAGAGGGCAGAGCCAACCCTGCAGGTGCTTTTCAGCTGCAGCCAATGGGCCTGGGGCAGGTGAGCTACCCCCTACCCCCACACCCCTCAGGTCACGGCCACACTGGGCCCCCCTATGTAACCCAGGATGTCCCACGCATCAAGGTCATTCACCTGATCCCACCTGCCTCTGGGGCCAGGAGGCTCTCCCATGGAGCGCCAAGCATAGAGAGGAGTGAGCAGTGGTGGGAACAGCACCCATCCCAATGTTTGGTCATAAATGTTCACTTCTCTGATGCACACAAGACTCTCAAACCCCCGAAAGGCATCGAGCTAAAAAATCCAGGATCTCATGATGAGCATTTTGTCTGGACACAGCTCCCCAACCCCAAGACCTGCATCATCGAGCTGAGCGATTGGCCCACTGCACCTGGCACAGCTGCAGAGCCAGGTCCAGTGTGCTCCAGGCTCCTGTTCCCACCCCTGGGGACATGGCTCTGTATTTTAAATTTTTTAATTTTTTTAAAGATTTTATTTATTTATTTCAGAGAGAGAGGGAGAGAGTGTGCGCACAAGTGTGGATATGGGTGGCGGGGTGGGGGTGGGGGAGAGGGAGAAGCAGGCTCCCTACTGAGCAGGGAGCCTGAGATAAGGCGCTCAAGGACTGAGCCCTGCAGGCACTGAGCCCTGTTTGGTTCTTCTTGGCAGCCACATCTGTGAGGACCTTGAGAAGATCACCTCTTTGGTGGCTGAGGAGACTTCTTACATTATTCCCTACTTGTGGAAAGGTTGGGGCAAACGTTTTTTTTGTTGTTGTTGTTGTTGTTGTTTTTTCCTGAATGGTTAATACAGACTGGTGGTCTGCTGGCTGATCCTACCATTTTATTTTATTTTATTTTATTTTATTTTATTTTATTTTATTTTATTTTATTTTATTTTATTTATTCATGAGAGACACAGACAGAGAGGCAGAGACACAGGCAGAGGGAGAAGCAGGCTCCATGCAGGGAGCTCAATGTGGGACTCCATCCTAGGACTCCAGGATCAGGCCCTGGGCCAAAGGCAGGTGCTAAACCGCTGAGCCACCCAGGGATCCCCTGATTCTACCATTTTAAATCTTAAAAAAAAAATGTATGTGAGGTGAGGCAACTCCATGTTCCGAAAGCCATACCCACATTTCCTTTCCAGATGTGTCCCCTCCATGGACCTATGGGTGACCACCTGCATGCCACCATCTGGCTTGATGAAAGGCATGAATCCTGCTCCCTGATTTGCTCTTTGACTCGCAGGCTGGGTCTTAATCTGAAATCTTTTCCTTTTACTGTGAAGAAGGGTTGCATCTCTTGACCCTACAGTCTGAGGGTTTCTGGCTGCCTCTTCCCCCACCTTGCCCACTTGTGGACAGACTGTGGGTCCTCAGGGCAGCCGGCCAATGCCAGCTTGATACCGAGGATCCTCCTTGGGACGAACACCCTTACCCAGAGCCACACGTTCACTTGCTGCAGATCTGCCTTCCCAGTTGTCTCAGGCATCGTTTTAGGAAATATTTTGCTAAGCCCTGACACAGATCTCTTGTGAGCTTTCTCCTCACCAAAGTCAATGTCACAGTGCCATCACGGTGGGGATGGGACCCGCGGTGGGTGCCAGCTTCTGTGTTGGTCAGCTTTTGCCACGGGAGCCAACAAGCCCAGCATCTCCGTGTGTCGCAGCAGCAGGTCACTTGCTGGTCACAGCTGGTGGGCACTGGTGGTGCTGGAGGGCAGAGGCCGCCTGCACTGGAGCATGGCCCACCATTGCATTGGTGGAGGCCCGAAGTCAGGAGGACGGAGCAGCTCTTTGAGCTGTGGGGCTTGGGAAGGGTGGTGGCCAGCAGATGATTGTGACCAGGTGATACTGTCCTCAGCGGGGGCTCATGGGGGCAGTCTGACCAGTTTGGGAACAAGATGGGTCAAACATGCTGTCCTGTGCTCCTCATTTGGAACTTCTCCCATCCTTTACGAGGCTAATGCACTGTGATTCTTGAGCAAAGCTTGTCCCAAATACCCTCAGTCCCCGACCTCTAGAACTCTCGTGCTGTGGAGCTTGTTTGTGAGGCTCTATTGTCATGTCCAGCGTGTGATTTTTTAATTGACTCCTCAGTGACTAACATGCTTGTACCTGGATAGTTTGAGTGGCTGAGTTTAGCAGGACTTCAAGCCAAGGATTGGATGCTGTCCTGTTACCTATGGGAGCCGTGGTCTATCCCATGGAGGGAAGACTGGAAGGACCAAAATGTGGGAGTCATACAGGTGCTGACCCGTGGCTCAGACGGCATTCAAGCGCCTGCAGCAGCGCCAGCTGGGATGCCATTTCCAGCAACGAGAGGCAGGCTAGTAAGCTCTTGCTGCAGGAACAAACAAGCCTGCATCTCGGTGGTTTCTGACAACCACTCAGCTCTTGACCATACTGCTGGGACCAGAGTGGAGTGCAGCTCTGCTGGGCTCTGAGGCTCTAGGCTGAGCAAGGGTGGCTGATGTCCCTAGAGGCCCTCAGCGGTGACCAATTTAAACCCAGGGCTCGGGCTGTGAGAGCAGCCTTTTTAGGTCTGGAGCCCACTGCACAGTGGTTATAAAAAGCTCAGCTGTGTGGATCATGAGAAAGGTCACTCGCAGGGAAGTGGGGTCCCACAAGCCATCGTTCACTGGTGAGTAACCATCTCTCCCTGGAGAGTGGGTATCAAGCAAAGAGATGACACAGGAGAGTGAAATGATCCCGTGCACGTTGTGTTGTTAAATTTAGAAATCAGCGCTCTGTGTTTGGTATTTTAAGTGCTTGCAATATTTAAGAGAGTTTGGCCTATTACATTTTCCAACAGACTGACCTTATGCCTCTAACTTGACCATCTTAATAGCTGATCTAGATTTGTAATTTTAAGTCGAATGGGACTTTACTTTGTGAAACAGTTGTGGAATTTTAAGAGGATTTAAAGAATTTTTTTGTATTTATCAGTTATTTCATTAGAATTATAAAAGTGTAACAAGTACTCAGGAGTGTGTTTTGTCAGGGAATGGAAGAATCTAAAAAGGAAATAAAATATATTTCCTGATAAATGTCTAACACGTTGAAATGAATTGACTCTCCTTTAAAAAATGATGGTTGTGATTTTAAAATTAAAAAAAAATAATATGATTTCTGTGTTATCAACAGCTTAAGGAAACATTGGGTTTTTAATTCTATAAGAGGTAAGAGGCAAGACTCCTTGGAAACAGGTAGGGCAATGGAACCAGCGATGGGAGATGGGTTTTCTGAGTTGGGCTTGCCTCTGGCTTCCTGGACTGAAGGACGTGTCTGACCCTTCTCTGTCAGCCTGTGCTGGGCTTTGGTCTCTGCCCAGAGGTCAGATGAATGGGTGTAATCACGCAGCTCAGACCCCAGTGATCCTACGATAGCCTGTGCCCCCCCGACCGCCTGCCAGGCAGGAGGACCAGGGTCCTGGGGTCGGACAGAGCACCAACCAAGGATTGGTTCTGTTTGGAGCATTGTCCAGGCTGTGACAGCAGCAGCTACAAAGCCACAGCAAAAGGGCAGTTCTGTATTTGGTATTTATTTACCACAATGCAGAAAGAGCATAGTATTTTAACGGCATTCACATTTCATTTAGTACATTCAAAGAAATGAAATATTTTCCACATTTGAGATATAAAAATGTTCATGCATATTAAAAAATGAAGAAAAATATAAATTTGTGGAACTGTATGCATCAAATATACACTATTATTCTAAAATAAGGTATTAGCAGATAAATGAATTTCAAAAAAAGTATTGTATAAAAAAAGTGAAATGTCATGGAATAAAATAAAAGCTCTATTGAGTCTCAGTATTTTAGAAAATTGTGAGGACATTCTCATTACTTTATATATTTGTCTCTGACTCTTTTGTCTTCCAATGATCCCATCTGCATCAGTCAGCTAAAGCTGTGTAACAAACTACCTCAGTGGCTTAAAACAATCAGCACTGAGAACATTCATGTGTCCTTGGTCAGCAGTGGCTCCGGGAGGGTGGCCACAGGTCTGCGGGGTCTTCCTGTGCTTGGGGCTTGGCTGGCTGTAGGCCAGGGCACCTTGTGTCCATCCTGCCACACGCTGGTTTGAGGTTGTTCAGAGAGAAAGCACGGAACACCTGGAACCACATGGCGCTGTATTCTGTTGGTTAGCCACACTCAGAGAGCTCATCTACTGGCCTTTTGCAGGGTGGTTGCAAGGCTACCTTGCAAACGATGCCGTGTGTGTGTGTGTGTGTGTGTGTGTGTGAGTGTGTGTGTGTGTGTGTGTGTGTGAAGCTTCGATCCACATCATGCCATCACTCTGCACTTTGAGAGGCTCTTTCTAAATCATTTGTTAGGGGACTGACCTGTTTGTATAGGCAGAGAGCTGTCACTGGCTCCTAGCCCAATGATGAATTGACTGACACCCCTACCATCAGGTACATATTCCATCTTTCTGGAGATCCTTGGGATCGGAGCTGGAGTTGCTCCTGCCAAGAAGCGTTTGGAGCAGTGGCTGTGACTCTGGCTCATGCAGATAAGCTGCCTAGACTCAGGGGCAGCTCCACACAGGTTTGTCTTTTTTGCATAAACTGAGCAAATGAATCATTGACCCTGATCTCATGATGTAAAAGATGAGATCTGTAAGGACACTTCACCTGGGTGGCTCAGGGGTTGAGTGTGTGGTCCTGGAGTCCTGGAATAAAGTCCCACATTGGGCTCCCTGCAGGGAACTTTCTTCTCCCTCTGCCTATGTCTCTGCCTCTCTCTCTCTCTCTCTGTCTTTCATGAATAAATAAATAAAATCTTAAAAAAAGATGAGATCTGGATTTAAAAAAATACTGATATGGTGGCAGTACACTGGCACACCTTCCAATTTCTTGGATTTAAAAATTGATGTTATGGGATGCCAGGATAGAGGAGTCCTGGAAAATGGGGTTGCCTTGCTTGGTCTGAGTTCAGGGGTTCCTGAAGCCCCCATTCTGTGGGATGTTGCTTCCCTGAGAAGCCCCAGCCAGTGCCTTCCCACGGCCCTATGAACGGGGCACACAGTCTGCACAGGGGTCCCGTGGCCTGCTGTGGAGGCTCTGACCTTGACCCCACAACACGGGTCTGTGCCAGAATCATCTGAATGCCTTTTATTCTTGGACTCAAACAAAACCACCTCTTCGACCTCATCTGGGCTGGCGGGGGCCTCGGTGTCTGTCTTCTCTGGGGCCTCCCTCCCTCTAGCTCCAGGCCCTTCATGAATTGGGTGAGGGATATGGGTGTGGGCAGGGGCACATGTGTTGTTCACTGAGTATGTGTGAGTGGTCACATGCATCTATGTGTGTGTGTGCATTCGGGTTCATGCACACATGTATGTTACACATTTAGTGGTGTGGGTAGTGCATGCACATGTATTCACACGTGTGCTCATGTACACATGCTGGCGTGCGCCCAGGCACTCAGTGAGAGCCAGCGCCTATCCAGCCCCGACTGTGGGGTGGCACGCTTGTGCTCCTCTGACCCTGAAGGGTGTTTCCATGGGGGCAGCTACTGCCCTGCTGGGCAGATGTGGAAAGCTAGCTTCGGGGCCTTTGCTTGTGGGGGTCTCTCCAAGGCATGGTGCCTAATTTTATATTCTTTCTTTTAAGGTGGACCGCATACGGAGAAGCTTCGGGCCCAGCAAACCCTGAACCCATCCTGCTCCTGTGGCCGGGGATTGGCGCTGAGGCCCAGAGGAGCCCGGAGATGGCACTGGGTCCCAGGGAAAGGCCATGCCCTGCTCTGCGCTGAGCAGTGTGCATCTCTCCCAGGTGGGCAGGCTCACACGCTGTCACCCCCGCTGCCCTACAGCCTGCTCTTACCCGAGGATGTCTGGGATGCCCGGAACAGATGCCGTCTCTTTCCTATGGGTCTTTCACTTCCAGAACAGGCCCAGCTGGAACTGGGGGCCGGGGGTCCAGGGATCAGGAGGCGGGCAGAAGTGGTGACCCCACACTCCCAGCAAGCTGGGCGGGGCCGAGGTGAGCTCAATCTTGGGTTCCCAGTTTGGCCCAGCTCCAGCCAGCTTCTGGCTACAGCCTCCCCCGCCCCCCGACTCCCCAGCAATGATGGCCCAGTGCACAGAGACGTCCCAGCTTTTGCCGTCAGGACAGATAAACAGTCGGCCTGCTGTTTATTCCTGCTGAGACCACCAGGCCCCTCTCTCTGGAGCTGGGGCAGCAGCTCACAATGGTGATGAGAGAAGCCCTTCATCTGCCTGGGCTGTGAGATCTGCTGGTCGCCACCCTGGGTGTTGGGGGGAGGGGTGGTGGGGTGGGACCCAGAGGTCGCAGTCTCTGAGCCAAGCCTGGCATTCAGCTCCAGAGAGGAGCCACCAGGCCCCAGGGAGTAGGGGAGGGGTGCTGGGCCTCCTATGGCCTCTTGGGTCAGGGGCTGGGTGTGGGAGCATGCAGGTTGGGAGTGTGGATGCTGGTCTGTGGTGGAGTCAGGCCTAGAGCCGACAGAGGGGTGGGCAGGGTGGGGAGACAGCTTCCAGGGACAGGCCCCGTAGTGTACAGGAAGGGGGACCCCTAGACCTGGCCCAAACCCAGATGCCTGCAGCTGGCACCTCTCCCTCAGTGCCCCTGCTGGCTTCTGCCCACCCGCCGCTTTAGGAGGTCTGATGGGATGGGAGGCAGTGTCTGGGCCCCAGGGTCTGAGGTCCTCCTCAGCCCCTTCCACTGCCAGGCAGTGCCCCTAGGGCACCCCAGTCCAGGCAGCCCTAGCCCAGGCAGCCTGTGGAGGGAAGAGCTCCAGGAAGGGCCAGTGAGCATGCTGGTGCTCCATGTCCTCATATCTCCTCCGGGCAGTGGGCGAGGATGCCCTGATAGCCTCACCCACAGATCACTGTCCCTGTGGGGGACTCAGTTTCCTTCCCAGTGAAGCAGGTTAGTGGTACTGACTCTGTGCCCGTAGGGGTCCGGGACACCATCCTCTGGAGCCCAGGGCTTGCTGGCTCATTGTTTGTGCTCAGTGGAGGTGGCTCTGCCTGCCTTGGCCAGCACCCTTGTAGGGCCAGGTCGGCAGCGCTGACTGGGTGGAGGGCATCTGCGGTCTCAGCTTCCACGGCCCCCCACCATCCAAGGCCTGTGGCCCTGGGATCCTGAGCTGTTCTGAGAGTGGCCTCCTGGGGTGACCGCCCATGGTCATTGCATGCAGGCGCCAGCAGAGGGAGGCCGCGCTCCATGCACAGCCGGGCCTTCACCGGGATGCTCCCTCCTAGGTGCCTGCAGGAGGGAGGGTGGCGGGGGCCCTCTGGCCTCACAAAGGCCGAGGTCTCAGCCATCTGCAGGGCCCAGGAGGTGGGGACCCAGGTTTGGTCTCCGAGGGCTGTGGATGATGGCCTTCTGGCGCCCACTCTCCCAGCTGGCTGGCCCTCCGAGCATCCGTGTGGTTCTCCTGAGCTTGGGCTGGGCACCGATGTACACCCATAGTGTGGGAGGGGAGACAGAGGCAGGTAGGAGGGCAAGGGGCTCTCATGGTTCTTGGACAGGAGCCCTGTCAGGTTCTAACCACGGGGCGGGGGTGGGGACCCAGGAATGGGGGCCTGACCGGTAGCAACCATGGCTATGTCTTTCCTGTGCTGGCTCATGTTGATCCCATCGGCTCTCCTGCAGGGGCCAGTGATCCACAGGCAGGCCTGCACGACATGATCGTGAGCTGTACCTCCCCCCCAACCCCAGCTGGGAACTCCGAATGGACGGAGCCCAAGAGGTGGCCCCACAGGCAGGTGGTGGGTTCAGCCCATCAGTGTTGGGAAGCCGAGCCCCGTGGGGGCCCCAGGGGAGCTACAGCCCCTGCCCACGTACCCAGGGCTGAAGCAAGCTGTCCTTCAAAGCTGCCAAGGACGTCTCGCAATGAGCCACAGTGAGAGCCACTGTTCACGCTTGACTGAGTGGGGCTGGGGTGGTGCTGTTGGAAACCAATACAGCAGCAGCCCGGGAAACACTTGGAACCGGCGGTCCTGGGCTGGGGGCACACGGCTGGCACGACGGGAAGCACCATGAGTGCAGAGGGTGCAGGTGTCTGTCGCGGCATTACTTACACTGCTTGGAGTCCGCTTCAGCTCACAGGTCAAGTGAGAAGAGATGGACACGGCCTGGGTATTAGTCTCCAGTGGCTGCTGTAACAAGTCACCTCTATCGTAGTGGCTTAAAGCCTCACAAATGCATTGTCTTAGCGTTCTGGGGGCCAGAGTCCTACTCAAGGTGTGGGCAGGGCCGCGTTCCTTCTGGAGGCTCCAGGGGAGCACCATCTGTTGCCAGCCTTTCTGTCTTGATGGGTATATTAATGCAAGTGGCACATCCTATCTGAGATGGAGGCAAGTGCCCTGGAACAGCCCGGTGGGCTAGTCTCGGGCCTGGGTGCCCTGGGAGTGCCCTCTGCTGTGGGTCCCGAGCTGAGACTCCCCCAGCCTGTGGCCCAATCTCGGAAATCCACGTGGCAGGCTCTGCCTGGGGGCACCTTGGGTCACAGGAAGGGCAAGGGGGGACCAATGGGGCCCCAGAACAGGGAGTATGGGCCCATCCTGTCCAGCGATGGCTCCAGGTACTCTGTCCTCTCTGTTGGAGCTTCCAAGGCCAGAGCCAGACTCGCACACACCTGGAGGGCCTCCCTTGGTTGAGGTATCTCTGACATCGGGGACCCATGTACGACCTCTGGGGCAACCCTTGGGCCGAGCAGTGTGGGGACAGGGGCTTGGGGTCCAGCCACCATGGGACCCACAGGCGGGAGTGAAGGTTGGAGGTCAGGCTGCTGGACTTAGTGTGCAGGGACCCCAGCCAAGGGGTGGGACCTGTCGGAGCCTTGGTCGTCATCGGCAGCAGGAAGCCTGCGGTTCTGGAGAACTTGAGAGGGCCGTGGGCCTGGCAGTTGCTTTGGGGACCTGGGGGCTGCCACGAACACCCTTCCTCACTCCCCACAAACATTCCCCGCACCCCCCCCCCCCATCTCCCCGCAACAAAGCTAAGCTGCTTTTGGAAAAAAGAAGGAAAGCCAAACTAAACAAGCCTGGCCTTTGAGACCTCCAGCGCTGTCTACGGACTGAGCGGGCTTTGATGGGGCAGGGGCTGGGCTGTGCACCTGGGAATGTGGGGACCACGTGGCTGCAGGCAGAAGGCCCGACAGCAGTCCCATCAGGCCTCCCCTTGACTCCCTTGGGTGCCCCATCCTCGCACATGGGCTTCCCGGTCCCTGAGCCCAGTGGGCCACCATGCAGGGCCCTCTATCCCGAGGGTTAAAGCATGTTCCCCTGTCCCCCTGGGGGGATGGAGGGCTTTCCCAGGGGGAGGGGCACACATCCCACAGGGCACTTGCCTGCTAGGGAGTGGAGGGGACTCAGGTACCGTCACCTGGTATCGCCTTGTGGGGTCATTAGACTCCTCCAGTGGACTGGTCCCCGTCCCTGCTCCTCCGGCCGCCCTGGACTCCGCTCATGCCCCTGGGGACCGGATGAGGCCTCTGGGCGGCTGGGCCGGGACTGGGGGGTCACAGAGGCCCTGGTTTAACGAGCAGCACGTGTGCGCCCGGCTCGGCTTCCTGCAGAGCGCTCGCCCAGAGGACTGGTGCTTGGCGACCACGGAATTTGGCTCCTTCCCAGTGTCACAACCATGGGGAGCTCCCCACCCCGCAGCGACAGTCTTGGCCAGACTTGGCCAGGCGGGCGTGGTGGGGCCCGTGGGGGGCCTGCGTCCAAATTCAGGGGGCAAACCCAGGGTGGGAGCAGCGGCGTGGGCGGAGATGCCCGCGCGCAGGAGCCATTAACCACCAGGTAACAGATTTGATTAATTTTGTGCCTGGAGGGGTTTTTTTTCTTTTCCCAAAGAATCAGAGAAAACAAAATATTTTTCTAATTAAATAAATCTACGGTGCACGCTAATGGAGCCCGTCTGTGGGCTTGTGACAGGGCAGGGGGAGACGTGGAATAATGATTTTATTTTTTCATTAAATAGAATTATAGGCAGTTACTCAAAGCAACGCTGAGCCTAATTGAAAGAAACCCATTTCTTCTTAATTTACTTTCACGGTTTTGAATGATAAAAGAGGGTGTTCGTTGGAAAATTAAATAAAAAACACAACACGAGGAGAGGAGTTTCTGTAGGTGCATTATTTTCTCCTCGAGCTTTAAGTAACGGTCACTAGGCCCTGGCAGGAAAGAGGAGCCTCGGGCTATGGGGGGTGTGCCCAGGGTCTCAAGGTGGGGGAAGTGCGGCAGCTGTGAGACCCTAGACCCCAGCTCTGTGGGCTCTGTCTCCCCTGCATGGGCCATGCGCCACGCGCGGCCCCACAGGCACGAACAGCCCAGTGTCTGTCCCAGGTCCCTCGCTTCCTACTTCCTTAGGGTCTGGACCTCCCTCCAGGAAGAGTTTCTGCTCATCAGAATCCTCGGGAAGGCTGCTGGCACGAAGTGTGGGGCGTGGAGACTGCTCTTGAGAGTCTGTCCTCCTGGGGCCTGTGTCATCTGACAGCGTCCATCTCTGCTGCCCTCTAGGAGGGTCCCCACCCCCTCCAGTGTTCATGCTGCAGTCTCTGTCCTGGTGCCTCCACCGTCCTCTCTAGTTATTCATCAAGTCCACTGCCCACCCTGCTGTCTGAGGCTCCACTTCTTCCAGGAAGCCCTCCCTGACCAGCCTTGTCCTCCGCACATCCCACTGTGCCCAGCTCTGGGTATGAATGAGGATGCAGCTCACCACATGTTTATTGAACATCTACTGTGCATAGGATGGCCCTTGGAGGTCCAGGCTGGGGGCCACTGCATGGCCTGCCTCGGTGGCTGAGAGTGTCCGGAGCCATGCCCTGGAGCTTTCTGGGATGCCAGGAGTGCCCTACACCTGCGCTGTCCAGAGGGGTGGCCATATGTGGACGTTGAGCATTTGAGATGTAACTAGTGTGACTCAGGAGCTGAATTTTAAATTTTATTTATTTTAGTTAATTTAAATTGAAACTGTCAGGGGCACCTGGGTGTCTCAGTGGTTGAGTGTCTGCCTTCGGCTCAGGTTGTGATCCCAGGGTCCTGGGATCGAGTCTTGCATCGGGAGGAGAAGCTTGCTTCTCCCTTTGCCTGTGTCTCTGCATCTCTCTCTATGTCGCTCATGAATAAATAAAATCTTAAACAAAAATGAAATTGTCACTCTGGCTACCATATTGCGCCGCAGTGTTTAAAATCTGGTGACATCCTCACATGTTAGATATAATATTCCAACACAGAGAGGCCCCAGTATCTAACTCACACACCCTTCTCATTTTGGGGGAGAACAGCATTTCTTGGGTGAGAGATAAATATGGTCAGAAAAGCATGAGGGTGTTTATTCTTAATTGAAAAAATGTAACATAATATGATGTTCAGAATGCACAACAGTCTCTGGGAAGTAACAAGATGCCCCGATCCAGCTGCCAGCTGCCCCACCCCTGGGCCCCACTTTATCCCTGAGAGTCACAGTGAAGGGATGCAGGTGCCCGTGGAGGGTCAGGCCTCCTGCAATGCAGCCACTGAGCCTCCAGCCACAGGAGAATAATCATGTCCTCAGCTCATATCTTCCAGGTGGGCCCCCGCTAGTGCCGTGGGTGATCACCCAGGAGGGGAGGCACAGACCAAGGCCTCACGGGGCTTCCCTGGGCATTTCTGGGTGTGTGCCCCGTTCTGTCTGCCTCTGAGCTGCTGGGCTGCCCAGTCCGCACTGGGGCTGACCGAGGCTGCTGAGGTGAGCCCGGGGTCCCCCACCCTGGACTCCTCAGAGCATGACCCCGCTCCTTTGGCCCATCTAGGCTCTCAGGACCCTCCCAGTGGGGTTTCCACCTGTCCATGCGCAGTGGCCAAGTGGTCACCTCCGGGTGATGTCACTCCCCACGGGGCCACTTTGCTGGGAGGATATGTTTCCATTCACTGCTTCTGCTACTTTTTATGCTAACTACTTCCCAGGAAGGGCCCAGTGGCCGCACATAATGGTTCCTGTCTGCGAGGCTTCCAGGCCATTCTCTGTGGCTCTGCCCTCCAGCCCTCTCCCAAGGAGCTGGGATGAGCTGCTCCTGCTCTGAGGTGGCCTCAACTCCCTAGGGTCCCTGGTGGGGTCCTTGTTGCAGCCACTTTCCCTTGCTTTCTTGGAACCTGGGCCCGAAGGGCCTGTCTGGCTTTTGGAGTGGTCTGCTGAGGCCACTTATTAAACACCTGCTGTGTGCCAGCCCTGTGCTAGACCCTGAGCCCCGGGGCTGGGTGCATGAGCTCAGCCAAAAGCGGGGCTGTGTGCGAAATCTGCCTTCTTTCCTCTCCGTGGGGACAGGGACTCAGGCTGCCCTGCCCTAGGCTGTGTCCAGTATGTCAGCCTCCTGGCTAGGTTTCCTTTGTGTGCTGCTCTCATCACCCCTGGTAGCCTGACTGGGGTGCAGCTGGTATGGCTGGGGACGGGTGATGGGTTAGTGATGTCTGCGTGGGCTGGAGAGTGAGCACCAGGGGCAGGCATCCACCACCACGACGCCACTGTTTTTCAGCCCACTGGCCCCTGTGTGTTCAGTTGGTGAACATGGGTGCTGCTGGGACCCCCACCCCAGGGCCTGTCCCAGGTCACCAGGTCTGTCTGTTACCTACAGCATCTTTCCCATCCTGCAACGTGCACCGATGGGTATCTTGTGCAGAAGGAAGCTGTGCGTGCACCAGGTGGGGTGGGCTGGGGGACCAGATAAAGGAGAGAGACAGGTGCCACCAGCAGGTGCAGAGACCATGGGGGCAGGAAGGAACCTCTGGGTTTGCTGGTGGAGAGGTCCGGGTGGCACTGTGCTGACGAGCCTCTGAGCCTGGCCTGGGGTCTGTGCCCAATGTCCCTGCCCTGGGTGTAGGAGGAGGGAGCATGGTGCTCAGCAGTGCCCTCCTTTACCCAGAATCCTCTGTCAGCAGCCATAGTGCCCACCCTGCCCTGCTGGTCTGGGGCTTTGCCCTGCCCTCTGGCCATCACCCTGTGGAAGGGACATTGAGGGGTCCCAAAGCTGAGGAGAGTGTCCAGCCTTCCCTCGGCCTGGGGAAGGTGGCCAGGGTGGGGCTGAGCAGTGCAGAGTACCTAGCAGGGTGCCCCTCTCTGGGGGTCTTGGGGCTCCCATGTTGCCTTCTGATCCTCCCTGGTGGCCTCATAGCCCCTGGGGTGGAAGCTGGCACCATGAGGCAGTCCCGGCGTGGCCAGCCGACCAGCCGTGGAGGCGCGCCCGGGGCGTGATGGATGGAGGCGACCGTCCTGCAAGGCCATGACAAATGTCCCTCTCACTCACAGGCTCTCCTCGGGATCCTCTAATACTCCTCGAAGGTGAAGTCCCATTTTTCCGCTGTAATCACACTATTAAACTTTAATATCCAATATTAATAAAACATACTCTCCCTAATAGAGCCAGCCGAGGCGGGGGTGAGCCAGCGGGAGGATGGCCCCTGGGTGACCGTCCTCTGTGCTCTCCCCGTTGGGCTGAGCATGGGGGCAGGGCTAGGGGGCAGCACCTTGGGGGTCCCCTGGCTCCTCTCTCCCCTCGAAGCACCAGGCTCCTTCCGGCTTTCCAGTGGACGCTTGCCAAGCAACATGGTGCTGCTCTGCACAGGTGAGTGGGGTGGCCTCTAGTGGGGTGTGAGGTGGGCCTGTGCATTGACTGAAGCCAAGCTCCAGGGTCAAGGCCCCTCTGCCCTTACCCCTCATGAGCCCTGTGCTGCAGCCATGCTGGGCTGTGACCTGCTGCCCAGTGTAGGGGTGCTGGTAACAGTTTGTCCAAACTGGGACAGTCTGGAGAGAGTGCAGGCCCCCCCTCCCTGTTGGCTGGGCCAGTAAGTGTCACTGGGGCTGCCCAGGGACCCTCATTGCTCCCTCTTGGGATTTTGCTGGGGAACTGCCTCCCTGCTATGCCTGCCTGCCTTCTCTCCTGCTCACTGCCACCCCTGGGCCCCAGTCAGTGTCACCTGTTCCCTGGGGCCTCCCTTGGGCTTGTGCATGGAGCACAAGCTGCTGTCAGGGGACCAGGCTGCAGAGCAGCCAGATGCAGGTTATAGGAGAAACAACAGGTCCTGCTGGAGGACCCCCCAGCTCTCCCTAGAGGCTCCTCAAGACCTAGTAGGTCTGGGGTGACCAGCAGGTGCCCGGGGACACCTAGAAGCCCCCATGCCACCAGCAAGAGCATTCTTCCCACTTGGGAGGTTCCCTTTCTCCCAGATAGGCTGAGCTTTATTTTACTCTAGTTATTTTATTTTTGAGAGGGAAATCTCTTATGGTACAATTCAGCCCTTTGAAATGAACAAGCCAGTGATTTTTAGGGTAGCAGATCTTTGCTCACAGATTCCCTGTCTGCAAGTTCACCTCCTCACCGACAGCAATTCGTGGCACCCAGATCAGTACCCGTGGAATGTCGTGGTCATTCAGACACTTGCAGGCAGCTGAAAACCTGCGTCCCGTCGCCTGGTTCAGCCCCGGCTGCGGACAGGGGTATTTAGTGATGTGGGTTTTGCAGGTTTGTGCTTCTCCTTGGCCCTAGGTGGAGCCGACCTGCCTGTGCACCTGCCCCGCGGAAGGACCAGACCTGGACTGCCCACGCCACGACTGTTGCCCAACAGCCGCCCCCGCCATGCCTCCTGGAATGGCCTCAGTGATCCTCCAATGGCCTCCGATGGTCATTTTGATTCTGTTTGTGTCCTTGCCTCACCCTCCCCAGGCCCAATGTGTCTCTGCTTCCCCCAAATGCCAGCTTGTCCTGGGCGCACAGAGAGGGAGGAGGTGGAGGGTGCCTGGGGCCCTGCAGGCTGGTGCTGCGTCGGGGAAGGACCCCAGGCCTCAGAGGCTTGAGGTGTTTATAGCGATGGAGGCCAGCCAGGAAGCAGGGGACAAAGAGGCTTTGCTAGGGGTGGGGCCAGAGCGTGACAGAAAGCCTTCCCGGGAAATCTGGACTGGCCCTCCCTTCCCCGGGGGCAGGGCAGCGGGAGAGGAGAATGAGGGCTTTGTAAGCTCTGTCCTCTACCCGAACCGGTCGCCACCCCACCCTGGTAGCATGTGGCTCCCACCCTGCATTCCACCACCTGGAGCCTTCCAGAAGCCCAGCCTCCTTCTGGCCGGAGCCGGGTCGTGCGGCTGGGGCGTGAGGCCCGGGAGGGGGCGCAGGGTTCTGAATTCCAAGTTTGTGGGTCTAGAGTCCAGGTTTGAAGGCTGAGCTCCAGGGGCTCTGGGTGTTGGGTGAGGGAGGAGGGCGGAGCAGGAGCTGGGTGTGGAGGGGGTGGTGGGCCAGGGGAGTCCCCAAAGAACCTGTGAGGTCATGTGGAAAAAATCAGGCGGGCCCATCCAGGGTGGGTTCAGCTCCCTTAGACCCTTTAGATGTTGTCTCAGGGCATGGGACGCCAGGGAGAGGGAGTTTCCGGCCGCAGCTCAAACGAGGGTCCTTCAGCTGGGTCCACACCTGGCCTGGCTGTCCCCCAGCCCGGGACCCTGTTCTGCCACCATGGGCTCTGCATATGGGAACTCCTGGTGCCTTCACTGGCCCTGCCCGCCCCTCCCCTGGGCTTCCCAGAGGCTTGTCCACGCAGCCCGCTGGCTGCCCCCCCACCTCCAAGGCTCTTCGGGCAGCATGGTGGCATTGGAGGGAATGGTGGGGAAGCAAATGGTCCGCACACATTCACTACTATGAAATTTAAGATTAATTATGATTTCCATAGGAATCTCATTATGCAAATAATAATCATTTCCTTCTGCAGGGGCCTTGAGGCCCGCGGGGCCTGGAGATCCATCTCCCCGACCCCCAGGGCATTATCTGTTATGAGACTTTGTCAAATACAGGCGTGGAGCTCTAATGCTTGGGCGCCTTTTCCAAAGAAAGCTTGGGGACGTCTGGATAAAACTGATTGTGTGTGTGTGCTTTTCTTTCCCCAGAACAACTGCAAAATGCTTTTTCAGATTTAAGTGGAAGATTTTGTCGCTAAAGGCTGAGAAAAGATCAAATCTGCACAGAGTAAGTCCACCACCTTATCGCCAAGGAGGTCATGAGACAAACCGCAAAGCTAACACCAGCGCCGGCCCCGATGGGTGCAGAGGGGCTCAGGTGCGGAGCCTCCCCAGCAGGGTTTAGTGAACTGCAGCCGCCAGGCCAGCGCCGTCCAGGAGTGCCCCTGGCCTTTGTCTCTGCTCTTGGGTGGCCGGAGGAGGGGACTTCCATTTACTCATTGATGTTCTATTGGGCAGTCAGATTCCTGTGCCCCAGGCAGAGGTCAGAGGCAGTTCTGGAACCCGGTGGACATGTTATCTACGCCAAGAGGAGAGAGACCGGCAACCACTCCCTTTTGGTCTCACTGCAGAGTTGAAGGCAGGTCTGAAAAACCAGGTGGTAATGAAGTGTTTATCTTCTTGGTGTGACACTCAGAGACACAGAGTGCACATAGCATTCAGGTCATCCTCACGGGGTCATAGCATTCAGGGATCACGTGGTCTATATAGAGTGAGGGATGGGACAAAAGTGTTACGACACCAGTCATGTCAATAAATCTGATCTCCTTGATCCTGCTGCGTGGCTGGGTGGACCTTTCGCATGAGGGGTGAACTATGGCAGCTTCTTCTCCACCTCTGTTGGTGAACTGAAGCACGTGTGCATGCAGAAAGCTGCTCCATTGTCACCGTCACTGAACATACTCAAGACACTTTCACCTAGATCAGGAGACGGAGCATCCCCCACCCGGCCCCCATGTCCACTCCATCGTTTTTCCACATTCCTCCCCAAAGCAGCCACCACCTGAACTGAACTCCCAAGCATGTGCTGGTTCTGCCTCTTTCTGAACCTGATACACATGGAGTCGCAGGTGCGGCCTGTGTGTGCCTGGATCCCTTCTCTCAGCGTTGTGACATTACTCCACGGCATGCGGAGCCCTTGTGTCCTGCCTTTTCTGCTGCTCAGTAATCACATCTTATCTGTACCACAGTTTATCGTCCTCCTGCCAGTGGACATTTGGATTGCGTCTGTCTTGGGACTGTGGCCAGTTGTGCGGCTTGAAAAGTGTTGTGCGGGCTTTCTCGGGCGCGCGTGCAGGACGGGGTTCTCACCAGCCCTGGAGAGAGCCAGACTGTAAGTCATTCTGGTAGGCATGAAGGAGTGTCCCATGGTGGGTTTAATTTGCATTTCCCTTGATGAGTAATGACACTAAGCACTTTCTTCCCCCAATTGTTTATAGGATAACTTACAAAAAACCTGTTCAAGTCTTTTACTCACTTTTTATTATTATTATTATTATTATTATTATTAATTATTATTAAGCTGTCTTTGGTTCTTGCTGATTTGTAGATGGTCAGTATATATTCTGGATATGAATCTGTTACCCGATATATTTGCTTTCAATCCATGGTTTGCCTTTTTACCTTCTTGCCTTATGGTCGGTGTTTTCATATTCCTGCCTCAAAGGCATGCATGTTTTCTCCTGTGTTACCTTCTGGGAATTTTATCTTTCAAATTTAGAATTCATGTTGTCCTCGGAGCTGGTGTCTAAGGGTGGTGTAATGTGGAGATCCAGATTTCTTTTCCATGATGATGTCCAAGTGACTCAGCACCATTTCTTGAAAAGGCTGTACTCCCCCTGCTACACTGCAGTAGAGCCTTTGTCCTATGCCAAGTGACCATTTATGTGTCTGTTTTATGGGTCTCATTGTCTGTCCTTGTGCCAACGCCACATCCCTTAGTTACTGTAGCTTCATAATAAATGTTGGTGTCTGGTAGGGTAGGTCCTTTGACTTCGTTTTTCTGTAAGGTTGTCTTGGCCCTTCCGGGTCCTTGCCATTTTCATGTACGCTTGAAAACTGGCTTATCACTGGGGCACCTGGTGCCTCAGTTGGCTGAGTATCCGACTCTTGATTTTGGCTTATGTCATGATCTCAATGTGGGGAGATTGAGCCCTGCGTTGGGCTCCATACTCAGCTTGGGATCTGCTTGTCCCTCTCCCTCTTCCCACTTGTGGTCTCTCTCCATTGCTCTCTCTCTCTCTCAAATGAATAAAGAAAATCTTTTAAACAAACTCTGACATGCCAGGGTTCTACCAATAAAAACCTGTTGCAATTTAGAAATTAATATTGAATCCACGTATTAATTGGGAGGTATCTTTACATGACATCTTTACATGTCATTTTTGGTTGCTTTACTTTCTAATTATTTAATGTTCATGCGATCCCCAGGCTATATGTGGGAGCCCTCACCCTTCCCACTCCCAAACCACCATAGAAACCCAGACCTATCTGCTTTCTAAGCCCTTTCTACCCTTTTTGGACCAGCTGAGCCAGCACTCCTCTCTCCCCAAAGCCTCATTATGGGAGCCATAAACCTTCTCATATTCTTTTGGATGTGAATATGGTTATTGTATCTACATCTGAACCAAAGGTTACATGGGGTGAGGTGATCCATCTTGATTCTTGTTGTGTGGTGACCACAACACCAGCATATAAGAATGTGATTGATTTTCATATATTCACCTCATATCCAGTCACCATACTGAATTTATTTGATCATTATAATAGTTTATCTGTGGATTCTTTAAGATAATTTACATAATAAGTCAGGTTGTCTGCAAGTAAAAGTTTTATTTCTTCCTTCCCAATAAAATGCCTGTTATTTTTTCTTGCCATATTACACTGGCTAGGACCACTAGTGCAAAGCCGAATAGACCCAGGAAGAGCAGATGTCTTTGTTTCATTTCTAATCTTATGGAGAAAGCTTTAAATACTTCACCACTAAGTAATATATGATCTAGACTTTTTGCTCTCTATCAGACTAAGGAAGTTCCCTCCTATTATTTTCTTTTTTTTTTAATAAAGATTTTATGTATTTATTTGTGTGTATGTGTGTGTGTGAGAGAGAGACAGAGAGAGACAGAGACAGAGACACAGGCAGAGGGAGAAGCAGGCTCCCTTCAGGGAGCCCGATGTGGGACTCCATCCTGGGGTCATGAGATCACAGGCAGACTGAGCCACCCAGGCATCCCCCCTTCTATTATTTTCTGAGAATTGTTTTCATTACCATACTTTTTCTGTATTCTATAAATTGATTTCTTTGTAAATTGATTTCTAGCTTAATTCCATGGATCAGTACTCACTGTGTACTTGCAAGAAATTGGGAGTCAATGTCTCCTCATATTTTGCGTCTTGCATACCTCATCTGAGTCACCCTCTTCTTGGCCCTGCTTTGATATTTGTGAGGTCTGTTTTCTATCAGAATATGATAAACTTTGGTTAATATTCCTTATGTATTTGAAAAGGATGTGTATCCTGCAGTTGTTGGGTATAGTGGTGTATATCTATAAACCGGGTCTCATTTTTTAAAAAAGACTTTATTTATTTATTCATGAGAGACACAGAGAGAGAGAGGCAGAGACACAGGCAGAGGGAGAAGCAGGCTCCATGCAGCGAGCCCAACGTGGGACTGGATCCCGGGTCTCCAGCATCAGGCCCTGGGCTGAAGGCGGCGCTAAACCGCTGAGCCACCCAGGCTGCCCTTCATTTTAATTAAAATTTCAAACTCTATATTCTTAGTGAACCTGTTGGTTCTATCAGTTTCAGGCTGACGTAGGTGAAAAATTTCCCATTGTGATTATAATTTTGTTCATTTCTCCCTTTATATCTGTCATGTTGCCTTACATGTTTTGAAGTTATATTATTAGGTATATATAAATTTAAAATTATTGTATTTTCCTGAAAGGTGACCATTTTGCCTTCACTGACTGTCTCCTTGATCTGTAGCACAGCTTCTTGCCTCAGGGTCTGCATTGTTTGGTATTACTGTATCAAAACTTGAATTTCCTTTCTGCTAGTTTTATAGGGTGCAGATATTTCTATCCTTTTTGTTTCAATTTTTGCATATCTTTATAGTTAAAGTATGTCACAGGCAGCATGTAGTTGGTCTTTTAAAAAATACAGTATGACCATCTTTATCTTTTAATTGGGACACTTAGTACTTTTACATATAATTACTTGTATTTTGGGGTTTAAATCTACCATGTGACTATGTTGTTTTTCTATTGAACACATCTGTTTTTGTCATTCCTTTTCATTTCCTGTTGTTTTCTTCTTTTCTCTATTAACTTTTTAGATATAGGTATTTTCTTCTCCTTTTAGTCTTTACCTAAAGATTAAAATATGCATGCTTGATTTGTTAACTTTGCCATAGTTGAGTACTTCTCACTTCTAAGACTATGGAAGCGCCTTAGAATAAATATTTTAACTCCATTTATTTATCCCCTCTTGCATTTTGTGTTATTGCTGTGATACATGTTAATCCTACCATATACATAAAACCCAATAGGATGCTATAATTGTTTTATATAGTCAAGATTCATTTATATTTATTCACATAGTTATCTTTTCTCTGCATTTAATTGTCTCTGCATTTAATTTCATTTCTTTGCTTTGGGGCAATTTTCTTTTTGCTTGAGAATTCTTTTTAATATTTATGTGTGTGTCATGGTGGGTGCATGAAGGTGTGTGTGGTGGGGTGTGTGTGATGGTGTGTGTGCGTGATGGTGTGTGGTTGTATGTGTGTGATCGTGGGTGTATGTTGATATATGTGTTGGTGTGTGTGTGATGATGATATGTGTGATGGTGTGTGTGTGTGGTGGTATATGTGTGTATGATGGTGTGTATGATAGTGTGTGGTTGTATGTGTGTGATTGTGTGTGTGTGTGTGATGGTGTGTGTGTGTGGTGTGTGGTTGTGTGTGTGTGTGATGGGTGCATGATGGTGTGCATGTGGTGGTGTGTGTGTGTGATGGTGTGTCTGTGTGTTGCTGTTATGTCAGTTTTCTGTCATGTTTTTTTTTTTTTTTTTGGCCTTCATTAAAAACAACTTTATTAAGCTTTATTTACATACCATTAAATTCATGGTGTGAGGGACGCCTGAGTGGTTCAGTGGTTGAGTGTCTGCCTTCCGCCCAGGGTGTGATCCTGGAGTCCCAGGATGGAGTCCCACATTGGGCTCCCTGCATGGAGCCTGCTTCTCCTTCTGCTTATGTCTCTGCCTCTCTCTCTGTGTGTCTCTCATGAATAAATAAATAAAAAATCTTAAAAAAATTCATGGTGTGAATGAGTTTTAGTATATTTGCAGAATTATACAACCACCAGCACCACAATTTAATTTTAGAATATTTCCATCACCCAAAAAGGAAACCTCCTTCCTATTTAAAGTCACTCCTCATTCCCCACCCCAGCCTTAGGCAACTACTAATCTACTTTGTGTCTCTATACATTTGACTCTTTGGACAATTTATATAATGATATGTGTTCTTTTGTATCCAGCTTCTTTCAGTAAGGTTCTTGAAGTTTATCCACTTTGTAGCATGAACTGGTGCTCTTGAGGCTCACTATTCCACTGTATGGAGAGACCACATTTGTTTATCATTCAACAGTTGAGGGACATTTGAGTTGTCTCATCTTTTTGGCTTTTGTGTATAAAGCTACTGTAAGTATTTGTGTATAAATTTTTGTGTGGACAAATCTTTTCATTTCTCTTAGGAGTATACTAGGAGTGGAATTGTTTGATCATATACATGATCTATGTTTCACTCTCTAAGGAATCATTGGTCTTTATTTTTGAAGCTATCCCCTTGCATCAGAATTCTAAGTTGGTAGTTATTTTATTCCAGCACGGGAACTATAACAACGCACTGTCTTTGGCTTCTATCATTTGTGTTGAGAAATGCACTGTCAGTCTATTGGTGTCTTTTTTTTTTTTTTGAAGACATTTTTCAGCTCTAAAATTTCCATTTATTATTTTTCAGATTTCAAATTTCTGGTGAAAGTTTCTGTTTTCTGAAACACACCTTTGTTAAGCCTTTTCTGAGAACTCTGTTATCTGGATCACCTGTGGGTCTATTTCTATCATCTGTCCTTGGTTTTCCACTTGTGTGTGGCCCAGTATTATGGTGTCCTGTGGCCGCTGTAACAAAGTGCCACAAACTGAGGGCTTAGGAGAACAGAATCTTTCTTTCTTTTGGAGGCCTAAAATCCAAAATCACTGAGTTGGCAATGTGTATTTCTTCGGAGCCTCTAGGAGAGATTTCATTCCTTGCCTCTTTCAGCTTCTGACAGCTCCAGGCTTTCTTTGGTTTGTGGCCACATCCCTCCAATCTCTGTTTCCATGGTCCTGTGCATGCCTTGTCTTCTTCTTGTGCATCTGGAATATATCCATTACAGAGTTTTCTGTTCTACAGCAGGGGGATGGGTCTGCTGTAAGGTACAGCAGAAGGGGAAGTGTATCACAATGTATAATAACTGTCTAATAAAATAAAAATTATTTGAATGCTGAGTATGAAATAGCCACTTCTTTACAAAATTGAACTATGTTACAAATGAAGGTTGATCTTTTTCCTTATCTTCAGTTGTTTGAGGCATACATTGATAACAAGTCATTGAACATATTTCACAAGTACATCTGCATTCTGCAGCAGAGCATGAAAAAACACTTTGAGAGCCTTGGGGACTGCAGCGGGGTTGAGAATGGTTTTACCTGCCTCTTTCACATGTCACATCTCCCACAGTGAGATGCCCGATGTGGCAATAATAGTGGGGCTGTGGGGTCTGGAGCCATGGCCTCTCCTGCGTAGTTGACTGTGTTTTGGCTTCCTCAGCTCTGAACTGGGAAGGACAATAGTCCTACTTCATAGGGCTCTTGTGGGGATAATGTGTGTGCAAAGCATTTGTAGAACAAGGTCTTGACACTTGGTGAGCACTCTGTAAGATTTATCCAACAGTCCTGGCAAAATTCTAGGTCCTCTTTCTGTCTGAACATCCAGAACTTTCCTTCAGAACCACCAAGTACACTATCATTGATGGCTTGCAGTATGAAGATGAATTTCTGATTTCGTGGAAATAAAGACAGAAACCATGTAAGGCCCTGACTTGTGCCGCTAGCCAGGGCTGTGTTGGGAAAGTGTCAGCAATATCCCCCATGCGCCCGGCTGTAATCCACGCCACTAGCCCTTGGTGAACTGCCCCTGGCTGACCACCCCTTCCCGCCTCCCCCCTCCACACCTGCTCCACTAATGACTTCACCTCTCACTTATCATTCTACCTTAGCAATACTTTTGACCATATGAGAGCTTTAAGGTCTAGACACAGACTTAATCAGGGTCCATCAGGAATTTGTGACATGGAGAACAGAGCTGAAACTGAATCCCCAGAGAGAGTCCCACGTGGGGCTTGGTTTTCAGCTCACACAGGCCAGTTTCTTTCTTTTCAGCCTGAGTTGAGGATACCCAGATTCTCCACCATGATGCTTTCAGAAACGTCCAGGACAGAGGAGCGGCATCAAGGGTCTAATCTCAGAGCTGGTTGGGAAATATCCCTTAACATTTTTTTTTTAATGTAAAGTTTAAGTTTACGTATCATTCTGGACTGGCTGGCTATTCGAGATTAAAAAAAATAAGCCCCAACTCTCATGGCTTTCCACAGGTTGGGTTTGTTTCTTGTTCATGTCTCAGTTCTATGAGATCTGGGGGGGGGGTTGTCTCCTTGATAGGCATCCCCAGGTGGTATCTTAGGGACCCAGGCTGCTTCCTTCTGCAACACATGACCTGGGCCCTTTGCTTCCAGGCACGTCCAGAGGAAGGTAGCAGAGATACCACTTGCTCTTCATGGCTTCACATCACTTGGATTTCTATCAGTGGGATTTCTATCAGTCATGTGACCAGCTTGGCACGTGGCCTGGGAGATGGGGGGCCCAGGATGGATGCTTGGTGATGAGCAATAGTTACTGCCACTGTTTGTTTTGAGCTTTCTAACACAGGAAGAGCTGCTCTGAAGACTTCAATGATATAAATATGTCGGTGAGGAGGGGAGAGGGCATGTTTTCAGGTTCCAGAAGAAGGAGTAAAACCAGAATCATCAAGGTATGGGCTGAACTGTGGCCCCCACCCCCATATTCACATGCTGGAGTCCTAACCCCCAGGACTTTTGGATATGATGGTATTTGGAAACAGGATTTTTACCAGGGTCATTAAGTTAAAATGAGGTCACTAGGGTGGGTCCTAATCCAACAGGACTGGTGTCCTTCTAAGAGATTGGTTGGGCACCAGGGTGGCTCAGTCAGTTGAGCATCCAACTCTTGGTTTTGGCTCAGGTCATGATCTCAGGGTTATGGGACTGAGCCCTGCATTGGGATCCATGCTCAGTGGGGAGTCTGCTTGGGATTCTTCTCTCACTGTCCCTCCGCCCCCTCCCGACCCCCCATGTACTCTCTCTCTTAAAAAAAAAAGGGGGAGAGGAGATTGAGGCACAGACACACGCATAGAGGGACAATAGTGTGAGGACACAGGGGAGGGACAATTGTCCACATGCCAAGGAGAAAAGCCTCAGGAGAAACCAACCCTACTGATGCCTGAATCTTGAAACTTCCAGCCTCTGGAGTGTGAGGCAATAAACATCTGTTGTTTAAACTTCTCTATCTGTGGTGCCCTAGCAGACCAACAATACACGTCAGAACAGGGTAGAGCTGTCAGAAGACATGATCTCAGCTGCAAAAATTATGGAATCTATGTCATGCTTTTGTCTGTCTTAAAATTGAAAAAAAATCCTGAACATTGTTCATTAGGAAAGAGACCTGAAACATAGGAAAACTGAGAGCCTACTGGTGTGCCTCCTGGATCCCACCACGTCCTGCAGGGAGCCTCCACAGCCTGGTGAAAAATGGGCCCTCCCAACACTTGGCTCATTGCACCTTTGTGATGGTTTTAGTCTTAAAAACAGGAAGCAGGTGGGCAGTGGAGGGCATTGTTATGTTTCCCTGGGGAGAGCCATCGTCCCAGCTTACTGCTGTGGTCTTACCTCCCCCAGCTGTGCTGCTCCCCTCCTGGGGCACCTGCCTGAGCAAGTCATGGCTTCCTCAGGACAAGGCTCATGACATCTGCCAAACACCACCATTATCTTTGCACACAGTGGGGCACACATAGCCTACAGATGTCATTGCTAATTTAGGTTCAGATATGTCTGGGAACTCCATAATTCTCCATTTTAAACACTGTGAAGTCTGAAGTGCTGCCCCATCCATCCTGGGTGCTGCTCTTTGCCCCATGTCTCAGGATGGAGGAGGTTTCTCTCCATCTGTGCAGCCCTCCTCCCCTGTCTTCAGAACAGAGTGATGCCTGGGGGTGGTCTCGAATGCTCTGAGATGGATGGGGATGGAGTGTCATGCCATCCTCATTCCTGGCAGCTGTCTACCAGGTCCCATTAAGAAGCCTCATCTGAGCACTGGCTCGTGGTGCCCAGAGAAAAGTCTCACCAGGGCCCAATGTCGAAAGGAGGAAGGAGACCCAGAGGAGGCAGCTCGGCCACCCAGCTTCTCTGAAGATGCCTATGTGGCTAGATCTTCCCACTTTTCTTTATCCAGAGGCTCAGGGGCTTAATATGTGAACTACCTATTCAGAGGCCCACCCTCCTCTTGGTGCATAGGGATAGAACCCAAGGGTTTCATAGGATCTTTTTTATTTTTAAAATTTTAGATCACTTTATTGAGGCATAACTTACATATGATAGAATGTACCCACCAGGATGCATTTTATTAGGATGGCTGTTATAAAATGAAACAAAAGCAGTGCTGGTGAGGATGTGGAAAAATTGGAATGCTTGTTCACTTGTGTTGGTGGAAATGTAAAATGGTGCAGTCACTGTGCAAAAACAGTATGGCAGCTCCTCAAAAAATTAAACATGGAATTATCATACAATCCAGCACTTCACCTTCTGGATATATACTCAGAGGCTTGAAAGCAGAGACTTGAACAGATATTTGCACACCCACGTTCACAGCACCATTATTCACAAGAGTTAAAACATGGGAACAACCAAAATGTTGATTGACAGGTAAATGGATAAGTCAACTGTGGTATCCATACAATGGCGTGTTACTTATCCCTAAGTAGGAAGGAAATTCTGTCTCGGGCTACAGCACGGATGAACCTTGATGACATCACACTGAGGGAAATCAATCAGTCACAAAAAGATAAATCCTAAAGGAGTCTATTCTTATGAGGTCCCTGGAGCTGTCAAACTCCTAGGAATAGAAAGTAGGAGGAAGAGTGAGTGCCAGGGGAATGAAGAAGACTGGTGTGCAATGGGCACAGGGTTTCAGTTTGGGAAGACGGGAAGATGGAAAATTCTGGAGATGGATTGCAGCAGTGGTTGTATAGGTTGTATGTGTTTAATGCCACTTAACTATAAACTTAAGATGATTAAAATAGATTTTAAGTTGTGTATATATTAGAAAATGTTCCCAGTTAGGAGCTCCTGGGTAGCTCAGTCAGTTAAGTGTCCGATTCTTGGTTTTAGCTCAGGTCCTGAGATCGAGCCCCAAGTTGGGCTCTATGCTCAACAGGGAGTCTGCTTGGGATTCTCTCTCTCCCTCTGCCCCTCCCCTGCTGGCATGCTTGTGCTCTCTCTCTCTCTCTCTCAAAATAAATAAATAAATCTTAAGAAAAAGAAAATGTATCCAGTTAAAGTGTTCATTTGGATGAATTTTGACAGTTGTATGACCGTATAACTCCCCCCCCATGTCAAGTTAGAGAGCATTGCCATCCCCCTAGAAAGCTCTCTCCTGTCTGTTGCGGACAGTCCCTCCTCAGCCTCTACCCTAGGCAACCATTGGTCCGACTCCTATCACTGTAGATAAGTTGTGATCCTTCTAGAGTTGGCACAAGAGTATCACATGTGTATCCTTTTTGGTCTGGCTCCTTCCTTTCAGCATATTTATTTTGTGATTCATCCATGTTCCCTGCTGGGTAGTAGTCTGCTGAAGGTATCCATGCACTGGATTCAGCGTGTGTATCCATTGCATAGCATTGATACATTGTGTCCAGCACAAGTACCCACTGTGGACATTAATACATTATATCCATGGCATGTACTCATCATACATATTAATACATCATATCTATCACATGCACCTACTGCATGCATTAATATACTGTATCCCTTGCATGCACCCATTGTATACATGAATACATTGTATCTATCACATGTATCCATTGCATATATCCATTGCAGTTGACCCTTGAACCAGGCAGGGGTTAGGGCCACTGACTCCCTGCACAACTGAAAATCCATGTATGACTTTTTACTCCCCCTAGACTTTTTATTTTTATTTTTTTATTTTTTAAAAGATTTTATTTTATTTATTCATAGAGACAGAGAGAGAGAGAGTGAGGCAGAGACACAGGCAGAGGGAGAAGCAGGCTCCATGCACCGGGAGCCCGACATGGGATTCGATCCCGGGTCTCCAGGATCGCGCCCTGGGCCAAAGGCAGGCGCTAAACTGCTGCGCCACCCAGGGTTCCCCGGTTAACGCATATTTTATGTTATGTGTGTTACATACTGCAATCGTATCATAAAGTAACCTGGAGGAAGTAAAATGTTACTAAGAAAATCACAAGGAGGAGAAAATACATTTACAGTACTGTGCTGTACGTATAGAAAAAACCCTGCATTTAAGTGGACCCGTGCTGTTCAACGGTGTCATTCGGGGTCAGCTGATGTGGGCAGGACACGAGGTGTTTATTGGCACCCCACTGATGGACTCTGGCAGCTTCCACCGTGGGGTTACTCTGAACACAGTTGCTCTGAACATTTTCTTAATGTCTTTGGGTGGACACATGTTTTCATTTCTTGGGTGCATACCTAGAAGTGGAATAGCTGGGTCTATGGTTAAGTTCAGGTTTAACTTTAAAGGAAATTCCAGATTTTCCTAATCCTCTTGGGCACCTGACATCCTCAGGCTCTTTGACTTTAGTCATCTGATGATATCTATTCCCTGATTGTTCGCTTCTGCTGTTGAGGAGGATCCCTGTGGCTTCCTGTTCTTCTTCATTTGGCTTTCCCTCCTCCTTCCCCCTCCCCGCCCCCTCCAGTCCCCCAGGCCTGGAAGGCAGGTCAGCTCCATGCCAAAGGCCTTGGTGCTAAGACACAGCAGGAGGCAGAATCTGGTCCTGCTGTTGGGGGCTCACTCCCTGTTGGGAGCTGGGACTCCCATTCATTCCTGAGGGGCTGCCCAGAGGAGGCAGGATGATGCTGAGCCCAGAGGCCTCCGACAGACACAGGACACGGGCAGAGACTTCCTCGGGAGGGTAAGCATCTGGTGCAGGCCCAGGACGAGGCAGCACGGAAGACATTCTCTGACCTCCTCCTGGACTTTCCTGGCTGGGAAGGACAGCTTCAGGCCGCAGGTGGGAGAGCCAGGCTGGGAGCTGCTGTCGGGGTTGACCTGTGGACTCCGGAGAAGCATGTAGAAGAGGGATGGAAACATGCCTCAGGTGCAGCCAGCTCACTGGGGCTGGGGTCCAGGGCCATCGGGGCAGCACAGCAGGTAGTTGAGACTGAATTAGCAAGGCCTGTGTGCTGGTGTGAGGCCAGGCCAGGGCTTACCCTGCTGGCTGTCCCACAGCCAAGTCCAGGAGCCAGAACTTTGAGAGATTGGCCCACAGCAGCCTGTGACCTGGGCCTCTGCATCCTGCCCCAGGGGACAGAGGTGGGATAGAAGTTCTGGGGACTGGGGCAGGGGCGTGCATACCAGAGGGTCCCACTTGTGGTGTCTTTGTTGAGACTTCCCTGTGGACACTTACTTCCCCCTCCATGGACTGTTCTAGAAAAGCAGTGGCTGCTGGCCAGTGTGTACAATGGAGGTGAAGGTGGGTGAGTGATTCACACATCTCGAGCTTTAAGCCCCAAAACTCTATAAGCCAGGGATATGTCGATGAGGTCAAGAGTGGCAGACCCTTGCCAGAGATCCTGCAAGGCCATGGGCAGAACTTGGGGACCCCAGCAGAGTCCTGGCATCTGTGGCTGAGCCTGGGCCCTCAGCTGGTGGGGGACGGGTGGGTCACCGCTGGCAGTGCAGCCTTGTCCTCGTTTCTCTCCCCTGGTCCCTGGGTTTGGAGACAAAACAAAACAAAACAAAACAAAACAAAACAAAACAAAACAAAACACTGCTTTCTTTAAGTAATGATTATTTCAGTTTCTCTTAAAAAAATTGACCGGAGACATCCCTGCTGCCAGACTGAGGTCTGATCGGCCACAGTAACCAGCGTGCCCGCACGGTGGTGATGGGGTTCCTGCCCCGAGCACGGAAACTTGACGTTCTCGACAGCCTGGAAATGTAGGATTTCCGTTCTGCTTGTGGCCTTGCAGAGGCCAGCGCCAGGGCCTCTGTCTCTGCTCCGCGGTTGCCCTAGTTGGGGCTGCTGAGACCACGCAGCTTCAGCAGGGGAGACCCCCTGCCCCTAGGGCTGCCTCGCTCCCCTTCTTTTCCTCTCTGCCCCCCAGAAGCTTCCAGAACCCCCCTCGACTCTGGCCTGCGGGCCCCGGCCAGGCCCCTCCGCCCCCCTCGGCCCGCGGAGCTCACCGGTTCTGCGCTATCATGCCCTCTATCGCCTTTGTGCGAAATGTAATCCATAAAATGCTTCGTGGTAACCTTATCCATGGCAGCCGGCGATAGCATCTCGCAGCCCCGTGACAGGCAGGAACTCGCAAGCATGGAGTTAATAATGCAGACTTTCAAAAAAGGAGGCTGGCAGAGGGAGACGCGGACGGGAATAAAAGGGGCCGGTGTGGCTGTAATTGGGACCATGTGAACTTCCTCCGAGGAGGATTAGGGGGAAGAGACAGGCCTTGCCCGCGAAGATTAGTTTCAATTAGACGGGCTGGAGGCGAAAGGCCGGGCTCGGTGCAAGATTAAAACAAGAAGGAGAAAGTCTCTGTGGCGGTGGCTCGGGGCCTGCAGCGGCCGGCGAGATCCGCTAATTGAAGCGAAGCGTGCATGGGCGCTCGGAAGAACGCGCGTTAATTGATTCGTCGCTGGCTTTGCTCGAGGCCTTCCCCTGCCACCCCCGCCCCCATGCCCTTTCTAGATGTGCGCTTGGGGTGAAGGGGGGGCGGTTAGGGCAGTGGTCAGTGGTTCGCCCTCGCCGGCCCCTGGCCCCCTCACCTGGGGCTCTTGTCCTTGGCCGGGGCCACTGTGTGACCCAGACCGTAATGTCGTGGTCACTTCTGGCTGCAGAGCCAGTCCTCCCACAACCTGTGCCGAAGAGAGGTCTCACTCAGGCTCTTTCAAAGGGCTTTGGCAACTGTGGGGCCTGGGGTGCTCCTTCTCCTCCCAGGGCCCAGACCCTGTGTGCCATGGATCACTGGCGATGCAACAGGGCCATGAGTTCGGGAAATGTGCCTTCCCTCCTCTCTCCCTCCCTCCTCCCTCCTCCTTCCTTCCCTCCTTCCCTCCTTCCCTCCTTCCTTCCTTCCTTCCTAGACAGGGTGGCATCCTGATCCCAGCCAGTGGGCCACTGTTCTGTTCTCCAGTCCGGCCCCGGGTGGAAGCTCTGGACTCCGAGGTGGCCAGCACGGTGTCCAGATCTGGGAGGCAGGGCAGGTGCCCAGGTGTGGCCAAGGTGCCCGGGCCCGCACTCCAGGGGCAGGGCCAGCTGCTTCCAGGCGCCTCCTTGGGCTGTTCCCTCCAGGCCTTTCAAGCACGTAGTGTGTGCGTGTGTTTTATAAATCCTTCCCATTGTAATGACAGCTAAATTATGGAAAATGCATTTTCACAGCTGGTGAGAAAAGCCATTAGCATTAATCAAGGACTCAGCCTCGTTGGGGATTCGCAGGCTGAGTTTTGTTGGGGAAGTTATGGGCGTGCTAAACAGTCATTAGCGGGATTCGTTTGAAATGGGACTGATCATTCATCTTTACACCATACTTGGGGAGCCTCCTTGCTGGGGGCCGAGGGCTGAGCTCACTGTAGGGCACCTCGAGGTCACTTTGCTAGGGTGTGTGTGGGGCTCTGGTTCTCAGGGACACCCCCCCTCCCTGTAGCTGTAGGCCACCTCTGTCTCAGGAGCCAGGGCTTACAGTCCTGGTGACATCTGGTTGGCTGTTGGGGGACAGGCGATGGTGGCAGGGAAGGCCCTCACTGTCCTGGTGTCAACTGGCACGCTCACCAGACCAGTGGCTGGGCGCCTTGGCATCTGTTGAGTCCACAGCCATTGTGGGTCCTGTCCTCACAGTGATTACGGTCTCTGACCCGGCACACTGGAGGTGCTCAGAGGTTAGAGACAATGAATCAGTAGCAGGCCATTAGCCAGCTTCTTGATTTGAACATTGATTGGCTATATTAAGGCACTGTGCTGGGCTGATTTTTTAAAATAAACCTTTTATTTTTGAGTCATTTTAGATGAATAGGAAAGCTGCAAAGAGAGAAGCCCCTCCTCTGGATTCTTTCCTAAACCCTGTAACTCCAGAGTCGTCTCTAGAGAAACATCAGACAAACCCAGTTTGGGGACCTTCTCCAAGACAGCTGGCCAGCCCTGGAGTAGGTTCTCACAGCCCCTGTTAGCATTGCCTCAAACACATGCCAGAAGACACGGCAGGGCATGCCGAGGGCCTGCACTCCTCACTCTGTTCCGATGCACCTGTTAATGTCCTTCTGTTCCCGGAGCCCATCCTGGGACCACATGGCCTGCTCTCTGGTCTCTTTTGGGCTGTGGCTGCCTCTGTCTCTCCTTGTTTCTTATAACCCTGGCAGTCTGGTGAGGAATGGCCAGGAGGATGTCCTGGAGGACGTCCCCATTCTGGGTCCGTCTGAAGTTTTTCTCGTGGTTAGACTTGTGGTGTGGGTTTGGGAAGAACACTCTTGGGGTGAGGTTCCCCTCTGTCACATCGCCTGGGGGCTCCTGAGGTCTGCGTGACATCACAGAGGATGTGGCACTGGGTCCCTGGTGAGGGTGGTGTCCACCAGCTGTCTCCTCTGTAAGTTACTTGAGGGTGGAAAGATTCAGTGACATAGCCCACAGGTGGTGTCTACACAGCTGTTTCTCAACAAGGAAGATCTGTCACTCCTCCTTCCCGGCCTCCTGCCCAGGCTTCATTCATTGATACCTGCATGGACTACGGATGTTTATTTTACACTTTTGAGTTATAATCCCCATATTATGTTGTTTATATTTGGTTACATGTCACGCTGGCTCCGTGTCCCTTTGACATACCCCGTCCTTCCTTGGGAGCACTTTCTTACTCTTTGGTACCTAGAGATGCTCCAGGCACACCTGTGTTTCCCATTGCAGCCCCAGAATCAACCATTCCTCCAAGGATTCCTGGCTCCTTTACTGGGAAATGGAATTACAAATAAGATCTGGGTGCCAGGTGTGCTCGTTGCTGCTGGGGTGTCACAGCTGTGCCTCTCAGCAGACAGACAAGGTGAAATCTAGGTGTATATGACTACGTGTACAAGTATATATATGTGTAGTAAGTCACATATGTGTACATGTGTTGATCAACTCGTGTAAACATATTCATGTAGTGACCTGTGTATACCCACACACGTGCATGGACAGATATACGTGCATCTAGCAATTCATGCACGTACATGTGTGTATGTGAACCATGTATACACACATATGCACACTAATCCATGTGTACATGTGTGCACTAACATGCATGCAGGTGTGTGCACACTACCTGTGAACACACACATATCCATAGCTGCCTGGGTGAGGTTTAAAGGCCCATGAGAAGGCACTGGGGCAAAGACACAGGTGGGTGTAATGGGGTACCTGGGGTGGGAAGGCCCGTGGTGTTGGGGAGCCAGTGGCGACTTTGCAGGTGGTGGGTTTAAGTGGACCCTCAGGGATGGGTGGGGTGGGTAAGGTGTGTATGATGGGGAATCCTGGGGCCAGGGAGGGCCAGGACTGGGAAGACCATCGGGGGTGGTGAGTGGACCATCATGGGACATGAACTAGATGTGGATCCAGCCAGAGTGTGGGGGTTGAAGACGCTGGTGCAGGAAGCTGTCCTGTGGCCTTGTCAGCATGTTCCATGCCAGCCATTGCCCCTAGTCCTGGGGGAGAGCTGGGGAGGGGGTGGTGAGGGGCTTTCCACAGGACGAGAGAAGGGAGGAACAGGCTTCCTACAGAGGCAAAGCCCTCAGCCCCCAGGCTGCCTGGAGGTTGGGGGCCAGGTCCTGGGGCCTGGAGATCCCTGGGGCCCCACAACTGGCAGAGGGACAAGGGACAACAGCCTCTGCTTCTGCTGGCCTTCTCTGTTGGTTCAGGAGCTGCTTGGGCCTCTGCCTTCCCCCCACGGCCACCTCACCTGCCACACCAGGACCCCCCCCCCCCACCAAGGATAGCAGGGACTTCCAGACTGCAGTGTGGCTCCTGAGCACCCCAGGGGCGCTGTCAGTGGCAGTGCCCCATCTGACAATGGGCAGTGCCACACTGCCACCAGGCCACAGGTGGGACAGCGAGGAACCCAGAGACAGAGCCACCTGGCTGGGGTCACAGGGCAGGGGGTCTGGCAGTCTCTCTGCCCCCATCCTGCCACTGACCACAAGGCTCTGGCTCTTTACTCCAACAAAACCTTGAACTTTAGTGTCTGTGACTTGCAGCTTTCCTGTGTGAGGGGGGTGCGGTCCTGGGCCAGCTGGGACAAGTGCCCCCAGAGCCCAGGGACAACATGATTGCAGGGCTGGGGGGCACGGTCCTGAGTTGAGGTTCTCCCCTGGGGTCCTGGCTTGACCCCTTGCTCCCTAGGAAGCCTTGGGTGTGCTGTGGGAGGTGTATTTGCCTGGTTTCCTCATCCACGCGGTGGGATGATGTTGCTGGTCCCACAGCTGGCAAGGCCACCATGATCGGAGCAGGGGGTGAAGCAGGGGACACAGCAGGGAGCAGAGCAGGGCGCCTTGGGTCATTGGAAAGTGGTGACTGCGCTTATGTTGATGCAAAGTAAAAGAATCAACAGCCATTTTGCAAAGGGGGTAAGGGTGTCTCCTCCTCTGTCTGTCTGGAGAGGGAGCAGGTCTGTACAGTGACCGGGTCCTGGAAAGCCTGGTCCCCACTGGCCACACTGTCCAGCCGTGGGAAGGTCCCAGAGATGGCAGCCACACAGCTGGAGACAGGGCCACTGGAGCCTGGGTCCCGAAACCCCCAGCGGCTGCCTGTCTCCCAGGATGAGCTGGGGACCGAGGGGACACAGTCAGATGCACACATTTACTCCTGTGTCTGGGAAATCATGAGAACCACGTTTTCCATCCCAGACCAGCATGGACACGGCTTCCTCAGGGTCTCCCTGGTGCTGAGGCCAGGACGGTCAGGGACAGCTGCCCGCTGACACCTGGGTCCGCCTCTGGAGCTCCCCGAGGCCCCAGGTGCCAGTGCCCAGGGCGGGGCAGGCCCCTGCTGAGAGTGCGCTGCCCTCTTCTAGCTGACCACAGAAGCGCTTTCTCCAGGTGTCGCTTCTTCCTCAGAGATCTAGAAGCTTAACTAAACCAAACCAGCTTGAGGCTTTCTGTGTTTGGGACATGGATGGCTGCCGAGTTTTCACTGTCTCTGGGTATCAAAAAGCACGGCTTTCCTGTTTTCTTTTCTGTGCTCCCCTGTGGCCGTGGGCAGCGTTTTTTGTTCCTGGGGCTGGTTCCCATCCTGAGGGGAGTGGGAGGATGTGGATGCCCAGGTGCGGGAGTCCAGGCACGGCTGCCCACTGCGGCCTTCTGGAGTGGCTGCCTAGGGGGACAGGCAGGTGGCCCCGGAGTGCTGATGGGGAACTTCCAGCCCTGGCAGGGTCTGGGGAAGGCTCCTGAGGTGACCACCCCTGGTCTAGGGTGAGGTCTCCCTGGAAGGAGGTGTGGGGTTTCCAGAAATGGGCTCTGTGAGGCCCAGACCCCTTGGTATTTAGTGACGGTGGCCCATGCTTCTGGGGGTCACATCCAGGCCTAAGAAGACCCTTCCCTGTCTGGATGCTGGTGCTCGCTCAGGGGCCCTGGCTCCCAAGAGACCCTTCTCGGGCAGAGACATCCTAGTCCTTCTGAAAGTCAACGCTGAAGGGGCAGACAGCATCTGAAAGTCCCCAGCCTCCCAGGGAGCTGGTGGAAGGGCTGCTGGCCGTCCTGCCAGGGGGGTTCCCTGGGCCAGTCTGGAGCCCTTGGCTTGGCCTCTGCATGTCGGTTCTCCTTCCCCAAAGGCCAGCACTGCTGCCAGGCAGGCAGGGTCCATCCTCTGACCCACCTGCCCGGCCTCCACTGACCACCCTGTTCCATGGCCGTCAAGGTCCATCTCGTTGGAGCTGGGGGCCAGCTGGAGAGGGGGTGAGCCCAGGTGAAGACCCATGCACCTGCTCCTCCCACGTGGAGCTCAGTCAGAGGCAGTCTGGGCGTGGGCCGCAGGGAGCCGGGGGCCTGCCCGTATCTGCGTACGGGTCAGAGGACGCGGCTGAGAGCCTGCAGGACAGATGTTTTCTGGGGCAACAGACCCATGTTCATTTACTCTCCATAAATGTGGGCTGGAGAGGTTGGAGCTGCCTCGTCTGTGAGCTCCATCCAGTGTCCAAATGGAGGGACATTGATTTCTTTATCAGGTAGAAACGAGATACGAGTGCCTCCCAGTGGGGCAATTTGCACTCTGCTAGGTGCCCCGATCCGCACCCGGAGACGCCTAAGCACAGGGCTGACCCCGATACACTTCGGGAGCCACTTGTGGAGCCCCGCCAATGCCGGTGCCCGGGGGGTCCTGGCTGTCCTTGGTGCACTGGACCGGCACGGATTTCATTTGTTAAATTTAGTGTCAACTTTCAAGAGCGATCGATCCATGATTTTAAAGGTTCTGTTTGTTGGAGGCCGAAACAACAGCGTGTCAAGCTCTGAGCTGCAAATTCTTGAAAGTATATGCAGTAATGTTCACTTTGTTAGTGGTAGCTGGAAGGAGCTGCCCACGCCCCCAACCTGAGGTCAGGCCTCCCCGCTGCCACCAGCACCCATATGGTACATCTCCCAGTGATGAGATGTCCGAGGCCCACAGGGTGTCTGAGAAGGTGGTTTCCCGTCAGGCTGGGGCCCAGACCCGTTGTGGGAGGCCTACCCTTAGGGACCTGTCCCCCAAGGATGCCTCTTCCCTGAGCTGGGGCTTGGCCCTGGCAAGGTCTGTGGCCCCTAGGACGGGGGTGGGTGGGAGTGGGGTGGGAAGGGTGTGTGGGAAGCCAGGACACAGTGGAGGGTATGGGGCTCCCTCAGGTCGGGGCAGGACTGCAAAAAAGCAGGATCCAGGTCCTGGAGGCAACAGACAGTGGCTCTGAACCGGTTTGAAAATAAAATGCTGACTTATAAGAGTGGCAGTAGGAGTGTGTGCCCCATTCAGGGCCAGGGTGCCTGGAGGTGATGGGCTTTAGCTTGGCGTGGGGTGGCCGGGGGAGGGGGTGGGGCACATCCCCACTGATGCCTAATTGGGCCGCTGAGGTGGGCAAAGGCTCCGGGGGGCTTGTAGAGGGGCCTCTCTGCTTGGCACCCGAAGCCCTACCACCTCAGCTTTGAACCACGTGGGGGGGCGGGGGCCGCACTGCTGATTCCAGCCTGTTTCCCTGGATTCAGAGGGACTGCAGCTTCTCCAGGAAGGGAAATGGATATATCAACAAACTTCACCTGAAGATCAAACTGCTTCCTCCCGCCGCCCCGGATCTCACGTCCTCTCGGCCCCTGCCCCCAGCCCTGTGTGTGGTGGCAGGTGAGGGAGCCGGCCCAGCCTGCCTTTGTAACACCCCCGGTCCACGGGGTCCAGGCAAGGGGGACACTTGAGCCAGGGCCTTGTCCACTGGTGCAGGGTTGGGGGGATTCTGAAAACCCAGCCTGGGGAGCGCCTGGCCGACACAGCTAGGATCCTGCATCTCGGCCCTGGGCACCGGCTGCCCCGGGGGCGCTGCCTTCTGGGCAGCGGCAGGCCTGCCCCCCCCGCGAGTGGCTCCCCAGGGTCCAGGCGGCTCTGCACAGTCAGGCCGGGCTCCAAAGGCATTCTCCCCCTCACGTCAGCTTCCAGACACACTCGTCTCCGCTGGGGCTGCAGGGCAGAGCGCTGGCCTCATGCATTAGGGCCTCGTCCAGAAAGTGGGCGAGTGTGCCGTGTGGGAGGTGCAGCCAGCCTGCAAGGCTCCTGTTGTGACAGGTCCCTAGGGGCTGAGGGACATGCCCAACACAAGTCAGGTAGGGTGCTGGTGCAGTCCTGGTGGAGTGTGGGCCTGGCTCAAGACTCCCACCCACTCACAGTCCCCCCCTTGGCCTGGACGGAGGGCTCCTTGGGGCCTAGGTGCGTGTGGCAGACCAGGCCTGTCTCTGGAGCTCCAGTGGAGCTCAGGGCAGGGCAGGGGGCAGCGTGGGTTCTGAGCAGGAGAGGTGGCCCTGGACCCCAGTCAGTGTGGGCAGAGGGCTTGCGTGTCCCACTGGGGGAGGCCCTAGGGACAGGCCCTGCTGAGGGAGGGACCCATGGGAGGACCCAGAGGATGAGGGACAGTGGTGGCCCTCCCTGACCAGCCCTGGGAGTGCTGGGTGCCTGGGAGACTGCGAGGGGCTCCTTCTCACAGCTCATGCGGTGCTTGCAAGGAAGAGGGGCGCCCCAAGACCAGGTGGGAGTGCTGCCAGGCTGGCCTTCTACCACGTATGCCCGATAGTGGGGAGAGATAGAGATGTGGGGAGAGACAAGACAGGAGGAGAGAGAGAGAGACATGGGGAGACACAGAGATATGGTGAGAGACAGAGACATGGGGAGAGCCAGAGATACAAGGAGAGACAGAGATGTGGGGAGAGACAGAGACACAGGGAGACAGAGACACGGGGAGAGACAGAGACATGGAGAGACAGAGATGTGGGGAGAGACAGAGACACGGGGAGAGACAGAGTACAGGGAGAGACAGAGATGTGAGGAGAGACAGAGACATGGGGACAGACAGAGACATGGGGACAGACAGAGGAAGGGGAGGGAATGACGCTGCCCCAGATGGTGGTTCTCAGACCTGGCTCAGGGTGGCCCAGTCCCTGGGGTTCTCCCGACACATTGGGGGTTGCGGCTGGGGCTCCTGTCAGGCTTCCCCAGGAGATGGCAGGACCCAGACCCCCCACCCGTATCTGAGTGCTGGGAGGGCTGCTGTGGAGATGGGATGGGGTCTGAAGACCTTGGCCATATTCACCCAGCCCAGGCCTGGGTCCCGCTGGCCGCCTGGCTGGGGGCGGGGTCACGCGGGTTCTCTAATGCAGTGCTGGGACTGGTGACCATTGTGATGGTGACTGTGGCCAAGCGGCCTTAGAGGGAGGGCCCACTGAGAGCCTGGGCTGCACCCTGATCCCACCGCCCTGCACGTGCACTCGCAGAGAGGAAGGTGGCAGCTCCGCGAGGCACTATGATGCGCTTGGGGGGGTCACCGGATGCACCCCCAGGGGGTGGGCTCCCCCGAGTGGGCGCCTCCGGTCCTCTGGGCCAAGGCCGCCCGCCCGCAGGTTGACGGATTAGCTGGGCTGCCCGGCCTGGCTCGGTGTCCTCGCCCCTTCCTACGCCGGGGAGAGACGGCAAGCTCTGTTTATTTAGACTTTTCCTAAAGCTGACAGCTTGAATCAGGCTAATTTACCTGAAGTATACCAACCGTCCTTGTATTTATTTTACGATACTTCACCGGCGTAACCCAATCCCCGCCCTCTCCTGCCTTGTTTACGGGGGCCGCGCGCACATCTGTCTCCCGCAGCACTGCCGCCACTGCCCTTTGGTTCAAGGACAACAGAGAGGTTTCCAAAGGGGGGGGCCCGGGGTTGAGCTTGGCTGGAGCTGCACATGTGGGCCCCCTTCTGGATTTGGGGTGTGACCAGGCCTCGGGGTGCCCCGTGAGCAGCAGGAGGGGATTGGCACCTGCATGGCCTTCCTAGCCTCACCTGGCAGGGGAAGAACTGCAGGTGGGGGCCCAGCAAGGGAGGGTGGCGGCAGCCTCCCTGCAACACACTGCCGAGTGTCCCCCATGCCCAACGATTCCTCCGTGCTCAGCAGTGCAGGGTTGTCAGCTCCTTTTGCAGAAAGAAAAACCCTCCCCAGAGTCACACGTTAGAGTTGGATTCCAGCCCAGGCCGGGTGCTCAGAAGGCCTGGCCAGCATACAGGGTCATGCCCCTCAGGCGCAGGAGGCAGGTAATAAGTGGGACAGGGAGCGATGGCACAGTGGAGCCGAGGGAAGGCCTCACCCTTGGGCCAGGAGCTCCGGTTCAGGAGACGCTGCGGCACCCACCAGGAACACGCTGCTCAGCCACCTGAGCACAGTGATGCCTCCCCTGCTGCCACGGGGCCTGGGCATCAGCTGGGCATCAGAGGGGCCCTAAAGTAGCATGTGGACACACTTTTAGGCCCATGGACCCAACACTGGTGCTGGTCCTGACACAGGGGCGCAGCGACTACTGGGGCACCCCGTGCCTTGTACTGGGCCTGACCTGGGGGCAAGGCAAGCAAAAAACATGCCAATGATAGGCGGGCACACACTTTTCTAAGGGTGGTTAAAGGAAACAAAATGCTGGGGCCTAGGTTGGTGGTAGTCAGGAAGGCTTCCTGGAAGAGGTAACATTTGTGCATGGGTAGGTCTGGGCAGTTCTAGGCAGAGGTACAAAGGCCTTGGGTGGGACTCATCTTGGCATTGGAGGAAGAGAAGCTTGTTTCCCCTAAAGTATTAAAAACACACAAACCCTAGAGCCACCTGTTCCCAGATCCTGAAGTCGGAGCCCTGGCAGGGTGGGTGTTCCAGCTGGGGTGCTCGTCTGTGGGTGGCAGGGTCCAGGCTGCCTCTGGGGTCCCCAAGAACTCCCTCAGACCCTTGGCTGCCCTGGTCAGGCCCCCTCAGGGTCTGGCCAGGAAGGAAGATGGGCTTTCACTACCTCTCAGGTGCTGTGGATACCCTGAAAGACCCAAGGTTCCATGCCTCCCCCACCCAGGCCCCGGGGGCTGACCGAGGACTGCAAGGGGCTCCATAGTGGCTCTCGGATCACAAGCAGGGGTGGAAGCCTCCAACCCTCCCACCCTTCACTCCCTGCCCCCCACTGGGCCTGGCTTTCTACATTGGGGGATGTTGAGCGAGCCCCTCCCCCTGATGGGGTGGGGACCAGCAAGTGAACAGGGAGGTCCAGCCATGCCAGGGTGGGTGGGAGGGGGCCAGCCCCGGTGGACGCCATCCGGCCTGCCCGCACGCCCGCTCCCCTGCTCTGCAGCGCACTCCCCCCGGGAAGGGGCCAGGGCTGCACTGTGCCATACATCTCTGTCAAAATCTCTATGAATAAATTAACCTTTTTAAAGATTAGTGCACTCTAATACCTCAGGGTTTTTAAACAGAACAAATGCTAAAAATATTTTGACAGAGCTTGCCGAGTTTACGGAGCGGCTCATCGACAAAGCCTCGGACCCCTGCCCTGCTGGCCGGCGCTCGTGGGTGGGGGCGTAGGCCTGGACGCTGACCTGCCCAGCCCCAGCCCCGGGGAGAAGGCGCCCTGCGGAGGGGAGCGGGGTGCGAGGGAGGGAGGGATCATGGCTGTGGTGTCTCTGCCTCTGGGTCTCCACGTGGACCCGCCTCGCTGGTCCTGGCCAGCTGTCCCCGTCAGTCGTGGGCCGGGCGCCCGAGGAGCCTGCTTCTCCCCAGGGCCGGGGAAGGCAGGGTGTCCCAGGCAGGGGCTCAGTGTGGACTAAGGCCTAGACTCAGGAAACAGGGTGGGACTCCGGGGAGCTTGGGGAGGGGAGGCTATGCCTGGGGTGTCTGTGAGCCGCAGGGTGTGGGGGTCTCTGAGCAGTGGGACAGGAGGACAGGATGCAGGGGGAGTAGCTGGACTCTCTGCTTGAGCCCAAGGGAGCTGGTGAGGGCTCTGGAAGAGGGGGTGTGGGGAGAGTGGGGAGAAGGCATGGGAAGAGCAGGGGTGGTGTGGGCCCCTGGACCCCCGGGTCTCCCCCTTCCCCATAGACAGCTGACTTGTGCCTTTGTGGGTTCTCAGCACCCCCTGGTGCAGAGAGCTGAGTGTGCCCTGGGGCCTGAGGTCCTCCCTCTGTCTCCAAACCACCCATGTTCCTGGGGCTGGGGTTAACTCCCGGGGGTCCAAGTTCCTGGGGTCCTGGGTGGCCTGGGGGGCGACAGTGCTAACCCCCCTCTGCTCATGAGCTATCTGCTGAGAACCTTCCATGAACCATCACCTTAGCTCTTGCCCTGGTGCCCCCACCACAGGGACATGGCAGTGGGGGGCGATTCAGAGGAGTGGGGGTTCTGAGGAGCTCAGGGCCCATCAGCGGGACGTCCCAGGGTCCTCTCCTTGCTGCCAAGAATAGTGTCCAAGGGGTGGCCACAGGGGCCGCTGGGGGCTCTATCCTCAGAGCCCACGGGGGTGGGGGGGCAGGGTGCTTGGCCTACCAGAGGGCGCTCCTACTATCCTAGGGAAAAGGCCGACCCTGGGGGGAAAGGGAGGGACACAGGGCAGGAGGAGGGGCCTTGGGAACATTGGGGAGCTGGAGCCCCCCTCTCATGTGTGTGAAGCCTCCGGACTGTACCCTAGAGGGCCTCTACTGCCCACCTTTGACAAATGTTCTCTGCTGCCTGCTGGGCTCAGCTCTGCTCCTCCTGGGGTGGTGTCAGGACCCCTTTCTAGAGGAAGTGAGGCCCCGCCCCTCACTGCTGGAGGCCGTAGGGCCTGGCTTGGACCCCTACCTGTCCCCCACCTCGCACGGCCAGGTGCAGGCCCTCTCTGGGGTTTCCCATCTTCTGGATGTTGACTATCCTCCTCCCCACCTCCCCTGCTCCTATGTACCCAGCCAGCTATTCTCTTGCTTCCACCAAAATGCCTCTTCCTCCAAGAAGACTTCCCTGATCCCATGGGGCTGAGTTAGCTCCCGCGACATCTCCAAGAAATTACAGGGTCTTCTTTTAGAAGACTCCTGTCCTGGACAAGCTTTTCTGGGGTGGGGGCCTTGATTCACTGCCTTGATTTGAGGCCTTGATTCACGGCCTGGGGTTCCTCTGTGAGGCTGGCTGAGACCGTGCAAGGAGGCTTTCCTCTGTGTGTGTCAGGCATCTAGGAACAAGGCCCAGGCAGCCAGACAGAGGTGGGGCGATGGGAGAGCATTGCCCCAATGGGTTCTCCCAGGGAAGCTTCTCCGGGGAGCCTGCGGCCAGGCAGGGAGGGGCAGGGATTTGGAGGGGGTGAAGCTACGTGCACAGGTACCTCTTAGGCCATTATCCACCTGCAAATCTGGGACCCGGGAGCCAGCCTGCCCCTGATGCTGAGCTTGTGTTTCCTTGGGTGCTAGGGCGTGATGGCTGGCCTGGCCCTGCTGCCCGGGGCTGGTCTCCGGGCAGTTGGCGGCTAGCAGCCTGGGCACCCCCTTGTCCTTGGTGAAGCTCCTTCCCCTTAGGTCATGTGACTTCTGCCAGGTGGGGAGGTGGCATAGTGGGGGAGGGCCACAGCCTTCCTCCTCAGGCCCTGGGAGCCCAGCCTGGCCAGAGGGAGAGGTCAAGGTCAAGCCCAACCATCCTCATGTTTGCTTTGGAAGCCTTCCTGTCTACTCCCAGACACAGGGGCAGTCCCTGGAGCTGCGTCCACAGGCCACCCTTGCCCTTCTGGGTGCTGAGATACCTGCCCTCCCTGTGACATTCCCCAGCTGGCCACCCTGGGGAGGCTTTTAGTTCCTGAAAAATGTCCCAAATCGCAGCTTTAGTTAAAAGATGGCATGAATTTAGGGAACTTGGCATCTAGGCTGCAGCTCCACCTTGGGACCTCCCCATTCCCCCATCCCCCCTATCCTCCTCATTCTCCCCATCGCAGGCAGGCCTTGGCCCAGCCTCCCTCTGGTGGCCCAGCCACACCCTGGCCTACTCCTTGCTGTCTGTGTGTCCATCTGACTGCAGGTCCCTCTGTGTGTGTCAGAGCCTGGGGTTAGAGGCTCTCCCTGTCCTAAATTTGTCTGGGGTAGGTGCTCAGGGATTCCTCCCCCTGTGGGCATTGTCTCTATGGGGACATCCCCTCCAGGAAGCCCTCCTGGAAGCCCTGGGACTGGATCAGCCCTCCTCTTCGAGTCTCTGTGGACTGTGAGCTCCCTTGGGTGTGAGAGGGCCACCACCTTGCCGTGCCCCTCCCAGGCTGCCCTGGGGAGGACAGGGGCCACCACCACTCACATCCTGTCCACCAGGCCTGGGTATAAGGGCAGAGGGTGACTTGTGGATTGTGAGCTTGTGGGTTCACGGGACAGCCATGGGGCTGATAACAAGGGGGCTCACGACACCTGCCATTCCCTGTTCAATCTTGAAGAGCCTACCAGGCAGGTGCCATCACCCAATTGTCATGGAGGGGGACATATCTCCTATCCCAGCCCTGACTGTCCTGGGAGGGCCATGCTGGGGCAACTCTAACAATCCACACAGGGGGCAGATGAAGCCCCCAAAACCGTCAGAAAATGAAAATAGAGGTAGTCCCTGCTGGCAAGTTTGCTAGAGTTACTGGGAGTTGGGACCCAGATGCCAGGTGTGGTTCTCTGAGCTCCGTACAGGGGTGACGTCTGTCTATGTTGGGTGATGTAGGCTCGGCAGGACACGGGTACAGGGTCAGGACAGAGCTTCATTTGTGACAAAGGCAAAAATGTTTCATCCTGAGTTATTTTATTCTAAAAATGCATCAAACACTTTGATTTGGAAAAAGACAAGGCCCCTTGCGGTGTACCTTCTGTGTGCCAGGAGCTGGGTATGGGGGTGTGTGGTGACGGTGGCAGGGCTGTAAGAGGAATGAGGGACAAAAGCACAGAGCGGCTTGGAGTAGGAGGGGTGGTCAGGATTAGGGGTGTGAAATCAGGGAGGCTTCTTGGAGGAGGTGGCATTTGAGCGTAGGAGCAGCCTAGGCTTTTACTTCTCAGTGTTCATTGCCTCTCCTTCCTCAGGCTGTTTAAGCCCAGGGTAGAGAGGGAGGGTCCTTTGCTACCCACACGGTCAATGCTCAGATGTGCAGGGGAGGTGGGCAGGGGGAGATGCACTTCTGGACGTTCTGTTGGAGCAGGCACCATGGTGGGGCCGCACGGACGTCCTGGGCCCCACAGGTCAGGGTTTAGGACCAGGGTGAGGGAATGATGTGGGTGTTTGGGGGAGTGGGCGAGGGCTTCCTGAGTCCTCAGTTTTCTGTGGCATCGTGGTGTTGGCCCCTCCAGCTGGTCCTGGAGTGACCCGTCAGCGACGGCCACCTGCCAGCACATTGTCCTATAGACCCAACATTGCAGCGGGGGGGGGGGGGGGCTGGGCTCGGCCCACCAGGGGATGGAGAGACTTTCTGCTCCTGGGGAACTGCCCCCCCCCCCGTCCCCCGCCCCCACCCCTGCCAGAGATTTTCCGTCATTCACATCTGTGGGACAGCCAGATGGGGCACCGCCCCCCCCTCCCCGCCGCTGGCTCGGGCCAGGCGCCCTGGAGGGTCCCTCCAGTGTCCACCCCAGGCTGGTGGCAGCAGCCCATCTCACGGCTGCAGGCAGGACAGCGCTTTCCTGACCAGCTGGCTCCCGTCTGTCGACTGCCCTCTGTGCCTCGTGCCCCCATCCCTGCCTTTTGTCGCGCCGAAGAAAGAGATCCATGTGGGCTCTGGGCCTCCTGTGTGTCTGTGCTGGGGCGGGAACCCCCTGGGAGGGACGGCCCGGCGGGTCCCGTGGGGTGGGGCTGCTCTGGGGGGGGGCTGGCCGGCGTCCCCCGGCCCCACCCGTGACCGACACACACACAGGGAGTTCTCACAAAAGGTAATTCAACAAGCTCTGGACCGAATCCCGAAATTTGCTTACAAGGACCTCTATTTATAGAGCCTCCCTCTTCTCTCTGGGGTCGGTCAGCCATCCATACACTTTCAAGAGTTTATAACTCTATTATTAAATTTAAAGTTGGCTGCGGTTTTAATTCAGAGTGAAAACTGCATTCTGTGGGGGACTCACGGAATGTGTTTTAGGGTGGCTGCCAGCAAGTGTGTTTCCAGCGGTCCCTCCCCTGGAGGCGGCCCAGGTGGGTCCGGAGCCCCCGACCACGGGCTTTCCGGAACCCCCTGCCCGGTGGTGTTCCAGCAGCTTTTCTGACTAGGGCGTCTGCCGCCGCGGGCAGCCGGGAGGGTTTACGAGCCCGAGTCTGGTAGCTGCCGCTCTCAGGGAAGTTCCAGCCTGGACACTGGCTGCTTTCCTCTGCTTTGAAGGGAGCCTGAGAGCTTGTCACCGCTGGCTGGGGACAGGGGAAGCCGGCGGGCTCCGGCCGCTTTAGCGCCCGCTGTCTCCTTAGGGCCAAGCCGGGGGCGCGGGCCAGGCCCTGTGCGTGCTGGGTGTCGGGATGGGGCTCAGACTCTGCACCCGGGCCGAGGGAGTCCCTTCGGGTTCCCCCGGCCTCTGGTTCTTTGGGTGGTCACGGCACACCGCGTATGCTCTTGAGACCTCAGGACAGCCGTGAGGGGCTCCTCGGGCTGCCGCGGCCTGGGGTGGCCGGAGAGGCCGGCTGGCAGCAGCGAGGAGCCCTGACCTGGCACACAGTGGCCTGCTCCGGCCCCTGTCCTGGGCGGTGTGGATGGAGGCCGTCCTGCAGCCCCGACCCGACCCGACCCGACCCGGAGCCGCCTGGCTGTGGAGCCGCGGCTGCAGCTGCCGCGGGAGGGAGCCGAGGGACCGCTCCAGGCCGCCAGTAGGTGGTGTTCCCGGCCTGCTTTCGGGCGCCACTGCCTGCAGCCCGCCAGCCGGCACCTCCGAGCAAGCTGGGCACATCTGGAAATGTTTGATTTGATAGAGTGTCGCTTTACATTGCAGAAATGAGCGTAAGCGGTTTTTTGACCCACCAAGTGAGAAATGTGATCTGGGTTTTACTGCCGACCCTTTAAATAAAAAACAGATCGCTTATTAAACCATTATCTATCAAGGGTGGGGAGGGGCCCGAGTGGACCCGGACGGGCGCAGATGGAAGTGGACGTGGGCCTGTCTCCCGGTGAGGCGGGTAGGCGGGGGCGCAGGTCAGCCGGGTCGCTCCTCCGGAACGAGGGGACGAGGAAGGGGGCTGGCACCCAGCGGCCACCCTGTCGCCCCTCTGTCAGCCTCCCGGGGACGTTTGTCACTCCCCTGCCGGAAAGTGGCTATCACCACCCTGCTCACGGGTCCCTGGATCTGGTGCTCCGTTAGGGAGGCTGGACAGCCCTACCTGGCCTCGGTGGCTGGGGCCAGTGCCAGGGTCCCCACAGGCCCTGGAGCTGGGGGCTCACTCCTGGCCGTGCCTGCGGGTTTCCCGTGCCAGGCCTTCCTGATACCTCTGACCTCAGCCCTTGTGCACTTGTTCTCGGGGAACAGCAGGGTCTGGGTTGTGTGGACGGGCCCAGGTGGCCAAAGTGCTGGACCCCTCCGTGGCTGCAGGCACACCTTTGTGGGGGGGGGGACTGCTCTCCTGTGGCCTCCCCGCCCCGTCCCGGGGGTCCTGACTACTGAGAACCGGAGGTGGGTGATTGGCCCTTACTCTGTGGGGTGGCTCCCATTCTGAGCTGTTTTGCCTGATGAATTGGGTGTCACTTTCTCGTTTTACAGCACACTCTAAACGTGGTTCCTATATTACCTCCCCTTTTCCTGCAGCATTTTTGGTGAATGAGTCTCAATCTTGACTCTGTGGATATGTCCTGAGTCAGCTGACTGGAAGGCCACCTGCTGTCCTCCTTGGGCACATGGCAGGTGTGCCATGTTGTGGCCTGAGCAGACCCCACCCGGCACACCACGGTCCTCCCTGAGGGGACCTGGGGGTTTCTCGAGCTGGACCCAGAGGCGATGTGGCCAGCGTGGTCAGGCTAACCAGGCCAGGGACAGAGTTGGGTGACACAGAGACGGCAGCGTGGGGGCCTGTCCAGGAGGACAGACACAGAGTGGGTGGGAGAAGATGGGTCCAGGGACACCGGTGACACATGGAGGTGTGATAGTGTCGTTGAGGGAGCTGGGGACACATTCTGAGGACGGAGGCCTCAGGAAACATCGAAGGGACAGAGCCAAGCCAGCCAGGCATGACCCAGGTCTGCTCTGCTGCCCTGCCGGGGGCATGGCGGGTCCTTCATGTCCCATGATGACTGCTAGGGAGGGAGGAACCCCTGAGCTAAGGAGTGCCAGCAGGATGCCTGGCACTACAAGCTGCCTGGGAAGGACTCACTGGGAGGCTGGGTGACCCCAGGACTGGGCAGTGTGGCTTGGGGCACATGGCTACATCTCAATGCTTTGTTTTCAGCAAAGCCCTGTGGGGGTGGGGAGCCCTGAACTTGGTAGTCTTGGGGATGTTGAGGGAACCCAGGGCGCTGATCATCAAATGGCCCCTTTCCGGTGGGGACAATTTGTAGCTGCCCAGCCTGGCAGTTTGGGCCCATCTCTGGCTGGCTGGGCCTGGGTGCTGGTATTGGGGCTCCAGACATGGTGAGTGCTGCTGCTCAGGGGTCAGTCAGGGGCAGTTGGGCAGGAAAGGAAGTAGACCAAGGGGTGGGAGGAGACCCTATGGTGGGGGGGGGAACCAGTGGAGGCTGGCCTTCACTGGCCTCTGGAGAGATTTATGGAGTTCACATGTGGGGTGTAACTGCATTCAGTCTGACAGCAACAGTGTGGGGGGTCAACACCCCACCGTGAGGAGGAAGGAAATGTGGCCCAGAGAGAGTCAGTGACTGGCCCAAGGTCATACAGCCATTCTTAGCTGTTTGGGACAACTATAAGACAGGACCCCAGGGGTTGGGCACCCTGGTCAGGGACCTGAGTCCCACTCCAAAAAGGCATCACTGCTGGGACAGGACAGGCAGTGGGGAGAAAGTGGCCTCCATCAATGACACTGGCCACAAGGTCACGCCCCCACAGCCTCCCTATCCTGGGGGTCTTCGGCTTGCTAGCACCCACCTCAGGTGGCCACCACCTTCTCCGACACGGCCCGCTGCCCACGGTGGATTGGCCAGGGCAGATTTATCTCCGCTGTCATGACCAATAGAAATACGGCCCTGCCCGAGTCACTGTAGTTCCTGTGACAGCCGTGATAGGAACATGCGTGATGTATGGGCTGACACTCATGTGCCCAGATGCACCATGGTCCCCGCTTAGCAGACCTCACGGGGCTGCACTTGACCTTGAGCGGGGCCTGCAACCACGGCAGGGACTCTGGAGGGCAGGTGGGGCTGGCTGGTGCTCCCACACCAGCAGGGGCTGCTTCCGGTGGAGCTGTGGGGCATCCAGGCCCAGGGTGGCCAGAATGCGGGGTCTCCAGGGGGTGGCCTGGTCACGGATCTGCTCTGCTCAGCTAGGCACAGTCCCCGGGCTCCAGGTCTGGGTTTGCGTCAAGACAGGGGTTCCCCAATCCTGCCCCCTGTCTGGGATGCCCCCCTTGCTCCTCTGGCCCATTATTTCCAGCCACATGTCTATCTTAATTTGGGGGGTGCACAATGAGGGTCTCTCAGCTCACGGCCACACTACTGCTGTTCATCTGTCCCTGTCACCGAGGATGGTGGACCTTGGCCCAGGTGTGTCCTGCTGTATTGGCTAATCTGCACGGTGGCGGTGGCTGGTCGGTAACTCAGGCCAGTCAGGGGGCTTCCGGGCTCCAGGAGCACAGAATCCCATCAAAGCCTGTCTGGAGCCACACCGATTTGCTCCCTGGAGAATAAAACCCTGAGTGGTACTGGCTGCTCTGGGACAAGGCTGAGGAGTGTGGGTCCCCCGAAGGCCACGCTGCTGAGAACTGGGTGGGCTGGCAGGTGGCTGGGTGAGTGCTCCACAGGGCACTGGGAGGTGTGGAGAGGTCATGCCTTGCCCAGGAGGTCCCCTCTGCCTTCTGTGCCCCCATGGGACTTAGGGGGAGACATCCCAGCTGGGGCCTGGAGGCAGGCAGCCCCCTTCCCTGGTAGGTTTACCTCACCCACTGTGCAGATTGGGAAGCAGGATCAGGACCCCTCCCCACCCCCTGACCCCCAATGGCTGCTGTGGAGGGAAGAGGTCAGGAAGCCAGCATAATGGGGTCGGGTCCAGGCCTAAGTGGAAGCCCTGCCAGGGGAGCCATGGGGCTGGCACCCAAGCTATGCCAGGTGGGGCAGGGGCAGAGAGTGTCCAGGGGAGGTGGAGTGATCCCTGTCCCCGGAGCAGTGTGGACAATGTGGAGCCTGATGCTCAGTCACAGGGGAGACCCCAGGGAATGCCTCCCCCAATCCCCCTGCCCATGGCTCCTTGTGGATGGAGCAGCACCTGCCATGGCCTTGAGGTCCAGAGAACACAGGCACAGAAGGACACTTGAGCCCCAGGGCAGCCCCCCCAGGCAGAAGGGCAGTGAGGCCTCGGAGCGGGGGCGGGGGTGGGGGTGCTGCACAGTGGAGCCACCGCCTCTCAGGTTCCGAGGGAGAAGGGAATTTGATGTGGTGGGTGAAGCAGGTGATGGAGGGCATCCAGGGCTGAGGGGCAGTGGAGGCAAGAGTGGCCTCATGCACCACTGTGATGCCAGGCGGAGCTTGGGAGTGGCCAGTGGGTGGGCCAGCCAGAGCTGTGAGCTGGGGGGGCAGGGCTCACAGAGGGGCATGCTGCCCCTCAGGTTAGACGGTCACACTGGTGAATCATTCGCTGCTATGAGAAACTCTCCAGTGGGGTCCCAGAGAGGCCGTGACCGATATGCTCACTCACTAGGGACACCCTGGAGCTACAATAGGTGCTCAATGAGTGTTTTCTGGAAGCACCAATGGAATGGGATAAGGCAGCTGTCTTGGGGAGCCATGTGAGCACCTCAGTATCCTGCACAGATTCCCGAAGCCAGGGCTCTGGGGTATCAAGCCCCAGACTCCAGGTCAGCAGACATGGACATGGATACACACGCTGTGCACGTAGCACACTCATGCTATTCTTGCATGTGCACACACACTGTGAGGGCGTGCACACTCACACACCCTTGTATGAGCACACACAAACACTAGTGACTGCTCACGACCCACATGAATGCACACTTGTGCACATGGCACACTCATCACCATACCTGTGCATGCATGTGCTCGTGAGGGGATGCACGCTCAAGCAGTTGGGTGAGCACACATAACCATGTGCACCCTTGTACATGTGCACACTCACACACAATCTGGAAGCACACACACTCACATGTGCATGCTTTGTAAGCACAAGAGGCCTGGCTCGGACCCTCCCGCCACCGGCACATCTGTCTCTCTTACAGCAACCCCCCCACCGCCCCCATTCTGGCTCCAGCCAGTGTGCCTGGGTTAAAAACCGGAGAATATTCGGGACGAATGATTCTAGTGGGAAGAGCCTATGTCTATATGGGGAGACACCGCACCCAGAGGGTTACCAGGCAGTTCTGCTCCTCAATGATGGGGAACAGAAGAGATCAAGCTATTTCAGTGGCCAGACCCCGGGTGGGGCTAAGACTGCTGGAACGTCCCCCAGGGAATCTATGTGATGACTTGTGTCTGGGGGGAGGGCGGCTGTGGCAGGCAGTGATTGGGCAGGGGCTGTACTGTAGGCTCCTGGCCTGGCCAGAAACAAGGACACCCACCCTCTCAGGCCTCCCCCTGCATCCAGGGAGCAGGGGGGGAAAGTAGGTGAGGGGGACAGATCAGAGTGTCCGCAGTGGATCTGTGGCTGGACAGCAGGGCCAGCTGGAGAGGCCGGGCACCCCAGCCAGTCCCATTGCTTGGGCCTGAGGAGGTCAAGCCCCTCAGTGGGGAGACCCTGGCCATCCCTGAGAGACCCTCTCTATCCCAGGCTGAGCACGAGCCAGGCCCAGAGACCAGGAGGCTCCAGGACACCCAGCAGGGACTTGGCCTCCACCCTGCTTGCCGACCTCAGGGGAGGTCTGTGCTGAAACCACATTGTTGGGGCCTCTGGGGAGGGTGCCTCACCCTCCTTACTGCTGTGGCTGGGTAGCAAGGACCTGGGATGCACTGGCCAGTGCCAGGCTCTTGCTGGGCAGCCTGAGCGGTGTAGCCTTAGAGCAGGGTCCCCCCAGCCCCCGCTGTGTTCCTGGCCTGGTCACTGCTGTTGCCAGAGAGTGTTTGTTGAATGAAAGCACCATGAACAGTGTGTCTTCATCCCACCAAGATGTGGAGGGCAGAGCGAGCCCTGTGGGTCCACAGGGACAGGAGTGCATAGGGTCTTCAACATCCAGGCACCATGGAGCTGCGTGGGAGGTACATCATGGTCGCTCCTGTACCCCATCTCACTGAAGGGCTCCGGGAGCCCATGGGGGCTACGTGGGGCCCGCTAGCTCTGCTCCATCCTTCAGGGGCCAGGGTGGGCCACCCCGTGGAGGACTGGGACAGTGTGGGCGCCTGCTCCAAATGCATGTCCTGGCCTCCCCAGTCAGCAGCCCTGTGTTTCATTACTCCTGAGTGCCCCTCAGCCCCGGGAAATATCCCAAATGTAACCCATCCCTGCAGTGTGATCATATCGGGCCTCCGCAGGGCTGAAAACATGCTTCCTTCATCTGGTTTCCATACTTCACAGCTGTGTGGACGTGAGCAGGAGTCAGGTGGATGAGGTCTGGACACAGAACCTGGTCAGTGCCGTCCAGCCCGACCCTCCTCTGGCCACAGCAGAGGCAGCCAGCGGGGCGCTGTGGCAGGAGGCAGCTCAGGGCTCCCCCTTGGACTCAGGGCACAGAAGGAGAGAGCCCTGACAGGGTCGGGGTGTCCTCCTTGAGCCCCTCTTTCTGGCTGGGTGTCCTGTTTAGCTGAAAGTATATCTCCGGCTGGTGTGAACGGGCCTCCTGGAGAGCCTGGGTCGCAGACCCCTGTCACCCCAGAGGAGGGGGACACCTCGGGTCCGGAGTGGGTGTGTGGGTCACAGCCCGCGGCTGTCCCAGCCGCCCCCCGTGGGCACCTTGATTTACCGTCCCTGCCCCTTTAACGGCCTCCTCCGGGCGCGGGCTGCGAGCCCCTCCCGGCCGGGCTGCCCCGTGTGGCTGAGCTGGGAAAATCTATTACCGCCGAGTCATTAATCTGGGGCTGCCGCCGCGGGCGCTCAGGGCCCTCTGTTTAATGGGCTGCTTCCTGAGCTCCGGAGCCGTGCCGCTCGCCTCCCTTGATCAGCTTTGTTTAATTATCAAAATATTTGATGCAGAAAATTGACATTAGTTCTGAAGGTTCTGCCCTGCTCCCCCCGCCTGGCTCCTGGTGACATTGAGTGCCTCAGCCACTGCGCCCCTCACCTCGAAATAGCAAGTGGGCCGCCCAGCCTGCGCCCCGCCAGGCCACACGGCAGCTGCCCGCCCGCCCGCCCAGTGTGTGGCCGCGGGGACCCCGACCCGGGCTGCAGTACTCAGCCACACCCCACGAGCATCCCCCGTCTCTGTGTTGTCCTGGGGCCTCTCCCATGGTCGAGGCGGCCACTGGGGTGGCTGCAGCCAGGACGTGGCTTTGCCGGGCTGTCGTGGGAGCTCCCGTCCTTCTCTGGGCCTGCTCTCCCGAGCCAGAGCCCTGCCCGGGCTGCTCCTGGCGGTGGGCACTGGGCTCCCAGCTCGTGGCTGGCGGCAATGCCGGGTGCCAGCCTGTGTCCTGCTGTCTGGTTGTTGTCAGGACCTCACCCGTCTGCAGAGGCCCTGAGGGGCCCTCCCTGGCAGGGGCCAGGCCGCCCCTGATAGCTGAGCCCCTCCTTGTGGGACAGGACAGGCCCTCTTGGCCAGACACGTGGCCGATGCCCAAGTGGAGGCAAGGTAGACCCGTGAGAACCTGGCTGTGTTGTTCCAGGTCTTCAAGGCTCAAGCGGTTCCCTTCTGTTTGCTGAGCCTGGAGCCCCGAAGGCTTCAGCACCTGGGCTTGGACTGTGGACAGACAAGCGGCCCTCTTTGCATTCTGGTCTGTGGTGGGGGCTGCTCACCAGGCAACTCTGTGCTGGTCTTGGAGCCCTCTCTGTGTGCGTGCATGTACACGCGTGTGCATGGGTGTACATGCATGTGCATCTACATGTCCTGTGTGTACCCACTCATGTGGGCTCCATGTGTGTGCTGGTGGGTCCCGTATGTATGCACATGTATGTGGGAGACCACACCTGCATATATGAGCATGTGCAAGCCTGCACGTGCCCTGTGTGTCCTGGACACATACTCATATGTGTGCACACATGTGCCCATCACAGGACAGTTAATATCAGCCTCAGGGGGGCACTTGATGGGATGAGCACTGGGTGTTATTCTATATGTTGGCAAATTGAACACCAATAAAAAATAAATTAAAAAAAAATCTGCCTCAGGGAAGCCTGCTTCCGCTGCCTGATTCCTGATCTGGGGCCATCTGTCTGGGGGGTCAGTCTTTGCTTCCAGAGGTCAGTGGCCCCCAGTGGCTTCCCGGTGTACCTGGTGCACCTGGTCCAGGTGGGGGCAGTGGGAGCCACGACGGGCTTTTGAGTGGGGGCGGGCACACCAGAGCACCTGGAGAGACGTATTAGTCCAGTCTCACAAACAGCCAGATCAGCAGACCCGAAACTCATTTATTTGCTCATGGTTCCTCGGTCTTGGGTACACTGGCCAGCGTTTGTCCTCAAACGCAGATTATTTTTAGATGTCAGATAATTTTCAAAACAGAAAGTAGTTTCAAGGTTGAGAAGAGGCCATTATGGAAAACAAATAGTGCTCAAGCTCAGACTTGCGGGTTTCACTTGCACTCAGTGTCCCCCAGCAAGGGACAGGACTCAGGACGTTCTTGTGTTCAGGGAGGCAGAGCTGGGTGGCGACTTCAGGTCCACCTGTGGGAAAAGCAAAATAAGTAATGCACGTACCGTGGGCCACTGGAGGTGAGGGGCGGCCGCTGCAGTGGGCACTGGGGTCCCTCTGGGAAACCACACGGGCCTGTCTTTACCCCCATGCATGCTGTGCATTCGTGAGTCCAGGCATAGGAGACCCTGACCCTGTCTCCTTTCAGGAGCTGGAGTGACACTGTTTTGTTCCTGCCCCGTTGCTGGCTGGTGGCACCCACTGCCTGTCTCTGGTGGCAATGGACACACCAGCCTTCCCACTGCTACAGCAGCTCCGCCAGCCCCATTGGGTTGAGACCAACTGCCATGTCTGCCCAGACACCTCCACATCAGGGGCCCTCCCAGGTGCAGTGGCAGCAGACTGGGGCCTAGGAAGTGGGGGCCCTGTATTCTGGGGAGCAGGGTCCTGGGGCCCGGGAATGGGAGCTGGAGGGGGGGGGTCTGTTTTCTGCATCGAGTGGGTGATGTTCAGTCACAACGATTCCACAGGGCTGTGCTGACTTCTGTACAGCCTGTGGTGGGGTGGGGGGCTTGGGCAACCCGATGCTGGCAGAAATTCAGAAGGCAGGGACAGGCTTGACTCGGGCCACGCAGGTGCACAGGTAGGCCTGGCTGCGTCCTGTGCTGCCCTGGCTACGACCGTCCTGGGCTGCTGTCACAGAGTCATGAAGTGGGGACTTAAAACCTTCTCAGTCTGCAGGCCAGAAGTCCCAAATCCGGATGTCATCCCTCCAGAGGCTCAGGGGGGCTCCAGTGTCCCTCTGACCTCTGCTCCATGGTCACGTGGCCTTTTCCCGGTCTCCCCCTCCTCCATGACACCGGCCGTTGGATTAGGACCCACCCTAAATCCAGGATGATTTCACCTTGGGATTCTTAACTAACTACACCTGTAGGACCCTATTCCCAAATAAGATCTTATTGTGGAATTTGAAGTAGACTTGAGTCTGGGGGACCCTGGTCAACCCACTGCCCTGTGGGAAGTGGTTTCCCTGTGTTCCGGTGCTGACCCAGGGAGGCAGTCTGGGTGACGGATGGGGAAGCCACGGCTCTCTCTGTAGAGAAATGTGGGTACCGAGTGGCGTGCAGAAGGGAGCTCCCCCCGGAGTCGCGGGCCTGCACAGGGGTGCACGTGGGCTGCATCTATTATGGATACCCGTGCACGCATGGTGGCCACTCTCTTCAGTCCTGGTGGGACGGAGCAGGGGGTAAATGAACAAACTAATAAATAACCATGGTAGCGACCTGCCATCCCGCCCCTGGCTGAGGGGTCTTTGATCTCATTATTCTGGATGTGGCTCGGAGGCCATGGGCAGCTGACCTTTGTTAACACTCACTGAGGCCTCTGCATTTTCCCAGTGAAGGTACAGTCTGCTTGCCGTGTCGGGGCGTCTCAGTGGGTGTAAGGGGGGAGCATCTCCACACCCCCAATCCCTGCATCACTTGTATTCCTGACTCCCGAGTGACACTTCCAGCTGCCTGCATAGCCTGGCCCCTTCTGGGAGCGGAGCCCAGGGGTGCTGTGTCTGGGAGCCAGGCACTGCCCTGGGCAGTGGGGGGCATTTGGGAGGCTGCGCTCTTGTGGCCCTGGAGGGACAGCCTCTGTAGCTGTCTCCGGGAGGGCTGGTGCTCTGGGCCCCATTGCACTGGCCACCCGGACACTCGGGGGTTAAGCTCCTCGTGCATCAGCGCTGGCGCCCCGGGCTATCGTTTCCATATATATTTGTTTGTGGTCAGAAGTTGTCACAGACCAGGGCTACGGAGACCTTGACTTTTCCCTGACACTTACAATTACTGCCGCCCCGGGGACTCATTTTCTGTGCGGCCACCTGCTGACCCGGCCAAATGCAGGCCGTCCTGTTGCCCATAAGCCCCATCCTGTACTCTCCCCGTTGTCCCTCACCCTCAGGCCTGTCACAGCGGCTGGCGGCCTTGAGCCCCCACTACAGCATCTGCCCCTAAGATCCGCCCCTCAGGTACTGTGTCCCCCTCATTCCTGTTGCAGGATATGAGGAGACCCCTGCCCCCAGAACCTAACTGGGTCCCTGGGCCCCTTGGGCACCTCTGCAGCCTTTTCTAGCTGGTGTCACCCTGGTGTGGGGGGAGGAAGGGCAGGAAGGGGAGGAGAGTGTGCGGGATAGAGTGGGAGAGGGGGTCCTTCTCATCACCCCATTGTGCTGGTTCCTGGCAGCGACATGTACCCCTGCCTGGCCCCCGCTGTGGCACCCCTTCCCTGACACACCCGGTCACTGAGGTCCTGCCCATCCACACATCCAGGTTCCCCAGGATCCCAGTCAGATGTCGGGCACCCCCAAGGGCACCCCCAAGGCCAGCTCGGGGAAGACGGGTGCTGGGGGGCCAGGGCCTTGTGCCCAGGCATATGGTGGCCTAGCCTCCCTTTGGAGTTCATGTCTGTGGTCCCAAGATCCTTGCTGACCTCAGTCCCTGTGGGCTCTCTGCCTGGGAGAGCTCCTGCCCGCTTCCCCTCAGGGCTGCTGACAGTCCGTGGACAGACGGCCCCAAACCCCTGCCTGTGCCTGGGGCAGCCCCGTGTGGGGGACATGTGGAGAGGCTCTTTGAGGAGTGGCCCTCTGGGAAGGAGGGACAGCCGGGGCCTCAGCCTGACTCCAGGGATGTTCAGATACATCCTGTCTGTAGAGTGTCCTGTTCCCTCCACGGAAGGGGTGCCATGGCCTCTGCTTGGGCTAATGGGTGACCCTGGTGAGGGGCAAGAGAGTGACCCCCTGGGAGCCTGGCTCCCAGCACCCTGGCCACTCCTGTGATGTTTCTTTACCAGAAGTGCCAGCACGATTCACCAGAGACCATAGCTCTGCCAATAACCTCTTCCCAATGTCCCCCATGAGGCCCGAAACACCCCACGTCTCAGGCTGAGCTCGTCCCCGCCCCAAATGCCCTCCTGACCGACCTGAACCCTTGCAATGCCCTCCCTCCTGGTGCCCGGAGGGGGTGGGTGGTCGCCGTTCCTCTCCCCTCCCCTGTCATGTTGGGTTGGCTGCAGAGTTCTGACGTCCCCTTGGCTGCTTGTCCCCAGTCCAGCCGTCATTCCTGCAGGCTACACCTGGCTCGTCTGCCCAGAGTCCTGCTGCCCTCAGTTCAGCTGGCTTCCGTGTGTCACCCCTGCCCCACCCTGGCCAGACCCTCAGCTGTCCTCAGAAACTGGCAGGGCCCAGGGACACCCCAGGCCTCAGGCTTTAGCTGGCTTCCAGGGCCTCAGAGGTTGCCCAATCCCTGTCGTAGCCTTCTGCCCACTGTGTCCAATGGGCCTGATGGCCCAGCCTGGCCGATGGCTCTGTGTCTCCTGTGTCCCCACAGGGGTCATTCACTCGCTCTGGGCATGCCCAGCTGGCTAGCCTTTGCTCCCTATTCAAACGCTGCCCCAGAGCCCCCTGCCCCCCTCGCTGTGCATGTGGGAGCAAGGTCTCCCCCCCATGAGGGTGGGACTGACTTGTCCACTCTGATAGTTTCGTTAATCCACCCACTCATGTTTCTCCACAAGCACATACTGATGCCCCGTGTGTGCTGGGCGCACCCAGCCACTGGGGCCATGCGGTGTGTGATGAAGACTCCAGGGTCTGGGCCCGGGATCCCCCAGGCTCTCTGGGGAGGCCAGAGAGGGTCCAGAGATGAGGCAGCATTTAGGGGGAACTTGCAAGAGGAGCAGCCCTTTGGTATGGGCTGGGGGAGGATAGGTGTCCCTGAGGAAGGGACAGTAGGAGCAAAGCCACAGGCTGCAAGCCAAAGTGAGAACAGGATGGCTGCAGTGATGGTGTCACCCAGGCTGTGTTCTCATCTGTGAGCTGGGCCAGGGAGGATTCCACTTCCAAGCTCACCAACACACGGGCAGCACTCATTTCTTCATGATTATAGGACAATTGTCCTCATTTTCTTGCTGGCTGTCAACCAGGGGTCACTGTCAGCTCAGGGAGGCCACCTATAGCCCCTGCCCATGGGGCTCTCCCAACACAGCAGCTCGCTCCTCGGAGGCCCGCAGGAGACCACCCCTCAGGATCAAATGAGTCCTTCTTACCTAAGGGAACTACTGTCCCCTTTGCCATATTCCATCGGCCAGAAATGAGGCAAAGCTATGTGTGCATTCCAGAGGAGGAGGGCTCCTGTAAGGCCGTGACTCGTGGCGGGGGGTCACCTTGGGTGTGTCAACCACACCCAGTAGCACCCCCAGATTCCAGACTTGGGGAAGCACTGCCAGCACTGGAGCTGGGGTGGGGAGCCTGGTCCGAGGGTCTAGATGTACATAGGACTGGAAGCTGTAGTGACCTTGAGGATGGAGGCAGGAGAACAGTCCCCAGACTCTTGTATCCCCCCCTACTCTGGATGCCACCTCCCCCGAAGGCAGACAATGCCCAGGAACATGGTTGGGCACAGTCAGTATGCAGTGGGGACAGGGCCAGGGGCTGTTCCAGGTGGAATAGTCATGGCGCCCCGAGGCACAGTCTCCAAAGAGGCCAGCAGCGTGGTGAGGACCTGGCTCTGCAGACAGAGGCCCAGAGCTGGGCAGTGGCTGGGATGTTCCCCTGGCCCCCATACTCTGAGGCAGGGTGGGAAGCAATGTGGGGGCCTGTCTGCACCCAGTGTGAGAGGGAGGGCTTCCTGTCCTCACCCCAACTTCTCTCTCTGGTCCCAAGCCACTTCCTGATATAGATGGGGTTAGGCCCCATGGGGTCTCAGAGGGCTATGGGGTTCAGGTCCTGAGAGTTCTTTGGGGACATGTGTGGGGAGGAAGACATGGTGGGGAGACTCCTTTGGGGGCCCCAAATCAGGCAAACAGTAGAGGAGCCCCTCCTGTCCCCTGTCCCTGCCCTGAGGGCAGTGTTGGGGTGAACCCTGGCTAGGTGTGGACAATGGTGGCCAAAGCCCTGACACAGGCCCAACTGGTAACCCAGTGCTGGGGTGACACAGGCCATGGGGGCTCAGGTAGGGAGGTTGGCCCCTGAAATTAGGGGTCATGCTCATGGATGGGCTATGGAATTGGGCCGGGATGAGGCTGTGTGGACAGAGATGGTACAAATCTGGGTTCTGGGGACCCTACCAGAAGAGGTTGGGGAGATAAGAGCCCAGACCCAGGAGGTGGGGGAGGGGGTGGGGGGGCGTGTAAGCCATGGGAGGCTGTGTCAGATGTCACTGTGAGGTGACCAAGGAGAAATGGACATTGATTTGTGTGTGGAGGCCCCCACTGACCCTGCAAGGGTTGGGGGCCAAGGGGCTGGATCCCCAGGGACCAGGAGTGCCTTGTGGTATCTTCCCGGGGTGTTGGGGTGCCCAAGAACAAGACCTCATAGAGCCCAGGGGCCGGTGAGGCTCAAGGTGCAGGGAGATGGAGGGGCCCCAGCCAACCCCCTGTGGACTGGGCCCTCTGCGGGGACATCAGGGCCGTGGTGGGGCAGCTCCCTGGGAGGGCACTTCTGGCTCTTGGCGGAGCCTTCACCAGCCGGTCCAGCCCAGGCTGGTCCCTGTGGGTCACTCTCAGAGAAGGTTCTGATTTCTGTTTAAAGTTTCACAGGGTGGAGCCTTGGGCCGGCTCCTGGTACGCTAATCGAGCTGTGGGTATTCGCTGAGTGTGTTGGTGTGAGGCCGCAGGCAGGCCCACGCTGGCTGGCGGGTAATGGGCCCGGTGGGGGTCCCAGGCCTCATCCATCCGTGCCCAGACGCACCCCCACTGGGAGGCCTGTGCATGCACCAGCCCCCAGAGGCGAGAGGACTCACCTCACCCACATGGTGTTGGGAAGGGCCTTGGTCCTGGAAGCAGACCTGGTTCAGCTCCCTGTCTGGCCTTCATGGCTGTGTGACTCTGGCCCCACCACTCAACCTCTCTGAGCCTCCATGCCCTGAGCTCTGTTAGGGGGCCTTTTTTTTTTTTTTTTTACATATATTTTTTTTAATTGGAGTTCAATTTGTCAACATATAGCATAACACCCAGTGCTCATCCCGTCAAGTGCCCCCCTCAGTGCCTGTCACCCAGTCACCCCCACTCCCCACCCCCCTGCCTTTCCACCACCCCCTGTTCTTTTCCCAGAGTTAGGAGTCTCATATTTTGTCTCCCTTTCTGATATTTCCCACTCATTTTTTCTCCTTTTCCCTTTATTCCCTTTCACTATTTTTTATATTCCCCAAATGAATGAGACCATATAATGTTTGTGCTTCTCCAATCGACTTCCTTCACTCAGCATAATACCCTCCAGTTCCATCCACGTTGAAGCGAATGGTGGGTATTTGTCGTTTCTAATGGCTGAGGAATATTCCATTGTATACATAAACCACATCTTCTTTATCCATTCATCTTTCGATGGACACCGAGGCTCCTTCCACAGTTTGGCTATTGTGGACATTGCTGCTATAGACATCGGGGTGCAGGTGTCTGCTATGGGGCCTTTAACAGTACTTGCCTTCCAGCCTCACTGTGAGAAGAAGATCAGAGAATCCACATCCAGCCTCAGTCCAGCCCTAACACGCAGACTGGGGAACAAATGGTGCTGTTTTTACAGCTCGTGGAGCCCCTTGGTGTTCCATGGGACATAGTTTGGGAAGCACTGTCCAAACATGTGATTCCTTGCAAAGCAGAGAAGAAATGGCCTCCCTCACAGGTGGGCTTGGTGCTGCAGGGGCGCATGGCCACCAGCGTTGGGGGACCGTCCTCTCTGTGCATCTGGGACTTTCCGGAGGCTCCCCAAGGAAGCAAGCATGGGCTGGTCCTTTCCTGCAGTGTGGGTGCCTCTCCTCAGAGAAGGTCAGGTCTGTCCTGCAGCCCGAGAGTGCAGGTGGCTGGAGCAGGGGCACAGGCCCAGTGGGGGGTCAGCGGGGGCGCTGGCTGAGAGGCTGTTCCGTGGGGAGGGTCCAGGGCTGGGTCCTGCTTTTCCTCCATCCAGGCTTCATTCAAGGGCAATGGGTCCCTCCAGGTCAGCCTGGCACCACCGAGGAGTGTCTGCCCCTCCGGCCCAGCAGAAGGTCCGACGGCTTTGGAGGGAGGCCCTTAGCCTCTGTCCAGTCTGGTCACAGCACCCAGGACCCTCCATTAACATCTTCAGCTCCTGCTTTGGGGAAAATGTGAATCCTTGACATTTTTACACCCCCTAAGCACATTCTGCTATGTCTCCCGGGGTCTCCCCTGAAGGCGGCATTGTGGATTACTAGAACGCCCCCCACATGGGATTCATGTGCTAGTGCTGTCTGGACGTATGGCCTTGAGGAGGGATGGGAGATGGCCAGGTCCATGTCCCCGGCAACCCCTGGGTCCAGCAGTGGCCACATGGGCCTGGGCTCCTCCCTGCTTGCACCTGACCCGGGGGCTGTGCCTTGCGCTCCCCTCCTGTACCCTCCGTACCTGACCAATGTTTGTGGGGCAAATGCAAATATGAGCCTGAGGGATGAAATCTGTCAGGGCCTGGGATGCGGTGGGGTCCTTTCTCTGTCTTTTTATGGCCAAAGGACCTTAGGGTTCGGAATCCAGAGAGAACACCAGGCCACTGGGTCCAGGCTTTTCCCATATGGGGAGGAAGTAGGCCCTGTCCCACCAGGGTCACAGAGCAATGTGGGTGCCACTTGTTGTTCCAGAGGAAGTGTCTGATGGGGGCAGGTGTTGCTGAGCCTCCGGGAGCTACAGGCTCTCAGTGCCCAGCGTGAGGGGTTTGGGGCTGGGGGGGTGGGCCCTGGGAACCCGCCCTATTGGGCCCCGGTCATGGCTATGCTATCCTCCTGACAAGGGCTTTCCCCTCTGGTCAGCACAGCCCTGGGCAAGGGGACCCAGGGACCCCCATGTTGGGGAGTGGTCCCCACACCACGACAGCCTGAGGACATCTGTGATGGCTCTATGTAACAGAAGTCGGGACCCAGGCTGGGGAGTGTCTGAAACAGGATAGGCCAAAGCTTGGCCTTGGGGTCCAAGTGTCCTGCCCGTGGGTCCTGGGGGCTGGGGGTCCATCAGAACCCACCCGGAACAGAGTCTTTGGCGCAGGGAGGCTGCTACCCACCCCGGCATCCTCTGAGGGTGTCCCCCAGACCTGCCCTGAGATGGCCCCGAGCCCTTGCTTGCCCTGCTTTCAGCCTGTCTCCAGGACAAGTGAGTTCAGTCTTGTCTGGTGCGCTGGAGGGGACCCCCTGGGGGGGCCCTCTGGGGGCCAATGTAGTGGCTTACAACAGTGCAAATGTGTCTGCTCGCGGGAGGTCAGGAGCTAGACATCAGGGTGTAGGCAGGTCTCAGTTTCTCCAAAGGCTCCAGGGGGGATCTTTCCAGCTACTGTGGTCACATGGCTGCAGGGTCTGCCTCTCTCTACTTGTGTCTGCGTGTCTTCTTTAGGGAGGGCGTGAGCATAGGATGGGGACCTAGTGTGACCCCACCTTCACTCGATCACATCATGTTCACAGGTGCTGGGGTGGGGGCTCTAGTGGGTCTTTCTAGGAGATACAATTCAGCCCAGAGCAGGGAGTTCACTGTGTCCTCAGCACACAGCTCTGCGAGGGGTCCCAGGGGAGGGCTGCCCCCGTTAGAAGAAGAAACGGGGGCCTTTTGGGGCAGAGTGTACATGGGGGGCCCCAGGGGTGGCTGGGCAGCAGGAAGGGTGGTGTGCCTGGGTGCTCCTGGGCCCCAGGCATCTATGGAGAGAGGGGGCACAGCCCTGACTTCCTGCAGGTGGGGTGAGGTTGGCGGCCACGTGTCCACACAGGCCCCGTTCTTGGGAGGAGAAGCCAGCTCTCCAAGAGCATCCGGGGGCTCGTGTCCTCACCTCCTTCCAGACATCCTGGCTGGAGGAGGGTGGCGGCAGATCCAGGGAAATAAGATGCAGGATGCCCACTTGGATTTCTTGAGTAGAAGGACACCCTGATGTAGCACAGGACATACTTATGCTCCAATTCAGTGTCTCTTTGAGCTCCACACGTGCTGGTGTCCGGGGTGTTCTCTGGTAGCCCCGATTTGGACCTCACAGCTCTCCCAGGGCTCAGACCCGCTCCTGATCCTGCGACCCCCACCCCCCGCCCCAACTTCAGGCACGGGCCTGGGTCCCCACAGGCCTGGGGCTTCAGGTGGGGGCGCTGTCCCCCCTCCAGGGCTCCCAGCCAGAGCTCCGGGGCCGCGGCCCTGCCGTGTGGACCGAGGCCGTCCAGGTCGGGGTGGTGCCCGCCCGCCTGTCCTGTGGGCCTGAGGGCTCGCCCGGGCCCCACTCCTGACCCAGCACCCGTGTGGCCAGGACAGGGCAGGCCCCTGCGGCAGGTTCGGCGCAGGCGCCAGGCAAGTGCTCTGCTGCTGCCCAGGGGCCGCGCTGCTTCCTAAGCCACTGCGGCTGCTCCGTGGAGGCCGGACCGTCTCCGGGAGAGAAATGTGGAAGCAATTACTCTGAGAGCCGTCGTTTGAGTAATTCCCAAAGAGACACCAGGGCCGGTCCTTTCGAAGCCTGGTGCACGGCGCCCTAATGAAGCAATTAAGGCAAGGATCCTCCGACTTTGATCTCGATGGGGTAATTTTTACAAAAACATCACGGAGTGATAGATACCCATAACTCAGAGTCTTTAATTGTACTTAATTTGTTTGGAATACGAATGTGCATTTAATTAAAGCCCAGCTCGGCCCGCAAGCTTCAAGCAGGGCTGTCAAGGAAAATTAAGACCTAGTTTGCTTTCAAAGTTACTGGTTTTTATCAGGCAAGGACAGCGGTCTTCGAACAGAAGGTTAGAGATAATTAGGCTGAGAGCTCCAGCCGAGGAAAGTGGGGAGAAGGCACCGCAGCGAGGAGGGGGTGGGGAGATGGGAGACTCTGGCAGGGGGACTGGGGGGTGGGCTGGAGCTGGGGGGCCGTGTCCACGGCCGGGGGGCTGCCCAAGGCCAGGCCTTCAGGGCATCCACCCTCGGCGCCCCCATCACGTGGGACCTGATTCCCTGCCCGTTGGCCTGGGAGGGGGCACTCAGCCACCGAACCATTGCTCTGGGAGGGCTGTGATGACCCAGGCTGCTCCTCAGATAAGAGATGGGGAAGTTGAGGCATAAGCCAGAGCCTGAACTCACCCAGCTCACACGGGCCTTCCCCTCTGTCCGGCATCTGCCATCACCAGTATGTGTCCCAGAGCCGGCATCTTGCCTGGCCTTGGATGCTGGGCCGCAGTTGGTTGATCTCTGGGGAGAGTTGTGGGGTGGTTCTGAGCACAGGCAAGGGCCTGGGTTTACAAGGGACCTGTGGGGATGATGTCCCCACTCTGCTGGGAGAACCCAGGCCCGCTCGCCCCAGAGCCCAGTGGGGTGAGGATAGGGAGCCAGGTCCATGGGGGCAGGGGGATTTCTCTCCTCCCTCATCCCAGAATTCTGACAATGCCCCAGGCACCCCCGGCCCTGGAGGGGGGATGGTCCCACCCCAGGCTGGCCCTGGCAGGGTCTGCACGCCCGGCACCAGCTTGGGTTCTCCAGCAGTGCTGTCTCCACTCCAACCACTGCCCCCTTGTCCTTGTGATGTCATGCATCTTTGCTCCATGATGTCCCTCTCGAGCAACGATTCACAGGCCTGTTAGGAACCGTCTCCTCCAAGTGTCAGGAGGTTAAGTAACTGCCCAAAGACCCAGCTAGTGACCAGAGGAGACCCATTCCAACTCCAAATCCAGGGCCCCGCATTGCTCAAACTCCTCGTGTCACTGCCTCAGCGGGAAAGGGCTGGTCCTGAGGCCAGGACCATGGGGGGATGCTGTGCTTTGTAGGCCAGGCAGTTCCTGTCACTGTGACCCCTGAGTGCTGGCTCACCCCCACCCCCCCCATGGGAACCCACTGCCTTGTCTGTCTGTCTGTCCTTGGGGGCTGCTGCTTTGTTGGGGATGTTGTTAGCTGACCACCAGGGACATCAGTGCGTACCTGCTGACCTGTAGTACACAGCAAGCTCTGGGGTATGGAGAAGCTGCCAGTATCTAAGGGCACCAAGCACCGCGCACCTGGCTGCCCACCCTGGGCACTCTCTTGCTGTCCTAGAGGCTGAAGCCTGAGATCCAGGTATGGGTGGGCCTCCCCCAGCTGCTGGCGGTGTGCCTGCCATCCTTGGTCATCGTTGGCGATAGATGTGTCACCCCACCTCTGCTTCATCACATGGAGTTCTTCCCATGTGTGTATCTGTGTCCACATTTCCTCTTTTAGAAGGACACCAGTGATGCAGGATTAGGGACCCCTCAACCCCGTGTGACCTCATCTCAACTAATGACATCAGCAAGGACCCAATTCCCAAATAGGGTCCTGTCCTGGGTCCTGGAGGTTAGGGCTTGACTGTGTGGACTTGGGGGACGTGATTCAGCCTCTGACAGGATTCCTGGGCTGCTGGGAGGATTGAGTGAGGGGCGTGTGTCAGGGAGGCACACGGAGCAGTTGCTGATACAGGGACAGAGGCCATCAGTGTGTCTCCGAATTGCAATGTCCAAGGAGTGGGGCCTTCCCTGGTTGGCACCTGGCACAGTGGTCTGTGCAAGCACTGGCTTCCTCAGCACTTGAGCGGGGTCTGCTTGGCTGGGGTCCTGCCAGGAGCTCGGGAGCACCAGGTGCTCCAGCTGAGGGGTTCGGAGTGCTGGAGGGCGGGAAGGGCCCGGGGGTGGGGACAGACGGCCTGGGGATAGGAAGTGCAGGGAGTTACAGAGGACCCAAGGGGGCACCTCTTTCCTGAGCAGGAGTGCTGGTGCCTCTGAGAGGGCACCTAGGCTGGTTCTGGGAGCACCAGCAAAGCTGGAGGCCAGAATCAACTCTGCCACCAGGACAGGGCCCCTGCTGAGGCAAAGGTAACAGGATCCACACACAAATGTCCTCCTCCCACCGCCTGCCCTCCCTCCTCCCACGAACTATGTCCCTCCTCCCACCAACTATGTCCCTCCTCCCACTGACTGTGTAGCCTCCTCCCAACAAATGTGTACTTCCTCCTATTGCCTGCCATCCCTCCTCCCACCACCTGACCTCCCTCCTCCCCCTGCCTGCCATCCCTACTCCCTCTGCTCCTCCCTCCTTCTAGCAGAGCATAACCAGAAGCCAGCTGACAAGGGAGAAGCAGCACAAAGTACAGAAGGCTGGGCTCGGGGCTGAGGGACGGTGGATTGCATGGCAGCACCATCTACCTCCACGGCGGCCGTTTGTCTGTGCGTACCTTGTGTCTGCGTGCCAGGCTCCAGACCACACCAGCAACTTGTTCGTACCACTGCCTGACATGGTGCAATTACCGGTCAGAAAAACAGGCACCTTCCCCCTCTCCTGAAAGGGCATGAAATCACAGTCGTGGAACCATTTCCTGGTGACCGGGTGGCTCTTGTGTTGGGGTATGTCAGTTTCTCTTTTGGTTGGGCTATGAGGTGAATTCTGTATCTTTCTGAGTGAATATTTGCACATGAATATTTTGTAGAACACAGAATAAATTGCCAAGCTAAGCACTGCCAACAGCTCATTGGTTAAATAATAATGGAAGAGGAAATGGGAGGAAGAAAGCAATCCATGTGTACACATGTACACGCATATACACGCACACACAGAAGCATATGCACGCACACACACGCACGTGTATACACACAGATGCACACTGCCCACATGCATGCACATAGATGTGCACATGCATACACACATGTACATGCACACAGGTGTGCACCCACACACAGAGATGCACACATGCACACAGATATGCACACATGTGCACATGCACAACATACGTACAGGCCCTCCCCACACACACACGTACACAGAACAGTATGAACATGCACAGGTAGTTGTCGCCATGGTTTCCATCACAGGCTTGAGGCACAGCCCATATTTATGGAATTCCCACATCCTGCGACTCACTCTGTTCCCTTTGCCCTCCCCCGGCTTTCCCCTGTGGGGTGACTTGAGACTCGAGCTAACATTGCTAATGTGTCTGAGTCCTCAGGGGCCCTCCTTTTGCCTCCTCCTGGCTGCTGTGGTTCCCCGCTGATTTTCACCCCCCTGCATAGAAGGGCCAGCAAGCACAAGGCCTGCCCTGGGCTCTAGCCCCATCTCCCCCCCACACCCTAGTGTCCCAGAGGTGGCATGTCCAGGAGGTGGCATCAGTGGCCCCTGCTGGGACATGTGGGCTGGGTGGCATGCAGAGCCACGAACGGCCAGCTCTTTGTCTGGACCGTAGTTCAGAGGAAGCATCGGAACCAGCAGCTTCCAAGCAGCAGGGACAGAAAGTGAAGGCTCTGGAGGCGGGTTAGCAGGTGTCCGGGTGAGAGGAGCTGTTGGTTCTACGACCCGGAACTGTCCCTTCGAGACTGGGTCACACCTGATGATGGAGGCCCAACCTTCCGGGGAGTGACAGCCCAGCGGGTGCTGAAGCTCAGCCTTCCTGGGCCCGACAGGCAGTGGGGATGCAGCAGACTGGGGACCTGCAGGGGAAGAGCATGCTCCGGCTCCACGACTCCTGTGCTCACGTCCTTGGTCAGAAGCAGCGTGTGTGAAGCACCTCAATGGGGTTGAGGCTCAGTGCTCGTCCGTGGATGCGGAACACAGCGGGTGGGGAAGGCCGTTGCGGGTCCTGGAAGGACCACCATCACCAGCGGGTGGCCACGGTTCTCAGGAATACATGCCCCACGGTTGCCCGGTGGTGGCCTCTGCTTTGAGCAAGCAAGGCACATGGCAGTGGTCGTAGGAATCACCTGGGACAGACGTGAGGCCACGCATAAGCCTGGTCTTGGCTGCGATGGCAAAGCACCACAAGCCAGTGGCTCAGAACCACACAGATGGATCCTCTGACATTCTGGAGGCAAGAGGTCACTTCCAGCCTCTTGTGGCCCCGGGCTTCGGGCCACATCATCCTGTGTCTGCCTCTGTCATCACGAGGTGTTTTCCCTTCTCACAGGGTCCCTGGTCATGTCAGCTGAGGGCCCAGCCTGACAAGCTGCCTTCCCTGCTTACATCTGCAAAGACCCCACGTCACACCTGATTGTGCTGATGGGTGCTGGTAGTTAGAACTGGCCCGTATCTGTGCTGGGGACACAGATGAGTCCCTGGCAGCCACCATCCTTGCCACCACGGCCACCTTGTGAGGCGCCCTTGAGCAACCACCGGGGTAGCTGAGGGTTAGTGGCACTCCCTCCGAGTAACTTTGTCTGCCTGGATTTTGACAGCACTCTGGACCCGGGATGTCCTTTGGTGTCCTCCCACGGGGCGTCAACCTCTTCATGCCTGTGCTCTGCCCACAAGGCCCAGCCCACATCCTTCCCTCCTGCCCACCCCTGCCCCCAACCTCTTTCTAAGGCCCAGATCGTTGGGGCAACCAATGGTGCATCTCCTGACTGGTGTCCATCCACACCACTGTGCACCTCTCTGTCTGGACAGAGTGTACACCCAGGCTGGAGCTGGCCGTTTGCCTGGTGACAGAAACAGTTCAGAGTCATCTATAAACCAGGCCTGAGACTTTTGTCTTCGGTCCAAGGTCATCGGGGAATTCCCATGGGCCTGTGAGCATACGTGGGACGCTGAGGAGTGGCAATGTGTCAGGAACAGGGGTTGCAGGTGCCCTGGCACCTCCCCAGCCAGCATGTCTGCGCCTTCTGGGCCAGCTTGAGCTCCAGGTCACCGTTCCTGATGAAGAGGGACTGCTGTCACCATGCCCACCTGGGGCTTCCTGCCCCAAACACCACCGCTGGACAGGGAGCACTTGGTGGACAGGGAGCACATCGGGTGGAGGCCACCTGGTGTCCCCTGTTGGCATTTGATCCTGAGCACCATAGGAAGCCAGGAGTGTGTCCTCCAGAGAAGAACCTGGCTCTTTGGCCTGCTGGCCTCCTGGCTCTCTGGTTCCTGCTCCAGCTTCTTCAGGATTCCAAGCAGCATCTGCTGATGTGAGTGCTGGTCATGAAGTCAGCAGAGCGGGGTGCACGCAGCCCAGAGCCCCCCTCAGCTGGACTCTGGAGCTGCCAGGCTGGGTGTGGGATGCTTTTCTCTTATGGCGTGCCAGGCCTCCGCTTTGGAGAACCTGTGCTCTAGACCATGGGCCCCGGAACCCTCGCCCCTGCATCTGGGTTTTCATGGGTTTATCGCCCACCTCTGGTGCACGTGAGTCTTACTAAGTCATCCGAGACATTTGCCGGTTCCGATCACCAGCATCAGCCCATGGAATGTCGTGGCCGGATAGAGCAGGCCGTGCCCTCAGGGACCCCGGGTGGCTGAGGTCTTCACAGGTAAGAGTGCAGCAGCAGCAGGAGTTCATGAAGGTCCAGGGCAGGACGGCGGTGGTGGGCGTTCCGTGTTCTGGGTGGAAGTGAAGTCTCCACACAGGCGGGGGATAGCCGCCTCGCCAGGGCACTCGTGGGCCATCCACAGGGCTTTCGGGGGTTTTCTCCATAGAGCTTCCAGCTCGGGAGCAGCACCTACCTTGGTCACCACCTGATTGAGTGTAGAACAATCCAAAGCAGCGTTCCTGACTGGGAATGGCTCCCCCCGCAAGAGGGCACGAGGCAGTGTCGGGAGATTTAGTTGGTTGTCACTGACATTTAGTGGGGTTGGGGCCACGATGCTGCTGAACACCCCACAGTGCAGGGCATGGCCCCCACCACATGTCCATAGTGACACCTGTCAGTCATTGTCCCAGGCCTGTCTGCCTTCTGCATGCCCAGGCCACAGGGGTCACCACCTGTCTATGCAGAGAGTGGTTCTTTTTTTTTTTTTTTTTGATTTAAAAAAATTTTTTTATTTATTTATGATAGTCACACAGAGAGAGGGAGAGAGAGGCAGAGACACAGGCAGAGGGAGAAGCAGGCTCCATGCACCAGGAGCCCGAGGTGGGATTCGATCCCGGGTCTCCAGGATCGCGCCCTGGGCCAAAGGCAGGCGCCAAACCGCTGTGCCACCCAGGGATCCCCGCAGAGAGTGGTCCTAATTGGTCACTCTGGGTTCACGCTCGTGGGGACAGAGGAGTCCCAGGGCTTCCAGAGGCTCTTCCGGCGGTGAGACACGTGTCTCTGGACAGGTGCAGATGACAGTTCTGAGAGTGTCTGGGGGACGGTGGTTCAGGGTCCTCCCTTAGGGTACCCATCTTCTCTTAAGCTGGGGCTCAGACTGTCAATGGCCCCGGGGGCCTGAGTGGGAGATGGGACTCTCGATGGTGATGGTCAAGGCAGAGAGGTGTCCTGTGGTGTGCATCGGGTTGTGTTTTGCTCGGCCATCATTTTATCCCCAGAGACGTTGCCATCGACTAGCCTTGACAAAGGGCACTGAATGTTCAACTGTCACTCACTCACAGCTCAGGGAAGCTTTCCTTAAATGCCACCACGTGTCTTGTAAGAGGGGAGGGACAGTATAGAGGAGGGGCCACATGGACATGGAGCAGACGCAGGAAGTCAAGGCTGGGTGACGTGGCCACAAGCCACGGGATGCTGGCAGCACCAGGAGTGGGAATGGGGGACAAAGACTCTCCTCTCGAGTGTCTGGAGGGAGGGTGGCCCCACTGACACCTTGATGGTGGCCCAGTGACACCGACTTCAGACACCTGGCCTCCAGAGCTCGGTGAGAGTTTCTGTTGCTTTAGGTGGCCAGCAAATGGTCCCGTGTTACCGCAGCCCCAGGAGACCAGCTCAGGGAGGCCTGTCCCATGGTCCTGGCCTGCAGAGGATGGCAGTGACAGGCTGGCAGCCACACTGGGATCCCTCATGGATGTGTTTCCTTGACGGCCAAGGGCAGGCACTCCAAGCCCTTCCCCAGAGTAGGGATGCGGGATGCACGATAAATGCACTGCCTCCTCCTCCTCCGCATCCTCCTGCCTCTGCTGCAGAGTGTGGACACGTGGGCCAGCCAGTCAACTCACACAGCTGCTCCAGCCTCTCCAACGAGACCACCGTGTCTAGTGGGTAAACCCCGTCAGCAGGCTCGGGGGGAGTCAGTACCATGGCTGCAAGGCTCGGAAACCAGCTTCGAGGATTTCCCTAAAGTCTTTGTAGCAAAAAAAAAAAAAAAAAATGCCCTTCTTAGGGCATTTAGGCTGTGTCCTCCAGGTCAGCACCCCCTGTCCCTTGTGCCAGCTGAGTTGGGGGCCAGGGACAAGACAGCTGTGGCTGGGGCTTGGGGCAGCTGGGAATCCCACCCCAGAGCAACTGCCCAGATGAGGTTGGCACAGGATCTTCCATGAGGGAAGAAGAGTTTCCCAGACACGGGGCGGCTTCTCTTCCCGGCCAGAGCCGCAGAGACACTCAGAGCGCCAGGACTTCCGTCTCTGCCCACGGCTGTCCAGCGGTCCCGGCTCTACCCCAAGGCCCTGCCCCTTCGTCCAGGACGCCCTCATCTTCTTTAGGCTGAGAGTTTCAGGGAGGTTGTCCTGGGGACTGAGAGAAATGAGATTATTTGGTGCTGATGCGGGTGTCTGTCTGGGTCCCTGGTGGTGCCTGGAGCACATCAAATCCTTGGAGATGGAAGGCAGCTCCGCCTTCGTGCGGCCGTGTCCACTCCCACGTCACAGTGGAGTGCGGCCACCACGTGGTCCCCAAGGCATGTGCTTTGTGAGAACTTGATCACCGTCAAACAAAGGTAGACAAGTGCATTTGTTGCAACACCACCTTGTGGCACAGACGGCTAGTGTCCTGTGTCTCCTCGGCAAGGACGCCCTGAGCTACTGGGGCCCCGGCTCTGATTGTTTGGATCCTCGGGGAGGCACCAGCCAGCCCCCACTCTGTGCTTCTGTAGACCTCCCCCAGGACCACCTCTGCTCTGTTGCTGCCCTGGCTCCTTGTCCTTGAGCGTCACGCTTGAGGGTCCTGCAGGATGCACTTGCCCCTCATGGTGTGTAGGACTCGGCTTCACCCTGTCTGCCCCATACTAACCACTCTCTGGCGTGTCTCTCCTTTGTTTGCTGACCCTCTGTGTCTCCACACCTGCCTGGCTATGCCCCCAGAAGTGGCCCCGATCCCTGGGGCCCGGCAGGTGCTCAGACACATGTCTGCTGCTTGAACACGTGAATGAACAGATGAAGGGGTACAGGTACACACATGGTGGATCAGGGGACGCCCAGAAGGCCCTGCTGGAGGGACATGGCCTTGCTCTCCCCACTCCCGCTGCAATTCCCAGCTGCAGTCCTTGCTGACAGTCACTCACGCTGGGCACAGCAGGTCCCAGAGCAATGTGGCAAGTGGGTGACAGCCTCCAGAGCTGGCAAGCCCCCACCATGGACACACTGCAGCCGGACATTGCCCCTGGCTCTCCTCCTCCCCTGCCTGACCCCGTGTCCCCAAGGACATTGTGTCACAGGGATGCCTCTGGTTGTCCTGCCCTCGGTGTCCTACGGGGACTGGCTAGGGAGAGGCTCCAGCAGGCAGTCAGATGCAGGACAGAGGCTTGGGGTTGGGGGTGGACATGGCTGTCACTGAGTCCTCATCCCTCAACCTTGCTGCACCCATATAAGGGACCCTCACAACCTGCCTGGGCCTTCTCTTTCTTGTGAGGACCTTGACTCGTCAAGACGGGTTTGAAGGTTGTGCCCAGGCCATGGCTGACCCTCAAGGCCTGGGCATCCATTCTCTTCTCTTGATGGCAGCTCAAAGACGAGGCAGTTGGGGGGCTGCCCAGGGGCTGCTGAGGGCCCTCACAGGGATGGAGATGCAGGGCCGTAGCCCCTACCTGGAGCCAAGTGCCACTGGGCCACTTCCTCCTCTGCAGACACGTGGCCCTGAATCCACGGAGTGCACCTGAGCTCCCCGCTGGGGCTCATCTGCTGCTGTCAGTGCAAATGCTCGCCTGCACATTCACTTGGCTGTGGGGAGGGGCGGCCGGGGCGTGTGGGAGGGTCTGTCCCCACAGAGGGGCTCTTCCGGGGCACAGCCCCTAGTCCTGTCATCTGGGGATTTTCCTGGTGTGCCGCTTTTAATAGATGTTATTATCCTTTGGAGTCTGATATTCGGGCAATTATCTTCCTAGGCTCCATCCTGTGCCCTAATAATGCCATTAGGGGCTCAATGGGAGAGTCTTAAAATAGTGATTATTTATAGTGTGTGCTGTTCCATCTTGAACAATCCTGACTTCAGTGGCGCTGGGTCCCAGGGTGAGGCTGGGGCCCACGGTGGCTGTAGGAATCCTGCTCTAGCTCTGAAGCCTCGGTCAGGCCTCCGTGAGGCCGTGTTCACACAGATCCGTGCCCGAGCCGCTGAGACAGAGCCGTTTGTGGCCGGGCCCGGGGGTGCTGTGCGCTGCTTCCCCCAGAGGCCACGGGCCGCAGAGAGATCCAAAGCGGGGCATCCGCTGGCTGCACCCAGGCCCCCCGTGTCAGCTTAGCTGGCTGCTTTTCCTGTCCGAGTCTGTAGAATGGGCATAACCAGAACATCTTTAAAACTTAGATGCGTATGGCTGAGGGACAGGCCAGTCTGCCAAGGCTGCACGCCTCCAGCGATAAGGCATTCTGGAGAAGTCTGATCTCCGGAGATGGTAAAGAAACGAGGGGTGGTCAGAGGTTGGAAGGGGGAGGGATGGGATGCACAGGGAACCCCAGAGGACTTCGGAGGCAGGAGTCTGTTCTGCATGATCTCTGATGATGGGTGCATGTCCTTACACGCTTGTCCAAACCCACACACTGTAGGTTGCCACGACTGACCCCAGTGTCAACTGCGGGCGCTGGGGAATGGGGACGCGTCACCGCAGGCTCATGGACTGCCACAAACACCCTCTGCGGGGTGCAGATCATGGGGCAGGCTGAGCGCTCAGGCAGGGCGCACGGGGGCGTGCTCACATTGGCTCTGAACTTCGGACTGCCCGAAAACATAAAGTCTATGAAGAATAAAACCTACCTTGTCGGGGGTGGAGGAGGCCTGTGTGAGATGGTGTGTGCCTAGGTTATGTCACGGTGAGTCTCAAGGGCAGCGGCCGAGTGGTAGCTTGGCCCAGAAATCATTGCCTGTGGAAGCTGAGCAGGGGGTGGGGGGCGGGGACGTAGACCCAGTTGTCCATCAGGAGGCTCGCAGCATGGGGCCAGTGGTGATGCTCAGACCCTGAGGGCCGGGAGGGGCACACTGGCCCCCCCAGTCTCGCCCCCTCCTCTGCGCTCTGCACCAGGGTGACAGGCTGCAGAAAGGAGTCCCCAGGGGCCGTGGCACTTGGCGGCTCTCAGAATCCGGAGCTGGTTGTGGAATCTTTGTTAGCAGCTTGGACATACATCTTTTAAATTATAAATCGATAAATAGTTAATTCAATAATAGAACTCTCCTGAATATTTCATGCTGCCCGTGCACCACGGAGCTCAGCCTGGATGTTGATGGAGCAGGAGCAGCAAAGGGATTCAAGGCAAACTTCCCCCAAACTCCCATTAGAGGCTGGGACTCGGCGAGGGGCAGGTATGCAGCCCCTCCGCTCCCCCGGGTCCCGCCGGCATTTGTGCGGTGCCCAGGAGATGACTCTCGGGAAGCTCGGCATCTTCCCCATAAACCACTGCTGCTCAGAGGACAGACAGAGGTTTGATGAAATGAGGTGTTTGGGGGCTTCCATCCCCCAAATTTGCATGTTGAGGCACTCAGTCCCAGTACCCCAGGATAGGTGGTATCTGGGGCTTTAAAGAGGTGATCAAGGTGCACGAGATCTGCTGGGTGAGCCCTGATTCAATTTGATTGGCGTCCTATAGGAAGAGGAGGTCAGGGCACAGACACAGAGGGACAGCCATGGGGGGACACAGGGGGACACGGGGGGACCACAGAGGCCTCAGGAGAACCTGACCATCCCACACACAGCTCTTAGCCCCCAGTCTCCAGGACAGGGGAGAAAAAACTCGTGACGTGGGAGCTCACTGGTCTGCAGTGCAGTGTGGCCTCCGCCCCAGGACACGGATCCTGCGCCCCTCTCCCCGACCCTGCATCTGTCCATAGGCCTCGGCCAAGGTGGTGTCTGTCTCCCTCCCTCTTGGAGACCAGGCAGGAGACCAGGCCCAGACCCAGCAGAGGGGTCATGGCATCCAGGGAGTCCTGTCCCTGGGGACAGGTGGATCGACCAGAGTCTCCATTCCCGTCTGTCTCCATCACAGTCCCCAGGCCATCTGGCCCTGCCAAGGTCAACGTGTGGCCACAGGGAGAGAGAAAACCAGTGCTGGTGTCAGCACATCTGTGTGAACCATGCTCCCCTCCGTCCCTGCTCCAGGCTGTGTGGCTTGGGGTCACCTAGGAACCTCAGGTTCCTCATCACTTTCAACACATGCGACTCTGAGCTTGAGTTGAGAGGGAGCCTGAGGCCATCCGGGGCCTTCAGCCTGGACCGTGGTCCAGGAGTGGGCTCTGGTCAGGAAGGATAGGACCCGCGTGTATCTGCTGGGTGCCCATCCTGTGAGTCTGTGGAAGCCCTGGTACCAACTTGCCCCTATGGACCCAGGCTTTGCCCCGAGGAGGGTCCTCGGGGGAAGCCGCCATGACACGGGGATGGCCCCCAGGGATGGAGGGATTGGCGGTGTGGTTTGATTGAGCCTGGTGATTTTCTAGAAAGTCAGTGGGCCTGGGTCAGAGATCAGGCCCCTCATAGCTGCATGTGATTCTTGCTGGTGTACAGGGTACCTTGTAATGAGCTGTTTGCTGCTCACACACCTGCTTATTGCCTACGTCCCCAGCACACTCAAGGCCCCCTGGGGGTGCACCTGGCTGGTGGTAGGCATGGAGCACCTGGAAGGTGGTAGGCTTGGAGCACCAGGGTCAGTCCGGAGGTAGGTGCTGTGGGACTGGCCTATTGGTGGGGGATCATGCCAGGAGTTGCTTTCCTGTCTAGTCAACCTTTCTGGCAACCAGTCTTCATGGAGTTTTTGTCCACGTGGTTTGGATGGGGCTGCAGAAGCTCCCAGTTCGGGGCAAGTCACCCTCCTGCCAGCATGCCCCCAGGGTGGCCTACTGTCATCGGTCCCCCCAACTGACTCTGCTGCTTGTGTGGAGAGAGGGAAGGAAGTGACATTTGGAGGCTTCTGGTGGGCAGAGTGGACCCTGGCCTGGCACATGCGCCTGGGGTGGCCTCAGGTGGTGTCTGATGGCTGAAGAAGCCATGGAATGCAGGGTGCTGCCCAGGGTGGCTTGGCGGGTCATGCTAGGCTTGGGCTGCTGGTGTGGGAAACAAGGCCTGGCCCCTGGCCGTAGGACATGGGGTAGAGGAGCATCAGTCCAGGTGGGGGAGGGACAACCAGCACCAGGCTCCCAAACCTTTCACTGGGCCCATCAGGCTGGCCTATGCACCCCTTCACTGCCTGACCTCTCCCCTTCCCCCCAAAAAAAAACTTGAGAAGGATGTGCCCCCCGGACTCCTGACCACGGGAGGCACTCCCAGGGGAGCTCGGTTGGCGAGATATTCAGTCAGTACCACGTCACGGCCCCACATGTCACCTGCAGAGCACTCTGCATTGGGGATGCTCAGGGATGAGTGTCCAGACAGAAGCACCTGCCCCAAGGCTGGCAGGGGTGAGGATGCTGCAGGTGAGGGCCTCTGAGGCAGTCTGAGCCCCCAGGGGCCCACAGGTCCACTCCTGCCAAACTACCCTGGGTTTGCTCAGCCTCTTGCCCCTGTGGCCGGTTTGGATGCAGGTCTGGGATCGTGTGTGCGGGGATGCAGGGCGGTCCCTGGGTGAGCGCTACAGTCCGGGAGGGGCAGGCACCACCCCCAGAGACAGAGGGACCTGGGACCTGCAGTACTTCCTCTGCACCCTCAAGGCTGAGAAGGATGCACATGATGGCTGAGGGCGGCCTCGTCCCCGCGCAGGTATCCTCGGAGCAGAGCGTGCACCGTGTCGCCTCTGTGCGCCGCCGTCCCCACAGCAGCCCCGCCTCCCCGGCCTGTTAGCTCTGCTGCCAGCGCTGTGACACTGACAGTAGATTAATGTCTCTTTAATCAGCCAAAATGAACGCGGCACGCTGCTGACAGTCCAATTTTCTGCTAACAGATTGTAGCCTAGCGAAGCCCAGTGCTCAGCTGATTTTTATTTCTGCCAGAGATAATTCAGCAGGAGGACCAGCCACCGTCAGCCCATCCGCCGCCTCGCCGTTCAATAAATCTTGCCACTGAGGCGTTTCTTACCCACCTGTCAGGCGCCGGCTGCCGGGGACGGATCGAGACTCCGCAGGCTGGTGGCATTTAGAGGCTGCGGTGGAGCCGGGAGGCACGCGGTCTTGGCCGCCCACGCTGGGTCTTGCCCCGCCAGGGGTTGTGCTGCTGAGGATGTCACGGGGCACCGGGGCCTATGTGAGCATGGGCATGTACCTGTGTGTCTGTGCACATGTGGGTGTGCGTGCATGTTAGTGCACACGTGAGCATGTGTGAGCATGTACCTGTATGTCAGTGTGCTTGCGAGTGTGTGCATGTTAGTACACATTCGAGTGTGTTGTGAGGGTGTGTATATAACTGTGTATCTGTGCGTGTGTGAGTGTATGTTAGTGTACACTCACATGTGTGTACCTGAGAGTCAGTGTGTACATGCATGTCAGTGTACATTCAAGTGTGTGTGTGTGAGTGTAACTGTGTGTCAGTGTATAGTTGTGCGTGTACATGTGTGTTAGTGTACACTCGAGTGTGCATGTGTGAGTTTGTGTGTATAACTATGTGTCTGAGTGCATGTGAATGTGCGGGGTGTGTGTGATGTGTGTGTCAGCATGCATGTGCGTATTTGTGTGAGTGTGTGTGGCGTGTGTCAGTGTGCACCCCAGTGTGTGCATGTGAGTGTGTGTGCATGTGCCTGTGCACATGTGTGGGGCCAAGGCCCTCCCAGGTTTCATGTGGCTCTGTGGCCACCTCTCCCAGCTGTCACCTCTTGTTCCTGTTTTCTGTGGGGAGAGTGACCCTTGGTCCACCTGCTCCAAGAGGAGCGTCCAGTGATATGGGAGGTGGATGCTGGGCGTACAGCTGGGCAGGGCGTCTTGCCCGATGACAGACTCCCCAGGGGCCTTCTGGGTGCTTCTAGGAGGCGCTTCCCAGCAGCGGCCTTCACGCTGTGCCTCCAAATGAGACCATGTCACCAGCATGGCCCCTATATCTGCCTGCTGCTCCCCCCAGGGTGGTCTGGGCGCCCACAGTGTGCCAGCAGCCCGTCCTCTGAAGGCCCCTCCCAGAGGCTGCACCCCACCCGGCTTTGCCTCGGGACCTGGTTCCTGGCGAGTCAGTGGGCAGCTGGGGCCTCTGCCTTTGATCCTCCCCAGAGTCTGAGCCCTAATTCCCTGCTGTCTTTGCTGTGTGGGGTCTGGGCAGGGAGGGGCGCTCTGGGAACTGGGCCCAGGACCAAGTCATGAGAGCCCTTCGATGGGCCTGGTTCCCTGGGGAACTCAGGGAGCTTCCCTTCGGATCCTTGCCACTATAAATTCTTAAAAAAAAAAAAAAAAAGGAAATGATTGAGCACAAGAAACAACTTCGGAGGCCATGCTTCCAGCGTCTCTCCTCTGCAAGCTGACGTGTGAGATGCTGGTGCCAGCCTCTGGCTAGGCTGCAGGCAGTCGGGGAGACATGTGTGCCGCCTCTGTGCCCAGGGGCTCTGTCTTTCCCACCTGGAACAATCCCGAGCCCAGGCCTTGGGCCTGCCCTGGCTGACCTAGGGGGGCATCCACGGCAGCTCTGCTCTCCTTGCTCCAGCTTTGCCCTATTCCTCTGGGGCTGACAACCTGGAGGTGTCCCATCCCTTGTTCCACGGTTGCTCTGCCCACCCCCAGCGCTGCTGGACCTCCGCAGGTGGAACCCTCCAGAGAGGGGGGTACGGGACTGCTGGGGTGCTCAGCTGCCTCCCCACACACTGTCGATGGGCAGCTTCGCTCATTCGCTTGGCAGACTTCCCCTGAACACTCTGTGCTGGTGTCTCTGACCAGGTCAGGGTCCTGGGTGTGTTCATAGCCCGGCAGGGGGACAACACAGAAAAAGTGACTTCTCAGCAAACTGTCCCCTGCAGGGCTGCACAATTAGGGCAGGAAAGACTAGTAGGTAGAACTCATTATCATCTCTGCCAGAGAACCCGGCTGTGTGCTGTCCTTGCACTGGGGCAGCTCACCCTCCTTCAGAAGCCCAGAGCTTTGTGCCCCAGCTCGGTCCCCTCTGCCCGGTCAGTCCACGGGTCTCCACTGGGCAAGCATGATGCCCAGTCAAACCCAAACCTTGGTGGGGTGTGCACCATTCAGAACGTCTATGCTGCATACCTGCTGGCTGACAGCAGTGCTGCATCATGCTGGGCTCACCACAGCCCTCCCACCACCCCTGGAGATGTGACCTCTCACCCCAAAGGGGTCATGGGCCTTGCTAAGGTCACTCAGCTGGCACATGTGGCTGTGTGCCGAGGGCCAGGGCCAGGGACCTGGTGACAGCCTCTCTGGCCTCCTCCTCCCTTGGGCTCCTAGAGGGTGGGAGGGCTTCCCCAGTCAGTCCTGCAGGGGGCGTGAACTTTCTGGCCTCCCACCTCCCCTGGACACAGATTTCTGCCTCTGGTGCCAGGGGTCAGCAGCTCTCAGGGCCCATTTTCAGAGCTGGTCCAATCTCACTCTCAGCCACCAAGGGGACAGAGTTGGCTCTGCCCATTGGTGAGTCTGACGGCAGTCAGGCCCCTTTTGGGGGATTCCAGGGTAGGACAGCTTCACCAGGGCTCGCTGGGGCTGGACCAGGGGAGAGGAGAGCTGGGGTCCTTGGCCACTTGCGCTCTGGCTCCAGAGCCAGCTCTTGGGGACACCGGACTCCCCAGCCTCCTGGGACCACTGACCTCCTCTGAACCAAGTTTGGCAAGCCCTGCCTGCAGGGGTGTGGACCAGGGCTGCAGCGTCCTGGGTTAGGATTGGCAGGATTTAATGCAGATGACGCAGGACTTGGCTGACCACTGGTACCTGAGCTGTCCATGGAACTGGATCAGGGGCACCCCCAGCTGGAGACAATGACAGCTCCCCAGTTCATGTGCCCTCCTGTTACCTCCTCCACAGGCTCCTATTGGATGGAAAACTTCTGGAAACCATAGGACACAGGTGCCACTGCAGCCCCCACCAGGCAGGGGGCAGGAGTGGCCAGAGCACAGGTGTGAGGGGCAGAGGAGCAGATGTGCCCATGGTGAGGGGGGCTAGTGATGGAGTACAGGCCTCCTTCTGCCCCCAGGAGCATCTCCCATGGGCACACTGACCTTTGGACCCCCGCTCTGCAACTGTCCCCCCCATGAGGGTCCCACCACCTGCCCCAGGGACACCTGGGCTGTCCTCCTTCTGGGTCAGCAAAGCCTCTTGTCCTGCTCCTTCTCCCAGTGACCTCTCCTGAGCCCCAGCGGGGAGACCCTAAGTGGGTGATTCCAGTCCTGAAGGGCCTCCCTTCTGCATGCTGGCACTTGAGTGGACCCTGAACAGCTGGGCAGTGGGGGAGTCTACTAGCCACTTTATCCCCCCTGAGGACTCGTGCCAGGAACAAGGTGATGTGTCTGATAGGGACAATGCAGGCCCAGCTCTGAGCAGGGTGGAGAGGCAGGGCTGTGGGCAGCGATTCTCCATGAGGCTTGGCCCCCACCTACCCTGCCCACGGCCCTACAGACAGCAGCCAGCTGGCAGGACCCTCCAGAGTTCCGGTGTGAGAAAGAACACTGTTTCTCCAGAAAGATGAATGTTCAGGCCCAGCCCCCCACCCCTCCATGAAGGCCCCGTGGCCCGCCCAGCCCCCCAGGACTGCAAGGACACCTGCGGTGTGTGCCAGAAAGGCTGGGCCATGCTCCCTGTGGAGTCCTGAGTGCGGCCTTGGCTGGGCCACAGGCGAGAGGCCTTTCCAGGAGGGCTGCAGGCTGTGCCAGACCCTATGAGGGCGGGGGGCAGCCTGGAGCGGGCAGGGTGGGGTGGGGACCGGGTGGCATAGACAGACCACGTGATCGTCCTCACTTATTCTCTGGGACCCAAGTACCTGAGTTGCCAACTGGGAGCCCTTTGGGCGAGAAGCACCAGGTCTATTCTGGGATGTCTCCACCACATTTAGGTCCTTGGAGGGCCCGTCAGGTTTCTGGTTTGGGAAGCGCTAGAGGGGAGCACTGGCTTTTTTTTTTTTTTTTTTTAAGGGGATGACAGTTTTAATGACACAGCACGCACTCGCAGTCATGGCGGCTCCTCAGACAACCTGATCTTTGGGATAAGACTGTGCAGAGTCACGCTGTACACAGAAGCACCAGCAACGGAGGTGTTGTTCCAGCTTCTCGTGCGGGTGTGAGATAGCTACGATGTGTGATGCAAGTACCTGTTTATTCTTCTTAAATGAAAATCTTACTTGTTCTGGCCTCCGAAGGGGATCTAATCCCAGGCCCCCAAAGTCGTGTCAGACACTGTGTGTGTAATATTTAAACAACTCCGACTCTGGCCTGCGCTGCTCAAAGCTGTCTGCAGCCTAGGAGGCCTTCCTGCTCGGGTCCCAGCCCCGGACATGTTGCCGGCCCAGGGCCTGAGAGGCAGCGGCTGCAGAGGCTGGGGTCCGTCCACCCCTAGATTCACCTGTCCACACATGCACATGCACATGCACATGAGCAGCACACACCTGTACATACATACAAATGCACACACACACGCAGGTATGCAGGCAACACAGAGATGCACACTTGCACAGTACACACACACGTGGTCTCACATGCACACATACACACACACTCCTGAAGACCTCACCCAGGGCTCAGAGCCCCTCCAAGCCTCCCACAGATCACAGGCACAGATCCTCCGGGGGGCTGAGCACCGCAGGCCCCGCAGCGGGCAATGCTGCCAGAGGGCGTGGGTGTGCGAGACTGTAGGTCTGCGCGTGTATAAGTGCAGAAGGCAGGGACAAGCACACCATGGTGAGTCTATATCACTACAGGCGTGCACCCACGCGGCCTATCCTCACACACCTGCCGTGTCACTTCTACATGTCCTCATCCTGGACTTGTGCTCAGGTGCCCGGGCATGGGGCCGAGGCCAGTAGCCATTCCAGGCTGGGGGACAGCTGCCTGGGGCCCTCCAGGCCTGCGTCCACTCCACGGCCACAGTTCTGAGTCACCAAGGACGCGGGGCAGCCTCCCCTGCTCCCCCTGGGCTCTGAGCTGGCTGCCACCCAACCCAGGGTCGGGGGCCTGGTCCCCACGGCAGGTCTTGACCCCGAGCGGCACCCCGCCCCCACGGCCCCATCTCGACTGACAGGTTGGCATTTCCCTTCCTGTTTGCTCTTTCTTCTCCCTGACATGTCGACAAGCACAGCCGTGTTCCCTGACAGACGGAAATATCAGACCCCAAGTACGAGGACAAAGCAGGCTTTAAACTTTAACGAGTGGCCGTAATGGAAATAAAATGTAAAACTCCCCTTCAAATGTGGGGAGTTTTCCGTTTTATCAGAGAAAAAGTGCCCTAAATAATAAATAAACTACGAGTGTTTTGGTTCTTTTACATGCGTGAATATTTAAAACATGCAAAAATGTGGAAGACGCATTTGCTGGGAACACAAGGAAACGCTTATTTAACTCCAAAAATGAATAAATAAAGGAAGGTGTGGGGTGGGAGATGGAGAAAACAGAGCAGATCGTCCTTAGCGGGGTGGAAGGGCGAGGATGGTGGGAGCACCAGTTTGGGGACCTCCATGGCATGTCTCTGGGGTCCGTCTGCACCCCTCCAGCTGCTCCCCAGGCCTGGCTCTCCTGCCCATGGTCTGCTCATCTGTTGGCCACACATATGCCCATCCTGACTCTCTGATCTGCTTTGTTTTCTGTGTCCTGAGGCTGAGCAAGTTCCTATAACAGGAACAAAGCCCCACAAACCGGGAAACCGGGACTCCAAACAACAGAAGTGGACCCCCCAGTCTGGAGGCCAGAAGCCTGAAATCTGGGTGTCGGTCTCTCTGCAGGTTGGAGGGCTCCAGGTCCTGGAGCCCTCCAACCTCTGACCCATGGTCACGTGGCTGCCTTCCCCTCATGCCTCCTCCTCCAGGACACTTTGCACCCTGAGGACATCCATCCACAAAGACCCCATATCCAAACAAGGCCGAGTTCCCAGGTACCCAGGGTGAAGACATGGACACCTCTTTCAATTCACCATAGCACCGATACACCAGGAAGCTGCCTGGGACCTTCTCGGGTCAGGCTCCCTCTGCCTGTGGGTGGACTGGGGGGCAGAGAGCCGAGGTCCTCTGTGGGGTTCAGCTGGGGAGGCCCCGGGCCTCCACCTGCCCACCTCCCATCAGCCACGGGGCCCCTGAAATTAACTGGCATTTGCTGTCCCTTGGACACCTGGCATTCCACACCTCGGAATCTGGAGGAGAAGCTGTGGGGTCTGAGGACACTTGGGAACTGATTTTCAAAACCCTGTTAGAAGGAAGGTCATGGGGTATGGACGGAAGGCCCCCCTGCTCAGGGCCCTGTGCCAGCATCTGTAAGCACTTCAGAGTGGGCGTGTGGTGCATGGATGCTCTGTCCACACCCGTTCTTCGCAGTGCCCCAGGGCAGGTGTGAGAGCAGGAGGGGTAGTGGAGCCAGAAGCCCTTCTGGGGGGTGGGTGGCCAGCGGGGTCACCACGTTAACCACCTGCACCTGCCCTTTCCTCATCCCATGGCCACGGCCTGGCATCACTGCCTGCCATCCACCATGTCCTTGGTTAAAGGGAAGGCAGGTCGGCCAACGGAACCTGTGTTCTGAAATCCAGGTGGGCCTTGTCAGGTGTCCTGCAGAGCTTCCTACAGGTTTGCAAGGAGATGCCCCCGAAGGGAGTGATCATCCTGCTGCCTGATAAGCGGGTTCCCTACGGACGCTGGTGTTCTAGTTTTTTGTGGTTCCCGTGGCACGTGTGTGCAACGGTCCTCGACGTCCCCATCCTGCAGAAGAGGAAGTGGCGCCATGAGGCTGAGCAGGAGGGCAGAGCTGGGACGGAGAGCCGGTTGGGCCAGGTGTGTGCCTGGGGTCAGCAGGGCCCAGTAACCTGGCAATCCGCTCTGCTCCATTACCCCGCAATCCTGGAAACCCACTATTGCTTTTAATGATAATTCCTTTTGCTCACCCACCTGAGAGTTTTCACAGAGTCACCGGTCAATTATTCATCGCCTCGCCCTCCCCGTGATGGGAAGGCGGCGGAAAGGCTCCTAGTCTGCAGAGGGCTTTCTGATGTCGCTGCATTAAATTTTAAACTCCAGCGCGTCCGTGGCTGGCCCCTTCCAGACATCAGGGAGGTCAGGCCAGAGGGACTGCGTGCACTTGAGTCTTTGTGGCAAGGACGGCCCAGGAGGGGAGGAAGGTTCCAGGCCTGCGAGCATGCTGTTCAGCTAGAGAGGGAGCTCCCGCAGGCCGGGCCAGCAGGCTGTCCTCGGGATTATCGCATTTGTTCCTGCTCCCCTCGGAGGTCCGGAGGGAGCAGCCCCAGAGCCAGAAGCGGCCAGTTTGCCAGTGGGGGAGCCGAGGTGTGGCTTCCTTTGGAAAGTCCCCGGGGGCCCAGGTGGGGTGTTTGCAGGGGCCCCTGTTCCCACTCGCAGGCAGCGGACACTCCTCCGCGGTTCCGCGCAGACAGACGGGAGGCTCCGGCGGCCGGCCCAGCCCGTTCTCATTACGGCCGGATAGAAGCCCGTGAAATTCTAACACTAACAACATCATTTCTTTCAGCAGCATCGCGGCAGAACAGCTTTACAATGGTGTTTTACGCGCTACATGTGCACCATAAATATTTCCATAAAAACATGCATTAAAATATAAAAGTGGGCCCCTGAATATCAGAAGTTGGGAGGGAGAAAACCCACAGCCAAGCCATGTGGCGGCCTGCTTGGCGGGAGCAGCTGCACAGGGGCTTCTCTGTGGGTGGGGGGCTGAGTGGCGCCCCTTCCCCTCCCCCGCCCGGCCTCTGCTCTGCTGGGTGGCTGTGTCCACTCACTCCAGGGGCTGCCCCTCCCTGGACCCACATCTGGGGGGGTCCTGCCAAGCTTCTGCTCGAAGCAGCCCCTCCTTGGCCCCCAATAACCTACTCCCCCAGGTGAATGCTTCCCGGCCAAGCCCCCTGTCAAGGTGGCCCTGTGTGGCAGGGTTGGTGTCCCAGACCATGCTTGCTCGCCCAGGTGCCCTCCTCAGAGCCTGGGCTGTAGAACAGGGTGGTCAATCCTTTCACTGCACCCATGTGCATGTAGTTGACTCATCCATGCTCTATAGCTGCCCCATGTGGGAGGCTGGCACAGAGAAGTTAAGCAACTTGCCCAGGGTCACACAGCCAGGAAATGGGGGATTTGGAATTTGAACCCAGCCACCTGGTCCAGACCCCTCAGGCCCCTGAGGACCCCATATGCCCGGAGGCTCCTTCTCTCTGGCCACACCATGCTTCATCATTGCCGCCCCTCTGGGGGTCTCAGGCCAGGGCGTGGGACTTTGCTGCAGATTTGGTACCCTGAGGTCTCCCGGCAGCTGAAGGTTTTGGTGCACGGATGTCCATCTCTGCCTATTCCTCGGGGAAGGGGGAGCATCCTCACGGTGGCCCGGGCAAAGCCCCCCCTGCCCATAGCCTTACCCAGTGCTCCAGCCTCCCCTCCCACAAGTGCCAACCGGCCCCTCACACCCCTCCTTCCAGGCCTGGATGGTGTCCCCGACATAGCCTCTGAGACCCGCCCGTCCCCTCACACCGTCCCACTGCAACCCTCCCTGCCTCTTCCCAGCCAGGGCTGCAGCCAGAGACCCCACATGGGATGACGGGTCTGACCATCTGTCCTGTTGCCCCAGCCCCTCCTTTCTGTCCACACTTGCAGGACACTTCTCTGGGTCCCCAGAGGCCATGCTGTCGAGCTCACTGCAGACAAGGTTGGGTGCTGACTTGAGGAAACAAGGGGGAGGCGGCTGGAGGAAAGGCAGCTGGACCCCACCCCCACCCCCCTGGAGCCCCAAAGTGGACTGGAGAGCTGAGGACAATGGGTTTCCTGCTGGAGCCCAGCCAGGGGCAGGATAGCCTGGCACTCAGGCAGGAGTGGGGGGAGCTGAGCCTGGGTGGAGCAATGGTGCTGCAGGGGTGCTGACTGGGCATGCCGATGTCGCCGGGATCCTGGGATGACACAATGAAACCCACTTGGAAGACAAGTCAGAAGTCAGAAGACCAGGGAGCGCCCTTGGCACCCCTGGCACCCCGTTCCGCCTGCCGCAGGAACTTCGACCCCAGCCTTGCAGCTGAGTGCGGGATCGCTGGGGTCCAGGGGAGCATCCCCCACCCGGATCTCCTGGAGAGCAGCGCTGGGCTCCCAGCTGCAAATGCCAGAGAAAAGCTGGCACCTTGGCGGAAGCCACTGCCCCATCGCCCAGGCCTTACTGGGGACATGCGCCCAGGAAGCCTCGCTCCCGGAGCCCCCTGGTGGTGTGTGGCCGCCAATGCAGCGGGCTGTCGGGCCCAGACCCCAGTCTCAGGTCCACAGACCTCTGATCTCTGGTGTCTGCCTTCCCTGCGTCCTGGGACCTGAGCCCGTGGCCCAGGGCCGGGCTCCAGGCAGGACAGCTGGAGTTAGCAAATAAGAATCCGGGAAGCCAGCTAAATTTGAACAAGAAATGGCGGTTCCTTGTAGGCTGGTCCCTGCAGCATTCAGGACAAACACTGGGCAACTCCGCACCTGGCCATCCTGGACGTTAGCTGGCTGCAGTACAGAGGGTATGTGGAGAGGACAGGAGGAAGAGCCTGGGCAGTATGGGAGGTGTGTGAGCCCGAGCGGGAGCCAACCTCCCTGATTGAGGCCCTGGTGGGGGGCATGGGGTGGGGGGACGAGGAGGCTGCTGGGCTCTGTGCCCTGGAGCAGGTGTGAGCCTACGGGGGGGGGGGGGGCTTGTCCTGGCTTCTCTGGGCAGGGTCACAGCACAAATGCAGCTCTCCATCCTCGGGGGCATCTTCCTGAGCAGCTGGGTCATCATAAGTGGCACAGCACACTACACCCGGTCACGAGTATGCTTCAGAGCTTCCAGGACATTCATGGGTCTGCCCAACCATCACCACAGACAGTGTGCCAACGTGTTCGTCATCAGAAAGAAACCCGCTCCCCTCGCCCCCACCTGCCAGCCCCCGACGCCCGTGGCTTTACTCCCCGGAGCTCCATGGATCTGGAATCATACGGTGCTCAGCCTTGCAGAGCGGCCTGGTACTCATCTGCAAACACGGAGGCCATGGCCCTACCTGAGTGGACGAGGATGGGACACGCTAAGGCTCAAGGCCTCTTATGTTTGGGGGCAGATCCTTCTGTCCAGCCAGGAATCTCTTTCTAAGGTAAGAAAGTCATACAGGACCTTATGTATATACTATTACCATTTATAGGATTATTTACTGTGCTGCTTTGCTGGGGACAATTGATAGCTAAACCATGTGACACATGGGAGTTGGGGATCATGTCTGAGCTTCGAGAAGCCCCTGTGGACCCCACCTCACGCATGTCCCTTTTTACTGGGGGGAGGCATGAGGAGCCACATTTCCTTGCAGGGGACCCCCAGTCCTGTGCAGCCGGCTTCATGGAGCCCGTGTCTAGGCACAACTCCAACAGTGGGGGGACACCATGGAATTGTGCGGCTACCACTCCCAGGGGACCCAATGCGTCTGCAGGCAGGAGGGCTGGATGCCCCTCCTGTGGGTGCAGGAAATGGGAAGCAAGTCTCCCCCTGGCTGCTGGTGGGCTGCGGTCCTCGGGGGCCTGCTTCTGGGGGTCTGGGGTCTCAGGCTGGACAGTCTGCTCTGAGATTTTCCACAGCTACTTCCCTGGAGCCTCTCCAGCGTCCGGAGTGCACTCACCGGGATGGGCCTCAGACGGTGGGCGGGGTTGTATCTTTTGGGTCTTTTCTCTGCTAGGAAGAATTAGGCCTGACATGGCTTCGGAGCAGCCCCTCCCTCCTGGGGGCAGTGGGGCATCCCGGCAGTGGCTGGTGTGTGACCCAGGCCTCGGGGACCCCTGGCAGTCTGCCCTTCCTGCCGCTCACAGAAAGGACGGTCCTGCCTCGACAACTGTGTCCAGGAAGGTGCCTCGGCCTACGGCAAATGAAGGGCAGAGAAGAGCCCCGTGATCCAGCCTGAGAAAGACTCACTCCGTCTCTGGGGAGCAGGCACGGTCTCACAGGCCCTGGGGTTCCAGGGTGCCCACCCACCGTCCCATCAGCTCCGGACGAGAAGTAAGTGTCCTGGTGCACAGGGATCGTGGTTCTGTGACCCCTGCCCCTTCTAAGGAGAGTGCCAAACCAGCACCGATGCCCTGGCGTCTGTCATCAATCATCTAATTTAAGAAAGCGAACCCCCAAGAAGATGCCACACACCATCCTGGGGCCCCAGGGTACCCAGAGCCCCGCTGGCCCTCCCGGTGAGCACTGTGACCCGCTGGAGCCCGGTGCTGAGCGCCCCGCGCGCCCGGTGTCGGCAGCGATTCGCCACGCCGTGTAAAACCTCTTAGGGCCGTTAAGTTTCCCAGATTGTTTTACAGCGAAACTCGGTGTCAATGTTATGCTTTGAAACATTTAAGAAACAACAGTTTATGGTCTCAGATCTTTACGGTTTGGAAGACCAAACACCCCGCTCGCCTTGGCCCAACGGGTGTTTGAAATCCAGGAGGAGCGCCATCGTGTTACAATGGGGAGAATGTCCCGTGAAGAAAGCGCCCAAATCACTCCAACATGTTTCTGGTTTCACATCCCCGCCCTGAGGAAACATGTTTGTGTTCTCAGGCGTGGAGTCGAAATACATGGGAAGGGGATATTTTCAGATAAGCACAGTTGGAATATAATCTCGCAGGGCAGAGACCATGGAGGGTCCCATACGAGGATGCGCAGGGCAGCGCCCCCGAAGTGGACGGAGCCAGGCGGGTCAGCTCCCGTGTGGACAAGGTGTCCTCCCTGGCGGGGGGCTTGGGAGACAGGCCTCCTGGTGTGTGTGGCCGTTGCCCACTTGCACGGCCAGGCCTCCCCGCGTAGGGCTGCCGGCTTGCTTGGGTGGGGGTGGGCTAAGGACCCAGCTGAGTCCCCTGCCCGCTCCCCAGCTTCCCTTGCGTGGCCGTAGGTTCCTCGTGCCGTGTGGGGAACATGCCAGCAGACATCTCTGTGGGCTGGATCGTGCTGGATCGTGGCTCAGAGCAGTTGCCTGGTGTCCAAACTGGACATTCTCAGAAACTGTGAGCCCCTGGCCAGCCAGCATCTGTTTTCCTCAGCTCAGGAAATACCTGGAATATCATGGAGCATCCCAAGACTGGCACCTCTGCCGCAGAGCTGCAGGGCTGGACCTTTGTCTCCCACCAAGGTGGCTGGGGATGGCCCACGGCCAGCCGGGAACAGACCATGTGTGAGCCTCTGTCTCCAAACCCAAGCATGGCCTGCCCAAGACTGGCGCTGGGCACTGGGGGCCGTGTCTCTTGCCAAAGCGGCAGAGGTGGCTTGCGACTCTACCCTCCAGAGCAGGAGAGTGGGGCCGGCAGGGTGTGCACACTGGCAAAATGTGGATCCAAATAGGTAGCTGTTTAGCATAACTATGCGTGTTAGTTTGCTGGGGTCCTAATGGACACCGCAGATGGGGCCCACTGACGCGTGCCCCCTCCCTGTCCTGGACACTGGGGCCGAGGGGTGTGTGGGGTGGTTCCGTCCGAGGCCTCTCTCCCTGGCTGTGGGTGGCCGTCCTCTCCCCGTGTCCCCGCCTGGTCATCCCTCCGTGGGTGTCTGTGTTCCCACCCCCTTCCTCCTGAGGATTTGGGTCAGATTGGACCAGAGCCCATGCCAACAACCTCACTTTCCTTGGTGACCCCTGTAAGAACTCTGCTTCCAAAAACTCACACTCTCGGGTCCTGGTGGCGAGGGCTCCCACGTATCTTTTTTGGGGGAAACAATTCATTGGATAACAATGTGTCCTGTGCAATATTTTGGGCATCTTGGGGCTAAAATGCTCTTCGTTGCTTAAGTAAATTTCAAGAGTAACTGCCTCCTGTGTGTAGCTTTGCTAAGGCTGCCCACGGCCCTCACTGCCGTCGGTGACGGTGCCCGACGCACATCACGCCCTGAGGGGCCTCAGGGCTCAGACCCAGAAAACCCTGTGACCAGCCGGGCCAGCACTGGGCTTCCCCGGGGGTCAGCGAGCCTCTTAGTCAGAAAGGAGTTGTAGCTGGACAAGGAGAAAGTGGGTTCTGCAGGCCCACCCCTGAGCGCACGCACCCCGTGTTGGCACGCGGACGCACTCCGTGTCCTCGCACAGGGACCTGGGAGCCGCCGGGAGGTTCTCCTGGGCGCTAATGAGCTGCTCCGAGGCCCCAGGAGATCGGCCCACGCAGGTCGGATTTCGGATGGTTGATGAAGGGAGCGAGGGCCAGGACGGCCTCTGGTTACAGTTTAGGAAAAACATAGGGTGAGTCTCCAGTTCAAAAGGCAGAAACATGAAGGCGGCAGGGAACAGGCGGGCAGCCAGAGGGGTTTACAGTTTGGCTCCGCGTCCGGATGTTCCTCCTGGGAACCCCAGCCCGGCGTAGACCGGGGGGCCACTTAGAGGCTGGGCCCCCCACACGGCACGGTGGGGGTAGGGGGTCCCTGGGGGCCCGGAGCCTGAGCTGTAAGTGGGTGCTTGGGCTGGTGGGTCCCGGGCTGCGCCCCCAGCTGCAGCCGCCGCTCCCCGGTCTCAGCCAGAAGGTTGGAAAGGTCAATGCGAGCACGGTTTTCAGCTAAAAAACCTCCGATTTATTAACTTTGCTCCAGAAGCGAGCACGTCTGTTATTTATGCTACTTTGATCTAAAAAGCTGTTTGTTTACATTTTATTACGTTATAAATCCCCGGAGAGCAGGCATGATATTTTTATGATGCCCAATAAGGATCCTCTTGTGAACGCGTCCAGGGGTGGGGAGGGTCTTTCCTGCCCAGCTACCAGGGTCTTCCCTCCCACGGTCCTGCTTCTGCTGACCATCTGTCCACACACGGCTCACAGATGTGTCTCCTGAGGAACATCTGGGGTCGGGGGCGCAGCTGCAGAGCGTGGTGTGGCCTCGAGGACCACAGGGGCCCGCGGGCAGCCCCGGGCAGGCCTGGGAAGGGATGTCGGTCCCTAGTGTGGCCCGGTGGCCCCTTGCAGGTCCAGGGAAGGCTTCTGTGTGGCTGGGGAGGGGTCATCCTTTTGTCTCATGCAGGTGCGGAGCAGGGAAATCGGTCACTCCCGGGACTTCCGGCTCCAGGTCCAGGGGGCCCTTCACTAGACACAGAGACAGGTCAGTGGGGCAGGCCGGGGCAGCCACCCCTGTTTCTGTCTCCCCCGGGGACGCTGACTGTGCACCAGCCCTGGCTCTCCAGGTCTTGCAGACCAGTGTGGGAGGTGCCGAGCTGCTTAGGGCCCGCCGGCTGATGCTGATTTGTGGCCAGAGAAGACCCCGCCAGGGGCAGGGTGACTGGGATCAGAGGAGTAGTCAGACATTGTCCAAGCCGAGATGCCTAGGTGTGTGGGGCACGGGGGTCCGGGAAGGTCAGGGCCCCCTGAGGCAGGGAAGTTAGGGGGTGGGCACCTAGGTCCCTTCTGGGTCCCTCTGTTTTGGAGGAGTCACTTTAATCTGGGAAGTTTGTGACCAAGGAGCCACCAGGCTGTGGTGTGGTGCTGGCCTTGGGTTTGGGTTCTTCACGCTCCTACACCTATCATTCCTCACGGGACGGCTGTCGTTGCTGCCAGACCACACGTTCCTTGAGCACGGGGACGCGTTTTATTACCACGGCATCCTCAGGACTTAGCAATCAGCCATGCACAGAGTCAAGTAACCCTTTAGAGCCGGGAGGAAACCCTCTCTGGGCCAGGCGGTCAGTGTGAACATGGGGAGTGGTGCGCACAGGCAATGGGCATTCTGGGGACCACCGCGACCAATGGGGAGTGAAGGCAATCAGACGACCCCCAGTCTGTGAAACTGCTGACCCCATGGGGCCAGGGCACGGGCTGCACGTCGGGGACCTCCATCCCAGAGACGGCCGCTTCCACTGTCAGAGCCCCATGTGGCTCCACAGCCTGAGTGCCCCATCTTCCTGTGGGTGCACAGTAGGGTCTTCCAGACACCTCCTGCCCAGCCCTAGCTTTGCCACACATGGGCCTGGCCTCTGAGGGCTCCTCCCCACCATTCCACATGCATCCTTCTCAAGGGTGGGTGCACCATGTTTTTTGAACCCATCCTGCTGGGAAGCAGGAGCGAAAGTTCTGAAGGTCAGGAGTCCGAGATCAGGGCATCAGCAGGGCTGGTTTCCTCTGAGACCTCCCTCTTGGCATCACAGGGCTGTGTCCTCCTTGTCTTCACAGGCCTGCCCTGTGTGTCCCTGCTGGTCCTTAGGAAAGGCCCAGACTTCACTGTGTTTACCACGGCCAGGTGGTGTGGGGCATCATCATAGGACAGGGACCGTTGGACATGGGACAGGATCCCAGGATGTAGGACAGGGGCTACGCGGGGCACAGGATGGGGTGGCAGGCTGGCGGGGTGTCCTGTGACATGGGTGGGAGCCCCAAGTGGGTGTGAGGTGGCACCTGCCAGGGTTGTGGGGGACAGCGTCCCAGGCTGGGGACCAATGGGACCCCAGACGTGTGATGTGCTCTAGAGATAGCAGGGGTGGAGTAGCTGGCGCCTCAAGGGGCAGCATGAGGGGGCTGGGGAGCGCTGTGAGCACCATGGGGGACTCAGCACTGCCTCAGTGAGGGCAGGACCACAGCAGGGCCCAGCACGACTCTGCGGGCGTGGGAGACTCAAGCGTGGGGGCTGTGGCATGGGTCCCGGGGGAGGTGGGCAGAGGTGGGCTGGTCCAGATGTTGGCGGAAACAACCTGTGCTATGGGCTGTGCTTCCCACCACGGACGGGCAGTCCTGCTTCACGATGACGGAGCCATGGTTGTGAAGGTCACTCTGGGCGTTCTAGTCCATGCGTCTGGACAAAGGTCCCATGTCCACCATCACAGCATCGTACAGAACAGTCTCTCCCCTAAAAACAGGCGCCTACCTGTTGTTGGTCCCTCATCTGCCCAGCAGCCCCTGCTGCCGTCCCTGGGAATGCCTGGTGTGGAGCAGAGCCTGGGCTTGGCCTGGTCACCCTCCAACCCGGACAGGAGCACTGGGGTCCCCGCTGTGCCGACTCCACTATGCACACTTGCCAGAGCTTCCCAGGTGTACTTGAGGCTGAGGCCACCCTCAGAGCTGCTCTGCGGCCTCCAGCTGGGAGGGATGTGCCAGGCCCCCCGCCCCCATCTCCCAAGACTTGCTTGTGGCCGCCGCGGCATCAGAGGGTGAGTCGGACAAACACGAGCCCAGCAGAGGGTCCGGGTCATGGGAGGCCCTCAACACAAGTCCATTCTCTTCTTGCTCCCCATCTGCCTCTCTGTTCTCACTTCCCCAGAGCCACAGATCGGCTTGTCAAAACCAGGGAGCCCCGCTGTGGGCTCTGGGGTCTCTGGTGCCTGCCGACTGTGCCTGCAGGGGCTGTGGCCCGGAGCCCCTGGGGAAGGATGAACAAAGCAGATTCGGAGTGGGCACGGCATCCTCCGTCCAGGGGAGGAGTGGAGCCTGGTGCCCATTTATGGGCTCCATATGCAGTGGGGTCTATGGTGCTCTTGACCCTCCACAGCGAGGTTAAACCGTGGCGAGCCCGCGGAGAACCCTCTCTTCATCTTTTATGCTGGAAGATTTGCAGACAGAAAAGGATAAACCCAATACGGCGGGTAAGGAAAGCAGTGAGCGTGCACATCTGCGTCTGTGATCTCCAGGGCCGGAGCCGTGTGCACACACGCAATTATACACGGGCTCGACGGCCGGCCGTGGCTCCGGCGGGCCACCGACTTTCAGGAAACTGGAACCTTGGAGTAAGTATCAGATGAGTTGCTAATGTTGGAAAACAAGCAAAAACCATGTTTAGAGGCTCTGTTTTATGGCTGCTCTTGAAGTCAGAATTTGCGACTGTAACCCAACGCCACCTGACCGGCGCGTTGGCAGCATTGTCGGGGAAATTGAAAGTCCAGATGACTGTGGCCATTATCTCACGGAGCAGCTGATCCCACGTTGGCCCCAACGGCAGGAGCAGGGGGAGCTGCCTCAGGCGGGCTGTGGAGCTGTGCTGCCTCCCCCGCCCCCCACCCTGAGGTGCCGCGGCCTGGGCCCCCCACTGGCCTGGCGACCAGGACAGTGTGCACACAGAAGGTCCTCTCCCGTCCATGTGGAGGAAGCCTCGTGACTCTGTGGTGGGCCTGGCTGGCTTTGCAGCGGGACCCTTGGAAGGGGAGTTGGCCTGGCCTCCGTCTGGGTTTGCTCCTGCCTAGGAGGCCAGTGTCCCGACCCGCATGCTCCTCGCACTGGGCAGGGCCTTCAGTGCTCTGGGAGCCCTGGCTTCTGCTATGGGCTGAATCATGTCCCCTCAAAATTCTTACCTCGACGTCCAACGCCTCGTGCCTTGGAGCATGACCTTATTTGAAATCGATTCGTTGTCAATGAGGAAAACTGAGGCCACCAGGGAAGCCCCCGATCCCACACGATGTCACAAGGGGAGAGTAGGATGCAGACACATGTGGAGAAACGTGTGAAGGTGAAGCAGAGTCAGGGCGACGTGAGACGCCCCTACAGCCGAGGGGCGCTAAGGATTGCTGGCCACTGTCAGCGGCTGTGGGAGCCTGGAACACCTCTCCCGCGGCCTCAGAAGGAACCAGGCCCACCCACGCCGGGATCTTGGGCTCCAGCCTCCAAAACCAGGAGAGACTGGGTCCCTGTGCTTTAAGCCTGGCCCCGGTGCAGGGTCACAGCAGCTGCGGGGCATCACACAGTAGCCAGGTGCTGCTCAGAGCCGAGTGCACTTGGTCCGCGCTGGCAGACACAACCCCATGAACCCGCACCAGCCCGGCAGACATGCAGGCTGCATGCACCCCCCCCCACCCCCCACTCTGGGGGACACGGCCCACAGTCAGGCTGTGGGTAGTGCCTGGCCGGGGCGGGGGCAGGGGCAGGGGCAGATATGTGCTCCATTTGTTGAGATGCCTTTGCCACCTTGCTGACTTGCAGCCGCACCTTGTGGTTGTGTGGACACCTGACCCAGACCCCAGGGTCAGGCTGCATCTTCAAATCACATGATTGGGATTGAACAAACCCCTGTCTGTGCCTGCCTGCCTTCCCTGGTAGAATGAGAACGGCCCTTGAGACAACAGGAGGGGTGGACACCCTGGCACCCAGGCCCACTTGCTCGTTTACAGTGGTGGGCAGGCAGGGGAGGGCCATGGGGCCAACTCCACGGTTAGGGAGTCACCGGTGGCCTTAGCTTCTGTGCTAGAGCATGGCAGCTGCAGTGTGCTCCCCACACAATCCTCGGGTCCTCGCCCTGTAATCCCTGCCAGCCCTGCCCATGTCTTTTGTACAACCCCCTGGCTAGTCTTCCCTAACTTACCCCGCAGAGTGACCTGTCAGCACGCCAGGGCGCCCCCCATGCCTGCCCCACCACCCCAATCTCTGTCCTTCAGCTGCAAACCTCGTGGGACATTGCAGGACCTGCCTACCTCTCCTCTTCTTTCTCCAGACTGCTTCACCCCACAGACAGTCCGTGGGACTGAGGGCCACTGTGATGTGCTCACTGATGGGACCCCTGCCTCCCACCTCCAGTCTTTGTGGCCATCTAGGTGGCAGGACACGAGTGCACAGCCAAGGAGATGTCTCAGAGTGAGCCTGGAGAACCAAGGACGATCATGGTGGCAGATCTTGGCTTCTCTGTTGGAGGCCGACTGTGTGGAGGATGCCTGTCCCCTACCTTGCTGTGCTAGATGTGGCAGCAGAGGTGCTCCTGGAGGCCGGGCCATGGGCGCCCTGGGAGCCAGAAGAAATCAGACCCTCCCCAGGCAGTCTGCCTCTGTCTTGGAGGGAGCAGCTATGCCGCCTGCTGGGGGGCAGGCAGGACAGACGGCAGAGGGAGGCAGGAGTGGAGTGTGTGGGGTGGGGAGGGCATCCTCAAAGTTCCAGAAGCCTGAAGCGATGGGCAGGAGGGGGTGGGCTGCTGCTAAGAGGGGACACCACCCAAGGGTGCATCTCAGTGCCGGGAACCAAGGCATCTAACGGCACCAGCCTGAGGCCAGGGTTGCCCCACAACCCCTCCCTCCTGGGTCCTGGGACTACCCTGGAGATGTGGCCTAGGTATGGCAGGGAGGGGACGCCTCTCCAGACCCGGAGACAGCCAAATCTGTGCAGAATTGACCAAGATAAAACACACTTTACATGACTGGAGAGACTCAGGTGAAGCTCCGCCCGTGCTCTCTGCCCACGATGTTTGGTGGCCTAAGGTTCTCCTGCCCAATGGTCTAGGTGCATTTTCTGATGGGGGAGGGCGGGGGCAAACGCAATCTCTGAATCTGAGCAGAACCGCACACCGGGGTGCAAACCTAAGAGGAAGATTAAGTGGCCCGGAGCCTGTTTTCGAGGGGACGGAACCCCTCTGCTGCCTGCCCCCAGCACTGTGTGCTGGCATCTCCCTCGTGCCTGGATTCATTACCCCAGAAATGTGCCACGCTGGAGGGGCCGGCCCCTGTCACACCATTTAACAATTAGCTGTTCTGTGCACACCTGGCCTGGAATTCCAGAGAGGCAGGGAGGCTAGGAGACAGATGGGGGACTCGTGGGGTGACGGTGCACCTCCTGTGTGGATAAGAAGGCAGGGAGGACAGATATGCCTCTGGGGGGCAGTAGGGCCAAGCCCTGTCCACATGCACCCCAGCCTCCACCCCCAGCCTCCACCCCCAGCTGCGGTGGGTAAATCCCAAGGGGGCCGGTCGGAGGCGCAATGTGTGGTGTGAATCGCACCTTTATGAGCCTGCGGCACTTGCCTGGGAGATTCCTGGGCCCGGCGCCCTGGCCTCTGGGTTATGAATGGGGCCCTCAGCCATTTCCTCTCATTTAATTTATCATTTGTGCCATCTTTCAACACCAGGCCTCGGCTAGCAGTGCTGGAATGCGGGCCTGCCCAGAGTGCTCCTGCAGCAGCCGGGAGTGGGGAGAGGAAGCAGGGCTCGGGGCTGCCCTTCCCCCAGGGCTGGGCTGCCGCGTGGGTCCCCTCCAAGCCCACCCGTCGTGCGGGAGCCAGGCTCTCAGAGGCCGAGGTGGCGCCAGGGCCAGATTCTTCGCGCTTGGAGCCAAGACCCACAAGCGCAAGTTTCCAGGTGACATCACCGTCCTCCTTTCCCGTGCCAGTCACACCCACAGCGACCTCAGGACGGGCGTCTCCTCTGTTTGAGTGTTTTGTCATTTTTGGTTTAGGAAGTCAGGATTCCAGGGGTGCCTCGGTGGCTCCCTCGGGGAAGTGTCTGCCTTCAGCTCAGATCGTGGTCCCCAGGTCCTGGGATTGAGTCCTGGGTCGGGCTCCCTGCTCAGCGGGGAGTCTGCTTCTCCGTCTCCTCCCCCAGCTCATGCTCTCTCTCTGTCAAATAAATAAAATATTAAAAAAAAAAAAAAAGAAGTCAGAATTCCCCACTGTCGTGAGAAGTGCATGAAGAAGAAGGGGCCCAGCTTCCCGAGGCAGCGGGAGGACCTTGGCCCTGAGGAGAGATAGGAGGTCCGTGCAGAGGCCCTACCAGGAGGTCCCAGCTCGCTGCCTGCCCTCGTGGACCTCAGGGTGCTGCGGATGGCACCTCAGCTGAAGGACAGACGAACCCGTTCTCTGTCCTCTGTGTCCCTGTACCTTGTTTCCTGACACCTCACTTAGCATAAGTATGCACACCTATGCACACTCGCACCTATGCACACTTGCAATTATGTACAGGCGAACCTATGTGCATGCGCACCTATGCATGCACACCTATGCACACACATCCGAATACACAGGTGCACACACATCTACCCACACACATACGAACACATGTCAGCAGGAGGCCCAGCCTCTCCCAGAGGGAACCCCATTGCTAAGGAGGGTGGGAAATCAGTGCTAACCGTGGAAATGGGGGCTGGATACCCTGCAAGCTGGTAGTCGGTCCCCACGGGCTGCTGGAGGGTCTCTGTGGACATCAGGACCAAAGGCTCAGCTGAGCCCACTCGTGGTCCACACAGACCTGGCCTCACGACAAGTGAGGATGACGCAGGGCTCTGATGGTGTGAGGCTCTGACTTATCTCTGTGGCCTGACCTGCCGGCCTCTGGTGTCCCAGGAAGACCCTCTACATCCCCTCCTTCTGGAGTTTACGGTGGAGTTGACTCCACACCAGGACCAGCTCAGCAAGGACAGCGGCTCCTCGGTGTGGGTGGTGAGGGTAGAGCCCGAAGAGGAGGCTGGAGGGCAGGTGATGGAGGCCTGAGGTCTGAAATCGGCCCCATGTGCCCGGCTTAGTGTCACAGATGGTGGGCCCGCGAGAGGCTCTGTCCCCTCAGCGTGTTCCTGGGAGGCCAGCTGTTGGGGACCTTTTGGAAGCTCTGTCCGACCTGCCAGCGACCTGGCCTGGTTTTCCGCTCCTTCACCTTCTGGTCAGGGGGTGGGGGTGGGGGCTCTGGGGGCGGCAGAAGCTCCCTGTAGCATGGGGCATGTCTATGCTTCCCAGGGTGGGACCCAGGCGGGTGGGGACGCCCACAGTACGTCAGTTACACGTCGAAGTGTGTGTGGTATGACATGCTAGTGAGGACAGCAGGTGGCTACTTGCTCCTCTTGCAGTTTTCTCCATGCTCATCTTCGGAGTTTCCAGTGACGGCCTCACACCCCTCATCACCAACACATCACTTCAGGTTCAAAGCTTTCCTCTCCACTTGGCACTGCCGGAGGGGAAGCTCCAACCCTCTGGATGCTCGCCTGCCAATTCAATCACTTTGTTGGTCGGTCCATTTTCGGGTTTGATTTTCTACGAATATGCAGATAACATGGGCGGCCAGGGCACATGAAGAATGGATTTCGTTTCATCTCTGAAGCAGCTCCTTAGTCGGCCAGCATTAACTGTGGCCTTATATTCTCATTTACATTGGTTTCTACGCAGCTGCTATTGATTGATCCTTAACTACCCTACAAAACTAACATTTCTCACAACTCGGCTAAATGCATCTGCTTTCTGTTTCTCTCATTTACTTATTTTTTTTTTCTGGTGCTGTCCTTCCTTCTCTCTACACTGTTTTGAGTGCTCATTGAGTGTTATCCTACTCAGGACACATTTGGGAGCAAAAAGGGTGCTCATCAACATTCCGCTGGGGGAGACTCACAGCAGGGCAGTCCTGATTCCCCCATGCACAAGGGCCCCTGTTGGTCAGCCACCTGCCTTGTGGTTATCTTGGGAACTCCTCTGTGTCTTGTGTTTTGGATTCCTTGTTTCCTAAATGTTCCATTTCATTTATTTTAAGAAAAAAAAAAAACCCACATTGCTCGTTTGTTTGTTTATGCCCTTAGTTTCCTGGAGCACATGCTCAAGTAGCTTTCTGAGAGAGGGTTGGTGGGAAGGAAACTTTGAAGCTGCTTGATCTGTGTCCTCCCAACACTTCTGGTTGTGCATTTGCCAGCACACTGGACCCAAGAGTGCAAATCACCTCCCGTCAGAGCTCAAAGAGGGCTGCGCCCCGTGGTCCTCTCACTGTCAGGTGCTGTGAGGTCTGATGCAATCTCATCCTTGGTCTTTTGTTTATGAGCTGCTTTCTCCCAAGGATGGGGGTTGGCAATGCTGCATTAGGCAGGTGGGGGGGGGGTAAATTCTCATGCCTAAGTCTTACTTGTCTTTGTTCTCCCTTTCTGTTTGCTCTTCTGATTTTAGTCCCAGTCCCTGTTCTCAGAGAAGTTTGAGCAGCAGGTGCAGGGGATGGTGGGCTCCTGGGTGTGATGCCAATCCTGCCACCGGTTGAGTCACGTGGCATTTGGCAAGTTGCTTACATTCTTTGCCTTAGTTTCCTCATCTGTAAAATGGGCTCAGCCCATGGTCTTCCTTCACAGCGTTCTTGGGGTTTAAATGGAACTAATTCATGATGGTGATGATGATTTAAAGCAGACCCATCAGGGGCTTTAGAATTTTAAGACCATAAGGGTGAGATGCTCTGGGAAGACAGTGACCTTCGTGCCGCTGCGTCACTGTCTCTGCAATCCCCGATGCGGTGGGAGAGAGTGTGTGGCCCTACGGGCCCTGGTCTGATAGAGGGTTGTTTAGCCTTGTCCCCATTGCCAGGGGTTCACCCTAGACACATGGCCGTGACCTGTGACCTAGCAGTCATGCTGGGCAGCTTTGTCTGTCTGGGTCTTACATGTGGGTGTGCCTCTGTTCAGGCTCCCTGGGTGGGTGCAGGTGCCCACCCACCCTAGGTAGTGCGGGGGCTGAGTCTAGTCCTGGGGCTGCCCAGTGACATTTGTGTCACCTCTTGGTTGGCCTCAGTTTCTCCCATGTGTAACCAGAAAGGCCCAGACTTGCTGACCCCAGAGGGTCTTCTCACCTCTGCCTCCTGGATCCATGTTCACAGCCAGGGGACCCCAAACCCAGCAGCCCTCAATGTAGACATTCCCTTCGCTGATGGCACATTCCTTCCTTATAAACTTCCCACCCCAAGCTGACCACAAATTCTGGTCAGAGACAAATCTAATATGTTTCTCCCCTCGTCCCACCACCACCAGCTCCCGAGCCACTGTGGACACGGGGCTGCCGTGGCTCCTGTTGTCCTCAGCCCCTCTCTCCACCTTGGCAGGGCGCCAGTCTGCAAAGTTCCTGATTTATTGTCTTTGAAACGACCCGCAGATGTGGCTGCGTCTGCTGGCTGTTGGCAATTAAAGCGCTGGAGGGCACTGGCCTGCTTGCTGGATGGGCCTCCCCCCCCCCCCCGAGGGCCTGGGACTGGGCCCATCGTGAGCACCGGGTGGGCCCTGCAGGAGCTCCTGGGGGGTGCTGAACCCTCAGCCCTCAGTGGGATCACCTGCTGCCAGGGAGCCGTGATGATGGGACGATCCCATCATTGGAAGGAGGCCCCAGTGGTCTGCCACTGACCTGTGCCACCTGGACAGAGCCCCCTGAGGGTCCCCCTTGCTCTGGACACCTGCTTCCACAGGTCCACCAGACACTGGGTTTGATTTGGTGGTATGATTCCAACTCTGGAGAGAAAATGCAATCCCCGATGCGGTGGGAGAGAGCACACAGCATCTCTGTGCACCTATGATAACCCTGAGCCGTCGCCGGGACCGTGGCCATGGACCTCACATGCTAGGGCACTTGATGCCCTGCCGCAGGTGCAGTGCAGCTCCTCCAGGCCAGCGCCACCAGCCAGAGACACGCTGCAGACCTCCCACGCTGTCAATGTACCTACACACATGCTTGAAAGTAAGTGACCCATGAGACACAAGAATGCTTATTATGATGAAATCTAGTCGACTCTTCATGTTAATAAATCTGCTTGTTGGGAAAACCATCTACCAGGTGTGTGTCCCCTTGGGTTGACAGTCTGGGCGTCTGGAGAGGCAGCTGTGTGGATTTGGCCCCTAGGGCAGGTCCTAGAGCAGCTGTGTGCTCCCACGTTTACTCTAATCCTTCGGGAGAAGGGTCAGTTCCGCAGAGTGCAAGCGACCCAGGGCCCTCCCGCTCACCTCTGCCCTGGCCCTTGTCCCACTGTCCAGTGAGACAGCAGGTCTCCACTCACTCCTCTGTCCCTCGGGGAACACCATGGGGTGGCTTGTCCTCCATCAGCCCCTGGAGGAGAGCAGACCCCATGCTACTCCCTCTGCCCCTTGCCTGGACAGCAGCATGGAGGCTCAGGTCAGAGCGTGAGTGTGCTGTCGGCCTGGCTGCCCACCCACCGGGTGGCCGAGGGCTGGGATCGCAGGTGGTGCTCAGAGTTAAAGCTGAGCGTGGCCCCTGGTCTTCAGGATGGGATAACTCAACAGACTTTAAAATTCTCTTTTACTAAAAAAAATAAAAATAAAAATAAATAAAATAAAATTCTCTTTTACTAACAAGGGTGTGTGTGTGCATGAACACAGGTGTGCATGAACACGGGTGTGCATGTCAGTTGTGTGTGTGTCTGAACATGGCTGTGCATGTGAACATGGGTGTGTGTGAACACAGGTGTGCGTGTCAGTTGTGTGTGTGTGTGGCACTTGGCTGGCCCCGTGGGCTTCACCAGGTGCTCTCTGCAGGACAGGGGAGTCGGGGTTTATCCCAGTGGCAATCTGGGGTAAGAGTCTTCGCTGACAGATATATGACATTTGAGAACTTGGCTGAAATCCTAATAGCCACATAAAAGACTTTTTAATTTTTCTCTCCTGATTTAGCTAGTATTTTGTTATGAAAGTGTGCTCATGCACTTCCACACATGTACAAGGAGGCGTGAGCCTACAGTACCGAGGGGCTGTAGTAAGGGCTGGCCTGGGGGTGGGGGGCACGTGGGGGCTCAGGGGCGGGCTGGGCGTGATTTCAGTCCCTGTGCATCACAGAGTGCCGGCTGGTGCTCATCCAGAGTCCATGTGGGAAAGGCCCTGGTGCCCACCTCGCCCCTGGCCCCAGGAGCCCCCAGCCCCTCCCCCAGCTTGGCTCTGGGTCCAGCCTGGCTGCAGGTTGGGACGTAATGGGCACCCTGCCCCTTCCCAATGGGACCTTGTTGGGGAGGCAGGTCATCCCAGGGGAATCATCCCCCAAAGTACACGCCTGGAGCGTTGGAGCTTGTTACCCATGGAAGGGTCATTTGTAACCCACGGGCGGGTTGGCTGTACTTCAGGGTGGCAGGCGGGAGTCTTGGCTCTGGCCTTGCCCGCCGGGGAGCCCTCTGCTCTGGCTCCATGGGCACCAGTGTTGGCAGGGCCAACACCACAGGACCAAAGCGAAAGCGCCCTCAGCAGCCTCTTCATCTTGTCTGTGACCACAGAGTGGTCCACCTGGCTGTGTGGCTAGAAATGTTCAAAAATTGAATTCATGAAGAATTTGTCTACATGCAGAAGGACCCCAGACAACCAAAATGAAATAAAATTATCAGAAAACTGTGGCCACAGGTGCAAAACAGCGTGGATGAGGCCACCAGACAACACCCACAGGGTTGCATGTGTGGTGATGCTTTCGAGACTAAGCTGTTCTGCTCTTTTTTTCTTAAAGCACGTCCCCCAGCTGTATACACCGCCGGCCCCCAAGCCCTGGATCCATCCAGCTGACGGGGGTCTGCTTTGCTCAGGTGCCCAGGGCGTGATTGACCACAGGCTATTATTTTCTCGGCTTCAGGTGGAAGAGATCCACCGGACCTGGGAGCCGGTGGGTCCTGGCCGAGGGTGCAGCCTCAGGCACCCATGTCCCGGGCTCCCCCACATGGGGATGGCCAGGGTGGATGGAGAGGGATGAGCGGCCCCCAGGGCCAGGGGCGGCGAGGATGAGCACAGGGCCCCGGCCACCCCAGGACAGGCTCTAACTACCTAGGTCACTGCTTGGGGTGTTTGAATAATTCAAGGAGGTGGAGGTGCGGGGCGGCCGCAGCTTCTGTTTCTGATAGAGCCCTGGGCACCACGATTTAATGGATTAGTTAAAATGATGTGAAAAAATGGATCTCTGATTTATGACCTGCAATTTTTTGCTGACTGCGGCATGTTTTTTCCAAGCCCTGCGTTTTAAGGTCTTGGGCACATAAGGCCTTTTTTGTTTGCCTGGCTTTGCCCTCAGGGCTCATCCGCGGACCCTTTGCCCAAGGCCCCTCCAGACCTTTAAAACAGGAAGTTTAATTTTATAGAATTAAAAAAGAGAAAACGGTACTTAATTATCTGGCCGTGAAACAGCACTGCCCTTTCTTAATTTTAGTAGCTAATAAAATGTCGTTCCTGGAGTTAACTACTTCTGGTCCAAACGCCCTACAATTTTGGCTATTTGGATAGAATATTTTATGAACTGTTATATATTGCACTACGGTTTTTAAGCTCTGCTATGACATATTTCTCTCAAGATTTATTAGGAATTTTTATTTAAAACAATATATTAAATAGAGGGGAAAAAGTAATCTTAGGTAAAACTCAAATATTAGAGAAACGTAACAGGGACGAAAACCTCTTTTATTTGAAGTCGCCCCTCGGCCCCGCTGCCGCTCTAACAGCACCTGGGGAGCAGCGGCCCGCAGCTGCATCATTAATTCAACATGGCTTCCAACCCGACTCCAATCAGGAATCAATTTCAAGGCCAGTTGCCACTTAAGTGACTTTATGGAAACCGAACGGTGCGCAGCGCCCACCGAGACCGGATGCCTTCCTGGTTCGCACTGGCCGCTGAGGCTGCGCACGCAGGCCCACGGCCCTGGGGCTGCCTCCTCGGCCCACCTCCCCGGGGTGCCAGGATCCGTGGGACCCCCGCCCCCCTGCTCTGCTGCAATCCCGCTGCACATATTCTGTGTCCTTTGGGACACACGTTCTATTGTCCCCTGAGCGCTGGCCCTCATCTATGGAGGCGCCCCTGGGTGCCCGCGCAGGAGACCGGGGCTTGGTGAGATCCAGCCTTGGAGGCAGGGAAGGAGCTGAGGCCAAGACCCCTCGGGAATGACGGCTGGAACTCCAGGGATCCCCTCCTGCGTCGGGCACTGAGGCAGCACTAACGCAGACGGCGTTGTGGGAACTTCAAGCCGCCAACAGTGGGGCCCCATCCAGCTGAGGCTCTTCTGAGGGCCCTTCGTGTCGTGCTGTGACCCCGACCCTGCACGGGTCCTGTTGTGCCGGGGACAGAGGCGCTGAAGGAAGGCTTAGAACAGAGCCTGGGACATGGGGGTCCAGGTGGGGACATGCCCAGAGCCCCCCACCTGTGCCTCTGCTCTCCCAAGAGCCATCTGTTCTGCACCAGCCAGGTGCACAGGCTTGAGGGTGGGCCAGGGACCCTCCCTCGTGGGCTGGTGAGTGCGAGATGCAGCCTGTGGTCACTCATGGCGAAGGAAACCAACAGGCCAGTGACAGAGGGGCTGTTGGCGGGGGACGGTCCTTGACCCTCCAAGGAATTAGTATTTCTGCTGAGACCCCACAGGTTGGCCCAGGCAGGAGGTGTCCAAGGTGCGGGGAGGCAAGTGTGAACACTTGGCCCAGGCGGGGGGCAGGGGGCCGGGGGGAGGAAGGTGTGTGACAGAGGTGAGAGGTGGCGGCCTTGGGAGCTGGGTCAGGATCTTCGTTTGGACGAGGTGCTGATGCTTCTGCCAGGCGGGCCCCGTGCGGGGCAGGCGACCCTGTTTGCAGACGGGCCGCCCTAGAGGCCATCTCTAGGGTCACTAGGCGATGGGGCGGGCCCGGGGCCTCTGCTCCACTGCCTACGAGCCGGCAATTAGAAAGGAAATCATCCTCGTAAGCTGTGGCGATCGATGCTTCCGAGGAGTCCTCCTTCCCAGCTGTGTGCCGACCAGTTAGTCGTGTGTGGTTAGTTAATTGTTGGGCATTCAGGAGTTGGAGCATGTAGCGATCTTCTGAGCCGAATGGGCCCCCCAAATCTCTCTGCAGGGTTTTATTGGGCTCTCACCAGGCCTGCTCAGGTCAGCCCGGTGCAACATCTGTGTGCTGCGTGTTTAATAAATAGCAACAAGGCCATCTTTGTATGGCAGTGGGCGTGACACCCACTTGGAGGTGGCTGCAGGGCTGGGCTGATTCCCCCCGGGGTTGGCACTGGTGGGCATGTGAGTGGGTTTCACGGTGCTGGGGGGGGGGTTTCAGGAGCTCCGCCCATACAGAGGCTGGCGTCCGTCGTTATATGCATATTCTGGCCAGCCAGGAGCACTGAGGCCCCAAGGAAAGAGGGGTGCCCTGGTTCCAGGCCCCTGCCAGGCATCCTCGGCCAGTGGCCCTGTCACTTGTGATCCTGGAAGCCCCCTGCCTCTTGTGCCCACACTTAGGACATCCCTCCGCTGGGAAGGAGTCCAGCAGCAATAGGCCTGTGCTGCCTCTGGGTTCCAAGGTGTAGCTACGGGGTTTCAGCGCATGCCCTGGGGCTGCAGGCTGGATCAGAGCAGAGTGCTTTTGTCTTAGGGTGAACAGCCCCACCCCCTGAATTCATGTCCACCCTGAACGTCAGAGTGTGACCTTATTTTACTTGGAAAGCAAGTCTGTGCAGGTGTAACTAGTTAGGATGACATCATATTGGATTAGCGAGCCCGTGTCCTCTCATGATGAGACACAAGGGAGAGAGCGGCATGTGACGACGGAGGTGGAGGTTGGAGTCATGGAATGCACAGGCTCACCGCAGCCACTGGAAGCAGGACGGGACACCGCAGGGACCCCCTCAAGCCTCCCCAGGGAGTGTGGCCCTGCAGGTACCTTGACTTGGGGCATTTTGCTTGCAGAACATGAGAGAATAAATTTCTGTTGTTTTCAATCACTACATTTGTGACACTTTGTTACAGCAGCTCCAGGAAACAAATACAGCTCCAAACAGGCTCTGCTGACAGCTTTCAAAACCATCTCACAAGTTCTTGGGATTTTTAAAAATTATCAGATCACATGTCTATTTTATTATAAAAGAAACGGGGGGTGTGCTCCCTGGACTGCAATAGAACACTTGCTGTCTCTGTTCTGGATTCACTGGTGTCCTGGGCTGTTACCTCGTGCCCCAGTGCTGTCTGGGACCAGCAGATTCTCCTCTGCTGGCCTGGCTGAGCTCAAACCCCAGCTACGGTTTCAGCCATTGACAGAGCCTGCTGACCACGTAGACCTCAGCCTAGATCTCAGCCACTCCCCAGGCTGCTGGGGACATTCAACTCGAGAATACCTGATGTGGAGCCCGGTACCCTGTAGGGCCCAGGAAGCCTTGGCTCCAAACACTACACAGATGGCACCTGTTCTCTCATGGGCTGCTATGGGGGTGTGGGGGTGGAGAAATGCAAGGTGCTCATAAGGGGCTGAGTTGGAGAGGCCACATGCGTGGCACCCCATGGATATAAGCAGTTTCTTGCATCATATAATGCACAGGCCTTGGGGCTCAGGGGACAGGGGTTTTATCTGAGCTGGACTAGTCAGTGGGGTGAGGGTGTGAGCTTGTCCTGGGGAAGAGCTCAGTTGTACAGGGATGGGGGAGGAAGAGCAGGACCAAGGGCCCGGGGAGACAACTACTTGTGGGATGATACAAGCCTCTTGGCGATGTGCTAAATGCTACCTTAGAAGGTGGGCTTGGAGCAGGAACAGGACCCATGCCCAGGACAAGGTGGGTGGCAGGTGCTGGATTTGGTGTGATCACAGACCTCAGGCAAGGGGTGAGGAAGGTTGGTTGAGCAGCCGTGTGGGCTGGAATTTGTGCATATAGAGAAGCCCAAGTTTCCAGGGTGTCACCCAAGGTTAGCAACTTGCCCAGGAAATCACGGGCAGCTAGGGAAAAAGTGTGCTTGGCTGGTTCTTGCTTGCTTCTTGAGGCTGCATGCTGCCCAGCCCTGCAGAGATCAAACCCATGTGGGTGGGAGGGGCTGGAGATGCCCCAGAGCCGAGCCTGCACAGACACGGATGCTTGGAGATGCTGGGAACACGTGTCTGAGTGGAGCTCTCTGTAGCTCTGAGTGGCAGACACGGACCAGGAGGAAGAGCTTCTGGGCATCCCCCCACCTTCCAACCCCCACCCCCACCAAGCTCCCAGGATCCTCCCACTCCCCCACCCAATCCCAGGCATCTGGAATGTTCTCTATGGTCAAGCACATTGCAGTTGAGATGGTAGTTGGTCAAATGCCATATGGAGATCGTTACTGGTCTCAGGGAAGCTCGTTTGGGGCTCGAGTGTCCAAGGCACAGCCTGTACCACTGAGCATGTGGGGGACAGTGGGGAAGGGTGAGACTGGTCAGGAGCCCCAACAACACCTATGTAGAGACCTGGGCTTAGGGGAGAGCTTCCAGGCTGCGAGGTCAGTGACATGAGCAGGAGGAAAACAAGAGGCATTTGAAAGTGGAGAAGTGTGCAGGTGGGAAGTCAGGCCAGCCCAAGTACATGGGGCACACGTGGCTTTTCTCCATCCCTCGGCTCCTCTTCGTTCTGGCTGTCCTGTCTCTGCCTATACCTCTCCCACTCTGTGCTTCTTCCCCCCGATCTGCCTGCCTGACCAACCTGTGTCCTCCCTACTCTCCACTTCTGTCTCTGCCCATTTTCTCCCTCCTCTCTGCCTCTCTCCCTTTCTCTCACTCCACCTGCCCCTTACTGATGTCTCTCCCCTTTGCCATGAGGTTTGGTCTGATAGCGTCCAAAGTAGGTGACCAGGAACCATGAGCAGGTGGCCCTGGTCAGCCAGCGATGCTGGAGCTGTGGCAGGCTAGGTAGGGTGGAGTGAAGCTCCTGAGGGGCAGACGTGAGGATTTCTTCCCTCTACTGTTTCTTGTCATGGGAATACTTGCATCTAAATTCACTGAATTCCACAGTGTGGTTGTCTCCAGGCCACATTGGCCCTCCCAGTGGTGCAAGCAATGTCTGGACATAATGGGAGATCTCTCTTCATCATCCAGTCTCCCTCTGGCCTACAGCCAATGCCTTAGACTTCACAGCTTTTGTGTCTGTGCCTCAGAAAGTGAAATGCGGATGATAAGAGAAGGGCTTCTATGCATGGGGAATACACAAATAGATTATTCAGACTGACCATCCCACCAAGGACAACCATGGAAGACTGACAATCAGCTTGAATCAGAGTCAAGAAGGTAGTAGAGAATTTGAGGAACATGATGTAAGACAGACTCAGGGAGCTTAGCAATTGAAGCTACTTCTCTGCTAAGGGGATCTACCAACTCTGGAAGAAGCAGCTGGGAGACTGGGAGTCTTTATCTCAACCAGAGATTAGGTGAAGGTGATCCTGGATTACTAGTCTCTCCTTCTGCTTGTCAGAAATGAACATACGTCCTTGCTGGAGAAAGATGATACAATACTAAGCCTCAGATTTATAAATATATTTTTAAAAATATACAATGTCTGTCACTCAACAAAACATAACTAGGTGTATGAGGAGATAAGATGACGTAAGTGAAAACCAAGAAAACAACAAAAGATGAAAACAGATGCACAGAAGTCCAGACATAGACATTGAACTATCTATGCTTACTATGTTTTAGGGGTTAAAACAAATACATTAGAATTTTATCAGAAAGCCGAAAACTATAAAAAAGAACCAAACGGAGAAATTAAGAACTGAAAAATATAATATCAAAATAAGAAGCCAGTGGATAGGAATGCCTGGGTGGCTCAGTGATTGAGCATCTGCCTTTGGCTCAGGGCATGATCCAGGGGTCCTGGGATCGAGTCCCACATGAGACTCCCCGCAGGGAGCCTGCTTTTCCCTCTGCCTATGTCTCTGCCTCTCTCTCTGTGAATAAATAAATAAAATCTAAAAAAAAAAGAAGTCACTGGATATATTAGACAACAAATTAGACACACAGAGAGAATTAAAAATGAGAAGACTGATCAGAAAAGAAAATCCAGACTGCAACATGCAGAAAACAAACAAAAACAACTATGGAAAATACAGATGAAAATTTAAAAATTTTAAAAATATTTTGTTTATTTGAGAGAGAGAAAGAGGGAGAACACAAACAGGAGGAGGGACAGATGGAGAGGGAGAAGCAGGCTCCCCACTGAGCAGGGAGCCTGATGCGGGGCTTGATTCCAGGACCCTGAGACCAGACCCAAGCCAAAGGCAGATGCCTACCTGACTGAGTCACCCATGCGCCCCTTAAATTTTTTTTTTAAAGAGAGAGAGAGAGAGAAAGAGCAAGTGAGGGGGAGGGGCAGAGGGGGGACAAGAAAGAGAGAGAGAGAGAGTGAGAGAGAATCTAAAGCAGGCTCCATGCCCAGTGCAGAGCCCAGCATGAGGCTCCATCCCACACCCCTGAGATCATGACTTGAGCCAAAATCAAGAGTCAGATCTTAACCGAATGAAACACCCAGGTGCCCCAGATGAGAACTTAAGATTTACAGAAGTTCTACAGACTTCTCAATGGATCCAAGAAGAGAAGAGAGAGCACAGAAGAAGCAATATTGGCATAGATAATAATATCTGGGTGAAATTTTTCTAAAATTGACAAAATATGTTCACCACAGATTCAGGAAGTCCTATCACCCTGAGCAGATCTGTGAAAGTGGGCTATAAATGTGAGGAGGTCCATAGAAAGATGGCAGGAAGAGTCATCACATGGAAGGACTTTCTCCCATCCACGTTCATTGGGCAAATGTTGCCTTTCTGTTTCTCTGTGCCTGTCTGCCTGCTCTATGTCTGTCTTTACTAGGGCATTTCAGTAAACCGATGAAACCCTAAGAACAAAATAAATCCTAGAAAAAAACAGAAAAGGAGACCCCTTACTTTCAAAGGAGACACAACAAGGCCTAAAGCTAGCCAACAGACACAACAGAAGCCAGGAGACAGTGAAATAATGTTTTAGCACTCTGAAATAATATAATTGTCTATCTGGAATTCTACTTACTGCAAAAGTATATTTTAAGGAGGATATACATATATATACATACATGTATATATACATACATATATATATATATGATACATCATATCAAGACATATAAGTTGTAGGGAGTAAAATGGAATTAAAATCTTTTCATTGTTCTAGAAGATTGTAACAGTACCAAGTACCCTTACACTCTGCTAAGTCAAGGACAGATGCTGTAATCTTTAGAATAATCGCTAAATACATAGAAATAAATGTATAACTGATGAGATAGTGGGGGAATGGAGTAATAAAAAAATCTGAATTGACTCAAAAGTAGCAAGAAAGGAGAAGTAAAGGAGCATAGAGTATTCAGGGAAAATAGAAAGTAAGTGGAAAGGTATATTTAAGTCCAAATATATCATCAATCCCATTAAATACAAATAAATGCTCTGATGAAAAAACAAAGATTTATTTGCTCAGTAAAAGCAAAATCCAAATACATTTTGTTTATAAAATCTACACAAAGTCTGGGACATCTGGGTGGCTCAGTGGTTGGGTATCTGCTTTCGGCTTGGGGCATGATCCCAGGTTTCTGGGATGGAGTCCCACATTGGTCTCCCTGCAGGGAGCCTGCTTCTCCCTATGCCTATGTCTCTACCTCTCTCTCTGTGAATAAATAAATAGAATCTTTAAAAAAATCTACACAAAATCCAAGCATATGTTGTTTATAAGAGCTACAATCTAAATATAAGGACACAGACAAGCTAAAATAAAAAGTTGAAAAAAGACGTAGTAGGAAAGATTAAAATTAGAAAGTTGATATCATATAAATACTGAGATCGTCATATAAATAAACTTATGGCAAATAAATTCAAAGCAAACAAGCTTCAAGGCAAAAAGCATCACCACAGGGAAAGATAGACACTTCATGCTGATAAAGTGTTCAATTCACATGAAGATATATGCCTTTCCACACTAATACATAATCTTGAAATAAATAAAGCAAGAATTGATAGAATCAAATGAAGAAATTGACAGATCCGCAAATACAGTGGGAAATTTTAACCCAGATTTTTCAGTAACAAGTAGACAAACTATCATGAAGGGTATAGAAGATATAAATAATGTGATTGACAACTTAATCAAATGGACATAGATAAAGCATGTACCCCCTACCCCCATGACAACACATTATTTTTAAATTACATGTAGAACATTTAAAAATTAAATGTATACAGGGCCATAAATCAAGTTTCAAAAAATTTCAGAGGATTGAAATCATTTGGAATTAAATAAGAAATAAAATATACCAACAAAAAAATCTTGCAAGTATGGGAATTAAGAAAGATATTATAAAATAACATAGAAGTAAAAGAAAATAATCACTTTGGAAATAAAAATATTTAAAATTTAATGATGACAAAATATTTAAAAATGCATCCATGAAGCAAAAATCCTCTTTGAAGATGCATTTATATTGTTAAATGCATTAAAGAAGGACAGAAGAAAAATGGAAATATCCATTACATAAACCATTTTAAGACATTATTATAAAAAGCTCCATAGGAAATACAATTTTTTAGAAGATTTTATCTATTTGTTCAAAGAGAGAGAGAGAGAGAGAGAACACAAGTAGGGGGAGCAGGAGAGAGAGAAGCATGAACCAGGAGCCTGATATGGGGTTTGATCCCAGGGCCCTGGGATCATGACCTGCAGTGAAGACAGACGCTTAGATGCTTAACTGACTGAGCCACCCAGGCTCCAACTCCAACTCGAAGAAGAAGAAGAAGAAGAAGAAGAAGAAGAAGGAGGAGGAGGAGGAGGAGGAGGAGGAGGAGGAGGAGGAGGAGAAGAAGAAGAAGAAGAAGAAGAAGAAGAAGAAGAAGAAGAAGAAGAAGAAGAAGAAGAAGAAGAAGAAGAAGAAGAAGAAGAAGAAAATGTTAGCAGGAACACAGAAAGTACAAATGGGCAATTTCAGGAAGGAATTATTAGATCCTGAAGGCATTAAAAGAAAACTATCTTAATCAATTAGGAAATGTGAACAAAATGGACACATTTCTTGAAAAATAAAAGTTAAGACCATTGTAAGAACAAATAAAAATCTAAATGAATTGCACAACTGTTAAAGAATTTGGCTCTGGAATTAAAATTCTTCCCATAAAAAAAAAAAATTCTTCCCATAAAGAAAACTCTAGGTCCAGATTCACTTCCCTGTTCAATTCTATCAACAGTTAAGAAATTATGTCCACCTTACATAAACTCTTTTGGAAACTAGAAAAAAAGACTACTCTCCTCAGCTTGTTTATGAAGCTAACATAGTCTTGATACCAAAACCCGACATAGGAGTTACAGGACACTCCATGAAGATCAATCTATCCACCATTTCTGTTCTTGTAGGCAAAGACATTAAACAGATTTTAATAAAGTCAAAGTCATTGATATATAAAAATATTATAAGCTGACTATATTAGGTTTATTCTAGGAACAAAAGGTTGGGTTAACATTCTTAAAATTAATCAGTGTATTTAAGTACATAAATGGAATAGAGTGAAAAATTATATGATAATCTCAATAGATTCAGCAAAAACATTTGATAAAATTTAGTATTTGTTCATAATTTTTAAAAAACGTAGCAAACTAGGAATAGAAAGCAGATTCCTGAATATGAAAAAGTAAATATTAAAAAACCTATAGCAGATATTATCCCCAAAAGTGTATTGTTGAAAGCTCTCCAAGAATGCCTGTTACTATAAGTCCTATTAAATGCTGGACTAGAGATCCTAGCCAATGCAATAATGCAAGAAAAAGTGGTAAAAATTGTTAACTATTGAAGTAAAAGGTATAAAAGCTAACTTTTAGAAAACAGGGTACACTGTTGTTATAATTTGCAGGTGATATATGATCATGTCAGTAGAAAATTCAATTTTAGCAGATATTTCTTTACATATAAGCACTAAATAAAAAAATAAAAAACTGAACTGTCCTAATATCATCAGTAATATCAAATGCAGAGTAATGAGTCTGGTTAAAGGTATGCAAACTTCATCACAGAAAGCCTTCAGGAACATTAAAGAAAACATGAGTAAATTGAGGGGTATATCACATCTGTTGATTGGAAAACCCAGCTGGGTAAAGATGTTGGTCTTTGCAGAGTGATCTTACAGATTTAACACAAGCCTAATCACAATCTTACCCATTTTACTGTGGAAAATTATAGGATAATTTTAAAATATACATGAAAAACCAATGAATTTGCAAGAGCCAAATCATCCTCAAAGAACAAAGAGGACTGTTGCTCCATGAATGATGAAGTCTTATTACCCTGCAGTAACAGACCATGTGGTATCAGCACAGGGATGGAGACATGTCAGTGAAGACATGGGGCCACCCACAAGTGGACAATCACGTATGGTGCAGTTCTGGTGCCCTGGGCCCTGCTCAGGAGAGAGGTCCTGGTCTATCAAGGCCATCGGATGGGGACAGAGAGCCCATATCCCCCAGACTGCATCTGTGGATGGTGGGGTGACAGGCTAGACATGGCACGGCTGCTTCACACTGACCTCGTTGGCCAGAAGCCCTGCAATGAATAGGCATGTTTGATGACCAGGATGTGTGTGGTGACCTCAAGAGTTGTACCCCAGCCAGGAGGGCAGGGGAATGATCCTCCTTCCTCCCCAGGAGGAAGGTGAAATTACCTAGTAGGGCTGTGGGCTACCTTCTGCCCTACCCTGGCCAAGCAGTAGACTCCTAACAGAATGCTGGGTTGAGAGGGATCTTGGGGACCCACAGGGGCAGGCAGCAGTGGTTGGAGTGTCCCAGATGACAAGTGTGTCACAGCTGCACCCTGGGTGAGTAAGAAGGGTCTGTCATAAGGGTGCAGACTGGATGTACGTGACTGAGGTGTGGGCCTGAAGGACTGCCCAGAGGGTGGACAGGGATGTACAGGAGAAGAGAAATTTCAGAAATGTCCAGCAGCCCATCTCACTTAACTTTATCTTTGTGCTTTAACATGAGATAATATGGGAAATCAGCAGAGAAGATGCAAATATGGGCTAGTGAGACATTCCAGAAAACTCAGTCTTCCCTAGCTGGGAGGAGCAAAGCCCCCAGCCTGGGGTTCCATGCACGTGATGCCCTGCGCTCCACCTGCCCTGCACCTCTCACCTGCCCGGTGCTCCACCTGCCTGTGCTCCAGCAAAGCCTGGTGCCATGAGACCAGCTTCCAGAGTACCAGGCCTGGACAAGCCCTGACCACCCACATAGGGAGGCATGGACATTGTACATGGGCATTTTCATTTGTTTGCATTTTGCTCTAAATTACAGACATCAGATGGGACATTTTATTAGATATCATTGAGCCAAAATATATTTAGCTAACCAAAGTATTCAGCTAAAAACATCAAGGAACATGATCAATTTTTTTACCTACAATGTAAAGCCCCTAATCTTACCTTCCTTGACCAAGCCTCAGAGGACATCTTATTCTCTGAGGCTGCCCCAGTGACCATACACCAGGAGTCCTCACAGCCCCACCTGGTGACTGAGTCTCAGGCCGGTCATCTGTGAGTGGAGAGACTTGCACATGGGTTCCTGCATGAACTCTCCCTTCCCTGTGCTAGGGAAGCATGTGGTGGACACAGAGCAGCGGGGGGTTAAACCCTGGCCCTGCTCTCCCCACCTGGGAGGCTTTGGGCAGATTATACATTTTCTACCAGGACACCCAGGGCAGGGTGGGAAGGAAAACCACTTGGCCCCTGAAATTGTTGCAAGCAGCAAGGCTAGCTCACTACGAGGAGTTATACAGTAGGAGCCAAGTAAGTGCCACTTCCTTCTCACCAGCCACCTCACCCAGCTTCGTGGGTCCTAGGCTGGTCACCCCACCTCCCTGCAAGCAGGAAGGGACATCACCAAGGGGACAGATGGTCTGGAGTGGACTCAGTGAGGACCTCCTTGAAAGGACCCACAGCATGTGAGTCACGCAGGCCTACAACCCGGGGATGTCCTTCCCTCCTGGAATCCTCCTCTTTCTGTGTGGCTTGAGCAGGTGTGGCCATTGGCCTTGCGGCTTCCCATGGGGTCCCGGGGTGAGCAGACGTCAGACCCTTTGTTCTCAGCTTTGTGTGACAGAATCAGAAGAAGGGGGTTAGCCAGGTGAGTGAGGGGGCTCCGGAGGGCTGAGTTTGCCTGTCCTGCGAGCCCTCCTCTGGGCCAGCCCTGTTTGGTATAAACGAAGTTCCTAGAAAGATCCAACTTCAATCAACACCTTTCCAAACACAAGCCATGTTTTATGCCACATAGCGTGAAACAAGGCCTCATTAGCATGAGGCGTGATGCCCCCGGTGTGGAGCGTTCATGCTGGGAGCTTTCCCTCTCGTGGGGTGTCGGGAAGATCCAATTTGGGGCCCATGTGCTCTCTGAATGTCTTCCTTCCTGATCCCTGTTTCTGGGCAACGCTCCCCATGGAGGGCAGGGCTGCGGGTGCCCTCCTCAATCAGGCAGGTCTTTAAGGACCTGTCCACCTGCCTCTGAACTTGCGTATGTTGGTGTGTGAGTGTTTATTTCTTCCAAGCAACCGTGCTGACCAAGAAATGCAAATAATCAATACAGGGATGACAGCTGGCATTTTAAAGATTACACGATATTATAGTGACGGGTAAAAAGCAGCACGCTCGGTCCCCAGCTCTTTTCCGCTTCTCACAAACGGTGAGAACACTTTCCTCACTTTCCTCCCCAGGCTGAGAAGTCTCGACAAACTCTCGGGTGGCTGTGGGATTGTGCAGACCTCCTCCACCTCCATCTCTGCAGAAAGCCCCTGTGCCATGGGCTGGATGGTGTCACCCCGGCCACCCCCAAATTCACATGTTGGAGTCCTAACCTCCAGGACCTCTGAATGGGACAGTATTTGGAAATGGGGTCTTCAGGGAGATGATTAAGGTTACATGAGACCACAGGATGGCCCTAATCTGATGTGATCAGTGTCCCTAGAAGCAGAGGAGGTGGGGACACACACAGAGGGACAGCTATGTGAGGACTCAGGGTAAGGAGGTCCACGTGCCAGGGAGAGAGCCCTCGGAAGAAAGCAGCCCAGCACACGGCTTCCCCATGGATGTCCAGCCTCGGGGACTGGGAGACAGTGAATGACCGCTGAGCCGCCCGGTCCCTGGTGCTGTGTTTGGCCAGGCCCCGGGGCCTGGTGCCAGGTGGGACAGTGGTCATTCCTCCTCCAGCCCAGCTGCTGGGGGGACCCCAGGGAGAAATGGGGGTGGGCCATAATGTCATGTAAATGGGATCATAGACATCTGTGTGTCAGTCTCTTGTCAAACAAATATTTGCTCAGTGCTTTCTGGAGGCAAACAGCAGAGCCCACAGGCTATTAATGGAATTAATAGTCACTTAGAGAAACTAACAAGAACATATGTGATAGTTTGAATTGTTGCTCAGCAAACACTCACCCCCCTTCAGGGTGGGTGGGGTCGCGGCCGCTGTGAACTTTGGGTTGGACCCTGGGGCTTCTGCAGGTGGCAGTGGTATGGTGTCACGAACCCTGAGGAGTGCTGGCCCCGGGGACCACGCTGCCCTGTCCCAGGCCCTGGAGCATCCTGGGCAGGGCAGCCCGGGGAGCTGGCCCAGATTGGCCTCCTGACCGTGGCAGTGAGGGCCACGCCCACGGGTGGAATAGCCCAGCTCTAGGGAGCCCTGTCACAGGCCGAGCTTGCTAGCTGAATGCCACACGGAAGTGACTTTCACTTGAGTCGGGAGCAGTGAAGGGGGGAGTATGGCTGTGGTCAGTCAAGTCCTGAAAGTCGCTTATGGACTGAGTACGCACTTCTTTCCCAGACTGTAGATCATCAAGGGCAAGGGCATCGCCTTACTCTGGGGTAGAGGCGAATTCCATCCTGCAGACCTGGTCTGGCCAGCCATCTGCTTCGGGAGAGACTGTGACCTCAAGATGGTTCTCATATTTTTAAATGGTTGGAAATGACAAAAAGTAATATTTAATGATGTGGGCGCTTTATCCGAAATCTGTGTTTCAGTGTCCGTAAATAAAGTTTAAATAAATAAATAAATAAATAAATAAATAAATAAATAAGCCACACACACTCCTATGTGTTACCCACGGCTGTTTTCATGTTGCTGCAGCCACAGGGGTAAGTTGTTCAGGCTCATGGAGCCTACGCTCTTCCCTTTGTGGCTCTTCAACACGAGAACTGCATTAACCCCCCAAAAAGGAAGTCGTAGGGCAAAACTCAAAAAGTGTCAGCTTCCATATGGGAAGCACAACTGCAACATGGCCCTGGAGAAAGTGAAAACAGCCTCAAGGGCATCTTTCACAAACTTGCTCAGAGAGCCAGTGCCTGAGACCTGTGATGTGTTCAGCTCCAGGAGAGGAAGCCTGAGGAAGCAGGGGTGGGGGTAGGATGCCCTGCGCTTACTTCTGTAACCTTGACTTGAGAGTCCAAAGCCTCACTACTTACTTGTGTTTCTTCCTTCTATCATTCACTTCTGAAAATCTTCCATGTGTAGTGACCTGTGTTGGACCTGAAGATGCGACATTGAGTAAAGCATCTGTTCACTCATACACCTATCTCTCCATCCATCCATCCATCCATCCATCCACTCATCCATCCATCTCCCCATCCATCCTCTATCCATCTATCCATCCATCCTTCTATCCACCCATCCATCCATCCCGCTGCTCATCCATCTATCCATTCATCCTTCCACTCATCCATCCATCTCCCCATCCATCTATCCATCATACATCCACACATTCATTCAATAATTATTTCCCAATTGGCCATTAACCAAGTGCCATGTTGACTCAGGGATATGGTGATGAACAAACAGATAAGCCCGTGCCTTTGTGGAGCTCATGTGTTGCAGGAACAGGAACAGCCTAATCTATTATGACAAGTTATGATGAAAGTAATAGAGAAAATGAGTGGGAGGTTCTGGAGGGAGCATTGGGAAGAGGCCTTTTGGAGAGGGGATATTATGCTAAGGCTTTGCAGTTGAGGAGTTAGAAGATATTTTGAGAACAGGTGGTCTGAGCCTGGACTAAGATGCCTCTAAGGGCTTGGGGAGGGCCAAAGTGAGTGGAGGGACCCTGGAGAGATCAGGGGACCTGAACTTCTGGGGAGTGAAAGATGGGAGGAGTCACTTCCCTAGAAGACTGTGTTGACTCCCTGTAATGGGTTAAATAGTGTTCCCCCCAAATTCACATCCACTGGAAGCTAAGAATGCAGCCTTACTTGGAAGTAGGGTCTTCGCAGGTACACATCTACTTAAGATGAGGCCACAGCAGCTTAGGGTGGGCTGTAATGCAGTGACGGTATTTGTATAAGATAGAAATTCAGACCCACAGAGGAGGCACATATAGACCCACACACAGATGAAGAGGGATCTTTCCTCGCATCTTTGGAAGGAGTGAGGCCCTACTGATGCTTGCTTTTGGGCTTCTGGCCTCCGGAATCACAAGAGAAAATATTTCCAGTTTGTGGCATTTGTTATGTGTCCCAAGACACCCCCATCCAAACTAGGCTCTCCTCTTTCAAGCTCCAGGTCCTTCTTCCTATGCTGTCCTTTGTTGCTTGCTCAGGACACTGGCTGCAGCGCCCAGGCCTTTCTGACATTCTTGTGTCCTCATTTCATCCCTGCGGCATAGAGGGCCTCCTTGGGGGTCCCCACACATTTACACCTGGTTACTTCATTTACTGTAAGCATGTCTAGCTCCCAACCTCCGACCCTCTAGGAGAATCTGCCCCTTAACCTGTCCCCCATCTTGAATTGAGCTCTACCCTTGCCACTTCGCCAGGCCAGACCAGGTGGTAGAGTCTGATGAGAAATCTCCCTCATTGTCTGTAAAAAGGAGAAATTCCCTAATGAAGAAATTCACCCACTTGGGAGCCGAAATGTGGGTGGAATCCGGGTTTCCACTCCTGGAGAAAGGATTTATATGAGGCCTGGAGACCAAACAGGTCTCTGGATAAACAGACAATGGACAAAATCATCATCAGAAAATTCCAAGTGGGGCATCTTTGAGGGCATTCTGCACACAGCCTGGCCCTTCCCAGCCCAGGGACGGTGCTGGTGCTGCTCCTGCAGCCTGAAACTCCTGCCTGACCCCACCTGGCCACTACCAGCTTCGGCCGCTACCAGCTCCAGCTTTGGTGAAGGGCGGTTTGGTCACTATCACAGAGCTGTGACCTTCTCTCCAGAGGCAGCACTGTTCCCACTGTTCCCAAGCAGACACTTGATATTCCAGGTGGATGTTTGGCTCAGCGGTCCCATCTCCCAGGGCCCATGTACTGTAGACACCAGGCAGGCGAGGAGTCCAGTGTGACCAGGTGAGAAGAAGTAGGCTTACAGGTGAAATGATTCCCCCTCCTGGAGGGCAGTCAGGGAAGCCTGGAGTTTGGGGGAAATCAAGGCTGCATCTCCAGTGGGCAGTGGGGTGACTTCCGGGCCGTCCTGGGCCAGGCCCTCAGGTACGGGACGCCCAGGTGGAGCCTGCCCCTCCCGCATAGGCTGTGTCCAGACATCAGCCAGGGGGACTCACATGCCACTTGCAGAGTGGGTCCTCCATGACCAGCCATGCAGCTGAGGTGGCTGGAGTACACGGGGCCCCCATGTACCGCTGTGGAGTGACCGTCTCCAGGTTTGAGAGTAGCAGCCTAGCTCTGGGGGCTCCCTCTTCCTGCCTCCCCCGCCAAGCCAGCCCAGTCACAACAAGAATTAGTGCTTTCAGACCCTCTGGGGGTCCAGACTAGGCTCAGGCTTAGAAGAGGTCGCAGGTAAGTGCAGTGGTGCTCAGCCTGGGTTGAGCCAATGGGGCTTTGCCCCTGGAGCCCGGGGTGGGGGTTCCTGACACACGGGGCAGCATGGGGTTCACCAGGGTGTCTTGGCGCGCTCAGATGCCCCGTGCGGCCCGGGGGAGCCCTGACCGCCACGACGCCCGCCAGTTTGCGCTGCTACCGTTTCGAGGGCTCCATGCTTGACCTCCCGGCAGAAATGCTTCAATATGTCACCCGTGTCACACTCGATATTCCAGAATGGATGCTGATTTGGAAACCACTCCCCCAGACCCCAGTCTGCCGGGTGAAAGTTTCAATTTGGGAAAGAGGATTTTTTTTTTTCTCTGCATGAGTCACTTTGTCAGAGCGTGGAGAGATGGCCCGGCAGTCCTTATCTGTGAGCTCCATGTACTTAACGCTTATTAAAATCAATACCGTCCATTAGCCAGCCACGTTTCCATTTTTAATCATCTATTGATATACGGCCTGTGCTTTTATAGGACTAAACAAATTTCCGCTCTCCATGCCCCTTTGTAGCCTGGGGGCAGGCGGGTGCGCGCGGCCGCGGGACGTAAATGTTTATTTACTGCCTGCTTCCTGATTGAGAACATGCCTGGTCCGCGGGCTTCAGATGGCTTTTACACGGGAGACTTACGGCCACTTCCTGTTTTCCAGACACAGCACACCGTTTTTAAGGAGCGTAATGAATGCGAGGTATTGTGGACGTAATCGTCGGGCCGTGCCCAGCCCTATCGGGCAGGCAGCGCGGGATCGGTGGCTTTATTATTTATTTATCCCTTCGCTCATTTCGGGGGGCGGAGGGAGCTTGTCCCAGCTGGAGCCACATCCCCGCTCTGTCCCGGCTTCCACAGGGCATTTGTCCAGGGAAGGATCCAGGTAACCTCGGGGAAGGTTTTCACACCTGGGGATCCTTCCAGAATAAGGGGCCACACGGTGTGCTCCCCACCCTGCACCCCCCTGCACCCCAGAGGCCAGGAGCATTAGCGTCCAGGGGCCTCGCTTGACCCCTTCCTGCCCTGGCCCCACTGCTGACGTCTTTGAGCTTCTTTAGACGTTAACTGCTTATAAACATCTTTAGAACCAGTCCTATACTGGGTGCAAGAGAGTGAGAGACCCGCAGACCCCACTCTGGCCGCTCACCATTGTGGTGTAGACAGGAGGGATCTACATGTGGAGGCCACAGAGGAGCCCTGGCCGTGTGGGGGTCCCCGAGTCCCTGGAGCCTGCTGCCATTGTGGGCTTGGGTGGTCCATCAGGACAGCTGATAGCCTGTTGTCCGTGCCTGAGGGGTGTGTGGTCATGGAACTAGAGGGTCGGGGTTCCATGCCCGTCAGTGGCCCATTCACCCAGCTCCTTCTGAAGTTTCTGGTGTGCTTGCCTCCATTCACTCCCCAGGGAGGCCATGCCTTCCGCATTTGTAAACTCTAGCTTCCCAGACAGGTGTCACGATGGCCAGAGCACATGCTCCAAAGGCCAAGGAGGGCAGCTTGAGCAGAGAGCTCAGAAGATACATTTCAGGGTCGGGATGGAGGTGTATCTCAGAAATGGAGGCTTGGCTCTGGAATTAGCTACTCTTCCTGTGGCCGCCTGCCCCCCTGCCCATGACCTGCCCCTGGGCCCCCGGAGAGCTGAGCCGGCTGGTCCTGCTTGCTGGCTATCAGGGCAAGGCGGCCACCCCATTAGCATGGTCAGTGCGATGCTCAGAGCTCAAGTCTTGGAGCTGGGGCGTCACAGGCCTCAGCCACCAAGCGACATCCTAGCCACAAGGAGTCCAGGCATTCGGGGGCAATCCAGGGTGACCAAGTTCTGCTTTTGCAGAATCAGCTTCATTTCTGCCTTTTTCATTTTGTTTTTACACTATTCGGTGGTTTGTGGGCAAATGGAATCCTGCTGCTAAAATACGTTGAAAGTCACTCATCTGCTCAGACACCTGAGTCAAACGTGAGGACACTGACTCACCCGGGATTCTGTAGTAGAGGGAGCAGGAACCCTGGCCCCCATCCGGGGTCTGTCCGTGAGTTATACCCCTGGCTGAGAGTGCCAGGGAGGGGGGGTGGGGTCCGGGTGCAGGGGGGCTCCTCTCTGTGCAGACAGACCCGCAAGGCACCACCAGGCCACCCAGTGCACGACACCAGGCCCTGGCAAGCCAAGGCTGCGGGCTGGGTGTGCATCTGTGATCGGTGGCTTCATAAAACGCCTGCTAATGAAAGTCACACACGGCAGAGGGAGAGGACAGCCCTCACGTGGGGCTGTGTCGTGGAGAAATGTGCTTGTTAAAACGTGTAATGAGAGACATAACAAATCCCCAATATTGGGCAAAGCTGTCGTTAAATCCCTTAATGATAGCGATATTTTCTCTGGTGCACCGCACAGGTCTTTATAAACCCCTTTGGTGAAGGAGGTGTGTGGGGGGGCAGAGCCTCTCCTGGAGGCCAAGGCCTGGGACCCTGACCTGCCCCCCTACCTTCTCCCCTTCCCTCCTGAAGCCCGGGTGTGCACTGGGCAGGCAGAGGCACACCCTCCGTTGGTTGCCCTGGTCTCGATGAGCTCCTGCAGGGGGCAGGGCATTGGGTGAGGGGCCCTTCTCTTATGGCCTCCTCAGCAGATGTCCTCGGGCCAGGCACACAGAGAGCCTGCCCTAGCCCCTCCGCTTTCCAGCCGTCCTGCTCCAGGGCTGTTTGGGTGTGCAGGGGGCTGGGGGCAGGAGGGCTGTGGCCAGGCTCCTGGACTGTGTGTTGGAAGGCCCAGGGCTCCAGGGAGTGACTCTGGTCTCCCTGGGTATCCTTCCTATCTGGTGACAGGCTCCAAGAGCCATGTGAAGAGGAGGAGGGGAAGGAGGAAGAGGAGGGTGAGGAGGGAGAGGAGGGGGGAGGAAGGAGGGAGGAAGAGGAGGAGGCAGATTAGGGGGAAGAGGGGGAGGAGGGGTCTTAATCACAAGGGTCTTAATTAAGGCTTCAGGAGCCTCAGTTTCCCCATCCCCAGGGGGGACGTCCCAAGCGGAGGCAGCACCAGAAGGCAGGCCTGGTCAGGCATCCTGCCACACACAGCAGACTGGACCGGACTTTGAAGGGCTGTGTGTCAGGGAAGGAGTGCTAGGGGTACCCCTCCTTCAGGGGAGGCTGTCTGAGGCCCTCAGCCCCACACATCTCCACTGTGCCGGTTACTGGGGGCTCTACTGTGTGCAGCCCAGCACTGGGGGGCTGGAGGGCCAGGGGCCGAGAGAGGAGAGCTCACACACCCTAGGGCTCTCACACAGGAGAGCTCTCGGGCGGCAAGTCTTCATCAGCACGTTCTCATCCTTCCAATGCCTGGAAAGGAAGGCCTCCCACAGGGCTCCAGAGACTGGGCACAAATGCTTACTGGTGGCCCAACAGGAAGGGGGTCTCTCTTGGGACTGGGAGGGCCCTGGACCCATTGGCTGGCACTGTTAGGGATGCAGCTAGCCAGGTGAGGTGAGAGTCATGGGTTCTTGGGCTTCCTGATCCCCCAAGTGCAAGTGTCCAGGTGAGTACCTCGAACACTGCTGCATGTGGTCCCACAGAGTGGCCCCAGGACATTTGTTCCTCCCAGTGGAACTGCCAGAAAGCATCTGTGCTCTGGGCCCAGGGCGGGCTCCGCTACACACTTGAGGGCCAAGCCCCAGTGAGAGGTCAGGGCTGGGCTCACTGCCCCATCCCTCTCCAAGGCTTGCTTAGGCTTTGCTCTTACCTGTAAAGTGAGCCTTGAGCAGCACGCGGAATGACCCCGGTAAGGAGGTGGGCTCGCAGGTGCGGGTAGCAGCTCTGCCCTGTGCTGTTCTCATCAGGGAGGAGCTCACAGGAAACAGGCCTTTATGGCTGCCACTCCCAGGGGCTCTCAGCATCCATGGCCACCATCCTTCCAGAAAGACCGACCCATGCCATGCCTTGTCACCGGGCCCCAAAGGACCCCCCAAAGGACGGGGTTGCTACCCCCATCCCTCTTGGGATGAGGCCATGCCGCTGGCCAGGAGGAGGGTGGTGTGAGGGTAAGCAGTGGGCAGCTCCGGGGCCCCTCGTCTTCCTCGGGCCCACTGACCGAGCACACGCAGGCTTCACTGGCCTCCCCGCGGGCAGTGGTTTCCAGGCCGATGGAGGACCCAGGTGTGGGAAGTTTAATTGTCTGCGACCTGCCGTCCACTCTTGCCTGGGTGTTAATGGCCAAATGTTTTGCAAGTAAATTACCAGAAAGAGCTATTCCTGAGGGGGGCAGAGGCTTGTGGGAAGGTGTCAGGACACGGGACAAACGGCTACCCTTCCAGGCAGAGAGCCAGGCAGGGAGTGGTGGGGAGAGGATGGTGAATCTCCCCAGACAGACGGCCCCAGCAGCCTCTCCCACCGACGGAGGGACAGCAGCGAGCAGCAAAGGGGGAGCAGAGCTCTTGGGGGCTCCTTCCTCCAGTGCTGGGTGAACTGACCCTCTGGGCTTCCTTCAGAGGTGGTCCAGGCACAGCCAGGCACTGGGGGCAGGGGGGTCCGGACTGCCCATCTTGCCCATCATACGTGCTCTGACCGCATCTCAGGATCTCTGGTGGGAAGGAGGGTGTGGTATGTTTGTCCCCTCCTCGTCCCCGGGGGCAAGGGCATCTTCTCCCTGGCTGCCCGTCCTCGGAGGTGGTCGACAACTTTTGCCCCCAGCCAGAGAGGAGGACTCGGGCCTTTCAGCTGTGGTGACAACACGTGGCACCAGCCAGGACCCGCACAGAGGCTCCCAGTGGGGCTCGGAGCCCAGTGCGCAGGTGGCACAGCAAATAGCGTCCGCTGAACTCCCGCCCCATGACGTAGGGCATGGCCATGGGCAGACCGTGTGAGTGGCCGGAATGCTGTCTAGGAAGCGGTAGGCAGCCCCCAGCCGGCGAGCACTGTCACAGGGAGGCCCCTTGCCGTTATTGATCCCACCTCCACTGTGTGGGATCGCCGCTGCCCAGGGGTGATGTCACCAGCCTGACGTTTTCTGCCCAGAGCTCTGTGCCCCAGACCACACTCAGCCCACCTGCCGCCCGCACCCGGGTCCATGGAGACCCTGCTGGAGGCCACCCCAGGTGCGGGGAGAGGCAGCCACAGAGGGAGCACCGGCTGGGCACTACAGGCTCGGCTTCCCGGTTCCAGAGCCGCTTCCGGCCCCCAGGCAGCACTTGGTCTTGCCGTCCCGTCAGGGAAATGGGAAGGCGCTCACGTCGAGGTTTGGTGGGCAGCAACTGAAATGGGATGAAAGCGCCTCCCACAGCATCCTGGCAGGACGTGTGCTGAGGTAGAGCCAAGTGTGAATCCCAGGTCCTGCAGCCCCTGCACAGCTCGCACGGGCCCGTCCCTCCCGGGAACACCGTTGGGACCTGGATGGTGGACATGGCCACTGCGCCTCGAGGAGCAGGTGTTGCAGGCGCCGGCGCATCCGGGCTCACCAGGCAATGTCTGGCCTCCTGCAAGGGGCACAGCCTTCCATGAGCCCAGAAGAGGGCCAGGGCGGCGCAGGACAGGCTGCAGGTGAGCTGTGCTCGGGGCCGACCCTCTGCCCTCCTTGAAGGCCTCAGCCTGCGTCTTTAAGACGCTAATGGGCCCTCTTAAAAAAAAAAAAATGACAGTTTGCTTGCACACTAGCAGGTTCTCGTCTGACATCAGCAGGGAATCAAAGATATTTTATTATTTGGAGACCCCGTATAGGGAAGGCAGCCTTGGAAGTCTGTCATGCCTCCAAAACCCACACCTCCCCTGGGAGTTAATTATTTTCTTAAAATGCAACTTGTACTGTTAGTTTAAAACATTCCAACTGTGTTCACACTCTTTAAATCTTCAGTAAACCTTAGAGTTTAAATCACTTGCAGATAAGAGTAATTCTATTAGGGAGGGAGGGGGCAGCACTCAGAGGAGGTGAAATCAGATGGAATGAAAAGGCCATTGAGTGTGGGGTCCTCGGGCACCTCCTGCCCTCGCCCCTTGGGGCAGGCCGGCCATGCACTGCAGTCCACGAGGGCCCGGTCCCCGGGTGCCCCAGCCGGAGCGGCCCACCGTCCCTGTCTGAGGGCCAGACATGGGTCCTGGAGGCTGGACTGAGGGTAGCTGCATAATGGCCGAGGCGGGCAGCTCCTGGGGTGACCTGGGACCCTTGGCTTCGTTGGGGGCAAGCTCTGGATCTTGGGGCAGGAAGGCTCCTGGGGCTTGCACATCCACCTGAACCCAGCGATCTGGGGTGGGCAGCCTTGAGGGTCTGCCAGTTTCCCTGTCCTGGCCCACCAACACCCTCTGGTTAGTGGTGCTTCTGCTGCCCCCCTGAGCACAGCCCGTTTGCATTATCACTTGGGGGCTGGTGCTCCTTCCAAAGGGCCTCCCTTAAGCCAGAGAATCAGGTGGTAACAAACCTGGGAGCCAGCCTGCCAAAGGGAACTGGACAGGTAGCTCTCTGGTCTGCAGGCTCTGGGTTCCCAAGGGGCCCCAGGGGCCCCTGAGCTCTTGGTGACCACCCTGCCCCCACCCCTCTTAGACCCTACCTCCAGCTCTGAGGCCATCTCTTGCTCTCAGGGTGACGTCCAGGTCATTCTGCTCAGCTGCAGGCATTACCACCTCTCCTTGAGACAGTCTTGTCCCCTCTAGCTTTGTTCACCACATGGGTCCTCTGGCCATGGAACATGCTGTCCTGGCTGGATTGCACTCACCGCAGGGACAGCCAAGCCACCAACCCCTCCTGTCCTCCTTTTTTCTCTGCAGGACCCTGCCCCGGGGGCATGTGGGGGTGCTTCTTCCTCCCAAGCCCTCTGTGTCTGTCTGTCCCCTGTCTGGCCATGCTGGACTTGGACTGCCAGGCCACCAGGTTCCCCCACCCCCGGCAGGACTTGGGTCCCCAGACCCCACTCAAAAGAGGCCCTGAGAAGGGGCTCAGCACATGCTAGTGGAGGAAGAGCACTGGGAGCCGGAGGGGATAGTGGCCTGGGGGTGAAGACATGTGGCCTTCCACATGCAGATAAGAGTAATTCTATTAGGGAGGGAGGGGGCAGCACTCAGAGGAGGTGAAATCCTCTGCACTCAGACTCCCTTGTGCTGCGCAAGGAAGGCAGGGAGGACAGCCCAGGGATGGCCAGAGTGAGCAATAGGCTCGGTGGTGGGGAAGGAACCAAGAGCCTTGGTAGGCGGCTCCCCCATCACACACCTGTCCACACTGGTGGGAGTGGGAGCTGGTGCCATGGGGTCTCAGCTGCACATTGGGAGAGCGTGTTGAATGTCTGAGTGTGAGTGTGAAATGGAGTGTAGAGCCTGGCAGTGCCACTGTGCCGGAGCCTGTCCTCACGGGCGTCTGGGTTTCCAGCCAGGCCAGTGGGCAGGAGAGATGGGCTGTGTGTGGAGTATGAGGGGGCCACTCCTACCTTCCCACAGCCCTTGGCTGGGGGTCTGGCCACAGCCCTCTGAGCCCATGGTGCCCACACGCTGTCCTGGGAGCTGTTTCTACTGACTCCTTGACTGCCCTGCCTGCCTTGCAAATGCTTCACGCCCCATTTCTAGCAGCTTTGCAGCTACTTCAGGGTGGGGCGTGTTGATGCCTGCTGACCTGGGTCATGCTTCATTCATCCATTGGTGTCCCCCACTGTCTCCTCCCCATCCCACCATGACCAGCTGGACCTCTCTCTGCAGAAGGAAGGTCAAGCCAGGCAGAAGTCTCACACGCTGCCCAGAGCATGTCCCTGGACAGATGCTGCATTTTGGGTGCACGGCTGGGGACCGGCAGGGATGGCCATCCATAGACAGCAGAGATGCCTGCCCACTGGGATGCGTCTATTGGGTCCAGAGGCCAGGCTCACATTGGGACACCATGGACACCACCTCCCCTCCTTTCTGGGGACTACCCCCTGGGGGGCTGTTGGACACATACGTCCAGCCTGTGTCCTTGGACCGCCTCGCCTCTGAGCTGTGGGTCAGGCTGGCCTCAGGCTGCATCGGGGGTGCAAGATCCAATTTCCAAGTTCCCCAGACTTGCCGGGAAGAGGAACTTGTGCCGGCTGGGAAAGGCCGGAGCCCCGCACCCGGGGAATGCACCCAGGACACGGGGAAGGAGACAGCCATGCGGAGCGAGCATCCTCCCAGGGCGACTGGCTGTTGGCTGAGCCCTGAGCAGCCTCTGAACGTGGGCTCCGCAGGCACCCTCAGCCTGGTCTTGCTCTTACCAAATAGCATTTTGATGAGTTAAGTGTGAGAGAATTAAAAACAACCCGATTAAATTTCCTTTATAAATACACGTGGGTTTGCAAATCAAGGGAGACCCAGCTCTAGGCTAATAAAGTGCCGCGTGCGTTTTCCCTGCAAGTGTTGGGGGACGTTAGCTGACAGGCCCTCGGAGCAGTGTCCCCAGGCCGCGGGTCTGAGGCCAGTGAGCTCTAATCCCCAACCTCTAGCTCCTGGCCTGGTCTGGGGCAGGCAAGGCGCAGACCCACTGCCACGGTGCTGTAACCAATCCTGCTGCTCAAGAGAGTAAACTGAGGCAGGGAGTGTTGATCAGGCTGGCTGAGCTGGTGAGGAGCAGGGCCCCTTCCCATACTGGGACATCACTCTGATGGGGCTGCAGAGGTCCCCCCCCTCTGCCTGGAGAGGGAGGGAAGGAGGGGGCAGCTGGGCATAGGCGGCAGGGGGCGGGGTCCATGGCAGTGGAAGGTTTGAGGTCATTGGAAAGGCAAACAGAATCATTAACAGCTTCCCAAAATAACCCAGCGAGAGTAAGATTCCCGGGGGGTTCCTCCAGGCGGTGGAGCTCAGACCGGGGGCACACCTGTACCGGAGTGTGGCGGGCAGGGGTGGGGCTGGCCTTGGGCTGGGCCAGGCTCCAGCCAGTGTCCTGAGCCCCACAGAGCGCTGGTGAGGCCCTCAGCCTTCTGGGCTTCATCTGCAAAATGGGCGGGCTCGAGATCTTGCGGAGGATGGGTCGCCTATTCATCCATTTGGACAGGGCAGCGTTTGCTGGCTACACGACAGTATGGCAGGCACCACCCGGGTTCTTCTAATGCAGCTTTATTGGGATCTAGTCGAATATGGGAAACTGCTCTGCTTACATTGTGCAGTTTGAAAAGTGTCGGCACACATGGGTATGCCTGGGAAGCTGTCACTGTAACGGGGACAGTGAGCGTATCCAGGGCTCCCCAAAGACCCCGTGCCCCTTGGTGACCATGCCATCCTTCCAACCCGGCCCCAGGCACTGCTGACCCACTTCCCGTCCCTACAGGGTAGGCGGTGCATGTGTCCCAGTGCGTTATATGAACACAGTCCCACAGGACGGGCCCTTCTGAGCTTTACCGGCCCCTGCATCCGTCCATCAACAGCTGTGTCCTGCACTTTCTGGTTGTACGGCTGGCCAGCTGGTGCCAGATTCTGAAAAAGTCTGTGTTTCACTTTGTCCTCACAAAGACATTTTCCCTGGGCACAGAATTCTAAGTTCACAGGGCTTTAAATTTTTTCTTGTAGGATTTACCCTCCTGGCCGGCATGCTTCCTGACAGGAGCTCTGCTGTCACCCTGATTGCTGTGTGTTTTCCGTGTGTGATGTAGCTGCTTTTACCACGTCTCTGTGTTGCTAGTCTGAGCAACTTGATGGTGAACATATTCTCTTTACGTGTGTTAAATTATTAAACTTTGCAACCATCCTTTCAGATAAAAAATAAACACGGGTGCAGGGAAGTGAGGTGGCTCTTCTGGTGTTGTGCAGCTGGCCACTGGTCAACACGGACAGAATCTGGGTCACATCCTCCCGACTCAGGCTCCTAAGCCCCAGCTGGCAGCAGGGTCCACCTGGGGGTGTGGGTCAGTGGGACCCCAGGGCTGGAGGGAAGGACCCCTGGGAACCTCTATGCTCTTCCCATCTCGAGGCAGCAGGGCCCCAGACCAGTGGTCCCACGGCCCCATCGGCCCTTGGGGTCCTCGCACCTGCTCGGCAGACGCCTTGCAGACACTCTCTGCGTTTTATGGCCATGTCTTCTTTCCTCAAAATCATCTTCTCTGCTACCTTGTCAGACTGAGTCAGGCCAATGCTGCTGGCTTGCTGCCGTGATGGCTATCTCTGAGGGACCAGAGTGAGCCCAGTGGCCAGCACTCCCCCACAAAGCCATTCAGACTGCCCTCCTCAGCCCCTGCCCAGCTTCCTGTGGGCCATCAGGTTGGGGGAGGTGAGCTGACAGCTGTCCTCCTGGGAGAGGAGCGCGTGGGGAGTCCTCTCCCTGCAAGGGAAGCCCGGGGTCAGGCATGCCCAGGTCTGCCCTCTGGCCTGTACCCCCCGGCTGAGACCTCGCCCCTCATGCACCCCTGCACTCATGCAGGTGGGCGGCAGTAAGCAGCCCCTGGATGCTGTTGGGATGCAGGTGGAGCTATGAACTATCTAAAGGAACTTTAGATTCCTTACCATGTCCTTTGGGGCAGGGCAGCCCCAGTCTGGGGGACACACAGGGTCTGAGCCCAGAGGGGTGGTGGTCCGAGGCACCTGGGGGGAGGCCTGGCAGAAAGAAGGCCACAGGGAGTGTAGCCCTGAGGCTGGGGGAGTCATCCTGGCCTCCCTGTGGCCTCTGTCACTGATGTATCACTTACCTGGGCGGACAGGCTTCAGGCTCTGGAGACAGTCTGCCCCCTGCCAACTTCCAAGGGCAGCCTCTGTGCGAGTGCCTGAGAAGTCTTTTTTTGGGGCTGAATTGCCTGGGTTTTCCCTTCTCTGCTGGGCCTGCTCCAGGGCTGCATGCACACGAGTGAAGAGGCATCTTTGTTTCATTAATTTTGCCCGTTGGAAAACTGCGGTATTAATATTTATGAGAAATGACCTAATATCCACACTGCCTGCCGTGTGTTTGCTTAACATATTTAACGTGATTTGGGGGCTGTTTACTTTTTAACTGCCTCGGCGAGGGGGCCTGACCTGCGTCCCCCCCACCGTGGAGAAGAGGCAACATGCCCTCTATGGCCACCAGGGCTCCCCTTTCCGACGGCTCCGGGGAGGGGCCTGGAACCCCCACCCGGCTGGCCTGGCCCTGAGGAGGGAGTCCGGGAGGAACAGGCGGGCTGGCAGGGGGTCCGCTGAGCTCCGCAGATGTGTGCCATCCCGGGCCGCGCCTGGCACACTTGGGGCAGAAGGAAGGTGGGTTTCTCCAGGAAAAGAAGAAAAAACATTTGAATGGTTTCTGAAAATAGCTCCTTAGGCTGTTATAAGACAGCAATTTAAATAAGTGCTTTCTCCCTGTTTCTCCTGAACATAAAGGTAATTGTTTTTGCCCTGAAATAGATGGCCAGTTTTACTATAAATTGATTCTTTTCTTTAACATCCCTTTGTGCACTGCATTAGCTAATGTGGTGCGGCAGGCCAGCCCCCCGGGGGTGGTGGGGACCGTGTGCGCCCTGGCCTGGGCCTCCCAGCCTGATGCCGGGAGGATGTGTTGCAGGAAGACCCTGGGCCTGGGTGGCAGGGCAATGTCAGCTCAGACGCCTGCTCGGCTGCTTCACACACACCCCCCCACCCCCGCCCCGAGAGGGGGTCAAGCCGGTATGGGAATGAGGAGCCTCTCTGGACCGAGCCGTTGTCATAAGGGTTAGAAATCTGCCTGGTCCGCCCTGGCCCTTCTGCTGGGTGGTCAGATACACTTTTGGGTGGGTGTGGGGACTTGGGTCCAGTTTCTCCTACATGGCTAGGAACCTCCAGAGGGTGCGCCCAGGTACTCCATGGCAGGCCTTCCATCCTCCCCAGCGAGCCCGGAATGTAACCCATCAAAGCAGAGGCCACCTCTTGGACTCAGTCAGCCTGTGACCTTGGAGACCCCGAGGAGAATAAAGTTGGGGGTCTGGCAGGGAGGGGCCATGCCCGGCCCAGGGGTCACCATGCAGAGGTGGTTACACCCCATACGTTTGCCACGTGCCATCTTGAGCACTCCCAGCAGTGGGGTCCCCACAAAGTGTCCAGCAACATTCTAACTGTCCTGAGTACTCACCTAATGAGGAATGGAAGGGGCCATCAGGAGCGACCCCTCCTGACGTCACGAAGTGCCCTTTCCTGGGCATGAGACAAGCACTATGCATCCCCTGCTAGGGGCACGGAGATGACGTGGGAGGGGGAGGGGCACTCCAGCGGCCGGTGTGGGACGTCCACGTGATCCTCCAAACTCATCAGAGGCGACCAGGCTGAAGCACTGGCTGGCCATTTCCTGGGTCCAATTATCAAGCTGAATGCCTGTTGGACCTGTAGCACCCTTTGGGGTGGACACTGTTCCCATTTTAGGCCTTGGCATGGAGGCTTCAAGGAGATTCAAAGCCGGAGACCAGAGCTTCCTGGGCCTCTCAAATGCACCTGTTCGCTTGTGGTACAGCCTCAGACATAAACTGCTGCCCCTGTTCGAGAGTGTGGGTCAGCCACCTGACCCTCCTGACCCAGCCGCCAGCCTCAGCTCCCTCAGAGGCCCCGGGACAGCCTCCCCCAGCCTTCTCCATCATCTGTCTTCTCTTGCTTGGGGAGGGAGTAACACCCGCAGCCCACCCAGGGAGCAAGCTGGGTAGGGCAGGCAGTGGGGGCTTACAAGGAGAGGGGTGGGGGGCCTGGCAGGGGACCCTGCATGTGTGCCCTGTGGAATGAAAATGTAACTCCCAGCACTGATCGCTGGGGAGAGACACAACAAGCTGCCCACTGAGCCTGGCCCCAGGCTCCCAGGAGAGGACACCAGCGCATGATCGATCAGCCCCAACGCTTCCCAACATGCTTCTCGAGTTACACGCCATAGGGATGATGTCATAGCGGCTGCCAGCCCGAGCCAGAGAAGAAAGAGGCCCCTCTTTTTCAAACCAAGGGCCAGGACAGGCTAGTTTTGCAATGTCTCAGAATCCTTTCCCTCATGGCTTCAGGAAGGGGAGGGCTAGTGCTGAATCTTTGTTTCAGGTCATGGAAGCAACATATGCTCACTGCAGAGGACTGGGAAGATCTAGAAAGCAAGAGGAAGAAATAGAAAACATTCAGAATCTCACTCCATTACATTGCCTTCTAGTATTTTCCATCACATGGCTTTACTTCTTACTGACCTACCTACTACTCAACCGTCTATGCATCCACCCATTTTTACATCCATCCATCCACACACCCATCCATCCATTCATTTCTACATACATACATTGGTTCATTCGTCTACTTACACTTCCTTCCATCCAACTATCCAACCATCCATCCATCCATCCATCCATCCATCCATCCATCCATCCATCCATTTATCCATCCCTCATCTTTTCAAACATCCTTTTTTCTCGATCAGACCCCTAAATTTTCCCAGACGTATTTCCTAGATTCAGCATGTATGGAGAAAAAAAGCAGGCCATAAAATAATGTGCTGGTCACAGAAAGCGTGGGGGTGGGAGTGGTGGTAGCGTGATACCTTGTTTTGTACGTATGAGTAGGAGGGTGTGTGAGCGTGCGTGTGAGTGTGTGAATGAGAATGTGAACATGCATGTGTGTGTCTGAGTGTGTGCAAATGCGTATGTGTGCCCCCACAGAGAAGGAGGGGGGCCTGGAGGACTTGGCTGCTGGGTACGGTGTGAACTCTTCCTGGCTCTCCCATGACAACTCTCTCGGCCCTACCGTCACCCCAGACATCCATTCCTCAGGCTCCGGGGAGCTGCCTGCTTCGTCTGGCTACCTTGTTCGGACACGGGGCACAATCCGAAGTCAAGATGGATGAACATGTCTTTGCTTGTCACGGAGCCGGGTGTGCATGCTGGAGCCCGCTCTCCCACACATGGTCCACGTTAGCTGCCTCCCCTGACTTGTGTCCATGTAGCGCCTGGCCCTGGTGGTCAGTCCCCGCCCCCACCGCCAGCCCACCTCCACTTCTAATTGGGCCGCAAAGCTGTTTAATGGTGTCTGTGAGGCTGCAGGGCTGCTCCGGGCAGAACAATGCGCTATTCATGTCCAAACAGAACACTAGTGATCGGGCTAATATCTTTAAGCTAAAAAGCAAGGCTTAATTGGAACAGATGCTGCAAATTCCAGTGCAAAAGGCCAGCTCCTATGTGATCTAAACCAGGTATGTGCCAGGGGTTCATTTTAATAGTGGCTTTTATTTTTTTTATTGGCATATGCAAAAACTCACTAATACTTTGCACAACAGACCGGCAACAGTCTCTCAGAAAACCTCCCCAGGTAAGATCCCTGCAGATCTCAGTTGCCATGTGCGGGTTACAGTAAAGACCTCTTACCATTTGGCAGGCTGTGTCCTGGTGGACAATGGTCTCTCCTCTTCCCTGGGCCAAGACACGGGGCCTTTCTAGACCACTGCAGCCACTAGGGCATTAGTCCTCAGGGCTAACCTCCCTCCCCTGGTCCATCTGCCAAACCTGCTCAGAGGCTGTGGGTCCTCGCAGATGTGGCGTCCCCTTTGCTAGGCAGTCTCCTGCCCCCCCCCCCCCCCGACATCCACTGAGCTCCTCCTGCTGATGTGCTCCTGACCTGCAAACACCTGGCTTTACCCTAAAACTGCAGCTATTGGACAGAGCACTTTTGTTTTTAATATCTTAGCCTATCCTTCCATCTAGAAGGACAGTTCCTGAAGTTCCTGAAGGGCTGCTTGTGGTTTATACACAACTTCCAGGACCTTGCTGAGCAGAATGGGCTTCAGTTTTCATGACTTCCACTTTTTCAGAAAAAGATTCAAATCCCAAAGCCCCAGGCTCTTCTTGGGACTTAGGAAGAGCCTGTCTTCTTGTGTTCTGACAGGGCCCTCTCCTTGCCTGCCTCATCTGTCCAGAGAGGACTCAGAATATTCCTAAAAGCAAGCCTGAGACTGAGGTCTTGGAAGCCCCATCCAAAGCATGCTTCCACTCAGACAACTGAAGCTGTGACCTCCTGACTCACTTATCAATGTGTGGAAACTGCTTTAGATTCCTTACAAAATGATTTCTGTTGTAAAAGTTAAAATTAGTGTGGCTTCCTGGCTAGTGAGGACTGTTACTCCACATGCTGAAGCTCCTGAGACCCCAAAGGATCTATTGGTGGGATTTATCTGAACAAATGCCCCAGGAGGGAACCTCAGCTTCAGGTAGAGTCAAAAGCTGCAGAGACTCCCATCAATTTATTCAGCTATTAACCCTTTACTCATTCATTCATCCAGCCATCCTTCTATCACCCACTCATCCACCCATCCATCCGTGTGTCCACCTGCCCACCCATTCATCCATCCATCCATCCACCCATCATTCCAAACATTCACTCACTCATCCATTCATCCATCCACTCATCCACCCATCCCCTCATCCATCCATTCATCTACATACCCATCCATTCAACCATCTGTCCACCCACACACCCATCCACTCATCTATCCATCCATCTAAGAAGTATTTACTCAGTCCCTACTAAGTGTCTAGCTGATGCATGCATTCCCTCCCTCCTAGCAAGCACACAATACCACACTCTCTCTCAGGCTATAGGGTGGGCTGGGGGTGCCTGTGCTAGAGGCTGGTGGTTCAGTGGAGGCCAGAACAACCAGGAAGCCAGTGAATAAACTTTGCATGTGCGCAGAGGCAAGATGAAGAAGGAGTCCTCTGTCTGGGTCTGAGGCCTGGCACCTGGAGGCCCTTCCTGCAGGAAGGCTCTCCCTGTCCAACCCAAATCCCCCAAGAAATCCCTTTTTGGGCCTAGGCTCTGGAAAACCTCCAGATAATTAGTGGGCAGAGAGGAGGGGGGCTTAACACGGGGAAGTGAGAGTCAGGGGCCATTAACTAGGGGTGGCCCAGGCTCCACAGTCTTCCTCTCCTGCCCTCTACAGTGCCCCAGGCCAGAGAAATGTAGGCCAAGTGGGGTAATGGCCCTCCTGTGACCCCCATCTGAGGTCCTGCTATAGAAACCCAGGCCCAGCATCTCACGAACTTCAGGGTCCTACTACCAGAGCCTCCTTTGAATGGCAGCAGAACATAGTCACAATGGGGATGGTCAGTGCAGGCCATGACATGGCCCAGCTGGCCTGACCCTTGGGCTGACTGAGTGAGATATCAGCCCTTCAGATTGTCACCACTCTGGTAGAGTGGCAGGCTGTTGGGGTCAGCAGCCTGGGGACAGCCTCCCCGTACTAACACACATTTTGTGTGCTGCCATCGTGGTATCTTCTGGGTGGGGATGATGAGAGGGACTGGGAACATCACTGGGGCCAGGGAGCTGGTACCTTGCAGAGCTGGGACCAAAACCCAGTCCTGGTCCTTGCAGGGCCCTTAGGAAGACACAGGGCAGCATATCCCCCCACCCCCCCCAGGAAAGGGAGAGCCAACCTCCCACAGATGGAAAAGGTGGACAGACAGGGGGCCTCTCTCAGGAGAAGGGGTCAGGCTTAGTTCCCACTCCTGTTGGCTTCTTTGCAGGGTGTTTCGTCATGGAATCTTTCAAGCGTAGAGAAAAGTACAGAGAAAAATAGGCAGACACCCTACTCACACTCACACCCGCCTTTGTCAGATTTATCTCGTTGGACAGCCCTTGATTCTGTTCTGTTTCCACCTGGAATCTCTCAGACTTGGTATTTATCATTGCCAGGCCTGGTTTGTTCTCTTTCACTGGGCATTACACGTTTAGCCCTTCTTTGCATGTGGTCTGAACAGGATGTCAGTGGTTTCTGCACAGTGCACTGCCCCATGGAGCCCCTGTTTGGAGGCATGAGCGTCCACCCTGCAGTACCCACCCGCTCTCCCGGTGATGACATTTGGGGCCAGCGCTTAAACGGGCATGCTTGCACACACAATTCCTGTGTGCACACCAGTGAGCTTTGTTTCGGAAAAGTGCTTAATTTTGGAATTGCTGGCAGAGGATGTGTCTTTACTGACAAAACCTGCCAAATGACACGGGAAGTTGTTGCACCAACTTGGGGGTCTCTGACCTTAGCAGTGGGGGTGAGGTCACCCACGCCTGGTGCCTCAGACCACGAGTTGCTACCCGTCTGGCATCTGGGGAGTGGACTGTCATTCCAGCCTTAGTTAGCATCTCCCTCCACTGTTGGCGTGGAGCATCTCTGCCTCGTTGCTCAGAGATTTGTCTCTGCATCTATAAAATGGCCCTCTACGTAGCCCATTTATTACTCTTTTTCTTATGGTTAGTACTCTGAATGCTGTTTAAAATCCTGGCCTGCCCACGGTCATGAACACATTCCATGATATCCTCTGGAAGCTTTATGTTAGGGAGTGTGAGATGTCACTGTATCTTACAATGGTGATGTTAACCCTAATCTTTCGGGTACTATGCTCTTTGTCAGGGTTTACACTGCAAAATTATTTTTCCACTCAGATTTGAAGAGAAATACTTTAAAGCTCTACAAATAGCCTCTTTCTTCTTAAATTTTCACCTATTGGTTTTAGCTGCCATGGGTAGATCTTGCCTGCAGCAGTTATTAATATGGCTTTGTAAAGGTGATTTTAAAGTTTCCGTCCATCCAGTTGTTTTACATGTATTAATTGAGATGTTACTGTAAGGAAAAGTTGCCCATTTTCCCACATTTATTTATTTATTTAATCATTTGTTTATGGACTTGTAGGTATTTTCCCCTCTGGGTTTTAATCTAATATTACTATTATTTATTATATTATTCAAAATGTTTCAGCTTTGGCCATTGAGAGTTCTTTAGGATTGGTTCCTATGTCCTTGAGATATGCCTTGCTCAAATTTTTCCTTTTCTTTTCAAGATTGTGTAGACTATTCTTGGACTTTTGCATTTTCATGTGACTTTTAGGATCAATGATCAGTTCCTGTTGTTTGTTTGTTTTTAAAGAGAATTGATAATTTGGCAGGGATTTCACCGAATCTGCAGATCAATTAAGCAATAGTGCTTTTTGCAGGATTACAGCTCTGATCCTTGAACACAGGTGTCTTTCCATTTATTTATGTCCTTAATTTCTTCCATTTCACCCTGGTGTTTTATAATTCTCAGTGTGCAAGTAATAAATATCTTTTGTTGCATTTATTCCTGAGGATTTCATTCTTTTTGAAGACGTTATAAATCAAATGGTTGGGATGCCTGGGGGCTCAACTGGTCTGCTTTTAGCTCAGGTCACGGCCTCGGGGTCCTGGGATCGAGCCCCAAACCCCGAGCCCCGCATCAGGCTCTCTGCTCAGCGGGAAATCTGCTTCTCCCTCTCCTTCTCCCTCTGCCACTCCCCGTGATTGTGCTCTCTGTCAAATAAATAAAATATTTTTTAAAAATAGTTCTCTTAATTTCATTTTCAGACAGTTGGAGTGTACAGAAATATAATCACTTTGTGTATGTTGATCAGTGTTCTGAGATTACAGGTTTTTCTTTCTTAGGATTTTCTGTATACAAGATTATGTTATCTGTGAATAAATGTAGTTTTGCCTCCCCTCCAACCTGAATGCCTTTCATTTCTTTTTCTTGCCTATTTTCCCTAGCTAGACCACCCAGTACAATGCTGAATAGAAATGATGAGAACAAACATCCTTGTCTTGTTCTTAGTATTAAAGGGAAAACTTCCAGTGTTTTGTCATTACATATGATACCAGCTGTGGATTATTCATAGATGTCCATCAGGTGGGGAAGTTACTTGCATTCCTAATATGTTGAGTGTTTTCACCATGAAAGGGTATTGGATTTTGTAAAATGCTTTTTTTATGCATTTATTAAGATGGTCATGTTGGCTCATATCCTTTATTCTACTTTAATTTGGTATATTAGATCGTTTTTCATATGTTGAACAAGCCTTACTTTCTTGGCATAAATTCCACTTGACCATATAAGCTTTTTTTTATATCCTTAGATTCAAATTGCTAGGGGTCTTTTTGATGATATTTTTAAATTTAAAAAAATCATTTAAATTTAATTAATTTACATATAATGTATTATTGGTTTCAGAGGTAGAGGTCAGTTACTTACTCATCAGTCTTATATACCCAGTGATCATTATATCATGTGCCCATCACCCCGTTAACCTATCCCCCAACCCCTTCTCCCCAGACAACCCTCAGTTTGTTTCCTATGATTAAGAGTCTCCTGTGGTTTGTCTCCCTCTCTGATTTCATCTTTTTACTTTTCCCTCTCTTCCCCTATGACTTCTGTTTTGTTTCTTAAATTTACATATGAGTGTGATCATATGATAATTGTCTTTCTCTGATTGATTTATTTCACTCAGCATAATAGCCTCTAGTTCAATCCATGTCATTGCAAATGGCAAGTTTTCATTTTTTGATGGCCGAGTAATATTCCGTTGTATATATTCTGTATATACCACATCTCTTTAACCATTCATCTGTCGATGGACATCTGGGCTCTTTCCATAGTTTGACTATTGTGGACAATGCTGCTGTGAACATTGAGGTGCAGGTGTCCCATCGTTTCACTACATCAGCATCTTTGGGGTAAATACGCAGTAGTGCAATTACTAGGTTGGTAATTGCACTAGGTAGCTTTATTTTCAACTTTTTTGAGCACCCTCCACACTGTTTTCCAGAGTGGCTGCACCAGCTTGCATTCCTACCAGCAGTGCAGGAGGGCTCCCCTTTCTCCACATCCTCGCCAACACCTGTTGTTTCCTGACTTGTTAATTTAAGCCATTCTCACTAGTGTGAGGTGGTATCTCCTTGTGGTTTTGATGTGTATTTCCTGATGACAAGTTATGTGGAGCATTTTTGTGTGTGCTTGTTGGCCATGTGTAGGTCTTATTTGGAGAAATGTCTGTTCATGTCTTCTGCCCATTTCTTGGCTGGATTGTTTGTTTTTTTGGATGTTGAGTTTGATAAGTTCTTTATAGATCTTGGATACTAGCCCTTTATTTGATATGTCATTTGCAAATATCTTCTCCCTTTCTGTAGGTTGCCTTTTGGATTTGTTGACTGTTCCCTTTGTTGTGCAAAGGCTTTTTATCTTGATGAAGCCTCAATAGTTCATTTTTGCCTTTGTTTCCCTTGCCTTTATAGATGTGTCTAGCAAGAAGTTGCTGCCGCTGAGGTCAAAGAGGTTGCTGCCTGTGTTCTCCTCTAGGATTTTGATGGATTCTTGTCTCACATTTAGGCCTTTAGTCCATCCTGAATCTATTTTTGCGTGTGGTGTAAGAGAATGGTCTAGTTTCATTCTTCTGCACGTGGCTGTCCAATTTTCCCAGCACCATTTATTGAAGAGACTGTCTTTTTTTCCATTAGATATCCTTTCCTTTGTCAAAGATGAGTTGACTATAGAGTTGAGGGTCCATTTCTGGGTTCTCTATTCTGTTCCATTGATCTGTGTGTTTGTTTTTGTGCCAGTACCACACTGTCTTGATGACTACAGCTTTGTAATTCTGACATCCAGAATTGTGATGCCTCCAGCTTTGGTTTTCTTTTTCAACATTCCTCTGGCTATTGGGGGATCTTTTATGATTCCATACAAATTTTAGGATTATCTGTTCCAGCTCTGTGAAGAAAATCCATGGTATTTTGATAGGGATTGCATTGAATGTGTAAATTGCTCTGGGTAGCATAGACATTTTTAACAATATTTATTCTTCCAATCTATGAATGTTTTCCCATCTTTTTGCGTCTTCCTCAATTGCGTCTTCCTCAACATTTCCTTCATAAATGTTCTGTAGTTGAGTATAGATCTTTTGCATCTTTGGTTAGGTTTATTCCTAGGTATCTTATGGTTTTGGTGGAATTGTAAATGGGATCGTTTCCTTAATTTTTCTTTCTTTGATCTCATTGTTAGTGCATAGAAATGCTGTATGAGTTCTAGCAATTTTGGGGTAGAGTCTCTATACAGTATCATGTCATCTGTGAAGAGGGAGAGTTTGACTTCTTCTTTGCCAGTCTGAATGCCTTTTAGTTCTGATTGATTGTTGTTGTCTGATTTTTTGTTTGTTGTCTGATTGCTCAGGCTTGGACTTCTAGTTCTATGTTGAACAATAGTGGCGAGAGTGGGCATCCCAGTCATATTCCTGACCTTAGGGGGAAAGCTCTCAGTTTTTCCCCATTGAGAATGATATTCTCTGTGGGCTTTTCACATACGGCTTTTATGATATTGAGATATGTTCCCTCTATCTCTACACTTTGAAGAGTTTTAATCAAGAAATGAGGCTGTATTTTGTCAAATGCTTTCTCTGCATCAATTGAGAGGATCATATGGTTCTTGTCTTTTCTTTTATTAATGTAGTGTGTCACATTGATTGATTTATAAATGTTATGTTCATGTTTTTCTTGAAGATTTTTGCCTCAGTGTCAATGTTCATGAGGGATTCTGGCTGTCTTCCTAGATGGTAGTTTTCTTACCTTCAGATGTCTTTGTCTGGCTTTGTTATCAGGACATCATTGACTTCACAGAATGAGTTAGAAAATATTCCTTTTTTTTCTACTTTTGTAAGATTTTGGTGAAAGATTGATGTTAATTAATTAATTTTCTATTTATTTATTTTGAGAGACAGCAAGGGCAAGAGGAGGAGGGAGGATCAGAGGGAGAGGGAGAGAGAATCTCAAGCAGACTCTGCACTGAGTGTGGAGCCAAGTGCAGGGCTTGATCCTAGGACTCTGAGATAATGACCTGAGCCAAAAGCAGGAGTCAGATGCTTAACTGACTGAATCACGCAGGTGCCCTGATGGGTGTTAGTTATTTTTGAAATGTTTGGTAGAAACTGGAGAACCAGGAGAGCCAATAGAATAGTTCCATTCCAGAAACTGGCAGACCCAAGACCCAAAAAGAGCTGATTCTTTCAATTCAAGCCTGAAGGTAAGAAAACACCCATGTCCCATCTTATAGGCAGTCAGACAGGAATAATTATCTCTTGCTCCTGGAAAGGTCAGCCTTTTTGTTCTAGTTAGGCTTTCAATTGATTGAATGAGGCCCACCTACATTAGAGAAGGCAATCTGCTTTACCAAGTCTACTGATTCCAGTAATGATGTCATCCAGAAACACACTCATTGACACACACAGAATAATGTTTCATGGGATCTCTTGGCACCTTGTAGCCCAGTTGGGTTAATAAAAAGGTGGCTGTCATACCTTCCTTCTGTTCGTTTTGGGGTTTGTTTGCTCTTCTTTCACTAGTGTTTTAAGATGGAAGACTATGATATTACTTTGTGATCTTCTTTTTTAATGTAGTCGTTTTCAACTGGAACTTTCTTGCTGAGCATTGCATTAGCTATGTCCTGTAAGTTTTAGTATGCTATGCTTTCATTTTAACTCATTTCAAAGTTTAGTTTCTAATTTCCCTTGTGATTTCTTCATCAATTCATCAGTTATTGATGAGTGTGTTATTTAATTTCCACACATTTGTGAATTTCCCAAATGTTCTTTTTTTAAAGATTTATTTATTTATTCATGAGAGACACACAGAGAGAGAGAGAGGGAGAGGCAGAGATACAAGCAGAGGGAGAAGCAGACCCCTTGCAGGGAGCCTGATGAGGGACTCGATCCTGGATCCCAGGATCACTACCTGAGCCAAAGGCAAGCGCCCAACCGCCGAGCCACCCAGGTGTTCTGCAAATATTCTTTCCTTACTTTTATTCCACTGTGGTCAGAGATCACACTTTGTATAATTTCTATTCTTTTATATTTTGAGGTTTGTGTTATAGTCTAACATATGGTCTATGGGAGAATGTTAGCAGAGCATGTATCTTACTGTTGTTGGGTGGAGTGTTCCATAGATGTCTATTGGGTATAGTTGGCTCACTGTATTTTCAAAATCTTCCATTTCCTTTATGATATTCTTCCTAGTTGTTCTATTCATTATTAAAACTGGGGTATCGGAGTCTCCAACTATTCTTATAAATTGTTTATTTCTTCCTTCAGTTCTATCAGTTTTTGCTTCATGTATTTTTGGGGCCTACTTTTAGATACTTACATATTTATAACTGTTATGTAATTTTCTTTGTTTCTCATACAGTTTTTATCTTAAAATTTATTTTATCTGATATTAATATAGCTATTCCAACTTTCTTCTGGTTTCTGTTTGCATGGTACATTTTTTTATCCTTTTAGTTTCAAACCATATGTGTCTTTGAATCTAAAGTGTGTCTTCTGTGAAGAGCATGATTTAAAATTTTTATTCTGCCAATATCTGCTTTTTGATAGAAGGAGTTAATCCATTTACATTTAATGTAATCACTTATAAGGTAAGATTTATGTGTGCAATTTTGCTATTTGTTTTCTATATGTCTTATATATATTTTTTGTTCTTATGTTCCTGCATTAATTATCACTGTTTTGTGTAAAATAGGTATTTTCTAGGGTGCCAATTTAATTCTATTGTTGCTTTTTGCTATATTTTTTTTGTGGTTGCCCTGGGGATTACAGTTAATATCTTAAATGATTACAACCCAGTTAAGATTAATATCAACTCAATTTTAATAATATACACAAACTTTGCTCTCATATAGCTCCATTCTCCCCACCTTTGTGCTATGTTGTTATATCTTTATCTTTATACATTCTAAGCCCATCAACAGTTTTATAAATGGTTGTGTACAATTGTCTTTCATATCAAATGAAATAAGAAAAGAATTACAAACAAAAAACCACATTTATACTACCTTGCATATTTACCTTTGTAGTTCTTTCTATAGGTCGTTTTTATTTCTTTGCTTTATTTTTTGCTGACTTCTTTTTTTTAAAGATTCCATTAATTTATTTGAGAGAGAGACACAATGCAAGATAGAGAGAAAGATAGAGAGCACAAGCGGAGGGGAGGGGCAGTGGGAGAGGGAGAAGCAGACTCCCCACTGAGCAGGGGACCCCCCACCCCCAAGACAGGGCTCAATTCCAGGACCCTGGGATCACAACCTGAGCTGAAGACAAACTACTGAGCCACGCAGATGCCCTGCTTTATTTACTGCTGACTTCTGACTGATGAAGTTTATGATGAAAAGTCAGATGTAATCTCATTTCTAGGATGAGTTGCTTTTCTGTTGCCATTTTAATTTCATCTCTTTGTGTTTATCTTTTGACAGTTTGTCTAGCTATAGATCTCTTAGAGTTTATTCTACATGGAGTTCATTGATCCTCTTGGATAAGGAGATTGATGTTTTTCACCAAATTTGGGAGATTTGGGCCATTATTTCTTTCTGCCTCTTTATCCCTCTCATTCTCAGATTCCCATTATATGTATGCTGCCCCACAGATCTCCGAGGCTTTATTCATTCTTTTCAGTCTCATTTCTTTCTGTTTCTCAGAATGGATTATCTCAATTTACCTAGCTTCAAGTTCACTGATTCTTTCTTCTTCCAGCTTATATCTGTTGTTGATCTCAGCTGGTGATTTATTTTCATTTCAGTTATTGTAATTTTCAACCGCAGAATTTCTATTTGATGATTCTTTTTTAAGTTTATTTTAGAAAGAGAGCATTAGCACATGAGTGAGAGGGACAGAGGGAAAGAATCTCAAGTTGGCTCCATGCCCAGTGTGGAACTGAACACGAGACTTGATTTCGTGACCCTGAGATCATGACCTGAACCAAAACCAAGAGTCAGATGCTTAACTAACTGCACCACCTACATGCCTCTCTATTGGATTCTTTCTTAAATAATTTTTATCCCTATTGACATTCTCTATTTGGTGAGACATCATTCTCATACTGTCCTTTAGTTCTTTAGACATAATTTCCTTTAGTTCTTTTAACATATTTAGAATAGCTGATTTATTTATTTGATCATAGTTGGCACACAATATGATAGATGATTTAAATCTTTGTCTAGTAAGTCCAACACTTGGGCTTCCTCAGAATCAGTTTCTATTGATTATTTGTTTTCATGGTGTGGGCCACATTGTCCTCTTTGTGTGGTGTTTGATAATTTTTTGTTGAAAAATGGACATTTTAGGTAATAACATGGCAACTCTGGAAATCAGATTCCCCCCTCCCTAGAGCTTCTATCGTTGCTCCTGTTTACATAGTGACTTTCCTAAAACAATTCTGTAAGGTAGACTTCATTTATGTTTGTCATGGTAGCCACGGAAATCTCTGCCTGGTTGATTAGCAGTTGTCTTATGTTTTTGAAAGAGATTTCCTTATATATCTTGAGCCAATAAGGGCTCCAGACTTGGCTGAGGGGGATGTCAATGCCCCAGGAGGCAGGTTACAGTTCCGCCTTCACCTTCTATTCCTCCTTGTACAGGGTCTCAAGGTCAGCAGGGGTGAGAGATTGGGGCCCTCTCAGGTCCTTCCTGGGCATGTGTGTGGCCCTGCACATGCACATGGCTTTCTAACATCTCAGAAACATGCTGAGACTCCCTGCTTCCAGTCTGTAGGCTACTCTTGTTCACTGCCATTGTGGCTGACATCCTGTTGGTTTTCAGACCGATTCTCTGCCGGGGAGAGGGAATGAGTGGGAGAGGGGGAGTGACAATGCCACAAAACTCCCTGTTCTTACCAGGACTCAACCATTTTATGAGCAAATGCTCTCTTAATTGTTGGAGGCATTAGAGGAATTTCTAGAGTTTTAAAAAGTTGATTTTGTTCATTTTTTGAGTGTTCTCTTTGCTTTTATGGAGGAGCATCATTCTGGAAATGCATCTGCTCAGGAGGAGCTTCTATACTTCCTCAGTCCAGGTAAAGACTGGTAAGTTTCCTAGTAATATCCGTGTGCTGCTGGGTGGATTTTGTTAATGGATTCTTTCCACTGAGGTTGTAACAGGGACTGTGACTTTGTACAGAAGCTGATTCCTCTGCTAGGCCCCTTGGTGTCAAGGGGCCTCGTGCCCTGTCCTGGGAAGACATTTCAAGCCCCTCTATATCACGATCAGCATCTGGGAGCCAGCCTCCAGGCAGCCACAGCATTAGCTCACCTCAATTACTATTTTGGGTCATGTTATTCATTTTTGGGCCCCTGAAAATTCCATTACTCTTTTGCAAGCTCAGCTCTCTCTCTAAGAGATGTGGATCACATTTTATCTGACAACCCTAAGCTGTTTTGTAAACAGGACTGTTCTCAGGTTATCTTGATTGGAATATTCCTGGAAAGGAGAGCTCCATGTCTCTGTTTTAACACTCAAACAAACATACACATACACAGCTACCAAAATGCCACAAGCAGAAGCAGGACACATCAAGCTGCAATGGGGACAGTGAATGTGATTCTTCCGCATGCAGACAGGTAAGGGAGTCTGACCTGCATCCAGGGGTCTTAAGTACTACCTGCACCACCTGTGGCTTCCACCAGGTGTTAATATGAAGGGCATGAGGTTTCTAGGGTGTGTCAACAGTCAGGGCTCCACTCACCCAGACAGGGGCATGCCTGTCCTGCTCCAGGACTAAAGCTATGGGGGCTTCAGGAGCCTCCTCCACCAACCTTCAGAGATAGCAAAAGGTTCACTGAACCCCAGTTCAACGGAGAGCGTGCCAGCTCACCCCAGCAGATGCCAGGAGATATGAGAAGGGCAAAGTTATGGACTGAATGTTGTCCCCCCCCAATTCATATGTGGAAACCCTGACCCCTGAGGTGATAATGTTAGGAGGCGGGGCTATGGGAAGTAATTGGATTTGAAGGGTGGAGCCCCACCATGGGGGTTGGGGGTTAGTGCCCTCATGAGAGACCCAAGGCTCTCCCTTGGCCCTTCCTCCAAGTAGGGACACCTAGAGAAGATGCTCTCTGTGAACCAGGAGGAGGATCCTCACCAGACCCTGAATCTGCCAATGTCTTGACTCTGGGCTTTCAGCCTCTGGACTGTGAGGGGTAACATCTGCTGTTGATAAGCTCCCGTCTGTGGTGCTCTGCAGAGCAGCCCCAGCAGACACAGAGGGTATGTCCTGGGAGGAGCCAAGACAAAGCTGGTATTCCTGGAAGTTGACCCATTTTTTTATTTTTTACTTATTTTTTTTATTTTTTATTTTTAAGAAACTATTTTTTTTAAGTTCTATTTATTTATGATAGTCACAGAGAGAGAGAGAGAGAGAGAGGCAGAGACACAGGCAGAGGGAGAAGCAGGCTCCATGCACCAGGAGCCTGACGTGGGATTCGATCCCGGGTCTCCAGGATCGCGCCCTGGGCCAAAGGCAGGCGCCAAACCGCTGCGCCACCCAGGGATCCCTGACCCATTTTTTTAAAAGATTTTATTTATTTATTCATGAGAGACATAGAGAGAGACAGAGACATAGGCAGTAGGAGAAGAAGGACCCATGCAGGGAGCCTGAAGAGAGACTCAATCCCAGGACCCCAGGATCACGACCTGAGCCGAAGACAGACGTTCAACCACTGAGCCACCCAGGTGCCCCAAATCAACCCATTTGTATAAGAGAACTTTCTGAGCTGGGGATGGTGGTGATGAGGAAGGGGTAGCCAAGGACCCCTAGATGTGGGGAAAGAATGCATCTATCTTGTGGGGTTCAAATTCAGCAGGGAGAGATGTGTAGATCGAGGACAGAGGGTGGTGGAGTCATTCAGACAGTTGATGTTTTCTTAGAAGAAGTGTTTGGGGATATCCCAGTCACCAGGATATAAATACCACATCTCCCTCACCCCCAGCACTGGAACATATATACATATATGGTCACACAATTCTACTTTTCTTTTTTCCCGGCTTTCCAACCATTTAGTGATTTTATAAGCTCTAAATTTAGAAAGCAACAGAGTGTCTGGGATCAAGCCACAGGCACCGAGGTGACTGGGGCCCTGTTTCTGCTATAGTGGTTGTCTGAGCAATGGCTGAAGGATGAGGCCTGGGGTGGTGGGGCCAGATCTCATCCTCCTCCTCAGCATTGCTGCCCTCAGGGGCCACTGCTTCCCAAGCACGAACCGCATGGTGTCACTCAGACTTTCTGGCTCTAGGGCTTCCCAGTGCTCCCAACCCACTGCAGGGATGAAGGTCAGAGAGGGCAGAGGAGCTGGCTAATCGGGACCCCAGAGCCATGGTGATGAAGATCTGGGATTAGCACCAGGCTTTCCTTGCTCTGGAGGACATGCTGTAATTATAATAGTTTCTCATGGCACTTCTTTGAAGGGAAAATTCTGGTCATTCCACCCACAAGGCTCTGCCAGTGTGCCTTCCTTGAGCCCAGTGTCCCAGCCATGGGCACAGCTGTGGGTGCTCTCTCGGGGAAGAAAGGGTGGGGGACTGTCCTTTGACACCGGCACCATGAATCAGGGCCATATGCCTCCCCAAGGGATACCTGACTTTTGGGGCAATTCTGGAGGAGAAGTACAAGCCATCAGCGTCTGATGCTTGAGCAGCAGGGAGATAGAACACTCGGGAGATTATGGAGCAGTGTGGAAATGATGGAGCAGCGGGGAGACCAGGGAGCAGCGAGGAGATGAGGGAGCAGCAGGCAGATGAGGGAGCAGCAGGGAGACAAGGGAGCATCAGGGAGACGAGGGAGCAGCAGGGAGACGAGGGAGCGTCAGGGAGACTAGGGAGCAGGGGGGAGATGAGGGAGCAGCAGGGAGACTAGGGAGCAGGGGGGGAGATGAGGGAGCAGCAGGGAGACTAGGGAGCGGGGGGAGATAATGGAGCAGCAGGGAGATGAGGGAGCAGTGAGGAGATGAGGGAGCAGTAGGGAGACTAGGGAGCAGGGGGGAGATGAGGGAGCAGCAGGGAGATGAGGGAGCAGTGAGGAGATGAGGGAGCAGTAGGGAGACTAGGGAGCAGGGGGGAGATGAGGGAACAGCAGGGAGATGAGGGAGCAGTGAGGAGATGAGGGAGCAGCAGGGAGACAAGGGAGCAGCGGGGAGACTAGGGAGCAGGGGGGAGATGAGGGAACAGCGGGGACATGAGGGAGCAGTGAGGAGATGAGGGAGCAGCGGGGAGACGAGGGGGCAGTGGGGAGACGAGGGAGCAGTGAGGAGATGAGGGAGCAGCGGGGAGACGAGGGAGCAGTGGGGACTAGGGAGCAGCGGGGAGATGAGGGAGCAGCGAGGACACGAGGGAGCAGTGAGGAGATGAGGGAGCAGCGGGGAGATGAGGGAGCAGCGGGGAGACTACAGAGCAGCGGGGACACGAGGGAGCAGTGGGAAGATGGCCCAGCATCATCGGGCAGGGTGCCCCACACCTTCTTGCCTACATATTGTCTGGGTAAGTGTGTCTTCTGAGTCACAGGTGGGGTGTCTGTGGTCTCCATTCCTGGAGTGTCCTACAGAAAAGGGCTGAGCGGGACTGACGGCAGCCCCGCAGCACTGCAGGTGAAGGCCGTGACAGGCTCTCACCACGGAGCCTCCAGGCCGGGACTCCTCCTGGTCTCACTGAGGTGACCATCTGAGTCCAGGCTTCTGGGCTTTTTCAGGTTGTAAATACTAGCTTCCCCGTTGACAGCTCAATCCGGGTGCTGGAGTAGCAGCAGGTACCCGTGCAGTGGATGGGGTGAGCATGGGTGTACCCCAGCCCCCGTATCCCGCCACCCCCCTCAGGATCAGTCGCCGCTGCCAGAGCCCTGGCTCTTTCGCACCTGCTGTTCTGCTGGTCCAGTCAGGTGAGAGTGACCAGATCAACTGTTTTGTATTCATGGGGACTCTTCCTACTGTGACTCTGGTGGAAGCTCGTCCTCTGGGGACCAGAACCTCTAAACCCACACAGCTGAAGGCATGAGGACAGGAAGCTCACACTCCCAAAGTGACCACCTGCATGCCCGCTCGGTCCCCCAATCCCTGCATTCTGCTAACTGTGGCCCTGGCACCACATGCCTGCGGCAGGAGCATACTGCGAACGCAGGAGTGGCTCCGCATTCACAAACCACCATTTCCTTGCGACATCTCTAGGAGCGCGTCCTGGCGCTCTAGCAGGCTGGCCAGTGCTGGCTGGTGCGGCGGGCGGAGGGCCTGTGGGTCTGCAGTCAGGGGCCCCTTGTTAGGGAATCAGACTCTGAGTTCCCACGGGTGGTGCTGGAGGGGACGCCCACTTGTGGGAACAGCAGACCCGCGCCTGGAGCACATGCCCGCCTACTGGGATGAATCCTTGCTCTTCCCAGCCCAGAAATAGTCCCACACGACAGCTGGCCACCAAGCGGCTTGTTGGTATGTTTGAGGGGCGGTGTCATGGCAGGGACCTGGGAGTGAGAGGTTGGACACCCACAACAGCGGGGATCGCACCAAACTCAGGTCCATATTACTGAGCCACCAGGTGCCCTTCGTCCTCAAATCCTGGCTTAGACACAGGGGAAGCTAAGGGCGGAGGCCAGCGGAGCCCTGGTCCAGGCATCTGTCCACTTGGCTACGCGGTGCCCCTGGTGCAGAGGGGGCTCCCCAGTGTAAGCCGACATGTGACTTCGTGCCCATGCTCAGAGGCCCAAGCCAGGGCATGGGGACCACTTGACAAAGCTGCAGGCCATCAGTCAACCCAATGGTCCCCTCGGGCCTCTCCATGGGGGTTACAGCTCTCCTGAGAGTGTCTATCTCCAGAAGCCCACACCATGAGACCACGTCCTGGGGGAGGACCTGGCTGTGGCTGCCTTCACAAGGAGCACAGAAAGGGGTTGAAGATCAGGGTACCTGAGCCTGGGGCTTGGCCCACTGTGTCGGTTCCCAGCTACCCCAAACCCAGCCTGGCCCTAACGCCAGGCCTGGACACCCAGCCTGGCTGGGCCTAACAGCAGTGCCTCCCCTAGCAGGGACCTCTTTAATATGCCTGGTTGGGGCTGGTTAAAAAAGTACCCTAAACCAGAAAGCCAGTGCTCGGGACCAGCAAACAGCCAGGGAGGGTGATGTGATTCCTGCCACAGGGCCTTTGCACACCCCATGCTCTCCCTGGCCAGGCCAGAACGCTCTGTTTCCAGTCCCCCATGAACCCTTGGGTTTGGACTTGGGTTTGGGGTCTCAGCTCAGTGGGGACACCCCTTCCCACCTGGTTTAACTTATCCCTAGCCTAGCCTGTTCCTGACCAGGTTTGGTGTTATTTTGTTCACAGCGTCTATTCTACTCCGACACCATCTGGATGTGCATTTGTGAGCTCACCTCTGCCCCACCTCACCACCTCCAGACCAGCTCAGCTCCTACGGAGGGCAGGCAGCAGGTGGATAGGGTGCAGGGACCCCAGCCTCGTCCGCACTGAACCATTTCCACGATGTCCGCTGAGGGTCTGTGACTGGGGGGAGTGGACAGGGAAGGCCATCTGCATTTTGCTCCTGTCGTGGCGAGTGCATGGGAACCACAGCCAGTGTGGCCGACTGTGTCTCCTGTCCCCGGTGACCACCAAGCTCCCGCTCCTCGAGGGTTTGGCCGCTTCTGGCTCACCAAGCTGGCGGATATCTTGGGAACTCGGTGATAAGACCCGAGCGGGTAACGGTTACCTCCTGGCTGTCGTGAGAATCACTCAGGAGCAGGGTGGACGTTTCAAGTCTCTGCTGGCTGAGTCCAGCGCCCCTCTCTTGGGAGTCTGGGCAGTCGGCAGGGGCACGGGGAGAAGGGGCCGGTTTCTATTCTTAGGTTGAATTCCCTTTTGGAAAGCTCCAGGCATGTCTCTGGCACAGATGCCCGGGGCGCAGAGCTCCCTGGCTCACGTTCCCTTCCTCATGGGTCTCCTTCGTCCCAGGTCCAAGGGCCAGAGCTGCACTCTCGTGCCTCAGCGTGAGTGTTTCTCTGTGTTTACGGCTCCCGCGTGGAAAATACTGAGCACGCGCACACCCATTGCCACGGAGCTTATGGCGTGAGGCTGGTGACTGTGAGCGTCGCAACTGCAAACACAGGCTGGCCACACCTGAATTTCAGATAACTAAGAAAAATGTGCAGTGCGGACCTGTTGTCAGGGGGTCAGTGAGCCCACATATATCCAGCCAGGGAGAGCTTCAGAAATGCACGCACACGCCCTGACCAACTGGCCATGTCAGGGGCACTGCTGTCAGGCGAGGCCCTGGAACCCATGGAATATGAGCAGAGGTGACACATGTCCCTGCCATGTGGACAGAAGGCACGCGGACAGCAAGGAGGCCCCCCAGTGCCTGGGTCCCCGAGGGTCCATGTGGAGCTAAGCCTGCAGACTCAGGATGCTGAGAAGCATCCCGGGGCTGCTGCTGCCCGGAGCTGGGCCCAGCCTTTCCACACCATGTCCATTGCGATGGGAGCCCCCACTAGTTGCTCGGCACCTGTCCTGGGTAGAGGCCCCTCGAGGGAAGGGAAGAGAGAAGAAAGAAGTCACTGCTGTCCTGGGAGGACTGAGGGCTGAGCCACTCGACCCTGACAGAGCAGACTGGCTCTGCTGTTGCTCCTCCCCTGGGGTGAGCACCCCAACTGCCGCCAGCTGTCCTGCCAGGGGGTCCCCAAGCCCTGCCCTGGAGGGAGCCGCCTCCTCCTCAGAGGTTGGAAACTGTGTCTCTGGGAAGGGCCCACCGTCAGGACCCAGGGGCTGCCCAGGCACCCTGTTCTCACTCATCGTCCATTTGTCCATCCCAACGCTGCTCTCAGGGCAGGTGCTGGGCTGGGTGGACAACCATGCTCCCGGAGCACAGCCCTGGCCTTCCAGAAGCGTGAGCCCTGGCAGGAGAGACAGGCCTGGTCACGGTCAGAGACTGTAGCTAGAGGTGCTCGTAATTGCAAGGGCAGGCGTGGGATGCAGGAGTACAGCACTTCCCCTGTGGTGCGACCGCTGAGCCCTGGGCCCCGGGGCCCTGGTGGGCAGGCCTGCACCTGTGCGTCCAGCCTGGCAGCCGCCAGCCACATGTGGCTACTGTCCAGTGCTCTGGAGCACTGAGCATTTCATTCTAACAGACGCTGGTGTTCTGTGGTCGCAAGTGGCTGTGGGCACCTCCCAAGCTGAGGGTGTGGACACCTGGAAATTTGGAGGAAAACCTCTCCAGGTAGAGAGACCAGCCTCTGAACTCTAAGGAGCAGGGTGGGGGAGCAGGGTGGGGTTGGGGGAGGGCATATCAGGACTGGACAGCTCATCTTGGGCCCCTGGACAGGCAGGATGTGGATTTTATTCAGCCTGCAGAAGACACTGTAGCAGGTGGTACTGGCTAGTGACGCCAGCCGACTGGCACGCTTTCAGGATCCTTCTGACCGTGACTCCTCATCCCCCCGGGGCAGTGGATCGACCTCAGCACTTGGCGGCCCCTGCCCTGAGCAGGAGACAGTCATCAGCCCAAGGGAGCAGCATTGAGCAACTCAGGGGATGGGGACGTGGGACAGAAGCCGGCAGGTCAGGAAACCCCGGTGGTGGCTCCAGGGGCTGGGCTCCTGGCTTAGGTCCACCGACCCTCCCACACGCACCACCAGACCTCAAGTCCCATCCCACTGGGGATGCTTCCCCTGAGTGCCACGGGATGTCTCACTGTGTCACTCTTGAAAAGCAAGATGGACGTTTGTTTCTAGAGAGATCTTGCCCACACGCATCCTAGAACTGTGTCCAGTGGCCCAGAATCTGACAGCGACCCTGGCTGACATGAGACACGCATGGAGACATCCTAGAGATGCAGGGCATCATGGGTATGCGGCCTGGTGCCAGGACCTGGGTTGGGGGGTCTCCCAACCGAGAGGGGGTTGGGGGTCTCCCTCTCTGAGAGCTTTTCTGGTCTCCACTTCAGGGCCTCCATCGTTCAAACCAGGAATAAACTCTGTGACCATAGGTGGCTTCTTTGGTACCTTCTAAGGAGAAGTCCCATGGATTCTCTGACATAGAAAAAGCCAGAAGGAAAAACAGATCATTTTAGAAGATGAGCTGGGGATGCATTTCATCTCCCCGATAGTCAGAGGCTGCAGGGAAAGCTGCCGCAGGAGTGGGTCCGGGGCCTCAGAGCACCAGGGGCCCCCTCAAAGCAGCCTCCGTGAAGGGTGATGCTCTTGGTCGCTGTCACGTGAGCCCGGTGGATGCACATCATGGCACAGAGCACCCCCGGCTGAGGGTTCCTCTGCGAACCCTCCTGGGCTGTCCACCGGCACAGCAGATGTGCAGGGCTTGAGGCGACAGTAGGGGACTCTCCCGCGGTGTGGGGGCCAGGTGTGGGCAGGGCCGGCCACCTCCGGGGGCGCCGACGGAGGCTCGGCTCCAACCGTTGCGGGCATTGGCACGTGGTCCTTTCCCATGTCCGCTCCTCTTCTGATACACCAGTCCTCACGCTGGGGGCCCCTCCTAATCCAACACGACCTCGGTGTATCTGAGGGCATTTCCAAACGAGGCCAGGCTCTGAGGTTTCAGGTGGCCGTGACTCTTCGGGGGACGCGGTCACCCAGGGCACTCAGCTCTGCAAACCCTTCAAAACTGAGCAGGACCCTCAGGCCTGCACCACCCGCACCCCTGTTCTGCTGGGACCAGCTCCTGTGGCTGCCCGGGGGCTCCCTCCTCGGATGGGCCGTGGCCTTGCCCCGTCCTGCCCCGTCCACCCCCGTGACGGCCCACAGCATGTCCACGTGGAGACACCTCCGCCCTGAAACGAGCGCGTCTCCCCTGAGCCATCTGAGGGGCGGGCACCCGTGGAGAAGGAGCGGCCTCCTCTGCTCCCCTTGGCGGCCCCGCTGTGGACAAAAATCCTTTCACCCGGAGCAAAGTCCACGGAGATGATAAATCCTCTTCCCCCCCATGTCCGGCTTTCTGAAACGACGCCCGCCACTTACAGCATGAAAAATGCCGGCGAGCTGGCGGGAAGCAGCACATGGTAAAGAGGTTAGTTCCCGGACTGCGGGCTCGCCCCTGTCACCCCGCCCCCACCCCGAACACAAAGCCTTTTCTTTCTCCGGCTGGAAACACGACGGCACATGAATGCAAAGAGCTCTTTCAACATTAGATTTTAAATTATTTGAATTAAATCTGGGATCCTTCCGGGCCTTGCGCTTTCCTGGTTATTTATCACTGGCTAAATGTACAGGTCTGCTGAGCATCTCCAGGGACTGCCCTCACTTAGACGCTGCCCCTGAAATGTTATAAACTATTTAAAACCGAAAGCTTGGCCGTGTCCGGCTGAAGGGAGGGCGTGCACGCTCTGCTCGTCGGAAGCTCTTTGGGAAAACGGACGACTCACCGCCCCGCACGCCTGTTCATTTGCTTTGGCTTTCCTCTGGGTAATCTCTTTAATACACTTGAAAATAAGCCTTTTCCCCACCGAGGCAGGGTGATTTTTTTCCCTATTTAGCAAACATTGATTTTTTTCTTCCTCCCCCAGTGTCCTGCCTCATCTGAAGCTAACAAGCCTCCTTTTGTTCCAGGGACAGCCCCTGGCCACCCTGATCTTTGACACTTCCGCTGGGCGCCAGCAGGGGGCGTGAGACCCTCTTTTTTTGAGGGCCACAGCGCAGTGAGGCCACTGGACTGGCCACGGGGCTGGGGCAGGTGGGGTGACGTCCGCAAGGACACTCGGTGGCCAGGGAGGCCTAGATGGTTCATCCGGGAGCCTGCGGGGAGGACATCTCTTGTTTGGGACAGTTTCAGGTCAGGATGTGACATTCAAAGCGATGAGAATTGGCAGCAGTGATGGTTCAAATAAAAGAGGCAGCTGGAGAGCCCCCGGCTGATCTCTCGGGGTTGCAGCAGAGGCGGGGGGTGCCCAGCTAGCCAACTGGCCCTCGTTTGAGGTGCTGCAGCTTCTGGGCCACGCTCCTCTGGCAGCCACGATGCCCCCTTCTCCGTAGATGCCAGCAGTGCCAGAGCGTGGTGTCTTTGCTGAAGGCTAGGGAAACTGAGGCCAGACAGGGCAAGCAGGGGTGGCCCTCGGTCCCCATCCCAGCACTGCTCCATGGCCCCCATGGGGAGCCTCCGGGGCAGCCCCTGATAATCCAACCTCGCTGCACGTGCCCCTTCATGTAGCCCGCTCCCCACTCCCCGTAGTCTGGGCGGGCAGCCTGGCTCCTGGACCACAGAAAGCAGCAGAAGTGATGGCATGTCTTCCTGCGATTAGATAGAAGGGCTGTGGCTTCCGATCTTGGTGCTGGTGCTCAGGTGGTCGCTCACTCACTCTCTCTAAGGGAAGTGAGCTGCACAGTTGTGAGGCCCCAGGGTGGTGAGAGACCGAGGGAAGCTGACCCCTGCCCCGGCCTCCCCAAGGAGCCTTCAGATGACCCGATTTCCATGAGTGTGGGAGACAAAAAGCAGGAGGGGTTAGGTGGTGGTCTGGCTGCAGACCAGGTGACGGTCTCTCCCAAACAAGCCTGCCTCACCTTACCCATTCAGCAGTGTCTCCACAGAGCCACACTCAACTATGGGAGGCTCTGCCGAGGGCTCCCCAAGGCATGTCGGCTCAGCACCAATTCTTTCTTTCTGCCCCATGAACACTGACTCGGTGTTGTGTTGGCTGCAGCGAGCCAGACCTGCCCATCAAAGCCAGGTTAGTGAGTCAGGCTCATGAGAGACCAAGAGAGGAGCCACCTACGGATGTCATTCCTGACCCAGCTAGCTGGAAGAGAACAACAGCAGGCAGGACTCATGGGTGCTGTGCTCTCAGCTCTAGGGACCCCATAGGCTCTGTGGAAGCCTGAAGGCCACCATAAGTGAGGATGCTCACTTTAGCTACTAAGAGAAGAAAGGGGGATGGAAGGGAGGGAGAATAACTGAACAGGAGGTTGGATGGATAGATGGGTGGGGACAAATGAGTGGGTGAGTGGATGGATGGGTGGATAGGTGGATGGATGAGTGGAAAGATGGGTGGGTGGATGGATGGATGGATGTCTGGATAGATAGGTGAATGGATGGATGGATAGACGGATAGATGGGTGGATGGATGGATAGATGGGTGGATGGATGGATGGATGGATGGATAAATGGATGGATGGTGGATGGAAAATCAAAGAGTAGGTATATGACACAAGCTCCATCCCAGAAATCCAAAAGGGCTGGAACACTATGAAGACTGATCAGGGCTTTGGGCTCACCTGGGGATGACTGAGGCAAAAAGGTGGAAGATAAGACGTTTGGAGGCACCCTGCAAGGACCTGTAGCCCCTGGACTCCCATATTCTCCATGGACATGTGCACATTTCTCTCTCGGAAGAGGGATGCCCATCCTGCCACCTGTCGAGTTGCCCTGTTCCTTCAGGCTGCCGGCCCACACTGGACCAGACCCTATCAAACAGGATCTGGCCGCCAGATGTCAGCCACAACTAATGAGCCCGGTCTGCTGGTCACTAATTGGCTGAGGGTCTGGGCACCAGTGGCAGATGGAACCAGGGACGACGGGACGGCTAGGGCGGCCCCCAGCCCAGGGCTTGGGTGGCCTAGTCACGCTGCACCAGGGACCTATGAAGCAGGGGTGCCCAGCAGATCCAGGGCTGCCCACTGCTGTCTAAATGCCTGGCAGCTTTCCAAGGCTGCCTAGGGGCTGTGCACCTCCCACCACGGGCTGGGGCTCCTCCAAGGGCGTGGGAGGTGGCATCATGCAGGGGCTGAGGGGGGTGCTGGTGTTGGGCATGACCGCTGGACCAGAAATAAGTGAGTCTTCCTGTGTAAGACGGAAACGAGTGCCCTCTAGAACGATCACGGTGGCGAGCCGTGCCCTGCGGAGGGAGATGGAGTTACAGCCAGTTCGCCCATAAACTTATTCAAGCGATTGACGATTTACGAGGCATGGCCGGCACGGGCTGGGGGCAGGGCAGCCTCCAAACGCTGGCTTCCGACTGGAGTCCGAAGAGGGGTTCCGTCCTGGTGCTAATAGCAAACACAGCCTTCGCAGCCAGGGCTCAGCTACCTGGAGCGTCGCATCCACCCCAGTGCAAGGGCGTGGGTGGGCACCAACGTGGACCCCCGCGCACATGCTGTCCCTCCCAGACGTGCAGAGCCAGGTGGTGGGAGGCGTGGGGCTGTTTCCACGATGGCCACAGACGCAGGGAGGCAGCCGGGCCGGGACAAGGTTCCCAGGCACCTGAGCACCACGGGTAGCATTTCTGCCCCCGGCTGGGAGCTCGAAACCAACACAACATCACGTAGTTTGTGGCTCATAAACCCACTGGTTCTTCTCAGTGGCCACATGGTGTGGCCCCCAGAGAATACCCCACTTCTCGGTGGTGAGTCTTCTCTCCACTTCATGGGGGGGACAGAGACCCCCGCCTCAACCAGGGCCAGACTCCGACAGCGCCCCCACAAATGACAAGCAGTGGGGGTGTGCACTCGGGCTCTGGGCTGGGGCTGCTGGGGGGTATTGGGGGGCTTTGGGGAGCACTGGGGGGCGCTTCCCTGGAGCAGGAAGAGCAACAAGGTGACAACAGCTTCAGGCTTCTGGGCCACTCTGCAGGGCACACGGGTCCCCACGGCCATGACTGGCATCTGGTGTCGGGCAGGGCTGGCAGGTGCCAGACCCACGGCAAAGGGCAGCACGTCTCCCAGGCTCAGCAGGGAGAGTGAAAACACTTGGAAAAGGCGTCCTGGGAAGACTCCAGTGGCTTTACTCAGAGCCGCTGCCCCTGACGATGGCCGTGCTTTCCCAGCTCCTTGCAGGACAGCGTCAGCTTGTACGGGTCGGCAAGGGTCACAGAGGAGCAGAGAGCTGCCAAGGAACAGGCAACAGGTAGAGGTGTCCCAGACCTAAGTAGGGGGCCGGTGAGGAAGATGAGCCTAGGGAGCTCAGGGACAGGTAGGAGGGGCCGGGGGGTGTTTGTGTGACCTCGTGTGGGTCAGAGGCCGCTGGCCTATGGGGCGAGGCTATTGCATGTTGTTATAGCAACAGGGTGCCCAGTGGCCACAGAGTGCTCCTTCGTCTGCTGGGGCGTCACCCTTGGTCCTTTTCTCCTCTGACCCTGCTGCAAATGGCCAATGCCTCTGCCAGCCCCGGCCCCCTGGGACACACCCATATGTCACCCATGTGTCACCCATGTGCCTCCACCTGGCGTTTGAAACTGATGTGCATTGTTATATCACCTCCCACGTGGGCCCCTTTGGGTGCCAAAATTTGGAAACCCTAAGAGCACATTCCTTCCGATTCAGCTTGGAATGTTGGGCAACAATCAGAAAATTCTATCAAAGCCAGAGTCCCCAAGTACACAGGCTTTTTGTGATGTAAGCGGGCAGGAACCCCCAACACAACCTCCTGCTGACCGTCTCCTCACCCGCAGTGGCAGCCCACCACAAACATATACTCCCCTAATGTTGGACCCCACAAATAGTGGGATCCCCACGGGAGCAGTTGACAATGGCTGTGGGTGGTGCAAACTCTATCTGGGGCCATCCTATGGCACCAACCCCATCCTGTATGTGACTCAGTTTCTACCTGGAGGCGTCTTTTGGGGGAAATGTCCAATAAGACCAAGTTCTTATTGATTCTCCCCCGGGGCTTAGCCCCTAAGGGTGCCCACAAAGTCATGTTATCTGCCATTTGTCTACACCACAGACACACACCACACATCTATACCACACGACTAACATGTACTTTTTTAACTGGTAGGTTTAGAAGGGTGGGCAGGGCACACAGGAGCACCAGCAGAGGCAGCTGGGGGTTCTGGAGGGGAGGTGGTCCCCCGGGGGAGCTCTTTGGATTAGAAGTGCCGGGCGGGGAAGGATGGTCGGGTATGCTCATGTTCCACGACCGGCCTCCACCCTCTGGCACTCAGTGCAGCTGGCACGGGCCCTCTGGGAGTCCCCAGCAGGGGCCCTCCGCCTGGACTCTCAGGAAGGGCAGGACTGGAGCTGGACTTGCAGCCCAGCCACCTCCAGCCTTGGTGCCAGCCATGAATCTGATGACCTGGTCATTTTTGAGCATGTTCTCATCCATGTGGCCAACCACATGATGGTCCATAGACTCAGGTGTCCCCCACTCTGGGAACCTGAGAAGCACTGGCACAGAGTAACAGTCAGTGATCCACAGGGTTGGGAACAATGAGAGCAATGAGGGGCCCTGACCTCTGGCCAGAGCAGGGACATGCAGGCCTGGAGAGACAGCCAGCAGGGTGCATCTGTGGGACAGAGAGCTAGGGCTCGTGGGGGTAAAGGAAAAACAAATCTCTGAGGGCTTCCTGGAGGGGTCTACACATTCTGAGTGCCTGCTGTGATGGGTTGTGGACACTCTTCCTCCAACCTGTACCTGTACCTGGGGCTTGGCCATCTCCTTAGCAGAGGGGAGTGTGTCTTTGTCACCCCACAAATAGCAGCTCTGTGGGAGAGAGACCTCAGTCCCCTGGGTGGGCCCAGGCTGGGCTGCTTCCCTGGGTTCCAAGGCTGGGCCCCAGTTCACAGGTCCATCACCACCACCAGTGGGTCTGGCTTGCCCTATGCCAGGAGGAGTCTCACCAGGGAGGGAGCACTGGGGGCTCTGGGGTGCCACCCCCTGAAGGCCCTCAGCCACTGGCCCAAGACAATTGTTGCCTGGGCTGGATTGTTACACATGACACTGTCATCCCTGAAAAGGCGGTGGCCTCCCCGGCTGCCTGAAAGCAGAGCAGATCTGCGGCGAAGATGGAGGACTCTCAGGGCCCAGCCACCTGCTAGCCCCCCGCCCGGAGTCACTGCAGAGCTGTGGAATCCTGTGCCCTTAAACTTCCATAGGGGCCTCTTGCGTCACAAAGTGGCTGAGAGAGTTCTGTCTTTATTTTGGTGAAGCACAGAAGAGGATGCTGCAGACATGTTTAATCCACATGTATTAGATTCTCCAGCTGTGATTTTTGACAATGGCTCTGGACTCTGCAAAGCAGGCTTGTCTGGAGAGATTGGGCCCCGCCATGTCATCAGCTCTGTCATAGGGCACCCTAAGTTCAAGACCCCTTCGGCAGGAGCCAATCAGAAGAAGTACTTTGTGGGCGAGGAGGCTCTGCACAAGCAGGAGGTCCTACAGATGCACTACCCCATCGAGCGGGGCCTGGTCACCGGCTGGGAGGACATGGAGAGACTCTGCAAGCACCTGTTCGAGTGGGAGCTGGGGGTGAAGGCCAGCGACAGGCCTGTGCTCATGACGGAGCCCTCACTGAACCCCAGGGAGGCTCGGGAGAAGATGGCCGAGATGATGTTTGAGAACTTCAATGTGCCTGCCTTCTACCTGTCGGACCAGGCCGTGCTGGCCCTCTACGCCTCGGCCTGCGTCACAGGCCTGGTGGTGGACAGCGGGGATGGGGTCACCTGCACTGTCCCCATCTTTGAAGGGTACTCCCTGCCCCATGCAGTCACCAAGCTCTACGTGGCAGGAAGGGACATCACAGAGCACCTCACCCGGCTGCTGCTGGCTAGTGGGCGGTCCTTCCCGTGTGTGCTGGACAAAGCCCTGGTGGATGACATCAAGGAAAAGCTGTGCTACGTGGCCGTGGAGCCTGAGAAGGAGCTATCCCGGAAGCCAGAGGAGGTCCTGAGAGAGTACAAGCTGCCAGACGGGAACGTCATCTGTGTCGGGGAGCAGCTGTACCAGGCGCCTGAGGCCCTGTTCGCACCCGACCAGTTGGGCATCCAGAACCCAGGCCTCTCGAAAATGGTCTCCTGCAGCATCAGCAAGTGTGATGCAGACATCCAGAAGACCCTTTTTGGGGAGATTGTGCTGTCCGGGGGCACCACTCTGTTCCAGGGCCTCGATGACCGTCTCCTGAAGGAGCTGGAGCAGCTGGCTTCCAAGGGGACCCCCATCAAGATCACTGCTCCCCCTGACAGGTGGTTCTCCACTTGGATTGGGGCTTCCATTGTCACCTCTCTGAGCAGCTTCAAGCAGATGTGGGTCACCTCCGCAGATTTCAAGGAGTTTGGGACATCCGTGGTTCAGAGAAGGTGCTTCTGAAGGGCTCTGGGCAAGGGGTAGGAGTGGGCAGTGAGCTTGCCCCTTGGCATCAGCAGGATGTTCAATAAAAGACAAAACAGTGCAGCCTCCGGTCATGTCGGGCTGTTTATTCTAGGTGGCACCAGAATAATTTCTGACCCTGGTGGTGATTCCCTTCTAAGTGGCCACCCCCGCGCCTTTGAGGGGTTGAGGCTTTGTCCATCTGCAGAGTTTGTACCAAAGGTGGGGCCCTGGTTTCTCCATTTTAAATGTGTCTTGGATGGTCTGAGATAGTCCGCCCTGATTGGGGGCAGGAACACATGGGAATGCTGCCCTGTTCTGGGGGCCAACAGAGTCACCTGCTGGGTCCTTAGTACAGTAGGGCTTTCTCACTGCTTTAATGAGGTCAGCAGCTGAAGCAGGAGGGAGCCCTTATCCTGGGCAGACGGGGTTGGGCAGGAGCCGAAACTGCCATCTGTTTCGGACCCTCTAGCAGGGCCCCCGCTCTGAGCATCACATAGGCATCAACACCCCGACTCGGTGATTGTGATGTTTCTGCTTGTTTTTACTTCCAAAGACGTTGCTAGCATCGTTGGGGAGTGAAATCCTGGAGACCAAGTTAACAGCCATCAATAAAGTAATGGTTGAATAAATTATGCATAAAGAGAATTTTTCCACATTGATTTGGTGGAATTCTCCCAAAATAATATTGGGAGAGAAACAAAATACAGAGAAGCCTTTATAAAATGATTCCCCCCTTCTCTTCTGTTAAAGAAAACAGTGGCACTTTCCCACGCATATCTGTGCACATTTCGTGTAAGGCAACATGTGGTTTTTTTATAGGATTATAAGCACATGGAAAAAGAACAGAAGGGTAGACACTGCAGGCTGGTGGAGGCAGGAGAGAATGGGAAGGGATGCAGGGGAGGGGGAGAGGGAGGGAGAAGCCCTGACGGACTACGTGGAAGTTCAGCCCACATGGGATGCTCCCATCTATCGACACGTGTGTGCATGCTCCTCTCCTTTTGCTGTCAAACCACCTATGTCGTATCTCAGGTGAGCACACAGTGTCTATGAAGACAGCAGGTGTGTCAAGTCCGTGGTACCAATCTCTGCCTTTCAGTCGGCATGTTTGGATGCTTTACATTTAGAGCAATGTGTTCCATCTTGACTCTGCCACCATATTATCCTGTCTCCTGTTCCTATTCTTTCCCCGTCCCATGGCTTGTTGAACATCTTTTGGAATTTCATCTTGATTTATTGATAAGGATTTTCTACATATTGTGTTGTATTGATTTCTTGGGATTGCCCCAGGTGGACAGCATAATCTACCAGTAGTGACATCTTCCCACTTGGAGTGAAATGCAGAAAACTTCTGTTTAGGTCCCTTCAGCCTCCCAAATTTTAAAATAGAACTGTCCTGTTGCTTCTAACACATTGAGAACAACCTCAGACGGTATTACGATTTTTCCTTCCACCATCAAGTGATTTAAGAAACTATTAGAATACCCTATAATATGGTTACCCGTATTTTTACCCAACCTGAGGTTTTTCTGTGCTTCTGGGGTTCCAAGTCCTCTTCCGTCATTTCCTTTCTGTTCAGAGAACTTCCTTTAGTCTTAAGGGGAGTTTCATTTTTTTTAAAGATATTATTTATTTATTCATGAGAGACACAGAGAGAGAGAAAAGAGGCAGAGACACAGGCAGAGGGAGAAGCAGGCCCCCTGTGGGGAGCCCGACATGGGACACGATCCCGGGTCTCCAGGATCACGCCCTGGGCTGAAGGCAATGCTAAACCGCCGAGCCACCCGGGCTGCCCTCATTTTCTATCATCTAAAGGTGACTTTCTTTCTCCCTCATCCCTGAAGGATATTTTCTCTGGACATAGAATCCATAGTTAACCATTCCCTTTCAGCAGCTACCATGTTGTGAGTCACTTCTCCATGGCTCCTGTGGCTACGGATCAGACTCTGGATCAGTTATGCGATTGCTGCTCCCTTAAAGGTTAATGAACCATTTCTCTCTGCTTTTTAAAAAGATTTTTAAAAATGTATTTATTCATGAGAGACACAGAAAGAGAGGTGGGGACATAGGCAGAAGGAGAAGCAAGCTCCCTACAGGAAGCCCGGTGAGGGACTCGATCTCCCGACCTGGGACCATGCCCTGAGCCAAAGGCAGACACCCAACCACCGAGCCACCTAGGTGTCCCTCTCTGGCTGCTTTTGAGAGTTTTCATTGTCTGCAGTTCCCAGAAGCTTTATTATGTGTCTTGGTGTGGATTTCTATAGGTTTATCCTTCGGGATTTATGCAGCCTCTTCAATCTGTAGATTTATGTCTTTTGCTGAATTTGGGGATTTTGTACTATTATTTCTTGTAATACTTTTTTAAAAAGGTTTATTTATTTATTTATTTCAGAGAGAGTGAGTGGAGGGAGGGGCAGAGAGAGAGAGAATCTCTAGCAGAATCCCTGCTGAGTGTGGAGCCCAACATGAGGGCTCAATTCCAGGACCCTGACATCGTGACCTGAGCTGAAACCAAGAGTTGGATGCTTAACCGATGGAGCCACCCAGCTGCCCCTCTTGTAATAGTTTTTAAAGTTCTACTCTTTTCTCTCCTCCTGCATCTCTGAGGATACAAAAGCCAGCAATCTTGTCATTGTCACACAGGCTCCTGTGAATTTGTTTATCATTTTTTTGGTCTATTTTCTCAGTTGTTCAGATTGGGTAAATTCCACTTGCCTGTCCGGAAATTCACCAGAGCTGTCTCCTCCTACTGGGCCCCTCCAGCACATTTTCAATTTCAGTTATATTTTTCAGTTTGATAATTTGTTCTTTTTTTGTAAATTCTAATTCTTTGCTGGGATTTTCTGTTTTTGCATTTGTTTCAAGGGAATTCATAATTGCTTGCTGAAACATTTTTGTGATGGTTGCTTTAAAACCGTTGGCAGATAACTCCAGCATCCGATTCATCTCAATCTGCTTCAACAATCATGCCTGTTCATTGTCGTTTCTCATGCAGTCTAGGATTTTCATGGTTCTTGGTATGATGAGCGATTTTCTTTTGTACTCTGGACTCAATGTCCTGAGATTCTGGACACTCATCTTTTTTTGTAATAGTCAGTCCCCGTGTTGAGATGTAGCATGAGGGCTAGATAGGCAGTGTGGTGAGTTTTCTGAGGGGCCTCACAGCCAGCGCCCCAGAACATGGGCCCTGACTCACATGGCCTTGTGGTAGACAGGTGGGGTGCGGGTTCAGATCCCTCCTTAGCCCTACTGGCCAACTAACAATGCCTCACTGCTTCTGAGTGGGGGTGAATGCTTAACCTCCCCATTGAGTCCCACAGACACCAGGGAAGGGAGAGGCAGGGGGTCAGCTAAGTTACCTCCCACACTTCCTTCCACCATCTTATTAATGCCAGGTGGGCCTGGGGTCTCAGCTCATCCCTGGATGCCAAAACCACCCTGAAAGGGGACTGGAGCTCCTAGAGGTGAGCAGTTGGGTGAGGTGAGGTGGGGCTGGGATGGAGTGGTATCATTGAATCAACTCCCATTCTGCCTGCTGAAGCCCCAGAGGCAGCATGCATTTTTTCCATTGGTGTTTGGCTGGAGTAGGGAGGATATTCTCTAAAAGGTTCTCTGTCATTAGGTCATACTTTTCTCAGTGGCAACAGGCTTCCCTAGAGCTATTTTAGTCTGTGCCCATTGAGATTTTGTGTTGGAGGCTTCACAGCACCTGCTGGGGATCATATGGGAGACAACATGGAAGCTCAGGGAGCTCCCCACATCCCAAGGCCCCTTGCAGCCTGTCTTCTTCTTGCCTTTCAGAGCCCCCCATGTCTGCTTGTTGCATTACAATTAGGGATTTTTGTCATGAAAGGGACCGTCTGGAAAGAATGGGGCTCCTCAGGTGTGTTTTTATCTCTTTCCATCATACCTAAAAGTCACAAGGGAACTTGCAGAGGGCCACTGTCCCCTGCTCTCAACATCCTCCCTGTCAGTGTCACTGTTTTATAACTGAGAATGTCAAGCTTAGGACCTGCGACTTTCCAAAGCCATATAAGAAGTTAAGAGTATTGCTCAGCCCAGACGTCAGGGCTCTTCCCCTTGGTACACTCTTTCACCACCCTTCTCTGCCCAAGATTATCATCCTATTACCAAACCATACCTCAAAATAACTCAAACAAAGCCCCATTTTCTATTCAAGATGTTTTGCTTCTCTTATGATGGCCTCTGCTACTACTGCTACTGCTAAAGTGGTAATGATGGTGATGGTGGTAATGATGATGATGGTGTTGATGATAATGGTGGATGGTGATGATGGTGATGGCCATGGTGGTGTTGATGGTAATGATAGTGGTTTTCTGACATCTATGTCATCTTCAGCACTTTGTCCCTGGGCTGCTATAGTCATGGAAAGGGAAAGGGACTCTCCAATCCCTGGTAGAGTCCATAGCAGGAGATTTGTGCCAGGTCTGGATTCTAATTCTGACTTTCTTGAGGGAATGAGGGCCCGGGTGGGGGGGGGGTGTCAGGCAGGCTCTGCTACTGAAGGAAGCAGAGTGGAAGTAGCTGCGGTTTCAGCCTTCCCATCTGCAATTTGACTCTTGTGTCAGTCTGGAGTTGTCTAATGCAAAAGATCAGGGCTTGGGGCTGAGGTGGCCTCGGTCCTGGAGGAGGGAGAAAGACCTTCCTCTGGCTTTGGGCTCCTCAGCTCTAGCTTGCCAGGAGACCAAGCAATGAATCTGAGCCTGTTTTCCTATTTCTAAGATATAGTTCCCACTCCCTACATCTTGACAGAGGCCTCTTCAAACCCCTTCCCATCCCTTCCCATCTCTTCCCATTCCTTAGTCCCTTTGGTCCCAAACAAAATCCCTCTATGAAGCAACATTTGGCTGCAAAACGTAATGGAAACACTGGAGGCCGGCCAGCTCTGCTTGAGAGGAGGATGTGGAGCACAGAGGCCAAGTGTGCCCAAGTGTGGCCCTCCTTCTGGCCTGCCGTGTCTCTGGCAGAGCCCAGATGATGTCAGCTCTCTGCCTCCCACCTCCCATAGGACCTCTGCTGGTCCTGCCATACTGGTCATTCATGTTCAGAAGGTCAGCCCATGTGACTCCGGAGTCCAGGCTCCTCTGTGTTCTAGGGTGGATAGTGTCACTGATGCCTGCACTCTGCGGTGTCCCCACCACAGTGCTCAGCCCTGCTGGCCCTAAATCTCAGCTGCCATTCTAGGTGATAGTGCAGGCTTTGCAGAGCAGGACTGAGAAGCAGAGTCCACAAGAGATCCTGGCCACGACCACGCCTGACTCCTGAAGCTCTGTCTTATGATGGAAACTAGCCACAGAGAGTCAGTGTGAGGTGGACCTCAGGTAGGGCAGCAGAATATTCGCAGAAAAAACCTTTGTGCTCCTATCACCTGCCTGTCCCCTAGATCCCATGATCTCTGCTCTGGGGGTGTAACAAGACCTAGATATCCCCAATGGGGCCATGGGGTGTCAGCCAGTCACAGGGTCACCCTTTGAAGGTGTGGTCTGCGTGCCAGCCCTCTCCATGTCACTGTCTGGGCACAACACTGACCCTCCATAAATGGCTGTGGCTACTGCACAGCTCTTTCCTCCCACCTGGGTCTGGGGCCACTGGCCTGGGAGGCCAGAGTGTAGCTCCAAGGCCACGGCCAATCTCCCATCTCCTGCCTGGCTGCAGTGGGTGGGCCGAATTCTGCTTGGCCCCAGGAAAGCCATGTGGTTGCTCAGAGCCTCAGCTCTCTCATCTATAATGGGGTGATCGTCACCCCTTCTCCTAGGAGTCATAGCTTCTGCATCAGCCTCAACACAGGAATGGTGGGAAACATGGAACCAGTTCTGACGCCAGCTCCCAGGGAGCAGCCTGTTCTTGCAGGGATGGGGCAGGAGCTCCTACTCACAGATGCAGGGCAGCCCAGCCCAGCCACTGGGAGGAGTGGAGAGCCTTAGAGAGCCAGTGGTTTCTGTGTTGCTCCAGACCCTGTGTCTGCCATCTCCACGGCCTCCTGAGACCCTGGCCTCAACCCCAGGTCCAGGAGAGTGGGAGACCTCCCTCCCTCCGTTGGGCAGGCCTGGGAGCCAGGCTTCAGGGGAGGCCCTGTCACACAGACCCACAGCAAAAGGGCTCCCCACCTGGTCACTCTCTGCCCAGGATCATGGCCTCTGCCGAAAGGAGCTGTAGCCTGACGTGGCGGTGACAGCAGCACTCATTCATTCATTCACTCACTTACTCATTGGCTCATTCATCTCGCAGGCGCTGCTGGGAGGCCCACCCAGTTCTGGTGCTGCTTGGTGTGCTGTGGGTCCCACAGGGGAGCAGAGGATGCTGTTCCATCCCTCACGGGTCCACATGACTGCCCAGGAATGGGAAGGGACAGTGAGAAAAGGGATGTGCACATGGATCGAAGTGACAGTCCTGGTGCGTGTGGTGAAGACCCACTTGCTCCCCAGGCAACAGCACAGGACCCTAGGACTTATGGGTCTGGACCTCCTGGTCCTGCACCAGCTCACACTCTTCTCGGAGCACAGCACCAGACACGGAGCACAGCACTAGGGCTGTGAGCCACTGCCCAGACTAGAAGCTGCCAGTGGAGCTGTGGGCACCAAAGAGCCTCAGCCACCCAGAGGTCCCTGGCCCAGCACTCCCCTCCACCCTCAGCCCTGAGGTTTGAAGACTGGATGGGGCCCTGGAGGCCTCAGGGCTCACGAGGGCTGCAGGCTCCCTGCCCAGGTTGGAGGGGAACATGAGGACAGGACGGGCTGAGCTGCCACACTGTCCTTCCCCCAGACAGAGCTGGCGGCCCAATGCTGAACTCTCTTCTTCTGCTCCCCTGGTGTCAGTGGGCTGGGCCCTGAACCCATGCTCGCACCCCTCCCCCGTGATCCTGCACCCCTGCCCTTCCCTGAATGTGGGGGCAGGGTTCCTTGCCCCAGGGCTGGGCCTTACGGGCTTGTTGGGAAACCTGGCTTAGGGATCCAAGGCCCTGGTGCCAGCAGGGAAAACTTGTAAACAAATGGAGTACGAGTGTGGACAGTTTAAATATTACATGGCTCGCTGACTTCCATATGAGAGGGGATTTACAGGAGCTTAAGAGTTTAGACTCCAGGAATCCAAGGCAGATAACAAGAGAACCAGGGGCGGCTGGTGGAGTCGGTGCCACCCGGGAGAGGCCCTGGGCTGACACCCTCCCCCAGGGTGGCCCCAGCCTGGCCCCTGCTCCCTCTGCACTGACTCAGGGGGGCTGTTGTCCCCTCCAAAGCCTTGAGAGGTGGACTGTTCACCGGGGGGCGGGCGGGGCGGGGGGGCTGGCTGCATTCTGAACACAGGGCCTGAGGGGTGGCTTAGACACCTGTGAGCAAAGTAGCCTGATGGCCTCGACCCCTGAAAGGGATAAATCTGACTCTGCAGCCCCCAAAAGGCCCCATGGAAAAGGATTATGTGGTGCCGCTACTTCTGGACCTCTGAGCCTATATCCCGGGGCCTCCATCCCGGCAGTGGAGGCCCATGCATATGGCCTCGGCATCCTAGGCCTGAAGGGATGGCCACATAGAAGCGTGCAACAGAGGGGCCTCACAGGGTCGATGGGTCTCCTGGGGTGCAGGACGTGGGCTGCACAAGCCCAGCACATCAGGAAAGCAATGTGAGAGCCTGAGGCCCCAGGGGCAGGCACAGGCTGGCCAGAGCTCAGCCCTGCATCAGGGGTCAGGCCTGTTTCCTCGCTCAAACGCCAAGTGCCGGCGCAGAGGGCCAGTGCTCCCAGGAGCAATGGTCCCTGCAGGCCCATTTCTCTGTGGGGCTTGCCCCGGGCGCTGGGCAGAGTGGCACCCGCCCCTGGGTAAGCAGGTGTCTGAGAGGCCCGGCAAGGACTGAGACATGGGCTTCCCTGCCCACCAGACCTGGAGCAGGGGACAGAGGGAGGCAGGACAAGGGGGACAAGACTCAGCTCAGTGCTGCTGACTCTCTACTGCTCTTAGAAGGTTCCTGGGGGCGCCTACCCATCCCTGCCCGGCCCAGCATGATCGTTGCCTGGATTCTTGGAACATTTTTATCCTTAGCTCCTATGGTGCGGGACCTGCCCTGTGCTGGCTGTTGTCCCAAGAGGTGACCTCCTACAGCACGTCCACAGCTCTTGGGGCTCACAAGAGAGCCTGAGCTGGTTCCATCCTCATAGCTTCGCTGAGCCCCCACATGGGGTACCCACGATCCCTCCCACGGGCGCCTGTCCCTCTGCAGGTGGACCTGTCATGAGGCCATGATGCCCGGAGTCAGCAGCAGGTGGCGTGTCCCTTGCCCTCTTCCTGGTCAGTGTCCAGGGCCTCACCGTCCCGGTTTCCTCGTGCGTGCTGATCCCGTGTGTCTGGGGCTCTGTCACCAGACAGACAATGCCCAACGCGGGGAACAATATGCTCATTGTCACAGCTGGCCCTGGCTCAGAGCGTGGAAATGTAAGACGCTGTGCCCCCAGTTATCATGGGGAACGGGGCTGGGCTCCAGCTCACACGAAGACATAATAATTCTCGCCCATTATTCGGATCTCCTGTTTCCCTCGCTCCACCTTCTGGCGGCGGCAGCCAAAGGGAGAGGGTGGCTGGGCCGTAAGGGTGCAGGGCCGTGGACGTCTTGACACGGGGGCATCTGGCCACATCCAGGCCCTCGGGCCACGGCCAGGGTGCTGGACGCTGCCCTCCAGGGGGCCCGGCTGGCGGCAAGGACGTCCGGCAGAGCACTCCCGGGACCTGCTCCTCTCAACAGTTGTCTCTTGAGCCGCGGCCCGCAGTGCTGGCAGGGCCGGGGATGACGCGGGCAGGGACGCCTCAGAGGGTGGGGGCAGCCGCGGCCCGTGCCGGCCAGCTTGGTCAGAGGCCGCTGCTCCCGGCTCCCGGAGGCCCAGGGCGCCTTTGGCCACTAGCAGCCCGCCCACGGTCGGGGGCCTCCGCGAGAGACCCCCGAGCCCGGGCCAGGGAGTGTTGGAGGCTGGCCCGCCCGCCCAGGGCCATTTCAGGCCTCGCTTGAGGCGTCAGCCGAGAAAGCAGATACCTCACGGTTGTGCAAGCCGGGCTGCGAGGATGGCCGCTGTCGGCAGCCAAGACAAGCAGGGCCCGCTCCAGAGTGTGGGCCTGTGGGGCCGATGGAAGGAGGCGCGGGGAGCGGGGAGCGGGCGGAGCGCAGATCCCAGCCCCGTGGGGCAGGCCGTGTGCCGCCCCGGGGGAGGTGGGGGCGTCCAGCATCGGCTCCTTTCCCCCCAGTGAGACCTGCACACAGGCCTGTGTCTGGGTCTGGGCCGGGCCGGGATGGAGAGGCTTCCGTCTGCCCCCCCTGCCCCTGAGGGGCGCTCAGAGCAGGCGGTTTACTGGCGGATGCTGCTCCAGTGGACCCTGGGCTGGCCGTCAGGAGCCGCTCACAGCCTGGCCGCACGGGAAGCCCACTGTGAGGTGTCAGGTGCCACCTGCAGTTCAGGAAAGTCGGCGACCCGCCGTCCCTCGCACCAGGGTGCCATGGTGACTGTCTGTAGGGCCTGGAGCACGGCAGACACCCGCGCCATGGGGGCCGAGACGGGGCCGAGCCAGCGGCACAGGAGGAGCCGGGCCTGGCCATGAGCTGGAGGACGCAGGAGAAGGCTCAGGGAGGAGGAAGGTTATCTCTCTGCGGGGACCCCGCTTATATAGAGGCAGCCCCCCCACTTTCCAGCCAACGTGTCTGCAGAGCCAATGATATGCAGCAAGGGCTGCACGTCTAGGTGGAGACATTGCCCACCGGGGGTGGCCACACCACTGCACGGTCAGCAGGTGGAGGGGAACTCCATGGCCCCTTGTGTGGGTGCCCCAGGCCGGCAGCCTGCAGAGCAGGACGGTCCCAGCAGTGAGCAGACACCCCCCGCACCCTCAAAGGAGTCCAGCAGGGCCCAGAAGTACAGCTTTAGAAAGACATATGAGCCGAGGGAGGAGACTCTCCATCCCCGGAGTGGGGGGGTGTGAGCCTTTTATCTCAGAGGTGCTCAGAGCATGTTTCACATAAAACTCATCCCAGGACCATCAGTCAGAAAGTGGAAGTAAGCTCTGTAAAGACCTAAAAATATTGGCTTTGGCCTATGCACGTGGGAGGTAAGGGTCTTAACCAGAAAAACCTGTGAGTCCAGGAGAGGCACACTTGCAAAGCCCTGGGCACCATGGGAGCAGCGTCCCCTGCAGACACTCTCCCGTGCTGGCCATTGGGTCCACATGGACCAGCAAGGGGGCCCTGGGGTTCCTCCTCACCCCGAGGTCAGAAGCTTGGCGGGAGGGGCGGGCTTCAGAGAGAGCCAGGACAGAGCCGCAGCCATCCCTGTCAGAGCCCCCCAGCAGCCAGGGGCAGCACCCCCGCTCCAGCTCTGCTGGCAGGGCCCCCAGGGTGGGCTGGGCTGCGTGGCTTCTGTGCTGTGAGTATGGCCACTGAGGAATGGGACGAGCACAGCTGGCCTCCTGAATCTTCACAGCTTCCTTTCTCTTCTGGAGAGCAGACTGGGGGCAAGTGGCCTCTTTTATCAGAAAAAGGGCTACTCAGGCCAGCAGCTATGTGCAGGGGGCAGAAACACACCCCGCGGCCGTGCAACACTGGGCCAGCACTGAAGCTTCCCGCAGCAGAGACGTGGCTCCTGGGCTGGAGGGCAGGTGCACACCTGCGGGCCGCACAGACCTCCCAAGCAAGGCCCGGTCCTCTTTGGGTCCAGGTGTGTCCCTTGATGGACAGCCCGTCACAGAGGTGGTTGCTCACAGGCCTCGGTCCAGGGACCCATCCCTTTCCCTACATATCCACGGGCAGCAGCTTGGCCTTCGCCGGGGCTTCTACAATCCCAGAAGGCTCTGTGGACCCCACAAAGCACTGTGGGTGCCCGTGACCTCGGAGCAGGAGGATGTCACTCTCCAGGCCGGGCTCCTAGCCCCCATGTCCCTGGCTGTCCAACCAGGAGTCCTTGCTTTCCATTGGCAGAAGCACGGAGCAGAAAAGCACCGTGTGGTGGAGACTGCAGGGTTAGGGGTGGGCGTCCGGCAGCAGACACCAAAGAGTTTTCACCCTGGACAGACACGTGTTGGTGATAAGTGTGCCGGACATTTCCGCGGGCCTCCACGCACAGGGCCCAAGCCTCCCCATGTGACTCAAGCCTCCTTCCCGTAATTCTGGGTGGGTTTGCTTGGAAGAAGCGGTGCGGGGAGAGCCAGGAGAAGACGGACCCCTGCGAGGCTTTCCCAGAACCTCCAAGGAGCAAGAGCCAGGGTCCTTCTCCCTGCTGGGGACATTCTCGTGGCCTCAGGTCCAGGCAGTTGGGCTGACCCAGCCCGGTGAGCGCGTGGAAATGAGCCCTCGCCTCCCTCGCCCTCGTTCACATCCTGCCTCTGCTTTCTCTGAGAACTCCGTGCTGACTTCACCTCCACGGAAACTTGTGGGCATCGTTGTAAACAGGAGTGGCCTTATATGTAAGTAACCAACCTGCATGTCATGAATTCCCTTCCTCGACTCCACCGTCAGGACTCTGGACAACAGCCCCTACCGCGGGGTCTCTGGACAGGCAGGGCGTCCTGTCATGGTTCTCACAAGCCTGCAAGGGGCATGTGATGGCTAGGCTTGTGTGTCAGCTTGACAGGGCCACAGGGCCAGATGAGTCAAACACTGGTCTAGGTGTGGCTGCGAAGATGTTTTTAGATGAGATGAACGTCTGAGTCGGTAGACTGAGTAAAGCATACCTCCCGCACGCTGTGGTGGGCCTCATCCAATCAGATGAAGGCCTGAATAGAACAGATTGTGTTCCGCAGAGGAAGGAGCTCTGCCAATAGACAACCTTTGGGTTCAAGCTGCTTCAGTTCTCTGGGTGCCCCTCGCTCTGCATGTGCACTGACATGCTCACATACGTACACACACACACACACACACACACACACAACATCCTATTTCTTCTGTTTCTCTGAAGGACCCTGGCCAACCCAGATCACAGGGGAAAATGTTTACAACATTTGGTGCAAGATGCCTTCTGCTCAAAATACCCCTTGCCGCCAAGCACTTCCCATGGTGCACGGGTGCCGGGGACGAGCTTGGAGAGCCCCGAGGCCAAGCTGGGCAGAGCCGGGCTGGAGGCTGGCATCCTCTGGGTTGGCAGGTGGAAGGGCATGCTCCTTCGCTAGGGGTACCTTGCTCAAACCCAGCTCACCACATGCCACCAAGACTGCCTGACAGGTGCCTCTGAAGGGTCAGCTCTGCTTGGCACTTTGGGGTTGCATCTTTGCTGGGGACATTTTGGATATCTGGCCCCGTTGCCTGCACTGGCCATGTTCTGTTCTCTCACACGCAAATCTGTGTGGGCCCCAGCAGTGCTCAGGCCCAAACATGAGATGCAGAAGAGTGACATTTACCTGCTGAGGAGCCTGCGAGCCTGGACCTCAGGCAGGACTGATGGCAACACATGCAGCTCCTCCAGGCCCTTCCATCCCGAGCCCCCAGTGACGCTGACACAGACATCACACACGGCAGCTCAGGCCCCCCTGTGGGATATTAGGAAACCAACTCACTCTTCTGAGAACTGGTGAATAAAATATTGGAGCCAAGCTTTCAGAACAGAAATACAAATTCAAACTTCCTGCAACAAAACCACAGCAAAACCCAGATTTAGGGGGAAAAGTCACTCTAATGCTGTTGAAACCAGTCCATGTAACATAAGTTACCATGAGACTGATGAGCAGTTAGCGGAAAGGGTTGAGTGACCATTTGGCCCATGTATTGTCAGTGACTCAGTCTCTGGGCTGCGACTCTGGCCCTGAAGCACAGCTCTGAGGGAGCAGGCTCCTGGTCCTGCCTGCGTCAGCCTCCTGCATCTTGGGGGCCCTCTGAGGTAGTGGATGTGCCTAGTAGGCTGTGAGGATGCACACACACACACACACACACACATGCATGACATTTCCGACATGACAGAGGTACACATGCACATACATGTGTGCATGCACGCAGCACACATACACATATGAGAATGCATGCAGAGATGTGTGCACATAGACACAAATGCATACAGGTGCACACGCAGGGAGAGGCTCCACAGCTACAACCAGGTCCATGTCCACGTTGGCCCTCATTCCACACTGGCGCTGTGACAGCGATTCCCCTGCTGAGCAGATGAAGTGTCAGAGATTTGCAGAAAGATGCACGTGACCATCCAGTGACAGTGAAAACATGGACTCCTTGTCCTGAGTGTCCTGCAGAGGTGGGGTCTCCTGGACAAGCCCAGGCATGGTGGGAGCCTCAGGTCCTGCTTCGTCCCTGTAGCACGTTGGGCCACCAGCCACTGTGCACACATTCCCCTGCCATGTGGAACCGAGTGTGCTGTGAGGGTCCCAAGGGCCAGCAGGTCAGGGACGCCCAGGCAGCAGGAGCCTGCAGAGCGGACACCCAGGACAGAATGAAGGGAGGTTGGTACTGAGCCTGAGCACAGCATGAGGTGCTCTCTCCCACCAACCCTCTGCCCCTCACAGACGGACACTGGCATGAGGCTGGAGTCTGACACGACTGCAGCATCTCTGCTGGGGTCACACAAAACCAGAATCATTCTCTCCATAGGATTACACAATCGCCTTTATTCTGATGACAAGGAGCGAAACTTTCTGTTCCAAAACTTTGGCCTGAAGACAGGCTTAGGCCAAGGCCAAGAGGACAGATGAAGACCTGGTCCCTTCAGGCTCTGGTCTCCCAAGCCGGGTCCTCACCTCCGGGTACAGGATGCTGGGAGGCAGGGGAGTGATCTTCTCTGCAAGCACAGAGGTGTCATGGAAAGGGAGTGGGTTATCTGCCCACTGATGAGCTGCAAGATATGTGTCCCTTATGGAGGATGTGTTCCAAGTCCCAGGGTGTGCTTTGGGACGCTTCTGCACCGCTTGGGAGGTGGAAGCAGGGGGGCCATTGGAAAACATGCGGGTGAGAGCCAAGCATGGTGGAGGCATTGATGGAGGGCTGGGTGGGGTTTGCTGTCACCGCCTGTGGGGCTGTGGCTGGCTGTGCCGGGGCTCTGAGTCCCTTCATCTCCGAGGACGTCACAAAGATGTGGGACTCGAGGGTGGTGCTTCCTCGGGCAGCCTGGTGGGGTGCCTGCAGTCATCAGGGGCCTAAGGGATGCTACGGGCTCTTGGGGGAACATGGCAGCTCTGCGTGGGGGGGCCTGTGTCTGTGGAAAGCCACGGGACCAGCCCACCCCTGGGCCTGGGGCTCAGCAGGACCAATCCCGAGAGTGGGGGGGCATGAGTAGGAGGGGTATCAGTCCACTGCCAGCCGCCCCCACCGTGTCCAGAGTCGACCCGATTCTGCTCTGGGGTCCCCCTCCCAGGCTGCAAGGGCTCCAGCAAACCTGTGCTGCTGACTCCTGTCTGGGACAATTTCTCTGCGACACCCTCAAAACATGGGACCGGCATCAGGTCCCTCCCCCGAGGGGCCGGGCCTCAGGAGCACTCCTGGCTCTCCCTGCAGGATGGGGTCTTAGCTCCCAGGGTACCTATAACCTGTGGGCTCCCCATCCAGCCTGATACACCTCCTCACAGAGGCTCTTCTGGACGGGCAGCAGCTTATTCCTTCACTGGGTGCCAGCTGGAAGCACCCGAGCGCCGGGGTCAGGAGCCCAGACTCCAGGGCCAACCTGCTCAGCTCAGAGTCTCCTGCACTAATGCAGAAGTAGGCTGGGCTCCTCTGCTTGAGGACAGGTCGGGGAAGTGCAGGCCCTGCCCCCAGGTCTCCCTGAGGTTTCCGCAAGGCCAAGCAGAGAGCTGCTGTGGCAGGTGTGGTGGGCAGAGGCAAGGGGGCCTGACCCCATCGGGAAGACCATAGCCGGAAGCCAGGTGTCCCTTCTGGCAGTCCCCTCCTGGCTCACCTGAACTACAGGGTCTGTGCCTTCCATGGTCTCAGAGCCACCTTCCAACCACATACGCTGTGGGAGTGAGCATCTGTGCAGAGCTCTTGCCCGAGGAGAGGCAACACTGACTCTGCCCTGCTGAACATGGGCACATGAGGCATCTGCAGGCGGCCAGGGATGCGCAGACCAGCCTGCAGATGCCTGCGCTCTCACTGGCTTTGAGCCATTTTTACACCTTGTTGATTCCCTCATTAATTGGTGAACTAAGTCAGTTGATGCACATTGATTGAATATTTGTTTCGGAGCCACAGTTTTAATCCTTTTAAAAGATTGTACTTTAACTCCTCTCAGAGAGAGCTATCAGAGAAGACTTCTCCAAGGCAGTGACACTGAGCAGAGATGGGAAGGAAACCCACGTGCAAAGGTCCTGAGGTTGGGAACACAGGAACAGTCCAGGGATCCTGCCCGGCCCTGTGTTCCAGCTGGCAGCTGGCCAGGCCCGGGCACGTGTGCCTTTCCATCAGGCCGCACGCCATGACACCTGCCCCCAACGTCTTCAGATGGCCCTGCTTTCTTCACCTGCCTCCAGCAGCTGTGGAGGTGCGGCAGCCAGCCAGCCTTGGTTCAAAACTCAGCTCAACACTCACCAGCTTCGTGACCGTGCGAATGTCATCTAGCCTTTCTGTGACTCAGTTTCCTCATGTGAAAAATGTGGAAAATGTGAACAACCTACAAAGTGCAGGAAAGCTGCTGAGAGTCTGACAAATGGGTGACCCAGGTGGGGAGGAGAGTGGGAGCTGATTGCCAGGACATGTGGGGGGCTAGCCTCGCCTCCTGGGGTCTGGACTGCCCAGAGGAACACCAATGCGAGCCAGAGTTCACGCCGTGCTGCAGCAGGGGCTTCGTGTGGCCCAAATCTCTCCCCTGTCAGTGGCCCGCATACCTGAAGCCCGCAGCAGGTTAGACACTTGGTGGTAAGCCCTCAGGACTTGGGGGCTCTGGCCTTCCAGGGGAGTCAGGGCTGGAGTAGAGGCAGGAGGGCTGAGAGAAAGCCCATAGCCTGTGACGCCAGCGGGCACCGATGGCCATGCCCCTGAGCCCAGCTTGTCCCTTTGTGCATCTGCAGCTAAACTCTGAGGCCCCCAGGGGGCATCCTTGATGGCAGCTCCAGGGCCTGGATCCCAGGTGCCCTCCGATCTTGGTGGCATGGGGGCTGGAGGGAGCAGCTGGCTTCAGGGCTCTGGACTCCATGTCATGTGCACGCGTGTCGTGTGCATTGCTGCATGGACACCTGGGCGGCTGCCCCTCGCTGTTGTGTGGCTTCCCAAAGTGTGCATCCCCCACCCCATCCGCCCACCTCCCCAGGCCCGCACACAACACTCCCCATGGCCAGATTCCTTGCCTGATGCCCGAACTGTGGACACATCGCCTTCGAAGATGAGGCTCCTGTCCCCATGCACTCACCCGCACTCGGTGTTCTTTCACATTTCTGCAAATGTGGGGGGTGCAAGTGGAAAGTCTTTTCCTTTTCCTTGGCATGTCTCGGACTCCTATGGAGTCACACTCTGGGGCTTCAGCCAGTGTCTCGGCCCCTTCTCCTGGGGGTCTGGTGGACGAGGTCCCCTAACCGGACCACATCTCCAGTCAGCTGCTTCTGGGTCTGGCACACACTTTCTCTGCCTTGTAACTCTCCTGGTGTCCCTCATCCAACAGCCACTCTTATCTGTTCTATATATTTTTATGCCTGCTCATATTTTTAATTTGGATGCAGCCAAATCCCTTTGATCCCCAGCTACAGGGTAAGGATGTTAGGTCTAATTAGAGAAGTATTGGCTGACCCAAGTGACAGATACCTGTGCATTTTCTTTTGTGAGTGAAGCTCTCTTGCACCTGGGCCTTTCCCCCGCCCCATGCACACCTATGTGAAGAACTGACTTCTTTCCCTGCCTAGTGGGTCAGTTTTCCAAGCAGGTCCACAGAACTTCCCATCTTCTCTGCAGAGGGAAACCTGGTAGGAGCTGGGCCTCCAAGCAGGTCCCCACGGCCCCTCCGTGGTCCCTCTGCCACCATCGGGTCCCTCTGCCCTCCTCCCACCCTTCCTCCAGCTGTTTTGTCCCCACAGAGAGTGACTTCATCCCGTAAGTCTGGTGGGTCCTGGGATGGGTCCTGGGCTCCTGGGAGATTCTGTGGTTGGCGTGAAGAGCACCACACTCCCTCCCACTTCTTGCTGATGGCAGCTGATGGCTGAGTGAGCTGGCTTCTTTGTAATCTAGAATCTCACCCAACTCTCTTACTACTTTGTTGCTGTTGATGCTGTTTGTCTATTAGCCACTTGGGATCTCTACATAGTTGACAGGTAGATAGACGGGCATTCTTCTTTTCATCTTCATTCCCATTTTATTCCTTTTGTATTTGTATTCTTATGAGTAAAGATAGGTTCATTCTTTCCTTCCAACTGTTAGATGCTTTATTTCCTGTCTCCTTCTGATTGAGGAGACAGGACCATCCAGCTCCACTGACTGGCGAGGAGGGCGGGTGTCCTCATCGTGTCATCTGCCATGGACAGAATCCTTCTAAACCTCCCATCAAGCCAGAAACCTGCTGCTGGTGTTTTGAAGACCACCTTTGGCAAGTCAAGAAAGCTTCCTGTGCTCCTAGTCTTCAGAAAGACTGGAAACGCTAACCTTTATCTAATACTTCGTCTGTACTGTTAACTTTTCCCTTAGTCCATTAATATAATTGATCATTTTCTCTCTTTTTTTAAAGATTTTATTTATTCATAAGACACACAAAGAGAAGCAGAGACATAGGCAGAGAGAGAAGCAGGCTTCCCGCGCGGAGCCCCAATCCCGGGACCCTGGTATCATGCCCTGAGCCGAAGGCAGATGCTCAACCCTAGAGCCATCTAGGTGCCCCTATAATTGATCATTTTCTAAATTGAAACTGCCTTGCATCCCTGGGATGAACCATTTTTGATCATGCTGCATCTTTTCCAACATTTCATTATGAAAAACTTCAAGCAGATAGAAGAGTTGAATTTTACAATGAATTCCTATATACCCACCATTTAGATCACTATATTACTAATAAAATTTACTCATGTTTTACACCACTTATATTAACACTTTGCTAAACAGGCTTGATCACCTCTCTATCCACTCATCCATCCCTCTCCCTATCCGTCAGTTCATTTAATTTTAACTTGTAAAGGTAATTAATTTATTTTTATTGAGCTGTAATTGGCATGCAACATGATGAGTTTAAAGTTAGTACCACATTGAGTTGATGTATTTGCATATTGCAGTATGATTAGTTAGCATCCGCATTACCTCACTTAATTATCGTTTTCTTTTTGTGGTGACAGCAATTAGTACCTCGTCTCTTAGAGACGCTGAATTGTGTGATGCAGTGTTGTCCACAATCACTGAGATGTGCACATTTTATTTCTGATCCACATCAAGGTGAGTTGTGATTCTTAACTCACTTTCCTCTGAACGCTTCAGCAGGTTAAGTCATTCACAAGAGTTCAGTATTTCTGCCTGGTTCTTTTTGTTTGTTTGTTTCTTTTGAAATAAAATTTACATACAACAACTTTGCCAAATGCATACACCTGTGTGACCCAGACCCCACTGGAGATGCAGAACAGTCACCCTAGAACACTTCCTTATGCTCCCCCCGTGCTCCCTCATGCGCCACCCAGGGGTAAGCTCTGGTCTTTTCCCACCATAAATTAGTTTTGCCGGTTTTAGAACTTCACATAAACCAAATGACATGGTATGGTGTCTGGCTTCTTTCAAAAAGGGGCACCAGGGTGGCTCAGTCAGTTAAGTATCTGATCTTAGTTTCATCTCAGGTCATGATCTCAGGGTCATGGGGTCATGGGATCTAGCCCTGCACTGGGCTCTGTGCTGCATGTGGAGTCTGCTCGAGATTCCTGCCCCTCTCTGCCCTTCCCTGCACACACACTCTCTCTGAAATAAATAAATACATCTTTTTAAAAAAACAAACAGACATAGGATTTTGAGACTCGCCATGTCTCTGAGTGGACTGGTGGCTTATCTGTTGGTAGTCCATCCTCCAACTACATGCCAGCTTGATGATTGATCCTCCTGGTCATGGACTCATGGGATGTGTCCATTTCTTGGATACTATGAATAAAATTGCTATGAACATTCTGTACAAGTCGTTTTGTAGACATATGTTGCATTTCTCTTGGGTAAATGTCTTTTGTGGGGGCTGCTGCGTTGTGGGTTGGGTGTGTGTTTAGATTTATAAGCAACTACAAGATCTTCTCCCCAAATGCCCCATCAATGTTCCATGAGAGCCCTGGCACCTCCACATTTTTGTCAACATTTGGAGTTATCTGTCTTCAACTTTAGCCATCTTGGTGAGTGTGTATTTTAAAACCGTGGGATCCACTTAGCTAATACTTCATTCAAGATTTCCCTACCTGTGTGTATAAGGAAAATTGATCTTGTGTTGCCTTTACCCAGATTTGGAACAAATGGTCCCTAGTCTCTTAAAATGGAACATGTTCTTTTACCTCTATTACTGTTTTCTGGAAAAGTTTATGTAAGATAAGTATTATCTGTCATGGAAAAGAGGCTGCAAACTGTTTTGGCATAAGGCTCTTTTTAATGAGAAAGGTGAAAACTTTGATTCCCATTTTAAGTCTATTTAGTTTTTTTATTTCTTTTTGGGCCAGGCTTGGCACTTTGTATTTTCCCAGAAATGTGCTCATTTTCTCTCAAAGTCTTCCTTAAATATCCTTATCTCAATCTCAGCTGGGCATAAAGAGAGACCTGGGAACCCACGGGGGCCAGGAGACCAGAGGGAACTGCTCCCTGAGGTCAGAGCGGTGCAGCAACCATGGGAGGCTTCCAAGAAAAGGTGAGTTCTGGGGTGGACTCTGAGCTCCAGGACCCCACCACCCTCCAGACGTCCCTCCCTCTTCCCAACCTTGGAAGAGCTGATGTGATATATGAAGGGAGAGCAATTTTCCCTGGAGGGGGAGCCAGAAAGTTGCCTGCACTTAGAAGCTTTAAAGTCTGCAGGAATTTCTGGAGGCTCCTCAGGGTCCTCACCTGGGGAATGGGTGTGGTGATACCTGCCTCAGGTGTGTGCAGGGGATAGGATGAGGATTATGACACCTGCCCCAGGAGTGTTCAAGAGACAAGGTGGATTGTGGTGTCTGCCTCAGGTGTATACCAAACCCAGGTAAATTCATTGGGGAGTAGGTGAAAGCACATCTCACAGCAGGTGTATATTCCATCCACATTTGTTTCCTGTCTTCTCAGGAAATAGAGCAGTAGTGAGGTCGTGAAGGCTTTCTTTCTTCTTTTTAAAGTACAAAAGGGTAAGTCTCTGATAACACAATTCGAAGCCATGTGATCCGGAGTTGGAAGTCACTAGAAGCTTCTCGACGCTCTTCAAAACCACACTTATGTACCACCTGCCCCAGGCAAGTGTGAAGCACTGTGTCTCTCGGAGTGTGTCATCCATGTATAACTCCTCCTTCTGCACGATGGGCCCCAGATCACTGTTCAAAGAGTTTCCAGGCTATGTGCAGGGAGGGAAACCTAAACTGAAGTTCTTGGCGAGTTGAAATGAATTCAGTCTCCTAGACATTTCCAGTTGGTGAAACTCAAATGGAATCTGTGATAAGTTGATAGTATTGTATCAGTGTGAATCCCTTGGCTTGCATAATTGTACGAGGATTATGTAAGATGTTGGCATTAGGACAAGTTGAGCAGAGTATATTGGAACTCTGTGTCCTCCTGTGAAACTTCATAAAGAGTGAAATTATAAAACAAATCATTGTTTTAATTACCAGGCATGAAAATAAAAAACAGGAATATATGTCTCATGACCAAGAGATGGACCAATAATTTGAAATAGACTCAGAGGTGCCTGGGTGGCTCAGTCAGTTAAGCATCCAACTCTTGGTTTCAGCTCAGGTCATGATCTCAGGGTCTTAAGATTGAGCCCTGCATTGGGATCCACACTCAATGCAGAGTCCACTTGAGATTCTCTCTCTTCTTCTGCCCCTCCCCCCCGATCTCTCTCTCTCAAATAAATAAATAAATAAATATTTTTTAAAAAAGAAATAGACCCAGAAATGAAATAATAGAAATATAATAAATGAACATTAAAATAATTCTTACAAGCCAAATCTATGTTATCAAAACGGTAGAAGAAAACATAAATAGGATGGAGGAACAGAAGAGAAAAGACTCAAAATGAACTAGAGATGAAAAAATGCATCATCTGAGATGGGAAAACACACAGAATGGGATCCGCAGTGGATTAGATACTGAAGAACAATTTTTTAAAAAATCAGTGGGATCTTTTATGAGAGCAATATACGTTTTCCAAAATGATATGTGCAAAGAAAAATGAATGAAAAAAAACAAACAGAGCAACAGGGATCAGTGGGATAACAGGAAGCAATCTAATAGACATATCATTGGGATCTCTGATGGGGGGAAGAGATGGAGGACAGAGAAGTATCTGAAGAAATGGTTGCTGAAAATATTCAAAATTCCATTCAAAAAGTGCTATAAACTCAAATATCTAGTATCTCAATGAACTCCAAACAGAAAAAAAGCAAGAAGAAATTCATACCAAAATATATCATAATCAAATTGCTAAGGTGATAAAGGGAAAATCTGACAAGTAGCCAGAAAATAAAAAACATATTATACACAGACGAAATAAGTTTCTCATCAGAAACTATGCACATCAGAAGACAATGGACAGGCTTCTTTAAGGTACTAAGGGAAGAAAACTGTCAGCCTAGAATTCTATACTCAGCAAAAATATGTTTCAAATGAAGGCAAAATAAATAATATTTTAGCCAAAATGAAAGTTGAGAGAATTTATAGTCAGCAGACCAACATTACAATAAACATTGAATAACATTTTTTACACAGAAGAAAAATTATATCAGATGGAAATGTGGACTTATACAGAGAAATGAAGAATCCTGGAAGTGACAAATATGTGGGTAAATATAACAACATTTAAATTAATTTTTAAATTTAAAATAGAATGAACTTCTCAAAGGAAAATAACAATATATTAAAAGGTTAATAAAGTGAAGAAACAAAATGTATGAGCAGAGCACAGGACAGAAGAAGAGAAATGGAAGCATACTATTGTAAAGTTCTGCACTATATATAAAGGGGAATAACATTATTTGGAGGCACTTTGATGAGTTAAAAATGTATATTGTAAACTAGAAGAATCACTAAAGTGGAAAGATAAAGCTAATAAACCCAAAATGGAGGTAAAATGGATATTTGATAACATTCATTTAGTTCAAGAGGACAGAAAAACAAGAACAACAAAGAAATGAGACAAATAGGAAAAGTTAAGATGCCATATTTAACCCCAGTCATTTATATAATCACATTAAATGTAAATGGCCTAAACTTCCAATTTATTTTATTATTATTATTATTATTATTATTATTATTATTTATTCATGAGAGAGGCAGTAACATAAGCAGAGGGAGAAGCAGGTTCCTTGCGGGGGGAGCCTGATGCAGGACTTTATCCCAGGACCCTGAGATCACACCCTGAGCCAGAGGCAGATGTTCAATCACTGAGCCACCCAGATGTCCCTAAACTTCCAATTTAAAAGCCAAAATTTTCAGATTGAATTAAAAAATAATACAGAAGAATCAATAAAACCAAAACCTGTTCCTAAACAGGTTTATTGATAAACCTCAAGCCAGATTGATCAGAAAGAACAGAAGACACACATTATCAAAGTAAGAAATGAAAGGGTCACTATCAAGCCTATATACAGTAAAAGGGCAATAAGGGAATGTTATGAACAACTGTATGCTTTTACATTTGAAAACTAAGATGAAAAAAAAAAAAAGAAAACTAAGATGAAGGAAATAAATTTCTTGTAAACCACAAACTACCAGGGTTTACTCAGGGAAGAAATAGGTACAGATAACATATTTGTCTGTGTGTAAAATTCAAAGGAAACTACAAAAAAAAGCTATAAGTACTCATAAGTGAATTCATCAAGAGCACAAAAGGTCAAATGTACAAAAGGTCAATGTACAAATATTCATTGGATTTTACATGCTGGCAATGAACAATTGAAAACTGAAATTAAAAAATTTACAATGGAATAAAAATTATGATATACTTAGCAATCAATTTAACCAAAATTGTATAAGGCTCGTAAACTGAAAACAACCAAATATTGCTGGAACAAATTAGAGATCTAAATAAATGAGGGAGGGGCACCTGGGTGGCTCAGTCACCTAAGCATCAAAATCTTGGTTTCAGCTAAGGTCATGATCTCAGGGTCATGAGATTGAGTCCCACGTCAGGCTCTTTGCTCAGTTGGGAGTCTGCTTGAGATTCTCTCTCTCCCTATGCTACTCCCCCCATCTCTCTCTCTCTCTCTCTCTCTCACTCTCTCTCAAATAAATAAATAAATAAATAAATAAATAAATAAATAAATGGGAGAGATATATCATGTTCATGGAAGTTTCAGTATTGTTAGAATGACAATTTTCCTGAAGTTGATCTATAGATTCAATACAATAACAGCAACAAAAAATCCCAGAATGCTTTCTTATAGAAATTGACAAACTAGTCTTAGTATTTATGTGAAAGTATAAAGGCGCTAAAATAGCCTAACCAACTTTGAAAACGAAGAAAATGGTTGGAAGGCATACTGTATCTTAAAGTTTATCATAAAGCGAAAGTAATCAAGACAGTGTGGTCTTGGTGAAATAATAAAAACATAGATCACCAGAACCGAGAGTCCACAAATAGACCAACACATATTTGGTCAATTAATTTTTGACAAGGTTGCCAAGGCAATTCAAGGGGGGAAATCATCGACTTTTCAATAAATCATGCAGGAAAAATTGGACACTCACATGCAAAAAAATAAACTTCAACATTTACTTCACACCACACAAACAAACTCAAAATCGATCCTAGATCTAGATATAAGAACTAAACCCATAAAACTTTAAGAGGAAAGATGGTAGAGAACCTTGGGTTAGGCAAAACAGGACAGAAACAAAAACACTAAATATAAATAAACTGAAAAAAAAAAGCACATGGCTAAAATTTTAAAGTTTCCTTTTCAAAAGACACTATTGAGAAAATGAAAGGGAAAACCAAAGACTGAGAGGACATATCTACAAATCTTAGATCTGGGGAGGAGACATTGGATGAGAACATGTCTGGGGAACAGTAGGGAAACACTTCTGCCTAAGGCACCCATGCTCCCTGCACTCAGTGGCTGCGCTGGCACCAAAGCCAGGGGTCCCGACCCAGTGTGGTGGAGTGCTTTGACGTCATACCGAGCAGAATTGAATCTTCTAGTGGATTTGCATGTTCCAAGCAGCCAAGCCTCTCCTTAGGCATGCTCACTAGCCAGAGGGTCCTACCTGAGCTAAGGCTGCCCTCTCTCTGGGCTACATTCATCACAGTTGGCAAGGGCCCTAACCATCGCTGAGACAAAGAGGGCAGGTGGACCAGGGTCCCCTTCTTCCACCCAGCCAAGTTGTGTGGTCATCAGCTTGTCTGTCGGCATGTGGACCTCCATCATGCTGGACACTTGTCCCCCTGGCTGGACATTAGGAAATGGCACTCATCCTTTGCGTCTCTGGGAGGGGCATCACTGCCCTTGCTGGCCAAGGCTGGGGTGAGGGGCAGCTGGACAAACGCTTGAGGCGCTTTTGGAAGAAATCCACCTTCAAGGCAAGAGGGTAAATGATCATGATGTGGTTATTCTGGCAGAATTTAGAGAGAAAAAAATAATGTCGCCTTTATAAGGGAGTCAGCTGACTATTTTACAATTTTTCCCCAAATCGACCAAGCCATTTTCACAACATAAAACAAGCAAAAAAATGTAATTATTTCAAGGTGTCCCTTTCTGTACATCCTCCCTCTGCTCCAACCTTTACATGGCCACATGTTTCACACAACTGAGGACATTGCCAGACCCCAGCTCTTTCCAGCCCCAAGCTGGCCTGTTTTCTCTTGGGTGGGTCACTGAAGCTGACCCAACAGGGTCTAGCTGAGACTCTGAGCTCACCCTGCAGCAGGAGTGATAACCTGTGCCAGGGTCCCTCCTGAAGGAGAACCCATAGATTATCATTCCAGTCGGATATAAACCGGGACCCTGGTGTGGGCTGGAGCTGTCCTTGGCTAAAGATTTGCTGAGCATAGCACAGCCTCCTTCAGGGTCTTTGACCCTATATAGAGGACTCTGTGACCCATCAAGTTCCCCTGTGGGGCAGCTCTGGGCTCTACATAAATGAGGTACCGCAAGAACAGCTGCCCTGAGCTCCAGGGTTTTTATGGGTTTGCCTTAAAGATTTTATTTCCAGAAAAAACCAAAAGCAATTAATCCAAATTACAGAGTAGTCATTTGCAATAATATTTGCTTTAAATATATGTATTTTTTAAAACCCCTAAGCTGTGAGCCTCCAGTGAGTTCGAGGTGAAGGACACCTTGAAATAATTACATTTTTTTGCTTGTTTTATGTTGTGAAAATGGCTTGGTCGATTTGGGGAAAAATTGTAAAATAGTCAGCTGACTCCCTTATAAAGGCGACATTATTTTTTTCTCTCTAAATTCTGCCAGAATAACCACATCATGATCATTTACCCTCTTGCCTTGAAGGTGGATTTCTTCCAAAAGCGCCTCAAGCGTTTGTCCAGCTGCCCCTCACCCCAGCCTTGGCCAGCAAGGGCAGTGATGCCCCTCCCAGAGACGCAAAGGATGAGTGCCATTTCCTAATGTCCAGCCAGGGGGACAAGTGTCCAGCATGATGGAGGTCCACATGCCGACAGACAAGCTGATGACCACACAACTTGGCTGGGTGGAAGAAGGGGACCCTGGTCCACCTGCCCTCTTTGTCTCAGCGATGGTTAGGGCCCTTGCCAACTGTGATGAATGTAGCCCAGAGAGAGGGCAGCCTTAGCTCAGGTAGGACCCTCTGGCTAGTGAGCATGCCTAAGGAGAGGCTTGGCTGCTTGGAACATGCAAATCCACTAGAAGATTCAATTCTGCTCGGTATGACGTCAAAGCACTCCACCACACTGGGTCAGGACCCCTGGCTTTGGTGCCAGCGCAGCCACTGAGTGCAGGGAGCATGGGTGCCTTAGGCAGAAGCGTTTCCCTACTGTTCCCCAGACATGTTCTCATCCAATGTCTCCTCCCCAGATCTAAGATTTGTAGATATGTCCTCTCAGTCTTTGGCTTTCCCTTTCATTTTCTCAATAGTGTCTTTTGAAAAGGAAACTTTAAAATTTTAGCCATGTGCTTTTTTTTTTCAGTTTATTTATATTTAGTGTTTTTGTTTCTGTCCTGTTTTGCCTAACCTAAGGTCACCAAAACTTTCTACCATCTTTTCTCTTAAATTTTTATAGATGGATGAAACCTGTGCTCCAGAGCACCTCCTCTGAGCCTTCCTACTGACCTTGAAACATCCTGGATTTGAGGTTTTTCCTGACACAGGAGTCTGGTAAGACCCTATCCCAGGGAGGGGTCTGAGCATGGTCAGGTGGGAGGCAGATTTTTAGGAATTTTTAGGAATGAGTTGGAGGGGCATATGCAGTGCTGCAGGAGGCACAAGAAAGAGATGGAGCAGGGCCCATGCAGAGGTCTCTGGACACCTTGAGAGTAATTTCAGCAGAAGGAGGGGTAAAGAGCAGACTATCTGGCAGGGGCAGGGTATTGATGTCACATGACTACCATTCACCTGGTATGAAGGTATCATTTTATTTGCTCTGAGCAGCAGCCCTGAGAAGTGGGCATCATCTTATCATCTTTCCTTTCCTGGGTCCTGAGCCCAGGGTCTCACAGTTAAGAAGGACAGACAGGGGTACTGGGTTTCCTACAGGTGCACATGAACAGAAATAAGGAGGAGCATATCCTGGGGCCTGGAGGGCTCCACCTTGGGACCAACAATAGATCCTGACTGCTTGTCAATGTGAAACTCATAGTGCAAGCAGCTAGAGGGGGAGAACAGAGCTCTGGGGTCCTGGGGCAATTCTGTGGCCAATGTGTGCCATGATGTTGAACAAATTCTACCCCTTCCTCTCTGCTAGGCTTCAGTTTCCCAGTTCATTTCCAGTTTCATCATGAAACTCAATTTCTTTGGTTCATTGGGCATGGGGTTCATCTATCCACCTGGCCATCCAACCCCTGTGTATTTATCCTTCCATCCACCCATCCATCCAACCTTCCTCCCTTCCATCCATTCTTCCATCCATCCATCCATCTATCCAAAACCATTGTTCATCTCCCATGTACCACACTCTACTAGACCCTGGAGAATAAGAAGAAATAAAACAGGCAAGAAGTTGACTCCCTTGGCCCTGTGGACTGCATGGGAGGATAGACTATGATTTTAGGACCAGCAAGGAAGCTTTTGCAGTAAGGGAGCAGAGAGAGATGGATGTGGCCTGAAAGAGGTCAATGGCAAACAGCCCAGAAAGCAGCCAGTGCCTGGGAGTAGAAAACAGCTGCCCTCATTGGTGTGGAGTCAGTCAATCTATGTCCTGGGTCAGGCTGGGACCCCCCCCCCCACCAGACCACCCCTCGCATTGTGGCCATGGCCCTCTCCTGGATAGCTACTTCTGAGCAGACTCCAAAGTCCTCAAATACCCATGAGCAGGAGACATGGGGGCAGTCCACCCCAGGCTGTGCCTGCAGAGAAGGGTCAGGATGACCTTACCTTATTTTTTTTTAAGATTTTTATTTATTTATTCATAGAGACAGAGAGAGAAAGGCAGAGACACAGGCAGAGGGAGAAGCAGGCTCTATGCAGGGAGCCTGATGTGGGACTCGATCCAGGGTCTCCAGGATCATGCCCGGGGCTGCAGGCAGTGCTAAACCGCTGTGCCACCGGGGCTGCCCCAGGATGACCTTACCTTATCCTTATCCCTGCCACAGGGAGGGGAGATGTGTAGAAAACTCATCTAGCCGTCAGGCCCCTGGACCCCAGAGGAGGCTCAATGTGAGGCAGGGTTCCAGGTACTTCCTCCAGGTACTTCTCTATACAGATCCATCCTAACCACAGAGCCTTATACCCCTGCTCTGTGTCAGTAGAGGGTGGCTGTCAGCCTATGATCTCCTCCTGTGGGAACCCAGCTGTGCCTTGGCATGTAACAGAAGTCCACATGGGTCCTGGGGGACATGGAATGAGAGGCAATCCCATAGGGTTGGAGGGCTTCCTGGAGGAGATGACCTTGCAACTCTGGTAAACTCCCTGTCTGCAGTGCTCGAAGGGCTGCATCCTCCATGTCTGTGTGCAGGGTGGGTTCTACTGGTGGAATGGAAAAGCTGAACCACTGGTTGGGTTTGTGCAGAGGCCCCCGATGGTGGCTAAGTGATGCCTTTGAAGCCTGGGCTGCTTCTACAGTAAGGGCCTCCCTGTTGGTGCTCTCCTGCCTGAGTTTACAAACCCCTCTTTATCCCAGAGAGCATGCGGTCCTGTGGGTTTGTGTCTGTAATGCCTGCACCACCAATCTCAGGCAGTTATGTCTCCCTGAGGAGCAGAGCAAAAACTCTTGGAGCTCCTCTTATCACTTCTAAACAGTGCGATTCTTATGCCAGGAGGGAGCATTGTTCAAGGAGGTATTCTTTCCAGGGAAGGCTGGGTTCACTCCCCAGAGCCTACCTGAGTCTGAGGAGCTGGCCTGAGGTTAAGAGTGGGGGCTGGTGCTGGGTTCCTGTTGCCCGGGGGTCTCCCTGGGAGGAAATGTCAGGAACCCTGGAACCCTGGCTCTGGCTAGCCTGGCCATCTTTGGGGAACCACACCTGATTCTAAGGGTGTGGGAGGAGGCTAGTCTCTGCCTTCAAGCACTTGGATGGCATTCTGCTCCAGCCCCTGTGTCCTCCTGGGGTCCAGGACTAGGGAAAGTCAAGGACCTGGGAACAACTGGGGCCCCAGCAACCCTCAGGGTTCAGCCTCAGGTAAAAAGTGAGTAAGATCTCAAATAAAAAGCAAATTGTCTGCATTGTGATGAGTGGGGTCTTCTGAGGAGGCACCCATGCCACACCCATGGGGGCGGGGGGAATTAGATCAGACTCATGTGGCCTCGGGGAGGTCAGTGTCAGGAGGGAGAGGGCAGAAATATGAGAGGGAGAACCTGTCCCCCCAGAGAGGTCCTCCAAGGAGGCCCCCTGCTGAAGAAGTCCACAGCTTTCTATGCAGGGAAGCCTGGGGCAGAGGAGCAAAAGCAATCCCATTCCAACAAGGGATGAGAAAACACCACTGAGAACAACCTGGCGAGGTGGAAGCAATCAGGCATCCAGTGTGATTGGATGGATGAATGATGTGGGATAGTAGTCAGCTTTAGGAAGGAATGAAGCTGGGCACATGCTACCCTGGGGATGGACCCTCCCAAGGACATTGTGCTGAGAGATATCAGCCACACACAGGACAAGTTCCATGTCCTCACGCTCCTTGGAGATCCCCAGAGAAGGAAGGTGGGAAGGTGGGCACCAGGAGCTTGGGAGGCAGCTGGGAATTCAAGGTTTCATGGGGACAGAGTTATGATTTAGAGAAACAAAAAGGGTTTGTGGATGGGTGATGGTGGCTGCACAGCAGTGTGAATGTGCTTAATGTCCCAAACTGGACACCTGAAAATGGTTAAGATGGTCAATTCTACGTGTATTGTACCACAATTATGAATGAAACTAACAAAAAGCCTAGCCTGGCAGGGGTTTGGCTCCGTGCTCTGCACCCCACTCCAGTCCTCCTCAGGCATCAGGACCTTTGGGCACAGCAGCCCAGAGGCAGGCAAGTTTCTCACATCTGCAGTGGGGAGACTAGGGCCCAAGCAGGTGTGACTAGCCCCCGTGCACAGGGAGGCTGTGATGCACCCAGGCCATAGTGATGCTCACCCCAGAGCTGGCGTTCCTACATACCCTGTCACCTCAGGCTTGAAGCCTGGGGCCAGATGCCCCACCCCCATCAGAACAACTTGGGAAACTGAGTCCTAAGTTCATAGCATGTCCCCAGTCATCCATAGAGAAAAGAGTCGTCCTGAGAGAAAAGAGGCTTAAATTCAGAAATTAAATTGATATTTGGAAAATAAGGTTTTATTTAATGCCCGTCTCACATGTGGGGTGAGGGGAGCATTACCAACAGTGAGATCAAGAGAAGTTTCTGGGAGGTAATGACATCTAAGCCAGCTCTTGAAGGACAGGAAACATTTTGTTCTTAATTTTAAACATTGTAACAATTACATAATTAACATATAGTCACTGGAGAAAAACTGAAATTTACCTAAGTATAATAAAGAAAAAAGTTATAGTACCCTGAAATCTCATTGCTCAGTATAGATCACTGTTAATATTTAAATTCATATTCCTAAAGGTACCTCCCCATCCCATGTTTCAGGGACACATCAGTATGGGCAACACACACACATCTACATCATGTCATTGTCTACATGGCAGTCCACGCCACATCTGGACCAACAGATGTGGCTGGAATGTTCCATAGTGATGGGATCTCCAGGGAATTTGCTGGTCAGGACCCAGAAAACCTCACTCTGAGCCTCTGGACCCCACACAGCAAATGGACACAGCCTTTCTAAAATAGCCACACAGAAACTAAGAGAGGGAGTGGGAATGACACAGAAGCCCTGAAAGGTGCCGGGTGCAGATGGTGGATTAAACACAACACATATGCTCCTTCTGCAAAGCCCACTCCAACCACAGAAAAGAGATTTTAAGAGACATTTACCCATGAGGGTGGAGAGGACAGGCAAGGGCAGATCAGCCACAGATTTTTGAAAGCCCACTCGCAGATGGACCCACGGTGACTGGCTCACAGACCAGAGTGACAGCTCTGAACAGAGAGTGTGGAAGGTAGGATTTTACTGTATTTAATACAAGAGCATCCCAAACTCAGGACTGGCCATGAAAGCAAGCCTGAGACGAGGGATGCAATGGCTGCCATCAGGAAGACAGCATGAAATGAGGTCATGAGGAGACAGATGCCTAGATGCTCCCTGCCCCCTTCTCAGGTCCGCAAAAGTCTAAAGGCCTATTCCCCAGAGTGCAGGCAGCCATGACCTGATACTGACTGCAGGGATCTCAACTTGGCCCCCAGAGTGCCAGCAATTGGACCCGCCTCACTCCCCGGAGGAATGCCTGGGCCTCAGAGTGGTCCCTAAGGATGCCGATGCCCAGCGCTTCCAGAATCACCCTCCTGTGGGTGTCAAAGGCAGCAAGCTCTCCCTTACCTCAGATCTTCCAACCAACTCTATCCTCCCCACTTCAGATCATGAACAGGTGACCAAGGATCCACAGGAGACTAAAAGGAATAGAGCGAAGCCATCTGGAGCGTACACAGAGCACGTGAACAGAAGGAAACGTCATAGTAACCATCAGCTTCCAAAAACAAAGAGCAGAGCAAATAGGGGGCAGGAAATATGTAACAAAATATTTCCAGAAAACTTCCCAGAACCGAAAGACATAAGCTCCCAGATTGAAAGAACCCACAGTGGAGGAAACCAGACACACACCAGAGCGCAGCACTGGACACAGCAGAATGCTTGGGACACAGAGGATTCTGTAGGATTCCCAAGACGAAAACGCAGGTAGCACACAAGCCACAAGGGAATGGGTTCTCCTCACTTTTCATTGGCTACTCTGGAAGCAAGAAGACAAGGGGCGATGTTCTTATGGTTCTGGATGAAAAGCATCTATAGTCTAGAATTCCACACCCAGCCAAACTATCACTCCGGGGCGGGGGTGGGGGGTGGGGGAGGAATAAATGCACTTTCAGACATGCATGCTCCTAAAAAATATATCTCCTGGTTTATGAGAAGTTCCTAGAGGATGTGCTCCACAGACAGGAGAGTAAGCCAAGATAACGTGGGCACGGGGGAGTGAATGAGCCAGGGGAAGCCCACATGGGGTGGCAGCTTCGGCTCCTGGAGTGATGACCATGGCTGGGATGAGAAGGACAGGAGGGATGCAGAGGACAGCCGGTCCCCATCGGAGCAGCGTCAGATGTGAGGACAGCCACTGCCAATGTCCCTGCAGTGACTGACCCTAGCTTGTCTTGACCACGTGTGGATGAAGTCTCTGTCTCCCCTGCTGCCTGTGTGAATTTTCTCGTGGCTGCTGTGACAAATTGCCACAAACTCATTGGCCGAACTCAGCACACTTTACCATTTTGCAGTTCTGCAGATGGAAAATCTGGGCAAAAATCGAAAGATTTGCAGGGCTGGCTTCCTGTGTGGAGGGTCTAGCACACATTTGTTGTCTTTTCTGGCTTCAGAAAGCCACCTGCATTCCTTGGCTTGGGACTCTCATCCAATTCAAAGCCAGTTGACTCTTTTTGCCTCCCTGTACCACATGTCATGTCCCTTGTGACTCTATCGAGCCCACCAGGATCATACCGGATGAACTCCCTACCTCAAGGTTGGCTCATTGACTGTCTTAACTCCATCTTCAGGCTTCATCTGCACCACCTCACCCCCACCCCCCTGCACTGATTTCCTGCCCCCCTTCCCTCCCTCCTTCTGCTCCAGCCACCTGGCCACTTGTGCCTCAGGGCCTCAGCACTGGATGTTCCCTATGCCCAAATGCTGTTCCCTAGACACGCCCAGTGTTCTTGTCTTAGTTTGCCACGTCTCTGCTCAAATGTCACCACCACCCCAGAGATGTCTTTCTTGGCCATGCTCCTCACCTCGTCTCCCTCCTAAATTATCCCCAGCAGCATGCAGAGACTTTGCACCTGCCCTGCAGAGTCCTCAAGTATCCTGCTCACTGCTGCCTCCCCTGTGAGAACATGAGCTCCGTGGGGAGGATGCCTGTGTCTGTTTTGGCCACGGCTTCTTCCCTGGGGCTCTGGCCATGCTGGCACATGCTAGGTGTGCAGGGAATGTATGCTGCTTGAACTAATAAAAGGTCCAGGCTGTAACTGGTCAGCCCAAATTCACCCTGGCTTCCAACTGAGGGTCTTCTGTTAAAATCCAGGGGCTGGAGAGCTAGACTCTGATCTGGCTCATCCCTTGAAACCTTCACCTGCCCAAGCCACCACCACCTTTCCTTCCACAGCTAGGCAGACAACCAGCAACCTGCTTGCTCTTTCTCAGATCTGGACACTTCATATAAATAGAGTCGTACAACACATGGCCTTTTGTGACTGGGTTCTCTCACTAAGCACCACGTTTGCAGATGTCTCAGTGTCCCATTCTTTCCAGTGGTCAAATGACAATCCACAGGTGTGAATGGACCACATCTCACCTACCCTTTGCCATGATTTTAATGCTCCTGACTCATTTCAGCCTGATTAAACTCTGCAGCCAGACTCACGTTTCCAGGGATCTGTATTAGGTGGTGAAGCTTAAACCGAGTCAAGGAGATGGTTAACACAAAAAGCCGGGTAACACTTACCCCTGGGCTGGTGGGAAGGGGATGCAATTGTGGGGTGGGGGTGATGCACAGATAGGAATATGGTCATGTATTTGGACTTCCCCAAGGTGCTGGGCCAGCACTCACGTGATCCCTTTCACGCTGCACACAGACATCTTGTACACTCCTCTCCCTATATGCTCAGTTCCAAATCCAATAAGGATTTAAAGTTGAGCACGAAGCTTTTAAACAAATATGCTCAGGGGTGATCTTTTAATGCCAGGTGTATTGAGATACAATTCACATATCACAACATTGACCATTTTAAAGTGAACGTCTCAGTAGTATTTATACATCCACAGTGTTGTACAACCATCTCAACCAGCTGGTTCCAGAGCATCTTCATCACATGTAGAAGGAGCCCCATATCTATTATGAGCAGTCACCCCCCAACACACACTTACTCCTGCCCCAGCGTCTGGCAACCACTCATCCAACTTCTCTCCCTATGGATTTGCCCATCCTGGATATTTCATATAAATGGACTCATATAGCACGTGGCCTTTCATGACCAGCTCCTGTCACTGAGAATGATGTTGAGTTCATTCAAGTTGCAGCGTGTGGCAGGACTTTGTTCCTTTTTATGACCATAGATTCCTCCATGGTAAGGGTAAACCATATCTCATTCCCCCATTAATGGTGTTTTTTTTCTGTTCCTCATTCATTTCAAAGTGATTCCTCTGTAGCCAGCGTCACTGGAGACTCTGGAGAAGCCAAAGGACCTTCAGCTCCTGCTGGGGTCTGCAGAAATTCCCCGGGAAGCTTGAACAGTCTTCCAGCCTCCGAACTTACTGTTCAGAAGCAAAGCTTTACAGCGATTCATGGGGTTGAAATGGTAAGAACCTGGGCGAATGTAGGCAGGCCTTGCTGGAGTCCTGGGCTGAGCAGAGAGACAGGAGTGTTGAGGCCGAGGCCAGCACTGCCTCCCTTGTTTTGCAGAAAGCGCGGGCGCGCACACACACAAGGAAATCGGTAGAGGCTGATCTGATCGGGAAGGCAGCCTTCAATGAATGACATCATTCGGAGAACATAAATCTTGGTTTGTATGATTTATTTATGTTAAGAAATCCACATACGATGCTGAGTTCTCAATGGCTTTGTTTAAGCGATGGTTTTTCCTTTTTAGTGAAAGTTGGAAGATGGTAAACAGCTCCAGCTGTAAAAATTAAAGGCGGAGGTGAAGCCAAGGTGATTATTACACAAAAATGCTGAGTGGGGAGGGTATTTGGCCCTTCCATCCTCTAAAATGGAAATTACTCTCTGCCACAATGTGCCACGAACAATTACCTGCTGTTTATTAATTAACCCCTTTTAACAGCACCACATTTCTGCTAGAAACCGTTATTTCTCTAATGTGAAAACTGGCTTACTCGTGTTTATTAGAACAACTATGTCCCATGTGGTCCAGGCTCAACACACACTTAACTGACACATATTTTTTTATGATTGGAAATGCCTTGGTAGAAGCCTCGACACTGAGCATCACTTGCTTGGCATGTTAGCCTTGAACTGAGCCTGTGAAGCCACCGGCTGAGGAGGGGGCATGGTGGAGCCTGTCCCAGTGAGGGCCAAAGAACAGTTCTGGGGTGTCTGCCCTTGAAGGTATGTGTTGGGAAGGAGAAGGGGACCTGGACTTCCCAGCAAGGGCTGGACTCAGAGGAAATACGTATCGCAAGTGGCTCAGTCTTTCTGGACACCCACAAACAAATATCCTGGCGGTTGTCGGGAGCAAGTGGGTGACTGCGATGCCAGCACACCCTCTGGGGCTCACACTCCTGGCACTGCCAAGAAACTCAAGAAGGCACTCCAAACACAGATCCCTCTGCAGCAGTGGCTCTGTTGTGCACACACCCTGGAGCCCATCACTTGGCTGTGCATGTCACTGGAGGAGGGCTTTGTGGTCAGACAGATGGATCTCACTCTCCTGCCTTGATGACATGTCCCTGTACCTCTAAGCACCAGTTTTCCATTTGTAAGGTGCAAACCATTATAGTTCCTACCACACGGGATCATTGTGAGGGCCACACAGTGCCGTGACACAGCAGAGGCCAGCTGTGGGGCAGAGGCCAGCATCCTGCCTGGCACGGGAGCCCAGACCACCTGTGTTCCACCACTGCAAGCCAGAGAGCCCCACAGATAGACCAAGTTTCTCTTTCTGCCATCACCCTCTGCCCCCATCATCCCGCAGAGGCCCCCTTGAGCAAGCTAGCTGCCTTTTCCAGCATGCAGCTAGGGACCTGGGTGGCTTGCTCACTGCTGTGTCCCCATCACGTGGGACTGGATCAGGCTGCTGAAGCAGGGCAGCCCTTTGCAAGTCGGGATAGGTGAAGGACAGGTCACTAAGACTCAGGTGCTCAGTGCAGGGCTGCTGCCTCCACTGTGATGTCCAGTAAGATCACCGCTCCCCCCATTGCCTCTGGTCTTCGGGGCTGAAATCAGATCTAAAGATCACTTCCTTCTCACTCAGTGCTCTTCATTCATTACTGACTCATTCTTTTATTCATGAAGGCTCCCAAACTTGGGCCAGCCCTGTGGCTTTGTAGAGGCACAAGATGCCCTGGAACTGCAGGTCTGCTGAGGGGAAATAGGCCCTGTATTTACCAGTACTACAGGACAGCCAGTTCCAGGAGCACTCCACCTTATAGAGGGGCCTCTGGCCATATGTCAGTGTATACAAGATTGCTGCAGTGTGATCCCAGAGCCTCGGCCTCCTGGAGAGGAGGAGTAGACCTGGGGGGAGGGGGGAAGCACTGATCACCAATGCTAGGAGACCAGGTGAGACTAGGGCAGGTCAAGATTGAGAGGGTGGGGCCTGGCTCTGGGAGCCCAATAAGACCTGCATGGGTGATGGGATCTGAAGTCCCCAGGAGCCCTGTTCTTCCTGGTCTGACTTGCCCTCTGTGTCTAGCCAGGGAGTGAGCAGCTGCTTTCTGTGACCCCAACTCAGAGCTCCTAGACTGACCTGGGTTCTGGATGAGGAGGAGTTAGAGGGCGCAGGGATCCCTACCAATGACAGCTCCAACAACCGAGATCCCCCCCAGGAAGTGCCAGCCCTCATCTGCATGCAGTTGTCTCCACAATACCCTGCTTGTTTTCCCCCATACTACACATTATGAATTCAGGGTGCTCAGTAAGCTGGGGGCTGATAGCAGGGAAGGACCGGAAGGAGGGAGTCAGGAAGAAGTTGGGTCTGACTCCCTAAAGTTTTGTCTTCACCCTCCACCTGGACTGTCTTCTAGATCTAGGCCTGGAGGGGAACAGGGAAGGCCATGTGCCCAAACCCTTTGGAGCTCTCCACCCTGAACTCCCATCCTAATTCTGTGGCTCTCCTGGGGGTGAGGGGGTCTGTCCCATAAATGAAGAGCTGCTCACAGCCAGGACCCTGCCCTCTTCACCCTAGCACAGGCCTGGCACACAGTGGATCCTCAGTGAGGTCTCTTCACTGGCCTGGGCTGCAGTGGGTGCATGGGTCTGTGCTGGGTGCAGGTGTGTTCCTGCCATCTGGGCCTCCGGCGTTCCTTCACTGTAGCTTCGTCCAGGATGCAGAAGGGAAGGAGGGCTGGGGAGCTGGACACTGCAAGCCCTGCAGGTGTTAAAGTTTAGGCATCAGGCACCAGAGCCAAGAGAGGCTGGGCCCTGCTCCATTCCTAGAGCCTGAGGGTCATGGGCGCCTGGGGCAGGGGCAGGAGGCCGGGTCCTGGGAGACAGGGAGGGTGGGGCTCCCTGATTCCGGTTATTCTGCAGGAGAGGTAAGTTTTCCCTCCCCCAGAGGCAATCCTGGTCGTCATCAGCTCCGCTCCCCTCAGTACTAGTTTAGAATGGCGGCAGGGGAGAGGGTGTCCCTCCGGGCATCCCCTTGGCCACCGCATTTCCCTTCCCCTGCCTCCCTCCCTCGGACCTGCCCAGGGTAGAGCGCAGTCGGCCGGGCCCTCCCGTTGGGTCCCTACCCCCAGCCCCGCAGTCACCCTTAGGCGGGGTGGAGTGCGGCGACCGCAAGCCCAAGGTCACGCCTTCTTGGCCCCGCCCAGACGGGCCGGGACTAGCCTGCTCAGGCGCCCGGAACCTCCCGCCGCCCCAGCGTGGGGAGGAGGAGGGAGAGGGCGAGGACTCCCTTCTGGGAGCTCACCTGGGACTAAGGCCTCTGCCGCCCGTCCTCGCCCCTGCAGCCCCGGATCCGCCCTCCACGGGGTTTGGGGAGCCCGGTGGTACGGCCCGACAGTAGGGCGGCTGGGGTGTTCAGCCTCCCTGCATCGCGGCGCGGAGGAACGTGCAGGGGTGGAGAGGGGCCGCCCAGCCGGCGGGGCTGGATCCTCACCCCCTCCACCGAGCCCTGGAGGGGACGCGGGATGCACCGCGGGACAGGCCGGGGCCCTTCCAGTCTGGGTACCGCCTCGGGGCCTCGGCCGGCAAACGGCCCCAGGGGGTGGGCTGCGCTAGTCCCGCCGGGGTTCCCAACAGTCCGTCGGGTCTCCGACCCACCCGCTGAAGCCAGCGAGAGGGGCGCGGGGAAGTGGGGCGCCACTTCACAGATGCTGCAGCCGAGGCGGGAAGCAATCCCTGCAGGGCATTTGCAGGGTTACGTCTGCGTCCTGTCGGCCCGCAGGACGCAAGGCGAAATTCGGTTTCCAAACTAAGAGGGTGGCCGGTGTGGGAGCAGGGACCAGAGCCGAGAGAGGACAGAGAGGAGGGGCTTTGCAAGCCGGCCTGTGGATCGCGGCGCAGGCCGACCCTGAGCGTCTGCGAAGTTACCAGGAGTCTGGGCCGTGTCTCGGGATCTGGGGCGTTTGGGGAGGCGGAGGGCAGACTCCCCCGCAGCGGCCCCGGGACTCGGGCGCCGGGATAGCGACCCGGCTTGCCTTTTCCGTGGCCGCCACGGCCCTGCCGGAGCTCAGCGGGAACCGGGGCAGGAGGCGGCCGCGTCCACGCGGGTAGCGTCCTTCGGAGCCACGGCACCACCTCCGCGGCGCGAAGCTCCGCGGCGCTGCTGGGCCGGGCGCTCGGGGGAACGCGGTGGCTCCCGGCGCGCAGGCGGGCGGCCCGAGCGTGAGCGCCGCGCGAAGTCCCCGCTCCGGGCGGCGCAGGACCCGCGCAGGGGTCGGCGTCGGCGCAAACCGGCTGCGGCATTCGTTGGCGGGTGTTGAGAGGTCCGGGATGGAGAGGAAGCGTGGGAACGATTCGGTTCGCTACTCCCGCAGTAGAAGCCGGAGCCCGCGCGCAGCTGCAGGAGCCCCGCTGCGGAGCCGCCGCGTAGTCCCGGCCACCGTGCGCTCAGCGGGGGAAGCAGCATTCGGGGGCTTCCTGCACTTCGTGACAGCCGGCTTGGGCCCGGGATCCTGGCTGGAGCCAACCTCCTCCCCGGGAATTCAAATGGGGAGCTCAGGCCCACAGCTTCGATCTCTTAAATTAAAAACAAAACAAACAAAAATATTCCTGATTACGCCCCCAACTGCACGTGGCAGGCCCCAGGTGCCGTCGCGCACGCATCTGCGCGCTCTGGAGAGATAGTTGCCCCACCCAGGACTCGGGGATGTAGATTAGGGACGAGAAATCTTTTGGGGCCCTCCCAAGAGGCTGTCCATCTGCAAGGAACCATGTCCTCCTGCCTGTGAAGGAAGTAGGTTTCCAAACATCTGGGGTTTGTTCGAAATCGACTACATGGTTCGCATTCCTGGGACGTCTTGGTTGAGAGTGCCCCGACGCTCTCAGGACCCGCTCCAGAGCAGGGAGTGGTCGTGGGCACCCGGAGACCTTGACTGTGAGCAGCACAGGGAACAAACAGCCTTGCCACACCACTCTGTGAACTCGCTGGGCCAGAAATCAGAGCCTGTGGGCCCCGTTGTCCTCCAAAGTTAGCTGGGTCACAGCCAGCTTCCCTGGGCTCTGCGTAGGAAGAAAGGCAAAAGGGGGCCTGGAATATTAACCCCAGAGCCTTGGGGGTGGTTGTGGTGGCCCCGGTCTGGAGCTGAGGCACCCACTCTGGAACAGTGTGGAGGCCACCCTGGGGAGGACAAATTCTCCCAGAGACAGTCCATGCCCCAACCCTTCCCCCTTTCTAGACCAAACACTCAAGCTAGCTATTGGCCCCAGGGCTGGAAGGCAGGGCATCCAGTCCGCACTGAGCCCCCTGCTGGGTGCCAGGACCACCTCCGTTTCCGTGGAGTGGGAACCAAACCAGATTGTCCCCAAGCATCCCTGGTGGTCTCTAAGCCTTCTGTTGCTCAAATCTGGGAGACATTTCCACCTAACATAGGGCAGGAGAATGTGCCTAGAGAGGGAGACCCCCATCTCAGCCTGTGATGGGGGTGGGCTGAGGACTGGTAGTCTGGACCCTTTCAGGGCAGCAGATCTCCAGGGAGAGCCCATATGTAAACTAAGGGTGGTGTGCTGTTATTCTTTTAGCTACTCACTTTTTCTGAGCAGGAACTGGAGGGTGAGCAAAGCCTGACCTGGAATCCAATTGAGGCCAGAGACTGAGTGCCTGGAAGCCTTTGGCCAAATTTCAGGGGCACAGATAGGGCTAGGGGCCAGGGAGAGGGGGCAGTGAGAATCTGTCTGGGTCAGTGCATCTGGCCTACGGGGACTTCCCATTCCCACCTGCCCGTGCACAAGCTGAAGCTGGGCTCTGCGTGGACAGGTGACGGGGCTGGTTAGGACCCTGCACCTTCCGGTACACACAGGCCACAATGCAGACCTCTCCAGAGTCCAAGCCTTTCGAGTTGGCAGGGGGTGTGAGTCCTAGCCAAGCAAAGGGACCCTCTCACCCAAGACACTAAGCTCTGGGAGTCCACAGTATCGTTGGGAGTTCAGGCAGTATCATTACTCAAGGCTTCCGGGGCGTCCTGGAGTTGGTGACCTGCTTCCTGGCTGCCTGCTATAATGCTTACTGCAGCACTGAGGGCCAGCTTGCTCATGGTCCCAAACCCAGCCCCTTCCCAAAAGAGTTTAAATGGTCTTGGGTCTCCATCAGCACCTCCCTGCTGGCCGGAAAGGCTGTGTAGGCAGAGCTCCTGTCTCAAGTGGGACTCCAGGCTGTGGCAAAGGCAGGGGGAAAGTCCTCTGTCCAGTACCCTGGACCCCAGCAACAAAGTCGGTTCCAAAACCTAATAGCCTGAAGGATGTGTCCCTGTAGCCCACACCTCACGGGCCTCTGGACTGTGGACCACTCGGCCCACAGTAGGAAGCCAAGGTTAGTGGCAGCACTCCCACACCCCAGTGCCAGGTCCCCTAAGCCAGTCACAAGACTCCCTGAAGCTTGGCAAGGTTTGAAAAGTGCCCTCCAACCTTTCAGTATCAACAAGCTGAAAAGCACTCCTCTTCCTGTTTCACCCTCACCGGGCCCATACCTGTTCCCCCATGTCCCAGTCCCCAAATGTCTGCAACGTTGGGCTGCGGTCTGGACCCATGTCTGGTTCCCTCTTCTTCACCCTTCTCTCTGCGGACTCTGCATAGCCTGACCTGTTCTCGGTTCTAAATCCGGCCACGCGGGGGCAGGGCCCGGCCAGGCCAGGGCCGTGGCCTTGGGGACAGTCTGCCCAGGCTCCTGCAACAGCCTGGGGCTGATGGGAGTGAGTGCGCTGCCCGAGCGGCACCTGGGGATGTCAGCAGCTAGGTCATCTCCTGTCATTTCTGAGCCCTGGTTCTTTCTCCCCAGGCAGACCCGGAGCTGCAGCCCCTACCCCCGCCCCAGGGCCCTGGCAGGGGGCAGAGAAGAGACAGTGCAGCCTCCCACCTGCCCTCCTTCCCCAGGCCCTGGAAAGGGGTGCAGTCCCAGAGTCTAGAGAGTGTCCTGGCACAGCTTGGCCAGGATCCAGAAGATTTTAATCACCTTCTGAGCTGAGAGAGAGGGCCAGAGTGAGCTGGGGTGCCCCCAGAAGAAGATTGGGTCTTCTGAACCTTGGAGTCTACAGGGCTGCCTCCAGGCCAGAGGGAAAGGAAGCCTGAACTTGGGTGGGGAGTGGAGGATAGGGTAGGACCTTCTGTGCAGGTGGGAGTACTTCGAAGGCACCACCCTATTCCCCCCAGGTCTCCTACCCAAACTTGCTAGGAGGCTCCCAGCAAGGAGGACGAGGGAGGCTGAGATAGGAGGATGACCTTGTGTTGTTTCTGGCCAGTGGCGCGACAGCCAGGTGAGGTCCATGGGCTGAAGCCTGCCCTGGCTGGGGTAAGCAGAACAACTCCCAGTTCTGAGCTCCAGGTTCCTTCCTTCCTCTCCCAGTGACCCCTCACCTTGAGACTGAGTGGGTTCTGCTAGGGGTGGCCCACCCAAACCCCAGAACCTGGCAGCAAGGCCCAAGGAGCCTCTGACCGGGCAGTTCTCCACGAAGCCCACGGGGACAGGCAGAGCGAGGGGTGCGGGGGACAGACCCTCAGAAGGACGCAGGCAAGGGGACTGAGCTGCCCCTGGAGCCCCTGTTGGTGCCGGTGGTCAACACTCACCTAGGGCCGGAAACAGTGGAGGCTGCATTCAGTTCAGGGAGAAACAGAGCAGGGCGGAGAGTGCCTTCTCCGTCTGGGGCTGCAAGCAGAGTGCAAGGCTGGGCACCCCTGAAACCGTGGACGCTCCGGCCAGTTGAATTCAGACAGGAAGGCAGCTGTGAAGTGCGGAGGCGGGAAGGCCCGGCGCACCGCCGCTTCTGGCTCCCGCCAAGCCCTGTTCTGTGGAGCTCTTCCTCGGGGGTAGCACCGGCCACACACCCCTCGCCATCCTGAGCGCCTCGGCTAGGACCCCAGGGTCTCCGTGTTAGTCCTTCCGCCCTTACCCGTTCACCTCTCCCGTGGTGAGGGCTCGGGTGCCACTCGTCTCACGGCACGACAAATGGGGCACACGGGGAGTGGCGCACAGCCAGGAGCCCACCCGCGGCTGCAGAGACCCCAGCAAAGGCTCGACCTCTGCCCCGCTCAGGCTGACTCCGGGGAAGCTTTAGGTCCCTAAGCCCGCAGAGCCCGCGTCCCCGGCAGGGCCGGGGTCAGCGCCTGCGTCGGCCCCCATGTCCCTCTCCAATCTCAGACACACGGGAGGAGTTCCCAGGCCCCTGGCCCGGACGTTTCGAGTTCCCCTCCGCGTCGGAGGGCTGCGAGGTAGAAGCACCCGGTCAGCTCCCGCCCTCGCACTGCCACCTGCTCCGCCGGCCCTCCCGCCCGCTCCTCACCTGGGCCGCGAGCGGCCACTTCCCCGAGGGTGGCCCAGCTCGGGGGCTCGCGCGGCGGGTACTCACCTGGGGCCCGCCCCCGCGGTGGCCGGGTTCGGACGCCGGCCCCCCGCGCAGCCTCCCCGGTGCCCGCGCGCGCGGCTCTCCGCGGTTCCGCGCGGACGGAGCGCGGCGGGTCCGAGTGTCCCCGGCCGCCGGGATTGTGGCGGAGCGCGGAGCTGGCGGCGCCACCGCTGTTGTTTTTGAGCCGCGGAGCCCGGAGCCGCAGCGCTGGGGTGGGGGCGAAGGGGAGGGGCGGGAGCCGGGCAGGCCGAGGGGGGCGGCGGGGCCCGGAGGGGGCTCCGGAGGAGGCTTCGGCGGAGCCGGGATCGGCGCGCGCGGCTGGGACACCCCCTCGGGCGGGGGCGGGGCGGGGCGGGGGCCGCGGGGAGACGCGGGGAGAAGAGCAGGCCGGGGCGACGCGGGACGCAAAGCTTTTTAATTAGGAATAAAATGCCATAAAACGGAGCCAACCCAGCCAGACCCGCGTCCGAACTGTGGGCGCGTCCCCCCCCCGCCCCCGTCCTGGGAAGGGGCGCGGACCCGCGCCGCCGCCACTCCGCCCGCGGCCGGCGCAGGGGCAGGGTGGGGGCATCGTCACCTCGCCTCCGGGGCCACCTGGGTCCTTTTAAAGTGTCCGGGGTGCGGGCCCCGGGCGGGAGCGCAGAGCACGGAATGTGTTCTTAAAGGGCCAGTTCCGAGCTGCGCTGGAAAGGGGAGGGGGGAGAGGGGGCGGGGGGGGGAGAGATAAGTGAGAGGAAGACCGGGAAGGCCGAGGAGAGCCCCCCAATCCCGCGCCGAGGCGGCGGCGGCGACGGCGGCGCGACGATGAGGATGATGAATACATTGCAAAGTTTTTTTGGCCCCGGCAAGGGGTGTCAGATTGAGTGCTGTGTGCGCATGTGCGAAGGTGTCCAAACTGACAATGCTGGGGAGATGAAGATAGTGTGTAGCTGCTTCTGGACTCAAGGAGGAGGAGAGAGATTCCGCGAGCCGACACCATGCGATCCAAGGCGAGGGCGAGGAAGCTAGCCAAAAGTAAGTCTCCCGCGCTCGGCCGCGCCGCGCCGCCGGGTCCGGGCCGCGGGGCCGGGGCGCCCGGGCCAGGGGTGCGCGTCGGGGCGCGGCCGGCGCGCCCTGGGCTCCCGGCCCTCCGGTCGGCCGCGCGGCCCGGGGGCTGCTCCGCCTCCCGCGCTCCGGGGCGGCCGGGCTCGGCGCAGAGGCTCGGGGCGCCCGGGCCGCGCGCTCCCCGAAGGCGCCGGCCCCCTCCTCGCGAACCCCCTCCCCCCCCCAGTGTCAGGCGCTCGGGCCCGGGAACCCGAGGCGCGCGGTGGGGGCCGGGGAGGGGGGCGGAGGGGGAGGGCTGGGGGTGGAGGGGAGCGAAAAGCGAAAGTTAGCGAAAAGTTGACGAAAGGGGAGAGCAACTTTTTCCTCCTCGCTCGCTCTCTCCCTCTCTCTCTCGGAGTGGCTCTCAGTCCTGGTCAAATCATATTCCGGGCTTTTGAAATAGTGGGCGCTAGAGCACCGCCTTTGGCGTCCGCCAGCTGGGCGCAGAGGAGGGAGACCCCGAGCCGGGGAGGGGGCGGAGGAGGGGGCGCGGGCCGGCGTCCACCGCGCCTCGCGGGCGCAGGGCAGGGGCGGCGGCACGACAGCCCGGCCGCCGGGGCGGCAACACGGACACGTCCTCCGGGGCCGGCCCCGCGGCCGCCAAGTGTATTCCCGCCCCGTGCCCCGCGCGGCGGCGGGCGCTCCTCCGGGACTCCGGGACCCCGGCACCCGCGCGGCCGGCCCGGGAGGGAGCCCGTGCCTCCGGCGGGAGGGTCCCCGCCCGGCCGCCCCCGCCTCCCGCCGCCGCCGCCGCCCCCCTCGCCCCGGCCGCACGCGCAGCCCCGAGGCCCGGAGGGGACGGAGCTGCCCGCGGCGACGCTGCCCGGTCCCCGCTCTTACTTTCTCTTTCGCTCCGTCTCGGGCCGAGCCCCGAGCTCCGCGCGCCCGGCCCGCCGCCCGCCGGGTCCGCGCCGCCGGCCCGGTGCGCCCGCCGCTCGCCCCGCCGCCTGCCGCCGCGCCCGGGCCCCCGCGCTCCCTCCACTCCCGGACCGCTGGCGCCATCGGCGGGGAGGCCCGCGGGCCCGGGACCGCGGCCCCGGCGGAGGGCAGGTGGGAGCGGCGGAGCCGCGGCGGGGAGAGCGCGGCTCCCGAAGCCCCGGCCGAGGCCCGGCTGCAGCGAAGCGGGAGCGCCGCGCGGGGACGAACCGGCGCCGCGGTGCCAGCCGCCCGCTCCTCCGCCGGCCGCCCGCCCACCCACGCCGGGGGCGCCAGGCCAGCTCCCCTGGGATCCCCGCGCGACCACCAGGCCGCTCCGCCCGCCCCTCTCCCGCCTGACCCTGGCCGGCCGAGCCTCCGCACCGGGGCTGAGCCCCCGAGCACGAGCCTGGTGGGCTGGGAACTCCGACACTTTCCGAAGAAGTTGTGCTGTCGTGGTTGGGTCGGCCTGGCTCCCGGGACAGCGGCCCCGCGGGGCTAGGCCCGGCGCGCGCCATGGAGCACCGGGGAAAAGCAGCTCCCGGCGCAGGCAGGACGGCCCGGAGCCCCCGAGTTGTGTGGGGCTCCTCCTGGAGGCGCACCTTTCCGGCGCGTCTCCCTTGCCCGGTGCTCGGGGCCTCGGCCTCCTCCGTCTCCCCTGACCTCTGGCCCCTCTTGGTGCGAACAAGGCCCCAGTGTTTTGTGGCTGGTGCGCCAGGGCTGGGTGCCCGCTACCTGTGGGCCCGCAGGCCTGGGGGTGTGGGTGTTGGTGTGTGAGCACGGCGGCTTCCTGAGTCTCATTCCTGGGCTGCAGGCTGCCCCGGTCAGGCTCGGGCCGAGGAAGGACCTGCGGCTGGAGCCCTACGGTGGGACGTGCAGCCGCGCTCTGGCTGGGCCTTCGCTGTAAGCGAGAGGCGGCTCAGAGCCCCCAGCGCAGCCCTGGAAACAGCAAAGCGTCCTGCACTCGGCTCCCTGCCTGCTCCACCCCAACAGGTGGGGAAGGGGGCCCTGTTGGCTCTTCTCACCACTTGGAATGGGTGCCTGGCCCTGAGGCCAGGGGACCAGAATCGAAGATAGGGCAGAGCACAGGTCTCCCTGTCCTGGGAGTCCATGGTGAGAAGGAGCCAAAGCGGGGCAAGTGTGTCCGGCCCAGACCCCGCTGGAGCCCGCAGGAGCAAGCGCTGGAAACCCCTCACAGCCGGGACAGCTGTCCCCAGCCCTGCCCGAAGAGGTGGCCGAGGCCGGCACAGGGCCACAGCTGCCTGCCCGATACGGAGCACAGGATCCGCTGAGGAATTTCATTTCATAGGACAATATTTTAAGCAGATGTGGAGGTCCCTGGGGACCTGCCTCCATAACCTGAATCTGAGGCAGCAGGGCAGCCCCAGTGCCGCCAGGAGAACCTCCTCCTGCAAGCCACATCGCGGCCAGGGGCAGGGGGCTGGGGGAAGAAAGAGAGGTCACAGTTATAGGCCTGGGTGCAGGGCTGGGCTGTGCCTGAAGCCATGTGTGGGGAGCAGAAGGACAACCTGGTCAGTGAGTGAGTGAGTGTCACCCCTGAGTCAGAGCTTGAGGGCTGCCCCGGAGGCTGCATCTGTGGCTGTAATTTCGTTTGTGTTTCACTAGGACCCCACTCCAGGGGTCTCCCTGCGGGGCTTGCATGCAGACTGAGCTGGTGGCACTTCTGGGGCCCACCCTGGGGGCTGTGAGTTGAGCTTTCCAAGGACAGAGGGCCCTGAGGTGCTCACCACCTCACAGAGGGAGCCTAGGCAGCTGGGGACAGAGTGAAGGCAGGTAGGTCCAGGTCCCCTCACACAGGCCAGGGCGCTTGCTGGCCCGTGGGGAATCGGGGCTGTCCCTGCCCTACATTTAAACACAAAACGCCTAACAAAAGCTTTGTGTTTCTGCCGCTGTTGTGAACCAGATGGGCAGGTATGGGGGTCTACGCAGCCCAGGTGCCCTCCTGCCCTTGTAGCACAGCTGGGGGGCCCTGTGCACGAGAAGATGTGCTCTCAGAGAGCCCCCATCAGAGCCGCCCCGAGACCTGATCACCATGGACGTGCTAAGACAACTAGACATGACATAGTCCAGGCCTGGGGATAGTGTCCTGGGGACAACTGCCGCCTGGCCCCCTGGGGTGGAGGTGGGAGTGCTACCTCTGCTTGATGCCGGACATGGTGTGTCCTGTGTGTGCATCTTCAGGGTGACGTGTATGTGACAGGGTGTGGGGAGCCTGGCTGGAGGCTGAGCTCCTAGCCGGTTCCTTCTCCGAAGTAGAAAGCAGCGGGGCTCGGGCTCTGCTGGGCCCTGCCCTTCTCCCGCCGGCCAGGGAAAGCCTGCCCCTTCCACCACTTCTCTCCCCGCAGCCAGGACGGCAGCCTCCTGTCTGGACGCCTAGAAGGGCAGCAGTGCCAGGAAATGTCCGGCAGGAGTCGAGCGACTCGCCCCGCTTCGGGCGAAAACGCCGAGGCCACGGAGGAGGGGCGGGGTGCAGGGCTGGCGGCCAAGGCCAGGTGCCCTGCGGCAGTGCGCTGAGTGCCTGCAGGCTCTGGCTCCACCACTGGCCCCGCGGGTGTGCCTGGGCGCCCAGGCCTGTGGGCGGGGGCGGGTGCCAAGTCCTGTTGGTCGGGTGACCTCCGAGCGGGCTCCCAGGGGAAGGTCCTCACCACCGGACACCCACCGGGCCACCCTGCACATACTATTGGCCGTGGGCAGGGAGCAGGTGCGGGCTGAGCCGCGCCCCCCGCCCCCCTCCGGGGCCCGTGGCTCCTGAGAACCCTGAGTTACAGCACGGGGCTGCGGACCCGGTCCCGGTCCCGACGTTTCTGTTGGGAGGCCGGGTGCTGGCGGTGGGGCCGGCGGGAGGCTCCCCCCACTGGGCCCCTAGGGGGAGGCCGTCAGCTCACAGGGCCGCTGTAGGCTCGATTAGCCCCCTGTTTTATTCAATTAGGAGGCAATTAGGGATCCTTGGGGGGCTGGGGCTGGTAATTAAGGTGATGTATAATTAGAGTTTCAACAAAAATTATCCAGGATTAAAAATCTTTTGAATAATTTCGTTTAAAAATTTCAAATAGCGTTAAAGACAATTTATCAGGTTTTGAATCAAACCCGTGTAACAAGTCTTGGACGCTACAGCGGGAGGAGCGGGCGCGGGAGGACTAGGGACAGCTCGAGCACTGTCCCCCTGCGGGAAAGAAACTTGGCGAAGGGACAGAAGAGCCGGGCCTTGCTGCGCGGTACAGTGGCTGTCGCGCGCTGGGACGCGGGCTGCCTAGGGCTGCGGACGGCGTGGGCCAGCCTGGCCTTGGGGCCTGGGGACCCCGTGCTGAGCCAGCGTCGCTGCAGCCCCCTGTTCTCCGCGTACAAAGTCCCAGTAACTACCGCGCCGCCACGTGAACAGCGCTGCCCGTCTACACAGCGCTGCCGGTTCGTGGCAGAGGCTGCCGCCCCGGGAGCCCTGCACCCCAGCCCAGCCAGCGGGAGCAGCACCCTCCTCTTCCAGGGCCAAAATCGGCCCCAAGGGTCTCCGCCTCTTGGTTTCCTGAACGGAGAAGGGCAGACTCGGACTCCCAGCTCCGGGACTCTTGACCCTGACCCAGACTCTGCGGGCGGGAAGCCCGCGCCCCCATCCCAGTGGCTTTGCAGGTTTGGGCGCAGAGAGTCGGGAGAGTGCTCCCGGAGCCCGGGTCAAAGTCAGGGTGGCGTGGGGAGGAAGGAGATGGTGAGGGGATCCGAAGCGCCGCTGGGTGCTGGAGGTCGGGCTTTGCGGGATCAATCCTGCCTTCCAGGATGCGTGGAGGTGGAGTATTCGCCCCGTGCATTTGCCCCAGGCACCTGCCCACTGAGAGGTCCTACCAAAGTCGCAGCCCAGCCTCCGAGCCTCCCGAGCCTCCAGGAAACAGGAGGGGCCAGGGTCCCGTAAAGGCATTCCTCGACCACTTGCTCAGGCTGACCCCACTTCCCTTCATTGATCCTGGGGATGGAATTTGGCCTCCTGGGCACCACTTTTAGCGGCAAAATCTCCCAAACACAGAGAGGTTGAGTACCCAGTGGAAGTCACACAGCAGTTAGGAATGAAACTGAATGACACCGAAGTAAAGTTCCCCAAGCTTTCGTATTTCACACCATCACCCCCCCACCCCTTCCTTAGGGTTCCGCGGGTTGTAGTTAGTTCCATAGAATTTTCTTTTTTTATGTGTCAAGGTTTAAGCATTTTCCCCAAGGACAGTGCTATGCTTGTAACAGGTCTGGTGTTTAAAAGCAAATAAGACATCAGTGTTCTTACAGCTTTTGAATGCCACCAGCTAACTGTCCTCAGCCTCCTCCGGACCCGGTGTTTTTTGCTGGGATCTGGACTCTCCTGCTGCCCTTCCACCCCAGGCCGCACAGGACGCTCTGCCATGAGCTTTTCCAGCCTCTGGCTCTGGGTGTCCTCTCCCCAGGTCAGGTGCAGAATGGCGGGCTGTTGACCTGGGTCAGCCTCATCTGCAACCCCTCCCGTGTACTATCTTTTTTTGTGAGCAAAGGCAGGAGGTGTAGGGCTAGCCTGCTCACCCTCCCGCTGCCACCCCAAATCTGGAGGGAAATAATCAGCGCCCCTCCCCCAAGGCAATCAAGGAGAGGTGGAGCCGCCGCTGTGTGGACATGAGCCACCCTGAGCCACGGGGAAAGGAGCCGGCCGCTGTAGTCGCAGGTCTAGCCCCAAATCGGCTGCTGTTCCCTAAGCCTGGGCACCTCGCAGGCTACTGTGAGGGCCGGGGTGCTCCCTGTAGGCTGGCCAGTGCTCCTGAGCTCTGCTGGGCCCCAGGGCGATGGGGAGGGCCTCTTCCTGCCCTACCACTCTCTCTTGGGGTTTCTGCCATCAAATCCTTGGCTGGCCTGCCCGGCTGGCCTCTCCCGAGAGTCAGGAACAATGCCCCGGAGCTCGCAGAGAGCGGTGCCTCGGCTCCGAAATACATATTTGTTTAATAGTTAACATTCTGTGCAAAAAAGGAGGGAAGTCAGATTCTGGTGAAGGCTTTGCTTATTTTATATCCACTATAACTATTTCTGTCCATGAAAATTGGCTTAATTATATCAATGGAATGTTTCTTTTTCAATTCTGTATGCAATTAGTCCATCTTGCTGGCTGCAATTTATTTTAATAAAAAAATAAACCAGTGGTGTGTTCAGTTCCTCGTCCCCTGGGGACAAATGCGATTGGTGTGTTTAATTTCATTAACTACAATGCGGCCTACTGGAAAAATGTATAAAATCAGCTTTATACAGCTTAAACACTGGCATTTGAAACAAATCATTATTGCATTAGCTGTCACACTGGTAATTCTAGAATCTAAGGAAAAAAATATATTATGGCTGTTTTTATAACCCTTTGCAAATGCACTGTTAAAATAATTTATAATCATTTTAAAACATGGCTGGGTCCTAGCGAATATTTTACCTCCTCTAAATCAGGTTCTGCATTATCCCGTGCCCATTTTACTTACTGATGCTTGTGTCATTTCCAGCCCCAAATATGCATCTTTCAGGGTGGAGACGGTGCAGTCTGTCTTTAAGCAAAGGTGATAACATGGGTCACCTTTTCATTCTGGTCTGACCTGGGTCTCAGGTGGGTCTCAAGGTGAAATATTTGGTGTGACGTTTTACTCATCTGAAATGTGCCTGAGGCCAGGGGGGGACGGGGGGGGGGGAGGGAGGGGGGCGGGGGCAGAGCGGGTGCTTGCAGAGCCTTCCCCTTCACCACAACCCCCTCACCCCCAGTGGTGGGCGGAGGGATCTGGGAGCAGACCGGCTTTAGGGCTTTACTGACTTGGGAGCAAAAACATCCCAGGGCGGGTGTTCCCCCGCTCAAACTCGGGGACGTGAGGAGCAACATTTGCTCTGCTTACCCCGGAGACCCTGCTCAGGAAAGAGAACCGGTGACCCTTTCGCACATGCTTTCTGAACCTGACGTGAGAGTTCTCTGCAAAATTCACCAGACTCATGCTGCCTTTCGGTGGCAGCACACTTCCGGGAAGGGGGAAGGGCTTGTGCCTTCAGTCCGCATCCCTGGGGGAGCTAGGGGTGGAAGCAGGATCCACCTTATCCAAGGGAGGAGGGAGTCTGGGCCCAGCCTGACCTGGCTCTGCAGGTGAGGCAGGTGATGGGGTACTGGCGGGTGCTGGCCCCCAACTCCCTCCCATGGCCATGTGCCTAGAGGTGCTCAGCGGGATCTGGGAGCAGGGTGCTGAGAGAAGCCCAGGGCTTCTCGGATAGCCAGCTCCTGGCTGTCTTGTGCACTTTGGGGGTGACCTGAAGGCCCTGTGGAGTGGGCGCTGGCCCTTCCCAGCATGGAGGTGGATGGGCAGGCGTCTGGCTGGGAACAAGCAGAGACTCGGGGGCTCAGCCTGGCCTTGGGCTTCTTCCAGGCCCCTGGCCCCTCCCACCCCCAGGTAGCACCACTGGACGTTGAGAGGAGGAAGGCCACAGTCAAGCGTAGTTTGAGGTGGGGATCTGGCTGCTGCACAACTCAGGGCTTCCCAGTCCTGCAGGTGGATTCTTGGGGAGTTCCGAGAGATGCACTTGGGCATTTCTGGCCCTACCAAGGGTGAACCCCTAGCCCTGCCCCTTCACCTCCTGACTCACCCGATGGAATTACGCGGACTCTATCCTCTCCTTCTGATACAGTTCTATTCTCTAATGGATGCTACTGCGGGTGATGGTAGGGCACGAAGGGGGCCCCAGGCACACAGCGTCCTTGCGTCTGAAGCCCCTTCCTGCTCCTCAGGACCCTGCACGGTGGGGCTGGGTCTCCTGGATCCCTAACTCCATCTGTCCCAAAGTGGGTCCCCAGACCTGTGGGTTGCTTTCCATTCAGCATGCTGCCGAGTGGAGGAAGAATTGGCTTTGTCTACTTTCCTACTTTAGAAAGAATAACAAAGCCGAATGCTTGGTGCAAATATGAAGCCCTGGACCTGGATGCTTGGGGCCTGTGGCTAGGGGCTTCCTGTCCGGCCCCAGAACCCAGCAACCCCCACTCCACCTTCATACTGTATGTGTCCCACCGTTGCTGCCGGCAAGGCACCCCACCTTCTGCCACCAGATTGGTTCCCCTTACGCCTTTTGCCTCAGCAAGGGCAGGTATAGGGCCTGCTGCTCACCCTCCCACCACCCCAAATACCTGTGTGCATCTAGCTTCCACAGGTGTGACTGCATGGAAGTTTCTGGAAGGGTGCAGCGTGGTGTTTGGTGGGGCCCTGGGGCCAGGGGGATGTGAGTGAGGCCGAATTCTTCCTCCATCCGGACAGGCAGTGAAAGTTTGGGCTTTATCCCCTTGGTCTGCTTGGGGAAATGTTGTGTTGGTCCTCAGCATCCCAAGCCTCCCTGGGGCTCTTCAGGGTGGGGGTGGGGGTGGGGGCATAAGGATGGTGTGCAGGCCTGTAGGGGTGCGCCAGCCAGCCCCATGGTGTAGCCCCCAGCACGTGGAGCTGCTGTGCTTACCGCAGGGTGCCCATCATGCAGCCCTAGGGCTCAGCTGGACTGCCCAGCTCCAGCCAAGGGCTCACTCTGGTTCTTTCCCTACAGCTCGGTCAGGAAGTAAAACACTCACACAAGATGCTTAGGTCGTGGTTTTATTTTCAAACTGAGAAGCTCTGGTGCCCGGGTCGGATTTGGCCCCTCTGACATGCTGCCCAATGCCAGCCTGCTCTGAAGCTAGCCACCCCCTCCTGTAGCCTCCCCGGACCTTGTCCATCCTTCTATCACTCTCTGGGGTTTCAACAGCTCTTGGCATTTGCCAGGTCTTCTCTCCTCAGAGGTTGCCAGCTTCTGCAGTAGGTCAGGGTCTTTGGTGTGTTTCGGGGGCTCCATTCCATCTATCCATTCCTTCCTGCCCCTGGAGTGGAGCAGGCTGTCCTTGGGCCTACTGTATGGAGTGCTCTGAGACATGCCCGAGGTTCCCCACATGGCTACCCAGCTATGGGCCAGCCCTCCAGAAACAGACGTGGTCAGGTCACCAAGCTCGGGGCAGTGTGACGAGTTGGGGGCTCACAGGTCCTTGCTCTGAGATCTAGGCTTCTGTGTCCAAGCTGTTTGGATGGGCAGAAAGCCAGACCAACGGGCTAACCCCCCAACCTCATGACTTCTGGGGGCAACCCCCTCTCTGGTGTCCCTGGCCTTGGGTCTGTGTTGGCAGGGTGGCTGGACCCCTAGCTCTATTTCAAATTAGAAAGGCCAAAGAGAGGGAGAGGAGGGAACGGTGCTCAGAGAGGAGCTTTGCTCATTTGTCTTTGCTTCTGTGAGTCTCTGTGTTTTAGATTCAGTGGCTCACTTGAAACATGTGTGAGTCTCTGGCACCTACGGTAGGCAGGGCACCCCCGACGCTTGGGCGCAGCGAGGCAGGGATAAAGTGCTTGGGTCGCCGCATGATGAATGAGGACTTGCTATGGCTGGGAACTCTTTCCTGTGACATAGTTTAATCCCCGTATCTATATTCAGAAGCTGGCAGTCAATATTATGCCGAAATATGGATTTACATAATAGACTCCCATTGCTCCTTCTGGTTGCGTCTCTGAGGGAAAGGGGCATGCATTTAAAAGCGCTCAGACATTTGTATCTGCTCAATGGGCTGTAACAGCCTCTTCAGAAAGGCCGGGCCACATCGGTCCATAAAACACTTAAACAAAGACCGGAAATTATGCTCACGGGAGGAGCCCAAACGGTGGCCACAGGAAAGCCGGGCTGGCCCCAGGCAATCACGGGGTGTCGACCCTCGTGCGCCCCCCGCGCCTCCTCCCTCCTGCTGCAAAGCCTCTGTCACCCCTGGCACTAATGGCCCTTGATGACGACGCTGCTCCTTCGGCAGGTCAGGCGAAGGTCCAGACTCAGGCCATTTCTCAGCATCCACATCTGCGCCGAGCGGCCGTGATCCCCTCATACCCGCTTAGGTCTTTACCGCATTGGAAATGAGCATCTCTGGCTTGTGCTGACCTAACAGCCGTTTCCAGCCCCCTATTCAGAAGTGGCTGTGGGTCACTTCTGCTGGCCCAGCTACCATGAATGTGCCGGTGTCATCGGGGTCAGATCCCAGAGTGGTTCTGGGCACTGTTTCTGGGGCTTTGATGTGGAGAAGGGCACCATGCTGCCAGAAGACCCCAGGTCCCTTTCAGAGGAGAGCTCATGAGAAGGTCTAGGATGTCAGTTTTTAGGGAGCTGCTTTAGGCCGTGGTGGTACCCAGCATGGGGCACCGCGTATCCAGGGGGCTGTGCCACCTGCATCCAGGCTGCCACCTGCTCACTCCCAGATGCTTCCCTAAGGGGTCTGGCCCTCCTTGCAAACTTCTCCCAGGTCTTATTCTTGGGAAAGCCAGGGTGTTCTTGAGCTGTCTGAAAACCGGGGGGGGCGTTTCTATTAGCCAGAGCCGCTGCTGCTAGAGGGAGGAGCGGCCCCTGGTGTAGCCCCTGCATTGGTCTGTGTGTGGAGCTGGTCTTGGTCAGTGTGGATCTGTCCATCTGTGTGCAGGTGTACTATGCATGCATGCACAGGTGCGCACCTGTGTGCAAGTGTGGGTGTGACGTCTGAGTGAGGCTTACCCTCAGGCTGTTCTTTTTGTTTTGCCGATAATGACGTTGTACCATCCTTGCTCACTTATGCTTTGCACGGTTCCCCCCTACCAAACACACACTGCTTAGTTCTCTGCAGGGTCTGAAAGGCTGGCTGTGGGGCGGCCGGGCCCAGAGCCCTCCGTAGCTGGCCTTTGTGGAAGAAGGGAACGGAGAAGTTCAAAGGTGGAGGCAGGCGATCTGCGAGCATTTGCCCACACGTTTATAACCCCCGGAAGACACGAAGAGGAGAGGGAGCTGTTTGGATAATCCTGCCCTAGCGCTCACATCTAGAAAAATTAGGCCCTCTTGAAAAATTATAGAATTATGCCGAAGTGTCAAGTTCCAAGATAATGATGTGTCTGTGCGCGAAAATATTAAATTGCAATAACACGCCTGTGAGTACCTCTCTGAATAGGGTATTCAGTTCCCAGCTCGGGCTGAGCTTACAGCCAGTGACGGATAGAATACAAATGGTGCCGTAAAATGTGGGGGGCAACCGCCGGACGCTGTCTTTCCGACCGGGCTCTCCATCTCGGCCCATCCAGCCATCCTTTTCTTTTAATGAAACAGCCCGACGACGTGGCTAATTATTTATTTATCACGTTAGCAGGAGGAAAAGCTGTCAGAGACAGATCGATTTTTCCCAGGAAGTGATTTGACATTACTTTAGAAATCAGACCATGGGGCGATGCCGGGTGCTGCCCTCAGACCTCCCAAAGTTCATCTGCGGACCGTGCCGAAGGTCCGTGCTTCCAGACGCGGGTCGGAGGCCGGCGCTGACCGTGCACCTCGGCAGGGCAAGCTGTCTTTCCCACCAGGGAGGACGTATCGTGGGTTTGTGTTCGGAGGAGTGCATTTGACGTCTTCTTCCAGACCAATGAAATCCCAGCAGCAACAAGTCAGTCAAGGGACAGGGACGAGGGGAGACGTCTTGCGTCTCCACCAAGCCCTGGGAGACGTGGCATTTTTCATAAGACGCCGGTGAGATGGGGGCCCCTGTCCCGCTCTGGGCGCAGCTCTCAGTCCTGTTTGGGGAGCCAGCGTGTGCCTGCGTGTGCGTGTGACAGGCGACGGTGCAGTGCTGTGGCCTCACGCTCGCTGCCGGTGAACAAAAGGACTATACAGGCCGGTGGAAAGCAAGTCCTCAGAAACCCTGGGGGCAGAGCGCGGGCCCAAGAGGGGGCTCTCGTTTCTCGGCTGGGAGTCAGAAACGCGGAGCAAAGCCCCCGTGCCCCCCGCCCCGGTCTTAACTTTCTCTACATCGAAGGTGTTAATCTTACCTTCCGAAGGTTAGATAAAGCCGCTTGAGGCTGTTTGTTATTGAATCTCATCTGCTAATTATGGTGGTGGACTTGGTTCGAGGCCCGAGGCCTGTCCCGGCCACCCCGCCGGCCCTGGGGCTGGCAGCCCGCAGAGGGGCCCTTCTTTGCTGTAACTCAAGTGCTCCCTCACCAGGGTTTCAGGTTGCCTCCAGAAGCTGACAGACGACCCTCGCTGGAGGGGAGGGGCCGTGGCCACGGGGGTGAGAAGCCTGCTGCTGCTGCTGCTGCTGCTGCTGCTGCTGGTCCTGGCTGCTCCTGGGGGGGCGGGGGGCTTGACCCACAGCCTCTGCCTGTCTGGGTGCAGGAGAGGGCTAGGGCGGGAGGAGTGCAGCCTTGCCTTTCCTTACAAAGAACCCCCTGACTCTTTATTCACTGGGCCGTAGAAGAATACTCAGCCTCATGCACAAGGCCCATGGCTGGCTGCTGGGGTGGGGGGTGGGGGGTGCAGGAGGTCTCCCACAGCTCAGGAGGGCCTGCAGTGGGCTCTGCAGGACATCGGGACCTCCCGGTGGGATCCGAACCTCTTGGGAAACCGGGCCCGTGATGCTGATCCCCATCAAACAGTGGTAGTCGCCAGCAAATGGGCACAGTCTGGCCCAGGGTGCTTGGGAGGGTCACCGCTGGGACCTGGCCATGCAAGGCTGGGCCAGGAGGGCCACCTGGGGGCCACGATGACCTCTCACCTCCAAGTCCCTGACACTAACCGAATCTGTAAAAGCAATACCAGACCTTGGGTCGGCAGGCAGAGTGGGGGGCAATGGAGCCATGGCACCGCAGTAATGGTGGTGAGCACCCCTGTGAGCATCACCGCTGGGCCCCTCCCACTAGTTCCCAAGGCTTCTCAGGTCAGAGGGCCACCAGCCCCAGGCTTCAGAGTTGGCTCTCCATCTTCTCTTCCCAAATTTCAAATGGGAGATGCGGCTCCATCATCTCGCTGATCTTGGATGGAGCAGAGGAACTTGACAGGCCACCTGTTGGCCACTTGTTGCTGCCCCCAGGGTGGGAGGCTGGCCCTAGGGCCCCCAAGGCAGCCAGTGGAGTGCCCCAGGGAGACCTCCTGCCCCTTGCAATTTTCAGGAGCAAGCAGGCCCCCTAGAGGGCCAGGAAGAACACCTCCAGGCCAGCCTGACACTCTCCCTTTGCAGTCATCGTTGGCTCAGGCTGAGAGAGACAGGACAGCTGCTGGTAAGCAGGAACCTCAAAGGTGACCGGACTCCAACCTGCTGGGCTCCAAGGACCGTCCCCCCAAGGAAGGCCTGAGTTTAGCTTTAGAGAAGCTGAGGTGGGGACCCTGTGGAAGCATCCTTCATCCTTACCACGGCTGGGTTAGGACACACACACCAGGCACAGCCATGGTGCCCTGTCCCCGCAGGTCAGCTTCTGGGCTCCCTGACCTATCCCGTCTCTGCTGGGCCAGGATAGAGTTGGGGCTGATGGTTGGTGCCACATGCCCTCCTTCCCCAACACCTATGGCCTGTCCTGCAGGGCTGGGGGTGCCTCTCCAGACCCAGCGAGGCAGACATGGGTATCCAGTCCACCTCTGTCCCTTCCAAGCCTGGGAAGAGCCAACCAGATTGGAAGGAGGAAACTCCATCCTAGTGTCCAAGGGTGGGGAGCCCCACCCCTCCATCCTCTCCAGGGCAGGATGCCCACAGTGACCCCTTGCCCGACAGTTCTGCCTGGTTCAGATGGGATGTGGGGCAAGAGGCAGCAGGCATGTGATTGTGGTGTTATTATTGCTATGTCAGCAGCTATTTGAGGTTTCTGGAATTTTCTTGCACCTGGCTGAAAGCAGGTTCATATGTGAGTGTGGAGTAGTCTCGCGGGAGCCTCTGGATATGGCCTGCAGACTGTGAAGCTCCTCTGAATAATGTGATGAGGGGGACGTGATACGGGTCAGGCGGCTTTGCAGGGCTACACCATCCTGGCTGGAGGCACCTGGCCCGAGGCACTGCCTGCCGTCGTGGGGGAGGGCCGGTGATTGTCAGGGTGCCTTGGGCTCCTGAGCCCTCAGTGTCTTTACTGGATTTGGAGGCTCCAGGAGAAGAAGAGCTGGAGGCCCTGGTGAGCTGCCCTGCACGTCCCGGGGCACAGCACTGTCCAGGGAAGGGGTTAGAGTCTGTGGTGAGCCCTGTCCTCTGGGGTCCTTTGCTTAGCTTTGTGCTGGAGGAATTGGGGTACTGAGTGGCAGGTCCCAAACCTACAAGGGAGGAATCTGCTTTTCCTCTCTGCTGTTGTCTTGCTGACACTTGCACTTCTGAGTCTGTCTGCACATCTAGAGGGTCAAGCTTAGGACTTGCTCAGAGGACCACAGGATAGTGGGGCTTTCTGGCAATAGGTTTGTGTCTGCACTGCCACACACATGCCTGCCCACAGGTATGCAGGAGTGCATTCCCACACGTGTGATGCACACACATGCACACAAACTGACCTATGCACAGGCTCACACTGGGACAGGTCACTCCATGCAGTGTGTATACGTGTAACACGTACACACACATGCACTTGTGTACACATGTGCAGACTGCTCTGTGTACACACGCGCACACATACACATGCACAACTACATGAGCTGGACTCTGGGCTTAGCCTGGACAGCTCAGGAGATCCATCTGTAGACATCAAAGCAGAGCACATTTTTGGTGGGTGAAGGGACCCTCCTCCAGGGAGCTGTCACTGGGTTCCTTGGCCCCAAAAGAAGAGGAGAGGAAGGCTGGGACCTCTGAGTCCAAGCACTAGCCTGTGGGCCCCTGCAAGAAAGAGCGTCTTGGCATCTCCGGGGCTGGGGGGGGGGGCCTGTCCCTCCTCCCTTGCCGGGGTCAGCAGTCCTAGAAGGCCCTGGGGTGTTGGGGGGTGTGTCTCTCTAGGGTGGGGCAGGGGGTGGCCTCCAAAAGCACCACAGGACGGGCTGGATCTGGTGTCATGCAGACGCAGGAGAAGGGGCACAGGGTCCCCTCTGGCCCTTTCAAAGGGACATTTGATCTGAATGCTGGGGCCCAGTAAGGAGATTCCCGAGAACCAGTGCTGACTGAGTCAAAGCTCTCAGCGCTGGAGAAAGCGTAGGGACTCTGGCATGAGGCCCTTTGTGGGATTATCTGCCCCCCTGGGAGGCGTGGAATGCTGGGGGTGAGAGGCCATGGCGATATAGAGCTCACGCAGCCCACCGATAAAGAGGGATGCTTTCTGTGGCCGCTCCATCTCCGAAATTTGAGGTGTGGGCCCAGAGTGGAGGCCGCTGGCCCGGGACATTTGAGCCAGGGAGGCACCGTCCGCTCTGCCTTTGCCCTGGAGAATTTGAGTCAAGGCTGCGTCTGCCAGTGCGGAGACTCAGGGCTCCTGCCCACTTTGAGAACACAACGTTTGGAGAGACGGAGCAGACCAGGCTGTTGGGGGGGCAGGCGATGTCTTGGCGGGTCTCAGCTGCTGTCGGGATGTCAGGCAGAGAGGCTGACAGCTCCGGGTGCCTGGCTGTGAGCTGCAGGTGGGAAGTGCAGGTGCACCCTTGCACATCCGGCTGCAGGTGCTGGGGGGGGGGCGGCGGTGCTTCGGAGCGCTTGGAGTTTGTTTCCATTGGGCATCCGGGTCCCTTTACCCGCCACCCCCACCCCCAGTCCTCAATTCATTCCTGTGCCAGTGGACATAGGCACATCTAAATGTTCCAGGGTCAGTGGGACGTGAGCATAAACCATGCACGTGTGGGCGGCATTGTCGCCTTGAAAAGATGCAGACAGGAACAGGCCACCTGCCTTCTTGAGGGGGTTGCTGCAGAGGGCCCGAGGGTCTTCAGGAGCCTCGGGGGCGGGTGTGTGTGTGTGTGTGTGTGTGTGTGTGTGAGTGGGTGGGTGGTATCTGCCTCACAGGGTTGGAATTGCCCTGCAGCCCAAGGATGAAGCTTTGTCTTGCTATGTGCCTGAGCCTGGGAGGACTACGGATATGTCAGGTTCAGCTCGTGAGCATGACTCCAGGATGGGGGAGGGAGGTACCACAGCCCCAGGACCACAGCCGGATGTTCCCCCCACAGGGAGTTGGGTGCATCCTGACACTCCGTCCAGCAGGGATGGCCTCTGTGCTCGCAGTCTGCCCACTGGTCAGTGGCACAGGCTTGATGCTCGGCAGACCCCCATGGAACCCTGTGCCCACCACACGCGCTGTGTGATAGGCCTCCCTCAGCAATCTAAGCTCGGTGTCCCCATTGGAGAAACAGGAGATCCAGACAGAACTCGTAGGCTCATGACTGACTCAAGAACGGGCTTGCCTGTCCCTCCTGGAAGTCAGCATCCTGCTCCCATGCCAAATGGCTTTCTGGATCTGTGGAAGGGAGCCGTGGCTGGTCCCTCTGGGTGCCTGGGGTGACCTGCCTGCTTCATAGGGCAGGCAGGAGGCCCTTGGTTAGGATCTCCCCCCGGGTCTTTAGGGCTTCCAGGGGGCCCTGGCCTGCCCTGAGCTTCTCGAGGCCCAGAGTATGTCTGGTCCTGAGAGCCGGTGCTCTGTGCACATGGGTTGACCAGCAGGTCAGCTTCTCTGGAGCTGGAGCTCTGAGACTGTCTGCACCTGACCGCAAACGTGCTGGTTGGCATGCACCTGGCATCTCCTGTGTGTTCAGGGGCACCACTGCAGGCCACGGTGGCCTGGGGTGGCTGGACAGTCACCTCCCACTGGGTCCTTTTCTATTTCTACACCTCAGATCCCTTCGTTTCAAGAAGCAGGACAGACAGGGAAACTGAGGCACACTTAAGGCACACACCAGCATGAGGAAGTCTTTGTAAAGTTTGACATTTGCCTGGCAAGGTCCACGTGTAGGTCCTCCCAGCCAGGCCAGGCAGCCTGGACTCCAGGGTCCCGGGCTTAAACCACTTGGCTCAGTGGACTTCCGGCCTGGAGTTGGAATACCCAGGGTGCAGGGCTCTGGCTCTCCCTGCTCTGACCAGATGGCTCCCCATGCCCCTTGCCCTGTGTACCCTTAGTGCAGAGACACCTGGAGCCAGAGCTTGGCCTGGGCTTCCTCCCGCTGGGCCACTGCCTGGCCCCCTTGCCCAGGGGGCACTTGCCTCTGGACACCAGTCCTGTTTGGGCACAAGAATGCCAAGAGGGAGTCTTGGGGGCTTATTCATCAAACCCCGGCAGTGCCGACTGGGGCCTGGGCTGAGCAGACCCTCCTCCCTCGGGGCTCCTGGACCCCTGACCTCGCTCCTTCTGCTGTGGGGGCTTCCTTTCTGAGCTAAGGAAGGATTCCTGGCTTCATCTGTCCATGCTTGCCTATTTATTTATTTATTTTTATGGAGTGTGCTTTTAATTCGGCAAAAGATCTGCAGAAATGAGCCCACGCCTGGAATTTTCTGTGAAAAATGAGAACCACTTCCCCCCTCCCATGAAATTTCCAGTAGTGAAGCAATTAAGTGATGGCATTTGGCAATTGAAACATAGTATCATTCACCTCCAATGAAAGTTTAAAAAAAAATGAAGAGGAGACAAATCCAAGTGAGCGTCGCCCTCAGCCCATGGCCTCGCATGTGGAGTAGCCACAGGGCCACCGTCACTGTTGCTGTCACCGCCTCGGCCACTGCCTCGGCCACCGGAGACTCCGCGCGCCTGAGCCTCCCCTGGAAGCTCCGGTTCCTTGGAGGTGAAGGGTGAGGTGAGGCTTGCTTCTGAAAGGGGACCTCGGATGCCCCACCTGGGAAAGCTGGGCAGTGGGGCAGATCGCTGGCTGGAGGGGAGGGGGCTTCCCGCCTGCGCATCCAGTCTGGGGCAGGAGCCCCTTGGGTTGTAGTTCCCGTGGCACCCGCCGTGTCCAGGAGCCCAGAGCACCCCCAGGGCTGTGCTGTCCCCGCCAACCCGCCACCCCCGGCCTGGGGCTCCGCCAGGGAACCACTGTCCACATCGGGGTCAGGTCAAGGGTCCTTCCTTGTGCTTGGCAGGCAACTCAACCCCAAATGAGGAAATTCACATTTCTTGGGTTTGTGGGAGGGAGTTTTTTAGCTCATCAGAGATTTAAACCAACTTTGATTTTTTTTTTCAAATGAATTCTTAGCCAAGAATGCCCACTGTGTGCCGTTCCCTCGGACATTGCAAATCCCACACTTCCAGACTGTCAGCCCAGAGGGGCCCTCCTAGTAACCCTCAAAGTTGCAAGACTCTCCACTCTCCAAAAGCGTTTCTTGGGCGTGCGTGCCATTGTCGAGGTTTTTGTATTTTCTTAAAAAAAAAAAAAGCAGCAACAACCTTGAGATGCCTTTGGACGAGTCTCTGGTTGTTGACAAATCAATTTTCCAGGGAGGGAGACGCATTTCTGCTAGTGGCACTGGGGTCTGGCCTCCTGCTTGTGGTTGAGCAAAGATTGGACTGAATTTCCCGGCGAGCTGTGTTTCCTCCTCCCCCGTGGCTTCCCTGCTCTTTGGCCTTCATGCTACATTCTTCTTGCTCTCCTCATTTTGCTTTGTAATATTATTTCTCTCACCTTCTAGAGCTGGCCGGCATGCGCAGGGATTTATGAGCCCTAAATGCCCAACAGGATCATCTCTTTCCTATGTTCTCTGTACCACCCTGGCCGCATGACCTCGGCCGCCGCTCTCAGTATGAGGTGTATGTGCAGGGCTCCTGTGCGGTGGCGGGGAGGTCTCCTGGCGGAAGACAAGGGGGCTGGGTGCTGGGGTGCTGGCTGCATTAAATCAGGGCGCTAGGGCCTGACTCACGGAGAACAATCCAGAAACCAGTCACAACCCCGTGTGTTCCATGTGCCTGAGGAAGCTTGAAGCCAGACCCTTGGCAGGGGTGGGAACCCGTGTATGTCCAGGAACATCCCCAGCAACTCCTGCCCACTCCACATGCCCCATCCTTCCTGGGGTGCCTTCTGCTCTGGGTGAGCATGGACTCAGGCAGCTGTCCCTGCAGGAACGGAGGCCGTGTTCAGTGATGTCCCGCCACCTCCCATGTCTCTGGGCAGCTCACGGCGCTGCTGTCACTCACCCCCCGGGAGTGTCCATTTGGAGGCTGTGGCTGTCCCCTGAGCCCCCACCCCCAGTTGTCTCCTGCCTCTTCCTATTGGTGTGGGATTGACTTTTAGATTAGAACCCACTCCTGCTCTGGAAGGACCAGGGGCCCCCTCCCCTTGTGTGCTCAGAAGCTGCAGGTATTTCTAGGGTTGGCTGGCGCTCAGCCACTCTCACCCCATCCGTCCTGCCCTGGGAGATGCTGTGGCGTGAGGGAATTCTGTAGGCGTGGCACTGTCATGGGTGACACAGGGGGCACCTGTGCCTGCATTGCCCCTGGAGAAGATGTAGGGTGTCCCCCTAACTCCTCATACCCACCTGCCGGCACAGCAGTACTGCTGACACCTTGGCCAGGCATTGTCTTCTGAAAGGTGCAGACTCTGGGCCTCCCTCACTGGCCCTGGGTCTCTGCAGCCGAAGGCGCCTCCGCCTGGGCCTGCGCTCCCCACGGAGCTGGCGGGAGAGGAGCCCGTTCACCTACTTGGAGCTCAGGGGGTCTGTGAGCTCATCTAAGGCAGCAGGAGGGGACAGGAGGCTCTGAGCCCAGCAGCCTGCCCGTGTTCCTGTACAGGAAAAATAAAACATCCCCAGGCCATAAAACGCACATTGTTCAATCGGCCTTTTTATAGGACAGAGTTTACTCATTGAAACACAAGTGCCCCTGCCAGGCATGGGGCCAAACGCCGCTTTCTCGGGGCGGCTTTGCTCCCCGAGTGCCTTCTTCCCGGGGCAGCCACAGCAGCAGAGGAAATTCAAGGGAGCTGCATGTCTGGTGCCTGCAAGTTCCCCTTTTATTGCCTGTCCTCTGGGCCCTGCCTGATGCCAGGATGTCGAACCCGGCCCCCGTTGGCTCCCCATAGCCGTTTCTTTTGGTTTAATGGAAACGGGAGCATGGTATGGTACTTGTTGACTTTGCCACGACATCCGCGGGAGGCCAGGCTCCTCTGAAGTCACTTCATCCATTCACATCTGCTCACCCCCTCATTTGTTCAGTGGCCCTAGCAGGCGGGGTGCCCCGCTGCCCTTTACCCAGACCCCTAAGGAGTTCTGTCCCAGCCCCAGTGTGCACAGCCTACGTAGGCAAGTGAAATTAGAGCATTCCCCCCACTCCCGTTAGGCCTGGATACAGGGACATGAGGGCTGCCTCCTCCTGTGGCAGGTCCTCGGGACCCAGACCTTGCACCAACTGGGCCTGGGCCACAACCCCACCTCTTCTACTCCTCCACCACCCCTGGAACACTTGTCCTCAGTTCTCAAGTGGGGATTGCAAGGCCCACCCCGCAGGCCCCCGGGGAACTGAGAGGAGCATGTGGAGGAGCTTCTTGGCATATAGGAAGCGGCCCAGAGATATCACTGTCCTGAGGGGACTTTGGGGCCCCGACTGCCAGGGGTGCCAGGCTGGGTGGGGTGATGCCAGGGGCTGCAGCCACCACATCCCCAGGGGCTGCCTGTCTGCTTCCCCCCACCCTGCCCCCAGCAGATGCTGCTGTGCACCTGCTTGGTCCTGGGCAGGGATAGTCTCCATGCACAGCAAGGCTATGTGGGGCTCCTCTGGGCCTGTGCAGGGCCTGTGGACCTGGCCCCTGGAGAGGTGCCTGGTTTCCCTGGAGTGGCCCACCCAGTGGTGCAGTCAGTCATCAAGTGGTCGCTCTTGCCCAAAGAAGCTGGGCCAGCCCCTGTGTCCCTTCCAGGAGTGTGTCCCTCTCTGGAGGCCAGCCATGCTGGTGGGCTTCCTGCAACCGTGACCCTCATCCCAGGCTATGCCAGAGGGTGGCCTCTGGTGATCCCTTGTGTGTGGGGGGATTCCCAGATGAGGCCTGGCCACACCTGTCTCCCATTGAAACCCCAGCGCTTCCCCACCTTTGGCCTCTGGCTGAGTGAGGCACCTCAGTTGCAGATCTGTCTGTAGCCATGTGCCCTGAAAGCAAGCAGGACCTCTGATTTGGGTTTCCTGAAGCAGTGATGACATTCCTGCTGGACCTGGGGGCCTCAAGACAGCAGGATCTCCAGGACTGGACTCTGAGGGCCACGGGGTTGAAGTGCCTGTCTCTGTGTTCCCGAGTCCTGCACGTGGTCTGTGGGGAGTCCTGAGGACCAGGGGGGCAGCTCCTCTGGCTCCTGAGACATCCACAGCTGTGGCTCTCCAGTGTAGGCACTGGGCAGCCCCTGCCAGTCCCTGGGGGCCCAGGAGCAGGGCAGGGTCTGGCCACATGCAAGGGTGCTCGGCTCTCTCCCAAAGCCTGCACTGCAGTTGTGCATTGGGCTTAGGATGGAGCTGCTCCTCTTCAAAAGCTCAGACTCCAAGAAGCCTGGGGAGCAGAGAGAAATGGTGTCGCCAAGGGGTACACACTCTGCCTGAGGCTTCAGAACAGTTGGATCTCAGGCGCACAGGACATCTGTGCTTTCTGACACCTGTGCTGTGTGGATGGGGAAACTGAGGCCCACAGGAAGCAGAGATCACTGTGGACATGGCCAGAGCAGACCATCACCCGGAGGCATACAGCCAACGTGCCAGCTTCTCTTCTGCCTCCCAGAGATCATCTTCCTGGCTCTCTCCTCAAGGAGCCAGACAAGTCTGATTTCTCCGAAATTCTCAGATCCCCATGGGAGTTGGTGGGGAAGCCAGAGTCAGGGCCAAGGCCATTCATCCCCCTGCTCGTCCACCTGCTGGCCCCCAGGCAATGTCCCAGCCTTCCTGACATCCCAACCGGCAGCAAGGAGCAGGCCACCCCCCTGGGGCGTAGGGGACACAGCCACCCATGGAAGTGGCCCTGGGAGGCTCCTGGGATATGCCTGCAGTGGACTGTCCCTGAGTGGACACTGTTCCTGGAGTCCTAGGGAGCTCTGGCCCTGTTGTCCTACAGCCCCAGGAGCAGGAAAACAGTGTTGTCTCCATAGACACACAAGATCATATCATCTGTACTGCAGAGAGAGGGCGAGAGCTTAGGGCCAGAGCGCCTGCCGTCGGTGGACACGAGTTTATGGAGAGGCCCCCATGTATCACCGCAGAGTGAGCCACAGGGTCAAGGCAAGAACAAGGCGAGGCCCAACCTAGGGCCCTTCCTTCCAGGGTTGCACACCAACAAGCAGTGGGATATGGGACATCTCGGGTGCTAAGGTGATAAGGGTGGGAGAGCTGCTTTCCATGGCCTTGGGGCCTCCTGGGGAGGCTCGTGAACCAGGACTGGAAAGGACAAGACTGAGGCTGCTGCAGGTGACTGTTGACCACAGGTACTCCCTTTGCCCCCGTAGGGCAGGGGGCAGTGCCCTGGCAACCAAGGATGTGTAGGCCTGGATGATGCAGCACACAGCCACGGGTGGGTCCAAGCCTCTGACTTGTGGCTCCGCAGCTGGCCCCATACCTGTGGGGGGCATGAAGTCATGGCAGAGGGTGCTGTGTGCTCCCCAAGGGCTTCAGCCACCAGAAATAGGGGTGACCCGTCTTGCCACATCTCGAGGGCTCCTGCCCTGTGCCCCCAAAGTAGCCACCAGCCCTCCAGGCCCATGGATCAGGTCCAGGGAGAGGGCTTTGTGGTCATAGCTCCAAGGACAGGCCGAGGAGCATGGGAATGGGTGTGCTGGGCGAGTTCCCTTTCCATCCCAGGATAAAAGGTGCCACGTGCTTACAAAAAGCCCTACACTCACCACCTATGGTCCGTGAGCCAGAAACGGAAAGTGAGCGCAGGTCAGGGCTTCCGTGGATGGTTCCGTCTGCCCCGTGTGCTGGCGCCACCGACACGGGGCCCTCCTCCCTCTGGCTGGACGGTCCCTGCCTGAGCTCTGTGCCGCGATGTGGGCGCCCATGCACTGCGGGGTCGACCCGCTGCTCCACAACTGAGCACCTAGACTGGGGTTGCTGTCTCCTCTTGTCTCGACGCGACCGTGACATCTTAAGACAAAACCTTTAAAATCAGGGACGATGGGAAAGGATTGCAGCTGCCGCCCATCAGCATTTTTGAGGCAGGTGATCAGAAGAAGGCAGCAGCCCTGTGGGCAGGTCTGGCTGAGTGGGTCTCTGCGGATTGTGTGGAGGAATGTTCTCACCTCTGGAAACCTCTGCCCAGCTCTGCGATGGACAAGAAACAACAGGGAGCTGAGGCTGGTGACCTTGCTGGTAACCTCCCTGATTCTCCCCACCCAGAACCCACTCGCAGGACCCAGACTAGCCCGATGTCACTCGCAGACAACATTAATGTGCCTGTGAAATTGTGGGCGAAGTTCAACTCCCACCTGAGCCATAGGCTAGTAACATCCAGTGTGGATAGGCTCCAAAGTGTGGGGAAGGATCCAGAATGTTTACGGGTGGACTGGGTTATGGGGTCAGGCCTGTGCACCCCAAACAGGCCTAACTGGCAGCAGGTAGGACAAGGAAGGAGTTCTGGTAAATTCCCCCGAGTGCTGAGAATTTTTTAGTCACCGCAGCATTTGGACTTCTGTGATTCTGTGGTTGGGCTGCTGTGTTCCAGGAAGCACCAAACAGAAGTGGTGACTCTCTCTGTCCAGTCACCTTGGTCTGGGGAAAGCAGTGGGCACAGTCGGTGTGGTCTGTGGCTGCTGGTGACCTAGAAACCAATGCCCGGGTGCTCAGGGCGGGGTGCAGGCAGCCAGTGCAGCAGAGCCGGGAGGGAAGGGGTACTCACGGGGCCAGGGCAGGAGTGGCAGGGGCGCAGGGGTGGGGCGGGGTGGGCAGCAGGCTCCTGAGGCCCCCAGCCTGCTCCTTGCTCCCCAGGGCTTCGAAGCATCCCCAGGGAGGCAGGGGAATTCTCAGAAGAGAGGGACACACGCTCGTGTTACATCGGTGGTGGGCGACCCCTCCAGGATTAGAACCATGGGTCAGAGGGCAGTCGGGGCAAGTGAGAGCGGCCCTGGGGGGCAGCAGGGCTTCTGAGCTCCTTGGAGGGTCAGCATCAGGCTGGTGACCCTGTAGAGTGTGGCCATCACTTCCACTGGGCTCCGGGGAGCAGTGATGGGGAGGTGACTTTCACACTGGTGGCCCTTCTTGCTGTGAACAGACTGTTTTGGTGGCGCCTCTCCCGAATGTGGCTCTCCTGTCGCAGGAGTCTGTGCTGGACACAGCTGGCTGATGTTTCCTCCTGTCCTGCTGAAGTGATCAGGGACCCGGTACGGGAAGCCCGGACCTGGGGCCCTGCCCTGGTGACATCACCAAGTGATGCTGCTGAGCCCAGGCGGGGAATCCATTGGGTGTGTGCTACGCTGGGGGCTTCCCTTCGGGAGTGCTGCTGCAGAACCCCTGGGACCCGGCCGCCCAGCACTCATCTCTTCTACAGCAGCATGAGGGGATTTTCCGTGTTCAGCAAGAAAAGCCAGCTGGGGGTGAGGCTGGGGGCTGGGGCGCCTGGGACACCTGTGCTACTCTAGGCCCCTAGACGTCCCCACCTTGACATATGTGCACCAATGGCCAGCCTGCAGGTCTGCTGCCCCTGCCAGTGGGGGGCATGATGACCCGGGGTCCCAGGCTTGTCCTTCCTGGGTGCTGTCTGGGTGCTGGTGGGGTGGTTGGGGTCTCCCGCTGCCCTGTGTGCCTGCCTGTGAGCAGGAGCCCTGAGAACCCAAGGCAGCTGAGGATGGGGAGCCCCTCACAGAATAGGCCTCGGCTCTGCCTCTAGGGTTTGGGAAGAAAGTAGAATAAGGCAGGTGGATTTAGAGCAGTGTGGGATGTGGCAATGTGTGCAGCTGACCCCCCCCCCATGACTATAGTGGGGAGTCAGCCTCTAAGCGAGAGGACCCTGAGCAAGTAAGGTGATAGCGTATGGGGAGGGGGGAAGTGGGAGCGGGCAGGCCCCCAGACTCTGGAAAGCATGGAGGTTGGTTCTGGAAAGTGGAGTGAGGCCCTGAGGCCAGGCAGGGAGCTGCAGGAGGGGAGGCTGGGGTTCTGGTCCTGCTTGGGGCCTCCCTGGATGTGGCCTCTGCGCTGGCCAGTGGCCAGCAGGTCAGCCCCAAAGGCTGCCAGGGCCCCAGCTGCTGGGGTCCTCAAGGTTCTCAGTCAGCAGGTGGATTGTGAACAAACCTGGGTTCAGCATCCTTGTCCAGACAGCTTCTGGGGACCGTGTGCCCACTGGAGACGGCTGGCCCTGCAGGGTCTGTGCACAGCCCTGGGGTAGGGCTGGGAGAGCAGGGCCGAGGGGTGCGAGGGTCAGTGCTGGGCATCCTCACAGGGCCGGAGTGACGAGCAGGGGTGCTCAGGGCTGGGCCTGGAGTGCCTGTGGGTTGGGGACTGCCTCATACCGTTTCCCGACTGCACAGTTGGTCCCTGGTTTAAAAGCGAAGGTCCATTTCTTCACAGCAGAGTGGGCTTGATGTCAGGCACAAGGCGTCAGATTGGACCCCAGGTCAGGAGAATAATCACCCTCCCTCCCACACACCCCAGCGCCCTCTGTCCTGGGATGTCCCAGCTCCCGGACAAGCCCTAGGACCTGCCCTCCTGCTCGGCCTGGGTTAGAGGGGGCTGCAAGCCCTCATGCCACTGTGCTCTGCTGCCCGTGCTCTGTAGGCATGCGGCCGACCCCAGGCTTACAATGCCCCAGACCCAGAGGAGGGCACAGCACCAGAGTCATCCCCCCCGCCCCCCACATCCCCCTTCCCCTGGCCCCACATGGCGGGGGGTTCCCTCCGTGGCACCAACCCCAGACCCCCAGACCTCCTGCCCTTTTTCCTGCTCTGAGCCCCGGCCACCCTCCCTGCCTGAGGTGGGCCTCCAGGTGGGAAGGATTGAGGTCATGGAGGGGTGGGTCACGTGCTTAGGAAGGAGAGGGTCTGTTTTTAGAGCCCATACCTCACAGCTGAGGTCAGAACCCGTTGCGGAGCCCATGCTTCCCCTCCCGGCCTGGCTCTTCCTCTTCTGCCGGCATAGGTATCTTCCTGGCCGGCCCGAGGCCTCCATCAGCCCCACTGAAGGCGTCGTGGGCGCTGGATGTCAAGGCCTCCTTCTGCTCCCGGACAGGCGTGGAGGGCAGCCCGGGGCTCGGGGCTGGCAGCTTGGGAAGCTTCTGGAGAAGGCAGCTTTGCCTCTGAGCAGGGGCAGACGGTGAGTAGGCTGTGGCTCTGCCAGGGGAGTGGCGGGTGTGGGTGCAGGGCCCTGGTCCCCCATGCTGGCCTGGCTGTGGCACAGCCAGGAGGGCTGCCCACCCAGATGCCTAGCAAGGAGGCCACTGTCCTCTGCGGGACCGGTGGGACCATTTGCTGATTGCTTGGTGCCAGGCCATTCTCTACCATCAGCCTCCTCCTGCCTGCTGAGCCTTCACATTTTCCCTCAGGGAAACTGCCCTGCTGCCACCTCCAAGTGAGGCTCAACCTGTGTGCTGCAGACCTGCCCCTGGACGCCTGTGGTGTGTGTGTCCCTGGGGACCGTGAGCCTAGGGCTGGGGTCAGAGATGCCCCTTCCTGCTTCCTGGGTTCAAGAAGCTGCCTGTGGTTGCTGGGTCACAAGGAAGGTCCAGGGCAGGGTATGGACGCTCTCAATAAGCCAAAGGACAAGTTTTGGCTCTGTTGGAAAATCTTCAGATTCCAATAGTTGCTTTGCTTTTGTGGGGCCTGGGGTCTATGTCCTGATGGACAGGATAGGTGTGAGACTGTTTGCACAGCAGGGTGGCCTCAAGCAGCACCTCCTGCGCCTCGCAGTGCCCGGATATCACCTCTGGGGATGGCATCCCGGGCCATCCTGTTGTCCTGGTGTCTTCCCAGGGTTTACAGTGCAGGAAGCTGCTGCCCAGGGCCCGGGCATCCAGCAGAAGCTGGAAGCCGGCACTGTCCCCGGCACTGCAGCTGAAATGACCTTGAAACCACATCGCACCCTCCCCGAGCCCCCCTGAATGCTTGGTCCTGGCCGGCTGGCCTCCTGGTGCCACTGTCTGGTCCCTGGTGGGGGTCCCTGGGGGCCTGGGGGTCTGGCTGCTGAGCCCAGCTGCTCTGCCTTCGCGATGGAGGGCAGGAGGGGGCTGCCACAGGCCCGGCTGGGAGGGTGCTCCCCAGTGGCCTGACCCCATGCTCACAGGGCCGGAGGCCATGGGGGAGCCGTGGCCGCCCCTGCACGAGGTGTGAGCAGACAGGCAAGGGTGGTGAATGGGGTGGGGGAGGACAGTGGTTCTGCTACACCAGCCCAGGTGCCCATCACTGAGGCACGCAGGAGGGCCCCACCTGCAACGGTGTCCCCCCCTCCCCTCCCCTCCCTCTGCCCTGGTCCAGGCAGCACCACTTGGGCCCCAAGCTCTGGGCAGGGGACATGATCTGGTCCCCCTGGTGCAGGCTCTGGGTAATGATCCCCACCCCAGCCAGGGCCTCCTTCATCACCCACGCCCACCTGGTGGCCAGGGAGGGGTCTTCACCGAAACTTGGAGTCTCTCAGTTTGTACAGTGGTGCACCCAGCCCAGGATGTGATCCCTGGGGGGTGATTCTGCGCCGAGTCTCACTGACCTCCCCTGACCATAGAAGGAGCAGCCCCCGAGCCGCCCACCAAACCCCCTTCTGGTGGGAAGGGAGGGATTTTCCAGGAGGATGAGGAGTTAGGTCGTGGGAGCAGAAACCTTCTCCGTGAGCCAGGACCACTCACGAGCTTCTCAATCAGTTGCGACAATTTAGGGGAAGCCCCCGGCTGCTGGTCTACCTCGCCAGTGGCTGGGCTTCTCCCGGGGGCTGCCGGGCGTGCGCTGAGCCACACGGGAGGGTCCTGTCCAGGGCAGAAGCCAGCACCTGTGTCCACAGGAGGGTTCTCCTGACCTGGAAGAGACCAGGGAGGCTCCAGGGCAGAGAAGGGGCCCCGTGGGGATTTGTGCAGGAGAGGCGTCTCAGTCTCGGTTAGGGAGGTGCCCCTGGGAGGAGCCAGAGGGACAGGTAGGCCTGTGAGAGCCAGGGGTGCACAGGGGCGCCTCTCAAAGCCTCGTCCTGTGCCTGACCCTGGCAGACCCTGCCTCTAGAAAATCTGCCCCACTGGCTGTGTGTGGCCCTGAAAGGCAGTGGCCACGTCCCATTGCGGCTAATCTGCCAATTTCCCACAGGTGCTTGGTGCTTGGCACGGGCTTGTTGAGTGACCAGAACCCAACCAAGGAGGGTGGCAAAGGGAAGCTGTCTCCTCCTTGCTCCCCAAGCCCCGATGGGCCCACTTTCCCAGAAAGGCTGTGGGCATGGGAACATGCAGGTGCCCCCTGGAGCCCCGTTTGCATGGCACCGGGCCACCAGTGTCACAGGTGGGCTGAAGGGATGGCTTGGACATTGACCAAAGCGGGGGCTGAGGGGTGGCCTGTGGGTTCCTGGCACTGGTGCCGTATTGGTGCCCAAGCTAGCAGTTCCACTTGTCTCTGTTCCCATGGGGTTGTGGGGATGTTGGGCAGTACTCCCTGAGCACCACAGGGAGAGGGGCTCTCCAAACCCTGGGTCTGCTAGAGCCCCACATGTGTAGCTGGGGCCCAGAGACAGTCCCAAGGGTACATCCAGAACTGGGGGACACAATTGTTGCTGCCTTCTGCGCTGAGCCATGGGGCCGCTGCGTACCACAGGCATGTCAGGAAATGGGCATCAGAGGTTGTTTAAAAGGGAGAAATGCTCACTGCCCTCAAATGGGGAGGAAGGGTGGCCGCGGAGGTGTGAACAGTTGTGGGGATGTGAGCTGGTGAGGCCACCTTTCCCACATATCCTTCCCAGCTGTGGCCAAGGAGCCACCAGGTACCCTGGAATGAGGGTGGGCACACGGCTGAGATGAGGGGCTTCCTGGGCGCAGAGGGCTCCCGTACCTGGAGGCAGAGCAGTGGATACACCTGGAAGGGCCATCGTCAGCGATGGATGCCCACCAGGCATGGGGCCATGGAGGCCACGGGTAGAAGGGGCTTTCCTGAGTCCCCAGGGAGGCTTGGGGAGCTGGTCTCCTGGGCTCTGTCCTGTGTCCCTGACGTTGGCCGAGCATCTGCTCTGTAACCTGGTCCCCACACCTGTTCTGTGGGGAAGGGGCAGGTGGACATGCTCAGTTGGCTTCTCTACCTGATCATCTTCACAGGGAAATTTCAGGAATCGGCTCAGGTTTGGCTGATGTTGGGAAGGAGCCCTCTGCAGGGTGGAGCACTTATGTCTTCCTGCCTGTTGTGGCTTTGGGTGGGGGGGTGCTGCCTTGGGATGGCTGGCTTTACTCTTCAGTGCCAGACACCCCATTTCTTCTGCCCCTCCTTCGTCTGCATGGACTGAAAGTCAGCCACTGCGCTGGCATTTGTGGGCTTACATGGCTGGCTCACTGTGTGCTGGGCACGAGCCAGGGTGTCCTTGGCCCAGACATCCCACTCGAGGAGGCTGGGAACACCTGGACCCCAGCTCAGAGGGACAGGAGGATGTTGGGGGTGAAGCCGAGCTGGTTCTGTAGGGTGGACTGGCCGGGTGGGTGGCGGGCCGGAGAGGCTGGCACCTTGATCAAGTTTACGGCCACCTCTTCTGCATGACAAACCTGGAGTCATCACCAGCTCATCATCAGTCACCATCAGTGCTTTCTCGATTCTGTAGCTTTAACAAACCTTATGAAAGAAGGAACTCCCACTTCACTAAAATCTACACTCACCAGACAAAGCTACTACCTACCCTTTGCAGTTCTGTGGTTTCTCAGTTCTAGATCCTAAACCCAAGACCCCCACGCGGCAGGTGTACAGGCAGGATGGCAGGGCCTCGGTGACCAGCGGCAACCTTCCCTCTATGTTCAGGCAGGGGGGTGGGGGTATGAACTCCCTCAACAGATCCCCCGACCCCCCTACCATGGAACTTGCCCTCTGAAGCGCTTTGCAGGGCAGGGCTCACTCCAGGTGGAGCAGAGGTTGGAGAGAAGGGGGCACGGGCCAGGGTGAAGCTTCCAAGTGCATCTGGCTGACTCTGGTGGCTGCAGGAGTTGCTGGGACCATCGTGCACCAGTGAGTGCCCACAGGAAGGGCCTTCGATCCCTGGTGGAGGTTGGGGATGCCCGGCACATGTGGTGGTGACAGAGAACAGGTAGTCAGTTGCTTCTGTTGCTGCTTGAAAAGCTCTGCCTGGGTGCCCCTATGTAGCACCTCGGGCTGGACCACCCCCACCTCCCTGGCCTTGGGTCGTGGGCAGGGGGGTATGTGTCTGTGTCCAGGAGGCAGAAGCAGGCTGAATGGGAGCATAGAGTATGTGCTGAGTGCACTGAGGGTAGAGGTGCTGCTAGGGGAGGGGGTTGGTGAGTGTTGGGCCATCTCTGCAAAGCCAGACTCTCTGGGGTGACCTGTCGGTCTAGATAAACCCCTCTCTTCTGGAAGAAGACAGGGGATATGAAGGGACAGGGAGAAGGTTCTGTGTAGCCCTTTGGGGCCTGGTCCTGGGACATCCCAGGATTTGCGGTTGTGCAGGCTGGGCTGGTTCCCGGGGCTCCTGCCTGAGTGGGGGGCAGAGGTGGTGGTGGCCATGGAGGCCGTGGGCACAGTCAGCACCTGGCACGTAGTAGGTGCTGGAGCAATAAGCAGAAGCCCACACTGTACCTGCTCCAGCTTTGCGGTGATGGGTGATAGGCAGGTGACTCCCCCTAAGGGTGTAGGGACACCTTCTATGGGTGGACCAGGCTCTTCCAGGTGCCTCTGGCTGGCATCCTGTGGGTCCAGTCGGGCCAGGTGTCCTGGAGCCTTCCATTTACCCATGTGCTTAGGTCCCTCGACGGAGGCAGAAGACCCAGTCCCGGTCAGTGTTGAGGGCCCCTTGGTCATTTGGGGCGGGCGAGGGGACAAAGAGGAAGATGTTGGCCAGCTCTGTGCCTCTGAGGATTGACCTGGGCTCGGACTTTCAGGGGTGGATCAGGGATAAAAGTGGCCTGGGTCCTCAGAGGGGCGAGGCCGGCAAGGGGAGCTGTGACAAGTGCTCCTGACACTGGGCTGGAGCCCCTCCAAGAGGGAGAGAGCCAGGCTGGGCCGTCGCGGAGGGAGGAGCTCTGTCAAGGTGACCTCTGTCTCTGTCATGTGCTGAGGTTCTGGCCAGAGCCTGCAGGAGGAGGAGGGAGAGGGCCGGGACCTGGGCAGGTGTCCCGCTGGAGAGTGGGGCGGTCCCGCACTGTGGGCCGTGTCTGTGGGGGATGGGAAGGCTCGGGCGGCCCACCTGGCCTGGGGCACCCGGGAGGGCGGGCGCGGGAAGCCTCCTGGCGGTGCCCCCTTGGCAGGGCAGCGGAGATGGGCTCAACTTCCTTCCCCCACCCTGGCCCCGGGCAGACGCGCAAACACTCTTCCTTGAGAGATAGTGGCTCGCATCCAGTGCACCTCGGCTAATCACCAGCCATCGTGGGAACAGCCCAAGACGAGGGCCGAGAGGCAGCTCATTGTCTGGGGGAGATTAAAGCCCTAGCGCTGCATTGTCTGGGCAGGGGATAAATCTTGGTGCTGTCACTCAGACGCTGAATTAAATCCCTCCTCGTTTCTGAAGGGGCTTATCTGTGCTGAATGGGCGGCCACACCGCAGCATGAGCCGACGTGTTTGGGAGTGGCCGTCCCGGGCACCTCTGGAGCAGAAGCCATCTGGGGAGGGGGGCGTCATCTGTGAGAGGTGGCACCTGTCGCGCGGCAGGGAGGGTGGGCTCCACCTGGGGAGCAGAGAGGCTCTGGGGCTCCCTGGAAGAGCCATCCAAGGCAGGGGCCAGGTCAACCGGTGAGCTGGCGGCGTGAGAGGAGCTGCAGGGAGTCCTTAGGGTCGCTTGACGCTGAGAAGGAAGGCGGTGACGTCGGCGATCCAGAACTTTCCAGAGAAGCCACCCCATGCCTATCCTTTCCAAGCCTCCACAGCCTGGACAGTGCTGGAGGCCTGGGGTTGGGGTGGGGTCCCACCTGGCTGGGTGCCACTGGCGAAGCACAGCTGCCCTCAGCCACTGCCCCTCAGCCACCGCTGCCACCTAAGGCAGGAGGCAGTCTCCAGGGGTGGTTTGCTAACACTTTTAGCAACAGGCTTCCTTTTAACCTGAACCTCATGCTCGACCTTAGTTTATAGGGCAGGCAGTTCTCAGGACCCCAGAGCTCTTGGGGATCCTCAGGCCACAGCAATACCTTGTTCCATGCTATAGGCTCCCAATATACAGACAGAGGACCGCAGTGCAGAGAGGGTGAGCAGTCTTACTTTGGGGCTGGGCCAGGGGTCCAGGGGGGACGGCTGTCACTTGCAAGGCCACTTGGGCCTGGCAGGGCAGGGGCACCACAGGGTTGGTGCACTGGGTGCGGTGCTGGCTGAGACATCTGGTCCCCAGCTCTGACTGGCAGGTAGGGGAACCTCGGCACCCCTCCCTGAAGGCACCTGCATTTCTGCCTTTGGACGTTTGAGGAAGTACCAACTGGGGCTTTCTGTGACTTGTGCCAAGTTTCCCTGGTTCGTGAACATGGATGCTCCTTCCTAGAAATTCCTGGCTGTGGACATAGCTCCCATCTCCCCTCAGAAGGAAGCCCCGGCCGTTGCTGAATGAGCGAACTTGCTCCTGTTGTGACTTTCATGAGCCGAATGGGAGGCAAGAAGCTGTGGGTACAGAAGGCGGGGAGCCCACCCGCCCGGACCCTGCAGAGCTGCACCTGACATGGCCTGGTTGAGAACCTGTGGCCTCCTGTCTGGCTCTGCCCCTTCCCTTTACTTGAGATGCGCTTGTGCCTGGCTGGCCGATGACGCTCTTTCAGACATCAGTAACACGTTATGTTTCTGAACATCACAGTTGCATAATAGTAATCCCATGCATGTGCTGAATGTGTGAATTCCTTCGGAACTTCCTGGACCCAGATGCCATCGGTTGTGTCTGTGGGGTGGAGAGATGAAGTTGGGCTCGTCTGCACCTGTGCCTGAGCAGTTTCAACACGACCTCCCTAAGCCCAGCACCTCAGGACTGCAGTGGGCACTGGTGGGGAAGGTGAGGCTCAGTAGATGCCGGGACTGCCGCGGCCAAGGCCCTCCACCTTGGAGGCTGGGGGTCTGAGATCCAGGGTTGGCAGGGCTGGCTCCCCGCAAGCCTCTCTTCTGGCATGTTGACGGCTGTCCTTGTGCCGTTGTCCCTATGTGTGCCTGTGTCCCCATCCACCCTTCCTATAAGGACACTGGTCTTAGTGACCTTAATTTACCTCAGCGACCTCTGTAAATGTCCTGCCTCAAACGTAGTCCCATTCTGAGGTCCTGGGGGGGGGTCAGAACTCCAACATACAAATTTTGAGGACACATTTCACCCCAAGACCAAGCCTCTGCCACCATCTGTGTCCACCTGGAGCAGCGTGACGATGTGCCATGTTATTCCCACGCCCCGCCAGAAACCAGATTGCCCAGAGGCCCCCAGGAAAGCCCAGGCCTTGGGGGGGGGGGGACAGGCAGAAACACCTCGTGTGGGGGAGTCCTGAGTGCAGGGCCGGGAGGATGGAGGGGTCGGGCAGCGCTGCCAGCAGATGCACCGAGAGGGGCAGGAAATCTGCAATTAGCACAGGCTCCTTTCTGAAAAGCCAAATGGGCTTAAAAGAGAGGCCTTGAACCTGAGAAGCGTCCGTGAAAATCAGGGCTTGACTGGAGAGGACAATTTTTCTCATTTTTGTGGGGTTGAGCCTTTTCAATAAGATTCAAGAGCGTAAAATCAACAGGCCCCAGGAAATTTGCATACGGCTACTTAACATCAATTCTGTGTGTTTTTTTTAAAAAGAAGGAATAAACACCTCCTCAAAGTTCCCCATCCGCAGGGCGGGACTACCCTGGGAGTTAACGGTTCAAACCTTTACAATTTTTTAAAACCCAGCAGCTTTCCATAACAAAGGGCAAAATTCACAAACAAATTGCCTTCCTCCTCCCAGGTCTGCTCCTTGGCCGGGGGAAGGCGTGTTGACAACACACAGCCCCTTGGGTCACTGCTGAATGGCGGATCCCACGGAGACGAGGTCCCCCAGGGTCTGCTGAGAACAGCGTGGTGCGGGACCAGAGTGCAGGCTCTCCCCTTCCAGGCTTTTCAGAACACCAGCTAACGAGCCAGCGAGAGGCGTTGTGGGGACCCAGGGGGCGGCTCCCGGAAGGCCTGAGCTTTCTGGAAGGCACTGGAAAGCGTGATCCTCCTCCGGGCACTGGGACTTGCCCTTCTAGAGGCACGTGTGGGTAAAGCCCACCCCAGGACTGGGAGGGGGTCTGATGGACCGCTCTGCAGGGGCTGGGACAGTGTGGGACCCCTGCCAGCCAGGAGCCTCCCCCTCCCCCTGTGCAGGGGCCTGAGACACAGCACTGAGGACACCGGAGAGCTGCCTTCTCTGTGCTGGTCCACCTGCCCCGGGCTGTGCCTCCCTCAGGGGCCCAGGATGGAGAGAGGGAGGGAGGGAGGGAGTCCTGGGTGGACACCCAGCAGCCCTCCGCCTAGCGGGGAGGAGGGACCTGGCCTGGTAGACGAGGAGTGTTCCACGCGGCCCCGCCGGTCCCTGCTGCACACTCGGGACACCCATTCAGCATCGCTGGCCCTGACCCCTCTCCTCTCTACTCCTGAGCTCGTGGTGTGTGCTCTTCCTGGGAGACTCACAGCTCCTGCTCCTGTGAAGCCTCACCGGAGCCACATGGCCCCCCTGTGGTAGTATCACCTGGAACTTGCCATGCCCTTTGAGATGTGGCTGCCCTCCCGGAATATCATGACTCTGGGACACGGATGATCTTCTCCTCCTGCCAGCTCTTAGGAGGCACTCGATAAATGTTCCCTGGAGACATGGGTGAGAGAGTCCATCAGAAGGAAGGCGCCGATCATGCGGGGCAGAGGGCAGGGCAGCTCTGAAGTGGCTAGAACCCAGGTGTGCTCAGGAGAGCCCAGGCACCACCTTCCCCGATGCCCCCACCCCACAGAGTTGGGAAGGGTGTGGTGGGGGCCATTGGCTCTCCACTGATAAGCGGAGGACTTCCAGGGCCAGTGTCCTAGAGGCTCCTCCCTGGAGAAGGCCTCTTTCCTGCCTGCCCTACCCCCGGGCATCAACCGTGTCCACATGCCTCTGTGTGCTGATGGCCTAGTGTCCCTTTTGTGCTATCCACCTCTCTGGGCTCTTGTGGCTGTCCTGCCTCGCCCACAGCCAGGCCCAGAGCAGCACCCTGGCTGCTTATCTCTGGCCTAACCCTCCCCTTGTTCCCAGTATCCATTCCAAGGTGGACAGGAGCTCTGCAGGGTGGTGCATCCTAGGTGGCTGGGCGCCCTCCAGGCCAGCGGCCATCCAGAGCGCAGTAGTACACACGACGCTTAGACCTGGCTCGGTGGGAACAGGCCCTCCCGTGGTCACCAGTCTGGACCCCAAAGGGTTAAGGAGTGAGTGCGGGGGCTTTGTTCAGGCGGCTCCCCAGCTAACCTGCAGAGCCCCCAATCCCTTCCTCATGACCATGATTAGCACCGTACTGCACGATGAATAGGCCAGGCTGATTCCTATGGTAACCTTCAAAATGCATTCCTTGGGCAGGCTGGCCCCCTCAGTAATTACATTCCTAGCTGGGCCCACAGACAGCATGCTAATTAGCCCCGAGAGAGGGGGCTCTAGTTCCTCCCTGAGAAAGGGGCTGGAGGAGGTGCCTTCTGTTTACAGCCCACCCCTTCCCCTCCTCTTCCTCACACCGGATAGAAACTGGTGAGGTGCCTGGAGCAGCCAGGCCAAGCCAGCCACAGAACACAGAGGGGGCTCTGAAAGCCTCTCTCCTCTCCCTTGCCAGCCGGAGTGTCCCCTAGGGTTCACCTCTGCCCCTACTTGAGGTGTGTGTCCTGTAAGGCTGGCCCAGCCCCAGCCCCTGGGAGCCGCTATCCCCTATTGCCCATTGGGCAAGGCTGGAATAGGACCATGGCGCCTGTGGACGAGCCCTCCTGGGGTGGGCAGCAGACAGGGCCAATCCTGCACAGAGAGCTGTTACTCTTTTGTGCAACAGGACATCCAGTATGGAACCAGAAGACCCCAACAGGGAGAAGAGTCAGCCTTCAGAGGGGATGGGCAACGCTCAGCCCTGAGGCTTGGTGCACTGGAGAAGTTGGCTGCTGGCTACTGGGGTGTGAAAGGGGCCAGAGAGTGAGGGGCCAGCTCAGAGGCCAGCCTGTGGCCAGCATGAGGCGGGTGGGCTTTGCTCACGGTGTTGTGGGCGGCCACAGGAAGGGCTTTCAGCAGAAAGGTAACCTGAGCCTCATCCCATCTGCCAAAGGTCACTGAGGCTCCGGAACAGAGTGGAACAGAGTGTAGACTCAAGAGGAGCCTGACTGGGTGCAGGTGAGGGGGTGGGTTCCAAGGCCAGGGAGGTGCAGAAGCATCGGAGCATGTGGGGCTCAGGAAAGGAGGATACCCCCGGTTTCTGTCCTTGCCAGGTGGGCTATGCAGCCACCTGGCTGGGGCCTCACGGAGCCAGAGCCGTCCCTAAACTGGCACCAGCGGGCAGCAGTGGGGCTGAGGCTGCAGGTTGGAGGTGGCAGGGTGCTGCCTCCCACCAGCACACACGTCTGCTGAGGTGATACTTCCTATCCTGCCATGGTCAGAGGGGCAGGAGGCCAAGGGGTCTTCGGTGGCAGGTCCTGGGTCAGGTTGCGTGGGGTCATGCCTGGTGGTATGGCTTTGGGTGGGCAGCTTGGTCTTCATCAGAGCAGGGACAGTAGCTGCCCTATGAGGCTGGGTGCACTCTGTGGCTCTGGCCTTGGGGGTGAAGGGCCCAGGAACCAGGGCTAGTCACCTCCCAGGGCCATGGGGAAGGAGCCTTGTGCCCAAGAACAAAGCTGCTCTGTGTCAGGGTGGGTGGTCCTGCAGGGCTCCCAAAGCCCACCCTTGGGAGTATCCCTACTCTGCTGGTCTTGCAGGGCCCGGTCTGAGGGTTGCAGGCTGCATCCCTAGCCGGGTCATGCAGAGCCGTGGCAGAGGGCTGGGTGCAGGCGGCTGGCAGGGCTGGCTGGCTCAGAGGAGCCGCCAGCGCCTGGTTCTGCACCCAGGTGGTTTAGGCTCACAGAGGGATTACCGGCCCTAGGATTTGGAAGCCAGCAGCTCCTTGGTGTCAGTCTGCTCAACTAATTCTAATGTAAATAGACCAATCCTTTAAGTATATACCATTTAATGCTCAACAGGGAGCCCGCAGATCTTCTTAACACCAGCCGGCTCAAAATACCTGCCAGGTAACTTCTGTGCTCTCAGCCCATTTCCCTGATGGGCTGTGCTTGTGGTAATCCCCGGTAGAGTATCACACTAATTATGGGAATCGGCCCTGGTGGATTTTTACCCCCATTGTCCTCCCTGCTGGGCTGACACACCTCAGAACCACCTTCCCTTGTAAGGGGCACACATGATCCTGGGGGCTCCACTGGCCAAACCCAGACTCCTCCCCAAAGGCCCTGCTCATCGTCCACCCCAACCATCAGCCAAGACCCAGACCCCCATGGACAAGCCGTGTGGCCAGCCTGGGGCTGGGCACTCCTGAGAGTGCGTAAGCAGGACACATGAGACTCCAGCATGCAGGGGGACGGATGGCCAGGGAGAAGAAACCACAGAGGCACCGTGTGATCCCTGTGCCACAAGGAGTCTTACTCCATGCTGGGCCCTGCCAAGCTCTCTCCTCGCTCAGGACAAGCCAATTGCACAGCTTGGGAATGTGCCCATGGCACACAGAGCTTGAAATCTTCCATCTGTGGGCTGAGGGAGTGAGCATGTGGAGCTTGCAGCAATGGGGGTTGTCTTTTGTCCTCAGTGCTTTTGTGTCTTAGTTAATAAATCCTTTCCCATCCCCAGGTCAGATTCTGTTCTACTTCCTTCTGGATGTTTTGGAGTTTTGCTTTTCCAGATTTAAATCCCTCCGTCCTTCTAGTGGGAGCTGTGTACGGTGTGAGGTAGGGATCAGACTTTATTTATGGGCCACCTAGGCAGCCACAATCCCAGCCTGGCTCAAGGAGTGGTGGTGGTGGTCTCGGTGACCTGTGATGCCACCAGATAACCTGCAGCATCAATGTATGATAGGTCAGAGTTTCACACGCATGTGCGGGTCCGTTTCAGGGGTCCATCAGTTCATGCCTGGGCCGATGCTTGGTGCCTGATGGAATTCTGATGATAACCATGGTGAAGTAATAACAGGCATGCTGGCGGGAGTCTGTAGGGTACCAGGTACCCATGCTGCCCTGAGGGGTCGGGAGGGTGGGGCGTGGCCCCATGGGGCTTGAACCTGCGTCTGTCTGTACCACCTCACTCTGCACTCGCATATCTGGAAGCCCTGAGGCCTCTAGGGCAGGTGTCTGAGGAACTCCTTGCCCCCACCTCATCACTCCAAGAGGGCCATGGATTGTTCCAAAAGGTGTGATAAATTTTTTAAAAAGAGTATAACAAAGTCCTGCATATTAAAGATATAGGTGCATGCCGTGTGGTGCCCTCAGAAGGCCGTGGGTGTTGTCCTCTCTGAGTGCTGTGGGCTTTGTGGGTCCTGGGGCTCAGAGTTCTCTTTATCTTGACAACGGCTCACAGGGAGGGAGGCTGCCAGGTTCTTAGCTGTGACTGAGCTGGATGGACACTGATTTGTATTTTTATTATTAATTAGTATTATTATCTTTACCATAAGTCAAGAGGTGGCACTGTCTGGGGAGCAGGTGCATCCGCACAGCCCAAGGGACGCAGTCCATGCTCTCTGGCATTCTTGATCTGGTGCTCAGAGGACTCCAGTGTGCTGCGCAGCCAGAAGTCAACTATCTTTTAATAACTGTCTGATACTTAATGTACCCGAGGGGCCTGGGGAAGCATCACAAGCCATTAGACCAGGCGTTTCAGCTGAAGATTAATTGTGCGGTATTGGGAAATGGCTTCATAGCAGGGCAGGGAACCAGCGTTGTCAGTGAACAGCATGGAATCATCACAGGGGAGTGGGGGTAGCCGGGGGCGGGGGGGAGATGGTCTGTCCGGCGTCTGTGTGTGCGAAACCCAAAGCTCTGAAGTTACCTTGAGTCTCAAAAGTCTGATTTCCCCCAACCCTCCCAGGAGCAAACAGGTGTATCTGATCAGTGACGTGTGTGATTTGGGGGGAGGCTCATAAACTATCCAACTCACGGTGGCATCATCGCTTTGGGATGTAGGTGTAGTGCATGGGCTGGTGTATCCTGCGGTGGGAGATGGTGGAGGGTTGCGGTGGTGAGGGCTGCAGGGCTAGTGACTGCTTGTTCTCCATATAGACAACATGATGGTGGCATGAATGTTAATGGGGCGCCACGTCATACCCGGACCCTCCCTTGCCATATTTGCTCATCACCCACTATACACCAGGGTGCAGGATCAGCTGGGGGAGGGCATGCACATGGTTTGGGCAGGGTAGGGGCAGGTGTGAACTCGGTTTGTCCAACTCTGGGTCCCATGTCCTCTCTGGAGCCCATGGATGCTCTGGTGGACACCTTCTTCCATCTCACCTCTTCCTCCACTCTGCTCTTGCCAGGAAGGACCCCACATGCCAGGAAGACCTGGTGAGAAGTGGGAGCCAGAACAGAGGAGGGAGGGACCTACAATCCAAAATCTGCAGCTAAACCTGGCCCTAGGAGCCGTTAGGTGACCCCAGTGCAGTGCACGTGACAGCACCAGGACAGCCCTTGGAAAGGCCTGGGTGGCGACTTGTGGCTTTGGGGTACAGGACACATTTCCCTTTAAATCTGGTGCTGCTCTGACAAGCTCCACAGTCTGTCCATGCTGAGCGGAGAGGAGGCCACCTCCCTGGTCCCATTTCCTGGTCTGGCTTCCCCAGTGTCTCCTGGGCCGGCTCCATGGGCAGGCGTGTGGGTGGGCAGGGACCGGAGCTCAGGGGCCCTGTGGCCTTGGGAGGTGGGGAGGCAGTTTGTGCTGGGTGCTGGGAGGCAGCAGACAGCAGGCGGCAGGACCTGGAGGCGGCCTCTAGTAGGCCCCAGGCTCCACCTACAGGGCCACCTGCTCCAGGGGCCCAGGCCAAGCTGATGAGGGTGAGGTCCTCCACCAGGAGCTCCTCTATGTCCTACCGCAGGCCTTTACTGACTCCCTAACATCCGAATTAGCATTAGATGTGGGTGATTAAAGGTGGCCTCTTCTCAAGATGTCGTGACATCCAAACAGATGGCTTTTTTCCATGTGGGACTTCAGTCTCTGTGTGGCATGGCTGAGCAGTGGGCTCCCCGGGTTCCCCACGGTCCTGAAGAGAAGGTTCTGGACAGAAAAGTGCTTCTGTGTTGCTCTGGCTGCGAGATCTGGGCCCCAGGGTCGGGGAGGGGGTGTCCATGCCCTCCTGAGGCTCCCGGTGAAGCGGGGGGGGGGCAGTGCCACCATCGGAACAGCCAAGGACTGGCCTTGAGCCGCAGGGACGCCGGCCACCCCGGCCCACCCGCTGGCCCAGCTGGAGCCCCACGCCCATGGCCGCTGCCCGCCCTGTTGGACCCCCAGGGACGGGCAGACACAAGAGAAAGGGACTTGCCCTTTGCCACCCTTCGTGGGGGCGGTTCTGCACAGGCCTCTATGTGTTCTCTGAGCCGGAATGGGGGGCATGGACAAGATTCTCCCTCTTGGAGGGGGTGCTGACAGGAGGAATCTGCACACAGAGGCGGGATTCTTGTCCAGAGGGCTGCGAGCCAGACGATGACCTGTGTGCAGGACCCGGGACCCGAGGGGTTTCGGGGCGGGGGGTGGCGGGGTGGCGGGAAGGGGTGGAGGGGGAGCAGGAGGAAGGCAGGAGTGAGGCGGGGTGTGGGCGCCGCGTGGCCTGGGCACATGCAAAGGAGGCGGGTCGGGGGCGCACACACCCCCTCGGGGGACGGGGCGCGGGTCCGGCTTTCAGGTACCCGCCTTTTGTCTGCTGCCCTGAGCTCGCCTGTCAGCCCCGCCGTCAGAGGCCTAATCTTTTTTTCTTCGCAGGCTGAAAAGGCTCAGCATCACATCAGGCAACACACTGCTGCCTATTCTCCTTCCCCACGGAACCCAATCACTGGACAGCGTCGCTATAATTCACTCCCCTGCCCGCCCTTTGAAAAGGTGGGCGCCTCGGCGCTGCTCACCCAGCAAGATAAATCATGTACTCGAAATTAACTTCCATTGAAAGGCAGGGCGGGAAGAAAGGCTGATGGCCGTCGCGGGCGGGAGCGGCGGACGGGCCTTGATAAATGTCAGCGCGGATAATTTGGGGGCTGTGATTAAGATCTTATCTAGGTGGGAAGTAAATAGAAACGACTTTAATAAAACTCCGGCCCCATCCAGGCTTCCAACTCGGGAAGTTCCTTTTTCCCTTTGTCTTCCCTGTGTTTTGGGGCGGATATGCCCCACTCCAGAAAGCTCCCATGTAGGGGAAAAGTTGGATCTGGTGCATCACCTGAAAGGAGGAAACAGGCTCGGAGGAGCCACGGCGTGTCCCCCCTGGTGAGAGGGCAGAGGGAGCAGAACGGGGAGCTGCTTTGTCTGTGGGTTCCCCGCTCGGGAGAAATCCCGAACACACAGCGGGTGAGCATCCACACCGTCCTCGGGGATCAGACCTTGGGCCTCGGAGCTTTGCTTTTCTTGGTCACAAACGTCACTTGGGTGCAGGACAGGCTTTCCTCTGACGAACAAAATCGAACCCCTGTGTGCAGACGGGCTGGAGGCGTGCACGCGGCGCTTTTCCAGGGCTGCAGGCCACCCCGCCCTTGGGTGTTTGTGTTTGCTCCTGGCGGCTTTGCTAACCCACAGCTCGGACCCCTCACCGTGCAGCCCCCTTCCTGAGGCAGGCCCTTCCCTGCTGCTGACCTGGCTGCCGCATCTGGGCTCCTGCTGCCTAAGGAGGACGTCACGTTATTGACAGACCAATCTGAGGTCTGCGACACCCAGGCTGGCCCGGGGGGCATGGGGTCTCCTGGTGGGAAGGAGGTCAAATCTGTAAGGGCTGAGTCCGGGACCCCGCTAGTTCCAGACCCAGTAAAGCGTTACAAGGATCAGCATGTATCCTCAGCACCATGGGGACTTCCAGAGCTGGGGCAGCACCAGCCCTGGGCACGGGACCCCCAAGCCCCCCTCCAGAACTGATTCAGGGCAGCTTGGATCCTCTACAACTCGAGGCCAGAGACCCCCCCAGAAAAGGAGCTCCACAGTGGGTGGAAGAGGAGGGCTCTCCTCTGAGTTCTTCCGTGGTCCTGCTGGGGCAGGAGGAAGTGGAGGGTCCTGGAGGAGGGAGAACAGTGCAGGAGAGCAGAGCAGAGCCTGGGCACTGCGTCCCTGTCCTCTCAGCCACCCTCCAACCCAGGTCCCAGCGGGAGAGAGACCAGCCCCCAGCTCATGGTTGAGGCTCAGTGAAGGTGTGCAGGAAGGAAGAAACACAGGAGGGAGGCCGAGGTGGGGAGCCTGAGGCAGGAGGGGCAGCAGCCCAGGAGGGGTCGAGGGACGGCAGGGGTTCCCAGCCACTGGACGCTTTGTTCCCGGCCTCTGCCCCCGATGGCACCCGGCCGTGGGGACACCCCGCGATGCCTCCTGGCGTGGCCGCCGGGCACGGCGGGGGCGGGGGGCAGGGGGCTGCTGGGGGGCTGCACTCTGAGCCACAGCCCCGAGCTCAGGAGTTGTATTTTGACTTGATGATAGCGCCTATTTCTGTCTTTTATTCTACACACTTGGGATGTAAAGGGACAAATGCCGGAGCCATTTGAGGCACCTGCCAACATTTTGTTTGATTTTGTTTTTAAACCCACGGGTATCATGAGGAGGACTTTACGCGGCAAAGTTGCCAGGTTCTAAATTGTAGAGTGGCGTTTGGATGTTCGTTTAAATGCCACCGCGTGTCTTGAGACAGCAGCATTCCCCCCTGCACGCACATTCGCATGTTCACACATGCACTCACCTTGCTCACGTGCCACACACGTGCATGCACATACTAACACACTGAAATGTGCTCGTGCAAGTATGTACATGCTAACACTCATGTGCGCTCACACACATGCAAATACACATTAAGACACAGACATGTTCACAGTGTACTCACTCCTGCTCATGGTGCCACACACTAGCATGTACACATGAACACACTTGCACATGTGCTCATACTCTTGCATACACGCTATCACATGTGCACATGATCACACGCTTGTATATACATGCTAACACTCACACATATTCACACACATGCACACTCACTAACACAGCGATCACACTTGCATGCAAATACTAACACGTGTACAACCCTTACACACATACACTAACTCACACACATGGTTACACACACTAACATACATGTCCACACCTGCATCTTTGCACTAACACACACTGATCACACCCTTGCACACACACATGAACATACATAGTAACAAACTCACACGTGCTCACACATATCTGAGAGCAGGCTCATAGGGCTCCCATACTTGCACATGCTCACATGTGCTCACATAGGTACGTGCATACTCACACATGTGTTCGCACACGCACACTTGGAAAGCCAGCCGCCCCTGCTGCCAGGTGACTGTGGGAACCCCGACGAGGACCCCATGACAGGTGTGCCCCCTTGTGTCCATCCCTGAAGCTTCACCAACAAGGCGATGCTCTTCCTGCTGAATTAACCCCATGAGGGGCCCTAGGGGTGACTAGCAGAGTCCCAAATGTCAGGGATGGGGAGAGCAAGAGTTCTGTAGATGCTGAGATGCCCGCTGGACAGCATGGTCTCAGGTGTGAGGGCAGAGCCCCTACCTGCACGGCCGGCCCTGGCCCTGACTCCTCCAGGCACACCCCTACCCTGCACCAGCCCCTGCTGGGTGATGGCGTCTCCTGTGCCTGGGGACGCAGCCTTTGGCATCCACGGTAGTGGGTTCCGAACCTCAGCTGGGCCCTGGCTAGCTGTGTGACCCTGAACCAAGGGCTGCCCCTCTCTGGGCCTCATCATTGTCCTGGTGGTTGAGGGGGGATGGTGGCACCAGCTTCTCAGCGTGGCTAGGGAGACGTTTGCCATGGGATGACGTGGGCTGGGTCAGCACTAACGGGACCTGGTGTAAAGGTGTCAGACCGCAGACCTCTGTCCCGGTGGTGGGGGCGGGGGCCTGTGGGAACACGGCAGCTCTGTACGTGCCCGTCAGGGAAGGAGTGCCGTGGGGAAGCTTTGAAAGTGGCAGATAGAGCAAATACCCCCGCGCTCCTAAGCAAACCCAGCAGGACAGGACAGATGACAAACGATGGGATCCTGTCAGCTTGAGAGCAGATTGGACTAATGGCTCGCTGGACTTTGCACTCCCGGGATCAATATTCCATCAGGCAGGCCTGGGAGCCTGGCTCCCGAGGACAAAGGGGGATCCGGCGACGGTCCTGCGCACATGCACTGCCCACAGGGCTGACTTCGCTGTGAGCCATGTGTGGGCAAATGGGGGCAGGGCGATCCCACCAGAGCAAGGCCAGCAGCCTGAGGGCTGCACCCGGCCACCAAAGCTGTGTCACCTATGGCTGCAGTCGGCATGCCAGGGGGTGTCCGGCAGCTGACACCCAAGTCCAGGGGATGGTGCCCAGAAGCTCCACCTGGCTCTCCTCTGGCCTCCCTGGTGGCCGTGCTACAGAGTCTCAGGCATCTCGGGGCCAGCACTATGGCCTTTCTACCCTGTGCAGGCAAGCTGCAGCCCCCCGCCTTCCAGCCCCCCTGGAAGCTGAGTTCAGCAGCAAGTGCCACGTCCAGACAGGGGTGTGGCCAAGTCCTTGGGCCACGGAGGGGCTGCCCCAGACCTCAGGGCACCCTGTCTTCTAGCGGGTTACCCGAGAGAGGCTCCCCTCCCTGCATCTGTTCCCTGGAGTGTGCATTCCATCCGGTGTGAGTACCTACTGTTTACAAAAGTGCGAACCAGAGCCAAGGACAGAAGTATGTATGAGCGGTACAGGATGGAGGTGCCACGGGTGGTCCTATTCCATTTCCTTGCTTCTGTGGGAATTTTAAGGCATCTAGGCCTGAATGTCACTGACTCTTCCTGGGAGGGCAGCAGCCCTGCTCTGGGCTCGGTCACTCGGGGACGTGGGCCTTCCTCTTTCCCTGGTCATGCAGTCCCACCAGGCCTCTGTCTCTCTGCCTTGGACAGAGCCTGCCCGTGGGTCCAATCACAGACACCATGGGACCCATCTGCCCTCAGTCTGCCCAGCCAAGGCCAGGTGTGGAGAGGGTCTCCATGGCTAACAGGCTGACCTGGGGTGGGGTAAGAGGCAGGTCAGAGCCACCCCTTGCTGGCCTGGTCATCTGGGCCTTGGGACCCAGGTCGGCTCTGTCCAGTGGACCCGACCCTGGCTGGTGAGCCTGCCTGGGCTGTGAGCCTCCAAGGGCTTGAGTTTCTCAGCCCTAGGACAGGCCACCGTTGCTGCTTCTTCTTTTTTTTTTTCTTTTTCACTGTTGCTTCTGATGGGGTCTCACACAGCAGTGCCAGGCTCTCCACACCTGTATTTCAGAATAAACTTGCAAAAAAAAAAAAAAAAAGAATAAACTTGTGGTAGAGCACGGCCAGGTGCCCTTCGATGGGTCACCCCCAGCCGTCACTCGTGATCTTGATGGCACTCACACACAGCTGCGAGTTTGCAAGGCTGCACAGGGGAGGAGTTGCTGTCCTGTCGAGGTCCACCGGGGCTCAGGGCCCCATACAGGCTAGTGGCTCTGGGCAGGGCAGGCCACCCCCTACACACTCTCTGCCCCAAGATTTCTAGCCACTGTTTCCTCAGTTACCATCCACTTGGAACAATTAATTCCCGGTTTCTCCATCTCCATGCCCGCCTCTGTGAATGCTGCCCGAAGCCAGCCCAGGTTTAAGGGCATTGCAAGTACAAATATGGGCTCTGCCTTCTTTAGAGGCAGGAAATTGGATTAGATCATGCGGGGTCCTGCCAATTGAAACCAGGGGCTCAGAGAACACGTGCAAGGGTGGGTGGAAGCCCAGCGGTGGGGTGAGGCTGCAGCGTGCATGCACATCCCTCTTGCTCCTGTATGACCAGTCCTCCTGGGACAGGAGCAGGAGCTTTTGGTCTAGGGAAGAGTCCAGAGGCACTGGCGGTACGGGGTGCCCGGTGCCAGTGTGCACCTGCCACCGTGCACGCCCATCTACTCTGTGTTCTCGTATGTTCCAGCCTTTCCTAGGTGATTGGTTAAGTCACCCAGCCTGGAAAAGGACCCATTGCCTGGTGCTGCCCATCTCCAGCATGAGGAGCAGGGCATGGGGTGGAGGGCTCCTGAACATGGGTGTCGTCTGGTCAGTGTTGGCTAGCCTTGTGCTGGCTGGGGAGCTGGAGCCACAGATCCAGGTGGCTGCCCAGTGTGGCTGAGTTCTTGCCTGTCCCTCCAGCCTGGCCAGAAAACCTGAGCTCGCTCATCCTAGCGGAGCTATAAGCATGTTCATCTGCTTTGCCTTACCTTCCTGGTGTGGCTTTTGTCCCATGGGAGGCATTTGCCAAGGCCTCCAGTCAGACAGCAAACGGGATCCTGAGGACCTGGCTCCAGGTCAATGTCCAGGTCAATGGACTTGTGGCTCCAAGTCCAGGGTGGACTTCACGGAGAGACAAGAGCACGGGGAGAACCACGCCCACAAGCAGGGCTTTATGTGGGGGTACCAGCAATGCCTCTGTGGCTGGGGCTGCAGAGACGACTCGGGACTCCCACCAGAGGGGCGTCTGCCCAGCCTGCTCAGGTGCTTTGGAAGAGGGGACCGCTAGGCAGCCCGTCTGTGGGGTGGGGGCCTGGCTGCATGTCTTGGTGGGCCTGGGAAGCTGGGGACAGACGGCAAGTGCCCAGGACAGCCCTCAGCCACCCCAGCCCACCTCCACCCTGCTCCCGGTCCTTCTCTAGGGCCGAGGGCCGTTGTAGGCAAACGCACTGGCCTTGTGACTTCCTCCTGGATGCCCATCGATCCGCAGGGCTCTCGTGGACGCCCCCTGCCCAGCAGAGTCCCGCTGTTCCCTTTCATGAGCAGCCGGGCGCCTCTCTGGGCTGTAGGGGGCTTCCTTTCGAGGCGCGGGTGGAGGAGAGTGAGCCGCCACCCACCTCTCAGCCACGCAGGAGCACGGAGGCCAGGCCGTCACGGTGGTGGCTCTTTGTATGACCAGGCGGGGTGACTCAACGCAGGCTTGGCCTCTGGGGTCCGGTTAATTACCTTTCTCTGGACCCCGGCATGGAAAGTCATTTTCCTGAAAGGGCACGGAGAGGGGGCTGTCAGCTGGCCTCGGCGTCCCCAGCAGCCTGGGCCAGGCCGGGGACGTGGGCGAGTCTCCCCAGTGCTGCCTGGTGGCTCCGAGGCCTTGGCTCTGGTGGCTGGGGGGAGTTGGTGGGGGCTGCTGGTTTCCCCGGGCTCCCCTGTGCGTGCTCTGGGTTGGCCTGGGGGACCAGTCTGGGATGTGTATTGGGGAGAGGGTTCTAGAAGCCTGGGGTGCAGCCTGGCTGGCAGGGAACCCAGGCCCAGGGCTCGGGAACGTGGGAGAGTGAGAGTGGTGGGGGTACCGCGTTTTTGTGCCGGCACAATGAGATTTTGATGACTGATCCTTTTTCTTAATGTAAGCCATGGAGTTAAGTGTTTGAAAATTGTTCCAGAAGCTGAGAAAGGCCTGCCCTTCTGGTCACGCTGGATTGTCTCTTACTTAGCAGCTGACAGGCCCATCTGCAGAGTGCGGGGGAGGGCAGGGCTGGGGGCAGGGCAGCACCCCGATCCCTGGGGCCCCCAGAGCTAAGGGTAGGAAGGAGCCCCTGCCCCGCCACACAGGTCGCAGTTCCCATCTCGGGGGGAGGAAAGGGCAGCCCACCTTCCTGGCCCACCCACCCATCTGCCCTGTCGGAGCCCCCCGGGCAGTGGGTGCTGCTCGTCCTGCCTGAAGCTGAGGGGCCCGGGGAGAGGCCAGGGCAAGGCCCTTCGCATGGGTAGGACGACGGCCACCCATTGCCCGTCCTGGCCTGAGCCCACAGGTGGCTCCCTGAGCCGGTGTGGGAGGCCTGGAGCGGGCCATCCCCTGCCGCCCGGGCAGAGTTCTCAGTCCACAGCTTGAAATCCAAGTAATTAAGGGGACGGATTAAATCTGTAGGATGTCTCCTCCTGGCCCCATATCATGTTGTTCCGCAAATATCATGTGTCCCTTGCAGTCTGGCTGCCACCCCTCCCCAGGCGCGGGAAGGTTCCGGGGATGCGTCTTGGCCCGGCCCCTGCAGTGGCCGTCCACCCTAAGTGCCAGAAAAAGGACGAGGCCTCAAGGCAGCAGAGGAGCGACGCAAACCCCCACAGCACAGAAAGGGCACCCACGCTGGCCCTGGGCGGGGCCCGAGGACAGGAGTGGACAGGAGCTGAAGGGTGGCTTTGTTCATGGACTGGAGGGGGGGTAGCAAAGATCAACCCAACTTTCTTTGAATGGTCCCAAAGGGTCTGCCCCCACTCCTTCCCCGCAGCCCAAGGAAGGGGAGCTGGCTGTCAGCTGGACACGGTACCGTGGATGGCCCGTGTAAGGGCAGCCGCTGCTCCTGGTGCCCTGGGGACCCTGGGCGGGGGGGGGGGGGGGTCAACTACCCTTAGGGCTGAGGGCTGGAGCTTCTGCAGCTCTCACTCGTAAAAGCGGGGGTGGATACTGGGGGGTCTGGGAGCCAGGGAACCAGGGGTGGCAGGGAAGCCCAGGTCTGGCGCATAGGGAGGCCGCCGGCCCCAGGGAGGACCGTTGGAGGCTGACTTCCCACTTCTGCAGAGAACCCGTTCTGTGTTTAGATTAGAAACAGGATATAATAAACTTGTTAACATGTCAAAATCTTGTGTTGGGACAACATAAGTGGGTGTTTTCTCCTCTTTTCTTTCTGTTGTGCAGGAAAATGCTGCAATTAGTGCCTGGCTCTTGAGGCAGGGCCGGGGGAGGTGGTGGAGGCTTTGCGCAAAAGGCCGCGCGGTGGCGGTGGGCCCGGGGCCTGGTCCCCGGAAGCCCACAGCCACGGCCATGGGCCCAGCGCTCTGGGTGCTGGGGTAGGCAGGCCTGGGTCCCCGGAGCACTCTTTCCCGGTGACGCCCAGGGCACGGCAGCCCCTGGCTCCAGCTCCAGCCTCTGCTCACGGAAACGACCCCCGGGCGGGGGTGGAGGCTGGGGGGCCACAACGTTGTTTGTTTTTAAGAAAGTCTTTTATTTTAAAAGCCTTATGTCCTGGAGGAAAGCAACATGGAGCTATTTTCAGGAATGGGCTCAAAAAAAGATCAGCTCTTAATTAAAACAAAACACAGTGAGATCAAGCCGTAGCCCAGAGGCCCCGACCGGAACAAAACCGTTTCTGTCGAGGCCAGCAGGAGCCTGGCCCGCTCGCCCGCTCCGCTCGCGGTCACGGCTCCAGGCTGCGGCCAGGACCGCGAGGCGCAGGATATGGCGCGGCCGCGCGACACGGCCTCGGCCTCCAAGCCCGTGGAAACAGATGTGAGTCTGGAGCAGGATGGGGGAGGACGGGGCCCACGCGGGGACCAGGGGCCGGACCAAGGACAGCCCCCGGCCTCGGGCGCGGGGCGCGGGGCCTAGATGGCCGGCCCGGGCGGGCCTCCCCGCGGTGGCCGGAGACCCTGGAATGCGGGGGCCAGGGGGGCTGCGGAAGGAAGGAGGGGCGGCAGCCACGTCAATAACCTCGGTGATGTAGTGAGTGAAACGTCGTGAAAACTGAAAGCAAATCCCGCTGTAATCTCCCCGAACAAAGGCCTTTCAGTGGGACCAGAGCTGTGCGGGCGGTGGGTATCGCCAGATCTTTTATATTAAATGTGCACCCAGCGGAATATGGATCCTATTAGGGGAGCCGTGCTCACCGCAAGCCCCTTTACTGCACATGGTGTCTGAGGGGGTCAGGGGGACGCGATGCAGCTACACGGCGGCCCAGCCGGGACCTCCCGCCCGCCCGCCCGCCTGCAGGACGCGCCCGCGCCCTCCTGTTTGCTGTGGGGCATTCAGATCACCCAATCTCACTGCATCTAATTCCGAGATAGCCCGGCCCTGACACTCTCTGCTAACAATCCTTTGTGTCGCCGTGTGGCCCCCTGGCCCTGCGGGGAAGGCAGAGGTGGTCGTGGGGTGCGCGAGCCCTCACATGGACCAACCCCCCAAAACCCAGCGTCCTTGGGATTCTGCGGAAGGCTCGCACGTCTGACGGGGGACTTGCGCTGTCTCGTCCTTACATGCGTCACAGACTCAAAGCCTTGCCTTTCCCCAGCTCTGCCCCCATGGCCCGCATGGCCTCGTGGAGGCGCCCTGGGTGGCTCTGAGCAGCTTTGTGCAGGGGCTTCAGGTTTGGCGTAATAAACAGAACTCATTCTAAGAGGGGAAGAAGTGAACTTCTGGACCTAATAAGACCTCAGCGCTGCTCCTTCCCGAGGAGTCAGCCCTTGCCTCCAAAATCAGCCCCAAAATGGAAATCGAGTTTAGGGGTTTCCCCCACTGGCCAGATTGTTAATTCAATAAGGGGTGCAGGGATGCTGCAGTCCTGTCCCCCGGGGCCTGCTTCCAGCAGGTTGCATCTATCTTCCTGCAGGACTCTAGGCACGGCTGCCGGGAATGGAAACCAGCCCCGGCCCCACAAATTCAAACCAGCACTGCCTCCTGTCGTGCCGGGGACCATGGGGCCCACGTGAGGGAGGGTGGAAAAGCGAGCCCCCACCCCCACCCCAAGCCTGGCCTGGGGAGGGGACAGGGTGGGGGGCAGGGCAGAGGGTTAAGATGGGCCGGGGGAGACCTCAGGTTTCAGCAAGGATTTCAGGAAGGAGAAGTCAATCCCTCTGGGCCCCTGCGTACCTGGGTGCCCTGGCCCAGACCCTCAGGCTTCGTGGCCTCTGTACACAGTCAGGGGCCCCCGGTGCTCAGAGCCTCCTTCTCTGCAGCCACCTGGCTTCCGTCACCCACCTCGAACCATTGGCCTCCCCTTGCAGGTGGGACCAGAGGCTGCAGGGTCTTGGGCCACGATCAGGGAATGCATCTGTCTCTGCCGCAGAGGAGCTGGAAGGCTGACAAGCCTGCCCTTGGAGACCACCTCTGACTGGGTGGTGAGAGCAGTGTATCTCGAGGCATCTGTCGAATCTGTAAACCCCTAATCGAGGTGTGGGAGGCGGAGATAAAATGCTTTCCCCAGGTGTGGCTGGAGAGTGGTGGGAGTCCACGGGGACTTGCCGGAGGAGGCGCCGCTCTGTGACTCAGGTGTTCCCATCCACCTCGTGTGCTGTTTCCTGGGTCAGGGAGTAGAAGCTCCCAGGTGAAGGAGGCCCAGGGTGTTTCCGGGGGATATGGGTGTGCCTAGAGCTGGGGTGGCCCATGCCAGCCCCTTCCGTGCGTGCACTCTTATGGGTGTTGACAGCCATGGCTCCCATTCTGCTGGGATCTGGGAGAGGAAGCCAGGATGGGTTCATCCTATTGGCTTCTCAGGTGGTCAGACATCCTACCCAGATGGTCACTCTGTGTCTCCTCCTCTGGAAATGAAACTCATGTCTTCGTCAAGACTGATGAGGTGGTGGGATCCCTGGGTGGCGCAGCGGTTTGGCGCCTGCCTTTGGCCCAGGGCGCAATCCTGGAGACCCAGGATCGAATCCCACGTCGGGCTCCCGGTGCATGGAGCCTGCTTCTCCCTCTGCCTATGTCTCTGCCTCTCTCTCTCTCTCTCTGTGACTATCATGAATAAAAATTTTTTAAAAACATATATCTTTAAAAAAAAAAAAAAAGACTGATGAGGTGGTGGCTCACCCAGGGTGGGGGGGTGGTGGTGGAGTGGGTCACGGCCCTGGTGGCAGCCGTAGCAGGAATTGTTTCTGTCCCGAAGCAGGACATGGGGACACCTGCGGAGTTCTCCTGACTCCCTCTCAGGACTCTGTCTTTCTGGGGACTGCTGGGCACTTGTACAGGGTGGTGGGCTGGCTGCAGGGCCCCCAGGGAGGTCCAATTTCTTCTGGGGCCCACAGGCTTCTCTGCGTTGCTGTTGGCCTGGTGGGCTGGCTGCAGCCTTCATCCGGGGCCGGTCAGTAGAACAGTGGGTGGACCGGGCAGGATAGAGGTGGAAGCCTTTGGGCAAAGGCCAACCCCCCTTATTGGGAACTAGCCACCAGCAGCACCGATGTTTCCCAGGCCCAGCCTGGCCTCTCGGCCATGACGCCATCCTGCCAGGCCCCCGGGCAGGAAGGACAGTGAAGACCGGAACCTGGCGGACCCAGGCTTGTGACCCTGCGTGGCCCGGGACACCGTCGTGCCGGCCTTGGAGGGGGCAGGGGCCTCTCCTCACTGGCTGACTCATTCCCGCCCAGGGCCCAGCAGTGTTAGGAATCTGCAAGGTCCTGGAGGGGTCTCGGGGCGCTACGAGGAGGCAGTGGTGGTTTGGCTGTGCAAGGCAGCCCCGTACCAGCGCCCACCCTGCCAGTGTGCAGATTCCGGACGGCACCGCCTCCGCTGGGCTCTGGGCCCCTGGCATTCTCCGTGGCTCTCTCTGTGCCTCTGGAACCCGACGGCAATGCCTCACCCAGGCCGGCAGCAGCCGCGCCTCATGGGCTGCGCCCATTCTCCTTGGGCCAGCGGGCATCAGGCACCCTCAGATCACTCCTGCAGGTCCAGGCTCTTACTGTACAGCCCCAGCGTGGGCTCTGTGCCCAAGAGGCCACTGCGCTGACCGGGAGTGCGGGCCTGAGCCTGCCGTGAGGATGGAAGGACAGGATGGTGACCAGGTGGACGCTGTCACCCCTCACGTCTCCTGTGATGCCCTGAGGTATGCACTGTTAGCGCCAGGCCTCGAAGGTAAACCGAGGCCCCAGAGGCTGCTCAGCTGCTGCCCGGCTGAGCAGGTGCGCGCTTGGAATCTGGGCTGCAGGCCTGGACTGCACTGGCGGCTGGTGCTTGGAAAGGGTTCAGGGAGGTTGTGAGTTCTAGGGAGCGACTGCGGTCTCTGGGCCAGGCAGGGCTTTTCTGAAAGGAAGAAAGAACACGGTCTCCTGGCACCTCTCCTCGGCCACCGGTTGGTCCTGGCGGGTTCCGGCATTTGTAATGCATTTGGTTGGCGTGAGGGGCGCTGACCCCGGCGTGCCTGGCCCCTGGAGTGGCGCGGACACGGTGCGGACGCAGCGCGGGCTGATGGCGTCGGGGGTCCCAGCGCCGGCCGATTCATTACGGCCGCTCCTTTGTGGGCAGCGAGCCCCAGGCCCGGTGCTGTCAGGCGGGCTGTTACAGGCATAATGATGGGCATTAGAGCCCGGGAGCAATTAACAGGCTGCTTAATTAGCAAGAGGAATTAGCGTTTGAGTGGCTGATCTTCCGTGAAGACTTGTCGAGAGCGGGCAGTTATCTGATTAAGCATTGATCGCAGGGCTCGCCCCCTTAGGTCATCCCCTCCCCTCCTCGAGGTCTGTGAATATACAACTGTTTAAATATTCCGAACTGAACTGTCTCAATCAGCAAGGGGAGAAAGGGGCCCATTGTGGGCGCGGGCGCTGCCGGCCTCCCATCCCCGGCCCGGCTTCTCTGGCCGGGCGGGGGCGGCAGCTGGTCCCCAGGCCCGAGCCCGGCCAGCCCGGCTGCGCCTGGGAACAATGTCCATGGGGCCGGCCCCCAGCTGCCCACGGGTACCCTCCTCCCCAGGCTCCCTCAGCTCCTGGCGGCTGGGTCCCTCCCTGCAAGGTGGGGGCCAGGCACGGGCACACCCATTGTACAGGTGCATACAGTGAGGCCTGAGGGTGTGGTGGCAGCTGCATGGCAAGTTTCAGGTTTCGCTGCCTGTGGACAGGGTCTGGGTTCTCCCGAGCTTGTCAAGGGGGCATGCTGACTGTCGGCCTTTTCAGAAACCCGTCAATCTGACACCTGGTGTGGCTGTGAAACCCCCAGGTGGGCTCTGGAAGCCCCAGGGTGCTGGGCAATGCCAGGCAGCAGCCTCCTCCGGTGTGTGAGCTCGCTGGGAGATGAAGGCTGGCAGGGCTGGACCAGGAGCCCCCAGGCCAGGACTCTGCAGGGAAAATGCTTTCAGAGGGTGGGGAAGGATGGAGGGTCCAGCCCAGCCTGGACAGAAGGGTGCCCCTGGTGATGGAGAAAACCTCCTGCTTCTGCGTGACTGGAGCTCAGGGTAAGGCGGGGCCCAGATTCTCTGACGTCCGGCCCCACGCTTGCTTGGGGACCCCAGATGCCCTGGCTGTGTACACTGGTGAACCGAGGCGGGCTGGGCGCACCGAGTCCCCTGAGCCAGGGGCGGGCAGGACAGTGAGTGCACACGTGGGCTGGGGTCCGTCCTGACACCACGGCCCCACCCCACCAGGGCCTGGAGCTGGAGGCAGCGGTGGGAATTAGGCTGGGACGCTGGTTTTGAAACGAAAGGGAGAGTTCAGAGAGAGAAGATGGAGAGAGAGAGAGAGAGAGGCCCAGACGGCCTCTTGTTTTGCAAAACTCAAAATAGATTTCAGCACCGTGCTTTTTAAAGACAAATCTCTGCACTCTGCTGCGATCCTCGCTTGACCTCTCATGGTTTCTGGCAAAGGGAGCCTGTTACGATCTGGCATTGAGCGATTTAAAATGCACAACAGCGGTACGCAAACCTTGCCAAAAGCTGATCCGTGTTGGTTTCTTGAACTTTGCTTTTCTTGTTTGCTACATCAGATATCATCTTACCCAGACGATGCCCTCACGAGATAGACCCCCCCACCCCTCAACTTTGGGGGTGCAGCCAGCGCGTTCCATTTTGCTGCTCGCACCATCTCCGTGCCTGGGGAGAACTAACGCTGGTTATGCGCGGTGCAGTCTGGCTTCCTGGGCACTCGGGGAGTCTTTATCGAGCTCAAATGATTAGACCTGGTTTCTGGTTTCATTTTGGAAGACTTGCCGCTAAACAGATCCATCCTGCCTGGTAAAATGATGCAGACGCTCTGGGCCACCGCGCTCCCTCTGCCCCTTCTCCACAGGGCAGGGGACAGTAGGACCTGGGTCGGGGCCCACAGGGTGGAGGCCTGTGGCCTCTGTGAGTGGAAGCAGGGCACGCCTGGGGCAGAGCAGCAGTGGGGAAGCGAGCCAACCTGCAGCCCCTGGGTTGGGGAGGCCGGTAGGCCGGCCGCTCACCCGGGAGCCCGGGTGCCTGGGGCAGAGAGCTGGACGGGGTGATCGCGGGGAGGGGCTCAGAGCTGGGATCCGCACGCACGGCGAGCCCTCCCTGGAAGGCTCCTGGCATCCAGGACACTTCCTGCCTAAATTGCTAATCCCTGAGAAAAGCGCCAACATGTTTTCATCCACTTGAGACCGTGCTTGAATGGAAACCCCTGTCTTCCTGCTCAGCCTCACTGCTGAGGACTCAGCCTCTCACTGCAGCAGAGAACCAGTCCTCCTGAGTGTTTTTAAAATGGAGAGGAGGCTCCGGATCTGTCTTCCATTCATATTCTTCATCACGGTGGGCAAATAACTTTCAGGAAAAGGGAAGCAGGATGGGTCAGGTGTGGTAGGCAGCGGCAAGAGTTCCTGGGGAACTCAGGGGCCAGAGAATCCACTTGGATTCCTCTTATCCCCGGTGAAATGGACGTTAGAATGTACTGGAGCTGCTTCTTTTATCCCTTTATCCTGATCATGAAGCCACAGGCACAGCTCTGGAAAATGAGACATCAGAAAAGGACTCCATGGACCCGGATGCGGGTGGCCCACCTTGGGGACCTTCTTCCCCAGAGTGGTGGCCTGCAGACTCATGCCTGGGGCGGTCCAGACACAGAGGCATTGGCTGCATAGCTTGGGGGTGAGCACCCAGCCGTACAAGGAAGGGTCCTGGGAGGCGGAGGACGTTGGTGTGTTTTAGAACTCGTGGGTTAAGATGGAGGGCTGATGTGATGCCAGGCACTGTGTGTGCCCATATATGTGTGTGTGCAAGTATGAGGCAGGCCTCGTGTGCACACCTGCAGGTACAGGGCCATCTCCCCCACCTGGGGCTCTGCTCTGAGGGACTCTGCTCCTGGCTTGGACGTCCTACATGTTCTCTACCCCAGCAGGAGTCTTGCATGGAGTCATTACCTGATTCTGAAGGCTGCGCGTCCAAGGTGGAGGGAACACCTGGTGCTTCTCAGTCCTAGAGTGACAGTCATTCTGGGACACCAGGGCCCCGGGTCGGGTGTCAGCTCCCCTGCCCACTTCCTTCTCCCCACAGCAGCCACCGGAACAGGGCAGCAGCCACAGGGGAACCACATGTAACAAACACACAAATGCAGAGGGCAGTGTCCAGGGCAGTTATGTTCTTGAGACCCACGCAGACCCATCCCAGTGCTCATGTTCAGGGCCGGCAGATTCTCTGGTTTCTTCCAGGCTCTGTGGGAGGGCCCCGAGGGGCGTGGGTACCACGGGTTGGGGGGACAGACACTCCTGGAGGACGAAACAGGACTCGGTGCAGACTCCCCTGCCCCCATCCGACAACTCCTTTCTCATTTTGTTCCTCTCCTTGTTCTGCGCACACACGTATGCATGTACGCACAAGAATAACGTGCAGCATGCGGGGGAAGGCCTAACTTGTCTAGCCTCTATGACTTACCTAACAGAAGCTAATTTACATTGTAGTTCTGGCCATTTTGTCTTCATGAGGTGAGGGATCCTCTTTCTATAGAAAGCAGTAAGGGAGGGAAAAGAGAAAAGCTGGCCGGTGGAAGGAAGCCAGGTCCCCAGGAGCTATGAGGAGCCTCCTCCCCACCCTGGACCTGGGAGGGTCACACTCATTTGTATCCACCTAGGGGGCAGTGGGGGGCGGCCTCCTGGTGCAAGGGCCCTGCTCTGGCCCAGACTTTTTCTTACAGAATGAGTTGGAGAAAGATTTAAGGCACCGAGACTCCTGAGACATGCTAATTGGTTCACTGGAAGGCCCGGCAGTGTGCACGGGGTGGTGGGCCGACAGATCCTTCTGGCCCGGGCTCCCGGGGCCTGTGGGCAGCTGAGTTCATGCCTAGAGGCCACAAAGGGTTTGTCCAACCCCATGTGTGAGTCCCATATCCCATGTGCCCAAGCGTCACGGCTACTGTCACAGCTGCAGGACGAGGCCGAGTCCTCACGTGGTCAGCATTCAGGTACTTCCTGAGGCTGGGTACCCTTGCTGGGTGGCCTCCCTAAGCCGCACCAATTGCCACTGGGCAGTAGAGGGTGCTCCCTGCGCCCAGGCCTGGTCACTGCCCTGTCCCTGCGGGTCAGCGTGGCTGGGACCTCAGGGAGGCAGTGATTTTTCCCACTCACTGTACACTCCACCACTTGTCATAGGCAGTTTGACTTGTGATTTGCAGTGATGATGTGAATATTCCTGTGTGCTTCTTTCTAGCCATTTCCTGGACTCCCTAGGGGTGCTAGGGACTTGCCCCCCACCCCCGAGGGGGGTGCTGGTGTAGGGAGGGGAGCTCTTTCAGAGGCCCTGCTGGGGGCTGTGAAGATGCCCTTTCTTCTGGAGCATTCCATCCTGCTGGCGGGCTCTGCCCTCTGAGGCCCTCGGGCCCGCGTCTCTCCCCCAGGCTTCAGCAGCTCCAATTTTGTCTCTACCGTCTGTGCCATCCGCCATCCGCCATCCAAGAACACTTAAATTCACCGAGAAGCAGCATTCCCCTTCGATTTTCAGTGGTTCTCGTCCTTGTCAATGTTTACTTCTCTCCTTCAAGAAGAACACAGTCATTTTCCCAGTTAAAAAGATTTATTTTGCAACCATATTCCATCCTTAGGTTAAAGGTGAGGGACAGAAGTCTTCGTGATTTTTCACGCTTCCCATTTAGGAATTGGAGTGGTCTGTCCATTCAGTCAGGGTCTTTACCAAAATGGTTTTCACCAAACTTCCACAGCTGGGTTCGTAGACTCTCCAACATATTCGATTTACCTCTGAGGATTCTTTTAGCATGAAAAACAATTTTTAAAAAAGATTTTATTTATTTATTCATGAGAGACCCACAAAGAGGCAGAGACACAGGCAGAGGGAGAAGCAGGGTCCCTGTGGGAGCCTGATGCGGAACTCAATTCCAGGCCCCGGGATCACGCCCTGAGCCAAAGGCAGACGCTCAACCCATGAGCCACCCAGGTGTCCCGGAAAAAAATTTTCAAAGCAGAAATAATTCAAACTTTTACACCTTTTCCTGCTGCATCCACTTTGGAAAATAAATGGGAAAGAGAGAGCTCCAAAAACAGTAGGTACACCTTGGTGTGCCCTTGGGAAAGTAGCGGCTTTCCACTCTGGTGATAGGAGGGCGCCCGCGATGTGAGCGCCGTGGGCTGTGGGTGCCAGGGTGGCTCCCCAGTCAGCAGGGGGCACAAAGTGGCCGCGGCCCTGAGCTCCGACCTTCCCAGGGTGGCTGGTCTGCCCGGGGGGCGGGGGGGTGGGGTCCCACTGCCTCCCCTACGCAAGCGGGCACCCGTGTGGCCTTTCCTCCGCTGGATGCCGCTCTGGAGAAGGCCCGTCCTTCCCTCCTGGCCCTGCCCCTGTGGCCCGCGTCCTAGATAAGCCTGTTAAATTAGCCCCATAATACTTAAAATGCTAGTCCGTTTAATATGTAAACAATGACAATTTTTTTTTCAAAGGGTTTAGGATTTAAATTAGTTTTTTAAAAACCCAATTACTGCCATTTAATTCGGAGGCGAGCGTTCTTTATGTGCTAATTATATAGCTGGGAAATGAGCAATCAAGGGCACAATGGAGCATTACGGGCAGTTTTTAAAGGTTTGAACTTATTTATCCGAGTTTGGGGTTGGGTCTCGGCAGCGTGAGCAGCCTGGATGGCGGGTGCGGCAGAGGGTGGATCGGGGGCTGGATGGAGGGCGACGCGGCTGCGCGGCAGAAATCCATGTGGCCGCCGTTATGTCGTCTTATTATGTCGATGATGTTTACAAAGTGTTAGAACCTGGACACGGGCCCTGCTCTCTGCCCAGTTACCCTCTGCCCAGCAGGCAGGGAGGAGGGGCTGCCGGGTGGACGCTGCATAGGAAATCCCAGCCAGTCAGAGCAGTGCCTTGGGCCACTGAGGGTCCTTTCCTCATAGAACCGTCTAGAACTTTCCAGAACCTTCCAGAGGGACCCATGTACCCCAGGAGCCTGATAGGCTGCAGCACACGTCGCGCACCATCTCAGACCTTGGATGCTCGGTAAGCGTGGGAGGAAACTTCTCTGTTTCCATCATGCCCTCCTTCCTCCAACATGTGACTGGAATGTTCTAGAACCATCCTGTTCATACTCCTGCCTCGATGAGTCAAACCTCTGCTTCCTAAGAGAGAGGATGATTCATTTTAAACAGAGCTTATCTCTGAAGCAAGGTGACCCTTCTTTTGGACCAATGATCCCTGAGGAGCTGCCTGGGGGAGCAGCAGGCACATCCGGATAGGAATCATCTCCTTCCTAGGCCGGGTTGGAGACAAAGGCCCAGCCAAGTCCACACACCCAGGAGCCTGGCCCCTTGCAGACACAAATATTGAGCTTCTGCCTAATTTATGGAAAAATAGGCTTGTGATGAACACCAAGCCATGTGTAACACCCTGCGTGGTGCATGTTTACAGAAGACAGAACAGCGAGCTGCAGAGGACCTTACACACTGGCTGTCTACACTGATACTCAGAGGCCCTCAGGCATCCCGCTGCATGGCTGTGAGGCCCCAGTATGGTAGCCACACCTGCCCGTCCTGGCACAGACCAGAGGGATGGCCTTGACCGGGTGTTGGAGTTGAAACCACCGGAGCTCTTCGTGGGGCTGACTTTTAGTGGCTCCAGAAACTTGTTCCTTGGGTTGGAGCAGCTGGGTCTTCCCCAGAGGTTGGCTTGGCTGAAGTTGGAGCCTGTGGTCATGCAGGCAGGACCCTGCGGAGCTTACCAGGCCCTTAGCAAGACCCTGCCGGCCGGCCCGCAGCCCCTGCTTGGCATACCATCTAACTTTGGGGAAAGCCCACAACACCAGGCGGCTGTTCACCCATTTGCAGAGAGGCTAATGGCTCAATGATCCAGCATCCAGGAAGCCAGACCTCAGGCTCATGTCGGGCTGGGTCAGTGCCAGAGACTGGAGATGAGTGAGTCCCAGGCCTGGTCCCTCAGAGTTGGTGGCCAAGGGGAAGGAAAACCCCAAATCATGGGGTTTGCATGGAAAGGACCAGGGAGGCAGCGGCTGGTGGAAGAACATGGATGTCAAGAGGGTCCTGGAACATGGCTCTCATCTTGAGGCTTCAAGACAAGGAGCTGGCCAAGGGGCTGACAGGAGGGGAGGGGCTGCAAGGCAGAGGGCACGGCTGGGAGGCGGAAGATGGGTCCCAGCAGGCCCAGAGGGGCAACGCTGTATGTGGCCTCGGTGGCATCAGAACCCGCGACCATACCCGCCTGCAAGGCCGTCTGGGGCCTGTGCAGCCGGCCGCCTCCCCGCAGAGGGCGGGGGTCCGAAAAGACCGGGGAGCAGCAGGGGCCGTGACCTAATTGGTCCAGGAAGGTCAGCGTCGGCACCCAGAGTGTTCAAAAACAGTGAAGATTAATCTTAAAGCGATTAGACAACTTATTTTCTTTTTCAAGACATTAGCTGGTGAAAAATGACAAAAATGTCCTTAAGCCGCGTCGAGGCAGAGGCAGCGAACAGGCAGCCTTTTGTTCGGCAGCGGGGCTGCCCGCGGAGCCTGCGTGGGGCACCCGGGAGCCCACCTCCCCGCACGCTGGCGGAGGGGACCGGTGCGCATTAGCCGGGGATTAGCCGCTGGGCTGCCGGGTGGCAGGGGGGCTGCCGGCCACCCACAGCCCGGGGCCGGGGGTCCCGTGTCCACACACCGGCCGCCCGCAGGGTCGGGGCGGCCAAGGACAGGTGTCCTCCTGGCACGGCGGGGCCACCCTTCCGGCCCAGCAGCCAGGGAAGAGCCCCAGAGCCCGGGCCCAGCTTGGAGGGAGGCTGTGAGGCCAGGCGGGGCCCAGGGGCACCCATGGTCCTCGGTCCTTGGCGTGGGCGTGGGTGGGAAGGGTGGGCCCAGCGAGCCCTTTCCCCTGCGCCCGGCTCTTCCTGTCCTGCAGACAGCAGCCTTGGGCCGACATTTTCTCAAGAAAAGAAAACATATGAGCCCATATTTCTTATCTGAGGGCAAACAATGAGATTGCCGCCAGCCCGGGAAGGGGCTTTCATAGCAAATCCAGTGGACGGGGCCCCTGGGCGGCCCCTGCCAAGGCGGCGGGCCCAGCGTGGCGGGCTCTGCCCTCAGCCGTGGTTGTGCCCCCTTCCCCCTCCCAGGTGGCAGGTGACACGCCAGCTGTGAGCGAGGTAACTGGAGCCTGCCTGACGCAATGCGTGGCAATGACAATTGAAGGGTCTCTTCACCGGCTTCCTTCCGAGCACTTGCATTGTGGCCCTGAGCACCCCCCACCCCCAGGGCTTAGGTATAATTATAGGGTCGGGTTACCCCGAGAAACAGGTATTGGCATTGTTTGGTCCAGAGCTGGACCCTGGCCGCACCCCCCACCCCCCACCCCGCTGGTCCCCAAGTGCCGTCCCCTGGGACCCCTCCTTGGTGCCCTTCACCCGCCCCCGGATGGTGAGACTGGGGAGGGGGCTGGGGTACCTCTCGGGGTGCTGGGGAGCAAGCTGGGAGACTGAGCACGGGCGGCTCCTTTTACTTTTCCAGTAGTTGAAATTAAACGTCCAGGTGCAGCGAGACTGTTCTTCTTGCCATTGTCCAGAGCCACAGGACACCGGGCAGGCGGGGGCCAGGGTGGGGCCCAAGAGCGGCCACCAGGGAGGGCCCATGGGTGTTGGCCTCGCACTGGGCCCAGCTGCAGGGGGGATGGGGGGGCGCAGTGCCTGGGGGCACCATGAAAGCAGAAGGCCTCTGTGCCCCCACCCACCCGCCCTGGGCCAGGAGCTGCCGGCGGGGGCCAAGAGTGAGCCTTTGCGTGGGGACGCCCTGGCTCGCCCGCCGAGTGCTTACCACGTGCCAGTGAGGTTGGCTCTGGGGTCCTCAGTTTTACAGGCGAAGGAAAGGGGAAGCAGGGTCCCTTCTCCAAGGGTGGGTGGTCTCGGATGTAGTGAAGCGGGATTTAAAACCAGGCAGGGTCACGTCCGGGACCTGCCCCCACTGTTTTACTGACCTTGTCTTGCTGAGTGGTAGAGTGGGGAAAAGCCAGTCCCTGGATTTTGGGTGCCGTGGTCCCCAAATCCCTGTGTCCACAAACCCCAGTGGGTGAGTTCTGAGGACCCCTGAGCTTTCTGAGGGACAGGCTGGTTTCTCTGGCTGGACAGAGTGTGGAACAGCCTCCCGCACCCCGCCTCTGGGTTCTGGCGAGCACACGACTCTGTAGATGACTTCAGGCCCCACTCCCAACACATAAACCGCCTCCCTGGGGCAGCCGGCCATCCCCGTCCCCCCATTTTGTCCCGTGCTGGGTTCTGGGGCAGCCCCAGGTGCTCTGGGATGTTGGGAACTGGTTTGCAGAGTTCTTAGGTATAGATGGTGACCTGCAGCAGGGGCAGAACAGACCAGCTCCCCTGCTCCTGGCTCTGGGCTAGACATGGGCTGGTGCAGAGGGGGGGCCTCATCCCCAGAGGTGGGTTGTCAGGCAAACGGGGTGGACACGAGGACAAGCAAAGAAGTCTTATCCCATTTTACAGATGAGGAAACAGAGTCAGAGCAAGGCCACAGATGCAGGCAGGAGCCCAGCCCCAGCCTGGGATGTGCAGATAAGCCCTGGGACACCACCCCGGTTCTCACCCCTTGTCGGACGTGCTGGGAGCACCAAGGACGGGGCGGCTTCGGCCACAGCACCCTCGCATGGCCCCCAGGCCCCCTCTCCTCTCTCTCTGACCTCCCAGCTTCCAGCCTGAGAGCTGGCATGTGAGGCAGGTCACACGGTGCAGATTTAGATGCGTGCCTGTCGTGCAGGGAGCAAGGAATGCAAAGCTGCCCTCCTCCTTCCTGCAAAGCCCCATCATGTGTGAGAGATAAGTGCTGGGGACAGTGGTCGCTGCCAGGGGGACGCCACCGGTGCTGTCCCAAGCCCCTCAGGCAACATCCGTAGGATGCTTCTCTCCAAGATCCCAGAATGTTCTGCAGCAGCCCTTCTCCCTGGACTGCCCAGGTCCTGCTAGCTGGGGAGGTGCCCCAAGTCAGACCAGATGAGGCTGGGTCCAGAGGGGCCATCCTGGAGGGCTCCCTGGAGGAAGTGGCTTTGTGTGGATGGAGGAGGGTGGAGAGTTCTCCAACATGAACAAAGAAAGGCCTGAAAAGTCTTCCTTGTTGGTGCATAAACCCCGAGGTAGCTGCTCATCCCCACGCAGCAGCTGGGAATCAAGTTTCCTCCAAAGTGGGCTCATGGGAAGTATCCCTGACACTAGAGGAAAACCCTGCTTGTGGGAGCGCGCCTCCAGTGTTCCTGCCAAGGAGCAGAGCCGCCTGCCCGCCCCGGCACCGGCACCGCGGCACCAGCCGCTTGGACCTTGCACTTCCAGGAGCACCAGGCCAGCCCCTCCCCTGCAGCGTCAGTGGCTCCTGGTGGATCGGGGCCCAGGCCCCCACCAGTACTGAGATGTCACAGGAACTTGGTGGGCCGGGGCGCGGGCTGCAGTGGCCGTCCCTGAGTGGATGGGCAGGTGGGAGGACCAGAGCCCCTCAGACCTTGGCTCTTTGATGCTGTTCACAACGGGTTTACGTTCTCGGGACTGAAGCCCCCAAAGCCCTCTTCAAAGAACCATGTCGCCTGCCCATACCTGTTCTGCGTCATCACAGGAGCGGGAGGGGAAAGGGAGTGGGGCCACTTCCATCCCAATCAGACAGTGCAGCAGAACCCCAGCTGACGTCCAAGCTTCTCTGCGTCCACCTCTTACGGAACCGAGAGGAAAACCATTTGGCCATGACAAAGCACTTCCCAGGACCCACCACCAGGGCTACATTCAGGGCGCTCAGTCCACACCCTGGGTGTCCTCAGCATCATGCTGTTCACGTGCCTGTGTCCACTTCCCAGAGCGCCACATCCTGTGTTCCCATGTGGGCACAGCATCCTCCGCTACCCCTTGAGATGCCCTGATCCGAACCAGCCAATAAACCACATTTGCCTCTGGGGCCGAATTTCCCTCTTGCTCTGCTGCCTGCCCCAGGACTCGTAGGCAAAGCTCAAGTGAAAGACGACTGCCAGGGCCTGACTGCTTGTCACAGACTCTTTCTTTCAGAATATGGTGCTGGCATGTTAGGAGGTTTGAAATCTGTGGCCCAAAATGTTCCGGAAAGTTCCAGAAGGCTTCCCTGCTCTGGCCTCGCAGATGTCAGGACATGGACCTCCCAGCCATGTGGGGGGGGTGAGGGGTGGGCGTGGCCTCAGGGTCACTGCATGGTCCTTCTGTGGGCATGAGGAGGAGGAGGAGGTCTCACAGGACCCCGGGCCATGAGCCTTGTGTCCAGGCTTGGCCTGGCTGCTGGAATCAAAATTTCTCTAGTTTGGTTGCTGTTTTCATAATCCTTTGGTAAGAAGGAGGAGGAACGAGGATCGTTCCCTGTGCTGCCCTCTTACCTCCCCCTCGACTGGTTTTCCTGGGTGCCGTGGGCGGTCAACTCTGACCTTTGGGCGGAGAGAATGAGGCTTCTGTTCCCAGGAGAGGCCCTGGCCTGGTGCTCGGAGCTCCCGTGGTCTCGGGTGCTTATCCTCCCGGCAAATCTAAACACCGACACGTTTGCGCTTTTCTGCTCTCTCATTCCGGAGGGGCTGGCTGGCTGGCCCACGCTCCCGCCCTGCCTGGCTCTGGCTGCCCGTGCTTTCCCTCCCGGTGGAAACGGTACTCAGGAATCCTGCCCCCAACCCCCGGCCCCCAGGGCACAGCCATAGGTTTCAGGAGGGCTGCGGAGAAGCAGGGCTGGGCGCCCTTGGTGACCTGGGGGGTGGCGTGGGGTGGGGTGGGGTGGGGCTGGTGTTTAAATAATGGATCACGTGCCCCTTTGCCCAAAGCGGGCAGCAGATCGATTGCGGATAACTTGTTCCCTGGATGCCAGTCACCAGGCATGAGAGCGAGGGGACTGTGCCGCTAGTGGGGCGGGCGGGCATCCTGCTGGGGCTCCTGCAGCGCCACACAGGGGACGTCCTGCTACTGTCCCTGATGCCAGCGTGAATAATCGTCAGCATCCTTGGCCGGGTCTGGCTGCGGCTCACACTCTCTCTGCCCTGCTGCCCTGAGTCTCCTCACTGCTGAGAAGAGAGGTCTCAGAACGCGAGGGGCCTGCCTTGGAAACCGCGCACGTGTCCCTGTCCTGTTAACAAGAGAGGGAGCTGCTCCTGTTGCGGGTGGAAGAGTTCCGGGCTGAGAGTGATTTGGGGGCAGGGATGGACGCAGGGACGCCGCCATGGCCTCCGCAGGAAACGTGCCAGGACGCCAGCCACCTCCCATTCCTCATCCCTAGCTGTGACCTTGCACCCTGACCTTGGGCCCCGACAGCCCACCTTTAATTGCCCCTGCCAGACGAGCCCGCCCGCTCTGCATCCTCCGTCCGCAGTGGCCACGGGTCTCCCAGTGAGAGGGACTGTCGGCTTCTGGTTCTTGACAAAGTCATTAGCGCGACTAGCGTTTTAGAGCAGCGCATTAGAAAAGAGGCTCCGGGAGGTGATTATTTCTTTTATTTTAAACCCGACATCGGCAGCACCCAAAGTGGTCTCTCGCGGGGCGGATGCAGTCTCCGGATGGCCGCACTGGCCATATATCTTTGTTTAGGAACCTGGTTTTTATTAAATTTAATTGCTTCCTTTTCTGGCCTTAAATCAAGGGTGGCCTCAAAGCAGGGACAGCATCAATTTAATTTAATTACTCTGCACTGCAGCCTTCCGAGGAGAACGCGGCTACCGGGGGCTCACACAGGCCCCCGATCCGGGATGAGCCCCGCAGCCTCGGGAGGGTCCGGGCCCAGGGGCAGAACTCAGTCCTGCCCTCCCTGACTGGTGCTCCTCTCTGCTGAGACTCGGGCCCCAGACCGTGGCGCCCACTCACTCACTGGGGTGCTTATTTTCCATTTGCCATTAAAAGCATGTGGGGTTCTCTAACTCAGGGGCGATTCATTGAGGGTCATTTGTCTTTTGCAGCGATATTTCCCTGCGCTGCCCAGCTCAGGGCTACAGACGCTCATGGGCACCCACTCCGTCCCTGCGTGCCAGGTCATGGGGGGAACCCCAGCCCGGTGGCCCCTCCCTGCACCCCAGAGCCCCCTGCAGCCCATCCGTGTCCTCGCCTTAGTTTGCAGAGCGTGTGTGTGTGGTTGTGCCGTGGGCTTGGCCTGAGCCAGCCTGCACTGGATGTCCATCCCCACAGGGGAAGGCACACCGCTGTGCGTGCTCCAGCCACACCGGCATCTCCACGCCTCCGTGTCTCCAGCCTGCCCCACGAGGCATCACCGGCGATGGCGGGAGGGCACCGCAGTCTGGGCTCCCCGGAACTCCCAGCAAAAACACTGGAAATTATTAAGATGATTTGTTAAATAGTAGAAAATGTTTTTCATTTCCCAATTTCCAGCTCTTGCTAAAGCCATCCTCCAGCTGCCTGCTTCTCATTCCTTAATATTTAGACTTATGGGCCAATTTGAGGGTATTTTCTCTTTCTGCCATGATTAATGCTTCTATGGGAACAATGTCATCACAAGTCACCTACCTGCCCTGTCAGCTCGGCATCAATCTCGCTGGGCTGGGCGGTAATTTATGACTGGTGCCGGCAATTTGCAAACCTAATGGGGAGCAGGGGATGAGGAGCGGGCTCCCGGCTCTGTCTGCGCTGTCTGCGGCCTCGTCAGCCCCCCCCATTAGCAGAACAAATGGTGCGGAGATCAGACATCATCTCCAAGGCTCGATAAATATTTTATCAGCCATAATGGAAATTGTCAAATTGATCTAATTGTACAATACGTTATCAGTGAGCTATCAAAGCCGGGCCTGGCCTCGGCCGGGACCCTCCCGGCCTCCCCAGCTGCTGAGGATGGGAGTCTGGGGTGCAGAGCAGGGCCTGACGTGGTGTAAATAATAGCCTGGGCATGGGAGCCCGTTAAGGGGATGATAAATTTTGTGAAAACAAATGGCCTTATTCTGTTGTGCTTTGCTAGTCCTGATTTTTGAGAACCACAGGGGAACAGTGAGAAATAGGCAGAAAGACAGAGACGATGAACGGATTCTGAACTTTCCTGAAACGGGGGATTCGTCCTCACCCTCTTGGCTCCGGGAGTGGCGATGGTGCTTGGAAATCGGTCATTCAGACAACGAGTGAAAACCCAGGATGGCCCAAGCACCCTGTGATGGGGGTGTGTGCCGCTGTGCAAGGGGACTTTTTTTTTTTTTTTTTTTTACCCTCGGGAGCCAGTCCTGCTTGGGCTCACCTGGGGCAGGAGCGTGCATTATGCATGATGCTTCTTTAAGATTCGGGGTCATGCCGTGCATTTGCCACCCACGGGCGCGGACGCTGTGTGCTGAGCCAAGTGAAAACTTCAGCCCGCAGGAGCTGGGAGCATGTTCCAAAACTAAGCTCCTAAGGAACGGAAAGCTGTGTCGGCGTCCCCTCCCCCGGGTGCATTCACTGGGGGTCTGGTCCTGCAGGAAGGGACGGGGGAGGGACTCAGGGCGGTGGTGGTCAGGCATCTTTCACAGCCAGGCCAGACCTTTTGATTTCTAGAACAAACAGTGATGTTTTAGGCCTGGAGCACATTTGCAAAATCGAGTGGAAACATCTGTGAACAAGCTAAGACGAGCTGCCTGGCTGAGCGTGGGGAGCCCTGCCCCGGGCGCTGGGGGGAGCCGGGGCGGCCTTCGCAGCTCCAGCCGGGGTCCTGCTCACACCCTGCCCATGCCCTCACGCCCCTCCAGAGAAGCCTTCATGCCAGGGCAGGCATCTTCTAGGAGACACACAGGAGCGAGGGCTGCGTCCAGCTGGTACAGACGCAAAGGGCTGAGGCCCGAACGCATGCATATCCCGGGCATCGGGTAGCCCCAGGCGTTTGTCCCAAGCAGGGACTCCCAAGCCACACGCTCTTTGGAGAGTGGATGTTTGTCTTGAAGAGCCCTGCAGGGGCGGGAGGACGGGGCGGTTCCTGGATTGTCTGCCGCCGGCCCTGGCGACGAGCGTCCGAAAGGGCAAAGGGCCACAGCGAGAGGACGTCGCTGCCACAGCTGGGCCTGGGTGTCCTCCGGGAGGGTTAACTCCGGGCGTGGGCTCTGGTGGCCGCGGGGACCCCAGCTCATTGGCTCCCTCGGGGGCACGGTGCCCCGAGGCAGGATGTGGACCTGTCCGTGGCAGCTCTCGGCAGGGAGCCCTAACATTTCCCTGGACGCAGGCTGCTGCTGTGGTTCTCATTAGGTCACCGGGCTGCTGAACACGCGCGCACAGAAGCCTGTACTGTGTCTCCTTGGTCTCCTGTCGCTCCCAATAGAAATAAGAAGGGAGAGCACAGTGGTGAATGGGGGTGTCTTGTCTCCGACCTCCTTCCAGAGGGACCGAGCGGCCCACCGGCCCTGTGTTCTGTCTGCCCCACTGTGCCCGGGAGGCACATGGCGATGCTGGCACTTTGTGGCCCGCCAGTTGGGGTGTGAGGACGGGGCACAGGACCCCCACAGCGGCCTCCTGTGCCGAGCTCGTGTGAGTGCAGCCTTTTTGTTTCTCTCTCTTGCTCCCTTTCTTTTTATGGAAGAAACGGCCACAGTGCTTGAAACGATTTCTTATCCTTTTTCTTGAAAAGTGAGGCCCAGGGGAGGATGGTGTCCCCTGCGTGACTGTAACCCAATGTCAGTGTCGTGTCTGCAGCACCGAGGGAGGGAGCTCCCTGGGGTCTGTGCAGGGACAGCGGGAGATGGGGGGACCATGGACCTGGGTCATTGTGGCAGATGCTCCACGAGGTACTTTAGTTGAAGTGGAGAGCATGATGCTCCTCTGCTGGCACCAAGATGTTCGCTTGCCAGCCCCGTGCACCATTGCCCTGGCCCTCTGTGTCCCCTTCCTCTCGGGTCTCCTCTCCCAGCTCCCTGGGACCGCCCCCAGACCTCTGTGGACCTGGTGCTGGGTACATGGACTCCTCCTACTATCTGGGCCCTGTCTCTCTGTGAGGAGGTCAGAGAATACTGGCCACTGGTCCTGCCTTCACGTGACCAGCTGGCAAAGCCCGGCCTTCAGCGACAGGCCCGGTGTGTGGGTGAACCATCAAGGTGCTGGGTCCCACAGAAGCGCAGCTGCTTGTTGGTGCTCTGGGGTGTCCTGAGAAAGCCATCTCCTGCTGGGGCCTGGGCCAGGCACAGGGCTGGATTCAAGATCCCCCTGGGGGTGGGGGCAACCTGCTCCAGCCAGAACCTTGAGAGGTCACTGTTTATGCCTCGGGGTCGAGTCATAGGATTCTTCTGTTCAGATGTGAATTCTGGGCCTGATCTGGTCGAAAGCTCCCACCGCCCTGAGGCTCTCTGGTTCTGGGTGGACCACACACCTGTTCTGTGAGCCCTGTCCTGTGAGTTCTGCTCCCTTCTGAGCAGCAGCTGGGGGCACTGAGAGGAGAGGCCTTGCTCTGGGCTCTGGGGAGCTTCTCTCCAGTGCCCCGGTGCTCCTTCTGTTCCATGTGCCCGCACGCTGGCCCTGACGACTGCTCACGGATCCTGTAGCCACGGGATGGTGGGATGGTGTTGGGGTGTCAGGTCAGGACAGTGCCATGGAGGGGGCCCCCGATGGAGGGGAGGCAGGAGCCCCCAGGAAGTTAAGGAGTGCCCGATGGGAGCTGTCCAGGGGCCAGAGCAGAGTAGTCTCGCAGACGGATGTCCCAGTGGGGCCTGACTCTGTCTGGCAGGTGTCCCTCACCAGGCAACTCTGCACACTCCACAGCAGGGGATGCGGAGCAGGGCACATCAGCAGGGCATCAGAGTGGCTGTCCCACCTGGGGGCTGCGGTGGGCCATGTCCAGTCCTATCTCAGGGCTCCTTTTGCCCAAGTGTTCAGAAGTCCCTCTCCGCCTCAGTGTCCTTCTCTGCAAACTGCTCGGTGACCCCGCGTTCCCCAGGACAAGACAGAAGGCGAAGGGGCAGCCACCAGACAGGGTCTGCTGGCACAGCTGGATGGATGCACCACACATGTGCTAGTGGTCAGGGTCAGCGGTCCTCCATCCAGCCTGGGCCAGCCACCGCCAAGGAACCTGAAGCCTCCTTACACCAATTTGTCCCGAGGCTCCTCTGGACTCCAGGGTTGCCCAGGAAGCCCACTGCATGGTGTGGAAGCAGCTCCCAATCCTTGCGATCCCTAGAGAGTGCCCAGGGCGCCATCCCCCCCCCCCCGCCCCCGCCCCGGCACACAGGCTTTGCACATTGGCAGGAAAGCCGACAGGGCAGGGAGGGCCTGGGGGTGGGGTTTGCAGTCTGTGATGTGCTGTGTGTGCGCGTGGCTGCTGCTGTGGGCATTTCTGTCTGGAGTTCCAAATGTTCAGGGGCTGTGGCCAGGCCATGCCCAGACCCAGGGGCCCTCTATCGGCATCGAGATGGCTACACAGGTGTGTCCCACACTCTCCCACCTGCTGGAGGGTGCCCACGCCGGCCCCAAGGCGTGCTGCGGACTCCTCCGCCCAGCTGTGGCTCTCCCGCCCTGTAGCCTGCATGGGCTGTGCCCCCCAGGCCTCAGAGTTCAGGGGAACAGATTGACTAAGGTTCCTCGTAGGTTTAAAATTCTGCAAAAGCCGAGGAGGTGCCTTCTGAGGCTGTTCATAAATGCTGGATCAGTTGGAATAGCTTGAAAAGGTGTGTTCTATTGATCTGAACTCAGAAAGCACCCTCCCTCTGGTTCCTCATCTGGCCAAGTACCTGAGCAGCGGCTGGGGGCACTGAGAGGAGAGGCCTCGCTCTGGGCTCTGGGGAGCTTCTCCCCAGTCCCCTCGGTGCTCCTGCTCCATGTGCCCACACGCCGGCCCTGACGACTGCTCACGGATCCTGTAGCCATGGGATGGTGGGATGGGCAGCTCACGAGAAAAGCGGGACCCGTGGGGGCCCAGTGATGACTATGGTTAGCTAGAATATTGTTCCCCGGAGTGTCCACGGCAGCCCCTCTGGCTCCCAGGGGTGGCTGGGGCAGTTGAGGGCCACCAGGGGCAGCAACCCCCTTGCCGTCAGGGCAGCGGGGTTGGCTTGTGGTCACGGCTGCTGAGTGCCATGACTTTGAATGACCTTGAAAGCACTGGGCTTCAGTGGAAAGGTCATTCTGTCTAGGTCAACGGCATCACTCACGCGACGGAATTTGCCAGGAGAATGTTGAGGGCGTCCTTCACGGGCAGCAGAGCAGGCTTCCAGAACGAGGTGGCCAAGGGTCCAGGGGCCGCCCAGGCATGCCTGTTCCCTGCTCGGCCAAGCTTGGCCCTGCCCGGGGCTGCACAACGTGGCTTCCTGACCTCAGCCACCTGCTTCTCTGGATTCCTTCCTCCTCCAGACACCGTACCTACTTCGCAGAGTCCTGGCTCCAGGGGATCGGAGCAACGAGTGGCTTTTTAAGAGCTTCCGTTTAACTTCGGGTCTCTGTAAAATGAACCTAGATTTGGCCCCCTGGACCTTCCAGCTCTGCTGTGGCCATGCCTGGCGGGCCTGTATCTGTGAATGGTTCTGGTGTTTGCAGCAGGAAGAGATGACCCCTAAGAAAAGATCAGGGGTAGGAAGGGGGTGTCGACACCATTTCCTGGATGGGAGGCCAAGAAGATGAGAAGTCCACACCAGTTGGGGTTGAGCCATTAGGAGAAGCTGTTCTGCCCCAAGTCTGAACCCCTGAGTGTTATTGGCAGGGAGCTGAGCCAGTGGCAGGGTCGGGGGGTGTTCTCTGGGGCTGTGCCTGGGGGCCTTGGTGGCTCTGGTTCCCCGCAGCATCCTGCAGTCAGCACCCCTCCATCCACCCTGCATGTCAGAGTGGAAGACACCTGGATACCATGTTATCTGGCACCACTGCCTGTTGGCAGAGCAGAGCCTGGGGGGTGTGCCCTGGGGCACAAGCAGGACAGGGTTCCTGTGCCCTCCTGGCCCAGCAGCCCTCAGCATCCGACCCTTAGTCCAGCTGGACTCACCCTGCATGGGTGCATAGAGGAGTCTGGGCCTGGGGGCCAGCTGCTCCCAGGACACCATGGTCCCTCACCCCTGCCCTGCTTCCCCTAGGCACCGCCACATCTCGTGGATATCTTCAAATCCATTCCTTTTATTTATCAGTGTCCAAAGAATTAAAAGCCACTCGTGACTACCTTTTACTCAGGACCAGGTTCTTGTGGTTTGCCCTCGTGGAAAACATGTTGGCTCCAAGGCCGTAAGAAAGAACACTGTTGAAGCTCTGTGGGCTCTGGAGAAGCCCATAAGCCTCTGCCCCAGGGCTCCTTCAGGCTGATGGGTCATCCAGCACGGCAAGACTTAAGGCCCCGTCAGCGGTCCTGGGGCCACTTGTCTGCATCCTTGATCCCATGTCGCAGGGACGGGGAAGGGGGGGTCCATGCTGTCTGGGGTTTGCTCCAACGGCCAAGCCACTGTTTATGGGGCCTCAGGAGGCCACCTGCCCACTGGCACAGAACACCATTAAACACCAACACCCTACTGGATCTTTTCTTCCTTCCTTCCTTCCTTCCTTCCTTCCTTCCTTCCTTCCTTCCTTCCTTCCTTCCTTCCTTCCTTCCTTCCTTCCTTCCTTCCTTCCTTCCTTTCTTTCTTTCTTTCTTTCTTTCTTTCTTTCTTTCTTTCTTTCTTTCTTTCTTTTCTCTTTCTTTGTTTCTCTCTCCTCCCTCCCTCCCTCCCTCCCTCCCTCCCTCCCTTCCTTCCTTCCTTCCTTCCTTCCTGGTTTTATTTATTTAGAGAGAGGGAAGGGGCAGAGGGACAAAGAGAATCTCAAGCAGACTCCACCCTGAGCACAGAGCCCAATCCGAGTTTCGATCTCACAACCCTGAGACCATGACCTGAGCCAAAATCAAGAGTCAGATGTAGGCAGCCCCGGTGGCCCAACGGTATAGTGCTGCCTTCAGCTCGGGATGTGATTCTGGAGTTCCGGGATCGAGTCCCACGTCAGGCTCCCTGCACAGAGCCTGCTTCTCTCTCTGCCTGACTCTCTCTCTCTCTGTCATGAATAAATAAATAAAATCTTAAAAAAAAAAAAAAAAAAAAGAGTCAGATGCCTAACTGAATGAGCCCCCCAGGTGCCCCTGGACCTTAACATAATTTCTGCATTCAACTTAATTGCTCAAGAGGGAGGGTCTGGCCTGGGCAGCGGGGCTGACTCCGGCTCCAGTGCGGGGAATTGCATTTTCTGAGATGTGCTCAGGCCTACCGCCATCCTAGAAGCTAATGCCAGTTCCCTGGCCCAGGGCCCAGGAACAGGCTCCTCTTCCCATACTGGCTGGTGGCAACCCTGGATGTTGACATTCAGCCCTCTAGGGAGCCAGAGCCTAGGAGCTCTCTAGGCTCAGTCACCAATAGATGAGAGACCCATCTGAGTGCCCACTGTGGCTGGGATGTGTCAACTCTCAGCATTTGGTGCTGGGGTCCCCCAGCATGGTTCCTCCTCAAGATTGGCAGCTTCTAAAAGGAGAAGACACACCCCAGACAACCAGGTTGGGTATAGACAGCCCTTCCCAAATTGGCACAATCCAGCATCTAAACACAAGTGCAGGGACACTTGGGTGGCTCAGCGGTTCAGCATCTGCCTTCAGCCCAGGCCGTGATCCTGGAGTCCCGGGATTGAGTCCCAAATCGGGTTTTCTGCATGGCGCCTGCTTCTCTCTCTGCCTATGTCTCTGCCTCTCTCTCTGTATGTCTTTTATTAATAAATAAATAAAATGTTTTAAAAAATTAAAAAAAATAAACATAAGTGCAAGTTCTGCAAGTCTCAGCTGTCCACACTGATTAGGGAGAGGGCTTGGACTGGCCATAAAACCTCTCCATGCTTGTGAAGTCTGTAGACCTGGACATGTGGCCCCAGGCATTCCGTGAAGGGAGGCATTTACCCTCTGATCCCACACAGGCACCCCTTCTAGCACACAGCAAGTGCACTCTCTCTTGAAAGAGTGTGTTGTACACTCACCCTCCTGTCCCAAGGAATGGGGGCATCACCCCATCTCTGGACTTGACCTTCAAACAAATGGTAGAAAGGAAAGATTCTCAGGAAAGGCCAGTTCACAACCATGACATTTTAGCTGAGGCTGAACCTTTCTCTTTAACCTCTGGGGTGTGTGAGGATGTGGGAGATTGAGTGCAAAAGCCTCAGCTGGGCTGCCCTTGGGTGGCAATCAACCCCCAGCCTCCTGCCCTGTGCCACCATCCAGCAACACAGATGCCTTTGTGGACACAGGTGATTATGCTGGTATCTGTGGGAAAGGTGGAGGGTCTCTGAGAACTCTTGAGTCAGAATCAGGGGGGCAAGGCCACTTTAGGCACCATTTGAAACTTAGCACATGAGGCCCTGAGCCATAGACAGTGTTTACCCATCCACCTATCTGTCCATCAATCCATCCCTCACCCATTCATGTACCCACTCATGTACCTACCTACCCATTCATCCACCTACTCATCCAGTGATCCATACCCCACCCATCCATCCATCTCCCCACTTACCCATCCATCCACCTATCCATTCATCCATTTAGCCATCTCTCCGTCCATCTAACCATCCACCCCCATCTATCCATCCATCTATACATTCATTCATTTATCCATCTCTCCAACCATCCACCCATCCATCCATCCATTCATCCATCCATCCATCCATCCATCCATCCATTCATCCATTCATCCATCCTCCTGGCCAGTCATAGCCATCCATCCATTCGTCCACGGAGATGTACTGAGTGCCTTAACCTGCCACGCACTGTCTATGCTCTGCCTTGTTCATCCTCTCAACAGGGAGTATTATATCCCATCTCTGATAAGAAATAGACTCAAAGAAGCTATGGATCATCTCAGGCTACACAGGCTTTTCCCAGAGGTTCACACCTGGCCTTTTCTGAGCAGCTAGGAGGTGCCCCCAGAAGAACACATAACACTGGCCATTTATAAAGGGCCCTTAGTCAGCAGGTGTCCAGAAAATGCCAGGCCAGAGGAGTTAACCAGATGGCCTGTGGCTGGTGGTTAGTCCAGGCCAGACCTGGCCCCTGGGCAGTACTGGTGCTCATGTTTGCCCCTCTCTCCTTCTGAGTGGGAGACGGCCTTCACTGTGGGGTCTGCCAATGCCATGTTCTCTTTCTCCCTCTCCAGATCTGTCCTGCAGCCTCCCTGCTTGTCTGCGCATTTCTGTGCTCATGGGCAACACCGGGTGTGGGGCGGGTAGTGCCGAGGAGGGTAAAATTTGTGGGTGGGCTGGGCAAGGAGGGGTTAGAAGGGAATTATGAGCATGGGGCTAGAAACAGGGTGGGGCCCACAGTGATTTTGGGGGTTTTGGGCTATGTGTGCACATGTGTGCGTGCGTGTATATGCATTTGTGGAGGCTACCCTGTCTGTGCTAGGAACATGGCTGAATTTAGTGGAATGGAATGGACAGCTGTCACCCAGCCCATGGACAGTCAGCTCTCCCGGATGGAAGGTGATGCCCTTGACGACTGGCCTGCTCATATAGGAATGGCCAGCGGGCTGGGGCAGGGCACAGCTCCTGTGGACATAGCCCATGGTTCACCGTAGGAAAAACAGTGCTGTGTCTCTTTGGAGGCTGCTCCTCAACACTGGCAACAGCTTCTCTCCCTAATATTTGGTCCCGGAGAGCCCCGATTCACCCTTCCGGAAAAGGCAGTCCTGTTTGGATCAAAAAATAATTAGCAGGGCTTTAAGTGGGGGTTTGAAGTACACATTTAATTTACGCTGATTAACAGTCATATGCTAAGTAAACACCAGCTGAATTTCAAATTCGCACCATTGAGATGCAGCGAATGCACGGTTACATAGAAAACTCAGTAAATGTACCGTTTCTATAACCAGCAATTATATTAATAACATGCCACACTCCTAAAAATTCAAACGGATGTGTGCACATCTACACGGAGATCCACGCTCGGGAAATTCTGATTTGACGCATTGTCGGGGAGACGTCCTTTACAGGCTCCACTTGAAAGAAAGTCACAGCTTCTGAAGCCATTAGGCTGATGAACACAACATAAAGTCAGATCCACCTTGGGGTTTCTGGCCCCTGCAACCAGCCTCTCGATCTGCGAGCTCCTCCGTGAGTTTCTGATTTTAGAGCTTCTGTGCCCCACTGGGCCCTGCTGCAGCTTTCCCACGTGTGCCGCTGCGTCCTGTCACAGGGACCTGCCAGGGTCTTGCCTGTGATGAGTCATTAGGGTCTGCGGCGGCGATCCACCACCGGGTCCCTAAATGGGCTGATGAGGGCTGTCACCGCAGGCCAGAGCACTCTCCTGGGGGAGGGGGCACTTTCCAGTGGGGGCTCTCGTCCCAACTGGGAGGGCCGTTTCAGGGGGGGACAGAGCTGTCTGTGCCACCACCGAGGGCTTTTCATTGTGCAAGAGCAGCTGAAATCTGCGGGGAAGGGGATGCCACCAGGGGCTTTGTCAGGATGGCCTGCAGCCCAGGGCCTGAGCCACTCAGCCTCCTGAACCCCACGATCCCGTGGGTGGCTTGGGGGGCTTTGCCCTCACTTCCCATGTTGGTTTCCCCACGGCCCCAGTGGAGTCCCTGTGTTTTTTGTTCCTCCTGGAGGGCACACCAGCTGCAGCCTTGTGCTGATGGCTGGGCTTGTCCCCGGCCTGAAGGGGAAGATCTCAGTGTCCACTGTGGCTGAGAAAGGCACAGAGCTCTGACTAGGATTTCACCTCCCCTGCTGACCCCTGAGGCCACCATCACCTCCTGACACCAGGACCCCGGGTGTGAAGCATAGGTGAGGCCTGCTGCATGAGTAGCATGTATGAAAACTGCTGGAAAAATCAGCCTAAACAAAAAAAAAAAAAAAGAAAGAAAGAAAGAAAGAAAGAAAGAAAGAAAGAAAGAAAGAAAGAAAGAAAGAAAGAAAAAAAAAAGAAAAAAAGAAACCCAAATTCTGTAGTTAAAAATACCCACATGCACCACAAACAAGCTGATGTGGGTGAACAGAGGTCCTGTGTGATGTGGCCCCTCCATCGGTGCTGGAGATAAACTCTGCTCCTTCCTGACCTCCTGGCCCCCTGCCCCTACCCTAGGGCCCCCAGATCCGAGGGCTGCTGCTGCCCCTGTGGGGAACCCGAAGACAGGGGAAGCAGATCGCCGCCGTTGTCGGCCACGGCAGGTGGGGAGACCAGGCACTCGCAGCTTCTTTCTTGGAGCATTTCAAAAGAAGATTAAAATGGAGAGCAGAGTGGCTGCCGGGTTCGGCTGTGGCTGTGGCCCCTCAACTCAGGAAGAGCCCCAGCTTGGGCTACGACACGCTTGCTCCGGCATCCGTGTCCTGGCAGGTCGCTGTCCCTGATTCCCGGGCCGAGCGTTGGGGACCCGCCTGGGCCTCGCCTGTGCCACTCCTGAAACCCGAGACCTCTGCAAGCTGAGTCTTTCCCACTTCGCCAAGCCTGTTTGAGTTTGCGGGGAGCAAAGGATTCGTCTTTTATTTTAACAAAACCACAAACCTCGGTGGCAGGGAGGCAGCAGGGGCTCGGTGAGCACGCAGCCCGACCTCAGCTCAGGGACAGAGCTGGCTTTTTTCTCCCTCCCTCTGACCCTCACGTGCCGAAGCCATTCCTCCCTCACCCTGTCTTCCTCTTCAGAGCTGTTCGCTGTAATGGACTTCCTTAAATTAATAATGCGTAGAAGGAGATTTACAACACGTCGCTAAAATATTGTCTCTGCCTTTTATTCATGCGTTTGTCACTGTGGTCTCTAATCGAGGTGCTCAGGGAAGGGATAAATAATGAAGAGAGAAACGCTCTGTCATAATCCAGGACCATTTGCAAATTCATCACCGATATTCTGGGAGAAGGAAAGACAGAAGAGATGACAAATATCCCGCAGCACTAATATATCTCGTTGATTCCCTCTCCGTTTATTCAGATAACCTACTTGGGCCGTGATAGAATGAGGAGCTCCGGCAGCCCCAGCAACAGATGGGGCTGCCGGCTGCTCGGAGCCCGGGCCGCACGCGCAGCAGCCCTGACGCCTGTCCCAGGGGCTGGGTGCGGGGTCCATTGTCATCAGCCTGATTTTGGGTGACTTTCGGGGGAGCTCCTCTCAGAAGGAAGCAATGGGAGGCGACTCTCTCTGCGGGAGGAAAAGGAGCCGTCGCTCCTGTTTCTGTGGCTGGGTTTCATGAGGTCGATGACCAGTATTAAAGAGAAGAATTGGCCCAAACTCAAATCAATACCCCCCACCCCCCAAAGAAGCACAGTGTTTTTCTGGTTCAGCGGGATTTTGTTTGCTGGTGTCTCCCTCCTCTGGGTGAGGGCATGAGCCGCGCATTTGGAGGCTTTCTCTCCAGATGGGTTTTAAGTGACAGGGATCGGGAGACGGGAAGAAATAGGCTTGGGGAGATTTCTCTCCACTCCCAGCAGGGTCGGGAGCCTCTAGCTGCCCCTAGCCCAGGGAGAGCGGGCAAGAGCTGCAGGTCGGACCCCCAGGCCTGCTCCTTCCAGAGTGCTTTCTTCACAGGGTGGGAAGCAGAGGCGGAAGGCGCATCCTCTGGGCACCCAGGGGTGGGGGTCAGCTGGCAGGGCAGCCTCCAGCTGCTTCGGGGGGGGGGGCTCCCAGAGTGTCCCCGGTGCCGTGTGGTTTTTGTGGGTCCTGGGCAGTGCCTGGGTGGACAGGAGCCTAGTCCCCCTGGGCTGAGGTCCCAGGATGGGGGTCTAGCACCTACCTGGCCACCTGCTTGGCTCACAGGGCCAGAAGAGCAAAAGGGAGGTCCCTCAGCTCTGGGTGAGCCCAAGCGAATGTTCAGCCCCACGGGGAGGGTGGCTGGGTTTTGCAAATGGAAAATGGGGGATCCCTCTGTTAACTGGAATTCTAGATCAACAGCACAGAATCCTTCAGTAGAGGGACATCCCCCCGTACGGCGTGTGTTTTATTATTTATTATTGTACTCACTGTGTTTGCTGTATTGTATTTGTTGTCCTTACTGTATTTAACCTGGCTGCCCTGTCGCCACATCAAAACCAGATTCAGCTGCATCCAGTCGTTCGGTAGGGGAAGGCCCAGGGGGTCAGGAAAGACCCCCACATGGCAGGAAAGAGGGTGGCTCCTGGGCTGTGGCAACCGGCGGAGTCCTGACACTGTTCCGTGGACAGGCAGCGTGGCCCCGACGCGCCTTTCCCGAGAAGTCTGTAGATTGGATGGTGCTGGGGAGGGGGTCCTCAGATCTGGCAGCTGGATGTTGGGCCACCTGAGAGGACACCCATATGGCGATGCCCCCAGACACCACAGGGTCACCGTGGGACCCAGTACCCTCCCCTCAGCCTGCCGGGGTGGGCCCAGCAGCCTTGGCTTCTGGGACTCCTTACCCACCTAAACTTTTCATATAAATTACAGCATATATGATAAAAAGTATGCAGTCCTACAGAGGATGCTTGCTTACTGTTGAAAATACAGACACGTGGTTTTGAAATTAAAATCTCATGCCTCATCGTAGAGATAATGTGTGGTGGGCGCTCCCAGTCCAGTGTGTTTCACCTCTTATGTATCGATGCGCGTATATAATTAGATGATACGTGAATTACATAATCCTACATGTACGTTATTTTGTGTGCGTAGCAGGTGATGTGAGACGATAATTCCGCCAGACTTTGCCGCCTACACTTGGCTGTTTGCGTGAGCTGTCGCCACCAAGCGGGGTCCCCAAATCCTGGCAAAGTGAATTCTCCTCGGGTCACCCACACACTCCATGAACATGCGCATGAGTGCATGGCCCAGGGGTGCCCTGATGGTGCAGGGGAGGGCACGGGGCTTGTCCTCATGGGGGTTCTCTTCCAGGGCTAGAAACCGGACTTTAAAACTTGTTTTCTGTCAAAAGTGTACTATCATTATTTAAGTGGGAGGCATTCACATTTTTTTTAATGATTTTATTTATTTAGTCATGAGAGACAGAGAGAGAGAGAGGCAGAGACACAGGCAGAGGGAGAAGCAGGCTCCATGCAGGGAGCCTGACGTGGGACTTGATCCCGGGTCTCCAGGATCACGCCCTGGGCCGAAGGCGGCACTAAGCCGCTGAGCCACCCAGGCTGCCGCATTCACATTTTAAAAAAAACATTTTTCTAAAATTATTTTACCTATACCTAAGCCACTGATATTTGGGGGTTTTTGCTGAGTTGGTTCAATTTTAAAACTGGTATTTTCTTGAAGAGCTAAGCAGGCTGCTTTCTCTCTCCTGTGGCCCGGGGAAACGTGGGACTTCACAGTCGGATCAGTACAGGCGCGACCAGCGTTTGTGGGGCGGGGGGAGCGCAGAGGAATCTGAGCGTCAGGGTTTGTTAAATATTCTTCTTTACTAAGTGCAGGAATCTAGCCCCCTGGGTCTGCAGGAGGGTCCTGGGCACAGCCCAGGGTAAGCAGGTGCGCGAGGTGGGGGTGGGGGTGTCTCAAACGTGGCACAGACTTGCAGTCAGAATTCAGCCGTTGCGTCTCTGAAACTGAAGACCGGCGGGGTGTGCTGCGTTTTTGTCTGCCCACCCTGGCTGCGGGGCTCACACACTCGGCCCGGTGTGCAGCATCGCAGGCTGCTGCCGGCAGGCTGCCGGGGGTCCCAGCATGGCCCACAGAGCGGGGGTCCTGGGGGGACCCCAGGCTGAGACTGTAAGCCCTGCCCTTGGCCTCGGGGTGGGCTGGAAGGCAGACCCTCCTTCCAGGACCCCCGGTCCGGGTCCCCCCGCCCAGCCCGCTTCCACATCAGCTGCTCACGGGCTGTGCTGGGCACTGTCATGTCACACCCCAGTGTTCACGCGCTGCCTTCTGTGTGCGCAGCAGGTGCTTGGTGTCACAGTGGGCAGGAGGGGGCGAGGACCTGGAGTGCAGAGGGCTCCAGGGAAGACGATTAAGAACCTCCCGGGGCCCATGGAGCAAACGGGGTCCAGCTCTCCTGTGTGTCACCAGCATCAGGAGGCTGCTGTCGGCCAGGGTCCCGGAGCTGCCCCCGTGGCTGCCGACCAAGGACACCCTGCTGCAGACAGCTCGCTAAGAGACCGGCAGGGATTGTCCGGGTTATTTCTCTCACAGGTGGGGTGGTGAGGCTCAGAGAGGTCCAGCGCCCTCCCTGAGGCCACACAGCCAGGAGGAGGCCGGCCAGGTCTGAGCCCCTGTGCTACAACTCAGACAGAGCTCGCCCGTGGGCCTGTGGCTCTCCTTCCCTTCTTTTCCCGTGTGCCCACCACCGCGCTGTCCCTCTGTTTAACGAGACCCTGGACGGGAGATGCGACTCGTAGCAGCTTCTCCCCTGCCCACCGCTGATGATCCGGAGAGGGCACCCCGTCACCTCCCCGATGCTTTTCTGTCCCAAGAAACACAGGGGTTGCCAGGGAGCAGCCGACAGGTGAGGGAGGCCAGCCAGGAATGTTCCAGAAGAAAAAGACGGTTTTCAAAGTCTCTCAAAAGATGGCAGAGGAGCGCTTCAGATCTCAGCAGAAAACGCACCCAGAAACGCGCTGGAAAGTGGTCAGGGAAAAGTTTATTGGAAACTTGGCCCCTGGAGCCGGTGAGGGTTCTTTGTTTGCTGGTCACAGCCACACCAAGTGCAACGAGGTGCTTTCCCACATCTTGTCAAAGGACAGCATTTCCTCCCTCCTTTTTCCTCGGGCTGATTAGCGGGTCGGGCAGTGGCGTGAGGACATGTTGGGGGAAGGAGAGTGAGGGTCATTTTGGAAAACCTCTTTGTGGATGGGTCGGGAATGGGGAGAAAATGAATAGTTATAAGCTCATTTCCATAGAAACTGTCTCATTATCATGCTGGCTGCCCGCTGGACGAGGCAGGGCTTCCTGCCAGCAAACGGTCTCCACAATTAAGTGTCCCCTGCCCGCCCGGCTGCCAGAGAAGCCGCTCAGGAAAGATGGCTCTCGAGCCCCGCCAGCCCGCACAGAGGGACTGTCAGACTCCCTGTGTGCTCCAACAGCAGACATCTGGGGGGGCTGCTGGGCGCATAACAAAACACAAGCTCGCCCCGCCAACGACCAGGCCAGGGCCGTCAGGAGGCAGCTCCCGTTGCAAAATCGGGCGCTCGGCTCCCGCTGCCGATTTTGCTGGAAGCACACGGCCAGGTCTCCTGGGCACCCCGAAGACGACTGACAAAAGAAATTGGAACAATTAGGTGTAAAATCACTTCCTGGGCCGTGCCCTGTGTGCTCCGCGTGACACGGCCCGGTTCCCTCGAGCGCAGACGAGGCGCTTTGTCACCGAGCTTCGGGGCCGGCAGACTCATCGGGGGCCTCCCGCGGGGCCGCCCCCGGTCCCCGAGCTCGCGCGTGCCAGCCTCGCCCCGTCCCATCCTGAGCGGAGCCGCACCGCGCCGGCTTCGTCGCCGCCAGCCAGCGTGGCTAGGTCTGGAAGAGGGGACACACGTGTCACAGAAGAAACAGGATTTCTTCCAGAGAAGATGCAAATGAGCGGCCCGGAGGAGGCCACGGCATCCCGGAGAACCTTCTCTCCGAGAACCGGCCGGGTTGCTCGCCTCATGTGTGATAAAACAGACTCCAGGTAATATTTGTCAGGTCGGCTCCGGGGCAGCGCGCCGGTCCACCGCGTGGATGCATTCGTGTGTTGTGTGGCCGTCACCAGTCCCTGCCCCAAACTTTTTCATCCTCTGCAACAAAACTCCGTCCCCATTGAGCACCGAGCCCCCGCCCCCCTCCCTCCCGCCCCTGGCAACCTCTTCTTTTTTCTGTCTTTATGGATTTGCTGGCTTATCTTTTTAAGATGGAACAGCTTATCCCGGGGAAGCAAAGATTACCTAAGCTCCTCCAAGCTCTGCAGCACTCGGGAGCCGGGCTGGAGCAGCCTCTCCCTTGGCCGGGGTCGTCCTCTGTATGCATTTATTAATCACCCGTTTATCCTGGTTTTGTGAGAGGCCTGTTGGGACAGAAGTGACCCTGCCCCTGGGAAGTGAATAATTGGGGATTGACAGCAGTGAGATGCATGCCCACCGCAGAGGCGCTAAACCCCGATGGGCGCAGGGAACACCGGACCGTGCATCGAGAATAAGGCAGTGACACGGGACGCGTTGGAGGCATCACGCACAGGTCTGAGCTCTGCTGTCCTGAACCTTCAGAGTCGCGGACGAGGTAGGGACCAGATCGTTCCTGTTTTACAGCCTCTGACATGCAGGCAGCGGGAGGCCCAAGGTCAAGGGTCAGTGAGGCTCCGGTTCAAGAGCGGGAGCAGAGCCTCGGATCTGTAAATGCAGCTTCTAGAACGCTTTAGGAGCGGGGCGTGTGTGGAGACTCCAGCAGGTACCGTGGGGGCAGGTTTTCAGAAATGTAGTGCTGCTCCATGTCCAGCCGAGCATCCCACCGAGGTAAGAATGAGCTCTCTGGACTGTCTGCACCTAGTGGGCGCTTCGTCGGAACCTACAAAGTCTGTCAGTTAAGTTAATGGACGTCTTAGCCTCCTGGCACTGTCGTAATGAAGCGCCGGCGACTCCGGACTCCAACAACAGAAGTGTTACCTCCCACTGTGCCAGAGGCCAGCGCTCTGACGTCAGTGTGTCTGTGGGCAGGCTGTTCCCTGCTCAGGCCAGGGCAGAGTGGCCCCACACCCGCCCCCCCGGCCCCTGGGGTCTGTTGGTGAGTCTGCCTGCGTGCGTCCGTGTCTGGGTCTCCCCTGTCACAAGGACACAAGTCGTGTGGAATCGAGACCCACCTTAAAGAACTCCTCTCACTGGTTGCAGCCACAATGGCCCTATTTCCAAATAAGGCCATCTCCTGGGGTGCTGGGAGTTGTGGTTCAACCCACAACAGTGACTATTTCCCTACTTCATCCCACATGACACCATTTTCCCAAGGGGCCTCTGGGGACAGGTCCCAGGGTGCTGGGACTCGCCCCCCTCTGTCTGGCCAGCCTCAACATCCCCTCTAGAACAATCGTGGGGTGCAGGTCATCTGTGGTTGTGACCCCAAAACTCGTGTCTGCCACAGACCTTGGAGGCCTCTGACCTGTGGACTCCTTGCCACTCAGATGGTGACCAACAGCTTAAGTGGAATGTGTGATAAACACAGGAGATCACTCCCTTTTCGTGGTTTTCTAAGGTTTGAAAAGTGATTTGGAATAATTTTAGGTTGTCCTGGGGTTGGCAGACAGTGTGATAGGCAATTCGAGAAGACAAAGTCTTTAAACGGAAGCATTTTGCTTCCTTGTTTCTAATTTCTAGAAACATGATAAGTGTCAGCCGGCGAGGTCAGGCGACAGCCTCTGGGAGCCATTTGCTCGCACGTGGCCGGCCTGGGCCTGCGGGTGTCGGGGCATGGAGGCCGCAGCCCTTGTGCCGATGGAGAGCGGAGCCCGCCCCTGCACCCCACTAGCCGCCTGCAATCCTGTAAGCAATCTGTTGACCAGACAGGAAACTTCACTGTGTCCCTGCTGCGCGCGTCTGGAAGGGCCGGGTGTGAAGTGTGAGGAATTGGTACCTAAGTGCCAGCGGCAGCGGGTGGCCTGCAAGGCGCATGGGTGAGCGAGGTCACCTGCACGAGAATGAGGTCTCTGCTGTGTTGCTGGCACCAACAGGCCTTGCCACATTGACGGGATAAGACACCAGGGAGGCAGGCAGTTCCAGGGGAGAGGCTGTTTGGGGGTCCCCAGGGAAAAGGGGTGGGCCCTCTGGCTCCTACGGGGGCCTGTGAGCTGGGGCCGGCCCGTCAGACACCAGGTCAGCTGCTGCATCAGGAGCCCAGAGTTCCCTTTCCCCACCCCCTGGTGTTTTAGGGCCTGTGCCTGTGCCCCAGCATTCAGGGTAGGGCTCCTGCCCTCCAGAGGCTCCCCGACCTCCTGACTTCACATGTCTCTGATTGCTTGACTGGCCCTTGTATCTGTGACACCATGGGGAGGATTTGTGCCTCTGTGCCTGCTGGCCCAGTGAGTGAGAAAATGCTCGAGACCAGTGCGGTCGATGGACGGTCCAGGGTTGTCCTCCAGACGGTCCCTCCTATAGGGACTGGTGTCATGGGCCAGCAGCCTCCCAGGATGAGGTCCCACCTGGGTTCAGGGGCTGACTCACCCAGACTCAGGGGTGGGGACCCACCAAGACCCAGGAACAGGGGTTCACCTGGCTGGGCTTGGGGACCCATGTGGACCCAGGAACGGGGGTTCACTGGGGCTCCCCTTTTCCCCGTGACTGCACCACCCACATTACAGAACGCTTAGCAAAATGCAAGTTAAGAAGGGCCCCAGAGAGGGCCTTTGTGGTCATGGAAGGGGGTGTTGGAATGGCAGGGTGGAGCCCCCGTCGCCCCTGGCCCTTCCTGCGTCTGGGTCTGAGGGCTACGCTGGAACCTCACCTTGCTTTCCGTTTGGCTGAAATTCATTAACTGCCAGGAAATCATGGCTTTCCAAGCCCAGCTTTTCCCATAGCCTTCCACTTAAGCAGAGAAAATCAAATTGATGCAAGTAAGTAACAAGAAACAGCTCCCGGAGAACCCTGCTAGGAAGCCAGGCCGCAGCCCCTCCCGGCATGGCTAGTGGCAGACACCAGGCAGAGGTTACCGCGCCGGCAGCCACGGCCAGGTGTCCAGCTGTGACGAGCACACTCCGGGGGTGTGTAAGAGCACCTGGATAATTCTGGAAAGGAGAATGACCCCCCCACACCCCGCCCCAGGCCCACGGCAGCCCAGTTGGTCAGGGTTAGATGGGGCATTTACCAGGGTTCAGCCCTGGGACAGCGTTTCATGGATGGCCTGTGGCCTCCTCCTTAAGTGAGAAAATGCTGTTGGAGCGAAGCCCTGTGTGCATGGCTAGTGTGCATGGCAAGTGTGCATGGCAAGGCCCTGCTGGCCCCTCTCAAGGCCCGGCCCTGGCCAGAGCCTCCCTGCAGTTGTTGGGAGGTGGGTACAGAGTGGACGTTCAGCTCTGGCCACCTCCTTGGCCTTTCAGTGAGCTCAGGTCTTAGCTGTGACATGGGATGGTCACCAAGCCAAACGTTTTAGGTGCTGACTATGGTGCTTAGAAGCCCACCATCTGTGTTAGCTCACTTCAGGCTCCTGGCAGCACTACGAAGCAGGCGCACTTGTCACCCCACTGTGCAGATGCTGCCGGGAGGCCCAGAGACCTCAAGGCACTTGCCTGGGAACACACAGCAACACACAACCATACACTGTCGAGTACAACTGAACACTGTCCTCTAAACCATCCCTCAGTCCTGTGTCCCCGGTCGGCAGGGCTCCCAGGGATTTATAGTGAGCTGCTGGCAGCCAGTGAGGGCTCAGTCAGTGCTGGTCTACACCCCCCTGCTACCACCACCAGCAGCAAGCTTGAGAAGGTGATGTTCAAGGGTGTCATCAACAGAAAAGAAGGCGGAGATGAAAGCCTCTGTCCCTGGCCCCCATTCCGCATGAGAAGCTGTGATGTGAGAGGAATTTCTAACATGGGCCCTGTCCATGCCCAGCCCGCCAGTTAGCCATCAGCGGAACTTGAGGTTCCCAGTTCTCAGGGAGTCAGTGCCTGGGCTGTGGATCAGGCCACGGCCCGTGTTGGGAGTGCGTTTAAGGTCTGGCCCCACCTGGAGGCAGAAGGAGGTCGGGTGCCGTGCTTGTCACCAGGGGCATGAGAACGCTCAGGGGTGGCAAGGGGGACAATCTCCCCACCCTGATGGAGACAGGGAGGGGGTCCTGCCTCCACCCCCTGCCCCCCCCACATCCGCCACAGGCCACGGCCATTTCCAGTCCCACTGACGCGCCACAGCCATGTGCATGGTGTGTGAACAGGTGGGAAGTTGGTGAGACTTGTAAATTAGTTGCTAATGAGGAAGTTAGGAGATTTGCTGAGGCATAAACAATAAGAAGCCCCGAGAAAGAAGATAAATGGGTCCAGAGCTCTTCCCTCCCCACCCCCAGCCACCTGCCTTCAAACTCTGGGTTAGACGGGCCTGAGATACAGATCTGAAGGCTGGGTTAATAGGAAGAAATTGGTTGGAAATGTAGAGACAATTAATTGAATTAATATGCCAAAGTGATGAAGGTGGTGTCAGGGTACCGGGGGTGTGACTGGGCTACCTGCCGCCTACCCGACTCCAGGTCCAGGGCTCTGCAGATGACCTGTCCCTGGGCCCCGTGAGGACCTGACGGGAGCCCCATGGTTCTCCTCTGCAGAGAAGCTACATAAGCTGGTGTGTCATCCAGCTGACGCAGAGCCCGGGAAGCCCTCCTGATGACTGACCCCTCAGGTTCCAGAACCAGCAATGAGACGTCTGGGGGGAGCACGAGGTGGCTGCCCGGGCCACTCTGACCACAAGAGATGAGCTGTTCTCTTGAGACAAAGCCCTGAGGCCCGGCCTACTGTGTCCAGCCCAGGGAGTCTCCCAAACCCACCTGCAGTGAGTGTAGGTCCTGTCCCTAACACTGCGCGGGGCCATCTCGGGCAGATTTTCAGCTTGCCCTATAACAAAACCTGCAGATTAGGGAACTCAAGAGAAGCTGAACTTGAGGATGAGATCTGCCCACATAGGCCTAGCATCCTGAGTTTGTACGGCTAGAAAATATTCTCATAAAGCTGGTCAAGAGCCAAAGGAAACACTCTGTTTACTTGACTGAAGCCGACTTGCGACGGCGACTTTCTTGGGGACGTCGGGGCCAGGAGACATTTGCACGGGGCTCAGAGCCTGGAGCAGGGGCCTGGCAGACCAGAATCCAGTCCGGGCACTGTCGTCACCAGAGTACGGCCTGGGGCAGGTCAGACTTGTCTGTGCCTCGGTTTCCTGATCCATGCGATGGGGGGTAATATTGGGCCTTGCTCCTGCAGTGAATGGTAAGATCATTGGCGGGTCTTCCTGGTCGGCTCATGGATGTTGGTCGCTACCTGGATAAAGCACCAGGCAGGGTGCAAACCAGCGTGCCCACCTCGCCCACCGCACCCACCGTACCCACCGTGCCCGTCCCGGTAGCCCCTGTGTCGCCGCAGCAGCTCTTGGCGCCCTCTGGCCGGCGTCAGGTTCTTGGGGGGAAGGAAGGGAAGAAACCGGCGTCGGCTCCAGCCCCTGGCGCCTCTCGGAGCAGCGGGCCTCTCCTCTGGCTCCCGGTCCCGGGCCGGCCGCGCTCGGGTCAGCAGCAAGCTAACGCCTTTGTCAGGGTGATTAATAGTGCTGGGGATTGTCGTTAATTCACTGCCTAATGACTGCGGCCGGCGCGCTCCGAGTAATCGGGTGATGTATGTGGGGAGCGCCCACCTCATGGCAGAGGTGAAAATCATTTCGACAAGTCAAATATTGTCACAGGGAGCAAATGGCTCTCCCTGTTAATAAAAATTAATGAATTTTTTTCTTTCTTTCTTTCTTTTTTTTCTCTCGCCACTGGCCTGCTAAATGAAGCTGCAGAGTGGCTGAGCCGGGACGAGCTTGGCGGACTTAAGCACTTTATTTGATGGTTAAAACTATAAACGTCTTTATTAGGGAAAAATGCAGCCAGAGGGCCAGGATGGGTGTCAGCCACCGGTGGCCGAAGCTGGTGGCTGCTCGGGTGTGGGAGCCAGTGAGAGGCTCCCCCAAGTCTGCGGAGGGGGGAGGTGAGGGCAGGCAGTGAGGCTTCCGCTGGCTCTCTGGCATAGAGAGTGGGGGTCCTCCAGCTGATTGCTCATCCCTCCTGTCTGCAGCCCCGTATCTATGCAGTATCAGGAGGGAGCAGGTGCCTGGGCAGTGCAGCAACGCTGAAGGATCTTCCTGGCTCCCTGAGAACCGAGACACGAGAAGGCACCACTGTCCTGTAGGGTAGCAGGTGGCTCTGGCTCTCAGGGGACTGCACAGCTCTCAGGGTCCCAGGGAGCCGAGGGGGCCTCCAGGGAGGGCAAGGAGTGGGGAGGACCCATGACTGCCTCTAGCAGCAAGACATCTCGGACCACCGGTCTCCAGGGCTGGGGGGTGAGGGGATGCAGCTGACCCTCGGCCACTGTGTGCAAACACATTTTCATTGTGAGCAGCCACGGCCGTGGGGGTGCACCTGCCCTGCCTGGAGTGGAGGTCCGTGAGGAAGATGCTGCACCTCCTGAAGCTCTGGCTGGTGATGCCTCCACAGCAGGGCCACCTCTCCTCCCCTGCTTCCCCTATCCAAGGGCACCCTGGGCCTTCTGGGACCCTGCACCTCACACCACCCCGAGGAAACCTGACCTTCTAGGTGGAGGGGCAGGCGTTCTGGAGTGGCTTTATTCCTCTTGCGATTTTTATTTCAGGGCAACATTTGTTTACGTGCGATGTGGCTCGCTCTGGCCTGTGAATGGCAGCCATAGGCCCAGTTGGTAGGAACTAAAGAGATAAATATATCTATAAATAGTTTGGTGGCGGTTGTCGGGGGTGTTGTCTCAGGGTTAACCCGTTCCTTCTCTGCAGCGGGGCCCACAAAGCACAGAACAGAAATGGCAGGACGTGTCCTGTCCCTGCCATGAACCTGTGGGGTGTCCCCTGGGGGGGTGGGGGCTGTTCCTGGGCTGGGCCTGCAGAACCACCTAGGGGCCCTCAGCCACTGTCCCCCAAGCCCTCTGCACCCATGGCCTGCCACCGGGCACACCTGTCCCCTCCCAACACCCGGTTACAGCTCTTGGGTCTGTCAAGCAGTGTGCATCTGTGAGTGTTGGGAATCCTGGGCAGACCTTGCTCCTGGGTGCCTCCACTCCGTCCTCCATTGGGTGGAGGGAGGTCCAGAAATCCACGGTACCCTCGGGCCCGGGCCTCTGTGTCCCTGGCTGAGTGTGGAAAGAGCCTGAAGTAGCTTCCAGGAGAGGGAATAGCCACCAGGTCCTGCGACCAGCACAACCACCCAGAGCCCAGCTTGGAGGGGCACTCGGTGAGGACAGAGCCCCAGGGGCCCACAGGGAGGCACACTGGAGGCTGCTGTGGCCACAGCGCCAGGAGCAGTGTCCTCACACGTGGGTGCATTGTTGCTTTGAAACACCCACAGGTTGGGTGTGCCTCTCTTATACAGATAGGGAACCACATCCAGACAGCCTCTGTGAGCCAAAGGAAGAGCATGCCGTGTGTAGAGGCGTGGAGACTCAGCGGGGACGATGAGGGAGAGATCGCTGGACCTGGCCAGGGGCGGGGGTGCCGTAGACGGGGCCTCCTTCACTTTGGTGGGATAGCCAGTCTCGGGTTCCACTGCTGACGAAAGCCTCCTGTGGTCTCAGAGACGGGCACACCCACATTCATGGTAGCGTTACCCACGAGAGCTGAGAGCGGGATGCAGCCCAGGTGTCCGGCAACACACGGCTGGATGTGCAAACATGACCCGTCCATGTGACGGAAGTTTCCTCAACCTTACAAAGGAAGAGAATGCTGGCACCTGTGACGGCGCAGGGGGACTTTGAAGACAAAATATTCAGTGAAATAAGCCAGAAACAAAGGGACAAACCCTACAGGATTCCACTTGCAGGAAGTCCCTAAGGAAGTCCGGTGCAAGGACGGAAGGAGGAGGTAGGCCCCGGGGGCCGGGGCAGGAATGGGGGGCACATGTTCCATCAGAACAGAATCTTGGTTTGGGAAGAAGGAAAGGTTCTGGAGATGGACCATGGTGACGGTGGCCCAACAGTGTGGATGCACTTAATGCCCATGAACTGTGCACTAAAATGGTTAAAATGGTCAGTGTTATGTGTCCCTTACCACGATTTTTAAAAAGCCCACTCAGTTGTTGGAGGATGTCAGGGTACACACGGAGCCAGGGCCCGGGGCCTACCTCCCTCGATACCCGAGGGGTCCTGCTGGCTGGGCCTCCTCTGAGGATGGGACGGCTCTGGTTGGGGGGCACCCCGGTGCGGCCTCCAGCTCACACAGGACAGGCACGGGGGCCAGGGAGAGTTGGCTGTGATTGAGAAGAAAAACAGACAGATTTGAGCAATCCGTGGGCTACCTCGCTGCCCCCAGGGCTCGGGCAAGTGGTGTATTAACCAAGGAATAAAGGAGAGGAAGAAAAAAGGCCAAATCACATCTCTCTGAAACAAAGAGGCTTCGTACCAGGAACGAGCCTTGATAGAAATTGCAGTGGCATCGTGAGCCATTCAGCGCCTGCCCGGGGCGATGGAGGCAGTGAGCAAATAGGGATGGGGGCTCGGAACGGGAGCTCGCCGTCCCTGGAGCTTTGCGCGGATAAATAATCGTCCTAGAATAATGCACTCGCCGTCAGCGGGGGCCAGGTGGTCTGGGCTGCGGGCGGAGCCCCTCGCGGCCCCGGGTCAGCACAGCTGGAGCGGGGGCTTGGGCGCCAGCGCGGGGCATAGAGGCCAGTGGGCTCCCAGCTCTCCATCTCAGAGGGCAGCCCCTGGGCACCCGGCCTATCCGTGGGTCCACGCAGACGACAGGCCAGGACGGGGGCAGGTAGTATGTTGGGTGAAGCATGAGCACAGCCCCGTCGGCTCCTGTGCATGGTGGTGTGGCAAGGCAGGGGGAGCCCCTCAGCCCCCCCCTTCTGGATCCACAAGGCTCTCTGGCAGCCACAGGCGGCCCCAGGGGAGGCAGGCTGACCTGGGGGCTCAGCTGGGCCCTGGGTCACCCTAGTGTGTCGGTTTCTTCACTGGCAGGAGGGGCAGGTCAGCATGGAGCTGTGGCAGAGGAAGGACACAGGGGGCCTGGGAGAGAGGACAGCGGCCCCCAGGCCACCCCCTGGCCCTGCTGTTACAAAGTACCAGAAATGGGCTTAAAGCAATAGAGGTGGATTCTTTCACCTTCTGGGGGTGTCTGTGATCACTTGGCTGCCTCCCCCGTGTATCTCCCCATGTCTCTTCATCTAAGGACACTGGTCATGTTGACGAGAACCCATCCAATGCCCTCATGCTAACCTGCTGCATCTGCAGATGAGGCTGCTATCTCTAGATGAGACAGCTTTCATGGGACCGGGGTGATAGGACAAAACATATCTTTGGGGACACCCATTTCAACTCACATAGTCGGGAGCTGCTCCATCTTAGTGACGTCCTGGGTGACCGTCCTGGGTGGGATGTGGGAGGCAGTGGAGATCATTGCAACCAGAGTCAGAAGGCCTGGACCTGCCACCGTGGGTGCCGGACAGGCTGCTGGGTTGTTCGGACCTCACTCCAAAGAGGAGGCAGCCCCGTGGGCCGCCCCTGCCTCGCTCAGTGTTTGAGATGAAAGAAGAGCCTGCGTGAATGTGGCCGGGTCAAGAGGTCACCAGGCCTCTGGACCGGGGAGCTGTGGGAGGAAGCCCTACCTCTGTGGGGAGATTTCCGTCCAGGCGCCATCCCCGGTCTCGTGGGCCCTAATGATAATTCCGCCATCCGCCCTGCAGCTGGGGCTCGTCGCCCTCCGGTCCCTGTGGGCAAGGTCCCGGGCGTGGGATTGAGAATATAAATGACAATTGATTATTATTAATATTTAGCATGTTTGCAGAAACGTCTCTTCTCGGTGCTATTAATCTGTCGTGTTAATAGCAGCCGCGCTCCTGCTCTTGCGCTCGGCGGCTGTGCGGCGAGGGGAATGCCAATGAGCTGTGGGCCCGAGGTGGTGATGGAGGCCGGGAGGTGGCCCCGGGTGGCAGTGGCTCCCGGCGGGGAGGTGAGGCTGCTTTGCTGTCGTTCTAACGCCGAGGCCCAGGGCTGCGGGGACAGCCACCACGTTTGCTGTGGCAGATGAAAGCCTAAGAACACCAGTGAGACAGAACCCTCAGTTCCCACTCCCCTTTCTAGCAAACCATTCCTGGAGGCAGGTCTGCAGTCCCAAGACCCCTTCCACTGATGAGGGGGCCTCTCCTTTTTTTTTTTTTTTTAATTTATTTTTTATTGGTGTTCAATTTACTAACATACAGAATAACCCCCAGTGCCCGTCACCCATTCACTCCCACCCCCCGCCCTCCTCCCCTTCTACCACCCCTAGTTCGTTTCCCAGAGTTCGCAGTCTTTCCGTTCTGTCTCCCTTTCTGGAGGGGGCTTCTCCTGAACGGCTGTCCTCGACAGACGAACCCGTACCAAGATCCTCCACTAGAAATAAAAACATCCCTGTGGGCTCACCTAGAGCCAACCTGACAGATGGGCATCTCTCCACCCCTCCTCCCTTGAGCAGCAGACTGGAGGGTGGATGACCTGACAGCTCCTGTGGACTTACAGGCTCTGAACCTGGGGGTGCTTTCTGGGGTCTATGGGGGGCCCAGTGCACAGTACTCCTCCCTGCTTGGTCGGAGATGTGAGAGTCAGAAGATGAGCACTAAAGTCTCACCTTATGTCTCCAGAAAGGCTCAGGTGGACCATGCAGCTTAGCGAGAGGGCCAGGTATGCTTGGGCCGAGCCCCAGAATCAAAGAATGGTCGCCCCACCCCTGGAATGCTAGGCCAGGCAGGCCACTTCATGTTGGGTGGAGGGAGGGCAGCCCTGAAGGAGCAATGGAGAAACTGTCCCTTTCCAAGATGGGGGGTGGGTAGAGCAAACCCAGGTACTCATCCCAGATGAACTAATCAGGCAAGTGGGGTAAGAAGAGCCAGGGACTCTTGTTAATAGGGGTCTATTCTCAGGGAAGGAAGCACTGAGAATTCCTGCCTTCTACATTTCCTGTTAAGAATCATCCTCAAGATGATCCTCACATCCACTCACCCACCCACCATCCATCCATCTACCCATCCATCCATCCAACCAACCATCTACTCACCAACCACTCATCCACCCATTTTTCCATCTGTCCAGCCACCCATCTGTCCATCCACCCATCCATCCATCCACCCATCCACTCATCCACTTATTCACTCATCTAACCATCCATCATCTGCCCACTCATCTTTCTACACACCAACCCATTCATTCCTCCATCCATTAGTTTATCCATTCATTTCCTGTATGTCTTCTATGGAACATGAAGAAGGCCACCACTAAATGCCAGGACACTTTTCCAGGTGTGTTCTCACTGCATCTAGAACCTTAGAGGCAGGTGGTGTGGTGTCTGAGAGCTTTAGAATCAGGACTGAGATGTCCCCTGTTGGGCCCCTGCTGTTATGTGGCCATGAGCAAGTACTTACTCCCTGAACTTCCCTGCCCTGATGTAGGAAGTGGATGATATCTCCATTCTGTCCCCCCCCAAATCGAGGGCCCTGTTGGCTGCATGCTCCCTGGGCCCAGTCAGCACCAAGCAGCCTGTGGGACCCCAAGGGGCAAGTTGCCTCTGGTGTTCACAGCTGCACACAGCTGCCCACAGGCCATGGGCCACAGAACCAAGGAGAACTCAGTACTCTGAGCAGGTCCATCTGCAGTTCCCCAGCTGCTTCCAGAGCCCATCTTGGGTGGTTCTAGAATTGAGTGGAGGGCTTCTCCATGGTCTCAGGGCTCTGGCAGGGACATTTTGTTCCCTACATCCCCTCCCCTCTGTTGCCACATCCCTTTCATAAATTGACCCTTTCGAAGCAGTAACTTTAAATGCTTCTCCTGGGAGCCCCGCTGAAATGTCTCTTTACCCGAGGCCTGGAAACCTTGAGTTGGCCTTGGTGGAGGTGCTGTCCCTGCTCCTCTGGCATCGCCCTGACAGACACCCTGGTCTGAGGGTGCTGCAGCGCAGGGGTCTGGAGTTGATGCCGTGTGAGGCCCTTGTGCGGGCAGGGCAAGGGGAGCCTTCAACACTGCTCTTGGGCATCTATCTTGTGCATGGGGCTAGCCTTGTGGTGACCCCATGAGCCGACCTGTGGGGTTCTGCGGGGATGCAGGGAGGCTTCGTCGACTGCCGCTTCCTCCTTAAGTGTCTCCACAGGCTGTATCCCTCCTTTTGGGGCTGTACAGGCTACCAGAAACGTGAGCACCCTCCCAAACTAGCGTGGCAAGTTTGTAGGCTGGCTGGAGGGGAGTGAGGGGTAAGTCAGGGACCCACGGATGGGCACTGGTCTGGATTTCTGGAAACCTGGTCATTTTAAGGAGATGTGACTCCCCTCGTGTTAAACCCTATCTGCCCACGAATGTGTTCCTGCTGTTTCAGCCCTTCTGGGCTGATTCCCCACTTGCTAGAGCCACAGCAGGGGTTCTCATAGGCCTCTTTGCCTGCCCCGTTTCAGGCTGAGTGGGTCTGGAGAGGGGCCTGAGGGCTGCTGGGGCTGCTGGCCTGGGGACTCCGATCTGAGGACCCCTGAGCTACATAGGCAGGACTCCCCCAGAATATCCAGCAGCTGGGTCCACCTTACCTGATGTGGCAGGCCCGTCACCATCACTGGGAAACCTGCAGGGTTTGCCCAGAGTTAATGCCCTGTAGCCGGTCCCCTGCTGCTGCGGAGACTTGCCTTGGCACTCTCAGCGCCCTGGCCTGCTGGTGGCCACTGGAGGGCACAGGTTCCTTCTCTGGGTGCAGGGCTCCTTGAGCACCTGAGCCTGGCCCACAGCAGGATGCCAGCCTCCTATCTTGTCTGCAGTGACATTTAGGTCTGCCCTTGCCTCCTAAATACAACGGGGCTTCTTCAGACCAGGGGCAAGATCTTAGCTTCATTTCCAGTTCAAGACGTTGAATGTTAACTGAATTCTTTGATTCAAGTGTCCACTCAGCCCCAGCCCCATGTGTCCTCGTGTCTGACCCTGTCAGATCCAGGTTACACAGCTCTGCCAGGAGGCCCAGTCTGCCCACAAGAGACCACTGCTCTTCTGGGTCCAGACTCCCTTGGGGAGGGCCCACTGCTGTGCCTCTCGGGGCTCCAGGGTGTTCAAGAGCATCTTGACTGAGTGGCACATCCAGCAGAGGAGGAGGTCTGTCACCATGTTTAGCCCCAAAAGTGTTCCTGAAGAGACCCTGGGGTGGCTGGGAGCTTTGAGGAGCCTGCGGGGCTTGGATGTCATACCACTCCCCTTTAGCATCATTGTCACCTGCTACAGGAGGGCATGTTTATTCCACTTTACATCTCAGCTTCAACGGAGTGGGGGGTGGCTGATGAGTGGAGGGGCTGCCCAGGCCAGGCTGTTGGGGGTCCTCCTCTGAGGAGGAGGGCTGAGCAGGCCACAGGGCTTCTTGGGGCTCGGTTCTGTGGGATGACTAGGATGGTTCCCTGTATGGGCTCTGTGGGCTCTATGAGCCAGCTGCAGGGTGTAGGGTGGACCCCAGGTGGCAGCCAGGAAGCGGGTGGCACCCCAGGGCAAGGCTGAGGTCAGCCTGCATGTCCTCGCTGGGCAGGGCCATCTACCCCAGATCTGCGGGGCAGATGACATGCTGACTCTGCAAGGCCTGGATGGGGTTTGCTGCAGTTTTCCCTGGCCATCAGAGGAGGTCAGCACACTGAGGTCCAGTCCTGAGCAGCTTGGCTCCTGGGGTCGTGGCAACCTCTCCCCTTTCTCATGATCTGTTCCCCTCTGTTGGGGGACCTTGGTGCCCACCTGATGGTCATCATCAAATCAGCTGAGAACATCTTGCTTTTGACCCACAGACCCTGAGGTGATCACCAGATGGGCTCTCACTGGGTGGGGGTGCATGGGATGAGCTGCTGGTCTCCCGAGGCTGGGCCCACCCCAGGCCACCTGCCAGCCTGTCCTCATGTCAGACCCTCCTCAGGGCATTCTCACCTCTCCCGAAGTATGGCATGTCCACTCTTGCTTCTAACCCCAAATGATGGGGATGAAATGCAATTAAGCAGAAAAGAAAGCCAGACAAGGATGCGCTTCCCGTTTTACTACAGGTCACCCACCCGTTTGGCTTCTGAACAGAACTTGTTTCTTCTTCCGAGGAGGAAAGGCGACATCCCAGTGTGCGTGTTCAGGGGGACGGAAGCTCTGTGCCGGTGGCGCTTTGGGGTGAAGCCCAGCCAACACTGGAATGGTGGGAACTCAGCTGCCAGGCCCGACTTTGAAAGGAACCAGCTAGACTCCTGCAAGCACATTCTCCCCTGTTCTTAGGGTTCCTGCCCTGGTGGCTGTGGGGTGACCTATAGGGCTGGGGTGGGTGTGAGGGGCATAGCCGCTCCATCTCCCACTGTGGGACTATAGGCAAGCCACCTCACCGCTGTGTTCCTCTGTTTCCCCCTCTGTAAAGCAGGCAGCTCAGCAGCGAGAAGGTCGTACCCGGGGTAGGTGTGGGGGGATGCCCATTCTCCCATTGCCGATGGGGCTACCTTCAGGGCACTGACAAGAGGGTCAGGAGGTGTGGGGGTCCCATTTCTATTTCCCACACTCCGCCTACACTCTTCCATCCATGCTGCTGGGGGTGGGCCCATCTCAGGACTACGCTGGCCTGCCTGCCCCCCTTGGCCCCTCCTGAGACACCACGAAGGACCCCCATCAGAATTTCAGGGACCAAGAAGTCCAAGTGAAAGCCTCCCAGGAAAGCTCAGATTTGGGGGGGATCCGGTGACTGCCTTCAGCCCCCACTCCTCGCTGGGGTGTGCCAACCCCTGGGGACCTCCTAAAGGTAGGGTCAGCACTCCTGACCTAAACTAGAATGGCGGTATCACATGATTTTGTAAGAATTAACATTTTCACATCACTGTGGCATCTCGTTCAGATAACGCCCAGCCTCCTGGGACCGACGTGGACACAGTGTAGGATGCTGATTCACCCTTCCCCAGGGGCACTGACGTGGACACGGTGTAGGATGCTGATACACTGCTGCCCTCGGCTGTACACTAGGCTCTGTAACCACAGCTCTGTAACCTGGTGCCTGGTCCTCCGGTACCTCACGGCTGCCCACTCCTCCCATGAGTGCCTGGGGACCTGTATCCAGCGGTGGTGGGAGCACACCGCCCCATGGGTGGGCCAGGTCACATCAGGTGTCCAGAGGCAGAAAGCCCTGGAGCAAAGAAGCAGTGCTCTGGAGGGCCTGAGCCCAAGGAGAGTTGTCCCAGGAACTGGGCAGAGAGCTGGTCCTGGATAGGGCATGTGGGCAGGGCTCCATAATCCCTCGCTGGGCCTGTGGGCAATGGGCTGTGTCATCTGTCTCAAGATGACAGTGACATTGCAAGCTGGCATCAGGATGCCTCTGTGGGGTTCTTTTGGGACCACAATGGGGGCCACCCCAGTCCCTGAGCTGTGTCCCTCTGTCCTGAAGGAGCCAGGGCAAGGTAGCTCCTAGTTCTGCCACGCCCCAAACCCCGTGTAGAAGTTTTCTCACTCTCAGAGGTCTCCCGACAGAGGACAGCTGCACCCTCCCACCCAGAGGGCATGTGGAGGCAGGGGCTGGCCGACGAGCCTCCCTTGCACACCCCATACACACACACTCCCACTCACCCCCAGGCCTTAGCCTTGCCAGGCCCTGCACAGCACAGTGCTCCTGCCAGACGCGCCAGCAGGTCTCGGGGCATCTCCTCAAAACACAGTAGAGGCAGGACTGGAGCAAACCACATATGGACCTAGAGAAATTGTCCCCACCCCAAGCCTGCCGAGGTCAGGGCTCCAGTCCACCGACTCCGTGTAAGAGCAGCCAGGAGCTTCGGCTTCAGGGGCCGCTGGTCCTTACCCTGCTGATCACCGCCCTCCCAGCTCCTGCTTGTATGGCCAAGGGGACACCCTGCAAGGGACCCGCTGATCTGGGGCCGTCTCTCCTATCTCTCTCTCTCTCTCTCTCCAGACCCCTACCTCCTGGCTGCTGTTTTGATGTTTAGATGGGGTTGTCCGGGGAGAGGCTGGGGGTAGCTTCCCATCAGGGATTATTTGCTACCATTAGGGCAGGAGGGGGCACAAGGCTCCCATTGTGGGATCGGAAAAGACCAAGCCCTAAACTAAGGGTTCAGGGTGGGACCCAGGGCAGGATGGGATTGAGGATGTGGTGGCTCTCAGCCGGTGTGGTCCAGACCCAGGAAGCAGCTAGGTTTCTTCACTTCTCTGACCTGTTTTCTGAGACCGAATGTCCATTGTTCCTACATTGAGCAGCAGGTGACCAAGTCTCCAAGTGCAGTTTCAGCATCAAGTCCCCAAGAGCTCCGTGACCTGGCTGGGACCCTGGCCTACAGCAGGTGCCTTGGGGCCGTGGCTCAGGATGGCCCCGCTGGCTCACCAGCTCCTCCCCTCTGCTCCCTGCTTTTATTATTTTTTAGTCAGTCTCCCAAAAGAATTTTTAGGAATGATGGACTGAGTCATGAATCCTTAGCCTGAAATTACCACAAAACCCAAATAAAGGACCTCAGCTCTCCCAACGAGTAAACAACACACAATTGCACAGCCTATATTTCCAAAGTCATAAAACGCTCCCGTTCTTGGCTCTGCATCCTGACTTTTGAGAGAGTGCCTGCCGGCTGGAATGTGCCAACGGTCCTGGGGGTCTGGGGAACATGATGCCCACCCCCTGTCCGTGCCCGCCTCACCCAGGGCAGAGGGGCTCCTGGCTGGAGCTCCGACTGAGGAAGGATGCTCTTTCGATGCAGCCTCTCCGGTTATGCGAGGACCTGGGAAGCTGGGCAATTTGTGCCGGCCTGCCCCGAAGGCTCCGGCGGCCCAGAGCGGCTTACTGCCTTCCCCAGGGCCTGGGGCTGTTTCTGCACTTCATTTTCTCCAGATGTCTCCTGCACACTGATGAGGTCTCCTCACGCCACCTGTGAAAGAAGAGCTCCCTCACCCCCAGCATCAGGGGCCGTGGGATGGAGACCTGGCTTCTCCTGGTGGCTTCAGGCAATCACTTAACCCCTGTGCCCGCCGGGGGTGGGAGGCCAGCCTCGCGCTGCCTGCCTTTAATCAGCAGGAAACACCACCTTTCTCTCCCAAACTGTTTGCTCGGCCAGTAAATTAAACATGCCCTTACAGCACTGGTTTTCCTCCAGTAGGTGAGGAGTTTTGGGAAGTAGAATTCAAACAGAAAAAAAAAAAAAAAAGGCCAAGAAAGAGCCCTGAGATGAATATATATACAAGGGGATGGGGACCCCTCCCCACTTTCTGCCCCAGCAGATCCTAATTGTCCTGGAAGGCGAAGGCATCGCACCCCGAGGCGCATGGGGAGGGGGGCCCGGGGCTCCCAACCTGATTTTGTTTGTGAGCCTCGTGCAGTCACCAGTTCCAGATAATGAGGTGGCATGTTAATTACCCCCCCTTTTAATTTACCTTTATGCTGCACACAGTCACCGGGAAGGCTTATGGGGGTGTTCTTTCAAACCTAACGACTTGGATCTTTCTGGCGGAGGGACCAATAGCTGCCCTTCTGTTGTTGCATTTTTGAAAGGAGCCTACGAGTCAATTAGAAGGGAACCGTTGGCCACTTAAAACATAATAATTACTTCTGTGAATGCTGCTAAATTAAATAAGTGTTATCCCCGTGATTTTTTTTTTTTCTTCAAGACTTTGGTTTCTTTTGAAAGAAAACATTTTCTTACTTCTCAGCAGATCTGTTTGCAACCGGCGTGAGGATTCTGAAGTCACTTCTGTGCTGGAGAGGCTGTGGCCCCAGGGCGCAGGGGGGGCCCCGAGGCAGGGTCCCTGTGGCAGGGTTTCAGGCCAGCACACAAGGGGCTTGGGCAGAAACATTCAGGCCGGAGGTCAGCAGGCGCTCCCATCCCCCAGCCTCCCCTGACCTCCCCGTTTCCTCACTGTGCGATTCACGTTCACAAAACATACAGGTTCGGCCTTTGAACTGAGTGGTTCATTTGGAAGGTTTACCCAGGTGTGTGATCACTCCCTCCATGTCAGTCCTCCCCAGAGGGGACCCCGTGCCCATGACCTGCCACTCCCGGGGCTTCTCTCTCCCAGCCCCCAGCCCCCAGCAACCACTAGCATGAGCTCTGTCTCATGGACTTGCTTTTCTGGACACTTCCCGTAAACGGATCATGCTGTGTGGGCCTCTGCCGGCACCCTCCACTGAGTGTTGTGTTTGCCAGGTGCATCCCCGCTGCAGTGGGGGGAGAAGGAGGGGGGGGGTTGTCAGTGCTCCATCCCTCCTATGGCTGAGCACCATTCTGCTGTGGACCTGTTCACCTATGGATGGACAGGGGGCAGTCATGCCCTTGGGGATTCTGGACATATGGTTGTGGGCACCCAGCTGTCAGGGTCCCCACTTCCCATTCCTCTGGGCAGAGCCACTTTCCTGACTGAGCAGCTAGCTACTCCTTGCTCTTCCTATGCCTCCCTCAGCCCACAACTCACGATCCCCTCTGTGTCTCAGGCCTGGTGCACGTCCAGGTGGCACTATCTTGGCACCTACAGTCTCCTAGGATGGACCCCAAAGACAGGCCTGCAGTGGATGTCAAACTTGGTGGCCTGCAGCACCACAAACCCCTCATTTGTGACCTCAGCAGACCTCTGTCCTAACTGGCCCTTAGGCCACCAGGAGCTCGGGAACCCATCCCCAGGGCCTCTGGCCCCACCAAGGTGCCCTGAGCTGCCCAGGTTTTAGAGCAAATGTCATAGTGATCCAAATTCTGAGTCCCCCTGAGAGTCTGAAACATGTCCCTGACCCCTACTTTCCAAGGCTAGACACAAACCACAACGGTTCTGGAAAGAATATTTCACCACCAGCCCTGGGTTGGGTGTCCTCTCTGACGGCTTTCCCCAGGTTCGCAAACTCGTGGAGCGTGGGCAGCTCCTCTCTTTGCTTCCCTAAAGCAGAAGAGGCAGATGACGGGCCCTCGGGTGTCTGCATTGGGCCACGCACAACTCTGTGGGGGTTCTGAACCCCGGTTCCCAAAGGAGTATGGCAAAACCACGTCCCCGGAGTGAGGGCCACTTTGCTCGGGACAGAGCAAAGGGGACGTCTCCTGGGCAGGGGGTGGCGGTCGACCATGTCTGGGCCTCTGGGCACCCTCGGGTCCCGTTGTGCCCTGTTTCCCAGGTGGTCCCCGAGTGTCACGCACAGGGAGAGGGCGTGCCGCAGAGCCTGACGCTGCATTGTCTCCTTCAGGTGACGGCGACATTGTAAATAACATGCATGAGCCTGACCCGGACCTGCTGGCCGGCGAGAGCGCGGAGTACGAGACTGAGGACAGCGTGGTGTCCCCGATCCCCATGGGGCCGCCGTCCCCCTTCCCCACCAGCGAGGACTTCACCCCCAAGGAGGGCTCGCCGTACGAAGCCCCTGTCTACATTCCCGAGGACATTCCCATCCCGCCAGACTTTGAGCTGCGAGAGTCCTCCATCCCAGGGGCCGGCCTGGGGATCTGGGCCAAGAAGAGGATGGAAATCGGGGCGAGGTTTGGCCCTTACATGGGGGCGCCCCGGGCCACGTGGAAGGAGGCAGACTTTGGATGGGAGGTGAGCATTCCCGTGTGAGCGTGATTGATCACGGCCATTTATCTTGTGTTCAATCTATTTATAAAGCCGGGCTGAGCAGTGCTGCCCGAGGCGGGAGGCTCGGTCGGAGAGAGCGCTCGAATGTCACATTTCCCAGGCTTATTTGGTCCTGCAGCTTGCATGACGCGACTCAGCAAACATCAGAGGTCCTCGTGGGCGCCTGTCAGCCCCCATAGGCTATGCTTGCTCTCTTCCCGGAAATGTGTCTTTAATGAGCTCATGTCTTAAAACACTCCGTGCTCCGTGTCTGGATCTTAGGTGCTAAGGCTGCAGTCTCTGCAGAACCGAGCAGATTAATGGAATGTCCCGGAACAGGAGTCTCTACTCTGGGGAATGCTCCTGCAGATGGGGGGCAGCCCGAAAAACACGCCTGGTGGCCGTGCTGCCCCCAGCGTTCCCTACATGTCCATGCCAGAGCCCCCTACCCACTGGACTCTGGTCAGCGGGCTCCCGGGGAGGAGCCCCCACTTCTCTGATAGCGGGGGGAGCAAGCCTCCCTGCCAGGGAGGGGCATCTTGCAGTTTAGATTTCCCTAACAATCTGGGCCTGGACTGACAGTTCTGGGGGCTGCGTGTGGTCAGGAGAGGGAGGCCCGTCAGGTGAGGGTGCTGCTATCCCCAAAAGCATCCCTCCAGGGCTTGGGATCTTTCGAGGTGGTGTTGGTGGGGACCACAAGGCCCACAGAAGTGTTCTCCTTGCTGGCCCTGGCTGCTCTCCCAGCCTCACATGGCCGGTGCTTGGTGGTATTTCTGGCAGAGACCCTGCCTGGGCGGAAAATGCAGATGCAAACCCAGATTCCTTCTGGGTGCTTCACGACTTCCAAAAGTGCTTGCAGGAGGTCAGCTCTAGGAAGGGGCGAATAGTCCAAGGAGGGAAGAGGACCCTGTGTGGCAGGGGCCAGGGTGTGAGGGCCAGGGCAGGCCGTGCTCCCCACCTCAGGTGCCTCTGGGAAAGCCCCCACTGTTCATGCTTCAGCACGCTGCGTGGAGGGCAGGAGGAGCTTAGGTTTGTATTTGCTCTCACATGGGAGGCTTTACAATCTCTAAACCCTGCCCTCCTTCCTCAGCCCTGAGCACATCCCAGGTGCATGCTTCCCAAGGATTCCCAGGAGGCTGGGTGTGCTGACGGATGCTGCCCACCACCGAAGAAGTAAGATCTTTGCTCCCTCTCTGAGCACCAGCCACCTCGACTTTCCAGCAGGCAGGGGGATGTGGCCCGTGGTGACACATGGGGCATGGGCCCTGGGGACATGGGGTGCCAGCCGGAAGCCCTGATCTCCGTTGAGTGCTTTGAGGGTCTAGGCAAGAGGTGGGTTGACCAGACAGATGAAGGAATGGGAAGGCCAGAACCCCCCGTGGTGGGAGCATGTCCTGCTGTCCAGAGGCAGCAGACAGGGTGTGTGTCACTCAAGGACGGGGTTGCCTTCAGAGCAGACCAGCCAGGGGCCGGGGAGCAGGGTAGGGCTGGTAGTGAAGGAGTTTGAAATCCCAGTGGTTTGTGGCTTGTGGGGTCACCCCTCAGGGGACGGAGGGGAGCCTTGGGAGACTTGGCCTGTCCTGTCCTTCCTATGCAGCGATTCAGGAGGTGGACTTAAGGGTGTTTATTGGATACGCTCAGGAAGACGTGCGCTGTTTGGTTAGGAGGCTGCTTCCAGAGGGCAGAGGCAGACAGACCCTACAGGTGGCGCTTGGTGTGACCTTGAGGCAACTTCGCGCTTGTCTGCTTTGATACAAGTTTCTGTTTGCTCCTTTTCTAAAGAAATGGCCCATATCGCTTGTGCTCGCTCGGTGCCAGGCCTGGTACCGGCTGTCCCTGGGATCTGCCCGGTGCCTGTTGACTTTGCGACATTGTTTATTCTCCGTGTACGTGAGGGAACGTTCTCCACGGCGCGCCTCCTGTTCCTGCAGCGGGCTTTGTTCTGCGGTTGTGACCTGACAGCTGCCTTTCATGCCAGCACTTAGGGATATTTGCCCACAACCCAATGTCCTCAAATACTGTTCCAGACGCGCCCTGACACTATCTCAGCTGACCTTGCTTCCCTTGCAAGCTCGGGCGCCGGCTACCTGCCTTTATGATCTCTTTGGGCTCCGTGGCCTTCCATCACATGGGGTCTGAGCCACTGTTGTGTTGTCCTTGCATCTTAAGGACCAATGATGGGACGGGGCAGGAAGCCTCCGCCTCCCCGGATGCAGGAGAGAGGGGAGGAGGTGGGAACCCCGAAAACTCAGGGCAAACCCCGCTGTGCCTGAAATAAATAAAATCTATTTTTGTTTTGTTTTGTTTTTTTCTGGCTCCACAGACCTCAGTTTGGGCCTTTAGGGCAGGAGAACCAACCATCGATCCTCGTAGGGGAGTCTCCTTGCTGAATTTCCCACCTGTCCACATAGATAGTGTGGTTTCACATTGTTTTGGGTCTTCCTCTGGCAGGACCGGTGGCTCGGCCGCACCTTCACAGTTAGGCCCTGTCCTGGCCTCTGTAAACAGAGCCCAAGCCTGGGGTGGGGGTCCTGGGCTCCAGAGCCTAGATCTTCCTGTGGTTCTTGACGAGACAGGGGCCACCAGGGAGGTCCCTAGTCATGAACACTAACAAGGCACTGTGACGACCGCGGATGCCTGGGCCACTGTCCCACAAACATGCCGCCTGTGGGCTGGTGGGACCCTCACAGACAGCGGGATGCAGAGAACGTTAGTGCTGAAGTGTCACGTCGCCAGGGGATGCCAGCCAGACCCAGGATGGTCAGAGGCAGCGCCCAGGGGCAGTGCAAGTGTGCGCGTCACCTTGCGACATGCTGAGTCTCGGATGTGTAATTACCAGCTCACTCCTCACGCTGGTAATTAACTTTTATAAATCAGGACAATTTGATTTTACTGCAACTGACATGGTATTCGTCTACGGAGGAAGAACCAGTGAGGACAAAGGAGATGCACGGAGGGTCTGTACCCCTGGGTGGGCGGCAGTGGTCCATGGTGGGTCCAAACTTAGCAGTGTGGCCTCTCCTGGATGGCTGGGTTGAGGGTCCAGCATGGGAGGGAGAAACCAGATGCTGGTCAGGCGTCTCTTGGAGGACTGGTTTAAAATCAAGGTCAAATAGATTATTCTTACCGTCATCTTGGGACACCACAGAAATAATTTTCTTTCTACTCTGAGAACGAAATTCTTGCTCTGGACCATTCCAGAGAAATGGTTCTGTTTTCTTTTTTCTTTTTGTAATGGACAATGGTGCCTGACCACCACGTGGTTTCTGGTGACGGGACCCCTCTTGCAAAAGTGCCTCCACGTGACCTAGGACCTTAGGGTTCCAGGCCAGGGGGGCATCTTTGTTTCAGTAAAATGGGGATGCGTGCGAAGCTCCCTGCGTCCGTTCACTCACCACACATCCTTCAAGCCTCCCACACATGGCCTCTCCCACCCACGTGTACATCAGACAGTGACTCGAGGCCTCCCTTCTCTGCTCTTCAGGGCACATAAGAAGTGACTCCCAAGTCAGGCCTGTCCCCCTGCACCCCGGGCCTGGCCAGCCCTGTGTCCAGATGAGAGAGTGGGCCGCGTGGAAAAGGACCCCCAGGATCCACCTCAGAGGATGGTGATCTGCCTTCCTGCCTGCAAAGATGCCCAGACTCCCAGCCCCCCTGCCCAGATGCAGCCTGCCGGCTGACGCAGCCACCACTCACTCTACCCAGAATAAATCACCCCATGATTGCACTTGATTGCCCTGGGGTCTGAAAAAACAATGATTTTGATCATTTGTTGAGTAAATCATGACATTTATCATCGTGCTACTTATTTTGCTAATTAAGAGCTGGCTGCGAGTGACAGCCCAGAGGGAGCGGGCTCCTCGGAGGTGCCACCTGCCCCCGGGCAGGGCCTGCAGCAGGTGGGTAGCATCCTGCAGGACCCCAGAGGGCAGCAGCAGGAACAGTTGTCACCTTGACAGTGCTCACGTTTGGCCTGCTTCCTCCTTGTGAGCACATCTCCCCCAGAGAGCCCGCTGGAGGCTGCTTCTCCAGTGCCCAGCCATGGCCTGGCCGGTAACAGGCACTCTGACATGAGCCGTTGAATGAATGTGCCTGTCTCTGTTTGAGAAGCTGGTGGAAAATGTTAACGTGAATTGATGGGGTTTCATTTATCTGCAGAATTCACTCAAGTGGATGACCTCATCCCTTGGCTTTCATTTCTGAATAGTAATAAACGTGTTCATTTGTTCAATCAACAAACAGGCTGTGTCTGGACCAGGCGGGATGGGAAGCTCTGGGGTCACGGGGGAAAGCAGCCCTGAGGCTCAGGCTGCCCTGATGGCCGCTCTTCAATCACACAGCCCCCAAGCCCACTCCTCCTGGGTGTCCCCCGGGGCCTGCTGGAGGGGTTTGCTGGGGGTAGGACCCTCTGGCTCCTGTGGACCACAGGACACCCAGAGACTCCAGGCTAGGGGGGGTTGCTGGCAAAAGCCCCCCGCCCCCAGCCCTACAGTCTTGGATGCTAAGAGATTTTTGTTAATTTAAGATTATGTTATGATCCAGAATGTATGCCCTTGAGAAGGGCCTGGGGTTCAGAGGAAGCTAACTCTCTGGGTGTCCAAGCCTGTCCACCCACATGTATTTTAGAAAAGCAATGCTTTCTTTTCCAAGGTTGCTGCTGAGCATCCTTAAAATGAGAAGAGGTTTGGAGGTCTAATTTTGGTCCAGAGTGTAGGCTGGCACTGAGGCTGAGTGGGCACTGGGCTGGCTCCCTGGGCCCCGGGCTGTCCACTGTGGTGGCCATCCAGCCTATCACATCGCCAGGGTGGAAGTCTCCTGGAGGGCTTTTGGAGACACCGTGACACATACACAATAGCACAGTGCCAAGAACTCACTTCTCCAAGAACACAGAAAGGTTTCCTGGGGCCCCAGGCCTGAGGCCAAGAGTCCTGGGATCAGTGGCCTCTGCACCTTGGCTTCTCACTGGCCCTGCAGGGAGTGGCTGGGGAGTCACACCCCCCCACAAGGCTGCAATTATGTGGCCCCCAACCTGAGGCCTCCACCTCTTCCTGAGGTCCAAGCTCTCTGAAGGAAACCTCTCTGACATTCACCTTTGCCTCAAACACACTTATCTCTTTCCTCCACATCCAGATGCTAGCTTAGACTTGCTCCTGAGTGGTCGTGTGGGAGTGTGCACACGCATGCACACACACACAAGCACACACGTGCACATGTGCACATGAACACACATGCACAGACATGTACATACATGTACACGCACACAAATACATGTACCCACACACATGCACACACCTTTTTTTTAAGACTTTATTTATTCATGAGAGACACAGAGAAAGAGAGGCAGAGACACAGGCAGAGGGAGAAGCAGGCTCCATGCAGGGAGCCTGATGTGGGACTCGATCCTAGGACCTCAGGATCACACCCTGAGCCAAAGGCAGGTGCTCAACCACTGAGCCAGCCAGGTGACCCACACCTTTGGTTTTTGCTGAAAAACCTAGACTGGGCTCCCTGCTTCCAAGGGCAGGAGGTTCCCTGTCCACCCTGCCTGGATTTGGCAACTCTGGAAGAGCAGAGGGGATTGAAAACCGCCACCCCATTGCCCAGCGTCTTCAGTTCATGGGGGGTGGGGGTGGGTCCAGAGAGCATGGAGGGGGTGCTGCAGATGGGTGATCAGGGGCACGCAGGTATTGAGCAGATGCCACCTGCCGCTGCTCCTAAGGTCAGCGCTCACCGGGGGCCACCTCCTGCCCATAGAGGGAGGCACTCATGCTCCCTGTGGCCCATAGGCACTCACTTGTGCCCATACACAGTTGCTCACATGCCCCCATGCAGAGCCCATGCCTGAGCCTCCTCTGTGCGGCTCCCACCCTAGAGCCGACGCAGATGCGTGCTCTTGCTGGGGTGGCTCTTAGGCTGTCTCACTGTGTGTTACTCTTGTCGTTCCGGCCGTGGGGTAAGAGCTGTGGCGGTGTGCGTGCCGGGAGAGGGGTGGGCACCCATCCTGTACACACTCCACTCCGTGGCTTCCTGCCACTCTGATAGCCCCACGGGTTAAATATCTGAATGTGGTATTCTCGGGCCCAGATCTTGGCTGTCCTTTCTCTCTGCCCACTGGGGACTGTCGGGCGCAGCATCCCTTCCCCCCAGCCCCAGGAGTCTCAGAATCTCTCTGCTTTGCTGTCCTTGCCTGGCACTGACTCACCCCTGACGCTTTCCATTCTCTGTCTGGGCGGCCTGGAGTTTTATTTTAGGCCGAGATACACTGCAGGGCCCGCCCCCCACTCCCCCCCTCTCCCCCCCTTCCCCCGCTCCCCCGCCCAGTGACTTTCTGAATGTGCTTAGTGCTTAGGAGGCACACCATACATTCTGGAAGGCATCAGTGTGTGGTTCAGTGGGTGTTCACACCCCTTGGAAACACCTGGACAGGAGTGCGTTTAGGGCCAGTCCCCATGCCAGCTGATGGGTGCCCAGATCCAAGGGAATGGGCCCAGGTCTCGCTGTGCCCATGGAGGCTGTGGGGAGGCGCAGAGCCTCATGCATGGACTCCTTGCTCCTCAGGAACCACTAGGCACAGGCCCTGTGCTGTCACCCTCGAGTGCCGTGACACGGGGTCCAGACGTTTCTAGCCCAGGAATGCCATGAGATCCTGCACTATCTTAGGCCTGGCTCTGAAGCACGGGTATATAAGGAATTTCAGAAAAAAGGGGAGAGAATGACTAAGAATACCTCCTTGATAGCGCTCTCCTTTATTTCCTTAAGGGGTAATAACTCAGCCACAACCAGCAGAGGGTACTTTCTTTAAATAGAGCATTCTGATTCACAAGCGAAAAAGGAAATAAATATTTTCTTTTCATATTCGAGAGACGTCCCCGAATACCAACTTCTTAAATGGTATTTTACCCTGTGCACCCCCGTCTCTCTCTCACCAGCGACAACCAAGTCCACCCCTGCTCTGCAAAGGGCTGCTGGGGAGGCCGCACCGTGGAAAATCCTGACGGGTTGTCAGAAGGAAGCGGGCGGGAGCCGTGGTGGAGGGGAGGGTGGCTTCCCTTCTGCTCAGCTCAGCAGCCGTTCCCGTGGGGCCCTGGTCAGCCCCTCCTGCGGGCTCCAGAGGCCGCGGGAGAGCACAGTGCCTCTTCCCTCCGTCCTTTCTGTCTTTCCGTTGTCCTCCAGGCACATTGAGAGAATGTGACGAAGGCCCCTGGCGCCTGTGTTGGGCAGGACTGGCCATGCCGCGGCAGTGCGGCCCTGGAGCACAGACCCAGGGGCAGGTCTGTGTGAACTGGGCACCTGCTTTGTGCCACCCACGGTCCATGCGTCCTCTTTCTACTCCTGGTCCTCATGCTGCCATTGGTAAATGGATCCTACGTCCCAGCCCGTGGGCTGCAGGGGGCCTGGCAGGGTGTGAGCTCCCACCCCACAGTGGTCCCTGATGCTTGTGATGTGAGAGCTGGAGGGTCAGGATTTGCTGTGGCCCCTGAGTGCCCGGGGCCCCACTAGGGGGCTGACTCACACCCTCACACTAGGGGGCTGAGACATGTCCAGGCAGGAGCTGTGTGCAGGGTCTGCCCAGCTGGTCAGCCTCTGATGCACCATCTGGATTGCCCTTTACACACGAGGTCTTGTTCTGGCCCTGACAGGGTCCAAGGAGGGCAACCTCTTCCCCTTGCCACCTCTGAAGTCCCAGAACTTCATGCTGAGCATCCCCCTGTGCACTTTCCAAATGCAGATTTGGAGCAAATCTTCTGGATCAGAGTTCAGGTGCAAGTCCCCAGGAATGTGCACCCTAATGAGCCGTGGGAGCCTGGGCACTTGGAGGAGTCCGTTCCAGACCCAAGTCTTGGGGAAGGGGCTTAGCTTGAATTTCCCACCCCTGCCTATAATTGCCTTCCTCAACCCTGGGACCCCAGAGAGACATTTTCCTGTTGCCATGAGGACAGGTAGTAACAAAGCCTTTCTAACCACAGAGCTTGTCAGGGCCAGGTAGACAGAGTCGGAGTGGGGGCACCCAGGGGGGCTGACCCTGTGGGCAGGGGATGGAGGGGAGCTGAGGGTGCCGGGATAGCCTGGCCACCCACCATCACCAGGCTGAGCTCTGGGCCAGGGGCTCCCGGGGCTCTCAGCCTGCAGAGCAGGCCCCTCCTGAGGACATGGCTGCGACAAAACTTGGAGCATCGCTGTTCTTGCTCTCCCGGTTCAGGCAGGAGTCTGAAGCCCTACAGAGGGAGGGGTCACACACGGTCACACAGCAGATCGGCGCAGGGGCCCTTGATCAGATCCTGCCGAGCGCCCTGCAGTTCACGTAACCAGCTCATGCCTAGAGCAGCGACTCAGCCAACCCCTTCCCCCGTGCCCCTGGCCTGTGTGGACACTCCATCCTGCCCACCATGCACAGTGGGTGATGGCCAGGCCACGGCTCCCCCAGAGAAAGTGTGCAGTGCCCCTTCGTCTGCTCCCACCCAGCAGAACTCAGGCTTCCTGGTGCTGCTGGTGGCGCCCTCTGGGCTGACCCCATCTGCCCGAGGCACAGGCAGTGGTGCAGACCCACCTGCCAGGATGAACCAGCTGCAACATCCTCATGTATACAGAACTCTTTCCATTTCAGATACTCCCCGGCAACAGACCTCCCAGGGAGAAGAGTGGGCAGCTGCTGGCCAGGGGGCTCCCTGGGAAACCCCGTCATGACCTTGGCCGGCATACATCCGGCCTCTCCGCGGGCCTCCCTCCCGCTGGGTTGGACGAGAATCCCAGGCGTTGCAGGCCATAAAAGGTCTCTGGGTCATGGGACAAGGGCGTGAACCTCCCAGCCAGGCCTGGCCTGCTTATCAGAGCTTCTCTCCCAATTGAGAATTTCTGTGACCAGTCACCCCTGGGTTAGGAATGTGTTCTCAGCACGTCATGGGCCACCTCGGGCTCCGCCAAACCCGAGGGCAATGCAGCCACTCGCACTGCTGAGAGAAGCCACAGGTGTCTGCCCCTGCTGGGCTCAGGGCTGGGCTGGGGCGGGCCTCCATCCGTCCCGCAGAGTGCTGGGCACTTGACATGGCTGGGTGTGCCCTGACCGAGGGGCCGGTCAGCCCAGGGTGGCCTGTCTGTGGGGGGTGGTTAGTGTGGGCACGGGGCTGCACGCCACGGAGGGTGTGCTCCTTGCAGGCCCTCGCGCCTTCCGTACCGGTTAGAACACAGTGCATGAAACAGCTAAGAGGGACGTTGAGTCAGTCCTCGGGCTGCATGTTGGTGTATCTGGGGGCACCTCCTCCTCCTCCAGAAGAAAGATGTTGAGAGTAGTGCATCTGCGCGGCATCCTTGGGGGTGCCGGTGGCTCATCATGTGTGCGACTGTTTCCCAGGGAGGAGCTTCAGCAGCAGCCCCCGGGGCCTCCAAGGTCCAGTCTGTGTGTCCTTCTGCGGCGGGAGGGGCATCTCTGGGCTGGGCCCCCCACCCGCTGCACGTCTCAGCACCTCCTGCTCTCCTGCGAGTCAGGTGGCCCTTGGGACACAGTCCCTGACTGGGTCTGCACCCCGCTGCTTACAACCAGGGCATCCACACCAACGGCAGGGCCGTGGGCTCAAGGTTCCTTGCCAACCTGAGGGTGGTGGTCTCTGCTCTTACCACTCCCCCACCCCCTGACGCAGGTCCCAGCTCCCAGATGTCAGCTGAGCCAGAGCCCATGGCCTGTGTCTGGCTGGCGGCTGCGCTTCCCTGTCTGGGCGAATGCCCGGGGTAATTGCACATCCCATTGTGTGCTCTCCGCTCCGTCATGTTCTAGATACCCACATCACTCCTTGCCCATTTAGATCTTTCTAAAGTCCGCCGGGCTTATCAGCACAGCCATTTCACGAGGAGCTAAGATTTCTGCCGTTTAGGCCTGCGGCATTGTCTGTCCCTGCGGCAGCCGAGATAAACCCTCACCCAGAACAAAGTCGCCGTGACCTTTTACAAGTAGGAGCGGCCTTGTTTCCCTCTAGACTAATTTATCAGCCTGCCTTTCAGCCAGGCCCTCAGAGGAGGCCCCGGAGGCGGCTGCCAGGAGGGGGACAGGGATTAAGACGCCTGGCAGGTCCTCGTCTTCCACGGGCACCTTCAGGCTGGGGTGGAAGCGCAAGGGATGGCCCGGGACTTGTGGCCAGATGTTCACCAAAGAGGGTGGGGTCTGCGGATGGCCAAGCCTCCTCCTCACCTTCTGGGTCAGAGGGGATCCAGACTGCAAATAACAATGAGGATATGAAATGGCTTACTGGCCCCGGTGCCCCCAGGAGTGGCCACTGAGGTCCAGGATGGCAGCCACAGCCCCACCCCACTGCCCCACGGAGCAGGGGCCTCTCCTGGGCCAGACTTCACAAGAGCCACATAGGCAGCTCTTTGGGGTGAGGGCCTTCCCAAGAGCACATTTCTAGAAAGTTCCAGCTGCTCTGGCAACTGAAATTTGGATCACACGGGAGCGTCCCATGGTGTGAACTTGTAATAAGCCTCATGTGTGTGAAGAATCATGGGGACTGAGAAGCATGAGAATGGCCCTGCCCCAACTGGGCGTTCTTTGAGCCCTGAAGCACCCTGGGTGGAGCCTGTCAACCTCATGGACTTGCCAATCGGGGAAGAGTCAAAGGACATACCACTGTGGGTCCTGACCACCATCCGGGCTGCCACCGCCCTGCACAGTCTGGGGGCCCTGGACCACCATTTCTCAAATCCGAGCTTTCCAGGCTGACTCTGACCCCCGCAGGGCTCAGGGCTGCAGCTCCACCTTCTCTCTGCCTCTTTCTCTGTCTCCGGGGAAATTGGAGTCTCAGGCCTGCATCTCCTGGGCGCACACAGTGGCTGTGATGTCAGGCCGCCTGCCAATGTATCAAGGGAACCCTGTTGAGCCTGTCTCTTCACTGAAGCTGAGGGCTTGCCTCCGTTCTCCAGCAGGGAGACCCCACGGTGGTGGTTGCCGAGGTTCCCAGGGGCCCCTTTGTCATCCAGCTGCCCAGCCAGCATCCCCAGTCCCCAGTGAGGCCTGGCTTCAGAGGTGGTGAGCCCCCTAGTGCGTCACGGCACCAAGGTCTGGCGCACCTGTGGGACGTCGCCATGGATATGGCCCGTGCTGATGGCATCCTTTAGACTCAAGTGCAAGAGACCTCAGAGCCATTAGTGGGATCTGAAGCCTGAGTTCAGGACGTGGGGTGCTTGCCCTACACTCAGCGAGCCTGGTCGGGGCTCTGTGGGGAGAAGCCTGTGGGAGATGCCACCATGCCTCTGTTCCCCTGTTCCCCTGCTTTCCTTGAACATCCTCCCAGAGGACATCTTCCCGCCCCTAGCAGGGCAGGCAGTACACAGACCAGCAGGGAAGGGGAGACCCAAGCCTGGGCGGGGACCCGTGGGAAGCAGCTTGCCTTGGTGATGCATGTCCCTCTGGTAGATGGGGGACCACGAGCTCTGCACCTTCACATGGGTTGGAGAGGGTAGAAAAGGGACCTGGTCCTCATTTTGATGAAAGCCCCCCAACTCCATTCACATTATAGGTGCTGCTGCACAGAAAAAGACAAAATTTCCCTGTGTGTACAGTTGGCATTGTTGTGGGGGGTTACTTTCACGGAGCAGACGTGGAAGCCCGTCCAGGGGTAGATGCACAGCACAGTGGCCAGGAGGGGCATCTCTGGGCTGGGCCCCCCACCCGCTGCACGTTTCAGTACCTCCTGCTCTCCCGGGAATCAGGTGGCCCTTGGGACACAGTCCCTGACTGGGTCTGCACCCCGCTGCTTACAACCAGGGCATCCACACCAACGGCAGGGCCATGGGCTCAAGGCTCCTTGCCAACCTGAGGGTGGTGGTCTCTGCTCTTACCACTCCCCTACCCCCTGACGCAGGTCCCAGCTCCCAGATGTCAGCTGAGCCAGAGCCCATGGCTAAGGCCTGTCTGGAGATGTGAGGCTCTCCCCAAAACCGGGGCCACTCACAGCCTGAGAGATGAAACAAGAGCTCCTGACGCCTTGGGGTCTGTCTGTCTTGGATTGACTCTCTTGTTTAATCCTACTCGGAATTTAAAATACAAGGACCCTCAAAGCAGCAGGTGCCAGGTAACCCTAAGGTCTCCCTGGGCCTGACCTGCCTGCTGCATCAGGACAGTGGCACTGGAGCCCATAAGGGTGACATCTCCCACCCTCCCTGTCCAGCGCGCTGACCTGTAGCCTGCAGAGGACTCCCCTCCTCTGCGGCCTTCACAGGCACACCCAGCCCCTCTGTCTCCCTTGCTTTAGCGGTGCCTGTTCATAACACAGATGCTGTATGTCCGGTTGCACCATGTGCCCTCCGGGACAAAGGTCAGGAGGTCTTTGCAGCTGCCCCTGGCTTTAGGAGTACAGCACTTCCCTGGAGCAGGCACCTGCTCCAGGGCTATCCTTATGGTCCCTGGCATCCAGGCATAGTGAGGCCGAGGCCAATCTGCTCTTGCCTGCCCCCTCTCTAGGTGTGGCTGTCTGCACACTGCTGTCTGAGGGTCCCCAGGCTGCACAGATTAGCGGCCCCCACTGATCTCGGGGTGACGGCCCTGGGGGTGGCTCACTGGGGGGTGTCATCATGCCCCCCCACATTACCTCCAGGTGAATTTTTATCCTCTCCATTGCACTAGGGGAAACTGAGTCTCAGGAAGGGTGACTGATGCTGCTAACTGACCAGGTAGCCCAGGACATCGGGTCCAGCCCAAACCTGAGGTCTCTTCACTTTGCTTCACCTGTTTCCAGTAAACGCTGGGACACGTGGGAACATGGAGAAGCCTGCCAGGATGGCTCATTGGTGTGGCAGGGGTCTGGGCACTGCCATTGCACCCCTGTTCTGGGAGTGCAAAGGTCTAGCTCCACGGCCTCCTGTGTGTGGATCACTCAGCCTGCGTCACGCCCTCTAGTGCCCAGCAGTCAGGGGACCGAACGGCCATTTGAAGACTTTTTGTTTGTCCCTTGTCAGCATCAGACAGTTTGTAGGGTTTCCCGAGATGATGTGGGAGATGGAGGATTCTGCTGAGACTCAAGCCATTCCCTCCATCTGGCCTCATGGACTAGAGCATGGAGTCCAGTCGTCCCGAAGGCACCTCCCATCTGCAGCTTGTCCCCCAAATGCGCTGATCTCTTCAAGGCGGGGGACAGAAGAGCTGGGGAGAGTTTTCTCTGATGGACTGTGGACACGCAGGCAGTGCCCCTCCAAGCTCCAGGCCGTGGTCTCTCTCTGCACTGGCATTCTGTCCTCGATGAGTGAGTTGACCCTGTGGTTCCTGCTGGCGTCCTCCAGATGGATGCAGAAGAGCTGCTCCCCGAAACCAAGTGTTTCTCCAGGCCCTTGTGCAGAAGGGGGCACACTGCATCATCAGAAGTGACCCCCGGGTGGTTCCATGCACCCCCACCTGCCACTGAAGGCCCTTGGTCGGGGGTCCGGTTCAAAAAGAAATGGTTAAAAGTGGGCAGGCAGCAGGAAAGCAGGGCAGAGGGACAGAGGCTCAGCGGTTAGCTAATTGGAGTCCAGGACAGTGCAGGGGGCGGGCTGCACACCCAGAGTAAATGACGAGGCACCTCAGAAAAGATGACTTTGCTGCGCAAAATGTCTTGGCGAGCCTTCCTTCTATGGCGCTTTCCGAATATGACACCTGATGGGAAAGAGCTGAGAGGATAACAGAAGGTCCTGGGATGCGGCGTGCCCGACAGCGAGGAGGGTGGCTGGTGAGGGGCCCGCACTGTCCCTGGGCTGCCGCAGCCTAGTGCCCCTCAGGATCTGCCCCGTGCCTCCCCCAAAAGCAGCCCCTGGTGTGCAGACACACCACCCTGGGATCTCTGGCTTCATCTGTACTTGGCGTTGCCAGTGTGCACACTGTGTTCCTTTCTCTAGGGGTGCCTGTCAGGCTGGACCAGGCTGCTCCCCACCCCAGTGTGACCTCTTCTTCACCAATTCCATCTGCAGTGACCCTATCTCCACATAAGGCCCTGTTCCGAGGTCTCTGGGGTTAGAACTTTAACATGTGAGTTTTGGGGGAACAGAATTCACCCCATAGAGACAGACCCCTTAGAGATTAAACACTTGGGCCGGGTCATTCCCAGGTAGCTTAGGGGATAGGAGATGCTGCTGGTACACATCTGGTCCTGGGTGTCCCTGCATGCAGCACACGTGCCCAAGACCCATGGCCGGGGCAGGCCGTGCCTGACATGGAGCATGGTGGGGACAAACCCAGGAGGGTTTTGGTGAATCACAGCATAGATCCTAACTGTAGGATACTTTCTCAGGGTTAGCATTTGTAGCCAATCCCAGCATTTTCCATGTGGGGATAATGACAGTGGAACCAATGTGGGGACTGGGGTGGCCTCACAGACACACCACGTTCACCTGCGCCCCTGGCTTGTGTGTGCACGCACCCCGGCCAGCCTGCGACATTGCCCACAGGGCTCTGGAAAAGGTTTTCCTCAGGCAGGAGTGGCTGATTTTAGGGGTGAAGAGACATGGCATCTATATCTGAGAGGGGAGTGGTCGTCGAGACCAGAGCAGTGCGAGACCCCCACCTGCCTGCAACGCCCTGTGACCAGCTGGTCAAAGGGGAACACCAACCGTGGGGAGACAGGCCCCTGGAACCAGCCAGTGGGGATACCTGGACCCCCCCAACACCGCCTGTCCCCAGGAATCTCTCGGCTCCTTCCAGGATCAGCTCTGGGTGAGGCCGGGGGGTCAGAGGCCATGCAGACCTTGGGCGGGGGTGTGGACCAGCCTCGGAGGGGCCGAGCGGGCGCGTGTCTTTGCTCTGCCCGAGCCTGGGTCTCCTGACCCCGGCACCGGGGGTGCGCGCCCCCGAAGGTCCTCGGGGTCTGGTTCAAAAAGAAATGGTTAAAAGTGGGCGGGCGGCAGGAAAGCAGGGCAGAGGGACAGAGGCCCAGCGGTCGGCTAATTGGAGCCCAGGACGGCGCGGGGGGCAGGCCGCGCACCCAGACAATGTCCTCCCGAGCCGGGGGCTGGGAAGGCCCGGCGGGATTGTTATCGAATTAGCTGAAGTCAGAGCCCCCCTGAATGAGGCAAAGCAGGAAAGGGGAAATGAAGGCCCGGGTATAATGCGGCCTAAATGAGCGGCCCCATTCACTGCCCATGAAAAGGCTCGGCTGCTTTTCTCGGGAAAGGGGCGGCGAGCTCACTTTTGTTCGGCTGGGGGCGGGGGCTGCCCCGGAGGAGATACTTACCTACAGCCAGTGACAAGACAGAGGGCGGGAGAGGGGCATTGGGAGGGTCCCCGCGCCCGCGGAGCGGCAGCGCACGGTCACACGCACACGGCGAGGGCGTGCCACGGAGCCCCGTTGCCCCGGCCCGCACGCCGCCCAGGAGGCCGTGGCCAGGTCACCCGTGTCAGCGGAGCTTGCCCGCCAAGGATGCCTGACCCCCGGCCCTCAGTCGGGCCAGGCGATTTCTGTCCACCCCGAGCATGGGGATTTCGTACGCGCTCACGTGGTAGGGTTCAGGTGAAAGAACGTGTCTTCCTAGTTGACTCAGAGGACAATGCTATGGGAAGGGGCACCTGAACCCGTGGGACCAAGTGGGGCTGGTGGGCAGGGGAGGGGGGTACATGAAACATAAATGCCTAACAAAGTGCTATGCTCACAAAATATTTGTTGAGTTCACACATTAATTAATTTTCCAGATGAGATTTTCCTAATCCATTTTTTAAAGGAAATAAGGATTAAGCACAACGTGCAGTCTGGCTGTTAGGCCGGCCTGTGAAGGTGAAAAGCATCGTGGGGTGCAGGGCTGTGGCGGGACACGCAGCAGTGGGGCAGGGGGCCAAGGATGACGGCCTTCCCTGCCTCGTCCTCAGAGATGCTGATTTGCTGTTGGAAGCCCACCCATAGCGGGTGGCCACCTGCCCCTTGGCCCACTTGTGCCCCCTGACCGCGCATGGCATGTGCTGGGGTTAATGGCTGGCACCTCCACATCTGGCCTGCTTCACCCCCTCATGGAGTTCTGGGTGTCAAGGGGACCCAGGGGACCCCAACTCTAGAACTTGCCACAGAGCGGTGGTGAGGCACCCCTCCCACCTCACCCCACAAACTCCAGTGAGTCCTGCTCAGCCCTGACCCACTATTTCCTTAGTGCCCATCTGAGTTATGGACAGGTGAATGCCCCACCTCATTCCCCTTTGCCAGTAGCCCCAAGTAGCACCCTTGTCCTGGTTTGATTGGCAAGGGCCCTTGCCCAGGGTCACAGAGCTGGTTTGGGGTGGCCTTCTAGGGCCCGCTGACCCACACTAACCTGGGCCCAGTCACCCCTCTCCTGCAAGCACCTCCGCAGAACAGTTGCGAGCATGTCATGAGGTCCAAGTGTCGACCCCCCCAGTAAGTGAACATCTTGGAATGGAAACGGGCTTTACTGGTGCTGGGGGTCTGCTTCTGGGTGTCACCAGCCAGCCTGGCTCGGCCACTGCCTGCTAGGGCTGCAATGTCCCTCTTGCCCACACAGGAGAGCACAGCCTGTACAGGTGGCATGTTCTGGACCCTGATGAGGTGTCCTGTGGGTGAGTGTCACAGGCTCTATTCAGAAACCTCCGTGAACTCCTCACCACTGGGAAGAGCAGAACTCTGAGGGTTTTCGATTGTATCCAATTCTCCGGAATAGATTTATTCAGTTGCTAGAGGGAGAGAACACCCGTGTGTGCCCCAGGCTCGGTGGGCGCAAGTCTGACTCCTTGGGAGTCAGCAAATACACATTTATTTGCAACAAGGAGTTCCTTTTGAGCACCTGGGGGTCCCCTGGGATGACCCCGACCCCCATCGGGGGACGGGGACCCAGATGTTTAACGAAATGGCAGGTGTGCGTTTTACTTTTTCTGCAGACCATAAATCTGTTCCTGAGTAGCGTGAAGAAATCACTGGCAGGAAAGTGAGGTGATTGGTGTCAGAGGCGAGGTCCTGGCGCCCCATCAGAGGGGCGTGCCTTCTCAAAGGTCTGCAGTGACCATGGTTTGTGAGTGGGTCCAAGACGCCTGCTGGTCTCACACACCCATCGTGGTCACTGAGGAGGAGGGAAAAGGCAACAGCTCACACAGGGCACGCAGAGGAGGTCCGCGCTGCCCGTGAATCCCACTGTGTGCCAGCTCCCAGGGAAGCGGAGGTGGCCCCCAGAGCACAAAAGACCAGGGACAGGAGCCAGACCTTGGAGGAAGATGGTCTCGGGGTGGGGGGCTCCCAGGCAGGTGGACATGTCCACATGGGGGGTGGCACACCAGCTCTGCAATCTTCATCTCCAAAGTAATAATGTCCGGGAAAGACTTCTTGCTCAACGCCACTTATCCCTTTTTTATGATTTGGAAAGAAATCCGCAAGGTCATTTAATTATACCTCTCACAGCACCCCACCGTGCACGCTTCCCTGCCACAGGGGCCCAAACGGGTCTCTTCCTAACAGCAAACTTTATGACGTCAATGCCTCTGGCATCTGTGTGTGGCGAGGACACATGAAGTTGTGCTTCCCCAGGACGCAGGGCATTGCCAGGGACAGTTTGAAGCAGCCAAGCGCGTTTGTAACGCAGAGTTGTGGGCCAGCGCTAAGGCAGGAGAGGACTTTGCTCTAAGGTTTATTTTTAAGTCATGCTTGTGGGTGGTGGCAGCTGGAAGTCCCTTTGCCCAACGTTGTGGCCTACGGCAGGGTGGTCCTGAGACCAGTATCGACAGCCTGGGATTTGGATTGCAGCTCTGCCACCTGTTCGGGTGGTGGCCCTCCGTGTTGGGCCTTGGTGCACCTGCCTGTAAGGTGGTCTCGGCCTCTCCAGCTGTTGCGATGGTGGAGGCTGCCCAGATGGTGGGTCCATCTGCAGCATGTGAGCATGCCTGGCCCGCGAGCAGGCCACAAAGTCACCTCCAAGTGGAGTGACCTGCACAAAGGCCTCTCGTGTTCTTCATTCAAAGTACGTTTCTCCCACTGCCTTGACCTCCTCATAGGCCCAGGGAGTCTGAGCTCTAGGTGCTGTCTTGGGCACGCAGGGTGTGAGCACCACCAGTTGCCCGCAGCAGCCCCCATCTGGAGTCCTGATGACCAGACCATTTCCAGACATTGCCTACAGTCCTCTGGGCTACAGAACTGCCCTCGATTGAGAACCAGGAAGCATCGACCCCGGCCTCTTTCAGCTTCCTCTTGTCCATCCCGTAGGTGTCTTCACCGTCCGCCAGTACCAGGTGCCCACAGGGAAGTGCTGAGGGCATGGCAATGTCCAGTTCTACCTCTGATTGCATCCTGTGTCCAGCCCTCGGCAGCTTTTCTGCTGCCCATGCCCCTCGGTGCCAGTGAGCTTGGGACACAGCCTCCAGCCTGGGCACCACTCATTCTTGTCGGGGGGATCTGGCCTGAGCCCTGAGTTGGGCCCCTCCCCAGACTTGGAAAAGGTGGGTCTTTCTTCCTCTTGCCTGAAGCTGCTGGGCAGGTATGCAGGAGAGCCCAGGGGTCAGGGAGAGAGTGGGCGGAGAGGTCATTGTGTCCAGCCCTATGTGGGGACAAGCATGTCACCCACTTGCTGGATGGCAGCCGCCAGCAGGCCCTTGCAATGTGCCGGGGGAGTGGTGGTGGTGGTGGTGGTATGACAAGGCCGATGAGGGGGCAGAGGGCTTGAGAGCTCAGGGTGCAGCAGTCCTGGTTTGGCCAAACTCTGCTATGCCCCCCCACGAAGCCCCATACCCAAGTGGAAAGTCAGTGAGCAGAGAGGAGACCCCGGTGCACTGTTCAGGATCAGGCTTTCCTCTTTCCTTTTAGGGTTCTAGTCTTGATCTGTTGTTTAATGTGAGGGTCATCACGTCCACAGTTAGACACCTACTCCTCCTGCAGCCACGTCTGCTCCGGGGAGGGGTTAGGCAGTGGCCACGGGCCAGCTAGCTAGGAGCTCACACCGACCAGGCCACCTTGGCACTGAGCTCTGTGGGGAACTCCGGGCAGCGTTGCTGGGTGGGGCAGACCGGGCATCAGGCAGCCTTTGACTGTCTTCATCAAAAATAAGGGAAAATTCTGGTTCCAGTGACAAGAAAAATTAATCATTGATCCGGTAAAGGTTCATGCCTGAGCAGGAAAGCATTAAGATAAGGATACAAAATCCATCTTAGGCTGGGAGTTAGCAAACGTGGCCACGCTTAACGTCCGTGGGTGTCCAGGAAAGGTATCGAGATAGAGAGCAGAGGGTAGCCGCTCTGCGGGGGTCCCCAGGTCCTGACCCCTATGCCTGCCCTGTAGTGACCCTGGACACACCAGATTGGGCTGGGCTGCTGTTTCCTGGTGAGGTCCATGAAGGTCACGTCCATGCGCGTGCTCCCCGGAGAGAGCCAGGCAGGCGGCCAGAGCCAGGCATGGAAGTTGCTTTGCTGGGAGGCCTGGGCTCCCCTCCCGCACGTTCCAGTGGGAAGTGATGCAGGTGCACGTGGAGACGGAGCACCCAGGTGGAATGTCCTAGAACCCCAAGCACGGATACTTTAGGAGACTGAATTAGTGCATATGTGCCCCTGCTTTGGGGGGTCGTCCTGGTGATGAACACCTGGAGCCTCACAGCACCACCACCCACTTTGGGCGGGGCCCTCCTTGAGCTCTGGGCCATGGCTCTTGGCCTCCTCCTGGGTGCTGCCGCCAAGGACTGTCTCCAGAATATTCCAAACTGGGAGAGTAAGAGGACCTGGCTGAGGCTGATGCTCTGGGAAGATAGTGCAACCGTCTGCGTTCTGATCCCCAACGATCAAGGAGGGTTTTCCCTTTGTTCTCCAGCAAGTGCCTTCACGGGATCCTCCCACAGAAGCCCTACAGTACTTTCTAGACACAGTTGTAAGAAGATATTCGGCCCTGTGAGCCACTTTTCTTTCTCAACTACAGAAAATCAGTGACTATCAGTATATCTTCACTTTGAGAAGTAGCCCAGGCATGAATGTCCAGAACATGAATATATTGAATAAATCAACCTGCATTTGAAATTCCTCTATGGGAAAATAGTGTTCTGGATGCTGGATATGTTTCCACAGTAAAGTTTTGCTGTAGGTTTTGTAGGTTTATTGGGGTATCCAGACCACGGCAAGGGCAGCACTGGCTTCCAGGTGCTTCCCTGAGGTTTCAGGCACCATCCCTGGCACCATCATCTGGCTCTGAAATGTTGTGGCCAGGAATGTCCTTCCAGCGACAGACAGAGAAACTGAGGTCCAGGAAGGTGGTACATCCTGCAGACTCAGGAAGGGGCCTGGGTGGACTTGGCATCCAGGTGCCCACTAGAGCCTGGACCTCGGTCAGGCTTGCCACAGGCGTCGGGGAGGACTCTTGGAGGCGTGCGGGTGTTGTGGGTCCAGTAGCTCAGGCCCCAAGGGAAGGCTGACAGCACGCCCCCAAGACAACCTCTCAAGAGCAGACACCACAGTGTATGTTGAAGGGATCAAACATTAGAGAGTTTGCAGCTAGGTGTCTGCCCTGATTCGTGGGGCTGGAGCAGGCTCGTTCTTCAACTCCAGGTAGATACTATTCGTCAGAGCATTAGCCATTTATGTATTTATTTGCTCTGTTAGGCATTTACTCATTAGATATGTATTTATTTGTTTATTCACTCAGTAGATATTTGCGTTTTCCCCCATTAGAGATATATTTCCTTTTTCCCTTATTCGAGACTCATTTACTCACTCCTGGGATGTGCATACTGGGCACAGCCTGCCGTCGGCTGGTTCCCCGGAGGCTTGCTCTGAGCTATCAGGGCTGAGCAGCCCCTGGTACCTTTCTCCCTTTCCAAGCAGACAGGTCAAAACCATGTGAATCGTGTCCTCGAACGTCTTCCACCTCAAGGCTGAGATGAGTAGGGGATGGGCTGTTGTGGTGTCTGGACTTGCCGACAAGGGGGCGGTGGGCGGGCTCTGGGGAATGATGGCCTGGCATTAAATGAAGGCTCTTTGGTTGAGTTGAGGGCTTCCGTGGATTCGCGTCTCCAAAACAAGCCAGGCTTCCCTCGTCCTCCTGCCCCGCGATTGTGGGGACCTGGTCCCCGAGGGCCCCGGTCAGGCTGAGGTTTTCAGGGGAGTGCCTCAAGGCCACCCAGCTCTGCCTCACTGCACCCTGCACAGCCTCTGGCTGCAGGGTCCCAGCCGCCTGCCAGCCTGGGTGCATGCAGGAAACAGAGCAGGGTGCGTCTGTGGGACGCGTGCAAGCATGAGCGCGGGCGTGAGCGCGGGCGCGGGCCGGCGTGTGTGCCTGGCGCCCGGTGGCTGCGGAGAGCCTCATGGCCGTGAGCAACATGGGCGAACATGAAAGGGAGGCAATAAATAGTTTCCTACCTTGCTCCGATAATGGGCGCGTTCTTTACATTGATTAATCCTCACGTGGCCTCTGGACGTTAGTTTGGGAGTGACAGTAACAAGCCTCCCGAGGGCTCCGCTAATTTGCACTCCATTCACCCTCCCGTGAAAACCCGTCAGAGCCGCCGAGGACCTGCGCAGCGCCCGGCCTCATTCATTGGGGGCGCGATTCGGTGGGAAAGGGGCCAGTTTCCACAATGCCCAAAAGAGCAAATTGGCGGAAGCTTTGTTCCTCCTTTTTCCCCTTCCCTTTTATGTGGTCCTGCACTAGTTAAGCTCTCATTTGTCCCCGCCAGGGGCTCGGGGCTCGGGTCACCCTCGGGGCTGCCTTTCAGGTGATCTCGGCGCCCCCAGCCCGCCCTGGGGGGTGGGGGGGTGCAGGGAGGCCTGAGGTGGGGGCCTCTGCGGACACTCGGGGCATCCCCGCCGGAGTGGGGGCACCAGAGGCAGCCTGAGGCTCATCCATCCATCCACTCCTGGGCCTCGGGGCCTCTCTGAGGTCCTAGCTGGACATCCTGGTGCTTCCGGAGTCTCGGAGGCGGGAGGGGAAGTCCCAGCCTGTCCTCTGCTTCCCCACCTTGCTGCTGCCCAACTTGCCACAAAATACGGGTGCACCACAAATTAAAATTAACGAGGCAGTGTCCCTTTGGCTCCTACCCAACATTTGCTGGCTCCGTTCCCCCCACCCACCGCCCGCAATCTGTCCTCTCCTTGAAGCTCAGTATCAAAGGAGCACAGTTTCTGAGTCTCCCGCCTGGTAAGGAATCCTCTTCCTCGTTCTGGGGTTAGGGACCCTGCGCATTTTCTTTATTTCATTTCTTGGGGAGCCCCCACCCCCACCCCAAGCCTCCTTCCATCAGGGCAGCGTGCAGGGATCGTCCCGGCAACAGGATGCATGTCACCTGCAGAAGAAGGATGCTCCCCTCCTTCACAGGCCACCTGCTTCCTTGGAAGGCCTCAGTGTTAGGAGCTGCTGCAAATCACATCCTGTGCACCGCCAGCAGCCCTTCGTTTGCCAGAAAGGAGTCACCATCACTAACAGCGCAGTGCATGCGGACTCCCAGATCCCCAAATGAGCGAACCAGTACTGCTCATTCAGTGAGAGGGAGGGAAAAAGAAACCCACCTTCCCAAATCTTCATGAATTAAAAAGATGGGAAGCCCATTGGGTCATAGATAACAACCTTTCCTGCCTACTTTGCCGCCACAAAGGCGGCATTCTGCTGGGGAGAGGGTCGTGTGGGACAGGGTGGTGGGACCCCCATCGTCCCCGCTCAGCCATTGTGATTATAGAATTGTGATGACTTGTCATTTGCCACTGAAGCTTGTCATTGGCTGGGAAGCCGCAAGTGTTGTGGGCGGTGGTGCCCAGCATCCCAATGTTGGGGGGCTCACTGTGCGCGCTCTGTTCTAGAGAGCCTGTTTTTACTTCTGTTGGGGTACAGGCATGTGAAAGTCATCGGCTGGGGCACCTGTCCTCTGAGGAAGGGACTGTGCCAGCCAGAGCAAGAACCCATAGATCCCGGTGTCCTCTGGACTCCAGGAGGCTGAGCAGCACCTTGGAGGTCCCGCCCTCTCTACCTAAGGAAGCAGGGTTTCCGGGACGCCGTGTGCACCCGAGGTCAAGCACAGACAAGGTCACAGCCAGGGTTGGAACTGACGACTGGCAAGGCCACAGGGGTGCCCTCCCTGAGGCCTCCCTGTCCCCCATTAATCCTGCAGTTCCAGATCATTATCAAGGCTGCTCAGCCTGGTACATTAATTCGGAAGCACGCGGGGCAGAGGTAGCAGCCAGTGCACCACATGGAACAGCCAGGTGAGCTGCCTGGATGCATGTGGCCCCTCGGTCAGACTCGTCTGGAACCCTGGTTCTTACTCCATCACCCCCTTCTCTGGAGGGTGTACGGCAGGCGTCCGGCCTTCAACACTGCCTGGTGAAAATGTGCTTCTCCATAAACAGTTTATTACCAAAGGGGGAGAAATAAGAAAGAGGGATCACAGTCTCCCTGTTCAGATAAGTGCCTTCTTACTCCGTTCTGTTGGACACAAACCAGAAACTTCTGGTTTCTGACAAACCTGCCAACTTCCAACCCCACGTATTCTTTTTTTTTTTTTTTCAACCCCACGTATTCTGAGCAAAAATAATGCCTTTTCCATCCAAATGGTCCTAGGAGCCTAGAGCAAAGGCAGCTTCAAGGAACTGATTTCCAAAGTGAGGGTGCTGGTCCTGGAGCCTCGGGTCGGGGCAGGAGCACAAACTCCCCGGAGTGGCAGTGCCAGTGGAGGTGGCCACCCTGCCCTCTGAGCTGGCTGCATCCACATCAGACAGGGGAGAAATACTTGACCTTGGCCAGGCAGGCCATAGTGTACGTGTGCTTTGCTGGTGGACACTCGTCCTCTCACTGAGCAGGGCCTGGGCCCCTGGGGGAGTTGCCCTGGGCCTCCATCACCCCCCAGCCTTCTCTCGGGGGTCCTCTGACTCAAGATCTGCAGCAGCAGGCCTGATGGTGGGGGGGGGAGGAGGTGGGCATGGAGGGCATTCCTTTCACCCAGCTGGGCTGTTGTCACTGGACTGTTGGAAGACACCATCCCGTCTGCTCACCCATCGTGGATCCGCCCTGACAATCAGTCGTGAGCCTTAGGTTGAGAACTCGATGGCAATCAAAGGGATGTCCAAAGGCATTCTCTTCTGCTACTAAAAAGAAGTAGGTGAAAAGTGGAGTGTAACGGGAGGGGACACAGTAGGGTAGGATGAGGTGGGATGGACCTGACCCTTTTTTGGGTTGGCAGGTAACTTCGGGCCACATCGGGAAGAGCGTGTCCATCTGCAGATGCGAAGCAGTGCCCCAGCAGTAGGCAGGGTCTGCCATGCTCCCTTGGGACAGTCATCCTGGGTCAGGCCCTGTTGGATGGGGGACGGCACCTTGGGGAGGGTAGGAGCATGCAGGTGAGCTGCAGCGCCAGGGTCCCCAGCATGGTGGTCATGGCCTGCTGTCCGTCCGCCCAGCAGACCAGGGACCTGGGCCCCCTCCCAGTGCCCTGTTCTTGGAGGACCCGTCGGCGTGCCCGTCCCTGGGCGCCTGAGGCTTCCGCGCCGCGCGTCCCCCTCTGCCCTTTCCCGCTGGGCGTGGAGGGCTGGCTGTGGCCCTCTCCCTGCCATCCCCTGCCCTCGCCTCGGGGTGCCCTCGGGCCCTCTGATTTCCCCTTGGCTCTCACAGATTCTGCCCGTGTCTGCTCCCTCATTAATCAATGTCAGGCACGGCATCGCCAACAAGGCCTGCATTCTTCCGCGGCCCCCTCCGCCTCATACATCCCATTGTTCCAGGCCGATTCAGATGGCAAGAAAACAGCCCATGCAGCACATAAAAGAGATGAGACAAAAATGAAAAGAATCGAGGAGAAAAAAGAGGAGGCATTTTTCCCCCTGAAACACTCGAATAAATACTCGGCAATGATAATTTAAATTATTCATACATTTATGAAAACAGCCATTGAAAAGTGAAGTGTATGATGCTCTTTGTCTATTTTTCTTGTCTGTTGTTTGGGATTAATCTTTACTGTAATCCGGGCTGGCCATGCCCCCCTCACAAAGGCCACACTCTCTTTCCATGGGAAAAATGTTTCCGCATATCCCAGTGAAAAGTTGGGGGTGGGGGGTCGTTTGTGCTGATGTGGCAGTTGCCGGCCTCAAGACGCTGGACGGGCTGTGTCCAAATAGTGTCCGATGAACAAAAAGCACACAGTGGTTCTCACGTCTGCGTCAGCGCAGCGACACGTCAGTGCCAGGGGGCTGGGGCGTGGGGTAGCCATGGAGCATGCGTGCGGCCCCTGCCCTCCCCCTATCCCCCGTCCACGTGATGGCCCGCCCAGAGGGGACGCACGGCCGCCCCCTCCCTGGGTTTCCGCGGGATCCAGCTCCGATGGTCCATCTCCAGGCCCACAGGAGGGGCCTCTGGTCACACTGTCCGTGGGCCGCAGCTACTCCCAGGAAAGGGGGGCCCAGGCTCCAACCTGAGGTTGGAAACCTTGAGACCATTCCTGATGTCTAGGAGGGTGGACTCTGGCCAGCCCATCCTGCCTGCCCCGTCTCACTCCTGGGGTGTCCACTGCCCCCGCCCACGTCGTCCCACTCCGGGCTGTCCACTACCCCCGCACAACCCGTCTCACTCCAGGGGGAGCACTGCCGCCCCCGCAACCCTGTCCCACTCCCTATGGTAGGGAGGGTCCACCGCCCCACTGCCCCCAATGGCTCGAAGCCCCTGCTGGGGATGGCGCTGTGCTCCTCCATGTGACCAGCTCTGTTCGAGGCTGGAATGTTGTGAGGACAGAGGGAGAGGGAGAGCCTAGCCCCAAGCCAGAAATGTCGCGTTTACGTAACACCCTCCAGGGGCTTTCTGATCCAAGTTCTGGTGTTTTCAAAGCTCTTTCCAAAATGGGATAAAGAGCCCCAAAGTGGAATTCGCCCCCACGCGGGATTTCACTAGGAAGCTGTGGTTTCCAGTGTGTGTGACTTGTCCGGCAGCGATTTCTTTTCACTGGAAGGGACCCAGAATCCCCTTGGCTCGGTGGCCGGCGTGCCAGATGGCCAGCACGGGCCCTGCGCGGGCAGTTCGGTGCACGTAGTGGTGGCGAGGCAGCCGTGGCCCAGAGACCCTCTGGGTTCTGACTGCTGGGTGGGGCGGGGCGTCAGGCTGCCCGTGCCTGCAGCTGGTTCCAGGTCTGGCCCGCCTGGGAACGGCCCTCCTGGTTGGGGTTATGGCCTCTCTGGCTTGGGCCAGGTCAGGGAACCAGAGGAAAACCACTCCTTTCTGCTCCTCACTCGGAAGAAAAACCTTCCCTTGAGTGGCCAGAAGCGCAAATGAGCCACTGGGGAACTTGGCAAGGAGGCCAGGGGAAGGACTCAGGGCCTCCCAGCACGGCGGCCAAGCAATGACTTCTGAGGGCAAACAGTTGTCACCTGGGGTCACCAGGTCGCTGTGCAGCCCATCCTGGTACTTCCTTTGTTGTTGGGTTGTAGACCTGGGGATGCTCTTGAGGGGCTCAGAGCAGTTCCCTTGCCTTCCCCCCAGGTCCCGGTTCTGACTGGCTGCTGTGCCCTGTCTTCTGCCCCAGAGCATCCCGGGTGCTGCTTGTACACTGCCCTACCCCCACCGCCGTCCCCCCAAACAAGGTGTTAGGGCCCCTCGGTGATGCAGCCCTGCCCCCCCACCATCTCCCTCCCTCCTCTGCCACTGATGTTGGGGTCTGGGAAGGTGGCCAAGTGCCACCGAGGACACTGGAGCAATAAATCATCCCTGGTCCAACATCTGCAGGCCCCGGGGGCTAGCCCCTTGCTGCTGCCTATCCCCCCCACCCCGGCCCCCTCTGACAAAACACCTATTGTCGTGGGGAGTGAAGAAGACTCGTTTCCACTTACAAAGGGCCTCTGAAGCCAAGTCGTGGACGCCAAAGGAGATGCCTGGCTCTCGGCAGGGAGCCTACAGCACACTCTTTCTTCCTCCCTGGTTCATACTTTTCCTCTCTCGTGGGGGTCCCCCAAAGCCTTTCATTCCGGCTTCATATTCACATAAAGACATCAAGAAAAAAACCCAGCAGAAAGAATTATTAGGCAGGGCTGTCAAATGCTTTATCAGAAAAACAGGGAGGGGGAGCAGGGTAACCCTTTCCTTGCTGGCCCGATGGCCCTGATTCCTGAGAGACCCCGGACGTCCCAAGGAGGAACCAAGGCCACCGAGGAGCCACCGGTCAACACCACGCCCTCGTGCACATGCTCTCTCAGACACTTGCACGCGCGCATGCATGCACATGTGCGTGCACAGGTGGGTGTGCATGGGTCTATTTATAAGCAGATTTCCAAATCACTGCACTCTGTGGAAAGGTCCTGGCCCGCTTTCCTCAGGGAGGGATGCTCTGGGCCTTGCACGTGGTTCTTTGTTCCAATCAGGAGAAGACGCTGCATTCCCTTCTCCACCCCGGCAGGGGCCTCTACCCCCTGCTACCCGGGCACTGGGGTCTTTCCCACCCTCAAGGCCGGAGGATGTCCCTTCCAGGGTGCGCGCCAGGACGAGAATGGATGAGGGTGGGCAATCCTCAGTGCACAGATTCAGAAACAGATAACCCAGCTGTTTTTTGTTTTTTTTTCCGAGAGAGTGTTCTGTGCTTAGGAAAGGTGTGGGATGCCCCCAGCCATTAACCCCTGATTTTCTGCTTCCCTCCTGGTATGGGGCTCTCTCACGGGCTCGCCCCAGTTTCACCACCCACCCGACCCTAAGTGTTTCCCGAAGGTGCGCGGTAGCTGTGAGGCCCCGGGACTCAAGGGAGGCCCAGGTCCCAGGTGAGCCGCGAGGGAGGGGCGTGCCCGGCACGCTGCCACCACGAAGCCCCTTAGAATTTGTGTTGAGGGGCACCCCAGGGTGGGCAGCGCCTCGGGACGCATTTTCAACACAGCCTCCCGGTGCACAGAAACCGAAAACCGCATGCCGACAAACGGCTCCCTCGGCAAACATTTTTATTTCCAATTAGCAAAAGAAAAATTGCTAATTTGCTGCAGTTGGGCCAGGCTGACGTCTCAATCTGCAGAGTGTCAGTGCAGTGAAAGAAAATGTTTCACACTGTGCCGGCGAGAGTGAGCCTCTCTAAAGAGGGTCAGGGCAGCGGGCCCAGAAACCAGATTGACTGGCCACAGTGCTAAATTACTCACACAAGACACACATTGTCTGCCGTGCCAGCTCCCGGAGGACCTGCTTTCTCTTCCTTTCCCCTCGGAGCTGGGGCGGGGGAAGGGGTCCGAGCGTGGGAGGAGAGGGCAGGGGCTGGCGTGCCTTTGGTAGGGGCAGGATCATCTTCCGAACGGAGAGAGGCAGGAGCCGGGTTAATTATTACCCAGGGCTGTCTGCGGTGTTCGGGAACAGGACGATAAAATTCTCCCAGAGCCCGGCCACAGCCTTGCACCTAGGAGATCCAGTGCAAGATAATGTCCGATGGGAGTTAATGACTGAACAGGCCCAGGAGAGTGGCCGGCTCTGACACTGCTTTTCAAGGCGACCATAACCAACTGCCATCGCCTGTGACTGCGCCGCGGATGTGCGTGTGCTGGGGGGCGTCCTCTCTCCGCCGAGGGCAAGCCTTCGGCGGGTCTCCCAGGAAAGCCAGATCTCCTCCGGGCTTAAGGACCTCAGATCCACAGGGTCAGGGTAGAATGAGGATTCGGCCGATGGGGGCTCCTTGGGGGAATGAGGAGGCAGTCATGCTGGCCACAGATGTTTGGCGCTGAGGTAATAATGAACCTCTCCTGAAAACCATTGACCACGTAACCTCAGACAATAAAAGCCTCCGGGTAGCTCTTGGAGGACAGGTTTGCCTACATCTCCAGACATGAGCCTCATTTTGAACAGACATTCATTATGTGCCCACAGGAACTGGGGATGCAAGCACACTGTTCCTTGAGCTCAGCCCACGCCAGCTTCCCATCTACAGGGCCTTCCTCCACGTGGCTCTGTGGTTCTCCCAGCCTGTTCAGATGGGACCCCTCCCAAGAAGTGTCCTCAATGCTGTGGCACCGTAGCAGTTGTCTGGGGTAGCCCCAGAAACCGTGGTCCGACCTCGCTCAGATGCACCTGTAAGCCGGTCCAGAAGGTTCCTATGGGCATCCTCCATGTCCCCTGCCTCTGGTCAGCTCAGTGGGCCTTAGGGCAGCTCACGCAGAACCTGGAACAGCCCAGGGAGCAGCAGTGGGGCTGAGCAAGCTGGGACCAGCTGTAGATACCAGGGCCCAGGCCTCAGGAGCACCTGGCCCCACAGTGTTCAGGTCCTGCTGCCCAGCTGGGCTGGTTCTCTGCCGCCTGAGGGGCAAGGGTGATCTTTGGAGTGGTCTGAAAGGCCCAGCCCTGGAAGCAGTTCTTGTCAGTGCCAGATGGGGACGCTACTCAGTCCCCTGGTGGCCCCCCGGGGTGTCCAGGACCAGGGAAGCTCTGCAGTGCTGGCGATGGATAGAGCTCCACGGAAGCCGGGCAGACAGTGATGCCATGACAGAAGCGATGTGGAGGCTCAGAGGCCAATGCTCCATCTACACAGGGAAGGGCCTTGCCATCCTCTCAGAGACAGGCTGCCTGGGCAGGAAAGGGCAGCCAGCTTGGGACCGGCACGGGTCAGCCTATCAGCACTCTGTGCCAGGACGCTGGACATGGCTTGTCCGGGGAGCCGGCAACATTTCCCACCCCTCAGGGGCCAGTTAGGTGAGCGACCATGGCCATCGGGTCGGGCTCAGCCCCGGGATCGATGTCAGCAGCGGCTGACATCTTCGTCGGACCCACCATATGCAAATCTGGCGTAGAAGGAGACACTGGAGAAAGCTCGGGCAGGGCCCCATCACCTCTGTCACACTCTAGCTGTAGGCAGACGGATCCTCCGGGCCTCAGACAAGTCACTCAGCCTCTCTGAGCGTCTGCCTCGAATCGTAAGGGAGATGATCGACCCAGATAATGTATGTGGGACTTTTTGTGCAAGATGTGAAGCGCTGCCTGGATGCGTTGTCTTTGTGCAAATAACGGAAGAATGCTGAGCCTGCATCATGGGGAACCCTTTGTCCCGAGTGGACCCAGTCTAGGAACACTGTATTTTCTTCAGTAAAAATAAAGAGTTACTGCCAGGCCATCAATCATGGAAAAGTCTGGGCTCAGATGTACAATGCTCACAGCGCTGTTCCCAAGGCACAGCAGCAAGACAGGTGCTTGGCATTGGTCTCCTTCCTGCTCAGCCATGAGTTGTACAGAGCCTGAGCCCTGTGGGACATACAAACACACACACACACACACACACACACACGTGCATGCACATGCATGCACACACACCAGCACACATAGACATGTGTGCACAGATTGCATGTGCATGCATGCACACATAGATGCACTCTCATTCAGAGTCCCAGGACCTGGGAGCCCCGCTTGGGGTTGGCCTGGTGTGGATAAGTATGCATAGGAGATGCCTGAGGGTAGAACGTGGCACAGGAAACCTCTGTTCCCCGGCCCTCAGAGTATCCACTGCTTCCTGAGTCCTGCAGACCTGGTGCTTACAGCGAAGGAGGGAAAAGAAAGGTGGTCGCCGGTGCAGCCACAGGGCTGGGCATCATGGCAGGCCCATGACCTTGGGCTCAAGTCCCACTGGGCCCATTCCTCAACAGAGCAGTTAGCCCAGAGGAAGAGACCTGACTGCCTGCAGGAGGCAGGCTGACCCTGCCCTACCCCAGGTGTGCTGGCCCCTCCCCGGGAGGCCGGGCCCTGAGGTGTGTTTTTGTAGGTTCCTGATAGGGCCAGGCACTGGAGTTCCTCTTTTCCCTGAGGAAAGCAACCCTCCCCCATGATGGTTGAGGTTCTCAGTCCCTGGTCAACAGTCCATCTATCCTCTCTGGGCTGCGGGGGCTGGTAGCTGCTGGGTCCTGTCTAGAGAGAGAGCCCGCACATCCTCATGCCCCATGGGCAGGGCAGGGCCTGCTCAGTGCCCTGGCCATCCTCCAAGGTCACTGGGAGATTTCAGCAGCACAGAAGCTGGGGCCCTGGCTCAAATCCTCGACAGCCGGCAGGCCTGGACGTTGGCATTTGGCAAAGCCCCCCTGGGTGTTTTCTGTGGGCCACCGGAGCCAGGGACAGGAACCAGCATTCTCCCCATAAGCACTGTGGCTGCACTCCGTCCTCTGCCTCTTCTGCACATGTCTGCAATCACTTGGCTGATAGGTCCTACATCTGGAATTTTGGGCATTTTGTCTCCAAAGGTGACTAGGAAAAGTGTGCAGCCCAAGAACAACTGCTCTCAGCTTGAGCAGGGGGTAGCAATCGGACAGGCCATCGAAGCCGCAGCCCCAAGTGTTCCTGGGAGCTGGAATGTGCTGGGGTCAGGTGCCCTGGACCCTCTACCCGGGCATGCACCCTGTCTTTGGAGTGACCAGATGAAGCCAAGATGACCCTTCCTGCCTCTGCTGCTGCCAAAAGAAAGGCCTCTTTCTACAGTTAGGGAGTTACCACCTGGCGGTAGCTAGGGTACAGCTAATCACCGCGCGGATTACGGAGCCCTATCGATCCTCCTGGTGAGCAAACACTTCTGAGCTGGAGCTCCTGTTATCTTCTCACTGATGCAAGAGGCGCTGATGAGCCGAAGTTCACCCTTTGTCCCTGCTCCGTCCCCAGCCCGTGGGGTGGCACTTCCCATCACAGCTGTGCCAACACCGCTCTCCAGCACACGCTTTCCTTTAATGGTGACAAAAGGGAAAAGGACTTTCTGGCCATCTAAGTTTGCCATAGTGAATCTGGGGTAAAATTCCTTGGGTTTTTTTGTTTTTTGTTTTTTTCCCTTTATATCAAATTAAATTCACCCAAAGCCTGCTTCCTGTCTCACGGGTTGCCGGGGAAATACCCATCAATTTGAATATCTGGACCACATACTAATAATCACAGCCTTAGGAACAAATTCCCCAGTCAATCACAAACATGGTGCAGAGCATCGCACAGGCCCCGGCGCCTGGTGCACTCAGCCGTGGCCGCAGGCGCGGACCTGCCACCAGAGCGAGGAGCTGTCCGGCCTCTCGGCTCTGGGCTTTCCATCCCGCAGCTTTTCTCAAGATGCAAGCGGATGAAAGAGAATCCTTGATTTCCATCCGCATCCCCTTTCTCAAATATTAAGATAAACGGGTATCGCTTTCGAAAATTTAAAATATAATAGGAAATCCATTTCACCAATTCACCAATCAAGGGACTTGTCTTTCGGGGAAGCCCTTGTGTCAGAGAGAAAGGCAGCCATACATCAGCTTGCTCTGCCCCTCAAATAGATAATCAATTTCCCTGAAAGCATCAATAATCAGAGTGGACATTTATTGCACCTCGGATGGTTTATCTTTGGGGCTGGGGACAGCAGGGCCATGATGAATACCAAATCTGCCAGGGAACACAATTAAGTGCTGGAAGGGTAAAGGATTTTATATTGTGCACAAAAAAAAAAAGCAATCAAATTCATAATTGAACTCCATTGCATGAAATCAGCCAGAAATAAATATAACACCCCAAAGCGTATCACTTGAGTCCCTGTGTTATAGGTCAGGCAGTGGTGTTGCCGAGACTCTGTTTCTTTATCCCTCTGGAGGCCAGAGCCTGCCCTTTTTCCAAGTGACCCAGCCTGCAAGTGGCCTGCGGTCCCCCTCCAACCTGCCCATGCTCAGGCAGCTAATGCCACTTCTCTTCCTCACTGGACAGAACACACGTTCCCTGTCTGAGTTGGCTTCCCTGGCATCAGAACTGTGTGTACTTGCCCAGCACCTGCATGAGCCCGTCCTCAGGGGACCGTGAGGCAGGGGAGCTGAGCTGATGGGTGGAGTGAGAGGCGCTGCAGGCTCCGTGGGACCAGAGTGAGCCCCTGCCACCCTCTTGGGGAGAGAGAGCCCCTCCCGCCAGGGACAAGCAAGAGGCGGAGGTGGGGGGACATTTGGGGGGGGGGGAAGCTGCCCCCGAGGTGACCCTGAGCTGGTCCAGCAAGAGCGCTGGGAGACAGTAAAATCACATCTGGGGGTTCTCGTCCCTGGAAAATATGCTCATTCCCATGGGACCCAGCATCTCAGAGGCTCCAGCCTCGGGGTGCGATGGGTGGATGCCCTGCTTGGGTTAGAGCAAAAAGCCGGTAGGGCCTCTGCCACTGGTCACTGGGCTTTCCCGGGGGGACACCATTACTTCCGGTGCAGGTCTGTGTGGGCTTCGTGAACCTGATTTTCCAAAGAGCCTTGAAAATGTTAGCGTTTAAGGTCACATACACTTGGCAAAATGTGGCTTTTAGTTTGGAAGGGAAAAAGGCATAAAGGGCATTTTGGACACAAAATAGCTCTTTAAAACAGCATTTTGATGAGTTAAGTATAAATAAATCAGAAACACACGGATTTCATTTCCTTTAAAATACCCGCGGGCTCAAACACTAGCGGGAAAAGTGCCTGGCAAACGCGGTTTGGGATTCTGACAAACCCAAATATTTTGAAGAGGTTTCTGAAATGTTTGCAGCCAGGTCTCCTCGTCCGTCCCACCTTCCGTGAGCACCGGGTGGGCTCCTCCCCGTCTGCCCCTGGCAGACGGGCCGCCATGAGTGCGCACGTGTGTGTGTGTGAGGTGACACATTCAGATTTACAGATTTTTAACTTTATATTGACACGGAAGGAAAAAAAAATAAAAAACAAACAATGAGAATCCTACTGAAGATGACAAGAAAGGCCTCGGCCTAAAATGGGCCCTGGAATGAAGTCAGTGCCATCCACTCACTGCCCAAACATCTGGACTGATGGTGGGAAATCCAGATCCGCCCCCAGAGTGTCTGATCACAAGGACAAGCTCCTCGAGGACAGACGAACCTTGGGGACGGCCAGCCATGTGGGCATGGCGCAGTCACGGACATCGGCGCTCACGGGTGATCTCCTTTCCCTCTGCAGGAACCGAGCGGATTCGGTGGGGGTGATTTTCTTGTTCTCGAGCCGCCAGGGTGATGGTCCATTGGAGTGGCCACTTCCAGGACGGCCTTGCCCTGTGGAGTGTGGGCAGGTTTAAGGATGCTGTGGCGGAAAGCTCCAGCAAGTAGGGCAGGACCACGTTCCTTCTTGTCCAGAACCAGGGGATGGCTGGCTGGCAGGTGTGGGGGGGGCTCCTCTGGGGAACCCCTGGTTATGAGCTTGCTGAGCCTCCTAATAAATAAAATAAATACAAATAAAACAAGAGAGATTCGATATTGCTGGCCCAGGAAGTACCCGGGAGGTCACTCAGGTTCACAGAGCTTGCTCAGCAGCTTCATAAGCTGGTAAGATTTGGAGCGTCCGCGGGACAAGCGGAAGGCCCCAGGCACGTTGCCCTGCAGTCATTTCCAACACCGGCTCTCTGGGTGAACCTCCCGCCCCCTGATCACTCAGATGGGATAGCGGCCCGGTTCTTGGGTTGACTGTGCCGTGCACACACGCAGCCTGCAGGCCTGAATCTCTTATCTAGAACATCTGGCCACGGGAAGGCCGTCTCCGTGTCTCCGAAACCTAACTGCTCACTCGGAGACATAAACAGAAACGCTGCCTGGCGAACGGCTGCCCTGAGCCATCTTTCCCCACAATGTTCCTTTTGGCATCTGATTAGAAAAAAAAGCTTGCAATCCATACTCAAAGTTGGATTTTTTGATTTTCTGCAGAATTGGGCTCTGAGCATTTAATAACAAGGCTCCTCACTGCTCGGCCTCTACATTTATAATGAAAATAAATATTTCCCCTTCCTGATGGAGAAGGCCATGCCAACCGCAGAGAGGAGCTTAGACGCACGAAAACGCCTCGGACAGGAACCCCAGCGTGCCCTTGCACGGCCAGGTCCCCGGACAGGACCCCAGCGACCCAGAATGTCCCCTGCCGATGAGTGAGCACTTCCCCTAATTGTACGGCGCTTTTGCCGATCAAAGGCCAACGCCGTTCTCTTTAAGACCAAGACGGGACAAAGCCTCAAATTACTAATTACACAAATACAGTGTCTTTTGCTAATTGGATTGGTTAATGTTAGTTAATAAGGCACTTTAAGGATAGGGATGTGGTATGAAAGAGGCAATTCATACGTATAATAATAGGCTAATAACTGTCAGGGACGAATAATCAGCCGTGGCCGCTGTACCGACCAGCCGGCCAGCCGGTAGACTCTCTCCCCAGGTCCTTGGCCGCCTGCTAGAGATCCCTTCGCCCGAGCCGCTGGAGCCGCGAGGCCCCGCAGCCTGCAAGGGCTCAGCGCTGCCCACGGACCGCAGCCGGGCCCGCTGCCTCGGGAGCCTGCCCTTGAAAGAGAAAGTGAAGCCCTATTATTTCCATTATTTATGAAGGAGCCTCTGGTTAAGCGGTCAGGAGCAGGAACCAGAGTCCTGCGTCCTTGTCCTGAGGCCAGAGGCTTGGCTGTTTTACTCAGTGACCCCGGGCAAGCTCCTTGACCTTCACAGGCCCTAGTCAACTCAGCTGGAAAATTGGGTAAAAAGATTGTGGTGTCTTTCAGGCGTGAGCCGCCGAGCAGAGGTGCTCGGAGCGCAGAATTGTGACAGCCCAGAGCTCAGGGATGGGACCGTGACCAGGGTCTGCCGCTTACTCTAACGGCTGGCACCACAAGGAGAAGGGAACCTGTGCATCCAAAATCGGACCCTGGAAACCAGACTCAGGGCCTAACTCTGGGAGCAGCCGGGTGAAGGGCAAAGGCCAGGAGCCCTTGCTGGCTGTGGACAGTGTCTTGCGGGTGGCCGTGTCCCGAGCGTACTTGCTCCGTGCGCACGTGTGCTGGCCTGTGGCGACTTGCACCCAGTGGGTCAGGCGTGTTCCTCATCCAGTTCCTTGTTTTGAGATGCAGCCTCTTAGCTGCATCTGACTTTTACAGTTTGATTCAAATAAACCGTTTTCCATCGGGGAAAATGGGACAAAAAGAGAATCACCAGCCAGGAGGCCACCCCATCCTGGCAACGCCAGCTCCATCTGCGGGGCTATCCCTCTTCTGAAGAGAGCCTGAGGGAGGCTCTGACCACATCCGAACGTCAGATTCAAAAGTTATACTCAGAATTTCGGGGCATCGGCACTCCTAATCCCTATGCGTTTCAAGGCTCAACTCTGTTAAGTACCCAAATGTAATTAGATCATTAGGTCAAACAGAACAATCCAAACTGGAGGTCATGAGGAGAAAGAACTTTTTGCATCTCCCTGAACTGCTATCCATTTCTGTGGCCAAAAGGGAGCTTGTGGCAGCCCCCGAGAAGAGACGTCACAGCCCAGCCTAGAGTCCAGGAGGGATAAAAGATCAACCACAATGCAGCTTTCATCTCACTCAGCTTTCATCTCACTCCCTCATCCCAGTGGCTGAGGAGCAGAAGCTGGCCTGGGGAGACATGGGCAGGCATGTAGAGGCCAAGCAGGTGTCCAAGGATGGATGGTGTCCTTTGCCTAGGAGCCCAGGTACCCACACAGGACTCAGTCCTTCAGTGTCTACTTGTGAGACCCTCATCCGTTCACCCCGACATCCAGGGTCCCTGCCAGGCAGGGGTCTCCCTCTCTCCCTCCTCGTCCTTTCTCTGATTGGGTCACACACCAGCCCCCACACCCCCTGGTGGGCCCTTGGGTAGCTCCCCACCTGGCTGACCTCAGTTCTATTTTCAATCTTTGGAAAGAACGAATAAATTATACAGCTGGCCAAAATCCCCCAGCAACAAGGATAGAGCTTTAAAAACTCAACCGTGTCCAAGAAAATTTCTGAAAATGTGGTCGATGTTTTCCCGAGCCCCTTTATACCCGCACATGGGGCTAAAGCCCACATGTGGACAAGCTGCCCTGGAAGTGGATTGCTCATTGGGCAGCTCAAGAGGTCCTGGAGGGGATGCACGCAACCTGCTGGCGCCTGGTAGTCTTGTGCACACCCAGCCTGTGCTCCACTGTCCCTCCTGCACTAATGCAAGTCATCTTCCTGAGTGCACCCCAAAGACAGACATGACGTGGGCACATTAGACTTGACAGGTGCATGCAGCCAAGGAGCACCTGGTGCTGCCTCCACCCCCAGTGGGGCTTCCACAGGGAGGGGTTGCGTCCAAGCAGCGGGCAGCCTTGCTGTGGTCTCGAGGCTAATCCATCCAGATGCCTTCAGGGTCTATGAACTCGGTGGCTCATTCCAGTGGCAGGAAAAGCAGGGCTGTAAGAGAGAGGATGGAGGGAATCAAGCACACTTTTCCTGAGGCTCTTGACTGTGGCTGGTGGACGCGGGCCTCAGGACAGCAGTGGGGCTCAGACTCCATTCTAGAACTCGGGGTGGGGGGAACGGGGTGTCTCTTGCTTAAAGCAGCAACATGACCCAGGACCTGCCCGGGCGCCGGCCACCTCTGCAGGGTGGGCGAGGCGATGTGAATGCTTTGGTTTCTGTGTCACACTGCATGTACCCTCGGGGTGTCCCCACCACATCGTCATTAAGCGACACCGTTTGGGGCGCTGAGCTCTATAGCTGAGGGTCTACGGTGCCACTCCTGACGGTCCAGGTGGCTCTCCGGAAGGCCGTTGCGAGGGCACCAATTAGAGTGGCTTTCCAGACCCCCAAGGGTCATGAGCACCCCACTGAGGGATTTGTGGATAAGGATGTGCCCCCACCCCAACCTCCAGGCCACCACATCTGGCCCGGGAAGGGACCCACCCCATCACTGGGCAGTCTGGGCGGCTGGAGGCAGAAGTTCTGGGGGCGGCTTGGGACTTCCTTCGTGCCCATTCTGAGCGCTCTCCTTGTTGGAAAACAGACCGGGACAAAAAGAAAGAAAAGAACGCGAACAGGGTGGTTTCAAACTGCGTCCGATTTCACACGGTGCTTCCCTGGTGGGAGGCTACAGCTGAGAATGCGCTCTCGGCGGTCCCTGGGCTGGGCGCGGCTGCAGCTGTTGGCAGGATCAGGTGTTCTTGGGAACTCTGCCCGCCAGGCTCGCTGGCCGCCACTCTCCCACCTGCCGGGAGGGTCACCTCATGGTGGCCGCAGACCTCAGGCATCCCAACTGAGGGACCCACAGTATTTCTTACAGTGGGCCTCTGCCTTAGTTGCTGGGCATTGGCGGGGAGAGAACACGGGCAAAACTGCCCTGGGACAGTAGAGCTGGCTCTGTCCATCCAAGCCTCCCATTCCCACAGAACGTTCAGGAAGCTCCATGCCCGCGTCTCCGGTTTGCAGCTGGACCGGCTGCTGGAGGACGAGCAGACCTCCTACCTCCGGCCTCTGGGCAGCTGCGTCTGCCGTGGGCCGGGGGTCGACACGCTTCTTCTGTAAAGGGCCAGAGTGTAAACACTTCAGGCTGTTTGCGCCACATGTGGTCTCTGTCCTATATCGTTCTTTGTTTATTTTTACAACCCTCTAAAAATGTAACTTAGCTCGCTGTCCCCCGGAATAGGCCAGGGCACCCCAGGGAAGGCTCTGTGTCTGGCGCTGCTCCTGGAGCATCCGCGCAGGTTAGTGCAGGAGGGCTGCGCCCGGAGCCCGAGCTGGGTCATCTCTAGCAGAACTTTCCCCGTGTTCTTGTTGGAAAGTAAAGGGAGACTGGCTGGGCCCTGTCACTGTGCGAGTGGTTCTCATCACTAGGGTTGCTGTGGACACCGTGGACGCCCCTGCCTGGTGCATTCGTACCCATTTTACAGATGAGGGAGGTGGCGCTGTTTGTTTGGTGAGGGCTCCCAGCTGCTGAGAGGTGCCGCCGGGTTCATAAGGGGCAGGGCTGGCTCCGAGCCCGGGGCTCTTTGAGCCGCTCCTGGGGCCCCTCCCTGTGGAGGCACCTGTGGGGAGAGGGTGGGGCTCATGCTCCCTGTTAGCCAGGAAGCCCCTGAAGGCTCCCAGGAGGGCAGGCAGCCTGAGCCCTGGCCTGCCCCAGGCTGGGAAGTCCTCCAGAATTCCCCGTGAGCACCTTCAACTCGCCCAACCTGGAGCTGGACGTGCAGAAGGTGTGGCATGGGTGGGAGCGGCCAAACCTGGGTGCTCTGGCCTGCCCCCTGGGAGCAGGAGCAGCCGCGGGGTCTTGGCTCTGGCCGCAGTTGCGTGATGCTGCAGGATTCTGGGGGCTGCCCATTTTTCACAGTGGATCAGCACAGAATTCCCTGCCACAGCTGCTGCTGTAATTGGGTCCCGTTAGGAAAGTGTGCGGTCTGGTTTGGCGGCTCTCTGACCACCCCCCGCCCCCCGCACGGTGGTCTCAAGTTATCTCGGCAGCTGTGACCAAAGCCCAGGCACTTGGGCTCTGCTGCGCCGTCTCCTCCCCTCAGATCGGAAATATTCTTTGTGGGAAAGAAAGTCCGGCTCCTTTTCATGGTGCGCCCTCCCTCCGGATCACTGCCCCTGCCGGTCTCCAAACAGAACCAGTTGCACAGAGACCGTGTGTCCTGATGGCTCGGAGCATGGCCTGGTGGGGATCCAGGTCTGATAACCTCCCCACTGTGTGATGCTATGCAAGTGGCTTGGTCTCTCTGAGCTCAGCATTGCCAGGGATGGGGGGGTGGGGGGGTGGGGATTCCTAGCCAAGTGGCATGAGTGTGAAATCCGATGACACAATGCCGCCTACCACAGAGTTAGCAGCCAGCGTCACTTCGGTCAAGAGTGCAAATAGCCAGCTTCCTGGTTTCACTGACTTGCGAGTGTGCAGAACCCAAAAAGTGAAAGTCCACAAATATTTGGTGAATGAATAAATGGAATAATTAAAGACCAAGTCGACAAGACCAGAATTTGTTGGGGTGGGGGAAGCCTCCATCCCCCAGGTCATTGCCCCAAGGGGAGGGTGACGCACCGTGGCTACAATTTCATGATCCATCCCTCCTGAACCCCGGAAAGCACTGCCTGCCATTTTTAAGGGAACTAAAATTCAATTCTGCTCTGAAACGTGGAGTGGTGATCCCAATGATTAAAGGTCACCCCAAACCGCAACAAGAGGGTCGGAACTCAGAGCCCACAGGGAGCCCGAATCCTGGGGGACGTGCTGAGGGGGGGTAATTTCAGCATCGGCCCAGCACCCCCTCCCCCCGCCATCCGACCTTGGGTCTTGTGTGTCAGGGCAGCCATCGCCTGGAGATCTATGACCCCTTCTTATTCACTTATGGTTATTAAGGATTATCTTAACAAACACGTTATCAATAATAGGCAGGGTCAAGTTGAAGTGCATTAATATGATTCTGTCAATATCCAGGTTATTTCTATAACTAAAAAGGGTTGGGAATAAAAGACAAATGTGTGCATAGAACCAATAACTGACCCTGTGATTTATTTTCCCCCTCGGGAGACACTAAGGTGCAAGTCTGCTGGGGCCTGCCCTGGGGTCTCCAAGGCGGCTTCTCTGGGTGGGTGGTCACCGTTGCGTCCAGACCCAGACCTGCAGCAGCCATGCCTGTCCCCTGGCTGGGTGGCAGGTGCTGGACAGTGCCTGGCACCCAGCACATGGCCAAACGTGCACAGAGCTGTCAGTGCTTTCATGAGCGCAGGGAGGGCCAGCGGCCTGCAGGGGCCCTGGGAGGAGAAATTTTTCGGACACGCATTGGGAGAGCCGCTTCCAGTTTGCCTTCGGCAGAGCTCTGTGTTGATTGAAGGAAATGGGGAAATGAGCACCAAAGCCAAGGTGTACCTGGTATGCGGCTGATGCTCATGAGGGACAGTGTCCTGGGGCTTCCCAGGGAAGGTGGGCTCTCAGAACATGAAAGAACATTCTAGAATATCTGACAAGGCTATGAGAGGACAGTCCTCTCTTCAGTCTCTGAGTGGCTGCTGAAGAATGGAGACAGGTACCTGTCAGGCCCCTCCCTTTATTTGTCTTGGCAGAGCCCAGAGCCCTCAGCTCTTTGAAGCTCTTGCAAATGCTCCCATTAGGCTGCTGGATCTCCGGCACTTGCGTTAATTTGTCTGGGTGTCCCGGAAGCGTGTCGGTTAGACTTTAGGAGTGACCAGGGACTTGGAACCCAGGCCTGTGTGTGATTGTTGCGTCGTGTTCCGTTGAGGGGTCTTATCCCTAACACATACCCGCTTCCTGGGAGGGTGGCCTACCCTGGGTCCAGCCTTGGTGCCTTTCCTCCTGCGGAGCAGCTCCTGGGACCATGGGCTCCTGATGCTTACCCCAGACAGTCCCGGTCAGTAACAGGCTGGTCCGTCTGGTCCTGGGCTGATAGACATGGAGACCCTGGTCACCTGGTATCAGGGGTTGGGAGGATCTCCTTCACCCTAGAATGGTTCAGATCCATCCCGGGCCCCCTGTCCTGTCCTCCACCAGGCCACAAGACACCAAAGGAGCTGGACTCTGTGCTTCCAGACCCTGATGTCTGGTCCCCAAGCATCTGCCAAGTGCCCAGCTAGCAAGATGAGATGCCTGTTCCCACACAGCACAGGTACAGTTCCCAAGCACAGCTTCTAGGGTAGCTGCAGGAGCCACCCCGGCCCCCGGGATCACAGAGAATTGCCCCGGGCACAGGGTCCGGGCCACCCGCAGCCAGGATGACCCAGCCCCACTCTGACTTGGCCATCCCCTCTCAACCATGGAGCCAGCAATGGATGGGAGTGCCCAGAAAGGGGTCTCTGTGAACCCTCCAAGGAGGGGTCCGTATTCAGACACTTACTCACCCTTGGTTATTTGGTCAGTGCCATCTGGGGCCTAGAGTATTTCTCCTCCAGGACGACCACAGCGGGGCCTCAGGAGGCACCTGATCCAGTGGGAGCAGGCCAACTGGCTGGCAAGGTTGGGAGAGCTTTGAGATGCCATGTTCCCTACCAGGTGCTAGGAAACATCCAGAGCAATATAAGACAAAAGCGAGGGATGTTGGGTGAGGTCATGGGGGTCTCAGTGGGACCACCCACTTCTCACACAGCCTCCTTCGTCAGCCCCAGTCCCACCCCCCACCCCCTAGACCCCCTTCTGCAAGGGCCTAGAACCTCCCAAATCCACACCGCTCCTTCCAGTTCTTGGCTTGTCTCCTCTTGAGCCCAAACTCTCAGAAGGAAGCCCTGGGCCCAGATCCAGGAGCCAACGGCTGTGCAGAACCTTCTCCCCGTTTCCGGGGCATGTGTGTCCAGTTCCTGGAGCTGGCTATTGCAAGTCTCCTGGACGCACCAGAGCTTCCCTTTCTAATGCTGAAAGTTATGGCTTGTCATGAGTCATTGATTGGAAGTGCCACACGTCCCCCGGCCCTCATGATTTACACGCTCTTCCTCTGGGGCATCAATCTTCCGGAAGCAGGAGGAGGAAGCTGTCCAGTGAGGGCCAGGTGCAGTGCTGGGCATACCTCTCCTCAGGACTAGGGCCTGTGGAGGCTGGCCTGGGCCCCGCCCTCGGCTCACAACCGGGCAGAGAAGAGGCTCAGAACCCTGGGGCATGGCTGCTAATGCACATATGGAACCAGTGGCCTTCTCTCGCCAGCCCCGCCTGGTCGGCACTCCTGCCAGTGCTCCTCCACCAGCCTGTACCACCAGCATGTCCTCCCAGAGTTCAGACCAGGATAGGGGCAGGGGTCCCTGTGTTCCAGGACCCCAGAGACCTGTCCTACTGGACGCTGAGCATCGTCTGTGGGCTGGGGCCCTGAGATCTGGAGCTGTCCAGTGTACTCCGGGGAGAAGCCCCTTCCTGGCCTAGGGGGGAGGTCAGAGCCTGGGTGAGCATGGCCCAAGCACAACAGAGGTTGGTATGTACTGAGCTGGGGGTACCCTGCACTCTCATCTCTGGAAATGGAGCTTCAGGGGGTGGTCCAGAGAAAGAGGGAATCCTTGCAAACACTGTCCCCCGATGACTGCAGCTCCCAGGGAAGGTGGTTCAACCCCAGGCCTGTCCCCAGCTCTGCCTGTGTTCCTGTGGCATTAGATTCAAGGGGCAAAGCAACACCCCCAGGGCCATTCCCAGCCGGGCCCCCTCTTCCCATCTTCTGGGTGTGCTCTCCCCTCCACGCTTCCTCTGCTGCCTCCACCTGCTTCCTGCTTCAGGATCCTGCTCTTTCCCGGGAGGGTCCCTGTGCCTCTCACCCGGGTTGACAGGAGTCTGTGGGGTCTTCACTTTGCCTAACGCTTGCTCAGGCTCTTGTTGAGGGAGGGGTCAGTATTGTCCATTGCCCCAAAGTAGCTAATCCCAGACTCAGTGCCTTTCAAGATTTTGTTTCAACGTCTCCAGGACGCCTTTGGTGGGGCGGCAAAGACAAAAAGGTGCTCATCATGAGACCCGGCTCTGAAGTCCTGCCCTCAGGGGACGTTGGAAGCGCTAGACCAGACCCATCGCTGGGGAGCAAGGAGCCTCAGGGGCGGGGACCCATTCATCCTGGGAAGGAAGATGTGGGCAGCAGATGGCCCAGGGGCAGGCCAGGGGGTCCAGGCAGAGGGCACATGCCCACGACAAGGAGCTGCCAGCGAACAAAGTGTTCTCGGCCTGTCTGACGGCAGGCAAGCCGCGCCCAGAGATTCTGGGTCTGAGCAAGGCCACGCTGGCCAGGAACAGTGGTCCGCCCAATCCTCAGCTCCTGCGGCCAGAGTGAAGCTGCAGGCCCGGCCGCACTCCAGATGGGTCAGGAGAGAAGGCCCCACACCCAGAGCCGAGGTTTGGGAGGGGGGCCCCTGGGAGAAGCAGGCCGGGGGTGAGTCCATTAAGGACTCCATGCCTGGGGCCCTGGAGGCAGAGCGGCCACGTCTCCTCGGCCAACATAAAGGTCTGCACGGTAGGACTCTGCTGCTGTCCACACGGCCGGACATCGGTGTGGGCCCGCAGGAAGGCGGGAGTATAAACCCCCGACGGCAGGAAGAGCCCCCGGGGGAGGCGATGTGGGCTGGCCGTGTAAACAGCGGTATGGGACCTGTGTGCCTTCGGGGATGGGCCCTCTGAAGGAGCCTGCGTCCTTTCTCGTGCCATACTTGACTGTGTAAATATTTTTCTTAGGAGTAAAGAGAGAGCCTGCATTCATTGGGTAGATCTCACTTGAAAGAACTGAGAAGTATCTGTTTAGGCATAAAAGCTGAAAACAGTGTCCAAGGCGCCTTTCAAAAAAAAATCATTTTTGTAGCTCAATCACAGCCAAGCCGATTTTTTTTTTTTTAATGCAAAAAATAAATAAATATTACCCCGCTCCCAGTTGAGAGCTCAAGAGTTTGTGTCAACACCACGGGAGCCTCTGCGCTGGGAGCCAGGGCGGCCGCTGGTGACTAACCGCCCTTCCTGGTTCCTGGCGGAGCGGCCACAGGCCCCCACCCGGCTCTGCCCAAGCCCACCCTGGCCGCCGGCCTGCCCGTGGGGGGCACCCTCTTCCCAGAGGGTCCCAGCCAGGGGTCAGGTGCGGGTCCTGATGGGAAGGGACACCGTGTGGCTTCTTCCCACGGATCTTGCTCCTCCAGAGCAGAAGCTGGGATCAGAGACGGGGATTTGAACATGTCCCCCCGCCCCCCACTCCCGCCCCTTGGCAGCTTTGTGACCTCTGCCTGCCCCATCTCTGGAGCCTCTGCTTCCCTTCTGTAAAGCCAGGTATTGGCAGCGTTTGCCAGATGGGGTTGTAGAGAGAAGTGAGGGATGGGCCACCACGATGTGGGCCTCAGAAGGAGCCCCCGCTGGTCCCATCACCGCATCACCTCTGCTGTGGCCTCTGGGACCATGACCTCAGTGCAGCATGTCCACCAAGGAGGGTGGTGCTCATGGCAGGACTTTGATAGGATAGAAAAGTAAGGATGAGAACAGTCCTTTAAAAATCCCATCTTCCCAGAAAGAGAGGCCACACCAGTGAGGCTTCAAGCATCCCCAGCCGAGAACCAGATGAGTGTGAAGTATGGCCGTCTCGATATGGTCAGCCCATCGGGCCCATTCGAGCCGTAGAGGGTCCATGGCACCTGACCACCATCCTCCACCTTGGCCTGTCTATGCCTCCAGCAAGGGCCTGAGCCCCTGGTCCCCTCGAGGTCATCAGATGAAGGCTCAGAGTGGGGACAGCATGGAGAGGGGTCCCCATCCAGCCCACGGGCCCCAGCCTGCCCTCTCAGGACAGTGCTGTGGGGTGACCCACACAGACAGTGCTTGCCCCCACCCAGGGCAGCCCTTGTTCCAGGGGAGGGCTTAGGAATCAGCGTCCAGCCACTTCTAGGTCCTTGGGTAGAGACCTTGGCTCCATCAATAGAGGAGCAGGTTGGAGAGAGTCTGGCTGGAAGGCCAGGAGTGGGAGGTCAGGACATGAGAGTGTTGGGGGACCTCAGGGGCTCCGGCCAGCCTGGGGGCTTTGTCCCCTTCTTCCTGGGTTTGGAGGCCGGGAGGCCAGGGCTCCATCTGGGCTCCCTCCTGTGGGCATGTTCTCAGATACTGTAATAACGGAGCATTTTGAAGGGAAAGAAGCCTTCTGGGATCCATTTGTGACACCGACCAGAAAGCTTAGCCCCCCTCGGGGGACACACCAGAACACGAGAGCTGTGAGCGTATGAGATGTCTGTGTGTGCGTCTCCTCTGGGCTGACTTTCTGGAGAACAGAGGGTATTTATTTTAAGAGTCAAAAAAGATGTTTTGACCAACCCCACTTAGCTCAATCCTGGCACTGATACCCACAGAGAAGTGAAATGCCGGAGGTCAAACCTCCCTTTTTTGGCTAAAATGCTTAATCAAAACACACCTAATACTTCTGCCGGGGTGTGGAGGTGGGGTTGAGAGCAGCCACAGCCACTGCCAACAGCCGACCCGCCAGCAACGCGCGTGCTGAGGCTCAGCTAGCAAAATAAAGAGGTTTTTCAGCAAAGCGGCAGCCTTGGCGGGGAAGGCCAGGGCTCAGAGGCTCCAGGAGGGGTGCGTCTGGTGGGTTTTCACCAGGGTTAGTGGTGGGTGAGTGGCCCATGGTGAGGTGCGTGCCTGCCAAGGCGGGCTGTTAAACAGACAGGGCAGCAGAGAGGAGCTGCGGGAATGGGCCCCCCGAACCATACTCGGATGCCCGCTCTGAGAGGGGCACCTCTTTCTTCAGAGTCCTGGCCTCACCCCTCTCTGCATCACATGACTGTGGGGTAGGGGGCTCCTCCTGGCCACCTGCGGTCCTACCGCTGGGCATCTGGCCAGCCACACTGCAGCCCAACAGGGTCTGAGGTCCCAACTCAGGGGACAGTGCACGGACTCGGGTCCTGCCCGACCCTGTTCTACGCTCCATTCATTGGGTCTCATGCACAGAAACCTGACCTATTAGGGACCATGTGGTTTGGATGCCTGTCTCCGGATCCCTATCTGACCACAGACTCCTGGTTGGGTGGCAGCCGTCTCTGACCTGGTGCACAGACCTCGAGGGACTCTTCCCAGAATGGGGAGGCAGCATGTGACAGGTGGATTTCCTGGGATGCTCCATCTGTTTGGCCTCAGCCCCAAGCTTGTGGGACACAGGTGGGTGTGGATGGAGGCTGGCTGTGTAAGGGGCACCAGAGATCTAGGGGAGCGAGGCTGCGTTCATGGTGTGCCCCACCTGCTAGGCGTGGTGGGGAGTGGCCACTCCTATGTTGTGTGCTGCTGGCTGGGCTCTCCTGGGAAAGTTTCTCCTGTGGCCATTTGACCTGGAGTTTCTGGTTGAATCAGGAGTGGTTGTGCAGGTGCCTCAGATGCTGCTCGGGGAACCTATAGGACCGAGGCTGCCGGGAAGGCCTTCCTGAGCTCCCACACTGGGCGGGGGAACATGGCCTGCAGCACCTTCAGGGAGAGAGACCGCCATGTATTGTCTGGAGTCTGGGGCAGCAGGCCTCCCAGCACCCTCTCTCAGCAGGTTGGGCCTCCTGCCCTGGACACTCGCCACCTGGGAGCAGAGAGATAGAAGGTCAGGGCCATGAAAAATAAAAAACATGGCAGGGGTGGCACAGACACCAACAGAGGGGCCGACGGGCTGAGGGAGGGGGGCTCCCACCCTGGGGCCTGGTCTCCAGCATGCAACGTGCTGGAGACCAGAGGGCCCCCATGTGGAGCCGTGGTGCTGACAGGGTGATGGAGTAGCTTTCTCATTCTCTCCAGAGCTCTCCACCACCTACCCATTGGGAGGAAGAGAGCTGGGCACAGGGCTTGAGCTCCCAGAGACACACCCCCAACCCCCCAGGAGGAGGACGAGGCCTCCCTGATAATGTCTGACCAGAGGGCAGCAAACCCCTGCTTCCAGCCCACACCCGGTGCCATGGGGCTCAGGATGGGTGCGAGAGGGGGGCACTGTGCACAGGCCCTGCCCCAGTGCAGGCACACTGACCTCTCCTCAGGGGGAGAAAGACCCAGGCCTGGTTTCAACCCAGCCTTTATCTCAAAACATGATCCATTGTCCGTCTTCTTCTCCATTCATGAGCTGCACCCCAACTTCCTTCCGTACTCTAGGGGAGCCCCAGGGCCACCATAGGGTGGAGGAGTCCCTGTCACTGGACTCGGGCCTGTGCTCTTGGCTGGAGCCAAACCAGGAAGGATTCCACCCAAAATGGAGCTCAGCACTTTGCCTTCAGCACAGCTTGGGGCACGCAGGCAGCGGCAGCCCTCCAAACTTCTGTCCCCCTGTGGTCACAGCCGCCCTAGATGCCTGCAGTCGGCACTAGCGCTGCCGGTTAGGACAGTGCTCGACCTCCTGTGCAGGGCTGGAGGCCAGCTGGAGAAGGCCAGCTGACACTTGGTCCTCAGAGAGCCGGCAGCACGCTCTCCCGGGCTCTTCGGGCAACCGAGTGGTGCGTACACCCCGGTCCCCAGGGGCCATGACGCAGGGTTCCAGAGTTCCCAGGAAGGGAGATCGTCCCGAGGGGCACTATCCTCCTGTGGATGCTTCCCATGGTTGTGGGCCGGGCCGCAGGCTCTGCACCCCCCACCTAGTTAAAGCGCCGTGTTCTTGAGAATCAAGAACGTGTTCTCCCCTCCATGTGGGGTAGGTCCATCTGGTTCCAGGGACCTCGTGCCCCAAGCATGGAGCCCTCCATGCTATGTCCAGGGTGACAGACATCTCTGTGCTGTCTGGGGTGCAGGCCTGGGTGGCCCCGGCGGAAGAGTGGACCCCATCCCTGGCCTTCAGGTGGCGGTGAGCAGGGCCCCCTCCTGGAAGCCACGGCTCTGCTGAGACGGTCTGCCTCATTCTCCCTTACCTTGCTCAGTTGACCGAGCCACCGACCAGCCTTCCTGGCTCTGGATCCAGAGTGAAAAGCAGACACACGAGAGAGTAGAAATGTGGGCCTGCCTACCGACCAGACTTAGCCCCCGGCCTCTGAGGCTGCCCTTCCAGGCCCCCGTGGTCAGCACCTGGTGACCTCGCCCCTCGAGGGTGCCCTGGGAGGCTCCATGGTCTCCGTGGGGCTCACCTTCTCCAACTCATTCTCTTCAAATGCAGAACCACCTTCCAAACCACAATTTCAGAATCTATTAAAAGAAACATAAAAATCTCCAACTGCTTAGAATTCTCAACATTTAAAAATATGACTTATTGTTATTACAGCTGAGCCCAGCAAACGTGCACCGTGGCCCCTCAGCCAGCCTGCATGGGCACTGGCCGGCACTCCACGCTCTGGGCTTGTGATTTGGAAGAGCAGTAGTGTGATTTTAAGGGGAGGCTAAATAAAACCCCTGGATTTGACACCATTTCTCACATTGTTTTTCAAATATTAGTTTCAATCTTGGTTTCTATTCTTATGGAAATGACGTTGCAATTTATATATGCGTCTATGCCCAGATTTGTGATCCAGAAGGGAAAATCCCATTTATACAGCTAATTTGTCAGTTTGCTTAGCTTAGAAAGCACTCTGGGACCCGTCACTGAAACGCCGTCCCTCTGGAGCGCAGCTTGGTGGTTTTTAAGAGGAGACGCCAGGCAGGCAAAACGCTACAGCTCTCCAAAGCCGAGCCAAGAAAAGCTCCTGGTCAAAATTGTCAGGTGAAAGAAAGACCCAAAAGGGCTGGTATCTTTTCTCCCCATGACCCCAAGCCTGTGTCCACAGGCCGAGGGCAGGGCAGCGGTTCCTGGCACTGCCCACCGCTGGAGGAGCTGGTCGTTAATGGCCAGCCTAGGGTGCTTCCGTGACGTGGGCACTGCTGCTTCTTGCCTTCGCCTGGTTTCCTCTGAGAAGCTTCCTCCAAAAACCACATCCACTTCCCAGGGGCCTGGGATAAAGAGCAAGTTAAATGCTGCTCCCTCTGATTTGCCAAAAGAGAAGCAGCAGAGAAATGGCATCAAATCACAGCCCCACCAGCCCCACCGGTGACAGGCAGGTGGTGCCACGCTCCAGCCAGCCTCCACCCTCTCCCGTTGCTCCCCCACCGCGGCTTCCCTTGGAGGGCGGCTTGACCGAGCCCCAGGGCGAAGTGGGGTGCTCAGCGAGGCTTTGCCTCACCAGGCAGACTGCAAGCCCCATGCGGCCCGATGCCCTGCGTGCTCCTGTTCCCCCGGCAGGGCTGCACGGCTCACAGCAGAGTCGCATCTAGACAGGCCCTGCTGGCAGAGCTCAGAGGCCGCACGGATGCCTTGCTGCCCCCATGGAACTGTTTCTGGTAATATGTGTGACTTGCCTTAAGGACTGGGGTCAGAGCCACCAGGAACGGGTCCTTCTCTACCAGGAACCAGCTGCCTTCCCAGGGAGGTGACACCAGGAGGGGTCCTTGGCGCTCTCAACAAATGAGGAGACACCATTGGAATAAAGGACCAGACTTCTCAACAGAGTGCTGTCTTCCATTTTACAGAGAAGCCCTCGGTCTTACCCCCCTCATTTCAGAGAACATTTGATCTGCCCCCACGGTTTACAGCCAGCCGCAGCCTGAGGACAGCATCCTGTTGGTCAGAAACTAACGTCCCCTCTCACAATTGTTTTGCAGCAAATGCTGACGGATACGGAAGTGTCGTCCCAGGAGGGCTGCATCCAAAAGGTAGGAGAGCTGGTTCCACGCCTTCTCCCTCACCACAGGCCATGTGCCATCCTGAGCTCGCACGCACGTCGCCAGGTCCTTGGTTGCGGTCAGCCGTTCGCAAGCAATGCGTCGTGTGTGGTGGAATGCATGCCCAGGACAGGGGTTCCGATGATGTTAGGACGGATGCTGGCAGGTAGGGGGTCAGGGGGGCTGAACCACCCTGACTCCTGAGGATCTGGAGAGCCTGCACCAGTGGGAACACTCAGGCCACGCAGATGCAGGAAAATTAAATAAACACAGGTCATGTTTGTTTAACCATCTCCACTGGATACTCACATGAAAAGAATATGGAGACGGGAGAAGAAACCACAATTGGCTGCAAATTCCACAAAGCCTTTGCTGTACTCAGCCTCCAAAGAGGGCTCAGGCAGGGCGTTAAATAAGCAGCCCATTAGGTGAAAGAAAAAGTGTCAACGTGGGCACGGTCTCCTGCCCTCCTGGCGGGTGACGGACGGTAGCTGGGTGGTAGACGTTAGCGCTGCAGGATCTAGAGAGTAAACTAGGCCCAGAAAAAACCCCATACAGAGCGACGTTCCTGCATGCTGCTACGGGCTGCACAGCCAGCAGCGAGGACGGGATCCAGAAGTCAGCCCCAAACCCAGAAGCCACTCATCAGACAGGGTCGGTCCCACCCAGATGGGGTTGCCCATGCACATGCACACACACAGGACACACTACCCACACTCGTGCATGGTGGGTGTATGGATCTTCAGAAGAATTAAAACAGCGCCCTCATGTCGCGCTTGCCTCAAAGCACCACCCAGATGAGGCGGGGCATGGTGCCCATCTAGGATGTATAGACGGTGTCCGGACGCCTGGGCCCTGGGTTGTCTCGCCCCCATCAAGCGCCGTTGCTGCCTATGCAGATCGCAAGACATGTGCTATGGGGCATGGTCAGCCTCTCCTGGGGAGCCTGAGGCACAGCCGAGCGCCGCAGTCCTCGCAAAGGGAACAGTCCTGCCTATGACATCACAGGTGTACCCCGTGCCTGGCTCAAGGGTCTGAGCCCAGGACTCTGGGCAGAGCGCTCTGTCAGGGGCCAGGCACCTGCCCCTTCTCGCTGGGTTCAACCCCACAGATACTGATTTTGGAGGAAACCTTGTGAAGGGAGGGATGGTCCCACCCTGAAGTGACCCCCGGCAGGAGCTCTGGCAGGGGTGATCTTTTAGCTCATTCTTTACCCATGGTCTGTGTCTGGCCAAGGACTGGCCCGTCCCAGCGCCACTGCCCAGGGCAGCTGGGGGCCTTTCTTCCTTAAAACACAGCTGCCCTCCCAATGGCCCCCTTCCCTCCTCCTGCCTCTAAGGACAAACTTATACATCCCTAAAGGATGTAAGGTAGCCAGAGACTTAAAACAGCTTTCCCGTATTTCAAAGAATTGAAGTCTTTTCTCTCCCCTCGAGAAAGGACCTGCACTTCAGTACTTCTCTTAACTCCTAGAGAGAACATGAAATCTTCATTTTTCTCACCATGAGCAACCAACTGACCACCTGCCACCGGGTGACTTGCCCCTGACAGTGGGGTGGACGGATGAGAGGTTAGAGGTGATGATGCATTTACAGTAGGATGGGGGTGGTGGCCGGGGTGGGGGGCAGGCGGTTGTCCAGCATGGGTACCGGGGTCAAGGCAGAAGGCCCACAAGTCAAGTCTAAATGCAAAGATAGTGAGGCCAGTGTTGGATGCTTTTGAGGCAGGACAAAATGCAATGGGGAGAACCACAGTGCCTCTACTGCGCTCCTGGAGCATCGTGGTTCCTGACTCGCCTTTTCCTCTTCTAAATACTCAGCCCGTCAGGCCCTGGCTGACCTTTCCGGTCTGGTCAGAGGTCTTTCTGGAGAGCTGCTCAGGTTATGGGTGGAAGGAGCCAGCCACCAGGGACCCACCCACACTGTGGTGCACAGGTATCCCCTCAAACATGTTGTGTTTGGCCCTTGTGAGGCCGAGATGAGGCGTCTGAGGTTCCCTCTCCATGCAGAATCCTAACTGACCCAATGGCCACAGCAGCCAGATAGTCAGGGGGCCCGGACACAGAGCAAAGGGAGCCTGGGCGGCCGCCTGTTTCAAAAAAGGCCTCCAGACACCCAGCCCGGCACCTCTGCCTCTCTGCCTGCCGCCACCCTGCAGGCCCCTGTTGCAGGAGGAGGCTGCTGCCTGCAAGGGAGCCCTGCCACTCTGTCATGCGCACCTCTCCCCACGGCACTCAGCCATCTACTGAATTCTGGGATTTTTCCGGCCTCGCACTGACCTAAGACTTTATCAGCATTTGGGGCATTCAAGTGTGACGGGATGGGTGCCCAGGGTCACATGGGTGGGATGATCAAAACCTAGCCCTGGTGCTTAGATCTGGACCCATCCGGTTACGGTTCCGTGCCCAGACAATCGAGAGGGAGGGAGAGGGGAGGGAGATGGGAGCTAAAATGCAAAGCCAAATGGGTTCACGTGCTGAGGCTGAGAAAGGAGTAAATGCAGTGTTCTTTTGACCTTCTTTCCAAAACACAGGTCCCACCTTACCAGGAGCTGTGTGACTTACAGCCGTGGAGATCTGTGCGTGCACATATATTATAGAATATGACCACACATGCCTCTGTGTGCTGCTTTAAGGACACATTTAGTGAATTCCTTGGCAGGAGGATGCAGACCTCCATTTATCAGTTTTGTGGTTTGGGATTTTTGTGTCTGGCTGGATGGGCCTCTCCTTCCCCGCACATTTGGGAGCTGTCAAACACCTCGGGCAGTCGCAGGGGGCCTTGGGTGGGTCCATGGACATCTGCAGCTTTGGTCAATCCATCTCTAGGAGGATGATTCTTCCCATTTTTTATGTGCATCAGTGAAGTGTAACAAAAGGTAACAAATGCCATCAGCGACTTGACACAGATACAGGAAAATGTGATATTTTGCGGGCAAGTCGTAGTTATAAATTCTAAGCACTGGAGAGCCAGGTTGCTGGTGGTGCCGTGGAATCCCTCTGTGGGAGCTCAGGCGGGAGCCCAGACCCTGACCCCGGCCCTGGCCCTGGCCCTGGCCCAGGCCCAGGGAGTTTGGCTGAACCCATAGGCACTGTGAAGGCACGATTCGAACTCAGGAGTGGCTGGGCCTACAGCACAGGGCGGGCTCCGGTGGAAGTGATGGGCTGGGACCACAGCGTAAAAGCCTTGCCTCTGAGGTTCCCAGATGCCCCTCCCCGCCGCACCCCTCCGTGGCATCGCCTGCATCCCTCATGCCCTGTCCCCTCTACTCTGTGCCGCGATCCCACATCCATCCCCATCCCTTGCGCCCACATTCTTTCACAGCCTGCAGCTTCCCGCAGCCTTGGTGCTGGTGAGACTGGGACCCGCGCTTGCTACCCCTGGCACCCTTGCCATCTTGCATCCCCGTGCCCACCCAGTGTGTCCTGGGCAGGAACCCACACTGCTGCCTACAAAGTCACTTTGACTGCAGGTCTGCAGGTCTAGCTGCGTGGCCTCTTCCAGCCTCAGCGCCTTGGACCTCTGGGACTGCTCCCTCCGGTGGACTCTATTTCGTCTCTGTTTACTTAGAGGGAAAGCCCGGGGCTCCTGCAGAGCAAACATCTGCGGGAGATAATCTAGCGAGTTGTCCATCCATCACTCGGGTCGCCCGGCTCCCTGGAGAGCCCGCCGGAGCTTGTAATAAAAAGGCCCAGCGAAGAGGCTTTGGGGACGAATAAAGAGCCGTGTTAAGGGCCCGCTGCAAATGGATGGAAGACATTATTAAGGTTCAATGGCCGTCTTATCAAAATCCAATAGGATAGACATTTGGCAAAAGGCTTAAATTTATTCTTTGACTTTCTGGAGGGCTTGAATTTATCCGTTAACAAGAGTGTAGTCCGCCCGGGGAGATGGTATCAGCTAAAAGAATTTTGATTTAATCTCTCCGGTGATATGAAAAGGGGACACACAAGCCCCGGGCAGCCTCCCCTTTGTCCCAGTTTATCTTGTTTCCTTTGACCATCGTGAAAAGGAAGGACGTGTTAATACGGTACAACTGGGGGGAACGGCACACAAAAGGAAGTGACCTTCTCCTTTTCTTATTTTTATTTTTTCCTCTCCTCCCCTTCTCAGTCTGCCCCCACCCCACCAAAAATCAGGAATCTGCACCAGCAGGGCCAGGACCAGAAGGGGAAGGGTGCCTCTTGAGAAGCCATGAGGATGGCAGCCGTCTCGCCGCTGCAGCTCTGGGGGAGCCAGGGCGGAGGGGGGATGCTGGGGGTGCACAGAGAGTCAGAAGTAGAGGAAGCTAATGAAGTCCCGCTGCTGGAGGAGGGAGCACGATGGCTTCATAAATCTCTTCCCCGTCATCACGTGCAAAATGCTACAGGTCATAAAAGCCATCCGATAGCCCAGCCTGGCACTGTCCACACAGGGTGATGGATTGATAATTATTATAATTTGTGAAATGATTATTTGGATGTTAGAACCGTGGTGTGCATCGCTGGGCTGTTGTGTGTGCGCTCCTGTGTGCTCGAGCCTGGCCCCGGGGCGATGGCTCTGGTCTCTGGGATCCCTCCTGCGGCGGTGGGGTTGGGGGGGGTGGCGGTGGCTGGGGGCTGGGGAGGCCTGGCCAGTGAGTACGGAAAGACAACTCTTTGAGCCGCAGGAAGGTGGGAGCAGAGACCGCAGACAACTGCTGGGTGTGTGCAGGGATTCCCTGGGAAGCCCGCACGCCACCCAGCTGTGCCCCTGGGGGTTTGCAGGCCTGGTTCTTGGCCTGGCCCGGGTCGAGGAAGTGCCTCACAGCGCCGCGTAGCCAGATCCGGTGGGCACTGCTGCGATCTGCGGTCTGTTGCTCTGGCGCTGTTCTGGAGGTGGCTGGGGGGCCGGGGAGGGCGGTGCAGACAGAAGGGAGGTGGCTGGCCCAAGAAGCCACATCCAAAAATGCAGAAGCCCCAGCAAGAAGTGTCGATGTGCACACATGGGCTCAGCTGGCCTTAGTGGCCCTGGCAAGGTTCACTGGGTCCTTCTCCTGCTCTGGCGAGGACGGTTCCAGCAATCCTTTCCCTTTTCCCCTTCTCCCGCCAGCCAGCAACACTCAGGAGCCACCAGCACCCTAAGGCTCACCCAAATTCTACCTGCAAAGTCGCTCTATTACCCCAAAAACCATCACATCGGAGACCCCAGGCCTCAGAGCCCTGCGATCACAATTAATAATTTGCATGCGGGATCGGTTATGTCTTTATGAAATCAAAGTGTGTTTAGCTGCCACGGAGACAGCCCCGAGTTGATTTTGATAATCTGGGGCTGAATAGACTTGCTCGGATGCAGTAAGCCCCCAACAAAAGGCTGGGCAGTGGCTGAAAGCCCTCTGACGGCACGTCTCCCTCTCCTTTGTTCGGGGGCCGCTGATAAAAGAACCAGGAGTCCATTAATTCAGTGAATGAACATATAGTAAAGTCAGTGCCTCTTGAGAACAATAATGTTGAGGTCAGCTTCGGTTGCCATGGAAACTAAGTACTCCTAAGAAGTTTGCATCCGTGATTTTGCTGAATCAAAGGCTGCAAAGCGGAGAGGTGTAGGGGGCCGTGACCAGAGAGTAGGAGCGCGCCGCCTCCACGAGTCCCCTTCCCGAGTCCCCTTCCCGATGGCCCAGCCGAGTCTGGCTTCCGGCCCCACCCGGGAGGGCTCTGATTTCACAACTGTGACGCTTATCTGGAGAGGCCGAGAAGGTGTGACTTCAGTGGCTCCGGTTCCCCAGCACAAAGTCAGGCCCCAGGGAGGGGCCGTGGCCTGGAGGCTCTGCTGCCACTCGGAGGGTGGACTCTGACCTCGGGCCACCTCTGGGCACCTGAACTTGTCCCTGGGATGGGGGGGGGGCGGTGCTGGGGCCCCTTCCAGCCCCGATAAGGGTGATTAATGGGCCCACGGTGACAGCGAGGGTGAGCCACAGGCAGCTGCGGCCGGGCGACCATGTTACAAATGTGATCTTTCTGCATTTTCAGGCCCCTAAATGGAGCCGATTTCCCTTACTTCGCCCTCGCCCTGTCCTGGGGTCCCCGAAACCAGCTTAAAGCATGGGATCTGCTGGGAGAGGTGCAGGGGATTTATCACCTGCCCGTGGTGGGGGGCTCAGGGATCTGGGGATCTGAGGAAGGCCGGCCTGGGCCTGGGGGTGCAACAGCTCCCACAGACAGCCCGTGCCCCAGAGTCACACTTGGGGGGCGGGGAGAGAGTTTAGCTTCTCCTCTTTGCAACTGAGAAAACCACGTGCCAGTCCATTCTCTCCCCAGCAACCCCCCCCCCCCACCCCGAGAATTGAGAATTGGGCTCTGAAAGGCTGTGGCATGGGATCCACAAGGAGGACGTCCCCCTCGGGGCCCAGCAGCCCCGCTGGTAGGGCTTGTGAGAGCAGGTGACTGGGGGGGGGGGCTCACTGGGGTCAGGCCCTCCCCCTGCTGCCCTGCTGACACTTTCTGCCCAGACTTAAATCTCAAAGGCTGAGAACATCACACCTTTTGTAGAACAGACTCAGAAAGAAAAAATACCTTTAACCTGGAAGGTAAACAAGGAACTCCTCATTGTGGCTGGAGACCCAGTGCCCCTCTCAGCCCACCTTAGCCCCCCACACCTGGTCCTGCCTGGACACTGTGGCCCTCGGCCTTGAGCTTGGCCTTGTGCGTTTCCAGCTCCTCCTCTGCAGGCTGGACAGATAATCAGATAACACATGTCCAGGGCCAGACCTGCTCCAGGCATTCAACTGGGGAACAGGACAGTGGTTGGGTGCTGCTCTGGGCACCTGGGCCTGCTTACTGGAGTTGGGGATGTGGCTGCCTGGCCGGCATGGAGCCAAGGGGGCCTTGGGGGTAGAGGGCCCTGGGGGGGAAGCTGGCCTTGGGCCGAGGGTGTCAAGGCTGTCTGGGGTCCAAGTGCACAGGCAGTGGAGCGGAGGCCATGGGGCCCTCCTGGACACCATGCAGAACCTCGGGGTGTCCAAGGTGGCGCTCATAGGAGGTGCTAAGAGAGATCGTTTAGAGCAGGACGCCTCTCGCGCCGGGTAATGAAGCGGATTTATTATCTACATTACTGGCTTTATAGGAGCCAGATGGTGGTGTCAATAAACTCTGTAATCTTCAGGTGGGTGCAATACTGAGTTAATTAAATTGTGCCTCACTATTAGGAGAGAAAAATATATCAGCTCTGAGGCCTATTTAGCGGCTTCTGCTTTAAACACACAGACACTCACCTCAGCGAAGCCTGCGGCCCTGGTCTGGGGGGCCTCTCCCCTAGTACTGGCTGCTGCTCTCAGACGAGAAACCCACCCAGGGGCTCACCTCTGCTCTGAAAGCCCTGCCATTGTCCATTAGTGTGACTGTCATCATTTGGAGGGTAAGGCAGGCAGACTTCTAGTTTCACACAAACAGGGATGTCAAAGGGGCTGGTCCCTCTCAAGGTAAAAGACAGGATGGAGCATGAAAGATGCTGTGAAGCCCTCTGTCCGCCTGGTCACTTCTGCGCTGCCCACTTCTCTCTTGGGGCATACATGGGACATCTCAGGCCTCAAGGGAGGGCTGGCTCCTGAGGTCCCCTCAGATGGTATTCCCTGGGGAGGTCTCAGGGCCAGGCTGTGCCAGTGCCGCTCGCCAGAACCCAGGACCCCACCCTGTCCCTGCACAGGCCTGCGTGAGGGCTTGGGAAAGCCTGTTCACTTGGATACAGGAAAATGGGGTTGGATTTGGGGGTCTCTGGGGCCCACCGGGCAGTGGAAGCTCTCGGCCAGGGAAGGCTGGGCCCTCCCCACCCCATCTACAAGGGCACCTGCTATCGGAGCAAGTGGGCTCCAGCACCAGGTTTGCAGAGGGGACGAGTCCACCAGTTCCCCACCTTCTCTGGGCTGTGGCACTGGCTTCCTACGTCCGTGTGGGTGTGCATGTGGTGATCCCAGTGAGGGACACCAGCTGGCACTGTCGAGCCTCTGCCCTGCCCCACCCCCCAGAAGCTTTGAGGCTCATGCTGCTGTTGGGCTCAACCTGGTGGGAGGTCACAGGGCCAGGAGGAGGGTGCAAGGGAAGAAGAGCAGGCAGGTGCAAGGGCTATAGAGGGGGCATCAGGCCCTGCTTGGGATCCCAGTGAGGGGTCCTCTGTTGCGGTCATTTATAGAATGCTTGCTGCATACCAGCCACTGGATGTCCATCACGTAGCCCAGTTACCCCAACAGGTCTTGTTCTCTGTACTGAGTAGGAAACTCAGGCACGGAGAATTTAAGTCACTGAATTAGGTAGGGACACAATTCAGCAGAGAGGTTGAGGGTTTCCACCACCAGCCAGTGAGACTCGGGGGCACATGTTCCGGAGTTCCCAGTTGAACCACATGCCTCCATTGTTGCTCCCTGGACCCCAAGTCAGAGCTCACCTACATACCTCAGAGTTCAGAGGGCGCTGATTTCAGTAAGCCAGTGTGGGTTGCACACGTGGGAAGCAGGTGTACCAGTCAACCATTGCCACAATCCTGCTGCGTAGCAAACTGTCCCCAAACTGTGGCTTACAGCAGTACTCACTGGTTCTCATACGTGTGCAGCAGGCTGGTCCAGGCTGGGCTCAGCTGGCCATGGTTGGTTCTGTCGCCCTCCTTAGACCTGTGGGCTACATGGGGGCGTGTTGTCATCGTGATGGCAGAAGAGGGGATGCATGCAATCATCACGGGGCCTAGGCTCAGAATGAGCACGTTACACCCGCATCCACCACAGCCAATAGCATAGGGTGGGAGAATGAGCTCTGCCTCTCATGGATGCGGTCATGGGGCAGAGGGCATGGAGGTGGGGGCACTAGCATGTTCTACTGTAGCAGGCTTCTTGGAGGAGGTGGTCCTGGAGGTGACACATGACCCGTTCACAGGTGACAAGCTGATGTGAGGAGGGTCACTTGAGGTGTGTAGATAGAGAATGAATGGAGTCTGTGTGAGGCAAATACATTGTGAGCGGGCAGGAAAAGACGAGGACGCCTCGCTGGCACAGCTTCCCCGCCTCCCCAGATTCTGGGATCTCTCAGATGCACAAGACCCTAAGGGACGATCCCCTCTTCCCCTGGGGGCTTTGATCTGTGGTCTGGAGTTGCCGAGGAACAGCAATGCCAGTGTTGGGAGTTGTCCTCGTTCCCCTTGCTGGGAGGGACTCAGGAGCCCCTGTAGGGAGGCAGACTAGGATGGGGAAGGATAAATCAACTCAGGCCCACCCCGGGCCCTAAAAGAGGCATTTGGATAACCTCCCACTAGAAAGAGGGCTTTGCTCTCAGGCCACGGGAAGAACCTTAAGTACTTAGGACCAGGTGACAGAAGCCCAATCTGAGAAGGCTATGTATGCACTTTGTGATGCCAGCTGCAGGACATTCTGGAAAAGACAGAACCGTGGACACAGTGAAAAGATCTGTGGATTCCAGGGGTGGGTGGAGGGAGGGCTGGACAGGTGCAGAGCAGAGGACCGGTAGGTCAGTGACACTATCCAGGGGTGGCTACAGACACAGGTGTTTATCTGGATCCATAGAAGGTACAACTGACCCCAACAGCAAAGCCTAATACTGATCATGGGCCTGACTCAACGACGCGTCAGTACTGGCTCATCATTTATAAGAAACCATCGCGCTCACACAAGACGTTCATGTTAGGTGGTTGGGAGGGGTGGGGGTGATGGGAATGCTCTGCACTTTACACTCATTATCTATAAAACTAAAACTGCCCGAAAATATAAAGACTATTCGTTTCTTAAAAGCAAGAGTTTCGGAAAAGTGGACATGACAGGCATGCACGTTTTCTGTGAAGCATCGCTCACATATAAGGACGTGTGTATAGGAACAGGCTGCACAGGGAATAATACAAGCGTGATAATGTCACTCTTTGCTGTGACATCATGTCTGAGTTTGTAAAACTTAACATCCGTAGGGGGTGTTTTGCTTATTAAATATGCTGACTTAGGTGAAGTGCTTATCCAGGGCCTGGCCCACACCCACGCCAGATGGCGAGGGACACTACTGCTGTGGTCGGTGGTGTCGGCCAGATGTGGGCACTGTTCCCGTGTGCTGGATCATAAACCCCGTGTGGTCAGGATTCCCCTCCTGCCTCCACGTGGTGCCACTCACTGAATGCCCGAGCCTCTGCCTTCGGGGACCGCGGTCACACAGGGCCTTCTGCCCGCCTTGAATGGGATGGACCATCTGGCCTGTGGGCATTTCTACATTTACTGGCATGACGGCCCCCAGAACGCTGCTCCCTCCAACACAGCGGCCAGGAAATGCTGGATAGGTCCTGCGGCAGTCACCGTAGGCAGAGCCACCCTGTGAGCCACGCGAGGCATACAGGAGAAATCCAGCCACAGGCTGTTTTGTTAGGTGTCTGGGCTTTGGAGTCTGTCACTGCAGCGTGACCTTGTCATGCACACATTCAGCAATGCTGACCACGCGCCTACTATGCGTAGGTGCTAGAGACGCCAGTTGGAATTCCTCGAGGTCTCTACCCTCCCAGGGTTCATGTCTGTCTGTTTGAGACCCCGGTCACCCGCAGCCTCGTGCCTGGTGTCCCTGGCCTCTGGGGACACCCACCCGCCAAGTTCCCGATCAGACACTGCTCCCAGTGGTGGGGCTTCCGAGAGCCTCTTGTGCTGTTTCTCTGTTCATTTTTGGTGGAAGCGACCCCATCTTGCCATGTTGGCTCGGCCCCATCCCTGCAGGTCGGGGATTTGAGGGAGTCCTTTCTCCAGGCCATTATTCATTTTTATCCTCTGTTATATACGGAGGGAAATTGTAAGGATAACAAATTGATTTTGGCCAGGAAGAGTGGGCTTCTTAATTTAACAGATTCAGTGTGAGCGCACCGCTTTCTTGATAATATTTCCTTCTTTGAATAATACCCTCCTTCAGCCACGGCCTCTTTGTATGCTAACAGGATTCATTATTCTACGCGACACCCCCTTCCATCAGCCTAGGCTGTGTTGCCGAACGGTTTCTGCTTATCCAGTTAACAAGATGTTTCTCCAGTATAGTGTTGATAAATTAAGTAATAAAAAGCAAGACTTATTATTTTATGTTGGAACCTTGCCTCTGTTATTTCTGAGCAATGGCCAGGATTCAGAGTATTAGCCACAGAAATGTTTGCATTGCCGGAGATGGAAAATTATCACATAAAGAGGGTCTGATGTGGTGTTCATCACGGATCAGCTGAGAGGAAGCAGGGATTCAAAAACAAACAAAAATAAATAAATAACAAAAATCCTCTTCCCTGACCTTGCACTGGGTGGGAAGGGGACGGGTGGGCTGGTGCACCTCAGAGTTTCCCGCAGGGTGTCCGCGTGCCGCGGGCAGGCCGACACTTTCTTCGTGCCTCCCAAACCCGAGGCTCTGGGTTACCGAGGCCCCGAAAGGGCAGGTAATTATCAGAAGAGAATCTGAAGTGTGGACACCCCAGAGAGCAACAGAAATAAAATGAGGAGGAGGAATTTTGAATAGACTTCCTCCCTTTGTATTTCTGTTTTGGACAAGAGATGCAGAGGCAGGCGTAAAGGGGAACTGGCAAGGTAGAGAAAAACATCAAATTAGCCTTCAGAAAGGCCTGGCTTGGTAGGGGCCATCCTAGGTGGGGGAGAGCTGGGGGCATGAGGGGCATCTCTGACCCGTGTCTGCCAATGTGTGGCCCTCCAGGAGGGAGAACAAATCAGAAGGGTGGCCTGTGTCTGTCCCCACTCACTCATCCAAGAGGACGGTCAAGGCCAGCTCAGACCGGAAGGTGCTGGGGTGAGGCCTAGCTCCAGGTGCCACCGTGGGTGGCTGGGACAGAGCCAGTGCCCAGGGCACCACGATGGTGTCTGTCTGTGGAGTCAGGCCGTGCTGGGGCCAGGACCCAGGGGAACAGATGCCATGGTTGTCCCCACTCTCTCCTCCTGCCAGTGCACCAAACATCCTGCACCCCAGCCACCTTATTAAACACTAGGACTTGTCTTGAATAATCACTGTTTGGCCCCCAGTGTATCACTGTAATACTCCTCAAAGCCCTCACTGCTCTTTGGACCCCTGGCTTCCCAACATGATGCATCACTCATCTCCTCAGAGCCCCACCCCGATGATGCCATACAAGGGGAGCTTTGTGTCTCCTTGGCTCATCCCTCCTGGTCCCACTTCTGCAGACTCACTCACAGGGGGAGACTCTCTGCTCTGCCAGCAGGACAAAACAGCCTTGGGTGTATGCACCCCAGAAAGTGCCCCAACCTGCTGCTCCCGTGGGAGGACTTCCAGGGGTCTTCTGGTTCCTGTAGTTTTAGGGGCCAGATCCCCAGACACAGCTTCAGAGACATTCAGGATTTGCTCAGCTAACCCCAAAGGTTGCCTTTTTGCTCAGCCTCCACTGAGCTGCTAAGCAGCCACCATTAAGGCCTGTCCATGGCACTTTCTAAGAGCTTGGCAGGGGGGAGTCTGGTGGTGGAAGGATCTTTTTAGAAGGCAAAAGATTGTCCAAAGTTTTCTTTATCCTCCAGCACCTTGATTTCCTCATCTGTAGAGTGGAGGTGATAATAGCTCCTGCCTCAAGGTTGTGGTGAGTGATTACATGAGATGTTATACATAGAACACACTTAAAATAGCACCTGGTACATGCTCAGGGCTCAGAGTGAGAGCAAGGTGGTGATGATGGGGATGGTGGTGATGATGGTGGTGGTTGTGATGGTAATAAGGGTGATGATGATGAGGGTGGTGATGATGATGGTGGTTGTCATGGTGATAAAGGTGATGATGATGATGGTGGTGGTAGTGATGATGATGGTGGTTGTGATGGTGATAAGGGCAATGATGATGATGGTGGTGATGATGATGGTGATGGTGATAATGGTGAAGATTATGGTGCTGATGGTGATGATGATGGTGGTGGTAATAATAGTAAAGATGATGGTGATGACAGTGATGATGTGATAATGGTGATGATGATGGTGCTGATGATGATGGTGTTGATGGTGATGGTGATGATGATGGTGATGAAGATGGTGATGATGATGATGGTGGTGATGGTGAAGATGGTGATGACGATGATGATAATGGTGGTGATGGTGATGGTAGTGATGGTGGTGGTAGACATGGTGATGATGATGGTGATGATGGTGATGATGTGGTGATGAGGGTGATGACCATGGTGGTAGTGATGATGATGGTGGTGGTGGTGATGCTAATAGTGACTGATGAACCTTTGGGGTACCATCCAGACGTAGTCATTACATGGGGGAGCCAAGAGCCCAGGAGAGGACACTCAAGGAGGGATCAGAAGACCCCTGGAACTCCAGTTGTAGCTCTACATTAATTAGTGTGACCTGGGGAAAGTCACTTAACCTCTCGGGACCTTGGTTTCCGACCTGGCAACATAGGGCAGACACTCTGTACGCCACTCAAGTTTCTGGTCTGGGAGGGGCCCTGAGATAAGGCCTGGAGCCGTGTACTGGCGGGCCCCTCACAAACATGAGGCAGCACTAAGAGAAAAAACAACAGGAAGAGACGGAAAGGAAAGTCGTAAATGTCCCTCACATGCTGGCCCTCCAAGATGACCTCTCACACAGAGAAGCAGGCCTTGGGGAGTTAATAAGAAATACAGGACTTCCTGCAAGATAGCAAGTTAATTGTGAGCCGTGAATTACTTTTTTCCTTTGAAAAATGATGTAGTCAGGTCAAAATATTTTTGCATTTCAAACACTTGAGTTCCTTTGTCCTTGGGGCTGACATGACTCGGTTTCCATGCAGCCTCACAATGCGGGGAAACATCTTTTAACTGCCAGACGGCCCTCCCGATAAGCCCGCCAGTTCATAATGTGCGTTCAGAAAGCTGTAGCGGGTGAGAAAGCGGAGGCCTTTGCAAAGTCTATTTACACAGCAGTGAGAAGCCTTTTCACCCCCTCGGTAAACAGACCTGAGCACAGGCTGGTGAACCCTGGGGCGGATGAGGGCTGGGGGCACAGGACCACTGCCTGCCCAGCCACACTCTATGCCAGCTCCCGGGCAGGCCGGCCTGGGCACCCCTCCACTGACACACCGGGGACTCAGGTCCATGGACAGGACATTTCCTTCATAGCCAGTGTCTCCCTCCACCCTGGCCCCAATCCAGAAACATCCCCCATGGGGCTGGTTTCCTCAGCTGGTGGTGGGTCTGGGCTGAAGCCTGCTTGGCTCCTTGGCCAAAGGGAGCCTGTCCCGCTGCCATTCTGGGCCATGAGGCAGCATGATGGGAAGGGCCATGCTGTAGAGCCCTCCATTCCCTTTCCTTTCTAAGCCATCTACCCCACTGCCCCAAAGCTGAATTGAAGGCCCCATCACGGGGTGTTTTCTGGGGGAAAGACTTGAGCACGGGCTCTGCTTGTGCATGTGGCTAATGTTTCCTTGAGCACTTACACTTGCCAACACTCTAGATCAATCGATGCCCTTCTACAGGGATGGCATGAGCCACAGAGAGATTAAGTAACCTGTCCAATGTCACACAGCTGTGAGAGGTAGAGACAGGGTTTGAAGCCAGGTCATCTGGTTCTGTGCTCTTGAGCAGTATGATGTGATGCTCCTCAACAAGCATCTGCTCAATAAATGTGCATTTACTCACATGGGTGGGTTCCTGGACTCTGAGGACCCAGAGCTCCCTTCTTTCCCTGAGAGACTCAGCATTATTCTGTTAGCACAGGGGAATCTGGGGGGCAGCACCCCACTTGTGAGTTGGTGGGAGTCCATGCAAGCAGAGCCAGCCAACCAGGAAAAACAAACCCAGCAGATTTCAAGGCCCTGAGAGACCCACTGAATTAGAGATGACGTGAGTGCAAGCCTCCCCTGGTGCCCACACTTGCCTCTGCTCCCTGGTATTCTGTTCCCAACACTGGACAAGAAGGCTGGAGTGCCATCGAGGGGATGCCCTCTGCGGGGAAAGGATTCCGTGAAGCCCCTATAAGTGATGCTAGAACAATAGACAAGGTTGGGCCCCTGGGCAGGACCTTGCCTTACAGCCACCCGGTGTTGCCGCCGGCTGAAGGGACCGTGTGTGTGTGCACTCGCATGCAAGTGCTGATGGGGCCAGGGCATCGGGCTCCAAGCCACAGCTGTGAACAGTGAGGTCTTTGCCCATGGCCCTCAGTGGGCTCTGCCCTATGACAGCTGGCCACAGATGGGGCTGGCAAAACACAGACACTTCTGTCGTCTTGTGGTTCTGGGGGCTGCAAGTGCATGAGCAAGACCCCAGCAGATTGCAGGTCTGGGGAGGACTATCTTCCCGGTCTGCAGACAGCCATCCCTTCTCAGTTCCTCAAACGGCAAAGACTGGAAGAGATGGGCAGGAGAGCAAGGTGTCCAATGTCTTTCCTGTTCCCATGGTGAAGGCCCACTCCCTCCACAACTTCATCTAAACCTAACCACTTCCTAAGGCCCCACCTCCAAAAACCATCACCCTGGGAATAGGTTTCAACATATGAATCTGGGGGGACATAAGCATTCGGTCTATAATATCACCGAAGAGGCAGATAAAGCGCCAACACAAAGCAGTAAGCACATGAGCAAGTGACCAGAAGTGCTGCAGGCAGGATGGCAGATGTGGGCTGTGTGATAGGGACCCAGGCAGGTACCCCCAGGGCACCTCTGGGGGACACTGGAGGAGCTCCCTGAGGCCTAGGGGGCAAGACCTAAGAGGACAGAGCCAAGAGTGTTGCAGGACTGCATTGTGGAGGGGCTTACAGGTCCCATGCTCAGCCCATCACTGGGTGCCCAGCAGGGGTGAGGGGTGTGGGTAGGGAGATGGCTGTTCTGGGATACTTCAGTGGGAGAAGCCTCACTATATGGAAGACAAGTGGCCTTAAGATAGGTCCCGGGACAGGGGTGCAGAGGTGCCATTTACAGGGGGAACCTGGTCATGGGGTGGGGGTCATGCGGACAAATAGAAATGGAGATGTCAGCCTGGTACACCCTACTTTTGAGATGCCCCTTAGACAGATGTCCCAGAAGGGCATCAGGTATGTGGATGTGGATGGACAAGCTCAGAATCCCTGCACCTGGGGCCACTCCCCTAGGGTTGCAAGGTGGAAGCGGTGAGGTGAGAGCCCGAGCAGCTCTGGTGATGAGACCAGTGGAGAGCAGAGGTGGAGAGGTCACAGTGGAGAGCAGAGGCAGAGAGAACATGCCCCCTCATGTGGGGCAGCGTGACCATGGCCTGGACAAGAGCATTCATTCCTCTGGGGGTGAGGGTGCAGATGGCACTTTTCCCTGTGAAAAGGTGCATGGTGACCTGGGGTTCCTGGGGAGGAGTGTGCCGCTTCCAGAGGCCCAGAGCAGGTGGTCTGTGGGGTCCACCCCGGGAGGCCAAGGCTGGGGGCCAGGCGCAGTTCATGAGGACGTTGTGGTGACTGGCGTGCCACCTGGACGGCATGGAGCACTTGGCGGTCAGTCTCAGGTGTGGGCCTGGGACCCTCACTCTCTTTGATGCCCTCACCGCAGTGTGAGTCCCATGCTCACACCGTGCCCTCTACCCAGGCGTCCAGGAGCCAGGACCCTCCCTCCTCCCCACACTGCGCCCCAGGCCAGGCTGTACAGTCACTCTTTGCATGAGGTCCCCATTGTCTCCGTCCAGCCAGGGAGGCCTGCGGCCCGTTCGCTGAGTCAGCGAGCGCTGCCAGAAGCTCCAGTCGTCATAAATGCATATTTAATAACTACTTTCCCCTCACTGCCTCAGAAGCTCAAGAATAGGCTTCGCCCTTCAGCTGGTAATGAGAAGTTAATAAAAGTGGGATTTTGTGCAACGCTGGCCCTCTGACATCTTAATCTTTATTAAAGAGACATAACCTTGCACGGAACGGGCAGGCCTGCCCAGCACAGCCGGACGCCGCGAGGGCCTGCAGGAAGTGGCCGGGGACGCTGCACCCCCTAATCCCCGCAGAACAATGTGCGCGGGGCCTCCCTGCCCGCTCACCTCAGCAGACGCGCTCGTGTCCCCCCAGGAGCCTCCGAGGGGCCGCAGCGCGCGCAGTGGGGGCTGTGGTGGTGGCGTGCCTCTGGGGCCGCCACTTTTTTCAGTTTCCCTTTTTGGTGGAGGTGAAATTTATGAAAGCACAAATTCACCGCGTGCAAGCAACAGCTCAGTGGCATTTGGTACCTTCCTGGGTGCTGTGGGCCTCTGCGCTGACCTGTGCGCAGCCACTCTGCGGCCACTCCGCAGTCACTCTGTGGCCACCCTGCTCCAGTCCCAGGCGGCCACAGGCCCGAGTGCTGGCTTGGTGGTTCACCTCCTCAGGTCGGCTCCACACGTGGAATCACGACGTGTGGCCTTGGGGCTCTGGGCATCCTGATCGCCTTCCAGGCTCATCTGCTCTGGAGCACGTGTCAGGGCTTCACCCCCTGTCCCACGTGGGGACCCGCCCCGAGTCTTCATGCCCTCGCCTGCCCGCTCATGCACACGGGAGCTCTCGCCAACCTTTGCTCTCGTGAGCAGTGCTGCCGTGAACGCACGCTCTGGCATGTCGGTGTGAGTCCCTGTGTGCAGGTCCCCTGGGTGGGCCGCCAGCTGTGGACGTGCTGGGTCCTCAGGTGGCCTGGGGTCTAACTCTCTGAGCTGCCAGTCTGTTCTCCCCGCAGCCTCCCCATGCTGCTTCCCCAGGTGTCTGTGCTCTTGTGACTCAGAGTTGCTCCAAAACGAGAGTGGGCTTCACAGACTGGCCAAATGGTTGGCCCCCGCCCCTGGGCTCCCCAAGCTTCTGTTCCTCCTGCAAGTGGGGGTAGAGCAAGTCACCACCCCCTGCATCAGTGGGGAGTGGGCATGGAGGCAGGGACCCATCATGCAGGGCCTTGACGCTGGTTTTGGCCAAGTCAGAGCGAATGTCCCTAAGAGGTTAAACTGTGGGTTTAGGTCCTGCTTAGACTGGGGCTGGGACGGCCTGCCATTTACAGAGGACATGCACGCATGTGGGCTGACTCCCCCCGGCCTTAGGATCCGGCAAGCAGGTGCCTACATCCCTGTTAGCCTGTGCCCTCAGCCCTCAGACTGTGATCAGCTGTGGCTCCCATTGGCACACACGTGTGAACACACCATGAGCAGGCCCTGCATGCAAGCCCACCAGCCCCATGCCAGCCACCCGGGAGCACCTGACCCCAAGGAAGGGCCATGCAATCCTGCTGTGGATATAGACTCAGCCACTCAGGGAGCACAGGGTGGGGTGTGTGCAAGTGTGTTCGTCATCCACTAATCCACCAAGGGAAGGAGAAGAGCAGAGTCTTTGTCAGTCTCTGAGCAATTAGGATAATTAAAAAATAAAGCTTATTGGGTAAACATGCTCTCAGACTGTGACCCCTTAATTAATGGACTATGGGGAGAAATTATAGCAGTGGCAAGATAATTAACACGTGCGTTCATGAGAGACTGACAGACGAGCTATCAGGACAGGGGTTCTGGGCTATGCAGGGCAGGCCAGGAAGGTGAGAGGGCCCCACCGGGGACACATGGCTCCTGGGGGACCATGTGGCACGGTGGGCAGACCCCTTGGCCCCAGATCCCCCGGCAGGTCACAGAAAGCCCCAGATCAGCTCTGGAATAGAAACTCCATAGTCCTCAATGGAAGCCAGGGCCTCCTGGGCACTCAACACCCCCCAGCCCACCCAACCTGGGAGTCCACTGGAGTTGCTAGGATATCCTAATATCCTTAAGATGTTTGAGGTGCCAGGCCATCAACGATGACCTGGCCCTGGCCCCCCAGCCCAGAATCAGGGGCTGGTGCCCCCCTGTGCCTCTAAGGGAAAGGAGACTGGGCATAGGCTTTACCATCCACATAAGCCGAACCCAGCTTCTCTACTGACTTCTCGGTCTTCACCTGTGGTTCCACTCTGGTGCTGGCTGGGTGAGGGTATTGCCTCCTCTGCTAGGAGGAACAACAGAAGACACCAAATACCTGGACCTCCTCCAGGGGGGCACCAGCCCCTGATTCTTCAGGGCCTTTGACCCCATGACCTGTCACAGGTTCCCACCAGCAAATCCTTTCTGAAACCAAATACCAGGCTCTGCTAGATGTGGCTGGAAATGGGGGTCCTGAAAATGGGGTCTCTAGTGCATTTCTCGATTTCAAGGCAGAGAACAGAAGATCCCCGGTATAGGTTTCAGGGGCAGTTAGGATAAGGCACAAGGGAAAGGAGCTACTGGCAACAGCCACTAGGATTCATAAAGGTCAAGGCTGACCTTCAGACCAGGAGCAGGTAAGGCAGTGGGCAGAGGAACCCGAAGGTCAGGCCTGGGGAGGCCATGGCATGACCTTATGCCTGCCCGGAAGGTTCAAGGAGGCAGGCAGGCAGAGGGGGTGCACTCCCAGCTTTTCAGGCAGTGGTAGGGCACCTGGGCCTGCTTGGGGACCTAGAAGTCTCGAGTCAGAATTGATAAGGCCCACCCTCTCGTGCGGGTCCCCGAGGAAGGAGCAATAAGTTGTGGAGGCTCCCCACCCCTGCACTTCTAAACAGAGCCCTGGGGCAGGGCATCTTCCTGAACCTCTGCAGACCCCAGCCAGGTCCCTGGGGTCATTCATGGCCAGGAGAGCCCCTGACGGCTGCCTGCTTCTGCAGGGAAGACCCTGGGGATCTCTCACCTCAGAGAAAAGTGACAGAGGGAAGTTTGGGGTAGAATTCACTTTGAAGTCGCTGCTGACCAGCTCCAAGCCTGGCCCCACGGGTGATGAAAGCTCACGTGGGACCCATCCTCGGGCCTGTTGATCGGGCCTGCAAACTGCAGGGGGCACCTGCCTCGGCCTGCACAATGCTGGGCTGTGCTTCTCAGCTCCATTTCTGGGGCAAGGCCAGGCCATGCCCTGAGGTCAGTTGGAGGCAGAGCCGCATGGCAGGAAAGGCCGAGGACAACTCTGGCTTAACCTTGGCCTGGGTCTGCCCATCTCTGCCCCTCGGGCACAAGAGCACACGGTGGCCACCAGCCCTTAGAAGCCCAGGGTGCTATGGTCCCCTTCTGTCCTCTGCTCTCTCAGACCTCTACATGCCCACTGCACTCTTGGCTGCCCGCCTTGCAGGTGGATCCTCCCCTGCCCTGGCCCCAGCCCCTGTCCCCTGCATGACAGACAAGCCCTCACAGCTCCGCAGGCCCCCCTGCATATGGGTTTGCTTTTTCAGTGAGACGGCTGTCTGACCCAGGTTGGGCATAGTGCCCTGTGGGTTGCAGGAGGATGGCAAGTTCTGGGAGCTCCCAGAAGCTTCTGAAGATGGCCGGAGCCCAGGACATGCTTAAACCCACAGTTTCATTCAGGGCAAATCCTACCAGGCTTGAGATGCAGACCATGCTGGAGGCCAGAACCTGTGGCCCCGGTTCATGTGTTGCAGGTTCCACCTACAGAGGTAGGGTTCCGTTAAGAGGCAGGGCCTCTGGGGCAGGCACTGGACGTGTTCTCACTTGCCATTGGCAGGACACAGAGGAATGAACACCCCGATGCATGGAGCTGGGCTCCCCACCGAGCACAGGCATAGGCCAACCCTCTGGCCCCAGCTTTGGGTCTCCCAGGGGCCCAGCTGCTCCATCCATCCCAGGTCTGGCCCTCAGGGGCCTGGCAAGGTGCAGGGCTCGTGGCATGTTCTCCGGACACACGGTGTCCTGGGGCTCAGCTCCCTGTGGCCACAATATTCATGGTTTACCCTGGGATGGTGCAGGTTTGGAATAACAGTCACATGGCTACACGTCCTCAGTTTTGCATCCGTTGAGGGAGATCTAAAAGCTCCTGGTGTGATGCCCGGATCTTTGGGAGGTGCCAGGCCAAGACCCCTCGGCAGCTGCCTTCACAGGGCAGAGGGGACTGGTGTCCCAGGGCTGGAACATGGTTCCATGCCCTGCGCCCTGGAGGGTAAGGAATGGCAGTGGCCATGGGAGACCTGTGGGTGAAGGGACAGCAGGACACACCTAGGACCCCATCTGGCTCCCTACCCCCAAAGCCCCCAGTGCCTGGAAGAACAGAGGGTGCTCTTCTGTGGGAGGGGCCTCTCACCTGCCAAACAGTGGAGACTGTGGTCCTGGGGCCATGTTGTATCATCATGTGGGTTTGTGCTGAGCACTGAGCAGGACACATAGTCGGTGCCTCACAGACGAGTCTGTGGCAGGGGGCTAACCCTTGTGTTTCCTCTGAGAAGCTTGGGGGCCTCCTCTATGCCTTATCCCTTCACTGGGTCTGTAGGACACTGGGTGGCCCCTGCCCCCAAACAGGGAGACCCCACACTTGGTGTAGACAGACCCACAGTCAACAGAGCCCCACGAGGCGAGGCCCACAGCCTTCCTGGGAAGAGCCCAATGGCCCTACCTCTAGACTGTATCCAAGGTTAGGCAGGGTCTTCCCACACCCACCCATCCATCTACTTGTTCATTAGCCACACCTGCCGCAAGGCCTGCATAGCTCAAGGGGCCCTGCCCTTTCCATGTAGGGGTTCACACAAAGTCAGCTGATGTGGCCAGAGCTCATGGCTACTGGAGGACAGGGGCATGGCAGGGGCTGCAGAAAGCTTCCTGCTGGGAAGGCTTCACAGGACCTAAGAGGCAGAGCAGTAGGCCATCAGTCCAAGGAAGGACATTCCTAGGAGGGAACAGAATGTGCAAAGGCCCAACAGCATGGAATAACATGGGGAACAGGATGTAGAAAGTTGCAGGTTGTGGGGCACCTGCGTGGTTCTGTCATTTGAGCATAACTCTTAGTTTCTATTCAGGTCATGGTTTCAGGGTTGTGGGATTGAGCCCCGAGTTGGGCTCCACACTCAGTGCAGAGTCTGCTTGGGATTCCCTCTCCTTCGGCTTCTCCCTTCCCCTCTCTCTAAAATGGATAAATAAATCCTTAAAAAGAAAGGAAGGAAGGAAGGAAGGAAGGAAGGAAGGAAGGAAGGAAGGAAGGAAGGAAGGAAGGAAGGAAGGAAGGAAGGAAGGAAGGAAGGAAGAGAAGGGAAGAAGGAAGCCAGTTGCAGATCGCTCATGTTCGGGGTGTGTCTGGGGCCCAAGTGCACGTGTTCCTGGAGGGCAGCAAGCAGAGGACACAGCGGTGAGTGCCCCGGGGCACTGCCAGCAGCCGGGGGGTGGAGGGGGCACCTGCCATGGAGCGATGGGGTCTCTGGCTGCTCTGGCTGCATGTGGCCACGTAGACTGGCGGAGTCCAACCCAAGCAGGAACCCCCTTACATAGAAAGCTGTTCTTCCACGAAAAAGAACAATTCACAGCAAATAGGATAAAATGTTCCTAATTGTCAACAGTAATGTTTTACACTATTGCATGTGCTTTGCTGCTTTGTTCAAATCCCTCAAAACAAACCAAGACTCCGATAACATTTTGGGAAAAGACTAGGCACTGGAAAGCCCCTGCACACTGACCCACCCTCTTTCTTGGGGCTTCAAGTCCACCCCTGCAGCCCCTGAGAGTGGGGCAGGGATACCCTGGGAGCCCCAATGTGAGGGAGGAGCCACCCGACACCTGAACCTGGGCTTGTGTCCTGTGTGGGGTGGAGGCTGCCAGGAGGAAGGCCAATGCCTGAGTGGGAAGGGAGGTGCCTTTGGAACAGAAAGATGAGACAAAGCACCCCCAGAAACAGAAAGGTCCCAGGACAGGGCAGGGGCAGGGTGAGATGGTTCTGCAGGTCCTAACTTCCCTCCCCTCCAAACCCTATTTTCTCTGAACCGTGTGAGGGGGCCCACTGGAGGGCCCCCTCACACGATCAACAGGCCCGATCAACAGGCCTGAGGCCCAGGCGCCCAGAAGAACCAAGGGTGCTCGGCCATGAGAGGGGCCACTGAGGAGAAGCGGTGAGTGGGGGTGACCCCTTCCCATCTCTTATGATCCTGTCCACGGCATTGTGAGCACCCGTGACCTCCGTGAGCTAGAGTGCTTGTGCACATGTGTGTATACGGGGTGTGTGCGTGGGCGCGTGCGTGGGGAGGCAGGAGAGAGCCCCTGACGGTGAGCCAGCCACATCAGTCTCTGAATAATGAATCAGGATCCAAACCTTTAACTAATTGAGTACATTAAAAAAAAAAAAAGTCCCTAAAAAAGAAAAGAAAAGAAAAGAAAAGAAAGACTAGTACAGGACACTTTTCAAAGCTTCTCTAATAAAAAGTGTACCGGGGATTTGACCGTAATGGCTATCCTTGCTTGCCAAAACCTGACGCCCTGGCAGGTAACTTTCATCAAGCATATCTGAAATGGTACCTAAATGAATTAGCAATAAAATGGACTTAGACCGAGCAGTGGGGACCTCCATTAATCTCGGGTTAATCACTAAAGAGGTGCCATTCACTTTTCTTAAGAAGTCACATTTTTCTCCCCTTGCTGGCGACCAGATTTCATAAAGTAACATATTTCTAATGAAAGGTCTCTGCTTGAATTAAACCCTGAAGGTTTATGCAGATTTCGCGTTTGATTACTGCTGGCATGGGCTCTTAGCCGGCTGCGGAAGGAAGGTCCTCTCTGAAAGGACTCAGCGTGCAGTTCATAATATTCTTTGAAATAAAATAGTGCACTTGTGCTTAGTGGCTTTAATCAGCCTTGACTTTTGATAGTCAAACAATAGCTAATTACAGTAACACCTGCCTTGCAGGCCGTGTCACGTTGGCTCCTGCCGGAGAGAGGCCTTGTCTCTGAGCTGCGTGATTATTACAGACTCTCTGCACAAAGTAACTATAGCTGACACTCAGCAAGTTTGGTAGCCATTAGGGAAGGTTTATTTTGCTGCCGCATTGCTGGCTTTCCCGTTCCATTTTGCTCCTTTGTGTTTTTGGGGGTTGGCGGCGGCGAGGGCCAGGAGAGAAAAGGCGCATCGCGGCCTGCGTCCCGGGTCCTCGGGAGGCCAGCTGCCGCGCCGTCAGAGCGGGCGTCACAAGGGCGCCGCGGGTTTGCTCCTGGCGGCCTGAGCTGGAAACGGGTGCTGCGGTCGCCAACCGGAGACCCTGAGAGCTCGCCTCATGCAGGGGGCGAAGGGGGGACCCGCGCGGGGCAGCGGTCCGGGTCCGGGTCCTGGTCCTCGGCGGGAGGAGCCTTCTTTCAACTGCGATGCGCCGCCGTGCGTGGGGAACGGGCAGAGTGGCCCGGTGGAAGTCATAAATTACTATCTCGTTTACGTCTTTCTTTTCTCATTAATTTTGCCTGGCAAATGAGCCCGAGTCTTCCAGAACCCAGCCAAGTGAGTAACATCAGCTTGTCAGCCGTGGGCTTGACAGGCCTTGTAACAGGTTCCCGCAAATGAACAACAGGACGTCAGCGATGACAAGGTGGTGGGTGCCCCGTCCTTCAGGCCCCGCAGGCCCCAGCCGAGCCCCTGCCCACAGCGGCCTGTCACTGGCCCCCTGCTTGACCCATGGCCCTTTGGCGGGACCCCCGATGACAGACAGAGTCTGAGGGAGGAGGAGGGTCTGGCTGGGCCTGTCCAGGGGGCAGTTAAAGACTGCGGTCATCTAATGTGCTGCCGGCCAGCGTGATGGTGACCACGTGGGTCCTGAGTCACCCAGCTCTGCTCCAGGCCGAGACCGTCATTCGGGGGCAGTCAGGGGCACAGCCAGCACACCCAGGGCTACCAGGAAGTGCGTCGGGCCCTGGGGAAAGCATGCCCCATGCTTCCTGGCACTCTGGGTGACCTTCCTCTGGGGGTCAGGAGGATCGGGGGCATCACCCAGAGGGTAGGAGGGGGTTGCCCCCAACCAGGAGCTCCCCTGCAGCCGAACCGCACTCCTGGCCGCTCCTGCAAGGCCTGCGTCTCCCTGTCTCAGGGCTCAGAGCCTCTGAGGTGCTTCTGAGACGTCCGCGCCACGGCCAAGACCACGATCCCCCTCGCCTGTGGCCGGTGGCCCCGCGAGGGCGTGTGCGCACACGGGAGTGTTCGCGTGCTTCAGGGCCCCGTCCCCGTCCCCCTCACACTGTGGGTGCCACTTCCGTTCTGCTGGCTTTGGTCTCTGGACACGGCACCGTGTTGACAATCACCCGCAGCCAGGACTTGCCAAAACCTGGAGTTGAAAGGGCTTCAAGGCCGGGAAGAAACGACTAGAAATCTGTTTTCTGTTAAGGCAGGTTTATTTTTCCTCGCAATTATGTCTGACTAAAACGTCCTTGTGCGGGAGGCACTTCCCCAAGAAAGGTCTGATTCATCCTGCCCTGGACGGCCCGAGCGGGAAGCCGCTGCAGCCCCCGGCCCCCGGGAAGGCCGGGGCTCGGGTCCCAGGGAAGCCGCGGGGCCTGGTCCTCGGGTCCCGCTCACAGCCCACGCGCACGCCGGCCAGCGCACCGAGCGTGGAGACAGAGTCCCCGCTTACTGCAAGACCCCCCGTAAGGAGCGCACCCCATGCCCACGCAGCCCCGCAGCCTGCCAGTCTGGCCGGTTCCATCCCTGGGGTGGGGCCCAACAGGCCCCCGAGGCCAGCGTCGGCAATGGCCGAGGCGAGCACGGACCGCTGGGGCCTGGACCCTGGGCCGCAGTCAAGTTCAGCATTTACTACACCATCCTCTCCCGGACGCCCCGCCCCCGTCGCTGACCCTCAGCCCCCGGGGCCGGCGTCTGCCTCTCGTCTGCCTCTCGTCTCTCCGTGTTTGCCATCACCAATCAGTTTGATTGATCATCTCTGCGGCCACAGGTTGGTAATAAAGCCGTTTTGAGAGCCTCTCACATTTCCCCCAGGACCCCCTTGGCATGACAGGACTTGACACCAGCCATTCGTCACTTACTCTGTGGTCACTGTGCACGATGACCAGCAGACAGACAGGAACCAGGCTGGGACAGGGCTGCAGGAGGGGCCAGCTCGGGTGCTGTGGGCCAATGGCTATGTCTGCATGCTGTCGGACCTGCCAGAAGGTCGAACAGAGCACCCGCCACTGGGTCCGGTGCCCCCTGGGGACGTCACCAAGCGCCATGGGCTACTCTCTCCCCGTGGCTAAACTGACAAACCTCAGAGGGCAGCTGGGAGGCCAATGGGCACCTTGGCTGGGAAGGTGGTGTGGGCTCTCCGGAGTGCGGACCCCCTGGGTCCCCAGGCACAAGGGCACAAAGAGTGTGATGAAGGGGAGCCCCCTGCTGGCCCAACCCTTCCTTTTTGGGGAAGAAGGAATGGGTTTAGGAATCTGCTGATGCCCTTGGGGGTGTGGCCAGGCTCAGGATTGGCCTGTGTCCCATACACGGGGGCCTAGGTGAAACGGGGGCACTGGCCCCAAATGAATCCCCAAGGTGCCTCAGAAAGGGGGGTGAGTCCCCGTTTGCTCCATGTCCTTTCCACATGCACACGTGTGCACGCCGTCCTAAGATCACTCATCCGTTGTTTCTGGGAGCTGTATGCGAGCCGTCATGTCAGCAAGCCATGAAGTCCTCTACTCCAAGGCCAGAGCAGTGGTTTGGGGACGCAGTCTGGAGAACCCGGGAGCCCACTGTCAGGGCACTTGGCCAGCCCACACCCAGATGCCCCCTCAGCCATCACAGTATTTCCCCTGCCTTGTCCTCCTGGTGCCTACCTGGTTCTCAATCCCCCTCTTCCTGTAGTGGAGCGAACCCTCTGAGGCCTCATGGGGCCTCCCCAGACACCCCAGTTCCTCCCGTGGATTGTCTCCCATGACATACTTCCCCAGGATGGCCTGGCCAGGTAAAACAGCTGCTCAGCAAATGTGCTGTGCCACCAGGACCCCCTAGGCTGGCAAAGAAGCACCAGCCCTCAGACCTCAGGGTCCCTCGGGCCCCACCGTGAGCCAGGACACGCAGCGACAGACAGACCGGCTGGGGAGCCTGTAGCCAATGTTACCTGGGACATCTCCATGCAAGGCCCCCATCCCTAAGGTCTGGATTCTCCTTGACCCTTTGGAAACTGACCGTCCAAGAGCTTTCTCAACTGCACTGACAGATCGTCGGATGGTGCTTCCTGGAGGATGTGTGCAAACTCAGTAAACCTCTGCTGGCCCACAAACAGAGGCCCCAAGGAGAAATGGTGATGCAACAAAGCACATCCACCCATGTCCCCTCTCCCCGTGGCCAGGCCCACGAAGCCCTTGGGCAGTAATTGTTCAAAGCCCTCCTAGTTCTTCCTGCCTCGAGGGGGCAGCTGCAGCAGGTCTTGGGGAGAAGCTGCCTGTCATCTGTCCTCCAGAGTGCTGGATGCTCAGCCTTTGCGAAGAAACCAGGTGCAGACACCTCCTCCAATGGCCACCAGAGCAGTTCTGGGTCCCTGAAGTGTGGGACGTGCTGTGGGAACCTCCTCTTACCAAAGGGCAGAGGGTCCCTGCTGCCCAGCCCATCTACCCAGGACTGGGGGCATCTCAGAGAGAGGCAGGGCATGACCCCCGGCAGGCAGATGCGAGGCAGACAGAGCAAGGCCCAGGACACAGCGGGATCTGGGGGTGAATGAGATCGTGTCAGATGCTACAGATGGGCGGTGGGGGGTGCAGCACTCAGAGGGCCCTGCACACTTCAACTGGGGGGCTGGGGAGGGTGGGTCCCACAAGAGGGTCCAGAGTGGAGTGAGGGGCCGCAGAGGAAGGGAGGGAGGATGGGGCCAAGGGGGCTTCACCCAGGACCCCACAGAGGGGAGCCCACCCAGGAGCTAGGGTGGGGCATGGGGCCCACCAGGGGAGGTGACAGGGAAGCCAGCCTGTGCCCAGCACGCTCCTGGAGCAGTGTCACTCAGAAAGCCTGCCAACGCGGAATTGGCAGGTGGCTGCCCACTGCCCGCCACCTTCCTGTTCTGTCACCAGGAAAGCATGAGCCAGGTTAGGGCAGAAGCCTTGCTACCCCAAGGCTCCTAAAAGAAACATGGATTATCTTCTTGGGATCATAGTGTGTATTCTTTGTGAGACAATGGGGGAAAAAACCAAGATCACCTAAAAAGGAAAACCCCCATCACTCGTCTCCTCCACTGTACGTAAGGATGCATGCATGGGCTCCCGGGACAGACACACACCCCCTCGAGGACCCGTCCAGGCCAGTGCCAACCCGTGCACATGTGTGTTCAAGGGTGGTGGGTACCCACATGTGTGAGCTCTGCATAGTCACACCCGCCACAACAATGGTGTAGCATCACCAATGGCTGGCCCACCAGTGGCACTCTCTGGAGCCGTCACTCTGCGCACTGAGGCTCCCTGCCTCCCCCGGGCGGGGGTCTGGCCAGGTGGGAAGTTTTCTGCTCCACGCCTGTGTCTCCCACACGAGGTCATGTTTTCTGCCTTCTTCACCCTCAAGGCAGCGTCCAGTCCCACATAAGGGAGTGTCCACCTTAGGACCCCGGGCTCCCTTCATCCCCGTGTGTGTCGAGGCTGCAGGCGGCTGGGAGAGCCCCACGGGTCACCCTGGCTTCCACCAAGGGTCATGGCTTCAAGAAACAGTGGCACCAACTGAAGTCTTCTCTGAAATCTGAAAAGAGAAATTTACCTTTGGAAAAAGCATTCCAATAAAAGGAAACATGCGCAAGAGCCATTCCTGGGTAGGTGGGAGGCAGAGCTTGTGGGCCTCCTGGGGCCACAGGGAGTCCAGCCCAGGTCCCTTCGGCAGGCAGGGAGGGAGCGAGAATCGGCGGGGGCGGGGGTGGAACACAGATGGGGTCTGGGGAGGCAGGTCAGAAATAGTGAGGACCCGAAGGCTTGACTTACAGCAGATGAGGTCAGGTGCTCCCTCCCCAGTTGGGCCCCGGGGCTCAGCGAGCAGAGTGGGGAGGCTGGCTGTGGGCAGGTCCCTGACCTCATCTGTAGTGGGCATTCTGCAGTCAGCCCCACGGCTGCCGTGAGGGTGGAGAGAGGTGCCGCAGCAGAGCCCAGGGGGCTGGTGGGGGCGGGGAGCCTGCAGCATCGGCCAATCTGGGCGCCCAGGACAAGGCCGCAGGTGCCCAGAGATTCCCTCACTGAGCATCTTGTCAATCTGTGCTGCTGGCTCCCCACCCACCTCCGCCTGAGGACCCGTCTGTGGGGGGTGGTCCCCCAGGACCAGTTGGTGTGGACAGCCGTGTCTCAGGCTGTGGCCATCAGCCATGAACCCTGGGGTAGGTGGGCAGACATAGGGACCCCCGAGAGCCTGGAGGTCCTGACGTGGGCCCCATGATAGCAGAATCTGTCTCTCACATGGACTCTTGGCCCCCAGATTGCGGCCCGGCACCTAGTAGGTGTTTGGCAGGTATTTTCTGAATGGATGCCTAGAGGCCAGGTAAGATGGGAGGGACACCTCAGGGAGGTGGTTCCAGAGTAGACTGTTTTCTGCGGTCCTGAAGGCCCCTCAGGATGCAGGTCTGGGCCTCCCTCGGGGTTTTGCTTTCTGTGGGGCCATAGCCCATCAGAGGCCACCCAAAGGCCCTGCCGAAGCCCAGGGGTCCTCACAGGTGTTCAGTTGAGCTTGCATTCTGCTCAGGGCCCCGGTCCAGCCCCCCTGGGGTGCGGTTGCCAACCCCTCCTTTGCCAAAGAAGCCCCTTTGGACTTGCAAATGAAAAGCATCTGAAACTGGCATCCAACTTGGCTCCACCCGCCTACCTATAAACAGGCCTGATTCGTGAGTTCTCAGAATGTTCTAGAAGAGGAATGTGCTTGGGGCTGGCTTTGGCATGCAGACATCTCCATGGAGAGGCTGGTAAGTGCCAGGCTCTGGCACTTACCCTGGAAACGCAGCCTGGCTGGGTCAGCCCGGGAGCTGTCTGTGAGCCAGGCGGAGGCTCCCGACTTCTTGTCAGCTGCCATCCGTCCTTGGCCCTGAGACCTTGCCCCCTCCTGTGACACAGGGGCTGCTGGCTGGCCACCCCCATGGTCTAGGCCCTGGGATACCTTGAGAGCAGAGGCCAGCTCTACCAGGGGCCTCTGGTTTGAGAAGCCCCATTCCCCATCTGCTCTGCCCCTGCAGCCACCTCTGTGGCACAGGGTCTCAGTGGCCCTCCACATGCAGGCTGCTCAACCCACGGTGAGGAGGGCCACCTCCTGCCAAGATAGAGGAAGGTCTTAGGACCAAGTGGCCAAGGAGCTCGGTAATGGCCAAGGCCACCGAGGTCCCCTGGATCCCAATCTTGTGTCTGGAGAACACATGCAGTAAAAGCAAGCATCTAGAGCCGGCAAGTCCGCTTGGTCATTAGTGCCGGTTCTTACTGTTTCGTCACTGTGTGTGCCACCCTCGGTAACCTAGGGTTTACCCCATCTGTAGGGTGGCGAGAGCAGAGGCCACAGGGCTGGGTGCTCGGGGTGGAGGGAACCTTCTCCCTGAAGGCCCAGGTGAGGGCTGCGTCAAAGCAGAGGAACACTGACTTCCTTTCTTTCCTGCATCTCCCTCAATATTATCACCATTCAGTGGGGACAGCTAAGTGCTCTCCCAGCGGCGAAGGAGGGGGGCTCTGTGGGACCCAGGCAGAGGGGAGAGTTCGTCGGTGTAGGGGTGGAGTGGGTGGTGGTCGTTTTACTCCCTTCTCCCTGCCAGACACTTTATTTGGAAGAATTCGTCCCAGCAGTGGGGCATTGCCACCCATTGGCCCCATGATTGTCCAAGCGAGAGGGCTGGGAAGCCCTGGGCAGACACCCAGGGACGCAGAGTGAGGGAGCAGAGGGTCCTGGGCAGGACGACGCAAGGCCAGGCAGCCTCCCTGACCTGATGGGAAGCATGAGCATGTTGCCCATCGATTTCCTCCAGAACCTTCCAGCCAAGCCCCGGATGTCCAAGTCCATCATCTGCAGGAGACCAGGCATGTGACTCCAACTCTCTGGGGGGTGGATCTTGGCTCCCACTTGGTGGACGAAGGAGTGTCTCAAGACGCAAAGCTCAAGGCCCAGCCGCTGGTAGCGGGCCAGCTGTGTGGCGGGTGGCCGGCAGCCTGGAGGGACCCCAGGTTCTGGTCAGTTGGTGTCCTGCGGTCCTGGCCTGGGCAGGGGCTGCCACCAGGCTGCCCAGAGGCTGGGGTGAAGGCGCCCTCTGTCGCCTGCTTGGGGGATGTCTTTCCTCCAGAGCACCCCAGCGGCCCGAAAGCCTGTGCAAACCAACATCAAACGCCCCAGGTTCCCCAGACATTATCTGCCTTTTGGGAACCTTTAAAATAGACTCAAGCCTTTCCAGCTCCCGTCTGACTTAATATAAACCGCGTGGTTCTTGAAGCGTGAGCAGTTTTAAAGCGTTTAAGTGGCGCTGCATACCTGGGGGGGCGGGGAGGGGGGGAATGGACATTCTCCTATTAAGTCAGTGTTTGTAGAAAAGCAATCGAAGATACGGCCAAAATGATGAATTTGTTTCCCAGTGGCCTGGCATTCTGTCTCGGGCAAAAGCATTTCAGAAAGCTCTGGAAACAGAGCGGAGGCACACCTTCGCAGGGCCGGCTCTCCTTGGTGCTGTCCCAGCATTGCATCAAGCGTGGGGCTGGGGGGTCCCGGGGGCTCCTCCCAGGATGGGCGCCAGTTGTTGCCAGGCATCGGGCAGGCAGGGCTGCGAAGCCCTGTCTTTACGGTTTTCCGTTGCATGTTCCAGCTTAGAGAGAGAATTTTCCTCCCCAAGTTCAACACTGCCTGCGTGTATTCAAACATCAGATTTAATAAGCATCTTTAAATGCTTTATGGGGGGTGGCTTAGGTTCTGTGTGTGTGTCTCAGTGTCTAAAATATCAGTTTTCCACCTGGGGGCAAATATGCTATAGTTCTTTCCTTCCTCAGCAGTGATTTGTGATCATTTTTTTGACTCGAGGTGGGGACAGTTACGCCCTAGGGTGTCTGTATGGCTTTCCTGGCCAGACAAGTGGATGCCAGCCCTGCACGTGGGAAGCCCCAGGGTCCCCAGGGCTCCCTGAGGGGAGGCTCCATTCTTGAGGAGTGGGGGGCATAGAGGTCTTTGCCAGCAGGACAGAGCAGGAGAGACAGGTTGGTGGGGGCTGAGGAGAGGGAAGCATCACTGAGCTGGTCCTCCCCGAAACAGTGAGCCTTCCCTGGCAGTTCGAGTTGGGTTCTGGAGAGAGAATCTCGGGGACCCTCCCAGCTTAGAGGAGTTCCACATCTGTGGTCGCCTGGGAGCGGCCGGACCACCTTTAATCATCGGAGACCCTGCTGACCCCTGGGCCACACCAGAACGAGGCCCCAGGCTCACCAACAGTATCCCCACACAACCCACACCGTTCAGATTTCTAATAGCACTGGAAGGAAGCATTTCCAAGGCACGCAGGCTCAGCGCTGTTGGCTAAGATTTTGAGTCGCACACTAGAGAATTAATTTATGGAGGACCCAGCAGTCGTGGTGGTCGGGGTGGTGGGTGCATAACGTAGCCTGAGAGAATGCCCTCCAGGTGCCCTGGAGGGCCTGCTGGAATGCCGGAAGTATTACTGTCGTCCGTAGGTCCCTTACCCATCTGGGGTCAAGCAGTCAGGACGAGAACTCATTTTGTCACTATGTGGGTGGGTCCCACGGAGACCCCCTCGCCCTGACGGATGGGGATGTGGTCTCCATATGGATAAATGGTCTCTAGACAGAACTTGTAACCTTATGATGGGAAATTGAATGGTTCATCCTGTGCCAGGGACAGAGGGTTGCAACCCTGGGCAGTCAGATGTCTGTGTTTGGCTTCTCATAAAGGCCTTTCATGTAGGGAACTTCAGAGAGCATGCCGAGCCTGCACAACAGAGCTGCAGAAATGCAAAGTGTCCTGGCCAGGCCAGGGGCAAAGCCAGGGAGGACCAGAGCTGGAGCCTGGCGCCTGCAGTCCAAAGCACAGCTACTGATGGAGGCTTCCAGGCTCAGGCATCTGCGTGGCCCGTGCACCTGGCCACTCTATGGCGTCCCTGTCCCCCCAGCTGTGAGCCCTAGAGTGATGTGCTCAGGGGCAGATGGTGAGCTCCAGCCAGCATAGTCCTTGAGCACAGAACTGGAGGTCCGGGGTGTTGGAGGCGGCCTGGGACAGCCTGGGGTGGCCTGGGGTGGAGGCAAGCTGGTCCTCTGTGGCCCCAGCTCCAGTGGGAACCTCTCCCCCCAGCCCTTGGTGAGGTTTTCAGAGTCCACTGGGTACACTCAGGGGACCCAGGTGGAGGTGGACGTGTGAGCTACAGCCATCAAGCCAAGCCTGGCGCAGGCACCCTATCCCTCTGCCCCAGCCCCATAGAGGCCAAGCACCTCTCCCCTCCCGTTGGCCACCTGGACGTTCTTATTACGTCTCCAGGTGTCGCTGGGAAAGCAGCTCGCCCTCCTGCCTGCACCCCATTGTTCCCCGGACTCTCCTTTAGGTCATTTTACATTTTCACCTGATCCCTGTAATTCTGTAAAACGTTCCCAGGCCACAAGGCGACCCCGCTGCAGCTGGTGTCTCGTCCCTGCTCGCAAAGCTCAGACGGATGTTTCCTCCTGTTCTGTGCGGTTCCCCCGGGCGGGCAGGTCTGTGGCCCCCAGGTGGAACTCACGCACTCGCCCAGGCCGGGTCCTCCACCCGCACCCTGGGGTCAGCGTCTGCTGTGGGCACGGCCTGTCCGAGCCCAGGGCTCCCTGGGGCAGTGGGCACCTCGTCCACCGTGTGGTGCCGCACGGACATGGGGGAGGGGTGCCCGCCCGCAGCACCCACACGCAGCTGCGCTTGCTCAGGAAGACGGTGAGGCCACCCGGGCACCTTTCTCTGTGCTGACGGACCACAAAGCCTAATCAGAGAGCCGGGCTGCAAAAGCCCCTGCGGCAGGAGACAACAAAAAATAAATATCAAAAGAACATTTGAAGAGCTCAATAAATTGATCATATTCCAGTGAACCTTCACCTCATAACGATGGGACTATTTAAATGCTAATGTCATTTTTTAAAAAGTCAATTACAGGAATTTTGAAGCAATGAAGTCAGCATTCTCCGGGCCTCCTCCTGCCAGCTTGCTCTCCTGCGCCGTCCACAGGCACTGGAGTGCTCACCGGGGTCCCTGCAGGGAATACCCCTTCCATGTGGCCCCAGACATCAAATCGAGTGGATACAGACACCAAAAATATCCAAAGTCTTGTGATGAACAGAAAGCACGTGTGCTGCAGCCCCACCCTGTCCCCAGTGGAGCAGAAATACTCCCAAAGGTCCAGGGTGGCTGCAGATTCCGTCAGCCCCTGCTGGGCTTCCTCCATGTCCTCGGCGCCTACCCTGTGCGGCCCAGCCCTCTGGCTTCCTGAGGAGGCCCAGGGGCTCCCCTGTGGCTGGGAAGGGAGAGCGTGAGGGCCCCAGGCAGAGGGTTCTGAGCACTGCACCCCCACCACGGGGGCCTGCGGGTCTTCAGAGATGCTTAGACATCTCACTCCAGCGACACTTGGGAAGGCTGTCGGACCCGCCTCCACATCCACAGGCCTCTGCGTGCTGCACACTTAGCTCTCTCAGGGCCTTTCTCCAAAGTGGGAAGCAGACGCACAGAGGGGCAAGAGGCCTGCCCGGCTCGCGTGCTGCCAGGGAAAGAGCTGGGCCTCCAGGCTGGTCTGCTTAGGGCAATGCAAGCTACACACGAGCAGGCAAGGCTTCTCCCTGAGGAACCTGGCTGTCCCAGCCTCAAGGACAATGCAACAGACTTCCCAGCATTTCAGGGCCTTCCTGTGAGTGCTGACCTGTGACCCTCATGCCCAGACCCTTGCTTGGGGAGCAGAGACCCCGGGGGTGGGGGCAGCTCCAGGCAGGTCCTCGATGTCCTCTGTGGGAGGAGGGGCTGGGTTAGGCCAGGGCACAGCCGGGACCCTCTTTCCTGCTCTTTCTTTTGCTCTTCACCTGGTGGCTTCCAGAAGAAAGCGTCCTCCATGCTCTTCTTCCCTGTTGGCAGGGGAAGCCCACCCTCTGGGGTCCACGGGATCTGCACTGAGAAAGCAAGGTGACACCTATCAAGGGGGAGCATGTAGGCTCCCTGTCCAGTTCTGGGCAGAATTTCCAAAGTGGGGAGGGCCTGATGGGGGAAGAGCCGACATGCTGCCCCTGGAGTCACCCCTGTATGGAGCCTCGGGGCAGGGTGTTCAGCTGGCCCACTGCCTGAACACCGTCAGTCCCTGGCTGATGACCCCAGTCCCTGCAGCCGAGGGGGCTGGAACTGTGTCTGGGCCCTGCCTTCTTCCTCATGTTCTGGGCACTTGCTACAGGCCTGAGATGGGCGAACTCCCAAAAGGAGGGGAGTTTGCCCTTGTGGTCACAGGAAAGGCTTATGACCTGGGGATCACAAGGACTACAGAGAAGGTGGCCCCAGGACCCGGGGTACATGCTAAACATGCTGGACACTGTATGTGTGAGGGTGAGGGTGTCAGCTGTGGGATCTGCTCGTACAGGTTGACGAGCAGCCCCCTGGGAATCCTGGTGCCATCACAATCTGGTGGCCAGGCTATGATGACAAGGACTCTGCAGACAGACCCCGCAGGAGACCCAGCCCAGCCACTCAGCCCTGGGGCCTCATTTTAGACCCCTGTAAGACAGGACACCTACTGGGGCAATTAAAGTGGCTAATGCCCATATTCCTGGCCATGCAGGTACCATGCAGGTGCTTATGTACTGGGTCACGTCTGTGTGCTGGCAGCACATTTCTACCTCCATGTAGCCTGGACCTCTGGCCTCTGGCCCCTGTGCCATCTGTCCATTGGGTGCTTTCTAAACTGGCCCCATGCAGCCTGGCCCACAGGCAGCATCATGGTAATACTGACCAGGGTGCTGGGCTCCTGAGCTTTACCCCCAGAACTCCTGTGCAGGCCTCCTAAGAGGGCAGGCTCCCAGCGTTTGGGGGCAGAAAATGGAAACAAATACAATGTCACACCCGGCAGCCCAGCTCAGCTCTGAGCTTCCGAAAGTATCAGCTCCTTCCACCTTGCTACGGCCTGGCGACGGGAAGGATCTCAGTGTCCCCGCTGCACACATGTGGAAACCGAGGCAGAGAGGATGGAGCTTCCTAGAGTCCCCCAGAGCGGATGGGACATAGACGGCCAGCACCCCACATTCCCAAAAGTGCTCACGCGCTCTCCCTCCTGCTGGTCACTCCACATCTGAGCCCAAACCCAACTGAGTCTGGCAGCTGTGATGGGGACAGAGGGACGTGCTCTGGACAGCACCAGGGCAACCACAGAGCAGGGTGTGGCTCCCACCACTTGTCCTGAGTGCTCTCTATCCTGCTGACAGGCCACGGGGCCTGAGCCTGCCGGGTGCTGGCTACAGAGCACCATCCCCTTCGTCAGGGAAGAGGGGCTCCGGGAGGCCTCACAGAGGAAGAAACTCAAGACAAGAGCCACGGATCGCAAAATATTGCAAAATTTTCCAAGCAGGCCCTATTCGATCGGTGAAATGGGATATGTGTCCTGAACTTGGCCACATAATACAGCTCTGTCTGGGAAGGGCCGGGAGCACCGGGGACCAGAGCTATCTTTCAAAGAGCGATAGTTACGGAAATTAGTGGTGCAGAAATCCATCCCCGTCATTCATCGGGGCCTTATTAACTGTCCTGCAGTGTGAGAGGGCAGCCAGCCCCCTGACGGAAGGGCCTGGGAGAGGCTGTCTCATCCTCAGCACCGGGGAGGTGGGAGCGGCAGGGTCCCGGGCCCTAGGGGTACCAGCAGTGACGTGACTTTCAGAGAATTAGGAGTCAGAGGACAAGGATCTAGCAGAGAAGGCATCTGACCTTGTAGGACACTCAGTAAACATCATCTGCTGACAGCTGAGGGCCAGCCCTGGGGTCACATGTCACACAGACCGCCCGCCGGCCACCGTGGGTTAGGGCCTCCCCAGCCTGTTGCCTGTGGATGAAACCAGTGCCTATTTTAAATAAGTTCTAAATGGTAAGTATCAAGCATGTGATCGCCGAAGGTGGCCAGTCCCAGTGTCATCTGGGGACTCATAAGAAATGCAGATTCTCGGGGTCCAGCCCAGACTTCCTGGCTAGAGCTCTTGGACCGTGGTCAGCACTCTGTTCTGTTCTTATCAAGTCCCTCGAGGGACCCTGATTCTAGGGTGAGACCACGGGCTGGTACAAAGCAGGCCAGGCTGGGTGCAGCTGCTATTCCCCAAGGACCTTCTCCGTGGGAAGGAAGCAGGGGCCTCCCATTGCTCAGGATGTCCCCCCGGAAGTCCAGGCATGCATCCTGGGCCTGTATCTCCCACCTATGATGGGCACATTCCCACAGGGCTTCCCACAAGGGCCCCGCTGGGGCCCGGCACCTCGAGATGCCCCTGCATCCTCCCGGAGTGCGATGTGGCAGGGGAAGGCCAGTGGGAAGGCGCGTGACCATTTCAGAAAGGCTGCTGTAGGGGCCAGAGTCTTTGGGTCAAAGAGGCCTTGGCAGGATGCTTGCCTTTCAAGGTCGCGCTAATGACCTTCCAAGCATGATGGATTTATTGAGGGGAAAACATGTTGAGTTGTTTTGTCCAATGGCGTCACCAGAAGGAATCTTCCGTGGCCGAGCCTCAAGCCTGTTACTCAACACTCGCATTATTACGGGCCGAAGCCAGATGAGAGAGCGCGGGAAGGTGATAACGCAGCAGGGAGGGTGCGTGGCCTGCCCAAACCTGTTCATTTTTAGCCCCCTGTGAATCAAAGTAGCGTCCGGCCCCGTCCAGGGAGCCTTTGATCCTCCGGCCCGGCCACCGCGGCCCCGCCCCCGGAGAGACAGAGCCCGAAGAGATAAACAGCACTTGAGTGAGCCATGCTGGCCCCCTGCACCTCTCTCTGCCGCTCTGCGTGTTGACAAGAGCTCTCTTGGCAAGTAGCGCACACGTAACCTTCGCCCTTGACCGTGCTGTCTGGTGGCAGATAAGAAGATGGGGGTGTTGGGGAGGGGAAAGGAAAGGAAAAACATGCCTGCCCCCCACCAAGGAAGGATGGAGCAGACGGCCTGACATGCTGCGGGCTCCCTTGGGGCTGGGGGCGTCCAGGAGGCAGGACTCGAGGGTTGATGCAGAGGCAGAGGCAGAGACGGGGACCCAGGCTGAACATCCTCCACCAACATGTTGGCTGGGGAGGCTGGTGGGGGAAGGGTGTCCAGCCACAGCTGAGCAACGGAAAAATCGATCCCCTAGATCCCCAGCAGCTGAAAGGTGTGGTGAGCTCTGCAGGGAAGCCCCTGAGGCTTTCCTGCTCATCCTACTGGAATTGCCTCAAACAGGGGCATCTGTCTCATGACCTTGGACTTCGGCTCAGCCTCAGTTAGACTGTCTGTTCCACAACTAATCACCAGACCAGGGGCTGTGCCCACATTGAGTATCGCACAAGGACTATTTGACCCACGAGGATGGGGCGGGAACCTACTGACCCCATACCCCACCCTCATGCTTGACAAGTGGCCGGGGCTCTCCGGCATTTGCACAAACACCCAGTCATCAGGGGAGAAGGGAAGAGTCTTGTCCAGGAAGGAGGGGCCTCAGCAGAGCCCTCCAGAATGCACGGTGGCCCGGAGGGTTCTCTCTCCACCTGAGAAATGCAGTGTCACACCAGCGGGACCTCGGGGATGGAATTATGGTAACCAGAACCCACATTTGCATCTCCATCCCAAGCCCATCCGCTGTGTCGGAATGAAACCTTTGAAAATCGCCATGGACACTGGTTTTGATAATAATACGTGGGTAAAGGTTGTATTGCTATCTGAGCGGTGATTCATCCATCTGTGAAGCAGGACGAGGCGGTAATAGGAAGGAGCCGATCGCCGGGGGCAAAGTTGGAATGCTAGCTCATCAGAGGCAGTGAACTCCGGGCGCCACGTCGTTAAATAGAATTCCATTATTGTTTCATAAATAGAGAGATTGAAGTGCCCAGGCCAGGAACCGATGATCATAGGGGATTGCGCGTTAGCTAAACTCGAGACTAGTATTTGTTTTGAGTAAGTGGTTGTCTCGGCTAATAGTAGGGTATTTCATTGTTAAGAGCTTGTTGAACGGGATTTATGGAAGAATCCTGCGCGGCTGTTTGTGCCGGATGCTCGGCGGTTGCCGGGAGATGGGGAGCTAGTGGGTTTCTCACCGTCTCCTGGTTAACATCACCCCTAGGAAACGGTTTGGCTCCATCCGCCCCTGCAGAGGCTGGGGTAGCTGAAGGGCAGGGCCGCAGCACTGGCGCAGCTCCTAGTAGGTGCTCAAAAAGCACGCATGTGTGTGTGAGAATGTGTGTGCATGTGTGCAAGTGTGTGCATGCGTGTGCACATGTGCGGGATTTAGGGACAAGAGCCTCGGCTGGGCCATTTGCTTCCATTTCCTTCGGGTCCAGGGGCACCCCCCCCCCTTTGTATCCACCTGAGAGAGGCAGCAGGACATGACAAGCCAGATCTAGGTGAACAGGTGAAGTGTCGTCAGGTGCAAAGAGCTTCCCTGTCGGGGCAGAGCCCAGCTCAGAAGCACTGTGGAGTGGGGTGTCCCTAGGGTGGAGAGGGCAGTGTGCCCCTGGGCCTTCTCCATGGAGCCTCCCCAAAGGGCCTTTTCAGGGCAGAGAAAGCAGTTGACAGCTTGAATCCCTCTCTCCATGCCCGTCTGTGCTCAGCCTTCTTGGTTTGGGGGACATTTCCAGAAGACTACAGCCTGTAGTCCAGCTTTTCCTTCCCAGCTTGGCTGTGGGATCACATGGATTGAGGCCCCTGGGGTATCCCCAGAGAGTCAATTAAGCCATGGCGTCAGCACCCAGCTCCTCTACCCGGACATCCATGGGCACAGCCCCTCCCACCTGGGGGCACACTAGTGCCTCCTCTCCTCCTCAGCGGCTACTCCACCCCCAAGAGTGGAGACCCCAGAACAACCAGCGCCCCACAGCAAGCTGGATCTAAGGAACCTGAAGGGCAGAGACACTCCCCCCAATCACCTCCCAGCTCTGTACTGACCCCGGGCTGTACCTTGTTGGGCCATGTTGTGTTCTGAACTAGCAGACCGTGACCCTAGGATCCCACAAGGAATGCCCACAGGAACCCGGAGCCAGCACCTTGGGCAGGACCACACAAAGCCAGCCAGGTATCCCCGTTGTGGGAGGGCCAGCATGTGCCCGCAGACAGAGCCAGCCCACCTGGCTGGGAGTGCTGGGAGGGAGCTCTCAGCCCAGCATCCGGGATGCCCACAGCCGGGACAGTCCCCGTGGCGGGTTCTGGGGACCGTTCATCCCTGCACCCCTGTGTTGTCTTGTGTATTCCAAGAAATCTCCCACCTGTGGGGCCTAACTGGCCTTCAGAAATCTGCCCCCCACCCCAGGACCCTAGGTCTGACCGACCCCATAGAAGTCCTGTGTCCAACCATCTTTGCACTCATGGGAGCTGCTGATGCAGGAGGACTGGTGCTCAGAGGCAGGAGGGACCAGGCTACTGAGGGCAAGACCGCTACATCAGACAGCGTGCAGGACGGTGGGCTCGTGGGTTTCCCCCTTTCCAGCCTCAGTTTCCCCCTCTTTACACAAGGATGGGCTAGTCTCATAATAGGTCAGGAGGGGTCGTGTTTATGGGAGACACCTGAAAGGGTCCCTTCAGGTTCCTCATGCACGCCACCCCGCACCCCCACCCCCCCGTGCGGCTGGACCTCCTGTGATGGCTCATGCAGGTAACACTCGTGTCCGGGTGCCTGGCTGGTCCTGCGTCCCTGGCTCTGACCCCCAGGAGCGTCTGTGCCGTGGGGGATGGAAGATGCAGGCTTTGATGCAGGTGTGCAGCCCCCGCTCATTAAAGGTAGCCTGCACGTGTTTCCAGAGGAACAAAGGACCCCTTCACTGTCACCTCCCCGGGGGGCCGGGCGCCCGCCCCGCCTGCGACCCAGGAGCCACACTGCCTCCGCTCCCTCTGCACCGTCCGTCCGGCTCCCGAGGCCCGCACGCCGCAGCTCGCCCACTACACGCTTTGTTTAGTCTGAGTTTCTGGGCGTCGGGCTCTTTTTTTCTCCAAATTCTTCCAAAATTCTGTAGGCTGAAGACACCACTCATGCAGCCCAAGGGAAGAGTAAATAACCCTCCTCGATGGAGAAGTTCCTGTCTCTCCCGAGGGTGATAGCAAGCCGGGAGAAGGAGGGTCACTGAAGCATGACACCCCCACGCCCCACCGGAAGGCCTCGCAAGCCCAGGCAGGAGGAAGGGCGCCGGCAGTCCCCCTGCCGTCCTGAACTCAGGACTGCCCCTGAGACAGAGGGTGGTCTCCAAACCAGACTGAACCATCCACTGGAATCCCAGACCAAGGGCCTCACTCCCTTCGATTCTGAGTCAAGACCACGCTGAGGTGGTGGCTGCAGGCTGCCCGCCAGAGGGACGGTTCTCAGCTCTGCCAACTGGCTCTCGGTGGCATTAGGTCCTCGAGTGAAGCCCCGATTGATGTGACATCCAGTCCCCTGGGCAGGGACATGGGAGCCCCATTTCCCTCCTGCAAAAGATGTGGTCAAGTCACTATGGTCCCAGAGGTGGCACAGCCTCAGGGAGTGGCACAAATCTGCCCTGTAACCAGACAAATACGTGATCCCCACTTCCCACAGGATGCTGGGCTCCAGGGGGGAAGAGGTGAGAATCTGCTTATGCCACTGCCTGGCTTTCAAGGGATCTAAGAAGATTGGGGGTGAAAGGGACACATAGAAAGGTGACTTAGCACTTCATCTGCTTCTCTGTGCTCAGGGACCAGGGCCGGGGGAGGCTTCCAGCAGAGGCCCTGCTCCAGGGCCAGGGGCTCGTGCCAGTAGGCAAGGAAGACTGACGTGGGGTGGCTTGTGTACTGTCTTAAGCATAAGGAAAGGAAGGAGTAATTAGGGATTTGGGATGGATGACCCCACCCTGCACCCTGTCCCTGCCCCATCCATTGTCTGTGCAGCAGTTTTCCCGTGGGGGTATCCCTTCCCCTCTCCCATCTGTGCTCATGAGCTTTGTAGTCCGTCAGGACCGCCCTGCAGTGGGTGCTGGGATCTGCGGGGCCTCAGACCCCTCTTTGTGGCTCAATGTCCTGGGCTCAGGGAGCCCCATCCACATGTCTGAGGAGATCCTAGGGCTGGCGGGGGTGGGAGGATGGTGAGGCATGAAGGGTCAGGGAGGGGAACCAGTCTCCTGCATTAAGCTGAAGCCAATACACATGCACCCCTACCCTCAGGACCAGGGTCTGGGATGTGTTCAAGGGAACTCAAGAGTCAGAGAAAGGCTGCCCCAGGGTAGGAAGGAAGCAAGAGAGTGGGGCTCAGGAGTCCGGAGGAAAAAGGAAATGAAATGTAGTGGCCAACCCTGGGGTGGGGGTTCCCAAACATCCCCACAGCAGGGGGGTCTCCAGGGGCAGGGCTGGTAGACCAGTCCCCAAGAACCAGACATTGGGAGGCTGTCCCTTCAATTCCCGGATTCGAATCAGCAGGAGATGGCTCCCTCTGTCGACCTGGGGTCCCGGTCCAGCCTCCCTAGGGCACGACTGCCAGAGCAGAGGGCCTGTTTGCGATGAAGGACATGGCCAGTGTGAGAGCCACAATCCAGATGTGACCTCTGAGTCCACAGGATGAGGTTGGGACAAGGGAGTCAACCAAGTTTACATTTTCCCAAGTTTCATTCTTTTACATCAGATCGCGGGCCTCTGCTTCCCGGCAGCGCCTGGAGGGCTGTCACAGTGGACAAATGATGGTGGCAGAGGCCTGGCTTCGTGAAAGGCCGCTCCTTCCAGTCTGAGGTCTCGAGAGGCAGCTGGGAGCTCTCTGCAGAGGCTCCTCTGGACGAGAGGCATTCCCAGGAGGGCTTCCCCTGTTCTTATGACACGGCCGTCCTGTCAACTGAGGTCTGAGGCCCCTGCCTGGGACCCAGGGCAGACGAACTCCTAGCCACATGGGGCCTAGAGCATCCCGAGCCACAGAGGAGGGGCCCTGTCATGATGCTTTGGTTACTTCTGGGCAGAGTCATTCTTTTTTAGTTGTACTTCTGTTTTGCTGTAAGCTTTCCCTCTGGCTGCAAGGTCAGCTGTCCCCACAGTGTGCCCTGACCACCTAGACGGGGCACCTGTATCACTGGCCAGTCCAGCCAGGGCCGCAGGGTCGATGGAGCCACACGCCACGCTCCCGGACATTCCTGCTCCAACACCCACCTCCTCCAACACATCGACTCTGCCATTGGGGAAAATATCGTGTTGTGGGTACTCGTGTTTCAGATTTTTCCGTCTTTGCTGTTCGTGAACGTGTTTCTTCTTCCAGAAATGCCTGGCTCACTGGCTTCTGGAATGGTTGTGTCATTGGGGCGCGTGCATGGATTATCACACTCGGTTTTGTGACTCCCCCCCCGCCCCCCGTGGTCTGATCCTGCCGAGGCCTGTGTGCTGTCTTAACCTTTCCTCCAGCTTCGTTTCTTGTTATTTTTCGTTTTTATCCTGTGTGCTGCCCCCGTCCCGCCACCCTCCCACCCGCCCCACACATTTGTGTGTGAGATCCATCCACCTATCCACCAGGCGAGTGATGGGCAAGCACAAACAGAAACAGCTTCCATCTCTACCAGGTGCCCGTCTTTCCTGCAACGCTGCACACGAGGGCCGCACCTGAGGGCCATGCCCCTGGATGGAGGGAAGGCGGCTCAGTGGGGCCGCCTGCTTGCTTTGTGCGCTTACCACGCACAGCCGTTACTGCCTTCCTATCCCCCTGCTCCTGGACGAGCTTCCCAGGAACGAGGAATACCTGCCCACAAATGAACACACAGAAAAGGAACAGGTGCTTTTGTGGTTGGAGGTACATGCATCAGACACAGAGGGAAGTCGGGTTTGCATCACTTTACGTGGCTCCTTGGCCATCATTCCTGCCAGCGTTTCTGTTTTCCAAGGAAAACATCTCACGACCCCACGTGTAGCCCCCTACTAACGGCGGGATGCCGTTGGCCGTGACGAGGTTTTGTCCAAGCCCCAGCCACAGACCATGACCCAGGCTCACAGGGCCGAGAGCTGGTAGGCACAGGCATGCTCCCCAGTGAACAGACTGTAGGAGGCACGGCTGCAGAGCAGGCTTCACTCTCGGTCTGCTGGGTTGTTATGCTGAGCAAAGCCCCGGTCCCAAACGGGCCCCGGTATCCACGTGCTCTCAGACGTCCATGCTCACACCTGAACCAGCTCTGTGTTTCCAAGGCCGCCTTCTTAGCCTGAGCATCCTGGAGCGTCCTTGAGACTCATTCCTGCCGTTACCGGTTGGATGCACTTTGCACGGCACAGTGGAAGCCTTGGGGAGGGGCGGGGAGGGTCTCCCTAACTTCTCTGGCTTGGGGCCCTCCCTCAGGAGCTGCTGATATGCGCTGAGCAATTGGGTGCACATATTTAGCTCAGGCAAAATTTGGGGACACCTTAAACTAAATGAGAACCCAGATCATTCCCATTTATACAGATAGACAGATAGATGACAGACACATAACCAATCCTCATTGTTTGTGGAAGTTACGTTGTATAAAATTTCCAGGGACGCTGAATCTCTCACACTGTTCCTGGGTGACGCAGGGGGCTGGTTCCCACCAGCCTCTGGCCACATTTCTGTCAGCCCATCAGTACACAAGCCTGTTTCGTACGCGCTTCTGTTTACAGACACATCTGTGTGTAGCGCTGACTCGTGAACATTGAACTCCCAGACAGCAGCGCCGAAAGTCGGTGCATACACAAAGCTTCTCTGACACCTTTTCTCCATAAGGCACAGCAGAGCCTTCCGGTGCTTGGGACACTGGACAGCCCTTCAGCCCTGTGTGTAAGAGCCACTTTAAATAGTGAAATCAGGGATCCCTGGGTGGCTCAGCAGTTTAGCGCCTGCCTTTGGCCCAGGGCGCGATCCTGGAGACCCGGGATCAAATCCCACGTCGGGCTCCTGGTGCATGGAGCCTGCTTCTCCCTCTGCCTATGTCTCTGCCTCTCTCTCTCTCTCTCTCTCTGTGACTATCATAAATAAATAAAAATTTAAAAAAAAATAGTGAAATCACCACCACCACCACCAACAACAACAACAAAACACAAAAAATGCAAAACACAGAGACAAAATGCACAGCAAAAAGGATGCCTGGTTACAGTCTGGTCGCTTCACAGCAGACAGTGCCGTCCCACCGGCCTCCGCGGGGAGCGTGTGTGGCATCAGCCCAGGCTCCTCATCCATCCGTGCGCATCCACGAGAGACGGCACAGGTGTGCTGACTGATCTGGGGATCACAAATACATTTGAGTGAGTATGTGGATTCACAAGTACACAATGTGTGCACGAGGGTCAACTGTACATAAGACGATGGAACGGACATCAGCTTGACTGAGATATAACCCATGCACAGTAAACTTTACCCCTTTGAGGTGTACGGTTTGGGGGGTGGGTTCTGGATATGCACACGGTGGTGGAGCTGCCACTGCCCATTCTGAGAACATCTCATCGTGCCTTCCCCATCCCCCCACCCCAGCCCCGGGAAACCAAGAGTCCACCCTCAGCGTCTGCAGATTGGCCTGTTCTGGACACGCTTGTACATGGAATCATGGATATGTGTCCTTTCCTATCAGCTCCTTTCACTGAGCGTCCTGTGTTAGGTTCCTCCAGGCTGTGGTGTGTACTGGCGTTCGTTCCTCGTTACAACACAGTGATGGTCCACTGCATGGGTGGACCATATCGCTGCCCATCTCTATTCTGTGGACCCTCTGGTTGTTTCCAGGCTTGGGCTACAGTGAATGGCGCCGCTGTGAATGTCCTTGTACAAGTTTTTGTTTGTGGATATGTGCTGAATTCTCCTGAGTGCGCACCTAGGGGTGGATTTGCCAGTCATGACCTCCGTCTCCTGTGCGTGCTGTTTCTTGGGATGAAGCTCTAGGGAGTTCAAGAGGAGACCAGCTTTTGGGTGCTGGGGATGGGAAGGCAGGAGTCCAGCCAAGGACTTGCAGGGGGCTGGTCACGTCTGTGAACAACACTGCCTCTGAAGCAGCAGGGAGCAAAGAAGGCAATTTTCTGTGGAACTTTCTCTTGACAGGTTTTAGGCTGCCGAAACCAGATTCGTAGCCCAAGACAAATGCCCACCCTACGTTGTGACACAAAGAAGGTCTGTGCTTCAGCCCCGGCTCTGCAGAGCCACTGGGCTTGACTGGCCTCCGAGCACAGGTGCAGGATGGAGCCCGTGAAGGGCGGCAGCTCGGGAGGGGGTGGTTGTGCTCTCATACCGGCAGGGACAGGCAGGGCTCTCGGGGAGCCGTTGGACAGCACCCAACCCACACTCGCTGCCCCCTCCATCTCCAAGTGTCCAGCAGGACCCAGATCCTCTGCAGAGGCCACAGGTGGCCTCAGAGTGCAGGGTCACCTCCCAGGGTCCCTTTACCCCGGTCGCTGCACCTGGGGAGACAACTCAGCCCCAGGGGCCCGGCCAGTGCAGGGCTGGCCCACCTCTGCACTCTGACCCACGGAATGGATTGCATGGACCCTGAGCAGTGAATAAACACATATGAGAGTCTCTGTGGGCCAGAAACAGTGCGAATGAGGAAGGCCGCCTGCCTTCAAGCAGCCGTTCCACATTGTAGTCCTTTCGTGTGCGAACATTTCACTAACACTCACAAAGGATCCACTCTGGGAGAGGTCCCCATGGACGCTGAAGTAAGGAGATCCTGGCACAGGGACAGAAGGGCAATTGGACCCATGTGCAAAGCCTGCTGCATGGACAGCGCCCTGGATGGCGAGGGAGCTTGAGCTCAGGCAGCGCGGCCCACAGAGCAGTCCTGTCCACCCTCCGCTCTGCGCCACCTCTGGCTGCTTGCTGTTCTTAAACACCCTGGGCCTGATCAGTGGCAAACATCCAGCTCCATAATTAGGTGTAAGTAGATTTTCCTTTTTTTCTTCCTATTTGCTTACTTACTCATGGCCTCTTATATGTCACTAATGATTTTGGCTGAAGTTCATCAGTCGGTACAACACTGGTGTGGCTGACTGACCATCACAGCAGCAAAACGCCATGACACGCAGGTCTGAGAGCCACAGTCAGGGAGCCGAGCAGCCTGAGAATGGTGAGGAGGGTGCAAGGTGGGCGGGATTGTTGGGCCCATCACCGTGGCTCCCATGGGTTGTGGATCTGCTTTATTCACGTGCCTCATTAAGGCAGAACTCCACAACCAAAGGCCAGGAATCGGGACACAGGCTTAAGGAATCTTCCACGTGAGAGGCTGAGTGGTTGCCAAGGGATATACCCTCTCTGACCTGGAAAACGTCGTGGTCCGAGCAAGCCGGGCACTGAATGTTCTGGAAGGCTGAGTTTCCGTTACACTGAGACCTAGCCACATGGGGACATGCGAGGGCCATGGATAGAGATCACTCTGCGGGTGTCCGCCATGCAGCTCTCTTAATGCACACAGGGACAGGATGTTTGGGAGGGATTTTAAGTATTCCACAGGAAAATATGAATGCTGGAAGATATTTGCACTAATTGAACTTTTAAGGCGGCTTTCTGAGATATAACTCACCTCCCAAGCAAATTACCCAGTCACTTAATTGCTCAATTTGGGGAATGTTGTCTTGGGTTGGCATCACTCAGCTGTGGACAACCGTCTTGCTCTGTGTTTGCTTGGTGATCTTCTCCAAGGACAGTGATCGCTCCAACCTCACCTACCTGATCCACACTCACCTAGGGTCCTGGAGCCTCATCGAGGGGCCCTGCGTGCCTTCCCACTGAGCATCGGGCCGGGCAGCCTGCTGGCAGGCAGGCAGTGTCCTTCCTCCTCCAGGCCAACACTGCCTGTTCAGACCACACGCCACTATGTGTAGCCTCGGTAGGGCAGCAAAGGGTTCTGGTTCGCCCAGGACTTTTCCAGTTTTAGCACCCCCAGGACACTTCTGGGCTCCTGCAGGCCAGGATGGCTGGTCACCCAGCAGACCAGTGGCATTGGGAGTCCAACCCTGACTGTGGCCTGTGGTGCCCCTGCTCCCCAACCCAGATCAGCAACCAGGAGGACAAGTGTATGTTGGGGATGGAGAGCAATGTGCCACCTGCCTATCCAGTTGGGGAGGAACTCAACTTCTTGGTACAAATCACTGCTGCCACTTGGGTTTATGATATGTGTCCTTGTACCTGGGTTTCTTAAAGAGCAGCGCACCTGTAATCCCCGAGCCCCCACCTCAGGTGTGGCTTTGCTGTGTCTTCTGCTGCTCTGAGAAAGAACTGAACTCCGGCCCAGATGCTACCCAGGGAGGGGTCACTGCAGACCCAGGTTCCAGCCAGACCACTGGCTCATCTTCTGCCTTTGCCACTTCCAGGCTATGTGGCCCTAATAGCTGACACCACATCTCTGCACCTCAGTTTCCTCTGTCGGAGATGGTGCTAACAATGTCTGGGTGACATGCTGCAGGGACAGCTACAGTGGGGTCCAGGGTAGGTCAGTCCCTAACAAACCTGAGCATTCCCAGGAGGCTTGATTTTTCCATGGCTCCTCCTTGAAAAATACCAAGCACCCTACCCTCCAACCCAATTCCCCAAATCCCGTCTGTGCTGTCTTCTTAGGTTCTCACCGCAAGGATGGGGAAAACCTGCAGACACCAGGCTTCTTCTCTCCCTCTCAGCGCCTGGTTCCCATCCTGGAAGGCCTTCTGGTTCCTCCTTCCATGGACAAGAAGGCCCCCAGGCGCATCCTCCTCTATCGACAGTGCATCTGCCCTCTGCTTCCTCAGAGCAGTGAGGGTAGGAGGCTCACGGGGAGGAAACCGGATTCTGATCAGTCAGCTGGACCTCTGATGTGTAGTTCTACTCAGGATTCACAAGCCGAGCCTGGCATCTCCCCTCACATCAGGGTGCAGGGCTGGGTCTGGCCACTGTGTACACAGATGTGGGGAGCGCTGACATGGCTTAGTAGATCTACCATCCTGGCTCCGCAGCCTTGGGCAACATTCTTGACCTCTCTGTGCTTCATTTACTATCTGTAAAATACCATAGAGAGTAATGAGGACCAAGGGTGAAAAGACGAGCAGCAGCTGTACTTGGCATGGAGAAGATGCTCAATAAATGTAACAAAGCTATCGTGATGATGATGATGATGATGGTGCCACTTCCCATATCCCCCCAAGCCAGCGTGCCTTGTGCACACCTTAAGCGTGTTTGCTGTGACTCTGGAGCCCGAGGCAATCTGGGCTGAAGCCAGGGACCTTCTGGAAGCACAGTCTTCTCCTTGGAGGCCCTCTGCCATCAGGGACAGGGTGGACAGAGGGCCTGGCAGAGAAGAGGGTGGAGGCCGAAGCGAGGCTATAGGGCCAAGGGGTCAGAGTCTTCTGAGAATTTGTGTGGCATGCACGGTGCCATATTCAGACCACAGATTCTGAGGAAAGTGCAAGAGCACTTCTTCCTGCCAGCCCCGGGATGCCTGCAGGGGTCAGAGCAAGTCTGGCCCCCAGGCAGGGGCCCCTGGACCCGACCTCACCAAGGGTGCAGGCGCATGTATATGCATCACATGGATTGCACTTTGTTTTAATCATCTTCCACAGGGAAGGTGCATTTAATATAGGAAGCCAGGGTCTAGTCACATATACAGGTCCGTGTTAGTTTGAGACTTTACAGCAGAGTGGGGAGCCTGGACATGCAGGCACCAGGCTTTGCCCCTGCCCCTGCCCCGGGACAGGTCACACCATCTGGACGACTCACTGCCTCTGCACAGTGGCAGATACTGCCTCACTGCATAGTACTGGGGAGGGGGGAGGTTAGTTGGGAAAATACATACAGAGCCTATTCGGAGGCGAACCCAAAAGCAGGAAGTCCACCGTGAGTGAGAGAGTTTCCTCATCCCTCAGCCTCTGGAGCTCAGCATCCTACCACCCATGTCCCCAAGAAGCCCCAGGCACACTCACACACCCCCTCCTCTGCTAAGGCACTGTCAGTCTGGTGGGGCTACAGCACCTGCCTGCCTGCCCCCAGCTTTGCCCATTTCTGGTTATGTGGCCAACAGGGTCCCAGCCATGCCCAGCCCGGGTGAAGTCAGGCTCTCCAGACACAGAGCTATGAACCAGTTGGGCTACTTGCTTCCCAGTGCCCATGGCTGCTCCATTCGTCAAACCAGCCAGTGAGCCCTTCTTACCCGGAGGGACCTGGTCATGGGGATCTAGCCCCAGGCTCTCCCAGCTCCTTCCCTCCACTGCCCCACTCCTTCTTGCCCATTAATTATTTGGGTGCCTCTCTGCAGAACCTGAGGTGACAGCCCCAGGGAGGAGTATCCCTATGTATGTGCATGTGTGGACATGTGTGTGCACACATGTGTGTGAGCACCTACATGATCTGTCATTGGTGGCAGGGTGCAGACAGTCCTCACCTGAACCTGGGCCAGGACCGCCCAGCTCAGGCTGCCCGTACTCTATGGGTGAGGGCCATGAGGCGGGGAAGGGGTTAACCCACCGGGCCGGGCGCAGGGTCCTGTGCCAAGACGGCCCGTCACTTCCCGCTAATGAAAACCAGACCCCCTCCTGCAACAATTGAGGCAGTGTTAACCGCTGCTCCCAGGGACGCATCTTTGTTGTTACTCCCAAAAAGTAGGCTCGGTGTGTCTGCATTTGCTGCCTTGCTTTCTTTTGCTTTTGGAAACAAATAGGAGAAGCCAAGTCCGGAGAGAGAGATTCTTTATTTCCTCTCCAAATTGCCTAGAAACCTGCCCCTCCATGATGCGTGCCTCCCTCTGCCCCGTGCCCACCAGTCTGAGGCAAATCCTGGCTCCAGGGAGCCCTCCCGGCCAGTGTGCTCCAGGCCCGTTGGGCAGGTCTCGGGAGGTCAGAGATGCAGGGGAAAAAATGAAGGACATTGTCAGGGATCAGTACGGCCGAGGACCAGGCCAAGCATGGAACAGATCGGTCTTCATTGAAGCCTCCTTGATGGTCTAACTGATGGGGAAACTGAGGCACAGAGAGATTGGGAAGTTCCCCCAGGTGGGCCAGCCAGGAAGGGCGAGAGCAGGAGGCCAGGCCTGCCTGACCCAACAATAGCCCGTGACTTGTCTCTCGTCCTAGGAGACTGATCCCAGGTCCATCCCACCTCCTGCCCAGGGAAGCCTGGATTCAACATCTTCCTAACAAGCCACCAAACTTCAGAGAGCCTTGCTTACACATAATCAGAAGGCCCACACCCTGCTGCCCCCTTGCCCGTGAGTGCAGAGGGGCTGCCAAGCCAGCAGGGTCTACACGGTCCCACCCCAGAGTCACAGGTCAGCTCCTGGAAAGCAATGCCCAGGCTTCGCGTGTTGACAGTAGGTTCAAATTCCAGCTTGACGGATGCTGAAGACATGCTCCAGGCTCTGACCCTCACTTTCTGCCTCCTTTTCTGTGAAAGGGCATGGCGGCCCAGACTCCTGGTGCTGTGAGCATCACAGGACAGGGCAAGAAAGCGCCCGGGCTCAGCCTGGCTTTCTTGGGCCCTTGGTAGGCAGCAGGGGAGCCGTGTGCATCCTCACCCCCATCGGGCTCTCCTCTGCTAGTACCACACTCATATATGCCGGGGTCCCGGAGGGGAGGCACGTCCTGCACTTGGCAGTCCACACCCTGGACAGGCTGGGGAGAGACAGGTGTGCCATCGATGAGGCCACAAGATGTTCAGCAGGACAGGCGTTGGGGTGTGGGCCACAGGACCCCACGCAGCAAGAGGCTGCCCCTGCACCCTCTGCCGAGGCTGGTCCCTGAGCCTAGCTACCCACCCTTGCCAGCAGCGCCCCAACTGCCCCGCTCCCCCTTGCCTGCATCTGACGCCAGCATCTCTCCCCTGGTGGAAAGTGTCTCGAGCCGTCCAGAGCCCTGGGCCAGTGGGTCCCCTGAGCGGATAAGCTCAGTAAGGGGCTTTCAGAAACAGACCTTCCATCCTCCGCCACGGAGCCCACCGACAGCCACCCTGCTCCACTCCGAAGGCTGGAATTTCAAACTTACACAAATATTCCAGTCCTTTTCAAGCATGTTCCAAATAGACATTTATGTTGGCTCAGGCAGTGTTTTCCTTTTATTGCTGTTATGAGATTCAACATTTTTCCAGAAATAACTTCTGAAAAGTGTGCCTGGATTTTGAACACGTGTGATCCTGACATACAGGGAGAAAGGCTTTCAAGTCACATCCACATGGACGCGTGTACCCACACGCTGCGCGTGCCCCGGGCAGGCGTCCTAGGAAGTGCTGCGTACATTCATCCACGGGGTCTCTGAGGAGGGGCTGAGCCGTCCACACGAGGGCCATGTCACATGCTGCGGCGCAGGTGTGGGCTGGGCGCATGTTCCACATGCATCCCCTGAGTGAGCCCAGGGACCTCAGACCCTCCGTCCAGCCCCCAGAGTCAGTGCCCTTCCCAGTGTGCCGATGCCAAAGGGGCCGTGGTTCCGCTGCCTACTCCGCGGCCTTCTGCCCACAAGGGGGTAGGGGGTTGAGGCCGGAGCTGTCCAGGCCTCAGAAAGGAATGTCACCCTCACTGTCTCTGAAACACTCACTGGTCCGTGCAGCTGGCCCCATGCTGGCCTCCAGGATTAGTCATCCCTGAAGCCGTGAGTCAGAAAGGGAGAGCGCGGCCTCCAACCGCCTGGGACGGAATTTACCAGAAGCCTTTGTGAAGAAGGAACCTGGTGCCTGCGGAACCTGAGGCCACTCCGGGAGGCTGAGGCCGGCAAGGAGGATGCTCGCAGCCCCACCCCATCCGTGTCCAGAGCTCAGAAACCAAGTGGAGAGAAAAATCAAATGTTCACGGAAAATTTTTCCCAAAGTGAGAAAGTGAGAGCTGGGGACGTGCTGCTCACCCCGCACCCCCGGGATGGGACCGCCTCCCGGGGACCCAGCCCTGCCGCGTGCTGACCCCAGCAAACCTCACGCTCCTGCTGCCCTGGCCTGGGATCTGCGAATGTGTGAAGGTATTAGCTGCCAGTTGGAACTGGAACGCAGCCTGGGGCCTCGCCCTCCAGCAGGAAAGCTTGTAAGGCAGGGAGTCTGGACCCAGCCCAGCATTCAGAAACAGGAAGAATTAACAGGAGTAAATGTGAGTGCTGTTAGCACTCCCGGCTGCGATTTATTGCCGATGGTGGGGAAACATCGTTTGGTTGCAGAGTTTCGTCCATTTGAATATAAAATGTAATTAATGAGTCACCAAGTGTGGGGCACTGGGAAATAGGTCCACCTACTTGGTTTTCAGGGTGTAGGATGGGCTCCGGAACGCACCGTCCTCCCCTCAGGGGGCGGGGGTTGAGAAACAGCCCAGCTACCCCTCCATCCCTCAGACCTAGAGAAGGAAAGCTGGGGTCATCGGGTAGCCCACGAGGTTTTGGGTGCAGGGGTTCTTGGGAGAGTGACGGGACCCTGTACGTGATGGGATAGGACGGACACCTGGGGACAAGGCCCAGTGTGTCGGGGCCGTGGTTGGGGTGACGTAAGACACTCAGCACCACTCTTCCTGACTCTTCTCACTCTGTTGTGGCCAAGACTATTTTCCCATTGGCCTTGGAGAGGAGAGGGGGAGAGAGGGAGGGCCGGAGACTGTGCCTCTCTTTGGAGGCTGATCAGATGACCCAGAGCCTGCAGGTCACAGGGCCAGAGAGACCAGGACCTAGGGCGTCAGAGCCCCCTGGCCCGGTGCATCCCCTCACCACATTGTGTTCAGTTACCCCCGGAGCAAGCGTCACCTGCCACCTCTTCTCTCCCTCTGCTCATGGAAGGTTGGGGTCTTGTCTTGTTTCCCCTAATCTCCTCGGCCCTGGGGGCCAGTTTGTTCACAGAAAGCTCGACCCCCGCCTCCCCTTCTCCTGGGCTTTGATCTTCTGGTTCGGGTTCAGCTGCTTCGTTTTCTGCACTTAGCAGCCTGGAGGGAGGCTGCCCCTGACCTGCAGCCGCAGTCTGGCAGACAGATGGGACAGGAAACGGGGAGTTTCTTTCAGCCTTCGCCCCTCTTCATCTTGGATAGATTACAACAGTAGCAGCTCCAAATGTCTTCATAGCCCATTTATGATAAAGCGATGGTAACATCACACGAGAAGAGAAATGTGCAGATTAGTGATATCCGGGCAAAGATGGATTGAGTGAGTTCCTGAGATTGCACGGAGCAGACCCCTCCCAGCTCTGCTGGTGGGGGGGAGCCCCTCCTTGGGGCTGGTGGGAACCCCCCCATAGAGCCTGGGAGATACTTGCCGCAGCCCCTCACCCTCCCCACCGCTCCCTCCCCTCCCCCACCCATCCCTCCCTCCCTGTATCTCCTCCCCCATCCATCCCCCCTCCTCTTCCATCCATCCCTCCTTCCCTCTCCCCCTCATTCCCCCTCCCTCCCTCTCCCTCTCCCTGCATTCTTTGCCTTTCCAAGTTTTTGAAAGTCTACAGGGCAACTCTACAGCAGCCCAAATAAATCAAGCTGCCATGGTTACTTTGCAGAAGGCTGGGGGATTTATATTTGAATTTCAGGAAGAGGGGCAAATCCATCACCCTGGAATGCTGCATCTATAGATTTTAAAGTTTGCTTGAATTATTAAGGGGGGGGGTGCGGTGCAGAGTGGAAGGGGAGTTTGGAATAAAACCAGGGAGGACTGGCCAAGGAAGAGCTCCTAGCTGAAGGACATAGGCACATTTATAAGCCATCAATAGGAACCATTAAGACCTGCGGCTTTCTCTTTGTTCTTTTTAAGAGGAAACACTTAACAATTTGTTGGTTTTTGTTGTCGTTTTTTAATGAGCCAAGAGAACATTGCCCTGTCCCCGCGCAGCCCCCGAGAGGAGGGGTCACAGGCTTTGTCTTTTATATTTTTCATCTTTTTCGTTTACATGAAAACTGACAAGAAATCCCCCCATGAAGGAAAGCCGATCTGCCCGGGCTGGTTTCAAAGAGCTCCAATTTAGAGCATCCCCAGCGACTTCATTTCTAATCATGTTTTTACTTTCCTGGTCCACCAATTGGAGACCCCCCCAGGTCACTCTGGTTTCTATTGATTAGAGCCCGGCTCCGAGGTGAGGGCCCAGGATGGACTGGGGGCAGGGAGGGGTGCCTGCAAGTGGCGGTGGCCCTGCCAGGGAAGGTATCTGAGGATTTGAATGACATCTCAGGGGACAGGATCAGGCTTCCACATTCCTTTCATCCATCAGATGAGAGAACAAGCCGTGGCTTTCAGTGGGACAGGGGCTGGGGTTCTCTCCCGCGGTAAATGGGCTCGGGCCACACAGATAAAGAGCTTCTCCTGTTCCTCCTAAACCGTTTCAGGCAGGAGTCGTCTGTCACTGACTCAGGGCGGGTGGGGGTGGGGAGGGACCTTTCAGCTCTGATTAGAGAGCAAGTTCAGGGCCACAAGGGAGATTTCCAAAGTCTTTGCAGCCCTGCTTGCGGGGTTTGCCCAGCTGTGGGGGAAGGGGCGCCAGCCTGGCATCCAAAGGGAACCCTCGTCTTCCATGGCACCCGCATCAGGTACTGCCCCAGCGCTCCAGGTCCTCAGGTCCCTATTGCAGATCCATCCAGCTTCCAGGGAGGACTGGGTGTTTATTATTAAATACTGACAGTATTCATCAAGCACTGGGAGGAACCAGGAAGGGGAGCGATGGGGAAGAGAAAGGGGGTGGGCACTGTGGGGAGAAGTAGAGATGTAGTCTGTAGGAAAAGGATACAGTGTAGGAGGAAGCGGGAGACATTGTAGCAGGAAGATGGGAGACAGTAGAGCAGGAAACAGGAGACATTGTAGCAGGAAGCAGGGATATAGTGGTAGGAAATGGATACGTGTAGCAGGAAGATAGGAGACACTGTAGCAGGAAGCAGTGTGGCCAGAACCAGTGACAGGTGCAATGACCCAGACAGAGGCATGTGGTTCTTCACAGCCTGATGCACGGAAAGCATGGGATAAATGTTCCCTCAGGAACCCCCTGTGGTTTGACAATATGACAGAAGATGGGAGGACCTTATCTCTGGCCATTGGTACAAGGGATGTTTGCCCCCTTGGCAGCCTGCTCCTGTGACGTAAGCAGGCATGGGGTTGAGGAGGTGTTGCTGGCACTTATTTGGGCAGTGACAGTCATGAGTTGAGGAGCAAACAGTCCTGGCCAGTCTTGACTCCGTTGAGGGTCCCAGCACAGGATGCATGTTCTCTCTGGGCGCTGTCTCTTGTTGCTGGCTCCATTACGAAGCTGGGTACAGGCTTGGGTGGCCAGGGTCCTAGGGTCTACGGTGCGGAGCCATGGGAAGTCTCCAAGGGGGGATCACGGGGGTCCCCGCAGCATCTTGCTTCGACCCAGATCCAACTTCCTCCCATGAAGCTGCCATGGGGGGTGGGGGGTGTCCCTAGAGCCTCACCACTCCTCAGCAGCCCTGGCCTTGGGGCCCAGCAGCTCCGGGAAGCCCTCTGAGGGCAGGCCTGGTGGGACCAGCGTCACGGGCCCCACGCCTTCCACACACCCCAGCCTCCTCATTCCAACACCACCAGCTCCGTGAGGGACGCTCATTGCTCACAGGATTATTTCCTTTTAATAAAGACCAAAAAAGTTTCCAAAGGCAAAATGACAGGCTGGTTAACTTTATATCCCAACTCCAAAAAGATACATTTTCCTCTTTGTAATGCACTAGTTAGTGGTTACTGGCACATTACATTAACTAATTTGAGATGGAATTATCAAATTTGCTCATTGCTGCTAGCGCTAATTTGAAACCTTACAATAAAGAAGGGTTTGAGAGGCACATGAAAGGGCGCCACCCACGGCGGCTCCGAGCCCGGCCCCGAGCATCACAGCGAGGCTCGCAAAGGGTTCGGGGTAATTGCAGTCATGAGCCGGAGTTGATTGAAGAAAATTATACCCCAGTTTTTTACTACAAGTTTTTTTTTGTGTGGCTTTTCTTAAATTATGCGGTGAAATTCAATTACAAGGGAAGACACGTATAGGACTTTTAATAACTGTATTAAGAGCATCTTTCGAGCTCCTTTCTGCTCCATCTTGTCAGGTTGCTAACCTACAGCTTTCTCAGACTTGTTACTATTCTCAAGGAGGTTGGGTGTCCTATGAGCGTGTGCGTGTTTTTAAAGAAAATTATCTGCTTCGAATTTTTTCATTGTCATGTTTTCTTCTTTTTTCATGTCATGTTTCTTCTTATCCTTCTACAGCTTAAACCAGAAAGTGTGGGAAAGGATGCTTCAGCACGTCATATATGCATATACACACTCACACCCACACACGTACGTAAGCATGCATGCGCATGCACACACGCACATATACACACTTACCTATACACATGTGCACACCCACACACATGCACACACTCACAAACACACACTCACATATACATTCTCACACATACCTACACATGCGCACAGTCACACACTCACCTATACACGTATGCGCACATTCTTATACACTCACATAAATGCACACACAAATGTATGAACACTCATGCACACATACCCATACATGTGCAAACACACACATACACATGCAGGCACGCTCACACAATACACACACTCACCTATACACATGCACACTCACATATGCACACATATGCACACGCGCACAGTCACATACACACTCACACCTATACACATGCACACATTCACACTCACATATGTGCACACACTTGTACACTCACATACACACTCGTGCACACACTCATACACATATGCACACATATATACACGTGCACACACACATATACACGTGCACAGATAGATAATTTCTTTTCCGGCTTGGGGTTCTTTGCTCCATCCTTGCCAGCAAACTCTTGTGGCCTTGAACTTCCTTGTAGGGTAGGGAATCTCAATAATCACATTTCCAAACTGCAAGAAACAAAAGCAAATTTATAAATTCTGAGCATCATCTGGATATTTCAGGCATGCCAGAAAGCAAGAGAGGGTGTGTTTTCCCCTGCTTACTGAAAGATTTGTAACAATAAAAAGTAATCAAAACGCTGAGGGGAAAAAAAAAAAAACAAAAACGCTGAGGGAATTGTGCTTGTGGCCAGCACTTTACCCACTTCCACTGGAAAAACACGACTGTGAATGAGAAAGAACAGCCCCTGAGCTCTATAATTAATTCATTCACATTTTCAAATGTATTTACATGTTTAATGCCACAAGTGGCTACAAACGTGGCATGACATTTGAAGTGACACCCAGGAATTCCGACCCAGTGTGTCCTGCTTCCATTGTCTGAAGTTGGGAGGAGAATGCTCCTCCAGAAGCAAGGGAGCAGAGGCACTTTTGGGTGACATTTAGGAGAAATGAGGATGCTATGGACTGGGGGCTAGCAGGTCCAGAGGCCACCTCCCTGTCCTCCTGTAGCCCAGCAGGGGTGGAGGAACAAGGAGGTCAGCTAGGAGGAGGTCTTGGATACGTGGCTCCACACGGGATCCTACTGATCCCTTTGGAGGTCAAAGGAGAGACTAGAAGCTGGCAATAGGCTCGATATTTTAAGTGTGAATCAAAACTGGCCAGTTTTCTTCTGACATTCTTGGGCATTTATTTCAAATAGTCCAGCCTTCACTGGCTTGAGAGCATTGTCCTCTGGGGCAGTAGGGGAATGACAGGGAATGATGTGGACTGTGGCTTCTGGTTCCAGCGGAGTGGTGGCTGAAGTCTGAGGCCTTCAAAGCAGGTGCAGGGAGAGTGGGGGAGAGAAGAGGAGAGAGGCCCTCCCAGCATGGGCATCTTGCTGGCCAGCCCCTGGCTCCAGGGATTGGGGGTGGGGGGTGGGGGCTGAGCACCCATGTAATGACCCACCTCACTGCCTAGGTAGGGACCCTGAGCCCCAGGAGTCATACTGACTTCCCCAACTTCGGGGCACAGCTGAGGCTCAGCCCAGCCTTGCTGGCTCCCAGTGTAGAGTTCTTTCTCCTGTGTCACCCAGGCTACATACATGACACTAAAAGCCATTGTCCATGGACAGGTCGGCATGACCCTGCCTACATGTGGCAGAGACAGTGACAAGGCTGTCCCTTAGAGGAGGGTGCTTGGGACTTGCTGCCACAGTGGCCGGGTACGACCTTTTGAAAGACCTACTTCCTTTTTCCTCCATGCAGAGTAATGCAGGGTGTACACTCGTGCCCTCTACTGTTAATTAGCTGTACTGCGGTGCCAAGAGAAAATGCACAAGGGTGCAGAATTAAAAGAAGCATATAAATCAGGCCAAGACAAAAAAATAAATTGCTTGCTGTCTGTTAAGAACCAGACCCTACAGGTCCCTGGGAATTTGAAGGTGAGGCGTTGGCGTTTGCAAGGTCCAACGAAATGGTAGATGGTGCGCTGCATGTGTACCTATGTGTAAGGTGAGCGTGAGCGAAGGCGAGGGCTGCCTGTAGGGTGCAGCCATGGGAGGAGGGGCAGGTGCTGGGGGCTGGTGGCACACCTGGGTTCTGGAGAAACAGGCTCATTTTCCAGGTGGCCCAGGCCATTGTTATCACCCTCCCAGGGCACAAAGTCTGCATCCACCTTGACCCTGAGCAGGCAGGGAGAAGACTCGATAAGGTGGGCCTGCCTTTCTAAAGAAAAGCCTCCTGCTGAAGCCATCCTCCTGGGCACCGTGCAAAGGTCCTCCTGAGATAAGACAAAGTTCTTTGATCTCCATCGATCCCTCTAAAGTCTTCTCCCCAAGCTGAGGTGACTCAGAGACACCGCCCACCCAGCCCCACCCCCTGCCCCTGTTGTGACAGGAAGAGCTTGAGAGCTACACCTGCTCAGCCAGTTCCCGCCATGCCCTCCAAGGGGTCAGGTGAGGCCAGGCCCAGGGTGAGGGTGGGAGGCACTATTTAGAGAGGACACGCACCTCCCTGCCTGCTCCATCCATGACCCTGGCCAGGCAGTGCCACCCTGGCACCCAGGCACATTATCACACTGTCAGAGGGATGAAGGCTAGACACTGGGGTTTGCTTTTGTCACGCAGCTCAGGGGGCTGCTCCAGGTGCTGTGTGCGACACCACGGGGTCTTCACAAACCGAAGGGAAGGCGGGGAAGCCAGAGGATGGAAGAGTGTGAGGGTGGAGGCATGTGGGAGCATCCCTCCACGAAGCCTGAAGCTGCTTGGACCTGAGGGGGCCTCCGTGGGCACCTGTGTGTGCAGTGGGGGCAGGCGTGAGAATAGCAGTGAGCGTGTGTACACGAGTGTGTGGTTGTCTGGGAGGGCGCATGCTCACCAGGCTGCCTCTGGAGCTCAGAGACAGAGAGGAAACAGGGCCTAGAATAAGCCGTCCGTTGATTGACTCAAGTTACATCACTCTCCTCCCCTGGAGACCCTATAAATCTCCCGCTCCTTGTAAAAATAGAATTTAAAAACAATCGAGACTCCCAGCCAAGCCCAGGCCCAGCCCCTGTGGCCTGTGGACAGGGCGGGTGAGCGCTCATGGGCAGGTCCTGCCCCACCGGACCTGCGCTGAGGCCAGCGGCCCAGGCACCCCGCTGGTTTGTGGGTTCCACTGTCCTCCCAGCCCGGGTGGGCCCAGATGTCACAGGCAGGCAGCCTGCAGCCACCAGCTCCACAGGCGGGAATTCCTGTACCCGACGTCCCGGCCTCTCCATCAGACGCCACCCCTTGATGGGCAGAGCATCCTGTTACCCGGGTCTGGGCCACTGTCACCCATGACAGTGGGTGGATGTCCATTCATCTTCCCTCTTCCATGCAAAGCTCCACACCACTGAGGACCTCCCATCCCTGCCCATCCCCTGAGGGAGAAATGAAAGAAAAATCCATCTTATTCTAAAAGTGGACTTTCTACTTGCTGCCTGTGGCTCGCTTGAATGGCACTCCCCGCTCGAATGTACTCTGCTGAGGAGGAGCTCAGCTTCCAAGCTGAAGGATTTCTGGGCCCAGGGGTGCCAAGGGCAGGGTGCCAGCCAGTGCGTGGTGTTGGGGGGTGTGGTGCCGCCTCCCAGGAAGCCACTGGCTCCCAGGAAATGTCCCCCTGGACGGGACTCTGGATCCCCGTGCAACCATCCGGTGCATTGGCTTTGGGCAACCCAGCATCCCTCAGGCAGCGGTCGGGGGGGTCTGCGCACCTCTTGCTAGCACCTGCTGTGTGTGTTCAGCGTGGACGTGAGATGCTGTTGTCATCTTTTCAACCTGAGATTTGGGGAGGGTCTCTCTTGGGACTTAGCACCCAGGAACACTGGGGACTCCCGCCACAAGCAGCCCCATCCCTCAACGGCATTGGTAGTGCCACACCGTGAATCTGGGAATGACAAGACATCCGCCATCCCCAAAGGAGGCTTTGCTAGTCGGGCCACCTGGGCTTGGAACAAATTGGAATGTCGTTAGAATGCTGAGGCTGCAGTGGGCAGTGGTTTGAGTTTGACCTTCAGGCCACCTGGGGGGCTGAAGCCAGTAAAGTGCTCTGTAAGCTGCCAAGGGTGGACCCTGCCCTGCCCACCCGGGAAAGCCTCTCCTCCCCCCTCTCAGGAGGGGCTTCTGCCCTGGGACCCCCAGCGGGAGTTCGTGGGGACCAAGGGGCACCCCGCCAGCCACCTGTGGGTGCCCGTGAGCCCCTGGCAGGGAATCTCCACCCCCGCCGTCAGGGCTGGAAACCAAACGTGCACAATCAGAAAAAGCCCCTTCAAGGGCGTGTGGAGGTTCCCGGAGCCGCCGACTCTCCAGCAGGCCTGATTGCCCTTAATCCAGAGCAGTAAAAGCCGTAAGGCCTGGTATCCCAGAACCTCATCAACAAAGAGCGCCTTTTCCCAGAGTATTTACAACTTCTGGCAAGGCGGGTAACAATGTGACAGCTTATGTAATGATGTCAAGAGGCCTTTCCAGCTTAGAGAGCCTCTGATGGGCCCTGGCTCCACACGCAGAACCTCCCGCGGCTGTGGGGCTGCAGGTGGGCCCGGAAGCAAGAACAGCTTCCTCGCTGAAGAGGAAAAGAAAAAGACAGGGCAAGGGCGGGGGCAAGGACGGGCTCACGGTCTCCCCAGGCTCAGGAGGGAAGGGAGGCCTGGGCTGCAGAATGGATCTGGACCAGGAGCCCAAATGCGGGGGTCGTGGCAGAGGGGCAGGCGTCTCCCGGACACTTACCTCCCACAGCCAGAGAAACAAGCCTGCCTGGCCTGGGTGCAGCCAGGACAGGGTAGTGACCCCCTCCCTCCTCCCTAGCCGCTCGGCAAAGCGGGCACAGGGCAGGACTCTCACAACTGGGCACTCTGAGGAAAGGCTTTGCCTTGCAGGGCTGCCCTATCCAGGCCTGCCCAACCCCTTACCCCTTAAGCTCCGCAGACACATCTGCCCCTGCCTGGCCCGTCCTGCCCATCCTGGGCCCTCCCCATCCCTGCCATCCCTGTTCTGTTAGGATGCTTAGAATAGCTTCCAAGCAATCTCCCTTTGCACCGTCCACGTGCTGCCAGGCTGGAGGCCATCATAAGACACAGATCTGAGAGATTCATTCATTCATTCATTCATTCATTCATTCATCCATTCATTCCCTGAGGAAACTCTCTAGTCATCACCTGTAGTGAAAGCCGGGCAGCTCATGCACTAGGCCCGGGCCCATGCAGGAGAAGGGCCACTGGCTCCATGGAAGGATGCCCCAGAGTCCCTTGTAGGGGCACACTTCTCACCCCAGCCCCAGACAGGGGACCACGGCTCCCAGGACTGGTGGCCCCATGCCCACCCCTCCGGGTCCTCTGCTCTTTGCATTCAGACTTAAGGAAAACGCTTTCTTGAAGTGGTTGCCAGAAACCTCCAGACCTTCTCTGAGGGACATAGGGAGTAGCTTCCAGGAAACCTCTCACTGCCTGAAAGCCACAAAGCACCACCCCCTGTGATGACTAGCCCCACTGAGCGGGGTGAGTGGGGTGAGCGAGGCGGGTAAGAGGGAAGCTAACTGTGACGAGGCCGCAGGCTCCCAGGATGGGGTCAGACCCTCCCACCCTGGTGGGCAAGGCCTCAGGCCGGCTCCGTCCTGTTGGGTCAGCACTCTCTGGGGAGATAAAAGCAGTGGACACTATCCCTGGGGTTGGGTTCCCTGTGGCTGAGGTGGAGACCTGCCTGTGCCCCTGACTACTGGCCTGAGCGGGTGTCCAGCAGGGGTGCCTGGCGATGGCACTCGGGGACAGGCTTAGCGTCCTGGGGCTGCCATAACGACATGGCACACGCTGGGAGGTGTACATCAATACCCATTTCTCTGTGAGGGCTAGAGTCTGGGGCCGGAATCCAGGTGACCTGGGGCTGGTTCCTTCTGGGGGCTGTGAGGGGACCTGTCCTGGTGTGGCCAGCCATCCTTGTCTCACCGACCCCACACCCAACCTCTGCCTCTGTGCTCACATGGCTTCTCCCCGTGTGTCCACAAACACCCTACTTGCAAGGAAGGCACGTTTTGAGGTTCTGGGCAGACATAAACTTTAGGGGAACACTGTTGAATTCACTCTCGGGACCACAGAGAGCTCTGGGAGGTCAGGGTAGGCGCTGCCAGAGTTGGAGGCCTGTCAACCAAGGCAATGGCCTGGGTGACTGCTCCCCTCCTCTTTCTGAAGCCCCAACATACTAAACCTCACCCCTATGTCCTCACCCCATATATGTGTGTGGCTCCCACTGAGGACTGATCAGAAGAGCAGAAGAGGAAGGGGCCCAGCGTGGCCTAGGAGCCAGAGTCTGGGATGGAGGATGGCCCCAGCAGACTTCAGGGACACTGGGCGTGGCCACCTGCCCCAGCCACCTGTCCCAGCCCACCCCTGCCCAGCAGCAGCTCCTAGGCTCCTTTGCCCCGTGGGCTGCCCCCAGGCCTGACAGCAGGGGCGGCTGCTGCGTCTGTGGGCTGGGAGCAGGGAAGAGGGTCTCCTGCGCCCTCCAGGCCATGCTCAGCCTCACTGGCACCGCATCTCCCCCATCTCAGAGAGAAAAAAGCTCTCGGAGCCTCCAGGCCACTGCGGGCTGCCACAGACCACCCTCCGTGGGATGAAAGGGCCACACAAGCGGGGTAGGGAGCGGGCCTGGCCGGGCTGAGGACCCCAACACCTCCCCGGCCAGCAGGAAGGCTGAGGCCCGAGGGCGGGCAGGCAGGCGCCAACCTCCTGAAACCAACATTGGGCAGTTGAACTCTTGTTTCTACAGCCTCTTTTTTCTGAATTGTCTGTCACTCAGCTCATAGTCCCCTCGTGAGACTCCAAGTATAACACTGTCCGAATCCAGGCGTCTCTCTCCCAACTGGACTCTGCGCTGGAGATCTGTGCCTCAGGGGGAGGCAGCGCCTCGGGCCGTTGGAGGGATGGGCGCTAAGACATTGGGTCCACCTGTGAGGCCGCGGCTTGGCCGACAGCCGCTTCCCAGGCCTCTGCTACCCACTTGCCTCCCCACCTCCCTGGACATTAGCCCTCGGCCCCCGCGCCCCACCCTCCCTAACCACACACCCCGGAGGTCCTCTCCACACCCCATCCACGCAATGAGGACTAACAAACGCAGTGGGTCCCGCGCAGGAATTCTGTTATCCCGACAATAAGTTATTCGACCCGGACGCTGATCTGGTTTCTGATAGTGAGTGTATCAGCTCTCTGCCGGCTTGCCACTGCACACGGCTGTCACTTGCAGATATCTGGGGGGAGAGGTTGGGCCTCGCTGGGGAGGCCGTGTCGCGGTGGCAGGGAGGACACACGAGGCGCCCAGGGAGACACTTGTCCAGGAGGGAGGAAGGTCAGCAGGGAGGCCTGGGGAACTCCACGTGCTGGGGTCTCAGGGCGTCGAGGGTGAACCTCACATCCTCCCTGGGCAGCTGCTCCCGGCCCCCAGCCCTGACAGCACCTTGGCAGCAGATGTTCAATGGAGGGTCGGAGACCCAGGGCACTCGGGGCTCAGGAGTGGGGAGGTCTCTGGGCCTGGGATTCTCTAGCAGAAGAGCAAGCCTGAAGCACAAGCTGTCGGCTGCTTCTTTGGGTGCATCTCATGCCTCCAAGGGCTGGGCATCTGGGCACAGAGTCCCCGAGGCAAAGCCCCTGCTGGCCCAACAGCCTCCTGAAATTCCCCACCAGCAGTTGCATCCTTACTATTCCCTCATTGGGGTTTCTCAACCTGGAAACTGCTGATACTCGGGCTCAGATCAGTCTATGGTGGGGCCGTCCTGTGCGCAGTAAGACAGTTACAGCACCCCTGGCTTCCACTTATCAGATGCCAGGGACGACCAGAACTGTTTAAGACACTGTGAAGTGTCACGGCAGGTGCAGTGGGTCACGCCTGCCAGGTCAGTCTGGCTTCCGGGGGTGGGGGCGGACTTTGTCCCCCCAGAGCCCCTGCAGTAGGAAACATGCAGAGACTCTCCTCATTCAAAGAGCATTGGGCCGTGGCATCCTGCCTGGAGCAGACAGGACACAGTGCACACGCATGTCACCAGGCACTGCCACACAGGACAGCCCCTGCCCTGGGACAAAGAGGGTTCCATGCAGAGACATTTTGCTGCTGGAAGTGAGTTTTACCAGACACTGGGACAACCCTCCATCCCTCCTAGAGAACCAGGCTCAGGTGCTGGGACCTGGCAAGGACTCTGGGCGCCAAGAGCTGATTCACACTGAGGCTCTGTTGCTGGGTAGGATTGTGAACGCCTCAGTTTCCCTGTCACAAAGAGGCAAGAAGCACAGAGCTTGCCTGTCAGCTTCTTCCTCAGTGTACATAAGGCTGTGGACTGAGCACCAGTACTGGCAGGGCTCCAGGAAAGAGTTTGCAACCCCTCCATCGGCTGCTCTTCCCACTGAAGGGCCTCCCAAGCTCTCCCTGAAGCCACCAAGCACATTCTATTAGAGGCAGGTGTGGGTGCAGACATGGAGGGAGCTGCCGGGTGAGGGAGCCCAGATTGGACCTCGACACTTTGCCCTGGGAGGGGACAGGGCTCATCTCCTGAGTGTGGCCTTGACCTCAGGTCTGTGGAGCCTGTACCACACAGCTTAGGAGACTGCTCCCCAGTCATCCCCACCCAGGGGCCCCATTCAGGACCCTCTGGTATCTGTGCTGGGGCAGCACTGGCAGCTGGCGGTGGGCTGGGCTCCAGTGGTGCCTTGCAGGGGGGCAGAAAGAGGCCATCCTGAACTCCAGGCTCTAGGGTGGGAGGCAGATGTGCTGTGAGTCTGAGAACAGTGGGGCCCCTCCTCTCACTTCTTCATCTAAAGGGTTAAGCATTGGAGTGAGGCCCCTCCCACTGACCATCCCACTGACCCCCTCCCCTGTTCCCCACAGCATCCCACTGTCTGAATTTGGGAGTTAGAGACCCTGGCTGGCTAATCAATGCCGGACCACTGCATGGGGCCTACAGAGAGCAGAGCAGGGCCAGCCACTGATGCCGCAGAAATTCAAGGGGCCGAGGTGCTGGGCACAGTGTTTAGAATTGTCCTGACCTCAATGTAAAAGGAAAACCGAGTGAGGAAGGGGGCAGTGGGCTTAGCAGGAAGTGGCCTTTCCAGGGGCCCTTCTTGCTCCTAAGACCCACAGAGCCAGTGACAAGGTTCCCGGCACAGAAGGCAGAGCAGGACTCCCTGTGGGTTAGCTCCTGGGGGGCAGACATCCCCTGCCTCGGCCCCCATCCCCACCCCCAGCTGCCCAGCCTGGCAGGTGAGGAAGAGGTCCTGGGAAGAGGGGCGCCTCCAGGCTGTACAGGTTCCAGAGGGGGCACATCCTCCCCAGGGACCCTTGTCATTGCTCAGACGCTGAGCCCTACTTCGGGTTTGTGTGGGGCTGAGGGAGCTCCTCCAGCTGGGAAGAATCACACCCAGGTGCTGAGCCCTGGAAAGTGCACGTGCTCCCAGGGGAGGAGGTTCGGGGCTCACTGTCCCTTTAAGAACGCAGGCCCATCCTGCTGCCAGCCTCTCTGATTCCCGTGACAAGTGATGACGGGAGTCTATCTGGAGAACAACAGCTGGAATTCTCAGCCAAGAGGGGTTAAGGACGCCTTTGAGACTTCTGGCCACCCACTTCACCTTGGACTTGTCAAGTCACACCGCCTTGGTTAACCCTCGCCTGGCCAGAGCCCCAAGCTGCAGGCATGGGTGACGCTCAACTAGAGCCCTGGGGGACACATGCTCCAGCCCACAGAGCCTCCAGAATCCCTGATCTCCTCCTCGCTGGCTGCCTCTGCTCTCCATGCACCCACCTCCTGCCCCCACCAGCCCTGCCAGCCCCATCTCTGCCTGGCAAGGTGCCTGGCGCCTTTTCTGTCCCCATCCACCCTCAAAGTGCGCCCAGGCCTCACCCGGGGGCACAGACATGCCCCCCGTTCTCCGGCTGGCCCCCTCCCCAAATCCCAAGCCAAAGACACCCCCGTCCCAGGACCCATTCTTCCTGGCTGCACATGAGTCCAGTCCAGTGAGAGAAGACAAGCAAGCCCGGGGGCGGGGAGTGGGGGGCTCCCAGGGAAGAGTCAGACCCTGCAAAACCCTCCCAGGTCTTTGGGCAGAGTGAGGGACTTCAGGGGCCGAGCCGAGCTTGCAGTCCCCACCTCCCGGGGAAGGAGCCGTCTGTTCTCCTGCCCGGAGCTCCTCAGCCAGAGACTTTCTCACCTGCTGCTCTGGGGCAGAAATTAGAGCCGGCCTCCCATGCAGGCCGGGGTCAGAGGGGGTGGAGATAAGAGCCGGCCCTTTGTGCTGGGAGCCTGGCTTTCAGCACACAGGAAGTGGGCCTGAAAGGCTGAGAACAGCGCTCGGTGGGGGCCGGATTCCATCTGATAAGGAAGGACACTAAACCACACTTACAGGCCTGTGCCCACCCCAGCCCCACTCGGTCCCAGGAGGCTCCTGCCCACCAGCCCGGAACGGCCAGCCTGGGGAGCCTTCCCTGAGGAGGGGGCCTCAGCCTCCAGCCCCCTTACCTGGGTGGGCTTTGGCCCCAGTTGGATTGTGACTTCTCCTTGCCCCTTCCCCCTTGTACACCTGAGAGGGCCCCCAGGAGTCTGTCTGGGGGCTGCTTCCCCACCCCACTCCCTACACACTCCCCACTGTCTTTGCTGGCAGCCACTCTATCCCAGGGCCCCTTAGTTAGGACACATGGCTGCTCCCTCAGAGGAGAGAGAGCCTGTTGGCAAATCCCCCCCTCCCGCTGCCCCAGATGGACACCGCACTCACAGAGGGGTGCCAAAGAAACACCCTTGCCAAAGAAAGGAAGGGTTGGATGGACGGATGGACAGATGGATGGATGGATGGATGGATGGATGGATGGATGGATGGACCAAGGAGCAGATATCCTGGGCTCTATTTCCAGGCTGAGCCGCTACTGAAAAGGTGGCAGGAACTGGGGCGGGCAGCACAGGGAGGGGGCTTCTCTTGGCCTGTTCTTTAAGAATTAAGCCAAATCCTGCAGGAAAAACACGTTTGTCCAAAAACCCCTAATTAGCAGCTGAGCAGGATCCCGGTACCCGGGACACCGACAACCCCTCTGGTGGGAACAGGCAGAGATGGCCTTTCTCTCTGTTGCCCGGCACCCTGGGCCGAGGCGTTGGCAAGAGGCTGAGCAGCCGTCACCCCTGGGTCCCCTGTCCTGGGCTCTTGGCGGCTCTGTTCTGGGCTAATTGGTCCTCATTAGCAGGCTCCCCTCCTCGGGTAGCATAGCCATGAGCTGTCGCCTGGCTCCCCTTTCTGTCCGCTCTCTCACAGTCCTGGAGGGGTCTGGGGACTCCAGGCTTGGGGTCTTCTTTTCATGTGACACAGATGTCCCCTAGTCTCAAAGGATGAGGGGGGTGTGACCTCCACGTCCGTGTCTGGGCAGTGGCTCAACCACATCCCTGAAAAATAAGACTGAGGGCACCTGGGTGGCCCACTTGGTTGAGGCTCTAATTCTTGATTTCAGCTCAGGTCATGATCTCAGGGTCCTGGATCGAGCTGTGTCAGACTCTGTGCTCAGCAGGGAATCTGCCTGAGGTTCTCTTCCCCACCCCCTCCTGCACCCCCGCCCCTCCTCCCTCCCCCTGCTCGTATGCACTCCCTCTCTCCCTCTCTTCCAAATAAATAAATACCTAAAATCTTTTTTTTAAAAAAAAGGCAAATAAAGCCTGGCCCTGGGGCTGGATGGGTAGCCCCTGGGCTGGGGGCAGGCTGGGGGGACCTCTCGGGCTGTGTCCCAGGGGGACCGACCTGCTAGGGAATGCCAGCCCGCCCTGCCCTGTCTGCAGCCTCGCCAGCCCTGCCCCCCCCCTCCCCGCTCCAGCCCCTCCTCGCGCTCAGGTGGCCACTCTGTGGCATACGCCGGCTCCTGATTGGGGAGGTGTGTGCACTTGCAAATTGTAATTAGATTCTGCCTCACGTTGTGTACTAGTTCCCAAGAAAATCATCTATTAATTGATTCCAATTACTCTTAATTGTTTCTCATACATTTCAATTAGGCGGCCCCGTTGTTACAGGCGGGAGCTCCGGGTTGGACAAGCAATCATCACGCCTCTGATGGCGGGGGCTGCAGGGGGGGCTCTGCCGAGGGGTGACGGCCGGGGCCAGGGGCGGCCTCGGCTCCCGCAGCCCTCGGCTTCCACGGCCTGGGAGCACCGAGCCCCGTCCTTTCCCTTAGGACCTTGGAGCCTCCTGCCTCCGTGTCAGGCAGGCGGGTGGCCTGGGTCCTCACGGTGCCTTCCCTCCCCTCTGTCCTGCGGGGACAGCGACTTCACCACCCAGGGAAACGCCTCCCGGGCTTGTGGGGGCCGCTCGCGCCCCAGCCTGCGGTCCAGCCGCATGAAATGCCTTTGGGGACCCGGGAATCGCTGGGCAGGGAGGGTCGGGTCCTGAAGCTGTCGAAAGGCTCCGTTTGCTTCATTTTGACTTTTTTTGTTGTTTCCTTTCCGAATCAGTCTGAAGTATCAATGAGTAATTTTTTTTTTTATTGTGGTAAAATACGTAACGTAGATTTACCGTTTTAACCAATTTTAAAGTATACAGTTCAATGGCATCTAGGGCATCCCCAGTGGGTGTGACCAGTGTGTTCCAGAACATCTCCTTCCCTGTGAGCTTTCGCTGCCCCGGCAACCACTAATCTGCTTTGCGTCTCTCTGTATTTGCTCTGTATTTGTATGACACGCCAGAGAAATGGAGTCTCACCGCGTGCGGCCTCTTGTGTGCGGCTTCCTTCCTCTGTTTCGGAGGTTTGTCCATGATGCAGCAGGGGCGGCAATGGATTCCTTTTTCAGGGCTGAATGATATTCTGTTTTATGGAGGGACTGCATTTTGGTCGTCCATTCCTCTGTTGATGGGCCTTTCGGTTCTTTCCACCTTTTGTTTTTTGTTTTCTTTTTAAGATTGTATTTATTTATTCATGAGAGACCCAGAGAGAGGCAGAGACACAGGCAGAGGGAGAAGAAGGCTCCCTGTGGGGAGCCCAATGTGGGACTCGATCCCAGGACCCCGGGGTCACACCATGAACAGAAGCACACACTCAACCACTGAGCCATCCCAGTGCCCCACCTTTATTATGAGGTGGTCGTTGTGAATGGTGCTGCTGTGAACATTGGTGTTCAAGCATCTGCTTGAACTTCAGTTGCTGGGGCATCAAGGTCTAGGAGCAGTATTGCTGGGTCGTCTGGTCTACCTACTGATCTTAGAGTGACAGTATACACAGTTGGGCAGCAGGGGTGCAGGGAAGAAGGGCTGAGGTATCCTCAGGAAGTGGGTGCCCATCCTTCTGGGGACACTGGGAGGCCCTCAGGGAGGGGCCTGGAGCAGATGTGTCAGGAGCACCAGGGACCCCGCTCGGTGGGAAAACGGTCTGGCCTGGGAAATGCAAGGCCCTGTGTGCTCAGTGGATGCAGCAGAGAGGCCAGTCAGCACAGGAGGAGGGCTGGCAGGGCCAGGGACAGTGATCTGGATGAGGAGTCCCAGACTGCCTCTGAACCCGTAGATTCCAGAATGCAGACCTGGACCATTTCCTAACTTCGTGTCATCTCACTTCGTGATTGTGGGCTTCTGTGGGCCTCAAGAAACCTTCCATGATCCTCAGACCAGAGCACAGGATCAGAGAGGAGACAGATGACTTTGGAATGTACCAGGGGGCCTCTCTTCTCTGGGCTAAGGTGGCTTCCTCCCAGGTCTTCCGGTCATCTCTCTGTCAAAAGCCATCATGGTCTAGGTTGTAGATGTGGAGGTCTACTGACTTGGCCCACATCTTATAAACTGTGATTGTGCTGCCCCACGATCCTGAGCATCAGCTGTCTTACCCGATAAAGACAGGCTCACGGAGCAACTCTACACCTGAGGACGGCAGTCTGCATGGCCCCAAAGCAACGTGAGCTTCAGAGAACAGTGAGGACACAGCAGACTTGGACCATGGTAAGGTCATGAAGCTTCCACATGAAAAGCCAGAGTCCTGGATGCCAGCCTAAGGTCCAGGAGTCCCATCAGCAAGGCCATGAAGTCTAAGAGAGATGCCCAGGTTGGCGAGTAAGCCCTAAGCCCAACCGTCCCATTCTCTGAAGGGTGCCCTACATGTCACTCAGGTCATTCCCAAAGTCGACATGGTCAAATCCTCCACTTCTGGTCACTGTGGTGTCTCAGAGTTTCCCAGGTTTGCTGCCAGATGTGTGCCCTGCCAGCCTTACCCGCCCTGCTTGCTGGAGCTGCCGGCAAGGGTCATCGGACAAGAAAGCAGGACATGGAATCCAGGATCCCTACGATGCCGAGGTCACCATGCTGTGGTGGAAGCTGACCCGGAGTGCCCCCCAGAGACCGCCTGGGTGCCAGCTCCGGGATGCCTCCACTGCCACACTGACCACCACCAGCTGCACCTGAGTCCTGGCTTGGTCTGCCTTCTGCCATCAGTGGTCGTCCTGAGCCACCACAGGGCAGCAGGCAGGTGGCTCCTCTCAGCAAATTCAGGGCCAACAACCAAACCCAGGGTACAGAGGAAAGGTGGCTTCCAAGTTCATCAATGACCTGCCGTCCATCTCCCCAGCCCATAAGACAGCGCCCACACCACTGCTGGACACACCACCTCAGGGACCCTGGCCCCACTTGCACTCAGGCACAGGTGGGTGGGGAGGAGACACACTCCGTCTCCCACAGAGGACCAGGGACTCACTGCACGGCCCCGGCCCAACCCAGAAGGAGTCACAGTCACAGCCTGCGATCTGCTGTGTCCTGTGCAGAAATCTTAGCAGAGGCTGTGTTCCAGGAGCCCGGACTCCGGCGCAGGGCAGGCTGAGGTTTGGCAGCTGCGCGGGCCAGGGCCTTGCACGAGGAAGCTCGCCTTGCAGCCCTTCCTCAATCCTTCCGCTTTGAAAAGTGAATGAAAGAATGTTATTGACTCTGAGCGAGGGGCGGCGTGAAAAACTCTGAGGACGGTGGGAAGCCCCTCCCGTGAGGTGTCCACAGAGAGCGCGTTATTCGTGCGATCACGGCCACATGGCGTGTGTCGGAAAGTGTGCTTAATGGAGCTGAGTGTGTGTGTCTTGACTTTTGACTGGCCAACCCAAACAAATAAATAGCACATCAAAGAAGCAGGGTGGGCAGAAGGACATCTGAAATCTGACCCTAGAGGCTGAGGCTTAAAAAAAAACATACCCTCGGACATAAATCTACAAATAAACTTTCCAAAGGAAAACATCTACTTCTTTCAGAATCCACCCTTATTCCGTGTTCCACCCCGAATCTTGGTAGAAAACTCCACCTGGCACGAGCGAGGAGGGCAGCCACAGTGAGGCTCCTAGTACCTCCCCAGACATCCCGGAAGCCCCAGCCAGGGCCATGGGGGCCATGGGGGCCACGGGGGCTGCTCCCCCTCACCTGGGCGGCCCAGGGCCACTCTCCCTCCGGGCATCAGAACCTCGTATTCCTGGGACTCTCCCTCGTGGAATTCCAGATGCGGATCCCTCTACCTCTGACAGAGAAAGCCGTGACCTCTCCGTTGAAGATACTCTGACCCGTTACTAACCCAGCATGGCCACCCCAGTCCCAGAAGCTGTCTTTGTAGGGTTGTGGCAGTGAAGGCGTAGTGTAGGGTCTGACTGCCTGGCCCATCCATTGTGTGTGCCTTTTGGACACTCAGATCACAGGGGGTGTACACACATGTGCATGCATGTGCCCTGGGGTGGGAGCGTGTGTGTGCACCTGTGAATGTGTATGTGTGTGTATATGCCTGTGTGCATGCATGATGTATGTTTGGGTGTGCATGTACACACTCGTGTTGGTTTGGGTCTGCATGTGTGCGCTCCCTGCCGTCAAAGCTTAAATCAGGGGAGAGGAACAGAAGGAACCTCACAAGGGTGAGCATGTTTTTCTCCTCGATGCCTTGAGCGTTCCAAGTGTTTCCTGCACTGACAGTGTCCAGTTGTTGCTTCTCCGAGCCAGCAGCCTCCTTTCTGGGAGAACAGCCCTCATGTGAGTTCTTGGGAGCACCCAGATTTCTGAAGCCGCAGATTAGAGGGAGGGCTGAGGGCCATGGAGGGCTTCTCAGCAGAGGGATGCGCACACTGGCTCCATCCCAGGCTTTGCTCTGGGCCCAGGCCCTGCCGGCCAGCGAGGGGGCTGCCCTGGGCGCGCACCACGCAGCGTCACAGCTCTGAGCTGGCCGACTTGCCCTTGCGTGATTCGGGACAATCCTCCATTTGTTCTCTCTGCTTGGGGACCCCAGATGGCACAGGAGGAAAACTTCCTTCCTGATTGGCATTCCCAACCCCTCCTCACCTGGTGATCCAGAGCCAGACACCCCGAGCTTTGGTGTTGGAAAGAAAGAAGATGGGGAAAAAGATGAAACACACACATGCCCACGGACACACACAAGCCAGAGGTCATTTTTCCAGTTTTAGGGAAACAAACAAACAAATCCCCTTTGGGGGCTGCAGGCAACCTTACTTGGCGTTCCCTAGGGAGACTCCTGGCAGGGATCTGACAGTAAGGAAGGAGAACGGAACACGGTCCCAACATGACACAAAAGCCTCCGTGTGCCTCCAGAAACCCTTCACAATCCTCAGATAAGATGTGTCATCGGGGGCCAGGAGCTCCCCTTCCGCTTCGGAGCAGGGCTGGAGAGGCCCCAGAAGGTTCAGTTCTGGGACTTTCCACTGATGTCCTATCGGACCAGGATGCTGGATCTACTCCCCATCATCTGAGCAAACAACCAAGAAGCGAGAACCTAGGAGGTCCCTGGGCCCTTACTCAACTCACTGACTTCAGAGGCTCCTTTCAAAGTTGGGGTACTGGGACTCCTGCCCCATCTGCAGACCCAGGGAGGGCAGTTGATGAGTCTCTCCCAGGCTTGGCTCTGGTGCTGATCAGGCCAGGCACTTGACTGGCGGGGGAGGTGCCCAGAACCCAGGTGGTCCCCGCCACCATGCCCCCTGGGGGCTCCAGATGCAGCAAGGACAGAAGTTCTCTGAGTATGGACGAGGTGAGGGTCCTCTGTGGGCAGCACATGGGTCTCACCTTCCTGGTGCCATGCTGGGAGCTGGGCCAAGTTTAGAGCTGACCAGGGCAGACAGAACTCTTGTGGTTGAGCTGCTGAGAAAGCCCTGCCCAATGGAGGCCACCAAACCTTACTACCCCTCTGGGAGGACCGTGATGAGCTCCGCAAGTCCCAGCCAGTGGGAAGGACCCACTTCTGAGGGTGACGGGCAGCCCTAGAGTCCTCTCACTGCAGAGTTTGCCTCTTCAGGCCATCAACTGGAGCTTCTGAACCATTGGTTCACTCTGTCCTCCCCAGCCTCGCCTTTCCAGGTACTCAGACATCCCCTGATCACTCACCCCCTAAAGCCATTTCTGAGACACACTCTCCTCCAAGCACTGAACCATGTCTTGTGGGACATGGCCCCCAATGGAAACAGCCCCCTAGGGGTAGGAGGTGTCCCGCCCACCTCAGCTACCCCGGCCCTGCCTGGAGTGAGGCCCAGACAGGCGCTGGTGCATCAATGCATGGAATTGTGAATGGATGGACAGACAGACAGAGAAGTGACGACAGTCCCGGGCAGCCAGCCCTGGGAAGTGCTCAGAGCTCAGTGCAAAGGGCGCTTACCTCCCTGGAGAAGGCACTGCTAAGCGGGGAATTCAGAGGGCATCGAGGCTCCATCCTGGCCGAGGGACCCAGGCAGGGAGGCTGCATGGGCGTGGGAGGGGTTTCAGACAGACAGGCACCTTGGTCTCATGAGTCCCCACTACCAGCAGCAAAGGCAAAGGTGACACCCTCACCATGGGCGAGGAAACGGGCAAATGGGGCTGACTCCCTCACCTTCCCCGCATCTGCCAGATTGCAGAGAGCCATCCACTCCTGGGAAGAGCAAACCCACCCAGCAGGAGGCTCTGTGAGAAGATGTGGTTCTTCGGGGCAGCAGGCTAGAGTGGGAGAACCGTTAGACAGGCAGGTGCTGGGACCAAGTACGGTGAGCTCTGTCTGAAGCACCCCTCCCTCTCTGGGGTCCCAGCAGAAATCTGAGATGAGCCTTGGGGCAGACACTCATGCACCCACCCTCTGGAATCTGCCACCCAGGGTCCTCTCAACGGAGCTGGATCCTCATTTCCTTCTGGTGAAGCAAGCAGCGTGTATGGGACATGGGGGCTCCCGCTGGGTCCTCAGCGGCACCTGCCAAATTCCTACTGGGGTCCTGCTTATGCGGCCTGGGTTCCATGTCCCTTGTTTATCCTGGCTGTGGACGTTCCAAACCCCAGAGCATCCCCAACACCCACACAGATGTGGATACCTCCAACCCCGCAGTGCGAGTCCCCCGAGCTCCCACCTGCCCCTCAGAAGGCCGGCAGAAAGGACGTGCAGGCCATCGCCTCTCCTTCCCTTCGCCTCCGTCCTGAAACAATTTGGGGATAGGCCGTAACATAATGAGCACAAACATTTACCTGATGAACATCTCAGGAGGGGGCGGCCAAATGCCGATAAATGCCAAACTCCTGCTTCTGGAGAGCCCGAGTCACGGATCAGTGCATCCGGGGGTGTCTGGAACATTCCCAGGGAAAATAAAACAATTATTTTTGACAACTCGCATCAATACCATCTACATTTTTTCCCCAGTACAGTGTTCCCCTCCCCCACCCCACAGCCGTCTGTTCCCTGCTCGTCTGTGTCTTCAGGAAACAGAGCCGGGAAACTCAATAAGCCAATTGTTAGCCCCATCGATCTTATTTGGGGGCCTGAAAATTCAGCAGACAGCACAGTGTTAAATTATTAACTAAATGTTTCCACTCGCAGGGGACACGCTTCTGTAAAGACCATCTAGATGAACAATGGCCTCTTTATGAAATTAACGGCCAAAGGGATCGGTGAGGACAGGACACAGTGCCCGGGGGAAGGTGCCCCCGTGCCCCTGCGCACGGGGGGCAGAGGAGCACAGCGGGGCATGTGGTGAGAGGGGTGCTCCCAGACGGCAGAGCTGCTGAGGGCCTCCCGGAGGAGGAAGCAGAGCCTGTGCCTGGCAACACTCAGCCCAGAGCACCATCGGGCCAGGCATCGTAGGGCCAGAGGCCCCGGCTGGGCAGGAGGACGTTGGCCTACTCCAGTTAGCTACGGGGCTGACTGCTGAGCCTCAGTCCCCCCACCCTCCTGCTATGGTAGGAAGAGCACCCACGCAGCAGAAGGAAGCTGGGGGACCGCACAGGCTCACCTGGGCAGGACGCTCAGGTGGTGACCACCACCAACGCCAGGTGGAGTTTACAGGTGCACCCGCCCCGCCCCAACCAGGAGGTGCACCCAGCTAGTGTATGCAGGCGTAGGGGCAGTGACAAGAGCTCACGTGGCCTCCTGCTCACCCAGCAAGGGTCAGGCTGTGTGCCAGGGGCTGGCAACCCTGGCGGGGGGTGGAGCGTGTGCAGACAGCCGTCCCCTCCAGAAGCTTCCAGTCGGCTGAGGGAAGAGGCCGGTGCAAAGTGACAGCTGAGCTGTATGCCTGTAAACGTCTCCTGAAGCAAACAGCCAGGGACATCCCGAGATCTCCCTCAGCCTCTGTCAGTGTGTCCAGCCAGCCTGGCCATCACAGCCCACCGTGAGGAGTGAACAAAAACGAGGAAGCCAGGATGCCAGGAAGCGCACACACTTCCTTAGTTAAAAGATCAGAAATAGGGCAGCCCCTGTGGCCCAGTGGTTTAGTGCCACCTTCGGCCCGGGGTGTGATCCTGGGGACCTGGGATCGAGTCCTGCATCAGGCTCCCTGTGCAGAGCCTGCTTCTTCCTCTGCCTGTGTCTCTGCCTCTCTCTCTCTCTCTCTCTCTCTTTCTCTCTCTCTCTCTGTGTCTGTCATGAATAAATAAATTTTTAAAAAATCAGAAATAGTCAAAATGAGTAAGGCCTGCTTCAAGCTCAAGTTTAAAATAACTTTTCCAGGCCTGCCTTGCTCAGCTGATGGCAGCCCCCAGAGAAGCACAGCCCTCAGCCTCTGAGGGCAGCTCCTCCCTCTGAACCCTAGAAATAACCTCGAAACCCACAGTCCACACCGGGTCCTTGGAGGGGGCTTTGGGAACATTCCCCTCCCACTCCAGAGAGACAACCGGGGGTGTTTGTGAGAAGTTCCAGGAGAGAGAGACATGAACAACCACATATCTGGGGAAGCCAGAGGCCACCTGCTAATTCAGCGGCCGCTGCTGGAGCCCTGCTCTCGGCCTGCAGGGAAAGTGGCCGATGCAGGGCCACAGCTTAGGAATCTGCTCAGTGGGGTTCCACCCCACTTATATGAAAAATAGCAAGGGCTAGCAAAGGCTGAGCGCTTTCTTCTGTGCCAACACTGATTGAGGCGTTTACCTGAGTATCTCATGCACCTGTCACAGTGATCCACGTGGTTGACTCTGCGCCCATTTTATGAATCAGAGACCTCAGGCCCCAGAGAGGTATGAGAGTCTCACAGCTTGCCGTCCAGCCAGGGGTGAAGCCGAGATCAAACTGGGGCAGCCTGGCCTCAGAGCCCCACACGCAATCTCCATCACAGAGACGCTACACGGCACAGATCGCCAGCATGCACCCAGATGGCTGATGACAGGTGTAACACTGCTCGGGCTAAGCCAGAGGGCCTTCCCATCACTCCCAGCCCTGCCAGCTGGGACTCCCACGGGCAGACGGGCAATCACCCTCTGACTCCTCTCCCTTCACCAGATTAGTCTTACCTCTCTCTGAAATCCATGCGGAGAGACTCATACAGTCTGCACTCTTGTAGCTTCTTCTGCTCATCGTGACGGTGTTTGAGATGTATCCATGCTGTCGCATTTGTCAGTAATTCATTCTCTGTTATCATGGAGTAGCCTCCTATGACATAAATAGATCACAGGTGGCCTATCCATCGTCCTGTGGGCGGGACATGTGGAGTTATTTCCAGATTGGGGCTATTGTGAATATAGTCACTATGAACACTCATGTACAAGACTTGTGGACCAAAGTTCTTATTTCTTTTGTGTGAATTACTTGGGAGTAAAATGATTGGGTCATCGAGTAAGTGTATATCTAAGTTCATAAGACATCACCAAGTTGGCTTCTAAAGGAATGAAATATTTCTCATCCCCAGCAGCTGTGGTCGACTCTTCCAGTTTCTCCTTTCCTCGTTGACATTGAGAGTTGTCAATCATCTAAATTCTAGCCATTTTAGTGTGTAAAAAATAGTATCTCTGTGAGGTTTCAGTATGCATTTCCCTGAGGACCGATGAGGAGCATATTTTCATGTCAGGTGCTTATTAGTCTTGAGTGTAATTGCTTTTGTGAAATATTTGTTCAACTCTTTTGTCCACTTTTTTTATTGGATTGTCTTTTTGTTGATTGATTTTTAGAAGGTACCATATGGTCCTTAGTCACTTATATTTATGGCAAAAACTTCCTCTCAGCACATAGCTTGTCTTTCCACTTCCTTAATTGGGTTTTTGATTAGTGGATATTTTTTAATGCTTTGTGTTTTTGTTTGTTTTTTTTTTAGCCTTTTAAAAAAATTTTTTTTGCTGTTCCATCTCCCATCTCCTCTTTTCTTCTGGCACTTGGGTTACAAATACATCAAATAATATCCCACAGGTCACTGGGGCTCTATTCATTTTTGTCTTAATATTTTTTATTATTGTGGTTGGATAATTTTTCTGGATCTGTATCCAAGTTCACTTAGGCTTTCTTCTGTCATCTTCAATTTGTTTTTAAAGCCCATCCAAGGACTTGTTCATTTCACACATTGTCCTTTTCAGTTCTAGAAATTCTATTTGGTTCTTCATTACATTTTCCATTTCTCTGGTGGCATTTCCTCTCTGTGCACTCCTTATGATCATCTTTTTACTTAAGTCTTTGGACATATATGTAATAGCTGCTTTAAAGTTTTTGTCGCTAATTCCACCATCTGGGTCATATCAGAGTCGGCTTGTCTTGACTAAGTTTTCCCGGCTATGGGTCACATTTTCCTGTGTCTTTGTACATTTAGTGATTACCTTTTATTTTATTGTATTGGGCATCGTACATGGCACATTTTAGAAAGTCAAGATTCTGTGATTTTCCTCTGGAGAGTGTTGGGTTTTGTTCTAGCGGTCACTAGCTGCTCACCTTGAGCTCACCTTAGAGAAACTCAGCTGGTACTTGGCTAGGATGTGCCTGTTTCAATCTCACTCCCAAGATGTGGGCTTTGCTCTTAAGGTGTGGCCTCTCTAGGTTTTAGTAGAAAATCAAAGCTGTTCCCCAAGCTCCCCTGAGTTGGCAGGTCCCCAACTCCAGATCCCCCTACCACCACCACTGTGGTGGGCAGCAGCTGGAGTTATTGCTCAGCTCTCACAACCTTCCAGCTGTTGCCTTTGCCTGGGCCCCTTGCAGTCTCCCCCAGGCCTGGCCAGTTCAGGAGGAAGCCCAGGATTTGGGGGGGGGGGTTAGAGGCACACTGGGGACCACCTGTCTGGGGCCCCTTCCTCTCCAGGATTTCCTCCTTCTGCTTCCGGCTGCTCTGGTAGCTCCGACCCCCATCCTCTGACACCTCAATGTGACAATACTGTGCCTTTCCGCTGGAGCACTCACCTCCCCATGGCAAGTAGACAGGGTGGCAGCCTCGAGGACAAAGCCAGTTGACTGTGGACTTGACCAGTAGAGCTTTCTTTCAAGGGTTGATTCCTACCTCCTTTCACTTACTCCCTATTGCCTTTAGAGTATGTGATTGTCATTCGCAGGAGGATGAGGCCGACACAGCCTACTCTGCTAGGGGCTAGTCTGGAATCTGAGCCTCCAGAGCCTACTCTCTTTAGTGTTCCATGTCTGGCCTGGTGAAGTGGCTAACACAGACACCATTCTCCTTGTGTCACTTGTAGTAGTGATATTCAAACCAGTTAAGCACCTCACCCAAGAACTCCTCACTGGTAGGGAAAGGACTTGGGTCTTAAACCCCAAGGGGCTGATACAAGCTTCAGGCTCTTCTAGCTCTTGATTCTGAATGTGTTACCCAGGTTCCACAGGACCTCCATCCTGGTCACCCCTCAGATCCTTCATGCCTGTCACCCCTCACATCTCCATCGTGGTCACCCCTTAGATCTCCCATCCTGGTCACCCCTCAGATCCTCCATGCTGGTCACCCCTCACATCCTCCATCCTGGTCACCCCTCACATCCTCCATCCTGGTCACCCCTCACATCCTCCATGCTGTCTTCTATAGCTTGGTTTTTCTTGGCCGCCTCTACGCTCCACCCAGAGCCACTTGGTGCCCCCACCCCAGGTTCCCGGGAGCCAACAGAGCCCCACAGAGGCCGTGTGGCTGTGGGCCAGGGTCTCTGCCATGCAGGAGCGGTCTGAGGGGCTGCCTACGAACAGGAGTATAAAAGCGGGCATTGAGGGGCGGGCTCCAGGGAGACTCATTCTCCATCGGGGCCCCACAATGTGGGCTTTGTAAGGCCTGGCAGGGCTGAGCTGAGCGGGAACGTTCCTTTTTCTCCTAGGGAGAGATTATTTAATTTAAAAATAATTGAATGTGGAAAATGTTGGATATGGAAACTGTTTATCAGGTTTCCTTTTTTGTTTCTCCCACTGGCTTTGCCCTGCAGTGGCGAGTGGCAGTGCCCCCCCGCCCCATAGCACGTCGGCAGAGGTGTGTGTGCTTTGTGTTCTGTACAGAGCAGGCAGGGGGCTTCGGGTTTCCCAGGAGATAAGGCTCAGGCTGCTGAGATGGCTCTTGTGAGTAAAGGGGCTATGGAGAGTTGGGGGTTTGGGGGGGACGCTGGGGCCTTCCCAGCTAGAGGGTGTCCATCCGAAAGGGTTAAGTCTGACCCGCTGGTCCTCAACATGCCCACAGCTTGATTCCTCCTCGTTCCTCTTTGGGTGCCCATGGTCTCCCCAGGATAGCCAAAGCTTCTTTGTGAACCCTCTCCATTCTGTCCAGGGGTCCCCTTTCATCTCCATCTACCCCCATCTCCCAGGGGCTGTGCCAAAACCACCTCCTCCTTGAAATATATCCTGAGGGTGAGCCAGGCCCATCACCTTCATCATCCAAGTGCGCTTAAAACAGTGTCCACTGTCTGCTTAGATGCACACCTAATGCCTCATCCTGCCCAGGCTACACTGAGGCCAGAGGTCCCCTCTTGGCACCCTGCACAGAACCCCACTTTGAGTGGGCCGGTGGCCAAGTGACCAAGGGGACTTGCCTCAGATGCACACCTATTCTTGGGATCTGGCCAATGCTTGGCACACATTTGCGGGCTGGTTGAGCAAACCACACGTTCGATCGGTCACTTGAATTGGCTCTGGAGCAAGTCCTGCCAATTGTCTCCATGTGGCTCTGCCACCACTCTCCACAAGTGTCTGTGTTTTCACCTGAGACAGCCCATGACCTCTGTTTCAGGGGCTCACACTGCAACCATATCATTCCCCAGCACTACTCAGCACTGGCACGGGGGCACAACCAGGCTCAGGGAGGCCCAGAAGATGTCCCACAGACTCACTATGAGCTCCTTGAGGACCTCAGAAGACCTAGCTATAGAGTCTTGTTCCAGCAGGGCAGGAGGAGTCCGAAATGATGTGTGGCCCTGTGGAAACAGGAAGGAATTGGGGTTACATGCCCCAGGCCACTCACCCTGGGATTATGATCTCATGTGAGGTTGCGTGTCCAGCAGCCATGTGGACAGGCACCAGGGCAGCCAAAGAGCAAGACCCAGAGGTTGAAAGAGACTGCGGCTCCTGTTCTAGCTGGGGGATCAGGCCGAGGGAGGGAGAGATCCCTGGGAGCTTCTGCAGGTTCTGGCACAGAAGGAGTCTGGAGTGCCCTGGACCTCCTATGGGGGTGTCTTAGGTCTCTCTGGTAAATGCTGTCTATCGGCCTCTGCAAAGTCCATCCCTATCCCTTCTGCACCCGAGGCAGAGCTCTGCATACAGGGGGTGCACAACAAGTGCTGTGGAGTGAATGCAAGAGGCAGTCAGGGGCCAGCTGAGGGCAGGGCACCAAGGCGAAGTCAAAGTATTCTTGCTCTGCAGGGCAGGGTCAATTCTCGTTTGGGGCAGCTGAGCCCAAGTCAAGGGGAAAGGTCACTGATCAGTCTGGTGCATGACATCGGTGCCTCTCTGACTTCTGGGCTGTGCCACAGCAGACACGCGGGGCCTGAGCTGAGGAGTTGCTGGAGCTGGGGGCTGTATGAGAGCAAGCTGCAGGCTACAGGCTACTCCAGTGCTGACCTGTCCTTGGTCCTCATCACTTTCCATAGGCAAGCAGTGGCCACAAGGGCCCCGTGGTGGGAAAGACACCACCTGGTCCTGTACAGTGGTCCCTCCTAGCCCCATCCCATGGGGCTGCAGGGCCCCCCTGGACATCCCCAGCACTGGAGCTGGACTCCGGGTCCTCCTGAGGATTTGGACTCCGGCCTGTGTGTCTGTCCTGCCTTGGCCAAAAGGGAGCTGCAGCTCAGGCTGCCGGGCCGAGAGAAGCCATTTGGCGGCAGGAAGCAGAGCTTTGGATAGGACAGGAAAGGAGCACCGGAGAGTCAGAAGAGGAGTACAGAGAGCATGGGATGGAGCTCACGGAGGGCAGGGGTGGCCAGCCCCCGGCACCAGCCTAGTGGCCCCAGGCCTGGCCCCCAGAGGCTTCCATGCAGGTTTGACTGTGAGCATGAGGCCTGCTCGCTCTGCAGGGGCTCTGGGAACCGCTCCGCCCCCATGGCCCACCAAGCCTGGGCCTGGGGCCTGAGCTTTCTGGAGCAAACATTCACCGCCTGGTTGGGCCTTGTTAGTATTCGTGTGGAGGCTTGGGGGAAGCAAAGCAAGAGTGGAGGAGAGAGACGAGCAGGAGGGCAGCTATTCAGCACCGTCCCTAAAACCATGGGCCAAGGGCAGGGGACAAAGAGCCGTCTTCATCAGAGCAGCAGGCACAGCCTGCCTCTCACAAAGGCGCTCTGAGTGTGCAGGGCGGTGCGAGGGGCACGGGTGAGTGTCTTCCAGCCTCTCTTCCAGCTCCTTTTGGGAGGTGACCTTGAATGCCAGGTGCCACCCAGACACACCAGGGCTCCCAAAACCAGCCACTGGGTTCTGTGGAGGACAGTTGTCCTCCTGCCAGTGTGTGTGTGTGTGGGGGGGGGGGGGGGTGCCAGGGCTGGGGGAGCTCCAGGTGCTGGGGGCCAGTGCGCACCGTGATGGACAACAGGCCGGGGTTTCGTGTGCACCGTCACCATGTATTATTAAATTTCAGGAGCCAGAGGGCAATGCATGTTTGCAATGTTTTGTCAGCAAGAATCCATGGTCCATTCGGCCTGCCCCACCCCCTGCCCGTGTCAACAGCTGATGGCCGGGCTGTCTGGAGGAGGCATTCCCAGACCTGCTCTCTGGCTCCCAGCGAGGGTCCCCACCCCGAGGGAGATAAGATAGAGCCGTGTCGGGGAGGAGGTGCCGACGGGGCTGCACCGGCGCGCTGTGAGTGATAAAAGGGGCTTCAGAAAGGTGCTGACGTGGCCACCGCATTTAATGAGGTCATCGTGTAAGCTGCTGCCCTGATAACCTGGGGTCAGGCACCCACCAAGCGGCAGGGGTGGGAAGTGTGGCCGCCCGTCGCCACCCGTCAAAGCCCAGCGTCCACTCATTTCAAGCGGTCATCCTAAAGCCAGCAAGGAGCCTTGTCCCAGGACAGCCGAGGGGAACCCCGGCCGGGGCACTGGTGGCAGACAGCAGCAAGCAGGGGCAGCCTTCGGCCAGGGGGCTCAAGGCATCCGTCAAAGCCAGCTCCCACTGTGCCTTCTCCTCCCTGCCAGGTCAAGGGTCAGCTCAGAGGCCGCGTTGGGCCAGGGGGTGGGGGGGGTGTTAAGTCTCTGGGGCTGGGTGTCCCGCAGTAGTGCTGCCGTCTGGGATACACATAGAGCGGGGCCTGCCAGACACTGTGCTGGGCGTGGGGAATATAGGCCTGCCTGGCCCGGCTCTGGGTTGGCTCAGGTGCCCTCTGCTGTGAATGCTCAGTTCAGTGGCCTCCATCCAACCTGGGACCCTCGCTGCCTGCCCCAGCTGAGCCATTGGCACTAGACGGGGGCAGCAGAGGTCAGCCGGTGTGCACCCATCCCCGGGAAGCCTGTTCGTGAAGGAAGAGGATAAAAGTGCCAGGCACAGAGTGCCCTGGGAGAGGCCCCCCACCCCCATCTGTGTGGCCTGGGGCTGCGGTCAGGGACTGGCTTGGTGAGTGTGAGAGTGTGCGGTTTCAGCCCAGTTGGATTCTTGCTGAAATGTGTGTGAGTGCAAAGACAGAGCACCCCCAGAATACCAGCCAGTAGCCCTGGCTGTCTGGGGTTCCTCACGCTGAGGCTGTGGAAGGAATCTCTGCCAGGTGGAGGGAAGGCAGAGGAAGCAGGGGAGCTGGACCCTGCCTGGTGGGTCGGGGGCACAGCTTGGTCTCACTGAAGTCCCTGGGGTGGCCTGGCCTGGGAGCGCCTGGCCAGCAGCGCCCACGGCAGAGGCAGTTTCCCAGGTAGCACCCAGATCCCAATGTCCAAGGGGTCTCCCCCAGCTCAAAACCAGAGCCAGGTGTCCCAGCACACAGCTCCCTCGCCAGGCCAGAGCTTGGTATCTGTGAGGCATCCGCCCCCACCCCCCATGCAGTGGCCAGTGCTTTCCTCTTTCCAGGCTTCATTTTTATGCCCACGTCGTGGCACCTGGCCAGTCTTAGCCGTTCCGGGTCATATGGCCCAGCCCTTACAAAGCCTCTTCTGAAGGAGGTGTCAGGGCTGCACTTCGGCTCTTTTTATTCCAGACCTTGGGAAAAAAAAAAAAAAATCAGAAAACCATTTCCAAAAATAGCCAGCAGAGAGCGGGAACTGTCTGGGCCATTGCTCGCTGCCTGCTGGCCCGCTGAGGCTGATGGAGCTGGTGGGAGCTGTCTCTCAGACCCAGGACGACCAGGCTCGCTGGGCAGCCCCCACTGGGCCCTGCTTCCTGGGAATGGTCATCAGCTGGCTAGGGCAGGCATGGCATTTAGATGGTGTGTCCACTGGCTTGGGGACATCTGAGCGGGGCCGAGCATGCCCCACAGGGTCACCCAGGATGCCTGCCTGCATCCCAGCCACACCCTCACCCACAGGGCCGACAGCGGGAATGTCCCAGGTTTTGGCACAAAGTGGGACCCCCCCAGCGTTTCAGGAGGGAAACACCCTGATCTGGGTAGGTGTTCTGAAGCCCCATCTGGAGATGTCTGACTTGGGAACACATGTTCACCTGGCTATATTAGGAAAAAAACTCTGTCCTGGGACCCACCCACCCCAGGGTCTCAGGAGCTCTCCAGAGCCTGTCTCTATGGGAACTTGAGAGGAAGTGCCAGCAGGTGCCGGAGCTCTCCAAAGAGGGTGGTCTTCACCCCATCCCTTCCTGGTCCTGAAGCTGGGTGCCCAGGTCTGTGAGGGCCCAAAGGACTTAGCAAGCCCCAGACCGTTGCCTGCCCATCTCCTGTGGATGGTGACAGCTGGGTACCGGCAGGGACCAGGATCTGACTTCTGTTCAGATTGACTGGGTGATTTTTATATTTGTATTAATTAAAAATTCAGAGGAGGTTTCTGCCTTTTATTCACTTCCCCTCAACTTCTAAATGATACTGGCACTGACCCTGGAAGGTCTGAGCCCATGACGTCCACTTGTCAGAGAAGGAAGCCGAGGGTGAGGCAGTGAGGTTCCTGGGAGGCAGGGTGTCACTGCCTCCAAACCTATTTGCCCCCTTCTCCCCCAAACAGAGGCGCTCTGAAAAATTTTCTGGAAGCTTCAGCCTCATTTTCAGACAAAACCAAGCCTCCCTGCCCCTGGACTCCACCTTTTACCCTAAGGAATTCTTTCCTCTTGGAGGAAGCACATGGTCCAAACCACATCACGGCCCTCAGCAGGACCTGTTCCCCAGGGTGGGGCCCACAGGTGCCTGGAAGGGGCGGCCTTCTCTTGCCTGGAAGGGGAGGCAGGGCCCAGGGCCTCCCCATCTGCAGAGCATCTCACCTGACACCAATAGCTGCATGTTTGAGCCATTTTCTCACCTTCTCTGTCTCTGTCTGTTTCTATCTCTTTCTCTGTCTCTCTGTGTCTGTCTCTGTCTCTGTGTCTGTCTCTCTGTCTCTGTCTATCTCTGTCTCTCCCTCTCGCCCAGCCCAGTGTCACCCTTACCCCCACTCTCCAGCCCACTTCAGAGGCTCTGGCCCCAGTGAGACCTCCCTCTTCCTGAGCAGGAGCCTCACCTCCCAAGCCTGGGACAGGATTCTGAGGCCGTGGGGCCTGAGAAGCAGGTGCCCGAGGAGGGCCCAGCTGTGCCAGCACCGGCCTCCCCACCCCCAGGCCCCAAGAAGCAGGATGACCACACACTTGACGTCCAGAGGGGACCCCCCCTTGGGAAGGAAGGTGAAAGCGGCCATCCTCCAGGGGCTCTGGCCGCAGCCCCCCAGCCCAGCGTCCCCCCAGCCCAGTACCCTGCCCACCCACCCCGCCCCCTGCCCGGGAAGACCGCCCTGCGGCACTGTGGCCTCTGGCGGTGGCTGCAGTTTTAATTGTTTCCCTCCCTCGCTGCCCTCCCCGTCCCTTGTCCCTTCCCCTCTGCCTGGCCCCGGCTGCTCCTCGCTGCGCGTGGGGGGGCCTCCGGTAGCATTTCCGCCTCTGCGTTCTATCACTTTATTTGTTCTCCGTCCCCTTCTCTTTCTTCTCCCTCCGCGGGCCCGGCCTCTGTGATTAAGCCTCAAGCTCTCCTGCTGCTTTTAATAGGCCTGCGGGCCTGGCCATCTGATGAGAGCGGACTGGCGCAGCTCGTCCCAGTGCCGGCGCGGGAGCCTCCTAATGCACGGTATCAATCATTACTGTCAAGCCATTCAGGCCCTAAATACATCCACCCAGTATAAAATTATACTAAACAGGAAAAAAAAAAAAGGCCGTGATTGGCCGCATATTGAAAACAGACCCTAGCCCCCGCCCCTGCCTCACCTCCCCCCCATTTCCAGGGCCCCCACCAGGGCCTCTGCCCTGACTAATGAACAATAGGTAGCTCAGGGTGTGGGTCAGGCCACATTTGGTACTCATAAAAGTTCTGTGTCGTGTGCAAAAGTGATGCAGAGGCGGGGAGTGGGCTGCGTCGTTGAGGGGGGCCTAGGTGCAAGCACAGGGTGTGCCTTGGGGTGCTCGCCCTGTGGGCTTGTCCCCAAGAACAGCTGGGGTCTCCGCGGGGAGCTGGCAGGGGGCCGGGCTGAGGGCCATTTCTGGGCAGCCTCCTGAGCCGCCAGTCCCAGCAGCGGGGGCGAGGCGGGAAGAGCTCACACGCTGGCCCCCGGCCAGGCTCCTGCACCCCTGGGGTTCACCCTTGTGGCCAGGCCCGGCCTGCTCCCCAGCTGCCGCTGCTTCCTCCTGAAGGTTGTCATAAAAGTTAACCGGGTGTGAAATGTGGTAAAAGTTTATGACGGCGGATAATCTGCCCCTGACCTGCTCAGAGCGCAGGCTCTGCTGCTCACCTGCAGGCAGCATCCCCGGTCCCTGGGGCCACCGGCCGGGCCCCACTGCTCGGTGTGGCAGGGGGAGGCCCAGGGCACCTTGCTCACGGCTTGGAGGTGGACCTCTGTCCAACGGCCCTCTATGTCATCCAGGGTCAGGGTCATCCCCGGATGCCACTGTCGAGGTTGGCCCCCGGTGTCAGCCACTTAGGAGCCACGTTAAGTGCTCAGTTGACCATGGGCTGGTGACACGTACCCTCCACCAACATTTCATTTGTATTGCCTCCTATGAGATCTGCAGACAGACAGCTAGAAAGCCCAGTGGGCCCCACATCCTCCTGGGCGTCCCCGAGCTGCAGAGCCACTCCTTCCCCAGAGATCATGCTGGCTCCCAGCTGAGCCAAGAGCTGCTCCCCAAGCCCGCAGGGGTCTCTCCAGAGGCCACCCAAGGGCCTAGGAACCTGCACACAGGTGAGCCCCGGGCAGCTCAGCACACACGGGCCTGGCCACAGGTCCCCAGAGAAGGGGAAGCTGTGGTGTCCCAGGCTCTTGGTGGCTTTGCTGCCAGGTCCTTGCTTGTGGAACTGGTTCTTGGTCAAGAGACACTTGTCTGGGGAGAGCCTGAGTGAATCACTATAAGTGGGTGAAATGGCATTACCCATCAGGTGACCAGAGATTCCAAATTTTATGGCATTGGAGGGACTGTAAGAGATGTAGGACTTTGCCTGGTCTCGGCATGTTGTCCACTCCTTGGCTGCTGATGCCCAGGCTTGGGGGTCCCCTCAGACACAACACTTTGGAGATGGGTGTAAGGACTGGCTAGATCACAGTAGTGGATGGGGGTGGGGGGATAGGGCGTTTCGGTAGCAGTTTACCGTGGGTACAAGGAGGAGCCCAGAGGCCCCTTCCCGGGTGCAGAGCATCCCTGGAAAGAGGCTGTAGTTGGGACAGCAGGGGTGTTTGCAGACGGGCCTATTTGTAACAGGCAATAGAATGATTTCCTTCCCCTTTGAACTCAGTGAGTACACGCCTGCTCCACAGCTTTCTCCCAGGATCTGGGACACCGACGCCTGAAATCATGACCCTCCTTCCAGCAAGTCCCATTGGGTGAGAGAAGGCAAGAGGCTGTGTCTGATACGCAGTCATGTGGAGACAGGACAGGGACATCTGGCCGCTGAAGGCCGTGCACAGGGAGTGTGGGTGGGGCTCAAGGAGGGGAGCACCGGGGGTGCCAGGCAGGAAGCAGCAAGGTCAGGCCAGGCATTCCGGAACCCGCAGGAGCGTGACCACAGGCAGAAGAGCACCAGGGGCAGACAGGCCCAGCAGCACGGCAGGCAGGCTAGAAGGGAGGTGGTTTGCCAGGAGTGTCATGGGGAGCAACTTCAGACAGTGGGAGCGGTCCTGGAGGCCAGTTGGGGGGTGGTGGGAGCGGGGGTCCCAGAAGGCCCAGAACTGTGGGTGTGCAAGGGGTGCATGGGGCCTGGGATGCTGTGTCAGGGGAGGAGCTGTGGCCACCTGTAGGTGACACAATGCCGTGGGGCCCCTGGTCTCATCCTCTCACCTTCCAATTGGGTCCACACGCTCAGCCCACCCTCATACCTTCTCTGTCCATTTGGTCAGCGTGGGGGGAGCAGCTCAGCCTCAGTTTCCCTATGAGCACACAGAACTCTCCAAGGGCATGTGTGAGGTCTATGTATAGGAGCCCTGCGCCCAAGGACACACAGACTGTCTCTGCGGCCAGGATGAGGCAGGGTCCTGGGAGCAAGGCTGTTGCCACCCTTGCTCACTGACCTCCAGGGAAACAGTGCCAGAGGCTTTCCCGACAGCAACTCTTACTCTAAGGGGCCCGACTGGGAGAGGCCCCAGTCTGGGCAGGTGTGCGACAATGACCGTGAGAATAAGGACAGCCTCCACTCCCGCTGAACACACCACACTGAGTGCAATCCACACGTTTGCTCATATGACCGTCGTGACCTGCCACCAAGTGGGGACCCTCATTTCTCTGGGGTGACATGGATAAGAGAGTAGAGCAGGAGAAGCCTGAGCCCCTGCTCCAGGGAGACAGAGCTGGACAGCGGTGCAGGCCATGGCTCCTGACCTCTGGTGCTACCAGCTGGAAATCAGGGTGCCCAGCCAATCCCAGAGCCCTCCTCCCCCAAACACCCCCAGCTGTGAGATGGGAGATGACTGTGGGTGAAGACAGTCAGCTCCGGCTCCCTGGGCACCTCCCCACAAAAATGATGCAAGACGCTCTGCATTCTTGTGGACACAGTGCCAGTCGCTTCTCCCATGATTCCCATGCTGCGTTCACAAAACTTCCCTCATCTTAAGCAGATGGTGCCTCTGCCTACACCTATGACCTATGCATTGGTCCATCTGTGCCCCCAGCCCCACACATAGCCGGCATCTCTCGGCCCAGAAGCTAAAGGGGAGAGAGTCCCCCCAGGCCAGAGGGAGCCGTTCTGGGCAGGTGGAAACGTGGTCTGTTTGATGGTCAGCGGGGGAACGAAGGAGCATGCATGCCCGATTCCCACAGGCGGGGAAGGTGGGGTTTGAAACCCTCCTCCTCCAGCAGAGCAGCATTGTTGCTCTCCCAGAAGCCCCCGTCCCTGCTCCCCTTGCCTGTTTGCAGAGAGGTACAGGTGCGCTGGCCTCTCAGTCCTTGTCAGGTGCAAACAGGCAGCCCCACCAGACAGGCTCTGCCCCCATTGCACAGAGAAGCAAGCCCAAGGCCAGGAAAGTGACATCTGGGGGACAGGTCAGGCAGCTAGAGGTGGTGAGAGAGAAGCTGGATGGGGTGCTGCCCTGAGAGCAGGACAAAGTCTGGGAAGCCGGTCACCCCCTGACTGAGAAGGTCCCTAAACTGCAGAAATGTTCAGGGAACTAAACCACCTGCTGTCCCGGTAGTTGGGACGCTGGGTCTCCAAACAGATGGGGCAGCGTGGCTTCCCGTCCTGCCAGCCTTGGAGAAACATGCAGGCCAGTGGCTTGCCCAGGTGTAGAACCCACACAGACACAGAGGGGGGCCCAGGACCCCAGCCCCGACCCGTGAGAGCCACCACAATCCGCGGCCGGGCACAGATGAGCGGCTTCTGCACTATGTACAACCCCACGCCCAGAAGGAAGACGCGGTGCCTGCTGGGCGGATCTTACTCGCCTTGTTCGCGTGCCCCCCCTCAGGCTCCGAACAGAGGTTGGAGGGTAGGGGGCTGTGGTCAAGCCCAGCCAGCACCCACCTCGAAGAAGGAGGATCAGCCTGCCTGGAAGCCATGCTCTCTCTGCCGCCGGAGCCCTGCTCTGTTCACGATGTACTTTCTAGTGAGCAAAACGCCTTCTTCAAAGCACCCACAGCGGCTGTGTGCACCTGGTGGAGGGTCGGCTCTCCCTGAGAAGCCAGCCAGTCCTGGCTGGGCTGGAGAGGCTCCCACAGCCTCTTCCCCTCCTGGTCCCAGCACCGGCCGTGGGAATCATGATGCCATCACTGTGTGGAGCTGAGAAAACCCACCAAGGCACCTGGGTGGATGCCCTCCACATGGCTCACATGCAGAGTCTTCTAGAGCCTTGGGCCTCTGCCCAGCCCTCCTCTCTTCCCTGGATCCAGAAAGCAGTTTTTCCTCCAGGCCCCAGATTAGTGCCCATGGGAGAGATGCAGACATCTCCCACGGAGATCCCCCTCCAGATTCCACTCTGACAACTAACCCACTCCTCGGCAGAGCAGCTCAGGTGCTCCCAGGGGTCTGTCTGTGATGGCAGCGGAGCCTCTGCCTCTGCAGGAAAGACCACTGGTTCTCACCCACGGCCACACTGCCTTCCAGGAGACGCTGGCAATACCTGGAGACATTTCTGGCTGCGACCTCTGGGTAGAGCCGGGGGACACTGCTCGACACCCTACGGGGCCCAGGAGGCTCCCAGGAGCGGAGCATGGTCAACAGCAGGAAGGTAGAGAAACCGCATCCAAGGCCGTCGTCCTAACCAAACCAAACCACTGACATGTATTCATGCTGCTGTAAAACTGTGCTCCTGGGTGAATCTTGCTGTGCTCTTAACATGATGCCAGGATTTGAGAACATAGAAGCCATTTGGCTTGAAGGAAGACTTGTGAAGGCCATGTGCATGGGCCACAGGCCCTGGCCCTCCCTCTCAGGCCATGCATGTCTCTATCCTGTGTGCCTGTTCTGACCTTGGGGCCAGGACACAGCTGGGTCCGCATGGATGACACAGACACGGTTCCATGGGCCACTGTCCACCTAGGAGGACATGTGTCTCAGGCCCCCAAGTGCAGAGAAAAGTCACCACCAACCTCACAGGCTGTCTCTAGGAACTTGGGTGAGCAGATCCAGAAAGGAGTTTTTTTCAGGACATAAGACCTTCACCCACCCTAAGAGGGCACTAGGGCTGAGGCCCGGACAGAGGGACAGCCAGGGAACAGCCGTAGGGAAGTGCATGCTGCCGACCTTTGACCTTCGTGGCTACCTGGCTGTAGATGCCTTGCCGGGACCTCTGTGAGCAGCAGGGGTGGCGCCTGGGGCTCCCACCGAGCCTGGGAAGAGGCCGTCCCCCACTGACCACAAGGACAGTGGCCTCCCTGGGACCGCACACCAGATGGGGCATCAGAAACAAACATGCCACATGGGCAAAGCAGCACCGAAGGCTGTTTGACGTGACACTAGGAGACAACGTCCGAGTTCCACCTCATCCCATGTCTCACACCGTCCCCGTGTGGTGGTTTGTGCCCAGAGAAGAGGGGAGTTCCTTCCTAATTCAAACCATTCTGAGGGAACCAGAAGCTCCTCGGTGCCCTAGGAGAAGAGAACCTTGTGGGCTGAGCAAGAGCCAGCAGCCCTGTGGGGAGCCGGACGGAGGACGCCATCGCCACCACAGCTAATACTGTCACCGAGGGCTGGCCAACCCACGGCTCGGCAGGGCCCGCTGCAGCCCTGCCATGTGTATTTGTGCAATTTTTAAATTCAGCGCTGTGAGGCACACCCGGAAGATCAGGGACATAGACGGAACTACAGCCACCCCGCGGGGACCAGCTGGCTTCTGGACAGGGCGACCGCCCCCTGTCCCAGGCGCTAACGGGTGTGAGAGCAGCCCCTCCTGAGCCGTGCACACGAAGCCGCTAGGCCGGGCCTGCTGTCCACTGTCTGGGGCTCAGGGCCAGGGCTCTGGGAAGAGGCCACCGTCCCTGTCCCTCCTCCCAGGCAGCGGCCGCCATCACCCGGGGAGGCCAGCCCCACCATCTGCAGGAAGCCTCTCTCCCTGCAGTTACTCTGGGGCTCAGGTTTCAGTCCCCACTCCACCTGTCACCCCCGCTTATCCTCAGCAGCCCTCTCAGCGCCATCCTGGGGGCCTCCCTTTAAAGACAGAAAATTGTTGGCAATCCCAATTTCTTTCCCTTGGAAAAAAATGCGTCCTCAGTGTGGCCACCAAGCTCACACACTCAGAGAGTGCGGCCGGTATAGCAACGGCCGTGCTGGAAAGTCAGGTCTGTTTGGAAGTTGGCACCAGACGAGGGCTTCACGTGGCAGCATGTAAGGTCTGTTGGAAAACGGATGCCACGATGCAGGTCTTTGTCTGGGCTTGGACGCGACTTGGGCCTCCCGTGCAGACAGGCACACTCTGAAAGCAGACGATGCGGCCACCCGCCCCACCTGTTAGCACAGGGCTCCCGCGGCAGCTCTGCATCCGGTGAGAAGCACCAGGCACACGTAATTCACTGCTCACAACCCTATCAGCCAGGCCACTGTCCCTTGTCCCTAATTGTCACCTATTTGGAAGCTCTGGCAAATGAATCAAACATTCTTTCATCCCGCCATTCGGGACACGGTGTGCTAATGATGACCGTATGTGCAGAACTTGCGTGGGAGGCCCAGAGACTTCTGTCCAGAGATATCTTCCACTACAACAGGGCCGAGTTGCCTCTGGAAGCAGCCAGATTCTTCTAGAACTGTGCTGCTCTGTGTTCTTGGACAAAAGGTTCTGCTCTGCTGGGGTGGACGTCATTGTGCCGTGTGAGGGGTGGGCACCCTCCCGTCGGGGAGGAGGCCAAGTGTGTTGAGGGTGGCTTACATTCTTGTGAGTTGTGGTGATGTCCATCTCCTGCGGACAAGCCCCCTGCAGACAATGTGGAGCGCGATCCTGGGCTCCATAGAGAGGACACCCTGCGCTGCATGGCTGCTAGGTCACTGGCCGTCCCTCGGGGGTTCTCTCACTGACCAGGAGGAAGGGCCCACGTTCTGAGCTGGATGCCAGAGTGGCGTCCTCGCCGCCTTCCTTGGGAACCTGGGAGACCTGGACAGGCCAAACGCTGTGCCCAGCAGGGCCAGCAGGGCAGGGGCCCCAGTGGGAGGAGACCCTGTCCCAGCCGACAGCAGGGAGGCAGACCAAGCTGTCCTGTCCCAGCCTTGCATGTGGACCCACTGACTCCATTTCTCCAAAGTGGAACATCCCTGAAAAGTCACAAAAACAATGCCAGACACGAGGGGCTGCCTGCTGCAGAGGGCTGCGGCTCCATGCACCTCCTTTCCCCAGCAGACCCTCTTTGGGTGCTTGAGTGAAGACACCAGCTCAGCCACCACAGCTGCATCTGCAAAGCATGCGCCACAGAGCGTGGCGAAGAGCCTTTCCAACATGGGCAGCGGCTTAAACCATGGCATTCCCGGCCCCGGATTTCGGATCTTACCACTGTGGGTAGACAGGGTGCCAGACACTCCACAGGAGGTTCCTCCTTTGAGCCATGAACCTGCCTTAATGGTCTCCGCCTGCGGGGTCTTCTTCCCTGACCTTCCCCGTGGCCTCCCTCAGCCTGCAGGCCTCACCTGCATGCCAGCGCTCAGGGGAGCTGAGATGGGGGAGCAGATGGAGATGGGGTCCCAGCAGACAAGGAAGCCCCTGGGACCCGAGGCCAACACTGCAGCATCGATCACCTAGAACATTTTCCAATGCTGGGGAGCCCCACTCAAGCCCCTTCCAGGCTGTGTGTAGTCCAAGATGATCATTGTTTTGTTAAGGGAGGGAGGTTCACAGAAGGGTGGGGGGAGTTGTCGGGCAAAGCCACGTGGTTTGTCTGTCATGTAGTCAGATGTTACCCAGCTAACACCCTGAAGTTCATTTCGGGCCTAACACCTGGCAAACCCCGACTTTCTCGGAGGAAGGAGCAGTTGAAAAAGAGGATGGAACATGTCTCAGACTTTGGGAAAAGGCCCCAAACAAGCCAGGGAGAAGAATGAACCAGAAGGACTTTCGGCAGGTGGCAAGTGACAAGGCCCAACTGGCCCCAGCCTGGTGCAGGCGTCTGCTGGCCTCCAGCCAGCCCTGGGATGTCTGTGCTGAGGCTGAAGGAAAGCACCCTGTCCTGTCCGGGTCCCACCCCTCAGCAAGACATTTCTGCAAGGAGCGTGGGGTAGCCGCAGGTTGGTGACCTCGTCCTTCCTCCTCTAGCAAAGGCCTCATTCCCCTCCTGGTGTTTATTGTGCAAATGTCAAATCCTGCTGGAAACCCTGTAACCAGAGGGGATGTGGTGACACAGGGCTCAGCGGCTCCATGCACAGGATGGCCTGGGGGGTCTTCCACTGAGAAGCAAGGGGATATAGAGGGAGTCGGGTGTGCAGCACATCAGGGTTCCTGCAAGAAGCGGGAGGGATTTAACAGAAGACCTGACAGTGCAGCCAGAGTCAGGAGGCTCCTGGGAGGAGAGGAGCTGGGGACATCGAGGGCAGGTGGGGATGGTAGGGCAGAGGCTGCACAGTCACGGGACTACCAGCCCAGACTTGTGGACATGGGGATCCAGGCTCACCCGGATGGCCAAGGGCATCGAGAGCTTGATTTCAAATAGTTTCACCTCCTTCTAAAGAACAGAAGGATGTCTCTACAGAACTCTCAGAAAAGCAGAGATTTGAAGGCACCACAACGTGCAAAAGATGGTAAAGGGACCTCCCCCTGAAGGAAGGAAACCCAGGATCTGAGAGGCCAGCTGTAGCCCAGGGATGGCCTGACCCCACAGATGCAAGTGTGCAGAGATGACCCCCGGGGACACCTGGTTCTCAGCCGGGTCACGTGCCAGAGGCAGACCTCCAGCCCCGGGTGCAAGGCCCCCATCCTCCTCTACAATGGCAACATTGGAGGGGCTGCATGCCCTATGGGCTGGTGGTCCCATAACTGTTGTCCGCCTATTGTCATTGTCCTTTGACAACTGGTGTAACCATCAATGTGAAAAGGGCTGCACCATCCGTAATTAAACTTTCTGCAGGAAAGTATTCATGTCCAGGGGATTTCTCTCCCTGTGGAGGCGGTCACTGGGTGGATGGCCCGGAGGTCTCGGGGAGAAGTCTAGGGAGCACAGGCAAGCCGAGACGCCCAGGTCCTCCCTGGGCCCCACATGAAGCTGCTTCACCAGAGGGTCATTCACAGAGGTCTTCGTACAGGGGAGTGTGATCCAGCCTCTAGACTCAAAGAGGCATAAAGTCCTTGATAAGCTCCCCCAAACCCCAGAAAAGGCCCCTTCCAAAGAAGCCCCAATGCTGGCCACCAGGCAGCACAGCCATGACACTGCCACCTGATGGTCACCTTCCAAAATGATGAAGGCCGCCCAACAGAAATGCTCTGGAAGCTGGATGTTTGGACAAAAATCCTTTTGAAGCAGGAAGAGAGGAGGTGGAGGATCCAAAACAAGCCAAACCCAGATCCACACAGGTCCCACCTCCAGTGAAAACCCTCCATATCCAAGACCAGAGGCACCCAAAACAGCACCGTCCACTTGAGGCAACCTGGGAGCTCCTTAGAAGCATGGAGAAGCTCTACCTTCTTAGGGGCCGGGCATTATGTAGGCTCCTTCCTGGCAGCTGTAAGTGTTCCCATCTCCGAGGGCTTCAGGTGGGCGTTTGGAAGGGTGTAGGGCGCAGACCAGCCACATCTGTCCGGTTCTTGCCGTGGCGTGGGGGTTCCCTTGCTTCACAAGCTTTTCTTCCCGATGGGAGATCTGGGGTGCGGCTCTGTACTGCAGATGGTTTAATGGCTCTTCGGGGTTCCTGGTTTGCCATTATGTGGACCCCCAGACATCCCCGAATAGCAGCCTTCAGGGAGCTCACCTTGACCTTGCCACTTGGGAAGGCCAAGAGGCCTGGCGACAGCCCAGGAGGTCATCACACTGGGTAACAGCCACCCCAACCAGGGTGCTTCTGGACAAGGCAGGCAACTCACGTCCCGATTCCTTCTCCAGTTCAGCCCTGGTTAATGGAGCCTCTGCATCCAGAATATCCACCGTCCGAGCCACTCCCGCCCACTCCCTTGCCCCGGCAACACCCTAGTAATGACCCTGTGCTCCTGCACGCGGCCCCCTGGTGCAAGCACAAAATTAAACCCAGCTGATGGCAGCATAGTTATTTGCTGCCAGGGCGGTGACTTCCTTCCCCACCCCCACCCCCAGCTGCCCCTGGGGACAGGTGGGCCTTATGGAAACCAGAGCCAGAGCACAGTTTTAATTATCACGGTCCAGCCAGAAGGACCAGAAACCCGACATATGGGCCACTCCTCCCTGAGTCCCAAGAAGGACCCTTGTGTTGCTTCATAAGGAAGCAGAGAGGTTTAGGGCGGCTCAGTCTCCTTAGGGCACTTCCTTTCCCGCACCTGTGCAAGCTGTCTCTGAACCAAGCAGAGCCCCCCTCCCTCCCCAAGGCAGGGCTGCATGTGGAGACAGACAAATGTGTAGGGGTCCCCTGAATAAACAGGGTTCCACTCAGCCAGGGAGCTGCTGGGCCAGTGGGCAAGGCCATGCAGGGGGCGGGGGCTCCGGAAGCTGTGGTTCTGTGTGGTCCGCGCGGGAACGTGTGAGTTGAGTTGCAGAGTCAGCAGTGACCCAAGACCTTGCATGGCCACTCGGCTGGTGTGGGGGGACTCCCAGTTGGATTCCCACGGGCTCCACCGCTTCAATTCCTCCTCTGCCCCACACACAGCCCATGCTGAGCCACGGAATCCCCCCGAAGCACCTATTGTGCATGCTGCCAGAGATCACAGGTAGACCAGATGCAGTCCCGTCTCCAAGTTGGGCTCCATGGAGGCGGTCCACCCTCCTTGGAGGTCAGGGAGAGGAGAGGGGGTTGGGGCTTCTCTTGGGAAGCTTGCTGGCAATACAAGAGCCCCCCCTCCTTGCTTCTTTCCCACCCCACATCCCGAAGCCCCCTTTCCACCCTCTGCTCAGTTGTGCAGGAGGAGGGCCCCTGAGGCTGGCAGCATCCCTGAGGTCAGGCCAGGAAAATAAGCACAAAGGGCTCTGTGCTGGGCAGCCACGGCCAGAGGGGTCAGGACCCAGGGCTGCCAGCATGCACACAAGTCATAAATACCGTCTATGTGGCTCCTGTCACCTCACTGACACCTTATTTCCATTATGCAGCCATGAAAGTGATTAATGAGAATTATCATTAACTCGAATCAGAGCCGTTAGGAGGCTGCGCTGGAAGGAAGTGCCCTCGGTGGGGCCATGGGGACCGCTCCCCCGGGTGTCAGCTGCGCCCGTGTGCGTACTGGGGGCACACAGAGCACGGGGCCCTGAGGCCGGCAGTGGGACGGGTTCTGGGCAGGTGGGGAGGAGCCCGTGCTTAGAAACAGGCCGTGCCGCAGCGTGAGAGGCCGGCTCCCTCGAGGCTGCTCACGGCCCAGGATGTGGGCCTCACATCTCTGCCCCCGAGTGCGCTCATCACCTCACATGCTTGGCAGCCTGGATGGCATGTGCCAAGTGAGGCCCATGGCGCAGTGCAGGGTGGGCACCCCCCGTGGGCCCCCGTGGGCCTGCCTTCCTCCCTCAGTGTGCCAGGGACAGCCCCTTCCCGCCCATCGCCGAGGAAGTGGCAGGCCCGGCGACCCAGCGGGTTCCCTGCCCTCTGCATCCTCGCTCGGGGCGGGGGGAGGGGGGGCGGGGGGGGGGATACGGCTTAAAGATACAAAGTGTCCTTTTATTGGAAATATCAATTCAGAAAGGGGCTAGTAGTAAGCTGAGAATATTTGGATAAACTTGACAGCCCTTAGGACTAAGAAAGACCTTTTGTTCCCTCCGAGAAAAAGGCTGTTGCACCAACCTGGGCTCGCTGGAGCCGTTCCAGAAAAAACTGAAGTGGGAGCAGAAAAATGATTAGGGTGTCTCGTGAAGGATCTTTGCTCTAGGTCGAATGTTTATTAGTATTTATTTTATTTTATTATTAGAATGTGTGGTTAACATCCTATTGCATCACACCGGGCCGTAGCCGTGTCGTCGCACACCTCGCCGGGTCCTCCCCGTCGGCGGGCACACAAAGGGAACTCTGTGGCACTGGGGGCCGTGGAGGGCTGCGCCGGCCTGTTTTATCTCGCTCCACTTTATTTCTGAGATGACGGCCAGTTAAAGCAGCAGCACATGGCTTCTAGTGTTTGTGCCCCGACGAGCAGAGGGGTCTCTGCAGCTGGGGGTTTCTGGGTGTCCCTGGAAGGGGTCACCTCTTTTCCCGTTTCCACTGACAGGAGGTCCTGCATGTGGATGCCATGGCAGGTGTGGCCTGTGGCTTGGGAGGGGTCTCCTCCAGCAGAGGGGAAAGTTAAATGCAAGCTCTTTGCTTTGCTGGGTGGGTGGGGACCTTGAGAGAAGCTACCTTTCGGGTGACCCTTAAGTCCAGCACACAGGGCAGCCGGATGGTTCTTCAGGAGTCACTAGGATGAGATGCGGCCCAGACACACACACCCCGCCTTGAAACGCTGCACCCAGGCGTCTGTTGCCCAAAACATGCATGCAGCCTTGTGGTTCTCCAATTTCATGGCTGTGTCTCGACTTACCAGCTCCTCGAAGAGACCAGCTAATTCTCAAAGATCCCCGTGAAAGGACATCCCTCTAGAAGCCACAACACAATGAAAATCTCAAACCTAATTTGAATGCCTTTCCACCCAAACATGAGAAGGGAAGGAGCCCCTCCAAGGCGGGTTGTTGGAGGAGAAGCTGAGCCCGTATCAGGTAGGAGGTGATTCGGCCAAGCTGCAGAGTATTTTCACTCAGAGTTCCACCCGCCCAGCCCCACACCCCCAACACATGAAGCCTAATCGCTGTCTGCGTGTGAACTGTCCACTGAAACATTCCAGGAACTGAATTCCATGCAAATCCAGGAATTCCTCTACCAACCCCTGCAGAAAAGCCGAGGATGGAGGATCTTCTCATGAGCAGTTATGATGCAAGGACCCCTTGGTGTACCTGTGGAGCACACAGCCTGGAGAAGCCACCTCTGTGGAGTCTCGCCCCATGGCATGAGAGGCGGCAGCTGTGGGCCGGGTGAGCAAGCAGTCATCCTATGGGTGCACCTCCACGCGCCTGGTCCCTGCCCTGCCCCTCCCCAGAGCACAGAGAGCCGGATCCCAGGACCTAGGTTGGGGCTCCCTTCCCGGGGATAGCTCTGTGCCGCAGCCAGGTGTCCCCAGGGACCCTGACCAGGACCCCAGACAGCAGGCTCCTGCGGAGCCCTGGCACGATCCAGCCTGGAGTCCTCTGTCACAGCCAGCCTCTGAGGCTCAGAAGAAATACATTCGACCACAGGGAGCTACACCCGGTGGCTGCCTGGGACGCCCCCCAGTCTGTGCCAGTTTGTAAGGAAACTGTCTAAGGAAACACTGGGAGAGAGCTGAGAGGGGCTGCAGTGCTGGGCTGGGACACATGCGGCCGGGGCTTCGTTGTCAAACACACCCAGGTCGGCGTATCGCACCAACAAAATGCAAAATTCAGGATGCCCATCAGATGTTGCCTGTGGCTCCAATGCGCACCCCAGGATTTTAGGGAGAGAACGTTTTCAGGGAGAATTTCTGCTTCCACTGTACAGTATACATGTAAATGCGAAGTATCGACAAAAGTGGAGTTAGTCGTGCATTTTCAACCAGTTACACTTCTGAAGCTGGCATTCACCATTGGTAGTTGGTACGACAAACGAATCACTGTGATGGGAAGGATGTACTTAATCTTAAATGTTTCCATTCTGATGTATTTTTCATTATGTTGTTAGAAAATTATAGGTTGGTAGAACAAGAGAGCCTCATCTTCAAAACAAGGCTCTCGGGAAAGAATCAGCTCCTGACCTTCAAGGGGTCTCTGAGACCTGTCTGGCCAGAGCTACCCCAAACCTAGCCGGCGTGGGGCTGGGTGCCGGCTCCACGGGCAAAGAACCCAGGAGACCAGGTCTCCAGCATCTCTATCTGGAGGACGTTTGGGGAGACAATGGTCCCCGCCCCGGAGAGAGGGGCCTTGTGAGCAAGCCCCGGGTGGCCACCGCTGGCTGGGAAAGCGTCAAAGGAACTCCTCTGACCCATAGCTCTTCTCACCATCCGCGGGGGAGCCCAGGATCTAGAAAGCCAAGATGGAACAGTGACCAGCACGGCCCCTGGCCCCGGAGCCAGGGCCGGAGGAGGGAAGGAGCCTCTGCTCATACAGCTTCTCCTCCCCAGAGAGCGCCAATGCAATCACCTGCTGGAGGGCCTGCTCAGGCTCGGGACAGCTGACGGGGAGCCGCCCTAAGCCACGCTGTGCCACTTTAATTAAGCAAGCAGGGTGTTCCCTTTTCCCAGGGGTTTATATTCACATCCTGACAGCATCAATAGAAACAGATCTGCAGAATAAGTCATATATTCTTATATCACTCAAGGGAGGAAAGTGAATGCGCCCTCCCATCCTTTGCCTTTTTTCAAGTGGAAAAAAAAAACACAATAGCAGAATCTACAAAGAAAGATCCCCATTAAAATGTTCCCAGGCTCTTAAACACCCCCATTTAAATTCCGGGTAATCGGCTGCATTGTGCTGTCCCTGGGAGGGGCCGCGGGGTTGGTGGGTGCAGTTCAGAATCATTTGTGTCGTATAAATGCTTGTGATTAGGTTTTTAATAAACCGTTTCGATTCTATTTCCTGGGCTTGAATAGATGTTTGAATTTGGCTGGTGTGGACCTGAAAGGGACCCAGGTAATATCATTGTGGGGGACACACTTTTAATTCCTTTGACATATCTCGTCAGAGGTGGCTGGCTGTAGGAAGTGGCTGGAACGTGGGCAAAGAGGGAGGGCTATTGAATTTAATTGGTCCCATTTGTCATTCAAGACTGACTTTGCCCACTTCTGTCTATGAATCATTTTTAAACTTGCCAATCGGACCAAATGTGCCCCCAGCTTGGGAAGGAAGCTGGCTTCGGGCTCTGGGAGAGACGTCGTCTCAGGCTGAGCTTGCATCCAGGGGCAGGCCCAGCCTGTGGCACATGGTCCATCCCCAAGAACCCGGATGGCCTATGGCCAGGGTGACAGCGCCCGAGAAGCTTGTGATATCCAGAGTGTAGGCATTGCCACTCCCCATCTCTATCTTCCATGTCTGATACTCAGCAAGAGGGGCGACTGGGTGGCTCAGTGGTTGAGCATCTGCCTTCGGTTCAGGGCATGATCCCGGGACCCTGGGATGGAGTCCTGCATCGGGTTCCCCACAGGGAGCCTGCTTCTTCCTCTGCCTGTGTCTCTCCCTCTCTCTGTCTCTCATGAATAAATGATACTCAGGGAGCATTGGGTGTGAGAGGAAGGAAGGGCCCTTGGGTTACAGTCACGGGACCCCCAAGCCTCGCCCCACTCAACCAACGAGAGCGTGGCTGAGCTCTGCATCCCCTGGGAAGAAAGAAATCCTAGGAAGCAGAATCATTACAGCAAACTATTTGGAGGAAAGCACACCTCCAATCTCTAGAAAGCCAGAACAAAGGCCGGCATTTTTATGCACGCAGACCTGGGCCTTCTGTGGAAGGACCCAGTGTTGCCTATTTGCCGGGCCTCCAAAGACAACACCATCTGCACCAGAAGCCCTCTGCCAATGACCATTTTTGTATGTCAAAGAGCAGCGAGAAGTGCTCCTTCTGGGGATTGGCAGGTATTTGCTTAGATTTGGCCTATTGAGATTTGAGCTATTTGCAGGAGCTGATCTCAAAACACAAGGCCTGATATGGAACACAGTGAGTCACGGAGCTTCTCTAGACTGATGTGTCCCCAAGGAGGAAGAAGGATGGGCTCACAGGGACTGAGTCAACAGCAGAGAAGGCACTAAATATACCCATCTGGCTCCATCCTGGTCACCGCCAGAGCTCTGCTGAGTCCCCACTGTGTGCCAGGTCCCACAGGATGCTGAGATGGACAAGTGAGCATGGCCTCTGTCCTGGGAATAGGGTGCTGTCACATTGACCTGGGGGAAATCATACGGTCACCCTGGACCCGGGAGAAATTGCAACTCTGATTTCTAGTGAGGCAGAGTAGTCGGAAGGAGGGTGTGTGCTTCCTTGAGCAGAACCCATGGAGGAACAAGAAGGAAGGGGTCCAGAGTGGGATAAGGGGAGAGAGGAAAGAAAGACCCACTGGGAAAAGCCCTATGGAATATGGTGGGGAGGAGTCTCAGGTGTCCAGAAGCACCATACCCATTTGTCTCTCAAATATTCACTGAGCATCTATTGTTTGCCTGGCTCTGGGAAGCTGGCAGACGAAACCCTGAACACTATCATCATCCAAGGGTAAGAGAAAGTAATTATGTGGACAAGACAGTCATGACCCACCACAATCTGTACTATGGTGGGACAGGGGCTGTGAGAGCCCCTCAGAGGGACCCACCCTGATATGGGAGGGTTGTCCCTGTGTTCTTCTACCTTTATATCTCCTGGAAAGATGTTCCCTTATATCTCACTTGTGGAAGTAGAGAAGCCAAAATCATCTGGGCAGGTCTGGAAAACTGTGCCCCATCCATCCATCCATCCATCCATCCATCCATCCATCCATCTATCTATCCATTCATTCATCCAACAACCTATTCATCCATCTATCTGCCTACTTACCTACCAACTATCCACCCATCCATCCATCCACCATCCATCTGTCTACCCATCCATCATCCATCTTTCCATCCATCCATCCATCCATCCATCCATCTATCCATCCATCCATGAAGAGACATTCAGTGAGTCTCAACTGAACACTAGTCCTTGGCAAGGCTCTGGGAAAGTCTTAGTTGTTCTTGCCACCATCTTCAGGTAGAAGAGAGGTGAGAAGGATGAGACCAGCCAGGATGTGAAGCACTGGTCCCCAAAGATCATAAAAGGGGTGAGACAGGTGGCCAGTACCCATCATCCAGTGTGTCTGCCCCCTTCTTGCTGTGCAACATTGGGTGGGTTACTGAACTCCTCTGTGTAAAATTTCCTCATCTACGAAGGTGACTACAATAGTGACTGCCCCTTGGCAGAGGGTGGTTGAGAGCCTCTTGTGACTCGGTGGGGAGGGTCAGCAGTGGCTAGTAGCTAAAGCAGTGGTGACTACAGTGTCAGCCATCTACCAGGTGGTGGTGGCCAGAGGAACATGTTGCCTCCTCATGACAGAGTGGTGTGAAGAGCCCAGTGGGAAGCCTCTACAGAGAACATCTAAAGAGGAAGGGGTGGGGACACTCTGAGACACAACTCGGATGGCCTCTGGCCAGGATGACAGAGCCTGAGAAGCCCATGATATCCAGATACAGGGATGACCAAGAGGGTCTGAGGACGACAAGGCCCTGGACCTCTGAGCACTCCCACCAAGCTCGTGGGCTGGAAGATGCAGAAGTCCCAGCCAAGGCAACAGAGCTGGGCTGAGGGGTCCTCGGTGGGCTTCTCAGCCTGGCTTCCACATTGGCTTCCACACTTGGGGCTTTTGTCCAGCAAGAGAATGGTCCCAGGGAGCATGCCGGCTGTGCTTAGAGGTCTGCAGCCCCCAGGTTTGCAGCAGCTTAGCCACTGTGAGAATTCCTCCTGCACCTGCTGGGCAGGGGGTGCCGTTCATAAGCTCTGCAGTTTGTCACCGTCTGTGTGGCCAGAGAAGGGTTATGTATGTGACACCTCTTGGGGCCTTGCAACAACTTGCTGGTGGAACCGCTTCCTGTGGGCAGACCCCAGGCTCCCACCTACCCCTGGGCAAGGACGCTGCCACAAGCCTTTGGTTTTGGTTGTTTGGGCTTTTTTTTTCCAATCTTTTTTATGATCAAGAACAAAACAAAAGTGTCTCACTTCAGAATGTCACAGCTGAGTCTGTGGTAACACGCAGCCCTTAGACTCAGAGACTTCTGCTCCCGACCCAACTTCAAATCAAGTTAGGGTTGGAAAAAAACGTTTGGGCTGTTAGCAATTTAACCACATTAGCTTGAGGGCAGGGGTGGGTCGACAGGGGCCTGGGAGGGGTGGGTGTGGAACCTGCCAGTTGGGGGACTTTGGAGACCAGGCCAGGATTTGGGGGGCTTCTGGGCACTGGTAGCCTTTACCAGCCCAAACTGTTGCAGGTGATGGCAAGTCGCCGGCTCTTCGTGGCTCTACACTGCCCTGGGCATAAAATCTCCTGGGCAGCCTCCAGGCCCAGACAACAGCAGCCAAGTCAGGTGTAAAATTTCCACCTCACCAGGAGCAGAACCCCTGTGAGCTGGGGCAAAGTAGGGCTGGGGCCCTGTGTGCTGGTGTTTGCTGGGGGCCCTGTTGGGACTGTCCTGCACGTGGGCACCCACAAGACAGCAGTGCCAGGTTGAGGTGGGCAGGCACACAGGGACAGAGCATCAACACCCAGGTTATAGCTGGGTTGTTTGAGGTCAGAAACCTCTGCAAGACCTGCTCTGGCAAGTAGCCACCCTTCTGACACCAGTTGTCCTCTCAGAGGACCAGAAGGAAGACCCTGGGGCCTGAGGTGGCTTGCTTTCCTCGGTGGGTCAGGCCCACAGCGGGGGCAGACAATGAACACCCAGGGCTGCCCCCCAGGGGTGAGAGTGGCTGGGGCAGTGGGCATGAAGAACCCCCTCTGTCCAACAGTGACAGGGGCAGCAGGGGCTCCGTGCAGGCTGCCAGCCTGGCATACCCATGAGGACACAAGGCCAGTCCTGTGATGGTGTGCTCAGGACTGTCCACAGGGAGAGGACAGAGCAGGACCCAGGCGCTGGTAACATGTCATCCCAGTAGTTTTTCTTGGTAAGCGTTGGTAGAGTATGACCCACTCAGGTGTCTTTGTGGGGTCGGCTGGGAGGAAGTGATTGAGGCAGGCCCCCAGGTGACACCTCGGCATCCCCGCAAAGATGTGGAGAATGTTAGCACTGGGCACATCCATGGGAGTTCGGGCACCAGACACTGGGGTCCCAGGTGTCTCCCGGGAGGGGGCTGGGCGAGTCCCTCACTACTGCACCTGCCTCAATGTCCCCTCCCGCCTCCTCCCCACCCCGCTCCTAGCTGAAATGAGGCAGTGACACACAGAGCGCTCACCTTCTGAAGGAACTCTCCATTCAATCACAATGCAGAACATCTTTAAGGAGGACACGTCTGTAAACAGGGCCCCCACTACAGAAATTCGGTTTATAAACAACATCATAGGTGAGGGTCTCATTCCATCGTGTGATCCCATGAGTGACATCTGAAGACAGAGCTTCCAGGCCATCGCCCCCTGGGAGTGGCTATAGCAGCCTGCAACCCCCAGGGCAGGGCAAGGGGAGAGGGTCCTTGGGACTCCCACCCAGCGGCCTCTTGCTCAGCTGGTTACCAGGATGCCAGCCAAGGAGTGTGACAGGACCCTCTCTTCCTGGGGCCCAGGCTGGGCCCAGGGCTCTCTGCAGTGACCAGGGGCTTTCTCTTTGGGAGCACCCCGAGAAACTCTGAGAGTCCCCCACACAGACGGGCAGCAGGGCTCTTGAAGGAGGCAGGATGGAGTCTATCTGCTGAGTGTCCCTCTCCTATTCATAGCCAGAGCTGGTTTGTCCCCTTTGGGGTTCTGGGGCCACCCCATGACTGGCCACCCACGAGACCCAGAGAAGGGCCCTGCTCTGGCCAGTACCCTCATCATCCTATGGTGGGCAGAACCCTTTAGCCTGCCTCCGAAGAGCCTGTGAGCAGGTGCAGCCAGCCAGGGAAGCGGCCGGCGCTGCAGCCAACTATTTCTAATAATGCACCCCATGTGCACAGAGCCACAGGCCTCCACCCAGCCAGAAATCAGGAAAGAGGCTTTCTAGTTCCAAAGGAGAAACTGAAGCAGGACCCCAGACAACCTCTGTGTTGTCAAATGAATTATGCAATTTCAGGGCTGGGAAGACACATGGAGTTCAGAAAGTCCAACCTCCCTTCTGAGTACCCTGGAGGGAGGGGGCCATGAAGACCCCTTGACTTCCCCCAGTGATGGGGTGCTCACCCCTTGGCAAGGCTCCTTGCCTGTCTCAAGATGCCCTGCTGCTGGGCCTCCCCCATTGCAGGCCACCCTGAGGGGCTTCTGTATCTGAGTGAGTTGGTTTTCATTCATTTATTTCTTTGGACACTTGAAAGTGCTAGTCTGATCACCAGTTTGCCCGAGTGTCTCTCTTAGGTCAGGGCCACAGCCCGAGGCTGATGGACAAGATGTGCCCTTGGGAGGAAGCCCAGCCCCCAAGCATGTTCTCAGCCCGCAGAGTGCGGGGCACCCCTGGAGAGGGGTGGCATTCAGCTCACACCAAGGGCTGGTGAGCAGGGTTCTGACCCAGGTGCCCCTCTTCCCAGCCCCTGCGTGCTGTTGATGAGATCGGGGGTTGTGCACCCCACTTAGGGGGCCTGGGAGGGCTCAGGTGCTGCATGACGCCAGGCTGAAACTCTGCTCCGCCTCCAGTTTTCCGCAAACCCCACCGCTACTGGGACGGTCTCTCAAGGGGTACAGAGCCCATCTGGGCAGGAAAGTGGGGAGTCCATATCTGAGAATAATGGGAGCAGAGCGGGGATGGAGCAGAGAGGGCGGCAAGGAAACCCAGGGGCAGGAGCAGGCTTGGATGCCTGGGCATTTAGCAGGAGACGGGCTGAGAACCCTGTGCGTCTCGTGTGGCATCAGATGTCTGAGGAACTTCTGGGCTGTGGCTTTCATCGGATCCCTGAAGACATCTGTGGCTTCACGACACGATGCGGTCTGGCTCTCAACTGAGAGGCTGTGCACCTTGAGGGTACAGGAGCAAAGCCCCCCACGTGGACCCTGCTGTCAGAGCCCCTGTGGGGCACCCCAGCTGCCTCTTGCAGCACCCTCACCCTGCGCTTCACCGTGCTCCTGGGTTTCTGAGACAACAACCTTGGCCCTTGGCCCCCCAAAACACAATAGCCACTGCTCTGGAGGCAGTCTGAGAGCCCATCCAGCCTCTTCTAGGCAAAGGCCCAGGAATGACAGCTTTCTAGCCCCCTCTCCATGAGCTCAGGAGCCAGGCGGCCTCCATCTTAGAAACAGCTTCCACGAGGTTCTCTTTCTCCTGGAAACAGCCCCTCTGTCCTGCCTCCCTCCCCTCCTCCTTCCCAGTCAGAGCAGGTGGGGGCCCTGGCCCATGACCCGCCTGCCAGGACTCCCGTGTGCCTGGCAGCCGTGTGACCCCATGCGCCAGCCACACCGCCAGCAGTGCTTGGTCATATCAGCACCGAGCCCATAATGAGAGTTAGGACAGGGATTTATGAGCTCATCCAGGCTCCGTGTCCACACCCGGACAGAGGTGTTTCCAGAATGCTTTCCCCCACCTCCTTCCGTCACAAGAATGGACTTTCTGTTTCAGCTACGCGTGGACCTCATAAATTGTAACCACAGTGTGTGTGTGCGCCTGTGCACAGGAAAGAGACCCACACAGCTTGGTGGGCCTGTAGAGGAGGGTCAGGGTAAGAGAAGGAGGCCCTCCCCTGTTCCCCGGCTGCTGCCACAGGCTGACACCATGCCCGAGCTTCCAGGGTGCTGCCTTACAGCCCCAGGCTGTGGTGGCAGGAGGGCAGGCTTGCAGGCCCCAGCTTTGCTGCATTTGCTGCATGCACGGACTCCATTAGGTGAGCTAATGACAGACGCCTCGGCATGCCCGCCTGCGTGCACACCCCGGACGGGCCCAGTGGCCAGCCATACCTATCAAATGTGAGAGAGCAGCCCAGCAGAGAGCCCACAAATTAGAAGGGCAGGAAACCTCAAATGATGTGCAAAAAAAATCGTCAAGGTTAAGAGAATTTTTCCATCTTTTTGCTTCATAACTCAGCATTTCTGATGGGGGTGATTTATGAGCTGGGGGACCTGGCAGGGGGATCAGGGGCGTGGAGGCCTGTGAGGCCGAGTGAGGAGAATGGGTAGGAGGGCAGCTTCCTTTGGAGGCTCTGGGATTCCCAAGACTCAGCTCCAAATAAACCAGAGCAAGGCTTTGGAGTGGGATTGGGCAGGGGAGCCAGATTTCAAATCTGGAAAGAGATTCAGGCACTGTCTGCTAAAGGGGCCAGGGGCCCAGAGGCAAAGCCTAGGGGTTGGGCTCTCTCTTCTTTCCCTCCTCTTGCATTGTGCAGATTCACGGGCTCAGCCACCTTGCTGACACTCGTCCTCCTCCATCCACTTGTGACTCTTGGCCTCCTGGGGCCTGAGCAGGCCTCAACCCTGCCGCCCAGCTGGGGAGGGGTGGCCTCCACCTGTCCTACCGTTTTGGAGAATCTCACTGTAAAAGAGGCAGCAAGAGGGATCCGTGGCCGTCCAGTCTTGCTTTCCAGGACCCCGAGGAGACCCTCCCTCTGGCCCCTAACTCGGCTCCAGGTCTCCACTCCTGGGGCCTCTATCTCCTCTGATGGGAAACAGGATGATCCCAACCCCTGCCTCGGAGGCCTGTGGTGACCAACACAGAGAGACTTGCGCCCACACGGGCTCTTAATGTGAGCTTCCCAAAGGCCCAGCAGAGTCCCAGTGGGGAGGACGCAGGATGAAAGGAAGAGATACAAGAGCAAGATAAATGTCTGTACCCCGTTTCTCCCTTTTGGGAGTCAGAGAGGGCCTGGGCCCATCCAAACGCCTAGCAAGAGCCAGGCCTGATGTGTCCTGCTGTCTGAGCTGGAAGCAGGGCCCAGGTGCACCCAGGTGACGATGGTGGACACAGGCCTGGGCCCTCTCCCTGCTCATGCATTCTGCTTTGGCCCCCAGACCAGGACTTCTGTCTTCCCTGAAAGAAGGGCCAGTGCCTCACTTGATGCTGCTCAGAGGTAGTTTCAGGGAAGAGGGTTTCCTCCAACCCCTGGGGCTTGCCAGGAGGTAACTCCCACCCCATGACCTTGCAAATGGCCAGGTCTCCTGGGTCGCAGGGTGGGGACATTTCCCAGGAGTCTCAGGGAAGGAGGGCTGCTGGCCAGAGAGTGGACACACCCTGGAGCTGCACGCTGACAGGGACAGGGACAGGTTGGTGTCCCGTGTGAGTGAGTGACCAGTCCTTTAGACACGCTGGAGAGAACCAGAGACGTTCGCCGGGTCCAGGGAGGGTTTAGGACAGGGACCGTGCTCCAGCACCTATGGGACCAACCTATGGAGAAGGGAGAGGTCAGTCTGACAAAGCCCTAGAAAGCTCACCAGAAGGCAGGGTTTGCGTGCCCGGATGGCATTCCCCGTGATGCAGTGGGGTCACGGAGACCAGGAGAGCAGGCCGTAGGCAGCACAGGCCATGGTTCAGGGGGCAGCACTTGCAAGCGCCGAGCACCACAGGTGGTTCCACACGATCTGCTTTCCCTCCCCTGTCCCCAGGACACATCCGTGGTGCACCCAAACCCTCGAGCCCTCTCTTTGGGGTGACAGTGACAGGGGACCCCCTGTGTGGCACAGCGCTCCCCTCATGGTGGGAGGTCAGGAGCCCCTTGGGAAGTGAGCCTGCAGGACACGAGGCAGACCCCTGGTCCCTCATCAGGGCCTCGGACTGGGGCCCCCAAGTCTGTGTTTGAGACCCGCGTCCAGGGCATCCTCCTGGGGGATGTGGGGACGACAGACAGGAGCGTGGGACCGCGGTGGACGGAGGCACAGGAGGACTCAGGTGGGGAGCCCAGGCCTCTTGTGGGGCAGGTGGGCCTCCCTGCAGGCTGCCCCCGGGCCACGCCCTCACTGGGGCTGGTTTGTCTTTTCCCAAAAACACACTGCTGCCCCCCACCCCCCCCAAGTGGCCCCTCACACACTCATGCTCACACACACACACACACACACACACACACGTGAGCAAACGGGACAGGGAGGGGCTCCGAGGGCTCAGAGCAGGGCTCAGGTGGTTAGTTAGGGCTCACTCTTCTTGTAGCAACAATCTGGGGGGACGGGCCTATTGAGGTGAAGCAACACCCTTGAGGCACCAAGTAGGCCTGAGGAACAGCGGGGCGGGTGGGCAGAGCCCGCGGCTCGATGGTTCCAGCAGCGAGCACCCTCTGCCCCAGCCCATGGCACAGGCGGGTGTGGACAGAGCCCGAGGCTGGGGGTGGGCACCACAGGGAGCCCAGGCCCGCCGGGTGGGGTGGGGCCTGCGGGTCCTGGCTTCCCCACCCCTCCACCCCCTGCCCCGTTCTCCCCGTGGCAGAGGAAGGCAGCGGGGCTGCCCCATCCGTTGAGGTGCCACAAACCACAGGGTTTGCTTTGTGGGTCTTCTCTGAGGGTTTCCTGCAGTTGGGGTGGGAGGTGCATGGGGAGCCCTGGGAGGCGTTAGTGCCCAGAGAGGGTCTCTCCCACGTGGGCCTGTGTTCCTACCCTGCCGGCCAGCCCGTGGCGGCCTCCCGAGGGTCCAGACGCGGACAGCAGAGGGCTCGGGGCTGGACAGAGGGCCTCTGTGCCATGCCACCCCTCCAGCCCCACCCACCCCTCTCTCGCCCTCCCCCGGCCAGGACATCTGGCCTCGCTCCCCTCTCTCAGAATTAGACCCATTTGGGGAAAGCCCCCCATAAAGGAGAATCACAGAACTGAGGCCCCAGATTCGAAGCCCCTTCTGGATCAGACTCCAGAGACGTCAGCAAAGCTGGGTCTGAGCCATCAGCCCCTAGACTCGTCGTGTACAGGAGGGTCTCCAGGAGGGACTCAGGGCGCCCCAGGTGTATGTGGACAGATCGACCAGAGCAGGTTCAGTACCTCCCGCAACAATACACCTGCCTCCCAAAACTTCCGCTTCCTCATCGCTCAGAGGCCACCCTTGGCCACTCAGAAAGTGTCTGAGCACATCTAGGGAGCACTTGCACTGTTACAAAGTATCCTGAGTCGCTGGTCAGAAGCAGCTTCTCCAGGCCTTAGTGGGGACACCTCTTATCCTTCCCAGGTCCTTATTGTTCAGAACAGGCACTTGGGACACCCTCTAGGGAGCAGGGGCCATGGTGCCTGGAATCAGCCTCTTCCATCTTTGCTGGTATATGTCATTACCCCTTGTCCTGACTTTACTGGGTCCTTATGACACCCTGCTCACCAGGACACCCCTGCCTACCTGGATACCCCTGCTCACCAGGACACCTCTGCCCACCTGGACACCCCTGCCCACCTGGACACCCCTACCCACCAGGACACCCCTGCCCACCAGGACACCCTTGCCCACCAGGACACAGCTGTCTACCAGGACACAGCTGCTCACTAGGACACACCTGTTCACTTAAACATACCTGCCCACCAGGACATAACTGCTCACCAGGACACACCTGGCCACTAGAACACATCTGTCCCCCGGACACTCCTGCCTGCCAGGCACATCTGCTCACTTAAACACACCTACCCACCAGGACACAGCTACATACCTGTCTACCAGGACACACCAGCTCACCTGGACACACCTGCCCACTTGGACACTCCTGGTCACTAGGACACACCAGCCCACCTGGACACTCATGCTCACCAGGACACACCTACCCACTAGGACACAGCTGCTCACTAGGACACAGCTGCTCACTTAAACACACCTGCCCACCAGGACATACCTGCCCACTTGGACACCCCTTCCTATTTTGAGGCTTCAGCCCCTTCCTCATACCCTCTAAGAGTTGGGGCTGGACTGCCCAGGAAGCTGGCCAGATGCTGCTGGCTCGCATGCTCAGGATTCAGACCCGGAAGCTGGCACTGAACAGAGCAGGTGTGGGGATGGGAGGGGACTCTGCTGCAGCTTCGCCTTGGCATCCAGAGGTCCAGGGGCATCCCTCTCTCCAAAGGGGACAGCATTCAGGTCTCCTATGGAATGACCCACTCAGAGATGCACACCCTGAGAAGCACACTCAGAAACCAGTGGCAACAACAAAGTAGATAATGCCAGTCACTAGGGCGCTGGCCACTGAGGGTGCGCTGAGAGGCCGGGCCTCTGCAGGCCCCAGGTGTCAAGTGGAAACTTTCCACCTTTAAGAAAACTGAATGTTTTTCTTACATTTAGGGTAATGTGTACACACGCACACGCACACACACGCACACTCATGCCAACACATACGCAGCCACACACCCCAACAACACCTTTACCTTCTAGAATGGTTTTCTCCAGCCCCACGCCCCAACTCCCCTTAACAGAGGGCTCTGTTCTGAGACACAGTGACCTCCGCTTTCTCACATGTGGGACAGCTGTGCTGGGGGTTCTTGCAACACTGGTGGCTCCTTTTATTGCCAGGCCAGGGCAGCAACCTGCTTGGTGAGAAGAAGGGCCATCCTCCTGCCTCTCTGCCGGGCTCTCGGGGGCTCCTGGGATGGGCAGCTGGGCGGGACCAGGACCTCACCAGTGCCCAGGGGGTCTGCTTATGTCCAGGTGCTGGACTGCCCTCCTACTGGGCCCAAACAGCCGGTCCCTCATTGGGCAGACGCAGAGTGTGTAGACTCTCTCACACAGGATGCCTCTGACCCCCCTGGGTTCTCTCTCTCCCCGCCAGATCTCTGAAGACCTGAGCAGTGAGAAGCTCTGCATGGATGCTGGTCAGGCGGGGTCCGGCAGCTGGCTCAAGTACATCCGGGTGGCATGCTCCTGCGACGACCAGAACCTCACCATGTGCCAGATCAACGAGCAGGTAGGTCCAGGGCTTGCACACGGGCCCTCAGCGTGGTGGCTGGGGCCTCGGCACCCAGACCCACCACAGGGGGCCTGCCGAGGTCAAGGGTCAGCTGCGCCTCCGCCAAATACTTTTGCCAAGCCCTGTCCTACGGTTTGGGCAGCAATCTGATGCTTGGCCAGTGCTAAGTTTCCAGGAGCTCAGCGACACCCCAAGGCTTCCATCGGAGCCTTTGGTTGGCAGCTTGCCCAGGCCTGAGAACCAAAAGATGGTGGTTTTTGTGAAGCAAAGTGTTGGGAGGGGCAAGACCTGAACACAGGGTCCCCTTCCCCTCCTCACACCGCCCAGGAGGCAGGAGCGAAGTGGAGAGCTGGGCCCATCCACTTAGGAATCGTTGTCCTCATGGCTGTGTTTGGCCACAAAGCTGGCCTTGTCAGGGCAAAATCTCCTGACCTCGCTGGTAGCCAACTGATAATTTTCTTGAGCTCCATGGCCATGACTTCAGCTTCTGGCCCCCCAGGGCCAAGGGACACCTCACTAGTGCTGCCAACCCTCCAGAGGCCAAGCACGCTGTATCCTCGCTTCCTTGCTCCGGGAACGCAAGCATGGCTGGCTCTCCCTCCTCGTGGTAGCCTCCAGGCCGTGAGCTGAACAGGAGAGAAGATGCCATGAAGCGTTTCTTTTGACCAAGAAGGCCACATGTCCCCAGTGCTGGGAGTTCGTAGTCTGTGTCTTTCATTACAAGTTTGCAAATGGACCCTGGAGCCTGCACCCTCCGGAGCCAGGCCCCTCGGGTGCCTCTCCACCATGCTCCCAGAGCGCCAGGCTCCTCGGGATGCTGGGGGCCCCAGCCCCTCCCACCAGAGCAGTTTGCTTTTGCCTACAATATCTGGGGGTAACACTTGAGATTTCATCTACAAAAAGGATTCCACTGCTTTCAAAAATTTTTTCAGAGACCACATAACAAAGGGTACATTCTCCCATCGCCTGTGCAAACCATTAAAAGCGGTTCGAGGCTCTTGACTTCAGAGAAACAGTTATGCATGAAGAAACGCAGAACGCACACACCAGGGAGGTCCCTAGGACCCCCGGGAGCTGCCCCTGGCTCCCCCCTCTTCTGCTCAGGCTCCTTCTCGGCCCCGAAACTCTGCCTGGATTGAGCAGCTCCCCGCTGGACTCAAGCTGGTGCTTGCCTCACTAACCGGTGAGGTTTGAATCCACCTCTGCTCCTGGAGTGTCTACAGCTTGTACTTAAAATCCAGCATTTTGAAAATAAGATGAGGTTTTTTTCTTCTTCTTTTTTTTAAAGATTTTATTTGTTTATTCATGAGACACACATAAAGAGGCAGAGACACAGACTGAGGGAGAAGCAGGCTCCCTGCAGGGAGCCCAGTGAGGGACTTGATCCCAGGACCCCGGGATCACGACCTGAGCCGAAGGCAGACGCTCAACCGCTGAGCCACCCAGGCATCCCAGTATTTTTTTTCTTCTGATAACAAAAAATATTGCAGAAATTAAAGCAAAAGGATAATCATAAATATTAGAACTTAAACACTTTTTCTTCCTCCAAATGAAGGTGAAATGTGCGTGAAGGAGAATCAGATCTAGGCACATGGTGAGGATGGGCTCCCCAGCTCCCCTCCTTTGTGGATGGCATGTGCCCGTGGTCATGCATCCGGAAACTATGGGCCAGGCCCACAATGGCACTTTTGGGAGATACAGAATAGAAAGACAAAAGGATCCGGATCCTTTATTTAAGAAATAGATTTGTTAGAGTGTTTGAACCAAACTTTAGTAGCAAAGTAGATACCTTTTAGTGGCCAGCTTGTGGAAAAGCAAACAGATGCATAAGCTTCTCAAAGAGAAGCCTGTCTTCAAACATCTTTGTTTTATTATTAATCTTCCAGGGAAGCATTTATGCCAGCTCCACATGGAATCAACTGTTTTGCAGCAAAGCCTTTCCATCTCTTTCCACCAGGGGACAGAAATACTTGCTGCTGGGATAGAATGATAGTCCTTAATTCTTACTGATCCCCTTTAGCCCACACAGGTCCCCCAATGCTTACCCTCCTCGATTCAGGGTCAGAAACACTCGGGGCTCTTTTATTCAAAGCCATTAGGACATCGAAATTCCTGCAGACCCTCCTCACCTGCTGGATGTTTCTCTCTATCAAGTCCCTGTGGGATTAACTATCCCCATTTTAGCTCACAAGCTCTGAGGGAACTTGAGTTGCACATTTAAGCGTGTGCATCACTGGCATGGCCCAAAGCATCAGAATTCCTCTACCTGGGGCATTCCAAACCCCCAGCCCTCTGAGGGAGAGAGGAGCCCCCACCCTTGGAGCACCCCTGAGGACCACGAGTCCATCCTGGTGTTACAGGGCACCGAGGGGCTGGCCAGCATCCCTCCTGAGGAGGCACACCTGTGCATTTAAGCAGCCACATGGAATAGCCTCCGTGTCAGGCAGGGGAGAGGTGGAAGGCTGGCCGGCCAGGCCCCGGGTCAGGAGGTGCTCAGAAGGCTGTCAGGTTCCTCAGTTCTCATCCCAAAGTCTTGCCTCTGCATTTCAGATATTAAAGGAAAAATGAGGAAACTGTGGGGTATATTTTCCTTTGCAAAATAATAATAATTTTAAAGCCTAATGAGGAACTGCTCTTAGATACATCTACACGGGCCTCATTATTTGTTGGTTGAATAAAATGAATCTTACAGATAATTTTTTTAAAAGATTTTTATTTATTTAAGGAGAGAGAGAGAGAGAGAGAGAAGGCACTAGCAGGGGGAAGGGCAGTGGGAGAGGGAGAGAGAATTCCTAGCAGACCCCATGCTGAGCACGAAACCCACGGAGACCACGTGGGGCTCCATCCTACAACCCTGAGATCATGACCTGAGCTGAAATCAAGAGCCGGACACTTAACCAGACTGAGGCACCGAGGGGCCCCCAGAAATGTCTTCTTGAAAGGGATCTGATAGATTCCAAACTATTTTTTCAGCAGTCTCCCCAAGACTGCCTAGCGCTCTCTTGGGTGCGGTGGCCACGGGGCCTCCGCAGAAAGTGCTTCCATTCTTGTCCTGACTGTTGGGAACACCGGCTGCTATGAAGTGGAGCTGGAATAAAAACATCCCCAAAATATTAATAATAAAACAAAGATTCTTGAAGACAGGCTTCTCTTTGAGAAGGAAACATTACACGATGTTAATGGGGTTTCTCAGATTTCCATAATCCCAACGGTTTCTAACAGGATTTCCTGGCACTTATGGACACCCCCCCACCCCTGCCATGCACACACGCACACATGCATGCACACACACACATGCATGCACATGCACACACATGCACATGCACACACACATACATGTGCGCGCACACGTGCAAATACTGAAGCAAACAAGTCCCCTTTCTCTCTCTATCTCCCACACAAACCAGCTCCCGACACGAGGACACAGAGGGGCAGCATCCAGATGGAACATCTAAGATCCATAAAGCCATGTGGGGTTTGCCAGACAGCATTCAGAAGCTCAAGTCACATGACCTGAGCCCCAGTTTTGAGAAGACAGAGGGGCCTGGGCAGGAGGGACTTCCAGGGACCTAAAGACAGAGCCGCTAGAGTCTCAGCTCCCCGAAGAAATGACCTGAAGAGAGACAGCTCTGAGCAGGAGATGGTCCCTAGGAGAGAGCCATGCATCTCCTCCATGGACTGTGGGACCCACAGCCCAGAACTCAACCCTGCCTTCAGCTTCCAATTTTTGCCACAAGACCCGCTTTTGGTGCCCTGTGGCTCCGAGAGGTCCCAGCCCCAGGGGACATCGAGGATAGCTGACCTCTGGTCACTCTGCTCAGCTCCTCTGGCGGCCACCTCTATCCTCTCTGTGGCTCCAGATGGGGGGCCCAGGACAACAGAGGCCACGCTGGGCCTTGAGTTTCCCCTGGACTAAGCCCCATCAGCTAGGCAGTGGCTAGTGGCTTGCTAGCCCTGTGGAGGCCACAGACGGTCCTGAGAGACCCCAGGACTTAGGGCGGCCGGGCTGCTTAGGACAACATGTTCACCATAGCTGGCTGGGGGGACCAAGCTTCCCTCCGGGACTTTTTGGGGGTGGTCGGATCTCAGCTGTAGCCCCTGGGATGCTTTGTTTTACCTTTCCCACTTAGCATAAATGGAAGGCAAAGCCCGCGGATACCTCAGTTCACTCTGGGTGGTAGGACCCCTCCTCCAGCCCTGGGCAACTTCTCCCTTCCCGCTGCCGCCTGCTGGCTCCTGCTTTTCCTTTTGGAAAATCTGAGACACTCAGATCACCCCTGGGTGGTTCTTTCTCCCGCAATTATGAGCAAGCGAGTTCGTTTGAAATGTTTCGGGAGACAGACAAGGTCTGTCCCTGGATTGGCTTTAACGTTAAGAATGAAAACAAGAGCTGGGGAGTGAGGCGCCCACGGAGGGGGCAGGGGTGCAGAGGCCCATTCACAGCATGGCTTTTCCCTGTCCCACCTCGCCTTCACAGGGCAAGGATGTGGTGGCAGGGTGGCGAGCGGCCAGTGGGGCTGAGGACAGTGTGACACGGCGCCGGGGTCACAAACAGATGTCAGGAAGCACGACTCAGGGGCTCCGGACACCCTGGCGCTCCCAGCAGAGGCCGCAAGGCCCACGCCACAGCCCCAGGCCCGGCCGGGAGAACCCCGACAGCACCAGCACGTTCCCCCGGCAGACACCGCTCTGCCTGGGCAGAGGGGCCGGGGCTCCCCAAAGTGGAAGCAGACAAGCGTGTTAAAGAAAGGCATTTCGTTAGCAGATTAGCCGATTGATAAGCACGCAGCGCCGCGTGCATGCGAGCCAACGCTTGTTTTTAATGAAAACCTGGTGCTCCCGGCCGCGCGCTGGCCCTGGCAGCTTCTCTTTTGCTTTCGCTTCCTTTCCCTGCACGCGGACCCCTCAGCCGGTCGCCGGCGGGGCGTGCGAGCCGTCAGCCGGCCGGGGTCGGGACTGGCAGGATGGCATCCAGCACCCCGTCCCTGCCGCCCTCTGCTCTCGACCCCCACGACTTTCTAAATTCAACATTGTAAACGGGTTGGCCGGGACAATTAGATTCGCGGACAATTAGATACAATTTCCCCTTTGAAATGAGAAAGGCAGGAGATTCATTGTCGCGTTTCTTGGCCAGTTCACAAAAGGCTTCACGTATATACCAAACGCATTTGCGTCCGAAAGCTGCCGAATTTTCCGGCACCCTCTTCGGAGCAAAATGATCCTCTCCTCGGCAAAGAATGAGATCTGAATTCAATCGTGCCGTCACGATGCCAGCTGTAATCGCTTGTCAGGATGAATTGAATGGAATACTTTATTAGGAAAGCCACGTAAGAGCGGAGCAGACGTCTCTAACTGTGGCCGGTCACGTCTGTGAATGCATAGACGCGCTCTCCAGGCCCAAACTGCACGGCGATGGAAGAGAGCGGAGTGGACGATTTCTTCCCATGTTTGTGCTGCTGGGAAGGTGACGGGATACAGCAGCAAGACCATGAAGACTTGAACACAATTGCTTTGGCCCCACAGGGGAAGACGGGAGCAGGGCAAACCCCAGGTCACCTCTGTCGACCGGAGGAAAGAGCCGTCTGCATGTCCCTGCAGCCGGCCCAGGGCACCCAGCCCAGAAGTGCTGTCCCCGTGCTCTTGCTCAGCTCTGACATGGCAGGCACCTGTGCGGGCTCCCTCAGGGAAGGCCCAGACAGGCCACAGAGACACAGGCCTGCACCCCAGCCCCCAGTGGCCACCCCGGCCTGTCTGTGCTCTGGCCTGTGGCCCCCCCTCAGGGGCTTTGTCAACTCCAAACACTCCAGGCCTCAGGACTTAGAAATAGGTGGCCCATAATTTGGGGACGGCAAGTAGTGCAGACACAAACACACAGAGGCGTTTCCAGAGTCCGGAAAGCAATGAGGCAGCACGGGACCCACCTGGGGTCCCCGAGAGACAAAGATGCCCCAGGACCAGTGTCCTCCCTTGGGACGGACCAGAGGCGATAGATCACTCTGATTCCCCTGGGTGTTTGCCTTTTGTGAAGAGCCCCTCCCATAGCACCCCAGAGGCCTTCACAAATCCCAGCACTGTCCCCAAATCCAGGGCACAGAGAGGTTGGGTTTTTTTAAGATAAACACGCTGACAAGAGATTTCGCCCATTTTACTGAATTGCTCCTTGAAAGTGTCTCAAACTGGCCAAAGCGGGGAAGCAGTGGCATGCGCTTGACCACTGTCACGTCTCTGAAAACCTGTTGGCTCTGGGGCAGTTGAGGGCTGGTGGGGGATGCCGCAGCCCAGCCACCCAGGGTAGTTTGGGTGTGGAGTTTCTCGTAATTTCAATGGTAAGATTCTAAGATTAAGTAGGAATGAAAATGGTGGAACTTAAATCCTCATATTCAAAAATAGTATCTATCCTTGTGAGTTGATTGGATATTTAAAAAAAAAAAAAAACACATTGAAGGAACACGAGAAAGCATCCAAAACTGACAACCATTTTAAATTGAAAATACTCGTCTTAAAGAATGTGGTTAGGGGACAGTGATGTCTGTGTTCATGGAAGGGTCTGTCTGGATGAGCGTGGCCTGTGAAAGCCAACTTTCCTCAGTACGTGGCCGTTATTTGTCCCTGAGCCTCGTCCACCTGCAGGGAGCCACCTCTGTGTTGGGAGAGGGATGACGGGATGACGGGGAGGACAAGATGACACGGCAGTGGCTCTGAGGACCCGGGTTTGGTGTGGTTCGCCCCCATTTGCTGGAGTGAAGAGCCTGGGACTTTGAAACAGGACCTGACTTCAGGCCTGTCTGTTTGGCTTCATTCCTTTGAAAGCTCTTTGAGAGCAGACGTCAATCGGCTCCTGCGAACTCCACGGCGGTGGCTTCCCAGCTCCCGGATCCTGAAAGCAGAGAGGAAGATTCCAGCCGGGGCTTGCCGGAGCCCCCGGGACAGGCTTTCAGGGGTACGGGACAGCGGCTGTTGGGAAAGCGGCTGTCACCCCGCAGATCTCTGTCCTTCTCCCGCACGGACCTGGCAGCAGAGGAGAGGGTCTCTGCTCCTGGAGGAACAGACCTCTCGGCCCCCTCTGCCACGCTGCCCGCGGGGCCCTGGGGTCTGACCACCCCCTGAGGGGCGCACCATGGAAGGAGCTTACCGACCTCAACCCCGGCAGGAATCCAGAGTTGGCTTCAGTAACCACGCATCCCAGGCCCAGCGGAAGGGGCCGGCTCAGTAGTCAATGCGCAATTTGCAACGCCCCAGAGGCCAGGAGCTGCCCAGCCTGGGTCCCAAGGAAGCCGGCCTTTGTCCTGGGAAGTTGGCGCCCGCAGACCTGGAACTGTGGCTTTCTTCCTGAATCTGGCTGATGAGGCCTTTGTGCCAGTGGGAAGAGGTCATAAAAACGGCCGACTTTTGTGTGTCCCAGGGTTACCTTCACATCTCTGTGCCCTTAGCCCAGGCACCCCGGCTCTGCTGGTTCCTGTCCACATCCTGGCCCCCCCCTTCCAGGTGGAGGCAGGTTGGGGACACCCCCACCCCCCACCCTGCCATGGGCCCTGTAATGAGCTCTAATAGCGATTAATAACGTCTGCTGCTCAAAGTCCAGGCCGCCTCGGCGGGCCACTGCCCTCGTGTCCTGAGCTGCAGCCCAGCCAGTTGCCCCAGAACAGTCTTGCGGGTCCAGGCTGGGGTAGGGTTGCCTGCCATGCACAAAACTGCTCCCCGCGGCCAAGAGGGCTGACCATCCCTCTGCTCCTGCTGGGGACTGTGTGGGCGGCCGGGGTGTGGGTCTCAGCCTCCCTCCAGCCTGGCAGCTGGGGAGCACGGGTCGTGGGGCCTCAGGGGCTCCATAGGGGTCCCAGGAAGGTCAGCAGCCCTGGAAGCTGGGAGGGGTGTGGGGGCGGGGACCTGGGCAGCCTCAGAGCTCACGGGAGATTCCAGGAGGCCCACGGCCCTCAGAGCCGGGGTGGGGGGTCCCAGGAGAGCCAGTTGCACTCAGGGGGTGGGGGTTAAGGAGGGTGGGGGGTCCCGAGAGAGGCCGGGTGGCCCTCCGAGGGGGTCGGACAGGGAGGCGGAGAGGGGAGGCGGGCTGTGCGCAGCCCCCGGCCAGCTCCGGCCCCAGTTGGAGCCCAGCAGCCCGGCCAGAGGGAGGACGCGGCCCCAGGAGCCGCACACACGGAGCGGGACGCCAGGTCAGAGCGGGGCCTCCGGGAGGGTCATGGCGGGCGGGCCCACGTTGCCCTCTAAAGGGGCCCCTGGGAAGCCAGCCGAGGACCCGCCTCTGTCCCCAGCCGGGCCCCAGCCTGCGCACTGGGTGCTCAACGCACTTGCTGGCTGTGCTTGCAAATGGAAGCGCCTACCCCTGCTGATTACTGACCCACCCTACCCATTGCTCAGGGTGTCCCTGGGCTTTTGGGGGGTCCCATATACTGTGGACCCCATTTTGAAATACAGTGGCTCAAGTCTGATTTTTTTAAAAGTTATTTGGCCACCGTAATTTCTTTAGATAAAGTGATACAAAACTGAGGTCTTAACAATTGGTTAATTACAAAAGTTAATAAGCTCCAGGTTCTATTCTCCATTTTAAAATCTTGTCCCTAATTTAGCAACGTATCTGAGGACAATTGCCACATAAAATGAATGAGTGCAGGGGCGGGGAGGTTTGCCCACTGGGTCTTACATGTGCCGTGTGCAGTTCTGACATCTGGGTGCCCTGGGAATAAGTCCAGGGGGGCATTGAGGACCTGGGGGGGCTTTATGTGTCCTTTCAAGGGTTCCCTGCTGTCATTCTGGGGTCAGTTAGGACTGGCGGCTTGTGAGGGAGTCCACACGGATGTGACCCATCCAATAAGTGATGAGGGAGCTCAGCCCTCCGGATGACTCCCAGGGCCTGGGGGCAAGGGGCAAGGGGAGAGGCACAACTGGCGTGCAGGCCGTGTGCCCCGCTTAGGCACCAGGTGTCGGAACCATGTCCTGCTGCTGCTGGAAATTGTGGCTTAATACCGAACCCTCCAGGTCTTCCGTGAGGAGGACAATACCCGAGCGCCTCTGGGTGGGATCAGCCTGGAGAAGCCTGGACGCTTGTGTTTCCCAGGGCAGATGGAATCATCTTAGTCTTTCTCTGGCCTCCTAGACAGTCCTGTGGCCAGGCCTTCAGGCTTCTAGAAGCACTTTGTTTACTGTTAGTGGGACAGAGACCCAAATACGCATGTGCCGGGGTGGTAGGCAGTGGTTTGGCTGTGTGACATTTCTGGAATTGAGATGTAATATTCCCTGGGTAAGCCCCACTCATGTGAGGAGTTGGTACCTGCCCCCCCACACATACTCAGGGACATATGTCTCTGTTCTCCAGAGAGGGTAGGGGGTCCTGGGCAAGGAAGACCCTGGTCCTCTCCCACAGTCATCCAGGCCTTTCCAGCCTGTTCCCAAACGGCCTCTGCCCTGTTGCCCTTCTGAGCCATTCGGTTTTCCAGATCTTGGCCACACCTCCAGGGCAAGCTAAAGAGCTACGCTGAGTACTGAGGCTGGACGTTCTAAATTCTCCTCCCCAGACCTCAGAGTCTGCTGCTCCAGGCTGCAGTAACTTCCCTGAGCCCCATGCACCCCTCCTTGTTTTCAGGGGCTCCCCTATCTGGACCCTGATGGCTCCAGGGCACCAGGCTTGCTGCAGGCACACATGTTCCTCGGCTTCCCTTGTGAATGGTGTCCACACTCATGTGAGGCTCACGGCCTGCTGCCCCAGCCTGTGGAGCACTCTGAGCTCATGGCCATTTTCAAAACATCCAGATTCACTGTCGACCCCCTCTAGACCCCAAGCCCCCAGCCGCAGCAAAGGGCATCTCGCACAGACACTGAGCAAAGGAGCCTGAGGACCAAGCCAGGCCCTGCTCCCAACGAAAGGAGCCAGCCTCCCCGATGCTTCCCACTGGGACGCACCCTGCCTGGGAACTTTTGGGCTGATCTTCACAGATCTCAACTTGCATCCCCTTTACCGATATCCAACAACTGGATGAATCAAAATAAAAGGGACTCTAGTCCTTTCAAGCATCATCTACAAAGTTCCAGAGGGGAACCTCTTAGCAGCAATTAGTAGGCAGGTCAAGTGGCCAGCGGGGCCAGCCCCTGGGATGAGCAGCCTCGGCAGTGCGGGCCCAGCGCTGCTCTCTGAGCCACGAGGACAGTAGCGCTTACCCCTTCTCTCTGCTTTTCTGTCCTAGATTTATTATAAAGTCATCAAGGACATTGAGCCCGGGGAAGAGCTGCTGGTGCACGTGAAGGAAGGCGCATACTCCCTGGGGACAGTGCCCCCCAGTCTGGATGGTAAGCCCCCGGCCCGCAGGAGCTCCCGAGGCTTCCTGTCACGTCACCGCATATGACAGGGGCCTCACTGCTGGCCTTGGACCCCAGGCCGGCAGGACCAGCCCCCTTCACACAACCTCCCTGCCGAAGTGCTGTGCTTTTCCATTCTATGGGTTATATGAGCTACACGCCGTGTTCAAGATTCGACTTCAGATGATATGAGTGAATGGGTGTTGTGTGGCTTTATAGCTCTGTCGTAGTAGAATCCGGGGGGGGGGGTGCGGATTTAAAAACTGTATTATTATTATTATTATTATTATTATTATTATTATTATCAGCAGCAGTATGATTTGCTGTCCCCAGTACTTTAAAAAAAAAAAAAATCAACATTTTGTGGCTTGGAAACCGTCACCCTCCAAAGCTCATGCCATGGAGATGTTTTAGGGGCTCAGGGGGTCCCACAGGGGCATGGATGGTGGATGAGCCCCTCCAACTGCCTGCAGAAAGCATTCCTACGGCCCTCCGCCTCTGACCGCCGGTCCCTAAGCCCCTCGGTGCTTGCTTTCCTCCCTCATCCACGCCCGAGTGCTTCTCAGAGGATGCTAGGAAATTCCTGCTGCACGGAGGCTAGTATTTCTGAAATGCAGATTTATTTTCCTTCATCCACACTGTGAAGCAATGTGCCATTCACCTTGGGATTCTTGAACACTCTTTAAGTCCATTCGAGGAATGCTGTGCTGTGCCGGCAGCCGGAGGACTGGTCCATTAACTCCCCGAGTGCCGCTGCTGAGCACACCGCGTCTTCTCTCTGAACGAGATCCCGCGGGTGAAAAGAAAAGCAGCCTCCCCTTCTAGCAAGGCCAGGGCAGGGGGGGAGCTTGGTTTTCTCCTTCCTGTCTTTCTTTCTTCCCCTCTGAAGGCACAGAGGCTTAATGATTAACGCCACTTACTGCAAGTTCCGCTAATAGTGTCATGTGAGGGCATGGCACTGGGTGGGCCCGGGAGCAGATGCAGAGATCTCTGCCTCGGTTTACCCTTTCGATCCCTGAGCATGACCCAGCAGGGAGGGTCCTTCCTCCGCGCACGGCTCGTGTCTCTGAGCCTCTGATCCAGAGACCACGGAGCCGGATCCTATCTGTACGTGCCTCTAAAGTTTGGTTTTAATTAGGCCGTTGAGAAAAGAAAAATAAATGGCTGAGGGTCTGGGTCGTGAGGGGATGGTCTCGTTTTCCTTACAATAATTGTTGAAAAGACCTATGGATCTCAGGTAGCACACAAGAACTCCGAAAGATAAACCCACTTACCTCAGGGGAGCACCCGGCGACGAGATTTCGTTTGTATAATGAAACTTCTTTCTTCCAAAAGGTTTTAAAAACCTTGATTGCCATCCACCACCACCACCCGCTCCCCCCAGCCCGGCCCCCAATCTTAAATAAGCTAGGTCCGCATTTCCCTAATAATTCATCAAACATTTGTGGGCTAATTGCTTTCCACACATAATAGTCCAGCATCAAACGTCTGACTTTTCATACTCTCTGCTGTCACGGTCACCCCCTTGCCCCCCAACGGCCGCCCCCTCCCCAGCTAAACTCGGAATCGCACAGAAAGAAAATGCAAAAATGTTCCTCACTAAGATAATTATCATAAAAAATCTTTTATCCCAGCCCCAGCTAAATGCAGAGGCCCCTTATCACGGCAGGAATTTGGAGTGGGCTCTCGAGCGCTTTTGAGTCTCCAGTCTGGTAGATTAGCATGTAGATGCCACATAATTGTGTCCCCCTCGGCTCTCTGAAGCCATTAGGCACTGATTTATTTTTCTGTTACATTCCTGCTCTGCCATGAAAAGTTGCTGATGGAACTTCAGATAGACGGGCCAGACGCAGACCTGATACACGCCACGTCAGCGGCCACGCAAGGGTCCGGTCTGGTTTGGGGAGAACGTGGAGCTCCTGCCCCAGCCCGTGGCCCCCACGGGCCCCCACCAGATTTAGATGAAGGGAGTTCAGTTTCAAATCACAATTTTTTGTGTGTGCTGCTGTTGGGGGCAGGGGCCTTTGCTGGCGGGGCAGGGTACAGCATTCAGGTACCCCGGAAGAAACGGAGGCCCCCGGTTTGCCAGCCCGCTGGGGGCACAGAGCACCGGGCCTGCAGATCTGAGCCTGGGAATGCTCTTTCAAAGCCGCAGCTTTGTAAAGAAATGCACTTCCAATTTCCCCGCAAGTGACTCAGACCAGGGGGAAGCCACTTTCGGATTCATTAGTTCCAGCGACTTTTTATTTTGTTTTTACTCTCAGCGGAGAGAGGAAAGATTTCTCTTTCAGGAAAGCTTCTTGCTCTTGGGAGAAAATAAAGAAAATCATTTCCATTCAAATATGCTTTTCTTTGGAGAAAGGCTCAAAATTGTTAACTTTTCCCCCCTCTCCATAAAAAGTCAAGAGGATGCACTGAATTGCGTATAAAGCATATGAGACGGATTATGATATAATATAACAATGCAACAACATGATAGACGACAATGCGGTACGATGTAACATAATATAACCATATAGCATATTCTTTTAGTTTTTTTTTTTAATATGGAATTATCATGCTGGGCAGTGGAACCGCACGGGCTGTGCGCATCCTTCGTGGTGCATCCAGCGTCTGTGCTGTGTGCCAGCCTTACCTGCGTGGAGGATGCTGGGACACCTGTCCATACCACGGCATGGGGGGGGAGGTGGCGAGGCTTGTGCACAGCCAGCCCCCAGCTCCATCCTTCACTCAGGGTTGAACTTGGGTCCACGGAGGGATGAGAGGGCAGGGGAAGAGGGCAATGTTTACCTCCTCCCTCACTTCCACGACGTCCTCAAACTCAAATGCCGCCAGAGCGGGAATCGGGATCAGTTTTCATTTTAAATCCAAATTCCAGATCAAAACAGAGAGAGTAAGTTGACCGGTGTGATGGACGGGTGGGGTTGGCATTTCTTCTTGTCTTTGTGTTCAAATCTCAACCTCTGTGACTGTTCCCAGTTGGGTCCAGAAAGAGTAAACTGCAAACTGGCATTTCTCACTTCCTCACGGTGCTGGCGGTGGTGGGAGGGCCCCAGGAAGTCAGCACAAACCCACAGGGGCAGTTTTGTGGGTCTGTGTATCCGGCTCCCTTCTGAGATGGTGTCCTCGGTCCTCAGATGTAGAGGAAATCCACATTTCTAAAGACGAGGAGGGCCTGCAGGGGAATGCTGGGGCGTTCCGAGCGCACATGCCACGTCTGGCGCTCTTCTGGGCGCCCCGCGGGAAGCTGGGACTCTGCTTCCCTCCTTCCCGGGCCCCGCCCGGTGCCCAGGCTCTGGTTACACAGCTCTACCACCTCCTGTCTGGGTGCCCTGGGCCACTCACCCGGTCTGTCCCGGCCTCCATTTACCCGTCATAACACGGGCGTAAGTCTCCCCCCAGGGCACGCGTGGATTTGATGTGAGCCTCAGATGTCTGAGCACCATAGAGTTCCTAGCACGGTGCCTGCTGCGTGGCGCTTCCCAGACCTTGAGTATCAGCCCTGCTGCTCCATCGTTCCCAGTGGACCTTTCTCCTGAAGACTTCACACGCCCGAGTTCTACTTCAAGGGCACCACTCTGTAGACTTGCATCCTCCCTGCCCGCTGCCCTCTCTGCCTGCTTGCTGCCTGGCGTCCACCCTGGTGCCCGGGACCAGCCCAGTGCTTGGATGGCTTTTGTTTTAGAGTCTTCTCGGACTTGGCACTCGGGGCGGCCACGGGCCCCGCGGCGCACATTCCTCCCACCCCTGCTCTGCTCTTGCAGGGATGCAGGGTGCCGCCGGCCGTTGTGTTTGCAGACATACCCTCCCTCCCTGTCTCCTCCAGCCCCGTGTCTGTGGTTTGTGTGGACAGGCTGCCTTGCCTCCCTCCATCCATTTTGCAGCTCAGCATGTGTGTCTGGGCAAGCTCCAGGGATGGCCTTTCTGGGAGATGTTTGGGGCAGAGACTTCCGAGCCCCAGAGCCTGAACAAGGCCGGCCCCCGTGCTCTCAGCCCCAGTGCTGGCTGAGTGCTGTAACCTGACTCAGCGGGAGCTGCCTTTCCCCACTGGTGTTGTATTCCTCCAGACAAACGCTTCCTTGAGAGCGGGCTCTCAGCGGCGAGCAGACCACCACACCTGGCCTCTGAGCATCTGCCCGGCCTGTCCCCAGGGCCCTTCCCTGTCACCTGGATATCCACGTCCATGCATGGATGTGAACAGAAGTAATATTTGTGTCATCCAAGCACCCAGGGCCCAACCAGGTGCACCTCAGAGCCAGCTCCCATGGAGTCTGCCCCTTGGTGTCAGGGATCGGGGGGACCCAGGTGCCCACTGGTGGAGATGCCAAGAGTAGCCAGACACCAGGAGCGGCACCTCTACCATTACTGTCGGTGAAGCTTCTGTCCTGAGCAGGTGGTCTTCGGTCTCCCCAGCCTCCTCCCCTGACCCCCTGCCCAGGCTGCAAAGCTCCCCCACCCTCTCCTTGGCACTCTGAGATGTTTATGGTGTCCCTCTAACATGTCTGCGCCCCTCCATCTCCCTGCCTCCTTGGCTTCTACATCCCTCGGGGTCAGGCCATTTGGGGCCACATTTAGCCCGATATCACTGAGGCTTAGCCCAAGGCCACTGGGGCTCAACTCTGCCCATGCACACATGCTCACACACACATGCACAGGGACACATAGGCACATACATCCACACTCACACACATTCCCAGGTCCACAAAGACACATTCACTCCTGCACGCATCACTCCTGCACACATAGGCATGCTGGCCCACACACATTCATACGAACACACCCTAGAACAATCACACACATACAGTCACATGATGCGTGCATATTCACAAATACATGCACACATGAACAACTGCACACACATTCACACAGGTGCACATACCCAACTGCATATTCACACACATGTGCACACATTCAAATATGCACAAACATATTCACACTTAACATGCAGAACACATGGTCAACCATGCACAAATGTGTATACATAACATGTACATACACATGCATACAGCACACATGTGTGCATTGAAGCAGACATTCAGATTAATACACGACACATGCACCTGCCCTAGCACCCACACACACTTTCATGCACATGCATGCAAACATGAACATATGCAAAGACATAACTTTCACATATGTAGCCACATACAGAAGCACATGTACGCACTCACAGCCATGCACATGAATATATACGGACAGCAACACAAACCAGGGTAGATGTCCAAATATACCTACACATTCCCACAAAGATGTACAGACATGGACACAGATATGTTCAAATACACACACTCGACACACTGTCCCAGCTGCACACCTGGGCCACACAGTGCACACACACACAGCTGCACATCCACATTCACCTGACACACACATTCACACCTGCATAGTTACACGCCTGCACAGAAGCACACACGCATTCCCACATTTGCTACAAGCACACACATGCACATCTCTCCATTCATTTGTGCAAGAGTTTTTATTGCAAGTGTTCTCTCCCCACCTCGGGCAGGGAGGGGAACACCCGCTCTGGGGAGAAGCTACTGGTAGGCTGTTGCCTGGGGTGGGGCTGGGGATGGGCCCCCGAGGTCGTCTCCCCAGGGAAATTTACGGCTTTGAGCTGACTGTTTGGCTTGGCACGGTGGTCAGGATGCTGTCTCGTAAACTTAATAATAGCTGCCCCCCTTTTAATTTGTTTGACCTTGACGACAGTAATTTATGATATGCATTAGAGCTCTGCCGCGTGTTTTCTCCTAATTCATAAACAAAGTGCTCGCCAGCTTCCTTCTCTGCTCCCCGTTTGCAGGGCCTTCGAGAGCCCGGGGTGGCCTCCTGCCACACGGGGTGGGGCCCAGGGCTTCTCCGTGTTTCTGACAATGCAGACACAGGGTCCCCATGGTCCCAGGCTCCTGGGGCAGCCACACCTCGGTCCAGGAAGCAGCCAGGAAGGAAGCAGGAGCAGGAACAGCCAATGTGGGAGGCAGGGCCCGGGGTCCCCCTGCACCCGATCCTGGGCCCTGTGTCTCATGCTCCCCACCCACCTCCCCTGCTCTCTTCCTAGCAGAGGAGCCCACGTTCCGCTGTGACGCCTGTGACGAGCTCTTCCAGTCCAAGCTGGACCTGCGGCGCCACAGGAAGTATGCGTGCGGCTCCGTGGGGGCCACGCTCTATGAGGGCCTGGGCGAGGAGCTCAAGCCGGAGGGGCTCAGCAGCGGGGGCAGTGAGCAGGCCCATGAGTGCAAGGACTGCGAACGGATGTTCCCCAACAAATACAGGTGCCGCCTCCCCTGCCCCCAACCCTCCCCCATTCCCCTCCCCCAGCCTCCAACCCCAGGAGCCCGAGCCAGCACAGAGGGAGACCCGAGAAAGGCAGGGGTCTGTCCTTGTCTCTCAGTCCTGTCCACACGGATGAGCTGAGAGCTCCAGCTAAAGACAAGGGTGACCTCCAGGGTGGCACACCTTGGAGGCAGGTACCCCAGCCCACCCATCAGGCATTAGGGACAGAGCAGGCCCATGAGCGGCTGGCTAAGGCCATAGGTATTTCTGGCTCTGGCTGTGAAGGCCCGGTCCCTGGTTGGAGCCCCCCACCCTAGAAGATCCGCAGGTGGCCCGGGAGAGACATACCCAGCCCTGCTGTTCTGGAGTCAGAGCTCAGCTGTGAGCCGGGCTGGGAGGAGAGTGAGAAATGCAGGCCAGACCCCAAGGAGACTTCTGTAGCAAAGTCCAAGACCAGGATCAGGGGATGGCAGCACCCTGCTGCCCTCGGATCCGGGGGTGACCTGACCTCTAGACACACACTGGGCAGCAGCTGGAAGGGGTCACCCAGGGATCCCTTACCCACCCCCACACCCAGGCACTGGCCTCTGCTCCCTACGGATGGAACCCACCTGTCCCAGGCACAGTGTGCTGGGCCAGCTGTGAGACAGCTGGACATGGTCAGCCTAAAGCAGGCACAAACTGGCCCTCCCCTGGGAAGTGGGAGCTCTGAGGACCCATGGGAACCCCGAAGAAAGATGAGCCTCCTGGGCTTTGTGCAAAGAGCACCAGGGCTGCGGTCCCATTGCTCCAGGGAAGCATGACAACTTTTCCAAGGCCCCCTCCACCAGCCTTTGAGACTTTCTCTAGGACGGTCTGGCAAGGTCAGAGTAAAACCCCACCAAGTCACGCACTGGCTGTGGTGTTGCTGGGACCCGGTCGCCGATCCCACCACGGCCCCCCCAGGGATGGGAAACTCTCTGCCCTGAACAGATGCCTGAGAAAATAAGCGTTTGGGCAAATCTCAACCGAGGCCCTCAGCGGTAAGCGCCGCTCAAGAGGGTCCGTGTTTTCTTTACATAAACACATAAATCACAATTAACAACAGGGAAAAAGATACAATCTGCCAGTGCTCAAGAACCAAGCGTTTCTGATGTAAATGGATGGCTGGGCCCCGTAATTAACGGGCCGTGATGTATTGCTGCTTTGCTCATGGAGATTAACGGTCACACCTGGGACGGGAGGAGAACCAGGACGTCCCCCGAGAGGAGGGGGTCAGTTGCTGCTCCTTCATCCGAGCACAGCCGCCCCTTCCCAGCAGCTGGGATCTTCCCACCTTATCAGGCCGCATTAGGAGACCCACGCGTTCACCCCAGCCCGCCTCCTCGTTGCACGCGGTGGGTAGGCCAGGGCGGCCTTGGCTTTCCTGCTCCTCACCCCCACTCTGGGGATCGTGGCAATGTTGGGAGCTTCTGCACCCCTTTTCTGAGGGCCAAGGTTAGCCTCAAGGTTAAGATCATCTTGAAGTATAGCCGGGCATCGTGGGCTGGGGTCCTGCCCTGCCTCTGCTGCCTGGAGGAGTGGTCTCGGATGCTTGGTCTCTGAGCTGTGTGCAGGCATTGCTTCCTCCTCACGTGATAAGGGAGGGCTTCCCCTGCCCCTCCATCCAGTCGCCCTGTCTGGGGGCGGGGGGTGGACAGACAGGCTGCCGAGACTCACTCTTGGCTCCCAGCAGGGTTGGGGGGTCCAGGGAGCACAGTAGGCGGGGGGCAGGCAGGCCCCCCATGACTCCTGTCCCCTGTCCGTGCACAGCCTGGAGCAGCACATGGTTGTGCACACGGAGGAGCGAGAGTACAAGTGTGATCAGTGCCCCAAGGCCTTCAACTGGAAGTCCAACCTCATCCGACACCAGATGTCCCACGACAGTGGCAAGCGCTTCGAATGTGAAAACTGTGTGAAGGTAACACACATGTGCACCTGCTGCTCCCACCCGCACTCCCCACGGAAATGCAAATGAAGTATGCAGAGCAGACAAGACTCCTGAAGTCCTTTGGGTCCCTCAGGGAAGGAGGGAATGTGCCAGGTCACACCAGGTCACACAGCTAGGGAGCAGGCCAGGGGGACAAGACCCCATCCTCTCCGGGGTGGGCTTCTGCCCCCACCAGGGTGTCCGAGCTACTCTGCTTACAAAATCATGTTCTGAGCTCCCACTTCCAACATCCCGGCCACAGCTGCCCCAGGAATTATTGTCAAAGGCACAGAGTCTTGGGGGAGGCTCGGCAGCTCACCTCAGGTCATCAAGGGAGGGGGGTCACCCATCCCTACAGCAGAGACCCCTCCCAGCCAGGTTCAGTGCAGGAACCAGAGCAGCAATGAGAGCCCCACCCAGCAGAGGCCAGAAGGGGGCCAACAGGGGAGTGAGCAATGGTGTCTGTCCCCCCAGGTGTTCACGGACCCCAGCAACCTGCAGCGGCACATCCGTTCCCAGCACGTCGGCGCCCGGGCTCATGCCTGCCCCGACTGTGGGAAGACATTTGCCACATCCTCCGGCCTCAAGCAGCACAAGCACATCCACAGCACCGTCAAACCTTTCATATGTAAGTGGTCCCCCAGCCTGGCCTCCATGGGGGGTTGCTCGGAGGTCAGGCCAAGGCATGAAACCCCTGGGCTCTCCCATTCGCAGGACCCCTGCTTGCTCAGAAACCTCTGCTGGGTGAAGCCCAGGCCCTGGACACTCTCCTGGTACCGCCTCTTCACCACTTTGCTCTGCCGCACCTGCTCATCTTGTGATCCATCTCTCTTGCTGTGGCCTCATTTTTCCCTCCTGCTGTTCTTGGCTCCTCCCCTTGCTTACCCTACAGTGGCCAGAGGTGGGTGGTAGGCAGTGTGGTAGGACCTGTTCAGCAGCCCAACGGACCCCCATTCCCCTTCTCTCCCCTGTACTCACACCCCAAACTGAGCTCCAGGAGGCATGAAGATCCCAGTGACACACATGGAGTTCTGCTCATCCCCGCAGCAGCCTTAGGAAGGCCAGCCTGTGTTCCCTGTGCTGTCAGGGCAGCAGGGCCAGCTGTAAATGCCACTGTCCCCACGGAGCTTACATGCAGTACAGGAGATACATGCTAAGCCATATGAACAGTAATGACACGTGAGACAGGTATATCAGCCTAGAGATGGTGGCACAGGGTTAGGAGGCTCTCCAAGACCTCAGGCTGGCCCAAGTGGGTGCTCGTCCTGTGAATACAGTGGGGGGCCAGGATGGCTTGTCAAAGGGAGGCATTCTAGCACAGACCTGGAGGAAAGGCAGGTGTGAGCTGAGGGGGCGCTAGCAGGGGATGGGGACTGGGAGCACAGAGGCCTTGAGGCCAGCATGTTTTTGGGGAGGTGAGGGGGAGTAATAGGAGAGAGGACAGAGGTCACAAGGGCCAGGTCTTCGGGACCATGTGAACCAGAATGGGAGCATGATCCTTATTCTCAGTGAGTTTGGAAGCCATAGAGGATTCCTCTCTACCTAGAGGTGTGCTGACTCATTCACATAAGATAGTGCTAAGCCATCATTTCATGTGATTTGCACTGTCATCATCCACACGAGGTTGTTCACTGTCATCATTCACACGAAGTTGTGCAGGCTCATCACCCATATGAGGCTAGTCACTGTCATCACCCACACAAAATTGTTCACTGTCATCACTCACACGAGGTTGTGCAGGCTCATCACCTGTAGGAGGTTGTTCACTGTCATCATCCACATGAAGTTGTGCAGGCTCATCACCCACACGAGGTCGTGCAGGGTCACCATCCACACAAGGTTGTACAGGCTCACCATCCACTTGAGTTTGTTCACTGTCATCACCCACATGAGGTTGTGAGGCTCATCAACCACACGGGGTCATGCAGGATCATTACCCACACGAGGTCATGCAGGGTCATCATCCACATGAGGTCGTACAGGTTCATCACCCACACAAAGTTGTTCACGTGCAGGCTCATCCTCCACATGAAGTCGTACAGGTTCATCACCCATACAAGGTCCTGCAGGCTCATCTTCCACCCGAGGTTGTGAAGGCTCATCCTCCACATGAGATCATGCAGGCTCATCACCCACAGAAGGCTGTTCACTATCATCATCCACATGAGGTCACGGGCTCATCCTCCACACGAGGTTGTGCAGGCTCATCACCCGCACGAGTTTGTTCACTATCATCATCCACACGAGGTCGTGCAGGCTCATCACCCGCACGAGTTTGTTCACTATCATCATCCACACGAGGTCGTGCAGGCTCATCACCCGCACGAGTTTGTTCACTATCATCATCCACACGAGGTTGTGCAGGCTCATCACCCGCACGAGGTTGTTCACTGTCATCACCCACACGAGGTTATAGGCTCATCCTCCACACAAGGTTATGCAGGGTCATCACACGAATTGTGCTGAGTCCTCACATCACTGGAGACTATGCGAGGTGGTTCACGTGGATTGCAGGTAGCCATCATCCACACATAGCATATCATAACATATTCAAAATTCTCACCAAGCAAGGGCCACACTGTCTCCACCTGACAGAGATGGAAACTGAGCTTGTGGACACTAAGTGACCAGGTGCTCATGACCGCCCTACAGAGCCGGGGTTGCAGCCCCAACCTGACCCCTGAGCCTTGGCCAGGGGGCTGGAACCCCTCACACCCCATGGCATCAGTGTGAGAGGAGTAACCCTGGTTGCTTGGGGCCTGGGGTTGGGGTGGTATCCCCAATGATGTTCAGGTGCATGACACCTGCCCCAAAGGGACCATGCAGACTGGCAGGTCAAGCCTTTGTTGGGTGGCTGAGGCTGTGCCCTCCTCCTGCCCACTATCCCCAGCCCAAGCTTCCGCTGCCCAGCTAGAGGCAGATACCAGTCTTCTGGGGTCATTGCCCCTGTCACCTGCAGATTCTGGATAGAGACCATGAGCAGTGGTGCAGCAGAGCCTGTTCCCTTTGGGAGGGTGGGATGGGGGCTGGGAGCCATGACAGGGACCAGAGGAGCATGGCTTGCTTTCCATGGATGAGAGTCTCAGGAAGTCCCACTGTGAGACATCAAATAGTAGCTTGGAGTTTTTAGGTAAGCTTAGGAGCAGGAAACCGTGCATAGGTTCAGAAGTCACTACCTTCCTGGGCACATAGACAAAGTTTTGTGACGTGTCCTTGAAGTGTATGTAATAATGTAAGTTCCAGGAACCACGGTGCCTTCCGAGGATCTGAGCCCAGTGTTTCCATTGCCGGCACTGGGGACTCCAGTGGGGACCAGCAGAGCGCGAGCAGCCTGGCCAGGCCCACCAGGTGGCAGCACCCCCACCTCCTGTCTGTGCTGCACGCTTGCCTGGGTGCCTTGGCTTTTGGCTAAAGGGGTGAAGCTAGAGAGAAAACCCCACACATGAGCAGGTTGCTTGCATAGACATGTCACTCAGATAGGGTGGCACAAATTTCAAGAATGGGACATGTGAAATGTGACTTTGCACATCCTCCAAGCCACGGCTGAGCATCCTTTGGCCCCTGGTAAAGGCCACGTTGGGCTCTGCAAACAAGCAGGGGGCACAGACAACATGGCACCTCTCAGGAAAGATGGGTGGCTGGGAGGGGCTCAGGCTCACGGCAACACAGTCACTAGTGAGCACAGACTGCATCCACCTGCTGGGCACTGCCTGGGTGCACACACACAGCACACTCGGTCCTGCAGTCAAGCCTGCCTAGGAGCCCCTAAGCCCTGCCCTCGTGGACCACATGGCTGTGGCAGCATTCATTCCCTGGGGGTGCACAGGAGGGCATTATCTGGGCACACGGCTGGTCAGTCTCCTTGTGGGCACTTTGCACAAAAGAACCTTCTCTAGAGTGAGTGTGTGTGTGTGTACCCACTCACGTGCCCTACACAGAAAGGAAACACCTGTGAGCAGTGGCCGGGGCCCCCCTGCACCTTGCCAGGGCCTGAGGGCACCCTCTGCCAGGCCCCCCTCTCACGTCCAGTCCACTGTGGGCTGCCCAGGCCTTCCTCAGCCCCTCTGGGCAGCCACCTCCCTCCGCCGGCTCTGGGGACCTCAGGCTCTCAGAGGTGTCTCTGTAGCCCTGGCATTTCTGCTGGACCCCACCATCATGTGAGCGGAGGGGTGAGAGCTAGGGGTCCCAGGCTCCCCACAGCCAGGCATGGGGCTGGCCCAGGGCCCTTCGGGAAGCTGCCCCAGGTGGGGGTCCTGGTCAAGGCCAGTTTCCAAGCTCAGGTTGGCAGCAGCCAGTAACCAGGCACTGGCAAGCTGGGCCGGATGCAGCACAGTGTCACTTGTTGTCCAGCAAGGCCTGAGCTGAGAAATGGCCTTGCTCCCCCAGGCCGGGTGGGTGACCCGAGTGTATTTATGGACCGGCTACGTGGCCCAGCACCTCTGAGTCAGCCACCGCCCCCACCCCTCCCGCAAAGAGGGCAGATGTGATCCAATGAGGCCATGCTCTTGCCCCTCAGCCTTGAAAGCATCCCACCACGCAGACGACGGGAAGGCAGGGCCCTTTATAGAAATAGATACCGTGCTGAAAGGACTCGGCGATGTGGGGCCGGGGCGCCGGCTAGAATAGCAGGGCACCAGGCAGTCAGGATTTGTGGTGAACGAGAAACAGGCTGGATCCATTGTTTCCACCGGGCTGCATTTAGGAAGCAAATTGTCCTGCCGAGAGCAACGTGTGTGTGTGTGTGTGTGTGTGTGTGTGTGTGTGTATGTGCGCGCGCGTGTGTGTTCCTCCCTTTCTGGTTAGAAAAACAAGAGAAGGAAGAAAGAAAGAAAAGCTGGTGATTTTCTGACAGCACTCAACTCATAGGCCTCGGGAAAGTGGCGAGATGGGGTCCCCGGGGCCCCCCAGTGGCTCTGGCTGGCTACCGCCCATCTTGTCCAGAGCCCAGGCCAGTATCCATCCAACCTGAGCCTGGCGCCACTTCCACATCCCAATATGGGGAGGCTTCACTTAACTCAAACATGAAGCCAGCCCCACTCCACGCAGCCCTGCCTGGGCGTCCCTCCTGTCCCCAGCTTTAAGCCAGGCCCAGACGGTGGCCACTGCACGCCAGTGGGAGCCCAGACTCCCAGAGACTCCCCCGAGTGGGCTGGTCTCCCCAAGGCCTCTCTCCCAGGACAGAGTGCAGGAGAGGCAATCTGGTGGTTGGGGTTTCCCCCAACCCCTGCAGGACCAACCCCACTGAGGGGGACCAGTGCACATGTGGCTACACACTATGGCTTTATCCACCCTGGGAGTGATCTCAGAGGACCTCAGCTCCACGTGACAAACATTCCTGGCGGGGGATGGCACAAATAGCAGAGGTACCCCAGTTTCCACTGAGAAAGGTCGAGGAGCCTTGAGATCTATCCAGGTGGGAAGCCAGTGCTGGTCACTGGAGCTCAGCCCCAGGGTGGGATGCATGCACACACATAGGTGTGTGCACAGGCACACACTCATTCACACTTGCTGACACAGCACACACACAAAGTGCACATGTACACACATACCCATAGGTACAGGTACATGCACATACAAGCATGCAGGCAGACACATACGCACACACACTCATGCACATGGGCAGACACAGCACACACACGAAATGCATGTGCACGGACACTCATGACATGCACATACGCATACCCATAGGTACATGTACACGCACTGCAAGCATGCACGCAGACACATACACACACCTACACATGCACACACACATTGTGCACGCTCAGACAGGTCCATACACTGTGACATGTGCCACACCCATCAGCACTCACGGCTCCGGATGGCAGTGGCCGCCACCACGCCCAGCCCCCCGCCCCCCGCAGGGTTTCCTGGTAATTTCATATCGTGTTTGTGTTTGCTCTCTGCTGATGTTTTAGGTGAGGTCTGCCACAAGTCCTACACACAGTTCTCCAACCTGTGCCGACATAAGCGGATGCACGCCGACTGTCGCACGCAGATCAAGTGCAAGGACTGCGGGCAGATGTTCAGCACTACCTCCTCCCTCAACAAACACCGGCGTTTCTGTGAGGGCAAGAACCATTACACGCCGGGCGGCATCTTCGCCCCGGGCCTGCCCTTGACCGCCAGCCCCATGATGGACAAGGCCAAGCCCCCCCCAACCCTCAACCACACCAGCCTGGGCTTCAACGAGTACTTCCCATCCAGGCCACACCCCGGCAGCCTGCCCTTCTCGGCGGCTCCACCTGCCTTCCCCGCACTCACCCCGGGCTTCCCGGGCATCTTCCCTCCATCCCTGTACCCCCGGCCGCCTTTGCTACCTCCCACGCCGCTGCTCAAGAGCCCCCTGAACCACACCCAGGACGCCAAGCTCCCCAGCCCCCTGGGCAACCCGGCGCTGCCCCTCGTGTCCGCTGTCAGCAGCAGCGGCCAGGGCGCCACAGCTGCTGCGGGGCCCGACGACAAGTTTGAGCGCCGCCTGGACGACTCCTACACAGACAAGCTCAAGACGAGAGGCAGCGACATGTCGGACGGCAGCGACTTTGAGGACGTCAACACCACAACGGGTACCGACCTGGACACGACCACCGGCACGGGCTCGGACCTGGACAGCGATGTGGACAGCGACCGGGACAAGGCCAAGGACAAGGGCAAGGCGGTGGAGGCCAAGCCCGAGTGCGGGGGCGGCGCGGCGGCCCCGGGGGCCCCGAGCACGGCCGAGCTGCCGGTCTTCTACTCCCAGCACGCCTTCTTCCCGCCGCCCGACGAGCAGCTGCTGGCCGCCTCGGGCGCCGCGGGCGACTCCATCAAGGCCATCGCCTCCATCGCCGAGAAGTACTTCGGCCCCGGCTTCGTGGGCATGCAGGAGAAGAAGCTGGCCTCGCTGCCCTACCACTCCGTGTTCCCCTTCCAGTTCCTGCCCAACTTCCCCCCCGCCCTCTGCCCCTTCGCGGACCGCTCCCTCGCCCACAACCTCCTGGTCAAGGCCGAGCCGCGGTCACCCCGGGACGCCCTCAAGGTGGGCGGCCCCAGCGCCGAGTCCCCTTTCGACCTCACCACCAAACCAAAAGAGGCGAAGCCCGTGCTGCCCGCGCCCAAGGCGCCCCCGGCCCCGGCCTCCGGGGAGGAGCAGCCGCTGGACCTGAGCATTGGCAGCCGCGTCCGAGCCAGCCAGAATGGAGGGGGGCGGGAGCCCCGCAAGAACCACATCTACGGGGAGCGCAAGCTGGGGGCCGGGGACGGGCTGCCCAAGGCATGCCCGGCGCAGCTGCCCCAGCAGCCCTCCCTACACTACGCCAAGCCGTCGCCCTTTTTCATGGACCCCATTTACAGGTATTAACACGCCCCGCCTTTCCCTGCTCTCCCAAAGGGGCCCTGGCCTGGCTGGGCAGCTGGGCCAAGAGCCACAGGGGACTCCCAGCCTCCCCTCAGACCTCACCTGGGCCGCCCTTGGCCTCCAGCCGTCTTCTCTGGACCAGCTCTGCCTTCGGCAAAACTCAGATCCGTGCTCTTTCCTCTGCTCCCAGAGCCTGCACTTCCCTGAGGCTGCCCTGGTGGTCCCCACTGACCCCCTGGAGCCACCACTGGGGTTTCTGGTGGCCCAGGGAAGCCACTGGAGCACCAGAGGGGAGGAGAGAGGAGGAGGAAGAGGGGGAGGAGGAGGAAGAGGACGATGAGGAGGAGGAAGCTCTAGAGGGTTTGCAAAAAATAAGCACCCACCTTTGTGATAGCCCTTCTGGTGAGAGGCAAATTTAATTCCCCTCGCCAAGCTCTGGGCAGGTGCAAAGTCTGGGCTTTGATCAGGTGTGTTTATTAGGTGGAGGGGTCCAATCCCCATCACACTTGTCCTGCGGGTGCCGGGCTGGCCAAGCCTGGAGGAGAGAGGGCCGTGCATGGGGTGGGCCTGGGGCAGGCATGCAGATCCAGGAACCTGCGCAGGGCGCCGCTGTGGGGCTCAGGCCCATGCCCACGTGGACAGGCCCACATGCAGACATGCGTGTACACCCAGCGCTCAGGGAGACGGGCACATGTGGCCTGTATTCTCTGCAGTGTGCAGGTAAAGAGGCGGGCGTGCAGGTGAACAGCCCACAGCAGCTGAGGGTACTTGTGGGGCAGAATGAAGCCAGAGCAAGTCAGCGGCCGGTTGGGGACGCCTGTGTCCAGCCAGTGCTATTTCCTTTCGGGGCCGATATCTGCATCACAGGAGATGGAAAACATGCCTCTCTAGGTGTTTTGTTCAGAATATGCCATCCATAGATGGTCTGAGAGAGTTGACCAGACGCTTGTTGAGAAGTGGTGACTTGCACCTGCTGACGGTGCTCCTTAGCTTTCTGGGGCAAATGTGCCATCAGGGGGCCTGGGGAAAGACCCTCCAGGGCCCCATGAGACACGCAACCCTGATGTAGAGGACAGGAGGGTGACGGGAACTTCCGCTCAGGCCGCAGAGCTGGAATCAGCAGGCTCTGAGTTAACATCCTACTGCTCTGTCCCCAATCCCCCTGCCCTCTCCCCAGGCCCTCACTGCTCCCCTGCCCCCTCTCACCTTGGTTAGGGCCATGGGCCTTTGTCTGGAAGCTAGAAGAACAGATGGTGAGGTCTATCGGGGTCCCCTGAGACCCAGCGTGTCCCTGGCTATGGCCGTTGGATCTGAGGTCCCAACTGTGTGTCCCAACTTGGATCTGTGTCCCAACTTTGCACGTAGATGCCAGCAACGTGTCCAGGTACAGGTTACCCCCACATCGTCTCCCTACCACCCCCAAGCCCATCAAGGTAAACAAGCATGTGTGGTGTTGGAAGGTCCCTCTTCACACAAATTGTGGATGACCACAACTGCCCACAGGCTGGGCCCTGGAGCTAGGGGTTAGGGCCCTCCTCTGCTCCTGGGTGACTCCAGGAAAACTCCACACCAGCCCCACAGGCCAGACCCCAGATCCTGCTCACCCTTAACACACACAACCCGCAATCCTCCATCCCCCAGGCTCAGGGAACCCTAATACAGCCAGGCAGCCACCCCCTGGGCACTCAGCACACAGGGCCACCAGTGGCTGCCTGGGGTCAGCTGGCCTTGGTTGCTCAGGAGCCAGCCTAACACAGACCCCACACACCCCCTCCCAGGTGGGTCCCCCTGCTATAGGCTCATGCCACCAACACTACAGCGTCTTGCTGAAAGGCTGCATCCAACATGGCCCAGCTTTGAAGATGGCCCTGGGTAGGCCCTTCAGAGCAAGCTGCCCTCCACGCCAACTTCCCACACAATGGACACTGCCTCTCTGGGGGTGAGGGACCCTTCACACCCTCTCCTGCTGGGCCAGGCTGGTGGTCCTGCAGGGTTCCCTGTGGCCCCAGGCCTGGGGGGATGCTCCCTGGGTGGCTGTGCTGTCCTTCTGCAGCTCCTCTTCCTCTCCTGGTGCCATCACCCCTTCGTGCTCTGCTCGGTGTCCCAGCCGGTCCCTGGTGGGCAGCTGTGCAGCAGAGCCAGGCCCTCGCACGGACACGACGGGAGCGGCTGGTGTAGGGTTTGCGCAGCAGGGCCATGTGTGTGTGCGGAGAAGTGGCAGGTTTCCCTACATGCCACTCTGTGAACCCCCACCCCCACGAGGATGCTGAGGCTGGCTTTACTGGGAGACAGTGTGAAGAGGGACCTCAGCGCCCTGCCCTGGCTGCTTCCTCCACTTGCTCTGTGATGAACAGAGTTGTCAGCAGCATTCGGAAAATACTCTAGAATTGTCCTCTCCAGCAGCCATTGTGAGTTTGTAGGTAGACCCCACGTGGCAGCTATAGGGAGGCCCTGGGGACTCTGTGGGATGACAGTTGGGGTGGTTGGGGGTATCGGGGGAGCCTTGCCAGGGTCAGGACCTGGGTGTGGAAATAGGGAGCATGTAGAGGAGGTGGAGCGAGTGTTCAGGCCAGGTATGGGCTCAGAGACCGTGGAGGTGAGCAGGTGTGCTCGGTCATGAACCCCCCCCCACCGTCAGGGAGACACGTGGCCCCTGCATCCGTGCTAAGGCCCCCAGCCCTGTGACTGCCGGGGCACAGGCGGGCACCCTCGTGCACAGCCCCGGGCAGCTCGGTGAGGTACGTAACCCTCTGCGTTGTTGTCCAGCAGGGTAGAGAAGCGGAAGGTGACCGACCCCGTGGGAGTCCTGAAGGAGAAGTATCTGCGGCCGTCCCCACTGCTCTTCCACCCCCAGGTAAGACCCGTGGCATGCCAGGCCGGGGTGAGGGGAGGGCAGCGGGGTGTGGTCTCCAGATGGGCTGCCCAGACAGGCGGTCTCTGCCGGGGGCAGGCTCCCTGAGCTTCCGTTCAGACCTGGCCACACCTGAGGGGGGCCTCAGTTCCCCTGCCCGGCAGGTGCACAGGGAATTCTCTCCCTGCAGCCTTGATGGGTCCCCATGAGGCTGAAGAGGATGAGATGGGCCAGGACATGTGAGGAAGGAGCGTGGTGCTCTGTGGGCAGCCCGTGGGTCCCTCGGAGGTGACCAAAGACCCCAGACTGCAGAGCCCCTCACTGACCCACAGTTCAGGCACTAGGAGGAGCAGTGGACAGATGCTCAGATGCAGAGGCCAGGGATTGGGGATGAAAGGGACAGATCCAGGAGGCACGGGTGTGAGCAGGACACATACATAAGACCAGGAGAGCAGAGATCTGAGCACAGCAGACACCCAGTGGACACCCAGTGGGCATGGGGGATGGGGTGGGAGGGCAGGGGGAAGGGAACAGGACAGAATCAGATAGACTGGCCGCAAGGACAGGGGTCCAGCAGGTGGTGGGCAGGAGGAGCACCGCCCCCCAGGGCTGCAGGCAGTGGCAGGCCTGTCCGCCGAGACTAAGGATGGGGTTGGGAAAGAGAACCTCCCCCTCTGGACAGTGGCCACACACCCCCCACAGGCAATCCTGAGCACATGGCCGGCCTCATCCCCCCAGAGCCCACCTGTCCTGACTCCTTGGGGCCCAGCATCCTTCCCAGAGCCACAGACCTCCCCCAGCACACTTGGGGGTCCTGGGAGCTGAGTTGGTGGGGGCGGCCTGAGCCAGGCTGAAGCATTGTTCTGCTTCTTGGTCCTTCCCACCTTGGACAAACAGCCCCATGGTGAAACCTGCCCCCTGCCTGGGTTCACAGCTAAACTTAGGGCCTCCCATTGTTTCACCAGGCCAGAGGGTTTGCTTAATAACTTCCCCTGATTTTCCTCGGGTCGGGCTGGAAAGAGCCGGCAAGCCCGCCAGGCGCATCCTGTGTTTGTGGGAGCCCCGCCGGGAATATCTGGTCAGGCGGAGCAGGCCCAGCAGGCCAGACCTGCAGGCAGCCTCAGGGAGACCCACCCAGGCCTGAGGATGGGAGGCCTGGCAGGGGGCCGGCTGCCCATTGTCTCCTGCCCACGAACCCCCCCACCCCCAGCCCTGCCACCCCCACTGCCTGCCCCCCAGCCAGAGTGCCAGGCAGGGGGATGGGACGAGGACCAGGAAGCCACCTAATTAGATGGTCTGAGGTCAGGCCATCACTCAGGCATGATAACTGATGGCCTCTACAAAGTATGGGCTCACTACTGATGAAGGCATCAGCCCATGGTGTTGAGGTGCCAGGCAGGACCCTACCAGGGCCTTTGGTTGGGGAGACCTGACACACGTGTGTGCAGCCCCTGGGGGGCAGGGTGCGCCATAAACCCTCACCACCTCTGGAGCTCCAGGGGAGTCTCTGTGTGCAGAGTTCCAGAGCCTTTCAAGGCCGCGGCTAACACTGAGACAGGAAGCCGGGTGGGCAGCGGTCTTTGCACCCGGGTTCCATGTCCCGGTGCTGACGGTAGCTCCCACCTGCTGGGCAGCAGGGACAGGGTGGGCAGCCCACAGCTGGCAGCATCGTGCACCTGAGGAGGGCACATGCATCCCGGGGGGAAGGAGAGCGGAACAGGCCCTGAGGCCCGTGCAACCCCCTTCCCCCATCCTGTCCCAAACCTACGCCGTTGGGGATGGGCACCACTGGGGGCTCCGATCACAGCTCTGCCGACCAGGAGGAAGTGGCTAGTGCCGCACCCCCGAATCCTCCCCAAGCCAAGCCAGCCTTTGACATCTCCAGGGCCTGGAGAGCTGGCTCCTCAGGTCCATGTCACCATGTCCCGCATTGGGTCACATGGACATCGTCCTCCTGAGGTTCAGTTCAGTGTCTAGCCCTAGGCTGCTGGATTCCCCAGGAACTTTGCCGGCAATCGTGGCCTGCTGCCACGAGGGGACACTGCCCAGGCCCGAGGCCCCTTTTAACCCAGGATGAAGGGAGCTGTCTTATCGAAAGAGAGAAAGAGGGAAAGAGAGAGAGATAGAGAGAGGGAGGGAGGGAGAGAAGAGGAGAGAAAAGTGGGATGTGATTCTGTCTTTAAACGAAGCGAGCCCTCAGGAGTGCTGGCCAGATGTCAGGGGACGTGTCCCCTGAGGCCGGAGCCTGCCCCCTGCCCCCTGTATGCCCTGAGCCAGGCAGGGGGGCGTGCTGGCTGGCAGAGGCTGGCTCCAGCTCCCCCGGCCTGGGCCCTGGGCTGACACCGGGCTGCAGGGAAGGACAGGCCCAGGGCGGCTGCGGAAAGTGAGAGTATCCATGTGGTGGCCAGGAAGCCTGGGAGAGGCCTCTTCCACCCACAGCCTGAGGCTGCTCCAGCTTCTGGTCCTTGCCCCGTCCATGAGGACTTGGGATGCCCTGGGGGTGGGGCCGGCCTCCTCAGGGATCCCCCCGCCCCGTCTCTCCCACTGTCCTGCCGGCAGATGTCAGCCATCGAGACCATGACAGACAAGCTGGAGAGTTTTGCAGCCATGAAGGCGGACTCGGGCAGCTCCCTGCAGCCCCTCCCCCACCACCCCTTCAACTTCCGGTCCCCACCCCCCACGCTCTCGGACCCCATCCTCAGGAAGGGCAAGGAGCGCTACACCTGCAGGTAAGGTGGGGCGCAAGGGTGAGGCAGCCACAGGAGCCCAGGCTCCCTGGAAAAGCTGTCCCGGCCACAGCACAGCAAGTGGCCACACGCGGTCGGCTCGCCGATGGCAGCAACTGCCCACACGCGTGTCTGCAGAGGCTGGACGTCCCCTGCCCCGCCCCCAGCTGTGCTCCTGTGAGCACAGGGGACGTAGCGTTAGCCCTGCCAGTCAGGCCCAAGCCAAGGCATGCTGGTCAGCGTTTAACCTGGGCTCCTGGAGTTTGGGGGGGAAGCCCAGTGTTGGGAAGAGACTCCCGCTGTGTCTGTCCCCAGCTGCAGGAGCCTGTCCTAGCGGGTCCAAGCCAGCTCGGCCGCCTTCGGGCCCCCTGGCTGACACACTGCCTGGGGAAGGGGCGCAGCCCGAGCAGGCCAGGGTGGGCTGAGCCCACCTGCCCCCCTGTGGGGCCTCAGGCCCTAGACCTCGAGTTGGAGGAACCACAGCAGGAAAGCTCATGGGTGCCTGAACCTATGGCAGTGCAGCTGCCTAATGCCCCCCTCACCGGGCCTCCACTCCAGGTACTGTGGCAAGATCTTCCCCCGATCAGCAAACCTCACGAGACACCTGAGGACGCACACTGGGGAGCAGCCATACAGGTAGGAGCCTGTCCCACGTGGGTAGGGGGAGGCAGGCTTCTGGTGAGGTGGGAGCCAGCATGCTTGTGTCAGGGGGCTCCCTGGGCCCCTCCCTCCTGGCCCCACAGGGACCCTGGGCCCTGGGGTGTTATAAAGATTAGGCAGGAGGTGCTCAGTGGGCTTCCTGAAGGTTCCTGCCTTCTCCCAGAATGGGGTGCCTCGGAGTAGCTCTCCCACCTGGTGCTGTTGCCTGGGGTGGGGGGAGGGGAGTTCAGAGCAGCAGTAGCCAAAGCCAGGGCCCCAGATGGTCTGTGGGGGAAGCCTCGCTCCGCCCCAGCTCCCTCCAGCTCAGCTCCCATAGAGAGGGTGGTGGGCCAGGGCACGTGCCCAAGGCCGGGTGGACAGCGGTAAAGGACCTCCGTGCAACTGTGGGTCCCAGCCTGGGCTGGGGGCGTCCTGAGGGACTCACGCATCAGCCCTGCATGGAAGCCATGTGCCTCCTCGATGCTGGGCTTCGGCCTGCAGAGGAGCAGGCACACAGCGCGTCAGTGCAAGGACCATCACATTTCCCATTCACCGGTGCCGGCGTCGTCCTCGTTTTGAAGACACAGAGTCAGAGGCTTAGACCCCAGAGTCAGAGTCCACGGCGGCTCCAGCAGACCGTTCTGGCCTCACAAGAAGCAGATCCTGCTCCTTGGTCCCTAGAGCCTTTGTCGGGCAGGAGAAGGACTGAGGGGGACACCCTGGCTTTCAGGGACCCAGCCGAGGGAGCGGCCTGAGAGTTCTCATTTTAAATGAAAATGAGACACCCAGGTGGTGGAAACCACGAGGCAAATCAGAGAAAAAAGTTGGTTTAGATGCCAAGACCTCATTCTGTCCAGGGTGTGTCTGGTGGACGGCCACCGTTGAGAAAAAGGCTTTGCATGGTGTTAAGTTGGCAGCATGAGATCCTAATGACCGGCCATACAGAGCTCCAAGGCCCCCATCAGCTCCAGAGACTCGGTGTGGGTCCCTGTCCCTGGGAAGGGCAGCCACACGGGGTACCCACTGCAGGGCTGCGTCCTGTCCCGGCTGGGCGAGCGACAGCACATCTACTTACCAGCAGTCTGCTCGGTGCCCCCAGCCCATGCCCCATACACAGGCCTCCCGCCCCATAGAAAAGCGGCTCATGACTCCACAAAGGCTCGCAAAGAAAGGAATGACTCGGTCTGGCCTCCTCCCTGAAACGAGAGCCGCCTTCTGGACGGTGTTGCGCGGAGGAGCCCCCAGAGGGTCCGGCTGTGTTTATAGAAGAATTTCATTACCACTGAAACCTTTTTGCTCTCTCCAATCTGTGAGTTTCGACTTGCGTAACAATGATTGCTCGGAAAGTTTGCGTTGCAAATCCTGACGTTATCTGGCTCAAGGCAGCCCTGAGTTGGGGAGTTTGGCGTGTGTGGCTTTCCCCTTGACATCACTGGGGCTTTCTGGGCTCCCTTTGGTCGTTGGAAGAATTTAAATTGGAAGAGGAAAGTTTGTGTGTCCAGGGGACAGGCCCCACCAAGGGAGAAGGACTCCCCACCACTGGCAAACTGACTCTCACCTCCCAGCCACCCGCTACCTGCCAGGCGTGAGCTCCACTTTGGGCCCAATGTGTGCACGACTCCGTGTGCACCCGACCCTTGCAAGCAGGAGGAGCCAGGGCTCGTCACGGGCTGCAGGGTGACAAACAACACAATGCTGGGACACTCTTCCTCTTAAGTCCTGGCCGGAGATGACCTGAAATCACTCTGAAGGTGTGTCAAAGCCCTGGCCCTGGGAAAGAAAGACCCTTTCGTGTGACCATTTCCTGGAGGGACCCTCAAACCTCCCGCCGGCCAGTGTCCTCAGCTCAGAGATCTTGGCTGCAAAGTAGAAGACTCACTGTCCTGCCTCAGAGCTGCGGCGGGTAGGGCTTGTGACAATTTGGGCTGGACGAGCAGAATGCCGGACTCAAGAACAGAGTGGGGGGCTGCTTCCTGCACCCTCCCTGGCAGCCACGCCTGGGGTCCCTCCTGGATGCTGCCTGGCGGGGCCTTGGTCATGCTCCGGGTGCTAGCCCTCGCAGGCTGGCCAGCATGCTCCTGGCGGGACATGAGCTTCTGGCTCTGGGGACATGGGCTTCTCCATCCGCGGCTGGTCTCCTCCCCATGAGCGAGGGCAGTTCTCATCCCCTCAGGTGGCCCAAACCTGTCCCCTTGCTTTTCTACTTCTGTGTTTAGGGCTGGATTTCAAAAATCTCCTCTTTCCTCCCCTTCCCCTGCTTTCACAATGACCAAAAGCATCTCTCCCTGGGACAGCTGGTGTGGCAGGCTGGGTCCCGTGGAGGACACTGTGCCCTCCCCCACCCCCGGGCTTCCCTGGCGGGGGAGGGGGCCACAGTCGCGGCAAGGTCCTCCCCAGGCGCTCTGCTGCACACTGCCGCGGCCGGCCGGTCACTCCTTGTCGCAGCGGGTGCAGTGGCGTGCTATTTTACACAGCGAGGCCATAAATTTCACTAGCCACTTGTCAGCTTATTTACAACGCAAATCCCAGCTGCTCAGAGAACTCTGCTCCCCCAAAGCCCAGGGCTCACTGCTCCCCTAAATTCCAAATGGGCTTCTCTGTCTGGGCCATTTATTTAGATTAGAACCAGGAGAGGGCCACACTCAGGGCTCTCTGTGAGCAGATCCAATGTATGGCTCCCTCCTGCTCGCTCTTCACCCCCACGACTCTGGAAAGAGAACTCCATTTCTGGTAACAAGAAACAATCCTGCCCAACCCCATCTCCTCCTCAGGACTCCTACCGTTCAGAGTTTATGAGGCTGTGTTAGGTGGAACCTGTCAAAAGGTCCCTGTCTTCCCAGAGAAACAAGGCAGGGAATGCCATGCACAGTGCGGGCGAGCGCACAGACAGACGGGCCCCAGGAGTGCGGGTGAGCACACAGGCGGACGGACCCCTGGGAAGGCCAGTTGACTGGGCAGAGGGTGAGTGCCCAGACCACCTTGGCCTTGCACTTGGTCCTTCCTGAGCCATCGCCCTGAGAAGCAGGACAGTTGTCTGGGAGCCTGGCACTGTGGGGGCTAGAATGTGTCTGTGGTGGAGAGAGATGGACCATGGTGGAGAGGGCTCAACCCTCCGTCCCTGGGCAGGCTGAGACAAAGCAGCCAACAGCGTGCAGGCTTCCAGGACGTGTAGGCTTCCAGGACGGCGGGTCCTTGGGAACTAGTGAACATCACAAGGCGCGGGAAGAGGGGCCATGACCAAAGCCCCCTGCTCCTGGGGGCCTGGAGACAGCTTAGTGGGCCCATTGAGGAGCCGGAGCCAAGCCCAGGGGGCCTGGGCCGATGGAAAGAGGAGGCCAAGGACTGTGGCCCAGGACCTTCATTCGTGTAAAAATCACAGACGGCTCTTTGCCCACTGGCTATGGAGGAAACCAGAGTCCACGAGGCCGTGGCGGAGAAGGTCCAGACACGAAGAGAGGAGCTCTGGAGCCGTATGGGGGGTAGGGGAGCCACCTGGAGCCCCACTAGTAGGGACTCTGCCTGTTTCCTGTGGCCCCACCACCAGCCCCGTGGGGGCCGTGAGGCAGGACCTGGGCTTCCAGGACAGGTTCATCAAGCTGCCCCTCCGGGCAGGGAAAGGGCCCCTCCTGGCACAGCACTAACACCCCTGCAGGCACCGGTGGCCTCTAGGGGCGAAATCTTCCTGCCTCAGGGGCCCCTGGTATTCTGTGCTGGCCAGACGCCTGGGCAGGTGTCACAGGGCAGCGCCTCGGAGGCCAGCCTTACATGGCCCTGCTGGTCCGGCCCCGGCACCAACCCCGGGCGCTGCTCCATCCTGTGGCCCGGATGCAGGGCCTGTACTCTGTGCTGGTGTGATCAGGACGGGGTGGGGAGGGGGGCGGGCTCCATACTAAGGACAGGTCCCTGGTACCCTCCACGTGTGCGCCCTGCCGGGACCTGCTGTGCAGACCGGCTCCTGAAGACTCAGCGGGCCAGGATTGTGCCCACCTGCCTCCCGTCCCATTGCAGAAGCTTGTTTGTCTCCAAAGGTGGAAAATAAATGCGTAGACAGTGTTCGCAGGTTCACGTGCCTCTGACGCCCAGCGAAGCATCCCCGAGGAGGCGCGCTGAAGCCCAGGCACGGGGACACATGTGCATGCGCACACACAACATGTGTGTGCACTCGCCCACATCGGCACACGTGGTGTGACCTGGAAACAGCAGAAGCGAATCCCCTCTGCCATCGCAGGCCAGGGCGGCGGAGCGGCTACGAGGCCTCTGCTTGGACTTCCGCCACCAGGAGGCGCTGGCGCCCCAGCGAGACCCCGCCTGGGTCTGCAGACGTGCCCGCGGCTCCCTGGGCCTCCCCTCGCTCCTGCTCCGTTTCTGGCCCCTCGGGCGGCTGTTTCCCTGAACTGGGAGGCTGGTCCTCTGTTTCCCGCCCCCGGGGCTGCAAGCGAGGCAGTGAAGGCTGCAGCTGCACGAGGCCCGGCCCCGAGAGGACACCACTCTGGGCACCAAGGTCCTGGAGGACACGACTGAAGCGTCCGGAGGAAGGAGTGTCTTTTCAGGTTTTCCCAAAACCATGGGCAGGCTGGCGATCACCTTCCGCAGAGGGGCACAGAAATAACGGGATGGTGTGGGGCTGGTGGCACCCTGGCCCGAAGGGTGTGGTCACGCGTGGTCCGTGTAACAGAGGTGGTTGACAGATGGCGAGACCAGTGAGCCCCCGTGGCAGGGCGCCTACGGGTGCTGAAGAGGGCTGGGGCAGCTCCCCGAACCCACGATGAATGAACTGGGAGGCTGGGCCCATGTGCCCCAGGACCCACTGACAGTCGGCCAGGCCCCGGCCAGCTCTCCTCGTGCCAGAGTCAGGGTCTCCCGCCAGGAGGAAAGTCACTGGGAGCAGGTCTCCTCCTTCTCAGAACCGCCGCCCCAGGGTCTTTCCACAGTGCACGGCCGCCCCCTTGAGGCTGCTGGGAGCACACGGCCCAGGGCAGGGCCTCCGAGCTGGGGACCCAGATGCAGGGAGGTGGGGGGCTCATTCCAGCTCCACACGCCCTGGGAAACGGTGGGGGGGACACGGGGGCCTCTTCCAGGTTGCAGGCGGGGGCTGAAGCGCCATCTCTGGCTGTACGGGGTGGGGTCTGGGGCCCCTCTGAGATGCGTGTGTCCTCCAGGTGTAAGTACTGCGACCGCTCCTTCAGCATCTCCTCCAACCTCCAGCGGCACGTCCGGAACATCCACAACAAGGAGAAGCCCTTCAGGTGCCACCTGTGCAACCGCTGCTTTGGGCAGCAGACCAACCTGGACCGGCACCTCAAGAAGCACGAGCACGAGCACGCTCCAGGTATGGCCCCAGGGGCACAGGTGGAAGGAGAGGAGGGGAGGGAGTGGGATGACAGGGGAGGGGAGGAAGACAAGGGAGAGGATGGGGAGTGGGGACACAGGGGAAGGGAGGGAGGGGGAAGACAGGGCTCAGCTGAGGGAGGCCCCTCCTCTGATGCTCCCCTGTCCTCACAGTGAGCCAGCACTCCGGGGTCCTCACGAACCACCTGGGGACCAGTGCCTCCTCTCCCACCTCCGAGTCAGACAACCATGCACTTTTAGATGAGAAAGAAGACTCTTATTTCTCTGAAATCAGAAACTTTATTGCCAATAGTGAGATGAACCAAGCATCAACACGAACGGACAAACGGTAAGAAGTCTATTCTGGACCCCAAGAAGGCCTCGATTCAAACCTGTGTGGCCACACCCAGAGAAGGGGCACCCCCACCCCAGCCCCCGCCCCCTGAGAGGGACTGGGGTGCACAGCAGAGGGGAGACTGACAGGCATGCCAGCATCTGTCCTGGCCCCAACTCTGCCCCCTGGAAGGGGGGGCTTCAGCGATGGCTCCCCTCCTGCCTGTCTCTGGGTCTGCAGACGGTGAGGAGAGTGAGCACCCTGACGAGTGATGGGTACTGTGTGCTTATTGCCTCACCGAGGTGCTGGCCTGATTGGCTTGGGTGTCACAGATGTGCAACAAAGTGCAAGCCGGGTAAGGGCTCCTGACGTGACCTGTACTGAGAGCCTGACAGTTCAGAACATTTCTGTTTACTCCGAGGCACTGAAGGTTTCCAAACAGGAGTGCTGCCCCTTGAAACACACACACATACATGCACATGCACCCACACGTGTGCACATATACACATATAAGTGTGCACAAACCACACGTGCATGCACATACGTACACGTGCATGCACGTGCTCACACATATACACACATGCACACATGTATACATGTGTGAACTGGTGCACGTGCATATACATGTGCACAAACTCACACATGCACATGTACAGGTGCATGAAACCACACGTGCATGTACACTTATGAGTACACTTATGTGCATGCACATAAGTAAGTACACTTACTCATGCATGCACACACACATATACACACATACACTGGTGCACATACACACATGTATGTATGCACTCAAAATCACACATGCCTGCATGTGTGTATATATGTGTGCACACATGCATGCACTCAGATGTACACATATTTACACTTGTGCACACATGTTCACTTGTGCATGCATGCATACATGCATGGGAACTCTTCTACACTCACATGTAACCACACATACACTGGTGCACATGTGCATGCACATGCATGCACTCGTGGGTACACATACATGCATGCACACATACACATGTATATACATTGCAGTGCCACACAGGCAGTCATAATGCACACACTTATGTGCATGCACATGGAATCATGTGTGTGTACACATGCACATACACTCACGCGTACACAAACATGTAAAAACATGTGCAAACACACTCGTACACACATGCAGACCTATGCACATGCACACACGCATACACACGGTTGCAGGAAAACGGCAGAATTCAGATTCAAGCTGTGGAGACTGTTCCACACAGCCCTGGATCCCAAGGCTCAGCAGGTGGCATTTACTCCGGGATCCCTTCTGGAATGACGCTTCAGACCCCCAGGAGGACAGTCTCCTTGGGTGAAAGCTGGTGCCAGACCAGCTGGTGGAAAACCAGAGACACTCCAAACACCAGGAGCCTTCAGGATGCAATCGGCTGATTCTGCAGAAGAACACTGTGCCCAGCGAGGTGGGGGCCTTGCTCCCACCATAAAGCCAGGTCCAGAACCTGAAGCCAGAGCCCTGGCCCTCACACAGCTCTGTGTCCCACCCCCCAGGACCCGACGCCCTCCCTGCCCACCTCCAGCCGGTGAGGAGGGTCCTGAGGAGACACAGCCCCCTCTAGGGCAGCAGTACTGCTAGAGGACAAGGTAGGGGCACCGGGAAGGCCTGTCCAATTTATAAAGGAATGTGACACTTGGACGTTTTCTGGGCCACCACATCCTGCCATGCTCCCTGGAAGGTGATCTCACCTGCCTGCCAGGTAGGGCTGGGGTGAGCTCAGAGGAGGGGATGGTGGAGAGGCTGGCTGTGGGCTACGTTTGCCAGAGCCTCACCCTGCTTGGCAGTGGAGATTCTCATGTAGGTGCAGGCCTGCCTGCTCTGGGGTGGACAGAGTGCCCGTGTCCATCCTTGGCTCTGGGCACAGGCATGATGGTCTCACGGGAACCTAGATCCCTGCCACTCAGTGGGGCCCAGACCCGTTGAGGCAGCTCTGCAGCCTGTTTGAGAGCTGCCTCAGGTCTCAGCAGTGTGATCTCTGCCTTCGGAGAAGTCACAGATGAGAGGACCGGGTGTCAGGCCTTATCAGAGCCCCACAGACGGGTCACAACACATGTCCTGGCTGTTAAAGACAATCCTTTGAACTGGGACTCCCTGCACCCAGGACAAAGGTGGATGGAGAACCTACAAGAATCAGTGGCATCCTCCATGGGGCGGACAGTCCTCCAGGAGCACCAGAAAGGCCTTCACACCTCAAGCCCAGGAGGCAGGCCCAGCTCTTAGCCATAAAGAGGCGGGGGACCCTCCATGAGACTCAGGGGGACAGAGGGAAGAGGAGACCACACCACTGTAGCCCTCACCACCGAGGTCTCAGTCTCAGTGGGGCTTTCCCAACAGCCTTAGGGGTGGGGACAGGGAGCAAGGCTCAGATGGAGGACACTGGCCCCAAATCCCCCAGAAAGCCCTGGGGCAGAGCTGACCACAGAGCTGAACTTGGATGGCCTGTCCTGCTGAGGCCTTGTCGTGGGAGCCTCCGGGAGATGCCCCGGGTCATTGTCGGGAGCAAGAGCCACCATCATGGTTGACGTGAATCCACCAATCTGTGTTGAGTGGTGAGACATTGGCAGTTCTATTTGGGCCGATTTCAACATTATCCAGTTCTCATCCAGAACCAGCTTCTCTTGACCATCAAGGAGAATTTAGGGACAGTCAGGCTTCCTGGCCCTATCACCCCATTTAATACCTGGGCTGAATTGTGTCCCCCCAAAATCCTAACCCCTTGTGCCTCAGAATGTGGCCTTATTTGAAATCAATTCATTGTTGATGAGTGAGTAAAACTGAGGCCGCCAGGGAGACCCCCGATGCCACACCATGTCACAAGGGGAGAGTAGGATGCAGACACACACTTTGTGGGTGAAGCAGAGGAGGGGACGGGGCAAGATGTCCCCATAGCCGAGGGGCACCGAGGAGGAACCACTGCCTCAGAAGGAACCAGGCCCAACCATGCCAGGATCTCGGGCTCCAGCCTCCAGAACCAGGAGAGACTGCTTTAAGCCCGGCCCCGGCGCAGGGTCACGGCGGACACGGGGCATCACGCAGCAGCTGTTTGGAGGCCCAGACACTCGTGCAGGTACCCTACGTCTGGAGCTGCCGCCAGCCTGCTGGACCCCCCCCTCGGTCCTGCTGCCCCTCACTGGGTGCTCCTGCTTGAGGCAGGCCACCTGCCAATGAGCAGATTGGCAGTAAGGCCGTGGGCCCTGCTCCAAATAGGGGGGCTCCCACATAGAACCACACACACGCTCAGGTTCTATCAGACGTGCTCAGGGCAACCTGCTGTGCATAATCCAAGTTCCAGCCCCCAATTCACCCACCTGCACCGTTTATCCCATCCTCAGGGTGAGGTGTTCCCACATTGCAAAGAGGGCACAGGCTGCGAGCTGGCAAGGTCAGCGGGCAGAGAGCCAGGGAGAAAGGCAGCACAGGCCAGCAGCACAGGTGACCACTGAGAAGGGAAACGTCAGGCAGGGTACTGCCTATCTGGGAAGGCAGGGCAGGTGCAACATCTCCTACTTTCTCTGGGAAAGGCCAGGAGGGAAACTAGAGATGGCCGAGAGCCTGGCCCTCAGGGGCCTCCCGGGCCCATGTGCACAGGCCTCTGGTCTGGAGGCCAGTGCTCACTCAGGGAAGGGTGTTCCATCTGCCTCGATGCCCAGAGCAGGACTCCTGCCTCCCCAGACAGCAGTGGATGGATCTCTGTGGGCCGTGCATGGACCAGGAGGAATGGGGGCCCAGACGTGGGCTCAGGAAGCATGTGGCTGCCCTCCCCGTGCCCCTCCACCTGCATGCTGGACACCACCAGGTGGCCCTCGGGCTAGTGGATTTTCTGGAAGAAACAAGAAGCCTCAACCTTTGCTCAGCATGGATTCCTTCCTTTTAAAAACAAGAATCCAGGGTGGAAAATCTCAACCAGTTGGAGTGACCGTGATGGAAATGAGATGGGGTCTGGGCTGCAGGACAGAAGCCACCAGTCTCTGAAACAAACTCATCTGAGCAGGTTTCCCTGGCTGACAACAGCCCAGGCCTCATTCTGCAGAACCCGGGATCCCAGACCTTCCATCTGCAGAGGGGACCTGTCACTCTGGGTTGCCAGTCTCCCTATGTCCTCATGACTGACCAGGAGGAATGAGCAAGGGTCAATCAGCAAACCTCCCCAAGGGCACCCCTTGTGCAGTGCCCAACCCCAGCTCCAGCACTTGAGACCCCCATCCCCACCAGACTGGCCATAGCTTCCTTCCCTGACACACACCCCGAATATCTGATGGCCGATGTCCACTCTGGCATCACAGGAGCTCCACTGCTGAAGCCCCTCCCTGCCACGGCCTCAGTGGGCCCCCTCTTCTCCTTGACTCACTCCACAGGGGCCTCAGCTCTGAAGGTCCCCATGACCATGAATGCAGGCTCGCTTTGCAGGGGGTAAGGACAGCCTTGAGGGGAGAGCCAACTAGAGCCCAATCTCAGGCCTTTCGGGGTCCAAGGCCAACTCTCTCCCCTGTCACTTCAGGCCGGAGGTCCAGGACCTGGACGGCAGCTCCCAGTGCCCGGGCCTAGCCAGCGGGAAGCCGGAGGACGTGGAGGAGGAGGAGGAGGAGGAACTAGAGGAGGAAGATGATGACAGTCTGGCAGGAAAGTCCCAGGATGACACTGTGTCGCCCACGCCCGAGCCCCAAGGTGCCTACGAGGACGAGGAGGACGAGGAGCCGCCTGCCTCCCTGGCCGTGGGCTTTGAACACACCCGAAGGTAAGGACCAGGCCTCCATGGGTCAACATGGGCAGCCTCGTGTGCCAGGGCCCAGGCCAGGGAGGGGCCTGAGCATCATGGGAGCAACCTCACTCTCAAACCACCTGAGTCCAGCATCCTCCCCTCTAGACTCACCCCTATCCCCAGCAGGTGTCTCCTAGTGGGACCGGGAGGCGTCCCTATGCCTGCCAGCCCAGGTGAGGCCCAGCCCGAGGAAAGGGTCAGGGCCCAGCCCACCTCCCCACACGTACTTCCCCAGGCCTGGAGGCAGAGTGTGGGAGGGAAAGGCACCCTCCCGAGCTGAGAAGGAGCTGAGCCTGCAGCCACATCGTCTCTGGTGCCTTGGCCCGCAGTGACCTCTGGCCCTGGCCGGGCTGTGCAGAGCAGGGCTGGGCACGGTTGGAAGCGGTACAGGCTGGGGCCACCTACCACAAACCCCAACTGCCCACTGCCTGTGTTTGGTACTAGGGATGTTACCAGTGTTCCCCATGGTCCTGGGGGAGTCCTGTAGATCCAAGAGGCTAATGATCCCTCTCCCCTGGATGCTGGGAGTGGGAGCCCCGGGTCCCCCAGAGCCACCTCCTGATCTGTGCTGCATTCCCACAGACCAGGGCGCCCCGCCTGCTGCTTGCAACATGTGTGCACGTACTCACCCCCTTTTGTGACCCTCTGTCCATCCCTCTCCTGCATCCGTGTGGCTTCTGTCCAGGTGTCCGTGTGTCTGTGTGTCTGTCTCCTGGTGCATGTGGCTCGTGGAGACGCCGCGGCGTGCATGCAGGCACGGAGCCGGCCGTGGGGCAGCAGAGAGGTGGCCAGAGGCCAGACCAGCTAACGCCAGGCCCTCCTCTCCCCGGTCATTGGTGCAGGTGTATTGAGGAGCAACCAGGCGGTCTGTTAGCTTTGGAGCCGATGCCGACTTTTGGGAAGGGGCTGGATCTCCGCAGAGCAGCTGAGGAAGCGTTTGGCGTTAAAGATGTGCTTAATCCCACCTTAGATTCTGAGACTTTAAAGCAGACACTGTACAGGCAGGCTAAGAACCAGGTAGGTACCCAGCAGAGCCCCCTTCCCGGCACCCCCAGGCCAGATGGCAGGTGGCAGCCACGCCTCCTTTGGTGGTGGCCGTCCTAGGCCTGGGTCACAGCAGGACCAGGTCTAGCCATTGCATCGGCTAGAGAGACACCCGAGTGACTGCCGCTTCCCCATGAGCAGGGGTGGGGCAGGGAGAGAGTGAGGCAGAGGGATGTGAGCCAGGTGCTCACTGACGCTCTCGTCCAGGCGTCCATGAGCAGATGTCCAGCCTGGAAGCTGTGTAGGCCTCCCTCCCTCCCTCTCTGACTCGAGCAAGAACGGCCTGTAGCCCAGGCCTCTCTTGAAGGAAGCTGTCCATGATGCGGTCACTAACACCATGCCGTGACAGGGTCAGCGAGGGACCGGGGCATGCCTCCACCCCGGTCTCTAGTGCAGGTGGCCACAGGGCCCTGCTCCCTGCTGCCGTCCACTGGACAGGAGGGGTCTCCATCAGCCCACCCCCAGTCTCAGCAAGAACCGTCTGCGTGTCTGTCTGTGTCTTACTAATCCTGTCCAGGGTGTAAACCGGGTGGGAGGAGGGCTGGCCTTCCTCCACCCTGCTCTGCTATGAGCAACGGGCCCATGCCTCCCGCTGCCTCGTGCCCTACAGCGAGTGGCAGAAGGACGGTCCTGTGGACCAGCCGTGTGCCAGGCCCAGAAATATATCGGCTCTCAGCTCAGACAAGCCGGGCACCCAGTTCCCCAGGTAGCTCTGTGCTGTCCTCATGGTCTTGCAAACAGGCAGCCCCCAGGCCCAGCAGACAGGGACTGCCTCTGGTCGGCTCCTGCCGATGCCTGGGGCCCCCACGAAGGTGGGAGTGGGGCAGAGAGGTAACCACAGGAGGGGAGTACCCCACAGAGCTGCAGGAGCCCCAGGGTGTGGAAGCCAGGACCACAGCACCCTGGCACCCTCGTGCATGGGAGCCCAGCGACGTACACCCCCAGCCCTGCCACCCACATCGTCCTCTTCTGGGCCCCAGGGGAGAGTCTGGATCTGGGAGAGGCTGAGCCCAGCAAGAGGGCAAGTAGGGGCTGGCCTGAGAGGGGCCAGCCTGGGATCTGCAGGACCCTCAGCCACATGGCTCACCTGCCTGTCCTGTGTGTGTGTGTGTCCCCGTCCTCTCCCCGGCCAGGCGTATGCAATGATGCTGTCTCTTTCCGAGGATGCTCCTCTCCACACCTCCTCCCAGAGCCCTCTGGACGCTTGGTTGAACATCACGGGAGCCACGCCGGAATCTGGAGCCTTTAACCCCATCAACCACCTCTGACCGGCCCGGGAGGGGCTGGGGTCAGAGCCCAAGCCAGGCAACCTCAAGGGCCCCAATGTCCCAACAGAAATCCCGGCTGCAGAAGATGGAGAAGTGAGCCTCGGGGAGCGGCGTGGCCTGGGCCAGAGAGACACCCCCCTGCCCCGTCACCTGCGTTGACCACTCCTTGGCGCTTGTCCCCACACATACCACGGTTCAGCTCTAACTTTTCCCAGGAGTCCATGAGCTGTCCTGGAGGCCCACCGTCCAAGAATTGGTCTTAAGAACAGCCTTCCAGAAGGGTACAGCACAAGGCCGGCCACGTGCAGCTTGGGAGCTGCCTCGCGGAACCAACCCGGTGGGTGAGGGCAGGATTTTCATCCCAAACTGAAGGCAGTGGGCCACTTCGGGCACCAGTGTGGTGTCGCAGAGAGGATCGGACAGACACGGGCGTGCTCTGCAAAGGGAGACCGCCCAAATGATTTTTTTATAATGAGAATTACAAGAGTAACCCTTTTGGTAATCTTATTGACGACAGAGTCTATTTAAGCATGTGGTTTTAAAAATAGACAGTATTTTTTAAAAGATCGAAAGATGACTTGCAAATTGTTTTTTAAAAGTAATTTTGCATTTGCTTCGAAATCTCAGCTTCTTTGCAAACCCGAGCCCGCTTGGGAACTGATACCGTGCCTGGGCGTGTTCTTTATACTGTAGATAACGGAGAAATTTTCTATCCCTGACTGTATTTGTAAAGCCAACGTGATTCTGGGTGGCCCCGAGCAGAACCGAGGGGCCTGGGGCCCACTCCTGTGAGCAGTTTCAAACTGTGCCATGGAATTCTTAGACATGGTATCCTGGGCTGGCCCAAGGCTGCGAGATACGCCCGTGGCACACATCGCATGTGTGCGGCATGTGATTCATGCCTGTGGCCCCCAGCAAGACCCCCCACCCTGATTGTATGGGGAAGGTGAGAGCGGTGGCTCCAGTCCCCTGTGCAGAGGTGGGGGCCAGGCACCTGACACTCCTCCGGACCAGGTCTGCCCATCAGCTACCCCGGTGCCAGCCCCCCACGGCCGTTCTGCGGAAGGCAGGACCTGCCAGCTGCATCCACGTCTCCAGCCACACCCTCACCCACCCCATCTGGACAAGGGGAAGGAAGCAGGCATCCTATTGTGGCCACCCTGGGGTCACTCTGCAGCTCCTCTGCCCCTGGCCGCCAGGCTCTCCGCCTGTGTGAACCCCGGGCTCCAGGACACGACTGCCAGACCAGCTCCAGGACGGAAGGCCATCCAGGCGGGACCTGCCACGGATGCCATCGCCTCCTCCTCCTCGGGATGGGTCTGCTTCTCCACTCGGATGGGCTTTAAATTATTCCCATAGGGGCCAATTTCAAATCATGTTTTTCCCTGATGGAATTTACCTTAATCTGTATATAACTTGTAATTTTTTCTAATTCATTTCTTTTCTTATTTTATTTCTTCCTTAACAGTATTTTGGCATTAGACATTCTTATTGTGAAGAAATAATGTTAATATAAGTATGTAGTGAAGGACCAAAACCGTGTATAAGGTTGTGTGTTGTGTGATCGATAACCAGGGAGTGGGGAGGTTTTTAATGTGCCAAATACCCCCGCGCCCCCGGACGGATCCTGCTGCCCATCTCCAGACAATCACGTGTTTTTGTTAAATTAGAGTTTCAGTTACATTTGCATTTAAGACAAGTGTTCTATTTATTTGTTTTATTGTTTGGAAGGAAAAAAAAAAAAAAGAATAGCGTCCCAACAGGAAGAGAAAAAGATCCTCCAAGGTGCCCTTAGAAAAGAATGTAGATGCAAGCGATAGGGGCGCGGGCCGCCTGGGGATGGGGCTCTGGCGGTGCGTGGGTCCTGGGCGCTGGCCCAGGGGCAGCAGGCCGGTCAGAGCAGCCGTGTCCCCGTTTCCCCGCTGCTCCAGGCCAGCGACAATCGTGTGCTTCCGCGTGGGGGGAGCGGCCAAGGGCGCCACGCCACTCCGGCGCACCTGCAGGCTGGCAGGGCGTCCTGGGCAAGGAAGAGCACGTGCACCCCTGTGGGCAAGGCTCTGCAAACACAGCCCCTCACCTCCTCACCTGCATCCATCTCCACCGCCAGGCTCGCCGGGCGCTGCGTGGGATTTCCATATTCCCCTCCATCCAGACGGGACCCCTTTGCAGAGTCAACCTCAGATGCAACTGCCCGTTTCTGTAAACTCAAATTATATTTCTTCTGCTAAAGAATAAGGTGTGTGCTTTTTTGTGTGACATTACTCTCTCTGCCTAAAATAGGAAGTTCGGCCGGGTGGAGACCCAAGTGGCTGATTCCTGTGGCCCCAGAGCAGATCAGGGGCTGGGCCGCCGCCTCCAGGCTGCCCTACGGGCTGCGGCATTCTATCCGCTTCAGCTGGCCCTGGCCGGAGTCTTCTCTGCCCTCCTTCCCCCTGCACATCTTCAGCCCTCGCTTTTGTTCCCCCTGCAAACAATTAGAGCTAGCCCCATTTCTCTGAGACACTCAACCCTGGGGCCCAAGCACTGATAGGTTTGGGCGGGGGGGTCTGTCCTTGGACCCCTGACAAGGGAGTTTCCTCCCCACCCTGGTGTCTCCCCCCACCCCAGACCACAGCGAGCTGCCTCCCTGCTCTGTACCCAGGCCGCAGCACTAGCATGGACCATGGGGCCAGGGGGCTGGGTGGCCAGGATGCTGAGACCCCAGCCTCGGAACCTGGCTACAGCAGGCCCCCCAGCAGGCTGACCACCATGTCCACAGTTGGTGGCCAGGGTCAGGCCTGTGAACCTGGGGCCCTGCCGTCTAGCATCAACGGCATTCCTCCTTTGGATGGTTGACATCCCCAAATGGAAGCTCAAAAGGAAGATTCCTTGCTCTCCCCTCCACCGCCCCTCAGACCCTGGCCCCAGGCGGGCCGACACCAGCCCCCAGCCACTGCTCTCATTCCTGAGACAACCGGGTAGGATACACAGAGCTGCCGATCCTTTGGCCAACCGGACCCTTCAGGAGTGAGACCCAGGGACCCCCTGTTTTGAACCCAGGGTGCATGTGCCTGCAGCCCACCTGGGACCCTGGGTGTGGGTCCATGGACCAGGTGAGCCCGCATGGCCGTCCTGTCCAAGGCAGGAGCGCAGTCGGTCTGTCCAGACCCTGACTAGCCCAGCCCCTCTGTGGCCCGAGCATGGCCCTGGAAACTCCCAGGGCCCTCGGCCTTCTCTGTCCTAGCTGCTTCTTCAGTGAGCATTCACAAAGCACTTGCCCAAATACATATCACCCGTTGGTAGGCTTGAAGCCTCGAAGCACTGGATCGTGGTCCCCCTGCCCTGTCCCCATGCCCCTCGTCCCCATGCCCAATGACTGAAATCTACTGAGCTGTATTCACTGTGCTGTCCGGGGGGAGAGGTGAGGGGGCAACGCTACCCAGGAGAGCCAGGCACCTTTGCGCCCCTCCCGGCTGGGGTCGCAAGGCCGCGGCCGCTCCTGGTCGGTGGAGGTCAGCCGGGTATCAGAAGCCATGAACCTGTCTCCGCAGCAGCAGCAGCAGCGAGTGATACTGTGACAAGACATTCCTGCGTGATTCCAGGAGCTTCCCTCTCCTCTTTGCATTCCAGTTTGTTACGTTCTTCCTCTCTGTCACTGATTCGGATTACCGCTTTTGGAAAAAAATGAAATAAAACTAAAAGGCAGCTTGAGTTTTCCAAACGTGCAATTCACTTGTGAGCAAAGAAATTCCGGAGGTTTCTATCGGTGTGTTTTATATCGTTCATGTTCCCGCGGTGAGGGAAGCTGAGCCCCGGTGTCGGAGCGCATCACGCGGAGCATACGTGTGTGTGTGTGTGTGTGTGTGTGTGTGTGTGTGTGTACCTGCTGGCAAGAACCCCGTACCTGCGCGTCCACATCTCTCTCTTGCCATTGTTCTAGTACAGACTTGGTTCCGTTTGTTTTCGTTGTTTGGGTTTGTTTGGGTTTTTTTTCTTTTAGAACTGTATAGTGTTGAAAAAGAAATCAAATGTAAATGTCAGGTTTTCATATAATGTTTAAAAAAAAAAAACCATTGAGAAGGAGGCCGGTGTATGTCCTATGTCCCCCTGATTGTAAATTGCTTCTGTTATAAGTAAACTGTGCATGACTCGTGTTTAGCGGTCATTATTGTGTCTGTTTGTGAAATTTTTATGAAAAGGAAAATTCGGTAGATGCACTTGTTGAATATGTGATTAGGGTCTACGTCCTCCAGACTAGGAGCTCGGAACTGCTAGCGCGAAAGAAGCGCAGCTCGTAAGCAACGTGGAAACGGCTGACAGAGAAGGATGACGTACAAGCCACCCCATGTCGGGAATCATCAGATTGATTCTGCAGATCTCATTTTGATGCTTGTGATAAAGACAGATGTACTTGTGTAGAGAAGCATCTTTAAGATGAAGCCTAGGAGCAGCTGATTCGAGGTTAATGCTGTAGAATAGGACTGTACACCAAATGTAATCTTTCCAATGCGACAATGAATTTATACATGAGATTGATATGCAATAAACCCGTGTGCTTTTCTCAGTCTCGCCCTCGAGCTTCACTGAGGGAGAGTGGAAGCCCCCGGGTTGGGGGAAGGCCCTGAGATGGGAGCTTGGCCAGGGGCAAGGCTCACCAGCCTGAGTCCAGAGTCCCTGGGGACAGACTCTGAGATGTGCAAAACCATCACCTCAACACCACCCAGGGCAAGGAACCCTGCTATTCATGTTTTCCAGGAAAAAAACAAGCTCAGGGAAAGCACCAACTGCCCTGGGTGGCCCTGTAGTGACAGTGGTAGTCTCCAGGTATGCTCTCTCCTAAGTGTGTCTACTCAAGGCATATTGGCCTCCAGGTGTGTCCACCCCCAGGTGCATCCACCTCCAACTGTGTCCACCTTCAGGTGCATCTGCTTCCAGGTGCACCAGGGTCCAGAGCTGGCTACCATGAACTCTCACCAGGGGCCTCTTTGTGGTGGAGGAACCTACCCTGTAAGGCCAGTCCTAAACATGCCCCTTCCTAAGGGTGGACCTCCCAATGGTCATCCCTCCACATCTGCCAGCCTTCCTCAATGACCACCCTTCATAGTGGCTGTGCCTACTGTGCCCAGCAAGGACCTGAGGCTGCCCACCAGATGATGGCCAGATAGCTAGGGACTGAGCGTGGAGCCACCCCCTCTTTACATGCCACCCACCTTCACCCCTCAAGTGTGCAAGACAACCCTTAAATTCCAGGGCCTTATACCACAAAGTCCACCCTGTGGCCCCTCTCCTTTCACCACCAAGGCAAGGAGGTGGGGTGGGCAGTATGCCTTGCACACCCAGAGATGTCTCTCTGACAGAACAACCCTCACCCTCGCCAAGATGGCACACGGTCATCCCCAGGTGTGTGGGACAGGAAGAAAAGAAGATTACACTGTCAAATAAGAAATCGGGGGGGGGGGGGCATGCCTTCCTTTCAGCAGCTGTAGAAGTGTCTGGTCCAGAGTCTCCCCAAAGACAACCTCTTGGGTCCCCAGAAAATGCAGGAGCCCATGGGCTTCTGTTCCCTGATCAGAAATCACCACTGGCAATGGGTTTGGGACTGTGAGATAGAAAGTGCCAGGGACTTCTCTCTCTGTCCCCAAGACCTGGCCTGAAATACCCACTCAGTAGAAGGTGCATTACATAAGTAGATGGATGGATGGATGGATGGATGGATGGATGGATGGATGAGTGGATGGATGGATTATGGACGGATGGAAAGATGGATGGATAGATGGGTGGATAGAGGGATGCATTGTGGATGAATGATTTGCTATAAGGACCCTCACTCCAGGCAAGTTTCCATATGGATTCCAGGAACACCGGTGTCTCTGAGGGGCCTGAATATGCTCTGACGGAAGTAATGGGAGGGAGGCCTGGGGTCCCTGCACTAAGCAGTTCTGGTAGCCACCAAAGGGAAGAAACAGTTGCCCAGTGATGCATTGGTTGAGGGAGGTGTTTAAACATCTCAAGGCAGTTCTATTCCCAGATGTGATTGACGAAGTGTCAGTGAAGCATTGGTGAGGTCGTATGCCCCAATAGTCAGATGTGGGGTTCACCCCGGAGCTCCAGGCACAGAGGCAGCATGAGAGGCTTCTCTCTGGAAAGTACATTTCCGTTCTCAGAGGACAGATCGTGTGAATCATGAATCTGTTGAATGGCCATACTTCCAAGTCATTCACAGGGAAGAGTGACCATGTCCAGCACCCCTACCCCCGCCACGACTCTTCCTGGAGCTTGCTACCCTGGGGCTCCGGTCAGCTGGAACTATACTCCCTCCCACCCTCCTCAGCCTGGCAGCTTTTCTCTTAGTTAGCCCTCAAAGGGAGAGGGGAATCTCTGCAACCAGGGTGCTATCTGATAATGGCCCTATTGTCAGGGGGACCCCGGAGCAAGGGGAGAACAGAGAGAAACAGAACCCAGACAAGTGGACTCTGTCTTTCTGCAGCCTGGCTCCTTGCATAAAGGACTGAGAAAAAGCCTCCGTTTTGGAAACCAGGGGTGGGGTGGGGTGGGGGGGCTGGAAATCAACTAGAGAAAAATGTGTCAATGAGGAATCTGTTTTCTGGGAAAAGAGATGCTTTTGAATTCCTCCTCAGATTCATTTTGGGCCAAGTGAGCTTGTTGGTTATTTGCAGAGAAGCTATTTTGAGAATCGTTAACCTTGCTTCTCGTGGCAGCAAATGTCTTCCAAAAATCGAGATGAGTCCTGATTCAGGGTTAAATGGCCAGATGCAAGCTGGCTTTCATGGGCCCAGAGGAGCCAGAGGGGGTTCTGGGGTATGAGGTGGCGGCCAGTTTCCAGCCCGGATCACTTCCTGTGAAAGAAAATGTACCCGTGTTTATGATGGCCGGGCAGCATCTTCTGCATGGCTTCTTCCCCATCCAAGAAAGGGAGGCAGAGTTAGCTCTAGGGTCCAGGCCAGAAGAGGATGGACCTCCAAGGTTACAAGAAGGGGAAGCCTGGGCACCAGCTGAGATTCCCCCCAGAACCCCAAGGGAGGGGGTGCCCCCCCCCCCGAGCCCACCAGGAAGCCTTAGAGCTGGTAGAAAGCAGGAGCTGAGAACCAGCATCCACACAAAGACCTGTATGCCCACATTCAGGGCAGCTTGACCCGTAACAGCCCCAAATTGGGAAGAATCCAAACGTCTACCTACTGGTGAGTGAAAGCACCAACCATGAACACAAACGAAGGCCACTGTCCCACACACACACCGTGAGAGCAGGCCAAGGCCTTTCACTCAGCGCTCCTTGCGGCAGGGAGACACCACCAGCACCTGATTTATCGGGCAGAGATGCAGGCAGGCAGGGGAGTGAGGCAGCTTCGTGGTGGAAACAGGGAAGGTTCCAGGTGGGCCCAGACATCCAGCCCGGGGAGCCGGAGGCAGTGACGAGAAGCAACGTCCCAGCTGATTGGTGGGGGGGACCACGCGGCTTCCTCTGGCTGCTCCAGAGTTGGAGGCTGGGTACATCTTGGAGAAGCTGCCCGTGATAGAGCAAGTCCAGGCCTTTTCAGGCCCATTGTTATGAGTGCCACTGTTTGACTTTCTGGTTGGTTCTCATAGATTGTGGGTCAGAGGCCAGAGTCTTATTTTTAGGTATGGTCTGGCCGTTGTCTGTACACTCAGTCTCTGAAAACACATGGACGCATCTATAATCCCTGTCCCAGGGCATTCTAGGGGATGCAGAGCTGCAGGGCTGGGATATCGGTCAGGGGCAGGGGCTGGGGAGGGGAGAGAGGAAGCCACCTAGGTAGTGAAGGTGCTCTATACTGTGACTGTAGTTACACAGCTACACATTTGTGGAAGACTCAGCTAACCATTACTTTGAAGGGAAGGTCTTATTACAGGTACATTGTGCCTCAATTAACCTGACTTTTTGAAAACTTGTCCTGCCCACCCCCACTTGAAGGCATGGGTCCATGAGGAAGCTGGAAGTTCCTAGATGGGCTTCGCACTTCCGCCCAGGCTGGCAAGGGCTGGTCCCCACCCATCCCACCTGCCCTGGAGCAGCCCTTCCTCCACAGCACCCAGGCTGGAGCAGAGGGGCCTCTGGCTTAGCCCCCAAGGGCCAGCTGGGGGCTCCCAGTCTTGCTTAGCCATACCCTTTAACCTTTAGCCGCCCAAAACCTCACCTGGACCACCTACTGCAGAGCTTACAAGCACAGACTTTCAGCCGAAACCATCTGTGCAAAGTTTAAAAACGCCAGGAGCAGCACTGCAGGCTGGTGATGGTTGTATACATGTGCAGGAAGCGTGTAAAAACACGCACAAGGGGGATACGTTGTGGATACCAAACCAGAGGAGTGGTTTCTTCTGGGATGCCAGAGAGGCAGAGGAGGCAGTGGGGGGAGGCCAGAGAGGGGCCTCAATCCTATCTGCAATGACTTATAGACAATTTGGGGTCATTTAAACACACATCAGGTCATGTACCAAAGAGATGGGGGGAGAGAAACAGTTCTTCCTTTCCAAAATTCATGTGTTTTCTTGCCCCACTGCCCTGGCGAGGACCAATAAGGAGCAGAAGCAGGCAGAGTGGACCTCTCCGCCTCTGTCCAGAACTCCAGGAGGACGCCGTCCACTTCTCTCCACTTGCACGATGCCAGCTGTAGATGCCTGCAACTGGACGACACGTCCCTACGGCGCCCTGGCCTTTATCACTATCAAGGACTGGGTCCCGTCAAACACTTTATCTGTAACTTACGAGCATCTAACTCTAAGTGACATTACACCAGTTTGCATAAAACATATGACCTTTGCAAGAGTATAATTCTAACCTCTCCCTGTCTTTCGTGCTATTATCACAGTCCATGCGTGTTATAAACTCCATGATGGGCTGTTGTTACTCTTGCTTTAAAGAATCTAAGGAATTTTTTTTTGAATACATAGAGGAAAAATGTCTCTGGTGTGTATTCACGTGTTTACAGTTTCCAGCAGGCTTCTATCGCTTGTGCGCACCCGACTTCACTGCTCTCATCATTTCCTTTTGGCCCAAAACATTTCCTTTGATGCTTCTTGTAGCGCAGGTGTGTTGGTGATGAGTTCTCTCATCTTTTGCCTTAAAAAGTCTTGATTTCACTTGCAGTTTTGAAGGATATCTTCACCAGACATGGACATCGTGGTTGGCAATTTTCACACGTGAGAGATAGCATCCAGTTCTGCGGGCTCACGGGCTTTCCAACGACAGGTCAATCTACGAGGGGCCTCGGTGGGGCTTTCACTGTACTCGTGCTGCTTTGAGTTCGTTAAGCTCTTCAGTCTGTGGACTTGAGGGTCTCCTCATGCTTGGAACATCTTTGGCCATTATTTTGTTAAACACCTGCTCTCTCCCTTGCCCCCACCCCCAGGCCTCTGATCCTACGTAATGTTAGGTCGCTGCTAGGCCAGTTCTGTCCCCACACCAGCAGGGCTCTGCTTACTTTTTCCAGGCTGTGTTTTCTCTGTGTTTCATTTTGGACAACTCACATCATCCTACCTTCAAGGTCATGAGTCTTTTTTTCTGCAGTATCTAACCTGCTGTTAATCCCTGCCAGGACTTTTTTTTTTTTTTTTCAGAGTGTGTATCTTTGTCTTTAGAGTTTTCATTTGATTCAGTATCATGCTTTCTCTTGTGATTGTACTCACCATACATTTCTTTTTGGTTTTGTGCACGACTTTCTTTAAATCCTTGGACATAGTTTTAATAGTTTTAAATGCTTCATCTGCTAAGTCTGTCATTATGTCATTTCTGGGTCTGTGTCTGTTGCCTGCTTTTGCTCTTGACTATCGGTGACATGCTCGTGCTTCTTCCCAGGTCCAATTATATTTTATCAAGTAAATGCTAAATCATTGAAATCCTAGATTCTGTGGGCTTTCTTTTTTTTTAATGGTAATTTATTTATTTATTCATAGACACAGAGAGAGAGAGAGAGAGAGGCAGAGACACAGGCAGAAGGAGAAGCAGGCTCCACGTTGGGAGCCCGATGTGGGACTCGATCCCTGGTCTCCAGGATCACACCCCAGGCTGCAGGCGGCACCAAACCGCTGCGCCACCGGGGCTGCCCCTTTCTTTTTAAGAATGTGGAGGGGCGGCCCGGGTGTAGCACTGCCTTCAGCCCAGGGCGTGATCCTGGAGTCCCGGGATCGAGTCCCACATCAGGCTCCCTGCATGGAGCCTGCTTCTCCCTCTGCCTGTGTCTCTGCCTCTCTCCTCTCTCTCTCTGTCTCTCATGAATAAATAAATAAAATCTTAAAAAAAAAAAAAAAAAGAATGTGGAGTTTCATGCCAATGGGGTATTAAGTGATGGTAGAGGCCAGCCTGGTTTTTGAAGGCTTGTGGCAAAACTCATCAGGTCAGGCACAGAGCAGCCTTCACCCTGCACTCCAGGTGAGGATAGCCCCACACCTGGACACTGCTTTTAGTTCCCATCAAATGCCTGTGTGACCACAAAGCCCCTTCATTCTGGATGGCTGGCATTTAAGTGTCTCTGGCCCTGCGTAGACACTAGGAGCTGTTCATCCTAGCAGCTGCTCTGTGCCTGCCTTCTTGGGACCTCACTTTGCGCATGCACAAAATAGCACTTCTGGAGGGTTTCTGGAGCTCCACTGCTCTGCGCTGCTGCCCAAAGTCCCCTGTCCCCTGACCAACCTCCCTGAACCCCATGTCCATCCCCCTGACTCAGTGATACCACCATGCTCCATCTTTTAGAAGAAAGCCAGGCAGCCACAGGGCTCTCCTGATTTGTCTTTTTCTCCTAGGACCCATCCCTGACTGTTGTCCAATGTCTGAAACAGGTTTATTGTTGATGCTGGTGGGAGCTGCTTCATTGCAGCCAAAATTTTAAATTCTCAATTGGAGTCAAATACACACACTATCTTTCAATTCCCTACTCCTTTGGAAAACTGAAATAGCCCCCAAATTATCACACAGGGGCCTGAAGTTTGGAGACAGACAGACCTGGGTTCTTACCCTGGCTGCGTCACTCACTAGCCAGGTGATAAAAGGCAAACCTCACCTCTCAGTTACGTGGGGATGATGATGCACATGCCTCAGGGAATGTCTGTAGAATCCAATAAAATGATGCACACAGTAGGTGCCTAACAGAAAGTAGTGACCACTCGCTCTGTAGGGTACTGGGAGAGAGGCTGTGTGACCCCTGAGCTGAGCCCCTGGTCAGCAAGGCCACCCCAGTGGTTCAGAGAAGCAGCCAGCCCCCTTCGGCAACCCGGGCCCTGTACCCCCACACACACCCATCTGTGGACTCCACCCACCGGGGCCTTCCCTCAGCCAGCACAGAAGAGCCTCTGTCCTCAGGCCCACTCATAGCCACAGCATCATCCGAGACCAAGGAGACCTTTCCCAGCTGCCTGCCGGCTGGATGAGGCATCCGTGGGACCCTACAGCAAGTGATAGGTCAGCCCAGTGCCAGCGCCAGAGAAGAAAGGAGGCAGTTGTGCCCTTCCCGCCACCCAGCACAATCCTTGAGGCCCCGGGAGAGGGGAGGGGTGCAGGCAACTAAAGACACTGTCCACTTGGCCCTGGAGGGGAGATGGCCACACTCCACAGCCTGGTCCTCAGCCCTGGACAGTGGGATGGTCAGGCTGCAAGGCCTCCTGGGGGGCTACTAGCCCAGGGCATAGTCTTTCTGGGCTGTGGCCCCAGTGGCTGAGCAAATTTTGGGAAACTCAAAGCAAGCTGTACAGGTTCATGGGATGCTCCCCAGCCACAGGAAGGGGGCTCCTTCCCAGGGGAAATGCTGGACAGCCTTGGGGTTGGGGATTCACATCCTCCCCAGTGCTGGGGATGCTGCAGGGGGAAGGCCCATCATTTAGTGAGTGCCAAGCACACAGCTGACCCCCATCTTACCTTCCTAAGCTCAATGCTGGTGTGTAGGCTCCCGTTCTGGGACCCTGGTTCTAGGTGCTAAGGCAACCCACAGCTTCCATGGCCCAGGCCTGGGGCCCATTGATGGGACAGTGGTGTCACCCAGAGGCTCAGTGCGGGGAACCAGGAGCCACACAGCAGCTGCTCTTGCCTGCCTCTACCCAGCAGTTCTCAAGGGGGCTCCAGGGCAGGTACTGGCATCTCTCTCCCAGCCTCTGGGGCTGCTGGCCATCCTTCTGTCCCTTGGCTGTCCCTCCAGGCCCCACCCACCCACTGCCCCTGGCTCTCTGCCTCTGTCGTCACTTGACTTCTCCACTCTGCATCTACATGTCCCTCTTTTTATAAGGATGCTGGGGGATCCCTGGGTGGCGCAGTGGTTTGGCGCCTGCCTTTGGCCCAGGGCACGATCCTAGAGACCCGGGATCGAATCCCACGTCGGGCTCCCAGTGCATGGAGCCTGTTTCTCCCTCTGCCTGTGTCTCTGCCTCTCTCTCTCTCTCTCTCTCTCTCTCTCTCTCTGTGTGTGTGTGTGTGATTATCATAAAAAAAAAAATAAGGATGCTGGCTGCTGGATTTCAGGCCCAGCCTAATCCACGGTGATCCTGTCTTGCTCACATCTGCAAAGACCTATTTCCAAATAAGGGCACAGATGCTGGGGTTAGATTTTAACAATTTGAAGGGGGGGGGGTGTCTTAGTGCAACCCTCCACAGGGAATCAGGACACGGAGCTGGGGAAGGGTGTTTCCATCCTCCATGGGGTGGTGAACAAAGGCCTGGTTGAGTGGGTGCCCTGGAAGCAAAGGTGTACAGGACCAGGGGGCGGCTCCTGAAGACCTCGGAGAAGACTGTTCCCGGCAGTGACCGTGACATGGGCAAAGGCCCTGAGCTTTGGGGGCCAAACACAATTTTTTGCACCTGGGGTCCTTATTTTGGCTGTTAGGGGGCCCCTAGAGAGGATGCCATGGGCCTCCATGAGATGAGGACCCCCCTCTCTCAGCCAGGGCAGGGCCAGCCCGGAGGTCTGAGGTGAAGAAGGCAGGCCACGGTCTCTGCCCTCACCAGCCCCACATACTCACAGTCTCCGCCACAAGGTGCAGAGAGCTCTAGAGCCCCTCCCCTGCTGGTGGCCCTGGGGTCTCTCTCCAGCATCTATGACCTGGGCTGTTTCCTCCCGGGCACCCCCTGAGCACCCGCTCGGCGTTACTTCCACGGTCACCACCATCCCCTGCCCTGACCGCTGAGACAGCAGGGGTTTAGGCAGGACAAGCCACTCCATCTGGGTCACCGGGCCCCCACCACATACACACTGAGCTGGCTGGAGACTGGGAGATGCCCCCCAAAGCCTCGCAGGGTGGTGGCAGAGCCAGACTCAGGGTGCTGGAACCGCCCAGCAGGTGCCAGATGATCGAGGCAGGAAGAGGTGGGGTCGGGCTCAGCCTGCCACGACTGAGCCGAGTTCCAAAAGCGAGTTTCATAGGAAAGTATCTAGTGGAGGTCGGGCACCCACAGGGCCTGGTCTCCCCAAAGGCGTCCTGCCGGCAGCTCCCTTCCTATGGGCCGGGCCTAGTGGGTGCAGAACCCAGGATGGCCTCTGGAGGGCAGCAGCGCCCCACCTTTCCTCGGAGCTGCCCTGACACCCTAAGTCCAGGCTGGTGGCTGCAGGGCCAAGCATCCACCCACAGGGGTCAGCCACTAGCACCCCTACCCGACATACCCACACACCTGCCAAGGTGGCACCTGCACGTGGGCGCACACTATGCATTCCCCATTGCAGGACTGACACTGGGGCCCAGGGCTCTGATGCTGGGCAAGGACTGGGCAGCTCCCGGCGTGCTGGGCAGGACCGCCCTTCCCACCACAACACCCAAGAAAATGCCGAGCCAGCCACGTGAGGCTGTGGCCCCCTCGCCTGGCACAGAGCAGCTCACACAGTGGCAGGCCCTGCAGAGGTAGGTGCCAGGAGATGTGGAGGCGCTAGACCGTCCCCTGTGGCCAGCACGCCCTGGCAGCTTGCCCGCTGCAGTCGGGCCTAGGGTCAGTGAAGGGCCCAAGGTGCCTTGAAAGTTCACCCAAATGCACAGCCCGGGGGGGTCAAGCGGAATCCTGATGGTGACTCACTTGACAATAGGCTTTTCCTGCAAAGGGATCCCAGAGACGGATCGGAAGGAGATCGTCACACCCAGCATCTCTGGGGCTGAGTCCCAGGACCTCAGATCACATCAGGGACTCACCAGGCACTAGGCTGAGCACCTGCTGCATATAGGGCCTGGGGCTCCGTGCTGTGGGATGGACACATGTAAGAGCTGCAGCGGGAAGAGGCTGTACTAATGGAGGTATAATATCCAAAAGAGACACCACTGGCATGGCACTGGGTTCTGTTCAGAAGACCACATTCTAAAGGCTCCTGGGGGAACATGCCGGGATACTGAACAGCCTGGATTCCAAGTCATGTCAACAATGTCTAAAGAACAAGATTAAAGCAGACAATGGGGCCATCTATAGTGGGAGCTCCCCATCCCGAAAGTATTCAAGCGGAGGAAAGGCGTTAGCTTCCTTGGTCCAGGTGGGCACTCGAGGGGTCTGTTTTAGTCCTTCACTCTGCCCCTCCTCAGCGGCCAGAGGGGTCTTCCCACCAGATCCGATCACTTTGTCCCTTTGCTCGAACCCCCAGTGGTTCCTTGCTGCACTGAGGACAAATGACAGACCCCCACCCCCACCCCCTGATGGTGAGTCTCCCACTCCCACCTCCGTCCTGCTCCCTCTACCCCAACCCCTCAGCCCTTGGGCTGTCATTCTAACCCCAACTCCTGCCCAGAGCCTCTGCACCTGCTGTGACCCTGCCTGACACTCCTCTGTCCCCTTTCACCCCCCAGGTCTCAGGCCCACTGGCCCTTGTAGGAGCAAGATGGTAGTGTTCCCCCCCACCCTACAGCTTGCAGGGAGCTCCATGAGGGCAGAGAACACATCTGGTTTGTGCAGAGACATGTCTCCAACGCTGTGCACAATAGTCAGCACACAACAGGGGCTCAATAAATATCTCTTCCGAGCGGGAGGAGGAAGGAGAGTGAGGAGGAGGAATCTTGCTCTGCGGGGAGGCTGGGCTGGCCCCAGAGGAAGGGCCGGGACATGGGGAAGGAGAGAGGGGACGTTGGTCAGCTCTCTGACCACAGCAGGACATGCTGCCATAACAAACAGGCCCCATGCCAGGGGCTTCCAACAGGGGTGCTGGCCCCGCTCCACGCGCCTTCTCCTCCAGGGTCTCCAGCCGCAGGAGGGGTGGAGCAGGGACACGCAGCTCTCTTGGAGGAGGCCGAGGCCCAGTGACTTGCTGCCAGCACCCGACGGCTCTCAGAACCTCAGCAGCAGTTCACCAGCGGCTCAGTGGGGCGTGAGGGTGCTCCTCCCACAGGGAGGGCTGCTGGTCTCCTGAGCAGGAGGCTGCATTTTCCAGTCACACCGGCCTTCCCTGGAGGGGTCGGGGGCTGCACAGGCAGACTGTGAGGGACAGTGGCCAGCCTCCCGCAGAAGGCAAGGCCACTGCCCTTGATGGAAGAGGCCACCGGGAGCCACAGCAGTTCCTGAGCAGGGACTGGAAGCTGCAAGCACATGCTGTGGTCACGGCCCTGGGCTGACGGGAATGCTGGGTGACAAGGCAGGTCAGGTGACCAGGACGACCAGGATGGCCCTGCCCAGCGGGATGGCCGATTGGCTCAGGGTGGACGCCGACCTGTCCTGGCCCCCAGTGCCTCCCAGGGCACCAGGGACCTGCTTCCTCTGCCTCTGCCCAGGGCGCCCACTGCGAACAAAACCTGGAAAGGCCAGGCTTGGAGTCCAGGCCCAACCTTGTGCAGGCCAGCAAGCACCACGCTTCCTTTCCAAGCCTCAGGGGACCATGGAAACCACTCCCGGAGGAACAAGGGTAAAACACATTAATGAAACATTACATCTCCATGCACTTGGGACAGGCAGGGTGACCATCCTCCAGGAGCTCAGCTGCCTCGATGCTAATAACTCCACTAGAGGCAGAGGCGACCTTAGTCTCACAGGCCCGACAGCCAGGATCCTGTAAAAATCCCTTTGGAAACTTCCTTTATTTCTCTGCCCCTGCCCCTCCCCAAGATATGTGTTAGCAGTCGCCCCCCGAGCCCACGGCCCCCAATATACATCTGCAGGGTCTCATGAGCACAGGTTTATTAGGCAGTAGTAAACAACCTTCCCTTTTTATAAATTTTATTTTATTTAAATTCAATAAATTAACATACAGTGTATTATTTGTTTTCAGAGATGGAAGTCAGTGATTCATCGGTTGCACATAACACCCAGAGCTCACCCCATCATTGCCCTCCTTCATGCCCATCCCCCAATGACCCCAACCTCCGCCCCCTTTTTTTCCTAGAGTCAGAAGTCAGAGTCAGGGTTTGTCTCCCTCTCTAATTTTGGTAAAAGACTATTTATTTATTTATTTATTTATTTATTTATTTATTTATTTATGATAGTCACACAGAGAGAGAGAGAGAGAGGCAGAGATACAGGCAGAGGGAGAAGCAGGCCCCATGCCCTGGGACCCAATCCCGGGTCTCCAGGATCGCGCCCTGGGCCAAAGGCAGGCGCCAAACCGCTGCGCCACCCAGGGATCCCTAAAAGACCTTTCCTAACCGGCCAGTCCCTCCAGGTGCTGGGAACCTTGCTTCCAAATTCCTTAGAGACTTACAGTCTCCCTACCCCCCCTCCCAACTTCAAAAGTATATAATCAGCCCCTCCTCCTGACCCCAGGGCAGCTCTTTCTGCCTCCAAGGGCCTTTCCCCCAATGATTTAATAAAACCACCCTTTTGTACTGAAGACATCTCAAGAATTCTCTCTTGAATGCTCACGCCCGGACCCCAACAAGCACACCATAAAGGCAGCCAGAGTGCCTAGGGCCACGCTCGGCCACCTGCTGGCTGCCGCTTTTCAAAGAATCCTGAAGTCGGAGCCTTTTCTGCCTCACAAAGATCAGCTTCCGGGAGGGCTTCCCGAAGGAGGAGGCAGCCGAGCCAGGCCCGGAAGGAGAGCGGGAGCGGATTCCGGGTCACCGCCGGCCACCCCCGCCCCAGATCTGCAGGCCGGCCAGGGCAAGGTGGGCGGGCCGAGGGCGACACCGCGGCCTCTGGAGGTGAGCCCGCCCGCCGCCGTCACGTGAGCGCCAGCCAGGTGGGGACGGTGACGCAGGCGGCCGGCCAGGTGGCCAGGTGCCCCGGGGCCGCGCGGCCGGCCCCTCCCGCGACCTGGGCGCCCACCTGTCCGGCCGGCCGAGCGCCGCCTCCCGCGGGGCCGCCAGGAAGCGGGGCGGGGACGGGGAGGGACCGGCGGTGGCTCGAGCTCGGCCCGCGTCGGCCGCCTGGCGGGGCGCGGTGCCCGGAGGCCAGACCTGCGCGAGTCGCCGCCCGCTGGCCGCCACGTCCTCGCCCGCAGCGCAGGTGAGCCCGGGACAGGTGAGCGAAGTGGGGCCGGGGGCCGGGGGCCCTGGGGCGCGTCCCCCTCCGAGCCTGCGCGGTCGGAGGAACTTCGGGGCGGGTCCCTGGGCGGGGGCTGCGGCAGGGCCGGAGCGGGGGACTGGCCGGCTGGACCCAGGGCGCCGACCCACCCAGGCCGGACCCCACCCGCGGCCTCAGCAAGTGCCCTGCTGCTGCCCCCTGCCTTCCCTGGGGCCCAGGGGCAGCGTCCTCACTCCAGCGGGGATGCTTCTGTCCCGGGCTCCCCCGTGTAGACCTCAGCGCCTGAGACCCGTAGGGGGGCCCAGGACTTTTGCAAATGAGGGTCAGGATGGCGGCAAAGCCACTCTCCCCAGATCTTTGGATAATCTGCTGTCCAAACCCACGTTGGCCTCAAGAGCTAGCAACCCCCCAAATGAAGACTGTCCCTCCAACACACCAGAAAGAAATGCCCCCATCACTGGTGGAGGCGGAGGGCAGACCCAGGCAGGGGGTGTCCTGCCTGCTTATATCCAATAAGGGGTGTGGGGGCAGCTCCTGAGGGCCGAGGACCCCACTTCCTGCTGACCAGCCTCCGTTTCTGCATCGGGGAAGCAAGAATCCCTTTGGAGATTGAGGTGGACCTCAGCCCAGCAGCCGGACCGGGCGGGGATGGTGGGGAGCCTCTGCACCCGACCTGGGGCCCAGGAGTGCCTGACTCTCCCCTCTGTCCTTGGGGTGAAAGGTCTGCCCCTCCTAGTGTGGGGGCTCCGTGGGCACCTGCAGAGTCTGACTGGGACCTGTACACCTGTCTGCCCTGACAGCCCCGTGGTCCTTGGTTTCCATTCCTGGGTCCGTGTGAACTAAGCCCTCTGGGCCTCAGTGTCCTCATTCATAGAAGGGGACCAGTCAGAGTATCCACAGGCAGGGTGCTGGGGTCCGCTGCAGCCGAGCCTCTGCTCTGGACTCTGCTGGGACGATGCCCACAGCCACAGGCGCAGAACCTCTGACCGGGTGGCTGGGGGGCACTGCCCGGGGCTCCCTAGTCCTGGTGGGAAAGAGTGGCAGGAGAGGGGGTCTTAGGGGTTCCCAGAAGAAGTAAAGTCTTAAGTCACTTGGACAAAAGTGACCTGGAGAGTAAGAGGGAGCCATCTGCACAGAGGCCTGCCCCCTGCCCAGTCCTGGACACCTTTGGGGGAGTCACCTGTGCCAGGAGGGCTCTCCCCACCCCACCCCCTGGGCTCGTCTCCCACCCTGCACGGACCAGCTCTTCACACGCGTTTGAGGAAGCGAGGCAGGCAGGTGAGCGGCCCACCAGGGTGGCCAGGGTGCTGCCCCTGAGGACGGCAGTCTGTGTGTGTGGTCTGACAGGCACAGCCACTCACCCTGCATCTGGGCCCAGGATGTTAGTTTTGGTTTCCAGAAGGATTGCGGCTGCTTGTCTTCTTACCTGGGGCGGTTACCGTGCTCGGGCGACAGTTCATGTGTAAGAGCATCCTGACTTGTAGGGAAAATCCCTGCTCTCCCGCCGGCCTGTCGGCCTGTCGGAATGGGATCTAGGTCAGCAGGGGCCTGGCTCCTCCCCGGACTCTCTGGCGACAGGCAGCCTGACCCCACCTGGCTTCCTCACCTTTCAAGGCATGTACCCACCTTCCAGAAGGTCGGTGGAGAATGGCAGACAAGTGAGGGGAAGAGCTTCTGGAAGACACCTGCTGGTCACCTGGCTAGGCTACCTGCGGGAGTCAGGGCTCTGACTTCCCAGCCGGGGCTTCTTTGGGGAAGCACTATGAATGTCAGCCAAGGCGGGCCAAGGGCCAGGTTTATGGGACGTCAGGAGTAAGAGACAGGAGCTGGGGAGCAATTGGAGGGCCTGTGAGGGGCAGCCCTGCAGGCTGAGCCAGGAGGGTGGTCTTTTCAGTGACTGATGCCCACGCCTGGGAGCCCTAGAGCAGGAGGCAGCAGGAGGCTTCTACACTGGGCAGGCCCAGCATGACCCCTGCCTACTGCCAGACTGTGTGTGAGGCGGGGCCCGGCCAGGTGGGTGTCCCTGACCCCCACCACGAAGGAGGGGCCTCTGGTCAGTAAAGCCAGGCTCCCAGTCTTGGCACTGCAGGTGTCACTCCAGACAGTTCCTTATTGTGGGACCCCCATGGCCTCCACCAACACAGGCAGGCTGGTAACTCAGCCTAGCTGCCACCTCTAAGAATGTCTCCAGACCTTGCCAGGTGTCCCAGGGGCCTGGGGGGCAAAGCCGGCCCAGTTGAGAGTCCCTGCGAACCCCTCACCCCAGCCACCTTGCAATGGAACCGTGTGCCATGTGCTCTGCCCAAAAAGCCAGACACTGCCCCCAGATTCCATGTGACTCTGAGGTCTGAGCTCGGCCAGGCCCAAGGCCATCCCTGTGGCTCAGGTCAGCCTGAGCAAAGACCAGGCTCAGGCAGATGGAGCCAGACAGGCCGGGCCCCACCAGGCAGGGTGGGGTCAGCAGACCCAGAGACCAGGGCAGGTGGGACAGAGGCCCCATAGATGGAGTAATCTGGGCCCTGGTGGCTGTGGGAGCCGCTGTGGGCAGAGCCACAGGTCCAGGCCGATCCCGTCCACAAGGGAGTGGAATAGACAGTGCCAAGCCCACCCAGGTCCCAGGAAGCCCATCTGTTGGGAAGGACGGGGACGTGGAGAGCACTAGGCTGCAAGGGACCCACCAGGCCAGGCTGCATCATGGCCGGGGTGGTACCAAGCGCAGCTTCGGCCTGACCGGGTCAAGTCGGATCACCTGGTCCTTCCCGAACTCCACCTGCTGTCCTTCCTCCATCCTACATTGCAAGGACCCAACGAGTGACCGGCCTCCCCAGCCCCCCAGACACCTCAAGCAGAAACAGCAGGAAGTCACCTGAAAGTCACCGGGAAGGTGGCACGGCCAGACCTGGAAGCCCCCTGTGATGGAGCCTGGTGCTTTCTGCTAGCTTGAAGCTAAGTGCCCCGTGTGGGTGGGCTCCGGGCCTGGAACCCAGGGCCTCATAGAAGGATGCAGCACGAGGGTGAGGGGATGGAGCACAGCAAGTACCACGATGTCCAGCGGTCACTCCTCAGTTTGGGAATTGAGTCCACCTCCTGGTAGGGACGTGAACAGGAAATTGTCCCCACTCCCGAAGGACCCACAGACCCGTGAGAGAGACAGACTCACCACTTGCCACCCTCATCGCCCTGGCATCTCTGGAGGAGCTTTCCCGGGCCACCTGTGCTGGGGAGTGGACCCACCCCTGTGACGCGAGTGGTCACTGCAGGCCATCTGGCCTCCCTCTTGGCAACACTGTTGCCCAGACAGCGTGGCTGGCATCTGCCCTGAGGCAGCTGAGAGGAGAGTCTGCCCTCGGGTCCCCTGCCCCCGCACTGGCCCCAGGACACCAGGCGCAGGCCAGCAGCCAGTGAGGACACTGGGAGAGCCGCTCTGCAGAGCCAGCCAAGGGAGAGGCCCCGGGTACAGACGCTGGGGCAGCGGGTGCCCGAGGAGCCTTCGCTCACGTGCGTGTGCTCACCCCGCACACAGGCCTCCCCACGCAATGCCGGTCCTCCCTGCTAAGCTGAAGCAGCCCGCCCAGCCGGCCCACCAGGTGTTTGAGGACAGCCTGGTGCTGCCAGGAGGCAACAGGGGCCAAGACAGGCAGGGACTGGGCAGGGGCAGAAAGGAACTATAAACATCCTACAGTGGGAACTCGGGCTGCCTTGGGGGCAGGGGGGTGGAGAGGGACCAGAGGGAACAGGTTGGGGAAAGCGCGGAGGAAGTATCACCAGGTGGGCCCGGCCAGACCCAGGGTCGGGGTAGTAGGGAGGCAGGAGGCCATGGCTCGGGGGTGAGCACAGAGCTGTCCCCGGAGCAGTGGGACTCCACAGGCTGGGGAGAGCCTCGGGCCATCATCCAGGGAGGCGAGGCCAGAGCACATCCAGGGAAGAGGCCTCCTCGGTTCTGGAAGAAAGAATCTCCCAGGGGACTCAATCTCAGCCAGTTACCAGCCCGAGGGACAGGGATGTAAGCGAGCGAGGGAGGCTGCCTTGTACCCGGGGTGGGGGTGGGGGTGGGGGTGGGGGTGGAGGAAACAACCAGGCTGAGGACTAGGGGCGGGGTCCCAGGGAGAGAAGGCGGGGTCTCTGGGGAAACACGGAGCCGGAGAGGAGCCGATGCAGCGACCACATGGAGCACACGTCAAGGTCGCCAAGGCCTGGAAGCCAGACTGCGGGGTGGGGAGCAGGAGAGCCCAGGGAGGCCAGAGGGAATTATTAACGAGGAGGCGGGGCACTGGCGTCCTGCCGGCCCAGCTGGCTCTGCTCACACCGACACCCCTGGCTACGGCCACGACACTGGGGCTGGAGTCCCATCCCTGTGGCAGGCAGCAGAAGTCAGGGGCCAGCTGCAGAGCGTGGAGCGGTGGCCTCTGGGGGACCAGGCAGTGGGAGAGGGGACGTCTTTCTTTCACGAACAGCTTTTTGGTGCCACTGGAGTTCTGGACCCGTGTGTAGGGATTTCTGATAAACCAGATGTTCGGAGGAAGGAGACCCCGCGGTGCCCCTGCCGGCTGTGGCTCCCGAGAGCTGGCTGCGGCCGGCCCTGGTACCTGGACTGGTGGCACCCAGGGCTGTGGGTGCGGCCGCCTGGCTGGGAACAGGGGCCACACCCGGCAGTGGCTTGCCTGGCAGGTTCCTGCCGAGCACCTCCGGCCCCAGAGCAGACTTTGCCCTCCGCTGGGAGAGGCCGTGCCCCCGGCTGGGTCCAGGGTCCAGGCCCAGAGGACAGGGCTGTGAAGACCCACGCCTGGGGCTTAGGTTGGGGAAGGCAGGTCGGGGCCGGGTCCCATGGAGGGCCAGCCCGGTGCTGGCATTTCACTACCATGCTCCGTGCAGCAGTGTGACCTCCAGCTACTGTCACCTCTGGAAGAGGAGGCCTCAAAGAAGTTTCCGGGCTCCCTATGCTCTTGGGTGCACTTTGGTGGGAGTGCATCTAGCTCGATGTCTCCCAGAGAGCCCTTTCTGGGCCAGGCCTGGCTAGTGCAGACGAAGTTAACATGGGGGTGGGTGAGCGAGGATGGCACCACCCACCCTAGCTGCCTTTGATTCAGAATGTCCCCAGGAATGTGTGGGCCGTCCTCCAGGCGTGGGAGTGGCTGGGGCTCCACAGGCAGTCCCTCCCTGCGGCTGGGATGGTGTTAGCAGAGAACCTGTGTGCTGAGAGCCGGAGCACGGGCAGCCAGGCTTCCAGCTGCCGCTGTCACCCCGTCCATGCCGTGGTGCAGGTCCCTCCACAGCCGGGCTGCCCCTCAGGGAGGGATTCTGAAGCTGAGGCCTGAAACCTCCCCAGGGAAGCATAAGGTGCAAGGCTGGGAGGTAGGCCCGGGCTGGGACCTGCCTGGTGTGTCCTGGGACGATGCGGGGGCGTCCCTGGAGTCCATGGAGCCCTCGGCTCCAGAGGCCCAGCGCCCGCCAGCTAAGGCTTGGGCACCTCTGGCTGCAGGTGCCCTTGGGTATGAGCGAGCTGGTGATGCCCCTTCACCCACACGGGGCTGCTGGATAAACGGGATGTGTTCCCTCCCAGGTCTGCAGGGAACTTGGCAGAGGGCACCACGCTGACGCTCTGAGCTGAGTCTCGGCAGCCTGGGCTGGTGATTTGGAGACTTCATTTTTCCATCCAGAAAATAGGCTTCTGCCCTCGAGTGGCCCTTGTAACATATATAAGGCCTGCATCTGCAAGCAGGGTACGAGCAGTGGCTCTGCTTGCTTTTATCAAAACTAAAAGGAAAAGACACAGAGTGAGTTTTCCCCAGTCCTGCGAAGTCCTCCTAACCTGGTGCCTGTCCACTTGTGGGTGTGGTGCAAGGAGTGGGAGCATAAGCTGGTCTCCCGTCGCTGCCCCGGCTTGTCGGCTGGCTCTGGCCACACTTCATGCTTGGGAGCCTGTGAGACTCCTGTACTGCAGAAGGTGGGCCTCATTGCTACTCTGCCCACTTTGCTGATTTTGAGACAGAGGCACAAAAAGCAGCAGAGGGCGGTTACAGTGGTGGGCAGCCCCTCGGGATGGGTTGGTGGCTGGCCAGAGGCTGGTGCCTAGGAGGCAGGAGGCTTGTGTTGGCTCTGCCTGGCCCTGAGTGGAAAGGTGGCAGTGGCCCCGTCCACACTGGCAGAGCAGTGTGCCTTCAGCCAGGATGAGCCAGGCTGAGCTGAACCCAAATGCTTCCAGACACCGGTCAGTGGGGCTCCACCCGTCCAAGGCACTCAGGGTCCCAGGAGGGACGGGCATCCAAGGGAAGCACCCGAGGGATGCAGGAAGAGTAGGCTGGGGCTGTGGGCTTGGGCTCTGCAAATGCTTCCCTCCTACCTTGTGTCCACGCACAGTGACCATACCCAGCAAGGCCCTGGAGGAAGGGATTGTTGGCCCCGTTATGAGTTCATGTATGTGGGAAAATGCAAATATGTCCCTGGATGTGCGGAAAGGCTGGGTGGACAGCCAGCCGTGGTGGCATCACCACATGGGGCAGCCAAGAGAAAGGGTCTAGAATCGGCAGGCCTGGGTTCAGGTCCCCGTGAGCCACACTTCCTGGCTCACATCCCAGGGCCATCTCCTGGGCTTCTCCGGGCCTTGTTTCTTCCTTTGCAAAATGAAAATAAAGACAGTCAGTGTGTTTTGGGAGCAGGTGAGATCATGCATCTAACCCAGCACGGCGGAGCCTGGCCCTGCGTGCTCAGAAGTTGGGGGTGACACAGAGGCTGGGGTCACAGCCACGTTGTCCTAAGCAGGCCTCAGAAGAGCCCCACAGATGGCATCATCCTCATGCTTTCACTGACCAGGGAGAAATGGTGCTGAGAGGCCCTGGGGCTGACCCAACTTGGATCTGCAGGCCCCCAGGTCTGTGCACTCCTCACTGCCCATGCTTGCACCCCCAGTGAGGGCATACGGACCCACCAGAGGAAGCACACTGGTCGCCTGTCCTCTGCCCCTGTCCCAGCAGCCAGGTCCCTGCAGGCCTGAGTCTCCCGATCCTGCATGCACCTCCCTGGGCCTCCCCAGCCCTGTTCCAGGCATCCTGAGCAGGGTCTCTGGCTGGGGCGGATGCTGGGAAGCAGTGAAGGCGCTTGTGTGCAGGGGAGATGCAGGGTGGACGTCTGTGTGCTGCCCTCACCTCTGCCCTCTTGTCACAGGACACTGGCCAGTCAGCATGTCCCAGCGACACTCGGACAGCTCCTTGGAAGAGAAGCTGCTGGAATACCGCTTCCACTCAGAGCTACGGCTTGATGCCAAGGGGAACCCGGCGTCAGGGCTCCCGATGGTCCGGGGCTCCCTGCAGGTGGTCAGGGACAATGCCCCCTTCCAGGTGGATACCTCAGGGCCCCCACCTCTGTCCCCTAAGGACCAGGAGTCACGGACCGTGATCCTGAGCACGCAGAGCCCTGCAGCCCTCAAGATGGGCACTCAGCAGCTGATCCCCAGGAGCCTGGCCGTGTCCAGCAAGGCCAAGACCCCAGCCCGCCACCAGAGCTTCGGGGCTGCCGTGCTCAGCAAGGAGGCTGCCCGGCGGGACCCCCAGCTCCTCTCAGCCCCCAGCTTCTCCCTCGACGACATGGATGTGGACATGGGCTCCGAGGGAGCGCTGAGACGGAACCTGCGGAACCGATCATACAGGGCGGCCATGAAGGGCCTGGGGGCTCCCAGTGGGGACAGGGGCCCCAGCCAGCTCAGCCCCAAGCTCCAGGCTCTGGCCGAGGAGCCCAGCCAGCCTTCTGCGCGGGGCCCGGCCAAGAATAAGGTAGGGGGCCTGTCTGCCTGGACGGTGGGGAGGGGCTGTGCCTCGGGGGGCCTTGGGAGCTTGTAGGCGTGCCCCTGTGTACCCCTATGTGCCCCTGCGTGCCACTAGCCTTGGGGCCTCACCATCACATCGCCTGATCCTGCAGCTGGCACTCAGTGAGCACCTACTGTGTGCAGGCTCCTGACCCAGGTTATCCGGGTTAGGTGTGATGGGCAGGCTCTGAGCAGAGCATGAACGTCGCCGTTTTACAGAAAGGCCAAGGGGTCTCCCTTCTCTCAGCCGCCGTGGGGAGCATAGCCTTTGGGGGGACCAGCCTCTCTGCGCCCCAAGGGTAGCCAGCCCGTGTGAAGGCTGAGCTTCAGGGAAGGCTTTGGAGCAGCACCTGGCTCGGGTCGCCCTGCCCCAGGCGCCCCATCGGGGACTCAGCGGCCGAGCACATCTGGCTCAGGAGAGGTCTGATGCCCCTCGACACGCCCGCGCTCCTCTGCCCGCCTGACAGCCGCTCTACCTCAGTGTTCTCGGGCCAGCGGGCGGGCATAGGCCCGTGGGAAGGGCGGCCTTGCTCGGGTCCCCACGCTCAGAGTTGAAGTTCTCTGGCACGCAGAGGGGAGTCCTGGGACCATCTTGGCCGCTGTCCTCAGCTGAAAGGTGCCCCCTGAGATGCCCAGGCCCCCAGGAGCTGCCTCGGGGCCTCGGCACTCTGCAGCCACCCAGGCCCTGCCCGCTGCCCGTTTGCTCACTCACGGGTGGTTTCCTGAGCTCTCCTGCACCTGCTGCTGGGGTGCCAAGGGAGCCAGGGGAGCCCCGAGAGCAGGCCCCCAGGGAGCTCCCAGGGCAGTGAGCAGGCAGGGGTGCGCTGGGGTGCTCAGATCCAGGCTGGGAATGCAGGGGTGCCCAGGGTGGGGGGATGGTTCAGGTAAAGAGGTGGTGTGGACGAGAGACACAGGCCTGAGGCAGGAGAGGTGTAGAGGGGGGCGGTGGGGGGCAGAGCCAGGTGCGGCTGGGGTGCCACATATTCCAGCCCAGCAGTGAGAAGTTTTCAGGCCCCAACGCGTTTGAGAAACCAGCTCACTTTCTGGAACCAGCACGGCTTCGAGGTCAGGAAAAACAGAGTCCCAGCCAAGTAGGTAGGACCCAGTAGATGGTGGGTGGGGCAAGGGCTGTGCCTCCCCACCCCCGCCCCAGAGAGCCTGGCCACCCCCACCTTCCTCTGCAGCCCTGGCAGAGGCTGCTGGGACCCCAGACCTGCGCTGGGAGCTAGACACCATCCTGCAAGTCTTGGTCCTTCCTGCCCCCCAGGTCCCAGGCTGTGTGGGGCCCCATGTGTAGCCCCAGCTCCCACCCTTGTGCCTTCTCAACCCCCACCAGCCAGACCTGGGCAGCCTCCCGGGGCTTCCTTCAGACCCCGTCGGAATACCCCGCTGACCTGAGCACCTGTTTTGATTTGTTCGACCCTGCTGCCTCCTCCTCCAGGCAGCCATCCTGGATCTGCCTAGCTCTCAGTCAAACTGCCCTGCCTGTTCTGAGCCCCTGTGTCACCCCATCCTACCTGCCCTGGCCTTTGCTTGGCAGCCCTGCTTCCCTTGCTGAGCCTGCATTTATTGAGCAGCTTCTGAGTGCCCAGCGGAAACCCCTCCTGTTAAGCATGTGGTGCGGTGAGGTGTCCGGGCCCAGAGGCTGGAGGACCTGCTGCAGACTCACAGTGGCCTGCCCTCCCGGCTGACTGACTGCTGGTGTCTCTGTGTCTCTCCAGTTTGCGCAGAAGACGCTGGGGCGGAAGCGCGCCCACAAGGGCTCCTTCAAGGACGGTGAGTGTAGCCGAGGGAGGCTGGGGGCTGCCGTGGGCCAGGCTGGGGGCGGGGAGCCTGGTGCTGTGCAACAGAACCCGCTGAAGGGGCGTCCTCCTGGGACAGGAGGTCCTGGTGGCTCGTCCGGCCTGGTTGTTCTGAGAGTCTAGAGAGTTCCCTTGGGCTCCCGTCTGCACCTTACCAAGGGCAGGAGACAGGCAGAGGCCCCACACTCACCCCGGGAGGGGGCTTTCGCACATCGCATGCTCAGCCCAACATGGTTGCACCGCTGGGACCAAGGTCAGCTGCAGGGCGCTGGCCCTGGGTGTGGACACCTGTGCTGTGCGCATCGCCCATAATTTCCCAGCATGCAGGGGTGCAGTGTTGGGGGCTCAGGAGGGCTCAGAGCAGGGGAGGTAGGGGTAGGGGCCTGCCCAGCCAGGATGCAGCCCTAGTGGCTGTGAGGGGCAGGGCTCCTAGGGTGCCCTGGAGGGGGAGACAGGACGGCAGGAGGGGTGGGGAGGGTTGCCCAGGGCCAGGCGCCGCCCATCCCAGGGGGGCTGCTGCAGAGCTGAGAACGGGACAGGGCACCTGGGGGCTGTGCTCCAGGGAACCCGCACCCAATGCTCTCTGCCCAGCCAGGGAATAGCCCCCACCCCGGGAACAGCCCGCACCCGAGGCGGCTGCGCTGATTCGTCGGCTCAGCGCTGGCCTGACGGTGCCACATTCTGCACTGGGACGTCACCCCCGTCCTGGGCTGGGCCTGACCCGCCATGGGGGCCAGCCAGCCTGAGGGGAGCCTGCTCCGGGGGGCCCTGCGCTGTCTGACCCTCTCAGAGCCTCCTTGGGAGGCTTCAACCTGCAGGTTCCCAGGGGGCCCCAGCTGCTCAGAGCCCCCAGGTCGGCAGGTGACACCCCGCCTCTCCCCAGACCCCGGGTTCTACCAGGAGATCCGGGAGCGGGGCCTGAACACCAGCCATGAGTCCGACGACGATATGCTCGACGAGCCGCCCAGCCCCGATGGCACAGGAAGGGCAGATGCGCCCATCGTGGTCAAGAGCTACCGGCCTGCGCAGATCACCTGGAGCCAGCTCCCAGAGGTAGGGCCAGGATGGTGGGCGCTTGGCCCATCCGAGCCAGCCCGGGCCCCCCAGTGTGGGGAGCAGCCTTCCCAAAGTACCTACTATGCCCAGCGTGCAGGGGAGCCCCTTCCTGGTGCCCTCAGAGCTGCCCTGCCCCGAGGGCACTCTGAGCTTAGTTCCATGGGGTAGAGCAGTTAGGGCCGAGCGCTGTCGTTGTGTGTGTGACGAGCCTCCCTCAGGTGAGCTCCTCTCCAGCTCCCTACTCAGACCAACCTCCTGGAGCTGTGGGCAAGGGACCCCCTTCCTAGGGCGCCGCCCCCAGGAAGATGCCAGGAGGGCCTGAGTGGGGAAAGGGACGGGCCTTGGCTTCGGGAAATCCTTGTGCCGCAGGTGGGGTGAGGGGGCCCGGGGGAGCCTGGCTGAGACAGAGGCTCTGGTGCCCTGAGCAAGTGGGGGTGGGGGGTAGCCGTCCCTCCCGAGGGGGGCAGACATGCTGCTGACCCATTCCCTGAGAGCCTGCGGCCTGTGGGCAGGGAGGCATCGGCGTGTGCGTGGTCTCCTGGGTCAGGTCACCCGCCCCAAACAAGCAGCACTTCGGCCAGGGTGGCCCTGGGGACGCTGAGCCTGAGGCCATGGAGAACCAGACCATCTCCCAGGCCCCGGGATGGGGCGCAGACTCACCTGGCCAGCTTGCAGCCCATCCCTGCCATGGTTTTCCCACGTGGCTTTGTGTCTCTCCACGCCCAGACAACTCTGTGGGACAGAGGCCCCTCCCCGTCCTCAGGGGTCTGCTGGCCGCTCCCCAGGATGCCCGACTTCTCCCTTGGCTGCCCCGGGCTCTTCGGAGGAAGGGCGGGCTTCCAGGGAGGGCCGAACCCGTGATGCCCAGGCCTGTGCCCTCCTCAGGTGGTGGAGTCGGGCCTCCTGGACACGCTGCCCCCCGAGGAGCGCAAGAGGCAGGAGGTAAGGGGGCTGGGCAGGGGGCCAGCCCTGTGCCCCAGATCTGGTGGCCACACATCTGCAGGGCAGGACCAAGGCCACGGTGAGGCCTCTTGCCCACCCACCTGTTGGCCATCTCCTGTGCCAGCCCCTGGGATCATGGCTGATGCCCTTTGGGGGAGGGGGCTACCATCACCCCTCCTTGGATGCAGGTGGGGGTCCTCACCAGCATCACAGCTCATAAGAGGCCGAGCCAGAGCGCATATGGAGGCGTCGGGCCCTTATGCCCATGGCCGTGCTCACACCACCCCAGTTCTGGTTTCAGGGCCCAGGTCCAGCCTGCCCTGCCCCCTGCCCCCTGCTCCTGCCCCCAAGGTGCAGGGTGGCCCTGGCAGCTGCTGTCCCCCCTCCAGGCCATCTTCGAGATCCTCACGTCAGAGTTCTCGTACCAGCACAGCCTGAGCATCCTCGTGGCCGAGTTCCTGCACTCCAGGCAGCTACGGGCCACGATGACCCAGACAGAGCACCACCACCTCTTCTCCAACATCCTGGACGTGCTGAGCGCCAGTCAGCGGTGAGGCCTGCGCCCAGCTCTCCACCATGCTGCGAGGGCCACCTGGCCCTGAGGCACCATGGCCATGGGGTCTTGGGGGGGTGGGCAGGGCGAGCAGGGCTCCAAAGACTCAGTGTGGGACCATGGGCGGAAGGTTGAGAGGAGCTGCTGGCCGGGAGGGAACTCGACCTCCTCAGACCTCAAGGCCCCGTGACAGGCTGAGCACTGGGTCTGTGGGCATCCTGGCACCCCCCCCCAGCACCCCATCCCTTGGATGTTTGGGAGGGCAGAGTACCTGCCCCAGGACACTGCCCTGCCAGATGACACACACGTTCCCACTAGGACATCAGGTGCAGGAGGCCGAACGATGAGGTGTGAGGTGGCCAAGGGAAGGGGCAGGCGGGGGGACCTCAAGTTGCAGGACCTCATGTTCTGCCCGGTGGTGTCCGGTGCCCATCCCCAGGCTCCGGTTGCAGGGCCCAGAGCTGGAGGATAGGCCAGGTGTGCAGCTGCAGGCCTGCAGAGGCCTGTGTGTACACCCACATGCCAGAGGGAAGGTGTGTATGTGCTTGCACAGGTGTGTGCATGGAAGCCACAACCCCAGACGGCCCTGGGCCCCAGGAGACCCCGTGACACCCTCCCTCACGCCTCAGCATCCCCCCTCACCTGAGGAGGTGGGTCCCCTGAGTCTCCTCGCAGACCAGGGTAGGGGCAGGTGAGAGAGGGTGGCTCATTCATGTCGACATCGGGCCAGTCCCCTGAGCCCCACCCGCACCTGCTACCTGTGGCCTCTGTGAAGTTTCGGGGCCACATGGCGGGAGGGGGTGCTGTCTTGTCCCTGGAGATGGGTCTTCCTGCAGAGCCGCAGTGCCCAGCTTGCGGGTCCTGACTCCATGGGGGCCTGGGTAAGCGGCGGCCCCTCCACCCAGCTCTGCCCCTTTGCTCGACGTCCCACTGGCCACTCCTGTTTATGCTGAGCAGCCATCAGTTGCTTCTGACCCTCGGGGCCTCTGATCGGCCACCGCTGTCCCAGGGTAGGATGGTCCCACCTCCTCCCCCAGCTGGGTCCTGGCAGCTCCCAGCCATTCACAGTGGCCTCCCTGGGACTCGGTTATCCTGGGTCAGCAGCTGATAGCTACCTTTCCCAGACCCTCCTCAGAAGCCCACGGAATCGCCCGTGGGAGGTGCTGGCCAGCATGGCCCTGTACCCGGGCAGCTGGGGCCTCCGTACGCATCCCTGTAGCGCTGCCCACCTCTGCCCAGGCTGCCCAGGAGTATGACTCTCAGAGCTCCCCCTTAGGGGACACACAGGGCCCCTGAAGGTGGAGGTCAGGCTAAGGCCCCATGAGCAGGCCTTGTCCCCTGTCCCTGGCCTTACCAAGGGAACCAAGGCAAGGCCCCCATCTTCCCAGGGGGTCCCCAGATTGGTGGGGTGGCCCCCCCAGTGGTCCCCCCCGCCACAGGAGCTAGGTGAGGCAGGTGGCAGGCCCCTGGTGCCCTCACTGTTGAGGACCTGGGACCTCCTTCCCACCCTGGCTTTGTCCCCAAGCCCTGTCTCTGTCACTGTGCTGGATGCCCCCCCTCCCATCAGCCAGGGTAAATACTAAGGGCAGCGGAGCTGGCTGCCCTCGGCCTGGTCAGTCCCTGGTTGCTGGTCCGGGTTGCCTGGGAGGTGGATGTGTGCTTGGGGACACTGCTCTCTGCCCTCCAGAGGTCAGCCAACTGTCTTCTCTCCCAGACCGGACCGCCTGGAGCAGTCCCAGGAGCCCGCTACACCGGGCTTTCAGAGTCGGGTTCAGGAGAGACGCTGCCATCGGAGTAGTTGGAAGCCCAGGATGGGGCTGAGGAGCCTCAGGGAGGGGGTGAGAGGGCCTCCCAGCGGCCTAGGCTATGGCCTGGAGAGGTGACACTGCCTGGGGTCTGACCGGTGCCCTCGCATACAGATGTCCTGGTGCAGCTGCAGCCAGGCCCGGCTGTGGCAGCAGCAGTCAGCACGATCTCTGTGGCCAAGGCCCGGGTTACAGATGATCTCAGAAGGGGACCCCAAGAGGAAGTGGGGCCTGGTGGCCACCGCTGGAAAGTCTACCCAGAGCTTTCTCACACGGAGCTGGGCAGAGGACTCCAGGGCTCCGGGCAGGGGTGACCCAAGTCCAGGGACTCAAATCAGAGTGACAGCTTCTCAGTCCTGCCTGTCTGAATCCTGGGGGCCTGCTGGAGCCTCTGCCAGCCTCTTAGCAGGAAGTGGCCCTGGATTTGCCCAGTTATTTCAGGCATAAGAAGCTGATCTGCCCTGGGGTTTCCCCAGGAAGGCGTGGGCTCACAGCAGCCTGGGCAGCTGGTCCCCCACACACCTGCCGCGCTGCTTCTGGGGGCTTCACCGCGGTGCTGGACGGCCGGGCCCTCACCCACCCCGCCCCTGTAGGTTCTTCGAGGACCTGGAGCAGCGGCACAAAGCACAGGTGTGCGTGGAGGACATTAGCGACATCCTGGAGGAGCACGCCGAGAAGCACTTCCACCCCTACGTTGTCTACTGCTCCAACGAGGTCTACCAGCAGCGCGCCCTGCAGAAGCTGACGTGAGCCGAGCTTCCCGGTGCCCGGGGTCTGCTCTGGGTGCCTTGTGCCAGGAGCACATTCCTGCTCGCAGCCTGGCTTCTTGGGCACCCACTGACCTCCCACCACCGCATCTCTGTTGCAGAAGCAGTAATGCTGCCTTTCACGAGGCCCTGAAGGAGATCGAGAAGCGTCCCGCGTGCGGGGGTCTCCCCATGATCTCCTTTCTGATTCTCCCCATGCAGAGGGTAACCCGGCTGCCCCTCCTGACAGACGTGAGTACTCCGCACAGAGACCCAGCAGGGGAAGGAGGTCGGCCTGGCCCCCCTTTTGCGACCCCCTACCCCCCTCCCCGGTGCTGCTCAGTCTGAGACGGCTTGAACAGCTTTTGCCCAAGAGCTCCCTGCCTGGAGCTTTCCAGCACTTCCTGGAAGGTTCTCGAGGTTCGTTCATGTGGATGAGGCAGAAGCAGTGTCACCCAGGCCTCTCCTGAGCATGGGTCCTGGGCCACTGCCTCCCACCCAGGATCCTCGGCCCACTGTCCCGGGTGTGGGCCCCCAGGGCAGCCCGGGCACCACTCACTGCCCCTTCTGTGGGCAGAGAGAGGAGCTCATGCCTCTCAGATGTCTGCTCCTGGGGCCGAGGGGCAGGTGGGGCCAAAGGGCATTTGTGCACATGTGTGCACATGCACACATGCAGGCGTGCACACAGCACACACACATGTACATATGCACACATAAGCCCGCACACGGTGGGAGCCCGGCTAGGCCCCCAGAGGCAGCATGCGGCTCATGCTGGAGGATCATCTGTCTGGGCCTCTCACGAGTCTAGAAACAGGCTGCGGGCCGCCCCCAGACTGGACAGAGACAGCCCAGGACTGGAAGGGCTGGGGTCCTGGGACAGTGCCCCCGCTGCATTCCCACCAACCAGCCAGGCTGTGTACCCCAGTGGGGCCTGGCAGGAGCTGGACATGGGCTCCCCACCTCCCCGCAGCCCCCACCGGGGTCTGCTGTTCGTAGGGGGCGCCTCTGTCTACGCAGGCCCGTGAGCCTGGAGTGCAGAATGGTACTTGGTGCCTGACCAGCCGGGTCCTCTCTGCAGACCCTCTGCCTCAAGAGTCAAGGCCACCCTGAGAGATACAAGGCCGCCAGCCGCGCACTCAAGGCCATCAGCAAGGTGAGGGGTATCCAGGGGAGAGGAGGGGGCACCTGGACCAAGCACAGCCCCCAAGTCTGCCCCTACCCCACCCAGTAGTGGAGACACTGAGGGCAAGGCAGGGAGGGCTTCCACATTGTCCATCTCAAGCTTTTCATGGTGCTGATGGGGAAACCAAGGCCCAGAAGGGGTGAATCTTGAACTCAATCAGTGAGCCTGAGTTAGGGCAGCAGCTAGGACAGCCCTGGGGTAGGGTGGGGGTGCCTGGGCCGTGGGATGGCCAGGCCACAGCCCACAGCACAGCCCAAGGCAGGGCAACAGTTAGGACAGCCCTGGGGTTGGGTGGGGGAGGGGGGTTCCTGGGGTGGCCAGGCCACAACCCACAGCACAGCCCGAGGCAGGGCAGCAGCTAAGACAGCCCAGGGGTAGGGTGGGGAGTGCCAGGGCAGCAGGGCGGCCTGACCACAGCCCACAACACAGCCTGCTCTCCGGGTGCCCCCCCCCCCACAGCTGGTGAGGCAATGCAACGAGGGAGCCCATAAGATGGAGCGCACAGAGCAGATGTACACGCTGCATACACAGCTGGACTTCGGCAAAGTCAAGGTAGGCATCGGGCCTCCCCTCAGCCAGCCCCTTGGGGGTCGGGGTCATGGCCCCTGGGCATTTGGGCTGGAAGGAGGCCTTGCCCCAGACTCTCTGGGGGCACCATCCCTTGTGACTCCCACTCCCCTTGGCCGCAGAGGCTCAGCTCTGCCGCCCTCCTGCCTGGGGCTGGGTGGGTGTGGGGGGGTCTCTGGCCCCTGCCCCCACCCAGGGCTGCCCCAAGGGGCTGGGCCAGAGAGCATGCCCTGGTCCAGGGCTCCTGGCAGCACACTGAGAACAGGGAAAGGATGGAGTTGGGGCCTCCTGTAAAGCCAGGAACTGTCCCTCAGCCCCAGAGAGGGGGCCTAGCCAACCTGCAGGCCCTCCCAAGCAAGCAGGGCTCACACTTCTGTCCCTGAGTCCCTGCGGTGCTCCAGGCCATCAGGCTCCTGCTTCTGCAGGAAGCACCTCCCTGGGAGGGGGACATCGAGCCAGAAACAGACAGACACTTCCTCGTGGGAGCTGCTCTGCAGGAATTGGCCTGGAGGCAGCTCTGTGGGCTGAGCCTCCACTTGTCATCACTCAGGCTGGGCCCCTGACCTGGAGGCTGCCCAGCAGGCCGGAGCTTGGGGGAGCGGTTGCCGTGGGCAGGGCAGGGCACGAGGGCCACAGAGCGATGGAGGGAGGACCCCGAGGTCCAGAAGAAGGTGTGAGGGGTGTGTGGAGGCTTCCTCAGGACGGCCTGGTGGACTGTCCTGCTCGCTGGGCGGGACCTGGGCTGGGGACCTGGCACAGAGCAGCTGCCCATCTGTGCCTGCTGGCCACCTGAATAGCCCTTTGTCTGAGGCAAGGACACATTTCGCCCCCATCCTTGGTCCAGCCCAGGGCGGCCAGTCCCCCGGGTCCTGGGTGGTAGGGACTGTGCTGGACATCCTTGCCCGTCCTCCTCACCCCCACCCTGACTGAGGCAGCTCTCTGGTTCCTCCCTCCAGTCCCTTCCTCTGATCTCTGCCTCCCGCTGGCTGCTGAAGCGTGGGGAGCTCTTTGTGGTAGAAGAAACCGGGATTTTCCGAAAACTGGCCAGCCGGCCGACGTGCTACCTATTTCTGTTCAATGACGTCCTGGTGATTACCAAGAAGAAGAGGTGAGCCTGTGATGGGGCCAGGAGGGGCAGGGGGAGCTGCCCAGCCTCGTCCGACCTCAGGATTGGGAGAGGCTCCAAGCCTGGCTTGTCCATGGTGGCAGCCAGGGTCCCCCTCCGTGTGACATGGGGGTCCCCCTCCAAGTGACTTGGGGTGGCTGGGTGTTTCTCACTGTGGGGCAGGCCTGAGCCGGCCTGCCCAGGCCACAAGGACAAGGAGACACACAGTCTCTGTCCTGGGGGGCAGTTCTTGGGAGCGTCCAGCTGGGTGGGGACCCAGGCTGCCCAAACCCCCCCCATAGCATCCAACTGCCCGTCTCCCCGCAGCGAGGACAGCTTTCTGGTACAGGACTATGCCCAGGTGGACCACATCCGGGTCCAGAAGATGGAGCCCTCCGACCCCTCTCTGGTGGGGGGTAGTAGCCGCAGCTCCTTGGTGCCACACGTCTTCCAGGTGACCATGCTGCACAACAGCGAGGGCCGCCAGGAGAAGATCCTGCTGTCCTCCGACTCCGCGTGAGTTGGGGGAGGGCTCCCAGGGGGAGGGTGTTCATGCCGTTCTATTCTCGAGCACTGCCGTGTGCCGACACAAGGGCAACCTGGTCCTCACGGAGGTCACATCTCTGGGACAGCAACCCATCAGCCACAAAATGGGCAGCTGTGTCCAGGGAGTGCAGATTGAGGAGGAGCACAAGGTGGGGAAGGGAGTACCAGGTGGGGGCCGGTGGGGAGGAGGACCTGGCGGAGGCATGGCAGCGCAAAGGCCCTGAGGCAGGAGGCCTCTGCTGAGAAGCAGCCGATGCCGGCGGGGGCTGGGGGGGTGGAGGTCAGAACAGTCTGGAAGTGGGGTGGGCAGCACATGGGTGCCAGCACAGTAGGGGCTCAGATGACGGGGGAGGAGACAAGGGTGACTGATCTCCACAGTCCCTTCAGGCGGCGGGAGGCGGAAGCTGATGGTTTAAAACTGAATTGATAAGGGACAGTGGGCTTGGGGCCCAGCACCAGCAAACAGGGTGGCCCAGGTCATAGGGGTGTGTCTGCATGTGACCCCATGACTCTGGGAAGGTGAGACTCAGGGTTGGCCTGCCTGTGGCTCCTTCCTGCCCCGTGACTTCCCGTGTGTGGTCCCTCGGTGGTTAAGGGGGGGTCACAATAGGGCGCCGAGCAGCATGAACCTTCAGCACCACAGCCCATCACAGGGCTGTGAGGCAGCCTCACAGGGCTGGGGGGCATGCTCCAGGGACCCCCCCCATCTCCCCACGCTGCCAGGTGGGGACAGGGTCATGAAGCCAGAGGCCCCAAGGCAGGCAAGGTTGGCCCAGAGCCTGACGCAGCCTCTCTCCAACCCCAGGAGTGACCGGGCCCGGTGGATCACGGCGCTCACACACAGGGAGAGGCAGGGACGGGGCCCCACCAACAAGGGAGGTAAGCACCAGACGCTCCACGCTGAACGGGGCTCACAGCCCCAGCCCCGGGCAGGGGGCTAGCACGGAGCTGAGGCATTGTCCAGCCCTCTGTCCTGCCTGCCCCCCGGGGTGACCGCCCAGGTGAGGGACCCCACAGCCGGGTATGTATGTATGCACCTGTGCACAAGGGGCCTCCCCTTCTGTGCGGGAGGGAGAATGCTGCCCCATGCCCAACAACTGGAGCAGAACGGGCCGCAGGGGTGGAGTTAGATGGTGCTGTCTCTGCCGGGGCTGGTGCTTTGGCCCTGAGAGCAGCGGCAGTCTGTCTGGTGGTCTCTGGAGGGAAGCTGCCATGTGTCCAGAGCCCCCCAGGCCCCAGTGAGACCAGGCCACGGTGGAGCCATGCCTGACTCAGGGCAGCAGGACTCCTGGCCCAGGCCCTCCTGGGGACAGCGGTGTTGCTGACACCTACCCTCACCCCCCCCACCCCCCAGACCTGCTCCAGGTCGAGGTCACCAAGGCTTACTTGGCCAAGCAAGCGGATGAGATCACGCTGCAGCAGGCGGATGTGGTCCTGGTGCTGGAGCAGGAGGATGGTGAGCAGAGCAGGGCCGGGTGTGTGGTGGTGGCAGGATGTAGGCGAGGTGGCCCCCAGAGGGAGGGCCTGACAGCCCCACGAGGGAGCACACCAGATGCGGGCAGCTGACCCTGAGCCTGGCCCCCTGGAAGCAGTTTCTGCAACTGCCCATGGTGGGTCTGGCCCAAGGTCCCCTCAGCACCTTCCTTCAAGGACATCTTCAGACCTCCCTCAGTCACAGGATCAAAATCCGCTTCTTTTGTCATTCTGTGTCCTGAGCAGGAGGAGGGTGGCTCTGCTACCCCTGGGGGCCCCTGCACTCGCCTGCACAGGGCATGAAAGCTGGCTGAAGGGAGCTCAGCCCCTGACGCCAGTGTCCAGGCTGAGCACCTGCTGGAGGACCAGGTGCCTGTGTGTGACCTGGCCCCTGGCCCCCTGGGCAGGAGCGGGTGGTGGCCTGCTGCAAGGGGGCCTGGCCCTGGCGTCTTCTGGCACAGAAGCTCAGAGGGCTGGGGGTGCGGGTATGGAAGCCCCTCCCTGGAGCCTGGACTCCGCCCTCACCTGCCCCACATCTGTGTTCAGGATGGTTCTATGGCGAGAGGCTGAGAGATGGGGAGATGGGCTGGTTCCCTGAGGACTTTGCCCGGTGCATCACCAGCCGTGTGGCCGTGGAGGGCAACGTGCGCAGGATGGAGCGGCTGCGTGTGGAGACGGGCGTGTAGCCTGTTGTGCCCAGCACGGAGGCCAGGCTGCTGCTTCATGCCGTGCTCCAGGAAGCAGCCTGGTCCTTGGAGTGCGGTGCGCTTGTCCTAGGAGCCCAGACAGTCCGTGGGTCTCCGTGAGGCCCCGTGGTCCGCAGTGCCGGATCCAGACACTTCCAGGGAGGGCGATCACATGTGCTGCCCACCCCCGGGAGCATCTCCAAGCAAGCTCTCAGGGCCACAGCAGCCCGACCCCCGGCCTCCCCCGGCGTCCTGCACACCCCTAGGGCAATGGTGCAGGGCAAGTGATGCAGGATGTGGGCCCAGCTTCCTCCCTGTCCCCCCCGCCCAGCCCCCTGCCTGTGGGACAAAGGGCCTGAGCGTCCAGGGCGGCCCCACTTACTGAGCGGAGGTCCCCGAGGGAGATGACCCTACAGAGCCAGTGCTGAGATCCTGGGGTTTTCATACACATTAAAGTATTTTTTAACACCTGGATTTCCATGGGAGTCTGTGCCCAGAAGGCCAGATAAGCCCCTGCAAACTTCCCAAGGTGCAATGGGCCAGGATTGGCTGCACAACAGCGAGGGCCGCCAGGAGAAGATCCTTCTGTCCTTGTGTGGTCACATGTGTGGTCACTCATGTCGGTCCTAGGGCCTTGCTTGGGCCCCTTGTTCATGGTCACTCCATGCCCATCTGTGGCCTTGGCCTGACTGTCCACGTGGAGCACGGTGAGCGAGGCCAGGAGCTCCTGACCCCCATCCCCACACACTCCCTTGCAGGGCTCAGGGGGGCCAATAGGTCTAGGGACCCCGTGGGAATGTCCTCCCACCCCCACCTCCCTCACAGTCTACTTGCTCACCCAGGCCCTGGATGGGCAGGTGGGGAGGGGCAGGCTGGCCTGGGCTCTTGGCCACCAGGCCAGGTAGGAAGGCTGCTTCGTGCCCTGCCAGGCCTGCAATTCCTCCGTGCCTGCCAGTGCCCCTCCCGGCATGGGCAGTGCTGTCCTTGGGGTGGGGGCTCCCAGCACTATGAGAATCTGCCCAGATCCCACTGGGGCTCCAGCTTTGGTTACAAAGCCAGGAATGTGGCTCCTGCCTCCCAGCCAGAAGTGGGTGACTGGGTGGCCGGCCTTCTGACCCTCCCAGCCCTGGGCCTGGCCAGGTGGGGTGGGGAGACAGGGGTGTGGAGAGGGGCTGAGCCAGTAGGAGCACGGAGGGAGGAGGAGGGGCTGCCCTGAGCCCCACCCTTCGAATCAGGTCAAGGAAGGTGATCTGTACCTGGAGGGGTGGGCAGCTCCTCCCTAGTGACCACCAAGGTGACCTCCAGGGCTTCAGGCAGTCAGAAGGACCAGGCCTAGGTCAGAGCCCAAGCTGCACTGGTGGTCCTGGGCAGGGGCTTTGCATGATGGGGGGTCGGGACAGGTCAGGACTGCGGTCGCGGGGGTGAGCCCCAGGAGCTACGCAGGGAGAAGTACTTCCTGTACGGGTGGGAATCTGGGACCTGGACTTCCCCACCCATGAGCGAGGTCAACTCCCTGCTTTTTTCTCAGAGCTGCGGTGGGGGCGAGTGGTGGCCAGGGCCAGGCAGGTGCACGCACATGTGCATCCGTGTGTGTGTGTGTGTGTGTGTGCCAGGCAGGGGCGGCACCTTTGCGGAAGCCTGGCTCCCCCATAGAACTAAGCTCCCCCAAGGAAGCCCACCTGCTTGCTCTCACCGCTGACCCCCTGTCCCTAGCTGTCCCTAGCTCCCCAGGGAGGCAGGCCTGTCTGCTGCCTGTCCTCCGCCAGGCACACGTTCCTTCGGAGATTTGGGAGGCCCTGGGGCCACACCCTTCCTGTCCTGACCTGAGGACACAGCCTTGGGTCCTCTTGGGTCTGCAGAGTGGTTCCCAAGCAAGCAGGAGGAATGCTTAGCCCGGAGGGCGGGTGTTCAGGACGCTGTAGGGGCTGCCACCAAGGGCAGGGCTGCCGGGGGGGGGGGGGGGGGGGGTGCTGGGTCCACCAGGGCAGGGCCAGAGCTGGCCAGCTCAGGACAGACACCCTTCAAAGAGGGATCAAGCAGCACTAAATAAATAAATAAATAAATAAATAAATAAATAAATAAAGCAGCACAGGGCCCAGCTGTCTCAAGGTCTGGAGGGGCCCAGGTGGGTGGGCAGTGAAAGGAGGAAGGCTAGGGCTACCCCAACACCAGTGCCCACTTGAGACTGAGGGGACTCTGCTCAGCCCGGGTCCCTTCCTGAGGGGAGGGCAGGGCAGCCTGGACCCTGGCCCTTCCCAGGCAGAGGCTGCTCTGACCTGCCTTCCAGCCAAGCTCGTCCTAAGACCTCAAACAACCTTTCTGCCCCCTACCCCCACTCCCAGATGCCAGGGTGTCTTGGGGAGAACCCTGCCATACCAGCCCTGCTGGGGAGGGGCCTCCAGGGGCCCTCCAGCCCAGCCCCACCTCCCAGCCAGCTGCACTGCCCCTTCTGTTGCAGGCAGGGAAATAGGCCCCACTGCAGGGAGCAGTGGGCTTGCAGGGCCATCGGGGTTTCCTAGGACGTCATCCACCCCGGTGGGGCCCAGTGGGAACAGACACCAAGGTGTTGTGTTAGTGCTGTTAGAACCACTCCAGAACATCCCGGGCCCTTTCTGCAGGGAGGACCCACCTCCCGAGAGTGCCCCAGGCTGGGGGGATGAGGGTAGGGGGCTGGCGGGGGCACTGCAGCTGGGCTTGCAGCCCTGAAGGCATCCAGCGCTCCTAGGTGACCACAGTGGTGCCCCAGCAGCACCCAGGTTCCCATGCCCCGTGCACGAGAACCCCCAGACCCCCGGGCTCTTGCCCCTTAGGCATGCAGGTTGGCATCTCCATCTGTACCTTCTTGGGATGTCCATGAATCCCACACACTTCATCATCAATCACCCTTGGGTACAGTCACCGGTCCCGAGATCGGCCCCTGGCCCGTGTTAGACATCCCAAACCCCCCTCCCCAGCTGTCACCCACCAGCACATCACAGGGCTCTCTTAGGACTGGGGTCACATCAGACGGGGGCCCTCTACCCCTCGCAGGGCTCCTGGTTTGGGGCTTCATGCATCCTTTTGGAGATAAACCCGCAGGCATGGATGGGCCTTGCCGCGGCGGAGAAGGATGTCGTACGTGGCCGTTTCCTGGTTGGCCACTGCCTCTGCTGAAGCGCTGCGGACCTTCACAGGTTTTACAGGTGTCATAGGATACAGATGCTCCTCACACACCCCACCCCCGACCCCTCCACCCCACGCCCTGCTGATTCTTATAGTCAGGCTCAGTGTCTGCTGGCCCCACTGGCTCTTCCATGACTTTTCAAGTCCTGCCCCCAGGCCGCCCCCAGCAGGTTCTCTTTCCCACAGCCTCACACTAGTTTCTTGCTCTCACCGTGTGGCCTGGAGACTGCCGAGCTCTGCTGGGGTGGGGGTGGGAGGCAGGAGACAGCCAGAGTCCAGGGGGGTGGGCGGCACGGGGGGCAGACAGCAGGGCCCCGGGGGTGTGCTGGGTGGGCCCGCTGGCCCGCGTGGCTTCACTCACAAAGACTTGAGCCCCCTGGTTTCTCCACCAGACTTGCAAGAGATCCTTGTACACGACCATTGTCAACGAAGCCCTTGTCTATACCCACCCGGCCTTCCAAGAATGTATACCCTAAAAAGATGAATTCTATAGAATGCTCTTTCTGCTTCTGTCAGACAATCGTCCAATTTCTCGTCTTACCAAATACATCGAAGCACTTTGTGACGTGAGATTGTCCTGGCATCTTGAGTTCCATCCCCGCTGGATCAAGCTGGTATTTTTTAAATTTTGAGTAGAAGAGGCAACTGGGTGGCTCAGTCAGTTAAGCATCCAACTCTTGATTTCAGCTCAGGTTGTGATCTTGGGGTCATGAGGTCGAGCCCCACATTGGGCAGGGAGTCCGCTTGATGATTCTCCCTCTCCCTGGCCCCTCTTGCTCACCCACACACTAATAAATACATCTTTAAAAATATTTTTGTGCAGCTAATATCTAGGATTAGGATTTCTGCACACACATAAGGAGTCTGTAATCTCGTCTCCTTGTACTGTCCTCACCTGATTTTAGAACCAGGTTATACCAGCCTCATGAAATGAGGATGAGCCACTTTTCCTGCTTGTAGGGTTTCCAACATAATTCCTATTAAACGGCTTCACCGTGTCTGGAAACTGTGGCACAAGCACCCATACCAGCCGATGTCTCAGGCACTCCTGCGGGTGGTGACCAGCTCCAGGTCCTATTTGCATTTATTTATTTAGTTTATTCAAGTTTTTTCATTTCTACCAACACCAATCCTGGCGTTTCGTATTTTCCCTCAAAACCTGCCCATTAAAAAAAAAAAAAAAAAGGCAAGTTACTTGTATGTGGTCACTCATATGACTTTTATATCTCTGTCATGTTTGTGTATTAATTCTTCCTCTTGTATTTTCTCTGTGTTCAGAAAAATCATCCATCTCCCTACTTTTCTTCCTTATTCATTTTCAAAGGAATTTCGACTTTTATGTGGATCATTTCTCCATTTGTGTGAAGTTTAAATAGATATGAATTCTATGCATAGAATATAACAAATGCATGAATATGAGCATAGATACGTATAAACCATGTGTGTTAAATCCTACTAAAGTTTTATCACTGCTTGCGTCTGTTTGCTTAACCTGTTTATGGGTTGTGTGTTTTGGGGTTTCTTTAAAGAACACGTTAAAATCTCCAGTTGGGGGATCCCTGGGTGGTGCAGCGGTTTGGCGCCTGCCTTTGGCCCAGGGCACGATCCTGGAGACCCGGGATCGAATCCCACATCAGGCTCCCGGTGCATGGAGCCTGCTTCTCCCTCTGCCTATGTCTCTGCCTCTCTCTCTAACTATCATAAGTAAAAAAACAATTAAAAAAAACAATCTCCAAACTGAATCTCTACCTTGATTCATTTCAAAAAGATGTGGTGTGATACGTGGTGTAACCTATGGCAATATTTAAAAAAAAAAAAAAAAAAAAAAAAAAATCTCCAGTTGGCAAAGTTCATTTGAGCTCTTACAGCGTCAGTTCTATGGATTTCCAAGCCTCCGCTGTTAACGTGCATACATCCGCGCGTGGATTTATACACAGCCACTTCTCATTACGCTTTTCAGCCCGAAACATTAAAACTCCCACCCCAGCTTTTGATGGACTCTGTAGGCTTCCACGTCCATCCCTCTAGGGAAGTCTTTAACAGTGAAAATCCTGTTCAGCTGCATTAGACGCGTCTGGGTTTTGATCGTCCCTTGTACCCATTTGTGGGCTTTGCTGATGTACTTTCTCACTCTGCTCCATTCTTCCTCCTTCCACTGGAGCGAGGCTGCCCTGCAGGTGGCTGAAAGGCTACCCGTCCTGTCCTTGCAGGAGGACACCTGTCTTAGTAGGACATGTCTGCACACAGGCCTACTCGCCTTGCCAGCGCGACTGTCCATGGTCTGTCGGCGCCCGTCGCCAGAGGGAGGGACCCAGCACACTCTCTCCACCCCTGCCCTGCACGCTCGTGGTCACTGAATATTTGGTTCTCTCTGGGACAAGGTGATGCAGGAGACATCCTGGGGAATCTCTCAGCACATCTGCTGGGGTTCTCTCTCTCCTTGCTGGAGAGCATCCTCTGGGTCCGTTTCCAGGTCTGGCTCTGGAGGGTTAACCCCCAAGAGGAACCGGGTTTTATTTTTCAGATACTTCAACAGCACATACACATGTCGACTTTCAAAACTTTTTCTTTAGCACTGTGACAGCAGGACATCGGGGTCCTGGTTCCCAGGGTTTCGCTGTGAAGTCTGATGCCACACAGATTTCTGTTCTCCTTTCCTGGGTGCTGTAGGATTTCTCCTTGCTGGTGATTTCCTGAAAGTTCTTTAGATCGTGGCTTTTTTATTCCTGTTCTACGGTGTCGCATTCCTTCAGTCTGAGACCATTCACCTTCTGCCCTGAGACCTTCTGTGGTGGCTTCACCTCGATGTTTTTCTTCTTGCTCCAGAGCTTCAATTAGATGGATGTTAGGGTCTCCCTTCATTCATTTCCATTAACCTCCTGTGGCGTCCTCTCCCTCCGAGCCTCCCAACAGTGCACTGGGGATTAGAGAGCCCCCACCCCAGCTGCACACCCCCCCCCCCAGCAGCTCACCCCCCCACCCCCCACCCAGCACCACGGCCAAGACCAGAGAGCCTGCTGTCCAAGCAGTGCCAGGCCGCGCCCCACAGCTCCCTCCCGGGCCCTCATCACTGCAGCTCCTGGAACTGCTTCTTCAGCAGCCTGGCTCTCTTGTCCTGCAGGCTGGCTCCATGTCTCTTCCTGGGGCATTCACTACACTTATCTGAAACCCTTGACACTACAGCGCACGAACTTGGCTTTTTCTGCCACAGGCTGTTCCCTCGTCTGTTTGAGGGGCTGCGGCTACTAGAATCCTCCTTATTTTCCTCCCTGAGATCCTCTGCCTTGAGGGTATCCGCTAGCTGGGCTGGTGTAGACGTGGTGGACACATGGGACTACCGCCCAGACCCTAAGTGCCTGGTGTGGCCATCTGGGTCCAACCCAGCCCACTGGGCACCCCACCCCTGGGCCGCTCTTCACCCCCCTCTGCTGTTTCCACCCTGCAGACAGGAGGGGGTACCATGTTGCCCCCCATCACCACTGCCCTCAAGCCAGCCCCTCCCCATGGGGCCATACTCCCTCCCAGACCAGCCCCTCTGCAGGCCCCTCTAGAGCACTAGAAACCAGGACAACCCCCAACTCTCCTCGTGCGCAACCCCCACCCCCAGGGAGGGGCCAGGTGCCTGTGGGGCCTCCTTGGTCTGGGGGAGGTTCCTGTCCAAACACACAGGCTGGCACACTTGAGGGGGGTGCAGTGCAAGGAGCCCAAAGCAATGGACACACAGGCCACAAGGAAGTGGTGGCTTCTTTCTTAAGTTTCTGGGTTTCACATGTACCAGAGCCTGCCACCCAGAGGCCCTGCATGCCCCAAAGTCCCGCAGCAGGGTTTCCTGGGGCGGGCAGTGCCCGGGGTGCATGGGAGTGGCCAGCTGCCCATAAATACTTTTACATAAATACAGCGGCTGCAATTCCAAGGAAACAGGCTGAGCGCAAGGGTCCCAGGGCCTAGCACCAGAAGAACTGCCCCCTGCCTATAGCTGTCCCCAAGGACCCTGGGTCCTGACCCAGGGCTGTGGAGGGGTTGGTGCAGGGACAGGGCAGGGCAGGGGGTGGGTGGCCGGCTTCATCAGCACATGCGGCCCGCGCAGCTGTGTGGCTGTGCAGCCCGAGGCCTGGCACATGCCTGGGCCCCTTAAGCTAGGCCAGGCAGGGCCTCCCTCCCCATGGCCAGCTGATCCTTGCCCAGTGAGAGGCCGCAGGGCTGGGCATAGCCCCAGAAGACAAGGCTGGGGTTGAAGTCCTGGCCCACGGGCACCCCTCCTCAGTCATCACCAAAGTACTTAGAAGACGGGCCTGCTGGGGGCTGCCTCTGAGCTAGTGTTTCTCTGCCCCGCTGCTGAGCCTGAGTGCTGGTCCATGAGCTGGTTGTGAGGCCACTGTAGGGACAGGGGAAAGAAGGTCAGCTCCAGGGCAGGTGGACGTTTCGAAGCTGCCAGAGTTCTGGGCTCACACTCATGTGTCCCCTCCTGCCCCTTCAGCTCCAGCCCAATGGAGGGGAGATGGCCCCACTTCCTCCCCAGCTTCCGCCCGGCCTCATCTCTGAGGTCCAGGCTCTGGATCGCTGGCTGCCCTGTGGGACCCATGTTATATATGAGTGCACAGTCCTCCTCCCTCCCCTGGGCTCAGTCTGCTGGTCACAGGCCAGTGAGGCCACCAGATGCAGACACCGCTCTCCCCCTAGGCTCACAGGCCCTCTCAGCAAAGCCTCCCCTTCCCTCCTATGCAAATATAAGGGGGGGCCTCTCCCCCTCTCCAAATGAAAGCTCCCAGTGCCCCCAGCCCAGCAGCATGATGGGCTGGGAGGTGCTTTACTAGAAGCCAGCCAGTCAGTTTCAGGGCAGGGAGCAGGGGGCAGGGCCCAGGACTCCAAGCCAGCACAGCCTCAGGGGTAACCCGGGTCGCAGACCCCAGCTGCAATCCCTGCTGTCAGGACCACCCAGGGCCTGGGGCGCAGTACCACAGATGACCACCAGGTGCCGCCATGGGCCGCCCCAGCCAGGCCTCCACTGCCAGAGTGAGATCCCCCCACTGCCGCCCTAGGGCCCCTAACAGTCCTGAGCTGCCTCCCAGAGGCTCAAACACACACACACATGTCAGCCCACACTTGGGGTTCCCAGGCTGTGGACCTGTCTGGAATCCCCACTGTCTATAGAGCCGTCCTCACCGGCCCCAGACCCGACCCTCTCAGCAGATGTGTCCTGTCCAGGTCGGGCCTCGGCAAGCTGACCGGGGGACTCCAGGGCACCCCCCCAAGCTTGGCATGCAGATGCATGTTCCCCCCAGGCCGTGAGGGCTGACAGCCCAAGGTGCTGTCACTACACCTGCCCCCACCACCCAGGGGTATGGCGGACGGGCAGGTGCTGGCGTGCACACACAGGGGTGAGTATGCGTGCAGGGCTGGGTCAGAGCCCACCTACACGGGAGCAGAGGGCTGCTGGGGGTTGCTGGCGTGGCACAACCTTGCCCCACCATTCAGCAGCTGCGAGGTCCCTGCCTCCCCCGCAAGAAGCCACGGGCACCGACTGCTCAGGGATGGCAACACTCTCGCCAGCTGTCCTGCCCTGGCCAGCCCGATGTGTGTAGGGGGCAGAAATAGCGAGCATGTCATCCTCCCACCTCCCCCTTGGAAACCTGGCTCACCTTGCTGGCAGGTGGGGCCCATGTAGCCATCCACGCAGCGGCACTGCCCACTGACCGGGTCACAGGCAGCGCCACCCCCACAGCTACAGCGCAGGGCACAGCCCGGCCCGAAGAAGTCAGGTCTGCAGTCTAAGATGAAGGGAGAGGGAGAGACGGGCCTGAATGCCAGTCCTGCCTGCCCCCACCAGGGGACCCCAGGCCCTCTGTGCAAGGGTGCAAGGGAGCACAGGCCTCTCGGGCCTCACTTTGCCTGCCCTATGTGAGCTCCCATGTGGGAAAGCACCTGCCCGGCATCATCACCCCACGTCCCTGCCCAGCCCCAGGGGCTGGCAAAGGGGGCTCGGCAGCCAGGGACACTCCTCCCCGGGTCAAGCGACACACAACCATAAGGTCAGCTATGAGGTTGCATACACAGCCTGTGCCAGACAGTCCCTCCTATGCCCAGGCAGGCTGGCAGCTTGGGAGGGCACCCCTCCCACCTCACTGTGCCCCCATCCTGGCCAGAGAGCAGCATGTGGCCTTGACAACTCTGAGCAGGAGCTGCATGCTGGGCGCCCCCTGCAGAGGGACAGGATGGGCACAGGGGGCACAGTGCCCCAGCCAGAACACAGCTGAGGCTCCCCCTTATACAAGCAATGCTCACACCCCCGCTGAGGCCCGCCCCCGTGCCCTGCCAAGCGGGACCCAGACTCACCAAGGTCACAGGTGGCCCCTGTGCGCCCTGGGGGACAAAGACACTGGCCGGTGATGGGGTCGCAGGCTGCCCCCATCTCACAGTCACAGTGCTCACGGCAACCCTCTCCGAAGGAGCCTGGTTCACACCCTGCAGGGGGGCAGCAGACTCCGTGTCCCCTCCTGTCCCATGCCCGACTGGACAGGGCCAGGGGAGCACGTGGGAGCAGCGGGCACTCACCCTTCTCACAGAGCTGGCCGTAGAAGCCAGCAGGGCAGACACACTGACCGCTGACCGGGTCGCAGGACGCTCCATGCTGACACTCACACGCTGCCCGGCAGCCAGCCCCATGGAAGCCGGGGGGACAGGCTGAAGGACACCGCAGTTAGAGCCCCTACGTCCGTTCACGCACGGTGAGCAAAGGACCTGGTTCAGAGGCTCGTGCTCCCCCTCTTTCCACCTAGGCCCGGCCCCCGCATCATGGCTGAGGGTCAGGAGGGAGGTCCACATGCCCTCCTGTGACCCAAGCCCAGTGCCTCTGGCCTGGGAGTCCCACAGTAAGCGGGCCAGGCCTTAGCTCACCAGCCACCACGGGGAGGGACAGGGCCAGCGGCCTCCCCACCCCAGAACTCACCATGCTGGCAGGCCTGGCCGTAGAAGCCAGGGCCGCAGCGGCAGGCACCCGTGGTGGGCTCACATGTGCCGTTGTTTTGGCAAGAGCACTCCAGACGGCAGGCGGCACCGTAGTGACCAGGAGGGCAGGCTGGGGGAGAGCCAGCAGGTAGAGCAGGGGGCCCGAGGAACAGCCCCCGGGGAACTAGCCTGATTCAGGTGACCTTGGGGCCCTGCCCAGCCCTGGCAGCCCTCCTGCCCCCATAGGCCCCGACCCTCCAGCTGGCTCAGGGACGGGAGCGGGCCCGCACACTCACCCTGCTCGCAGTTTGGCCCTGTCCAGCCTAGGCCACAGGAGCAGCTGCCGTCGGAGGCATGGCACAGGCCCCCGTTTCTGCAGGAGCACACGTGCTCACAGTTTACCCCAAACCGGTTCTGAGGGCAGCCTGGGGGCAGAAGTCCAGCAGCGCTCAGAGCTCTGCCCAGGGCTGGACACACTCTGGAGACACGTCCCCACCACATCTGGCCTTCATTCCACAAACCCTCCCGGGGATTCCTAGGGCCAGTCTCTGCCCTCAGACACACACATGCCAGGGAGGGACACCAGCTGTGCCCTGCCCATCCATCCATCTTCTCAGCAAACACAAGGCCTCCCTGAGCGCCAAGGAGGGGCAGGGAGTGCCTGCCCAGGTGGCAGGAGCAGGTTAGGGAAGCCTTCCTGGAGGTAGTGGCCTTCTGCACTGGTGCATCCTCCAAGCTGAGGCAGCCAGGCTGCCAGGCGCTGCAGGTGGCCCCTGATCGTAATCTGATTGGCCTGCAGCTGCCATACTTCCCTGGAGGGATGTGGTCTAGCTGCTGCCAGGACACAGGGCTTATGACTGCTGCCACTAGCTAAGAATTGGGGGGGGGGGGGGGTTGGTGACTGACCCTTGATAAGAACCATAGGATGGCACAGCGCTCTATCCACCAGGGTGTGGGAACCAGGCCACAGGGCTATAGCTGTGGCCATGGGGGCCGGGGTGCCATCATAGGTGGGAGGCCCATGACTGCTCCTGGGGCACCCCTGTTCTCCACTAGGCCCTGTGCTCCAGGCTGCCCTCCACCTGGGGGCCCAGCAGGAAGGGCCAGCAGGACCCTGTGCCACGGGCACATGAGCCAGGGAGCCCACCTGTCCTCAGACAAAATAGCCACTGGCCCCTCCCACTAGAAGGCTCCGGGTTGGAACCTGTTCAGCCCCAACCAGCCACTTGAGGGGATCGACAGAGTGTTCATGTGACGGCACCACCCAGCTCTAGGGCCTGGCTCCCATCAGGGGACCCTCGGCTTCACCCCACCGGCGCCCCTCCCCAGGGCTGATCCAGCAGCATCTGTGACATGCAGAAGGGGGGGCCACGCGGGCACTCACCATGCTCACAGTGGGTGCCAGTCGTTCCCGGGGGGCAGGCGCAGCTGCCGGTCACGGGGTCACAGGTTACGGCCTGCCCACACCCGCACACATGCGCACAGCCGGGGCCGAAGTGGCCCTGTGGACAGGCTGCCGGGAGGGGACAGGAGGGTGTCCACTGCTGCCAGGTCCCCTTCCCTCTGCAGGGCGTGGCCAGTGGCAGGGAGGCAGAGGGGCCAGAGCTGGCCGGCAGGATCACTGGGGTCACACTGACCTCCCCCATACTTTAGCCCAGCCTGACACAGGCCCAGCAGGAGGATCAGGGACACAGATGGTCGGGGGGCTATCCTCCCTACAGGCTGGGAAGCCCTGAGCACCGAGGTGCAGGGAGCTGCCACCCTCTCCCTCCCCATCCATGCAGCCCTCTCCCCGGCCACTCACACAGACTGCAGTCGGCCCCCAGGAACCCAGCAGGGCAGAGGCAGGCCCCAGTGGCTGCATCACAGGAGCCCCCGTTGAGACACCCACATGGCTGCTCACAGCCAGGCCCGAAGCGCCCGGGGGGGCACCCTGCAGGGATAGGGGTGTTGCCAGGGGCTGGGCCTCGCCCCCTAGGGCACACAGCCCCCGGTGCCCCCCCACACCACCAGCTGAGCAGCCCCTCTGAGGACAGCCAGGGAAGAGGCAGGACAGCACTCACGTTGCCGGCAGCCGGAGCCGTGGTAGCCGGCGGCACACACACACGTGCCCAGGGCAGGGTGGCAGGCCTGGTTCTCACCGGGACAATGGCACTTCTGCCCACAGCTCTCCCCAAAGGTGCCGGGGGGGCAGGCTGGGTGCAGGCGGCAGAGGTCAATCCTGGCCCAGCTCAGGAACGCTGCCCACCGCACGGCCCCCTCCTGGGGGTGAAGGTTTCGGTGCGGCTCGGGGGTCCCTGCAGCCTCAGTTACCAGCCACTCTGTCCCCTCCCCAGGTGGGGTCACCTACCCTGCTCACAGCCGGGCCCTGTGAAGCCTCGTGGACAACGACACTCCCCGGTGACGTGGTGGCAGGCGGCGCCGGGTGGGCACTGGCAGCGCTGGGCACAGGCCTCTCCAAACCAGCCATGCGGGCAGGCTGCAGGAAGCCACGTGCAGGGGGTGGTGGGGAGCCCTGGGGCCAGTGCAGCCTGGAGGGAACCCCCCTCCACCCGAGCAGTCGGTCCCGTGGGAGCTGGCAGAGCCGAGGGGCTCACCGTTCTCACACCGCGAACCTCTCCATCCTGGGGGGCAGAGGCAGGCCCCCGTGACATGGTGGCAGGTGGCCCCCCGCCGGCAGGCACAGTGCTCCTCACAGCGTACCCCAAACGTGCCCTCAGCACAGACTGGGGTGGGTGAGACAAGGCAGAGGGTTGAGTCCTGCTACGGGGGTTTGAGCAAGGCCAAACCCCCCCAGCCCCCCACAGGCGACCCCTGGGAGCTTGGATGGTAGTCCCTGCCCCCACCTGCCAAGTGACCACCTCACGGGGCCCTTTACCCTGGAGCAAGGCTGAGGCCAACCCCCGACAGGCCCAGAGGGGCCTCCTGGCCTTCCCCTCACCTCCAGCTCCCAACCCTGCCCACTCACGGCTCTGACACTGGTCCCCGGTCCAGCCAGCTGGGCAGAGGCAGCGGCCTGAACGCCGGTCACAGTCGCCACCGTTGAGACACCTGCAACTGTGCTTGCAGCCGGCTCCGAAGCGTCCAGGGAGGCACTCTGCAGGGCAGGGCACCCCAGGAGTGCTGTATGCCCGCATGGCCAAGGAGACTAGCACCCCCGCCCCACCATGCTTCTTCCACCCAGACCCTTGGGCCCTGTGTCGTTGAAGAGAGGGGCCTGCATTGGTCACACCACAGACCTGTGGCCACAGCCAGGATGCCACCCCCACCGGGAGAAAGCCATCTTTGCCCACAGAGGGTGGGGGTGTGCCAGGATACTTCGGGGCACCCAACCCTGGCCCCGGGGCTCCCCCACCCCCTCCTCCTCCTGCCCTGTGCTCACCCTCCTCGCAGGCCAGCCCAGTCCAGCCTTCCGGGCACGTGCAGTGGCCTGAGACAGGGTCACAGGTGCCTCCGTGCTGGCAGAGGCAGGTGTGCTGACAGTTCTGGCCGTATGAGCCCGTGGGGCAGGCTGGGGGAGGAAGGGAGCACATGCAGCACCCCTGCAGCTGGACCCAGCGGGCCTGACACCTCTGCCCAGAGGTTCTGCATGTTCCAGTCCACCCCAAAACCCAACACCAGACTTTGTGGGGAGAATTCCTCTAAGACACCTGCCCCAGGCCACCCCGGGCCACTGACCTCGCCACCTTCCTGCCCATCCTCTGGTGCCAGGTGCCCTGTGAGGGGGTGAGTCACAGGCCCTCCTTGCCCATCAGTCCTTGTGAGACCCATGTCCCCAGCACCCCACGCCCATGTGACCCTGCGTGGCCCACAGAGGGGCAGACACAACCCTGGTCCCAGGCTGCTGGGGTTGATCCTTTGCTCCTAAAAGATTCCCTCCTCCGGTGGTGGGGGCTTACCTTCCAGGCAGGTGGAACCCATCCAGCCAGGGCCACAGTGGCACTGTCCATGGACAGGGTCGCAGGAGGCCCCATTAAAGCAGGAGCAGGTCTGGCTGCAGTTGTGCCCATAGGTGTGGGCAGGGCAGGCTGCAAGAGGGAGGGGAAGGTCAGGGGTCTGGAGGTCAGCCCCCCGGGAGGGGCTGCGGTAGATCTGGGGCAGCTGGGCAATCTTCCCTTCCCTCCAGCCTGGGCACCCCTCATGGCGGCCGCGTAGAGGGACCAACATGCTGGCCCTCGTGAGCAAAGCAGCGTTTCCAAAGTGGCCACCTGGCAGCTTCAGAACCCGGGAGGAGGCCCCAGAAGTGAGCCTCGCACAGTGGCCCTGGCCCCTCTCCCAGAGCTCTCAGGGCCACCTGGGCCTCACGCACCCTGGTCACAGCGGGGACCTTGGCGGCCAGCAGGGCAGAGGCAGGAGCCGCTCACAGAGTCACAGGGGGCTCCAGCGGCACAGTCACAGACACCGCGACAATCCAGGCCGAAGAAGCCCGCCGGGCAGGCTGCAGAGAGCAGGCGGTGATGGGAGATGGCCAGGGTGATGGGGTCCGCCCGCCAGCCCTGGCACACGCCCCAGCTCACCGCGTTCACAGAGGGCTCCCCTCCAGCCGGCCGGGCAGGTGCAAGCCCCGCTGACGTGGTCACAGGCCGCCCCATGCTCACACTGGCACTGCCGCCCACAGCCCGGCCCAAAGTGGCCCTGGGGACACCCTGAGACACACAACCCCGGCCCCAGTCAGCTGGAGAGGGTGAGACTGACCCGGACCCGCCTGCGCCTCCACCATCTGAGCCGGGGGATGGGTCTGTAGGGCAGTCCTGGGGAAGGGGGGCTCAACCACCTGCCTCGACCTCCTCCCTGCCTGGCTAAGGATTGAGGCCCCCCCACTGTGGGGAGGTAGGACCCCCAGGCATGACCCTTGGAGCTGACACTGGGAACCCCTGCCTCAGGGGAGGGCGGGAGGCATACACGGAAGGTCACGGCCCTCAACCCTGCCCCCCTCCAGGGACCTGCTCCCTGCTCTCCCTGCTTGCTGCTCCGGGTGCACCTGACAGGCTCAGGTAGGCTGGGGGGGAGGGCAGGGGCTGGGAGCTGGGCCTAGCGGGACAAGGGAGCTGAGGGAGCTCAGGGGAGGAGCCCCCTGCCCATCCCGTGAACAGAAGGGCAGGACCAGGACCCCGGCACGTGTGTGCATGGGTGCGTGTATATGCATGCCCGTGTGTGGGAGCGTGGCTGTGGGTGGGCCAGGACTCACGCTGTTCACACCGAGGGCCTGTGTAGCCGGCCTCACACACACACAGGCCACTGACTGCGTCGCAACTCCCGTGGCCTGGGCTGCAGGTGCAGGGGTGGCTGCAGTCAGGTCCCCAGCGCCCGCCGTCACAGGCTGCAACACAGCCCGCATCAGCCTTCCCAGGCCCAGCAGAGGCATGGGCACCGTGGCTAGGCCAGGCCCCCAGCCCCCACACTGTGTGCCACCTACCTCTCTGGCAGCTGAGGCCGGTCCATCCAGGGGCACAGCTGCAGTGCCCCGTGACCGGGTGGCAGAGCCCATCGTTGGCGCAGGAACATCTCATCTGGCAGCCAGGCCCAAACCAGCCTGCTGGGCACGCTGCGGGACCAGGGAGTGTAAGTGCGGAGGGGCGCCTGAGGGCGCAGGCGAAGGGCTGACTGTACTGCGGGTCGGGGGACACCATACTCACTGTCCTGGCAGCGGCTGCCCACGTAGCCGGGGCGGCACAGGCAGGCTCCAGTCCCAGGCTCACAGGCAGCTCCATGCTCACACGCTGGGCAGATCTCCTGGCAGCCGAGCCCCCAGCGGCCCTCGGGACAATCTAGGCACCAACCCCCCCCCACAAGCAGTCAGTCTCCTGCCCCATCCCAGGGCCTCCATCATAACCTAGGACTGGGAATTGCTGCTGCCAACTAAGCTGGCCCAGGGGAGGAGGAGGGGGGTCATGGGAGCTCCCAACTTTCATGGGCTGCAGAGCACCACCCCCAGAAGATGACTTTGCTCCGGGACAGCTCAGAAAGCAAAACAGGAAGCCCATCACAGGATGGGAGATGCCCATGTGGTGGGCAGGCAGCCTGGAGGGCAAACCACAGCCCCCGGGGAGGGCTAGGGGCTCTGCTGGCCAACCTGACACCCCAGCTGACAGGTTCCCTGTGCACCCCTCAATGGGGTGTGGCCACCCAGGTCAGCACAGACTCCCCAGCCCAGACCCAAGGGTGGTTTGGCGTGGGCTCCCAGCTGTTAAGGACAGGCCTGGGGTCTGCAGGACCAATCGTGGTCCAGGCTGGGGTCCCCAAACTTGGTCCAGGATTGGGACTACCCAGAGTCAAATGGCAGGGGAGGTGGGGGGTATCATAGGACACTGCTGCCACTCACCTGCCCCACAGTCATCCCCAGTTTTCCCTGGAGGGCACAGGCACTGCCCCGTAACCCGGTTGCAGGGGGCCCCCCCACAGTAACAGGAGCCAGAGCAGTTCACACCGAACGTCCCTGCTGGGCACTCTGCCGGAAAGAATGAGAAGGCCTCAGCCACCTGCTTGTGGAGCTGCCCCCTGCCCCAGCGGGGCTGCTGGGCACAGCCAGGGTCCCCTGGGCAACCACAGGAGCACACAGCCAGGAGGGGCCTGCTTGGGCTGATGGTGCACGGAGGGGAGGGGATGCAGGGCAGACTCTGCGGGCACCCAACACCATGGGGCCATCCTGGAGGGCACTGGAGCAAGCTGGAGGCAGCTCTGCCTCTTTCCTTCCCCCTCCCTGGCATAGCCTGCAGGCACCACTGTCCCCACCCTGCCAGGTCACCCAGGACAAGTCTGGTCCCTTGGTCTCAGATCTCCAAAGAGCATGGGGTGGGGTGGGGTGGGGGTCTGCATACACCACTTTACCCTCAGCCCTCTCCCAGCAGGTCGGAGGCAGTCATGGGCATCAGGCGGGGGCCTCCTAGAGTACTGGGTCCCCCAAACCTCTGCTCAGCAGAGGGTCGGCAAGACCCCAGGTAAGAGAGCAGAGACCAAGGAGTGAAAGCCTCCTGAGCACTGGCTGGGGTGCTCTGTGCCCACAGCAGGGCCACAGCGAAGAATGTGGGTGCCAGGACCCTTGTGCCCCCCCTGAGGACGTGCCGAACCCCTGGCGCTGGAAGCCCCTGACCAGCCTGGGCGCAACCTCTCCCACAGCCCACCAATCCCAGTAACCCTGGGAAGCCCTGCAGCTCCTCCGCTTGAGCTGCCAGGAAAGCTCTTGCAGGCCCAGGAAGGTGGACACAGACACGGAGCCGCTAAGCAGAACACTCCTGGGGGTGTGGGGGGAACACACGGTGCCCTGGGAAGGAGTGTCAGCGGGATGGGTGGAGTCCCAGCCCGGGGGCTTTCCACGACGGGCAAAGGGGCTCCAGGGAAGAGGGCACAGCCTAGTGAACCCCGTCCTGAGGGCACATCACCCACGGGCACCCGCCCGCCTCCACAGGGTCCACAGCGTCTACAGGATCCGCAGGATGGGAGGTGCCCACAGGCTTCCCCACAGCGGGGACCAGGGAACGGAAGCCCTCACAGCATCAGCTGAAGTGGTCCCGTCCGGCTGCAGGGAGCCTGGCAGACAGGCATTTGGGCTGTAAATCTTTGCAAACCTGACAACAGTGGGGAGCCCATCATTCCTAGGAGGCATTTCCTGCGGGGCATCCTCAGGGCACAGGGGACTGCCCAGAAAACAGGAGAAATGAGAGAAAGTAGACCAGCAGAGAAGGGTGGCGGTGGGCAGGATGGCTGCTTCTCCAGGGAGACCTCCTGGCCGCTGCAGGATGGGGAGCAGGTACCCAGGTGCCCATGGGCTCATGTGCACAAGCACTCCTGAGTGTCTACTGGGATCGAGGGGAGGCCCAGAGAAGGGTCAGGGGTCCGGACAGGAAGACAGGAAAGCAGGTGCTGAAGGGCACCAGACACCATGGAGCCCCTTGTGCTGCACGTGGGGCTGGGGGGGGTCTAGGCTGGGTTCCCAGCACCCCACACTCCTCTCCTGGACCCCTGGGACCCAAGAGCCCTGCAGGGGACCATCGCTGTGATCTCCAGGACCACACTCTGGAGGGATGTGGCCTGGGTGCAGAGGGAGACACAGACCCCTTGGCTCAGACTGGGGCCCCAGGGCCCCTCCTCGTTGCCCATAGGGGACAGGCCAAGGCTAGGGGGAGGTCGAGACAGTCGGTCCCCAGGCATGCTCACAACAGTCACCCTGCAGGTCCGGTGGTTCCCATACACCAGGGGTCAACAGGTGTGGACAGTGCACACACCACGTGCCATGGGAGGTCCCCAGCCGCCTGCACCCTGTGAATGGTGCTGGGCCACCCCAGGACTCCTGCTGAGAGTGCTCCTCCCCCCACATCTGCCTGGGGTGTGAATGTGGACCAAGCCTCCAGCCATGCTCACCATCCTGCACCCTTTCCCTCCACCCCCAGACCAGGGCAGCCATGCGGAGGGCCTTACTCATGCTCCAGGTTCCACGCACAACACACCACGCTCCATGCTCTGTGCACCAAGTTCCGTGCACCACACACCATACACTGCACTCCACATACCACGCACCACACTGCGTGCACCATGCTCCACACCCCACATTGCACCTCCAGCCCTAGTCTACACTTCAGGCAGCTTCCCAGGTCCCGCAAACGCAGACCCACCAGGAAGGAGTGCCAGCACCCCAGATGCCGGCACACTAGCGAGTGGAGGGGCGAGCAAGGAGACAACAATGTTGGGGGGCACGACCCCTTCCCTGGGCCAGGCCCTGGGCACACAGACCCACTCCTGTCCCAGCAGGCCCGACCAGCACACCGGGGATAGGCAGGCCAGTGCGAGTCACCACTGTGCAGCCACACAGGGCCAAGGCAGGTAGAAGCGCCCTCGGGACCAGGCTGCACGGCCAACTCAGCCTCCTGCTCAGAGCACTTCTGGGGGCCCACCCCTCCTGACCCTGGGCATCGCGGGGGCCCGCCACTGACCTTGGTCGCAGCCCTTCCCCTGGTAGCCGGCAGGACACTGCTTCTCACACTGGCCGCTGATGGGGTCACAGGCCACGCCCTGAGGGCAGGTGCACGCCTGCAGGCACCCTGGCCCAAAGAAGCCTGGCGCACACTCTGCAGAGGGTGAGGGGAGACGGGCCTTCAGGGTCAGCCAGCCTGGGGACCCCCACCCCACCACCCCACCACCCCGCACTCACCGTCCTGACATCGCTCGCCCTGGAAGCCTGCCTTGCAGGAACAGCTGCCGTCTCTCCGGTCACAGGCAAGCGTGTTCTGCTGCTCACACTGGCACTCCTCAGAGCAGCCTGGCCCAAAGGCCCACGGCGGACAGGCTGCACCCACAGAACCAAGAGGGGGGCCTGCCTGCTTGCATGTACCAGCCCCCAGGGCCCACAGGAGAGGCCCTGCCTGCCCCAGACACTGCTGTCCAAAGCAGGGGGCCACTGAGCCTGTTCTGCAGGTGAGACACAGGGTCCCAGCAGAATCTAGGCACCTGCCCTGGGTCATGCCACTTCCCAGCCAGGAGCCTCTCAGAATCCTCCTCGTCCCCCATCAAGTGACCCTTCTACAAGGTAGGGTACAGAGGACCTAGATAACATCTATTCATTGTCACCCACCTTTTCTCCACCAGCCCTACTGGGGATCAGGACTCATCTTTGCTGCTGGGAAATTCCAAGAGCCAAGGAGAACCCTGTGCCCCAGGGAGGGAGGCCTGCCCCTGCCCACACTGCTGCCTGCCCATTAGCCTGGTTGGGACCAGGAGGCATTAGAAGGCTGGGGATCACCCACCCAGACGCCCTGAAGGCCCCCACAGTCCAGAGGATACAGTTCTGCGTCCCTGGGGTGGAGCCCGCATCCCATGGGGGTACCTCAGAGCCTCACGTCCTCACCTGCAGATGAACGGTCACTCCCAAGCCATAGTGTGGGCAGCAAGGAGCAGCAGCCCTACTACAGTGTCACCCCCTGTCCCCACGGACACAGGCAGCCAGGGCAGGGGACTCACCCAGGTGGCAGAAGCGGCCGTAGAGCCCTGGATCACAGAGGCAGGCCCCATAGAGGCGGTGGCACCGGCCACGGTTAGCACAGTGGCACTTCTTGTGGCACTGCTTGCCGTAGAAGCCCTTGGGGCAGCCTGCGAGAGGCAGGGCCTCTTGAGTGCCCACCTGGACATGTCCCCTTGCCCGTGGAGATGCTCCAAGCATCCCCCATGCTGAGCACAGGAGCTAGGAGTGGCCCAGGCCACTGGGGCAAGGCCACTAGCAGCCTGAGGACTCAGCATCCTAGACAGGGAGGGGCCCAGGGGGGGCAGACAAAGGCACCACGAGGACAGGGCAGACACAAGATGAGCCATGGATGTGGCCATCTGCCCTGGCTGGCCTGGCTCCTCAGCGTCTGTGGTCTGGAGAACGGCCCAGGGCGTGAAGCCAAGCACATTCTTCAGCATACGCGTGGGAGATGCATAGCGACCTCACCCCAGTCTGCTTCTGACCCCCATCTGCATCCTGACTCACATCCCTCGGTGGTGACCTAACCCAACCTCTGTCCCCCAGACGAGGCCAGCGCCCCAGGCCCAAGCTCAGGGGAATGTGGGTCAGGAGAAGCCTTTTGGATTTCCTCCCCAGACTGCCTCCCTCAGGGTCACTCCTGCCCTGTCCTGCCTCCTGAAGGGCTGCAGGGAGCTAGACGGTCACCCCAACACACATCCATGTCTGAGTCCCTGGGACCTATGGATGAGACCCTCCTAGGTTATCCTAATCCTATGAGCGTCCATGAAGGAGAAAGGAGAGGAAAGCCAGACTCGGGAAGGCAGAGGCAGAGGCTGGAGGGACACAGCCCCAGACCCCGGAGAGCCCAGAGTCCAGGAGGAGCCCTCCCGCCCAGCCTCTCCCAGGACAGGCGCCTCAGGCTCACCTGCACAGGTGCACTTCCCCACAGGACCCTCATGGACACCCCCATGGAGACCCAGGCCCCGGGGAAGCCCCGCCATGTCACAGGCAGAAGCACAACATAAAACCTTAACCTGCCAGGAGCCCGGGATCCCTTCAGAGCTCTGCACACAGGCAGCTTCGAGTGGAGGGCAGATCTCAAAGGGAAGGGTGGCCGTGAAGTCCCACCAGAGGGAGCAGGAGGCCCTGCAAGGCCCAGCCCTACAGCTGCAGGAATGGCTTCCAGTGACTGAAACTACTCCCTCGCTAAGGCAGGAAGTTCTCAATACCTTAACTACGCTCTCCAATAAAAGAGGCAGAATTTTAAATGTCTGCAGACCTAAAGGCGATGCATCAGCTGCCTGGAAGACTTATTTACGGGGACCCTAGAATTCCTTCAAAAATGTAGGCGCTTTGCAGTCCGAAAGGACAGTGGTCTTGTCCCATGCAGCCATCAAAGAGATCTACTTGAATACTTCCAGGGACAGGGAGCTCACTACCTCAAAGGGGTGCCCGCTGCACAAGTGCTACTCTGCTAAGTCGTCAACAGGTGCTACAGTTGGGCCCCAGGAGAAGCAAACAGTGAAAACGCTGCACCACTCCCATCGTGCGGCCTTCCCCCTCTCCACTCCCACAGAAGGCAGGCGGCAAGGAGAAAGCTGGCAGGCCAGCTGCCGAGCTGTGTCCTGTCCCCTCCACCCCAGGGATGCTCCAGAGTCCCAGGAGGGGCTGCACCCACCGTCCTCACAGCGGGTCCCACCGACGCCAGGAGGGCAGCGGCAGGCGCCCGTCACAGGGTCGCAGGTCCCACCGTTCTGACAGCCGCAGGAGAGGCTGCAGTTCTTCCCGAAGGTGTCTGGAGGACAAGCTGCAGGCAGGGGCAGTGGAGCACGAGGGTCACAGCCTGCAGGAGTCTGGGCCCGGAAGGCCCTCTGGGGGACATCGAGACACCCTCCCAGGGAGTGAGCCACCCGCGCCACAAACAGTGCCATTGCGCCCCCAGTCCTGCCCCAGCACATGGCAGGCATCGCTAACCAGTCCCGCGTCCTCTCCCTCTGAACTGCGGCACGTCCACCTTCTCAGCAGGGCTTTCCACAGGCAGAGCCCCGGAGATGGTCACGACGGCCCTGAACCAACCAGCGCCGTGTGCCTGGCCCAGGGTTACAGGACAGAGGCAGGGAGAGCAGGTCCCGCTACCAACCTGCCAGGCGGCCTGGGTCGTGGCTGCTCTCACCCAGGACATGGACGGGACCGGCCCGCCCACCAGCTACTCTGTGTCACACCCCCTTCGCTGCCTTAGCTGTTGGCCTGCCTGACCCCAGACCATCCACGAGGGGCAGATGCCAGGCCCCACCAGGCCCCTCCAGGCCCCACCAGGCCCCAGGCTCCCCCAGCGCCTACAGCAGCGCCTGGCACTGAGTGGGCTGCCCATGGACTGTGGGATCGAGTGGGTGGGCCCACCGGCCCCCCTGCCCAGGGTCCCAGGACTCATGCCACCCCCAGCCCCACAGCCTCACTCTCATTGCAGATGAGCCCAGTCCAGCCCTCGGGGCAGTCACAGCCGTCCAGGCCCGGGAGGCAGGCCCCCCCATTCCGACAGTCGTCACAGGTGAGGCTACAGTCCTGGCCAAAGGAGGCGTCCAGGCAAACTGGGGGCAGATTGGGGTGTAGGGGGCATGTCAGGGCCTACCTGGTCCAGCCGGGCTCAGCCCCACACATGCTGTGCAAACCCAGCACCTTCTCTGGGCCTCGGTCAAACAAGACCACTACAGGGCTCTTCCTCAAGCTCAAGACCACAGGGTGGGCAGCGGCTGGGCCAAGGGGGCGCTGGCTGTGGTCCCTGAGAGCAGAAGCCCCACGGCTGGGCCCACCTCTCACCAAACTTCTCCATCAGCGTGTGTTCGCCCCGGGCCTCTGCTGCCTCCTCTTCCTCCTGGGCCCCGATGTAGTCGTCTTGGAAGAGGTGGGGCAAATCATCCTGGAGCATCGCCACATGTGGAAGGGGCCGCACGACGGGCAGCTGGCCGTCGAGGTCCACCTCGGGTATCTCCAGGGCTGGGTGGGGTCACAGAGGCCCCTTAGCCTCTGCCACCCACCTGTCCCCCCAGTACTGGACCCTCCTGCCCCTCGCTGCCCAGAGCCCACAGGTGGCTCAGAGCCTGAGCCCCACCGCCTGTGAGCTCCCACCTACAGCCCCTGCTGTGCCCATCCCTCCTCAGCCTGGTGGCAAGGGAGCATCCCAGTTGCACTCCTGACCCAGCACGGATGGGGAGGTAGGGGCAGGGGCAGCTGTCTTCCCTTTGGATGCTGTCCTCACTTCTGTCCCTTGTGTCACCTGGGCAGGGCAGGAGCTAGACCACCCAGGACCCCCTGGCAACACCCTGCCCTGGAGGATGCCCCTCTGGCCAGCCCCTTCCCGTACCCTGTTGCCCCAGGCCTGGCCCACAGCAGGAGGCAGGACTGAGGTGGGCCCAGCCAGCCAGGAGGGGACGCGTGGGGACACCAGGAGCAGGTGCCTAGAAGGCAGGGTCCCTGAGGTGAGAGGGGCAGACTCACGGACACAGCCCCTGCGGTCCTCATCCAGCCGGAAGCCAGCCTCACAGGAGCACTGGAAGGAGCCGGCCAGGTTGGCGCAGTGGTGCTCACAGCCGCCGCGGCCGGAGGCACATTCATCCACGTCTGCGGGCAAACCCGGGGTTGATGGGGTGGGGCCTATCCTCTGGGGGTCAGGGATCAGGGCCCTCCCAGCCTGCCTCTGCCCACTGGACTAAGGCCGTGGCTGCAGCTGCTGGAGGATGCCCACACCACAGCCGTCCTCCTGGCTCCAGCATCAGAGCAACAGGGAAAGCCGGGCCAGGAGCAGCCAGGGGTGCAGGCCTAGCCTGTGCATGAGCCACTGCTGGTGGGGGTCACAGGCAGGTCCGCACGGCCCTGTAGACACCAGGCACTCAACCAAGTCCTGGAGGCAGAGCACAGGGAGAGGCCAGCCTGGGCCCCAAGGGACCCCCACTCCCCCCGCTTCCCCTCACTCACCCTCACATCCGCAGCCATCAGTGCTGAGCCGGTAGCCGGCGTAGCAGCCACACTCATACCCGCCGGGGCTGTTGGTGCAGACCTGCTGGCAGCACGGTGAGTCAGCGCAGTCGTCCACGTCTGCGGGGCACACACCAAGGCCGCTGGCACCTGCTGGCTCGCATGCCCTCCCACACCCACCAACACACGTGCCCCCGCATGCGCTCACACATATCCATGCACTGTCCCTGCCCCCTGCACACACACACATAGGATGTATGCCATGGCCCTACGGCCACCAGCTGGCTGTAGGGGCCAGATTCGGGGGCTGCAGGGTGGTGAGGAGTCCAGCTTGTAGCGGGGTCCCTCCTGAAGAGGGGACCCCACACACCCCAGGGTTCCAGGTGCTGCTCCCAGCACTCGGGACTGAGCAGAGGGGAGGAGGGAAGCCTGGATGGGGTGTGGGTGGTGGGTGCTCAGCATCATCATGCTGCCCAGGGCAGAGCAAGCAGGACGGGGAGGGGACCCAGAAGCAGCTGCCCAGTCACAGCATCAAGCCCTTGTGCAGATGGGAGGCAGGTTGCGGGGAACCCGTGCGCACCGATGCACGTCTTCTGGTCCTCATCCAGCTCGTAGCCACGGGGGCAGGTGCAGAGGGGCCCCGCACTGCTGTGGCTGCAGCCATGCGAGCAGCCCCCGTTGTTGGCCTCACAGCTGTTCACGATCTCCATCTCGATACCTGCGAGGAGACCGCCACAGGGATGTGGGGTGGTGGCTAGGTGATCCCTGCCGGTGGTCCTCCCTGGCCCCAGCAGCCAGGTCGTGGCCCCCAGGCCCTTCCTACTGGGAAACGGGCAGCACACAGCTCCTGGGCTAGGGGGCTCTGGAACATCCTGCCGAGCTCCCCACTCCCCTCCTCAAGCCCACACAGCCCCACACCCAGCATTCCCCTGCCCTGGGCAGGAGAGCTCCTCCCCTTGGCCAGCCCACAGCATGCCAGTGACTGTGGGGAACTGGGGAAGTGAGCTGCTGCCCCGGGTCCCTCCACAGCCCAGGGCAGCAATGCCCGCCCACCATCCACTCACGGTAGCACTGCCGGCCATCAGCACCCAGCTCGTAGCCAGCGTGGCACATGCACTTAAAGGACCCCCGGGTGTTGAGGCAGCCGTGGGCGCACTGGGCCTGCCCTGTGGCACATTCATCCACATCTGGATGGGAGAGATCAAGTCAGGGGGGCTCTGGGCTGCTGGCCTGGGAGGGGCAGCCCCTGGGGAGAGGCCTCCGTATAGAGGGGTCTCCCTGGGGGTCCAGGCTCAGGCCCACTGTGCTGGGAGGGGTCCCCCCTGGGTGTCAGGCCTGCCGTGCCAGAAGGGGTCCCCCTGGGGTTCAGGGCTCAGGCCCTCTGTGCCGAGAGGGGCCACCCAGGGTTCTATTCCTACTTCCTGTTCCCCGGCTTCACGACCAGGGCAGCCCACCTGAGCATCGCCGTTCTCCTCAACAGGACCAGGTGCAGAGTCATGCTCCCTCTCAGAGCGAGGACACAGGTCTGCCCTGGAGCCCCACCAGCTTGCATCCCTGCCCGCAGCATCAGGGAGGGGGGTCCGTCTCTGAACTCACCTCCCATGACAGCGCCACCCCACAGTCACCAAGCCCGGTATAGGGCCTGACACAGGAGGGGTCTTTCCCAGGGGCTGTCTACCCACATCACTGGCCATTAGGGCCCAAACCCCGGTGTGCAATCCCCGCCACTGCTCTGGTCACAGCCCCTGAGATTCCTTGGGATGAAGCTGACCCTCAGCCCGACCCCTGCAGAGCCCATTGCGGCCCCTGCACCCCAAGCAGCAGGCCAACAGCACCTAACACACCCCTTCCTGGTGTCAGCACCCTGGGGCACCCCTGTCTCTCGGACCCCCGCCGGGAATGCCTGGGGGAAAGGCCACAGCCTGCCCTGGGTACACCCTGAGGGTTACAGGGGATGTGCAAGACCCCTGCTCAGAGCTGCATGTGCAGGGAGGAGGGAGCCCCCAACTCCTGTGATGGGATAATGAACACGGCCGGCCGCTCAGCGCACTCCCCTGAGGCAGAGGATGAAGAAGCACGTATCTAGAAAGTGGTGCCCAACTGGGACCTGGGACAATTCTAAGTGTGCATGCTAACAACCGGCAGAAACATCCAGAAGTTGGCCTTAGAGATGGCACCGGGGCTACAGAGATGCCCCTTCCTTTCTTCTTGTGGTCTCCTGTTTCCATGACAACCACGCACTACTAAGCTAATACAAGAACTACTTAAAAACACGACCCGAGATCTCCTGCTTACTTCTGCCAAAATAAGACTTGGGCTCCTGGTCCTTGTCCCCTCCCCATCTCCACCCTTGGGGCCCAGGACCCCCAAAGCTGTCCCCAGGGTGGGGCAGGGTACGGGGAGAGGCACCTTACCTTCGCAGGACCTGCGGTCAGCAGCCAGCAGGAAGCCCGCACGGCACTCACAGTGGGCAAGGCCCCGGCGCGCCTGGCACGTGTGCATGCAGCCACCATTCCGGTCTGCGCATGGATTCCTCCCTGTGGCCACAGGCCCAGAGGGATGGAGGCAAGGGGTAGGTGGGGTGCTCCTCAGGCCTGGGGTACCTCAGGCCTCTCAGGAGCCCCCCTCCCCATGCTCTTGTTCCTTTGGGCTCCAGTCCAATGGGCTCTCCCAGATGTGGGAGCCCCAAGACACCTCCGAGAAGACAGCTCCTCCTGACCTGCAACCCCCCAGCCCTGCAACCCCCCAGCCCTGCAACCCAAGGCCACTCTGCCTCCACTGTTCAGCCCCTCCACCCACCCTTGCTCCTGGCCAACAGGCGTGTGATCCCTGAGCCCAGCTGAAGGAGCTTCATCCCCAACACCCACCAGGGGCTAGACGATGCCCAAAACACGCCTGGGCAGCCAAGGGGGCCCTGCCTCTCCTGAGGCCCGTGTCCAGCCCCAGCAGCCAAGCAAGGAGGTGAATCCAATATCTATCCCGGCTCCTGCCCTGGGCTTGGGTTTCAGGGTCCCTGGGTGGGTCTGTGGCTGTGTGGGGTATGACGGTCCCAGTGGGGACTCCTGAGGGCAGGCAGCACACGGACACTCACGGACACAGCGCTTTCCGTCTTCCTGGAGCTGGAACTCGGGCCGGCACTGACAGCGGTGCTGGGTCACTGTGAGCTGAACACACTCGTGCTGGCAGCCACCGTTCCCCAGGGCACAGGAATTTATGGCTGGGGACACAGACAGGAGCACAGGTCAGCCTAGGAGGAGCCTCCTGTCATCAGACACAGAGCAGGGACGAGACACGACCACCTCCTGCAGAAAGACTCCACTTCTTTCCTGTGCGTGTCCCAGGAGCAGGGACTTTGAGAGGGTGTTGACGGGTTTGGCTTCAACTTCCCAGCCCAGAGACAGGGTACGCAGAACCACGGGCCGCCTCTGGATCCTTGTCCCCAGCTGCCCCAAGGACTAGGTGTAGCCTGGCACTGCAGAGCTACCCTGCATCACCTGGCATGGAATGCAAAACACCGGGCACGCTCTGAGAGCCAGTGAGTTCGGGACCCAGGGGCCGAGCGGACTGGGAGACTCCTGGAGGAGGTGGCGGAGGTCCAGATGTCTCCACCGCCCTGTCAGGCCAGCGCAGGGGCAGGCGAGGGGTTGCCATAGATCTAGCCTCCCACTCCTCGTGGAGCAGCCCAGCTCATGCCCACCCTGCATGGTTTATGTGGGAGCAGGAGCCACAGGAGCAGCCACGACATCCACACAGACTGGGTTGTGGCCTCGAAGCTCTGAGGACACTAGGACCACACTGATGGCAGAAGCAATGCCCTTCAAGGCAGGTAAGTTTGGAAAATCCAAAACAAGGCCCTTGTGAGAGCACTCCGTTTCCTCACGTGAGGCACACAGTTTGGGAGCCTCTGCCGAGGGTCCCCTCCAAAGCCAAGCCAGCCCTGGAGGGGGGTACACCAGGAAGGACACGACTCTGTCTCCTGGTTGCACCTGCCCTGTCATATGCACAGAGAAGCAGTGGAGACATGAGGCCTGGGCCAAATCAAGATGGTCTGCTGCCCCCTTAGCCCTTTCCCCATCCTGCCACCCCCGACTCTGCGCTGATCCCCCCAGGGCCCTGCCTGCCTCTCCTCATATGCTGTGCTTTAGGCACCACCATCAGGACGCCTGGGTGGCTCAGTGGTTGAGCGCCTGCTTTCAGCTCAGGGCGTGATCCCGGGGTTCCGGGATCGAGTCCCACATCGGGATCCCTGCAGGAAGCCTGCCTCTCCCTCTCCCTCTGCCTCTCTGTGTCTCTCATGAATAAATAAATACAATCTTAAAAAAAAAAAAAGGCACCACCGTCACAGACGTTTCTGAGCATGACCTAAGCCACCCCCATTCCTGGAGCTGTTTGTCCTCATGACTCCAAGTGCATCGCTGCTTGAGACTCGTAATGGGAACCAGAAGCCCCTCCTGACAGAGGGCCAGGCACACAGAGAGGGTCTTGGAGCCCAGAGGGGTGGTAGGGGGCACCAGGAGGACCCTGGGAGTGGTGGCCGGGCTGGAAAGAAGCCCCTCCCGAAAGGCAGAGCCCCCAAGTTGAGCCCAGGGGCAATCAGACAGAAATCACCAGCGGGTGGGCCAGGCAGGGGGAGCCTGGGCCCCCATCTCCTGCTCTGCTCAAGTCCTAACATTCCAGATGCTCCCAAGCTGTGTGCGTAGTGGAGCCAAGCCCAGTGTCATCCTGCACATCATGTGCCACGGGTTTCCAGAAAGCTGAACGGGGCGGATGTTTCTCAGGCACTGGGCTGTGCAGCGCGGGGAGGGGCCGGCTCTGGCGTGGCCGGTGCCCAGAGCTGGGGGTGAGGGTTCCAGCCCCCTCGGTTGTTTCTATTTTTTTTTTTTTTTCCCTCGGTTGTTTCTAAACCCGGCTGTGGAACCCACCTGCCAGCCCGGGCACTCCTGCAATTAAGGACTTGGGCCCAAAGCAAAGCTGACGGCCCTTCAGAAAATGGGCAGTTAGGGGGCTAATGCTTGTGTCCCTGCAGGATTCGTATGTGTACCCCTAACCCTGAACCCCCAGTGTGTCCCTGGAGACAGAGCTTTCGTGGAGACACTTAAGGTTATAGGAGATCACAAACGTGTGGCCCTGATCCAACAGAATCTGTGTCCTTATACAAAGAGATGTGAGATCTCTGGTTCTGTATCTCCTTCTGCGGCAGGAGGACACGGGGCCAGGGGGAGGGGGTGTCCAGGAAGGGGACCCCACCAGGAACCCCCTTGGCTGGCACTTCCCACCTCCAGAGCGGTGAGAAAATACATTTCTGCTCTTCAAGCCACCCTGCTGCGGCACCTGTTCCAGCGGCCTGAGCTCATACACGCTCCCTGCCCAGCTTGTGAATCCCAGGACCCGGGGCTTCAGCCCAGGGCTGCTCGGCCCCTTGTGGGTTCCAGGAGCTGCCGGCAGGGGCCACCACCACCCACGAGCCGCAGGGGTGAGGCGTCCACTCACAGAGGCACGGGGCCCCACCGGGTCAGGAGACCGGACACACGTGGGAAACACACGACACCCGGGGTGGAGGGCCCACTCTGCCTGGGCCAGCAGGTCCCTGCTCTTGGGGCCACAGGCGGCAGCCCTGAGCCCTGGGCGGGGATCCAGGGTGGGAGCCCAGCACCAGGTGCATCCGAGCGCCAGGGAGGAAGCAGCCCGGGGGGTGCTGTGGACAGCTGGCTTGGAGTGGCTCTGGGGCGAGGCAAGGGGCTGTGCCCTGGCAGGCCCCCAGCGGGACACAGGGCTGCCAACAGGACGCAGGGCTGTCAGGGGGACGCTGCACCCACCGGCCAGTTCTGCTGCAGCCTCGAAAGCCAGCCCTGTGGTTTCTGGGCAGGCTCGGGGGTGGCCCTGGTTCCCGCTGCCTTCACGGGGTTTGGTAATTACTGCTCTCAGACTGGCTTGGTTTTTAGAGGTCCCAAGAGTCTCACACCACGTGTGGTCAAAGGCCACCCACACAGTCCTTCCTTCTAGAAAGCCCTCTGTTGGGGACAGGACCAGCATGGCCGGGCGGGAGGGGGTGGCTGCCTGGCTGAGCCAAGGGGACCTCTCCTGGGCTCTGCCCGCCTCAGCCCCCCAGGCCGTCGTGGGTTGCCTGCTACTCTGCCTTGTGCGTGCTATCCTGTCTCCCACCCTCAGGTTGGGGCCTCTGTCCTGCAAGGCGAGCACGATTATTGTGGCTGTGCAAGGGGCCGCCCTCACCCACGTGCCAGAGGCTGGACCGGCCGGCCTCCTCACAGACCACAAACCCACCAGCCACCACCACTCCCAGGCCCAGCCAGGGAAAGACAGCCACGACGGCGGCCCCAGGGCCCCCGTGGTGCCTACTGCCTGCCCAGCAAACCCGAGGGTAAAGCAGAGAGGTGAGCCCCCGGCTCCGCTGCAGCCCCGAGGTGCATACCAGGCTGCCGTTCACACAGCCACCCAGCCCCCGGCCCCGGCTCCAAGCTCATTTCTGCCCTGCTTACACTCACCAACCTTCCCCACCGCACGGCCCAGTCTGTCTTTGCTTCCCCGCTGGGTTTCCTCATCCAGCCCAGGGCCTGTGACCACCACCTCTGGCTCCCCTGGCTTGGGGTATGACCATCCCATCACCCCTGGGTGCCGGCAGGCTGCACTTCTGGGGTCCTGGGCAGGGAGTCTCAGGAGCAGGGCTGCTTCTCCCATGGGCCCATCCAGATACAGCGGTCCCTTGGGGCTGGGACGGCACCCTCCTTTCCTGCAGCTGCAGCTCTGGAGGGTGCTGGAGAACATTCCCAGAACCGCATGTGTGGCTCTGCAGGGATGGGTATAGAGACAAGCCTGGAGATCTGCACCTTCCCGCTGCCTGGGGCTTTGGCATCAACCCCAGATGCTGCCAGCAGGGCCTCTAGGGGGGCCAGGCAGCCTCCCCAGGCCTCCCCTCTGGGGCTGGAGGGCCTGTGAAGCCCCTTGCTACCCTCTCACTGGGAGAGCCAGGCCTGGTGGGGAGAGGGGCTGCCCCAAGGCCATGTGGCACTAGTCTGACAGAGGCCCAGGGAAAAGCAGGGCTGGGGAGCCCTTCCAACCACCCTCCTAGGAGGGGGAGAACCAGGGCAGGGGCATCTGGCTACTGTTGAAGGCGGGTGGGGCATGCATGCTGACAACAGACTCCTCCCGAAGAGCTGGTGTTGGGGCAGGGAGGCGGGTGTTAGTCCAAAAGGCAAGCAGGGGCAGAGGCCAAGGGGAGGGGCAGGACGGAGAGCCCATCTCTTCCCAGTGGCTGGCCCAGAGCATCCCATGAGACCCTCTACTGGTTGACCCAGGGATGCAGTGATCCCTCACACGGACCCCCTAGTGCATTGCCTGCCGGGCTGGAACATGGAGAAGCATCCCTGTCCGAGGCCAGGGCCCAGAAGGGACCACTAGGCAGGTGTCCTGGTGGCTCAGAGCAGCCAGCTGCAGGGAGGAGGTGGGTTTCCCTGTACCAAATGTTAAACCACCCAGCGGCGGGTCTCCATGGGTTTACAGGCTGGCGCTGTGTGAGACATCACAACAAAGCTAGAATGACCGACCTTAACACATCACCTGACCAAAGCACTCCCAGGCCCTGAGTCAGGAAAGGAAAGAGGCCAATTCTGTGACCCAAGAGTGACAAGCAGGGTCAAGTAATCCCGAGCCCTGCTCTTCCCACCCCGGAGGCTCCCTGGCACCAGAGGGATGCCAGGCTACTTCTGCTTCTCCCAGGCCAGGCTAAGTGGGTGGTGCTCATGGGCCTCAGGCTGATGGCAAAATCCTTGCAAATTCTCATTTTTAAGAATTGAAATCTTTCTGTGTTTTATATCCACCAAATCTCTGCAAAGGAGAGATGAGAGAAAGCTGTGCATTTCCTGTCCTCTCCCTGCCTGGGAGGCAAGTTCCACAAGTGTTTCAAGGCCCCGCTTGTGTGTTTCAAGGCCCCCTCTCAAGCAGGCCTCCTCTGAGGACCTCCCGCAGCCCACAGGGCCCAGGGACATGCAGCACCCTAAGAGATCCCAGCACGCAGGACGGGGACATCCCCGGGGACACCTTCTCCACCCCCATCCCACATCTCTAATGCTCACTCCAAGCTGCTGGGTAGCATCGGGGGCCTGGGGCTGTTTCCTGCCAGCCTGCAGAGTCCCCCGAGAGCTCACAGCACCCCTCCCCCAGAAGAGGAGCCCAGAAGGCCCCAGGGGAGGGGTCCAGAGCAGCTGCACTCCAGCTGTGCAGCCTGCCCCACAGCTGCTGATACCTGTACGGATTCTTCCCATAATCATCTGCTGCAGCCCTAGGGTGGCCCAAGCTCAGAAGGCACCCTGTAAAGCTTGGACAAGAGCAGCTCCTCCCCATGTCCTGCACCCTGGGAGCTCCAGAGGACAGGGGGACAAGGCCCCACAGTTCTCAGGGGCAGGAAGTCCAGTTGCACCCCACTCAGAAAGCTTGAGGGTCTAGGAGGGCCTCCATCAGGTCCCCACCTTGAAGCCACTGTCCTATGACCTGGGATGCATGGCCACCCCTGCCTACCCACCCAAGACCACCACTGCAGCTGGGCAGGTCCCTCAGCAACCAGAAGGGTACCTTAGCAAGCAGGGAGAGGCAGCCCTGTGCAAACACTTCCCGCTCTGCCTGTGGAGAAGCTTCCTGGAGACCCCTGCCCACGGTGGGAGTTTCTCTGCAAGGCCCAGGCCCCTCCAGGAAGGGCAGCTCCCAGGACACCTGGGTGGCTCAGCGGTTTAGTGCCTGCCTTTGGCCCAGGGCATGATCCTGGGGTCCCTGGATTGAGACCCACATCGGGCTCCCTGCATGGAGCCTGCTTCTCCCTCTGACTGTGTCTCTGCCTCTCTCTCTCTCTCTCTCTCTCTCTGTCTCTCATGAATAAATTAAATTTTTTTTTTTAAAAAAGGAAGGGCAGCTTCCTGCAGGCTATGTCAGACAAACCCACCCCAATCCCAGACTGGGGACCAGCCTGCATCCTGGCAGGCTGCCAGCTCCCAGGAATTCCAGGTACAGAGAATTTACTAGAAATAGCCAGGTGCGTGTAGGTAAGGGGGACACAGTGTGCACTTCTGCTGGGAGTGAGGGTCAAAGAAAAGAGAAAGCCTGAGGTCAAACACCAGCATTGAGGAGACAGCTTACAGCGATGGGGGACTCCAGGAGCTGGGAACCTGCACTGAGGGAGCTGCAGGCCGTCTGGAGCTCGCCTGCATGTGCAGTGCTGGGGTCCCATGCTGGGGGTGCTATGCTGCGGGTGCCATGCTGGGGGCACCACATAGAGGGGCCGTGAGGTCCCAGCGGCTTCATGCCAGGCCGAGCAGACCACGCCCAGGAGCCCTGGCATCAGACCCCCAAAAGACTTTTAAAATAAGCAAATGGGATCCCTGGGTGGCACAGCGGTTTAGTGCCTGTCTTTGGCTCAGGGCTGGATCCTGGAGACCCGAGATCGAATCCCACGTCGGGCTCCTGGTGCATGGAGCCTGCTTCTCCCTCTGCCTGTGTCTCTGCCTCTCTCTCTCTCTGTGACTATCATAAATAAATAAAAATAATAAAAATAATAAAATAAATAAATAAATAAATAATAAAATAAGCAAATGCCACAGATCAAGACTTCTGGGGCCCAGAGCACTGACATCTCCCGGGGAAGGCTCCTACGTGGCAAGGGGATGGGCTGGGGACCACAGCGAGGCTGAAGGGCATCCCTCCTGAACTGCCCGCCGCCCATGGCTTCAAGCCTCTCTCAAAGGCCCCTCCCATCAGCACCCACATTCCTGCCATCCAGCCTCGGTGAAGGCCACTGTCAGCAGAGATGGGGAGGCCCTCGACAGACTGGGGGTGTCTCGGCCCCCCTGGACCAGCCCCCAGGGACACTCTCACCCAGAAGAAGGCTGAGAAGGGATGTCGGGGGGCCTGGGTAAACCAGCGGCTCTCAGAAGCCCCCTCTCCCAGCCCCCAACGGGTGGCAGCTGGGGGTGGCGACGCCATCGGATTTGTCTGGAAGCGCATTACAACACTTCCCACATCTGTTTCCACTTTCCGACCAGAGAAACTGCGGGGCAGCTGTCCCACTGCCCGAGCGGCGCCCGGACACGTGAGAGTGTGTGTGCCCTGAGGCCCCCCCGGGGCTGGCATGCTGCCCTGCCACATAGCAGCAAGGCACGCGGGACGAGGCCACTCAGAGCCCGCCGGGCCCGCTCCAGGCCTCCAAGGTGGAAACAAGGGATGTCCTGCCCCCAACCCCCCCCAGAGAACGACCACCACACGGCCTCCCAGACACAGTGGCCCCCTACCCTCCACCATTGCATCCAGAGCCAGCAGGGAGAGGGGCAAGGGAGGGTGGACAGCGAGCGCTGGACCCTGGCCTGCAGCCCCTCCACCTTCCACCTCAGCAGGTGCCCAGCGCTGTCCCTGGGAATCCTGTGCTTGCAGGGATGGCAGGCTGTGGCCAGGGCACCTCCAACAAGCCCACTGTCCACGGAATAAAGACCCTACAGAGGAAGTGAGGGTCGAGGTCCCGCTTCTTGGCTCCCTCTTCTCCGCCTGCCACCGGCCAATCCCTACACCTCCCAAGGCTGGGGTGGGGGGACCAGGGCCAGGAACCCTAGCTCCACAGGCCAAGACTGGCCTCATGCTCCCCTGCCCCTGCCCTCACCAGCCTCCCCTGCCACCCTGCAAGCACCCAAGTCATCCCTGAGTCTGGTCCCGGGCCTGGGACCCCACTGACCCACCACAGCTGCTGCTCAGAGAGGGCTCTAGAGTATGTTGGTGGCCCAGGGGCTCCCCGCAAGGAACATGGCCTCAGCATCCCAGGCTCACAAGGTTCTGCCTCAGCATGGGGGAGCCAGGCCCCTGGGACTCTTCTTTCCCTCCCATGCATGGAGGGGGCAGGCCGGCGAGGGCCCCCAGGAGCCGAACACACTCTGCACAATGGAGACACCATAAAAGAGGCTGCTGCTGAGCAGACAAGCCCCATAGGGTCTCCTCGTCCCAGAGTACAGGGACCCCAGCCCCATCCCACCGGGCAGACCCAGGGCAGGTGCACACCTGAGGCACGGGCCCAGAGGGAGGGCCAGCCACTTCCAGGGCCACAGGGCACTTACCCAAGCAGGTCCTGCCATCTGCATGGAGCCGGAATCCGGGCTTGCACTCGCAGAGGTAGGAGCCAGGTGTGTTCACACACCTTTGCTGACAGCCGCCATTGTGCAACTGGCACTCATCCACATCTGGATGGGGACACAGTGCCAAAGGTTAACAGCCAGTCGCCATCTGAGCTGGCCCCAGGGACCCCAATCTGGGCCCCTCACTGAGCACATGGACCCCTGCCCGGGTGCCCGAGCTCCGAGTCCATGCTTGCTGGAGCAGAGTGGGGAGAAGCCTGGGCCTATCCTCACACCTGGCCAGCCTGCACAGGAGGAAAAGCCACCACCTCTGGGGTGGCCAGGACATGGGGAGCAACTGAGAGAGTCAGAAAGAACGAAGGCAGCAGTGGTCTGACCAGTGAGGTGGCTGCAGTGGGTACTGGGCTGAGGTCAGGGGAGGCCTAGCTCCTCATGCCTTTCAAGGCTGAGCTCGGAGCACATGCTCTTTTCCAAAGCCCAAATCCAGAAACACCCTCAGGATGGTGCCAGCCGCCTCTCCAGAGCCCATGAGCCCAAAAGGAAAAGCCAGGAATTCATGAGATGCCCTTGCCCAGGCTTCGGCAAGGGGGAGGCAGGTCGAACAATGTGCCCCCAAATTCACATCCATCCTGAGGCTCAGAACGTGACCTTGAGAGGTAGGTATAATTTGTTATCCGTACTGGGTAAGATAAGCCCTAAATCCAGGACGGGTCCTGATAAGAGCTACACAGGGAGGCAGAGGGTAGACAGAGGTGGCCACAAGCCAAGGAACAGGAGTAGCCATGAGACGCTGGAAGGACGAGGCAGGGAAGCGTCTCCTCTGGAGGTTTCAGAGGGAGCTGTGGGTACCTCCATGCCGGACTTCCAGCCTCCAGAAGAATAAGAGAATATGTGTCTATGGCTGAGTTTGTTTGGGTCCCAGGAAACTAACTCAGGTGCCGTCTGCCTGAGGAGGGGGCTCCCAATGCTGGGGTCAGGAGCCCACCAGCCACATCCCCAGGACAGGACCTCGTGCAGGTCCCAGGCACTCCGCTTCTAAGAGAACAGCTCCCATCTGAGACCACCGGCCTCCAGGACAGGACACCTGTGCCCATGGTACCTCAGGCCACAGGGCAAGCGCTGACCAGAAGGGGATAAGGCCACCCCAAAGGCCTGGGGTAGCTGCCCCAGGAACCCAGCTGAGGACAGGAGAAGCAAGAAGACCCTCCCCAGAGCTAGTGGCCAGGAGGCCTGCACCCCAGGAGGGTCCCCTCCTTCTGCAGGAACACCTGCAGGTGAGGCTGCCCTCACCTCATCCCGGGGCACCAGGGGAGGCTGGGCAGCAGCTGAGGTGGTCAGAATAAGCTGCTGAAGACAACTGTGTTCCCGGCTAATGCCAGGAGAGACACAACTGTCGGGAGACACGGGGATAGAGGGAGGAGGCTGCTGCAGACACAGGGCAGCCCCGGCACACTGGGCATGGGGACGGAAGCCGGTGCCTGGGCCTCCGGCCAGCCCACACTGCAGACGCCAGCCTCACCGGCTGAGCAGCCAGCTTCCCCAACCACAAAAGCAGGGAGACAGACACACAGACGCCCCACGCAAACCTCTACGAGCCAGGACTCCACCCTCCAGTGCCCACCCGTGAAAATGCCCGCCTTCCATGCTCCCACCCTAACATGCCAGCCATCCGAGCCCACTTGTGAGGGGGGCTAGGCTCCCCCAAACACCCCAGCGCCTGCCCGCAGGCAATGCTTCCCACACATGGGAACCATGCCGCCAGCCAGCGCTCTGATATGTACCTAGACCCCCAGAAACGACACCAAACAAACCCCAGGAGGCCAGGGCCTCTGCTCAGCACACAGGCCAGGTCCACTCCAGGGAGAACCCCAAGGCCCTGCCAAGCCCTGAGACTGCCTCAGAGAGAAGATGAAGACCCACAAAGGCACTCCATTGCCTGTGGCAGCCTGGAGCTCTCTCAGAATGGAGTCAGGATGATTCTCGGGAAGAACCTTGAAGGCAGAGGTCAAAGGCTCCCCAGTAGAGCCCCAGAGAGGATGGGGGACAGAGAGCCCCAGGGCCCTCCCATAAGACAGTCAGCTGGGAGAGGGAGGGAACGGGGAATGGACAAAAGGGCAGGGCGGGCAGCACCCAGAGGGGCTCAGGGAGGAGACCCTGCCCATCCCTCCCAAGCTCAGATCCCTCTCTCTGAAAGGATCCCTAAGAGGTAAAGATGTGACCCCAGAGGGCACAGCTCTGGGCACATGGTAGGTGCTCAGTAAAGCTTTGGGGAAGATGTGCCAGGTGTGTGTAGTCCAAGGGCAGGTGGACAGCAGTCTCACAGTCTAGAGCAGCCCTGCCAGGCGTCATTCTAGCAGGTGTCATTCTGGCATGCTGCTGTGCTCCTGACAGGCCTTGGAGGCAGGTGCTGGGTGAGCAGGCAGGCAGGGCTGCTGGCTTCTGGAAACTCTGCTCTCGGCCAGCAGCTTCACGCTCATGCTCGGCTCACTGTAGACCCCCAGCTGGGGGACAGGCTGATTCGGGTGGCTCTATACCCCTGAGCCGCTCGGACACCTGGCTGGGAGGCCAAGCCCACCTGGAGGACCACATCCTCCAGCAACTCCTAGGCAGGTCCAAGCAAGCCGTCCAGGACACACTGGGAGCCCCGGACAGCATCCGAGCCTCCGCCAGCCCAGCTGCCCTGTGGGCCACAGGGACATCAAGTGGACAGTCTGGGAAGAAGCACTTAGACCTGGGGCAGGAGGTTGCCATCAGCCAGCAGGGCCCCACCAATGGGCCTGCCCCCACAGCTGAGGCCTCCCACCCTGGCTCACCCCCTGCCCACATGACCAGTGTTCTCCTGGTCCCCCCTGTTGCCCGCAAAGGGACATTCGGACACAAGTATCCATATCAGTGGACAGAAATCCTTCTCCTTGCTAAGATATACAAGGCACAGCTGCAAGCTGTCTCCCCCGGCGCTCCTCTTGGGAAGGACTGGCACACTGACTGTGGCTCCAAGCTCTCCCCTGGCCCTGGAGCTGCACTGGCCTGGGGGTCTGCAGTCCACCACCCATGGGGACAGGATCTGTGAACAGCAGCCTGACAGGTGTGACAACGCCCAGCCACCATTTCCAGCACCACTGAGTGCGGTCAGCCTGTGTGGGTATCGAGACACAGCCGGCAGCTGGAGGGTTCCCCCTCCACCTCTTCTGCAGAGCAGCAGGGCATCTGGCCACATGACCTCCTGCTGGGCCCCTTTACAGAGGAAGCAAGCCAGCACCTGGTTCCCTAACCAGCCCACCCCACTCCTGAAGCAGCCATGTGGGGGCAGAACAGTGCTGTCTTCAGCTGACGCCCACCACCTAGAGACCCTGTGACCATGGCTGTGACCATGGCTGTGGCCATGGCTGTGACTAGAGAGCCACAGGGTCCATGATCTTCAAGGAGAGTGGGGTCAGCTGAATAATGGCCCTCCAAAGGACCCACATCCTAACCCTTGGAGCCTTACCTGGCAAAAGTGACTGTGCAGTGGGCTTAAGTCAAGAATCGTGAGGTGGGCAAGGATCCTGGAGTACCCAGGTGGACCCAGGGTCATCATAGGGTCCTTAGAAGAGGGGGCAGGAGATCAGAGAGGAGAAGGTGGGGAGACAGGGGGCCTCTGGCAGTGTCAACGGAGGCGGGGCCACAGCCAGGGATGCAGTCCCTCCAGACACTGGAAGGACAAGGAAACCTGGGACATCCAGGTTTCTGAATGTGCACTCTGGCCAGCCTGGCCGCCTGACCCCCCAGGGAAGCCCACTGTGCTCTGTGGGGGTGGGATACACTCCCCTGGGCCCAGTCCTGCAGGCCCACTCCCTCCGGATATGCCAACTGGTCTACACATGGTGATTCCTGCAGTGGAACACCTCGAGACCCTCCAAACAGCAGGGCCCCAACTCTCCCAGCCAGCACAGAGGGAGGCCTGGGTCCCCTCCTCCGTCCCCTGACTGAAAGAACTCGAGGACCCCATGTCTCCCATGCTGACCCTATGGAGCCAGGAGATAACACCCAGCCTGGTGCAAACCTCCTCTGCTCTCCCCAACCTTAGGCCCAGCCACCACATGCCGGGTGCAGCCCACACCCACATGGGGAGGAGCTGGGAGCCCAGGAGCACACAGGTCCAGAGCTGGGCTATTTGCAGGAACAGCCAGGCCAGAGGCCCTCAGGAACGGGCACCAGTGCTGGTGCTGCCCTCAGCTGAGAGGTGTGGCTGGGGACTTCGGCAGCTCGAAGATGGGAACTGCCTCCCACACTGGCACTCGGTGACATCACTGTGCTGACACCGGGTGGCTCCCCAGGTGCTGCCTTGGGCAGTCCATCAGCATGCTACGGGGAGCCCATGGAGGCCAGGGTAGAGTCAGCTGCTCCTGCAGAAACCCCCCACTCAGCCCCCCTTCTGAAGCCTCGCCCATGCTTATGTGGAAACCTGAGCCTGCTGGGACGCTGCCAGGAAGCCCGCTCACATGGTTATCAAGTTCAGAATCCTGCTTTCCCCCCAAATATGCCACAGGGTCCTCCTCATGCCCAGAGATCGCACCCCGCCATCCACATCCACCCTTGTCCTCTTCTCTCCGCAAGTTCACACGGGCCCTGGAGCAGGGTGGGGGCTCCCCAAAGCCCAGCCACACACAGCCCCTGGCCCCTGGAGGCTACGCAGCCTCATAGCACTCAGTGTGACCAATGGACCAGTGACAGTGCTGGCCTGGCCTTGGCTGAGCCACCAAGTGGGAGGGCTGCCTACCCCGTGGAGACCCAGCCTGAGACCCAGCTGGCCAAGTGACAAAGCCAGGGGAGGCAGGAGACTACCACCACCAAGGGCCTGCAGCTCAGAGCTCCGTGTGTCCCACCAGAAGGGACAGCGGCAGAGACTGGCCAGGGCACAGCGGAGCAGGCCCCAAACCTCTAAGACCAGGTGCCCTGCAGAGCCCGCGCAGGGGCCAGGAACAGCCTGGAGGGCAGCACCCCGCCCCCACTGTGATCCGGGGGGCACTCACCGCATCCTGTCTCCCATTCCTGAGGATGCCAGCTCCAAGCTCTAAGGAGCTCCTGCGGGGAGGCTGGGCACCAGATCCAAGGGCAGGGAGAGGCAGGATCCACCAGGACAGGGGTGTATCCACTCTCCCTGAGCTGCCGGGGTCCTCGGATCACCCTGCAGCCCACTGGGCTGACCACACTCCCCGGGTTTGGGGAAAGTGACAGAAAGAGGATGGCACCTGCCACATCCACACACGACCCCCAAAGGGGCTCAGGCTCTGGGGACCCCGTAAGGGCAGACCTTGCCTTTAGGGACCCCAGAGGCTCTCTCTTGAGCCTGCCTTCTCTCGACCTCCAGGGGCGCCGCCGCCGCAGGCAAGCGCCAGGGCCCTTTCTCTTCCCTCTGGTGGGGACCATTCTGCTGTCAGCAGCCTCGCGGCCGGCCGGGCGGGCGGGCGGGCGGGGGGAGCCGCAGGGTCCGATGACTCAGGGAGCAGGGCCCGTCCCAGAGGAAGCGCCGCCAGCGGCACGGCCCCCGCCCCGCGCCCCCCAGGCTCTCCAGCCCCGTCCCCCCACCCCGCGCAGGGCCCGCGGGCGCCCACCTGGCCTGCGGTCCCCGACGCCCGCCGCGTAGCCGGCCTGGCCCAGGTGGCACGGGTAGCAGCCCCTCCAGAGGTAGCGGTAGTGCGTGCCCGCCACGCGCGCTAGGCCCCCCAGGAGCCCGAGGCAGCAGAGCGCGGCCAGGCCCCCGCGGGACGCCCCCATGGCCGCGAGCAGCGCGCCCGCCGCCCGCCGCCCGCTCCCCGCGCTCTGCGCCCGCGCCCCGCCCGCCCGCCCGCCCTTCAGGCCTCGGCTCTGCCTCCGCCCCCCGCAGGTGAAGGCGAATCCCCGCGGCGGAGGGCCCGGCCCGCCCCGCCCCGCCCGCCCCGCCCCCTGGGCCCCGCCCCGCCCCGCCCCCTGGGCCCCGCGGGGGGCGCACAGGCCCTCCTCAGGCAGGCACACGGGGACACGTGCACAAACAGACCCACGTGTGCAAATACACACACACGCCGGACCCTGCACAATGTACAGCCACACGCACGCACACACGCGTTCCCAGCTCCTGCACCGAAAAGACCCCAAAGCAGAAAAGGAGGCCACCCTGGCAGTGCCACTGGGGGCTCCAGAAAGACAGTTTGGTGCAGTTGGGTTCCGTCAAGGATGAGTGGGTGGGGAGCCAGGGACTTTGAGTCCCACCCACCGAAGTGGAAATCCCAAGGGGTTGAAGATGCCTACTGCCCCCAAGCCTGGGGTCCAGCACCCTGCACTACCGGGTCCTCTGCTGGACTGGATGGGGACTGGCACCCAGAGGGAGCCTGGGCAAGGGGAATCCCTGTACCCTGAGAGCAGAGAGGCTCAGAGCAAACATGGACTCCCCAGCAAGGACAGCAAGCCCCAGGTGGCAGGCTACAGATGCCCCAGAGGTGCGTCCAACCCCAAAGCCCGGAGCCCCACGTTGCTCAAGGGCACAGCTGGAGGCTCCAACTTTGTCTGAAGCAGGCAGCAGCCACTGTGCCTCATAAGGACCTCGATGAGCCTTGACCCTATGCTGCCCCCTGAGGTCGCACACCCAGCACCCTGCCTCAGCCGGACCTCCTCCCTGGGGTTAACTACCAGGGCCAGGGCCTTACTGGCCAGCACTCTGCCCGGCCCACCTGTGTGCAGGGTCCCAGGGGGCAACCGTGGGCCCGTGGGAGAGAGGCACCAGCTCATCTGGCCCAGTCCTGCCTGCGATGCAGAAGCCAGCCCTTCCCATTGGCCCCCTGCCTGCCAGGCACCTGGCAGGGCAGAAAAGGGCCTGCCTGGGGCCTGCCTGCCTGTCTGCCACCACCCCCTGGGTGAGCTTCTCTCCTGCCCTCCTTGTGAACTGCACAGCAGCCCCTTAACCCCAGCCTCTCACCCTGGGAGCCTCTGCAAGTCTCCCTGACGGGCACAGTCAGGCTGCTGTTGGAACCGTGTCTTCCCCACGGGTCAGCAGTTTATCACTAAACGTACATCTCATTTTCCACCAGTGCTCATAGAAGGCTGTAGGTCCCACCGTCTGCAGCCACCAGCCAGGACACAGGGGGACAGGAGGCCACAGAGAACTTCAGGTCAGAGATCACCCACACCGATGGGCAACAGGGCTGGGGTTCCTCCGCAAGCACCCATCTGGGGTGGAGGCCCTACAGAGGCCCCTCCAGGAATCACTAACTGCTATGCAGATGCCATTCTGCCATCTCTCAGGACTCGGCCCTGGGAGGGAGGAGAATCAAAGACAGGAAGCGGGGACACGGGCCTCGGTCCCCCCCGCCCAACCCCCAGGTCTTGCCCACCCTGGGCAAAGGCTCTCTGCCTTGTTCTGTGTCACAGGGGAGGGCCACAAGCCCCTGTGGCTACCAAGCACGTGAGCTGTCGCTCGTCCCCGTAAAACATGCCACTTTCTTGGTATGAGAGGGAGGTAAAGCATCCTCTCAATTGCTTTTTTATGAATTACACGTTAGAATGACTTTATTCGGATACATTGCATGAAATAAAAAAATACACGATTAAAATCAATTTCACCAATTTTTTTTTTTTTTTTTTTTTTTTTTACTTTTTTAGTGCTGCTTTGGGAAAACGTCGAACTACACGCATGGCTCCCGGCGTGGCTCACTGTCTACTCCCATCGGGGCACCCAGCCTCCAGCCCTGCTCCTCAGGGGCATCAACCTCTCTGTGCCCATTTCCTCATCTGTAACGAGGGATGACCATCACAGACCTGCCTTATATGACGACGAGTCGAGGTGACAGCGAAGATGCCTGGCTGAGTCAGTGAGGGTCAATAAAAGTTGGTAGTCAGGTCTACACACATGTTGCCCCATCCCCAGGCCAAGCAGCGAGACCCATGGCAGTGTCCAGAGCTGGGTCTCAAGGGGTAGCATCCTGGGACCCAGCCCCACCAGCCTGAGAAGAGTCAAGGGACCTGAGGACTGACCCTATCCCACAAAAGCCATCTCCCCGGTGCTCCTGCTGCCCCCTCCCCAGATAAGCCAGCACAGGGCAGGGATCCAGGCCCACTGAAGAGCCAGGCAGCACAGAGGAGGCCCAGGACCCCACTGAGCCTGCTTCCCTGTCTATACAGTGGGCAGGACACAGTTCTGGGGAACCAGCAACATCTCCCCACCCAACTGACAGCCACAGTAGGATCCTCAGAGCCCAGAATAACTCAAGGTATGGGATGAGCTCCAGCAGCAGGGCCCTGAAGGACTGGGGGTGTGGGTGGCCCTGGGCCTCCATCCCCACGAGCCCAGGCAGGAGGACCGGAGCATGGCCCTGCGGGGCAGGAGCCCAACAAGTGCAGAATGCCACCAGCCACGCAGACAGTGCCCACAGCCACCCCACTGCCCCCCCAACCCCGCTGGTGCCGCCAAGCGCATCCAGGCCCCAGGCTGTGGGGTCTGGAAGCTGTTTGGGAAATGCTTTCTCGATGCGGAAATGCGGGCTGGGCGGCTCTGCCCGGGGAATGTCTGTGTGTCAGCAGAAGGAGTGGCTCCCCCCACCCGCCAGGCTGGCTCCAGCTCTCCTCTCCAAGCTGGGCGGCCGTGGGGCTCCTTCACCAGGACCCAGGCTGGGGTGAGGGACCCAAGCTGCCTCACAAACACCACACTTGCCCCTTAGAGCTGGGCCCCTCCCACCACGGGCCCCTGACATAGGCTTCAGTGCAGAGCTGCCCTGTTCCGGGGTCATTGGGCCAGCGGGAAGCAGAACACAACCGAGCCTCCCCCCTCTTGTGGTGTCTGTTCCCAGGGGTCAGAACCGGGGGTGAGCAGGCCCTCCAACAGAACAGGGAGACGGAGGCATCAGGTACCCTGTCTGGCCCCTGAGGGGGGATCCCCAGGTCTGGCTGGGGGCTGGGCATTCCCGGGTCTTCTCAGGAAGAGCTAAACCCTCCGCAAGCAGGAGGTGCGAGAGAGAAGGGGCACTCGAGAAGCACCCAGAAGTCCATGCCCGATCCCTAGGTGCCCACGCTCTGAGGGTCCATGGGCACAGCAGAGTCCTGAGTGGAGTGGCAGGCACTGACCCACAGGTAGCTGGGCACTGGGTGCTAGGCAGGGGCTGATCCCAGGCTGTGTCCGCTCATGGGAGGACAGGTAGCCCCAGATGCTCTGGCTCCCGCTCTGGCTCTGCGAGCACCTCTGCTCACTCCCCTCCTGCTCAAGTTGGGCATGTCCTGTGTCCCTTCGGGGTGGAAGCAATGATGAGCAAGTGCCAGGTGGCCCCACTCCCCACGGCCAGTATGCCCTGGGACACACATGGGGTTCCTCCTGTCTGGGGCCCAGGGGAGGTTCCTCTGACGGCACTGGATGAACGGGGTGGGACACAGGGGGAGTGGGGGAGGGTGGCCTGGAACGCAGTGTGGGTGCCATCCAGGAGCCATAGGACTGCAACAGGACAGGACAGTGACCAGACAGCCCCCGACAGGACCCCCAGTGGCAGGAAAGAAGGGCCACGGGGATCCCTGGGTGGCTCAGCAGTTGAGCATCTGCCTTCAGCCCAGGGCATGATCCTGGAGTCCCAGGATCGAGCCCTGCATCGGGCTCCCTGCATGGAGCCTGCTCCTCCCTCTGCCTGTGTCTCTGCCTTTCTCTCTGTGTCTCTCATGAATAAATAAATAAAATCTTAAAAAAAAAAAAAAAAAGAGGAAAGAAGGGCCAGAAAGGGGCTGGAAGGAGGCTTATCTCCTCACCTGCCTTACATGGGGCTCAGGGCTTCTAATCCCAAAGTCCTCCCAGCCACCTCTGGTCCCTTGGGGAATGAACACCCTGCCTGGCTGTTTCCTCCAGAGCCCAGCCCACGGCAGGAGGTCAGCTTCTGGTCTGGGGCCACACATGGTCCACCCTGCCTGCCCACCCCTTCCCCTGCCCCTCTCTACCCCCTCTCTACCACCTCACCCCTCAATGGGCTGCTGCTAAGTTTATTTCAGGAGCAGGGAGCCAGCTGGTCCTAGCACCAGCCTCATGGTAAACCCATTACCCGGCTGGACTCCTCACCCAAGCAGAGGGAAGGAAAATTAAAACCACAGTAGTTTCCGAGAGCCCAGTTGCCATTCCTGACTGCAGCTGCCCTGGCTGAAGCCAGGCGGAAACAGGGGAGCCCCCTTCTCTTTCACACATGGCCCCCCGGGAGAGCCCCAGGTAGAGCAGCCTCCCTCACGTATGCTCTCCTCCGGGGACCAGCCGGCTTGGGGGGCCTCAGATGCCAGCACCACAGCCAGAGCGCCCAAGGCCTGGTCTGCCCCGGGAGGCACCCAAGGAGCACCAGCCCAGCGCCATTCTGGAGGGTGCCCACACACGTGCGTGCATGCATGGATGCGCGTGACCGGCCCTCCCTGTGGCTGCCGGCCACCTGGCCTCACTCCCCGGCTGTCATACAAAGGCAGCGGGGAGGCCAGGTCTCACCCCAGGAGCACCAGAGTCCTGGAATGTGGACAGCCTCCACCTTGGGCACAGCCCTCAAGGCCTGGCTCTCACTGAGGACACTGAGCTGCCAGGGACTCAGGGACAGCCCCAGAGCTCACGCTGCACCCAGAGGAGAGGACACAGAGACTGACTGATGGAGAGGTTTCCTGGAGAAGGTGTTGAGCCAGCTTGTGGCCAGGAAGCAAGGGAAGGGGGCGGGTGTACACAGGGGCTCGTAAGAGGACATCCGGGCAGGTGCAGGGTTGCTGCCGCAGAGGCAGGAGGGGAGGATGCAAGGCAGGGAGCCTGGCCGAAGCCGTGTGCCTGGCCCTGGTCCAGTGCAGCCACTCAGAGAGATGGTCAAGCACATCACCAGGCCTGCATCCAACAACCCACACAGGTGCCAGGCCGTTGGTCACCCTCCCGCTGGGCCTTCCTCACCCAAAGGCCAAGCCTGACTGCAGGACGCTGTGGCCACGGGGTGGAAGCCAGCTGTGCCAGTGCCCAGGGCCAGCCAGCACGTAGGCTCCCTTTGGGTGCCCAAGCCTGAAGCAGGCAGGGCTGCCCATCGGCCCCTCCTGTCTGAGGACTCGATGCCATCGCACAAGTACCCAAGGCCACCCAGTGCTCAGGCTGAGCACACAGCTGGACGCTGTTCACATGACATGCAGAGGGACAAGGATTAAGCCCAGTGGACTCCCCGCCCTGACCCGGCCAGACAGGAGCCTGGCTCTGAGCACCCACACCCGCTCCCTAGGGTCTGTTCACGGAAGACACACTAGCCCTGGCGTCTCACCACAGGCGGGAGGAAGAGCTCTCACCCTCAGCATTCTGGTACAGCTGCCCCTTTGCCCCAGAGCTGCTCTGGCCAGACCCTGGGGAGCAGGGAATGAGGAGGGTTTGTCCATGGGATTCTGGGGTCGGGCTGGATGGGGTCAGAAGCCAGCGGGGGTGGAGAGTGACGGGAGTGGAGACTCAGCCCAGACCTGCCTCCCACAGACACCTGGAGAAGAGCCAGGGAGGGTGGGGAAGGTGTGGCCATCACTCCACAGGGAGGGACAGAGACCTGGGGCAGGAGAATCCAATCCGGGGGCTGGACACTGGGTGAAAGTGGCTGCCCCACACAGCAGGTGCCCAGCTCAGCAGTGGAACCTTCTGGGGCAGGCCTGACTCGTGTGCGGTGCCCTCCCCACAGCACTGCCTGGCCAGGTGGGGCTCCCTGTTAGCCCGTGTCCACCTCCTCTCACCGAGCCCCGAGCTGAGGACCGTGGCCTCCAGCAGTTACTCAGCCCCCACCCCGGCCACACCTGTGGTATGTTGGGCTCAGGGATGTGAATCCGGCCTTTCCAAGCCCTGCATCCAGCTCTCACCCCGCACCTCGGCGTCCACCCCCAGGCCCTACAGCTGGCCTCAGGCACAGGGGCACTCAGCCGTGTGGGCTCCTGCAGGCTGCACATCTGAGGTCCCCTCCCGACAACCACGCCATGGCTCAGGGGGGCGGGCAGGCCGTGGGGCAGGCTGTGGTCCTTCTGCTGCCAGCGGCTCCGACGGCCGATGGGGACGGCTATCGTTTCTCCTGCCTTGGCCCCAACCAAGGGCGTACCTACCAGAATCTGTTCACTAGAGGAACAAACAGAGCTGGGAAATGAAAGTGTTTGGCTCTCAGCGCTTCCGTCAGAGGAGGCCTCTGGCCTCAGACGCCTGGTCGGAAATGCCGCCATCCTGCCCGGAAGGATGGCGGTTCTCAGCTGGGCTTGCTCGCCTGTGTCCAGAGGCCAGGAGGCCACGGGACCAGGCCCTTGTAGGAGTGACCAGAGGCCTGAGTTCATGCTGGGCTCTGAGGCCCACAGGTGCATGATGAGCCTACCTTGGCAGCCTCTCTCGTCCAGGGTTTCACATCCATACCAGAGGTCACCCAACAGATACATGCTGGACACCCACTGTGTGCCACACATGGCCTGCTTGGACAGCGGGGGATGAAGGAGAAGCCCCTCCAACTCCAGAGAAACCAGAAAGCCAGAGGACACAGGATGGGCCTGAGCACCCAGGAAGTCACCCTGGGCTTTACTGCCCGCCCCCAGCTGGGGACCCCAGGTGTACTGCTGCCCCTCAGGGCCTCCTGCTGCCTGGTATAAGATGGGCCCCAGGGCAGCCTGAGCACTGAGCAGCAGAGCAGGCCCGGCAGGCAGTGTGGGCTGGACAGGACAAGGATTCCTTCTTGAGGTCACCAGGACAACTGCCACCCTTCCCATTCTCCTGACTCAGCAAGAGCAGGGTTATCCTGGGAGATGCAGATCTTACATGATAAAACCTTTCTCAAGACTCACAGGGACCACTGGTGAGTCACACTTCCATCGAAGGCACCAAGTGTTATTCCAGGTGAGGTCAGGGAAAGTCCACCCCCACCCCATGAAGGGTCGATGGAAGTGCAGGCAGGTGCCACCTGGGCGCCGGGACGAGGGTCCCTAGCAGCTTGCCACGCCCCCAGCAGGGCACCGCTGCAGGACAGCACAGCTGGCTCCAGTCAGCCCACGGCCCTCCCAGCCCAGGCCGGAGTCCTGGAGGCTCCCAATCAAGGCCTGTCACTTCCCACATTCCTGCCTCTCCCTCGGGACGGTGAGAGCCTGCAGCCATCTCCAGGGGGCCAGGGAAGGCCAGGCCAGGAGTCCGGCCAGGCAGAGTGGGAGTGAGAGAGAAGCACTTGTCCGGCTGTGTCTCCGGCTGCTTCCCAGGATAGAGACAGGCCTGGAGCCCGTGGTCACAGCCAAAGTGGGTGGGGGTGGGCAGGCAAGGCCCAGAGAGAGGTCCCTTTGTGCCCACACCACCCCAGGCACATGTGCCTCACAGCAGGTCCCCATGGTATCCCCCAGAGGCCACGGGCCAGCAGAACCATGTGCTCAGTGCAGACGCCCAAGCCTGGCCTATGGGGGCTGGGAGACAGCCTCGAGCGCCCACAGGCTTCTCACAGACACCTGGATGCAGACCCCAGCTCTGCTGCCCCCGCCCCCACAGCCAAGGAGGAACCACGGAACAGGGCTGGGGGTGCCCAGCACCCCCAGGAGGGAGCCGGCTGTACTCCTGTTGGGCCGAGGGAGGACTCCCACCCGGAGGAAGCCTGCTCCCCGCACAGCCCCTGGCAGCCCCCCATGGCCCCTCCCCCAGGACCGCCCTTATCTCCTGGAAGGAGGGGGGTTGGAGCCGTGGGAACAGTGGGTCTCCTGCCGTGGGAAAGCAGGCCTATGGGCCTCACATCCCCTCCCCCCAGGAGACACCTCGATTCTCTCCAAAGCACTGCATCAGCGTCCCCTGAGACTGAGGCTGAGACCTCAGTCTCAGCTGGGGGAGCCCAGCTGTTACAGTGTCACTGTGGCCTTTGGGCCACACCATCTGGCCTCGAGTGAAGCCTGGACACGGGTTCCTGATGGGGCACTCCAGAACGAGTACCCAACCAGCCAGCGGTTGCAGGGTGGGGGCGCTCAGGGCAGGCAAGAACACCTGCCAGTTGGGAACCCCCCACCCTGGCTTCGATGTGGTCTCCCTGACCTCAGGGCCTTGCCCCTGAGGACCCTGGTCAAGAGGCAAGAACCCCAAGGCCGGTGAGGAGGGGTTCAGCTCAGGTTGGGAGTCCTCTCCACCCCGCCCCCTGCACACACACACACACACACACACCTCCCCAGCCAAAGCAGGCCTGGGGCAGGGGGTCTGCACAGACACTGGGACACCGGCCTCGAGACACTTCCCAGGGCCCTTTCAGTTCCCTGAGAGTCTTTTTCGTCCCACTTTCTAGATAAGGAGATTGAGGCTCAGAGTCACGAGGTACGAGGCTGAGGCTCACCCTGGGCCTCGCAGACACCAAAGCCTGGCCCTGGAACGACCTTCACAGAGGTGCTGACGTGGAAAGCCAGGCAGTCCTGGAAGGGGGCTCCGGGCCCCCTGGCTGCCAGGGCGTGAGGTTCACAAGGCAGTCCGCATCTCTTCCCAGGGCCTGCGCCTCCATAAACTCAGGGCCCTCAGGTCAGAGAGCACACCCTGGGGAGCAAGAGAAGCCGCAGCAGGCGTGCAGCCTCACCTCGGGGATGCGCCTGCTCCGGCCTCCCGGCCTTCCCGGCCCCCGCTCCAGGACGGTCTCCCAGAACATGACAAGCACACGGGGCTGGCAACACTCCCGGAGCGAGGGCCAAGGCGCCCTCCGGCCAGGCTCCCGTGCCAGCACTCAGGGTTTTATAGTCAATTCATCACTCTGAGCGGTTTCTGGGCTCACCCCACCATCAACTCGGGGCACACCACGCTACGTGGGAGCGAGCAGAGCCGCCGTCCCCTCGGAGGTAACGTCTTGATTTCCCGCCGGCCCTGCGCACCCACGGCCGCCCTAGCGGTCCTGTTTGCTGGCGGGGCTGCCGTTCCAGGGGGGCTGGGCTGGGCTGGCAGGGGGACAGAGAAAACACAGCAGGCGCTCGGCTCTCGGCTCTCGGCTCTCGGCTCTCGGCTGCCGGCCGCGCGGTGACTCCGAGCCCCAGCCATCCCAAACACGCGGGGCCAGGGGTCGGCAAACTCCCAGGGGCCGAGGCCAGGGAGCGGCCTGGGCGGGGAAGAAAGGGCCAGCGCAGCAGGACACGGGGTCTGAGGCCAATCCCCCCAGCCTGCCCTCCCCTCCTGGTCATTCTGTCTGCGGCACGGCCCTCTGACAGCTCTGCCAGATGGCGGCAACCTCGCCTGCTCTCCGGGACCCAGTGGATTAAGGGATTCCAAAGCTTCCCAGAGGAACTTGGAGAGGTCTCATTTGCAGAGCCTGTGCTGGGCCAGCTCCGTGCAGGGCTCCGGTCACTGGCTGGAATGCAGACTTATCTTCCAGGACCGGCAGACACATCCGTGGGCATACCTGGCCCCAGGTCAGCCCTGGGAGCCCAGAGCCCAGGTCAGACCCCCAGCTCTGGAGCAGCCCCAGCGCCTTCCCCTGGGCCTCCTGGTCATGGACGAGGGCTGGGGGGTGCTTGCCCAGCTCTAGGGGCCAAGGACCAGGAGAGGCAGGATGGGAAACCCAGGATCCAGTCCGTCTGGGAGGCCACTGGTCTACAAAGCCCCTCATGGTGGGGACCCTGACTCCACCTCAGACTGAGCACAAGCCAGCCCAGAAGGAGCACACAGCAGCTTCCCAGCATGGAGACCCCGATGCCAAGCTGAGGCCCCGAAGGGCCAGGCCCACTGAAGCTGGGCAGTGTGCCAGCAGCAGCTGGGGGCTGGAACCAGGACCCTCCAAGGGCACCTGCGTGCGCTGGGGCCCGGGACGACCTCAGGGCAAGAAGTGTGCATCTTGCATGTGGGCATCCCTGTGTCACACGGAGGCCGGCGAGGCTGCCCAGGTAGTTGATGTCCACAGGACTTGCCGTGGGCCTGGCAGGCCCTGGGCCCCTCGATTCGCTCACTATGCCAACCGTCCTCCCTGCCTGTGGGGGGTATAGGCTGTCAGTGGAGGAGAGATTTGTCCAGCCACTGGGCTCTAAAGGCACTGGCAGGTGTTCCCAGGCGGGACCCCCAGGACTCTACCATGGATGCCAGAAATGCTCCTCCTTGGCATCAAACCTCCACCCCGGATTCCTAAAATGTCGATGGGCTGCTGGACATCTGGATTTGGCAGGAGGGCAGCTGTCAGCAGCCGGGCCTAGGGGACCCCTCTACACCCCAATGCCCCCTGCACTCTGTGGGTCCTGGTGGGGTACAGACCACACAAGTTCTATCATCCCCAGGGGGCCCATGTCACAGACGGGGAACAAAGGCCAAAGCAGGACTCCCTTCTCACTCAGCCTGGGCTTCTCACCCTCCCCGCCAGGCATAGGACCCCCACCCTGCTGCACTTGCTTCCCTCCCTACGACCTCCTTCTGGCCACGAAAACACTGTAAACAAGTCTCCGCACAGGGAATGCCCCCCGTGTTTGCAGAGCACCTTCACCACCCCTAGACCCCGTTCCAACAGGGACCACTCCCATGTTTGCAGAGTACCTCTGCCACCCCCAGACTCCATTCCAATAAGGACCACCCCCCATGTTTGCAAAGCACCTCCACCACCCCCACGCCCCATTCCAACAGGCTGTGCCCTCCCAGCCCCCTGACGGACAGCTCCCACTGGCACAGCAGGAGTCGATGTCCTTCTCTGGAAAGGAATTCTGGGGCACAGAGATGCGGTGACTGTCCAGTATGGGTAAGGGAGCACATGCTGTTGGCCCATGCTGCCCAGACCTGGCCCTGAGGTTAGGGGTCAGGTGGGGTCTAGAGCAGACAAAGGAGTGTGAGGGGGTGCCAGGGGATAGCACCACCCTGCCACCCCTGCCTCAACCCTAATCGGTCCTCTCCCTCCTCACCCCCGGGGAATCTTCCGTCTGTTCTCGATGTTGCTGACAGCCTGCCAGCAACCACAAGGCTGAGGTGGGGAGCAGACCTGGGGCTAGCCAACATGTCCAGCCCAGGCCTTGGGAAGCCCTAGTCGGGGCTCTGCCCCCACCGGAGCCCCACGCACGCTCGGGCACACAGCCCATCATCCCTGCCTCCCGAGGCCCCACTGCCTGAGCTTGGGCTGGTCAGCCCTCCACCTACCCTCCCTCCCCAGCTGCATCTTCTGCACCACAGCCCCCAGGTGCCCCCCACCCACATCAGGCTCTCTGAGGCGCCCAAGGCTCGTTTTCAGACACACATGGATACCCTAAAGCCACGATGAGTGGGTTGAGCAGAGAGGACCCCACCACCCGGGCACCACCCAGAGACGAGCTGGGGCAGGGATGCAGGATTGACGCAGCCCACAGTGGTGGACTGTGGCAGTGGGCAACATGGGCTGGGCTCGGGGTCTACCTTGGCAGGTCCTGCCGTCTCCCTGCAGCTGGTGGCCGGCGGGGCAGCGGCAGTAGAAGCCCCCCACGGTGTTGTAGCACTGGTCTTCACAGCCCCCATTGCCGCTGGCACACTCGTTCACGTCTGTGAGGGCAGGGGACACTGGTGAGCGCTGGGAAGCTCCCTCCCAGCCACCGCCCATCCCAAGGCCCACCACCCAGACCCAAAAGGCCACACGAGGGCCCTGACCAGCAGAGACAGGCAAACCTCACCCCTGCAGACAGACCCCACGACAGGGGGACACTTGACATGTCAATCCCGCAGCAAGGAAGGCCAGGTACCTGGGTCTCCGCACACCCAGGTCAAGCAGCCTGTCTACAGCATTGAGAATGATTTTTTTGGAAGGCCACCAGGTACATCTTGGCCCAGGAGTGGGCCCTGTGCCCCCAGAGAGGAGCCATACCTGCCCCACCAGTCTACACAAGAAGGGCCTGTGCACGTGTTCTGGTCCCACGGTCAGTGTTCCAAGGAAACCAGGCTTCCCCCCAGCTGTGAGGCCAGGAGAGCCCCTCACGGCGGCCCCCAGACCTGCATCGCTGCCCCACATGCTCCTGATCCCAGCCTGCTGAGGACCCTATGGAGCTGCAGCTGCCTCCGGGATAGCAGGGGGAGCTCCACACACCCAGCACCCCCCACCCCTGAGACCTGAGGGGCTCTGCTCTCCTCCTGGCCTCTCAAGGCCGAAGGCCAAGGCTCCCATGGGTTCGTGGGAAACATCACCCAGAGGCAGGCACAGACCACACAGAGACCTCAATGTGCCACAGGCCACAGGCAGCCAGGTGCTGGCATGGCCCACTGGGTGCTAGACTGGAAAGCACCAGATCCTTCCTGGCCACACAGGGAACAGTCCCTGCACAGGAGCTCAGTGAACCACCCACGCCCTACCCCATGCTGGCATTCCCACCAAGTCCAGGCCTCCCCTGATGGCTTCATCATCTCTGCCCCTCCCTTGGAAGGTCCCTGGAAGACCCCGAGTTGGGCTCAGGCTACGGAGCCAAAGGCTATGGCCACAACTCTCCATGTGATTGATGGAATGCAACCATCAGCCGAGGCCCACGGAGGTTAACACCAGGAATTTTCTGGGAATTCCTAGAGAGTTACACAGGAGGAGACGGGCCAGCCCAGCCCAGGGGTCAACACTGGGTACCCAGGGCCGGAGTCAGCATGGGCCCGGGGAGACAGCACAGAGGCGGCCCCCCAAGACAAGGAGTGGCCAGGTGAGAGGGGCACAGAGAAGCTCCAAGACATGTCCTGGCATTCGAGCCACTCGTGAGGAGTAGGAGGGCATGTGGCCAGGAAGGCGGGCCACGGGCCACAGGAGCTCCTTCAGAGCTGCTGGCATGCAGGGTTCACAGGGCCCGGGCACAGATGGCCCCTCCAGCACCAGGTGCCCCCAGCAGCATCCTACCCTGACCCCACGGCTGCCCCACACCCATGAAAAAGCCCCCAGTACTGGTGTAGCAGCTCATGATAGGCACCTGCTGGGTCGCTCTGCCTGTAGCCCTGGATGGCACCCCTGGAGGCACCCAGCTGCATCCGCACAGCTGTGCTGTGACCCTGAGCCCCGGGCTGTACCTCTTGGCTCCAGAACCCCCAGGAAGCTCCCCGCTCCTTAACTGGGCTGTGCCCCTTGTGGCTCTGCCTCAGCAGGCTGCTCGGCACCTGTGTCCATCCACAGCTGGACCGTCCATCCTCAGCATGGGGACAGGACCCCACTGGCCCAGGCCAGCACACAGCGGGCAACAGGACACCCTCGGCAAATCCTGAATAAACATCACACCAACAGCCTCCTCAAGAGAAGCAGAACAGGCAGGTGGCTGCCCCCTGCCAAGTCCCTTCCTCAGGCAATGGCAGCCCAGACTAAGCAGGAGGTGACCCTGACCAGGGCCGGAGAGGGGGGCAGGGTGGATTCGGCAGGCTCCCTTCTGTTAAACCCCTGTGTGCACGAATCTGGGAGTCAAGGATGCAGATGAGGGACCCCAATGTCCTGGGCAGGGGGAGAACACAGGAGAGGGAGGGGACGATGCAGTGGGAAGGGCCCAGACTCCACACCTCAGGTATAGAGTCACCTGCTTGGGGGGTGGAGAGGCAGCAGATCACCTGTTTACTGCCCCCTCCAGCAGGCCCCTCTCAAAGCCAGCTTTTTAAAATTCTACTGCACCCGTGGACAGGGCTAAGGGGCAGCTGTGGGTACCCCAGGCCTGGGCCAAAGGGCTTCGAACCCGTGAAGCAGCCAGGGGAAGGAAGGACAGGTCCAGGGGCTGGGAGGGCTTCTCCCCACACGGCCCCCAGCCTTGTCTCTGTCAGGGCTCCAAGTCTACACGGGAGTCTGGAGCTGCCTAGGGGTTTTTGGAAGCAAATCCTGGGAGGTACTGACCCGTCGACATGTCCCACAGACCTCATTGGTTGACTGCTTATAGAGTGATCCATCAATTCACCAAGAACCCCACATCAGGTGCCCTGGAGCCCGAATTCCAGAAGTGACCCCCACAGCCCCCACTCCTCTCTGCAGCTAGCACCCCACCCAGCTCTGGCTTGTCATGCGTGGACCAGAGTTTCACTTGGGCGGAGCTGCAGCCCAGGAGACCTCCCCAGGCAGTCTCACTGCCCTTCAGGCTGGGGGTGCATATCACAACCCAGCGGGCTGAGCACCACGCAGGCCCCTCAGTCCGGTATGTCTCCAGGGCAGCCCAAGCCCAGCAGGGTCAGGAGACCCCAGGCCAGGTCCTAGCCCCACTCTGACCCTGCTATGAGCCAATCCCTCACCTGGAGCCAGGCCTGTCGGGATGCCCTGGATACCGGCAGAGAGCACACTGCTCCGGAGAGCATCACAAGTGCTGGGGAAGCTCATGTCCAGAGACCCTGGCCCCTTATACAACGAGCACAGCAGTGCCCCCCAACCCACAGGAGAACATGGCAGTACTTCCCCGGGATCCGGAATCCGTCCAGGGAGACTGGGGGTGACAGGAGGGAGGCTGCCTCTGACCTTCAAGCCAGGGCCCCCCATGAGCGTGGAACATAGATGCTGACTCAGAAATGCTGGCCCTCCCTGGCTCCAATGCAAGCCCAGGGACCCCTGCCCCCCTAAAGCTGCTGGCGGTGGGAAGAGCCAGGGAGCAAGAGACCAGGCTGCAGGACAGGACGGGTGCCCCCGGCCCTCCCCACCCTGGGAAGGCCCTTCCACCAGTAGAAAATAACACCTCCCACAACAAGTTCAATAGTCAGCAAGGGAGCCAGCAATCCATGTGCCCGGAAGCCTCGAAAGTGAGACTCAAATGGCCACTCATACGTGAATGTTGGGGAACCGCGGCAACGTTCCTCTCGGTGAGAGAGGCCGGACGGTGGCGGCCACACAGGGCAGGCCACTCCAGACTCAGAAAGCAGGTGGGCGGTTGCCGGGGCCTGGGGGACATGGGGAGGGGCTGGCCTACAGCCACAGGGTCTCCTTAGGGCCAGTGACCATGTTTGGAGCTAGGGAGGGGTGGTGGTGCACAAGAGTGCAAATGTGCTAAGTGCCACTGCGCTGTCCACTTTAAAAGGGCCAGTTTTACATTATGTGCATTTCAAGTCAAAAAGAAAAGCGCTCCTCCAACTGGATCCCTCACCATGCTTCTCCAGGGGTTGGTACGGAAGGAAGGGGGATCCGGCCTCAGTTCCTAGCAGGCTCTGAAAGGGCAGGGCCCTTGCTCAGATGGGAGCAGCTCGGCAAATGTCCAAAGTAGCCAGTGGCCACCCCGCCTTGCAAGCCCCTGAAGGCCCTGCCCTTTCAGCTGACCGGTGACCAGGCACTGTGGAGCAAGAGCCCTCAGCACGCTGCCCCTTAGCCAACCTCCTGGAGTCCACACCCCACAGCCAGTGTGGCCCCTGCCCCAGCATCCACCAGCAGCCTGGGTCCAGCAATGGGCTCTCAGGTCAACCATGAGGTCCAGCCCAGCCTGGTCTGGGCAGCCGCTTGTGGACAACAGAGCCCCCAAGCAGGAAACAGGTAACAGGCACAGGGCTTCAGGCTCCCAGGGCCAGACCAGCCTGGCCTCACCACAGAGTGCCAACCACTCGGCTCCCACAGGCAGGTGCCCCACGACCAAGAGCCCCCCGGACCTGGGCGGGACCTTGGCTCTCAAGGCTGGCTCTGAGTTGGAGGGGCCCCCAGGGACCTGCACCACAGTCCCTCACCCAATGCTGGAGACACGGCCACCAGGTTCCCCAGTGTGCGCGGCTTTCCCCACACAGGGCAGGAGGCAGCCCTCGGAGCCATGCCTTCCCGCAGGATGGGCCTCAAGTCGCTCTAGGCAGGCAGGGCAGGGTAGTGGCCACAGCACGCTGGCCACAAACCAGCCAGGCTGCAGGCTTCCCACTGGGAAGCAACCACATGGGGTCTCAGGCCTTTCAGTTCTTCACTGCCTTCCAATCCTCAAGGGAGGCAGGAGGCTGAGGGGCAGCCTCCCGATGGTGGAGCACAGCACGTGCCTTCTGCCCAGACACACCGGGCTCTGAGCTGGGCCTTCCTGTAGTCTGTCCAGCCAAGCACCCACTGCACCCCGTGGCCCCTCACCACCATCCAGACAGACCCAGCTGCCCTGTGGCCCTGGTGTGAGGGTAGCAGGAACACTGAAAAGGCACAGCCACTCTCTCTCTGAGGGTAAGGGGCAGGGCCCCAGGGCCTCAGTCAGGCCAGCAGGGCCTCAGAGCCAGGCCGCCCTCCCCTGCCCGGGCAGCCCCGCACACCAGATGCAGCTCATCCTCTTCCCTCTAACCCCACGCCCAGCCTGAGACCACATGAGGCCAGTGGACTCTCCAGCCTGGGACCCAGACTTCCCCTCCCACCCCCTGCCCTGCCAGGCTGCTATGCGTGACTTGGTTACCCCCAGAACTCACAGTAGGGCTCCCACAGTTTTTCTGGCTGGTGGAGGGGACACAGATCATCTTCCCTGTGTCCCCAAGCATGTCCAGTCCCTTGCTGGGAGTCTGCAGAAAGAAGCAGAGCAGGGAGGGCACAGCCAAGGGAACCCACCCTGCCCGAGAGAAAGAGGAGCCCATGAGGATGGGGAGGGCTTACTCTGCAGCATGAAGGCCAAGACTGCCCAGGAGACAGCCACCAAAGCCCAGTGGGAGGTGGGGGGGATGCCTGGGTCTTGAATCTGTGGGGATTGTCAGTCCTCATCCTGCCAGCCCACCCAGGCCTCGGGCGACCTGTTAGCAGCCAGGATTTATGAGGTCCTGCCTGCCAAGGACCCAAGAAGCCTCCCTTCCTGCAGCCAGGTGTCACCCAGACAGGCCAGGGCTGCTCCCCAATCTCAGCTGAGAGGGCTGATGAAAGCCAGCTGGACCGCAGTCGCCTGCATGAGGCTCAGGAGCCGCAGGTAAGGGGGGTGGCCTCACTCCACAAAGGGCCCCGGGTGCGAGGGGCCTGGAAAGGTGCCTCCCTTGGGAGGGACGGGCAGCCTCTCACACTCCGTGCATCTGGGAAGAAGGGCACCCAGGAGCATGAGGGCACCAACCTGGGGAGCCCCCGCCCCAGCAGGATGTGCGGCTGGGGCCTGCCCTGCCTATCTCTCCAGGAATGTTCCGCACCCCCTCCCTGCTTCCCTCAGGGGAGACGGGACAACTGAGGCTCCCTGTGTGAGCTTGCTCTGCAGGCCCACATGCCTGCTCCCAGCCAGAATGGGTTTGGGCCTGCTTCAGAAGCCCGTCAGGGTGGGGCTGAGCATGGGCAACCCGCCCCACCCCCAGGGACCCCTCTCCCATGCACCCGACTGCATGTCTTGGGCAGGAGTTCTGGCCCCCAAGATAGGTCACATGAGACCCCTGTGGGGGCTCCTGACCAGCCTAGGGGACAGCCGCTATGGGGAGCATGTGAAGCAGTGACAGGCCTGACTGGAGGACCACAGTGACCACTGGGCCAGACCAAGGACAAGGCCATAGGGCCCAGTGCAGGCCAGGTCCCTGGGTCCCAGGGCAAAGTTGCAGAGGGGATGTGGCTTTGACCCAGGAGAGAAAATTCACCTGGAGTCAGGCAAGGGGGTTCCCGGCTGCAGCAATAGGCGTGCAGTGTCCTGAGGCTGCAGTGATGACAAAGGACCTCAGCTGGGAGCGTGAACAACAGAAATGTATTCTCTCTCAGGGTTCTGGAGGCCAGACATCCAGAATCAGCGTCATGGGGCTGAGTCCAAGGTGTCGGCAGGGCCATGCTCCCTCCTGAGGCTCCAGAGGCCTTTAGGAGGGGCCAGCATACTGGGCTTCTGGGGGGCACCGCACCCACCTCCGTGCCCAGGCCTCCTCAGGAATTCCCGAGGGAGGCCCTCCCACCTCTGGGGCATTCCCACCTGAGTCCTATGCCAGATGCTCGGGGCTAAGGGGCCCCCTCTGCCCCTCCACGCGAGCTGGGAGCTGGGTGAGGCAGGGCTGGCGTAGGGCTGAGCCCTGCACACAGGGCTCCAGGCTGGCTGGGCCTCCCAGCTACTGGGTGAACACAGCACATCGCAAAAACCCTCTGGGCCTGTTCCCTCATCTCAAACAGGGAGAGCGGTGCTCACAGTGGAGGTCAGCCTGGGGTCTCCAGGGGCCCCCAGAGAGCACTGAGGCCCCAGCCAGCATTTGATCCCATTCAGATCAAAAAACAAAGCCCAAAGCAGTGCAGCCCCAGGGCCCAGCCTGGGACTCAGGCCTCCACAGCCAGACCCCAGACCCCGACCCTCCTCAGTGGCTGCACCAGCCTGTTACAGAAACGCAGAGACTGCCCTCACCCCCCCACGGCCACACAGAACCTCTCTGGGTTCGCCTACATTCTCCTGGCAAGGCAGCACCTGCCTCGGCTTGTCCTGATGCTCACAGGCCACGTTCCCTCCCACACCAGGGCCAAGGTACAGTTTCCTGGCTCTGGGCAGGCGTGTGCCAGGGGCAGCAGGGAGCAGGGGCCACAGCCAACACCAGACCCAGCCCTGACCCTGGAGGACGAAATTGTCCTTGGGGAGGGTCTCAAAACCTATGTGGTGCTGCCCAGGGGAGGGGGCTTGGCTGTGAGCCCCTCTTCACAGTGGGCTCGGCCTGTTACAGACAGAGCAACCCCCCTGCCCCCGTCACCCCACTCCACCGACCCAGGCACTGTGTGATTTCGGCTGTGCAGACGGGCCATCTCCCTGCTTCTGCCACAGCCAGGAGTCCCGGGGCCCTCAGGTAACCTGGACCACTCTGGGCGCCAGCTTCCATGCTGAATTCTGTGGCCTGGGTCCAAAGAGACCCCCGTGAGCTCCCTGGGGCAGAAGACGCCACATACGTCTTACGAGGTTGCCACGGTAACTGGCACGTCTGAAACTGTTAGCTGGATGGAATTGAATTCACACAAGGAACCTCAACACCTGACTGTTCAAATATCAAATTAGAATCATTTGTGGGACGCCTGCATGGCTCAGCGGTTTGGCAGCTGCCTTCGGCTCAGGTCATGATCCCACAATCCGGGATCGAGTCCCGCATCAGCCCCCTGCAAGGAGCCTGATTCTCCCTCTGCCTGTGTCTCTGCCTCTCTCTCTCTCTCTCTCTCTCTCTGTGTGTCTCTCATGAATAAATAAATAAATCTTAAAAAAAAAAAAAAAGAACCATTTGTAACAATGACAATTAGAAACCAAATGACTCTGAGCAGGCCCTCAGGAGACAAAGGGAACAAGGCATCCAGAGGTAGGCTGAGCAGCAGGCCATGAGAGCACAGAGAGACCCGGCAGGAAAGCCAGGTCACCCAGCCCAATCCCAGGGGCAGGGACACACTTTCTGGACAGGGTTGGGCCAGAGGCTAAAACTCCAGGGGTCAGACAAACGTGCACCAATGTGTATGCACCACGACAGTGTCACACAAGTGGCTTCACTGTCCTAAACATCCCCTGGGCCCCACCAGCCCACCGGTCCTCTCTCAGCCCTGGCAACCATGGGTCCTTGCACAATCTCTGTGGCTTTCTTTTTCCCAAATGTCCTATAGTTGGAATCATACAGTGTGTGGCCTTTTGAGACACACTTGCTTCACTCAGCCATAGGTGTTTAAGAACACTGAGCTGTTCACGTGGTTTTCCAAGAGGACATCTGTCCTAGGAGGCAGGGAACGCTCCCCAGTTCAAGGGAGTCCTTCCTAGGACCCATCAGCCTCCTGCCCATCTGTGGTCTCCAGGGCAACCATGGAAACCAAGAGTGGGTCGCCTAGACACAATCAGACAGGCCTTACCCACTCTGGATTTCCAGGGTCACCTGGCAGTCCCCTCTGACCAGCCCAGGGACCGGTCAAGACTGGGGTGGTGGGTCCTCTCTCTTTCAGGCCTCTCCCAGAATTCCAGGGGTCAGCTCTTGGCTCCTGTGTCCCCACAGCCAGGAACAGAGGTAGCCTGAGGTCAAGTGAGGCTGCAAGTTTTCATGAAGCACCTGCTAAACACACCCTTGTCTCTGGCAAGCAGGGGGTGCCAAGCGGATGAGGTCCTGCCCAGAGGAGACTGCCTTTGGCGGGGGTGGGCACAGTCCCACCAGGCAGAGGCTGACACTGGCTCTGGCCTGTTAAGGTGGTGGAACCAGGATATTCAGGCTTCCAGCAGAGCTTGGGGGACCCCATCCAGGCACAGGGGCTGGGAGGTGGGGGAGGCACTCTCAGCTGCCAGTCCAGGAAGGGCCTTGAGGTGCAAGATGAGGGAGGGTTCCAGCCAGGCTAGAGACCAGGGGCCCGGAGGCTTCCCAAGCAGGCCCCTTGTGGGCAACTGATTTAAGGCATCACTAGAGACACTGGAGGAGGTAGACCGACCCGGGGAAGGACCAGAAGGCCTCCCCCACCTCCTGCCATCAGCCCAGGACGCTGAACTGCCTTCTCTGACATCACATAGTTCCTCTGTTTACTCTGAAAGTTATCGAGTTTGGTCTGTTTATACAAATCAGCATTCAAATATGTGGGAATGGGGTTTTTTTCCATTTGTTTCCCAGAAAACTTGACAAAATGTAAAAGGCCCAGAAGGGAGCCAAGAACATTCCTTGGTTCCCCAAATGTCCAGGTCTCTACTCCCTACATCACCAAGTTCCCGGGATGGCTCACTGCTTCGGCAACTGCAGCTGCACCCAAGACGGGGGTGAAGCTTAGGAAGGGCTGGTGTGGGCAGAGCCATGCACACTCTGAGCCAGCTCTTCTGTGTGCATGTGTGTGTGTGCACGCATGTGTGCACTGTGCACAGGTGTGCATGCATGTGTGTGCACTGTGCATGTGTGCTGTGCATGTGTGTTGTGTGTGCATGTGTGTGCATTGTGCATGCGCACAGTGTGCATATGTATGTTTGCATAGTACACACGTTTTGTGTGCACTGTGTGCATGTGCCTGTGTGTTGTGTGTGCATGTGTGTGCATGTGTGTGCATTGTGCATTGTACATTGTGTGTGCATGTGTGTATGTTTGCATTGTGCACGCATTTTGTGTGCATTGTGCACATGTGCATTGTGCACTGTGTGCACATGCACGTATGTTTGCATTGTGCACATGTGTATATTGTGCACGTGTACATTGTGCATGTGTGCATTGCACAAGTGTGCATTGTGCATACATGTGCATGTATGCACATACTTGTTTGCATTGTGCACACATATGTCCATCTGCATATGTGTGCATGAGTGTGCATGTGTGCACTGTGTGTGCATATGTATGTTTGCATTGTGCACATGTGTTGTGTGTGCATTGTGCACGTGTGCATGTGTGCACTGTGTGCATGTGCATGTACGTTTGCATTATGCACGTGTGCATTGCCCATGTGTGTATTATGCATACATGTGTGTGTGTGCCCATACTTGTTTGCATTGTGCACACATATGTCCATCGTGCACATGCGTGTGTGCAGGTTTTTCTCTGTCCCAAGAATCTTGATTTCTGGACACACAATCAGTCCACTCATAGCCGATCTAATCCCCTGCAGTCGAGACCTAAGAACTGTGCAATCCAGAGGCCTTAGAGGCCCTGACACCAGGCGTCCACCCTCTCGTCTAGACAACAGGATGTGACACCCTCTTTGCATCTTGCTCAGTTTCTAGGCCAAGATTAGGAAGGGCTGGGGGGCTCAGCACCTCCCTGCTCTTTCCTGAAGCAGAGCCTGGAACTCTACCCAGAGGGGGCTGGGGCCTCGCTGGGAGCCCAGCCACCCAGCCGCCCCAGAGGGACACTGGGCTCTGACACCCTGCTTGATGCCTGGTTGGCCCCTCATGCCTCTCTGGTGTGAAACCATGGAGCTAGACCCCCTTGAGCCTCTGGTCAGCTGTGCACCTGGCCCACCAGGAGCTCCAAGGCCAGGCCCACCTTGTCCAGGACAGCAGGTATGGTGGCACCACCTGCCCTGGCCGGCTCCTGAGCAATGGCTATAGCAGAGGGGAGAGCTGGCCCCTCTCAGGACTGACTCTCCAGTGAGCAAGCTGTTCTCCCCAAGCTCTCCAGACAGACATCCGACTGCCCACCCGGGCATCTCTCTGCCACCTGCCTCGCAGCCATGCTCCTTTCTAGCCCACACGAGGGTCACTTCCCCAGGAGCCTCCCACTCTGTTGGCCAGCTCAGGCCCCTGCACAGTGAGTGCCACCCACGTACATACATCACACGTACCTCTGCAAGTGGCCTGTCCCATCTGCCCAAACCCTCAGCAGATACTCACTACCCCTCCAGTCTCTCTAGGTCCCTGGAGACCTCGAGGGCATTTCCCTACAGGCCCCCGTGTTGACCCCATGGTTGGTGCCAGGCCAGATCCAGATTACACATTCCCTCCACCACCCACATCACTCCTCTGGTGATGGGATGTCTGCCCCCGCCCCCGCCAGGGACTGCCCCCAGCAGCACCTGGCACACAGTGAAAGCCAACAAATACTCATTGGAAGAGTGTTTGCTGAAAGAGGGGAGATTAAAGGTGATGATTATTTTGTCTGGGATTTGGGTACAAGTTGTCTGTTTTCTGTAAAGAGCCCTCCTCTGGCTCCTCCTCTGGGCCCCCAGATGCCTCCAAGAGGAGGGATGAGGCTAATGTTTGGGGCTTAGAATTCAAGAGGCATTCAAAGGCCTAACCTACAGATAGGAACACAGCCCGGAGAGGCTGATGTGGCCACCTTGGTGCCTGGAGCCTCAGGCCCTATAGTGTCCACCCCCCTGGGCCCTAGGCAAAACCCCAAGGCCAGAGGGCATCTCCCAACCCTGCCCACCTCTCCTGGCCCAGAGACCCAAACAGAAGCTCCAAGTACCCATTGGCCTTTGCCTGCCCTGGTCATGTCGATTTCAGGAAAGGGACCACTATGCCCCCCACCCCTCAGACCAGGCCCTGGGAACTGCCTCTTCCCCTCACACCCCACACAGAGCTAGGCCCGCGGCACCCCTCCCCTCGCCTGTACCCATAGTCGGCCTTCTCTCCCCACCCCACCGGCTCCAGCTCTTTGGCCACCAGCCGTCCCCAGCCTGAGTCACCACGGCTCCCTGGATGTCCAGCCTGAGCACCTTGGGCAGACCCTAAAACACAAGTTTGCCCCCTCACCGTCCCGACTTAGAGCTCTCAGCAGTCCCGAGGATGTGCACGTTCCACAAATGTGTGCTAAGCAGCCAGGCCAAATAAACGCCTTGGCGAGCCCTGGAGGACCCACTGCAAACTCGTCCCTCCCTGGACCCGCCAGGTCTCCACACTCACGTCCATGGTGAATAAATACTTAAGCCCTCAGAGCCCCCCACCATCCCCCCCGATGCAGCCCCCATCGCTCCCACCCCTCCTCCTGGCTCATCCCTCATACCTGGCACTCCTGAATCATCATCTCACCTCCGCAGTCTGCCCCCCGGGACTCCCAGGCCATCTCCCTATTTTCTGACCCTGGGACCATCTGGGTCTCATCCTCTCTTTCCCACAGTGTCCCTCAGGCCTCAGCAGCTGTCAGAAGTGACACCGGGCACCACACGGCTGGGCTGATGCTCCGTCTGCCCAGAGTTGGGCAACCTGAAATCCCAGGCTGCCTCCTGAGCCTGCTCTGGCCTCTCGCTGCCACCAGGGGGCGCCGGTGCCCCAGCCCTACTGCAAAGGAAGGACGAGCTGACCGCCAGGTGGCTGGGGCAGGAGCCCCTTCCAGGAGGGGGTCTGTAAGCCCCACCCTCCCCATGGCTGTTCTCTGGTGCCTCCCTGCTGCCCGAGGACAGCTTTGGCAGGGCTGGAGGCCCTGGGGGCACCACTGGCTGGCTGGGGTCGAGGGCCCTGTTTGCTAGGAGCTCCCATGTCCCCCACGCCTGAGCCTCTGGGCCTTCCTCACTCCACCCACAGAGCCCGGTGCCAGCTGAGGGCAGAGATCAGCATGGACAAGGACATGGCCTTGTGTGGACATCTGCCTTGCACGGGGTAAAGCCGCGGGGGACGCACCCAGAGCACAGGGCCAGCTGACGTCCTCCATCCCACCAGAACTCTGCCCTGGGGCCTCCAGAGTGACATTGTCCCACCAGGACCCCTACCCCCACCCCCACCCTCAGGGCCTCCACCACCTTCCAGACTCCCAGGGGGGCTGCCCACCCCAATGAGCCCCCAAGGAAGAGAACATGTAGTCGGCAGGTGCACAGAGGGCCTGGCTATTGGTCACCCACGTCAGTCATTCATTCCAGCAGCATATAGAAAGCCCAGCAGGGACTCAGCTTGGTGCCTGCCACATGGGAGCACACGGAGAGGGGCCATAGCCAGATGTGCCTCCTCTTCAGAACACAGTCCAGCCTGTAGAAGGAGGGGCTTGGGCCAGCATCCATCACCACCTCTGAACCTGGGTTCTCAGGTCAAGGCAGCCTCCCCAGCAGAAGCACCATCCCAAAGTATCTGGGGGAAACCAAGTCCCCATCCACCTGGGGAGATGCTTCTGCTCTGAGACAGCCAGGTGAGTCCAGGCAGCTACCCAAGACTTGGGCCCAGCCTCCCCCTGCCCAGAGCCTGGCTTCAGAAATGGGCAGGTTCAGCCCTTCTACACTCACAGCTGGGAGCAGCATGGGTGACTGTTCTGTAGCCGCCCCCCCCCTCCCCTGGGGCCATCCCCACTGCCCCAGCCTGGCTATGCCTTGGAAACAGGAGATGAAGCCATGTTCACTTGAGCATGAGCAGGCGCCCATGTCACTCCCAAAGACAGCCCTCCAGGCACCCTGCCACTCCGAAGCCACTCACCAGTCGTCGCCCACCCCCAGGGGGAGCAGGGGTGTCTGCGGCCTCAAAGGGCGAGGGCGGGTACCAGCCTCCAGGCACTCCAACAGTCCGGGCCCCCAAACAAAGGGGTCATACCGCCCAAGACCCTGCTTGCACGATCCCCTGATGCTCCCAGGTGGACACATGAGGCTCTCCCTGAGGCCGTGGATCGAGCAGGCACATCCCAGGGCTGGCTGGGCCACGGCAGGGCACCCTCTCCCCACAGACCTCGGCATCTTCCCCCTCACACTGGAATCCAGGCGGCTCGGCCAACTCCGTATGTGTTCCCAGGGCACAGACGATGGGCCGGCCCAGAAGGCGGTGAGCGGAGCTGCCAGCGTGGCCTACACCCACCCTGTGTCCACACCTGCTGCTGCAGTTCAGCCAAGTGACGAACAGGCTGCCCAGCTTGGCCCAGCTCAGCCCCACACCAAGTCACCCCAAAGCCGGGCAGACGGGGGCACAGCCTGGCTCCGAACATTGCCCCTCAGTGACCTCACCTACGAAGCAGGGCAGGAAGCCTTCACTGAAGTCAGAGGACTCCACGGGAGAGTGTAAGCATCACTGGCTCCCTACCCCATAGTCTTTGCAGGGCTGACCCAAGGACAGTGACCCCGCACACAGCTCAGAACAGGGACAGGCTGCGTGGGCTCCAGATGCGCCTGACCGCAGACACGCTCTCCCCCCAGGGGCTGGAGAGAGGCTCCTTGCATGGGCCTGGCGCCCAGTGCTGAGTCCTACACCAGCACCAGCCACCTCATCCGTGCCACCTCTTCCCCAGGATGACATCCTACCCCTCCTGTGGGCCCTCGTCAAGCTGGGAGTATCTAGAGATGCTCACCCCAGAGGACAACAGCTCCTGGGAGGTGGTAGTCTGTCCTGGACCAGCCCAGGGTCAGCCCGAGTCCACCCATCCCAGCCTGTTCATCCTCGTGGTGCACAAACACCCAGAGAGAGGTTCTCAGGAGGCCTCCGCTCCCAGCCCAGCCACCCTGACTTCCAGGAGGACAAGTCTGGAATCCCAAGTGCTGGATGCAGAGTCCCCAGGGACGGCAGAGAGGCCCAGCGGCCTCGATGGTCACACAACACACTGGCCCTCTGCAGGTCCCTAAGCCCGGCCAGCACAGGGCAGATCGGTCTGCCCTGCACACCTGCCAGGGCACAGCGGAACATGCACAGGGACACGTGCCGCACCCACTCTGTGTAGGATGGAGATGTTCGGTGGATGTGGTATGGAGTGTGTCTCTCCTGGTGAACAAGTCGTGTCATGCGTTTGCTGCCAAAACTCGCCCTTCCTTGTCCCAGAGCAGAAAAGGCAATGCCAGTCCTTTGGAAGGGAGCCCACAGACAACGAGCACGAAGCCAGCCCATCTGAAAGCCAGGGGCGTGCCGGGGGCATCGGACTGCCCCCCAGAGCTGGGAGAGTGGAGGGCGGGCGCTCAGGGCAGGACCGGGAGCCCACGCCCCTTCTGTTGGTGGGTGCACTGAGTCTGGGCCAGGTGAGGCACAGTCTCTCCCACTAGGAACCGGGTGAGGCGACCGAGCTATCCAGTGTTCAAGAATCTTCCAAATTGCCCAGTAAAACCAAGTGGCCACAGAGCCATCTAGATTTCTCTGCCTGGGGGTTCCCAGGTCCATGCCTGGCAACGCACATCATGGTTTGCTTAGGGTCAAGGGTCCCCAGGTCGGGTGGCCACACCCACGAGGGAGAGCATGGATGTGCGGGGAGCATGCCTCCCTCCTGCTCTGTGCTGGCCTCGAGACAGGCTCTGCGGAAACCCGACACAAAGCAGGATGGGTGGCAGCACAGGGCTCCGTGGGGACATGGGTTCCTCCCTCCCGAGATCTCTGCTCACAGGGCCAGCTGTGCCGGAGCCCCAGTGGAAGGCTAATCCACAGGTTCATCTTGCCCTGACCCCAAATAGCAAGGTGACCTCCCTGGTGCTCCCAGCTCCCAGCGGAGACGGGCCTGGGCAGCAGCTCCCTGACGCTAGAGCTGGCAGAAGGCCAGCTTAGCAGGCTGTCCGCACCCTGGGCCACTACCTCCTCCTCCTGAAGTAACGGCCCTGTTATCAGCTGGCCTGGCTCCACGTGATGCTGCCCAGGCCCCATTTCGACCCGGGCACAGAGGGCCAGGCCCTGCTCTGGAATGCCTGGAGCCGCCAAGACCCGAGAGCAGATTCAGGATGCTGATGCCAACTCCCTGCTTGCAGACCCCTCGTTAATTATCCTGCCGGGATAGGGAGCCAGGCACGAGCCCCAGGAATCCTGAAAATGAGCTATCAGCACATTTCCTAGAATTTGCCCCCGGAAGAGGCAGGGCTCTGGGCTGCCAGCGCTTGGCAGGTGGGCGGCCAGTGCATGGTGGGGTGGAGTGGACTCAAGGCCGAGGCGCCATCCCAGAGCTCAGAGCCTGCCCAGAGCTGCTCTGCTGGCCACCTCAGGCCCTCCCTCCATGAGATCCCAGGGCACGGCTGGGCCAGGAGCCAGCAATGTGGCCCGCAGAAGGGGCCCAACCACTAAGGCAGAGCCAGCCCCAGAGAGGACTGCTGAGTGCAGCCCCCCCCCCCCGCCCCGCCACCCCACAGATAGGAATGCTCCAGGACTTTAGATACTGAAGTCTCCACCAATAGCTCGGAGGCTAGCTTCGTTTCATTGACTCATGAGGTGCCCCTACAGCCAGTAAGAGGGGCTGGGTAAGAGGGGTGAGAGGCCCCCATGGAGGCAGATTCCTGGGGCAGTGAGAAGGAGGCCCAGCACAGTAGGCTTCTTGGCAAGTGGGCAGCTGCCTGGCTCCCTTCAGGCCAGTGGGCTACTGGGAAAACACCTGCCTGAGGCCTGAGACAGGCCCCTCCGCCCCAAACACATCAGAGGGAGTGGCTGTACCCTAGCCCGTCAGTCCCAAGGTAACGACGGTCTGGGGACCCACACAGGTGCCTGTGCCGACAAGCCCCAGAACCACCCAGGCTCCCCCATCCCAACCTGCAGAGGCCCCTGTGAGCATCTAGCCCTGCGCTGGTGAGTCCAGGAGCCTGCCGGGCACCACTGAGCACCACTAACCCCAGCAACTGATGAATAGCCCGAGCTCAGCATCCCCATCTATAAAACAGGACGAGCACCCCGCCTACCCAGGGTGCACCCCAGGACCACCCTGTAGTCCTGGAAAGGGTACTTCACAGAAGAGTCTGGGTGAACTTTGGGGAGGGAGGAGACAGGACAATGTGGCTGAGGACAGATTCACAGGGTCCTTTCAGGCGACCACCCAGGAGGACAGGGTGGGGTCTCTAGCCTGGGGCAGCCTAGGGAGGGGAAGCAGGGAGGCCCCACACGGGCAGGGGCATTGGAGATGCCCCCTCTGCAGACGCCCAATCGGAACAGGCAGGGCAGGCTCACAGACCCCACTCCCAGGAGGGTCTATAATTACACCATAAGAAGACCACCCGACTCTGGAGTCAGGCCTGGGAGAGGCCCACAGCCCCGCTGTGCACAGGCAGGCGCAGAGGCCACGATCATCCCAAAAGACAGAGGCGCCTTTGTGGTTGGCTGCGGGGGGAGGTGGTACTTAACAACCTGGTAGGTAAGCAATTCGCCGTGTGAACATAAATGCCTCTCCCAGAGTCAGCCGCTTTGAAAGACTGGCTTGGATGCCACGCATGGCCGGTCTCAGCTGTCCTAGAACAGACGGCATGTAGACCACAGGGCCAGTAAAACCAAGTGGCACGTACCCTGCAGGGACGCGGCCCAGCCTCAGGCAGGACAGGCCTGCAGCAGCCACACCTGGTCCAGCCCAACACCAAGGGCAGCAGGGCACAGGCCAGAGGGCAGAGTCACAGCCACTACCCCCCTCCATGTGACCCCCAAACCTTCTCCTCCCAAGGGCCGAGGTGGCCCCATGCCAGGCAGCAGAAGTCACCAAGCAGACACCCCAGTGCCGCCTCCTGCAGGAAAGCAGGGCTCTGGAGATTTTAGGAACTGTCTTCGAAGGCAGTGCTTCATGCAGCTAAAGCAGGTGTGCATGGAGAAGACAAAGCCCGCGGCCGCTCTGCCCACTTGGGCCCCCCCGCAGGCAGAGGAGAGCCACTCCAGACTGCATGGCTGGGTTTTCTGATCACCCGGAAAGTGGACCCAGCTCTGCAAAGGCTGGACCCCAAGGGCAACCTCCCAGGGAAGCCAGGAAGCATCCCCGGCTGAGGGGAAAGGTGCCAGGTGCTCACAGGGGATGCCCCCTAACTCCTGGGGTCAAAAAGCAACCTCCTGCAGGCAGCCAGTGTGAGATGGCACAGGGAAGCGCACGGGGAACCTGGAACCATGGCCCAGGATCAAGGTCAGAGGCTGGTCAGGACAGGTTAGCCCAAGCCCACAGCCACAGGACCCTGGCTAAGCCGCCTCCGAAGCAATCAGGCCAGGCTAGGGCTGCAGTGGCTGCCACCTTCAGGACAGCGGCCCCCACAGGAGCAGCAGGACATCAGCCATGCCCTCAGCCCACGCCGGAGGGAAGGAGGCAGGAGATGAGACACTGTGGCCCAGAGTCCCCAGCCCTCATCGGGGGCAGCACGGGCTCTTCTCGGCTCCCGCCCCTCACCCCTCAATGAGGACCAGGCTCCAGAGCAGCAGTGGCTCCCAGGCCTGGTCCCAGCGGCTGGCCAAGAGCAGCCCTGGGCAGTATCTGGACCTTGGGCCAGGGGTCAGACTCCCACCGTCAGACACAGTGGGCAGCACTGACGGGCAGCCTGGGAGGCCTGCTTCCTCTCCACTGATCAATCCACCCAATTTAGAAACAGAGCTGTCCTTGAGCCAGGGCCAGAGGCTCAGCCAGCGGGGCCTGCTCCCACCCCCATGCCCTCACGCTGCAGCCCCATCCTACTGCTCTGCTTCCCAGCACAGCAGCCTCCAGCCCACACCCCGGGCCCCTAGCCACTGGCTTCCTGCTCAGAAGGCAGGACCCGTGAGGGCACGGGGGCTCCCAGAAGGGCCTCTGACCTCTCTCCCTGTGAGGTTGACGTGGAGGCAGAGGAGCAGGTCACAGGGTACCTGCCAGGCCAGCCAGCCCCAAGGCGGCCGTCCTGGCCTCAGGTCCTCCACCAGCCAAGCTTGGCCTAGAGAGCCTGGGTGGGGACTGCAGAAGTAGGGTCAGCCCGGAACTCCCAGGGTCCTCAGCCGCCCTCTCTAGGCCAGGCCAGTGGCGGGGGGGGCAGGGGGGGGGACACATGTGAGCTGCACCCCACGGAGGCTCAGGTATGCTGCGCCTACAGTTACTCCTAGAACAAGGGGCAATCCCCAGCCACTGGGTCATCCATCCCGACACCCTCATGCCCAGCAGATGAGGGACGGTGCTGCCACCCACCTCACGGTTCTCCCACCAGGGCACCCTGCACTTCACCTGCGCTGACACCTGGGACCTGCACAAAACCACCCTCTGTCCCGACCTGACCAAAGGAGTGACTAGGGTCCAGGATGCTGTCCAGGGTCAAACTGGCCCTCGTACAGGCCACAGAAGCTGGCCCTGGCCACACTGAGGGCCTGAGCTGGATGAGGTGGGGGCTCTGCTGCGGGGGACACAGGGCCCAGCCCCCCACACTCTGCCCCCTATCCTGGGCTCTGCCCACACAGGCCCCCTAGTGTTCCTGCCGCTGGTGCAGAAAGCCTCCCTGAGAGGGTTGGAGGAGAGGGGAGGGGAGCTGGGGCGGTGGGAGGGGGGACAGAGGGCTAAGCCACTGGAGCCCCCTGGCCTACAGCCCCAGGGAGGAGAGGGCCATTGGGGGTGGGACTCTTCCTAGGGGCTCCCTCCCCCTCTGCTTGCCACAATCGACCCAGCAGGGTGCCTTCCTCCCCCACCTCTTTTGTTCAAATGAAAGAATTTGGGGGAACCAGAAAAAAATGTGGCTTTTATTTTCAAAACTGGAATCAATTATAATTGGGGGGTTAGTTAAATATTCCCAACTGTGCTGAGGCTCAGGTCCACCTCATCCAGACCCAGCAGGAGGGAGACTGGAAGATGGTGCCATCGGAAGTCTGGGCGGAAGTACAGTCTGGGGCGCCCCTGCAGGTGGTCAGCCCTTATGCCTGGCCCTGCACGTCCAGTCTACAGACCCAGCCTGCACACCCAGCCCTGCACATCCACCCTTGAAAATCTAGCCCTACACACCTAGCCCTGAACACCCAACCCTGCAAACCAGGCCCTGCACACCAGCCCTGCACGCCCAACCCTACAAATCCAGCCCTGCACATCCAAACCTTCACTGCACACTCAGCCCTGCATGTCCAGTCTGCACACCCAGCCATGCACACCCAACGCTGCATATCTACCCCTGCACACACAGCCCTGCCCATCCACCCCTGCACTGCACACTCAGGCCTGCATGTCCAGTCTGTACACCCAGCCATGCACACTCAACCCTGCACACCCAACCCTGCATATCTACTCCTGCACACCCACCCCTATACTCTCAGCCTGACAAGAAGCAGGGCAGAGCAGGGCTGGCCTTTAGGGGGTAGGGCAGGTGCCCCCAGCTGCTTCCTGGAGGACATGACCGAAGACAGGCCTCCCCCCAGCAGGGACCCCAGAGGCATCTGTGCAGCTGACCATAAGCTACACCCTGTTCCAGCAACATCCCCAAAGGGAGCTCACCACCAGGACCAGCTCTCTCACCCCAACCTGAACAAACCTCCCAACAAGCAGCACACGGTTCATAAAGGTTAGCTGAATGAGACAGAAGGTCCTCAAAGCATTTCCCTGCTTCTACTCGTGGCCATAAACACTGACCAAACCTGGAAGAGCCGCAGTGTGACAGCTGGTCCCCTCCACCCAGGCCTGGACCTAGCCTGGACCCCAGCCTGCCTTGGGAGTGGGGCATGGGGGTCACAGGGGGCAGCCTGCAGAGGGGTTCAGGGTCCTAAAGTCAGGAGGTGAGGCTGAGGCATGGAGCCAGAGGGACCAAGGCATGGGGCAGCATTCCCTCAGCACCTGGGGAGGCTCTAGACAGCAGGCCTCACTCCACAGCCTGGGCATCAGTCCTCCCAGCCCACAGAGCCCACAAAGCAGCATGATTGAGGAACTGGCTCAGCAAAGAACCTTCCAACTAACCGAGAGCATTGGGTAAGCAGCCAGAGCCGCCGCCTGCCAGCTTCCCCAGTTGCCAGCACCCCCAGTTGCTGGCACCTGTCTCAGAACTCAGGGACTCAGCCCCTCCCCAGGACCTCTGCCTGCAGCCCATGCTGGAGGTAGATGGGAAACCACCACCTACGAACACACAAGGACCGGCCAGAGGGCAGGGGCCCCTCTACAAACAGGGGGCCCCCGTTCCCCACAATTTACTGAGGCCCGCCCCTCCCCCAGCTCCCTGCTGGACGTCTGAAGCATTGAAGCATGGCGTAGGACGTCCGCCCTGGCATCCACCTGGAAGAAGCCCCCAGCTGCTTGCTAGGACCAAGTTCAAAGAACCGGAAGCCGTCTGGGAGTATTTCATTTCACTGCATGGCCATGGCTCTGCGCCCATTCCAACAGGACCCCAAAGGCTACACAGTCAATGAAGAAACTCTGGACGGAGCAGGAAGTCCCAGAGAGATGCTCACGCCTTCCCGTCGCAAAGAACTTAGGATGAATGTCTGGGGGGCTTCTTTTGATAATTTTCATGCATTCCTGTGCACTTTATAAAAACCCCATTGCCTCCACACCTGCTCTAAGCCTGACCCCCCGGCCAGCACCCAGCCAACATTTTCCCGAAGGCACATTATTATAAAGAAAACCACAGATGGTCCCAAAGTGGCATCCCTTAGGTTAAGGCCCTACATCCATAAGCCAGGCCCTGAGCCCCAGGGACGGCGCCTGCAAGCAGCCAGCACAGGCACTTCCCGGTGGGCTCTGGGAAAGGGCCCCTTGGACGGCCGCCTCGCCCATGGCAACGACGCCTGTTAGTACTTTCCTTCCTCCTGCTCTTTCTCAACCCTTTAAATCCTTTCCTTTCTGCTACGTGGAATTCCGCCCAACCCATGAATCCGCTGATAAAGGCAATTAGGTCTCGAAAATTCACCGGGCTGAGTTTCTGTTGTTCAAGGGCATCAGTCTGCAGACATGCCAGGGCTAAGGGAACCAACTGCCTCCAGTAGGACCCCGCATGGCCCCCCAGCTTTCACCATCAAGGACTCCAGGGCCTCCAGCAAGGCAGGAACGCCTCTTGGGGAGGCTGGGACAGGCCCCTCCCGGCCACCCAGCAACCCGGCCAGTGCCTGCCCATCTCGCTGGAGGCCACGGCTGCGCAGCACGGGATCTGAGATGATGGGGTGCATTGTCTCATCCATGCAGAGCATCTCGGGTCCCCCCAACCACATGAGATGAGCAGCAGGGAGCAGGGTGAGGGTAGGGAATGCCCGTCCGTCCACTCACCGTACTGACAGCGTGGGCCCTGGAAGCCTCGAGGACAGTAGCAGAGCTGGGCTGAGCCAGGCACGCAGTGGCCGCCGTTAAAACAGAGGCCGGTGCTGCATTGGGCTACAGAGAGAGGAGAGAAGGCGTGTGAGGAGGGGCTGCAGCCGAGGGGCAGCCCCAGCCCACACACAGGACATGGCATCCTTGGGGACCCTCCCTCAGCACCCCCCATCAGGCAAGGCCTCGGGCTGGACAGGACCCGACCCTCACCCAGAGAAGCCCTCCTCCCATGAAAGCCCAGAGAGACCATCTTGAGAGCTGAGCCCCGAACCTTGTGGGTAGGGGAAGGTCTCCCAGGCCGGCAACCCTACCCTGCTGTCAGGTCACTGGTCCCAGCTCTGTGCTGTCCTGGGTCACACACTGGCCCACAACCACCAGAGCCTGAAGCCCCCTCCCCATACTTTCTTGAGGAAAGTGAGGAGGGAGTCAGGGGTGGCAGGGGACTGCCCACTGCTAAAAGGAGGCTGCAGGCTTCGCTGAGGACCCCGCCCTCCTGCTCATGGCCCTGAGGGTGGCAACACCAGGCTGGTCAGCCCTAGGAAGGCCAACGCCAGCGCAGGCCAGCACAGCCTCCCCCCACACTCCACCCCACGGGCCCAGGAGGCTTCCCACTCAGGGCTCAGGGTACTAAGGGGATGCTGAGCCCCACCTTCCCCTCCCAGCACTAGTGTGCAATAGGGATGAAGCAGCTGGCCTCAGAGGTGGGGGCTCTGGGAGGGGAAGGGCAAGTCTATGACAGTCCCAAACTGCCTGCTGCCCCATCACAGCGAGTACCCCGCCCCAGGCTGGACCGCGTATGTCCAGCACAAATTTCCTGGCTCTACATACAGGACGGCACACCCAAGGCGGGTGGGCTGGGCCCCCACCCCAGGACCCCAGCAGCCTGGCTCCAAGTCCAGAGGCTTCAGGGGTACTCACTGGATGAGTGGGTGCTCTGCACAGGGACCTACCCCCCAAAGCTTCCGGGAGCCTGGCGTGACCCTGGCGTGACCCATGGTGGGTTCAGTGACTTCCTTCATGGGTCACCGATGGCGTGCCCACCAAGAGCAGGGACAGAGACTCAGAAGGTGGGAGGGCTGTTGGCCAGGCACCTAGGTCCAAGCAGCCCTCTGTGCCAGACGCTATGCTTGATAAGGAAACAGACTCAGAGACGGACAGCACGTGGCTTCAGGTCACACAGCCAGTGAGCAGGGACCAGGTCCCAGGGTTCTCTACTTAGAATCTGGGGTCAGGAGGGTTTGGCCCTTTGCGCAATGCTTCGGTCTCCCCTGTCCCATGACCAGGGCTGCTGTTCCAGTGTGGAGGGAGGATGTCCCCTTGCTTGGATCACCGTGCAGGCCAACTCAGACCTCAGGCCTCCTCCCTCCAGCCCCACACCTGCAGCCTGGGGATGTGTCTGAAAAGGAGCAGGAGTGAGGGGCTGGGGATGAAACGGTGCCACAGGGGTGTGCGGGGAATGCACATGGTGACCCTGGAGTCCACCCAGGGAGCTCTGGGTAGAGAGGCCGACCCGGGGCACAGACCACATCAGTGTCCCAGATGCCGAGGGCCCGGAACCTACCTCCAGGGTCCGTGGAACCCACCCTCCCCAGCCACCTCCCCCTCTAGCACCAGGTGCTGGTCAAAGCCACCATTACCCTCACCCTGGCTCCTACTTGCCTACTTTCTCCATCCTGCAACCGCTGATCTTGTCCAATGGGAATAGGACACAGGGCCCCCAGCTGTACACCCTTCAGCAGCTCTCCACGGCCGGCACCAAGCCCCCCACACCATGAGCCCCCCACACTGTGAGCCTCCCGCACCATAAGCCGGCCTGCCAGACCCCAGCTCCACTCTGGGCTGCCACCTGCCTGGACAAACTGTGCCTTCCCCAAATGTCACCTTGTCGGGGAGCCGCCTTCAGTGTCCAGACACCAGTGCCCACAGCACAGCACCCTCTCCCATTGTGGCCATGGACTACCTGAGAGCAGGCACTAGCTCCATCCTGACCACCTCCTGCCGTGAACCTCGGCCTCACCGACACGCCAACACCTCAAAGCTGCCCCGTGAGTGTTGCTGAATGGATCAAAGCAAGAGGGCAGTACACAGCAAGTGGAGCCAGGCCTTCCGGGGAGGGGTTCTCCTGGCCGGAGCTGGGGTTCTCCTGGCCGGAGGGATACACATGGCTGCACAGCCACAGAAACAAAAAGCAAGGGGCATTTCAGTGGCTCAGGGGTTGAGCATCTGCCTTTGGCTCAGGTTGTGATCCTGGGGTCTTGGGATCAAGTCCTGCATTGGGTTCCCTGCAGGGAGCCTGCTTCTCCCTCTGCCTGTGTCTCTGCCTTTCTCTGTGTCTCTCATGAATAAATAAAATCTTTTTAAAAAAATGAAAGAAATGAAAACCCAGAAAGGCAAAGATGTATGAAGTTATGCCCCATCAGGGGGCCGTAACACTGCAGAGGGGAGCCTGGGAAGCAGAGCATCCTGGGGTCTCACCTGCACGACCCCACCTGCCTGGTGGGCCAGGCAGCAGGGCAAGGACCTGCATCCCCCATGTCAGGAGGGCGACCCTCCCACTGCCCCTTGGAGGGGACAGCAGACAGCAGACAAGCCCGCCCAGGACCCACCCGCCCGCCCTGAGGAAAGACCCAGGACAAGCAAGCCCTGGAAGACCTCACCCCCGGGGCAGAGAGCTCAGCGGCCAGAGCCTGGCTTTCCAAGCAGCTCGTGGGACGCCCTCCACAAGAAACAGGGACGCCCAGGCAGGAGGAAGAACCGAGTCAGAAACTCGTGACACACGGCTGCTAACAAAGGCCAGTGGACACCTCGCCAACAGCTCAGAGATTTCCAAGTAACAAGTGTGTCTGAGAGTAACATTAGCTCATTTGTTCACATACCTGCTGTGTCCTGGGGCCGTGGCAGGGGGTCTGCTTGGGGACCCTCCCTGGCAGGCTGTCAGCCTGGCCAGACCTGCAGTCACCAGACCCACAGGGGCCCCAGGGCAGGCGGAGGGGACCTGGACGCCCGGTGCCCACAGGGTCTGCTGCCCTGGCGGTCGAGCTCTGTGAGGGCCAAGCAGGCAGAGGGAAGGCCAGGCCGGGGGAGCCACAAGGGGCTGCAGAAGCCCCCCAGGAACCACTGTGCATGAGTCTCCCCCTGCCCCAAGCCCCTGCTGGCTCCCCATGGCCCAGATGCCTTAGCAGGCAGGGCAGCTCGAGTCTTGTACAGACACGTTCAAGCTCTGGTCTGACATGAATCAGTGGGTTAGAAACTCAGGGGATTTGCACACGGAGTACAACCTTCTCGGCGACCTTTGCCCTGCCCAGTGTCTCCCCCACACAGTGCCTGAACCTGAACACGCTCCCCACCCACAGCAGCCTGCTCCCAGGCTGACAAGCCTCCTCGCCCATGATCTAAACAGAGGAGAACACCGCCCTCCATAGTGGCAGAACGGGCTGGTGGTATGGGGACAGGGACCAAGCGTCCCAGCTCCCCCGATCAGGCCTTCGCTTTGGGGTGAAACACGGTGGTCTACACATATCCTCAGAACCAAAGGCTGGCAGGGCCCCAAGGGGAGTCCAGTCTGCAGGACAACAGATTTGGGGAGCACAGTTCCCAGGGCAAGGGAAGCACGTCTAGACTCTTCTTTCTTTCTTTACTTTTCCTTCTTAAAGATTTATTTATTGATTTTAGAGCCTGAGCCTCCCGCACCATAAGCCGGCCTGCCAGACCGGCTGGAGAGAGCACGCACGCACACATGCACATGAGTGGGGGGAGGGGTAAAGGGAGAGAATCTCCAACAGAGTCCCCACTAAGCATGGAGCCCGACGCAGGGCTCAAGCTCACGACCCTGAGATCATGACCTGAGCTGAAACCACGAGTCAGATGCTGAACCGACTGAGCCACCCAGGTGCCCCTGGACATCTTCTGTGGCTTCCTAATGCCAGCCCTCAAGCAAACCCTGCTGCAGGCAGCAGGAGCAGCACCTGTCCTGGGACGGCCACTCCTCTGCAAGGCTTGGGTTTCTGGGCGAGGAGGCCCAGGTCACATCCCTGGAATGGCCACTCAGCTGAGCCCACGGCCTCCCTTCTTCTCCTCCCCAAGCAGCTACCTGCTGGACAGCTGAGTGGCCTGAGGCGGGACAGGTGTGATCCAGGGACATCAGTTTCTCCTGGTCTGCCGGGCCGCCCACATGCAGGCTCTGAACACATGGCCAAGGTCACCAAATGTCAGCCTCCTCAAGGCTAGCGCTGCAAACGAGCTCTATTCCTGGGCACCTCTGCCAAAGCGGCCCCTGACACCCCACACTCATTCTGCAGCTCAAGGAGGCCAGGGCCAGAAGGGTCAACTAGACCCAAGACCAAGTTCCTCCTCGCGTGGTTTCTTCCAGCTGCGGGACTCCTGTGGACTTCCCATGTAGAAGCCTCTGGGTTCAGTCCTCTCTCTGCAGTGAGGGCTGGGCCCAGGAGCAGGGGAGCCCCATTCCTCCGCCAGCTCCCCCGCGGCATCCCCAGAGGAGGGGCATGCCCGTCTGCTGGCTGGGGCTGAAGTCACATCCTGACCAGGCCTGCAGGTGACCCAGCCCCTCCCTGCACCCAACACAGAATTTTCAGGATGGAGCCTGGGAGAGGCCTCTCTGGGAAGCAGTTCCTCCACTGTCACTTGGGATCACCCCAGCACCAAGACATGTGGTGGATGTGGGGCCCAATAAAACCGCCCACGGGAGCTCCCAGGGTGGGCCTGGCTCTCGGGAATCTCAGGTAGCCAGATGGAACGCAGCCAACAAATCTGACGACGGCTGGTCCCCAGCTGCCAGACCCAGCAAAGGAAGAGGTGACACCGGCATGGGGCACAGCCCTGTCCGTGGCCAAAGCCCCCCAGGCTAGCCAGAGACAGGTTTTGTGTCTCCCAGAGACACTCTCCTAGGGCTGCCGGGGCACAGGACAGGCACACACAGCAGGGTGGGACCCGAAGAGGACACACCAGCCCCCAACGCTTCTCCTGCAGCAACCAGCCTGGGAAACCAGCACCAGGCAGTCAGCCGGACCCAGCACAAAGCACCTCTGTCCACCATCATGGAGGCATTTAGGGGTTGAAACAATGCTGATTGGGGGAAAGCCAGATGAAGGGGATGATGGTGAGGACAATGCTGGGCCCAGGCCCCCACAGGGCAGCTAGACCAGCACTGTGGCTTGAGTGGTCCTCACCTCATCGACCAGGCCACAGGGCAGCATTTCCTAAACCTCATCCAAGGTGCTGGTCAGGCCGCCTGTGAGTGACCAGGAGTGGGAACCACAGCACCCACCTCACAGCAAAGCGAGGCTACAGATGGAGATCACTTCCCTGAGGGCCCAGGGGACAGGACAGGCCCGGGTCCTGTCCACTTGGTCCCTCTGTCCCTGTTCTGCCACTGAAACTGCTGGTCTTCTACCCAATGCTAGCTGATGGCTAGAGACCTGGACTCCATGCCCCCACCCAACCTCCCCTCGTCCCAGACCCTTGCTGCAGGGGGGACTTGCTCTAGCACCTCCCAAGGAAGAGCCAAGCCAGCACCTGCCCAGGGCCCAGGGACTCTGAGACAGGGCTCCCCGTGGCCATGCACTGCCTGGGCTGGAAGACAGGGGAGCAGGGGAAGGGGAGGGCACCTGCTCAGTGTGAATGCCGTGGGGCTGCAACAGGACATGTGAGCACATCTGTGCATGTGTGCACATGGGCGTGCAGGCACGCACACAGGTGTGAGCTCTGCACACACACATGAGCGAGCAGGCACGTGGTATACACATATGCATGTGAGCATGAGCACGTGTGTAGAGAGCATATGTGCGCACGTGTGAGCCTGTGCATGAGCACATGTGTATGGGCATATCTGAGGGTGAGCACGTCAGCATACGTGAGACCATCCACATGTAAGCATGTGTGCTTGTGTGCACATGTGTGCATCAGTGTGAGCATGAACCGTGTGTGTGTGCACGTGTGTGTATGTGTGTGTGAAGTGGGTGAGCTCGCCTGGGTGGACAGCATGCTGGCCCAGTGTACGAGTGTGCATGTGTGCAAACGTGCAAACGTGCCAGGCACAGTACTGTGTGAGTCTGAGTGTGACTACACTGTCCAGAGAGGGCATCCTAGGGGCTCAGGGGTCATGGCACAACATGTACACCCCTAGCAACTGTGTGCGCAGTTATGTCCACAACAACACCAGCTCTGCAAACTCCCACACTGGGCGCAGGGCTGACCCGCGGCCAGAACGGAAAAGGAAAAGTGACCAGAGCAGCAGGAAGGCAGAGGGCGGCCGTCCCCAGGCCCCAGGGCAGCCTTCCTGCCGCTCCTTCCCGCAGCCCCAGGATCACAGGGGAGACGGTGTATCCCAGGAGGGAGGGAGAACTGAAGGGCAAGCCCGCCAGGTGGGCAGCAGCCTGGGCTTGTCCCCTTAGCGAACCCCACAGCCCGTCCCCAGCTCCTGTGGCAACACACCGTGTCGGTCCCTCCCCCACTCACATGAAGCCCTCCCAGGCCACAGATTTTTTCCAGCTGGAAATCCTGGCATCCCCGGGGCAGGAGGAGGCACGCATGACCGAGACAGGCCGGGCAGCCCACAGAGAAAGCTCTGGGCAGCCACACTGCAGCGTCCTCCCCAGGCCGTGGTCTCCACTGAGACTGCCCTACACACCCCGGGCACACATGGGGTCCTGAGAACCCAGCCACAGCCACGCCATCCAGACCCAGTTCCCACTCCGTCCACGCATCTAGAACCAACGACTTCTCACTGCGCCCCGCGACCCACCAGGACCAGCCCTGAGGTGGCTCCTGACAGCCCTGCTTTGCCTCTATACTCCCCTCCCTGAGGGGACTGTGTCCCTCCCCCAGGCAGACCTGTCCTCACGAGGGCCCTGGGGCCTCAGAAAGTGACCTGGTTGGGAAACAGGGTCTTTACGGGGGAGCTCACACTGGGGAGACCCAGGACACACAGACCGGCCACCAGCCAGCAAGCACCCAGGCCTGGGGGAAAGCTCGGCACAGCAGGAAGGGTCCCTGGACCATACACCTGGACCATACACCTCCGCCCCCAGAGGGTAACTGGGAGCTGCTTCAAGCCCCGCCCAGCCCCACCTGGCCTGAGGCCCCTAACCCCACCTCGGCCGGCCTTCCCCACCCCCGCATGGCTCACAGGCCAGCACAGAGGTGCTCCAGGGCGTCCCGCATCTGCTGCCATAGGACAGCCATTCCGAGGAGAAAGGGCCCATCCCAGGGTCTGCTACCCCCACCCTACAGGACCTGAGCCCATGCACAGCACCCTGCCGGCCCTGCGCAAATGTTTGTGGGGCCTGAGAGAGAGCTGCCCAGTGTGTGCTTTAGGGACACATTTTTTCGACTTTGTTGTACCTTTTCATTCTTTTTAAAGAAAGAATTGGTCTGGAAAATACTACATAGTCCTTCTCAGGAATCCGCAAGACATATGAGCATGTTAAGCGCTCTGAGAAGTCCTGCAACAATAGAAACTGCTTAACTGTGCTTTATGCACAGCTTCCCAGTTGACAGAACCCCTTCCTACCCGACATTGCTGGTGCAGCTCCTGGCACTTGCTCAGGCTCTGCCTCTGCATCCCGTGGCCCCCTCAGATGGCTGGAGCTCAGCCGGCACAGGAGAGTCAGAGCCGGGAGCCACAGACCATCTTCCGGGCACCCCACCCCTGGGTGGATCATGTCAGGGTCTGCATGCAGCAGCCTGTGGGGGTAGAGCTGCTCTAGGCCAGACACCCACCTGCACAGACGGCCCCCTCTTGGCTGAGGGGGGAGCAGGACCCAGGGCACTGGGGGATCCAGGCAAAATCTGCAGCCCACTGAGACAGATGTGGAATTGAGAGTGCTGCTGGGCAGAAATCTGGGCCCCCAACAGCAGACGGGGCCAGTGCCCAGCTGCCCCCGGGGCGCACGTGTACCACGCAGACCTCAGGAAGCCCCCAGTCACCAGGCAATGCTGCCCCACCCAGCCAGCACTGTTCCTTTTCCGTCACCTCCAGGTCACAAACACTGCTAAGCAGGTCTCTGAGAAATCACAGTGGCCATTAGAAGCTTCCTGTCATTCTCACCCAGCATGACGTCTTCTCCTCACTCCCACAGGGTCCTGCACGTGGCTTCGTGTCCAGGTCACACGAAGCAAGAACATGACCCTCAGCTGGTGGGGGCTGGGGCTGGCGGCAGCTCGGAGGCTGCCCCCTTCCTGCCTCTTCCTACCGTGGGCTCCCCCAGTCTCCCCTGACCTCAGACAGCCTGGCTTGGGACGGGGGGACAGTACCGGCCAGGACCAGAGGAACGGCACAGGGATGGGGCACAGCAATGGGCACAGGGGCAAAGCCAGAGAATCCCGACCCCTAGGCCCCTGGGGAGGAAGTGGGCACCTTTCCCCAGTGGGGGGGCCCAGCTCCTCGGCCTGGCTCACATCTGGGGGCTCAGAGGGCCCCGACCCAGCATCAGCCCCAGCACCCACAGGCAAGCCAGCGGGAAGGGGGCCAAAGGCAGCCACCCCAGACTGTCCCCTGACTGAACAGACGGGGCTTCCCAGGGGCTCCGGGCACCTGCTTACCCCCCAACAGGGTCATAGTGTGACTGCTCAGCTCACAACAGGAAGCCCCTTCCCCGTGCTCAGCCCACCTTCTCGGCCACAGCCACACCACGGGGCTCCAGCAAGCACTCCTACTTTCCTCTGCTGCCCCCTCCCTCCACATTTCCTCCTGTTCTTAGGGCCCCAGCCAGCTCCCTGAGCGCTCCACCCCACAGCCCTGCTGGCCTGCCCTGCCCCAGCCCCTGTCACATCAGCATCTGCTAGCAACCAGCCTCCCTGTCAGATCCAAGCCCCCATGGGCAGACACTGGCCCCGCAGGGCCCCCCAAATCCCCGGAGCTAGCGGCAGCTGAGCGACAGCCATCCTGGGAGGGTGGGGGGCAGGGTCCCAGGCTCAGGCTCTGCCCCACATGAGCCTCACATCCCTCCTCCCCTTCACGTGCCGCTGACCCAGACATGGGGGAACAAGTGGGTGTCCCAAGAGGCCGGATCACAGGCCTTTTCCTGGAGCATTCAAAGAAACAGATGAACTCCAAATACATAAATAAGTAAATCGCATATTAAAAGTGTCTTCTTGGGCAGCCTGGTGGCTCAGCGGTTTAGCACCGCCTTTGGCCCAGGACGTGATCCTGGAGCCCCGGGATCGAGTCCCATGTTGGGCTCTCTGCGTGGAGCCTGCTTCTCCCTCTGCCTGGTCTCTGCCTCTCTCTCTCTCTCTCTCTCTCTCTCTCTCTCTCTCATGAATAAATAAATAAAATCTTAAAAAAAAACAAATGAAAGTATCTTTTTAAAAACAAATGATCAAGAAAGCCAAAGCCTCAAGTTCAGGACACAGATGAAGACCCTGTCTGTGTCTCCAGGCTAACATGACAACCTGGGCACCCAAGGCCCCAAGGCCAGGCCCTGTGGCCAAGACGCCCCCATTTCCACACCACCACAGTCCTGCCCCCAGCCCAGCTCCTCTACTTCTGCCAGGCCAAGGGCTGCTTGAGGCCCCACCTGCCACCGACCTCCCTGCCCCCAGCGCCACACGGCCCCCTCCTGATAGCTGGCCAGGCCAGGACAGAGCCACCTCGTCCTTCCTGGCCACCAGCTCAGACAGGCAGAGCCGTGGGCCAGGCCAGAAGCTCAGGCCAAGCCAGGCTGCAAAGGAGAGACTGTCCTGGCCCGTGTGCCTGGGCTGAAATCAGCCTTCCCTCCCTCAAAAGCCAGCATTTGGGCCCTGTGTCCAACCTGGCTCCCAGGGTCTGGCTGGGCCTCGGGCCCTGCCACTCCTCCTCAGCCCTGTCCCTGGGATGGTCACTCCAAGACACAGGTGAAACCAAGGGTCATCAGAGCCCAGCTCAGGAGCATGACCCTATCCCTAGGTTCCCCTCCCCTTGCCGGTGAGAGCACATGCCCACCCCCCAGCCCCAGAGGCCAAGCCAGAGGTCCCCCCACCCCAGGCCGGCCATGTCGTTGTGCATCCACATCCCTTCCCAGGTGTAAAACACCACGCTCACCACACCCGGCCCGAGCCTCTTCTCCCCACCCCCATCATTTACCAGGTTACTAGGCAGGCCCGAGGGGCCCCATCTCAAAGCAGAAGCCACAGCCCCCCGGGTTTGGCCTCTACCCTGCACCCCACTCAACAGATCCCTTTGTTTGCCTAGGAGCCCGAAGCAGGGAACACACACCAGCATGATCGTGGGGAGGAGGGCTGCTGCCACCAGCATCTAGGCACCCACCCTGTCCCCTGACATCCTCCTGCCCACGGGGAAAGCCAGAGCTGCTTCCTTCTCCCCTTCCCTCCTGCTCCCTTCCTGGGGAGGATTATTCATTTCCTTTCCCAGAAAAACAGCACCAGCATCCTTCTCTTCCCCTTTTCCCACTGGAGTTCGTGTAAAACTGTCTGCCCCCAATCAGCGGCTCCCATGTTTCCTGCGTGCGGAGGGACTCAGGAGCGGAGAGACAGGCAGGAGCCAAGCTCCCATCCCAGCATGGGTGACCTGGTACCCCAGCCACCCCCACTGCGCGGCCCCATCCCTCATCTCGTGTCAGGGGTGCCATGTCACTCTCTCAGGGGAGGCCAGACTCTGGGACAACCTCTGCAGGGAAGGGGTGCTCTCACCTCTTACCCATCAGCCCCAACTGCCCATCCACCTGTGCTATACCCACCTTCAGGCCACCTGCCCCCATACCCACCCTCAGGCCACCTGTGCCCACACCCACAGGCCAGGAGCAGCTTCCCAAATACTCCCTGCAGCCAGATCCCACAGCTGTAAGCCCCGTTTAGTTTATGAAGCAGAGGCTTCAGAGTGAGGCTCACCCTCCCTCCTGCATCCATCAGGAACCCCCACGCCCCCGAGGGAGGCAGCAACAAACCCCCATGAAGCAGATGGGGAGACTGAGCCCAGGCCGCCAGGACAGGAGGCAGGACAGGAGCCAGGAGCCCGATACCCAGCCGTGGGCCCTCCTGGGAACAGAGAGCCGCAGGACCCCAGGGCAGGGCATGGCCATGGCAAGGCAAGCTGGTGAGGGACTCCAAGACATGACCCCGAAGAGGCGTCTGAGCCCACAGACACCAGTGTGTGGCACCCCCTCTTGATGCCAGACATCCGGGCCCTGCAGACAGGCCCCCACCCTCAGCCCAGAGCCCCTAGCCCCAGCCCTCTGTCCTTGGCCCCTGCCCATATCAGCCTGTGCAATTCACGGCTCCTGTCTTTTATGATTCTGTTTCAACAGCTCCAGGGGGCAGAGTGGGGGACGCACGGCCCCAGCAGCTCCTCACGCTGTGACCAGTGCCACCAAATGCAGGAATGGGGCCTGCATCCCACCACTGCCAGGGACAGGCCCTTAACACGTGGCCTCTTCTGAGGCAGTGATTTCGTGTCAGGGAAGGGACACTTACGGGACAGGCAGCCCTGCTCGCCCGGCTGCTGGCTCCACCCTGGGCAGCACCTGAACACGGTCTGGGCCTCCATGGCATACACCTGCCTGTAGCCTGTGTAGTAGATGGTTCTAGAAAAGAAGGGAGACAGCAAACATTTACTGCAGATGCTATTTCTCTCCATCCTCAAGGATTCTCTGACTGTCCCAGAGCAGAGCCCACCCGCATGAACGGGGGCAGCAAGACAGGTGACTGCCCTGGCCAGCTCTGCCCCAGGGCAGGGTGCCACCCCATTCCCCCTCCATCCCCACTGTGAGCCCAGCTCCAAGCTGGCATCAGGATGGGCACAGCACCCCACATCTGGCTCTCATCACCAGGCCAGATTTGAGGGCTTGCGGTCAGCCCAAAGTGTCCAGCTTAGAGCAGCTTCCTGGGTGCCCAGTGCTGGGCAGGCTGTGCCAGGGGTGGTACCAATCCGGACCTGGGCTCTCAGTCCACCCAGGTACCAAGGAGGCAGACAGCAGGACACCCATAGCGTAGGCGAGCCCCCACATACACACCAAGGAGTGCAGGGCTGAGTAGACTGGGGACAGGGAGAGGCACCGGGGGCAGCAGCACCAGGACCACGCAGCACCGAGGTCAGAGGGGAGCAGGTGCAAGGGCTGCTCAGAGGAGAAAAGCCCGGGTGCCCTGGGTCCAAGGCTGGTTCCTGCTCAGGGTGGGAGCGGCTCCCACGATGGCCGAGCAGAGAGAGGCAGAGTCCCAGGCAGGAGCTGGAGGGGGATCCTCCAAATACAGATCCAGCCAGTCAGCGGCCTGGCACAGGGAGTAGCCACAGGAAGGCATCGTCGAAGCTGGAAGGAGACCCGCTCACCCAGGGGCTGCCCCAGACCACCTTCACTGCCGGGCCACTTGGGACCACCCTCCGCCCCTTTGCAGGCGGTCGGTGGCACCAGCCTCCAACCAGCTTCTTTGCATGTCACCAGCCGCACAGCAGGCTGGGTGGCCCTGATGGAGCCAACGTCCAGGGGCTCAACTCCCTCAGCCGTGAACTTGGAGCCGAAGCTGATGCAGGAGGGAGGCAGAGGGCGCCTCGGTCCCACACAGACACCCCCCCACCCCGTGCTGGTGGCTGCACGCACCCCCAGGCTCCCACACCCCAGCTCTGCCTCAGCTGGGCCTCAGATCGTGGAAGAGTCTCTGCCTTCCAGAAAGCTCCATCCCCCTTCTTCAGAGAGCGAGTTACAACAGCCGTGCCATCTGACCACGTCCCACATCCAAGGGCTGGTGTCCTCAGAAGAAGGGACCCATCACAGACACACTGGAGAGGGCCACGCAGCCGCCGCGGCAGACTGGGGAGAGGCTGCGGAGCGCCGTGTCACCACCACCACCGGAGACCAGGCGGGGGAGGCCTGGGACACAGGGAACGAGCCACACCCACAGCTGGGCCTGGGACCCCCAGCACCCAGAATTGGCAGAGGAGCCCCCTGCCCCCGTTCGTCACCATTGTTACAGCGGCAACAGAACTAACACAGGACTCCACACCCAGTCCCCGCCTCCATGGCTGTGAGGTCCCTGTGTCCCCAGGACAGGGCTGGTTACGGGCTGTGTGTGGAGGCAGGAAGCCAGGCAAGGGGATCAGAGAGAGCACAGTCACAGGACAGAGGAGGGCGATGAGCCGAGGCCACCCACAGCCTCAGACGCAGCAGCCCTGCCCCACCACGGTCTGTAGGAACAGGGACCAGGGGCCCGGCCAACGGCCAAGGGGTCAAGGACCCTTGAGCCCCAGGAGTGGCCCTCGGGCCTGGACTGCTGTTTCCAGGTAACCAAACACCCTCCTGCCAGGTGGGGCTCACCGGGGGAGCCGTGGGAAACCCAGGGCCACGCTGGGGACCAGGACCTCACAAACAAACAACGCCACTTCCCGGAAGCGTGAGTTCATGCGCGTGCACTGCACACAGCTGCTCAGGAGAGCTTTGCAAACACCACCTTGGCAGGACATGAAACCACTTGCCCGGAGAGAAACCCACCACTACAGTGGACAGTATTTGGCAGAGCAAACCGTGTTGCAGCCCTTCCACTGTAAATATTTATCCTTCGCCGGGGGCTACGTGCTGCTCCTCGCGGTCACCCGGATGAGGGAGCCGACCAGCCCGCTGTCACCTACCCCACCCTCACAAGTCAGAGACCCTCCAAGACAGCCGGTGGGCCTACTACCCCTCTGTCCCCGAGAGCTGACCCCTCACTCCCCCACAGCCTACACGGGACAGCTCACAGGACACCTCCCATGGGCTCCGGCCACCACACAGAGCTGGCTCACAGCAGGGCCTGGGGCATAGGGGGGCTGGGGTACCATCCCCTGGGCCGCAGGACAGGAGATCCGAGGATGGACCCGGAAGGACGGGTTCCTTGTGGGTTCCTGGCTCCTCCAAGCACGCTCTCCTCTTCCCTTTGCACGGACTGCACCCCCCAAAAGGCAAGGGGCCTTTCATGCAGCCGGGGAGGGGGCGCTCCTGAGGCCTACCCCAGCCTGTACTGGCTGGTGGCCTGTCAGGGAGATGCTCCTGATGTGCCAGGAGAGCCGACCTCTGGCCCCCAGGCTGGCAGGTGGGGGGTGAGGGGCAGGGGGCAGGGCCGGCCTCCCAGGGAAGCCAGAGCCTCTGTGAATTCCTGAAGGAGGAAGGGGAGCCTGCCAGCCAGAGGCCACAGCTTCAACAGCCACTGGAGGAACATCTGGACGAGGCATTCGGCAACTGCCCACAGCCAGCACGCTGGGCTCAGCTGCAGCATCACAGGACGGGACATGACCCATTAGCAGGCAGTAGCCCCACAGAAGGGAAGTGGAACCGGGCCCAGAAAATTCTGGGAGCAGGTCACAGGAAACCCCGCAGGACAGAGAGGTGGTGAGACAGCTCTTGTTCACGTGGAGTGGAGGGCTGTGGAAGGACTGGAAGGAACCCCACTGCACCCCAGGCCAGGCATACCGGGCAGCCACCTGCCCCCCCAGGCCAGGGACCCAAACTGTTCCTGCTGAACTCGAAGGGAGGGTCCCAGAACCCGTTTGCATGGGGTCCCTCCCAAGGCTTCCCAAGAGACCCCGACACAGAACAGAGACTCCAGGCCCACCCCACACTGGCAGGAAGCCTGGCAGAGACCCTGCAGCCCCAGCCCCACATCATAGGGCAGCAAGCCCACCCAGGCAGGGGGACTTTCCTCCCAGGGCCTCAGACATCCCACCAGGACGCAGACGGCACCCAGATGCTTTGGAAACGCTGCTGCCATCCCACCCCGGCCAGCCTCCCTAGGGACAGGGAGCCTTCCAGGGATAGGGAAACTGGGGAACAGTTGGCCCAGGTGGCCTCCTTGGCACAGCCACCCACCCAACTCTCCAACCCGGGAGCCACAGGGCTCCGGGCAGCTTCCACTGTGAGTGGTCGGGGGGACACAGCCCAGGAGTGGACACTGCACAGGTGGGAAGGCCCAGAGGACACCCTGCAGGGTCCATCTCTGGGGGAAGCATGAGGACAGCTGTCTTCCTCCTCCACGGGGCTTCTCAACATCAGCCCCTCGACCTTGGAGCAGGACCCTTCGAGGCTGCAGGGCCATCCTGAGCACCAGAGGATGTGGAGCGGTGTCCCTGACTCACCTGCTCATTACAGCACCCTGCCCCTCAGCTCACCTAGGGCAATAGACATGTCCCACTGTCCCCAGGCAGCAGCAAGGTCCCAGGGAGGGAGCTTGTGCTCCACACAGTGACACCATGCAGGCCACCCTCAAGGCTATGCTGCAAGCCGGACACCACACCCCATCTGCAGCCCAAGTTCCCCTTCCCCACACCTAAGCCAGGAGCAGTGCAGCTTCCAGTCAGGGGAGTCACCAAGCTGAGGCCCCCACCACCACCACCACCCAGCTTTGCAATCACCCAGATTCCAGAGCCTGAGTCTATAAAAAGAGGAGAGGTATGCAAAGGCACTCCTTAATTTGATCTTGAAATAAAGTCTTGAGCAATAAAAGGTTTCACACTGGCTCTTCTGGGAATGAGGCCCAGGGGTTCGGCCACAAAAGTCCCGAAGAACTCAGCAGGCTGGGCACCACGCTGTTCCCCTCTCATCCAGCCAAACCCCCTCAGGGGTCCCCGGCTCCCCTACAGGATCCCTGCCTTCCTCAGAGTACCCCTCCCACAGGGTCCCCTCCTCCCAGCAGGGCCCCCACTGCACAGCAATGCCTCATTCTGGGAGTGGCCCGGTGGGGGCACGAGAGGCCTTGACATCAGATGCAGGAGAGTGGGAAGGGGTGCCAGAGGCCTGGAGATGAGGACAGCCCTCCACCCCAGCCACCCGGCTCCCACTCCAGACCTGGGGACCCTGGCACATACCTCCGCTCGTGGCCAACACACCAGGCCTGCCACCCGCAGCCCGGCTTCCATACGGGCACAGTTCGGCTGAAAGCCTGCACACAGGGCTGGCGGCGGCCCACCAAGGTCAGCTCCTGCTCGGCACACACGTGGGGCCTGGGACAGAGGACAGGTGGTCAGCGCCCCAGCCACCACAGACAACAGGCAGCAGTCCTCGTGCACGCCCACTCCGGGGTATGGAGTCATCCGGGGTGAGGCTCAGACCAGCCAGGCCCTACAGCAGGGCCCTTAGCCCAGGGCCCTGCTTCCCACCCACCCCCCCACCCCCCACCGCAGGGCTGCAGGAGGCTCAGGGTCTGGGACCTCAGAGGAAGAGGAAGGGTGGCTACAGGGTCACATCTGAGCATCCTCCATGCAGGGCCCCCCGCTGCCCACAGTGTTCCTGCCAAGACCCCAAGATATACACACGGCTGCCCCTTGAGCAGGGACAGTGACATCGTGACTCCCATCCTAGGTCCCAGATTCCCCAGCCACCCCCTGGCCTCATGCTGGGCACACAGCTGGGTAGGCGTGGAAAGGAGGGGAGCATCCAGGGAGCAGGGCATGGGGGGCACAGTGGGGGCCCTGTGACTTCAGTGGTTCTGCTGCATCCTTGAACCCCTGCAGACGGACAAGTGGACAGGAGTGTGCCACACTCAGGAAGAAGAGAGTTGAGAGACAGAAAGGGCCCAGCCCTGCTCCAGGAGGGGAGGGAGGGGCGCAGCCTGCCCCAGGCATGCCCTGATTCAGGGAGGGTGGTAATCACACAGGCAGATTTCCAGGGAGCAGGCAAAGCTTTGAAAAGTTTGTGAAACCAGACAGATGCCTCTGAGGAAGGGGATGGTCTCCCCTGAGGACCCCCTCCCTTCCTGGCCCTGCTCAAACCACAGTCGCATGGGCCCACTGACACCTCGAGGCTCACACAGCAGCCCCCAAGGCTCATCCCCTCCGGCCCCCACTCCCTCAGGGACTCCTCCCCAGGGACTGCCCCCCACCCCACCCCGTCCCAGGCCTGCAGAGCCGCCTGGCTCTCCCAGCGGGAGCTTCCTCCTGAAAACAGCTGCAGCCTTGCCGGTTCTCCACTGGCCTCACAGGAACGGGGGTGAGTGCTAGCACGGTCTCCTCTGGGCAGTTCCCAGCCCTTCCCAAGCATAACCTTGGCCAGCTTCTCCATTTGCAGAGTGGAGGAGGTTGGGGGGGCGGGGAACAGACACAGAGATCTGAGGGTTAGCCCAAGTGGCAGTCGGCTCCCGATTCCCATCTGGGGAGGGAAGGCCCACGACGAAGTGAACACAGCTCGGTCGGACATGTGCTCGCCGGCAGAGGGGCTCCTAGAGGCTGGTAGCCTTGCCCGCAGCTGAGGTGAAGGTGGGCATGAGAAGCGTCCCTCCGGGGTGGGCCCCAGGGTGAGGGGGTGAGGATGGGAAAACCAGGGCAGCCTCGCCCAGCTGGGGAAGGCCAGCTGCTCATACCCCCCTGTCCAGGAGGAGGGCTAGGCTATGGAGAAGTGTCTCTCTCCATCAGGTCTGTTCTCACAGGCTCCCCTTCTGAGCCCCACAGTGGGCCTCTGAACACACATCACCCTGGCCTGGGTGCAGTACTCGAGCCTGGGACCCTGCAGCCTTAGACCACTGCCAGCTGGAGCTCCAGGGTGTGGGGACACCGTCTCCCTGACCCAACTCTGCTCCCACAGCCCAGCCAGCAGCCTTGGGCCAGCCCTGCATCACTCCAGGCCCCAGGAAGGAAAGCCAACCACTCTTCCAACAGAAATTCACTTTATGGGCACAAATAAGTAAAGACAGGCTCCAGGGTTTTGAATCTGGACATGGTCAGCCAGTGGGAGCCAAAGAAGCAGCCACAGGCACTCCTACAGCTCTACAACGCCCCCCTGAGCACCTGTGAGTCAGCAGGATCCCCTGCCATGGCACCCCTCTTCTCTATGCCTCCCCCAGAGGCTCAACAGGTGGTTCAGGAACCCGGACACAGGGGATGGGGATGCCTGCACCAGAACCTGCAGGCTCATCGGCTCTCCCCCAAGGAAAAGGTGGCAGGGAACACAGGATCAGCGTGGACAAAACATGTTCTGGGGCCCTGGCTATTCTCTGGGCCCCCTCCCCTGCTCCTCTGGGGTACAAGGAGCAAAGAGAAAATTCTGGCTCCAGCTTCCCACCAGCTTCCCCATCTCTGCAGTCCAGCTGAACAGTGCTCTCCCCGACGCAGTCAGCCGGGCAGCAGGGCCCACTGTCACCCCACAGCATGTCGGGGCACACACCAGGGGTGTCAGAGACAATCAGACAGTAGAGCACTGGAGGGTGTACTCCTGGGTGTCACAAAACTCGACATGCCTGGGGCAGTCTGAGAATAGAAACCTCGCAAGAAATAGGGACTCAGGCCCCCAGAGGGGCAGCCTCTGCCACGTGGAGGCTCCCTGAGGAGGAAGGGAGAGGGGAGAGGAGGCTTTGAGGAAAGCATAGAGCAGAAAAAGGATGTCCCAGGCAACCCACTTGCCCAGGCAGGCTAGAGGCCTTCTGGAGCCCCAGGGGTGCAGGCCAAACAGGCCTGTGGCTCCACCCCTCGGGGCTCAGGAAAGGGGGCCCAGGCCGGGGACAAGCAGTCTCCACAAGCACATGGGGCAGAAGCCCCCTCTGAAGGAGGAGGCCCCTGTCCTCACGGGCTGAGCAGCTGCCCACCTGGCCAGCACTTGGAACCCCCGCAAGTCTGGGCCTCGGGAAGTCCCCAGCTAACCATGCAAAGGGCAGAGTGCAGTGGCAGGCTGAGTGGCCAGACAGCCGCTGTGAGAATCCTTCTGAGGCTGCAGCTTCCCTTGGACAAACTAACCCAGGGGGATCACAGGGAAGAAAGGTGTCCAGTAGGAGTCACGTGGAGAGTCAGGATTCAAGCCACTCACATTTCTAGATGCAAAGGCTTCCTTTTCTGTTGAAAAGGCCACAAGGAAATCTTCCCGCTTGGGGCAAAGCAAGACCCAGGGTGGAGATCCTGGGGCAAGGACTTGCCCTCCCCCAGCCGTGCCTAGAGGTGACCATCGCACCACCAGGTGCTGGGCAGGGGTCCCTAACCAAGTCACCTGCCCCTCTGCAACCTTGGGCCACCTGTCAGCATGGGACAGGCCCCAGGCCCAGCACCCCGCAGGAGCCCTGGGGTGGGGGCCACCAGCAGGTGCCCCCCCTCCTCTTCCCTGGCTCACTTTGGTACCAGTCTTCCTTTGAGGCCGGCGCAAGGATTGATGTGCTGTTTCAGAGAGAGCGCTAAGCGGCCCGTTGGGGAATCATCTTTCAAAACTGAATTCATCTCAGCTGGCTCCCTGACCCTCTCTTCCTGCCCATTCTGGTGCCGAATTCCTTCCCCGGCTCGCAGCCCCAGCACGCACGTGTTTAACACATAAACCAAGTCCAGGGGCCCCCTGTCTGGGCGCACCCCGCCCCTGCAGGCCCCCCCACCCCCGGCCCCGGGAGGCCTGCTTTGGAAGGAAGTGAGAAGGGGCTGCTTCCTTCCTGCGTTCTCGGGGCCAGGAGCCAGGAGCCAGACCCTGCCCGCCAGGACCCCGACTGCAGCGCAGCTTCGCCCAGAGCGCGGGCGCGCGTTATGAAGGAGGAGGACGCCGCGTCCGGGAAGGAGGGGGCGGCCCCGCTCCCGGGACCCCCAGACCCAAGCCCGACCCTCCCCAGGTGCAGCAGAGCGCCCGGCTTGGTCGGGGCCGTGGGGACAAAGCTGCCCGGGGGCCCCGCCGGCCAGCGGCGCCCTCCCCTCCCGCTACTCACAGGCCGGGGTGCAGGCGGAGCAGGGCGCCCGCCGGCTCCGCGGGGAGCAGCAGCGCCAGGGCCAGGACCACCGCGCACCCCGCCGCCCGCGCCTCCGGGAGGCCCGGCATCGTGCCCGCCGCCCCGCGCCGGCTCCCCGCGCCGGCCCCGCTCACTGGAGGCCCTGCCGGGCCCTTGGAGCCGCCGCCTCCACGTGCGCCATGGCCCCGGGGCGCGCAGGTGCCCCGCCGAGCCCCAGGCCGCCGCAGGTGCCGAGGGTCCGGCTTCCCGCCCGGCCCGCGCCCGCGTCCCGCGACTCTGCGCGCCCGGCCCGGTCGCCGGAGGCCCGCCCGCCCTCGCCACGCCCCCGGCCCGGACCCCCGCCCAGGCCCCGCCCCGCCCGCCGCGAGGCCCCGCCCCCAGGCTGCGCGCTCCTGCTGCCCGGGCTGCGGGGCCCGGTGACCGACCTGCGGGACCTCGGACCCAGGCGCCGGCCTTCAGACCTCACATCTCCGGACCTTTAAGATTCCGCGACGCTGCATCCATTGTCATCCCCGTGCCCCCTCCCCTCCCCGGCCAGGCTGAGGGTGGAGGGGTGTCGCCTCCGCAGCGCCCCGAGCCCCCCCCCACGTGTCCCTCTGGGCACTCCTCCCCGGGCCCCTGAGTTGTTGGTCCCCGGCCCCGCCCTGGCCATTTTTACACCGTGCAGGGCGCTCCCGCTCCGCCCAGGCTGCTGGTCTCGGTCGGGTCCCAGCAGCCAGCGGCCTGCAGTCAGGGGTGCCCTGCCTCCCAGAGGCCATCTGGGGCAGGAGTCTCCCTTTATTTCCCTCCCTTTAAACCTGGTTTGGGGGCAGCTCCGGTGGCGCAGCGGTTTAGCGCCGCCTGCAGCCCAAGGTGTGATCCTGGAGACCTGGGATCGAGTCCCACGTAGGGCTCCCTGAATGGAGCCTGCTTCTCCCTCTGCCTGTGTCTCTGCCTCTTTCTCTGTGTGTCTCTCATGAATAAATAAATAAAATCTTTAAAAATAAGTAAATAAATAAACCTGGTTTGGGGAGCCTGGCCAGCTCAGTCAGTAGAGTGTGAGTGACTTTTGCTCTTTGGGTCCTGAGTTCAAGCCTATGCTGGGCATAGGGATTACTTTAAAAAATAACCAACCAACCTGGTCTGAGTTTGGAATTCACTTACTCCAGAGGTGAGGACCAGGCGTTCTGGGGTCCGCGGGGGTCAGGGGGTCCCTGGGGTAAGGTTTTTGAAGAGCAGGGAAAGGTGTGCAGAACCAGGCACCCTGTCAGCCACACACGGCGGAGGGAGAGCTGTGGCCAGGCCCAGTGCAGAGGTCCGCCCATGGTGAGGCCCGTCTTCCAAGCCGTAAGCTCTCTTTCTTCGTCCACCACTTCATGTCCTCTGAGCCACTGGCCCCATCTTGCCCTCATACAAAAGCACAGGGACTCTGGCTGGGAGGGGCTTGGAAGAGGGAGCACCAGCATCCAGAAGCAATCGGGGAGTAGCAATGCTCCCACCCTGACCACTCGGAGCCCTCCACACCCCCTGGAAGCTTATAGTGACCTGGGGACTGGGGCAGCCAAGCCAGCCCTGCTGCCTCCCGCTGTGCAGATGGACAACCTGAGGTCAGTGTGGAGAGCAGCACCACCAAGTGACCCAGCTTATAAACTGCAGATGTGACAACAGAGCACACAGGGGTCAAACTCTGGGCACCTTGGGGAAACCCCCTACTCTGCTACCTATAAATCTGAGAAAACCACTGAGGCACAGAGATGGAGGCCAGCCAGCCTGATAGTGACAGTGTCCCAGGCTACCCCAGCTACCGCACCAGAATGCCACAGACCCAGCAGGCTAAACCCAGACATGGTTTCCTGGTTCTGGAGACCCGAAGTCCGTGATCAAGGTGACCGCCGCAGGTCCCAGGTGAGGACCCTCTTCCTGGCCCATAGAAGGGCGCCCTCTCTGTCCTCAGCTGGTGGAGGCGGCAGGGCGGGAGAGAACACTCTGTGTCCCTTTCTGTTCGTGGAAGGCACCAGCCCTACAGGGTCAGGGCCTACCCTTACCTCATTGACCTTTATTACCTCCTGAAAGTCCCTGTTCCAAATACGGGCACTTCGGGAGTTAGAGCTTCATGTACATTTGGGAGGGACACAGTTCAGTTCATAGCGGGGTGATTCCACTGTCTTATGAAACCAGGGACATGCTGAATCAGCACCCGTCGCCACTTAGAGACTGTGGATAAGCAAACTCTATGGTGACTGAAACCCTATGCCAAATATTTTGCCAGTTCAATGGGAAGTCTTTGTGGACAGCTGGTTCTGAAGTTCATTCCTAAACATCCTGTTTGCCCAGAAGAGAAACTAAACCAAAGAAGCGATCTCCTCAAGCATGGCGGGGGGTGGGGGGGTGGGGGTGTGAGGACTCTGGAGCAGGTGCTTGGGTCAGGGCCCATCTGTTGATGAGTTACAGAGCCCTAGATGGGCCTTGCGTCCTGCGTGTGGCCCTGGACATGGTCTTTCTGTTCTTTAGTCCTGGTGTGTGAGCCAGGAACAGCAGAGCAGCACCTCCAGTGGTGGTTCCCACTCCACCTTGAATCCTGCTCCTGTTTGGTGAATGGACAGGTATGGCCCCGTCCCCACCACGGGCCCCCCCAGGTTGGGACACACCATTGGGAAAGGAGTCAGGTCCCCGGCGGCACCGGGATATTTGAGATCACCCACCCCAGCAAGAGTCAAACACAACCCATTCATACAAAGGACCAGAGGTTGGGGTGCCACAGTACCATGGGTTGAATTACGTGTCCAAAAAGATATTTCCACGTTCTAACCCCGGTACCTGATATAAAGATGTTGGGTTGGAATCACCCTTGACTTAGGGTGGCCCTAAACTCAGTGACAGGTGACCTCATGGAGAATGGAGATTTGGGATGCAGATAAATAAGGCCATCCGGCCACAGGCAGGCAAATGAAGGTCGCTGGCGGCCCTGGAAGCCAGGAAGGCGAGAGGCCTGGACAGACATCCTTCAGTGCCCCCAAAGGAAAGTAGCCTCGCCCATGCCTGGATTTCAGATTTCTGGGCTTCCAGAACCAGAAGAAAGGTTGACAGCTGCCCAATCTGTGGATTTCTTCTGGCAGCCAGGAAGCCAGTGCAAGCTGTGGTGAGACAGACCACGGCTTGCCAGTAGGGCCCCTGGCCTAGAGGGTAGCTGGCCATCCATGGGGGGAGGCCCCTCCCGCCAAGTATCTCAGGCCCTGGGACAGCAGAGACTCCCCTGGAAGCCAAGTCAGGGAGAGGCGGGGCTTGGTCACTGGACGTGCTTTCTGCTGGGCGGCCCTTGCATTTCTCAGGAACGAGGTAGTATGTGTCTGCCTGGGTGCTCACCTGCTGCGCTGACCAGAACCAGTCCTTGACAACGTGCATTCCAAGGTCTCCTGGCCCCCCATCTCGCCGGCTGTCCCCAGCATCCCTCCGGCTCCAGCTCACCCACGGGAAGCACATCAAAGCCAGACCTTCTCACGGATCCCACCATCTGTGGTGGCTGCAGCCCTCGCCAGGTGTGCACACAGCCCTCAGGGCACCTGGGCCCGGCAGGTGGGAGGCTTGGCGGAGGCAGAGCAAAGCCGGGGCTCTGGTGCAGAAGTTACCATCAAAGCAACTCAGCTTTTAGAAACCGCAGGAGAATTCCCTGGTGAATTCTCCAAATCCTGCTGTTTTGCCTTAAAGCCACATTTGGAAACCTGCCCTCTTGGTCTCTAAGGACCGTAGCCCCCCATCTGCTGGGAAGGGTGTGTCTCTGTCAACATTGTCCTGACCCCTGCTGTGACCGGCCAAAGACTAAAGGCAGCCTGCAGTACGCCACCTGACAGCTCTTACACGGGTCCCAAGGCCACCATGGCCTCCAAGCACTATCCAGCCCCGGATGCAGCCCCGGCCCAGAGTGCATGGTCTCTAGAAGATGAGCTCTGCCCATGAGCCCTGCAAATGGGAATAGTCTCCGGGCTACACGTTAACCTCCGACACGGGGAGCTGGTGTGCCCAGAGCACCGAGACACGCGGCAGCTCTGAAAGCCTGGCTCCTGTTTGGCACCAGCCTGGCCCCTGGTGCCCCGGCCGCTGCTCCCATTCAGAGGCAGATATCCAAGGTGGGACCCGCTGATCTCATAAAATGCTAAACCACAACATCTGGAAGTTAAGATCAGAATCCTCACTTCCTAGTACTCCTGGGAAGAGAAAAAAATTTGTGTTTTCATCTTACAGTGTGCCAGGCACTCTGGTTGGAAGGCCGAGTGTGGGCCACTCTGCCACCTGCTGTCCAAAGTCACTGGAGAGGTAGTATCACAAACCCAGGGGGAGCCAGCCAGGAGCTCCCCAGCCCCACAACTGGTGTACAGTATGTGTGTGGCGAACAGGGGTTTCCGACGGAGCCCTGTCATCGTTTATGTGCACATGACCCATCTGCTACAGCAGAGTCGTGTCCCCCAAACGTGCAAATCCTAACCCCGGTCCCGTGCAAGTGGCCTCATCTGGAGATAGGGACTCTACAAATGCACCAGGTTAGCGTGAGGGCATTGGGTGTCCTTAGATGAGGAGGAGACACGGGGAGGCGGCCATGTGACCACAGATGCAAAGTTTTTGGGGATGCAGCCTCAGGCCCAGGGATGCCAAGGGCTGCCAGCAACCACCAGATGCTAGAAGGGCCAGCAAGATTTCCCCTATAGGCTTCAAAGGGAGCACAGCCCCGAGGGCTCCTTGGCCTTGGGCCTCTGGCCTACAGGGTGGAGGACAAGTTCTGCTGTACCAGGCCCGTGGGGTGTGGGATGCTGGTGTGGCAGCCCAGGAGCTAGTGCACCAGCCAGTGCTATTCATTACCCGAGGACCCTCCATCCCCTTTCTGTCATTTCCTGAGCCACAGGCCTACCCAGTGCCCACATCCACCAAAATCTCAAGCCCCTGCCCAGCATTCTCTCCCCGTCCCTGCTACTGCTGCCACCCTGGGAACCACAGGGCCCCCATCTAATGGGTCCTAGGCCCCTGTGTGCCCGGCCTCTCATCCCAATACCCCAGCAACCATCCCCAAGATGAGACTCAGGCATGCCACCAAGCAGAGTGTTCTCTGTGGCATCTCCATTCTGCGCCCCGCCCCCACTTGTGGTCCATGGCGCCAGGAAGTCCAGCTCTCGCTTCCTGTACATGGACTCACTCCATCCAGGCTCCTGCACTTCACCCCTCCAGCTACTGGGGTACAGACTGACCCCCGTTCACGGGGAAAGAGGCAGACACTTCAGGCTGGCAGGTAGTAGGTGTGATAAGCAAGGGAATTTATTTCTGAGGCTGGTCTTGGGCAAGGCAAGTTGAGGGGATCCACACACCTGCAGCCAGAACCCTATACAGAGGCCTCCGTGGGGCTCAGTCACGCGGATCGTCCAGATGGTCCCAATGCCGCACTACCTCAAGGCTGCGTCCCTGCAGGCGGCTCCCGCCGTGGGGATGGGGGGGCAGAGCGCACATCCCAAGGGTGGCGTGGGGTGAGGAGCCAGACATCTTCTCTGTGACCTCCTCCACCCCCCCCCTCGTGACCTGTGATCAGCTCTCACCATCTCACATGCCCCTACTTCTGCAGTGGGCTTCAGAGGTCAGCAAGGGCTGTCACTAGCATGGACATAGCTCGTTTGGTGGCTTTCTGGCTGCTTTGGAGGCAGAGACCACCACAACAGTATAGACACGCACAAGAGACAAGGCAGATTAAGACAGTAATTCCCAAAATAAGTAACAGGTTTTTCCAGCAAATGCCCCCCAATCTGAACCATTGATTTAGTAAATGCCCGAGGCTGCAGGTCAGCTCACTCACAGCCTTTGCCTGCGTCCTCAGTGGGACTTAGTAAAGAGGACATATTACCAGATGCATGAGGTATGAACACACAAACTCCCTTTTGTGATGCTGGTGCCGGCGCCTCCTTGAGAGGCAGTGCTGAGGTTTGAGGCCTTCCTACTCTGGGGGACGGTTTTCTCCCAGGGGCCCTAGTGTCCAGTGAGGACAGGCTCTGCTGGTTCTCACTCCCCGCCTGCTGGGTGAGTTTGGTCAGGGCCTGGACATGTGCCGTAGTGTCCTCTGGGCCGATGGCAGAGGCAGAGACAGCAGCCGAATGATCGTACCCAGGGGACACAGAGTGTGCCTGCCTGGCCTCAAGAAGACGGAGACGTGGCTTCAGAAGCTGGACCCAGTTGTGCACGCCATACTGCTGGCGGGAAGCCGGCGCTGTCAGGTATGAAGACCTGGTCCATTCCAGGACACAGCGCATGGTCAATTCCAGCTATAGTGCATTTGCTTAGGTCCAGCTTGTGGCCAAACAGTGGGGTCCTGGAGAGAGCGAATAGTCCCCCAGCCAGCCCAGCAGGACAGCCTGTTGCCAGCTCTGGCAGCCAGTTCCCCTCCCCAGTGTGACAGGTCTGGTGTCCTCAGCAGCACAGCGCATTGATCCAGGGTGAGAGTTGGGGCAATGGTGCTTTCCCAAAGCTTCCACACCTTTAGGGTGGGTCAGCATTAGGTGCCTCCACAGGGGTCCGCAGTCTGGGCCGTGGCAGCAACCGGCCCTACTGAGTGATCACTGAAATGTATTAAAACTTGGAGAGGACGTCCGCATGCCCAGCAAGGTGATGTGACTCATTAGTAACTTAATCTGCTGTTTGATGTTCCATTTTGCCTGTCTACCACCCCACTGCTTGCAGCTTACAGGGGAGGTAGAGCCCCCACATCATGACCTTTGAAATGTGAGCCCCATCACAGTCTGGTTCATGAGGGTATCCATACTTGGTACTCAGCTTCTCTACCAGTGGCAGACTGGTTTGCATGGGGACAGAGAGCGTGGGTCAGGCCAGACACAGTGTCCACACAAACCGGGGCACGTTTGGAACCCTTGCTCAGAGGGAAGCGCCAATAGCATACTAGTTGGGAATTCTGGTGGATGGTCCTGGACTCCTTTGGCATTTGCCCTGAGTATGGTTGAGGACTCACAGGACAGGCTGTCACCGCGTTAACTGGGTCACCGAACTTCAAGGGCAATCCAACATCCTTGGCAACATGCTGCCCCACGTGGGTAAGCAGGGGCCGCGCTCTCTGCGCGCCCAATCTGCTGTTTCGACGAAGGATCACTTGCTAGGGATCATCCTCGAGCTAGGGCGTCATCTTCCAGGCTGCTGGGGCACGTTAGTGCCTTACGAGCCTGGATGTGGAAGACAGCGAGGACCAGCTGAGGCTCCTGCCTGTCAACCTGAATGTCTTTTCAGGTATCCTGACCCCACGAAGGCTTATTCATGATCCTCATCGCTGGGCTTCCTGTTGCTGAGCTGTAGGGTCCATCCCTTTAGAACAGCCCAACTGTCAGCACTAAGGGTTAACGGCCATGGCGCACCCCCCACCCCCCCCAGAGTGATCACCAGCCTTCTGAGTTCCGCCCACTGGCTGCTATGGTTTGTCTCTGTTTCCATCCAGAGGGTGTCAGTGTTGGGCTGAGGACTGAGAACTGACAATCCATGAGGAACTGTCTGCACACCAGCCAGCTGACGGAGGGGGGACTCTCTCATTCCCTCCCCTCAGGCTGCAGGGGCCACCCCAGGAATAGGGGCCTGGGTGCGTCTGGAGGACCTGCATGCTCCACAGGGCCTAGTAGTGTCTGCGTTTCTGGAGACACTGGGCTGGTGGACTTGGCCAGCGTGGTGACTGGAGCCGTGGCAGAGGTGGACCCCTGGAAGGTGTTCTCATCCCACCCCTTGACGGCCAGGGAACCTCTGGCCACGATACACTGTTCCTTGGTGAGAGGCTCCCCTTGGAGGAGTGCTGTGTGCACTGCTTGGAGCTGGTGCTCTACAGGATATATCTAATTCCTGCTCCTTCCAGTGGTGGCACTGAAATCCTAGGGACACTTCTATTGTCTCTGCCATAGCACCCAAGCCATACCTCCTAGAGGCACAACCTAACTCAAATGGCAGCCGTGCCTGCAAGATGCCCAGGGCTTTCACCTGCTTCCCTAGAAGGCTACTTGCTGCTCCAATCTCCAGTGCCACACGTGCCTCTGCTTTGCCAGATGGCATGAGGGACAGAAGCCCTGTGTCGCGTGGGGAGTAAGAGTCCTCCCAAGCCCCCCATTTCCTACAAAGCCTTGCACCTCTTTCCTGTTCCTAGGGGTTGGGTAGGCTTGCATCTTATCAACCACAAATTCTGGAGAAAATGTGCATCTGCCCCGGCCAAAACTTTATGGTGGCTCCTGGGCCTTGTGCATCTGTGGGTTCACTGTCCATCCCTGCCCCACCTAGATGCTCCAGGGAGGCCCGCAGGGGAGAGCCTTCACCCTGGACATTGTGTCCTCGGTGAAATGGGCCCGCTTTATGGACGTGGGGAAGGAGATTAGGGACAAGTCAGGCTACCAGCCCTCTGCGTTGGGTGGGGCTTTCAGGTAGCCTTGGGGAAGCATCTGAGAGCTCCTTCATTGCCCCCACCACGTGCAGGCAGGCGGGCTTTACTTACCAGAAACCCATCCTTGCCAGAATCTTTTCCGTGTGTCTCCCTGAAGATGAAGTACTTCTGCAGAAATGCTTTTGCAAAGCATCAGAGTAAAGCAATAACCATGTGCAGAGGAGAAAACACAACTAGCCGTGGGTGGAGAGCTGCTGAGAATCTGTTATAACGCACTGATGAGGAAAGTGGGGTATTCCTGGGACTTCTGAAAATCACGATGGCTGCCGTCATGCCAGGGCACATCAGATTATTAGGGATTTTATAGGAACATGTCCCAGCACAAGGTTGCCGTCACTTAGTTGACCATGCTTCCTGTGGGAGTCAGCATGGCAGTGAGCCTCATTAGTGTAATCTCTCTGCTAAAAGGAGAGAGAACTCATCCCTTGAGATGTTCCGGGGACCTCAGCAAAACTCCGTTAGTTCAAGGCCAACAAGAGTTCCTTTAGAACTTGACTTCTAGGATCCACAAGCAGCAGGGGTGGTAGACAGTGTCCCCCCACCATAAGCTAACCCCAAACCCCGGACCCCAGGTTCTGGTTTCCTCTGCCTCTGCTCGGATTGGGGGCCATTAATTGGGCCCCTGCCCTCCTATATCTTCACCTGCCTGCACGGTGCTCGCCGGGCATCCCCACAGGCTGGACTCTCAGACACAAATGCTGGTGGAGAGCTGTTCAGACAGGTCTTCTCTGTACGAGTTATCTCATGTCAGCCTCCTGACGACCACTGAGCTAGGTTTTATCACTCCTGCTTTCCAGACGAGAAGGAGAAGCAGGAAGGTTACGTGACTGGTTCACAATCAGCCACAGGAATGCATAGCTGGGCCAGAACTCAGACCCAGAGCAGGGGGTCCTCGGGGGCTGGCTGTCCACCCTCCCCGGGAACACGTGCCCACCAGCGACCTCATCCCCTGGACTCTGGTTCCCCTTCCCAACCCTTCCCCCCTCCCCCCCCCGTGAGATGACCCTGGAGGTGAGGATCACTGGAACCTCCTGCTTCCCCTTGTCACCCTGTGGAGTGGGTGAGTCCCTCATACACGTTGTCAGTGGATGGACTCTTCTCTGCCCCCTGGGGAGCCCCTGGCATGGGAACAGGCTCTGAACTTCAAGAAGTCCTAGCTTTTTGCTGATGTGCGACCTTCCCCAGGTGACAACCTCTCTGAACTGTTTTCTCCTTGGTAAGAGAAGAAAACTGCTCCCCATGCATACGTGTTGGGAGCAAAGGCAATATTTGCAGATATACCTGGCACTTTGGACCAGTATGAAGAAGGGTGACGGTTGACACTGACCATGGCTCTCAATGTGGGCCAGGCAGAGTGCTGCGCACGCCACAGGAATCAACTCATTTAATCCTCCCAACAGCCATTGGAAATAGGAACTACTATTATCCACGTTCAACAGAAAAGGAAACTGAGGCACAGAGAGCTCCAGTGTGCTGATCCTTGTGGACAGAGGGAAGGGCTTCTGAGCCCACATGCCTGCTGCCATCCTCAACCGGTCCCTGGCTCCGCTCTGAGCCCCCTCCAGAGTGAGAGTGGACCCAAGACAGGTGTCAGAAGGCACAAGCCCAAGAGGTCCAGCCTGCCCCTCAGGGGCCCGATTTAGGCCCACCGCACAGGGACTGGGCAGAGCCGACTCAGCCCCGGGCCTAGTTGCTAGAGAAGAGAGGCTCCCCCGCTCCCGCCTCCTGCAGGGACAGGGCCCAAAGAGGGGGGTCACCCACCCCGGGTCAACAGAAGGCAGCGGCCTCTGTCCCACCCGACTGACCACAGCAGGCCAGAGCGCGTAGAAGCACCTTGCTACCCACGTTTGCACACCCACTCAGCATGCTTTGGGATCTTTGTTTCCGCCCCCCTCTCCCAAGCAAAGTACCCAAACTACTCCAGTATGGACGGAGATGGGGGAGGCAGTGGCAAGCAGTGATTTTGTGGTTTCCTGCCCCCGCGGGCTAGCAGCCCAACAACAGCAGGTGTAGGGCCGGGCTCTTCTTTCCACCCTACAGTGACCTTAGCTTCCTCATGATATATTTACCTTGTGGTTTCAGCCTCCCCAGGGGTTGGGGGCAGGGGGAGCCAGGCGGGGGTGAGAGGGGAGCCAGTGGTCCTGCTCTCCTGGCCAGAAACTCCCCCTCCTGACCTTAGAAGGCATCCCTCAGATGATTGGAAACACCTCAGTGGGGGGCCACCCTGGCTATGACCCATAACCTCTGCAGACATGAAAAGACCCGCTCACCCCAGTGCAGTTGCTCACCTCCCCCCAGGCCTGCCCCCTCCCCCAGCCGAGAATCCTGTGCTTGGCAAGCTGTGCTTTGGTAAAACTTAAAAGAGCCAAGGAAGTGGCTACAGACCCCACAGCACAACCACTTGCCAAGGGCTAGTGCACCCAAGTTTCCTAGCACAGCCCCCGCGTACGCACAGAGGGTGAGTGACAAGATGAAAGAACAAAGTAGTGAGTCCTGGTGAAAGGCAATGTCCTCTGGAGGGTGGCCTTGAATACAGTAGGGGTGAGGCAAGAAGGCTTTGGGGTGGGGCAGGGAGAGGGTGGTGTGAGTAGAGGCGATGGCAGAAGTCTCAAGTGACCAGCGGGGTGAGGATTTGGATGCACAGTCCTCGGGCTCCTGCCAGGAGGACGGTGATGAAGACGGCCATGAGGTCCTGACAGGGAGGCCCAAAGCCTAGGGTGGCGCCAGCTAGGGCCAGAGGTCTCTCCCACAGGAAGATGCAATTCTAGTGTCCAGAGGACGGGAGCAGGGGCGCAGAGTGAATCCTGCTTTGACGCTTCATGAGTGGCTCTGGCAAGTGACCGGCCCGTGCCTCGGTGTCCCCTTCTGTGAAACAGGGGTCGCAGAGGGACGCTTTCCTAGGCTCAGTGAGGACTCTGCTGGTCAGAGCGCGGGACCCAAGGCCCGGCCTCCACCTCCATCCCGGAACCTGCAGCCGGGAAAGGCCCGGGTGTCCAGGAAAGCCCTGTGCCTCCAGGGTCTGGGAGCCAGGGTGCCCCAGGCACGCCTGCCATGTGGACAGGCCCCCGCAAGCCTCGGCCCTTCTGGAGTCCGGCTAGTCTAAGGGGCTCTGACGGCGGGGAGGGTCCCGGGTCCCGCGAGGGTGGCCACTGGCAACCATGGTGGGGAACCGGGGGGGGGGGGGGGGGCGCCTCCCCGGAGAGGGGGTGGAGACGGCGAAGGCGGGTCAAGTCCAGGGACAGTGACTGCGGGGTGGGGGCAATTACCCGGGCCAGGGCGGCCGGGGGGGGTAAGGCGGAGATCTCGGCCTGGGGGTGTTGGCGCCTGGAAGCGGGGTGCGGATACGGGGGAGGGGGCGCGGGGGCCGCGGGCGGGGGCGCGGGCGGGGGCCGGGGGTCACTGGCGCTAGACGCGGAGCGCGCCCTCTGCGTCTCCCTGGCAACCAGCCTGGGCCCCGCCCCGTCTCCCGGTCGCGTCGGGAGGAAATGGGCGTGCGCGCGGCGTGCGCTTCCGGCACGAAGGGGGCGGAGCGAGTGCGAACTGGCGGCGAGGAGGACCAATCGTGGAAGACGGCTGGGGACGAGCCAATTGGCAGGGCCGCTGGGCGCGGGCAGGGGCGGAGCCCGGGGCGGGGGCTGGCGAGGCGGAGCCAATCGCGGCGACCCGCGGGGCCGGGGGCGGGGCAGGGGGCGGGGCCGGGGCGGGCCGGGGCGGCAGGGACGGCGGAGGCGACGGCGGCCTGTTCCGGCGGGGTGTGGGGTCGGGGTCCGGGGCTGCGGCCGGCCTGGCCATGCTGCAGCTGCGGGACTCGGTGGACTCGGCGGGCACGAGCCCCACGGCAGTGCTGGCGGCCGGCGAGGAGGTCGGCGCGGGCGGCGCGGGCGGGGGCGCGGGCGGGGGCGCGGGCGCGGGCGGGGGCGGGGGGCGGCCGGGCGCGGGCTCGCCGCTGCGCCAGACGCTGTGGCCGCTCAGCATCCACGACCCCACGCGCCGCGCCCGCGTCAAGGAGTACTTCGTGTTCCGGGTGAGGCGGGGGGCGCGGGTCCCGGGGGGGCGGGGGGCGGGGGGCGGGACGGACGCTGAGCCCCGCCCCGCCCCGCCCCGCCCCGCCCGCGCAGCCCGGCACCATCGAGCAGGCGGTGGAGGAGATCGGCGTGGTGGTGCGGCCGGTGGAGGACGGCGACATCCAGGGCGTGTGGCTGCTGACCGAGTGAGCGGGGCCGCCGGGGCGGGGCGGGGCGGGGCGGGGCGGGGCCGGGCCGCCGGGGGCGGGGGCTGACGCGGCCGGGCCCGCAGGGTGGACCACTGGAACAACGAGAAGGAGCGGCTGGTGCTCATCACCGACCAGGCGCTGCTCATCTGCAAGTACGACTTCATCAGCCTGCAGTGCCAGCAGGTGGTCCGCATAGCCCTCAGCGCGGTGGACACCATCTCCTGCGGGGAGTTCCAGTTTCCCCCCAAGTCGCTCAACAAGTAAGTGTGTTCAGCAGGGAGCCGGCGTCGGGGTCGGTAGTCAGTGCTGGCAGCCCCCACGCGGCCGACGCCCAGCGTCAGCGAGGAGGTGCCCCAGGAGGAATCCTGGCTCGAGAGAGGCTCTCAGGCTCGTAGCAGACGGAGCTTGAGGCCCTGGAGGCAGGCCTGACTTGGCATCTTAGGATGGGGCTAACTCAGCATTTTATCCCCGGCCAGGAGAGGGTGACACCGTGACCTCACACTCTGCTCTAGTCGAAGTTTAACAGAAGAAAGGTAGCCTGTCCTTTTCTGTTTACAGATGTCCCTGGAAGTAAAATCCGAGCGTTTAACAGGCAGCTTGGGGAAGGGAGTGTCGTGAAACACGGGAGCCTAGACTTTAGTCTGGTCGGGTGACTTCGGACGGCCAGGCAGAGTTTGGCTGCAGGGGTCTGCTTGGGTCGGGAAGCTGTGCTGAGCTGGGTGCCAGCTAGCCTCCAGGCCTTCTGGACGGGGGACCTGAAGTGACAAACGTGTCGATTGTGTCCCAGTCCACCTACATGGTCTTCCCTGCCCCCTAAGCTGTGCTGTGTAAAGGTGGACTTGACCAGCACAGCACGGCGGTGAAGCAGCATCCCCGGGTCCCACACCTGCCCACACCTGCCTGGGCTGCCCAGCGCTCTGTGGCCTGCTGCTGCGTGAAGTCTTTGTCTCTTCTCCATAGGCGAGAAGGTTTTGGGATTCGCATTCAGTGGGACAAGCAGAGCCGCCCTTCGTTCATAAACAGGTGGAACCCCTGGTCCACCAACGTGCCCTATGCCACGTTCATAGAGCACCCGATGGCCGGTGCGGATGAGAAGACGGCCTCTCTGTGCCAAGTAAGACCGTCGGAGCGGTGCTGCCCAGCTGTGACGGTGACATCCTAGGCCAGGCCTGCCTGCCACGGTTCCCGCTTGTGGCTGTGCACCATTTGAACTGTTCTGCTAAAACCGAGGAAGCAAATGTTTTAAGTTTCTTTTAAAAGTCTTAGTTATCTTGTGTTTAAGTAGCCTCACGTGGCTGGTGGTTCCTGGTCAACGTAGCTCTATAATGTGGTCCCTGGTGGCCATGATGGCCTTGGAGAAGGACACAGAAGGACTCTGGCCAGCAGTCTGCTGAGCCGGAGAGGACAGTGACATGGGTGGGCCCCGCCTGCCAGCCGTGCCCTTCGACCTGCTTAGGTGGCCTAGCAGGTGGTGGGCAGGATGAAGTCGTCCCCCTGACAGAGCAGCTCAGACCTGCGGAGGGCAAGGCTCTGCGAGGCCTGTCGCCTGTCCCCGTGAGCCAAGGGATAGCCAGCATGTGGCTGGAGAGGCGTCTCTCCCGGGGACAGTGGGCAAGGCTGACACAGAAATGGGTGGGTTTTTTTTCTGGTGTCGATGACTGATTGGCAACCTGTTTTCTCTTTCTTTAAGTTGGAAAGCTTCAAAGCTATGTTAATCCAAGCTGTCAAGAAAGCCCAGAAAGAGAGTCCCTTGCCAGGACAAGCCAACGGTGTACTGGTTTTGGAGCGTCCTCTCCTCATCGAGACCTACGTGGGATTAATGTCCTTCATTAACAACGAGGCTAAATTGGGTTATTCCATGACCAGAGGCAAAATAGGCTTCTAGCTGCCCCCCACGGGTGTACCTGGGGGCTTGGGCAGCAGACCTGAAGCTGGCTCCAAGGCCCCTGCAGGGTCGGGGATGTTAACCCTTAGGGAGCACAGTGCGAGTAGAATAGTCAAATGGATTCTATACTTTAGCTGAATCTTGAACATTGGGTAATAGGAGCCACAAAGAGCAAAGTGAGTCTAGCCGTCCCCGTCTTGGCCAGTATTCCATCTTCTAGAGTTTATTTCCATGTCTTTCCTGGAGCGTCTCTGTGTGGCTTCTCGTGGCCCTTCCCCCAGCCCTCTAGCATGTTAATAAATATGTGCTCCCACCGGAACCTCCCTGCTAGCACTTCCAACTGTGCAGATGCTTATACCCGGCGGAAGCCTTGAGACCCCGGTGCCTATAGTTGCAAATACCTTTCTACTTGGTGTCAAATTTTATATTTTGAAATGTAATCCATTTTTTAAAGCTTACTGCAAAACAAGCCAGCAGGCTAGTGAACTAAACCAGTCTGCTTGTTGGCTCCTTAGTGAATAGTAGCTTTGTGTAAATATGTTTGACCTAAAGTCCTACTTTTCCTAAAATTATCGTGTTCATACCTATGGCATCTTTCCCGGGCCCAGAAGTTCGCAGGAAGTCGTGTGTAGACAATTCATTGATATGAGAGTTACCTTGATAGTTCTTTGCAAACAATTTGACACCCATGCCTGTTCTAGGTTTGGGTTGCCATAGTCACATTTAAAATGGGGATTGCTCAGTTTGCTTTTTAAGGAAGGAACCTTGTCAGATTCTTGTCTCTCATGCTGCTGACACTCGGCTGGGTCCCCACCGCGCCCATGCAGACCCGAGGCCGCCTGCCTTGCCCTGAACACGCCCGAGCTGTGGCATCCCGCAGAGCATGTCCGTGGGAACTGCAGCATGCTGCTCGTGCTCCCACCTGTCCTCGGCTTGCTGGCTTGACTGGGAGCGCTTGTTATCAACTGAAGTGCTGGCTCACTGGTTTCCTCCTCCTTATTTACAACTCTGGTGTAGCGTTGGTCGGCATGGATGTGATCCAAATGCAGCAGCCTGCTCAAATTGGAAGGCTGCCTCCACACCACCTGGGTCTTGAGCATTTGCTTTTGGTCTCATAGTAAAGACATTTACAGTTGAACGGATGTCGCTCCTTCCTTGAAGCGGTTAGCTTTGTAAAGCTCCCAATTTGCTGTGCTTGTTCTGGATCCTTGGGGGTCCTGTCCTGGTACAGCTCTCTCATGGGGAAACCCAGACAGTGGTGTGCAAGCTAGCCCGTAGCCAGGATGGTGAACCCAGGTTTGGAATCCTACTTCCTCCACTTCCTCAATCCCAGCTGCCGTCAGAAGCACCCGAAGGTAGAGGTGAATGGGATTTCCCTGGACAGAAGGCCAGGGTGGACTCCCTGCAGAGCTGACCTTGACCCAGTGGCCCCGCGGTGGGGCACCACCCTCTCAGCACTCAGGGCTCCCGTCCCTGCACTCCAGAACATGCCCCAACACCCTATGTGAAACCCAAGCCTGTTCTCCAGAAAACTCCAGGGATGGGGAGTGGAGGCTCCAGAGCAGGACAGGATGTTATCTGAGGGACAAACAGCTGCTGGGGGGCAGTTATTTCCTGTGAGTGATCCCAGACCTGAAACCAGAAATCCTTTCCACAACCCAAACCTCTCACCAACACAAGCATCAGCCATTTTGTGAATTACCAAATATTTATTTTAAATAAAAATTCATTTCATACCATACATATTTACAAAAATGCTATAGAAAAATAAAAGCGAGTCCTTTCATCTGGGCCACTAGCTGCAGCAGCTCCCCAGAGAAATCTGGTCCCGACTCTGCAGCTGGCAGGTGCCGGGGGGTGTTTCCCTCTGTTCACACCCAGGTCTGGATACGTATGGGTCCTACGTGTGGTCACCTGGCCGTCCGAAGGTGGTGCCAACCCTCTCCTCAGTCTCCAGGAAACACAGACAGAAGTGATCCTTACTGAGGAGGGCCAATGAGTCTCCGTTTAAATGCCAGCACAGAGAAAGCACCTGAAAGTCACCTAGAGAGACAGGTGGCCAGAGGGTTAAAGAGTGAGCACAGTCCCAAATCCTGTGGGCAGAGAACAGGCCTGGAGAGCCCCAGCTATAGCCCCAGATGCCCATTCAGGGGGGTCTCCTACACCCAGAAAAGCTGAGCACCTCAGGGCCCTTGCCAGATGTGCATACTGGGGTCTGGCCGTGAGGTTTACCCAAAGATCCTGAGCGAGGCTCTCACGTGAGCCACAGTGTCCAGGTCTGCAGAAATGTGCCAGTGTGCTAGGGCTCTGCCTACGGCGGGCCGAGAATACCGTGCTCACCTTCCCCGGGCACCTGCACTGACACGCAGCCCGCCGGCGACCACAGGTACACCCTGCTGCCTCCCGTGCAGATGGCCAGCCGGGGCTGCTGCGGGTCCCATTGGAAGGCACGCACTGGGGATAGCTGCTCCAGGACCACGAAGAGTTTCAGCTTTTGTATGTCCCAGATCCACACGGCGTTCGGGATGCTGTCTGAGGGAGGGTGGGGAGACAGGGCAGGTCCTGGGTTCCTCACCACCCCCTGCCTGCTTCAGCATCCACACTGGAGAGGACACTACGGGCAGGCCAAGGGACCCAGGGGCACAGCTGCCACTCCGGCATCTGTACAGGCTGGACCCCCCACCCCAGTTCACAGGCCACAAGGGCACATTGGATGGTTGTTCTTAAAGCCCTTAAAAACGTAAACCCCCTTCCTGTATAAACCAAACCAGCAGCCATAGTGGTGCCCAGGCCCTGTTCTCTACTGAACAAAAGAGCCCAGCGGCAGGGGACACTGACGCACAGCGGTCAACCTGCTGCTGCTCTGCAGACAAGGCCTGGTCTCCAGAAGCTTCTGTGGGCACAATGTCCCAGTACAAGACGGGAGGACACAACATCCTGGGAAGCCTGTTACCAGGGTCTCTTCCCATACAGTCTGAACACCTGGGCACTGGAGGAAACAGGACAGGATGCGGGGCCGCAGCCACTGACCATTTTTTGTCGCCAAGAAGTAGTTGTCTGGACTGAAGGCCAGTGCTCCCACTCCAATTTTCGGGTTTGCTCGGTCAGCAACCGGCTTCAAAGTCTGTAAGGAAACTGGCACCGAGGCGATCTCATCTAGAACGTGGAGAGGGGACACTGCAATCTCCACCTCAGGGCAGCACTTGCACCGCTTGACCCATGTGGGCTGCTGCCTGCCCCAATGGGGAAAGCTGACGTCACGTTAACATGTGGGGTGGGGGCTTAACAGGATTGGGTCCCGCGCTGGGAGCTGTGTCACCTGTCGGTGTCCCCAACGCACCACCACGGGGTCTACATCGTGGAGAGGCTGCGCACATGAGGGAGGGGTGTGTGGGAAACCATGCCTTCCCCTCAATTTTGGTGTAAACCTAAACTGCTCTACAAAATAGTCTTAAATACCACACATCATAAAACCAGCAGCAGAAGGTTGTAAGATGATGATGAAGTAGGCAGGTGTGCCTCCCCCTTCGGGGTGCTTACTGGGCCTGGGGGAGTGGGGTACGGCCTGGCCCAGGGGCCGCTCCAACATCTCCTCCATCCTAAAGTTCTGCCCGCTGTACCGATGTGGGAACCAAGGCACAGGCGCCCTGCCCAGGCCCCACACCCAGCTCTGCAGCTCCAGGGCCCCCGTTACTAACGGCTCCTCCTCTTCCTGGCTCATCCAAGGGTTTTACCATCCATTAAAGAAATTGCCCTCAGAGGACCAGCTGTCAAAAATGAGATTTCCAGTGCTTAGATGCAATCAACAAAACATTTCCCCAGGTCTACTGATTCATGGGTTGGAGGGATGCTGGCTGGAGCTACTACAGGAAAAGCAAAATGTACCTTAAAAATAGAATGTCTAGGGACACCTGGATGGCTCAGCGGTTTAGCACCTGCCTGTGGCCCAGGGCACGATCCTGGAGTCCTGGGATCGAGTCCCACATCGGGCTCCCTGCATGGAGCCTGCCTCTCTCTCTCTGTGTTTCTCATGAATAAATAAATAAAATTAAAAAAAAAAAAATAGAATGTCTTGGGGCACCTGGGTGGCTCAGTGGGTGAAGCATCTGCCTTCAGTTCAGATCATGTTCCAGGGTCCTGAGATCGAGTCCCACATCTGGCTCCCTGCTCAGCAGGGAATCTGCTTCTCCCTCCCCCTCTGCCCCCCAACTTGTGCATGACTACGTGTACTTTCTCAAATATATAAACTCTAAAAAAAAGAAAGGTCTGAATTCCACCTGAACAAATGGCAGTCTCTCATAAAAAAAAAAAAAAGGAGAAAAAGTGAACCCCCCGCCTGCTGCTCACATTTGCTCTCGGTGGTGGAGGATGGGCCAGGCGCTGCTCTGGGTGGGGGGAAGGCAAGGCGGCCCAGGGCCAGCCGTGGATTCTTCTCAGCTTCCTTATACACAACCTGGAACACAGGACAGTCCTGCCACCACCCCGCTCAGGACGGGCGGGAGCAGATGTGATGACGGCACCACAAGGCATGCCAACCCTGGTGACAGGACAGACGGGGCCCAGCAGCACCCACTCCCTTGTGGGGGTTCTCAGCACCCTCAGTGGCTGCCGACTGCAGGTTTATACACAACTAACAGACACAGGCCGAGGGAACGAGGGGCATCTGTGACTGGCAGCCTGACGGGCCTGTGCCGGAGGAAGTGAAGGAGCCCCCCGCCTGCCCTACAGCATTAGAGCGCGCTCGGGCTGCGGGCTAAATGGCTGGCCTGCTCGGTCTTGGCCTCCCAAGACCATTGATTGGCTCGTCTGTACCTCCCTGGCCTCAGGACCTCTGCCTGAGCCTGACATCCCCAGGTATCCCTCCTTCCCTTCCCTTCCCTTCCCTTCCCTTCGACACTGGTACCTGTAGCCCTGCCCCTGCCGACCCTCCTTCCATCTTTACTCATGTTTCTCATCTGTGGTCAAGCTCCCCAAGGCTGAGGTCAGTCTGTGCCCTGCTGAATGGATACACATCCCTGCCTTAGGACCTTTGCACTTCCTGTTCCTGCTGCCTGAACCGCTCCTCCCTCAGATCCTGTATCACTTCCTCCCGGTGTCCGACCCTGTAACCCCTTAGCAGGCTGCCTGTCCCTGCCTGCCCCAGGGACACCCATCTCCACTTCTCTAGCCTGGTCCCCCAGCTCCAGATGCTCAGTGCTTGCAAGTGGGAGGTACTGGGGGTAGTGGGGGAGAACAGGGCAAGGACACCATTCCAGTCCTTTGTGAATGTGGACAGGAAGACAGGGAGAGCACTGGTGGCATCTGATGCATGAACTGCGGTAATGACAGAAGTTTCTGGTGATGAAAGTACCTACATCACAATCAACAACGTGATGTAAAGAGCAGTATTCTTCTGCCTCCCTTCCCCAAATACTGCTCAAAAGGAAACATGCATTCCAGACTTACTATTTTGGGATTATTGACGGTTGCTGGATGCCCAAACTCTGTGATCATTTTCCAAGTCACGTGATTAAGAATGCGCACCTGAGGGGGGAAGGGGAGCATGAGGGCCTGGCCTGAGCTGTGCCCCAGGTGTCATGGAGGGCACCACCCTGTCCTTACCTTCCCGTCATAGCTTCCAACCGCTAGGAATTGACTGCTGGGGCTCCAGGCCACTGACTTGACACCCAGGGACCACTCGTAGGCACAGTACGCAGACAGGAGCCGGCCATCCAAGGAGTAAAGCAGGACCTTGTACTGCAGGAGAAACTGTGGTTGGTGAGACGCACACCGGCCCCACATGGGAAGCATATAGGTGCCTTGCGGGTGGGGGGGCCCTCGGAGAGCAAGCGGGAAGTGGGGAGGACAGTGCCGCAGGACAGGCCCTCCCACAGGGGTGACCTATGGACCTTGGCCACAAACGGAAGGACTTTCTGGTCAAAGGGCTGCTGCTCAGCATCAGAGCCCAGGAAACTAACCGAGCCGCCACATTTGAAAAGCATCCGGTAAACACAGGTGGATGCGCTTAACACACCAGAGGCCTACCTGGCTACTTTGCATACCTCCAGACAGGTGTCCCACACTGCCAGCACACAGCCGTTGGGGGCCCACTCAATCCCTGCGAGGTCCTGGGTCTCCGTATCGAAGTGCTTCCGAAGGCAAGAGAGAGAAACAAATTCAACTGGAAAGTGTTTTCCTTAAACAGATTCACAATTTATGATTGATATTTTTAATACATTAGTTATATATTTACTTATATAGAAATGGGCAAAAATATTACAGCTCTGTCCCTCTGCCATTAAAATCCTGCCTGAACACTGAAGAGGTCCCAGGCTGGCCGCCAGTGGCTGGAACCTCCCCAGCAGGACAGAGCCCAGTAAGGCCCAGCACCACTGGCCACACGTGCCCCTCTCTCTTCCCCCCTCTGCCTGGCTCAGCCTCACCCCTGTAAGGCCAACTCAGGCAAGATCCTGCCAGGACAACCCATGCTTGGTTGGGGAGGCCTCCTCGGTGCTCTGAGGGAACGGGCATTCCCATTCTGGAGGCTTCTCTGCCTCCAACCTCCTGTAGATAGAAGCCTGGCCAGGGCAGGGCTCTGTGCCCTGGGCTCTGAGGCACCCTGGCATCTTGCCCAGAGCAGGCCCTCCTCCTCCTCCTCATACAGTGGTATGGTATGACCCCAGGAAAGTGGCTCACGATGATGCCTGTCACCTCCTCTGCATGCCAGGTGGCCTGCAAAGCTGCACACAGCCCCTGCATTCTGGCGCGAGGACAGCTTGGTGCTGCATGCTCTCCTGACAGTGTCCTGAAGCAGCTGGGAACCCATGTTGGCCACCCCACTTGCAGGATCAAGCGCCTCCTACCCGCAGGAGCTGCCAGTCGCTGCAGACAAAGACGCTCACATGATCCTTGCAGTCGCGCCGCTCTGCCAGCGCCATGTAGCGGCCATCCCTGGTGAAGGTGATCCCTGTGAGAGAAGGGCCTGCTGTCCAGGGCCAAGGAAGGGGAATCACACTTGCAGAGGATGCGGGAAGGGATGGGTGCACGCGGCCCACAGCGGAGCCACGGAGCCATGACTGTGGTCTTGGCTCTACAGCCTGGGCTGCTCCATACATGCCCCAGGCCCCCAGCTGGCGAGATGTGTGCAGGAAAACCGAGGGCATCAGAGCCCCAAAGAGCCACAGAATGTTACTGGAAATACAGCTTTGACCTCAAATGACCCCTGACGGGTTGTCACACGCCTAGAAAGCAAAGCATAGGGAACTCCGCTGGCTTTAAGTCAGCTGGTCATTACACTTATTTTCACTTTTGAATGAAAGTACTTAGTTGGAAGAAGTAAATTTAAGGTAAGAATCTGGAAATAAACTTTGGGAGAAAACGCTCAGCTATATTTTCCAGACCTGTTTGGGCTCAAAAAGCCCCAGGTCACAGCTCACACTTCGTGAGCCAGAAGAACACACAAGATACCTGTTGTTTCCACTCAAGAAATGTGTATGCTGTCTGGAGAGACACTCATACTCAAGTTATAAAGATAAAAAATGAATGTGCGATCACATTTCATTCAAATTCAAGTCGCAAACTTAATGACAACAGAAAAAATGGAAGAAATATTCAAATTACGTAAGGCTTCCTTCTGCTTATTCAATGACAGACACGTGACTGCACATTCAGGGTTGGGTGTCCACTGGGGCCTGGCAGCCCCCCGGAGTCACACAGTGTTGGGCCCAGTGTGTGGCACCTCCCCCAGGCTCAGAAAGCACCGGGCTGGTGACAGGAGGCCTAGTGGCCTGAAGTTCAGATTGGGGAGGGGAGGGGGGCGCGGAGGTCTCAGGAGAGGCGTGAACGGTGGGGCCTGGCCCCAGTCCTACGACATGGGGATGGGGACCACACATATAGCCTGCTTCTTTGAGGCCCTTAGACCCACTGAGATTTTGCCTCATCCTCTAGAGACACACGTGGGAATCACAGAGAAGCATCAGCAGGCATGGGTGCAGAGAGACAAGCCAGTGTTGTGCTGAGACGCTGCCCATAAACCCTCAGGGATGGAACAGGGCACCCCCTCCCTGAATCTCTGAACCCAAACTACAGAGACATGGCTTTCAGATCAGCTTCGGCCGACTCACCCTGCTGACAGGCCTTAGGATATTTGATGTAGGACACAGATTTTGTGCACAAGGACCAGACAGTTATCCGCAGCTGTTGAGAGAAAGGGGAAAGAACACAGTGAAGATGCAGCAGGTTCCGAAAGACTGCCTGAGGTCACCAGCATGTCACCAGTGGCCCGAGTGCGCGGTTTACTGCAGAATCAAAAGCAGTAGTAGCTCCAGGGCTGTTTTCTTCTGACAGTTTACTGTGGCTAAATCTCATGTTCTTGGTATTTGCTTTTCATTTTGTGACCATTATGTGAGCGACACAAGGTCAAACATAAGGGCATTTTAGTTTGGAATTTCAAAGTAACAGTTTTCCTTTTGTAACAGACCTGCAGAAGCAGTGTAGTCCAGGAAACATGTTCACGTGGGAATGCTATCCAGGACTATGGGTGTCCCCAGGACTGAGTGAGGTTGCCTGGTTCCCCCTGTGCCTCAGCAGACTTATGAGCAGGAGGTGGCAGGACAGGACCGCCTGCACGGTGGCTGTGCCACATGGGGCTTCTGGGGTGACCACTGTGTGGCATCAGCCGCCTGACCTCTCCTGTCCCCGAGTGCCTGGCGGGGTGGACACGGACACGTGTCCCCAGAAAAAGACCTCAGAGGGGACGTAGGCCTCTGTGTCACAACATTCAAGTGTTCAAACACTAGTCTATACTTGCATCTAATACTGAGCTTCTATAACCCTCTAGATCCTTTCATAGTTGAAAAGTGAATAGAATAGCCACAATTTATTTACCCCAATTCCTAGTTTTGTTTCTGAGAACTGTCTCCATGCCATTGCCATTGGCCAACACGGAAGTTCACTACCTGGAGCGTCCAGCAGCTGACTCTGAACACAGACAAAGCTGGAAAGTTCACATGGGCTTGGGCACAGTAAGCAGGGAACGTGCTATATGCACAAAGCCAGGCTAACAGATCAATAGAACAAGAGTCCAGACACAGACCTGCACACATGACAACTGCTGACAGAAGTGCAACTGGGGAAGACAAAGATTCAAAATAGGTCCTGCATCTAAACGTAGGCATCAAACCATGACACTCCTAGAAGAAAACAGAGTAAACTCTTTTTTGATCTTGGGTTGGGGGGGATTTCTTTAGATGCTAAACGCAGAAAACATAAAAGAAAAAAGATGGATGTTAGATTCCATCAAAATGAAACACTTCTGCTCTTTTAAAGAAGCTTAAGGAAACGAGAAAGCAAGCCATGGAGCAGAAGAAAACACCTGCCAAACACCACCTAACAGAGGACCTGCGTCCAGGGAGTATCACCAGAAGCTTCACAACTGAATGACATGACAAACAACCTGATAAAGATTCAAGAGAGGATATGGACAAGTCATACAAAAACAAGTGCGTGAAGGATGTTTAACGTCATCAGTCATAAGGAAAACACAAAACTGCAAGGAGACACGACACAGCAGAGACCAACAACAGAAACCTGGAATGACAAGTGTTAATGAGAACGCAGAACACCTGAGCTCTCACCTGGGCGAGCAGGCACAGGCAAGGGTGGCAGGCATGGGAGAGAACCATTGGCAGCTTCCTAAAACAGTCCATGGGCACCTCCAGGTATCCCACCCCCAAGGCAGCCCTCCTGGCACTCTACCCAGGCATCCCACCCCTGGTATCTCCCCAAGAGTGAGGACGTGAGGACGTGTGCACAGACTCCTATGTGCATGTTCACTGCACTGTGTCCATCACAGCACACATGGGGAACAGCCCAACTGCGCGTGGATAGGTGGACAGAAAGCAAATGCCCATCCCTGTGCAGTGTGATGGCACCCAGCTACCAGGAGCCGCTGCTAAGGCCCCGGATGACAGTGGTGCTGAGTGACAGAAGCCTGCAGGCTATGTGGTCCTGGGGCCAGCCTCAGGGTGGACAGGGTCACTGCTCTCGCTGAGTGGGATTGCTTACCAGCCCTTACCTGGCTTTGTGGAGGTGTAAGAAAGTTTGTCAGTTTATTTTTGTTGAGGCGGCTGTAGTCTGTTTACAATGCAGACCCCAAGACTCACAGACATGGAAACGTGGGACATAACAGGAGTGAAACACCACGAGCACCCGAACCAGGAGGCCATGCTACACCAACAGCCAATAAGGCAGGTTGTGAGGCAAACAGGTCCATGAGGAATGAAGAACGGTGATTTACATAAAGGTTCAATTCACCATGATGATACAACAGTTCGTAACAGCCTCGAGTATGTGAGAAACACCTGAGAGAACGAGGGCAACGAAGAGGCTAGACCCATCAGACAATGACGTGCTATAAACCCGTGACTTAAACAGTGTGCAACTGGCACATCGATGGAGCGAGAGCAGGATGAAGTCAAGTGTTTGGGGCACCTGGGTAGTGCAGCTGGTTATGTGTCTGACTCTTGGTTTCAGCTCAGGTCATCATGACATCAGGGTCGTGGGATCAAGCCCTGTGTGGGCTCTGTGCTCAGAAGGGAGTCTGCTCGGGGTTCTCTCCCCCTTGCCCTCCCTTCTCTTGCACTTACTTTCTTTCTCTCTCAAACAAATAACATCTATAAAAAAAGAACTTCAAAAAAATCAGACATGTTCTGTAAATATAAAGAAATTCAGTTCTTGAAAATGTTATTGGGAAAAAGATAAAAATTGATCCCCACCTCACACCACACATTGTTATGGACTCCACATGACCCTGAACCATATATTTACATGAAGTGTGAGAATGTGTAGGCATGTAAAACAAGATATGAAAGCATTCGACCTCACTAACAGGGAAATGATTATTAAAACCAAAATGCAATAGCACTATAGCTCTACTGGATTGGCAATCATTTTAAATCCTGATACAGGGATGCCTGGGTGGCTCTGTGGCTGAGCGTCTGCTTTTGGCTCAGGTCATGATCCCGGAGTCCTGGGATCAAGTCCCATATCAGGCTCCCTGCAGGGAGCCTGCTTCTTCCTCTGTCTGCGTGTCTCCCTCTCTGTGTCTCTCATGAATAAATAAAATATTTTTAAAAAAGTAGTAAACGAGATCCCTGGGTGGCTCAGAGGTTTAGCCCCTGCCTTTGGCCCAGGATGTGGTCCTGGAGTCCTGGGATTGAGTCCCACATCGAGCTCCCTGCATGGGACCTGCTTCTCCCTCTGCCTGTGTCTCTGCCTCTCTCTCTCTGTGTCTCTCTCATGAAAAAAATAAATAAAAAAAAGCAATAAACAAATAAATCCTGATACAAATGCTCTGGAAAATTGAATGCAATTTACTCTAACCAGGCAACCTCCAAGGTTACACCCAAGACAGGGCATCTCAACACAGGTCATGTACAATAGACTCTGGAGAATGTGGATCCCAATACCTCAAATGCCCAGCAACAGCAGAGGCACATGATTTCTCCTAGGAGGGATGGAAGAACCAGCCACACCGTCCACATGGATGAACGGACAACCATGGAGGGGGAACAGACACAGAATACAGAGGATGAATTCATGTAAGTAAACTTTAAATAAAATAAATGCAAACCAAACAGTAGTGTGTACACAAGCTGAAGAAAGGCAAGACGTGATGAGCACAGGGTCAGAGGGTCGCTGGGAGGCTCTGTTCTCGGGCACCAGGGGAAGCACACACATAGGCCTTCCTTTCTCATACCCCCAGAATCTCATCCAGAAGGTGCACGATTTCTCTGTCATATTGATGTAAGGGAGGCAGAGGGCCCGTGGCATATGCCCATCTGGAGACTGGATCCTGGCCCCAACAATTCTGATCATGAGGACTGTCAGGCGAGGCTTTATACATAGCTAAAATCACCGCATCTGGAAACCGAGTTTTAACATCTTTAAAAGGCCAATGTGTAGACCACAGGGAAACTGAGTGCCCTTTGCTGCTCACTCTCCAAGAGCTTCTATCAGCAGATGTCAGATTAAAGCAGGATTTCAAACTGAAGCAGAAGCCGTGTGGAGCCACACAGCCATCTGGAGCAGCCATCCCAGCCAGGCTGGGTACAAACCTTATCCCAAATGATGCCAACAAGAGAAAGACCCGGAAAGACTGGGTGATACCCCACAGGGTCACTCCGCGTCCTCATGGCTGTGAACAAATACACCCCACACCCCCTTGCCACATGCACACACTGGGCAGCTGGCAGCCCAGACCTCAGATGGCCCTCGGGGGCTTCAGACCCAAACACTGGGTTATGATGCCCCTCTAACAGCACACTGATAAAGGGATTCAGGGAACTTTCTACATTTAAAACAAACACCACTGACACCAAAGACCTTCTACCCTCATACCTTATATTTGCCAAATTCCCTGTATTTATATATTCTTGAGTCATATTTATACTCCCCGGGTTAGCTCGGATTTATTACCAGATTTCAAACACCTGTCTCCATATGTGGGGCCCCTGGGCAGTGCCAGTGGCCTGGAGGAGCACCAGGGTGGACGCTGTGGATGAAGCAGTGACCGATGGTCACAGGTCAGGCCTCGTAAGGGAAAGATGTAAACTCATTCACAGGGAAGCTCACCTTCTACTGTCAAAGTAAAGGAACCTTTTAAATCCCTAAGAATGTAATTGAAGAATTTTTTTACAAATCTGCTTTATTTTTCTTTAAAATTGGGCAGAAAGATTATCTAACGACACTGTGTGATTTTAACACCCTGATGATTTAAGACACACATCTTTCTTCAAAACTTACCCATATAACCACTACCATGTGATTTCAGGAGGAATGGATTCAAGACGTGTGCCTGTGCACTTACATGGAACTCAGTGGTATTGAGAATGTGGCGCCCGTCGGGGCTCCAGCATGAGGCCACCAGCCCGGCCGAGCCCTCGTCGATTCTGCAGTGCCATTCCGGCTGCTCCAAGGACCACACCTGTATTTGCAACACACAGAAGTGCAGAACCGCGACAGATCAGCTCACTACCCAAGCCTAAACACAGCTGGCCGTCAACTGCTCCCAGTCACAACCCAGGGAAGCTTTCCAAATCTCCCGTGAGGAGGGGCCGGTTCCTGCTGGCAGCACGGAGCCTCACTTCTGCGCAAATCTGCTATGTTGAGTTTTAAAGTTTATACCTTCACCAGCCCTAAGCGCCCCTTTAGGTTCACTTTAGATCTATAAAAAAACACCACATCTACCACTTCCCAAAACCCGTGACGCCCAAGTTGCTAGAACACTGTGAACACTTCCTGTTATGGAATTCTATTTGGTTACAGATTAAGAATATAAGTGTTTTCTCGTTTTGAAAGTACTTAAACCACGAAAAGTATTATACTTTTAAGGGAAAACTAGCTTTGAGCTACACTGCCTCTTTTTTTTTCCCAAACTATGAGGGCACAGAACATGATCACTCTGTCCAGGAAGGCTCCTGGCTCTGAGCCCTGAGGGCAGCACACCTGCACCAGCCCCCGCTTGTACATGGCACACAGGATAAACAGGGAGTCCGCCGACCACTCGATGTGCTGGATCTGGTCCAGGCATGTGTACAGCTGAAGGATCTGAAGGGTGTTCACATCGCGGACCACTAACCGGTACTGCACACAAGAAGCCTAGAAAGGGAAAAGAAAGCCCTTGATGGTCTACAATCCAAAGGAAGGGAGCCTGTGGGATATCCGCGCTCCCCTCCATCCAGGAATTCCATTTCCTTCTCTCCCTTCAGATGCAGCATCTTCTATCTGGATGACCTCATGTTCACCAACTGTATTGCCCACTCCAAACATAGGGGAAGTTCACACAAAGACACAGTTGAAACATACAAACTATGTGTTAAAATTATGTTCCAGGGTAAAGTATTCTGTTAAAACTCTCTACTCGAGTCATTTTCTACTCCTTTCCTACTTAAACCTGAAGAACTAAGGTAGGAAGCACTGTGAGTCGAGCTCTTCTGTGAACTAACCAAGTGCTCTGCTGCTTGGACCACCTACAGACAAGCCATAGGAAGTGAGGATGAGGACTCGGGGTTCTTGGTGAGGACCACTGACACGTAAGGATGCTTTTTGTAAACACTCGCTTACTTCCAAGTAACAGAACATACACTCTGGTCTCTGCCCCTGAGCCTTGGCACAGGACACTTAAAGCCCCTGAAACCTCCTGTGTAAAAGAGGCATCTTTTGTTCTAATGAGGCAACTCTAGGTGGGTTCCTGGTCCCTAGAAATACCAATAGCTATGATTAGAAACTTGAAATTTTCAGCCCCATGCCATCCTCTGGAGATGGGGAGAGGGGCTGGAAATAGAGTTCATAAATGATCATGAGGAATCTTCTGTAAAATGCCAAAAGTACAGGGATCAGAGAGCTTCCAGGCTGGTGAACACACCCACGTAAGGAAGGTGATGCAGCGCACACTCACAGGGACAGAGGCTCCTGCACTCGGGACCCTCCCAGACCTTGTCCTACGTATCTCTTCATCTGGCTGGTCACTTGTCTCTTTTATCATATGCTTTAGCACACTCACAAACACAAGCGACTGTTTCCCTGAGCTCTGTGAGCCACTCTGGAAGAGTCATCAAACCCGAGAGTGCTGTGGGAATGTGGGACTCGCAGTCCAGTGAGACAGAAGTTGTGTGTAACCTGAAGGCTTGCTACTGTGGCTGGCATGTGAGGTGGGGTGGGCACAGTCCACCTGTGGGGCTCAAGGCACACAGTGCCAGAATGGACACCCCACTAGTATCCTGGAGGTTCAAGGGCTGTGGAACACCCCGCTTCTGGCAAACGTGACCGCGAGTGTCAGCAGTGCAGTGAGTGTAGCAGCAGTGTGACAGCAAAGGAGACGTATGGGGTGAGGACCACACTTTCCTGGCATAGGAGGGAGAAGCAGAGATGCTTTCCTCACAGCCGCACTGCCTTACTCTGGATACTGACTAGCAAAATGTTCAAGAGTCAACACTGTTTTCTTGAAGACAGTTTATGGTCATACTTGTTAATAATACCCACATCTAAGCAAACAATTTGAGTTTACTCATCTGCTGACTATAGATTATACCACAGTTTAACTGATTTTTAAACGGTAACGGCTTCCTTCTGGTCCTTATCAAGATCAAACCAGATTATTGGTTTGTGGTCTATGAATAGACGTCTTACAAAGGCTTCATGAGTTGTCCTTGTCCAAAGGAGAGGGGAGGGGTGCCTGGGGGACTCAGTCGGTGAAGCATCTGTCTTCGGCTTAGGTCAGGTCATGATCCCAGGGTCCTGGTCATGATCAGCAGGGAGCCTGCTTCTCCCTCTTCCTCTGCCCCTCACCCTGCTTGTGCTCTCCCTCTCAAATAAAATCTCTTTTAAAAAAAAAGGAAAGGGGAGGGCAACTGCAGATTAGAACAAGCATGGGTCATACTGTAGCTTTGCAATCAGTTACAATGAACTCCTTATGAAATGGAACTTCTGTAAAAACACATCAAATCTGTTGCAAGGGGGCAGCCCGGGTGGCTCTGCAGTTTAGCGCCGCCTTCAGCCCAGGGCCTGATCCTGGAGACCCAGGACCAAGTCCCGCGTTGGGCTCCCTGCATGGAGCCTGCTTCTCCCTCTGCCTGTGTCTCTGCCTCTCTCTGTGTCTCTCATGAATAAATAAATAAAATCTTCAAAAAAAATCTGTTGCAAGATATTAAAAATAGCAACACAGACCTACTTTCTTCAGGATTTAGGAGAGCTTTGAAGAACAGGATTCCAGTAACATTATTATCAAGCTTCTTGCTATATTTTCACTAGAGTGTAGAAGCCCAAAGAGCAACAAAAAGAAAGTTAATATATAGTCTCTTTCTGTAATTTACTGGGATTTTTATAAAACCAATATATGGGGAGCACTTTGAAAAATACACCAAGGTTTCTGGGGTGAACTTTAAGCAGAAGACATTATGTATTTTTAAGCTGAATGCTAATTTACATGATTTAGAATAATGCCTCCATAAAGGAGTTATATTCTCAAAGAGCTAGACAAATAACAGGAATGTTAATAAGCCTCAATCTGAAAACGAATCATAAGGCATCAATAAGTTCATATAGAGAACCAAATGCCCTTTTGTAAGGCATCATTTTTTTCTTAATGGATTTCCCATGTCAATTATCCCCCCTACCGCCTCCCCCACCCAAGGTTCTAAGCATATACACTGATGATATTGGTACATTTCAAAACTTCCATTTCCTGTCCAGAGGAGCTCGGTGACTTCAGCACCATTCTCTCGCCCGGTAATGAACAGCTCAAATCCTAACAGCTCAAATAAAAGCAATGCAGACAACTCCATTTATCTGGACATAGAACACTATTATTTCAACCACTTATTTGGCACACGGTAGAGACCGGGGAAGAAGCCTGGGAAAGACAACGCAGCTGCACTACTGTACCAGGGTCCAGTCAACGGAATTATATATTTGCCTTTATGCGTCAAAATAACAACAGTGAGCTGATATGCTCCGTATCCTCAAATGTGTGGAGACAGCATTGCCATTATCTGCCTCTGACAGATGGAAACTGAGGTGCAGGGAGGCTCACACCTGCCCAAGTCCAGTTCCTGGGGGCCCCTGCTTAGAGCAGGACTTAGAGCAGGACTGCCTGAGTCCCCTGCCCCGCGTATCCACCCAGGCTCCGGATATCCACCCCAGTCCCTCTCCCCGGGTATCCACTCCGTCTCCCTGCCCCCTGCTCTGGGCACCCACCCCGGCCCCCCCCCCGCCCCGATGTCCACCCCGGCCCCCTCCCGGGTACCCACCCCAGCCCCCTGCCCCGGTGTCCACCCTGGGTACCCACCTCCGCCCCCTGCCCCGGGTACCCACCCCGGCCCCCTGCCCCAGTGTCCACCCGGGTCCCCCTCCCCGGTGTCCACCCCGGGTCCCCACCCCAGTCCCCCTCCCGGGTCCCCACCCCGGCCCCCGGCCCCAGTGTCCACCCGGGTCCCCCTCCCCGGTGTCCACCCCGGGTCCCCACCCCAGTCCCCCTCCCTGCCCCGGGCCCCGGTTGCAGGCATCCGCCAGGGACCACTCGTTGAGGCCAGTACCCGCGGCCCCCCGAGCTGCCCCTCCTCGGCCCGACGCCGCTCACCAGGTATTTGCCATCCGGGGAGAACTTGCAGAGCAGGTTGGAGAGCTTGAACACCTCGGAGAAGTTCATGGCGACCGCAGACCCCGGGGCCGCGCGCTTCTGTGCAGCTGGGACGGCCGCAACCGCTACCTCCGCGGCCGGAAGTGACGGAGAGCGGAAGCATGGCGCAGCCTATCAGGGCCCCGGGTGCCCGCGCGGCATTGTGGGGCTTGTAGTTCAGGCGGCCCCGCCCCACCGCCCTCCTTCCTGACTCGCTGTCCATTCCCGCCAGGGTTGCCAGAAAAACGCTGGGCGCGCGCTCAAATTGAATTTCAGACGAACAACGAACCATTTTTTTTTTTTTCAACGAACCATTTTTGTGGACAAATGTTTCTAAAACTTCATGGGACAAATCTATACTAAAAAAAGTACCCAATTATCTGAAATTCAAATGTAAATGGGTGTCCCGTGTGTATTTACTCTTACACGTGTACCTATATATAAACACTTAGATGTAAATATATTTACATATAAACGTGTTTCTCCATATATGTAATAGTGCATATGCACCTGTGTAAATGCGCATTCGTTTTCCCTAGATGTTTCAGCTGCATCGGGCAACCCTACCCCGCCTCCCCTGGGTACCACCTAGGTCTGGGGGAGCCAATGGGGCGCTGACTCCGCAGGCGGGCGTCGCGCTCCCTCCGGTTCCTCGCACGCGCGCCCTCTGCATTTGGACCCGCGTAGAGGAGAGGCACCGCGCGGGAGCCCGACCTAGACCGGGGTCCTCGGCACGGGGCGGCGGGCACCTGCATCAGCATCGCGCACTTCGCGCTCGCTCCCAGCGAGTGCCGTGCCCCCTCGCCTTCTGGGAACCCCTAGTCCTCTTTCCCCGAACAAGACTTCCCCCAGGTCCCGGCCAGGCCCTGCCAGCGCGTACGCAGCCTACCGGGTCTCGCGGACCCAGACAGCTGCGCTCGATCCTCCGTCTGAGAACGCAGACCCAGCCTGGCTCCCCCGCACACCTCCGTGCGCACGGTCCCGGGTCCACTCCCCAAGGACGCCCCCCAACTTCTGGAACAAAGGGGTAGGAAGTGCGCGCCCGCGTCCAGGTAGGCGGTGCCGGCCTTCTCCGCACTGGGCCAAACGGACCCGCGCATGCGATTCGCCCTCGGGTCCTGCCCCTCGAAACCAGGAGGTGAGCAGTACAGGTGTGTACAAGTGAGCCAAGTGCGCCAGGTGAGATGCGGACCTTGGCGGCCAGAAGCCGGTCTGCACCAGCCCGGTTCGCGCTCACTTCACCGGCGCCACTGACGCAGGGTCACGCGGGCCCGGGGACGGCGGTCCAGAGGCGGATAACGGGTCCCGCGAGCACCGGAAGGCAGCGCGCCGCGGGGGCCGCCGAGGGCCTCTCGTAACGCGTCGGGCGCGTCGGGTTCTCAGGCCGAGGCCCCGCCCCGCGCGGGTCCGGGAACACCCGCCTAGACGCGCTCCCAGGGCACGACCCACGTGTGGCCGCGGACACCCCCACGTACCTGCGCGAACGCAGGAAAGAAAGCGGCGCCGGGGCCTGCAGGCGGCGGCCAGGGCAGGGAGCGGGGTGCGGGTCACCAGTTACTCCCGGGGGCCGAGGGACGCAACCTCCGCCCTGGAAGAGCGCGGGCGGGGACCCGGGAGCCTCTCCCAGAGCGTCCCCGCCGATCCGCACTGCCGGGCGGGGCCTGGAGGCGGCCCCGCCCTCCCCGAGTCTCCCCCGAGCCGCCGCGGCGCAGACGGCCGCGCCCAACCCCTGGCCCTGGGGCCGCGACCCTCACCCCGGTGCCCGGCGGCGGGGCGCACACCCCGCGGACCAGGATGGCGCTTCCCCCGCTCCCCGGAGTCTGAGCGCCAGTGCGGGCGGGAGGACGGCCCGGGTGCGGGGGAAATGCGGCGTCTGCGGGAACGCGAGGCTTCGGGACGCGGAGAGCGCTGCGCCCGGCCCCCCGCCCGCCCCGCCCGCGCCGCCCGCGCCCCCAGGCTGGCGGAGGGCCGCAGCCCCATCCCCGCGGGACAGCCCCGGCGCCCAGCCCGCGTCCAGCCCGGCCGGCGGCCCAGCAGGCTCCGCGGGGGCGACGCGCGCCAAAAGGCGGCGGGAAGGAGGCGGGGCCGAGCGCGCCCAGGACCCCGACTCGAGCGCGGCCAGCTGGGGGGGCGGGGCGCCGGCGGCCACCTCTGCCCCGGCCCCGCGCCGCCGCCCGCGCTCCTCCCGCCGCGCTGAGCGCCCGCGCTGCCTTCCCGCCCGGCGGGGGCCCGAGGCGCTAACGCCCGCGGCCGGCCCTGCCCGCGGCGCCTCCCCTCCCGGCGCCCATATAACCCGCCCGGGTAGCCCGTGCCGCCGCGCACCCACTCCGGGGCCAGCGCCGGGCCGGCCGGCGTCGATGCCACCGGGCTGCGACCGCACCAGGTAGGAAGCGCCGAGGGCCTCGGGGCAGCGCGGCCTGCCGGGCCGGAGCGCGGGGTGGGGTGGGGTGGGGTGGGGTGGGCCGGGGGCTCCCAAGCTGGGGGGCGCGACGAGGGGGCAGGCGTGCGGGAGCTGTGAGGGGGTGACGTGGGGTCTCCCTACGGAGTCCAGCCGGCCCCCGGGACACTGCTCAGGTGGCAGGGAGCCGCCCGGAGCTCGGGCTGCCACGGGGTGCGAGGTCCTGCCAGAGTGCCTCTGGGGCCAGGACCGGCCTCGCTGGGATTCCCGGAGGGACCTTCCCCCAGCTGACCCCTCTCCACTCCAGCTTCTGAGGGGAGGCTCCCAAACCGATGGGGAACAGGTTGGGTCGGGGCGCAGGTGTGGTGCAAGCCGCTGACAAGCTCCTCCCCGCCGGCGCCAGCTCCCTCTGCACCCAAGAGGGCTGTACAAATCCAGCCCGTTACTCCCTCAGTCCCCAGAGACCCAGTGCTCTGCAGGACCGGGAGAACCTGCGTGACCACAGAGCTAGATCCATGGAGCGACGGTTCCAGAGGGGCATTTCCAGGCGATTCTGAGCTGTCCAGGGCTGCCCAGCCTGTCTTGTGAATCTGTTCCAGTTAGAGAGAGGAGGGGCAGAGTCAGGCCTCTGGTGCACCCTGGGGAGACATCTCCTCCACCCTGGCTCCCTCTCCTTGCCTTGCAGCCACTGTCCTTTCAGCCTTTGGAGGGATGAAGCTATTATTACCTTCTTACTCAGCTTGTATTTTTGTCTGGTCCCTAAGCCGGTATGCAGAAAGTGTGCACATGTCTACATAAATAGATGGGTGCAGGTAGACCATTGTCAACCGGCAATGGGCCAGGGAGACAGTGTCTGTCTGGTGAATCTGAGCAGAGGTGAATCTGTCCAAGTGGATTGTGTCTGTTTGTTAAATAACTGGACATTTGGGAACTGATTAGCATGATGGTTTGGTTTTATTTGCTGTCATTGTTGCTGTTTATTTGTTCAACCTTAATTATTAGCTTTGGAAGAAAATGAGTGAGCGGAACTATATTGCATTGTCCCACGGTCAAGCCACCCATTTTTTAATCTACTCATAAAAGATAAAAAGGCATTGGGTTGAGAACTAAAGGACAGGATGCTTGAAATTTTGCAGCAAACGAATTTATGGATGATGCATATGACTTTTAAAATAAGAGGCTGCAGAGCTGTGCCACTCGGTCATACATCCGTTGGGGCTGCCCCAGGTGAACTGACCTGGCAGCTGGTACTTGTGGATTGGCCTCAGAATGGTTAGACCCTCCTTGCCATCCTTCTAGTGAAGGCTATGGGGAACAGGGTAGTGTCTCCAAATTCTGAAGGGTAGCGCTTGGGAAAGCCAGTCTGGTACAGAAGTTAAGAAGATGGATGTGAAGTCAGAATGCTGGGGTCCAGATACCCTCTTCTCCAGTTACAAGGCAATGGTTGACTTCCACTAAGTGGGCCCCAAAGTGACGCTATTGATCCTAGCTGCTGCTCCTGAGTTGGGGGTGAGGGCAGCTCCTCCGTGGCCAGCAGGTCTCCCCTTGGAGGGAAGGAGTGGCTGGCACTAAGGCAGGAATCTGCCTCCGGTTTGGGTGGAGGCTGATGGCCCCTGTCAGGGGCACTGCTGGAGGATGCCTCAGTTCAGGATTTATTTATAGAGTATGCCCCACCCACATCCAGGAATGGATTTGTAACATTGAACACATGTAAGGGACAGAGTTAACACAGAGGTGGAGAGGCTGAGGACTTTGGGAGAAAGGCAAACATTCACCCCGAGATTCTGACACCCGAAAGGGAACTCATCTCATTGTTAGGTGGGTGGAAGCAGCATGTTTGTCCATGTGGAAGACAGTTTCAAGGGGAATTCATTCTGTAGATACTTATAGGAAAGAAGTTGCTAAGATAAAATAAGGGGTGAAGAAGACAAACACATGGTGAACTTCCAGTTTGCAACAACAACAACAAAAAAAAGCAGAAACATTTTCCAAGTGTGTTTTTTCTCTCTGGCCCCCAAGAAAGAGGAGGGCCCACCTTTATTTCCAGATTTGGGCATTTCTGTGGGAGTGCTGGATCAATATTTTATCAATTTTATCAATGTCATTTTCTGATCACTTAACTTCATACAGCAAAAAAGGGAAAAAGAAACAGAGGAATGGTTAAGTAATGCAGAGCTCCTCTGCTGCCCCAGGGGTTTTCCTTCTTGGTGGGAAAAAGCTTTTTTTTTTTTTTTTTAAAGATCTTATTTATTTATTAATGAGAGACACACAGAGAGAGGCAGAGACATAAGCAGAGTGAGAAGCAGGCTCCATGCAGGGAGTCCAATGTGATCATGCCCCGGACCAAAGGCGGATGCTCAACCGCTGAGCCACTCAGGCATCCTGGTGGGAAAAGCTTTACTGTAGGGCCCATACTCTGTACCCCCGTCCTGTACACCGTGTGATCATCCCCCTTGCCAAGTGCACCCAGGTCCCGCCCAAGTTTCTTTAATGAACACAGAATGCACATCTGTAACTAGCAGCTTTTATTTGTGTATAACCAAAACATGCAATGACATCTCCTTCAAAAAGTCTGCCTTCTTAAGTGAGTTTTGTAGGACGCCTAGAAGAATCTTTTCTTTGTGTGTTCTGTAGAGGAAAACAGATTCTGGTTTATAGAGAAGCTCTCTCTGCTCGTTGGGGTTCAAGTGAAAGACATAGCAAAGTCGGCACGGAGAGCCAGCACAAGAGGTTATAAACGTTCAGTCCCCCTCCCCACCCCACCTCTGCCCACTCTCTGGCCAGGATTCCTTGGCAGAACAGACAGGTGCTCATCAAAAGTGCTTTCTTTTCCGGGAGAGGCTGCCCTAAATCAGAGACTCAAGGAGAGAAAGAAAAAAAAAAAAACAAAGCACACAACCAGTCAGCCAAACAAGTATTGGTTGAGCACCTCTGATAACAGCGAACATTTTGAACATTTTGTCAGCGTAGGCTCAAGCTGGTACTTAGCCTAATACTCCAGATACTTCTTCCCTGTAATGCTGAGGGCAGCCCCAACGACTGAGGGTGCCGACTTAGGGACGGGAGGGGGTGGTTTCAACAACTTACAAACCTGCGCAAGGTTACAAGCAGCAGAGTGTGCACGTGGGGGCCCCAGTGTTGGAGGAACAGCCTCGACTCCAGCCACCTCTGCCAGGTGATCCTGTCACCGGTGCAGCGTGAACCCGAGACACAGCCCCAACCCTGGTCCTGGGAACCAGGACGCAGAATTTAGGGGTGCTGCCCAGCTCGAGTGGGGAAGGCAGCATCTTCCTTTGTGTTCCTTCCTTTGCGCACGTTGCAAAGTGCAAATGCGGACGAGCCGCTATTTTAGCGGCGCCTGTGACTTTTTCTCTAAGAGGAATCCCCGATATTTTCATCCTGCATGACAGTTGCTGCAGGAATCCCAAGATTTCGTTTGTGGTCGTCACCACGTTGACACTAGGAGTTACTAGACCTGTTGGGAGCCTTGTCATTTCACCCGTAAAGAAGCATGCGGGAGCGATATCACAGATTTGCTTTTTAAGTGCCTTGATAGCTATAAGTTTCCTGGGGCACATAACAAGTTTACCAGAGGGTGGGTGATTTAATCAACAGAACTCTCTCTTGGTCTGGGGACCAGAAGTCCCAAATAGGCATGCAGCGGTCCAGATCCTGGCTCAGCCATGCATGGCCGTGGGCCCGTCCCGGCCCTTGGTCTGTGTGGGAGTTGGCCTGCGTGCCTCGTGGTGCCTCCTCATCTCTCTAGGGAGGATCTAGCCTGATCTCTCCTGTGAGTTGCCCCGGGAACACGCGGGAACTCCCAAGGGCAGATACAAAAGTGCCCAGGAAAGGCTGGTCCAGCCTCCACCCTCCTCCACCAGGCAGGCACAGGACCCTGGGCATTGCCCATCCTGCCATGCCACCAGCCAGGGTACGGGGGGCCCAAGCAGGCAGGGCTGGTCTTTGTGATCCTTCTCAGAGTGGCTGCATGTGGGTAGTTCCTGTCTCTGCCATCCCAACCAGAGCCAGCTGGTGAAATCACTCCCTGTGGCCCTGGGTGCCTGTGGGGAGGGGGCAAGGGGCTCTAATTGCTCACCTGCTGCTCCAAGGTGCCAGGCCCTGGGGGGTGGGGGAGCAGGCATCTGAGGAAGCCTCTGGCTAATTGGGCAGATAGCTTCTCCTTAGGGGAGGAAGGGTTGTACTGGGTCCTTCAAAGTGGGCAGGGATGATGCCCCCTCACCCCTCCTGCCTCATTTCCTGGGATTTTTAGAGGTTACTTCTGGGCTGTGTCTTCTCCTTCGTTCTGCAGAACTTGAGCAAAACCCAGCAATTTCTCTTTTGCAGGCTCAGGGCTTACCTGGGGGGTGTACTCCTCAGCGAGGCTGTGTGGGGACAAGGAGGGCATCGGGTCCTGATGTGGGTCCTGCCCCCCCACCCCCGAGAAGTGGGGTAGAGAAGCTTGAGGAGTGTAGAGCAGCCCTCACTAGCTGGCATTGGGGCGACAAGAGAGAAAGGCGCATTCCCTGTTTAGGAAGGCGGGCAAATGGTTAAATAAACAGACCCCACTGCCTTGGCGATGCTTCCCCAGGGGGCGGCAGGTTTGTACCCCTGGGCACCTGCTATGTGCTATGCGCAATGCAAATAGAGAGTCAGCTCCCCAGATCACAGACCTGGCCCACTGGTCATTGGGATGTAAATCGGAGGGGAGCTCTAACAGCTGTGACCTACCAGCTCTGATCTGCTTCCCGCTGGCCCTGACCACCAACAAAAGCCCGTAATTAGGCATCTCCTGTCATTTTTTTTCTTTCAGAGGTAGGCATGCCCCAACTTGCTTCTGGGTTCTTAATTTTTGATCAGGGATGCTCCTCGGCTAATTATTTGGCAGTAATGAGGGAGGAGGAATTGAGTGGGGAGCGTGTCCCTGAGCTTTCAGATGAAGCCGTAAATGTAAAAAGGAGGCACTGGTAAACAGGACGCTAATTGGATTAATGTGAAAATAATGAATTCTGATAAAAATAGCAGAAAAGATGATTGTAAGATTGAGGTCAATGTTAAGTCCAACGACACTGTCTAACCTCCCTCTAGTTGGTTTGATTTTTGAAAGTATTAGAATAATAGAAAGAGTCTACTCCCGACAGTGAAATGCGCAGGTAAGTAACGTGTGTGGAGCACGTGTTACGAGAAAGGCGCGGTGAGTGGCGTGCGGGTCAATGGCCAGGAACCCCAGCAGGCTGCTTTTTTAGAGCTTCCGGACCGTCTCCTCCCTTCCGTTACTGTAGTGAAAACCACTCTGGTTGTCTCCTTCTCGGTAGAAGCGATGACAACCCAGCCCACTGCGAGAGGGGGAGGCTGGCTGGGGACCGGTGCTTTGCCCTTTTAGACTTTACAAATTTTGTGCTATTCAGTGGCATTTCATTGACAAGAACTTAGGATGGCCAAAGGTAGCAAAAGTCATTGTGTGTTGTGAGCGTTGCTGGCTTACGAGTCATCCAGAAACTGGCTGAATTCCACTCCAGATCTTAATCATGTGACCTTTCAAAGCTTGGCTTTTGTGAGATGAGAGGAAGAGCTGTCCTCCCCAGAAACACCGTGTGGGAGCTGGGCCGCTGTGGTTCCAGAGCGCCACCCACGGCCCCTCATTGGGGTGTCTCCTGGTCTGACCTGGGGGCGCCAGAGGGCTTGTAAAACAGCGACTGATGGGCCGTTTCTAATTGGATGTGCCGTGCCCTCCCTTATGGTCCAAACTAAGCACCATCTCACCATCCGTCATCCCACATCCCTGGGCCTCTGGTGTTTCAGAACTCAGACTTTAAAAAAATGCGTTTTGGAAAAGTAACACAGTACCTGAATTACCTGAATCTTCATATTTTATGATACCACCAAGCCGCATCTTTATATTTTATGTTTCTGATGGAAACACTGCACAGTCAAGCTCTCCCACGTTCCTCCAACAACATGAATAGATGTTTACATTAGATGGGCAGCAAGGATCATGGAGAGCTTTGCGTCTGCCCAGAGTCTACCCCAGACATAAGGAAAAACTTCCAGTTTATGTGCTCTCTGGATTTTAAAATGCACAAAAAAGATGCAGAACTGAGCTAGGCTGTATTTCCCATAAGACTTCATTTGTCCATTCATCCATGAATCGTTTGTTACGGGGCACCTGCTTTTACTTGGTGTGGACCATGTGGACAGTCTAAGCAAGCAAGTGGGGACCACGCCCAGAGCTCACCAGACTCTAAGCACCGCCCAGGGCCTGGGAGCAACCTTTGTTCGTGGGCCTGGGAACAGGTCTTATGGTGGGGTGGGCGTCAGGGAACAGCTGGGAAGCAAGAGAGCCTGTACCCTTGGCTCCTCCAGGTTTGGTCCCTCAGTGTTTGGAAACCTGTGTGCAGGAGAGTGGGTCATGGACACACCAGCAGGCAGGCCAAATGTGACAAGGTTTGGCCAACCTGGTGCCACTGAACACAAGCCCAAAGACTGCCCTTGACAGTGAGAACAGACAGGCATGGCACGGCTTGGGGCGCCTGGCCCACTTAGTCGGCATAGGTGGAACATCTGAGTTTTGATTTCGGTGTCATGAGTTCAAGCCCCACACCGGGCGTGGAGCTTACTTTAAAAAAAAAGAAAGAAGAGAAAAGAAAGACTAGAAAGGAGGAAGCAAACACATCCTAGGAGATGCAGGAAGTGTGTGCGTGCACGCACGGTGGCACACAGGGCGTCTCCAGGGGCCTCAGTTCCAGTGTACTCTTCAATAACCAGCCCGTGTTGGAGAACATCCTTAACCACTGAGCCTCCATTTCCTGATCCATAGGATGGAGATTGGCTTTCTCATGGGGCTGACCTGGCAGCCAGTTTCTAATCTCTGTACGATGTTCCCAATGGAGCCGGTCAGCACTGCGTTGGGCTGGAGGCCACATGTCCCTGTCAGCTGACTGCCAGGCATCACCCTGCGACTTTGCAACAGGGTTGCTGGAGCTTGACCTCATTGAGGAGGAGCTGCTGGTGAACATGAAAGACCCGGAGGGGCTGCAGACACCCTGGAGGTTTATGAGCAAAGACTGTACCCTCACGGAGTCCCCATGTGCCCCAGCAGCCCACCTCGCTCGCCCTTGTCTGAAGCCAGGTGACCACTGACCTCAGAGAGCCATGTCCTGTGCCTTCAACCTCAGAACGAGTAAAGCCCGACCCTAGGCCTTGGGGTTAGCATCAGTCACCAGGCTGACACAAGGTGCGTTCCTCCACGGGCCCCCAGGGGCCCCAGCTGACTCTCACACAGACGGCTCACCGGACACATCTCTGAAGCAAGACACAGTAATGGGTCCCTGAGCACCCATGTGCAAAGGCCCAGAATCCAGAGTTACATTATTTCATGGGGCCACAGGGACAGTGATGCAGCCACGCACCTGTAAGTGGCAATGCCCCAGAGCCTCCAGCTGGGCCCTGGTCCTCACAGAGATCCTGGAGAGATGGAGACAGGAGGGTCATTGCTGAAGAGACGTGGCCATGGGGGCAGAGGCTGCAGGGATGTGTTGTGAAGCTGCGGGAAGGGACCACCAGCCGAAGGCCATGGGCACCCCAGCTGCTGGAAGAGGGGAAGACAGGGAGCAGCCCTGCCGCCACCTTGATCTTGGTCCCACAAGGACCTGCCCTCAGCCTCTGACTCCAGAAGCCTAAGAGAGCCCGTGGAGGCTCAGGCAGTCCTGTGTCCACAAAGCTGTCCTTCTGCCTGGCTCCCGCCCCTCTCCAAAGACTCCCAGGCCTTGGGCCGAGGTTCACGCCTGGACCTCCTAACTTAACATCAGGCCTGGCCTAGGCAAGAGATTCGCAGGAAGAGCTTTCCAAATAGGTCTTCTGGTGGCAAGAAGGTGTGTGGAAATGCGAGTCTGGCTCCCCACTGATGCCCCACCCAGAGCTGGTGGCCGTCTTCTACCAACCACCCTGTGGCCAGAGGCCCATCTGCCGTCATCACTCAGGGCTCCCCACCCACCTCTGGTCTCTGATATGGGTGCCAGAGGCTGTGCCGAGGGTTCGGTGAGCCCGGAGTGTGTAGGGCTGTGTTTGCACAGCAGCCCAGTTCGAGGCCTGAGCCCTGGCCTCCTGAGTCAGGCCTTCCCTCCCCACAGGGGCCGGGCTCGGGAGGAGGGCATTCTGGGAAGTCACCTCTGCAGGACCCTGAAGTCCATGGCTTCAGTCAGGGGCCACTTCTGGGAGGTGCAGGCTGTGGGACCCACCTGCTGTGGTCAATGCCAGCTGCGGGCAGCCCAGCAGTGTCCCAGGAGAGGACGAGGGAGTGCCTGGCATCCCACTGGCTCCTTTGCCTCTTTTCCCAGGACCAGGGACATCTCCCTCTCACCACCCCCCACTGTCCCCGTGTGGTCACAGCAGCTCACTCCTGCATGTGCCTCATGCAGCCCTGTCCACCATGCACATATGGGCTGCACACAGACATGGGCTCTTCTGTAGAACTGCATCTATGTTCAACAGGAGTTGTGGGGCCCACAGCAGAGCCCCCTGCCCTGGGTAACTTGCACAGATGCCAGCCTCCCCTGGCCTCCCGAGAGTCCAGGTGAGAACACCAGGCATCCCTGGCAGGGTCCCTTCGAAGTGCATGTGTGAAGGTTATGTCCCTGAAGGGCAAGGGGCTTGGCTCCTGTGAGGGCTGGGGGGCCCCATCCTGCCGAGCACCTGGCTGCCCGAGGGTCTCTCCTCACACTTCACGTGGCAGCAGGGCCTGCTCTGGGGCCTCCAGGAAATCGGGAAGCCACTGCAGATGACAGTCCCCAAACTTATGTTACGTGGAAGTGTGTGAGTTTTGGCAGCTGGTCTAATAATGAGCCCAGGGGTAGAGGCTTAAAGCAGCACAGATGTACTTTCCTGTAGTTCTGGAGGGCAGAAGTCTGAAACCCTCCCCTAGGCTAACCTCGGGGTGAGCTGGGCTGTGCTCCTTCCTCCTCCTCCTCCTCCGAAGGGAGAATGCATCCCTTGGCTTTTTCAGTTCTAGAGACGCCTGCACTTCGCGGCTCACAGCCCCTTCCTACCTCTGCAAAGCCAGCAGGGCGGTGCCCGCTGGCCTCCCTCTGATCTGGACCCCGGGGTATAGCGGGCCCACCCACCCATGCAAGGCTTCCGCCTCCAGACGCGGCCCTCAGTCCAACCTGCACAGGCCCCTTGTCACGTCCATTCAGCTGGCCTGAGCTTTCTGTGCCTCTGCCCCTGGAGGGGGAAGGAGACGGAGATTAGTCTCCTAAATCTGGGCCTTCGCAAATTCCTTCTGACCAGCAATTAAAACATGTGCTTGCAAATTCAGTATGTGGTGTCCAGGCTGCATATTACCTTGAATCCTCTGAATTTACCACGCATGTGATGCACGCCTGGGCAGGGGAAACACTGTTGAATACGAACCAACGGTTTCCTGGTTGGCCCTAATATTGGAAACAATGAGTCTTTATTTGTTAGAATCACCTACTGACATATGACGGCTGAAACGCTACAACCTGTAGAATTTGCTTTCGCTAGAGGACAGGCTGAGGAGGCCAGGGATAGGCTCAGGGGCTTGTGGCACCTCTGTCTACTGCGTGTGGGGAGGGTTTCAACGAGGAGCAGAGGAAGGGCACACACACGGGCTGACGCGTCAGCTCCCATCCACCCCCCCCCACCTCCAGCTCCGCTTCCTGGTGCTCAGGGACCTGTCACCAGGTCACCGTGTGGAGAACATGGCATTGCCTGCCAGCCTCAGGGCTCCCAGCCACGCTCCGCCCCGGCTGCCCCAGGCTCCAGGCTGGCCACGCTGCTTCCTTGGTTCCAATGTCATCGCCTAGGCGACCAGGACGCTGCCGCCACCGACGGCCTGCCCAGCCACGAGCCGTGGGCCTCCCGGCGGCCTCCCCTCCACACCGACCTCCACCTTCGGGCCCCGGCTCCGCCAAGGTAGGCTTGGGCTCAGCCTGGCCCACCTCTCTCAGGCCTGAGCTTGGGGTCCTGTCACGGCCTCCCTGCCCCACAGGAGCAGCTGCTTAGGGCCACCCCGGAGTGCAGAGCCCCTCCCCGCCGCCTCCGCCCTGGGGGCACAGGCAGGAGACAGGCAGGTGGCCAGGCCGGTACAGGGAGGCCATGCCATGGTTCCCCAAATAGGGCTCGAGCGAGGAGGACCAGTGAGGCTGTTAGCACTTTGGAGAGACATCTGCTCCCAGGGGTGATGCAAATGGCCCGGGTTGGGGGGGGGCAGGCCGTGGGGGTGCAGAAGTTATGCTGGTGCTGCTGCCTCCACCCCTTGGCCTGATGGGAACTCTCTCCACTTCCTGCCGAGGAGGCACCGCCCACCCAGGCAGGAGGCCACCCCTCCTTAGCTTCTTGGGGCCACTTCAGCTTCATTCCCCCAGGCTCCCCCACACCACGGGCACTAGAGCCCGCCCTGCCCCTCTGCTTCTCCTGCCGCCACTGGGGAGGCCTGGGCAGCAGCAGGTCCACTGGCCACTGCTGGGGTTCCCGTCATACCCGCAGAGGGACTTTCGGGGGCGGGGGGGGTTTCTATGTGAAGAAAGCAGAGTGAGCGTGCACCGCGTGTGGAAGGGCATGGGGGTGCTCAGTGGTGGTCCGGGCCCCTCCCTTCATGAAGGGGAGCAGCCTTCGGGGATTGCTCCTGCATGGAGGAGGATGTTTGACCAGAGATGACTCAACTGCAGGTCCGCAAATGCCCCAGCACCCAGACAGACCACCGTGCTTTGCACCCCTGCCCAGCTCAGGGGTCCCGCTAGCTGCCCTTGCATAGCTGAGTCATGTGTGTAGGTGTGACCGTCAACACCTTGCAGGTCAGAAGGCAGAGGCACCTGCACAGGCACGAAGCTGGGAGCAGGCTGCTGAAGGCACCTGCCTCTGTCACTAGCTGGAGGTTGACTTTTAAAGCACATTAACCGCCCTGAGTCAGTCTGGAAGGGGGTCCTGGGGGAGGACATGTGTCCTCATCCCCCCTGCCCCTCTGCACCCCCAGCACTGCCCATTTGTTCCACAGTCCCCCACTTCACCTGGACCTTCCTCTGGGCTCACCAGCCCATGCATGCCTGCCAGGGTGACCTTCCCCACGAACATCCCACTGTGCCCCACTTGAGCTGAACCCTGAAACTTACTCCCTGAAGTCCCTGGGCTCAGGGCCTGTTGTGTGGCTTCCAGATGATCCTGGCCCTTCCCCGGCCCACCTTGCTATTCCTGCCACCCCTACGTAAAGACAGCTGGGGCCCCACCCCATGGTGCCCAGCCTCCCCCAGCCCTCAAGCTCAGCTCAAGCTCAGAGTCAGCTTGGTAGACCAGCACATGGCAACCCAACATGGGTTCCCATATCTACCCTCATGCCAGCTGTGGCCATGGTCCACACCCCTTCAGGGCACCCCTCATGCTGGGCAGCAGAAGCTGGTTTGCTTCTCTGACTCCCAGTGGAGGGGGCTCCTGGAGGGAAGGGGCTGCCTGGTGGGAGCCAGCATAGGCTCAAACCCAGCCTTGGCACTTCCAAGCTGTGTGGCCCAGGGCAGGTGAGCTACCCTCTCTGTGCTTCTGTAGGAACATCTGGAGAGTGGGGCTGCAGCAGCACTTCCCTTCCTACAGGGTTACTTGGAAGATTGAGGTCGGTGGACACAGAGGTCTCCGGGCCGGGGCTGGCACAGAGAGTGGGCAGTAGATTCTAGGTGCCACTATCAGAAAGATGCCCCCAAGGCCAGGTTAGGGGATGGGGAGGAGCAAGTGGGGCAGAGGCACCTCTGTGGGAGGCTGATGGATGATTCTGGAGAGAGGGAGGGAGGGATGGACCAACATGACGGCAGTGCAGGTGAAGTCCTGTCAGTGTGCCACTGACTTGGGGGCAGGGAAGGTGCAGAATGTAGGGGTCAGGCTGAGTGTCAACAAGGGAGCTGGGTGCCCAGAGCATGGGAGGCACAGGGTCTGCGGGGTGGGGGTCTCCTCCTGGGAATGTGAGAGTGTCCAGAGGAGGCTGGCTGATGGGATGACGGTTTGGGGGCATGTCCAGAGCACGTGCTTGTCTGGGAGACAGAAGATTCTGGAGGACAGGGCAGACACCTCCTGTGGTGGCACGGGCCTGTGGACATGTGAGCCCTTGGGGCAGAAGCAGGGCCGGGGAGGGGAGGGTTTCAAGAGATGGACAGAAAGGACTCCAGCCCTGTAGGTGAGGGGATGGTGTCTGGTCATTGGCACCAGGCTCCCTGGTGACCCCGTCCTGGCCGTCCCCCGAGAAGGCAGCTGTGTGCCCACATGGGGCCTGTGCCAGTCACCTGCTCTGACACGTACTGGTGGCCACCTCAGTGTGCCGGGCAGTCCTGGGCCTGGGGCTGCAGCAGCCGCCAAGCCCTGAGGAGCTAACACCTGCTCCAGGAAGCCGGTCTCCAGTGCAAGCTGCTGAGGCCATTCTGAAGGTTTCTCCTGTGGTGGGACATTGTGAAGGTGCCCCATTCCTGGACCCACCAGGGTGGGGGGACCTCTACGAACAAACCAGGGACAGGGCAGCAACAGGCCTCTCTGCATCGCCACCCCCTGATCAGGGCTCCGCTCACTCTGCCTCCACTGCCACCAGAGTCTAAGTGACTGCTGGTCGGCTGCAAATCCCCACAGTTTCTCAGGCTCCTAGTCTGTCCGGACTGCTGCCCTGCTGAGTGCATTCCTTTCTTCCCACACGTGGCGGGGAAACAGAGGCTCAGAATGGGCAACACACCTGTCCAGGGCAGAGCAGCAGAGGTGGACTGTGTGGACGTGGATGGAGGAGACGGGGCAGGGGGTGTGGGGCCAGGCGGAGCCCAGAGCAGGAGACCGGGGGACGGAAGCTGTGTGGCTAGGCCTGACCTGCACATGTTGTAGGGGGCAGGGGCGGGTACTGGAGGAGGGACGCTGGTAGGACCCCAGAGGGTAGGGTGGGCCTCACTGTGGGTGGGGCTTTGAGGGGCTGGGTGAAGAAAGAGGCTGGCAGGGGACTTCCCAGGCAGGATGCATGGTTGCAGGTGTGGATGTGCAGGCTGGGGAGGGTCCCGTCAGGGAGAGGTGGGGTCAAGAGCAGGGGTGCTGGATACTGCTGCGTTTGACGCTCCACCCCAACTGGCTGTGTGCCCTTGGGCAGGTGACCTCACTTCTCTGTGCATGTATCCATGCTGTTAGTAAAATGAGCTGCAAATTTGCTGGTCTCACAATGTCCCTGGAGGATGCTCTAGTGGTTAGCAATGTTTGGGTGTTGGGGCGGCCACTGCTGGGTCTGAGGCCCAAATGCAGAGCCCTGCAGCCCTGGGCTGCTCACTTTACACTGTTTCTTCTAGAAAGGCATGAAGCCCATGTGGTCAGAGGGCTGGCACCGTTGTCCTGCCTCACATGGGTGCTGAGCCAACCCCTAGACTCAAACCGGAACTGCTGGCAACCCCACAGCCCTCCAAACCAGGCCCCGGTGCCCAAGGAAGGCCATGTGGACCCTGGCCTGGCTGCAGGAGGAGGCCATGTGGCAGAGGCTGGCGACCTCTGGGGGAAGAAGACACTGGCCATGAGAAGCAGCAGGGCCAGGGGATCTTTGGGAGCAGCTCTGGAGTCTGCCCTCCACCCCCCGCCCCCTCTGAGAGGGCCCTGGCCCAGGAGGGAGGCAGGGCAGCTTAGTTGGGTGCCTCCTGCCGTTTTCATATTTCACAAGTGAGCCCTGGCCCAGGCCTGTGGAGGCTAAATTTGTCTCTCACCCCCCAGCATGGGCCAAGGGGCAGCCAGGGGCCGTCTTGGTGATGTGAGGCCCCTGGGGGGCCATGGCCTCCCCACCAGGCCCTGCTGGACCCCATCTTTCCGCAGGAGGTCGTGGGCACAGATCTGGCCAGCCCTGTCCTGCCCACCCAACCCCACCCTGAGTGGCATGTGCAGCCCAATGCTCCTGGGATCATGTGGCCTAGGCTACCAGCCGGAGGGGTGGGCAAAGGTGGCAGCTGTCCTTGCTCCCTGAGGAGGGAGGCACTCTGCGCAGTGACCCTGACTGGGTCCCCTGCCCTAGCCACACCCCACACCGCAAGGGTAGCCCCTGTTCCGGGGGGTGGTTGGGGCAACAGAGGCCTCTTGACATCAAGGGCCTGGGGAGGCTGGGCCCTGGCTATCTGGCTAAAACTGGCCAGGCCACTGCCTGGGGAAGAGCGCCGTTTTGCAGAGGGGTTGCCTGCCCACTTCGTCCCTGCCTGCTGGCCACCTGACCCCTCCACCCAGGTAGGGGGCCTTCTGGGCACCAGAACATTCCCATCACTGGAGCAGCGCTACAGGGCTGATTGGAAGGGGCCCGGGAAGGCCCGGGGGTCCCTTCCTGTGGTGATCTGAGTTTACTGAGTGAAAAAGGCAGATTACAGTGGAAAATTGACCCCGTCGTGCCCGTTGTGTCAGAAGAGCAGTGGAAACAGAGGGTTTGAGGGTGGGGGTGGGGTACTCTGGGCCTTTCCCCACGGAACTGTGGGGAGCTGCCTCCCACCCTGAACGCTGGCCCCCAATGGCCAGGACGGAGGGTGTGAGCCCCGCGCTGGCCCTACCTGTGCTCAGGCCAAAGGTGTGCTCCCTGTCTCAGAACCCTGCCAGCAGTGGGCAGGACGACCAGGCCCTTGCAGGTGTGTGGGGGCAGCCATCCCCGTCACTGGAGCCAAGGGCAGGAGGAAGGACAGGGATACAACTCTGCCCAGCCAACAAGGCTGTCCTATGGGCCACACAGTGGGAGCTGTACCACTACCTGCTGGGGGATGGACAGCAGAGGAAGAAGGTGTCCTGATGAGGGATCAGGGAGGAAGGTGGCTTCCTCGGAAGCTGGGCCTGCCCGGCCTGGGAGGACACAGATGGGGCAGGGGGTGGGGACACATGGGGACGGGGCAGGGAGGGGACATGGAGACAGGGCAGGGGCAGGGAGGGGACATGGGGACAGGGCAGGGACAGGGAGGGGACATGGGGACAGGGCAGGGGCAGGGAGGGGACACGTGGAGACACATGACAGGTGGTGTAAGCACCCAGAGGCTCCGTTCAGGGCTTGGCCAGCAGCAGCTGGAAGCTGTGGTGTGGCTCTGCATCTCCCCTCTGGCGCTGACCCCTGTTCCAGAACATTCTCTGCTGTGGGGAGACTGCTGTGCGCTGTAAGGCATTGGGAAGCATCCCCTCCCCCAGCAGCGGTGACAACCGAAAATGTTGGCAGGTGTTGCCAAGTGGCCCCAGCTGAGAACTTTTGAGTTGAGGACTCAGAAAACCCGTGAGTCACATCGAGAATTTGGGGCGGGGAGGCTGCGCCTCCATTCTGGCTCCAGGCTGTGCGGTGCCTGCAGCCCACCTGAGCTCTGTGGGTTCCGGGGCGCTTCTGGCCCCACGGTGCTCTCCGACTCACAAATACTTGCTGGAAATTCCTTGAGGTGCAGCAGGGTGACGTGCTGAGGGTCAGCAGCGCCCGCCGCATGGCCCCGGCCAGGCAGCTCAGGGGAGGCACACAGCGCCCTTTCTGGGGGTGCCTCTGCGGGGCGGTTCTGGGGATGGCACGCCCCGTGCTTCCTGAGCCCACAGCCTCACAGCCCCAGCACCGCCCCGAGCCCCGTGTGCACCTGGGTCCTTGCGAGGTCAAGGCCAAGTGAGCGCTCCCTCCAGGACAACTGGCTGCCCATGGAAGACCCCGGGGGCCACAGACGCGGCTGCCCTTAGCAGCTCTATTGCGACCCAGAGGTCCCTCCCCCACTACACGTGTGATCTTTAAGATGATCTGCAACATCTGCAAAAGCCGTTGCCGTGAGGTCCAGGAGCCATGTTTCCATCGTGAGCCTGTTTCCAAATATAAAGTGGGGTCACTGGGGCCATTGGGTGTGCCTTCCAAGGAGCTGTTCTGTTTCTTATCTCTGCTGTCCTTTTGGCCAAAATGCTGCAGGAGGTACAGGGCAGATCCTGGCCCTGCCCTGAGGATAGAGGAGTGGGGCCCTTGGGGTCGGGGGCAGGTGCCAGGGAGGGGCCCCGATTCTCCACCCGACAGCAGCACTTCCTCTTTCTCGTGCCCTTGCAGGAGCTCCTGGTGCCTATGGGCACAGGGTCTGCAGCTCCCTTGACTCAGGGTCACGGGGGCCTGGCTTCAGTGCCACAAGCTCTGGGGAGTGTCCCAGGGATATTGGAAATCGTGGAGAATGTGGCTTCCTGGTTCGGCCCCAGGGCATCCTGTAAGTAAGGCAGGGCGGGTTTCCTGAGTGGAAGCCACAAGTGGAGGCTAGTGACCACCCTCAGGGTGGACACTGAAGGACCCTGTGACATGGGGGAGCTGGGCCTGTGTGAGGCTTTCTCCTCGAGGGACTGTCCCAGAGTCACGAGAATCCCCTGGTGCCACTTAAAGATGCAGATCCCTGAGCTCCCACCATGGGAGCCCCTTGGGGTGAGCCCCAGAACATGCTTTTTTTTTTTTTTTTTTAAGATCTATTTATTTGTTTGAGAGAGAGAGCACATGCGGGAGGGGCAGAGGGAGACGGAGGGTCCACGCTTAGCTCAACCCCATGATCACAACCTGAGCTGAAACAAGAGTTGGATGCTCAACCGGCTGTGCCCCCTGGGTGCCTCTGGAGTGTGCATCCTGGTTGGGGTCTCTGAAACTGGATGGCTCCCTGCCAAGGTCTTCGGGCGCAGGGTGAAGCCCCTTCCAGGCCCAGCCCCCTGCTGCAGGGCCTGTGCCCGTGGTGGAGTATGGAAGCCTGGACAGACAGGCAGGGATGGTGGGGAGCACACAGCGATGTCAGCCCCACACGGGGACGCCTGGCTACGTGTTCACAGAGCCGGCCCCAGGCCAGGGGCCCAGTGGACAGGAACAGGCATGCTCAGGCCTCGACCTCTGTGTCTAGAGCTCCTTCTTAGACAGACAGATAGCTGGGTGGAGGGGCTGGTTTGACTGGCACCTCTGTGCCACAGGGGGGCCTCCGAGCCGGTGCTGGGAAGGGGCCCACGGGGCCAGTGCTTCTAGCCCAGGAGTGGCCATGCAGCGGCCTGTGGGGGACAGGCTGGGTCGGGGTGGGAGTGGGCCCGGAGGCCACTTGGGGCTTCATCCTGAGAGTAAGGGGCAGCCTGCTGGGGCGAATGGTTAGTTAGGGAGGGCACAGCTCTGAGGCTCTGCAGGGGCCAGGATGGACCCAAAGGGGGCCTGGCCTAGGCAGGGGTGATGGGAGAAGGGGTGATGGAGGAACAGTGGGCACGGGGTCCTGGGTTTGGGGGTAGTTTGGTGCAAAAGCAGCGGGACCTGCCGAATGCAGAGTGCTGATCCTGCAGAGGTGGGTGAACCTGCATCACCCCTTCCTCCCCACCCGTTGCCAGGAGCCCAGGGACTTGGGTATCACTTGGCTTCCTGTTGCCTCCTAGTGTGGCCAAGCGGCTCCATCTGCCCTGTCCTCTGCCCTGCTGTCACGGAGGGCGGGTGTGCCCCCAGCCAGAACCAGCCTGACTGGGTGCAGATGGGGCTGCAGCAACAAGGGTGGAGGGCAGACACAGTGGTGGTGTCCCCTGGCAGTGGGTTCCCTCAAGAGAGAGGTGCAGGGACTGGAACCAGGGTGCTGGGGCAGTGGTGTCTCCTCTCTTCCCTGTTCTCCACAGGGGCTCCCGGGGCTGTCTCTTGGACCCTGGGCTTCAGAGAGGGAGTGTTTTCATTTCCCTGCAGCGGGTGCAGTGAGTGCCCAGGACATGCTCTGCAGCAGGATTCTCCCCATAGGCTACCCCAGCCTCCCCGTTTTTTATTTTTTTTATCAAGGTGAAATAAACTAAGCCTTTTAAGATGAACCATGCAGTGACATTTAGTATAGTCACAATGCTGTCAATGTCCACCTCCATCGGACTCCAGAACATCCTGCCGCTTCCAAAGGAAACCCCATCCCCATTCCCATCACTCCCTGTCCTCCTCCCCCAGCCCCAGACCCAGCGACCTGCCTTCAGTGCCCTCAGGGTTTGTCTGGACACTTTGTTAAGTGCAGGCCCGTGGGGCCTGGTCCTTTGTGTCTGGCTTCCCTCCTTTGGGGGGTTGTCCTCGAGGCTCACGCACCCTGTCGCAAGTGTCCACGCTTTGTTCCTTCCCGTGGCCAAGTGCTACCCCACTGCAGATGGGCCACGTGTGTCTGTGTCTCTCCATCTGTCTGTCGGTGCACATCTGGGCTGTTGGCATCTCTGGGCTGCCGTGATTAGACTTGCAGGGGTGACCATCCTTTGGATGGTCCATCTTTAAAATGAAGAGGGCACCCAAATGGCCTGGGTGAGTTGAGCGTGTTGTCAGCACACGGTGTCCACACCAAGAGGCCACTCGACTAATACTCCCTGCTCGCCCAGAAAGGACCAGCCGTAGGGAACGTGTGAGGGCGGGTTTCTGCCCAGCCTCAGCTTGGTGGCTGGCCCCACAGCTGGGCAGCCGGCCCTGTTCTGCCTCCTAAGTCCACCCCTAGCTCCACACCCCGCACACAGCTCTACTGGGCTTTGGGCAGCTCAGCCTAGGGAGGGAGTGACCTCCCCAGAATAGGAGGCATGCAAATTGGCATTGCCCAGCCTTGTTAAACTCTCCAGGCAGGGGCGCCTGGGGGGCTCCACCAGCTGAGCATTTGACTCTTGGTCTGAGCTCGGGTCACGATCTCAGGGTCGTGAGATAGAGCCCTGTGTTGGCTGTCCAGAGTCTGCTGGAGATTCTCTCTCCCTCTACCCCTTCCCCTCCCCTGCTTGTGTTCATGCATGTGCCTGCATGCTTGCTCTCTCACTCGCTCTCTCAAATAAATAAAATATATTTTTTAATACTCCCAAATCCTTAAATCCTTCTGGGTAGATCGTGTGCTGAAGGTGCACATGTTGCAGGGGTGGGTAGCTAAGTTAATTTTGAATTCTGAGGAAACCACTTGGTCATTCCTCTGCAGACAGCAGTGCTGTGTGACCTCAGCAGGTCATTTAACCTCTCTGAGCCTGCGGGAGGGTTGGTTTGGGGCCAGTGCTCTCTAAGCCGCCAGTCCCCGGCCATCCTTGTCCAGCCCGCCCCAGCCCTTGGGCCTCCTTTGCCAGTGCCCAGCCCCGCCACCGAGGCAGCCCTCCTGGCTCGTGCCACTCTGCTCCAGAGACCGGTGGCCTGGCACGTGGCGGCCTCAGGAGAGTGCCCAGACCTCCACCAACGCCCGCCTACCTGGGGACCGAGTGACAGATGGTGGGTGTGCCCTCCCTCCCCCGATGGCTGTGGGCAGGTCCAGGCCTGCCTGCTTGGGCAATGCCAGGTGGACGGTGGCCAAACTGATTCCCCCGGCCCTTTGCCAAGGACCCGAGGGTGGCTCGGGGAGACACCACTGGCGGAGGGGAGGGGTGAGTAGGGCAGGCTCTGGTTTCCTCCGTTCTCCACCACTGGAAGTCAGGAGCCCCAGCTGTGCCAGGCCTGGTCCTGGGATGGCAGGGCCACTGTAGGGCCGCTATGGGGTGGGAGCTGGGCATGGTTGCTCTTGGGAGAGGAAACGCTGGGGACACAGGTCAGCCTGTCTGGGCACCAGATCGGGCACCCCAGTCCCTGGGCATCCCCTGTGATGGGGGGAACCCACGGGCAGTTGTCCCGCCCCAGCAACAGCTTCACGGCGCTGGCCTGGCCTTGCTCACAGGGTTGGAGTTGCTCTTGTGTCCAGGCTGCAGGGGAGGACCCCGTCTTTGAGGGGGAAGCCATCTGATATCCTCTAGCCCTAGGACACAGCCAGCCTCAGATCTGGGGCTCGGCTCCAGCCTCTGGACATGCCCTGCACAGGCCCCTCCTGAGAGTGGGTGACCACTGGGGCATCAGAGGTACCAGGAGCCCTCAAATCTGACTTGAGCCCTGAAGGCTAAGCCGAGAGACAGTTCATAGTGAGAGTGGCCACACGTGTTTAGTGTTCCTTGTGATCCAGGCACAGCAAGGACCTCAATTCAAGCTCCCAAAGAGGCCTGCAGCCTCATGGAGGGATGCTGTCACCCCCCTCATAGGTAGTGGCTCTGAGGAGCCCCTGCTGCCCAGGGCACCCCCTCCCAACTGGGGGCTGGAGCCAGGCCCGCCCCTCTGCAAGGTGGGGTTCTGCCGAGGAAAGGGGAGGATGAAGTGGGGGGTTGAGAGGTGTTCCCTCCTCCTCATCGGGGTGCCATCGATGTCAAAGTGTTGGCCTGCCCAGTCCCTGGGGATGCCTAAGGAGGGCAGAGGCCGGCCTTCCCAGAGCACCCATGTCCTTCTTCCCTCCTCACAGAGCAAGCCGCCCTCGGGGCCAGGTGCAGGGAAGATGTCCCAGTCCACCGCCAACGACGAGGGGGCCACGTTCGAGCACCTCTGGAGCTCCCTGTGAGTACTTCCCTGGCTGCCAGGGACATGGGCTAGGTGACGGGGAGGCAGGGGCTGCTGGCCAGGGCTTTCTCCTGGGGATGCAGGGTCAGGGTCTGGGCTCGTTCCTCCGACCAGCTGGCCTGAGATCCAAGGGGCAGAGCTCACACGTGTCCATGCCTCCCTGGCAGCCTCGCCTGCAGAGGCCAGCAGAGGAGATACACGGTGTGCTGAAGGGTTCCTATGGGCAGAAAAGGCAAGCTCCCCAGGAGCTCTGGGCCAGGGCGGTCTGGGACTGATGGTTCTGCCCCTCTCTTCCCAGGGAACCAGACAGCACCTACTTTGACCTTCCCCAGCCAAACCAGGGAAACAGTGAGGTGGTGGGCGGCGCAGAGGCTGGCATGGATGTCTTCCACCTGCAGGGCATGACCACGCCTGTCATGGTAAGTGGGGCTGCTGTCTGTGGAGGTCTCCGGGTGGGGGCAGTAAGTGTGGACCATTCTGCCGGGGAGCCTGCAGGGCAGGAAACAGGCTTCCTCGGCAGGTTTGTCAGGACATCTCAGCTGCAAGGTAGAAAATATATCAGCTCATGAAACTGTTAGTCCAGGGGTAGGAATGGATTCAGACATGGCTGGATCTAGGTGATCAAATGGCTGTCTCTCTGTCTCTCGCTCTGCTTTCTCCACTCCATGGTGGCTGTGTTCTTAGGCAGCCTCTAGTCTCTGTGGAAGGGACCAGGCCCCACCAGCATCTCCCTTCCCGTCGGGAGGACCCTCTTTGCTGGTAGTCCAGCAGGCCTGCCTCTCACTGGTCTGAACGTGGTTTGGTGCCCACGTCTGGGCCATTCTCATGCCCCTGAGCAACCTGGGTCCCCTGGGACAGGGGCGGGATGGAATCAAGGGGAGTGAGAAGAGAGCCCCAGAGGGAGACCGAGCTGCTGTTTCCAGAGGAGGAACCGGCTGGGCACATGCAGGGATAACTGAGGCCTGACCCCCTGTTGCCCTGTCTCAGGTCTTCCCGCCCCAGGCATTCCTCTTGGCAAGAAGGCAGGGTTATGGTAGCTAGGTGGTGGCCATGTCCCTGCATCTCTCTCTGACCGCCCATTGCAAGACCCTGTGTGGTCAGTGGAGGGTGCAGGCAGGCCGAAAACAGGGACGGGGTATGAGGGCCCTTGGCCCCAGGGAGGCCCCAGCATCCCTCCTGCAGTTGCCCCCTTGGGACAGCCACTGCTAGACTCCTGGGCTGCTTCATATCCCCAGATGGGAGCTGTGCTGGCCACTGGCCTCCCCGAGGCCCAGCACGTCTGTCTCAGGGCATCAGCCCCAGGCCAAGAGCCAGGGCACAGGAAGGAGGCTGAGCTGAGAACTCTGGAGGCCAGGAGAGCCTGGCCCCCTCCCTGCGTCTGAGGAACCCTGAGCATTTGGCAGCCGGCAAGGGCCGTGTGGGCTCCAGTCGAGTGAATGAGCAGAGTGAAGCCAGGAGGCGGGGGCATCCTCTGTGTTCTCCATGGTGTCTATTGAAGACACTAGGCTAGCCCAATGGGACTTGGGCAGTTGCAGCCCAGGGCTGGCATGTGGTGGGCAGGGAGCCCCGTGATGGCCATTTCTTGGAAACTTTCCCACTGGGTCTGAGGAATCTGCCTGCCTGGCCCCGGCGTCCTGCCCCACTCAGGAGACCATTGGGGTGAGAGCAGCTCGCCACATTCAGCGCCTGTTTATTCCCACTTTATGGCTGGGGAAGCTGAGGCAGACGTGGGGAAGCGTCGGCCTCAAAGGCTAGGGTGCAGAGGTAGAGCTGTGTCCTGCCCCTTCAGAACACTTCCTGTTCTACCTGTGGGGGCCACGGTCCTGGCCTCTCCCCTCCCGGGTCCCCCTCCTGGACCACAGTGTCCTCCACAGCGAGCCCCGCAGACAGCTCCCGATGGATCCAGGGTTGTGGGTGGACCAGCCTTGCTCTTCGCATGATGGCAAGACACATATCAGCGACTTTGAACAAGGGTCTTGCTGACAGGGCTGGAGGGCACAGGGCAGGCCAGGGGCCACACAACCAGGTGTGGGTTGGGGGGGAAGAGAGCACACAGATGGGGTGGAGTGGCTGCTTTTACTGGGGGGGCAGGGGGAGGACCTGGGGTCTTGGGGGCTCACTCTTTATTGGTAGATATCAGATATCAAAGCCCGGGCAGGAAAGCAGGGTCACTCAAGTGGTCAGCTTTCCAGGTCATTCAGGGCTTTGTCCAAGTGGAACCACACGGTGGGGGCAGGGGAGGTGCTGGCTCTTTCTCTAGCTGGGCAGCAGGCCATACGTTTATTCTGGATGGGGGTCTGGTATGTAACTGCCTCGGGATCAAACATCAGGCACTTCGGTCACAGTAGAAAAGCTGGCTGCCAGGCACTCATGCCATCGACCCTGTGGAGGCGCAGGAGGTCCAGGGAGGGGAGACCCTGAGTACAGTCTCCTGAGAGGTCTGTGTCCTGAGTCTGGGAGCCCCCCACCCCCCCAGCCCAGCTCACTCCACTACCCCAGCGTAGGGAGGGGATTCTGTGCTGCAATAGGCAGGAGGGGCTCTAATCTCCCACAGGGTGGGTGCCCTCCATGTCCACCCGGAGGATGCTGGGTGCTGAGCACGTCTGTACTGGCAGGGAGGGGCATGTCTCTCAGCAGGCGTCAGGTAGTGAGGACGTGGCCTCCCCCCCTCAGGTGGGGACCCACCTTCTAGAAGTCACGCTCGAGCCACCTGCATGCAAAGCTCCACTTGCAAAGGTGGGGGTTCCCCGGGGCCACCGGGTCAGCCTCGTCCTGCCCCGCCTGGTCCCGTCGCAGCTCAGACACTGGTCTGTGGCAGCACCATGCCGAGAGCCTGCCTGAGCCACTCTTCACCCTCGCGTGGCCCGAGGCGGCCCAGATGCAGAGATGGAGGCAGCTCAGCAGCTGGGTCAGAGCCAGGTGCCCCGCCGTCCCTCTGTCCCACCCAGGGGCCCCTGCCCAGTGTGCCCAGGGGCCCGGGCCAGTGCAGGTGGGAACCCCTGGAGCTTGCTACCCCGTGGTGCTGTCCAGCCCAGCCTGGGAACTCTCTCCACCCACGGGCTCCAGGCAGGTGACCTTGGACAAGAGGCTGCCCAGGCCAGGCCTTGGGGCAAGGAAGCAGCTGAGTCCTTCATTTTCTGCCAACCCTGAGGCTGTGACTCGGCTGGGTGGAAAGGCCTGCTGTCCACTGGGCTGATGGGGACCGTCCTTGAGTGAGGGGACATTGGTCCTCTGGGGTGGCACTTCCCACCGTCTGGAGCCTTGGGGCCCTGCTGGTTGTGGGGCAGATCCCGTCCCACAGGTTGTGCAGGTTCCTGAGCACTGCCCCTGCCACAGTCAGACCACAGTTGGAAGAGAGGCCGCGGCAGGCCCACAGGAGGCCCTGAATCACTGCCTGAGTGGCCAGTGGGGACAAGTAGGACGGGTAATGGCCCACCTGAGGAGCCAGGCTGTCCCGGAATGCATCCCCCTCCACCTTGAGCCTCGGTGTCCTTGCTTATGAAGCGGAGGTGATGGAGCGTGTGGGCCGGAGCACAGGCCCTGCCCAGCTCTGCAGGAAGGGTCAGTCATCGTCCTCGGACACCCTCCTGCCACATGGGGCCAGCCGAGGCAGCTGAGGCAGGCAATGGAGAGGACAGGCCCCAGTAGGCCAGCAGGCCCCTTGGCAGACCTTGGAGGAGTCCCAGAGCAGAGATTCTTGGGGGGACAGTGAGCTCCCGGAGGTCACTGCTGCCACTGCCAGGGTCCATAGGGCTGAGAGGGCCCAGAGCGGGCTTCCTGCTGGGAGGCCCCTGTGGGTGTGGGGAGCCCCCAGACCCGTCCCGTCACTACCCCTTGTTTGCCAGGTGATGCATGTGGCTACCTGGTCAGCCTCAGCAGGACTGCAAGGACGAGGGTGGTACCTGGCCATGGGGAGTGCGTGACAAAGCAACGCTGTGCAGGGGAGGAGGGACCAGGCTCCGTGTTTAAGAGCACTGTGTCCCCGAGGACAGAGGGCCTGGGAGCAGCTGTGCCAGGGATGCCCTGGGGCCTCTGTCGCCACTTGCCCTCCTTGGGGTTCCTGCAGGAAGAGCCCCCGTGTCAGCCTACCCCACGTGGCTCACTCCCCAGCACAAGCCCTCAAACAGGCCTCCCATCTCCCACCAGGGGAGGGTGCATAAAAGCCAGGTCCCTGGTGTCCCCAGAGGCTCAGGGGGAGGGTTGGCTGATGCCGTGAGAGGCCAGTCTTGTGGGGTCTGCATGGGCCTTGAGGCCCCCCGCTACCTGGGGGGTGGGCACAGACGGGATGAAATTCTTCGTCGTGAGTGCCCTGGGCATCCTGAGCAGGCAGCTGGAGTCCCAATTCCCCCTGGACTCTGCAGGCGCTGGGCCTGAGCTAAGAGTCTGCGTGTCCCCTCCGAGTCTCAGCGTCCCCTGAGGACAAACCAGGGGTTGGGCTCCCAGGGGGGCCCCCTCCCAGCTCTGATGATGCACGCACAAGAAGGAGAGGGGGCAGGTGCCCAGCGAGGCTGGCTGGCTTGCCTCCCTCCACTGGCTCCTCCCAGCTTCCCCTGCAGTGTGTGGAGCTCCAGGCCCTCCCTCCCCGAGTCCCTTCCCGCCTCTCCTGGCGCCTTTCTGTGGTGACAGCTGTCATGGGCAGGTGGGCCACGGGGTAGGACTGAGGCCGGCAGGGGCAGCAGGCACAGCTGATCTGCGCTGGGGCCCCACTGCCACCTGCTCTGGTGCCCGTGGAGAGCTGCTTAGCCAGGTTAGAACCTGCAGCCCCTCCCAGACCCAAGACCCCACCATCACCCAGGGCAGACCTTCCTGGCCCAGGGAGGGGTCCCTTCTGCCCAGTTTGGACCCCTGGGCGTAGGCGTGCAGGGGGAAGGAAGGGATGCCCCCTCCTCAGAGAAGATGTGGGGGTGGAGCCCAAGGTCAGGGAGCAGGTTCAGTTTGCCCCCGGCATCTCCAGGACCCCAGCTTGCCTGCCGTCCACGGTGAGCCCCCCAAGCAGCAACTTCCTTCTTTGGGCAGGGGTGGGAGTTCCTCCGGGGTGCACAGAGCTGCGCCCCAGTCTGCCACCAAGTCATGGAGCCCGCTCTGTGACACACTTCGTGGGTGAGCACAGCCACCTGCCTGCATGTGGTCAGGACAGGGAGGGAGGAGCCTCTGTGGGGACCCTGCAGCATGGGTGGGCAGGGCCCCCAGGTCCTGGTCTTTTTGCTTTTGGTGCGCCTGCCAGGGCTCAAGGGTGCCCGGGCTGACCCCCTGGGGCTCAAGAGTGGGAGCCTGTGGCCCCCTAAGCCTCCTGTGGGGGGTGTCCCTGGGGGATGCCTCTCCCACCTGACACCCCCTCTCCGGGCAGCCAGCTTCCCCTTGGCCTGGCCTGTGTCTCCCGGCCTCCCTGTGGCCTGAGCTCCCCCAGAGTGTGGACCTTCCTCTGCCCAAGGTCCACCACACACTTGGTGGCTTAAAACAGCCCTCATTGCCTCAGAGTCTCTGTGGCCCAGGAGTCCTGTGTGTCTCCCCTTGGTCCCCTGCCCCAGGTCTCCCAGGCTGTGGAGTGTCAGCCAGGACCGCAGCCTCATCTGGCCCGGGGCCCCTCCCAGACTCTGCTTGTTGGCAAAATTCAGTTCCTCGCAGCTGTGAAGCCGAGGTCACAGCTTCCTCGAGGGCGGCTGTTCTAAGCCCCTGGAGGCTGCTTGCGATCCGCTGCCCTACAGTGGTGGCACATCCTGGCAGATTGCTCCTTGAGGCCAGCAGACGATGTGTCCCTGACCTCTTGGGAGGGCTTATCTGATGAGGCCTGGCCCACCTGTGTAGCCTCCTTTCTGATCAACTCAGAGTTGACTGGTTGATCACAGGGGCTGTCATTGCATTTACAGTGCCTTCCAAGGAGAGGGGGAGGCAGGGCGTGGGCCACCTGGGGATTCAGTCCCCACGCCGGATCCCCCGGGTGCCAGCCTATGCCCGTTCTTGGGGTCTCTGACCTCAGAGTCTTCTTTCCTCTGCTCTCCCCTCTTGGCTTCTACAAATCCAGCAGGATGAGGAGGACAGCTGACTTCCCCAGCTGCTGTGCTTGGAGCCCCAGCTGGGGATGCTCCCCTGCCAGGAGGGGACCCCCACCCTGAGAGGTTGGGGAGTGGGGGCTGGGGTCTGAACCCCCCTCCTCCTGTCTCACCTGGCTCTGGGTCCTGCGGTCCGCCAGCCCACCTGCCTGGTCCACAAGGTGCCTCTCCTTCCAGCGTCCTCTAAAAGACTCACTGAAGGATGGGACCCCAGGCCAGGGGGGAGGCGGCAGCGGGGCCCCCAGCCCCAGCCTTCCCGTCTTCAAGCATTCCTGGCCAAGAAGGCTGTCAGCTGCTGCCCCCAGCCAGGACTTCCAACCTGGGCGGCTCTGCAGAACCCATTCCCTGCCTCTGTCTCCCTCCATTGTCTCAGGTTGCGTGGAGAACAGTAGCTGTCTCCGCAGCACCTCCTAGGCCTCTGAGCTCTTGTTGGGGGTGGTGCTTGGAACTCGAAGGGGGCACGTCCAGCTTCATGTGGTTTATCTGTGTAGGCCCAGGACCGAGGCCCTGCCTGCTTCCAGGGGGGATTCCCGCTTCGACCCCAAAGCAACCCTGTGCCAAAGGTGGTTACGCTAAAGCGGACGGGCAGACTCCAGAAAGGGAGTAGCCGTGGCCACCGCGAGCCCCTGCCAGGTGGGGCAGCAGCCCCCCTTCTGGGCCACATCCCTGTTGCCAGGGGCTCAGGACCAGTGGGGACAAGGCCAGTGGCCGCCCAGTTGGACTGGAGCACGACACAAGCTCCAGGTCCCCCGGCTCAATCCACTGCCGTAGGCCACGCCTTGGCTGCTCGTTTCAGCAGCAGGGGTCCCTGGGGGTGGCTGGGGGAGCAGTCTCCCAGGTGCTTCTCTCCGTCAGCTTTCCCCGGCGCACCCCGGTGGACCACCGTGCTCCCTGCGGGAGGGAGATTTGCTCCGCCCAGGGCGCCAGGGCCGCAGCACCATCTCTTCCCTTTGGGGTGGCCCATTCTCACCCACAGAGGTCTCAAGGGCGCCCGGGCTGACCCCCTGGGGCTCAGGAGTGGGAGCCTGTGGCCCCCTGAGCCTCCTGTGGGGGGCATCCCTGGGGGAGCCAGGTGTGGCCTAAGTGCGGAGTGGGCGCCGGCCCCGCATGCCGCCCCTCCCCGTGTGCCTCCGTGGTGCGGTCCGACACATCAGTGGGCAAGCCGGGGCCTGCCTGGACTGTGATGAATAGGCATGAGGGATAAAGGGGTGGGCCGCTGGTTTTGTTGTTAGATGCAGCTGGTTGACAGAACTGAGGCAGAAGGAGATGCCAGCGAATCGCCCACATGTCCCGGAGCATCCTCGGCTCCCGCCCCCCTAGCCGCGGAGCCTCTGCGCCTGGGTGCACCCTGCCGAGCGGCTACCACTCCGCCCCTCACCCCCTGGCCACCCAGACCCATGCCTCGACCCGCCGCACGCCAGCTTCCCGGCGTGTGCGGGCTCCCGCGCGCCCACCATGCTCTACGTCGGTGACCCCATGCAGCACTTTGCCACGGTAGGTGTGCCGCGTGGGTCGGGACCCCATCTCCATCCGCCTTGGTGGGGCCCTCGCTGCCATGGAGGGTTAGGAGGGGCATTCTCTCGTCTGTCTCCGGAGCAAGCACTTGCTGCTGGCTGGGGTGCCACAGCCCAGGGTACGCCGAGGCAGGCAGGATGCGCTGAGGGTTTGGGGCAGGTCCTGGGCACAGAGACAGGTGCCAGCACATCCTGGAGGAGCTTGGGAACCGGTGCTCACTGGCTGGGAAGAACCAGCAGGCATGGAGAGGAGGGTGGGTGGTTACCCAGTCAGGGCTGGGTGGCCACTCTGAGATGTGGAGGTTGCTGAGGCTCCCCTGCTGTGGGCTGGAGGCTTTGTCCCAGACCCAGGGGCCACAAACTACCCTACCCTGTCCCCAGCTACCGGGAGCTCAGCCTACCCTGGAGGTCGTCCTTCTCCCAGGGCTCGGGCTCTGAGGTCCCAGGTCGAGAGCATCCTCTTCTGGGCATCTGCTCATTAGGCTGGCTTGGTGTGGTCTGGGCTCAAGGTCAAGGACTTGCAGCAGGCTGGCCTTCAAGCGCCCTGTCTCTGTGTCACAGAGGAGCAGCAGCCTGGCAGGGGGAAGAAAGGGCCTGTAGCTTTTGCTTGGCCTCTGCAGCCTGGACCCTGGGGATCTGGGCTCATTTCCAGACTTGCCAGGTCCCTAGGGCCAGGCAGACACCAGGCTGCTAATTGAGCGGGTGGAGGGTAGAGGCAGGTGGAGTGGGGGCTGCGGGTAGCTGGTGCCCTGTGGGGACCCAGCATGGGCTGAGGGACAGGACGGACAGCTGGGCAGAGTGCAGCCATCCTAGGCTCCACAGGCAGAAGACAGGGAGTCTGAGCCACAAAGATCTGGGGGCACACCAGCCTCTGGAGAACTGTGTTCAGGCTGCGTGTGCAAGTGCACAGATGTCCGTGTGTGAGTGTGCACTTGGGTGAGAACATGTGTGTATGCGCGTGCGTGTTGTGTGCCTCACAGGTTGGAATAGGCGCCTGTGTCCCCAGCAAGGCCATGGGAAGAGTGACAGTGTGTGTGTGGCCCGGGAGGGATGCGGGTGTAGGTGACCCGTCTATACGGCCTGACTCTGGTCCTGGCTCCGAACACTCACCTTTGGAGGCTCCATGGCCTCTCCGTACCCTGAACACGAGCCTTCTGTCTGAAATTCAGTGTGTGCAAGTGCTGGGCAGGGAGGGCACATCCTTCTTCCCCGTCCTCTCCCCATCACTCACTCTGTCACTGGCTCACTTACCCATGACCCACGTCATTGGTGAGCCAGGAGGGGCTGTCCACCTGCCACTGGGGCATCTGGTTGTCACACATGCAACCCAAGCCAGAGCAGAAGGTCCCAGGCCCTGGAGGCCAGTGCCTGCATGGCCAGCCAAGAAGCCTGGGTGCCCGGCCCTCTGGTATAACCTTCTCTCTCTAGTGAAGTGGCTTCGCAGTATAGATGCCAGGTGGTGCTGAGCACGCCTGCCACGTGGCCTCTTTTCCCGGGTGTGGGGACCAGGGGTACTGGGCCCGCCTTGGGACCATGGAGGGAGCATTGCCTCCCCCATGTGAGTGGTGGGCAGCAGGGGCCACTGGCGTCCACGGACCCACAGGGTCAGGCACGTCATCACTTGGTTCTGTATTACCGAGGACATCTCTGTCGGCAAGTACCCAGCAAGCAGCTCTGGTGTGTATGTGTGACCAGGACAGGTAGAAGGTGCCAGAACCTCTGCCCCCAGGGGAAGTGGGGCAGCCGGGTTGTACTGATTTATAAAAGCATCCGTTTCCTCCTTCAGGGACAGACACTTCCCGCTGTGTGCAGCATCACGAAAGAGGAAGCAGGTTTGGCCCAAACCACCTGAAACCCCAAAACGAACAAGTAGGGTTGTACAGGAGGAGCTCATGTGCTCAGCAGCCCAGCCCAGCCGCAGGGAAGGAGCACGCAGCCAGGTTTCTTGTGTGACCCGGTCCCTTGTCTGAGCACCATGCTGCCCACCGGGTTTGCTCCGGGCGCCAGGGTACCCCCTCTCCCTGCAGGTTTAGCTGTACTCAAGGTTTGCTTCTCCGTCGAGGGCTGAACGACTCTTGCCTTTGGTGGCGGCTGGCACTTACTGGGGGCATGGGGCTGGCACTGAGAGGGCTGGGGCCTCTGTCTGCGGCAGCTTCTCCCACCTGTGTTTGACCAGCTGCCCCCACGCAGGGCCCCTCTCACCTGAGACCACGCTGCCCACAACCCATAGCAGGCACCCCGGGCTGGCTTTTCCCGGTTGGAAATATTGTGATTTGCCATATTCACTAGTCTTTGGGGCTGTTTCACTGGTCAGCAAAGCTTTAAAGTCTCAAGAGGTCAGCAAGGTATTAGATTAGGCTCCCCTGGCTCTTTCCGTGCCTGTGTGTCAAGGGCCCAGGGCTGTCTGGGCTGCAGGGTCTTCGAGCTGGGTCATGGGCATGTGGGCCTGGCCTCTTCCCACTGTCTGCCAGTCCATGCTGGGTGCTGGAAGGGGTGCTGCGTGAACACCAGTGTCCACTGTCCTGGAGCAGCTCCAGAGGGCACAGCGCTTTGCATCCCCTGTGCGGCGTGGGTCTGGTCGCTCTCTCTTTGCAGACACTGCAGCCTCTGGGTAGAAAGGGCCCTGCTGGGAAAAGCCAATCAGTGCAGCAAGAAATTTGTTCTAAGCAAGCACCTCCTGTACCCGAGGCCCATGGGGGGAGGAAGGACGACGAGATCCTGCCGGGGTTCTGGAAGGAGCCCCTGCTGCAGTGCTAGGAGCGGACCACAGGAGGGCAGGGCCGAGGCTGGAAGCCCGAGGCCGCTGGATACACCCGCAGAGGGACAACGCCTCCTCATCTCCTCCGGCCAGGTGGGCGCAGGGGAGGCAGCCCGCACCCCTGGATTCCCAATAGGATTTGCTGGGGGGCTGGGGGTGAGGGCAGAGGTGACCCAGGGTGGACCCAGGAGGCTGGGTGAAGGGGGTCGCCACCTGTTTATTCAGATGGGAACCTGCAGGAGGAGAATGTGGGGTGAAGAGTGAGCTCTGCTTTCTTTTTTTTCATATATTAATATTTTTATTGCTAAGCAAAACAAAGGAAATGATGAGACATAATATATTTTAAAGTTTTATAAATTTTAGCCTCACATTTGGATTTTTCTGTATATGTTTTATTGGAGTTCAATTTGCCTAACATATAACACCCAGTGCTCATCCCGTCCAGTGCCCTGCTCCTTGCCCGTCACCCCGTCCTACCTCCCACCTCCCCTTCCACTACCCTTTGTTCGTTTCCCAGAGTTAGGAGTCTCTCATGTTTTGTCACCCTCTCTAATTTTTCCCACTCATTTTCTCTCCTTTCCCCTATAATCCCTTTCGCTATTTTTTATATTCCCCGTATGAGTGAAACCATATAATGTTTATCCTTCTCTGATTGACTTACTTCACTCAGCATAATACCCTCCAGTTCCATCCACGTGAGCTGCTCATCAGCTGTGGCCCCTGGGCCGAGAAGGGGCCGCGGGGGAGGAGGGGGAGTCTGAGCCACACTAGCAGAGTGGCCGCTTGGACAGGGAGCAAGGGAGGGGGGGCAGGTGGCAGGTGGAGATGACTAGGGGAGGGGGGCGTCCCAGCACAGGCGTGCGCTGCACGGAGGGAGAGTAACCAGATCACAGACAGACACCTCCCAGGACACAAGAGGGGCCGCCTGAGCCAGGAGCCAGTGATGTGGGGGGGCGGGCAGTGAGGACAGAAAAGGAACAGGGCCTCCAGGGACCAGACAGGAGGTGTTCAAGTGACTAGATGGAGCAGAGCTGGAGCGGCCAGGGGTCTGTGCAGCAGCATGGGCCTCGGCCACCAGTGTCTTCTCCCTGACCTGGGGCAGCAGGAGCACGAGGCTCTGGGGCCTGGGAAGGAATAGACTGTTCCAGAAGGGGAATCCCAGAGCCTGCCCAGGGGCAGGGGGTTGGGGGGGTTGGGGGATGGAGGTATCACCACCATCCTGTTCACGGAGCTGACACTCTGACACTCCCCTACCCCCTTGGCCAGGCTCTGGGCCCATCTCTGCGGGGCCCATCCCCACCTCTCTGCAGCCCCACCTCCCCCACAGTCTCAGCAAGGGGAACATCCACTCTTCCTTTGTGTGGCCGAAACCTGGGAGCTCTTCTTGACCTGCCTACTGCCACACCTGGCATCCCCTGCCCTAGGAGCCCACTAGTGTGCTAGTGTGTCCTCTGGGGGTGCCAGGCCCCAGCACCATGCCATGGCCACCTCACTGCCTCTGACTCGGAGCCAGCAGGTCCCCTGGCTGAACCGTCCCCCTCAGCCCTTCCTCTGCTTGCTGGCACCCAGTCTGCAGATTCCCATGCCTTCCCACGCCTCCCCCCCACCCCTGCCCATGCCGGGTGGTGTTTGTGTCCAGCCTGTCCTGAAGCCTGAGCCCCTACAGCCTCACAGACTGGTCTGCCTGCTGCTGTGGCCTTGGAGGAGCACGGCTCTGGAGGCTGTGGCCATGTCTGCGTGGTGCCGCTGTCCCCCGGCACCTCCTGGGTGTATGGGGAGGGGAGCCCAGCCTGGGGGCTGTCAGGCAGCAGAGCGGGCAGGGGCAGTGGGCTGGCCTGTCTATCTACCCCAGAGCCTTGAACTGGGGAGGGAGGGAGCAAACCTGCTCACTGAGGAGTGCATGGCTGCTCCTCCAACTCTGGGTCCTGGTCATCTGAGCTGGCACCCTCTTCACTCTCCCTCACCTTCCCTGGCACCTTTATTGCACATGCCACCAAGGACAGCAGCGGCTCCTCAGAGGGGTCTGGTGTGGGCAGGGCCTGATCAGCCCCTGCAGAATGGACAGACAAGGAGACGTGGGTGAGGGGTGTCAGGGCAGATGCCTGGGTCAGGGTCAGGCTCTGGGGCAGCAGGCAGGGGGACGGGAAGGCCGCCTGTCCCCAGTGATGCCCAGGGCCGAGGGGTACTCTGTGAGCTGCACCCCACTTTGCTCCAGGTCCCGGGCGCTCCGGGAGCTGGGGTCTGGATGGGGCTCTGTCCTGGGGATTGAAATAGTCTGTGCATCCGTGGTCCCCCTGTCCAGGTCACGGGCAGCCCCGCTGAGGCTGGCAGGGCGCAGCCCAGGGACGCACGGGGACCCAGCCTGGCCCCAGGCTGCCCCCCGGGTGTGCGTAGTGCAGTGTGCAGGCGGCGGCGGGCAGGGGCGTCCTGCAGACACACGCCTCGGCAGCTGCAGCAGCGGGCTTCTGGGGGCGCGTTTCTCCAGCGCGAGGTGTGGAAACTTCCACCTGGTCCTGGCGCAGATTGGGCAGAGCCTTGCCTCAGCCCCGGGTGAGGAGAGAGTGTAAGCGCATATTTTCAGGAGGAGAGGGTGCCTCCCCCCGCACGAGTCCGGTCTTGTTGGCATTTCCACCCGTTTAATCACAGACTCCGGGAGATGCTGTGGGAAACACCGCAGGATGGAGGTCTTGCTCCGAGCGGGATGGGTTATCTCCCCCTGAAGCCCAGACGGCTTGCCAGGCACTCACCTCTGGGCGAGGTTGTACCCAAGCCCAGACATGCCTGCCAGAGAAGATCAGGGGGTTTGGAGTTCATATTCGATTAAAAAAAGAAATCTGGTGGTAGTGTTCTCTGGGGAGCTGGGGGTTGCTGGGGTCAGAGCAGACACCCACTCGGGGTGGGAGAGAGCCCTCCAAGATGAGGGGGGCTCCCGCCTGCACCCCCGGGCCCCCAGGGAGAGGGTGTGCACTCCCCAGTCAGGCAGGGCTGTGTCCAGGAGTGGGGAGCACTCCCCGCAGGAGGTGGCATCTGCATGGGGAACAGGGGACCCCCCCCCCCCCCCCGCCCACAGTGGAGGTCTGGGGAGGAGCATCTGGACAGAAGGCTCAGCAGTGTCAGAGGCTCCGGCCGCCCCTCCCTGAGCCCGTCACACACTCTTCCAGTCAGATGCACACTGGTCCCGAGGAAGAAGCACGGCCACACTGTTCACCTATTTTCCACAAAGTTGAGGACCACATGGCCGGGCTTTGGTGAAGTCAGGGCCCCAGTCTCCCGATTCCCTGGCCAAGCCCAAGGCCCTATGATGTAGTTCCCACCTCTGGAGCGCCCGGACCCAGGAAAGGATGGATCTGTGTGCCTTGCCCATTGGGCTCAGCTCCAGCCCCAGTGCCCAGCCAGGAGGGGGCAGCAGGGCCAGGATGCTTCCTGGGGAGGTGGGCTCTGTGCAGGGGCTGGAAGCCGAGGGAGGGCCAGGGAGGCCAGGCAGCCCTACCGCAGGCTGAAGCCAGGGCGGCTATCTGCCAGAGGTGCAGGGTGTGGCCTTGAGTGGGGCCCTCACCACCTCACCAGGCGGCTGGAACATGGGGTGCACCAGGGCTGACCGTGGGGGGAGCCATGAAGATTGTCCCTCCAGACCATTCCTCCACTTGGGGCTGGAAGGGAAACGTGTTTGCAAGGCCCTAGGGCTGCACAGGATGCCTGTGGTGCTGCAGGCTTGGGGAGCAGTGGATGCAGCAGGTGGAGCCACCTGGGGCCTGGTGGGGAGGACAGGAGGGCAGGAGGGCAAGGGGGGAGGAACTGTGATGCCTCAAGCTGGGTGTGTCACCACCATCCACCTCTGGGAAGGTCCTGGTTGGGCTGTGCTTGGCATTGCATTTGGGCCTCTCGGCTTTCTTTGGAAGCACTTTGGAAGTGTCCTCACTCCGCACCGTCCTGAGCCTAAGGGAATGGATGGAGGACCCTGATGGTACCAACACAACAGCCATGCCTGGGCACCCCTGTACTATCCGCGTGAGCCCGGCCAAGGTCACAAAGCAGAGGAGTCCAGGCAGGCCTGCAGGCCCGCTGACCCCTGCGTGCTTTCTGCACAGAGGAGAGGATGGGCTTTAGTCCAGGAAGAATCTCCTGAGGACCCAGGGTGTATGGTGCTGGAACGGCTGGGGAGCAGCACCCTTTGCCGCAAGAACCATCACAGCGGACCCTGGGGTTGAGCGGCTTGAGTCCACTTGTATGCAGATTTTTTCTTGTAAATACAGTAGTGAAATAGGTTTCCCCTTCTTATGATCTTTTTCTTTTTTTTTTTTTTAAGATTTATTTATTTATTTATGATAGAGAGAGAGAGAGAGAGAGAGAGGCAGAGACACAGGAGGAGGGAGAAGCAGGCTCCATGCCGAGAGCCCGACGTGGGACTCGATACCAGGACTCCAGGATCGCGCCCTGGGCCAAAGGCAGGCGCTAAACCGCTGAGCCACCCAGGGATCCCAATCTTTTTCTTTTATAAAAAAGATTTCATTGATTTATTTGAGACAGAGAGAGAGAAAGAGAAAATGAGTGGTGGGGAGCAGCAGAGGGAGGGGGCAAAGCAGACTCTCTGCTGAGCAGGGAGCCCGATGTGGGACTTGATCCCAGGACCCTGACATCACCACCTGAGCCAAAGGTAGACCCTTCACTGACGGAGCCACCCAGGCGTCCCCTGATGATTTTCTTAGCGAGATCTTCTTTTCTGTGGCTTGCTTCCTCGTGAGATTGTAGTACATGACACACATAGCAGGCAGCATCTGTGTCAATTGGCTTGATGTTATCGATAGGGCTTCTGGTCAATGATAGGTTATCAGTGGTTAAGCTTTGGGGGAGTCATAAGTCATCCTTGGATTTTGGGCTGCATGGGGTGTCTAACCTGGTGTTGGTCAAGCTTCACCTGTATTTTAGAGGCTTATAGCCAGAGGAAAATTGACAGCCCATGGGATACAAACCCACAAGGGTGTGTATCATGATGTCTGTTACCCTGCCCAGAAAAGTGGGAGAGAACTCGGCCCCAGGACACCGGCAGGTGGAGAGCCTTGCAATTTCTAGGAGGAAGTGAGTCTTGAAAGGCTCTCTCAGTGGCGAGGAGACAGTGTTCCAGGTGGGGAATAGCAGGAGCAAAAGCCCTGTGGTTCGGACCGGCAGTGTACAAAGGAGGCTGGGAGCAGGGCCCCCGGGGGACCCCATATCACCCCGCCCAAAGGGGCAGGAGCTCTGTCTTTGGAATCGGTGTCCTTGTGGCACGGACAAACAGGTCTTCCTAAACCAGTGCTGGAGCCCAGTGTCCGCAGCTGCCCCTGCTTGGCCCCGTGCAGGGACGGGGCTGGAAACATCCTCTCTGTCCCTCCAGTCCCCTCCACTAGGTGAGTCAGTCTGGAACAGAGCCTCTGACCACTCACACGAGTCGTTTTAAATTCTAGTGACAAGTATTTCTGTTCCCTCTGGGGAGAGCGTGGGTGGCACCTGCATATGCACCTGCACGTCGTTATGCCGCACGGTCCCAGCCCACCTGTGCTCTTGCTCTTCCTGCCTTAATAGCCTGGAATCCACTAGAGGTGCCCACGGATGCGGGGAGCGAGTGGAGCACAAACTTCTACAATTTGTTTTCCATCTACATCCCCAAAACTCATTTGAGATGGTTCATTGGCATTAAATAAACACGTACAATAGGAATCTTACAAAACTGCAAAACCCAGCTCCCAATCAAAGGATGGACCCAGTGAAGCCGGATAAGCCCCATTTCTGGAGAACTCGGGCTGGTTGGGACGGGCGACAGAGTAGAAGAGGGCGTAGGTGCAGAGAGGTGGCCTGGCCCCTGGGCAGGGCTGGCCGTCCCCACCACGCACCGTGGCCGCTCCCACCAGGTGCTCCTGGCAGGGGGTACAGGACCTGCTTTCAACCCCAGAGAGCACCCAAGGCAAGAGCCGGTGCCAGGGGCTCACGAGTGCTTGGAGGTCTGCGTCGTTCGGCCCAGAGGTTCCCAGCGCCCAGTCTGGGGCTGAGCGTGACAGCATGGCTAGATGTGGCCTCTCCGGGCACGGGGGGCTCCGCTTGCCCCATCTCTGTGCCTGGGGCTCAGCCCCATCCTCTGAGTGAGTGGGTGAGGGTCCAGGGCTGGCCGGGCCTGGGTCCCCGTCTGCAGCCCTTTGTTGGACTTCTGTGTGGAGAAGGGGGGATCAGTGTGTCATGCACTACAGCCTCCCTGGACCCTCCTGATCTGCACAGCTGCCCTGTGGCTTCATCCCTGCTTTGTAGATGGGGAAACTGAGGCCGAGGGTGGTAGAGTGCTGGGCTGGGTCACACAGGTGAGGCTGGGACCTCAGCCCCTGGGCCTCCTGACCTCAGAGCCCTGCTCTGCCCTGCCAGACCTGGAAGGTCTCTTCTGTCCCCCTCCTTTCACTCCAGGACATGATCCTTGAGGGTGGCAGTCACTCTGGACCTGGACACACAGAGAGGCCTGTAGGTGGGCAGTGGGGTGGCTGGGAGAGTCACCTGTCTCCTGTGGGGACCGCCAATGCTGGCTTGGCCAGCAAAGGGCACTGGGAGCTTGGGCTGGGATGTCTGGCCTGTGGGGCAGGGACCGCAGGGCTGCACTGAGCTCAGGCTCCTGGGCGGGAGGACCAGTGGGCAGGCTGGGCCCTCTGCACCTGTGGGGGTCGGGGTGCCAGGTGGCTGGGGAGCTGATGCCTCTGAACCCCCACAGAGCCCCTATTGCTTGCCACCCCTTGGGTGGTATGGATCAAAGCAGTGAGGTCTGGGGAGGGGATGGAAACTAGAGACTCTGGCCAAAGTGAGTGAATGAGCCACAGCTCTCCCAGCACACAGGCCCCCTGCGGATATGCAGAGGAGGGGAGGACCCTTGGCTGGTGATGCAATGACAGGGTGGGGTGGGCTGGAAGCTGGGACCTTTCCACCCCATGTGGTTCCCTTCATCCTCTCCCTGCTGGTCCTCAGGCAGTACCCTCCTTCCCTGTGCCCCCAGAGTCCAGCTCCTTTCCCAGAAGAGGGCAGGTGCTGGGACACAGTCCACCCAGGGCTCACCCTACCCCTCCTCCCTCTGCAGCAGCCCCATCCCTGCAGGTGTGTGAGCACACATGTGCATGCGGCCCCCAGACCTATGGGTGCCCTCCTCTGAGCAGGAATGGGCCACCTGGGATCCTGGCCCAAGAGGGGCTTGACCAGGAAGCGAGCCTGGCTCCCCGCAAAGGCTGGGATGGACACCCCAGTGCACGGCCAGAGCTGCCTATGCCCCAGGACCCTCTCAGCCCTGACCCAGTACACAGAGCACCAGAACACGTGTGTGCAGCAAATGCACAGTGTGTCTTGAGGAGCCTGTCCAGTGTTGGTGGAAAGAGCTCCCAGGCCACCAGCCACCATCCAGCAAGGCACATGGGGATCTGGGAGGAGAGACCCTCTCTTGCCCCAGCCCCTCCCAGAGCCCAGCCCCCCGCCCTCCAGGCAGGGCCTCAGACCCAGAGGGGAGGCCACCCGCTGGCTGCTTCACTCCCGCCCTGCAGCCCTCCTTGGGTCGGGCCCAGGAGCCCTGTGTGCACATGTAGGCACATGTGGGCCGCCTGGGGCTGGGCATGTCCTAATTAGCCCACTCTCTTGGGAGTTCTGATTGAAAGCAAAACAAACCAAAAAAGTCCTGGTTTTGCCCAGGTTCTTCCTGCTGCCAAGTGGGCCTCCCCCCAGCTTCCTGAGACCCCCAGGCTTCCGTGTGGCTGTGCTGGGCCGCATCTGGGCAGCAAGGTCGGGCTGGGGGCTCTCCGCTCCCCACTTGGGAGGAATGCAAAGGGAGGGAAGGAAGGGCCTTTGGGAGCCACCGGAGCACTTCCTGACCAGCGGGTTTCCCTGCCACTCTTGGACACAAACCCTGCCAGTTCCTGGGGGTGCAGGCAGAGGTGTGCCCCTGGGGCAGCAGAACCCCAAGAGGGAGCCCCACACGGCCACCGCACAGTGGCCCAACACATGCTGCACAGTGGCCTCCGCTCCCGTGGGGAGGGGTAACTCTCGGGGCGCCCAGACCACAAAATGCCAGGGGCCAAAGGAGGGCGCCCTGGCTGCCGGAGCAGTGTTTGCACGCAGAGTGCTTCCTCCCTGCACTTCTCAAAGGGCTCCCGGCCTGCCCCTGCCCACTGGAAGCCTCCCGCTCCCTCCTGCTCGGCTCCTGGGCCCACAGATGCTATCACCTCTGCTCTTTTGGTTCAGTGACTAATTCCCTGGCACCCGCCTCAGATCAGTAAAGAATGTGGACAAGTTAAAATCTGAACAACGTTGTTGTCGTGGGGCTGCCTCTCGTTTCTGCTGATCAGGGGGGCAGGGGCCCTTTGCCCTGCTGGCCCGGGCTGTGCTGCTGTGGGGTCGCAGTGGGGAGGACAGACCCAGGCTGTGCTGCTGTGGGGTCGGAGTGGGGAGGACAGACCTGAGCTGTGCTCCTGTGGAGTCGGAGTGGGGAGGACAGACCCGAGCTGTCCTGCTGTGGGGTCGGAGTGGGGAGGACAGACCCAGGCTGTGCTCCTGTGGAGTCGGAGTGGGGAGGACAGACCCGAGCTGTCCTGCTGTGGGGTCGGAGTGGGGAGGACAGACCCAGGCTGTGCTCCTGTGGAGTCGGAGTGGGGAGGACAGACCCGAGCTGTCCTGCTGTGGGGTCGGAGTGGGGAGGACAGACCCAGGCTGTGCTCCTGTGGAGTCGGAGTGGGGAGGACAGACCCGAGCTGTCCTGCTGTGGGGTCGGAGTGGGGAGGACAGACCCAGGCTGTGCTCCTGTGGAGTCGGAGTGGGGAGGACAGACCCGAGCTGTCCTGCTGTGGGGTCGGAGTGGGGAGGACAGACCCAAGCTGTCCTGCTGTGGGGACAGAGTAGGGAGGACAGACCCAAGCTGTGCTGCTGTGGGGTTGTAGTGGGGAGGACAGACCTGAGCCCCCATTGGTTGGTCTGCTGTCCTCACTGAGGCCCGGGAGGTGGAAAGGCTCCTGTAGCCCTTGGGGGCCTGGGGAGGGGGCCCCTATGATCACAGGGAAGATGCTCCACGGGGCCATGGCTTGTCACCTGGAGGAGAGAGGCCATGGGGACTCTGGGCTGGGGGCAGGCTGGGAACCCTGCCCCCTCCAGGACCCATGGGGCTCTCAGCCTGGTTTAGTGGGAAGGCTGGGTTCATACCCAGTCCATCCAGGTTCCTGGGCATCTGTGTAGGGGAGTCCATCCTGCTGCCTTGCACACCCACCTTCCTCCCTCCCTCCCTCCCTTCCCCTCTTCTTCTCTCCTTCCCTCCCTCCCTCCCTCCCTTCCTTCTTTCCTTTTGTCGCTGGGCCACTCACTCAGCAGCCCCTGGGGAATGCGCCCACAGGGGCAGCTCCATAGCAGAGCTGATGATGGGAGTGGGAGCCGGACACTCGGGTCCAGCACCATCCAGTAGAAATGCCATGTGGGCCACACATATGATTTTGCATTTTCCAGGAGCCACACAGAAGAAATGTAAAAAGAAACCCATGGCAGTAATTTAATAGTTAATTCACCAGGAATGATGCACAGTGTGTCACATGCTCAGCATGAACCTGAGAGTGAGATCCTTCATTTCTGTATTTTTCTTGTGGCACCGTGTATGGAGTCGGGGTGCTGGGCACCCCCAGCACTGCTTAGCTTGCTGTGGCCAATGGTCCCGACACATGTTAGCCCTCTTGTGGGGCCCCCTCACAGTCAGGATGGGGAGACAGAGGCCAGAGGCAGGAGGGATGCAGGAGTGATGCCCCTCGGGATGAGAATGCGGTGGGGGGGTTCCCCAGCCTGGCCCTCACACTCCTGGGGAGGAGGCTTCTTCCTCCTTCCTCTCTGTCGTTTTGTTCTGAAGAACTTTATGGAGCACAGTGTCTGTGATGTGCAGCTCACCACTGCTGTGCACCATGGATTCTAGGGCACCCGCATCACGTCCAGAGGAAAACAGCACCCCCCAAGCGGTGGCCCCCAGCCCCACCCAGCCCCTGGGCCACGGCTCTGCCCTGTGGCTGCAGTCTACAACAGCACAGTTTGTTTATCCGCTTACCCCTCATGATGGTGGGTGCTGGTTCCCCCCCCCCGCCCCCCCGCCACGTCCCCCACCGTGCACAAGCGAAGGCAGGGCTAGTCTGGAGGCAGTGGGAGCCGGATGGGGAAGGAGGCTTCAGCCGGGGCCTGCAGGGGGCTCCTGTCTTGTGGCTGGTGGGACCCCAGCTCTGGAGGTCCGATGGCAGCTGCAGCTGGAGCTCCAGAAGGCACGGAGCCACAGCTTTAGTGACAATCTGTCACCTGTCACCTCACTCCTCCTGGGTCATCACTTGTGCTAAGCTTCCTTCAGGCTGGACAGCCTCCAGTGTGGACTCCAGGACCCTTGTCACCAGCAGAGTGGAAGGGAAAGAACATGTGCCTTCCAAGGGGATGCTAAGCTGGAGGGGCCTCTGGGTAATGAGCACCGCCCTCCTGTTTGAGAAAAACACCCAGGGCAGAAAGGGGCCCAGCAGCTGGTCCCCGCCCCCTGCGCCCCCAGGGATACACTCCTGTGCTTTGAGATCTAAAGGAGGCAGACTGGTGAAGGGAGGCTGCAGGGTAAGCCCCCATCGCTCTTGGTACCCATCAGCCTCTGCCCCCCATGGGCACCCCGGGCCCCAGGGCTCTCAGGGTAACTGCCTTGAGGGTGGCTGGTGCCTCACCCCACGCAATCACCCCCTGTGTGCCTCAGTGTCCTCATCTGTAAAATGGGATAATAGCCACATCCACCTGAGGCCCACATGAGGATTAAAGCAAACCTCATCACCCTCTGGCCACAAAGCAAGAGATGCTTCCGTGTTTGGAGATCAGCTGCTCTTTACCCATCCAGCCCACCCCCTGCTTGAAGCCTCCAGACAGGGAAAGGGGTCTTCCCTGCCTGCCCTCCAGAGGGGACCTGATCTGTGGTGGATTGGGCTGTCCCCTCCCTCCTTTGCTCAGGCCTCCTGAAGCTCCAGGGAGGGGCTGACCCATCACAAGGTCCCAGGACCCCAGGAGGTTGATGGGACATGGGCCCCTGGGGGGGAAGGAGGGGCCTGTGGGACCCACCCCCTGCCCTGGCCCATCCCTCCCTCTGTCTGGCTCCCTGTGCCTGGGGTCTCCCTCCTTGGGGCTGTCTTAGGGGGATGGGGACGCTGCCCCTGGAGAGTGCCTCCCCCCAGACTGCCAGGAGGTCCAGGGGCAGGAGCCTCCCCTGCCAGCAGCTCCCCTCCAGGTGTGCTCCACGGAAACCCTGGCACAGAAGGAGGCTGATGGAGAGGGGAGGGCGAGGTGAATATGTCAGTTTATCCCAACACAAGCAGTGACCTGTCGGGAGTTGGGGGGGTGGGACGGGAAATATTTGGGATGACTGAGCTGCTGGCCCTTTAAGGCTCCTGTAACAGGACACCTCTGGCCGGCGCGCGCTTCCACGCTCCACGCTCCAGCCTGACTGTGTGTCCCCCTCCCTCCCCCTTCCCACGCTAGTCCCAGTTCAATCTGCTGAGCAGCACCATGGACCAGATGAGCAGCCGCGCGGCCTCGGCCAGCCCCTACACCCCGGAGCACGCCGCCAGCGTGCCCACCCACTCACCCTACGCGCAGCCCAGCTCCACCTTTGACACCATGTCGCCTGCGCCGGCCATCCCCTCCAACACCGACTACCCTGGTCCCCACCACTTCGACGTCACCTTCCAGCAGTCCAGCACGGCCAAGTCAGCCACCTGGACGGTGAGTCGCACCCCTGCTCCCGAGGGGCATCTGTGGGCTGTGAGGGTGGGAGGGGTGATCGTCCCGCTCTGGGCAGCGAGGGAGGGCCGGCCAGGTGTCCACACGGGTTCCTGCCTGGCCCCCCGCAGTAAGCAGTGAGCCGGGAGGAGCATAGGGCAGGAGGCGGGTCTGGGGCCGGGCAGTCTGGGCGTGCCCACCTCTCGGACGTGTGGCCCCAGCGGCCAGCCTCCGCAGAGCCCCAGAGGGGCAGACGTGGCTCCTGGGTGAGGTCCATGGGGCAGAGTCCGACCATCATCACCAAGACCCTCGGGTGTCGAGGTGGGGCTTGAATCCCGTCTTGGGTGAGCATGAGGTCCACAGAGGCTGCCTCCTCCAGGTAGAGTGCATGGGCAGGGAGGTCTGATGTCTGCTGGCTGGCAGCCTCTGGGTTGTCACCTCCGAGCAGGGGATGAGACTGGGAGTTGGGGGTGGATCCCCGGCACCTGGGACTCAAGTCTTCAGGTCTTGCCGCCTGCGCTCTGGAGGATTCTGGCCCCTGGTGGGGATTTTCCCAGCTTGGATGGTGGCCCGCACCCCTGTGGCCTCCCTTGGGGTGCTCTGAGTTTACGTTGACTCTTGAAACCGCCCAGCAACCCACCAGGTGGAACCTGTTATTGTCCCATTTTACAGCTGTGGAAACAGGCAAGGGGCGGGGGTAGTCACTGGCTCGAGAGAAGCAGGTGGTTAGTGCCCCCCTCCGCCAGGACCCGGTGGCTAAGCTTCCTGGTTTGGGGACTTGAGGTTCCTTTTTTTTTTTTTTTAAAGATTTTATTTATTTATTCATGAGAGACACAGAGAGAGAGGCAGAGACACAGGCAGAGGGAGAAGCAGGCTCCATGCAGGGAGCCTGATGTGGGACTTGATCCTGGAGTCCTGGGATCACACCCTGAGCCAAAGGCAGCGCTCAACCACTGAGCCACCCAGGTGTCCCAAGGGGCTCCAGGTTCCTAACCGCTTCCCCCCACTGTCCCCACTACAGCTGGGAGAGGAAGAGGCTGCCAGACATGCCCAAGGCGGCCCGGGCGCAGCAGGGATGCTGAGACCCCCCAGGACAGACCATAGGCTCCTCTGAGGGTGGGGCTCACAGGGCACTGGCAGGAAAGGCAGCCCCAAGGACGGTCCCGGTGTCCTGCCCCCACACCTGAAGAGGACAGAGTCTTGCCTGGCACCTGCCCCGTGGACCCTAGCAGGCCCTGGCTGTGGGCAGCGTCACCTCCAAGGACCAGCAGCTCCATAGTCTCCCCCAGCCCCTGGAAATGGGACCCTGGAACAGACATATGTCCATGCAGGGGGCCGAGCACCAGCTCTCCCGCTTTAAGAACTGGGTCTCCTGATCCCCATCCCCTCCGGGATCCTGCTGCCCCGCTGGCCAGGTTGTGGTTTTCCCACGCTCCTGGGAGGCTGGAGAGGGGGTGGAACCAGCAGGAGACCCAGTGAGGCTCCGCAGGGGCCAGTCTGGGTCTGGGATCCAAGCCCTCCCCCCACCTCGCCCTACGGGCCGCTGTCTCTGGTTCTGGCCGTGGCCATGGGCCCCCAGACCCTCACCCATCGCTGAGGTGAGGCTTAGCTCCACCTCAGGGCTTCCAGTGGCGGAGTAGGCACCTGGTCCAGGGCCCCCACCCTGTCATCCTCATTTGTGAATTTTTCCAGTAATGCCCCTTGTTGCTCCTTAGAGGGGATGCTGTCTGTACAGCACAGGTGAGCACAGTAGGAGCTGTGTGTCACGTTATTATTTCCTTAGCAGCAGGGCTGGGAGTGGGGTACCATAGAGCTGGTCCTCCTGGGTATGGTTGTTCGGCTGCAGGTGCACCTGCTGGAGGCTTCTCTTACTGCTATAGGGTCCTGGTCCCCAGTCCCTAGATTGGAAGTTTGGCTATGTGGCTGTAAGCCAGGTCAGGAGGCACCCAAGGCATCCCCACATTGCACACCTCTGGTGACAGGAGGCTCACTCCCTCTCCTCTTTGATGTTCATACTGTTCCCTAAGCCCTTTCTCTTACCTCTCAGGGAAGGGTCCCAGCCCCTCCTGCATCAATACTGTCACCAAGGCCTGAGCTGCTGGACCCCTGGGAATCTAGGCAAGCCCTGGAGGGGGGTCCTGGCTCGCTCTCGCGCTCTCTCTCTCCATCTCTGCTATTTAGGGATGCTGGTGGGGTCTTTGCAGCGTCTCGGGGACTTGGAGTGCCTTGGATGGTCTGAGCTGGTCCTCAGGGAGGGATAGAAGCTGCCCCTCTGCTGGCTATCCCCCTGCCCCCACCTGGGGCCTCTGTCAGGCCCCCTCAGTTGCTTCCACCTCCCCTGCCAGAGATGTGGTGTCAGGTCTGGAGGACCCCTGGCGTGGTCACGGTTTCTAGAGTGGTCTGCCCTGGCCAGCCATACTGGGGGCAGAGGTGGCTTACCTGTGCCCAAGTTCTAACCACCCCTCGCCCTGATACCCGCCCCCCCTGCCCGGGCCCTCGGCTGGCACACAGAGCTCTCCCTCCCCAGCCCCCATCAGTACAGGGGTGGAGGTGGGGACACACATTGATAATGAGATTTTTGGCACCTTGGGTCTCTGGGAGAGACCGCCCGCGAGCTCCTTTCCCTGCCCGGGGAGGGGGCGGGCAGGCTCACCATGCAGGATGGGGACTGCCGGGCAGCCCGCCTGCTCACAGCTCTGGGGGTCTGGCTGCGCGGCTGCTGCCCAGACTTGCTTCCCGGGCGTGCTGTCTGGGCTCCGCAAGGCGCCATGCGTGGCCCCCGCCATGCCAGCCGGCTGGTAACTGATAGATAATTCATATTTTTCTCAAGTATGATTCCAAATTGACTGTTGCCTTTGGTCCTGCCCTTGCTTGGGAAAAACACCCTCGACAGGCCCCAAGGGATCACAGCTGTTAATAGGGTCTTTGGCTTCTGCCTGGCTGAGGCCCCCCACAAGTGTCCCAAGGTTTCACCTCCGTGCTCCTAGGGCGCTGACAGAGGGAAGGTGTGTGTGCAAATGCACAGGCACGAAACACCTCACACACATGCAAAGACGTGCACATGCTACATACATACACACGACTCCATACATGCACACGTGCACACAAACATGCGTGCTCACCTCTTCTGGCCGCTACCCAGGGCTGGAAAACTCCTTCCCGTGGAATCCAGGAGGGATGCATTATGTGTAACTGAGCAGCTGGAGGAGGAATGTGTGTTCAGCCTCCAAGATCATAACCCGGGGACCAGGGGCAGGACGTGGTGGCAGTTTGACTGGCAGCGCCCAGGTCCCAGACCTGCTGTGGAGCCGTGGGCCTGGGTCCAAAAGTGGGAGGTAGCCTGATGGGTCACTGTGGGACAAACGAGCTGGCTCCTGGGACCACTTAGAACAGCACCTGGAGCCTGGGGACACCCCCCCCCCTTCGCAAATTGCTGCTCCTGAGCCATCCTAGCCAGGGCATGTCCTGTGTCGGGGTTGTCCTGTGTCGGGCTCTCCAGGGCTCTGGGGGCTTCGGGGAGGGACAGACACCGAGTGGTCAGGGCTGTGCGTGGGGGCTGGCATCCATGGGCACTGATGCTCTTTGGACTGGTAGGTGGTGGAACCCGGCCAGGGATTGGTGTTTGCACCCTTGTCCCAGTGCCAAGCCCTCCCTGGCACACTGGGGCCTGGCTTCTGGGCCCTGACGGCCACTCCCTTCCTGGGCCCCCCAGGGATTGGCAATGACACGGACAGCTGGTCCCAGGAGTCCCAAGAAGCTGCCCGTGAGAAGGGCATCTGGATGCTATCCAGCCCTGCTCCATCCCCTGCTCCTAGGCTGAGCCTTGCCAGGGAAGGGGACTATCCTTGGGGACTGGTAGGTTTGGGAGGGGGCTCCGAGGTCAGCTAGCCATGGCTGGAGACCTGGCCCAGCCAGGCAGTGTGAGGCATGCAGGTGGGGTGCACACAGGCATGATGGCTCAGCGAGTCCCTGGGCGGCCTCCATGCAGCCTGCCAGCCTGGACACAGCTCCGTGAATGTACGAGTGCCAGTCCGTCCGTCCGTCCTGGGGCTGAGCCAGGCACACAGGGCGAGCGCAACCCTCCTGGCTGGGGAGGGTCCTGTGGGAGGCAGGTGGGGACGCACAGAGGCTCTGCACAGAGTTCCTGGTAGAATGTGGCTGAGTCAACACTAATGGATTTGGGAGAAAACTTTCCAGCGCCTTGGAGGTTTGCAAGCAGGAAAATAATAGTGGAGGTGTCCCAACATGATCACGGTATCAATTGTGTTATCCTAAAAGTTTATGGAATGCATAAGTGGAATTAATACCTTTTACTGGCACCAGAAGCAATTACGTGTATTTAAGGGCCAGGGAAGAGCTCTCACAGTGTCTGTTGTGGAGACAGGATGAGGAGCAAGCAGGGGAGATTGCAGGGATTGCTTGCGTGATGGGGAGCTCCAGGGGCAGACTCGCTCCTGCAGGCTGGCCCTGCTCCTAGCCTGCGCCGTGCACGGCCTCGTCTCTCTCCGTCCTCTGCAGGTGGAGCCCCTGGGCCTGCTGGTCATGGAACTTGGCCTTGGAAACCCCAGTGGGGCTGGGAAGGGCGCCAGCCCTGAGTCCTGGGGGCCGAGGGGTGCACCAGAGGCGGCCTCCACCTCGCCCCACCTGGGCTCTTATGGGGGATGCAAGGGAGAGCCCCTGGGGGGTACGAGACCCGTCCACAGGCTTGGAGCTATGGGTCGGGCACGATATAATCACTGCTTTATGAAGAATCATTTGTTTTCTGAGACGTCCCGAAAATGGGTATAGCTCCATAGATTCTAGATTGTCTTCCTAGCAGTCCTGACTGTAGCCAGTACCCTCCCCGCACCTCCCAGAAGCCATGCAGCAGCCCTGGTGAGGACCCCAGGGCTCAGGAAAGGCTGGAGCAGTGGGGATCAGGGGCCTGACCCCAGGCTTTTGTCAGGCAGCTAGTGGGGCCCCGGGAGAGTAGACAGCCTTCTCCCAGCTCCAGGGATGCCCCAGGACCCCCGTGAGCCACTGGCAGGAGAGGCTGACCCTCAGAGGACCAGGGCACCTGGGGCCCAGAGTGGGAGGTGCCTGTTTGCAGGTGGTGAGTGACTGACATCTGCCACTACACCTGAGAGAGTAGACCCGCCCGCCTTCACTGCCTGTTATTTATTGACAAATGACAATCCTTTGAGAGCACTTTATGATTCGAACACTCCAGGCTGACCAGGAAGGGCTGTGGGGCCCGGGAGCTGGGGAGCCAGACCTGGGACTCGACCCTCCCCTCCCCTCCCTGCACATCTCCCAGGCCCGGCTCCACACCTGTGTCTGGACCCCATTATAGGGGGAAGCCTGTCCTGGAACCGGTTGGAGGCTGCATCCCAGGTGTCCTGCAGCTTCAGCCTGTGGGACTCTGAGTGAGGGGCTCGGCTGAGCAGCCCGTGGAGCCTTTCTGTGGTCAGTTGTGGGGGAAATCTGGGTTGGATTTCCTTAGATCCCAAACTAGGAAGCCGAGCTCAAGTTCCTGGATCTGAGGCCCCAGACTTCTTCCCCCAGCCAGGGCTTCATCATCTCCAGATGGGGAAGCCCCTGGGCTCATCTGGGATTCTGGATGGGCCATAGGCTCCTATGAGGGCAGGAAAGCCCCCTGGAAAAAGTGACCAGCACTCCTGGCTTTAGTGAACTGGAAGTTCAGCGGTTGTCAGGGGACCCGCAGTGGCCTAAGCCCAAGGTCCCCCTGGGATTGCAGACCTGTGTCCTCCACCGTGGCCATGTACCATGGGGCGCGGAACCCTCTCCCCTCCTCTAGTACTCCTCTGTGAGGGGCTGTGGGGAGGATGAAGGGAGGTCCCCTCGGCCCATCACCACCTAGTACCAGGAGCCACTGCCCTCTGCAGGGGGATCGTGTGTTTTACCCTCGTGCCTTGCTGGGCATTTCAAGTTTCAATGAAAATTTCGATTCCAGCCAACCATTGCCTTAAAAGCTGGAAAATGACCACCCCCTTCCCAACCATGTCCAGGGCGCCCCAGAGCTCTCTAGAGAAGCAGTGGGCTCTTCTCCTGCTGGCTCCCAGTGGAGTTTATTTAGAGTGAAGAAATAACACTCACCACTCCCTGGCCAGAGGGCATATCCGTAACTGTGGTGCTGAACGGGAGACTTCCCTGGAGCTTCTGTGGCAGGAAGGCCAGAGGCAGGACAGCCTGTGTGCAGGAGCTGACACCTGGCTCTCAAGCCCATCCTGAGCACCTGCCCACCCCCCACCCCCTACTGTGGCCCCAGCCTGGCTAAACCCCCGCCACACACACACACACACACACACACACACACACACTCCCCGAGCTAGAGCTACTGGCAGCTAGGCCAACTCCAGCCCAAGGCCATTTGGAAGCTTCAGGGCACTGGGGGAAGGAGCTGGCCCCTCCGTGCCTGCACTCAGCAGACCAGTAGCAGTGTCCAGAACAGTGTGCCTACAGTTGGAGGATCCCAGGGCTAGCATTGCAGTAGAAGATGCCTAGCACCAAGAAGTTGGCCCTAGCACCCTGCCCAGGAGGACTGACCCCGAGGATCACCACATGGACAAGGCCAAGCCAGCTCAAAAGGCCACAAGTCAGGTGGAGGTGAGAGTTATAGGGAGCTCTTTCCCCTGGCAATTGAGAGGACCCTCTGTGGTGAGCAGAGCCGGGCTAGTGGCCAGCCGCCCCCCTCCGTCCCCATGCCGTGTAGCTCTGTGGCCTGGCTCACAGCCCTGCTTGCTGGTTCCTTGCCAGAGCGTTTTCCCTACGGGGCCAGCCAGCGGAGTGTCTGCCTTCTCCAGGAGACCAGGACAGACAGGCACGGGCTCTCCAGCTGCCAAAGTTAGAAACCAAGTTCATAGGCAGAGGAACCGGTGTTTGGACCCGGCCGAGGCAGATCTTGGTGCTTCAGATGCAGCCACCATTTGTGCCCTTGGAGCAGGAGGGTGGCTCCTGGTGGGAGTGCTAGGGCTCTCCGCAAGCGCAGCTGTGTCCCCAAAGACACAGCTGTGTCCCCAAAGCGCAGCTGTGTCCCCATGTCCTGCTTACCCACTCCATCCCCATAAATTTTTCAATTTATGTAAAAAGCAAATGCTGGCCCATAATCTACAATTAGATAATTCACATACGGTTCATCAGGAGTTGGCTTCATTTTAGAATATAATTTTACAATTCAATTTAGACTTCACTAAACAAAGGCATCTACTTACTAATTTTCCTAATCTAACTAGATAGCTACAAATTGATAGGGTTCAAATACATTGTAGTATGGCTATACCTTCAAGACAGTATCAAGACTTTATTTTCTAAAGTGGATGATTATCAGTATCCACATACCCATGGTAATGTTAACATTTCGCACTTCTTTACACATTAATTTGCTTAATCCACAACAATCCTTTGAGTTTGCCATTATTCCTATTTTATAGATGGAGAAATTGTATAAGCACCAATGAAACAGATGCTGTATATAATTTTGTCAGGTTCTGGGGAAGTTCTTAGTATTCTAGAAAAAAAAATCAGTTAGTGAGAAATTAATATTGCTAAGTAAATAGGGTTTGAGGCTGGATGTCTTGGTTACAAAGGAAGAATGGAGGGAGGGCCAGAGTTTCACACACTGCTCCTGAGCCACATCTGGGACCCAGTGCCCCGGTCACCGAGGCCAAGGACAGGTCCTTGCCACTGGTCCCCTTGCCCCTGACCCCAGAGGAAGAAGCACATCGCATCTGGCACCCCTGCCCTTGCTTTGTCCCGTCACATGCCTCTTAGTGTCTTCATGGACCCAGGTCAAGCCTAGTAGTGACAAAGGGAGCTTAGGGGTGTCAGTGCTGCTCTGCCCCTACTTAGCTCGCAGCTTTTGGAAGCAAGGCTCTGGTGACAGTGCATGACCTTGAGGGTGGAGACCAGGTGTGCATGGACCTGGCATGAAGGAGGAGTGAGTGTAAGTGGTGGCGTCCAGGGTGGCCCCGGGAGCCCTGGAGAGAAGGCGGGGTAACTATACCCTGTCACGGGGCTCACTGTCTCCACGTCATTACTGCAGCCCAGGAAGCATCCCCAGACCCACCGGGGCCCTCCGTCCCCTCTGGGCACCACTGTGTCTCTCCTGCCTGGGTTGCTGCTGTGGGGCTCCCTCCCCACCTCACCCGGTGCCTGGTATCCACCTGCCTCTCTCCTGGGTCAGTAGGGTCACCCACTTAGCATGGGATGGAAGCCACTGGAAGGTGTCCCTGCCAGCCTCCAGCCATGTGTGGGCAAGGGACTGAGTAGGCCCAAGGCCCTGTGGCCTGGAGGCGAAGCCAAGAAGTGGGTGCTCTCCATCTCCCAGGGCACAGAGTCCAGGGCTCCTGATCTCTTGTTGGGGACCGGGCTCTAGGATGTGCCCAGGCAGGCTGCTCAGGCCAGCCTCTCCAGGTAGGCAGCTTCTGGTCCACAGCTTCTGGGGACGCTCCTGGACAGCGGTCAGAGTCACTCTGCACCTGCAAAGCCTGTTTTTGCCTCCATCTCTGGGCTCCAGTGAGGGGATCCCCCGCTGTTCAGTCTGTGGGCAGATGTATCCGTGTCCTCCCCCAGCCAGGAGCTCTTGTGGGATCAGAACAGCCTTCTTCCTCGGGCACATCTGCAGAGCCGGCACTGGCTGCTGCCCTACAGGTGTCCTGGAGCTCCCCGGAGCCACCAACCATCAGTCCTGTGGCCACAATGGGGTGTTGGCTGTGGGTTTCCTTGTGCATGGACCCCGGGTACTCTGAAGTGGGCTGGGGTGATTGTTTCAGGTTGGCCTCGTCCCTGCTGTCCCATCCAGGCCTCCCTGACATGTGTCAGAGCCCACCCCATGCTCCCAACAGCTCTCCAGGAGTGGGAGAGGCCAGCAAGAAGGGGTGAAGCAGTGTGGCTTATGTCACCTGGGAGGCCCCTCATTACCTGGAAGTAGAAAGGGACCCAGGAGGACTGTCGGGGTGGGGGTGGGGCTGTTGGCCTGGGCTGGAGGATTGCTGTATGAACCCACAGAGGTTCTCTAGGAGAGATGGGTCTGTGGCCTTGGGTAAGTCCTCAGGGGTCCATAACCAGAGAGGACAGAAATGTGGCTCTGCACGCACGCATGCAAGCACGGGAAGCAGATAAAAGTGGGCTATAAAAAAAATCATTTAAAAAATAAAAGCCCCCCCCTTGCAGGCCCCGTCTTCCAGAATCTGTTGTAACAGATTCGCCCAAGCTGGTTAACGGTATTTGCGGTTTGCAAGATGCTACACGTCCCTGGAAAATGACAGACAACTTATTATCACCTCTCCACTGTCCTGTCCAAACCTGCCCGTGCCGGGCACCCAGCTGCTGGGGAGTGGGTGCGAGGAAATTAACAGCCACAGAGCCGCCGCGCCTGCCACCCGCCACCCCCGCGCCAGCCCTGCCAGGCCCTGGGCTCCCAGCCAGACGGGGCCCATCCTGGACTGTGGTGGGAGGAGGGCAGGAGAGGGGGAGGGTCTGGGTGGGGGAGGGCAGGGATGGGCACACACCAGCATTTGGGCAAACCGTTTCCTGCAAGCTCGGAGGAATACACGCATCCCAGAGCAGACAAGTCCAGGCGGCTCTGTGTCAACAGCCGAAGATAAATAAGATTTTATCAGCTCAGAATCTGTTGAAACACATCCATCTAGCGGTTCTAGGGAAGGAGAGGTGAGAGGGAGGGAGAGAGAGGAAGTGTCTTCACGTGACCTTTTCTATAGAGTAGACAGGACCCGGGAGTCTTCCTCCAGGAGCTACGGGGAGGGGGGAAAGGAGCTAGCTGAAGGGTGGGGGCTCACACCCTCTGAGACACAGGCCCTTCAGTGTCCAAGTCTGTCACCTCCTACAGGCCCCCACCCTGACCCCACCCCAAGTCTGACCATCCCAGGCCCCCCTCCCAAGCGCCCCTCCTGCCCCTGTAGCCCAGCCAGATGCTTCCAGGTGGAGGGAAACCTCAGGCATCCCTCCAACGCGGCTCAACCCCAACCTGGCCTGGCATCTGTGGGTTCAACCCCTGCAGGGGTGGGACTGGCGGGTGTTCATGCCCAAGGCCACATTAGCAGCCAGCTGCGGGTGGCACTGGGTTGGGGCCAGGCCCAAGGCTGGAGGTGGCCTTGAGAGGGACCCGGAGGGAGGAAGCGGCGAGCACCCTCCTCGTGTGTCCAGGCGGCCGCACTCGCGGTGCAGGCGGCTCCGGCTCCGGTACCGCGGACAGCTCCCGGCGGCTCCTCCCCGAGGCGGGGCGTCCCCGGCGCTCTCCTGGGGCCTCGGGTGGGCGAGTCCTGACCTGAGGAGCACCCGTGGGCGCCCCCACCCGCTGGGCTGCAGGACCTCGAGAGGGGCTGGCGCACCGTCTCCGCCCGCACTCGGAGCCCCAACCCCGCTGTTGGGACCCGGCCAAGCTGTCCCCGCAGTCTGGGCTGTGCCCCTAGCCCTGCTCCATCCCGGCTGGTGCTGAGCCACAGGCTGTGGAGGGAGCACCAGGTCGGGGGACTGAGTGATGGGAGACCACTGGCTGGTCGCTCCGGGGAGGGGACTGCAGGGCCTGCCCGCCCCTGGGGACACTCTCAGTCCTGCTCACAGAGGGACAAGGAACTGTCCCACCCAGGAATGACCACGGCGCACTAACAACAGGGTCTAAGGGTGGCAGTTGTAGTAAGTCACCGGGCCCTCCTCCTTCAGGCCTGGGAGAGGCTTGTCCAGTGGTTTACAGCATCCCAGCAGCCAAGCATCAGAGCCAGACCCGGGACCCCGGCCAGACTTCAAAGGCCCGTGACCATGACCTGCCCCTCCCAGGCCAGGCCTGTTTCTCAGCATGTCTGCACCCACCCAGGGACGAGACAGGCCCCTCTCTGAGCGTCCTCTGCATGTACCCTCTCACCCCAGGGCACCTCACTCACTGGACACCTCTTGTAGGCCCTCCTGGGGTCCCGGCTGACCCTGCAGGGGGCGAGGATGCCCTCTAGAATCCAGCAGCTGATGCAGGAGGGCCGGTCCCACTGCTCACCCGCTGAGGCCGGCCAGCAGGAGCCAGCACCAGAGCTGTGTGCTTTCACATGCAAGGCTCCAGTAAGTCTAGATTCTTCTGGGGCTTGAAGGGGCTTAGTGAGTCTAGGGCCTGGCAAACAATAGGCACTCAACAAATGCTTGCTGAGTGCATGGCTGTCTGGATCCCGGCTTCACCCTCTCATTAGTTGTGTTCAGGTCCCTGCAGTCCAGTGAGGACTCATGGTTCCCTGTGGGGCCCTCCTCCACCAGGGACACCCCCTGGGTGACTGCTCTCATGCGGAGTCGCTCAAGTGCCTCCAGGATGCTTGCCAGACAGTTCCCTGCCTGAAACTACCTGCACCTTGTCTGAGAGTCAGAGACCAGTCCTGAAGCCTCACTTGTGGGTGGACAAGGGAGCTGGGTGCTCAACTCACACCGAATGCTTGCTTTGGGCTGGGCTGCTGCTGCTCTGGGCACAGTCCTTGGGGGGGGGTGCTCAGCCTATCCCCCAAACTGGTGCTTTGGGGAGTGAAGGGGAAGCATTTGTACTGATGGGGACACTGGAGCTCAGCGGTCACCCCTGGGAAGAGGCTGCCCCCCACTCTCCATGGGACTCCCGAGCCCACCTTTCAGCAGCCCTGGTTTCTGCTTTTCCCCGGCAGTGCTTCACCCCTACCCCCAGGGTTGTGCGGGATCATTCTCTCCTCCCCAGAGGTGGGGGTCCCAGGTACGGGGTGGTGAGCTGCACTGGGCTCTGGGGACCCCGGTGCATGGGGTACTTGTGAGGGGGTGAGCCCACTGGGCATCCAGCTCCCATCCGTGATGGGGGCGTGAGGGAAAGTTGAACAGGGTCCAGCACCCGAGGTTGCCACCAGGGATACCCCAGCCCACTTGTCCTCCTGACCCCCTTGGACTCCACTCTGGGGGTGTTTCCAGGAGGAAGCCCTGGGCAGCTCATCAGCAGAGGGGTGGCTCACACCGAGGGGCTAAGGGGTTCGAGGGCCTAGGGCAGCCCTACCCTTGCTTTTGCATACTTGGAGTTGCTGAGGATGTCAGTCCCTGAGCGCCTACCGTGTCCCTTGATGGCCAGAGAGGGGGCTCTGGTGGCCAGTGGGGGCCTTACCTTTGCAGATGAGGGTGGTAGGGCCCCCCAGCTTCCTTGGCAAATGGGGGTTGAGACCTACTCCTTCTCTGGCTCTGCCAGCAGCTCCATGCATCCAGCCTCAGTTGCCCTGACTGTACCACGGTGGGTACAGTTCCTGCTGTGAACCTTCCTCCCCAGTCTGTGGCCCAGTCTGCTTTGATGCACCACACGGTGGTGGCCAGACCCCAGCAGGCCACCTCTCAGAAGCAGTGTCTCCCAGCACAGTAGTTTCCCTGGCTGAACCATGGTGGTGTGGGGGGAAGATGGGGCACCCTTCTGGCCTTTGTGACTGGGGTAACTCCAGGTCATTGGGGCTTTGTGGGGGGGCATAGGGGTTATGGGGTGAGGACAGGAAGTGTCCTGTGAATCTGAGAACCGGAACATTCTCCATTGTGCCTGGGGGAAGGAAGCATAAGGAGCCTTGGATAGGTCCCCAGAAGCCGGTCAGCTTGGAAACCAGTGGGCACCCCTGTGGCCAACAGCTTTGAAATCAGAGCTGGCCAGGGCCCTTAGGTGGGTGACATGGTCTGCTGGGCGCTAGTCCCAGAGGAAGGGCGTCATGTGATCCTCCCTGGGACAGGGTGCCAGGCTACAGGGACTGGAGCTCTGAGGTCAGAGGGCCCTCCAGCGCAGTGGCCATGTCCGGCTGCAGAGCTCAACCCCTCAGACTTGCTGAACCCCTAGGGAGTTCCTTCGTAAAACTTGAGTGCATACGGGCACCCAGCCTGTCTCAAAATTACATGTTTCTCACCAAAATGTCCAAAAAGCCTAACTTTGGGCTTTTAAGAACTTTGATGCTGCAAATCCCCTACTGCGGCAGATCCCTATGCAGACTGGGGGGTTAAGGTCCAGAGTGGGGAAAGCCAGGCTCAGCAGGGCAGACCTGGTGCCAGTCCCCACTCTCAGCAGCTCCTCGCTTCCTGGACTTTACTGTTCTCACCTGTAAGATGGACATGACGGTGCTAACCTCTGCAGCCGCCGAGTCCAGACAGAAAGTCCAGCTGCTCTCCCTGTGCCCAAACTGGCCAGGTGCTGCGAGCAGGTGAGGGGTGCCCGGAGGAGGCACTTTGAAGGACAGTAGAGGGCGAGCAGGTCATGGGCGAGCTGGGGGCGGGACTCCTGACCCGGGTGGGGGCGCGGCGCCCGAGGGTGCTGCCTTGGGGCTGGACTGCAACCCTGCCCCCTCTGCCCCCACCAGTACTCCCCACTGTTGAAGAAGCTCTACTGCCAAATCGCCAAGACATGCCCCATCCAGATCAAGGTGTCCACCCCGCCGCCCCCGGGCACCGTCATCCGGGCCATGCCCGTCTACAAGAAGGCGGAGCACGTGACTGAGGTTGTGAAGCGCTGCCCCAACCATGAGCTTGGGCGGGACTTCAACGAAGGTGAGACCTCCAGCCCTTGTGCCCAGCGGCCGGGGTGCCGGGCAGCCTGCGGAGGGGAGAGCTGGCCTCGGACCTCCTGGCTGGGAGACAGCAATGCTGGCAGGATGGGCTCAGTGTTTCCCTGCCCAGCCCCGTCTCCTCCCAGGTGTACCTGGGGGCCCAGGGCACGGGTGCAGGCTCCCACAGGACGGCAGGCAGCAGGGCTGCCGGGCCAGGCACCCTGAGGGCACCAGGGTGGCCAGTCGGCCTCAGACCCCCCTCCCCAGGAGGCCATTGGGACCAGCCCTGTGGTCCCCAGTCTGCTGCGATGTGCCTGCCACAGGGTGGCTGGACCCCAGCTGGGCACCCCTCTGAAGCGGCGTCCCCTCCCGGCAGGACAGTCTGCTCCGGCCAGCCACCTCATCCGGGTGGAGGGCAACAATCTCTCGCAGTATGTGGACGACCCTGTCACGGGCAGGCAGAGTGTCATGGTTCCCTACGAACCTCCGCAGGTAGGCCTGGGGCCCTGCAGGTAGCCACAGGGTGGGGAGCGGCCTGTCCAAAAGCACTCATGTCACCTCAGTCAGCCAACCCACCTGTCCCCAGCGTCTCGGAGTTAAATTCTCCCATGGAGCAAGGCCCTTGCCCTCACCCCCGTGCCCTGTGCTCCCTGCATTCATTTATGGCCTCTGGAGGAGAGAGGTAGGCGGGCCACAGGCAGGGCCTGGAGGTGAGAGATGAGGCTGGTGGGAGGTGAGTGGGGTGGAGAGCCCCCATCCAGGCTCTGCTATGACCTGAAGGCAGCAGAAGGTTCTAGGTCTCCTGAGAGGGCCCAGTTGTAGTGTAGAGCTGGAGGTGGAACCAAGTGGGGTGGGGGGTGATGGTGGGTGGGCGGTGGGATGGGGGAGAGAGGTGGGCCCCAGCTGTGCATCCTGTGGGCCATGCTTCCCCAGTGGAGTGGGCACAGTGAGCCCCCATCTTTCCTTTACCTGGCTCTGGCCCCTAGACTGCAGTCAGACCCCGGGACCCCAACCTCTACCTGCCCCTCCCCACCTCCCAGACCCCCAGGAAGGGGTGTGACCACCCTGCCTGCCCTCCTTCCCCAGCCCTACTCACCTACCAGAGCTGGCCAGGCAAGCAGGACTCTCCTGCCCCCTGGTGGCTGCCATGTGCCAACAGTTCTGTGAAAGGCCAGGTTTGCCTAAGCCAGAGACTTGAGTTTGATCTCCTGACCCAGGGAAATCATGACAACTGCCCATTTTGTAGTCCTGGAATATAGAAGAACCCAGTCCGTAGTCCTGGGTTCATGCCTCAGCTGTCCACGGACTCCCTGGGAAATGGGCAAATGTGCTGAAGATGTAGGTCCACTCCGATGGCTCTGGTCCGTCCCTCTGCCAGAACAGTGCCATGCACCCTTCTGCCCAGGAGAGCCCACAGCAAGCAGAACCCTGTGCACCTGCTCGCCCATACCCAGCCTCCAAGGCTTGACTTCTAATCTGTGTTAGGGGTGATGGCTGGAGCAAGCAGACCACAGGACTCTGCCTCCAAGAGCCAACACAGTACATGGCAGTCAGTGGATGGATGGATGGATGGATGGATGGATGGATGGATGGATGGATGGATGGCCGGCTGGGCAGGTCGATGGGTGGATGGTTTGGATGGTTGGATGAATAGATGAGTAGGTGGATGGAGGTGGATAATTTTGATGGATGGATAGATGGATGAGTGGACAGAAAGTGGATAGATAGATGGACAAGTAGGCGGATGGGTGGATGGTTTGGATGGATGGATGAGTAGGTGTGTGTGTGGGTGAAGATGGATAGAGGTGGATGGATGAATGGAGGTGGATAATTTGCATGGAGGTGGATGAGTGCATGCAAATGGCTGGCTGGCTGGCTGGCTGGCTGGCAGAGGACCACAATGCAAGGGCTGCCTCCACCCCATGCCTACCCAGAGTCAGGATCTCCCACCTCAGTGGTTTGGGGCCTGTGTGCTGACAACACAGCCGTCCCCCCACTTCTCCTGTGTGTAGGTGGGGACAGAATTCACCACCATCCTGTACAACTTCATGTGCAACAGCAGTTGTGTGGGGGGCATGAACCGGCGGCCCATCCTCATCATCATCACACTGGAGACCCGGGAGTGAGTCTGCTGGGAATGTGGGGTGGGGTAGGGCTGGCTGGGGGCTTGAGGCAGTGCTCCCGGGGTCTGGACACGGTAAGGGATGGTACAAGCTCTGGGAAGGGGAGTTTAAGGAGGGATGGACGCCCTCCCTGGCTGCAAAGGAGACTTGAGGGGGATCTGGTGTCCCAGGGTGGCTGGGTGCTCAGCCTTCACCCTCAACTCATCAAGACCCCCCTGTGCGAGGTGGGTGGGGAGGGTGAGCAGGGCTGGCAGGGCTGAGGACAGGCCCCCGAAGCTCATGGTTCTGGCTGTGCCCCTCCAAACCCGCCAGCGGACAGGTGCTGGGCCGCCGGTCCTTTGAGGGCCGCATCTGTGCCTGTCCTGGCCGAGACCGCAAAGCCGACGAAGACCACTACCGTGAGCAGCAGGCCCTGAGCGAGAGCGCAGCCAAGAACGGGGCCGCCAGCAAGCGCGGTGAGTGGGCTGGGCTGGGGCATGGGGCCGCCCAGGGTGTCAGATGGAGCTGGACCTCCCTCCGGGTGCGAGCCTGCAAGCCATGTGGCCGCCCTGGCTCCAGCTCCACCCAGCATGGTCCCACCCCGGGGGCAGGTATCCCTATGGCTTGACCTGCCCACCCCTGAAGCCTCTCCCTGCGTCCCCCTGCAGCCTTCAAACAGAGCCCCCCTGCCGTCCCTGCCCTGGGTGCCAACGTGAAGAAAAGAAGGCACGGGGACGAGGACGTGTACTACATGCACGTGAGTGTCCTCTGTCTGCAGAGCACACGCTGGGGCAGTGGGGAGGGGCCCTGGCCTAACTCTGAGAGCTGAGACCCTGGGCTCTGCAGGCAGCAGGCCGGGTGGCCCTGGGAGAACTAGCTCCCGGAGAGCCAGACTGCAGGGAATGGGGGTCCACCCAGTCAGCGACTGTGTGTGCTGCTGCTCCCCCAAATGCAAGAAGTGTCTCTGAAACAGGGAGGATGCAGACCCCTCCAGGGGGACAGTGCGTTAGGGGTCACAGAATCCTGAAGTCTGGCAGGCACAGCACTGCGACCCCAGTTTATACAGCTGTCACGTGGGTCAAACTACCCACAAGCTTTGCCAGGACGGGTCTTCTATCATGTGAACTTGTTTTTTCACTCTCTCAAGAATGAGTCCCTGATTCTCCAACCCCTGTATGTGTTGGGTGCCCCCACCCCAGCACCCGGAGTGTGTAGAGCCCCAGGGATAGGGGAGTGGGGGTGCTCACTGGGCCCCAGACCTGCCCCTGGGGAAGAGGATACTAGGGAGCTCCGTGAAAGGAGAGATGCTTCGCTGCAACCTGGGGTTCCCCCGAGGCCCCCCAGGGCCCTGTGCAGAGGGTCCTCCTGTCTGTGCTCAGGTGCGGGGCCGAGAGAACTTTGAGGTCCTGATGAAGGTCAAAGAGAGCCTGGAGCTGATGGAGCTGGTGCCACAGCAGCTGGTGGACACGTACCGGCAGCAGCAGCAGCAGCAGCTCCTGCAGAGGCCGTGAGTGCAGCCCTCCAGCCCCGGCCCCCCCCTGCTGACACCTGGTGGGAAGGGCGAACACGTCCACAGCAGCACCACAAGTCCCTTCCCCAAGGACGTGGGCGCCCCCAGGACAGGCACCCAGGGCCCCCACTTGGCATCCCCCTCCCCCTGGGAGCCTTCCGTGTACCATGGCCGTGTGGGCCACCCCTCACCGCTCCCAAGGTGGGGGGCCTCCTCCTAAGTGTCTGCTGACCGGAAGGGGAGGGGTGGAGGTCAGAGCTTGGCCACCCATGGGCTGACTGCGGGCTGATTGCAGTGGCAGAACCGGCTCTAACCTCCCTCCCGCCCGTGGCCGGGTCCTGCTGGAGGGCAGACCAGGGGCTGTCGGGCCCAGGTCTGGGTGGGACCGCTGGGTGAGGGAGGCCCCCCCCACAGCACGGGGCATCATGTGGAAATGACCAGGAGCTGTTGCTGTCTGAGCAGGAGCCACCTGCAGCCCGCTTCCTATGGGCCCGTCCTCTCGCCCATGAACAAAGCGCACGGGGGCGTCAACAAGCTGCCCTCTGTCAACCAGCTGGTGGGCCAGCCCCCCCCACACGGCTCAGCAGCCGGGCCCAACCTGGGGTCCATGGGTGAGTGGCTCGGGCAGTGGGGGCATAAAGTGGGTAGGGGAGGCCCTGAGGGTAGGTCCGGCTCCAGACCCAATTGCCCAGCTCAGGGCTCCCGACGGCTTCCTCCCACCAGCAGCTGCTGTCCACGGATGGGTGGCACAGCCACAGACAGTCCCCCTGTCCATTCCCTATCGTGGGGAGGTCAGCACCGTGCTAGCTTCCCAGTTGTGTGGGGCGGGAGACGCCTGACCCGGCTGGCTCTGACAGTCCGGCTTGCCACCTGCTAGGCCCCGGAATTCTCAACAACCACGGCCACGCCCTTCCAGCCAGCAGCGAGATGAATGGCAGCCACAGCGCCCAGTCCATGGTCTCGGGGTCCCACTGCACCCCACCACCCCCCTACCACGCCGACCCCAGCCTGGTCAGGTATGTGGGCTGCTGGGCAGCGTGCAGCTGTCTGCCTGTCCTCACGCCCGTCCACTGTACCACCTTGAGAATGCACAGAGGTAGAGGAGAGGTCAGGTGTGAGCATGCAACAGGTACTCAGGAGAAAGCACAGCACACAGGGGTTCCCGGAGGGACCTTGGGCGGGCAGGGGTGCCGGGCCGGCAGCAGAGCGCCACTCCACCCCGCACTCTCTCCACAGTTTCCTGACCGGACTGGGATGTCCAAACTGCATCGAGTACTTCACCTCCCAGGGCCTGCAGAACATTTACCACCTGCAGAACCTGACCATAGAGGTAGGACCCCGCTCACAGACCAGAGCCCAGCGCCCGGTCCCAGGGCAAAGCCGGCCTCCACTTTCTGGGCCCGTCACTCTGTTTCCGGTTCTCACGGAGGGAGGGAAGGTGGGGCAATCTGGGAAAACCCTGCTTCCTGAGACCAAGCCCGACCTAGTCCCTCACGTCTGGCTTCTCACGGAGTCAGCTGCGAGGCCGGCTGTGGCTGGACGTGATCCCGCCCGGGGCCCCAGCAGCTAGACCACTCACAGACCCAGCAGCCTGGCTATTCCCAAAGCCCGGAGAATTGCCAAGGCTGGAAGGGCCTTGGAGCTGGTGCAGCTCAGGGTCACTTAGACGGGGAGAAACTGAGGCCCACAGAAGCCAAGGCACTTCCTTGCCGTATGCCCACACCCCTTATGTGTCCACCCCCTATGTGTCCTGGGTTCAGATGGTGCCAGGAAAGCAGCCTGGGCACCACAACCAAACAGCAAGGCTAGTCTCTGGCCAGACAACAATGCCAGCACTGAGTCCCTCCTAAAGTGTGAGAGACCTCACTTGCTCGTAGCCTGGGGCCCCTGAGCTGTACCACTGTCAGCCAAGGGAAGCGCAAGCCTGGAGAGCCCAAGAGACGTCACAGGGGAGAGCCCAAGAGACGTCACAGGCGTCCCAGCTCAGTAGCCAGAGCCTCCTCAGCCCCTGCTCCCCAGCCTGTTGCTCGGCCCCTGCCCAGGCCCACAGGCCAGAGGTGAGGGCTCGTCGGAGGCACTGGGGCCAGTCGCTTGGACGGCAGCCGTGCCACGTATCCACTAATGCCCTCCCCGACCCCGTTCCTCACTGGCCCCTGCTGGGCTGGTCCGGTGCATATTAACCGCCCCTCACCAGTGTCACCCCTGTGCCCAGCATGGTGGGGGAGGGCTGCAGGGGCTCAATGATCTGCTCTGGGCCCCACGGGCCATGCCAGAGAGGGCCTCCGTTGGTCACTCTGAGCGTGGTCAGGGTAGCAGGACACAGAGCCCAGGAATGACTTCACCCCTACACACACATGCCCCTTCTTAGCTCCCCAGTGCCCAGGAGTGCAGCCTTGGCTGCTGGCTTCACTGCCAGGTCACAGCTGGGGGGCGAACGGGGACCCCTGGGCAGGGCCTTCAATGGTGGCCCGCCCGTGGCTCTTGCAGGACCTCGGAGCCCTGAAGATCCCGGACCAGTACCGGATGACCATCTGGAGGGGCCTGCAGGACCTGAAGCAGAGCCACGACTACGGCGCCCAGCAGCTGATCCGCTCCAGCAGCAACGCCTCCACCATCTCCATCGGCAGCTCCGGGGAGCTCCAGCGGCAGCGGGTCATGGAGGCTGTGCACTTCCGCGTGCGCCACACCATCACCATCCCCAACCGCGGGGGCCCAGGCGGGGGCTCGGGACCTGATGAGTGGGCCGACTTTGGCTTTGACCTCCCGGACTGCAAGTCCCGAAAACAGTCCATCAAAGAGGAGTTCACGGAGAGCGAGATTAACTGAGGGGCCGGGAGGGCACAGCCCGGGGTTCACGGGACCGTGGTGTGGTATCGACCCCGAGAAGCCTTGTTGTGTCTCCTCTTCCTGTTTGTCGGAGACTGCCTCGGGAGGCAGGCCGCAGGCTGTGTCCGGGGAAGAGGCCAGGTCCACCCTGCCGGCCCCTGGACGGTGGGACTGGCGTGCCGGGGACCGGAGCCGTGCCTGGGTGTGCCATCCACCACGGGCCTCAGCCTCCTTAGGGCTCTGCTGCTCTCAAGCGAGGTCCTTCGAGATACAAGGACGGCCTCTGCTGATGGACTGCCAAAAAGTATTTTTTGATGGCTTCTGGTTCCTGGCAATGAGCAGCTCGTGATTGTATCTAAAACACGTTTATTTTTGGGTCAATGCTCCAGACCCTGTCTCTGCCCGAGGTGGGTCCCTCTGCTGGACTTGAGGGTCCGTCTGTCTCTCACACTTCAAAACACTGCAGCTACCTTCCACTTCCTGCCCCGAAAGGAAACCCAGAACTTCCCTGTAATCAGGGACTAGGGGGGAATGTGGATGCCGCGTGCACGGTCCCTCCCCGGAGGCAAGGAAACTTCTGGTCAGTTGCCACCAGCCAACACTCAGGCCAACACCACTGGCCACAGCCACCTCTCTTCGGTGACCTTCTCAGCACAGGCATGGACAGCATGCTCCTTAGATTACTGGAAATTGTCTATTTGATAAAAATGATACCCTTTGTACTTGATGGGTCAACTTTTATTTTGCTTTCATTCATAACATTCCCTTCAGGGTCCAACCTGCTGGCATTCCTGGCTTCTCAGGTCTGTATAAACAAGCTGGACTGGGAAAGCAGAGGGCAAGCCAGGTAGGGGTCACTGCTTGCCCCCCAGATGCTGTGTGGGGCCATAGAGGGGAACACTCTGTCCGCCGTCCCAAGTGGACGGCTCCATTCTCTTGGCCACATCGGCAAGTTGAGCATAAGGCGGAGGGTGGCCTTTCTCGGGCCCCAGGGAGAGTCCCTCCCAGGCGGAGGGGGCTGTTGGCAGCAAAGTGCACCCGCCGGGGGCTCGGAGGAAGGCCTCGTGCTGGGAGGGCTCCTGTCTTTCCATCCTCCCAAGGATGGCACCTGGGCAGGGGGAAGGATGCACCATCACGAGGCACCCCAAGGAGTCAGCGTGCTGGGGGCAGGCATGGGGCTGTTTTCATTTGCAAGGAAACTCATGAGCCTTTGTGGCCAGACACTGTGGCCACAGACCTGCTGTCCAGGGCAGGACACAGGCCACAGAGAACTGTGGGCGATGGGCAGTGAGGCAAACCCCGTTGCTCCAGGCAGGCAGGGTACAGACATACGCCTTGGGTGCGGGCCGCACGGCGCTTCCCGAGCCCAGCCAGCTCCCGGGCTGTCCTGAGGGACGTCCTGATGTCCCCAAAGAAGCAGGTAAGCCTCCAGGCCAGGGGAAGGTGTAGACACGGCCCCCGTCACCCTCCGGGTTTGTTCTTGCTGCTGTGAGCCCCCCAGAACATGCCTTCCTCCGCGGGAGGCGGGAGGGACTCCAGGCCGCACGTTCGGAGGTGCCCATTCTGGACTCCAGCTCCGGCCCTCTCCACGCTGGACGGAGTGGGTGGTACAACACCAGCTCCTTCCCTACGGTGTTTCTTGTTTCACAGCGTTCAGAGCCTGGCCTGCGGGGCACGGGAGCCCCCCAGGCTCTGCGCCCGTCCCGACTCAATGAACGAAGCCACAGCCAGCGCTACCCCAAGCTGGCTCTCGGGGCGTCTCCAGACCAGAGTGCACCTCGGAAAGTCGTGCCCGGACAAGTCACCAGGCTACGCTTCCATGAGAGCAGTTGGTGCTGACGTGAATGGCTGTGTCTGGGATAACGCACCCCCCCCCCCACCAGTGCCCTCCCTGGGGACCGCCTGCCCCCGCCCCGCAGCCAGGGCTAACCGGGTTACCTTGCTCACTAGCCCAGAGCTGCCCGCGCACACGGGGGGCTGGTCTCCGCAGGGTACCCACCGCGCTAGAAGGCTGCCGTCACAGGGCCCGTGGACCCACAGCTACTGCCGGCTGTGTGCGACTGCCCACGCCCCCATTCTCTCAGGTCACCCCACACCGAGGCCGGGGAAGGTACACCGCTTGTGCCATTCCACAGAGGAGCAAACAGGCCACGTCCCGGGGCTCAGGCATCAATGCTGGGCTAGAGTCTGGCACTCGGTCCAGTGGCCACACGCTGGGGCTCCCCCGGTGGTGCCCCCTGTTCCACCCCGGGTGCTGGGGCCCCATCCCCCAACTCCCTGGGGTCCATGAACCCTGCTGATGTGGCTGGCCCAGGCCCAGGTCTCCGTGGCTTCGTCCCCGAGGTGTGCTCCCGTGGGTCCGAATCCAGCAGGGAATGCCACGGGGCCCCACCATGTGCCCCGGACAGGGTTGGTGTGGGGCAGGAGGAGCCCCCAGACATGGAGGGCGACGGGAGGAGGTCATCCTCCCGTGGGGACCCCAGGTGGCACATGCCATTGTGGAACCTTTCCCCCACGGTGCTGGAGGACAGGCGGCTCCGGAGAGCGCAAGCCATGGGAATAAAGTGCCCTGCTTAGGGGAACGTGCACATTGACAGGAGCAGCAACCGTAGGTTCGGAACTCCGGTTCTGCAGAACTCAAAGGTCAGGAGCACAGAAACCTCTGGGGGTGGGGGTTCGGCAGCCGTGAGGAAGCGGGAGCAGCCTGGAAGGCGAGGTCCCGCGTGTCCGCCCCGACGCTGCTGCCAGCCTCTGCCCGGCCGGCCCGAGATGCCCACCACCGTGGCTGTGCGCGGGCCGAGGCCAGGGCTGGGCTGCTGGGGCCGGACCGGGCAGCGTTGCAGATGCAGGCAGCCGCGTCGGCGTCCGTAGCCTAATGCACTTTAACGCTCTAAGGTGAAAACCAAGCACCACCCGTGTTTTTAATGTAACTGATGCTTCTTCAAGCAGTATTAATGGATCTATTCCAATGATATGAACTTTTTTTAGTAATGTAATCTTGGGAAAATGTGTTATTTTTTTAGCTGTGTTTTGGTGGGAAATTTTGTTTTTGTAACATAATAAAGCGCACGTTCTGAAGGCTGTCTCCGAGTAACTCCGATGAGGAAGGCGACAGCACGCGCGGGCGGCTCCCTGGTGTTCCCTGGGCTGAGGCTGCGGGCACCCATGTCCTCACACCGCAGCGCCCCGGAGCTCAGCGCTGCCTGAGTCACTGCAGCACGGGGGCACGGGCACGGCTGTCCGCACAAAGCCGGGTACCCTCACAGGCCTGATCTCGGCCTCACCCCCCAAGTGCAGGCCCATGACCCCTCATCCAAGCCCTGTGGGGACCAGTGACCTCAACTTCAGAAAGGTCACACGGGGCCCGGGGAGACCATGAACACCCTCCCAGCTGCCTGGAGTCAAGCTCGTTCACGTTTCTCTGCAAAACTTAGAACACAAAAGACACAGCAGAGAGCTCACGTCTCAACTCAGGCCTGAGGCCATGTGGGCTTCACTTCTGTTCTTCCAGTTCTTGGCCTTCTGGAGGCTTTCACGGACGCTGGGGTAGCTCCATAGGGACACCACATGCAGGCAGGCCAGGAGAGGCCAGGGGGGACCGGGAGGGACCAGGAGAGGCCAGGAGGAGCCAGATGGGGCCAGATGAGGCCAGGTGGGGCCAGGAGGGACCAGGTAGGGCCAAGTGAGGCCAGGTGGGGCCAAGAGGGGCCGGGAAAGGCCAAGAGGGGCTGGGAGAGGCAAGGAGGGGCCAAGAGGGACCAGGAGGCACCAGGAGAGGCCGAGAGAGACCAGGGTGGGGCCAGGAGAGTCCAGGTGGGGCCAAGTGGGGCCAGGAGGGGCCAGGTTGGGCCAAGTGAGGCCAGGTGGGGCCAAGTGGGGCCAAGAGAGGCCAGGTGGGGTCAGGTGAGGACAGATGGGGCCAGGAGAGGCCAAGTGAGGCCAGGTGGGGCCAAGAGGGACTAGGTAGAGCCAGAAGTCAGACGAGGTCAGGTGGGGCCAGGTGTACCAGCCGGAGCCCCAGCCACACTTTTCTGGTTGGCCCCATTCACACACTCTTCCGAGCAAAACCTGCTCAGCCCTTCCCCTAGAGTCATCTTGTGTTGCAGGCCCCACTGTGGAGGGCTGAGCAGACGTGCCCTCACCCCATCACTGAGGCCTGCCTCAATCCAAGCACACTGACACCTCTGGACTGGATGGGAAACCAGGACTCGGGTCGTAAATAACAGCAGCCTCTGAGGAATGACCACAGTAATGCTTCTCAGCACAAGGGCACTTTTCCTATCTTCCTTCAGAAACATCTTTTTTAAAGAAGGGTCTGAACAACAACAATTACTTTCAAATATATAAAAATATCTCCAACATGTCTGCTGTGTAACACAAATAGATAATTTGGGTTTAAAGCAGACCTGCCACTTTGCAAGGCACTCTTGTCCTGGGAGCATCCCCATGACCACCGCACAGCTTCTAGAAGGAAACGGGGAGGCCTGGCTGCACATTCCTGGCCACCCAGGAGAAGGGCGCCCACTCCTCTGCCCGCTGACCTCCGAAGATAGCCTATATGCTGGCACAGATAACAGATGGGCCTACCTGCACGTCAGGATAGGTCATCGTACCACGTAGGAGGTGCTGTGCCTGACTGAGCCGCTCCTGCCCTGGCTCTCTCAGACAGCCACTTGGTTTCTAACTACGCTGCAGCTGCCCCCCAGAGGCCCAGGGAACCCTGCGCCTGCCTCCTGCACCTGACACTGAGTTTTGAATATGCTCCAGACCCTCAGTGCTGCTTCTCCTGAGACAGCTTGCAGGGTGCACCCAGGTGACCCTACACGGCCATGACCTCCAGGGCCCCATGCCAAGGGGGCTCGTGCCAGCAGCGCCTCTCTGTGCACCAGGTCCCGGCCCCAACCTCCGTCTCCTGGCTCTGCTCCCACACCCTTAAGGAGCTGTTACACCAGGAAGGAAAACCCCTCGGCTGCCGAAAGCTTCCCCTCCCCAGTGTCCAGGGAAGGGGGAGCGTGTCACCGTGGACGCGCCTCTTGGTAACAGCCCCTGTGGTGAGGCTATCAGATCCCTAGCTGGGTCCCAGCTTTGAGTTTTGGTGTGATTCGTGGCGCTTCCGTCTGGACCACAGAGGCCTCAACTATTCTGTGTAACAGGTCCACAGCCGATGGGCCAGCCCACCCAAAGGGCCCTAACAGCTGCTCTGTGGGGATTGGAAGAGATTCCCTGGATACAGTGTGTGTGCACAGATTCTGGGCAAAGACTAAGACCCCAAATGGAGCTTGATAATCTTCTCCTGGTTAGGGGTGTGGAGGCCACAGACCTCCAGGGCAGGTACCGAGGGGGCCTCTACTCGACACCCCCAGCCCTGGGCCAGCATTACTGCCCCTGTCCACTTTGTGCAGGGACATGTGACTTCACCGGATCCCTGGAATGGGGAAGTCACTGTCATTTTACACGCTTTGGAACTAAGACATTACAGGCACCAGGGCATAGTCACGTAACCCTGACGGGGCGCCTACTGGATGGCGTCTGAAACATGTACAAGGTGGACGATCGCTGAGATGGTGCCGAGGCTGAGGCCCACACCCGGATTGCACTTTCACATTACAAATGGCAGATCTACTGCACTGACTAGAACTTGGAAGGAAATCTTGTAGAAAGTCAGCAAATCCAAGTTCTTCCTGTGAACTTCCCCGACCTTGAACGGTTCTCAGATGGTGTCTGCAGAGACACTGTTTGCCACCCAGAGAACGCACACCTGAGGGCAGCATGGTCAGGCCAGACTGGAACTCAGTGATCTGTACCCAGAGCAGGACCTGGGACACCCTACCTACTAGGACGCTTCTGCCCGAACTCTGGCACCCTGTGCCGGGATGCCGGTTTTGTTGGCAACCAGCAAAGGACCACGGGTGTCTCTGAAATAATAACCAATGTACAGGAAGATCACCCTCAAGAATGACAGTTCCTTAGAGCAGTATTAGAACCAAGGAATGGACCCTAGTCATCAAAGTTTGGAACACCTGGCTCCTGGCCACAAAGCTTAAGAGAATGAAGATGAATATGTCTTGAGCTCTCACTGCACAGGAAATGCCATCCTAGGGGATCCCTGGGTGGCTCAGCGGTTTAGCGCCACCTTCAGCCCAGGGCGTGATCCTGGAGACCAGGGATCGAGTCCCACGTCGGGCTCCCTGCATGGAGCCTGCTTCTTCCTCTGCCTGTCTCAGCCTCTCTCTCTGTGTCTCTCATGAATAAATAAAATCTTAAAAAAAAAAAAAAAAAAGGAAAAGGAAGTGCCATCCTGGTGCTGTTCCTTTGTGGCTGTTCCTTCGTGTGCACACTGACAAACGTGAAGCCAGACCATGTGAGAGTGTCTCTCTAGCCCATCAGAATGAAATTCTGGTTTTTCCCACTTGTCCCTGGTGGGTGACCCACAGCCTCTGGCTGTGCAGCACTGGCAGGCATCCCAGCTGACCATCACCCCATGAGGAAACTTCATGCTGATCACAGCAGTACCTGCATCTTCTAAGGACGCCATATGTGGGTGAAAGGATGGTTCAGATGCTACAGAAGTTAATTGTGGCAAATTGCAAAACTTCTGATACTCAGAAAGGCAAGGAAATTTTCTTTAAAAATGTGGCCCCAACTTTATAGCAAACAGAAAAGTGAAAGAAGATAGGAGCTATTGGCTAGTGAAGCTGGCGACCAGAAAAGGAGCACAGAGTGGAGTGGCCCCCTGGGCTCAGCACCCTTGGAGCGGCACCCACCACGGGGAGGCGCTTGACCAGCAGGAGCTACGAGGACAGCCCTCACAAAACTCTCCCGCCACCTGGCACAAACCTCCAATAAACGTGCAAATAAATGCTTTCTGCAACCAGATTGCAGAAGCAATTTAAAAATTGCCTGTTGAGGGGCAGCCTGGGTGGCTCAGCGGTTTAGTGCTGCCTTTGGCCCAGGGCCTGATCCTGGAGACCCGGGATCGAGTCCCGCGTCGGGCTCCCTGCATGGAGCCTGCTTCTCCCTCTGCCTGTGTCTCTGCCTCTCTCTCTCTCTGTGTGTCTCATGAACAAATAAATAAAATCTTTAAAAAAATTGCCTGATGATCAATAAATATGGACTGTCAGATAGACACATCTGCAACATGACAGGGCCACCGAGGCAGTCGTGGGTCAAATTCGGGCCTCACCACCCTCCTTGTGATAAACTGCCACCTGGATTAAGTGTCTTCTTTACATAAGGGATTCCTAAGTCTGCTAAAGCAGCAGATGCAGAAGGCCAGTTAAGAGAAACGGACAGAAGTGCCACTACTCTGGCTGCAGGGAGCAGGACCAGAGCCCCCTGGAGACTCCAAACTGCTCCCACCAGGTGAGGCCTGATAGCAGTGCGGAGCAGCCAGCACCACCCGGCAGATAGTACCCTTTAGAAGGAAAAACGAGTCCTTGAGTTTGCTAAAATGTTTTCCAATGGAACCTAAACCCTCTTTCCTGCAGACACAGTGGGTTCACATTACTTGGGTTCCGTATATAAATAAAGCACAGGGGCTTTCTGTGGTGGGAACCACTGAGAATATGTAGACAGGCATAAAGGAGAAACTAAGTATCGTTTGTAATCTCACTAGGGCAGGAAAAACCACAGCTGATCCTTTGGAATGTGCATTTTTAGCCTCTTCTCCCATGGGTGCACACACACACGTACACACACACGATGTATGTTCTGCTCTGCGGGGCCTGGAGTATGCATTCAGTTTTGTTCTCTACTTTCCCCCAGCTTGATGCTGCCCTCTAAGCACTTCACTGTGTCCTCAGAAATCCTCCCTAAGTAATGACCCTATAGTCCCCTGCGGGGACTCACCCCACGTCAATGCTGGGGCCGGCCTCCAGCCTAGCCTGCTCCCTAGGCTGGTGTCAAGAGGAACACTCTGGCGGATGTGCCCGTCTCCACCTCTGATGATCTTCCCAATATGGGTGCCTAGAGCTGGAACTGTCTGCGTCAGAATGCATGGACCGCTTTAGGCTCTTGATGTCAATTGTCACATGCTTTCTGGGACAGTGGAGCCAGACTGCCCCCCCGCCTCCCCCCACTAGTGCAGGGGCTCCTCCCGCTGCACCCTCACCAATAGTTCCATATTAGTCCTTCCAAGCAGACCTGAAAAGTGAATTCAGATCTTTTTTTTTTTTTTTTTAAGTAGCCTCCACACGCAGCATGGAGCCCAACACAGGTCTTGAACTCACGACCCTGAAATCAAGACCTGAGCTAAGATCCAGAATCAGACACTTAACTTACTGAGCCACCCAGATGCCCCATGAACTCAGTCTTAACTGAAACAGTCAACACAGGGCACAGCCAAGTCATTAATATAGAAAAATCGATCCCAAATCATTCAAACAGTTGGCAATGGGCATGGTCAATCAACCAGCAGAGTCACTGAGCATTTAGTGAGACACTCCAGTACCTCTCTGGACACTGGAGGGAGAGCATGAGCAGAACAAATGAGTCCCTCCCCATCTGCTGGCCTGCAGGTACTAGCCATAGTGAGGACAATGACAGAGGAGACAGGTGACACTGGAGAGCGCCGTGAGGAAGACCCAGGCAGGGTCAGGTGCTAAGCATGCAGGGAGGGGACAGGTGGAGCAGATGGCTAACCTGGGGTCGGCAAGAGTCCTGCAAGGTGACATCTGAGGAAAACCCCAACGACAGTGGAGCCTTGAACAGAAGTGTCCAGGTAAAGGAGGGGGCAAGTGTAAAGCCCCGGGGACCAGTGAGAAGGGCTGCAGTTGGAAAGGTGGCATCTACCCAGAGTGGGGGGAGCCTCATCGACTTTCATCTTAGAGGGGTTGCCCTGGGATGAACCCCAGGTGGAAGCTGCCGACAGAGAGGATAAGAAGTGGTGACACAGAGGAGCCAAAGGTGAGGATGGGCACAGGAGGGAGAGTGTGGCCTGCAGGGGCAGGTGCCAGCTCTGGGCACCTTCCGTTTTAGCCATGTATGTGTGTGTACATGCGTGTGTGCGTGCCTGCATGTGTTTGTGAGTGTGCGGACAAGTAGTGGGGACGTGCCCCCAGGACTTGGGGCAGGACGTGGAAACGGGTAGTCAGCAGTGCCGGTGGCAGGGAAAGGCTGCTCTGGGGGGTCATGCAGGACTCGGCCCGGCTAATCCACCTACCGCGGAGATCAGAGCACCAGGATAGGAGATGGAGTAGCTCTTACAGGTTCTTTCAGGGAAGAGCAAAGGGCCAGAGAGAAGCCAGGCCTGGATTTGGCCACTCGGGGTCAGTGGGGAGTTGAGGAGGTGCAGGCAGAAGAGATCCCAGATTGAATGGAAGGAGGGATGGGGATGATAAGAAAAGAGGGTTCTGGAGGTCCTGCCCCCAGAGGACAAGAAACAGGCAGTCAAAGCGCAAGGGGACGCGAGCCCAGACAAGAGATGGACTGCCTGATGTGGAGACCAGCAGACCCCACAAGACAGTCTTCCCACCCCTGGCCTGGCCTCTCACTCCTCGTCCCAAACACCCACCCACCACCCAACGTCGGTGAGTGTCAGCTGCCAGGTACTTCCACAGAGGGCTTGAGAGACAAGCCCTCAGCACTCCCACTCGGGCATCATCCTGTGGTGCCCCATCCCACGGCACGGGGTGACATACCTGTCCAGGCCTCCCCACACCCCGACACCTTGCCATCCGCTACCTTCTGTCTGCCTGCCCCTTCCTGCCCTGCCTTCTCCCTGAGGTCATACCAGCTGTCAGCAGTTGCCCTGGTGGCCCCAATGGCCCCTGCCTCCTGGTACTCACACCTTTGTGCAGTGTCCACATTGAACCCAGGGCGGGCCTGGGACCTGCCCCCACCCAAAGAATGCGGTGGGAACACTGTGCCAGGTCAGGGCCCGAGACAGGAGAGACTCAGCTGTTTCCATTTCTGAGCACGTGGACAGGGCACCAGAAGTGTGGCCGCACTGCTGAGGAGATGCAAGGAGAGGCCGTGTGGCAGGGGCGGGCCCTGAGACCATGGAGAAGAGGACCCAGGTGATGGCAGACCCAGCCCAGTGACCCTAGCTGAGCCATTCCAGGCTGGCCACCAGTCCTCTGACTACAGTCACTTGAATGACCACGGCAAGACCAGCAGGACCCTGTGCAGCCCAGCCTGGGGAGCGGAAGATCCCAGGTGGCTACTGTCCAGCGGTGTATCGTCAGCAACAGATAACCCATCCGTTTCTTTGGCTCTCAGACTCACCGAGCCCCTTCTGTTGGGCCGGAGCGCACCCCTGTCCTCCGCTTCCCGGGCTGCTGACAGATGACCTGCTGCTCTGGTGCCCAGCCTGGCTGGGATTCCCTCCTGGACATTCACTGTAACTCAGAGAATGCAAAAGGGCCTGTCACCAAGTAGGTATTTGAGTATCTGTACTGAATAATGAATCTCAAAGTCCCCTAAACTTGGACGGCTTCCTGTATGATGCCTCTTACCCCCCGTCTCAGCTGAGAGATTCAGTAACAATATTTGTCTTGAACATAAATGTTTACATACTTTTTGTTGTTGTTGTTGTTCACACACTTTTGATAAATGTCTCATGTTACTTACTTGCTCCTCAAACTGGGGTGGGAGGAGAATCCTGAACAGGATTCCAGCCCATCCTATGTTTTGGCCTGGATGGTGGTAGGAAAGCCCTGAAATGGTCACCATGGTCATACCTGGGAGAGGGCACTCTCCAGGGCACACGCTGTGTCTGGATGTGGTCTCCCAGCAACGAGTTGATGACATCCACGTCATGCATAGCCGAGTAAGACAAAATCCCCCCTGGTGAGCCAATGCGGGCAGCCAGCCTGGAGGGCTGTTACTGGAGCATCATGGCAGGGTCCCCTGGTCAGAAGGGAAGCGAAGTACATGTCCATGATGGGGGTCCTCACCTGACTTCCTCAGCAGACCCCGGGAAGCTGTCAGGTACAGACTGCTGACGGCAGACCCAATGGACCTTCTGGGGGTATGCCCTTGCAGGCTGCTCCAGGAGAAGCGGAGGGTGGGCTCCAAGCGCCTGGGAGGGAAACGACACTGGGGATGTCCTGCCCCCACCCCCTGCACCCGAGAAGCACATCTGGTCAGTTGAGCCCTGGCGCCAAATTCCACACCAGAGTCTCTTGGGGACCACATCCCTCCTCACCCTCCCGAAGCATGTAAATTCTGATGCAAGTGGCCACTGCTGCTTGCTGGGCATGAGCGGGACAGCAGCGTACCTGCCCTGAAACCTGGATGGTAACACCTCAGGTGCTGTGTGAGTTTTGTAATTAAATATCTGACTGTTTACCTGCTCAGTAGCCATCTCTCTTTCCAGATCCTAAGCTCAGGAGCGCAAAGGCCATTCTGCTTTCTCCCCTAGGAAACACCCCATGCCCAGCATGCTTCCTGGCAACCAGGAGCCATTCCAGAAACTGGTCAATACACAATGATGGGACCCACACTCCCTGCATCTCAGAGAAAACAAAAGTGGCAGAGCCATAATGTAGAACCTGGCCAGACTTAGGCTCAAGTCTGCACTGCACTCTCCCCTTGGGATCCTCCTGCTGGCGGGTCTCTAGAACAAGTAATATTCAAACAGAAAAAGCCACTTATTTCTCACTTCTGGAAATGAGAATATCATTTAGACATTACAGGTTAGCTTTAAAAAAAAAAAGTACCCTGAGTATTATACAAAATGGTATTTAAAACCTTAAACAAAAAAAAAGTCACTAGAAGTCTGCTCTTGTAAAGTCCACAGGCTCGCCATACCTGCTAGCATCATCAGAGCAGGACCCAGCAGTTCACTCATCCAAATTAGGAAGTCTGTTGCAGGACACCCCCTTCCCTGAAAACCGCAAGCACACCTGAAGGTCATGGCACAGAGAGCAGATCGGAATGAAAGTCTCAATCTTGTTTTTCTCTATGATCACAAACCAGCCCTAGGCCTGGCCGCTGTCACCTAGAGCCCTATTCCTGGTGACAAAAGGAGTCAGGCACATACTTTAACAGGGCTGCACAAGGCAGGGAAAAAATATATCCACCTCAAAATCTATAAATGCATATGGGATTTCTACCAGTATTTCTCAAACTTGAATAAGATGCAAATACTTTTTGAAGGAAAAAAATTTCATGCATTTCCAGCATTGACTTAAATTATTCTGAATATAACCTACAATAAGTAGCCTCTGCCAAGTGAATACAGCCGTGCCAGCCTCCAAGCAGGGGGGGGGCTTCCCACAGGACATGTTCCCAGCTAAGGACTCTGACTCCCCCCCCACTACGCTCCATGCCCACTGGTCCAGATGCTCCCCTTACAGCCCAGTGTCAGGACAACCAGAGCCTATGGTTCGATGCTGGTGGACCAGTTTGGTCACTGAAATAACACTGGGCTACTGGCTGCAGGGTGCTCACCCAGAGGTCAGGAGCAGGGACAAGACCACCATTTGTGACTGAGCACTTACTTTGAATGGGGTGCTGTAAACACAGGAGGAGCTCCCATTTCTGTAACTGGCAGGGTCACACAGCTCCAAGGGGCTGAGCCAGCACAGGACCCAGAAGAGTGGCCCTTAGAAGTGATCAAACGTGGTCTAATATTCTTAGATCATTAAAATATAAGTGCCGAGTTATGAAATGTTTGCAGAAAAATCTCAGATCTCAAAGGACACCCCAGCTTGAGAAACACAGTGGCCCCCTCTGTATAGTTAAGCCTTGCTGTCCCAGAATGGCCAAGAGATCAGTCCCTAGGTGAGGTGGCTTCTCCTCTGGGAGAAGCACTATCTGTGTGGCTTCAGAAACAGTCCTGAAAGCATTTCCAAAGCTTCTTTCCCAAAAGGAACGGCCAGCCCACAGTTTCTGAGTAAAAAAGTTATGACTGAAGGCCTAAGTCCCTTTTATGGAATACTGAAAAAGGCTGCTTCCGATAAAAGTTACAGTGACCGAGCTTCCGCCGTCAGAGGCGCACACTGGCAAATTCATGCCACAGGTCTGTGGCAGCTCCCCCTATGGAGCTCAAAATGGCTTTTTATATGTTTAGAAATTAGTGCCCGTTCAATAATTTCCAGGAAACTGAAGGGGTGGGTGGTGAGGAACATGCCCAAGCTTACTCAATGAGGCAATCATTACCCTGAAACCAAAACCACAAAAAGACACTATAAAAAAGCTACAGACAAACATCTCTCATAAACACGGAGATATTCGTAACAGGAATTTGGCAAATGGAACCCAACAATATATGAAAGAGGATAATACAGCACAATCAAGCGGGTTTTTCCCAGGATGCAAGGCTGGTTGGACATTAGAAGATCAATCGTTCGTTGTCTCAACTGATGCAGAAAATGTGTGTGATACGATTCAACATCCACTTATCATAAAACTCTCAGTAAAGTAGAAGCAGAAGGCAAGTTCCCCAACCCGACAGAATTTACAGTTGGCATCATACTTGTGATAACAGAGAAGGCTACCACCCCAAGACCAGGTACAACACAGGCTCTTCGTACTCTTATTCCACATCATAGGACAGGTCCCCACCAGTGCAATTAGACGAGAAAAAGAAAAGCAGGGCAGCCCGGGTGGCCCAGCGGTTTAGTGCTGCCTGTGGCTCAGGGCCTGATCCTGGAGACCTGGGATCAAGTCCCATGTTGGGCTCCCTGCATGGAGCCTGCTTCTCCCTCTGCCTGTGTCTCTGCCTCTCTCTATCATAAATAAATAAATAATCAACCAATCAATATTAAAAAAGAAAAAGAAAAGCATATCAGCTAGAAAGAAAGAAGAAAATCATCTCTACAGAGAATCAACAACAAAACTAATGGAACACGGGAGTTTAATGAGGTCATAGAATACAAGTTTTTATACAAAAATCAATCATTTTTATATAGTAGCAATGAAACAATGAAAATAGAAATTTAAAAAAGTGTCAACCTTGGGGTACCTGGGTGGCTCAGTCAGTTAAGCATCTACCTTTGGCTCAGGTAATGATCTCAGAGTCCTGGGATTCAGTCCCGCATGGGGGCTCCCTGTTTAGTTGGGAGCCTGCTTCTCCCTCTCCCCCGGTCTTTTCCCCTGTTGTGCTCTCTCTCTCTCCAACAAATAAAATCATAAAAAAAAAAGAATGTTAACCTTAAAGCTAAAACTGCCAGTTATTTTACCAGCAAAGGATGGTTTTGGGGGAACAGCAGAGAATTGCCATCTGGGACACGCAGGCTATGGACTCGCGCTACCTCATTTCACTTCACCTTATTGGACCCCCCGGTTATCAAGACACAGTATTGCTGAAAGAGTAGGGAAATGGATCAGAGCAAAGGGAGATGGATTTCTGACTGGGTCACCTTAACAGCATCCCAATGTTTGCCCCCAAGGCAACCAGATGTCCTAATCTCGGACCACAGCCCTCACACCCAACAGCCCCAGGGGCAGCCTCCTGCCTCCTGGTCTTTTCGGGGGAGGCAGAGGTGAGTGCTGAGGTCACCTCACCTGGAGACCAGCTCCAGACCTTCCCATGATTGACCTCTACATAAAGTCTCTTGCTACTTAAAACACCTAAACGGCTTCTGCTTCCCACACAAACCCTGAATGACACAAAGACCAAACACCATTGGGAGTCTGGAAGAGATCCCTGTACACTCACATTCATAGCAGCATTACCCACCAGAGTCAAAAAGTGGAAGCAGCCCTAGTGTCCATGAGCACATAAAGGGATAAACAAAATGTGGACTGTCCATACAATGGAGTATTACTCAGCTTTAAGAAGGAAGGAAATTCCAAAACATGATACAACGTACATCCACCTTGAAGACATCATGCATCGAGAAATATGCTATCACAAAAGAACTAATCCTCTGACAGGAGGGACCTGCAGAAGTCAGATCCACAGAGACAGCAACAAGGGTGGGTGCCAGGGGCTGGGGACTTAACACAGAGAAGGGGGGTCAGGGTGTCAGGAAGAATGGAAAGGTTCTGCAGATGATGGTTGCACAACAATGCAAATGTGCTTAAATGTCCTTGAACTGTGAGCTTAAAATGCTTAGGATGATACATTTTATGTGTATCAGGACAATTAGAACAGTGTGTTCTGTGATGGGGGAGGGATGCTATAGTGTACTACCTACCACCTTATATAGAAGGGGAAGGCCACGTAGTCATCTCATTTCCTCAATTATCTTGTTTTTTTGCCCAGATGTACGTAAGACTGGAACCCTCCCCTTCCCCAGTATGGTGCCCACTGGGAACTGCACATGTGCCGATGGAATGAACTGTGGCCCCACCTGCTCAGGGGTGTTGGCTACTACTTCAGATGGCAACTCTGGAGAGGCTGGCGGAATTTAATGTGATATCAGGAAGGTGGTTTAAGTCTGAGAGCTAGAAAGCTCCAGCATCCATGCTGCTGCCGACACCTCCCTACATCTCGGGTACAAGAGAATAACTGAAGGGAAAGAGCTTGATAAGTGAACTACAACACTCCCGCTGAGCATGACTGGCCACTAGTTTAACGTACTGCCAGCCTCTGAGGAAGCATTGTGCCCCATCAGTCAGAGTATCTGGAAATGCCTCGTGCCCAACACTAGCAGGACTGCCGGAGGGCCCAAGGGGGTCCTGTGCACAGGGAACATTCAGGGGCTGGCCACACACCTTGTTCATCTGCAAAAACATGTTGAGCTCAGACACTTGTCTGTGTCGGGTCACATGCGAATGTGTTTATTTACTGGATGTTATGCTTTTTTTTTTTAAAAGATTTATTTATTCATTCAGAGAGCGAGAGAGAGGGAGAGACACAGGCAGAGGGAGAAGCAGGCTCCACGCAGGGAGCCGGACGTGGGACTCGATCCCGGGTCTCCAGGATCACACCCTGGGCTGCAGGCGGTGCCAAACTGCTGTGCCACCGGGGCTGCCCGATGTTATGCTTTAATTAAAAGGGTGCAAACTCTCCTAAGTCAAGAAGGGAAGCACCAGGATAGGATCCTCTATAATTTAGAACTATAACTTGGCAGCTTTCCAAAAACATGCAAATTTTAAAGATTCACAAACATGCTTAGGTGATAAAAAAGGAGACTATGTGCAGCATTCAGCTGAACGTTCTCAGAACGCTCTATGTGCATTAAGTCGGGATTAAACCTTCTTCATAACATGTTAATTAGGAAGAACTCTAACAGAAAAGCCGTATGTGTGGCGGCAAAGCTGGCAGCCAGACCCACTGTTGGGGTGCAGCAGCCAGCTCCATGGCAGTGAACACGGGGGAGCTCTGTTCCCGTGTGGCTGGCTGGGCTGCACCTGATGCCACCAGGGGGGTTTGGCCATCATGCCTGATGGTGGCACCTGTGGCAAGGCCAGGATGCTGGGGGCTCCAGTGTTAGGCTCAGCCTCTGGACACTGGTGCCTGAAAAGGATCTGTGGTCCACCCAGCTGTGCCACTCAGGGGGCTGGGGAGCTGGGCAGGTCTCTAAGGCTCCACGTTCAGAACACCCAAATCCATCCACACTGCCACTCTGGTCCAGGCCTGGAAGAGCCGGACGACCCAGCCCCCACCCTGGGTCTGCCCACTCCTGCCCCCACCCCTAGAACGGGGTCTTCCAAAGCAGTGCAAGGACCTACCGAGGCAATGCTCGCAGAACTCCAGGGAGGTCAGCCAGCCTCCCGCACAGCCTCCGGGCTTCCCAGGGGCTTCCCGGGGGCTTCCCGGGGCACCGTGATCGCAAGGGGACTGTGCCCAGCACTCTGACCCCGGGAGTACCCCGCCCCACCTGGCGCTCCCGCCAGCTCGCCCCAAACGAGCCGCACCGGGCCTGGTTTCCTCCGGGTCCTCATACCTGCAGGGGCGCTCACACAACAGGTCCCTGACAAGGTGCTCCCTCTTGGGAGCCTCTCGGCCTGCCCGCTCCCTCCCGCTCCCTCCCGTCTCACTTCTGGCGCAGCCCGGTGCCTTGGCCTTACTTGGGGTCTTCACCACATTCCACAGCACGGTACGAGGGGGCTGAGGCCGCCGCTCCTGCAGCGGCCCATCCTCTACAGCACTCTCCCCTCCCGCGCCCTCCCCCGCAGCCCCTCCCCCCGCGGGCCGTCCCCCCCCGCAGCCCCTCCCCCCCCACACACACGCAGCGGCGGCGGCACAGGAACTCCCGGAGGCTGGAGTCGCACCGCTGCCCTCCCCAGCCCGGGCCCCGACCGCCCGCCCTCCCTCCCGCCCGAGGCTGACGTCCACACAGCGGGCGGCAGCGGCCGGGTCCACGCCCCCCGGAGCAGCGCCCTGCTGCCGTACCCCGGCCCAGGGACGCCCACGGGGCCGGGCCCCGCCCCTGCAGTCCGGACACCACCCCGTCGGGCTCGTGAGCGCCGCGAGCGCCGCGTGCCCCGGAGGGACCGAGGGCGTCTTCATCGGGAGCCCGGAACCCCGCGAGGTGGCGCTGCCAGGCGGGCGCAGAGGGTCCCCAGGCCCGGGCTCCCGGGACAGCCGAGCCAGCGCGGGGCTACGGGAGGTGCTCGGGGCCCCAGGTCGGGAGCGCCCCCCGCCCCGCCCCGCCCCGCCCCCGCCGCCCCGCAACGCTAAAGCCCCTGCGACCCCGCCCCGGCCCGCCCCGGAACCGGAAGCGCGGGGGCGGCCGGGAGCCGGGGCCCGGCGGGGGGCGTGGTTCTGGGCGCGGGGCGGGGCCGGAGCGGCCCTTGTGGGCGGGGCTTCTGTGAGGGGCGGGGTCCAGGTGGGGCCTCGGGTGCGGACCGAGCGGGGTAGGGCCGGAGCCCTCCAGAGAAGGGCGAGGCTCGGGCCGAGGGGCGGGGCCTGGGCGGGGCCTGGGCGGGGCTCTGGGCGCGGGGCTGGTCCCGAGCCCTTCTCCGAAGGCTGAGATTGTGCGGGCGGGGCGGGGCGGGGCGGGGCGGGGCGGGGGCCGCAGCCTCCCGGTGCCCCAGGGTCACCTGCGGGCGGTGCTCTACACCTGTTCCCTTGCGGATCCTCTCTCCCTACAGGGTTTCTCTCATGGACAAGAGGGTTTTTTCACGGATTAATGTCTATCGTTGCAAAAATTGGCATTGCAATTAAAAATTTTATAACGTAACCAGAAGTCACAGGCTTTGGGGCATCTTAATTTCGCTCAGGTGGGGGCCCTAAATGAGGGCCCTAAAGCCGCTGGGGCGGTCCAGGGTGCGGGCACAAGAGCGGGGCAGGGCGCCCCGGGGACGTGTGGCGGCGCCAGGAGGTCCCACCAGCCTCCACTCGCTCCAGGGTGTATTCTGGGGCCACGTCCCCCGCATTTAAGCCAACCCCAAGCATACCCTCCAAACGCGGAGAAAGTCCAGTCCTTTTCTATGGAGGTAACAAGACCAGAGAGTTGATCGGCTTGCGTGATGGAGTGACTTGGAGTGACTGCCCCAAGATGAGGTTTGTATTTAATACTGACTTCTCTATTGATTGAACTTCACTTTGGATTTCTCGTAGCCAAATGTAATAAGCTTGATTGATTTATTTTTTATTTTTTTAAAAGATTTTATTTAGGGGGATCCCTGGGTGGCTCAGCGGTTTAGGGCCGCCTTCATGCCAGGGTGTGATCCTGGAGAATGAGTCCCACCTTGGGCTCCCTGCATGGAGCCTGCTCCTCCCCCTGCCTGTGTCTCTGCCTCTCTCTCTCTCTCTCTCTCTCTCTCGTCTCTCATGAATAAATAAATAAAATCTTAAAAAAATAAAAGATTTTATTTATTTATTATATTTATTTATTTGAGAGAGAATGAGTTGGGGGAGGGGCCGAGAGTGAGGGAGAAGCAGACTCCTCCCTGAGCAGGGAGCCTGACCCCGGCTCCATCCCAGGACCCTGGGATCATGATCTGATTAGAAGGCAGATGCTTAACCAACTGGTCACACAGGGGCCCCCATAATAGGCTTGTTTTATAATTTCCTATTTAGCTGCAAAAGTAATCTGAAAGCATTTTGGGGTGATGAATTTATCTTTTTATGCAATTTTCTTGCAAGGGGTCATATCATGAGTTTTCTTCATCCAGGAAGAAAGAAGCCTTTCCCACCTTCACTCCCGCCCCACTGAAAGCTTGTAGAATTTTTTTTTTTCTGTGTCATTAAAGATGTCTTCAGATAAGCATTTAAGGGTGGGAAGGTCATCAGTGGGGATCCAGGCTTCTCACTCTTTTCTTGATCCTTCTTAGCCACATGGTTTCATTCTCAAAGTCCTGGTCTAGAACATTGGACATTGCTTTAAAGATGGGAAAACAGAAAGTAAGATGACAGCTCCAACCAAAGCAAGCCCCTCTCCACTTAAAGACCTCTCTGCTGAGGAATCTTTTCCTAGCTGGGTTAACTCCTGCTGAGTGTAAAACCCGAGTTCTGTTTAAAAAGAGAATGAGGTACCCGATAAGCAGCTATCCACTTGTGCTCTGGCCTCATTTCTAGATTTTGAACTCAGGGTGCCTGCCCGGGTCACAGTGGAGTAACAATAAAGGTAAAGCCAAATGTCTCTTGGGGTCAGAGACTTCACTGCACTGTCCCCAGCTCCTAAAACTAGCCTGGCACTTCAACTGACCTTAAATATTTGCTGAATTGAAGTTTGAAAAGAAACTGGAGTGGCCTCAGCTTTCACTGAATTTTTCTTCAAGGTCCTTTAAGCCAGAAATGGCTTTATTCAGCCACATAGTTTTCAAGCACCTGCTATGTGCTGGACATGTTTTAGGAACTCTGAGGCTGGGGGATTGGGTCTGGAGAACCCCCTGCACAAGAAAGGTCCTTTTTTAAAAAAATTTTAAATTGATTAACATGTGGTGTTAATCAATTAGTTTCAGAGGTAAGATTGCAGTGATTCATCTGTTGTATGTAACACCCAGGGCTCATTCCATCACATGCCCTCCTTCATGCCCACTCCCTGGTTACCCCCATTCCCCACCCCAGGGGCAGCTATTATGGGTTAAATTGGGTCTCCCCAAAATTGACATGTTGAAGTCCTCACCCCCAATACCTATTAATGTTCCCTTATTAGGAAGCAGAGTCATTGCAGAATGAATTGGTTAAGATGATTTTTACTAGAGAAGGGGGACCCCTCATCCAATGTGACTGGTGTCCTTATAAAAAGGGGAATTTGGACCTAGGCATGCACACAGGGAGGATGGCACGCAAAGATGAAGCAGAGATGGGGATGATGCTTCTACAGCCAAGGATCGCCAAAGATCGCCAGCAGCCCCCTAGATGCTAGGGAAGAGGCTGTGAACACGTTCTCCATCACATCCTTAGAAGGAAATGGCTCTGCTGACAACTTCATCTGGGGCTTCTAGAAGTGCAAGAGAACAACTCTGTGTTGTGTGAGTCCAGTCTACGGTATTATGTCTGACAGCCCTAGAAACCAGTAGGGAAGTCACCCTTGGGGATTCTGACTGTATCCCCATGACCCTTTCCCCCTCCACGTAGCTGTTCCCCATCATGAGGATTCCAGGTCCCAAGACCCTGCAGGGCCTCTGCTGCTCTTGGAACAAGCCTAGTTCACTCCCACCTCCAGCTGATGAGTTGCCCTGTGCTAGCGATGCTCTTCTTCCTGATTTTCCTGTGCTGGACTCCTTGGCATCAGATCTGAGCCCTGACATCGCCGTGAAAGCTCACCTTCTCCAGCCTGCCCACGGCATCTGCCAGTACTCTCCGCCTCTGCCCCCTGTATGTCTCTCCTCTGGAGCCCTTACCACGAACCAAAAAAGCTTCTGTGTGTCTGACCTCAGTTTTTGTGTCTCCTCCACTGGAACAGAAGAAACACGAGAGCAAGGACTAGGTTACCATCTTTCCATCCCAATGCCAGAAAGAACATCCAGCTCACAGGAGATGCTCAAACCACACAGGGAGCCATGTGGTGCAACTGTCCTCTGGCTGCCTCCAGCGGGTGCCAATGAGGACCTTAGAACACGAGCTGCCTGCGTGCAGTCTGGGACAACCCCAAGAGTTCATCCGGGTCCTTCCCAACCTCTCCTGACCCTGTCACCTCTCCATCTGCTGGAGAAGGAGGAGAGGTCAGAGGAGAAAAAAAAGGACTCTTCTACACCTTTAAAAAAAAGTTATTCATTAAATAAAATTGTGGCAAAATATAAGTAACACAAAAATGACCATTTTATACATACGGCTCAGTGACATTAAGGATATTCACATTTTTGTGTGTCTATCACCAGCATCCACCTCCAGAACTCTTTTCATCAAGACTGAAACTTCACCTAGGAAACATGAACTCCCATGCCCCTTCCAGACCCCGGCACCCACACTCCCACCTTCTCTCTGTGTGTTTAGACTGCTCTAGGTACTTCATATATGTGGAATCATGCAGTATCTGTCCTTTTGTGGCTGGCTTATTTCACTTAGCATGGTGTCCTCAAGATTCCTCCACGTTGTGGCATGCTTCAGAATGTCCTTCTTTTTCAGGGCTTAGTAATATTCCACTCTGGGGACCTACTCTATTTTGTTTCTCCATTCACCAGCCAATGGACAGTTGGGTTGCTTCTGCCTTTTGGCAATTATCAGCATGCTTCTGTGAACATGGGTATGAAAACAGCTCCTCTACCTTTTTAATCCACAACCAGAGCAATTATGATTCTATTGGAACTCTACGCTATCAAGGAGCCAATTGTTTTGTTCATCTTCTCATAGGATTTCAGGGTTGCAGGCCTCATGAGAGAAGGGACCCAGCAGATCAGATTTTTCACTATCTCACAGCCGGGAGCACTGAGCCGGGCACATGAGAAGCTCATGGGAGACATTTGTTTGTCAGGGGAAAGGAAGGATGAAACAAAGCCTGTTGAGGACTCGCATAGACTAGGAAAATTGTAGTGTTAAGCACTTCACTGGTGTTGCATGCTTTATTGGTGGATTTTTGGTTTGAATCTGTGAAAATGAAATTGTTTATCACTGCATCTTGTGAAAACATCATGCTTCCTCAGTAAATTTGAGAGTCACATGTAGGATAAGTTGACTTGAAATGTAGCCCATGCAGCGTGTATGAATAACACTTCCAGAGGCCCTTTGGAAAGACAGGCAGCCCTTCTCATGGGAGGCTGAACAGGCACAAGAGTCATGGACAGCTGCCAGGGGCCAAAGGTAGGCTTCCAGCAACACCAGAGCCCTGGTGCCACCCCAGGGGCGTTCAGTGCCAGGGTGGAGAGAAAGCCCATGGAGGCAGGCAGTGAGAAGCTGCTGAGGCCTGGTGAATGGGAATCGGCATTTTAACAAGCTCCCCAGGCATCTCCCATGCATGACACAGTTTGAGAAGCTGCCATCTCGGTCTATCTAAACCCCAGGTGCCCTAAGCTGCCTGGAGCCCGTGGAGGTTGGAAGGTGGTTCAGCTCTGCAGAGTTTCAACACTTCTGCCAAAAAGTTCATGCACTGCTGGCCTAAGCCCACCCAACTTTCAGGACTTGGCTTTGACTTGCTTCCCAAAGGAAGCTTTTCAGGGTCCTCCTGCTTCCTGCAAAGACTGTTGTCCCTCCCAGGCATGTGCATGACCTCAAGGCCCATCCCGACCTGGGCACTTTGCACGTCCTGTGAGGCCCATGAGACCAGCCCTGGGGCCTGTCTCCAGCTCACAGTGATCATCTGTGTAGCTCCCACGACTGCTGATTTTCAGGGCAGGCACATGGTGAGTGTACTAGCTTCCTAGGACAGTGGAAGAAAGCACCACAGCCTGGGGGCTTAAACAACAGGAATCCATGCTCTCACGGTCAGGAGGCCAGAAGTTCAGTCTCGGTGTCAGCAGAGTCTTGCCCCCCTGGAAACCTGCAGGCCAGGGTCCTTCCTCTGCTGTCCTGGCCTCTGTGGCAGTTCCTTGACCTCTAGATGCATTGCTCCAGTCATCTGCCCTGGCGAGACCTCTTCCCTCCGTGAATGCCTGTGTCAGTTTCCTCTTTTTATAAGGACACCTGTTGTATGGATCAGACCCCACTCTAATGACCTCCAAGACCTTTATTTCTAAATAGGGCCACATTCTGAAGTCCTGGGGTTAGGACTTCAACACACCTTTCCTGAGGGGGCGGGGGATTTACGATGCACCATCAGAATAGGCCTGCGTTTCCCCACCACTTGGTAATTCAGCAGCCAGGTGGTCTGCTTTGGGGGTAAAATGCAAATGGAAGGGAGGGCCTCACTTCTAGGCACTGCTAACCAGGGGCCCTCAAAGCTCCCTCCCTCGACTCCATGAACCAAACCTAGACGCTTGTCATTGGGGTGGAGCCTTGTCAGCCTGGGTCCCTGACCCACTGCCACTGACAGAGGTAGTCCTTGGCCAAACCTTAATCAGGCATCTGTGAGCCCTCCCTGTCCTTCCATGCCAAGCCCCAATCTAGCAAGGATCCCCGGACACTTGACATGGGACCAGTTTCCTCTTCCACACCCCTGATGGCCAGGCCCTGCTCTAAGTGCTCAGCCTGCCCTGAGGGAGAATCCGCCATCTGTCGCCTCTTAGCAATTTCCCTCCGTACCCCCCTCACTGGTCCTGGGCTGAAGCCCCGCTCGCCTGCCATATTCAGAGTTGAGTTTCAATTTCTCTGCTTTTGCAATCTTCGAATCAAGTCTTCCTTTCCATTCTAACAAGGGTCAGAGCAATTTTTCTTACATAGAACCAGTGGCACCCCTGCAAGGATAAGCCTCAGAGTCACTGGGCCATGAGGGTCACCTGGTGGACTCTGTGATGCCGGCCTAGGGCAGCATCTGGCTGCCCTAGTATGTACTGCAAAATGACAGAAAGAAAGGCAAAGGTAGAAGGAATCTGCTTTGCGGCCTCGGCGCCATCCAGATTGCCAACGATGAATATGGGTAAAAGCAGAGGTCAGCACAATTTATTTTTATCACTTGTCCCCTCTGTTCTCATTCTTAACTACACGGATGCTCCCTGTCCCCCAAGACAGGCACAGAAGTGATGCTGAAGGTGGGGCGAGGACAGTGCAGTGACCACCGGTAACAACTGGGGGCTTTCCTGACTTGATGCTGCCTGTGGCTCGAAGCTCATCCTATTTCCTAATTGAATCCTTACGACAACTCCAGGAGACGGGTATGGTCTCTATCCCCATTGTAGAGATGAGCAAATGAGCGCAGAGAGGGTAAGGGCTGAGCCGAGGACACACAGATACCAATATGCTGGAGCTGGGCTCTGGGCTCAGGTGGTTGGGCTCCAGCTGCCCTCCCACCTCCTTGTTCCTGTCCAGTCCTAATCCAATGTGGCTTCACATCCAAAACTGGCTGGACTTTGCATGTGCACATATATGTGTGTGCACACCCGTGCATGTGAGTAGGACTGCAGGCAGAGGCCATCTGTGGGGAGGACCAGGGCAGCACCCACAGCAAATTTTTACTACATGGTGGCAAATTCACACATTTGCCGGGACATGGTGGATTGCAGAAATCCTGTTATCAAGGACCGTATGATGTGGAGGTGCAGAGCGTGGCCGTGTGAGTGGGTGAGTACAACAACACCCACGACAGGGGTCCTATGGGAACCTGTTGGGGCACCTTGATCAACCAGGTAATATATCAGTGCTCAGCTTGCCCAGATATTTCAGGCAGTGATAACAGAGCCCAGCTTTGGGACAAGAGGAGGTGCAGATGAGGGAGTGGGTGGGCTGCTGGGTACGGGGCTGAAACGCATTTAGAGGGTGTGAATATCAATTAAGAGTGTGTCACAGAAATTCAGGGGGAGCTTCTTTTTTTTTATAATAAATTTGTTTTTTATTGGTGTTCAGTTTGCCAACATACAGCATAACACCCAGTGCTCATCCCCTCAAGTGCCCCCCTCAGTGCCCGTCACCCATTCACCCCCACCCCCCGCCCTCCTCCCTTCCACCACCCCTAGTTCGTTTCCCAGAGTTAGGAGTCTTTATGTTCTGTCTCCCTTTCTGATATTTCCCACACATTTCTTCTCAGGGAGAGCTTCTTACAAGGGAAGGGTGACAAATTCGAGTGGTGACAATTGCATCAGGGATGGATATGAAGAAACAAGGTGGACAAATACTTAGAAGACAGAAGTCCCAAGACTGCCGGGGTCAGCAGATGGCTGACCCCAAGGGAAACCAGTGCCACAGGTGCGTGGATGGGCTGTGCACTGCTGCAGAGGGAAGAGCTACCTCACGGGGTCGGAAGGCTGAGTGGACCTGGAGACTCAGTTCTTCCCAGCAAACTAGCACTAGGCTGTGTGTCGGATTAACTTTTGGGGGACAAGCCTTTCCATTTGATTATTTTTTAAATTCCTACGACATAGAGGAATGTGTCATGCTGGAATGTACAATTGGCATCTGGAAATACATGCCTGGTTTCTATGGAGACATCTGTGATGCCATACACACTCCCAGGATCCCACAGGATGTGGAGCTTCTGGGCTGGCTGTGTCCAGGGCTTGGCCAGGCAGCAGGTCCCCCACATGAGTGCCTGTCGCCCTCGGCAGCTTGCTCCAGACAGAGAGGCCCACGGCGGCCATCCGTCCAAGGCATCCTTCACCTGGCGGCCCAGGCCCCTCTGCCGAACCTGCAGATGATGCCGGTTGATGACAGCTCGCCCAGGAAGTGCAGCGTGGCACCCAAATTGATGGAGAAGGGGCTGATGCTCCTGCAGAGCATGGCTGGCCGGGACAACCAGGTCCCGGAGTGGAAACTGCGCCGGAGGCAGCGCTGCCTCAGCAAGTCAGCACAGGCCATCAGCCACTTCTATAGACAGAAGGTGCCAGGGCCCGGGAGCCAGACAGGGATGACTTGGGGCGGCCCACGTCTCCCCGTTGGCAGAAGGCCTCAAGGCCTGCTCGGTCGACGCAGCCTTCCAAATACGCTCTGGTGATGGCCAAAGACGGGCTGATGCTGGGAGCACCGAGAACTGGCAGCCCTGGAGTCTGGGAGGGAGATGGCCATCAGCTCTAGGCCTCCCTGTGGTGGGGAGGGTGTCTAGGAAAGGAGCAGAGTGGGGGGAGGAGGGGAGGAGGAAGGCAGAGCGCAGCTGGAAGGTTCCTGAATCTACCAGGGGCTCAGGGAGCCAGAAGAGCTGAGTGCAGCTCCCCAGAGGCTGCCCAAGTGGACGCCAGTGCCTGCTCCCATCGGTGCTCACAACTGTCCTGAAGCTTGAGGTTCTTGGGGCTGGGGCACGTGGCTTCCAGGGGCTCTTCCCTCAGTGTCCTGTTGTGTCCACTGCACCAGGGTGAGTCCAAGCAAGACATTAGCCCTGGGGACACCAGCTTCATGGCCGAACTGGAGGAGCTCAGAAAGATGTTTCTCTCGCGCCCCGGCTGCCCTCAGTTCAGCACCAAGGCCACGTCCATGTCTCATTATGGTGAGAGCCAACCACGAGGGGGGCCCCCACGTGAAAACCACCTCCTGGCCTGGAGGAGTGGGGCCACCTTCCCAGCACCTGTCAGCTGGAGTGATGCCAGCGTGGGCCGTGCACGGTGTGTGGGCAGGAGCACCTGCTCGTACTCGTAGCAGGGCCAGCTGGGAGGGAGGCAAGGAAAAGCCTTCTTGCTTTTCTCTTGTCTCATCCACCTGACTCTGTAGGGTTAGGGGCAGGGGCCGGAGAAAAGGTTCAAAATTCTGAAAGCTGCAGGAAAGAGGTCATAAGGCCAAAGGTAGGAACCATTTTTGTTCTGACCCGGGAGAGCAGGAGGCTTGGAGAGGGCAGCCAGTCAGTCACTCAGCAGTCCCCGGGGGCCCCTAGCCAGACCAGGCTGTGCCCTAGATCTTGCAATTGCTGGGCTTGTGCCACCTCCATGAACCCACATGTGATGCTGTCCTTAGGGACAGGGAGATGGAAGCTTCGTGCTTGTGGCTAGCAATGGGGGCCTTGTTCACATCAGAAGCGGGAGCCCCCACCCATGTAGGTCCTAAGGTCCCCTCAGAGAGCAGCCAGTGCTCCAGGTCCGTGAATTCTGGGCAGGGCTGAGATGGGCCCTGCATCCTGCATTCTGCTCATAGAGCTCCCGCCACCGGCCTTATTCCTGACGACTTAGGGGAAACAGGATCTGCCCCTCAGGGCAGAGGGGTCTCTTGGAGACTTAAGGCTGAGCCATTTTTACAGATGGGGATGTGTCCTTCCAGGGAAGGGAATGCACCACTATGCAGAGATGGACTTGCACCTGGTCTGTTCCGGGTGGGCACACCAATGGGCCAGCAGGGGAAGAGACATGCATTTCAATTCGGTCCCAGGTTTGATCCCATACATCCATACGACAAAAGTCACCTTTAATCCGACCTGAAGTTTATTTATTTTTTTTAATTTTTTAATTTATTTATGATAGTCACACAGAGAGAGAGAGAGAGAGAGGCAGAGACATAGGCAGAGGGAGAAGCAGGCTCCATGCACCGGGAGCCCGACGTGGGATTCGATCCCGGGTCTCCAGGATCGCGCCCTGGGCCAAAGGCAGGCACCAAACCGCTGCGCCACCCAGGGATCCCTGAAGTTTATTTTTTTTATAAAGATTTTATTTATTCATAAGAGACCCAGAGAGAGAGAGAGAGGCAGAGACACAGGCAGAGGGAGAAGCAGGCTCCATGCAGGGAGCCCGACGTGGGACACAATCCTGGGCCGAAGGCGGTGCTAAACCCCTGAGCCATCCGGGCTGCCCCGACCTGAAGTTTAAAAAGAAATAAGGGACACCTGGATGGCTCAGCAGTTGAGCATTTGCCTTTGGCTCAGAGTGTGATCCTGGAGACCCGGGATTGAGTCCCACGTCGGGATCCCTACATGGAGCCTGCTTCTCCCTCTGCCTGTATTTCTGCCTGTCTCTCTCTCTGTGTCTCTCATGAATAAATCAATTAAATCTTAAAAAAAAAAAAAAAGAAATGAAATGATAGTCCCATCAATGCAGGGAGGTCTTGGGAAGATGTGGCCTTAGCTGTCATCAGCTGACATTTTTAACATCCTGCAGGCTCAGCCACCTCAGCCGAGTTGCCCGAGGACTTGTGCGTTGTCCAGCAGGGCTCGGACATGAAGGTGGACAGTGAGGGCAAGGCCGGCTGGCACAGGGGTAAGATACCCCTGGGGTCCTCTCCCTGGCACCCCAGCTCTGAGGCCTCTGCCTTCACCTGCTGGTGCCCCTTCCTCCCCCCGCCCCGCCCAGGGCTCCTTGATCATGCTTCATGAGACCCTCCTTCCCAGGACCACCTGCTCGGCCCTCTGCCCCTTACACGGGACAGATCCCTCCTTGGGCAGAACACCCTGTTCCCACGCATGAATATACTAACTTAGGTTTATCTAAAGTTGATCTCTGCATACAGAGATCTCCTTTGTCTGGACGCGAGGAAACCCCTCGCAGATGTCCGGGCCACCTGGTGCATGGTGGCATCCGTGCCACCTGGTGTCTGGGAATCTCCAAGGGCTACTATGATGATTTTTCTCCATTTCTTCAACACACACGCTGGCAGGTGGGGAGGGATGGCCAATGGCGGTCAGAGCTAGGCGGCTTGGAGGAGCATGGCTGGGCAGCAAAGGGGGTCCCTACAAGGTGACACTCTCATGGAAGGCCCCAGGGCGGCCCAGCACTTGAGATGAGTCTGACTCCCCGCTGCATCTCCACAGGGTGCCCCCTTCCATTTAGTAAGAGTGCCTGTGAGTTCAACTACTTGTGGAAGAGGAGTGAATCCCAGACCATAAGCCCGGTCTCCAGCAGCCCAGTCCTGGCACAGAGCCACCCGAACAAACGGCTACCCTGGTACATCTCGGTCATTCATGAGAAGGTACGACCGTGTGTGTGCATGGAGCCCCAGGCAGAGAGCCTGGACCTGACACCCAGCCCCAGAGGAGGGCCAGGCCAGCCCCGAGGGCTCTTGTCGGGCATCTGGTTAGCCATCCAAGCAGATCCCCAGATGCGACCAAAACTGACCCCCAGAACCCTCCTTGGGCTTCCTCCATAAATCAGAGCTTTCAAGAATTTCTGACCCCTGTGCACCTGCATCCCAGTGGCTGGTGGTTTAAGCTGGCATTGCTTCCCTGGCTTGCAGCTCATCACACGTATCATAACCTTAACCATCCACATACCACTATTCCCACTTGAGAGAATATATTCTTAAAAATAGTAATAATCAGGGCAGCCCAGGTGGCTCAGCAGTTTAGCGCTGCCTTCAGCCCAGGGCCTGATCCTGGAGACCCTGGATCGAGTCCCACATCGGGCTCCCTGCATGGAGCCTGCTTCTCCCTCTGCCTGTGTCTCTGCCTCTTTCCCTTCCTCTCTCTCTCTCTGTCTGTCTCTCATGAATACATAAATAAAATCTTTAAAAAAAATAGTAATAATCAGGGGCATCTGAGTGGCTCAGTTGTTTAAGCATCTGCCTTTGGCTCAGGATCTTGGGGTCCTGGGATCGAGTCCTGCATCGGGTTCCCTGCTCAGTGGGGAGTCTGCATCTCCCTCTCCCTCTGCTCCCTCTGCTCTGCTCCCACACTCTTTCTGACAAATAAATACATAAAATCTCTAAAAAACAATAGCAATAATCAGCTTGGTGTGTAAGGGCCTACCTACGAGCTGATTCCTTATGATGTCACTCTGTGCATCTTTGTTTGTGAGAGTTTACCTGTCTGTAATTCCCTTGTTTGCTTTTGGGGTCAGAGTAATTCTGGCCTCAAAACAAACAATCAAAAAGTTGAGAGGCATTTTTCTCTCTGCTCTTCTGTTCTCTGGAAGAGTCTGCATGAGACTGGTGAAGAATTCATCACAGAAGGAAGTCGTGTGTCCAGAGAGTCCTCACGGGGGAGGTTTTCCAAATAGGAAATTTGCTTCCTTGAAAGATATTCCGATTTTCTCCTCCCTCTTGTGTCAGTTTGGATAGGCTATGTTCTGCGAGGAATGCCTCTGCTTCATGTACATTTTCAGATTTGTTAGCCTGATCCTGTGCTTAATGGTCTCCGAATCCCCCTCTAATTTCTGTAGGAGATTCCGCAGGAGCGAGAGCCTCCCTTCCATTCTGGACAGTGCTTCCTTGTACTTTTTCTCTTTCTCTCTCTCTCTCTCTCTTTTCTTAGAATCACCTTCCGTTGTTGGTGGTGAGTCTTTAATGACAGTCATGGAAATGAGCACCATAAAGTGTTGGGCAGCTGGTGGGAACACAAAACCCTGATAGCGTGGCTGCACGAATCTTCGTTTTACTTTTACCTCCTGACACTCTGCCTCCACATTTTCACGATTTTAAATGTGTCAATATCCTGTGACCACTTTAGGGAAAGCAGTTCCACGTCAGGGAAAGCCTGAGGATGTAGTCAGGTAGAGCCACACAGATCTGTGTAAAAGGATATTCTCTGCAGTGTTTTCATTTATACCAACCGTGGGAAGGAGAAAGCACTCATGTGTGAAGTGGCCAGAGGAAGGGCTGCAGGCTTGGCTGGCTCCAGGGGCTTGGAAGGTGTCCTTAGGGTTCTCCTTGTCTCATCTCCACCTGGTCTGAGCTGGCATAGGGAGCGCTTCTCCCCTGGAAGCAGGAGGACCATCTGCAGTGACAGGGACCCTTGAGAACTGCCCTGCCTCCCCACGCTGCACCTTCCCCTTCCTCTCCCCTGTTTCCGGCTGGTCCTCCACATTCTCATCCTTTCATCCTTGTCATTCCCTCCTCCCACCGTAGCCTGCAGCTCTTTCCTGGAGCCCTTCTATGGTTGCCTAGATGTTGGCTTCCTTGCTCGCTCCAGCTCCAGTCCGTGCACGGGAGGCTGTGCATCTGTCCCCACCACAGCTTCGGCTTCGCCCCTACAAGTCCTGATATGTCTTGATGATGTTCATTATCATTCCGCTTAAAATGTTTTTTAACTTCCTTTGTGCCTTCTGCTTCTTTGTTTTATGGGCTACGCAGAGGCCTGGCACTTAAATTCTAAACATTTGGAAAACATCCTACTTATGTTCCTTTCTCCCTGGGATTGCGCTGGGACCCTTCCCCCCAGGCCCCCGGGTCCCCAGGGCTTCCTTTACTGCTGCTCCCAATTCAGAGCTGTTCAGGGCAACGTCTTCGGTTTCCATTTATCCAAGAACATGGGTATTCATCTCCAACCCTGAGTAAGCGAGGGCACAGATAGTTTGAGCATGGATGGTGGAGGGGCAGAGGGCTTCACTCCCTGACAAGCTCTGGGGTGGCTCTTGGGGCGTGCTTCTGGTTCGTTGTGGGGCAGCATGGAATGATGGTGTCCCTTGCTGCAGCTGGCGGGTGTGGGGGCGCCGGCCAAGACTGGGCCTGACAGGGAGGCTTCCAGGAACCTCCCCAGTAAGGATTTGGGGCCTGCCCTCTGGTGGGAGTGGCTGGGATTTCAGGGTCCCAGGACAGCTAGTCTGCTCCTCCTGGGCTTGAAGCCCCCGCTCCACAGGCACCAGGTGGAGAGGGTGGGTCAGGAAGGAGCCTGCGTGGCACCCAGGGGCCGCCCGTGCTTTTGTGCCCAGGATCACTGCCTGCTCATGCTGGGGGAGGAAGTGCAGCGCCTGTCGGAGCTGGAGGTGCTACTTCAGAAGAGAGATGAGGAGGTCCTGGCCCTCCAGGAGGAGAAGGAGGCCTTGAAGAAGCAGCTAAAGTACCTCCTCAAGAGCAAAGGCCCAGAGATGTGGGTGAGCCAGGGCATGAAAGTGAGTGGGGCCCTTGTCACAGGCTCTGCATCCAATGCGTCCAAAGTTCCTGGTGGCCCTTGGGCCCCTGACAAATGCCCCATCATCCACATCCTCGTGGGACCTCAGCCCAGAAAAAGAGCTGTGAGCTGGACATCTAGACCCCTGTGCTTTGCTGCTGGCTTGCTTTCCCACCTGGGACAGGTCATGTCATACTCTGGACTCAGTGTCCTTACCTGGAAGATGAGGGCCAGCTCCTCTGAAATCCTGTAGGATGGAAGGGAGGCTCCAGACCTGGCCTCACTGTGGGCCCAGTGGGCATGGTGGCTTGGATTAGCCTGATCTTTCTGGCCACAGGATGTTCAGTGTCCTTGCCTATAAAGCCAGGAGGGGAATGCCACCCCTCCCCAGGTCTGGGCAGAGGATTGAATGAGGCAGGTCCTGGTAGGGCACAGGGGTGGCCCCAAGATGCCACCAGAGAACACTGCCTAGAAATGGATATTGCGGTGCCAGCAGGCAGGGGCAGAGGGAATCTGAAGAAGCCTGGGGGCATCAGCTTGCCTTCCCTATTCCCTGGCCTCCCAGGGGCTGTTAGAGATTTGTGGGCCCACAGTGGGCCTGCAGTGACATCACCGTAGGCATGGCAGGCTGGTCCTCCATTCTTGGAACAAAGCAGGTGTGCCCATTGCTGCAAGTCCACTTGCTGGGGCTGGGCCAGGAGAGTCCGAAACCAAGCTATTCCCAGGGCTGCCCTGTGCAGGTCACCGTCCCCCCAGGGCCACCCATCTGCAGGTCACCATCCCCCCAGGGCCGCCCATCTGCAGGTCACTGCCCCCTTCTCACCGACACGGAACCCTTGGCAGGAAGACACTGGGTCCCCCTCTCCACTGCAACATGGAGAGGTGGCTGTCCCCTTCCAGAAGGGCAGGTCTCAGCACATCTCTGGGGGCAGCTGAGGGTGCAGTCTGAATCCCTGAGGCTTACAGGAGTGGCCCACTTACAGGAGCCTGTGCCAAAGCCCCTGGGGAGGATGAGCATCCTGAAAACCTTCTTCAGAGATGAGGAGGAGCTGCAGCGCTGGAGGCAGGTGCGGGCTGACCAGGATACTGAGCGGGCAGGCTTGGCCCTGGGCTCCCCCTCTCCAGGGCTGCCGGGTACTGCCCAGGCCATAATGTCCTACCTGCAGCCCTGCCCTGGTGGCCTTTCCCAAGTTGTAGGCCCTCAACCCCATGTGAGGGGAGCAGGTACAGGGTGGCAGGGCAGCTCCTGGAGAAGCGACTCCCACTCCACTGCCCCAGGGGTGCCAGGCAGTTGTGGTCTCCTGAGACCTGTGAGGCTGGGGGCTGTCACAGCTGCTAGAGGCAGTGTCCCCACTGCTAGTGTGTTTCCTCCTCCTGCACTCCCGCCCAGGACCCCAACCCTCTCCCAGCTCCAGGAGGAGTATACCATGATCAGCAGAGGCAAAGACCTGGAAGGCGTTGGCAATGAAGAAGAGGCTGCGCACAGGGAGGCTGAGGAGGCTGTGGACAAGGAAGGGAAGGGCCCAGCAGACAGGATGGGGGGTGAGGAGCAGGAGCTGCTGGAGGAGGAGGAGGAAGAAGAGGAGGGGGAGGTAGAGCAGGAGGAGGAGAAGGAGGTACAGGAGGACGAGGACCAGTGCAGGAGGAGTTCCCGCTCCCTGGAAGAGGCCTTCGAGCAGGAGCTGATAGCACAGCTGGAGGAGTACGAGCAAGTGTTCCAAGAGTTCCAGACAGAACTGGAGATCACCAGGACCAGATACTCACTTGCAACAGGTGGGGCGCTGGGGACCCAGGAGCCACAGGAGAGCAGGTGGCCCAGGGGACCAAGGGACTTGGGGCAGGAGGCTGCAGCCTACAGCTGGGGCCACAGAGTCCCTTGTCCTGGCCTCCCAGTGCACTGCCCGCTCCCCCCATCCCGTGCTCACACAGGGACCATCACGTCTTTACAACGCCAAGTGGATTTCCAGGAGTCCCAACTGCAGCAGGTGAACACGGAGAACAACACCTTGCAGAAGGAGCTCCGGGAGCGGAAGGACCAGTTACAGGCCATGTCCAACAAGGTGGCCATGCCCCTGTCACGCGGCGGGTGCCAGCAGCCCCTCCCGTCCCACTGCTGGGCACGTGGAGTGGGAGACGGGAGCCCGGGGGGGCTGGTCCCGGGTCACAGCATGCCCCATGGCCCTGCACTGCCTGCTGGCCCTCACCATCCTCCTGGAGCTGCGTGGCTCCTGGCCACTTCTCCAGCGTCCCTGGGTCCTCAGGTCCCAGGGCTGAGCACACACACTTAGGGAGGCCACCAGTCCGCCGAGCCCACCTCTTGCTAAGATTTTCACGCACGTAGCCTAAAGAACCAAATAGTCCCACAGGCTTGTTGCAAACAGGGGCATGTCCCACTCTCCTCCTACATGTGTGCCTGGCTCCCAGGGCAACCGCTTTCGACTCTTCTTTGGGAATCACTCTGCAGGTCTCCAGATGGCAGGCTCCTAACGCCTGTTCTGGATTTTTCTCCATCGTCTCATTAGCTAGCGCTTCCCTCTTTCACACCCTCCCACCCTTGGCTTGGGGCCCCCAGCACGGGATATCCACCTCCTGCCAGCACCATCCCATCACAACGAGGTGGTCGGGCTATAGTTATCAGCAGCTTATGCCCACCGGGGACTCAAACATGGGTTTTGGCCAAAAGGATTAAGATTCCTTCTCTTTTCTGATCCACTCCCGTGTTTTCACTGGAGTGCATCCTGCAGTAGTCTTCTGATAAAAAAATGAGTGGGTGTAAATTTGGGGGGACATTGTATTCTGCTAATGTCCTAATTCTACATCTCGATAGAATTTGTGTGGAACAGGGTGCCTGGGCAGCTCAGCCAGTGAAGTGTCTGTATTTGGCTCAGGCCATGATCTTAGGGTCCTGGGATAGAGTCACAGGTCGGGCTCTCTGCTCAGCGGGGAGTCCGCTTCTTCCTCTCCCTCTGCCCCTCCCCCTGCTTGTGCTCACTCTCTCTCTCTCTCTCTCTCTGTCAAATAAATAAAATCTTAAAAAAAGAAGAAAAAAAAAAAAACTTCGTTGGAGCCAAACTGCAGCCAGGAGAGCAGTGAGGGCGCTGCCATGGACCCAAGTGGCCAAGGCTGCTGGAGGGAAGCCCTGCACATTCCTGGCTCTCGCCTGCCTGGGATCCGGGTCTGGGTGCACTGCTGCCTCTTTGGAAAACCGCCGAGTGCCGTCTTTGTCCCCGGTGTCCCCGGTGTTTGCAGAGTGGTGCTAGTTCAGGACTATTGCCTGTTCTGGGCTCTGAGGGCCCAAATGGGGACATTTGTCCTTCATCTTGTTTCCTGAATTCTCCCCCTGGCATCACCAGGCCCCTGTTCCTCCTCCTCTTGCTGTGCACTCCCCTGCTCGCCATCTCCCTGTAGTTTTGCTCTACTGTCCACATGCTGGTCACGTTAGCCACAGCCACCTCCTGCCTCTGCCTTTGTCACGCTATGGCTTCCGCGATCACTCTTATTCTCTGAACGTCCTTTTGTCTTTTATTTCATGGTTCGGTGTCTTGCCTACCCCATGGAACACTTACCATCTCTGGGCTTAACTTCCTACACCTTTGTGATCTCCTGCAAGGGCCCTGGGTCCCTTTGTTTTAGTCTCTGTCACAAGAGAGTTTCGCTCCAGCATGAGAGCCGAGCACGGCTCTGAGCATATGGGGTATGTGTGGGTACTTTAGCTGAGTGTTTGGAGGTCCTCGTGTTAGGTCAGGTTGCCCTGGAATCTGGGAACCTAGAAGTTTCTTCCCTGGAATATAAAGGCCTTGCTGCCTGTGTTCTGGGAGCCAAGCTGGGAAGACGGTTGGGGCATCCCCACTGGGGACCCGCATCCTGCATCTGGAGCCTGGGGTCTCCCCACTCCACTGCGCCTGGCACATCTCCAGCCAGAGACTCTCTGCGGTGTCCCTGACATCCAGTCTGGCAGGTGGACAAGGAGCAGGGTCCTGGCTGCTTGAGGGTGAGGACTGGTCTGCGGCTCTCAGTTTCTGAGAAATCCTCCGCCGATCCTTCCCACATCAGGCTCCAGATCCAGAAGAACCCACAGCACCAATTTCTGAGATTTAGGGACTCTGAAGAGTGAGCTGGGCTTGTTCTCCATGCCCCTGTTGCTGGCCCTGCTTTCCAGTGCCCCATGGGGGTGCCGTCTTCCCCCTTCTTGTCCTCTGCAGAAGTCCCACTGCTTTCATCTTACTGAGGTTCAGGTGGAAGAGCTGCTCGGTCTGTCCTCTTGCCCCCGACCTCCTGAGCCAACTGCCTGTCTGCCTTCCAGTTCTCGAACCTCAGGGAAGACAAGAAGCATGAAGAGATGATGGGCGTCATCGAGAAGGACAATCTTCTTCTCCGCCAGGTGACCGCCAGGCATGGTTAAACTGTCAGCCAGATGGCTGTTCTTGCTCTAAGTCCTGACAGTGTGGGGAAGATGAGCTGGAGAACCCCTCCACAGTGAGTCAGGCCCCCCTACCTCAGGCAGCACCCTGTCCACCAATTGCAGGAGCACCTGCACACAGAGGCCTCGTGCCATTGTTGGCGATCAGACTCGACCCCATGAGAGTTGGCTGACTTCAGGAGGGGAGAAGGGGCGGGGAGCGGGGCAACCCGTTTGGGCCAGGTGGGCCTACTCGCCTACCATCCCCGGTTCCCCTGCAGCAAGTGTCCGAGCTGCAGAGCAAACTCGCGAAGCAGGAACACACCATCTCGGAGTTCGACGCCAAAGTCAGCGAGCTGCAGGCCCAGGTGAGCCAGAACCAGAACCACCTGCAGAGACGCAAGTGGCTGCAGGAGGAGATGTTGAGCAAGAATGAGATGATCCAGCAGGCGGAGCAGCAGGCGCGCGTGGCCCTGGAGAGCGCCCAGTCCCGGGTAGGCCCCAGGTGCAGAGCGCCAGCGCCCTCGCCCACGGCCGACGGAGGCAGACAGGGTCTGAGGCTCATTTCCCTGGTATCCCTGCCCCTGGCACAGAGTTGACGCTCCAGAAACAGTGGCAGAGAGGGCAAAGGTGTGATGGGGCTTGCACACTTTGGCCAGGGTGGCAGGAGGGAGCCCCCAGGGCGGAGTGGCCTCGTTGGCTCCATGTATGGCTTGTGCTGTGAAGGGGCACAAGGCTTTGGACAGCCGGCCAGGAAGGAGAGCTCCAGGCCGGGGGTATGACAGTAAGAGTGCCATCCATTTACAATTTCCGGGTGCTTGTGCGGGTCCAGCACTGTTCTAAACTGCTCAGTGAAGTCCCCTAACATCCTGAACAAAGCTACGAAGCAGGTGTTCTTAGCATCCTCACTGGACACATAAAGCGCTTGCAGCCCAAGGGAGCAAAATAACCTGCCTGAGGCTGCAGAGCTTGGTAGGGCTGGTGCTGGGATGTGAAGAGCCGGATCCCACATCTGACCCCCCGATGCTGCACGTGAGCTATGGCCCAGGGGGAGGCCGAGGTGCCCTCTGCTGAGGTACGCAGGCCAGAAAGGAAATCAGCAAAGAGCCATCCTGATTCCAAATCCCAAAACCAGCAAAAAGAAAGGTCCTGTGCATGTAGGCTTTTGACAGAGCACCTTCCCCACCCACCCAGAGCCCTGCTGTGTCCAGGAGTGTTCTCCTCCCCCGGGTGCCAGCCTCCTGCTGGATGGCTCGGCAGTGTCGCCGGGGGCCCTTCACCTGTTCTCTTGCATAAAGCTGTGTTTCGGATCCCGCAATACACGCAGCTGGAGCGTTAGCCGGTGATGGTATATCGGTAGCTGGGTGACTCTTGTCTGGAATGCTGTACTGGGAAAGTCTGGGAGGGTCTGGGGTCCGCAGGAAGAGGTGCCGAGCACCGTGAGTGACGTCTGAGTCAGCCGGGGTGTGGGGCCCTGTGGCCAGACTCCCCAGGTGATCGCCATCCCTTATCCAGCCGGGGTCACCTCCAGGACCACCTCCAGGGGGGGCGAGCCCCCCCTCACCATCTGTTCCCTCAGTGACCCCTACACCCAGTACAGTATCTGGCAAAGAGCGGGCATCAATCCACATGGGGGGATCCCTGGATGGCACAGCGGTTTGGCGCCTGCCTTTGGCCCAGGGCGCGATCCTGGAGACCCGGGATCGAATCCCACGTCGGGCTCCCGGTGCATGGAGCCTGCTTCTCCCTCTGCCTGTGTCTCTGCCTCTCTCTCTGTGTGTGTGACTATCATAAATAAATAAATAAATACCTAAAAAAAAAAAAAATCCACATGGGAAAGAAAGGAAGCCCCCTCCCCACCCAAGGTCAAGAGCTCCTAACATCCCCTCTGTCACTTAAACACTGTCTCAGAGGCAAAGTGGACAAGCCTGCAGCCCTTTTTAGGCAATGCAAACTCTCTTTCGGCTGGCTCTCACCCGGTACTCCTGCATCATCAGGGCTCCTGGACACAGGGTGAGGAGCTGTGCTGAGCAGCCACCATGACTGGGGGGACCCGTCTGAGTGCTCTTGGGGTCCTGCGCGCGCGCACACACACACACACACACACACACACACACTATGATGCCGATGACAGCAAGACTAGACAGCCTGAACTCCATCCTAGTTAACACCTGGTTCATGCAAACAGCCATTACAAGAAAAGGAAGAAGGGCTGGGGGTGCGACCGGGCGGGGCCTGCAGGTGTTCCCCCCAGTGCTAACCGGAGGGGCTGAGAAGCATGCAGGGTGCTCCTCGGGCATTGGGAGTCTCCCCTGGAGTCAGGAGGGGACCTTGGGGAAGGGGGAATAGCCTGTGGGATTGTTCGGAGCCCTTGTACTATTTTTCCTTTCTTAAACCATGTGCAGGTTTTACTTTTTCAATTAAAAAAAAAAAAAAGAGTGGAGCGACTTAAAGCCTGGGTGTCAGGCCGCCCTGGGCCTGGGTTTTGATCTGGCACCTTCTAGCTCACAGGCAGACCAGCTGGCCTCTTCAACCATGTCCAGTTCCTAAAGCTGTGAAATGTGAGGACAGACCTACCTTCCGGAAAGCTCCACTCGGGTGGGTGTGATGTGCCCCCTCCTTCCCTTTGCTCACAGCTTGAAAGACTGAGAAACAAGATCATCCAGGCTACCTTCAGCACCTCCGGGGGCAAGTCCTTTGCCACTGAGATCTCGGACAACGACATTCTAGAAGCCTTGCAGGTATCTCCAGTGCTGGGATGCCTCCTCGTCCCTGAGGCTGTGTCTCTAGGCAAGAGTGTGCTGATGTGCAGCCCAGGGGCTGGGGGGTGGGGAGCTGCATGGATGCTGGGGATCCCCATTCTTGTCCTGGCCGTGTCACTCTTCCACTGGGACCCTGGAATCATCCTTGCTCTCTACTCAGGCAGAGGGGGCCAGATGTCCCGAAAAGGTGGTGATGCTGGACACCTGGCAAAGCTAGGCTGCTCTCAGCATTCATCTCTAGGGTGCTGTTGGGGTCTTGGAGATTGTCCAGCAGCAGGAGACTCCCCCAGACTCTGTCCAGCTCAGCCTCTGTGGGGATGCTTCTTGGTGCTTTGGTGTGACTTGTCGTCTTGCTGACCTCAAGCAGAGGCATCCCAGGGACGGGGGTGCGGGAGAAATAGTGCAGGCTTTGGGCTGGCAGGGTCATGTCGTTATCCCTGTGGGCCTTGGCTGAGAAGCTACAGGCTGGTCACTTGAGTTCACTGAGCGGCAAGCCTCTCTCTGCACACAGACATGGTGGCAACAGGGCTGGGAGAAGAGCTCCTGACTATCCCTGCTCTATGCAAGGCCATATGGACTTCTCACTAGGGGCTGCTTCTGTCCCCATGCCCCAAGCCTCCTGTGCATGGCCCTCCGCCCCAGCAGCTGCCTGTGATCTTGCAGTGTCCACATGTCCCAAAGACCTGATTTCTTTCCTCTATGTTGTGGGGGGGTCCCGGGTCAGTAGTGCCCCTGGAGGGTGGCAACAGTCCTGGAGGGTGGGCTGCAGGAGGGCCTGGGGAGACGGCTCTGCAGCCTAGCTCCTGTTGCTGGGTGTGGGGGAGAGGAAGGAGGGAGGAATGGGAAGGGGGATGGGAGAGGTCATCAATACCACTCAGGAGCCAGGAAGGAACCCCTCTCCTGGGCCAGTGCGGCACACAAGACAGTGATGTGCCAAAGCAGGAGAGGTGAGGGAGGTGGCAGGCCACCTCCCTGTGTGCAGGACAGAAGGGACTTGAGGGACAGACTGGATGGCTTCTGAGGTCTCTTGGTCTGGGTTGCTTGAAATTCTCAGAGGACATAAGAGATGTAGTTAGTGCTGCTTCAGGGGACAGGTGTATCTCTGAGATGTGGCGGGCATCTCTTCCCAACTCTGCGTCCTATGGCCTGTGGCTTCACCTCCCGGGCTGGGTCAGCAGTGCTGGGGGTGTTTCCAGCCCAGAGCTACCCCACCCCACCTCAGCCCATTCACCGCACACCCTGCTGCCAGCACCCTCTGGGGGAGGAGAGGTCCCCACAGCCACAGGCTTCTGTTCCAGAGGATCATTACAGAAAGAGCCGACTACTATAATCAGCTGAAACAGAAAGGTGTCCGAGTGCCTCCGCTGCAGCAGGCCGAGGCTTTATCTTCCTCAAGCAAGTCCAAGAAGCTACCCTCCAAGTAGACCCCGACGGTGCCCCCGGAACCGCGGCCCAGTGGAGGCCGGCACCCAGCTCAGGGGGCCACCCCCTGTGTTTTAGAATTAAACTCTGCTGTTGGCCATGGGCTCAGCTTTTCCTTCCCCGGGACTCGTGGGCCTTGGGCTACAACCACAGCCTCCGCCTGCACCCCTGGCTCCTTCCTGGGAAGACTCCCATACGGAGCATGGCTGCCAGGCTGGGAGGCTGGAGCCTGGGTGCCCATACACTCCTGTTCAGCCCGCCCTGGTCCTTCCTTCCACCTGCTGCAGCACAAACCTGGGAGGTGGGGGCTCCCCTGGCTGGGGCGCTGCTTTCTTGCTGCGACCCCTTTGGAAGAAGGTGGAGGCGGTTTTCTACTGTTCCCTCCATGGCTGCAGAGTGAAAGCTCCAGGGGGCAGGACCCCTCATCTGCGCAGCCTACCCCGGTCCCGCAGCTCGCAGGCTGAATGCAGGCACCCGGCAACGGCGTCCTGACTTCGCCCTCCACCCTCCCTCCACCTGTGCGCGCAGCTGGACTCTCCTGCGCCGCGCTCGGCACCTCCACCCCCCACGGAGGGCGCTGGAGGAGCTGAGCCAGGAACTCCGCTCAGGCTCCCGAGGGGCGCCCCCTTGGGCCACCTCGCCTCCGCCTCTCTGTACAGACCCAGGCGCGCCCCGAGGCTCCAGGGCCCGGCACCTGCGCCCTCTAGGAGTGGACCTGGCCCTCTCACCCCTGGGACCCCCGAGGGTCCTGCTGCCCCCGCGGTCCTCTTTCCTCTACGATCCCTCGCCCCGGTGTCCCCCTCCCCTGCAGACCCACTCCTCTGAGGTCTCCCTCCCCTGGGGGCCCCTCTCCCCCTGCAGCCCCTACAGCCCTGTCCCCTGCAGCACGCACGCCCTCCGGCGGCGCCCTCCGGAACACCTGGGCCTGGGGTCAGCGCCTCCGAGAGCCCGGTGCCTCCCCGCCCCGCCCCGAGGCCCCGCCCCCAGGCCGCCCCGCCCCGAGGCCCCGCCCCCGAGGCCGCCCCGCCCCGAGGCCCCGCCCCCCGAGGCCCCGCCCCTCCGAGGCCCCGCCCCCGGCCGGGGACACGTCTGCGCTGCGCGGAGGGCGGGAGGCAGAGGCCGGTGGACTTGCGCCGGGGGCAGCCTCCCCGGGCGGGCGGACGGAGGAGGTGGGCCTGGCCGCGGCCTCCCTGCCCTGCGAGCCGCCGCCCGGGAGAGCGGAGCCGCGGGGCCGGCGGGGGCGGGGGGTGACCCGGCCACGTGCGGGAGCTGTCCGCTCGCCTCCTGCTGGCCGCCGGAGGGGTGAGGGGAGACACCCCAGCTCCTCCCGGGGCGCCCGTCCCCACCTTTTCTTTGCCATTTTTTTCAGGTTGGAGGCATCGGCCACTCCTCGGACCTTGACCTGGGGCCTGGGAGGAGGCAAACCACAGTGGCCAGGCTCTGACCACCCGACCACCTTCCTGGGTGCTGGAGTCTGGGCGTCCACGCCAGGACTCTCCCTTTGTAAGTTGTGGGCTCCCCGACGGTGCTCTGGGGGCGGGGGAGTCTAAGGTACCAGTGGCACCCCCGAGGGTCCCCACCTTGGCGAGTGTCTCCGGGCAGCGCAGCCCCGGCTCCTGCTACAGGCTGTGAGCCTCCGGTGGGGGCCTGGAGAGTGAGGCCCTCAGGAGCTCAGTGCTGGGCCCTCACCAGTTTCCAGTGGCTCTGTCCAACCGGGATGGCCTGAGAGCCGCAAGCTAGTCTCCATCAGTTGGGAATGCTTTCTGCCGTGCGGGACAGGAACCCAAGCTTGAACAGGTGGGGGGCTGACTCTTCTCACCAAGAAGCCCAGGGCTGGGTAATTGGTGTGGATTTAGAGACTCAACACCATGAGGGCAGGTGTTGCATGGATATCCGGGTTGCAAGGTGGCTGCTGCAGTTCCCGCCATCGCACCAGGGCAGGAAGAAAGAGGTGGCTACTATTTCTTTGGTGAAAAGAAGAAAGCCCCAGCTCCTGCTACACCCCAGCACTTTGCCCTCACCGGGCTGACATGGGAAGGCAGGGGCCAGGGTGTGACGCTTGTCTTACTCGGGGTGGGACATTGCAGCCTGGAACAGGATGGGGATTGTGCCCACAGGCAGCAGAGGGGGCATGTTAGGTAGACACCTAACAGAGCTGGCCCAGAGCCCCTCTCCCAGATACCTGGGAAAGCACAGCCCACACCCAGCGGACGCTCGGCCTCCCTTGGGCCTGTGCACAGCCACTGACCTGAGTGGCTGCTGTAAAGCAGGTGCTCCCACCTGCCAGGCAGGCCTTGTGGCTCTGAGCCAAGCTCCCTTCCTGCCTCCCTTGGCCTGACACTGGGAAAGAGACGGACATGGAGGCACGGCAGGAGTTTAAGAACTGCCAGGTCTCATGAGTTTCTGGGTTGGTCTCTTGCTGTTTAGTGGCCCACCGCGCCTTTAAACCTCTCCACGATTCTGTGGGAGGGGGTCCCTAGGTGAGAGACCCCTGGACTCCCAGCAGACCCAGGTGCCCGCAGGCTGCAGCTTCTCCCGCAGGCCTGGGGGGGAGGGGCTGCCTCCCCCAGGCCTCCCTGACCAGCCAGACAGGCCGTACCAGCCACTGCCCCATCCCTTGCCGTCCCAGCCTTTGGAGAAGCTCTGGGCCTTATCTGTCAGGAATGGGAGGGAAGGAAGTCAGTTATCAGGTCAGGGACTCACAGTGCCCTGGTGTCTGTGTCCTGGCCAGCTGGAAGCAGTCTCTCACATTCCTGAGGGCAGGGCTGGCGGGCTCGCAGCCTCCCTGGGTTGGAATTCCTGCTCTGCCTCTCCCAGTGTGACCTGGGGCAAGTGGCGTGACCATGTGGCATCCTGGTCCCTTGTAAGCCAGGTAGAAGATGCAAGGAGAGGAGCCAGCCCACTGTGGCACCCGTCCCGCCCCTGCTGCCACCCCCAGGCAACCCCACACGGAGCCCCAGCCGCCCCCACCGGGGCCAGGTCGCCTGCCTCAGTGTCCCTGCCCGTGGGTGCCGCAGCACACCTTCTGCCTCTCGCTGTAGCTCCTGCAGCATGCAGCCCCAGGACAGCGGCATCCAGTACAGCCGGTGGGATGGCGGCAGCCGGGATGCAGTCCATGTGGCGGCTGTGGGCAGCACAGGGGAGGCCTCGAGCTGGGAGAGGTGAGAGCCCCCAGATCCGTGGGAGGAGCCCTCCACCGCCTTGTCCCTCCTCGCGGCTTCCGTACTGGGGGGTCCCCCCACCCCAGCCCCCCCCCAGCAAACCCGGGCCTGGCACCTCTGTGTGCGTCTTCCCTCCTTCGGGGTCCACCTGCCCTGGGCCCCACTCCCCTCCAGCCTAGCCCCCGGTCCACCCGGGGGCTCATGTGCCGGCGATTCTCTCTCTAGGATCTCCCGGAAGCTGTGCTCAGGCAAGCTGGGTATCAGCATGAAGGTGCTGGGCGGACTGGCCCTCTTCTGGGTCGTCTTCATCCTGGGCTATATCACCGGCTACTACGTGCACAAGTGCAAATAAGGCCGCCGGCACGCACGCCCGGGGCTGCCTGCCTGTGTTTGGGGATGTGGGCTTGGACGGATACTCCGTACACCAGAACCTCCTCTGTATACACAGAACCTCATATACATGGATCCTCGTGTACACAAGACTCTTCTCTGTACACACAGACTCAACCCCGACACACATACAGACCCCAGGGGCAGACAGCACTCTCTGGCCACCGCAGGGACACATGGGCACATGCCTGGCACAGGCAGCCAGCTGGGGGGACACATGGCCGGGAGACTTGGGCCAGCCTGAGCCAGGGCTGCAGGACACTCCAGGCTGGACCCAGGGCCCCTAGAGACCCTGCTGAGAAGGCTAGGCCTGGCAGCTCCAGGTGGGGGGTCCTCCCTGCGTGGCCCTGGCTGGGTCCCTACCCTTTCTGGGTTCTCTGGCTTCTGCAAGGATGACTCTGGGGAGAGGTTGCGTGTGTCCCTCTGTCCACCCATCCTGGGCAGGGTGGGGAGTGGGACCTTGGCCCTGTCTGGGACTCACCACTACATCTTCCTTGCAGTGAAGGGGGGCACGGTTGTTCCTGAGGTGCCCCCTCGAGGCAGCTGGTCCCCCACTATGCCCTGAGGGAGTCTGTGTGCCAAGGCAGCCATTAAAAGTCTGTTGATTGAAAGATGGGTGAGGCCTCTTCCACGGGGCCCCCAGGTGCCTGCCCCGTGCAAGGCCCAAGGTGGGGCAGTTGGCGGGCATGGGAGGCTGCTGGGAAGGGCCTGTCCTCCCTCCCACTTGGCTCTGCGCCTTGGAATGTGTTTCTGCCTGGCTGGGCCCTCTTGTGGGAAGGGAGCCCCTGGGGGCAGGCCTGAGGACTGGCAGGTGGTGGGACCTGTTCGTGTCTCCCCTGACCTGGACAGGGCCTCCGGGCTCAGGGCTTCAGGCCCTCCTGGGCCGCATGCGCACCCCCACCTACCCATCACAAGCTCACATCTCAGGCCCCGTAGACCCTTGCCAGAAACACTTAGCAGAGGGCTTTCTCCCCTAGGACTGAGGGCAGGAGCTGAGGGACAATCACTGTCCTCATGGGGCCTGGGATCGGAGGTCACGTGGCAGACCTGCGTGTCAGAGGCCAAGCTGGCAGGGGAGGGGAGAGACCCCAAAAGGCTGGCCTGCCCGGTAGAGAGGGCTGCACCACCCAGGTGATTCCTCGCTCTGTCCACAGGGCAGGAGTGGCACCTGGTGGGCCTGTCCTGGGTTAGGGTCTGCTATGGGGTGGGGACGGGGGAAGCCAGTTAAGGGGCATTGGCAGAGGGTTTGGCCCGGCTAGCCCTAGTCTCTGGGTCTCAGTGCCTGTCTCCAAAAAGACCTCCTAACCCCGAGTGGCCATCCTCCAGGAGGGAGGGGTGCCGGCCGACCCACCTTTGGCCGGCCTTAGCTTGGTGCCCTGCTGGAGCCAACACAGGGCGGGTGCTGGGTGGGGGGCCTCCACGGACTCTAGGACGTTGGCGTCTACTGAGGTGCAGGGCCTGGGCCTCATCAAGACTGGGTGCGGCCTCTGCCAAGAGCCGGGCCAGGGCGCTGCGCAGAAAAGAGGGCCCCTGGCTGCTGCCTGCACACCACTTCTCTCTCAGGCTATTCTGGCCTCCCTGACTTCCAGAATGCCTCACGGGCTTCAGAGTCACAGTCCCTGAGCAGCCCCTGGGCAGGATGGAGTAAGTCCACTGATGGAAGGTCAGATGGGAATGGCCGGAGGCAAGGTGAAGAGGCAGAGGGAGAGGGGGGCTGGTGCAGCCAGCACGTGTGGCCCATGCAGGTGCACTCTGGGGAGCTGGGGGGGGTGGGGGGTGGGCAGCCAGCCTGAGGAGGGCATGTGGTGTCCTCAGAGACCCTTTGGCTCAGTACAGCACTGCTCAATAATCCCTGCAGGCCCTCACCCACCCATCCTGCCTGGGTTGGGGCAGGGAGGAACAGCATGGGAACAGCATGTCCCATGGTAACAGCAGACAAGGGGATCTGGGTCTGGCCTTCAGGCTCTGGCGCGCCGATGCCCAGCCAGCGTCCGGATGGAGTTGGCTGCACCAGCCCAGTCGTCGTGGATGTGCCTTGTCCCCATCCGTGGGCTCTGCCAGCAGCTCAGCCTGTGTGGGGAGGCTGTGGGCAGAGGCCCTGGGGGTACACACCACCTCCTTGTGAGCTGCCTCCACCAGATGTGGCCCCCAGGCCCTGGCCAGCCTGGAAGTGGGACGGCCCCTGCTGAGATGTGGGGCAGCCTCCCTTCCCACAGAAGACTCAGGAATGAGACCTGCTAGGGGCAGGTGTCTCTGGGAGGGGATCCACCTCTCGCACCAGGCCTGGAGGGTCCAGCAGCCTCTCTGGGCCCAGCCTGTGTGATAGTTCAGTGCCTCTTGCTTTTTGCCGGCAAGATCTGGGTTGGGAAGAGGGTTCGTTCGGGTCCTTTGCTTTCCCATAGACTACCCTGAAATAATGGCAGGAGGGGATTCACCAGGGAGGAGTGGAAATGTTATGAAATGACTTTTATTAGAAGGTCAGGCCGGCAAGAATGTCAGGGTTTGTCAAAGGGATGGCTGGCAGCAGAGACCAAGGAGGTCTGGTTTCCCAAGGTAAGTTCAACACATCTGTGCACTTCACACAGGGTTCAACACAGGGTTGAGCCGTCAGGCTACAGGGTGACAGGTAACAGGACGTAGCTCCAGCCACAGCACCCACAGCAGCCAGCACCGAGTGCGCGGGGCTCATGAGAGGACAAGCCAGAGGCACCAGCCAGATGTTCAGTAGGGTTGTGGTTAACAGAACGAGGAAAAGCCACCATCTGGTTCACGTACTTCAGCCCAGCCACCGCCTTCAGGGACGGAGGGGAAGGCCTGGGGATGTCCAGAGAGCGAGATTGGGGTCTCAAGGCAGCCGTGCAGTGTCCTACAGAGCGGGTGGGCTGAGCTCTGGGAGAACCATGTGCCTTTGTCAGTGAGCCTCCATATGTCTGGTTTCAATGGCTAAAAGCGTGGGTTCAGTGGCCGCTTGCAAATGCTCCCCAAATCCACAGAACACACAGCCTGACTTTCGCAGGTCACAGAAAGTGACACAGACGGAGACGTTAAATAAAAAGTCTGTGAGTCCGTAAAAACCACCTGAGTGGCTGGCTGGCCGGTGCCTGTACGCAAGCACGTGCAGACTCGCACAGACGGATACACAGCTTGTCCGAGACATTCAAAACCGGAAGTAACCTAAAACACAAAATGCTCAAGAACCGTTCACCTGGCACCCGCTTTGTGGTCACCAGCTCCAAACTTGGCCTCCCACAGCCCCTGCCCATCTGTCCTTTAGCCAGATGCTGACAGAACAGTCTGGCTTGTGTGTGGAAGCCCGTTCTGCAACAGGGAACCATGGGCTTGGCCTGAGCTGCGTGTTCTGTTGTCTGCTCCTCCCCACGGTGCCAGTGTACACGAGCACAGCCCCGCTCTTCCCCTGAGGCCCAAGGAGGGGATGCTGTGGCTCTACCCCTAACATATCCAACCGTAATATTAAGGGAAAAAAAAATGCTTTCACCAATTTTAAAGTCACCTAAAAAATATTCTTTTCATAAAAAGATGACGATTTGCGGCAAGGAAGGAACATGACGTCACTCCACATCTGTAGGCTGTACCAATGGTGTGGTGTGGTTTTAAAAGATGCCGTATTGTAGAAAAGTAATGGTACAGCTCAGCGAAATGTGTGTTCTTTAGCTTCCCAGGGTACAGCTGACTATCCAAACCAATTAGTGTTTTTTCCCCTGAATAGAGGTATTTGCTATATCCACATCATCTCAGAACGTTTTCAACAGTTAATTCCGATATTTGAATAATTTCGTAAAGCGTTAGTAATCAATTTGGTGCTGGAAAGGGAAAATGATTCAAGCCCAGGATAATGTGGTGTCACTGCAACGGGAGAGAACTGTCTGGACGATCAAAGAGCCAACGCGTGCACCTTGAGAACCACCGGGGTGAAAATGTAACAAGTAACTTGATGTCACCAACAAGAGGCACGGCTGAGGACACGCGTGGCAGTGGCGGACATGCCGCCCGGGGCTCAGCGGATCACGGTCACGTGGGGAGCAGCACAGCCCAAGTCCGTCTTGGAGGGGTACACCACTCTCAGGTGCCCGTCCTCATCCAGCACCCGGACCTGCTCCACCACCAGCGGGGCACTGCCGTCCTTTTCGGCACTTGGGCTTGTGCTGGGACCCAGAGGTGGTCCAGAAACTGCATCAGCTTCAGGATCTGAAAGGGATCCGTCCTCTTTATTTTCTAGAGTGTACTTGTTGATTTCTGCCATTTTCTGCAAATGAACAATATGGTTTTAGGGGCAACTGGGGAAGACAAAGGCAGCCTGCAAGGGGCAGCGGGGGGGGGGGGGGGGGGGGGCGTGTCCGTCCCGCATGGCCGGAGCACTGACTGGGCGAGAGGTGGAGGCTGACTCACCAGCACGAGGGCATCCATTATCTCTTTACAGGTCTGTAGACTTGTAGCACTTGTTACTTCCAAAAACAGATCAGAAGTTGTTTTCTTAATCTTAAAGAAAGAGGGTTTCAGAGAAGAATAAAATTATTGAAAACATCAACAAGTGTTCTGAGGAGAAACCTATAAAACGGTGCCCTGCAAACCAAGACTGTCCCCTTCCCCAAATGAGGCAGAGGCTGGAATGCACATGCAGTGACACATGGTACAGCACCGCATATGACAGGAACGGGAACTCCGGAGACTGGGAGCCTGTGAGCCACAAACAAGGGCTCGGGGACTGCACCTCAGGCATGCGGACAAGATGTATGTCATAATGGAGTAGATGCTGTGTTCACTCAGCAGGTGGAACAGCCCCAGACACAGGGACATGCATAGGCTCTGCCCTACCTTTGTCTTCTCGCTGTTGGTTATCGGTGGGAAAGAAATCACGTCACCATCAGCATCCACGAGGCAGGGGTAATTCTCCTTCCCATCCAGTAAGTGCAGATACCTGTGCGGGAAGAAACAGGAGAGGCCTAACTATGGGAAGATAGGCCTATGGGTTAACAGTACAAATGGGTGGGAGATAAGGGCATGTCCATGAGCTCGGCAAGATGTGCTAAAGCCTGTGCTTATGTGGGCCTGGCAGCGTGGCAGGGCACCTGAACCCCACCTGAGCCACTGGTGATGGGGACAAAACGCTGTGGCCCTGACGGCTTTCCTGTCATCAGGGTGACCACACTGCCCCCCCCGTGCACATGGTGTGGGCAGAGGGACAACTGTCCCTCCCGATGAAGGGCCTATGTGCCTAGAAAGCCTGTTCTCCCCAAAGCAGTTTCTGAGCCCCGGCTCCACCAAGAGAAAGCCCGTGTGGCTCAGTTCCTTTTATTCCACCTGAGACTCCCTGACAGCACAGGGAATACAGTCTGGGAGATGTTTCAAACACTGATAGGGAAATGTTTTCAAGTTATGGCAGCCTGTGGGTAAACGGAGGCTGGTAGGCAGGCCTCCCGCTGTGGGGTGAGTGCAGCAGCCAGAGAGGAGGCCCCCGACCTGTGGAGGCCTGAGACGTTCTGTCTTTTCTTCTGCTTCCTATGCTCCTCAGCCTCTAGCTGCAACTGCCGCACCAGGTCCTTGGCCTTGACTTCTTTGCGCCCCAAGGGGACGATCTAGGGGGTAATGGAAACAAGTTTCCGTTAGGGCTGCAGCCAGGACATGCTGGTCCACTGCTCATCTGGCCACCAACATGGCGTCCCCCCCCAATCCCTGTGACAGTGGTGTGAGCACAGGAGGCCCCCAGAGGCCCCTCAGGGTCCTGACTGCCACACACACCAGTCCTCTGGGAACTGACTAACCTTCAACCCGCCATGGGCAACGGTGGCTCCCAGGCCTGTGGCCCCTGGATGGCCCAGCAGCTAGTGCTGGTCAAGCCAGGCATTCCACACGATGGCCACAGGGAGTAACAGACCGTGGCGGGACTTCGACAAACCAGGCTCGTCAACTCCAGTGAGGGGTTTTGCAATTGGGACATAAACCAGTGTTTGGTGAAACGGGAGCAAATGAAGAAAACCACTTCCAAATCAGCACCTTCTCTGACGAATTTACTTTCAAATGAACCGTGAACACAACCGGCTTTTGACCTGATGTACTTGTCAGGGACAGCATCAGATGCTGCCTCAGAGAGTGCGCACCACCCCCAGCATGTGCATATTGCTGAAGAATGCAAAAAGAACAGGTACGAAGGGAGGGAGGGGCATGCAGCATCACCTTGAGGTCCTGCGGCGGGCGGGCGGTGTAGACCAGGGGCCCACGCACGGCCCGGAGGTCGTGGGTTGCGATGGTGGCCGCTGTTCTCTTCTCACAGATGTCCTCGTGGAGCTTTGTCTGCAACGTGAGACCTGGGGAGCTCATGCCCAAGCACCGCACCCTGCCCCCTCGACCTCCCCTGCCCAAAATGCATCTTGTGGAACTGCCACTGGAAAACTCTCTTATCTGTTCAGGGACAGAATTTCTTTCTCTAACAGAAGATCTGAGACTTCAAAGAACCCTTCCTGAACTAAAATTTATGACCGAATAAACAAAAGCAGGACTTAAAAAGAAAAATCTCCCCTGCATGTTTTTCTTCAAAAACACTGACGTTTGAGTGTATTCAGCACTCCTGGCTGGGAGTGCGCTTTGCTTCCTGAAGCAGCGTTGTCCCCACAGGGGCACACTGGTGGGTTTTTAAACATCAACGATGTGGCTTCTACTTTAAAAGCGGACAGACTGGGCAGCCCCTGTGGCTCAGCAATTTAGCGCTGCCTTCAGCCCAGGGTGTGACCCTGGAGACCCTGGATCGAGTCCCATGTCGGGCTCCCTGCAGGGAGCCTGCTTCTCCCTCTGCCTGTGTCTCTGCCTCTCTCTCTGTGTCTCTCATGAATGAGTAAATAAAATCTTAAAAAAAAAAAAAAAAGGCGGGCAGACTGCACAGAAAAATGAATCAGGATTCGTTGAACTAAGATCCACAAGAAACTGAAGTCATAGGACAGCAGCTGGCAGGAGCTGGCAATGTTAATACTGCCTTGTCAGAAACTAATTCATTACGGAAACCAGAAAATGCCCCAAGACGTCAGCAACTTGGGAAACACTGGTCTCTCGTGGAACAAAGCTGACGTCAGAAACAAGGCAGGACTGCAGGGGTGCCCACCCCCATGGGCAGCCCCGGGACTGAGGCCCAGGTCTCACCCACACTGGGTACACGTGCGCTGGCACCACCCCCACCTGCACTGGAGCCAGGTCCTGCTTGGCCTCCCACATCCCAGGTGTGGAGGGGCAGTGGGCAGTGGGACAGTGAACCAGCGGTCCCTCACTCTGCTCACCCCACCCCCCCGCCCTGGGCCGCAAACACCCACCTGGGAGGTGAGGAACCGTCTGAGCGCATTCCCAGCCTGCAGGTCCATGCCTCTCACGACAGCCCCCACAATGAATGGCCGGACATCCTTGACTGCGGCGTTGACGTGCACAGTCAGCGGGGTGGGGTTCTCAGACACATGCAGGACGCGGAGCAGCAGCCTGCTGGTGCTGCCCACCTCCTCCTCCTCGCCCTCACCACTCTCCCTCCTCCGCCTCTCACGCCGTCTCCTGCGGGCCTCTTCCTTCTCAGGACCGTCTGTCCTGCCCTTGCCCCGTCCACCACCCCGGCCTCCGCTGCGCAGGTACTCCAGGATGGACTTGGTCTGGCAGCCGTGCACCATCTTCTCCAGCCGCCGGTCTGTCAGCTTGTTTCCCCGGAAGTTGACCTCCTTGAGCTTGGGGCAGTCAGCCAGCTCTGCCGGGACCTCACTGAGCTGGTTGTTGGAGAGGTCCAGCGTCTGGGAGGGAGACAGAGGGCCTGTGGTCACACAGCTGTGGGTTGCGCAGCCCCACCCCACTCCACCCCACCCGAGCTGTCTCCAGCTCTGCGAGCAGACTGACCCCCACTACCACGACCCTGCACCCAAGGGCAATGGCTGCCAACAATCCCCCACGGAACACTAGTCTTCCTCTTTCTGCTCCCTGCAAGTTTCCTTGTGGTGACAACTATCCCAACAGACAAAGGTGACAGAGGAAGGAGCACAGGACAAGGGGAATGTGTAGTTATGAACAGATAAGTACTTGAGATGAGAAACAAGTTCCCCACAAGATGATGTTGAGATTTTTTTTTTTAACTAAATGAACTAAAAACGAAGAACACAGGGTGGGTAACAAGTCATTGAAATATGAAGCCGCAGCAGCAGAATGCACAGCACTCAACTCCATCTGCACGCAAACTGGCAAACTGGCTGTGACGCTGGCCTGGATGCTTGATCCTCCTCCTGACCCAGGAGAGGGCGTAGTGCCTCTGCTGTCTGCACCATAAAGAGGCAGATGAAACCCTATGGCTCATGCAAAATAACCTGCCGTCAGGACGGGGGCTTTGAAAAAAGGGCATGGCTGGCATTAGTATCGCTGAGATGATTGATGGAAATCATCCAAACAGCCACTTTGTGGGGTCACCTCTTCCAGGGCTGGGCAGGACAGGAGGTGGGTCTGGGGCAGGTCTTCTGCTTCCCCTTCTGGAGCTGTGCTGAAGAGGACAGCCACCCCCCCCCCCCCAAAAGGTCAGGCTCTGCCTCCTGTCTTCCCAGCACAACCGTGCTAGTAGCAGTCTTGGCCCAGACAGCACTGGGCCTCTTTCTTGTTCTCCTGCTGGGCCAATGGGAAACTCTGGACTGGCTTTGCTGGGCACAGCTAAGACCAGACAGGTCTTAGAGCTTCAGTATGGCAGCCTAGAAGAAAGCCTGTTATCTGGTTAGCTGGAATGAGCACAGGGGAGTGGTGTTTGGAAAATGGGAGCAAGGGGCAGTGGCTTGGGGAGAGCTCTGGAGCAGAGGGGGCCTGTGTGAATGATACCTGGTCAAAGCAACGCCAGTTGGCACCCCCTCCCCCCCAACACACACACAGGTCAAGCGCTCACATTTGGTGGGCTAGGCTGGTGACCAGGCCTGGTCCTGACTGGGATGTAACGGCCCCAACAAAACGGGTGATGGATTTTATCACAAACTTCTGGGAAGAGGGGAGGGGCTCTGATGATCCAGAAGACGCTGTGTGCTTTGGCTGCTAGAGAGGACAAGTCAGACCCCAGTCATGAGTGAAGCTATCCTGTGGCTCAAGGAGCCAGGCTGCTGAGAAGCTGGGCAACCAGAACGCAGAAGAGGTGTCACTGAGGAGCCTCCGAAGGCTACGCCAGAGCCTCGGGAGGGAGGGAGCAACTAGAACAGGCTTCCATCTCGCACTTGGGACCCGGGACAAAGAAGAGAAGCAAGTAAGCCAGACCTGGCCTTCTGTCTCAGTTACCTCGGGGGACTGAGCGGCCTAAGGGGCTATGGCCATCTCGTGCCTCACCGGGCCTTTCCACTCAAGCGGGATTGGGAGGGTGGGGTAGGTGGAGTGTTATCATGGCCCTTCCAGGTCCCCACCATCTGGAGGCTTGTGAATGACAGCCAGCAGCTGGTGTTTTGAGGTCAGGTTTGGGGTAGCCTGTATGGCGCCACACCTGCACACACCAGCTTTGGTCTGCCACATTGACCAAAGGACCTTGGAGGCTTGAGAACTCCACACTGGGGTAGCCCTCACTGCTGCACGAAACAGGCAGGCCAGGTGGATGCAATGTGCAGGGAGCAGAGGAAGAACCAGGGAGGAGGAGGCTGGAAGGAGGCGGCTGGGGGCTGTGCCTGACCGGCTGCCCACCCCCACCACAGTGGCCGACAGTGCGAGCATCCTGGGAGCAGAGGCTTCTTTTAGGGGCAACAATGAGCAAATTATGGACATTTCAGAGCAGTAAGGAGGCGGTAGCAGATTGGAGTTCTAGAAGTTGGGGGTCCTATAAAAACGTGGTCACCTGCAGATCAGGGTACGCGCTGCTCCCGTACAAACCTATGGTTGGTTGGCACTGTGCACCCAGAACAGCAGACTCAGTTGGGTTTCTGTCTAGAAGAGGAATGCTAACGGAATAGAGGAGCCTCAGGAGAGGCCCTGAGATAACAGGCAACGTCACTGAGGAGCTGCACTCATGCAGGAGGGCAGGTCTCTGACCACGAGGCTGAGTTTGGATTGTGTGTGCTAACCCCTGAAGGGTAACTGCACATGGAAGGGTGCCCCAGAACCCGTCACCCAGAACCGACACATGTAGACACCCATTTACTCCCTTCCTGCAGGTCGCATGAACATCTGTGACCTGGACTGGACCATCAACCATCACTGCTGCAGGGCCACGCTGCCGCGGAAGGGGTCTTACAACCCTGGCCTTGTGAATCTGAGACAAACACGCCACCTCCAGGCTGTGCTAGGACTATCTTTATTCCAGTGGGGGTGCAGGGCCCGAGGGGACCCAGACCCCCACCCAGGCACCAAGTGGCCTGCTGCCTCTGCAGCCACTGAGGAAGACACAAAGACGGAAGAAGGGCTTCTAAACTTCAGTGTTTTTGGGTGCTGGACAGAGGTGTTGCATTTGAAGTATAAAGTCTCTGTGAAGCCTGACCACAGGGGACTCTCACCCATGAGTGGCACGGATAGCCCAAATGGGTGCAGGGACCAGCAGGGGTGAGAGGAGACCCTGGGGATATCTATCAGCCCCAGATGGCTGGACAGAGCCCAGTCAGTCACCTGTGACAGGCAGGAGTGACGTGGTGTACCACGGCCTTGGCAGCTGAGCCCCACAGGTGACAGAAACCCAATGGAAGGACACGGCCCCCGGGAGAAACCCTTCTAAATGCTCCGAGGTCTCTTGTGGGGAGCTAAGCTGAAGGGCCAGACACCAGGAAAACTCCGTAACCGGGCTCAGGGCAGGCAGTTAACCAGTTGGTGAGGTTCAGCTTGGAGAGTACACAGCCGTCTCCTAGTCCTGTGTCACCTGTGGCCAGAGAGGGGAGAGGGTCAGGCCTTCACAGTGGCAGGGTCTGGGGCCACGGCCTGGAGCAGATTCTTGGGGGAGGGCACACTGGGGCACCTGTCTCCTTGCTGTGGAAGTGAGGGGGGGACAAGCAGAGGCCTGTGTGCTGCTACTCAGGTGGCTCCCGCTCCTGGGGAACCACACCTCTGGGTATTTACATCCTGCATGAAGCCTCCCCAAGAATGTGGACCGGGCTTCACTCATTTAATTAGTGGGGTGCTAGTTCCAAGCCTTCCCCTTGAGGAGTCCTCCGGCAGTCGAGCTCTCAGGAGCCCTGAGCTGCCACGTAAAGAAGTGGATTAGCCTGCTGGGCAGAGAGAGGTGCCAGCACGTCGTGGAGAGAGCAGCCATCACAACGTTCCAGCTGAACCCAACCCAAGCTCACCGCCAGCTGAATGCTCACTCATGACCGGGCAAGCACAGTGAGGGCTCAGCTGGGCCAGCCCGGGGTGGAGAACCATCAGCCACACACAACTGTTGCTGTTTTCAGCCACAAGGTTTCGGACATGGTCCTCTAGTCACAGTTGGCCCTCTCAGTGCCACCAACTCCCTGTTCATGGCACTGTGGCCGTCCCCACAAGTCTCCCATGGCCAAGGACACCGGCAGTCCTGCCACGGAACAGAGGAAACCCGTGCTTCTACCTTGGAGCTCATTTTCCCCACACCAGCTGCCTCCCCACAGCACCAGGCAGGACACAAAGCCCCAGCACGTGTGTAGCAACGCTGCTTGCACGGTTCTAGTACCTACTGCTCCTCACAGGGGCATCATTTTAGAAAGGCCCCCTGAGGACACCTAAATCCAAAAGGGATTCCAAGTAGGTCTGGCACCACACTCTGCGCAACACAGACAGGCCTCTTCACGTGGAAGAGATCTGATGGAAGCCTGGAGCTGGCAGCCAGGACGGAGAAGGTGAGGGAGGTCGCAGAGGAGACGTTTCCTGAACGATGGTGTCGGGACACAAAGAAGGCCACGTCACCCATGCCTTTACACGTGCTGCGTGCTGCGCACGTGGTGCAGAACATGTAAAACAAACTTAAACTCGGGTAAGACATTCTAGATCTGAAGAGAAGAACCGAGTCTGCGCTCTCAAGACCTGTACTGAGCCCTGTATCTGGTACATCGGTCCTCCGGAAAGCCAAGAGGTCCGACACACCTGAAGATGGGGTCAACAGTGCTGCCTGTACAAGGTGTCGCACCTCAGCCACAAAGGCAGGCCTCAGGCCCCGGTGACCCCAGTGCCCTGGCAGTCACCCCGACAGCCCCGTCCTGCCACCAAGCAGGCGTCAGTCTGCTGAGCGGCCTCGTCCACTCCTCCTAACTACGGACACACACACGCATGCACATCCACGCACACAGCTGCTTGCACACTTAGGTCTGTACAGACACGTATTTGTAAGATCAGTTGATTATATCCTAAGCGTAATTTCTGCTGGAAATACAACAGTCCCTCAACCGTCCACACATTTTATTGCTTAAAGAGTCTGCATAAAAAGGTTGAAAAGTAGGAGGAAGAAGAAATACGAGTCTGCCTTTTTAAGGATGAGATGGGAGGACGCAGGGGAGACGGTGGTGGACAGGCGGCGCCCCCGACGGGGTGTGGGTCTGGCCGCGCGATTCCCATCCTCCCCACTCCTACTCGGACTCAGTGGGCACCTGCCCCCGCAGAGCATCCCGCTGGGGACCCGGGGAGAGTAAGCAAGCGGCTCCCACACAGTGCAGTCTAGAGGAAGACACGAAGTATTTGTCGTGGGCTCCGGGCAACCCCTTCCAGCCTCGGTGAGGCAGTCGTCGGGGTGACGGGGGCGGACAGCTTCCCCGCCCGCCGCGGGCCTCTCCGCCCCGGGGCCGCCCCGCCCCCGCCCCCCCCCGGAGGCCCGCCCCGCCCCCGCCGCCGACCTTGAGCGAGGTCAGGTGCGCGACGTCGGGGCTGAGCTCCCGCAGGCAGTTGTCGGCGGCCGCCAGTTCGCTAAGCAGCGGCAGCGCCCCGGGCCGGAAGAGCGCGGCGGGGAAGGAGTCGAGGCGGTTGCCCGTGAGGTTGAGCGTCTGCAGGCGCGGGGCGCAGCGCGGCAGGTCGGCCGGCAGCTCGCGCAGCCGGTTGCCGCTGAGGTTGAGGCTCTGCAGCTGCGGGAGCCCCGGCGGCTCGGCGGGGCCCAGGCCCTGGCCCGGCGGCAGCGCCTCCAGCGCGTTGCCCGACAGGTCGAGCACGCGCAGCGCGGGCAGCGGGCCGAGCTCGGGGCTCAGGCCGGGCCCCAGCGCGTTGCGCCGCAGCACGAGGCTGTGCAGCTGCGGGAGGCCCTGCGCCAGCCCCGGGCCCGGCTCCCGCAGGCTCCCGCAGCCGCTCACCTCCAGGTAGTGCAGCAGCGGCAGCGTGAAGAGCCGCGGCGGCAGCCGCCCGCCCGCCTCGCGCACCCGCTGCTCCAGCCCCGGCCCCGTCAGCAACAGCTCCCGCCGCCGCTCGCGCTCCGCCAGCTCCAGCTCCGGCCAGGCCTCGGGCGCGGGGGCCGCCGCCGCCGCCGCCGCCGCCGCCGCCATCGCGCCGCCGCCGCCGCCGCGGGACCGCTTCCGGGGCACGGCGCGTCACTTCCGGCCTGGGCCGGAAGCGGCGACCTCGCGGGGACCCGGCCGAGGGCGTGGGGGGGCGGCGGGGAGGCGCTTCGTAGGGAGGAGGAAGGGCGGCTGCGGGCCTCGGGGGCGCGGTCCGACGGGCGATGTCCCCCGCCTCCACCCCTCCTCCCCCGTGGACGCCGAGTGGTGGTGCCCCCTCCGGCGGAGCGGGACTGCGGACGCAGCAGCGCTGACACCCCGCAGACGACCCCCACGGTCTACGTCCAGGCCTTCCCGGAGGGGAAACCGCCTTTAGCCCGAGCACGGCAGGGCCTCCAGCCTCTCCGGCCTCTGAAGTGTGCGGAAGTCAGGGAGGTTCACGGTCGGGCGCCCCTTCCCGCCCCTCACAGCCCGGGCAGCTGCTCTTCCCGCCGGGGGCCCTTGGTCCCGTGCCCCAGACCTCCCCCCGGCAAACCGCACCTAGACTCCAAAGCCACAGCCCCGCCACCCTGCGGCCCGCCCTGCGCAGCCGCGGCCACCACCCGACCCCACCGCATCCGACTGACCTGGAGCAGCGGTGGTCACCACCCCCTCCACCCTGGCCGGTGACGACGCCCACCGCCTGCCCCAGTGTCCACCCCAAGCACTGGCGGCTCCCATCCTCTCCCCCTGCCCCCCGCTCGCACCCCTCCCCAGCCAGGCCACCCACCCCTCACCCCCTCACCCCCTGAGGTCTGGGATTGCATGTCCTGGTTTGCACGGGCACCAGGGTGACTGCTGTGCAGATCTCTGTGGTGCCCCCAGGTCCCAGGGGGCGAGGGCGCTTGGGATGGGCCCGTTCTCCGGGGCCAGGGCCGCCACCCCTCTCTGCCCCTGTTTTCTTTTTATTTTTTTTTAAAGACTTTATTTATTTATTCATGATAGACACAGAGAGAGAGAGGCAGAGACACAGGCAGAGGGAGAAGCAGCCTCCACACAGGGAGCCTGATGGACTCGATCCCGGGTCTCCAGGATCACACCCTGGGCAGCAGTCGGCGCTAAACCACTGCGCCACCGGGGCTGCCCGAAATTTTGGCACTTTGAAGTGTGATATACACCCAGAAAAGTGTGCACGCGTCATAAGTAAGTTCACAGATTGGTTCTGGTGGGTTCTGCTCACGGTAGAGGAGGCTCCTCAGTGGCTGGCTGCTTTCCTTCCACTCGTGCCTGTGGGTTCACCCCGGTCGGGGAGGCAGCCGTGGATCGTGGCTGTCGGCTGTTAGGAGTAGATTGTGAATCTGCCCCGTCTTTCCAGCAGGGTCCTTGGGCCTCGGGGACAGCCCACCCCCCCACACCAGCACCACCCCAGTGGATTGTCCTCTAGGTTGCCATGGTGATCACTCCCTCTGCAAGGGGCTGGTGACACCTATGCCCCCAGGGCACTGCAGGGGCCTTCCTCCTGCTGTCCTTTCTGAGCTGGCTGCAGCTGCCCTCGGTGACCTGCTGGAGCCACTGAATGCCGAACAGCCTTCAGCATCTGCAGAGATTTCTCGGAGGGTCCTATACACATGTGTGGGATCTGTGTCCTCTTGCTGCTTTTCTCAAATAGATTTTTGGGGACGAGTCCAACATCTCTTCCCTCTTGATGGGCTGTGAGCGTATTAGTAGTTTTATAGTAGCCAACACTGCAGACAACCTTGATGTCCATCTTGTGGCCTAGGTGGGTCACATCCCCTCATGTACCTGGGTCAAGGAAGACTGCCACCCAGCTTGCACTCAGTGGGGTGTGTCCTGCCTCCCACTCACATGGCCAGAACAAGGAGGAGGCAACTAAGTGTGAATCTGTTCTAGAAGCTTCCATCGGCTTTGAGGGAAAATTCTTTAGAGTCACAGGCTTAGGGCTGGAAGGACGTCAGACTTGAATCCTCTCAAGCTGCCTCATCAACTGGAGCATCTCCACTTTCTGGCATCCTCAGCACTTCCCATCCTGGCTGAGCTCTGCAGGGGCTGCTCCCAGAAGGCTTTGTTTGGGTGTGTCTGACCTGCCCCAAGGGAAGGGTCACAGCTGGCCCTGGAAACCCTTTTTGCCAACAGTGTTTCTAAGGATAGGCTGTGACTTCAACCTGGTCCATAAGATAGAAGTGGATGTCTGCTGGGGGCTTCTGGGAAGTTTTACCCGAGTTAAGAGAGGCATGTGAGGAGAAAGCCCTTTATCTCCCATCTACCTTTGTTTTGGCGTAGCACACTGGAGTGTAGGATGTAATGCTTGGTGCTGCAGCAGCCATCTTGAGACCATGAGGAAAGACAATGCCAAATCAGTGAGAGCTACAGAAGGAGCCTGGATCATTTCAGTGGTTTTACTGCTGTTTAGTTATTTTTAAAATCCTGAAAATTCAAACTATGCACTGAATTAGCATTGCTAATCTAACAAAGTGAGCTGCACTAGTTCAGAAAGTGTGCTTGTGTACATGCCTAATCCTCAAGAGAAGAAAGCGCTAAGCAAAGCACAGCTTCCGTTGCAAGAATAATCCTTACTCTCAGCCAGACTTTTGATGGACAGGATGATTTTGAAAGTGAGGTAATAACTCAGCAGTGGCATCTCTGAGGGCTCCTGGGACACTCTGGAGGTACTTCCTGTGGGGCAAGACCACTTCTCACTGTCATTAGAGAATGGTGTTCCACACACAAGCCCAGGGTACTCATGTCTCCTCTGAGTTATCAGCTCCCCACTAGCGTGGAATGAGAAGGAGCATTTTTGGACCTAATATAATTATCACAAAAGGCACCATGACCCAGAGGTGACTCCCTGAGATACTGTGTCTAAGATGGTGCTTTAAAAAATAGAAAATCATCCAGGGGCGCCTGGGTGATGTAGTCTGTCAGCTGAGTGTCTGACTCTTGGTCATGATCTTGGTGGTAGGTTTGAACTCCGAGTCCTCTGCATGCGGCGTGGAGTCTACGTGAGATCCCCCCTCCCTCTCCCTTTGCCCCTCCCCTGCTCTCTCTCTTAAAAAAAATAAAAAAGAGAAAGTAGTCCTAACTTCAGCAGCATATATACAAAAAAGAAAATAGTTTCTTTTAAAAATGGGTATTACTGGGGCAGCCCCAGTGGTGCAGCGGTTTGGCGCCGCCTGCAGCCTGGGATGTGATCCTGGAGACCCGGGATCGAGTCTCACATCGGGCTCCCTGCATGGAGCCTGCTTCTCCCTCTGCCTGTGTCTCTGCCTCTCCCTCTCTCTCTGTGTGTGTCTCTATAAATAAGCAAAATATTAAAAAAATAAAAATGTGTATTACTAATTGCATTTTCCACTTGCATATTGTTCAGTGTATTTTTAATATTTTTTATAAATGTCTTGTTTATTCAATGATAAATTATACTCAATCTTTTAGGAGTTTACAGTTCATTTAATGTTTTATAATTTGTTTACATGTTATTTTAAATGCATTGGATATTGTTTTGGTATTTTTATCATATGAATTGTAAACTATTTTTAGTGAAACTACTGTTTTTAATGTGAAATAAATATTGAAATGCCAGTATTGCTTTGTTTTTTAAAAGGTTTATTTATCTGTCAGTGAGAGAGAGAGAGAGAGAGCACGAGTCTGGGGAGCAGCAGAGGTAAAGGTAGAAGTAGGCTCCCCACTGAGCAAGAAACCTCCCTCACCCATTTTGGACTCTCTCCCAGGACCCTGAGGTCATGACCTGAGCCGAAGACAGACACTTTACCGACTAAGCCACCTAGGTGTCCCAGTATTGCTCTTTTTTTTTTTTTTTCCTGATATTGCCATTCCTAATCTTTGTTAAATGTTTTCCACATACCTTTCAGGTGAAAAGTGATGCAGACATTAGGCGTATGGTGTCCTTATCCAAACAGTGGGCACAATTATGACCCCCAGAGAAGTCCAGGCTCTAATCCCCAGAACCTGTGCAAGTGTTAAGTTTTATGGCCTAGGGGAAAGATGGGTGATGATGGGTGACCTGAAGATGGGGAGGGGGCCCAAGGTGGCCACAGGGTACAAGTAGAAGAGCAAGGCCGAGATGGGGAGCCAGGGGACTGGTGGCTGAGCAGCCCCGGTGCAGAAGAGGGGCCCTGTGCTGGAGTAAGCAGGTGCCTCTGGAAGCGGGGTGGTGAGGAGTGGATCCTCCCTGGAGCCCCCATGGAGGGACGCATCCAGCTGAGCCCCGATCGTAGACCCGAGGGACCACGGGAGATGTGTGATCTGCAGGATCATGAGGGAGGGTGCACAACCTGTCCCAGCAACAGCAGGTCCCTGACACTCAAAGCGAGGCTGGAGGCCAGCGCAGTGCTTTTCTGGCGATGTACAGGAACTCTCTGGGTCTTCCGGTGCCGACTCTCTGTGGGTGGCCTGTTGTAAATGTGTCCTTCTGGTTTTCTGTTTCTGTGAGGTGTCCTGACACGCCTTTTAACACAGACTCAGGTTGTTAGAGAGCCAGATGATCGATTGTTTAGCTGTTGTGTTTGTGTCTCATTTCATAAATCTCCATCTCATTCAGAAGCAGAAAATACAAAATAGGTCTGGGTAGGTTAAACCTTTGAATTGGAAGAACCTAAGTAGTGATTGCTTTCTGTTCCCGGCCCTGCTCCTGGCCTGGCCACCAGGTGAAGCTTAGAGCCTGGACACCTGCAGGCTTGGCCTCCTGCCTCTCCCACCCCAGGCTGGGATCCTGGCATCTGGTTGACAGCACTCCCAAGTTATTCCATACCCCATGGGGATCCCTGCAACACCCCCACCCCTTTAGGCAGGACACTGCACCCTCCCTCTCCTGGACAGTCCCAGGACACAGAGGTGCCAGAGATGCCTCTCCCAGGGAGTCCTCAAGCTGCAGGCCCAGGGCCACAAAAGAGCGTTTTGCTTGATGACCTCTTGTGCACAGGGGAATCTACCCAATGGAGCATCTGACTTAACCCCCCTGACTCTCCCCGCCCCTCCCGTGATACCCGCACTAGTGGGTTCAGGTTAGGGGGCCTGGGGCCTGAGAAGCTTGGTGGAGTCTTGAGGCCTTCTGGTTCATGCCTGTCTCCTTGCTCCCCTACCCCTTGCAGGCACAACTTAGTGAGGGATGAAGGGCTGGGGGTGGCCCTCAGCTTAGGGGCGGGCTCCCTCCCCCAAATTGCAGACCCACAGGCCAGGCTGGGCCTCATCAGCACCTTCTCCTTGGCTTCACTCCATAGAGGGGAAACCAAGGCAGGTCTGTGAGGATCCAGTGTTCTCACCTGGGCCCACTGCCTTCTAGGGAGCCAGCATCCCTGTCTGCCATTGAGGAGGACTTCAACTGCCCCTCTGCCCCATCCCCATCCCGTGGTCCTTGTGAGGATTCTGTGAGGAGTCCAGAAGATCCCCAGGGGATTTCCCCGCCTCTGTCCCACAAGGAGCAGCTCGGAGGGTCACCACCCTAATCACAGATTAGTCTCTCCTGCAGCCTGTGTTCCAGAGCCAGGGTGTTCAGCTGGCAGCCCAGGACTTCCTTGATGGGGAGGGTAGGCAGAGGCTGGCCAGGGGTGGTGAGAGCCAGGAAGGCTCTGGGCACACACCACGACAGCGCTCAGCTTCTCTGCAGAATGGACCCGGTTTCTAAGAGCAAACAGGCAATGGCACAGAGGAACATCTCATTCCAGCAGCACACAGAAGGGCTCTCTCCTCCTCTTGCACCTCTGCAGGGGTGAGTGGAGCGCATGCCCTTGCAACATGCACCCTTTGGTCCCATGCTCTGCGGTGCACACACACCCTGTTCACCAAACAAAAACAATAGAAGTCATTTTCCTGTTGAAACTGTAAAGCCATTAAGGTTAATATATATTTGTGGAGGGGGGGGGGGAAACCTGTGCATTGTAACTTCAACATGGAAGTGAGTTTGCAATTCCCCAGACTAATCAAAGCTTAAAATCACCCCATAAATCAACAGAGAAAATACTGCCTTTTTACTTATTTGAAAGCCAAATGGCCTTGTTGGAGGGTAAAAGGTTCTGCGGCCAAGGGGACCACGGAGGACACTGCCAAGTCCAGTGGGCCCGTGACACCAGGTGAGGACAGTCTGACTCTGTTCCCAGGGTAGAGCTGGTGATGATTTCCTCCAGTTAACGCAGCTTACAGTCCTTCGGCTCGCTCAGGAGGAAGGCCAGGCTCTGTCAGTCTGTCCTCATCCTCGCAGCAGATCGCCAGCTGCCCTCTCCACACACCCCCACCCCCAGCCATATGCAATTTGCCTTTTAATTGTAATCTTGAAATAAAAGTGACAAAACATTTAGTGATCTTTTTATTGTGTCAATATGCTCAGGGTGAACTGACCCCTAGGCCCTGAAATAACAACAAAAATATATTAGTTAGATATTATCATTCTGGTACCTGAAATAAAGACAAATATAAAACTATGTTAAAATATTAAAAAGTTGCAAATTTTCATTAAAAGTATTTACATGTGTATTCTGATGCCAAATTTATAGACATATTTCTTTTAAATTAGCTTGATAAAAAATTCTGAAATATGAAAATAATAGAAATAAATAGTTAAATATCCACAACATATTCATGAATGAAAAGTCAATTATTAATTCCTGTTCCAAATTTACATATTTATTTATAAATGGCCAAGGGGTCTTACAGTTCCTTCCAAATTTTTTATCTTTTATTTGTGGTTCCTTAATAGTATATAACTCTGCTGTAAAGCTTTAAGTAGCCACTAATCACCGCCAGAGATCATCTCAACATAAATGCACAATTCTTCTGTAACCAGCAATGCTAACTGGTTTTAAACACCCCGATTCTGTCATCTCTAAAATTAAATATTTTTACAAATATCTTTTTTAAATTTATAATATATAGAAAATATATATTTAAAGGTTTTGATTGGAGGGGAAGGGAGGATTCCTTCCCTAACTCGTGTCACTGTTACTCTAGTTACAGAAGTGGCTGGTCTGTGCGGTGAGGACGGAGCCAGGAAGGCTCGTGCTGTAATCCCAGTGGCATCTGCACTCGGCTCTGTCCGCTCAAAGTTTATTCTCCTGATATACTTTTTTAATTGAGTTATTTTATTATTTTATTATTTTTTTGAGTCATTTTATCTAAAGGTGATTCTCTTAGTCCTATTCTTGCTGCATTAGGAGGAAGTATTAGTTTATTCAGGATGGAGTGAGTGGTGCACATTCTACCCGGGGAGCACGCTGCTCAAACTTAGCTGTTAGTTTTCTAATATCCATTTTGTTATTTCACATGGTTGGGAATGAAAAATACTTACACACGATGTAGTACACATCTGACCCACTCTACCACTTCTCACTGGTGTTCGGAAAGCCTGCCTGGTACTCAGGACAGGAGAAGCATGCCTGGGCCGTGTGGGGGGACAGGAAGGGCTGGCTGCTGCAGCGGGTCCCAGAGGAGACGCTGGGGCCTTCCTAGCAGAGCTCACACACACACTGGCTCTTCCCCACAACCACCTGCATATGAAGCATGTGGAACCACTTCCCAGACACGATGGCTGGTCAGGAGCTGGTCAGGGGGCTGGATTTCCAGGTCTGGCTTCTTCATTTTGAGCGATGTTGGCTGTTTTAAGTGTTTTAAGTGTCACAGGACGTGTCTGAGAGTGAACATACAGTCGCAATCCAGGTGTGGACATGTGGGGGGGAGCACGGTAGGCCCAGGGCAGCTGCTTGGAGCCTGCTGGTCTGTGCTGGATGCTCACTTGGGGATGTTACAGAATGTAGAAGCTACCCCACGCCAGAGTCAAGTATAATGCCATGTTTGCCTCAAGGGTTTAAGAAAGGGTTGTTCCGACCGACCCGAGCCCAGGACAATCAGGTGACTGACAGTCACTTCATAATTCTGTTGGGGATGGCACACATGGGAGGGACGTGAGCACCCTGAGGACAGCTCTGACTTGACTGACAGCAGCGTCGACCTCCGCTCCACTGGGGGGCTGCTGCAAGAGGGGGCTGCTGGGCCCAGCACTCCTCATGGGCCTCCAGCTGGGAAAGTGCCGCAGCGGGACCCATGCTCAGCGGCCTGTGACGGTGGGGGGGCACGGGCTCCGCAGAGACGGGCGAGGAGATGTGCTGGGCAGAGAAGGCCCCCGGTGAGGCTCGTGTGTGCAGTCTCTCTTCTGCTGGTCACCGCTGCCCGGGGAGCTGAGGCCCGGCAGGGACTCTGCAACACGTGGGAGCCGGACATGCAAAGGTCACAGCAAACCTTCGTGGGGATCACTGCAAGTGCTTGAGAAGAGGGCACTGTGCTCGCACTACGCCCTCAGCCTGCTGACCTGCCCGGGCGACAGTGTCAGTCCCCTTCAAACACAGCGACTGCTGGCTCTTCTGTTCACACTGGCTAGGAGGGCAGAGGCCTGGCTGCGTGTAACTGTGGTGGGTCTGGTCCTAACCCCAGGACGCAGGCTCTTTGGTCAGCTTCCAGGGCGTGGCAGGTAAGGACGAAGGGGGCCAAGGGACAGTGGGGGGCGGTAGACAGGGTCACCTTGTCCAAGGACGGATTTTAGGAGAAATGATTCACAGTCAGGAAACGTGCTCAGTCCCTTGTGGGATTAAGGGAGACAGAACGTGTGTCATGTCACCGCTTTGTGTACGTCCTGCCAGAGCTTTTGTTCAGTCCCTTTGGGGTCGGGATCTTGCTTCCGATCTTTGATCCTGAGGTCCCTGTTTTGGTCACGGCTGTGCCTCTACCTGCTAAACACACAAAACATAGGCACTGAGTTAGGAGGGAGAGTCAGTTACGGACAGAGCATAAGGCCACAGTGATGGCGCAGTGGCCGCTCAGTCCTCAGGTGGCTAGGCTGAGTGGGCAGTGAGGACAGGCAGTGCTGGCTACACAGGAGGTGCCATGTGAGCTGACAGGACAGGAGGGAGAAGAGCTCAGGGGAGGGACCCAACATCAGGGGTGGAGGGGAAAGAATGGAGCTGCTTGCCAATTGCTGGCATCAGAAATTCAGTTCCAGAAATGAAGTGAAGGAGCAGCCGTGGGACCAGAGCTTCACATCCTGGCTGATTCACCTCAGGGCCTCCGAGTGCCCATGATTGCTCGTCTGTGGAGGAGGCTGCTGTGAGGGGGGCGCCCAGAACCCACATCCCGGCACTCATCTTGGTTATTTTCCTACTTATTATACGTCCCTAAAGTCAAGCTGTGCACTCAACAGGTTTTTGGTCAGGAATGATTTTCTAATGAAAAATAAACATTCTTGTAAGATATTCTAAATCTAACATAAAATAACTAAAATTATAATTTATGAAACAGGCAGGGATCCCTGGGTGGCGCAGTGGTTTGGCGCCTGCCTTTGGCCCAGGGCGCGATCCTGGAGACCCGGGATTGAATCCCACATCGGGCTCCCGGTGCATGGAGCCTGCTTCTCCCTCTGCCTGTGTCTCTGCCTCTCTCTCTCTCTCTCTTTCTCTCTCTGTGACTATCATAAATAAATAAAAATTAAAAAAAAAGCTTAAAAAGAAATAAAGAAGTATCTTTATAATAAAAACAAACAAACAGGCAGCAGCATTACCTGTGAGTCTCCTATTTAACTTTGTGTTTCTAAGTGCTCTGTGTTGGTGACACAGAAAGACACCGAGGACCAGGGTTGCACCCTAAGAACACCCAGGGAGCTGGGTTTGCTGTCTCGATGACGCCTTGTGGAGCCTCGGGAAAGGGCAGGACCATAATGAAAGAACCTCTGGCAAGAGTGTGGTGCTGACAAAAAGAGTTCTGGTCACGCAATTAGCCTGCTCGTTAAGACCCAGAGACAGGACACAGACTGGAGGGACATGTCTCCAAGCCACCGCAGAGGGGCGGGGACCCCTCTGCGATGGCACAGATGTGCAGGAAGGCACGGCCTTACCTGGCAGTGGAGCAGGCACCTTGTGCAGCACGTGGGTCTTACGCAGGTTCATCGTGCAGCCAGCTGGGCCCATAAGATGAACTTTCCACGCCTGAAACAGAGGAGGAGGCACACAGTATGGCAACCAGGCAACCGACAGAGCTCACACTGGAGCTGAAACCAGGGGCAGCCATGGCTCCTGGGCCTTGTTATGTAAGTGTGTTTGACCCCCAGGAGTAGACAGTGGCTCTGGGTGGACGGCCAGTAAGAAAGCAGGGGTCAGTCCTATAGTGACAAAGAAAAAAATTCTGCCAGCAGCTGGGTGAGCTTGAAAGATCCCTCCCCCGCATAGCCCACAAATGGGAAGGTGGCCTGGGGATACCCTGTGCAGAGGGGCCTTCACCTGTGCCCACAACTCCTGACCCACAGAAACTGCGAGATAATAAAAGGGTGTTTAAGCTGCCAAGCGTGTGGTGATTTGCGACACGGCACAGATGACTGTACTCTGAGAAAACAGATGAGGACGAGAGGCCTGCAGACTGCCTTGTAGCCGTGAGCTGTGAGCTGGGCTGCGGCTCCCCAGCTGGGAGCATGAGGGCATGCAGGAAGAGGGGCCGAGGGTTGCTTGGCTCAGAGCAGGCAGTGACACACAGCAGCCAGAGGAGGGGACTGGGTATCACAGGACAGCATGAGTGTCATGGTAGCAATAGGGACACAGAGGCTCCTATTTTCTAAAGATAAACGGGGAGAGAGAACAGTGTGAGAACTACGTATCTCTTAAAACGGATAAGCTGTTGAAGAGGAAACGAGCCCTGTGAGGACAGAGGGGTGGTAAGCAGGGGCAGGGACAGCAGCCATTCTCTCTCTGGTCTTTCCTGAATACGTCCCATTCCATAGACTTTGGGACCAGCCAAGTATTTTATGTCATCATAGGACTTCATTGTAAAAATTCCCTATTCGTCCTGGAAGAACGCACCACTATCTAAGAAGTAACCACAGGAAACACATAGTTTTAAAAATCAAAGATGGATCTGACCTGGCCTTGCCTCCACTCCCCGGGAACAGGGCAGGAGAACTCATGCCAGCTGAGGGGAGGCGGGAGTAGATCCAGCCCACAGGAAACCCTACTAGGCAAAAGGCTTCTCATCAAACTGTAAGGAAAGAGCTTGAGAAAGAAGCTACTTAAAAACATATCGAGTGGTCTCGTGTGCAGCCCCACCTGGAGCCTGTACACTAGTGCTTCTGCCACTGTGCTGCGACCAGCAGCACGAGCCCAAGGGGAGCAGCCAACGGTCGTGGTTTGTGGAGCAATGTGGCGGAGCACTCACAGGGCAAGGGATGCGCTGTCCGGCTGGGCCTCTGGGGAGCACGAGAAGGGGGCACACAGGTTGGGTACAGAGGGAACACCAGCCCACAGTCATTTCTGCGGGTGACGGGACGTGAAGGCTGCCTGCAGGTTCCTTTGCTCTGCTGCGTACTTTGTTATATATTTGACATTTTCTGAGAGTGGCCGAGCAGGGCTGTCTGGTGTGAGTTTTCTGTGGCCAAGAGCTCCAGGGTGCAGCTGGATCTGAGCCGTCATGCGGGTACCACATCCCACGGGGTTGGGATGCAGTGGAGGACGGCAGGTAGCAGTGGGTAAGGAGGCTGGAACAAAAGTGACTAAGCCAGAGGCAGGTCTCCAAAGCTGTACTGCCTGGCACACAGAGGGCATCGCCATGGTCATGTGAGCTGAACAACCCTCACGAGCCTCAGACTCCCTTTGGTCAGAGAAGCGGGGTACAGGACGGAGGTTGGGGAATGGAAGGCCTAAGCCGGAGGCACAGTGGGTGGGCGGGGTAGCAGAGGGGAGAACCTGCATCACCCATGAGGTGGAATTTCCAAACTGCACTGAGCTCGGTTTCAGTAATGAGAAGGATGGGCATGCTGCAGTCTGAACTAGACGCCATTTGGGGCCCCAGGACACAGGGGAGCCCAGTGACTGGACAGAGGCCAGAGCTCACCCCTCAGAGCTGAGCCCTCCCAGAGGATCCACAGTGCTACAGAAGGAAAAGATCACATGAGCAGGTAGGTAAACAGAGTAAGTATTTGGGCAGAGCTGAAACGGATCAGGCTGCTCCCAGAACACTCACTGCCCCCTGCCCGTGGTCCAGCCCTGACAGCCCGGTCATCATCACTTGCCAGGGGTGGCTAACCCCGTGTGGGGTCACTGCCTGAGGTAGACCCTTACCTCTTCTCCAGGTGAGAAGTTCTCATGGCACAGAGGGCATCGGTTTGCCAGCTTCTCTGGTTTGGCAGCTGAAATGGTGTCAATAAAACAAGATTTAGTTCTTCCTATGAGACCTGGACACCCCCTCCACAGCGTGTCCCTCCCCGCTGGGAGGACACTACAGACACAGAGGGCACGGAGGGGTCCAGGCAGGGGCCTGAGCAAGCACTCACGATTACACTCCTTTGTTTTTATGTGTCTGGGCAGCTCTTCCTTCAGAATGGCCTCACTGCAGCGGTAGCACTTCCCAAACCCATCTTTCTTGTCGCATTCTGTCAGCAGGTGCTCCGTCAGGCTGGAGATCTCCACCACCTGCATGCCAAAATGCAGAACACGGCACGTTGCCAAGAACACTGGGGAGTGTGCTGCCCCCGCCGGCCTGCATGACCCGAGCATGCTTCGGGGCTGGGGCTGGGTCCTTAGCTCAGTCCTTACCCTGCTAGCCCACATGGCTCCTGCAGTCATTCACAGTATTTTGCTAAAGACCCTGTGGCCTCCTCATGTGACTGTGGTGGCACATCAAGGCCATTACTAAGGGTGAGGTTGGAGGAGCGATGGTTAATTCCAGGGCAACACTGGTAGTGAGCTGCAGAACAGCTTAGCCGTGTGGCCTCTGGGTTCGAATCCCAGCTCCCCGACACTTTTAAGAGTGTGCACAGAAACAGGATCACAAAGAGTGTCAGGAGAGTCTCTTGCCTCCCTGGTATGTTGGGCAGGAGTGACTTAATGCCCGATAAATCGTCAAGCCATGGACTCATGTATCCTGTGGAGAAGCCAACCATCTCCACTAGGGTCCAGAGTCCACACTGCCAGGCGGAGGGTGGGGGGGGGGTCTGCCCACTTGAGCACTTGCAAGAGCCCCAAGGTAGAGGCAGGAAGTCCCTCTCCTTATCAAGAGGAAGGCCTACTGCACCTCAGAAGAGATTCAAACTTGGGGGGGTAGGAGATTTCTTCACCAAGATACACAAAGTGTCAACCAAGAGACGGACAGACAAGGTGGACAACAGTAAACTTAAAAGACGCATCAGGATGATGCACATGCAGGACCCCGAGTGGGAGAGGGTAGCTGTGGCACCCAGAGCTGGCTAAGGGTTCTGGTCCAGATGCATTAAGGATGGGCACAGATTAGCAGAGCAACTGGCAGTTCAGTGTAATCATGAACAAGAGACTAGAGGTATCTTAGAAAAGAGGGCACTTGAAGGGCCGATGGACACCAGACAGGTGCTGCACCTCGCCATCGGCAGAAGCAGGGAGCTGGTGAGGATGTGGAGCAGTCCCCCATGCCAGGGCTGCAGTGTGGACATGTGGCCCCTCTGGAGTACCGCCTGTGTCAGCCCTGCAGCCCAATGCCGCACGCCCGGTCACTCCACCCCTTGGGGTGGGTGCATCCACAGGTGTGCCAGGACACAGATACCAGAATGTCTGTAGTAACAGTATTCATGGTAGCCTTGAACTGGACACCACACAATTTCCAAAAACAGCAGGATGGAGGGATGAACTGTGGACTATTCAAACCATGAGTGCTATGGAGTAGAAAAACTAACAGGACACAAAGGTCAGGGCAGTAGTGACCCTGGGGGGAGAGGGCCTGGGAGTGGTAACACAGGCATGCCATCTGTGGTGCTTCTTCAGTGGGTGCTAACACACATGACTTAAAAATGGGCACCTCATTTTGTCAAGCTTCATAGATGCTGCGTTGTTTATAAATTGAGGGTTTGTGGCAACTCTGCATCGAGTGAGTCTGTTGGCACCATTTTTTCCAACAGCATTTGCTCACTTTGTGTCTCTGTGTCACATTTCAGTAATTCACACAGTATTTAAAACTTTTGCATTATTATCACATCAGTTATGGTGACCTATCTATTATCAGTGAATATGGCTTGCTGAAAGCTCAGACGATGGCTAGCATTTTTTAGCAATAAAGTATTGTAAAGTATGTACATTGTTTTTCAGAGACAATGCTATCACTCACTTAACAGACCATAGTATGGTGTAAACATAACTTGTGTCTGTCCCCGGAAGCCCTAAAAATCATTTGACTCACTTTATTGCAGGTTTTCCTGTGGGGGCTGGAGCAGAGCCCACAGTGTCTCCGAGCTGTGTCTGCTACATACGTCAAAGAAAACAAATCAACCCCAAACAAAACGGGTAGCTATGCAGGCAGCTATTTTTCCCACAGCTTTTCCTTTCCAAACTCTATAGCTGGAGCCACCTCTGTGACTCAGACCCCCGGGGACTGACCTGCTTGCAGTGGGTGCACCTCGTCAGCATAAGACAATGCTTCCAGTAATGCAGGTCCAGGCCCTCCTCCGTGAATGACTCACTCCTTTCCCCACAGAAAATACACAAACTGAAACAAAACAGAAGTGAGAGGAAGGCCTGGGTGTCACCTGGAGACATGCCCGCCTTCCCTGTCCTCAGGCGGGCCTCACTGGAATTCCGGTCCTGGGGGCACAGCCCACTAGTAGCTCAGTAGGAAGAGCAGGTGTTTGTGACAAATTATCTCCAGGTCATTCAGATTCTAAGCAGTCAGCATAATCTAGCGCAGACTCGAGTTAAGTCAGGAGAACAAAGACATTTTACTGAAATTCCTGTAGGTTTGCTGCCGTGACTGAATGGGAAAAAGTATTGTGTTGTCATAGTATTTTGTGCCTTTAGCAGCACTTCTGACAAATGGGCTGTTGCCTTCTCTCAGGGTCAAGTGGGGAGGCCTCCTGACTCCACCAGAGTGAGCACCTATCAGTCCAGTGTGTGTGTGGGGGGGCGGGGCATGTCCTAATGTTTACAAATGATTGAGAGCTATCAGTTTACAGAAGCCCACCGCGCTCCAGAAAATACTTGCTTCATGGCATGTTCATGCAGCTAGTCCCTCCAACCCTCACAGACCAGGGTAAAGACACCTCTACTTACTTATCTAAATAGTGATTATCTGGGATTTCTGGAGCCGGAGGTGGGGCTGCTTTCCCTCCTTGTGTGTCTGAAATGAAGAGAAAGCATTTAAAAATAGCTTTTCGTAGAAATTATTTTCAAATTTTTAGTAACCAGTTTGCTATGAAATATATTGAAACGCACACAAACTGAGGGGTGCCTGGAGGGCTCAGTCGCTTGAGCCTCCAACTCTGATCTCAGCTCAGGTCATGATCTCGAGGTCGTGGGATCAAGCCCCATGTCAGGCTCTCTGCTCAAGGGGGTCTGCTTCTCCCTCTGCACCCCCTCCCTCTGCTCACACTCCTGCTCCCTCCCTCCCTCCCTCTCCCTCAAATTAATCAATCATTAAAAAGCATAGTAGTCGACAAGGGTTGTATTAGTTTTACATTCCCCGGGTATTTGTTCAGCCAATGAGGTGGCCCCTGCAGGGAGCCCCACACCCAGCACCTACCTTGACTCTCCACCTCCATTGAGGGGCCTTCTTTTCCCTAAGACACAAAAACAGAAAGATCAGGAACAGGTGGCTGCATGGTGAGAGCCTGTCCAGGATATATTTTGACACTGAAAGTAAGCTTTTCTGTATTCAGACTATCAAAGTAACGTAGCACCGTTACTCGTGAGCCGTTAACACCCAACGGTGCACCTCCCTCCCATAGGGTCTGGGCAGCACATGACCAGCACAGTTCTCCACGGAGGCCTAGGGTGCTCCTGAGCTCCACCTCCTCAGCCACCTCCCCACTCCTGGCTCCTTATGCTGGGCATACCTTCTCTCCTTGGGGGTCCCAGGACCCAGCTTCTCCTGACCAGGCTGAGCTGCTGCCCCAGGCCACCCTGCTGAGATGAGGCTCCAGAGTGACAGGTGCACACGGGGACAGATTGCAGCCTTCTACCCTTCTGCCCACTCAGCCTCCATCGGCCCGCCAGCCAGTCTTCAGCTGCCCTTGGAGCACCCTCTGCGCCTCTCTTGCCAGGTCAGGGCCCTGTTTCTGGGGGCCCTCCTAAGCACTGGCTGGTGTACCCGTGAATGTCTCGCAGGTTCATTTACTTCTGCTTGAAACTCTCAGCCGGCTTCCCAAGTCTCCTGTCGCTTATCTCATCTCTGCATTGCCTTGTGCTCCAGTCTCCTGGCTCCCGCCACCCTGCCAGGGCCCTGGTGCTTGAGCTTTGACTCTCCCCTCTTGTCACCCAACTTTTCCCAAGACAAGCTGCCCCAGAGGCCCCCACCGAACTCGGTGTCTGCCAGCAGCCGTGCCCCTCGAGCCCCTCCTCAGCCCACCACCTGCCACACTCTCATGCATTCCCTTGTATATCTTGATCATTGACGGATGCTGCTAGGGGAGGCACGGGTCCCCGAGGATGGAGAATTTTGTCTGTTCTGTTCTCCGGTACACACTGTCCCTGGCACACACTGTCCCCAGTATGCTTGTGGACTCAAACAGATAACCTGGCATGACAGCATTCTTGTGCTGAGGCAGATACTGGGTACCCCCTAGTCTAATGGACTGGGCCTTGCTTTTCCAGCCAGGCTCCCCTCCTGTGTCTGGGAGCTAAGGAGGGGAGAGGGTTCCTTATGAACACCTGGTGTCACTGCTGGTGGCCAGCTGAGTGGGGCCACAGGCCTTCCTGCTGCAGCTCCTGGGCTGCCCCCAGTGCCCCCACCCCCCAAACTCTGGGAGCCCCTTTAGCACATTTCCTCCCAGCTCTCTGAACACTGCTTTCCTTCCTACAAAGCCTGACCCTGTGGTGAATGCCTCACAGCACTCTGGTGACCAACCAGCCTCGCTTGGGTTGAGCCTCGCTTGGACTTTGCATGTTAGAGACCAGAGACAACAGGTGGCCCTACACCCAGCACTTAAATGACGTGTTACAAAAAGGTACTGTCTGCTGAATTTGTAGAGAATTAAGCTTTATGTCATAGTATGTGACCTATGTCACAGCCAACCACGGAGCAGGAGGCACACACAAAAGAATACAATCTTAGAGCTGGAAAGGGATAGACTAACATGAAGCTGGCACACGGATCACATGATGTATATGCCTACACAGAAAGCAAACTTCGTGACTGGATTTTAGGCTTTAATGTTTCTTTCTTTCTTTCCTTTTTTTTTTTTTTTTAAGATTTTATGTATTTACTCATGGGAGATGTGGAGAGAGGCAGAGACACAGGTAGAGGGAGAAGCAGGCTCCCTGTGGGGAGCTCCTTGCAGGACTTGATCCTGGAACCTCGGGATCACGATCTGAGCCAAAGGCAGATGCTCAACCACTGAGCCACCCAGGTGCCCCAGGCATCAACATTTCTTATTAAGAGAGACGAGTTTGTGTATTTTGCAGGGAGACAATGTAAATGTCGAAAGCTGAATTTTAGCTTCAAGTTTTACCTTATCAATGCTCTGGATAGCTTAGGAAACCAATCAGTAATTTTAAATCTTTTTCTAAAATTCAGAAGCAATCAGGCAATCTAAAAATATCCTGTCATTCACGAAGTCTTGGAGATGGATGGTGATATTGCTAACCATACAAAGGTACATAATGGCACAGAACTGTACACTTAACTGTGGTTAAAATGGTAAATATGCTGTAAGTATTTCACCACAATAAAGACACAGAAAAAGATTCCATTGTCCTCAACAACCACTCTAAGACGGCAGGCTGATGTCCAGTCCCTGCCTCGAGGTCTACCCTGTGTTGCTTTTTCTTTCACTGTCTCTTCCTCTTGGAGCAGTGGCCTGGACGGGCAGGACTTGGTTTTGTTTCCTGCTTATTTCCAGAGCCCAGCACCATGCCTGGCACAGAGCAGGTGCTCAGCAACATGCAATGAATGGAGATGAGCTGGTGAAGGTGCTCTGGGAAAGCTGAAGGACGAGGTACCCAGCATATTTTCCCAGATATCTATGGGGGGGTGGTGCATGGCCTTGGTGGTGCCCACAGATTCTGAGGCTGGGCACTGGGGCAAGGCTCAGGGCAGCTCTGGAGGAGACAAGGGGTTAGCAGCACCAGCCTGGTTGTCTTGGCTTCACCACTGATAGGTCTGTGCTTGGAGTAAATCACTTCAGTTCTAAAAATTTGTTTCTCCTTGGGGTGCCTGGGTGGCTCAGTGGGTTAAATGTCTGACTCCTGATTTTGGCTCAGGTCATGATGTCAGGGTGGTGAGATCAAGCCCTTTGTTGGGCTCTGTGCTGGGTGTGGAGACTGCTTGGGATTCTCTCTCTCTGTCCTGCCCCTCACCCAGCTCATGCTCTTTCCTCCTCTCTAAAAACATAAACAAACAAATAAATAAACAAAATTTTGTTTTTCCATTTGTATAACATTAGGAAAAATTATGAGCACCTGCTGGGCCTGCTTTAGCAGGTGAGAATTGGACCAAACACGAATGTCTTTTTTTTTTTTTTATACTTTATTTATTTATTCATGAGAGAGAGAGAGAGAGAGAGAGAGAGAGAGGCAGAGACACAGGCAGAGGGAGAAGCAGGCTCCATGCACCGGGAGCCCGACGTGGGATTCGATCCTGGGTCTCCAGGATCGCGCCCTGGGCCAAAGGCAGGCGCTAAACCGCTGAGCCACTCAGGGATCCCCCAAACACGAATGTCTTTTAAAGAACCACCCTTGAGGGGCACCTGGGTGGCTCAGTTGGTTGAGTGTCTGCCTTCAGCTCAGGTCATGATCCTGGGGTCCTGGGACAGAGCCCCATGCTGGGCTGCCTGCTCAAGGAGGGGGGGTCTGCTTTTCCCTCTCTGTCTGTCCCTGCTCCTCGTTCGTGCTGTCTCTCACTCTCAAATAAATAAATAAGATCTTAAAAAAAAAAAAAAAAAGGGAACCACCCCTGACTCCATGGCGTCTGTGTCCCCAGGAATCCGCATTTCTCAATGTACCTTCTTCTCCTGTGCTGTTATTCCCAGGTGTCCGCACCTCCTGAATCATCACTGTGACTCTGGGCCACAGGCACTTCAACAAACATTCTGTTGCATTTTCTCTTTTTGAGCAGTGGAAAGAACCCTCACTCCAAGGTCTACCCTCCTCCTAGCAGACCGCTGCAGGCACAGTGCAGTCCTGTCAACAACAGAGATGGTGCCATGCAGCACACTCTGGAGCCTTCTCTTCCTGCAGCCCTGAGACTTGATGCTCCTCGAAGAGCTAATCTCTCTCTCCCTTTCTCTAGAAGAGATTTTCTTTCAACTTAAGGAAATACATTACAAAATCAATGCCCTGAAACTGGTGAAATGCCAGAAGGAGGGCAAAGCAGGAGGAGTATGTTTACACTCACCCAAGCACTAGCTGACTGCGTCTCCGAGCAGCTTCCTGTGGCAGAACATTCCCTTGAAACTTGCCTCCTTTAATGCATGGGAATCAGATCTTCACAGACAAGTTTATTTTCCTCCTTTGCCCTGAGGGAGCCTAGGAGCTCTGAAGAGGAAATAGTCCTCCACTGCCTCCCTTTAGCCTTGGACTTACCTCTTTAAATATGGCCAGCAGCTCATGCCACTCCCTGGAATCAGCACCTAATTCAAACTAGCCAATGGATGATTCCTTTTATGTATCCTCAAACTAGTTTTAAGAAAGCAACAAAGCCTACAGATACCCATCTGCATGATGTAGTGAAAGGAAAGCAAGCATGCTGTGCATCTGTCTAGGGGAATGAGGAATCAGGATGCCCATGAACAGGGGTGAAGGAAACCGTAGCATTCCCAACCTGGGCTTCGGCCTGAATGTCCTTGAGTGCAGCCAACTGCCCTTGCAAAGCTTTAATTTCGTCTTTCTTTCGTTTTTCTGCTTCTTCTGTAGCTGCTTTCTTCTGTGCCTGGTACGGAAATGATTTTTCCATTAGAATAGCTTTTTAGGGTAGCCTTAGAAATTGGGAGAACATATGAATTACAGCACATGAACTACATTTCTTATACATTATAATGGTCACTGAGACTAATAATATAACTGCAGTCAAGCTACCTTCACTGGGTTAATCTGATCCATGTTTACTGACAGAATAACCACAAAGTCCTCTCGGCTATCACTGTTCCTATCTACAGATGGGGAAACTGACAGTCTCATGCAGAAGGTGGAGGAGCCAGGATCTGAACTCAGGGGGACGTTTCCCTGGTTTCCTGCACATGAAGCTCTTCAAGTAATCTGTAGTTTATTCAGGGACCAAATAACTTCAATAGAAGGTTAAATCATAACTTCATAATAGTTAACTTACCCTAATTTCAGCATCTGTAGGTCTGCCATCTATTTTAGCAAATCCCTCAAAAATTGTTTTATAGAGAACATTCTTGCGCGTGGTGCTGTCGTCTGGAGGGAGGTACTCTAGAATAAAAGCCCGGTGCTGTTTATACATGTCCAAAATAACTCTAACCGCTGTCTCTCGAACCTCATACACTCTGTGCTCCAGGGCACTCACTGAAAACTAAACATAAAGTTCTTGTGGTTACTGATTCTCACGATAACAGTTTATTTTTCCCAGCATTAAAGAAACATAGGCACATTATAAAATTTTGAAAAAGAAAAAAAAAAAAAAAGACCACCACCCACAGAATTCTGGCTATTACAACACAGAGCTTTCCTTACTGTATCTGCTCACACATAGTGGAGCTCGTGTTGGATAAAGAACTTTGTGTTTTGCTTTTTTCCACTTAATGTGCCAACAAGCATTTTTAAGGTTAAATCCTTCTATAGACGTCATATTAAATGTCACAAAATATTCCAATCACAGAGAAGAGGAAATATAATAAACTTCATGCATCCACTATCCATAATAACCGATATTTAACTTTGCCATGTTTGTCTCGGATCTTTGTTCCTAAGACATAAGACACTAGTGACAGTGTAAGTCCCCGAGGAAGCCTCCCTGGCCCCAAACTCTTCCCATGCTCCTCGGAGGCATGGCTCTCCTGTAGCCAGCCTGCGTGCTCCCACCCAGACGTGCATATTTACTAGTGTGTCTGCGCCTTGTACACACGTGGTTTTTTTTTTTTTTTTTGACATTCTTAATGGTAGACTGTGCTTATCTTTCTCAAATTGCCTTTCTTCCTACTCAACATTCCTGCCAAGGACAATTATTCACAGGATCCACTTCAGCTGCTCTCCAGTGTTGCATCACAAGGACCCACCGTGATACATTTACCCCGACCCTCAGTGACGTGACCATGCTCAGTAAACCGACATCTCCTCATGGGGGGTATGGGCGTGGAGACCCTCACTTCGCAAGGCCTCAGCCTGCCACAGGCTCTTCATTTTACCCCAGACCCTGGTGCCCCCAATTGTGACACCACCTCTAGGAGTCCTGGCTTTAGGGGTCCCACCTTCTGATGATCGTCTCCTACTTTTCTCACTCACTTTTTCCTACTCTCTCCCCTGACAATTCCTCAATCTCATCAGGGCTTTTGGTACACTCTGGCACCCACCACTGTCTTCACCCGTCTGTCACCTCCCTCAAGTCTTTCCTGCCCTGAGGGTCCAGCCTGGATAGTATGGTCCATCACCAAGTCATTTTTGGGACCCCTTCTTCCTGTGCAGTCACGGGGCAAGTGGACTCTGCCTGCAGACTTGAGAAGCATGCTGACTGGTCTCATGGGGGCCCAGGGGAGTGCACAGAGTCCTGACCTGAGGCATTTCTGGTCAGCTCACTGTCTGAGATATCAGGTGGGTAATTCATACTTCCTTCTGGCCTATAAAACTTCCATTATCCAGTCTGGCTCTGAGTGGACTCCGTCCATTAAGAGGATACATTTTCCCTGCTCCACGTGCAGCCAGCCCTGTGAATATGCACCAGAGCCCAATCTTGGGCCACTCAGGGACTTTCTCCTCCTGTAGTTGACCCCTCCTTCCAACTTCTATTCCTGTCTTTCTTCTCTTCCCTCTGTCTGGATTAATCCTCCCAGCATGCAGGTGGACCCGAATATGGCTAAGTACTCAGCAAGCCAGCTGCCTTCTTCCATGTGCACAGCTGTGCCACACTTCCCTGCCCCATGCACTTAGGTCCCAGGAAGGGAGTGTGGGAGCAGCTCTGTCCATAAAGACCCCCTCAGCACCCTCCACTCGTTTTCCCTGTTTCGTGACCCCCAAGTCATGTGAAAAAGCTGGTGGCATCCTCCTGGAAGGCGGTGAAGGCCTGAAGGCCAGCATGGGGCAGAGCCTCCACTCATCTTGAACCGCACAGGACCATGAGGGATGGAGCAATCAACATTTACCATGTTACTCCACTGAAATGTTTATGCTTGTTGCTACAGCTGAACTTAGTGGGACTGATGCTGACGCTGGCATCTGGAAGCAGGGCGCCATGTCGCAGGGATCCAAGTGTGTGGGGCAGGCTCCATGTTCTGTGCTAGGGAGCAAGGAAACTGAACTTGGAGCCAAGAAGGGTGGTGGTTCACGTGGTTACAGGGCTGCCAGTGCTGGAAGCAGCGGGCGGCGTATAGGGGCTGCGGCTTGCTGCCTCTGGCGTTTTTACAAAAGAGACGAGCCTTGGAAAGAGCAGGCAGTCTGCATGCAGAGAAGAGCGCTGGGAGGCATTGCAGGCCTGAGCGGACTTGTGTGATGGGAGCCCTCCAAGGGCTGGTGGCCAACAGACTGTAGGACGAGTCAGAAGGAAAGTCTGCTGGGGAGTTGGGGATGGCCGGGCCGGGCGGCATGAGAGTTTGGGGGCTGGGTCAGTATCTGGATGTACTTGGAGCAAGAGCTCACAGCACTTGCTGAGCAAACAGAACAGTGTTGCTGTTAACAGAAACAGAGAAGGCTGAGAAGGAGCATGCCAGAGAGGATGGCAGGCGCTCCATTCAGATGTGGGGCATCCACAGCTTGTGGGAAGAGTCAGGCGTCCAGGGAGGGCATGTGCAGAGACTGTGTCTTCCATGGGTGGGTGCAGAGGCATGGGCGAGGTCACTGAGGGAAGGTGTGTGCACAGAAATCAGAAGAGGAGGTCTGGACACTCCAAAGTCAATGGGATCAGGAGGATAAAGAACCAGGAAAGGGATCCAGATGATGAGGCTAAGAGTGGGGGGGACACGGGGCTTAGAGCTCCAGAAGCCAAGGCTTATTCACTTCAGTGTCTAAATCATATATCCATGATAGAACACATGAATGAAAGTGGCCTGATAGGATCCTGCCTTTCCTGATCATACATTTAATGACATCAAGACCTGGCCCAGGTCTCCGACTCAATGCACCACTGGAATCCACAGAGAAGGGAGACCCTGCCCTTCTCACAGGAATAGGAAGCGTGTGCAGGCTGTACCAGATTGGGCCACTGTGAAAGCTCTGCCTCTCCACTTCTGGCCAAGATGGTGGCTGTATGATCGAAGCTCACTTCCAACACATTTCAAATTAGGGAGGAGGGAATTCTTGCTCTGGCAGACAGTTCCTCTTCCAGAATGTCTGCAGTTTCATCAGGTTGTCCAAAGCACAACAAATACCTACACTTCCATATGCTTCATGTCCTCCATGATAGGCAGTTCTCTCATACAGGTACGTGCTCCTTATAATCTGTCCACCACCACGGACCAACGTCCACACATAATGTACTGTCTTGTGACAGAACGAGGGGTGGGGAGCCTTTCGTACATTCCTTTGTTAGATAAAACAGTGACTATTTTTTTTTTTTTTTTTTTGCAATCATTCATTCATTCAAGAAACATTGATGAGACACTCACCACACTCCAGGCCCATCTCCAGTGTGGAGACTGCGGCCCATGGCACCAGAGGTGCACTTACCTTCATCACGTTATCAATGGTGAAGCCTGTGGTCCCCGTGCCCAGGTCTTTCAGAAGCCGGGCCAGGAGACTCATCTGACTCATTGCCAGATGAGTCGAACAGTTGGCTTTTAATGGCTGTACCAAGTAGGATGGAATAATTTGGAGAGACCTAACTTCCTTGAACAAGGCCATTTCCTATAAAAACCAACATGATCGTGTTAATTTGTACTGGAAAATGCTAGAGGCAACTTAGTATACTTCAGAATCTTCAAAGTAAACAACAAAGGGAAAAAATAGGGAATAAAAAATGGCAGTAAGATAATTTATCTCTAATAAGCTCATATTTCTATTTAAGATATAATGATTAAAAACAAAATCCTAAAGCACAAAAACATAAAAACATGATCACTCACAGATAAATGAAAGCTTTATAAGAAATGTGATCTAAAACTTAAGATTTCTCAGGATTTTCCAACTTTAAGAAAAAGGTTTTCTAATTTCTAACATTCTAAAACAAATGAGTATTGTGTTAGTATTTATGAAAAGTCAGCTGAGAGTGTAAAGTGCACAGTACTCTGGCTGATGTGACTCCTGCTGGGCTTATGGGCAAGCATGAAGTCCACTATCAATGAGCAAGTCTTTCTATGATTAATGTATTTATCATTTAAACAGCCAAATACAGAAAGAGGAATGATAAAATACTGAAGCATATGGGTTGCAATAGAGAAAGAAATCAGTTTTGGGAGCAACTGGGAGGCTTAGTCGGTTAAGCCTCAACTTCTTTTATCTTTTTTTTTTTTTTTTTAAGATTTTACTTATTTAAAAAAAAAAAAAAAAGATTTTACTTATTTATTCATGAGAAATGCAGAGGCAGAGACATGGACACCACCCAGGTTTCTCAGCATCCGATTTCTTTTTTTTTTTTGCATCCGATTTCTGATTTCAGCTTAGGTCATGATCTCAGGGTCATGAGAGCGAGCCCTGTGCTGGGCTCTGCACTCAGCAGGGAGTCTGCTTGGGAATTCTCTCTCTCCCCCTCTGCCCCTCCCCACCCTTTCCTCTCCCTCTCTTAAAAAATAAATTACTAAACAAAGGAAGGACATACTAACATTTTCAATGTTCCTTTTAAAAGATGACATCTCCCCCAGATTCTGAGCCACATGAAGATGGAGTATCTTGTAGGACTTGAATATCACTTTTACCTTCTTGTTAGTATAACTTACTTCTCCTTTTTCATTCTCCCCCAGAACTCAAGTTTGTTAAAGGAGATGAGTGGTTCATCATACTGTAAAAATGACCCCTCTGAGAAACTATGAAAGCTATGGAGTCCTTCCCAACAGAATGTCATATAAAATGTGAGAAATTCATAGACTTGCTGAAGCCCCGGCATAGGCCTCAGGGTAAGAACTCCTAGAGCATGGGGTGCCTGGGTGGCTCAGTGGCTGAGCATCTGCCGTCAGTTCAGGGAGTGATTCTGGAGTCCCAGCATTCGAGTCCCACATCGGGCTCCTTGTGGAGAGCCTGCTTCTCTTACTGCCTATGTCTCTGCCTCTCTCTCTGTGTCTCTCATGAATAAATAAAATCTTTAGAAAAAAAAAAAAAAAAGAACTCCTAGAGTTCTCTCTCTCTCTAATACTTGGCCTGGAGTGAAAGCCCAAAACTATTTAGATTAAGGTCATTACACATTTATTATCTCTTTACTCCCAATTTTCTATTATGGTTTAGTTTTCCATACATTTTTACTAGAAGTTTCTAGCATATGTTGAAGAAAAGAAATACCAGACAAGCCAAACTATACTTTATAATTTTTTTTCTTAAGATTTATTTATTTATTCATTCAGAGCGAGCGAGAGAGAGAGAGGCAGAGACACAGGTAGAGGGAGAAGCAGGCTCCACGCAGGAAGCCTGATGCGGGACTCAATCCCGGGTCTCTAGGATCACACCCCGGGCCGCAGGCGGCACTAAACCGCTGCGCCACCAGGGCTACCCCCAAACTATACTTTAATCGAAGGCAACCTTCAGGTTTCAGAGCACCAGTAAGTATGACAGGGACCCACGAGGAGAACCAATAATGCTCTTAGGAGAGACAGAAACTGGTAAGGTATTCAGAAAGTCAGATAACATAGTAACGTGCTTATTATTTTCTGGTGAAGTTCATACCTGAATAAAATTTGAAGCTATGACTCGGAGGCGAGCAGAAGAGTCTCCAGTCCTGGTGAGCAGAACAGGTATGGTTCTTTCCACACAGTGAGCAGTTTCAAGCTTACTCAGTTTGTGTTTGGGAATATATTGTGTAATTATCATTTTCAACAATTTCAAAGAAGCCTGAAAAACCTAAGAAAACAGTGGTAAAAATGGAAGAGCTCCCATAACTGCATTCCAGCAGAGAGAACATGACGGTTACTGACGGGAACCAACATGAACACGATGTTGGGGATTCTGTGCTGCCTGAAGGGCTGGAACAGGTCACCCGAAAACCACTTTCTAAATGCAGTTCTTCCCATATGGAAGGCATGTGCTCTCATGTCACATGCCAGCAAGTGCCCCGTGTTGCCCTGGATGCCACACCCTGAACATTCCTGCCTAATGGCAAACACGAAGGCAGTGGTGCACCTGGGGCGTGCTCACTCTTACGGCACCCTCAGAGTCAGGGGAATCCAGGAATAACCTCAAGCTCCTCAGTTTTCATTAAAAATAAAAACATAAACTGAGCATTTTCTCAGTCATGGTGAGTCCGGCCTCCGCAAACCTTTCAAGAGCATGGGAAAGCTGATGCCGTGCAAGAGCAAGGAGCACGGCCAAGTGAAGACAGACTCTGCAAGCTTTTCACTGACCACATTTCTTGCCAGAGACCCTTAATTCCTAGTGATACACTGTGCTTCCTCCTGGCCCACTGGACCTCCTGGGGGACCTTGGGGCACAGGGGACTCACCGGGGTCACTATGTCTCTAATGGCTCTTCTAACAAGGAAGATAGATGCTCGCAGCATGCTCTTCAGCTCTTCCTTCGGAGTTCCAGCAGGTGTCTCCATCAGCTGCTTATACAGGGCGAGCAGCGCATCTTCCCGGTATGACCAGGTCTTGGAATAGGCCCCCGCAACCTACACAGAGTGGAGGCTGGCTGACTCGGGGCAGGTGCACCAGTGACACCACTGCCGCCCCTCAGCCATGCCACCTGAACCTTTGTTTCACACAGAGAAAAATCTCTTGTAAGAGCAGAACAAGTACGTGTGTTTAAGGAAGTAATTTTTCTAACATGGAATACTGAAGACCCTGTTAAAATACAGAAAGTACCAGAAGTTCGACCAAGGGAAATACTGTGAAGCTGGGAAGAAGGGGAAAACCCACTGGGCTCATTTCCATATGGAATGCTTCCATCTTTTGTTTTGCTCTGCCCTCATTTTCTCCTGGAAGGGGCAGGTGTTCCAGAAGGGGCAGATTTCCGATATCAACTCTGTCAGTACCAGACAGAAACACTCAGTCTGGTACGAACAGACATTCGTAAGATCTTAAATTCTAGTTTCTGTTTTTGCTGCTTTATATAATTAATAATTATTGGAAGACTTCAAATGAATAGTGATTCCAAAGGGAAGCCAACAGTATCAAAAACAAAGCCAAGGGCGCTCTCCAGCCCTCCATGTACCAGGCTTTCTCCAAGCACGTCCACGGCAGGGCTGGCCTCTCTCAGTGCCTTCTCTGTTAAGGGCTCAGGCTCTCCAGCGGCACCTCTTTTGGGAGCCTCGCTGACATCAGAGTCACTCTTTTCTGGTTCCAGGGCTGCTGCCGCCGGCTGCTTCCGTGTAGCAGGAAGGGGCCGCTCATCATAGGGCACAGACTGGAGCTACAGGAGAGAAGGGCGGCTGCAGAGCTCCCCAAGGCCCCCCACCTGCCGACACCATGTCTACACCGCTGGCCTACTGCTCTGCACCCTTCTTGTCTGCATGGCAGCAGTTTTATCAGATAAGAATAATTTATGTGACAATAAGATTCACCTGAAAAAATTAGATCAGTTTCCATTCTTTTCTAAACTCAGCGCGGACCCAATTGAAAAGTGATATAGATTCGGCCTCGGTTACTACTTACCACTAATAGTTACAGTTCAGCTGACACGTAGCTTACCAAAGTAAAAGTTATATGTTTTCCTGACAAGACTTCTGATTTTTTCTTAGTTTATGACTTAGAAATAAGTACCAAGCCTCATTTTAAATGTGTTCATTATCTGCGAGATTTCCACTAAAAAACAGGCAACCGAGCTAACAATACCTCCACAGCTTTCCTGGGCTTTGCCTCCTCTAGCTCTGGGCAGGCAGCTGTCTGCTGCCTACCCCCTCAGCCCTGCAGATGCTCATCGGGCCCCCTGCCCACGCGATGGGGTGACATGGGCTCTCCACCTCCCAGAGCTTCCATCCACATCTGGAAACACAGATGCACACCTAAACAAGTACATATGTAGCAGAGTTTTGGGAAATTAAATAACAGATTCCAGAGTAATTTTCTGAGGCAGGTGTCACTATGACATTCACACTTCATACCCACTGAGATATTAACTGGGTATAAACCGCATGAGAGTGAGTATCTACTCTGCTGTAACACAAAACATGTTGACATTCTAACAAAGGAGAAATTGGAGTATTTTAAATCAAAGTATTAGATATGACTTAAAGCAATAAAGTTACAGACAAGATGCTCCTGATGGAGATGACATCAAGATGTGCCCTGGGAGGCCAGCATGAGTGCTGTCCCCTCTGGCTTTCCTGGAGGACACTTGCCCGTGCCCACCCAACATCCTGTCTTCCTCCCCAGAGTCGCTAGCCATGCTGCCTTGCATGCCAGCAGGACCTCCAGTGAGACCTCTTCTGGTCCTCACCATCACTCAGAGGCTGGTATGCGACTGATAAACTCGGGAAGACTCTTGCTCAGATGGGACAACGTGCAGACCTGAAGCTAAGGGCCACGTGACAGCTCCAGCCCTATGGTGACTTGGAACCACAGGAAACAAAGTTGACAGGAGAAAAGAGGCATTGGTGATGCTATGAAGCTACTGAACCCTGAAACCCACATGACCTCTTAAGTCTCGAGTTACAAAAGCCAGGAAACACCCAGTGGGAGCAAGGTCGTCTGTTACTTACAACACAGAAAATCCTGATAGTATATTAACCATGCATGACTTGTGTGGAGGTTCTACTGAAGTCAGACCTCAGTGGGCGCTTTACAAACATGGTCTTGTTTATTCCTGGAAATAATCCCTTAAGCAGCTGTTTGTGCATTTTTACAGAGAGCAAAGGAGAGGCTCAGGAGGATGGTGCATCCCAGAGCACCGGCTGATGGGTGCAGACACAGGTGCGAGGGCTGGTGCGTCTGACTGCAAACAGGGTCTCCCACTAAGGTGTGATTACCCGCTGGGTGCATGTACCACCATGTTCTGGCTTTGGGAACATAGGGCAGGAAGGAGTTCTGTAGTTGTGTGCGCTGATCCATCCCCTGCACCAGGAAAGCCTTAGCACCATGTGGGTCCTCTCTATGTATCTGTTGAATAAATTGCACACAATCTGTTACCAGTTACCTACATGGGTCTTGAGATGAGGGTCTGTGGCAGGTGGTGACTGGTCTGCTGTGGAGTGCTGAGAAGGGCCTGGGGGATGTGCTGGAGGCTTTTCCTGAAGGAAAGGCTCTGCAAACCGGCTTTCTGGTGCACTTTCTTCTTGCGGTGGTAGAGATGGCACTTGCTGTTTGTGGCGAGGACTGGCAGAGTGAGTGAGGGGCTGGAGGGGCAGGTCAGAAGGCCTTCGCATCTGGGGAAAAACAGGATGCTTCACTCCCAGTGCTGTTGCCACACCACTGGGGGGAGGGGGGGCGGGAGGATGTGACAGTTTAGGAAGGCAGAGTGACAAGCTGCATCAAGGACTGCATCAAGCTGCACGAGGGCATCAGGACTGGTGCCCTCCAGTCCTGTCATATCCTTTTAGCTATCTCTCCATGGCTGCCATGTGCCCTACAGAAGTGACATGTGTGCCAGAACACTAGAGTGACAATAAGCACAGTGCCTGGGTTGCCACAGTATGGAAACACACACACAGACTTGCCAGCAAAGGTGTGGTATGTAGGTAGGAAGCACCTGGGTGGGACCTAAAACCCAGTGGCTGCAAAAGCGGGCTGTTTTGTGTCATCACAACATAGTTAGCATGTGGAGGCCATGGCGGTAGGTGGGTCAGACAGACGATCTCATTTAATGCATACCACTTTTACCCCATAAATGGGAGAAGGAAACTGAGGCAGAGTGGCTAAGGAATGACCCTGAGATCACACAGCCCTAAGGGGGCCAGGTCTGAGCCCAAGCAGCGCAGCTCCAGAGTCTGTGCTGTCACGCACGACTCTGCAATGTGGTGGTACGTACACCAGCTGCCTGTGTGGGTTCTAAAGATCAGTGGCAGTGTGTCCCAGGAAACACGGCCTCAACAAGCTGAGGCCGTTAGGATTATGCGTGCACAACACTCCTGAGGCTACTCATGGCAGGGCTGCCATCGGTTCATTTTACAAATGAGGAAGCTGAGCCGGGGAGAAGAGGTGAGATCCCCGATTCCAGCTCATCCCCTTTCTCCTCTGCCATGAGTCTTCGTGCAAGTGGGTGTCCAGCAGCACCTCTAGAGCTGACGTCACCTGTCTGAACTGTCACCTGTGTGTTATGGAGCCATGTGCACGTCACATACATAATGAGGACACACGGGCCCCGTGGCTGAATCTCTTTGGCCCTGGGGACTGCTGCCCAGGCACCTACCGGCTCAGCATCCACGAGGCTGTGCAGCTGCAGCTGCTCATACACTTGGTTGCGAAACTGCTCCATCTGCTGCTTCTTCTCCTTGGCCAGGTCATAGTCCTCCTTCTCAACCGCACAGCGCTTTTCCACCTCATACCTCCCAAGGCGCTCGCCAACCTGAAGCACACAAGGCCACTCTGCTTCAAATGTGCATCCAGCCACATCCAGTGCAAAGACAACTTTTAAAGCAAGGGCTAGGTGATAGAGGTGCTGCCTGCCCCATGTACCTTGCTGGGAGGAGGGGCCAAGCCTGGGCAGTTAGACAATAGCCACGCTGGCCTGCATGGGGCGTGCTGCCTGTCACCACGCCAGTGTCTAAGAAACTGCATGAATCCATGGGATGATAAGCATCTTATGTTTTTCTACTGCCTTAGGAAAGCAACATGGCATCTGAAGAGGCTGAGTTTGTGCCTTCACTTACATTTTACTTAGCTGCTCATCTGTCTATAACTTTATGTTGCTTACCTCCTTGGACCCACACTAGTGTCCATAGCTTTTAGTGGCCTACATCTTTGCTGTACCATGTGTCAGGACCACTCTCACACAACCGAGGGAGGACTGTTGTCTCCAGGAGTAGTACCTTTTGCAAATCAGCAATAGCTTGTTTTAACTTCTTGGCATAGTCGTAACGTTCCTTTTGGACAGCTTCACGTTTTCTTTCATCTAATTTGCGTATAATCTGGGCAACTTCTGGATCTTGGTACATATCAAAAGCTAAGTCATCCAGTGGAGAAATGTAGTCAGATTTCCTAAAGGAAAGAGATGAATATTTTAGCTAACTTCGACACGTGTGATAGAGTGATGGTGGAGGGAGTCCTACAGGCTCAGTCTGAAGGTACAGATAGTCACAGAAATGGCACCCCCACATCTGCTCTTGGAGCATTCTTGCCAGAGAAAGTGGAAGCTCAGAAAAATCAGGAATGGGCTTCAGGTCACCCAGCTCTTAAGTGCAGGTGGGTCTCTCTGACTCCACAGCTTATGCTCCTGACCATTAGTTAACTGCACTTGGGGGCATCTGAGTCTTTGGTTTATTTGTTCTTTAATAAATATTTTGAGTGTGGACTCTGTGCTTGGCTCTGTTCTAGGCACCGGGGACATAATAGTGCAGGTGAATCATGTGTAGTCTAGGGGAAAACCCAAGCCAAAGTAGACTACCAGGCCCCATCCATAAAGAATCTGACTTGGTGGGTTCCAGGTGTAATCTAGGTGTCCATACTTGACACCAGTGCCACAGTAACTGTGACAAGCACTAAAGATGCAGAGGTGCCCTGCTAGGGCCTCAGCTCAAAGTGTCAGACTGCATGATATCCCAAGTCCTGGGGAGATCAGAAAAACCCTTCCAGGAATAAAAGATCTTTCTAGTGATCTGAGTAACTGATTTCTGATTAAGTATTACCTCATTCTTTCTTTCGTGTTCTGCAGCAGGCTGGCAGCTTTCTCTAGGGTCTAACATTTAAAACAATAATGCCAGTCTAACCACTCAACAAAAATGTTAACAGGGGACATGTTTCAATGTCTCTATTGTAACAGCTACACAAAATAAGCCAACTGGCAGCTTTGACTTAGATATCTTTATATACAGGTAAATTTTAATGACAGTATTACTTGTCATAAAAAATGTGGCCGTCAGGGCACCTGGGTGGCTCAGTGGTTGAGGTCAACCTTGGCTCAGGTCATGATCCCGGGGTCCTGGGATCAAATCCTGTAACAGGTTCCCCACAGGGACCCTGCTTCTCCCTCTGCTTATGTCTCTGCCTTTCTGTCTCATGAAAAAATAAATTAAAAAATAAATAAATAAAATAAATAAAATAAAATAAATTGGTTGTCTAAAAATAAATTGAAACAGGACACTGTATGACATCACCTTTCAGCATGATCAAACATCCCCCCAACACTTCTCAACTCTTGGAAATGAGGTGATGGGGTCAGCTTTGGCAGCTTTGAACAGTATCAGTTAATCTCAGTGATGACCAAACAGTAACACGCTTTGGTATTGGCACAAGATTAACTATTTTTACCTAAATACATACTATACTCTTAAGTCAAAGTTTCTTTGCCTTCAAGTCCTAGAGATGAAAACAAAGACTTAATTATGAAAATGCTACAAAGAAAAAAAACATGACATCATCTGGCATGGGCAGTGGGCAGCTTCAGAAGAGCAGGTCTCGCCCTGATTTAGGGACAGAGTCTATTTTTTAAGCACTCCCTACTGACATCCACCAGTTGATAGCCAGGCTGCAGGCCCAGGAAGACTCCACAGGAAGCAAGGCAGTCCAAACACTGACACAAAGTAATTCCTTCTTAAGCCAGGCTCTTGTGCTTGCATAAAATATGGAGATTCTCCAGGAGCCACTTGCTGTGCTAAGTGTATGCACCAGTGGGCAGTGAGCCTTGCGCCCAGTGGAGCCGCCCCTGGGCCCCCCCGCCTGCGGGAGGCAGAGCTGTATGTTCACGGGATGGATGAGAGTGGGGAGGGCTCAAAGCAAACAGAAGATGAAGGTTCTAGTAATGGATAATCTGGGTCAATGAATTCCTTTAATTTTTACCTATGAAGTTGCCTGTGCCAGTAAAATACCAAAGTACAGCCGATAGATCTATCTGCACTCATTGTAGGAACTTTCTAGTAACACCTGAATACACGAGAAATAGAGCTGTCTCTGAAGGGCAATAAATGGAGATGTGCTAAGGAGAACAGTGACCTTAATCTTTAAGTATATTTGAGTCAATCTCATCAGTGGCTTATCTAGCTCAGAACTGAATTTAGTGGCTCTCAAAGTCCTAGTCCTCTGGAAGTGACTCACACCTTGGCCATCCTGAAGAAAGTCCTAGGAGCTGAGGGTCTAGGGGGAGAACTCTTACCCAGTACAGGTTCCTTCCAGAGCTGGGTCCTCACTGCTGTGCTGGCCCAGGTAATGATCAATCAGTTTCTCTCTAGAGGTCTTTGGGAGCAAAGAGTTCTGCTTAGCGTTTCAGAGGAAAACAGGAACAACATGAAACCTTAACTAAGAGGTATGATATAGAGATGTCAGTGGGCTTTGAGGATCCTAGGTTTTTGGAAGGACAGTTAAAATTCTTGAGGAAAAGAGATTTTAATATACTATAGCTGCCAAAAATTATCTGCTAGCTATTCAAGAGACAATTTAATAAAGATTTTTCAAGGTGACACTTTTTGTGACAAAAATAATCAATCCTGCTTGTTAGAGATACATTTTCTTCTTTGAGAATGAAACCTCCCAAACTTACAATATGGCTTTCATCACCGAAATCTGCAGGGTCTCCAATGATATTTACTGCAACCAGAGCAACCTAAGAAAGAGTTAACCAATAGCAATTAAGAATAAAATTTTGGCAATGACTTATCCCCTTTATTACAATCTGCTTGTTCATACTGTACTGTCATCAAAAGGGATGATGTACACCAAAGTATATTAACTGTAAAATGTCAAGCTATAGAATTATTATTACTAATTCCTGTAAATTATACAAGGTAATATTCTAACACCTAATCAAGTGGCTGTTTAATTTTTAATTTTTAAAAAAGATTTTATCTATTTAAGAGAGAAAGTGCTCATGTGAGAGAGCACAAGCATGGAGAGGAGGCAGAAGGAGAGGGAGAAGTGGGCTCCCCGCTGACCAGGGAACCTGACCTGGGGCTTGATCTCAGGACCTCGGGATCATGACCTGAGCCAAAGGCAGATGTGTAACTGGCTGAGTCACTCAGGCATCACTCAAGTGGCTATTTTAATATCTAAAGTACATTAAAACAATAATGGCTAAAAACCTCCACAGTTTTAACACAGTGCCACACCAAACCATCCACTCACAGTCCAGTATGGGGTTCCATCTACTCAATCTTGGTAATCTAGACAATGGACTGAAGGCCTGCATTAGCACAGCTCAGTTTGTCTGGGCCAGTGGCTCCACCTGACACCGTCCCTTCCTCGAACGTCACTGCAGTGGAACTGAGCGACAGGGTATTGCTGGTGGGCCGAGGTAGAAGCACGTTAGTGATCAATCTTCAGGTTTACAGTCAAGCACTGTTGCGGCAGACCAAGCAATGGAACTGCATCTCAGAGCTCTCCTCAACCTACTTGCTGGGTTTAAAACTCTGATTTGGTGGAAGGAATGTTTCCACTCCTCTTGGAGGGAGCAGGGAGTGCTGTCAATATCCATGCTAATTATGAGTCTGCTTTGGACACAACTGATTTCTACTACATCAATCATGCCAAATCCAAAACAAAACTAAAAGACAAGAAAAAGGAACAGAAAGACAAGGGGAGGGAGGGAGAGATTAAGAATGAGGACTTAGAGCTGGGCTGCCTGTACCATGAAATCATACCCCTAAGTTCTACCAGGGGATTTATCTCTTAAAGGTTTATAGGTTTATTCAGAAGAGTGTCACCTAACAGAAACCATGCAAGCCACACAGATAATTTTAAGTTTTCTAGTGGACACAGTAAAATTTTGTAAAAAGCAGATGATGTTAATTTTAAACCCAAGATCACCACAATTTATCATTTCACTGCATAACTAATTCTATTACCCACACAAAGTCTTTGAGTTCGAGTATCCAGTTAGCCTGAGTGGCCCATCGTACTTGGGTTGGCCAGGCTCCCAGTGTGTACCTGTGGTGTGGGGCAGCAGCTCCTGATCACATAGCACAGTTCCAGAAGAGCTTAATATTCTTCCATAAAAGTTACTATCTTAAAAAAAGATTTGAAATACCTTTGCGCAGGGGTGCAGGCCCCTATAATGCTGCAAGGAGATAGGGAGCAGTCTAGGTGAGGGCACGTGTCTCACCTGATTGTATATGTTGTACTTGTTGACATGGTTCTCATGAAAAATCAGCTTAAGAAACTGTCCTACTGCATCCACGTACACTGACTTCAGCTCCCGGGCTTTACAGCCTGTCTTCTCGTTGTCACAGAGAGAAACATAGCTGAAAGAGAGAGCACACGCTGGAACCATGATGACACGAAATGTGTGTGCAATGAAACTGGCCTCTGCTCCTACTGAGCTCAACGGGTTTAAATCAAAGTTTAAATCAAAGTCTGAAGGGAAAACCTAGGGAGAAGCCCAGAAACTGTATTCTAACCAGTTTTCTTAAAATGAGTTCTGCGTCTGAAAAGCAGAGACAAATGCTAGCAACAGATGGACAGCACTGCTAATAGAGCACATCTCGGTGTGGCAGCTGCTCAGAAATGTGCTTGAGCACATGGGAGTCTGTGACCCAGGACCAAAAGCAAGGGGTGGTCCCTTCATTCCCACGGCTCTGACACAGGGAGAGTCAGGTTAAAAGTTCCCAAAATGAGCCTTCACTCTCACCCTTACCCAAGTCTTCGAAAGCGCTCAGCCTGGTAGGGCACGAAGTACTCGGGCAGGCTCTCACTGATGTAGAACTCCACTTTACTGGGGATCATGTACTGGTGGGCAAGCAGTTGCAGTTTCCTGATTCGACACCTCTCCACCATCTGAAGAACAATTTCTTGTGGAAACTGGCAAAATCTGAAAGCAAACACATTTGGCTTTTCACATGCGCGGGTTCTGGCTGCATGTGCGGTGCTCTGCACGCAGCGAGGTGGTCTGCGAGTGCTGTGTCTGAGACCTGCCTGTGGTGGAGCTGAAGCTCCAGTGCAGACTGCATCTGCCTGCTGCCTTATGTGAATCATGCTTCTGGTAGTGGGAAAACCATTTGAAATGAAGTTCAACACGAGATAAACAACATCAGTCGTAAGAGGCTGTACTAGTGGGCAAGAAAGAGCCAAAGGATTTTTCCACAGGAACCCAAATGCTTCAGGAAAGCCACCTGCTTAGAGAATCCTGAGGGATGTGTGCCTATAATGTGTGCTTGGCAGTCTGCAGGAGAAGCCTACAACTGCCCACAGTGGAACTTCTACTTTTGCTTAGTAAGTGACAGAGCACGTTAAAACTCTACATGAGAAGGAGCTGGAGAACCAGTGTCGACAAAGACCTCACACTGCAGGAGCTGATCATGATTTAGCAACAGAGCACAGTGCCCCAGACAGTAGATACTACATACGCTGGGCTGGCAAGCACTGGATTACTAAGACACTGGGGCGTCCAAGGCCTGGGCAGGGGGAAGCAGCAAAGGATGGAACAGCTGGACAGGACCCAGTGGTCTCCTGGGTGAGCCCACTCCTGCCTCCTGGCCATGCTCCCTCCCTTCTCCGCCACCTCTCCTAGCAGCCCTACACACCACTGTTGAGAAAGCAGGAGCCTCACATGGGGCTGTTCCTACTGCTCCCCAAATGGAACAGCATCCCTGCTGGGGCCTCATCCCCCACCCACACCCCAAACTGCACCAGGGCCAGCCTGTCCCCACCCTGGCTTTTCTCTCCCCATCACTCCCATCAACACACAAACACACTCTGGAACCCACCCCTCCACCCCCATTTTAAGAAACCCCTCCGTGACCCCACATTCTTCTCAGCAACCAAGCCACCACTTGGCTGCCCTTGGCAAACATCACATAGGAGCTGTCTGTGGCCACCAGCACAGCTCTCTCATGCACCCCCTCCTCACCCGCACCAGGGCGCCCTACTTGCACATTTCTTAGGTGAATGTCAGTAAATGTTATTAGGGGAAAGGGTCCAACAAATTTTCTTTAAAAACATAAGGAAAAAACCCATGGCATCAATGCACAGACGGCACTGCAGCATGCTAACCACCACATGGTTCTGAGGCTTGAGTCATTAATACAAGCAGAAGTGTCCAATGAAAGGAGCCTGCCACCCTAGTCCACAGACCCAGTCTGGCCCACCTCGGTGACCTCCACCCGCTGACAGTTGGTGCGTGGATCATTAGTTCCCGGGCACTGAAGCCATCTTCATGTCCAGAGGAGCTGACCACAACGAAGCCAATCTTGTGGGGCATCCTGGACGCTGGGCTGTTTATAAGGACAGGAAAGACTTCTTTAAGATAAAGGAACTTGGGAACATTTTATCACATTGAACGTGTTAGCTCATGCCTTGCTCATAGACAAAATAATTCACATGTCAGAATTTTCCCATCTCTGAAGGAATCTAGGTTTTAAGTATTTCTCATGGGAGCCTCTAACTCTAAGGTACCATTTATCTTCACTTTTTCCAAAAGTATGTCTTAAAAATTTGACAAGTGTTGTGGGTTGAATTGTGTCTCCCCCCCAAAATAGGATGAAGTCCTAACTCCCAGGACCTGTGAATATGACCTTTATTGGAAATAAGGTCTCTACAGATGTAATAAGGTGAAAACGAGGTCATGCTGGAGGACGGTGGGCCCTGATATGGAAGCACTGGTGTCCATCTGAGAGGCACAGACACGCACACAGCCAAGGCGAAGATCAAGAGATCGGAGCAGAAGCCAAGAAGGACCCAGGAGTGCTGTCAGCACCAGAAGATGGGATGATCCTCCTGTGGAGCCTTTACAAGGAGCATGGCCCTGCCGACACCCTGACCGCGGGCTTCTAAGTCATCTGGTTTGTGGCAGTTTGTTATAGCAAAAATAAAGAGTTTTGTTAAGATAAAAACATCAAGTTTTTTATATTAGTTAAGAAACTAATATAACCAGTGTGTTAATAAGTTACACAAAAATATGGGAGGAAAGGGTGGGTTAATCAACATCATGACAACTGCTGAATGCAAATGTATGGCTCAAGCAAGGAAGGCAGGACTACAGGGAGATATGCCAGGTGCAGAAAGTACACCTGGGGCCTGCTTGAGGAGATATTTAAATATTGGTTGATGAACTTTTTATGTCATTGTTTAGTGAACTGCTCATAGTTGAATATCATTTTGAGGGTGGGTGTTGTGATATCTGGTCATGCCTGCTCAGCATCCATCCTATCCTGGTTTGGAAACAGCACCTCAATTGCAGTTTCTACCTGCACTGCTCCCAGGCTTGGTCAGACTGTGGGTTCCTGAACCTCAGCAGCTGGTTCAGGAATGGCAACATGAGAGCAGGACCCAAACTGGACTGATGTGACTCTATCCCGGGCCTCTGCTGGGGCTACCGGGAAAGAGAAGCTTTTTTGCTGGGGCTGCAGGCACAGAATATTTCCGGGAGGGGATCCCTGGGTGGCTGAGCTGTTTGGCGCCTGCCTTTGGTCCAGGGCACGATCCTGGAGTCCCAGGATCGAGTCCTGCAGTGTGCTCCCGGCATGGAGCCTGCTTCTCCCTCTGCCTGTGTCTCTGCCTCTCTCTCTCTCTCTATGTCTATCATGAATAAATAAATAAAATCTTTTTTTTTTTTTAAAGAATATTTCCAGGAGTTACTGACAGCCACCAGTGAGGAGGTTCTGCCAAAGAACAGGCAGACATGGGGAAACAGCTGTCTTGGGAACCCTGAGGTTCAGCCACATTTAAGGCCCAAACTACTCATGAACTTCTGCTTATTTTCCAGTTCTGGAGCCAATCAAATTCCCCTACAGTAAGCCAATGTGAACTAGGTTTAAGTATCTGCAACATGAAACCCCATCCTCACTAAGAGAAAACAAAGAATTCTCCAGAATGTTCTCTGGGATAGGACATACTGTCAATTGAAATTCTGAATAGCAAGTAACATATAGATATATCCTAAATGAAATTTTGCTTATTTTAATATGTTTGATGCATGATCTAGATCTTTCTTTTACTTTCATTTAGAACCTCAAAAGGCCTACATCAGGGGATCCCTGGGTGGCTCAGGGGTTTGGCGCCTGCCTTTGGCCTGGGGCATGATCCTAGAGTCCCGGGATTGAGTCCCACCTTGGGCCCCCCTGCGTGAGTCTGCTTCTCCCTCTGCCTGTGTCTCTTTCTCTGTCTCCCATGAATAAATAAGATCTTTAAAAACAAAACAAAACAAACAAAACAAAAGGCCTACATCAATAAATTATTAACTGCTACTTGCCAATCCTCTTAGAATATATGAACACAAGCATTAGAAATAGAATAAACCACTATTAAAGATTGTAATTTTTGACAATGAAGGATGTCACAGTACAGCAGAGGAATACTGAAGTAAACTCACTCAGAAAATAAAGGAAACCAAGCACAAAAACTGAATGATTATACACAGGGTGTGCTATAGAGCCCCACCTGCATTCCCACCAGGAGTGGAATTTGTCTTCCACAGCCTTGGGCTCTTAGCAGACTTACCCTCTGTCCCACTCCCCATTCCTCAAGTGCCAAGTCTTATTGGTCCTGCCTTTCAGGTGATAGACTATGGCTGAATCCACTCTTCTCCACCCCACTGTCTCTTCTACAGGGTGACAGTGCACTGTGGCCAGGTCTCCCCACCTGGAGCACTCCCCCTGTTCCCAGCTATACTGTGTTCCTTCTCAAGCCCAACTGGGGTCATCAGTATCTGTGTCCTAACTCAGAGCTCTTCATGTGCTCCCTGTCCAGGGCAGAAGGGTCAACTGTGTCCTGACCCAATCTGCTGTTCAAACCCTCAGTTCTTGTCACGCATTCTAAAGTCCAGGCAAGCTTAACTAAAAATCAGTTATCCCTCTTTCTGTTCTGAATTTCTCAAATTTTTCCTGTCATCTTTAAGAGCAGGGACCATTACGCCCTATTCCACCTTGAAATTAGTAGGTATCTACTAAATATCTTCAACTGAACGTGATTATATTTCCTGAAATTCTAAAATTTGAAACACCATGCATATTGCCCCATGTATATTCCTTTACAGAGCGCTCTTGCTTGCAGATAGACACTACCTTTAATGCACTTATTGTGTGCCAAGGGCCGACCTCAACACTAGACACATACGCGTGCCTTCATAACAACTCTGACAGGTTTGTCGTCATACCAACTTTAGAGATGTGAAATTGAGGTACAGAGAGCCCTTGCTCAAGGCTATAAGACTAGCGAGCCCTGTAGGCAGAGTGATTTTAGCTGGTTGGGTTCCAGAGTCTCTGATCTTGGCCAATACCCTCTGCTAAGGTTCTTAGACTTAAAATAGGACCTTTGAAATCCAAATAGGGGTTATGTCCACTATACTATATTGCCTCAATAAATCCCAAACAAAGTACTGGTGTGTAGGAATCAGGCAGGAGGAACGCCCTGGCACTGTAGAGACATCACCTCGCTTTAAGTATTGGAAAGCATTCCTTTATGGCCACTCTCTTCCAAAGCCCTTCCACCTCGTACCCCAGGGTCCTCTTTGTGGAAACCTTTGAGAGTGTTACATGATGCTGGAGGTGTCACTAAAGGATGCTGCTATCAGACTATAAAAATCACCGCTGGGATCCCTGGGTGGCGCAGCGGTTTGGCGCCTGCCTTTGGCCCAGGGCGTGATCCTGGAGACCTGGGATCGAGTTCCATGTCGGGCTCCCGGTGCATGGAGCCTGCTTCTCCCTCTGCCTGTGTCTCTGCCTCTCTCTCTCTCTCTCTGTGTGACTATCATAAATAAATAAAAATTAAAAAAAAATCACCGCTAACATTTTGACAAAAATCAAAGCTCTGCTGAAACTCAGCCATTAGCACGCAGGGCCCCAAGCAGCAACTGCTGTCCTGGGTTCCCTTGCTACCATGCCGGTGCCTGCATGGACGAGGGTAGCTCAGCCGGTCCTTCACTGCGGCTATCAACACGTATCTTTGTGTTACGTGTATCACGTGTGTTACGTGTAATCCTGATTGTGTATCAGGATTGTTGACATCTAGAAAGTAAACTGAAATAATTCGGCAACTTCCCAACATTTTGCTACAAGACTAGGAGATAAACCTTGTTTCCACTTCTCTTTTTAGGGAAACTTAAACGTTACAAGTGCAAATAACGTTCGGTCGAGTAATCCTAAAGCCTGAAAGTGCCGCAGAGCGTATCCGAAACTGAATCGGCACCAAACGGAGGGGGTGGGCGTGCAGAGCAGCGCTGAACCCGCACAGGGCGCGGCCGCGGTCTCCCTCCACTCGGGTCGGTCGGGGTTCCGGGTCACCGTCAGCTAAGCCCGGCGCCAGCTCCAGGCCACCGCAGACCGGACCTCGGGTTGTGGCTGGCGGTGCCCGCTCCGGCAGGGGCACCCCCCGGGGGCGAGCTCCCCGCCCGCGGCCCGGTCCCCGGTCCTCCGACCGCGCCACCGCGACAGGCGCCCCCCCAACCCCGGGCCCAGCCCCAGGCCCCGACCCCCGGCCGCGCCCACCTCTGCAGCCCTCCCCACCACCCCCGGCCGCGCCCACCTCTGCAGGCCGCTCCCCGGACCCCCGGCCGCGCCCACCTCTGCAGGCCCCGCAGCCCCGGCCCGCGCGTAGTCGGGGTTCGGGGTACCTGTCAGAGCGGAAGGCCCGCCGGGACCTCGGCGCGTGCACGACCCCCACGGCCCTCCGCCGCCCTTCGGCAGCGCCTCCCGGAGCTCAGGCGGCGCCTCCTCCGCCGTCCCCGGCCGGCCCGCACCCCCGAGCCGCAGCGCCGGTGGCCGCCGAGGAGCAGCCGCGGCCGCCTGCGCCCAGCGCCAGGGCCGCGGCCGCCGCTCTCATGACAACCAGGCGGGCCGGGCCGGGCTGCGCCTGCGCACAAGGCGGGGCCGCGCCTCCGCGTCCAGGGGCCTTCTGGGTAATGGAGTCTCCGGGGGACGGCGCCTGCGCACAAGGCGGGGCCGCGCCTCCGCGTCCAGGGGCCTTCTGGGTAATGGAGTCCCCGGGGGACGGCGCCTGCGCACAAGGCGGGGCCGCGCCTCCGCGTCCCCGGGCCTTCTGGGTAATGGAGTCTCCGGGGGACGGCGCCTGCGCACAAGGCGGGGCCGCGCCTCCGCGTCCCCGGGCCTTCTGGGTAATGGAGTTTCCCGGGAACTCCGCGCGGCCTTGGTGCCCGCCGCAGAGTCCACCCGGGCGCAGGATCCCGGTCGCTCAGCTGGTGTCTGCGGCCCGGGCGAGAACTAGGCTGAGCGGCCCGACAAGCAGGTGCCTCCGGCGGGGTCTGAGGCCCTGAGGATGTTTGCGGTGTTCCGGAAGCCCAAGACGTTCAAGCTGCGGGCTCTGCACAGCCAGAAGAAGTTTGGGGTGGCGGGGAGGAGCTGCCAGGAGGTGCTGAAGAAGGGGTGCCTCCACCTGCAGGTGCCGGGCTGGGGTCCGGGGACCGGGTGCTTCCACCTGCAGGTGCGGGAGGCTGCGATCTGGGACCAGATGCCTCCACCTGGAGGTTCGAGAGGCTGGGGGCCAGGACTGGGTGCTTCCACCTGGACTGGGGTCCGGGGACCGGGTGCTTCCACCTGGAGGTGCAGGACTGGAGTCCGGGGACCGGGATGCCTCCACCTGCAGGTGCGGGAGGCTGCGATCTGGGACCAGATGCCTCCACCTGGAGGTGCGAGAGGCTGAGTGGGGGCCAGGACCGGGTGCTTCCACCTGGACTGGGGTCCGGGGACCGGGTGCTTCCACCTGGAGGTGCGAGAGGCTGGGGTCTGGGGACCGGGTGCCTCCACCTGCAGGTGCGGGAGGCTGGGGTCCAGGACCGGGTGCTTCCACCTGGAGGTGCGAGAGGCTGGGGTCCGGGGACCAGATGCCTCCACCTGGAGGTGCGAGGGGCTGGGGGCCAGGACCGGGTGCTTCCACCTGGACTGGGGTCCGGGGACCGGGTGCTTCCACCTGGAGGTGCGAGAGGCTGGAGTCCAGGGACGGGTGCTTCCACCTGGAGGTGCAAGAGCCTGGGGTCCGGGGACCGGGTGCCTCCACCTGCAGGTGCGAGAGCCTGGGGTCCGGGGACCGGGTGCCTCCACCTGCAGGTGCGGGAGGCTGGGGTCTGGGACCAGATGCCTCCATCTGGAGGTGCGAGATGCTGGGGTCCAGGACTGGGTGCTTCCACCTGGAACTGCAGGACTGGGGTCTGGGACCGGATGCCTCCACCTGGAGGTGTGGGGCTGGGTTCCGGGGGCCTGGTGCCTCCTCAGACTTTTTCCTCTAGTTACTCAAGCCCCCTTCAGCAGGAATTTGTGGAGGGATCTGGGACCTCCCTCTTCTGACTATGAGGATCATGGCAGGTCTGGCCTGAGATTCTAGCACACACCTGCTAATTTGCTCTGGGTTCCAGGGCACAGCCCACGTGGCCTCTCTGGGCCTCAGTATCCGTTTCTGTAAAATGAAGGATTTGTGCTCAGAGGGCACTAAAGGCCCTGCTAGCACTATTGTTCCAGGGATTTCAGTCACCATTCTTACTGGATTCTTAACTGCATTTGTTTTCTTGACTGGACTTGGACTTGGAGCATTGCTGGTTGTGGGTGTGTGTATGTGTGAGGTGCAGGTGCATGAGGAGTTGCCATAAACGTTCATAAAGCTGATCAATATCTAACAAGTGCCTGCAAAGTAGTGGCACTGTGTGCTGGTTACGCTTTGTCAGAGAGGGGCGATGAGTCATTTTCAGTAAGATGTTCTCCTTAATTAATCATTGCCCAAGAAAACAGAGTGCCCTCAGTGGGTGTGTCCTGACGCCAGTCAGGTGCTGTGCCCTCACGATGGGGATGTGTTTATGGGCTTAGTGGAAGCAGTCAGGCATTATTTTCTGAAACAGGCTTGGCTTTTAAGTGCCCTTAAGGAGCCAATTTTGAAAGGGTCTGTGTGGTGAGTCTTGCACAGTAGTCACCACTATGTATGTATGTTCACGTGACTTGTCACTGTTTAGAGCAACCTGTGTAGTAGGTGTCTGTTATGACACGTGCGTACCTTAGACCCCAGCACTCTCCACCTGTAGAATGCAGACGGCATCCTGAGCAAAATGTACTTTGTTCTTGCTGTTTGTGAGGACCGCAGGTGGAAAGGCCTCAGGTTACCACTCCCAGGGTGGGCCTGCCAGAGACCCAGTGCCTAAGCATCCCGCCCTGCTCTCCCTCTCCGCAGCTCCCTGTCGCCGGCTCCCGTCTGTGCCTCTACGAAGACGGTACAGAGCTAACTGGAGATTACTTCTGGAGTGTGCCTGACAACTCGGAGCTGGTGCTTCTCACCTCGGGCCAGACCTGGCAAGGCTGTAAGTGGTGGGGACGTGGGAGGGCAGCAGTGAAGCTGCACTGGCTTTGGAGGTGCTGGAGGTGCTGTGGACAGCCGCCTGGGAAGGAGAGGGTCTTTCTGCTCACAACTCTGGAGGGGCAAGCCCCCAGCATCAAGGAGCACGCTTAGATGGTGGAGCTGCCTCTCCTCTTGCCCAGGAGCCCAGTTGGGGATTTTAGGTGTTTTCTTTTCTTTTCTAAGTTATTTAAATTTTATGTTCTTCTGAGATGTCCTCATAACTCCTGAGGGCAAAAGGGAGGGGTTTGGGGGTTGGGACCCGCAGGGGTTGTGGTAAGGCAGAGCCAGAGAGTGGCCCTGTTCTGTGCCATTGGGCCCTGTGGCTCTGATGGAAGGGGCGGTGCCTCGGTTGTGCTCACTGTCTGTTCTCTCGTGCTGTTTGCTGACATGCTGTCATGTTGGGGCCTTAGCAGAGCCATGGTTTCCAGGGATGATTCTCTGTGGGTGTCTGCAGGATGATGAGCTCCACACTGGATCTGCAGGTCGGTGGCAGGTGTGTGTGCTCTCCTCCTAGGAGGGTTGTTATGGCTCTTTTGCAAAATGGCTTACATTTCAGGAGATGTTTCTGGTGCCCCAGGAAGGAAGCGGGAGCCCTGAGGATGGAGATATCTGCCTCTTTGGCCTAAGGGGCAGAAGGAAGCCCCAGAGAAGTGTGTTTGTGACTCTGCCCTGCGGTTGGGACTCTGCTGCCAGCAGTGAGGGGTGAGATGTCTGGTGTGTGCTCCGAGGTTGCAAGTGCTCTTGCTCTGTGGGGCCTTGTCCTTCTAGAGGAAGAGCCAGAAAGCAGAGTCAGCTTGATGCCACCTGGGATGGTCCCATGCAGGAGGTGGGGCTGGGCAGTACAGAGTTGTGGTCCTCAGAATCTTTGTCTGTTCCTACTCTTTCCCATTTCATGGTGTAGTTGAGAGCAGACCAGGCTGGGCCGCTCCCATCCCTACTCCCACCTACCCCTCCTTGTCTCCCTCCGTCCTTCCCCCCTGCCCCCCCCTTCCTCTGTCTGTCTGTCTCTGGCACTTTATCCCCCTCTCTCCACTGAGACCACTAGTCCTTTCACTTGGTAAACTTCTTTGGAAAAAAAAGTTTAAATTGCTTATTTTGAAACAGTGATGGATTCATAGGAAGTTACAAAGACAGTGTCCCCTAAAAGGTGCAGTTGATGTAGTTTTAATACAACATCCAAATCAGGAGGCTGACACTGGTCCAGGACATGTGCTCTGTGTCACTTATCACCATGTGGGTTTATGTGTTCGCCGCTGCCGTCAGCATTGCAGAGGTGTCCCATCTGCCACCACAAAGTTCTCCTGCATGCTGCCCCTTTATAATCATGCCATTCCTCAACCTTGGTGACCACTGATGTGTTCTCCATCTCTGTAATGTTGTCATTTCAAGAACATTAGGGAAATGGAATCACACTATAATCTTTTGAGATGGGCTTTTCTCACTCACAGTAAGCTGCTGAGATCCATCTAAGTGGTGTGTGTTCCTCTTCATCACTTCATCATTTTAAGACATAGCCATGCCTCCATTTGTTTACCCATTCACCTACTGAGAGACGTTTTAGCTTCCAGTTTTGGGGTATTATGTTTAAAGCCCATGGGGCCAGTTGCCTACAGGTTTTCGTGTGGGCGGAAGTTTGCATTTCTTCGGAATAAATGTCTAGGAGTACAAATGCTGGGTGCTGTAAGTATATGTTTGGGTTTTAAAGACAAGGATGTCTGTGCTTGTCACTTCTATTTAACATTGTACTAGAGGTTTTACACAGGGCAGTTAGTCAAGAAAAATAAAGGCATCCAGACACTGTGATCTCGTGTATAGAACATTTTAAGGAGTCCACTAAAAAACTATTATGACTGATCAGTGAGTTCAGTAACGTTGCAGGATACAGGATCAATATGAAAAACCCAACTTTGTTCTTATACGCTTGCAATGAATAACATAAAGATGAAAAAAGAATAAAATACTTAGGAATAAATGTAACAAAAGAAGTCCAAAACTTCTATTCTGAAAACTATAAAATATTGTTCCAAGAAAATAAGGATTTTTTAAAAGATATTTTATTTATTTATTTATGAGAGACACAGAGAGAGAGGTGGAGACACAGGCAGAGGGAGAAGCAGGCTCCATGCAGGGAGCTCGATGTGGGACTCGATTCGGGGTCCCCAGGATCACACCCTAGGCCGAAGGCAGGTGCCAAACTGCTGAGCCACGAGGGTGCCCGAAAATAAGGATTTGAGTATATGGGAAAACATACTATGTTTGTGGGTCAGAAGGTTTAATGCTGTTAGGATGTCAGCATTTCTCAAATTGACCTGCAGATCAAACCAGTCCCTATTGGAATTCCAGCTGGTTCCCTTCCAGAAAGCTGATTCTAATCCATGATACATATGTAATCTTGAGAAAGAACATAGGGAGAGCACTCACCCTTCCTTATCTATCTATCTATCTATCTATCTATCTATCTATCTATCTATCTATCTATCTAAAGATTTTATTTTTTTATTCACGAGAAACACAGAGAGAGAGAGAGAGAAAGAGAGAGAGAGAGAGAGAGAGACATAGGCAGAGGGAGAAGCAGGCTTCATGCAGGGAACTCAGATGTGGGAATTAATCCCGGGACTCCAGGATCATGCCCTGGGCTGAAGGCAGGCACCAAACCACTGAGCCACCCAGGTATCCCCACACCTCCTAATTTAAGAACTTACTTCAAAGTAGCAGCCATCAAGATATTGGACTAGAAGATAGTCCAGCAATGAACTCATGCATCTGTGATCAGCTGATGGTGACAAGGGTGCTGAGACCATCCAGTAGGGGAAAGGATAATCTCTTTAATAAGTGGTGCTGGAACAACGGGACATCCACATGCCAAAGGATGGGCTGGACCCTCAGCTGGCACCCAATCAACTCAAAATGGGTAAATGACCTAAATGCAAGACCTAAAAATATAAAACCCTTAGCAGAAAACACAGTAGTCAGTCTTCATGACCTTGAATTTGACTAAGGATTCTTAGGTATGACAAGAACCACTAAAGAAAATAAATAAGTAAATTTGACTTTCGAGTGTAAGGCTTTTGTGCTGCCATCAAGAAGGTGAAAAGTCAACCCACAGAATGGGACAAGAAATTTGCAAATCATGTATCTGGTAAGGGACTTGTCTAGAATAAATAATCCAGCAGTAGAGGAACCTAATATAAAACCGGGCAAAGGTTCTGAATAGACATTTCTCCAAGGAAGATATTCAGGTGGCAAATAAGCCCATGGGAAGATGCTCAATATCATTAGTCATTGGGGAATGCCAACCACACCCACAGTGAGGCTCCACCTCACAACTGCTGGGCCAGTAACATGCTGGTGAGGGCAAGAGGGGAACTGGGACACTAGTGTGCTGCTGGAGGGTGTAAGATGCAGCTGCCGCAGGGGCCAGGTGGGTGGCTCCTGCAACTGAATAGAATCAGCTGTGACCCTGCAGTCCCACCGCTAGGGTACACCCCAGAGAGACAAAAGCCATTTCCACATGAAGACTTGCGCGTGATTATTCACAGACGCTTTGTTCCTAATGGCCAAAAGGTGGAAGTGCCGCAGTGTCCACAGAGAGACACATGGATGAACAGTGTGGTGCATTAGCCCCATGGGCTGTATACTGACAGGGAAAGGGACCGGGTGCTGACGCTGCCCCTGCGTGGACGACCCCTGCATGTGTCACACCAGGGGAAGGGAGGCAACTACAGATCATGTATCGTATGGTCTGTTCGTATTGAAATGTCCGTATTGAAATGTCTGGAACAGAGATGTCTACAGAGGCTGGAAGTGACCAGTGGTTGTTTCGGGCTGGGGGCAGGGAATGCAGGGAGGGGGATCCAGCTGACAGGTGCAGGACTTGTTTCTGAGGTGATGCAGATGCGCTGAGTGGGATGTGCAGATGGGGGCACATACTAGGGAACACGGGGTGTGCCTTTCCATTGGGTGAATTATGAAGTGTGGGGGTCACCTCTCAATAAAGTGGGGAGTGTGTGTGTGTGTGTATGTGTGTGTGTGTGTGTGTTTTAAAACAGAGAAATGGCAGCCCCGGTGGCTCAGCAGTTTAGCACCGACTTCAGCCCAGGGTGTGATCCTGGAGACCCGGGATTGAGTCCCGCATCGGGCTCCCTGCATGGAGCCTGCTTCTCCCTCTGCCTGTGTCTCTGCCTCTCTCTCTCTCTCTCTCTCTCTCTCTAAGAAATAAATAAAATCTTAAAAAAAAAATAAAACAGAGAAACAGACTGTGTCCTGGAGTGGTGGTGCTCGTTCTGTGGCCGGGTGGGCTGGAAGGCTGTCTTCTGCCCCAGCCACCCTGATGGGTGTGTGGGGCCATCTCGGTGCGGGCAGCTTTGCACCCCTGTAGGGGCACGGCCAGCTGTCTGTCCCTGGGCTGGTTGGCCGGCCACCTGTCCTCTCTGCGGAGGAGACTGTTCTTTATCCATTTGTCTTGTCTGTCTTCTCATTGGAGTTTTTAACTATTGGGTTTTGGGGTTTCTCTCACGATGTGTTCTGGATACGAGTCTTCTGTGAGATGTGTGGCTCACGGGCATCTCCTGCCTTGTCGCTTGTCTTTGCATCCCTGGAGCAGGCTGTTTCAGGGAGTGGATGTTTTCCATTTGGATGCAGCCCATGTTGTCTGAGCCTTCCTCTTGTGCTCACGCTCCCCACGTTGTCTGGAAACTTCTCACTAAGCCCTCGGCCTGGAAGAGTTTCTCCCCAGTCTTTCTGCATCAGTGGATATGATCATGGCACTTTTTGTCTTTAGCCATTGAGGGCCAATCATACTGATTGATTTTCTTTTTTTTTTCTGATTGATTTTCGAGCACAGACCAGCCTCTTGTCCCTGGGACGACCCCCCTCGGCCATGGGGTCCTTGTGCACACTGCCCCTGCTGCTGTAAGAGGTGTCGTAGGGGCTTGTGGAAGACTCTGGCTTTGCTGGCTGCTCAGCGCTTGCTCAGCCGCAGGCAGCACCATGGCGGGCAGATCTGGAGGAAGGTCTGGAAGGAGGCCCCAGGATGCAGGAGGTTTCATTTGGGGAAGAGAAGGGCAGAGACTTGCTTGAGTGCCATCCCCTCCTCGTCCGACCCCTGAGGGGCAGGCAGCGGGGCCCAGGCCCCGAGGTGGGGGTGAGGTGGCTGGCTGGTGTCTGGGCGAGGATTGGGGCCCAGGGCAGCCCTGAGGTTGAGCAGTTCCAGAAGCGAGGCGGTGCCGGATGTGCGGAGAGCCGGTTCTCGTGGCTGGCAGCTCCCTGTCTTCCTGCGGCAGCGCCCGGGAACTGGCTCTTCTATCTGGTCCTCCTCCTGCTGGCAGATGTGAGTGACATCAGTGGCTTCCTCAGCGCGTTCCACAGGCCGTCCGCGGGGCTCATCCAGGCCGCTCGGCAGCTGCTCTCGGACGAGCGGGCCCCACTGCGGCAGAAGCTGCTGGCTGACCTCCTGCACACCATCAGCGAGAACATCGCGGCCGAGACCAGGGCCGAGGACCCACCATGGTTCGAAGGTAGGGGGGTGCTGGGAGTGGGAGGGCTTGCTTGGAGCCGCCGCCGCGTGGAGACCACCAGATCCCATCCCAGTTCCCGGGCCAGGGGCTCCCCGGCTCCCTCTGCTCTCAGCCCTGGCACCGGCCTTTTCATTTCTTCACTGTGGAAAAGTGTGTGTAACATAAAATTTTCCACTTTAACTACCGTGAGTGTGTAGTTTAATGGAGTTGAGCACATTTGCCGTGGTGTGCCGCCATCACCACTGTCTGTCTCCAGAACTTTCTCAGGTTCCTCCCCTGAGACCGTGTGCCTATTTGGCACTGCCCCCCGCCCCCCCAGGTCCTCACTGTGGCCCTTGGCGCCTGTCTCTGCTCTGACTCCCCTAGGGCCTCAGACGGGATCACACGGGGGTTCCTGAGCCCGGCCGCTCTCAGGGGTCCCACGTGGCATGGGACCTCATCCTCTGAATGATCCCCTGAAGGGCTTCTCCCTTCTTCAGGCTGGCTCCAGCTCCCCTGTGTGGCTGGACCACACTTGCTTGTCCATCACCTGGCCGTGGACCCGTGGTGCGTCACCTCGGGGCTGGCCTTGAAGCCTGCAGGAGAAGCCCTGTGAGTCTGCAGCCCCTTGGACTTGGATGCCCATGCAGGGGGCTCAGGGGACCCTCCCCAGGCAGAAAGAACCGGAGTCTGTGAGCAGAACACAGCACGTTTCTCAGCTGAGGCCGGCAGTATGCACAGCCTGCTGCCGGGAGAGCTTGGCCATGGACTCCAGAGCCGTCTTGTCTTCTCTGGTTCCAGGCTTAGAGTCTCGATTCCAGAGTAAGTCTGGGTACCTGAGGTACAGCTGCGAGAGCCGGATCCGGAGCTACCTGAGAGAGGTAGGTGGATGTGGGAGCCCGCCAGACTGTGGGCCTGGGGACCTTGTGGGCCTGGGGACCTTGTGCGCCTGTGTCAAGCCCTGTCCTTTGATTTCCTGCAGGTGAACTCGTATGCCCCCACTGTCGGCGAGGAGGCCCAGGGGGAGTATACCCGCATCGTTGATCTCATGTGCCAGAAGCTGAGGACGGTGCAATACAATGGCAGCTACTTTGACAGAGGAGCCAGGGCGGGCCTCCGGCTCTGCACCCCAGAAGGCTGGTTCTGCTGCCAGGTGCGCCGTGGGCCACGGATCTGGGGCCACCCAGGGGATGCTGAGCCAGCCTCCTGTGGCTTCTTCTCTGGCAGCCCTCTGGGCCTTGGCCTGACGGGAGGGTCAGCTCAGCCATTAGATCTCCAATCTCTGGCATTTGAACCCCTACCTCCCCACCGGATGGTCGGCGTAAGATGCCCCTTGGTCCCCAGTGGCTGGTTTGGCAGGCCCTCTGATGGCTTCCCTGGGGTGCTGCTGATGTGGTCAGGAGTGCACAGCTGCACCAGGAGTGGAGTCTTCCCTTGGGAGGAGGGTACTGGGCAATAAGGACAGTTTCACAGCCTCTAAAAAGCAGTGTGTCCCTGGGGAAGCTTTCTGGATGGCAATGCAGATGTCAGGATTTGTGGCCAGATGTGACCTGGTGGGGTCACACCAGCTGGAAGCAGTGTTCTGGGCTTCCTCCTGGACACTTGGAGAAATTACAGAGGCACCACTTCCCAACAGGTGGTACCAACCTGGGTCACAAGTTTAGGGGCTTGGAGCTGGTGGTCTTTGCAAGGACTGGCAGGGGCTGTCCTGCCGCCCTCTCCTCCTTCCTGGCCTCCTGGGCTTCAGCAAGTATCTGGGCCCCTTTGCATTTCCAGTAAAATCTCCTCCCTGCACTGATGGTGTTTGTATTGCCACTGAGGGTACAGAGCAGGCCCTGGAGGTGGGCATGGCCTCTCTCCCACAGATGGGCTCCCTGTGCTTCTGCCTGGGCGGTTCCTTCTGTGGGTGATGGGTCCTGACTGGCAGGACACCCCTTCTTCCCAACCAACTGTATATTAGCCTCCGAATGACTGCAGTACTCTCCATGAGCGTCACCTGAGCCCAGGTGTTTCACGGGGGAGGGGCAAAGATGAAAAGCTTCACTCTGACTTTGGGAGGCTTGAGGCTCTGAGGTCTGTAAGTGAGTGAGGGAAGTGGTCTTAGAGCTGGGAGGCTTTGCAGGCCCTCAGGAGACAGGACAGTCCTCGGTAGGGTGAGCTGGGGATTTCAGGGAGGGAGTGACACTTTAAAGCCGGGTTGAAGGATGTGGGAGTGGACAGGTGACCCTGCAAGGGGATGAGGGTAGGGAAGTGGGGGCAGTGGGCTCTGTTGGAGAGCTGCACACCTTGGGGGTGACTGGAGCATCAGAAGGCGGGTGGGGGCCATGGCACGTGGCGTGTGCTCAGCAGATATCTGCGAAGGAGTGACTGAAGCTGCGGAATGGCCAGGAACGCCAGCCACGGGGAAACCGAAGCCGGGAAGTCCAGACTGATGTCTCTGACGCCCAGCCTCTGTGTTGGGATTGTAGGGAAATATTGGGAAGGGCTCGTGGGGCAGACAGAAAGGAAGCAGCCAGTGCATGGGCCATGCCATGGAGGAGGGGGATGGCGTGTGCCTGCAGGCATGTGGAGTGGGCTGGAGACAGTGGGTCTGTCTGGGTGGAGATCCAGGAGGCGCACGGTTGGAAAGCTGGCATTCCTAACAATGGCAGGAGCCAGCCTGCCCCCTAGCCACTGCGGAGTATCGTACTGGGGGTAACGAGGGAAAGGGGGCTGCCATTCCAAGGACAGAATTCCTAATTGCCCCAGACAACTCGCCGTTTACCAGGACTGAATCTCCCATGGGGTAGGACCTTCTCCTCAGCTCCTCAGCTTGATATGAGACCAGCAGTGAGAGCTGAGCCCGCTTCGTGGACTTCACTGTGTTGTCTTTCGGCCTAGGGTCCTTTTGACGTGGACAGCTGTGCATCCAAACACTCCATCAATCCCTATGGTAATCGGGAGAGCCGGGTCCTCTTCAGCACGTGGAACTTGGACCACATGTGAGTACGCGTTCTGTTGAGGTCAGAACTATATCCACAGACCGAGAGAGTGCCTGTGGGGGCCTCTCCCAGCCGTGGCATCCGTGGGTGCCGTCTGTGTCATGTTTCATGTGCTGAGCTGTGGGTTATGGACTCAGAGATGTACTGGATGTGTGGGGTGGATGAGGTGCCAGGTGCAGGCCCCTCACCTGCGTGATGAGGTGTCCTTCAGCATGGTGGCTGTGACAGGAGCTGATCGAGACGTGGCGCACGTGCCCCTATCCCGTCCGGCTCCCATCTGTGGGGCCCAGTGGGTGCTGTCATGGCGTTGCACTCTGGGGCCATCTCCGCCTCAGCCAGGATGAGCTCAGAGCAGGTGCTCCGGGTCGTTCTCGTGTGTAGGGCATCTCCGGCTTTCACCTGGATGAGTGAGGGCCAGCAGGATTGTTCTGTGTATATGAGCTCATTCTAAGAGCAGAAATAAAACTGTGTTATGTTAGCTGAGGTGCTTTCCTGGAATATAATGGTGTCCTTGTCTCTGCTTTATGAAGACAAACATCTTTGATGCCCTTCAAGTGGCTAAACCACTTTTGGGAATCAGATGGGACTGGATGCATCCAGGGGTCACTGGGACAGTCGAGGCTGCCTTCCTACCTCTCCGTGTCCATCCCCTTCGACACCCAGGAACCTCTCTTCTGATGTTCGTACGTCTTCTTCTGATACCTGTTGGTACAGACATTTCATCCATGAAAATGGACATGATGGGGTCACCAGTGGTGACACTGCACTGTGCTTATTCATCCTGTGATGCGTTCGTAGGGCTGGGGTGCTTGTTTCCCAGGTGCAGAGTGCTTCATTCTGTGACTAGAATGTCATTTGCATCTGCATTTCTGAACTGGTAGGCATTTCTGGTCTGATTTCCAGTTATAAGACCACCTGGGGTGAACACCGGTTCAGGGCTAAGCTGCGTGGTGTCCGGTTCTGGACCACATAGATGTGGTCCATGGGCTGGCAGCAGTAGCTGGGGATGATCAGGAAGGCAGATTCTTGGGCCCTGCCCACCATTACTGGGGCACGGGGATGGGGGTGCACATCCAGGTGAGAAGGGCTTTCCTGGTGGCAGAGCTGGGGGGCAGAGATACCCTCTGGGGAGGGCCTGGGGTCTCACCCCTTCTGTCTGGCCCTGAGCACCACAAGATGACATCTGGGCTCTCCAGCTCATTGTCTGCTACTTTCCATGACGGGCTGGGGCATGGGGACATCCATCTAGAGGTCAGTCCCAGCTTGAAAGGGGGGGAGCAGGCCAGCCTGGAGCAGAGGTGGGAGGTCTCGGGGGGCCCTGCCCTTTACAGTGGGTGTCAGGAGGGGGTTGGTCTGGGGACCTCTCCCTAACCTCTTAGTGGTGTGTCTCAGGGTGCTGTACCCTGGCTTTCTCAGAGCCGTCCATGGCTGTAACCCCCTTGCCTGTTGCTGTGAGGTCCTGGTGACGGTGTGCCTGGATTCTGAGTTCGTCCTCCATGGGAATTGTTTTCAGTTGGCGTCCTGGGTACACTGGCTCGTCCTGTCCCCAAAGACTGGTTTTGTCTCTGTTTCTACAGGACACTGGGCTTTCAGTGGCTCTGAAACAATGGAGTATTGATTCCTTGTTTGGCTGCTGCTCCATGTGGCAGTGTCAAGGGTGAGCCTAGGGTCCTGGTTTTCTGTGTGACCATGGAAATGGTCATGCTGTTGTTACTCCCCGAATCTGGCCTCCTGGTGCCTGAAGCTGTGTGTCCTCCCCACCCCTCCCCTTACTGAAGAAGGCCCGGCCACTTGAGGCCAGCAGACAGGATGCTTGCTCAGGGGCCTTGTTGTTTTGGGCGCTGCCATCACCAGGGAGGGGCCTGACTTGGCTCCTTGAGGGTGAGAGGTACCCAGGGGGAGCCTGGCCCCCAGCCAGCCCTCTAGCCAGCACAGCCATGGAGTGGTCAGGGTCAGCAGGAGCCCTGCCACACCGACCGCCAGAAGCCACTGCCCCAGGGCTGGGTATGCCACAGGAGGGGGCTGATGGGGTGGCTTATTCTCCATCTCCAGAGCTCTGGGCTCCCTGCCACTTCCCTTCCTGCACTGATGGCTGGAGTGGGGTCTCCCTCTTACCTCTCCGGCTCTCCCTTTGGGCCCCTTCTAGACGCAGTCTTGGTAGGATGCAGAAGGGTGGCTCGCCCCTAAAGATCAAGTGTGGGCATCTCTGCTTCTGGCAGTGGGGGTCCCCTTCTTTCTTGTGATCTTATGCATGTACTTCTTTTCCCATTTGTTCAGCATTTCTCTGTGCTGTAGGGACATGAGTCTCTGTGGTCTGGTCTGCCACGCTGCTGGCAGCCCTCCTAGCTGTGGTATTATTTCTGGTTCTTTCTTGTCGGTCTACAAGCCTCTGTACCTGTTAGTACATGGCGGTTTTTTTTTTTTTTTTTAAAGATTTCATCTACTTATTAGAGAGAGAGAATGAGCAGTGGGGCAGGTCAGAGGGAAAGTGAGGACCAGACTCTCCCTGAGCAGGGAGCCTGATGGATGCAGGACTCAATCCCAGGACCGGAGATCATGACCTGAGCTAAAGGCAGATGCTTCACCCACTGAGCCACCCAGGTGACCCATTACATGGGCCTTTGAGTAGTTTGTTTATAAGTGAAACAGATTTGCACAAAGCAGCATGGACACACACAAGCACGAGGCTTGGGTTGGAAAGAGACCTCAGCCCTTCCAGCGACTTTCTCCAGGGAGGATGGAGTGGCTCAGCTTCATTTCTGCAGCTGTTGAGGAGGCGCTCCTGCCTCACGGCGAGGACACTGGGCTTGACTCCTCTCCTCCTGTGTACTTGCCAGGACTGGAAGGTGTGCACGGCCCCAGCCGTTCTGTGGGTCCTAGGCTGGGCCAGCAGGCATGGCCACATGCGGTGAGGAACCTGTGAAGGGCTGTCCCCCAGACCTTCTCCTGCAGACAGCCAAACGAGGTGTCCCTGCTGTGCTGTTCCTTCGGGGTGTTTCTGGGTGTGGTGCCTTCTGAATTCTGAACCGCTGTGCTGTGTCTTTTCCTGTAAGCCCCCTCATGGTGGTTCCCATTTCAGCATCAGTGGCTGAGCAGAAGCTGATGGAAGTGTCTCTGTGCTGTAACAGCAGGCGTCCTGGCAGGTGCCATGGGACAGCACACAGTGACCGGCTCTCCCTTCCTTTGCAGAATAGAAAAGAAGCGCACAGTGGTCCCTGCACTGGCGGAGGCTGTTACAGAGCGAGATGGCAGAGAAGTGGCCTGGGAGTACTTTTACAGCCTGCTCTTCACCTCTGAGAACCTGAAGTTGGTCCACATCGCCTGCCATAAGAAAACCACTCACAAGCTCAGCTGTGACCCACACAGGATCTACAAACTGCCGACGAAGTCCAAGAGGCGGCGGCCAGCCCGGAAGTGCCAGTGACGGGCTGCAGGTGCCTCCTGCCCTGGCCTGTGCACGATCCCAGAGGCTCCTAGGAAACCTTCAGGGGCCACAGACTTTGACCTCATGTTTCTGAATCAGTTTCTGCACCTCTGAGAGCCCAAGCGCCCAGGGACAAGTTTGGTGCACTGCAGGGGAATGTGTGGGTTGGCAGTGACGAGCCACACTCCTCAGTGCAGGGGCCCACCTGCCCTGATGTCCTGCTGCTATGCACGCACAGAGTGGCCTCCACACTGACACGGCATCAGGCCAAATGTCTGCGCCAGTCTCCACTCCACGGCGGATGTGGAGCTCTAGTGTCTGGACATTTCTGATTGCTCTAGCTCATTTGGGGTAAAAGGTTTGTATTCCATAAAGCTCGTGCAAAGACACGTGCTATCGTGTCGTTTATGATTCAGAGAGCAGGAAACCCTCCCTGTGTGTGTCCGTAGGGGACGGGCTGACTGTGGTATTGTGTTGAACCCACTGGAAGTTGCTGTTGTTGTGAATCAGAAGTGGTCCGATGTCATGACTCAGTCTTACCCGTTGACATCATGCGAAGCCGTGTAGCCGTTTTGTGTTTTTATGTACAAAACAGGGGCTGTGTGTCAGGCACATGAAGCAGCCAGTGACTTTACCGTGCAGTGTGACCTGCAGGTTTGTAACCGGCTGTGCATGTGTGTCACACGAGTGTGTTAGTGCACGCAGGAATCTGCAAGGAAACACACTGTCTGGACAGCAGTAACCCTGGGGACGTGGTGGGGGTGTGCTGGATTACAAAGGGCTAATTTTCTAAATCATGTATTTTATAAAACTTGAAGTTTTTGAAATAAGCCTTTATTTCATAATCTTTTTTTTTTTTATTTCATAATCTTTTAAAATACTTTTTAAAGTCATGCAGATTGTAATATTTGAATTTTATATTTGTATAATCATAAAAAGTAATAAAAGATTTTCATAAGTAGACACATCAAAAAAAGTTTACACTGTCTGGGGATGATAATAAGGATAAAAATAAAGGGTGATTTTTAAAAAAATACAAATCATTCCATTTTCTTTCTTTTTTTTCCTCTCTTTTTAAAAAGGTTTACTTATTTATTTATGCATGAGAGACACACAGAGAGAGAGGCAGAGACATAGACAGAGGGAGAAGCAGGCTTCCTGCAGGAGCTTGATATGGGACTCGATCCCAGAACCCCTGGGATCACAACCTGAGCCGAAGGCAGATGCTCATCAGGTGCCCCAAATCATTCCATTTTCTTCACTGAAATAGCAGTATCTTGGAATGAGCCAGTCCTGCGAGTGGGGCCATAGCAGTGCCTGTCAGCACCTGGTATTCACCTGGCCCCGCAGGATAGTGCCACTCGTGGAGCTGTCCGGAAGTGCCCTGGTGCTGTCTTTGCTGACCTGTGGGGCCACCCACCTTCTTCCAGCCCAGAGCACTGCAGGTGCCACCCACCTGGCTGGGCTTTGAGATTTGATTGGCTAGGACTTCACTGTCTCCCCCACTGCCCTCTGTTCCCACACAAGCTCCTGCTTACCTTTCTAAAAACTTTTATTTATTTGAGAGAGAGGGAGGGAGCACGAGTTGGGGGGGTAGAGGGGCAGAGGAAGAGGGAGAAACAAGACTCCTACTGCAGGGAGCCAGTCCTGCTCACTTTTCTGATTGGGAGGCTGGACACCAGGAATCCAGTCTTTGGCAACACAGAGCAGACTTGGAGCAAGAGCTGCAAGGCTATCCTGGTTGTGATGTGGTTGAGTCTGCTTGTTTTAGGGCCCTCAGCCTGGATGCTGGGTGACTGTTACAGATGGGAGTGGTGTCCCCAGGCAGGAGTTGTGTCACCCTTAGACTCCCAGGTTGGTGCAGGTGGGAGGAAAAATTGAGGAGCTGGGAGCATAGAGTCTGGTGATCTGAGGGCGCAGGACTGCCGTGACACCCAGGCAGGAGGTCCTTTGTACTGGCAGGCCATCCACTTGCCGTGGGCCAGGCTCTTTGGTCAGCAAGGCCGCAAGATGACCTCCAGACCCTGGTCCTGCAGCTTACAGGAGTGGGGCAGTGGCCATCGGCCTCAGATGGCAGCTGAGGAGGGGGAGAGGGTGCCGGGATGGAGAGCCAGGGCTGTGGCTTGGAACCACCCTGCCCTGGGAGGGTCTGTGCACAGAAGACCCTAGGCCCCCTCAGCGGCAGGGACCTGGGTGGGGCTGGGACCCGAGGAGCCTGTGTGACTGACCCTAGTAGGGCCCCGGTTAGCTTCCAGGTGGCTGCAGAATGAAGCTGTCGCTGGAGGCTGTTCCCCTCGCACTTTGCCCTACGTGTCCTTTCCCTGTGATAAGCAGGACTGTGAATATAGTGGCTTCTTTCCTGAGTTCTGGGAGTGGTGGGGAGCATCAGGCCTGATACTGGTCTAAAGGTCCTCTGCACAAGGGGCGCTGAAGTCAGGGTGGCAGGACGGCTCTACTAGTCTCTACACGGCTCACCCAGCCATGTGTAGGTCATTTTGTGAAGACCAACCTCAGGGAGTGATTCCAGAAGTTCACACTCTTAATAGTGCCAGGACCTGGCAATTATTTTAAATGCTGGCAGACAACCGAGGCAGGATGGATCACCAAGAACTCATAACTAAAGTCATTTTAGCAGCTGTGTTAATATGCTTCCTGAAACTTGATCTTGTCCCAAGGCTCTGGGCCACTACTTCGGTGTTGCTGAAGTCATCCTGTGCGGGCCCTCCAACCCGGAGGGGTGACGTTTCTGCTGTGCTGTCCCATGGCACATGAGCAGTGTGTCTCCCCAGTTCCCCACGGTCTGTGCTGGCTCCCAGGGGACACTTGGCCTTTTCTTGTGGGAACACTGTGTCTCACCTTGAAGTAACCAGCAGGGACACACATGTGCCACCTCTGCCACCTTCCCAACCCCAGGAGATTGCACTGATGTGAGCAGGGGTCAGCTCCCAGGAGTGGGCATGGTTTTTGTTTTGCATTTTGGTGGGAACATGGCCACACATGTCTTCCGCACGTGTGCCAATGCTTCTCCTAGAAGTGTGTGTAGGACACAAAGACTCCGGGAATTTGAGGCAGCCTGGTCACCACAAGCCCACGTGCTGTGATCACTAGTTATTTCTGCAGTAATCTCAAGTAGTTAGCTGTTTTCCCTGGCTACCGTCAAAATGCCTTTATGAGTAACAATTTCGAAGTATTAAATAGAGTCATTTCTTGATCAATAAACCATACAATTATCTGGCGTAGGTGGAGGTCACAGCTGCTAATGGGAAGATGATGACACTGGAAGCAGAGGGGCTGCAGGGAAAGGTCTCTTGGGTGGGTGTTTGGAGGAGCTGAAACTGCTTCCAGGGCACCTCAGTTACTTGCCCCCAAACCATCCTTCAGGTAAGGTACCTCTGGGCCTCACAGGGCATTTTTACAGGGTTAAATCCAGCTGCTGTTATAACTAAGCCAGAAATGTCCATTATGGGGGCAGGGGGAGGGTCCTTTCTGAGACCCCCAGTGGGTGCCTGGAGGTATGGCTGGTCCCGACCCTCTATGTGCCAACCCTTCTTCTGTACACACACCTGTGATCAAGCATAACCATAAATGACACACAGGAAGGGAAGAGTGACACAGAGGGCTCTCAGCAATGCACCGCTGTGATGCTAGGTGACCCGGATCTCGTGCTCTCCTGGCCTGCATTCACCCTTCTTCCTGGGAGGCTGTGACATGGTGAATGGCTATGTGCTGAGATAAAGGTGAGCGACATGGGTGGGGGACAGCGTTGGGCTACTTCCACCGACCTTAATGAAGCCGACATAGGGAGGACACTTGCTTCCGACTCGCGGTGGGGGGTGGGTAACTAAAACTGCAGACCCAGTGCAGGTGGGGGGGTAACCACAGCTCAAGAAGAGATGGTGGCTCCTCGTGAATAACCCTGTCTTCTTGAGTTATAGATGGCTCCCTCCCACTGGTCCTTCTCCCCAGTGCTCCATAAGCTGCTCCACCACGTGGGTGCGCAAAGCCCATGGGGACGGCTGGCCTTGTCACCACGTGGGGTGAAGACTGCACGGCCTCAGCTCTGTACTCCGGGTGCCCCCCACCCCCATCTCTGGGTGAACGGGTACAAAGGTTGATCCAGCCTTACAAATAGAAGAGAGGAGTCATTTTCTCCACTTGGCTCTCAACATTTTAGAAAGGAAGAGTTTTAGGAACATAGAGATTTCCTTAAAAATATTTTCAAAATATATTTTATTTCTTTCTCATATGCATTTTGCAAAATTTCCAGGGTAAACATTAGCTTCATATACAGAGATAAAGGAGAGTTCTTTAAGAACTGGCATTGACTCAATCACAAGAATGATCAAATTTAGATAATGGAAAATAAACTCATGTATTATCAAAACTAAAGAGTTTAGTGGGGAGTTTCTTTAGAAAGATCTCTCCCACTGAGTCCCGAGCCCCCTGGGGGACCCAAACTGTGTCATTTACACACAAACACAAGAAAATGCATGCGTGTGGGAGCAGTGGCTGTGCAGTCTCAGAGATGGTTCTGGATGGCAAGTGTAAACACTCCAGGTACTTGTTCTGTATGAGGACTTTTACGGGCCAGCTTCAACATTTGGTTAAGAATATGGTTTCTTGGGAGATAAACTTGATATACATCTCATCACTTGCTAAACTGTCGAACTATTAACTGTATTAAATATGCAAGGAAATCACTGTGTATACTTTATTCTCTACATTTCTGCACCATCATCATCGTCTTCATCATCTTTGGCTCTGAAATGCATTTTCCTGAATTCTCGTCTGCTCATTGAAGGACAAGACGAAGAAGCTGGTGGAAGGTCCTTGGAGGAAGAAAACACTCATTTTAGCCACGACCAGCCCACAGCACTGGTCAGCACTCCAGGGGAGGGCTGGCTCCCCACCGGCTGCTCCCTGCCCACAACCGTGTGGGGAGGCTAAGAGTCACCCAGCAGGCCACCCAGCCCACACCTGAAGGCCCAGCAAGGAAGGAGAGGCCTCCCAGCAGTAGCTGGTGCCCTGGCAACGATTCTCTGCTTAGGACAGGTGGGGTCGTTCCCAGTTAGCGACGATCTTGCTTCTCCTCCTGGGGACTGGAGTCTGTGCCAAGGCAGTGCCAACATGCGGTGAGAGGGGGGTGCCGCCCAGTGCTGACCGAGCCTGGAGGTGGCCATGGGGCAGGAGGCACCAGTCTTACCTGCATGAGCTCCACATTCCCGAAGAACCGGCCCACAGGCATTGGCTGGTTGCTGTCCTCATCCAGAAAGACGCTGTCATCCGTCTGCAGCGGAGGTCTTGCGGCCTGCTCGGTGTGCAGTGTGGACCCACCCTGTGCTGAGCGGCTGCTGTGAGGCTCCTCCCCAGCCAGAGGTGTGTGTGCTGGCAGGGCCAGGCTGTCCTCCGTCTCTGCTGGGCAAGTGTCGCCCACAGCTGTGGCGTGCCTGAGGGGGCACCCCGCGGCCTCCGGCTGTGCAGGAGCTCCAGCCCCCTTTCCTGGGGGCAGCGCGTGCTCTTTGGCAAACCCCAGAGGCTCACTGTTACCAGGGCTCTCGGGTGGTATTCTGGGCACAGCAACACGGTCACTCTGAGGGGCTAGTTTCTGTAATTCTGATTTCACCAGGTGACCTTTGTCACATTTGAACTTCTTGGACGTTCGTCTGTCGGCAGCTTTGTGTGACGTCTGTCAAGAGAAAACATCTAGGATTACGAGGCAGAGAGCAAAATTAAGAATGTCTCAGTCCCAGAGGCTAGTATTCCTTCTCACACCTTACACAATACAGATGTTGTTACCACAGCTTGTACAACAGGGTTACAACACTGTCTGCCTCCAAGGGGACAGAGTTTAGAGAATCTAGACACACGCCCACCGCTGCTCCCCCAGGACTGGTGGAGTTCCTGAGGGAACTTCAGAAGCAGGTACTGACATATTATAAAATTATAACCAAACACTCCAGTTTCCAGGCATCTCTGCTAGAACGTAAGCTGCATGAAGGCAGGATGGGTTTTACGGAACAGAGCAGGTGCTCAGCAAATATTTGTTAAATGGACTTCAAAGTTTTTAGAACAATGCTCAGGAGAGAAACCAAGTCCCAACCAGACCTTTGGGCGTGTGTGAGGGAGGTCAACCCTACTGCAACCCTGGGCACTCAGGCTCTCGGCAACTGTACAGCAGATGCGGGCAAACCTTTCTCTAAAGACTTTAGGGGAAAAGGGGCCTGCAGCATGCCTACTGGCATCACGAGGAAGGCTGCATTCCAAGACTGACTAGGAGAGGTGCGTGTGAAGACCGAGTGCGAGGCACGTAGGCCCAGGAGGGGTGAGCACTCCAAAAGCACCGCCCCGGACCGGAGCACGCAGTGCTCTCTGAAGGCAGTAAAGGCACTGCTGTCTCCTCTCTGGGGTATAAGCAACACAATTCTGTTTTAGTAGGACACTTGTCAGGCAATCAAGTCCAGGCATCTTCGTGGTAAAAAGGCTCACCTGACATACTGTCCTGGCAGACACAGCGGTGCTGGCTTCCCGAGCAGAGGCCAACCTGGCCGAGCAACGGCGGGCTCGCAGGCGCGCTGAAGACCGCACTGCACCTGTGAGCTAGACAGGGTCCCATAGTGTCAGAAAGTGGTTTTAGGAGACGTGAGCATGGAAACAGGGATTTCCTGACTGAAAGAAACACTGGAGAGTCCCTCCCACCCCCGTCTCCATCATCTTTCCAGAAAACACCTGTGGCTTTGTGCGAATTCAAACAAAACTGCTTTGGGTTTAAGATGCAGGTCTACTTTTTCCTGTAGTCTTGGAAATTTCAGTTTGCCCCCTTCACTTTATACATTTCTAGGAACCTCCATTTGGCAGTTAGTAGATGTTACATTAACTTCAAACGTGCTCAGCAGCACATACCCTTCCTCAGAAGGTTCTCCAACTTTTTACATGGTGTCCAAGTTCCTTTTTTTTTTTTTTTAAAGATTTTATTTATTCATGAGAGACACACAGGGAGAGGCAGAGACCTAGGCAGAGGAGAAGCAGGCTCCATGCAGGGAGCCCAATGCGGGACTCGATCCCAGAACCCCAGGGTCATGCCCTGAGCCCAAGGCAGATGCTCAACTGTTGAGCCACCCAGGCATCCCTGGTGTCCAAGTTCTTGATAAAAGGTGACATAAAAAACAAAAGCCACCCCATCCCACCCTCCCTCAAATTATAGGTGTCAGTTTAAAGCAATTAACTTCTGGCTAATCTTATCAATTTATTGGTCTGCATCCACTTTATTCTGAATGCAAGACAGTCTTCTGATGACAACAAGGAATGAACTAAGAATCAACCTTATAACCCATGGTGTATCTGGCAAAACAAATCCAAATTCACTAAACTAGACTGGATTTGAATTTTACCAGTTTTTCCACTAATTCCCTTTTCTGTTCTGGAAAGGATACCAAATGCACTTAAAAAACAGTGCCCTTAAAGATCAATTTGAAACCTGGCAATAAAGGTGAGTCACACAGAGTAGCCAGTGAGCATGGGTGGGCATGCAGGTGGGAGGCCCGAGGGCTCTCATCACAGCAGTCCCCAGAACTGGGGGCCCTGGGGCCCAGAGAAGGGCAGCATGCTCGACAGAAGAGGAAACCAATCAAAAAAGAGATGAGCTAGCTTAGAAATCTCTACTGTGTCATCCTGCCCACTCTCACCTACAGCCCTGGAGGTATCCAGAGGTCCTGGAAGGTGACAGCTCACCCAGGCTGTGAGATACTGGAGAACATTCAAAATGTAAGGAAAAGGAAAGGCAGGGGCCTGTGGAAGGACAGGGCACCCTTTCAGCTGTGCACAGTGGGGACAAGGTGCTCCAGGCCAGGTAAAGGGCCTCTGGGTGTGTGCACCTGGGTCTGGGCCCACGTCGTATCAAGAGCAGGGTCTGCTGAAGCCCGGCAGCAGTGGGGTCAGTCATGTGCAGGGAGCAGAGCCTGCAGAGATGCCGGAGGTGTCCTCCTCCCTGCCCTGTATCAGCACACCTCCTGCAGCCCTTTCCCCTCCAAGGAGGGAGTGGCCACGTTAGCCCCAGGCCACCACCTGTCTTCTCTTCCCTGTTCTAAGTCCTACTCCCAACACTGTCCCATGTGACTGCTTAGCTGGGGGTGCGGGACTGGCCCTGACTACAGCTCCCAGTGTCACTGAGGTCTGACAGAGGACTGACAGAGCAGGCGCTGTGCTTGAATAGCTTCCAAAGCAGCCTTCTCACTTTAGAGTGAAGATGGCTCCAGTGAGGAGCCTGTTTGAGGTGACCCAAGTGACATGTGGCCTCAAAGTCCTTCTTGCCCTGCATCATGTCACAGGGCTCTCCCATCTATGAGCTCTAAGAGCTGCCAGCATGCAGCTGCTTGGCTACTCCGCACGGGCTGGGCAGGGGAGTGGCTGTCCTGGCTCTTATCCTTCCCTCTTTGTCCCCGAGGCAGGGACTGTAACCCGGGGGTGCACTAGGCTCCCCGAGGGGGCTTGTTCACCTTTGACTTTCCAGGCCCCCTTGAAGAGGCAAACTTGGGGGCTCCGGGTGGACACTCAGGGGCTGTGGTTGTTCTGGGTACCACCTGCCATCCACGTGAGAGCTGCAGTCAAGTCTGGCAGCTTGCTGGCTTGAAAGCAGTCACAGCTGCCTCCTCCCCCAAGGTACAAGCTCCCACTCTTGGTTAAGGATGGAGCAGTTTCTTGTCTCTGAGAGCTGGTTGCTTCCACTTAATCCCCAAATGAGAAACTTCTCATTGTTGAGGTCTTCTGCCTTCCAAGCAGACTGCTTAAAAAGTGGGATGTCAAAGGCAAAAATGTGGCTTCCCAAAGGGCAGGACAAGATTGATGTCCAACAGGACAGCATGAAGAGCCCTGTTGACCCCCCATAAAACTGGCAAGAAGGATGAAAAATCATTGAAGACTTTTGGAGATGGTCCTGTGGGCAAAGAGCAGATGAACAATCACTCAAGACCTCCTATAACTCAGTGGTATTTGAACTCTAGACTGCCAGTGCTGAGAACACAGGTGCCCTCCCACTCCCAGGCGGAAGGGTTTCCTCCCACACGGGGCAGGATGTCAGCCTTTCTCATTCTGCCCCGACCCCAGCTGTGGGTAGAGGCTCCACCCTGGGCAGAGCACTAAGACTGGGACCCCATCACCCTAGCCCTTGCTTGTGGAGGTGGTTCCAGACCAGGAGAAGCAAGCCGAGGGGATCTCGGGCTGCTGCCAGCACCCCCTCTCCCAGAGCATTCAGAATCAGAAGTGTCATACAGTGAAGCCTGTCACTGTCCCAGACGGAGCCGATTCAGAGAATGCCTGAGGAAAAGGCAGACACTAAAACAGAAACTCTTAATCTCTTCCCCAAGGAACTGACTTCATTTGTGAGAGGTGTGGAGAAGGTCATGCCTAAGGCGGGTCTCTAGAACAGAAGACTGTGGAGAGACAGTTAGACGGAGAATCAAGATCAACTTCAGGCCACATAGTCAACTGAGCAATTTATGCCCCAGGCTACTGTGGAAAACAACTGAGCAATCAAATGGCGTTCAATGGGAGTTTAACAGCCAGGTGTGGTAGGAGAAGGAGAGGAAGCTGGCTTTCTCCATCCCAGTGTGCCTGTGGGCTGCCCAGTGTGGCCTTGGAGGGCAGGTCCAACCTTTGCCCGGTGAGGGTAGGGTGGGGGGACGAGTCCAAGAGGAGAATCTGCCTGGTCACTAAACAAAGCCTGACAAGAAGCCACGGAGTGGGGGTGGAAGCAGGAACCCAGAATTCCTACATTATCTGAAATGCCCAGTTTCAACTACAAATTATGGAGCACGCAAGAAAGCAGGAAAGCAGGCCCTTGCACTGGAATAAAGGCCACCAACAGAAGTGCCTGTGAGAGTGACCAGGGTTGAGGTTATCAGACAAAGCCTTAAAAGTACCCATTACGAACACGTTCAAGAGCTAAAAAACGTTCAAGAGCTAAAAAAACCACAGCTAAAGCACTGGATAGAGAAAAAAGAATCGAGGACACACTGGACACAATTAAGGGCACCAACATATGTGTAATGGGAGCCTGAGGAAGGAAAGGGGCAGAAAACATATGCAGAGAAATAATGGCTCAGACTTCCCAAATGTATTGAAAAACCACCACCAACAAACAGGAGTCTCCAAGAACCGAACTCCCAGTAGGAGAAATGCAAGGAGCTCCATAAAGAGACACTGCGGAGAGCCAAAGACAAGAGAAATCGTGAAAACGGCGGGAGAAAACAACTCCTCACTACAAGGGAGCTGCATAGACAAACAGTTAACTTAGCAGAAACAACAGTTAACTTAGCAGAAACAATGGGTCTCGTCAAACACATCCCAAGTTCTCAAAGAAAAAAATCTGCCAACGAAACATCGTCCATCTGGAAAGCTATCCTTCTGGATGACAGCAAGACACTCCCAGGTACCAGAGAATGGCGGCCAGCAGAGCTGTCTTACAGGAATCCTCAGGGAGGTTCTGTGATCCGGGATGGGAGTTCATGGTCATAGAACAAGCACCAAGTCCCTACACTAGTACCTCCTTCCTCTCTTCACGGATTTGAGCAGCAGCTGACGGCGTATAAAGGTGCTGTGTTTGGCAGCAACAGCACAGCGGATGGGGTGGAGGCACGGCCGACCTGCGCAGAGGAATGGCCTGCAGACGGAGAGACCATGAGAGCAGGACTGCCGCGTTTCTAACGGGAAAGGATGGAGGAGGGAACAGGCACAATAACCCTCCAAGAGAGGTAAAGGGAAGGTCCACTTTTATATCTCACTGGACTTAAGCTGATTCCACTAAGTTACGGGACATGGCAAAACCTAGAGCAACTGCTGGGAGAAAAATATTATAAAAAAGTGAATAATTAAAATGCTACAGTAGAAAATATTCATTTTAATGCATTTAAACAAGGAACAGAAGAAACCAAACGTATTTAAAGAAAACAAAAGTAAAATGACAGAATGGTAAAACGGGGGTCCGACTTTAACGTGAACTGGTGGGGGCGCGCCTGGTGGCTCAGAGCTCAGGTCAGCACCTCAGGGTCCTGGGATGGAGGCCCCGAACCGGGTGTGTGTTGGGGGGGGGGGGCCTGCGCAGCGGGGAACCTCTCTCCCTCTGCCCTTCCCTCGGTGCGCTCTCTCTCAAATAAGTACATAAGATCTTTAAGAACGAATGAATGAGGACGCCCATAAAGACTCCGCCCCTCCCCAGGACCCGGCCCAGCCCAGGTGCCCAGGGCCAGGGCCCGGCGCGCGGTCAGTCGCCTCCCACCCTCCTGGGCCAAGCTGAGGTCACCTGCTGAAAAACCAAGTGGCTTCAGGGGCGGCGGCAGCGCTCGGGGCTCCCGGCTGGTTCCAGGGGAGACCCCGACCCAGGGCACGGGACCGTGAGGACCGACCCGCCCCACTCCTCCGGCTGGTCTGGGAGACCCCGACCTGGGGTACGGGACCCTGAAGACCCTCCCCCCGATGGCTGGTCTGGGAGACCCCGACCCGGGGTACGTGACCCTGAGGACCGTCCCCCCGATGGCTGGTCTGGGAGACCCCCCCACCCCGACCCGGGGCACGTGACCCTGAAGACCCTCCCCCCGATGGCAGGTCTGGGAGACCCCGACCCGGGGCACGTGACCCCGAGGACCGCCCCGCCCCCTCCCCTCCCCCGGCTGGCCTGGGAGACCCCGACCCCGACCTGGGGCGCGTGACCCCGAGGACCGCCCCGCCCCCCCTCCCCGGGCTGGCCCGGGAGACCCCGACCCGGGGGGGCGTGACCCGGGGTGCTCCCCCACCCAACGGCAGGTCTGGGAGGCCCTGCCCCGGGGACGGCCCAGGGGGTGCCGACCAGAGGCCGCCCCTCGGCCCCGGGCGTCCCGCGGCCACTCCTCGGCTCCCAGACAACGGGTGGCCGGAGCCCCAGCCGCCTTGGCGCAGCTCCTGCACGGCCTAGGCCCCTCACCTTCCGGCTCCTCATGAGTGTGAGCGGCGCACTGCCGCCCCCAGCACCGCCCCAGAACCCCGCGTCCCGACCTAACGCTTCTCAGAGGAGCCGCAGCCCCGCGGTGCTCGGCCCGCGCCCCCGGCGTCTGACGACACCAGCAGCTCGGCCAATCACAGCCCGGCGTCCTCAGGCACGTGACCCAACAAAGTCGGCGCTGTGCGCAGCGGGCGGGGCGACGGCCAGGTTTTTGAGGGGCACCCGGCGGGCTTCCGCTGTGGCCACAGGACTTAAGAGGGGCGGCGGCCATGTTTGTGAAGGGCACCTGCTGGCTGCTCCTGTGTTCACAGCATTTAAGGGTGCGGCGGCCATGGTTGTGAGGGGCGCCTCCGAGGTCACAGCATGGGGGTGGGGGGAAAGGCGGCCATGTTTGTGAGGGGCACCGCCTTGGGCGCCGGCCACGTGTCTGGAGTAAGGCGGGAAGTGGTTGTCCGCCGGAGGGCGGTCTCTCTTCGCTCTCCGGGGGGGCGGGCTTCTGGGCTCCGGTCCCTGGAGTCCGCGCGTCGCGGCAGCGCGGGAGTGCCCGGCCCGGGGGCTGCCGGCTGGCGAGTCCCTGCGGGCTTCTTCCTCCAGGTCGGCGGCAGGGACTACACGACCGGCCCGGGCTTGACCGCTGCGGGGACCGCCTCTGGCCCTTACCCCCGGGCGCGGACGGCCTCGGACGGCGCTTCCTCCCGGGTCACCCGGCGGGCGGCTCCTCCGCGGCCCCGGCCAGCGCCCGGCCTCCCGGCGGCGCGGGGACCCGACGAGCCCAGGGACGCCTCCCAGAGTTTAGACGGACGAACCCAGGCTCGCTAGGACGCCCAGGCCCAGCGCTGAGGGCGAGGACTGCTGCCTGGAGACGCCGCTGCACCGCCCGCCAGCCTCCCCGCGGACTGAGGGCCGCGCGGTCCTCGGGACCGACCCCAGCTGAGGGGCGCCTGTCCGTCCTCGCGACCGACCCCAGCTGAGGGGCGCCTGTCCGTCCTCGCGACCGACCCCACCTGAGGGACGCCTGTCCGTCCTCGCGACCGACCCCACCTGAGGGACGCCTGTCCGTCCTTGGGCTATCAACCCCCAGGTCTGAGGGACCCCTTTCCGTCCTCGGGCCATCGAACCCCAGGACTGAAGGACACCTGTCCCTCTCAGGCCATTGATTCCCCAGAACTGAGGGACACCTGCCTGTTTTCTGGCCCATCCCCCCGCCCAACACTGAGGGATACCTGTCTGTTCTCTGGCCTATCGGCCCCCCCAACACTGAGGGATACCTGTCCGTCCTCTGGCCCATCAACTCCCCCAGGACTGAGGGACACCTGTGTGTCCTCTGGCCCATCCGGGACTCCTGTCTGTCCTCTGGCCCATCGACCCCGCCAACACTGAGGGACACCTGTTTGTCCTCTGGCCCATTGATCCCGCCAACACTGAAGGATACCTGTCTGTCCTCTGTCCCATCCACTCCCCAACCCTGAGGGACACCTGTCCATCTTCTGGCCCATCGACCGCCCCCAACACTGAGGGACACCTGTCTATCCTCTGGCCCATCAACCCCCCCAACACTGAGGGACACCTGTCCATCCTCTGGCCCATCCGCCCCCAATACTGAGGGACACCTGTCTGTCCTCTGGTCCATCGACCCCCCCCCAACACTGAGGGACACCTGTCTGTCCTCTGGCCCATCGACCCCCCCAACACTGAGGGACACCTGTCCATCCTCTGGCCCATCCGCCCCCAATACTGAGGGACACCTGTCTGTCCTCTGGTCCATCGACCCCCTCCCAACACTGAGGGACACCAGTCTGGCCTCAGGCCCATGGACCCCTCAAACACTGAGGGACACTTGCCTGTCCTCTGGCCCATCGACCCCCTACAACACTGAGGGACACCAGCCTGTCCTCAGGCCCATCGACTCCGCAAACACTGAGGGATACCTGTCTGTCCTCTGGCCCATCGACCCCTTCCAACACTGAGGGACACCTGTCTGTCCTCTGGCCCATTGACCCCCTCACTCCCCCACCAGGGCTTAGGGACACCAGCTCTTCCTCTGGCCCATCGCCACCCCACCCCAGGACTGAGGGACACCAGCTCTGTCCTCTGGCTCATCGAACCCCCCAACACTGAGGGACACTAGTCTGGCCTCTGGTCCATCACCACCCCACCCCAGGTCTGAGGGACACCAGTCTGTCCCCTGACCCATTGGCACCCCCCCCAGGACTGAGGGACACCAGCTTGTCCTCTGGCCCATCGACCCTCCCCCAGGGCTGAGGGACACCAGTCTGTCCTCTGGCTCATTGACTCCCCTCTCCCAGGACTGAGGCACGCCAGCTTGTCCTCTGGCCCATCGACCCTCCCCCAGGGCTGAGGGACACCAGTCTGTCCTCTGGCCCATTGGCCCTCCCCCCAGGACTGAGGGACACCAGCCTGTCCTTTGGCCCATCAGCCCTACCCCCCCAGGACTGAGGGATACCAGCTTGTCCTCTGGCCCATTGACACCCCCCAGGACCGAGGGACACCAGTCTGTCCTCTGGCTCATCGACTCTCCCCCACCCCGCCCCAGGACTGAGGGACACCAGTCTGTCCTTTGGCTCATCGACTCCCCCCACCCCCTGCCAGAACTGAGGCACGCCAGCTTGTCCTCTGGCCCATCGACCCTCTGCCAGGGCTGAGGGACACCAGTCTGTTCTCTGGCCTGGCTGGCCGCTGCCCCTCCAGGACTGGCCTCCTGGTGGCGCCCCACAATTGCAGCAGCCACCGTAGGTGTGCTTCGCCATCCAGGAGAGTGCTGGTTATTATATTTTTACAGGTGAGAACATTTAAAATAGGCAGTTTTGTCAGAAGCATTAGATTTTCCAGTTAACTGTAAAGGTCGAAAAGTGACCTGTGTTGTGCTCGGCCCCATGTACTGCTCGAGGGTCCCTCTGCGCGTTGTTCCCCAGCACACGTGCTTCTTACTCTTCTCTCCAGGCGCTGACTCCTCTGCTCCTGGGGACCGCCTCCCTCAGCCTGGAAATACACCCAGTGAGCCTATCTAGTGCATAAATGTGAGCGCCCCCCCCCCCCATCCCGCCGCTGCATACCTGCCCTGCAGACTAGGTGGGGCCCCTTCAGGCAGATCCCCCGCGGGCTGCTTCTGGCAGCAGGTGAGGACACACGCGGGGCTATTGTGCACGCTTCTGCGCTCACGCTCACACTCATACATGCGCTCATGCTCCCACGTGTGTTCACACTCAGGTACTCATTCTCTCCCACGTGCTCACGCTCACGTGTTCACACGTATTCACACGCACTTACATATATGCATGCTTGTCCCCCGGCCACTGTCTGGACCCTCCTTCCTTCCCAGGGTTGTGTTTTTGTTGTTTTTTTAAGATTTATTTATTCATGAGAGACACAGAGAAAGAGAGAGAGGCAGAGACACAGGCAGAGGGAGAAGCAGGCTCCATGCAGGGAACCTGACACAGGACTCGATCCTGGGTCTCCAGGATCACGCCCTGGACTGAAGGCGGCGCTAAACTGCTGAGCCACCCAGGCTGCCCTAGGGTTGTGTTTCTAGCTGCATGTTTTGCATGGTCTGTGTGAAAGGAAGACAGATGTGCTTGGGCAGGAAAATCTATTTGAAAAGGAAACCGATAAGGTCATTGCCAGCTGTTGGAGGGAAACCCAAGGCTGGACCATGTTAAACACCCAAACTATCTCATTCTTTAAAATTTTATTTATTTGAGAGAAAGAGAGAGAGAGGCAGAGACACAGGCAGAGGGAGAAGCAGGCTCCATGCAGGGAGCCTGACGTGGGACTCAATAACGGGTCTCCAGGATCACACCCTGGGCTGAAGGCGGTGCTAAACCACTGAGCCAACCGGGTGGCCCTAACTTGTCCCATTTGCACCGAGATTGGTTTCCTAATAAGCCAGGTCCTGAAATTTTATTCCGGAGTCCTTCAGAACTCCACTTTCATAAACTAGGACTTGATTGCCACCAGCTAGTTCTTGGCTCTCCCATTGCACATGGTGTCAGCAGGTGTTGGGACCCCTGCATGAGCTCACCTGACTCGGTGGGGCCTCCAGAGTCCAGCCCCCCAGGGGGAGGGTTTCATCTCTGTTTTCAAGTATGCCCTGCTCCCCCACCCCTCCCCCAATGTGGGAATGGTGTGTCCAGTCCCCCAGCTGCTCAGGCCTGACACCCAGTTCCCGCCCGCCCCCCCCCCCCCCGCCCCATCAGCTCACCCTCCCTCACCGCCCAGATCCAGTCAGTGGCCATTCTTGCTAATTCCAGACTGCACAGCTGGTCCCCCTCCTTGTTTTGCCCACAGAGCCCACAGCAGGGGAGTGGTCACTTACCAGTGCCAGCTGACCCCCTGCTGAAGCTCTTTGGTGCTTCCTCATGCTTCTACAGTTTAAGCCCTTGCACATGGTAGGTGTTCAGTGATGTTTGTTGAATGAATGTGTAGGAGGTGAGGTGCCTACCACAGCTCCACTGCTCTCTCCCTCACCCTCTGCTGTGTGTGCTCCCTGAGCTATGGCTCCTCCTTGGAAAACTTGCTCTCCCCAGCCCCCCACTTATCTTTCCTGACTAATAATACCTGCTTCAGACCTCAAATCAGCTTAAATTGCCTGTCCTTGACGGGAGGGGGCATCACCAGACTTCTCCTGACCAATCAATTGCCCACAAGTTCACTTTCCTCATTATAGCTTTATTTAGTGTTCTGCTTTTCCTTCAGGATGTGGGGCACTGTGACTCTTTTCTCTCTTGGAGCATCACTCCTTCATTTGCTCGCTTGTTCATTCTAGGTGTTTGCTAAACTCCTGTTGTGTGCTAAGCTCCTCTTGTATGCCAGGGACTGGGCTAGACCTGGGCTTACAACAGTGGTGCACTCAAGGGAGTCATCAGGCCTGCCTTTGTCATGCTTTTAGTCTAAGGTGGTAGAGTGGTGGTTAGGGTGGGGGTCAGGGGGGTGGGTGCTGGTATAATAATCAAACAAGGAATTGTAAATCTTCAGCAGTGAGGGAAGTTACAGGGGAGAAGCCACATCAAGGGACAGCTCATGGGGGTGGGGGTGTGAGATAAGGCTCCTGGTAGGAAGTGGCAGTGGAAATTACTCAGGGTCACCTCTTCCCTCCAGGACCAAGTCCCATTCAAGCGCAGCAGGAGGAAGCAGGCAGGAGCCCACACCTGGGCCAGGGCTGCACCTGCCCCAGGGCTGCCACTTCTGGTGAGGCAGGAAGCCCCAAGCTGGTGGAGGAGCCGTTCTTCGCTTCTCGGGCTCCTGGCACTGGGATGCCATGAATCCTGCATGCTAGAACCAAAGCCCGTGCCTCTGTGTGGGTTCCTGACGTGTACTTCATTTCCCTCTTCAAGACTGATTGTGCCCTGCCTTCCAGGTGGGGACACAATGAGGGCCGTCCTAATGGCAGGTGTGCTCCTTGTTTGTGGTCAGTCCCCCACAGGGATCCTCAGCTCCTGGAAGGCAAGACCTGCATCTTGCTCATGACCACGGCCCCAGAGCCGGGCTCAGTGGCCGGGACATGCTGCTAGGTGCTCAGCAAATATTTGTTGAAAGGATGAATGGTGGTAAGAATGCATATGAGGAAGTTGTGGATTGAAGATTGGGAGGAAACTCTGTATTCTCGCCTGTAACACAAGCTCACCATCCAAACACTGCTATGTCCACAGTTCAATATTTGCCCTCCACAAACACTGCGGGGCTGGCGAAAAAGTTAGAGAGAATTTTCAATTGATTAAGTCAGTGGATTCGTTCACTTGGGTCATCCTGGCCCGGAGCACACCTCCTTAGTACCAGCAGATGGTGGCCTGTATGACGAACGATTGTCTCTCTTATGCTGACCTTTTATATATAAAAAAGCAGATATAGTAATTTTTTAAGTGAGGGAAAACCACAAGCCAAAAAGCTCACAGAAGAATATGAAGCAGCAGGAGCTCTCTCATGGCTGTTGGAATGCAACATGCCATGGCCACTTTGGAAGACAGGTTGGTGGTTTCTTACAGAACTGAACATCTTCATACCCTGTCATCCAGCACGCATGCTCCTTGGTATCCACTCAAAGGATGTGAAACTTATATCCACACAAAAGCCTGCACAAGCATGTTGGATAGCATCCTTACTTGTAATTGCTAAAACTTAAAAACAGCTAAGAAGTCCTTTAGAAAAGGTTAGTGGGTTAACAAAACGGTCCATCCAGACTATGGAGTATTATTCAGCACTAAGAAGAAATGAGCCGTCAAGCCATGGAAAGACATGGAGGAACCAATTGCATCACACTAACGACAAGAAGCCAATCAGAAATCTGTACATGCTGTATGATTCCAGCTATGTGACATTCTGGAAAAGGCAAAACTAGACGGGTGAGGCAGGCGGATGAGCTGAAGATAGGGTCATTCAGGCAATGAAGTGACTCTAGGAGTAATTACTATTTTCATCCAAACCCAAAGAATGTCCAACACCAAGAGTGAACCCCACTGTAAACTGTGGGCTCTGGGGGATGATGACGTGTCAACATATGTTCACCAATGATAACATGTGTCCCACTCTGGGGGGGGGTTGTTGCTAGTGGGGGAGGCTGAGTGATGGTGGGAGGGACAGGGGAAATATGAGAAATCTCAGTATCTTCTCAGTTTGGCCATGAACCTAAACCACTCTGAAAAACAAGTCTAGTTATAAAAGGAATGTGATATGTTTAAGCATTGATTAAAAAAATAAAAGCTCCCAGCCTGGTTTTCATTTTATGAGTTGGACAAGCATAGCTCCATGGTTGGACAGATGTCTACTGTGGAAAAGATCTCAACTCCTCACCATGGTCGGACAGATGTCTACTGTGGAAAAGATCTCAACTCCTCACCTAATGCCACATAGGTTCCTGGGGTCCTGTAAGGCATCTTCGGGATGCAGTTGAAGGAGGCCATGCAAGCTCTGAGCTTCAGAGGGCACATGAGAGGCGTGCAGAGCTCCTGCTGTGGCTGCTGGGAAGTGCCATGGTGTTCCAAAGGGCCGCCAGTGTGGAGCAGGAAGTGGTCATGTAGAGGTAGGTTGGGCAAGAAAAGCTTTCTGGAGGAGGCAGTGCTGGCATTGGCTTTTAGTGTGCAGAATGTGTGTGCATACACAGCTGGAGGAAGATGCGGAGAGGGGCCACAGGCACGTACCTGTGCAGGGATGGGTGGGTGGGGACGGTCTTCACGAAGCTTCCCTGGTGGCTAAACACGGATGGGATTTTTGTAGCTCATTTGCAGGCTAATCAAACAGTTTGTGGCATTAAAATGTTTGAGAACAATTGGCCGTGTTCTGCTTCAAATCTCCTACACCCTGCTGGGAAGAGTGTGCAAGCGTGGGTGATTACACATGTGCATGCTTCAGTAAGTTCCTGGTCAGCAGAAGGTCATTGTCCAGGGCCAGCTTCTCATCTGGCACCTCAGAGACAGGGGACCTGGTGCCCTCCATGCTCACAGCTGTGGTCACCTAGAGATACCACCACGAGGGGTCCTTACTTGGGATTTCTTGACACTGTTTTTCACATCCACTTGGCTTTCAATTCTTGCCTTCTGTCTGTTCTGCAATTAGGTGTGTGTCCTAAAAATCTAATAGCACTTCTGTTTTTATTGATAGCAACTCAAAGTCATTTTGGGAAGTAGTCAGGATGCAAATGTGCATGAAGGAAAATCCTTATAATGCTTCCACATTCCACCAGTGTTGGAGCAGTGCAGATCAGCCCCCATCAGCCGGGAACTGTCTTCTGACACCTCCTCAGCACGTTTTAAGTGCTACCATTGGATATTCATTTTATTCACCAAACATTTACGGAGCTTTCTGTGTGTGCCTCAGCATCTTTAGAAGCATCGCAGACCATATCACACGGCTGGGACCCTGACCACAGGCAGGTGTGGTTCCCACCAGGGAGGGAGGGGCTTGCAGTTTTCACTCCTTTTGGGGTACAAATGAGCTGCAGTCAGCACGGAGCATTCAGACCACGAACCCTGACATTGCCTTGGCCTGGAAGCTCCCTAGCTGCTAGCTGCACAGTGTGTGTGTGGGGGGGACCACAGTTACACTGTCCTTTGAATAAAAAGCCTGGAATTTGCAGAGCCTGGAAAAGGCTAAATTTCCAGCTAGATGAAGAAAATGCCATTTTATGAGAACCTTTGGGCAGGCGGGAAGAAAAACACAAAGATGAAAAGCCCTATTTTGGGAGCTCCCTTGCCCTCAAGCAAGCAGGGTGGTGGTGGTGGAAATCAGCTTATGATCATATTAACCGCCAAGCGAGGTTCGGGCTGCGGAGCTGAATGTGTAAATTAGGCGCTCACAGCAGGTTTATTTCTGCCTCCCACTCACAAATGCTTCCGTGTCCCATCGCCCTTTTGGCTCATTTGGCTAAGCATCAGTGACACGTTAGGGACAGCCGCCAAAGAAATGAAATTTGTCCACAAATACGATGATCATTAACTGGTGGTTGTTTTTCCCTCCGTAGGCAACGTAATGGTATGCGGCTGTGCAAGAATAAGTTCTGTTGGAACGGTCTGTGTTTCAGGCACCAGAACCCAAGCATTGGTAGGACCCTGCCACCACCCACGTCGGGGAAGCCATGCAGGAGAAGGCACTGCGGTGGTCCTGCCCGTTCTCACTGATGTCACATTCTGGCAGGACATAGAGCAATAGGACCAAGAATGACCGACCCTGAGTCTAGGTCTATTTATGGCTGTGGCCTTGGAGAGCTAAATTTCATCAGATTCCAAATCAGATGAGTTTCCTCTGGGCTGTAGAGATGCTATCAGGTGCCTGCATCTTCCCCGGGTGTCAGTATGGGTGATGAAGGCCCTCGGAGGGACAGCCAGGGCAGCCAGAGGGCAAGCAGGCAAGAGCCAGCTCAGGAAGGCAGAAGTGCCTGCCCCTGGAGGCCCAGACAATACATGAATCCCTTCTTTCCTGTGGTCTTTCACCCACTTGAAAGACATGCCACGAATATGCAGTTTTGCTTGCAGTGATGTGGGACCAGAGAGATTTTGCATCAGCAGTATTTGTTGGGAAACATGGCAAAGTCAGGGGGAGCCCCGTATTTCTCCTTATCATGTGGATGGTAGCCGGCTCAGGGAACAAAGAAAGGTATCTGATCGAGGAAGTGGTTAATTCACAAAACCATAACTGATGTGAGTCTGTAAGTCAAGCTGAGAAGGTGGCTCTGAGTAAACTGGAGTCCCAAGGGACACGGGAAGGGCCTCCCCACGTGGGTCAGCGAGGGTTCCCCTTGCTCCGTGGACACGGGGGACAGCATGGCACATCAGCCTGCCCTCACTCCGGCTGGCTCCTCTGCATGAAGGAATCCCCGCTATCCTTGAAGGGCATCTGTCTCCTCGCATCCCCGCGGCTGGCATCCCTGTCTTGCTGCTTGCTAAGAATCCAGAACAGATTCAGGTCAGTGCATTTCGAGGCAGCTAAACGCTGGATAAATGGCATTGTACGTAAATTTCAGTGGCACAGCCAGGGTTACCCGCGGCCTTGCTCGCAGCAGCTAACAGGTGTGAGCTAATGTCACGGATGTAACCTTGCTTCTCCGGTGGTGCCGCTGCCAAGGCTGGATTCCTCCCCGCTCTGTCCCGGCTGCTTCATGGAACGGTTTCAGCTTGTGCCACTCCAGCCGTCTTTTTGAAGTCTGGGCAGAAAGTGGAAGGCAGGGCCTGCTTTGTTATCTGGTCTCCACACTCGTCTCTTTTGGTTCCTGGGTTTTTGGCTCACAGACGAGGGGCGGCTAACAAGGTTTGTGTCTCGTTGAGGGTTTTATGACTGAACCATCTGGAATTTTTGGACATTTTCAAACTAGCACAATTGGCATGAATTTAGAGGTGAAAAGGTGGGGATAATCTTTTCTCTTGGATTTGTTGGTCCTAGGATATAGAACGTCAATATCCAGAAGACACATTCGTACCAGATGAGGAATTGGGAGAATGATATTCTTTCTTTCTCTCTCTCTCTGACTCTTGTTCTGTCTCAGATACATGGCATGAATTTAGCCCAGTTTCAAAGTTATTTATTCATGAGAGACACAGAGAGAGAGGCAGAGACATAGGCAGAGAAGCAGGCTCCCTGACGTGAACTTGATGCGGGACTCGATCCCAGGACCCCGGGATCATGCCCTGAGCTGAAGACAGACGCTCAACCACTGAGCCACCCAGGCATCCCTCAACTTCACAGGTAAAGGATGCAGTCCACATGAGACCTCCCTTCAGCTGCAAGCTTGGAGTCCCCATGACCACCCTCTGGTTAGCTAATTCTCTAGAAGGGGTCATGGAACTCTCCGAGGGCTCTTACGGGGAATGGACACAAGTTGAGATCAGCCAAAGGAAGAGACACATGAACAGATCCTGAAAAGTGCCCAAAGTGAGTTTCGCTGGCCCTCCCCACTGGGTCAGCATTGATGCACACACAGGGGATCGCCAACCAGAGAGCTCCCCCAAGCCTCCCTGCCCCACATGCTCATTAGATAGCTCTGCCTCACGGAGGGATGACTGAGGATCCATCAATTGATTATTGACTAGTGGGTTGCGTGCATCGTTGGTCTCAGTCTCCAGGTGATGGGTACCTAAATCACAGGGCTGGTCTTTGAGGCATGGCCGGCCCTACCCTAGAAGTATCATGTGCATCTTGTCGTTGGATTACTTGGGATGACCCATGGCCCCAGGAAGGCAGACCCTCCTGCCAGGTGGGACATCTTAGAGGTCCCCCAGAGGTGGGAGACAGATTAAATTATTTGCCCCCTCCCCATGGAGAAGATGAAATACAGTGTCCTGGTGGGTCTGTAACTCCCTCTCCCTCTTTCGTAGGCTGGTTGGAACTTTCTTATCTCTTTTCTTGTGATTTCTGCTGAATTCCCTGGAACTAATGCCCATTGTATGCACCTGATTACAAAGGGAAAGGTTTTATAGAACATTTCTCCTCTCAGGAAAATGAGAGGCACCCTGCCTTTTTCTTGGTGAGAGAGAAATGTTCTTTTGAATAATTTTTTAATTTACTAAAATTTTTTGATTCCATTGCTGCAAGGATGCAATCTTCCAGTGGAGAGGCACACAGATAACGATGTTTTAATATTTGCGCTGCTCGGAAGTGAGGCCGGCGAAAGCCCAGGGGCCGCCAAACTGCAGTGATTTGTTAAACAGCTCCCGCCAACTTGCTGAGATGATGAAACACGGGTCCCTGGGCTGGCAGAAACACATTCTTCCCCCTCTCCAGGACCACCAGGACCCAAGCCAGGCTCCTCTGCACCCCCGACCCACAGTACCCCTGGCCACTAGCGTGCCCCGGAGGCCAGCCTTCCCCGTCATCCACAAATTAATTATCTGTACCTCCAATGGGATGATGTTCTTGCCGTTCATTTACTACCTGGAGTTTAAAAAGTCATGTGTTTTAAGGTCAGTAAACCCTCGGTTCTGTGCCTGGCGGCACCTGAGTTACTGGTTACTTAAGGTCACCCACAGGCCATGGTGCTGTGTCCAGATGGTGATAAGTTTAGCTTCAGTGTCACCATGGGGCTCTTGCTAGCAATGGCTTTTTAAACTTTGCAGTGTCAGGTACGTCCAACTTTCTGAGATAGTAGAGCTGCTCCTGAGGTCCAGTGGTCCAGGCCCCAATGTTCACTTACCTCTCAAGCCTCCTGGCCTGGGCTGTGCACTGGTGCTGGAAGTACAAGGCAGTTTTCTGGGGAAGTCTTCGGGGGATGGCAGGGCAAACAGGGCACTCAGGCATCAGTAGAGGTATGGTGCCCCAGCTGTGCATACTTGGCCACCCTAACTACTGATTGGCATGAGGGTCTCATCTTTGTAGAGAGTAGGGTACCCACCTGCAAAGGTGGCTAACACAGAAGTGGGGTGTACTGGGATGGAAGCCGGGCCCTTCGCAGCTCCCTGGTAACTGTTGATGGAGTAGCCAAGTCAGGTGACACTGGGGACATTCGGCATCTGAGCCCCCATGCTGATGGGGTGAGCATAGTGATGCTTATGTGCTCTGAGGGCACTTTCATTGTGCCTGACACTGTTCTTAAGCTTCTTCTGTGCATGACCTCATTTGATTCTTGAAGCACCCTAGAGATGGGTTCTCTCATTGCATCCATTTACACCTGGGGAGACTGAGGCATGAGGAGGAGAGGAAACATGCCCAAGACCACATAGCAAGGAGGTAGTAGCGTCAGGTTCTGGACTTAGATATCCTGCCCCTGACTGAACTTCGCTACCAGGTGAGCTTGCAGGGGAGAGGTCCTCTCCCCTCCCCCCACCCCAGGAGGGGAAGTGCTGGGTGCCAGTAAGTGCTAAGTGGAGGGTGGCCAGCTGGAGAGCCATCCTGGGCCTGCTCACCCTGTAGTCTGGTGTCTCAGTCCTGACAGCAGGGGGCAGGATGAGACAGGGAACTGCAGCCACGGTAGGGGCTCCAGCTCCTGTGGCCGGCTCCAAGGAGACTCAGGATGAGGGCGGCAGGGGCAGGGCAGGGAAGGTGGCTCCTTCTCTGACGACCTTCAGAATCTATGGGTGGGCCAGGGTCTCATGAGCAGCAGCCCCTTCTGTAGAGAAAGTGCCTCTTTGGCTCCCAACACCCTGTTGGACGAGGGGTGTGAAAGCGTATTCCATATGAATCGGGGAGAAGTGGCAGGTGCTCTCATGCAGGCTCATCACAGAGGAACCCCTGCCCCTGCACAGTGCCTGCTTGCTGGTCCGGAGGCAACGTTGATCTGATGCCACAGTGATGTCTGTACTCTCGTTCTGTGCTTGGGGTCTTGCCTGGTGGTGGGTGGAGTATGCTCACCCTGCCTTCTGCCACCCTCTGCTGCCCCTGAGCTCAGCCCCTCTGCGAGGTCTTCGGGTCACTACAGGGCGGGCCAAGCTAGGCCCCTATGTCCACAGGGCCTCTGCTGCTAGGACCTAGGAGGCATAGCCAGGACTTGGGACCCAGGTCAAGGGTGCAGACTTTCCCTCTCTCCCCACTCCCCACTCCGTGGGCTTCTAGAAGACCTTCCTTTGTGGGGCTTCTGACGAAGCACGATGGAGGGAGAGATGTGCTGGTCCACATCTCTCAGCCACAAAGGAAGATGGGAGGCCCAGAGTGACAGAGGCTGTAACGGAGCCCTGGGGCCACTGGCTGGGCTGCTCCTGGGGGGTGTGCCCTGGGGCAGGGCTGTGTTCTCTCAGCATCACACTCCAGCTGCTGCCTACTCCCCACTTTTCCTTGAAGCTTTCCTTCCCGTACTGTGTCTTGAACCTTGTTCCTGCCTCTGCTTCCCTCCTGGGGCAGATACCCAAGCCCCCAGCCCAGTTGGAGGAGGGATATCAGCAGCCCATGGTCCCAGGGTTTCTAGGGCTCCCTGGAGAGGCCAGCCTTGATTTAACATGGACATTCCACACAGACACTCTGCTTTGGTTGTTCCCAGGCCCCCTCTGCATATGCACTCCAGCACCTTTATGCCAAATCTTAAGTTAACCAGGGCCAAGAGATGGGGCAGGAACTAAGGACCCAGACCAGGGTCAGACCAGCAGGCACGGGGTCACCCAGCATCACTGGCATCTCTGTGTGGGCATAGGCGTCCTCAGAACAGAGCCTTCTGGGGTGCAGTTCTGAGTGGCTGCCGTGTCCTGTGTGGGGACCCAGAAGGGAGCCTGTGAAGCCTAGTGGGTCTGGGATAGTCTGTCTGATGGCAAGTGGAACCAGAATGGAACCGAGACATGGAGGACAGTGTCTGGCCTGCCCTTGGGGCCTGCTGCTGGCTGTGGGGTCAGGGCTGCACACTCTCATGACTCTGCCATTGCTCTGTGTCTGGGTCTCCAGTGACCTGGAGGCCTGGGGAGAGGGGCTCGGGAGCAAGGGGCTGAGTAGTAGAAGTTTGACACAAACTCCCAGGTTTAGACCCCAGGCCCAGGGAAGCGGCACCTGAAAGGAATATGGCCAGGTGGTGCCCGGGTGCAGCTAGCCCTGCTGGTGTGGACAGAGGTCAAGCATGTGCACTTCTCTGCACTTGGGACATGGCTCAGAAATTCGCTCCCTTGAAGGCAACTCTGAGTTGACAGCTCTCCCTAGGGATGCCCAGGCACTCAGTGTCCAGCTCCTGCTATGGAGGCTTCTGAAAGCCTTGGGAGGACCTGACAAATGACCCTGAGGAAGGAGGACAAGACAGTTGTGTTGAGGACAGTGGACAGGAACCGGGAGGCATTGTCTGGGGCTGCAACAGGACAGGTTTAGGTTAGAATACAGTTTTGAAATATTGATGATGCATTTATTCAACATCCATTTATAGAGTATCGATTTTGTGCCCGATCATGGTGTAGACAATGTTGGGGACACAGCAGTGGACACAAGTGGCCCCGGATGCCTGCCCTGTGAATCCAAGGCTCTAGTGGAGGAGATGGGAATTGACATAGTATGTGTGGTATCTGGGCCCCCTGAGGGTGACGTGGGATGAGCTGGGACAGGTCTGGCATCGGGAATGTGGGGCGGCACTTGAGTGTTATGATGTCAATATGAGGAGCTGGCACGTCAGAAGCCAGCAGCCTGGGTTGGAGTGTGAGGTGGTGGACGAGCCCGTCACAGACACGTGAGGACCACTGAGGCCGCGTCTCCCATGGTGTTCCTGAGCTGTCTGGCCTCTGAAAGTGGTGCTGGTGCCCCGTGACAGCCATTCTTCTGGGGAATAAGGGAGAAATGGGGATATCACCCCCACTACCCTGCCCATCCCACTGCTGGGATGTACAGCCAGGTTCCCGACTGTGGCAAAGACAGACCTGGAGGGGCACCATCTTTTTTTTTTTTAATTTTTATTTATTTATGATAGTCACACACAGAGAGAGAGAGAGAGAGGCAGAGGGAGAAGCAGGCTCCATGCACCAGGAGCCCGATGTGGGATTTGATCCCGGGTCTCCAGGATCACGCCCTGGGCGAAAGGCAGGCGCTAAACCACTGCGCCACTCAGGGATCCCTGGAGGGGCACCATCTTAAGACCAGATATGGCTGTCTATTTTATGTGTCAACTTGGCTGGACCATGGTGCCCAGATATGGGGCCAAACATTATTCTGGGTATTTCCATGAGGGTTATTTCTGGATGAGATTGAGATTTACGTCAGTGGAGTTTTAGTGAAGCAGATTGCTCTCTGCGATGTGGTGGGTCTCATCCAAGCAGTTGAAGGCCTGACTAGAGCAGAAGACCGGCATCTCCTGAGCAAGAAGAAATTCTGTGGCGGACAGACTTGGGACTTGAACTATAGCATTGGCTGCAAAGGTTGGGTCTACAGCTTCCTCATCCATTCTGCAGATTTGGGGCTTGCAGCTTCCATAATTGTGTGAGCCAGTTCCTTGAACCAAATTTCTCTCCACGTGTATGCACATCGTTTTGTTTTTGTTTCTCTGGAGAGCCCTCACTCATACACGCCAGGGCAGGATGCAGCTGGGGTTCTCTAAGACAGAAGAAATGGTCCCCGAGAAGCAGCATCCAGCAAGGGCTGAAGAGCATCCTTCTGGACTAGGGAGCTTTGCAGGGTCACGTCGAATCTACTGTAGCAAGGCCGTGGTAGCTCACCATCAGTCCCCAAGAAAGCCTGTCCTTTAACGCACAACACGCAGCACCCATGCCCTCTCCCCATACAGCCCCCAAGGTGATTGTGGCTGGTGCCCTAGCCCCTGTTCATCCCAGCTGCTTCCCCTTCGCTTGACTGACACCACCCATGACTCATGAGTACCTCCAGTCTCCAGAAAGGGAAAAGAAAAGGGAATCCAACCATCATCATTCTGAAGAGTCCCTTGGTCCTCTGTCCATGCTGGGCCCTCTACTACACTGCTCCTGACCTCCCCAGCGCAGTCCCCCGAGTCTCATGGAGGACTCCCCCAGCTCCCAAGAATTCAGACTCCCTCATCTCTGTCTCCAGGACGTCTCTTGTCCACTTGCCCGGCCCTTCCTGCCAAGGCCGGGCTCTGCCTCTGGGCAGGCCGGCGGTCAATGTGTGGCCTGCAGGGTGCGGTGCTGCAGAAGCCGTGGTTCTCTGGGGCCCTGGTGGCCAGATGTGGCGGTGCTCAGACACAGTGGCTTTGTCGGCATGGCAGGGTGGCAGAGGCTGTGGCTCAGCCAGCCCTCCACAGGACCCATGTGGGGCACCAGCTGGGGCCAGATGCTGTGCCTTTGGCTTCTGCTACTCGGCTCCCCATCTGCTGCTGCTTCAGGCTGGAGGGGTTTGTTCTTCCCCTCCCACTCCCTCCATACCTTCCTCCCCCAGCCATCCCTCCACATTCTCAGAAGCCATAATCCCCATAAGAAACTCCTTTTCCTAAAATGTGGGCATTGCTTCTGCTTTCTTGACTGGCCCCAATCTGCTCATGGAGTATGCCCTCAGCAGAGATACGGCCTTCTCACATGGAGAGGATGTTTCACTAGGCAGGTCAGCTGGTCTTTCTCTAAACTTGTCCAATCTTGCAGAGGGCTCTGGGCATTGTCTCTGTGTCACCATGAGGCCTGGGTGTCTGGGTGGGTGGTCACTGCCTGTTCCTGACGTTTCCTTACAGGGGAGAGATGTCCCTTCGTGGAAGGCTCCAGGCTTCCTGTCCTTGCTTTGTGTCCTGACTCCACAGGGGAGTGAACCTCCTGTGGGTGAGGGGCGGCTCCTGGTCCACCTTTGCCAGTAGGATGCAGACGAAAGAGGACATGTCACGAGCTGAAGGGCCTGGGTATCCCTCCTTCCTTCCTTTCTGCCCAGATGGGGGGCGGGGAGCAGCTGGCCAGGTCTGCCCTGGGGCAGGGAGGCTGCGTGGCTCGGCCACAGAGCTGTGCCCCAGCCCTTCGTGCAGCAGTGAGATTTTGGTTCTCCGCGCACTGACTCATTTGTCTGATTTCTTCCTCAGTTTGGAACCTGGGTTTGGGTCCCCCCTCAAAGACCTGGGTGACAGGCAAGCTTTAAAAACAGCATTTTTAAGGCACCAAATTGCTCTTTCCCACGTTGGTATTTCCTTCGTGCTAAACAGAAAGCTCGTGTTGGAATCTGGGCTCTGCCACTGACTGGCTGTGTGGCCTGGGGAGAGTTCCAAATCCCTGCGTCCTTGAAGTAAAGTGCAGATAAAAATACTTTCCATTAAAAAAAAAAAAAACAACTTTCCATTGAAGTTCTCAGAACAGGGGAGATAGTGAATGAGCACATGCTCTGCAAACTGCAAAACACCGTGTACAGATCAACCCACTTCATCAACCCTGATGCGCACTCTCCCCCATGCTGGGTGCATGTGATGGGGGCAGGGCAGCCTGGCGGGGGTCGTCCCCGTAGGCTCTTTTGTGGACGTGGAGGCTTTTCCTTGTGCCACGTGCACAGCTGTAGCCCAGGCCACAAACCACACACGACCACCTGAGGACGGATGGGGTCCCACTTGTGGCTAAAGCCCTTCCTCCGACACCTTGCACACACATTTTCTTTTGATGCATGCACACGAGGGAAAGGTGGTATAAAACATCTCTAAATCAACCCACAAGAGTTTTGGTTTTATGAATTCTAAGATCAATTAAAAGAGAGCAGAAAGCATTGTAGTAAAGTGTGGTCGGCAGTGCTCTCTGGTCTTCTTAGTCGTCCGTGATACATGCTGTGTGCGTGTGGATCTGATGACATACGTGATTTATATCTGTCAGATTTGGGCAGATCTGAGGGAAGAGCTTTACTCTGCAACTAAATTGCTGTGTGAACTTGACCTTGCTGCTCAGTGCCTTTTCTGAGAGTGGGGGAAGTGTGGGTTACGACTCTGGGTTTCAGGTGATATGGAGACGCCACAACAGATCACCCAACTGCAGACCCCAGGCCTGGCTGCAGACCCTGGTCCTGCTCACCTCTGTGAGTCACCTGGCCCTCGGCCCAGCATTCCGAAAGGGGCCCTCTCCAGGCTTTCTTTATGCAGTTGTCTTGTGACGGGCACACAGGAAAATATCAGGGTTATGTCGCACTCCTGGCCCGGGAGTGGGAGTTGGTACTTAACCTCCTTTTGAGGGATAAGCACATGCGGAAGTAGCTCGTAGGGGGATGAAAACCAGCCTCCAGATTCACTTCACTGACATTCATACAGCAGATTTCCTACGAAACTCTTGAACTAATTCCAGGTAGAGTTCTCATCCAAAAACACCCACTGCAAACAGCCAGGATGTTGGAGTGATGTCAGATTGTGACACACGGTTGAGACCTAGAGTCCTCCTGAAGGGATGCTAATAGGACCGGGGACTTATTCCAGGATCCCTGCCCCAGGGACTTGCCAAAGAGGAGGCAGAGGGACACAGTAGCATGGTGCCCCTGAGATCCTAGTCCTTCTGGCAAGACACCCCTGGTTGTCTCCCTCCTGCCTCTGGACCCCCATCAGGCGACTCACCAGCTACAAAGGGCTTGCCCTCTCCAGTGCTATTTGTGGCTTCGCGGCTCACGCAGGGCTTTTACTTGGTTCAGAGGAAGCCTTTGTGTGCCAGGAAGGCCAGCGTGGAGGCCAGCTCCTCCCAGCCCACAGACATCAGCTGCGTGTGCAGGGACAATCTCTTTCCTTTTCCAAATAGGGCTTGAAAGTCATCTGTGTCGAGACACCTCCCTTTCTCAGTGGTGGCAGCGGATGGCTATGCTCTGTCCTGCTCTAGGATATGATGCTCTGTGAATGGGCAGGGATGGGGAGTGGGGGGCTAGACTTACTGTCAGTCCCCCATGTTCTCTACCACTTTACCTTGTGATCAAGGCAAATGTTTTTTTGGCTGGCTGGGACACCAGGAAACAGGGATAAGTCACCTCTGGGGACTGTGAACCTGCTTCAATGCCAGGGATGTTTTGATCGGCAGACAGAACTATTGGAGGAAGATCCAAATGCAAGCTGCCTTCCACGCACTAAAATGGACTGCTGCCAGCTCCGTGGCCCAAGGGAGCCCGAGAGAAAGAGACAAGGACTCCTGCTTGTCCACCCCCCGTGGTACTTCTGGCCATTCAGGAATGACTCCCCCATCCCCTCTCTTTCCTGGGATTGCTCTGGAATATACCCAGCCTGCTGCCTGGGGCTGTCGTGGCTCCTGGGCCCTCACCCCTTGAAAGCAGGTGGGTGGGTGAACTCTGGTCTGCAGGTGACAGGTACCTGCGTTCGTAGCCCATCTGCCCCCTTCCCGGGTGCTGGCCAGCTGGCACTTCTTCTTGCCCCTGTTTGCAGGTTTGGGGGTGACAGTGGGCAGTAATGTTTCATGGGCCTTGGGGATGGCCACCAACCCTGGCCTCCACTTTAGGGAGAGTGATAGCCAGATTGTGACAGATCTGCCTGGATCAGGTGTCCACAATGTAAAATTGAGGCCTCTGGAAGAGAGGCGATGAGTGGGGATGTGGCCCCGGGGCCTTGCTGGGCTGACAGAGACTGTCCTCTGGGGCACTGGTTCACTGGGTGTATATAATTGCCTGACTCTGAAATGAACACTGGCACTGTGCATTTGTTTCCACATGTCCATCGTACATCAGCTGACAGTGGTCCCCAGCACCAGTCAGGACTTCTTTTTGCTTTTTTCACATGTACATGGGGTTTGTGGTAACTGGGACACCCATGTCTCTTAGTAAGGGATGTGCCTAGGATGTGGTGGTCATCCACGCAGGCTGGCTGCAATCTTACTGTCTTTCCCATGGAGCAAAATGCATTTTCTCTTCAGTGAGAACAAGGAATGTCTGTGGGTTAATGTCCACCTTTCCTGAAGACTTTACATGCTTCTACCAGACTCAGCCACCCCCGCCCCCCGCCCCGCCTCCAGCTCGGGCTAGGGTATTATGTGGACAGATTTTTTTACCTGTCCACCACCTACCTGCCCCGGGGGGAAGTTCCATGAGTGCAGGGATCAAGCCTGCTTTTCTTATCACCGAATGCTCAGTGCCCAGCATAGTGCCAGACACAAGGGACTCTTTAGAAATATCTGTGGAATGATTTGAGGATAATGATGATGGTGTTGGAGAGGATGGTAATTTTAATAATAACTATAGTAGTTAACTTTTAAAACCTTTTCATTGTATGGGTGCCTGTGTGGCTCAGTCCGTTAAGCATCCAATTTGATTCTCACTTAGGGTCGTGAGATTGAGCCCTGAGTCGGGCTCTGCGCTGGGCATGGAGCCTGTGTGAGATTCTTTCTCCTCCTCCCTTTGCCCCCCTTGCCCCCCCCCCCCCCCCCGCTCCTGCCAAAAACCCTTTTCATTGTAAAATAAGGCACACATGCAGAAAACTGTAGTTAGCTTAATGGGGTATTAAGGCAAACAGCCCTGATGCCCCTGCCCATGTCAACTAATGGAACTTGTTTTACTCTTACCCATTATTTAAACCTGATACATCTTCATGTCTCTTTTAACTGACTGAGAAGGTTCCCATCCCTTTCTTAACCTTACACCTTGTCTGTGAAGGATCCGGGTCACTGGGCCGTGGAGGTGCCCACACTCTAGTTTGCTGATTGCATCCTCGTGGTGTGGTTTGTCATGTTCCTTCCTCCTCAGGACTTCCTGGTGAGTGGCAGCTAAAACCGGAGGCTCAGTCAGACTCCAGTGTGGTCCCTATAGCGAGGTGCTGAGTTCTTTCATCCAGAGGCACGTGGTTTGATGTTAGCAACTGTAAGGGGCTGCCCCCACACATTCCCCCTATGGTTTCTTAGGCCGCCCGCCCATCACTGTAGGCTTGGAGAATGACAGGTATCTCTCCCCTGCTGTCAGCCTCCAGGAGAAGAACAGGTGATGGGAGATAAAGTCCCTGCATGGGAAGAACAGGGTCTGCTGATCAGAGAGGGCTCTTGGCCAGCAGGCAGCCTCACCTGTCTTGTTCTTGTTCCTTGTCTCCTGAGCAAACCCTGTGTGCACCTGCCCATGTCTGCCCGCAGAGGTTCTGCTGGGTCCTCAAAGCCTGCAGTCCCAAGCCACCTTCACTCCTGCATTCCCCAGTCTTGCTCTGACCTTTGCCAATGGCCATCACCATGGCCAGAACTGGCCAGTCCCTGCAAGTCCCTACGCTTCCTGGCCCCTCAGGGAATCAGTCTCCCAATTATGTCTGTTTGCCTCCTCATTAGCCCTGGGACCTGCTTCCTCTCCTACAGCCCCCCACCCTGGGTGGTCCTTAGCACCGCTCATGGATCCCAGAATCACAGTGAGATATGAACACATCTGTCTCCAAGTAGATGGCAAACACCTTTCCTAGCTGGGACCATCTGGACCAGCATGTACCCAGTCACCTTCTCCTTCAGGAAGCCCTCCCTGCCTGCAGGTGGGATCCTGCCCTGTATCCCCGCCTCTAAGAGCTCACTACAGCACAGTAATATTCCTCCACCCACACCTCGGGCTTCCAGAGAGCAGGGGCCCTGGATGCTTACCCCAGGGCTCAGAATGTGGGATGCATGAAATGAAATGTTCAGGGAGCTCAGTTCTCTGAGGGGGCGCTAGGCTTGGGAGGGAGGTGGAGGCCTCCTAGGTTATTATCCTAGACAGTGAGTCACAGAGTCCCTTGTGTGACTTGGCTGGCCTGAATCCTCACTCCACAGAGAGCCCAGTTGCCTACCTTCAGCCATAATTACTTCTTGCTCAGACACAGGGTCTACACCAACCCCACACCGTGCTGAGAGGGTGCAGGCCTGGGGATGTGCCCATTCTGACGGCCCAGGGATTCAGTATTGTCTTAGAATTGAAGCACCTGCTGGAGGCCCAGGGCTAGGAAGCAGCAGGAGGTGGGTTTGAGGCCGAGCATCCGCAGAACTGGGGTGGCTGGTGTGAACCAACTGGTTAGTTGGAAGAGAGAAACTCATTGTTTCCATTTCCTATTGCTGTTGTAACTGATGAGGCACATTTAGTGGCTTAAAGCCACTCCCATTTGTTTTTTTTGTGGCCTGGGGGTCAGAAGTCTAAAATATGTCATCAGGGCTGTGCCCCTTCTGGATGTTCTAGGGCAGAATCTGTTTCTTTGCTTTTCCCCATATTCCTTGGCTTGTGGATCCTTCCCCTATTTGCGAAACATCTCCTCTCTGTGACACCCCCACTCCACCCCCTTCCTGGGACCTTGTGATGACAGTGGATCCGCTCACATAACCCAGGATAATCCCCACCTCAGTGTTCTTAATTTACTCACATTGGCAAAGTCCCCTTTGCTGCGTACAGTGACCCATTTACAGGTTCTGGCGGCTAGGATGGGGGCACCCGTGGGGGCCATCATTCAGCCAGCCGTGGCCTCTGTGGGCTCTGCTTAAGCAGCGACCCGGCTCCCTGGTGTTGGGAGAGGATAGGGAGCAGGAAGGGAACACCTGAGCAGACAAGGGACTTGCTTAGACTAAAGGCCAGCCTACCCCCTGGACTGGGCGAGGCCTCTGCAAACACAGTGCATTATGCAGCATTGTTTGTGGAGGGAGATTACCATTGCCTCAGGCTGGAAGCTCCTGCCCCCAACACCTGACAGTGACAGAAGGGGCTGTGTGACAGAAGGCTCATTAAAAATGAAAACATGCTGATTTCCAGCAAACTTAAATTACTTAAGCTGGTATAAGTGGATAAATATTTCATGCCACAGTTTATTAAGTTCCCACCAACAGTACCTCCCTGGATGCCTCCGAGTGGTCTCAGCAGGGAGATAGGGGGAACCCACTCCCGGGAGCGCTGACATGCCTCAGGCAGGTGACCTTCTGGGTTCTGGAGTCATGCTTGGGTCCAGCTGCGAATCACTGGGGTTCTGGGGCTCTGAAGCGGCTACAGCAAAGTGGGTAATGATCAGACCCAGAGAGAGATAGCAAGCAGAATAACCAGGGAGCGGATGCCTCATGGTTTTGTTTTTCTTGGCAAGGGAAATTGGGACCCGGACAATTTGGGAGCTCAGCTTCTGCCTTCCTCCTCTTGGCAGATGTGCAGAGGCTGGCGGCGCCCCGCGGCTGCTGGCGGCAGTGTGCTGGCGGCTGGGGAGCCCACCTGAGCACTGTTTGTAATGAGTCTGCATCTGCTGGCTGCAGAGTCGCCTGGACACTGGCTCTCCACGCCCCTTCTCTGCTTGACTCCCTCCACCCCCCAAGTCTGCACGTATAAAGAACAATCTCTGTCCTAAGAAACTGTACAAAGGACTTGTCTTCCCCCACAATGGAGCAGAAAATAGACACACCGAGGCAGTTTGAAGGGGGGCACACAACACCCCCAGCCCAGCTGTGGCCTGGCCTAAGCTGCCATGTGTCACATGCTCCACTGCTCCTGCCACTGGGCCATGTGAAGACCCATCTGCAGGAGCTCATGGGCAGGAAAGGGCATAAATCCAGACAGCTGGTTACAGGTACATGGGGTCCCTTCAGGTTTGTATGCTGGAGCCCTAACTGTGTCTCTCAGAATGTGACCCTATGTAGAGAGAGGGTCTTTAAAGAGCTGATTAAGGTTGAATGAGGCCCTGATCCAGTAGGACTGGTGTCCTCATGAATCTGGACATTCATCAAGAGCGCCATGGAAACATGAGGACGGCTGCAGGTCAAGGAGAGAGCCTCATCTTCAGGAGAAGCCGACCTGCCACCACCTTGATCTTAGACTTTAGCCTCCGGTCCTGGGGGTGAATGAATGTCTGTGGTTTAAGCCCCACATCCCCCGGATCTGGTGCTTTGTTACTGCCGCCCCAGAAACATAAACAGCCCATATTTATTCCTCTTGGGAGTCGAGGTGGGTAGAGGGAGTCCCTCATTGGGTCCTCCTGGGAGGGGAGGTGGGTGGAGAAGGAACTTTCTTGGCTCCTCCCTGGGACAAAGTGGGTGGAGGGGGCCCTCATTGGTGGCAGTGACTGGAGCAGGGGAAGAGCTCATCTGTATTTAAAAAGCACCTTTTGGGTTGAGAAGCCAAGTCTAGGGGAGCTGTTTCCAAAAGCCACTGAGAGTTTTCTATGTAGTCACCACTGGAGGAAGTGCTTTGTTAGCTCATCCAGCGCTCAGACAAGCAGGCACTGCCATTTCCCCCACAGGATGGACACAGGAAGGTGGACACTTGTCCAAGGTCACATAGCAGGCAAGTGGCAGAGCTGGGATTTGAACGTAGGATGTCCAGCTCCAGGGGCTGTGCTCCTGCAGGGAAGAGTGGGGAATGTCAAGGACATTGGTTACCTCAGGAGATAGAGGCGACTTGGCAGCCAAGTGGTGCAATGGTCCCCAGGCTCTGCAGCCCCTGATTCACCTGGAGAGTGGTCTGGTGTGGTACAGTGGGCAACATGGTGCCCAATTGGCATACTCCTGCCCTGAAGGTGAGGTCACATGGGGGCCTCCACCCACAGACCCCAGTTCCTTCCCTGCAAGAACTAGATGCCCAGTTACTGCCTCAGTCTGAAAGCCCTGTCTTTTCCAGACCATGTTGTTCCATTCTGCTTGAGGTCCCTCTAGCTATTGCCCTCTGCCCACAGTATTGCTGTATGGGTGGCCTCTGGAGGAGCCCACCTGGGACCCAATGGCCCCCACTCTACCCCTTTGACTTCAATCACAAAAAACAAATCCCTCCAACTCAGTCACTGGGGAGTCCATTCTCCACAAATATGTCCCAGTCTGCATAGCCTGGGCTCACTGAACAGAGGGCATTGGCCTGCTGATGGAGCAGGAAACATGCCTCTGCTCAGTCCAGGGCAGTATACTGAAGGGCCTTCCCCTCTCATGCTGGTGGTGGGGGTGTGTTCATTCCAGAGTAAGAATAAGGTCTCTCGGGAAGGAGGCATGGGTGGTCATGCCAGCTCCCCAAATGAGCCCCAGGTCTTATGCTTGTGGAATTCTGGGTGTTGCAGCCCTTCGCACAAAGGGTCCTGGGAACTCATGACTGGACACCACTCTGGGGCATGGGAGTTAACACCAGAAGCCTGAGCTCTGCTTTCTGGGTTTGTGCTTTCCTACAGATGTGAGGGGAAGAGGAGCCCCCACCGCTGACACAGGACTGTGGGTGGGCTGAAACATTAGAGGTGTGTCTATGTGTTACTTTCCCTTCCAGGCAGGAGCAGAAAGGGTTCAGCAGGCCCCAGAGTTGGGGTAAGGCTGCCCCGGGAGGGGGGTGGGGGGCAAAGTCAAGGGCAGTTGAGCCAGGATCAGCTATGGTGCTTCCCCACACTGACATGGAGACACATCCTCTGCATCTCTGGGTCCCTTCATCCTTTCTGACCTCTGCTGCTTCAAAGGTTAGGGGTGGGGTCAAGATCTCTCTGCCCCCAAGGAGGAACCAAAGGCCCTATCCTTGTCCAAATATGCGGGAGTCTTCAGGGAGGAGAGGGCCCCAAACAGTTCATAGCTCTGTTGGATACAAGCACCCAGGTCACCATCCTGCATGGTCTCATGGGGAAAGGGGGCGCAGGGTACAGGTGTGGCTGGAGGTACTGAGGAATGTAAGATGAAGCCCTGGTGGCATGTGAGGGGCAGAAAGAGTCCAGGGTAGCCCCTGGAGGCTGGGACGAGCCTGGGGAGAGGAGGGGAGCCCTGAGATTAGGAGCCAAAGTGAGAAACACCTCTGGGGGCTCCAGCCTTCTCTCTGTCCTTCCCCAACACCAGCCAGAAGGTAATCTGACCTCCTGGAAGCTGTTGATATATATCTCTCCAAGTGCCAGATTCAAAGAGAACTGTAGAAAAGGAGAGAAAGGCCAATGTCACTTTAGAGGTGGCCTCTCATATGAGTCAGTGTTCTGCAGCTGCTTCTCCACCTGGGCGTGTCGAGGGAATGGAGGTGCCATGATTCCCCACCGCTAAGTACCCAGCCAAGAAGGGAATTTCTCTGGGCTGGTCCTGTTTGTGGTCCACTGAGATTCTTCAAGCTCTGGGTTTATGTCTCTCACAAAATTTGGGAAGCTCCTCATTATCTAAGTATCCACACTGTGCTCTTCTTCACCTCCTTTGGGGGCTCCGATGACATGAATGGTAGATTTTCATTTTTTTAATCGTCCCATAGATCCCTGAATCTTTCTTAATTTTTACAGCTATTATTCCCTGTATTGTTAAGATTTGATCATTTCTATTGATCTATCTTGATCTTTACTGACTCTTTCATTTCTTATATCTTATCTACATAGACCCTGTCCAGTGGGGTTTAACATTTTAATTATTGTATTTTTTCCAGTTTGAAAGTTTCCATTTGGTTTTTCCTCTACTTTGCTAACTAAGACTTTCTATTTTCCCTTTTGTTTTAAGAGTGTTCATGTTTGCCTTTTGGAGAATTTTTATAATAGCTGCTTTAAAGTCTTTGTCAGATAATCGCAACATCTGTGTCATCTTGGCATTGGCGATGATTGTTGATCTCCATGTGAGTTGAGATTTTCCTGGTTCATCATATGCCATATAATTTTGGATTGTATCCTGGGCATTGTGAATATTATGAGACTCTGTGCTTTGTTTATATACTTTGAAGAATGGTGGTGCTTTTGTTTTATCAAACAATAAGCTTGGTTGGGTTCCAGCCACATGTTCCAACACATCTTCTGTGGGTTTGTGGTTCCAATGTCAGTTCGGTTTTCAAAGCTGTTGGAACGCCCTTCAGATCTGTCTCACGTGTTCTTTGCCAGAGGGCTGGTCTTTGAGCTAGAGGTGGTTCAGTTCTCCAAGTCTTTGGTATACCATTTAGGATCAGATTCATGCCATGTGTGGCTTGGTTGGTGATACCAGGAGTTCATAGCTACTTTATGGGGTTGCTTTCCCTCTCTGCATCTTCCCCATAATCTCTGGTCCTTTTTAGTCCTTTGGCTGGGAACCTAGGACTCTAGTGACTCTGCTCTGACATGCAGTTCTGTGACTATGCCCTTATCTGGCACCAGTGATGGAAAAAGAGGAAAAAGAGCAATGGGGCTTCTGCTATCCTCTTGGGATCCTAGATCCACTAACTGGAGAGGAAGATTCCTCTGGTTCAGAATTATCACTTGGGGGCTGGGCTGTGAGAAAATAGAAGAGAAAAGATGTGGGATGTCCATGTTTTCTCTGAGCATTAGGAGGCTCCCATCCTTCTCTTTTAGTCAGAATTAGAAGGCTTTCCTTAAGTTTCTCTGTGCCAGTGTTCACTTTTGGTACTTAAAAAAAATCTGGTTTTCTTTCTCAATCTGCCTGCTACTATTTACTTTTCAAAGCTCTCAAATAACCGGTCCATGTATGTGTCCAGGTGTTACAGTTGTGTTTAGTGGGAGAGACCAGGTGGAGAGTGCTTACTTCATTATATCTGAACTTGGAATCTTTGCTTTATTTTTCTAAAGACAATTTCACTGTATACGACTTCTAGTTATGGAATGAATAAATCACGGGGATGAAAGGTACAGCATAGGGAATATGGTCAATGGCATTGTAATCGCGTTGTATGGCTACATTAGGAGTGTGTAGCATAATTTATAGATTTGTCTGATCACTATGTTGTACACCTGAAACTAATGTAACATATCTTGTTAACTATACTCAAATACAAAAAAGAATTCTGTTTCTTAAAAAAAGGATAACAAATTCACTGCATAAAATTCCAAGTTGACAGTTTTAAAAAACCCCAGTAGAGATGTTGATACATTGCCTTCTTGCTTACATTGTTTGCAATAAAAAATCTGCTGTCATTCTGACCTTTGTTTCTCTTTATGTAACATGTCTTTTTCTTCTGGTTAATTTTGCACATTTCTCTTCATCATTGAGGTTAAACAAATAATATGCATTTATGTTTCTTGTGCTGGAGGTTCACTGAACTTCTTGAATCTGTGGGTTTGTAGTTTTTGTCAAATTTGGAATATCTTAAGCCATTATTTCTTTAAATAGGTTTTGTGTTCCTCTTCTTTGGCGATTCTCATTATATAATATCAGGCTATGTGAAGTTATTCCTCAGCTCACTAGTTCTCTGGTAATTTTTCAAAATTATTTTTTCCCTTTGTGTTTTGTTTTGGATACTTTCTATTGATATGTCTTTAAGTTCATTGGTCTTTACTATCGCAAAGTTTAATTTGCTACAAATTTCATCCTGTGTATTTGTCATCTCAGATACTGTGATTTCTGTATCTGGAAGGTTTATTTGGGTCTTTTAAATACTTTCCATGTCTTTATAAATTTTTGAATATATGTGATTGTGATAAATTTTTCTTTTTTCTCCTTTTAAAAAACACTTTGTTTTTAAGAGCAGCTTTAGGTTCACAACAAAGTTGAGGGGAAGGTACAGAGATTTCCCACAGACTCTGTACCCTCACACATGTATAGTCTCTCCCATTATCAACATCACTTATCAGAGTGGGACTTTTTTTTTTTTTTACCAAGGAGGAAACTATGTCAGCATATCAACATCACCCAGAATCTATAGTTCACATGAGGGTTAATTCTTGGTGTTGTACACTCTATAGGTTTAGGCAAATGTATGACGCCATGTGTCCACTGATATAATCTCATACAACATGCCCTAAGAATCCCCTGTACTCTTCTCATTACTTCTTCCTCCACTCCTGTCAAATGCTCATACTTTTACATCTTTGTCTTTTCCAAATGCCATATAGTTGAAACCCTACATATGTAGTGTTTTCAAATTGGATTCTTTCACTTAGTAATCACATTTAAAACAACAATCCACACCTTTTCATGGCTTGATAGCTCATTTTTCTTTAGCTCAGTCATATTTGATTGTCTGGATATACCATAGCTTATTTAACCGTTACCTCCTAAAAGGCATCTTGGTGGCTTCCAAGTTTTGGCAATTATGACTAAAGCTGCTATAAACATCTGTGTGCAGGTTTCTGTGTGGACATAAGTTTTCAACCCATCTAAGTAAATACCAAGGAGCATGCTTGCTGGATCATATGGTAAGAGTGTGTTCAGTTCTGTAAAAAACCACCAAACTGTCTTCCAATGTGGCTGCACCATGTTTCATCCCACCAGCATCCCTGGTGTTCCACATTTGTGTTGTCAGTATCTTGGATTTTGACCATTTTAATAGGTATGCAGTGATGTCTGGTTGTTTTCTGTTTTGCATTTTCCTAATGACATATGATGCAGAGCATCTTTTCAGATGATTCTTTGCCATGTGTGTATCTTCTTTGGTGAGGTATCTGTTCAGATATTTTGCCTATTTTAAAATTAGATAGTTTGTTTTCTTATTGTTGAGTTTTAAGAGTTTTTGTGTATTTTGGGTAACAATCCTTTATCAGTTATGTCTTTGCAAATATTTTCTCCTGGTCTAAGCTTATCTTCTAATTCACTTGACATCGTCTTTCACAGAGCAGAAGTTTTTAATTTTCATGAAGTTTAGCTTATTAATTAATTCTTTCATGAATTGTGTCTTTGGTGTTGTATCTACAAAGGCATCATCAAATCTAAGAGAAAATCTAGTTTTTCTCTTATGTTACCGGCTAAAAGTTGTATAGCTTTGTATTTACATTTATATCTATGATCTATTTTAAGTTAATTTTTGTGAAGCATGTAAGTCTTGTATCTAAATTCACTTTTTTGCATGTGGATGTCTAGTTGTCCCAGCATAATTTGTTAAAGAGATCTTTGCTTCATTGTAATGCTTCTGCTCCTTGTCAAAGATCAGTTGACTGTATTTACAGGGCTCTATTTCTGGACTTCTTATGTTGTTCCATTGACCTATTTGTCTGTTCTTTCATCAATACCACATTGCCTGGATTGCTGTGGATTTATAGTAAGTCTTGAAGCCGGATAGCATTGGTCCTCCAACTTTGTTCTTCTTTTTCAATATTGTGTTTGCTGTGATAACTTTATTTATTTAGGATCAAGGATCTTTGAAATTTGCTAGCTTTCTTTTTAGGCACACAGTCGTTTTTTTTTTTTTTTTCAATTAAAATTGAAGTTGACATACAACGTTATATTAGTTTCAGATGTATAACATCATGATTCAACAATTCTATACATTACTCAGTGCTCACCATAATAAGTGTAGTTTCCATCTGTCACCATACAATGTTATTACAATGTTATTGACTATATTTCCTAGCTGTACTTTTTATTTCCCTGACTTATTTATTTTATAATTGGAAGTTTATACCTCTCAATCACTTTCACCAATTTTGACCATTCCCCCATGTCCCCTTGTAATAAATGTTCCTGTCTGCTAATTCTAACATCTATGTCTGCTCTAATTTCATTGATTTTTCCTTTTATCATGATCATATTTTCACACTTCTTTGCATGCCCAGAAATTTTTGATTAGATGCCAGACATTCAAATTTTATATTGCTAGTTATTGGATGGTATTTTTTTTAATAGATCTAAAATATTCCTGAGCCAGTTGAGTTACTTGGGAACATTCTGATCCTTTCAGATCTCATTTTTAAGATTTGTTAGGTGGGGCTGGCAAATCAGTAACAATTATCCTTAGCAATTAATTACCCCAGAGCAGACCAGCATCTGGTCTAGGGGTAACAGATTCTCATGACTGAGGCAAGATCCTTCTGCTATTCTACCCAATGAACTATGGGATTTCCCAGTCTGGGTGTGGGAACAGTAATTCTCAGCCTTGTGTGAGCACTAGGCACTGTTCCCGCTAACCCTTTATGGGGGCTTATTTCCCCAGTTGTGGGTAGTTTCCTCACCCATATGCACTGATCACCTCTCTCCTGATACTTCAAGGGGATCTTCTGCAGATCTCTGTTGCTTTTTCTAAAGCTTTCTTCTCTATAGTGTTGTGTCCTAGGAACTCTGGATGCCTCAGTCTCCCTGGATTCTTAGCTCCATCTTCTCTACTCAGGGTCCCTTGGGATCCACCTGGGTGCCCCGTGCCTGTGCTGCAGTCTGGAAACTCACCCAATGCAGCAAACAGGGGAGATCTTCAGGCTCATATTGTTTATTTCCTATGTCTTAGAAATTACTTTTTGTTGTTACCTGATGTCCATGGAATGAAAATTATTGTTTCATATATTTTCTCTTTTTTTGTTGTTGTTATTTTAGTTGGGAAGGTAAATACCTGTTATAACAATTGGCCAGAAGGATTAATCTTTACCTGTAGACCATTTAGAGTGAAAGTGTCTAGAAAATAATACATTTATTAAGCACCCTCTGTATACCAGGAACAGTGCTAAAAACTTTATTTCTCTTATCCATAGACTCTACACATTAGCTCACTAAAGTAGGTACTGCTGTTTTCCCATTTCCCACAGGAGGTGACTGAGTCTTGGAGACATCACTCACCTAGGGATGGTGAGGTTAATCCCAGGCAGTGAAGCTCTCGGCCACCCCAGTATCCTGCCTTATTAGCGGATAGGCTTAGGTTTCAACAGGGAGCTCCATAAAGCTCTTCTCATGGACTTTTCCAGGATGACAAGGAATGAGTTTCAATCAAATTTGAAAGTATTTTGTGTGGGTCTTTGAAAACAGAAGTGACCTTACTCATGAAGCTTAGAATAAAATTCTGGTGATGACCTTAATTTGGCCATTATTTTTTTTTCTCCTTTATCCCACTGTGCACTCCTTTACTGACCCACACTTTGCCAAGGCTGGGACATTTGAGGGACTGTGGAGGTCTGGTCACAGTTGAGGCCCTCTAACTTTAGCCATAGGGGTCATTTCTCAGTAGTCAGATGGCTCATCCAAGGGACTGTAAGGAAGCAACACAACCATGGCTCACAGGTCTGCTTCTACTGGGAGCTTCCCTGACTCTTTTCCCCTGAGCATCTACCCCTCCAGCCAAGTTTGATCAGACTCTCCCTCACTGTCCTTTGCTCACCTAGGTGGTAATATCTGTCTGTCTCCCCTCCTATACTGTAAGCACTTGGAGCAGAGGACTTTTTCTTACTTGGGTTTTTATTCTTGGCACTAAAGAGAGAGAACCCAGGTGTACTGGGTTCTCAGCAAAGATGATATGAATTAATTAATGACTCCCAGACTTGTACCAGTGAGGACACTGGATCCTAAGTAATGGAAGCGCCATCTCAGGATGGTTTAACCATAAAGAGATGCATCATCTCACGTAAGCACAGATTCTGAGGTGAGGTCAGCTGCAGGCACAGTGCCATCAGGGCTCTAGCTTCACTGTTCTGTGATTCTCTTGACTCTACTTCTCCTTGTCCCCAGGCAGCCTTCCTCATAGCTTTAAGATGTGTGCTGCCAGCTGCTGATTGGACAACACCCAGTGGGAGAAAGATAGATGGAGTACAAGTTCTTCCCATCCTAGCGATTGGCTAGCCTAGATAATATGTCTCTGCCTGGACCTATAATAGTCACCAGGGGAATGCTCTGTGCTGATTGGCTGAAATAATCACTGGCAAGGAGGATGGCATACTGTGATTGGCTAATCAGGATTCAACCAGAATGACAGATGGAACGTTTCCCAAGTCCATGGGCAGTGTAAAGGAGAGGTGGATGCCAGAGCAAATATGGGGCCCTGTGGGGAAGGAGGGAGTGGGAAAGACCCTTAGAAGGACATTGTGGAGAACAATAAAGAATCTATGAATGAGAGAAACAAAATACTGAGAACACAATAAAGCTGAGGCTATGACTCCCAGGGCAGCAAGTGTGGGGATGTGCTGCACCCCTGCATGCAGTAGCTGTGTCAGGACCACCCATTTCTGCCCACGGAGACAGTAATATCCACAGTGGCAGTTCTTAGTGGGGGCCTGCTCACTGCACATACATGTACTTATACAGTCCATAGGTGTTTATTGGGCACAGGTGATGATGTGCTGGTCATGCTGCTCAAATCACCTTATTGAAACCTTCTGACTGTCCTGGAGAGTGGGGGTAGGATAAGCTCAGAGAGCCACATAACCCAGTGAGGGTGAGGATTTGAGCCAATCTTCTTGGAGGCCTCATGGCCAAGCCTGTACCCTGGAGCCCCTCGCCCCTGCACCCCACCCACCCCAGCTCACCAGGAACAGCCCACGACACGTGGCCACATATTGCTTTAATGCCCCAGAAACTAGGTGGTTCTTTCCTACTCTTTTTTCATTGCTGTGTGCAGGCAGAGTCCCTCTCCTCACGTCTACTCCAAAATTCAGGACTTCCCTTCCGAATCCAACAGGAGCAGCTGCATTTGTGGCCTGTGCCTCTCAAATTCATCACCCTGTGAATGCCTGGAAAAATGCAAATAAATGTAAGATTATGATATTTTTCGTAAATAAGCAATGTAGCAACTCAAATCTGGTTTGGGCTGTCAGCCGAATCCACCAGAGAGAAATTGATGTTGAAATGTTTGCGTATGTTCTCATGGAGCATTTATTGTGCAACGCTGGGCTGCAATAAAGCCTTTATATAAATTATTCATTATGGAATTCAGATGAAATGCCAAAACCCTCCCACCAAGGGGCTGCCTTTTTTTATTTTAATTTTTTTTTGTTACCTCCCAGGAGCTGGGGTTGGTTAGCATCTAACACCACCAGCCAGGCAGACAGTGTAATTAGTGGGGAGAAATGGATTGGTCTGGGACCAGGTTTCTGACCTTATGCTCACACCTCTTCAAGGAACCTTGGCTTTTCTTAAAGGATTTTCTCTGCTGGTTGAGCACCTGCTAACATCCTCTTCCACCCACCAGAGAGCTGTGGTTACTGTCTTTGGCCAGGAAGACTGGGTACTCCCACCAGCACGATCCTGCAAGGCTCCAGGAGGAAGTCGGAGCAGGTGTAAGGAGATCCAGCCTCAGAGATGGTTGTTGCCCCTAAATTCACATGTTGAGGTGCTAACCCTAACACTTGTGAATGTGATCCCGTTTGGAGATAGGCCTTTACAGAGGGATTAGGATGGATCCTGACCCAATAAGACCTGTATCTTCAAGAGGGATGTTGGGACATAAGGCATGCAGTTAGGGAGAACACTGTGTGGACAGGAAGGCATCCATCCATAGTGGGGGAAGAGGACTCCAGAGGAACTGACCTGCCGACCCCTGGAGCTTGGACTCCAGAGTTGTAGAGAATAGATTTCTGTTGTTTAAAGCTGTGGTTTTTATTATGGCGGCCCCAGCAGACTAACCCACAGACGGAGTGACTGCCAAGTTCAAAGACAGTAGAATGGGATTTGAACCAGTGGCCTCCGTGTCCAGCTTACTGGCATCTCCAGGTTGGAGAAGGAGGAGCACACTTTGCAAATGGCCCCAAGGCCTCCTGTGAAACCTGAGTCAGAAAGGCAGAGGCTGAGACAGGAAGTCTGCCAAGGCCCTTTGTTTCTCTCTTCCCAGAGCTTGCTAAAGCTCTCTGTAAATATTTGAGGAGTTAATGTCACAGTTCACAAATGAATAAATGAAGGACTGAGCAAGTGAGTCCTCAAGGGAAACTGCTAGATGCCAGCTTTGGGTATTTGGTGGCCACCACAGGCCATGTCCCCAGAGCTTGGAGCCTGGGGACCACCGGGGCTCTCCTGGGGCCAGCGGAGGTGCCTTGGGGGGTCCTGTTCTCCCGGGCTATGGGGTGAGCCCGGGTGTGGCCTCAGCCTGGGTGTAGACAGGTCTGCCTTGCGGGGAGTCCTGACGGATGTGCAGTTTCTGCAGGAGAGGAGGGCCAGGCAGTCGGGGGACTTGCTGTCTCTCCAAGACCTTCTCCATGGAGCAAAGTCTGCTGGCCTGATTCAGATCCAAATGTGGCTTGGCACGGCCTCAAATGATCTTTGGGGGTTTTCCATTTTCATTGTTAACATTATTAATCACTTCTGTTCTCTCAGGGAGAAGCAGGCCGTGCATTAAGGAAATTGTTTGTGAAATGTATTGGATTTATGCTGAAAACAGTTAACATCTCACAGAGCAGCACTGGGTCCTGAGAACTTCCAGATCCTTGGTTCTTCCGAATACCCCAGTGGCGGCTCGGATCAAAGCAGACACCCGCAAAGGCAGGTGCTGATGATGCTGCCTCTCTCCTTTCTTCCTTTCGCTGCTCACCCACCCCTCTGTTCGATCCATGTGCATGCATGCATTTTGTTTTTACTGCTTGTACACATGCTTTGTTAGCATGTTGTTCAAAATTTTTTTTCCAAAAAAAAAAAAAAACAAATTTTTTTTTCCTTTTGTAAAAAAGACTTATTTAGTTATTTATTCATGAGAGACACGCAGAGACACAGAGAGACAGGCAGAGACACAGGCAGAGGGAGAAGCAGGCTTCATGCAGGGAGCCTGATGTGGGACTCGATCCCGGGTCTCCAGGATCACACCCTGGGCCAAAGGCGGCACTAAACTCTGAGCCACTTGGGCTGCCCTGTTAGCATGTTGTTCAAAATTTCTAGTTTGCTTTGAAGACTGAGCTGTGGAAAATTCGAGTCCTTTGGTCTGACAACCTCCAGCTGCCCTTGGCTCTGTCCCCTCTGTCCTTCTGCTATGTGCTCATACAGGGACTTCCACCTGGGTGGGTCCTCCTCTCCATCCGCACTCCTTACCGCTGGCCCTGCCCTGACTTTGGGAGCCCTTCTGACCATGTCGCCATCCTCTTACTATCCAGCATCCCCTGCCGGCCCCCAAATCAGGCCAGAGTCCCATGTCCAGCCATGGCCACACTCAACCATCCCCCACCTGCCTCCTCCAGCCAGGTCACCCAAGCATGGCCTCCCTCCATGGATGCAGGCTTGATGCGCTTTCCCGTTGCTCTTGCTCTCTGCCGGTGATGGTCCCTCAATCATCATGCCAAAGAACGCGCTCAGGGAATGACAACGTGGTTACTAAGAAAACCATCCATGGAGCAAAGTTTGTTTTTTGTTTTTGTTTTTGTTTTTGTTTTTGTTTTTTTACCCTCTAAAAAGAGCAGTGTTTGGGCATCAGGAAGGCCATGCTTGCAGCATTGGTGCATCAAGGATGTGTATCTTTGATGGCAGATGCGTCAGGTTTTGGTACACCAGTTCTCATTTGCATAAAGCAGAAGGATCTGAGGGAGCTTCTCTCCTCCTTCTCTCTCCCTCTGTCCACCCCGCCCTTTTGCACACCCCTCATCCCCATCTGAGCTGTGCTCTTTGCTGTGATACAGACTTGAGTGTGCTTTGGCATGCCCCCTGGATGCACAGTTCTCCTTGTCCTGCACTTAAAACGCAGCAGACAGGGAGCGTTTGGTCCCACTGCCCGGTAAACAGCTGCACACGGTGTGTGATTTATGCATCTGTGACTCTGGCGGTGCCCTAAGGTTGTGACTCTGAATCCCCCACAGTGGAAGAGTTGAGGGCTGAGGGATGGTCCGAAGAGAAGAGCGAGGCGGATGGGGCCAGCTCCTGCCACCTGTCCCAACCCCGCAAGGTGGAATGACAGGCAGCCGGCCCTTCTGGAACCCGTCTGCTCTTGGCTGTTCAGTGATGTGTTATAACATGTTCCTGGAACGCTTCTTTGCCATCTGTCTCGTGAGCTAGATTACCGTGCGGGCTTGGAGAGATGAGTCCCAATTTGCAATTGTAAATTGTTTTTTTTTTTTTTTTTCTTCCTCTTCACTCCTCATGCAGCCACTCTGACGACTTCAAGGGGTCTTCATGGTTTTTGGTGAGCATGGCTTGTATTCCATACAGCATGAAACATACTGTCTGGAGTCCTCCTGGAGCCTGGGACACCCTCGTGGGAACCCAGATGCACAGGAGGCTGGGAAGAGGAGAGGGGCCCAAGACATGGCCTACTCCCAAGGTGACCTTGGGCTGATTCTAGGCACTGGCCCTGGGTCCATAGAGGGGACCCAAATCCCAGAGCCCACCCTGATGAGCTCATGTGCACCATGTGGTGAGAGCCTATCCCACCAATACCCATCTGGCCTTCTGGTCTCCATTTCTGTCCTGCCAGAGCCCTTCCAGTCACGTTGGCAGCCAGAGAGCTCCTTTGCCACACAAGGCAGATCTTGTCACCTCTCCCTGCCTAACGTTCACCGTCCTGACTGTGGCCTGTGGGGCCCTGTACGCACCTGCTGCCCTCTGCCCCTCAGTGACACCGACCTCCTGATGATTGTGCCTTGAACATGCCAGATGCACACTATGCCGGCCTTTGCCCAGGTGGCTTCACTGCTGAATCCTGCCAAACATTTAAAGAGTTCATACCAAAGCTTTACAAATTCTCCCAAAAAATGAAAGAGGAGAAAATGCTTCCCAGCTCAGTGTATGAGTTATGCTGATACTTAATGAGAGAGATGCTCTTGCCTCAGCTCCGGCTGTCGTAACAAATTCCTCGGGCCGGGGCTTGAACTCAGCTACTTACCTCTCACAGTTCTGGAGCTGGTCTGAGGTTGGGGTGTTCACACGCTTGTGTTGTGGTGAGAACCCTCTTCCTGGCTTGCAGACAGTGGCCTTCTCACTGGGTCTCCCCGTGGTGGAGAGAGCGGCTCTGGTGTCTCTTCCCCTTCTTGCAAGGGCACTAATGCCATCAGCTGCACCCCCAGCCCATGACCTCATCTAACATTAACCCAAGGGCCCCGCCTCCAAATACAATCCCACTGGGGGATTAGGGCTTCAGCACAGAAATTTGGGGGACACCCAATCCATAGCACACCTCGAGATAAAGCTGCAGGCCTGTGTGGCCCTCACTCTTCTGCCCAGGCCCTCCCCACATCTCGGCCTGCCCCCAGCCTCCTCCTGCTCCAGTGCCACTTCCTTCCGAATGGTTCATATAATTTCTCTATGTCCTGCCTCTGTCATGTCCAGAAGCGGTTCAATCTAAATTACAGATGGAACCCGCTGTTCCTGTTACATCACATTGCATGATGGGAACGAGAGTAATGGCAACAGGGAGACAGACAAGACAGACAGCTTAGATGCCAGTCCCTGGTGCCAGTCCTGGGGAGGGTGAAGTCAGTAGTGCGCACGGGTGGTGGCACAAAGCCACACATGAGGATTCAGGCCTGCACTTGGCTCCTCACAGCCCCCAGAGCTGTCCAGTTAATCCTTAGGGGCTTGATCCCAGGACAGGTGGAGCGGGGGCTGGATCTGGGGGCCAGGCCCACTGGCAGGGTCTTTTTCAGAAGATGTGGATGCCATTCTCTGGAGGCTGCGGTGGGCGGGGGCAAGAACAGGTGTGTCGTGGGGTGGGTCCCAGGCCTGGGGATGAGCCCTGGGCCAGCTGTGGGGTTGTTAATAGGCCCCTTGGGCGCAGGGTAGGACCTGGGAATCTGAACCTTGCAGAGCAATAATTTAGACCTGGAGGCATGGCTGCATTTTGTGGGCAAAGACCACAGGTTGGCCAATGGAAGCCCAGACAGTCTGCACAACTTTGCTGTCTGCCAGGAGTCGTATTCCACGGGCTCAGCTTCAGGGGGACCCTGTTCACTGTGGGATCTCCTAAAGGTATTAGGGTCTCCATGACTTAGGACCCAAGGCAAAGGGAACTTTCCCTCACTTTTAAGACCTCACGCTGGTGGCTCCTGAGGCTCCCCTCACCTGCAGTTCTGATACTGCAATATAGCTTCCCCTGCTCTGGTGCCCAGAGGCCTCAGGCCCAACCACACCCTCCACCCACTCCCCCCTCCTCCCACCTATGCTTTCCAGGTTACTGCTTTAATTTCAGCCAACAGACTGCTCCTCTTCCACTTGGGATGAGAACTGCCACCAATATCATGGCGAGGAGGTCCCCCCTTGACACCTACGGCCAAGGAAAAGCAAAAACCGTTGGGCCATATACAGGTTATGACTGAGCTCCAGAAAGCCTGGTGACCCTCTCAGCCATGATCATCACGGTGTCGACAAGCACCGCCGCTGGCACAGCTGCTTGTCCTCCCCAGATGGCATCCCTCACAAGGCAGAAATGCCCCCCGCCCCACTGTGGGGGCAGAGGCTCTGGATGGGGTTAGGCAAAGCCACATTGACAGAGAAGCCACTCCACGTGCTCAGGAGAGCGTTGGTCCTGGTGTGCCAGACCCCATGCTGGGATGCTTGAGTGGATGAACCGCAGTGAGCCAGCTGGAAGTCTGCCCTTCGGAGAAGTCCTTACTTAGAGGCCGGGGGTTGGAGCAGAGAGGAGGCTGAGTGGATCTCTGTAAGGTGACAGAGATGCAATGAAGAGGAGAGGGTAGGTAAAAGTTGAATGTGCTTGGTGTCACAGAGAGGTCCTGGGGCTTTCCCTGAGAGATGCTCTGGGACAGACATGGAAGCAAGAGGATTAAGGAAGAAGCTTCTGGGAGGGCTAGCCAAGGACTACCAGTCAGACCACTGATGCTGCAGTGCAGATCCTTGAACACAAGTCCTCATGGAGACAGGACCACAGGGGACCCCAGCTGGTATCCCTGGGTGACGTTCCTGACTGAGGTCGAATCCCTTCCAGACAAGACAGACACAGGATGTACAACAAGAAATGATATGAACTGGAGAGCCCTTCTTCTTTGAATGTGCCATCCTCTGGTGACCCATCTGGTGCCCCTGTCCTCACATGAGGCGTTGGGGCACTTGGTGAACTCCTCTCAGCCCAGAAACAACAAGAGATTTGGAATGTGAGTCTGCTTGGAAAGGAACAGGCTCCTACCTCCCCACCTGATGGAACCGTGTCTGGATTACTCCCATCCCTGCCTTTATCTCCTTAGTGCAGAGAATGGAGGCTTGGTGGTAGATCACGTCCTTCCCAGCTGTGGATCCGGTCCTGGGAGTTGGTCTTCCAGGCAGGGATCACATTTCCCAGCCTCCTTATGACTAGGCAGGGCCAAGTGACAGAGCCATGGACAAAGGGACATGGGCAGAAGGGATGGAAGCCACCCTAGCACTCACCTGCATGCACTTCTATTCTCTCCGTTCCCTTCCAGGGACTGGATGGGAGGATCTAGGGGAGGACTCTGCTGCCCGGTGATGGAAGAGCTGCAAGGTGGAAGGAGCTTGGAGAGCCGCCTGGTCCTCAGGAACATCCTTTTGGACTTTATCTGAGCACAAAGTAAACTGCTGTTGTGTTGGGCTATTACATGTGTTTGGGTTTCTTTAGAACACGTGGCATCACCTTACCTAATCTACTAGTAGAAACTTTCATCAGGTGTAGAAGGGACACACCAGTTTGCCTCCTGATGGAGGGATTTGCAATGGCCATTGCCAAAGGACACTAGATTAAAAAAATTTTCAGACCTACAACAGCTGGAGTTTCTGCCTCTACAAATAGATTTCTAGCACCGAGCCCTCCCCAGGGGATGAGGCTTCTTTTTGGAGTCTAGATGAGTTAAATGCAGGAAGGAGTATAACAAGGAGGGAGTATCACAGTGGCCGAAACAATGGGGAAGTCAATTTCTCTTGCATGGAACCATCCACATAGAAGCTGACCAGGTTTATAGGGCGGCTCCACCAATGTCATGGAGTCATTGTCCTTGCTGCTGTGCTGTGCTCAACAGATGGCTTCTATCACAATGTGGTTGCCCCAGGTCCTGCCATCATTTCTACACCCCAGCTAGAGTGCTGCTGTCTCTCTGTTCTTCCTGCATCTTTCTCCCACACCTTGGGGGTACATTCCCCGTAGCACAGGATGCTCAGCATTCCTCTCCCCAGCCAGTACCTCCCCTTCCCTTGCCTGCCCCTCTACCCAGGGGCTATCAATCAGGATTTGGGCAGGGACACGGAAGCCACTCCGATGTTTTGAGGAGAAAGGAGAGGGAGGGTTCGAGGCTCACAAGACATTGGAGGGGAACTATGAAATCAGGGAGGTGGCTTCTCTAGCCCAGAAGGGTAGAGATGACCAAGAAGCCTCACGAATGACCCTGGCTTCCTGCAGCACCAAGGTGAGGATCAACCAGGGAGGTGTTTTAGGAGAAGCTGTGGACTCCTGCCCACCTCAGCGGGAACCAGATACCCCACAGCTCAGGGTTCCCTTGTCTGGATCCAGCAGAGCCTCAGGCTCACTGGCAGGTTTATTAGACAGTGTGTTCAGGAGTTTGGAAATGAGGGGTGTCCCCCAGATAACATCAGCCTCCCCGGGGTGGGGGGACTCTACGGGCAGACAGTTCTGGGGGCTGGGGTGGACAATCTCTGCTTCCGCGGTCCTGGGCCTTGCCTTCGTTCCCTGCTTCCTCAAGGACTTTGCAGGTATCCACCCTCTCAGCCTCATCAGAACCCCTGACCCGGGTCCCTGTGTCAGTGCCTTTCTTGCCATTGTAATCACCAGCTTTGCAAAGCCTCCTGACCTGGCCACTCTGCGCCCTAGGCCTCTGCTCCCCTTTGCACGACTGTCCCCCAGGGGACTGACCGTCCCCCCGCCCACCTCTGCCTTGGCCCCTCCCGCTGCCCCGCACAGGGTCCTACATGCCCGCTGGTCCTTCTCCCCACTCTTCCTGGACCGTCCTCCTCTCACCTCCCTGCGTGGCTGGCTTCTCCCTGTCCTTCCCACAGGACTTCCCCAGATTGCTGGGATCACCCGGAAATCCTCCAACTCAGGCAGGAGGGGCTTTATTCTGGAGGGTTATTTTAAGGGGCTAAGGGACTATTGGCAGGGAGGAGGGGCTGCCCTCATGGGGGAGTATCCTTGGACCCTAAGGTGCAAGCATCTCAAGAATCAGGCGGAAGGGTTTGTGCCACAGGCAGGAGCAAGCAGGCCAGCTCTTGGCTGTAGGCCCCAGCCTGAGGCTGACCTAGCCCCTGGGGACCAGAGTGCTTGCTGGGTGGAGGATGGGGGATGTTGTTGACTTCTGCAGGGCTGCTGGGCTGGGTGGGGTGTCAGTGGAGGGAGGCAGAGCCCTCTCAGGGTTGCCCTGAGTGTCACTGTCCCCTGGGCATCTCCCTGGGCAGCAGGGTGGGACCAAGGGTGGCATATGGGGGAACGTCTCCCCACAGCTCAAAGAGGACTGGATGGGAGGACCTGGGTCATGATCTTGAGCAACTCTCACCATGACCTCACTTTGTCCACCTGGGACTTGATAGTGCTGTGGTCCCTAACTGCCACCAGGCCGTGGGGCAAGAGTTCTGTGACTGTGACTCCACACGCCCTCTCCATCCCATATCTGTGGCAGCCCTAGTGCTACTTTGCATCTTAGTTTCTCCCAAATAACAACATAGGGTGCCAGGGACTCTGGCTGGCCTCCCCTCTCCCCAGTCTCTTTGACTCGTCCCCATCTTTGTTGCTGATGGTCTAAGAGGCTGTGCTCTGCTCTGCAACCTTGCTTAATTCAACTTTCCCTGACCTCATCGTGGCTAGGCTTCCTCCCAGGTGCCCAGGACGGGGTCTTGTATTCAGTAGGTGCTCAGTGCACACGTAGTAGTCCTGCTTGATCAAGAATGCATGTCCACTCTGGAAGCCACAGCTGCAAGTCCTGGGCTAACCCTGGGGAAGGATGGGTGGCGATGGATGATGTAGCTGTTTGGGGTGTGGGGGTGGGGTGTTGCTGGGTGGGAGGGCACTTGGCTCCTCACACGTGAGCCGGAGTATGAGTGTGGGTCCACCTCCCTCCCCCATCCCCAGGTCTCACAGAGCCTGTGGGAGCCAGCTTCTCTGTTCATCTTCTCCGGGCATGCGTAACACTTGCCTGGGGAAATCTGCTGGAGAAGGAAGGGTTCACCTTCGTGGCGCGGGAAGGTGCCCGATGCGGCCGCCGCCGTCTGGGGAGAGCGCTGCCTGCACGCCTGGTTGGCTGTGGCTCACTCTGCCTGCTTTACTGCAGCTGAGCTCCCGTTTCCCTGGTCCTCTAGGAACAGGACCCCTTGCTCGCACACTCGATGGATGCCTCCCCCATTTCTGGGGGGCATCCGACAGGGGTGGTGGTGAGATGCAGACAGAGGAGGGGGTCTCCTGGGTCAAGGGCCTGCCTGTCAGCTGTGCTTTCTTGAAACAGATTGGCCGCCAGAACCACATTCCTACCAACCTCTGTGGGTCGGGATTTTACCACTGTGATTGCAACTGAGGAACTGGGAGGTCCAGCAAGGGTCCCAAAGCTTGCCCAAAGTCACATTGCTAGCACGGATCAGCTCCAAGCTTTGAAACCCTGTTTCAAAGCCTGTATGGACACAGATGCATGTGTTTGCATGTGTGAGCACACTCACGTGTGCACATGCATATGCACTCGGATATCACACTACCTCCTGTGGTGCAGCACCCTGTGGTGAGCGGCTGACCCGGCAGCACATAGGTGAACGTGTGTTAGAAAATTCAGCAAAGCCCCTGAATCCCCGAGGGCCTTGCAAGGATGCTCAGGGAAGTCTTCCAGCGGCAGAAGGAGCTTGCCAGAACGTGTGGCCTTCTGAGCGTCAGCGCCTTGCTCTCATCGCCCCAGGGCCTGGCGCATGTGAAGCCCCCTCCTTCTCCTTAGCCCTTCAGTGGCCTGGAGCTCTGGTGGGGCCTCTGACCTGGTGTGGAAGTTCAGTACCTTCCCTGGGGCCAGCGGAGGCCTCCAGCTTGGCTCCCCTGCCAGCAGGAGTTCAGGCAAGGTGGCACAGCCTGGGGTCTGTAGAGGGACCCTTCCCTCTCCCCAGGCACCAGCACCCAGCCAAAGCCTTCCCAACCGGCCCCTTACTCAACCCTGCCAGGATGGTTTATTCCTTTGTGTCTCGCAATAAATGACTAGTCTGGCCACTTCGAGGAGTGGTGCTTTCCGTGGGCCCCGTGGGGTCACCAAGTGGAGCTTGGAGGACCCGCTCCGCTAGCCCTGGGCTGTGTCTCTGAACACCTCCCTCCCATCTCCAAGGCTGATTTGATTTCTCTGCTGCATTACTTACAGGAGAACATCCATTCCCACCCCTTCGGGCTTGAATCCCAGCCCTTGGGGACCAGGGCATCCGCCATGGGGCTGGCCTTAGCTTTCTGTCAGAGTTGTGGCTTACCCAGACTTAGAGGAGAAAGCCTGGTCTTCTCCTTGCTGGTGTGTGACTCCTTTACCCCACCCTCTCCCCACCCCCCAAGCCAAACATTTAAAATTATCCTTATTTAATTGGGCTAATTTAGGAGGAATGGCAGCCGTGATTTGCTCATGTTGCTGAGTCTCTTTGAGAGACACATTAATATTCTGATTCCAAGAGGGATCTGTGAATTCCTCAGTTACAGATAATACAATTATATTTCTAAATTCTTCCCCTAAATTAGTACAGATGGTTAAAAATACCCTCGCCTTTTAATTAATCTTCCCGGCAATAGTCTTATGAATACAAATGGATCATTATTCCCTTCCACAGATGGGGCTGGGGGATGGGGATGAGTCATGAGCCCGACTGTGGTCACGTCCCCAGCAGGTCACGAGGCCTCAGTGAGGTTCTGGGGTTGCAGTCCTGGAGGTGGAGACAGGGGTCCCCAGCACATTCCTCTCATTTCCAGGGCTTTCTTGAGTCTACTGGGCCCTTCACGGTGACTTTTGTCTCTCAGGGGGGCTGAGGGAGCCACCCTTTGCCAGCCAACTGTCCTAGGGTCACTTTGCTTGTGCAAGGACCCAGATATTTTCTGGGTTTCCTTGTTTTCTGGCTGTCCTAAACTGTGTTTGGATGCACTTGTGTGTGTGTGCTTTCTAGACAGCTTTGCATTGAATGACATAGCTGAGGCATGATGGTATATTATTGTCCGCAGACTGTAGGCAGAGCTGGCTCCTTATTTGTGGACCCAGAACCTAACATGGGACAGGCCCAGAATGAATCTGAGAGCTTGTTGAAATTAGCTGTTCTTTGAAATTCAAAGCCAAATTTCCTGGACTACATCAAAGTAAAATCCTTCTGTGCATCAAAGGATACTATTGATAGAGTAAAAAGGGCAACTCACAGAATGGGAGAAAATATTTGCAAATCACATATCTGATAAGGGGTTAATATGCAGAATATATAAAGAACTCCTACAACTCAACACCAAAACCCCAAACAATCCTATTCAGAAGAAGGGCAAAAGACTTGAATAGACTTTCCTCCAAAGAAGACATACAGATGGCAAACAGACACATGAGAAGATGCTCGACGTCACTAATTGTCAGGGAAGTGCAAATGAGCATGACCATGAGAGACCGCCTCACACTCCTTAGGATAGCCAACTTACCCAAACCACAGAAAACAAGTGTTGGCAAGGATGTGGAGAAACTGGACCATTGTACTGTCGGTGGGAATACAAAGTGGTGCAGCCGCTGAGGAAAACAGTATGGTGGCTCCTCAAAAAATTAAAAATAAACTTATTATATGATCTGGCACTTCCACTTTTGAGGATCTACCACAAATAATTAAAAGCAGAGACTTGAACAGGTATTTGTACACTCATGTCCATAGCAGTGTTTTTCATAATAGTCAAACTGTGGAAGCAACTCACAGGTTCACTGACAGATGAGTAGATACACAAAATATGATAGAGCCACACAGTGGCATATTATTCAACCTAGAAACAAGGAAGTGCTGACACCTGCTATAGCATGGATGGACCTCGAGGACAGTATGCTCGGTGACATAAGCCAGTCACAGAAGCATGAGTCCACTTCTGTGAGGAACCTATACTGGCTGGGTCTTAAAGACAGAAGGTGGAAGGGTGGGTGCCAGGACTCAGGAGGGGGTGTGTTTAGTGGGAATGGAGTTTTAATCTGGAGATGATGGTGGGGATGGTTGTACAACAAAGTGAATATGCTTCATGCCCTGAGCTATGCACATAAAATTATGGTGGTAAATTGTACATATATTTTACCACAATTTAAAAAAAAAAACAAATTCTCTTGTCAAGAAAGCTTACCACTGGGTCCAACTGACCACACCTTCTCTGGCACTCATGTGAAGCCCTGGGTGGAGGCTACCCCAGAGAAGCAGAGCTGGGCCACAATGCAGATGGTGACATCAGATTTTACTCAGGACTCTTGCAGTAAGGGAAAGAGAGCTCAGGGAATAACTGCTCTCAACCCTGAGGACAAGTGAAGAGCAGGCCAGGGCAGTGCATGAAGATTACTGATGGGCATTCTGGAGAAACAGACCTGACAGCGTTCTGCTGATGGCAGGCCAAGGTGGCCAGACATCCCCTGGGCATGGTGGGGGGTGGGGACCCCATCAGATATCCAGGGTGGGGGTTCCCTCCAAGCTGATGTCGCAGGATTCTTGCTACAAGGGGCAGTCTCCCAGGGATGGAGGAGGTAAAGCCCTGCAGACTTGGGGGAGGCAGACAAGAGTTTAGGCAAAAAAAGAGTCTTTGTCAAGGCACATAAACTCAAAGGGACTGTTTCTGAGCTGCAGGTACGTCCGCCTATACCCACCTGCCTGCTTGCCCAAGGAACTGACCCATAGAAGCAGGTGGGTCTGTAGGCTGAGGCTGACACTACCTTTATGCAGAAGTGATGTTTCCTCCTGGTAATTGGTCCCATATAACAGATTCCTCTTTCTTTAGAGCCCCAGAATCTTCAGCCAGCCTCATAGAGCCTCACACCTGGCAGTTCCCGGGGTTCTGCTGCCACCACACTTTGGTCCCACATGGTCAAGGCCAGTGACTACAGCATTTCCAGGACCAGAGCTGAGCTGTGACCAAAGAGAATGAAGGCATGGGAAAGGCAGAGGGATTCAGAAGGTCAAGGTTGGCAGTGTTCGCAGTCAGTGGTGTGCTGGGGACCTGTAACAACCAGCTCTCTGACTAAATGTATGCACACCTGTGTACATAAGTCAATATGTGTTTTACTCTACTGAAAGAGGATACACAGCATGCAATTTACAAGTAATGATAAAATATACAATACTTTTTACTGTAAATTCCATATGGTCAATTGATTCTCACAGATTGCTCTTGTTGATTTTTGCCAAACTCTTGTATTTTTCATAGTCAGCTGATGCTGGGTGAACGAGCATGGCTCTTACATGAATGTTAGCTCATGCTTTTGTTTATGCTGGTGAATAAGACAAAAGTAAAACAAGAAAGCTGCATGTCTGGACTTCAACAGTTTGTCGATGATGTGAGTGATTTCTTTGCTGAGCTGGATGATGGTTTACAGATAGTGGAAGGATATTTCCTGAATTGTTTGTATTCTCTGCAGTGTAGCTAATGACTGCAAAGAAAACACACTTTTAAGTTTGATCTGCCTCCTTGGCAGTAATAAATCAAGCTTTTATGTACAGCAAATGCCACTTTCCATGGTGTAAATTCTACCCTGGCTCAGCTCTAGCTCCCCTCTGGGGACATGGTAAGAAGCACGGCTGGGAGGAGGATGAGCAATATAAGGCACAGCCACGCAGTCCCCCAGGCACACACACGGTAACCTGTGGCAGACTCATTAGGAAGTGAGGGATTTTTAGTCCTTATTGCCTTTGTTTTTATTATAATTCATTTAATTGTGAATTTGCATACTTTAATTTGTAATAATGGCTATGTTTTTAAAACTGGCTCCTAAAACCCCTGAAAAGTTACTATGAACTCCTACCAGGCACAGTGAGCAGGCTCTAGTGCCCTCCTCACCCCCGCCCCCCCCCGCCCCGCCCCCAGCAAACTCCCTCCTCCCCATCTCCCAAACAGTTTGAGCTAGGGAGATACTCTCAAGGAAACTGGTGGCATGTGAAGTGACCAAGGCATGCATGTCTCCCAGGCCCCAAGCACCCCAGGCTGCTGAGATGCATGCACACATGGCCCTTCACAGGTCTGACCGCTCAGGCATGGAGGGCACATATGTGTCACTCAAAGCCACACAGTAAGTGCTCCCATTTCAGAGCCCTCGTTGGGGGTGCTCTTGCTGTATCTTGCTGCCTTTCTTAAGAATAAATGGGAAAATAATACATCCTTTTAGAATGCATTAAAATATTCAGAAATCTGACACTGTAAATCTTCATGGCTGGCCTCCATTGATATGCAACTACTGGCCTGGAGGTCCCTATGCACCTGCCATAGACTGTATACCCTTGATGCCACCCTTGGAGCAGGGTGGTTTGGGGGCTGTGCTATGGACTGAATTTTGTATGCCTCCCAATTCATACGTTAAAATCCTAACACCCCACTCCCATCCCGTGTGATGGCCTTATGAAGTTGGGTCTTTGGGAGGTGAGGATAGAGCCCTCATGACTGGGATTAATGTCCTTTTCAGGTGAGAGCTTGCTCTCCTTCTCTGCTCTTCACCATGTGAGAACACAGCAAAAAGACATCCATTTACAAACCAGGAATCAGGCTGTCACTAGATGCTGAATCTGCTGGTACATCCAGCTCAGACTCCAACTGCCTGGCCTGTGATATTTTGTTTATAGTAGCCTCAAAACGATGAAGAGAGGGAGGTACCGAAACTTTTTGAGCCTCAGTTATTCATTAGCTTTGTGGTTGTGATAATAAATAGGAATTTGGAGGAAACAATTCAGTCCATAGCAACTGGACTCATAAGAAGACGAAAACACTGAATGAAGACAGAGACACAGGGATAAGGTTATCTGATGACAGAGGCAGAGCTTGGGGTGATGAAGCTGCAGGCCAAAGATCACCAAAGATTGATGGCCACTACCAAGTGCCAGTAAGAGGTAAGGCAGGATCTGTCTAGAGTCTTGGATGGAGCATAGACCTGCTGACACCTTGATTTTGGACTCCTGGCTGCCAGAATTTGAGAGAATTAATTTCTTTTGTTTTAAACTAACTGACTTATGGTACTTTGTTACAACATCTGTAAGAGAGTAACACATTCATGACTTGACTATAAGGACACCTCATAGTTATATGACTGTTTTGCACCGACCTCATCTTCCTAACAGTTATTTACTGAGCACCTGCCATGTGCCCTGAGAAGTGCTAGATTCTGGGGTTATAAGAAGAGATGAGACAGAGGCTTTGTTCTCAGAACAAAGTACAAAACATAGGACTGTGGCTTATATGTACAAATCAATAGATCAGATCAAAATATTGTCATAATTATGACCTGTGGGCTAAGCCCCAGGGACAAGCCCCTGGGAGCACCTAGAGATACCCAGTACATCTTGGCAGAGGGGGTGTCAGGGCAGCTGAAGGATAATTAGGGGAGAATAGACTCAGGGTGGGCACAAGGTGGTAGAGATAGACTTCTTCCAGGTGGCTAAGTCCTGGAGTTTTAGCCAGAAGAGGAGAGGGAGCATGAGTGTCATTAAGAATGGAGTCACTTCACAGGACTAAACATGCAGTGCCAGGATGGGGTGGAGAAGAGGAGATACACAGTCACAGAATTCAGGAGGAGCCACTTCATGGGGGACCTGCTAAGTTGAGGTAAACCAAGAACTTTATCCCCAGAAAATGGGAGAATTCAATAATTGTCATGATTTAATGTATTTCCATATTTTAAATCCACTGACAATTAAAGCCAGTTAATGAAAACTGGTCGTCTCCTGAACCAGACACATATCCCCGTGTGGCCAATCTAAGGAGAGTGTAATCTACTCAAAGCCTCTTCCCTCAGGGGCAGCTGATTACACCCAGACTTAAAGTGGACGAAGCTCACCTGCTTATATTAAAGGTGTGGGTCCGAAGGCAGGCATCTAAAGTAACACATGCGTCTAGCAGTGTTCTACTGGAATGCTCTCTGGGGATGAGGCTGGTGGGCACCACCTTCACACTTTTCCTTCCCTGTGTTCCAGAGCATCATCTCCTGGAATTGGGCTTTTACATGTGTCTGATGCCCCAATCATTGCAGACACTTCCCAGGGGACTCTTTACTGCCTGATGCTGGAGGCCATGGGAGCTTGTGTTCCTCATCTCATGGGACTATAATAATTGGTTTCACCCAGAAAGGAGTTCAAGACCCTTGTCTGGTGCCCTTATTCTTGCAAATGCTGCCAGGGGACACTTCTACATACCCGGCTCTAGTGGCCAGTGGGATTTATGCTTGTTGGTCCCACAGGACTGAAACAAATTGGGAAATAATTCTTAAATAGCTTTGATGCCCAGGACACAGCAAGAAGCAACAGATCCTGATCTGTCTTTCTGTGAAGGAGGTGTGGAATAACTAATCATCATGGCTTTTGCCTGAAGGGCAGTCTTCTACTTAAGCACACATCTGGATGCTGTTATCCTTTCCAGACGCTTCTGAATGTGGGTGTTATCTTTAAGCTCTCCCTCTGATGTGCTCCAGAGCACCAGTATCTCCTGGAAGGGAGTTTTCATGCACTTGGTGACTTGACTTTTATGTCTACTCTTCCAGTTCTTGTGGCTGCTGGGCAGTGAGCATCACCTGGCACTGGTGTCCAGTGAGGCTTACACTTTTGGTCCCACAGGACTGTATATCTTTACACTTTAAAAAAAGCTGCTACTACCAAAGGGTCTGGCTTCCAAATAGCCTGGATCTAGGTACTGAGATCCTGACATGTCTTGGCACAGCCTCACCTACCGGGAGCTATTAAAAATATAATAGGCTGCTTGGACAAGCACAGAAGTTTGACAGACAACAAAGAATTAGGGCACAAATGAATGACAAGTTTCTTCTCCCACACAAAGCCATTCCTTCATGACTGGGAGAGGTGGTTGTTTCATCTATTACATAGAAACTAACACAGAGAGTCAAGCAAAATAAAGGAAGAAATGTGTGGGAAATATCAGAAAGGGAGACAGAACGTAAAGACTGCTAACTCTGGGAAACGAACTAGGGGTGGTAGAAGGGGAGGAGGGCGGGGGGTGGGAGTGAATGGGTGACGGGCACTGGGGGTTATTCTGTATGTTAGTAAATTGAACACCAATAAAAAATAAATTAAAAAAAAAGGAACAGAGCAATATGTTCCAAATGAAAGAACAAGAGAAAACCACAGAAGGGACCTGAATGAAATGGAGATAAGTAATTTACCTGATAGAAGTTAAAAGTAATGGTCATGAAAATGCTTCCTGTCTGGGGAGAAGAATTGTTGAACATGGTGAGAACTTCAGCAAACAGATGAAAATCTTAGAAAATACCAAAGAGAAGGTGCAGAGCTAAAGACAATAACTGAGATGAAGGATATACTAGAGGTTTTAACAGCAGACTAGATGAAGCAGAATAAAGAATCAGTGAGCTTGAAGACAAGGCAGTGGAACTCACCCAACCAGAGCAACAGAAAAGAAAAAAGAATGAAAAAAAGTGAAGATAGCTTAAGAGACTTTCAGGACAACATCAAACAGACAAGAATTTGTATCATAGGGTTCCCAGAAGAGGAAAAGAAACATAAAACATCAGAAATTTTATTTGAAGAAACAAATAAATTTCCCTAACTTGGAAAAGGAAATAGACATCCAGATCCAGAAAGCCAGAGAGTTCTAAATAAGAAGAACCCAAAGAGACCCATACTAAGATAAATTATAATTGAAATATCAAAAGTTAAAGGCAAAGACATAATATTAAAAGCAGCAAGAGAAAAACAACCTGTTATATACAAGGGATCCCTTATAGGAGTATCAGAAGATTTTTTATCCAAAGTTTGCAGGCCAGAAGAAAGTGGTATAATATAATCAAAGTACTGAAAGAAAAATACTTCCAACCAAGAATACTGTATCTGGTGAAATTATCACACAGAATTGAAGGAGAGAGAAAGATTTTTTCCAGACAAGCAAAAGCTAAAGTAATTCATCACTACCAACCTAGCTTTATAAGAAATATTAAAACAATTTCCTTAAGGTAAAAAGAAAGGGTGCTGATTAGTAACAAGAAAACACATGAAAGAATAAACCTCACTGAAAAAGGAGATACACAGTAAACATAGTGGATTAATCACTTATAAAGCTAGTATGAAGATTAATAGACAAAAGTAGTAACTTTTATTTAAAACTTACTTATAAAGGTAGTATGAAGATTAAAAGACAAAAGTAGTAACTTATTTAAAACTAAAATTATGATAATTACCTAAGGTAAGATAAAAAGATGTAAAATGTGCTTCAAAAATGTGGGAGGAGAGTGAAAGATGTTGAGCTTTAGAATGGGATCAAATTTAAGTCCTTATCAACATAAAATACACTGTTATAGATGTAAGTTATTATATGTAAGCCTCATGGAACCCACAAAACAAAAATCTATAGTAAGTATACAAATGATAAAGGAAAGGAATATAAGCATACCATTAAAGAAAGTCATCAGGGATGCCTAGGTGGCTGATTGAACATCTGACTTGATTTCAGCTCAGGTTGTGACCTCAGGGTTGTGAGATTGAGCCCAGTGTTGGACTCTGCACTGAGCACAGAGCCTGCTTAAGATTCTCTCTTTCCCTCTCCCTCTGCCCACTCCCACTCATGCATGTGCATGCCCTCTCTCTCAAAAAGAAAGAAAGAAAGAAAGAAAGAAAGAAAGAAAGAAAGAAAGAAAGAAAGTCATCAAACCACAAAGGAAGAGAGCAAATAAAAAGAAAGGGACAGATAGGAACTAAAAAAACCCTGCTGGTAACAATTACCAAATTGCAATAAGTACATACTTAACAATTACTTTAAATGTAAATGGACTAAATACTCCAATCAAAAGACACAGAGTGGCTGAATGGATTTTTTAAAAAAGATTTTATTTATTTATTCATGAGACACACACACACACACACACACACACACAGAAGCAGAGACATAGGCAGAGGGAGAAGCAGGCTACATGCAGGAAGCCTGATGTGGGACTCGATCTCGGGACTCCAGGATCATGCCCTGGGCCGAAGGCAGATGCTTAACTGCTGAGTCACCCAGGCTTCCCTGAATGGATTTTTAATAAAGATCCATCTATATGCTGCCTTCAAGACTCACTTTAGAAGTCAGGACATACACAGACTGAAAGTGAAGGGGTTGAAAAAGATATTCCACAGAAATAGAGCCCAAAAGAAAGCTGGGTAGCTATATGTCAGAAAAAATAGACTTAAACAAAGACTATAATAAGAGAAGAGTGTTAAATAGTGATAAAGGGGTCAATTCAATAAGAGGATATAATACTTGTAAATATATATGCACCAAACAAAGGAGCACTTAAATATATAAAGCAATATTAACAGACTTAAAGGGAAAAATAGAAAGCAATACAATAATAGTACAGGACTTTAATATTCTATTTACATCAAATAAACCCATGCATATATACTCAATTAATTTATGATAAAGGAGCCAAGAATATATAGTGGGGAAAGGAGTCTCTTCAGTAAGTGGTATTGGGAAAACTGGAAAGTCACATGCAAAAGAATGAAATTCCATTACTATTTTCCACCACACACAAAAATTAACTCAAAATGGATTAAAGACTTGAACATTAGACCCAAACCCATAAAACTCCTAGAAGAAAACATAGGCAATCAACTCTTTGATGTTGGTCTTGGTGACGATTTTTAAAATCTGGCACCAAGAGCAAAAACAATAAAAGCAAAAATAAAGAAATGGGAATACATCAAACTAAAAAGCTTACACACAGCAAAGGAAACCATAACCAAATGAAAGTTCAACCTACTGAATGGGAGAAAATATTTGAAGATCATATTTCTGATAAGGGACAAATTCTAAAAAATATAAAGAATTCATACAATTCAATAGCACAAACAAACAATCTGATTAAAAAATAGGCAGAAGGTCTGAATAGACTTTTTTTTTTCAAAAAAGACATGTAGATGGCCAACAGACACATGAAAAGATGCTTAATATCACTCATCATGAGGGAAATGTAAATCAAAACAACAAGATATCACCTCACATCTCTTAGAATGGTTACGATAAAAAAAAAAAAGACAAGGAGTAGCAAGTGCTGGTGAGGATGCAGAGGAAAAGGAATGCTGTTCGCTGTTGGTAGGAATGTAAGATGGTGCAGCCATCATGGAAAACAGTATGGGGGTTCCTCAAGAAATGAAAACAAAAATCACTGTATGATTCAGCAATTCCACTGCTAGGTATTTATCTGAAGAAAATAAAAATAATAATTGGAAAGATATACACATCTATCTGTTCATTGTAGCATTTGTTACAACAGCCAACATGTGGAAGCAATCCATGTGTCCTTTGATGGATAAATGGATAAAGAAGATGTAGTACATATATACAATGGAATATTACTCAGCCATAAAAAGAATGGAATATTACCATTTGCAACAGCATGGATGGATCTCAAGGACATTATGTAAGTGAAACAAGTCATACAGAGAAAGACAAATATCATACAATCTCTCTTATATGTGGAAACTAAAAGGCAAAACAAGCTCATAGATACAGTGAACAGATTGGTGATTGCTAGAGGCGGGGGTAGGGAGATGGGGGAAATGGATAAAGACAGTAAAAAGAAAAAAAAGATTCTTAGATGCATTCATTCAAATGTATCTACCCCTTAGCTCAGGGTTCCACTCCTCCTTCAGCCCAGGACCTTCACCTTGGAAACCTGTCAAGGCTATGCATTCAGTCCCTTATAATTTTCTATCCTTCAGTGTAATTACAGGCCTGATGTTGAACACCATCTACCCTCTGGCTACAGGAGATGAGGGTCACTTTATTTTTATTTTATTTTATTTTTTAATAATAAATTTATTTTTTATTGGTGTCTTTTTTGTCTTTTTATTTTTATTTTTAATAATAAATTTATTTTTTATTGGTGTTCAATTTGCCAACATACAGAATAACACCCAGTGCTCATCCCGTCAAGTGCCCCCCTCAGTGCCCGTCACCCATTCACCCCCACCCCCCGCCCTCCTCCCCTTCCACCACCCCTAGTTCATTTCCCAGAGTTAGGAGGGTCACTTTAAATGCTGTCATGGAGACATTCTGGCTTTGATGGAATAACCTGAGCTGACAATTGGTTGACCTGAGCTTGTCATTCTCTTTCATCAAGTTTAAAGCAGTTAACAGAACCCAGCAAACTCTCCCAGCCCTATAACTCTCATTACTTCCACACACTAAAGGGGCTGGTTACTGTATAAGCCAATACTTCCCTTCCACCTGTACCTCACACAACACTCTACAGGTGAGAATTTCCATAGCTGTAGTGCTATTGCACACCAGGGATTGTCATTACTCTATTTGTCACCCACTAATGGGTTCCTTGCTGGTGTTCCACAAGGGAGCAATAGAGTTCCAGGATTCCATCCTGAGGGTTGACTTTATAAGTTTGGTTTGGATTCCTCAGAAGCAGAGCCTGAGACAAAGGCTTCGGTAGAGGTACATTACTGGAGAAGTGATTTCAAGGAGTAGGAGCAGGGATAGTGTGAGTAGAATAGTGCAGGAGGAAAATCCAGTGAAAGAATTTGCTATGGAGATAATTACCGTTGTGTTCAGCTCAGCTTCAGTCCCACTGGGGACCCTGTAAGCGTAGTGCAGAATGCCCCTCGTTATTGTGCCTCAGAAGAGAGAGATGGCCATTTATCTGACAACTCCCATCCGTATTTTTTCAGGGTTGCCTCTAGGGTGTAATCTTCCCCATGCCGTGGGCTGGGCCGAAGCCAGGGCAGAGAGAACCCTGATGCAAACAAATCTGGGGGAGACAAGGGAGCTGTGCACACCCACAGTGCTGAAGTCAGATTCCTGAGGGGTACACATCTGGGTGGAGAGGGGGAACTGTCCATATCCACAGTGCTGAAGTCAGGTGTCCCAAGGGGCACAAGTCTGGGGTGGGGGACTGCAGAATACCATCAGCGTCTGCTACTCCTGACAAGTAGATTTGGATCCAAAATGCTTCCAAAACACTTGACTACATCATCAGCCTGATAATGTACTGTGCCTTGCCTGCCATACACTATCCATTTGCCTCAAAAATCTAATTTCCTTTACCTATGGTCCTGGCACTTCAGCTCAACATCTAAAATCCCAATGGATTTACATTAATGGGGGCACACAGCATCTGTGCCAGGAGAGCAGAGGGCAGCACACCAGCTGGGAGTCTGTCTGTAACTTGTTTGTCAACTCTTGTTTGTGGAGGGGAAAAAACAGACAACCAGCTGTTGCATCTGTGCGTGGAGAAAACATCATGTTGATTCTGGTTTTTGTATTTTGGTCGAGTAGTCTGCTAGAACCTCAGGGGGTGTCAGGTCAGGACACTGTAATCTTTGGCTGGGATAAATAGTGGCTGCACCATTTTTCTCAGTTTGGGCTCCTGGAAACAAACGTCAGCTGGTTCATCAAAAACAAAGTGCTCCCCCGTGGGAGAGTTTAAACAGCTTACTGAAGAAGTGTATTACTTTTTCTTCCACTTCTGAAGTCTGCCCAGATTTTTCCTTCTGCCTGCAGCACCCTTGAGTTATAGGTCTCTCAGCCATAAAAGAGACATAATGTTCACCTTTCATGAGTGAGGGGCCCAGGAGCACTTGCTAAAGGCTGCATGCAGCTCTCTGAAAAATGTACTGTAGCTTTGACCTTGTTAGCTGCGGAAGACCCATCATGAGGGGATTGAGCATCCAGGCTGTGGGTGGATGTGAAGACCATGCAGGCAGAGGGAAAGCTTGTGAGCAGGTGGTCCCTGAGGTGGGAACTCCTGAGCACATCATTAAGTACAGGGGTAGTTGGTCATGGCTTTTCTGCTCTTGAGCCCCCAGGGCACAAGTGAGGGAAAAAAAAGGGGATACAGAGTTTGAGGATGTAAATAATTCTCAACCTGTTTTTCACTTTTCTGAGAGCCCAGGATCCAAGGCTATTTCCCCAGTGGGCAGTGGGAAGAAATTGTGTGCTGGGGGCAGACTTGGAATGGAGTGTTGGCTGGCCATTTGTCAAGTAGTGTGACCTTGAGCAAGTTATTAAGTTTCCCTGAGCACTGGCTTCTTCATTTGAATCAAGGGCATAATACTCTTTACCTCATAGGGTTGTCATAGGGATTAATGAGGTGACACAGGCGACGTGCTGGCCTCATACGGGGCACACAACTGAGTGCTTGATGAAAGTTTATTCCTTTCCCTTTTCCTAATTGTAGGGAGAAAACCAAACTCTGTGGTTCCATTGCCTGGAAAGCCCACGGGTTTGGGGACGATGAACCACATGGTTGTCCGCTGACCTTCAGGCAGTCTAGGAGTGATTATAAGGATGGCTTCAGATGTTGGAAGCACCAGGAGCTACCTCTTTGATCTGTCTGCTTTTAATGTTCTATCCTTACAGTAGTCTCACTGTAGGCTTTTTCAATACTGCAGGATTTCCTAATCCCCTTTAAATAAAGATCAAAACGGAGCCAGCTCTTGGCAGCATCTCCCTTTTTTCTTGGTCAGTACTCTGTAGAGGTTTGGGTTGAAAGTCCTAGTGACTGGCTCATGAGAACTGAGAATACAATATCTGGGCTCCAAACCAGTTGGAAAACCTAGTCACCTGGTAACTGACCCAACCCCTGATCTGTCTCTTCTTGAGTTTCTGAAATAATAAATGCTTCTGTGCTCCAAGGACAGTTTGAAATGCTTTATATGCATTAACACATTAATTCCTCACAATAACCTATAAAGTAGGTGGCCATTATTGTCACGCAATCACACACAATCATCCATTCATTTCACACAGATCAGGAAACTGAAGCACGTGGAGGTAAAGTGTTTGCCTCAGACCATGCGGAGGGTGAGTGGCAAAGCTGGGATGCTTCCATGTACATAAGCACACTGCTGCAATATCGGGGACTTAACCAACGGCCAGTTCTCAACTCGACTGCAGTTCAGAATAGGCCGTTTTGCAGAGAATTTATGTTCCACCTCACTTCAGAGATGCCCCCCATACCCCTTCCCCTGTGCTGTCCAGACATTTGGGATTCCTAGCACATTTCTGGGATTAACCTTCCCCGCAGCATCCAGGGGAGACTTAGGGAGTGAACACACAGCAATTCACAACTTGTGATGTCCTGGGGAATCATAGCTGTGTGGGCCTGACCACCTATTGCGATTGTCCAAAGATGCCGGGAAACACCTGCTCATTTAGTGCCAGGGTTGGCTCTAGGTTAAACACAGAGCTGGGAAGCATTTTTATTCAGACTTTAAAAGAAGGGCAAATACCCCAAAGATACAGATGCAGTGAAATGCCGGGACACCTGCACCCTGATATTTATAGCAGCAATGTCCACAATAGCCAAATTGTGGAAGGAGCCTCGGTGTCCATCGAAAGATGAATGGATGAAGAAGATGTGGTCTATGTATCCAACGGAATATTACTCAGCCACTAGAAACAACAAATACCCACTATTTGCTTCAACGTGGAGGGACCTGGAGGGTATTATGCTGAGTGAAGTAAGTCAATCGAAGGACAAACATTATATGGTCTCATTCATTTGGGGAATATAAAAATTAGTGAAAGAGAATAAAGGGAAAGGAGAGAAAATGAGTGAAAATATCAGTGAGGGTGAGAAAACATGAGAGACACCTAACTCTGGGAAATGAACAAGGGGTAGTGGAAGGGGAGGTGGGCGGGAGGTTGGGGTGACTGGGTGATGGACAATGAGGGGGGCACTTGGCAGGATGAGCACTGGGTGTTATGCTATATGTTGGCAAATTGAACTCTAATAAAAAAATTAAAAAAATAAAAGAAGGACAAAAAGGCAGAGTGAGCCAAGCTTTGCTGCCCAGAAGCCATCAGCCCTGTTGCTATTTCTGTCCAAGGGGGGCAGTAGGGCTCCGGCTCTGGCATGCAGTGAGTAGATGTGGCAAGTGGGGTCTCAGATGGGGGAGGGCCACCATCAATTTTGAGGTCAGCAAACATTCATCTTCAAAGAGCAAATGTCATAAGTGAGAAGAACTGCTCACTGGATAAGAAATGTGTGTTGAGTAGACCGGGATCCTACAGCAGGGAGTGTGGCCAGAGCAGGCATTGGGCATCACAACCAGGGCCCAGCATGGCCAGTGAGGGAAGAGGTTCCTATGCCAGGGAGTGTGGCCAGGGAGGGCAATGGACACTGCCCCTATCTCGTTGCTCCAGAGGGCAAGGTACTTTACAGATCCGTCCCAGAATGGGGACGTTCCAGGATACCTGTTTCCCCTTAGGATTGTGAAGTGACATGAGGACAGCATGAAGCTGGGAACAAGTAAGGAGCAAGCTCTCTCTCTCTTTAAATATTCTATTTATTTATTCATAAGAGACACACAGAGAGAGGCAGAGACACAGGCAGAGGGAGAAGCAGGGAGCCCGGTGTGGGACTCGATCCCAGGACTCTAGGATTACGACCTGAGCTGAAGGCAGATGCTCAACCACTGAGCCATCCAGGTGCCCCAGCAGGCTGCCTTTAACACACAAGCACACATGCATGGCCACATAGGCACCCGTACATACCCACACACACATATGCATACATGCGCACATGCACACACACACACACACACACACACACACACACACACACACACACTTCCCCTTGGCCCAGACTTCGGGGGCAGGAGCAGTTCTAGAGCTTTCCTTTAAGGCTTGGTGCCCTTGCCTGGGTGCTGACAAACACTGATGTCCTGGGTGGTGAGGCTGACTGGCTGCTCCCAGGGTTACAAGAGGAGACAGACTCGAGGGTGGAGCCAGTGAACTGTGGCAGCTGGAGATGGTGCATCCTCAAAGGCTGGGAGGAAGGCCTCCGGCCATGCTTCTAGCCTGACTGTTCATTTATAGATTCATTTCACCGTTCATTTAGAAGTTACTGTGTGCCAAGGAAGATTTATTATGTGTGCCAGACACTGCTGTCTAGGATGCGGTGATTAGCAAAATAGACAAATCCCTGCCTTCGTGGAGCTGACATTCCAGGGAGGGAAGAAGAATTGTTGAAAAGGTGAATGTATGTTCATGTTCGAGGCTGAGTGCTACAGAGGAGTAAGAGCTTAAAAGCAGATAGGGAGGGATGCGAGCTCCCTTAAAACGAGGTGTCTGAGCGGGGCTTCTCTGGGAAGAAGGTGTGCTGAAAGGAAGACCAGAAGGAGGTAAAGGAGGGGCCATGCTAACATGTGGGGAAAGAGAATTCCAGGCAGAGGGCACAGCAAGTGCATACTCCTGAGGCAAGAGTATGTCCACCCAGGTCAAGGGCAGTTCTGGTGAGCTGGGTTCTTCCTCTAAGTGACCCGGGAAGCCACTTGAGGGTTTTGAGCAGAGAGAGGAGTGAAATCATCTGGTTTCGCTGGTTGGGCTGGAGGCACTGAGAGGGTGGAGTCGCCAATTGCTGAGATGGGGAGACCGTCAGAGGCACCACTCTGGGGATGAAGATGAGGAATTGATTTTAGATATGTGAAATATGAGGCTTTTGCTTAACATCCAAGTGCAGTTATTTGGCAATTGGCAGGAAACCATTTGGAGCAAGATCAAGGCTAGAGGATACATATTTGGGAGTCCTGAGGGCAGGAATGAGACTGCACAAGGCCACCCTAGGAGTGAGGGTGGGCAGAGATGAGGAGAGATTCAGGGATGAAAGCCTGGGGCCTCCAACACTGGGACAGGGGAGCCAGCAAAAGCAGGGCATCCACGTCAGCATGTGCATTGTGCCCCTGGATAGTGCAGTGCACAACCTGTGTGGCCACATGCAGCAGCCCCAGGCAGAGAAGCAGGCGGCAGGCTGGAAAGGTGTGGTGTCCTGGAGGCCAGGTGAGGAGAGCACGCCAAGCCGGTGGGGGCCACGGACCGGGTCATGTGCTGCTGACTAATCACAGAGCGCCAGAACCTGGAGCTGACCCTCGGGGTGCAGGTGACTGATGGCCTGGACCAGAGTGGTTGTGGTGGAGGCCGGGAGGCCGTGGTTGGGGGTCTTGGGAGCTCTTGGGGGGCTCCATACAGACTCTGGGCTCTGGAGGGGACGGCAGGGGAGGCACGGAGGCTGATCACAGACAGCGCTGGTGGGACTCCTGAGGGAAGGGGAGCCGAGACACGTGCAGAGCATAAGGGGAGCTGTAGCTCCGGGCACTGGTCAGGTTTTGGAGGTGGGAAGGAGATGCCCAGTGGGTTTCACATGTTGTTGGGAACAACATGGCAGAGGGAATAGCTGAAGATGCGGAAAAGAAGGGGAAGGTCTGCCGAAGGTCTGGCTGGGGTGGGGGTGGGAGTGGGGACAGGCAGAGGAGGGGCTGGCATTGGAAGGAGCCACGACAGCTCATCAGTTCATCCTCCACAGGAAAGGAGGCGGGAGCACGGACACCGACGGAGGCAGGTGGCAGAAGCTTCTGCAGGTTCCCTCTAGATCACTCCAACTTTTGTAGCGAATGAGGACGGCAGTTCTTATAGCAGCGTGTGGGGGAGGTGACAGGGCCACTTGGGAGAGCTGGGGAACTGATGTATGCTTCCGGGGGGGAAGGGGCCTACTTGAGATTTAAGGTCGTAAATTCCAAGAGAAACCACTCTGCACAGTCTGTTTTTTTTTCTCCATCCTCATTGAGCCACGTGATGCAGATGCCAGAAAGGTTGGGGGGTGGGGGGCAGTGTTTGGCTTTAACAAAGACATGGTACTTGAAGAGGAGGGTTTTGACCCAGAAGGAGGGAACATGGTCTGTGGGACAGGCTGCTGAGAAAGGTGACTCTGGTAATTCCTCTCTCTGAATCCATGCTCTTGGGGAGTTCCATACAGACTCTGCTCTTGGCCCTGTGATTTAAGAAAAGGCTAGAAGCACCTGTGCCCAGATGCTTGTCTTCTCATTGTGCTCAGAGCCCTGGGGCTACCCCCTGTACGACCCCGAGCCAGCCCTCTGGAAGATGAGGGGCTCTAGGAGGAGAACCAAGGAGCCATGAGACAAGTGTGGAGGCTAATCGAGGCCATCCAGGTGCTAGCCAACCCATCTGTGGACCACAGATGTGCAAGAGAGCCCAGCAGAGGTCAGCCAGGAATAGCTTAAACGAGAAAGTTCACCAGCCCCAGAATCCCGAGAAAAGACCCTTGTGTCAGTGCTGATGCCACTAGGCTTTGGGGTAATTTGTTATGCAGCAGAACTAACTGGTGTAGTCAGAAGGCCACAGTGAAAAGCAAGGAGACCACCTCCCCTACCTTCAGGCGCAGTGGTCAGAGGCTGTGGAGGAAGCAGTGAGTTCAGGGGAGGGCCAGGACCCCATAGAGCAAGAGCGTGAGGATATGGGGCATTCTGGCAATGACTGGCTCTCTGGTCTCCAAAGCTCACAGGGGGAGGGCTTTAAGAGCTGGGGGAGAGTGGGCAGTGGGGTCAGAAGAAGACTGCTGGAAGCCGCCTTCATGGGAATGAGAGGGTGAGGTTGGTTACCTGGGTGTGCTGGGACCCGTGTTCATTCCAGTGCATAAACACATCCTGAGGGCTCACTGGGTGCAAGGTGTAGGGCACAGGCTGGTTATCGCAAGACTTTGTACTGTACTTTGTCCAATTTCGAAGTGGTTTTCCTCCTTTCAGGGCATATCCTGTGCCCCCTTCTCCTCACTATGTGAAGAACACGTTGCTTCAGCAGCCCTGTTGGTTACGTTTTTTTTTTTTTTCTCTCTCTGTGGGAACATGTTCTTGTTTGTATATATGAAAGTTAAAAGGAAATCAGATTCACCTAACAAGTTTTCATTGTTATAACTGAATCTGTTCCACTGGGTGAGGGCTATTGTGAGATGTGCATCCAGCCAAGATAACACGGACTCACCTGCAGTGAGCCGCCAGGCCCTGGTGGCACTCGTCGGGGTGGGAGATCTTGCAAGTTCCTCCTTGTAGCCTCTTTAGTATGTAAACCAGCTATTATCAGATTTCAGAGCCCATATTTATGTTTTATTAATTTGGTGTAGTGAAGTCCCCTCTCCCCTGAGTGCCATCAGGGAGGCATTTGTCCCTGAAGGCAGAGGACTTGCTCTCAGCAGGGACTTGGCCCCAACCTGCAACAAGAGCCATGTCCATCTGGCAGGCTGGTGAAGGCATTGGTCAGGTGTGCAACCCTGCACTTTCGGGGTCTCCTGATGTCTGGATGGTAAGCCCCCAACTGACCTCCTAGAGGGGAACCCCTCCCTGAACCAACCTTACCCAGTTGCCTCTTGCTCTAGAGTGGCACTGGCAAGCTTTCAGAACTACATAGTCCATGGGGAGAAGGGGGCACCTGGACGCCAAATGCTATTGTTTCAAGGACCTGGAGAGACTGACTTTTTGAGCCATGGCTTGAAAAATGGAGTCTTGTTTAATTTGTTCATTAAATGATTGGATTTTACAGCCCAGCAAGCCCCCAGGAATATCTCACGAATCCCCTGGGCATCTGAGGCTCAGAGAGGACCAGGGCTTTGCCCTGTGTGCTTCCTTCTCTTGTGCTTCCTTCTTGTGCAAGCCATATCTTCACGGGTGAGAGGGAGTTTTCTGCTTTGCTCTCTATGTGAAACAATCACAATATTTTATTTAAACAAGTTTGTGTTTGAAGGGCAGTGTGGTACACGAGGAGGATCCTTGGGCATCCATCCATCCATCCATCCATCCATCCATCCATCCATCCACCCATCCATTCATCCATCCATCCATGTATCCATCTATCCTTGTGGATGGGGGTAGAGTGGTGAAGGGATGGAGGGCTCCCTGGCTCACAGAGCACACAGGGCCCTGGGAAGGCTGACATTGGGTACCTTAGCCAGGGTGGTCAGGGTAGGGCTTCTTCAATCAAATGATTAGCTCTGAGACCTAAGAATGAGAAGGCACCAGCCATTTGGAGAACCCACTCAACAAATCCTGTGGTTTCTTCTTGAGCCATATCCCTGAAGATCATTTTGAAATGATCCTTTTTCCTCCTTGCTTCCAGTGTCACCTTTAACTCCTGACTGTTTGCCCTCCCTCTTCCTTGTTTGCCTCTAAGTATCTCTGAGAAGAGGTCCAGAGGAAGGCAGTAGAGGGCTGGGACAGAAACGAGGCTCCATCCCATTTCCTGTTCTATCATCCACAGCAGGTGCCCTTCACCTTCAAGGTTGCAAGACAGCTGCCATGCTTCTGAACGTTGGTGCACATGTCCCAAGCAGGAAGAAGGCAGGAGGGGTGAGAGCCACCTTTTCTTGAAGGTTTTTCTTTTGATTTGGAAGGCACCCATTCCTTAGGGACTTCTGCCTACACCTATTTGGCTAGGATGAAATGACACAGTCCTTTCCCTCCTGGATGCAAGGGAGGCTGGGAAGTCACCATTCTAACCTGCTGACCCTGATTATAGAGGAGTGCAGGGAGGCAATCCGAGAAGCCCCCACCACAGGAGGGTGCTCCTGTCTCATTCCCCTGCCCCCCTGCATTGGGTTCATGTTTGCAGTGGGAGTTACCATGTGGTATTAGATTAACCACACACACACACACACACACACACACACACACACACACACACACCTCCCCTTCCCCTGCAACTGTCAGCTGCTCCAGGGCTGGCATGGCAGAGGGGGAAGCAGACTCCCCACTGAGCAGGAAGCCCGATGCTCTGCCTGCCGCTCTCCCTGCTGGTGTTCTCTCTCTCTTTCTCTCTCTCTTTCTCTCTTTCTGCCCAATATATAAATAAAATCTTTCAAATAAAAATGACAGCACATGGTGAGGCTGGTGTGGGGAGGAGGTGAAGTGTGGCCTTGAGGACATGCAGCCTCCTCACACAAGAGCCTTTGTTCAGCCGAAGGGGGAGAAAGATCCCCAGATGTCTTCTCTCTCTGAGCATCTTGACTTGGGACATGAACACCCAGCTCAGTGTCCTCCAGTCTTCTGAACAAGACTTCTTGCTTGAGGATAGGGCATCTCCAGTTCTGGGTACAAAGGCTGCAGAAAGATGGTCTGTCAGCGGAGAGAATCACGAGGGAGCTGTGCCCCATGAAGCTCCCCTATAGTGTCCGAGCTATGAATTCTGAGCTTTGCCTGTAAACTGCTTCACTTTTCCCCTAAAACCAGCTGGGGCGAGTGAGCTTCTCATTGAGGGAACCAAAAGGTCTTGCCTGCTAAGCTGGTGTTCCCGATGATGCAGAGAACCTCAGGTGGCAGGGCAGACCACAGCAGCTTGTCCAGCTGGCAGTCTTGCCTGGGATCCTGGCCAGCCCAGGGTGGGGTCCCCAAAGGAAACTAAGAAGTGATGGATGTCCTTCTGTTTTCTGATAGAACCCCAGCAGGAGGCTAGGAGATGGAGTGTAGACATGCAAGGAGCACCCAAACCTTTGCCATGCGTGGGAGATGGTTATCTGGGACAGGAACATTCCCTTGAGGGTCTCTGTCCCTGTGTATAGGATGGGGGCTGTGTGGGGCTCGGGGGTTGCTGTGGATGCCCCTGGATGGACAGCATCATAGCTGCTTTCTCCTGCTTTATTCTCCAAGTGTTTTGCACTATGATAACCCAAAAGTATTTTCATTGCTTTTATGGGCTAAATTGTGTCCCTCCCCATAAATTCACTTGTTGAAGCCCTGACCCCAGGACCTTGGAGCATGATTGTATTTTGAAAATGGGTCTTTGGAGAGGTAGTTAAGGTAGAATGAGGTCATTGAGGGAGGGGTCCTCGTCACTCAACAAAGAGGTTGGGGCATAGACACACATGGCAGGAAGACGTGAGGACACCCATGTCCCATGCATCTCCCAGTGCTGGCACGTGGCTTAGGTGCACCACTGATCATGTTCTAGAAATTAAGGCAGGGCAGATATAAAGCAGATTTTGGAAAGAAAGTGACATTATGGGTGCTCCTGCCCCTTCACTTGGTTTCTCCCCGTCTTCTTTTTTCCTTTTAAAAATTTCTGTTTTAAGACTGTTCTTTGGCTCTGATGGTCAAAATGCTGTTGGGGGGGAAGGTGATGTGCTTATGGGGCTTGACTCCACCTCCACATGGTGGTCTGTGGCACCTGCTTCCTGGGATCTGTGAGACAGGGAGCTGATGCCACAGGGGTGCAGGGAGGTGGCGAGGCCTCTTCCATGGCCAGGCAGCACGGATCATCCAGAGAAGACGAGCTCCAATGTCCCAAATGGAGGAGAAGGAGGTGGAGGGGGGAGGGTTAGGGCTCCATTTAGGCCTCTGCTCAAGCAGAACCAATCCCATCTTGGGAGGAAAAGGGACCAGGAACAAAGGTGCAAATATGGTATTCAGTTCCACTTGTGTAAAGAAGGAAATGTAGAAAATATTGAACAAATACTGTCCCATATATCATGATAGTTATCAGGGGCAGTTGGACTCGATAGTGCAAAGGTGGGTGAGTTCAGATTTTTTTTTTACATCTCTTCTCTGTTTTAAAAAGTATCCAGGGGCACCTGGTTGGCTCAGTGATTGAGCATCTGCCTTGGCTCAGGTCATGATCCCAGGGGTCCTGGGATCGAGTCCTGCATCGGGTTCCCTGCATGGAGCCTGCTTCTCCCTCTGCCTATGTCTCTGCCTCTCTCTCTGTGTGTCTCTCATGAATAAATAAAATAAAATAAATATCTAAAATAAACATGTTATTTTAGTACTAGGGATAAAATTTCAAAAAAAGCAACTTGTTTCTTTTGGGTAGAGAAAGTGATGGAGGGACAGGCCTTTGGCGTCTCCCACTTGGACTCCTTATCACTTGAACCTGTAGGGACTCAGACACATCACATAACCTATCTGAGGTTCCACTTCCTCGTCTGCAAATGAAGAGCATAATAGCACCTTCTTTGGGCATTCAATTAAGGATTGCTGTGAAGTCATATTCATGTGGTTCCAGGCTTATCATGTGCCCCCATAAATGTGAGCTACTTCTGTAACTATAGCCAGGAGCATCGCTCGAGAGGAGGGAACCCATGTGAAAATCGTACTGATTCACTTCATGATGATAATCTTCATTTATTGGAAAGCAGGTCCTACCTTCTCTGTTGGAAGTGGATTTTGGTGGAGGCAGGGACCTGCCTGAAGGAAACAGGTCCCTTCCCCCGTCTTCTGGGGTGGTCTTTTTTTCCACAGCTTGGAGTTGGGCCTCGGATCAGATCTTGGGTCAGCACAATCAAGAAAGGGAATGTAGGTCATCCCGCCCAGAACTTCTGAAGAACTGAATTTGTGTGTGTTTGGGGAGGGGGCGGTTACCCAACAGGACAAAGTCCTGAGTTTGAAGCAGGGGGAGCACTCTGAGCGGGCATGTCCCACTAGTGGGGGGAATCCCAGGCTCAGGCACGATCCAGACATGCCAGTTCTAGATCCTTCATGGAGGCAAGGTTCTCGGTGCCGAGCTCTAATTCAAATAAATGACTGTTATTTATTCCCACTTCTAAAAAGGATGCTTATTGTTATATTTTTGTTGTTGAGTGATTTTTAGCTTTCTGCACACAGGCTAGCAAAAGGAAGGCTTCGACTGCTTCCCACTTCTCATATATTTGCCCTCAAGCACTAAAACATCTGAGGTGCCAGAGATGTTGCATGAACAGCAAGAGACGGCTCTGTGAGTTTTTTATCAAAAAAGCAAGAGACCCAAACAAGACCAAACCTTTAAAATTATTTCTTTTGTAGGATGCACACGCATGTTTAAAGCCTTCTGTGCTAGGGGAGGGGCAGTGAGAGGCCTTGGTCCTGCCCGCACCTCCCGTCCCCGTCTGGTTCCCGGAGGGACTACCTCTACCTCCGCTGTTTCTTCCTGTGCTCATAAAACACACGCTAAAGACCCAAACAAACAAAGCTCCCTTGAGACAAGGGCTCTAAAAACAGCAGACACTGCAGCTCTGTCATAAAGAGACTCCTCGGGAGCATCCATCACCATGTCAGTGTAACTCAAAGGCTTACAATTATTTCAGTCTGAGTTTTAAAGCAGCTCGTGCCAAAAGTGATTCCATAAATTTCATACATGCCCATGTTGGGCAGGAGGCCATGTAGCTTTCCTGATGTGTCTTTGGACTGTTGAATATTGGGTAGAACCTCCCCCCACCCCCAAAATGTACGGCGCCATGTAGATGCTCAGGGCAGATGGGAATCTGAGGATTCTGGATTATTCTCCCCATTGCAATGAATAGAAGCAAAGCATTTCTATGGAGGTAAAGTGCACTACCTACCCCCAGGTCTGTTCTTGTATGAGGTGAAGACATGCAAACACATTTTTTAAAAAAAAGGTTTTATCTATTTATTCATGAGAGACACAGAGAGAGAGGCACAGACATAGGCAGAGGGAGAAGCAGGCTCTCTGTGGGGACCCTGATGCGGGACTTGATCCCAGGACCCTGGGATTACGCCCTGAGCCGAAGGCAGACGCTCAATCACTGAGCCACCTAGGGGCCCCCATAGAAATACATTTTATAAAGTTGTTCTGCTTCAAATCCTTTTTTAAAATCAGGAGGAAGTACATATCCTGTATTAAAAGCACCAATTACATTTTTAAAAGATGCAATATCATGTTTTATGGTGGAAAATTCACTCTCTCTGCCTCATAGGATGGGGTGCAGAGAGCTCGGTCACTCTAGTATTATCCGCGTGACATGGTTCTATCTGTTCTTGGAAGTAGGAGAACAGGATAGAATGCCAAAGGGAACAGTAGCTTCAGAAAGCCAGATACCAGCGGCAAGGGCAGGGTCTGCGGCCCCCGCAGGCTCTGCTGGGCGGGGGTCCTGGGGCCGGGGGTGCTGGAGGAACCCTGCACTGAGGGGGGCTGTTCTGCTGCCAGTGAGCTCTGCAAGGTGGGTTTTCACAGCCACCCAGCCTCCAGCACAGGGGCCACCTGACTTTCTTCCCATCTCCATACAGAGGGCCCAGCTGAGCACACAAGGGGGAGTCTCTGTCTTTGAGACATTAACTTGGTTCCAAAGAAATAAGGTTATCCTAATCTCAGAAGAGTGTTGTGACTTGCTGCATAAATCAACCTTGCGCTGAGTATAAGTGGCTGGCAAAGTCGTCACGCTGTGCTCCTTGTCTTTGTGGGGCAGGGGGTGGGGAGAGGCAGGGAGGGAGGGAGGTCTTCCTCCACGCTGGGGGTCTGCAGGGTTCCTGCTGTCCTTCCTGGTCTGCAGGAGCTGCTCATTAATAATAATTAATAATTTAACAATAACAGCAATCACGTTTGGCGAGGTTAATGGGATGAAGGCAGTCACACACGATACCATCTTTCTGCCCACGGCGTCCACAGGCACGGTGAGGCCGGCAGAGCTGTTGGTTTGTGTCCAGGTTAAGGAAGCGAGGACACACATGGCTAAGCAGCCGCAGCTGACTTCCCTGTGACTCTGGGACCCGATTCCTGCCTGACAAATGGAACCAGGCTGACGCCAACCTCAGGCTCTCAATCTAGCCTGCGAAGCCAGCCTATTTTGAAGAAAACATAGCTGACCTTTAGGTTAAAAAAAAATAAAAAGCAACCCTGGTGTTTGTATGCCCAGCTCGGAATCTTGCTGGGTTCTGGAGCTGGAAGCAAAGGTGGCAGCGTAGTGGGTGGGAGGTTGGGGGGGTCTGTTTCTACGGAAGGCTCCACGAGGCTGCTGGGGGATGACGGTCCCGTGTGGTTCTCAGCATGTGAAAAGTCCGCCTGAACACACATGACTCTGAGAATGTCGGCATTCGTGTCCACGGTGATATCACGGAGACACCCTTGTCAGGCCACCGAGATCCGCACCCGCCTACCCCCTCTGCCGGCTGTGGGCCCCTGAGCCCTGGCAGGAGATGGCGGGAGGGGAAGGTGGACCCTGTTCACAAAGGGCCTGCCAGCCAGTTGTGCACAGTCACAGCTCCAACAACCTGAGGAGGGCTGCAGGGCCGGGCTGGGCAGGACCTCCCAGAGCTGTTGGAGGAGCCCCCTCTGTCGAGCCCTACCCCAGGTTTCTGTCGGTGGCTGCCCCAGGGCCAGGCCCTTCATCAGGGAGATGGAGAGCTGGTGGGGTTCAGAGTCCGGACATGGACCTGGTCTTTGTGAGCTGGGCTGGGGCCTTGGGGGACGGAGGTGCAGGTAGGCCTGTGTGGACTACAGGAGACCTTCGGGGTGACACCTGCTAGACCAGCGAGCAGCTGGCAGCACAGGAGAGATGGGACACACGAAGGCCTTGGGGGCAGCACAGCAAAGGACTTTCTAGCTATATTTGTCCATATCATTGTGACTGAAGTTATGTGACTCCTGGCGCCGGGGCCCAGGGGGATCGGTGTCGTGCCTGAATCGGCTTTCCATAAAAGTCAAACATGACAGTGAGCGGCATTGCTCTGTTTCAGGTTGCTCCCATTTCCTGGTTTTCATCTTGGAAAGGACTCCTTTGGAAAATGGTATTTGTGCCCCAATCATGTAGGAGAGACGGAGGCAGAGAGGCTCGGGAGAGGCCAGAGGTCAGCCGCGGACAGGGCCAGCCCAGGAGCTCCCCCATGGACTCCGTCCATACCGAGTGGACAACTGCCTAATGTATTTCTCTCCAAGCTGAATAAATGGGCCTTTATAGAAATTTAGTGGGGGAATAAGCCACAGAAGAAAAATCAAAACACTTAGAAAAATCTTTTAATGTTTTTATTTACACCATACATGAAAATACCAGCTTGGTCTGGGATTGGAGCTGTTACATAATTTATAGCCACAAAACCAATTCCTAATGCAATGTGTTCTCCCGTTTTGCAGGTCCCCGAGGCACCCAATCTATATTCCGTTCTGCCGAGGAGAGAACGAATGTCAGGGCCCCGGCAGGCAGGGAAGGGCGGCTTCCCGGGAGCTGCAGGAGGGAAGGCGGCTCGGAGGCGCGGGGAGGCAGACGCCGTGCGGATGTAGGACAGCAAAGTGGTTTATAATGGAAGGATTGTAATTTATTTTGACACTGATCATGTATTATTCAGCTGGAGTAAAAATAAACCTTATTAACCGGGAAAATAGATCCCCTTCTTCAGCCCACGCGATGCCAACTGCAACTTAATAGTGATGATCAGGACAATAGTGGAGTTTGCTCAAACATCTTATCGGCACTCGAAGAATCAAATCCTTCCCTGGGAAGAGATTTACAAACACGCAAGTGCATCTGCATAATACGCTGAGCCTCCCCTGCTGCGTCAGATCCTGACGGGTTCTGTGGGGCTGGAGCCTGGCCGGCTGGCCTTCATGTTGGCACAGGTGGGGCCAGTCCTCTGCTTGCTCATTCATTCATTCACTGACTCATTCATTCCTCTATGTGACACCAACTCTGTGTTAGGCATCTACACATGCAACCCCCCTTGGGATCCTCCCAACTCCATAAAACAAGTATCACAGCCCTTAATTTTGCAGATGACAGAGGTGAGGCTTTGAAGCACGTGACTGTGGATACCAACTTGTGACCTCCAGCCCTGAGCCTGCTTCAACCTTCCAACTGGCTGATGCCCCTGTAGTGTGTTCAGCAGTGTCTCCCCACCCCCCTTCCCCAACAATTCATGTCCACTGGGAAATTCAGGACACGATTTTATTGGAAATGGGGTCTTTGCAGGTGTCATTAAGGTAAGACGATGAAGTCATGCTGGATGAGGGAGGGCCCTGGATCCAATGACCAGTGTCCTTATAAGACAAAGAGACAGAGTGGAGAAGCCATGACAAAGGGCACAGGCTGGAGGGCTGTGCCTATAAGCCAAAGCACACCAGAGATTGTTGATTGTCACCAGAAGCTGGAGAGGAACATGGGACATATTCTCTCTCAGAGCTCCCAGAAGGAACCAACCTGCCCACACCTTGATCTCAGACTTCCAGCCTCCAGAACTGGGAGAAAAAAATATGTGTTGCTCTAAGCCTCCCAGTTTATGCATTTCTTAGGGCAACAGCAGGAAACAAAGGAGGACAGAGTTGGCTTCATTCATTCTTGCAAAGTCGAGAGAAGATGCAGAGGGAGTCAGGGGCCTGGCAGTGCCCGGCACTGCCCGGCAGCCAGCGGGTCCCCAGGGGTGTTCTGAGTAGGGCCCTAGGCCCTACTAAGCCCCTCTGGGCTCCAGCCCTGTCACTGCCGTGAGTCTCCAGAGGCAGGACCAAATGGGATCTCAGTTCAGCAGAGGCGGGCACAGCCTGGGGGCACTGAGCACGTTCATCGGCTGTGCAGTCGTCCCCACATCCACCTCCAGGACCTCTCCCTCTTCTCACTTACCCTCTCTGTCTCCTGCCACCCTGCCTTGTACCTGCCATCCCTGTGCCTGTGAGCTGTCCAGGGGATGGGCTCGTTCAGTGTTTGTCCTTCTGTGACTGGCTTGGTATCTAAGCAGGTGCAGGAGGACTGAATGAAGGAGCACATGTCACCTGTCAGGAGCATCGCCTCAGCCCTAGTGGTGCTCTGCTGGGCAGCGCCAAGCGCCCTGTGTCCTGACACCAGCCCTGGGTGCTAAGGATTCGGTATGTTTATGACCCTTTCATGCTCAGCAGTGCCCTTGTTGCTAGGTTCTCAGACCAATTGCATCACAGCAAGCTCGTCTGCACACCCTCCTTGCCCGCCTCTGCCTCTGCCTCTGCCTCTCTGACTTTGTTTCCCTCCTCTTGCTACCTCTGTCAGCACACACTGCTCCCTCTGCCTGGGTCTCAGTGTCTCTCCTTCTGCCTGGCTACCCTTACCCTGATCTTCCCCAGCGACTGTATATATGCATCACCCCTTGGGGAGGGCCTCTCCGGTCTCCCATGATCCCCAGCACACACCCCATCCCAGCTTGCACCCGGCATAGAGTAAGCGCTCAGTAAATGGGCAGCACGGACAAGGAGGTGGCTGGCTGAGCCTGTGTCTGCACTGGGTCTGGGCCATACCCAGCTGACGCCGGCAGAGACCCAGGCAGAAACCTTGTGTGTTCCTCTTTGTCCCGACAGAGACTTGCCCATGAGGAGGAGGGAATGATGCCCACTCGAATATCTCAAATGTGCCCCAGTTTGCAGAAGGTAGTGGGCCGGGGATAATTCTAGAGACCACAGTAAAGCACGCTTGCCCCAAGAGACAGGATGTGGGAGGTGACCAGGGACCGGGAGCAGCAACTGTTAACCAAAGTTCCCTGAGTGGACGCAGTGGGCTCACTCCATCACCTGCAGGCCTGTCTGGGTCCCATGGGGGCAGCTGCTTTTCCTCCTTTTGTGGGTTCCTTTGGGACTAGCTGAGCTCCCCACCCCCCCACTCCGCTGCAGCTCCGAGGAAGCCAACGTGGGGAAAACACAGGCCCCTGTTGGCTTGGGGTGGAAAACCAAATCAGGGGGTTTGGACTTGAGTGAGCACAAGTTTTAGGAATATTTTAACCACTTCATTTTGCTTATATCTTTATTTTTATGTGTGCATCGAAGTGATAGCCAATAAAAAGCCCTGTCTAATTAAGTCCAGAAGAGCTCCTTCAATACGTATAAAATAAAAATTGTAAGAGATAGGAAACATCGTGTCAGTTTAATTGGTGGTGTTTTTTCTTTCTTAGTGGTACATAAAGTAACGGAACAGTTTGCCATGGACCACATCTTAAATTCAATGAAACATTCTAAGTAAAATACAGCAACAGTTGCTACCTGTCAGGCACAATTGTACCTGTGCTCTGTGATTTAACTCATTTAATTCTATGACAGTCTTGCCGTGTGCCAGGTGTGCAGGAGGGAGGTTCCAGGTCTGGGAGGGAGGCTGCAGCTGAGAACCGGCTGATGGGGTGGGGGGGCAGTGAGAGGTACAAGCAAAGCCCGGAGGAGGTGAGGGGGCTGCACCTGTGCTTGGTGGTGGTGGGAGGGTCCCAGCAGTTCCAGAGTCACCTGAGTGCAGGGCCTGGGTCCCCGTGTCCCTAGGGAAGATGCCAGGCCCCCAAGGCCAGGCTGTGATGGGCATGAAACAACCAAGTGCCCCTGGTTCTTCATTGCTCTGAGGTCTGAGCCGAAGGACATTGACAGAGGAGCTAGCACCACCCCCTGGGTTGGCAGGAGGTTGTGCTATGGGTTGGGCTCCGCTGTTCTGTCCTGAAGACATGTGTGGTTTTGAGATGAAAAGGAAGGAAGGGGGTGACCCACATTTCCTCTTCGCTCCCTGAGTCCACCCTTAGCCTTCTGGTCTCCTCTGGCAGTGCACACACCCCCTTCACCACATGCCTCCCCCGGAGCCAGACAGGCCCACGGTGCCCTCCTGGGTTCTGCTCCCGGCTCTGCAGGCAGGGTCCTACGGTGGTCAGAGCACGAGGTGTCTCCTCTGTGGAGGGGCCAGACCTTCCGGGAGCTGCTTCGGGGGTATATGATGATGGCATCTCCAGGAACGTGGGTGCTGGGCCCGACTCGGACTCACCCTAATCTTTCCATCAGTACGCTTCCCCTAAAGAGGAGGCTGCTGTGGGGCAATGACTCACGCCCTCTGACCACAGCTTCCCTGCTTCCAATGTTGGGGCCAGACAGGCCAGGGTGAGCAGCCCCACACTGCCCCTGCCCCTGAACTGCAGTGCATTTTATTTTCACGTCTCAGCCACCAGGAGGATGACAACTGCGCCTGCCTGGCTGGCATGTGGGACATGCTCTGCGGCCCTAGAGACTGTCCCACAGGATCATAAAGTCCAGCCTTGAAGCTGGGATGTGTCAGGGCCTGCACAGAGCCTGGCTAACGTGGGGCGTGTGAAATACGTGGTTCCTGGTTTCTGCGTAGGTCGTAATATAAGGCTTCGGATAACGTGGGCCTTTATGCTTAGACATTGCTGCGATGTAGCTGCCCTGGAGCGGCCGGCACGCGTGCAGACCTTGCGAGGTAAGGAGGCCCTCCGTCTGTCCGCTGCCTGGTGGTGCTGGCTAGGGTCACAGGCGGGGAGGCCCCCTGGGTGGGTCGTGAGTCTGTGCCGCCAGCCCAGAGGGGGGTGAAGTGAGGCTATTGGTGACAGGGAGCTGATGGACAGGGGGGCCGAAAGTTAGGGAGTCTGGGCACCTTTCTGTGTAATTGGGACCAGTTACACCTGCCTGAGTACCCCCAAAGGGTGTCACGTGGTCGAGGTAGGAAGCTGGGTGGGGAACTGCCTCTGTACGGGGGACAGCGCGGGGTAAGGGCAAGGGTTATTGGTGGTGCTGCTGTCAGCTGTGAGCCTGCCACGGGCTTGGATCTCTGTCTTCCTGTAGGGCCGGGCTGGCACCAGGGGCCTGTTGTGTTCCCCACCCCGCCGGGAGGCAGGTCCCACACTGCCAGGGCAGAGTTGCCCTCCCAGGGACCCTAGGCCAGCAGGCAAGCTTCCTGCCACAGGCCCATGTTTCAGGGCAGAGTCAGGTGCTACACTTCCAGCTCCTTCTCAGCTAACAATGCCAGCAGCGGAGTTCGGGGTGACAGATGCAGCTCCTCTCACTGCTCACTCAGAGCCTAGGCCCTGTGGGTGCCAGCTCCTTTCAGCCGGCCGTTCCTTGTGTGGTTGTCATGGGAACCACCCCTGGCTTCTCCACCTTTGCCTGTGGCTGGCCCTGAGCCCCCCACTCTTTGTCTGCAGGCTTGTGGGGCGCAGGACGCTTCAGAGCTGGGGGGAGCTTTGACATCATTTTCCAGATGGGGACAGAGTCTCTGCCAGGGTCTTACAGCATATCAGTGGCAGAAGAGCCTGCTTGCTCCATCACCCTGGGTGTCCCTGCCAGTTGTGAGGCTCTGGGCAAACCATTGTCTCCCTACCTCCACTCGGCGGTGAGATGGGGATGGATATTATCCACCTCAGCCTCTGCCTGAATGTGGTTGGCTTTTCTAATCTATTGTGGGCCTAAGCAAAGGTCACCTGTCAGGTTTTGGCACCCAGGGAGCTCAGGTGCCGACTGAGAAATAGTTGGGATTTATGGAGGATGAGACAGGTCAGATGATGGATGTGTCCATGTCAAGAAAATGCAGACGGTGGGCTTCATTATTTCCTCTCAAATCCTGCATGAAGAGTGTCCTATTCCCTTCTGCTCCCCACTCTTATCTTCAGGGCTGCCGTACATAGTTGCTTAGGAGGAGCACTGCACAACCATAGAGGTGCCATTAGCAAAGATGATACTGTAAATGTCACAGATAGAGCTGCTGGTCCTCAGCTCTATCACGTAAGTTAGCCCTTGGCATTGTACTTAGCGGATGTTGGGGTCTTCTCTCATGGTTTATGGTTCAAGAGAAAGGTCTAATATTTCTGAACTGGAGAGGGCAGGGCGAGGGAGGGTGAGGCCGCAGGGGTATCTACTCTGTGGCTGTGTGCTCACAGTGACTGGTGCCTCTGGTGAATGCCCCCTGTCCTGCTCTGGCGAGATTGTCCAGGCCAGGGCGTGGGGACTTTCCCACCGCAGGGAGCAGTGGGATTAGTCCTGGAACATAGGGTCGGTCCACTCTGTGATTGCTCGCACGAACCAGCAATGCAGTTCCATGTAATTCACCATTGTAGATGCACCGGGGAACCTGTCCACCCAAACCCCAAATTCTTGCCAGCCAGAGACATTTGGTCACTGCAGTGGGTAGAGTGATGGTCCGCAGAGATGTCCAGGTGCTAACCCCTGGAAACTGTAACCGGGCAAACTTCCACAATAAAGGGGTGTTAAGGCTGCAAATCAGCTGATCTTGAGATGATACATTATCTTGGTTTACCCACTGGTGGGCCCAGTGTAATCACCAAGGTCCTTGAACTAGAAGAGGGTGGCAGGACAGGAGGTCAGGGCCAGGGCCAGGGGGAGGTAGCCTCTAGAAGCTGGGAAATGGATCCTCCAGGAGCCCCCAGAAGGAACTGGTCCTGCCCACGTCTTGCTTTTAGCCCCCTGAGACCCATTTTGGACTTCTGATATCAGCGAAAGAGTCAATTTATGTTGCTTTAAGCCACATTTGTGACTGCAGTGATAGGAGGCTCATAGCATTACTAGGGGCTCCTGTGTGTGTCTCTAAGTCGACAGATCAAATCATGGAAAGATACTAAAGCCTATTCTGTTCATGAAAGAACCTCAAACCTTAGGAAATTATAATTAAAGTAAAGCTGGGCTGTGGGGGGCTCTGTGGCTGTGCTGAGCCTGGATGTAGGTCCTGAGGGAAGCCAGCCCCTCGCGGGGGTTCAGTCTGCTCCTCTGTAGGAGGCTGGGCATGCGGACATGGGGCCCAGCACCTGGTGGCTTCCAGGGACACTTTGCTGACGTGCATCAGTGCCTGACTGGGCCGCTGGCCACTGTGCTATGACTACCTTCCTTGGCTGACTTGGGATGCTGGAGCTGCTGGGTGGGGGCCCCAAACTGACTTCCTGTTGGACTCTGCGCTCTGGCCAGGACTGCATGCTCTGTGAGCCTGGAAGCTTCCACCCTCCCTGCTTCCTTTCGATCCCTACCCTTGCTGCCCACCATCCTCCATGTCCAGCCCACCAGCCTCCCCTTCCTGAACTCTGCACTCTCTGTCTGCCCCCGGTTCTGCTCTCAATCACTACAGCTCCAGAACCTTCCACTCCTCACCTTCAAAAACAAAAGGGAAGTTGGGAGTCTCCTTGGTAGAGTAAGAGGCTTTTCCAGTAGAGACTGAAGAACAAGGGTGCATACCAAGGCCAAAGATGGGGTACAGGTGGCAGGAGCTGGTATGGGGCCCTGAGAATAACTGGAGCCAAGGTTGAGGGGCTAGTGTGTGGCCTGAATCCTCCAGGGCCACAGCTCGGGCCATGAACCTTGTATCCCAGGAGCCCGAGTACTGGCAACCCTCAGGGAAATAGGGGTGGTGCTGGCCCTCTGCTCCCTGGAGGGAGAATGAAGGGCTTGCAGCAGGCATTGCCATTTGCTTGTTTGCTCTTTGTTACATGAGCATTGGCTGTGGCTAGAATGTTTAATTGACACAACCTCCAGGTGTTGGTATCATCAACACCATCCCCCCACCGCCACCTTTTAGAAGGTACAGAACCAAGGCACAGAGAAGCTAAATAAATTACCCAAAGTCACGCAGCCAACAGATGCCTGATGAGGACTTGAACACAGGCTGTGCCAACGCCTGCACCCTCAGGTCTGGGGTAGGGCGAGGGCTCATTCTCTACTTCGGGCAGAAGGTGCACTGAGCCAGGTGCTGTGTCTATCACAAGCAGCACAGGTGTAGCCCATGGGCCTGCCCTGGGGCACACAGACACAGCAGGCCAGTAAGGATCCCAAGTCCACAGGACCCTCCATAAAGCACGGTGAGAGGGGGATGGGATCGTGCTTGTACATTAAATACATGAACACAGCATGAGTTGTTCCCATTACAGAGAGAACTGCTTCATGTGAAGGTCCTTGGTGGGGTAACTGCTAAGTGGCAGGCTTTCTGCAGACATTAAAATAGGTTTGAGTCACAGCCCTGTGATTTACTCCTTTCAGAGGGAGGGAGGCAGGAAGCAGGGAGGCCAAGCCCTGGGGCGTTTGCACCCACCCAGGAGTCCTCGATGATGTAGGGGTGAGGCGGTGCCTGTAGCAAGAGCCCTTGCTCAGCATGGTGATTGGGGCGCTAGAGGCACCCCCTGGCCAGAGCCCCTGGGTCAAGAAAGACTCACCAACTGGAATGATGTGGGTATGAGGGAAGACTGCAGGGCTGCCATCGCTGACCCCCCTCAGGGCAGGTCCTGGTGGGATGCAGGCTGAGCCAAGCTTCACAGATCCTGTGGTTTACCTGGGCTTTGCAGAGTTGAAATAAACCTGCTTCAAAGTGGTGTGTGGAATGGAGACTGGGAGTTCCTGGAGGTAGCCCTCCAGCAGGGGCTGGACTTGGGGACCTGACCATTGTGTCATGCCTCCCTCCCTGATTGTCCTCCTCCTGGCTCTGGGGGCCTCTGCCTGGCCTCTCTCCACATGTCCTGATGCCCTCACACTCATGTGGTCCAGCTGTGTGCATGTCCCTGTGTCCCCTATAATCCTCAAGCAGGCTGCTCACAGGTTGTCCCACGTCAGAGCCACCAACACTTGTCATCTTATGGTTTCTGGGAGTCTGTAGAATCTAGGGAGCCCTTAGCTGGATGGTTCTGGCTCAGGGTCTCCCATGTGGCCAGCTAGGATTGCCGTCTTATCTGAAGCCTCAACTGGGGCTGACAAGCTATCTCCAAGCCCACTCACATGGCTGTTGGCAGCCTCAGTGCTTGCTGGCTGTTGGCTGGAGGTATCCGTTCCTCATCTGGTGAACTTCATGTCAGGCCATTGGCCTTCCCCAGAATGCAAGAGAGGTCGAGGGACAGAGCAAAGCCACAGCATTTTATAACCCAATCTTGGAAGTGACAGCTGCATTGTCATCTTCCATTGGTCACACAGACAAGTTCTGATAGAGAGGGAAGGGATTGCACAGGAGGTGGGGCCCTGGGGATCATCTCAGAGCCTGGCCACCCAATGCCCACCCTGACCCATCAATGACCCCAGCCCCAGTGACCCCTGTACCTGCAATGGGGCCATGACTACCCACCCCCCCATCACGTGATGAGTGGACCAGCAGCTGCCCTGACCCTTATGCATCTCTGACTCCTGATTCCTACTGTGGCCTTGGAAGGGGGGCACTTTCTGGATGCATCAAGATCCTACATCAACTATGTGGTTTCCGCTCTTGTTCAATTGTTGTCAGAGAGAATGACTGAGGAGTGAGTGTGTGAAACACTCCATATCCCCACTGATACTTGACAAGCTTCTCTTTCTGCCCATTGGCATTGAGCTTCTCAGATGTAGCTTGGGGATTGTGGTCCCGTCTAATGTCTGGTGAAGGACATCCCAGAAAGATAATATGGAGCAAATACACCCACTTCCCTGCAGCTGCCACAAAGCATGCTGTGCTTGCGGACATCACTGCTAACAAAGGCCCCTTGGAGGACCCTGGGTACAAGTGTCCTTGTGCCTTGAGAAAGTAACCTTTGTCTTCAAAGCAGGCGGTGTTTCCGATAAGGTGTCTGGATGGATAATGTGTTGCCCTGGCAATAGTATTTAAATCAATGTCTTTGTTTTCTTGAAGGCATAAATGTTGTTATTTTTTCTTTATTAAACCAGAAGAAAATCACGAGCACATTTTACTTCTCCCACAAAATGGAGGAAAAAAAATAAACAGTAGAAAATTCCCCCCATGAATCCTGTTGGATTCTTAAAAATTTAAGCAAAGTGTTTGAGAATCTAATTACATTGAAATGAACAATAGCTCCATAAAGAAGACTGATTTATTCAATTGTTAGAGGCCCATTTCATACCTATTTCAACTGGAGGGTGCTTTGGGACTCCCTGTTGCTAAAATCAGATGGTCCAGGTGGGATGCATGTGGTTTTCTGCAGCTGCAGTGGGCTAATGACATTTGCACAGCCACGTCCTCTTGGCCATGCTCTACAGTGTAGAATGTGGGAGATGTGATCATATGATGTTTTATATTTTGAAATGAAGGTAAAGCCACCCCTACGAATAAACAGTTGGTTCCCTGCAGACTCTCTCTGAGGGGTGGGAACCTTTGATCAGGGTGGGAATTTTGGTTAAGCTACTGGTTGGGCCATCTGGTCAACCTAACCAACAACACCCATCCATCATCAGCTACAATAGTGTGTATGCTCTGCGCCTTCTAACAAAAGCTCAATGATTACTTTTTAAAAATAGATGATCATTTGCAGAGTACATAATCCATCCATGCCGCTGGGTGCTCTACATTCTATCTCTGGAGAAAGAAGCTTGCATATGGAGAACACATGACCCTATCTTGGCAAAGCCTGGTCTTTACTGAGTCACGTTTTCTGTTATGCCCCTGACTTTTGCTGAGATCTTTCTGAGCAGCAGCTGCATGAAGTGCAGCCACAGTCCTTTTCCACAAAAATGTTGTCAAGGACGTTTTTGCTTTATCCCTTGGGGTTCCCACATCAATTACACAGAGTCCTCCTTTCAGGAATGTGCATGCTCCCTCCTTTCTGATAAGTGACTCTGTCTTGTTCATAACCTGCTATCTGTTCTGCAGGGAGCTTGGGGCCACATCCAAATTCCACTATAGAAGCCAGTCTTCTCGTTCCCTCTTGTTCCTGGTTCTTACCATCCTGTGGTACTTGTTTCCCGAGTAATAATCACTAATCCTCCATTTCAGGGGATAGTTGTCATCATTGGGAAGTATGGGGATACGAGGGCAGATTCAAGTGTTTTAGATTCAAGTGTAGGCTGTGTTCAAATCCCAGCTGTGTGACCTTTAGATAGGTGATGAGCTTCTCTGAGCCTAACTATTGCAAATTTCCATATTTTATGTCAAGGGAGCCCTATATAGTAGGAGCCAGAGCCTAGCTAGGATCCAAAAAACCATTCAGTTTCTCATAAAACTTTTAAGTAAACAAGCACATTTTAATTAATATTTCCATAGGGCACACAAAAGGTAGATTTATTGACTATCTTACTATTTTCAATCTTCAGAGAAAGACAGATGGGATTTCAATACTGCAGGGTTGGAAAACTTTCCTCCGTGTATTTTTGGAGATGAGCCTCCTGAAGCTATGGGGGGTCTTTGCTGCTTAAGAACTGGGGAGGCAACCAGCATTAATTCTCAGACTTACTGGGCCATGGAAGCCTCTAGAATTTTGGCTCCAATTCCAGTATGTGTGGGGTGCTCCCCCACCCTCATCTACCAAAAAATCTCAGACACCAGCTGGGTATCCTACAATTCAGCTGCATTCTGACACTGTCTACCTGGAGTTAGTGTCAGGTCCTACACTAATTAAATGGCTCAGGCCCACAAACATACCTTCACCTTCAGATGCCACTCACAAGCCCAGTTTGTCACCTGTACTCTTGACCAATCAGCTGTAGATCAGATGTTCCAATGACCCCACCCCCTCCCTGGGGTTAATTTGTTAGCATGACTCACAGGACTCAGAAAAACAGTTTGCTTACTAGATCATTAGTTTATTACAAGAGGATATAGCTCAGGAACAGCCAGATGGAGGAGAGGTATAGTGCAAGGTATGTGGGAAAGGCATAGAGCTTCCACGCCCTTGGAGAAAGCCGCTTTCCCCATGCTCCCCATGTGCACTGACCCAGAAGCTCTCCAAACTCTGTCCTTTGTTTCATTACATAGACATGATTGATCAAATCATTGACCAATGGTGATTGATTCAGCCTCCAGCCCCTCTCAGCTGGATGGGAGTACAGAGGGAGTAGGTCTGAAATTTCCAACCTTCTAATCACATGGGAGGCTACATTGGCTTCCAGCTCCCAAGTTAGGTGTGGTCCCAAAGTCTCCTCATTAGCATAACAAAGACACCTTTATTGCTCTCAGTACTTAGGAAATTCCAAATATTTTAGGACTCTGTGCCAGGAAAGGTTTCAAGACAAAGTATATACTTCTTATTATGAGTCACAATATCACAGTTTTCTCATGAAGAGCATCCCAGGAACCCACTGAAGGGAATGCTCTAAGGGATGAGGAATGGACTTATTTGCTGTTGCCCTTAAGGATCACCCGAGGTATGATGGGGCAGGCAGGACATGATGGACTGGTCAGGCTTTAGAATGCAGATGCCTGGGCCTCCTCTCCCTGGACTTTCTGGTGCAGTGGGGCTGGCTGGAGTCCCCAGGAGCTGCATGTCCTACAGGCTCTTGGGTCATTCCCACATTCTGCTGCTGGGATTGGGGAAGCTCTGGGCCTGGTAACCCTGGTTCCTTCCCAGCCTGGGGGTGGGTCAAGCCACCAACGCGCCCGGAACTGTTTGTCAGAGGCTGTCGCTCTTCCCCCATGTAAACTACCAGGAACAAACCACATTAAAAAATCATTACTTACTAAAAAAAAAAAAAAAAAAAAAAAAAAAAAAAAAAAAATCATTACTTATTATCCCCTTTGGCTTTGGGTGTTTTCCTTTGGAAGTAACTTGGCACCGGAGATGATAAAGCCAGGAAGGGAGGGTCCTGGCAGGAGTGTGTTATTAAAACCCTCAGTTTAATTCAGATTGATGACAGTGTTTCAGAGGCCGGCCTTCCCAGCAGTAATTGAGTTATGCTCCCTGCTGCAGGGTCCCACCAACGCCATCCTGGGGGCGAGGGGGTGATTTATGCTGAATTCCCAGGCCCACCTCCACGTCCCTGATGCCAGATATCTGACTACTGCTCCGGGCTACTGGCTTTTCACATGTATGCCTCGGGACCTGGGAGCAGAGGTGAGGCCCTGGGTGGGTGGGGCTCTGCCTTCTGTCCCCCACTCTGTGGTCTAACCAACAAGGCAGAGCAATCCTTCTGGAAGCTTCCATCCATGGGGAATGGATGCTCCTCCATCATTCCTATTCCAGGGTTCTTGGCTGCAACCATTTGTCACATTGCCCGGCTTCTCTGGTACATCCTATCACTCAGCGTATCTAGACAAAATCTCCTCTCTATCTGGCCTGTGCTCATCCATCCGGCTTTGGAGGGGCATCTGTCCTCTAACTTCTGTCAGGTGGGGAGCTCTGTCACAGTGCCAGGCACTTCCTCCCCCTCCCTGAGCCCTGCATGCACTTTCCACTCAGCTGGGTGGGTACCTCACTGCTGAGCAGAAACAAAGGAGATTCAGGCAAGAAGTCCCAGAGATTGGCAGAAATGCTCTGGGCACCTAGAATTGTTGAGACTTGTGGTATTTTAAAAGCTGGGAAAAAATAAAGAAAGTTAACACTGAACGGGGCATCGATATTCTAGACCTGGTTTTAAATGCATTACACGGATCAACCTATTTAATCCTCTCATATTAATTCTATGATATAGGGAGTTTTAGCATCACTATTTTATTTTTTAAAGATTTATTTATTTATTTATGATAGACATAGAGAGATAGATAGAGAGAGAGGCAGACACAGGAGGAGGGAGAAGCAGGCTCCATGCCGGGAGCCTGACGCGGGATTCGATCCCGGACTCCAGGATCACGCCCTGGGCCAAAGGCAGGTGCCAAACCGCTGAGCCACCCAGGGATCCCGCATCACTCTTTTAAAGTTAAAAAAAGAAGGACACAATACAGAACTTATGAATGAAAAAGAATCAAAAAGGATTTAAAAAAAGAACATTATGTAATCAAATAAAGAAGAGCTATTCATTATACAAATATATGCACCTAACTGCATAGCTTCAAAAAAAAAAAAAATCAAGCGATGCTGTCAGAAATCCAGGGAGAAATGTTAATGGAGTTTTTAATGACAGATCAAAGTAAAGGAAAGATACTGGAGTCTTGTCTAGTGCAGTGGGTGTGCCCTTCACTGGTCCACCCATGGGGGTTTGATATTGGGTCATAGGCGAAGTCTCAGTCAGTTTCTAAGAATTAGTGTGAAATAAATCATATGCTCTAACCATACATAAATGACATGCAAATTAACAAAACGGTTGTTTTTTCTGAAACCCCAATTTTGGGGGGAACTCATTAACAGATCTCTGAATAACTCATGGGAGTGATCAAGGAAATCAAGACACAGAATAAGTCATAACAGAATTTGACTTGTCAAAATCCACGGGAAAGAGCCAAAGCAGTTCTTTTTTTTTTTTTAATTTATTTATGATAGTCACAGAGAGAGAGAGGCAGAGACATAGGAGGAGGGAGAAGCAGGCTCCATGCACCGGGAGCCCGACGTGGGATTCGATCCCGGGTCTCCAGGATCGCGCCCTGGGCCAAAGGCAGGCGCCAAACCGCTGCGCCACCCAGGGATCCCGCCGAAGCAGTTCTTAAGAAGAAACTGACAGTAGCTGATGCATTTATCTGGAGGCAACAGGTGTTGGAAGTGAATGAGGCATTTAACTTAACTGGCCCTCCCCTCTCCCCACCAAGAAAAAAAGGAAACTAAGGTCAAGGCAGAAGCAAATGAAAAAGATAAAACCTGTAGAGAGGGTAACCAAACCCAAAATCTGTTTAAAAGAAATGAATATGTTAGGCTTCTGGAAAGACCAATCAAAAGAAAGATCGAGCAGCTGGAATAAATAAGAAATTAGTGTCATGAACAGGCTGATTTTACCCTTTAAACTGCTACTTAGATGGAGTGGATAGATTCTTATAAAAAGCATAAAATGCCTGAACTCGTGTCAGATCAAACACAGCCGGCTTGAATAACAAACACAGGGAGGGAAAGAAGTGGCCAAGACTTTCTTCTACCAATCAGCAACCGCCCCCAAGTCTGGATGATTTTTTGGGAGATTTCTACAATATTTCCTAGGAGCAGGTAATTTCTGTTTCATACAATATATTTGGGAAAGTCAAAAGTGAGTGGCATTTGTGTGGCTCATTTTGTGAATTAGGTATAATCCAGATTTCATAATCAAGGACAATGAGAGTAAAATAAAAATATTACAGGCCTGTTTTATGTATGAGCAAATTTGCAGAAATCCTAAGTAAAATGTTAACTGAATCAAGTAGTGTGTCAGAGGAAGGACACTTGATAAAGCAGGGTTTTACGGAGAATGTCTAAAACTCTCACTGTCATTCACTGTGGGGCTAGACCCAAGGGAGTGTCATGCTTGTATCTCGATCAGAGCAGTAAAGACATTTGATAAGGCTCAGCACCCATTTGTGATAAGATATGAAAAAAAAAAAAACCCAACTCAACACTGAATCCCCACATAAAAAGAATCTGGGTGGATTAAAGTCCTACTAGGAAAAGCAGAATTTAAAGAAAATGTAGGAGAAAGTCTGTCGTTTTGGAGCAGGGATGCCTTAAATAAAAATTCAAAACCTCAAGTCATCAAGCAAAAAATCCGTACGTTTCTATCAGGGCCAGAGATTTTTGTTCGGTGAAAGACAATACGGACCAAGTTAATACACAGCTGGGCAAATGAGGAAGGATATTTGCAATGTTAAGAACTGACAAGGGATTAAGATCTACAATTTACAAGGAACTCCTGCAAATCAAAAAGACGAGCACAGGGACCCCAGTGGAAAAATGGGCAAATGATACAGGCAGATAATCGATGGGGAGGAAACCCAAAGCTAATAAGCATGAGAAGAGAAGCTCAAAGTCATTCGGAATCACACAAAGGAAAATTAGGACAAGATACCACTTTGCATCTATTGGACTGGGAAAAATTTACAAAGCGATTAAGCCAAGTGTTGGTGTGGACGTGGGCTGCGGGAACACCCATAATGGCGGGGGTGGGGGTGCGGGTGCTGCAGCCATCGGGGAGGCGGTGGGGCGGCAGCTGCTTGCTCTGCACGTGCACACCTGGGGCCGCAGCAGCTCTGCGCTCTCAGATCCAGCCCACGGATCGGATCCAGCCTTCCCAGGGCCCCTGCAGGAGGTGGCAGGTGTGGCTGTGTCCTGGGGCTTGCCTGGGGGCCCACCGCTCCGTGGGACGGTGACCCCCCCCCCCCCGTGGTGTTCAGCGGACTCGCACTGTGGAGTGCTGTGTGGGTAATGGAAACCACGGGCCGGCGTGCACACGGCAGCACACATGGCTCCCCAAAACCCAGTGGTTGGAGCCAGAGCAGAATGAGGGATATGTCACAATGTCATTTACACAAATAAAACACCCAGGCCGGCAAGGCCACAATGCCGATTTGCTAAGAGTAGCCAGAAATCTATGGTGATCAAACAAAATTGTTGCCTCTGGGAAGGGGAGGCTATGGGAGCAAGTGGGAGTTGAAGGGGGAATATGCACCCAGTGATAAAGAGGAGTGGGAACCTTGCCCAGATCGGGTGGAAATATGGCAGGTGATAACCATATTAACTCCACCCCTCTGCAGCGGGGTCCCTTTATTTGTTTGTCTGGGCCCTAGAGGTACCCTAGGAACCCAGTGAAGTGGCAGCAGCAGCCACATTCCCAGCCACGGTGCTACGATGTCTCGCAGCGGGGAGTGGGGCCGAGCTTCAGCTCCAGAGCGGAACAGAAATGCGTGAGCGTCCTGTGAATTCCTGGAACGTGTGCATTCAAACAGCCCCTGGCTAAAACCATGCATGCCTGTGTGCACATCTATGCACACACCCATGTGCACACCCACGCGTGGACACTTGTCTTCAGCTCAGGGAGAGGGTGGGCAGGCTTCAGGGGATCTCGCTCTTTTTTTTTTTTTTTTTTTGTGCTGAGATGAGATAACCTCGACAAATTCTTTTATTAAATTCAGTATCTTTGACCAAGCACAACAAAACCAAGAAGATGAATTACGAAAATGAGGGTTGGCCTTCCATCACCGAGGGCTGCTGTTGCAGCAAGTGCGTCCAGCTCGGGCTCTGCCGCAGATGAGGTGAGCAGGTGGTGCTCGTCACTCTCTTCTCTAGAGGCGATAACCATCCTGCCAAGGTTTAGCTTCTCAGGACACCACGGCCTCGCTGATGCACAGACACCCCTAGGCCGTCTGTGCAGGAGGCATTTCTGGAACAGGTCTCTGTGCTTCTGCTGGATGAGAGCTTGTGGGGCCACCGGGAGGGTGCTGGCTGGGGAACAGGGGGCCGAACGCTAGTGTGTGGAAAGATGCCACCCCACGCTCTTGTCCTGAAATGCAGCAGCTCTGGCTGAGGGGAAGCAGGCCCCGGAGCCTGCCACCCCTGGGTCCCAGGTGGTAGGTGGCGCCTCTCTGAGCTGAGAAGAGAGCCAGTGGCAGGAAGAGCCTCAGACGCCCTATGAGGGATGTCAGGGTGAGGGAGGAGTGCGACCCGACACCCATGCCCCACGAAACAGTCGACTTCCCTCTCAGAGTGGCCTTCTAGAGCTGCCCCTCACACCCCTGCCCCCCATCACAGGTGCCCGAGGCCCCCCTGGTGCGCCTTCCCCACCACCCATGCTGCCCCCCACCAGGGCCCCCCCTCCTTACTGCTCCAGCTGCCCTTGTGAATCCTCCAGCACCCCCAACCCCACCCCTTTCCTCTCCCACCCTACCTGGCCCTCCTTCCACAGTCTCAGTCCCAAATCTCGTGCATAGCTGTGTGACAGGAGCCTGAGCATCCTACATTAACTGCTTTTTTTTTTTTTTGAAATCATAAAAATCTTAAGTTTTCCAAACTTGATATTTCCATCCCCATGGCTCTGTAGGCATCTTTGTCCCAGGCAGCCAGTTCCAGGAGAGCCCGTCTCCTGTATGGGGGGGGCCAGCCTGGCTCCTCCTGGGGGGGTTCTTGTGAGAACCCCACAGAGCAGGACCCCCTGAACTTTGGTTCCTTATAGCTGTTGCTCCCCGATTCTCGTCTTGGAACATGGTACCACCACCTACTCAGCTGCTCAGGGTGAAACCCTAGGAGACCCTGGGACTCCTCCTCACCGTCAGACCTTCTGGATGCAATGTTCATTATGTGATGGGCTAGACCACTGTCCCATCAGGGAGGAGGGTGTTGCCACCCTGACTCCACATACCACCTCGGCCTAGTAGAGCCTTGGTCCGTCTGTCTGTCTGGATAGGTGGGTCTGACCTCTTCTTTCCAGCACACACACCTACATCCAGCTCTCCCCCTCCCAGGGAAACCTCCAGAGCCGCCTCCTTCCTGGCCCTCGTTCTGCAGCGGTCACGGCCAATGTGACTTCTCTGTACAGAGTCCTACTGTGTGCTGGGTCAAACGGCAGCTGCTCAGGCTGGCCTGGAGGTCCTGGGAGGCCGGCCTTGCCCTGTCCCCTCCCTCTTCTCTGCTCCGCAAACTTCCACTCACTAGTCATTATCCCGTCTGTGCCCAGTGCACCCCAACTGACCGCCGAGTGTTTGTGGGGTTCTAGGCATGGCAGGGTCCCCCTCACAACCTGATTTTATCCTCTTCCTTGCAGTCTGGCAGCTGTGGTACCCAGCATGGGGGAAGTGACAGAGAGGTGGCAGGATTCCTGTCCCAGGGGCAGGAAGGGCAAATGCTTGGGTGAGCAGTGGCACAGCCCAGGGGCAGCTCAGCGGGCAGCCCAAGTGCTCCAGCAGAGAGGAGCCGCTGCGGGTGCCGGGAGGGGCTGGGGACCTCACACAGGCTCCCATCTGCCGAGATGCTACCTGCCGGATATGCAAACAGACCATTACTATAAACTAGACCCTTTTTGGTTCTGAATCCCCCATGTGTGGGGGTGCAATGTGGCTGACTCTCCACTCGGGGCTGGGAAGGCCTATTGTGCTCCATCCACCAAGACAAGGCTAAGCGCTGTGATTTTGAAATTCAGGACCGATATGCACTCCATCTGGCTGAGCAACTCCCTTTAAGGCTGGCTCGGGTGGTCGTTAGGGTGATGGGAGCCTGGGGTGCTGAGGCGGGGCCCCGGGGAACCCGCCAGAAGAGGCAAAGGAGAAGGAAAGTCACTTTGGAGAGGACACACTCGGGCATGTGCACGTCAGCGCAGGCTGGAAACCCTCCAACAGGACGACAGGCACCCAGCCGTGGCCCCTGGTTTCCGAGAATCTTGCTCCCTTCCAGCTCCTGGTCCCTGGTGCCACCTGCAGCCCAGGGTGGGTCGGGGAGGGGGGCAGGCCATCTGCAGCCCCTTTGACCCAGGGAAGCCCCCGGGGGGCATTGCCCGCACCCCGGCTCGGGCACCTGGCAACATTAGTGCTCTATTGACCCGTGTTTCTTTTGGCATCTCAAATTAATCTCATTTTATGTGGATCGTGATGGATTTTAACATAAGATAACAGCAAACCTTTGCCAACGTCAGGCAGCTTGATAGCTGAAAACTTTGATTAAAAATGTTAATAGTCTGGGATGACGGAGCGGTGTAGGGCCTCTGCCATTCACAGTGATGTACATTTTCCGCCCGAGACAGGAAAATCTATTTTCCTACTTTTCCCAAAGGATCCCCACACCCCCAACCTCCCCAAATGTAAAACTCTCTGAAACAAAGTTTCCTTAGGAAATTAACCTCCAGGCCTTTACCGCGGCTTCCCTTTACTCAACTCTGGTCGTGGCCAAGCCTGGATCCTCGAGAGGAGGGTGAGGAAGAGTGAGAGTCGCCCTCTGGGATGCGGGCTCCCCGGCCTCCCTGGCCCAGGGCTGCATCCTTGTTCTGCTTCCCTAGGGCTGCTGAACGCATTAGGCGGCTTGGAACCACAGATATGTGTTCTCTCACTGTCTAGGGGCAGAGAACTGAATTCTAGCTGCAGCAGGGCCCCCGCGCTCCCTCCGAGGGCTCTGGGGGGGCTCCTGCCTGCCTCTCCTGGCCCCTGGGGGCCCTGGGAGTTGCTGGGCTGTGGCCGTGTCCCGCCCAATCTCTGCCTCCATCTCCACATGGACCTTTTCCCTCTGCGTGTCTCTCGCAGGGCACCTGTCATGGATTTAGGCACCCCCTGCCCCCCGACTGCCGCCCGGTTGCTCCAGTATGCTCTTATCTTGAGACTCTTAATCACATCTGCAAAATCAGGCCCCATTTTCCAAATCAGGTCCCATTCACAGGTTCCAGGGACTAGAACTAGGACATATCTTTTTGGGGTGCCACCATTTAATCCACTACAATCCTCATACCACCCCAGGAGGAGGGTTATAGGGAAAGAACAGCTTTGGCTCAGCGAGAAGGAAGCATGGCCAGACTTGGAGATCCCGTGTTGGCGACGCTGGAGGAGGAGCACCCCCACCCTGGCTTGGGGGAGTGTGTGTGTGTGGCTCCGCATTGAACTGTGTATCCCTGAATCCACATATGGGAGTCCTGGCCCCCACGTGATGGTATCTGGAGGTGCGGCCTGTGGGAAAGGAGTAGGATGAGATGAGGTCACATGTGTGGGGTCCTCTGATGGGATTAGTGCCTTTATAGGAAGAGACAGATGCCAGTGAGCTGTCTCTCCCTCTCCCCCCCCCCCCCCACCTCCTGGCCATCTCCTGTGGCTGACACAGGAGGTCTCAGAGAGAAGGTGCCAGCCGAGAGTCAGGAAGTGGGCCTCGCCAGGAACCGAACCTCCTGGCCCCTGGGCCTGGGCTCCCCAGCCCCAGAGCCCAGAGAAGGGTGCATCTGTTGCTCAGGCCCTGGTACTTGTGGGGTGTTTCATGGTGGCCTGAGCTGATCCAGCCCGAGTTGGGGGAAGAAACACATGTAAGCAAATATTTCTGATGCTGCGTGGCTGTGACCAAACAGGTCGTGAACAGGGTCCTCCGGGGCAGAGAGGCTCGGGGAGGCGGGGGAGCAGGAACCCCGGGCTGAGCGGACCGCGAGGCGGAGCTCGGGGGTGGGACAGCCCCTGTGTCGGGGAGCGGGCTGCTTGGTGGGGCCGGAGGTGGGGTCTGCAGGGGCCGCAGGTGCCTTCCTGGGGGCTTCCGTCTTCTCTTCGGGGGCTGTTGAGTTTCTAGGCAGGGACTTGACTGGAGTCCATGTGCCAGGCACCAGGCAGGAGGCTGGGCAGTGGTCCAGAACCTTCCGCTGACCCCCTGGACCACATATTCCCTCTCTATTAAGCCCCCACCGCCACCCCCCGCCAGGAGCGCAAGGGGCGTTTTGTCAGAACCAAATAAAGAATCCCAGCATGTCCTTGGAGCCCCCACCCCTGCCCTGCGCTGGGTCTGCAGCTGCAGACACCTTGACTCACGCCTGCAGTGCTCCCAGGAGAAACGGCACACACTCTTTATTCCCCCGTGGAGACACAAAACTGTCATGCTTGCTGTTTATTATTGCAACACATGTGGTTGAGATCTCAGATCTGGGGAGAGATGGAAATATTCTAGTCGAGTCTTCAAAACCCCTTCCAAGTCCAGCAATGGGTTCAGAGACCTGGTGAATGGAACCTGCCCTCAGCCTGCGTCGGGGAAAATCACTTTCCCGCTCGCGCTTGGAGCTGCTGACGGTGCCTTATTGTGTCACCTCAGCCAGATGGGCTTGGGCAGAGAAGAAAGGAAAAGAAAGGGGTTTCATTAAACTCGAGCTTGGCCTTGGGAGCACCTGAGAAGCTCGTGTGGAGGAACAGCAGGTAAAGTAGTTTTCCGGGGATGCTCCTGCGGCTCTGGGGGCCCAGGCAGGCGCTGGTGGGGAGGAGGCCCCCTTCCCCCTTGTTTATGTCCCCAGGGACCCCCCAGGAGGGCTCTGCCCCGTGACCCACCCCATCCACACCTCCCGCATGCCCGGACTGCGGTGAGTTTGGTGTGAGAAAGCGTCCTGGCTGTTTGTGCAACTGGACACACGGTCCCCTGCACGTTGACCTGACCCTGCCTCCCCGGGACTGGAGAGCTGAGCTGAGGCTGGCGGGCAGGACAGGTAAAGATGCTGGTGGAAGCTGGGCCTTGGAGGGGAAGAGGGGGTACTGATGAACGAAGGGAGAGACAGAGGAGGTGGGGGAGGAGCCTGGGCTCTGGGCTCTGGAGAGGCTTAAGAGGAGGGGCCAGGGAGAAGGCCTGGGTGGTTGGGGCCCAGGTGCCCTTCATAATTGGGGTGCCCAGTGTTGGGTGAGCCTGGGGCTGGGGTGTCATCACCGGGCACCCTTAGCCGCAGTCACCCCTTAGCCGCAGGCAGAGCTTCAGATGGACTAGAGCCTAGGGTGGGGTGATCTCAGGAGCAGTGGGGGCTGGGGAGGGGAGGGTGGGGGTTGTGGGGGTGGGGGTGAAGGGTGTTGGGGTGAGGGTGCAGGTGTAGGGGTCAGGGGTGTGGGGTTGAGAGCCAGGGGGTGGGGGTACATGGATGGGGGTCCACTGGGCTGGCAAATAGGGCAGGATAATGTCTTGGGCCGGGAATTGGGGCCAGGAGGCAGGTGCCAGCCCCCAGCCCAGGGGACACACTTCTTGAAAAGGCAGAAGGGAGCTGGATTTCTCACACGAGGGACAGGCATTTGGGCCTATTTATTTAACTATTGAAGGGACGTGGTGATGATAGAAAGCTGGAGTGAGGACATTTGTGCAGCTCCCTGTGCTGTGGGAGGTGGCTGGGGTGGGGTTCCCTCAGGGGAGAGCCTCCAGGACAGATGCCCCCTCCGTGGGTCCAGAGCACCGTCTCCTCCGCTGCACTGATCACCTCTGTAGCAGAACATCAGCCGGGCGGGGGCAGCGACTCCTGTGCTCTGCTCCATCTCGGGGCTCACAGCAAGTCTCCAGCACGGGGTAGACTCTCAGTGTTTGTGGAGGGAACGTCTCTTCCTCCGTGTGCGATGTGGGTGCGGCCTTGACCAGGGGCTGTGTGCTGAGTGGACCCCGCAGGGCACAGGCTGCAGGGCGTATGGCCTGTTCCAGCCTGAGTGTCTGTTCCCTGGTCTCACCTGGCTCTGGGCTGGGCTGTACTGTCCCCCTCGGAAGACCCCATGGGACTGTTCTGCCACAGTCGGGTAACAGGTGTCCTCAGCTTCACGTGAGCTCATCCTGCAGGAGGGTAGGCTGAAACCTGTGGCTGCTGTCGGTGTAAGAAGACAGATTCCTGCAGACACTGAGGGCTGGGGGAGAAGGCCATGTGAAGACAGAGGCAGGGATTGGGGTGATGTGGCTGAAAGGCAAGGAAGGCCAAGGATCCTCCAGACACCTTAGAGGGGCCTGGGACACATGCTTCCTCAGATCCTCCAGCAGGAATCAGCCCTGCCCACCCTGGATCTCGGACTTCTGGCCTCCAGAACCTGGTCCTACTGTTGAAAGTACCCCATCTGGGACACCTGGGTGGCTCAGTGGCTGAGCGTGTGCTTTAGGCTCAGGTCATGATCCCGGGGTCTTGGGATAGAGTCTTGTATCAGTCTCCCCACAGGGAGCCTACTTCTCCCTTTGCCTATGTCTCTGCCTCTCTCTCTGTGGCTCTCATGAATTAAAAAAAAAAAAAAAAAAAAAAGTACCCCGTGTGTGATGCCTTGTTCCTGCAGCCCCAGGACACGAGCGTAGGTCACCAGGGGCTCTGTGACTGGCTGGCCGTGTTTGCAGCCAGACAAGAAAGGACAGAGTGGGCACAGATACAGGCTTGGTGTCCTCGGTCCTGGACTGAGGAGGAGAGTGGATGCAGGCCAAGGAAGCCCATGCCAGCCCCAGAACGTCTGAGTCATCCTGGGCCTGGCACAGAGCAGCCAGCCTGAGGGACCCTGATCGCTGTCCCTTCAGCTTCCGCTCTGACAGTGGGTTGGTGTGACCATGGGAACAGCCTGCATTCTTCTGGGTCAGACCACAGCAGTTTCTGTGGCTCAGTTGGGGACAGTGGGCCTTCCTGTGGCTGCGACCCTTCTCTGGGAACATTTCTGGGATGGCTTGGAGGGACTCCTGGGATTTTTGTGTTCATATCACAGACACTTGCTGGACCATCACTCCGTTTCCTAAGAGACCCAGCTGAGCCGGGGGTCATGAGCATCTTCCTCCTGAACGTGGGATGTAATTCTGTCTGCCAGAGGCTCCGTCCTTCTCCCAGGACTGCCTGAGGACATGGCTGGGGACCCCTGGTTTAATGGAACAGCCAGGGCAGCTGGGATGTGGCCCCTCTCTGGGCCACTATAAAGCCGTGTCCACCAGCGGGGGGCAGCTAGTCAGTGTGAGGTGAAATGAGGGGGAGTGGCTTCCACAGGGACAGACATTAGGAACAGGCACCTCGGACAGCCTCCCCGTAAACCACAGTCATTCAGGGCCCGTCTCCACCACCCCTCCAAAGCCACCCTGCTCCTGGTTGCTGACCAGCCTGTGGCCAGGGGTCTCCTGTGTTTCATCTCCCACAAGGACCTGTGTTCTAGCCTGCGGGCCTCATTTGTGGCTCCCAGGCCTAGGCTGGTTGGCTGAGTCCACCCCAGAGCCCTGAGGCCACTGCCAGTGGGCAGGGACTCTGTGGGGACCACCCGGCTCTGGCACATGGGCTTTAGGGTCAATGGAGTGAGGTACCCTTATAACAGCCCTGGTTCCTGGCCTCTGGAGGCCTCCTCTGGTGGATTCATTCCCAATTCAGGCTTCTGCCTTGTATCCTGGATGTTCATGTGGGAGCCTGGGCTCTCAGGACTGTATCTGGAGGACCCAGGTCATGGGGACAAGGAAGTGAAAATGCAGCCACCCATCACAAAGACTGAGGGGCATCTCTTCCCTTGGGCATTATGGAAGGGCCTGGTGTCCAGGTGTATTCGGGAATGGCAGGTGAGGACAGATTGATATGACTGGTCGAGTGGCCTGGGACATGGGTGTTCATGTGTGTATCTTACATGGTATAAATTTGCTTTCTAAAGGACACAGAACAACCTGACCTTGCAGGCAAGCTGCCTGGGGGAGGCTGTGGGGAGGCCTGGGGAGGGAGGTGCAGGATGCGGGAAGCAGACCCCGCTCGTCTTGGTCAGAGTATGTTTGTGGCAACTAGCGGACGGCACTCAGGCCAGCAGAGCCAGAACCTTCTTTGTCAGGACACAGCAGCTCAAGTCTTGCGAGGCGGGGCCGGGAATGCATCCCATCACTCCCTGCAGGAGCATCTCCGTCTCTGCTTCTGGCTTCCTCCTGCCCTGCTCTCTACGGCCCTGCTTGTTGAGATCACCACACGGTGTCCAAAATCTGAATTTCTGAGAGATGCCTTGACTGGCCCAGCTTGGGTTCTGCGTCCGCCCCCAGGACAATTTGCTGGAGGGCTGGCAGGCCCTCACAGGGTGACCTCTGCTGGGAAGGGCAGAGGGAAGAAGACCCTCTGCTGGGTGTGTGCATGTGTGTGTGGGCGTGTGTGCCACACACCTGCTGTCCCTTGAATGTGATCGTGTATCGAGCATGTGTAGTGTGCTTCCATGGTCACCTGGTTTCATCCTCACCATGCCTCAAGGAAAGCATGTTCTCCCCTGGACAGAAGAGGAAACCAGGCCCCCAGCTGGTAAGTTCCTACTTCAGGTCCTGCAGCTGGTAAGTGGATGGAGGATCTTAGGATGCCAGCCCATGCAGGGACATCTCAGGTGGAGGTGCCTCATGCACCAATGGCAGGTTCTGGAATCTGCATTTGATGGCAAAGCCGGGACCCTGGGGTGGGTGACCTTAATGGGGCAGGCTGAGCAAATTTTACTGATGTAAAAATTAACAAGGCTCAAAGTCCTGAAGCTCTTTCCAAATTGAGACGCCTGCCCATGACTGTCATCAAGGAGCAAGGCAGATGGCACCTTTGTCTCACAGGGCGTGGGACAGGTGCCCCTTGTCTCTGGCCCCTCCCACTCACCCTGGCTTTCCCTTTGCTCAGTGCTGTTCCATCTGGGACGCAGTGAGAGGCAGGTTCTGTCATATGCCAGAAGCACTGGAAAACCAGATCTGCCCTGGGGACTTAACCAGCATATTTTAGCCTGCATGAACCAGCTACGCTGCAGTAACAAATAGCCCTCAAATCCTAAGGCTTTAACACAGTGGAAGTTCATTTCTCATTCAAGTTAGTTTGCCACAGACCCAGACAGTTGCCAGGACAGCTCTCCTGCTTGGAGTGACTTGGGGTCCAGGCGTCTTCCATTCCTGGTGCATCTCAAGGCAAGGGTGCCACGCTTGCCTACATCAGGGGAACAGAGAGCTGGAGGGTTATATATCAGCCCTTAAATGCTTTATCCTAGAAGTGGCATCGCTCCTGCTCATAGCCCACTGGCTAGAACAGGTGTATGGCCTCTCATGGCAAGGCACTGAGAAACGTAGGGGGCACAGGGTTTGCAGTCACCATGGGTGACAGCCGCCCTCAGGTTGGTCTTTGGGTGAAAGGCATGGTTCTAGATATGGGATTGAGTGCAGGGGATGCCAGACCCAGGTTAATGACGAGCTGTGCCTCTGACCTCCGGCCCTCATACAGCACCACACCTCATCCTTGCAAGCCTTCCCAACCGGGCACATGAGCACTAATCTGCTTATTTTCTGAGAAGCTGACTAGCCCTGCCACTCCATTCTCTTGTTTGAGGATGTCCATGCAGCTAACAGTTGCAGGTCCTGTGGGTGGATGGATGAGAAATCTCCCTCCTGGCGCTCTCCTTTCCCCCTGCTAGACTTTCTCTTGAGGGGTTTGTAGACCAGAAGAGCAGAGAGACTTCTCCTCTTGACACCATCGAGCATGACAAGTGATTTGGCAGAGGTGGGTCCACTGGGAGATGACTGGGGGGCTTCAGAGGAGGTGCCCCCGAGCCATATCCTATAGGATGCAGAGAGGCTGACCGGGGAAGAAGGGGAGGAAGGCTTCTTGAAGTGGCAGATATACAGTTACCCAGTGGGGTGACGGCTGACATGGCTTCGTGCTCCCCTGACCCCACACAGAGCCTTGTAGTGAGGGTCATGGAAGACTCTAGAACTCCACAGTTCTCTGAGAGAATGCTCTAGGCTCTGAATGTGGGCATAGTTTCTATCTGGAATCGGCAATGGAGCAAAAAGTTAAGTATCATGTTCATCGTTGGCAACAGAATTCCTCTCTGGAAGGGAACTGTCTTCCTTTGGGAAGATGCCTTGCTGAGCGGCTGAAGGTGGAGGGTGGGTTTCTGAGGCTCAGTGAGAGAGGAGATAGGATGGGGACCTGGGGTGGGGTGAGAGCGAAGATGAGAGACGGGGGACGGTGGGCTAAGAGGTGCTGGAGGCTTCGTAAGTGACTCTGAGCTGACCGCGTTCCCTCTGGCCACCCATTCCCCACAAGGCCAGCACTGTGTCCTGCACACACAGGTGTCCTGAAGGCCAGCACGGTGTCCTGCACACACAGGTGTCCTGAAGGCCAGCGTGGTGTTCTGCACACACAGGCATCCTGTGACCCCCTGGGGCAGGTTGGCACAGGGCAGAGAGCACCATGGCACAGGTTGGAAGCTCTGCACAGCAGGGAGTGCTGCTCCAGAGTGACTCTGGGATCTAGGACTCAGTTCTGTGGCTCTGAGGTCCAAGAGGTTGGGATCAGTGAGAACCTGGAGAAACATTATCCTTAGGAGAAAGATGAGGGTTTCAGGTTCATTTTTCTGCCCCTAAAGGGGCAGGAAGACCCCAGGGAACTCTGACTCAGAGCCAGAGGTCACCATGGCTGATCTCAGCAGAAGGCAGTGGTTCCTCTAGCGGTGGGCTGGAGGTCCCCCCACCAACTCTGGGGCCCAGAGTTTTTGGGCCCCATGGGCAGCTGCTGCTCCCTGCCCCGGGGCTGGGGGCTCCCTGCACACACTGGCCTTTGGGTGGGGGGTCTGCAGCTTCACTGCTCCATTATAGGGTGATATCCACTGCCAGCCCAGGTGTCTTCCACTTCCTCTGCACTACACACCATCCTCGCCGGGCTTATAACCCCTCACAAGGCCAAGATTTAACAGTATTTTGTGGCAAACAGATTCAAGGTGGATTTACCCAGCTCCTCCCAGCTAGTTTGGCCCCGAGTATCTTCCTTCAGGTAGCTGGGAGATGCTGGGAGGACAGGGGCTCAGGTTCCTGCGAGGTCCCCGCTCAGAGCCTGGCTCAGGTGGGATCAGAGCAGAGAGATCTCAACATGGGTGTGTTTCTCCACCCAGGATCTGGCCCAGGCAGGTGCTGGGAGAGGGATGAGGGGGAGGAGGAGAGGGAGAGGAAGAGGGGAAAGAGGGGGAGGTTGGGAGGGGGAGGTGGGGGAAGGCAGGACCAGGGGGAGAAGCTGGTAGGAGAGGGGGCCGGGCTTCTGTGGGAATCAAGGCAGCAGGAGATGGGGCCTCACTTTAGGGTCGGAACAGTTTACGTGGAAGGAAGAAGCCATTAGCTTGGATAATCCCAAACAGTGGGTAATCCAAAAGTCAATTATATCTGGATTTGAAATGAATCGCCTGATTACATTTGCAGCAGGTTGGCCCTCCTAATTATGATTAATTAGGCTAATGCCAGGTTTAGTTTACCTTCCCTGAGGTACAGAGCCGAGGGATGAGGCGGCCCCGGAGCCGGCCTGGGAGGCGCTCCCCAGCGGGGCTGCATGCAGTGGAGGGGCTGGGGGGTTCTCTGAGCATCCTGCCTCCCAAGCAGGTTCCCTCCCCTCCTCCCCAGCGAGGAGGCTCAGCCCTGCGCTCCTTGTCCCTTCACTGTGGAGCGCTGCTCCAGCTCCTTGTGGCAGGCAAGCGGCTCAGCTCAGCCGTTCACAGCCTCCGGAGGTGCCTAGAACTAAAGTTCAGTTCTGGGGCTCGAGCCTCCAAACCAGGAAATTGTGTACTCCCAGCTGCAAATGAACCACGATCCCACGGGGCCCTTGCTGAGACCAGCAGGGTACAGGCTGCATGGTTGCGCACTTTACAAGCTCTCTTTGGAGGCAGGTACGGTGTGCACCTCTGCGTGTGCATGCCCACGTGCAGCTTCCGCTTGCTAAGTCACATCTGAGCTTCCTCCCTCCATGTCACTTTACACCAGGCACCCCGGAGATGGGGAGAGAAGGCCCGCGGCATTCTGTCTTCATGGGCTGCGCGCACTGGGGACGGGAGCCGGCGTCTGGTGGCGGTCAGGGAGACACTCCAGAGCTTCCGAGGCAGTCCCTGGGCTGCTGTGGAGGAGAGACATAGGAACCACCTTCTGTCCCACCTCCTTCCAGGGGCTATCAGGGAAGGTTCCAGAACAGCTGCTGGCAGAGCTGCAGCAGCCAGTCTGTTGGGGGCCAGGACCCTTTCATCAGAGGCCAACTTTCCATGCTTCCGGGGAAAGAGGGGAACGCTGTCCTGGGCTCATTTGTCGTCCTCCGTTGGTGTGGTGGGGGCCCTGGTCAGGGAAGTGTCTCCAGCAGTGGCCAAGAGCAAGTGGAGCAGGTGGTCAAAGGTGATCGTTCTGGGTGGTAATAAATGGACACGCACGCTGCAGGTTCCAGGCCAGGGCTGGTGTTCCGGGTCGTGTTCCCGAACCCAAGGGTGGGAGTCCCCCTGCTCCCATCATTGTCCCATGTGTCTGGACCCAGTTGTCCCAGGTGCCGGCCAGAGGACCATAAGCTTTGCTGTGAACACACAGGGTGGCCCCTGCATGCAGACGGCTTCCCCAGCGCCTCTGGCGCCCGTTTGGGCAGCTCCGAGCCTCCAGCCCTGCCCGGCATGAATCCTGCCCAAGCCCCTGCTGTGCCCTGGGGTCTTCTCCTTTTGGAGAGCTTATCTCACCAGGAGGAATTTCTGTCTCCTTCCCTTTAAAGTCAATTCCTAATGTTGACTGCTCGTTTCATGAACCCACTAGCTGTGCCCACAGCTGTCCTGCGGAGTTTGGGCCACATCGCCAGTCACATCGGTTCCTTGGAGACGCCTGGTTTCCCCAGTGCCTGGCCGGGCAGACTCTTCTAGAAGAGATGTGTGGGGTTGGCTTGCAGGGACCTGGCTTGGGCAGGGCCCCGACGGTGGTGTCTGGTGAGCAGGTGCCCTGCTGGGCCGTGTAGCCTCCGCTGACCCGGGTGCCTAGATCTCTGCTCACAGGGCAGGCTCCGGACAGGGTCTGGACACAAGGTTAGGCTCTCTAGGAGGAGGACAGGGAGGGAGGCGGGAGAGGACATGGTGGAGATGCCCAGGCGCCCGGGGTGTCCTACAGGTTGGCCCCCAGCCTCTGCCGACAGGGCCTGAGTGACACATTACTCCGGAGAAGGGAGCCCCTGTCTCAAAGACAGAGGGAGCCGATTATAGAGAGACATCTGCAAAATCAGGAAGGAAAAAAAACAAGTGACCATCTCGCTCATCTACTGATGCCATCATTTCCCCCCCAAACCTGGACAGAATACCTATTACACGCTGGTGTTTAAGCCCCGAATGCAAGACTTCCTGCAGCTCTCAGGCTGGGCAGGAGGCTGGAGGGGCAGAGGACAGCGGTGGGTTTGCAGGGAGGGGGCACCCACACAATTAGAATGATTGGGAATGGAGAGCGGGGAGCCAGCCCTGTGACAGGGCAGGGAACAGCATTCCAGGCAGGGAACAGCATGCATGAGGGGCCCTGAGACCCGAGACATGGACGGTTCACAGAGTCAGGGCCAGCCGTCCTGGTGCTGGGTGGGAGGGATAACTGGGACAACCCTCTCGGTGGCTTAGCAGTCATTTCAAAGGCTGCCCACGTCCTTGGCCAAGACCCAGCAACTCCACTACGGGAATTTTTTTACTGTGAAAAACCGTCAGAGATGCGCAGCAAGATTCCACCAGCAGTGGCTGCTTGGCGGCAGACCTCTGGGGTACTCTGATTTTCTATTGTGTTTCTTTCTGTTTTACTTTATAGTCAATAAATATAAAGATACACATTAGAAAAAAAAAAAAGCTTGTTTTCAGGACTTTTCTGTCTCTCCCAGACTATTGCATAATCCCCATCTCCAACGCCAAGTTCCTTCATAGGCCGCTAGGCTTCATCTCTTTAAAACACAAAGATCAGTGGGTGACTCGGCTGAAAAAGCTCCACACCACTGACCCCTCTGCTCCTTCCCCCTGTCTCCAGGTCGAAACCCGAGCTCCAGAAACAGGTATTCAGTGTCTCTCAGTCTCCTGCCTCCTTTTCAGCTATTTTTCTGGCAGCTTTTCCAGGATCTTCTCCTGCCACCTGCCCCATGAAGCTCTCAGGTTCTCTCTCTTTTTTTTTTTTTTTTAAAGATTTTATTTATTTATTCACGAGAGAGAGAGAGAGAGAGAGAGAGAGAGGCAGAGACACAGGCAGAAGGAGAAGCAGGCTCCATGCAGGGAGCCCAACGTGGGACTCGATCTCAGGTCTCCAGGATCACGCCCTGGGCTGAAGGAAGCGCTAAACCACTGGGCCACCCAGGGATCCCTCTCAGGCTCTTTTATGAACCCTCATCTTTGTGCATTCTGATCCACTTCCTGGGATGCCAACCTTCATATGTTTCTTTTTGGGAACTCCTACCCATCCTTTGAAACCTTTTCCAAATGCCCCCCATGGTAATAACATCACTCCAGGTTTGAAACCCCAGTGCTTTCAGGATATAGTCCAAATGTCTTAGCATGGGTCCTGCTTGCCACTCCTTCCTCGTCTTCTGCCCCCCTGCACCTTCATCCTCTCCCACTCCACCCTGTGTCCCCTGCACTGTGTTTTGCATTTTCACTGGTGACCTCCCTGCACTGTTCTCTCTCTGGTCTTTGATGCCACAGCCAATTCCAGCCTGCAGGAAGGTCAGGGTGCGCCAGTAGGCTTGGCATTCAGCCCGGGAGTGCCTGATGTTTCTTCACCAGCTCAAGTGACTTCGAGATGAATCCAGCTGGAAGTAATTGTTTAGATTAAGCCCATTACCCTTAATAAATAATTAACCTGTCAGATGTAAGACACTTAGGAAAAAGCCTGTTCCTCTGCTCAGACTGAACGTGCTCAGGACAAAGGTTTACCACTGGGGTTCTGAGCTCCTTCCAAATGGCCAATTAAATTCAGATAGGTTTGGCTGCATGGAGGCAGGATTTATGCTGGCAGGTGGGGCTGCTGTTTCTGGGCGGAGGGTCTGAGGGGCAGAGGGGAGGGCGTCCCCAGGGTCTCGGGCAGCTGACCTCTGGATTCCCATCAGCACATCATGTGCGGAGGCTGCAGGGGCCCTCTCTGTGGTCCAGCTCCTGATTGTCTGTGGCTTGAAGGGCAGAGGGTAGAGGGCAGAGGTGAGGGTTCAGCATCTCCCCAGAGCTTGTCCCCCTCCCGTACTGATGAGACATCTGTGCTCTTAGACCCCAGGGATGCTGGACCCCTGGGCTCTACCTGGGATCACCCACTCGACAATCCAGAGGCAGGATCTTGGTTTACAGGTGACGCACACCTGCAGGAGGCTGCTGTCTGAGGTCACGGTTCAGACTGTGGCCTTGGAGGCAGACCGGCCTGGCACCAAAGCCTGGGTCTCCTGCTTGCCTGCTCCCTGGCTTCGGTGAGTTTGTGTTGTCAGAGGTGACACTGCAGGTGGATGGCAGTTCAAGGAGAAGTGTCTATGCCATGCCAGGCTCACAACCAATATGGGAGCACCTGGCCTGGGCCTGCACTCTGCTTTCTTCGGGGGAAATGTTGATGGAGCTCCAAGAAATGGCTGCCCCAGACCAGGTCAACCAGCTTCTACAGGTGGATTCCTTCGGGGACTGTGAGGAAACCTATCCAGGGCTTGCAGCCAGCCCCATCTTCTCTCTTGCACCCTGGTCCCCCCACCCCCCCCTTTGCATAAACAGCACGGTCGGCTGGGTGGGCTCAAGGTCAGGACGAATGTGTAGAGGGGGCCAAGGAAGTGCTGGGCTCATGGCAGCCAGGATGGATCCACTCCCCGAGCCCCAGTGAGGGCATGGACATCTCTGCGAGAGGGGGAGACGCCTTGGTCCCAGGAGAGCAGACGTGGCACCGGTGTCCTGCTGGGCAAACCTGATTCACAGGGCTCTGTTGGCCAGGAACACCTCCCTACTACCTGGCAGCTCTTTAGGGGATGATGGCAATTTGTGTATGTAAATTCGACAGCGCACACCGAGTCAACTCATACACATTAGTTTGTTTGAATTTCATGACTCCTTGGCAGAGGGACAACTGTAACTATTTATGAATTATAATAATGTCGATTTAATAACAGCGGTAAGGACATGACAGCTATGATGTGACGGCGGATGGCATCGCTGGGTCTGTAGAGATGCCTGCGTCCTGGGGTTCTTGTCACTCCCCTTAGCGCTGAGGAGGCCGAGGGTGCAGAGTGTGGGCATTGCCCTGGGGCCAGGGACCCAGGCCCCGTTTCTGCTCAGACGGTCCAGTGGGCATCCATTTGTCCATCTTCACCTTGATGAGGGTGTGGGGAAGGTTCAGGTCCCCCTGGACTCCGAGGGCTGCAGCCCGGCCAGAGGCTGCCCTGACCTGCCTCACCTGTTGCCAGGGCAAGTGCGCTGGGCAGGGACACTCCGGCTCCCAACTTCTGCCGCTTTCTGGTGGAAACAAATAGGACAGTGGGTGAATTATTTGCTGCCTTCTCTGCATAAATCAGAGGCATAATGTAGCTGCCAGGCCTCTCACGCTGCAGTGTGAGCAAGGCAATTAGCTTGAAAATTGAATTGATGTGCATTGATTTTTTTTAATAAAGTTATTGTAATATATTCACTTGTTAGAATCCAGGGCTGAAAATAGACATTTTGTTTCTGATTATGGGGCCTGTCCCTATAAATCACCGGGGACGGCAGGAATGAAACCCCTCATTTCACATCATCGTTTCCTATTAGGTCCCAAACGCCCATCGCAGGACTGTTTTCCTTCTCCTGGTCAGCGGCTTCACACACTTGGAACCCCCTGAGGTCTTTTCCCAGAAAATGGGGTGAGAATGACAGGGCCTGGGGAGCAGGGCCTGAAGGTAGGGCCGGGTTGGCTGTGGTGGCCGTGGAGAGGTCCCTCAGCTCCTGGGCTTGGCTGTGTGGGTTCGGCTCCAGGATGGGGACAGTGCAGAGCTGGCAGGAGCCCCGTGAGCCCTAAGGTAGGAGGCACTGAGCAAACAGGAAGAAGGTGTGGTTAATGGTGTGTGGCTCATAGGGCTCTGGGGATACCCAGAGTCACGTCCCTAATCCCAGAACCACAGAGGACTGGACGATCAAGGAGCTCCCCGACCAGGGTGAGAGGCTGGGGCCCCGAGGGACTCTCAGGTCCCTGTGTGGCCTCCAGAGGGCATAGTCGCCTGGCCACTGCAGACCGCCTCAGCGTCACCACCTCTGGGGACTGAAGGCCACTCTGGTTTTGGGCAGATCTGCTGGTGAGAAAAGCCTTGCATGTCATGAGCCACAGTCCAGGCATCCTCTCTGTGTTGTGCCGCAGGAATGGTGGCCAGAGACTCTTCCAGAATCAACCTGACTCCAGAACTGGGGGAAAACAAGTGTATTTGAAGCCATTACACCCGCAGTGATTTGTTACAGCAGCCGCGGGAAGCTAACATACTGTTCATTGATTCATTTGCCGCTGCCACAGGCCCCTTGTTGGGCAGGACCTGGTGTAGCCCTGGCCACAGGGCCCTAGAGCATGCAGGAACGTCAGACGTGCCTCCTCGCAGGGTCAGCAGCCTCATCCTGACCCTGGACAAGACAGGGGCTCACGGGCCTCTCCCGATGTCCCTTCCCCTCTGGAGCGGCCTCTGCTTCTCGTCTGAGGGCCAGGCTCAGGCCCCCTCCTCATTTTCATGAGAATAAAATCATTCCCCAGAGAACTTGAGTGGAAGATGGGGCCTGGTTCTGAGACCCTGTGGGGCTTTCCCATCTCCCTGACCTGGGATTGGAAGCTGATTAGGAAGCCAACTTGGGGCCGATAGGACAGGAGACGTGCACAGAATGAGTCCTTGTGGCCCTCGCCTTGGAGGGGGTGAGTGTGTGGGGGGAAGAGGATCTTCAGGGGGGTGAGGGGTCCGAGCCCTCTTTCCTGCAGCAGGAAAGAGGGTCCCGCCACCCGGACTCGGCGCTGGCAGCCTCTGAGTGTGTTCCTGGGGCAGTTTGTACTGAGAGGCAGCCTGGGTTCTCCATCTGTCTGTCTCTCCTTCTGTATCTATCTTTTTTTTTTTAAGATTTTATTTATTTATTTGAGAGAGAGAGAGAGAGCATGAGCAGGGGGAGGGGCAGAGGGAGAAGCAGACTCCCCGCTGAGCAGGGAGCCCAACGTGGGGCTTGATCCCAGGACCCTGAGATCATGATCTGAGCTGAAGGAAGATGCTTCACCAACTGAGCCACTTGAGGCGCCAACTGAGGGGCCCCATCCTCCTCCCTATCTTTGTTTCTCTGTCTCTGTGTAAAGCATGAAGATGCTGGACCTCAGGGGATGTTCCCACCTGGGCAAGAGGGTCTGGTTGCTCTGTCCTGTGAGGGGCCCTGGCCATGTGCCTGGGCCTTGGCTCCGGGGCTCTGGGTGGCTTTGCAAAGCCTTAGAGCCTTGTCCGGAAGGCAGGGCCAGCAGAGGGCCCCCCTGAAGCCCGGTGGGAGTGAGTGTGTGCGCAGAGCCCAGCACCAGGCTGCCCCAGCACCGGCTGTGAACAATGGTGTCCACGGCTACTGGCTGTGGTTGCCGGCCTCTGCACAGCTCATCTTCCATTCCGCTGTCCCTCATTCTTTTAGGTGGCCCTGGGCTTGGCCTCAGCGTCCTATTTCCCTGCGACCTGTTGATGGTCAGCTGAGGCATGACTAGGACAGGCTGGTCCAGCCCATGGCAGCGGAGAGGGCTCTGGCTGTGGCAGTGCTGGGGGACCCGCTCCTGCAGCCCCAGGCCTGCTACATCCCTCCAGCTCCCAAGCCCAGAGGGAGCGGCTGGCTCTGCCTACAGCCTCAGCTCAGCCACTGCACCAGCTCCTGCCCTGAGTCCTCTGTGTTTGGAGTAGACTGACAGCCATGGTCACAGCTTTTCATCAAGGCACATCCCTGGGAGATGCTGTGCAGGCATCATTATTGTGTCCATGTGTCGGATGAGTAAACAGAGGTCCACAGTGGCCCAGAGCCACACAGTGCCTGATGAGGGTCTCCCCACAAGTAGACCATAGCATTTTTCTGGAAGGATGATGTGAGGGGTGGAGAGGTCAGTGACGGAGAAGGTGACTGCTGATCCGACTGCCCGTGGCCCCAGAAAGCAGTACATATGGCTCCAGCACCACCAAGCTCACTTTGGGACAATGGGGCCATTCTTGGCAGCAAAGCAACCAGCTTTAGAAGAGAAAATGAAAGGGAAGAAGAGGGATTCTTGGAAGGACATGAGCTAGCTTGTGGAAAGTGAGATGCAGCTGACGGACCAGGCCCCCCCCCCTCCCCAGGATGGACCCAGGACTCCCGCATGTGGGCTCAAGGCGTCTTGTGCTCAAGTCCCAATCCTGGGCAGGTGTCATATGGCCACACTTGGCCCAGGCCCCCTCCTTGCCCACAGGGCTGACAGCTGCACGAAATGGGGGAAGGGTGGTTTCCCCCAAGGTACTGTTCCCTGAGGAGGGACACGGGGGCTGCTTTGCCAAATGGGCACAGAGCCTCCACATAACCGTGGAACTCCTCACTCACTGCTTCATGCATTCATCATCCATTTGTTCAGCAGAGGGGCATGGAGGGTATGCTCTCAGGGGTGGGAGCCCGGGGGAGCAAGGGGCTGCCGTGCACTGAGGGATGGTCACTCTGGGGCGCCTCTGCTTCAAGGTGAAGATGCCTGTACCTGAGAAGTGGGTGTCCTGGAGACTAGTGGGAGGTATTCTGCTCATGTGTTTACATAATGGCAGGTGGCAGGGGTCCTGGTAGTCATCGCGATGGTAAGTGACGACCTAGGGATTCGAGAAGGGGAGAAGCATCGCCTCAGACCATGCCGACCACTCAGGAGCAGCAGGAGTCGAGGAGCGTCGCCAGCGGAGCCTAACACATCTCGGCCGAGTGGCTGCTGGGCCAGGAGACAGGTTGTGCTAGCCCAAGTGGGCAACACTAGAAGTTGGCACACAGCAGGAAAAATGTAGATAGACCCCAAGAAGGCTTCCCAATTGTAAGAGTGTCTGGTTGTGAGATAATTATCAAGGTGGGCTGTGCTGTGGACTGTGCTCCTCTCTCTCCAGCTTCCAATGTTGAATCCCTAACCACCAGGTGCCCATGTGGAGCGGTGGGACCTTTGATCAGTGATGCGGTCAGGAGAGTAGAGTCACAGGCAGGATTAGTGCCCCCTTAAGAAGAGGAAGAAGCATGAGAGCTCTCCCTGTGTGCATGTGCCCGGGAAAGGCCACTTGGATACAAACCAGGAAGGTGTCTGTCTGCAAACCAGAATCTGGGGGGGGGGGGGGGGGAGGGCTGTAGATCAATCTCATGCTTCCTCAAGTCCAGATCTGTTTGTGTGCAAGCTACCCAGTCTATGGTATTTTGTTATGCAGCCTGAACGAAGGCTGCAAAATACCCTTTCTGAACCTTTAAAGAAGCCATGTGTCTGGAACAGGGGCTGGAAGCACAGCGTGGGCACGTACCCCTCCCTGGAGCCTCGAGGGTCTGCAGCGTGTGGGGCTGAGGGCTTGGCTGGTCTGGGCACAGGGAACCCGTGGAGTGCCACCTGGCAGGGGAGGGACCGGACAGCACCCTTGGAGGGCAGGGGGACCCTGGATCTTCTGTCTACTGAGGAGGAAAGCTGTGTCGACGCGTCTTGTGATCCCAGTGCCATGTGCCCCTCCGAAATGCCACAAAATTGTGAAAGTATAGAATGTGGCCAGACTCCATTTATCTTGCTGAAAGTGTCCCTGTTCTTGACACGCTCTATAAGGGCACGCTTTTAAATGAAAACAAGGCTTTGAGCAAAACCCTATTTGTTTACAACAACCTGTGGAGCCATGAAGATGGGATTTTGACTAATGGGCACAAACTTTGTGTGCGCAGAAGTGTTCAATTATGGATGAACTAATTACACCAGTGTGTCGGGCTGGGATTGCCGGGACGTCTACGCTTCACCTCCGACGGGGCCCCAGCCCACTGGTTAGGATAATTAATGAAACCTTGTTCCTGCCTGTTTTGCCAGGCACAAATAATCACTTAATTTCATGATTCTGCATCCATCAGGCAGCAGGGTGCATCCCAGAGGCTCTCCGCCAATGGCAGGTGCAGGAGAGATTTCTGGACCTGTCGGACGTCTGCTTGTTCATGGTGCTTGGGCTGGACATGCCGACTCTGGGTTTCACGAAAGCCACGGGTGAGCGTGTGCTGGCAGGAGCCCCCTCCTTCCCGTTGGCAGCAAGGACCTCTGCCGAGCTTTGTGGAGGTGTCATGTGGGTCCGTGTCTGTGGGTCTCCTCTGTAACCAGCAGACAGCATTTTAGGATATGGAAGGTGGGGTCCTCAGAGCCACTTTCCTACAAAGAGAGGAGGCTCCTCCATCCCCTGTCTCTGGAATGTGGCCAAGGCTCAGAGGTATTGTTGGCTTTTTTTTTTTTTTTCCATCTGAGGGCGTGAGTCAGGCAATTATACTCTAGGAAGGTTCTTCCTTTCCCTCAGCTTCCTGGAGAAACAGAAGTAAATTGTCTTTATTTTTTAAATTTACAAGTTAATAAAAGCAGCTAATCGATGTGAGGCATTCTCCGTGTCTGGACGTCTTGCTTTCCTTGCTGGGAGTTGCTCAGATAGTGACTTTGGGCAGAGGGGAGTACATAATTCATGCAATCTCCCAATGCCAGTGAACGTCAGAGCCTCACAGTCTGTGCTCTGAGCTGTTCATTATACCTCCTACAGGGCAACTGAGGCAGCATCCAGCATGAAAGTGACCAAGCTCCCTCTTCCCTTTGCGTTACTTCCAACCAAGAAGAGAACCTCGTGTGACCCAGGCTTCACGTCCCCTATGGAAGCCACAACAAGGCAAATATTCAAGGCACGTGTGTGTGTGTGTGTGTGTGTGTGTGTGTGTGTGTGTTCTGAAAGTTAAAAACCAGTAGACTGTGCCTGCATTTTTGCAACTGTGTAAACATATGTCTGCACAGCCATGTAGTGTACTATACTTGCAATTTCTTTTCTGTAGAGATTTATGTTTCCTGGAGATTTCTTTCTTTTTTCTCTTGCATGATTTGTCATTAGCATAACCTTGCTTTCTTTCGTCTCTCTGTAATATTAACAAATCTCTGGACTCTCACTTAAAAAAAAAAAAAAAGAAACTCCTTCAAAGTTCTTTCTTCCAGAATCTGCAGGTGGTCTTGTGCACACCCTAGGGTGGCAGCTGCATCGCCTGTATCAGCTGGAAACACCCCTGCATCTTGGCCACTGAGTTCTCCTTCCCCTTTTCCTTCCCTGTAGCCCACATCCTCAACTAACCTTTTTATTAATACACTTTCAGCTTCAAAATGAATTTAGGTGCACGGAAAGGTTGTGAACGTGGTACTCAGAGTTCCCACGTACCTACCTCCCCTATTAGTAACATCAATGTGGTATGTTTACCACAGTTAATGAACCAACACAGATAAATGTCATTTTAAATGAAAGTGCATGCTTCCCTCCTCCCCCCCCCCCCCCCCGATTTCCTTAGTTTTAACCTAATGTTCTTCTTCCCTCTTTCAGGACTCCATCCTAGAAGCCATATGACATTTAGTCACTGTGTCTCCTTAGGCTTCTCTTGGCAGTGACAGTTTCTCAGGCTTCCCTTACTTTTGGCGACCTTGATAATTCTCTGGAGGATTGGTCAGATATTTCATAGACTGTCCCTCATCTGGATTCATTTGGTGTTTTTCTCATGGTCAGACTGGGTGATGGGTTTCTGGAGGAGGTGCAGTGCCCTTCCCATCACATCGTGTCAGGATGCACGCTGTCAACATGACTCACCACTGCGACTGTGACCTTGACACTGGGTGAAGTCCTGTTGGTCAGATGGCCTCCCCACTGGAAAGTTACCCTATGGCGTTAGTTTTATTTATATGGTGGTCTATATTATGCTTCCAATTGTCCCTTTGGAAATTGCTTCATCTGGCAGTGTCCACTGGGCAGGGCAGCCTGGAGGTGGCACCATGACATGAATTTGACTCACTCTGGCCCTTTGGTGACCTTTGGCTTTGTGCCTTGTGTTCTTTGGTTGACATTTTATTCCTTCTCTACTGCTTCTTCTGATTGTTTTTTTTTTTTTTTTTTCCCTAGGACTCTTAGCATTACTCATGTCAGGACAGAGTCATAGGGCAGTGGCCAGTCCCCTCGGGGAGCACTGCTCTTGCACATCGCAGAGTATTAGGTGGTTTCATTCCACTGCCATTAGCCACATGCCGAACACTGATGTTCCAACCATCTGGCCACTGGGAGGATAACTGGCTGAGACAGCAAATACCGTGATTGCAAGAAGGCCCGGCTGATCCTGCTGGTGAGCTGGATGCATGGCCCTCCTCCCCGGCCCTTGCATTGCACTGAGGTCCCTCTGCATCCTGTGTGTGCTTCCTACAAAGGGCCCTGTTCCCTGCAGGGACACTGGCTGTCTCCCTCAGGAGAGAGTGGGGCCACATGGGGATGTCAGTGCATTTCCAGAACAGTGATCTTCTTGGAGCTTTTTTCCTACACAGATGGGTATTTCTCGGTTCTGATCTAATTGAAAATATTAGGAGCTAATGCTACTGAGCCCTCGCCAGGCATTTGGCACATCCACAGCTGGCTCACCACAGTCCTGGGTGTTTGCAGCTACTTCTTAGCTCCTTTGCTAGGGGAGAGACTGAGGCTCACAGGCGGGGAGTGTTGTACCCAGTGTCTACAGCTAGTCACCTGTGGAGTTGGCATTCTAACCTGCTCCAAGGGACTGCAGTGTGTTTGCTTGCTGTGTAAGGCTGTTACAATGTCCTCCTTCTGCAGCCCGTCTGTGCACCAACCCAGGCCCATCCAGGACACTGTGGCATTGCAGTGGCCAGCTCCTGTGGGATGCTCAGAGCCCCTCCATTATGGAGCGAAGGTCCTGCAGTCCAGCCCTGAGGGGCTCCAGGACCCAAATGGCAGCCTCAGAGATCAGTGGTCATGCAGACATGGTAGGTACTCATGAATGGTGGCTGTGCTGCTCCCGTGGATGGGAGCTCTTGGCAGGATGGGGAGAGGAAGATTTCATGAGACACTGGGGGCTGCTGCTGAGGCCGAATGGTGAAGGACAAGGACAGGTTTCCCCCATGGTTGCACCTCTGGAGTGAGAATCAGGGCCAGAAGCCAGCAGCAGTGACACATGCCTGCACCTGCCAAGAAAATGATGTGACCAGTAGGGAAATGGCACTGAGAGGCTCTGTGTGGGAGGTGAAAGGTCGTGAGAGGCTGGCTGGGATTTTCTCCCACTGGTGGCCATGGGCGGGTGACTCTGAGCCTCATGTTGCTCATCTGTAAAATGGGGCAACAGCAGGACTTCCCCAAAGTGGTGATCATGGTGTCAGTGTGATGACTGCCCCGGTGGGGGAGAGGAGGGCAGGGAGAAACCAGGTGCAAAGGCGTGTAGACAGATGGGAAGGCTCAGCACTGTCCCCTTCTGCTCTGTTCCCCTGGGCGTCTTCCAGCTGACACCTGCCTGTCAGGGCTGGGGCACTCTGGTGTACAATTGCACTCTGGTGTACAATTCCAGCTCCCCGTCATGCTTGCCATCTCAAGGGACAGAATCGAGATAGACAAGGGCAATTCAGCTCTTCACATGCACAGTGGACGAAGGTCTGGGCAGGGCTGGGCTCAGCCTGCATCCTGTATTTTATACACACAAACACACACCCCTTTCCTCACCATCTTCTCACAGAGTAAATGACAGTGTGCTTTCTGCAGAGAAGGGGCAGCTGCTCTGCAGCCAGTCAGTGTGCCGGAGGAGCTTCCAGTGTGTTCAAGGAGAGGCAGCGAAGCACCTGCTGGGTGCTTGCTCCTCGTAGCACCTGTGTGGTGCTGGACTGGTCCCTGCCTTTGAGAAATGTGCAGTCTGGGAACCACACGAGGACGACGCGTCCTGTCGCCGTGTGCTTGTAGGTGGGCATCTATGTTTGTGACAGTATGCAAGCAGGTGACTGGGGATGCAGTGTCAGCCTGTGAGGCTGCCTGAAGACGAGTTGCAAGGTCCTCTTTCTAAGCAGGGCACTTCTGGTGATAACAGATGCTCCGGAGAACGTCAGCGAGGTGAGCAGTCACCTTGCACGGCCCCACTGTGATATTAAACAGCCCCAGTGACTCCAACACGTGAATGAAAACTACGTCTCTCCAGTGAAGGAAAGCAAAATCCTAATGGATTTGTTCTCAAATTGCGTACTATTGTCGAACACAGGGAAATGTCAGAGTAATGAACACTTGTATAAATAGTGCACTCTAGCCATTACTTCGGAGGTGCATTTTTCAACTAATTAAGACCATTGGGGATGGCAGAGATGTGCACTGTGGTGATTTCTCGCAAAGGTTGGATTTTGATACACCAACAGGTGGCAAGTCCTCAGCCGCCTATCTCTCCATACATCTCTGGAAGAAGCAAAAGAAACTTCTCCAATTGTCCTGAAAACACCCCAAGGTCAGCAGGACAGAGCAGAGTTCCTGTCCACCCTTCCTGGTGAGAGAGTGGGTTTCCTCCCTCGACTTTGAATGGATAGTTCCCGAGGCCCAGAATGTGGGGTGGCTGTCCTGTGTCATTTACACTAGATTCTCATGTCAGGTGCTCAGGTGCTTGATATGCCTCCTGAGAGAAAGAGTGACAGAGAGAGATGGGCTGGGAAGAAGGAAGGGAGGGGGGTAAGAAAGGGAGAGAGAGAGAGAAAGAGAGAGAGAGATAAAGGCACTAAGCACTTTGCAGGAGACAGCCACCACCGTGCATTCATAGGCTTGGGGGAGGGAGAAGGGAGGAGTGTTCCCACCCTGAGTGACACAGAGAAGTCCTCCTGGCTTCAGAGCATCCTCACGTCCAGTGCCGGCCACACTTAACTACCCCCTCTTACACCAATGGGACAGAAGGCCAGTCACCCCAGGGCTTGTGTGAGCCCTGAAAAGGTGGGTGACCCCCTTGGCTGAGCCACTTTCTCTTGCTGTGGCAAGGCAAGAAGGCCCTGCCCTCCCTCACTCTTGCGGCCCCCAGACCCAGCACCTCCTCCTGCTCCCACCTGGTGGGTCCCAGCTTGCTTGGGCCTGAGGCCGATGTGATTGCATCTTCATTTTACCAGTGTTTTCATGGCCACTGCTCCTGGCAATATGAGGCTGGCAATAAAAATAATTTATTGGAGGGATGTTGATAAAGCCTTGCTTATTGCAAACAGTAAATTAAAGTGAGCGCTGCCACCTTTCTTTCCCACCCAGGGAACAATAACCACTCGCGGTGAACTCAAAGGGGAAGGGGAACAAGATATAGGACAATCGTTCAACTTCACCCGTCTTACCAGCAACCTCATAAAAATTAAGGAATAATTTTTCAAAGAGATAAGGGCTGTAGGGACACGGAAAATCAAAACAACCAAATTGTTCCTGCCCGGAGGAGGTGCATGTGGGACGGGAAGGGATTTCTTTTCCCATTTTTAATTTACGAGAACCTTGTAAACTACAAATTAAAGGAGCAATAGTGATTCAGAAGGCTTGATTCATTAAGCCTTTATTTACCTTTAATGCCTCCAAAGAAAAATAATTTGGTTACTGAACATGAGTTATGGGCTCAGAGCTGACATCTTCCCACACAAATCTCTGGGCTGCTTCGGGGTGGGGCCGCTGTGTACTGAGCAGAGGTGGCAGCTAATAGCAAGCACTTGCTTCCCAACAATTGTTGGGGTGATTGTTCGGAAGTGAGCTTCCGGGGGTGGAGGTGGTGATTCAAGTGGGATGGCTGCTCCCGCGTTTGGTCCTCAGGCCTAGACGTGGAAACAACTGTGAGGAACACATGCTGGCCAATTCTGGGACTGTTTCAAATTTGTGTGCCTTTTCCTGAGAAGCCTGAGTGTGTGGTCAGCACTCATAAACAGCAAACAGTAGGAGCCCAATAAATATGTTTTTAAATGAGTGAAAGAGGAAATGAATGAATAAAGGGACTTCATGCATTGCCCCCTGGTACTGGACTTCAGGGTGTGGGAGAGTCTCCATAAACACACTGCATCACTGCCTACGGGACTTCTTAAAGGTGAGGTCCTGATGCCTCTGTTCCCTTCGGTCACCAGAGCATTACTGCAGCCAGGCCCCTGGCTGGAGAAGAGGTCAGGCCTGGCCCCAGCCCTGTCTGAACTTATGGCCAAATGTGACCTTTCCTTCAACAACTCATCTCTGTGGACCTATCTAGTGGCTTCTGAGGGTGAGGATGAAGTCAAGCCAGTGTACAAGTGGGGTGAAGTGCCCCCTAGAGTGTGGACATGGTGATGTATCCATTCTCCACTGCTGTGTAACAAATCACCCTGAACTGAATATACACGATGCCAGATTTTAGGTCCAGAAGTCCAGGCATGGGTCAGCTGGCTCCTCTGTTTAAGGATCTCATAAACAGACTGAGATGGAGATGTTGGTCAGGGATGGGGTGTGATCTGAAGGCTTGACTGAGGAAGGATCTACTTCCAAGCCCACTCAGTAGGTAGTGGCAGTGGTCAGTTCCTTGAGACCATTGCACTGAGGGCCTGCTTTCCTCACTGGCCATGGGCCAGAGGCTTCCCAGGGCCTTGCCACATGGCTCACAACACAGCATCTTGCTTCATGGGAACAAAGCAAGCAGAAGGGCAGGAGACAGAAAACCAGCAAGACAGACAGAAGCAAGAGTTCCTTGTGAGCCAATCCTGGAAGTGCTATCTTGTGGCTTTGCCATATTCTGTTTATTAGGAGTAAGTCCCTAGGTCCAGGCCAGACTCCAGAGGAGGGGACCAGGCCAGGGCATGAACGCCAGGTGGCAGCCCGGTTTCCTCACCTGTGATATGAGAGGGGTGATAATGCCAATTGTATAGGGTTCTTTTGACAGAACGTATGTTTTTAAAGTACTAAGTCCAGAGCTTTCTACATAATAAACCCTCAAAAACAGTGGCCCTCTTTTCTAGTGACATGATATTCCAAGAATCATTTGAAAAGCCCTGTGAAGTGATAGAATTTGTCTTAGGGACCTGGAGACTCCCCTTTAGGGATTATGAAGGTTAATTTTATGTGTCAATTTGACTAACCAGGGGATCCCCAGATTAAACATTGTTTCTGGTGTCTTTGTGAGGGTGCTTCTGTGAGGCTGGTATTTGAATTGGTGGGATCAGTAGAGAAGGTGGCCCTCCCCACTGGTGGGTGGGCATCATTCAATCCATGGAGGGCCTGAACAGAACGAAAGGGTGGAGGGAGGAGGAACTCCTTTTTGCCTGCCTGCCTGCTGAGCTGGGATGTATTTTCTTTTCTTCTGCCCTCAGACTGGGACTTACATGACTGACTCATTCTCAGATCTTCCCACTTGGACAGAACCACACCAGTAAATTTCCTGAGTCTTCAACTTGCAGATGGCAGATTGTGGTACTTCTCAGCCTTCATAATTGCATGAGCCAATTCCTTGTATATACAAATCCTATTGGTAATTTTTCTTGGGAGAACCCTGACTAATGCAATAAATCTTTCCTCTTTCCTCATGGAAACCCCCTTCCACAGCTCAATCAGAAGCACACGCTGCAAGGACTCTGCTATCAATTCCTCCTGGTATGAACCTTCTTGCTTGCATTCAGGCTTCCTCCCATTGGTACCCCAAAGGTCCTTGGACTCTGCCTGGAGAATGTCAAGCAGGAGCAGGTGGGGATCTTTCTAGAGATCCCAACTGCAGAGAATTACCAGCTCCACCTGCTTCCAAAAGGACACTGACTTCAGGGACGGTCACCACATGGAGACACTGAGAGCTTTTAGACTGAAACAAAAACATGGATTGACAATGAAGATCTCATTGCTTATCCAATACTCTTGGAATAAATCAAGTGGGAGTGCCTAGAAAAGACAGTCGAGTGTAAGGTAAATGGTCATGGTGCAGGGGTGACTCTGAGTCCTTCGTTAGAGAGCCAAGAGTTCTTTCCACTATGAACTTTTGGACTCTCTGCTGCTCTGCTTCTGCACTATGTTGGCTCATACATCCCTCTTCTTTTCTCCTTGGCATCATTGATGGATTTTATGAATGTTTCCAAAGGTGGGCTCCCAGCTTAATTGGGAGTTGGTCCTGGGCATCTTTACACACCACGTCATGGCAAAGAGGGCAGCTCTTTAGGCTCTGACTGCCATCTCACCCCATGAAAGGGGCCCATATTAGGAATGCCAGAGGAGTGTGGGCATCTGAAGTTGTGTTTTGTTTATAGTCACAGAGCTGCCCGGATCCCAGGCAAAATCCAGTTTCCCAAGTCCCAGAGATGCTGACTGTTCCTGCTTCCGTGCTCTCTCCAGAATAATTCAGACACTGCTTGGGAAGAATTCAGAGCTTCCTCAAGTCCCAGGTGGTCACAAGACTTCCTAGTGAAGACATCTATCTTGGGGAAGAAGGTTGAGGATGACATTTGAGGGGATCAGGCAAGAAATTGGTTCCTTAAAAAAACAATTGGGATCCTATTTTTGGCTTTTACTCCAACCATCTGTTATGGGCTGCATTGTCTCCCCAAATTTATATGTTGAGTTCTAACCTCTAGGAGGACCCTAAGGTGACCATATATGGGGGTAGGGGTTTTAAGGAAGCAAATAGGGTAAAGTTAGGTCACTGGGCTGGTCCCTAATCTGATGTGACTGGTGGTGCCCTAATAAGAGGAGATGGGGATACAGAAACAGACATGAGCATATGAGGACTTAGGGAGAGGAAAGTGTTCTACACACCAGGGTGAAGCCTCAGAAGAACCAGCCCTGCCCATGTCTGCCTCTCAGACTTCCAGCCTCCAGGACTGGGAGAGAGAAATCTTTGTGTTTTAAACTATCCAATCTGTGATTCTTTGTTATGGCAGCTGAAGCAGACTGATACACCATCCCAATACATACAGAAAACGAAGGACTAACATTAATTTCATTAATTCTGCTCTGGAAGTGGATATGCTTGGTGAGGTGTCCCTGATGCTTTATCACCACTGTAGGCTCAGGTGCTCTGGAACTATAGCAATACTCAGGGAGGAGGTGGCCAGGCTGGGTCTGGTCTCCCAGCCTTGACAGGCAAAGGGGATGAGGTGGTTCCTCTTGCACTGGTCTCATCTTGCTACAAACTCCCCACCTTTCTAGGAAGAACCTTTCTGGACAGGACTGGGTGTGTGCCCTGGGCTGCCTCTTGCGGTCCTCCCTGACCTGGGCTAGGGATTGGGTCTGAGCACCTTCCCCCTCCTGGCTGCTGCCATGCACACCTGATGGAGCATCTGAGGCAGAGTCTGAGCCTAGGTGTTTTTGTTTTCTTTGGATACGGGCAGCACTGAGTTCCACCCCACGTTTTGGCCATCTCAGATTTCTTTGTTCTGCCTCTGTGTTATCATCTCTAAAATGGGAGCAGCAATGCCTTCCTCTGGAATAACAAATTAGAAGTTGGGGGTATGTCTTAGTTGGCTAGGGTGGTTGTAACAAAGGACCCCAGACTGTGGGGTTCAACCATAGACATGTTTTTGGGTTCTGGAGGATGGGGTTCCAAGGTCAGAGTGCCAGCATGGTCAGGGCCTAGGGATGGCCCTGTTCTTATCTATGAACAGCCACCTTCTTGCTGTGTCTTCACAAGGCAGAGAGACACTATCTCTTCTTATAAGGGCACTAATCCTATTCATGAGGTCTTGTGAAGGTTAGTTTTATGGGTTAACTTGACTGAGCTGAGAGATTCACAGTTATTATTTCTGGGTGTGTCTGCGAGGGTGTTTTTGGAAGAGATTAGCATTGGAATCAGGAGACTGTAGAGCTGATGGCCCTCCCAAGTGTGGGTGGGCATCACGCAAGCCAGCAAAGACCTGAATAGAACAAAAAGGTGGAGGAAGGGCAAATTTTCTCTCTCTTCTCTTGACCTGGAATATCCATCCTCTCCTGTCCTGAGATATCACCACTCATGGTTACCAGGCCTTAAGATTTGGGCTGGGACTTAAACCATTGGCTCTTTTGGGTGTAGAAAAAAATTATACCACCTACTCTCTTGGGTCTCCAGCTTATAGATGGCAGGTCATGGGACTTCTCAGTCTCTGTAATCATGTGAGCCAATACCCTACTGTAAGTCTCTGTATATCAGTATACATTCTATTGGTCTGTTTCTCTGAACCCTGACTGATGCAGGACTCCTTCATGACCCATCACCTCCCAAAGGCCCCATCTCTAAATACCATCACGCTGGGGATTAGGGCTTCAACATATGGATTTGGGAGGCACAGAAACATTCATTCCACAGAAGGGGGGGAGGATATGTTTTAACCCCCACAGCACAATGACTATCTGAGGAAACTGGACCCCACTCCTGAGGATTGGAGAGAAGAAAGGGGAATCTGGATTGTAAGGGGAGTGGGGTCAGAGAGTCATGGGAGCTGAAGGGATGTGGCCATTGTGGACATCCCACTGGCCTGTCCATGGATCTCATGGTGTCACTATGTCCCTGGATGTTAGACTTGGTTTTTGGAGCAGTCAGCAGGTGTAGGAGACCTTTGGCCATGGAGGCAATAGACCCAGTGCTGCTGCTCACCAGTTGTGCCCCTTGGCAGGGCATTTACTCCTCTCCTGAGGAAGGTCACCGTACTTTTGGGGTTATTGCTATGGTTGAGTGAAGTGATGTATTAAGCCCCCAGGCTGGGTGTGATAACTGGGCCCCCCAGGCTGGGTGTGATAACTGGGCCCCCCTGCCTCCTTTCTTGGGAGGAAGTACACCAAGGGCTCCACTGCGGAGGGGCTGGGTTTCCAGATCCTGGCAAGCAGTCTTGATCTCAGCCAGCTGTTCTCATGCCTCTGCCTTACATGTGATTAAGTTACTCCCCTATTTATTTTAAAGACTTGTCTTATCACCTATTTACAAGACTTATGGATTTCTCATTACTTCCTTTGATGGGACTCAAGCTGAAGTGCTTTCTGCTCACTCCATCTGAGCTCTGCCTATAAAACATGACAGTAATAATGTCCAAGGGAGGAGCAGGCCATGCAGGGATCGGGGCCATGTGAAAGGCATCCTCCTACATGCATCAGGGATTTATCACAACCACACACACCAATGCAGGCATGCCTCCCAACAATTGTCTATAGATGCTCAGCCCAGATCCCCCAGCACCACGTCCCAGGAAGATACAGATGAGAATCTGTCTTTAAGGTCATGAGAACTTCCCTCTGAGACTACCCCTACTTCTGACCCAACTGCAGAGATCATGGCTCTCAGAGAACACCCTTACTTCTGACACTAACTTCAGCTTTTGGGGTTCCCCTTGGCTATGCTCAGGTTTAAAAATTCACTTACTCTCAGAACTAGTTGAAATCTGTTATAGTTACAGTTTATTATAGCAAAAGGACACAGATTAAAATCGGCCAAAGGAAGAGACTTGTGGGATAGAGTCCAGGAAATGTGTGGAGCTCCCACCATCCTCCGTGCTGTAGATGCATAGAGCGTGCTCTTTCCAATAGTAGTGGTGACCACACACACACACTATCCCCCAGGAAAGTCCCCCAGCCTTGGTTTCATCACATAGACATGGTTGACCTCAGTCTCCAGTCCCTCTAAGGGTGAGCTGATACCACTTGACCAAAGCCTCCACCCTATGTCAAATTGTTATACTATCCACCATGGCCCATGGTGCCCAGGTAAACAAGGAGACTCTTATCAGACAGGAAATTCCAAGGGCTTAGAGATCACTTTCCAGGGACTGAAGGCAAACACCAGAGCTCTCTTTGGAAGAGTTAAATCCTTTACTACATACTGTATCTTTCTCTTGGCCAAGAAGGCTGAGTTATAAACAAACTGAAAGGTGCTCCTTACATATTCATAGAGACATATGTTTACAGGAGGTGGGTGAGCACTGAGTCAGGATAAAATTCACACCTGATAGCACTGTACAGAAGAGCTATCCTCCTTTGAGCCTTGAGGAATTCCCTGCCCTTCTGTAAGGCATGTTGGCTTTTCTCACCCTGGTCATAGACCACTGGTGAAGGGTTGACTTCCTGACAACAAAAGCCTAATTTTAATAAATAAAGTGCTGGGGTGGTGGGTATGGGCAAGTTCACCTCTAGACTCAAATAACCAAAAGACTGAAGATGCCCAAAGCATTGGCACCACAACTCTTGGAGCGATGGATTACCAACAGGAGCTTGATGGAGGCTCTGGTTTAGCACAACTCTGTGAGCTATTGTGATGTGAAGCCAACTTGCTAGGGAGACAAGGATAGAGACAGGGTCCTATTGGCAGATATTCACTGTGTGAGTATTGTTCAATGAGTTGACAATGAATGGATGAATAGGATTGGATGGATAGTTCATTGGATGGAAGAATGGATGGATAGAAAGAAGAAGGGATGGATGGATGGTTGGATATATGGATAGGAAGATGAATGAAGAGAAGGAAGGTTGGAGAGAAGGATGGATGGGTGGATGGATGAGTGATGTGGTGTGGGAGTAACATGATGTGGGGGATGCAAACACTGAGTAAGAAGTCCAAGCTGTGAAGCCAACTCTAGCTGGCCAGATTTTATGAGGATCAAATGAAAAAAGAAATGCAGGTGTAATGTCCAGCACAGCATCTGGTGCAGACTAGGCTCTTAGTAAAAATCAACTTCCTGTGTCCTCTTTTCCTTGTTGGCACTCAGTGCCTACAAGTTCCACTGGGCTCTGCTATGTTGCATGGTTTGGCCTGTGACCAATAGATGTGTCTCATTTTGGGCAGAGGGTGGAGGAGTGAGTCCCCTCCCCAAATACTGTGTCTGCAGTGTTTTGACCCTTTGCATACAGATGCTGCATCTGTGTTGAACTCAGGACACTCATTCACTCAATTCTATCCCTACCTACAAACATCAGAACAATTCTTTGTGGCCGTGGACCAGACATGGCCATCCTCAAGAAGGTGTCCTAGTTATTCAGATTGACACAGATGCTCTTTCTTCTTGGACCTTCATTGCTTGGTGTCGGGGAAATGATGGCTCTGGTCCTGGCCCTGATGCAGGATCCTGGGTGGGCACTCGTGTAGCTGTCCCTTGAGGGATCTGTTTGTTCTGGAGGGAAAAATACCCACCACATTCACCTTGACCCCTTTAGAATCTGCATTGAAACCTTTGTCCAATGATCCCTTTATGGGGATGAAACACTTGCTGGGGTCAGGGTGCCCCACTTGCATGAAACCCCAGCTACCTTCCAGGGTCAGTGTCAGATGTGTTGAGGGGCAGGGGTGCAAACGCTGGTGAAGGACATGCTTGATGATTGTCTTCACTGAGCAGTCACAAATACTGTCCTCTGTCTCTGGGGAGTGATGGTTTTGGACGGTGACATACGAGACGTGTCTCATCCCCCCTACCTGAGGTCTCTGGTTCAGGCTCCCACCAGACCTCTCCCTCCCAGGAAGCCCCACTGGAGCATGAGGCGACTGTGATCACCAATCAATTATTCCTTATTAAGTATATTTCCTTCATTAGTCATTTCTTTGCTGCTTCATTAGTCTCTTAAGTTTCAGTGGGTTTCAGGCATCATTGAATATGAGATAATTTATTTTATTAGGCAATTTATTTTCTGGGTACATTTTTAAAGGTCAATTAATCAATTTAAATGGATGGGTGAAGGATGGGGATCCAAATACTCCTGAGACAAAAGTTATCTCATTGGCACTTTTGGGGGAGAGGTTTGCTTTTCTTTTCTGGCTTGGGAAGGATGGGGTCAAGTGGAGCCAGAGTGGAGGCATCTTGAGCAGAGAATAGCATTGAGGACGTGGAGGCCCAGTTCCCTCATCTCCTTGGAAGGTGGCAGCCACAGCAGGAAGTACAGAGATGCCCTGAGGAGGAGCTGGAGGGAGAGACAGTCTGTGGTCTGAGGCTTGAAGCTCATGTGTCACTGGCCCGAAGCCCGCCCCTGGAATGAAAGGGATCCCATCCACGAAGCTGAACTCAGACTGCGTGTTTCCCCAGTGCCTCATAAATAATAAATAAAAACACATTATAAATATTTAACAAGCAAGAAACATGCTCCAAGCCAAAAGTAAACCGTCAATGAGTGGTTTCATCTGCTGCATCCAGCAAATTGCCTTTTCGCCCAGATTTCCAAACGGAAACACTTGGTTGGATGGAGGCTCTTGTCACTCGCAGGGGCAGGTGCCATCTCTGCTCCGCTGCCTGACCTCCCAGCTGGTCGTTTTCAGTGGGCAGGAAACTCGCTGGCTCATGAGAGCAAAATAATGGGTGTTCTTCAGAATCAGAGATTTTCCCAAGCAGCTATTTTCCTCCCAAAATGAGTTTCTGAGTGATTAATATTATTGTCAGTTGATTGCTACATAATAAATGATAGCAGCCAGCCACACATGCTTACTTCGTGTGGGGACATTTGTACATGCTATCTCATCACATCCTTGCAAGAATAAAGCAGGTACCACCGCTGTTGTCACCTGAGGAAATGGGGCGGAGAGAGGTAGCCCAGTTGGCTCACCCCCGGGGTGTGAGGACTTGAACCCGGGTCTCTGGCTCCTCAGCTCAGCAGCTCTCTTACTAGGGGTCATGCTGGTGCTCCCGATGAATTGCCGCCTGGCCCAGGCTCTGAAGCCACCAGCTTTGGGGGAAGATGGATGTTTCTCCATCTTGGGCTGCTGATCCTGGGCTGATCCTGGGCTGATCCTGGCAACCATGCTGGGTCCGCAGGGAACTGGTTGTTTTAAGGGGAAAAAAAGCAGTGGAACAATTTTGTTTGTTTGCAGAACAAACAAAATTGCATTTTACAGAAATCGCATTACACTTTAGTAATTGCTATGCATTTATGGAGGGGTATGAACCATGAGCCTCGGCTGAGTCCCTTGAGCAGAAATTACCAGGATGCTGTTACTCTCAGGTCATCACATTTTTTTTTTTTTTTTTGGTAATTGGCATGCTATTGTTTATGTTTGTAAACATCTGTGCTTCTCCTTACTTTTTTGGGTGGTGGTGTAATCTACTTCCAGTTCCTAAAGATAGATCAACACTTAAAAGTAGTTATTAAAGCATAAACATAGTGATACAGATGGGAACATAAATAGTACAGCTTAGAATAGCTGAAACAATGTACATAGTGTGTGCTGGACTCCAGCACAAATACAGCCTACAGATCTCCGAGCGCTGAGGCAGGCAGGCTGAGCCTGTGGGGTCCGCACGCTGGAACTTGCTGGGATGGGGATCTGATTGCCCAGGGCCCCCAGGTGTGATCTCTTGGGAGACTTTCAAACGGTGACGTGACATCTTGGAAGCTTTCAGTTCATTTTCAGAAGAGCCGAGTGATTGCTCTGGTCAACCAAGGGAGCTCATCGTCCCTAAATGACATTTCCTGGCACAAAACTGACACATGATGAATCCTGTCACTGTGGACAGAGAGATCAAAGCAGTGAAGGTGTCACTCAAAACAGTGACAAGAGCAGCAAGAAGTGCATGCCGTGCCACCGCTGCGAAGTTTGAACAACTTAGAGGCACCTGTTAAGCTCAGAGAGGACAGGATGGCGATTTGCCACCATCTGTCTACCTTATGACACACAGGGACGCACTATGTGTGTAAATGCTGTTCCCAGTGTGTGGGCACGCCAGCATGCCTGTTACAGCATGGTTGGATGGAACCACAGGTGGGCTCAGTGTGAACGGCTGGTGGTGTGTGGCATTTCACATGGAGGGAGAAGAGCTTGAGGACTCCTGGGTCCATCTTACAGGTGAAGAGAGTTTTCGTAGCCAATGATGCTCTGGTGAGTTGTGGCAAAAACCCAGAAAGCTGGGTGGAGGTTGGCGCGGAGGCTGTGCCATTGGTGTGTATGCCCTGGACAGGGTCCTGGCACACAGGTTAGCCTGGGGGGGGGGGCGAGGGCTACTGTGCATGGTGATGGAGAGCATCATTTGCAGGAAACGGTGACACAGAGATAAGGCTGTATCTCCAGCCAGGGTGCCCTGTGAGGAGATGGGCAGAGGATGCAATGTTCTGCTTTCTCACCTGGAAGCTGAGGGGCCAGCGCTCATACAGGCATTTGAAATGAGAGATGGGTTGAAAAAAACCTTTCACAATGCTCATCACACCAGGAAAGGGCTGTCACCCCATGGCCAACGACATGATCTGAAGGCTGAGAATAAGACATCATGATGATTTTCTTCGCTGGCCAGGACAGGAGGATAGAGGACTTGTTTCTGAAATATTCAAAACTCCATCCCACATTGCACGAGACTGAGAAGGAACACTCTCAGTTCAAGGCAGAGACATAGCTACCCCTCTCTTTCCCCAGTTGGGTGAGACGTCTCCGTTCCCAACTTTGGACCAACCTGCCACCACACACAGCTCCAAAACTGGTCTGCACCGAGGAGCTCCTCATCGCTGGTCTCTGTTGCCCGTGGGTGTCCCGGAAGCCGCCTCCACCACCAGCAATCCCGAATGGCAAGCCAAGACTCCTTGTTATGGTGGGAGGAAAGTGAGGAGAGAGTCAGGTGAGTCTGCCCCCGGGTTCAGGTTGTCTTCCCCAAAGCAGCTCTAGGTGTACGCCTGCAGGTGCAGACACTGTCTGTCTCAGCTGTCACTACCTTATATAATCTTTAAATGCTGTGTTTTGTTTCAATTTAAAAAGTTTACTCAAAGGTGTTGGTTGGTATGCAAGCCCAATGCCCACTATGTCACCTATGGGCTCCAGAAATCCCTTCTCAGGTGGATCGAGGCTGGTGTCTATGGGATTTGATGTCACAGTGGACAGAAAGGGCATTTATTTGGAGCCAGCTGTGTGCCAGGCCCTTCCACGCTGGGTCCAATCACATGATGTGGTCCTGAGCTGAGGGGTAGCATCTTTATTTTCAGGTGGAGAAGCCAGATCCACGGAGGTGACCTGGACAGACAGGTTAGGTTGATATGTGGTCCAATCTAAAGCCACCGATTCCCAAGCCCTCCTGCCCCACCCTGGACAACTTTAGGGTCGTAGGACCACCCCCTCCTAAGGAACTGAAACCTCTGCAAGCAGTTGCCACTCTCCTTGGCCCCTTCTCACTGTAGAGTTGGTCGAGATCAGCACTGATCCTGTGCCTCTGAGCTGGACACACATCTTGGTGCCTTTGCTCAGAAGCCTCCCCCCAGGGCTAGTGCTGGGGCAGGGGTACAGTAAGGGTAGCAAACTGAAGCCCCTGCGGCCATGGAGCTGTGGCTCCGTGGAGGTGATAGAGGCCACTGGGCAGCCACAGGTGTGGCCATCAGGTGGATAGAGCCTGGGCCTCTGGGTGAACCAGCTTCTCTCTTGGAGGACTGTTCCGCCTCCCACCTCCTGTCTGTCCCTGCTCCAGCCCAGTCTCATGTGGGGAGTGGCCCTCCACACAGCAGAGTACATGGGGAGCCTCCCGGCCCCGGGGATGCCACCTCCTAGCCCCGGGAACCAGCCCTGGACTCCTGCACTCAGGGAGGGGCTCCTGGCCTCTGCTTAGACGCCTGCTCCTTTAGCTTGAAAGATCCGGAGAACGAGGGGCTCCATCCAGTCTCTGCGCTAACTGTTCTCCCTGGACTCACAGCTCACTTCAAACCTGACCTGATAAATATATGATCAGGAAAGTCTGCCAACAGGAAGGCTCTGGAGAGCAGAGCAGAGCAGCTGCGGCCATCAGAGAGCTGGCCACGGTGGGCGCGGGCGCTCCGTGCCTGGGTTTGGCCATTTTGCCGTCGAGAAGCCAGGACATTTATCTTTAACGGGGTCCTGATATGTATGCTGGTGTAGGGTGTGTAGCCAGAGGGGGGGGGGGGAATCCTCAAAATAAGCTGTTCCAGTGAAAACCGAGCTGCAGGAGATGGGGATTGGTGAACGTTGTGGGGGGGGGGTCTCAGCCCCTCCCTGTGGAAGTATCCTCCCAGAGTTTTCTAGAAGGCTTCTATCTCAAGAAGCCCAGCGCCGGATTGCCAAGAGGGACTGAGTAATTAGCCTGAATTTATATTAATGGCATTTTAGATTAGTCACAGCTGAGCCCCCCTTCCATCCTGTGCACTGGGGAGCCAGACGTGAAGGAGAAACGGAAAAATATAAATAAAAAAGTGAAAAAGACAAAATAAAAGTGCCAGTTGTGTCCGAGGGAAGGAGCAGAGGAGGCCGAGGGGGAGCAGGAGGCAGGTGGTTGTCCCATCTGTGCCTCTGGCAGCTCCCAGCGGCCTTTCCTTCTGCCTGTGCCTGTGCCTCTCACCCAGTGGGGTCCCACGATGTGGATCCCATGCCCTGGTCCCAGGTGACTGGTGCGGGAGCCTGTGTGGGGGACTGAAAGGCCCCCCAGTGGTGATCCGGCCAGAGCCTGCTGTGAACTCAAGCTCCACACCCTGCAGCCCGGCCTAGACCCTGACTCCACTGCTTCCCAGCTCTGGGACCTTAGGTGGCTTCCAGCACTGCCCTCACCCCCGGGTTCCTGTCACTGAATGGGGCCAAGGCTGGTGCTGGCTTGCTGGCGGCTCTGCCTGCTGGCGGCTTGGGAATACAGCTGTGCCCCTGATGATGAAGCACCTCTGGGGCTCAGCTCCATCAGGGCCTGGCCTCTAGGCAGCAGGTGGAACTTGTATTACATGTGGCCCCAGGGCTGCAGGCAGCAGGTGCGCTTCTGGTGATTGTTGTCCCTGCCCTGCGGTGGGGTCCAACGTCCTGTCTAGCATGGTCCAGCGCCCAGCATGGTCCAGCCGGCATTTCTGACGCTGACCCTGACCCACAGGCCCACCCGGCGCTGTCTGTGGGCCTGGGGATCAGCAGAGACAAGACTGAGTCGGTGAATATTCATGAGCTTGGGACCAGGTGTGGGAAGGACAATAGGGGAACAGATAGAAACTTCCCCCACCCCCCGCGAATAGCTCCTGTCCCCTCCCAGCCCCGCTCCATGCCAAGGGCTCAATCTCCAGGTTCTAATGGGAATCCCATCCCCGACAAATCTCTCCCACTCCCCTGAATGCTCCTGAGCTGGTGAAGGATCTCTGCCTGGACCAGACAGCTCACCTGTGCTCTCCTCTCTCAGGAAAGGCTATGGCCTGGGTCCTGGGTTTTGCCCCTAAAATGAAAGCGGTTGTTAATAACCAGAACATGGAGAGGCTTTTATGGGCCTGCTACAGATCCATCTCTTTCCTGGTTTGTTCAATCTCATTAAAAGTGTTCAAACATCTTGCTGCCAGCATGCTGGGAAGGAGGGGGCCCTCTTCGCAGCCTTGTAGGAAGAAGTACAAAGGGCGGATGAGAACATCCTGTAAATGCCAGCTTTTGCCTTCTTGCAGACGTTTGCCAGGGAAATTCTGCAGGAGGGAGAGCGGGTCTCACCTGTCCACGTAGGGCACTGCTCAGGTCTGGGGACATGAGGAGACCGCAGCTGGCAGGGCTGTGCTGGTCTTCCCCTGAGGCTCTCCGCATCCCACACTCCATTAAAGGGGTTTACAGAGCAGTCCCCCAACCTCTCCTGAGAGCCCCACTTCACAGACAGGGGAGTGATGCCTGCAGGTACCCCTCTTGGTGGCACGTGATGCTGTGGACAGCGTGGGGTTGTCCTGGGACAGCGGAGTCCACGTGCTGCCTCGAGGAGTGTGGTGCTCTGAGATCTGCCAGGCCTGAGCAGCGCCCCCCGCTCACCCAGGACCCCCAGGGCTTCCTCCTCTTTTCTCCCAAAACCCGTTCCCTCCGACCCCCTGACACGTGGAGGCCACCATCTGTGCTCTTCGGGGTGGCTCGTTTCTTGATCACGTGCTATACCTTAGGTCTCAGCATAGGCTACCTGTTGTTCCCACACCAGTGCAGCACGGCGAGCATGACTGTCCCCATTTCACAGATGGGCCCATCACAGATGGACGGGTCTGGGAGCAGGGGCAGACCCACGGCGGTAGGAGCCAGGTCTGTTCCTTCTCAGGGTTACCTGATTCCGCTGATTCTGAGGCTCGTCCACTCCCAGGCTTGAGTCTGTGGTCATGTTCTTCCCACGGCCTCTATGAGCCTCAGTTCGCCATCTGTGGAATGGGGCGAGGGTGCCGCTGTGGCTCTGGAGGGTCCGTGGGAGGCTGTCATGCAGGACGCACTCAGGAAACAGCAGCTATTCACGAGTGGATGAGTGGGCTCCGGCTGGCCCGGCCTCTGAATCCCCGCCAGGCCGAGGGCCAGTCCACCGGGCACTGGAGGGCCTTGAGAAGCGGATCGAAAGCCACGGCAAGGCAGGCTCCTGTGGCTCCTTGGTTGCCTGTGTCCGCGGTGGGTGCTGTCCTGCTCGCGGAGCCTGAGACGCCGTGCAGCCGTCCTCCTGATGCGTGGGGACAGCCTGGCAAACTCATGTCTTTCCTCCTTCCAGAGCCTTTTCAGCATTCCAAAAAAAAAAAAAAAAAAACCACCCAAAAAACCTTGAAGAATTCTATTCTTAGCATTGAAAACATCTCCATAAATCTATATTGAGAAACAGAACACAATAGACTCTTCTGGTTGAGCGAAGTCGGCCTTTGACGGGTTACGCCAGACATCGCCAATCTCGGCAGCACGAACGGGGGCTCGGAAGCTATAATTTGCCTCTAATTGACACTCGGCCGCCTCCGGGGCCGTCCTGCCCTCGGCTCCTGGAGAGAGGTCCTGGGGAACCGCCAACGATCGCGGAGGCAGATCCGTCCTGAGGCCTGCTGCCGTCCAGAATCGTGGAATCAGCGCAGCAGAAGGAAACAAACCTCCATCTCCTGACCCTCCCTATCTCCCTCCCTTTCCTTCTTTCTCTCCTGGTCTGTCTGTCCGTCTCTGTCTCTGTCTCCCCACCGCCCTGTCAAAAAGAAAACCCCTTTCTCTCTCGCGGATGAGCTTCTCCTTTGTTCCTCACAGCGGAGACAAGTGAGGGCCAGGAGGACCCCGCTTCAGCCCTTCCTTGGGCAGCAGGGACCCCGGGGCACGGAGGCCCCCTCACCCCTGGGTGGGTAGCAGATGGGGCTTTTTTTCCGGGGTGTGGTTGTGGTCCCTGGAAGCAGTGTGATCGTCAGGCTTCCAGGTCAGCACCTGCTCCCCCACCAGCCATAGACCCTCTCACCCTGCAAGGGCTGCCCTGAGCCCCGTGGATCCTGGGGTTCTCGAGGCAGGCCTTGGGGTCTGGTTTGTTCCCTTCAATCCCATCAGGGCTCTTTCCTACTCTTTACCACTGAGCTAACTTTTGATGGATTTTCCCCCAAAGGCCGATGGCTTCTCAGAAGTGTGGGAGCTCGCGTCTTCTATGAGAGCCTGAGTTTGCCCTCCTGTTTGCCCCAGCAGCCTTGCATGGTCCTTGGCACGTCTTTCCATGGTGCCAACTTCTGCCTCCGTAATCTGACAGCCGCATGTTGCTGGCGGCTGTGGGATCTAGTCTCACACGGCTCTGCAAATGACGGGAGGCGTGACCAAGGGCATTTCCTAGATGCCGAGCACCCCCAGCTCCCAGCAGCCTGTCTGTGCCTTTGATGTACAGAGAAGAAGCCAGTTTCTGAAGATCTGATTGAAGTTTGGGCTGTGTCAAAGGTCAGAGGCAGGAACAAACCGATGAAAGCAAACAAAATCATGCTAGAATGACTGTCTTCACGAGCCCAGCGCTGGGTCAGCTGGGTCGGGAATGAATCATTGTTTCCCTTCAGTGAGGCAGAGGGGCCCGTGTCTGCTGTGCTAATGCTACCGGGCTAACCTTTTCCTTCACTGCAATTTCATGGGCGATGAGGCGGGAGGGCAATGAGAAATAGGAGCCCCACTCCTACTGGGGCCACTGTTGCCCCACGTCAGAGATGCAGGGGGTGTCGGACTTCTCTGCTCTTGGGGGAGTTGCAGAATGAGTGTTTCAAAAGCCCCAGAGCCAGTGAACCCAGCAACAGATACACACATACTCACACCCACAAAAATAAAGGCTTTTGCGGCCTCGCCTCCCCAGATTTTGTGGGAGAGCACGAGTCACTCAGGGATGATGCTGAGGACACCGGGCACAGAGCCAGCAGCTACCAGGTCCTTCCTGTGTGGCGGGCCCTGGGCTGGGGGCTCTTCTTTCTAATTTAGGAGGAGCATGGCAGCCCAACAGACCATCATTCACTCCAAAAATGCCCTCTGAAAGATGACCTGGCAATATGTCCTCAAATGCACGTGTCCTGTCCACCCTTTCTGCTGAGAGACTTTTCCTACAAGACCCCCAAGGAGCTGGCAAGGGAGGCAGAGGGCAGGATGGTCAGATCTGCTGGGCCAGTGGTTGGGCGGCTTGAGTCGCGTGCAGGGCTGTGTGTGCATGGCCGGACGGGCAGTCCCTTGTGGGCAGAGGTGGGCACAGCAGAACCATGTGTTCAGGCTGAAGTGGGTTCTCTCCAGACTCTGATTTTCTCTGCAATTAGAGAAAACCCACCAGGCTCAGTGCGGGTGGAGTAAAAATAAGCCTGGGCGCTGATGCTGTGAATGCTCCATGTGCGGTCAAGGGTTTGAATAGTGGCACACCCAAGGGGGTTGATTGCTGCTTTACCCGGGTGTGCTTGCTGCCCCTGGTCCTGCTGCTGCCCCTCCCAGATGCCCAGCCTCCAGGCCAGGAAAGGCCTGTCTTGTCCTCCGGGTCTCTCTCAGCTTTTCTTGTCGTGTCCGGCTCCCTCCCAGTGCTCGAACGGCCCTTACCCCCATCCGTTGCTCTTGGCACTTTACTCTGCTTGCACACATTGAGCCTTTGCTATTTGTAAGCTGCCGTGAGCAGGGGCACCATTAACAGCAGTGCCTGTTCAGGACACCCTGGACAGTGAGTCGGAGTGCCAGACCCCAGCCATGATCTGGCTGGTGGACTTGGACGGCTGATTAGCCTCTCTGGGCCTCAGTTTGGGCAGGGATGAGGGACCTAAGAACTGGATGATTTGTTAAGAATCAGATGACAGAGTTTGTAAACTGTGAAAGGATGTTTATTAAAGTGTCTTGCATGTGGTTAGACAAAGAATACCAAAAAATCCACTTATTCATTGAACTATAGCTAATTTTGAAAAGATGATGGGCATGTGGATAGCACTTATTCCAGGGAAAAATAATGCCAAATTTCTAAGTTAGAGGCATAACGGAGTCCTGGAGACAGCCTGATAACAGCCACTTTTATTTATTGAGGGCTTACTATGTCCTAGGTGCTGTGTATATGGCTTTGTATATTGTAATCATTAAGATAAAGTGTGGTTGCATGTATCATAAAACCCAAAATAGCCCTGGCTCAGGTGCATAAGAGCCTAAGGGATAGAGAATAAAAAGCTGCCTCAGAGTTTGCATGTGGTCAGGGATGCAGGGTTCTCTGTATTCCTTTTATGCCATGTAAGACTTCCATTCTTAAAGTCACCTCATGAACCAGCCTGGATGCTGGAGCTCCAGCCATCATATTCTTATTCTAGTCGAAGAGAAAGACAAAGTGGGTGGGGGAGGATAAAAGAGATGCACCTTCTAGTTGATTCAGCTCCCCAGTGGGGCTTTCCTGGGGAAAGCTCTTCAACCAGTACAGCTGCAGGTAAAATGAGAGAAAGGGAACAGGGGCAGATGGAGGCCACACACATCATTTCAGTGGAAGTGCCACACGTTACTCCTGCTCATGTTTCATCAATCAGATGAGAAATGCTGTTGCTTAGGGGGTGCATTGCTGCTCCACATAAGACTAAGATTATATTCCTAAGGAAGAAGAGGACAGATATCGAGGAGTCCCCTGGGAGGGTCAACCACATGGAGAATACATCATCTAATTCTCAGACACTATGCACATGAACACATGCCTGGGGGATTTTTGATGGAGGAAACCAAGGATCAGAGAGGCAAAGGGCTTTGCCCCAGGCTCCACCCACACTGGAGCCTGACCCAGGCCCTCTGCTGTCAGCGCCAGCTGGATGCACGGCAAGGTCATGATCGACGAAGGACATCTAGGAGAGTGTTCTTTCTCCCTGAAATGCCAAACTCTGGCCATTCTAGAGCAGAGCAGAGAAGGGCAGGGCTGCCTTTGACAGCAGTGAGGGCTGCAGGGGAAGGGAACATTGTCTATAGAGAAGACGTACTTGAAGAGGCTCTAAGTGCTCCTCCAAAGCCCTCTGTTGGCTGTGACTGGTGACTTGAATTTTGCTTGCAGTGCGTGGCCAACTCTTGTTGCACTGGGAGTGGAGGGAGGCTCACCTTCTCCCAGTGCCTTCCTGGGGGCACACGTGTGCTGACCTGGCAGGCTTGCCTGTTCTGTGTGGGTTCAAGTGCTCATTACCCCTCATTGGGAGGTGGCTGCAGATCTGTGGTTCTGAGCCGTATATACATGGATCTGGTCTTCCATGGCAGCTGTGGGATGAGGGCAGCTCTGCCAACACGTGGAGGGGTAATGGGCAGGAAACCAGAACTGGCCAATGGTCTGGAAAGTGCCTTCCAGGAAGTCAACATGTCTCATGAGGCTCGGATGCTGCCCCATTGGCTGAAATGGTCACGTCTTCCAGTGGCTGCTGTGGGGTCACAACCAATACGTGATCTGAAGAGGAAGGGGGCAGGAACTCAGCTCCTAAGTTATTTGGGCACATCCTGGGAAGGCCAAGTTGGGAGGGAACAAGGTGGTTACAAACAGAGAAGGTCTCAGTGTTGCAGGGGGCAGGGGGAGGTCCCCAGGCTGACCTTGGGGATGACTGGGCTCACTAACCCTCCTGCAGCAGGTCCATGTTCTGGCCATTTGCTCCCTCTGCTGGGTTTCAGGGACCTTGGTTACTTCTTCCATTTGCCTCCGTGTGTCCAGGAGAGTGGTTGTCAGTAGGAAGAGGCAACACTAGGCACCAGCTCTATAACATGTGCCCCTGCTCCAGCACTCAAACCCAGCACTCAAGGGCTGAGGGGTCAGTTCTCTCCTTCCAGTGAGTGCCCATTTCTGTCTGTCCTAGCTTCCAAGGCTGCTGTTGCAAAGTTGGTGCTCTCCATCATCCACTCTGCTCTGGCGAGAGGACCCTCACCTTTCACCCAGTTCTTATTTTTAGGGCTTATGCTTTGGCGGCGGGGGGGTGGGGTGGGGGGGGGAGGTTGCTGCTGATTCTAGTTCAGGAGTGGATGTATCACTCAGATCTGGCCAACCAGAGTCTCACATTCCATGGCCATGTCAGAATTTGCATGTGTTCTGATCAGAGTCAGTCTGATGCAATGAGGCCTAGGTGCAGACTCTGGGGAAGCGGCATACATTTTTTTCCCCTCCTGGCGCTTAGAACACTGGCATGACCTGAACTTGGAGATGCCAGGTCCCACCTTGTGGAGCCTGGTGTGAAACCAACACGATGAAAGGAAAGATGGGGACTGGAGAGAGACCAAGTCCTGAAGAGCACCTAGATTAAACCATACCTGAAACAGGGACATCTTGTATTTCTCTGCTAAGCAAATGATTTCTCTTTTTACCCAATGAAGGTTGAGTTGGTTTTTTATCACTTGCTTTTAGAAAGGTTCCAATTAATGCAAGGCCAGATTAATGCTAGGACCCATGTCTATTACTGTGTGCTTATGTACACACATGTTTGTTAGAAAGAAATCAGACCCAGGCCTTGTCCATGGAATGTATAATCTAGTAAGGGAATTATAGCCATGGCAAAGAAATAATTACCACTCCTGCTAAGCAATTCTGAAACCTAACTGGAGACCTCAGGAGTTTCAGGAAAGGAGAAGCTGGGAGTTTGGAGCAGCCAAGGAAGGCTTTCTAAAAAGATGGATCCTCATACCTCGATGGGGTCATATTCCCTATTTTTTGCTTGAAACTCCAAAGAGACTTCAAATGCAGGAATGGACGAATCTTTCAATATCACAGCATACTCAGACAACCCCATTTAATTCTTGGCTCCAGCATTTTCCAAATGAACACTTATTAAGGTTGGGCAGCAGGAGAGTAGTGTTTTGGACCATCTTAGAAGGACCAACCTTTTCTCTCTTTGTACCTTTTCAAATCTTTTCCAGGAAAGCAATATAAACAATAATGCCCTAGGGAAGCCTTCCTTGATCTCTTATAAGACCAGATTTTCCTCCTCTGAATTCCTGCCAGGCAAGAAGTTGAATGATGTAAATTATATGTTTGACCTGCATCTGCTGCACAGGAGCTTGTAGGGGACAGGATCTGCCATGTATTGAGGTCAGTGCAAGGCAAGAGAGATTCATGGTGGCTCAACCTTCAAAAACCTGTCCCAACAGCATGAAGATATGTGCGTCAGAGCAGCAGGTGACCACAAGGGCCCTTGGTGAGTTGATGGGGTCTAAACATTGGCTATGTTTGTGCTGCTCAGAGACTAACCTGCCCTCCAGGCACTGAAAGCATGTTAAACCCTCAGATATGGAGCAGATGCCTTTTAGCATCAGGCTTTCCAGCATATCCTCAGGTGGAGGGACCATTGGGAGAAAAACAGTGTGACCAAATTGGAAGCAATCATACCCTCTATCCCAGAGACTTATTGGATGTGGCCTGTCTTCCTCCAAAACTCTGACTGTGCTTTAGACAGGTCATCAGTTCACATGGTGGTAATATGATGGCGTTGAGGGAGGACAGCAACTGCCATTGACGTTGGGAACTTCTTGGGCCCACGAAAACAATGTGGGCAGACAGTCGCATCATGAAAGATGTTTCATTTGTCCAAAGACTCCATCCTGTAGACTGTGAATTCCTTGGGTGCGTGGGCACATCTGTGACAGATGGGACAGGCAGACTAAGAACCTTATAGCAGTAATATTAAATAGATCAAGTGAAAGTCAGGCAGAAGAGAAGGCAGGCCTTAAAAGTAAGCCAAAGGGAAAACAATTTAATAAAAGTGGAAAAGAAGTTGATGAGACTGTGTACATTAGTCAGTGTGCTGTTGTGTAATTGAAGTCCAAATGCATCAGAGAAGGACCTTGGCAGAGGAGGGGGCTTGTTGACAAAGCCCTCAGGGAGGAGGGGATTCCCCAGAAAACCACTCTAGCATGGGCAGTGGATTTACAGCAAGCAGGACAAGGAGTCTAGGGTGGCATCTAATGGGGGTGAGTCTGTGTGGCTGACAAGGAGGGTGAAGAATGACGCTGGTCTAGCTTTCTGGAGCTTCCTGGGTGGGTCAACCCCAGGATGGATGAGGATGTAGGAATCTTCTGAATCAAGAGAGTAAGAAGAGGGTCAAGAGCTACTTCTTTAATCTCCTGCGTTAACAGGCTCTGACCTGCTTCAGGTTGTGGATAATTCTGGGTATGAATGAGTGACAAGGAAGCCACAGAGGATGGAAACAAGAGCAGGTCATCATCAAGAGTTTCCAGGACAGACTGCTAATCACCAATGCTAATTTCTGAGGCCATTCCGACAGCCAGGAACAATGGAGGACATATGTCATTGTGAATGGAATGGACTTCTGAGCCCCTGTTCCTCTCTCTCCCATCATGACCCTGCCTTGCCGTCCTTCAGTGCCACATGGGGACTCCAAGAATGATCTTAGCCCTTTGTCATAGTTGATTAATCCAAGAGTGGGTGCCCAATCCACACTAGGCCATTAGCTCTGGAGCTCTGGATTTGGGAGCTCTGGATTTGGGGAAGGTAGAAATTGAGACAGTCTCCCTTTGGGTGGCTGAAGCAGTAACATGCCAAACCCCAGAGCTGTTGGAGTCCAGTTTTTTCTGTAAGGGCTGGGAAGAAAAAAAAAAGGCAATCTTCAGGAGGCAAGGAGAGCAAAACAAATGTGCACAGAGAAGCATGTTTTATTTTAAGGGATGAACTGAAGCACTCTGGTCTTTGGATCAAGCAATTCCTGGAGCCCATCTCTAATTCTGTTCTTCCCATCAACTCTTTCTTGAGTTCTGTGGTGTTCCCCTAGATCCTTTCAGCAAACAAAGCTTCGGTGGGTTGGAGTTGTGTTTCTTCCACTGACCAATTCAGATGGAAGGAAAGGTGGGGAGATGGAAATCTTTGTGGCACACAGCTGCCCAGCTGACTCACAATTTTGTGATCTCCAGCCTGAGGTGATGCTTTCTTGTATCCATGCCCAATTCCTCTTTCACTTCAAATGTGGTCCAGTTATCAGGCTTAGGAATCTCAGAAATCTTGAGGTGAGGGAAACTAGATGCTGCACCCTTGAATTTAGAGCGGGATCTACAGAATCCCTCTGTGTGTGTGTGTGTGTGTGTGTGTGTGTGAGTGTGTGTGTGACTCTGGATAGGTTCCTTCTGTCTCAGACAAATCCAGGGACCCCTCAGACTGGCAGGCTGGGGCCTGTTATAGCCCACAGGTAAGTCTTCAGAGGACAGATGAACTGGGAGGAAAAGAACTGTGAGATTTGCAACTGAATAGAGGCAGGAAGGCGATGGTTGCAAACACAAACTGCTTGGGAGGGAATATTTTCAAGGCTGGGCTGAGAAGTCTTAAACACATTTGCAAGAGTCAAGAGCCTGGGAGAGAAAATGGATTAATCTAAATGGCTCCCTCCAGCATGAAATACACTCATAAACAGAGTCAGAATTCTGTGGAATTCATGCAGAAAGGTTGGAGGAAGCCCCAGGGAAAGAAAGACAATGCTCAGAAAAACCGCCAGTTCCCACGGCCTGCAAGTCTGCCTTTCAGCACCCAGGACAGCGTTATCCCCTTTGGCGGATGGTGTGGGAAACTAAGATGTATTCAGGCAATAGTTGGATATCACTGGAGGAAGATGATTGAAATCCTTAACCGTTAGAATTGACAATGCCCCTAAAGATAATATAATCTAATTTTTAATTTTATAGATGAGGGAGCTTGGCTGAGATGAGGGATGTAACTTGCTCTGGGTCATGCTATTAGTGTATGGTGAGATGAACCAAATTCAGGCTTCTAAATTTTTCATTTAGTCCTTGTCTCATTTTGCCAAACCGCATGTTTCTGTCCATCCACCCACTCACCCATCCATCCATGCATCCATCCATGCATCACCCCACAATCACAAGCACAGTTGTTCATTGAAGGAAACAGGATAATCAAGAGTAGGAATGGGGGCTCTGGTGCTTGTCTGTGAGGTTTATTCACTAGGTTGAATAAAGTTTCTAGACTGCCCATCCTTGGTTTTCTTATATGTAAAATGAAGCTGTTGTTCCCTATACTTGTGCTAGATGGTTGTCCTGAGGGTTCACTGAGATGACGTATGTTGACACCTAGTGGGAAGACAAAGGTCATCTTTACTTAGGGGTGAGGAAACTGAAGTTCAGAACCTTTCCAAAGACACTCAGCTTGTAAAGGGTCAGAACTTGGTTTGGGAATGCTCCACAGATCCCAAGTTCTTGTTCACTTCTTCCAATTTTTTTTTTTCCATTTCTGTTCCTTTCAGATTGGATTGTTTCTACTGAGGTATCTTCATGTTCATTGATTCTTTCCTCTGCCATCATCATTCTGATATTAAGCCCATTCAATGGCTTTTAAAGAATTATAGTGATTGTATTTTTCAGTTTGTATCTTCCATTTCTTTGCTGAAACAACTTATCTTTACATCAGTTTTAAGAGTGTCCCCTTGCTTGTTGGAGACTTTTTATAGTAGATGCTTTACAGCCTGTCAGGTAATTCCAACATCTGTGTCATCTTGACAGTAGTGTCTACTTTGTCTTTTTCCATCAGTGTTGAGATTTTCTTGCTTCTTTGTATGCAGAATACTTTTGGATTAAATTCTGAACATTTTGAATATTATGCTATGGGATTGGTCTTGTGTCTTAATTAAATCTCTAGAATGCTGATATTTTTGTTGATTTGGCAGGCCATTAACTTAGTTATATTTAGGCCACAAGTTATGACCAACCCACTAGAGATTTTGGGGGTTGAAAAGAAGTTTCATTTTTAAAGTCCTTGCATTGATGTTCAGATCTGTCCTGCCTTTCTGCCACTCCGTGGCCAGCCTGGGATCTAGGGAGGTAGTCAATCTCTTAGCTCAGTTCTCAGAGTCTTTTTTTTCACATGGATCAGGATTGGATCCACATAGGAACAACTTAGGAAAAAAATCCAAGAAATTTCCCAAGCTTCTCCCTTCCTTCAATATCCGTGATTCTTTATGATTCTCTGGGGGCTCCCCTTTACAGTTCTGTGGCCATAAATTTAAGGCTTTATTTATTCTTCCCAGGCATGGACTTCCTACAACAAATTTTGGGCTAAATTGTGAGAGGACAAAGAAATAAAAAAAAAAAACAGTGGGATCTATTCCACTCTTTTAAGACCACAGCTTCCCTAATTGGAGAAGATTATCCTGCAGGATTTTAGGCTCCTTTGGGTTCTCACTGATGCTGCTATTGCTGTTGCCGCAGTGGGAATACTTGGAATTTGGGGTATGAGACTGGAAGAAAGAAAAAATGGTACATTTCCTCTATTCTCTTGAGTGTTAGAGACCCACTCCTCAAAACAGAGCTAGAGAACTTCTGGAGCCTCTGTCCTTGTCAATGCTCACTTCTAGGCTGGAATGGGTCTAGACTAGAAGATACCAGATGATGGTAAACTCATCACAAGTTCTCTGATACTTTGACTTCTGATCTTCTTCCATCTTCCTGATGTTTGTGCTACAGAGCCCTCACAGAGCTGCTCCACATATTCCGTGCAAGGTTTATAGCTACATGCAGTGAGAGAGGCAAGGAAGAGTGTACTTATCCCACTTTACACTCAGAGTTTGGCTTGGATGTAGATTTGTGTGACTTCAAAGTCCATTTGTTCCTCTGGGACCTTTGCCTCTTGGATATTTCCAGTACATTCTTGGGATATAGCATCTTCATAGCAGAGGTCCAGTAACATCCACAGTGGAATTGTCTTGGACTGCCAAGGACAACCATCAAGACGTCTACAATATCAAAAAGCAGGAGTCACTACCTGCCAGTAATAACACTAGATTGGAAATATACCTCTTGCCCCCAAAACTCACTGATAGTTGATCACAACCAGGTAGAGCCACACAGACTTAAGCTCTTAGAAGAAAAGAGTGTGGGAAAAGTCAACTCCTCTGGGCTCATGTGGCATTTCAGCAGGCCTAGCACCAATGACATAGAAGGCAGATCTTCTGTCATCTCAAGCTTTCTCCTGGCTACCCAACTGTGGTCCATTGGATTATTTTCTCACCACTACTTGGTCCTTCTTGGGAATGAGTTAGTGTCCTTGGGCAGCCATAACAAAGCACCACAGACTGAGTGGCATGGACAACAGAAATTCATTCTCTCATGGTTCTAGTGGCCAGAAGCCCAAGATCGAAGTTTCAGCAATGTTGGTTCCTTCTGACGACTCTGGAGGAGACTGTTCTAGGCCTTTTTGTTAGGTTCTGTGATTCGTTGGTAATCTTTGGCATTCCTTGGCTTATACATGCATCATACCATCTCTGCCTTCATCTTTATATAGTGTTCTCTCTGTACATGTATGTCTATGTCCAAATTCCCTGTTTTCATTAGGACACCAGTCACATTGGAGTCCATCTCCAGTATGATCTCATCTTGACCAGCTAATTACATCTGCAATGACCCTATTTCCTAATCAGGTGACATTTTGAGGTTCTTAGGGTTAGCACTTAAATGTATAAATTTTGTGGCATAATTAAACCTATGATACCTGTTCCTTGCCATGCAGGCAGAGGACTCTTTTTTTGCTGCTTTTGACTTTGGGGATGGCCATGAAATTTGCATTGGCCAAAGGAATGTGAATGGGTGTCATATAGCCTTCCCTCACCCAATCTCAGGCAGAAACTTCAAATGTGCACTTGTTTGTTTGGCTCTGCTGGACTTGCCCCTGGCCTTCACCATGAGAACATCAGTTTCCACATTTTGGATACTACTTGAGCCTGAATTCTAGGAAAGAAACACATGTATCCCAGCAGAGCCCTGCAGACCCTGATAGAATCCAGCAGAACCTAGCAGAACCCATGAGAGCCCCAACAGAATCCAGCAGAGCCCAGAGCCCAGCAGAACCCAGAAGAGTCCAGCAGACTCCATTGGAATCCAGCATAGTCCAGCAGAATTCAGTGGAATGCAGCAGGGCCCCGCAGAGCCCAGAAGAACCCAGTAGATCCCAGCAGAGCCAGAAGATTCCATTAGAATCCAGCAGAGCCCAGGAGAAATCAGTAGAGCCCAGCAGAACCCAGTAGCATCCAGAAGAATGCAGTAGAACCCAGTAGAGCCCAGTAAAATCCAGACAAACCCAGCAGAGCCCAGCAGAACCCAGAAGAACTCAGCAAAGCCCAGCAGAATCCAGCATAGTCCAGAAGAACCCAGCAGAACACAGAGGAATCCAGCAGAGTCCAAACAAACCCAGCAGAATCCAGCAAAGCTCAGAAGAACTGAGTGGATCCCAGAAGAACCTAACAGAGACCAGTAGAACCTAGCAGAGCTCAGATGAACTCAGCAGAATGCAGCAGAACCCAGAAGAGCTCAGTAGAGCCCAGAAGAGTCCAGCAGAACTCAGAAGAACAAAACAGAACCAAGCAGAATCCAGCAGAACCCAGAGGAACCTAGCAGAGCCCGGCAGAGCCCAGACAGCCATAGTCAGTATATAGCGAGCTTGTGGAAAATGAGGAAGAAAATCACATTTGCTGTAAGCCCTTGAGATATTGGGACTGTTTGTTACTGCTTCAGAAGCTGACTATTGCATTAATTTTCAGCAAAATTAATGGCTGGGGGAACCACAGATGTTAGCTGGAAGCTCATATGACAAAAGTACTTAAAAACTCCATCACATACCATGACAAAATTCTGTTATTTTAAAATACTATTACTGCTAATAAGAGCTTAACAGCATCGACTCACCATAATTTGATTCAAGACCCACATGGATTTAGGCATGTGAGACCTGATTTAACTAATGCCTCTGAATTATTCAGAGAAGTTTCTGCTGCAAGATGCAAGAGGACAGGGACAGCGTATTTTGCAAAGTGCCTGCCACAGGCTGGGCTTGGCTGTGATTCCCAAGGAATTTCCGTCAGGATCTCCATAGGCATTCTGGGTGTGAGGCAGGCCGGAGCCCTTGGTTTGTTCAGGATCCTGAGCTGTGACTCTGTCTACCCGTGTGCTCTCTCCTGACTGTCACCTTTCTGGATCTCTGCTTGCTCTTCCCAACCACCAGGGCAGGTTAGCTCTGGGGTGATTTAAATCCAAAGAGGAAAAAAAAATCCAAAGAGAGTTCAACTTCCAGCTCTTTGCCTCCAGGATTGTCTTGGGAAGACACACCTTCGACTCCCAGCGGGGAGAACCATGCAGAGGGCCTTTATTTGGACTACGGTAATGGATGGGGTCCAAGTCATGCCTGGCACACCTCATGGACACTCCGTAAAGGTTTGGTAACTGAATAGAAATATCCCTTACATACGTATAGTACTCTTAGGTTTACAAAGCTGGGAAGATAGCACTTGATACTTTTGAAAATACCTCACCTGTGAGTGAGGCACCAGAGTCCTCGCGCACGGTGGGGCAGCCATGACCTGAATTCAAGTCTGACTCCGAAGCTTTCTGACAGTTGTATGTGAATGAACAGACGGTTAGATTTTTAGGGTATGGAAAGGCTGTCCTATTCAGACTCAACTCCCCTCATAGCTCACTTCTTGGATGAATGCCCTGAATGGGAACCCCTGCTCCATCTTTGCTATCCATTTACCTTTTAGGAGGGAGGGTGTGTACACCTGACAAAATGGTCATCACCCTGAGAGGCTAGGATGGCTGCAAGGGGTTTCATCTGGATGAGGGCAGAGGAGGGCAGGTAGCAGGGCTTCCCTCCCAGAAGGACAGAGCTCTGCTCTGGGGCTCATGAGGCTTCAGAGACCATGAAGTCTCACTGTGGGATTGAGAGAGGAAGGAAGCCTGGCCCCTGAGGAGGACGGAGGCTGAGTGGGGCTCGGCAGTGGGGGGAACCCCTTAGGATATGAGGGCAAAGCTTCTGTGTTTAAAGTGTTGTTATGTGGCCAGGGAAGGAGAGGGCAAGTACAGAGGTCGGCTGGAAACCAGTGACTGTCCTCAGGGTGCTGGAGAATCTGCCTCCAAGGAAAGCAGTCAGGAGACCCGGCTGGCCCTGGGCAGGGTGTGGACCCCTGCCCCTGTCCTGCACGAAGGAGGCTGACACTGGCTGTATCCAAATCTCACTTATTCTGTGAGCCCCACCTGGCATCCTGGACGTGGAGGCTCTGGGGCCGGCTGTGCTCACTGGTGAACAGAGCCAGGCTGAGTTATTTCAAGAGCTGGCGGGAGTTTCCAGTGTCTCGGTTTCCAGATGGTCTTAAAATTGCTGATCAAAACTGTCAAATTAGGCCCCAGCCTTGTGTGTGTGTGGGACCCTTAATTAAGTGGAAGGACCAGTCCTTTGAAACTTGCTTTACCTGACCGGAATGGAGCTGCTGCTGAGCCAGGGGTTTTAGGAGAAATGCCTCCCTCTGTGCCTGTTTGTCGGGATGTTTCTGGGCCTTGCAAACCAGGGAGAATCCTCAGTCTGCCCTCCATCTCTGTATTGTGGCTCTCAGGGTGAACCTTAAGGAGTGTTTCCGTGCTCCCATCCTGCAGGAAGCAGCGGAGGGCTGGTGGGAATGGCATCTGTGTCCCCCTCTGGCCAGCTCTGCTCCCTGTCCCTGGAGCTCTCTGTCCACCACCGCTCCAGCCAGCATGACAGGCAGCATGAGGTGCTGAGCTAGGGGACCCTGCCTGGTGGGGTGAGTCACAAAGGGGTCCTGGAGCTGCCTTCTGAATAGACTCCAGAAGGCAGATGGGGCTCCCAAGCCTCTGTCTCAAGGAATGAAGGAATGCAAGTCCCTCTCCCTCCCTGAAGAAATGCAGAGCAGAAACTGAAACCTATTTCAGCAGCTGTTTAGCTTAGGAGTCCTGCTTAGCTGTGCTTGGGGGGCACAGGGGACACATGAGGTTAGTTCCCTGGAGCTGCCAGAAAGGACCAGCACAGACTGGGAGGGCATGAAAAAACAGATGACTCTCCCTCTGCTCTGGAGGCCAGGAGTCTGAGATCCAGCTGAGGGCAGGGCTGGTTCCTTCTATCCCAGGCTCCCCTCAGCTCCTAACTGGTGGCCACAGGCCATCCTTGGCTAGTAGAAGCCGCCCCTGCCACCACCACCTCACCTCCTTTCTGCATGGATCCTTGCCTCTGTGTCCAGCCCTCCCTTGTCCTCTGAGGACCCCCACCCTCATCCAATGTGACCTCAGTGATGACTTGATTATACCTGCAAAGCCAGAGTTTCCCAAATAAGGTCACATTCTGAGGTCATGGGTAGATGTGAGTTTGAGCGGGACACTGTTCAACTCAGTACAGGGGGCAAGAAACAGGGGTTCAGGCAGGTAATCCTTTGACACTCGACGTGACCCTGGGACCTGTGCGTGGGGACTGGAGTCAGAAACATCCTTTTAGGGCTTCTCATCACTCCCATCCTTTAATCTAAGACTTAGCAGGTGGGCCTCCCGGTGGCTCAGGTGGGTGAGGAATGAATCTCTTCGTTCCCTGCTGGCTAAGTCCTCAGCACGCCAGAATGAGTTTGGATCATCTTATTGAAGGCTCTTCTCTGAAACGTCTCTGGGAAGATCAATGACTAATTCTCCAATCAGAGGCCCTCATCAGAGAACCGCATTCGGAGCTTTCGTGACCAGATCAGTGCCCTTCAGCTGTGAAGTAGGAATCAATACATTTCAGGGCGCGGCACTAGAGGGGACCCTATAATGCGGCACCTTTCAGGGAGCACTCCTTAGGGAAGGCACTAACCACGGCCTGGAGGCTGGAGGGCGTGACCTGGGGCTGATGGGAGGCTGAGCAGGAGAGGAGCTGTCTTCGACTTTTAATTGAGAAGGTGACAGGACCCATGAGCTTCACAAGTGGTCACCTTCCCATTTCCCCACCAGGTGAGGGACGACGTTCCCAGGAAGCTGATCTGTTTGGACAGAACAGAGGGGCCTGAGACTAAGCCATCATGATGCTCCTTAGTGAACTCTGTGGCAGTCACCGAGCTTTCTCTGAGCATCGGCAAAGGCAGAGGTAAATTAGAGCCACGCAGGGACATTAACAGGGCTGTTAGCTCATTGGAGACGAATCTCAGTGCCGCTTTGCACTTGCTCTTGTGACGACTCAGGAGTGTGGGATGAGCTGGAAAAAGTGGAAATGAGCAGGGTGTGAGCCAGGCAGAGCAGCTGGCCTCAGGCCCCAATTTGGAGAAACACCAGCATTTAGAGCAGCCCTTGCCATCCCTCATGGGATGCGTAGCCAGCCCAGCACACGTTTTGAGTTAGATGCCATGAATTATTATTTTCCCAGAGTAGGTGATTTCCCTTGGAATTTTTTTGGAAGGCAACTCCAGCCTCTCACACTGACGGTGACTCAGACCAACTTCGAATCGCTTTCCCAGGTGGAAGCGTGTTTTAGGGGCAGTGCACAGAAGAGACCCCAGTGAAAGGAGTCGGCTTCACAACCCCGCTGCTCTGCTCTCCCTAATTAGCTGGGTGACCATGGGCAAATCACTTAACCTTCCCGAGACCTGGATTCATCATCTGCAAAACGTGGGCAGCGACACCAGCTGCTCTCCCGGCCCCAAGTCACGGTGCTCGTGTGAGGCAAAAGGCAAAATCAGCTGGTAAGTGCAGGATGAGTGTGCCCTGCGATTTCTGGGTCTCCTGCATGGCAAACGGTCTATATATTGGGAGGAATGTCATTTCATCTTCAGTGACAGGGAAGAAGCAGTCAAGTCTCAGCTGCAGATAACGAAGTCAAGAGTGGAGCAGAGATGCAATATCACGGAAAAGCTAAGTGGTCACAGCTTGGGTCTCGGTTTCCTTAAATTCTCAGGAGAAATAGATCCATGAATTCCACTTAGCAAATATTTATGAAAGGCCCATAAACAGGCACACAGTCTGACTTCATGGGTCTTGACAATGCACACAGATAAAGCACCTAGTATGTGCCAAGTATGGATGGCCCTATTCAGTCTTCAGAGGCCTCTCTTTAAAGCAGATACTGCTGGAATTGTTCTCATTTTTAGGGGAAAGCACCAGATATCTCTGGTCAAAGCAAGGATGTTGAAGAATCAGATTTCCAGAAGGGGCTTGAGAGAAGGACTGTCCTCCTGTGATGAGGGAGATGGGTGGTGTGGGGTCAGCCTGGAGCAGCCCAGGCTGGTTTTCTGTAGCCTCTCCTGGGCCTGGTCAAGGACCTCCTGGCCAAGGACCTCCACCTGCTCCCTCTGAGCCAAGAAGTTTCCAGGCTAGGGTACGGTGTGGCTCTTCTCTCAGATTCTTTGTCTGGGAAGGGGCATGCAGAGGGAGGAAGCCAGAAGCAGTCTGCTGGTGCTTCTGGTGTGGCCAAGACACCACTTGAGCCCTGGGTGCTGGCACCACACCCTGGTATGGGCTGGATCACCACTTCCAGCAGCTGCTGGAGCCCCAGGTGGGCCCCAGGTGAGTTGGGGAGGTGCAAGAAAAGGGGGGCAGCCTCTGTTTAGGCCCCTTGCCCCCACCCTCAAAACAAGCTCTGAAATATCACAGCCTGGCTTGTTCTCAAGACATGGGAACTGCTGTGAACTTGGTGAAGTCCTGAAGGTCAGGTGCCTGCCCCCTTGAGCAGGTCTTGAAGGTCCTAGCTGGGCTGCTGCTGAATGGCTTTGGAGGAAGAAATGGAGACCACTTGTCTGCCTGCCCCTGTTTGCCTCCATGTAGTTTGGGGGTCCGTGGGCTGCAGATGTAGGCTCTGAGAGTCTAGGGTGCCCTACTCAGGTGCAGGGGGTGCTGGGTGGCAGGAACCACCCGTATGCCCCTCATGAAGCCTCCAGAAAATGGAAAACAATGACCTTCCACCATGCCAGAAATTTAATGGGTTTTCTGGGCCACGGTGTCCCTCACTAGCTTGCGAAGCCCATGGAGGTAAGACCAGGTCTACCCCATTCATCAGTTCCCGACCCAGTGCCTGGCCCTTAGGAGACTGTCTAAGATGAAAGTGTCCCAGTGTGACTGTTTGTATGAAATAGGCACAGTGCAAAAAGGTTCACAAGTGCTGTGGTCGGGTGAGTCGGGAAACATTGGACAATACATAACTGAATGCTTTTCTTCCTCGGTGTTCTCTAGAATTTTACTATGAAGAATACCAGCACTTCCCTGACCTGATGAAGAATTTACTGTTTTTCATTCTTTTTTTCTTTACTGATGTAAAATATACTTACATAAAATTGACCACCTTTATTACTTGCAAGTGCACAGTTCTGTAGGATTAAATACACTCCCTTTGCTGTGCAACCACCACCCCCATCATCTCCAGAACTTCCTCATTTTCCCAAATGAAAACTCTTCCCATGAAACACTGACACCTCCTCCACCCCCACCCTGCTTCTTCCTCAGCCCCTGGAGATACTCCCTCCATTTTCTGCCTCCATAAATTTGCTTACTCCAGGGGCCTCATAGGCGTAGAATCATAGTCTTCGTCCTTCCGTGTCTGGCTTATTTCACTTAGCATATTGTTACGGTTGAATATCATTGCTTTTTGAGGCTAAATAATATTCCACTGTACAGATAGACCACATTTTGTCTATCCATTCATTTGTTGATGGAAATTAGAGTGGTCTCTCCTTTTAGCTGTTTGAATAATGCTGCTACACACATGAGTGTACAAAAAATGTCTTTTCAAGTTTTGGGTTGTTTTCGATTGTTTTGGGTGTATACTCAGAAGTGAATCTGCTGGTCATATGGCAATTCCATGTCTAACTTTTTGGGGAGCCTCCACACTGTCCTCCACAGTGGTTTCACCAGTTTACATTCCCACCAACAGTGCACAAGGGTCCCAATTACCCACATCCTCACCAACATCTGTTGTTTTCTGCTTCTTTAGCAGCCACCCTAATAGGTGTGAGGTGATCTCTCATTGTGGCTTGATTTGCATTTCCTTAATGACTAATGATGTTGAACATTTTTTCATGCACTTATTGGTCATCTGTATGTCTTCTTTGGAGGCATGTCTATTTGTGTCCTTTGTTCATTTTTGAATTGGATTGTTTACTCTTTTGTTGTTGAGTTGCAGGAGTTTTTATGTATATGCTGAGTATTAATCCTTTATTAGATGAATGATTTGCAAATATTTTCTCCTATTTTGTGGGCTGTCTTTTCATTCTCTTGGTAGTGTCCTTTGATGAACAAAAGTTTATCATTTTGAAGAATCTACTTTTAGAAGATATTAATATGACCAACAGATTGAGAAATGTTGGTTTGTTTCATTTGTTGTTCATTCAGCAAACATTCACTGAGTACTACTGAATGTCAGGTATGTCCTGGGGGCATAGATGTGATGCAAATAGATGTGGTTCCTGTCCTCCCTCATGGAGGGGACAGAAAACCAGCAGTGCATGCATACATAACCCAACATCAAGTTGTGGTAGGAGTTGTACAGACAACAAACACAGGGACGGATCTGCAGTGTACAGGGGCTCCCAGAGACATCCCCTCTAAAGATTAGACATTTGGGTGAGGACCTACATCATGAGAAGTTGCTAGCTGTGAAAACAAGTGGGGAGGGAATGATGACATAAAAGTGCCGAGGCAGGAAGAAGGGAAGGTGAAAGTGGCCATTTAGGACTGCGAAGATGGAACAAGGTAGGTGTTGAGGTCAGACATGTGTTTAGGGCCTACCATGCCTGGTTAGGGACCAGGGTTTTACTTTAGGGGACAGAGATGGCCCCATTCAGTACTGTGTTCCACAGGGACAATTTCAGGTGTGTCAGGAGCCATTGCAGAGTTTTGAACAGGGAGGAGAATGTGATCTGATTTCTGTTTAAAGATTCTTGGCTGCTGAGCTATGTTGCTTATCTCCTCTGCTACTCTGGTCTGATGGGGTGAACTTGGTGCTGCCCCATAGTCAGATATCGGGTACTTACATGTGTGTGTGCATTAGGCATTTGATAGCTGCCCTTTTCATTCACAGGTTGCCACCCAGACCTGCTGGAGGAGACTCTGAGCCTCCCTGGAGAGTTTGCACTTGTGCTGTGTGCAGTGACCAGGTGGGGTTTTGGATGTCCTCTGTGTGGGAGAAAGGACAAAGAGAATATTGGAGACCAGAGGGTGGGTCGTAGAAGAGCCTGTGCACATTTCCATAGGAGGGTACATTTCCCAACCTTTCTTGCAGTGAACTCAGGACCCTGTGACTGAGTCTGCTGATGGGATGCAGATGCGGATGAAAGGGAGGATCCCCTGCCAGTTCCTGTGGCAATCTTAGGATGCCAGAGTCTAGATACATGGGACGTTGTTATGGAGAGCTGCTGGGATTGCTGCCTGTTGCAAATTATGCTTTGGTGATCAAGAAATACATTTTATTGCTAAGCTACAGACATTTTGGCACTGTTGTAGCAGCTAGTGAGTATTGCTCTAACACATCTCCAGTACCTTCCCCTCAGAAATGGCCAAGAGTCAAGGAGGAGGAAGTAGCCAGTTTTACCACCCCTGAAAGATCAGAAAAGATCCCTGGCTCCTTTGTGTTTGTAGGCCTGAAGAGGATCTGGGTTAACTTTGGCTGTTCCATTTCTTAAACAGGTCACATGTTCTCTGAGTATCTGTAGCCCCAGTTAAAGATGAGGGCATATCTATCTTGTTCCCCTTGAGTTACATCTGAAAGAAGTTAACACACAGAAAGATGCTAAGAGCAAAATGAAAAGAGCCCCCAAATTCTTTCGGGAAAAGAGCGGGTATCAGACAGATAAAGAGGAATGTTGTGTGAAGGTACAGCCTTTGTCTTCGTGGCAATGATCCTTTTTCCCTGCTGCTGGGTTGGGTGCCAGCACAGATGGGAGATGGCCCTGTCCAGCAGAGTCCACAGGGACCCAGGAGGATTTTCCCTGGGGCAGCTCAGTCTGGGAAACCTTTAATCTGCTGCTCAGTGCTTTGTCAATCATATCAAACTGTGACTATATTGAGCCAATTAAATGCACTTACACTTTAATGTAGCTTTTAGTACAACATTCTTAATTGTTTTTCATAATTTTAAATGGCACACTCCTATTTCCTTTTGGTTTCAGTGAAATCTCAATTAGCTGCTGAGGCTTTGGGAGGCAGATGGCCTGTGGATCATCCATCTCAGGAGATCCAGGGTACCCTGAGGGACCCTGAATGCTGTGGTCTGGAGGGTGGTGCCTCCTTCTTCAACCTGGATTCAGAAGGGATACCAAAGAGCTCCTGCGGATCTCTCTGGAGGCAGTGGTTTGACTGTCTGTCTCTGTCTCCGACTGTCCCACCCACAGGGAAAACCTTGTTCCTTTGTCCACTCATGTGGCACACACCATGGTCATGATTGTGGGGCTAGGACCCACACAGACACCAGAATAAAGCATGGTCCCCTCCCTCACAGGACCTCAGGCTGCTCAGAGCTAGACGTGGGGACCCACGTGGGAAGTTAATCAAGAATAACTTTGAAAAAAAAAAAAGAAAAAAAAGAATGACTTTGTACTCATAAAAGTTAGAGGTTCTCAAAGAAGTTCTGATTGTGGGTTATATCTATTGATTCTTATTTTATTTAAGTTGCAAATGGAGACATTTAAAAATTATATATTTGTCAATTCTTAAAAATAGCAATAACAAACCCAATGACCTATTGACACAAATACCACGTTTGGGAAGAGTGATGATATGTCCCCCCCACCCCCAATAGTAAAAAACATGGCATGGTTTCACTTCTCAGTAAACTTCTCTAATGTTTGGCTTTAATAGAAGACAGCTGGATTCTCAGGAGGACTTCTGTGTTCAGTCTGTTGCAATATGTTGTTTTGTTTGAAATATATGAAGAAAATACAGCCTCACACAGGTATGTAGTTGGAAAACAGGGTGTTTTAAAAGGTTTTATCAGGTATTCTGTGGATGCTCTACAAATAATTGTAGATATTCTACTTTGATGCTGAAATGAAAGTCGGCAAGTGGTAGTTCTTTAAAGGCTGGTTGCAGTGTGGACTCAGAAACCATTATCAACAATGCTTTCTTTCTTGTGACATCAAAATCCATTTTTTCAGTGGGTACATGTGATTTTGTAACATAGCACACAGGTAATGTGGAAAATACCATTTCACTGCCTTCTACATGTCTTCCAAATGTCAACCCATCTCATTATTCAAGAAGTCACATTCATCAATATCACCCTCTACTTAATCTGAAAAACCCCTGAGCACTGGGAAGCTGTCAAGCTCATGGTGGTGGAGACCAGTCTCCCAAAATTCTTGCTTGAAAGCCTGAATTCTATCATTGGTAACAAATGCTGCCTGTTGTTTCCTGTGGAGTGACAGGCTCACTCTATATATACTGAGAGAACCTCTGCCAAATACCCAAATCTGAATGACCATAGTTTGCCTCTTAACTATTTTTTCAAGTAAAAATGTTGTTTTATAAAAGAAGGTGGCTAGTTCAGCTCAGGATTCAAGCACTTTTCCCTGTGACAAATGGTTCACCTTGGTTTGAGCAGGGCTGCTTTATGTATAATTCATATTTGATCACAGAGCAAATGAAAGAGCTGTGAACCCAGGATTGAGATTTAATAAGTTGGATCATGTTTATTGTTGCACCAAGGCCAGGTTATGCTGCTGTAGCCAAGCCATAGCCACAGCACCCTGCCAATTCAGGCCTGGCAGGTCAGCATAGGCTCTGCTCCACACAGTCACACAGGGATCCAGGCTGGAGCAGCTCTTCCAGTTTGTGGCTTCATTGTCTGGGACAAGGGGCCTTCTAGGTTGTTCTTTTTTTTTTTTTAAGATGTTATTTATTTATTCATGAGACACACACACACACACATGCAGAGGCAGAGACACAAGCAGAGGGAGAAGCAGGTTCCCTGTGGGGAACCTAATGTGGGACTCTACCCCAGGACACTGGGATCATGACCTGAGCCAAAGGCAGATGCCCAACCACTGAGCCATCCAGGTGCCTCATCTAGGTTGTTCTTGCAGGGAGGTTTCACGTGGGAAATTGGATATCACTTCCAGTGACAGGTTGTTTCTGCTGGTGGTCCATTGGCAAGAGCAAGGCACTTGTGCCCTTCCTCTACCTCCCCTCCATGAGGCATATATTTCCAAAGAAGCATGGCAGGTGGTCAGCTTGGCCATTGGGGGACCATAGTGGGCTTGGGTATTAATTCTCGGGCCATTGGACCCATTCTTCTGTGCCTTTCCCCACTGCCCTCTGCCCTGATGCTGAATGAGGTTTCCTGTTGCCCAGCTCGGAAGAGAGCTCCTGGGGGTGAGGGGTGCTGATGGTGTAGGTGGAGAATTGGACTTTGTGCCTGGGGAGAGGGTCTCCTCCTGCAGGTTTTATGAAGACTGTTCCTGTGGAGGTTCAAGGTGACACACTGTTTTGCTGAGTTGAGTACAGGCCTAATTCCAGGCTCACTGTGCGTGTTTTCCCAGCTCCCAGAAGTCTGCCCAGCCACTCCACATCGCTGTTAGTGACTTACCAGCTCTGCCAGCTCCGGGGGAGCATACCCCCTGAGCTCCCCACTGACTGAGCTCTGAGCCATTTTGAGGTCATAGAATTGAGTGCAGCAAAGCACTTTATAATCTAAAGCCCATTGCGGATGTGGGAACATGATGTTATTGTTACCATAAAGGAATACTGGGAGCAGAGACTAGTGAATCACGTGAGAGGAAGGTTGTGGGGTTTTTGTACATTCACCTACTGACCCCTCTCTCATCTATCTCCTCCTTGGTGCCAGGTATGTCCTCAGGCACTGCTGATCTGGCAGTGCACAAACCAGGCTAGGTCCCTATCTGAGTAGAGCTCTATGAGGTGGGGTGACAGCCCTAAATGAGTCATCACATGGTGATAGATGTCAGAGGATCCATCCTCTCCAGGAGCTGGAGGGAGGCATAGGGCCAAGTCCCCCTCCATCCTCTCTTCCTAGAATGTTATTTTTGGGATGTACAGACAGATGAGGGGCAGAGAAGATGCCCAGAGGTATGGTGTGTCTGTGATGTTAGGACCTGTGTCTAGCACAGGTGTGGACTTTCAAAGGAAGCCACAGTAGTGAGGAGCACTGTTTCAAATCCATTTGTGCAAAAGATGCATTTGGGAACCATAAATGCAAGTTTCTAGGGCTAACGCCCAAAGTCCTGATTCTGAAGGGCTGGGTTGGGTCCAGGCAATTTTCATTTCTGACAGGTGTTCTGGGTGGTCTGGGAGTAGCACGTCATGCAAGGAAAAGCTGGTCTGGAACAGTGGTCCTTTTTATCTCCTTCTTGGCTATAGGCATCATGGATGGAAGCTTGATCATATCTGAAAGGGGCTCTCCTAGCTTCTAGCACCACCCAGCAGCTTTGTGGTAGGGATTACAGAAATAGTCTGTGGCTTCTGTCCACATACTGGCCTCCTCAGATATTTTGCATTTTGTTTTTCCTGCAGAGTGGAAGCAGGAGGGCAGGGGAGATGCTGTCTAGAATATGGATGTCTATTTGCATCTCAAGTTTCTAATACTCAGCTAAAGCCTGCCAGTGAAAATGGGCATGTGTATACCCTAGATTTCCTAGTGAACTCCTTAAGACTTAGATCTTTAGAAAATCCTTGCTCTCTCCTTTCCCTCACTAGTGACATAGATAAGAACATAGTAACTGTGCAGTAAAAGTCTATTGGTGATGAAGAAGGAACCCCAAGCTTTCAAGTATACACATTGCTACTCAAGCGGCAAATGTCAACCGGATCTGGCATTGATGGTTGGATGAGGGGGAGCTCTCTGTTCCCATCAACAGTGGAATATGTGCTGAGTGCCCTCATTGTGAACTTTCCCTTTGTCTCAATATTGCTCACATCTATCACTGTTTTTTCTTTAACTTACTTCTGAGTGTGTCAAGCCGAGTATAATGCTTTTCCTGCTATCTAGGAAGAGGGGAGGCTCAGACCTCTCCTTGGAGACCTGAGACAGGGATTCATTTCCAAAAAGGTGGATTTATTTTTGTTGTCGTTTTTTTGTTTCTGAGCCTATAGGCTGATCTATTACTTCCAGAATTCTCACTTACTGTTTCTGTTTCTGAAATATACTGTGAACTAGCATAGGCTACCCCAGATGCCTGAAGCTTATGTGCCTGGGGTCGCCTTCCCGGAGCCTGTGGCCCCTCTGTCTCCACTGGGGGTTTCCCTGTCAGCTTTCCTTACCAAACAGGCTGCAGCTGACCTTGCTTCCTTGTCTGGGGCCCTCTCAAGATGTGGAATGTCATTAGCAAAGATGGGAGTTTCAGCCAAAGAATGAGAGTTCTTTCAGGACTAGTTGGCCAAGAAGATTTTTTTTTTTTTTTCAGATGCCTTTGGGCATGAGGTAGGTGTGAAGAAGAGTGAGAAGATATTTGACTTATTTACAATTCTAGAATCTGCAAGAGAGATGCCTTATTCTGTTCTAGGTTTTTGGGCCAAGTGGGAACTGTAGTTTTACTTAATGGGGAAAATCACAGATTGGAGAAACTTTTTCTGGTTTTCATTGAAAAGGCTTGATTCTCTGCCCAATTTCTTCACACTTAACAACGCATCCATTCATCTAAGAAACTTAACTCTCACTTAAGTTCTTTTAGCGTTCCCCTTCCTCTTTCTCCAAGTTAAAAAGTTTACAGGCCCATGTTGTTTTACTATGTTTCACACGTATCAAGTTTTTACAAATTAAGGATTTGTGGCAACTCTGCATTGAGCATGTCCATTGGTGCTGTTTTTCCAATAGCATTTGCCCACTTTGTGTCTCTGGGGCACATTTTTGTGACAGTATTTTAAACTTTATAATTATTATTATATTTTTATGGTGACCTGTGATCAGTGATCTTTGATGTTGCCACACTCATTATTTTGGGATGCCATAAACCACATGCACATAAGATGGCAAACTTTACTGATAAATGTTAAGTGTGTCCTACTGCTCTACTGACTGGCCGTTCCCTCATCACTCTCCTCTTCTTTGGGCCTCGGGCCTCATTGTGTCACTGAGACACAACGATATTGAAATTAGGCCAGTTAATAACCCTACGATGGCTGCTAAGTGTTCAAGTGAAAGGCAGAGTCCATGTCTCTCACTTTAAATCAAAAGCTAGAAATGATTAAGCTCAGTTGAGGAAGGCATGTTGAAAACCAAGACAGGCAGAAAGCTTAGGCCTCTCACGCCAAACAGCCAAGTTGTATAAGCAAAGGAAGAGTTCTTGAAGGAAATGAAAAGTACTACTCCAGTGAACATATGAATATGAAAGCAAAACAACCTTAGTGCAGATATGGGAAAAGTTGTAGTGGTCTAGGTAGAAGATCAAACAGCCACAACATTTCCTTAAACCAAAGCGTAATCCAGAGCAAGGCTCTAATTCTTCAATTCTTGAAGGCTGAGAGAGAGAATGAAGCTGCATTTAAAAGGTCTGGAGCCGGGAGAGGTAAGTTCAGGAGGTTTAAGGAAAGCCATGTCCGTAACATGAGAGCACAAGGTGAAGCAACAACTGCTGATAGAGGAGCTGCAGCAAGTTCTCCAGATCTAGCTAAGAGGATTCATGAAGGCAGCAACAGGAAACAACAGATTTTCAACGTAGACAAAACACCTTCTGTTGGAAGATGTTATCTAGGGTTCCCACAGCTAGAGAGGAGAAGTCTGTGCCTGGCTTTGAAGCTCCAAAGGACAGGCTGACTCTCTTGTTAGGGGCTGATGCAGCTGGTATGTTGACGCCAATGCTCATTTACCATTGTGCAAATTCTAGAATTATGCTAAAGAACTATGCTGAATTTACTCTGCTGTGCTCTGTAAATAGAACAACAAAGCCTGGATGACAGCACATCTATTTACAACATGGTTTGCTGAATATCTTAAGCCCACTGTTGAGACCTTCTGCTCAGGAAAAAAGATCCCTTCCAAAATAGTACTGTTCATTGACAAGGTCACTCAAGAGCTCTGATGGAGATGTACAAGGCGAAGAATGTTGTTTTTATGCATGCTAACACGACATCCATCCTGCAGCCCACGGATCAAGGAGTAATATTGACTTTCAAGTCTTATTATTTAAGAAATACACTTTTTAAGGTTATGGCTGCCATAGACAGTGCTTCCTCTGATGGATCTGGGCAAAGTAAACTGAAAACCTGGAAAGGACTAACCATCTAGATGCCATTAAGAACATTCATGATTCATGGGAAGAGGTCAAAATATCCACACAAACAGGAGTTTGGAAGAAGTGGACCCCCACCCTCATCGATGGCTTTGAAGGGGTCAGAACTTCAGGGGAGGAGGAAGTCACTGCAGATGCTGTAGAAACAGCGAGAGAACTAGAACCAGAAATAGAGCCTAAAGATGGGACCAAATTGTTTCAATCTCAGGATAAAACTTGAACAGATGAAGAGCTGCTTCTTATGCACAAGCAAAGAGAGTGGCTTCTTGAGCTGGAAACTACTCTTGGTGAAGATGCTGTGAAGATGATGAAATTACAACAAAGGATTTAGATCATCACGTAAACTGAGTTGACAAAGCAGCAGCAGGGTGTGAGAAGATTGACTCCAGTTTTGGAAGAAGTTTCCCTATGGGTACAATGCTATCAAACAGCATTGCCTGCTATGGAGAAATTGTTCGTGAAAGGAAGAGTCAATCGATGCAGCAAACTTCATTGCTGCCTTATTTTAGGAAATTGCCACAGCAAACCCAGCCTCCAGTAACCACCACGCTGATCAGTCAGCAGCCCTCAAATCGAGGCAAGACCCTCCACCAGCAAAAAGATTCTGACTCTCTGAAAACCCAGACGATGGTTAGCAGTCCTTAGGAATAAAGTATTTTTAATTAAGGTACATACATTATAGCGTTGAAGACAAAATGCTGTTGCACACTTCATAGATCACAGCATAATATAAACATAAATTTTATATGCACAGGGAAACCAAAAAATTCATTTGGCTTGCTTTGTTGTGTTGATCTGGAACCGAAACCACAGTGTGTCCATCTAGAACCGAAACCACAGTGTGTCCGAGGTACACCTGTGCTCTGACTGCCGGATTGAGTCTTGCCATGTTTTTGCAGGGATGACTTCTGCATATCTCAGGAAAACTGGGCACCCAGGTTGTGCATCAGTTTTTTGGGAGCCTCCAAATTGAGACTTCCCCTTGATGTGACAGGTGCTGACCCTGGCGAGCCAGGATCCACATGTCTCCTTAGTTATTTCTTGCCTGACCTCCCCTCCCTCCCCTCTAGCTCTCTCTCTCCAGGACAATAGTCCTTTATAAGCCCTGGTGTCCTGATGGTACCCCACCCTGTGCTACTTTGGGGAGAATGTTCTGTGGTTGGCCTAATGGTATCCTCTGACAAACCTGGCATCTGCGTAAACCTACTCATGATGGAGTATCCAACCAGCAGAGTGTGCGGTGGGACTCCCTGGTCCTCTAAGCCCACTCGGGAGCACGCCCACATTTGAGGCACTGTTTTCCTCTTTTTCTTTCTTTTTTCTTTTTTTTTTTTTTTTTGTCAGCGGCTTGTCTAATGAGCAGCCAGTTTTGCCCAGCGCTGTCCAGATGTGGCCTCTAGGGCTCCCTGAGATGGACCGGAGCCTCATGAATTAACTAACGGCGACCCAGGGGCACCTGAGTCCTTTACCTCGGCGGGGCAAGGCCTGCAAGTTGCTGAAGGGGCATTAATCCTTATTTTATGTGGGGAACACAGCAAGGAAAAAGGCGAGTTTGCAATTTAATGTAACTAAATGTCATTCCACGCCCCCTGTATTGCCTCTCAATTGAAAGCAACGGGGGTCTGGGCCGAGGGGAAGAAAGTGATTGCATAACCTGATTCATAACCCTCAGCTCCTATTTATCATAAAATCATTTACAGCTCCATAAAATGTGTTAATTTGGGCAGCCGGTGATGTATGTCTTTGATTTAGGAGCTGACATTTCTGCCCGGTGGCTGCTCAGCATGGGTTGTGCAGCCCCAAGAAGGGACGGGGGAGAAGGTAACGGTACTCAGAGGACGGCGAGGCGTCCGGCTTGTTTTCTGTGACATGTTTGGGCTGGTGGTCTTTTGGGGCAGCCTACAGCAAGGAGAGGCCAGGAGGTCTGGGGCACATCTTGGCGTACTTGGTGCATGGTGGGGGGATTAGGTACAGCTCTATTCAATGACTGGGGGTTGACGGGTGGGATGCTGGCCAATTGTCCTTTCTGGTCTCAGAATTCTTCAGTTTATTTAAAATTCCAAATGTGATTTCCCTAAACGGAAACTGGATCCTTCGTGAGCGTCCATTACCCTAGACACATTTTTTTTTTTTTTTTTTTTATTGAGTACCTACCATGTGCCAGGGTTATCTGATGTATGGGGAGAAGCCATGTGCAAGATGGATGAGGCTTCCGCCTGCAGATTCCTGCCCCAGCCCTGGGATCGTGCTGTATTGTTCTTAAATGTGTCCAGGGCAGACGTGAGGAGGAAGGGTCCCGGGAGACTCTGCAGCTCTCCCTCCTACCCTCCTGCAATGCCTGTGGGGATCAGCCTTCTCTTTCTTTCGTGGGCTGATGCTAGACAACCACACACATGGACTTGTTCACAAACACATAGCCTGGTAGAAGGGCTTGGAGGCAGGTGCAGCCATCCCTGGCTGGCACTGGGACCTCCCCAGAGGCAAGCCTAGCTGTGTCTGTCTGTCCTCTTTCTCCATCCAAATCACCCTCCCCTGACTCCTCCTCTGGCTCACCTCCCTTACCACAGGCTTCTTTTCATTGATCTGAAAGGTAAAAAGCCAACGTTCTGAGGAACTTCATCTTCTCATCCTCTGCCGCCCACCCCATTGCTTATTAAAAAAACTAAATGCCTAGCAAATCATTTTTATGAGCAATTAAGCACCCACCTCGAGTGTGCATGGAGGGCTGACAAATGGATTGACGCCCAGCCTGGGGGCTGAGCTGGTCTTCCTGGTTCTGTGCCCCACCCCCCTGCCCCATCCCCAGTCGCTGCACCTCTTGGTGGACAAGGTAAGTGTTTCCATTTGTCAGTCTCAGGAGAGATGATGGTTTATGTTCTGGGCAATGAGAGTTTTTATTTGCCAATATTTTCTCCTCTCCATATGAACTGTTGGTTCATAACTTTCGTTATTACAGAATATTATTTACACATCTCAATGTGAGGGGAAACCAGCTGGGGGAATATTTGTTTGCCACCCCTCCCCACAAACTCCCTTCCAAATCTCTAAAGTTTGCGGTTGATTCTGAAGGGAAGCATCCATCAGGCTTTGCCGTGACTGCGAGATGGAGAAGCCTATTTCATTCCTGTTTGCAGGACATTGGGTCTTCACTTTGTTGCCCTTAAGATGGAGTGTTCTCATTGTCCTTGCTGGCATCTGAGCACTCCCAAGTGAGACCCCTTGAGTTTGCCAAGAAGCGACCTCCATGAAGGTGATTCCGGATCCTCATGTTCTGCTGCCCGTAGGTCTCTCCAGTTATGTCCAGCAATTATGAAATTATCCGAACAACATTTACTTAACGACTTCTCCTTTGAAAAGTAATGTCTGTCAATGTGACGTGGAGATTATCCTTTTTAAAACCAAGCATCAAACCCCGTGTGTGTTCTGACAGAATTTTCCTTGATGTTTAAATTTATTTATACACAGTCTTGCAAGGGTCCAGATTTAAGTCATGCGTGGGATCAATCAGCCTTATTTTAAAGAATAGAGAGACAAGAGATGGGGATTTGTCCCTGGATATCCAAGATCTATGACCACTGGGGTCATGTAACACTTCTGTTGTGTGAGATCAATCCCCCATACGAATTACAGCTCCCAAACTGGCCGACAAATGGCACCTTCTTAATATAAAATACTCCTTTGTAGCAACCACAAATAGTGACCAGACCAGCACATTCTCTTTCTTGACTTTATGTCCTCAGCATGGAGGAGAGGGACAAATGTCATGTAGGGGCTCAAAGCCTGTTGAAGTTAGGCCACTTGGGCTCATCCCCTGGCTACTCCATCTCCTCTGCCAGGAAGAGGAGATAATCAGATAGTCATGGCCCTCAGCGTCGTGTTGGTCCTTTCTTCCTTGAATTCTGTTTCAGAAGCAACGTGAGGACATGGATGAGGTCACATCATCAGCTTGACCAGCTGAGCTGCTGCTGGGAATTACAAGCAGGCTCATTCTCCAAAACATTAGCAAACACGGATGCCCCAAGTCTCCACATTCCCTGGACGACAAGCATCATGCCTGCCACAGGTGATCATTCCACAGAGATGTGAAGTGGGGATTGAAGAGTGAATGAATGGGCTCTTTCCTTTTCCAAAGTATCCAGGCTGCCTGCTTTCCTCCTGCATCTCCTTCCTAAAGCTACTTGTGGCTCAATGTCCCCTTGTGGGGGCATTTGGGTCCATGGACATTTATTTGCATCCAGTTCTCCTCACTCACATCAAAGTGGGTGGGAGATTATGACTTATCTCATTTTCAGAGATTGTGGTTATTAGAATTTGCCAAGTAATTAGGGCGGGCTGGGTGTTCTGGTGGATGCTGAGCTCATTCACGGCAACCTGATAGGTTTTGGTTACGTAGCTACTTTCTGCTCCATTCACCCAGCTTGCAGCTAATTGTAGCTGAGTTCTGGGTCTTCTGCTTGACCCTGTTAGACCTGAACTTTGTTGTCTGGTTTTGTTTTATCCCAGGAAGCAACGTAACTAATTTGAAACTCCAGAAAATCTCTGATCATCTTGTTCCCATCATAAGTTGTGCCAGCCATGTGCAAGCCCCCAGTGTGCTGTCAGACCTAGAGGCATGTGTAGAGCAACGCAGCCTGCCCTTCAGGACTGATGTGAAGACCCTCAAAGGGGACCTTTGGGGTTAGGCTCTGAGTGGCAGCCGAGGAGAGAACAGGATCAGAAGGAGACATGAGAGAGACCTGACATGTTTCAGCCCCGAAAGACACCCCCCTCTCCCCCACCCCTGCCTGAGGTGTCCCACTCACCCACATTCTCCCCTTTGACCTCCTCCCTGTCTTCCCTTCTCTTCCTTCTCCTCGTCCATACATCCTGGGCAGCTGCCTCAACGTCCTCCCCACCACCATCCCAGCCCTGCTGTGTCTGGTGGTTCTGCTTACACCCTGCTCTAGAAAACCCATCCTTGCACTTGCTGTATCTAGTCTGGCCTCCCTTCTGACCTCTCATGGTGCCACTGCTGACAGCAGGCTCCTCACTGGGTGCTATGACATTGCTGGGACCTACCCCTTCCTACCTCTCCCACCTTCCAGTTCTTGCCACCCTCCACAACCCCACATGTGCTGTCCTACAGCTGGCTGCCCCTTCCCGCCAACATTTCCTGGAGCCTGGTCCCAGGGTGACCAGCATCTCCTGGGCTTGGTCTGGCATGGCCACCTACTCAGTCTTCCTGAGGCTGGCCTGGGGCCAACTCAATCATTGCCCATGTGCAGATGCTGGTAGGGACAGAAGGTTTGTGTCTTCTGCAAATTCATGTTGAAATCCCGACCCCCGAGGTCATGGATGGGGTTGGGTGGGAGGGGCTCTGAGAGGTGATTAGGTCATGAGGGTGGAGCCCCATGAAGGAGTTGGTGCCCTTATAAAAGGACCCCGGGAGTCTCCCTTACTCCTTCCTCCATGTGAGGACACAGTGGGAAAGTACCTGTGTACAAGCCAAAGAACAGGCCCTCACCAGACATTGAGTCTGCTAGCATTGTGACCTTGGACTTCCAGCCTCCAGGACAGTGAGAAGTAATTGTGTGCCATATCAGCCACCTGGTTGGTGGTTGGCCAGTGCAGCCCGTGTTGATGGAGGCATATGGTCCCTGGGTCCAGCTTGTCCCCTGTCCTGCTCTCGAGTCCCTGGGCCATGTATCTGGTCTGACCTCAGAGCCACACTCCCATCTCCAGACTGGACAGCCAGACTCAAACTCAGTACGTTCCCAGGATCTCAGCCAGCTTTCCTTCCCTTCTCACTCCTACCGGGTCAGGCTTCTCCTCAAGAGCTGAGAGGCCCAGAAGCCCTTATTTCCAGGCTGATCCTTACCCCCCATCACTGAGTTCTCAAGATTTTCTGAACTCAGAGGGTCCCACTGGGGCTGACTTGGGCAGTGAGGTGGGAGAGATAATGAACAAGGCTGCAGTTTGAATAATAAAATAATGAGAGCAAACTTTAACTGTGGCAGAAATTTGAATGATATAATGAAGCTGAGAAATGCCCTCTTCTCATTCACGACAGTGCGTGTCCTGAAAGATGCTTCCAACCCAGCACCCACTCCAGTCCACTTGCCACAAACACCTTGGAAAGAAAGTATCTTTCTTCCCGATTTCCTGCCCCTGTACCTGGTCACTCTGCTCACCTGCATTCACCTCTCAGCATTCAGCAAATGGACACAGTGATCTCAAGGCTTCGAGACCACCTGGGAACTCCTCCACTTGCTGCAGGAACATGCCTCCTGTGGCCTTTCTCCTCCTATGGGCTTGTCCCATGGTGCAGAGGGGACACTAAGGCGCAGGTTGCTGCCACTCTGCTTGGCCTCGGATGATGTGTTCTATGTGTGAACAGAAAGGAAGACCACCCACAAGAGAACCAGCAGATCCGCCTGTTCAGATTGTGTTGCAGCGGGGGCTCAGCGACATCATTTGTATTTTGGGGAAGACTCAAAAGCAGGCGGGGTGGGGTGGGGGAGCTTTATGGTGAGAAAGAGGTTTTGAGTAAGCCCTGATGGGGGCTGGGACCCTGGGGAGCTGGTGGTACCAGCTATAATAGGGATACTCCATGTGATTAGTTGGGGGGCACATTTGGCTTTCTCTGGTTGGTCTTGAGTTAGAAGCTGGGATGAAAGTTGGTTAAGCTGTTGATTATTTATCAAATCTTGACCCCTTTGGGGGCTTATTGTTACAAAAGTTATTATTTTGCTTCCTGTGTTATTACTGGAGATGGTAGTCTGACTTCCTATGAGTCTGACTCACAGCAGCCCGGCTTCCTCAGCTGGTTAGTGTATACAGGGGGCTGGTTTGTTGGCAGGTGGCTGCAAGTCATGGGTTGGAGTTCTATTTCTATGTGTGGTCTGCCCATGGTCCTCATGCATTCAGTCTCTCTATGGGAGGATAGGGACCCAGGTTTCATTTTACCTACTAGTGGAAAGAATAGGACAGTGTACCATTTAGCCCCCATGCCTACCATGAATGCTTCCCAGCAGGTCCTGACCAAGACCCCAGCTCATGCCTTGCATACTCAGACCTAAATGCTGGTCCCTATACCTCACACAGATTGAACCCATAACCTCTCTCCAGAAAAGTCTGAGTGATCGTCCACCATGAACTCAAACAGATATGTCCTGCACCTGTTTGCCAGGCTTTACTGGGCACTGGGTTCATGATCAGGCTAAGGAAAGAAAACCCCATGGAAATCAGACCACTGAAGGCATTTTTGGGAGCTGGGAAGGCAGTCTTCGTTCTCACATACACATAAGGGAATGCAAGGTTTCATGTGAAATTATCACTCCAGTAGAGCCCAGTTCATGGATGGCTGGACTGTACTGAGGGCCTCTGGAGGTCATTTAGCTTTATCCACACCTCCTGCCAGGCCCCAGGATTCCTGGAAATGCAGAACGGGAGGCAGGGCATGGATGCACTTACTGTGCAGGTGCACCTGCCCAGGTGAGGATGGAGAAACCAAAAGCCTCTCCAAGGCTGAAGTCCCCTCTTCCAACTGTCCTGGCTCTGTCCCCAGGGACTAATTCTTCCCAGCTTGATGTGGGGATGAGGTGAGCCAGGTCCCCTCCTTTCCAATGGTCTGTCTTCACCAAGGCATTGACAATATGTCTGAAGGGCACATTAGGCTCCAGAGAGGCGTTCCCATGTCCCATGCATGCCCAGAGCTGCCTACTGGAGACCCCACAAGGTGGGGCATCATAGCCTGTGAGTGTGCTCATGTGCATGCACTCACGTATTTGTGTGTGACTGTGTATATACATAGATGCATGTATGTGTGCAAGCATGTGTGTGTTTGATGTCTTTAGCAATGAGGAGGGGAACACTACTCTCATAGGTTCCATCTGAAGTCATGGCACAGACCGGTTCTCAAGTAGAATTTGGCCTGCTGGGGTTGAGAACTCATCCGGGCCTGGCTTCTACTGGCTGTGGCATGGGGTGGAAGCTGTCATTGTTACTCTATTTGAGTCTTCATCTCCAGCAAAAGAGTCTTTAGGGTCACACACTTAATGTGATTATTCTGAAATACTAAGTCAAGTGACTTATCTTGTCAAAACCCCTGCTACCCACAGGTTACTGGAGAAATGAGGCAGATCCATCTCTTGCTCTCCATGAGACCCGAGATGCACCCATGCTGTTTCCACGGTTCATGGTTCAGGGAGATTTACATTCAAGTCCTTTTAGGAAATGTAAGGTAGCTATTACATAATACTGAGTCCAACTGAGGGAAATGTTGGTATAATTTAAACATTTAAAACTATAATTTAGAAACTTAAACTGAACACTTTGGGCTTACAACATTCCCCCGCTGGCTCACAGGTCAGTGAGTAGGGTTGAAGGAACACTGGGAAATGCATAACAGAATGCTTCAGCAGGAGGCCTCTTGGTGACTTACCATTCCTAACCCACAACTAAGACTCTGGGAGCTGCTTTCTCCCCTCGAATGTCTGTGGGTACAAAGATGAAGATGAGGCATCATACTCTCAGGATCTGGTTCAACAGTATAATTCATCTTTTATGTGAACATTTCCTTCTCAAAATAAACCATTTTCTACTGAGCATAGGGTGGGAAATTCATGGCCATTGGCTTTGTTGCCCTATTTGAGGAACTCATTGTGTTGAGTGAGAGCACTGTTCAAGCTGTCCTTAGATCTGGTCTCCTCTCCTTGGGATACTGAGAGGAGGCTCCCTCTCAGCATTCAGGCCACTGCCCTTGGGCATTCAGGGAAGAGAGGGCCAATTGGTGCAATCATTGCAAGAAGAAGTTGTGCAGGGAATCCCTGGGTGGCTCAGCGGTTTAGTGACTGCCCAGGGTGTGATCATGGAATCCCAGGATCGAGTCCCGCATTGGGCTCCTTGCATGGAGCCTGCTTCTCCCTCTGCCTGTGTCTCTGCCTCTCTCTCTCTCTCTCATGAACAAATAAGTAAAATCTTAAAACAAAAAAAAAAAAAGAAAAGAAAAGGAAAAAGAAGAAGCTGTGCAGAGCTGATTAATAGAAGTTCTGCCTAAGTCTGAATCCCAGTAGGGTCACCTCACCAAGTGGGTGGCCTGGAGCTAGTTATTTATTTATTTGTTTACTTTGGAGCTAGTTATTAATAAATGTAAGCCCCAGGTTCCTGATTTGTAATTATGTCCCTACCTCATGAGATTGTTGTGCGGATAACATGAGTGAATATATGAAAGCACTTCAAACAGTGCATCACTTAGCAAATGCCCAGTGAATGTTGGTTTGCTGTCATCTCCATCACATCACCACTGTCCTCATCAGAATCATGATCAACATCATCACTGCTACCATCATCATATTCATTATCACTATCACCACCATCACCATCATCACCACCATCATCATTATCCTCATTATTACCATCACCATCATCACCCTCATTACCATCATCATCACAACCAGCATCATTGCCATGATTTTTATGATTTATCACCTGGTGAAAAAAAAATCACCTGATTATTTAATCAGCTATAATTATCAGAAGCTAAAGAAGGTATAGGTGCCATGGTAAGTAAAAACAGTATTAGGAGGATTATTAGGTGCTTTTATCAGTCCTATTTCACAGACAAGGAAGCAAAAGCATAGAGAGACTGTACCCTGCCTTGTGTCACACAGAAGAGTTGGAAATCAGAGTTGGGAAATCTCAGTCAAACTCTTAAGCCTAGAAATACTTAAGTCCTGGAAGGAGGGTGGTTTTGTAGGGCAGCTACAGAGGGGACTCAAGCACCAGTGAGATGTTTCAAATAAATGACTCTAAGTCATTTCAACCACTGAAATTCTGTGATTTTATGAAAACTGTTTATTCCGGTAACCAATTCCAAAATAGAGAGTGAGTTGGGTCAAATATCTTGAAACATGTTCATAGATTAGTAAACAAAAACTGGGAGCTCTGGGGAGACATATTCGACTATTAAAAATAGTAAATGGGATTCAATTTTCAATGTGGAAATGCTGTGGGTGGATGGGCCCAGGCCCTGCCTCTGTGAACTGCTCATAAAAAGCAGTTCCCAGGACGCACAGATGAGTGACGGTCGGCAATCGCATTTCTAATGCTTGTCTAAATGTTTCTCATTTGATCCTTCTCTTATTGGAGTGTTGAGAGATGTGACGAGCTGAAACTCCCTTTAGGGCAGCAAACCCCAGGAAAAAGATAAAGCAATTCTCAGTCCTGATTCAAGATGAATCTTCCTTCCCCCTCATTATAAAATACCTATTATCTTCCTTTATCTCCAAGCGAGCAGCGTTATTTCAATTTAACAGTGTATGAGAAATGCACCACAATATAATAAAAGGACCAAAGATGCACTATTTAATGTCAGAATGACAGATGCTTCAATTAGGCAGACAGGACTATTTCTCCCCAAAATAGATAAAGATGAAATTTTTATAAGATTGTGCTGTTTGTGTTTATGGTACAGTACTGTTACAAGCTTTCATTACAATATAAATTAAAATAAAAACTCCTATTTCAGTGGAAGCCAACCATCTTGCTAATAATTTTGAAACTCAGAACCGCAGTTTATCAAAGTGCCTGGTCCCCTCACCTGGCAGGAGTGGTCTTCCAGGACTGGAGACACCATCCAGGTAAGAAATCTCACCCTGACATTTATACATCCTCTTCCGAGAGAGAAAGGAAGGCGTGATTTGAAAAGCTTGTGGAGATATTTTTTGACATGTGAAAAGTGTTTTCTTGCTCGGCCCATATGTAAAGTCGTTAAGGCAATTGATGGCCAAGGTGGGGTACAGTTTAGAATGCTCTGCTTGTCTTCCCCACGCCCTTGGCGGTTGGAATCAGCCGCAGTTCTGTTTACCACCAAGCCTGAAACCTGGGAAACTTATTTGCCATGGTGAGTTTGGGCCCACAAGGGTTTGGGCCACAATGTTTCTTTAGTGTCCTCCGACCCATTGTAGCAATTTCTTTAATTGTGATCATTCTGAATGAAACCCTGTTAACCAATGATAGCCACACTTGCACTTTCTAAAGCTTTCTCTCCATTGACTCCTCTGTTCTCCATTTTGGGGTTTTACATTCTCCGAACAGTATGAGAACACATTATATTTTATAATTGGAAGAAATGCATCAGCTGTGTGAAAGTAGTCACAATTCTGCAAACAAATGCCTAGATCCGGGAAAATGGTAGTTTGAGATAATATGGAGCTTCTCCTTCTAAAAGCATAAAGAAACATCTGATGAAGTATAACACTTGGAGACATACATAGTGGCTTATGTAAGGAAAACAGGAATGCAGACAGGAGTGTGTGATTGTAGCTGCCTTCAGGTGTTGCAAACCTAGAAAACAGGGCTGGAGACTGGAGTATCGGGCTCTAATTTGCATTCAAGGACAAATAAGCATGAGGCCTTGGGCACAGCTGGGTGCATAGCTGGGGCTCCGACCCTCACACACAGCACACAGCGTGGCTACTGAGAGAGCCTGAAGGGTCAGCGAGAGGGAGAGGTCAACCTCAGCCCATCAGCTAGGGAGACACAAGCTCAACACCCACCTGAATGGAGCAGAGTAAGTGGAACATCGAAAGCTCAAGCTTGTTCCTCCTAGAAATTTGGAGTCCAAGTTTATTTTGGTAACATGATATTTCATATTTCTTAAAATGTAAATTCGTTTAAAACAGAGATCGAATATTCCATGGGAAACTTATAAGCACTGAATTCTGGAAGTTTTCCTCTAGAGTTTTCTTTTTGTTTTGGTTTTGGAGCACTCGTATCTGTCGTGGCTAGAGGGGCATCCCACACTCTGGACAGATGTCTTGGCTTGGAGCATACGGGCTTTGTTTGAGTCTGCACTCTGGTGTGAACTCAGCTTCCTGCAAGGACAAGGACCACCCTGGGTCCTGGTGCCCAGTGCCTCACACCTAACACCTGCCCCAGGTGTTTGATGAGTGATGCTGAGTGAAGAGGATGAATGAATGGGTCACTGTGCCCCTCACTTTCATTTCTGGGACTCTATCCCAAAGTCTGAACAGTAGCCCACTTGCATTGAGTTAAATCAATTTGGAGAAAGAAATGCAGTGGAGAATTCCTTTTGCTCAGTTGATATTAAAAAAAAAAAAAAAACTTAAAAAGAATAGCTGTCTAAGACTTTTTTGCTCTGTGACATGACCTGCCCTTTCTCCCCTGTGTGTCTGTAGCATCCTGACATGGAAGGCGGCTGATGCTCTTAAACAAAGGACTCTTAATAAAGAAGATTTATCATTCCAAAGACTTCTGTTCCAATTGTCAGGCCCACCATAGAAGGGGGGAGAGGTGGCTCTGGGTCTCTAAAGCTCTCGTTTCACATGAAATACAAAGAGATAATTAGAACTTTGGGTGAGCAGCTAATATGATGACATGAAGAGGAAGAGAGAGGATGAACCAGGAGCAGACGGTTGGGGTCGGCCCTCAGTGTCAGGAGGCCGGGAACAGAGGAGGAAAGGGAGGGCCCTCACCTGCCTCCCTGCCACACCTGGATGCCCTTGCAAGAGAGGATGGGTAGGGATTGGCCAGGGCAGGGGGAAGCTGTCCCCCCCAACAGTCATAGTCCCCTCCCTAGAAACTGGTTCCTTTTGCGTGGAGTAACCTCCTTCCCTCCTTAGGGACCAAGTGCCATATGCTCTGCGACATTCCTCATTCTTCACAAACCAGACGTGTGTTTGTTGTCTGATACCAAATCCGAATGGAGACTGGGCCAACCTGAATAGAAGAGATGGGCAAAGGCTGGCCGGCCTGATGCTAGCGGGAGCGGGACCTTGTGCTCCTGGATAGGGACAAGCTGCGGGTCAGGAGATAGCTGGACACTCATGCAGACTGAGTGGGGCTTGCAGGGATGGCTTTGCCTCTGCCCTGCGGCAGCCCTGTCACTTGAACAGGGATGCCAGCCTTGAGCTGACACAGTGCCGAGCCTCTGCTACAGGGTGAAAACAGTAACAAACTCAGTTCACCCGGAATGAGGTGGGTCCTGGGATGTGGGACTTCTGGTTTTAAACTGGGAAAATCCTGAGTGAATTGGGACGAGTCGGTCATCACAGTGGTGGAGTGCAGAGGGCAGGGACCCTGGCAGCGTGTGTTCACATGAGACCTGCGGCAGGTGCTGGCATGTCCTGTGTGGATGAAAGGCAGGAGTAGAGTAAGAAGGGCCCTGGGGTCTGTGGGGAATTTGATCTGGTGTAACCACAGGAGCTGGGCCGGCCCGTTTCGCTATAAAGCTCACTTAGAGTTCAAAGAAATACCCACCTGAACACCAAACAGGATTACTGAAGTGTTTCAAAGGGTACCAGGCCCCCTGTAACACACAAAAGCTTCTTAAATATTGCTTCTATGGCAGCCCCGGTGGCACAGTGGTTTAGCGCCGCCTTCAGCCCAGGGTGTGACCCTGGAGACCTGGGATCGAGTCCCACGTCGGGCTCCCTGCCTGGAGCCTGCTTCTCCCTCTGCCTTTGTCTCTGCCTCTGTCTCTCTCTGAATGAATAAATTAAAAAAAATATTGCTTCTAACTTATTTCTGACCACCTGTTTCCTTCCTCACCGTCCCTCCACTGCCCTGACCTCTGCCCTCCCACAGGTAGCACGGCCCAGTCCCTGGGACAATGTTGGTTGATGCGGCTTGAACTTAAATAGGCAGAGTCTCTTCCAGGAGAGGGAGCAGCAAATCTGGAATCAGATCCAACCTGTATCTTCTAAGAGACAATTAGGGACTTAGCTGAGGTCGCTGGGCCAGAAAGGGGGAGAACCAGGACTTGTCCTCACCATTTTCCAGGAAGAAGCTGCCATCTGCCCTGTGTAGCGGCCGGGTTGGGGAGTTTGGGGACTGGCAAAGTCTCAACGCTCCCTGCGTTCAGCGTGCTTGTCTATGTGTCTGGGGTGAGGACTGAGTGAAGACGATTCTCTTCTGGCCCCGGGGCCCCCAGTGCCGCCAGAGCTAACGGTCTGTGACCTGCAATGGGCAGGTGCCTGGGGAGCCTGCGGTCGGCCCCACGGGCTCCACATTCAACACTCACTCCAGAGTCTGGCATCCCACGTGGGCTTCTGCCAATGGCAGTGTGACATGACATTCGTCTCCTTCAGCTCCACTGGGGTCCCCATTGGTGCTGGATGAGGAGAGGCTGGCGTGCACAGATGACTAAGCTGGAGGCCCAGCCTTCATGGAGCACTGTGGAGTGCAAACGATGGACAGCTGCACGGAGGAACGGGGTGGGGGGGGGGTCTCAGCCAGGTGAAGCCCCAAACGGGATCTCCTTGCCCATGGGGAGTGGAGTGTTCTCAATTCTCCCCCAGGGCAAGGCCGCTCATTGGCTGAGGGCTCTCCTGACCCTGGGGTCTGGCCCTGGTGGCAAATGGGAAGGTGACTTTGAAGGCTGTGCACTTCCAGAACCCTCCCCTCTGCTGTGCCCATAAGGTGGGGGGATGTCTGGCCTCATCAGTTGACTGAGGCCCCACGGGACTCTCAGGGAGGGTCTTCAGACCTTGGGGCCCGGAGCCTCCCAGCACCATCCTCCGGGTCCAGCAGAATGGTGGTCAAAGTGCCCGGTTATTTAAACTGCAATTTGCCTGCAATGATGTTGTTTAGAAGCGTTTCCAAATGTCTGCTTCTGCTTTCATGTAACTATGTTTGCCTACGAATCAAATCTAACGGTATCCTATTTAATTCCCCTCTCTCAAATAGCATGGTGCTTAATGTAAACCAATTACTACAATTCTGCTTTCTAAGAAATCAGGAAATGTAATCAGAGAGATGCAATTTGTTTGCTTTTCATGAAATATCATAGTGTGGTAGCGACAGGAGGTGGCCTTTGGAGGGATCAGAAGGGGTGTGTGTGTGAGAGAGAGGGATGGGAGTCCAGCCATGTGTGCCATCATGTGTCTCTGTGTAGGGTGTGTGTGAGTCTGCATGTAGGGTGTGTGTGTCCAAGCCAGAGGGAAGCCCCAGGACGGGGGCTGAACTCAGGCTCCCTGTCTGTTCACTGACACCCAAGTGTGAAGTACTTTGTAAAAGGCTCATCAAACAGGCTTCAGCTCAGAGACCTGCGGGGTTATGGAGGCTGTGATGGAGCGGTGGTTCTTCAATGGCAGCCCAGCCCACAAGAGCTGGTTTGGCATAATAATAGGAGCTTCATTTTAAACCTTTTTAAATTTTAAATGATAATTACCCTCTGGGGAGAGAGGGGAAGGTTCTACCCTGCACCAGTGGGCTGAGAGCAGAGTGGAAGAGAAGCTGAGACTATAGACGGTAGGAAGGGAGGGCTCCCTCTCCAAGGCCCCACAGGTCAGGGGAACCCCTCTTTTGCCCTCAAAGCTGCAGGGACATTCCCCAGGCTGGGTGAAAAACCCTCCCAGCTAATTGTCCCCTCTACCCCACCCCCCAACCCCTGACTCTGGCTTTGGCTGTCCTTACCTTGTGCCTGTCCAGATGGGCAGGAATGGGGTTGGGGATGCTTGAGAAGCTCTGTGACCTTCCCCCAGAGTCTCTGCACTTAGGGCCTGGGGGTTATGGCTGGTGAGTGTCCTCCCTTTGGTCCTTCAGGGACAGGCAGGACCAGGGAGTGAATGCTCTTGGATCTCTTTCCTTCCTAAATCCCCAGAGACCTCTCTGCAGGCACCAGGAAAAGGAGCTGAGACCAGCTTGAGAAGAACCCAGTGATGCAGCTCACTGGCCCTCACCGGGCGCTCTTGGGGGTTTGTGATGAGGGAGCAGAAGGCAAGTTGAGGACAAAGCACCAGCTGACACCCCTGCAATCCCCACCCCCCCAACTCCTGAGTATCCCACTCCTGAGTGGGATACTGGTGACATTCCTCCAGGGAACTCCCAACCATCTTAATGTTCATGCTTTGCTAGAGGGAAAAACAACTTAGCTTGACAATAGCCAGGCCTCCAGTGTCCTGAGGGTCTTCCTTAGCACATGAAAGTCCTTTGGGACACCTCCTGTGTGTCCTTACCTCCCCAACTCCCAGGTACATAATTAGCCATTCTTCACAGCCCCAGGGCAGCAGCTCTTTCTGCCCACAGGTCCTGTCCCCAGGTTCTGTTAAAATCACCTTTCTGTACCAAAGATGTCTCAAGAATTCTTTCTTGGCCGTTGGCTCTGGACTGCACCAATATTCCAAAGCTACATCCTTTGGATGGAGTGGGGTGTCTTGTGCTCTGCAAACATGAGATCCTCTCTGGGGGACAGGGTTAGGGGGTGGTTACCAATCCCCAAAGGGCTGAGGCAGGGTCCCTAACTTTCCCCAAATTTCCACTTGTGGAAGTGGAATTCACAGAGCAGACAAATCATGGCTGTTGGGTGCACAGCTCAATGGCATTCAGTGCACCCATGACGTTGTGCAAACACCAGCTCTCTCCAGCTTCTAATCTTTCTCATCACTGAGAAGACAGGCTGAGCCCAGTGACCCTTTCAAGCTTCTAAGGCCTGAATTCTTTCCTTTTGAAGCGGGGGCTGGCATGTCATGTCTTGCCTAAACTGCTTCTGTAGTTTACATGGTAAATGCCTTTACACGTGGCCTGACTCCGCTCACCCCACTCTCATGTCACATCTCCTTAGAAGCCTCACATCCAGCTTTTGGGATTTTCTACCCAGTCTGGAGACTTCCCTGGGCTGTGCTGTCCAGACTGCAGACCTTCTCCACTGATGCTGGGAGGGGGCACCTTAAGCTGAGTCATTACCATTTGGGAAAAGCCACAGGGCAAATGCAGTGGACTCTGCTGTCTCATGTCCCAATTTCATCTGATATGATTGTCTGACTTTTGAGTCATGGATAAAACTTTACATTCAATCAAACTCAATATTGAAGTCGGCAAACTAGGGACTTAGATTATTAGAAATCACTCTGATTGCATAGAATCGTCGTATAACGCCCATTCTGTGTGGTAAAAGTATTTATATTTAAAACATTTATATTCTATGAAGCCATGTCCTTTTTTATCTCTTACACCTTGAACAGTCTCTTGTTTTGAGAATTTGTTGAGACAAATTGGATGCAAATCCTCCAGAACCATGCACCGAAAGCAGCAGGCGTGCACTCCCTGAGCGGAGAGAAGAATCAGTCAGGTGCTTGACTGGGTGCCTCGGAAGTGCCTCTGGAGGTGCTCCTGTGGCAAAGGAGGTCTTGGGAACCAGGGTAGCAATGAGAACTTCCCAATGGGCTGCGACCATCCAAGCAGCACCCAAATAGGACCCCAGGGTTTAAACATCTAATGGCAATAGGTCCACTCAAGGCAGCCACCTACATCGGGACCTCCAGAGTGGGGTAAGAGGTGGGACAACTGCTTCCTGACTCCGACCAGACCCCGATGTCACTGTGGTCCCAGGTCTGTGGGGGACCAATGAGATGGCTCTGCTCACTGGGCATCTTCATCGTCCTGAGAGGCAGCTCATCTCTGTGAATGCCAACTGGAGGTGGGGAGAGTGGTTTGAGGTCTGTTAGAGTCCCTGCATGAAGCCTATGACCTGACAGTGGCCTTTGGCATCAGGACACTTGATTGGAGTCTCTGATTTAATCAAGGGTTCTATCACCTTTGTCCATTTCATGCCCCCACAGGGTGTCTACCTCGGCTGCCATCTCCCCACTCACCACGACTTTTTTGTTGGATTGTCATCCAGGTACTCTGGACATGGCTGCATCTGCATCTCAGCTGATGCCATGCAGAGACTCCCATTCTTTTTTAAAAAAAATTTTAAAGATTCTTTTTATTTATTTGAGAGAGAGAGAGAGAGAGAGAGTACAAGCAGGGGGAGGGCCAGAGGGACAGGAGGAGAGAATCTCAAGCAGACTCCCTGCTGGGCGGGAAGCCTGATGCAGGATCCTGAGGCCATGACCTGAGCTGAAACCAAGACTTGGACACTCAGCTCACAGAGCTGCCCAGGCGCCCTGATACCCCCTTCAGCACTCCAGGTGGCCTCCAGGACACAGCCTTCCAGAGGTGGCCCCTCCCTGACACCCTGTCTCCTGTATGGGCTCTACCCCTTGGTTCACCTGTGCCACCCAGGGACTCAGCCTCAGCCCTCTTCTCTGGCCTCTCTTTCTCTCTCTTTCCCTACATGACCTCATTTGGTCCTGTGGTTGGCAGAACAATGGGCCCCAAAGGTGTCTGCATCCCAGTTTCTGGAACATGTGAATATGTGGCCTTATACGACAAAGGTGCTGTGCAGATGGGATTAAATTAAGAACCTCAAGATGGAGAGAGCATTGGAGCATCTGGGCTCCCCAATGTCATCCCAAGGTTTCTGGGAAGGTTCAAAGGAGCCCAGGAGGTGAGAGAAGGCAATGTGGTGGTGGGAGATGCCCAGGGGGCTTGCTTTTCTTTACAAGTCTCCCTTAGCAATGTTTTTGGCGAGAGGGCTTGGGAGACAGAGCCTTTGCTCTGCTCCCACCTTTAAAGAAGCTTCAGGGGTGTCACTATCATGGCCCAGTGGCTGGCCAGCACCTGAGGGAGCCTGTGGGCACTACGGTGGGTGCAGGTAACGATGCCGGAAGACAGAACAGCAGCGGCATTCCTTGGCGTCTGACAGGGAACAGAGAGAAATCAAGTTCACATTTGACATAATTACACTAAAGCATCAGAGGAAATTGGACACTTAAGCATTTCTTACAAGAGCATGAGTACCAGCCTATTTCAGTTAGGATCCTCCCGAAACTATGTTCTGCTTTTCATTTATTTTCATTTATTTGGAGACGGATTTGATTCTATGTGACAGTGCAGGGAACCCACAGAATGGGGTTCCCGGACTCCACTTCTTCCAGGAACTGGAGCGCTTTTCTTGCTGCCGGCTGCAGGGGGCGCTGTGGTGGGCCAGGTGGGGTTCCCTGGAACCAGGTGTGGGCTAGATTAGGAGGTGGTTCAGGTGGGGATTGCACTACTTATGATAATGTATGTAGAGAGAGGATGTTTTTCTCCGTCTCCATGATTCAGGGAAAAAGGAAAGGCTTGGGTGGGCTGGAACCGGGAGTGATGAGATGATGAAATCGACACTGTGGCTCCTGTGTCAGTCAGGGTTCTCCAGGGAAGCAGAACCGATGGTAGGTATAGTGTATACACACACACACACACACACACACACACACACACACACACACGGGGAGGTTCATGTTAAGGAATTAATTCACATAATTGTGGGGGCTTGCAAGGGGGGGTCGGCAGGCTGGAGACTCAGGAAAGGGTTGATGATGTAGCCTTGAGTCTGAAATCTGCAGTCTGGAGGCAGAATTTCTGCCTCCATGAGGGACCTCAGTCTTTTTCCTCTTAAGATAGTCAACTGATTGGGCGAGGCCCACCCACAGATGGACGGTGATCTACTTTAAAATCTATAGATTTAAATGGTAATTTGATCTAAAAACTACCTTCACAGTAACATCTGGACTGGTGTTTGACCAAAATCTGGGCACCGTAGCCATAGGCAAGTTGATTGTAAATTAGCTGCCAGCCCTCCAGGAGTGTGATTATATAGATACTTTCCCCTTGGACAGCCCAGACCCCAGGAGACACCCCTCTTTCCCTGTCCGGGGTGGGGCAGGGGTACCCCAGAGGGAGCAGAGTGGACCCAGAGGACCTCAACTGAGTCCAGAATTAAGCTCCTGGAGCTTCAGTTGCCTGTCAGTGATGGTAAGTCATGTAAGCCAAGATCTAGGTTGGGTTTTCCTCACTTGTGATTGACAAGGAACTTTTTGGGGAATAGGCCGGGACCTGGATTTCTGCCTGGAGCAGCCTGGTAACAGGCTGTACTTTGTTTCCCCATCTGTAAAATAGAGTGACACAGTGGGAGAGATGCACATGGAGGTAATGAGGTGGGGAAAGGGGGTGGGGGTGGCTCAGAGAAAGCCCCTGGGCTCCAGGCTGCTGGTGTCCCTGTCTATCACCACCGAGGGGCTCCGTCTGCCACTCGACGGGGGCATGGCTGGGGACAGTGAGCTATAGAGGAGGAGGGAACGCTCCCCATCCCCAGCCTTCAGGAGACTCTGGGACAAGTGGGCTGCAGAGAAGGTCTGTGTCTGTGTCCGTGTCTGTACGTCCATCTAGCTGTAGCCACATCTATATCACATCCATATCTATTTTTTCTTCCCATTATTTTGCAGTGGGCCTTAAATTCTATGTATACTTATTGCACACCCACATACACATGTGTTTCAGGCACACTTGAGATAACATCTAATGACAGTAAACTTTGTTTTGGTGACAGAGAGTTTGGCTTGTTAACTTGGTTCTGTCTTTGTGGGTGGAGCTGCCACCTAACAGTGTTGAGTCTCTTCAGAAAGTCTCTCCAGAAGAGTCTAAGAAGGGGCTGGTAGGAGAAGATGGCACGTTGGAGAAGAAGGAGCTTCTACATCAGTGTTACCTCTTTTTTTTTATAGGAATCCAAAAATACTCATTTATTTATTTTTATGTATGCATACACTTATATATTATGTATTTATAGGACTACAACAGTACTTGTTCCCCAACAAGACAAAAATTACAATGTCTGATAGTCAATAAAAAAATATTGGGTCAGACAAGAAGCAAGAGATTACACTCATAATCAGTGTTACCTCTTAATTCTGGATGCATGAGCTGCCTCCAGCTTCTAGAATGATCTGGGTGGGGATCAGATAATGCAGATATCAGCTGCCCTCCATCCCCTTCTTTCCTTTCTCCCCTCTCCTGCCTTGTGTCCTTGAGCCAGAGAACCTGCTCTTAAAATGAGAGTGGGGTTACCCCAGGACAGTAGCTTAGCAAAGAGCAGAGGTAGAGAAACATGATCACTGTCCCTGAACGTCAGCAGGTTGGAAGAGGAACAGGGCTGATATCACGGCTGGGAATGTTGGGAGTGCCTGCAGAGTAGCCCCGAAGTTTACGGGTCTGGGTTCGAATCCTGCCTGTGTGCAGCTATGCTGCAAGGGCTGTCACCTTGGCTTGCTCCTTAAGCCTCACCTTCCTCATCTATAAATTGGGGATGATGACAGAGTTGTGAATTTTAAAGGGGATGACGTACCTTAAGCCTTCAGCTAGGTGCTGAAGACGATGTGAGCGTGCGATCTATGGCTATTAGTCAGCCTATGTTCTCAGCTATTTAATGGGCATAACAAGTGTGCAAATGGGCTGTGTGAGAAGAGCGAGTATACACCATGCTCATGACCGACGCTGATGACTGATAATCTTATTCATTTCTTTAGCTTATCACAGGATGAATTTTCTAACACTAAGAACTGTTGAAAGTGGACAACTGTTTCTGCAGGTGTGAAGCCTCTGTTGCCTTGGTGCGCAGGTAGAAGCTGGTAGACCAGTCGTCTGGAGTGTGCTAGCAGGGCCGCAGAGCTTCACCCTCCCTCCAGCGTTGGGGGCAGAGTGTTGGGAGCAGGTGGGGCTGGCAGAGGAGGTGAGGTTGGCCAGCAACCTCTAGGCTGACCCTTGAGGGTGGCTCTCCAGGTGCCACCCACAGGCACTTGGCCCCTCTCAGGCCCAGCTGTCCTGACCTGAGTTTCCCACCTCCTGACCCAGCCCCCAGATCCTCCTCTGTCACCACTAATAGGGCAAATTAACTCAGATTTGGGCTTCTTATTTTCAGCCACATTTTGGAGCACACGTTATGATGTTGAAGGTTGAAAATCTCACTCCTTCCAAAGGCCAGTGGGGGTCCTAGAGGTCCGGTGCCTTAACTCATGGGACAAGACTGGGAACTTGCAGGTTCCTTGGCAGGCTGTGGGATCACATCCTCTCAGGGGCCTCCCACATGGCTCCCCAAGACAATCCATACAAAAACAAAGCAAAACAAAGGGAACTCCTACGGAGCCAGGGGTGGTGTCTGGGGGTGATGTGGGTGGAAAAGGAAGTGCCAGAGCACAGAAGGAGGCTCCTTCTGTCACTTTTCTTGGAGCAAGAGACACAAAACTGTGACTTGTCTTTCCGTCTTCACTATTTTCCCCTCAGCATCCTCAGGCAGGCAGAGCGCGTATGTGGGGTGTGTGTAGACACACTCTCAAGTTTTTACAGAGAACACTAAAACATGAAAGACTGTCACCAGTTTCTGCAGGAGAATAAGCAGTTTTCAGCGTCCTGGTGGCCGGTGGCATCCTGCTGCTGCCTGACTCTCCCGGCTTCCCGCCCTTCCCATCGGGCATTGCTAAGAAGGGTGGGCTTTGGAGCATCAGATCTCTGCCCACCTGCTGTTTCTTAGAAATATCTCACAGCGAGGAGGCTCCTGACACACACACACACACACACACACACACACACACACACACACACACGTCTCAACCCAAACCATCCCTGCTCCTCCCACCCACACTTCCTCTTGTGTGATGAATGACTCTCCTTGCTACCTGCAGTCACCTCTACTCAGGGATCCCCAGGAACCTTAGAGGTGACAAGTCCAAGCTGCACCTGTGCCTCCCAGGGTCCCCCAGCTCAGACACCCACTGGGGCATCTCCCGCCACCGCCCCTGTTTCCATCTCTGGGCTATCCATTAATTTCCTGAGTTTAGAAACTTTTTGAAAGTTTGTCCATGAGATGAAACCCATTGTCACTACATTTCCTCAAGAAAAAAACTCCAAGAAAACACAAAAACAACCTTCCAGCTGTCACAGGAACAATGCAGCACCCTTCCCTCATCTCACTGTGATTATCAGCTCTTCCTGGGTGGTTATCTTTGGCTACGTCCCACGTTCCTGACAAATGACATCTTAGCAAAGTTAAAATATGATTTTATTTCATGTGATTTTGCTAAAATATGATCATATTTCATGTGATTTTGCTTCCTCATCAGGCTTTCCAGGAACGAGATCTCTGGACGGTTGGAAGATACGTCACCCTGAGCAGCATTGACACCTGCCAGCTCCTTGGGGGCCAGAACACCGAGAACCCTCCAAGCTTTTGCAGGTGTCAATGTTTTATATTTAATAAGCTTCAAGACAGGTTAGCCCTGGGTTAAGAGAGATTCAAGAAAAACCTGTCTTCACCTGGAATTTCCAGTTGAACTATTCATGGCCAAAAACTGTTTCTGAAAGCAGATGGCCGGCATCAATGTGAGGGGTCTGGGGAGGACTCCCATGGGGAACCTCCCCATGGAGGCAGCGTCCTCCCCAGCATGGCAGTGCCCTCTTTGTGGAGCATATCTGGGGTGGAAGGCGAGGCAACCCTTAACTATTGGTTCTTCTCACACTGGGAAGTAAACAAAACACCCAAAAGGTAGGAGAAGGGGGCACTCCAGGGGGGGCTTTGGGCCTGCCAAGGGTAAGGAGAGGGTAGCCTGCACCCTGGACTGTAGAGACTCCTGCCTTTCAGATCCACAAAGATGGGCCTGAAACATGTGGATAAGCCTCCTTCGTCCCTGTACCTTGAGCTCCGTCACTGGGCACAGGCAGTGCAGGAGCCGTAGGGATGGGCAATGCCTGCCCCACAGAGCCTGCCCTGTAGGCACAGGGGCTGTGAAGGAATTAGCTAAGACTTCCGGCTTTTAGTTGTTGGCATGCTTTCCCCCTCTTCTGCCCCCCCTGTTTTTGTGGCTCTCCTCTTCAGGGACATTGAATTGCTTTATTCCCCTTTGGACCATCTCTCTGTGCTATAGACCCCAGGCAGCTCTCTGACCTTTCTGAGGCATTCCTCAAGCTCTGGGCCAGTGCTTATGCTCTCTGGGTCTAGCCCTTTGAGGACTCTGCCTCTGCCTGTGCCTGGTGAAAGTCCCTAGCCCAGGGTGTTGACAGGTTGTGCACTGCACCAGGTTGGATGATTCTAGCCCTCACTTCCCTTGCTCAGCTCTGAGCTCACATAGAGGCTGTGTCTGGGCATCTTTTTCCAAATGGCACAAAAGCACTCTATTAACCAGAAATGCCCCTTCCTTTCATGCCCTAAGATGTTCAAGGTGCTCAGTTTGGTGGTAAATGGCCCAATGTCACCTGCCTGGCAGCATAGCTGCACTCTTTCCCCTGGGGTCTGTCCATCTTTGCTGCTGCCTTGGTCACCATCCTGCACTGTGTCTTTCTGGTCTAGCCTTGAATATGTTTTTCTGACTCCCACTTGGGTTCCTCTTTCTTCCTAAGGCTCTCGCCTCCCTGTTCCAGTCTGGCATTTCCTCCCAGCTGCTTCTGGGTGATGTTCATCTTCCTCAGCTGACACAGGGCCCTGCCTTCTGTGTGTGCACATGGGCAGCAATGCCTGGCCAGCACAGCCCTGTCTCTCCACAGCCTTCCACCCTGGTGTCAAAATCCTTTCTGCCAGAGGTTCCAGCCTCCTTGGCTCTTCCTTTCACTTCATGAGGGAGCCCCAGTGAAGGCTGCTGGCTTCTGCCCAGCCTCTGCTTTCCACTTGCAACTGTAGCCTTAACATGAAGCCAAGTTGTCCCTAGACCTCTAGTCCCTAGAATATTGACACAACCCCAAGGGTGTTAAACTTGGCGCTGTTAGTGTCAAGGATGGACTTGGTAGGGTTGTGGTCATAATTCAGTATGGAAGGGACATCAGGGTGAAGACTGGAGAAGACATTGGCTTTCTGCTCAGCAATGGTAGAGCTCTGGGGCTGGAGGGCTGCCAGGAGGCTGGGGTAGGAGCCAGTTGTTTGTTTTCCTCTCCTGGTCTAGGAAAAGTACTCCATTATTTTCCTCAGTCTCCCACCACCTCCTTTGTTTGCTCCCCTAGCACTCATTTGCCCTCACATTCTTCCTGAGGCCATTATTCAAGCCCTCCAAGCAGGTCTGCTGGGGTGTTGGCATTCAGCATCTTTTGTTCTGGTCAGAAGAATTAGGGCCTCTGGGTTTGAGTCCCAATCCTGCTGCTATGGTGGAGGTAGGCAAATCACTTTCCAGAATCTCAGTATCTCAGGGGTGTCAAACCATGGGCAATGCTACTTATTGTTCAGGCTTCAGAGGGTTAACTGAAACAGTGTGTGTAGCACCTCTGGAAACATGGTGGGAAGAGAGAGCTTTATGCCCAGAGCATTATTTATTGTGGCCTTGGGCTGGGTTGATCCATCTCTTCCAGGCTCCCACTCCTCTGGTGAGAAAGCCCTTTCTTTCTACAAGGTGGTGTTCAGGAGTGTCAGTGGCTTCTATATCAGCCTTCCTACACAGCGTTTTGTTGTTGGCTGGCTGAATCCTTGTATTCATTTCCCATATAACAACATACTACCGAGTGGGCAGTTTAACCAACAGAAATGTGTCTTATAGCCCTGGAAGCTGGAAGTCCAAGATCAATGAGTCGGCGGTGTTGGCTTCTCCTGAGATTTCTCTTCTTGGCTTGCTGATGGCCACCTTCCTGCTGTCTCCTCATGTGGTCTTTCTTCTGAGCACATGCTTTCTTGGTCTCTCTGTAGGTATCCAAATGTCCTCTCCTCATAGGGACAGCCAGATCAAATTAGAGACCACCCATGTAAATACGTTTAACCCTTTTAAAGACCCTACCCTTTTAAAGACCCTACCTCCTCATACAGATACATTGTGAGTGTTGGGAATTAGGATTCAACATAGGAATTTTGTGGGAGCACAATTTAGCCTCTAACAGCCCCCCTGAATACGGCACCCCACCTTCCTGGACTTCAGTTTATTCATCAGTAATATGAGGACGATGACTGTGCTGATGATGGTGATGGTGGTGAGTATGATGATGGTGGTGATGGTGGTGGTGATGGTGATGATGGTGATGAAGACAGTGATGGCAATGATGGTGGTAATGGTGATGATGGAGGTAATGGTGGTGATAGTGATGATAATGGTGGTGATGGTGATGATGATGATGGTGGTGATAATGGTGATGTTGATGGGGATGATGGTGACTGTGATGATGTTGGTGGTGATGATGGCACCTGTCCACTAGTTGTGGTGAGGATTAAAGGAGTTAATAAATGGAAAGTGCAGTAGTCAATGTCATATAAATCTTAGCTGCTATCACTTTTCTTATTGTAATGCTTTTCTTAAACACATAATTACCATAAATCCCTGTGAGCTGGTTTTTGGTCTGTCATAGACCTGAGAGTGAATCATCAAAGAACCTGTTAGTGGCAGACACCGTGAGACATGACGGATGACAGCCTGACACCACAGAGGGAAGCAAAAACGATTTAACGGCAGCTTCCACACTGCACTCTCTGTAACCAAACCAGTGCATGTGCACAGAGAACTTTACTCATTTTAAAAAGCCCAATTATTTTCTTGGGTAGGGAGGCAAGGAAGTGCATCATTTATTTCAGAGAAGTTTCCACTCACACAGGGGACCTGAAAGCATGTCAGACAATTCAAGGAGTGGTAGGTACATACCTGGTCCTTTTCGGTGTATAGGTCCCAGAATATTTTTAGAGTTTACTTTTGTGTCATATTTTTTTCTTCAAATAATTATGATTATAAATATACAGTATACCCCACTTGTGGGTAATTAGCCAAGTTGTTTTTGGTCTGTATGATGGGATTAAGTGTGTTGCCATCTCATTGTCTGTAGAGAGCACCTCGCCTTGCCAGAGCTTTACTCACAGGTGAGAGCCGCTGCTCCACATGCTGCCTCCATAGCACAGCAGGTAGCAAGGTGCTTTGGAATCCAGAGGGTAGGCTGGTTCCACAGCTCCGTGTTGTCTAGTTACCAACTCTTGGTTCTGGAGCCACTCATGACATCTTGGGACTAAAATCTTCATGGTCCTGGCCACCAAGTAAGCTTAGGGAGTATAGGACGGCACACACTGCAAAACCTTCATACTTGTATATAAAAACACAACTCAGCACAGAACTTGAAGTCTCCAAGGACTTGATAAAGGGTCAGAAATCTTAATTTTATAAGTAAAAATCAGCCCTCGACTAGCCAAACTCATGGTGCCATTCCAAGAACTCTCTTACCATCAGGAACCACCTAGATTTAAACTGCTTTACCCCAAGTCCCCAGAAAAGGTGTTCTGGAGCTCATGACTGTACACTCTCTTTATATCATTATAAAGAGCAGGGCCATTCATGGCTCCAAGCACCTGAGGGTCAGAAGTGGCTTCTTGGAAGGAGCAAAAATGTTTTTCCCCCTCTTTTCAAACCCAAGTTCCAGTTGAAAGCACCCGGGGGAGGGGGTGGCTTACCAAAGACAGACACATTTGCCTACAGAGTGCTCTGTGCTCCCAGAAAGAGCCGGGATGTTGCACAGATGTGAGGTAACATTATTATTCGCCACCATTTCTGAAGCCAGGTTGCTTCTGTCCCTAGAGCCCCAGGGACAGGGATTTCAGCTGTCCCACTCAATTAAGGGACCACCTCAGGGGAACTGAACTAAGAGCCCTGCCCCCTCCCCATTCCAAATAAGCAGATGGGAGAGAAGGCTGGTGTTTATGGGCTGAGCTGGGGTCTCTTCAGTGGCCACTGAGAGGTCATTATATATCCCTTGGTCCAGATGCCCATCTCTCAATCTTCTCCCAGCCGGCAGCCCCTTTTCATGTCAGAAGGTGGCAAATAGAGTGTGGGTACAATTTATCTCTCCTTCAGGTTTGCCAGAATAGGTTTCTCCAGAAACTTCTCCAGGCTTCTGAGATTGCTCCATTAAGTTAAACATCTTTAATCTGGCTCATTTCGCAGCCATTCATTTTAATCATGCAAAGGTCAGCTGTCACTGCACAAATGTTAGACTTAATTTGTTTTCTTGATGCACATCATATCGGTGATAATTTGGCCCAATTTTTAGTCATTTGCCAATGGGGAACTGCAATGGGTAGGGTCATTAACAGTGGAGGTGAGGATTGCAGATGGTAGAGAGGCTTGATTTGGGACAGGGGTGTTGATGACAATGAGCCCCAAGAACCTGTGCCTCTCAGTCCCCAGACTATGGCTTTGCAGGGGATGACAATGTGGATTTGGAGTCAGTAGTAGAATTTGAGACAAATTGCTGGTTTTTTTCCTAAGTGCGTGACCCCACATGTAAATGAGCCTTCATCCTTTTTCTCTTCCTCTTCTTTAGAGCAAGAGTTTGCATTTTGGGAGATGTTCTCTTACCTTTTCAGATTGGTGAGCAGCTATAGGAGGCAGATGGGACCTCCCAACCCCTCCTTGCTCTCCTCCTCTGGTCCCACCTTCCTGTCTCCTGTCCCTGCTTATCTGCTTATCTACTGTAACTTCCCAAGCTGAATCCTGAAATGGAGGCTTTTAGGTCCTGTAAAGCTTTTGTACTGACCACAAATTTCCCTGAGCCAGTAGGAGAGTCCCCTCTCACCAGGAAAGACCTTGGAAGCATGGCCAGGCACTGCATGGGAAAGGGAATTCACCCTTTAGAATGTATGTGGCATGGCACCATATGCTCCTGAGTCTCAAGCCTCCACAGAGGAAAAACCCAGAACAGTAAGTCAGCACTCATAAGTGCTACGTATGTATCTCATAACATCTATATTTACTGCCCATGTGGGAAGGGTTTACTGTGGGGCTGGGCAGGTGGGGAATGTTTGTCTTATCAAATGCCAATGTGTCTTTTTATACATAACCCACCTGATGCTCTGCAGTTCCTTAAACTCAACCTGCCCAGAGCTTGGCTTGTTTCTCTAAATGCATTGCCCACACTACCCCATCCCCCACTGCCAAGTCGTCCTTCAGTTATTGTGCACCTGCATCTTCTTATCCTTGTCCCTACCTGGTCCATCTTCACCTCCCTCCAATGTGTCTCAGCCTGCCTCCTGTTTTTCCACTCCACTCTTGTTGCTGTGGTGGAAGCCCTTTGTGATTCTCCCCTGGACTGTGGAGTCCATCCTTTACCAGTTGTTGGTGAAGGGCAGCAGAACAGGCAACCCCCAAATATGCCTCTTTGGCATAAGGACTATTTTGAGCTGAAGATATCCAAGAAGAAGCAGATAAAAGCTCCCTGCCTTCTCTCTGTCTGCCTAGAATCAGAACATGAATTTGTGAAAGTGTCCCCTCCGCTGTACCAAGAAGGACAGAAGTTAATCACCAGAGACAATGCCAGTAGCCTCTACACAACAGACCTTACCAACCACCCCTTGTCTTCCACTCCCCCATGTCCTTGCCTGCCCAGAATTTGCCATCCTAGAGACTCAAAGCCCTCTTCATTTGCCTTGTCACTTCTCCACAAATGTGTTGTTCTATTGCTAAGATTTTAGATAAGCCTGAGTTTTAACCACACCTTTGAGTTAATCTCTGAGAGCTCGTGTGTGTGTGTGTGTGTGTACGCGTGTGTATGTATATGCACATGTTATTAAACTGTTGTTTATTTCTCTCATTAGTATGTCCCCATCAGTCTAATTTTTAGGGCTCCAGCAATAAACCTGAGGTGAGTAGAGGAGGACTTTGTTCTTCCCCTACATTGGCATGAGTGCTTGCTTAGCCTGTTTTTCCCGACTGGGATTGTGAGCTCCATGGTGGGAGGAGTCAGGGCTGCTTGTTTGTCACCATTTCTCCTACACCTGTCATAGTGCCTGGCACATGGCCCACTCTCAGTAAATGAACAATACTCATGAATTAATGAATGATGAAGTGACCCATCTCTGTGGCTGTACCTCCCCTGTTGATCCTTGGTTCTTTCTGCTACTATTACTAGTGCAGCAATGACCCCTCTAAGCTCTGGATGGACTGGGCACCTTGTCAGACATTCTGCACACATCATTCCAACAATAGCTCTGGGTGGTGAGTTCTATGTTGCCCACTTTACAAAGAGGTGAAGTAACTTGCCTTAGGGCACACAGCTCATGTCTATCGTGACCCCAAAACCCATGCTGGCAAACACTGGGTCATCCCCACCTGATAAATCTGAAGGAGTCTCCACCTAAGGGACTTTTGGTGGCTCCTCAGCATCATGCCACCTCCACCTGGAAGTCCAGGTCTCAGCAGGACATTCAGCCTGGCTTAGATCTGCTTGGTTAGTCTCATTTCCTCACTTCTTCCACCTCACCTTTGGTGCAAGACAGCCTCTCCCCAGAATCCCCTAGGTGACTGCTTCTCTCTGCTGGGGCTACCTCCCTGAGGTTGCTGGAATTCTCCAATGATGATGGCTCCACTTGGAGCTGTCTCCCCACTTAACTTATCAAAGTTCTGCTTGTCTGTGAGGTACAACTCAAATGGCACCACCTCCTGTAAGTCTTCTCTTATTATCTGAGATGGAGCACTGAGTTTGCCTCTTCTCTCTTACACTTGACCCTTAGGAAGTTGCTCAGTAATGTCTTCAAATGGAGGCCTCAATGACCTTGAAGACTCTGCTTTTTGAAACAGTGTGTTCATATAAGCCCTCCTTGGTCTCTGTCTCCTTCCTCCAGCCAGGTGGCATGGTTCCTGATAGATGCAAGTCATTCAATGAACATTCAGAGAATAAGTGAATGAATATTATGAAGCCAATGTGCTCACATTTCAAGTTAAGAACTAAAGTGTTGATAATATGTGACATGCAGCTCAAGACTGATGCATTAATGGCAAATATCCTGATAAAGCAAAAACAACATCTACATTTCCCTGGACAGTGGAGTCATCTCTTCATCCTTGAAAACAGAACCAAGAGAAGTGGGATTGTGCAGGATGCCTCTCCGTGCTCCTTCTGTATATCTCTGCCCAATATGTAGCAGCACTAGGGTCCATCCCAGATGGAGTCCTTACTCCATATAAGACACTGACATAAAGAACAGCAGTAAATGGTCAGGTAAAGATAGCTTGGTATTCTGTCCCAGTGGGACTTGCTAGCTGTGTGACCTGGGTCAAGGTACTTCCCCTCTCTGTGCCCCCTTCTTGGAGATCCACAATAGGCATTAGCACAGCAAAGGTTTAGATGAAACATGAACTGAAGAAACTTGTTGTTTGGGACACTCTGGGCTCCAGAATGTTTCTCGTTGCAGGACTTCCCAGAGCTTTTAAAGTGCACATTTACATTATGAATTTCCAAAAGAAGCGTGCCGTAAAAATATTGCCACAGATTGTTTTATTCAGGGGCATCTCAGGTTGGGAATTTGATCATGACAATGACAAGGATAGCTAATATTTATGGGCTAGTGACTGTGTATGAGGCACCAGGCTAATCACTCACATGGATTGACACGTTCGATCTTCACAATGACCCTGCGGGGGCTAGTGTGTCATTCCCACTCACTTGTGAGATTGATGTTTCCCTCAGGTTCAGGCTGCTTGGCTTCCATGTCTCATGCCACTCCTTGCTGAGGAGCTTCGTGTTGGGCTGGTTTCTTGGACACAGTCTCCCCCTGAGCATGCAGTCTGAGCCCAGTACCCTGTGGTCAGCAGCCTTTGTAGCACCTCCTGGGATGCTTTGTGCTCCTCAAATGTACTTGGCCAAAACTCAGTCAAGGCTACGTCCTCTCTCTTCCCTCCTCTCCAACCCTGAAAACCATCTTTGTCTGTTCGTTTCTGATCCAGTAAAGGGTGATCTGTATTCATGTCCTGGGGCTGCCAAAACAAAGGACCACAAACCAGGAGCTTTAGAAAACAGAAACTCATTCAATCCCAGTCTGGAGGCTGAAGTCTAAAATCAAGGTGTTGACAGGGCCATGCTTGCTCCAAATGCTCTAACAGGGGATCATCCTTCCTTGCTCTTCCAACTCCTGGTGGTGATTGTCAATCCTGGCTCATAGATGAATGACTGCACTCTCTGCTCCATGGTCACATAACCTTCTCTGTGTCTATTTTCACTTCCCTTAAAGGTATAGGTCACATTGGATTAGGGCCTGCCCGAGTGTGACCTCATCTTAATTTGATGACATCTGCAAGGACCCTATTTCCAAATAAGGCCACATTCATGTGGAGGATTCACCACATCTTTTCAGGGACACAATTAAACCCATGACAGGTGCCCTCCACATAGGTGCTCCACCCGGAAACTGGCCAACCCTTGATTCTGCTCTCCTCATCCTTAATCCCTTTATGTGGTCACCCTACTGCCTCCACATCTCCTGACTCCATCTCCCTCTCCACCTGCTCCCTGGTCCTTCACCCTTCACCACTTATGCCCAGATCTGTGTCCTCTTCTCCTGCCTGGTGTTTTCAGTCTCTTTGCATTCCAGATGCAGCTCAAAGCTGAGTATGCAATGGTGAAAAAGCCGGAGATGTGTTCTCCTGAGTTTATGATCATGGAGGAGATGAACAGGTACACTGGCAAATCTACACAAAATACAGTGTTGAGTGGCAGCCCCTCTCTGGGGAGATAAGGGAGGGCAAAGGGAAGGAAGAAATGCTACTGGGAATGGGAGGCCATTGTAGGGTGTCAGGGAAGCCCTGCCTGAGAATGGAAGCAGGGAGTACTGGGGCAGTGGGGACAGCAAGGGGAGGGGCCTGGGAAAGGTGGAAGGTGGATGGAGAGAAGGTGGGTGGAATCTAAGCTCGTGAGGTCTGGAGAAGTTTAGGGCTTATCACATGTGGTGGGAAAGCACTGTAGCACAGTAGGACTTGTCCCTTATTTGTCGGGAGAAGAGCTATCCTGCTGGGTTGTGGGGAAGAACTGGAGAGAAGCAATAGTGTGAGCAGGGAGGCCTCCAGGGAGGCTCTTCTCAGCATCCAGAAGTATCCTGCTGATGGCTTGGATGAGGCATATTAGTGTGGGTGATGAGGAGTGGTTGGATGCGGGTAACTTCTGGATATAGTGTAACATAGAATTTGTATTTCTAGCTGCCTTGGTCATAATTATGTGCAGGTCACTAATCTAAGAGGTACTATTATTCCCATTTTACAGATGAGCAAACTGAGGCACAAACAGGCTCTTCTAATGACTAAGCCTGGAGATGTTGGGGACTGGAGCTGAAAGTCTCCTGCATCCTCCTCCTCCAGGTAGCCTCCTCTGCTGAGCCTATTGGGTCAACTCCTTCCAGGAAGTTTCCAGGATATCCTGCCCCCTGGGGTTCAGGGCATAGTGATCCCCTGCCTGGGGGCATGGCCAATGTCAGAAGCATTTGTTGAGCTGTGGCACTCAGACAGCTGATGCCACCAGTGATGAGTGGATCCTTTCAGAACCATTGCTTTCCTGGGACCACTAACATAGACAGGATTCCATCACTTTAGGCCCTTCCCAGAGCCAAGTGGGTTTAGCATACCTCTGCACCCATGACATGGCTTGAGCACTCAACAGCTGCTCGGATTCAGCCGAGCAGGAGGAGAATGGTCACGTGATACTCTTAAACTGTTACCCACTGGGAGGCTAGAAGCCTTGTGTTCATAAGAAACCCTTTCCTTTCCTATTGATCATGGTCCTCAGCTCCTGGGGAGTCTGGAGACTTTCTTGAGGTTGTGGTTTCATGCTGGACGAGATATTAGTTTTAGGTGTCCTCTGGTAGAATGGTGGAGCAGAAGAAAGCAAGATCAATGCAAAGATGTCACCATAAAATGGAGTGTGGTCTCACTGGAGGCGGCAAACAATCCCAATCAAAGAATTTATCTTGCCAACAAACTGAAAGCAAGATCGATTGTGCCCCCTCAGAAGGGAGTCCACTGGCCTGTATAATTCTTCCACTGGGTTCCCTGTGTGACACGAGCAGAATATGAATTAAGCCAAATAGGCAGATGGGGCTGATAAAAAGTCCCTTTCCATGTACTGAGATGACACAAAAATTGCTTTGATCTTTCCGTTCACAGCAATCGAAACCTTTATAGGAATGTTACATCAGATGGCCGGTCAGTTGGGCACACCCTGCCCCTTCTCCTGCATATTCCCACGTTGGACAGCTCTCAGCATGGTGGATAAAATCAATGTCAAATATTCCTGTGCGGGGAAGGGTTTTTGACTTGTAGGGTAAAGGATGTATAGAAGAGTCTCCAGGCGTGAAATGTCAGATGATGGCTTGTTTCCCAGGGCTGGACTGGTGCCATCCATCTCTGTCTCCTAGGGAAGTGGGCATAGCCAGGAGGTCAGCTTTGGCCCAGCAGGGAGGTCTTGCTCCACTCTGGGGCTTTGAGGTGTGTGGTTGTGCTAGCTGCCCTGACATTCTTGCAGGAAGCTTTTGTGAGTCATCAGAGATGGAATCTCTCAAAAATAACCAATGAGTGGCTCCAGTTTGCAGAGTGTCTTGGTGGTGCCTTTAATTAGCTGTGATGCAATGGGGACTTTGGGACTACCAATTTGTAGGCTACAAGGGATGGCTTTGAGGGACCGAAGGCAGAAGCAAAGTGTAGTACCTGGTGAATGTGTTAGAGCTGGAAGGGGCCATGTTTCACCTCATCCAAGCCATCTTTCACAAATAACTGGCCCCAGCCCAGGGAGGAGAAAGGACTGGCCAAGGTCGTACGAGGAACAAATGACAGAAACAGACTCTTGAACCCTTCCAGGGCTGTGTTCTGAAATATCTGTTGCCTGCCCTCAGGAACAGAGGGGCTTCCACATGAGGTCTTTCCTTGCTTCCTTAAGGGTACACAGAGGATGGCAGTCCCCATTAGTACCAGTAGTGGAGACCAATGCCCCCTCTACCCTCCCCTTGCCCCACTACCTTTCACTGGACCAGCCAACTAGCAAAGATTTGGGGACAGAGTCCCCTGAATGCACAAGCCTTTCTGTGTGTGTCTGAAATGTTATCATGTGGTTTTTGATTTACATTTTCACTGATCTTTTCACATGCTTATTGGCCATTTGTACATCTTCTTCCAAGAAATATCTATTCCTTTGACCATTTTTAATTGGAATATTTATCTTTATTGTTGAGCTGTGAAGGTTCCTTATATATCTGGATAAAAATCCTTTATCAGACATAGGACTTGCAAATATTGTCTCGCTTGCTTTGGGTTGTCTTTTAACTTCCTTGAGGGCATCCTTTGAAGCACAGAAGTCCAATTTTGCCAGTTTTTCTGGGGGTGAAAGGGCCCATGGTGGCTCCTGCCCAGCCTGAAGAGGAAAGCCATGCACATGAGTGAAGCAGCCAGGATCCATGGATGCTGGAGGCGCCCCCGACAGGCAGAGGGATGAAGAGACACGGTGAGGTGGGCTCATTAACTGCCGACAGCTCACTCACATGTTCTGAGGACGGCACAGCTGCTCCCTATCCATCGTTTTATACCAAACCATGAAGAAACTTGTCCTTCCCATTTGGAAAGTTTCATGTCTCATCATAATTAGTCTTGGCTATCCTGAACAAGCAAACTAACAAGCAAAAGAAAAAGAGAGAAGAGGGAGTGAGAGAAAGCTCAAAACTCGTCTCACTTGGCTGTCAGCCATCATCGAAAAATAGTTGGCAAATGATCTTGAGTTTCCCATAAATAATTGCAGAACGTAGCAATCTCTCACGGGAGTCAAGAGGCTCAAATTGTTCCTACTTGTAACTTCTCCTTTAAACAACTTCAAAATGTCACTTGGTTGGCAGAGCTGCAGGCGACGCTCTTGAAGCAGGTGAGCACTTGGCTGGGCGCCTGGGCCTCGGAGGAGAAAGCTTTCTGCTCGGAAGGGTTGAGAAGGAGCTTCTGCGGCACTTGCTCCCTTCCATCCTTCGATCAGGGGTTCAGCCCTTACTCCTGCTCTCTGCACCCTCTCCAGGCATTGATCTCAGGGAGAGGTAGTGGTGGTATTGGATAGCACCCCCAGGTCCAGGGTCCAAGTGAGCATGGGAAGCATGCTCCTGCAGGACTTCTCTCGAAAGGGCCTCATAGGCCAGAGTTAATGAGCAGACATGTCCCTTTTTTTTTTTTTTAAGATTTTATTTATTTATTCATGAGAGACACACACAGAGAGGCAGAGACATAGGTAGAGAGAGAAGCAGGCTCCGTGCAGGGAACCCAATGTGGGACTTGTGCAGCGAAACCTGATGTGGGACTCGATCCCGGGACTCAGGGATCATGCCCTGGGCCCAAGGCAGACACTCAACTGCTGAGCCACCCAGGCATCCCCAGAAATGTCCTTCTAGGAATATGTGCCTGGGAGGTTTTCTGTTGAGGACACTGCCATAGAGAGACCATGTGGGGTCTGGGTTGACTCTTGAAGGATTTGGATAGATTTGCTGGCCTTCACTGAGTTGGCAGGCAGCCGGGTCAGGAAGGGTGCACTGGACTGGGGGGCATTGGTGCAGACTGAGGGGGCCTCTGGACCCCCTGCCACCTGCTTTTCACCAGCATCAGCTGGGCCTGCCTGCATCTCCATGCCACAGCAGAAGGAGCCTCCTCAAGGCAATTGAGTGCCAGGGCTTTTCTCACTACAGAGACAGCACCTATCATGTTTCTCAAACCTCCTTTTATCTCACTCTGTGTCTTTGTTCTTCTGTGGAAACTTCCTTGCCTTTTTAGCTGTAAAAATCCATCTTTTCCTCTGTCCTTGAGGTTGTCTGTAGTCACATCTATCAGTAAATCATAATCATTGCATACTAGATCTTGAGTATATTCTCCTAATCAGTGGATTTATACGAAACTGCAGAGTAGCCTTGACCTAATGTTCCAAAGAGATCTCTGGGATATTATAGATAATCAAGAAGTATTTGTTCTAATGGAGAACTAACAACTTCTTGGAGAAATTTCTCATAGGAACTATAGCATTATCCAGACCGTGATAATTTCTGCCTTTTCTCCCTGTCTTTTCCCCTTCCACTAACTTTCAGTGGCAGAGGAAAAACCAAAGAAAGGAGAGGATAGTGGAGAAGGAGCGGCCTCAGCTAGAGGCTGCTGCAAAAGCAGCACAGTGAGGCCAGTCTGTGTGCAGGGAGTCTGTGAGTCCCTCCGGCTGGCAGGTGTGTCCTGAACACCTACTGTGCTCCAGTTGCTGGAGATGCATTGAAGCAGACAGGAATCCTTGCCCATAAGAAGATCAGTCACTAGTGGAGAAGACAGAAAAAAAATCAGTTAAATAACAAAATGCATGATAACTCAATAGTAAGTGCTAAAGATAAAAACAGCAGGGAAGGGGGATGGCAAGTGTGGGTGGAGGGTGTCCAGTTTTAGAGAGAGTAATGCCTGAGAAGGTGGTATTTGGTTAAGGACGTAATATTGGAGGGAGGGTGGCATGGGGATACCTGGGAGGGGGTGTCTGGGCACTGGGAGCATAATGGCAGTGGCCCCACAGAATAAAAAGAGGTCAGAAAGACCGGGAGGGGTGATGGTCACAGGAGTTGCAGGAGCTGAGGACAGGGAGGTCATGGGGCAGATTGCATAAGGCATCCACACAGGTCACAGAGGGTGTTTGGATGGAGTGACATGGGAGGGGTGGGACCTGCATTCTATGAGACTCTTCCTGGCTGCTGTGTTGAATATAAGCCACAGAGAGCATGAAACGGAGCTTCAGGAGGCTATTAAGTAGCCCTGGGGTCAGGTAATGAGGCTTGGGTCACAGGGCAGCAGTATAGGCGTTGAACAGTGGGTGGATGCTGGGTATATTTTGAAAGTAGAGCCGAAAGAACTTGCTGACCGCCAAGGCTTTGGCTCCAGCACCCGAGGAACAGAGGTCCTGCTTCCTGGCATGAGGCAGACCACAGGATGAGCCATTTGGGATGCAGCGGAGATTTGAGGTGCTTCTTAGAAATCTCAAGTGGAGGTGTTCTGTAGGCAGTGGGAGGTGTGGGTCTGGGTTCAAGAGTTAGGACAAGATGCAGTATTAGTTTGGGAGCCAGCAGTAGATAGATGGGATGTAAAGACATGATAGTGAGAAAAGCAGTAATAATGCTAACATGTACTGAATGCATGCGCCTGTCATTGCGTTCATGTTTGTATTTATCGACCATCCTACGTATTAGGTATTCTCTCTGATGTCCCATTTTGTAGATGAAGACATCGAGGCATAAGGAGGTTACATGACTTTACTGAGGTTCCTCCAGCTGGTCACTGTTGGAGCAGGGCTTCCCACACCACATGGGGTGGCCTCCAGGCTTTGGCCAGAGACAACCAGGCCTCAAGTTTTACAGCTGCAGGGAACAGATTCTGCCAAAAGCCTACAGGAGCTTGGGTGAGGAATCCTCCTCACTGAGCTTCAAGATGAGAACACAGGGGCATCCCTGGGTGGCTCGGTGGTTTAGCGCCTGCCTTTGGCCCAGGGCGTGGTCCTGGAGTCCTGGGATCGAGTCCCACATCAGGCTCCCTGCATGGAGCCTGCTTCTCCCTCTGCCTGTGTGTCTCTGCCTCTCTCTCTCTCTCTCTTTCTGTGTGTCTCTAGTGAGTAAATAAATAAAATCATTAAAAAAAAAAAAAAAGATGAGAACACAGCACGGCTGACCATGATGGCAGTCCCTGTGAGCAGCCCCCGCCCCCCGCCCCATGCATGCTCTGTATACAATTCTCCTCTCACTTCATGAGCACTTGATACTTGCTCTTCACGACTTTTCCTGCTCCACTGTCTTTTGTTTGGGTTGGTGTGAGCGAATGTGTCTGTGAGCATGTTTTCTTGTGGTATGTCACAGGTTGGGGGAAGCACTGGGGGTGAGAGATAGGCCTTGTAGGCAGGATCCTGGAGTGCCCGGCTGAGAGGAGAAGTTCGGCACCCCATCTGAGTTTGTCTACACAACATGAGCAGCCAGAGATGCCAGCTCCCTTGAGTCACTTAAAGAAGGGACCTGGATTGTCCTCTACAACAGGCAGGGTCAGGTCTGCCCTGTCCACAATTGTGATGCTGGGGCCAACCTCTGTGCCCAGTAGGTATTTGTGGAATACCTCATGCATTTGCATGAGGGGATGTTGGAAAAGCTTTCCATAGGGCCTACTTCTTGGGACTTTTTCTCCTTGTTAGTGCTTACATAGGCCACCCCTTGCTTGGGAGACTACATTTCATTTGTAGCTGTGGGACAGGACCTCCCACGCAGGCCCCTGACAAACAGGGGCCTAGGTAGCTTTTCAGAGCTGAGTGTTTTTATATCAGTTTTCATAGCTGTGTAAAAAACTGCCATGAATTTAGTGGCTTAAAATGATACCTGTTTATGTCTCAGGTTCTGTGAGTCAGGAGTTTGGGCACAGTCTGACTGGGTCCTCTGCTCAGGGCTGCACACAAATTGCTACTGGTTGTCAGCCAGGCTGTGTTCTTATCAGGAGGCTGGATTGTGGAGGATCTGCACCCAGGCTCCTGCAGGCTGTTGGCAAAACACATTTCCTTGCAGCTGCGGGACGGGGTGCTTGGATTTTTGCTGACTGGGGCCTGGACGCTGCTCATAGTTCCTTGCCAGGTGGGCGTCCTCAACCAAGTGGCTCATTTCATCAAGCCAGAAAGGAGAATCCTAACTCAGTCTGCCAGGATGGAGTGTTTTGTAACACAGCCCAGTCACAGAGGGACATTCCCACTGCTCCTCCCGTCTACTGGTTAGAAGCAACTCACAGTCCTGCCCACACTCATGGGGAGGCCTCACATGGAGGTGCTGCCAGGAGGTGGGAATCATTAGGGACCGTGGCTTCTAAACCCTCTGGGAGTCAGTGTGGACCTCATTCTCTTCAGGAAGCTTCCCTGCTTCCTGCACTCACCTCCATGTTTTGTTGAAAGAAGGAGGAGCTTCACCATTGTGACTCCAAGCGGAGGAGTAGCCATGGAGACTGTAGGGTGGACTCAGCTAGCATATCCCGTTTGTCCACTCCTCCTCCAGGCACCCAGCTGGATGCATTGGAAGATGAGGCCCCAATCCTCAGGGAGCTACCCTCTCGTGGGGGAGATAGATGACACACAAGTGGATTGATATGCAGAAGTCATGTCAGCTGGGATAGAGCCAGGGGTGAATAAACAGCATGACAGAGACTGTTCGGAAGCCACCCAGAAAAGACTGTTTCTTAGGGTGATTGTGAAGGCTTTTCTTGAGTAGGTGGCACACAAGCTGTGGGCATCAGTGTTTGTGGGGACAGAACTGTGCCAGGAGGAGGTGGACCCGCATCCATGCACACCCCATTCTTATCCCTTTAACCTCCCTGGTCCTATCACTCAGCCTCAGAGGCAGAGGCAACACCTGATGAGCCAGTTAACAGGATGAAGCAAGTCTCTCACCAACTGGAAATGTCCTCCTGCAGCCAGTGCCTGGGATCTGGGGACGTGGGCTGAGTGTCCCCAGGCTCTGGTGCTGCTCACACCCTCACATTTCTCATACATTTCTGCACTCAGGCATGTGCCCAGAATCCCCTTCACTCAGAGGAAAGTTTCTGCTTAGCACTTGCTGCATCTCAGAGATTTAAATACATATTTTTAAAGAGGCCCATGGAAGAACAACCGGATAAATAAATCTAGTGAGGAGATGTCAGGTCCTGAGAATGTTGAGAGGGAGATTTTAAGCCAATGAACTCTCTGACAGCTCACATTGTTACCTGGCACTACTGACTACTGACATTTTGTGCTGCATGTCCCTGTTGGTGGAGTGAGGTGTTTGATCACCACCTGTTCATCCTTCTGGTGAGGGAGGGACCCTTTGCCCTAAGTGGCATGAGATGGCTGACTCCTAATGCCCAACTCTAGATGAATAGGTTAGTAACAATTTATTAGTCATGTGCACTCACAGCCTGGGAGAGGAGGACCCTGCAATTGTGACAACCAAAATGTCCCTTGGGGAGGTGGGGACTAAACTGTCCCCAGTTGAGAACCATAGGTCTGTGTTTACCACCTTCTGAAGTCAGAACTTACAGATATTTGAGCTTAGCTATAAGGTGCCTTCAGAGGCATCCTGCTTTCTGCAGGATGAAGTAACACCTGCCTATGTTGGCTTCCAGATATGACCTTAAACTTCATCCCCCATGGCCCTTACATGAGTCTTGGCCTTAACCAGTCAATCTGTTCATGGACTTAAACACATTAGAGCTTTTCTGTCTTCAGACTCTTGCTCATGGTGGCCCTTTCCATCCATCCCTACCTCTTCACCACGGTCCTGGTGACCATAATGGGGGCTTGGCAGACTCCATCAGCTCTATGACAACCCTGCTTTGAGTTCATGGTGTCCATCTAACCATAGAATATTCAGTCCTAGTATAATTCTTCTTAATCTCCCATGCATTTTCAGTGATCCACCTTCATGGGATTAGTATTCATTCTACAAATGTTTATTGAGCCCAACTGGGTGTCAAGCCTTGTATTGGAGAATAGAATCATGGAGCATTATGGCTGACTGCTTTATGACTGTGTCCTCCAGTGGACAGGCCACACAATACCAGAATTCAAGGGCTGGTACCTTTTAAATCCCTATATTGTCAGGACTATAGTAGTTGCTCAATAAATACTAGTTGAATGAGTAAATGGTCCATCTTCTGCAAACCTTGTCTGTGTTTTCTCAGACCTCTTAGTCCTTTCTGCTTAGAGAGTTGTTCAAAGTTCTCACCTTCTCTGAAGTTTGAAGGCCACCACAAAAGCCTCCTCCCCTACCATGTTTTCCATGGCATTTCTGAACATCTTTTATTGTGTGGCTTTTCCCTGCCAAGCAGAAAACTCCTATGAGAAGGGACATGAACCTGTACATCTTTGTACCCCACCAGTGTGCAGACCACAGCTGGCCAGGACAGTTGAGGTGGATGTAGGCGTCCTCCATTCTGCCTTGACTTGCCTGCTGACCTGTGGCCTTTGGCCACCTGCTGTTCTTCTCTGGGCTTCAGTGTCCCTTCTCTGTTTGTCCTTAGAGGAATGGATGGGGCTCTGGGATCTGGGGATTCTGTGTGGATCTTTGCTCCAAGAAGTTCTTTTGGGATGTTGTCCAGTTATTGCAAAGCCCTTCCTATGGACTTTTTTTTTTGTGTCACATTGATCATTTTTAAGATAAGATCCCACTGGGGCTGGGATGGAGGTATTTGCATCTGGGCTTGCCATGTGTTCCTACTCCATACACAGTATTTTTGCCTGAGCTTTGTGGAGGGGATAGTTTTCCATAAGCATCCCACGACATCATAATTGTCTCAGAGCAGCCCAGCTGTGCACTCTTGTAAACACAGTTAAGTCACCATTTAGGCTGACCGCAGATAACACATCTAAGCCATAAATCTCCTATTGATTATTCTCCTTTATGGTGATACAAGGCTTTCCTTCTTGTTTTCCTCCCTGTGATTAAAAAGAAGAGTTGCAGGGAGGCTTATTGTTCTTCCCTTAAATCAGTGTTGTAGCTTTATATAAACCAAGGGGGAAAATGGTCCTGGGAACATTCTTATTTGCCAAGTTAAGCCACCCCCCAGGGACACATGCATCCTGGCACTTAGAAGCTGGCTCTCTCTAAAACTTGTTTGCAAGGAGTTTCTGGGGAAAACTTTTTAATAAAGGGCCTGCAGAACAAGACCCATTCAATTTTCTCCAATTATACATGGAAAGTAACTTTTGCTCACTCCATAGGTTTTTTCTTTGCCTCGGGTCTTTTTAGGGCTGGATTTAAATCAAAGCCTGTACAAGAGAGACGAAAAGCTTTGTGATCTCTTTGCTGAGGGTGGCTTGCAACAAATTAGAAAGAAATGAAATAATCCCACAATATTCTAGCTCCTTTATTGGGTCTTCTGCATTAACAATGTGGTTTTTATATTTCTCATATTGCAGGGATGTTTGAACGGTCCTCCAGAGCTGAATCATAGGTCTTGTTTGTTTACTTCAGATGGAGATTTGAGTTTGGGCATGACACAGATTTTAGAAAAGGTGAACCAGCTCCCATTCCTAGAACTGCTCGCATCAGGATACAGATGAAGGAAGGCAATTGAGGGACCTTGGAGACACATTTAAAGGGGGTGCTCACCCTTGGGTCTGGGCTGGTGCTGGGTTTGCCTCCCACACAGTGAGACACCACCTTGTCCTGCCTTGTTCTGGCCCCAAAGCCAGCCTGACTGATTGACGACTGGTGCAGTCTGCCAAACATTTACACATCCAGGAATGGAATCCTAGGGAGCTTTATGGATTCATTAATTCAAGCAAACAGCTGAATTGATTTTGCATAGCCAGACCTTTGGGTTGTGCAGATTACTTGCAATGGGTGGAGAGAAGCGACTTTCTCCTAGCAGATGGTGGAGTATGGGGTAAGATTTAAAGTAATCCCTCTACCTGTGTTGTGGGCTGAATTATGTCCCACAAAAATCTGTATGTTGAGGTCTTAACCCCCCAAAACCTCAAATGTGGAAATAGGGTTGCTGCAGGTATAATTAGTCAAGAGAAGGTCACACTAGAGTAGGGTGCCCCGGATCCAAATGTCTGGTGTCCCTATTAAAAAAGAGGAAATTTAGATACACAGACACACACAGACACACACATACACACACAAAGAATGCTATGAGAAGATTGGAGTCCTTTTGTCACAAGCCAAGAAACCACCAGAAGCCCAGAGACAGGTTGGATCATCCTTCCTTGGAGCCTTCAGAAGGAGCACAGCCCTACTGATACCTTGATCTCATATTTCCAGACTCCAGAACCATGAAATAATAGATTTTTGGTGTTTAAACCATTCTGTTTATGGTACTTTACAGTTAGTCTTTTTAATAGCTACTCATATGCACTTATATTTATACTCTCTTTTTTTAAAATATTTTATTTATTTAATCATGAGAGAGAGAGAGAGAGAGAGAGGCAGAGACACACGCAGAGGGAGAAGCAGGCTTCATGCAGGGAGCTCCATGCAGGTGGGACTCGATCCCAGGTCTCCAGGATCACACCCCTGGGCCGAAGGCGGTGCTAAACCGCTGAGCCACCTGGGCTGCCCTATTTACTCTCTTTTGATTGTCCCTTGTTTAGCATCTTTGGAGGCTTAAGCCTATCCTTCTAGGAGAAGTAATGCCAGCAGTGTGGGTGTGCCAGTGGGATGGAGTAGGGCAGGTGGTCTCATGGGCGCACCTCACAACATGGCCCCTCAGAAGCCATCAGTCCAGGTCCACACGTCACACCTGGCCAGTTATCCTTTAGAGGTAAAGGAATTTGATTTTCTCTACCAATTGCTGGATATTTTTCTCCCTCTGATTGTTAGGAAATGCCAAATCAAAGGCAAGGTACTGCACAGAGGGAGCCGTATCCTTGTGCTAATTACGAGCCTGCGTGTTTACAGAAAGCTGTGTTAGGAAGAATTCTCTAAACCCATCGTTGGGTTTACAGTGCTCAGAAAGCATAATGAGAACATTCAGCAGTGAAAATACCGTCCATTTGCATATTTCTCGGGATGCGATAATGTAATTCAGGAAATCTAGTTGCTGATGAATGCCATTTAAAGTTCACGCCTGCTTTTGTTGCTCTGTGGTACTTTAAATTGAACATGGTGAGTAGACATTGGGGATGCGATCAAAGATGGAACTCAGAATCCACAGAAATTACTTGGTGTTCTGGACAACTGCATTTAGAGGAGCCAGGAAATGCCAACCAGACTATTTTCTATACTCTTATGCCAGACCATTACGCCATCATGAGGACTCAGTAGCTCTGGTCCCCGCCCTGTCATACATGAGGACTGGTCTGTACCCGCATGTGCTGTTTCTCTGGATCTGACTGAACCACTCCTGATGTTGCCATCTGGGGATGCCAGGGCCCATTCTGTGTCGAGACTATCACCCTCATGCCACTCAGTGGAAATGACCTCTGGATACTTTCCAGTCTTCCCAGTTTTCTCTCAGGGTTGGTCTTGTGGACAGTCAGACGGATGAGCAGATGGACCAGCATGACCTAGCAATAGTAGAGATGACCCAGACACATCAAAAATAACCAGAGCTCAGGGTGCCAGCCTCTGGGATAGCTCCATTGATGCTTAGATGTCTTGTTTGCTGAACCCATTGATACACCATTGAAAAATACTCCCCCTCCTTTATTTCTAATGAGAAAAGAGAGAATCTCAAGACACAGAAAATCAACACTCTGGAAAATTTACCTTTGAATAATCAAGAGGCAGAAATAATAGCAGTTACTGTGTTTCCTGAGCAAAGGTGTGTGGCCCACACTGAGCTAAGTTCCTTATCTGTGGCATCATGCTGTCACATCCTCATGTCAGCATATATTGTAGGTTCTGGGACTGTCCTCATCCAAAGACGAGGAACTGGGCACTTGGCATCGGCACCACAGTAACTTGTCCAAGGTCAAACTGCTGGAATGTGACATAGCAGGGATTTGCCTCTGGGTCTGTCTGTGTCTAAACCTTAATACAGTTTGTATTTGCTTCCTGGGTCTGCTGTAACAAATTATCATAAACCAGAGTCTTTAAACCACACAAATTGATTCTTTCACAGTCCAGGAGTCCAGAAGTCTGAGATTCAAGTGTCTCAGGACCTTGGTCCCTCTGAAGGATCTAGGGAAAATCCTTCCTTGCCAATTCCAGCTTCTGGTGTGATTTGCTGGCAAACCTTGGGGTCCCTTGGCTTGCAGTTGCATCTCTCCCATCACTGCTTCTGTTGTCACATGGCCATCTTCCCCCCTGTTTGTCTCTGTGTCCAAATTTCTCCCAGTCCAGTGACTGGATTTGGGACCCATCCTAATCCAGGATGACTTCATTTTAACCAGATTATGTCCTCAAAGACTCTTTTAAATGAGGTTCCATTCACAGGTATCAGGAATTGGGATTATATTACATATTTTAAGAGGCAATTCAATCCACAATGCTGTTTAATGCTTCTATCACACTTTCCCTTAAAAGGGAATTTTATTCTGGAAAGCATTGGCTACAGTGAAATAAAAGTAGATGCCCCGTGCAATGGTAGGCTTTTGATTTCTTCTACCACCCATCCAAAAACATCTCTGCTTCCATTACTATGAACAGGACTGTCCACTAAGGCACTCACATGCACCTGTGAGCGTCAGGGATGAGTAATGCAGATATGGGCTGTTGCCTTGTGTTTTGAAGGATACATTATATCAACTTGTGACATTATGTTTTGAAGGACACAGTATATCAACTTGTGACTGTGTGTTTTGAAGGACACAGTATATCAACTTGTGACTGTGTATTTTGAAGGACACATTGTACCAACACGTGACTGTGTGTTTTGAAGGACACGTTGTACCAACACGTGACTGTGTGTTTTGAAGAACACATTATATCTGTGGGACCCAGGAAATTTAACAAAAATCCCCTACCCCTGGACAAGCAGAGCAGGACTAACTCCATTTTGTGCTGCACCCGCCATCTCCTGTATGACCCCCACATGACCTGCTTATTGCTTAAGTCGCTCCCCCACCCTAGTCAAGCCGCTGAGCACACCCTTACCGGAAATCGGCTCATAACAATGTAACCCCGCCTTGTGCCCGCCAAAACTGCGCACCAATTCCGACCAGAGTGATAGGCCAGTTCAAATGGTCACTATAGGGTAAATTGTGATTCAATTGGCCACCTGCGTGCGGACCGACATGACTGTGCAACTTTCTATGTGTGTTACAATCCCATTGGCCACTGGCCCCAAAAAGCTGCTACACCTCTTAGCCTCGGGGTCCAAGTCCCTGCTCCGCTGTGTTGGGTATACTTGGACCCAAGCTCAAGCTTGTAAATAAACCCTCGTGTGTTTGCATCGGTGTCGGCTCCTTGGTGGTTTCTCAGATTCGCAATCTTGGGCACAACAATATCAACATGTGAATGTGTGTTCTTTTTAAAGATCTTATTTATTTATTTGAGACAGAGAGACAAAGATAGTGACAGAGATAATGAGAGACAGCATGAGTAGGGAGGAGAGAGAGAAGCAGGCTGCCCACTGAGCTGGGAGCCTGATGTGGGGCTCAGTCCCAGGACCTTGGGATCATGACCTGAGCAAAAGGCAGATGCTTAACTGACTGAGACACTCAGGTGCCTTGGCTGTATTTTGAAGGATTTATTGTATCTACTTGTGGACCAGTTGCAAGGACCCAAGAGAAGGTGTCCTCCAAGAAGATATAGATTGTGGGCAACAGATTTGCTTTGAGGTCATGCTGCCTTCAGTGCACTGAGAGGAAGGACCCACCTCCAAGATTATGCTCCTGAAGACTGCCTTTAAATGATTCTAGGACCTGGCTGTTGTCTTCGGCATTTGTCCTGCCACCTGCTCCACTTCCACCTGCCTCAGTCTCTGCCCCAATCCTTTTTTTTTAAGTTTTATTTTATTTTATTTATGACAGGCACACAGTGAGAGAGAGAGAGAGAGAGAGAGAGACAGAGACACAGGCAGAGGGAGAAGCAGGCTCCATGCACTGGGAGCCCGACGTGGGATTCGATCCTGGGTCTCCAGGATCGCGCCCTGGGCCAAAGGCAGGCGCTAAACCGCTGCGCCACCCAGGGATCCCTCTGCCCCAATCCTATTCACGTGCACACTGCCCCCTGAAAGCTCCCACATTGAGCAGCAACTCCAGACTCAGATAGCTGGAAGCTACACCTCATCCAATCCCATGATGCTGTGAAGCTTGCAGGTTGGGGTGAGTGTGGAGACTGGGCTTCTCCAGATGGGGCTGGGGATAGGCTTGGGGAAGGGCAGTTGGAGAAAGTTCTCCAGGGGAAAGATTTGGGAGATTGGGGTCTTGATTCTGCATCTGCCACTTCCTAGTAACTGGGGAATCTTCAACTGGTCCTTGATTTCCTTATTTGGGGAAGAAGTCCTAGACACCTTGGTCCAACTGCTCAGGGTTTCTTTCTTTTTTTTTTTTTTTAATTTTTATTTATTTATGATAGTCACAGAGAGAGAGAGAGAGAGAGAGAGAGAGAGAGAGGCAGAGGGAGAAGCAGGCTCCATGCACCGGGAGCCCAACGTGAGATTCGATCCCGGGTCTCCAGGATCGCGCCCTGGGCCAAAGGCAGGCGCCAAACCGCTGCGCCACCCAGGGATCCCTGCTCAGGGTTTCTATGAAAACAAAGGGTTTGGAAGTAGATCCCTATGACCCTACACACACAGGGATTACTCAGCCTGGATGGAGGTTAGGATGGATGCTTTGGTCACTCTCTGGCTGATCAGATCCAAGACTGCCAGCAACGCTATTGGAAAGAATCCCAGGCAGTTCCAATAAATTCCAAGGCTGAGAGTGCTGTAAACCTCAAAGCCTCAGACAGCCACATGGAGGCTGTTATTTAATACCCTATAAGTGGCAAGGGGCTCTATCTACAAAAGGCCTGGGAGTTGGTGGAACTGGGGGAGAGAAGATACACAGAAGAGTAAAAACCTGGCCCCAGAGACCCATATGGGGCTGAACAGTGGCCCCCTAAAAAGACGTGTCTGCCTCCTAACTCCAAAAACCCATGAGTGATCTTATTTGGAAAAAAGTCTCTGAGGTGTAATTAGGGTAAGGATCTTGAGATCCTCTTGGATCATATGGGTGGGCACTAAATTCACTGTGGTAAGGGTTGAATCAGTTCCCTTCCAAATGATATGCTTAAGTCCTAACCCTCAGGACCTCACACTGAGAGCCAGTGTAGAAAAACTGTCTCTACAGAGGTTATTAAGTTAAAGTGGGATGATTAGAGTAGGTCCTAATCCAATATGGCTGGTGTCCTTATACAAAGAGGACTTATGGACATGGCGGCAGGCTGGTGCACAAAGGGAAGATGATGGGAAAACACAGGGAGAAGATGAAGAAAATAGCTGGATGACTGGCGTGAAGTGTCTACAAGCACAGGGATGCTGAGGATTGCCAGCAGAGATGGGAGGAGACAGGAAGGAGCCTCTCCTAGAACCTCCAGGGCCAGAACCACCCTGCTGACCTCCAGACTGTGAAAGAATCCATTTCTGTTGTTCTCAACCCTGCAGTTTGTTGGGTGCCCCCAGGACATTAGCATAGGACCTTTCTCTAAACAGAGACTCATGGGGGCTAGTAGATGAGGAGCTGGAGCTCAGCAGCTCTGCCACCTACAGAGCCATGGATTCCAGAGTACCTTTCTCACTTCTTATTCTTTCTGAGCTTCACTTCCTTTCTTAAAGTGGGTTGCTGATGGGAGCCTGTATCAGTGTCCTGGTGCTGCCACAACAACTCATCACAAGCTGGGGGACTTAGGATCACAGAATCTATTCCCCCACAGCTCTGGAGGCCAGAGGTCCAAAATACAGGTGCGGGCAGGGCTGGCTCCTCCAGGCTCTCAAGAGGAAGTCTCCTCTAGGCCCCTCCTAGCTTCTGGTGGTTGCTGGCAGTCCTTGACGTTCCTTGGCTTGCAGCCCTGTCACCCCAATCTCTGCCCTCATCTTCACATGGCTGTCTTTACCCTGTGTGTCTCTGGTTTTTCTTCTAAAAATGCCAGTCATATTGGGGTAGGCCCACCCCTGAGGACCTCATCCTAACTTGAGGATATCCGCAAAGACCCCATTTCCAAATCAGGCCATATTCACAGGTATTGAGGAGTGGGATATTAATATATTTTTCTGGAGGACAGAGTTTTACCCCAGCAGAACCCCTCATGGGGCTGTTCAGAAGGTTTAGGATATAATGTAGGCAGAGCACACAGCATGTAGCGACCCATGGGCTCTAGCCATCCTGCTGCCTCCAGGCCTGGCTCACTGGACACAGCTCCCTCCCTGAAGCCCCAGCCTGGGGGAGCCATGTGGGCTCAGCTGAGGCAAGAGCAGAGCAGAGGAAAGCTGGGTGCCCCCTCCCTGGTGCCCCCTCCTTGCTGCTGCCCTCAGAGTACCAGGACCCTTCCAGGCTCTTCTCTCCTTTTCCTGTCATTTCCCTTCCTTCTCTCTGTACCCAGCACTTCAAGAGTTCTCAGCTTGTTTCTGGCCTGACCATTGAGCTCCAGCTTATGCCTGGAGACTCATTGGCTTGTGATATGTTCATAGACCTGGTCTTCTGGTTGCTCCTCTCTGCAACCCCGAGTGGCAGGTGTTCTGAGTCCTGCCTCTACAGAAGGTTGGGGATGTGCCCTGTGCATTTGGGGAGATTGGTGGGATTGGAGTGTGAATGCAGCTTTGCTTCCTGGGGCATCTGGACTCTGAGACTCTGGTCACACTTTGGAATGCAGAGCACCGTGGGTTAAATCTGTGTGCAGAGGCTATGTGAGGCCTAGAGTCCTTGTTTTCCTTAATGCCAGCCCAGGGCGCTGAGCGACCTTTGAGTCAGAAGTGCAGGATGAATATTGTTTCTTGGAACTGCAGCCTCCTCTGGCCGCCCTCCTCCCTCACCTGGGAGCTTGGGGAGGCTGCTCCGGCCTTGATTCATTTGGGGAAGGAAGGCGGTCTGCAGAGAAAGGGCTCTGGCAGGGGCAGTGGATCAGGTGCCCCTGTGAATGTGAGCATGTCTTCCTGCGGAGACAGCACGCTTTCATAAATCCTCAAGGTGGCCTGTGCCCCTCAGAGTGGTTAAGAACCACAGGCTGAGGAGAAATCCTTATTTTTATCTCGTGTGAGATAATCAGGGAATGTTGACATGTCCTTAGTATCATTGATATAGGTCCGTAGAAAATTAGTTATTTTCTATTTTGTGTGTGTGCATTCAGACCTCATCCCTGTTATCTCCTTATTGTTTGTGGGAGCAGCTCCGATGGGCCGTGTGGAGGCGGTACCAGAAAGGGCCAAGTGGTGAGTTGCCTTGGGAGCCTGGTTTGAGTCCTGGCATGGCCTGGTCTTGGCCAGCTCATGTTCTCACTGGCCTCATCAGGATGGACAGTGTGTCAGTAAGAGACAGGAGACCAGGCAGGAGGGGACCGCAGACCCCAAGACCAGGGGCCAGCCTCAAGCCCCGGCTCTGCTCCTTGCCAGCTGGGGCACTGCATTCACTTCTCAGGTGTCTGTAACAGAGCCCCGCAGACTGAGGGGGGGCTCTTATCACAGCAGGAATCTCTTCTGTCACAGTCTGGGGGCCAGATGTTGGGGACCAAGGTGTCTGCAGGGCTGCACTCCCTCAGAAACCTACTGAGGAGGGTCCCTCCTATCCTCTTCCAGCTTCCGGTGCTTTGCCTGCTGGAGACTTCAGAGTTCTTGGGCTTCCAGATGCATCCCACAGTCCTCCGCGGTCACATGGCCCTCTCCCTATGCCTCTCCACTTGCATCTGGCCTTCCTGTAAGGACAGCAGTCCTGCTGGACTCAGGCCTCCTACTCCAGTATGACTCCATCTTACCTCATTACATCTGCTATGGCCCCATTTCCACCTGAGGTCCCATTCTGAGGCCCTGGGGGTTAGGATTCTAACTTATTTTTTTTTTTTTTTTTTTTGTGGGGTGGGACAGACAGTCCTACCTGTGCAGTCACTGTGGGCAAATTACCCCCCTTCTTTGGGCTCCCATTTCCTCCTGTATAAATGGGGTTCCTGGCAGTACTCACTCCAAGGATTGTTTTAGGAATGAGAGTAGATGGATGTGCATCTTATGTAGTGAGTGCTGTACAGGGGTCGCCTGTCGTCAGCCACTCCAAACCTGCAGTCTGGTGACACCCGGGATCAAGGGCAGTAGCACGAGGAACATGGGGCTGCTGCGCAAGTTGTGTTTCAAGCTGCTTAATGGAAACTTCCACCTGCCGTGAAGGAGACACAGCCACGTGGATGCAAGGTGGGAACTCAGCTGTCGCGCTGAGCAGAGGCTCGGCTTATCCATCACATACCTTTGATGAGCAAAACACAAGGAAACCTGCTAATCCTTTAAATACATGTGATTTTTCTTTTTTTTCTTTTCTTTTCTTTTCTTTTCTTTTCTTTTCTTTTCTTTTCTTTCTTTTCTTTTTCTTTTTCTTTTCTTTTCTTTTCTTTTTCTTGGTGGATTATGTTCCAGTACCTGGAGTCCGTGGAGGAGAATGAAGTCTGCAAGCTCCTGAGTGGTGAAAGGGCTGACAATCCCTCCCCCAAAGCCCCTTGCTGGCTACAAATCTAGAGATTCTGAAAACTACCTGGCCGGGGCGTGGGCACACATCCTCCAAGGAGAGTGGGGCTGGCTGCCGTCCTTGCTGCACTCAGGGTTTGACAGTCTCAGAGATGAATTGGGTCTAGTCGGCTCTCAGATTCCACCGAGAACAGGACACATCAAGGTGTCCTTGTGAAGAACGCCCAAGAAGCGCCTGTGGATTTGTTTATTCTACAGATAACAAAGGACAAAGAGATTTCTGTTTCTTTTAGGGCATCCAAATGTGCTAGCAAAAGATATTAAAGTTCCCTTTTATCTCCAATATAACTAGAAAAGAGCTTTGGTTTTATTTTCCAAATTCTTTGTTGTGCTGCTCTTGCTGCAGAAGAAACCATGTGCGGTGCCTGTCTTGTGCCTCTAGCTTATTGTCCACGTCAGGCCATCGGGACCCAGCCTGTTTGGCATTTGTATCCTTCACCAAAATTGGTTTCTCTTCTCTTTCTGCCCACGTGGGAAGATTTCATTCCTGGTCTCCTCAGTTTAGAGTGGCTGTGTGACTTGCTGTGGCCAAGGTCATGTGGGCAGAGGTGAGGCTTCAGCCAGAGCATGAATTGCAGGTTCTCAAAGCCCTGGCCCTCCCTTCATGATGCTGGGGGTATCGATGGGTATGGATGGTACCAAGAGGTATTGAGCCAGCCCAGGGGGAGGGCAACCCTGGAGTGGTGTAGCTGACTTTGTGGGGTGAAAAATTACCTTGAGTCATGTCACGGACAGTTTTGGGTTGGTGGTTTTTGCAGACATGCTAACCTACCTGGGCAGAGACACTGATTTTATGTATTTTTTTTTCCTGAAAAGTCAGGTAAACAAAGACACTTGGTAATATTCAGGAAACCTAAAGCCCAGTACTGATCTCACAAGGTGACAACAGCTGGCTACTTTCTGTGGTGGTTGGATAACAAGCCCCCCAAGATGTTCTCATCCTAGTCCCTGGACCCTGAATATGTGACCTTACCTGGCACAGAGGACTTTGTCGATAGGATTAAGTCAAGAATCTTGCCATGAGGAGATTATCCTGGATTATCTTCGTGGCCCAATGTCACCACAAGGGTGTAAGAGGGAGGCAGGAGGATTGGCATCAGGAAAGCAGATGTCACAACAGAAGCAGAGGTTGTAAGGGTGCGTTCTGAAGATGGGAGAAAGGGCTACATGCCAAGGAAGGCAGGCGCCTCTGGAATCTGGAGTAGACAAGGAAACAGGGTTTCTCCTGCAGATTCCAGAAGGAATGCACCCCTGCAGACACTTCAGTTTTATCCCTGTAAGATCCATTTCTGACTTCTGATTTCCAGAATTGTCAGATAACCCATGTGTGTTGTTTTAAGCCATTCCCTTAGTGGTGATTTGTTTGCAGCAGAGATAGGAAACAAATCCTTCCTTGTTCACTTTTCTCAGGGCCGGGAAAGTGTGTGTGAATCCAATGGGGTCTGATCTAATTCATTCTGATTGTGCAGATACATCTCAAGAGAAGCACGGGATAGAACAATCGAGGCTGAAGCGTCTTTAAAATAAAGGTTTAGCTGACGATACACGTGTACATATTAATACAGTCATTTGCTCATGAATGAAGTTGACCAGCCACAAAATCATGCTAATTTTATTATAAAGCACAACACATTCTTTGGTTGGAGGGAATGATACTCAGTGGCTTATTTGGGAATCAGTCCAATGGCACATTATTACCAGGGTACCTGGTGTCCAGGGGTGCTTTAAAATTAGAGAAAATGTGACTCTTCGGTCCCTTAATGAACACTCGTGAAAAGCCCCCAGGAGTGGAGACCTCTGTTCTCATGACTGCCAAGATTGCAGTGTCAGCAAACACACCAGAGGGTGTTTTTAATTTCATTCCTGCCATTCATCCTTGGGGCCACCTCCTCCCTGCCTGTCTTTGAGGTGATGCTTCTGTGTTTCTGGTCTCCACAAATGAGACGTAAAGGGCCAACACTGAGATCCAGGCGGAGTCGACTTTGAGGTTGGAAATTAATGAATGAAGCCGAGCAGGGACCCTGGAGGACACAAGGCCAGTGTGGCGCAACCACAGGTCACCCTGTCAGGGCTCCTGCCAAGCATGTGGTGTCTACACGTCCTGCAGGATTATCAAGCCTGACAGGCAACGTCTGCCCTGAATTTTGGCATCCTCTCCCTTGCTCATCTCATTTCAAGTTGCGAGCGTGTGTAATAAGGACACACAGAGTTTGAAATGCACACAATTTTCCCAGACGCCCGCTTGGGGATTATGTGGAGTTTATTAAACTGAACTTGGGAGGTTGGCATCTTTTAATTAAAGGAAAGAGCCCTTCCCTCCCTGAGAAGCATGTCTGACTATGAGATACTGCTGGTGGATAATCCAAGGAGTGTGGTGACAGACACCAGGCCACCAGAAGGCCATGTGAGATCACCATGAGGAAAGCAAGAGAGCCCAGCTGGCAAAATCTTGTGTTTGCTCCAAAACAGGAGGGTCTGGGGGTCTGGGGGTCCAGCTCAGCCTTCTCACTGCAGGGTGAGGCCTGCCTGAGAATTTAAGTTGAAAGACAGATGTGCTTTGCCAATGACCTCAGTGACTGGTGGCCCTGCTAGTGTCCCCTGGGGAATGGGAGGCTGAAGTCTGGGTAATTCTAAAGGATGTGATATGCAATTAGGTACAGCATTTAGGTAGTTCCATATAAATCCATAAAAACTGCACCCTAAGACTGAAGTGCAATTGCTGATGTTGCAGCATAGAACAGGGGGTGAACAAAGCATGTGTGGCCTCAGACCATGGCTGGAGTATGGCCTGATGTGTCAGTCACCAGAAAGGGCCCTTGCTGAGCTTCATGAGCCAGGCAACAGGGTGCACATGGCTGCCCTGGAGGGTCAGATGTCTGCTGGCAGGACTCCTGCCACGGACTGCCTGCCTATTCTTGTCAGGTGCTTTACATGTGCTGCTTTTGAGTTACTCTAATGTCGAGAGAGAAACCCATGACTGGCCTGTGGGGTTCTCAGGCTCTGACTACTTTTTAACATTTTTTTATTATTACCAAGGACTTATTTACAATTGTGCTAAAATACACATAATGTAACATCTCAAGTGTGCAGGTCAGGGGCTATTAAGCACATCACCCTGTTGTGCAGTCAGCAGCCACCCACCATCTTCAGAACTTGCATCGTGGAAAACTGAAACTGTCCCCTGCTGTAAAATATTTAAACATGTGAATGAGTGCAGAGAGGAGGTTTTAGCAGCCCATACCCAGCTTGTCAACAATCACCATGCCTTCTCGTTCTGCAGCCATTAAATATGTTTGGAGAATGTTTCTTTTTTATTTTTTTAATAATAAATTTATTTTTTATTGGTGTTCAATTTGCCAACATACAGAATAACACCCAGTGCTCATCCCATCAAGTGCCCCCCTCAGTGCCCGTCACCCATTCACCCCCACCCCCGCCCTCCTCCCCTTCCACCACCCCTAGTTCGTTTCCCAGAGTTAGGAGTCTTCATGTTCTGTCTCCCTTTCTGATATTTCCTACCCATTTCTTCTCCCTTCCCTTCTATTCCCTTTCACTATTATTTATATTCCCCAATTGAATGAGACCATATAATGTTTGTCCTTCTCCGAGAATGTTTCAATAGTTAACAAAATGGTATCCAACACAGACACTAGTTTTTCAGTTTTTTTTTTCTTGTTGCTCTGTTTTTCTGTTTATTTCAGCTACAACAAAGCACATCATTTTATAAAAATTTTACAATCTATTTATAATTTTTGTTGATCTATTAAGTAGGAGAAATTTCATTTTTGTTTCCCATGTATGTTTTGATTACTGATGGGGTCAAACATCTATATCAACGGAGATGTCCATAGGTGGCTCTTCTTTAATTGCAAATATTAATTCTATTACAGGATTTTTGGATGTTGAAATGTTCTGATCTCCTAGGGGTATCCTTCTTTGTCATGAAGTGTAAATCTCTTTTAAATACACTGCTGTCTTTGATTGACTAATGTATTTAAAAAATATTTTATGTATATGTTTGTGCTTGAAACTGATCTATGGTTTTACTGTTTTTGTAAGCTTTGTCATCAAGTTTATACCAGTCTTATCTAATGAGTTAGGCAGTTTTCTCTCTTCTTATGGTGTCTGAAGCAACTCTATTATTGTTTTTAAATCTTAGCATAACTCATTCATTGCTTTGTTAGAAGTAGCCTCTAACCCATCTCTCCTTGGTGTCCTTTGAGGCAGGAAGACAGATTTCTGAAAATTTACTCATTTCTTTAATGGATATTGACTGATTCAGATTTTCTAATAGTCTTTAGACAATTTTCTTAAATTTTTTATGGAAAATGACCCAGATTTATTGAAAAACCAAGGAAACCTTTAGAAGGATAATAAGAGAAAATATCTTTATGACCTCAGGGTAGGAAAGAATTTCTTAAACAGGATATAAAAATTAACAGTAGCTATGATGGAGAATACTGATAAGGAAATCCCAGCAGGTTGGACTGGAACTGGATTTTTCAGTGTCAACTGGTGGGACATCCATGAAAGATCAGTGGGGCAGGTATGTTGTAGAAAGGACACCTGGGCTGCCATGGAGCGTCATGATGAGTAAGAGTAGCCATGGAGTATAAGTCCATGATGGTAATAAGTAGGTATCTAATAGTTGAACAGATATGTGAGTCAGTGAGGGAAGAAGGAGGGCTTTTGCCCACAGAGAGACTCTAGCAGGGAAGTGTGGAGGAAGAGCATCATCATCATTGCCCAACAACCATGGTGAACATGGGTTTTGGGGAGACTAATCAATGGATGCTGTTTGGGTGGAGGGTTGGTGGGGATGGGGTATTTGTGTGGGCTCCAAGTGCTCCACATAGTGGAGGAAAATGGTACCAATGCAGTGGAGAAGCCAGAAGGGTGATCCAAGTTGGTGTCACCAATGAGAAAGCAGGTAGACTTTGTGCACTTTCAGCGGTGAAACCGGACAGTCACAGCAACATGTGGGTGGTGTCCTGGTCGGGCACATACAATCTGAATCTGAGCACCCAGAGGTGCCAGAGGATCCCAGGTGGGACCATCCCATGGAATCACTTGCCCATCTTCAAGAATGTCAATGTTGTGAGAACCAGAGCAAGACTGAGCAGCTGTTCCAGTGATGGAGTCTGAAGAGATATGGGCAGTAAACTCAGCCTGCAGTCTGCATTGTATCCCAAATGGACAGGATGATACTATAAAGCACATACCTGGGAGAACCAGCAGGACTGGAACAGGGACTGCAGAGTTGATAAAAACATTGCCCCCATAATTAAATTCTCCAGATTTAGTAACTGGGCTGTGGTTGCGTAAGTGAATATTCCTTTCTTTAGGAAATGCACAAGGGGCATGATGTGTGTACCTTACTCTGAAATAATTTGGAAAACCACATACATGCACATTCACATACACGTGTATACATAGAAGGTGACCGGCAGATCTGGGTAAAAGGCATCTTGTACTTAACCTGCGCGGTTCCTGCAATGGTTCTGTAAGTTTGCAAGTGTTTCAGGAAAAGTTTTAGAAACTCATAATGTTCAGCAAAAAAATAAAAATAAAAAAAAAGCAAATTACAGAAGAATGGTACAGGACTCTACTTGCATGAGATTCAGACACTTGCACAAGGGAACTGCGTGTTGTTTAGGACTTGTGCATGGATTGGAGAAGAAGGGAAGCAGAGGGACACAGAATGCAGAGTGACATGGGCTTCAGGGATGAGGAGGCTGCAGAGCAGCCCTGGTGAGGTTTCTTCACTGTTTGCTTTATTGCTGTTCATTAAGCTGCAGAGAGATGTCTTCTCAACATATGATATTTCATAGCACATTTTTAATTAACAGGACTAAATGTAATGCTACTAACCCCTACTCCCAATTCGTTCTAGCAGATAAGGAGACCTAAGCTCACTGAAGTTTAGAACTTTGGCAAGGATGGATTTGAACCTGATTCTGGTGGCAATCAAGCCCACACTGCGTCTCATGCTGTAGGAAAGAGCCCAAGTCAAGACAGAGAAGAGGAGGTGAAGGAAAGCCAGCAGGAGCCAGGCTTGAGGAAGGGACTCTTACTCTGTCCTCCTATCTCCCCTTGCAGGACCCCGGTCTGTGGTCAGGCCCATTGATGGGCTTCGAAGGACAGTGACACCCAGTCCTTTGTTCACTGGCCCCTTTTCCAAGTTGACCAAAGGGCTTCAGGATGGACTTCCCCCTAAATTAACTTAAATTAAAAAGCAATACCTGCCCAGACGGATGAGCAGTGACAAGATGAGGCCCACCCTACTGGCAGATTAGGATCTCTGTGCCTGGACAGTTGGAAGCCCTTCTTCCAATGACCCTGGAAAGAGCCGGAAGGAGCTCGTGCTCACCTTAAAAGTGGGAATAATTGTGGCTCCCCTACTGGGACATCCATCAAATGGCCAGATGGGATCACAGCTGTCATGTTTGCCCACAGTCCTCTTGTCTTTGGACCCAGGTGGGTCAGCTGAAAAACACCAATTCCCCTTTGCTGCTCCAGACCTGCATTGTCTATGGCTCTGTGGTCTTACTTCTGTTAATGACCAGATTTTGATCTAATAAATAATTACTTCCTAACTGGGGTGTGCTTCCAGTGTTTGGTGAGGTGGGCAACTGTCAAACAATTTGATTCAAAGCCCCTGTATGTCAGCTCTGTCTGATGTGTTTTCCTCTGTTTCTTTATTCCCCAGTGAAAACATACATACATTTAAAAATAAACACAGGTGTTGGAGGAGATGTTTTGAAATGTTCTCTTGTACCTGACAGCTGTGCTCTCTGTAGAAATCACGACAACTGTTTTCACCATAATTGCACAAGTTTTCCTTGAAGCTTCCAAAGTATTAACACTTGAGTGTATTATTGTAGAAACTTAGCAGAGCAGGAAAATGTATTACCAGCTCTCCTAAGATATTACCAAGAGCTTATGGAATTGTAATGTGATTCTTATAAGTCTCTTGGAATAAAAACAGATGATCTTTCTCATCAAAATGTAATCCTTGTTGGGTTGAGCAACTTTGTGAACAATGCTTATTTCTGAGACAGTCAGACTTCTTCATGCCAGCATCCTCCATCTATTGTAGGATGAATCACATCTTTGGGTCCGGTCATGGTAGCGAATCATGGCATCGTGGTACCCGCCTGTATTTACTAGAGGGCACGGTTCACAAACAGGAGGGACTTCATGTGGTGCAGAGGCTTCATTGGTTTGAGAAGAGCCGCAGGGAAGGAGGTGATGTTTTCCTGCTCAGCTGTGTTTATTGGCAGGAGGAGAGAAAAAATAAGCCAAATGCCAGAGAGGGCGGTCTGAGACTAGCAGGGCAAAGCTCAGACTGGCATAGCTCCTGTCGCAGCAGCCCCTTGAGCCTTTCTCATTAGAGATCTGTAAAGAACAGTGTACTGGCCCTGGACCCCTCATGTGGAACCAGCAGCCAAGAGGCCCTGCCAGAGTTCGTAGCTTCCACATAAGTGGTTTTGCTTTGTTTTATGCACACAATCCAAATGCAAATCATACAAAGGGCACACAGCTCAGAGTCTATCTTCATCTGTGTCCCTCAGGCTCCCAGATGTCTTATGGGTTTCTTTCTGGGTTCTTGGCTGAAAATGTCCAAGGCAGTCTAGGGTGTCAGGGTGGGCAGGCATGCCGATTTTGACTGTCTGTCCTTCCTTCTTCTGCAAGCTGGCAGGGCGCCACAGCCTCTGCCTCACCCTGCTCTTCCCAGGGTCTTTGAGATCCCTTCACAGCTAAACACAGTCACATGGTTATTTCAACAGTAGCCAAGCAGTCCTTCCTATGGATGTATCATAACCCTTCAACTGATCCTCCATTGATGGAGATTCATGTTATTTCTGTAATCTTTTGCTGTCACAAGGAAGAGTCTTGTGCACACAATATTTCTGTTCTTGAGTGACTAAAATTCGAAGGGTAAGCACTCAGAAATAGGTTTCTGGGTAAGATGGTAGGTGCACTCTCCATCGACTGGCAGAGAGGTTGTCACCAGATGGTGACACACTTTTTCCCGGCACATCTGATGGGGTGGGGAGGGTGGGGTCTCTACCCCATGTTTCCTTGTTTTTGACTATTGTCTACATCATACTGAAAATGCATTTCTCTAACTAGGAGTGAGGTTAAAAAAATCTTCACTATGTTTAAGAACCACTTGTGCTGCTTTTTCAATGAGCTTTCATCTCCTGTTTCTGTGGGCGGTTGGTTGTTTTGTTATAGATTTTTAGGTGCTCCTCATGCATTAAAGAAATTAGCCCTTATCTGTAATAGAAATGAAGTCTTTCCCCCTCTGATCCTCCCTCCCATCCTTTGTTTCTTTTATAATATTTGCAGTCCACATTTGTCTTTTGACTTTTCTTCTGATGCTTTTGTTTTGCCTCACAGAAAATTTTTATTTTTACATAACCAAATATTGTACAAACAGTTTTTCCTGTTTTAAACATTCTTATTTAAATTTTTGATTCATCTGAATTTACTTCAGTGGAATATGTGCAGTAGAGATCTAATTTTTTTGTTTTTCTCCAGATGGCTACTCTCCCTGGCACTTGGGCCAGGCCCTGGAAAACTGACACTGCCCCATCCTCCCCTGTGCTCAGATAGCACAGCTGTAAGATACAATGATGCAAAGATCTGTAGCAAGACTCACACATAATGTGATTTTCAGTATCTGGCTTGCTTTTTTCCCCCAGGGCAGCATTTTGAGTTCCTCCATGTTGTTGTGCTGGTTCCATTTTTCTGCTGAGTGCATTCCCTGGTGACTATTGTAGTGTCCTTGCTCATTCACTTGTGGGTGGACATTTGGGTTGCCTGTGGCGTTTGGCTGGGATGAATAAGGATGTGACAAGCACTCAAGTAAAGTCCTTGTGTCGGCAGAGACTTTCATTTCTCTTGTGTGAATACCTGTCATCGGAACTTGGGGATATATTGTAAGTATGGTCAGGTTTTTAGGAACCTGGTGAGCACTGTCCCAGCCTGGTTCTATCATTTCATACTCCTGTCAATGAGAATGAGTGTCTGAGCTGTTCCATATTTCTGCCAACACTTGGTATTGAAAGGCTTTAAGTTTACCCAATATAAACCCATGGTGGTATTTCCACTGTGGTTTTCATTTGTATTTCTCTGATGACAAACAAAGTTGAGCTTTTTATGTGCTCATATGACACCTACATATCTCTGTTCACATTTTTTGCCCACTTAAAAAATTGCGTTCTCTTCTTGTATTGAATTGTGAGGGTTTAAAAATAGATATATTCTGGATTCAAGTTTTTATTTGATATATGTATATTGTGATCTCCCCCACCATCCCTAAATACTGATTGTCCTTTTATTTTCTTAATAGTATTTTTTAGGGGATCCCTGGTGGCGCAGTGGTTTGGCGCCTGCCTTTGGCCCAGGGTGTGATCCTGGAGACCCGGGATCAAATCCCACTTCGGGCTCCCGGTGCATGGAGCCTGCTTCTCCCTCTGCCTATGTCTCTGCCTCTCTCTCTCTCTCTGTGACTATCATAAAAAAAAAAAATTTAAAAAAAGTTTAAAAAAATAGTATTTTTTAAAGAGCAGAAGTTTGAATTGGAAAAAGGCCAATTTATCATTTTTATCTGGTATGGTTTGCTTTTTTTTTTTTTTTTTACATATTATCTAAAGAATCTTTGCCAGCCACAATGTGATGAAGGTTTTCTTTTATGTTTTGTCCTAAATGTTTCACAATTGTAGCTTTACATTGAATTTTGGATCTATATCAAATTAATCCACATCCTCTTCAGCATCTGGTATCATCAGAATTTTAGATTTTTGTCATTCTAAAATAGGTGTGTAGTGATACTCCATTGTTGTCTTATCTGTGATTCCCTGATGACATATAATGTTGAGCAGCTTTACATATGCTTACTTCCCACCTGTTTATCTTCTTTGGCAAGATATGCATTCAAATCTTTTGTTTATTTTTAAATTAGGTTGCTCATTTCCTTACTGTTGAGTTTAAAGAGTTTGTATATCTTGGATAACATTCCTTATCAGATAAATCTTTTGCAAATAATTTTTTTTTTCACTTGTGGCTCTCTTTGTTGTCAACAGTATCTGTTGCAGAGTAGAAGATTTTGTTTGGAGTAAGTCCAACTTATCAAAATTTTCTTTCTTGGATTGTGTTTTTGATGTATCTAAAAACTCACCATACACCTTATGTGAGTTTTGGTAGATTGTCTTTCAAGGAATCAGTCCCCTTCATCTCAATTACCCAACATGTGGGCACTGAGTTGTTTGTAGTGCTCCTTTATTATACTTTTAATGTCTGTGAGATCAGCAGTGAGAATCCACTTTCATTTCTGACCTGAGTCATTTGGGTTTTCTCTCTTGTTTAGCCTGGCTAGAGACTTTGTATATTCATCCCATATCCTGCAATCTTGCTCAACTCAGTTATAAATATTTTTTTTGTATATTCCTTAGGATTCTTCTATCTACAAGGGCATATGATTTGCAAATAGAGACAGTTTTACTTCTCCTTTACCATCCAGAAGTCTTTTAATTCTTTTTCTTGCATAAAGGCCATGGCAACCATCTCCAGTTAGTACGTTCAATGGGAGGGATGAGAATGAACATCCTTGCTTGCTTCTGAACTTAAGAGAAAAGCACTCCATTTTTCACCATTAAGTATGTTACCTGGGTTTTTTCTTTTTTGGGGTTCCCTTTCTTTGGTTGAGGTAATTTCCTTCTGGCGTCTCAGGTGTTTTTCAATTAGGAAAGGGTGTTTTATTTTGCCAAATACTTTTCTATGTTTATTGAGATGGATATGTGGGGTGCATAATCCTTTAAGTCACTGCCCTGGGGGATACAATCAACATCTTAACTTAAAACAACCTTAATCCAATTAATACTGCCTTAATTTCAATAGCACACAAAAGCTTCTCTCAATATAGCTCTATTTCCTGCCCCTTCCTTTGTGTTAACATTGTCATACAAATTACATCTTGACATTACAAGCCAATCAACAAGGTTTTGCAATCATTGTGCTATGGGGTCCTTTTAGATGACATAGGAGAATAAGAGTCATGACAAATATTGTCTTTATATTTTGTAAAGGCCTTTATATTTACCTTTTAGCATTTACCTTTATTGGTGTTCCTTGTTTCTTTGGATAGATTTATGTTACTGTCTCATTTCAGCCTAGAGGACTCCCTCTAGGAGTCCTTAATATATCTTATAGGGAAGGTCTGGTAGCAACAAATTCATTCCATTTTTTTGTTTTGTTTATCTTGGAATGTTTTAATTTCTCCTTTTCTGAAGGTTAGTTTAGCCTGATATAGAATTCTTGGACGGCAGTTTCTTTCTTTCGGGACTTTGACTATGTCACCCCCTTGCCTTCCAGCTTCCCTCGTTTTGATGGGAAGCCAGCTGTGAAGACTCCTTGTGTGCAACATGTGGCCCTGATCTTGCTCCTTTCAAGATTCCTGTACTTGATGTTCATCAGTTGGTCCATAATGTATCCACCTGTGGTTCTCTTTGATTTTGTCTACTTGGGAGTTTGCTGAGCTTCCTGGTGTTTAGATTGACATCTTCACCACATTTGGGGATTTTTTGTTGTTGTTGTTCATTACTTTCAGAATTTTTTCCCTCCTTTGTGCCTCTGCTGTCTTTCTGGGATTTCCATTATACACATGTTGGTGTGCTTGGTAGTATGCCACGAGTTTTTCTTTGTTCCTTGGACAGGATAATCCTAACCACTTGCCTTCAAGTTTGTTGATTCTTTCTTCTGCTAGTTCAAATCTGATGTTGAAGCCCTTTAGTGAAATTTCATGTCAATCACTGTACCTTTAACTCCAAAATTTCTATTTGGTTATTTTTTTTACAGTTTATACCTGCACTGATATTGTGTCTATTTTTATTTTAAAAAGATTTATTTATTTATTTTTGAGAGAGAGAGAGCTGGAGAATGGTCTAAAGGGGAAGGAGATAATCCTCAAGCAGACTCCCTATTGAGTGCAGAGCCTGATGCAGGGCTTGATGCCACAACCCTGAGACCATGACCTAACTGAAACCAAGAGTTGATTGCTTAATTGACTGAGCCACCCATGAGCCTTGATATTGTGTCTTTAGTGAGACATTGTTATCTTATTTTCCTTTAATTCTTTAGTTGTGGTTGCCTTTAGACCTGTAAAAATATTTCTAATAACTTATAGTAGTAGTAGTAATAATAATAATAATAATAATAATAATAATAATAAACAACTCTGTTTAGGAATTTCCTTGTGGCCTCTCATAAGTAAAGTCTCTATTGACTGCCTTTATTCCTGTGTATTGGCCGTGCTTTCTGGCTGAGATGCATGTCTTGTAACCTTTTGTTGAGTACTTGACATTTGGAATAATTAATGTGACAACTCTGTAAATCAGAACACTCCCCCCCCCCCAGGTTTATTCTTGGTGCTATTTGTGAACTGACTTTTTGGGACCAAATCTGTATTTTTTTGTTGTCTGTGGTTGGTGAAGTCTCTGCTTGATTAGCTTCATGGGCAGCTAATGACTTGACAGAGATTCTCTTAAATGACTTGAATCAATAAATCGCCTGGCCTTTGCTGTGGGGCTTTTATGCATGTGCTGGGGCATGTCTTCAATGCCTGGGCAGGAAATTTGCAACTCTGCTTTAGCCTTTCACTTCCTGCCTGTGCAGAGTCTGAGCACCAGCTGCCAGTGAGAGAAAAGGACCTTTCCAACACTCCCCAGGCATGACACAGCCCTGCACATGTGTGTGGCCTTTTAGATTCCTAGGAATATGCCAGAGCTTTAAATCACCTCTGTTCAAAAAAACCCCCCAAAAAACAAAAAAAACCCAAAAAACACAAAAACCCCCACCACCACCACAACAAAACAAAACAAAAAAACACCTCTGTCCTCATTTCCCATTTTTTCCTTTAAAAATTTTTTTTAAATAAATTTATTTTTATTGGTGTTCAATTTGTCAACATACAGAATAACACCCAGTGCTCATCCTGTCAAGTGCCCACCTCAGTGCCCGCCACCCAGTCACCCCCACCCCTGCCCATCTCCCCTTCCACCACCCGTAGTTCGTTTTCTCATTGACCTCTCATCAGGTCACTTGGTAACACCATCTCCATCTCCAGCAGCTGCAATGTTGAACAGCCCCTGGATATAAGGCCGTTATCACTGAGTGATGTCTGTATCAGGTTGGATACAGACAGTGGGAATGGAGCTTTTCCAGGGAGCTCACAGGCCAGTTAGGGACCATCCGTTGGGTTGGGGCTTTTTAGGGAGCTCCAAATCTGTTTTCCCTCTCCAGTGACTGCCAGGCTGCTGGTTTTTACAGCTACCATGATTGGAAGGCTGTTAATTTTGAAGCCTATGTGGTTGAGGAGAGGGCAAGTTAAAATGCCACAAAGCTCACAGTTCTTACCAAGATTTAGTCATTTTTCTTGAATAAATTTTCCTGGAATTGTCACAAAATTTTGGTAGTCTCCACAGTTTTAAAAAACTGACTTGGACAATTTTTCCCCCTGTTCTCATTGCTTTTATGTAGGAGTAGATTTTTGGAGGTCCTTACTCTGTCATGGCAGATCCAGTATTCTATTTCAAGCAGTCTGACACTAAAATCTGTGCTTATGTACTGTACACCATGGTTTCTCCTCCAGCACTGTCTTGATTATCACTATTCCCCAAACTCATAACCGTATAATAAAATCCTATCATCACATTTATCTGTTAATTCTTCTAGTGTCCGAGTATCAAATCTTCCTGGGAAGGCCCATGGAGATCACAGAGGAAGTTGCTGGAGCCCCAAAGAGCTATAGACAGGCAGTTTAGCCATTTAATTTTTCCGGGGTGAGATTGGTCCTGGTGATTCATTCTGTGCTCTCATTAGAGCAATTATCCAGTTAATTGCTCTGATCTGGATTTGGCCGAGACAGTCACTGCAGCTGGGGAGCCCCAGAGAACAAGCAGATGGACGTCAAGGAGCATTCTGAAGGAGGCCTGGGTAGGCAGGCTGGTCTCTGTGCCCCAAACATGCTGTTCAGCACCAGCCACCCAGCATTTATTGATAGGACTGGCTCCTCTGGAATGTCCTTCCTTCTCTCTGCTGCAGTCAGCAAATGAGAAGGACAGAGAAGTTCCGGGAAAGGTGACCTCTGAAACTGGGAAGGAGTGGATATGAAGCTGTTATCTGAGAAGACATCTATTGAGTCCTGGTTCATGGCAGCGATATGCAAAGTCACCACAGTGATGGAATTGTCCCCAGGCCAGTGAGGCTCCACTGACACCCAATCTTATTGTTAAAGAAGCTAAAAATAGGATGTTTCAATCAGAAATAAGGTGGATAATGTTGCAACTGCATAGTTCAATTCCATTTCCTCACTCCCTTACAGAAACACATTTTAATGATACCCCTCCACTCGGTTCATGGACTTACCTGGTGATCATTTCCCTGATTTCCCAGTTCACAACTGGAGTGGACATACTTGGATTCGTTAAATCCCCAATTTGCTCCATAGCTTCAGAGTAAAAGCTATTATAGCAAGGAAGACAGTGTAGAAGTCTCTGGAATGCTGGTCAAGATAATGAATCAAAACCAGTGCCATATCTTGGGGAATGACAGCCATCCACAAAAACCTAATGGATACAGGGGCAGCCCCCATCAAGTCCACGTCTAATTCAACAACCCAGTACACGAAAGTCAGATGGGCCCTGGGGGACACCTGTGGACAGCTGCAGACTTAGCTGAGCAATGGACCTGATTGTGCCACTGTGCTGGGTTTGGCATCTTGGCTGGAGAAGGTGGACACAGTCCCATGCAGCTGGGTGCAGTCATTGATCTGCTGAATGTGGTCTTTTCATTCCTTATCAGGAGATATGAGAAGCAGTTTATATCCACGTGGGTAGGCTACAGTATACTCTTCAGTCTTTTCTCAGCACTTCGTATTTTCTGCCCTGACATAATAATAGCTCCCAAAGTATGTGGACAGTCTACAAAACTGTTTTATTTCTGCAAAACATCACATTGGTCCAGTGTATCAATGGCTTCATGTCACTCAAACAAAATGAGTAATTAGTGGTAACTATTTTGGTGGCCTTGATGAGGTATGTGCACTCCAGAGGTGAGAGAAAACCCCCCAAAGTTTCAGGGGCCCCACTGCATTAGTGGTATCTTAGGGCCTGAGTCTTGCCAAGATAGTCCTTGCGAGATAAAGAACAGAAAATTGCAGCTCACATCTCCCACAAGTAAGGAGAGGGTGCAATGCTTGGTAGGCCTCCTGGGTTGTGGAGGGGGCATATTCCTCACTTGGGAATGCTCTGTGTATTCCTTTTTGGCGAGAGACATGAAAAGCTGCCAACTTTGAGTGGGGCCTAAGGTAAGAAAGGGCTGTGTAGTAGGTCCAGACTGTAGTGCCAGTAGCTTACTACATGGGCCACATGACACGGAAGACTCTATGAGAGTTGAGGTTTCTGTGGTGGAAAATACATGTGGGGAGTTTACAGCAGTCTCAATGGAAAAGTCCCTCAGATTCCAGAGCAAGACATGCCATCTGCAGTGTGAAAGTTCTGTTAATGCTTGTTTTATTCACTACAGTATCCCACATCCCCAGGGGCTCCAACAGTGTCAGGCATAGAGGAAACTCTCAATGAATGTTTGCTCAGTGAGCTTGTGAGTCAAGTGACTGAAAGTCTCTGCCAATGCTGAAGGTACCCATGTTCCAAACTCTCGCCTTATCTTGTTTCTTATTTGATCTCATTTCATATCATGCTCCCCAGCACCTGACTCCAGCCCTATGGGTCTCCTACTTGTTTCTCAGTAGGCAAAGCTCAATGCTGCCTCCCACCTCAGAATCCCTTTGCCTGGGACATGGTCTCCTAGATGTCACATAGTTTCTTTCTCGCTTTATTCAGGCTCTGCTCCTCAGAGAGGTGGTCTACACACCCTGGCTGAAAGAGAAGATCCATTACTCCTTGCTCTCCTTTGTTTTTCAAAAGCAAGCCTTACCTCTGATTGCACATCTCCCTCCAGCAAACAAGTTCTGGGTGGCAAGAGTTTGTTTTATTCACTGCGGTTGCCCCAGATCCTGTGCTTGGTACACCATCAGTACCCAGCAAATACTTGCTAGTGACAGTTTAAGAAGTGCTGGATGCAACAGCTAAGCCATTCTCTTTCCTGCAAGATTGTTCAGAATCTTTAGCATGCACGTATCCTATAACATACACATATGGTATAATGTGCTATAGACTCCCATGAGGGACAGGCAGTGTGAAGAATTTCCAAAGTCTGTTTCACTGGAGAAACAATTTGGCATCTCAGGGCAATATACTACAGACTACATTTGGAGAAACTGCATGAAGGTAGTTTTGGTTCACAAGAGAGACCCTGGTAGAGAGAGTCAACCTGTCCTCTTCCCTCTATGCTGTCGACTTTATGCTCTTCCAAAACTGACTCCATTTCAAGGGCCATCTTGGGTCCTACTTACCCCCAGACATCTTCCCTAGCCTAGCTAATGACCTTGCATTCTTACCTATCACCGTGAGTTGACCTTGACACTAAAAAGGGAAGTGAGCCCACAAGCCTGCCCATATTTCCATCTTACTATTTTACCTGTGTATTGCTATCTACCATATTTGAATGTACATAATCATGCTTTGATGTCCCTTTTGAGGGAAGGGACCAGGTATTGCTCCCATTGCAAGACTGATCAAAATGAACTACCTGAGAGTCAGCTCCAATGGCTATACTTCCACCCTCTGTAGGAATGCTTTGAGCCTTCTTATGAGTTCTTGGGGTATCAGGGAGAGGGGATTACATAGTTAGGATGAGTTGGCTTAAAGCCCCATGGGGTTCTGACCAGGAAGGTGGATGGTGAGGAGCATCCCTAAGACTGGAGGGGATATTAGAAGTGTTTCTCTGGGGTGGCCTTAAGCAGAAACAATCATAGCTAGGAGTCAATGAAAGCACAAATATTTGACTTCACATTCAGAAGGGTCTTAGCTCAGATATTGTAGGGAAGCTAAGGGTTCCAGACATAGATTTCAAAATATTGGAACTACAAAGCAGGTGCAGGGAAGCTCAGGGATCCAGGCAGACTGGCACACAGAGACCTTGGGACTTCACATCCATTACTACCGGCAGCCAGCTGTGTGAGAGGGGGCTCAGTAGGTTTTGAGAGAAAATTGGGTAAACAAACTGATTTCTTGTTGGAAACTCCAACAAAGTCTTTCAGCAGCCCCATGGAAGGAGGTTCTTGTCAGGGAAGAGCTTAAACCAGGGTTTTCAAGATTGCATTTGATAAGACTCACAGCAACTCTCCCCTGGTTAAATTGTCTGGAGAGAAAATGACTGGCTGATCATCACTGGAATGATGCTTATGATTCCCATTATAGATTAACCTAGCATGAAGGTATTGCAAGGAAAGCCTGTCTGGGCATTTCTTACAACTTTAAGTGGATTGGTTGGTAATAGACTTTACTGGTTAAATCCTAATGTTGCTGTCACACAGGACTAGCTGTAAGCTGTGTCAGCTGGGCAAGTGGTTTAATTTGTTAAAACTCTGTTTACTCCTAGAATGGGTGTAGGATTAACTGATGCAGTGATTATAAAGTACACAGCACTATTATTACAGTTGTTACCATCACCACCATCATCATCACCATTATCATCACCATCACCATCATCACATCATCATCATCACCATCATAATAACTACAACCATCATCATCTTTACCATCATCAGCATCATCATTGCTAATGTCAACTGAGCTCTTGCAATGAGTGTTAGTTGAGTAAATAAAATGAATACTAAATGTTATGGTATAGAAGAAACACAGAGGGTGGGGATTACATTTCTTTTAAAAAGTCAAGATTGCCAGAGGATAAAAAACTAGATATGAAAAGAATTGGGAGCTGGTTAATTCTCTGTGAAACAAACAAACAAACAAACAAACAAACAAGAAACAAAAGAAATGGTGCTGGCTGAAACTCAGGACACCCACCGATCAAGAGTCACATGGAGCCAGCCAGGTGCCCTCCAATACTTGGACTAGAAAAACAAATAAAAGGAAAAAAAAGGAAAAAGAAAAAATGTTTTGTCAATGCCAAAAAAAAAAAAAAAAGAAAAAAAAGAAAAAAAAGAGCTACTTGTGTCTCAGACATTCCTTCTAAGATCATTGTCCTAATCTCTGAAGTATATTCTTTATAAATTCCTTTACTGAGGAAAAGGGTCTTTTCACGGTAAGCCTTCTCAATTTTTGTTTGTTTAGAAGTATCTTTATTTTACTAGGTTCTTCTAGATTGACAGTGGCTTTCTCTCTACAGCTCTGTGTTGTCACTGCCATGCTGTCTTCCGGCGCCAGCTGGTGCACAGTTGAGATGTCTGTTGTCAGCATAGTTGTTCCTGTAAGTAAGTTGTCTTTTCTCTCTGACTGCTTTTCAGATCCTTGTCTTTGACGTTTTACAGTTTTGATGGGATCCTCACCCCCTCATTGGGTTGCATTTATATATTTTATTTCCCTTCATCCATTTGCTCAACAGATGGTTGCAATATTTGATGGGTCTCTGTTCTGGGGCTATGAGATCCGTAATTGAACGAGCCAGAGATCCCAGCCCCATAGTCTTATGTTCTAGGGGGGATATAAACATCAATGTGATAAATGAGATTATATATATATTATATATATCTATATATAATGGAGGAAGATTTGGAGAATAAGTGGTATGGGGATGGAGAGGTCACAGAATCAAATAAAGGACAGGTGTCATTGAGAAGGTGACATTTGGGCAAAGACTGTAGCTGACTGTACTTAACTATCACATTTAGGCATTGATGCTTGCCTCGTAAAGCCCAAAGTGACTCAAAATCTCTACTGTCCCCCTACACAGCACCAGGGTGAGCCAGCACCCTATCTTTGGCTGCCCCTTCTTGCATCTCATGCATTTGTTGTATAATATTTCTGTTTTTTTCTGATCCTGATATGCCCCCAAGATACTCATTACAGGAAAGTGCTCCTGATGTATGGCCTTTCTCTCTCCCACTCAGACTCCCAACAATTTCTGGAATAAAACCACCAAAAGAATTGAGGTCAAAATATCACCTTTATTCCTGCTAGATTTCTGCTAGAGTCCAACTGGGAAGATCAGCTTAGTGGGCAAGCCAAATGGGCGTAGTGTCTCGGTCAGCTCAGGCTTCTGTAGTAATATGCACAGACTGATGGCTTACGTAGCAGACATCCATCTCACAGCTCCAGAGGGGCAAGTCCAAGATCAGGGTGCTGTCTTGGTTGTTGGTGAGGTTTGGAGATGACTGTCTTCTTAGTGTGTTCTCATATAGCTCTTCTTTGGGGTCCGCACAAGGAGACAGTGTGCTCTGGTCTCATCACCTTCTTAAGAGGGCACTAATCCTATTTTGGGGGCCCCACCCTCATGACCTCAACTAACATCTCTCACCTCCCAAAGGTCCTACCTGTAAATGCCATCACAATAAGGTTAGGGCTTCAGCATATGAATTTTGGGGGACACAAACATTTAGTCCATGGTAGCGCATAACTCCAATCCTGGAAACAGGAAGACTTACCTGGTCATAGGCCGCAGCAGGAGAAGATTCTCCATGTAGACACCTGCTCAGGTAAGACTTAGCACACTATAGAGTGAGTACTCAGGTTCTCACTGTGTAGAAGGAGTACTCAGGTACTCACTGTGTAGAAGGAGGAGGAAGGCAGAGCTGGGCTGTCATTCTTCCCAGATTGAGGGATCAGACAGGTGAGGAGGAGGAAGTCTGGAGAGAGGCCCGAAACCACACTACTTAAATTTCTTTCACAGGAAAGAAACATCAAGTGTGGCTAGAGGCAGTCCTCGTTTGCAACCATTATTATTACTTTACATAATTGATGGTTGTTTAAATCCACCCTCATGCTTGCCTCTGTCTCTGCTTGCCTTCCTTTGTGTACCTGGTACCTCCTTTTGGATTTAAGTTCTTACTTTTGGACAAAGCTGTTTAATAATTCAAAGACAAGGTTAGCTTCTGGATTCTGCTATCATGTTGAGAAGGTGGTAGTAGGTCTGAGTGTCATTACCTTTCCAGGCGACCTGTCTTTTCTCACTCATTGATTTCAATGGTGTCTTTGGTGTTCTGCAATATTATCGTACATCCAGAAGGGCTTTATATTTGTTTGTACTTCTTGGGATCCATGCTCATGGAATCTGAGGGGTTAACGCTTTTACTTATTCTGGAAAATTCACTGCCATGACTTTAGTATTTTTCTCTCCCTCGTGCTCCTTCTGCTCCTTTTCTGGAAAGCATAGACATTTGCTGGGCCTTTTTCACACTATCCCTAGTGTCCTTAACTACATTTTTAAAAAAGATTTATTTATTTATTCATGAGAGACACACAGAGAGAGGCAGAGACATAGGCAGAGGGAGAAGCAGAGGGAGAAGCAGGCACCCTGCTGGGAGCCCGATGCGGGACTCGATCCCAGGACCCCAGGATCATGGCCTGAGCTGAAGGCAGACACTCAGTCACTGAGCCACCCAGGTGCCCCTCTTAGCTACTTTAAAAACGTTTTTAAAATCCATTCATTCAAATTTCAGTGACTTACTTGGCTCATGTTGAAATGCATCTGTTATTTTTGTATGGTGCCCCACCTTCCCCCACAGTTGCATCCTTTCTTCTATGTCTTCACTACTGCTGTCATGCCCTCCTTCCTAGCACTCTCCCTCCAGACAGTGCCCTGCTCAGTCCTTGCTTCCTTGCTTGCTGGACAAATGTCCCACAGAAGGACTTTCCTCACCTTTCCCAGCAGCAGCACTCCTGTGGGACTGTCCAGGCTCCCGGCCTGCCTTGCTGTTTCTTCTTTGTTTCATACTGCCTGCACCCTGCAGACCTAGATGCCCATTACCTGCAGTCAAAGCCCTTCCTGGAGGTAAGCCCTAGGAGAGCAGGCATTCTGCTTCATTCCCTGATGGCTCTGGAGTGCTGTAGATCTCTAGTGAGACAGCCGGATGCCTGAGCGCTGAACATACTTATCCTATCCTAGGTCTCCCAGCAGAGCTTGCCTGGGTCTTCTCTTGCCTTGCTTTTGGGCTATCACTGCGGCGGATCACTTCCTTGTGTATTGTGATTGTGGCTCATGCTCCTCTTTAGCAAAGCCCCTCCCCAGTGAAGCAGATGGTGGAGGGGGTCAGAGCACAGCTCTGGGGCGAGACAGCTGTGTTTAAGTCCCTGCTCTGCCGCTCATAGCTGTGTGACCTTGGAGAAATTATTTATCCTTTCTGTGGCCTGGTTTGCTCATCTGTAGACCTAGGATGATGGTGGCTGCTTTGTGCGGTGGTTCTGGAGACTCACCATTTGTCTAGGTAGCACTTTTGGAACAGAGTGGGCTGCAACCATCACCTGCACAGCTGGTCGTCTGCAGGAATGTCACGTGGCCAGTGACAGGGTGTTCTTCTCGGGCCCTTGAGCCTCTGCTCACAGGTGACTGTCTTTAGTGTTTCTGCCTCAGTTCCTGGGCTACACATGTGTGCAAGACTCTATCCATGGTGTCCTCAAGGGCAGCTGTGCTAGAGTCTTGCAGAGACACCACCCCTGCTGAGCCTGGGCCGACACACAAGGGCTTCAATGCCCTGCCTTGGAAGGCTGCTTTGTTCAGCCTGCCTTTCCATAGAGGCCTGCCCCAGGTGGTCTTGCACTTCCAGCTCCCTGCCTGTGGGGTCCATGGCCTCATCCCTGTCCTGTGTTGGTTATGGAGACCAATATGCACACGTGTGCAGATGCATGCACACACAGCCCCACGCCCCAGGAGCTGTGGCCTCATCCCAGGTGCTCCCCATTCTGGTTGTCAGTGTCTCATTTTTTTATCCCCAGGGCTTGCCGTCACCTCTGGAGAGCTTGGCTACACATCGGAAGTCTATTTGCATGTTTCCCCCTCATCTGTAGGAATTCCAGCAGGAGGATTTGAGGTTACTCTGTCACATTCCCAAGGTGGAAGTGTAGGTAGTGTTGCTCACACTCTGCCTACTGCTCTGCACTTTGCTTTTGCCCTTCACGCTGCACCTCACAGATACTTCAGCAGGTGCCACAAGCCCGCCTCACCATTTCTGGGGCTGAGTACTATTCCCACACTTTAGTCCACTTAGTTTACCTGTTGATGTTCTTCAGTATTTTTCCAAGTTTTCAATACTATAAACAATGATGCAGTAAGACTTTGTACATGTCCACATGTATAATCTGGGAGTTTCTCTGTGGTAGAAACAGAGGTGGGTTAAATGGTATGTTTGTGTTTAATTTGAAAGCATGGCCAAAGTTCTCCAGACAACGTCAGTTCACACTCTCACTGATGATGTATGAGTGAATTTGCTTCCCTCCAACTGCAAACAGATGTCTTGCTGTCAGTCTTGTTTGCTCTATGGTGATGATGACCATGCAGAGAAAGAAAGCAGGGTAAGGGAGCAGAGAGAGGCAGTGGTCCTAGTTTGGAAACCATTCTGAGGATTGTCTGCAGGGAGCGAGGAAGATACCGGGGAAAGGCATTTCAGAAAGGAAACAGCAAACATAGAAGTCCTGGGGCTGGAGGGTGGCTAGAGCAGAGAGAGAAAGGGAAGGTTGAGTTTGAGGAGTGGTGGGAGCGGATAGGCTGGGGCTTGAGGTCTCTGCGTAGATACCAGGTGTGATTCTGAGTGACGCAGGCAGCTGTCAGTGGCTTGGGAGCCAAGATGGGGCAATATACTCTCTTTCGTCTTAGAAGGGCCATTGTGGCTATTGTGTTGAGGAAAATCTGCTAGGGGAATGGGTAGTGGGGAAACTAGTTAGAAGGTTCTGATGGAACAAGAGGCAGATGGTAGACCAGGAGGGAAGCAGAAGAGGTCATGAGAAGTGATTGAATTGGCATCTATTTGAAGGTAGAGCCAAGAGGATTTGCTGAGAGATTATAGGTGTGTGCGCGTGTGTGTGTGTGCGTGCGCGCACGTGCACACATGCACATGTGTTAGATGCCTAGACAGATGGATAGATACACGGATGGATAGATGCATGGATGGATAGATACATGAATGGATGGATGGATCAATACACAGATGATAGACAAGACAGATTGCTGATAGATAGACAGATGGAAAAGTGAATAAGAGACAGAGAGAGGAAGGCAGGGGACCTGCAAATTCGTGGCACAACTTAATGGGTGGGCGTGCCGTTGGATGAGATGAGGAAGAAAATGCAGTTGGATGAGATGAGAAAGAAGATGTGGAGCAGGTCTGGGGGAGCATCAGTCAGCTTGGCCACTGTCACAAATGTCAGAGACCTTGGGCTTAAACATAGACATTGATTTCTTGAAGGTCTTGAGGTTGGAGGTTCTGGATCCAGGTGCCAGCAGATTTGGGGTGGGGAGACCCTACTCCTGGCTTGCAGATGCCACCTTCTTGGGGTGTGTTCACCTGTCCTTTCCTCTGTGCATGCAAGCAGAGAGAAAGAGATTCTGGTGTCCCTTCCTCTTATAAGGACACCAATCCTGTTGGGTCAGGGCTCCACCCACATGACCTCATTTAGCCTTAATTACCTCTAAACATGGCCACACTGGGGGGTTAGAGCTTCCACGTGTGAATTTTGGAGGGGGCACAATTCAGGCCATAGCAGGCGGAAATCAAGTTTACTTTTGATAATGTTCAGTTTGAGATGTTCACCAGACCACCAGACTGAATGTTCAATTGGGCAGCTGGATTTAAGAGTCTGGAGTTCTAGGGGGGGTAAGATGGGGTAAATTTGGCAGCTGATTGCATGAAGTCAGCAGTTAAATCCACGGAGAGATTTAGCAAATGGCCTGGGGCATTTAGAGCGTTGGGGCAGATGGTCCTATCTCAGGGGTGCTGGACATGGAGGTGCCTACGTGTAGAACTGAAGGACCCCTTTCTTCTCAGGCCTCGGGGATCCTCTGTTCTTGATGGTTGAGCCATGAGTTCAGTGTTGCAGTCGTGCATTTCATCAGGCGCTCCTTGGGGCCGAGGCAGAAGGACTTCAGGCTGCTTAGCTCCATCTTCAGCCTCAGCGGACACTGGCCAGAACACTCCCCAAAGTGATCACATCTGGCATCTTCATTTATTATCCCAACTTCAATTCCCAGTTTCAAAAGAAGTTGGTGTAGGAAGACAGAAAGGAGAGTGTTTGGAGCTCTGGACAGGCAGCGGGGGGGCCAGGGGCCCTGTAGGGCATGGACTGCTGGCCGCTGTGCCCACCTCCTTGGACAAATGGGCTGCTGCTTGGAGGCCCGGGAATCTTCTTCCTTGTCTTGCTTCTCATTCCCAGCTATTGGTATTGTGAACGAGGTAACCCGTTGTCCAGGGGCCATCCTGGGAATCAGAGGAGGTTCAGCAGCATCCCTGGCTTGTGCCCGTGAGATGCCAATACCCACTTCTGATCATGACAGTCAGAACCGCCTCTAGACACACCCCAGGGAAAGCAACTATATGGTTTGGACCAATCAGGTTCCCAAAGACAAGAACGCTGCAGACGTATTTGGGTGGGATGTCTCCGGACAGCTTTTTCACCAGGTGGAGCAACCGGTGTGGTCGTCCTGAAACCAGGGACCTCTGCTGCATCCTGGCGTCTTCTTTCGTGATAAATCACACGGCATGCATCCCCAATTACGCAAATCAAACACGGTAATCACAGCTTAATAAAAATTAAAGTAGTTTACTCTCAACAAACGATTACCTTGCCATCCAGGCAAAAGAGACGACTTCTGGCCCACGCCCAGCCCGTATTTAGCAGCTGACTCCCGAATTGATGGCAGTCATATTTTAATATGAATTATTTGTACACAGCTTGAGGATTTCATCCAACACGAACCGTCAAACCGGGAAGGCTTAAAAACGGAATCTCTTTGCATAATTAACCAGCCAAGGGGACACGCTCTGAACGAAGTAAGACGTTGCAAACACTTAAGCCGGGCAGCTGGGGGCAGACTGGGCTGCGAGGCAATTAGTGGGGAAACTGTCCAGCCCACTGGCCCCAGCCTGGGGTGATTAAAGGATCCTTTGCTTCATCATTAGCCTCAAGGCCAGCTGCTGGCGCCGAGGGCTTGAATCTTGATAGGATCCGAGCAGATACACAGGGCACCTTCCCCAGAACACTTCTCCAGAGGATGCTGTGGACTCCGAGGAGGGGGCCGGGGCCGCGGGTAGCCCTGCTAGACCAGCGGTCTGTGTGGGCAGGTGGGGCCCTGGGCCAGGGGCAGAGGGACAGCCGTTCCCCGGGGGTCAGTTGCTGTGATTTTTCTCGCAGGAAGACGCTTCTCTCAGGTCCCTCGTGGCTTTCAGGAAAAACATGGAGCAGAGAGCTGGTCCTGCAAACTGTTAGCTGAGTATTTACTACTCACACAGGAGGGTGCTGGATCTGGCCACCCCTTAGGGAAGTGGGCTGCCCGCGTGAGGGGTCTGTGGGGTGGGGCTAGGCTCCCCTCCAGCTGTGAGCCTGTGTCCTCACCTGTAATGCGGATGAATCACAGTCCCCCCACCCTCCTCTCTCTGCCACTCTCCCAGACCTCCTGCTGCCTCTTGTTGGATGAGCCAGTCGGAGCCAGAAGTGCAGGAGACTGGGTGCTGTGACCTTCAGGGTCAGCTCCCCAGGACCCAGGTGGCAGTGGACAAACCTGTGGGCAGTTGGTGAATATCAAGCCCACTGCTGGGCAGCGGGAGCACAGTGACCAGATGGGGTGGGGCGCCCGGCACTAAAGACCCTGCTGGGACTATGTAGACGGCCACACTCGTCGCCAGAGCCAGGGAGGCCCTGTGCTGCCCCCACCCTTCTACTGGGAAAGGAATGAAACGCCTCCTTGCATGGCTTTTCACTCGGCAAGCAGTGGCAGGTTAGATGGTGATGTGTGGAAAGAATCTGGAGAAGCAGAACATTTTCTATTTATACAAGAAAGCTTTATTTGTGTTCCGCATTTCATGCCACAGGCTCCTCCCCTCCCAGGCACACACTGCCTTCCGTGTCCAGCGGGCAACTAGGATGAGCATCCTTGACAAGCGAGGGTCCCAGAGCCCGCCTAGGCCACAGCCGGCTCTGCGGTTGCCCCGGGTGCTGTGGCTCTGGAGGATTTGCCCCCACAACGGACTTGCCAAGGCCTTGGGTTAGGGATCCTGGGTTCCTTAGTCTTCCTGCTCCGCGTGGATAAATCGATCACCACCCCCGCTCAGGTATAAGTCCGGGGGGGGGTCTGTTGCATGGGGCGGGGGCACCTTTGTTGACAAGGGATTAAAGCCAGCTTCAAGAACTGGGAGCTCCAGCTCATCTACCACACGTTGAACAGAACATGCAGGGAGGTCAGATTTGGCTTCCAAGGGAGCCCTGCCACGCTCGCCAATGCTGGAGCGCAGCAGAGCACACGAGCCGCTAGCTGGGCACTAATATCTCACATCGTCAGGTAACTTTTAGCACCGTCCCATGCTGCTGGGGTGTGAGATGAACTCTAAATATCAGCTGCCTGCACCAAGGGCTCCCCATCCTGTGGGTGACCAGGCGTGCCGACCAGGCCAGCACCCAATCAAAAGAGCCCCAGCCTGAGGATACATGAAAGGGTTACCACCTGGCGTCCCCGGGACAGGAGGCCACTGATGGAGAAGTTAAGCAGCAGAGATACTGGAATGGTCTCCAAAGCAGAGGGAACCTTCTAGAAACTCACCTGGGCATGGCCTCCACTCCTCCCTAACACATGCCATTCATGCTGCGTCTCATGCTCCTAATGCATGATGCTCTCATGACCTCATCCCTGTGGCTGGAAAACCTCTTTCCTCAGATCTGTGTTTATTTCCTCAATAACAAGATTCAAAAGCCAAATTAATGCCATCAAAATTCTATCACGGAAGCTTGCAAGCAATAGTCCTCACACTGAGAAGGGTGGGAGAAGCCAGCACAGACCCCCTCTTGGCTTCATTACCAGGCTGGTCTCTTGCCAAGTGACTTTTTCTGCCCGGAGTGCTCGGCTATTAGCAGCTTTTGCTCCTGTCTTTGGAGCTCCGTTTACCAATGCTGTCCTGTGGAGCTCAGATTTGCTTTTTCCTATTATTTTCCCTCAGATTTTTCAAAGCAGAGGAGAAAGGACTAAAAGGAAGGCAGGAATGGCAAAGGGTATCAGTAAATAAAAGCAGAGAGGCAGGACGACGTCCCTGGGTCCCCGCTTCGTCATCGTAAACGGCTTTCAGCACTCCCCTTAACTCCGTGCCCCTGGGATTCGGGGTGATCTGGGCTCTGGCTGGGCTGGGGCTCTGTTAAAAGCATTCATTCCAGAAGATAGGAGCACAACTCTGTGCCTCCACATTGATTGCGTGGAAATTGGCTGTGGGTACAGGCATTTGGTGGTTGATTCATTATTTTCAATCAAGCAGCTTGTCGGGCTGTTAGGGTACAGTCTCTGGGGTGTAGGCATGATCCAGTTAGGTCCATTACTGAGACACAACCCAAATTAACTGAACCATAAATGTTTTCCGTTAGTGGGCAGCTGGGGAGCGAGCACTTGAAAATCCAACAGGAGTTTTATTTTCCATGGAAACATATTGTGGTAAATGAGGAAGCTCGTAGTCCTCTGAGAGAAGCCCATGGAAGTAGGGGCTGGGGTGTATTAGGGAACCCCCACCTAGCTTCCCCTCTAGTCTCAAGAATTGGGGATTTCAACAGCTACCGTGTGATTCCACAGGGCAGTGGTGTCTCCAGGACCCTTGTGGTCCTCTGTGGGTTTTCCCAGGACCATCTGCACCTGCATTTTCATCCTGAGACGTCACTTAGGGTTTTCTTAGGGCACGTTTCAGAAAAACCCAGCCCCTCACCTCATATGGTTTAAAGCCTTCTTGTGAGTCCAGGCTCCTAACAGGACAGCCAGGATGGCACTTGCCTCTGGTGTGGCTTCATCAAGGCTCAGCGCTGTGAGCTCCCATCCCCATTTCCTGGTGTTGGAATCATTCTAGGCTGCCTTGAACATGTGCCTGCTGGAGGCTGTAGGCGGCTCTTGGGGCCGTACCTGTCCCATTTCGTATGGATAAGAATGACGCTAAACCAATGCTTCCAGAAGCACCCGCAGAAGCCAGAGAAGGCTCTGCCTGCCTGTGGTCCTCAGATAGCATGGGGATGGGACCTGTGATTGGCCACGCCGATCCTGGTGGGACTCTGGAGCCAGGCATGATGTGGATGCTACCAGAGTAGAGGAGGGGTCCCTCCTGGGTAGTCAGGGCACGGGGAAGCATCGAATCCACCCCGCTATTCTCCACGCTCTGCAGGTGTGCAGGGCAATACCACTGGTCCTGAGGGGGCCTGAGGCTCGTTTATAGGTGGAAGACAAAACTTCCCAGAGTCACGAGTCCCTTAGTGCTCCCCTCTGTCCACCATGTCTCCCTCCCCGGTTGGTGACAGGGCTCTGGTCCACCCTGAACTCCTCAGCCAAGGCCCTGGGTGGAGGTGGTCAGGGAACCAGGGGCAGACCTGGGCTGTCCCCTTCCAGGCAGCCCTCCTGCATTGTTGGGATGTGCGGGCTGCGGCAGGATGGCCACCCCCAGACTGCGGGGGCTATTCTTAATTTTGCTTCTCTTCACAAGCAGGTATTTGTTTCTCTTTTACAAGTTAATGTAAATATTAAATAAAAACACATAAATCCATTTTTTGTAAAAAATTCTAATGCTATAAATCTGACCTCCCCCTCAATTCTTACCTCTTCCTCAGAGGCCACTCTATGGATCCTTCCAGACCTTTCCAAGCATCTCTCTGTCTTTTTTTTTTTTTTTAGATATTTATTTATTTATTTATTTATTTATTCATGAGAGACATAGATAGGCAGAGACATAGGCGGAGGGAGAAGCAGGCTCTCTGTGGGGAGCCTGATGTGGGACTGGATCCCAGGACTCTGGGATCACAACCTGAGCTGAAGGCAGATGGTCAGCCACTGAGCCTCCCAGGCATCCCTTTCCAAGCATCTCTATATGACATTTGTATTCTGTGTTACTTCCTAAGGACATCAAGTTTTGTGCCTTTTTTTTTTTTTTTAAGATTTTTTAAATTTATTCCAGGGGGAAGGGGCAGAGGGAGAAGGAGAAGCAGACTCCCCACAGAGCAGAGAGCCTGATGCAGGACTAGATCCTAGGCCCTGGGATTGTGGCCTGAGCTAAAGGCAGATGCTTCGTCAACTGAGCCCCCCAGGCACCCCAAGGTTAGAGCTTTTAGTGCCTGTTCCGTGTGGTGTGACTTTGCCTTTTGCCTCAACAGCACTCATTTCAGGCCTGGAAGCTGGAAGCTGGTTCCAGCCTCTTTGGGCCCCAAAGGACCAGATGGGTCAGCGATGTGCCGTAGCTGGCCCGGGAGAATGGACACCCATGTGGGGGGCACAGAGCACACAGCTGCGGGTCTGGAGGGCATGCAGAGGGGAAAGGGCAGGTTTCTTCTGGGGGGGGTCAATGACTGTGGCCCCTCATGGGCCATATTGGCAGCTGGAGGTCCTCTTCCAGGGGCCATTTCCCAGTTTGAAAGCCCCCCTTGCCCCTCCCCCACGCTCCTCCCTTCCTTCCTTCCTGTATTATTTAGAGCTCTGCTCCTCCCAGGGCGCTGCTTGTCTGGGGCTGGGTGGTGAGTGCCAAGCCTTCGTGGGCCATCGACTATCCTAATTGTGGACTCCGAGTCTAGCGAGTCAGCAGTCCCGTGTGACAGCTAAGAGCAGCAGAGCCTCCTAGGTAGGCCCGCGGCAAATCAGGCCCCCTCCCTATGCTTCTGCTCTCTCCCTAACCTGGGAGGATCCTGGGGAGGGTCTTTGTGAACAAGGTGTCCCTGAGGAAGGGCAGACACCCCCTCTGGAGCACACCCCCAGGGGCAAACTGCCCCCTTGCTCAGTGCACAGGGTCCTCAGGGCAGAGTGGCCTCAAGTTCGGGTCCCAGATGGGGGCTGCGTTCTCCCAAAGTGTTTGCAGCCAGCCCTGCACTCGTGATGCAAGGCTTACCCTTACCCCCCAGCTCATGTCATGCCCTGCCCACATTGTCATCACAGATTTATTTTTTAATGTTAAAGTCAGTAGTGAGTTTTCCACAGCTGCTTGACAGGAAGGTCAACATTACGACTCCTTGAAGAAGTCCATGTTTTCCTCTGTTATTAGCACTGCTCCCTGCGTTGGCTCCTGTGCTGCCCTCCCCTAACCCCCTCCGGGGACAATGAGAAGAGCTCCCTCCTGGACAGCAAGGGTTTCTGTCTTGCTGTCAGCTCCTGGTCCAGAGGAGTGTCTACCTCCTCGCCTTCCAGCAAATGCTTGTTGAATGAGTGAGTCTGGTATAGCCCCTCCTCCCAGCCCCCTGCCTCTGCCTCAGGCCTTCCTCCCCTCCCGCCTGGGTCAGCCATAGTCCCGGGGATGGCCTTCTGCCTCTGGACTCTCCTACTTACTCAGGAGTAGTAAGGCTATTCCATATTTATTCCGGATTACTTCCTGAGGCTATCAAGCCGCAGGATCTGCTTGCATCTGAGGTCTATGTCTCGGAGACCTTTGCAGCCTCCAAAAGGATGGGGCTTCCCAGTGTCTGCATGTTGGGAGTAAATGCAACCTGTTGTTTTGGGAGGCTGCTTTGGAAAGCCCCTAGTCTTTGTGATGTGAGGCCAACACTTGCCCTCCTTCTTGGGAGAGAAGCTGGGCCAGTACAATCAAATACAAATGTGTACCTTTCCTTCCCAGGTGACAGGTGTGCTGTTTAGAAATTGGCTATATCCATACAGAGATGAAGAAAGGCCTTTATTCTTTAAATGTGGACTAGGGAAGCCTGAAAAGCATTATTCTTGCTTATTATTATGCCAGGCTGAGCTAAGGGTGTGTGCAGTGAACAGGTGAAGGTCAAGGATCACCTGGCCAAGCTCTGGAGTAGGGTGGGTAATACATGCCAACCACTGGCTGTAATGATCCCTTTAGACTTTGTGAGTCCTTGAAGCTCTGGGGGAGAAGTATGTGGTGGGAGGTGGGATTTCCTGTCTGCAAAGGGACGAGAGGACAGACATTATTATTTGAGCATTTTTGGACATGAGTCTCCAAGGCTGGAGAGGCTGGGGGACACGAGCAGGTCACTCCCCACACCCCGAACAGCTTTGACGATGCCCTTGCTGGCACATCAAAGCAGGATTCTTTAGCAAGCCTTGCCTAGTCCCTCACAGACAGGCTTCCTCTGTCATTTCTCTATTTTCCATTTCATTGGTTTCTGCCTTTGTCCTCATTTAGTCCTCTATTAGCGTCTTTTCTACTTAAAGTGAACCATAGGTTGTTTATTTTAGCTCTTTCTTCGTTACAAGATAAGAATTTAAAATGATAAATTTCTGCCCTAAGCATTGGTTAGCTGGATAGCTCAAATTCTGATATATTTTCACTATCATTAAATTTTAAATATTTAAAGATTTTCCTTCAGTTTTCTCTGACCCACAGATGACTTAGAAATGTCTTGTTTAATTTCTAAATATTTAGCTTAGACAGAATTTCTTATTGAATTTATTTCTAACTCAATTCTTTTGTGGTCAGAGAATCATCTCTCTATGATTTTAGAGCTTGTAAATTTATTAATATTTATTTTATGGCTCAGCATAAGGTCTATCTTGTTAAACATTTTTTAAAAAGAATATATATTCTGTGTTGTTGGGAACAGTGTTCTGTAAATATTGTCAATGATCGATAGAGTTGCTCTAATTATCTTTGTCATTAATAAATTTTTGCTGTAGTTATACTACCAATCGATGAGGAAGTGGCATTATAATCTATTATTATTGCTTACTTGATTTCTTCCATTATTTTTATTATTTTGTTCCTTGTGGATTTTGAAACTCTGATATTAGGCACATACACATTTGTGATTGCTCTGTCTTCTTTATGGAATGATTCTTTTATCATTATGAAATGTTCTTTTTGAAGAGCATTGTCTGAAATCCTTTTTATGATATTAATATAACTAACTCAACCTTTTTATATATATTTATTTTTCATTCAATTTATCTTTTTTCTATTGATTTTCAACTTTGTCCCTCTCCATGATGTGTGTGTCTTTTAAACAGCATATAGTTGAGCCTTGCTTTTTTTTTTTAAGCATTCTGAAATCCACTGCCTTGTAAATATTAGGTTTAGCCCATTCACATTTAATGTAATCATTGATAGGGTTGAATTTAGGCTTACCAATGTTATTTATTTTTTGTTTGTTCTCTTTTTTTGTTCTTCTGTTCCAGCTTTCCTGTCTTTCTTATTTGAATATTTTTAGAATTCCATTTTAATATACCTACTGACTTTTTAGATGTTATTTCTTTTTTTTTAAGGTGTTGCTCTAGGAGTTAGATTATCCACATTTAACTTTTGAAGTCTGCTTAAAGTTGACATAGTACAATTTCATGAGTGATATGGAAATGTTACCACTTTATAGATGCATTTAGCATTCCCTACCACCCTTAATACTCTAGTCCTTATAAATATACATGGATGTACATTATAAACTCCAGAAGACAGTGTTGATTTTTGCCTAAACATTTATATTTTTAAAAATATAGAGGAAGAAATAGTCTTTCATATTTACCCGGCTCTTTACTACATGTCATCCTCTTTATTCCTTCCTGAAAAACCAAATTTATCCCTGGCATTATTTTCCTGTCCTCCACCTTGACAACTTCCCTTGATATTTTAATAGTACAGGTATGCTGGCAGTGAATTGTTTCTTTTCTTTTATTTAAGATTTTTTTTTACTTCCTTTTAATTTCTGAAGGCTATTTTCTGTGTCTATACATATATATTCTCTGTTGACAAGTTTTTTTCTCCCTCCCAGGATTTTAAAGATGTTGGTTCCACTGTCAAATGGAAAAACTACATTGATTCTGACAAGACATCTTCAGTTATTTTAATTATATTTCCCATGTATGTAGCTTATTTTTTGTCTCTGATTGTTTCTAAGATTCCTACTTCATATTTGTTTTTCAGCAGTTTGATTATTACGTGCCTAGGAATGGTGTTCTTTGTATTTATTTGTGGTTTGCTAAACTTCCTGAAAATGTATATTTATGTCTTTCATCAAATTTGGGAAGTTGTTAGACATTATTTCTTCAAATATTTTTCTACTCATTCTTTCTCTTGTCTCCAATTATATTTTAAAGTCAGTCTCCAAGGCATTGTTCATTTATTTTCTAATATTTTTCTCTTTATTCTGTAGAATGGTGGATAATTTATATTGATCTATTTTCAGCTTCATTGACTTTTTTATTGATCATTTCCATTCTGTTATTAAATCCATCCATTAAATTTTTACTTCACATATTCTAATTTTCAATTCCAAAGTTTCCATTTGATTTGTTTTTATATATTGGCTTCTCTGCTGAGAGTCCCTATCTTTCCAGTTGTTATCAGAGCGTTTATTTTACCTCCTCGAGCACAGTTACAAAACCTGCTTTTCAGTCCTTGTCTGACAATTTTAACATCTAAGTCATCATGGAGCTGGTCTCTGTTGATTATCTTTTTACTTGAGAATGAGTCCCACTTTCCTGGTTTCCTTTTATGCTGAGTAATTTTGGATGGTATCCTGGACATCATGAATACTGTGCTGAGACTGGTTTCTGTTATAGTTCTTTAAGAAGTATTATTGTCTAGGCTTAACAAGCAATTAGCATGGATGGACTCAAACCACAACTTTCACCTATAGGTAATAGTAGTTGATTTCAGTTCAGTCCTTTGTTTTTCCTGTTTTTTTTCCCCTTTGGGTTGTTTGCAGTTTGCAGCACACACAGCAGTTTAAAGTTTGGTCAAAGACCCAGCTGGCATTTACATGTAGAGTCTGGGGCTCTCCTTCTTTTGCTATATTCCTTATGAGTTTCCCTACTCACTCTCCAGCACCTGTGGTCACACTGGCTTTTTCTTTTCCTGGGCAGAGAGATGATGGGTTTTCTATCAGAGCTTTAGCTCACTGCACATTGCTGGAATTAACACAAAGATGAGGGACTTATCGTGTACAGTTTCTTCTTCCATGTTCAGACTCCCTTCTAAAATTTTCTTGCTTTTGTTCACTTTCTTTAGCTTTCATGTAGGTTTTTTTTTTTTTTTGAGACTTTTAATTATTTTCTGTGGAAAGGTTGGTCTACTGGGAATTTATTTTACTATACAATCTTAATAAATATTTATTTCTCTTGTTTTATTTTTTCTTTACATAGTTTTTGTATTAGTTTTGTCTTTGGCCCCCAGGGGGATGGTGAAACATGGATCCAATTCTGCCAGTTTTGGAATTGGGCTGGGAAGAAAGGGTTGCGAAGGATAATATGGGAATATGAGAGAGTAGAAAGTGCTGGTTAGGTGGCACTTGAGCCCCTGCATGGGTGTTATTCTGTATGTTAGTAAATTGAACACCAATAAAAAAAAAAAAAAAAAAAACAAACACAGAAACTTAGAATTTTTTGCTATTTTACATATAGTCATCTGAAGTAAGATTTTATTGTAAAACTGTTATTGACTAAAATATATTCTAAAGTCATTTGTCTGAATATTCTCTGAGTTCTGATGCCCTGAGAAACTTGACTGGCTTCAAGGGGCTTTAGCCTTGCTGTGTTAGAACCCTGGTTCCTGAGCCAGAATGACCTGCATTTGGATCCCATATTGCCATATACTGGCTGCATAGCATGGGGTTTCTGCATGATACTCCTCCATTTCTTCATCTTTAAGATGGGGATAATCATACCCCCTTATAAGATGGTATAAAAGTCTGGGGAGATGGTGAATATTTAGGCTTTGGCCATGGCATGACTTACGGTAAGTGTGTGTCATGAGCTGAATGTTTGTGTCTCCCAAATTCATATATTGAAACCCTAACCCTCAATGTGATGGTATTTGGAGATGGGGCCCTCATGATGGGATTAATGCCTTATAAGAAGAGACACCAGAGCACTCTCTCTGGCATCTGAGCACACAGTGAGAAGGCAGCTGTCCATAAACCAGGAAGTCATCCCCACCAGCATTTGATCATCCTGGTTCCCTGATCTTATACTTCCAGGCTCTGGAACTATGAGATATAAATGTCTGTTGTTTAAACTATGCTCTTTTGTTATGGCAACCTGAGCGGACTAAGATAGTGTGTGTGCTACTGATCAGTATTAATCATCAAAGTGTATGTGGATGCTTCTGTGTAAAGGCATTGGAGGGTTTGGTGAATTTCAAGAGAGAACAAAAGAAGGACTCCTCAGCAGTTCTATAGAGAAGGTTGTGTCCTTATAATACTGATGAAGCTTTTGCCAGGAGCTCAGGGGACAGAAGCTCTTCATTCATTATCAGAGATGTGGAAGCTGATACTTGGTCACTTCAGAATTGACAATCATGCGTCCCATTAGTGATAGCTCCTAGTTTCCCAGGATGGTCTTATCAGGGAATTTGCCTCTACAATAGGTCACCTCCCAGGATGCAGCATATAGAAAATCTGGATTTAGAAAACCAGGTTGTGAGGGGGCAATTTCATGTACAAAAAGACTTCTCATATGTCCCAATCCAAAGAGCTAGCTTTCTTTTAATGCCCTAGAAATAAACTGGTGTTAAGGATTTGAGCATTTTAGGGAATGCATCTAACCCAAGTCAGCTGTCCTGTTGTTGAGATGGGGTATATATGGAGGTGAAAAGGGTGCTGTGCTGCATCTGCATTCTTGAGAAGGCTCTGGTGAAATTCAGCAGGAGGTGCTGTTGGGAGGCCAGGAGAAAGGAGATGTCCTTGTTGGGTTGGCTGCTTGTCCAGGTCCAGTGCATTGCAAGGTCATCATCAAATGTGATTTTCCAAGTGCCACCTCATTGCTGCCGGCACAAATGAGACCGAGAGATTATTGGAAATCTATATGAAAGTCTTGTCCTATGTCAGGCTCTTTCCTTTCTATCCTCTAAGCAAAGGAAAGCTAACTGGACGGGGAGCAGGGAAAATGTTTTGCTGTGGCTCAAACCTTTAAATCTTTTGTAGCTCAGAGGTTTGTCCTCATTTGCAAAGCAGGATTTAAACTTTGTGTGGGTAGAGGTGGGATGTGTGGGGAGAAGGAAAGTCAGCCTCTAGGCTTAGCCCCAAGAGACCCTCTCATCAATTGAAGCTAACACCTGGTGGTCCATACTCTAACTTACCCTGATGATTTTCATTTTGTTCAACACCCAACATTTCCTAATATAAATAAATATTTTTTCCTGGACTCAAAAGGGGGAATTTGCTGAATTTCAGGTCTGAGTTAACCACCCCTTTGCCCAAAGGGCTCCAGAATCTGCAATCTCTTAGAGAGGATGCAAAATCTGACTAATGCTCTTCTGCATCAACAAAAGTCTCTGATAAGTATTTTTTTGTTTGTTTTTAAAGATTTAATTAATTAATTAATTAATGATAGACACAGAGAGAGAGAGAGAGAGGGGCAGAGACACAGGCAGAGGGAGAAGCAGTCTCCATGCTGGGAGCCTGATGTGGGACTCGATCCTGGGACTCCAGGATCACACCCTTGGCCAAAGGCAGGTGCCAAACCACTGAGCCACCCAGGGATCCCCTTTTTTGTTTGTTTTAATTAAAATCAGCCCCTCTTTCTGGCAAGACCAAGCCATGTGAGGTACTCTTCGTAAAGCTAAAGTCTTCCACTGCCCTCCTGTGACCATGCTTGCATGAGAGGTGATTGTGGGGGCTCTTACTGCCCCTTATTGCTATTGTTTAATTTATAACCATGGCAACAGGGTTTGGTGTTTGTCCCTTTGTGGACAGTCTGGGGAAGGGAGGTCCTGGGTCCAGACAGAGGCAAGATCTTGGTCTGCTCTACATGGTTTGAGAAGGTCCGGGTCTTGGGGCAAGCTAGGGACCTAAGGGAAGGAGAAAAATGTAACTGGTGGGTGAGAAGTTAGAGTATCCTGCCTGGGATATCTCTCAGACAAATGGGTTCTCAAGAAAGGCTGCAGAACTGGCCCTCTGCAGCTAGTACATAACAAGCACTAAGTGGTTGATGAAGAATACATGAGTAATGAATGAATGAGGTGGGATTCTGACACATTTACCTTTCATCTACCTCATGTCCTGGCTCAGGGCAAGGCACATAGAAAGTTATTGGTAAATCTTGAATTAATTAAGGGCTGCCTTAGGCCCTGCAGAAATTCTGGAATTTGGAGGCTTTGCCATGCTGGAGGCTATGCACATGCCTCAGGCTGCAGCCTTGGCTCCTCAGATGGAAGCAGAAAGGCCCAAGCCTTCTCCATCTGCTTTTGAACCGTAGAACTGGTGGAGGGAACACACCTGAGTTGATTTGCCCTCAGGAAGTTTCCAGCCCCTTTTTTGCCAGTCCTGTTGTGAATGCTAACCTAAACTCTGACTCATTGTCTCAGACCCTACAGGGTAATGGGAACTGAACAAATACACTGATTCATAACAAGGAATCCATGGTGTTGTGGAAGTACAGGTATTACTCTTCCACAGTAGGAATAGTTGGGAAGATCTAAAAAATTTTCAGGGAGAGTATTGAGGTGATATTTTTACCATGGCCATAGGCAAGGATATATTTCAGGACAGGTTTGGCAGTCTTAAAGCCATTCATAGCACATAGCATTGTGCATTAGGCAACCCAGAGCTTTTCCTTCCATCTGACCCAAATTCCTACTGCTCAGGGGTGGATGAAGACAAGCACAAGTTTCTTCATGTTTGTTTGTTTGCTTTTTAAGATTTTAATTTATTTATTAGAGATAGAGGGTGGGGGAAGGGGCAGAGGGAGAGGGAGAAGCAGACTGCCCACAGAGCAGGGAGCCCAATGCAGAGCTCAATCTCAGGACCCTGAGATCATGGCCTAAGCTGAAGGCAGATGCTTAAGTAACTGAGCCACTTAGGCTCCCCTCTCCACATTTGTTTCTTAAGTTGGCCTTCACTATGGAGCCTGAGGAGCGACTCCACCTGAACTAATTTTTCTCCAGGCAACTTCATGGAAACAAAGTTTTATGTGGCAGATAATGAGAAGTGCAGCTGTAAAATCCTAAAGGAATGAAAATAATTTCCGAAGAGATCCTGAAAATCTGTTAGAATGAGAAAGTCACATTGATTCTCTCAATTATGATGAGGAACATGCATCTGTAACATGCATTTTAATAGGCATTAAAGACATTTTAATGAGAAAACAATTTAAAAGTTGATAAACATGTGTCTTTTGTTGGTATGCAGCAGAGATTTTTTTTTTTTTTTTAGGGTGGAGCGATGGGGGTTTGGAGGATCATTAACACCAGGTTACTTTATTAGGTACTGTGTTGTTCTGAATATTTTAGCAGCTGAAGTTCAGACTGGGTGCATGAGGATTTGGGTGTGACTATGTATAGGGTCTGATGTTGAGGGAAGAATGAGAATGTCTGTTTTAGAGGTAGACTGATGTCAAACCCCAGCATGCTGGTATCCAGTAGCCAATACCACATGCCTCAAAACACTCATTATTCCTGCTCAAAACAATGTGGGCTTGAGAAGAAGGCAAAGAAGTCTGAGAATGTAGTCTCACAGAAACACGGGCCTGGTTGAGGAGAAAACTGTAGGTTACCTGGTGTGGAAAATCAGTTGCCTTTTAGGGCTCTGTCTTTGGAAACATTTTTGGCCAGAATTTTGTCTCTTGATGCAGTCATTGTACCAACTCTGGTTCTGAGAAAGGAGTAACAGCTGGTCTAATCCTGGATGTTGGCTGGTTCTGTGGCTGACCAACTAGATGTGGCATGTGACTATTGCTTCTTAGAGGTTTCATCCACCAGTTGTGTGGCAGTTAATAATAGCAGCTTAGTTATTCAGACTTACAACATGCCAGACACCATGTTCAACATCCTACATGGAGTCCAAGTAGGGCTTAGCTGGGTTCTCTGCACAGGGTCCCACCAGGCTGCAGTCATGGGGTCAGTTGAGCTGTGTTCTCATCAGAGGCTTGACTGAAGAGGGATCAGTGCTCACTTTTCCTTAGGCGGTTGGCAGAATTTATAGCCTTGCAATTACAGGATTCATGGAGACTTTCTTCTTCATGGCCATCAAAAGCAAGCCTGCTGCTTGGAACTTCTGATTTCAGGGAGGGCTCCTGCCCCTTTTTAAAAGGGTGCCCTTGATTGGGCTAAGCCCATCCAAGGTAATATCCCTTCTGATGAACTCAAAGCTGATTAAGGATCTTACTTACATTTGAAAAGTCCCTCTATGTTTGCCACATTCTACTTATTAGAAGTAGGTCACAAGTCTCACCCACATTTAAAGGGAGGGGACCACACACAGGCAAGGATATTGGGGAGCAGTAGTCAGTGAGGTCACTCCAGGGTGTGTTCAGGATAATTCCAATACAATCTAATGAGCTGGATGCTGTTACTGTTATCATTCCACCAGTGAGGAAACCAAGGCTTGCAAAGATAAAGTTGCTTGTATAAGGTCACCCAGCTAGACATTGGTTGAGCTGGGATTCAAACCCAAAATGTTTGATTCCAGAGTCCTTCATGGTAATATCCTGTGTTTCCCTGGTTAGAGAATAACGAGGCAGAAAAGCTCCATGACAGAGGCCATAAGGACTCTGTCATGTGTAATGGGTATCATAAAAATATAAGGGTGAATTTGCTCATTGGCGTAAGCAAGTACTGAATAAACATTAACCACCTGGTTATTCTCATGTTTTATTTTTTTTTAACCACAGAAATAATGTTTAACAGAATTTCTTTGCCTGGTAGAAATACACAGTAGCTGGAGTGAGAAAGCACACAGGAGTCAAGGTTAACAAAAGCTTACATAAAGGACTGCTCAAACTATATTTCATTGTTGATCTTGAAAGAATCAGGATGACATATTCATTTAGCAGCCCTAGGCTTTTCCCACACATTATCTCAGATTGTCTTCCAAGCATTCATCTGAGCATTACCATCATTTCCACAGTAAAGGTGGAGAAATAGGAAGGTCATTGAGGGTTGAGTGACTTGTGCCAGGTCACACAGCTAGTAAGTTGCAGAGGTAAAGTTTGAACCTGAGTCCAGAGTTAGCACACTGCTCAGTTTTGGTGCATGGCAGTCATGATGAGCTGTATTCTATAGTACAACTATGACTTGTGTTTGAAGAACCTGAGTTTCTTGAGGTCTGGACCCATCTTTGTACCCTGTGCCTTGCAGGATCTGGCATAGCTGGCTGACCCATTTACTAAAACCTGAGTTCCCAGCTTGTCATGGAGGTACTATTGAGTAGGTACGGGGACCTAAGAGTCAATTAGAAACCAGCCTGCTGCATACACAGCTCCATGTCCATCCCAACTTGGGTCCAAAGGTTCTGCTCCTCCAAGCTGGGCAATGGTGGAGAAGTGCTATCTCAAAGGGGTGCTGAACAATGGCTGTGCACACTGATGTCAGGTCACCAGTCAGCTCAGGTTTATGCCCCCCCATAGGGATCGGGGGTGGTCGTCTTCTCAGCCTTAGCCATGTCATTGGAGTTTGTGTTTGTTTCCCTTCTTCTGGGCAGGTGTTTCATGGAGTAGGGATATGAGTCATGGTTTCATCTCACCTTTTGGTGGGGATCAGACCAGCACACTTTTTTGCCCCTTAAGCTTCATAGTCATGTCATAGACCTGCCTCTATCTGCGCTCTTCTCTGTGTGTTTTGGACCATGGCAGTGGTTGCTGAGATGGGTCTCAGGACCAGAAAGTCACAGCTCCATCATCCCTGGCTTTTAAACCTCTCTCCCACACAAGGATCCAACTTTTTCTTTCCTTCACCTACAAGAAATTAGAGCCATCAATAACTTTCTAAATCAGGCAATTACCACTTCACTCCAGATTCCTTCCTGAGTCCTGAGAGGGACCGTGAGAGCTTTGGCAGGTAGGGTGTGGGAAGAGCAGCAAATTGACTGCAGAAGAAAATCAGGGCATTCATTGAAGATGCATTTTTCGCATGAAGAAATGTTCAAGAAAGGGCACCTTTTAGAATCTGTGGGAACATGCTTGAGGTCTACAAGAAAGGTTTGTGAATCACAAACCTGGGCAGTGGCTTAAGATCGATCTGGTTTAAATGCATCTCTCCACAGAGCTGCCAGACACATGAGCTATTGTAATTATACTTTCAGGAGCTAAATCCCCCAGTTTCACATATTTTATAGGGAGCACAGTTTCCTCTGTCGCTCTTGCTTTCATTCCCTCTCTCCCTCTCCTCCTGTGTCTAATTTTTTTGTGCCTGAGAAAGATGTAGACATCACAGAGAATTAACTACATTTGGGGAGGTGACTTGTGTATCCAGCTTTACAAATCACCCAAAGCAATCCTGCTTTCTGGATTCTTGCGTGTAGATGTTTCTCTAATGACCGCTCTGCGCACAGATTCTATTAACCTCAATCAGCAGCTTCCCAAGTAGACGCAGATCTTTTCATGCCAGAGATTTCTGTCTTATCCTTCTTAGGAGCTGCTACAGCTCCAGGTGTAATATCTGATTCACAAAGGGCTGCATAAATATTTGTTGGTCAATTTAAAACAGACTCAGATGAAATAGGATGTCAGAAACAGGAGCAGTTGGTATTGGTGAAATAGTTTAATCTCAACTCCTTAACATGGTATATCAATCTGCAAGATTCCCAAGCATCCTGTGAAGGAATTTCTACTACTGTAGACATACGCACATGGTGTGCATAGGGCATTGCTGGAAGAATATTACAGTACTAGCATTGGGTTAACATTTAGTACCTCCCATGTACTATGAAGGGGCATGTGCTGCTCCTTGGCTCGCCCAATGTCCATTCCCTCCAGTTTTTTTTTAAGTACCTAATATAACTTTAATAAATGTTTGTTGAGTAAATCAATATAAAACAACAACCATCAAATTATACAAGCAATCATCTGATTTATAGAAAGATGCAACAATACTTAAAATGATACAAAATACTGATTTCAAAACATCAAAAAATTAGTATATTTAACCATACTCAGCTCGTAACAGAGCAAATGGGTAAGAAGAATAATTCATACTATAGCATATTGCTAATATGAACTGGCAACAGAAAAAGTTGATATAAGAAGGCAGAAAAACTCTATCTTTTAAGAATTAGAACCGAGGGGCTCCGTAATCATCTGGCATCCACTTAATGTTGTACCTATGGTTAGAAATGTACATGATGGGGGGCAACCCGAGTGGCTCAGCAGTTTAGCATGACCTTCAGCCCACGGCCTGATCCTGGAGACCCTGGATCAAGTCCCATGTCAGGCTCCCTGCATGGAGCCTGCTTCTCCCTCTGCCTGTGTCTCTGCCTCTCTCTGTCTCTCTGTGTCTCTCATGAATCAATAAATAAAATCTTAAAAAAAAAAAAAAGAAATGTACATGATGAGAACTCCAGGGATCTTCTAGATCCTTCGTTTAAGGTCCCAGTCAACTGTGGCCACAATGTAAAATTTGTGCTGTGTTACTCTCTGTACTAAGCAGTCATCTGCACAGGTGTGTGCATGGCAATTGTTCAAATCTTGGATCCTTGGCAATCCTTAGAGGCACTCGATACTTTGCCCCAGTTTCTCAATTTCAGCCATTACACAGTCAGTTATACAAGGGATACACTTGGCATACAGACAGTCCATCATTGAGTGTACTAAGTCAAGTTTGGCTTTCATGGAAAAGTTGATAAAGTTGGTATCAACCAGGATGTGATAAGGTGGGCCCAGCTGTGTGTTATATTGGAAGAATAAGCAGGAAGGATGTTGGGGGACTTCTCTTTCCTTGAGTGCACTGGGATCTTTCTTTTCTTTCTTTTTAGGTTTTAATCTATCCTTCTCTTTAAGCCTCTGATCTCGGAGACTAAGCATTTGCTTCATGGTTGCATACTTGCTTTCTTTTGCTTTCCCATGTTCACGCCGCACTCTTGTTTCTTCTGGAATCCAGTTTTTAAATCAAAGAATCTTGGTTTATTCATGTGACATGTGCCCAATTGGAACTCAAGTCACACAACCTACTTTCAGTCAATGAGACCCAAATGAAAGTTACTGGGGAGAGTTACTGGAGAGAGACCCTCCCAAACAAAAATGCAAGGACATGCTGAGGGAAGAAGCTTTTTGCCCTTCACCTCTTTAACCTTCTCTTTAATTTCTGCCTGGAAACTGGAAGTAATGCCTGGAGGCACAGCAGCCAGTTTAGGGCAATGAGCATAAAAGCCAGAGTAAAGGTGGTGGAGCAGAAGAGAGAAGAACCAGGCGATGTCTTAGACGTCACTGCCGATCATTCCCCCAGCTCAGGACCTCCCATTACTGTTGCATGAGTTATGTTAAATACCTTCATGGTTTCAGCCACTGTTGAAAGATTTCCTGTTATCTGAAGCTCACTGGGTCCCTCTGCGCTGTTGCTACTCTTCTTGTTAGCCCCATTGGTTGGGTATTATTAATTACGTTCTGCAAACAAGAAAGTCACAGCTCACCAAGAGGTTTATCACATGCTTAAGATCACAGAACCAGAGAGTGGTGAACCTGGACATGAATGTCTTATTCCAATCCTATATTTTATCTCTAGGTATGAAGAAGGGAAAAGGACTAGATTTGTACAAGAGAATCACATTTATTCATTAGATTATTCATTCAATAAATATTGAAATCTGTCCCTGGTGACATTCTCATGAATAAGGCCTCCTGCTCCCGAGCTCTTGTCTCCTATGGGAATTTTGTGCCTTGCTTTCTACTAAGGGGGAAGGCAATTTCACACCAGCATCTTCACCCTTCTGCCCAGGCTTTCAGTGTTCCTGTTGGACCAATAGCATCCCAGGGAAGTGAACTGTCAAGGGAAATAGGGACCAGAGAAGGTTTTATCCATTTGCTACTTACTGAATCATGGCCACCAATTGTCTATGAAGCAAAGTTAACTTGGGTTTTCAATTAAATAGAACACTTGGGACCAGCATCTCAATGCTGATGTAGCTGCCAGGATGAAAGCAATATAAATCCAGTGGGCTGGGTGTGATTACTGCTTTCATGTCTGGCTTGGAAAAGCAAAGATGGGTGCACCTGTGAAGAGGTCCCCATCTCCATTTGCATATTTTCTAGTTGGTTTTGAAAGGAGTCTGCAGGTTAGAGACAGGAACTGCGTAGTCAAATGGCATGGCTGCTGCCAAATTAAGGGACTTGAATAAAAACTAACAAAAGCAAACGTTCAGTAAGTACACACCTGTTCTTGGCTCGTGCTAAGCACTTGTGCTACATTGCCTCACTTACCCCAAGACAACCACATGGGATGGTTGTTATTATTGTAATTACCATTGTAGAGGTGAATCATGGGATGGCCAGAGAGGCCCAATGGCAAGCTCAAGGCCCTACAGTAACATGGGTCACAGATATCTGGCCCAGACTCTCTTCCTTTGTCATCGGGCTGGGAAAAGGGGAGTCTGAAGCTGCTGTCTAAAGTCAAATGTGTCTATTTATCACTTAATGAGCATCCCTGTTAGGTGCTCGGATGCAAAATCAGGAAGACCAGATGCTTCTTTCTGAGGAAACCTAGGTTGGGGTGAGGAAGTAACGAATTCACTGAGAAAACAGATCAGATATTATATAAGAAAATATTTCCAAACTCTCTGCTTATAACTCTATTCATTCCAGTTGTGCTTGCAACAACTTGTTTCCCTAAAGTCAAGAACTCAACAAATTCTTGAGACCAATGAGACTTAAGATTTACTGACTGCCTCCTATGTGCCAGGCTTCATTCAGTTTACCTCATTTAAATCTTAGTGTGCCTAGGAGGACTCTCTTTGTATAGGCTGTCCCCAGAAGCAGATCTGGAGACAGCAATTCAAGTGCAAGTTGTTTATCCGGGAGGAGTATGAGAAACTGATAAGGAAAAAGGAGGCATTACCAAAGGTCTGTTATCAATGGGTGTCTAGAGCTTAATCCCACAGGAAATGATGTAAAATATGTCTCTAATTTACTATGATGGTGATGATAATGAAGATGTAATGACGGTGATGGTGATGATGGTGATAGTGGTGATGTAGTGATGATGATGGTGATAATAATGGTGGTGACGATGATAGTGATAGTGATGGTAATGATGTAATGATGATGGTGGTGATGATGATGATGATTCTGTAATGATGGTGATAATGGGGATGGTGGTGGTGATAGTGGTGGTGGTGAGGATGATGATGGAGATGTTGGTGATGATGGTGACAGTGGTGATGCAGTATTGATGATAATGATATGATGATAATGATAATGATGATGATGGTGATCAGTCCTTTCTTAAGTTTGAAGTATAGTTTGTATTTCAATGGAATTTCTGTCTTTGTAGAATACATTCTTGGATATTGAAAACCCCAAAGTAGGAGATTCAACTTTAAGACATATGCAATATGAACAATAAATAGATGAATTCATAACAAGTATGTTCTGGAATCAAGAGAAATTCAGCCCAATATTTTATGCCTTCCACAGAATGTCTTGTAGGATATTAATCCCAATGAAAGTAGAAGTTAATACTGCATTGAAGCACCTAGAAAGGGGCTGATACATCGTAGCCTCCAAAAAATCTTTGTTGAGTGAAGGCTGTGTGTAGACAGTGTGTTCAGTGATGACCCTGTGGAAGTCTAGCAGACCTTTTTTATTAAGAAGTGTTAAATTTCAGTATAGTTTTTTGGCATCATTTTGTTTGCAAATATTTGTCTTAGGTTAGAGTACAACCACACAGAGTGAACTGTATAAATCTTAAATATAACATCCTGTTGAAGTTTTACAAAGTGAACACACCCATGTAACCACCACCAAGATCAAGGTGTGGGGCATTACCTGCACTCCAGAAGCCTCTCTCATGCCTGTTTCACAAAATTATCCCTCAAAATAAGCCCTCTTGACTTCTACCACCATAGGGTAGCTTTGCTTATTTCTGAATGTCATTTAAGTGAATCATGCAGTATTACTATTTTGTCTTTTTTTTTTTTTTGCTCAGTATTATGTACACGATATTCATTCATGTTTCTGCATATAGTAGCACCTCATTTCTTTCCATTGCTGTGAAGAATTTCATTGCAAGACTATGGCACAATTTATTTATCCATTCTACTGTTATTGGACATTTAACTCATTTCCAGCCTTTTATTACTATGTTAATGGTGCTACAAACATTCTAGTACATTCTTTTGAACTCATTTTTTTAAGTGTTTACCAAGAAATGGAATCCCGAAGTTCCAGGGTGAGAGTATGTTTAGTTGTAATGGGTTCTGAGAGACACTTTTCTGGAGTGTTTGTGGAGATGTGCGCTCCACCAGCAATTTGTGCATGTCCTGGATCTGCAGTCTGTCATATGCTGGCTCAAATCTTGTTCTTGCTGCTTCTGAGCTATGTGATAGTGCAGTTCTGAGAGTTTCAATAACTTGACCGTTGATAACTGTAAAAAGAATTATAACTTGTCTACTTTATGCTTGCAGAGTGCATGTGTTTACATATGTAGAAAAAGAACATACTAAGTACAGTCCTGGCTTCTAGTGTGTGTTCAAAAAATGATAGCTCTGATTATTCTTATTGTATTTATCTAAAACATTTAGTGCAACATGCTACCTTCTTCTGAAAAAATCATAAATTTGGTGTAATTAGGTTATTTAATTTTGATGTTTTTACAAGAGGAAGGATGTGATTTGAAGCAAGTGTTGGGGGTCTATGAGCTGTATCTTGGAGATGCCCTCTTAGGAACGGTGCAGATTGTCTGACACTGTGTTGTTTTGGAGAACACGGGGTTTCCACGAGTGCCTATCAAGGGTAGAGTAATTATTGTCTGTGACAGAACACATCAGTCAGCTAAAATTATCATTCTAGCCAAGCATGTAACTAGGATTAGCTAAATATGCAATCATGAAAAATGCTTATGAGGTTAAAGATTTTTCTTCCCTTTCACATGGTTACTGGGGCCATGAATAAATGATTGTCTTGGTAGCTTCATTTCCTACAAGGTTTCCTCCTCACTCCATTGTCGGAACATGCTGACTTTTCTACATCTCAGGGTCTCCTCCTGAAATAACTATCTCCTCTTTTGCCAGTGACTTTGTTTTTAGCCCAGCCCAGAGGTCAGCCCCTCAATGTCATCCTCTCTCCTGCTGGTGCCTGAGCTGCTGGAGAAATCTGTCCCCCTCCCTCATGCACATGCCATTGCTCTGTGGCCCACTGCTTCTCTTGGTGTTCTAGGGGCTTCTCAGAGCCAGAGATTTCTAAAGTTCACATCTGTGACTCCTGTTGCCTACCCAATAAATGACTGATAAATTAATTGACTCACAGAACATAAAACAGGACATCTCTGATCTAACTCCAAACATCTATTCTATTCCATTCTATTGTATTGAATGCAATCTTACTGGGTGCGGACTTGCTCCAGGTCATTTAGAGAGGCAGGATAGAGCAGTGGTCAAGTACATGGGCTTCAGGTTCAAGCATGTTTGCTGGCTTTACAGACTGTGCTGGGCCTGTCTGGGCTGCAACTGCTCCTCTGCAATCTAGAACTGCCCTGGGATTTCAGTGGCACCTGTGATAGTGGCCACTTGGCTTCCACAGACAGGAAGGTTGACAGTCTGTTCCATGGCACTGATGACAAAAGACTCTGGGAACCAGGTTCCAGCAGAAGATGATGCCTTGGGACGTTGCTGCCAGACCTGGGGAATGTCTGGGTGGGACAGTGCCTGGGAATCTATGAGAAGCTATTATTGGGTGAATGGCTGAGACCTTTGTGGGCAAAGGACAAAGACATAGAAATCAAAAGTAAAAGAAATTTTATTTTTTAGAAGATGCCCAAACTCTCTCTACTCTTCTTGCTCCAGCACCTGACATGCCTGGAAAATTTTCAAAGGCCATAATCAGAGAGGCTAAACAGCATCATCTGTCTTCCCTCAGTGGAGTTCACCTCCAGGTTCTTAAAGGGGCCCCACACAGACTGTATGGATGAAATGTTTCATTGACTTCCCTACTAGCTCATCATCCCGCCTGTTATCTCAAAGTGCTAATGAAAACAATTCTCTAAATCAGACGTTTTGCTCATTCTTTCCCAACGTCTGGATCAGTGAGATAACAGGAAAAATTAGTGAATATTTCTCCACTGGTAGAAGCTGCATAATTGCAGACATGAGGGAGTGTGAGGGAGGGCCTGGAAGCAGGAGCTCCAATACCCATCCTCCACCCCCACTCCCTACCATCCCACCCCTACCCCCTACCTCTGTCTGCATGTTTCCAGCAACAGCAGAGAGCTGTGTCCCAGGTTACACCCCAGATGCCAGACTGAGATATCAACCCTGTTCAGAGCCAGCATGCTGGACTTGAGAGCCCAGGGGAAACATTTCAGGTTTTCACAAGAGATGGGCAGCAGTTGGTTCACATAATATGAAGAAACACTCCCACACATGATAGACAGAATAGCAACAGCACCCAGGAAAACTGCAGATCAACATTGCCAGCCCCCAGGGACTCAGGTGACAACTAGAGGTCACAGCTCACCTGCCGGGACAGATGTCACTCAGAGGAGCAGAGAACATCAAGCACTTTTTCCCAAGGCGGAGTGTTGGGGCTAGCTCCTCATCCAAGAGTCCCACTTCCTTGCTTGTTACCTTTAAGACCTGAATGCCCTTCTCTGAGTGGGGACCTGGTGGGATGACCAACTGTCCTGGTTTGCTCAGAATTAAGGGGGTTTCTGGGACACAGAACTTTTGGTTTTAAAACTGGGACAGTCCCAGGCAACCTCAGATGGAGGACTTTAGTAATATAACCAGAAAAGTTCTGAGTGAATGGGATGAGCTGGTGGCCCTGGGTTTGGTGGGCTAGGAGATCCATTTTGCTTTTGTGCCTGTTCTTCACCCCTGCTGCAAGCTTGGCACAGGTGCAGACCCTACATGTCTAAGGGCCTGGCATCCTAACAGCTGCTCCCATCCTGTTTATGCAGCCCCTGGTCCCAGAACCCTCCATGCTCTGACCAAAAGGGGTAGCCCCCTTGACATGTTCTTTGTTCCTAAAGTCCATCTATCACCACGAGTGCCCCCTATACCTAGCCCTTCCCACTGCCTTGGTGCTGCTGTTTCCTGATTTCAAGACATATTTCCCAGTGGAGACCAGGATAGAGACTGGCGTCTCCCTTCATGGCAGCTTCACACCTCCCCACATGGCATGTCCAGCCCCCTTCTCCACTTCACCATTTTCCACTTTCATGATTCTCATGAAAGGTGATGCCTCTCAGAGAAATCACCTGGGTGGTATCCCCAAGACAGGAAAGGGAAGAGAGTAAATGTGCTGAACTCCTCCATGGCCTCAATGCCTCATCAATAATCCTGACCTGAGACCCTGAAGACCCCAGTAAGCATTGCCTTACCTCTCACTTCAGAGGTTTTTTTTTTGTAAGGATAGATGTGTGAAGCTCTGAGTCCAACCATTGGTGCAGAGTAAGCACTATGAGAATTAGCTCTTCCTATTGCTTCATCCATCCATCCCTCCCTCCACCTCTTGCCCATCCATCTATCCATCCATCCATCCATCCATCCATCCATCCATTTATCCATCTATGCATCCATCTAACCATCATCCATCCATTACCCGGATATTCGTCCGTTCATTCACCCACCTGTCCATCCATCCACCATCCACCATCCATCCATATATCTATCTGTCCATCCATCCATCCATCCATCCATCCACTGACCCATCTTTCCTTCCTTCCTCCCTCCCTTCCTTCCCTCCTTCTTTCCAACCACACCTGTCCATCCATTTTATCCACCTACTCGCCATTCATTCATTCCATCTATCCACTCACCTGTCCATCCATCCACTACATGGCCTTCCTTCCTTCCTTCCTTCCTTCCTTCCTTCCTTCCACCCAACCACCTGTCCATCCATTTATCCACCCACCCACCATTCATCCCACCTAACGACTCACCTATCTATCCATCTACCCCACCATGGTCAGTCAGCCTCTGACCTTTGCATGACTGCCTTCTGAATTCACTCAGAGTCCCCCTATCATGACGACTGCCCTTGACTGTTTGATTCAGAATGAGAGAGAGAGAGAGAGTGTCTCTGAGCATGCAGATGTGGTAGCCTCACAGATGTGGGTCAGGAAGGTCAAACTGGCTCCACTGTGAAGGGCAGATGTTCCTGAGAGGAAGGCCTTCCCCTCCTCTGGAGATGAGGGCAGTGAGCTAACTCTGAAGCAAAGCTAACAGCCCTTGGCTGATCCTGCTTGTGGATATTCTAGCCTCAGGGACCAGACTCAGGACCTATCCAGCCATACTCACCCTCCATGGGACTATGTTCTGGTTTCTAAACAACTGACTAGACTAGCTGCATTTGCCACTGAGCCTTGAGCAGTGAAGGAGAGGAAAGGTTTGGTGTTGGTTATGACTTTTGCATGACAGGGGGAGGGGAGAATGGGGGCGGGATGCTGGTTGTGCATTTTCCTGGAGCTGGACCGCTTAGTTATCCCCCACAAAGGAGTGGAGGTGGAGAGGGAACCACCTGCAACTTACCATCTAAAGTATACAGCTATTTTCACCCAGGATCTGCCTCTACATGAAAATAATGATGCTATTGAGCAAAAATTTCCCCAAATTACAGTAACGAATTTGCCCTATAGAGAATTTTATAAGGGGACATGAGCTAAAGGTAACATTCTAAGTGGGTGTCAAGGGAACAAAATAAAACCTGTAATTAGGTATTTAAGGCTGTTCCAAAATGCCAAATCAGACTCATTATTCCTCAAGATTCCCAGTGTCCACTCTGATTGGTGGGGCCAGTGCAGACAGCCCTTCTGGTGTTACATGCACACCCTTTCTTATCTCCAGAGGGTTCATTTCCACCACAAATGCTCCTAGAAGCAATAAATACATTGATTGATTTTCCAGGTGATTGTCCTCACAGAAGAGCAGTGATAAAACATGCTTGGATAACAATGCCGCTCTGCTAAATTCCTCCTCTTGTGTGAAGCAGTCTTTAAGAAAGCAGTCCCCCCTCTCTCATTGTGGCCCTGGAGGTGAGATAGACACAGCATGATGCTGGACCACTTGCACTTCCAATTACTTTCTCAGACAGCTGATGATGATCATCTGCTCCACTTGGTTGGGGCTGGGCAGGGGTAGGAGGCTGATTGCCAGCACCCGACCCAGGTACCTGACCCATGGGCTGGGCCCCCAGACCCAATATTGGAGTCATTTCTTATGGCTTATGTTTCCTTTCTAATGGCCCTGGCTGGATGTGAAAGAGAAAAAGGCAACACACATGCCAACCAAGAACATTTTATTCTCCATCTTTTGTGATAATTCCTTTTGCCTGGGGCTTCATTTTTGAATTAGTGTCTTCCAGGGGAAAAAGAAGCAGGAGCCCAACATGAGCAAGGAGTCATAAACAAGTCATTACTACTCTGATGTTCCTCTGGCTGCTACTGAAGTTAATGTCTCAGTGTCAGGTGGGGAAGGAGAGACCCATACATGGGGCGGTGGAGGCTAGGGAGGGGAGACTTAGTCAGGCCTTCCAAGTGGGGCTCTGCCTGGGACCCCAGCCTCCTTCTCCATCCCAGATAGAACCCCACAGTCCATCGTGCCCCATCCAGACCTTCCTACAAGGTGTCTGCTTCTGGGCATGTGGACGAGAAAGCTGGAGGCATGTTGTGATGGTACCTGGGCTTTATTTCAACCAGGAATGGCAGGACATGATCATAGATCCCCAGAATCAAGAGGCATGCCATACCACGTAGAGCTATACAGGGAAGCACCACAGTCAACCAGGAGGCAGAGGGAGGAGGGAAAGTATGGGCATGGGCCTTTACTATGGTTTCTGTGGGAAGGAACAGGTAAAGCAGGGTGATCAGGCTTAGGGCTGTCTAGTGTGAGACCTCAGTAGGTTCTGCGGGGAAAGGGCTGCCCTCCGTTGTCTGCATCAAGAGGAGGTGGAGTGCAGGCTCTGGGTTGGTTGGTCTGCATATTTGCCATCATTTGCCAGCTCCAGGAACTGGCTGACCCTGGAGGAGCCATCTGTCCAGGCTCACAAGGCCCTAGATGTCAGAGCATCAGGAATACAGCAAATGAAAAGCATGGTTAATACAGGATAGGAGGTGAATGCCTTGGGTTGAGAGAGTAGAGTATCAGTCTTCCTTTTATAGGGAATTTATTATAAGCCAGGAGTTTTTGGTACATTAACTCACATATTTTGTGCTATGGTCCTAAGTGGTGGGCATTTATACTCCTTTCACAAATGAAGAAACCAGGCCTCAGAAATGTTCAAGGAATTATCTGTATTCACGTAGCTGAACAGTGGCTCCTCCAGACCTGTACCACGTCCCTGACCATTCCCTGCACCCAAACTGACTCCCCCTCCTGCTGTGAATGCCTGTCTTACCCTTTGGTACACCCTGGATCCTGGATGGCAAATCCCTCCTCCTGGTCCCACCAGGGACTGAATTGCACTCAATTGAATGGTTGACTCATTCGTTTCACACATAGCCACTGAACGGCTCCCGAGTGCCAGGCACAGACCTAGGGAAGTGGAGCCGAGCGTATGCAGAAGAAATAGGATCTTACACTGCTGGTGCCAGCAGGGACCCTGGGCTTGGAGAAATATGAGGGAGGCCTCCCCTGAAACAAATAAGTCATTCATTGTTAGATAGATGTGTACTTTTAAGTGGAAGGCAATGGGGACTCTTCGTTCATGGGAAGCCAGGCGTGCAAAGTCTCTCCAGCTCACTTGCCTTTCTGCACTTTGGTGGTACACAGATTGATAGACCAAGTCAGGACAAAAGGCACAGGAGGACCTCTGAGGCACACCTGCACAGAGCACACGGCCTGCTAGATGAATTTCCAGCCTCCTCCTATTCATCAGCTGCTGACTGGCTGTGCTGTCTTGCGTATTTATTTGGGCCTTTGGTGGGACTCGGAATGTAGCTGGAGCATGATTGGCCCTGCGGCCACTGGCCTGAGATGTGTCAGGACACCAAACAAGTTTTCACTGTGAGTTGCCAGCCCAGCGTTGCTCACTGGGCTTGAGGCCGAGCCTTGTCCTGGCCTGAGTCCTCTCTGGGAGGAGGGCGTGATGTGGGGGCAGAGGTGATCCAAGGACCACAGGGTTATGGGTCCACTTCACCTCCTCCCAGATGTCCACAATGACAGGGTCAAAGTTGGGCCTCTCTTCTTTGACCAAATAATTACTTTTGGAAGAAACCAAAGAAATGCACTGCGTTTCTCAGTGCAGCCCCTGGTTTGCCCCTTGGGTATCTAGTCCCGGGGCCCAGAGGAAAATCCACATCCTAACTGGGGTCCTCTGCCAGGGAAACTTCCAGCTGTCTATTGGAGCCTTGCAAACACGATCAGCTGAATAAGGATGTAGAGAAGGAACATAGCCAGCTGTCCCTGGGCTTCCCAGAGCCAGAGCGATGGCCTGTCCCTCTTCACCACATGCAGGCACCACCAGCTGGCCCCCGTCCTTCCTCCTGTGGGAAGGGTGATGCCAGGAAGGGGCAGGAGCTCTGGGCTATGCTGGGCCCTGAGACAGCATCTCGGCCCCAAAGGCAGGCTGAGTACTGACTCCAGGCAGAAAGGGACCCTCAGGGGACCCAGCTCTGAGCAGGTGGGACCAGCCGTCTTCTTCCTCCTGCTTCTGCATGGTGGCTGCATGCTGAGAAACCCTGCAGAGACCTCTCCTTCCTAGTGTGGGCCTCCAGCCATGATGGATGCACAGAGGGATAGACGGAGGACTCCCTGTGGACCGGGCTCTCGGGGATGCCAGCCTTGCCCAGGAGGCCTCTGCTTTAGACGCCCTCCTTCCACTTCTCTCAGGGCCTCCCTGACTCCTGACCAAGAATTCCTGTGGGAAGCAAGCTTGCCTTCACCCCGCAGGGCCTGTCATTTTCCTTGTGTGGAATTCTACTGTGGCACTTTCCACCAGACCAATTAAGTGCTGACCAGCTACCATTTTTGTCACCAGCTTGTGATGTCTCAGGGGTTCTGGACTCTCTCTGGGCTACCATGGCTTCCAGTCTCTAGCCCTGGGCTGGGTGCCTGCTGTGAGCTCCATCAATACTTGGAGACTGAGGGGTACCTGGGTGGCTCAGTGGTAGAGCATCTGCTTTGGCTCAGGTTGTGATCCTAGGGTCCTAGGATCGAGGCCTGCATCGGGCTCCACGCAGGGAATCTGCTTCTCCCTCTGCCTAAGTCTCTGCCCCTCTCTCTGTGTCTCTCATGCATATATAAATAGAATCTTTTAAAAAAAGTACTTGGAGACTGAGTGAGGGTAGCGGTGAATGGATGAGTGAGTGGGGGGGTGCTAGTTCCTGGCTCTGCAGGACCCCAAATGTCATGCTCAGGCATATGTGGACTTCAAGTGGGCTGACAGCTGGCTGAGCACAGACATCCCAAGGGAAGTGTGAACTCGATTAGCAGGTTCTGCATATGGAGAATCAGCTGGTATAGCAGAGCAGATGAGGGTCAGTGAGTCCTAAAAGGGTGCTGGTGAAGGGCAAATGGGGGGACAGGCTAGAGCCCAGCAGGATCAACGGGTAATGCATCTGGGCCACACAGAATCTGGGGAAACACTTTGGTCACATGCTCCACACAACTGGCTCCCCCAGGACCTGCTTGGTCATTAGCCTCATCGGCAGCACCTGGTGGGGGCAGAGCAGGGCAGGGGCACCCAGGCCTCTCATCCCAGGCAGGTAAGACGCCAAAGGGGCTGCCCCCTTGGGGCCAGCTTTGGTCCCTGCTGCATCCTGGCCTCACCCTTGTTACCACCTAAGTTGTGGAGTGACATGCACGGAGACTGGGTCGGACCAGGGTTTTCCTGCTGAGGGCTGGGGGAACTCGTCTCCTGGTGGCAGAGTCTCACATGGGGATGTGTGTGAGCAGACAGGGCATGGTGGCCACTCAGGTCATCTGAGGAGGCTTCCTGGACACCACCTGCCTCCACTGGGTCTGAGATTTGAGGGTAAGAGGCCACAGCTCCTCAGTCAGAATGTGGTGACTTGTGCCCCCCATTTCCCAGCTGTCTGCATCCTACTGCTTGAGATAGCCAAGGGTACAGATGACCGACTGAGGGACAGGCTGTGGTTCTGGCTATGCTGTGACAGGTGGCATCTGCACAAGATGTCTGAAGTGGACATTTCTCTCAGAATAACAGCTCATCCTCAACCTGACTGACAGGCAGTGGTGCTTCCTGTGGCTTTGTAACAAAGTGCTGCAAAGTTAGTGTCTCAAAAGCACATGGATTTATTATCTCACAGTACTGGGGGGCAGAAGTCCCAGAGTCAAGGTACTGACAAGATTGGTTTCCTTCTGGAAGCTCTAGGAGAGAGCCTAGTTTGTGCAGGCACCTGCACCCCTTCCCCCATCTTCCAAGCCGGTGGGAAGCTTCTTCTAATCTCTCTCCCCAACTTCTTCTGATTCTGGTCTCTCTGCCTAGCAAGAGACTCTACTACATTGAGACCACCTGCATCATTTGGGAGACTCCACCCCAAAAAACATTAACCTAATTATATCTGCCAAACTCCTCTCACCATGTAAGGAACATATTTCAGGTTCCAGGGATTAGGATGGGGACATCTTTGGGGGACATCATTCAGCTGATCAGCTGATCATAGCCGCCTTCCCTGTGCCCTCTCTTCCTGGCCATCCTTATTCCTTCCCTCTGCTCCACATTGGCTTCCATACTCTTACTTGACTATGTCAGCTATGCCCTTGCCTCACCATTCCCTCTGCCTGGAGTGCTTTTTCCGCAGCTATCCATACAGTCTGCTCCTTACTGCCTTTGGGTCCCTATTTTTTTTAAGACTTTATTTATTCACTCATAGACACACACACACACACACACACACACACACAGAGAGAGAGAGAGAGAGAGGCAGAGACACAGGCAGAGGGAGAAGCAGGCCCCACACAGGGAGCCCGACATGGGACCCGATCCCGGGTCTCCAGGATCATGCCCCGGACTGAAGGCAGCGCTAAACCACTGAGCCATCTGGGCTGCCCCTTTGGGTCCCTATTTGATTGCCTCTTCCTTTGGCCCCATACTCAACTACAGTACCTCCTAGGCTGCCCTCCAGTGCTGTCCCCTGATGCATGTGTACTATGTGTTTGTTATCATTTAAGAGTATCTATCTGTGCCATCCTGCATGTTGGTCACTGGTCACTTGTGGCTATTTAAAGTTAAGTTAGTTAAACTTAAATAAAAGAAACAATTCCAGTTACTCATTGCAGTGGCCACATTTCAGGTGCTCAGAGGCCAGATGTGCAGCATAAATAGAGAACATTTCCATTGTCCCAGGAAGTTCTGCCGGACAGCATTGCCCTACATGGTCAATGTATATAGAATCCATATAGAATGCATCTCTTGTATACCCTCAACTAGAACCTGAGCTGCCCATGAGGACAGAAATGCTGTCTCATTTGTCTGTGGCTATGTTCCCAGCTTTTAACAGGGCCTGGCACCCAAGGAGACCCTTGTGGGCATTCACTGAAAGGATGACTGTGTTGCCAGAACCCTGTCTGCCTTCAAGGTGATGTACTTGAAGGGTCACAGTGGGGCTGCTGTGACCCTACATGTGCCTGTTCAAGGCCACATCAGCAATGCTGCCAGCCCCACTTCCAAGTGCATCGCTGTTAGTTCCCACTTACATAGCCTCTTGCACTTCCTGTGCACATGCTGATTGCACTTGCCTGTCTCAGTGGAGTTAGGAGTGGCTGTGAGACTTTGGCTAGTGGTATTTGAGTGGAGGGGACATGACTTAGCTCCAGGGGGAAGCTTGAAGAGCCAGTTTGTGATTTTCCTGTCCTCTGCTTCCCTCAGCCACAGTGACCAGCAGCATCCCAGATAGTGGCTATTCTGTGGGTAGAGCAAGGCCCCTATCCAGTAGACTTGCAGTCACAAGTGTGAGTAAGGAATAAATTTTTGTAGTTGAAGTCATCAGTTTTGGGTTGTTTCTTACACAGCTCAGCCTACTCCACCCTGACCAATACAACTGCTTACTCTGTGCCAGATGTTAGGAGCTTCCACGTGCTATGAGGTGCATCCAGTCCCATTATAGGTGGGTAAACAGAGGCTCCTGGAGGCTCAATGACTGACCAACGTCAGGTCCACAAGTGTGTCCTGATGTCCTGTCCTTCACAGGGTCTGGGTGCCTCCCATTCTGCAGCTCCATCATTGCTCATGCACTCTAGTTGCCTTTCTCCCCCAACAGACTGTGAGGTTTGAGCAGGGACATGGTCCATGTCAAATTATTTCTAATACCCTGGGGCTCGGTGTAGTTCCTGGCCCAGAATCATGGAGTCATCACTGAATAAAACTGAATTTGAAGCTAGATGGTGAAAACAGCTGGAAGCAAGTGTCTGGGAGGAAACCCCCTGCCCCCAGCCACCTCAGCTTCATTATTGGGGCCCCACAAATTAAACTGACAAAGACAGAATAACCAGAGAAACAAACAGAAGTTTAATAACACATGCATCACACACGTGCGCATGGGCGCACGAGTGCACACACACACATACACACGGAGGAGCTCTCAGAGGGAGTAACTCAAAGGCATGGTTAGAACTCAGGCTTATATAAAATCTTAGCAATGGAACAACACATTTGAGGAGAAGTGACAAAGCAAATGAAGAGGGCTTTGAGTCTCTAGGGTGGCAAATTCTGGGCAGACAAAGACATGGGGGAGTGGAAGATAAGGGGTGCTTGGCAAGGTCTGTTGTGTAGATGCCTCTGGTTCTGTCTTTGGTGCTGATCAGGGTTTGGTGTTGTCTCTGGTGATTAACTTCTGTCCTTCCTGGCACAGAGGGGAGGGGGACACTTTCATAAATTCATGTCTTGCTTCTAGGCATAGAGAGAGCAGGGAGCTTTTCTTGTATCTGCTTCTTCTCAATTGTCTTCAGCTCAAAATAATCCTAATGCTAAAGTGGTGTATTTGGGGGTTTCCTGTTCTGCTGCCCTACATAAGTTACAGGGACTGCAACACCAGCAGCAAGGTTCAGCTGCTGCAGTCAGTCCCTGGCCTGGGGTGGGAGGTGCCCCCCTCTGCTCTTTGCAGAAAGCAGAGTGATGGTCATGGTGCACCAACCTCTGAGGCTGTGGAGTGGCTGGGGGGTGGGGGCTGTGCATTAGCTGGTGTGGATTTTTCTTTCCTCCCCGTGCACACTTGTGCTGCTCCCCCCTGATCTGTTTCTGCGGGGTTTCCATTTAACCCAAGGTCTGTAGCCTTAACTTGTTTTTCATGCATAGGCTTTCCTGAGCCTCTTGTGTTCCATTAATTCTTAGCTGACCTTTCTCCCTTTCTCTCCTTCCCTTTAGAATACTAGCTTAGCATCACAATTCAAGACCAGTGAACACAGTTTCCATCCTCAAGTGCAGTGTCTTTCTCCTACCTTTCTATCTAGATGAAGTGATTGCACACATTATCAGCTCAGTACTTAAACATCCTCCCCCTACCTTTGTGCTTAACTCATCAGCATAAGTGCCAGTGGGAAACAGTGGGTTCCCCTCTGCATCTGTACTGGGCTCAGTGCCCAGGTAATGGAGGCTCGGTGCACCAGTGTGGTATGTGGGGTGTGGGAGGCTCTGCTTTACTAAGTTCACTGAGCTAGCTTATACCCTTCTCTCTTCTCCAGAGCTCAAAATATTCTGCTCATCCATGTGAGGTCCCCCAGGTGGGGGCTGTGCTGAGGGAGCTCCTGAGTGGAGGCCTCTGAGCACAGGGAGAGATTTCCCTGGAAGCAGACCAAAGCTCAGGCCCATCCTTCCCTGCCCACCCCCCCACACACCCCCACCCCATTCCCGGGGCCCAGAGGAGGAGCCTCCCTGCAGGGGTGGTGAGCTTTCATTTTCCTTGTGGCACAAACTCCCTGAGGCTTCCAAGTCTTCTCCATGCTGACAGGAGGTTGCTAAGCTGTCCTCTGTGTCCTCCCTTCTGTGTTCTGAACCCTCTTCCCGGAGTCATGCTCTCCTTTGGGTTGTGGCTGTGCTTTTTCTTTTTTGTTCCTGTGGGCTCTGCTGCTCTGAGTAGCTGCTAACACAGGGCCTTGGGTGTCACTGGGACCACAGGATAATCCACAAGGAGAAAGCCCTTTCTCTGCAGTCTCTGCCAGAGCTGGGGAGCCCAGTGCAATCCCAGGGCTCTCCATCATCGAGGCTGCTTTCCTGTTCCTACTGCAGAGATGAGAGACATATGCCAATTCATGGCCTGAGGACTAAGGAGGTGATATGAGTCTGAAGTGTTTATTTGGGTAAAAGGAAACACACATGCAGATTGCCCTTAATGGAGGCTAAAAGTGGACTTGGAACTAGATTCAGGATGTGGCTCTGGAAGAGAAAAGGGTCCAGGACAGAAAAAGGACCTAGAGTAAAATTCACTTATCAAAATCAATGTGTCCTGGCTGTGGGTGGGGGATACGCAGAGAGGTGCTGGAGTTTCTTCTGCAGGGACGGCCATAATTTGGACATTTCAAAGCAGAGGGAGGGACAGTCAGCTGGACCTGGGCCCTCTCCACCGTCACCAAAGCTGTTGTGTCCCCTTCCTGGGCTGGCAGCCGCCTTGACATTTCTTTTCCTCAGTGTGATTCAGTCCGGCCAGCCTGAACTTCCTCCCGGGAGAGCTGAGCTGGCGCGTGGTGGTTTCAAAGGCTGTGTCTCTCCCACTTTGAACAGGAGTCCCATCTCTGGGATATTAATAATGGATCAAAGCTGCTCTTCCTCCAGTCCCCTCTCCTTTTTAACAGGCAGGATGCTGGGCCTGGAACAGCATGTTGGTAAATTTGGAGGGATTGTCCCCCATCCAGTGCTCTGTAGGAAGAATGCCAGGAGTTTGGGGACTTCCCTGAATTTGAAAAACAGTCCCATTGGCAAGGAGACTAGGGCTTGGAGCTAAGGCAGCAGAATAGGAGATATATTGCAATAAGTTTTCTTCTCCTGAGTCAATGTCTGCCCAGAGGAAGGATGATAGGGAGAACAGGGAAGCCAGGTAGAGACCATTGGAAATTTTGGTTGAGAAAGAATACCTAAAGACCAGGCCTGTCCTGCTGTCATAGCTTCAGGTCATGTGGGACTTGGTGACAGAAAGGGCAGGTGCTTCCTGCAGAGTCCTCAAGAGATGAGGACAGAAAAGAGGGGCACCTGCTTACTTTCCAGGGATATTCACATCAGAGGGTGGGCACCCTCACAACACCACACTGCCCTTGGTCTTTGCCACTTAGCCAAGGCCTCATCTCCACATCCTGGATGGGCAGGTTCAGGGGAGGGGTCATCCCAGGTTCTCAGGCTTTCTTGTCCCCATGGGACTTGTTTTAAAGGCCTATTTGCAAAGGTGTCAAGCATGGTCCAGCCCTCACTGCCCCATCTTGGCTTCAGTTGGGAGGGCTGAGGAGAACTGTGTCCAGCATTTTACTCCTTGCTTTTTATTCCAGGAACCAGGGATGTCACTGTCTCTCTGGGGCCAGGATTTCTAGGCCTACACAGGGCACTCTGGATGGAGGCTCAGTGTGAGGAGTGGCTTGTCTAAGGCACCACAGCCCCCTCCCCAACAGGACACTGGGCTCAGCTTCTCCTCAGAGAGGTTTGAAGCTAGGCCCCTGAGATCACCAAAGGGGACCAGAGCTGGTTCTTGTTCTTGCACATCTTCAAAACCAGCCTGTTTTTCTCCTGGGCTGAAGAACTGGGGCCATGGGCCGAGTCAAGCCCTTGAGCAGAGGAGTCACTCAGCAGCATTGTGAATACTCCGGGATCCAGGGCTACGCCATCCAATACGGTGGCCAGTAGTCAAATGGCATTATGCAAATAAAAAATTGTGTTAGTGAAATTAAATGAACAGTTAAGTCTCCTGCATACTAATCACATAGAAAATGCTCAACAGCCATATCATAGAACATGCTCATCAGCTAGAAGTTCTGTTCAACAACACTGCTACCCCTAACCTTACCTCCTGTCCTGAAATACAGTCCCTAGCCAAGACCTGGCCAGAGTTACTGTCCTCTCATAGCTGAGCTAAGATTCAGAGGCCCCTCAAGAACCAGTGTCCACACTGTATCCTGTCCTTGAGTGTCCCCAGAGGCCTGCATGTCAGAGCTGGCTTGAACAAGGAATAAGAGAAGTGTCCCTTGGGCCTCCACAGGCCAGGCCATTTCCTCTCAACGAACTTGTGAGTAGAGGGAGCTGTAGGTGGGGGTGTCTGAGGAGCCCTGGTTTTGGCCTTGCCCTGTGGCCCATCCCAGAGGAGGAAGGAGATGTTGTCACTGCCTGACCAAATCTCAGATGGCATCTGGCTGAGGCCCTGGGTGAGGCATGCAGTCGGCTTAGCTACAGGAAGCATCCCAATGAGAACAAGATGTTTTGTTCATTTATCCTTCATGACATTCCTGCTATACCTCTGCCTTGATTCACCTATGCATCTGGGCCAGCTGCTGGTTCCCTTGTGAAACCTGCCCTCCCAGAGGCCTCCCAGTCTCCCTGCAGCTCCTCTCCTGCCTCTGGTTTGGCTGCATGAGTAGGTGGGAAGCTGGTCTGTCTGAGAGTGGGTTGGATTCTCCAAACATAAGGAACATTAATGTTCATGGTTGCTCATTCCTCCAGGGGACACTTGCAGGAGGCCACCTGTGTTCCCACAGGCATGGATGTGCTGAAGCTCCCAGTCTGGAAAAGGAGTCCTGCAGGAGCTCCAATGCTTACCATTTAGGTGGTCAAGGCTCCAGAGATAAGTGCATCATCTGTGAGCTTCTGGTGCTACTTGGAAGCTGTGGATCTGCAACATTGCTCCATAGAAAATAGCCTTTTCTATGTTGGACATCTCTGGTCCTTGCTGCCCTGTCAGAACTGCGGAGGTTTTTCCTGTTTGCATCCAGTAGCCAAGGATCTACCCAGGCGGCACAGTCTTTGGGATGGCCGCCAGGAGCTGGGTAGCAAGTAGCCCCACTATGCAAGGTTGAAATCACTCAGGGTGGGTTTTAGTAAAAGCCCTCCCATGGCCTGGATTCACTACTTCACTCTCTGAGTGTGTTGTCCTGCCTTTAGAATGGGATAATAATAGTAGCCTTCCATGGTTGTTAGGAGATTTACATAAATAAATGCAAAGCAGCCAGAGCATGGAGAAGAATGTAGGGGTGAAGACTCTGTGTTCAGGATGCCTGCTTGATATTTTGGCTCTGTCACTTTACACAGCCTGGGTGACCTTAGGAAAGTCACCAAATGTCTCCAGGCCCAAGAAAAACTTTCTGTTCCAGGGGATTAGAGTAGGTGCTAAATGGGATAATGCACGTGAGACAGTTAGCACCATGCCAAGAATATGTGTCATGCTGGAGGAGACAATAGCTTCCATGCTGCAGTGATTCTTTCTTGCATTCTTTTCCTTTTCCTTTTCTTTTTCTGCATATCATCACTCAGTTTGTTTTAAAGTTATTTTAATGGTGCTTTATTGAGACATAATCTACATACCATGAAATGCACAATTTTAAGTGAATAGTTAGTTGGATTTTGACAATTATATCTTACCCAAATCAAGATATAGAACATTTTCATCACCCCAGAAAGATACCTCCTGCCCCTTTGCAGTCAACATTTCCTTCCTAACCCCTGCAGGCAACTATTGATCTGACTTCCATCACCACAGATTCATTTTGTTTGCTCTTGAACTTCACATAAATGGAATCACAGTTTGCACTATGTTGTGTCTGGCTTCCTTCATTCCATGTAATGGTCTTGAGATTCGTCCAAGTTACTGTATGCATCAGCAATTTGTTCTTTTTTTTTTTTTTTTTGTCCTGAGTTGAATTCCTCTGAATGGATATACTACAGTTTTCCCATCTATTGATAAGCATCATTTGGGTTATTTCCAGGGTTTTGCTATTATGAATCAAGCTGCTGTGAACATAGGTTCTTTTATCAGTCTTTTGATGGACATGTACACAGTTGGATCTTGACTATGCCTGGGAATAGAATTGCTGGGCCTTAGGGCAAATGTATATATTTACACAAGAAATGAATACAAGAAACTATGGAAGGGTTTTCCAAAGTGATATGAACATTTAATATGCCAGCCAGTAACAGGTATATTTTCCAGTTGATGCATACGCTCACCACCACTTGTGGCTGATGAGCTTCATGATTGCGGCCATTCTGGTGAGTGCATGTGGTTCTTCGTGGTGGTTGAAATTTGTATTGGTCCCATGAGTAGTGATAGTGAGCAACTTTTCCTGTGCTCATTATACATTTGGTTATTTTGTTTTTTCTGATGCCTTACACATTTGGAGGGGAGTCATGTCTCTTTGTTCTTTTTTTAAAAATTATTATTATTCATGAGAGACACACAGAAAGAGGCAGAGACACAGGCAGAGGGAGAAGCAGGCTCCATGCAAGGAGTTCGACGTGGGACTTGATCCCAGGTCTCCAGGATCACACCCTGGGCTGAAGGCGGCGCTAAACCGCTGAGCCACCCAGGCTGCCCGTGTCTCTTTATTCTTTTTTTTTTATAAATTTATTTTTTATTGGTATTCAATTGCCAACATATAGAATAACACCCAGTGCTCATCCCATCAAGTGCCCCCCTCAGTGCCCGTCACCCAGTCACCCCCACCCCCCGCCCTCCTCCCCTTCCACCACCCCTAATTCATTTCCCAGAGTTAGTCTCTCATGTTCTGTCTCCCTCCCTGATATTTCCCACTCATTCTTTCTCCTTTCCCTTTTATTCCCTTTCACTATTTTTTATATTCCCCAAATGAATGAGACCATATAATGTTTGTCATTCTTGATTTGTCAGAGTCTTTTATGAATCCTGAGTGTGTGTTCTTTGACATATGTATTGAAGATATTTTGTCTCAGTGTGTGGCTCATATTGCTGTTGTCTTAGTAGTGACTTTTGATGAATGGAAAGCGTAAATTTAGAAAAAATCAGAGCTGGAGTGCCTGGGCGGCTCAGTTGATTAAGTGGCTGACCCTTGGTTTTGGCTCAGGTCATGATCTCAGGGTCCTGGGATGGAGTGCCATGTCAGCTCCATGCTGGACAGAGTCTAGTCCATTCCCTCTGCCTCTCTCTCTGCCCCTCCCCCTGCTCTTTCTCTCTCAAATAAATGATCTTTTTTAAAAAGGAAAACAAGTTTTTTTTGTGTGTGTGTGGTTTTTTTTTTTTTTTTTTTGGTAATGGGTAGTATAATTTTGTGTCCTGAAGGATCTTTGTATATCCTAGACTATAAAGATCTTCTATATTTTTCCTAGACGTTTTATGATTTGGGCTTTCACATTTAGGTTTATGGTCTATCTCAAATTAATTTTTGCGTATGACATAAGATTGAGGTCAACTAGGGGCACCTGGTTAGCTCAGCGGTTTAGTGCCTTTGGCTCAGAGCATAATCCCAAGCCTGGGGATTGAGTCTCAAATTGGGCTTCCTGCGAGGGACCTCCTTCTACCACTATCTGTGTCTCTCATGAATAAATAAATAAAATCTTTTTTAAAAAAAGATTGAGGTCAATTATTTCTTATTTATATGTGGATGTCCAGTTATTATGGTTACATTTATTAAAAACACGTTCTTTTGTCATTGAACCATGTTGGTGCCTTTAAAAAATTAGCACACACACATACACATATACTTTACATATACACATAAATACACATATACATCTATCTATACACACATGCTACACATTTCTGGAGTCACTGCTCTGGTTTGTTGGTCTTTTTGTCTATTCTTTTGCCATTACCACACTGTCTTAGTTACTGTAACTTTACAGTATGTTTTGAATAAGGTAGAAAAATCCTCCAACTTTATTCTTTTTTAAAAGAGTATATTAGCTATTTGTTCTTGCCCTTTTACATTTTCCATGTAAAATTTAAAATCAGCTTGTCAATTTCTACCAAAAAGCCTGCTGAGAGTTTGATTGGAATCACATTAAATCCACAGATAAATGGATCCTTAGCAATACAAATTCTTCTAATTTGTAATCTTTTTCCATTTATTTAGACTTTAATTTAATTTAAATTTCTCTCAGCAATGATACAAGTCCCACACATCTTTTGTTAAGTTTAATGCTATTGTAGAAGGTACTTATATATAATTTTCCAATTGTTTGTTAAGTTAATAGAAACATCATTTACTTTGTATATTAATCTCGTATCCTGCAACTTTGCTAAATTAACCTATTAACTTTTGTAAGGTATGTATGACTTTGTATTCTCCATATACAATAATTGTCTGGGCATCAAGACAGTTCACCAACCATTATGCCTTTGCTTTCTGGATTATTGTTTGGGAAATATTGGCTTCTCTTTCCCTCATTGAGAGTAGAGGGCACCTACCTACCCTATTACAGGTAGGCTTGGCTATGAAGCTTACTTTGACTGAAGGAAGGTGGTTGACACAATGCAATTTGAGGGCTTAAGTGTATTAGTGCAATTTGGCCTCTTGTGTTTGAGGAGTCCCCCTGGGAAGAGCTTCCCCCACAGCCTGGGCCTTGGGATGAATACAGGTGGTTGAATTTGCACTTTGCCCAAAGCCTGGGGTTGATCCACCTGCATGAAGCAGAGAAGCAGAGCAAGGCATATGATTCCAGCCAAACCAGTCAGCCTAGGAAACTGAGAGCATGAGAATACACATGGGTGGCTGTAAGCCCCTGAGTCTGAGGGTAGTTCATTATTTTTGCAGCATTACTGTGGACACTTCTGGCTAATGTAACCATGAAGGTTTAAACCTTCTGTCAGATAGTCAAATGTATGCATCCTGGGAGTGGGGGGAAGGAGGGAGCTGTGTAAATTTGTCACTCAGGGCAGGTCAGGCTGGTTTACAGAAATGTTAGCTTGTGAATTCATGGGTAAGACCGTCAAGGCAGAGAGTGCATAGAAAGACAGAGCTGCATACAAAGCCCTGCAATGTCAGGGAGCTGAGGGGGAATTCAGCAAAGGGAACCTCTCCTGGGCAGCAGGTGAGTTATGGGAAATCAAACATGTGGGGGTTGCATGCTTAAAGAAGGAATTATTTCATAAAGGAAGAAGCACTCCACTGTGTGGAAACAAAGAGCACCCAGTGAGAACACATGGAGGGTATTTACTCAGAACTTGCTTTAGCAAAGGGTCATCAAAGGCAGGCAGAGGAGTAGCAGAGCTCACTGAGATAGAGATGGCTCCTGGTGGGCCCCGATGGAGGCTGTGGACCTGGGGAAGCTGGTGGAGGGTGTCCCATGTAATGTAATTGGTTTGGGGAGCACATTTGGCTTTGTCTTTTTTGGCCCTGAGTTAGAAGAGGGGGTACAAAGTGGGGAAGCTATAGTCCCTTACTGGCTGGGCTGATTGCTGCAGAGTTTGTGGTTGGGCATCTAGGCTGGCTGCTGCAGCTCTGCTGGTGGGTCAGAGTTCTGCTATTACACAAGCTCTGGCCATTATCTGTTTGCATATTCAGCCTCTCAGCTGTGTCAAATAGTGTTGAGAAGTTGAGTAAAATGAGAAAAGAGAATTGGTAGCATGTAGGTGGCTGATGAACCTTTCAGGGGTGCTGTGTTGATGTGTGCTCACTGGGGTGGCAGGGGTGGGAAGAGATGGAGGCTGCAGACTGGGAGATGGGGAACACGGGATTTGGGGGGCTTTTCTGGAAGGGGGGAGAACAAGGGGGCTATAGTGATACAGAAACATGCAGTCAAGGGTTTCATATTTTTGTGATCACTCTTCCAGAACAAGGCTTTTAAGGCGGGTTTGTAGGCAGATGGGAATGATATCCCCTAGGGATAGAGAGGCAATAGAGATGTGGTGTCCAGAATGTTGGGGGCCCCGAAAGTGGGTGTAATTTTGTGTCCTCAAAATTCATGCTTACTGGGAACCTCAGAATATCACCTTATTTAGAAATAGGGTCCTTACAGATATAATTCGTTAAGGATTTCAAGATGAAATCATACTGATATAGGGTGGGCCCTAATCCAGTGAACGATGTTCTGAGAAGCAGAGGAGAGACACAGAGCAGGCTGTGTGAGGGGCAGAGGAATGCCAAGGATGGTCAGCAAACACCCAGACGCTGCGAGAAGTCTGGAGCACATTCTCCCTCGGAGCTCCCAGAAGGAGCCAGCCCTGCTCCCACACCGAGATTTCAGCCTCCTGCTCTCCTGAACTGGGAGAGGTTGAAGTTCTGTTGTGTTGAGCCACGAGGCTTGTGGCAGTTGTTTTGACCACCCTATTCACTCCCTGCCCAAATCCACACGTGGCACAGGTGGGATGTACAGGTGGCGGCCATCCTTCTGCTCTTACTCACGACTCTGCCTGGGGTCCTGGGGAAGTGGGGGGGAGGAGCTGAGGCCCAGTCCGGGCTCTTTCTCTTTCAGGTCCTTCTGCTGCTTGACCATGCAGAGAACATGCTGGGCAGACCCTGGTCTGTGGATCCTGGGCCGGTCCCGACAGATGGAATCCTGGGAGTGTGAGCAAGTCCATGTGGCCTCGTGTCTAATCTTCCTCCTCAGTCAGCTGTGGCTGCTTGGTCCTGCCCTCCCACTCAGCACCTGTTCCACATAGTGTTCCCCACGGATCCCTCAAACCCCAGCACTGAAGGAGGGCCTACCACTTGGAGGAGGAGGAAAGCCCTGGTGAATGTTGCCCAGATCATATAGTGGGGGGAAAGGCCTGACCCTGGGGGTGGGACTGTGAGCATGGGCTAGAGAGGGACCAGACTCCCTGTGTCTTCCATTCTGTTCTTTGATCCCTCCTCATACCTTGACTGGCCACTTGTACTTCATTCTCCAGGCTTCTGCTCTAGCAGCTTCTCCCACCTGGAAACTCCTTCTCTTTTACTTGGCACATTTCCTTTCTTTACAGCCTAGCTGCATCCACATCATCCTGAATACCGTTTCTGTGTGATTCTGTGTGGCCCAAAGGCCACTGGGGTACACACTGCATGCATCCCCTTTGTCTCTCGTGTGTCATTTGCTAGTGGCATACTTGGTAAAGCTTCTGAAGCCACTTCTTTTGTGTGTGATCAATAAGATCCCTGAGGACTTAATTGAATCTGGAACTGGGTCCCAGATTTCCTTAGGATCCTCAAGGAACCCTGCCTCTCCTTAGCCTCTGCCAAGTCTGAAATGCCCTGGACACCCATAAATGCCCACAAATGCCCATGAATGCCCATGATGTTCACAACTACCCACGAATGTCTGCAAAATGTTAGTTTGCCTGTTTTTTCATTGGAGTTTCACGTGTCAGCACTCTGAAAATTTATAGAGCTTCTCTTATGAGCAAATCAACTTTTGAAACTGAATTAGAAATAATTCTGCATGTTCGGGCTGGTCCAGTAATCAACACTACATGGGAGACTTTGACTCTAATAAAATCCACAGCGTAGGTTCTTCTCACATCATTTTTCTCCATGATTGCTCTCACAGCTGCTGAGGATAAAGAACGGATGGTGTTAATTTCCCAGAAATTTTCTGCAACCTCAGGGCTTTGATCTACAGGCCCCAGGCCCCTCCCAAAAAAGCACAGCCATATTTGGGGCACACCACCAAGTGGAAAGAGGATCTTCAGCACAACGGCATACAAAGCATCAAATCTCCACCCGCGGGGAGTTAAGCGGGCTAGGACTCACCTCACAGGTGTGATCTGCCACAGTTTCCTGTTCATGTTTGTTTTCCAATGTCTCCAGAGCAGGGGTGCAACCCTGTAAGCCATGAATTCATTCAACCAACAAGTATTCATTGATGATCTGATGGAGATTAGTCATCTTGGTGGGTTCAGAACTAAGAGGTTTTCTAGGATGTGGGACTTTCAGAGCTAAAGCAGGAGAGTTCCATGTGAGCTGGGCAAGTTGCCCTCCCTGGAAGCCCTGCCACTGTGCTGGGCTCTGATGCTGCTGTGGGTGGACGGCAGGAAGTCCTCCTCCCATAGAGCTCACTTTCTACAGAGAAGGAGTAAAAGTAAGTAGCTTTTGATTTAAAGTTGTCATTTGAGCCACCCAGAAGTCAATTTGCAGTGGGACCATGCAACAAGAACCTGTCCCTTTTGGGCTCAGAGAAAGTTTCCTACTGACCCATAAAGTCAGGGGTTCTGACAGTGCCCAAACTTCCTGTGTGTACACGTGCCTGTACATGTGTGTGTTTGAGCATGGAGCATCTCTTGTGACACGCCTCAATTCTGCAGAGGTGAGTGATTCCATTGCTCTCCCCTGAAAGGGGAAGGTGGTGGGTGGAGGGGCAGCAAAGGGGTGTGTGCAGCTCCACCTTCCCTTCCCCTCTCCCTGGGAGGCCTACAGGGTGTGCCCTGGTGTTCTTTCTCACTCTACTGAGGGAGTGGGTATGGGTGAGGCTACAGTTACCCTGCAGATCTGGTGGCTCCTTACTGTGGCCTCACAGCTGGCTTGGGCTTCCAGTTTTTATCAGTGATACCTGCCTGGTTGCTGTCTCTCTCAATTGACTTTGTTTAAACTCTGGGTCAGGGAAAGGGGTTTATTTATTGGCTCTTTAAAACCCCTACATGGAAAAAACCAAAACCCAACATGCAGAACATATTTTGTTTCTAACCACAGCCTGCATCTGAGCTCAGAGGCCCAGGTGAAGATGGGGCTGGTGCAGGGGAGGTGGAGGTGGTGCAGGGGGTGGCCTCACTAATATAACTTACTCTCATTGTGTGGCTCCTTGGGAGTTCCTGGAAAGTGGGGGCCATCTTGAAGCATCTTTCCATCCCTGGATCAACCATTTCTGACACATCTGAGGCATGGGATGTGAATTATTATTATTTTGAATTATTCTCCTAGATTTTGCTCATTGTCTCTTTGAAGGTATGCAAAAGTCTCTCATCATTTCTCCTGTTATTTTGAAGTATGGAGAGGATGGAACTTCTTGATGCCCTGCAGCAGTGTGAGTGTGGCATTCGTGGAGGTGGGAGCAGGGCTGGAGCAGAAAGCCAGCACACCTCTTCCTCTTCACAAGGCTCTGGGCCGTGCTGTCTCAGGGTCAGCCGCTGAGGCCCCTTCATAGGAGAGATCTCTCCTGGAGATGACTTTCTGCCCGAATTTAGTATCTTTGCCAGGTCTCCTCTCTCTTTTCTAGGGTGTGGTCACTAGGTTTGCACCTGACATTGTTCAGGGAAAGAGACAGGGGCTAGATGGTCGTAATTTCAAAAGATAATCCGTCACAGGAACTCATGCATTGATTCCTGCCCCTGACATCGTCCATTGTCCCCATAATCAGCTCCTACCAAGTGCAAGGGGTTTCAGAGAGGAAGAACAAAGACAAAGAAGGCACTGGCCTCTCTGGTGGACATGGTAACAAGATGCAAAAACAACCCAGTCTAATAAATATCAATAATACATCCTTCAAGATTCTCCCAACCATCACCTCCACCAAGACATCTCCCTGCTTTCCTGCCCACCAGAAATGGTGACTTCCAGAGCACCATGTGGGCACTTGCATTAGAGGGCAGGTCTTTCCCTTGTATAAATGTTTAGAATTTAGGGCAGTGTTCAGTGCCTACTCACTCTGTGCCTCTGGCTCACTGGCCATCTTTGGGATTCATTTGTTCATTCATTCAATCTTTATTAAACATCAATCATGTCCAGTCATGGATCTGGGCATGGGGATAGATTGATGAGCAAAACAGACCAAACTTGCCCTGAAGACCTTTGGTCCTGGTGAAGAGAGCCTGGCAGTCAGCATAGAATTGAATCCCAGGGAGTGGAGTGTGGGGAAGAACTAGAGGTCGGTAGCAAGGTGGCTGAGGAGGGTGCGAGGGAGCAGCGCAGGCAGGGAGGAAGGCCAGGGGTCCACATGGGGTCAAGCTCTGCGCAGGGCCTTAGAGATAAGGCTCAAAGTGGGCCTGGGATTGGGGGCCCAGGAATTCAGCTGTGAAGTGGGCAAGGGGCAGAGACACAGGTGCCTGCAGGGAACCAGGGCTGCTGTTGGGAGCCGTCCGTGATCTTGGTGTTGGAGGCCCCTCCCAGAGAGGGTCCTGTGCCTCCATCCAAGCCTCTGCTCTAGGGCTCCGATAGTATTTCTCAGGGGTGGACCATGCCTGCTTATCTTTGTGTCCCTAACACTTGTTCCAAATCTTGCATTAGGTAGGTTCTCAATACTTGATTATGGACCTGTATCCAAATATTCACCAACATTTAAAACATCTTCGTTAAAGAAAGGAGTGTGAGTTGCTGTGAGGAAATGCACTTCTTGGGAAATTGAGTTGTAAGGGTAGCAGAGATGAACCCAGGAATGAGATGGGGCAGGTGTAAGGTTGGCAGAGCTGGCAGGAGGAGGGATGTAAGGGGTGGTCCGAGGTGAATGGGGCCTGTGAGCCATGGCTGCTGCTCCATGCATTGATCTTGATGTGAATATTAGTTACCTGAGAAAGGCAAAAGAGCTTTTTTAATGTATTCATTTTCCCCTTTATTTTTAGCAAGGTAGAATTGTTATAGATTTAATGGGGGAATAAATACCGCCCTTTACCACCAAAGTACTAGTTCTGTTAATAATTTTTCAAGCAAAGAGTAATGACAAGGCATGTAAAAATAGTTACATACCAATTTGGCCTGATTTCAAATTATCTAATTAAAGAAGGGTGAAAGTTTCTTGTTTTTAAAAACGTTTACTCAGGCTGTTTCTGGCTAGGTGGTGGAAATGAAGGGAATAAGTGCGTGTCTTGCAAAAGGTGGAGGAGGGGATGGCAAGAGCCGATGACTGAGTCCAACCAAGGCCAAACCAGGGGACTTGCCTGGAAGACAAATGCAGACCATCAGGGGTGATCAATCACTCCTCGAGAGAACAGATGGTTAACGGTAACTATAATGCCATGTTAATTTGTTTCATTTAAGATGAACATTTATGACACCAGCACCTTCTACAACCTTTTCTTCATTATTCTACTTCATGTGGACCACTTTCTCTCCAACTTTGCCCTTCTTGGAAGGAGGGTGATAAATACATTTGAAGTATGATTATCTTTTATTGTTCCCAAGGTGAAAGTCTTTCCCTTGTGTTACCGGCTCCCTGGTAGATGGGCAACGTGAGGACAGGGAAGGTGATGGATGCTTGGTGGTGCCCATCACCCTCCCTGTCCTCACGTTGCCCATCTACCAGGGAGCCCGAGTATCTCTCTTCACCCCTGGGCAAAAGTACCAGGCTACAAGGACTAGTGGTTGGCTCCTTGGAGGGAGGTGGCAGTGATGTGGCAAGATGTGGTCAGGTGGTTATTACATGGAGTGTCTCTCTTTCCACTCCCAAGTCCATGCATCTCTCCAGATGAATGGATGGACCCCAGAAAAGCCCACAGGGCAGTTATGCTGTGACCACAGTTTCCTAGCACAGATACCTGCTGGCTTCATGAGTTTAATTCTAGTATGTATTTGACAAATATTCACTGAATGTACCCCCTGCGCTGCCCATGAGGAACTGTTCATGAGTGAGTCAGAGAGATGAGCTCCTGCCCATGCAGAGTCTATAGCATCCCGGCAGACATGAGCAGAAACCAGGTTGATAAGAATATAACAGCAAGATAGCTGTAAAGAGACTAGCAGGACAGCTGTAAGGGGCCAGGACAGAGCTTGGTGACAGGAGGTGAGCATCCTGGCATGCAGGTGGGCAGGGAGGCAGACTCCGGGTCTTTGGGGGGTGGGAACTTCATGTAACGCTGCATCCTACACACATGCCTCACATCAGAGGCGCAGTTCAGACCTATGTTGGAATCACGCTCCTGCCCCTATCAGCTGCGGACTTTGGGAAGGACCCTCCCTGCCTCCCACTCCCACATTTCTCTGGGCCTTGTCATCTGCAGAATGAGGTTAATGATCTCTGTGTGTCTATTTTTCAGGCCTAGTTTGAGAATCAAATGCAAGGGAGTTGTAAAAGTGCTTGGTGGGCCACTAATCCTTGTAAAAGGATCACATGCTGTCTGAGGTCAGCTCCCCCAAAGCAGGCCCTAAGACAAGCATTTGGATATTTCAGGAAAACCGGTGAGGGCTGTGGGGGCTGTGGGGAGCACATGGCAGAGACAGGGAAGAAGTGAAGCAGAGGTACAGTCTGGGGCACAATCCCAGCCTCAGCCTGACCCTGCAGGGAGCCCTGGGGCTCAAGACTGGCCTCTGAGTATGTCCAGCTGGAGGTGGGAGAGCCGAGCTGCTGTATCCGTGCCTGCGCCAACCTGCCATTCACCTCAGGCCATGTAGATAGAGCCAAGGGGTTTGGAGAGGGAGAGTGTCAGCTCCTACACATTCCTTTCTCTTGTCTGGCAGGTGAGGCTGCCCCAACGGTCTGTGTATGGCTATTCTGATCTTGGAGACCAGAAGGGCCTTGAAAAGTCTGATGCAGCCTCCTCTTCTCCATGCTGCTCTCATGGATAAGGCTCCCCATCCAAATGGGCTTCCTTGTCAGGGGACCAGCCACAGCACCTGTGTGCTCCCAAGTGCTGGGCCTTTTCCCCACCAGCCTTCAGAACTATTCAGACAAGCCCAACATATACTGCCATAGGAGGCCGGAACTACCCTAACCTCTGGTCTCTAGAAGCCTGCTTCCCAAGGCCCCTGCGGTTCAGTCAATATCTGAGTACAGCCCCCTGTGGCCCCTCCTGGGGCAGGGGCCCCTCCCCTGGGCAGTGAGTACATGTGACTAATAAACATCTGTCTGGTGTTGGAGTCCTGTGTCTAGTCATCCCATGACCCTAGGATGGGAATCCTTCCCTTCCCACCAGGGTGAAGAAGGGGTCAGTCTTCTGGAGAGAGTCTCAGTTCTGGGACTATAGGAGCAAAGCTTGCTGATGCTGGGGTGCACACATGGAAATGTAATGGGCATCAAAGCAGTCTGAGCAATCTGTGGAGGTGACCCCTGCAGCTGGCAGACTTGAAACAGGGTAGATTGTTGGCAGGCGGCAGAATTTTGTCAGCCTCTCTGCAAAGTCTGAGCTCCTAGGTGTGAGCGTGCTTCCCATGAGAATCCCTTTCTGATGTGCCTACCTTGGGGCCATGGCTTTATTTGGGGGGTTGTGTGGTTTTCCCACATTCCCAAGGGATGGGTAAGGCTTGTATGCTCGGGCTCTGGGGGAGGGGGGCAGCTGATTGTACCATCCACGGGGCCAGCGAGGCAGTGAGAGGTAGGTCTTCCCAGCAGACATGGAAGCCAGCTAAGAGGAACATGGATTTTTAGGCAAGAGGTTGGGATTGGCGAGGACTGATCAGCCAGCAGGAGGCCCTGCTGTAGCTGCAGTGACCACCCAAAGCTAATATGTGTCCAACCCTTTAGCACCAGGCATTGTGTTCAGCGCGGCTGCCACTCGGTGCTATATCCTGTCGGCAGCACCCTCTCCCCTTACAACAGACCCACCAGTCTCAGGTGGAACGACCCAGACCGTCCTCAGTCTGACTCAGTACAACAGACACTTACTGAGCGTCTGTTGTGTCCCAGACACACTGCTGCGCACTGGGGACACACTTCTGAATAGGTCAGTGCCATACAATAGGGCAGGGGCACCAAGGCAAGGGTGGGGTACCCAGCCCTGCCCAGCTTCCTGGGGGAGAGTTGGCCCGAGATGGGATGGCAACAAGTTCAGGGTTTCCCAGGGGGCCTTGCAGGTAGGATCAAGAGCTTAGGCAAAGGCACAGTGAAAGGAGCAGCCCTGGGCATGCCTGGAGGGCACCTGGTTTGGCATCATCAGATAGAAAACACTGGGGTGAGATGGAAGCAGTCCGTGGACTCAGCGGAGGAGGAAACTGAGCACCAGCAGGTGAGGATTTTCAGAGACAGCATCCAGACGATGTGAGAAGCAGCAGTGTCTGACGACCTACGTCCCGGTGCGTGTCTTCATTGCACTTCCACGTGCCTTCTTCATGCACCCTGCCTGTTCCTTCTGTGCCTAGAACCTGAGCACCAGCCTGAGTATGCCCTGCCATGAATGCCACCTGTCACACACTCCCTAGAGGGCTGAGGGACACTGTCAGGGTTGGATAACTCAGGGATTGAAGGGAGAGCAGGCAGAGGAAGGGTCAAGACGCAACATCCAGGAGGCTTTGCCCGCATCCAGGTGAGACGAAGCAGGAGGCTGGATGGAGAACGGTCAGAGGACATTGAAGGGGTGGCGCTGTTGACAGGCAGCAGGTTGGAATTGGGCCTGAAGCACAAATGACATATTGAGAAAGCTCCATCTCCAAGTTGGATCCAGAGACATGGTACCCGGGCAGGCTACAGAAGCTCAGGAATGGAGCCCGAGAAGCTGGCTGAGGCTCCAGAGGGAGGGCGCCCTCCCAGGTGCAGACACTCAGGAGGGCTCACGCCCTGCAGCCTCCACCTACCACAGGGCTGCAGATGGGGGAAGGGGCTCCGGCTCCTGAGGGACTGCACAGCAGTGCTTTTCACCTCCGAGCTTAAAGGAGACCCTTTCTCAAAGGACTGGTCTGCTTCCAGCCTGGGCAGGGCGGCAGCACGGACCGCAGCCGGGTTATCCCCAGGCTGGAAGACCCTGTGCCAGCTGCCTTCCATCTATATGCACATGTCCATTGTCCTTGGCTGGAGGGAAATTCTGCTTGGCTGAGCATTGTGGTTACCTGGGACCTGAATACGTCCTGCTTGGCTGCACACACATTTCATTTTCCGTTAGAGCATATGCGTTTCACTAATGGGGAGATTTTAAATGAAGATCTAATTGCTCCAAGTAAAAATAGTAGCTGCACTAGAGCAGTGGGATTATGGGGGGGTCTAATATCTTTAAATTCCTTTAAAAGTGCTTCTACATCGCTTTCCGATGACTGTTTTTGAGACATATAACGGTAAAAGGTTGTGCTATGGCCACGCAACATTCTTGCCAAACAAAACCGAACTCAGGGCTGGAGGAAGATAGCCCTCCTTGAAGGTTCGGGTGATGTGCGGCGTGAGCTTCCCCACGTCTCCACTGGGGCCTTAACCCCATCTTGGGATGGAGACAGAGCGGGCTGCTGTCCTGGCAGTCCAATCAGGAGGTTGCATGTATGTGTCCCCATCAGGCAGGGACCTCCATCACACAGAAATGGACACCAGTTGTGGAAAACCACAATGCTAAGGGGAAGACAGGAGCTGTCCACTGAAAAATGATGGGCTCTCTGTGCAGGCATGTCACACCTTCTGAAGAGTTCCAGATCTCAGGGAGGAAACGCACCTGAGAAAGGGCAGAATGGCCACAAGGGAGAAAAAAACTAAAATGAGTTAGGGGAAACTGGACCACTTCACTGCAAGAGTCTGCAGGGTCCAGTTAGAAGTAGCAAAAGGGGCTTATTCCACATGGTACATGCCTGAGAGCAAGATGCAGGGTCAGGAAGAGACAGGCAAAAGGGGCAAGATGGCTAATTTTGTGTTGGGTCAACTGGCTGTAGGCTCAGCACATGATCTGACATGATTCTGAATGTGTCTGGGAGGGTGTCTCTGGATGAGAGTAACATAAATCTATAGACTCAATATGGGTGGGCCGTATCCAATCAGTTGAAGAACTGAATAGAAGAAAAGGGCAGACCCTCCCTCGGGTAAGGGGAAACCCCTCCTGCCTGACTGCCTTTGTATGGGGTCATTGGCTTTTTCTTGCCACCAGACTTGAACTAAAGTTACACCATCAGCTCTCCTGGGCCCCCAATTGCTGACCACAGATTGCAGATCTTGGGACTTGCCGCCTCCACCGTTGCATGGGCCCATTGTTTGTAATAAATTAACACACACACACACACACACACACACACACACACACACACACATATGCCCTGTTGGTCTGGTTCTCTGGAGAACCCCAACCAGTACAGGAGGGTAGGAAAGGCAGGGTGACCCAGAGGTCATAGCATCTCTGTCCTCATAGGTTTAAGGGAAGAGCCATGGAATGGAAACCCAGAGCTTTGTCCTCCTTAAGGAAAATAATACACACTTCCGACATTTATGAAGTAGGAAAATAAAACAAAGGATGACTCAGAACATCAAGCCCATAGATGAGAAAATTAAAGTACATAAAATATTTATCCATTTAACTTCGCGGCGGCCAGCCATGCGTGCAGGGTGGAAATGTGAAGTTTCTGGGCATAGTTATACCCCCTCTTCCTTCCCCCGAACAAGCTCAAGCAATTTGGTAAATGGGAGCTGAACACAGAGTTCATTTTTCACATTCCATTAATGTTTCATTTCTAATACTCTTTTCAGTATAAATTTAAAAACAAAATGGGAATTGGGTCTCAATGATTATTCTCTATTAAGAGGAAAGGAAAGTGCTTCTGCTTTGCAGTCAGGACCCTACAGAAGGGCTCAGGCTTATGGGATAGTGTCCTGCTCTGCAGCCTCTCTCCTTTCTTACTTACCCTTCTCCAGAAAGGCACCTGCCTGCCCAGCTGACCCTGCAGACACCACTCTCAGCAACTCCCTGAGAGACCTTTGGAGGGGGAACCCCTGGGATGTCAGTGCCTGAGATCTGGCATCAGTGTATGTGCACGCATAACCCACACACATGACAGCGGCAGTACATACGTGAAGTATGGACTTCGGAACAGAGAGAGCAAATTCCCAGGAACAGGTCAGCAAGGATGCACACCCGCCTGTCCGTGATGGCTGTGTGCAGAGACGGGAAGGCTCTTGGAGCGTGATAGAAGACCACACTCAACTTCTCCCTGTTGAGAGACTAAATATGCAAATGGGCCATGGCCAGACCACACACAGAAACAGAACTGCAACCCATGACCTGCAGCCACCTGCCAGCACACCAGCCCCCTGTATACACTAACCAGCCCAGGAAGCCGACCTGCTGGAGTCAGACTCGTAGGAAGTCAGACTGCCATCTCTAGTAACAACACAGGAAGCAAAATAAGAACTTCTATAATAATCAGCCCCCAAGGGGCCAGGACTTTGTGCATCACGGGCAGCTTCTCCAAGGTGTACCTCGCCTCCAACTCTGGAGCAGCCAGAGGAAGCCGCGTGGTCCCCCCCACCAATCAGCTGGGACGCTGCTTCTCGTTACTGCCTCCGGCTCCCCGGGCTGCATGTCTGGGCCCACCTGGAACCTTCCCTGTTTCCACCACGAAGCTGCCTCACTCCCCTGCCTGCCTGCGTCTCTGCCTGATAAATCAGGTGCTGGTGGTGTCTCCCTGCCGCAAGGAGCGCTGAGTGAAAGGCCTTGGCCTGCTCTCACGTTGGCGGGGGTGGGGTGGTATGGGTAGCCTTCCTTTGTGTCCATACTGTATTCGTTTTACTGCAGCACAGGAACACCTACTGATCTTTTTTAGTGTTAAGAACAGCAAACAAACATGAGAGGCTACCACAAGTTCCTTTAGTGGATATTACTTGGGTGCCATCACCCCAGTGGAGTTGGCTGCAGGGTGAGGAAATTGGGGTGAAGTGGCAAACACAGGCCTGCCCTCGTGGGGCTCACAGGCCATAGGGGAGGGGTGATGATGATGAGGGGCAAGGAGTGTGTGCAAGGGGTTGGGGGAACAGTTCTCCACGGAAGCCTAGCTCATGGGTGGGCCAGCTCATGCTTGGCGGAGGAGTTTGCCGGTTCATAACGGCAGTATTTTTGAAGGTTTACTTTGTCCCAGGCTGTGTTCACGAGTTAACTCATGTAATCATCATTAAATTTAATCGTCCCTGTCGGGAAGGCAGTATTATTATTTCTGTTGTCCAGAAATGGGAATGGAGACACGTGCACTTGTCCCGGATGGCGCTGCTGGCATGAGGCCACGCCAGGTTAGCACCTGCACTCTCTGCCCTCCTACTGACCCATGGGGATTGTGGAGGGGGTGTGTGGCTGAGCCAGCAACCAGGCAGACAGGCGGGTGGGGTGGGGAGCTCCTGTCAAGGCAGAGGTGGGAAGGTGCAGAGGGAAGAGCAGCCCGAGAAGAAGGAGAGGGAGCATGAGGCAGGTGCCTTCAGGTGATGTGGGGGGTTTTAAAGAGATGCATGTGGCTGCAGTGGGGAGCCTGGTTCAGAGGAGTCAGGAGAGCTGTGAGTGGCCCTGAAAGCTGGAAGTAGAGACTGGCAGGTGCAGGGAGGCAGACAGCTTCAAGGTGCGCAAGGAGGTGAGCCCAGCAGGACTTGGGTATCAGAGAGGGGGAGCCGGGTGGCCCTCCAGGTTTCTGGCAAGAGAGACTGCATGGACAGTCGTAGCTCTTAGCGAGCTGTCCCTTGCCCACAGGTTCAGCTCTGCTGCCTGGCATCTCTGGATGGTGTCTCCTTCCAATCTATTCCCATGGACAGAGTTAACTCTGGTGCTCAGCACTTCCATCCCAGACAGCCTTGAGCTCCCAAGAACTCAGCATCCAGGTTCCACTACTGGCACGTCAGGGAGCCTCGTTGATGACCTGTTCTCCAAGACTGTGGCTAATGTACGCAGTGGGGCGGCAAGCTCAGCTGGTCAATCCCCCTGTACTGCTTTCTAACTGTGCGGATTCCTTCACCTTGTGAGGCCTTGGTATTTTGACTTGTAAATGGGACAGTAAAGCATTTCCCAAGGGAGCAGCCACCCTCACTTTACCACCTGTTGCCCCCACTCCAACACTGCACCCCATCCTTACTATTCTGCTAATCCTGAGCTTGTCAAGGTTATGGAGGCTGTTGCCAAATTCAATGGGCACTACAATCCTCCCTACTGTTAACCCATGGGTGCCATTCAGCACATCTTCTCACCGCTGCTTTCTTAAAGCTCCCAGTTTGTTAAGGTCCCAGATTCCCCACGTTCTTCTTCCTTCTCTCTTAACTGCTCTGGGCTCTCAGCTTCAAAGCTGCGTGTTGGCCACACCTTTGCTGTGTCAGTCTGCTCAGGGACCATAACAAAACACTGCAGGCTGGGCATCTTAAACAACATGCCTTATTTCTCACGGCTCTGGAGGCTGGGAGTCCAGGATCAAGATTCCAGCTGATTCCGTTTCTGGTGAGGACTGTCTTCCTGGTTTGTAGACGGTCACCTTCTCTCTGCGTCCCCACATGCCTTTTACTCAGTGTGTGCACCTGGAGACAGGAAGCACTCTAGCGTCTCTTATAAGGGCACTAATCTTATCAGAGCAGAACCCCACCCTCTGGGGGTTAGGGTTTGTGCATATGAATTTGGGGAGACACAAACATTCAATCCATAGCACCATCCCTACGATGGGCAGTCCTTGGGCACCGGCCCTGCCTCCACCCCAGCACTTCCCAGGGGAACCCCCTGCAATGACAGGAATGTTCTAGTCCATGTGACTTCTGAGTGCTAGAAATGTGGCTGGTGAGTGAGGACCTGAGCGTGTCATCTTATTGTAAATGTTTTCGGTGGTAGTGTCTGGTGTGGCTCATGCTGTGGTCCCAGACGGCCACACGATCCCAGTGCAGAGTTCATAGCTCCCAAACTCCCACTGTTCGCCCTGACCCCTCGTTTGGGGTCCTGGCCCATCCATGTGATGCAGGGCACTCAGCCCTGTCTGAGACAGGACTCCTGACCCTCTCCCAGATGAATGAATAAAGAAGCTGTGGTCTATGTATACAATGGAATATTCCTCAGCCATTAGCAATGACAAATACCCACCATTTGCTTCAGTGTGGATGGAACTGGAGGGTATTATGCTGAGTGAAGGAAGTCAATCGGAGAAGGACAATCATTGTATGGTCTCATTCATATAGGGATTATAAAAAATAGTGAAAGGGATTATAGGGGAAGGAGAGAAAATGAGTGGGAAATATCAGAGAGGGAGACAAAACATGAGAGACTCCTAACTCTGGGAAACGAACAAGGGGTAGGGGAAGGGGAGGTGGGTGGCGGGATGGGGTGACTGGGTGACAGACACTGAGGGGGGCACTTGATGGGATGAGCACTGGGTGTTATCCTATATGTTAGCATATTGAACTCCAATAAAAAATATACATACAAAGAAATAAACTCTGGAAATAATAAAATAAAGCTCTGAAGTTCAAAAAAAAGAAAAAAAGAAGAAGGGGATTAGGCTCCAATGATGGTTGTGTTGGGAAGGAGGCGGGAAGCTGAGTGCCTGTGCCCTGGGCCAGCCCCAGTGGGCAGCCATGACCTCCCTGTGGCCCGAGGGAGCCAGGCTCCTTGTGTGGCTGCATCAGGGCTGACCTCCGGGAAGTGGGGATCTGCCCCTGCTCCTGGGGGCACAACTCCTGTTCAGCTGGGTCTGGCCCAAGGCACCAGCCTGTTATTAGCCACTCAACACATGCTAATTTCAATCTGCTTAATGGGACGTGCAATCTGCTTCATGTCACATCCTTCTGAGCCCATGATGGTGCTTATTTTCTTCATACAAGTTTTGTAAGTCACTGGGAGCAATTTCTTGTCTCTGGGGAGCTCTGGCAGAGTGCAATCCCTCCCTGGCCCCCACTCCCCCACTTCCAGCACAACTTTCGTTACATCCTCCAGTGCGTTTTATCCTGAGCTGCTCAGGGCACTTGTACCAGCCGGAGAGGAGAGCAGGAGGTGCCTCAGCTGCGGCCAGCCATTCTTCTCCCCGTAGTCACAATTTTAACAGTGGCTCAGGGGCATCTGTGCACACTCTCTAATCTCAGCAGAAGTCCTGCCAGGCTGATATCACTACTCCCACTTTACAGGTCAGGAAGCTGAGGCTCAGAGAGTTCAGAGGGACCCTGAGATCCACTGCTGTTTCCCAGTAGACAGGTTCCTCTGTCTACAAGGGAAGTGGAGTTAAGTCATTCCCTGGACAGAAGAGAGCAAATGGTCTGAGTTTTGCTCCTACTGACATGTAACCTCAGGCTTGTCCTCAACCTCTCTGGACTCCTGGTTTCCCCACTGGAAGAAGAAGGGCCACTGAAGTGGGAAGAGCAGAGGGCTGCAATCAGGGCTTGCCGTAGGAGGTTTTGATACCTTGTTTGGGTCAAGAACCTCTGAGCCTTTTCCTTGCCTGCACGGTAGGGGCAATAAAGTGACCCGGTGAATTTCCAAGTGGTGGGAAGCCCAAAGAAGACATATGGGAAAGCACTTGAAAAGCATAAGGGGTCAAGAATCACTCTTGCTATCACATGAGGGTGAAAGGCATCTATCTCCACCTTTGGGATCCTATGTCTGCCTCTGGATAGGACTCACCCTGGATGTGGGTGAGGGACTACCGAGGTGTGCTGTGTGCCTACCACCCCACATGGGGGCCCAGGGCTCATCTCCTACCCTGTGGCCTATGTCTGCCTTCCTGGTCTTTCTGACTCAAGTATAAGTCTCTGAGCCGTGCCACACAGCTGGTCCACCTCTTCCAGCCCTGCTAGCAGAGTCCACTGAGCTGTCGGTGAGTCTATATCTTGGACAGGCATCTGTTTCCTGGGAGCAAAATCATTTAACGGCTCTAATCTCTGGTCTGCTGGTTTCATTATTTAAACCAAAATGAAATGTGACCCAGAGTGAGACAAAAGACCAAGTGTGCAGCTGAGAGCCGTAATGAGGCATTTACAGCCTAGCTGGGAGATGCCACGTCCCTTCACGAGGAAGGATCAGAGGCCCCCCCAGGTGGGCAGGAGACATAAATGACTATTGCCAAAGCTAGCCAGTGGGAAATCTAACAATAATGGTACATTTTGGAGAGAACAAATCAACTCCCACATTATTCTGATTATAGTGGTCCAGAGCTAGAGGCCTGGCAACTGTGGCCTGCCAGCTAATTATCATTCCATTCTCATTCCTAGCCCAGGAGGACTTTTTAATCAGCCTCTAAGAAGAAACCCAGGATGCCTCTCTGTTAAGCCAGGAGGGCTAGACAGAAAGTTGCTGCGGTGGGAGACATGCCCCTCTAAAGAGAAGGTATATTTGGGTGACTCAAGGAGATTTGACCCTGAGGCAGCATGCTTGGGCCTCTGCTATTGTGTTCACACATATTACGAGAAAGGGGAGTGACACTCCAGGGTTAGAGTTGTGGTTATTCCCCCAAGATGCAACATTTGGATCAGAGGGAGAGAAAGAAAAGGCTAGGAGTCAGGAAGGAGCAGGAGCTAGGGAGACTCCAGGCTTCTATGAGGCTGCTGCCATTTGACCCCATCCTACCTTTGCCACCAGGCTTTGCTACTGGCCCTTCAAGGAAACTGGCCCCAGAAATCCTCCCACTTACCACCCTCTGTTCCTTACTTCTCTCATTCCACATGTCTGAACTGCTTCTCCCTTTCTTCCATCCCAATATAACACATCTTTTATGGCCCAGCATAATTTCTACCTTCTAGGATATAATGGTTATGATAATGTTGTTGATGGTGGTGTTGGTAGTGATGGTGGTGAAGATCATCATCAAAGTGGTGACGATTATGGTGATGGTGGTGATGATGATGATAGTGGTGGTGATGATGGTGATGATGGAGGTCATAATGAGGGTGATAGTGATGATGGTGATGGTGATGGTGGCGATGATGATGATGGTGGTGGTGATGATGATGAAGGTGCTTCTTCTTCTTCTTCTTCTGCTGCTGCTGCTGCTGGTGCGGTTGATGCTGATGGATGGTGGTGGTGATGATGAAGATGGAAATAATAGCACCTGACAAATACCTAACACTATTCTTCACAGGCATTAACTATATATTATATATAGTATATTAACTCATATAAGCTCCACTATAATCCTATAATTTGGGGCTATTATCATGCCCATTTTATAGAGAAGTACACTGAGGCCCATATAAGTCCATGTTAGTGTCCATGTTCACCTGACACCCTACTCTGATGACCAGTCATCTATTGGGCACTCTCTGAGGTGGTCATCTATTGGGCACTCCCTGAGGTGTGGCCCTATTTTTCCCCATCCTACCTAGAAATATTACTTATATATTCTGTGACGATTAACTTCCCATTTATTTCTGCCTGTTCCCTCACTTTGGCTCTTTGTTTCCTGTCCACTCCTGCATCTGCCACTACACCATGTGGGTGTTTTCCTCCACAAAGTGTTCAAAGAAATTAAGGAGAGCAATCAGGGCTTTGGGAGCTGAGGTTGACAATTGTTTGGATATACAGCTCCAGGAGCCCTTCCAGAATTCAGAAGATGAGTGATTTGGGGATGCATGAGGAGAAGGCAAGCACAGGGTAAAGAGAGTTTAGGTACTTCTGGGGTTGGAGTGGCATGATGACATCAGCTCTGAAACTTTACCACCAGAAAGAAGATCTCCTCCCTCTTTCAGAAGTGGAGTCTCCTCCCACCCTGCTAACCTTCCTGGGTCCTTTTGGACACATAAATAGTATTTGTTTTTATACTGAGTCATGGCCCAGGGAAGTTATTGTGAAATACTTTAGTGTCTCATCCCCTGGGGACACCAGGACTTTGGAGAGAGACAGAGAAAAATCATTTATTTTCCCTTCCTAAATGCCATGGGCAGCTTTTTATGCCAAGGCGACAGGATGTGTCTAGTTAAGCATCACAATGCTGAGGGAATGAGGGATGCTGGGCCTGGAGAAGATGGGGGTGGTGGTGGGGGATGTTCTCCAGGGATGCTAGTCACAGCCTCACCATGATTGTAGGTAAAAATCACTTGAAACCAGAGGGACAGACAAAACACTCATTTTTTATTTATTCACATGCACTTAAGAGGCACTTATTACATATCAGACACTGTTCCCAGGACTTGGTGACATTAACTTGCTTACTATCCTATAATCCTATGTGGTAGACATGAATGCTACTTCCATATTTCAGAACAAGAAACTGGGCCCAGAAAAGCCACATAACTCCCTGAGCCCTTGATAGGGGCACAGCTGGGTTTGCCTCCAGCATCTGGGGAGTTAGCTCCAGAGTCTGGGTGCTACCCACTACTCTGGTTGCCTAACACACATTTCACTTATTTCTAATATGCTTCAAACTTATTCTTTTAACTCAAGGCATATAGGTAGGAGAAGACATTGAAATGCAATGAAAGGACCAGAGAAATGTACGGCTAATGTCAGGCCCCCAAAGATGGGGGGCCCACTGTTTTGTGGGAGCCACCATGGCTACACCATGAGGCAGGGGGAGTGGTGGGGCTTCCTTTTAGAGATGAAGACATGGGTCAGGGAGTTTGTTTAGGCAGGACAAGTGGGTAGGGCCAATGGGGTCTACTTTGGAGGACCCCTGCTCTTCATCTGATGAACTCAACACAGAAGATGGCCCTCCTTAATGTAGGTGGCATCACCCAGTCCACTGTGGGTCCAAAGGAAGGATAAAGTCACCCCTTCTTCCTGATTGTCTGATCTGGGATATCAATCTTCTCCTGCCCTTGGAGCTCCTGGTTTTCAGGGCTTTAGACACAGATTGGAGTCTATACCAACAGCTCTCCTGGTTCTTAGGCCTCTGGACTCAGACTATTTGATACCACCAGCCATCCTAGGTCTCAAGCTTGCAGACTGTAGAACCTGGACTACTCAGCCTTGCTGGTCACCTGAGCCAATCCCTATAATAAATCTCATCCCCACTCTCTCTTTCCATACATTTATATCCTGTTTCTATATATTTCATTTTTCTGGGGAACCCTAACATGGTGGGTGCAGTGGGTCGAACAGTGTACTCCCCCAAATTTATGTCTGCCTACAACTTTGGGCCTTCTCTGAAAGTAGGGTCTTTGCAGATATGATGAAGATAAGGGTTGAGATATTGGATTAGGGTGGTTTCCCAAAATCCACTGAGAGTGTCTTTGTAAGAGACAGAGGAGGACACAGAAGAGAATGTCATGTGAGATCTGCGTGACACATTTACAAGCCAAGGAACACCAAGGAATGTCGGCAGCCAGGCAGAGAGACCTGAGACAAACTCTTCCTCAGAACCCACAGCAGGAACCAACCCTGCCCACACCTTAGTTTCGGGCTTCTGGCTTCCTGGATTGTGAGAGAATACATTTCTATTATTTTAAGCCATCTGATGTCATAGCAGCCTCAGGAACTAACACAAGGTCACTGGTCATCTTTGAGAAAGGGTGGTTGGGGTTTAGAGGCAAGGTATTCAGTGAGAGCATGAGGAATACCTGAGGACCTGAGGAGAGGAAGTGAAGGCAGTAGGTGTCGATGAATATTTCAAGGACTTTTGTGGTGCAGTGAGGGAGGAGCCAACAGAACCAGAAGGAAGGTATCAAGGGCCTGTCTTTGAAGAGTGGCCTCAGGGAGAAAGAGGAGAGACAAGCTTCCTGCTGGGCTTGCTGGCATGCGGGCTGTGTCTGGTGGGCTCTTGTGGCCCTGATGCTGGCACTGGGCCCCCACATACTGAAGGTGGCCTGTGGGGTAGGACAGTAGGAGGTCAAGAGGTGGAGACAGAGGTGAATGGGATGCACCTGTGTCCTACTCAGTTGTTACTGAGTCCTGCATACCATATGCACTGTGCTGAGCATCAGCATTGGAAATGTGTCCCACCTGGGGTCCACCACTTCCTAGCTGTGGGCCCTGAGACAAGAAAAAGTCTAATCAACCCTTCTTTACTTGGGTTCTTGTCTTTCCAATGGAGCTCAAAGGTTAAACAGAATTGTCACATAATATGCTCAGCATGCACTCAAGCTCATGCACTTTGCAAGAGCTCTTCATAGCTTGTGACTTAGGTGGTATCTCTCTGGTTTGACTTCTACTTGAGGCTCAAGTAGGGGACCTGGAAATACCCGGGAGGTTCCTCCCCTGCTCCCCAGTGCTGGCTGCTTCTCCTTGGGATGGCAAACATATTTCATGGGTTGGCTCTGCCTGAGGTCCGATTAGCTAAGTTTGGGGTCTAAGGACCACCTATGCCTCCAACACATGGCTGAGTGGCTGGTGGAAAGGTGCAGAGTACAGGATATGCACCCAGGAAATGATTTGGTACCTTTACTGAACAGGTGGCCTTGGGACCAATGGGATAAAAAACACCCCCACTTCTTGCCTTTCCAGGTTTGGAGTGAATTGAGGATTCTAATACAAGAGATCCACTCCAGAGGAGACTGCAGATGGAGATAAAACACCAGCTTCCACCCTGAGAGCTTGATGCCAAGGCAGAGCTTTGGTTTCAGGCTCAAAGGGTCTGCAGTTTCTCCCTCCAAAGGTTAGAACTGGGAGTGACCCACTTAGAGAAAATTTTGGACAGCAGAGCAGACCCTTTCCTGCTTGCAATGAGTGGGAAAGATGAAGAGAACGCCCAGTGCCAGAGCTTTTCAATAGATTAGCTCCAAGCACATGAGAATCTGAGGCCATGGCCGGCTGATCACTCCCTGGGCTGTGGTGAGTGAGCAGGGGGTTTAATGTCCATCTGGTATTCCTCAGGAGGTCTTCAGGGGAGAAGAAGAATGCAGGGCACCAGCTGGGGGTATCAGGAGGAGTTTGCAGGGGCAGGTGAAACCATTTTACCTGTAAGGGCCCCAGGAGACCCAGAGCAGTGTGCTTGAAAGTAGGAGCTTCTCTTCTGCTCAAAATACCTGGATGGGCCATAGGGCTGTGGGAGAACCACCTCTGAGACTACAGAGACAGCAGTGGGGGGTGAGCAGGACACCTCTTTCTCTTGCCCACCTCTCCCAAAGACCCCACATTTCCAACAGTGCCCTGTTTGTCCATCAGCTCTGTGCAGCTGTCAATCAGAACAATCATCCCCATGACGTGGCTCTTAGGACATAAAATGTCAACTTAGGCTGAGGAGCAGCTTGTTTCTTCCCTTCTGGTTCTTCATGACTTCTTGAAATGGGCTGGAGTGCATCCACCAATCCCAAATTCACATGTTGGAGTCCTAGCCCTTGGGACCTTGGAATGTGACTGTATTGGGAGATGGGGTCTTCACAGAGGAGATTAAGGAAACAGAGTCAGCCCTAATCCAATCTGGCTAATTCTTTATAAGAAGTGTTCAGGACACAGACTCCTACAGAGGGACAACTGTGTGATGACATAGGGCGAGGATGGCCATCTACACGCCAAAGAGAGAGGCCTCAGGAGGAACCCACCCTGCCCACACCTGGATCTCCAACTTCCAGCTTCCAGGACATAAATTTCTGTTTAGGTCCCCTGCCTCGGGGGTGGGGGTGGGGGCGACAGCCTCAGAGAACTAGTACATGTCCCCTTGAGGCAGTGAGGGGGGTGTAGAGGCCCCAGCTCCCACTCCCAGCTGAAATGAGCATGGGGATATTCTGGAAGTCCCTGGAACCAAGAACCAAGTCAGGACCCAGCACTTGGGGGAGGAAGGGCCGGGAAGCTTTGGGCAGTGCTGCCCATCATCCCCCAACCCCCATTCCGTCCACATTGGTTGGGCCAGTGGCTCTCAGACTCTGGACTACACCAGGATCATTTTGAGGGCTTGTTTAAGATGGAGACTCCTGGGCCCTGCCCTCAGAGATCCTGACACATAGAACTCAGATGGGAGATGCCCCCAGGGGATGACACAGACACATTTAGCTGTCCTTGCTGCCGTGTGACTGTAAGGTCCGCTGACACGGGTGTTCTTCCTCGGAATGGCCCATCTCGACATTGTTGCTGGCTTCCAGAATCTCGCTCTCAAATCTGTGAGGCCCTGTGACTTTAAAAGCTCCTCCTGCATGTTTTTCTGGATGGTGCTGTGTGAGAGCAGAGGATGTCTGCGTGGGGTGCTCTGGCCATCAGGCCGATCAGGTGGAGGGTGCAGGTCACAGAGTGACCATTTCTCCTTCTCAAAACTGAAAATGTGGAGAGGGGCAGAGAGGCCATGGTGGGGGCGCAAGCTTGGAGGGTCAGCAGGGAAGGCCGGCTGTAATCTAAGACCTCTGACAAAGGCATTTTTCTTTCTGGGAGCTCTCCAGTGCAGAGACCTGTATTTAATAACATAACCCTCCCGTAGAAGAAAGGAAGATTTGGACAGCTCGTCTGTTGGGGAGCTGTCTAATCCTGATAAATGGAACAGAATCCTACCCACTGTGAAAAGTCCCAGTGTTAGATTAAACATATCAATCCTGTTTGTTACCTTCTCTTATCCTCCAGCTGGTCTCTGGGGATCTGTCTTTGATGGCCTTTCGTGGGAAATGACACGGTTCAGCACCAGACACCGTGGTAATTGCTGTGCGGTGCTCCCAGCCCGGGGAAGCAGCCACAGAGAGCTGGATATTGTGCTGAGACAAGGCTGGGCAGGCCCTGTGATTGGTTTGTGATCACAGTCCCCTGGGAATCCTGTAAGAAGCTGGTAGAAAATGCTTGTTTCTGTAGTAGATGCCCCATCAGGCTGGTACCCCAGCCCCAAGTTGTCCCCTGCTCTGGAGAATAGTTCTCGATGGATGGAGCCACCTTGCCTGGCAGGTCACACTCCCTGTCCCAGAGTTTATGCCCCATCCTGGGGGGCTGCCCTCAGCCAAGGCAGGCATGGGGGAGGTACATGGATGGCCTCTCACCTGAAAGCAAAATCAGTACAGGTGCAATCCCCAATCCAATGCTCCTGTGGAGTCAGATGGAAGTTGTTTTAGCCCAGGCAACTTCTTGCTCATCTCTCTGCCCTCTTTGCTCTCCTTGCTCCGTTCCCTGAGAGCTGGTCCTTAGTCACAGACCCTGAGCCTCACCTTAGGCTCTGCTTCTGAGAAACCAAGAGGAGCCCCAGCCTCAGGACCCAACCTCAGGGGAAGAACTCCCAGGAACAGCCTCTCTAGGGCTGCATTCCTGGCTTGAGAGTTTCCTCTGCTAGAGGCAGGGACCCAGTGAGGAAGCAGATTGACCTCAAGATGGGTGGGAAGTCTAGGGAAATGCAACTGATCAACTGGAAGCTTCGGGCTCCCTGAATCCTCTTGGCTTGTGGGAGTGGCATGTCCCTCCTTAGAAGATGAAGCCTCCTTCCCTGCCTGAAAACTATACTGAAGTTGTAGAGGAGCAGGTACATGCAGTGGGACGATGGGGCTGCTGGTGCAGGGATAGGGCTATAGTGCAGGGGGATGATGGAGAGGGTGGTGCAGGCTGGGGATGTGGTGTAGAGGGATGATGGAGAAGGTGGTGCAGGGATGGGGACGTGGGAGCAGGGGGATGATGGAGAAGGTGGTGCAGGGCTGAGGAAGTGGTGCAGAAAGATGATGGAGAGGGTGCTGCAAGGCTGAGGAGATGGTGCAGGGGGTAAGGGATCCCAGAACAACAGAGTCCAGATGGCAGCACTCATCACTTAGGAGCAAGTTACCTAGTAGGCAACAAGCCCAGAATGGTGGTTGATCCACTGAAATCTAGGTCAGGGATGAATGGAACGTGGTACTCCAGGACATGGTGATGATGTGTGGCCAGCAAGAGAATATGGGAAGCCTTTGATCAAACAGGGTCAAGGATGGGAGGAGTTTGAGATCCGTTGCCCTATTTGCACATGACCTCCTGCTGTATTTCCAAAGCCAAGCTAGTTCTTGGACCCAGACCCATGGGGTGCAGGAGAAGCCCAGTTCCCTGAGGAAGGACATGGCAGTAGTGCTATATACAGTCTTCCCCAATGATACTCATGGGCATTTGTTTGGATGACTGTCCCTGGTGCAAAGGGAGCTGGTGGGGACAGAGTTCCTCCTGACTCTGGGGATCTCTGTGCTCACCGGCAGGAAGCAGAGTGTTTTCCATTCATGAGGAATGGGCAGCAGTTCCTATGCTTGGTCTTGCTCAGGGCTGCGTCTTTGCTCCCCAGCACTCTCTAGTTCAGGGGGCTGATGAGAAATCCCACCGAGTAGAGCATGGGCCCTCCTGTCATCAATACCACGTTAGTGGACTTTCTGAGCAAGAAATGGCAGGTATGTTGAAGGCCTTGATGACCATACACACTCCCAAGGTAGGAGCCAGACTCTAGTTGAGTCTAGAGTTGGGCATATTAGTGATTGGCTTAGGGGTCCAGCAAAGGCTTCTCATGGTCTGGAGTATACCAGGACACCTTCCCCAAATAAAGGATAGGTTATGGCTCTGTGAGCCTCTCATTGCTGGGAAAAATGCACAAACCTTGGATGGCCCCTTTGGATTTTGGAGGCAGCATATTCCATACTTGGAAAGATTGTTCTGAACTATTTATCAGGACAAGGATCTGATGATTTTGAGTAGAGCTCAGACCAGGGAAGGGTTCTATAGCAGCACCGGGGCCCGGTATCAATGTTGAAACTTTCCTGAACCCCATGATCCTGGTGAACAGTGACTATTAAAGAGACCCCCCACCCTCCTGTGCTCCTAAACCTACCTTCTCGTTGGGTCCCCATGGTTACCTAGGGTGAAGCCGGGCATAGATCTCCAAATTCTCATCCTTTGCCTCATCAATGCTTAGCTCAACTGTTTTGTCCTTCCTGATCAATAGGAACAAAATGCTTGTTGGTAACACTCGGTTAAGATTCTCTCCTTGCCCCAGGCCCCTCGACCTCGGCCCCCTCAGCCTGAAGCAGCAGATGGCCCCTCTCGACCCCAGGGCTAGACATTCTCTGGTCTGTGGTCCCATCATGCTGCCCACACCCTTTATTTGAGGTCTACATGTCCTGCTCTGTCTAGTCTGTTTGCTCTTCTCCAAAGGAAAAGGCCCTTTCAGCCTGGACTTTGTGATGCCTGCGACCTCATGATTGGAGGTACCCTGATTGCAACCTCTCCCCTCCTCCTGTTGCCATAGCCCCCTCCTCAACTGCAGCAGACCACCCCCTCATGGCATAGCCCCTCCCCCCATAGCAATAGGCACTTTTCCTCTCTTGCAATAATCCTTTAGAATCAGGTCTCTCCTTACCGGAGTTTAGAGTGTGTTTTTATTTGACATTGGATATGCACCAGAGAGAGCTCTGAGGGAGACCCTGGCCGCCCATGTACTTGGGGGATGGGGCATCTTTGGGAGCTCGGGGCACCCCTCCTTTAGCAAGTCCTGATCTACCTGTGGAGTTCCAGGTTAGAGGTTGGGTGATGGGACCGAGGGGGAGGCAGTGATTGGGATGAGGGGGAGGGGAAGGAGCCATAGGATTCTCTTCACTGAAGTCATGGGAATCTGGAACCTCCCCTGATGTCTGTGATGTCAATCCCAAACATGAACACACTGGGTCTCCCCCACCCCCAAAAAACACACACCGACAGGTACCTTGTTCATCACAGAAACTCTGAGTCCTGACCAAACACACTCAGAACATTCTGCCTTCTTGAACTGGGCCCCTCTGTTCAGGGTCGTGGTAAAGGCCCATTTAGGGGAACTTCATTCTTAAAACCCCAGCATGCCTGTTTTCAGCAGCTCCCATCCCCCTGGATGAGTTCCCTGTGGTCTCTGACTCCCTGACTTCAGGCAGAAAATCCAGCCTGCATGGGTTCGATTGTGGATCTTGGGAAGGTTTACTGCTCTGTCTCCCAGCCCCATGGGGAGCATCCCTGCAGGCTGACAGGGATGACCTCTGAAGACCCAGGGAAGCTGAGAGATACTCACCTGAACCTGAGGTGTGTGTGGGAGGACACTGCAGAGGCTGCCTCACCTGTGACCAAATTGCCTGGTGTCTGTCACACCCAAACTCTGCATCCAGACTCCCGTGAGCCTTCACATCTTCCCAGGTGGAGACCATGAACTTGACGGCCAGATGGGGCCTGTTATCTGCTGGCAGCTGATGAAATTTCCAGATTGAGGATCCTCCCTTTTAGATAGAAGTCCTTGAAGGTGTCAGGGAAATGAGATGTGGTTCACTTTTCCTTGGTTTTATCCTCTGGAGGAACCAGGTAAAGTCCTTCCTTCCAGGAAGCCTCCTGGCCACTCAGACCAACCTCAGGTTTCTTCTCCACATGCCTGTGGCAGAAAAAACCTGAACAAAAATAAGGGAATGTAAAAAAAAAAAATAAGGGAACGTGTACTAGCTTGTCCTTAGGCTCTGGTCCTGCCATCTTATCTCTGAGGGCAGACACAGAAATGGGTTCCTTCGTGTGACAGCCCCTGCCTTGGTCCACAATATGGCACTGTCTGAATTTGTGATGAGTATTGATTGGTGACTTAGCAAAACCTGTTAATTGACATTGGTGGTCAATATTGTCAGGCATTTAGGGGAGGATTTGTTTGAAGGGGCTTAGAAAATGGGGCTCAGACCACAGCCCATCTTTAATAATCCAATCCCTGTCCCCACTGCACCCATACACATCTTCCTTTCCGGAATCTTCACTCTGAGCATGCCCATGGCAGTCAGAGGGGAGCTCTCCTATTTTTTATTATCATCATTTTCTGCAGATGGACTAGACACTCCGTAAATGTTAACAATGACAAATCGCCGGCCCCGGCAACACCACAATCACATAATGATAGTCATTACACTATGGGTGTTTGACGGGCTGAGCGGCAGGAGCCAAGGACCCAGTTCAGCCAGAGACAGACGCCTGGGAAGCAGACGAGATGCAGCAGAGGGCCTGGGGGCCCCTTGACGCCAGCCTTGCCTGGGCTGTGGCCACACCTGAGGATGGCTTTCCCTCTGAGAGATCAGGGCCAGGTGTGCAGGTGGCAAAATGGCAACTCAAGGTCACTGTGCTGACATATTGGGGTTGCCATACCCAATCACCACTAACTGGGAAGCTTCAAAGTAGAAACCTATCTTCTCATGGTTCTGGAGACCAGAAGTCCCAAATGAGGCATGGTAGTGTTAGTTCCCTATGAGGGCTCCGAGGGGAAATCTGTTTCAGGCCTCTCCCAGCTCGAGCGCTACTTGGGGTCTTTAGTATTCTGTAGGTTGCAGACCTATCACCAGGACCTCTGCCTCTATTGTCACATGGCCACCTTCTCTGTCCCTCCACGTGGTCCCCTGCTTATATGGATGCCAGTCATTGGGCCTAAGGCCCATCCTATCTAGTATGACCACATCTTAACTGCATCTGCAAAGACCCCATTTCCAAATAACCTACATTTGTAGGTTCTGAGTAGATGTGACTTCGGGGGGGTGGGGTGGGTTACTGTTCAACCCAGTGCACTTGCTGAGCTAAGATTGATCTATGACCTGTAGACTGTGGGCCTCCTTGCCACTCATTCTGTCCGCATTGTGCCTGCATTGGCCAGATGAACATAGCACTCTGTCCCACATGCCCCCACCAGGTGGACCTGGCTGAGGAAAGGCTCTGTGGAGGTCCCGCTCTCTTGCTCTTCTATGAGATCCTCTGGCTTTGGAGGAGGGACAGATGGCACGATCTATTTCCTATCAAGACATTTTGTGGCACATCAAGCCACACAGGGCCACCTTAGAGCCATGTCTGCACACAACCAAGATGTCCAAACCACAGAATGATCCATCACCCCTATCTTGAGCAGCATGAGTGGCCACGACTGCTTACCCATGACGACTTCTACTTCTCTCTGTCATTAGATATTCAATCATGGAATTTCCCACACTTGCTGTTCACACAGAACAGCATCTGATCCAAAGCAAAGCCCCAAATCCCTCTCCCAAATCACCTGATACAAGCCCAAACTAGAATAAGTGCTTCCTAACACTCTCTCCCTGAGACACTCTGGCTCCCCAAGTGTACGAGCTTCCTCATTGCAATGAGACAACAAGTGCGTTGTGTGCCTTCCTGGTGGTCTTTGGTGGCAGTACATTAGCCCCAGGGAAATAATCATAGTTAGCAGTGTGGGCATTACTTTGTGCCAAGCACTGAGCTAAGTAACTTTGTATTATCTCATGTAACACTCATGTCGAACCTTGGGGTAGTTGCTGTAAGGTAGGAGATTGAGGCATGGAGGAGACGTTTGTGGTTGTGCATGTCTGTACCCATGCGTGCATTTATATCTGCATGTGGTATTTGTGTTTTTGTATCTGCACCTACACCCAAGTCTCTATCTGTCCACGTCATCTGTATCTTTCTCTACCTGTGTCTCTGGTGCATATTTGTGTCTATGTGTGTGTCTATATCTGTGCATGTATTTTCAATTTTATCAGCACTTACAGATGAGGAAACCAACGTTCAAAAACATTCCATGACCCATGCAAGGTCCCCCAAGCAGTGAGCTGTGCATCTACACAGTCTGGCCCTGGAGCCTGTGCTCTGGGAGGGCTGCTCTGCAGCACAGATGATTCATTCATTCAGACCTATGTCCCCTGCCCAGAGTTGTGTCCACACTTGATAGGTGTTCAATAAATATCTGTTGAATGAATGAATTAAGTACACGAACGCGCGAGAGGATTTGCTGCCCTTGGGAGTATAAATTGTTACAACCCTTAGGACAGTGATTTGATAATATAAAGTAACACTGAAAATACTCATAATCTACAGCCCATGACATCCCTGCTAGGGATACCGCTGAGGGAACTTTCACACACATGCACGGAGACATGTAAGAAAATACTCAAAATATGTTTTGGGTATTGTTGTATCTGTCTTTGCTCCTGTGAAGTGGACTAGACCTGCACATCTGTGAATAAGGAGTGTGGATAAATACATGATGGCACTTCCTGCCGTAGGGTATCATGCCACCATAAAAATGCATAAATTACATCAATATTTATCAACATGGATAGATCTCAAAGTCATACTATTAAAAAATAGGCAAGTTGCAAAAAAGACTTGTATGATATTATGTTATTTATATAGACATGTAAAGTATTCCTAATAATATCATATAAACATATATATGTGTATATATGTATGTGTATGTATTTATATTTAGATATATTTATTTATATATATTGAGAGAGAAAAAGATGCAGAAAGAGGAGAGGAGTTAAGAAAAAGAAAGGGAAGGACAGAGAAAATACAAATGGACAGAAGCCAAAACTTCTGGTGGGATGGAGGGTTGGGGCACAGGGACCTTGGGGACCTCCGACTCCATTGGCAACAAATAATTTTTGAAAAGACCCAAAATACATATAGTAAAACGTGGACATGGCTTACACACAGGGGGCAGGTGCAGTAGTGTCTGTTAGACTGATTTGTTTTTCTTCCTGTTTTGAGACTTTTCCTAACAGAACATGCGAGAGGGGATGTCCTTGCAGGCACAGACTGCTCCTGCTTTGGTGGCCACACGGGCCGGTAGGGCAGCGGGAGAGGAGGGGGCAGGTGGCAGGGAGGCCACTCAGGCACCTGGAACCAGGGTAAAGAGTTTATACTTCTGTACTCAGTGAAATGGGAAGCCACTGAAAGTTTTTGAGCAGAGCAGTAAATGGGGAGATTGAAAGTTTGCTCCCCCTGCCAAGTGGTGCTCAGGTTGTAGACTGTATTCATTTCTCAGGGCTGCCATGACAAATTAACACAAACTGGGTGGCTTGAAGCAAGAGAATTGTACTCTCTCATGGTCTGGGGACCAGAAGTCCAAGATCAAGGTGTCTGCAGGGCCACCCTCCCTCAGGAGGCTCTTGGGAGGATCCTTCCTTTCTCTTCCAGCTTCTGGTGGTTCCTGGTGCCCCATGGCTGGCAGACATAGGGCTCCAGCCTCTGCTTTGTGGTCACATGGTTGTCTCCCTGTGTCTTCACGTGGCCCGAGGACAACGTCATTGGGTTTAGGGCCCACTCTAGTCCACTATGGCCTCTCCTCACCTTAACTTATTACATCTGGAATGATCTTGTTTCCATATAAGGTCACAATGTGAGGTCTCAGGTGGACATGAATTTGGGGAGGGCACTGTTCATCCTGGGACCCCGGGGCCAGAAGGGAAGTGGGAGGTCATTCATGAGGCCGCCATGGTCCAGGGGCTGATGGCAGCTCAGCTCAGTATGGTGGCGTGGTCGTGGGAGGTGGAGGTTCCAGAAGTCCTGGGTGGCTGTGTGGTTAGGCCTTGGATGTGAGGGAAGGGGGGCACCCAGGATGACTCGGAATTGCTGAGATTTGAGGGGGCTAGGTCACAGGCAGCACCTGCTCTTCTGGGATGGGTTCCATGTTCTGCAGGGAGTCAGGTAAGACCCACCTGGAAGGCCTGCTGCACTGGGGAGGGGGGGCCTCTGGACCGCTCCCTCTGACCTGCACCTCCCAGCAGCCAGCTCTCTGCTCAGTCTGAGGTCTGAGGGGGGGCTCCACTGCTTCTTTTTCTAAAACATTTTTGCGGCAAATATCATAGGGCGCAGTGAAGCTGGTTTCCCTTAGCTGGATTGGAAAATCGAGGTTTCTGTCAGCTGGCAGGGCTGGGAGTCACAATGAGCCCACACACCCACCCCGGGTAGCTGGAGAAGCGGTGGGTGGGGCCTGAACATGGCAGCAGGAGCCTGGAAGTCAAGACACAAGTGACACAAATGAGCAGCTTCTCCCAGGACGTGCAGGAGCAGCTGAGGCCACAGCGGAAGGCAAATCGTCCCTGGAGGCTTGGCTGTGTCAACCTTCAGCCCAGAAGACAGTGAAACAGCACTTACTGTGAACACAGGTGGGGATGCCAGGCATGCAGGTCACCCCGGCTGCCCGTCCCAAGGGGGGTCATTCTCATGAATCCCAAGAGGTGGGCCAGGTGCTCTGGGCTGCTGTGCACGCTCACCTGGCTGAATGCCGAGCCAGAAAGGGGATGCGTCGAGTCATCTGTGCAGGCATCTAGACGTCCAGTGTGCCTGGTTGGATTTGGGATCCAACCAAGATGTCCTTGGGCCAGGATCCCCTCTCGATGGCTTCCTCTGCTGACCACCTCTCCTGGCAGCTGGCCAGGTTCAGGCTTGCCCACGTCCTGCATCTTAGCAGTCCTGCCGGCCACAGTTCTAGCAGCATGTGGAGCACATGGGTCACTGAAACAATATGCACATTAGCCAGGGCTGGGTCGGGTGGAGAAGGCTGAGCTGGGGCTGAGTGGGGCCAGGAGTCACTTCTCTGACCTAAAGAGAGTAGGGGTGGGCCAGGATCCAGAGGAAGCCTGGGTGAGAAAACTGGGCTGCTGGTGCTGGGTGGACACACGTGAGAGCTGTCTTCTCCAGCAAGCACATCTATGAGGCAGTGCAGACCCATCTTGAGGTGGGCGCCACCCGACGGTGCAGGGTCTGGGGTGTGGAACACTACACACTGGATCCAAGTCCCCTTGCAGCAGGATTGCTGGATGAGGACTGGTCACCGGTGAGGCTGAGTGGAGGGGCCTCTTTATCCCGAGCATGGATGTTCCCCGTGCTCAGAGTTCCCAGGAGAAGCGGAGGGAGAAGGATCGTGTCTGCAGGGCTGGGTGGGTGGGGAGGTGTGGGGCACAGAGTCTGCTCTGTCACGGCCACCTTCTGCTGCTCGTTTATGGAGGAGGAAACTGAAGCTCAGAGACAGATCCAAGGCTCCAGGGTGTCCGTGGGCTTCTGTGTGCAATGGTGGCACGAATGCCTATGCTCCACTGGCTGGAACATTCCATCCACCAAATCCAGCCCAGAGCTTGGAAGGGAAGGTCTGCAAAGCAGTTGTGTCCTCAGGACATGAGCGCAGCTGGGGTCAGGGAGGTACCCAGGGAGGTGGAGGCCCAAGCCCAGCTTTGCCTCTGCCCCTGCTGCCTCCCCATTTCTGGGGGCCTCACTTCCACACACAAAGATGGGCACCCCGAGATCTGGCACTGGGCATCATACAGACTAACCCTGCATCTCCTCAGCTGCCAGTGTCATTCCTTCTGGTTTCAGGCCCCAACCAGGCTGAGTGTCCTACCTGTCCCCCCCACTTCCTAGGGTGTGAGCTGGTGCTAGCTCTCTGCTGCCCCATAACCTCAGAATCCTCAGGGGGCTTAACCCGATCGGAATTTGTTTCTTACTAATATAAGTCCCTGTTCAAGGGAGCACAGTCATGCAGGGACCTAGGCTGGAGGAGCTGCTGCCATTTCCAGCACGTGGCTTCCCAGGGCAGTGCATTGGTGTCTGGGGTGGCTGTGACAAAGGACCCCAGCTGGGCGCCTTAGAACAACAGGGATTTGCCATCTCAGTTCTGGAGTAGGAGATAGAGATGTTGGCGGAGTTGGTTCTTTCGATGGCTGAGAGGGAGAATCTGTTCCAGATCTTTCCTAACTTCTGCCTGTGTGTGTGTGTGTGTGTGCATGTACACATGGCTATGTGTGTGCACTGTGGTGGGTGTATGTGTGTGTGCATGTAGACATGACTGTGTGTGTGTACCTGTGGTGTGCACCTGTGGTGGGTATGTGTGCATTCATGTGCGTGTGTGCATGTAGGCATGGCTGTGTGGCTGTGTGTGCGCATCTGTGGTGTGCACCTATGGGGAGGTGTGTGTACCTGTGGTGTGCACTGGGGCATGTATGTGTGTGCATATGTGTGTGTGCATGTAGACATGGCTGTGTATGCACATCTGTGAAGTGCACCTGTGGGATGTGTGTGTGCACGCAGGTACACACGCTGTGTGTGTATGTGGACCTGTGGTGTGCATATGTGTACACACGTGTGTACACATGCCTACGTGTGCCTGTACAGACTTCTCCCCCAGTGCTGGGACTTCCATTTCTTACCACTGGCTGCACACAGTTGACAGCGAGCGCAGCCAGCTCTGCAATTAGCACAGACGTCAGTTTGAAGCTGGCACAGAGGGAGGAGTGGGCTCTGCTTCCATTCATTTATTCGCTTTGTGGAGAGGACATTATGCAACCAAGGTTTGCCACTGAATGTCCAGCAGGGCTGTGAGGGCTTGTAATGGTGTCACTGGGCCGGGGGCACTCTACAGGCCAGCTGGGCCATCCTGTTTTCCCTGAAATACCTTGGTGTTTGGAGCAAGACCGAGAGGAAAGCCAATGAGGCAATGACTTTGCAGACTCATGAGCACTTCATGGGTGTGCCGTAGACTGCATGCTGGGCTGGAGTCATCAGACCCATAGAGAAAGTGCCCCACACAAACCTTCCTCGCATGTGGATTATATGAACGTTTGTTCTTGCATCTGCTGTAACGTAGTGGCATCTGTCATTTTGTTTGGGTTTGCTCCGGGCATTGGTGGAAGCCCCTCCGCCTCCTGCCACGTACTGGTGAGTCGGGATTGAAACCTATGTGCCAGGTGAGGGCTCACGCCTGGACATCTCCGTGGGCAGAGCTCCCAGGGAGGCAGGTGGAGGAGGCACTCAAAGTCCACTACTTTTGGGGAAGTGACACAGCTGTGGAAGGCAGCTGGCACCCCCTGCCCATCAGGCAGACCTGGGAGCCAGACCCTGAGCTGTGTGACTCTGGGCAATGATGTCTCATCTCTGTACTCAGTTTACTCCCTTTGAAATCAGATGCCTACCTCAGGGGGAAGGAACAGGATTCAAGAAGTTAGCAGATGTATCACACTCAGCGCAGTGTCCGATGCATAATGTACTCTATAAATGTTGGCTATTATTCCTAATAGTTGGTATTTATCAAGACTGTGTTATAAGCCAGCACTTAGTGAAGCATTTTATATTCGTTATATCACGTAATCCTCAGAGTGAATCTACGAGGTCCATGCCATTGTGTGTCCAGCCTGAGGGCACACATTTAGCGAGTGGCCATGCTGGGACTTTGATTCCTCCTGTGATTTGCAACCCCAGGGCTTGCACTCATCACCTCCACATCACATCATTTGATAACAACATTAAGAGTGCTGCGGACGCTCTGTGACTGTGCACCACGATGACAGCATGTGGAAGGCTGCTGGGACACTCTCAATCCACCAGCATCTTCCGGATGGAGGGACCCGGGTTCAGCAAATGGCAGTGTTGCCCTCGGTTCCAAAGCCAGGAAGTGGCAGGACTGGGGTTTGAACAGTCCTTGGTCTTAACCATGCACAGCATCTTCAACCTGCCCCCACTGCCATGTGTCCCGGGCCGCAGCCACAAGCCGGGAGACTGGGCGGTGGGAAGGAGGCAGGGAAGCAGTTCTGAGACGCAGAGTCAGATTAGTATGCGCGGTGTGGCCCCTGCCAGTTCAGACAGATGAAGAACGCTAGTTTCTTCAATATCATTGCCATTTGAAGGTCTTGGCAAGGGGCATGTACATGCTGTGCTGTGTTAGATTTAGAAATAAAATCTGACCAGAAGGTGTGGAATCCTCCTAAAACGTCCTGAGCGGAATCACTCTGTGAAGCAGCTTGCTCAGTAGAGAGTAGTGTCCGGGGTTTCATGAGGACAGGAATCTGTGTTCGGAGAGAATGTGCCCACAGGCAATGCACAGAGTAAGCGTCTGTGCACAGACCATTAAGGGTCACATCCCTCCTCACTGCAGGCCAGAGAGGGACCAGGGCGAGGACTGGACTTTTAGGAGTTGACGGAGAAAGCAATCACATGGCCACAGGCTGAAATGAGAGGATGTGGATCCTGGTGTGGGCAGGTGCTCCCCAGGGATGAAACAGGAGCCTGCTGTGGGCAGGGGCTCCCCAGGGGTGAAGCTATAGCCAGACATGGGCAGGTGCTCCCCAGGTACGTACTAAGGTATGGACAAAGGTCTGGGGACCTTCTCTTACGCAGCAGAAACTCTCACTTCTGAGACCTGGGAGGACCCCTCAGCCCCCGCCCCGTGGGGTGCAGAGGGGCCCTCACTGCTTGCCTCTCTGGAGGGCGTGGGTCTGGCAGCCACCGTGGGGTACTGGACTATCTTGGGAGCATTTTCTCCCCAATGACGGCTGGTTCTTTCTCTCCTCTGAGTGTCCAGGCCTCTTGGGTTGTAGCTCAGGCTTTTCCATGTGAGTTAATATATGCTCTTGACCCAAATTAAATGTAATTTACCTTGTTTCAGAGCCCAAAGGAGCATGTGGGATACACCTGAAATGTAGCAAAGGCAGTTATCTGACTCAGACATTACAGGAGGATTAAGCGGGCCTGGGAACAGGGGGCTTCGGCGTCTCGGCCCCCTGAGGCCCGCTAGCGCGGCCTGTTCCTTGAATATGGCGCCTCTTTGGACAGGAGGCCTGGATTCCCTTCCCTCAGCTTCCCCTGGGCGGCCCAGCTCCGCCCCTCCTGAACCCCGAGGGCTCCCGCTCAGCTCCCCTCACTTGCTCCCTGACAGCCTGGGGGATCCCCGCACACACGCACAGCCGGCTGCTCCAGGCCCACGTCATACCTCCCGCACGCCCATGGAAACGGCTCCTCCGTCGTGCACCGGGTCTCTAAGACGGGCGAGACTCTCACCAGGTCTTACATGGATGGGGCTCGGCACGGGTTAGTGTCAGAGGAGGAAAAGGGGAAGGTGTGCAGCTACGCCTCTGCCCCTGGGGGGTTTCCACTCGCGATGGGAAGTCAGCATCCGGGGGCAGTTCAGGGGTGTGGGTCTCCGGGTGTGACGGGGTCACACGGAGGTGAGCCCGGTCCGTCTAGGAGGAGTTTAAGATGTGAAGCCAGTGGGCAGGATGGAGAACCCGGCTGCAGCCACCACGGAGCCCTTAGTTTCCCCTGAAATCCCTGCTGCCCCTGTCTGCCCAGGGAGGCCACCCTGCTGCCCCCTCCCCACAGACGCTTTCCCATGACGGCTCCTGTGCACAGTGGCTTCTGCTCCTAGGACAGGACGACCTCTTGCGTGGGGGGCTCAGGGCATTCCAGGTGTGTCCGGCCCGTTGTCTGGGTCCTCCTCCTGATGACCCAGCTCTTGAGAAGGATGGGAGACAGGGAGAGAGAGAGGAGAGAGAGGAATGGAAGTGAGAAGAAACCCCGTGTTTTGTGAGGCTAGAGCCCCAGCCGTCTGAAGAGGAGGACAAGAATGTGAAGCTGCCACCCTGGAGGGCCAGAGCCTGCTCCAGCACTGGCCTGCCGGTCTAGGCTCTGCACTGGCCTCTGCCCTGACCTCTGCCCTCGCTCTCCTCAGCCCTGACTGTGGGTCCCAGTACCCCCGCTGACTCTCACCTGGTCTATAAACATTTCCTTGTTGTGTGTTCCACTTACCTGGGGCTCACTTGCACTTGGTGAGGACGGGTCATTAGTGGACCAGTTGTTCATTCAAAACATGCTGGTCAACCTCCCACTAGGTTTCGGGGTCTCGTGTAAGCCATGGGGGAGACATGGACGCAAAGGACCCAGTCCCCTCCCGCTGGAGCTCAGGGTCCAGCATAGGAGACATGTGTGGCTGTGGCAGACAGATGGCACATGTGACAGCAGAGAAGGCTCTGGGAACACCCAGCCTTGGCCAGGACTTGACAGAGAGCCAGTGCCTCAGTTCTCAAGAAATCCAGGAGGAAGATTTGTTCATTCATTTGCTGCTCTATGCCATGCACCTAAGACAGTGCCTGGGGGCACAGTTGCTACTCAAGAAATAGTAGCTGACCGAGTGAATGAGCACAGAAGGAAGGGGATGGAGGGCATGTCAGCTGGTGGGAAATGCTGACAAAAGACGCGGAAGCACGTGTGTTTGGTAGCGGTGCCCGGGGAAGTGGGGATCGCTGATGCGGGGCCCAGGCAGAGGCTCCAGGGAGCCCTGGGAGGTTACTGAGCAGGAGAGTGGGGAAGATCAGAGCCATTTTGGGGGTGACACAAGAGGTCGGAGCACCTGCCTCTGGGCTGCTGTAATGGTCTGGTTAGAACTAGGGTAGCGGCGGCTGCAGCGATGGAAAAATCAGAACCTCTGCATCCTGCAGCACAGTGCCTACAGCATCTCCCACCTGTTATCTCTGGTTCACCTGACTCTCTACTGAACTCCCACGACAGTGGTGCCCAAGGGGGGTCCACCTGTGTGTCCTGTCAGCCTCGCAATGCAGGGTGGGTACCCACGCTGCTCAGGTGCACCTCTTGCCTTGGAACAAAGAATGGGGGCATCTTGCACTTTTGAAGGAGGGTCAGCTCTGAGACCAGGTGGGGTTGTATTTTCTTGAGAGCTCGTTGTGTTTTAAAACAGGACTTAACTGTTTAAGTGTTCATTGGGCATCAATTTACACACAGCACTCCATTTAGATTTTGCTGAAGAGAGGTGGGGGAAAAAAATAAAATCTCTCCTCCGTTTCAGCAAGACCCAAATGGCCACCATTTATGTGGCTTTCAGCTTTAATCAGGTGCTTTCTGACACCGGGCACCAGTGGTAAAATACTCCCCAATAATCTCGCCAAGATGAGTTGCTGATATTCATACGTGCACTTACAGTATTATTGCTGCCGGGGAGCGAGGCATCCTACGTCGTTTGTTAGAAGTGCCCCGTAAACCATTTTCCTCCTTGGGCTCCACAGTGACGGAGGCGTCCTATTCCACTCCTCAGAATTTTACTCATTTGGAAAACTTGGTGGCTCTCAAAATTATAGGGTAAAATCCCGTTATAGCACTGCATGCTCAAGCACCCGCCACTCAGATCACATGCCTGGGTTATTTTGGGCTTTCAAACTACACAAGCAGCCACGGTGGCATTTTCTTCAGCGTCTGCCAAGTGTAATTAGGCGTAATTAGGTGGGGCTCTGGTTACTGCTTTTATGGGTAAATCATATTGCATCACCACATGAGAGGCAGTGAGGAGCCTGGGGTGTGTGTGTCCGCGATCGCCGAGGTATGGAAATAATGGTAATAACAATGAATCTAATCTACGTGAAATCCCTAAGCATGCACATGGCAGCCACGATCTCTTTAATCTGTGAAAACAAGGGGGGAGCTCAGGCTGGGCGGGGGGGATCAATGGGGAAGCAGGCGGGCATGAGGAAAAGCCCCTTTGCTTTGTCTTCTCTTTAGTGAATCTATTTTATTTATTTATTTTTAAAGATTTTATTTATTTATTCGTGAGAGACACACACAGAGAGAGGCAGAGACACAGGCGGAGGGACAAGCAGGCTCCATGCAGGGTGCCTGATGTGGGACTTGATCCCAGGACCCCAGGATCACGCCTTGAGTCAAAGGCAGATGCTCAACCCCTGAGCCACCCAGGTGTCCCTCTTTAGTGAATTCAAATCATGATACAGGGTCTCCAGGAATGATGCTCTTACCACAGCATCATGGTGACGAGAACCAGAACTCCCAGGCCCCCTCTCAAGCAGGACTTGGAGCCACTGGCCAGCATCTCCTGGGACAACGCAGCCATTCCGAGGTCTGAGCTCACGGTTTGTGTCCTGTCGTGGCACGGAGAGACCGATCGGCTCCCCTAGACTGCAGTGCCATTCCAGTAAGGGAATATTTAGCATTTTGTATAATAAAAAAAATGACAAAATCAACTTGCATTATGTAACTACTTTAAAAATAATGATGGTCCATGCCTGCAGAGCTCGCACCAAGTACCAGGCACGTTTCAAAATGCTATTTTACAGAAAAATGACTGTAGTCCAAGGAATAGCGTACCCTGAAAAGATTCATGTCCACTCAAGCCTCGGAATATGACCCTATTTGGAAATTTGCCCTTTGCAGGCATAATTAGCTAAGATGAGGCTGGCCTGGTTTAGTGTGGCCCTCATCCAGCCGTGAGACGGGCTGTGAGAAGACAGGCAGAGACCGGGGCGGGGCAGCTTGGAGCCAAGGCTTGCTGGCACCACCAGAAGCCACAGGAGGCAGGAAGGTCCCACCCCGAGTCTCGGAGGGAACATGGTCATGATGCCTTGATTTCGGATTGCCAGCCTCCAGACCTGAGGGAGACCACATGTCTGAGCCCCCGTCTGTGGCTCTGTGTCACGGCAGCCACAGAAGACCCCTGGGCTAACACAGATCTGCACAACCGCTCTGGGAGGGAGAGCCTGTTACTTCCCCGGGTGTGCTTCCTGTCCTTTATCCACTTGGACGTTTGCAGGTTCTGTGAGTGTGGTCCAGAGCGTCTTTACTACTTCACCTGGAAATGGGCCTGAGCGGGCTCAGAGAGGCTCAGTGCTCAGCTCAGGGTTACACAGCTTGGCCCCAACACGGGGCTGCTGTGACGGAGCTGTTGGGGTCTTCCCGCCATCTGTGTAGACCACTGTTGAGGGCACGTGCGCCGCCCCATTGTCAGAAGACGCAGGCAGGGCGGGACCTGCAGAATGTGTTGGGCTTGGGCCTGGCTTTAAATAGAATCACTCAGGTAGATCAGATCTCACGGTAGCAAATAACAGTTCATATTACGTGGATGTTGGTACAATTTACCCCAGGTGGGTGGGGAGGAATGGGGGTGGGGGGTTGAAGAGTGAGGGGGTTGGAGAGGGGATGGGGGTTAGAGGGGGTTGGGGGGGGTTGAGGGGTGAGGGGTAGGAAGGAGGTAGAGGGGTAGGAGGAGGGCTGAGGGGGTAGGAGGGAAGTTGAAGGGTTGGAGGGAGGTAGGGGGTAGGAAGGAGGGGTGGGGGCAGCTGCTTCCCCTCCCCCTTCCCCAAGCATTTAAACAGCACCCACCTCTGCTGGAGTGTGAGCTTTGCTGGGTCCCAGAAAGCCTGTAATTATCATTAAAATAGTATTGTGTATTTGGTAATGAGACCAGGCCCTTGTTCTAATGGGAGCTCTGCAAAGAAAACAATGCAGTTTGCGTAGATTAAGCACGGAGAGGGAAGCGGTTGCTTGAATAATCCTTGAGGCTTCTCCCTCTCTGGAGAAGATGTGTCTGTCCAGAGGTGAACTGAAGCAGGAAGGCTAAGAGGGGAGTACAAAACTTCTCATTCTCAGGGTCAGCAGGAAACCTGCCTGGACATCTTGTCACACAGGGCAGAGGACGACGAAGGCAGAGCTGGGGGGTCTAGCCCGAGGTCCTGGCTCTAAGGGACGCGTTGAGACAAGGCTGGAAGGCTGGGCGGGCTAGCAGACTTCTCTCCGCCTGCAGACCCAACAAGGATTCTCCCGAGCCGTCCTGCCGAGCCAGCCCAGCGGAGACCCACTGCAAGGGATCTCCCCTGGCCCTGCCTGCTCCCTTGGCCCCCGCACGTGTGGCCTAGGGCTTCCACCATTTCCCACATCACCAAATCCTTCCGGGTGACCTCCCATGCAACTGCAAAGCTCTCCTGCCTTCTCCACCTGGAGCACCTGCCTTTCCTCCTCTTGCGGCTCTTACAACAAACCCAAACTCCTCACCACCACCATCTGCAAGCTCTTTGACTATGGTCTTCAGGACAAGGAGCATCAGCTCCCCCAGGGCTTGGAGAAATGCAGTTTCTTAGGCCCCTCCAGACGTCTGAGCTAGAACCTGAGCTTCCTTGTGGCCCAGGGTGATCCCAGTGGGTGTCTGGGGAGATTGTATGCTCCCCAGGGTGGCTCCTCCAGCCTTGGCCACCCATGCTTTCCTCTGTCAAGCCCCTGACCTTCTGGGAAGCATACCAGCCTTTCTCCTATCTCTGGCTTTTTTATTTGCAGCTCACCCTTCCACCCAGAAGACCCATGTTCCCTCTCCCCGTGCTCCTGCCTCAAGACTCTCTTTCACTCAACAATGTTAGTGGAATGTCTGCCATGGGTGAAGATCAGGTCCAGGCACTGGGGACACAGTAGGATAGATGGACAGAGGGGCTTATGTCTTATTCCTCCTTTACCCCAGTTTCTAGCATAAGAAATGCTTGGTAAATGTTGAGAAGATGATACACTAGTGGGATTCTCCACATCTGTTCTTGGACACACTCTGAAAGCCAAGCACACGGAAGCCCAATCCTCACACTACCATGAGATTGCCAGGGCTGGACACAACTTCCAAGACCTGGGACGAAGCTGCCAGGGCCGTGGCCCTGTCCTTGAGTGACTGTGTGGGCCAGTTTGGTTGGCACCAGGCCACTGGCAGGTTGGGGCAGGCTGGCAGCTGGGCCCCACCTGGAGCACTTTGATCTGCAGGCAGAAGCTAGGCTTCCTTTCTCTCAGGTCCTAGTTTGGGTTCATTTGATCATTTCACTTAATTGGATTAATCCCGCAGCTTAGGCAGGTCTCTTCAGACTTGCCTTTGTCAGAGCATAGCGTCAATTCTAAGTAATTATATTTCCCTAACTTCATTTCCCATGGAAATTTCAATAGGATTTCCTCATCGGATGCTGGCATCAGTGTGAGGCATCCCCCACAGGGGCTCTACTGGGCCCCACTCTGCTCTGCAAAGGCCCTCCATGGGGTCTCTTCAGGAAGCCTCATGACAGGACACTCCAGGATGAGGCTGGGCCTCTATCTCTCAGAGCTTGCTTTCTCCATCCCTAAATGGGGGTCCCCCAGTTCCTGCCTGCTTTCTCACTCTCCTTCTAGGAAGTAGACCCTGCTCTGAGCCTCTGACTCCTGTCTTGGGACTGGGGCCCCAGCCTGTCCTGCACCCCTCAGGTTCTACTCTTAGCTCCATTTGCTGAGCTGTTTTAATTCAGAGACACCATCCTGATGGGGTGCTGCTCCTCGCTATGTAAGGACTAAGTTGTGTCTGCCAAACTCATATGTTGAAGCCTCAACTCCCAACATGACTATTTTAGGAGATAGGGTCTATGGGAAGGTAAAATTAGGTCAGAAATGTGGGCCCTGATCCTATTGGCTCGTGTCCTAATGACAGAGGGCTCTTTCTTCCTACCATGTTAGGACACAGAGAGAAGGTGGTCATTCTCGAGCCAGGAAGAGCGCTCTCACTAGAAACCACACCGGCTGGGAGCTTGCTGTGGGACTTCCAGCCTCCAGATGGTCAGAAATGAATGTCTGTTGGTTAAACCCCTGGTGTATGGTGCCTTGTCAGGCACCACCCCAGGAATTAGAAGCTCTGCCCTGCAGCCAGCCTGGGAAACCCAGAGGAGGGATGCTGTGTAACACTAGCCTTTCTCGCTGTCAGTGGTCTACAGGAGGACTTCTGTTCCAAAGTGAATCTCATGGTACAGGTGAAGGATGTGACACTATCCATCCAAAGCTGCCATTGGCACAGAAGTGGTGCTCGATAACCCTGGATGCCCTGTCCCCCATTCTGGGGGCCTCCTGTGGTTACCTGCAGAGCATCTGTGCTGCTGGCCAGAGTTGCAGACCTGCCTGGGACATTCTGGTTAAATTACCTCTCTTTTCTGTGCCCATGAGGCATCACCTCGAATGCCTACAGACAGAAAGCACATCTTTCTTTCCTTCCGGCATATGGTATTTTGTAAGGCGACAGGTCTGCCAAGACATCACAAATCCCTCCATGAGCGAGGCAGCTTTCCCCGAGACTGGGGATGCCGCTTGCCACTGAGGCCTGTTAACAGATGGCCCAGGGAGAGGCGGACGCTGTGAACCAAGCTCCGGTGCTTGAAGCATAGCCGAGGCCTCATGTTTCTTTTCAAGTTGATACTGATTTGCACAGGACAGGGAGAGCTGCTCAGGCTGTGGTTGCTGCAGTCCAAGTTCTGGAATAATCCTCTATCTAAGGAGAAAGGGCCGTAAGGAGAACTGTGTGGGTGCTGGAGGGGAGGTGTGAATGGTCTCGTGTCTCCATGGGCAGGCGTCTGAAGAGCTCTGCGGGGGAGATTTGACTTTGCAAACATCTCCAGAGCAGGGTTTCTGTGGCTCATTCCAGTTCGAAGCTGAGTGGCAGTTCTTGGCCACATGGCACCAGAGAAGATCAGAAGACTTTCACACCAGGCCAGGGAACACTCTGGTCTGTGGCAGTGCACTGCAGGAAAGGCTCCTGCTCAGGGAGTGGTATCTCCAGGCTCCAATGGCTCTGGTTCTGCCGTGTTGAGATGTAATTTAAGAAGATGAAGCCAGAGACCCTCTGGGCTAAAATCCAGGTGGGAGGTGATGCAAGTCTGAGCTGGGAGAAGATGGATACAGGGAATGAGAGGATTATTTATGAAGCTAACTCGGCAAGTGGTAAGGATGGACATGGGGTGATGAGCAGCGGAGTGACAAGGGCAGTTCCTGGTTTCTGGCGGAGGTCCCTGACGGTGGGATGGGGCCAAGGGATTTGACAGACAGGACAGGGGAAGCTAGCAGGATTGGTCCTGTCTGCCTATGCAGCCCAGACCAGACTTTCTGGTGTCAAAATCTTCCTTCAAGCTGAGGTCAGCTGAGATTGGCTGTCTCCCTCAGGGACCTGTCAGGGGATCTGGGGAGGGCTATGTGTCATCAGGAGAGGACCAAGGTGTCAAAGAATGTATACCTGTCCTTCTAGGGGTTATTCAGGGCTGTTTCAAAGGAGCAAAGAGATGTTATCAGGTGGAAACAGATGTGCCTCTTGGAACACAGGGCAAGCCCCGTGAAAGAATGGGAGTAGATAAAAAGATATACATGGAGGGAGTTCAGGGAAGTCTTCCTAGAGGAAGTGACCCCTCTCCCCCCCAGCTCAGTGTTGCTGGGTATGTAAGGATTGGAAGAGAAGGAAGAGAACTTCTTGCAGATGGAACGTTGTGCGTGGACAGTATGGTGTGTTTGTGGGGGTGGGGAGGCAAAAAGGAGCCACATCTGTTCTGCCCTGTATGCAGCTCTCCGGGCCCCTGTGGAAAGGCTTTCTGAGCATGCCTGAGAGGTCAGCCCCTAGTGGGCTGTGCTTCCCCACCCTAGGTCAAGTACAGATAGCTGAGACCTTCCTTTGGGGGCTGAGACACACCCCATTGTTGGAGACAATCCTCTTTCTCTTTCTTAGCTACTGAAGGCCCCTAACAATATCTGCTTCCATCCCTGTAATCAGAAATGAGCTTTAGGCAACTTTCAGAGTAATTTCTCCAGACTTGGAGACAAGCTAATTTATGGTGGAGCAAATGTCATGGATATACCATGGCCTTTCAGTCTCTACACTTAGAAGGCTGGGCTCAGAGACCTGGAGTTTAAGAGCAGGTGTGTGAATGATAGCAGGTTAATGGGAAGGGATGATTAGGATGGCATGTGGGAGGACAGGGGACAGAGGAGGACTCCTGCCTCATTTTTCCTCTAAAATGATGACAGCAGGTCAGAGAGGAGAGCAGAGAGATTTCTAAAAAGTCAAAGTTGTAAAAACAATAGAGCCTAATTCAGGGCTTTTGGTGTTTCTAGAACATTTATAGTAATCAAGAAGGGATGTTACCTGCCACTCTGGAATCCTTTAGAACAAAGAAGCTGGCAGTCACTTTTGGTGCCCACTTGTTCCTTTGTTCAATCATTTTTCCAGCAGGAGGCAGCCTTGTGTGGTGGTGTGAGTTATGGGCTGGCCACTAATCTTATGGCTCAGAGAAAAGTACTTAATTCCTTAAAGCCCAAGGTTCCTTAGTTTTTCAAGTGACCTGATGGACTAGTTAGCACCTTTTGGGCACTCACTGCTCACCAAGAACTATGCTAATTTCTTCCCATGGACCATCTCTTGGAATCCTTATAAACAACTGTGAAGTGAACACTATTGTTTACTCCATTTTGCAGGTGAAGTAACTGAGAAACAGTGAGGTTAACTAACTTAACCTTAATGATACAAAGGGGTAATTGGCAGAGCTGAGCAGCCTGATTCTGGATTTTAAGCAGCTAATCTTTCAGCTAATGAGACATTCTAAGATGAGGGCAATAATCAGAGAGATGTGGGTGGATTATAGAAAACAATGTGTGCTAAGTACCCAGAACAGGGCCTTGAATAAAGTTAAAACTCAGTGAATGATGGTGATAATGGTGAAGGTAATGAGGATGATGGTGGTGATGAGGATGATGATGATGTGATGATGATAGTGATGATGGTGGTGAAGATGGTGATAATGACATAGGGATAATGGTGATGGTAATGGTAATGACAATGATAATATACATGAGTAAGTGTCAAATCCTCTGATAGTTGTCAGGGATGCAGAAAAGGAAAATACAACTCCTGATTGTAGGAGTTAAGGCCTAGCAAAAAAGAAAGAAGATCCTGTGTCCAAATGGCCTGGTATAATAACCAGATGAGAGAGTGGCAGTCTGAACCAGGTTGGTGGCTATGGATACGGAGAGAAGTTGTGAGATTGGAGTCTAGATCAGAAGCAAAGCAAATGATGTATGTTAATGGACTAGGTATCTCAAACTTGGCACTATAACATTTTGGGCTGGTCCTTCTTTGTTGGGTGCGAGGGCTATCCTGTGTACTGTAGAGTTTTAGCAGCAACCCTGACCTCTATATATCAGATGCTAGTAGCAGCTCTTTCCAGTATGACAACCAAATTGTCTCCAGACCTTGCCTAATGTCCCCTGGGGGGAGAAATCACACAGTTAAAAGTCACTGGTGTAGAGAAAGAAATGATGATTGTTTCTAGGCCTTTGGCTTGAGGAACTGGGTACATGGTGCTGCCATTTTCTAGAAGGAACTATTGTCTTTTATTAAGTGTAATGTTTTTAGCACCTAGAACAGTGCCCGCTCATAATGGGCGCTCAGTAGATATTTACCGAACAAATGAATGTTTAAATGGGAATGGTTGGAGAAATCATAGTTTTTGTGTGGTTTTGGTTTTCTTTGTTTTTTTTTTAAAGGTTATTTGTTTATTTATTCATGAGAGACACACAGAGAGAGAGGCACAGACACAGGCAGAGGGAGAAACAGGCTCCATGCAGGGAGCCTGACGTGGGACTTGATCCCAGGTCTCCAGGATCACACCCTGAGCCGAAGGCGGTGCCAAACTGCTGAGCCACCCAGGCTGCCCTCTTTTTTCTTTTTTTTTTTTTTTTAATATTTTGTTTATTTATTCATGAGAAACACACAGAGAGAGGCAGAGACATAGGCAGAGGGAGAAGCAGGCTCCCCTCAGAAAGCCTGATGTGAGACTGGATCCCAGGACCCCGGGATCACGACCTGAGCCAAAGACAGATGCTCAACCACTGAGCCACTCGTGTCCCAGCTTTGGTTTTCTTTGTATGTATTTGGGGTTGGGGTAGAAATGAATGGTTTTGTTTTAGGCAAAGAAGTTTGAGATCTATCAGACATCCTAATGCAAATAAGGAGTTGTCAGTTAAATGTACAGGTCTTAAACTTTTGGGATAAGTCAGGAGATAAATGCTGGGAGTCATTAGCACTTCTATGGTATTTAAAGCCATTGGGCTGTCTGAGGTCTCCAAGGGCAAGAGGAAAAACAGAGAAAAGAAGAGACTGTACTAGCTCTGGGTAGTCAAACACTTAGAATTCAGGGGGATAATGAGGGACATGCTTGGGAAACTAAGGAGGATAGAGGAAGAACACAGATACTGGGTTGTTTCAGGAGTTGAGAATATGTAATGTTGAAAGGCATGAGTGCAACACCATATTGGCCCTTGGAGTTGGTGACATGGAGTCCGTGGTGACTCAGGCAGAAGCCAGCTTAGCAGGACAGGGAAGACAGTTGCAATGTGTTCAAGAGACACCAGGGAGAAGTGCTAGAGAGGGCTTGTGGATTTTGCTATGAAGTTTGTGAAAAGATAGGGTAGTAAATGGAAGAAAATGGTAGGGAGTGGGGAAGAAATTACCCTGACTTTTGTTAAAATGGGAAGGAAGATTTTATTTGAGATGATTGTACCAGGGGAGAGAGATTAGGTTCAACTCTGAATATAACAGGGGTGAGTAGGGTCTTCAGCCAAAGAGCAGCATGAGGGGCCATGAACAGAAAACTGTGAAGAGAGGCTATCAAGGGTGGTTTCTCACTAAACTGGTCCGCATGGATTCTTCTAACAGCAGACCACAGACTTAGATGTCAAGGGTGGAGGGATTCTAACTAAACTGACTTAGCAGGATTCTTGCTACAGGCAAGCCAAGGTCAAGGCCTAGTCTAGAAGAGTGATCAGAGGAGCCTAACTGAAGTTCGGTCAAGGAGGGAGTCTCTGCCAGGTGTCACAGCCAGGTTTCTCAGGGAGACACTGCAGCATGTTGGTATACCATTTGGCTCTGGAGAGAGAGCTCTGCCACTGTTGGTACCTGTCCCCAGTGGGCAAGGTGTCCAAGCAGCCCAGAACATGGCTTCAGGCTTTGGACTACTGCTGTGTCCTGTTTTCAAGGTCACAGAGCTCTTGCCTCTGCCACAAGGGAGGCCACAGATGGGCTCTGCTCCCTTTTAATCCCCTAATCATAAATTTGGCTTTTGGGAAAAGCTGCACTAATTACCATATCGCTCTGCCTTGGCTCCCCATGAGCCCAAGGCAGGGCTGTTGAGGGGTTTGCTAATCAGGCACAATAAATTGACCATGAACACCATGGCATAGGCCCAAATAAGAAGACAGGAGTTCCTGTCCCTTGTTAACGTCCTTGCACTCGCCTCTGTCCAACGTGGTGGGTTGTATCTGATTTCTCCTCTGGGGTGGTGAGTGGCCCCCAGCTGAGAGACATCTCTTAATTTACCTTCGAGTAAGGAGAGAAGGGCCTTAGGTGACCTTTCTCACAGTCAGATCCTGACACCCACAGGATCAATAGTCACAAGATTGAATTGACCCAAAGGTTGAGTCATCTCTTTGCCAAAGTTTCTAATAAAAATGTGCATTTGGGAGGCTGCTTCTCATCTGGTGTCTGGGGTGAGATTGAAGCCCTTAGTGAGGTGTCTGGCATGTGACCAGTGCTCAATACACATCTGCTGCTGTTGCTAGTCTTGTTTTTGTTGTTTCTGTGAGTCCATCAGCTGACTCCAATGGTATGAGATGGGTCATTTGTTAGCATGTTTTCCTAATATTTGGCAGCCAATAGCTTCAGTCGTAATGTATCTTTTCCTAGAATTCTAGAAGCCATGGTTAGGACAGTGGTAGGTGAAATGGGGACAAGGCATTGTTGGAAAGGGACCAAATAAGAAGAGGTATTTAAAGGAGGCTAGTGTAATGGTGGAGTTTGGGATGGGTTTACACATGAAGGGAATGAAGCAGGAGACTCATCATCCTTCTGTTCCTGTCTGACCATTTCAGAGAATGACTTGGCTGAGACCTCTGTGTATTTGAGGAGTCCCACTCAAGAGGGCTATATCAAGATGGATGTGCAAAGAGGACATTGCCATGTCCTCTGTGGCACATGCACTTAGATTCACTTCAGTTTCATCACTCCCATCTATTCCTCCATCCACCCACCTATTCGTATATCTACCCCTCCATCTACCATCCCATCCATTTATCTACCCATCCACCCACCCTCTTATCCATCCACCCATCCATCTACCCATCTACCCCTATCTATCCATCCACCTCATATCCACCCATCCACCCATTCCCTTTTATCCACCCACCCTGTATCTATCCACCCACCCCTCCATCTATCCACTTCTCCACCCATTGGTGGATTAGAGTATCCATCCATCCACCCACCCTCCTATCATCCATCCATCCATCCATCCATCCATCCATCCATCCATTCACTTACCCACCCATCTACCCTTCCACCGCCCTTATCTATCTGCCTTCCCACCCATCCATCACTCACTCACCTATCCATCCACCCATTTGGCAATAATTATTGAGTCCATTCTGTGTGCTTATTAGAAACAGAAATGATAAGACATTTCCCTGCTCAGGAAAGGCTGTTTGAAAGGTCTACCAAAAGATCATAGCAATGTACAAAGCACCAAACCAGAAGTATGCCCAATGCATTATACAATGCACAGTGCAGCCCAGAGTGGTGAATGATTCAATGTGAAAAAGTCAATAAAGTCGTCTTGGAGGATACTTAACCCCGAAAGAGTAGCAATTAGCTGGGCAGACATGGTGGTGGGGGAGGAGTGCATGAGCAAAGGGAGGGACATTCATATGTGTACCATGGAGAGAGAGCCCAGCTCATGGGACAGTGGTTGCAGGCGTTTGGCTGGATGGCTAGACTACAGGACTTGTGTGAATTTGTTGGGGGCAATGAGCTGGAAAAACACACACATAAGATCACAGAGGACCATGCTACTGTGTCTGGACTTCATTCTGAAGATTGTGGGGGCCACTGTTGGACTTAATGAAGGGGGTGTCATGATCATTCTTGTGTCATAGAAACAACACCTGGGTGAGTTCTCTGCCATCATCAGGACTAGAGCTGGGAGCCGACAGAAGGAGGATAGGCGATAATCCAGGTAGAAATGGGGATGGGTGGGGACCATTTGAGATCTCAGCCCTTGAGCACTGGTTTCATTCCTGACACCTTCTCAGAGGGAAGCATGTTTATGGCCATGAGCTTTAATTAGTCTTGACTGGAAGATGGACTGAATTCTGAATGGAAGCTGATGGAAAGGGGGCCCCACATTCTTGGCTCATCTGTAGTAGGAATCTGACAGCACATTGATCTGTTTGTGGTTTGTCAGTTTCTTGCCCATTCCTCTGGTCTTTAAGACAAAAAGTCCCTGATGGGGCATATTAGCCCTTATCAAACCAACAGGTTTCTTAGTGGGATGGTTGCCTAGTGTCCCCATTTCTGAGGCTTGTTGGTGCCACACAGGGAGTGTGGGAACCTGCAGCTGCCCCTGGGGGCAGGGTAGAATGTGCCATTACTCCAGAAAACCACTGGGCAGGTTTTGTGAATTCCATGTTCTTCTTGTCTATGATCCAGCTACCCTACTACTAGGCATTTACCCAGGAGAATGAAAACATGCATCCATCCAAAGGTGCGTGTGAATGTTCATAGCAACTGTATTCACAGTTGCTTCAAATGGGGACAACCCAAATGCCCATCAAGCAGGCGAGGGGACAAGCAGATGGTGCACACATGCACGCATGGGATATTCCTCAGCCATAAAAGAACAGCCGACAACTCACACAACGGGAACGAATCGCAAAAGCATGGTGAGCTGAAGAGGCCAGTATAGAAGATTGAATAGCGTGTGATCCCATTTACAGGAAATTCTAGAAGGGAGAAAACTGATTTGTGGTGTCAGAAAGCAGAGCAGTGGTTGTCCACAGCGGGGATGATGAGGTGGTACTGGGTGAAAGGAAAATGTGGGAATTTTCTAGGGTGCTGGCAATGTTCAGTATCTTGATGGGGATGATATTTACATGGTGTGTGTATTTGTCAAGATTTATAAACACTGGTTTTAGATGATTTGCATTTTGAGTTCACTCTATGTAAACTATACTTTGAAGAACAAAACATAAAGGACAAAGGAAACAAAGAGATGAAAAGAAAAGGAAGGGGAAGAGGGAGGGAGGAGGGGGAGGAAATAGACCGAAGTCCACTCTGAATCTCAGGACAGCGCTGGGCCTGTCCTTGGGTCGGTGTGAGATCTGCCTGCCCTCAGCTGAGCCAGGAGTTCCTGGCCATTTCTCCAGGCCTACCTCGGAATCACACTCAGGGGAGGGCCGTTCCTAGTGTCCACAGCTGCTTGGAATAGACAGCCCGGAGGGAGAAGTGGTCTGTCAGAGGGAGGCTCCTGTGATCTGATGGTGCGGCAAGGGTGTGGGCTGCAGCCAGTTCTCTGGAGGCCTGTTGTGCTGTAGAGATGTCCTGGGCTGTGTTTATACCCTAAAAAAGCAAGCAGGCACTGCTGCTCTACATTAAGCCCCCTCCCCACTGGACTGTACCTTCCTCATTGCATACATGAGCCAGGTAAGGAGTGAGCCCTCAGTGGGTTGATTCCTTTGCCATCAGGAAGTTAGTGCCCTGGGTGGTCATGTGGAGGGGATAACTGTAGTTTGTGTCTGCTAAGAGCTGCTCTGTGGCATAATTTTGAATGCTTTGTGTGTATTATCTCTTTTGTACCTGAAGGAAAGTCTACGGATCTTTATCCTCTGAGAAGGATGCTGTGGATTCATAAGGTCAGGTGACAACTCAGGGTCACAGAAAGGTCGGGATGTAGATCCAGAGCTCTGGACACCAGGGTCATGGTCTGTAAGACCACTATGACTCTGGTCCAAGATGTGGGTGGCAGCCATGTGGGTGGTGACAATGCGGAGATCTTGGTGGCTTGGAGTATCCTCCTTACACCCAGAGGTGGCCTCCTTTTCTTTCAGTGATAAGTGGTTGTCCTGCAGGGAACCTGCTCCTCTGAAAGCTCTGATGGAGAGCACAGTAGGGGTCTGGCCAAGCAGAGCCTCCTGATGTCCCACAGCAACTTGGTGCTTTCTGAGCAGGGTCAGGGCTGTTTGTTCAGAAGCACAAACACTGAGTGTTGCCATCCAAGGCCATGGGAGAGTGAGAACTGATTCCCACCATGCACACAGCCAAGGGATAAAGAGAGAAGAGGAAAATAAGGAAGGCATCCACCAAACTAGTTGCTGTGCTGATAATCAAGGTGTTGATTCAGTTACCAACAGAGCCTGGAAACACCTGGGTTCTTCCAGTTTGACTCAGAAACCAAGTACCTTTGCATTCGGAGAACAAACATAAATCTTTCTTTTGATAAAGGAGGAAATTAGCAAGTGCAAAAAGAAAATGTTTTCTCTTATCTTGGATCACCCTTGGAGAGACTCTGAGGAGATAGGAATGAAGCGGCTCCCACATCCAGAGCTATGTCCAGGCAGGAGCTGATGGGGCCCCAAGACAGAAGGCACAGTGGGGACTCTTGAGAAGTAGACCCCAGAGGCAGATCCCTTCTTATGACCTTACGAGGTCATGTTGCCTGTGTTGGAGGCATCGTGATGACATTACTAAGTCTGGCTGTTTATATCATTCCCAGATATAAATGATTATTTCAGAAGCTATTGTGAAATTTTCTCAGCAAAACTGGTTTCACTTTGCTCTAATTTCAGAAATGAGGGCCCTGTGTTTTAGTGGGGCAGGCCTGCCTTGGGTTGCTCGCAGCAAATCCACATGCCTTCCTGCTAAATGGTAAGTGACCCGGGAGCGTGAATCAGGAGCCCAACAGTGTCCACCACGCAGCTACTCCCACTCTGGGGGAAGCTCTACTTTGGAACAATCAGGCACAAAGTTTCAAGCATAAATACGCTAATGGCATTGTTACTTAAAATAAGGAACAAGTGGAGGAACCTCATTCCTATAAATAGAGGAGCATTCATTGTGGCTCATTCACAGGATGGATTGTTGTGGAGCTGCAGAAATGATGTTTGGAGGAATTATTTTTATCACGAGAGAGACATTCTCAGAACATGATTTTTAGTGACAAGACCATACACGGATTGTCTATACTGAGCATCACACCCAAATAGGCTGGCTGTCTTCAGGTGGGTTAATGAGAAATCTTACCTCCATGCCTGCTCTTCACGTTCTTTCCAGGTTCTCTGAGGTCATTGTCTGTTACTTTTATGATCAGAAACACAATGTAGTGAAGACAGATTGGGTCCACCACACGAGTTCCCCTCTTACTTTGGCCCCTCCTGTCTCCCCCTCAATCCCCTGCTTTGTTGGGGTTGAAAGCCATAGTCACAAATGGCATTTTGGAATTGATGTTGCAAGCCTTCTATACCTGGTGCTCCAAACTATTGATGGGCAGTTTCTCTTCTCGTTCCCACTTGTCCCTTCCTCTGGATGGTCATTCAATCTGGGACATGGTGACTCCATCGCGGGCTTCCCTCTGGGACCTGGCTTCATGGGCTGCCCACGTTCACCTCCAATCATCAGGTATTAGTGAAAATGCAAACACCAGGGCTGATTTAGGGGCCCTGACTCGTGATTCCCAATTTCCTAGACCAAGAGGAAGCAAAGCCAGACCACACTGGACAGGGCTTGAGGGCATACAGGTGGAGGTGGTGACTCTGCATTGGATTCCTCTTGCATTCACCTCTCCTGTGTGGTCTCTGTCAGAACTTTTGAGCTCATAGCCTTCTATCTCTGTGGGATGTTTGCCTTGTGTATAGTTTCCCTTCGGATAGTCTTCTGTATACCCATGACACCCATGTGCTAGAGCTGCCATAGCAAGTCCTCCAACTGGGAGCTTAACCATAGATGTTTGTTTTCCCACTCACAGTTCTGGAGGCTGGAGGTCTGAGATCAAGTTGTTGGCAGGTTGATTTATTCTGAGACCCCTCTCCTTGGCTTGAAAAAAAGTATTTAACTACCATTTGAGACTGACCCCCATTTCACACACATTCATCCGTATATCTATTTAACAGTTTTCAGAACCTGCCCAAATCAGGGACACCAGCAACCAGGCATCCATGCCAACTGTGATAAGGCATGGCCCAACCCCTGAGATTTCAGATTTTCAAATTATTTGTATGTTTCTGTCACTCAGTCTAGACTCACTGAACAGTCTATTAATAAATATTATAGTGTATTTTATTTTGAATCATGTGACTCTATCCATAGAACCTATCCTTGCCCAAATTGCAGGAGGGAATTCTCTGATGGATAAATTTGGGAGCAGGCTCAGCTTTTGTCTTTGCTTCTGCATTTGCCTGCCCACAAAGGGGGTTTGTTGAGATATAATCCATGGAGTGTGAGTTTCCTGAGGCATTTAAGAGGGGTGAATTCAGTCTGGGGAGCTCATTATGGTTGTTGATCGACATTACACATTCTCAATTTCATTAGCAAGCAAAGGCTACTGTTTTGGTCTTTATTCTTCTGACACATATATAATGTTCTTCTCAAACATTCATTCTGAACTAAGGAGGTATTATTAATTGATTAGAGTTCCCTAAAAAATATGTCAGAACCCTATCCACCTCCATACCCCTGAATGTGATCTTATTTGGAAATAGAGTCTGTAGAGGTAGTTAAGTTGAGATGTGGTCATTAAGATGGGTACTAACCCAACATGACTAGTACCCTTATAAAGAAGGGAAATTTGGACACAGACATACACACAGGAAGAATGCTATGTGAAGATAAAGCAGAGATTGGGATGGTGCATCTATAAGCCAAGAATGCCTAAAAATGCTGCCAAATCATCAGAAGATAAGAAAGAAGCACGGAATGGATTCTCTCTCAGAGCACCCAGAAGGAAGACATCAAGTCTGCCTCAGCTTGATCTTGGACTTCTGGCCTCCAGAAGTATAAGCAAATACGTTTCTGCTGTTTTATGCCATCCAGTTTGTGGTACTTTGTTACAACATCCCCAGGAAACTACATAGAAGAAAAGAAAAGTGTATGTATCAGCTTCCTAAAGCCTTATCACTAGTCTCATTAGATGAATTCAGGTCTCTTTTGGATAAAGAGTTCTTGTTTCCAAGTTTCTGCCACTTGTTGCTCCTGTACAAGATGGTGCTTAAAGTGAGAGTGTGGTAGTGGCTCCTTTCATCAGCCTGCTTCTCCCCTTCCACGTCCCCTAGAGTAAAAGTATCATTCAATGCACCACATGACCTGTGCATAACAGACAGCAAGCACATCCCCACGGCTTGGAAGAAGCTCACTGTGAATTTCAGGCTTGTAAGCTAGGTCCTGAGGTGTTCAACAAAGAGATAACATGAAGTATAAATCCTCTTCCTTTGGCAACATCTCGATTTCCCTGCCCTCATTTTGCTAAAGGATTCTCATCGACTTAGTTCCTAGATGCAGTGCTGGCTGATGGGCCCTTTATTCAAGAGTCCTGGTCCCCTGGAACAAGACACCTTCTGAATTGGTCTTGGAGGATCTCAGAGCAGATGCCAATGCATCAGTTTGGTGTCTACAATGTCTTGTCCCCTCACATCAGCCTTCCTTGTGTACATGCATTCTGAGCACCCTCTCTGAACCCATGTAAGGCCCGGCCTACAGACAGCAGCTCACTCATCAGCATTGCTCTGGATGATACACAATCATCGCTCTGTGTATTTTTGCTTTGGGAAGTATGAAACATAGGATGGTTTTGACTGCAAGTAATAGGAGATCTGACCAAGAGAGCGTACACTGTAAGTTGTTGGTTATCCCATAAAACAAGAAGTCACAGGGGTGGGGTGGCTCCAGAGTCTGCTAATGCAGCATCATGGTGACATTGTGCAAGCCCAGAAGCTTTTCATCTTTTACTCTGCCATTAGCAGCATAGCAGGCACGTTGCCCTCCAGGAATGGAGAATGGCCAGAGTGATTCTGAGCCTCACAGGCAGACATGGGACCCCTTGGGGGAAAAATAGAATACAATTCTATTTGTTCTTAAATGCTTATTCCCTCAACCCTACCAGCCATACCTCAGCACCTAAAGCAGTCCTTGACAAGGGAAAGGACCAGGTCAGACCAATTACATTTCAATTCCAGGGTAGAAAAAGCCTCCCTACCTTCCAAACATGTGGCTATAGAGAGCTTTGCTGTAGGAGGAAGTGGCAGTGACCACTGGGAAGGAAACTGCCAGTGTCACCCAAGGAGAAACCCCAGTGTGGTGCCCTGGCCTGTAAACAACATAGAAACAGGTGAACAGGGGGAGCAAAGGCCTTCAGAGTTGAGTTTTTCCTTTAGGATTTGGCTCTGAGATCATGACCTGGGCTTTCATAGGTCTGACACTGGCCGAAGGCTCACCTGTTCCAGAAAGCACATGTAGTAATCAGGTTTGTGTCATCTGCAACCTGATTCCAAAAGGACATCTGCATAGATGTCATTGAGTCCAAGGAGGAGTTTTGGGCTTGTCTCTGGGGGAGTGGGGATTAGAAACAGGGTTGATACCTTTTTGCTTCCTGCTTGCATTCTTCTTGACTTCATTTTCTCCTGTGTGAGATGAGTTTTGTTATGGTCCAAGGAATGAAAGAGTCTGTGGTCCACGAGGCATTCTTCCAGTACCTTCCCCAGAGGTAGGAAGTTCTCACTGTTGCTCTGCAGGAGTGTCCTGGAGCTGCTGCGATGACCTCGGAGGAAACTGCGCAACTCAGAGCAACATCATCCCTTCTCCTGCACTCTGGAGGCTGAAGGTTTTGTACCTTCTGATAACAGTGAGGGAGAAGCCCTCCCAGGCCTCTCTCTCAACCTATGGAGGTTTGCCAGGAGTCTTAGGAATCCATTTGCCTATGGACATATCTCCTGGGTCTTACTTCACCTTCACACAGGACTCTCCCTGTGCATGTCTCTGTCCCGAATTTCCCCTTTTGTTAGGACACCCAGTAGATGGGATTAAGGGTTCACCCTATTCTGATATGACCTCATTGAACTTATTACAACTACAATGACCCCATTTCCAAATAAGGCCACGTTCTGAGGTGTTGCGGGTTAGGACTCCAAAACAGGATTTTGGGGGACAGAGTTTGGCCCATAACACACTCCAATAAGAAAATCTCCCCAAAGAACTCTTACTGGCATTGTGTGCTCACTCTTGTCATCAATGTCTTTAATCAGGGATTGGGGGCAATGTTCAGGGAAAAATAAAATGCCAGATATTGGTGGGAACCTGGAGGCTATGCTCCCATAGAGAGAAACTTTTCCAACCACCTCTGTGAGGGCAGCCAGAATTTCATGTAGACCATTACCCTCGACCTTTACATGGCTGACATACAGAGGGTCACCTCTCTGTCACTCTTGGCAACACCAGGGCTCTGGGCTGGGGTCTCAGCTAGGGTTGGAGATGGAGTCTACAAGCCCACCACATCATTTAACTGGTGACTTCTTAGTATGAGGATGGAAACCCAGGCCGGATGACAGTCTGATCATCCAGCCTCAGGGAAGAGTGGCTCAGCAGGTGATAAGCCAGGAGTGGCTCAGGGTCCCCTCTGAGTAAGATCTATGAGGCTGCTTCACCTGAATTGCTTTTTAAAAAGTACAGATGTTTGGACCTATCTGCAAAGATTTGCACTCAGTACTCGAGGCCCAGGCAATGGTAGTTTTTGAAATCCTCCCAGATGATGCTGGAGCTTGGTCAGGTTAGAGACCTGCTGACATATCAGAACACGCACGGGCTTTGGGGTCAGGAGGTCCAGGGGACATGCACTCTGCCTCTTCCGAGATTTCAGACTTTAGGGAAGTTGCAGCAGCAGGCCAGCAGGATGCCATCTGTGGCTCCTACCATGTGCTGATTCCCTCAAATGCCTTAAGCACTTTACTTCTTCCCAACGATGCAACAGAGAAGGTGTTGTTGACAGGCCGAACCACACAGTGATTGAAAATGTGGTCTGGACTTGCATGCTGACTTAGTGTGTGACCTTGGGCAAGTTCTCTTAACCCCTGTGCATAGTTTTTCTCGTTTGTAAAATGGGAATCATAATAGTATTTGAAACATTGGGTTATTTTGAAGATTAAATACATATGTATTTCCTTTGGGATAGGGCCTCAGTTAATTTCTGCTATTCCATGTTTACTTACTCTGTGTGTGTGCACATGTGTGTACTCTGTACTCTCCACCTGCCAAGCTCTGTTCCTGGTACAAAAGATAGTCATGAACAAGAAACAAAAATCCCTGCTTTATGGAGTTTATGTTCTTTTAAGGGGAGACAGAAGATAAGCACCCTAAAGGAAAAATATACAGTGTTGTAAATGTTATGCACGCTACAGGAAAATCATGTGTGGAGGAGCATGGGGTCTGCGGCACAGGTGGGGTGGGCACAGAGCTGCAAATGCATGGGGTGGGCAGGGGTCAGGTTGTATCTATCAGTCAGGGCAGGGGCAGGGCAGAGTACATTATGCTAAATAACAAGACTCAACACCACAAAGATTTATTTCTTATTTACTTTTATGTGTCCATCCATGTGGGTTCTATTCTGTGTCATTGTCCCCCAAGAGTCAGCATCATGTTGTCTTTCTCTGGAACATTTCTGGAATCATGGCAATGTGAAAAGGAAAGAGCACACGGCATGCTGGTTTTAAAGCTCCTTCCCAGAAAGGAAAGGAGTTGTAACAGGAGTGTTGCTAACCTGGCATTAGAGAGGGCAGGGAAGCCCCCTCGTTGCTCAGGGAGGGGCGGCTTGTCCTCTGGACCATGACATGGTCCACCAGGGATGTTTGAAGAGAGTTCTAAAGGAGGTGGAGGCCTGAGCTATCTTACAATTGTAGAAACTGAGGCATGCTGAGATTGAGGGACTTGGGTCACTTGGCTATGAGTGTTGGTAATCGAACCTCAGTTAGAACCTGTGTCTTCTGCCTCCAGAGCTGAGATGTTAGCTTTCATGGACAACTTCCAAGCCTAGGTGTCCTTATGCATAAGATGGGCTAGCACGATGACCGTGTAGGGCCGTGGTGAAGCTGGAAGGCATGCTCACACAGGGCCCTGCTTGGGAATTTCCTCTTACTTTTCTAAAGTGTCCCCTTCAACTTGGATCTTGTCTCTGAGAATGTCAGGATTTGATGTGGTTGGCCTAGTTGTCTCCACCTCCTGCCCAGCCACCACATAAGCTACATGGAAGCTTCTCACTCCTCCACACCAGCTGGTCCTTCCTCTGCACCCGGGCTGAGCTGGGTTCTCAGCACAGCCTGCACACGGCATTGATTGACAAGGCCGGCCAGCGGACTGGCTTCCTGGAAGGGGCCACATGGTGCCGACTGTTTGCGTGCCTGCAGAAGTCTGGTGGGCGCCAGGATCCAGGCATGGGGCAGGCAAAATGGAGGAGGTGGAAGTGTCCTCCCCTCCACTCATATTCCCAACATAGCTGCAGCTGTCAAGTGTCCAGGGCAGCTATCCCAGAGCCTGGCTCACTGATGGGTCTCCTGTTCTCACCTTTACACCCTCACACACCCTCCACAATTAAAATTTTCCCGGGAAGCGGTCCATCCTAACTCTCCTTTTCCAGCCTTTTCTGTGGGGCATCAACAAGAACCAAGGATTCCCTGGAGTTAATTGAGAGGGAATCTGCTGTGTGTCTCCTCCTTCTCTTCCCAAAGCGCGTATTTGCAGGGGCATGTACCTGCTCTAGAGAAATGATAGAAGGTGGGGTGCTCAGCTATTTATGAAGTGTCTCATTGAATGCCCCCCTTCAGAAAGGAAGAAATAATCCCGGAAAGTATTGTCACTTGCCAAGGGATGGGAGTGAAGTGTCCCAGATTTGACCCCAGGCTACATGACTCCTGACTTTGTTTCTGGCCACTCTTGCTATGATTCTCAAAGAAAGCTTTTCTGGGGTGCCTCAAGCCATGTTGGCAATTTGATGGGACTCCATGGCCTTTTTTCCCATCCCAATAAAAATCTCATTTTACTGTTCCTAATGATTGGTTTTGCTGTCACATCTTCCTCCATCCCCCACATTTGCTTAATCCCTGAGAATCCATATTATGTACAAGCCCAGGGGCTGCAGAGATGGTAGTGAGTGCATTCAGTGGCCTGCCCTGGTAACTTGGTCGACATGTCCATCTTATTACCACCTCTCAGCTAGTAGCTTCTGTACCCTGGCTGACCTTCTAAATGAGACTGAAGGTGCTGGTGACTGAGAACAGACAGTGCTCCCTCTTGCTCTTTGCCTGGTATGCTAAGCTCTGGCATTCACTCCCTTCCTCCGTTTCTGCATCCACCTCAGAAGTATCAAAAGTTCTTCTGGGGCTGAGCTGCCTGGGCGCACAATAGGAGCTACCTGCCTCTTTCAGCCTTCTGAGAGCCCATCAGTTTTGTCTCCTCTCTGCCTTGCTTAGCACTTCCATGAGCAAAAACCGAGTCTCTTTCCCCTAAAACCATAGGGTCCAAGTTGTATACTTTCTAATTAACCAAAGCACGTCAGATGACTGATCCATCATGCCTCCCTGCACACCCTCTGTGCAGGCTGATGCCTGGTAAGCCACATGTCCCCCTGCACACTCCCCTCTGTGTAGGCCTGGTGCCTGGTAAGTCATACTGTGCCTCCAACAATGCCTATAGGGCCATACTTGCCAGGCGTCCACCTCCACCTCATTGGTGCCTCATGCACAGTGATCTGTAGAATGTACAGATTCAAGAATTGTTCCAAGATCAGGAACAAGGCAGGAATGTCCTCCCATCACTCCTTTCAACCTTGTACTAGAAGTTCTAGCTAATGTAACAAGACAAGAAAAGGAAATACAAAGTATATAGATTGAGAAAGAAGAAATAAAACTGTCTTTGTTGGTAGATGACATAATCTTCTATGTAGAAAATGTAAAAGAATGAACAAAAAAACCCTCCTGGAACCAGTAAGTGATCATACTGAGGTTGCACAGCACAAGATTAACACACAAATGCCAATCATTTTCCTATATGCCAATAATGAAATTAAAAACACATGACTATTTCCATTAGCACTCCAAAAATGAGATAGTTAGATATTAATCTATCAAAATTTGTGAAAGATCCCCATGAATGAAATCAAAGAATTATGTAAATAAATGGAGAGATTCTCCATGTTCACATATAAAGAGATTCAATATTGTCGAGATGTCAGTTCTTCTCAACGTGATTTATAGATCCAATGTAATCCCAATCTAAATCCCAGCAAATTATTTTGTGGATAGCAACAAAGTGATTCTAAAGTTTACACAGAGAGGCAAAAGACCCAGAATAGCCAAGTCAATACTGAATGACAAGAACAAAGTGAGAGGAACAACACTATCCAACTCCAAGACTTACTATAAAGCTACGGTAATCAAGATAATGTGATATTGTTGAAATGGACAAATAAATCAGTGAAACAGGATAGAAAGCCCAGATATAGACCCATATAAGTATAACAAACTCCATCTTTGACAAAGGAGCAAAGGCAATACAATGGAGCAAAGACAGTCTTTCCAACAAACGGTGTTGGAACAATTAGACATCCACAGGCAAAAGAAAGAAAGAAAGAGAAAAATCTAGACCTATATCTTCACAAAAATCCAGTAAAAATGGGTCCAGATGTAAATGTAAAATGCAAAACTATAAAACCCCTGGAAGATAACACAGGAGAAAACCTAGCTGGCCTTGGGCATAGCGTTACTGCACCAAAGGCAGGATCCTGAAAGAAATAACTGATAAGGTGGATTTAATAAAAATTAAAAATCTCTGTCCTGTGAAAGGCTGTCAAGATAATGGGAGAAACGCACATCGCATAAAGGGTTTCTGTTCAAAGTACACAGAGAACTCTTCACACCCAACTACAAAAAAGCAAACAACCTGATTAAATGGGCCAAAGACTTTAACAGACCCAAGAAGAGATACAGATGGCAAATGAGCACATTAAAAGATGCTCCATATATCTGTCTTCAGGGAAATTAAAGCAGGATACCACTACATACCTATTAGAATGGCCCAAATCCAGAACACAACAATACCAAATGCTGGGAAGATGTGGAGCAACAGAGACTTTCACTCATTGCTGGTGGGAATGCAAAATGGGGCAGCCACTTTGGAAGACAGGTTGGTGGTTTCTTACTGGACTAAACGTGCTCTTACCATATGATCCTGCAATCATGTTTCTTGGTATTCAGAGTGGCCACAGAGAAACCAGCACATTGTTGTTTAGCTTTATTCATAATTGCTAAAACTTGGAAGTAACTGAAATCCTTCAGTAGTTAAGTGGATAAACTGTGGTCCATCTAGACAAGGGATTATTTGGCAGTAAAACGAAGCCATCCATCAAGTCATGAAAGACATGGAGGAGCCTGAAATGCATATCACCAAGTGAAAGAAGCCAGTCTGAAAAGGCTGTGTACTGTATGATTCCAAGTATATGACATTCTGGAAAAGGTAAAACTATGGAGACAGTAAGATCAGTGGTTGCCAGAGCTTTGGGAGGAGAGTGGAATGAATCAGCAGAGCACAAAGGATTTTTAAGGCAGTGAAACTATTCTGTAAGATAGTACCATAGTGTAGACATGTCATTACACATTTGTTGGTACCAACAGAATATACAATACCAAGAACGAGTCCTAATATAAACTGTGGGCTTTGGTAATGATGTGTCAGTGTAGGTTAGCTGATTGGAATAAGTGTATCAGTAGGGGATGGCAATGGTGGGAGAGGATGCATGTGTGCCGGGGGCAGAGCACTATGGGAGATCTTTGTACTTGCTGCTGAATTAAGATGTTAACTTAAACTGCTCTTTTAAAAAATTTTTCAGGGAAGCCCCGGTGGCCCAGTAAGGTTTGGCACCGCCTTTGGCCCAGGGTGTGATCCTGGGGACCCGGGATCGAGTTCCACATCAGGCTCCCTGCATGGAGCCTGCTTATCCCTTTTAAAATAAAAAGGTTTTCTTTTTTTAAAAAAATATTTTTTTTATTTATTCATGACACACACACACACAGAGAGAGAGAGAGAGAGAGAGAGAGGCAGAGACACAGGCAGAAGGAGGGTTCAACCACTGAACCACGAAGTCATGCCTTAAAAAGTTTTTCAATTAAAAAAATGTAGTTAGGACTTTTTTGGAGTGGTGGAAATGTTCTACATCTTGATTGTGATGGCCTAAGCATTAGTCAAAGCTCATTGAAATGATGGACTTTGTTTAATATAAGTTAAATCTCAATAAGGTTGATTTAAAAAAATAGAATTGTCCCTCAAGTCTGCTTCCCTGCCAAGAGCCAGTATTTTATGAGCAATATGTCCTATGGCTTTGGCTACAGCCGGCTTGTTTTGGGAAAAGATGGGTTTGACACCACTTTTGTCATAGCTCCAGACTTGGAGTCTGTTTATATTTTAGCACACAACCCATCAGAATCAGAAGGCTCCCAGGTGCCAACTGGAGTTCATCACACAGGCAATGTGTGTTGCATCCTCCCAGAAACTGCATCTAGAGGACAGAGAGAGTGGAAAGTGGGCACCAATCTCAAGGTCAAGGAGCAGAGGGACCAGGTGGAGGTCACTCCGACTTAGCTGTTTGGCCAGGCTTGCTGAGCCTGGCTATGCAGTTCCTGAGTCCAGAGACTGTGAGGGAAGTGGCAGGTAGTGGGGTGGTGGTGGTGGTAGGGGTGAGCACAGCTTCCTGAAGGCACAGACAAATCCCAGGAGCAACAGTTTGTAGTTGGGATGTGGAGCGTATGCTTTAGAAATCTCTAACTAGGCATATTTGGGACGGTTTTACGGCAATGGTAGGGGCTTGGCATGGGGCAGGTTTTAGCAGGTGGCAACACCCTAGGAGGTGGGAGATGGCAGTGTGGATGGTGCAGGCAGCAAGACCTCTGCATGTGTGCAGCTGCCCCTCCAGCTGTAAGGAACAGGTGTGGCCAGGACTCACTGAGCACTTTCTAAGGGCAGCTGGCAGGGGCTTTACATTTGTCAGTTTACTCCAAAGAGCTGACATGTGAGCCTACAGAGCCCACCCACAAGTGTGGCTATGAGAGTCCCAGAGCTTTGCCTTAGGAATTCCTGACTAGCGGGCTGGGGTGGGGTGCTGTGGCTGGGGCCCGGGGAAGGGGGCGCTCCTGCACCTGCACAGCCCACAGGTTAGGGAAACAAATCAACCCTGAGAACAGATGAAGGGGACAGACCCACAGGCCACTTCAGAGGCAGACCAAGACCTGTTCTTGAGCACAGGCCAGATGTGAAATGTAAAGGGGAGCAGAGAAGGAACTCTCCAGAGCTCTCAGCCCCGGTGACTCAGTAGAGTAATTCACAATGATAACCATACAGGTGTATTACCGAGTGCCTATGTGAGCCAGAGATGCTGTAGATAAGGAGTGCTTAGATAAAGAATTCTAATTATAGTCGTCACGAATCCCCCCGGTGGGGGTGATGCAGAAGCCAAGTCTCCCTGAGGACACATGGCCTGCCCAAGGTGTTCAGGCAGGACTGGAGCCAGGAGCCGCCCCCTCGTGTGGGTGGGCTCCTGATTCGGCAGGTGGGAGGCGGCCAGGTGTGTGGCAAGGCAGATGCACCTACATGCAGAGAGCTGCCTGACTATCCCGAGGAGGCCCCAGCCCAGAGCCCAGCCCAGAGCTTGGGGATGGGACATGGGGCTCAGGGGGTGGTAGATGCTGGAGCAAGAGGACTGGGGTCATCTGTGTGCAGGCAGGTGGGCCCTGGATGGATGCACCGCGGAGCAGAGGGAGTGGTGGGGAGGCATAGGGGAGGCTTGCAAGGGGGATTGTAAGGAGATACACAAACCCTGGGGCACCTGGTGGCACCTGGACCTGGCCTTCGGCTCAGGTCATGATCCCAGAGTCCTGGGATGGAGACCCACATCGCTCTGGCTACTTGTGCTCTCTCTCTCTCTCTCTCTGTTAAATAAATGTAAAAAAATGAAATCTTTTTTAAAAAGGAGATATATAAACACACGTTAACTCCTAGACCCCAGGAACCCTCTGTTACCTCCCGTCTCCCGGTCTCACCACTCTGTCCTCTCTTTTCTGTTCCTCTCAAACTGTCAACCTTCTTAATTTCCTTAAATAAGCTATAGTTTGTTTGTTTATTTATTTATTTATTTTTAAAGATTTTATTTATTTATTTTTCGAGTTTATTTATTTATTAGAGAGAGAGAGAGAGACATGGGCAGAGAGAGAAACAGGCCCCATGCAGGGAGCCTGACGTGGGACTCTATCCCGGGTCTCCAGGATCACGCCCAGGACTGAAGGCGGCGCTAAACCGCTGAGCCACCACAGCTGCCCAATAAACTATAGTTTAGATAGAAACTGTCCATGAAGGCTGAGCACAAAAACCACACCCGGATTTTTTACTTTTAAAAACAACCCAGAGGGGCCTGGGTGGCTCAGATGGTGAAGCATCTGCCTTCAGCTCAGGTCATGATCCCAGGGTCCTGGGATGGAGCCCAAGTGGGGCTTCCTGCTCAGTGGGGAACCTACTTCTCCCTCTCCTCCCTCTCCCCCTGCTCTATTTCTCTCTCTCTCTCTCAAATAAATAAATAAAATCTTCTAAAAACAACAACAACAAAACAACCCAAACCCAAGCAAAGTTGGAGCTCTGATTTTTAAGCTCACTGTTCCTGGCACTCTGGAAAGCTACCATTTGTGGTGAGTGTACTGGGTGAATGTGGACCATGCTCCCTGGAGCCTATGTGGCCACAGCTCACCCCACAGCTCACCCCCTGTGTTCAGGGACCATAAGAAGCATGGTCAGAGAAGACAAGCAGGAGGTCTGAGTCTTCATTTCCTTTCTCAGCAAGGAGCCAGAGCTGGTAAGTGCAGGGCCTAATGTGGCAGGAGGGGGCCAGGGGACCAGGAAGGAGTTAGAAGTTGGGGAAATAGTTCTTATCAATTTTGTGGTTCATCGGTTCCTTCCCCCATGCTAGGACCCCCTCAATACTCTTTGGAGTCTTCAACTTTCTTGGCTAGTTAACACAGGAAATCTGTACGTGCTGAAATTTGGATGGGATGGACACTTTAAGATGTAAATAGAAGTTGGACGAAGTTCACAAGGTAAGAAGCACAAGACGAGAAGCAGTTTTGCTGTAGCCCAGCAATCACCCAAACCCCCATGTCTCCATGGGACGTGGTCTCTCCAGTGCCTGCCCCAGGGGACTCAGAAGCAGTTATGGGAAAACTGCTGGATCTGTTGGTCCACTTCCAACAAAATCTCAGGTTCTATCCTCTGAAAACCTGGAGCTGGGCTGGAGCAGGAGGAAGCTGGCGGAGTGTCTCGGCCAGCTCAGCAGCTTGGGCTCCCCAGTTCTTGATTCGATTTCTGTGCAGAGACTGATTACACTTGACTGGTTGCCAAACATCCTATTTTGGTGACTGTGCTCATATGACTGAGTTGTGATAACAAAGATGCCTTCTTTTCACACCAACTGAGTCATGAATACGGATCTGATACAGATATTTTTGGTGTGGGTCAGAATTTTGCTCTGTTTCTAAATGTTCCCTTTTCTTCCTTTTAAAAGCAGAGGACATGAATGACAGGTACTGAAAGCTCCCGCCGAAAGAGAGTTGTGGACAGCTTTGATTTTGGGGTCTGTGGTTCCCCCCCTACCCCCAAGGGGGGGGGGTGTCCAGAAAAGCCTTGTCTCCCCTCCTGTCCCCTTGTCCAAACACAAACTTTCCACAGGACTCTTCCTGTGCCAAATGTTCCCCAGTGCTGCAAGTCCCAGTTCTGTGACATTGATTGAAAAACATGAAATCAATCACAACATTTATTAAGTATGTAAAATGTTGTACAACTCCAGGCTTTCAGCTTACACGCTGAGGAGTAAGCAGCATTAAATTAATAACTTCTGAGACCGTGGGACCCCAAAATAGCCAGCAGATAAGCCCCAGGGAAGAGCAAATGAGTCCATGTGATCTGTTATTTGTCATTCACAATTTAAACAAACTACTTGATAATGCGAACATCTCAGTTAAGATGGGATGAGCCTCTCAATTACAGGTGGAGTTATTAGTCAGGACCAGACCTGACCTATGAATTCTTCGGCAATTATAGGTGACACTCAGTTCTGGGAAAGGGGAGCACGGTCCTCTGGCTGGGTGCCCTCCTGAGCCCAGGGCTGGAGCAGCGGCCCCGAAGCACTGAAGCCCTCCAACGTCTGCCTTGGCGGAGGTGGGTGCTCAACGAATGCATTCTCGGGGTGGAGGGGGGATTACTGAGCAGCTCAGACTGTTCTGGGCAAGCATTTTGGAATGTCTTATGTGCCTTTTTTAAGTCTTATTTTTACAGAAGCAGGTTGTTATTGGCAACCATTGAAAAGATGACTAAATAAATCAATGATGCAGGCGTTGTGCTGCCCGGACTGGAACGAGGACCCGGTGTGTTTCCATTTCTGTAGTTGGCAGTCACCCTCCACGCCCTCAGTGTGCAGGAACGCTGGGGACCGTCCCCCGCCCCACCAGCCTCTGGGACTGAGAAAGGAGGACCGTTCCCACGGACAGTCATCCTGAGGGCTCCGGCGTGGAAATGTTAGCCAAATGTGCCTTTTCTCGTCCTCACGCCTCCTTAGTTAAGGACATCAAATGTCAACTCCTCACACATGACCTTAAGTTCAGCTTGGTTGCAGTATGTGCTCTGGGCAGGATCGTGTGCAGAGGGCCCTCCAAAGCTTCATAAGCCGTCTCCTCTTTCCTCGGCTTCCAGAGCTCTCTCCTAGTAGAGGGGAGAACAGGCAAGCACTCGTCCTGCAGAAGGAGGGCCGGTGCTCCTGTTCCTGGGCCGCCTTTCTCCAGGAGGGCCTCTGGGACCTAAAGATACTCTGTGCCCTCTGCTCCAGGTGTGGCAGGAAAGAGCATCATTCGTGCAGGACTCCTGAAGCAGCCACTCGGGGCCCTTGGGGCCTTTGTCAGCATCTGATATCTTCACCAGGAGGCAAGACTTTCAAAGCCTGATTTGCTCTTCTGGGCAAGAGAACACAGCACTAAAGGCCAGAATTTGGCTTAGCAACTGGGGATGAACAGGTAGGTGTCTGCAGCTGAGGGAAGAAGCCCCTTCCTGCCTACCTGCAATCACACTCTATGAAAGCCTGATCTATGGGTTCCTTGGTCTTCTTTGGGTCGTGAATGCCTTTGAGGAGTTGGCGAAAGCCCCAGCCTGCCTCTGGAGTGCTGCCCCTGGGCAGATTTATGAGATTCCACTGCTAAGTCCATAGCACCCTCTGAGCACACCCTTGGTGTTCCAGGACAGCACTGTGGGATGGAACTTGCTCTGCTGCCCAACATGGTAGCCACCAGCCACACGTGGCTACAAGCATTGGGAAGGTGGCCACTGCAGCTGAGAATTTCACTTTCTAATCCTATTTAGTGTTAATTAATTTATACTATTTGATCAGCGGCAGGTGCCTGATGGCTACTGCCCTGGAGAACAGTCCACTAGAGAACTCTGGGATTCAATTCAGAGATCTTTGGCAAGTCAAAAATTCCAGTGTATCTCTTTGGCTTGCATTTATTTGCACATTGACTTTTACCACTTTCCACTTAGGGTCTGGGAGCAGGCGGGTCCAGCTAAGGAGTCTGGAGAGTGTCAAGGATGGTGTAACCATGTTTGTGCCCTGTGTGCCAGCCAGCCCTCGGGTGGAGGGCTAGCATATCCGGGCCCTTACAACCTGTTGATGGAATTGTAGAACTAGCTCATGTACATTTGTCATATACATGACAAAAGTCAGACATTCTAGGAAGCTTCAAGTTTCCCCTGATAACAGTGACACTTAATCAAATAGGGTAAAATCTTTTGAGAGCGATGCTAACTTTTTTATTCTACCTTTTTGGGGGGCTTCATGGAGGAAGGAGGGGCTTCTCTTGTGAGTTTGCTTAGGAACTACAAATATCTTTGAAGGAAAAAAACATTTAAGGGAAACACTTCCTGCCCATGTTCTGTTCTAGCAGCTTGCTAACCAGCCACCATGAGATGGAAAGCATAGAGGATGGCGCACAGGCACTCCTGGTGGGTCAGCCATTGATGATACATGCCAGACAGTGCATCTATATCGGGGTAGACAGAGCTTTCAACCCCCATATGCCATCAGACATTTCAGGGCACTCTTTTCCCCAACATAACCCTTCCTCTGATCCAGGGAGTTCAATGTCTCTGCTCTTGAGCCTAATGCAAAAGGACATCAGGCTGTGACCTTCTTTGGGGCCATTCCTCCTGCTGAGCCCCACCAGCCTTCCCATCACCACATTCATTCTGAATTCTAATATCCTAGACCGTGGGTTCCCCATGACCTAGCTGGACCTAGAATTGACAGCACCGGGGGGGCTAGAGCCTTGCACTACAGTCAGAATACTTCCACCTTCGTCATGGACAAGTCTATCTAGGGAAAGAGCAGATGTCATCTGGTAGCCACCCTCAGAGCACATCTCTGTGATGCTAGCACCAGGCAGCCCCTTCTGCTGTGCCCTGGGCTTATTCAGGTTCCTCTGTACAAGTGACAACTTGTTCTGTCTTCTCTATATGAAGAAGAGTGGGATCCTGGTGGATATGGTGAGATGGGCCTTACATAGGAGAAGAGGTTTGAAAAACATTAGCCGGAGGGCCTTGGAAGAACCTGCGTCTGGTAGCCCCTTCACAGTTGTGGGAAGGGTTGAGCAACTGACTTATGAAAATGTTCAGCCCAGCTGGGCCTGGATAAGATACTCATCGGACACAGGTCACCATGTTTATCCCTTCTTTCTTCTTCATTCCCCTTACCCTCTGAATCTTCATTGAAGCTCAATCCCTTATAGACTCTTCACAACAGACTCCTGCCCAACACTGGTAGTGAGCTTTTTTCTCTTGTGCTTATTTGTCGCCTCATCCTGGCAAGGATCCTTAGGTCCTCTTGCTTCTTGCTGTAGGAGCCCATTGGGCTCCTCTTTGGGAGAAGGGAGCCCTGCTTGAGGAGAAGGTGGACTAGAAGATGGTAGAAGTTGTTGTGACCTAAAATCAAAATGTAATCACTGAATTTTCTGGTATAATAAGCTAGATCTTCCATAGTTCAAGTGACTGACCATTGGCCAAGCGTGTATGGACTTTGTCACCTATTGCTGATACTCTATTGGGGCATCTCAGAGATGTAAGGTTGCAAACGGTACAGTTGGCAGTGGCAGGATAAGCTCTCTCTTCCTTTCCTTTCTGTTGAGGATTATATAGCTTGGCTAGGGAGCCAAGATTTTAGTGCAAGAGGTAAATATAAAGTAGGATGCCAACAGTGTGGTAGGGTGGAATCTTCTTTCCCACCCCATGGTGGGCATCCTGTCCTTGAAGCATCCATGCATGGCTGGAGCATGGCATCAGGAATGACCACCTTACAGGGACATTGTACCCAGTGATGGAGATCAGCTCTGGTCCCAGCACCAGGGACCCATCCGATGGTTCTGGTTCTTGGGGGTGTTGTATACTGTCTAAGATTCTGGGTCTTAGATTGACCTTTCTTTCACTTTGAAATTTTGTCCAGAGTTTAGTGTTTGCATAGTGTTAATGGGAAATGAAAATCTCCTGCAATGCAAGACTCTAATAATGAGAAAAAGGAGAATTAAAAATCCCTCCTCAAAAAGGGGGAGCATAACTTCCCACTCTTTTTTTTTAATTTTTTATTCATTTATGATAGTCACAGAGAGAGAGAGAGAGAGAGAGAGAGGCAGAGAGAGAAGCAGGCTCCATGCACCGGGAGCCTGATGTGGGATTTGATCCCGGATCTCCAGGATCGCGCCCTGGGCCAAAGGCAGGCGCCAAACCGCTGCGCCACCCAGGGATCCCAACTTCCCACTCTTGAAGTGTGACTGCACATAGTGACTTTCTTCCAAAGAAGACAGTGTGGAGACAGGGACAAAAGAGGAACTTTACAGTAGAGAAGGCTGATGAACATGCCTAAGCCAGGTTTTGAGGTTGACATCATCAGGTATAAATCATGTTGCTTGTAGGTTGATGTGATGAGAAAGGCACTTTGCCTCTGGGGTCTTCCTTCCAAAACCATAACCCCAAACTAATCATGAGAAAAACATCAGACAAATCCCGGTAGAGGAATGCTCCACAAAATACCATGCAGGACTCCTAAAAACTGTCAAGATCGTCAAAAACAAGTGAAGTCTGAGCAACCGTCACAGCCAAGAGAAGCCTAAGGAGATGTGATGCCTAAAAGTCATGTGGGGTCCTGGATGGGATCCTGAGACAGAGAATGGATGTTTGGCAAGGAAATTCAACTAAAGTATATACTTTAGTTGACAAAAATGTATCAATGTGGGTTCATTACTTGCACACTAAAGTACGATACTAACAATAACTGGAGAAACCAGCTGTGGGGTATATGGGAACTCTCTGAATCATTTTTACATTTTTTCTGTAAATCTAAAGCTGTTCTAAAATAACATGTTTATTAAAAACATTTCCGTTCTTCTATCTAGAGTAGTCAAAATCATAGAGATGAAAGTAGATGGTGGGCATGGAGGGCCAATACAGGTGGGGATTGGAGTTTAATAGGGACAGAAGTTCAATTTGGGAGGATGGAAAAGTTCTGGAGATGGATGGTGTTGATGGGTGGGTGCACAACAGTGTGAATGGATTTACATGAACCATTTACTTAAAAATGATTAAGATGACATATTATAGGTTACATGCATTTTACTACAATTAGAAAAAAAAGTTAAATTCCCTTCTTCATAATCTTTCCACAGTGTGTATTGTGGTCTGGCCTGGAAACCTGCTTATACCTGCCCTCCAGACTCTGGGCTCCTTGTGGGTGGTCTAACTTAGAGAACAAGACTACACACACCGCCTCATACGACAAAAGCCTGGGTCAACCAGACGTCTCTGCTCTAGCCTATCTGTGTCCTCACCACCCTCATGAGCAGAGCTGCTGTCTGGTCAGTTTCAAAGACCCCCAGTTTCCTGAGTGCATCCAGTGGGTAGAGAATGGGAGTCTTCAGTTGGTCTGGAGCTCTCCTTTGAACACAGTCGGGGAGGACTGATCAGGGAGGCCTTTGTGAACATCTAAGAGTCCTCCATGGGTGTTTGCTAACTGGAGAGACATGTTAGGTTGATGTGTGCTGGGCTCTGCCACCCTGGATTGGGCAATGCCCAGATATCCTCATATGCTTGCCCTTCCCTATTTTCTCCCAGTGACTTATTTCCACCATGTCCCCCGAATTTCCAGCAGTGTCCCCCCTGCTGCCTTTCCCTTGGGTGACAGCTATCCACTATGTTCTGTGGCAGATTTCCCCTATGCATGATAAATAGTCCTTATTTTCTTTTCAAGAGTCCCACAGCCAATAAAAAGCAATAAAAAGCGAAATGACACACAAATTATATCCCCAAAGAGCCATAAAGGTCTAAGATATTGCCACATGTGATGATCAGATGAGATTCTTTGCCTTTAAACAAATAACCCTCGTTAACAAAGACAATTCAAATGAAGAAGGGGTGGGGTCTTTTGGAAATGTGGAGAGGGTGGGCTGGTTCGGGCTCACCCCAGACACTGGCGTCTCTGAATGCTTTTAGAGTGAGCCAGAAGGCTTCCTTTAGCATGATGGGATGTGGATCAGTGACTGTTTTGTGCTGTAGCAAGTGGCAATGTCACTGGTCTGGATGTCAGTTTAGTTGGGATGATGTTTCTGCAGCTTTCGGAAGCCTAGAGAATCACTCACCCCTGCTTTGTGAATCCCATGATTGTAGGGAGTGGCCACCCTCAGAATCAATCACGGAATGTTAATAAGATCCAATATCTAGACCCCAGGCCCAGAGATTCTGATTCCATTGGTGTGGGGAGGGAATCCCAGCATCTGTGCTTTGAAAGCAGGTGCCTCCAATGTACAGCCAGAGATGTAAACCTCAGGAATTCCAAAGCCTGCACCTCACACAGAAGTAGAACTTTGTAATGTGCGAAATTCTCTGTTCTGTAAGATGCTGGCCTGCTGTCTCTGCTCGTCATTGTCCTCCAGCACAGAAGCGCATGGTCTTTTCTCCTTCACCAGAGGGGAGGCGAGCAATAGGAGAAAGCAGCAAATTCTGCCCAGTGAGAACTACCTATATCAATTTTTTTTTTTACCTCTATCAATTTAATTCCTTTCTACTTGCCAGGATATCCAGCACCTTCTCAACGCCCCCCTGCACCTGCCCTGTGTGCTATTATTCTTATCCCCTGGGCATAGAGGGGAATCAAGTGGCAGCGTGAGCCCAGGTCTCTCCCACACCTCGCAGACCATAACCGGTTTGCACCTGGGATCCACAAAGCAGGCATGGGTGGGTCCCAGAGGGAGAGGCAAGAAATGTCTGTGGAGCTGGGTATTCACAGGGTGAGCCACGGAGGAGGCTTCAGATGAGAGGCTGGTTTGGAGGGTCTGAAGGCTGTCTGTGCATCCAGAGAAGGGCTGGGCGGTGGAGCAGCAGGGTAGTGTGGTCCTCCAGAGAACAGGGGGTGTATAGGGATTGGGACATACTGAGTGAGGTCACCAAAGTTCATTTGGAATGTGAGCAATATTTTGCATCTGACTTCCCAAAATGCTTTTCTAGAATGATTTTGTGTGTTGATACTGCAGGAGTCACCTTCAATCTCTTGGTGGGAAAGCAGGCAGCAGCAGCTGTGACACAATGTCAGCCCCAAATGATCCCCCAAAGCACAGATGCTATTGCTGCCTCTGGTGCACAGTCCCCTCCCCAGATCTCATTTCCCATGTGCTGCAAGCAGCGTCCATCATCCCTGAGAGTGGTGACCATCACATTTGTGCCATCGAGGTGACCTTGTCCCAAGCCCATCACTCATGCCCGCACTGGCATTTACGGCTGGCTGTGTCTCATTCATCAGGGCTGTGGTCTGGGCTGACAAGTTCAACTTCCCAAGGAGCTGCCGAATGAGCTCTTACTTCTGCCCAGCAGGGCACACAAGGAGCAGGGCCGCAGGAGGGAACCCACTGGGCATCGTTGGGAGGAAACGCAGATCCTAAACCAAGCCCCAAAGAGAAACACCAGAGGCTACTCATAAGGGAATCAGGGCTATGGTTCTGTAATACCTGCACCTCTGCCTCCCTGCCCGTGTAGGTATGTGGTCAACTGTGGAGCGAGCCTCACATCCAGATGATCTTTCCATCCAGGCACATTCATATAACCTCTTAGGTCAAGAAGGGGACCTGGGCCATTTTAAAATTCCAACCAGGGGCGCCTGGGTGGCTCAGCAGTTGAGCATCTGCCTTCGGCTCAGGTCGTGATCCAGGGGTTCTGGGATGAGCCTGCCTCTCCCTCTGCCTATGGCTCTGCCTCTCTCTGTGTCTCTCATGAATAAATAAAGTCTTAAAAAAAATAACATAAAATTCCAACCAGGGCTGAAACAAAAAGACATTCTGGCATTTCCACCACTAGACACCCACTTTGCCAGGGCCCCCCATACCCGGGCACTCTTGTTGAAATGCCTAGAGAGGAGCCAGGAATAACTGAGCAAGATGTTACTGGTGTGTTAGAAATGTGGTGATCTCCAATATTTCTGCCTTAGCTGCAAAAGCTGGAATTTTAGACATGTGTCAGGCCACCTAGAGGATTCCAGCCCGGAATGTCAAGGCAAATGTGAGGAGCATGAGCACAGAAAGGGGTTGAACGTGACAACAGCTGACAGGGGCAAGTGCTATCGTCACTTACCGGCGTGGCTGTGGGGCGTGGGGCTCCAGGGTGCGTGGGGTGGGCCCACCGGGAGCAGGGGCGCAGCTGGAGGTGGGAGTGCGGGTCCCGGTGCTGGCGGGATGTCAGACCAGCTGGTTCTCTCAGACTGCTAGTTTGTGATACAGGCTCTGCTACTTTCCCTTTCTTCATTCATTCGTTTCTATTCATTCATTCATTCATTCATTCATTCAACAAATGTGTGCATATCTTGGTAATGTTTCGTATTTGATTTAAATTACCAGGTACTATTGTATCACTGGTGGGTGTGCGAGGAGATGAAAACAGGCTGTGTCCGTTTATAGCAGCAGGCAGAATGAAAGGACGCTGCCGGTCCACAAAGGGGCAGAAGTCAACCATTTTTTGAGGGATTACTGAGTGCCCTGCCCCCTCACAGGTATATGGCATTTGGTTTGGGGTGTTAGCCTCCACTCTGTGAGGGGGGTGGTGTTACTTCCTCCCGTTGACAGGTGAGGGACGGGAAGATGGGAGAAGCTGAATGCCAGGCCCACTGTCAGGACTTGAACCCTGGACTGTCTGACTTTGGTCCTCAGGCTCCCATTACCAAGAGGCTGCCTCTGTGCTGCACATACGACATGAAGCAAGCTGTGCTCCAGCATGTGGGCAGGGCCTAAAGAGATCACCTGGAGCTGGAAATAAGCTTCGTGGAGCCTTCCTGACTCACACAGGGTCCAAGCAGGAGCTGAGAGAATGGGTAGGATTTCAACAGGAGGAGGTCAAGTGGGAAGGGAATTGCTGGTGGATAGATGGCATGAACCGAACAGCAGGGGTGGGGGAAGCGTTGGCCATCGTCCTGGAATAGCAAGAGGCCTGGAGCCCACCCCCATGTGAGGGAAGGACAGAGAATAGTGGGAAGGGCCAGCAGGGGTTCAGATGCCCTCTGGGGAGCTGGCAGTGGCTCAGCACACTGCACCCTTGCATCCGTGCTATGAATGTCTACAGGATCCAGGTGTGTCTCGGGGCTGCAGAGTCAGAGAGGCCACGCTGGAGCTCCTGCACGGGGCAGAGGCCTGGGGTCCCAGTTCCCGCTGCTCTACCCTCTGCTCACAAGGAGGCTCACGCACAGAGCTTTCCGAGACCCCAGAGTCTCCTGACCGAGGGCTGTGCACCAGCTGTCCCCCTGCCTGATGATCATCCCTGACTCTTACACGGCCAGCTCTCTCCACCTCTCAGGTCCCAACCAAGGACTTCCCTGCCCACCCTGACCTAAGGTCCGGCCTTCCTGTTCTCCAGCACAGCAGGCTTTCTGCTTTACCTGGGTGGGATCTGGTGGGTACCTCGTTACTGTTTTAACTCCTGTCTCCTGATACCTAGTGAAGCTGAGATTTTGGGCACATGTTCATCAGCTCCCTGGGCACCCCCAGTGGGGCTTGTCTGTGGAAGGCCTTGGATCATTTGCTACTTGGTGACTTTCTCATGATTTGCAGGAGCTTCTCACGTATGATGAAAACCACCAGTTCGACTTACAATCACTAGTGTCGCCTCCTAAAAGGCATTCCTTTATTCTGATGTCTTTTGTCTGTGGTCACCTGTTGCACAGAAGTTATAATTTGATAGATTCCATGTATTAACTTTTCCTTGAGTGACTTCTGCTCCGGTGCTGTTTAAGGCACACTCTCCTGCACTGCTGTGCTAAAGGGAGTCTAATTTCTTCAACTTGCCTTCAAATTTTATTTTCCATATTAGTTTTCAGTTCCATTTGGAGTTCATTTCTGTCCATGATGGGAGCACCTAATTGTGTTTTCCTTTCTTACGGGTAGACAGTTGTCCCTGCACAATTGATTGAGTGTCCCCACTGGGTTTTAATGCCTCCTCTCTCAGCTAAGGTGAAGATCTTCTGTAAGAAATGCAACACCCCAAGTAAAGTGACTGAAACAAATGGAGGTGTATAAGTTCTGAGCCAGCCTTTCCCAGGCTGGTCTAGAGGTCTGATTCCAAGAACCCAGCTCCTCCATCTCTAGGCATGATCCTTGCCCTCATGGTCTTAGATGAAACCTCCACCATCCCTTTAGGTTCCAAGCAGCATGATGGAAGAAAAGTGGGGAAAGAGGGTAGAGGGCATGAGTCCTGTACTCTAAGCCACTATCTGGAGTTTTGGTTTCATCCATCGGCCAGACTTCAGGAGTTGGAAATTCCAAGTAGTCATGTTCCCAGACAAAACCTGGGTCTTCTGAGATGGAGTAACGGATGGTAGAGCAGCCACCTTTTGTAACTTATGCCAGAATTGCATATGCATATACATACTGCTGAGCTTTTTATTCCTTTTTTTTTAAGAGATTTTATTTATTTATTCATGAGAGACACAGAAAGAGGCAGAGACATAGGCAGAGGGAAAGGCAGGCTCTCAGAGGGGAGCCCAATGTGGGACTCAATCCCAGGACCCTGGGATCACAACCTGAGCAGAAGGTAGACGCTCAACCACTGAGCCACCCAGGTGCCCCTGGGCTTTTTATTCTATTCTCTAGATCTTATTGTTTGTCCAAACATGAGAGCCTCTCAATTACCATGGGTAAGTATTGATACCTGGTAGGGCCAGGCAGGCACTGTTTCATTTATTTTCCTGCAAGATTGTCATGGTTATTCTTTGAGTTTTGTTCTTCCACACAAATGTTAGTAAGAATCTATGTATCACACATGACAAAACTTTGGCTTGTGAATTTTACTGGGATTCATTAAAATTATAAATTGGAGGAAGTGCTGACTTCTTTATGATCTGCTCTTTCTACCTATGGCCATAGTGACCTGCTTCATCTACTCAGGTCTTCTCTCAGACCCTTCAGGAACATCCCATCAACATCTTTCCCAGTTCATCTTTTCTTATATTTTATGCATTCCTAGGTAACTTGAAGTATCTGTGGTTTTGGTCATTTTTTTTTCTACTACATTTTTTGATGGGCTTTTTCTAACACAGAACTACTTTGGGTTTTTGCATATTGATTTTGAATCCAGAAAACATCCTAAATCCCTTTATTAGTTCTACCTAATAGGTTGGCAGGAGATCTCTTGGAATTTCTCCATAGACAGTCTATTCATCTGCAAACAATGGCAGTTTTGCCACTTCCTTTCTGATCCTACCTCTGTTCTGTTTTTCAAATACATTGCATTGGCCAGCAGCCCCAGGAAGGCACCAGGAACAGCTAGGGGGGAGATAGCATTAGGGTGTACAGAGGTTCCACCAGGAAACTCAAGGTTAGAATTTTCTTTCCCTCTTCCCTCCTCCTCCTCCTCCTCCCCCTCTTCCCCTTTCTCTCCTTCTTCTCTTTTCCTCCCTCTCACTCTCTCCTCCCTCTCCTCTTCCTTCTCCTCCTCTTCCCCATCCTCCCTCTTTCTCCTTTTTTATTTTTATTTATATTTATTTATTTATTTATTTATTTATTTATTTATTATTTATTTATTTTTTAAATCAAGTAGAGAATGTTTCTTCTATTCTGGATTTGCTAGGAGGTTTCTAGTTTGTTGTTGTTTTCTTTTGCCTTGTTTTTATACTTGCCCTGGATGCTGAATTCTGCAGGGTGGGGTGGAGGTGAGAGGCACCACCTGACCCAGGCCACCTGTTTCCCTGCTGAGTCAGACCCTCCCCTTCCCCCTCATCCCCCAGTAACAGCCCTGGGCTCTTACCTGAGCTGCCTCTTATTTCCCTGAGTAATCAGCCCACTTGACTGCAAGGTACCATTTGTTACTACCTTGTGAGATTTAATTTTGAAATATTTTATGTAAGACTTTCGCAGCTATGTTCTCTGTGAGGCTGGCCTGTAATTCTCTTCTATCATAATGCCCTTGCCCAGCATTTCCATAGACTTACATTCATGTCCAAAATTGAGTCTTGTATTTTATTTGCTTCATGTATTTGCTGGAACAATTTGTGTAATAAACACATTTGCTCGCCCTGGAAGTTTTTGTAAAACTCTCCTTTAAAAGCTACCAGATCAGGGCAGCCTGGGTGGCTCAGCGGTTATGTGTCTGCTTTCAGCCCAGGGCATGATCCTGGAGACCCAGGATCGAGTCCCACATCGTGCTCCCTGAATGGAGCCTGCTTCTCCCTCTGCCTGTGTCTCTGCCCCTCTCTCTCTGTGTGTGTCTCTCATGAATAAATAAATAAAATAAATAAAATAAAAGCTACCAGATCCTACGCATGAGTAATTTTTTTTCAATTTTTATATAGTGAACCACCCACCTCTCCTAAATGTTCAGGTATATTGGCAAAAGGTCGCTCACAGTAGTATTATGATTTTAATGCTGTTTATCCATAGTTACTAATTGTTTTTAAACTCTTTTTTTCAATTAATCAATTTATTTATTTGAGAGAGAGGCGAACAGGGGGAAGGGCAGAAAGAGAGAATCTCTAGCAGACTCCTTGCTGAGTGTGGACCCCGACATAGGGCTCGATCTCGTGACCCTGAGATCATGACCTGAGTGGAAACCAAGAGTTGATGCTCAACTGATGGAGGCCCCCAGGCACCCCAAACTGTAAGTTTTAAGTTCTATTTATTTGTGCCTCCTGTTTTCACTTTGACCTTCTGCTTGGCTGACTATTAAATAGTTTCTTTCAAAGACCTGATTTTGGCTTTATAGATCATCTATATTTTGTCTGTCTTCTGCGTTTTGTCATTTCCTGTCTATTCAATGCTCTCTGTTACATCTTTCTTCTCCTTTGTTGACACTCCTTTTATTTTATTGGGTTCTTGAATGATCAGCTCATTTATTTTATAAATTTTTTAATATTAGTAAAAACTATATATTTACTTTTAAGTACTGCTCTGTCTCATGTGTTCTGATATCAAGTGGCATTTCTGTCGATGAGATCTAAATATTTTGTTATTTCTACTGTGATTTGTTCTTTAAACTATGGGTAATGTTTTTTGTATATCTTAGTACGTATTTTTCCATTTGTTCATTTTAACCATTCCTCTGTTATTTAGCTTTTGGTCTGCTTCTTTTAAATACCATGTAACTGGGGTTTTTTTATTATCCAGTGAGATGTCTTTGACATTTTTGTGGGTAGTTTTGATTGTCACATTTATTGTGAGTATTGATCAATTTCTTTCTATTTTCTCTCTTTACCCAAGTTTTGTTGTGTCAATGAGGCTTTTCTTATATTCTTCCCCTCCTCTAGTTTGGAAGGTATTATCTCTTTTTACATATATCTTAGCTAATACCTTTAGGTTGATAACTGCTTATCTTCCAACAAAGCCAATTTTTTTGTGTTTTTCTCTTTCTCTGGTGGCCCCCACCATACATTATTGTCTGGAAGCTTAATGCAATATTCTCAAATTTAAAAACTCTCATTAGAGGTTAAATAGAGTCACCTAAAAGTTTTTTAAAGATTTTATTTACTCATGAGAGACACACAGAGAGAGGCAGAGACATAGACAGAGGGAGAAGTAGGTTCCCTGAGGGGAGCCCGATGCAAGACTCAATCCCAGGACCTCAAGATCACACCCTGAGCTGAAGGCAGATGCTCAACCACTGAGCCACCCAGGCACCCCTCACTGAAATATATATATATATATATATATATATATATATATATATATATATATATATTTTTAAATCAGTTTCTTTGTTCAGCGCTTTCTTCAGCAGGCCATCCTCCTTTGTTCCACTTTTCTTCTTGCTGAAGTATCTCCTTAGTGGTTTTCTCTGGATGATCTGGTGGTAAAGCTTGCTTCTCACTTCACATTTTGATAGTATCTTGGCTTTGCCCTTACTCTGGAACAGCGGCCTTGGAGAGCACACAGAATAAGATGTACCCTTAGCCGTTGGAGGCTGTTTATTCAGTATCTTCTGGTATCTGTTGTTGTTGAGGAGACATTTGCTGTCTGTCTAGTTACCATTCTTTTGTGATCACGTGTGTTTTTTTGGTAGCTTTCAATACTTTCCTTCCCCTTTATGTTCCATGACAGTGTCATTATGAGTTACTTATATTTACTCTGCTTAGCTCTCAGTGTGGCTCATTCACTGAAAGCTCATACCTTTTCATCACATAGTGAACATTTCTAGCTATGCGTTCTTCAAATATTGTTTCTTTGCCACCATGTTCTCTCCTTCATGCATGTTGCAATCTCAGTGTCTCTTCTATAATCCTTAGCATGTCTTCCACCTGCCTTAATCTCCCTTTCAGAATGAGCTTCACCTCATTCAGAATGAGCTTCACCATGCATACTCTTTCTCTGCCAGGTTTGTAACCAAATGTGATTTAAAGAATACCAATGACTATATTTTTCACTTCTAGCACCTTTGATTAGAGTTTTTTTAAAAAAAGGTCTGTTATTAATTCCTATTTATCTGATTCCAAATATCTTGTAGCCCTTTTGTATATTGTTGCTTTCTTTCTCTCTTTGGGGCTCTTAAAGGTATTCTAGGGTCGTGTTTTGAGGTTTTTCTAATGTTTGCCTTCCATCAGTGGTGAATGTCTTCACTGACTCTGTAGTATTTTGGCTGTCACAGTTAGTGTGACATCAAATGCTCTCCAGAACCTTGTACTGAGAGGATGGGGGTCTCACTTCCACCTTCCGCCTGATACTGTGTAGTGGTTTTGCAGTTGTTTTTCCTCTACTCCTGAGAGTCCTTGTCTGGACCAGCTGCATTGGAGGCTCCCAGGTCCCAGCCTGTGGTAATGCTGGGGGCACAGAGAAGGTCATAGGTCAATGACACATCAGCCAAGTGGCTGCTCTGCTCCCCCACTCTCTCTAGCCTCCATGAATTTGCTCTTGGTTTCATTTGTAAACCTGGCTTTTCATTTGTAAACCCACCATGTGGGGCCTCAGGAATCAAACTCCCACTTCTGATGGACTCTTGGTTCCAGAGCCAGGCATGCCCCCGGCTTTGGTTCCTTCCATCCAACATTTCTGTTTCAGGTCCACAGAGAGCTTTATTTTCTATTTGAGCATTGATAAATACTTAAAACATATACTTAATTAGCCTTTGCTGTGCTGGAGCAAGGAGACCATTGAAGTTTGAACTGAGATGCAAAATTGCTTGGAAGTCCAGCCCTACATCCCCCACAGACCTGGTTCAGTGGAGGAGCTCATCCAGTGAATGAATGATGCAGTCTGTTTCTCCAATTTCAGGTGTTTTAGAGGCTATGAGTCTCCTCCTTTGAGGATACAGAAAGGGAGCCTTCTAGTTCTGGAAGGAACCAGGGTGCAGTCCATTTCTTCACCAAAAGCCTCCAGGGGCACAGTCTCCAAATCTGGGGGGTTTGGAGAGGATGCTGCAGGAGAAGGAGGGCACGGAGCCAGCAGAGCAGCCTAATGCAAACTGGGTCCTTAGCACAGCCAGTGTGTGTGGCACATGCTGTAGAGGGAGATAATGAGGCTGTCCCTGGATGGGCTGGTGGTGCCATCTTTCCTAATGGGATGTTAAATGAAGTTATGTCAGACATAGGCTTACTTATTTGGGAAAAGACAATTAACGTATTCTCATCTCCAGTTCCACTTAGTAGCTGCTGCCTGACATGACAAACAATTGAAAAATTTGGAGCTTATGTTAGTGGTGGTAGTCTTATCAAGACCTGGATTTGTCCAAGTTCATCTCTTTGGGCACATGTCCATGTGTGTTCACATACAGACATGTGTGCATGTGCATGACAAGGCAATAGAGAGGAGTGAGCGTATGCATTTCCTAGGCTGACCCACAACAGAATGCATCCTATTTGGTATTTCTGGCTCTGACTCTGCTGAGTCTGTGTGCATCTCCTTCATGAGGTCCTGGAGCTCGTAAGGTCAGTGACCGTGCATTTGGAATCGTACCAACTTTTCACAACTAACAGCCAACATGTTGCCAAGAAGGGATTTGATTGTTGAAGGTACCATATCTTGCAGGGAAAGAGAGATGAAATCTCAAAAACCCAGGATATTGCAAGTAATTATTAAATCCAGTAGTTTATAGATCAATTGCCCCATCTACTCAAGTGCAAATAGTCTGGGATCTCAACCACATGGAAATCTCTGAAAATATTTGTGTTAAAGCCCCTTGGTAAATACTCCCTGCAGTGCTCTTGGCACAAGGCAATAAAGGATGTTTTGTTTCAGTGCACTCTTCCCATGATTTAAAAAGGAAATGGGAGAAGTGTACAGCAGCCCCACCATCATGCATCCTCAGAAGCTGCTCAGCCACAACGGAACATCTATTCTGTGCGCTAAGGGGGATTGCGAGGACCATAACATACAAAACAATTTGTGTTGAAGCAGTGAGTGGTAAACTTTTCTCCTTCTACAAATTCCGTTGGTTAATCTCATTTTTAACGTAGTATAAACCCTGCCCCCATAAAAAACGGCATGAGAAATGGAATGATGTGAGACCACACAGAGGTGACAGTGCTGATTGACAAGGAAACACGGATGCTGCCATCAGCCAAAGCTGGACCAAACAGCCACAGCAGCCAATGATCATTGATACCTTAATGCTTTTAAAATTTCTCATTCCTGTTTATGTACGGTCTCTACTGGATTGAAAAGACCTCTCATTTAGGATACGTCTCATAATTCACACTTGTTTATTCAGTGGATAACTGTGAATGTGGACAATGTGTTGGAACTTTGTTGGAAGTAGGGTCTCAGTAGAGGACATAGGGAAAGCAGCACCTGCCTCAGTGAAGATGTGTTCTAGTGGGGGTGTGGTGACATTCGAGAAATACCTTAAGAAAGGAGACCATGGAGATAACCCCTGGGAAAGAAATACATGAGGGCAATGATGTGACAGGCTATGTGTGGGGTCCCAGGGCAGGTCACCTGTTGTTTTGTCTCCTCCTGGTGCCCACTTTCTTCTCATTCATGATGCTTGTGACACTTCTGTGATTCCTTGTGCTCTATGCATGCAGAAATCTTTTCCATCTTATTTACTAGGTCATCTTTGGGCTCATGTTTGATCAATCAATCATCAATCAATCGATCAGTGGAAACCTTTACTGACTGGCCTCAGATAACTTGGGAGTTCTGCTAATTCTCTTGTTTTTCTTTATTCCCGCCATGCTGCTGTGTGCACTGTGTGTTACAATTACACACTGGTGGATACATTGTTAATTGTCTCTACTCATTTCATGGGTCGCTAGGACCCTTTTCCCCCAACTAAATTATTTCTTAAGGGCAGAGATATGTCTTCACTTTCTTCATTACTACTCACAATCAATGCATCTGAACGCCTAATGTCTGGGTTGAGTCCTGTGCAAGATCCATACCTGCCAGAGTGTTAGAATTTGTATTCTTCTGTCCTAAGTTAATGACAGCATGGTTGTGTCGCTGGAAGGGATGGGAAGCGTGCGTAATTGGAAATCCCCATCTCAGACATTACTAAGGTTAGGCGAGGGCAACTCAGTTTGACTTTCATTTCTTGGGTTTTATACCCTGCTGCTCCTTATGAATATGCTTTCAGAAAACCTGAAAAAAAGAAGATTTGGGGCCACAAAGAAAACAGGGAAGTGAAGATTCTCAAAGGCTTTTCTTTAGAAGTTGACTAGTCATTCTAATCAGTCAGGAAAAGCCAACAGCCGAGCCCATGGACCATTAAGAATCTGTTCTGTCCTCAATTTCTTTTCTTCCCTGCTCTTCTTCCCTCCTTCCTTCTCCTCTTGGACATAGTCAGCGGTGAGCAGAGTAAACCAGGGAAATTATGTTCAGATTGGTTCCACAAACACTGATGTGGCTCTACCGCATGACTGGGGGTTTGGAGAGGATGACTGTTGCCGTATGAAGTTGGGAATTCAGGATAGACAGGAGAGTGGACAGCACTTGGGGTGGAAGTATCTGAATGGAGTGCTGGGAAGTCACCCAGAAATGGCAGGTTGGGGTCAGAGTGTAGGGTGCCTTTGAGTTCTAGAGCACAGACACCCCTTTGCTTGTATTGCTCACTCCTATAGCTGGCCTGCCTGGACCTTTTTCTGATTCCTGTATGCAACCGGTCTCACCGTCAGCCTTTTTAGTCTATATCACATGGCCAAAGATCGGCTATTTTATCCCCTCTTCATTCAGAGTGAGACAGTGTTGTGGAACAGGATGTGCTTGCGATGCGGATCAAGAAGACAAGGCCCCAGTATTTATTGGCCATTAGATCTTGACTCAGTTAATCCATTTCTTTGAGCTTGCATTTCTTTTTGTCAAAGATAGAACCAGTAATAAACACCAGCAGGGTGGGGATGAAGGCCCAGTGGGATAAGGTTTCACAAAACCACTTTGCAGATTTGAAAGTGCTCTCTGCATGTTATCTAGATATGATTACTGTTTGGTTGCTATCACCAAGGAGTCTAAAATTTAATTATAGAGGTGCAGCTCCAGTTCATGCTTCCTTTCTATTCTGGTGACTCTGCTATAGCAGTGTGGAACAGGTGGTCATTTCTCAAGAGATGGGTGTAGGTTATGAATCTATCCCACAACATTTATTAATCAAACACCTACTATATATCCCCTCTGCTTGACCCTGTGGACAACAAGAAAAATGAACAAAGCACTACCTCAATAAGGTCTCCTTTTTTCTTCTAAAAAGTTCTAGACTTTTTAGTCTACCTACCACATTTGTGAATAGGGACCCTCCCAAAGGTGCCTATGTTTTAATCTTGGTATCTGTGAATATGTGAAGGTTGCAGATGAGCGGGCCTTGAGATTGAGAGGTCATCCTGGATGGCCCAAGGGGGCCTGATATCATTACAAGCGTCCCTGGAAGTGGACAAGGGAATCAGAGGATGTTGGATAGTGTGGGACAGCCTGGCTTCACTATTGCTGGCCTTGGAGATAGAGGGAGATGGCGTGAGCCAGGAAGTGTGAGCGACCTGTGGAAGGTGGAGAAGACAGGGACTCGGATTCTCCTCTAGAGCTTCCAGAAAGGAGTGCAACCCTGCCCGCACCTTGACTTTAGTCCAGCAAGACTTCTGACTTCCAGCACTGTCAAGGATAAATCTGTGTTGTTTCGCACCACTGTTTTGTGGCAATCTATCTCAGTAGTGATAGAAGACTAACCGCATATTAATTATTACTCCCTTCTCCTTAAACATTAACCTTAATCAACACATATTTATTCTGTTCCTATTATGTGCCAGTCTCTGAATAGGTGCCAACTGTAGAATGATGGTGGGGAGAGCCAGACATGCTTGGTCCCTGCCTTCATGGAGCTTAGTCAGTCGGGGAGAGAATGCCAACGAAGCATGTTTGGAATGACAGCTGCAACGAGGGCCCAGCATGGCAGGTACGTACTATGTGCCTCCTGTGGTCCCAGCAATCTAGCAATCTGTCAGAAACTCACCCTGAAACTGCCCTGGTGGCCCCCACCCAGGTGCATCCTCCTCCAAGGAGCAAAGGAAGGCTAGCCCAGAGCCGGGGGTGTGGGCCACCATGTCACAAGGTGCTGAGCAGCTGAGCTAGGGAGCTGCTCCTTCAGAGCAAAGCACTCGACCAACGAACCTCTGCATTCCACTTCAGGTGGCTCCTGGGCAGGCCAGGTCAAGGGGGATGCCTCCTGCTGTCTTTCTTTTACACTGTCAATCAGTGGAAAAGACATCAGAGACATTTACGGAGCACAGCTAATCAGTTAAGCATTCAATTAATTAGGCAATCATTTCTTTGCACTTGATTTTCATTACAGTGAGTTTATTTTAGTTTCTTGTGTAGGAAAAACAGGTGCTCACATTTAGCTTCATCAGCTTCCTGTTGCTGTTTGATTCACATATTATTTTTAAAATAGGTTTATTTTGGGGGGAAATGTGACCTGAAAAAACCCACTCATATTTACTCACCCGTGTTGCTATTTTTGTTGTTGTGGTGGTGGTTTCTCCCCCAACATTGGGACGGTTTAGGAACGTAAATGAAGCTACATGACATCACATACCACTGTTCCTTCTTGCGCAGGAAAGGAGCCCAAATGTAAACACACTAGGAATCTGTACAACAGGCAAGGACCCCATGTAGACTGAGGCTAACGTCACTTCCTCAAAGGTGATTCTTTGTCCACAGTTGGATGGCTTCCAGGCTCCTCCAGGTGTACTCAGGATGCTGAACGTCAGGCCCTGGGACGTCAGGTCAGTGATGCCCCAGAGTGCACACCCACAATAACAGCACACTTGCTCACATCTCACGCTGCTTCCAGGGTCAGACACCCCAGGCTGGGGGCTTGCAGGTGCCACCCTGGAACGCCACTCCGACGACAGGCGTCCACAGTCACAGTACAAATGTGAACAGGCAGATTGAGTGATATTCACATTAATTACCTTTTCCCAGTCTCTGCTTCTAGAGGGCGGACATACACAGTTTGCTTTCTGCCTTCAGATAAATGTCAGCGTGCTTCTTTTCCAAGCACACAGGCTCTTCTGTGGTTTTGAAATGAAACACAAGGATCCTTAAACTGCCCCCTCCCTACTTCACCCTCCCATCTACGTTTCCTTTGTGTGTGATATAAAGGGTTAATATAAAAATAGAAGTTCTCAAGGCATTATAGAGTTCTTCTTAGGTTCCCATGGAAACTAAGCCGTGCAAATACGTGAAGGATTTTTTTAAGTTGGCCAAAAATTTCATCCTCCAAAGATTTGGGGTCATTCTGCCTTATGCTCTGGGAAAACTTTTTAAAAAAGATTTTCAAGAAATTAATAACATCTTTTCATCTCTTAGTGATCCTCCGTCCCCACCCTCCTACTTGCACCCAAGCCACAGACTTTTTTTTTAAAGTATCCAACAGAGAGGGTCTTTTTATGCCATTTCCAATACAACTCCCGGAGGGTTTGAAAAAAATCCTTTTGAAACAAAGTTCTTTCTATCTAATATCAGCAAGGGAATAAAGAGTATTTATTTCTTTCAGTTTAAAGTAATTTGGAACAAGTCTGGTGGCCGACCTTAAGTTGATGGTGACAATGTCCCTCGGGGACATTCCGAGCAAACATTTTGAGAGAGCAGAGCCCTGACCCAAGGCTGTCTTTTGCTGCTCTTTCCACTGTCAGGGAGACTGCACTTGATCCATAGAAACCTCTTCAGGACATCGCTGCTGCAGCTGGAGGGTAGACAAGACATAAAATTAGGGTTTTTGTCCCCGTTGCCTGATTTCATTAGAGAGTGTTAGTTCTCAGGCAGGTTGCAAAGGATCTCCTGCAGCTCCCAGCTGGTAACGAAGCTGGTGCAGGCAGGAGTCCCAGAACATCACTTCTCCTGCTGCACCCCTACTCTGCAGTTCCTGCTGGATCCCCCTTACCAGGCCAGGGACTAGCCCCCAGGCTGCATTATGGCTCTGGGGGTCTCTCAACCGCCCCCTCCGCAGGAGAACTGCCCTCCGCTGTAGGGGAAGCCACATGACAGAGAGGTTACACTGTCTCCAACACTGTTGGGTGCATGGACAAAGGTGGACCTTGAACCAGGCCAGGGCCGCATTCTATCTTCCTGCTCCCATCCACCCAACCTGAGTCACCTCCTTCACTCCCTTTCAGGTTTCTCCTGACCACACTCCTGCCCAAGGCCAATGCTTGTCTCAGGCTTTGTTTCTAGGGAGCCTGACCTGCTGATAACCTCCCTAGATGGATTGTTTTAAAGGTAAGGAGTGAGGGGGCACCTGGGTGGTTCTATCACTTGAGCAACTGCCTTCAGCTCAGGTCATGATCTCAGGGCCCTGGGATGAGTCCTGCATCAGGCTCCTGCTGAGCAGGGAGCCTGCTTCTCCCTCTCCCCCACTCATGCTCTTATCCTCTCTCTCAAATAAATAAAACATTTTCTTAAAAATGTAAGGAATGCAGAATGCCTTCTGTTATGGGTTAACTGTGTGTCCCCTAAAGACGCTAGGGCTTATCTCCAGGTACCTGTTAATGTGACCTAATTTGGAATTAGAGTCTTTGCAGGTGTCACCCATTTAACATGAGTTAACTGAGATGAGCCCTAATCCGGTGTGCCTAGTGTCCTCCGGGAGAGATTCTTTCCTCGACTGCATTTCAGCTAGGTCCCTCTGAACCCCCTGAACTAGGCCTCGACTCGGCCCCCATTCTGTCCTTGGCCCACCCAATCCAGCAAGAATCCTGCTAAATCAATTTCTCAAGAATCCCCAGTGCTGGGACACCTGGGTGGCTCAGTGATTGAACTCTGCCTTTGACTCGGGGTGTGATTCCGGGGTCCAAGATTGAGTCCCATATCAGGCTCCTGCAGGGAGCCTACTTCTCCCTCTGCCTGTGTCTCTGCCTCTTTCTCTGTCTCTCATGAATAAATGAATAAAATCTTGTTTTTTGAAAAAAGAATCCCCGATGCCTTCATGACCCCTCCTGGTGGCCTTCCATCCACTGACACCGTCACTCCGCTTCGTGGCTACAGATCCCCAGCTGTCTTTGCTGTACTTGGTTAAGTACCCTGCTGCAATAGTCTTCAATAAATTCTTCCTTATTGATGTAACAAGTGTCAGAATAATTTTTTCTTTAATAAAACAATATATGTAATGGGGAAATTTGGATATAGATGTGCACACAAAGAGAACAGCATGTGAAAACGGAGTTAGGGATCAGGGGAAAGAATCTAGAAGCCCAGGGGCATTGAAGATGCCAGCAAACCACTGGAGAGAGGCAGGAGATAGGAGCCAATCTGCCAGCGGCTTGAGTTCAGACGTCCAGCCTCCGACACCAAGAGACAACAGCCTTCTGTTGGTGAAGCCGCCAGGCCTGTGGTGCTTCGTTCCGGCAATTACCAGAAGCCAACACACCCTCCCCGTGCAGCTGTGGTATTGCACACAGCCTCTGGCCCCCCAAGCTTTGCTCAGTCTTCTGTGAATCCAACATGCTTCCAGGAAGCTGAGACACAGGGGGTCTGCAGGATGTGGACCTGGAGCTGAGCATGGATGCTCTGGGGGACTGAGGTTATACCCAGCAGGACTCCCGAGGGGGAGCAGGAGTTGCTGCCTAATCCACACAGAGCCACGCAGGGGGCCTGCCTGGGGCAGGATTCTCTGGACTGCACATTGCTGCTCCTCCACAGTGCACTGCCTCACATGTACACAAGACTCGTGCGCACCTGGGACATCGCAAGGCGCGCCTCCCCTGCTAGACCTTCGTGCTGACACGCTTCCCTGCTGGAAGAGGCAGCCTTCTGCATGATAAATCATCACTGGGCCTTTTTAATGCACTTTTCCACATGAACAACAATGTTCAACTGGATGTCAGTCATCAGGCAAACATAATTGGATCGGGAAAATGTTATATTGTGAATTAAGTTGACTGATGGGGAAATGTCAGTTTTATTAACATTCTTCCTTCAGATGATAATTTTGTATCCATAAAGATGAACAACAAAAGAGTTACAGACGGCGTCAACTTGGAAGATGGAGCCCTTTTAATCAAGTCTGCTTTTCCTTCCTTTGTTCCTTCTGTTTTAAAATATTTTATCTCTCTACAGGGAACTGTTTCCATGTTGTTGGCCTGTGATTGGAAACAACATCAACAAAGCAGGCCGTGTGGCCCAAAGCGATGTCGGTGTACACTCTCTGGACGCTGTGAGCCAGGCTTGAAGCAGGTTGAAGGTGGTGGAGGGACGGTGCTTGGCAGCAGGCGCTGGGCTGACAGGATCCCCGCCTGCCCGTCACGAATGTGATCTTCCAGGGAATGTGCTCTCTGTAGTTACAAGATTCCACACAGGCTTCCTGTTTGTATTACACCGAGGAACGTGCCAGAAGGCTCTGGGCATCTCCTCCCAGCTGGCCTCTTGCACCCACTCCTTACCGAGTCGTCCTCCAGCTGCTCATGCCTCTCTGGGGACACCTTCCCCTCAAAGCAATCTGACCCCTGCTTTTAAAGGGGAGACCATATGACACTCCTCAGCTTCTAGAGGTTTCTAATTCCCCCAGAATTACATCCAAACCTCCCTGGGAGCCTACTAGACCTACATGCTTCACCCCTGCCTTCTTCTTTGCTTCATTTCCTCCTAAGGTCCAGGCACTGAGCCTTTGCCTTTTCTGGTCCTTCCTCTGCAGCTCTGTCCTCTAGAAGGTTCTTGGCTCACTCCCTTGTTTTGTAGACAAGTTTCAAAATGTCACTCACGGGCAGGCCTTCCCTAACCATCATCCTGAAGTGGTTCTCTTCTCTCTTCCTACCTTGTGCTATTTCCTTACCTGTACCTAATCACCACTGAGATGACTTCTTGTACATTTAAGTCTTTTGCACATGCTCTAGAACATTCCATGCCACTGTGCCCAGGGCTGGGGCAGGTGCTGGCACACAGCCGGAGCAGCTCGCTGCAGGTTTCTACATTGAATTAATTTATTGTTCCAGAGCTGCAAATTATAGACAGTACATTGCTCTAAAAGTGTTTGTTAGGGTCATGAGACATGTATTCTTTAGGAGGACTTGCTTCTTGGAAAACACCTTTTCGTTTCTATAGGAAGGTGTGCAGGTATTTGTACTGTCAGGAAATGCGGCCACTCTGCATGCTGGTTTTAGGTCTGTCCTGGAACCATCAGCCCTAAGGATAGAGGCAAGGGGATCTATTCTCTGGACCTCAAGAACTGCCAACCCCATGAGGCCAGGGTTGTCTTCCCTGTGGATCAAAGGGTTTCAGAGATTGGCTGAGAGTGATGTATCTTGCACGATGGAGTCCAGATTTACATGCAAACAATCTTCCATTCTGGCGTCCAATCACACAATCATCCATGACTATGCTTGAGAGAATGTGTGTGTGTGTGTGTGTGTGTGTGTGTGTGTGTGTGAGAGAGAGAGAGAGAGAGAGAGAGAGAGAGAGAGAGACCCTGCCTGTCAGGAAGCCGTTAAAACAACCATGACTGTGTCCCTTCATGGAAGCCAGCAAGTCACAGGAGAACACCATGCAGGCAGACACCGCTAGGGTGAACCCAGAGCAGTGTCCACCTCGGCGGCACCAGAGACAGGGTGTGGGTTTCCAGGGGGTGCACAGCATGCTTCACCTAGATTGGTGATATTCTGGGTTTTAAGTTAACTCCCAGATTCATGACTTTATGCTTTTACATGTATGAAGCTTCCCTCTAGAAAAGGTAGTTGGGCTACAGCCAGCAAAGTGAACTGTCCACAGTGGCCACAGTCCTATTGATTTTGAGAAAAAAATCCAGTCCTTTGGTTGAAGGCACTTACAGATAGCTCGGGGTCATGCTTGTCTTTCACCCTCAGTCAGGCGTGCTCCAGTTTCGGTAGAGTCCACAGGTGAGGTGCTCTCAGCTCAATGTGGTTTGGCGATTTCTATCTGACCCCCTAGCCCGGGCACAGGAGTCAGGTGTCACTGTGCAGAGGGGGCCTCTGCAGAAGGTTCAGCTCACACTCTGGTTGGGCAAAGGGAAAAGGAATCTTTGAAATCCTGTATTTCAGAGTCTGGGGCCTTCAGCTTTTAGATGTGCAAGGACCCCCAGCAGGAGAGGGTCTGAGCTGATTACCTACAAGTCCAGATCTCACACATGTTGTAGGACGATGAAGGTTTCCTAGCTAGACGACTTAGCCTCTGCTCTGCAAGCAGAGAGCCTGAGGGTAAAAGGTGACCGGCTTTATCTTCCTTTTTGTTTTCGAAGTATTTGCTGGGTTTACTGCTCCTGGGGCATGATGGCAGATTTCTTGGTCTCTTCCTTTCTGTAGGATCACACACCCTTACCCACAACCAGTGACTCCTTGCACCCTCTTGAGAGAAGAGTGTTCTCCACTATGCTGATATGGGCTGTGGCCGAGGGAATCTGAATAGATTCAGGAGCTATCATAACAAAGAAGCTCTCAGGGGCACACAGGTTTCCAGTGCTGGGCTTGCTCTGTCCTAGGGCCAGGGGACCCATCAGGGAAGGAAAAGACACAGGAAACAGAGCTGTGCTGGCCCAGAGGGAGAGAGAAACCTGTCTGCTTTCTGAGCCATGAGACTTGGGTGGTTTGTTACTGCAGCCTTTCCCAGTGAGAGCTGACTCATGTGGCCGTCTTGTCCCCAGATCCTCATTTGGGACATGAGGTCTGAAAATCCTTCTGTGATGATGTTCTGGACCCATGCAGATCCAGGCAGAGGGGATTTTTACAGAGAAACAATGATTGGAATCCACAACCAAGATAAAGCACCCCTGCTACTTGCTGAGATGGGGACAGCTTCAATAATTAGGTGCCCAGTGCACATTTCTCAGTCTGAAATGTTTATGGAGTGTCACACACCCTATAAAGATACTGTCACAATCTGTGGCATATGTGTTGGAATGTTGGCAGGACAGAATGATCAGAAACCAAGCATAGAAACAACCCCATTTGCTGGCTTTCTTCCTGGTGAGCTCTTGGGACCAGTCCAACTGTGCCCGTCTTCGTTCAGACGTTGGTGTGCTGCACTGTAACAGACGTGCCGAAGTCACTCTCACCTGCCACCTCACTCTGTTCTCCTCACATTCCTAGCAGGTGGGCAGGACAGATCGCATCCCTCTTTTAGACTTGAGGGACTGGGAATGAGGGGGGATGAGAAGCTTTATACAATCCAGGAGACCATGGAGCCCCGATGGAACTATGCTTGCTAGTTATAAATTCCACATTATTTATATTATGTCCGTGCTTCTCAACGTGTGTTCTGCAGAAAGCTTCTTATACAGATTATAAAAAATGTTCTCTGAATACAGGACATATGTTTAAAACTGTGGGGAATGCTAGGCTCCGTGAAACAAGTTTTGTCACCATGGGGCTTCTCAGAGCCTTACCATGCTTCTGTGTACTCTGGGTCTCAGAGGACCGGCTGCCACACTCTGGCCAATTGAATCTGGGTCTCAACTCTTCTTCCTCTGCAGTGGTGTCCTATGTCAGTGAGGTGGCTACCCATGTACCTCCCTTCTGTGGCCATGTGACTTGCTTTGGCCCATGAGTTATTCCAGGACATGAACAAGTAGGCTTTGCACTCTTTCACTGCAAGAAAAAAACACCTTGGGTAGCTGCTAGTCCAAGCAGAGTGAAAGACCTGTGGATCACAGCAAGACCCAGCCAGCTTAGGATCCAGCTGAGGCCAGGCAAACTCTGCTGGACCTGTAGACGCATGGTCAGCAGATGCCACTGAGCTTGAGTTCTGGATGGCAGTCTATGTAGCATTGTTATGGCAGTAGGCAAGATAAGCATGCACTGTTTCTCTCTTTTTTGAGAGAGAACCTTTTGTTCATTGAGTGCTTGCAGAATAGGCTTGGAGGAAATCCTGCAATCCACCTTGGGGCACTGCCAGAAAACATGCTCAGACCTGCTGGCCACAATGCAGAATGTTTTGAAGGCTTTTCAGCTTGCTGGCATCCCAATGGCATGGGGCCCAGGGGGTGAGGTGTCCTGGCACTATTGCTCACTTTGGAAATGTTGGGGTACCATGTTATTGCCTGCCGTCTCTCCCAGGAGCCTTTCACACTTTCCTATTACAAACCTGCCAGGGGGTGGGTCTCCATGACATCAGGACAACCAGCAGAGAGATGGCCACCCACCATGGCAGTGCCTCCCAGTCCTGGTGCGATCGGACCAGGCAGTCCACATTGCCTAAATTTATGGGAAAGTCTTTATTCCAGCAAAAGGCAAGTATTTTCTTGCTTTAACCAAGGTAAGAAATCATGGAAGAAGCCCCGATAACTCAGAACAGATGAAGTGTGACCTATCTAAAACTTGTAATCCATCAATACCACCACTCCCCCCGGCAACTTTTTTCCTTCCAGCTCAGGTCATTTTTCAACCATTCAAAGCACCTTCAGACTTTGCTGTATTCCCTAGTCTTGGACTGGGGAAGGTTAGGTTGAAAGACTAAGCAGGAAGAGCAGTGGCTTTTCTGCCCCAGTCCTTACAGAGGCAGGAGGCGTTGACCCCGTCACCTCCTCCCTGTATTGATCTTTTATTCCTCTCATGGAGTGGTAGTGAAATGTTGGCAAGAGGATGGGGAGAGCTGGATGCTTTATCCTGAGAATGACATTGTATGAACAACAGCACCAGCTGGCTTCTCCTTGTCCTTATCCTCTTTTAAGGCATGACACAGAGAATGAGACCCAGAGAGAATAAGAACAGGGACATGAGGAGCCATTATGGGCACAGAGCATCACAGAAGCTAGTGAAGATTCTCATGCATGAAGAGCTTCAATAAGGTTTATTTTTTTGTTGTTGTTTTTGTTCTGTTTTTCCTTCAAAATGAATTTGTTTTGTCTTAAGAAGAGGCACTGTAAGGTAAGTCTAATGTTTTCTGGGTATATTTCCTGAGTAGAATCTGAAATAAACAAACATGAGTTGATTGTTCACCAAATTGCCAAATTGCTTGAAGCTTGAGGAACCTAAAATAGGAAAATCCAAGGTGCAGAATAGATAAGTGTTTGCTTCTTGCTTCTTGTGATGGAATTTGTGATCAATACAAAAACCAAAGGCTGACAACTGTGGCTCACAGGATAAATCCAGCCCTCTCCCTGTTTGTGTAAATAAAGTTTTATTGAAACACAGCCAGGGCGCCTCAGTCAGTTGGGCATCTGTCTTTGGCTCAGGTCATGATCCCAGAGTTCCAGGATCAAGTCTTGCATAGGGCTCTTTGCTCAGCGAGAAGTCTCTTTTCTTTCTCCTTCTGCCCCTCCTTTGCTCGTACGCTCTCTTTTTCTCTCCCCCCGCCCTCTCTATCTCAAATTTTTAAAAATCTAAAAAAAAAAAAAAGAAGAAATACAGCCACATTCATTCATTTCTGAGTCATGTGTGGCTGTTTTAATGCTACAATGCTGAACTGAGTAGTTGCCACAGAGACCACTTGGCTTGTAAAACCTTAAATATTTACCATCTTGCCCTTTCCATTGCTGACCTCAACATAAGCAGATTCCTAAATAGAATTCCTGGATCTGAAGTGGGATTCTAAGATACATGGGGTTTCTGAGAATCATGTCAAGAAAGTCAGCAAATCAAACTTTCCACACTAGGCTCTCCTGAACTGGATCTGAGGCTGACCCCTAAATGAGGGAGCTGATCATTGCAGGAGCTGTTGTCACTCCACCCTGTGGCTTCCGTCTTGACATGGACAGTTTCCAAAGAACAGGAGCATAGTACCCCCAGGAATAACCCCCAACTCATGGCAGTTGAATGACGGCACATCTGTGGATGGTCCTCAGGCAAGGTCCCCATGGTTTCCCAGAGTCCTCTCTGAAGGATGGAGCCCTATAGGAGAAACCACTCATCACTACACACTTTCTTTGGCTCCTCTCCTCCTCACCTCTCCATCTCCCGGCTTGTGCTTCCTGGTTCACTTGGCAGGCAAACTATCTGCTCCTAAGCCATGTCATGGGATAGCCAACCTAAGAAGCTCGTACTTATGAGGCACTTATTCTGTGCCCAGTTGTGGGGAAACTTCTTTCACAGAAGATTAATATGCCTTACTTTTTATCTCCAAACCTTCACCATGAAATATCTTGGGAGGAGCCAGTTATAGGCAGAGGAACAGCCAGTGAGGGTGGGGGGGATATGGGTTTGTCAAAGCCCGAAACTTGTTCAATTTTCAATGCCCTCTTTAGGAAAAAGTATGACAGAACTTGCATATTTATTTAGAATGAGAAAATTGATCATGGAAACTCACAAAGTTTAATAAGTTGATAAATTCAACAAACATCACAAAACTAGACCAATCACGTACTTCTATTATGTGACCACCTGACCCAGTTCTTGTCTAGCTTCCTCCCCTGTGGTAAGTCCCTGTGGGGTGCATTGGCCCAGTGGACAGTTGGAGGATTCTGAGAGTCCTTGCTTCATAGGGACACTGACTGTTATGGGATGAATCATGTCCCTAAAATCCATATGTTGAAGTCATTAGGGTAGAGGCTCTTTACAGAGGTGATTAAGGTAAAATGAAGTCATTAGGGTGGGTCTTAATCCAATATAACTGGTGTTCTTTTTTTTTTTTTTAGCTTTTTTTTTTTTTTTTTTTAAAGATTCTATCCACTTATTCATGAGAGACATACACAGAGAGAGGTAGAGACACAGGCAGAGGGAGAAGCAGGCTCCATGTAGGGAGCCCGATGTGGAACTCAATTTTAGGTCTCCAGGATCACGCTCTGAGCCAAATGCAGACGCTCAACCACTGAGCCACCCAGGTGTCCCTAACTGGTGTTCTTATAAGAAAGAGAGATTAAGATACAGATACACACAGAAGGACAACCACATGAGGACACAAGGAGAGGATGGCCATCACATGCTAGAGAAAGAAGCCTCAGGAGGAACTAGCCCTGCCAACACCTGGATCTTGAACCTCTAGCCCCCAGGACTGGAGGAAAATTAATTTCTATGCTTTAAGCCACTCAGTTTTTGGTACTTTGTTACAGCAGCTTAGCAAACTGATAGTCTAGCAGGAACTAAATAATACGGGGAAGTGCTCCCCGTATTATTTAGGCAGGTGGGACAGATGTCATCCAGGATCTGCTCTACAGATCTGGTCATTGGAAGGAACTATAGGTTTTCCCAATGCAATTTCCCCTTGCTGGATTCCCCAGCCATGGCCACCCCATCAAGACCTGAGCCAGAGTCAAGAGTGTGACAAGGAAATGGGGTGGAAAGAGGAAGCCAATGTTCATTGGCTTCCTGGAAAACCCATCAGCCATCCCAGCTCAGAGGCTGCCTCAGCCACCACATTTTCATGAGACCCCGTCCTTGAAGGACTAGTTCTAAGTAGAACATTACAGTGGAACATTCTGCTTCCTTCCCAAGGCAGACGCCAAGTATAATGTAGCATGCTCCCCAGTTCTGGACATTATCTCAGATCCAGCCAGCTATAACCATACACCCCCTTAAGATCCCCAAGGATCCCCTGGAGAACACTTTAATTTTGTCTGATAATCACACAATTTATGGAATCCCCAAAGATGACAGATGCTAGAAAAGCTATAGTAGAATTCTAGAAGTATAGGTAGGCACTGTCAACTCTCCAAAATGAGGGGAAGGAATAATTCTTTAAAGTGAGGGGAAAAAAAAGGTCAGAAATCCAAGAGCACAGGAATAAAAATAATAATAGCCTTATGCATTAGCATTCTACAAAGCACTTTCCCAGGCTAAGGGCATAAACAGATTTCAGAAGGCTTTGCTTAAATTCACTGGGCTTGGGAGACTATTATAATAACCTTATACTGTAATCTCCATTCTACAGGCTCAGAGAGATCAGATAACTGCTCATCATTGGACATAGCTTGTCGAGAGACAGAGCCTTTTTACCCTAAATGTTCTCCCCACATTCCTCCTGCAGGCTCAGCAGGGGATCCATAGGACAGGAAAGCAAAGGGAAAAGGCAGGTGGGACAGATGTCATCCACAAGCAGGCTTTTATGGGCAGAGGGCTGACTCCAAGGAGGATGTACCCAGAACATGGGAGTTGAGGGAAGTGCATTAAACAGGAGCCCCAGTGTTTGACCCACATAGGTTTTCATCGGTAAGCTGGTTGTCAAGTATCTTTTGAATCAGGGAAGTGAGTATTGTCTCCTGGGTCCTCTGTGTCAGCTTCTGATGAGAGACTCTCATCAGAATTTTTTTTTAAGATTTTATTTATTTATTCATGAGAGACACAGGCAGAGGGAGAAGCAGGCTCCATGCAGGGACCTGACATGGGACTTGATCCCAGGTCTCCAGGATCACACCCTGGGCTGAAGGCAGCACTAAACCACTGAGCCACCCCTCTCTGGGTAGATCCCATGGACCTAGTAGCCTATCATCCCCAAATCCACATCTCTACTCCAGACCACTCTGCCTAGCTATAATGTCTTCAATGGTCCATCTGAATTTCCACATGGATGACTTCCAGGCAGAAGACTTCACAATAGCTCACCATGTCCTTCCCGTTCATCCCCATGGGATGTCCACCACCTGCTCCTTTTCTAGTGGGTTCCATGTTGGAAAATGATAACTCTACCAATAGCTTGTTCAGAAACCTGGGAGTTACCATTAACCCCTTTATTTATGTCCCTTATCCCACACACCTGACCCACCTTCACATCTTGCTGACTTTACCTCCGATTATGTCTCGGTGATGACCTAACTTCTTTTCATCTTCACATCCAGTTCCCGGGTGATTTTGATATTTGTCATTAAATATGCACAAATCTTTGCAAATTACACATCATTGTTTGATCATGTGCTATAAATGTCCTTTTGTTTCTTTCTATTTCCTCCCTGAGGTGTCAGTGCTCAAGACCTCTCATTGCTGTGTGTGTGCTTGGTACATTACCTGCAACTGGGGACTTCCACCATCATTTACACATCCATTCCTCTCATGATGGACCACTAGCTTGTTTGTGAGAAGATTCTGAGAACTTCTGAGATCTACTCCTGGTGTGGGACAGCCAGGTCATAGGTGCCTCTTTTCCTTTGGGTGGTTTGTCTCCTTTTTAATTTGTATCAGTTTTATAATGGTCTGATATGAGTTGTTTGATGGCTGCAGAGTGGCAGACTGTCATAGTCCATGCAGGCTGCTATAACAGAACACCACAGATAGGCAGACTAATAAACAACAGACATGTATTTCTCATCATTCTCGGGGCTGAAAGTCCAAGATTGAGGTACTGGCAGATTTGGTGTCTGGTAAGAGCCCTTGTCCAGATTCATAGATGCTTGTCTTCTGGGTCCTCACTTGGTTAAAGGAACAAGAGAGGTCTTGGGGGTCTCTTTTATAAGGGCATGAATCCCATCCATGAGGGCTCTACCCTCGTGACCTAATCAGCTCCCAAAGGTGCCATCTCCAAACACCATGACTTTGGGAGTTAGGTTTGAACATATGAATCTTGAGGGGAATACAGTCATTCAGTCTATACAGTGGACTATATGTGTCCCTCCAAATTCATATGTTGAGGCCCTAATACTCAGTTTGGCTATATTTAGAAATGGGGCCACCAAGGAAGTAATTAAGGTTAAATGAGGTCATAAGTGTAGGGCTTGATGGTGAGTTAGTATCCTAACAAAAGGAAACACCAACACTGATACCAAGCTCGTTCACCTCCCTCTTTCCTCCCTCCCTCCTTCCCTGCCTCCCTCTTTTCCTCTATGCATGCATGCACACCAAGGAAAGGCCATGTGAGGACTTAAGAAGGCAGCCATCTCCAAGCCAGGAAGTGACCTGTCACCAGAAACTGACCCTGCCAACACCTTGATCTTGGACTTTCAGCCTCTAGAGCTATAAGGAAATAAATTTCTATTATTTAAACTCCCTAGTCTATGCTATTTTTTTATGGGAGCATTAGCAGAGTAAATCATCTGGATTACAGATATCTTATTCCTCCTTTTATTATGGCATCAAATGTAAGATTATTTTATAAGATAATCTAAGACATATCTTACTCAAATGTAGCCAAATGTATTGATCTTTTATGGTTTATTATTTGCATCTTGTTTAAAAAAATCCTTACCAGTCTCATGTCATATAGTCTCTTGTGTTTTGTTTGTTTTTTTTTAAAGAAATTGCATTGTTCATTTTTCACATTTACGGTTTAATACGTGTCAATTTTTTTCAAAGATTGATTGATTGATTGATTTATGATAGACAGAGAGAGAGAGAGAGAGAGAGGCAGAGACACAGGAGGAGGGAGAAGCAGGCTCCATGCCAGGAGCCTGACATGGGACTCGATCCTGGGATTCCAGGATTGCGCCCTGGGCCAAAGGCAGGCGCTAAACCACTGAGTCACCCAGGGATCCCCCAATTTTTCTTTCTATATGACAAAGTGGAATGCTTCTTCCCCCACACTGATATGTTTTATGCACTGGAGAAAACTGGTGATTCTCTGGCCTATTTCCACCCTTGACACCCTCTACCACAGGGAAGGGAAGGTTGTATCTGACTGGCAAGTCTGGGAAGCAGCTGGTTCAGCAACTTCCTTCTGGGTGCTGGCATTCTGTCTTCTGAAAGATCCCAATGGTTGAAGGGAAGCAGTCATGTGTTGCCGGAATTCCATCATCTCTCTTGGCACCATGACGAGACTTTTCCTACCTGGCTGGGCTGCAGAGTTGCTTCTGTCCTGTATCGCCTTCCCAGCGGCAGGCAGGTTGGTTCCTGAGCTCTGTCCTCTATGCCACCCCTCCCAGTGACTAGAACATTGGTCTCTGTATCCAGAAAAGAGCCATCCCCAATCCTGTGCTCTTTCTCTACTCAAAATGTTCGTGACTCTTCCACTTTATTCTTTCATAGAAGTCACATAATATGTTCACTAAGTTCTATGAAAAATTATTGAAATTGCCTTGACTTTATAGATTTATTTGGAGAGGATTGACAATTTTTATGGCATTCTATCCTTCTTTATCTATTTAGGATTGCTTTCACATCTACCAACAAAAGTTATCTCTGTGAACATCTCACACATCTTTTGTGGGATGTATTCTCAATACCTTGTATTTGTTTCCTATTGTAAATGATATTTTTTAAAAAGTGTTTTATTTGGTTATTGTTTGTCCCTGGACTAAAGGCACACTGCCAGTTTCGAGGGATGAACCTCAGAATAAGGAGCTATACAGAGGTCTCTCATTTATCCTCTGAGCTGATCTCTGTTCTCTGGAGCTTTCTGTGCGCCAGTCACAACTATGAATAATGATGGTTTGTGTTTCTTCCTTTCCAATCCTTGTAATGTTGATTTTTTTTCTTGTGTTGCTGTGCTGGTCAGGACCTCCAGTCCAATGCGGAATACAAATGCACATTCTTGTCTTGTTTCTGTCATCAGGGTTACCATTGCTGGTGTGTTTCCATAAAGTATAATGCTTGCCATATGTGCTCTGATGAATATCCTCGATCATGGTGGCTTTCATGACCTATTGCATATGCACACATGTGTACACACACACACCCCTCTTAATTCTGTGACCAGTACCCATATACATGTGTAAACACTCATACAACTGAAAAAGACACTGTTCCAAACCTTACTTCTGACTATACAACTCCTTCTGACATTTTCTTTTCTCTTCTCTTCTGCCCTGCCTTATCCTATCCTATCCTATCCTATCCTATCCTATCCTATCCATCTTTTCCTATCTTATCCTATCCTATCCTATCCTATCCTATCCTATCCTATCCTATCCTACCATATCCTATCCTATTCCTATCCCATCCCATCTGACCCTACTCTATCCTACCCAACCCTACCCAACCCTATCCTACCCTTATCCTACCCTACCATATCCTATCCTAGCCTGTCCCATTCTGTTTTGTTCCATTATCTTTCATTCATATATTTTCACCAAAAATGATCTCACAGCACTAAAATGCATGACAGCCCATAGTTTAAACACAAGGACACTGCTTTATTATTTTTTAAAGATTTTATTTATTTATTCATGAGAGACACAGAGAAAGGCAGAGACATAGAGGGAGGAGAAGCAGCCATGCAGGAGCCCGATGCTGGACTTGATCCCAGAGCTCCAGGACCACATCCTGAGCCAAAGCAGACGCTCAACTGCTGAGCCACCCAGGTGTCCCAAGAACATTGCTTTAAAAGGTTCACAGGATCAGGACATTCTCCTCTACGTGTAGGGCATTTATTTCATTTTGTTGCTTAATCGTGAATGACGTTGGGTGTGAAGTATTCAACAGAGAGGAGGTTAAGGATGACCCCAGAGATTTGGACCTGAGTCACTGGAGAAGTGGACTTGTCACCTCCTGAGATGGGCACTGGGAGGGGTGTGTGCTGGGGGAGGCAGGAAATCAGCAGTGTGACATGCCCATCAGACCTCAAGGGGGAAGGTTGAGGCAGCTGGGTAGAGGAGCCTAGGGTGTGGTAGGGCACAGATCCTAGTTCTTCTCTGGGTCTCTGTCACTTCATACGTTTGTATTATGTTAGCCACACTCGTGTTTCCCTGAAGGCTCTCTACCCCTCTCACATGCTCTCATGTGCTCTTACCCACTTATGTCATGATGAGTCTTCGTGGATCCCAGGTTGCTGACCAGACATTCGCCTTTATCACAGGTTTGTATTTCCCTTCAGGGTCTTCTGGATGGTGGAGGATGGTCCCTCCAGGGCGGGTTTGGGTTTGCTGATATCAAACATTGCAAAGGCATCCCTAGACCGTGTTGATAAGCCTTAACACCTGAACAAAGCTCCAAGTGATTTTTTGCTCATACAGATTTTTTTTTTTTTTTTATCCTAAATCCAGGCAGAGGTGTCTTAACTTCCTGGTCTCTCCTCATACATGCCTCTGAGGTTGCAACAATTAACAGTTGCACTTTTATTTGGGGTCTTACTTCTGGATCTCCCAATTTGGGTGGGTTTTCAGCCTTATCTGCTGCTGATCTCTTGATGTTAAAGCTCAAGCTCATATTTACAAGTCCACCTGTTCCCCTCCCCTGCCACCTCACCTGCCTTCCTCACCTGTCCCCTTCACCTGCCTGTTTCATTCAGGAGCAGCAGCCTTAGCTAAGAGCTTGTTCACTCTGGCTTTTGGTTCTCTTGTGATGTCTGAAACCAGGGGTGTTTCTTTTCTTGGAAGCTTAGATACGAGCTTAAAATACATGTTGTTATATTTTATCCAGTATAATTGGGGTTATTACTTGGGTTATTTTACTAAGGTCTGAATGTTTGTGTCCTTCTGTTTGGAAGTGTAGCATTTGGGAGGTGATTAGGTCATGGAGGTGGAACTCTCTTATGAATGGGATTATAAGAAAAGAACCCAAAGAGTTCCCTCACCCCTTCTGCCACATGAGGACACAGTGAGAAGATGGTCTTCATTAGACACCAAATCTGCTGGTGCTTTAATTTTAGATGTCCAGCCTCTAGAACTGTAAGAAATAAATCTCTGTGTTTTATAAGCCAGCCAGTCTGTGGTGTGCTGTCATAGCAGCTCAAATGGACTAAGGCATATCTGATCTACCATCTTGCCAGGATCCCAAGGTCTCCAGAGTAATCTTGCCAAGTACATAGGACTACATACAAAGGTTTTCCTTTTGCCCTTAGGATAAAGTCCTGAATCTTCTGTGGGACCCTTGTCCCCCACTCCCCTTCAACCTTCCTATTCTTCCTGCTTCCTTAAATGCCTGTGGACTCTTTTCATCTCCAGCTTCTTTTTTAAAGATTTTATTTATTTACTCATGAGAGACACACAGAGAGAGGCAGAGACATAGGCAGAGGGAGAAGCAGACTCCCTATGGGGAGCCCGATGCAGGACTCGGGCCCAGGACCCTGGGATCATGACCTGAGCCGAAGGCAGATGTTCAACTCCTGAGCTGCCCTCATTGCCAGCTTCTTATACCTGCTCGTCCCTCCACATCTGGCCCTAATCTCACCCAGTTCCTGGTCCTTTACCTAGTTAAGCCTGTTCATTCCTTAGATCTCTTCGGAATGTCATTTCCTCAAAAGAACCATTCACGTCCCCCAAGACTGATGAGGCTTCAGTTTCTCCTGTTATATATATAGAATTGCACCACACCCTGTGCCTTTCCTTGAGTACTTACACACATTATTAATTAATAATAATTTATATATGTAGTAGTGTCTCAACATGTATCTGTGATAAGTCTATGATAATCAATGATTTAAAGTCTGTCTCACCCATCAGACTCCAAACCCCAGAAGGGCAGGGGCATCTCCTTCTTTGCTAGATCCCCATGCCTGGCTCTGTGGCTGGTACTTTGAAGACCGGCAACACGTTACATGTGTTTGCTTGCACACAAGGGAATGAACGAAATGCAAAGCTGAGTGAGTCTTCTCCTGCATAAAACCTTTCCTCTGCATCACCATTCACAGGATCCAGCCTAAGACACTTGAGATGGTCTGTAGATCAAAGCTTTATTGAGATACAATTCACATACCATAAAGTGAACTTCAGTACATCCAGTGTTTTTTAGGGAATTTACAGAGTTGTGCAACCATCACCACTATTTAATTTTGGAATGTTCTCATCACCCCAAAACGAGTTGTGTACCCATTAGCAATCTTTCACCTCTCTCCAGTTCCCACCAGCCTACTTTCTTTTCTTATGGATTTGCCAGTTTGGGACTTTTCATGTAAGTGGAATCATACAACACATGATTTTTTGTGTGCCAGTTTTTTTTTTTTCACTTAGCATATGATGTTTCCAAAGTTCATCCATGTTGTAGCATGAATCATTTCATTCCTTTTTATGGCTGAATAACAGTTCACTGTATGGATGTATGACATTGGGTTTGTCCGTTCATCAATGGATGGACATTTGAATTCTTTCCATTTTGGGGCTATTTGTTGTTGTTGTTTTTCTTTATAGCTTTATTTTTTTGTATATTTTTTTATTGGAGTTTGATTTGCCAACATATAGTATAACACCCAGTGTTCATCCCGTCAACTGCCCCCTTCAGTGCATGTCACCCAGTCACCCCATCCCCCCCCACCTCCCTTTCCATTACCCCTTGTTCATTTCCCAGAGTTAGGTATCTCTCATGTTCTATCATCCTCACTGGTATATCCCACTCATTTTCTCTCCTTTCCCCTATAATCCCTTTCACTGTTTATTATATTCCCTAAATGAATGAAACTATACAATGTTTGTCCTTCTCCGATTGACTTACTTCACTCAGCATAATACCCCCCAGTTCTATCCATGTTGAAGCAAATGTTGGATATTTGTCCTTTCTAATGGCTGAGTAATATTCCATTGTATACATAGACCACATCTTCTTTATCCATTCATCTTTCGATGGACATCGAGGCTCCTTCCAGTTTGGCTATTGTGAACACTGCTGCTATAAACATTGGGGTGCAGGTGTCTCGGTCTTTCATTGCATCTGTATCTTTGGGGTAAATCCCCAGCAGTGCAATTGCTGGGTCATAGGGCAGATCTATTTTTAACTCTTTTTAAAAATTTTTTTTATTTATTATTTATGATAGTCACACACACACACACAGAGAGAGAGAGAGAGAGAGAGGCAGAGACACAGGCAGAGGGGGAAGCAGGCTCTATGCACCAGGAGCCCGATGTGGGATTCGATCCCAGGTCTCCAGGATCGCGTCCTGGGCCAAAGGCAGGCGCCAAACCGCTGTGCCACCCAGGGATCCCTATTTTTAACTCTTTGAGGAACCTCCACACAGTTTTCCAGAGTGGCTGCACCAGTTCACATTCCCACCAACAGTGTAAGAGGGTTCCCTTTTCTCCGCATCCTCTCCAACATTTGTGGTTTCCTGCCTTGTTAATGTTCCCCATTCTCACTGGTGTGAGGTGGTATCTCATTGTGGTTTTGATTTGTATTTCCCTGATGGCAAGTGATGCGGAGCATTTCTTCATGTACTTGTTGGCCATGTGTATGTCTTCCTTATTGAAATTTCTGTTCTTGTCTTTTGCCCATTTCATGATTGGATTGTTTCTTTGCTGTTAAGTTTAAGAAGTTCTTTATAGATCTTGGATACTAGCCCTTTATCTGATATGTCATTTGCAAATATCTTCTCCCATCCTGTAGGTTGTCTTTTAGTTTTGTTGACTGTTTCTTTTGCTGTTCAGAAGCTTTTTCTCTTGATTAAGTCCAAATAGTTCATTTTTGCTTTTGTTTCGCTTGCCTTCATAGATGTATCTTGCAAGAAGTTGCTATGGCCATGTTCAAAAAGGGTGTTGCCCATGTCCTCCTCTAGGATTTTGATGGATTCTTGTTTCACATTTAGATCTTTCATCCATTTTGAGTTTATTTTTGAGTTTATTTTGTGTGATGTAAGAGAATGGTCTAGTTTCATTCTTTTGCACACGGCTGTCCAATTTTCCCAGCACCATTTATTGAAGAGACTGTCCTTTTTTCCAGAGGATAGTCTTTCCTGCTTTGTCAAATATTAGTTGACCATAGAGTGGAAGGCCCATTTCTGGGTTCTCTATTCTGTTCCATTGATCTATATGTCTGTTTATAGTGTTGCTATAGATAGTAGAAAACTACAGATTTGAATCTGGACTCTGCCACCCATCACTTGTCTCACCCTTTATCCTCTTACAGAGTTGATTGTGGTGCATAGGACAGTGACACCCACAAGCTCTCTTCCAATAACATGAAAAGGCAGATCACAAGAAGGTGATGGAGTGTATGAAGCTCCTCCTCTTTCAATTTTGTGAAGTTGTTTGTAGGTGTTATGTTAGTAAGTTAGTGGTTACTATCTGCCTGCACAGTTAGTGGTTACTATCTGCCTGCACAGTTATAGCCTTATTCACTGCAAGACGAAGAGTTAACAGAGGTTTGTAATTAGATACTAAAACAATAACAAATTAAGTGTGAATTATGAGATCTGTTATTGATAAAGAAGAATCCAGGATAGTGTGAAGGAAGTGTTTCACACCAGAGATGTGGATGTGTGTGTATGTGCCTGTGTGTATTTTTACTGAAAGATCTGTGCTTTTCAGCAGCACTAGATCATAGGCAGTACTTTCTGCAAACAAGTGCTTCTCACCTCTGGAACTTTATCATTGCCATTCCTGCAGCTGAAAGGTTGCATTTTGAATTCTTCCTTTCTTGACTAATTTCTCTCTTTAAGATTTTGTTTAGATGTCTCTTCCAGCAGGAAGCTTTCTCCGCTTTCTTTCATGGCACTATAATTTCCCCTGCCATGGTGCTTCTGTTTCCATCTGCCTCTCCCACCAGGTCAGAGTTACATGATGTAAGGGTCATGCATGTGTGTGTGTGTGTGTGTGTGTGTATATATATATATATATATATATATATATATATATATATGCAATATGGTATAGAGAGAGTATATATAGAGAGAGTACACAGAATAGTGTGTGTTTACACAATAGTGCATATACATTATTGCATAATAATATTATTAACTATATTATATAGTGTATGTACATATATAATATTATATACATGTGGTGTACAACACATACATACAATGTATATACAATATACATTTATCTTACTGATCTTTGTCCATCGAGGGCCTGACACTATGCTGACGCATCAGAGGCATTCGTTGAACATGTGCTAAGACGTATGAACGACTGGCCCTCTCACTGCATAGTGACATGGTGGAAATGTAATTCATCACCCAAATCAGGTCTGTTGATAGTGAATGGGGTGCTATCAGTAACCTTGCTCAGAACCACAGGCCTGTCCTGAGGCCGTCCTGGGCAATTTGAGATGCACAGCACCCTATGTAACAATAGGAGACCTAGAGGAAAAGAAATATATGATGGTGTGGGGATGTCCCTGGTGGTGCTGGCTGGTGGCATTCAGATATGGGATGGAGGTTATCCAGAAAGACATATCTTAGGGAAAGCTTTAAATAGTTTGTTGACCCATGGAGATGGAAATACATAGTTTTATTATATTGTCTGTTCACTTAAAATTTGCCATGGTCCACTGGATGCTCATCTCTGCATACTTTGTCACCCTACAGATCAGAAGTTGGCAAACCATTCCCTTTGGGCCAAATCCATCGTTTGGCACAATATTTGCTTTTTGAATAAAGTTTTACTGAAACACAGCCATACATACATACATTTGTTTACATATTATCTATGGCTGCTTTCAAACCATAATGGCAGAGTTGAATTATGGTGACAGGGAACTGGATGACTTTCAGATCAAACATATTTATTATCTGACCCTTTACAGGAAAAGATTGCTGATGGTACAAACCTCTCTAGATGGTACAAACCTCTAGAAATACAGAATGCACTCTTTGTGTGATACCAGCCTACAGTAGCTGATCCCAAGGCAATCAGGTGCTGTCAGGTAATACCAGGGTCTGGCCTTTGAGGGGAGAGAACTCTTTTCCTCCATCCGTTAGGCTGGCTTACAGCTGGGGCCCAAGAATCAAACTGATAAGAGAGATTAACAGGGGAAGAAATTCATTACGCATGCATACCCAGGCTTCATAGAGAAGGAACTAAGGACCCAATGAGGCAGTTGGATACAGGGGCTTACGTAACATTTTAACCAAGGGTGATAAATTGTGGAGAGCTGACGAGGCAAAGGAAAAGGCATGCAGGCTTCTAAAGGTGGTGGGTTGTGGTCGGTGTGGGAGAATGGGATGGGGGACAAGGTTATTTGACCAAGGTTTCTTTGTGCAGACCCATCCAGGCACCATCGTCCTCTCTGGTGATAAAGGTTCTCCTTCCCTTCCAGGTAGGAGAGAGGAAGACATCTTATAAGGGAAATTTATGTCCTGCTCTTAGGCAGGTGGGGAAGGGCAGAGAATTTCTCCTGCTTCTGCCGTTTCTTAATTGCCTTCAGCTCAAAATACTCTTTTTGCCAAAGTGGCAGATTTTCAGGTGGCATATTCAAATCCCGTTCATCCCACGACTTCGTGGCTATAATAGGTACCCATGTCCGCTGTGACTTAAGCCGATCATCTGTCCTGACTTGCCTCAGTTTCTCCATTGTGCCAACACAGGCAGCACCACCCTCCCTGTCTACCAGGAAGCCTGCTGGGGCAATCACTTGAGGCGATGCTGGAAACCGCTTTGTAAGGTGTGCTACACAAATGCAGTGGAATGCTGGCCCTGGGTGGGCCCCAGGGAGGGGGCGATGGCAGGCCTCCCAGAGCTCAGCCCAAATGGGTAACTGCTCACTGCACTTAAGAGCCCCCTTGTTCCCACTGAAGATAAAAGGAAAGTTCCAGGGATCCTTTGTTCCTGCAGTGGGTTTGAATTTGCCAATGGTTGAATTTCCCTGCGGGACACAGGGCTAATTGTGAAATGGCTTTGGAGTTAAATGTTCAGTTATTCTTGAAGATTGCGGCGGGATTTGCATTTGAAATGCATTGCCTGGCTGTGAATATGAATGCTTGGAGGGGTTGGTTTTAAGAGTTCTGGGCTCTTAGTACAATCTTGGGTAATTTCCATTCCTGAGGTGCCCCTCCCTCACCCGCTGGGGCTGGGGAGAACTGTCTCCAGCAGCCTGGACTCGCTAGTGGGTCTACAGAGAATTCTTGATTTGGAAACAGGAGAAAGAGAACCAGACTAAAAATAAAGCTGTGTCGTTAAGTGCACATGGACTATTTGTGAAGAAGTCCGAGTCTTTTGAGGTAAAAATCAATTTATGAAGAAAAATAAAGTTCGCCCCCCAGAAAGTTGCTTGCTCCGTTCACTCTGGGATTTTATTTGCATGGAAAGCAAACTCCCCAGCAGTGCTTCATGAAGAGTGGGGATTACAACTGGATTTGCATGCTTTTTGTACGTTCAATTTCCAGAGACATTTAAATAAATTGCCTGATTAAGCCTTAGTCAATTTATTTTCTTAATTTATTTTGATTTTTAAAAAATTCACTATTTTTAAGGTGGAAAACATCTAAACCTTGGCATGGAATAGTAGCTGATAGTGGCACTTCATCTATTGTCTACAACCATGAGTGTCAATTTCCCCTATGAAAGGAAAATTAAAATGGATATTACAGACAAACTATGTATGAGAAATTATTTGCAAATCATACATTTGATAAGGGCTTAATATCCAAAAAATATAAAGAACTCATACAACTCAATAGCAAAACATAATTCAATTAAAAAGGAGCAGAACCGAATAGACATTTTTCCAAGGAAGACATCCAAATGGCCAACAAATACATGAAAAAATGCCCAACATCAGTAATCATCTGGGAAATGCAAATCAAAACCACAGTGAAATATCATCTTACACCTATTAGAACAACTATCAACAAGAAGACAAGAAATAACAAGTGTTGGTGAGGTTGTGGAGCAAAGGGAACCATTGTGCACTGTTGGTAGAAATGTAAATTATTGCAGCCACTGTGGAAAACAGTATGGAGGTGCCTCGCAGAATTGAAAATAGAATCCAGCAATCTCTCTTCTGGGTATTTAGCTGAAGGAGATGGAAACAGGATCTTGAAGAGATATCTGCACTCCCATGTTCATTGTGTCATTGTTCACAATCTCCAAGATATGGAAGCCCCCTAAATGTCCATCAATGAATGAGTGGATAAAGAAGATGTAACGCACACATGCACAGGAATATTATTCAACCATGAGAAAAGATGGTAATCCTGCCACTTGTGACAATGTGGATGGACCGTCAGGGCATTATGCTAAGTGAGATAAGTCAGGCAGAGAAAGACACATGCTGTATAATATTATCTATACATGGGATCTAACAAAGCCAAACTCAAAGGAACAGAGAGCTAAGTGGTGGTTGGCAGGGGCTGGGGTTGGGGTGGAAAAGTGAGGGAGATATTGGCCAAAGTGTACCAGTTTTCAGTTATAAAATTAGTAAGACCCAGGGATCAAAAGCACAACATAGTGATTATAGCTAACAATACTGTATCATGTACTTGAAAGTTGCTAAAAGAGTAGATCTTAAATATTCTCATCACAGGAAAGAAATAGCAATTATGTGAGGTATTGCAGGCATTAGCTAACACTGTGGCGATAATCATTTTGCAATATGTAAGTGTATCAAATCAGCACATTGTATGCTTTCAACTTACACAGTGTTGCATGTCAATTAGATCTCAAGAAAGCTGAAAAAAACTTTGAAAATATGCATTATTACTTTGACACTTGAAGGCTGGCCCCATGGAGAGGTCAGCTGGCCCCACAGTACAGTGGAGTCTGCAGGTTGTGTGCCAACTATGGGATGCAATGCCTGGATTTAAAACCCCTTCCTGGAAGCAAGGCTCCTATAGACTGAATGTTTGTGTCTCCCTAAATTCACATGTTGAAATCCTAACCCCCAACGTGATAGTACTATGGGGTGGCAACTTTGAGAGGTGATTAGGTCATGAGTGTGAGCTTTCATGACTGGGTAAGTGCCCTTATCAAAGGGGCCCCAGAGACCCTCCTTCCCCTTCTACCATGTGAGGGCACAGTGACAAGATAGTTGTCCAATAACCCAGATAATGGCTCTCACTAGACATCAGATCTGCTGGAGGCTTGATCTTGGACTTCCAGACTCCAGAGAAAGAAATGGTTGTTGGTTTAATCCACTCATTCTGTGTTTTTTTTTTATTTAAATTTAAGTAATTAATATATAATGTATTATTGGTTTCAGAGGTAGAGGTCAGTGACTCATCGGCCTTATAGAACACCCAGTGCTCATTGAATCATGTGCCTTTTTTCATGTCAGTTACCCCATCCCCCCACCTCCTCCCCTCCAGCAATCCTTAGTTTGTTTCCTATGATTAAGAGTCTCTTATGGTTTGTCTCCCCCTCTGATTTAATTTTGTTTGATTTTTCCATCCCTTCCCCTATGATACTCTATTTTGTTTCTTAAATTCCGCATATAAGATCTTATGATAATTATCTTTCTCTGATTGGCTTATTTCACTCAGCATAATACCCTCTAGTTCCATCCACATCATTGCAAATAGCAAGATTTCTTTCTTTCTTTCTTTCTTTCTTTCTTTCTTTCTTTCTTTCTTTCTTTCTTTCTTTCTTTTTGTGGCTGAGTAGTAGTCCATGATATTTTTGTTACAGCAGCCTGAATAGACTGAAAACATGACCTTTGCCAGGTACCCAACCTTTCCGTACCTCAATTTCCTCTTTCATACACTGTGACCCAATGCATTCACCTCAGAAGTTGTCATGAGGATGGAATGGGAAGATCCACATTATAGTGCCCAACAAGAGGTCTACAATGCACTGGGGACTGCACTCAGCTCATCTTTATTGCTCATTTTGATTCCATTTACCCCCTACCTCAATCCCCAATCCCATGATGGAGAACACTTGAGGAGGACCTGTGTTGTGTTTATCCCTGTAGCCCTGACAGGCCCTGGCACACAGTAGGCCTTCATAAACTCTGTGAGGTTGAAGTGCACGGAGCACTTTGTGGGTGGTCTCCCCCCATGGTCTCTTAGGACCTTTGTGTCAGGTTTAATCCGATAGGTAGTGAAATGGAATAGAGAGGCCAGGCAAATTTGGTCGAAATAGGCTTTTAATGGGATACACCCTTGGGCGAGGTTCTGAAGCCCACAGGGGAGGGAGAGAGCCGGGGAAGTCGGGGAAGTCGAGGGCTGGGGAAGTTGCCACTAGGCAAACCGCAGGGGGATATATAAAGAGTTTTCGGTGGGAAGATGGAGACAGGGCAGCATTCCAGTGAGGGCAAGGTTTACAGGTCTTTGTAAGCTAAGTTAGGGTAGGGCTGCAAGGCGGTGTCATTGGGAGGTTGCTGGCCTAGGGTAAGCTTTTTTGAGGCCCTCAGTCTCCCCAGCCCAACACTTTGCATCCAGGATACAGTTAACTCAAGTCTAGTTAGGATCAAAGGTCATTTGGAAAGCCATTGGTTGGTCCTTACAAAGCTAGGTGGCATTAATTCTGACCCTTGACTGCCTGGAATGGGTTTAGAAATCATAAATTGGGCTTTCCTCAAGTCTGTTATCTTGAGTCTGTTAGCTCTGTCCATGGTACTGTTGATGATCAGGACTGAGAGCCTTTGTGGATGATGAGGCTGTGTGTGAACACCTCAAAGGAAAGACTTGGCCTTCCTGCATTCTGTTTGCATGCCTTTTGGTGCCCATAGAACTTGTCTAACATCAGGGCTGGGCACTGAGAACATTCTGGAATCATGATTATTATTGAATTCAGGCCTAACCAGCGGAGAAGAGGGTGTGAGGATTTGGGGATGGGTGTGGACAAGTGATGGGACTTCCCTTAGGTCAATGCAGAGCTGGAGGCCCCACTAATCTCTGCATCCTGCCATATTGCCATGGTGAGTCCAACAAGGTGTCTGGAGAATGTTGGCTGGGCTAGGACACCAGTCTGGCTCTGTAGTTTCTGCCCTCCCAGCCCAGGTAAGCCTGAGGCCTCTGGACAGATGCTGGTGCACACTCATGGGGCTCCATGACTCAAGGTCTTTTGCCAATCCTTTTTCTCAGTCCTTAACAGCTTGGTAACTTCCAGGGTTCCTCAGGTTTTGGGCCTCTGGGCTCTGCTCTTTTCAAAGGATATGCTACTGCCAATAACCTGTCTACTTCCAACCTTCACTTACATAACTGACCACTGTTGTATATGAAGTGTACACTGTATGAAAACCACTCAGATGAGAATAAGCATATTCTACTTGCTGAGGGTCTGCTATAACAAGGGGGGCAGCTACCATCACTTGCATTTGCCAGGGACCCAAATCCAGGCAAGCGAGGGGGAGAGCTATATGGAGGAGCAGGGGAGCTCTGGGCCTGGAGATTCTGGAGGCAGTCAACTAGAGAGGATGAGTGTCCCATGTGATTGGTTAGGGGAGCACCTGCAGCTTTCTGTGGTTGGCCCTGAGTTGGGAGAGGGAGCAAAGATTAGGGAAGCTGGCAGTTACTGACTGCATCCTGGCCATTAGACTGATTGCTGAGATTGTGGTGGGATTCTTGCACTGTTGCTGCATGTTGTGGGCCAGATTCCTATGTCCATCCATGATCTGGTTGTCTGTTTTCAGGATCACTGCCCACAGATTTGGATGCCTGTACCATCTGGCCTTCTAAGCTTCAGAGAAGGTCTCTTTACTGACCTGAAGACAGCTCCACCTGGATGCCCTTAGATACATTACTCAACATCTTCTGCCATATTTCCAAACCTGACCCCCTACACATCCTGATCCCAATAAAAGATCCCTTGTCCATCACTGCCCACTCCTGACATTCTGCTCCTGCCTCCCCTGCTGCCCTCCCCATCCAAGTGGTCAATACCAGCTCCTGCTGCTGAACCCTCCCCTGACATCTCCCCTGACCCCAGCCCTCTCTTAGTGGTCTGCCTTCACCCAGGAACCTGTTACTTTTTCATCTGAACACCCAGGCCAGGTCTCCCTAACCCAATCTACCCACCCTCCACCCCCCCAATCTAGTCTCCTAGGTGCAGGCAGGGCAACTCTCAAATTGCAAACCCAATGTGTTATTGTCCTGCTCCACCCCCCACATAGTACATTAGCCCTCACATGGAGGGGTGGCAGGAACTTCACCTGCATGGGGGTTGGGAGTAGGGGGTAGTCCCTATATCTTCCCTTCCCCATCTATCTGGGTGTGGGAGATGTGGATGACAACTCCTACTCCTTCAAGAAGCAGCTTGGAGGGTCACCCTCTGAGGCTTCTCTCTTCCATCTTGTGGGACCCCAGCCCCTTGCTCTGTACTTGGAATATTCAAGATGTTACATTACAATGGCTTCATTAGGAAGCTTGTTTTAAGTGTTAGGCTGTGAGCTTCTTGCCCTGGGGCTCCAGATGAGACCTGTTCACCCCTGAAGCTCCAGGACTCAGCATGGGGTCTGCACAGGTATCCACAGTGGGCATTTAGTAATTATCTGTGAAGGAATGGGGCCAGTTTTCAACCTTACAAACTGGAGTGGCATCGCCCAAGAGCCTGAGTTGTAGCTACAGGGGTGAAGTGCATTTAGAGCACTGGTCACCTTAGTATCAATTGGTGAGGGCCTGGTGCTATGCATTTGACTCCTGGTACCACTAGCTGTCTACCCAGGCCATGGCCAGATGCCACTGTCCCTCCACAGAGCCATGAGCAGCTACTGGTGTGTCAGCAAGGAACAAGTCCCAGAGTGAGGATGGGCAGCTATCTGGTGGAAGGAAATCAGCTTAGGAGCCTAGCGACCTGGGGTCTATCCCTGGCAGATCAGCTGCAGAGAGAGGGCAGCATTTGTTCTACAGATGGGTGGGGAGGCTGAAACAAGTGTTGTAAAATGCAAAATGCTCTGCTGATTGCATGCGTGGGTTAGGTGAACATTCTTACCCTTCTGGGTGTAAATGTTACCATTATTTTATTTCGGACTTTTTTGTTGAGCTAAAATTCATATAAGCATAAAGTTAATCATTTTAAAGTGGACAATTCCACATTTAAATGAAAGTTACATTTAGTGCATTCACAATGTTGTACAACCATTTTCTACTTCCAAAACCTTCTTATCACCCCAAAAGGAAACCTGTACCCATTAGCTATCACCCCACACTCTCCTCTGCACCCAGCCTCTGGCAACCACAAATCTTGTTTCTGTCTCTAAGGACTGACTTCACCTATTCTGGATGTTTTGTATACGTGCGTGACATTTTGTGACTGGCTTCTTTCATTTAGAGTAATGTTTTCAGGTTTGTCCACACCGTAGTATATGCCAGTGTTTCATTTCCTTTATGACTGAGTAATCCATTGTATGGACATGTGTTGATGTATTTGTCCACTTGCCCATCAGTGGTGTTTACGTTGTTCACATCTTTGGCTGGTGTGTGGCAGGTGTTAATGTTATGGCTGAATAAAGATGAGGTGCAGATGAGTCCTGCAGAGACACTACCGTCTCTGGGCACATGTAGAAAAGAGAAGCACGAATGTCCCTCATCCCCCTCCTCCCTTATCTTGGCTATGGCATCTTTCCTTGTTTATTCAGCACATTGGCCTTCTGTATCAGATGGCATTTAAATAAAGGGGTACCCTGTTTTAAAAGGATGCTTGAGACCACTATTTTCTCTTCATATCTCTTTTCTCAGCCAAGGAAACTGAAACCTTGGGAACAGATCAAATGATTCTTTAGTGGCAGAGCTAGGGCTGAATTTCTGAGTATTTCTTGATTTCTGACTTGACTTCAGATCTTGCAGTATGACTTATTTCCATAAGTGCTACCATTTGGACCCTGTTTTGGGGCTCTTTCCATAACCAAGACTCCAGAGCTAGCCTACAGATGGTTCCAGGAACCATTCACATGGATTTTCTGGAGATCCAGAAAAGAAACCAAATCCCCACAACAACTGCACATACATCAATTGCCCACCACCATTTTATTGGTCATAACATTGAAAGCACAAGTCCCAACATGGTGAATGTAAATTTCAAGATGGGTTCCATCCACTCAATGAATAGTTTGTAGTTAGAGTTACTATAGTTATGGACAGTTAGAGTTACTATAGTTATGGACAGTATGGGGGATGGTGAGGGCCCCATTTACCAGAAGCATCCAAATAGAGATTGAAGAACCACCTGCCCAGTATGCTGTGCTGAAGGAAGGGGAGGAAATTTTACTTGAATTCCCTCTAAGGAGGGTATTATTATAATTCATATTTTGCAAAATAGGAAAGTTAGGCACAAAAGTTAAGTGTCTTGCCCAAGGTACATAGCAGAACCAAGATTCAAATCTTTCCATTTCCTGAGCCCACATTCTTCACAGATAGATGCATTTCCTCTACAAACTAAGATTCTAATTTCCCATACTGTTTTGAAATCTGCTTTTTCATTTGACAAATATATATCATGAATATTTTTTCCATATATTTGAATATTCTAAAACAACATAATTTTTAAAGCTGTATAGTATTTTATTATACAGGTGTAGTATAATTTATTTTACCAAACTTCTATTCTTCAGCACTTAGGTTGTTTCCAATTTTTCAATGGTTATAAATATTGCTGTGAGAAATATCCCAGTAGATAAATCTTTTTGCTTCTCTGTAGTTATTTCCTTTACATAAAATTTCAAAAGTAAAGTTGCTAGGTCAAAGACATACCATTTCAAAATTGCACACATATTTACAAGGCTTACTGTGAATTCTTATGATCAAAACCATTTGTAAAACCTGCAAGAATTATTATATCAAAGTAGCATTTACTGAATCTGATGTAGTGAAAAATTAGGCTTCTGTTTGTACTTGAATTCTGGAAGCAAATGGAGGCAGCAATGATTAGGAAGATATGCCAGTGGCTAGAAAACAGGAATATTAATACAAGCCCAGTTACTGTCATTGTTGGCTTGAAAGGCATTACCTGAGATGATGAATAAGATAATGGTTATGATGGTGATGATGGTGAAATGATGGTGATGATGATGAAATGATGGTAGTGTTGGTGATGATGGTGATGATGATCATGATGATAGTGATGGTGACAATGATGGTAATGATGGTGGTGGTGATGGTGATGATAGTGATATTGGTGATAGTGTAATGGTGATGATAGAGATATTTAATAAAACCATTTCAAGTTTTAGCAAATGCCAGCTATTTATACTCAAAGCTTTATATGCACAACCCATTTAATCCTCTCAGAAAACCTATTAGGTCCAGGATTATCACCTTTGGCAAGAGATTGTTAATTATATCCCAGCACCTATTTCCCCCTTTTCCTCTTAGCAGTAGAACTCTGCTGTGATATTGTGATTCATAATAAGAAATATATAGTTGGTCTTCATCCCAGTTCCTGGCACAGAACCCTTAAAGCCCTAGGAATTTCCTAAGTGATGAGTGATAAAGGTGTTTTTTGTTATGTTAATGAGATGATGGTTGCAAAAGTTCCTATGTCGCAGGAAGGATGGGGGCTTTCCACTCACTAATCATGAATGGAAAGCTGAAACTTTCTGTCCTACACCTGACTTCCTGGGAGGGGAGAGGTGCTGGAGGTTGAATGGATCACCAATGGCCAATGATTGAACCAATCATTTGTATGTAATAAGGCCTCCATAAAACCCCAAAAGGTTGAGGTTCAGAGAACTTCCACATTGATGAACACATCCACCTGCTGGAAGGATAGCACATCTTAGTTCCATGAAGACAGAAACTCTTGCTTTTGGGACCCTTTGGGACCTCTGCCTTTTGTAGTTCACCATCTGGTTATTCATCTGTATCCTTTATAATATTCTTTATAACAAACTAATAAATGTATGTAAATGTTTCTCTGAGTTCTTTGAGCCACATTAACAAATTAACCCCTACGCAGGGGGCTATGGGATCTCTGATATATAGCCCATTGGTCAGAAGCACAGGTGACAACTGGACATGCAATTTACATCTGAAGTGGAGGGCAGTCTTATGGGACTGAGGCATCACCTGTGGGGTCTGATGCTTTCTCCAGGAAGTGCAGAACTGAACTGAATTGAAGGACACCCAGCTGGTATTGCATCACCTGTGCTTCGGATGGACCAGGGATTATTGAGAAGTAGGGTGAAGAAACCTCAGTCCTCAGATGAGCTCCTAGAACAAGGCTACCTATCTGTGATGGTTATATGAGAATAAAGTGAATGTTTATCTCTTTGAAATCATTGCATTTTGGGATCTTCTTATTTGAACAGCTGAACCTATTTAAAGATGAAATAACCAGTGCTTGGCAAAGAACTCATAGCTAATAAGATGTGGGACAGGGATCAAACCCAAATAGCCAGACTCCAGAATTTTCCCTCGTGAGGTTTCCTCAAATTAATGCCTTCCACCTATGGATGATAGTGAATCATGCCTCTGAGACAAACTCATAAAACTACTGGCCAAATTGTAACCCTTTTAGAAGAGTTATCCTGGAAATATCAATGAATCCTTCCTGGGGAAGAGAACTAGGGACAGATGGTTTGACAGAAAAAGAAAAAAAAAAAAAAAAAAAAAAAAAGAATAAGACTTGAAGTTCTAGTGTCACCACTTCCTGAGGCCATTACTAGATTCTTTAGACCATCATCAATTTTCTCTTCTTTAAAAAGATAACCATGATGCTTAGGTTTTAAAACTTGGTGCAGATTAAATAAGATATTGTAGGTAAAGGATTTAAAGTAAACCCTGACCTAGAAAAATACCTCAGTAAATGATGCTCCTCTTTTCCTAAGTGTTGGTTTTCTATCAAACCATGTGTCCTTCCCTGAATACTCCCCATGAAATAAGCATAGCCCCCTGCCCCTGCCAAGGGCAAGTCTTAGAGACTGGAGCCTGGATCCCGACCAGCTTGCACAAACAGGGGGCCGCAGAGCTGGGCTGCCCGGCACTCAAGAATTGTAAGGTCTGAGCTGGCCTGAGAAGTGATACAAGCTCCCAGGGGCTGGACTCATAGAGCTGCTGTATCATGACTGCCCTCTGTCCTCTAGCCATGGGTAGCCAGAGATGGGTGGAGTTCAGGAGCCAGGGCTGCATGCACCTGCCTGCAACTTTCACCCACCAAGAGAGGTTTGGCTATCCTTGAGTTCCCACCTTATTCTTCCAACCCAGGATGGAGCTTGGGAAAGAAGCAGGTACATAGTCAAGGCCCTGCCGGCTGGCCTGGCCCAGCCTCATCCTTGGGGTCTGAGGTCCGCAAGACACTCAGACACACTCAGGGAATGAGATATAGAGAAATGAGGGGTGAGGGGGTAAGAGAAGGCCAAGGGAAGAGGCCATCCTGTTACCTTGTCACTATTTATTATCCAGCGTAAAACAGGAAAATTAAAATGTGCGGCTGCTAGCAGCTTAATTTAATTGAATGCCTAAGAAAAATGAAACTGGGGACAGAGATAGTTAAAGAACAGTTTTAAAGATGACTGAGTGGCAGGAATTATCTTTAACTCCCATAAAAAGGAGCCGTTCATCTGTGTGAAATCGATGCTCACAGGCAACTCGGGTGCAGGGAAGGTGCTGAGGCCCAGGGAGTGAGGGGGCAGGTGAAGCTGGTCCACCCTCTTGCAAGCAGCTCTCAGGATGCGTAGGAAGGAAACCAGACTTCAGCAAGCTCCAAGGCATGTTCCCAGGAAGGGCAGAATGTTCCCGAGGGCAGGGACAGATGCCAGGAAGCTATGCTGCAAAGAGCCAACCCAGAGTCAGCTGGCCCGAAGGAGCAATGATACGGCTGTGAGCACAGGGGGCAGTGGGCAAGGGGCGCAGCCGGGCCACCTGACTCATCACAGGTGTGCAAATTGTTTGAGACCCAGAAAAAAAATGCTCTAGAGTGGACAAAGAAAGCCATAAAAATCAATATTAGTAATACTTCCAAAGCCAAATTAGAATTTTTCCCCCAGAAAGTGTGCAAAGCAAAATGCAGGACTGATGAATGGGAGCTGAACAGGGATGATGTGACCAAAGCCAGAGAAAAAGCCACAGCGGGCCTGGCTGGGGGTCTCCTGGGCTCCAGTGGAGAGATATTGCTCCTGGATGGGATGTTTGCAAGTGGACGTGTAGTGAGTGATGTCAGCCTCTCACCTGCAGAAAGGGAGTGATGAAAACAGCAAGGCTGTTGGGAGGCAGAGATCTATTCTGTATGTGTCTGGTGTTTCACTGTCACATGTAAGCCCTGTTTTTGGCCCAGGGGACTCCAGAGCCCTTCAGAGCTGTCCCCCAGAAGCATCTGCCACAGAGGACCTTCCAATTCCCCTCTGTTCTCCTCTGAGAAGTCTTCTGGAGATGATGTCTTTTGATGGTTGGGGGCACCACTTCCCTGAAAACTGTCTTGCAGAAGAACAGATGACAAGCCAGCATGAAGGCTTCATTAAGTACCTTCTAAGGCTGCAGCATGAAAGGAGCCATGAGGAAGTGAAGCATCAGCTCCAGACACAGGCTGGCTCATGTGTTACTTTGTCCCGCAGAAGATCCAGGGCCCGAGAAACAGCTACAAAAGGACCACAGAAAAACAGAAAAGGCTGCACCCCAAGGCAAGGTGTGCAGTGACAGCTGGGGTTGCAGGTGAGGGCAGGGCCCGTCCGTGGATGCAGCTCCTGACCAATTGCCTGCTTCTGCCCCAGACCTCTGCAGCAGGGATGCTCAGCAATTGTGAATCCGCTCCTGTGTTTCCTCTGTTGATCCCTCAGGTGACACCCACCTCACCTGGAATGAAAACCAAAGGCTTCCTGATTCCATCCTACTATGGGGAGGGGACCTCATCCCTAATATGGTCCTCTGCTCACCAGTTGCACCACGAAGGCTTCCCTGCTGATCATTGGTCCTGCCTCAGGACCTTTGCATGTATACTCCTTCCACCTGGAACTCTCTTCCCATAGGACTGGTGCCCTTACCCCCTTCAGGTTTTGCTCAGAAGCCTCCTTTATAGGCAGGCCTTCCCTGATCAGCACATTTTAAATTTCAACTCAACCTCAACTCCCACCCTTGATTTTACTTTCCCTCATACAAGCAATTTTTAAACCTATATATTTTAGTTATTTATTCTCTCATTATCTGTCTCCCTAACAAATGTAAGCTCCATGAGGGCAGAGGTTTTTCTCTTTCTCCTATATATACATATATTTTGGTTAATTCTTGTTTCCCCAGAATTTAGGAGTGTGTGTGGCATATGGTGATTGTTTAATACATATTGGTTGATGAGACAACACCCTTGAACTTTTGTCCGCAAGACAAATCCTGTTCTTTTCCTAAACACACCAGTGAATTGCAGGGATGACAGCAATGAGCATTTCATGCCACCATGGAGAAGGGCCCGAGAGTCTTGGTGTGTCAGGAATTCCAGCTTGGGAAGGCATCCTTGGAATACTGGGGAGAATAGAGCCAGCCTCCAGGGAGCGCTCCTTGGAGGAAGGCCCTCAAGCCCCAGCCTGGAGCAAACCCTACCTGAAGGAATCTTCTTGGCATAGAAGAACAATACGCCCAAGGTCACTGAGCAGGAGGGGTCTTCATGTCTCTATTCCTATAAGGCTCAGAGCTCCTCAGCCATACCAGGTGGAGGACAAACGCAGGACAGGCTGTGTAGGTGGGGAGCCTGGGGCCCCCCGCTGATGGGGTGAGTAGACGGTTCCCTTGCAGGGACTCAGCTGGACAGCGGTGTCACAAGCCCAGGCAGGGGTGAGGTCAAGAGGTTAGCCTGTGCTGGGACCCAGGGAGCTGATTTAACACAGGGTAGACAGTAGCCAGTAAGGAGCACAGGGACTCTGGAGGGGCACTGCCTCCGAAGCAAGAGAATTAAAAATAGGACAGTGCCAGAAAACCAAATGTCCCATCAGGGAGGGATTCTAAACGTTTGAATCAAATAGTGTTCAGGGCAGGCCCAGGATGGCCTTCAGATGTGTCTGTGGGAGAAAAAACATTCCTCTAGCCCATCTGCTGGGATCATCAGCAGTGGGATCATCACCCATGGACCCCTTCCTGCCTGGGCTGGCAGGTGAGGCTGTCACCACAGCTCCAGGACCACCCACCCTTCAGGGATTTGCAGAGAAGGGCATAATATCTTGAGGCCTATAGAGGCCTGTGCTGCCTCACCCTCCTTGAGACACCATGCCCCCGGGGCCTAACTCTGGCTGCCGTGTTCTTGGCAGACATGCCGACCCACTGCTCAGCAGGGAGGGCCCCCACAGGTTCGGCCCCTTTGCCGGACAACTGCCCCCTCCCAGTCCCCAGCCTCACAGGCTCCACATCCCTGCTGGCTCTCTGCTCCTGGGTGCAGCACCTGGAGCCCCACAGCTCCCACCCTGTCCCTGGGCAGGCCCTCCTTCTGGCCTTGGTACGTGTGGCTGCTGCAAACTGCTGTCCGTCTCCTCTGTCCAGTGTCCGCGCTGTGTGTCTGGCCATCTCCCACTGCTTTAGGCTGGGAAGCCCTCCTTCACGGGTGGGGTGAACAGGAGGCCATCTGAGAACTGCCAGGAAAGAAAGTGCGCAGAGGGAAGTAATAGCCCACTGCCAACGACACTGCCCCCTGTCCTGCTCTCTGCGACAGAAAGGACCGGCCTCCCCAACCTGAGTCCAGGGCCCTGTGCTGCTCCTGTCTCAGCAAGCTCTGGCCACAGCTTCACTTGGCCACTGGAGTATGTGGTTTTGAGGGCAGCACTGGGTGGTCTGGACTTAATCTTAGCACAGGTCAGGCGCAAGATTGTTGTCTGAATTAGCCAAAGAACCATGAATGTGGAACAACTGTCTGAACCCCCATCCAAGGGCCCTCTGGGCACCCTCACCACTCTGATCTCTGGGGGAAGGGAGTGGAAGTCACTGGAAAAAATTAATAACAATAGAGAATGCCAGAAGGGGCCTGTATAGCTTTTGTTTCCCCGCCATTGTGTTTACAAACACACACACAGGAGAGTGAAAATAATTAGATAGATTATTATACCCCTGGGGCACAGCCTGGGCTGAGCAGGGGCAGACGGGAGGTCTGGCTTAGCATCAAAACCGCAGGGTGGTCCCTTACGTGCTGTCAGCAGCCACAGATAGCAGGTGAGCCGGCAGGGTGGGCGGAGGAGGGGGCTGCGCCACGTGAAGCCATAGCTGCTGGGGAGCGAGCAAGAGATGACTTTCAGGAATGCATGCATGGGTTTCTGCTGATCAGCAGTTTCCATCTTCCCTTGTAAGAATAAACATCATCTGGAAGAAAAATGGAGAAAAAAAAAAACACCTGAGCATTCATCTTTTCCTGTTTGGGCCAAAGGAAAAATGCAGGGTAATCCCCGGCACAAAGTGGCTGGGAATCCCTGATGATCTGTTGCGTGGCTGTTGATGAGGCATCATTAGCAACATCCACTATTTCAGACGACGGAATCTAATTGGTGCATGTCCTTGAGTACACTGAGAAGAAAGTCAACTCAGTTCCACTCCCATGCACACACCCCAGAGAAATGAAAACAGGTCCACACAAAACCTTGTGTTCATGATAGTTGAGAGGAGAAAACAGCCAATTGTCCATCAATAGATGAATGAATAAACAGAATGTGATGGATACATATAATAGAGTAATATTCAGCCATAAAAAGAAATGTTGATACACCTACAACATGTATGGAGCTTGAAAACATTACACTGAGCGCAAGAAGCCAAGCACAAAAGGTCTCAGAATGTGATTCCGTTCATGTGAAACGTTGAGAATGTACGGATGGGACAGAGATTAGTGTTTGCCTATGGCTGAGGGGCCTGTAGGTAATGGGTGCAGAGTTTCTTTTTGAGTATGATGCAAATGTTTTGAAATCGGTGGTGGTGATGTTTGCACAACTCTGTGACTATGCTAACAGCCATTGACTTGCAGGCTTTAAACAAGTGAATTATATGGCATCGCCTTCTACATCAATAAAGGTGTTTAAAATCAAAAAGAAAGAAAGGGATTGAGGTCTCCCAAGGTCTCTGCAGTAGCTCCGCATTCCCTGTTGTGTGCATGCTGGGAAATGGAGGGGTTTGCTTCTCAGACGTCTTGGTTGTCCTGAACGTGGCGGCCCCACTGGCTTCCTGCCCGATGTCCACCTCCTCCGTTCTGCTAATAGTCCCCGATTTGGCCCAGGGATGGCAGGTATCCAGGCACAAACAGTCTTGTGCCACAGATTCTCTGGCGGTACCCTGGGTGGCCAGGTGACATGTTCTGGCCAATGGGTTTTGGAAAGAAGTCACTGGCATGTGGGGCTTCCCTTCTGAAATGAGAAAACAGCTGGTATAGGGAAGCCTTTGGCTCTTCTGGGTTTTTTTTTGTTGTTGTTGTTTTCTGGGGTTTTTTTGCACAAATCATGGACACAATGCCAACTTTCTTTCCATTGCTCATAACCAAAATAATTTGAATGCTAACCTATGTGCTCTGGGCTCTTAAAAGTAGGTGAGTCCTGATGAGGGTAGGGGGGTGGTTCTCTGTGCAGACCCCACCACCCCTCCCTGCAGTTCCTGTGGGAGTAACAAGGACTTGTAAGAACAATGGTCCCATTGCCCACACTGCAAACCTTGGCCTGGCCATAGAGCCCCCTTCCTGCTTCCTCTACCAGCACACCCCTAAGCTGCTCTATTTGTGGCACTAAACAAAGGAAGCAGCAGCAGAGGTGGCCAGAGAAGGGGCACGGAGCTCTGGGATCCTTTCCCAATTCTTTCTCGAGAGACCATGTTGCACAGGCTGGCAATGCCAGCACCTCACAGCCCTGTCTCCTTGTGGAGAGGGGAGCAGTGGAAGCAGGAAGTCTTGGATCACAGCCACGTGCCTGCTGCATCCCTGGAGCTGGGATCCCGGGCAGCATCAGGGACAAATGTGAATGACTCCAACCAAAGTGACAAAAGCTCTCCTTGTGACTGAGATCTAATGTTAGAACACCTATGGCTTGTCCTCCATTGTAATTTCTGCAGCTCACCAGACCTTGGTGGTCCTGGACAGCCATGGACTTGACTGGGAGGAGAGAGGCATGTCTCTGGGAGCCAGTGCTTCATTTGAATGGACAACAGCATTCTGACCTATAGAAGCCCTATCCCTAGGGAACTCAGGATGGGACTGCACTTGAGGATCAGGCCTTTAAAGAGGTGAGGAAGGTAACATGATATCATAAAATAGACCCTAACCTGATGTGTCTGGTGTCCTTACAAGAAGAGGAGATCAGGACAGACACACAGAAGGATGACCACGTGAGGACGCAGGGAGAGGAGGGCCATCCAGATGCCAAGGCAAGAGGTTCAGGAGGTACCAGCCCTGCCAACACCTTGATCTTGGACCTCTAGCCTCCAGAACTGTGGGTGGGAAAACAAATGTCTATTGGTTAAGCTCCCAGTTGGAGGACTTGCTATGGCAGCTCTAGCACATGGGTGTCATGGGTATACAGAAGACTATCCAAAGGGAAACCATACACAAGGCAAACATCCCACAGAGATAGAAGGCTATGAGCTCAGAAGGTTCTGACAGAGACCACACAGGAGAGGTGAATGCAAGAGGAATCCAATGCAGAGTCACCACCTCCACCTGTATGCCCTCAAGCCCAGTCCGGTATGATCCGACTTTGCTTCCTCTTGGTCTAAGAAATTGGGAATCACGAGTCAGGGCCCCTAAATCAGCCCTGGTGTTTGCATTTTCACTAATACCTGATGATTGGAGGTGAATGTGGGCAGCCCATGAAGCCAGGTCCCAGAGGGAGGCCCGCGATGGAGTCACCATGTCCCAGATCGAATGACCATCCAGAGGAGGGGACAAGTGGGAACGAGAAGAGAAACTGCCCATCAATAGTTTGGAGCACCAGGCGTAGAAGGCTTGCAACATCAATTCCAAAATGCCATTTGTGACTATGGCTTTCAACCCCAACAAAGCAGGGGATTGAGGGGGAGACAGGAGGGGCCAAAGTAAGAGGGGAACTCGTGTGGTGGACCCAATCTGTCTTCACTACATCGTGTTTCTGATCATAAAAGTAACAGACAATGACCTCAGAGAACCTGGAAAGAACATGAAGAGCAGGTATGGAGATAAGATTTCTCATTAACCCACCTGAAGACAGCCAGCCTATTTGGGTGTGATGCTCAGTATAGACAATCCGTGTATGGTCTTGTCACTAAAAATCATGTTCTGAGAATGTCTCTCTTGTGACAAAAATAATTCCTCCAAACATCATTTCTGCAGCTCCACAACAATCCATCCTGTGAATGAGCCACAATGAATGCTCCTCTATTTATAGGAATGAGGTTCCTCCACTTGTTCCTTATTTTAAGTAACAATGCCGTTAGCGTATTTATGCTTGAAACTTTGTGCCTGATTGTTCCAAAGTAGAGCTTCCCCCAGAGTGGGAGTAGCTGCGTGGTGGACACTGTTGGGCTCCTGATTCACGCTCCCAGGTCACTGATTTGCCCAAGCAAACTCATAGTGTGTGACCCTCTGCACCCTGTGTCCACGGCTCCTCAGTGGACAACACAGTCACATGACGAGTGTGTCACCAACCCCGCTGGCACCTCCACTGGCCTGGAGCTACTCTTGACCATTCACGACTTGGCCACATGAGAAGGGAACAGAATACTTGATTTTTGGTAAACTGCTGTGAGTTTTCTGAGGCTGCCGTAACAAACTGCATTAGTTGGGTGGCTTACAAGACAGGAGTTCATTCTTTCCTTGTTCTGGAGGCCAGAAGTCCAAAATCAGGGTGTTGGCAGGGCCATGCCTTTTCAAAGGTTCCAGGGCACCATCCTCCTCATCTTTTCCAGCTTGTGGTGTGGCCCCTGGCATTCCCTGGCTTGTACATGTGTCACTGTAGTTTCTACCTGTCTTCACAAGGCTGTCTTCCCTCTGGGTGGTCTCTTCTCTTCTTCTTTTTTTTTTTTGGTCTTTTCTTTTCTTAGAAAGACATCAGTAACTGAATTATAATTCATCCTAATCCACTGTGACCTCTTCTTAACTTGATGACATCAACAAAAATCCTGTTTCCAAATCAGATCACATTCATAGGCACTGGGGGTAGGACCTCAATGTATCTTTTGGAGGAACACACGTCAACCCATGAAAACTGGCAGGTAACCTCATCAGCACTCTGAAGTAAGAACCCACCTTGTTCTGTAACCTAGGCAAAGCATAGCTGGAATGTGCCAGGCAGGAAGTCTCACCACTGACGTCTGGGGTTCAGGAGGCCAGCAGGATCCGGGGAAATCTTATTACCTTGCTAGTCAGGCATGAGGCATGCCCGTATTTAAATACAATTAAAACGAGGCTACCACATGCCTTCCTGGTGATATCCAGAAAGCAGGGTCTGCTCTAATGAGTAGATAAGAATGATGTATAATAAACACATGAATTGTGAGCATATAAGTGATGCTCCAGAAGGAAAGGGATTTTTTTCCCCTTCACGTGGCACTATGCAAATCTTGTTCAGTGCATTAGCTGCTTTGGGGGACGTTTGTCATAGAAGACACAGGGGGAGATCACAGGCTGGTTCCCTTGCAAACAAAGAGGTACTCTCAGGGAAGCCAAGTACGTGCATTTCAACAATGCTGGCCTCTGTCTTCCTACCATATCTCCCCATAGAACTATAGGAAGTGAGGGTGGACAGCAGACACTGACTTTGGTGCAGAGTCCATCCCCATATGCCCCCGGATAAAAACAAACCTCACAAAAGGATCTGCATTTTGCTTATACTTTACCTGTGGGCCAGTTTCACCTGCAGCATCATTTTCCCTATTTTGGGAATTAAAGGTGTCACCTGCATGGGGGCCATGCCTTTTGTGAAACTTAGATGCATATCAGGCAAGCAGGTGGGTTTAGGGCTTGGAATGGATGGCCCTAGCCTACCTTCTCTACTCCCCAAATATGCCTCTGGTCTAGGTTGGGTGCAAGTTACTCACCAGGAGCCTCCAGGCACACTTGGGATTGAAGCCATTTGCAGCACGTTTAATTTACAGCTGAAGCAGCCAATTCATAATTCAAACGTTACTGCCCTAAATTGCGCACACGTTGGAGCAGAGTGAAGATGGAGAGATTTGGGTCCTTTTAAAGAAAACTCATAAAGCCCCTATTTCTCTCCTATTCTAGTGAGTTCTGCTCTCTTGAGCAACTTTTCAGCTCCCTGAGAATAGCATGTTTGAGCAAAAAGAGACAGTACAAATGAAAGAAGAAAATTAAATATGAAAATTTAATTAAATCCCTCTTTGATCGTTCTCCATAGAACTGATGGAGGGGCTGTTGCTATTCAGCCGCAAATAAGATAACCTCGAAGGCTAATTAGGATAAGGGCCCGGCCCCCGAGGTGGGAGGGAGATGCCATCTCCTGACCCCACACCCGTTCAAACGGGCCGTTCAGATGAGAGCAATGCTGCAGTCCTCAGCCATTTGCCATTTCTCCTTTGTCAAATGTTCTTTGTACATCCTGTAAGATCTTCCAGCTTTTATACGACTCCCCAGAAGGGGCTGGGGCTGTGAAGGGTCTCAGCAGCTACACGGGAAGTTTTGGTTCTGTATTTTCTAGGGCTGCAGGGGAACTTAAGCTTTAACACTAGCCCTGTCCATCCTGTGCCAGGCAGCTACATTTCTGACATAAGCTAATGACAGAAATAAATGAATGGCCAGCAAGTCCAGAGGGAGCCGGAAGCCACGCCATGTGGGTCAGGACACTAACCTGGCCCCTGCCCTCTGACATCCCATACAACACTGAATCACCTTCCCAGTCAGATGGAGCTCAGGCCAGTTTAAGCAGTGAGTATGCATCTGCACACACACATGAACACAGACACAAACAGAGACACATACATGCACACATAAACATACATACTCACGCATGCAGACACAAAGGCACACATAAATTATATACACATGGGCATGCACACATATGCTAGAAGTCTGTGTCTGGAAAGTATCTTTAGGAAGATACTAAAGATGGTTTGTGTTTGCCACAAATTTAGAAGTCCAATGTGAGCCCTACATTTTTGGAAAATATGCTAACTTAACAAACTTTGCTTGGGGATGAAAAGGCCTCCCAGGGGCAGATAAGGAAGTTGGGTTCAGGGTCAAACACAGGAAAACATCCCTGACTCAGGCTCTGGTGGTGCAGAATTCATGATGGCATAATTATGAGGTGATCAAAGCCTTCTCTGGAATGACTTATGAAAAAGTATTTTGCTAAACAAAATCATGTTGCAAAGGATTTCAGAGACATTGTTTAAATTATTAACAGAATCCATTGTTTTGCAGTGTTTGGGGAGCAACATTTGCATACAATTAATATGATATTACAAACTATTTTAAACGATTGTTTCAGGACCATGTCTCCCCTAACAGTTTATTGAACAACATCTTTGTTTTACTTGTTTGAAAAGATTATATAATTAGATTTTTTTCTTTAATGCCTGGAAGTTCATGTTTTCAATAAGTTCATATTGGTCTTTCTTTGTAGCTCAAGAGGCAGAGAAGTGCTTCAGTTATCACTCTGTGTACCAAATCACCCCAAAATTATGGCCAAAATAGTCATCATGATGTTTTGAGCTGACCAAGCAGTGTGGTAGCTCGGTTTACCTGGGCTCACTTGAGAAGGTGGGCTCAGTTCTGGGGTGTTGTGGGGCCAGGATCAGACTTCTTCCAGGTTTGATGGTCTCAGGAGACATTTTGAGAGAGTGAGGGTAAAAGTTGCAAGGCATCTGAAGGCCAAGGTTCCTATGATGGTTAATGTCATGTGTGAATTGACTGGGTCATGGAGTGTCCACATAGCTGGTAAAACATGATTCTTGGGTGTGTCTGTGAGGATATTCCTGGGTGAGATTAGCATTTGAATGGGTAGACTGAGTCAAGTAGTTGGCCCTCCCCAGTGTGGGTGGGCATCACACAATCCATTGAGGACTTAACTAGAATAAAAAGGTGGAGGAAGATTGGATTCTCTTCCTGCCTGACTGACGTCTTTGACTGGACAGCAGTCTTCTTCTGCCCCTGAAATGGAATACTATTGGTGCTCTTGCTTCTCAGGCCTTCAGACTCAGGCTGGACTCACACCACCAGCTCTCTGGTTTTTGAACTTGGACTACCACTACACCACAGCTAGCTGTTCCTGGGTTTCCAGCTTCCTGATGACAGATCAAGGGACTTCTTAGTCATAATCACATGAGTCAATTTCTCATAATAATTCTCTTTGTATATATGTGTGTACATATGTATGTATGTGTGTATGTATGTATGTATGTATGTATGATCTATCTATCATCTACCTACCTACCCACCTACCACCTGCCTACTGACTGTCTCCTCTTGGTTCTGTTTCTTTGGAGAATTCTAATACAACTCCCAAACATACATAGGTTATTCCATTAAATTCTATTGGTTAAAGCAAGTCATAAACTCCCTCACATGCCCAAGCCCAGATTCAAGGGGAGCAGAAATAGACTCCAACCCTTGACTGGAAGAGTAGCCTTATTTAACCTACTATAAAATATTACTAAAGATTGTTGATTCCCAGAGTTGAGCAAAAGAATTATGTGGCTATTTCCTTTTTCTGGAAGGCAGAAAATATATTGAAGAAACTCACCCAGGCACCTCTTCAAGAGCAACACAGACATGAGATTTTGAATGAGTTCTTCTAATAAGCCAGAATGTGGATATTTGAAAGAGGGATTCAAATGAAATAATTTAAAGGAAATATTTAGGGCTTTCTGCGTGAAATGATCTCACATGTCGATTCCTATCCCAAATTCCTTTTTTGCATAGTGTCAAATGACTACAGAGGACAGACATATTGAGCACTTTGACATCTTTGTCAGCCATGAAGAACTCTGTCCATGTTATTCCCTCTTGGATTCACTGATCACAGAGATATGTGACTGAGGTGATGAATAGGCTATGAAAATGTGCTAGTTTCCGGGGAATGCTGTAACAAAGTACTACCAATGGGACAGTTGAAACAACAGTAATGCATTTTCTCACAGTCATGAAGGCTGTAAGTCCAAGATCAAGGTGTTGGCAGAGTTGGTTTCTCCTGAGGCACCTCCTAGGTGTGTGGCCATCTTTTCCCTGGGTCCTCAGTGGTTGTCCCTCTATGTGTGTCTGTGTCCTGATCTCCCCTTCTTATAAGGATACAAGTCCTTTTGTATTAGGACCTACACATATGAACTTGTTTTAACTTTATGACCTCTGTAAAGACTCTGTCTCCAAATATTGTCATGTTGTGAGGTCCTGGAGGCTAGAGCTTTAACATATGAATGTATGAACATATAAATTTGGAGGGACACAATTCAGCCTTTGTCTCTTCTGCTGGACAAAGTAAATTAGTAAACACTGCATTCTTCTTTCTGTAGAATAGAAAAGACACTCACAGTCTGGGGGAAGGCCCACAGGATGGCGAGTAGGTGAATTCACATCCCTTCTAGTGATGACAGAGTAGGGGCTTCAACAGCAGTTAGGGTTCTGGTGGACAAGAGACAGACTTCTACCTCCATTCTTGGTTTGTACAAAAGTTTTTAAAAATTTTTATTTTTATTTGGATGACTTCATCAAAGGAATGATATTGACATACATGCATTTAACTTGGAAAAACTTAAAAGAACTTCGTTAAACATCAGAACATCATGAATGAGCACTAAAACTAACAAATAGAGAATTGTTCTCTCCTTTTCTCTCCTGAACTCAGTCCTCATCACCACTGCTCATACACTTTCATCCTCTGATATCAAAGACACCACAGGATGGAAAAATCCTTTACAAACATTAATTAATTCTCTCAATCCTCTTGTGAAGCATGGGGAATCATTCATTTCTCTCTTTTAAAGAGGAGACCTGAAACCAAGAGGCTAAATGACTAGCCCAGATGGAAGTTGCTGGAAAGTTAGAAAATGGAATTTGGTTCAAAATTGGGTATATAAAATCCATTTTGTGTTCCAAGAAGATGAGGAGACATACAAGTCTTAGTCCAAAGTGGACTGTTCACTGAAGCAATCAAGTGAAGGAAATAGAGCTCTTGAAATTTGGGGATCAAAGGGATTTGGGGTCGGAGTTATCATACAGAATCTGAAGGACAATCTAGTTATTAATTCTCTCATGATCTACTTCCCAACCACACCCTTGGCCATCTAGTGGGAAAAGGCATAACCTAATTCTACTAATGACTTAGACTCTCAAATTCAGGGGGTTGATACTATCATGATGTTAAAAATCAGACAGACAGCTTTTTGAGCATTCATTTTAGGGTTATTTCAGATCCCAGGTTCTCAGTGGCAAAAAGTGAGCTCACAAGAAGCACACTTGCTTTCCCCATGCTGATAGCATCCTCTGGTAACTGTGGATCCTTTACTCACTGTTCAGGCACTTTCTACCTCCATCTGAGGGCCAGGAGACACGGAAGCTATAGCTATATCCCACTCCAGTCAAGACCCTTTCGAGAGTGACTTCAATGCTCACAAGATAGAAAAAGCCTAACTCAATGTGGCTTAAACAAAAAAGTCAGTACATTGACTCACACCTCTTGAAAACCCATGGTGCTAGCTTCAGGTCTCAGTGACATCACCAGAATGCTGGCCCAACTCAGTTCCACTTCAAAGTCTGTTCTCAGACTTTGTTTTCCTTGTGCAGATACAATATCTGCTGGTTCTCCAGAACTTTCTAGCCTCTGTAGAAGCATTTTAGTACAAAGGTGAAGAGCAAAGATACTGGTTCCAAACCACTACTTAAAAACTGTGTGACTGAGGACAAGCAACTTCAACTCTCTGTGTCTCATTTTCTTCATAAGCATAAGGAGATGACAAGAGTATCTTCCTCATAGTATTCTTGGGAGGATTAAATTGGCTCACATGAATTAATTATTTAGCATAGTGCCTTACACTACTCTAAAAAGCACTCAGTTATGGTCAGCTATTATTATTACTGCTGATATTCTTAGCTGATTCCTCAGAACCAGAAGTCCACTGGCCAATAAAAGATTATAGTGATCAACAGTGAAACTCAAGTATTGTTCTGACAATAATGAATGTTGTCATCTTGAAAGAGCTAAGAATGTGGGTGCTGAGGCAGGCTGTCTGCCATCCAAATGGCCCAAGCCTGCCAGTTCCTGCTCTGTGGCCTGTAACTCCATCTGCTAAATGAAAATAATTGTATCTACTTTGTAAGGAGATTAAAATTTAGTGAGTTACCAAATGTGAAAAGTTTAGAACAGCCCCTTGTCTATGATTAAACTCCAACCATATTATTAACAGCAATTTACACACTTTTCTCTACACATAAATTTGTGTGTGGCTGGAGGAAACTAGTCATTCTGCTCTTGCTGGGGCTGTGTTCATTTGCACATTTCTAAATGTGGATGTCCCATGAGCCTAGTCTGGTGCTGAATGCTGAGCCCACTAGGGAGAAGGTAAAAGACACTTTCCCTGCCCTACAGAATAATAATAGTCACAAATATTGAGCACTTAATGCTTTACATGCATTTTTCAAGTTGTTTACATCAACGACCTTTCATCTTTCATATCATGATTTTTATTTCTAGCATTTCCATTTGTATCTTTCTTATAGTTTACATCTCTCTGCTGAAATTCCTCATCCATTTAATGCATGTTGTCTACCTTTCATTAGATCTTTTAATATTTTAACTATAGTAATTTCAAAAGCCCTTACTGATAGCTACAAAATACAGGTCATTTCTGGGTCTGGTTCTATTGATTCCTCTATCTCTTGACAGTGGGGTGTTTAACTCTTCTTTTCTTGTGTTTCATAATATTTTAAATTAAATTACAGACATTGCACGTAGAGGAACAGAGGATACTGAAGTAAATAGTATTTTACTCTCAGAAATGGGATTTTTTTCCCCCTGCCAGGCCATTAGTGTGAGAGATTGAGGCAACTAGTTCTTGAGTTGAGTTGAGTCAGGTTTTATTGTTGCTATGGTTACCTTTAGTGAACCTGAGAGCCTAAAATCATCCAATTTTGGACTGTTACCTTGTGCTCCATCTCAGCCTCCAGCAGTTCCTCCCTCCCTGTATTATGGAGAAGGCATCCCTTCCCATGCTCTGTCTTTTCCCTGTGATACACTTCCATTGCTTCTTGCTTGCACAAGATGATGGTGTGGGTATGTACTGGCTTTTCCTTCTCTCTCAGTTCAGCTCCAATATTAGGTAGGCACTGTGAGGCTGGGCCTGGGGGCAAGGGAAGGGCTTCCTGTACTGCTTGATCCTCCTTCCTCCCCAGCATATACTCTGTCTTATATCTGTGGGGGGTCTTAGGTGAGAGTTTCCCATCTCTTTCCCAGGAAAAACAAACCTCTGCTTTATACCAGTTCAGGATCTTGAGTCCTGTCTCATGTCTTTTCTACTTTTCTCTCATGAATGCATAGCCTTTGCTTCTCTTCTACCCTCTGCATTGATCTGATCTACTTTCGCCTAGACTGGGACTAAGGGTTCCGGCCTCCCACCCCAAGCAGATGAGGGCTTTGTCTCATAGGAGTGAAGTGGATACCTGGGTACCAGCAAGGTGGGGTATCTCTTCTGGTCTTTTCTGTCTCTGTGACCCTACCAGTGGAAGACCAAGGAAAAGGGCTCGAGAATGAATATGGATGCCTCTTGTCTCTGGACTCCCAGGGAGTCTAACCTATCATGCTAGCCCATATTCAGTTTTAAGGATTTATTAAAATTTTAGCTATTTTCTTCCCACTCAATTTTATAGTGTTCATCTTGTCTTCCTGTAGGTTACTAAGATTAAACAGTTCATGGGTTCCATCTGGCTTTGTCACCCTTTGGAGTTTAGTTCACCTGGCTACCTTGCCACCTCAGCTCTCTCATAGGTTCAAGAAAGGTTATTATTTGATGAGATTATCTAGCTCTTCCTAGGTTTTTTTTTTTTTTTTTTCTTCTTCCTAGGTTTTTGTAGGGGAGCAATGCTCACATGCAGCTTTATGTCTCCTAACCTAAAGCAGGGCTTTTCACAGATTTGAATACAAATTTATATGGTCAACAAATCTCTGAGGTCATTTTTCTTATCACTCCCATTGTACAGATGTAGAAACATGTAGAAACTGAGTCACTGAGCTGTTCAATCACTTGCCGAAGGTAGCCAGGATCAGATGGGGTACCTTGGCTGGTTAGTTCTGGTGGGCACACATTACACACCAGCACTGCTTCTTTGGGGACATGAAAACCAGCCAGAGAGACCTAACCAGCTACAACTGTTTAAGGGTCAAGTGGCAGGTGTGGCTAAAGGTAAAGTATGAACACAACCCAAGGGAAGAGGCAATGAGTCCATCAAAACACACGTACTCAAAAAACAAAACAAAACAAAACAACAACAACAAAAAAAAAAACACACGTACTCATGTGTATATGGGTCTGAGCTGAGCAGGGAGCTAAGATACCATCAGCTGTATGTTTGAGTCATATACCATCCTGGAGTAGCTGTGTGACACTGGAAAAGTTAATTACCCCTTTAGAGCTCTTGTCACATCATTTCTGAAATGGAGACAACATTAATACCTCTATCCTAGAGTTGATTAACTTCTCAGGCAAGCCTGGGGAACACATGGACCCAGCAGGTGAGTGTGGCTGTGCTTGTTGCATGCACGTATGCATGATGGGAATATCATCCATCAGGCCAAGGATAAACATAAAAATTTTTACATTCTTTCCAGATGTAAGAGACTTACTCCTATCCTTGCTGTGCTGATAGCCCCTTATGAATATGATGAATATTCATTCAATAATTATTTCTTGAGTACCTGTTATGTACTCAGAACTGAAACGTTTGGGGATATAGCAGTGGAAGAGGCAGAAATGACCCCACCCTCAATACCTTCCAGCAGGGGAAACAGATAATAAACAGATCAACACATAACTAAGATAAGTTAAAAAATACTAAGAGTAACTAAGAAAACAGAAGAGGGTTCCATAGACTGAATGCTTGTGTTTCTCCTCAAATTCATATGTTGAAATCCTAATCCCCAACAAGATGGTGTTAGGTGGTGGGGCTTTTGGGAGGTGACTGGATCATGAGGGTAGAGCCATTCACACTAATGAATGGGATTAGTACTCTTGTCAAGGCAGTGGTGGAGGTGTGTCTGAGCAGGAGTTCAAGGAAAGCTGATCTAAGGCGGTGGTTAAGCTGAGCACAGGTGAAGAAGGATGGCACCTCTGCTCCCCTAGTGTCTACCCCCCCATCATGCTGACCTGCTTGCTGTTTCTCATGCTCCACATCCATTCTACCCTCCTGACCTTTGCACTTGGTGTTTTTTGTGTCTGGATTTCTGGGTTCCTACAGCATCTTATGGCCACCTCCTTTTTGTCATTCAGGACTTGGTGTCATCTCCTCCATGAAGACCTTCCTGACCTCCTGATCCAATTGTCTCTCCTCACAGCCTGGGTACCCTCTGTCCCCTCTTCTGCTTGACTTCTTTGCAGCACTTCTCACTCTCTGCATCTACTCTGCCTGTAGATTGATTTACTGGTTTCCTGTCCATCTGCCTCCTAGCACTGCAGTGACATAGGAGTAGGACCTGACTCTCTTTTTACCACTGAACCCAGAGCTGAACTTGGAGCATCCCACGCTGGAGATGCTCTTGGCTGGACAAATGACTCAATGCACACTGCACATGTGGGGTTGCTGGTGGGTGCTACTCATGGAGGCTAAACTCGAGCAGATTTGCTTCCAATGGCTTGAGAGGGGGCAGGAGTTGGACCAGTCTGGAACATCAACCAGCAGTCCTGTTCTGTCTGCCGGGGATGCTGAGCTCAGTGTGAGATGGGAGAGCAGCCTGAGCAGCCTGCCATTAAAAGTGACAACGAGGGACTAGCAGAGAGCCAGACCTCAGAGGCTGTACAACTCGTCCCACCAGGCAGGCGGGAGCAAATGTGCCCGATTCCCCCTGGGATGCCAGGTCACACTGGCAGCAGCGAGGGCCGCCTGCTGGTGGATATAATGACATGGGATTATCTTTGCACAGATTGAAAAATGACAGTCAAGACCATGAGCTTGGTGCTCCTTCAGATAAGGATGATCCAGAATAAAGCATGCCAGGGGTTCCTGGGTGGGGGGTGCGGGGGTGGCTTATGACTGAGAAGGCAGCTCCCATTGGTTCTCAGAGCTGTCATGTGACTGAGAAGATGGTGCCTTTTGGGTTCTAGGATCTGTGAGGACGGCGGCACACACTTGCTAAGGGCCCAGGTGAGGTCCTCCTGCTGAGCAGTTGCCTTGGTTGGGGGGTGTTTCTGATAGGGCTGAGTTCTGGGGTTTGCGCACGAGGCCCGATGAGGAGGTACTCACCGTGGGTGTGGACAGGTGCTCATCTGTACTGTGACCGTTTAGTAAAGGGGCAGCGGGGACGTGTGACACCTGATGCCGAGCAGAGCCGAGAGGAGCGCCCTTGGCACAGCCCCCCCCGCCCCCCGCCCCGACACCAGGACCTAAACACACCCATCACCACCTTAGTCTTCTTCCAATCTCCTCTCACAGTGAAATGTCAAAAGAAGAAAAGGAAGCCGATTTCGGACATCACTCCTTTGAACTTTCTTAGTTATACAGTCTCTGGAAGCATGACATTTACGGGGAAAAAGGATCGGGGGGGCGGTGACCCCAAGAGTATTGTTCATCATCTTTATCTCTGGGATTTTTGTTTTAATCTTTCAGGCGCCCTTGCGTACCTGGAGTCTGGGCTCGTCCTTAGCTCCTCTGTTGCTGAGGAACAACCCGCCCAGCAACCAGAGGCTCGTGATTTTGTTGGTCAGACCTTTGGGACAGCTGGGCTGGGAGCTTGTCTCTGGTCCATGTGGAGTGGCTGGGGCTTCCGTCACATGCCCGGAGCCCTGGTCATCCTGCACTTTGCTCTCCCTCCTCAGTGACTGCATCCAGCAGGGGGCTGGGGCTTCTTGCTGCACAGCAGTGCCTGGTGGTCAGCTTGATGGCCTGGCGGCTGGCTTCCCTCCCAGCTAGCACCCCAGAGTGACTCCTCCACTGGGCCAGGCAGCTGCTGCAGGCTTTTTATGGCCCTATTTTAGAAGGCAGAATGAACTGTGTTGGGCTGGTGAAGGCCCAGGGGCAGGGGCTAGAACCAGCCCTCTGTGAGATTGCAGCCACCCTTCCTCTGCCATGATGGGAGGGCTCCTTTCCCCTGTGGGGGTCGGTGCCCTGGGAAGGCAGCTCCCAGTGGCTCCCTCAAGGCCGTGGGAAACATGGCCCACTTTTGCGGAGGGCAGAGATGCCAGTGCCCCTCCTATGCCACCTCCAAGGAGGTGCTATCTTCTCTGTTACATGTCCCTCTCACTTGTAGCAGCTCTTCTGCAGGGATGAGCATGGAGAATTGGTGGCAACTCTTGAGAACTAGCAGACGCTGCAGCCGTCTCTGTGGTCAGGACACATCTGTGACAATCCCAGCAACCCTGGAATTTACTGAAGATTCATCTTTAGCTGGTCTGCTGCTACTTCTCCCCAGAAACCACCCCAGGGAACTGTCTCCACCTGGGCACCCTGTGCTCCCCTCTGCTCAGTCCTGCTCACACCCTGGACTCAGCAGTTCTGGATCTGGCCCAGTCTGAGAGCTGACCTACAGACGCAGCAGGACTACCCAACAGCAGCCTGGGAGGTGAGGCACGCACCCAGCATTGCCTGATAGCTGCCTGTGCAGCTGCCGGTGGCGAGACAGCGGGGTGTCCGGGTACTCAGATGGGACAACTCAGGAGCTGATTCTGCTCCAACACCTTTCTTTGAACTTAGGTGAGCAACTAACTGTCCTCCCTCTGGGCCTCGGGCTCTGTATCTTTAGGAGGAAAGTGTTCCTTCAGAGCATCTTGGGGAGGAAAATAAGAGGAGTGCCGCTGGCCCCTCTACTCCATGTCTCCCCAAGGCTGTTCCCCAGAGTGGCTTTCTCCCATCATCCCATGCGGTATTGCCCATAGTAAGCCCCAGGGATGTGGCTGCGGTGGGCCCAGTGGGCTCAGCTACCATCAACTCGACGCTCCCAGTACAGGCTTGTGCTCTAGTGGCTGTAGGGTCAAAACCACTGGCTCTGTCCAAGAGAGAGGGTTGCTCTGGAAGGAACGAGAGATATGCAGGCACAGCTGACTATGTGGGGACAGGTTCTTGGAGTCCTTGTATCATCAAATCTTTGTGCCCACACTGACCAGTGCCATCCAGACCTCTCCATTCCTGGCCATGCAGTGGGTCTGCACAGAGCTGCTTCTGGGTAACTGCTTAGAACTCCCCAGAGGAAGGCAGGGCTCACCTTAGGGTCCAGTGGGGGAAACTGGCAGACAGATGATTTAAACAATTCAGTGAGTGCTGTGAGGGGCCCAAGAGCAGGGGCTTTCTGAGCTCTGAGGACGCCTTTTCCAGTCCTAAGGGGCTCAGGGGCAGTGGTGTCTCACTGAGTCCCAGGCCGTCCCAGGGGGCTTCAGGAGAGGAAGTGAGTTCTGGGACTGCAGGGCCGACGCCCAGTGTTTTGGGCCGATAGCTGCTCAGGGAGGGGAAGAGTTCTGGGGACAGAGCTCAAAGCCAGAGACGAGGGTGCTGAGACCCGAGGCCTGTCTATATGAGCAAGGTGACCTGAGTGTGGGTCTCTTCCATTGGATGGAGCCCACGTTTGTAGCGGGTCTGCAAGCCCATTCGGCCTCCATGCATCGGTTAGCAGAACTGGGCCAACAGAACCAGCATCCTGCCCGCCTGCTAGCTGTGCTCTGAGAAGATGGGACCAGACAGGGTACGCAAGGGTGCTCTGATATCCAGCACAAGGCCGGGTCCCTGCCCAGGGACCAGAGTCGAGGCGACTCGTCCTGCCCCTTCTGTAGCCATCGGAGTGTGTGCCCAGAGAGTCAGATACTGCATCGATTCTCCACACTGGCTTTGTCCTCCGTCCCATTCCTTTCCTTCTGCAAATCCAGACCCTTCAGAAGAAGCCCATCCCTCCCCGGCTCTGGTTGGGGCCGTTTCCTTGTCTGCTGGGCTGCAGCCATTTGATCCATATAAGTGAATCCAATTTAGCTGATTCATCTCTCGTGTTTAATTTTTATGTTAACATAACAAGGTTATAGAGCTGAACACGAGAAGCCGGGGACAGAATTCATAAGTGGCAGTTCCAGTTTAAAAAGAAAAGTTCCTGGAGGAAACAGGTTGAAAAGACAAGCCCTCAGACAAAGGTTTTCTCTTAGGAGCTTGGAAAGCTTTCAGCTTGATTTAAATATAAAATCAAAGCTATTGGCATTTAACAACCTCTGTTTAAAAGTCAGGATTGACTTGTAAATAAGAGCCAGCTCTGGCAAAAGGAATTCCCAAAATAAATACATCATCCAGGCTCTATGGGCAGATAGAAGGAAAGGCGAGTGTTGAGCCAAACCTGGGAGGACAGAGGGATTTTTGTGAGTAGTGGATTTTCCAGAATTAACCATCCTGTTCATGTGATTCTCAAAAGGGGAAGCCCACTTGCTCTCTGCTGCCCTCAGAGGGCTGGCCTTTGTGGGTTTTCTCAGGCCAGACTCACCTACTACTCTGTGTCCCCCTTGCCACCCCCGGGGAGAGTGACCCCGGAGGAAACGTTCTTTCCTTGTGGAGTTTGGTCCTTGTCTTGCTGATTTGGAAGCGGGCCAGGTCTTGAGACCTGAAGAGGTGGCGTTGCGAGCAGGCCGTGCAGGAACACCCAGATTGGGCACCCACACTGTCCTGTGACTCGGAGGCAGTGTCTCCCTCGGGGCCAGTTTTCCCAGTGGCAGGATAACTGTGCACTGCCTTCCCACTGCTAACTTCTTCAGTTTCCTCATGACAGAGAGGTACTAAGCTAAACGTGGAAAGATGCAGACTTCTAAGGCTCTGGGGGAGCCTGAGCCCCACCATTCCTGACAGCAGCGCCCCTCAGAGCAGGTGGGAGGGTGACCCAGCCCTTACCTGGGGCCCTTAGCAGGTGCTTGTCATCTCGAGAACAAGAGGACAAGGACCCGCCACCTCTTCTCCCTCGCTGAAGCCACTTTGCAGGGTCCCCTGAGAAGAAGCAGGCTGAGGAAGCTGATATTTAAACGTTCTGGAGTGGGAGAGAGGGTTGTTATGGCAACAAATTGCTCTGACTCTCTGAAGAGGCTCAGCCCTGGCGAAACAAGAGGGGGTGCCGGAGATGCAAGACAATATTTCAGAAAAGCTCTAACCAGACAAGAATCACATATTTGCATTTTAGCTGGGACGTCTGGTAGGTCGCGGGAGGGATGTATTTACATCAATAGCTTCCAGAGTGCCAGGGAGTCTGCTCCCACCCCACACTTACAGGGGAACCTCCCAGAGAGCAGCGCTGTGCCCCAGGCCCTGGTTAGAGCAGGGCCCCCTCCTCCGCCTGAGTCCGCCTGTCCCTGCACCGTCCAGAGCAAGTGGCCCTCCCTCCCTCCTCCTCCCTGTGGAGCAAAAGGCTTGCATGTTTAATGGGTCCGGGGTCTCCTTTGGGGGAATGGAAATGCTACGAACTTGTCAGAGGAACTAGTTGAGTGACACTGAATGTGCTGAGTGCCACGGAGTTGGTGTACTTTAGAAATGGCTCGTTTGATGTCATGTGAGTCACACCTCAAAATAAAAAGGACAACTAAAGCCCTTGCAGTCTCTGCCATGCTGGGCTGTGTGGGGCATGTAGACCCCGGCCCTGTAGCCTTTCTTCTCCTGAGCCCTGGCCCAGTGGCACTTCCCCTACCTTGGGTCCCAAGTCCGATCAGGTTCCCAAGACTTCTGAGAACCAGCCTCTGCATCTTACAGAGCTCTCCTGGAGTGCCAGCCTTCCCCGCTAAACACTTCAGCAGATTGACTCATTAACCCTCGGCGTCACCCCATCCTCATGGACACCCACAGGTCAAGTGACAGCTGAGAGCTCACGACTGGGGAGGAGGAGGCATTCACCAGCCTGCTGGCCTCCAGAGTCCATCCACCCAGTGCATCCCCTGCAGGACACCAATGAGAACATTGGTCCCAAAGCAAATTGTAGTTGGTTCACTGTGACCACACCAGTGAAGGGCTGCTCGTCCAGCACCCCATCCTTTCTAACTGAGGATGCCACACGCTTTATGTAGACAGGCTTCCTGGGATGGTCTGGCCTGGGCTTTAGCAGACATGCCTGGGCAGAGGCTGATGGAGGCAGAGCCAGGTGGACCATCAGGATGGCCACAGGTAGATCATTGGGTACTTGGATCATTGAGGAGCAAAGGTCTGAGGGTGCTTGACAGCCTCCTGGTGTGGGGGGACAGAGATGAAGAGATGGGCTGGGAGGAGAGGCAGGAACAAAGGGAGGGGTGTGTGGTATCACAGGTCAGTGACATTGGGTTCCTGTGGTGTGGCCCAGCCTGACTGGGGCACTGCCTGCCCAGCCCTTCGGAGGTCCTTTGCTCTTAGCCGTTGCATACCACCCTGTGAACTCTGTTCCTACACTTCACTGCATCACCTAGGGAAAGCCTTGCCTCTGATCCCGGGCTCTGGGCATGTGGCCCTGCCTTCTTGGCCCTGGCATCTGGTGAAGAAGACAAGCCTTATATGAGTGTCCTGGAGCTGCTGCCAGAAAGTGCCACAAACCCAGGCACTTAAAACAATGGAACTGTACTCTCTCCCAGTCCTGGAGACCAGATATCTGAGATCCCGCTGTGGGCAGGGCTGGTTCCTTCTGGAGGCTCTGGGGAAGTCCATCCCGGGCTTCCCCAGCTCCTGACATTGCCAGCGCTCCTTATCACCCTTTGGCATATACATGTGTCACTCCAATCTCTGCTTCCATTGTCACACGGTTGCTTCCCTGTCTTTGTGTCTATATCATCACATGACATTCTACTCTGTTTTCTCTCCATTCCTTATAAGGTCACCAGTCATTCCATTAGGGTCTGTCCTACTGACCTCAGCTTAGCTTGAGAACATCTGCAAAGGTCACATCCCCAAATTCTGGGGGGTAGGACTTGAATATATATTTTTGGAGGACACAGTTCGACCCACCACATAGGTTTTTAATGATAGTAATAATAATAATAATAATAATAATAATAATAATACTCCCCTTACACCATCAGAGGAGTGAGATGGGCACAAGCCTACTGGAAGATGAACTGGCTGAATGAGAGCTTCTGACAGGTGGCTTCCCTGTCTGAGGATGGGCCCGGCCAAACAGGGCTCAGACCTGGGCATCAACCCTGAGTAAAAAGAGAAGATGTCTATGCAGTTGGCTTGACTGCCTTAGTAGAGACCAAATAACAGTGGCTTAAGCCTAGAAGATGGTTTATTTGTCTCTTATGTAAGAGTCCCAGCAGGTAGGTGCCTAGGGGTGTGTGATAGCTGTGCTCCAAGGACCACCTGGAGACGCAGGTTTGTTCCAGTTGTGGCTCAGCCTCCCTGGATGCTGTGCTGTCCTGGGACCCACCCAGCAGTGCCAGCAGGTGTACCGACAAAGAGAAAGTGCAGGCAAGCAATTTCCTTCTGAGGACTGACCTGCACCTGCTCCTGTTCCTTCTCTCCAGTGGGCTTTCCTTGAGGCTGCCTGCAGTCCCCCAGCTCCCTGGGGACATGAAGGGGACAGGAACTGGTGAGAGGTCAAAACCCCACACCCAGGCTGTAAGGATCTTCTTTGGGATTGGGAGTAAGAATGGGGAGCTCATGCTGCTTCCACCCTATTGGAGTCACACTCACGGTAAAACACTGTTGGCTCGCTCGGCACATGGAGGAGCAGGGCACCCAGAGGTGCTCATCCCAGGTGAGGAGGCCTGATGTAATCTCAAATAAGGACTCTGCCACCCTTAAACAAAAGAGGAAAGCCACCACCACTGTGCCTTCCGGAAGGCGGCCAGGAGACGGGGCCAGAGGCAGCCCAGCTACCCTGGGACCTTCTCCTTTTATCTCCTGCAAAGATCCATTCACGCTCATCGATCAAAAGAAACACAGCAGCGAGTTAGAAAAATCCAATAAGTGGAGTGTAGTGGGCTGCAAATGAATCCTTGTCCACTTCCCTTCTCAGGCACCAGCAACATAATTAGGTTATTCCCCGGAGCCGGGGCTCCAGCAGGAAGCTCGTGATGGAGGCGCTGGCCAGGGGAAAGCGGGGCTCTGTGGCCCGAAGTCAACTCTGGTGTGTGCTGGATGCACCCACCTGGCTCTGCTCTGCATGGGTACATGGAGCTCAAGGGTGTCCTGGCCTTGGGGTCGGGGACCGTGGCTACCTCCCTCCCCTCCCTGGGCCCAGTTCCTGGGGCTGCTGCCTGCAGAGGCTTCTGAGTCATGTTGCTGGCCACCTGGAAGCCGGTGCTGGCAATGGCCGGTGTCGAGTTGACCCCAGCGGCAGGGCAGGCATGAAAGGCAGGATGGAGGGTTGGTGACTGGAAGGTGGAGGGCATGTGCAGAGGGAGGACAGTGAGCAGGTGTCTTGTCGACTGGCCTTGGCTTCCCACAGTGGCCTGGGCTTACCACAGCTCTTGGACGCAGCACGGCAGGCCCCTGTATATATTATGACCAATGACAACTGTGTTGTGCAGAAGATGGTGGGACAGATACCTGCCCTTCACCTGGTCAGCCGTGGAATGACAGCTCCAGCCCCAGGGCTTGGCTTCCAAGTTGAAAAGCTAAAGGGGTTCTTTCAGAGGTGCCACGAGCCATTTGCCACTGCCGCACATGCCCTCAGTCTGCAAATCTGATCAGCATCGACGTAGTTCTTCTCCACTTGATACTTTTCCTTGTTGTTTGTGTATTTTTTCTAGCTTTACCGAGACATAATTGATAAATAAGCATTGCATATACTTAAGGTGTACAGCAGGATGTTTTGATACACACCGTGAAATGATCACCATAGTCAAGATAATTGACACATCCATCACCTCACATGGTTACCACTTCGTGTGTGACATCACTTGAGATTTACGGATGTGGGCAAAAATCAAGTGCACAATGTAATGCTGTTAGCTGTCGTCATCACACTGTGCGCTAGACCTCCCGGGACTGTCCGTCTGAAAGCCGAGGGCTCGTACCCTTTGACCAACATCTCCTCATTTCCCCCACTCCAGCCTCTGGTAACCCCCATTCTAGTGTCTGCATTTATGTGTTCAGCTTCCTTAGATTCTATACCCAAGTGATACTGTGTTTGGCTTTTTTCACTTCGCACAACGTTCCCCAGATTCATCCACATTGCAAATGGCAGGATTTCCTTTTTTTAAGGGCTGAATAACATTTCATTATGTGTTTATGCCACATTTTCTTTATCCATCCATGACAGACACTTAGGTGTTTCCATGTCTTTTTTTTTATTGGAGTTCAATTTGCCAACATACAGCATAACACTCAGTGCTCATCCCGTCAAGTGCCCCCTCAGTGCCCATCACCCAGTCACCTCCCGCCCCCACCCACCTCCCTTTCTACCACCCCTTGTTGGTTTTCCAGAGTTAGGAGTCTCTCATGTTCTGTCTCCCTTTCTGATATTTTCCACTCATTATTTCTCCTTTCTCCTTTATTCCCTTTCACTATTTTTTATATTCCCCAAATGAATGAGACCATATAATGTTTGTCCTTCTCCGATGGACTTACTTCACTCAGCATAATACCCTCCAGTTCCATCCACATCGAAGGAAATGGTGGGTATTTGTCGTTTCTAATGGCTGAGGAATATTCCATTGTATACATAGACCACATCTTCTTTATCCATTCATCTTTCGATGGACACAGACGCTTCTTCTACAGTTTGGCTATTGTGGACATTGCTGCTATGTTTTCATGTCTTGACCATAGTGAACAGTGCTGCTGTGAACATGGGGGTGCAGGCATCTCTTTGAGATCCGATTTCATTGCACTTGAATATATACTTTTTACTTCTTTTCATCTGCTTTGATTTTCTGAATTGGTTCACATGTTTATTATCTCCATGCTAGAAAGTAAATACCATGCCGGCAGGGGGTATTTTGCTGGTCTTACTATTGCTGTATTCCCAGGTCAGGACCTAGCACATAGTAGGTGCACATGAAATACAGTTGAATAAATAAATGAATGTGTCTGATGGAAGAAGCATCATGCCTCCTTCACAGGAAAACTCTGAATGTGATAATGTTGTTAGATAAAACACAAGTCCTCAGTTGAATATGGGTTTTAAGTAAACAGTGAATAATATTTTAGCATCAGTATATCCCAAATGTTGCATGGAGGTACACTTATGCCAAAAAAAAAAAAAAACAAACCAATTTGTTGTTTCATCTAAAATTCAAGTTTATGTGGGCTTCCTATATTTTTATTTGCTGGAGCTGAAGACTCGGCTCCAGATCTTGCCCCTGGGTCAGGTGTGCCCTGCTGCCACCTCACATTTTTTCTGTGGCATTTTTGTTCACTCCTCACATGCCAGCACCCAGTGATGCCTCACTCCCTTCTCTCTGCTCCCACTCATGACCAGGCTCCCCTTAGGAGTGATCCTCATACCTCGCCTCTGCCTCCTGCCCTCCTGCTTGCCCTGGCCCCTTCTGTTTCCACATCACCTCCCCAGTGATTGGGGGACAGTGTGATGATCCCATGTGGCCTGAGCCAACAGTCCTGCTTCTGTGCTCTCCGTCCTGGACAACACTGCAGTGCTAATGCTGTTGGCTGCTTTCCCCCTGTGCCCCAAGGCAGCCCAGCACCTGTCCGTAGCCTGGTCCCCCTACCTCTCTGGCCAGTTACCCTCTGCTACTGGGTGGTTTCCACCCAAATTCTAAATGCAGAAGGATGTTCGAGGCTGGGTCCTGAAGCCTGTTCTATGTGTATGTCCTGACCTCAGGGAATGCAGCCCATTGCCCTGAATTAAACACCACGCCAGATTTACACCAAATGTCCACATTTGTCCCTCCAGCCATCTCTAGGACATCTCCCCTTGAGAGTCTCATAGGCTCCTCAAACTCAGAACTAAACATTACATACTCCCCACCTAAGATAATGACGTTGGGGTCCCCAGATGCTCCAGTAAAAAGTTGAGCCAGGCTTCTTTATCCACTCATCAATTCTTTCTAGGCTGGATTGTCCAAACTCTGCACTTGGCAAAGACACTCCCCTTGAGTCTGTAACTCTGGGTCTGGGGTCTGAAATCCCAGAGGTTAGAGTCCCTTCCATGTCCCTTCTGTTTCCATGCCCCAACACTGCACATCTTTGCCCAAAGTGGGGGAGATATTTCCCTGGACTTCTGTGTGGCATTCTGCACCAGGAGCTGGGCAGGTGCCACAGAGCCTCCTGGAATGCATTGTCTGCATCTCTCCTGGGCACTTCGTCCCATTGCCCTCCAGGCTTGGGGAGGGGCATTTATGACATGAGGACTAATGATGGATGCAATGTTCCTCCTCCCTCCATGGGGGAGGGAGAGGGGATGCCTTCAGTTTCACCAGTGGAGGCCAGGGCAGGGGAGCTGCTGGTGGAAAGGGCAGGGTCACATTACATGTCTCTTCACGCTCTTCTGTCTACAATTTCCATCTGATCTCCCCTATGCTTGGCAGCCTCATCTTTACTCAGCTTTTTTCTTCTTTAAGATTGATTGATTGATTAATTGATTGGAGTTCAATTTGCCAACATATAGCATATTACCCAGTGCTCATCCCGTCAAGTGCCCCTCTCAGTGCCCGTACCTAGTCACCCCACCCCCTGCCCACCTCCCCTTCCACTACCCCTTGTTTGTCTCCCAGAGTTAGGTTTTCTTTAAGATTTATTTATTTATTTATTTGAGGAGGGGAGGGGCAGAGAGATGGAGAGAGAAAATCTCGAGCAGACTCCCTACCAAATGTGGAGCTGGATGCGGGGCTTGATCTCATGACCCTGAGATCACGACCTGAACCAAAATCAAGTCAGATGCTTAACAGACTGAGCCACCTAAGTGCCCCATCTTTGTGCATCTTGATCCTTCTCAGCCTTCTGGGCAAGGAAAAAATAAGTCTTTTCTGCTTCCTTTGGTTAGAACAAACGACTCTTTTCTCCAGGTTTCAGCAGATTTTCGAGAATGAACAACTGTCTTTGTACTAAGCTCAGACAGACATGCTTGCCCTCTCCCCACCAGAACTTGGGGACCCTTGAGATGGTTACAGTTCCCCCCACCTACCTGTTAGCCAAGTGCTTTATACTGGGTGGATAGAGGGGGCATCATGATAAGTAGAAACTGAAGGGGGAAAAATACAAGCAATGCATTAAAAAAAAGTAAAAACAAACAAAAGAAGCAGTGCCCTGACAGACAGGCACAGAACTAACCAGTACAGGCTTATTATATTTATGTGTGTGTATATATAATATATAAAATAAATAATACATATAGCATCTATTATAAGATAGGGAATATAATAAAGGGATATTATATATCATAATAAGTGCATAAAATTATAGTGTTTATGTGCTTGAGAATCAGTAAGTGCCTTTTGAATGGGATGAGTGAATTAAAGTGGATATTGATGTTGGGATCAGATGCTGGGAAGTTGATAAAACACACACCGTGGGTAAACAGCAAGGTTGCCGTGGCTCTGTTGATTTCCCTGTCACTGATGGATTGCTCTCGAGGTCACAGAACTCATGATAAATTGCTGGGACTTGTCACTCACCAAGTCCAGGAGTGGCACCAGCCTGGGAAGTAAGGACAATGTAAAATGCTTGAAAAGTCATCTTGACACATGAGCAGATGAGGTTCTCCTTAAGTGAGGTGGAGAAGTGGAGGGCGAGTTCTTCTCGGATGTGGAAGCATGTCCCCACCATTAGACTACAGGTGTGCACCCACCACTCAGAATCACTTTTTTCCTTCAGATTTTTGGAATCCATATGCCAAGAAGTACCACTGGAGCAGGTCCCCTCCGTGCAGTCATGGGTGTTCATTAGAGCATCCAGCACCTCCGGGGGAGTGAAGGCAGGGCCATCCTGGTGTGAGCGAAGCAGCACACAAGCATCACACACACTCCCAGTGGCAATGTGGTGACACATGGAGTGGATTTGGTGCTTGTAAGACAAGGCCTAGTAAGTAAAGAGGCACCAGGGAAGAGCAGGCCTCATCGCTAAGGTGACTTCCCATGTTCCAAGGCAAGGGGTAGAAATCTGGACAGTAGGGACCTATGAACTCATCCTCAGCAAAACTCTCTAAACCCAAGTGGTTTGGGGGCCCCATTCCCCCGGCTGAGACTGCTTTCCCTTCCACTGCCAATAAAGGTGAAGAACCAAATGTGTCTTATTTTTATCCTGGAAAGCTGTCAGCTGGCTGTGAGTGCTCTCTTCCATCTCGGCCTTTGTGATTACAAGATGAATTGATTTTGATTTGGAGCTAATTGTTCTAGTTGGTGCACCCAGTTCCATATCATTTCTCCATGATGGGTTCTGGAGTTTGTGCAGCCCTTGTGACTAACCTGGCACACTGAGTCACAACCAGCACCCAGTGTGGACACATTTGGATGTTGATTCCATTTCCACCCAGCTGGTTCGGTCTGGCACTAAGGGCTCATTCTTCTATGAGAATGCCTCCACTGCAGGCCAGCTCTACTTTAGACCAGCTGCATCTCGGTATCCCCCACACTGCCAGCCCACATTTCTGACCAACTGGTTATACATTTGGGGATCTCCAGGACCCCCTCAGTTTGGATAATTTATTACAATGACTCACAGAACCAAAAAATGCTATACACATGATTATAGTTTCATTATAAAGGAAAGAACTCAGCAACAGCCAAATGAAGAGCCATAGAGGGTGACGTCTGGGAAGATCCAAACATGAAGCTCCCATGTCCTCTCCCCATGGGATCAGGGGGTGTCACTCTCCTGGAACTTCAGTGTGTGAGCAAGCACGAAGCTACACCCAGCCCTGACGCCCAGAGTTTCTCCTGGGGTTGGATTACACAGGCACACTTGATTGAACCATTCACCACATGGCTAAACCCAGTCTGTCATCTCCCTCTCTCTCCAGAGCCCAGGCTGACACCACCGAACTCAAAGCCCCACCCTTCCAATTGCTGGGTTGGTCTTCCTGTGACCAGGGCCCACCCTGAGCCATCTCATCTCTTAGCCTAAACTCAGGTGTGACCTCAGAGGCTCATGAACAATAAAGGCTCTAATAACTAGAGAAGTTCCAAGGATTTAGCCTCCTTCCCAGAACCTGAGAACAAAGGTGAGTCCAATTGTTCATTATACAATACCCTTGTGAGGAATACTTCTAAAGGACAGCATTGTTGTATGTTGATAATACCTTTTGGAAAGAGCATTTGGAGCAAAGATCCCAACTACATCGAATTGGTCGATTTTGCAGGATGGCCTGATGTCCTGTCTCCAGCAGTGTAACTAAATAGACTTTGCAAGGGCTCTGCTTATCTTCCTACATCAATGCCAAGTGTCAGGGCAGCACTCCAAGCTCCCCCTCACAGCCTGCTAGGACTCTGGGGCCCATTCATTGATCAAAACTCCTTTTGGGCCATTTATTTTTAGTACCATCACGTCTATTTGCTAACGGTCTGAGGTTGAGTAGGAGCTACTTTTTCCAAGATAATCTCTTAAGGTTTGGTGGATATCTGCAAGATTTGCTATAAAGGAGTAGTCAAGTCCATAGTTACTATAATTGTGGCAGAGACCCTGAGAGAGTGCTCTGGAAATATTTATACTCTTCGGCCTTATCCTCAAATTCCATCTTCCTATGAAAGCCCACCTATCCCCGTTGTCATTTGTTGTTGATGCCCTTTGACCTTTCCCCAAATCAATTATGGTTTTCTCAATAACTTAACCAGAACCACTACAATATGCAGACCTCAGAAAAAGCTGTGACCTCCAGGAATTAGAAACAGGTTAAAACCATCCACAAAACAGGTGAACACGGTGAACATGTTCAGCAATCAGAATTGATTTAAAACAAGGTCTTCACCGTCTCCCAGAATAGCCCCTCTGTCCCTGGAGGTTTGCATGCATTCACTCTGAAGTCTGCATGTTCTCTGCTCAAGTAGCACGTCATCAGCTCTCTTCTCTGAACCACTTGTGGACACACCACCTTGTATTGTACCTGTCACCTTCACTACCTTATCCTGCTCTGAGCTGCTCACTGATACCTGGTTTCTAACCTCTTGTCTTTTATGTGTTGTCAGTCTCTTTTATGAAAGCACAAGTTTCACGTGAGCCTGGCTCTGCTGGTTTTATTTATCCCTGTGTCTCTGGCAGCTAATGTAGAAAACATTTGTCAATTCACATTGGACAAATATACACTGAGTGTCTAGTCCAGGTCAGGCAGCATGCAGAGACAGGAAGATGAGTTTCTGTGATGTACTGCAAGAAATTCTGAAGTCAGATCCTGCTCAGAAAACTTGGTGTGTGAATCCCACCACCTCCATCCTTGAGGTGCTGAGCTCCCAAGCTAAGAGCCTTGAACTTAATATTAACACTATTGGAAATCTCAATGTTGTCTGCTAGGACTGCAAAGTACTGGTTTGATCACTTTATTGGACTTCTATAAAAGGGTGTACCTAGATCAGGGAAAATCAAAGATGTCACCCACTGAGATAAGGAGAAAAACTTGGAGAACTTTCCAAATCTGGGGTTGCTACTCAAGATGGAAAACATATAAAGTAAGATTTCCAGACCCTAGTGCCAAGACATGGATTATTTCTCGCATTTATGACTGCTCCAAAGGAGGAAGTTTATATTTAAATTTCCAAGGCTATGAAGGATCTTGAGCCTTCTAACAGGGAATTGGACATGGAGTCTAGTGACAATGGGGGGATTTTGTAAGTGAATTAATGTGCATCTGTGTGGGCAATGTGAGTCGGTGTACTTAAGGATGCTCCATCCCAACACAGCAACCTGGTATTTACAGAATTGAAAGTGTCACAGACTCTGCATCCAGAATTCAAACCTAGATTCATATTCAAGTTCTACTGTTCAGTAGGTAATACTGGTGTAATTTTGGGGAAGCTCTTCCCTCTTTGTACCTCTGATTATATGTATTATATACATTTAATCTTTACACTCCTCCCAAACATTCATTGCCACCTGAGATTGTGTCATTTGGTGACTTGTTTATTTTTCTTTTGTTGCCTTTGCTTTCGGAGTCAGATTTAAAATATCATCACCAAGACCAGTTGTCAAGTTCACCACCTATGTTTTCTTCTAGGAACTTTATGATTTGGGGTCTTACATTCAAGTCTTGGGTTAATTTTTGTATGTAATGTAAAATAAAATAGTCCAGTTTCACCCTTTAGCATGGGGCTGCCCAGTGTTCCCAACACCACTCATTGAAGAGACTGTCCTTTACCCATTGTGTAGTGTTGGTGCCTTTCTCATAAATTAATTTACCATATATGCATGGGTTTATTCCTGGGCTTTTTATTCTGTTTCATTGATCTGTGTGTCTGTTTTTATGCCAATATCATACTGTTTGCATCACTATAGATTTGTAATATAGTTTGAATTTAGGGAGTGTGGTATCTCCAGCTTTGTTTTTTCTCAAGATTACTTTGGCTATTCAGAGCCATCTGCTGTTCCATACAAATTTTAGGATTGTTTGTTCTGTGAAAAAAATGTGATTGAGATTTTGAATGGTATTGCATTGTATCTGTAGAATACTTTGGGTAGTATGAATTAACAATTTTAATTCATCTCATCCATGCAAATGGTATATCTTTCCATTTATTTTTGTTTTCTTCAATTCTTTCATCAATATCTTACAGTTTTCAGTATACAGTCCTTTTACTTTGCTGGTTAAAATATCCCTAGGAATTATACTCTTTTTTTATGCCACTCTAATGGAGTTATTCATTAATTTCTCTTTTTTGATGGTTTGTTACTAGTGTATAGAATTGCAATGGATTGGGGCACCTGGGTGGCTCAGTGGTTGAGCATCTGCCTTTGGTTGAGGTGATGATCCTGGGGTCTTGGGATTGAGTCCCACATCAGGCTCCCCACAGGGAGCCTGTTTCTCCCTCTGCCTATTTCTCTCTCTCAGGAATAAATAAATAAATAAAATCTTAAAATAAGAAATGCAACAGATTTTTGTGTATTGATTCTGTGCCATGAAAATTTGCTGAATTCTTTTTATTAGTTCTAACAGGTGTGTGTGTGTGTGTGTGTGTGTGTGTGTGTATGTGGAATCTTTAGGGTTTTCTATATATAATTTGTCATCTAAGATCATGACAGTTTTACTTCTTCCTTTCTGATTTGGATGGCTTTCATTTGTTTTTCTTGCCTAATTGCTCTGGCTAAGACTTCTGATACTGTGTTGAATAAAAGTGGTGGATGTAGCCACCCTGTCTTATTCCTTATCTTAGGGGGAAAGCTTTCAGCTTCACACTATGAGAGTGATGTTAGCTGTGGGTTTGTCATATGTGGTTTTTATTATGTTGAGATATACTCCCTCTACACTGACTGTGTTGAAAGTTTTTATCATAAATTGATGTTGAATTTTGTCATGGTTTTCAGCATCTATTGAGATGATCATGATATTTACCCTTCATTTTGTTAATGTGAAGTATCACATTGACTGATTTGCAGGTGTTGAGCCATCTTGGCATCCCTGGAATAAATCCCACTTGATCATGGTGTATGATCCTTTTATTTATTTTTTATTTTTAAAAAGATTTTATTTATTCATGAGAGACACACACACAGAGGCAGAGACATAGGCAGAAGGAAAAGCAGGCTCCCCGCAGGGATCCCAATGTGAGAAAAATGAGTGACTGGGGAGGGGCAGAAGGAGAGAATCTTCAAACAGACTCCCCACTGAGTGCAGAGTCTGAAGTGAGGCTTGGTCCCATGACCTGTGGGATCATGAGAGCTGAAACCAAGAGTCAGGTGTTCAACTGACAGCCATACAGGGGCCCTAGTGTATGATCATTTTAAAGTAGAGCTGAATCGGTTCACTAATAAAATGTTGTTCATTTTTCTTTTGCCTTTAACACAATTTCTTATGTTTAACAAAAAATTATCTCAAGAATATTCTAATTATTTTGTGACAGCCTTGTTATAAAACTTGGTTATAAGAACTCTGAGCAATCTAAATGCTGTCCATTGATTCCCTCAGAAATACATGATCCTGAAAGATCCTGGAAACCTAAAACAGCCATGTGCCCAGATTTTGGTTCTAAATACTGTTGCCCATTCAAAGGAGCCAGGGATCCTTGGAGACATGGCTGATTCCAAGTCTGTGGCAGGTGGAGAACAGGGATCCCTGATTATCTTGCTCTGCCAGACAGCAAGGAAACGCAGGTATGTCAAAAGGACATGCAGGTCAGCTGGAAGGGGTTCTTACTGGCCAAATGTATGACAGTTTGAGCATCAGAAAGAATAATGATAATGATGGATTATAAGACATTGCAATGAAAAAAATTTATGCATCCATAGTGATTCTCAAAAAGGGTATGGGAGAGAAGTGACAGAAAAACAAGTTTTTACAGAAAAAGACATCTAATCTGTGTTAGAGGAATAATAGGATCAAAACATAACCCTTTTGCAACCATTGATGGTAAAACGGGGCAGAAGTTGCTGTTGAATAAGATGTCTACTCTCTCAAGTAGCATCTTGTATAGATTATGGTAATCACCCACAAAGAGGTGTCTTTATGATGCAGAGATCCAGTGGCACCATTTTAACTAAGAATGAGGCAAACCAATATTATGTGTACTGAGAAGTATTTAGTATCTGGACAAAAAAAGTGCTTAACCTGACTTTAACTGTGAGGAAACAATCTAGAAAAATCTCAGTTGTGGGATATTCCACAAATCAACTGCCTTGGATATTTCAAAAATGTCCATCTTAAAAATAATAAGCACCACGATGAGATACAGGTTCACACTCATTAAGATAGCTATTGAAAAATAGACAGTAGCAAGTAATGTGGCAGGTGTGAAGAGATGGAACCCTTGTGCACCGTAGGTGGGGATGCAAAGTGGCGTAGCCAGGTGGGGACTCTAATGGCGGCTCCTCAAAAAATTAAACATGGAATTACTATAGGACCCAGCAATTCCACATCTGAATATAAACCAAAAAATGAAAAGGAGGGACTTGAACAGATAGTTGTATATCCACGTTCACAGCAGCTTTATTCACTACAATGAAAGATGGGAGCAACCCAAGTATTCAGATGAATGGATTCACAAAATGGTGGGGGGGGAGGCCTGTATGATGAAAAATTTTTTTTAAGATTTTATTTATTTATTCATGAGAGGATCACGCTCTGAGCCAAAGGCAGACGCTCAACCACTGAGCCACCCAGGTGTCCCACGATGAAATGTTATTCAGCCTTTAAAGGAAACACATCTCACACGTGCTACAGCAGGGATGAAACTTGAAGACATTGTGTTAAGTGAAACAAGCCAGACGTAGAAAGACAAATATCTGGATGATTCCACGTCTGTGTGGTATTTAGAGGAATTACATTCACAGAGATAGAAAGTGGAGCTCCAGTTTGGGAAGATGAGAAGGTTCTGGAGGTGGATGGTGCTGGTGATTGCACAACAGTGTGAATGCATTCAATACCAAAAGTAAGTTTTAAATTATGTATCCATTAATACAATGGAAATAAATAAACAGGTAATAAGGCAGGGGAACTGTTCTAGACTAAATCAGAAAAAAAGAGACATGCCAGCTAAATGCAAGGCATGATATTTGATCAGATCCTGATTTAAAAATAAGCTATGAAGGATATTGGGGAGCCACTGAGAAAATTTACATTGGAACTATATATGATTAATATCTTTACATTATGTGAAAAATAAAAATAGCAAATTAAAACCAGTGCAGTTTAGGAGCAGCCCAGGGTATTCGATGCAGACACCGAGTCATCACATTCTGAGTAGGTGACATTTGCATATGTGTTAATGACTTTACCGCTTATTTTAGGGTCTATCAACCTGCGGGAACAGAACCTGCTACTGTTTATTTCTCAGTCTCCTTGGGAGTGAGAGCTGGGAGGACCAGGCCACCAGGACAGTCCTAGCATCCCTTCGCTCTGTGGGTCTTGCAGAGCTACAGGCAGACTCTGCTCAAGTTCATTTCCATACCCCACCGTCCTGGGAGCAGGCCCTCCGTTTCCTTCTGAAGCAGTGGAGGGTTTTCCTTCCAGGTTCGATAGGACTTGTCCAGCCCCTCTAACCAGGACCAGCTTTTTCCTTGCAGGGCTCAGTGCAAAATGAAAAAGCAGGGCTCCTTGTTTAAAATTTATGAAGATTTTCAAATCGGTGCCAGCAGAGCACTACACCAAGGCTTAACCCTCCCAAGCACGGGTGACTACGGGTGCTCGTCCGTCTGAAAAGCTGTCTGGCCTCTGAAGATAACGCCTCCCAAATTCCTTGGCTCAGGTCTCTGGTCACTTCCCTGCATCTCCATGAGATGAGTAGCAAATAGAGCAGTAAGGAAGGAGAAGCACCGCTCCAGTGTCTCTCCACCTTCCTGACTTTCAAGATTTGAAGTGTGATAAAGAAACTCAGTGACAAATAGCAAGAGATAGAAAAAAGCCTCTTATTCCCTAACAACTGCTGCTTGGGGACCCTCAGAACCTCATGAAAGGAATATCAGCTAACCTTCTCCCCCTAAACTTGGTATCAGCCACTGTGTCCCCCTGGGGAAATAAGGAACGCCTTGAAGGTGGCCCTCCTTGAACACCTTGTCACATCTAGAGTGTCATCTGCAGAACAGCATCAACCATGACAAAGGCACATCTGAGGGGGTGGGGGAGGGGCCGGGAAGGGGGGCACAGGTGAACAGCTGACGATTTCATTTCCAGAGATTTTCAGGTGGTGAATATTCAGACTCTCTCCCTGCCTCCCAGCCTGAACCTTCTCTAGACCAACCATGTGTGCGTGCATGTGTGTGTGTGTGTGTGTGTGTGTGTGTGTGAGAGAGAGAGAGAGAGAGAGAGAGAGAGAGAGATGGGAAGTGTGTCACCTGACTACAGCCGAGACATTACCCTCCCTGACGGGTGGCCATTTATTTCTGTCAGTAAAAGAACATTTTCCTAAGAGACCTGGCAAAGAGAGTCTAGGCTTCAGGGTCTCAGATACTGACTAAGTGGACAGGGACACCCAAGGGTAAGGGGTTTCTTTTCAAACAGATTTGTTCTTGCTGGAAGCAAATGTCTTAGCCAGTGAGTGAGGGAAACCAGGCACGGTGATTCAGACCCGGTACCAAAGAGGGGGTGCTCGTTAGGGCTTGATCTTTCCGTGTCGGTTAGATGTTAACACACGGGCTCAATGCTTAAGGCGGTGACCTCCATGCAGGGAAGGGAGCCGGTGCCCCTGGCTTTCCTGCTGGGGCCTGGAGGAGCTGGAGATACTTTTATTTTTATTGTGGTGGGAGCATTGTCCATGGGAGTGCACGTTGTGTGTTGTTAACCAGGGCGCAGTGCCCCGGGGCAGACTCTGGGATTCATTCATTCTGCACAACAGAAGGGGACACCTGTTAGCTGCAACCCCACGTCCCCTCCGTCCCCTCCGTCCCCTCCCCAGCCTCTGAAAAACCACATTCCATCCTTCGCTTTGGTGAGTTGGGCTATTTTAGTTGCCTCCTATCCCAATAGCCAGTTTGTGGAAACAATCTAAATGTCCCCCGACTGATGAATGACTAAAACAGAAAAGTGGTCCATCCACACAATGGAATATTATTAAGCCTGAAAAAGGAGAAGGAAATCCTGCCACATGCTACAGCATGGATAAACCTGAGGGTAAAAGAAATGCCAGACACAGAGGGACAAATATTGCATGATTCCACTTACACGGAAGAATCTGTATCTGTGGTCTCTAATTGAGAAATCATGGGTCTCTACCAGTGGTTTCTGGAAATTCTCTAAGTGATGACAGAGCTTGGCACGTCTCCTTCCTAATATTTGTACCTGGCACAGAGCACCTAAAGCCCCTTGAATTTCCTGGGTGACAGGAGCCTCTTTTATTCTAATGAGGTGGCTCTGGGTGGGCTCCTGGATGGGGCTGGTCACTAGAAAGCCAGGCCTGGATTATTAGAAGCTTGGATCTCTCAGCCTGGCCTCCATCCTCCAGAGAGGGGGCAGGGGCTCCAGAGACTTACTCATGGATCCTGCCCACCTGATAAAACCTCCGTCAAAATCCCCAAAGTAGAGCGTTCAGGAAGATTCCCGGTTGTCAAACACATCCACATGCCAGGAGGCTGACACCGTCCACCCTCCAAGGGACAGAAGCTCCCGTGTGAGCTCAGGACCCTCCCAGACCTCACCCAATGTTCTCTTCATTTGGCTGTTCATCTGCATCCTTGAAGATCTTTTGTAATAAACCAGTAAAAATAGATGTTTCCCTGAGTTCTGTGAGATGTTCTAGGAAATTATCAAACCCTAGGAGGGGTGGTCGTGGGAACCCCAGTCTCTAACTGGGAGAGTGCCAGGAGCACAGGTGACTGACTACCTGGGCATGCAGTTGGTATGTGACGTGAGGATAGTCTGGTGCACTTGAGCCCTTAGCCTGTGGGGTCCAACAGCCTCTTCAGGGAGTGTCAGAGCCGAACTGAACTGTAGGATGCCCAGCCGGCATTGCAGATTTGCTTGGTGTGGAAAACCCACAACTCTGGTGCAGAAGTCCCCAGTGAGTGGTGAAAAAACAGGGGAGCTCCCCCTTGCACTGCCCGTGGCGTGTCCTCCTGCCTGGGTTCTCAGGGGGCTGGGCTGTGTTGGCTTATCTCCCTGTTGGCGAGCAAAGAAAATCAGCCTGTAAGAAGGGGAGGCCTCCAAGGGTCAAACGGTCTGGGACACAGCGATGGCCCGTCCACCACAGTCGGATGCTGCTCTAGGGAGGATGCCTTTGGATACTTCTGGGAGTCTTTTCCCCAGGTGGGAACAGAATGGTACCCTTCCTGCTAGAGTCCACTGCCAGCCCAGTCACTCCGCTGGGGCGGGAGGGGACCCAGGCCTTGCTGCTGGAATACCAGAAGAGGCTATTTTGGCTCTTGCTCTATTTCTTTGACACCTCTCGGGGGCTGATGACAGCATCTCTGGGGGGAGGGTGCCAGGGAGGCAGGACCATTATCACCCCTGGCAGGAGGCGTCAGAGAGATATTTACATTCCAGGTGGGGAGCAGCTTGGAAGGTGACACCAGGGCATCATGCTCTTTTTGAGGACATGGCTGAAATGAAAGTCACAGGTACCGTGAACAGTGGTGTCAGGACATTTTCCCACAGACAAGAAGAGAGGAAGAAAACCAATGTTCAGCAAACTTCCAGCTCGTAATGCTGATGCCAACACAACCAGCAGGGGGTGGTGGGTTGATTTGAGGAGAATTATCAATGGAGACACAGAGACTGGACTCACAGAGATAATACCCTTTCTTTTAGGAAACTTGGAATAGGTCACACGCATGACCTGGTCGGAGTATCCCGGCAGAGCAGGAAGTTAGAATATAAATTGTCACCACCATTTTATAAGCCCAGGGGACTATGGCTGGTTCATCCAAGTCTTTTTCTTTTTTTAAAGATTTTATTTATTTATTCACGATAGACATAGAGAGAGAGAGAGAGAGAGAGAGAGAGAGGCAGAGACACAGGCAGAGGGAGAAGCAGGCTCTCTGTGGGGAGCCCGACGTGGGATTCGATCCCATGACCCTGGGATTATGCCCTGAGCTAAAGGCAGATGCTCAACCCCTGAGCCACCCAGGCATCCCTCATCTAATTCTTAAACTACCACTGGGACCACCGTCTGGGTCTAGAGGTTGGGGGGTTGACAGATGCTGTGCAGTGAACAGTCCCTGCGAGTCAGGGCAGCAAGAGGCAGGAACCCACCTCACACCAGCTCAGGCCAAATGGGAGGTGTGTTGCGGCAGCTCTGTGGTGAGACAAGCTTGTGACCCAAGGCACAGGAGGAGACCCAGGGCTGCGTGGGGACCTGGGGCCTCACACGCCTCCTCTGCCTGGCTGCCCTCCCTCCACTGCATTCTCGGCTTTCCCTGGCCACCCCAGAGCCTCCTGTTCCCGTGCATACCCCAGCCAGCATATGAATAATCTCCCCCTCCCCTGACTCCCTTGCTGGCACCAGTGTGTGAAACTGGGTGGCAATCTTCCCTGTGTGTCAGACACTGTGCTCAGTATCCTACACGTGTTACCTCATTTACTTCTCACTCTGGAGAAGGCATGGTGGAGGATGGTTCCAAGGCTCAGAGAGGTGCAGGACTGCCCCAGGGTCACATAGCACACAGGAAGTGGGCTGGGCCAGGAACTGGGTTGGCATGACTCTGCTTTCCAACCAGGCTGGCTATGCTCCCTGGGGCCCAGGACGTGTTTCATTACTGAGAAGAAAGCCTGGGCAGCTGCCCCCCTGCCTCCCTGCCTGTGCCCTGAGCCTGGTGAGTCAGCTCCGGACAGGACACTGTGACTTCAGACTTGCACTGGTTGCAAAAGGAGAATAGTCACTGGAGCTGGTTCATACTGGGAGATCGGGGTCAGGGTCTGGAGGTCATCTGTGCAGTCTGGACTGGAGCTGGGCAACCGGAACCATCGGGCGGTTTGCTCGCCTGAGGTCCATGTGGCTGGCCCCCACGTCTGTATCTCTCAGCTGGGACTCTTGAGAGAGAATCGGCTGGTCACTGGTCAGTCAGCTGGGTGACCTGTGGGGTGCTGCGGCCTGAGTATTTGTGTCCCCAGAACCCATGGTGAAATTCCACTGCCCACAGGGATGGCACTAGGATGTAGGCCCTCAGGGAGGTGTCCACCCTCATGGATGGGTTACCCTCCTCGGAGACCCTAGAGAGTGTCCCCACCCCTTCCACCATGTGAGGCCCCAGCAGGAAGATGCTGTCAATGAACCAGGAAGCAGGACCTCACCAGACACCAGATCAGACGACACCCTGATCTGGACTACCAGCCTTCAGAACTGTGAGCAATAAGTAAATGACTGTTGTTTACGAGGCCCCTGGTCTGTGGAATTTTGTGACAGTTGCCTGAACATGGGACATGGGTTTAGGTGACCTTCCCAGGCCTGGGGAGTAGGGGGTACGAGGCACTGTGTTGCTGCCTCCTAGAGCAGTGGGAGTGGGGAGACGGTGTCAGGAGAGCAGGGCTGTGAGTGGGGCAGCAGAGACCTCAAAATAGGTCCCATACCCTGCAATGCATGGTCAGGGTTGAAACCTTTACCCATCCTTCCTCAGCTCAGAGGAGCCGAGGTGCCTTCTTCCTCTCCCCGAACATTTACTCTAGGACTCCAGGCTGGTGGGAGAGCCCAGGCAGGGTCCCCAAACCTAACACATCTGCTTTTCCAGTCCAGAGAGCAAAAGTGAGAGGAAACTCTCCGGGGTCCTGTGCAAGGGCACTGATCCCATCATGGGGCTCCAGCCACACGACTGGTTACCTCCCAAGGGCCCGATCTCCTAACACCGTCAGTGGTGCTGAGGATTTCAACATGTGAATTAGACCTTCAGTCTATCGCAATATCCACACTTTGACACTGATTTCAGAGGACAGCCCTGAAGCCTCAAATATGCCCGTGTGGCTTTAGGAAGAGAGTGAGGAGTATAGACGGGGTCGTCCCGACCCTCTCCTGGGTGTGAAGTGACCCAAGTGTGGGAAAATGTGTCACTGACCTGCTCGCAGAGGAGATCATCCTGGGGGACCTTCCCCATGTCTTGTGGGGACAGGGCAGAGAGTGTGTGTGTTTTCCCCGAGGACTTGGAGACATCTGGCTCAGGGAACCTGCAGGGAGCTGGTGGCAGGGGGTGAGCCCTATTCCTGACTCTGGGGTGAAGGCCTAGAGCCCCGGATGGTCCAACTCCATGCTGTCTCTGCGAAAGCACTGGAGGGCACAGAAGTCCAGCCATGGACTTGCATCTGACCCAGATGCTATGTGACCAGCTAAGGCAGGAGACCTAGGGCAGGTATCGTCAGGGTTCTTCAGAGAAGTGGAACCAACAGGACCTGTGTTGGCATTTATTACGGGAAGAGGCTCATACGATAATGCAGTCTAGCAGCTCCCTGGTCTGCCATCTGCCAGCTGGCGAGCCAGGGGAGCCAGTGGTGTGGTCCAGTGTGCGTCTGAAGGCTCAAGAACTGGGAGCGTTGATGCCCCCAAACAGGAAAGGACACACACCCCAGCTCAGGAGGTGATAGCAAAGTTCCGTTTTGTTCCCTCAGGCCCCACTGGACAAGATGCAGCCCCCCTGCACTGGTGAAGGCCCCTCTCTTTACTGGTCCTCCAAATTCAAATGCTCATCTTTTCCAGAGACACCTTCATAGACACACCCTGAATACTGTGTGGCGGACTCTCTGGGCGCTGCTAGCACAGCCAAGCGGACACCAAACTTCTCCCCCAGCATCTCACCCCCACCTTGCCTTGGAAAAGGAGCATCTTTCCCACAGCTTCCCCCCTCATCCGCTCAGCCTGGGGGAGGCGCTAACAGCTGCTCCCTCACCACCACCAGTGCTTCCTCCCTGGGGTCTAGGGGCAAGGGCCCGGGAACCCAAGGGTGGCCCCACGCATCTCCTGCTTTGTTCCGTGGTGTTAATTGAACTGACTTCTGTTCATGCCTGACAATGAGAGGAGAGCAGGACTGACTAAATGCAATTTGCATATAAAGCTGCGGAGTGAAGCAGGCAGAGTTTCTATTACCCAGTCAATAAATGAGCTCTGTCCTAGCAAAATGGCTTTCTGGAGGGAAAGTAATAGCCCACGTGGGGAAGGAAAGCAGGCTTGGCAGCCGTGAGGTTGTTGGAAGCGATTCCCCACGGGCGGGTGCTGTCACCTGACATCAAGAGCTGGCCGCACCTGAGGGGAAGGGGCTGTCCTGGGAGAGCCAATAAAGCAGGAAACCCTCCCCACTTCCTGGAGCTTCTTGCCTCTCCTTTGGGTGTTGGAAACTGCAGGACACAAGTGTCCTGAGTGGTTGTTGCCTTTGGGTCTGAAGACAGGACCTTCATGTTGGTCCAGATTAAACCTTCTTCTCTCTGGACAGAGGGTTAAGGGGGTTCCTAAGGTCACTGGGGGCCTTGCCACAACCCAAGTGGCAGCTCAGGCCTGCAGACTGTCCCCAATCGTCTCCAGGATTCGCCCAGATCCATCTGTCCTTCCAATGCCTGCAGCAGCCAGGGCAGAGCTGCACACCATGTTTGCAGTGGACAGTCACTGGCCTTGAATTAGCTGCCCTTTCTGGCTGGCAGGTGTCCCTTATTCCCATATTCTCAGAACTGTCATTTATTTCCTCCTGGAGGCCTAGGGACCACCACCAGCCTTCATGTCCCTCATCCTGATCTCAATGGACGTCTCCAGACATCTTCCCTCTTCTCACTTAACCCCTGTCTTTATTGGTTCTGGTGGCTGTAACCGTGTGCCAGACCAGGGGGCTTATGACCAACAGCCACACATGGCTCAAAGTCCTGCAGACTGCAAGTCTGAGGTCAGGGTGCCAGCGAGTCCTGGCCCTGCTGCTGGTCACAGACAGCTGCGCCCTCTCCTTGTGTGCTCATGCTCACATGGGGGAAGGGGCAGGGCAGCTCTCTGCGGTCCCCTGGGAATCCCGTCACGGGGGCTTCCCCCTGGAGACCCAGTCACCTTCTGGAGGCCCCACCTCCTAACACCATCACACTGGGGAGTAAGTTTCAACATGTGAATTTTGGGAGGAAGCAAATATGAAAGTCTACACCATTCCTCAGTCTATACTGCGACCCAACTTCTGCTGAAGAATGCTAAATACCCTGGCCCTCCTCCCGTTATCAGGATTCATGTACAGCCGGATACACATACTTTTTAAGCAAAGGGCCAGATAGTAAATATGTGGGCTTTGTGGGCTGTGTGGTCTCTGTTCCAGCTGCTCGATTCTGCATTCATGGGCATGGTGGCCTGAGACAGTATGTACATGAAGGGGGGGGGGGGGGAGGTGTGCCAATAAAACTTTACTTATAGATGTTGAAATCTGACTCCTATCATTTTCACGTCGTGAAATATTATCCTTCTTTTGATTCTTTTCTTCTCCACCAGTTGAGAATGTAAAAGCCACTCTTAGCACACAGGCTGTGCAGAAACAGGTGGCAGGCTGGATTTGGCTGCAGACCCCTGCTCTGCAAGAATCACAAGAGGAGAGTGAGTGCAGAGGGCGGGCTGGCGATGTGACCTTGGGCAGAGCTCAGGTGTAACACCTCCTGTTACCATCTCAGGCTGGGCGCAGCGCCAGGCCCCCGATGGCTGAAGCCAGCTGCCCCTCCCAAAAAAGCACGACTGTTTCTGGTGGGCGATCATCAGTGTCCCTCCCACCCCTGCCCGCGTTTGCACACGCCCAACTTTAAATATGGAACATTTTTAACGTTAAAGAGCTTAATAAGAAACAGCTAGAGACGGATTTGAAATAGCTTTGGATGGAAAAATTGGGCATATTAATTGCTACCTCTGGTGAGCTGCCTTTTTTCCTCCATTCACGGTTAAAAGCCTTGCTGCTTTGAAATGTTAAGTGTTTTTCCCAAAGAAGGCTGTGGATCCCTTCCCTGGTTCCATGATCTGATGGCCGGGAGTTAGGTGCGGTTGGCTGCTCTATGAGGCCCCAGGGCTCCTGAACTGCCTCCTCCGAGCATGTTTTGGCTGCAGGGCATGTTCCCTGGGGCAACCTGAGGGCAGAGTTTACTGGGCAAGTTTGGAGGCAGCCAGACCTCTCCTGCCCCTGACCCAGGTGAAAGCAGAAGAGCAGGAAGCCAGGGACAGGCTGTGGAGGGTGCTGGCAGGGAGCTGGGGTTGGTGATAAGAGGAAGTCCCATGGAACAGCTCTCAACAAACCATACCATTTCTCCAGCAAAGCATAAGACCATCTGAAGCAGGGGCCAGTGGGTATCCATCACAACGATTGCTTTTTATTTGCAAAAAGCTGGTTACAAAAGTGAAGGCAAATCACAGAATGTGAGGCGCTTACAAGGCACGTGCACCTCTTTGCAGACATGAGCTCCTCTGGGTGCTGCCGCTCACCTGCTCTAGAGAAGCTGGGCTATAGATGAGGAAGGCAAGTACTGCTCAGGACAGCCTAACAGCAGCGGGCGGGTGGGGGGTGGGGGGGCTTCAGAAGCAAAAAAGACAAGGGTAAATATTCTAAACCCTTTAACCAATAAGGCATTAATCATTCATCCTCGGAAGAACAGTGATTCTGTCAATGCCAAGCTCACGTCCGCCCAGGGCGCATTAATGAATCAGATCCCCGACCCCTATCAAGGGCGGGTGGCAGGCAGCCTTGTGGACAGGTTGAAGCATTCGCATCAATTCCTAAGCACAGAACGGAAAGGTTGATCAAGCATGCTCGAAGCATCGCGTTAATTCATGCAGGCCGCCCACTTGTGGTTCTCTTAAATCATCGTCCACTTTGCTGTGCTTAACCCAGATGCTGACCCCTGCTGCCGAGGCTGTCTGCAGGAGCCAGGGCTGGACAGGGTGACTGCTCCACCTGCGTCCCCTGGGAAACACGAGGCCTGGCCCTGCCAGCCACTGACAAGTCTCTGCAGCTCTGCAAACGCTCGGGTGACCCATGACCCCTCTGGGGAGCAAGGTGCCTTACAAGGGCTCCCTGACATCCGAGAAGGCAGGCCACCAGGATACATCATCCTCAGGAGGGATGCACTCAAGAGATGTCTTGCTCTGATCAGATGCTCTCATGGGCCAGCCCTGGCTCTCGAGACCCCTGGACCTGGACCCCTAGATCTGGAAGCCATCAACGAGCCCTCCTGGGAAGCGTGGCAGGAACAGAAGAGGCAGCGTGTGACAAATTCCAGCGATGTCAGCTGCCAGGAGCACAGTGTCCATGGACCTACGCCTGCCGGCTTGCCAAGTCTCGAATGGGGTCCCGAGTCTTGTTTGATCAATTCTGACACTCCTTCTCAGCTGGGGTGTCTCTGAGCCTGGGAAATGATCTCAACCGGCCTGTCCCGCCTGTCCTACCCACCTCTGCCTCCCCTTTTCTGAGGAATCAGCTTGCACAGTTCCCTGCACATTGTCGTCTCACAGAAGGTCCTTCGGATCCGCTCCACACGCAGGTCAAAGGTGCCATTAGCCCTGCATACACCGTGGATGACACAGAGTCTCAGAGAAGCACTCGGAGGTGGGGCAGTGCCACTGTGTGTGGGACTCCGAGCACTGGGGGAGCAGGGACCATGGCTCCTGATCATTCGAGTCCTCTACGGGGAGGGCTAGCTGACTGCTCTTCTTCTAATCATTGTTTTTATGATTAGAACACTCCAGTTTGGGTTGAAGGAAAGTCAAGTTATCAGGAGATAAGGAACTAGTAGACCCAGAGAAAATTTTTTCAAAGTCTCCTTTTCGGAGAAAAGAAAGTTTAGGAGGAAGAGCAAACATGAAATTAATTTAGAAGGACATTTCGAATCAGGGGTACAAAACTCAGAGCCTCATGAAGGTATGGGAGCGTGTGCCCGGTTGGCCTCATTTCCCACCACACCCCTTTTTCTCTGGCTGGGGGACCCAGCTAGGCCTCTCTGCACACGACCCTTGAGAAGGGGCAGCTGTGACCTATCAGGATGGCATGGTGTTGGTGCCGCTGTTGCTCCAGATCAAGACTCGGTCGAAACACAAGTGCTGTTCAGGTGGCTGGTCGTGAGACTTTCCCGACCTGAGTGATGGGCACATGTACAGACCATCAGCCCAATGCATCCTGTCATACGGGCCAGTCTGCCCAGGAATTGGGGGTTGCCAGGTGTCGGACTGACCTATGGTGACTTAGGCTGGCACCCTGGTGATGCTTCCCAGGGCCTGGAGGAGCACACAAGGCCCTGGGCTCTGAGTAGCTGTTGCTCTCAACACTCAGGGGAGCCTGTGAGCTGGTACGTTCAAGGGGATGAAACAGCGGCTGAGCCAGACTTGGCCTCAAGGGTGTGGACGCCGGGGCCCCAAGGGGGGTGAACAGCCCCAAATCAGAGATGGACTTTAAGTCACAATGAAAAATAAAATCACCAACAAGTATTAAATTTAATTCTGGCACATTTCACCCTCCTCCCTACCTGCTGCCACCGTTTCACCTCTGTGCTTTCCTGTGAATGCTCTCAGTCAGATGACCACTGACAAGTTGTTTTTAAGAAGGTCATTAGTTCCTATTGATGCGACTTTCATCAGCTGATTTTAATGGGTGCTTTCTTCCTGCTAGAGCAGTGAAGCTTCGGGCTGGGCTTGTCCCACGTGGGGAGAGGGGAGTGCAAGTGCTGCCCTGGGCCACTGGACCCATCAGCAGTGAGCCCAGGGTGGCCGGAGACTGTCCCATCAACACTCAAAGTCCTGTATCCTGGTAACATCAGAACTGAGCAGAGGGGGACAGTCTGTTCCCCCAGCCAAGGGTCCCCTCCTTACCGGGTGCTGCCCTCACACCTGACCAATCCCCCCCACCCCCACCCCATGTGCATGAACCCTTGCTTACCCATCACTCTCAATGTTTGGTGACTCAGCCCTGAAGCCACCTCCTGCCAACCCTTGCTGGTGAATTCTGCAGCTTGTCTGCTGATTCCCTGCAAACACACACAGAAGAATTCTGAAACCCATTTGTCACAAGAACTCTAAACTCATTCATGAATCTTTTGATCAAAGCTGAACACAGTGTGGCTTTGAACTGATGTGCTCCCAGAAGCCCAAACAAAGGGCATCTTGGTTTGGAGCATTGCTGTTCAGCTAGGCCTGTCTTTTGTTAGCAACTGATTTGCATTGAAGAATTGGCAGGTTTTGAGAAGGACAAGCTTCTCAAAGTGTATCAGTGTCACCCATGGACAGAAGAGAGCTCCAGGCTTGTGCCTGTCTATCAGCTGATCTCAGGTGAGCTCATCTGTGACCTGGAGAGAAAACTAGAGCTGGCTCTGGGTTTAACGATGTCCGAGTCCTGGTGACATCAAAATCCACTGTGCAAGGCTGTGGCGTGATTCATCTAGGCATGTACTAGGCAGATTTTTTTTGGCCTATAAGGGACAGATGCCCAACTGGCTTAAGCACGACAGACACATCTTGGTGTATCCATTCATTATTTCAGCAGATAATCATGAGCTTCTGCTCTGGGCTGGGCAGAGTTCTAGGTCCTGGGGATGGAGAAGTGAACCAACCTAAGACCTGCTCTCCTGGAGCTCACATGTCCCGTCTCAGGCCCAAATGGTATAAGGTCACTGGAACATGTGGTGTCATGAGAGCTAGGTAGGTTCCATCCTCTCCCTAGACCCACCACAGTGGCTGAGTATGGGGTGAGGGAGCAAAATGCTCTGATTGGCCAACTAGGGTCACGTTTCTACCCCAAAACTAATCCCCATGGCTTGTAGGTCATGAGTGGAGATGCCAAAGCATAAGATGTTTGGTTAGGGTTGGCTCATTTGTTACACCTGGAAGTCTGTGCATCCAAACACTTGGGCCCAAGGGTTGCCAAGAGGAGAGTAGGCTCCCCAAGTAATATGTGGGTTGAGTTACTGGCAAAACGGGGAAAGGTTGCCAGCAGACAAAATCAGCAAATGTCCCTCTGTAATGCTTAATTGTATGTGTCAACTTGGCTGGGGCATGGTGCCCAATTGCTTGGTCAAACACCGGTCTGGATGTTGCTATGCAGATAGTTAGATGACATTAATATTTAAATCCATTGAGTAAAGTAGATTATCCCCATAATGTGAGTGGGTCTCATCTAATCAGTTGAAGGCTATAAGAGGAAAATAGTGAGGTTGCCCAAACAGGAAAGGATTCAGCCTGAGATTGGCCTTTGACTCAAGATGCAACATCAACTCTTCCCTGGGTCACCATCTTACCAGACTTGCCACCCCCTCCCCACCCCACCCAATGGTTATATGAGCCAATTTCTTAAAAGAGCTCCTACTGTCTGACATAGATAGATCACCTACATCCATATCTGCACAACATCCTATTGGCTCTATTTCTCTGGAGAGCTCTGGCACTCCTACAAGGGACGTGGGGGTATGAGGCATGCCGTGTCACACACATTCTGGCCATTAATTTGGCATAACACCTGATGGATCTTAAATGCCTGGTGGCAGGGCTACCACAGGGCACAGACTGCCCGACCACACTTAGATTACAGGATGGCAAGCTCCTGAAGTTGTGAGGTGTGGATGTCCTATCTCGTTCTGACCTTTGTGGGTTCATAAGAGCCCATTTCCCTTCCGGGGTGACCTTGCCCTAAGCCCTTGACTTGTGTTATATCCTATTAAATCTTTCTGCTATTACCAGTTAGAGTGGAAACAATTTACTGCTTAAATAATTTATCCAGATTCCACGCAGAAAGTCTTTTGCAGAGATACATCAGCTAATAAAGAAAATTGATTTTAGAAGCCAAAGTCAATACGAGGTTAGGGAAACGTTCGCCAATTTGCATGTTCCCATCTCCTGAGACTTTCTGTCACTTTGTCTGATGAGGACATCAGCCAGAGCCCACTTGATTGCAAGTGTTTTTTCATTTGCAACTTACACGTCTAAAGCTGGCCGGGGCAACGGCGTGAGGACTCAATCAGCAAGTTATCAACAAAAACGGAGATTTCTGGGGCCCGTTAGTGGCTCAGGCGGTGAAGTGCCTGCCTTCAGCTCAGGTCATGATCCCAGGGTCCCAGGATCGAGCCTCATGTCAGGCTCCCTGTTCAGTGGGGAGTCTGCTTCTCCCCCGCCCCCGATGCTCTCTCTCTCCCTCAAACAATAAATAAAATCGTATTCAAAACAGAACAGTGGAGATTTCTTTCCTTGGGTGCTTGTTCTAGATTACTTGCTAGCGTGAAGGTGAATGGACTGACAGGGAGGGTCCAGGTCACGGGGTATTTTGTGCGACCATATCCAGGCCTAAGTACTGAGGTGACTTGAGTATTCGAGGCATGTTGCGCTGTACCCACTTTCATAACGAAGACTCATTTGTGATTAGAAGAAATGATTTGCATGTAGACAATTCATGTAATAAGGTATCCAAAAACAATTTTTTCCTCTGAATAGCTCCTTGTAATTTCGTTCATCTACTTCATTTCCTTATTAAGCCCTTTGTTTGCAGATAATGAAAAGGTGAATTTCAGCCCAACTAGGAGAAATTCACAACATTTTGGTTACGGAGGCTTCCCCGTGGCAGCTGTTCATTGGTTTCAGGGAAGCATACGGGCGTGCTGAAAGCAGTTGGCAGGGGAGAAGGGCTCATCCATTTGGGATGAGGGTCCCAAACCTTGCCACTCATCGGAATCACCGGGAGGCTTGTTAAAGCAGAATGCCCAGCCCCACCCCCAGAGTATCGGAGTCAGTAGGTCAGGGTGGGGCAGGCCCAGGAGTTTGTATTCCTACCAAACTCCCAGGTGACACTGAGGCTGCTGACCCCAGATCCCACTCCAAGAACCACAGGTCTAGAACTCACAGGTTTTTCAAAGTTCTCACCCGAAGAATGGGTCCATGTTAGTCAACGGTGGTGATTGACTTAAGCATCTGTAAGAACTTCACCTGGTACAGGTGAGAAATGATTCAGAAAACTATGCCAAGTTTTAAAATGTGATATTCAGGCTTTTGTCTTCACTTGCATTCCCCACTGTATTCTGAGAAGCTGCTCCATGAGTCCCTTTGCCCTCGTCTTTCCTTAAGATGGAAACAGAATTGGTGAAATGAAAACACTATTTATCCTTCCACATAACTTGTTTATCCCCTACGAATTGGGTTAGACCCCACTTCCTGCAGGAACTCTCTCCAAAACTGGTTGCTCCAGGAACTCTCAAATTAATTCCAATCAGGTTCTTAGACCAGTGAGTCACCAAACCATGACCCACAGGCCAGGTGTCTTTGTAAATAAAGTTTTATTGGAACACAACTACTCCCATTCACTTACAAATGGTCTATGCTGCTTGCATATTACAACAGAGTTAAGGAATGGGGTCAAGAGATTCTGGCCAATGAAAATAGTTACCATGTGGCCCTTTACCGAAAAGGTATGCCTCTGTGTCTCAGATAGCCCTAACACACGTGCCATGCTCTGTGGTTACTGGCTCCGCTGCCTGTCTCACCCAGGGTTCTGTGTTCCTTGGAAAAGGAAGCATGGCTTGGTTGTTTTGCTTGGTTTCGTTTGCTGAGCCAAAGCTTAGAGCACAGATAAGGTACCCCTTGCTCACCATCTCATGGCACAAGAAGCTGTTGTCTTCTCCGTGAATTGTGTACCACCACAGAGAGCTCTCCAGAGACAGCTCTACAGTGTGGCCCTAAGACACACATCCTCTACCTGAAACGCCCAACCATCTTTGGTACTGGGACCTGAACAAAGCCACCACCCTGGAGCTCGGGTAATCACTACAGTGCAGGTGAATGGAGAACTTGGGCCAGTTCCTCTGGCAAGAATCTGGTGACAGACCATGTGCTGGAGATATATATATATATATACACTTGAGAATTGGCAAGAAAACCAAAGAGGAGGAAAATATTCACTTTGTAGTCAATTCTCATGATTCCCTGTAGTAATGGTCTATAAAATCACCATGAATGCTGAGTTACTGAATAACTAAGCCATTGCTCCTAGGAGACATATAGGGTCACGATCCTGTGGGTCTATGGTCATGATGTTTTTATCAAGCAATCAATACATGGCCCTGTTTTGTGTGTGTCTGTGTTTAAAGACACATTAATATATATTGTTGATTCATGAACATTGAACTCCCAGACAGCAACCCTGTAACTCATGCCTGCACAAAGCTCCCCTAATAAGACAGTTCTCTCTATAAGGCACAGCCTTCTTGTGCTTTTAACACCAGACAACCCCTCAGCTCTGTGCTTGGGGACCACTTTAAGTAGCAAGATCACCAATAAAAAGTACATAAATCCAAAAAAAAAAAATGTGGCACTATGCAGACCCCAAAAGGGTCCTTATTTACAGTCTGAGAGCTGAGACAAGAAGGCAGAGCCTAGTCTTGTCCAATGCTTTGCACCTGTCTGGGAATGACCACAAATGCACCGCTTATGGCTCTGGGGATTACAAATAAATTTTAGAGAGGGGAATTTGCAAATATGCAGCCCATGAATAATGAGCTTCAATTATGTATGTTTTTAAGCATCAAAGAGGCAAAGAAGAGTAAAAACCTCTTTGGACTTTGTTGCCCTTACTTGATAGTTTAGCATTGTTCTTATTTTTAATTGCCTGCAGTGAGATGGCATCATTATTAAAAAAAAATAGCAACGGGAGGCGGGGAAACACATTTTCTGTTTCAACAATAAATCTGCCTCATGCCTTTGGGGGAAACTTCGGGGCTCCCCGGTCAGTGCGCTTCCTCCTGTGAAGTAGGGGTGAAGTGGGGTTACTGAACACCACAGCTTACTTACCAGTGACAGTTTTGAGAAACAATGAATTAAAAAATAGTTATTGCAAAGTTATTGCAAAGTAAAGGTCACAGTCCATCATATTGTTGTTAGCAGTGCATCCCCAGAGAGCTTGGAAGATCGCCAAATCCCTACATTTCAGGAAGGCAGTCATTAATCTCTGGTTCTTGCTTCGATTTTTTTTCACATGATTCACTTGTTTAGTGTTGCACAGATTCTACCCCTGGACCTGCCACCAGGGACCAGCTCCAAGAGGAAAATAAAGCAATGCCTAAAGTGACATGAGCCTTCTGCAATACCTAATAAAGCCACCCTTGCAGATAGATGCCCTTTGAACTGGGAATCCGTCTGCTAGAAACTTACCCTGAAGATGTACCCAATCCCGTAAAAGAAATATGCACCACGTTCCTTATGATGACACCTCCTGCCCCTGCAAAGTATTGGAAACAACCTAGGTACTCACACCCAGAAACTGAATGAACCGTGGCGTGTCCACAGGCTGGAGGGGGGGCAGTCATGGAAAGAGATGTCTGTGAGCTAATGGGGAGTCCTTCCAGGCTCTCTTGCCAAAGAAGCAATGTCCAAGCGAGGATCTATTGAGTAGTGCCTGCATGTCAGTGGAAGAGTGAGATCTCCCTGGGGTCTTTGGGGGGCTGCCCTCCTCTCCCTGAGAATGGATATCCAGGGGCATGGCCAGGTCACTGGGACTGTGAACTGGAAAAACAGAGCCCAGGCTGGTCAGAAATAAAGCAGGTGTCTTCTGCCCCCCTGGAGAGCCGTGGTTGCCAGGCCGGCCTGCCCGGTAGCACCTGAGGGACCCTGCCTGCGTTTGACCACGGAATGAGTGTGGAAGGCAAGCGTCTTAGACCTGGGACACAGGGCTCCCTGCCTTCTGCTCCGAACAGGCTGACAGCAAAGACTGGAAAGTTAAAAAGTTAATTAAAACTCCTGTGCCCTTTCCGCCTGCCGTCTCCGAGAGAGTGGAGGCTCGTTTCTCTTGTTTAATAAGCGAGCTGGCTGCTTACCGCTGTTAGCTGGCCCTTTGCAAACATTGATGCTTATTATTTCCCGAACCCGGAGCCAGCTCTCCCCTGATTGATATGTCAGCACAGAGAAGCGGCTGGCAGTGCTGCTCCCCTTGGGGCGCGTACCCCTGGAGTCCCCTGGGAAGGGGGACGGTTCGAGGTGAAGGTGCGGGTGCCCCTGCCTCCGCCGAGCAGTTCTTTAAAGTTTGGCCCCTGAGCACCCAGGGGAAGGGGCTCTCCCTTCACCTGCTTCTGTTGGTGTCACACACTCAGAACCTCCCGAGGTACCTGAAAACCCAGTTTTCTCAGTTGATACACATGGTGCACCCACGCCACCGAAGGCTGAGGCCAGCTCTACCTCATGCTTTGAACCGAAATGACTGGAAGGCACAGAGGAATAGCAGCTGAAAGGCTACTGCCTTCTTTTTCTTTCTTGTTCTAAAGTTGTCTTAAAATGGAAGAAATGTTTCGTAAGCACTTTAGGGGTGGAGAGTGTGGGGAGGTGAGGAATCCAGACTCAATCGAGAGGCAGCAAGCTTGTAAGGGGGGCTGTGAAATAGTTTTGCCAGCCGAAGTCCCTTTGGCTCATCAGGCCTCAGGGCCAGCCTCCAGGCAACAGTATAGCCAGTGTTCTGGGCCAGGCCAGGTTCAGGGGTCTCAGGGACAAGGGACACCACCTGAAGGCATGACAGATAGAATGAGAGTCTGTTCTCTCAAAGCGGGGGGCGGGGGGGTCCTCAAGAGGGTCTGGGGACCTGATCCTCCGTGGTGGTGGACACCACGTCCTGCCCTCAGGAAGTCCCCAAAGGAATATTCCTGACCCCTGAATCTCAGAGAGGATTCCTGGATAAAGAAGTGCCCCAGAGACTTTTGGCTGGAAACACTGGAAAAAGATAGAGCACAGGATAAAAAGAATCTCAGAAAAATAGGAAGCTGTGGGAAGAAGTGCCCTCTAGCTCAAACCCGCCGGCGATAAAAGTCGATAAAAGTCGGAGAGAGAAAAGCCCCTGCAAGCTTGTTTGTGAACCTTATCTGAAGTTGAGAGGAGGAAATGGAAACTGGTATCACCCTCCCAGGCTCTGTCACTTCTGGAGGGTGTTCTTCATTGGTTCAAAGACACAGGCATTTGGTAGGCAAGGTCACCAAAGTTACCCTGAGGCCCTGGTGCTTTTAGGATCCTCTAAAACCCTTGTTGTGTGATTTCCATAGTGGAGAACGGAGGCCCCAGGTCAGTCTTTCCCACCCACCCCTACACCTGCCAGGATCCCGCACCTGGCACGGCTCTGTGGCCCTGCACGCACGATGTTCCAGGCTCCCGAGCTCCTCAAGGGCATGTTCAAGAGCTCAGAGGAAGATCAGAAAAATGACTGCCAAACTTCTAAGCCACGGTTCCGTCTTGTTAGGTTTCGCTCCTGTTGGGTTTTTAAGGAAGACGCAAATAATTCTTCTGCAGTGAGAAAATACAGTTCTTAAAGAGGCATGGGAAATCATTCAAGATGTGCAGCCGCGTTGAAACCATTGCTCATGTTTGAGCTCCTGGTGGTTTGGAAATCAGCAGGCAATTGCTCCTGCTACTGATCCCCCCCCCACCCCGACCCCATGGCTGCTTTGGAGAGTCATGTGCACACTGCGAGAGCTGTAAGAGGTGGGGAGAAAAGGTTGAGGATTTAAATCCCGAGTACAACACTAAAGGCAGCTCCCGAGCAATCACTATGAAATTTGTAAGCAATAGTTGAAAATGGGCATCTGTAAAGTGCTCTTCGGATGAGGGCCATGGGGTAACCCTAAATATAAATGATCCCAGTCCGCCAGACTTTTCAAGGCTTTTATTAGCACACTGCATATCTGGAAGCTATTTTAAAAAATAGCCCCAGAGCTCACAAATTGGTTGGCCAGCAAAAGCCAGTTTGGGGAGCAGAGGTGTTGCTAAATCCAACATTCAGTAAGAAGTTGGTGAGATGCCCTTCTTGTGGTGTCGATATTTCATCTTGACTGGAGAAGCTGAGGGGAAGGCTATACTGACTGGAAGGAGCCCTCTGTGTCTCATGGATGTGTTCACTAAAAACAGGACAACGTTGAAACATCTGGATCAACCCTGTGAACCTCTCACCATCTGGATGACTCCTTGATATTTGGTCAATTCCCTTGGGACAGATTATCACCATTCTCGGAGTCTCTGCTCATGGTGAAATCTGGCAAAAAATAAACATTTAGAAGCAGAAACTGGCTACAGAGCTCAGCTCAAAGTTTGCAAAAGATCTGACCAGACCCCTGTAGTCTGGCAGGGCAATTCTAGGCAGATAATATGTGATTGATCTGAGATGGACCAATTTGAGACTGATTATTGGTTATACTGGGCATGGGGTGGCCCTGTTATCCTGTACAAGCATGCTCAAGGGTGCTGCATGGGCCTTCCTCATCATGGCCCTGGGAATTGTGTGTCTGGATAAGTTGAGGTGGAGAAAGCTCCTATGTTGTCAACTAGGCTAGTCTATAGTACACAGATATTTAGTTAAGCACTATTCTAGATGTTTTTTGAGGGTATTTTTTTGAATGGCATTAACATTAAATTCATAGATGTTGAGTCAAGCAGATTATCTTTCTTATGGTGGGTGGGCTTCATCCAATCTGTTGAAGGCCTTAAGAGAAAGACTGATGTCCCTCTAAAGGAGAGAGAATTTTGTCTCCAGACAGCTCATGTGTTCTTGGGGCTTGTTTTTTTGTTTTTTGTTTTTTTTTTTCTGTTGTTTTTGCTGTTTGTATTTTTATAGCACAGACCCCTACAAGCCTTAGGGAAAATATTAATCAGGGTTCTCTGAGAAATAGAGCCAATAGAATGTGTCTATCTATCTATCTAGCTAGCTAGCTGTCGATTGAGAAAGATCTACTTTAAGGAGTTGGTTCATACCACTGTGGAGGCTGACAAGTCCAAAATCTGTAGAGCAGGCTGTTATGCTCGAGACCTGAGGAAAAGCTGCTGTTTACGTGGGAGAACCTCCTGAGAATCACACACAAAGGACATGTCTCTATCTCTCTTGAGAGCTGTGACCAAGGCTTCTTCCTTGAGTTTTGTGAAGGTAGTAAAGAGTCAGCCCTTTGGCATGCTTCAGCACCAGCCAAGGAAGGACCCAGGTGCACCATCAGGATGTCCCACCAGACTGGTGTGACAGCAGCACTTCTCACTGGCTGAGTGCCGTTCAGCAAGCTGCTTCACTGGCCTCAGCCTCAGCTCCTCTTCTGTAGACAGAGATGATGAAGCTTCCTTCCCAGCGCCCCCATGATTTCACCAAAGATAGTGAGCACAGCAAGTGCTCAGAAACCCATGATGGTGGTAACATTGTTCTCCTCATTGGGTGCTATTATATTACCGCACTGATGTCAAATCAAATTGACTGTACTGTACCATTTCAGAGTTTCTTGTTTAAAATAAAATAAAAAAGAGGTTCTCAAAGGAAACTCATCTGCAGTATGTGCCTGGTGGGCTGCATGGCTTTTGAGGACACCAAGGGTCTGGGTGTTTATGCCCTCATTGTAGGTCCCAGGCAAGCCTTGCCCTTGAAGAAGGCAGTCTTTAAAAGCATCCTCATTGTAGGCTTCCTGGCCTCTGCCTGAACCTCAGAGATGCTAGAGGGCAACAGTGGCAGAAAGCAGACTGGGGAAGTAGAAAGAGGGAGAGAAAGAACGGTGGAGCTCAGAGATGGTTGTGAGCTGTGCACTCTGAGTGCGAGGTCCAGCCCCCAACTTCCAACTCCATTGCATCCTGGAGTCCCAGCAGCCATTTGTGGGGCTGGGAGTGAAGCCGTGAGGGTTATTGCAGGCTGTGTTTATTCCTTCTTTAGCCAGAAAAGACTCAACTGTGAGCATTAGCTCATTAGTGGTGATGAGTGGCACTTGAAATGCAGAGGAGGTTCAAGCTATCTTTATCTCCTTGTCCTGGGGAGAAGCATAAGACAACCAGCGCCTCTTCGCTCTGGGTCAACTGGCCACATAGAAACAGAGGCACAAGAAAACAGGCTGGAGGTTGTGTGTGAGAGCAGCAGTGTGCATGTCAGCCAGAGGCCAGGAAGCCTACGAAGAGGATGCTTTTAAAGACCAGGAACACAGCAGCATTAAAGGACATGTAAGCAGATGTGGTGTCCAAAAGGCAACATCCCAAGCAAGGGTTTGTGGGATGAACAGTCATGTCCTCCCTGCCTCCCTACCCCATGCCCCTGCAACCAAATTCATATGTTGAAGTCCTAGTCTTCAAGGTGATGGTGTTAGGAGGTGGGGGCCTTTGGGAGGAGATTAGGTCCTGCAGATGGAGCCACATGATGGGATTTGTGATGGGATATCATAAAAGAGACCCCAGAGTGTTCCCTCATCTCTTCCACCATGTGAGGACACAGCAAGAAGGCAGCCATCTATGAACCAAGAAGCTGGCTCTGACCAGATGCCAAATGTACTAGAAGCCTAGATTGGGGCTTCCAGCTTCCAGAACTGTGAGCAAAAAATGTCTATTGTTTATAAGCCCCCCAGTCTGAGGCATTTTTGTCATCACAGCCTAGATAACTAAGACACGAAGGTAGATTGCTCTGTTACTAGCTTTGTCTACCAGCTTAAGAATGATGCTCCTGAAAGTTAGAAAACCTTGAGATCAAGTCTCGGTGCATCCAGACACCAGTTGTGCACAGAGAGCATATCACTGGTCTCTCTGAGCCTCTGTTTCTCCTGAAAAAACAACAACAACAAACAAAACCAGCAGATGATTATTTACCCCATCTGGCACAGCTTCCCGGCCAGACGTGTGCTTTTCCTTCCTATGTAAAAAAGACCATTGCATATTAATGCCAACTGTGTCAATAATTGAATTACCCAATCTGGTAGTGGTGAGCCCTGTTTCATGCTGCCCTAAGGTTATTCGGGGGCTGCCAGGGGTGGGGAGTGTTGGGGTTTCCCCACTGTGAATTGGACCCCCAAGGAGTTCCCTATTTATCTGTTACGTTTTGTGTGAGATTTTTGTTTCTGGACGTATCTTACGTTCTACTTGACAGCCTGTCAGCTCACGCAGATGTTCCCAACCTTGCACAGGTGTGTGTTCTCTCCCAGCATTGGCAATAAAACAGTGGCAATACACTGTTCAAAATAGAAATTCCCCTGTGAGGGGGAATTTGGCAAAGTCTAGCAAAATCTTATATACATGTATCCTTTGCCCAAGGAGTTGACCTCTAAGATCTATTTGCAAATGCAACAGGGAAAATGTGAAATCATGTGCCTATTCATTAGAGAACTTTATGAAAGAGCAGAATATGGTCACAATCCAGTGTCCGCCCTTGGAGAATTACTGAATGGACTATGATCTAGCCATACGATGGGCTATTTTGCTTCTGTAAAAAGGAATCAGAAATATTTATTTCAAAGCAATCTCTTGAATGCAGAGACAAGTGAAAACAGGAAGGTAGCAGGTAAAAAAAAAAGTATATTTTTCTTGTATTAAGGGACTTACATGGCCAAAGCTAGAACAATTTGAGCAGCAAAATAATGATTACATTAGATTATAACCCAAAGAATAAAATAAATATGTATGAGTCAATACCAATATAAAAAATAGTTGAATAAATCAATAAAGGGAGAGAGGGAGGGACAAGTCTTCCTTACAAAAGAATTCCAATTAATAAATATAAATACCTTCCCACTGCCCTTCATGGGAGGTGGAGCTTCATTTTTCCCTCCTGGAGGGTGGCCTGAACTTAGTGACTCACTTCCAAGAAATGGAAGATGGGAAGGATAAACTGGTAACTTCCCACTGAAGTCTTGTAGACATCATCTTAGCCAAGTGATGGAGGTTAATATCACCAATGCAGATCATGATGGTATCATCCATGTACCCTTAATATGACACGATAAGCAGAGCATTGTACCCATGTGCTCTTCTTCCCCTGAAACAATCACCTCAGTGTAATCATGAGAAAAGAGTCAGAGAAATGGAAGAGCACTCACCATTTTTTATCTCCTGTGAAAAATGAATTTAGGCAGTAATCATTAATGGCCTTGGACACTACAAAGGAAAAGATGAGCAGACATGGTCTTGGTGGAATCACATGCCACTGATGAAGTGTTCCAGCTAAAACAACAAAACCAAATCTGATCAAAGTCCTAGATTAATTACTATTTTCCAGGATATACAGGGAACGGAGTAACCTGTTGTACAACACCGTGGGGATGCAATCCACAAAATTCAGGTGGAAGGACTTAGATGATAAGGGAAATAGAGAATGAGGGGACTTTATGCTGAAGGAGATTGGGGATCACACCAGCCAGCTGGAATGTATGGATCTCATTTAGATTTTGATCCGGGCAGCCCCGGTAGCCCAGCGGTTTAGCGCTGCCTTTGGTCGGGGTGTGATCCTGGAGACCCAGGATCGAGTCCCATGTCAGGCTCCCTGCACAGAGCCTGCTTCTCTCTCTCTCTCTCTCTCTCATAAATAAATAAATAAATAAATAAATAAATAAATAAATAAATATCTTTAAAAAAGATTTTGATCCAAACAAACTATACAAAAGGAGAAAAAGAATAGACAACTGGGTAATATGCACTATGACTGGATATTTGATGATATGAAATTATTGCCTGATTTGAAGTATGATGATACCATGTTGTTTTTATTTTAAAATGAGTCCTTAGCTTTTAGACATGTAAGTAAAAAAATTATAGAAGAAGCGATACGATACCTGAAATTTGCCTCAAAATAATCGAGGAGAAGCAGGGACATTTGTAGTTGATGATGGGAACATGGAGTTCTGATTTTGTATATTTTGGAAACCTTTCATAATAAAAGGATTTTATCTGCCACGTTTGAGTCATTGGGGGCTTGCTCTACCCTTCCCGAATTGTCAGCTTCTAAAGCAAACTTCTGGGAACTCTCGTTTGTGTTGTGAAACAAAACTATCATGTGGATCCTTTTGCAGGTCCCTTTGCTTCACCCACTCCTGACTATGTAGCAGCAATGAGCCAAAATAGGCCATGCTGGATGTGTGAGCATAGGATGTGGTGGGTTAGTGGGGATGGGAAGGGAGAGCTTTGTGCTTGGCTGTGGGTGGGTTCATTTATGAATGTAGTTAATAAGGGCACCTGGGTGGCTCAGTGGTTGAGCGTCTGCCTTTGGCTCAGGTCATGATACTGGGATTCTGGGATCGAGTCCCACATCAGGCTCCCCGCAGGGAATCTGCTTCTCCCTCTGCCACTGTCCCTGCCTTTCTCTGTGTGTCTCTTATGAATAAATACATAAAATCTCAAAAAATATTAAATGTAGTTAGTAAACATACAAAGTTGCAGAGTCTAACCAAGCAGTGGTATGGAAGCTGAGCAAGAACCAATTGCCATGGAGTGTAGGCTTCATGGGAGTGCAGAATCAGTGCACACACAGATAAACAAGACAGCTTCCACTAGTGAAATGAGGGGCCAAGATCATAGAATACAGGGGCACAGGTGGCTACAATCCCGGAAGGCCTCTCTGAGGGAGGGATTCTTGAACTCAGAGCAAACACAAGAAGGTGCCAGCTCTGCAAAGATCTGGGAAGGCCTTACCTTGTCTGGCTCCGACTTCTATGTGGACCCAACTCCTTCTACACTGCTCCTGGCTCACTCCTCACACACACAAGCTGCCTCTCAGGTGGTCTTAAGCACACCTGACATGTACAGGGCTCTGCTCTGCACGTGCTGCCCCTTTTGCCCACAGTTCTCTTTGCCATTTACCTAGAGGACCCTCTCCCCTCTTCCTTAAGGCTTCAGTCGATGGCCGTATCATAAGAGCGCCCTGCGTAGTGAAACTCCTTGAGAGGCACTCCTGATTTCCCTTGCCTGGCTTTATTTTCACCATAGCATTTCCCATCATCTGACATATCCTAGAGGTACTTGTTTGTCATCCCCCTCTTGTCAGAAGGATGTCAGCTCCAGAAGGGCTGGGATTGAATCTATTTGGATATGTATGAAGTCCCAGCCCCCTGAAATGGTACCTAACATACAGTGAACATACAGTGAAACATCAAAACATAGTTCTTGGACAAATAAATAAATTCCAGAATCCTATAGAAAAAAAAAAGTTCTATACCAGATATCAGCAATGAAAATGAAATGTAATATATACATTTGTTGCTTTTGTAAATGGAAACTGAAACAAACAAAACAGGAATACATCTAATCTAATAGAAGACATACAAGAATTTTACAGAAAAAAAATTACAAAATGGTTATTTTAAAACACTATAGAAAACCTAATTTAATGTATCATGTTTTGTAAAAATAAAGTTATCTTCAAATTAATCTCTGATGTCACACCATTTCAGTAAAAATTCTCATTCCTTTAGAATCTCATTCTATAATTCCTTTATAAGCAGAAATTTGACGAGCTAATTCTGTAACTTAAATGTAAGAGCAAACAGATAAAAATGGCCAAGACAATTCTGAGTAAACTAAATAAAGTGTGAAGTGTGTTGGGGGAGACTGTCAAACCAGATATGGTAACATATCATAAAGTTATGGCACATAAGAAATGTGATAGTAAAAGACCAGCTGAATAGAATACGGTCCCCAGAAGCAGATCCATGCATGAATGGGAAATTAAAATATGAGAAAGATGTTCTTAGAGGCCAGTGGTGAAATAGACTATTCAATAAACAGTGTTGGGACAACTGACTATCCACGTGGGAAATAAAATGAAATTAGCTCCCCATCTCATTATCTCAGGCCACATCCAATACTCAATTCTAGTCGCTTAAAAAACTAAATGAGAAAAGCAAAATAATTTACATTTAGAAAAAAAATATGAGAATATCTTCAAAATATCAGAATATGGATGTAAATAAGATTAAAAAGACAAAAACAGTGAAAGTCACTACTAAATTCAACTACACTAAAAAAAAAAAGCTTTCAGCCATTAGGAGATGCTATAGTAGAAATGCAAGGATGAGCCACAGGCCAGGGCAATTAAGTAAGAAAAAGAAATAAAAGGTAATAAATATGTGTTGTTTTATGGTTTAATACATTTGTGCTCATTTGTTACCAATTAAAAGTAAAGTTGATAGAAATGACATGCCTTTATGTCCTTGGACCATAAGAGCATGTGAGGACATCTGTCCTGAAGGACATTGTATTGTCTGTGCCTTGAAAACACCTGCAGGCTGTGCCCCACCCCACACCCCAGCCACCTCCACTGTTCAAGAGCAAGTTCCAGGGCACTACTCTCTGGCTGGAATGTTTGTTTCTATCCCTGGTTTGAACTTGTCACCTTCGCTCTTTTAGTAAAGCAGAAGCCAGACCAATTCTGACCCTCCCTCCAGGTAACATACACAATCATGGGATACTTGTCTACACAGGCCGGGATACTTGTCTACACAATCATGTCTACACAGGCTGGGAACCTCAAGGCTCCAAGATCCCACCACTTCCATCAGGTTCCCAGGCACCCAGCCTAAGCAGCAGTGAGTGGAGACCCTGGGGCAGGCATCCTAATATTGTGGGACCCCATATATTCCCCAGTAAACTGAGGGGTTTGGACCAAGCTGATATCCAAGTATCCTGCAAGCTCCAGTCTTCTATTGGTGTTGAGATGCTTCAAATGGCAACTGGCTTGTCCACAGACAAGAGCTTTATTGTGTTGCTGTTTTTATTCTCTGAGATACTTAATAGTATTTGTCTTTCTCTGACTTATTTCACTTAACATAATACTCTCTAGCTCCATCCATATCATTGCAAATGGCAAAATTTCATTCTTTCTTATAGCTGAGTAATAGACCATTGTGTATATAAAAAACATAAATTCATCTGCAATTTATTTTGTCCATGTCATGAGGTACAAATTCAATTTTCCTATCACTAATTTAATGTCACCTCTGTCAAAACCAAAATATACATGGGTGTAGGTGTTTGTCTAGCCTTACCTCTTACCAGTTCCATTGTTTTAATTTCTAATTCTCATACCAGTGACATAGTTTTTCTTACTGTAAAATAAATACTGTAAAATATTACCAATATTCTCATATGGGCAATATGACAGGGACAATCACCCATTTTTGTTCAGCTTTTGGAGCCTCGGTGTCCATCGAAAGATGAATGGATAAAGATGTGGTCTACGTATACAATGGAATATTACTCAGCCATTAGAAACAACCAATACCCACCATTTGCTTTGACGTGGATGGAACTGGAGGGTATTATGCTGAGTGAAATAGGTCAATCGGAGAAGGACAAACATTATGTGGTCTCATTCATTTGGGGAATATAGGAAGTAGTGAAAGGGAATAAAGGGGAAAGGAGAAAAAATGAGTGGGAAATATCAGGGGGAGAGACAGAACATGAGAGACTCCTAACTCTGGGAAACGAACTAGGGGTGGTGGAAGGGGAGGTGGGTGGGGGGTGGGGGTGACTGGGTGACGGGCACTGAGGGGGGTGCTTGATTGGATGAGCACTGGGTGTTATTCTATATGTTGGCAAATTGAACACCAATAAAAAAAATTTATAAAACAAATTTTGGCAATTCTTGAACACTTGGTCTTCCATTTCATTCCCACAGTCAGTTTTAACTTTCATGAAATAGCCTTTGGTCTTTAGGAATCCCATTAAATTTATTGATTAGTGCTTGCACCTATTTTATTTTATATCTGTGTCTAAGTATCTTGTAATTTGATATCCTGAATGGTAAATTTTCTAAATTATATTTCCTCCTTTCTAAAAGAAATTCTTAGATGACATTCAAAATATAACAATAAAGTGTAAAGAATAATAAATATATGCTCATATACCCATCAGCCAGGCCAGGAAATAAATGTTACCACTGGAATTGAACACCAGTAGTTACCCCTTCCTTGTCACTTCCCTCTCCCCAAGATGGAACTACGATTCTAAATTTGGGTTTTGACATAATGTGCATCTCTTTTCCTTACACTCCCCCAAATGTATTGCTATGCATGCTTTTGACCTTTAGATGAGCAACATCACATCAGACACATTCTTCTGCAACTTGTATTTTTAAGTTTGAAAATTTTCAAAAGAGTTTTCCCAACATATTTGTGAGATCCCCCTCTCATGCATATTGTAGCTGTAGTTCATTTATACTCACGGATATATAGATAGTATCGTCTGGCAAGAAATATATCTGTTTTTCTGTGATTGGACATTTTAACTCTTTCTCTGATTTTTTTTTTCTGTTGCAAGCAACACTGTTTTGTGCTCATTTACATATTTTCTTTGGAATACATGGGAAAGTTTCCCTGGGCTGCACAGAATCGCTGTACCTTAGGGCATGTGTGCGTATCTCTGTACTGGGTAGGGACATGTCACTTCAGCAGTTAGAAGATTCCCAATGGCAGTAGGGAGCTAGTACACCCAATAGTGCCATACTCCGATGTCTACTTAAGAGAATTGAAAGCATGTTCACACAAAAACATGTCTGTGATTGGTCACAGCAGCATTATTCCTAATAGCCAAAAGTGGAAATAGCCCCAAAGTCCATTAACTGAGAAATGTTTAAACAAAGTGTGCTGTATCCATACAGTGGAATAGTACTGTCATGAACAGGAACGGGGCACTGATCTGTGGTGCAACGTACATGGATCTTGAAAGTGTGAGGCTGAGCGGAAGAAGTCAGATGGAAACACCTGTGTGATAAGATTCCATCTACATGAGATATTCATAACAGGCAAGTCCATACAGATGGAAAGTAGGTTCGAGGTTGCCAGGGGCTGGGGGATGGTAAGTGCTAATCTGCATAGGGTTTCATTTGGGGTGCTGAGAATGTTCTGGAATTAGAGAGGGAACAGTTGTAATCTTTGTGAATGTGCTAAAACCCACTGAATTGTTCACTTTGAAAGAGCAAAGTGTGTGGTATGTGCACATACATGCTGCATGCAGAAAGGTATTTGTAACATGGGCAACAGAGAACTAGTACTTTAGATGTTTAAGCCACTCGGATGCATCAGCAGAGTGAGAAAACGGATTGAAGGTATTCATGGGAAATTTAATAAAAGGAAAACACAAATGGCCATAAATATGTAATATAAAACCACAGGAATAGAAGATGACACAGAACCTCTTTATTTTGGGCCATGGACTGGCAGGATGCAAACCTAGAGCTATCTGGCCATGCTTCCTCTACTACCTTCTCAGTTCTCTCCTCTGCCCAGAGAGAAAACCCTACCACAGCAGAAGCAAGAGCAAGAGGGCCACCAGACTGAGGGAGAAATAGAGACAGAGGGAGAGACAGAGAGAAAGAGGGAAGTAGAGAAAGAGAGAAGGTAAATAAGAATATAAGAAAATTTGGACACCCAACCACAGGCAGGGGCCCTTGAGGCCATCTCTACTCTTGGACTTCAGCTACATTAGCCAATAACCCTCATTTTAGCTTAAACTATTTTGAGTTGGGTTCCTGCCACTTTTATCTAAAAGCATTCGGTATGTAGCTTTTATTGGACCACAGTCAATGCTTGAAAATATTTGTAAAATTGAATTGCATTTGCTGTTTCCAAAGACAGTAAAAATGAAGAACCAAATGCTTATTTGTTAAGCTATTTTCTCAGCACCAGGGGTCACCACATGCTGTACCATGAGTGTCTTGCCTTATTTTTGTCTCTAGAACATATAGAAAGAAAACTTCTACTGATTTCCTTGTCATTTTAAATTTCTTACATATAGAACAGGGATGTTATGATTCTTTATAATTTTATAAATCTCCCCCAAACCTAAGCAATTTGGATGTATTTGGGCATAATGAGCTTCTCATTCATATCTTCCTTCATATTCCCAAAGGCATTTGTAACTCAGCAAAATTCAGAACACATGACTATGCATAGGGTGCTGATGGTGGGTGGAGTGTGAAGACAAGGTTCCAGAATGGGAAAAGAGTGAGCATGGGTGGCTGGAGCAGAAGTCCAAGATGATTGTCTCTCCTGGCATCCTCTCTTCCATCCAAAGGATCTGTGGTCTTCTCTCCCCAGTCCTTGCTGTGTGGATTTTCCCACTTAATCAAAGCAGGACACCATGTGTTGATTTTCAGACACTTCTTGCCTTGCAGCCATGGCCACAGTTAAATAGCCAGAGCCAGATCCTCCTGCTGGCTTCAGCCCAATTCATCAAATTTCCCCATCGTTCTGCTAGCTGGTGATTACATCTTTGCTGAATTTAGTCTGTGGATAAGTGGCACCGCCCAGTTTTGCAGGAACCACAACACAGTCATTGAAAAGCGTGTTCCTGGTTGTGAAGTAGGCTGTGAAGAAGGTGCACAAATTCCTCCAAACAGAAGAGACTGACCCTCTGGCCACTTGGAAAATGGATGCATGTAGAATCTGAGACCAGGAGGAGAAACAACATGTTTGCCTGGAGGTCAGGGGGATGAAGCAGTAGCTGCAGTGACCATGAAGCCTCAGTCTCTAGGCCTATTAGCAAAGCTAATTAGCAAAGCATTAGCAAAGCTCTCTTGAGCTTGTGACAAGGAATGGAAGTCATTTCTTGTCTGCAACTCGGAGAAAGAGGACAGTCGACCTATGTGGCCCAAAGGTGCTGGGGAGGGTATAAAGCATCTTATTGGCTTGAACACCAGGGACCAGACAGGCTGCAAAGAGGCCAGCTCTGGAGCAGGGGAGGGGAGGCACGTGAAAGAAAAATGTTTTGCACTTGGCTCAAAGGTGACAGGGGAGGGGTGGGGAACGAAGGCAGGACTTCTGTCAAGCTCTTAGATAGGTTCACGGTGGGTTAAAGCTAGACCACGCACTATTTTCTTCTAAATTTTCCATCTTCTAAATGAGGAGGTGGGGTGGTTATTAAATGTTCTGAGAGATCAAGATGGATACATAAAAATCATCTGGATAACAACTTCATTATATTAAGGCAAGTAATTGGAAGGCCCGCGTGTGTTGCCTCCAAATATTCTGCATGCACATCTCATCCCTCATCTGCATATCTATAAATGCCTTATGGATAATGGCTGTTATAAAAATGATGAATTACCTAGGTGTGTTCTTTTTTAAAAAATCAAAGGCAAGATTGTCTTTAGACATTATTTCCTTGAGGGACATCACAGCAGAAATCGACACTGGCTTCCCCAACTTTGCCAGATGCTTTTCGTTGTTGTTTCCTCCTGTTTGGTTTTGTTGTGTTTCTGAGAGAAAATGTTCACCAGCACCAATATCTCTAGATTTGCAGAAAATTAATTCTGTAGATGATGTGGAAACGATAGCCTATAAAGTTAATGAGATATTACTGAAGGCTGGATAAACAATTAGCAGTATTAGCTGAGAAGATAAACCAGGACCTGTTGCCATCTAACAGAACTGCAACTAATTAAATTGAAAATTACAGCACAAGTGTGTGAAAACAAAAGCGGATGGAATGGGGGTGAGAATTAACGGAGCTAATATTGCAAAGGCAACTCTGTTATTAAAAATGAGAGGGAGGGTAGTGTATTAAAACCATCAATTTCCCCCTCCCCCATCCTTTCTGGATTTTGTGTTAATCATGGCCTTTCCCCATGGTCCCCAGGATTGCAGAGCATTTCTAGCCACTCTGTGTCTCCAGAGAGTCTAAGTCTGTGGTTTCTCATGCTCATCACCTGAGAGTGGCTGTGCCCACCCATGTGGAGGAGTCCTTTCCTGACCCCACAGACTATCCACCAATTCCCTGAAGCATGAAATTGGCTTCCTTGTTTCTGAGCATGAAGAGCTATAGACCTTCCTAGAAAGAATTAGCGGTATTTCAAATGTCAGCAGTTTGTGTTGGATTTGGGAACCCTGCAGTCCAGCTCCCAGGCACAGAGAGATTTACTTCTTCTTTAAAAAATACAATCTTCCTATTTGATAGCACTGTCTCCCCTCCTTGTCTTGGAGAGCTTAGAGCATCCCTGGAAGCCTAGTAAAAATGGAAACAGCTGGTACCACAGGGGGATTGTTCCATCAGGCAGACACCCAGGCAGGTTGAACAGACTGGCTACTGGTTTGGCCATGGTGGAGAAGACACAGGAGAACCAAATGTCTGGGACACCCAAGGTTGATGGTAGCCAGGACATGAGAGTAAAAAACAGAACAAAACAAATGAACAAAACTTCACCTCAATCTTGTTGAGCACACCCAGGTGTTCTGAGGGCACTGGCATCATCTATATACATGTTTCACATGTACTGAGAGGCCACAAAGTCACCTCCCCTTCATGAGAGTCAGGGAATCAGCTGAACTCCAAACCTTATTAGATTCTCTCTAAGGCTGCATAAGCTTCGCTACAGACAGATAAGAAGCCTAAGAAGCCTGTGTTGGCAAAGAGTCACTGCCCAATTCCATCTGAACTCCCAAAGAAGGGGCAGGACTACAGAAATCTGAGAAGCACTTGGTAGGTCATAACTGGGGGAAGGGAGAGCATATGTTTTCAGCATTCCTTTATAACCAATGACAGCATCCAAAGGGACCTGAAGGGAATTTTGTCCCACTAAAGAATAAACCTGCACAAGCCACATAGCCTGGCAGACTGAGAATGACCCTTCCATAGTAAGAGCATCTCTGCTTCCCATAGGATTTATTGGAACTGGATCTTACACTCTAAACTCCCAATTGAAGTTTTCTCCCAATATTTAAGGTTTCCTCCAGGCTTACCCCCACCCTTCATTGTCTCTAGGACAGATTCCTTCCCTCAGGGCCACCAGACCCCTTTCCATGTTACTGCAAAAGAGGGGCATGGGATGATGTTGACTTTCTTTGGATCCCAAGGCCCTGAGTGTGGATCACTGAGTTTTGTCCTTATTATATTCTCATATTATTCTGCAGTTGATTATGCATGCATATTTTGTTTCCTCAGGTAGTAAGCTCCAAGATTTAGGATCTGTTCTCTATACATACACATACATATGCATATACACATACACCTCCCCGCCCCCAACATGCCTAGTCCCAGCTGGGCATACCACAGGGGCTCAAGGGTGATCATCTTGAAATCAGCACCTATTAAAATCTGTAGCACTTAGCTCTCTTTAGACAAGATCAGCTCTGCTCCATAGAAACTGCTCCATCCAAGAAGAGAACAGACCCGGCTCCTTGCTGAAGTGTCCCCTCAGAGCCTCTGTCTCTCCCCACTGTCGTCCTTGTTGCTCATGGCAATCTTCTGACTCTCTCTGTCATTAAAGGTCAGTTATTGACAATCTGGCTGGAGAAGAAGTATTATCAAAGAGGGGGCTGCCATGTTTGATGCATACAGTCTCTTTGATAGATCATAACATGAAGGCCTTTGCTCCAGGCAAACTGCTCTAAAACCTGGCTGGATTACCTGTAGGAAAGTGTAACTTGTTTAGGAGAAAGTTGGAGGAGAATTCACTGCTCAGCAGTAACCCACAAGAATGGCAGTTATCTCAGCCCACACAAATACTGAATAATTGAGTGAAAATACAGCAAAAGCCACTCAACAGGACTGTTGCACTCTCCAGCAAGAACCCAAAGGGCAGTTGGGCTCTCTTCTGTGGAGGTTCTGCTCCTGATGGGGCTCTTACTGGATCCAATAAAAACTAGGAATTTGTGTTAATTGAGCCCCACCCAAGGGACCCTCCACAGGAAGGGAGATAGACTTTCACTGCAAGTATTCAGAACTTGCTCTCCATCTGAACCCCACCGCTCACAAGGATGGTGATTAACCCTCAACAGCGACTTCTCTAGCAACACAGACATAGATTCCAAAGAATCTATGCCCATCCAATCAAGTACCAATGACTCCATGTGTTCAATAGGTTTCATCCTTTCAGGTGAAGATCATTATCAAAATGAAGTCTCAGAAGAAGTTAGAACTAAAAACCTTTCAGAGTCATATCACACATGAGAATAGAGCAGCAGAAAATATTTTAGTATAAATACTGTAATTCTACCAGTAATTAAATAACCCTAAACTGACTCATTATCTTCAGAGTTACATGTTAATAATTTTACTGGCAAACATTTTGTAAGTTAATTTTGAAAAGACCAAAGGATAGATAGTTTAATTAATTCCATATTTATACTAGCTTTTGCACCTTTCACTTCAAATAACTTTTTAAAACGCCAACACGTGGATAGGTATATCACATAAATGGCAAAGTGACAATGTCATCCCAAAATTGTTCGGGAGGGGAACTCCATCTTAGGGGATGAAGCTCAAGGAAGACAAAGCTCTCTGTACTATTCTGGCATTGGAGTGTCACATTGTGAATGTGTCACATTCAGGCAAGACAGGGGCCAGCTGATGGGAAAATTAAATATCAATGGTTTTCCTACCCTGTTAGTTCTTTTAAAATATTGGGTAATGCATAATCATCCTATAAGATATCTTAAGATATTTTTTTCCATGTGATCCTATCTTAGATATGCCATATACTGGAGAGTAGAGATGGTAGTCAAACAATGATTTTTGTTAAAGTATTAATGGTAAAAAGTTAAAGTGAACTCTTAGTCTTTTTCTAAGAAAGGCATTCAATTTCAAATAGGGCTCAGTCTGAACTCTGGAGAAAGAACATGTGTAGTGCATATTGGTATTTCAAAATGTACATGGGGTCCTTCCACCTAAATGCTTTCAGCACTAAGCCTGTGGACAGCTCCGCAGCGGCCAGAACATTCCTCTCCAGGAAGCACCCTTCCCCAAAAGTTGATTCCACCAACTTCTCCCGTAGCTTCATAGTAAACCTCTGCAGGAACCTAATGGTAGTGTGTGTGTCTTCCTTCTTTTGGTTTCATTAGAGAAAAGTCCAACCCGCAAGATGGTCACTCACCTTCTCCCCACCCACCTGTCTCCACACTGCGAAGCATGCCTGTGACCATCCACTCATTGATCTCATCTCTTATCTCCAATTGCTTGAAGAAAAGGTAGGTGTTGCGTCCTAATTAACCCATCTAACCCTGCATTTTCAGATATCTTTGCATTAGTCAAGTTCCAGGTTAAGGTTAATGATTCATCTCTGCTTCTAAGCATGTTCATTCAGGAGGTAATTCACGCACACTAGAGGAGGCGCGCAAGGACATAACATGCCTGTGCTACAGGGTCAGGGCGATGTGGAACAACTTTTAATAAGGCAACAGGCAGAGGTTGGAGGTTGAATCAGATTCTTAGCTAATTACAAACACATTATTCTGGGACTGATTAACATTCGGAGTCAGATCCAGAGCTGGAGGGGACAAAGGACATGGTAGGAAGAAGTTTTTAAGTTAAACCCATAGATGTCTATTATGGTCTATTATGTAGAAGGAAACCTTATGCTTGGAGTTGAATCCAGCCATGACTCTGCATTTCCTCTCTGAGGTTCACGAATTAACCTTTTCATTTAGAGTCCAATTGCGAGCCATGTTGAAGGGGAAGAATAACACTGAGCAACACGTGGAGGCAAAGACGGTATGTGATTCAGCTGCTTTCTCTGAGAGTTTGAGGAGGTGGTGGGCTGTCTACCTAAGATCCCCACTCAGAAACTCCCCACTGTTTTCAACAATGCTGAACTCCATCATACATATGGGCATCATTTCTTGGCTGCATTAATTTTTAATAAGCTGGTTGCATCAAATCTAATTGTACCACAGAGGGCAGTTTTTATATTTTATAAGCACAAATAAATCCCTTCCCAATCTGCAAGCTCCTTGGTGGCAGTTTGCAAAGGCTTTTGGGTAGCGTACTTTAAACCTTCATCTCTTGTAGTCACCCTGGACTTGTAAGTACCTCTGCAAGATTCATTGTTGCTTGAATAATTGAATCTATTTAAAGAAATGAAGCCAATTAAGTTTTCAGTTTATGACCAAGAAATAATTTCACCATGTGTGGTCAGATTCTGCTAAGTATCTGGGGATTCAATTATTGTTTAGAACTCAGAAAAGTCCAAACGTGATCCTAAATTATGTTGGACAGACTTTTCCCTGCCATTTAGCAAGGTAACCTCTGAGTCCAGACTTGATGGTAAGACATCAGAAACCAAAACTCTGTGTATCTAATATCTGCAAATTCTCCAAATGGATTTTTCTACCAAAATCCTCAGGCCAGATTTCTAAGCTGAGATTTGTGGCTCTGTGCTCTGGTTTTGGTGTTATTAAGATTTTTCCCCCCTCTTCCCTAGTGCCTCTTTCTTCTTTCCATAAGAAACATACTGCCCTCCTAGGTCTCTCTCTGATAATTTTCCCCCTTAGGCTGTTATGCACATAAATGTGTAAGTGATGGATGAGAGGTTAAAAAAAGTGAACTTTTTTGGTGGGAATTTGCATTGTGAATAGGAAATGTCATCTGAGAATAAGGAGAAGAAAATATAGGCAATTGGATTAGTAGGTGTCACCACAGATGGAGAAGAACTCTGGTGATGTTTTAGTTCTCTGGGAGGCCCACTGTACTCAATATGGCATAAATTAATTGCTGCTCCTTATCCCTGTTCACAGCACAGGCCATGGCCCCCAGGAATAGGCACTGAGCATGGAGACCTGAACAAAACCAGGTGTACTCCTTGACCTCTAAGAGGAAAAGTCTGGTGAGTAAAAGATATGTTGAGCAATCAGCACACTGATGTCTGCTATCTCTCTGGCTGCCCCTTGTCAATCGCTGTAAAATGCCTCTCTTCTTCTGCCCACACTTCAACTGTTTATGTATCTGGATCCTCTACTTTTTTTTTTACTCCTACATAGATGATTAGTTTCTTTGACCTCTAAAGTTTGTCATTTCATTTTATTATCAATTATCTGCCTATGACCCCCAACTCTGTGTCTGGACCAAGTACTTGCCCAAACTCCAGACATGTTTCCAAAACTTTTTAATAAACACCTCCATTTGGATGCTCCCTCCCTTCACAAACTAATCATGTCCAAACTCAACTTGGCAACTTAATGAATGCACTGCCACCATTTACCCAGCATCCTGACCCGAAATCTGGTGGTCACTCACCCACGTCTACTCCCTCTTACTCACCCTGCATGTCCTAGCAGTCACAAAGGATGCCACTTCTATTCCCTGGATCTCTCTCTTAGAGTTGATTCCTTCCTTCTTCCAATCTCCACCCCCAGATTACTGCAAACTATTGTCTTCACTCTCCTATGCCCCCACTTTCTACCACATTGCTATCCTATTTTAAGTCATCTAACACCATTCACAAATGGCACCTCCTCCGTGGAGCCTTCCTGGAATCTCTCCTTCCCAGTAATCTTTCTTCTTCTGAGCTTATTATCTCCTCCTGTCTCGCAGCACATATCCAGAGGAGTGCCTTATATCAGGGTTATTTGAGTACTTGTGTTGACCTACCTACTCTTTTCTTGAGAAGGACCCTGCCTTTTGCATGTCTGTACTTCCATCACCTACAAGGATCCCTGGCCCATGTCTGTTATGTGAACAAAAAGCAACACTAAGCTAAGAAGAGCAGAATTTAAAGACATCATAGAGTAAGGGACCTGGCCCAGTGCCTCATTATTCTGAAGAAAGATGAGGAGGTAGCTAGACATTTCTGGGGAGTACCCACTTACAGCCACAAACCATCCTAAAAACTGACATTGGAAGGGTATAAAGCTAGGGACTCGGGGCTGAAACCTCTCCAGCCCATCTTAATGCCATAAGATTCCACCATTAAGGAAAAAGTACCCTGGAACACAGTCGGATTTGATATTATTGGGGTCTTCTGACAACCTGTCAAAACACCTAGGGAGAATTCATTTACCTCTGGCTGGGGAGCAACTAGGAAGGGGAAGACTTTGGGGAGTGAGCCCTCAGGCAGGTGGCTCTGAGTTTGGGCTAGCACTCAAGAGAGGAATGGATGCAGGCAGAAGGGTTAAAGCCCTGAAGGCAATAAATGGGCCACATTGGGGTTATCATCCTTTCTTTTAGATATTCAGGAACCGTGGGCCAGATTATCTACACAGGATATAACCATAGGCTCCCTTTGTCATCCATGGTGGGCTAGAGAACAAACAAGCATAGCTAATAGCTCATCTCTTACAAAGTAAACTTGGGGAAATATACTCTAGAAATGTTTTCTGGAACAATATGTGAAGGATGGTTGCTTTTGAGAGGCTGGGGTTGTCAGGCATCCCCAGACTGGTTTATGCTTAGTGCTACTGAAGAGGCAGTAAGAAGGGCACCCAGCAAGAACTCACATACATTAGTGAGGGTAACGTTTCCCTCTTCCTGGGATCCATGCAATGTGAATCTCCTTCTAAAGCAGAGTCTGACCACATGGTGAAATTATTTCTTGGTCATAAACTGGAAGTTAATTGGCCCCATTTCATTAAGTGGATCTAATTATTTAAGCCCCAGCAAAGGTTCTGGTGATAGTTACTAATGAGGGTGCTTTTAGCTGTCCCCTGCCTCAGGGACCCAGCTGGCACCCTACTGGCCCAAATGAGTTAATGTAGCAATGACTAACCAGCCCTGAGGGCCAGGGAGGAAAAAGGTTCCACAGAACTACGGCCTTGGGAGCCAATTGCCTAGATTAAGAAGTTCAAATACCTCCACAACTGAATTAGAAATCAGTCTGGAACTTTATCCAACAGTATAAACCAATGTAAAGTGTTCCTAGAGACAGGGGGAGACAAAGGGCCATGGCTCTAGAAATGAGGTCCATAAAACATTGGCAGTCAGCGTCCACTTGGCAATCCTGGGATTCTAGTCCAGAACCAAGCTTCCTGGGTATTTGTGAGGTTGGCCGTGCTCCAGGGTGAGGTACTGAGCCATGCGATAGTGATTACTTTCCTTTCAGCTACGCTATTGGATAACCTCCCATGAGCCTTGAAATGAATGCAGTGACCACACAAAATGAATATAGGAATTATTGAGACTTAGGCAATTGTCCTCAAATTTCTCACACATGCAAGGGAATTCATTTCCTTCTAGGTATGGTTGTCAATGCTGTCTGGTAAAATAATTAACTGACAGTTTCTCTTTCTTATAATGGGTTACTGAAATCCCAAATTTCAATTTATAGTTAATCCCTTAATCCTGAATCCAAAGATGATGCCTAGATTATAAAAGCATTGTGTTGTATTTTATTTTTGTGCAATTTGAAGCACACTTACAACCTGTTATGTAGACATTGTGTGTTCTTGCTTCTTTCTCAAAGGCCACAATGAAATGGCTCTCACAGTCTGAATGATGATGATGATAATGATGGTGGTGGTGATGATAGCTGGTGTGATCTTCAGGTGCCCCATTATGACACCATTCATCATTCTCCCCACCATCAGGTTCTGACCGAATTGGGAAATCAAATACAGAAAAAGGAGCCAGTGGAGGCTAACATCTGAAATGTCCTACAGGTGGAGGTCAAATTGGATGATGCAGCTCCAGCTCTGCTAGCCTTGTGAGCTGGCTGCACTGGGTAGACCTCCTCACCCTTTCCAGGGTGAGTCCCTTCCCAGGACTTCCCATGGTAGACCCCAGAGGAGCAGAGGAGGAAACAGGCACTTTCAGGAGCATTCTCATTTTTTTCTCCCCAAATTTACCAGTCAGATAGATCCCTGTATTTGGAAGGACATGCCCTGGCAAAGAAGAGCTTTAGAAAAGCCAGTTATGAGCCAAGGGTGTGTTAACACATAACCCGCATTATGTCTCATCTTTGCAACAACCTAAGGTGGGCATTATCAGTCCCACTGGAGAGATGAAGACTTGATGTGGCCAGAAAGTTAGATGAATTTCCTGAGATTGCCAGCTTGTGAGTGATAGCACAGGGATTTTGAACTCAGGATTTTAAAGCCTGAAGCCTTTCTGAAGTGTTTGTACCTGAACACTGTGGAAAGCCACAATCCTCAAGAAGTGGTCCAAGAGCTTCTGGGAATTTGCAGACCCTTCTGGGTATCTTTAGTGTCAAAACTATTTTCATCAGAATACTTGGATGTCCTCTGACCTCTTCGTCCACATTCTCTAGTGGGCATACAGTGGAGTTTCCCAGAGGTTACTTGACACATAGTATTACCACTGGTTGAATGCAGAAGCAGATGTGAAAGTTCAACAGTTTTCTATTAAGACAGAGATTAAAGGGATCTGCAAAAATTGGGAAATAATGCCACTCTTCTCACTAATTTTTTTGTTTTATAAAATATTTCTTTTTATAAAAATGCTTATGTTAATATGTAGTAGGTTTATTATTTTAATGAAATAATAAACGTTTTATTTTTTCTGAGTTTTAAATTCTAGTATGATAAATCTGAATAGATACCAATAAAAGCTCTTTGGGATTCTCAATATTTTTAAAGACCATAACAAGTCCCAGAGATCGAGAAGTTCAAGGCCCATTGGTGTAGGCCCTCATTTAACTGAATACAACATGTGGCCTTTCCAGGCTTTCATTTTTATTCAGTACTCCAAAGGACTAGTATAGCTACCCACAGACTTTGAAGCCTGGGTTTCAAGGGAAAGCCCGAAGAGATGAATCTGGCATTTCATTTGGCTTGTGTACCTCATGAGAACTTATGAGAATCTTAAAAAATATTGACCTCTTCTTTTTTCTCTTAAAAAATGTATGTGAACTCTTATGAAGTAGCAACCCAAACCAGGAAAATTCTAACATAGGATGGAAACACACACTTGGAAAATTTACTTTTTGCTTTCTCCACTTTTGATCTGGTAAATAGAAATTCAGGACTCATATTTGTTCTGTTCACTCTAGCCTGAAAGAACCAAGCCACCACTTGTGAGCTTCTGGGGACCTTTTGGGACAAATGGCTCCATGTCCCACAGAGCTATGGACAGCCTGGATTGTGGTTTGATCTTGGTGAAGACACAGATATATACTCCCCCTCTTAAATGACTAGCCCCTCCCCTGCTTCTAGGATGGCTGTGAGGAATAACATGCTTGTGTCAGTGATGGAATTTTATGTAGCTCAGGAGAAAAACAGAATAAGGTTCTTGTCTGTGGGCAAGCCAGTTGCCATTTGAAGCATCTCAATGTCAACAGAAGATTGAAGCTTTTAGGACCCTTGGATATCTGTGTGGTCTAATCACCTCAGTTTACTGGGGCATAAATGGAGCCCACAGGACTAGAGCTCCCATCCCAGGGTCTCTACCCACCACAACTTAGGGTGAGTGCCTGGGAACTTGATGGAAGTGGTAGGGTCTTAGAGCCTCGGAATTCCCAGCCTGTGTAGACAAGCATCCTGTGACTGGCAGGTGCACATCACCTGCAGGGAAGGTCAGGGTGTGGCCTCAGTGAGGCTGAGTCTCTGCACTCACAGACTGTGTCCTCTTTCTGGTCAGCCTTTTAACCCAGCACACTAATTCTGCATCAAACTTACCCTCATCTTCTCTTATTGGCCTGGGAGTTGCTTAAACTGTGTTCCTAATAATGTTTGTTTTCCAATATCTTGAATGGCTTTCTTAGCACACAGCTAATCCTTAGTACACGTTTAGTTAATTAACTAATTAATTAATGCATAAATACATAACTTGATAATGGATTGGCGGCTGTTATTCATTTAGATGGGACAGGATGGTAAGATTAAAATATTTGACCCTCTTAATGAACACCAAAATAAATTCTGAGCCTATCAGAGAACTATTTTCCATTTATGGTTGATGACATACTCCCTGATTTCACCAATTTTTTTTAAATAACTTTTAGAACAAGGTAGACTGTTCTCAGGGGTTTAGATGTTTGCTGATTGAAGGCATAGGGAATTGAGATCCCAAAGGCTCTTTTAGGTTGTAAGTTCCAGGGTTTTGTATATGAATCCACTTTGTACAACAGTATTATGGGGTATATTTCGCTGGCCAGACTCTGTCGGATGTGAGGATACCACAACAAACCAGGTAAGGTCACGAAACTCAGAACTCAGAGTCTCACTGAGACAGAGGAACAGGCAATGGTAATTTAATGGGATGAGTGTTGTGAGGATTGATGAAACCACAAATAGGGAACAGCTACCCCAGCCATGGGAAGATATTAACAGGTAGAAGCATCCAGCAGAGAGCTGAAGGGCGGGTCCAAGTCAGCTTAGGGAAAAGGAGACTGGGGAGGGAGAGAAGGTCAGAGGAGAGTGTTCTGGGAAGTGAATCTGCTTGTGTGTAAGGCTGGAAGCAAGCCATGTCCATGTTCCAGGATGCCATTTAGCTGGGGCGTTGGGCTTTCTGTCCAGTTTTGTGAGGACCACCTGAGCAGATCTGCTGCCATTTGTCTGATCTTGGAAACAATGCAGCATTATAGGGAATGGTTGAGATAGACAACTGAAAACCCTCCTACCTCCACAGATTTTTCTGACCAATCTCCCTAGAGGAAAACACTTTATAACCTGACCGTTCCTAACTTCCTAAAATAAGAAGAAAAAAAAAGCTGAGCAAGATATAATATGGTCACAGGCATGGCCAGGATGGAGATTTGACCTTATGACTCCCTTCCTTAGAGAAAGAGCTTTCCAGTCAGGAAAATTGGCATTCCTATTCTGTACTACACCCGCAGTTGTCCTGAAAGTTGAAGCTTCATGTGAGAGATACATTTATCAAGGACAGGACAGTTTTGATGGTTATGAGAATATATGAAAGTGCTGTTTGGCTGATATTAAGTGGAGCAAAGTAGGTCAATATTGTCTGGAATAATGAACTTGAGTTTAATCAACATATCATAAGCAAAATTATGTGAAAAAGCATAGCAAGTTATTGTTGCTGTATTTGGTTATTTGACTATTTAATCTTCTAAAATATGCACATAATAATAACATAATCTTACATGTGGATAGAACTCATTTTTCTACAATCATGCAACTGTATTTAACAATACGTTAATAATGCATCATGCTATATTTGTGGGGAAAAATTTTTTAACATTGTACTTGTTGGATGACATTGGGTTGCCCTGTGTCCTCACACCCACAGGCAGCACAGTGGTCTCAGCACATAGTAGGTGGTTACTAGAAGTGGGCAAAATTAAGTTGAGGAGTGTACCTGTTTCCCAGATCATCAGCTGTAGCTGGATGAAAGAAGAACTTTTTGCTGGTATTGTGTGGTTGTTCCATGATACATAACAACCTACAAAAATTTGAGGATGTTCCTATAACCTTGAGAAAAACAGAAATGTGAATCTGGTGCTTTAAAGAGACCAGTCTTTAGCAAGCTGGATTCTTATCTATGTCCCTTATAACTCTTGCACACCTTGGAAGATGAAACTGAGTAAGGCAGGGAGGAACAGAGAGAAAGATTCAGGGACCTCCGCAGATTAAGTGCTAATGCTTGGGGAGAGACTGAATCCCAGAGCAATCCCTCTTGGCTGCATGGCTATAGGGAGGTCACTTACCCTGGTTAAGCTTTGGCCCCTCTTATTTTGAGAAGGGCTAAATGGAGTAATTCTTGTTAAGTAAGTATCTGGTGCAGGTAAGTGCCTTCAACAAACATTGATTCTCTTGATTATTATTGCCATGATCATCACCACCATCACCATCATCATCACCACCATCACCATCAACATCACCATCACTACCATCATCATCATTACCACCACCACAACCACCATCATCTTCACCATCATCACCACCACCATCACCACCATCAGCAGCAGCAGCAGCAGCACCATCATCATACCATTGTCATCGTTAGGGTCAGATAGGAGGCATACCCACATCTAAGTGAATCTATATTTGATTCACTCAGCTTGATGTATTTTCTTTGGCCAAAACAAAACAAATTGATAAATCCATTTCCATTCTGATCCTATTGGCACCTTTTGCAGGGTGGAGTCCTGTCTTTCTTAGGTGTTACTGTTTCTTACCTGTTGATAGTTCAGATGCCCTTGGGTCTATGACACCTGAAGTAGAGGAGGTAATGAACTGAGCTGTTTGGGGGATCAGGGCATTTGTTATATGACCCCAGGGATGGGCAGTTTAGGCAAAAACTTTGTCCCCCAACAGATACCTAGACTCCTGACTGTGGCCAGCATTGCTCATCAATCCCAGATCAGAATGAGGAAGGGGCTGGGCCCTAGGGTCACCCACCCTTGTTGTTCTGTTCTTATGAAAGTGACCTTCACAGTTTAATCAGTTGGTAGCAGAAAACCAGATTGCCTCCTAGTAAACCATAGTTTAAGATCACTTTCAGGAATTTTCTGTGTGTTTTTTATCTTTGCAGTGAAGCCATAACGGCCCTTGCAGCAGCTGGGCAGGCTGCAAAGTTGATGCTTCTGAGCGGCTCATTAGGGTGTAATGGCATTTCTGAGAGTAGATGCTAGTACGAGCAGCAGGCAGAAGCTTCATGCAGCAGCAGCTTGATGTATATTCCTCATCACTGGCATCCTGGCTGATGTACAGGCACTCAGGGACTGTTCTGTGGGCAGCTCTGGATTCTGATGGGATGCTGAGAACAGTGTTTCTCAGAGTAGGGGATGGGACATTTCCTGGGTGTGCAGGTGCAATTGGAAAAGCAGAAGAGCCTGGTGGGACCAGTTGGAGTTACACCATGGTGGTGGCGGGAGGGGTTAGGGGTGACTTAGAGCCTTTTTCCCAATTCAGATTGAGCAGTAAGTTCTGACTCTAACGTGGCTATCATTTTTGTCGGGATTAAGGTTTAGGAAGGAAAGTAGTCTTTGAAGACAGGCAAATTCCCATTTCAATCTCAACCTAACCCATTAATGATCTCATGGCTTCAGATAAATTACTTAATTCTTTTGGGGCTTCACTTTATGAGTACGAGTGGGACAACCAAGTGTTCTTATATTCTTTGTGGTGTAGTAAACCACCATAAAACAATTTAGTAATACCCTTTGTAGTTCTGTAGATTGACTGGGCTCAATGTGATGATTTTTATTTGATATCTTCTGTGGATATATGCAGACTGTGGTTGCATCTAGAGACTTCTAAATGCTCTTCACTAAAGCCTTGGGCACCTCAGCTGGGATGGCTGGCAGGTTCCAAGATGCCTATGTGAACATGCAAATACATTACCAGGAGAGGTGACAGGTTACCTATCCTGAAATCTGCCTGGGTTGGATATTTAGGTCAGCCCTAGAGTGCCAAAAACCAAGGGCTCCAAGACATGAGAATCTGTAAAATGACTGATGAGTGGTAGACACCCATTCTCATGAGCGCCTGGACAGGGAGGAGGAGACAGGTGAAGAAGCAGAACCTTTGTGGGGAACCGTGATGGGGACCCCAAAGAGAATGTGAATTGTGTGTAAATCACATCCTAGCTGGGATGCTGTTTGTGATTACCCAGTGATGCCACTGCCACTTGGGCTCTCAGGTGCCCGAGAGCAGGTGGAGGGTGTTGACAAAGTCATGCCAAGGTGGGTATCTCTCTGCTCCTAATCACCTTCAGTGAACACTGAATGGACTGTTCTTCTCTCCACATTTAACACCCATATTCATAAAACAAAATGTTGCACGAGACCCATGCTGAAGGGAAGGACTCCATTTGGTTCCCATCAAATCCAGGATGGCGGTGATGGATATAAATAGCTGACTTTTGCCAGGAAACTGCTGAGCAGGTACAAATATTACCCATACCTTGAAGGTATCTGCTGAGTCTTATTATTCTTGGGTAATTGGGGTTATGGGCAGTTGCTCTGTCTTATCGGTCAAAGTTTTTGTTCTGAAGCATGCACCTCCGGGGTGAATTGGCACCCCCATCATAAGCAGCTCTCAGCCAATTAACCCTTCGTCTCTACCAGGGCAAGGAGAATTGCTCCGAACTTCCTCAGCTGCCCCTTCTCCACAACAGCCGCCCTATCCTGCCCTTGCAGCTGTGGAAGGGGAAGGCACCAGCCAGGAACAGGGGGCAGGGGTGGATTAATTAGGTTTCAGGAAGCAAAGGGATGCTGGAGCACTGTAATTGGTTTCTGATGAGCAGATAACTGGCCTGAGCGCTCTGACTCACTGGTTCACTTTTCAGGTGAGAGCAGAGACTTGGAGGGCCAGTTCACCTAAACAAAATGCACACACGATGGTCTGCACACACCTTGCTCATCGAATATGATGGAGCAGTAGATCTAGTAGGAGGAGTATGGAGCAGAAGTTATAGGATTGTTCCTCATCTGGAGTTTTCATCTTCCCTGTGTCTGGTCGGCTTCACCCTCCCAATGAATAAACAGGTCTAGGCGGGCCCCATTCTCCTGGGTGAGCGTGGACTCAGCAGGGAGGGTCCCAAGGATTCTGCAGAAGAACATACGAGACAAGGGGGCTTGGCTGACGCAGAGCCAAAGGCAGAGAGGAGAACAGAACAGCTTTTAAAAGTCTATGATGGTTCCTATGAAAAACTGACTTATACAAGGTCTCATAAAGTATTTTACCCCTTTTTAAACAACTAGTCTTTGGAAATGAGAGGTTTTATTAATTTTGACTGTCCGTGTTGTGAGTAGCTAATTTGTCACCAGCCGAATGACCTTTTGCTGGCCTCAGGCATGGGATGCAGACTTACGTGTACATCGTATCATTTTCCCTGGAGTCACCAGAACAGAGCGCCACCGGCCGAAGACCCAGGGGTTTCAAACTGCAGAAAGGTACTGTCTCACAGCTCCGGAGACCAGAAGGCCAAGATCAGGGTGTGCACAGGGCAGGTTCCTCCGGAGGCCTCTCTCCCTGGCACCTGGGTCCGCTGTTCTCCCTGTGTCCTCATATGCTCATCCCTGGTGTGGGTCTGTGTCCTGATCTCTTACCATGAAGACATCAGTCACATGGGATCAGGGCCCAGCCCAGGGGCCTCATTTAAACCTGATTAGCTCAGTAAAGACCTTATCTCCAAACACAGTCATGTTTTGAGCTACTGGGGGTTAGAATTTCAAGATATGAATTTGAGGGGGTACATAATTCAGCTGCAGCATCCTGCCCCTCGCTGCCACTTGGCACAGCCCCAGTGGGGGGCCGGGAGGGGTGTAGACTGTGGAAGGACCCCTCCACCCTTCACAGCCACCTGCCTGCCCTAGTGTAGCTCTGTCAGCCCCAGCCAGCTGGCTGGGTTCCGGAGGGTTATACACCTTGTGATAATGACCTTCGCCTCCTCACCGTGGGGTTATTTAATATGGCAGCTTTTCTTTCCACCTCCCACAGCCATAAACGAAGACAGATTGCTCCTCTCATGTTTAGGGGCCTTTGAATATAGAATAGAATCGATTTTATATATGGGGGAGGTAGCATTCCTTGTATGCGTCAGCTCGAGGCTGCGTCTGAGGACAAAGCCCCTCGCTCAGCGGATTCCTTCTCCCGGGGAGATCATATATGAACTGGCTTCCATACGGAGGTGAGAGCATAGCAGAAATAATGCTTAACTACCGCCCAATGGGTCTGAGTTAAACCTTCGTTCCCTGAATCCCTTACCAAGGATCTGCTGCCTCTCGAGCAAGCAATTCTGCAGGTCATGTACGTCGTGCCCGTCAGCAGTTTGCTTCACTGCTTTCCTGATATTGTGGGTCTCGGCCTTCCTTGCCAAGCGTCTCTTTGTTCCAGAACCCTCTGTGGCTCCTCATTGCCTCTTTGGACAGGTCCAAACTCCCACTCCCTTCACACACCCGGTCTCTCTCTCTTTCTCTGCCAGTCAGAACTTTCTTCTCTGAGCAGACCAGCTCCCCACCACCCACCCTTTCAGCCTGGCCCTGCAGACTTACCTGGAGGGTGCCGGTTTCATGTGCGTGAACCTCTGAATTGTGAGAGAAGACATGGCTCTAATGCGTCTGAGCATGTGCTGGAGCTCGGTGTGGGCTAGACAGGGTGTGTTTTCGGGCCCTGGTTTCTACTTCACCAGTCTCCATGCTGGAGTGGCAGCACCATTTACGAATGTGGAGGCTCCCAGTGTTTCACTCCGCAGGTGTCATCTCTGTGGGACTCGGTGTAGCTCCCTTCAACAAAAGTGCATGGAGGCAATCATCCTCCTTGCTCTCCTGCCACCCTGGGGCAGGGGCATCTCGCCAGAGCGGAAAGAAGAGATCCCCTGTCACCTGACTTGCTGAGTGACAACTCTTGTTATTTCTAATTAAACTGTGAGCTTCATGGAGAGCAGATTTCTCTGGCTTCTGTTTCTTCAGCATACTTTTTGGGCTTGTTTTTATGAATAGCAGATAATGTAGAAATGAAGGACATGGGCTGGGGAGCCAGGCCGCCCAGGGTTCAAATCCTGGCTCAGCTGCCTACTGGCTGTGTGGCTTTGGGCAAGTTACTTAACGTCTCTGTGTTTTACTTTGTTCAGTGGTAAAATGAAGGGCAATAATAGCACCTACCGCAAAAGATGGTCGAGAACCGAGACACTGACAGATCCATGGCTTAATTATCAGCACCACGTATTATTTGTCCCATGAAATTCTTGCCCAGGAAGACATTTCTGTCAATGAGTAAATCACAGAATCATCAGTTTCATCAACATCCTGAAATTCGACTTCGCTGAACAATGGTTTGCTTACGTGGGCAAAGAGCCTCATTCTCAGGGCAATTGTCGTTCACCTGAGCAAATCCACTTATTCACCAAATGACTGTTTAATCATTAAAGTTTGGGCCAGCTCCTGGCCTGGCTGTGTCCCCCAGGTCCAAATGGCCCAGTCAGGTCTATGCATTGAAAAGCTCGCCTTCCATGACTCAAATCAGACCCCGAACTTAAAAATCTTCACCTCTCACCTCCCAGCCATTCCTGCCAAGATGGGGTTTTCCCTCACCAGTAGGAACTGAGGTGAACTGAGGCATCCCCTCGGCTATGTCCACTTGACAGGCTGTCCCGGGGCTGTCTGTGCCAGGAAACTGGCAGTTAAGGGCATCCACTGAGCGGTCGTCTATTAGAATTTATAGTTTCTAAGAAGCACTTAGAACGGTGCTTGGTACTTAACAGGCAATGCAGGTGTTAGGTATTCCTATTATGCTCCGCTTTAAAGATGACTTTGGCGCATAAAAACAATTATTTTCTACTCTTTGTGTCCTACTAATGCTGGAGAGGGACTCAAAGTGAACAAGCAAACAGAACAAAGACAATTGTGTCCCAGGGGAGAAAGCAACAGTGCTTGCTGGGTCCGGGGACGAAGACCCTCGCGGCGGCTCCCGCTCCTGCTTCTGCCTCCCTGGCCACGAGCGTGGTTCATGCGGAGCCGTGATAACTGCCCTCAATTCTGCAGCGATCCTCGTACGGGTGACGGAGGAAGGCAGCCTGGGTGTAGGGCCCGGTCTCCTCACCCCACCGCTCTCACCACCTCTGGAGACTCTGATGCACCTCGCCCACCCCTGCCGATACCCTGAGGGTGGAAAGAGCAATAGGAATGCCAGAATTTGCCCTCATTCCTAGGTCTATGGGGCCTCGATCTTGGAAACTTCAGTTTTGCTGCCCAGCATACTTTTGGGGAGCATGACCTCCACACCAGTGGGAGAGGACAGGAGTCCACAGAGCCTCCGTAGGACAAGCTCACAGAACGGACCCACCTGGACAGGCAGGTGTGTGAGAAGTCCAGAATGCTCTCTTCAGAGTTTTCGCTAATCTTTTGCATTTGGATGCCAATTCTGTTGGGTGGAGGGTCCCACAAGGGCGTTTCATCAGTGGCAAAGTTTGAAGAGGATGTTGTGTGTGCTGCACGCACATCAAGCTTTCTGATATGCTGACATTTTCCATGTTTTGACCAATGTTGATTTTTGTCTGTGCTGACGTTTGATGTTTTTTGTTCTGACCTGATGCTGGAGAAAGTTCTGATCAGGACTGGGAGGTGGGCACCATGATGATCACGAATGAAGGTGGGCAGATGTGGGGAGTGACCGGTGGTGGGGAAGCTCAGGGACTCACTCCACGGAGGGCTGGTGTGTCCAAGCTAAAAACATGTGCACCGAAGGCTGAGTGTCACACCTCCTGTCTAACGGGTGATGACCCCGTTTCCACTGGAAGATGGTATCTGAGACAACTTTACAGATTTGTTGGGAGGAATTGTCTTTCTTTTTTTCTGTTAAGTGCACACCACTAAATTACTTTTTCTTTTCCTTCTAAAAACAGGTTTTATTGGAAAAATACAACTATCCCCACCTCCCTTTCATGCCCTACCCTAATATGCAAGCTGTAGAATTCTTTTGAAGTATGTTTTCAAAAGTAGGACATATCCCTTTGTTAGTAAAGCACAAGGAAGGTAGAGATGTTGATCCCAATAGGAAATGCCGGGCCCTTTGACCATGTCATTTTAAACCTCAGAGCACTCGGTTGCTGCTCTTGCTTCCCGGCCTGAATCTCCCAGAGGGATTCTTACGAGGCCACGCTAGGTGTCAGATGAGTCCTCAGTTGCTCAGAGGCCATTCTCAGCTTGTTTTGCCAGGAAACTGGAGCTAACAGAGAGACTTATTTGTATGTACCCACATCTGATCTGAAATGTATGATAATTTACATGGATAGAAGCTATGGCAAATGAAGGCAGTTTGCAGAGAGGGCTTCAGCTCCCTGGAGCTAGCAGCCTCTTCCCAGGGCCTGAGGGACACTCCGTTTATTTTATCTATAATTGATTTTCCAATTACCAATTTATCTTAGCTGGTTTCTACCAGACTGTAAAGCAGAGACCTGATGAGGACCCGGGACTGGCACGATGCTTCATACTCTAAGTTACTTGCCGATTGAAGAAATGAATATTTTTTTATCAACATAAGCATCAAAGGGAAACACTTAATTTTGGTAGTTCAGTATTTGACTAATTCATCTCCATTTCTTTCTTTATTTTTTCATCTCCATTTATTTTAAAATATCACATATTTCAGAATCTTCACTAATCTAGATCAGCAATTCCCAGCTGGGAGCAATTCGGTCCCCCAGAAGACATTTGGCAATATTTGGAGATAATTATGGTTTTTATAAATTGGGAGGGATGGGCAGGCGCAACTGACAACCAGTGAGTAGAAGCCAGCCCTCGCAGCAAATGTCACCAATGCTGGTGACCCAGACCTTGAGGGGGCCTTCTCAGTTCATCAGAGCAAGGGAGCCTCTGTGGTAGGGTCTCTACTGGTGTTCACCATGGTTCTAGAAGGACTTGACATTTTTGCTTCCTGTCCATCATCTCAGACTCAAGGGGACCCATAAGATAGTAAAATTTGAGGAGAGCTGATTCATCACTGTTATTTTATAGATGAGCAGGTTAGAAAAGGGGAAGAAAGAGACAGTTGTCACCGTCAGAGAAATCATGTGTCTTGTGAGAAATCCCATTTGTGCCACCAGGGGCATTTCCCCTGGGAAATGGTACCTGTGAATGGCAGCATTGTTCTGGGCCTGTCTCTCACTTCTGGACAAACTCTGGGAAGGGAGCAGATGCTGACCAACAGCTGGTGCAGTGCAAGGATTGAAGCCTAAGTGAGAGAAATGGCTCTGGAATGTCCCCTAATTAGTGGCATGAGAGACTTCTGTAGCTAATTTGCTGACCTAATAAATTATCCCCTTGGGTAAACTGGGGATTTGTTAAGTCTTGACATCTTTTCCTCTTGGTTTGGCCAAGAGCTTCATAAAATGCAATTTTGTGGCTTTAAAAATGTAAAGGGAAATCTGTCCCAAGGCCATGACTTGGGGAGCATCACAAGGATGCAGATGTATAAGTGAAGCAGAGGTCTCACCTTCTCCAGAAAGCCCTAATCTCAGCCATCCGTCAACTCCCTCTACTCCCAGGCAGGCAGAACCTGATGTGAAGTCAGGCTCTGCACTGGGTTGGGATTTTCCATTGGGTTCACCCAACTAAGGGATCAAGGGCAAGACTTGCAGCGAGGTAGCCATGGGGAGCCGTCCAGCTTCATCACGTCTGCCTATCACATGGGGCCACTTCAATCTGGCACCCCTCGGCGTCTTCATATTTGAAGCTGCCCAGCCTCTGGGATTGTCGTGGAGATAATGAGCATGTGAAGGCCAGCCCGGTGTTTGTCACGAGGAAGTTCTCAATGATGAAAGCTGCATACCCTCTGAGGTAGTATTTCTGAAAGTGGGTATTAATAGGCATAAGGCAGAACTAGTGTCTTATGTCCAACAAAGGCTAGAAATATTAAGTGAAAGTTACAGAGGTTTCTTTTTCACTGTAGGACTTCTCGGAAACATTAATATGCTCATGTAAATTAGGGCTCTCCAAGACAGAGGAATAGTGGGCAGTGTTTTCCAAACCTAATTCATTTCACACCTAATTATTATGTTCTTATATATATGCAAAACATCTTTTGAGGTGTTTGGGATCACTCAGGAGTAAGACAAAGTATGCTGTTCTATAGGTCTCAGGTCTCGTTAGTAGTGAGCAGGTGTGAAGAAAGAAGGAGAGTAGGGCAAGAAGAGGAAGGAGGAAGGTGTACATGAGTGAAAGAAGCAGTGCAGAGAAGGGAAATGACAGAGTGACGGGGGTAGGGGCTACTTTAGATCACAGCATCAAGGCAGGACTCCGAGGGGATTTCGGTTGAGGGCTCAGTGACAGCAATATGACCAAGGGACAGTGGGGCAAAGGACATTTTACATAGAGGGAGCAGCTTGTGCAAATGTCCCGCAAAGAGACTGAGTATGATATATTCAAGGAACAGAAAGAAACTCTGAACAGCGGGAGTGGAACGGGTAGAGGACAGAGCAGTCTGAAATGGGGTCAGAAAGGCAGGAAGGACCCAGCCCTGAAGCATGGGATTTAGGTTTTGAAAGGACCACTCTGGCTGCGCTCTTGTGAAGAACACTGCAGGAGGCAAGGTGAGAGTGGAGAAGCTGTCAGGAGGCCATTGCAGAAACCCAGGTGGGGGGTGACAAGGACTTGGGACAGAGGAGCAAGGAGACTGATGAAGGGGAAGACTTCCAGATCAATGTTATTTTTCCTTTGAATCAACATTTTATGCTTAAATGTGTGCTCATATTGTGCAAACCCTGTGTAAGCTCACACAGCTCGATGAATTATCATGAACTGAAATGTTCACGTTTACCTCTCAGGTCCGGAAAGTCTTCCCGGCACACCGTTCCATCACCCACCCCACCATCCACTTCCTGGGGGCGGCCAATACCTGAGCTATAAAGCCGTAGACTATGTCTCCCTGCTTTTGCATTTACACAATGGAATCAGACACTATGCCTTCTCCTCCGTGGGGCTGCTTCTGTTCAACATCATGCAAAGTTCATCCAGTTGTTGATTCCAAAAAGAATTCATGCATTTTGTTGCTTCTCGTGTTCAATGGGAATGTTTAATTTCATTTAAATGTTCAAATATACCACAACGAATTTATGCATTCTGCAGCTGATGGTCATTTTGGTTGATTCCTATTTTGGCTACGATGAGTAATGCCGTGACAACATTTTGCTCATGCAGTTCTGTTGTGTACATATCTAGGAGCGAAGCGGCTGTGCCATAGGCTGTGCATGTACTCAATGTCAGTACATACTACCAAACACATCTCCGAAGCAGTTGTACTGTTTTCCAACCAAAAAGGCAAGAGGGTTTCTTCTCATTCACAATCATCAGGCTTTTTAACCTTAGCTTTTCTGGCTAGCCTGTGGTAGTAATCTCTTGTGACTTTAATTTTCATTCCCTTGGTGATTAATGAGGTTGAGCATCTTTTCATGTTTAATGGACCGATTTGGATATCCTCGTCTGCAAAGTGCCTATTTAAACCTTTTGCCCATTTTCCATTGCATTTGTGTCTAAGTACTTAATTTGTGAGTGTTTATTTCTAAGTTCCAGGATTGCCTTTTGATTTATATCGTATAGCTTCCAGTTTACTGCCAAAATCCTATGTCTTGTGTGTTTTTTTTTTTCAGTTTCCTGAACATATTAATCACAGGTACTTGAAGGTATGTGTCTGAAATCTCAGCATCTGTGTATCACTGTGGGTTTGTTTCTATTGTCTGTTTTTCTCTTGGTTTTCATTTAATTCTCGCATTTTTTAAAGCAATAAGACATTGAGAGCCAATTGGGTTTAGTAGGGCCTCTCATGGTTGGAAGGTCCTGGATTTCCATTTTATCTCCCTGTGAATCTATCTCCCTGTGAATCTCTCAAGATCTGTGTTTTTCAGCGTCAGGACTTGTGCTAATAAATCATCAAATGCCATCATAGAAAAAGCAGCACTGCCTTAAGTCCTGTTCTCTGGAGTGTGGGTTTGAAGTTTGTTTTATGGTTTTGTTGTTACTGTTGCTTTCCTGCTCTCTCTTTTCCCCTTCTTCTTTTGGGGGCGTGGGTGATGAGTCTATTTCGGGTCTGCTCTCATTCTCAGGACACAGCACTTCCTGCATCCTAGCTTGATGCCCACATGCTCACTGGGACATATCCTGCTTGACAGCGGTGAGAGTCCCTCACCCGCCCACCCCTGTGAAAAAGCTCTGCTTGGCTTCTTAGCCTTCAGCCCCCTTCAATCAAGTCAGCAGGTGCTTCAAGCAGAAAAGCCATGCCAGATTCTTGGCTCTCCTCCCTGAGATGGACTGCTCCCTGGGATGGTGTTCCCACACGTCCCCACTACCTTGATTGCACTCGGATGCCTTCAAACTCATGTTTCTTTTAAATACATTTTTTTCCCTGAATTTTCTACACAAAAGAAATTTTCCGTACAAAATTATTTGTACAGAAATTGTGTTATATGAAGATCATCCAAAACAAGCTTGTCTAGCCAGGTGTGGAGCATGTGGGCATATTTTAAAGGGAGAGCCAGAGAGATTGTATGTGGGGTATGAGAGAAAGAGAGTCTTCTTTAGGGATGAACTCTGAGGCGAGGGCCCTCCAACCATGGCCTCAGAAACCAGAAGGGCAGAATGAAAATAGTTTGGGGGAAGTAGAGGGGTTAGAAGTTAAGTCTTGACATGTTGAATGTGAGATATTAGATGTTCAAGTAGCGATGCAGATCAAGGCTTTGGGTACATAAATCTAGAGTTAGGGGAAGGATTCTGTCTGAATGTGCAAATGTATGGTGATTGAGCAGAGAGTCAGTTATATGGATTTGGACTTCTGGAGGAGGTCCTGCCTGCAGATGTAAATACAGAGTTGCACAAACCATGACATTGATCACCTAGGGAGTGAATAGACATAAGAAGAGAACCAGGGTCAGCTCTTCAGTACTGTCACTACAAGGAGCTGTGGAGAAGAGGAAAAACCCAATATGAGAAGGTGCAACCATTCATGTAGGGTGAAAACCAGGAGAATGTGTGGTGTCAGAAGCCACAAGAAGAAAACCATCAATGAAACAAGAGAAATAATCAATCTTAACAAAAGGTGGTGTCAAATTGGAAGAGTATGTAGTTAATTTCTGGGACACTCCAAAATTTTGGGGCCAGTCACAGAGGGAAGAACTAACAGAAGACTGTATAAGAACTTCCCATGAGATAGGAGAAAACCTAGAAGAGTATGGGATCATGAAGGTAAGGAAGATACAAATTTCAAGAGAGAGGAAGCACCAAATGAGCCAAATGCTGCTGACAGTTCAAATAAGATAAAGAGATAAAAGCCACTGTTGTTTTGACAATATGGAGGTCATTAGTGAGCTCAGGAAGAGCAGGCTCTGTCAGATGGTAGGATTGGATGTCCAAGACAGGGGCCTGAGGAAAGAGTGGTAGAGATTATATTAATCAGTGCTCCCAGAGCACAAAACCAGTAGGATGTATGTGTGTGTGTGTGTGTGTGTGTGTGCGCGTATGTGTAGGGGGAGAGAGAGAGAGAGAGAGAGAGATTTATTTTGAGGATTGGCTCACATGATTGCAGAGGCTGGCATGTTCAAAATATACAGGGCAGACCAGCAAGCTGGAGACCCAGGAAAGAGTTGATGCTGCAGTTCAAATCCAAAAGCAGTCTGGAAGCAGAACTCACCATCCCTTGATGGAACTTCAGTCTTTTACTGAAGGTCCTCAACTGATTCGATGAGGCCCACCCACTATGGAGAGTCATCTGCTTTGCTCAATGTCTAATGATTTAAACATTAATCACTCCAATAAAAAAGGACTTTATAGAAACATCTATAATAGTATTTAACTAAATAGCTGAGTACTGTGCCCTAGTCAAGTTGACACACCAATGAACCATCCAGAGGTGAGAAGACAACCAAAGTCTCCCTATAAACAGCCTAGAGTTAGGGAGGCAGAGGGAACCTGAGCATGGAATTGTAGCTACAGAGGAGATACTTGAACGTGTTTGATCACCGAGCCTTTACTTTTGTAATAATTGCTAATATTCCTCTGATGAAGTGTTCTGGGAAAACCGGTTTGGAAGATTCTGGCTTAAGGACTCAAAACTCAGTTTGTACCTTTTTTTCCTTAATCACCAGTGAATCAAGCAAACAAACCCCTACACAGCTTCCCAACTTTCTCTGTGCTCCATCTGGGCATGCTATGTGATGAATGTATCAGCTAATTCCCATGAATGGTTGCTGCTAATCTCTTCAGGCTTTCTACTGACAGCTTCTCAGCATCTCCTAGAGAGGAGCACTGCCCTCCCATCCTCTGAGAGGTCGCCCCAGGTAGAATGTCATGCTCCTAGACAACTCATGGAGTGATTCTGAGGGATGGCCAGTCTCATCATCGGTATAAAGGGCACTGGGATAGCAGACCAGATCCACCTACACATCATGGAAAGAGGCAGCCCTGACAACTTCCCAAACATACACACAGAACCATAGGGCTCTCATCCCTATTTTCAATATCACCTTCTTGCTGAATACATTCTCAGATATTTATTGCAAAGAAAGTTTTGGGGAAAAGATAAAAACAATTCAGACTGCCTAGTCAGTGCCTAACTCCTAGAAAGGGACATTAACTTTTGATGAAACAAACAAATAAACAAACAAAAATAGTGACTAACTGATCTCAGGCCTCCAGGCCCTCCTGGCTCATTTCATCATTAAGGACACAGATGTCCTTGGCTTGCAGTTGTGTTGTGAAGGAATGTAAGTTTCCGTTTGTGGGATGGGATGTCACCTGTTGCTCACCCCTGGTAGTGGCCATGGTTCTTAGTTACAAGCAACAGAAACTAATATTGCGATGGTTTCAGCACAAAGGGGTTTGCTCAAAGGAGACTGGGCAGCTCATGGAAAAATAGAGGCATGAAGAAGCAGGCCAGCACTTTGGAGTCAAGGACAACACACATGTTGGTACTATGGAGCTGCTGGGGAGGACCTGGCATTGGCCTGGAGCTGTTGAAGTTTGCAGTATCCACGAGAGTGAGATGCCGGACCCTGGAGCCATGAACACTGTACTGCTGGTGTTTCGGGAAAGTTCTGGCAACCTTCTCCTTCCTCAGATGACCCCTGCCTCTACCCTCTTTCCTATGCCCCAGCTCCTCACTCAATGTCTGCATAAATGCTTATCGTTGGTAGACTCTAGGTCATGTATTGGTGCCATACGGAAGGTTAAATTGTCAACGTCTGCCTCTATATGAAAGGCGTCTCTGCCTGTGTGCTAGAAAGCCTGGAGCTGTGTGTTAAATTAGGAACATGCCCATTATGACCTGCTGAATAAGAAGCATATGCCACCCACTTGGGGCTGGCAGGTGACACCCCCTGGCAGCAGAGCTCCCACGTTGAGGAATTGAAACCCTGAGGCCAGCTTGATTGAAGACAGAGTTTTAATACACCCACACACAGGAAGTAAAGTCACAGGGTTGTTTCTTACAAGTCCCCAAACAGAGGCTCAATGAGCAGGAGGAAAGAACAGTCCTCCGTCCCGGTCATGAGTGAGCAAGAATGAGAGAGCGAGTGGGGTTGCAATCACCTAGTGGTCATTTCTAAAGATGCCCTGGGAAAAGCAAGGTGGGAACTTGTGTCAGGAATCCCAAGCTCGGGTCCTTAATACTGAGACTGTGGGTGTGAGCGGGATTGTTACGCCATAAAATGCCCAGGCGGCAACTCAGAAGGGCTGCTCTCTCATTGCAGCCTCCCACCGGGACCCATAATGGGAAATTCTTACTCTCAGAAAGAAAGTTCAGAAGCTCAGCAGCAGGGAAAAAAGGCTACATCCACTACAGAGACCGCGCGGCTGCTCGACATCAGCACGAACCCTTCATCCCACCCCTGTGCCTCTAAGACTCTAAGACAATGCTCCAAACTAATGCATCTTTCTCTGATACAGCAGAAGACTCACCCCCTTTAAAAAGAAAATAAAGGACGATTCCAAGTCCTGTTGATCATTGCATCCTCTTCCAAGTTCAAGCATGCTCTGATATGGATCTTCTGTAGCCTGTGGTCTAAACCACAAAAAGAATCACCCCCAACAGACCCTGTAGATAATACGGACATACATGGAAAGAGAAGAGGAAAATTAGTAAAAAAAAAAAAAAAATCAAAACCCCAAAAAACCTATCATGAAGCATATACTCATGAGTCAGGAAGTGAGAAGACGTGAGTGTGTGCCCGGTCCTCACGCCTGTGATTCATGAAGAGGCAGTAGCTTCTATCTGTGACCCCTCCCTCTCCCACTACCCATTCCCACTGCTTTCCACCAGCATTAAGCCACCCTGGCTCTTCTCTTGGTGGCACAGTCTAGTCCTTTGTTCTGAGGGTTCTGAGCCCTCAGAGAAGCGGCCCAACAGCGATATAGCTCTATCATTGACGATTCAGTTTTCACTGACGATTGCCTCTAGGCTTGGCGGTCTGAGGAGGCACTCAAGGGCTCCCCCGAATTCCACACCCTCCCTCTCGCCACTGTTTATCTACCACTTATTTCTCCTTCACCGTCAAGATCTACCACTTGAGCCAACCTCACAGTATATTTTTAAATGTTCCACCTGGTGGCTTGAGGATCACGAAATCTCATGAGCAGTTACTTTGCTTCCACTTGGTCCCTCTTACAGCGATGGCTTTCACATCACAGATCGATAAGACAGTGTGGGAATTTTGTCCCTGATGTGCTTCTTCCAATTAGACATTTGGAAACTGGATTGATTCAAGGGTCCTCTGGGCATCCAGAATGGGATAGGAGTAACTCTCCACATGTCGCCTGATCCCCCTACTACTCTACCCATGACGGGTGTGACCTTGGTCCATTTGCAATAGTCCCTGAAGGGCTGAGTGCTTCCCTTCTTCAATCCATAGCTGACCTATTACAAGGCTGTTGGCCTTTTTTAGGAGAGAACCAGGAGAAACATTCATTGTTCTTATCTGTGAGATTATTCCCAGATGCATCCTCGAGTGTGTGTAGCTGGGTCTTCCTTCAAGAGTACCTGAGCCTGTGGAGTGAGGTCAAGGGACTGGGTCAGGGGCTGAGACCACATCACTTCAGCTCAGCTCTGGTTGTGTTTATCAGTACATACAAATAAAATGAGGGCCTGGGCGCGGTCTCAGGGAGCTTCCTCCAATGGCGTATGTACGGCTGACCATTTCTGCAGTTCCAATTACTCCTCTTGTGCCTACGATTGTAACCACATCCACGTTGCCCAAATGGTGAGATGGTATTGTGCCTCCTGCCCCCCAGGACCCTAGAATTCCTACTCAAATCAGAAAGCCTAGATCAGCTTCAGCGTCTCTGCCAGTCTACACCTCCAGCCTACAGACACCCCCGCTGCAGTTCTTTTAGATTCAGCTCTTCCATCCGCAGAGTATTTCTCAGTGCTCTGGTGAAGGCAGTGCTCGGAGCCCTCCTGTAGAACATAATTAAGGAGTCAGAGAGGGGGTGATAAATCCACTCCAGTATTTTAATCTTTCTCATCTTGGATTTCTTCCTCTGCAGTAATCAAAAGAAGGTTGGCACCCCAACTTCATTAGTGTGAGCCTCTGGTGAAATGTTGGGTCCAGGCTTTATTCAACCAACTCAGCAAATAATCAGAACAATTTCCAGAGGTTTGACCTAGCACATTACAATCAAAATCTCTGATACATGCACACATATTGGGACAAAAAAAAATCAGCCTGTTCAATATTATGTTCTCCTCTGCTTGGACAGACACTTCGGTATCTAGTATACCCCACTTCCCCTCATCCCCAGATACAATCTTTGTGGTTATGAATTGCTTACTATTCTTTAGATATTTACCACATTTTAAAATCACCAGACAGTATATTTAAAATCAAACAACATGTTGAATATTTGTATGCCTTCAACCTGACATGTAATTGGTTCTGTACTTTATGTCTCTTTGTGGGCCTTCTCATTATTAATCCAGAGTAGGGGTGCAACATATTTTTTTCTGATGTAAATGAATAAAATCTTGCAATTCTCTTGGTATTTTAGTTTGTAATTGGTCCCACCAAGGATATCCTGCAGTGCAAGGATTGGGGAAAGGGAGCGTGAGTGCAAGTAGACATGGCTTCTCACACCAGTCCTCAGGCAGTCATAGTGGCATCTTCAAGCAAGATATGAACCTTGCAGAGAGGGGAGGAGGGGTGCTTCCACTCTCCAGGAGTCCACTGAGGTTCAGTGGTCCAGGGCCCCATGATTCATCAGTTTTTTTCTCCTGTGTCTTTATTCTGGTCCCATACATTTCCACTCTGGTTCTTCACTCCAGTAAGGACACCACAGCTGAACACCATTTGCTTCACCATACACTGTCAGGGTCCCTAGTACTGAATATCACCAGTAGCATTGCCGCTGTCACCACTCCTGGAACTTAAGTTTGCTACAAGGGCCACCGCACAGGGAGTCCTCACCTCGTCCTTCCTGGGCACTGTGAACCCCCAGTCCTAGGTCAGGTGAGGACATCTGATTGGGGAAGCCTTGGTGGTATGAATAGCTGGCATTTTCAGCTTTCCTAATGGGAAGTAACTCAGCTTCCCATCAAACCCCATAAAAGTGGAGAATTCTCCACATAGGAATGGGGCTCAGTTGCAAGGCAGTCCAAAAAAATGACAAATAGCTACCACTTCCTAGCAAAATTGAGTGTTCCCTTTACTTGCTAGTAAAAATTGGTTTCAAAAACTTAAGTTTTTTGGGTAAGATTTATTTTATTTATTTTGAGAGAGACAGAGAGTTCATGAATGTGGGAAGGGGCAGAGGGAGAGAATCTTCAAACAGATTCCCTGCTGAGAAAAAAAAAAAAAAAAATCCTTGCTGAGCGTGGAGCCCAAAACAGGGCTTGACCTGAGATCATGACCTGAGCCAAAATCAAGAGTTGGATATGCCCCAGTTTTAAAATTAAAATTATAATGAAAAAAAGTAAAAATTAAAATTTAGTGAGAAAATCCTGCTTTATTTGATCACACTGGTGATGAGGCCCTTAGAGAGCTAGAGGTTCATGATTTTCAGCTCAAGCAATTATTTATTGAGCACGAACTACACGGTAGTTACCCTGCTGGCCTGGGAATATAGTAATAATTGAGCCAGAAATTGTCCACTAGATTACTCTTTAGTGGGGTAAAGAGTAACAAATAATAATTGTTAAACAAATAATATTTGTTAAAGATAACAAATAAATACCACAAAAACCCCCCAAAATTGGAAATTTCATAAGAACAATGAAGAAAAAGTACATGGTGATGTAAGACTAGATAAGAGAAATAGGAACTTGTCTGGACCTCAGCTCTCTGTGGAAGAAGGATGGAGACAGAGAGTAATGACCCACCGAGGGGGCAAAATGTGTCTATGCCCCTAAGGTAAGAAGAAGTTCTGTAAGCACTTGGAAAAATTGGACTTGAGTATTGAAAGTATAGTGAGCAAGGTGGGGAAATACATAGCACGGCTGGGTCTGGAGCTCCGGATCTCAAATACAGCACAAGGGAAGTAATAGAACATTCTTCACATGGCTTCTTGGAAGCTTTGGAGTATAAGCCTGAACGTAATCCAAGTCACCAGCTCCCCATCCTCCAGCCAGACTTCGTGATCTGGCTGGTTAAGCTTGGGCATGATTAGATTTAAATTTTAGGGGTGACAAAAGTCTCCTGGCTGTCAGAGGAGGAGGAAATGTGGAAGTCACTGGGAAGACCCCAGGACACACTGTGGCAGTTACAGCAAGACCCAGGACACACTGTGGCAGTCACAGCAAGAGACGGGCAGTGGGGTCCATTCGTGGGTGGCAGAGCAAGGACGGCGGCAGGACCTTCCGGACGCAGAACTGAGTGGATCATCCCACAGTCACGATGCATTCTCAAATATCAGAAGAGGAGGAAAATGCTCAGGCTGAAATATAAAAAATATAAAAATATAAATCATCTTTTAAACCAAAGGATTACTTTCTGGGACATATAAAATACTCTGGCTTTGGGTTTTTTCACCCATCCTCCCCATCCCTCCCCCATGTCTTGGGACTTGTATTAGTCAGAGTTCTCCAGAGAAACAGAAATGATAGGATGTGTTCATGTAGAGATAAAGATGTATTTTAAAGGATTGGCCTATGTGATGTGATGGCACAGGCTGGCAAGTCCAAAATCTGATGGAGGAGGCTGGTAGGCTGGAGAAACAGGAAAGAGGCGCAATCCAGGTCCAAAGGACAAGGGGGAGCCCATGCTGCAGATGAAGTCTGAGGGCAGTGTCCTGCAGAATTCCTTCTTGCTCAAGGAGGTCAGCCTTTTGTTCTAGTCAGCCCTTCAACTGATTGGATGAGGCCCACCTACATTACAGAAGGCAATATGTTTTACTCAAGTCCACTGATCTGAATGTTAATGTCATCCCCAAACACCCCCCTGAAAACATCCAGAATAATGTTTGGTCACATATCTGGGCACTGGCCCAGGCAAGTTGACACACAGAGTTAACCATCACAGGGCTGCCCCTGAAACCCTGACTATGAACACTTCTGAGAACCACCTGAAGGCCCCTTGGCTCACTTGCAGGGCCCCTTGTATGAATGCTTCTCTGTGGATCCTGAGCCGTTTCCAGGAATTAGGCAGGAAAGACCTCTCTTTCCATGCAAACAGTATTCCCTGAAAGCTTTACGCCCAGGAACTCAACTCAAACAAACCTTTCTATAAACAGCCAGCCATAGGTGCCTGGGAGCTTGTGGCATCTGTCCCCAGGGACCTTCAGTGAGAGAATGTAGCCCATCTGTCCTGCTGGGCTTAGCCCCGGCACCCGCCGGTTTGTGTAGGAGACAGGGGCAGATGTTCTCTTGAGATCTCCTCTTGATCAAGGATTTGATGACACCGGCCCTTCACTTCTTCTGAATCAACAGCTGCTGATTTCATTCAAATAATCTAATTTGAAATTCTGTTTCTGGAACACAGACAGCTTCTTCCGCCCAGGCAGAACAAAGGGAGTGGAACAGGGGGCCTTAATGGGAGATATTTTGGGTGTTTCCAGGCATCGAAGTCAACAATCTGTTCACTCATGGGGGCTCTGACCTCTTATTTTGAAGGCAAACAGGAAAAACAAGCCGGGTATGAAGAATATAAATATTTTACTTTCACCAATTCCACAATCTGGGCTGAAACAAATGTTTCCACTGGACCCTCCCAACCTCCCCCCTCCCCGAACACATCTTCCAAAAGCAAAGAGAAGAATATCAGATGATAGAAAGAGATTTAGAATGTAGTTTCCTAGTTTTGAATAAATATAAGTTGGAGATGCATCTATTCGTTTTGGAGACAAGAAAGGAGTTCTCTCAGGTGTGTATAGGAGCCCTCGGAAGAAACGACGTTGTCTTTCCACGTGGGTGCTTGGCATTGGTCACGGGACGGGAGGGCACACAGGCTGTGCCCGCTCTGCGTTAGGGTCTGAAGGGCAAGTAGGTGGAAGTAGGCAGTAGGAACTAGGAACCCGAAGGCTCATGCACAGATGGCTACGCAGAGCCGCAGGTCTGTTTCTGGGTGACGCGCCTGGTCTCCTGCCCCTGGTGGCACATCCTGGGACTGCCTCTGCATGCTGTCCGTGCCTGTTTTACCTCTCCTTTTCTTTGCTGTCTGGAAACCCTCCAGGAAATTTCCAGAGGAAGGTCTGGCCAAATCCCTGACAGCAACAAGGACAGGTAAGACTGGTCCTGGTTGAGACGCCAGACTAAAGCTAGGATCGGTTGTGTGAGCTGCTTAAAAACACTGCCGGACTATTAGGATTCTTTTACACCTGATGTGTGTGTGTGTGTGTGTGTGTGTGTGTGTGTGTGTGTGTGTGACTGTGATGGGTTTTCCCATTATCACAAAAACATTAAGATCAGATTTTTTTTTACAAGGTTATATTTATTTTAGAGAGAGAGAAAGAGCGAGTGCCTGGGAAGGAGGAGGGACAGAAGGAGAGAGAGAAAGAGAATCCTAAGCAGATTCCCCGCTGAGCTCGATCCCAGGACCCTGAGATCACGACCTGAGCTGAAATCATGAGTCAGACACCCAACCTACTACAATGCCCAGCCACCCCCCAAAAATCAGATCTTTAAAAATTAAATATATAGATGATGGAATAGAGAAGATTTTGTCCCTTGGGATCAAAGTCATCGACAGCAGTGGTTCTGGAAGAGGGAATCAGCTGCCGTATGTACCACTGCCCACATCCTTGCTCCTCCCCTCTCTGGGCTCAGGAGAAGGACCGCCTTCCAGTCCACCAGGCCTTTGGCTGGTTCTTACCCGAGAAGCCTAACTATTCCATTACATCAACAGGGGCCCTGAGCACCACCCTCGAGTCAGGCATGATGTAGGTACCAGCCACATGAGGATACATTACATCCCTCTTTTTAAGGAGAACATGGTTTTGCCAAGAAAACAGATACACATTGTATCGTCATTAGTGAAGTAAAAAGGAAATGAAAAATACACTGTAGGAGAATGGATCAAGGGTACCACGGTTGCAAGGCGGTGCCAGGAAGGCTCTCAGAGGATGGACTTAGGACTGGGTGTCAGAGGGTACAAGGTGTGGGGGCAGGTGGGGGATGGGGAGACGTGCTGGTAAAGGCTGGGGGAGAAGGGTGAATGGGAGCAGCAGGGACGGAGGTTGGAAGCAGGAGCGGAACCTGGAAGCAGATGGGGAACCTTGTATAAAGACCCTGGACCCTGGCACCAAGCTAGGTGTGCACTTGTTGGTTGGCCGGCTCCATACCCGGGGCTGGGTGGGTGCCGCTGAGGAAGGGAACACCCGTCCCGGGTACAGTGCTAGACCGTGAGAAGCCCAGAGCCAGTGGCCACGGCAGCAGATAGGAGCTCGGAAGGGGGCACGGGCCTTGGTTCATTCATTCACCCCTTCACTAATTCATTGTCTACGTGGCAGGGCCCCTCAGACCTACATTTCTGTATCTTGGAGGAATTCACCTGTGTGTGCTCAGAAAGAGGTGAGAGGCTAAGGCGCATGCCTGTGGGGGGCAGAGATGCAGTTTAAATGGAAAGGCGCGAGCTTTAGCATCTCACATCTCATTGTGTCGGGAGAAACTCTCTTCACAGATTCACATCCTTCCTGTAGCACGCTCCCTATGTGCGTACCACCCACTCTGTGTAGACGCAAAGCCGCACATGGGGGGCTTTATGTATGTTTTAGGTTTTCTAGGGTGATCTTGACTATTAGTGACTCTCCTCTTTTTTTTTAAGATTTTATTTATTTATTTATTTATTTATTTATTTAATTTATTCATGAGAGACACACACACACACACAGAGGCAGAGACGCAGGCAGAGGGGGAAGCAGGCTCCGTGCAAGGAGCCCGATGTGGGACTCCATCCCAGGTCTCCAGGATCACACCCTGGGCCAAAGGCAGCACTAAACCGCGAAGCCCATCCGGGCTGCCCTAGCGACTCTCCTCTTGCAGGCAGGCCAGCTTGAGGTGCCCACTCTCAGGTGACAAATGTCTACCTTGTCCTGAGTGTGACTGTCATGGTCTGGGGTACCAGCCCCCCGCAAGTGCTCTGGTCACACACCACCAGAATAAAGCCATCCTGAGGGCTGATCCTGATCCTACAGCCCAGAAGAGGTTAACAACATCCCAGTGGCCATCCTCTTTTCCCTTCCTTTCCTTGCCTTGTCCTCCAAAAGCCTGTGAAGGCAGCCAGATGTGTGGCCTTGGGCCACCTGAACAAGCTGAGTGGAAATGGTGTGGCTTCAGAGTGAGTTGTGACTCACCTTGCTGAAGCTGCCAAATGCCAGGGTCTTAGGGTCCAGACCACCAGAATCCCCTCCGTCTACCTGCCCACCTCAGCTTAGCCCAGAAGACCAGCTCTCCTCAAATCTCTGACCCTTGGTCCTAGGGTCAGATGGGGCCGTGGCACCCAGAAGTGCTTTCATGTCAGGAACAGAAGCACGTCCCTGTAACTCTGAAGCTCTTCTGAGCATCATCCCTGCAGGGAAATCCAAACCCCCCCACCTGCGGGTGCATCTAAGACCAAGCAAGCACGAAGCAGGTGCCTGATTCTCAAGCAGCGTCTCTGCGTTGCAGCAGGTAGATGTCTTAGAGGAACACCAGGTCATCCCCAAAGGAAGGGGTCTCTCTCCCCCGGAGCCAGGCCTGGCTGCTCTCATTCCTCTGGGTACAGGGTCCTGGAGATGCATCATTTGAAACACTCACTTTGTCTTGGTTGGACAAGATCTGTGTTCTGCTATCCATATGCATCAAGCAGGCTTTGAGTAAATCCTCTTAAAAAAAGGAGCATGAGAGATGGGGGAAATCCTCCGTAAATGCCCTGAAATTGGCTCACACCCTGGGAAAGCTCTCTTTTAGGTTGGGGATTGTGTTTGTGCTACTCACCCCGTCTACTAGCAGCACCGGGAAGCTGCTGGCTCGTACACAGACTGAGGGGTCCCCAGGATTGGACCAACGCTGCTCTGTAAAGTCTACCCGGACCCGCTCTCAGCCTGGAGGGCCAGGGAAGCTGAACCAGTCGGTCACCTGAATTTCAGGAAAACTCATGATTTCAAGCCTCCTGTCAGGGCAGCTGCAGAGCCCCAGGCCAGACTGTGCAGAGGAGGCATTTCCTCTTCACTTTGCTCCTGGGCGTTCCTGGACTGGGCTCTCTTCCCCCGCAGAGCCCTCTCCCCGGCTGTCCCCTTTGCCCCCAGACAGCTCTGTGGTTCTTATCCTCAGTGGCTCCCTCTGCTCTTTGTTCAGAGGATGGCTCCCCATCACCCTAAACTTGGAAATTCTCCCAAGCTCACCCCACCATCCACACCCCTGTGCATCTCCCCCGATTTGTTCTCCACCTCATACTTATTTCTGGCTAACATGCTCTTTGCTCACTAGGGTTCTTTGTTTCTTGTCTGGCTTCATCCACTGGGGTGTGAGCTCCAGGAGGCCTGTTTTCTGTCCTTGTCCTTGCTACTTCTCTCCTGCCCAGAAGACTGCCTGCACATGGCTGTCAGTGAATATCTGTTGGTGAGATGAACAGATTTGTGGTTTCTCTGGCCACCGCACGCCTGCCAGTCCCCCCAGTTTCCTGCCACCCTCGGCCTCAAGGCTGCAGGATCTATGCACACAGGTAGGGTGGGGCCAGCCAGCCTGGACCCAGAACATCCACTCTTCACATGGGCCTCCTGGCTCCTCTGTGTCTGGAAGTGGACCGGAGACCCTCCTCCGCGGGGAACTTTGCACGGCCTGGCCATTCTTTCCAGACTCAGCCGTCCTGGAAGAGCCACGAGTTAACAAGTCTGAGCCATTTCCTCTGACTCCAGAGGTGACTGCACTTTTGAGGCCATCAATGGCCCTGTAGCCATAAGGGCTTTCTCTCTACCCTGGAAGCCCAGCGGTGGACACTTAGGTCTGAGAACAGCTAGTCCTGCCACCCTTATTACCCCCAGGAGTACAGGCGAGGGCCCCCCTGAGGACACGGAGAGGAGATCCAACTCCTTCTCAGATGCCAAAACCCAGGCCTCCAGGGCAGGAGGAGCAGAGAGAACTGGGTGGCACCAAATGCCCCACAGGGATGCCGGGAAGGAGAAAACCCCTCCCGCCACCCTGCTGGGCGTCCAGTATGCTTCTTGCTACACTCTGTCACTGGTGCAGTAGTCGGGTTTTAACATCTTTGGAGGTTTTGCAGGCACAGGATGGTTCATTGTGCCCTCATGCAAGTTCAGTTACGGAGCTCACGGCGGAGCAGAGAAGTGGACAGGGACACAGCAGGCTGGGGGGAACAGGGCCCTGGGAATGTAGACTGCCTGGGGAGCAGAGCCAGGTGAGCAGATGGACAGGGAGGGCTCCCTGGAGGAGGTGAGGTCTGAGCTGAGCTAGAAAGAACAAGAGGGAGTTGGCCCCTATCAGGGTCCTATGGCCACTCTGACAAATTACCATAAACATGCTTAAAGCTTAAAGCTTAAAGCTGCACACTGGGAGGTCAGAGGTCTGAACTCCAGGTGTTCGCAGGGCTGTCCTTGCTCCAGAGGCTCCTGAGGAGAATCTTTTCCTGCCTCAGCCACATTCTAGACCCGCATTCCCCTAATTTCTTGGCTTGTGGCCAGCAGGGCAGCATCTTCAGGTGTCCCGTGGCCTCCTCTGTGTCAGGTTGCCTGCTGCCTCCTGTTTATAGGGATGCTTTGCAGCGTATCCAGGCCCCACCTGGCAGGACAGGATAATCTCCTCATGTCAAGATCCTTAACTTAATCACAACAGCAGAGACCCATTTTCCATATAAAATGACATATCCACAGGTTCCGGGGATTAGGATGTGGATTCATTGGGGGACGCCAGCCACCCTGCTATGGGATTCACTCTTGATCTCCCATCCCAGGAGAAGCTGCTGTTATTTCAAAGATGATAGATTATCCTCTGATGCCTCCACTGCATGAGCTTGTGGGCGTCTCAGGAGACAGCTTCTGGGGCCCCTGGGGCTGATGTGACATGGAGGTGGGGGGCCTGATCTGGGGCCGCAGGGGCAGCAGGCACCTTCCCTATCACTGCTCCCCCAGCCCAGTGAGACAAGAGCCAGCAGAGGGCTCTGGAAGCAGCCCTGCAGGTGACAAGCAGCCCCGAGTATTTGAGGAAAGGGAAAGACAAAGGACAAAGATGTCTTAAAAGAAGCCCAAGATGACGCACTTGGGGTGCATCCACTGAACACAGAGCTGGGGCCTCCTAGGGGCTCCGAGTGCCTCTGGAGACAGGTTGAGGGCACTGCGGGCAGCCAGGGCCCTCACTCAGCTCCAAGGGCAGTGAGGCTGTGCTGGCCAGGTCACCAGGCCTCCCGTGGGAGCTGGGGCGGCCTACACGCGAGCCTGAGCCCTCTAGTGGCAACGCGGGCCATCCGGCCACAGTGTGCCTCACCCTCCTACCGCTGTCTGCTCACTTGCTGCTGGTCACTTCCACCGGCAGCCCCAGGCTGGGCAGGGAGGTAGAGACCCCCCACTACCTCCCACCTGGGGGCGGACACAGCTCTGGCATCTCTGGGGGAGACAAGGTCTCAGCCCATCCGCCAATCCCAGGAACCACGTCTGGGCACGGATACACAGATGTGTCCCAGCCCTGGGCGGCCACAGCTCCTCTTACCGAGTGGGGCCTGGACAGACCCGGCAACAGTGTGGCCTGCGCCCCACGGCTCTCTGCTGGTTCTGACCCAGTCAGCAGGGCCTGAAGACACCTGGCGACACAGTCTTAAAAGGCACAAGATGTTCCTTTAAGACTAAGACAAAGCAAAACAAAATAAAATAGAAAAACTCACCAGTTGGTGCAAATGTGGCCACCTGCGTATTTTGGAATTTGGAGAATAATGGGCAAAGGTCTCCGGAATTAAAAACTTTAAGAAACATGTCCCTCTTCATCCCAAATGCAAGCATAATCCTCCAGTAGGAGAAGAGACGGCCTTGCCAGAGCGTGAGCCCCAGGAGGGGTGCGGCGTCTGTGTGCTTGCTCACTGCTCACTCCTCAGCCCCCAGAGGAAGGTCTGGCACACTGTGGGCCCTTCCCACGAATATTTGTAGACCGGATGCTTCATGCGCTCCAGAGAAGCCCGCAGCACTGGCAGGGGCCAGGCTTCAACAATATCCTGGAATCTCACGGTGGAAATCCCTGGCATCCGTGGGCCACATACCCTCTTCTCACTGATGGTTTCTCTGGACCTCAGGTTTTCCTTCTGCAAAATGGAGCTTACACTCATGAATGCTTGCATCTGCAGAAGGAGTTGCCAAATATTTAAGAAATTCCAGGTGCTGGGATCCCTGGGTGGCGCAGCGGTTTGGCGCCTGCCTTTGGCCCAGGGCGCGATCCTGGAGACCCGGGATCGAATCCCACGTCAGGCTCCCGGTGCATGGAGCCTGCTTCTCCCTCTGCCTATGTCTCTGCCTCTCTCTCTCTCTCTCTCTGTGACTATCATAAATAAATAAAAATTTAAAAAAATTAAAAAAAAAAAAAAGAAATTCCAGGTGCTGAAATTTCAGAATTTCAGTTGACAGCACAACGTGAGCACCGGTGACAGCATTTGTTGCTGGGCAGACATTCTTCAGGCATCTGTGATGCTGGCCACACCGGATGAGCAAGGTGGGGCCTCACCTGGAGGGGGAGGGGCCTCACCTGGAGGGGCTGGCCACAGACCTCCCCTGCAAGTGGACTCCTTAGGAGTGTGGAGGTGGCTGCCACCGGTCCCTCCTTCTGTGTCACCTGCTGGAACCCCAAATCCCAGGAGTCCTGGAGGCTGTGCTATAATCCGCCTCAGCCTACAGCTGCCATTGCTGGTCTTGGGGACCCCCTTGGGTAGGATCGATGCTTCATCCAGTTCTACGGCCCCCACCACCGGGGAACTGGGTCTGAGGTTTTCTCCCACCTCAACACATGCAATAAATGAGAGTTGCCAGTCTGTCCCCCACCATTGGACATCTGAGCTGCCCACTATAGGCTGAACCAGACTGAGCTGGTCGTGGGGCATGTGTCCTGGGCAGCGTCCCAAGTCCAGAGGAAGGAGGTAAAATGGAGTCCCCTTTATCGCAGTGTCTCCCACATTGCCGGGCTTGGTTTCCTGACCTGTGGAACCTGCCCCTCAGCTGGCACCAATCAAGCAGCCCCCCTGGGAAGCCCTGTGGTTGGTCCTGGCATTCCCCTCCTGGAGTGTGGGGCCAGGTCCCAGTTCGGGGAGTCAGTGGGCACCCCGAGGGTTCCCCCCTTCTCTTGGGGGCATCAGAGCTCAGCAGACGTGCCTACATAAGCCAGGTGGGCTCAGAGCGGGTTCCAGGGCCACTGGGAGACAGAGGAGCCCTCACAGGCTCCAGAAGGCCGAGCCACAATATTCCAGCATCTCCTGGCATCTCCCATGCTTCACATACGGCCTTCTCACTGGCTGCTCCTGGAGAAAACCCCCAGGGGTGCTCTCTCCCGTGAGTAAGTGTGAACAGGTGCACGTACGTGTGTGAGCTCGCCGCTCCCCAGGTGCACAAATGCAGCCCGGTGGGTCCTTTACCTCTTCTCCTTCGACTTCAGGTGGGTATCGCGCCTCCCACGTGAGAAACTGGCTGTGCGCCACGGCAGTCTAGACCCCGTGAGAATCAGTGGTGATGCACACATGAGAGCCTCACTTTAGCTAATAGAGTTCTTGGACGGCTGGATATAATCACACTGTTTATAAATAAAAAGCATATTTTAGGTGCCCCAGGAGACGTGTTACTTAAGGAAGGTTTGCAGAAAGTCTTCGCTGATCCAGCTCCAATCCAGGCAACGGGACATGGACGACGACAGATGTCCCTGCGAAGAGCTCACAGACCCACAGGAGGGAGACACGGGTCCGCACGCAGCCGACGTCCGGGTACTGATGTGTGGGAGGTGCCCTCGCCTTGTGAGTTTAGCGCCGGGACTCCCATAGCTGCTCTCATTCCAGACTCATTTTTCCAAAGAAGTGAAGTTTTGATGGTGTCATCAGATTTTCTCAGTGGCACCTAGTAAATTGTTTAGCAGTCTAACAACCACCAAATACTAGGCACACCTCGATTAGGTAGAGGAGACGTGCCTAACATTGGAAAGGCTGGGATTTACGCTGTGCCTACCAGGTACTTACCTACCCAGGACCTGGGGAATCACGTGTGACCCAGCAAACGTACCACAGGCAATACACGATCAGCTACCAACGTGTGGGTGCTCGGCACATGGCTCGGGTCACTTCTTAGCGAAGTGATTCACTTTTCCCCACACACTTCATGGTCCCTAACTTCCAAATCCTAACAAAATTCCAGTAAACTGCTGTCACCTGTGGGGTTTTTTACCCACGTCTGCCAGGGCTCTGCTGTGCCAAGCACGGAGATGGCAGAGATCATGTAGCTGGAGGCAGGGGGCTGTCCTGGGCAGCCCTGGGACCTGAGACGTGGCTGGGAATTGCTGGATGGGTAGGAGTTCCAGCTGCTCTGGTTGAGCAAGCTGAGTTTGGCTGAAAATTGGCAGGACCGGGTGACAGTGGAGGCTCAGGGGTCAGACACAGAGGGAGCCTGCTCTGGATGTCATCTAGAGCCAGCTATGTGTCCTGGACTAATGGCTTAGTCTCTCTGGGCCTCGGTTTCCCCGTCTGTGAAATGGGAATCATGAAGGGACAGAGCAGGTTTGCAGCCAGAGACCCCATAGCCTATTATGAGGGTGCGGTGATGGTAGTCTAGAAAGGCCTTGAACAGGGTGGCGGCACTGGGAAGAGGGGGGCCTGCAGTTCGGGGACCTCAGTGTGTGCCGAGTCATCTTCCCGGACTCACCGAGTCCGGGAAGATGACCACGCAGGCAGCACCACGCCTGTGTGGAGGATGCAGAAGCTGGCTGTGCACTATAATCTGACTTTTTCACACTTGGAGCATCAAGATGGGGAGGTGCTTGTGAAGCATTTGACCGAGATCCTGCAAATACATCTCCCATTCCACCGTCCTCCTGGACACACACCTGTTGTGTCTGCCCTTCCTCTTTCCCCAGGCAGACCTCTGAGGTTCCCAGCCTGACATTGGAGTGCTTGCGGCCTGGGCTCGTGCCATCCTGGGTAGGGGAGTCCATGGCCCCTTGGAGCCTAGGATCGTGATGCTCATGGACTGTCACAGCAACCCCAGACCCTAACAGGAGGTGGGGCCACCTTTGCAGATGGACCAGAGTGAGGAAGAAGGGCCACTTACACTGCTGCCCAAATCATCACCTCCATGTACTAACCAGACAGCTGTGAGGCTCCTGGGTCAGTCTGGAACTATGTGAGGGGGTCCCCGAGACCCTCCTGTGCCCTCTCCCCCCTGTCCCAGCCAGCTCATGAAAACCAGTCCCATGTAGCACTCAGAGCCTGCAGTTCCTTCCCATATGAAGCCAACCCATAAGTCAGCTTACCCTGTCCTGCCTTTTCCTTTTTGTCCTGACGTTTGACATTGCCTGTCACCCTGCTTCTGAGCCACCAGATCCTCTGCTGCTGATGGGGTGATTGTTGTGTGTCCCCATTCATCCTAGTCAGGTGAGGTGGCTGCTGATAGGAACATGCCATGGGGTGGATGTCACCGTCAACTCTGAGATAGCCAAATAGAATCAGGCGTCAGTGAGTTCTTGTTTGTCACTCCTGCCAGAAAAGGGGGGACAGGCATACTTGTAGAATGGGCTCACTCTTCCTCCCTGACCCCACTCAACCTGACATTTCGAGGGTGTCAGTAAAAGCTGTGCTGCTCAGGGTGGGTGTGCCGGCTGTGGCTCCTCCCTGGGTCCCCTGCCATTGGGTACTGTCCCCATGGGGCTGCTTCTCCCTGGCAGACATGGTAACATACCTCCACCTGAATGAGGGCTACAGGAGAACACATTGTTGTCTTCCAGAGTGTTCCAGAAACCCCAGAATTGTCTGATGCTCTGAAAACAAAGGCTTCCCAATAGCCGCAAGTGTAACCCCTCCAACAGACACGTATATCCACCCTAATTCCCCCAAAGAGCAGAATTCTGTGGGACTCAGGGGCCATAAAGAAGTGGCCTTTCCAGCCAGGAGGCAGCTCCCCGAGCCCCCCTGCAGCCTGCAGCCTCTCCCCCCGACTAGGCTGTGCCCCAGGGGCCCAGGGCTCAGTGAAAGAGCTCCCCGGAGAGTGGACTGCCTTCCCCAGGAGCCAGGGTGCATCGCCCGAAAGGCTGGACCAGGTGTATCAGCTTCCTCTTGGAGCCGCCCCAGGCCCACCCGGTCCCCGCGGACACTTTATCCTTCTGTCCGCCTCGCCTCTGCTTTGTTTGTTTTCACACTTGTCATCCGGGCAGGTTTCCAATTGTTTTTCAGCAATCTTCTGTTTGAAAGAAAAGGGACTGCACCCAACGGTGTCATAAAAACCAGCGTATCAGCTGGCAAAACACAATTCCTTTTAAAGCCTGAGAATTAAGATTTTCTAGATGGCTCATGGCAGAAACTTCACAGATAAAAGCAGGCAGACGCAGACAGCAGGAGAGAGACTTGCGTAACGCAAGAGGCCCTCTCAATGTGGACGTGGGAGTGGGAAGGTGGGTCGGAGGCGTCCTTCCGGTGGCCTTTGCCGGGAGACGGACGCCGAATCCCCAGTGAAAAGAGCTTTCCCAGTCATAACGTTGGACATAGCCTGTCCCTTTCAAAGGCTTGTGTTCTGACAAATGGCAGAGTATGGAGCAGGCCAGATCGATGCCCTTTGCAAATTTTATTTTAGATAATTGAGTCACTGAATGATGATTACCAAGGGCCTCTTGCTTGTGAGTTTCTACCCCGGCAGTAGTGACATGAGGTGAAGTGGGGAGCCCTGCCCTCACGGAGCACAGCTGGGGTGCAGCCGCGAACACGCTGGGAGGAGAAGCTCTGTCGCCCTTCAACCAAGAGTCAACAACACCTCGTACATCAGACCAGACATGTCCCCCGAGGGCGGTTTTAGCAAGGGATCTCAATTCCCACTTTTGTCTTATTTTTTCCGTCTGCCGTGCTCTATTAGGGGCTGGATCTCTGCAGAGGCGAAGATGGGAAGCATCATGCAATACCCAGGCAAGACCTTGATTCCAGACTTCTCTGTTCTCTGCTCTAGCAAATTCAGGGACACTGGGAGGTTCATGTCCTATTAGCAGAATTTTAAGAATCACTATTCAGAGTAGAGGTCTGAGGTGTGCACATCAAGTCTTAGAGGTACAAAGAGGGTTATTGTTTTGGGAACGAATCCAGTCCTGCTTGGTGTCAGATGTGCCCATGAGACCCCGGGGCCACTGTCAGGTGAATGGAATCTGGCTGTAGTGAGGGGATACCGGCCAGTCCCCATTGGGAGCCACGTTGCACCATCCTCTGGAGGGGTTTGTTTTCAAAATTCTTGAGAATTCCATCATCGGCTGTAGACAGGAAAATGTCAGAATTAATCGTTCAATTCCAGCTGTATTTTGAGGACATCCCCTTGGGATGAGTTTGAGAAGATTTTCAGGTTTAGAGGAGTCACATAAGAGACCGCGAGGCAGCTTTGGTTTTGAATTTCGTTTCTACACATGGACAAAATCAGGAATCTGTGAATTAATAGGTGTATAATTCCATTAAATAGCACATGTATATGTAATATTAGGAGTCACACTAGAGCAAGGGGTGAGGAATCTATTGAGCCAGCTGGTCTACCTTCTAACCTTAGTTTCATGACTCTCAGGAGTGACTTAGAAAGGAACTTAGGAATTTGGGGGTTCCAGCTTCCAGACTGCAGTTTGCATACCTGGTCTTGAGCCTCTAATGCAGTTATTGGGGGTGCGGGAAAGGCTATTCATCCTGACACATTTAGGGTATATATATATTTTTACATGTAAACTTTCTTTTTTAGAGAAGAGAAGTTTTAGGTCCAGGGAAGAATTGAGGGGAAGGCACAGAGTTCCTATACACCCCTGCCCCCTCATATGCACAGTCTCCCCCATTATCAGCATCCCCACCAGAGTGGTGCCTCCATTGTGATCCGTGAACCCACATCGACATGTCATGATCACCTAGAGTCTATAGTTTACATTATGGTTCATTCTTGGTGTTGTATATTCTATAGGTTTGGACAAATAGGTAATAACGTGTGTCCACCATCACCTAAGAGTAGTTTCTCTGCCTTAAAAATCTCTGTGCTCCCCACCTATTCATCCCTTCTCTCCCCTATCACCTCCTGCAACCACTGATCCTTTTACTGTTCCGTGGTTTTGCCTTTTTTCAGAACATTATGTAGTTAGAATCATATAGTATGTGGCCTTCAGATTGGCTTCTTTTACTAAATGATATGCATTTAATGTTCCTCCATGTCTTTTCATGGCTTAGTAGCTCATTTCTCTTTTAAAAGAGTGTGGGATAAAATTCCATTGTCTGGATGGAGCACTATTTATTTCCCCATTCACCTATGGGAAGGACATCTTGGTTGCTTTCAAGTTTTGACAATTATGAATAAAACTGCTATCAACACTCATACGCAGTTTTTGTGTATGTTTTCTACTCATTGGGTAAATACCGAGGAGAGTAGCTAATGGAGTATATGGTAAAAATACGTTTAGTTTTGTAAAAACAACACAAAACAACAACAACAAAAAACCACAAACCACCAACCTGTCTTCCAAAATGACTGTGCTGTTTTACATTCCCACAAAGGAGATGAGTGAGGAGTGAGTGTCCCTGCTGCTCCACATCCCTCCCTACTACCAGTATCTGGTGGTGTTGGTGTCCTGGATTTTGGTTCTTCTGATAGGTAGGTGTGTAGCAACATCTCATTTTTTAAATTTTCATTTCACTGGTGGCATACAATGTGAAATATCTTTTAATATGCTTGTTTCCCATCTCTCTAGGTTTTTTGACGAGGTACCTGCCCAGACCTTTTGCCCATTTTTTTTAATCCAGTGATTTGTTACCTTCTTGTTGAATTTTTATAGTGCTTTGTGTACTTTAGATCACAGTCGTTTATCGGATGTGCCATTTAGAGTACCTTCATAACATGATGAGCCCCCATGACTGGGACACAGTGACCTCGGTTATCAGTGTTTTAAAAGAGCCTTTTCCCTGGATGCCAGTGTTGACCAGGCCACCGTAAAGGGAAAAACAGACTGTCAATCGGGTGGCTCCCATATTCCCCTGTGGATTTACTGAGCCAGCACCCAACAGCTGCCTGGTAACTCTGAGGACCTATGCCAGTGGAGGGAGAGTTCTCTGTGCACCTGCCAGCACTTCCACCGACCTCGAGGCTCAGAAAATCTCAAGCATGACTCCCTAATAACTTACTCTCAGGAAGGGTGGCGGCTATGACTGATGCTTTGCGTCGGGTTAAGTGGATTCCAGGAACTGCTTCAGCTTCTCATCAGCAGCAACCTGTCTGGCACATGGTCAATTCCATCCTCACGACTAAAACCTAACCTTCTCAAGGTTGCCAAGGACTTCCATGCTGTCTCATGCAAAGAACGCATCCATCTTCATTACATTAGAGCTTTTGGTGCATTTCCTGGACCCCTCCTTCCCTGAACACCCCTGTCCCCCCACTTTCACCCTCCCCTGGGCACTTCATACCTCACCACTCACTCTTCCCAACCCTCTTTCCTTGGATTCTCAGAATCTTCCCAATCCTGCTTCCTGTTCCTTGGCTCAATCTTTAAGGGTTGGAGAGCCCCATGTCTCAAACTGCACCCACCCTATGTGTATCATCTGGCCCCTGGCTATGAATAACCCCTAGCAGCCAGTGATCCACAAGAGTCTATCTCATCCCTGGGGCTCCAGACAACACACATCCAACTGCTTTGCTTGCTTGACTTCTCCACTTGAAAATAGACCAAGTGTCTTAAGCCCAGTGCAGGTCTGTTCTCCATAAACAGCCTCCATGGCAGTTTTTGTTAACTTGTTTGTTTTTAATGTAAGTCAGATCCATCATTCTCCTCATTAAAACACTTCAATACTGTCCTGAATGCTTGGAATAAAACCTAAACCCTGAGGTGTGGCCAGTGTGGTCCCTGTGGGCTGGTCTCTGCTCCTTCCCCAGAGCACTGGCCCCCAGGCTCAGGGCATTTCAGGCTCCTTGTGGGAGAGGGGCTTTATCACTGTCCTCTTATGGAAACCCCCTCTGAAGGAGTATTTTGCTCTTACACCTGTGTATTCATTTGCTCTGGCCATCATAACCAAGTACCACTGATGGAGGCTTAAACAGCAAAAATGTATTCTCTTCTAGTCTGGGAGCTCAAAGTCCAAAACATAGGTATTGGCAGGGCCAAGCTCTCTGGAAGCTCTAGGGGAGCCTGCCTTTTTCAGCTTGCAGGGCTCTGGGTGTCCTGCAACTCATAGCTCTTCCCATTGCCTCCTCCATACTATGTACTGTCTTAAAACTCTCTCTGCCCTTCTCCCACAAAGATGCACATGATCACATTTAGGGTCCACCTGAATGGTTTGGGATAACCTCTTCCTCTCAGGATCCTTCTGCCAGAGAAGGTCACAGTCACACATTCTGGAGATTGGGATGCAGTCATATCTTTGGGGGCCACTGTTTGGCCCCCTACACTCTCCTTTATGAGTTTCTTAAATAAACATGAACACCTTCCTGTGAGGATAAAAGGAACGTCCCATGCATATCCTATAGCCTGGTCAAGGCAGCCACTGTAGCAGCATGACATTTGAGGTAGCTTTTCTGCCTGTTGCAGGAATATCCTCCATATGAAAAGATAAGACCGTGGTATTTGTTTAGCAAACATCACTTCTGTCTTTTAGGGCAGGAGGGCAGCCCTGTGCTCAGAAGAAAGGGAGGTGGCAGCTGCCCTTGCAGGCACAGCTGCTGGATGGGGTGATCTTTCCCCAATGGGATGAGCTGGGGAAGAAGAGGACCTGGGGGGACGGTGTGTCAAGAAGCATCTGAATGGAAACCACAGGATGTTTCCTGAGTAGGGAAATGCAGCAGTGGGTCAGTGGTCCTCGTCTTCCTTCATCTGTAGTGGGATACATCGACCCCCCCACCCATGACAATCACCTCTAGATCCCTCTTAAGTGGGACAGCTGGGGAAAGAGGGAGGGGGTTTTCCATTGTCTGAGATCCTCATGGGGCTAGCCTCCTGGCTGCCTGGCTGCTCCCTTCCTGGCACACATGTCTGTGTGCCACTCAGAAGTCCACTCTCTTGGGACATGGGGCCCATGAGAGGGCCTACTCCAGGTCTAGCTGCTGTGCTCACGTCCTTAGGGGAGAAGCCTACATGAGAGACAGTAGGAATACAAGTTAGTTTATCGTACTGTGGAGTAAGAAGGTGCAGACCCTCAGTGGGGAGGAGGTGAATGCTCACTTCTTCCTTCTTGCTGGAAAAGCAAAATGCAAATAAGTCCTCTGAGAAGCACTTCCTCATATTAAGATTTTTGGGTCATGTTCTAGAACACACAAGGAAGAGGGAAGGATACACAGATGGTGAATTGGGGATTAACCAGGCAAGTCCTCCACTCTGCCCCAGACCAGAATTCTGTACAACCACAGCTTAGGCTGTAACCACACTGGGCCTTTCTTCCTTTAAAACCCCTAGAGATGAAGTGTGATCCAGTAAAAAACAAAACAAAACAGGAACTTTAGAAACAGACAGAAGTTCATTCCAAAAATACCTAATTGTGTGATTATACAAAGTTATTTAACTATTTCCTGAGCTGAAATAAATGGGAGATGTGTTCCTCATCAGGCTGTTATCAACAACCAGTTGTTACTGAATTTGAAAATGTGTCATCCAAACCCCATGATACAAGCACTGAAATGTGGTGGCCTATCCTCCTCCTCAGCGTGAAACAGGATTAAGCAGTGAAGGTGAGCTGTCTGTGAGGAGTGGTCCCATGCTTTCCACACTCAAGAGCTGTATTTTCTTCTCCATCAATAAGCACTCAATTTTTATGAACTTTAGTAATAGAAGTTGAAGGAATGTTTATACAGCATATTAAAATGTTGCTCAGAAATAACACATTTTCCCCCAATCATTTAAGATGAGATATTGGAAAGTCTTATTTTAAATGTTGCCGTCTAAATACAGCCTTTGATAATGAAACCAGACAGAAAGGATCGAGCCATCTGTGAATTCTTAGGTGGCTCTTCTGTACTTTCGCTTTATTCTGCAGCATGGAGGCCTTTAAAGGCAGGGCCTTATTGGATCATCTTTGAGGTTACAAGGGTACTTGGGGGTGGTGGTGCCTGGTTACATGCTCGTTGCATGACCCGAGCACATGTCTCCTGGGGAAAACACATATACCCCAGCTCCTGCCCAGACAACTATGCCCCTGCATTCATTACAGAGACTGTTTCAGTTAGAAATCCTCTGGTCACAAGTCACCAAAACCCTATGTCACACAGTCCAAGCTGAAGCAGGTCATTTATGAGGCCCCCTGATGCCATGGTCCACAGGTTGGCAAGCCTCCACACCAGACAGCTCAGCAATACTTTGCAACAAGCTCCTTGGGGCTGCTCAAACAGAGCACCTCCACCTGGGGAACTTCAGTGGCAGGGATTTGTCAGTGTCAAGTGCCAGCGTCACAGTGCTGGCAGCTAGAGGTCTGAGATGAAGGTGTCCTCAGGGCCATACTGTCTCTGGAAGCTCTTGGGGAAGATCCCCCTTGCTTCTCTCCTGGCTTCTAGGGGCTTCTAGCAATCTTGGTTTTCCTTGGCTTGCAGATTCATCTTTCCAATCCCTGCCTATTTGCCATGTGGCCATCTTTCCTGCGTCTGTGTGTCTCCTCTTCTTAGGAAGAAGGTCCAGTGTGACCTCACTTAACCAATCAGATATGTAAAATCCTCACATTCAAAGGTCCCAGGTGGGCATGAATTTGGGGGGACACAAGCTTGACTTTCTGAGTCTCCCCTCATCATTGCAGAATGATTGCCCAGCCAGTGGCCACTAGGGTCCACCTCTCTGTAGCTCATCCCATGGGAGACACTGGAGTCTGGGCTCTGCCCTGCCTTTCCCAGAAGATGCTCTGGCGTCACCAGAACCAGGCTAGCTTTACTCTTGTGCCCTTCCTTGAACAGATCCCTGTGACCAGAGAGGTGAGAATTGTCACCTGGCTGGAGCTGGTCAAGGCCCCACAGGACCCCCGAGAGAGCACGAGATGGGACTTCCAAAAGGAAATAAGGGTGTCCTCTCCCTCAGACAGGAGTGCATGGTGGGCAGCAAAAATCAGGTGCCCAGGGGAGAAAGGGAAGGTGACAGCCCTTACAAATATTAAGGACACCAGGCAACGGGGCATCCCTCCAGCTGCCAGGTTGAAAAGAAGCCCCCTCCTCCATCCACTGCAGAAGGGCCTGACCTACTGCCTGAATAATTTAAATGGCAATTAAGAGGAGCTCTGGCAGCAGAGACAACAAAAGGGCCCTATAGACCCAGGCCCCTTTCACCCCACCCCAGGAGTAATCAGGGGCCTGGCTTTGTCTTTCCCAGAGCCTGAGGCGGCTCTCTATTACCAATTGGCTTTGTTCCCTTCACAATCTCAGGTGCTTTTCTTTGTTTTCAAATAAATACAAATCCACAGCAATGAATTATCATTTCACCTTAGTGCAATTAGAAGAGAAAACTGTGCGGGTGGGAAGGTAGATAGTTGCCTGCCCAGAACTCCCCAGTGCCTCCTGCTCCCTTCAGCCAGGACGGAGTGGGTGAGAACCCAGAAAGAAGGTCTCTGGGCTGGCTGTGGAGCCTGTGGCCTGGGCTGGATGTTCTTGTCACCCGGCAAACCGGGGGGCTGCCTGCCTCACCCCCGACTCCAGCCACCAGCTCCTGCCTCTGCTTCCCTCTGCCCAGTAGCTCATCTATCTGGGGATCAGCACACAATGACAGCTCCTCTTGGACTACCAAGGTCAAAATCCTCTCTGGGCAAAATCCTCCACTGCATGGTGTCTGGGTGCTCCCAGGCCACGGCAGGCTGTGCTTTGCAGAGGGACAGTCTAGGGGGGATCACACTCACATCCAGAGCCCGATTGCTCACACTGGAAGGACATCCAAGAACGGGAGGGGCTCCTGTGCAGAGATCAATCCATTCCTGTTTGGGGTGCCCATCCCCCAGGTGCCACGTCATGGGGCTGGTGCCACAGGTCCAGGTAACAGGAGCTCTGGGGGAGGGGTGATGCTGGAGCCACACTTATGGGGGGGCCCTTTCCAGCTGGCCCCCTGCTGCATCCTGCCCCCCTCCCTCCCCACCCCAGGGCCTCAGCTATAGTGGCTCTGACGTGTCCACACAGGTCTCCGGATGATAGCATGTGGACCGTTGGACCTGCCAGGGGCATTCAACCCTGCTCTGTGTCAGCCTCATCACCTGGAAGGTTCTCCTGTCAATGAACTGGGTGAATGCAGACCCCCAGGCAGGGAGGAGGGGAGGAGGGGCGGGCCCGCTAAGTAGAAGCACGAGTTGTCAGGTGCCCAAGTGGGGGCAGTAAATGAACAGTTTCGCTGTAAATCAGGTTTATGCTCTGCACTTTACATGTAATTGTTAGATTGCTCTAAAAATAAGTAACCGATAAAATGAATAATGATCCAATTTGCCTCATCCCTGACTTGGTTTGAACCAAGAGCTGACATAGACACTGTCGCTTTCACACTCGTCATTTGGCAGCGGCAGAGAAAACGCTTTTATTCCACCGGGTTTGGGGTCCGCTGCAGTGAGGGAGTCGACTCTGAAGTCAGCCGCGGCTCCGAGGGCAGGTGAGTGCAGGGCACCTGCCCCGGGTGCTGAGTCAGCCACCCCTCTGCCGCCGGTGCTTGGTGCTGTCCCTTCCTGGCTCTGGCCGCCCCTCCTCACTCCGGGCCTTGACTTGCCGACCTTCACACTGAACTCGTGCCTCCTCGCCTACTGCTCGGCTGCTCGTTTGGGCCTTGGTGGACACTCCCAGTTACCTGGACCCAGAGGATAAGCCCCAGACCTAGAACCTTACTGACAGGCGAGCACAGCCTCCCTGGCCTCCCCGAGGGCTTGGCCTCCAGCCACGTCGGCCTCAGTCTCTTTCCTGGACTGCTGTATGCATGGGGCTCTCATGGATGTTTTGGGGTGCTGCGGAGCCAGGGGGGCCTGGAACCTGGACACCTGCTTGTATGGCCGCTCCACACTGCACATGTCCTGTTCCCCCTGTAACAGAGGACCAACAGCAGCCCACAGAGCCGTGGCGGGGGTGGGCTGTACACAGTGTGCCGGAGCCCAGGGTCGCTCCATTTGTTCAAATGGGTTGGAAGAAAACCTTACCCTTCTGGTTGTGACTTTTCCAAGCGGCGCTCCCACTTCCACGAGAGCTCAGAGCCAGCCTGCTGAATGTGCATTCCGATAACCAGGGTGTGCAGGTGGGTAGCCACCCCAGGAAGAGAGGACCACGCCAGAGGCACAAGGATGGTGACACCCGCTCTTGCTTTCAAAGCACCAAGACCACAGCAGAGTTTGCCCCAGCTGCAGGGAGCTGGGGGTGGGCAGGAGGGTGCAGGGTGTGGGAGAGTGGAGGGGTCGAGGAATCATGGGAACTGGGCCCCAGAGCTTGGAGAATCCAGAGTAAGTAAGCACTGGAGAGCTGATGAGGATGGTGGGCTGCTGGGGCCAAGGGGACAGGGTGAGCAAAGACCCCCAGGTAAGAAGCCCCAGGTTGTGCAGCAATGTGGCAGGAATTCATTGCATAGAGCATTGGGCAGAAGCTGGCAGCGAGGAGCTGAGCGGGCGGAGAGTGTGGACGGCTCTGCTCCCTGTGCTGCCTCCACGTCGGGGTGCTGGGGAGCCACAGCCGAGCCAGAGAGAGCAGAGGCATGTTCATTCTGGGCCCTGAGGAGGGGAGCTGTGGAGGGGCTGGGGAAGGCAGGGAGACTGCAAAAGTGAGTCGGGGATAGCTGATGAGCCCTGAACCCAGGCAGAGGGTGGGAATGGGGACCAGGGAGAGATAAAGAAGGTCAGATTGCAACATCTGCAGACCTGGTCACGAAATCAGCAGTGAGGAGGAGAGATGGATGAAATACATAATGATACTGGGGAATATGTGACACCTGTCCCTAACAGCAAGGACCACGCACATGCAGCGTGCAGTTTTGCAAACACAACCTCCACCGCATTCATTCATTCATTCATTCATTCATCTGTTCATCCAGTGCTCAGGTTTTGGGCATCTAGTCTCAACCTCCCTCAATCTTGGAAACCTGGGAGATGAAGGCAAAGCTCATGGGCCCCAGAAGATCTTGTTCTAGAAGAGGAAACATGAGCAGACAGGTGCCCACAGACCCTGCAGTATGTTCTGTTCACATACAGGCTGGCTCTGTTGGGGTGCAGAAGGCGGTCCTCCTCTCCACTGGGCAGGGATCTGGGAAGAAGCCAGCAGCCAGGAGAAGGAGGTGCAGGGAGAGCCCTGGGGAGGCAGAGATGGATGCGGCCCGAGAATCCGGCTGGGTGGCAATGGCTTGTTCCACACTCGGTAGAGGGAGCCTGAGCACCCCAAGGGGGCATCCTCCCAGTGGGCTGAACCTGGTTCTGGAGACTCCAGGGATTAGTGCAAACCAACCTGCATCATCCCCCAGGCCATGGTACTAACTCTCTGCATCTCCCTCTGGGCCACCCTGATGCCCAGGCTCTCCCAGTGCTGTGCCCAGGGGACATAGCTGCTCGTGGGCATCAAGAAACAGAGCAGCCCCCAACCCCCTGCACACTCAGATCCTGTATCAGAAATAGGGGCGAAGAGCCGGCCAGGTGGGGCCCACAATCCAGCGGAGGATGGGCTCCCCATCCCACCACACCTGTCTGTGCAGGAAGCCATCAGAAGGCTGTTTTGATTGGCTCATTTCAGCAGGGCTCGTTATTTTTACAGGGAACAATTTCTAACAATTTTCCTTGTCACTCAGGGCGGTTGTTACTAGCTGAGTTCCTCGGGCCGTTATAAATACATTATCAGACACGTTCAACAAGCCCTTGCAAGGTAAAAATAATTCCCTTGGCATTTGCATTGTGGGACACAGATGTGAGACTGAGTTTCGGTGAGACGTTTGCTGTTCTGCATCATCTCTCCCCAGGGGGATGGGGGCGGGGGCCAGAGCCCCAAGGGTCTGGGTCCAGGGGACGGGGGCTCAGTAAGCCAGGAAATGTGAGCCCCCCCATTCCCTCTCCCGTTTGTGGTCACAGGTTTGTGCAGGGACTGAGCGCAAGTGAGGTCAAGCCACTGAGATGGGACAGGGCTCCCATGCGCTCCAGACTGGGAGACCCAAGGCTGGCGGCACCTGCGTCCCTTGCCTTAGAATCTCCTCGGGACTCCAAGCAGGCAGACGGACTGTCACAGGCAGACCTGCTGAATTTGGGTTCCTGGGAACCAGGCCAGGGAATACTCCCAGGTGGTTTTGGAGCCCAGTGAAGGATGAGACGCAGACAGGATGTGCACACCCACATCTCCATCAGGCTGGGCAGGACAGAGCCAGCCTCACGGTCTCGATCCAGCACGTTTCAGCTGGTGGTGTGGGTGGCCAACCTTTACTGAGCTTGTTTTGTCATCCGTAAAGTGGGCACAGTAGGGTTCCCTGTTTCCCATGTAGGATTGCTTAGCATTCAGTTTGTAAAACAGCCCTTCATGGGCCCCCGTAAGCACGGTGTTCTGATGAACCAATCACGGCGGTGGAGAGCACGGTGACACAGATCAGTGGGTCCATTGTGCGGAGGCTCACTTGTTTTGTGTCTTTCTGTTTGTGTCCGGTGGCTGGAACACCAAGGGCAACATGCAACAAGGACATTGGGCTTATCTTTATGGGGCAACTAGTACCGCGTGTCCGTGGGCCATGGCAAGGGGCTGCAGGAGGGGGACTTATGCATGGGGGGTGGGGACCTGGCTCCTTCTTGGAGTGTCACCAGAGAAGAGCTTTTAGGGAGAGGATAGAGCTCCAGGCGGTGGAGATGGCCACAAGTCTTTGTGTCAAGAAGACAGGTCGGGGTGGGGTGGTGGTGGTGGAGGGCAGACAGGTAGGGCATCTGGCAGACAGGTAGGGCAGAGCAGGACACCATGACGGAACTGCTTGTGGAATCTCATTCTCTCAGACCCTCCATAGTGGTAGCATCCTGCACTGGTGCGAAGCTGTTCTGCTCCATCCTCAATCACCACTGACCGTGCTCTGGTTTACTCAGCGCCAATTGTATGCCCAACACCGTGCCAACACCTTAACTCGTGGCATCTCTCAACAACCCTTAGTCTTCATTCCATGGATGGAGGGTCCACATTTGGAAAGTTTGAGCATCTACCCAAGTTACCGTACACAGCCAGCCTGTGACTGAGCCAGGGCCCGACCCAGATCCTTCTGCGTTCAGATAACAGGAAGAGTGGTCACCTAGAAGGTCGGGGATTAATGGCAAAGGAGCATAAAAAATTTTCCAGAGTGATGGAAACATTCCATATCCTGGCTGGGTGTTGGTCATACGGGTGTACACACAGGTCAGAGCTTGTTGAATTGTGCACCTAAGATCTTAGCATCCCACGGTATTATAAATATAAAAATTTTTATATTATAAATATAAAAAACACCCTGATTGAAGACACAGCAATGACGTAGGTCTCAGGTTCCCTGCGTCAGAATGGAATAAGCTGCCGGGAGATTCCAAAGTCTGAAAATCTTTGTGGCAGACAAGCAGGCGGATTATTCAGTCTGCCACCCAAACTGGGGCATGTTTCAGGGTGAAGGGGGCACTAAAAATAATTACAGGTATATGTTTTTGAGGTATTTTTTAACTATGTGGGTTTTATTATATTTGTGGACCCACTGGGATTTTTCTAAAGAATAACATTTTTCATTAGAATGTTAACATTTAAATTTTTTCTGTAAAACTGCTTACGCCCTTCCTCAAAGCTGTAATTTTTTTGTTAGTACATTTGAAATTGTTGACACCTTAAGATGACTCCTCTCTGTTAGACCATAACATTTTTAATTGAGATAATTTTCTCTCTGCAGGTGCAGGGGTACCTGGTAAGCTCAGAGCAAATTCAGCTCCATGGAGGAGATGTTCACAGCTATTTTTTTCTCTGCATTGAGATGTGTAAATATTTCACCCAAATGCATCTACAGAGTCTGGCTTCTTGCTACCACCCAGAGAAGCTTTCTTTGACAAATATTCTTACAAGATAAAAACTCGTCAAATAAATTGTTTTGCTGTTGTTCTCATGTATGATTGTCTTGAACGTTCCTTTATATTTAGATGCAGCAAACTTGCAGATATTTTAATTTTGTTCCATTTTAGTACAGGATACTAATTTGCTTAATTAAAATTAGAGCTTCATTAAAAGATGCTGTCTACTAGTTGAGCTATTCCAAAGCACAATCCTATCATTTCCAAACCAAATCCTACATATTGTCAGGATTTGTCTTGATTCATTTCTCTCCACACACCCCTTCCTCTTGTATATTGATAAATAAAACGTCTTCCTGTTTGCAAGCTTTGTTTTCAATAATTATAATTTTCTCAAAGGCTCCAAAGCGGGAGTTGCTGTTGTGATTGTCATTGTTGTTAACTGGTTTGATGCAACCAACAATTCAGAGGATTTATTTATAAAAGTTTTCATGCCATCACAGGACACTCAGATTGATTTACAAAGAAGCTCTCCAAAGGCTCACACATTTCCACAATCTTCTTTATGGTAAACAGAAAGAAGAGCACAAATTGCCACATGGAAGAGTATTTTTTTTTAATTCATTTTAATTCAGTATCTTCTTGTTCTAACATGTTGCTATTTAGTTACTTTGAATGCATATAAATATTTATAATTTGTCAAGGACAATTTCTGGGATTTGGTTGTTAGATTGTCTCAACTCAGTGGACACAATTTTGAATTATGCGTTCCTCCTTCCTTCCTGTTCCACACGTTTCTTACCATCAGAACATGGCTTTTATCCTGAAACTTTTATCACACACGTATGCATACTATCACCGCAATAAAACAAATAATTTTATCTTCAGCGAGGAACTTCTTAAGTGAATTTGCAACAGCGCTCACAATAGTCTCAGGTGTGTTGCCTCCAACAGGATGAAATTCTGAAAGCTGCATTTTCGGTTCATAAGTGGGATTTAAAACTTTGAGCGGTTCTCGGAATTTACTGATTTCCTGTCTCAAGTATCTGATGTCATCCTTTAATATGAGCTTCCTTGACGAGTTTACAAAGTCTTTCTTCTGCTAGTGGCACTGGCATATGAACCGCTAACTGCTCACCTTTCACGCGTGCACAAGAAAAATTAGAAGCTGAAATGAGCAGACTGAGTTTGGAAGCACAGCCTGTAATCTAAAAGAAAAATGATGCTACAAGGCATGATGTGCAGGAGAACTGCAGCCACATATGGTGGGATCCCAACTCGGGGCAAGGTCCTCCTCAAGCCACCACTAACGTTGGCTGCAGAAGCTGCTGTGTGATCGGCGTCCTCGCTAGGGTCCGTGGACAACGTGAATGAGCATTTTGTGCAAACTCCAGCTTCAGCATAATTTTAATGACCATGAGGAGTTCAGTACTTGGTTTTCAATAAACGTGTACTTTCATTATTTTAGCTCATTGCTGCCAAAGGGGTTTATTGCAAAATTTTAAAAGCATTAGCAAACAATAAAATGAATACTTGGTTGCGTCTTTATCCTTGCAATAAAGAAAGGATCGTTTGTGGCAAGAGCATGCCTGCAGGCTGCTCCCTGTCTGTATGTTCTACGGCAGGACGGCTTGGCTTGCCTCAGCCTTCATGTTTGGTTTGTAAAGTCCTACCGATCCCAGTGATTGACTGCCAACTGGGGACTTTGAGGAGTTTGGGGTGTTGGCACGGACCATAGCACACCTGGCTGTCCACCAAGTGTTGCCCCTGCTGGGAGGCAGGAGAGACAGACATGGGGTCTGGAAAGGGTCGAGAACAGGCTATCATCACTGGTGGTCTCTCAGCTTGGACCACATGTTATTTTAAAATGCACCAGCTACAAGACCATCACAGAAGCCAGGGACAGAAAGGTGGCTTTACCAGACTACACTTACTTTAATGTGAATGTTCACTGTGATGTTTGGTTAGAAAGTGAAAAATCTGGCACAAAAGCCAAACTGACAAGGTGCAGTGGCAACAGGTATAGACCAGGACTAAGGTCACTGCTGTGACCACATGTTTGTGTGACCCCCAAATCTATGTTAAAATTCTAAGCTCCAGTGTTTTGGTATTTGGAGGCGGGCCTTTGGGAGGTAATTAGGTCCTAAGAGGGGTCCCTTGTGAGTGGGATTGGTGCCCCTATAAAAGAGAGCCCAGAGAGCTCCTTCACCCTTGTAACGAGGACACCAGCCTTTACCAGAGGCTACGAGCCTGGATCTGTCAGAACCAGTGACCTGCGGCGCTGTGTGCTTTACAGCCAGACTCAGAGCGCTCCCAGCATGACTCTGGAAGAAAAGCAACCCAAACTCCCTGAAGTGACAGAGTGAGTCTTCACCCTGCATCTGGGCTGCCTGGGGTGCAGCTAGCCCCCCATGGGCTGGTCCCTGAACCCAAACCTCGTGTCTGGGGCTTCTCCTGACCACTCACAGGTCAAGATTCTCACTATAGGATCTTGATCCTCACAGGCGCTCTTTGCACGGGCAGGCCAGGCTTATTCTCTATCCAGCTGTTTCCTCTGTTTAGCCCCAGATGTCAGGGCCTGGTGTCTTGGCCTCATCTGGGAGTAGTTTTTCTGAAGCTTTTCATAGCATTGTCCCTTGGGCCCAGACTCTTTCTGGGCTCTTCCCTTTTCAACACATTGCTCCTGAGGCCACCCAGGGGGCCTTCTCCACCCCAGCCACCAGAATGGGGGAGCCCATGGAAGGGCTTCTTTGGGAAGGTTTGATGGCAGCCAGGCCACCTCTCTGTCCAGCATCTGTTGGCTGGCAGACACACGGCCTTGTCTACAGAAAGGGAGGCCAGGAAATCTGGCTGGCCACGTGTGCAGAAGGAAAGGAAAGGAAGGAGGTCTCTGTGAATACACAGCAATTTCTGGAGCCCTCTCCTCTGGCCTGTGATCATAGCCAGGTGGGATCCCACTGGCCCTGCTCTGCTTATGTCTCTTCTTCCTCATTGTGGGAAGAAGAGCTTCTGGGGTGCAGCTCAAGGGACATTCTCATCAGGACCCACAGCATGTTCAGGGGTGTGGTTCCCTGGGAGGGATGCTGTGCAAACACCACCCGCTTTGGGCAGGTCACCCCTCTTCCCCCTAGGTTTTGCAGGTGAACAAATTGAAGCTCAGATGCTTTCTCTGTTTCTGCCTGGGTCACATGGCTGCTTCTCTCAGGTTAGAGCTTTAAACCCACGTGTGCCTGACTCCAGAATCCATGTCCAGGTCACCTTTTGACTCAACTTGCTGTCCCTTCCCTGGCTTGCTTGGGGACAACCCCTGCCCTCTGTGTGGAGCCTCCGGTGTCCCCTAATCCCCATGACCAGCACCTCTGTTTATTTGTCTGGCTTCCCCCTAAGACCCTGCTTCCTCATTCCTGAGGCACAGCCAGGGGACCTGAAGTAAGTGCATCTCCCTCCAGGCTTCCTGCTCATGGGCAGGAGCATGGGAGTCCCATCTGGGGAAGGAATGCACTTGAGATACTTCTGCTGCCCTAGGAAGGCCACATCCGTGCACCTGCAGGAAGCAGACACTCACGGGGGGCTAGGCTCACAACAGAAAATAAATCAATACCTCCCCAAGGCACATTGCACGCAGACGTGCGTTGAGAGAGGATACAGGACAATTTGCCCAAATTATAAACAGGAAGACTTTCCAGACAGATCCATGGCAATTAATGGAGATGCTTTCATTCCATGTGTTTCTGTGACGAGAAGAGCAGATGCAGAGCAAGCCTGTAATCCCTTCTCTCCATGACCATCCGGTCTGTAAATGACCGAAAAAACTGAACTGTCTTATGGGAGACTGCCCTTCACCTTCTCACTGATTGTGCTTTGATTGAGCACCTATTATGTATGTGGCAGAGCCAAATGCACGGTGTTCTGGGGCCTGCCCAAGTGAGTCCAGGGAGAGAACAGAGGACCAGAGCTAATCCCAGAGAGGTGATCAAGTAGCTTCAGGGGATTTCCTGCCAAAGTCTCCTACTACCCCTAATGTCATGTGTGTGGCCTGGGGAGACCCCACCCTTTCATTCGGCAGAGGTTTACCAAGCAATTGTGCTCCCGGACACCGGGATGGTGTTTAGAGACACGGCACTGCTGCCAAGACCACTCATGTAGGGGAAACAGGACAGGTAATTACAGAACCTAGTGCAGGGAAGGTGCTGGCACCTGTGCTGCGTTGAGGGGGTCTTTAAATTTGGCCAAGAGGTGAGTGGTTAGTGGGGCTTCCTGATGAAGGCCACCCGTGCTGATGCTACAGGGAGCAGGGAGGCATGGGAGCCAGGACATTAGAGGACCGCCTCTGGAAGGTGTGGGGGTACAGACAGCAGGCTGTGTGCTGTTGGAGCTTGGAGCCCAAGAAGGGCATGCCCGGTGAGGGCGGGGTCTGGGAGAAGGCAGGGTGGGTGGTCTGCATCACCAGGGGTGGGTGGGGGACCCGTTCACTGGATGTCCTCATCCTGGCTCTGCGGGGGCAGGATGGTGGAGAAGACGTGGACCCCCCCTCCTGGGGCAGAGGCAGAATGAGTTCAGTGATCGGGCTCACTCAGGGGACCTGCCATCCGGGGATGGTAGTGATCAGATGCAGCCCGCGTAGGTCCGCACAGCCGACTGTCGGATAGCCACTTTCGTGGTGAGCAGGTTGGAAGCTGGAATGGGAGTGGGCAGGAGTGTGTCATCACGGGCCTCGGCGAAGACTGCAAAGCAGGACTCCTCTTTACCTTCCTCTCTCCAGGCGGCCTGTTTGCCAGCGCACCTGGCCCAGGAGGGGCAGGGTGGGAGAAGGGACAGCAGCCCAAGATAGTTCTCTTGGCCAGCCCAGGGGATGGATGGCAAGGAAAGGCTGGACACCTGGCGGCGGGGGCGTGGTGGCCTTGGTCGCCCCCTGCGTGCAGCACCCGCCCATGCAGCCTGTGATCCCTGTGGGCTGGCGGGGGCTGCTCCTCCTTCCAGAATGCAGCTAGGAGCAGCAGCCCCTGGGGCTTCCTCTGTGGCCGCAGGGGATGAGCAGCTCCACCTCCACCAGGCACGGAGGAGTCGATGTCCTCACGGCTGTGCTGGGGACGGGCAGCTCGGAAGCTGGGACCAGCCGCACATGGACAGTCAGCCGACCGTCCCACCACCTACAGGGACATCGAAGACACTCCAAAAAAAAGCTCTGCATTGCCAAACAGCGTGCATTTAGAGATGTTCCAGGATGAGAAGTCGCTGGGTGTGGGGACACTGGCCGGGGCCACCTGTGCATGGCCCTCGACGCCCCTCCTGAAGTGGGCTCCATGGGGCGGGCGGGCCTGTCGTTGCATGCGGGGGCGGCGGCCTCCCTACCTCCCGAGCAACCGGCCCCTGGGGCTCTCGTCAGAGCCTCTCGCTGAGTTCTGAAGTAACGGGGAAGGATTTTTATTGTGCCACTTCAAATTAAAATCTCTCCATTTTGTGGAATTGTCAGCTGCTGGAGGAAATAAAACTGTTTGTCGGCTTAATCATTTAAGTACGACGTCTCAAGATGGGTGGTGGCGTGCCAGGGAGTAAAAGGTGCTCCACTCCCAGCAGAGACAGATCACGGAAATGACGGGGCCCCATAACTTTGTGTTTGAGGGTTTAATGGAACAGGCCTGCTCTGCATTGATGAACAGCTCCGGCAGAGAACAAGGCCTTGGGCTTCTGGAGGGGAGGCAGCCGGCCTCTGCAGATAGCTGTGTGCATGGGGGCGGTGGTCCCAGTCTGCTGGCCGCTGTAGCAGAACACCACAGCCCGCGAGCTTAGGCCACTGGCATTTATTGCTCACAGTTCTGGAGGTCGGGAAGCCCCTAGATGGAGGTATCGGCACATTTGGCGCCTGGTGAGGGCTCGCTTCCAGGCTTGCAGACGGCTACCATCTGGCTGTGCCCACACACGGTGGAGAGAGACCCTCTCTCCTGTCTCATCCTATAAGGGCACTAATCCCATTCACAACGGCCCCCACCCTCAGGACCTCCCAAAGCCTCTACCTCTTAACACCAGCATACTGGGGATCAGGGTTTTGATGTATACATCTGGGGGCGGGGGGAGACACTAGTCTGTAGGGTCACCAGGACAACACCGGCAGGAATGTCATCCTGCCACCCCCAGCAGCCAAAGCCTGCTGTCTTATCCGACTCATCCTCAGGCATTTGGCTCTTGCCTCTAGGCGACCACGGCTATGACTGAGGACCCCACTGGCAGGCAGAGGAAAGCAGGGTGACAGATGTCAACATGTCTGAGTCCTCAAGAAGATTGCAAAGCAAGGGGGAGAGCCTGGCCTCTGGAGATGGATCTGGGCTCCGGTTCCTGCTCCCTTGTTTGTCACCAGCTGTGAGATACAGGATGCCCGGCTAAATTTGAATTGCAGATAAACCACAAGTACATTCTGATGTAGGTATAGCCTGTGGAATATTGGGGATATATTTATAAAAAAAAAATACGTGTCGTTTATCTGAAATTTAAATTCAACAGAGCGTCTTGTGTGTTATCTCACAATCCTAGACCGAGGAAGGCCTCATCTCATCTCAATTTCTCGGGTTCTTCTTCCCCAAAAGAACGTCCACTTGACAGGAAAGGATGGTTCCAGGGGACGGGGCTGCAGACCATAGGCAAGACCTCTCAAGCTAACATTGAGTCTTGCTTGCCCTCCCAGGGTCCCAGACATACAGGAAACAAGCAGATAGCCACACAAGGGGACGGGGCAGGCCCAGGTGTGGGACAGTGCTGCCCCTGTCAGTGCGGGCCAGCCAGAGCACTGTCCTGGGGAGTGGGAGGTGGGCTGGACAGGAGCAGATAGGTGCAGGCGCTGAGAATGGCCCTGGAAGCAGAGCAGAGTCTCGAGTCCAAGCCTGGAGGGGACAGTGTCTGCAGAGCTCCTCAGGCTGGAAACGGAGGACGAAGCTCAGTGTGGGGAGGCCTTTGCTTCAGTTTTCCGAGTGGACAGGAAGTGAGGGAAGCAAGGCCCTGGGGATGCCCTGGGGTGGGGAGGCCTGAGGTGGGCTGGGGAGGTGCCCAGGGGGGTAGGGTAGGGTGAGGCCTGGGGCGGACCTGAGCAGAGTGCAGAGTGTCTGGGGGCATCCTGGGTTGGGCAGTACAGGGGCAGAACAGGGGTCAGGCCAAAACCTCCAAGGTTGCAGACAGTGATGAGGGGTCCAAACATGGGAAGGAAATAGCCCAAGGAATGGACTGCCCTGGGACATGCTGTGCGGGCAGGATTCTGAGATGGCCCCACGATGGGGTCATACCCTGAGTACAGCCAGAATCTGTGACTAGCTTCTCACCCATAGACTACATACAGGGCTCTGTGGGTGTCGTGGAGGTCCCTGATCATCTGAGCTCAAGCTCATTAAAAGAGAGGTTATCGGGGATCCCTGGATGGCTCAGCGGTTCAATGACTGCCTTTGGCCCAGGGCATGGTCCTGGAGTCCTGGGATCGAGTCCCACGTTGGGCTCCCTGCATGGAGCCTGCTTCTCCCTCTGCCTGTGTCTCTGTCTGTGTGTGTGTGTGTGTGTGTGTGTGTGTGTGTGTGTCTCATGAATAAATAAATAAGATCTGGGATCCCTGGGTGGCGCAGCGGTTTGGCACATGCCTTTGGCCCAGGGCGCGATCCTGGAGACCCGGGATCGAATCCCACATCGGGCTCCCGGTGCATGGAGCCTGCTTCTCCCTCTGCCTGTGTCTCTGCCTCTCTCTCTCTCTCTCTGTGACTATCATAAATAAATAAAAAAATAAAAAATAAAAAATAAATAAATAAAATAAATAAATAAGATCTTAAAAAAAAAAAAAGGGGAGGTTATCCTGAATGGGCCTGGCCTAATCAAGTAAAGGTTCTTACAAAGGGGCCTTCCTGAGTCAGGAACCATCTCTCCCACTGGCTTTGTGGAAGGAACTATGAGCTCTACAGCAGCAAGGAACCAAATTCTTCCAACAACTGTGGGAGCTCAGAAGAGGACCCTACCCTCAAGTGAGACCCCCCAGACTCCACTGATACCTTGATTACAGCATTGGGAGACCTGCCCAGAGGACGAGCCTGGACTCCAGACCCGCAGCAAGTAGGGGATAATAAGTGGGTGCCATTTAACCTGCTGAATTTGTGGTGATTTGTTACACGGTACAGGTAGGAATGCAGATGCTGAGCTTCCTGCCCCTGCAAGAGCTCAAGAAGCAGCCAGTTAGCTACCCAAGAGGGGTGCTGTTTGCATGCAGGGGTGCACCAGACCACTCACCGTGGAACCTGGAATCTGTCCTTCCAAGTGCCTGGACAGACTGGATGGGCTCCATTCATTAATGTCAGGACACTGCAAGGCGCGTGTAAGAGCAAAGCACAGGTGATGGCTGCCCTCGAGGACCTAGACACAGGCGGAACCATCAGAAGTTAACATGTGGAATGTGCTGCAAAACAAGGAGTGTGGTGCAGGGAAGGGGGGAGGAGGGCTTCCCAGAGGAAGATGAGGAAGATGTGGCTCCGTGAAATTAGCTTCATGGTTTTGCTGTGTTGACCCAGAGAGGACAGAGGTGAACCTTCCCCCAGACCTACCAGGGGTGCGGGCTGGGCTTGAGTCAGGGTCCCCAGCGCTCTCTACCCGGGCTCCCTTGGGGTGTGGCCTCCCAGGAGTGGCCCCCACGGCACCTCTCGCTCCTGCTTCCCCGGGGAGCTGGAGGCCCTCCAAGCACCGCACGCTCACTTCTGGCTTGAGGAAGGGGCGGCGAATGGAGGGCCACAGGGAGTAAGCAGGCTGGCTAGGGAGCATGAAGGCAGGCCCTCTTCCCTCTCAGTGAGGGGGCACTGGGGTGCGCTCTGGCCTGCCAGCTGAGCCCAATTTCCTGACAGCACAGCTGAGCTGGTGCAGCAGGACGTGGCCACCGTGGCCCCGGCTGCGCCACACCTTCTTCCTCCGTCCCAATCAAGGGCTGAGTTTCTGGTGGGATCCAGAAAGGTCCTCCTGCCACTGAGTTTTCTTTCTAAACAAGGCACTGTTCTTCCTTGCTCTCTGCACAGCAGGAAATTTGCATTTTTAATGCTCAGTGCTGCATGTATTGATTGAAATTATACTGATTTGCATTTTTGAGGTGGTCAGCCACTGGAGCTATTTCTAATTCACAGTTCTTTGAGAGAAGACTCCATCATGAGCCATAATGATGAGCAGAGGAGGACCCGAACGTGGAAGCAGCTGTTGGAACTCTTTTGGGGATGGGGAAGGCTGAGGGTTCCTGTGACCCTCTGCCCTGTGCGAGGAGGCTGGTGCTTGGGGCCTGGGTTTAATGTTGGGCATCCTTTCAGGAGCAGTGTGACTTCCTACACAGGGGCGGGGTACCTAAAGCGAGTGAGACTGCTAAGGTCAGAGGGAGAGACTGACCCCACTTCTGACATGGGCCCCCGTAGTTGGGGGGATCCCCAAACCACCGTTGGTTGGATAACTTGTTAGAAAGGCCCGGAACCCACTATCATGGTGCACTCACAGCTATGGTCTACACTGCCAGGGTGTAAGTAGAACCTGCCTGGGGCATAGGCATGTGGGCATAGCCTGGGTGGGCTCCCCACGTGGAGCTTGCATTGCCCTCTCCCCATGGGGGCAGGACACATCCGCCCTCTCAGCACCAACGTGTGACAGCATGCATTGGATGTCACCAACCAGGCAGGCTCACCTGAGCCTGGGGCTTTATCAGGGCTCCATGAGGTGGGCACAACCGAGCGATGATTAATGGATTGGCGATTGATGGCCATGGACTTCTCTGTCACCAGGTTGGGTGATACTGTAGGAACCAACCCCCACCCCCCACCCCCAGCCAGTCCCATGTTGATGTTTCTGATGTGGTCAGCCCCACTTTAAACAAAGGCCCTCCTATCAGGACGACACATGTCACCTCTCAGAAGCCAAGAGCAAGGGCCAGACCACTCTCAGGGCAGGACTAAATTCTTTACGGCTCCGGACTCCATGGGAAGCCCTGCCACGGCCAGCCCACACCCTCTCTAAAAGACCCTGAAACCAGGAGACAACATTTCAGGACACTCAGAGAAATAGTCTGTAGTCTGGTGACCAGGTTGTGGGCAGGAGTCGTGAGACTGTCTGGGGCTGGACAGGAGGCTGAACCGGGGCAGGGCGTGGAGACCAGCACTCCAGCCATGACCTCTGGTTGCACTGCCATATGCTCATCTGTCCGCCCACCCTGGTGCTTGCTGCCTCCACTGGCAGGAGACTCTGCCTCCAGCCTCAGCAGTGCTGGGCTGACCCCTCCTCACCCATCCGGTCTCCTGTCTGAAGCAGCCATGAGCTCATCCTTCTGATCCCAGTCCCTCACTCATGGACTTTTTTTTGGGGGGGGTGGTTATTAGTTTCCAGTTGCTGCTCTAGTCAAAGCCCACAGACTAGGGACTTAGCAGCACAGACTTATTATCTTGCAGTTCTAGAGGCCAGAAGTCCTGAATTGAAGGTGTCAGCAGGACTGCATGCCCTCTGGAAGCTCCAGGAGAGAAATTTGTCTTGTCTTTCCAGTTTCCAGAGGTTGCTGGCCTCTTTGGTTGGTGGACCCATCCATGCTCCTCACAGCCATCAGGGCAACATCTTCCAATCTATCTTTGGCTCTGACCCCCCAGCCTCTCTCTCAGGAGGGCCTCTTTGATGACATGGGGCCCGACTGATGATCCAGGGCCATACTAAACAACTCTGCAAAGTCCCTTGGCCGTGTAAGGTCATATATTCCTGAGTTCTGGGGGTCAGGACATGGGGACATTGTGGGGACCATCTCTCACCTGACCATCTATGTCTATAAGGTACCTTTGCATTATCTTCCATCACTGACTGTCTGCTTCCCACCCCCACACCCAACTAGATGTCTCCTGGGGGCACTGGTGCACTCCCAGGTCCTACTAAGTGTGGACACATAGTTGGGGGCCATCCAGATCCATGTATAAATGGTTCCAGGGGTGCTTGCTGAGTGCCTGACATTAAGCTTCTCGAGAAGGTTCAGAGGGAATATAGAGATGGACCCCAGGGAAGGCTGAGACTTTACTCCATGCAGCTGGGTAGATGAAGAGCACCCACCCAGGGTACCGACCCAGGGGCTGGCAGGTCACACCCTGGGGGCTGGACATGCCCAGCACTTCTTCTGAGAAGTGTGGACAGGTGGTCCCAGGGAGAAGCTAGGCTGTGATCTGTCATGGAGGTTGGTTCTCCCACCTTGTCCCCATGACATGGAACACAGAGCTACATCCCCTCTCTGGCAGTCCCACCACCCATGGGATGCTATTTTAGCTGGGAATCTGAGACACAGATTACCTGGAACTCTAGGAAGGGCTCTGGCTTTGGGGTGCCTGCCTTCCTCTCACACCCTTGTAGCAAGAAGAGACCAAGCAGAACTCAGGTCTCCTAGCATTCCATCTGCACTGGAGAGTTTAGGGGTGCCACCACCTCCCACCATCCCATCAACCATCCCTCAGTTTCCAGAAGGTCCTACATCATTGCTCATTAGTCACCCGCATGACCCGGAGTTGGGAGGGAAGTGTGGACACCAGTGGGGATGATGGTGTTAGTTCACAATGAGCAGATGTCTCCACTACGTCTCCGGGCCCAAGCCCCCATGACCTGTCCTCCCACAGGGACCCCGCTTCTCTATACTTTTAGTCTCTCTTCTCCTAGAAGGTGGGCTTGCTTTCCTCTAGAGTGAGTCACACATCCTGAGCTATTGTGCTTTGCTTTTCATTTGTTTTTAAAAGTCTCCAGAGCCCAAAATAGCATAATCTTCCTTGGGCACATAAAGGCAATTTATGAGAATTTGCCTGCTTGTACAATACCGGTGTCAGAGAGGCAGAGCCGCGTGGAGATCCTGTCTGCAAGCAACCCCTATCTGCCTTCCCTTCCTGGCTAAACCAGCATCTTGTTCTCAGCCAGTTACTCCCAAAGAGCAGTCAAAAGCCTGGCGTTTAGCAAAATCCCTGTGCGCTATATGCTTCCAGGACGCATTTGCCATTTATGATCTTTAACAACAATGAAAGGAGATGTCTGCTCATTGGGGACCTCCCTAGAAATGACTTCCATTAATGTGTCAGAAGGTTTTATGATGACACAGGAGAGTGGGTCTGCCAGGTGCCCCAGGGGGCCTTTCCTGCAAGACAGAGGAGATGGAAGTAGCCTTCCCCCAGCCTTTGCATGGATGACCTGCACTTCCCCCTGAACATCTAGTCAACTGTTTACATCCCTGCTCATCCATCCAGGCATCCAGTGCACCACCACCACTCAGCACCCTCAAGGAGCCAGGCCCCAAGGGGCGCTTCCATGCCATCTCTCCATGACCCCTGAGAAACCCTATGAAAGAGGAAGAGCTTCCCAAGAGGTGTTTGTGAACACCAAACTCCATGGTGAAGCTTGTCTATTCCTGGCAGAGCTGGGAAGGGCATCTGCATGGACCAGCTACTAAGATCACAGTTCAAGTTCTACCCTGGAGGAACGAGTGGACCAGCGGGAGGAACAGCAGATGATGGTGATGGTGATGATGATGATGGGGATGCAGGAAGATGGAAGAGAAAGGGTTATGTCTAAGAAGAGGACCCATGGGCACACAGAGGTGGGACATCTCATCTCACAGGGAAGTTGGAGAAATGTTCCAGAGGAGGGGACACTTATGAAGTGAATCCTCCAGGACCAGGGCAAGTTGGCCAAGAAACACCAGCACAAGGTGCAGGAACTCTCCTACAGGGACCACGGCCCAGTAGAAAGGCCTAAGGACAAGTGGGACAGTGCGGGCAGTGGCAGGGATGGGCCAGGTGGGAGGTGGGGCGAGCAGTGCAGGAGGGGAAAGAGGCCCTGGCCCTAAAGAGCCACGTGTGTCTTGTATAAGAGCAGCAGGAAGCCACTGTTGAATTTTAGTCAGGAAGTAGCATCATCCATGTCACCATAACATAGCGAGTACCTGCTTTATGTCAAACCTATAGGCTGGACCTATACAGTATATAGAACTCCCAAGGGGTAGAAACTAGTGTTAATTAACTTCATTTTACAGAAGCACAGACAGGTTAAGCGACTTGCCCAAGGAAGCACAACTGAAATTTCGTGAGCAAAGCCCAAGCTGGAACCCAAGCAGTCTGGCCAGAGCCACACCATCGCTGTGTCTCTCCTTTGCAACACGGATCTGGTGTGCCTTGACCTTCGACGGATGCCATGGCTCCAGGGAAGGGGTGGGTGTGAGGAACACAGAGTTGGCTGCAGAGAATTTCAGAAGCTTAGACACCCAAGGTCCCCCGTCCTACAGCGAGTGGGGACCTTTTGCCTCTGACATCAGTGCCTGGGCCCCACTTACCAGACACATCCATTCTCAGGGACTCTGTCATCCTATTAATCATGCTGGGTAGAAATCAGAAGGGTTTTTTTTTTTTTTTCCATCAAGAGTCTGAAAGCTCCATTTTCAAAAGATGCTTCTCATTGTGCAAATGAATAGCCATCTCCTTATAAAGCATTCTGCTTTGAAATTCTGGAATGAAAGGGCTGGAGCACCAGTGATTGGAGTGGTGGTAGTAATGGGAACAATAATCACGATCATCATACTGCATGGTGATTTTATTTTTGAAGTTAGGGAGGGCTAATTAGTGCTCTCTGACTTCATGCTCAAACCCTGTGCCATGCCCTTCCTAGAAGTCAGAATCCTATCAGGCCCAGGAAAGTGGCTCATGTAAGAAGTAGGGCTTTGGAAAATTAATGCTCTCACCTTGAGCTTTCTCTTCCCTGCCTTGGACTTTTTGAAGATCTGGCAAAAATGCATTAATGGCACACATGAGCCCCTGGGACCACTGGGGACTTCAGTGTGTTAGAATCCAAGACAATTTCCATAACAGCTCAGGGTCACATGTCTATCCTACACTGCTGGCCCCTGGATACAGTCATTTGAGTCGTTGGAGCCCCCCCCCCCTACCTGGGGTGGGATGAGGGGAGAAGTGGACCCCTCACCAGGGGAATCGTCATTGGCCGCATTACCCTCCTGTCCCTGATGTCTGCCTCCCCTCCCCACCCCAGGAACACAGGCAGCTGCCTGCTAGGCAGGCTGCGCGGTGACAGACATCACAAGAGGCTCATATCAGTGAGCCATCCCTGTGGAGCTGCAGAAAAACAAGGAACATCTCAGCCAAAAGCATAGGAACAGAGCCTCCTGGAGTGGGATATGGTCTCCATCCAGGAACCTCACTTAGGCACGCCCGTCATGGGGGAAAGGTTTGAATGGAACAGGCAGGATGACCCTTCACTCTGTGCATTTCAGAATTCAGTGCCCCATGCTGGCCGGGTTCTGAATCTGCAAGAGACAACTGGAGAAGCAGAGAGCACCCGAGGACGGCTGCGTGGGCTCCCTGAGGGCCTGTCCTGGGGGCTCCGACTCCTGCAGCAGATACCACCCTGGGGGCTTAGACAACAGACCTGTCACTCCCACAGCTTCGGAGCTGAGAGTCCAGGGCTCTGTTCCTGGCAAGAACCCTCTTCCTGGCTTCTTGCTGGGTCCTTGCTCTGCAGAGAGCATGAGCTCTGGGGTCTCTTTTATCCTTGTGGGACACCCTCATCACCTCATCCAATGCTAATCATCTTTCAAAGGCCCCACCTCTAAATACCATCACACTTTAGGGAATAGGGCTCCAACATTCGAATTTGGGAAGCACAAGCATTTAGTCCCTAGCAGCTCCCAAAAATTGTGAGGCAGATGCACCCATTATCCCAATTTTCCAGGTGAGGATGTGGGGTGATGTCACTGGCCTGAAGCCTTACTGCTGCTAGGTGGCTTGTCTGCCAAGATCCGGGTCTGGCAGCTGGCTCTAACCACTTGGTTGCCCTACCCAATAGGCCAACCAGGTAATAGGCAGGTGCAAAGCAAATGAGTCAGGACATGAACAAGGTGGGCAGCCAAGTGGATTTTCTAACTTTGCCCCCAGAACTAAATTATTTGCACTGGGAGTCCCATCTGGAAGGCTGGGGAGGGGGCCAATGTTCCCCTGTATTGATGATCATGAACATCCCCTGCATGCCTAATCCATACACTGCTAAGGACGTGACAGCCACCGACACACATACCCACCTCTCCAAGCCTCCCAGGGAGGATCTGGGCATGAGCCAAAGTGGCAGAGGGCCATGCCTCATACCTAGAACATATCCTGGGCTTTCTCCTGGGCTGATAATATTCTCATACTGCAGGGCTGCTGTGGGGGATAAATAGCTCAAATCCAGAGAGCACTTGACACATGGTAACTAGTTTATAATATTAGCTAGAATTAATACAGTTATAAACATCTTCCTCATCACTCTGGCAGAGAGTGGGCATTTATTGATTTTCTGAAGGAATAAACGAATATGTGAATAGCTGTGCAAGTTCAGTGATCATACTATGCCAATCTTTAGCCAAGGCCAGTAGCTTGCCACTGAGTCTCCATCTCCTTCCTCCTTAAAAAAATGTTGTTGATGTAAAGAACATTTTTTTTTACTAAGAATAATGTTTCCAAATTAAAAATAAATTGCATAAGACATCTGGATTCTCGTATCTGTGTCCTTATTCAGCTTCATAGTTGCTTTGGTTAAAGTATATGAAGAAAATCTGGCCTCAGACATATATGTAGTCAGGACATTGCCTTTTCAGACGATCTTGGGCTTCTCGTTTGATTGTCCGCTAACAGTTGACAAGTGGTCGTTTCCTAAAGTTTAGTTGCAATGAGAAATTCCATATCCATGCCTTTTGCCCTATATTAAATTAAAATCTATTGGATTATCTTACTTTGGATGGCTCTTTCACCCATGCATGATTTTTTATTAAGTTTTTAATTTTAATTCCAGTAGAGTTAACATATAACAGCTTTATCGAGATATAATTCCCACACCAAACATTTCAGCCATTTAACATGTACAATTCAGTGGTTTTTTTGGAATATCCACAGATATATGCAACCATCACCATGGTCAATTTTAGAAGATTTTCATCATTCCCAAAAGAAATTGTTCTGGAGAGTTTACATCAATAAACAGTATGTGGCTTCTTTCTCTAGCATAATGTGTTCATCTATGCTGTAGTGTGTGTGTCAGAGCTTCATTTCTTTTTATGACCAAGTACTTCTCCACTGTGTGGATGGACCATGCTTGTTTATGCACTTGCCTGTTGATGGACATTGGGATTGCGTCCACCTTTTGGCTATTGCGAATCATGCTGCCATATATAGGCGTGTGCAAGTTTCCATGTAGACCTTTGCTTCTCATTCTTAAGACCCTGCTGCTTTATAGTCCCCAGGTGGGCTTTCCCAATGCCCGGTAGCTTTTGATGTGGGAGTGTTTGGTTGATCAGGTCAGCACAAAATACACAGTCCAAACTGGGACACTTTGAGGGGGAGATGGGGCATGGTAGACAGTTACTACAGGACAGCAGCCCCAGGGAGACTGGGACATAGGGTCACCCTACTTGCTGAGAGCCTCCCTCTGCAACACCCACCTCCCCTAGATTGGTGCTCACGCTCTTTAATACTGTGCAGATGAGGATAGATGCCCATCTCCCCATTTCCAAACAACCTTTAATAGCAGATGCCCCAATCAGAGAGTTTAACAAGTATCCCTCCTGGATGTTCAGGGCTGGAGATTTGACCCAGGAATCTGAGCATGGCGAATGTGCAATCGCACCAGCCCCTAATCCCAAGTCCAGGTTCCAAAGGGATGTTTGTCCAGTCTATGTTTTCTGGAACTCGCTGGAATGAAATAGTGAGCCTCCTGAGCAGACGTCTCACTTGCCTGATTCAGCAGTCACAGAACACATTCTGGCTAAGTGAGTGGATGAATTTAAGAATGACCCTAAGATGCTGGGCACTCTGCCTGAACGGAAGCTGACCCAAATGTGCATGCGTCATCCTCTCCCTACTGAGCTCTCAGGGCACAGGTGGACTGACACCCCCCCGCAGCACTTAGCAGATTCTCATCGGCAGTAGGTGGGCACTCCATTCCTGTCGGGTACGGTATCACGCTCCTGGACACGCATGGACGTAGCACCTGCTTTCCAACAGTATTATTCTGCTGACTCTCTTGTGAGACCTGGGCACAATCCCTCCACAGCAATTCACAGGATCATAGGTTCCTGCAGGAAGAAAGTCTAGGAATATAGCTACACGCTGTAGCCCCTGAAAGCAGACAGAGCTAAGAAGGGGGGTGGGCTGAGGACCAGGCAGTAGCCAGCTGGTGGCCTTCGGAAGGGTGTCAATGGCCAATAATGCATTTGTATCTCCTATATCCGTTTATCGTCTGAATTCCACCCTGAGCTGTAAATCCTATGAGCACAGAGATTAGGTGCATTTAAGAAGGTGCAACTGGCACATGGGACCCTGCACAAGAAATGCTCATTGCAGGAAGAAAAGGTTAATAAGTCGTTGATGCTGACCATGGGCCTCTTCCTAATAACGGCAACCATGTGTGCCTAACACGGAGGAGCGTTCCGTAGCTCATCAAATTTAATCTTCCGAGGCAGGTTACCCCTTTATGTCCCACTTTCAAGATGTGAGAACCAGTATGGGAAGTGATGTAACTGGTCTGACATCATGCAGCTGATGAGTGGTGGAGGCAAGACCTGAATTCCTTGTTCCTTAAACAAACACACACACACACACACACACACACACACACACACACACACAGTGTTGTTCTGGCTACCATAGGCTTCCTCTAGTTGGATACAAGTGTCCGCGCTGATTTTGCAGATCTCTGCGGTGGGTGAGTGGGAGGGGCTGCCGGGGGTGGTGGGGGGAGGTATTCTAGTACAGTTGCTCCACGAAAAGAGATCCTGGATTGCTACCCTCGCTTTATATAGCCGGGAGAAATGAAACTCCTCATTTGGGAAGTCGTGGGCCTGATTCAGCTTTTAAACACCTGCTCCAGACACGGCAGATCTGTGCTGCCTTCTCCAGGGCCTTCTGTTGGCTCTTGCAACAAAGGAGAGTTCAGGAGCACCAGACATCAAGCCCAGAGCCAGGAATCACCATCTCCCGGGAGACTCAGCATTTGCCTGCTCCCTCAGCAAAATCTTCAGAAACCTGGGAACAAAAAGCCGAGAAGGAATCCATAGCTCCATTCCATCCCCACCCCAGGTCAGAACTCAGCCAGAGATGCCTGTTAGGCATTGGTGAGGTAGGCCGGGCTCAGGATGTGCAGTGGGTGACGTGAAACCCACGTGGTGTGTCTCTGTTTAGCTTCCAGATTTCTGTCCCTCCTTTTTGACTAGGATATTTAGTGGGGGTAGTAAAATTCCTCCCCAGACAATTGACAAGAAGCTCGGTCTGTGTTCAGGTATTCCCAGCCTTGCCCAAAAGTTATAGAAATCTAGAATGAACTGTAGCTTGAGCTGCAACTGATTTGTCATTCTTGCCTGCTAGAAAGTCTGTAGACCAGTTTGTACAGATGTCTACGACACCTCAGAGGTCCAGACTGTTTCCATCCATTCACCCTGGCATTCTTGGGTTGTAGCTTCAACCCACATACCTGTCACTTCAGGTTGACAACATGGCTGCCGCATCTCCTGCATCCCATCTGCATTCCAGGCAGGAACGAGGAGAAGAAGGAAAGTAAAAGTTGTGTGCTAATGGGTCAGCACTCTCCCAGAGAATTTTGTGGGAAGTCCCATCAAGCAATGCCTGTCTGTGTAACTGGCCAGGACTGTGTCACGGGCCACCCCAGGTACAAAGAAAGGCTGAGCTAGATGCACTTTTGGCCTGGCACATTTGTCACACACACACACACACACACACACACACACACACACACACCCATAAGTTTTGTTGGTAAGGATGAAGGGGAGAATGGATATTGGGTGGCCAGCAGCATGTCACTGTAGGCACGCTCCCTGGAAGGCTAAACAAAATCAATCATTTCATATAAGCACAGTTTCAAAGGTGAGATTCAGGGACGAGCTATACTGTATTTAAGAATGTAATGACCCAGGGTAGCGACTGGTAGTCTTTGAATATTGCAACCTACCAGGGGTTCTGTTTTTTGACATATTCAGAAGTGGGGGCGAACATGGGGGAGAAGTGATTTTGCCTGAAGTGTCCCCCATGTGGTACACTGGATAGAACCCTGGCTTTGATTGGCTGGGGCTGGATCACAGAGCCATCCCTTCCCTGCTGGGTGATCTTGGACAATCCTCTCTGAACTACTTCTATGTGCATACCTATGTGACCAGGCTTGATATCCAGGCAGCATGCCCAAATACTACACTATTACAATATTGAAATGTCTACATGCCAGTTGGAAACAGCCCCTGAACTTTCTCAGCACCACCCCCATATAGCTTCATCCCCTCACCCATAATGCCTCCTTGGCTCTGTGGTCACAGCCGGCCTCCGTTCCAGTGTTCAAGCTGCACAGTGCTTAATATTTTAAATGTTAGGTTCAGCTAGGATGATATTATTAACCTCTCTGCGTTGTTGTGGTGGTTAAATGAGATTAGAAATGTAAAATTCATCATGGTGGCTGATGCTTATAGACTGGGGTGAATTTCAGGCCACACTGTAACAAGCCAGCTGGGTATTTGCTCTGCATCAGGGCACTCAATAAGTGACACGTCTTCCTCCCTCCTTGGCATGTTCCGGAAGCCTCTTCAAGCCTGAGAATAACAGCTTGGACAAGGCATCGTTACAGGAAGTGGCTTTTCTGCTTGATTACTCTCTGGATTGGCTGTGAGCAGCCTTGACGTCACATGAGCTGCTGCTTGGGGAAGATGGGCTATGATGATCACAGGTCAAAAACGGGGGGCCATTGAAGGGTCAGAGCTTCTGGGTGTGCTAAGAAAGTATCTCTCGGTAGATCCTGAGCACCAATAAAACTCTTAAAGCTGATAATTATAGTGATGATGACGGTGATGATAGTGATGACGGTGGTGATGGTGGTGATGGTGATGACGGTGGTGATGATGGGTATGATGATGGTGACTATGATGATGATGAAGGTAATGATGATGATGGGGATGATGATGATGGTGGTGGTGATGATGTTGATGGTGGTGGTGATGATGGAGATGACGATGGTAACTATGATAATGATGAAGGTGACTCTGATGATGATGACGGAGATGGTGATGATGGTGATGATGGTGGTGATAATGATGGTGATAATGGTGCTCATATGGTGATGATGAAGGTGACTATAATGATGATGATGGTGATGGTGATGATGATGAAGGTGACTATGATGATGGTGATGGTGATTGTGATGAGGGGGATGATGTGATGATGGTGATGAGGATGGTGATGATGATGGCAATGATGGTGATGATGATGCTCATGATGATGATGATTTTTCTTGACTACTCAGAGCTCTGCCCTCGAGATAGAAGCAGAGCCCCTAAAGATGCGTTGTCTGACCGTGGCTATAGCTAGGGATAAGCAAATCACCCCCACCACCCAATTACAGTCAGCACGTGTATCTTTTTCCAGCATTACTCTTGGTTCAGGTCCAGAGTCCTCCCAGCCTTCAAAGTCGAGGCTGGGAGGACTTTAGAGTCTATCACTCTGGAATCTGGAGGTAGAAAAGATATACAAACTCAGCATGCCTCCCAGAAAACATGCTCCTTCCTTTGAACAGATTCTGGCATTGCAGAGTTTAGGGGCTCAGTGAAGTTGAAATACAAACTATCTTCTTGAACCATTGACATCTACCGGTGAGTTTAGTAGACTGTATGAGTATCCAGAGTGTCGTCTGCCCCTCCCTGTGTGAGATTTATGCTTCTCATCCTCTAATATCAGCTTGGCCATGTTACTTACTTTGGCCAGTGAAATGTGCACAGAAGTGACACGTGTTCTTTCCCTGCAGAAGCTTTAAGGGCCACTGTGAGCTTCCAGCATGACTCCATGCCCTGTGTTATGTGACTGGGGATGTTCAGATAAGAGTAGCTCCTTCAGGTTGGGTCCCAGAATGACGACAACGTGCAGCAAAGCTGATGGCAACCGTTGGTGGTTGTGAGCAAGAACAAGACATTGACCTTTGTTGAGTTCAGCCACAGCTCTGGGGGTTGTCTGTTGATACAGCATAATCTAGTCTGAGCTGACTGATGTGGCTTATGAATCGATGTGGAAGGGACATCAATAGTGGGGATGCACTGGCACCCAGCTTGGCTTTCCTGCTTGAGACCAGTCAGTAGCAGCAACTGCTCCGAGATCAGACTTCCTTCCCTGTGAGGTCATCCCCATTTGAGGAGCTTCTCCAGCCAGGCATGCTTCTGTCCGGGGAGCCTCCCTCACTGGTCCTTTCTGTACATGCTCAGAGCTCATTCAATGGGATGAACTCAACCTCTCATCCTCCTACTAGCAGGTGTCAGACCTTTGGATGCCAGCAAGAGACTCATCCCCCATAGCAACCAAGGGTCTGATCTCCCATGTCCCTGATCTCCTCTCCTCTCTTTTCTTTTAATATCCACATGAGCTCCATCCTGAGTATTTTGTGAAGCCCAGTACCCCCTCCCTCTACCTCCCAAGGCCCAGAGTTTTCCGAAGTATGGGAGAGGAAGGGGGTTTTTCCTCACATCCTCTGGCTTCGCTGGCCACTGTTCTCTCCCCGGCCCCACTGCAGAGTCCATCATCACTCACCGACATGCCTTTAACACAAGCACAACTGCCTTGGAGCAGAACCACGACACAGGACAAAACCCTCAGACTTTGGTTTCAGCCACAGTGATGAGAAAATGTAAGGACTCAGGTGGGCCCTGTGGCCTCTCTCCTGGGGACACTCCAGCCCCTGCCTGGCTTCCCTGCATGCCTCCGCCCACCTCTGGACTTTCTCATCTCTCCAGCTCCAGGCTTCAAACCTCCAGACTGTCCACACTGCCAAGGGAAGGTGTTCAAATTGTCACTTTACTTTGCAATGCAAATTCATCCTCTTTCTCATCATCCTTGCCCATCCAAAAAGAAGAAGCAAAACTGTCATCACAGTGAATCCCTAAAAGCCTTAAAATGGGCTTTTTTTCCCTCCGTCCCAGGCCAGCTCAAATTTTTAGGCAGTCCTTTTTTTCCACCTGCCTTCAGAGTCCATCACTTGCTCAGAACAAGTGGCGGGAGCAACTTTTCCTCTTTCTGATACACAAGTGTGTTTGAATGGACAGTAGGGACCTGGCATTTTCTGTTGCTGGCCCTGGGCTGGGCTAACCATCCTGGGAGTCTTTTTGTCTGGGGGAGTCTCTTTTCTGGCCCTTGACAAGGCAGCCTTACTCTTGTGCTCAGCTGGAGTGGGCAACTCCGTGCCAGCCTCACCTAGGAAGCAGCTCAGAAGACCAGGGAGGAATTCCAAAATCTGGGCACTTAACCCCAGCCCAAGGCAGAGTGATTGGAGTTCATCCCTGCCCCCACCCCACCAGAGGCAAGTTTTCTTGTGTGGGGGAGCCACTAAGGCAGGGGGCAGAGAAGACAGTAGTGTGAATGCTTTAAAGAAACTTATAATTTTAATCAGCATTTTTCTTTCCATTTAAAATCACAAACTTAGCTACTTAATCAAATGTCATGCTTAAGACACATTTACCTCCTTGGGAGAAAAATGAACAATGGCAGCTCAATTTGGCTTTGGATGGGTTTTAAAAATAGTCGACTCTGGGAAGGCCATTAGGTAAATGGCCTAAGAGAGTTTCAAAGAGGACCACCTGCAGGGGGTCGGCGGCCTCCTTTGTTGGGAAAATAGGGCAGGGCAGAGGCGAGGGGGCTCGGAGGGACCCATGTGAAGCCCGCTGATTCTAGGGTTTCAGGGCGCAGCTAGCCCCTGAGTTGGGGGTAGCAAGCAGAGGTGGGAGGGCGCTGGGAGAGCTTTCCACAGCGGGTGCCTCTAGAAACCACCCTTCTGCACCTGCTGAAGCTGGGAGGCCTGTGTGTGCCGGAGTGACAGTCTGTGTGTGGGGTGTGGGATGCCATGCACTCACCCTCCCAGTTCCCAAGAGAGGAGGAAAATGAAAAGGTCAGAAATATGAGATGTCCTTAAAGTACAGGAAGTCAGTTACAGTAATGGTGAAATACAGGTCCTGGTTTTATTGTTTTACAGCATGTAAAAAACGATAATGTTTTTCATCAAGAGAAAAATATAAAAACCAACAGGATACCAGGTGGGTGCTTTCTTTGGAGGGACTTATGCTGTAGATATCGGTGCCCGGAGGAAGAGGGGAACTTGTATGCCCAGTTCTTACTGATATGCTACTGTCCAGGTGTGGGAAGGGCAGCCTGCTGGCCCAGAGATTTAAGAGACCTGCACTCACCTGGTGAACAAGGTGAACAACTACTGTGTACTTTAGACCCTGACGTCCCTCGCTACTTATGCCCCCTCGCTCTGTTGTTTTCAGGACACACATTCCTATCTATCCAGGGGTTCATGCCCGAGGTCCAGGGAGCCCCAAGGTATGTGGGTAGAACCCAATGGGCCTTTATATATGGGTGGGAAAAAACTGATATGTTTATTCTCACAAATTCCAAAGGAAATCCAGCATTTTCTTCCATTACAAGTGAAGGCAGCAGGCTCCTGTGACCTGCTCTCAAACCGGGAACCTGTGGGCATTCCCTCTCCACTCATGTCATGGACATTTCGGATGTCCCAAACTACCATTGCCACGTATCTCCTGCATCGTGGTATGTTTTGATCCGCTCATTCATTACTGGGTCTGATATTAAAGAACACACATTGCTGTTTCAAAAATTTGTTTTAAAAATTTGATAACGCATTGCAATATAATTGACTCCCTAATGATTCTTCCTGGTGCATTTCAGGGCATGCATTTGTAAACATTCTGAGACGAGGTCTGTGGGTTTGCACACAGCCACTGACGGGGTCTCTGGAACAGAAGGGCCAGGACTTGCCCTCACCCCTGGGGGCCTCACTCCTGGCTGTGCCGGCTCCTGCAAGGGCCTCCCTCCCGCAGCACCCCCCACTTCGTCCCGCTAGGTGGCAGCACTGTGGGCACCCCCTTCTCCCCTGGCTATCCTGAGCCCAGCCTTTAATGGGATCTGTTCCCCCAAACTCCTCAGGCAGAGGGCTCCGGGGGAAGACCACCCAGGAACAGCCAGGCAGGCAAAGCGCTGATGCAGCCTGGTGCTTCTTTGAACCCTAAGAGTGACGCTGTGTGCGAGGCCACCTCATTTACTCCCCACAAAAGTCTGTGTGGAACCGAACATGAAATCCATTTTACAGAGAAGGAAACAGGATCAGAGAAGCTCAACCAGGCACCCAGGACCCCTCAATGGTAAGCAGCACTGGCTGGTCTGCTCCTGGCAAAACTTGGCTCTTGCCACCATGCTTCCTTGCCTCCTGCCTTTGTCGTTGGGGATTGTGGTGGGGACGCAGGCCACCCGCATCTTCTGTCTGGGCGGAGCAGAGTCCTATGGCTCTCCAGGACCTGATGCCCAGGGATGAAGGCCCTGCCTGGGAGTCCAAGTCCTGGCCATGCAGGGCCTGGACCTGCCCCGCCACCAACTGCCCCTTCTCAGGGAGGCTTGACCAGCCGAGGGGGGTCTCTGCTGACCTCACAAGAGCAGGTGATTCCAGAGCTGGGCTAAGGGAGGCCGCTGGGTGGCTCAGGTCTGGAGTCAGTTAATGACCTTCCTTCCACTCCCGGACCCCGGTTGCAGGCTTGCCGCAGAAGAGCTGTGCTAGGCGGCCTCTGAGGCCTGCGATTCTGCACCTGCCTCGAGGGCCCCAAGGGGACAGCTGGGCTTTGTGGGACGTTTCCCAGGTGGCAGAGCAGGACCGGCCTTCGGAGGAGCAGTTCACCGTAGGTCACTCCTCTCAGTGAGAGGCCCGCAGGGAGGCCCTTCGTCCTGGGGCCGCTGTCCTGCAAATAGGGCCTCACCCGGGGAAGGCAGGGACAAGCTCTGGGATGGGGTAGGGGGGCCACGATCCCCGCTGCGGCAGAGAACCTGGGAGGCCGAGGACCCTGAACTCAGCGGCTCCTCCCGGAGCGAGGGCCTGGCCAGCAGCGGCTGCTGCCTGCTGCTCCCCCTCGCCCCGCCCCGGGGGGCTGCGGGATCCGGCCCGGGGGGCGGGGGGGCGGGGGCTGCCGGAGCGTGGACGTTCGGGTCGGGGCTGGGATGCGGTAGAAGGTGCTAAGCTCTGAGCTGGAGCGCAGGGCCTCTTCCGCCGGGGCCCAAGGCGGGGGCCGGGAGGCGGGAAGAGAGGAACGCGGGCCGCGGACCCTGGCGCTTCAGCTGCGCCCGGAGGAAACTTTCCGCGAAGCCTCTGGCTCCAGACGCCCCCTAGCAGCGCCCCCTCGGGAACGCCCCCTCCCCACAGTAGCCGTCCGGGTCCGCCGGGCGCACCCGTAACTGGGTCGGAACCCCGAACTGCTTCGCAGGCCATCCGGTTACCGTGGCAACACCATCCGGCGGCGCCCGGCGGTCCAATCCGAGCCCGCGACCTGTCTCGAGCCGCTCCCAAGGTGGGGACTGGGACGAGGCCGGGGATGGGGAAGGGGCGGCCGGGCCCCCGCGCGAGGTGTCGCGGGGCCGAGCGGGGCGCGGCGGGGCGGGGCGCGGCGGGGCGGGGCGGGGCGGGGCGCGGCGCGGCGGGGCGGGGCGCGGCGGCGAGCGGCAGCGGGCGCCGGGCAGGGGGCTCGGGCTCCAGTTCGAGGGGCGGGGAAGGCGGGTGACGTGAGCCGGGCCGGGCGGGCGGAGTTGGGACCCGCTGGGGAGGCGGGGGCGAGCGCGCCGAGAGGCAGACGCGCGGAGGGAGGCGGCCGAGCGGGCGGGCGGCTCTGCGGCGGGCGCGGTGGGCGCGGGCGGCGGGGCCCCGGGATCCCCGCGCGCCTCCTCGGCGCCGCGCCGCCGCCGCGCGTCCCCACGCCCCGCGCCGCACGGCGCCCTCGCCCCGCGCGCCCCCCGCGCCCGCCTCCTGCCGGCCCCGGCGCCGCGGCCGTCTGCAAGGAGCGCTCAGACGGAGCCCCCGGCCAACCCGAGCGGCGCCGGCCGGCGGCGCAGCCCCGCGAGAGCCCCCTGACCTGGCTGCGCGCGGGGGCCCCCCGCGTCCCGCCGCGTCGCCGCCGCCCGCTCCCCCGGGCCGCGCCGCCCCCTCGGCGCGGGGCTCGGACCGCAGGCGGGAGACACGCACGGTGCGCGGCGGCGCCGCCCGGCCTCCCTCCCCGCCGCCCCGGAGGCCGACGCCGCGTCTCCGCCGCCTCTTCCCGCGCGGCCGCAGCGCCGGAGCGCGCCCCGCCCGGGCCGGCCGTGGGCGCCCCCGCCTCGCTGCCGCCTTCGCCCGCTCGCCCCCGGAGGGGCGGCGAGCCCCGCGCCCCGGCTGGAGGATGTGCGCCCCCGCGGGCCGCCCCGCCTGAGCCATGCGCCCCAACGGCGGCGGCGCGCCGGCCGGCATGGAGCCCCGCGCGGCCGCGCTCTGACTCGCTCTGCGCCCCGCGGCCGGCGGGCGGCGGGCGGCGGGCGGCGGGCGGCGGGCGGCGGCGGACGGAGAGCCGGAGACCGGCGCCGCGGGACGGAAGCGAGCGGGCGCGGGCGCGGGCGCCGCGCAGATGGCCGGGGCGAGCAAGGTCTGAGGCTCCGCTCCCCGAAACGTGACCATGTGGATTCAACAGCTTTTAGGACTCAGGTGAGCCACCCGGCCAGCGCCGGGGTGCGTGTGGGTGCGTGGGTGCGTGGGTGCCGGGCTGGGCTGGAGCAGCGCTCTTGTCGGCGTTGCAAACAAGGGGACCCCCCTCCCCGCTCCCCGCCGGCTGCCGGAGGGGGTCCCGGGAGCCCGGCCGCGGTGCCAGCCCCGAGCTCAGAGCTCCGCGACCCCGCAGGGAGCGGCCGGCTCTCCCGGCTGCGTGCGTCCGGGTCCGGCCAGGGGCGCGCGCCCCAGCTCCCCGCGCAGCCGGGCTGGCCGGGGCGAGCCCGCGGCTCCAGGCGCCAGCAGCGCAGTGTCCTGGCCTGCCGCCCCGGCGCGCCTCCTCCCCGGGGCCCGCCGAGCCGTGGACCCGGGGCGGGGGCCAGGGCTGCCGGAGAAAGCTAGAGCTCCCCCGGCTTCTGGCTCCCGGCTCCCGGCTCCCGGCTCCCCGCTCCCCGCTCCCGGCTCCCGGAGAGAGAGCCTGGCAGGAGGAGTTGGAGGAAACCAAAACCCAACAGCCACTCCGCCCTCTCTTCCCCTTCCCCGGGCCCCCGGGGCTGAGCAGGGGCCGCCTGGGCGCCCAGCTGCCGATCCAGCTGTTTGCCGGTGACCTCCGGGCCCGACGGGCGCGCACAGCTGGCGGGCAGCTGGGGCGAGCGACGCTGGGGCTCGGGGGAGCGCGGGCGGGCACCCCCCACCCACCCACACGCGCAGACGCCCGCGGGGACGCCCCGGGGCTCGTCGCGGTCGGGGCTCCAGGGCCCCTGGACCCCGGAGGTCGCGCCCGGGACTCGCGGCAGGGGTACGCGTGAAGACCCTTCTCCGCAAACTTTGCCCGCTTGCTGTGGAAGTCGGCTTTGGGGCCGGGCGGCGGGCGGGCGGCCTGGGGCCCGGGAGGGCACTGGCGTCTCCTTGGCCGGGCGGCTGCCTCCGCACCGTCGCCCGCCGGCCTGCCGGGGGGCTTCTCGGAGCTGGTGCGCGTTTTGGGTCCCGGGTTGCAACCCAAAGCAGGGGACGACAGAGGCGGAGGCGGAGAAAGCGGTGCGGTTCTCGAGTTTGTCCACTGGGATGCACTGCGCTCCCGCGCTGGGGAGGAAAGGCCGCCCGAGCCGCCCCCACCGTCGCCCCATCGGAGCTGGGGGGAGCGAGCCCGAGGGAGGATCGAGTGCGCGTCCTGATTTTGAGAAATCGGGAGAGGTCGGAGCGCCTCGAGCCTTCTCTAGCTACCCTTGGTTTACGAGACCACCCCCACCCCGGGGGAAAGACTGCTTTTAAAACATCTAGCGAAAAATGTCAGATGTTATTATCCGCCTTTTTCTGGAAAGCGGCATTCCTTCTCCTGGTGGCTGGTCTTGTTTGCCAGTGTGGGCTTTAAAGGGTTAATGGCGAAGCGGATCCTGTTGGGTACTGGCTGGCCTGAATCGATACCGTGTGCTTGGACTAGATAACGTTTAGGCTCCCTGTTCAGGGACACGGACAAAATGGAGCGGGGCAGCCGTGCCTGGTGACCCCTGCAGGTGCCCTGCCATCCGCCTCTCAAGTCTCAGCCAGCCCCGCAGGGCCTCAGGAACGACCCCCCAACCCGGGCCCCAGCCTTGGCTCTGGGGGCCCCTCTGGCTCCCAGATGCTTCCTGAGCCACTTTCTGGCCGCTTGGCTGCTGACTGACTGCTGGGAAGTTATGTGTGCTTTTCTTTTTTTTTTTTTTCCATTATTACTAAGTTGCTAGATTGAAAGATTAGTACATTTTGATAAGGGGGAGAGAAGAGTAAATACCATGGAAGGAAACCTCTGTGCTGGCTCAAAATTCACTAAAACAGTTCCTCTAAAGCATCCCCAAGTGAGATCTCCTTGGGATTTTGCTGTAGGAAATAGTTCTGTTGGTGATTTTGAAGTTTGACCTTTTGTGGGTTTTTTTTTTTCCTTCTGTGTTAGCACAAGAGATTTTCTGTAAGTGTGCCTCTAAGGACGAGCTGTCACCCATCTAGGAGACTGACAGGAGAGAGCTCTGTCATGTCTGGGAGAGCCATCCCCTGGCCAACAGAGGTGCCTTGCCAGGAGGGTCAGTGTCGTTTCCCCATCACACCAGGCAAGGGTAGTAATAACAGTAACAAAGCCAGGACTGCTTACTCGAGACCTGGATATGCACTTCTTCCTCGATGAAAACCTGTCACCTTTGCTTACAAGCTCACCTGGCCCTCCAGGTGAGCACTGGGCATCTTGCTGCCAGGCTTCCAACCTGGTTGTGTCAGGCAGTTCCTGACCCGGAGCCCAGGTGAGAGGGGGCAGCCTGGGCATCACCTGAGTCCGAAGCTCTGTGCCCAGGCTCCTGAGATGAAGTCTGGGCTTGGTTTTTCTGCTTCTGCATTTGACCGGAGCTGTGCATGGAGCCTTTTCTTCTCACGAGGCAGAAACAGATTGAGTCTTAGTGAGCTGTTTTCGTGCCTTTTTGGCGGTAGTTGTATCAAAGCACTGAGCACGGATAAAGGTATCTCTTGAAGGCAGCCAGGAGCTTGACCAGCTGCTCTGGAGCTCAGACATAAACGAGCACCGAGCCCAGCGTGGAGGGGTGCTTACTCAGCACGCAGCAACGAGTTTGGCTGCCTCGTCCTCGTGGTGAGTGGCCTCTGGGGCTGCAGCCCACAGCGCTGCAGCTTTGTCAGGGGCTGGGAGCTTGCGAGGCATTTGCTAGGTGTCCTCGGGCGGGCCTCGGCCAGCCACCGTCACGGCTTCTTCCCGGGCCGTGCTCCTCGGGGCTGCTCTGCAGGTTCTCCCGCCCCAGGGCCCTGGGTGTGCGTGTCTGCGTGGGGGTGGGTGTGTAGCAGAGTGCTGTGGCTCTCTCCTCTTGTAGGGTGCTTTGCGAGTCCCCCGAGCTCTGGCCGTGCACGCGGTACCATGCTTGGGCCTCACCATATGGACCCAGCGGGTGGCCTCTCTCCCTCCCCGCCTCTAAAGTCCAGGAGCTGGGGCTGTGCAGAGGCTTTAAGAGGACGGACGGAGTCAGACGCTCTGTCCACAGACATGGCCCTCCTGGTGAATCCTGGCTCGTGCCCATTTCCAGCTGCTGCTACCAAATTGATTGCAGCCGGAATCCACCGAGTGTCAGCGGCTGGGATGCTCATCAGGGAGAGTGATGCTGAAATAAATGGCCATTCTGAGACGCAGCTCAAACCTTTTCACCACTGGGGTGCGTCCCCCTCCCCTCATGCCACGCCCACCCTGGGGATCCAGCATCCACATGGAGGAGGAGGGGCCGGCAGGCTCCTCCTAGTCTGTCCCTTCTGCTGATTTATTGTAATCACCTGCTTCCTTTCCTTCTGTGCGTCCACGAGGGTGATAAGTAGGGAGCTGGGCAAGCCAGCTCCGAGCCGAGACAGCTCCATGCCTCCCTGAGATGTCTGTCTCTGTACTTCCAGAGGGGGAAGAGCCCACATCCCCACCGCATCCTGCATCCTCTTAGCTGGGGTTGTTCAGGTGTCAGTGGGAGTGGTGGCAGCCCCGCCTGGCCTCCGCACCCCCCAGCCCACTAGCCCCGGGCACTATCAAGATATCTGGCACGAAGGGGCTGGGTGTGCTCGCTGACGCCTTTATTTCCCTGGGCCTCTAGTGGGAAAACTCTGCTGCCCAGCTGTGTGGATAAAAGCTGCCCCCTAGGTCACGATGAAGTGGGTAAACAGCAAACCCCGACCCACCCGTGACTGCCCAGCCTTCCAGAGCCCAGGGGCTCCTGTCTGGGGTTACGTAAGAGTCATCTGCTTTCCATATGCGTGGTTGCCAAGTTTTCTTCAAAGGGCTACAAGTCAGTAGAGACCAAATTGGATGTAAAGATTAGCTTGGAAAGCCAAATATATCCTTGATCTAGATTTTCATGTTTGAAGTCTGGCTCGAGAGGGTTCCTCTTGCCCGATGCCAGTCAGACTCGAGGGGGAGTAGGAGCCGGGCTCACTGGAGCTGGAACAGACAGGCCATGGGGCCCACTGGCATCCTTTCTCTGAGACCCCCTTCCAGGAATTCACAGGAGTCGGTGAGTCATAAGGCTGCCGAGTGGGGAGTGGCAGTTACATAACTCAGATGAACTCTCAGGTAATAGAAAGTCAGAGGCTGCCGCGTGCCCGTGTCAGAGCTTCGGGGGCCCTGGTGTGGGGTACCCCCGCTGTCTGAGCTCTCTGAGCACATCGGCGCTGGAGCAGATCTGGCTGTCTGGAGGAGACCTGGCTGCTCCAGCCCCCTCACTGGGGCACCCTGTACTCCGGCAATCAACGAGAAAGTGTAGGATATTTCTTCAATGCCGAGTCCCCAAAGCCCCTTCCAGAAGATGGTGTGGGATTCATTCCCTTCTGCTGCTGGGGTGGGGGCAGCTGCCTAGGTATCTCCCAGCAACCTCTGCACGGGCTGAGTTAATTGGGGCACCTGGCAGGTGCAGAGAAGTGACCTGGGGAGCTGTGCTGGGCCTCCTCTTCTCTTTGGCAAAGGCCGCAGGGACAGTGACAATTCAGAAACCCAGCATTCCTCTGTGGGGGTCTTCAGCATTATCAGTATCTCCGACTTGGCTGAAAGAGAGCCCAGGGCAGGGGCAGCACGTTGAGAGTCGCATGTTGGCAGAGGCCAGGGTCCTGCGGCTAGACTAAGGGGACCTGGTGTTGGCGGGGAGGAGCTGGGGCTCGTATTTGCATTTCCATCCCCTGCATGTGCTCTGCAGAAGGGTGCCACTTTATTTCTTCATCCCCGCCCCCCACCCCTCCAAGAAAAGGTTGGTGGCAGCCATGCTGGTCCCATCTGTGCCTTAGCCTTACAGCCTGCCATTCACTGTGCTTACTCTGTCCACTCACTGGGACGTCTGCCATTTGTTGCACTTCCTCTTGGGTGGCCAGCCAAGGAGGGCTGGCGTGGCAGGGCCTGCTGTGGCTCTGCCCTCCCACCATTTCCAGTCCCGTGTGGGCACTTGCCTGGGCCATGTGGCTGCTGAAGCCTGGTCGCCTGCCCTCCCCAGGGAATCCATGCTTGGGCCTGTGACAGCCTCAGGGGCCCCTGGAAAGGGCAGCATCTGGACCTTGTAGTCTCAGTGGAGACTGATGGGGTGGGTGTGTCCACCGGAAACCCGTGTTACACCAAAGAGGAGTCCTGGTCTCTGCAGTATGGGCTCATGAGGGCAAGGACTGAGTCTTATTCTTCAGGAGCTCGTGAGAGGAGTGTGTGTGGCACACAGTAAGTGCTCAGGAGATGTGTGTGCATGAGTAAATGTGTCTGCCTGGCTGAGTGCCCTGGCTTCATCTAGTCTCGCCCTGTGGTTACTCGTCCTTAACTCCACACTGAAGCTTAGGAAAAGAATTCGCAGCCAGGTCCACTGTGTGTTTAGGCCCTGTCCTGCCCCAAATAGATAGACTACTTCTTCCACCTGACTTACTGAGGCTCAGGGTTCCACCATTAGAGATTCTTTACTTTGCTGTAAGATTCTGTTGCATTGGAATGCAGACATGTCTAGCAAAAACAGTCCTATTGAGCTCTTTCAGTTATTAACAGTTCAGTAGGAGTGAAAATATCTGATTTTTAAGTGTCTGGGAGGAAGAATGGGTATAGATGGGAGGAGAACATGAAGGGTGGTAGCACAGGTATGCCAATGGGATTGAGGGGAAAAGGCATCACCAGAGAAGGAGATACGGGGTGAGGGTGGGCTTGGGGCCAAATGCAAGCTATTAGCCTTACAACTGCACTGAGTCTTCCCTTCCCTTTGGCTTTCTCAGGGACTGGGACAGTTCATACCCCTACTGGGGACTAGGGAATGTTAAATCGAGACAGAGCTTGGCTGAAAAAGAAGGTTCTGGTCAGTATGTGAGTCCACAGGTGGGCAGGTAGGTAGGTTGGTAGGTCCTGAGGACAGGCAGTGATGTGTACAAGCCTCTGGCACTTTGGCTCCTGTCCTGAATGTGAGCTACAGAATTTGCACTGGACTCCGATAAAACATGTCTGCCTTTTTATGAACGTTGAGGTAGAATTGACCTATGACATTATATTAGATTCAAGTGTCTAGCATAGGGATTCAGTATTTGTATATCGTGAGATGATGGCCGTGGTGAGTCTAGTTAGCATCCATCCCATCACACAGTTACAGAATGTTTTTTTTTTTTTTTCTTGTGATAGGAATTTTTAAGGTCTGCTCTCGTAGGGATTCCTGGGTGGCTCAGTGGTTGAGTGTCTGCCTTGGATTGGGCTCAGGTCCTGATCCCGGGGTCCTGGAATCAAGTCCCATATCGGGCCCCCCACAGAGAGCCTGCTTCTCCCTCTACCTATGTCTCTGCCTCTATGCATGTGTCTCTCATGAATAAATAAATAAATAAAATCTTAAAAGATCTGCTCTCTTAGCAACTTTCAGATATGCAAAGCAGGCAGCAGACTGGTGGGTGCTGGGATGGGGGTGAGGGCGTGGGCAAAAGAGGTGAAGGGGATCAAAAGGAACAGACTTGCAGTTATAAAATAAATAAGTCCTGGGGGTGTCAGGCACAGCATGGCGACTCTAGTTAATCACACACATCCACTTTAGATGTCTTTGTAACATAGAGAAGATGCTCTGATCTCTGATTTCATTCATTTCATCCACACTTTTCACTCACTGCTCAATCCTTGTATGCCTGGGGTGGGTGGCTGACCGTGAGCAGGTGCCGTGCAGATCCAGAAGTGAGTGGGTTTCTGCTCTAGAATATGTGTGAGGATAAAGATACTGTTAGCATCGGGGAGACCAGCACTATCCAATAGAAATGTAACATGAGCCACCTTTAAGGTGCTTGGTAGCCTCATGGGGCTGCCGATTGTCATATTGGACAGTTTCCTGGGGAAGCACAGACATGAGAAAAGTAAATGTTTTAGAGCCTGCCAACCCCCGCTGCCCCACCCATGTCTAGCTTGGGCACTGGTTCTCGTAGGTATGAGCCCCGAGAAGGGCCAGGCTGGCTGGCATTCCTCCCCATTTGACAGTGGACATCTGCGGAGTGCCAGATCTGGGCCTGGCTGTGCCAGTGCTGAGGGGAGGACGTCGAGCCAGGGTTGGGGCAGCAGCTGAAGGGGTCGGAGATCTCAAGCGAGAGAGAGCCGGCCAGTGAGCATGGTGCTCTTCAGGAGCTCCCACCCTGGGTTGTTGCACGGAGTGACAAAGCCTGCTCATTTATAACAGAGTCTTGGAGGCCGGGGGACAGTCAGTGGAGGGGTAAGATCAGCAAATGAAGAACAAGACAGAAGCCAGGCCACCTTCCAGATGGGAGAGCTGACCTCCTAGAGGGATGGTTCTAGGGTTCTGTCCCAGTGTGCCCTGGAGCCAGCACCCTGCTGGAACCAAGCAACATACCCTGGGGTGACAGACGTCCCAGTGGCTTCTCTGGCAATGCACATGCACCAGACCTGTACTGAGGACCGGGCCTTCATCCTCTGCCCTGCACTCAGCACTTAGCACCGACACGATGCTGAGAGTCTGTGCCACCCCGGGCTCGTGGGAGGAGGAGAGATGGTGAATTGCCAATGTCTGGTTCCAATGAAGACACTTACAAATATTCTTGCAGATATGGGGGTGTGTATGTGTGTGTATGTGCGCATGCATGTGTGTGTGCGTGTGTGCCTGTGTGTGTGCCTATGTGTGTGTTGGGCATTTTGAGGACCGGTGGGTACCAAAGCACTTAGATCAGGAGCTCCAACTCCAGGTGAAAAGAACAGTTTTTAAAACAAAACTCCTCCTGCAGAAGGAAACTTGCTGTGTTCACACAATTGAGAGTCTAAATAAGAAATGATGGAACACGCCGCATCAGAACTTGGCTGCTGACAAAAAAAAAAAAAAAAAAAATCTTTAGCAAAATATTAGCACACAAAATTCAACAATATATAAAAATATAAAAAAAAAGCTTATATCGTGGCCAAGTGAGGTTTGCTCCGTGGATGTCGGAATGGTTCTGTATTTGAGGATCAATCACGGTAATCTATCAAATGAAAGGCTAAAGAATGTCATAGGATCCTCTGCATTTGATAAATTCAAACCTATCCACGAGAAGGCATGTCAGAAAGTCAGGAAATAGAGGGGCACTTCTTCAGCTTGATAAAGAACATATACAAAAGCCTACAACTAAGTTCACGCTTAGTGCTGAGAAACTGGAAGCTTTTCCCCTTGAGATGAGGAACAAGCTGGGGGTGTTTCCTCTCCTCACTCTGATTCAGCATAGTGCTGGAAGTCCTAGCCAGTGTGACAGAGGAAGAAAAAGCAATAAAAGACATACAAAAGGGAAGAAATAGAACTGTCCTTATTTGCAGATGATTGTCGACATAGAAAATCTCATATAATCCATTAAAAAAAATAAAAAACTCCCGAACTAATGAATGAGTTCAGGTAGGTTGGAGGATACAATAAATGTATAAATAAGAACTGTATCTTTCTCTGTTAGTAATGAACATGTGGACACTGAAATAAAAAATGCAGTGCCATTAACAATCACCCCCAAAATGAAATATTTCAATGTAAACCTAACAAGTCGTGTTATGCTGATGACTCACATGCTCAGAGCAACAGGGTGCGGATGGAGGAGATGAAAGGAGGTCTAAGTGATGGAAAGTCATACCATATTCATGGACGGGAATACTTAAGGAAGGAAGTCACTTCTCAAACTGATATAGGAGGTTAACATAATTTTTATCAATATCCCAGCAAAATATTTGCACAGGTAAGATTATTCTAAAATAAAGGACCTAGAAATACTAAAATAGTCTTTTGTTTCATAAATATTTTATTTATTTATTCATGGTGGGGGCAGAGACATAGGCAGAGGGAGAAGCAGGCTCCCCGCAGGGAGCCTGATGTGACACTCCATCCCAGGACTCTGGGATCACGACCTGAGCCAAAGGCAGAGACCCAACCCCGGAGCCCTCCCCCAGGGACTCCCTAAAACAGTTTTGATAAGATAATAAAATGAGAGGCATCAGTCTGATGACCAGACTTATTATGTAGTTGTCATATCAAGACTGTGTCACATTGATGGAGGGATAGATTATCAACGACACAGAGCAGAGAATCTACAGGCGGACTCCTACAAATATGCCCAGCTGATTTTGGTTAAAGGTGTTAATTCAGTGGAGAAAGGGTAGCCTTTTCAACAAATTGTGCTGGAACAATGGGACATTCATAGCCAAGAGCAAGCAAACAAACAAGAATCTCAGTGTTAAGTCTTGTACCTAATACAAAATTAACTCGAAATTGGTCACATAATTACATGTAACATGTAAAACTAGGAAGGCTTTAGAAAAAGAAAAAAAATGAAGTTATTCAAGATGTGGGACTCAGCTGAGAGCTCTTTGACTTGCCACCGAAAGCACGATCCATAAAAGGGAAAAAATGATAAATTAAGATTTTATAAAATTATATATTTTATATAATTATGTATTTTATAAAATTATAAGATTTTATAATTTTCTCTCTGAAAGTCTCATCCAAAAGGGTGAAAAAGACACTACAGAGTGGGAGAGCATATTTGCAAACCATATACCTGAAACAGATCTAGTATCCATAAGACAAATACCTCTCAAAACACAATCCAATTAGAAACAGGTGAAACCATGAAGGGACATTTCAGCGAAGAGGGTAGTCAGGTAGTCAGAAAGTACATGGAGAGATGTTCGACATCGTTACTAATTAGAGAAATGCAGATTAAAAGCACAGACATCACTGCTCATCTATGAGAGCAGCTAAAATGAACAATACTGACAACACCAAGTGCTGACAAGGATGTGGAGAACCTGGGTCTCTTGCATGTTGTTGCTGGTGGGAAGGTAAAATGTGACCATGCAGTTGAGCTTTTCACTCCGGGGCATTTATGCCAGAGAAATGCAGACATGTTCACCCAAAATCTGCACACCTGTTTTATGGCAGCTTTATTTGTCATAGTCTCAAATTGGAAACTACCCAGATGCCCTTCACACCGTGGAATCGTGCCCAGGCATAGCAATGAAAGGACCATTGATACACCCAACAACCTGTATGAATATCTGGAGAGTGATACTAAATGAAAAAGCCGATCTGGAAGGTTGTGTGCTACATGATGTCTCCATAGCATGCTTCAAACAGTGAAATTACAGAAATGAACAGGGTAGTCATTGCTAGGAGTGAGAGAGGGAGCGGGGAGTACGAGAGGAGATGATATGGGCCACGCGAGGGATCTTGGTGGTGATGGGGATGCTTTCTGTCTTGATTGCATCGATGCCAATATCCTGCTTATATTATTGTACCCTAATTTTGTAGGATGTGACTGCTGGGGGAACCCCGTAAACAGGGCAGGTTCTCTCTGTTATATATTACAGTGCTCGTGAATCTACAATTAACTCAAAATAAAAATTTAATTAAAAACCAAAGAGCCTCTACTTATCTGCCAAGATAAGCATCAGAGTGTTGGGTTTGTGTGTATACCTTTCAGGCACCGTGTTTTTGGATTTAATGACAGTCGGGCACTGTGGAAATGGGGAAAGGAGTAAAAACATTATGGAATTTGCTATGTTGTGGTCCTGCCACATTTTTAAGAAAATACAGCAGCCTATGAACGGTGTTGCTCATGTTACCAGATCCATCATCAGTGACAGCAATAAATGACCTGGTGCATATTTATTGGATAAGAAGAGCTGTCCAGATTCTTGTATAAATCAGGTCAGCTCTGAAAATAGAGCAACCTTTTTGGGGACAGTCCCACTTTCCTACCCCGGTGCGTAGGGTGGCTTCAAGACCATGCTCCGAAGATTTTAAGTCAAATGCAGGAACAGTTGGTTTCTTGTTTCTAGACGAGTAAGACATGAGCCTCCAGTTCTTGAAGGCAGAGCATTAGTTTGTGGCTTTGCTGTTTTCATTTTATTTTGGTCTTTATGGTAAAACAATTGCAGTGTATTGTGTGTGTGCACATATGCGTGTGTGTGTACATGTGTGCATGCGTGCACATGAGCACACGCACTCTGTAAACATTTGTTGAATGATGTCAGTTAATGCAGTGGGAGGCTCTACGTTGGATTTGACTGTGAGCTTCTGAGACACCCGGACTAGACCCGCTGTCTTTCTGTCCTTTCAGGTCCAACTGGGAGGTGCTGGGCCACCGTAGTTCCCTACCTTCTCATAACCCAGGCTTTGTGCTGATGACCTAGCCAGGCTACATCCTCTCAGTCTTCAGGATCCCCGTGATGGCTCTGTGGCGTGGGCATTGTTGCTTTTATCTTACAAAGTTGGAGATGGAAGCTCAGAGAGGTTTAGTGACTTGCCCAAGAGCTAGCCAGTGGGAGAGCTGAGATTTCGACCCAGGTTTCAGGGACTCCCAGGTCCACTTGTGCTCCTCCCATGGCTCTTTGTGGCTCCAGTGTTTTATACAAAATCTCCTTCTTACTCCTTTGGTTAAGTTACACATTGCCCTCTTGGGACAAACAAAACAAACAAACAAAAAACAACAAACCTAGAAGGACCTGCTTGCTGCGATGTCAGGCCAGCACTCTGAGGATCCGCTGTCCTTGTGTCCAGCAGATGCTGGAATAACAGGTCCTAATGGCAACCAGAGTTTTGGGTGCAAGTTTTATAGTCTAACTGAGAGATCATTTTGTGGCCAAGAACTGATGAAATGTCATGAAGGGGTGAAAACACGTCTGTGACACAGATACTGTTATTCAGTCTACTTAATAATTAAAAATAAATGTGTCACCAAATCCACAGAGACCCCTCCTGAGAGCTCGTGTGAAATCATACCGCGGAAGTTAATGAATGAGCCCATCGACAAAGTTGGGTTAGTGTGACACAGGTCTGGGTAGCGGGATTGTCTGCCGTGTGTGTGTGCACATGCATGCTTACTTCTGGATTATAATTTATATTCTGCGACATTCACCCATGTTAAATGTACGACCCAGTGATTTTAGCAAATGTGCCATGTGTGCAGACATTTTCGCTGTCCTGCAAAGATCCCTGCTATTTCCAGATAACCCCCATTTCTACCTTCAGTCACACGCAACCGCTGGCCTGACGTGTATCTCTGTAGATTTGCCAGTTCTGGGCACTCCCTGAAGGCAGAACCAGGCAACACTCCATTGGTTTGGGTAGCTTTCTTCACTGCGCCTTCGTCCTTGGGGTCTCTCTACGTTGTAGTGCACTTCTCTGTCCTCTGCATTATTTCTGAGGGGCACTGCATTTTTGGATGTACCATAGTTGGTTTGTCCATTTGCTGGTTAATGGGCACTTGGCTTCCTTCTGCTTTGTGGTTCATGCACATAATGCAGCTGTGAACACCGCTTTCATTTCTCTTGGAACCCATGTCCTCCGTGGCCATAGACGGAAAGGCTTCGAGGAGCTTCAAGGAGCCCCTTATATCACCAAGTTGGTAGAAATGCACGGGGCAGGGGTCCAGGATTCCACCTCTGGTTTTGGATTTGCTTCTTCCCTTTGCCCTAAAAGAAGAGCTGACTACACACAAGCCATTGTTTATTTGTTCATTTTTCATTTGATAAACATTTATTGAGTGTCAACCATGTCTCACTATGGTGCTGTGTCGTGGCGAGATAAAGAGCAGTACAAAGCTTTCTGTTCTGCCTTGGTGCAAAGATACCATGAAGAGGAACATCTGAGTCATTAGAAGGGCTCCTGCTCACCTGGGTGTGGTCACCCGGGCAGGAGGAGGGCGGAGTGTGGCCTGGGACCAGAGCAGAGGGGGCTGGCAGGTGGCCCTGCAGCAAGTCCCCCAGCCCCTGAGGCTTCTGCTGCGTGAGGGTGGCCTGGCTCACGGATCCAAGGGAGGCAGCTGCATATCTCATCATGGGCTTCCTTCCAGAGGGACAGTGCTGCCCGTTTAGTTCATCCAATGGGGTACCTTTTAGCAGAGGGCTTTAGAGCATCCTTTCAGATGGAAGAGATGGTGCCGAGTCCCTATATAGGCACAGGACAGCGCTTACAGGAAGCTTCCCTGGAGGACAGGTTAAGTTGAATTGTAGGTGCCACGTGCATGTTCCAGGGTGGGGTCAGTTCCAGGGGGATCTGGGAGCTTTGAAGAACCTGATTTGATGAAAGGAAAAGATGAAACGAGTATTTACCATTACGTGGTGAGACAGTGCATTTGCCAGTTGTCCCCGAGCCTGGGCTCCTGGCATCCCTCCTGCATGGGTCCCATGTGCCTGGACAAGAATAATGGCCGTGCTGGCCCTGGAGGGCCTTCGCTCCCAGATGCCAACTTAGCAGCTGGTGTCGAAAGCAGGGGCATCCCAGACAGACCTCCACTGTGGGACCAGTGTGAGTGGTGGTCACTTCCTTGAGCCCCATGTTGAGAAGGGATCTGAGTTCTCCTGAGGCCCAGAGGGAAGTGTTCTAGACCATTCATCATATCTTGCTGGGCAAGGGATGGGGGTGTCAGAGAAATTTCCTCCTTCCCTCCCTCCTTCCCCAGAAGGACGGACAACAGGGCTTGTGAGTGGTCATGGGCTGAACACCTTGATGGAGGCAAATTTATATTAGTGAGCGCTTGTGATTATGGCGTACCAGGCACTGCTCCAACACTTGGCGCATCTTAACTCATCCCTACGACCCTGCTGTAATGTAGACGTTTAATGATGTCCTGATCCCCAGGGAGGCTCAGAGAGATTGAGTGATTTGTCCAAGTCACACAACAAGGAAATGACAGAGCCAGGACTCACACCCAGGCAGCTAGCAGTAAGAGCTGCTCTTACTGGTCTAGAAGACAATGCATGGGTGTTGGTTGTATTGAAGGAGCATGATGTCCACCAGGCCCAGGCAGGTGGCAAAATTGGGGATTTGAGCCCAAGTGTGGAGGGGTGGGGTCCTTCCTGCCTGGCTCAGCGTGGAGCACGCATATTGAGGCCCAAGATACAGAGATGAAAATGACACATCCTGACCTTCAGGTGTTCTGAGCCTGGTAGGAAAGATGATGGTTTAGGAGTGCCCATGTGACAACAGAAGTCTGTCCATGTGGTTGGGGGGCCAGAGCCCTGAAGTCAGGCCTGCCTGAGGACCAGCTGGGGAGCCACAAGGAATGAATGCCGCCCGGTTGGCTGCAGAACCTCCAGACAACACTCTCCTGCTGGGAGTGGGTTGGGAACACTGTCCTCATACAGTCAAGGATGGCCCTAGGAAATAACTGGCGATTTGGGGGAGGGAGCAGGTCAAGTCCATGACTGCTTTTCTTTCCCTAGAAAACATCTGGTGACCTCCACTACCGCTCTGGCATCTAGATAATGCAGCTCACCTTTCGTGAGAGTCCCATCACTGGCCTCCTGGACCTGTGATCAGAAATAAACCTTCTTTTGTGGATTCAATCTCCCAAACTGTTGCAAAAAGCCATATTAGGCAAAGGTGGAGAAATTGCCCAGGGACAGCCCATAGGCTTGACGTGCAACTACTATTTTCTAAAACTGACTTTTCTAAAACAGAATCAGTTGGCAGGCAGGGGCCTTATATCTTGCCTATTGCAATGAGCCTCCTGAAACCACAAGGCCAGCCTTGTGACAAAAGCCCCAGCCTCTAGACCCGCTGAAAACTGTGTTCCAGCACTTGGCAAGGAGAACATAATAATGAGGAGGGAAAGAGCCCACCTAGGAGTCTGCTTTCTCTCGCTCCCCCCATCCCCTCTTTTTTTGTAAAGAGAAAATGCAGGACTGTACCCAGATGCTGAAAAAAGCTGTACTTCCTGCTGAGGGACATGGTGGCTTTCAGAATGCAAGGATTCTTTAGGGAGCCAATTATGCAAGACAAGAGTAAGCATGTTTATTTTTATGACACCGCATTTCAAAATCCCAGAAAACGTTGATGGAATGGCCCCATTAGGCGCCTGGGTCCCCCCCGGATGCTGTGGCATTACACCTTGCAGTTTGCAGGGGGCATGTGCAGGCTCTGAGCGAAAGCTCCACACTGGGCTAATTTACTGCCTGCCACTACCCCAGAGGTCTCTTTTAGCTCCCACATATCCAGGTTCCTTCTTCCCTCAGCATTTTTCAGGATAATTTGATTCTCTTCACAGAAGCTCGATCAGAAACCCAGAGCCCCAAGCTCACTCTGATGGCCTCTCTTCCTTAGGTTCTCATGTCCAGGGTGACAGGGGAGGTCAGAGCTATGGTTTTGTAGCACCAGCTACCCAGGTGATCCCCAGGATTGCAGCCTAGGCTGGCTCTGGGCCTGGTGGGGCAGAGGAAGAGTCCCTTCTGATGCCTCTATTTAGCAGACAGAGATGGTGTGCCCACTGTGTGCAGGTGCTGTGCTGGCTGGGGATACAGGAGAGCCCGATCCTGACCCTGTAGGAACTTTTAAGGGGAGTGAGGGCAGAGGTGCAAATGAAATTTCAGGAGCCAAGAGGAAGAAACATATAGCTCCACCTGGAGCAATTGGGAAGGCTTCATGGAAGAAGCAACACTCAACTCCCATCAGAAAGTATGAGAAGGAAGATGCATCTGGGCAGAAGTGGCAGGGTGGCTGCTCTTCATCGAGTGCTTCTGGTGTCTGTGCTCCTTGGGGCATGGAGGCACCCAGCAGCTAGTGACTTGCTGAAGACTTCCCACCTCCTGGCTTAGGGGGGAATCCAGGTGCAAGGCGTGGGTGGAGCAGGTGCATTTGGATCAGGCTGTAGGTTTTGCACAGCTGAGGAAGGAGTGCGTGTGGAGGAGCCTGGACAAGCCAGCAGGGCTAGCCAGGACTCGGGCTTCTGTCCAAGGGAGCCTCAGGAGGTGCCGGGGGCAGGGGTGCTGCTCCATTGCCCCAGTGTGCTCAGGTGTAAAGGGAAAGACAGATCCTGGGGAGAGAGGTGAGGAGGAGAGTCACTGAGAGCAGGGGAGTGAGTAGATCTGTGGAAACCCCTGCCCCAAAAGCAGAGTCTGCTGCCCTGGCCAGTCAGTGCCAGCCCCCGCAGAGGCCTCGAGAGACCCCAGGTGGTGAGGAGCTCAGGATAAGAAGACAGTCTGGCCAGGTCCCTCAATCAGAGATGTGGCTGCCTGGCCATCCTCCGGCTGTTTTCACTCAAAATTACTCTTCAGAAAAGTGCTGGCTCGAGACCATATGGGGACAGTGCACAACTCGCTCCAACCACCCCACCTCTCTCTCTCTCTGCCCCCCCCCCCGGGAAAAACCTATCCCATACTCAGGCTGTGCTCAGCCCATCTTGCCCACCCTTGAAATGCATGCTGGCATTTTGAGAAAGGACCCCAAGATTCAAGGTGTCAAGCAGCACCATCAAGTCAACGTGGAAGCTTTCAGTAGAAAAGGGGAGCTTTGGGGGGAATTTGTTTCCTCCTCAAATAATGTGGTCAGGGTGGCAGATCTTTTTGTCACCTGTGGGTCCAAACATGTGTGGCAGTGAAACTAAAGTAGCCTAGGAAGAGAGCTGTGTGTGTGCATGTGTGTGTACATGCAGGTGTGCATGGAGGGTGTATGTGTCAGTGACTATGGGTCTGTGTGTTGTAGAGTATGTGTATGTGTGTGTCTCTGTGAAGGTGGAAGTGTGTATGTGTCAGTTTCTGTGTCTGGGTACCTATAGGGATGTGTGTGGAGGGGTGTGTGTGTGTTGTATACATGGAGGTGTATGTGTGTCAGTGTGTGTGTGTCTGTGTGTACATGTGTGGTGTGTGTGCAATATGTGTGGAGGTATATACTTGTGTGTATATGTGTGTGCACAGGTGTGTGTGTCCATGTCTGTGTGTTGTAGAGTGGGGCAGAGTGGGTGTGGGGTGTCAGTGGACTTGGAAATCATCAATTGATAAATCTGTGCCCTGTTCATCCATCAGGTGCCCAGTAGTTCAGAACCTTAATTAACAAAATCTCTCAATAGCCCTCCATGATCAGAAAATGTCATTTAGCTTTATTTCACAGGTGGGTAAACTGAGGCATTGCATGGTTCAGCAGTATGTCTAAGGCCGTGCAAGGTCAGCAGAGTGGCACCCAAGGGCTCCCAGAGGAGCCTGACCAGACCCCTGGGTGTCCTGCTGTCCCGTTGCAGTCCTGGGCAGGGACACCTGGGGAGCATGGGCACATCCTTTCTGTGTTTAGCATGTGATGTGTGTCCTGACGTCTGGTATCCCCACCTGGGAGGTGGGCTGGGTCCAGGGCTGATGTACCTGAAGCGCAGCCTTCACTGCTGGGCCTTCTTGCTGGGCTCTGCTTGCACCTTATTGTCCCTCACTTATTTTTCAGTGGCAGTCAGCAGTCCAGGGCAGCCCTGAGAGGCAACGGGGTGGGTTGGCTTCACACCTCCCTCCCCCCTATCATCTCCCCTAGCCCCTCCTATCAGTCTGAGACCCTGTCTTGTGTAGGAATTCCAGAGTCACGGTGGGTAGAGTATGTACCAGTGGCCATGGGGCATATTTGGATTTCACAGGGACTCAGACTCAGCCAACAGGAGGGACTCAGACTCTGTCAACAGGAGGGGCCAACACTCAGCCAATAGGAGGGACCCAGACTCAGCCAACAGGAGGAAGGACTCAGACTCAGCCATAATAAGGGGCCGAGATTCAGCCAAAAGGAGGAACCCAGATTCAGCTAACAAGGAGGGACCCAGACTCAGCCAACAGGAGGGACTCAGACTCTGTCAACAGGAGGGGCCCACACTCAGCCAATAGGAGGGACCCAGACTCAGCCAACAGGAAGAAGGACTCAGACTCAGCCATAATGAGGGGCCGAGATTCAGCCAAAAGGAGGAACCCAGATTCAGCTAACAAGGAGGGACCCAGACTCAGCCAACAGGAGGGACTCAGACTCTGTCAAAAGGAGGGGCCCACACTCAGCCAATAGGAGGGACCCAGACTCAGCCAACAGGAGGGACCTAGACTCAGCCAACAGGAGGGACTCAGACTCTGCCAAAAGGAGGGGCCCACACTCAGCCAATAGGAGGGACCCAGACTCAGCCAACAGGAGGAAGGACTCAGACTCGGCCAACAGGAGGAGGGACTCAGACTCAGCCAACAGGAGGGGCCCAGATTAAGCCAAAAGGAGGGACCCAGACTCAGCTAATAGGAGGGACCCAGACTCAGCCAACAGGAGGGACCCAGACTCAGCCAATATTTTTAGTTTATATTTTTTTTTCATTGAGGTGGAATTCACATAAAGAAATTAATCATTTTAAAGTGTACCATCAGTGGCACTTAGTACGTATACAGTGTTGTGGGGTAGCCATCAGCACTAGCTGGTTCCAAAGTATTTTCGTCTTCCTCAGGAAGCCTGGTATCCCTGTCGTCCGCACCCCACGGTCTACTCTTTGTCTCTGGGTTTACCTATTCTGGATAGTTCCTACAGCGGAAGCGTGCCGTGCGCGTGCCTCTGGGGCCCGGCTTCCGTCGGTGGCTCACCCACACCGCGGTGCATGTTCCCGTCCTCCGAATGGCTGAGTATATTCCCTTGCTTGCGCGGACCGCGCTTTGTTTCCGGCTTGTCCACCGAGGACATTTGGGTGCTTCTGCCTTTCAGCTGGAGTGAGTAGCGCTGCTGGGAACGTGGGCGCACGGGGTCTGTCTCCGGTTCTCTGGGGTGTGTTGTCCGCAGCTGCACCTCGTGTGCGGCCCTGGGTGGTTCCTGGACTCCCTCCCAGCCTGGCTTCCTCGCTGGAGGGATGGGGAGCGGGGGGGTCACCCTGCCCGGGGCCTGGCGAGCGCCGGTGGCTGCCGGTGGCTGCGCGGTGACAGCCGGCCCACCCCCCGCCCCATCGCCGAGCAGCCGGGCCTCTGCTTTGCCTGTGGGCCGCGCTGGAGCGCCCGGCGAGGAGCAGCTGTTCTGTCTTTACTCCTAACACATCCCCAGGGAGGAGGCTCGGGTGAGAAGCGGCACTTTTTATAAGCTCTACACTAAAGAGGGATTATGAGCCATTTTGGGAATGGATTAAAGCAATTGCCCCTGGGATGAATCTTATTCTCGGTGACTTTTGCTTTCCCCTCTTCCTGGACCTCAAAGCTAAGCTGTATGGTCTATTGAAAATACCTGAGCCGACGTTTATCCTTTTAGCCAGATCCCAGCCCAGACCCCGCAGGAGCGTGGGACCTCTGTGACCCAGCCACGTGCCGTGAACTTGGAGCTTCTCCGGTGACGGCCCGGCTTGTTGAGCCTGTCACTTCTCATTGAGAGCAGCATCTTGCTGGCACAGAAGTGCGCTGCTGCGCGGCCGCTAGCTCCCAGGGAGCTGCTGCCCCTCCGCCCTGGCACCGGGTCCCCGAGCGGAGTCACCGCCAGCCTCATGCCTCCGAGGTTTCCTGTCGCAAGAACCCGTGGGGTCAGCTGTTCAGGAAAACATGTGAAACCGAGAGCAAACCCAATGAACCAGAACACAGCTTTCCAGAATGTTCTTCCGCCCTCTCCCTCTTTGGAGGAAGGCAAAAGAAAATGGCCACAAACTTCATCCGTGTTGGGGATTTAAGTTTCTGGAAAGCCCCTTCTAAGGGATGTCCTGGCATGGAAACCATTTGAGAACGTCCTGAACTTTACCCATCATTACTTCTCTGTAGAGACGGTGGTAGTAGTAACACTTGCTGGCATTTTAAAGTGTGCATCACACTTCCCATGCATTGTTTCCGTTTGTCTTCACAGCAGTGAGTAGACTTGGGCGATTTTGCTCACTTAGAAACTGAGGCCCAGAGTATGATAGTGATCATAATATTGACATGATGATGACAGTCTTTGTGAAAGAGCAAACCACCTGTGACCAGGGCCGAGGTCGTATGGCGTAGAGTACACACATCCTCCCCCTTTATCCGAGAGCCTGCCAGGAGCATGGAGCCGGGTCTCCCATCTAACAGGTGCGGGGTCACAGGCTCGGGACAGCCCGCCCTCCTGAGTGCAGTCTGCAAGTGGGGGGATGGACCTGCCACGGGTCCGGCTGTCCTCTCCAAGCATCTCCGCTGGTCCGTGCCCCATCATATCCCCATCCCTCAAAGGACGATGGCATCATGACATGGAAGCCTCATTAACTGCTTCTAATCTAAAAGATATTGGCCCATTATTTTTCCTGCTTTTGTAAATCCAGAGACTGAACAAAATTGAATCCCTGGGTAACCAGAAAATGTAATTAATGGGAACACAGCATTTCAACAGGGAAGCTGGTTAGAGTCTGCTTCATTGTCGCACAGACCTCCCACCTGCGCTCAGGTGCCCGGGAAGAGCAGAGATGCTCTCGTGAGCCCTGTTCTCCCCTCTTTGGTGGGGTCCTCACAGCGCCCTCGCCCTCTGTCCTAGGGTTCTTGTGGGGTTGGGCACAGTGGGTCTAGGGGTCTCTGGGCTGCTTGTGAATCATGTGATTTTGTGCATGTTGAAGCCAGGCAGCCAGGCGTCTTCCAGGGTTGGATTTTGATGGGGTGTCATTGTGGGGTGTGTGCACTGTTACATCAGGTAAAGGGAGCAGTTGGGGGTCACACGGGCCTTGCACAGCCAGACCTTATGCCTGCCAGCATTGCCCCCATCACATAAAGGATCTCTGGATGAAGCAAACAGGGACGAAACAGCCAAGCCACTGGGAGCCTCAAAGGGCCACACTCAACCAGGACTTTTGTCTGGATGGAGGGCTGTCTCCACCAGCTTTGCCCCTGTGCTGTCGGGATATAGTGGGTTTCTGCTGGGGACCCAGCTGTCCTGCCAAATGATGGTAAACCTCCCATCCTCGGAGTCTGGGAACAGAATGTCCGGCACAAACTCCTTGGGAGGCCCCAGAGCACCCATTGCTGGGAACTGGAAACCAGAGTGGGGGCTTTTCACTGCAAACACCAGCTCTGTCCAGAGCCATTTCCATGGCTGAGGTCACATCTGCCCATGGATGATGTGAGGGGCACTGTGAACCCATAGGTGATGTGAGGGGCACTGTGAACACTACGTGGTCCTACCCCCTTCCTGGGCCAGGACTGTGGTGTGATGCCACACCCTCAATATGTCACCTGACACACCAGTAATTAAGATCATTAATCAGCTAACCTGAAACTAGGGAGATGATCCCAGATTATGCAGAAGGTTCAGTGTGACCACATGTTCCCTTAAACCCAGAGACAAAGGATGGAGAGATGCAGGGATAGGGGCATGGAGATTGGATGTGATGTGTCTCAAAGGGCAGGAGATAGGACCTTGGTCCTGAAGCCTGAGGGACAGGAGTCAGCTTTCCTAGGGTCCCCAGGAGAGGACGCAGCCCAGTAGTGCCCTGATGAAGGGAGTCGTGTGACCCCGAGCAGAGGACCCCTGACCCACAGACTGTGAGCTGATGAGTGGGTGCTGCTCTAAGCCATAAATTTTGTGGTCATTTGTCACTGCACAACAGACAACAGGTACACGTAAATTAGTTGATGAGATGCCCCTGGCTATCCAGCCTTCTCTCCGACTCCTTCCCTCCCAGATGTGGGGTGTGGCGGGGGTCCCTGAGACCCCTTTGCTCTGTGGGCTGTGCACACAGATGTAGCTGGCAGCCGTCCCAGGAGATGGGCTCGCTGGTGGCCTGCAGTGTCCGGGTGGACCAATTAGGGTGAGAGTTCTGGTTCAGCCTTGTGCTTCGTCAGAGACAGAGTGAACTCACCACTGGCGGTTTGGATTCATGAGTCCTCTTTCCTGCTCCAATCGAGGCTTTACCAGAATCACTGATGCAGGGGAGGCTCTGCTCCTGAGGGAGGAGCAGAAAATTTGACATCTCTGTGGAATGCATTGAACTGCATTGCCCCCCAGATAGGGGGCTACCAGATAAAATATGGGAAGCACAGTTATTTTAATGTATATCCAGTTATTATTTAATTTCAGACAAACAACAAATACTTCTTTGTTGTGTGTCCTAACTTTTGCATGGGATATTATTATACTTAAGGAAAAAAAAAAAAAAAGCTGTTGTTTCTCTGAAATGCAAATGTAACTGGGCATCCTGTACTTTTATTTGCTAAATCCGGCTGCCCTGTTCCCAGGGATTGCAAACTGGCCGAGGGGCTGGGTTAGAGCACGGATGGAGCAGTGGGCAGGGAGAGGGCTCTGGAGACAGGATGCAGGGGGAGCTGTGGGCGTTAGTAACCCTTCTCAAGGGCAGGGGTCAGCAAACTATGGTTCCAGGAGCATATCCCACGGCTGCCTAATACCTGTCAATAAAGTTTTATCAGCACATGGCCGTGCATGCCCATTTGCATATTGTCCATGACCGCTCTTGTGCTACAAAAGACAGGATGGGACGGTTGTGACAGAGCCCCCAACCAAGCCTGCAGAGCCTTAAGCGCTTGTCCTCTGAGCCTTTCTAGAAATAGTTGGCGAATGCCTGCTGTGTGGTCAGAGGTCAGCAGGAAGTTGTTAGTGTGGGGAGTGGAGGGAAGGACTCAAGTCAGACGCGAGGGGGCACTTTCTGACCTGGGGGGCCCCTGGCCTGGCCTGCTGGAGCAGTGGGCAGAGGCTCTTGGCGGCTGGTCTCAGACCCCCACTCCTGGGGCTCTGGTGCCATGGGAGGCTCTCGGGGCTCCTGTTCTGATGGCACAGGGACAGGGCAGAGTGAGCAGCCTCCACCCTTCTCTACCTCCCCGCCTCCGTATTTTGGGGTCTCTGGCAGAAAGTTCTATGCAAACAAAAGCCTCGTTTTATCTGTGCCCTCCTATTTCTGTCTCGTTGCGTACTTCTGCTGTTCCTTCTCGACATTCAGCATTTTCAAACACAGATTGTGCGCAGGGCATGAATCACGGTGCCATGTGGCTATGGAGACGTTGTCCTGGGTCCTGGCTCGGGCATCTTCCTGCAGGCGGGAGAAGGCTCTCCCTTCACCGTGAGGCCCAGGTGTCAGAGCATCAGGACTGGGTGGAGGGGACTGGACGCACACACAGCCTGCACCTCCCTCTGCTGGGCCACCGTCTTCCTTCCAAACCCCCCAGGGGTGAGCAGCAGGAGCATGCCTCAGCGAAGTCCAAGGGTGCTGTCCCCGGAGATTCCCTCACTCTGACACCCACTCCAGGCTTTGGGGAGTCCCGGGACCCTCCAGTCCTGACACCAGCTGCAGCCCTTGGGGGTCTCCAGTGCCACCCCCAGGCTCAGTGATTTGCTAGAGGGACTCGCCCTATACTCACAGCGAGGGTTTGTTCCAGGGAGCGGATACAGATTAAAATCAGTGAAGGGAAGAGACACGGGAAGTGGAGTTCAGGGAGGAACTAGCCAGGTCCAGGATCTTGCGTAATCCCACTATGGATGATGGAGTCGCTAAAGCCAGCAGAACCCTGCCCCAGAGGTCTTCGGGGCAGCAAAATGGGAGAGAGTAGACAGAGAAGTTTCTCCATTAATCAGTGAGACATCCCTGAGGCACTTGGCGAAGTTGCTGCCGAAGCAGCATCAGGGCTGCTCTCCCACTGGGACCTGGACACCTGCAGCGTGAGAGGGTCCCCCCGTGGCTCCCAGCGCCGTGTCCATGTGAGGACAGCCCGTCCTGTGGGTTGCCTGCTGCACTTCCCCTTCTGTGGCCGGTTTCGGGAGAGGACGCTCTTCCAGTCCATCGGCTGCTGCAGGATCAGTGGGCACCGTGTGTTCACCACCTCCTCGTGTCAGCTTGGTGCCTGTGTATTACTCACTCTCCTTCAATTTCCTCATCTCCTGTGCACTTGCTCGTTTTTTCCCCCTTCCCCCCCTTTTTTTTAAAGCAGTTCCAAAAAAAGATGATTTGTGTGAAGGCAGTAAAAACTGAGTTTATTTACAATGAATCCAAGCTTTGGCCAAGGATCCCAGAAGAGGCCACACTGGCTTCTGGAAAGTGCCTGGTCGTGTCACCGTGACATGAGGTTGTGGCCTGACTGGGTGAGATCCATTCCCTCACTGCCGTCCTCCTGGGCTCCCCATGTCCACTTCTATGCTTCCTTCATGGAGACACGTGAGCTAGTGCTGACCGAGGGACTCCGTGGTAACACATATGAGAGAGAAGGAAGGTGGTTCCTTGGGAACTCGGGCCCACAGAGCACCTAGACGCTGAGCTGGGGTTGGGAGCAGACCAGGGGAGAGGCAGAGGGTTGCTGGGTCCCCTGCTCATCGGACATCCACGTTTTGGGGTGACGTGGCCTGCAAACGTGACTTCTCTACCAGTGTCCGCACCCAGGGGCCAGTGATAAACAATGGTAACACGAGGAATTCAGCCTCTAGATTATTACGGTATTGGATTTGCTGTGAGTAGGAAACCCAGATGCAATGGTATTGGTTCCAGGAGTTAAAAAAAAAAAAATTGTGGATGCAAGGCTATCAGTTGGACGTGGGTAGAAGGCTGGCCATCCCCCAGCCTGGGTGGAGGGAGTGCGGTGACGAAGAGCTCTTGGGCCCACAAAGAAGCAGGCTCACACGTGTGTTCTTGTCTCCTCCTGGCTTCTGTGGACTGAAGATGCCGGGTCCTTCTGCAGAGCACGCCAGCCAAGTGCTGAGCTTGACCCCACCCAGGGAGTGAGGAGCTTGCGGAAGCCCAAGGGGCAGGTCGAAACGTGATGGTGGAGATCCCGACCCACATCCACTGCTCTCCTTCTGTGCCCTCGCAGTGATCACCTGGCCAGGCCAGTGCCACAGAGTGCTAGGGAGAGAACATTCTGGAAGATAGAATGAATCTCTGGTGTACCCTGCTGCGTCGTGTTTCCCTTGGCTCATCTGTTCTCACTCCTGCAAGTGTCTGTTCTGATGTTCCTCCCCGGACATCTTATCTCAAAGGGCCTCCCTGAGACTGGGGCAGGTGCTCCAGGAGCGTGGCGGCTCCCTATGGGTCCTGCTGCCTGGCTCAGACCTGGCACGTCCCCAGTGTGAGTCTAGACAGTGGCCCGTGGACGGATGGGTGGGTGATGGAAGCACTGAATGTGTGGACGTGTTGGAGGAGTTTGTCATTCAGGAGGAGGGGTGGTCTGGGAGAGTCAGGAGGATTCCAAGGCCAGGAGAACAGAGCTTATAGGTCAGGATGGGTGTCCGGCAGTGCTTGTGGACCTCAATTATGGAGGTCCAGTGGTGAGACAAGTCACCTGTGGTGACAGTGAGTTCCCCACTGGAGGAGGCATGTAACCCAGGTTGAATGACAGGTGGCACGGGTGCTGCAGAGGGGGCACCCTAGGAGACTGTCAGGGTGGGCTTTAATGATGCACCTTCCAGCTCTGACCGCACACACCCTGCTTCCGCTAATAGAGAGGCTGCCCTGGCTCTGCAGCCGCCCTGCCGAGCGTGCTGCTAAGATTAATTGCTTTTATTTGTAGTAAATGAGCTGTTCAGATAGAGGAGGGCCTCGCCGGGAACTGGCCAGCGGCCTCTCCTTCCTCTTCCCACTGGGGATCTCACCCTCTCTTGGCCTGCTCTGCTACGCCAAGTGTAAGACAGAGGGGATGAAGGAGGGAAGGGAGGGTTTAAAAAACAAAATCAACAACTAACATCGGAAACCACGGTGTGCCGTGCAGGGGGGGTGTGAAGCCGTGGCTTGCAGGAGAAACTCTTTGAAAGTCAGCCAACTGACGTTCACAGCAGGTGGAAGAGTCGTTTCCTAAAAATGCTCCAAATGGAAATGCCTTGAAGTTCAAAAAAAAAAAAAAAAGTGTAGTGTGAGTGTGTGTTCAGGTCATTAAGAGCCCATAGTTCAATATATCCCATCAATGACGAGATGGAGCACTCCTCTCTTCTGGCCACGGTGCTCCTACAGCTAACTATCAGCTCACTTTGGAATGCCAAGTCATTATTTTCAGAGAAATGTAAATGTACAAGTACATTTACATATAAAGTAAATATAATATAGAAACACATATAGGCATCACACGGAGTGAGCATGTGCTGTTCACATGGGAGGTGTGTCCTGTTGTTCACATGGGAAGTGTGTCCTGTCCCTCTTGGTGGCCTGGGGAGCGAGGACCAGCCTGGCTGGCCGGCAGGTGGCGGGTGCAGCCGCCCTTCCTGGAGGCAGGGAGACATCCCCCCCCCACACACAGTAGGGATGTCCTGCCAGCCAATGTGACAGGCGTCCCTTTGTCCAGCACTAGAGGTTGCATAAAACTACTTCCCGATGAATCTCCCCTGTTGCGTGGGGATTCTTGCGGGTTCCGTGTATCCATGACTCACATAGAAAGGTGTCTGGCACAGAAGGTGCGTGTCACAGGCATCAGTAAATCTGGCCCTGGTTCATGCCTTGTGGAGCCGGCCTGTTTCTGAAGATGTTTGTATTAGTGAGTGACTGCTGTATAACCAGTCATCACAAACTCACACCTCCTGTGGGTCCGGGGGCAGGGTGGGGCGGAGGCCTGGGCCTAATGTAGTGGCCTTCTGCTGCACAAAGCTGCAGTCAGGATGTCAGGTGGGTCTGGGGTCTCATATGTGGCTGGACTGGGGCGGGGGTCCCTGCCGAGCGTGGGGTGGCTGCAGCACACAGTTCCTTCAAGGCTGTCAGCCGAGGGTTCCCTTTCTTGTTGGCTGTGAGCTGCCAGCCCTGTGGCCTTCCCCCAGTGGTGGCTCACAACAGGGCAGCTTCCTCCCCCAAAATCAGTGAGCCAGAGAGCCCCCCACCCCCAGCACGATGGGATGCTGTGATCTTATGTAAGGTTATCCTGGAAGGGACGTCACTGCCTTTGCTGTTTCCTGTTGGTTGGAAGTGGGTCAGGTCCCTCCCACACCCAGGAGTGGATTATAGAATGTGTGAACACCAGGAGGCGGGCACCCTGGGGATGGCTCTCTGCTACCCGGTGTCTGCCCAGCATGTGGCAAGTGGCACTGTCTGGGGTTCTCCAAATAACTGCTAACAGTTGTAGACTCCACAGGACCCAGTGCACCCAGGTGCACCTGCCCTGAAACATCTCATTGCATCCTCAGACAGTCCAGTGACCCTGCCATTATCCCTGTTCGACGGCTGAGAAAACCAGCTCACAGGCAGGCTTGGGAACTCAGCCAAGGCCACCCAGCGAGTATTGGGAACACGGGATCAGGTGTACATGCCCTGATCTGTGTTAGCCCTCGAGACCAAGGGTGAGCTGCTGACGAAGACCCAGGCCCTGGAGGCAGTGCTGGGCTGGGCACCTGAGCTCCCCGGAGTGGTAGATGTAGCCCTGTTTCATACACTCTCCCTGCTCCGTGTGCCATGTCCTGTTTCCTGACACAGCCTCCTCTTGAGAGCTCTTATCACCCTCTGATCGGCTGTACCTTCTGCCTGGTTTATGTCTTATCCGTCTCCTCTTTCTAGAATGTCAACTTGTACCCCGTGTCTCAAGATCCCAGAACAGGGACCCTCAAGTACACCATGAATGAATGAATGAATGAATGAATGGGAGTCTTTGGTAAGGGGCCTCGGATCCTAAGTGGCCATGGCTGATCAGTGTCCTGAGGCCACCGTAGCAAAACAGCACAGACTGGGGGGCTTCAAACAGGGAGACTTTGTTCCCTCCTGGTCCTGGAGGCCAGAGGCCAAAGATAAAGGTGTCCATGGGGCTGCACTCCTTCTAAAGGCTCCAGGGAGGAATCCATACTCCCCTCGTCTAGTCTCTGGCGACCACTGGCAGTCCTCCGGGCATCTTGGCTTGTGGCTGCATCTCTGTAGTGTCTGGCTCGGTCTTCCCAAGGCCTGCTTCCATCTGTGTTCATCTCTCCTTCTTGGAAAGACACAGGGGTATGAGGGCTGTCCAGAGAAGCAGGGCCAGGAGGACGTGTGTATATGTGTAAGTAGACATAGATTTACTATGAGGAATTAAATCAGGTGATCACGGAGGCTGAGAAGTCCCCAGATTTGCAGTCTGCAAGCCAGAGAGCCGGGAGGGCCCCCTGCGTTAGCTCCATCCTGAAAGCCAGAGGGCTCGTGACCCGAAGAAGAGCTGGTGCTCCAGTTCAAATTGGAGGCAAGAGATGACTGTTGTCCCAGCTCAGTGCAGTCAGGGAGAACCTTCTGGGTTTTTTGTGTTTTGGTTGTTGTTGTTCTGTTCAGCTCTCCAACGGGTTAGGCAAGGCCCACTCTAATCAGAGAGGACACTCTGCTTGACTCAGTCTACTGATTCCAATATTAGTCTCATCCAGACACAGCCCATAGACACACCCAGAATGACCTTTGAGTGTCTGGCGCCCCAATCCAGCAGACATGAAATTAGTCCTCACACCGGGTCTTAGATTCATGGTCAACTGTGATCCAGCAGGACCTGTTCTTAACTGACTCCATCTTAAAATACCCTATTTCCAGATAAGGTCACTTATCTCCATCCTCCCATTGTGGGTCTGCTGGGCCTGGCCTTCCTCCATCCCCGGACACCTGCATTGGTGGATGCTTGCAAACGAATAGACCAGCATGGGATTGCAAGGAGCACCATCCTGCTGGCCCGGTCTCTAGCCACCATTCAGGTCGCTGCTGTCCATTTTGCTCCCTTGCAGAGTCACCGTGGGTCTGCTGCTACTGCCGGGCAGAGATGACTGTCTGGAGACAAGAATCACAGTTGTCCTTTCAGGCACACTCAAGTTGTTATATATTAGACATACAAAATTTGTTTCCATCCCAGGAAGAATGGTGAAGCTCCACATAGCATTTCCACGTAGGAGCTTTGATTCCAGCACCGGCGTCTTCCTAGAGGTGTTTTTATATGGACTTTTGGCTGAAGGGGAGTAGAAATAGAACATTTCTCTGCAGGATTACAGTTTAGTGTCTTATAACCTATACGATACGGGAGCTAAATAATAGATCTTTGACATTAGAATGCGGGAGGATTTAGAAATATTGCAAAGATAAACTTCTGAGCAAGTTCTGTTTGAAATGGAGTGTTTTCCAGCACCCATTATTGGCTTAAAATCCTGAGGGAAGAGTTAAATAAATCAAAGAGACAGGTGCAGGTTTCAGATTAAACAGCCAAACTCATACAAAATCCCTTTGTCTAGACTGGACAAACATCAAGTGTTATTTCAGAGAGTTTGATGAAATGCCCCACTGTTAACCCACAGCCCGCTAAATGCCCGCAGTGTTTGGTGAAGCCCTTCGGAAGCCCGTGTTTTCGGCAGCACGGACAGTGTGCAAAACCGCCACAGACTGCAGCAGAGAGGGGTGTCAACTGGACCACCCTGTCAGCGTCCCCGTCTGCTAGCCACAGGCCAAGGAGAGGAGGCCAAGCGCCTGCCAGAGCGGGGCCAGGACGCCCGCCACACCCTGCCCAGGGCCGGCCTCTGGGAGGAGTCGCAGGCGGGTGGGCAGGCGGGCGCTTGCGAGCGGCCTGCGTCCAGAGGCTGGGAGTCTGGCTGGAGCTGGCCAAGCTTCTGTCTGTTCGGGGTGTTTTTGCTCACCTGGCCAGACAAGCCCAGCTCGAGCAGAGAGGACAGGCCCAGGCTGGGTGGCTCCTGGGGTAGAAGAGTCCCCCTCCCCTCCTCCTGACAATGCCCTTTGCTCCAGAGAAGCAAGGCCTTTTAGAAATATGGTGTGTCGCAAATTTGCACCTCTGTCCATCTTCCACAGGGAAGAGGCAGCCGAGTGCGGGAAGGTGGCATGCTTGGGGTCTTGGGGACAGCCTGGGGAGCGCGAGTCAGTTCCGCGGGCTTCTTCACATCCTCTGCCTCGGTCTCCCCATCTGCAAAGGCCAGCGGGTTCCAGGCGCTACTCTGCGTGCTGGACATGGGCTGTGGGCCTTCCTCAGCACCCTGTGATGGTCCCCATTTCGCAGATGACAAAACTGAGACAAAGGAGGGTCAGGAAGTTCATGAGGTCACACGGCCGGGAGGGGCCAGGATGCAGCCAGGGAGTCTGGCGCCGAGTGCCTTGACAATGCCATAGTCGACTGGCACTGCAATGCCAGGAATGGGCAACACATCCCCATCTGCCAACTTGGCGATGCTGAGCATGCCAGCAGCATTTGCCTTAGATGCTGCGGTACACGGTGGGCTGTACTGGGCATGGGGCTCTCCACAGCTGGTGAGCCATTGTCACCACTGTGGGCGTCCTGGCTACAGTCTCCTTGCTCAGGGACACTCGGGGGTGCCTCGCCCCCTGTGGCTGCCTCCTTCCACCTGAGCCTCCACCTAGACCCCCTTTTCTCCCCTCTCCAGCCTGAGGCCTATCAACCCACCCAGGCCAGCCTGGTTCCAGGCCCCTCACCTCCCTCCAGGCTCACTCTTGAACCTGGCTCCACAGCACCCTATAGAGTCTGCCTGGATTTGTGCAGTCTGAAACCCAGGACTGCCCCACCGGAGTGATTCCTGCATGCCCACCCCCATGGCATCCAGAGCCATGCTGAGCCCTTTGTGGGGTTTTAGACTTGTGATGAGGATGGCAATAAGCCCCTGTGTGGGTCCAGGGCCCCAGCTCTCCCTCTGCTCCTCGCTGTGGCCCCAACTGCATTATCTGCCAAAGTCCGGACATCCTTCACCCTCTTGGGCCTCTTTCCTGTTATCTGTAGAATGGGGTTCATTAGCATCTTGTCCTTCAGGGCTGTGGGAGGATTGGATCGACCAAGGCCATGGATAGCCTGCCTGTAACACACACTCTGTGAAGGTCAGCTGAGATGCCCACTTGGCCTGCAGCACTCGGAGTCAGCGCCCTGGAAGGCTTGTGGAATGCAGATTCCTGGGCCCAAGCGTCTGATGCAGCAGGACCAGAGTGAGGCCCAAGAACTGCAATTCTTACCAGGGCCCAGGTAGCGGTGCTGATGCCGCTGGCCTGGGGACCCCCTCTGAGGGCCTCTGAGCCTGTCCCTCCTGCTTTGGTGGATCTTCTGTGACCTTGATGTGTGCGAAAAGCAAGTGTGACTTCACAAACTTGGGACAGCAGGGAGACATAGGACATGTGCTTTCCATGTGTTTTAGGGGATATTGCTTCCCATGCTGAGCGCCTGCCACCCTGGCTCCCCCTGGGCACTCTGGCATGAAGTACTTGGAAGACCTCCCTGGGGCACCTGGCTAGCATGAAGCTGCACCTGCTTTCTCCCTGATTCCACAACCATCTGGGGTCACGGCCTGTGTCCCAGCTCCAGAAGGGTTGCAGGGGTCACGGGCAGAAAAAAGGGCTGTCACTGCCCTCAGAAAGCCCCAGGGATGGAACTAGGTGGATAAGGCATGAGAAGGGTCAGGAGAACTTGATACACAGGGTCAGGGGCGGGAGGCAGGGGGTTGGGCAGGAAGCAGAGGGTTGGAGGCAGGAGGCAGGGTGTCGGGGGCAGGAGGCAGGGGTTTGGGGGGGTGGGAAGAAGGGGTCAGGGGCAGGAAAAGAGGAACTGAGTAGAGGGAGGTCAATTGGGCAGAAGGTCCCCAGGAGCTCCACAAAGGGCCAAGAGGGGCCGGGCCTTGGGGCTGCCAGGGTGGGCATGGCGGGCTCAGTCCAGTGATTTAATTTCCTGCGGTCTGCAGAGCTTGAGGCTCCGAGGTTGTTGCCACCCTACGCCTGTGCAGGGCCAGGAACTCACCCCCAGCTGTGCAGGGGCAGCTGTGAAGGAGCTGATAATTTTCCTCCACAGAAACCGTCCTCCGTTCATTTGCTCTTGGCTCAGCACATCTTGCAGGTTTAAGAGTTCACAGGGAAGGCAGGAAGGAATAGGCCGCGAGGCTCCCCTCGAGCCTTGGGCAAGGGACTACATGGCCATCTTTATGAGGGCCTGCCTTCCTGGCCACCAGCTTAATGAGCTGCAGAGGGAGAGTTCAGGGAGCAAGGTCCAGGGCAGCTCCAGGCCTGCCTGCCTGTTGGGAGGACCGGTGGGGATGGAGGGGGGCAAGCAGCTTGGGAGAGGAGGGGAGGAACTGGGAAGGGATGGAGGGGGTGAGCAGCCTGGAGGGGGAGGAGAAAGGAGGGGATGGAGCTACTCAGGCAAGTTGTCAGCACATCCTCATTCCAGGGAGCTCTTTCCCTCCTGCCTCTTAGGCATCCAAGCCCATTGCCTTTCCTGGGTGCAATACTGGGACAAGAAGCTTTCTGCAAGCACGTCTGGCTCACCATTTGCTTCTAAACAGAGCTGCATGTTAAGTGTCAGAGGCTGACACGTGTCTCTCCCATTTCCCAGGTGGGAAGGCTGAGGCAGGGGGCCTGCAGCTTGTCTGGGGGCAGTGACCAAATGGTGAGCAGGGCTGAGATGGAGCAGAACAGAGGGTCCAGTGAGCTCTTCTCCCCGACCTCCAGGCAGCCGGCCGTCGAAGGCCTCGGAGAATGGAGTCTGACCCGGTTCCTGGCAGTTGTCCTCTGCCTTTGTCATCATAAGTCATCATAGCAGGAGGAGGAAAGACAAAACGAGACAAAACCAACCTCCTGCAGCTGGGGCCTCCCCTCCTAGCAGGACTTTTCTGGAGGACGTGCTGATGGCCCAGCACCCTGTCCATCCCACGGCCATCCCGTGTCTATGCGACAGTGTTCCCTGGGCAGCCGACGCATGTTAGTGAGATTGTGTCCAGAACCAGGAGCTGTGAAATGCTCCAAGCCCATAAATCATGAAAAACAAGGACATAACCTTGGTTCTTTCTGCACCATCAATACATTACCTAATTCAATCATAAAATGGAAGAGCAGTTCCATTTGTATAATTCCGTATGAAAAATCAGCAGATCTTTGCATTTTAAATGCTGCCTGCACAGCCTCTCCATGGGACGAGCGGGCCTCCCTTTGATGGAACAGGTGTCAAGCAGAAAGGATATAAACAAGCTCCTGTGTCACTACCTTCCGTGAGGATGCTTATTTAGGGGATCTTTTAATGCCTCGCTGCGATGGTTTATTTGCAAATGGTCTGCAAGCTGCTAACAATTTGTATATCACAATTTGTGGGAGCCTGGCGGCAGCCACCATCCTAACTAATAACGTTGACAGATCACCAAACGCAGCGTCTCTGTCTTCAAACTGCTGCTGGCAGGAGCTCCTTCCTGGGACCAGAGATCTAGATCTAGACCCCACTCAGGGCCGCCACCCGCTGCCAGGCAGGGGACACACAGGCTCATTGGTGCCACCTTAGCGTGCACTGTGGGTGCCTCCCCTCTGCCTCCCCTGCCGCACATCCAACCGAGGGGGCAGGTGTTGTTGGCGGCCAGTGATAAGCCATCTGGTCAACCTGAGGCCACAGGCTCAAGGTCTGTTTGCTTGGTTACTGCAGCCTCTGCCAGGTTGGGGATGGCAGGAAGTGTCTGACAGACAGAGGGACCCAGGCAGCACACCAAATTTGGCAGGACTCATTCCTTTAGGGATTGCCTTCTGTTTTCCCTGGGTAAACCCAAACAGTGCCCTGGATGGCAGGGCCTTCTCCTTCTTCCCTGGGGTCTTCTCCCACAAAGCAGATGCAGGCACGAGGCAGCTAATGCTGAACTAGTTGCTGAACTGGTAGAGTGATCGACCCTCACTGTCTTCATAGCCAGTAGGGCTGTCTCCACTCTGCGGCCCTGAATCCAGTGATCACTGTGGTGTGCATTTCCTGGGGTTATGGCAATGAAGTGCCATGGATGGGGAGCTCAGAACAAAAGGAACAGAGTCTGTCCCAGCCCTGAAGGCCAGAAGTCCAAAATCAAGGTGTATGCAGGGCGATGCTTCCTTCTAAAGACTCAGGGGGACGATCTTGCCTTGTCTTCCAGATCCTGGTGGCTCTGGGTGGCTCCAGTGCATCTTGGCTTGTGGTCACATCACTCCCTTCTCTGCTTCCACCTTCACATGTCCTCCCTGTGCCTTCTCCTGTAAGGATACCTCTCACTGGATTTAAGGCACTCATGGGTAGTTCCAGGAGAGTCTCAACTCAAGACCTTGAACATAATCATATCTGCGAAGATGCTTTTTCTGAATAAGGGCACATTATCAGGCTGGGGGTTAGGATGTGGATGTCTCTTTCTGGGGGCTGCCATTTCACCCACTATAGCAGTGTCATCCCTTGGAGTGCCTGCTGTGTGCAGGGACTTGTGTCCCTCACCCTCCTCTTCCTGAAAACCTCCCCTATCACTTGTGATTGACAGATGAGGACATAGAAGCGTGGTGGTCTGTGTGCCATAGGCCCAGACGCGTCTACCGTGTGGTATAGCAGGGAGCAAGCAGATGAGCCCTTTGGGCGTCAGGGTCCAGATTCCTACCCTTGACCTCCCTGTCTCCCTTTCTGCAGCCAGAACCTCAAGAGGGGCTGGCTCCAAGTTTTTTTTCTTCCCCAAGAGTGCAGGTAAGTCCCTTAATCTATCTGTGCCTCTAGAACAGCCCCATCCGAGAGCATGCCCACACAGTTACCGGGCTTCCGTCAGTGAAATGATAAACCCCAGTCCTCCGCCATCCCTCACCGATTCTGAGGAATTTTTTTCCCTTCCTACTATTCTACCAATCTCAGTGCCAGCAAATTAATAAGGAGATTGGCTGAGATGCTAATGTGGGCAGGCCATTATTCCAGAAGGTTCTTGCCTGCCCTTCCTGGCTATGGTCAGGACACCATGCTGGCCCCAGCCTTTAGGTCTGGGGTAAGATGAGCCCCTGGTCTGTTTGTCCCCTTTGTCCCTCTGGAAGTCACCAATCCCTCCAATCCCTCAGTGTAACTCATTGGCATGTATCAGCCTCCTTTTAGGATTACAGCCTCCAAGCAAAGGGTGGTCTCTGCTCTGCAGAGGGATCAGAGCAGAAGGTCAGCGCCCCCGAGCTGGACTAGTGTCCTTGCTGTCCACTCCTTACCCCTAAGCTGACCAGGACAGCTGTCTGCCAGCCGTGAGCCATGTCCCCCACAGGAGCCCTGCAGTAAGTCTCAGGACTGGGGCAGTGGGTGGTGACAGGAGCCAAGAGCCCTGTTCCTTCTCTGACCCTTGGCTTGGCATCTTCCTCCTAGGAGACTGCTGGGTGTCTGTCTGTATTCTTTCTCTTACAGAGTCTATTCAACAATGTAGGAAGTGTTTGCTTTTTTAAACCATCATCAGAGTAAGAATATAGAATTGAGGGCTTGAAAACCTCATGAAGTCCACCACGGACACTCACCATATAGCAGAATCCTGGGGGATGTTTTTGAGGGAAACCATGGATCATTTTTGCAATATCTCGTAACTATCTGTTGTCTCAGCTGAAATTCAGAGTAGGTTTCCCTTAAGCCCAGCACAGAAAAATATAGAGATACTGGCACACCTTCTGTCGGCTTCAACACACTGATTCAGCCCTAATCCACTGGGCCCAGCGTGAGGGCAGATCCTGGGCAGCAGCAGCCTGGTGGACTGCCTCTGGGTGGGAGCTGGAACCCCTGGAGTTTGCATACTAGATCTTCTCCCTCTGGTCCTAGTTTTCTCTTTGATTGGAAATAAAAGACCTAAATAACATCATTTTATTTTATTTTATTTTATTTTATTTTATTTTATTTTATTTATTTTATTTATTTTATTTTATTTTATTTTATTTTATTTTATTTTATTTATTTTATTTTCTCATGAGAGACACAGAGAGTGAGAGGCAGAGACATAGGCAGAGGGAGAAGCAGGCTCCATGCAGGGAGCCTGATGCGGGACTCGATTCGGGGTCTCCAGGTATCAGGCCCTGGGCTGAAGGCAGGTGCTAAACCGCTGAGCCACCCGGGCTGCCCCAACATCTTTTCTTCATTGATTGTGGAGGGGGCAAGGGTTAAATGTTGCTAAGCCAGGCAAAGAACATACAAAGAATAGGGACAATTTCTGTCCTTTGTAATTATGGCTTCTTTAAGAAAAGAGAACATTCACATGTGGAATAGACCACTCAGCCACACTGTTAAGTGCTGAACTGAATTATATGTGAACATTGCTGTCATTGAAAGAAGGAAGAGCACCCAGGACCTGAGTAGTTGGTGCAGATGGCAAATGTAGTGCGACATCCCATGAGAGGGGAGACACACTGGCACCGTTCCTTTATCTGTCCGTCCATTTAATCCATATGTCCATCAGTCTTTTCGTCTGTCCATTTCTCCTTCTAGTCAGCCAGCTATCCATCCATCCATCCATCCATCCATCCATCCATCCACCCACCCACCGACCCACTTATCTATCCAACCATCCATACATCCACGCATCCATCTCTCTGTCCATCGTTTGTCCATCCATTCACCCATCCATGTGTCCATCCATCCATCTATCAGCACTTGTGGGGCATCTCTGTGTGTGGGTGTTGGGTGAGGTCCTGGGGAGGCCAACAGAATAGAGACTCAGAATGTTGGGGCCACCAGCTGAGGGAAGGATTGCAGCTCTAAGTAGCTGTTGATGAGGGGGTGCACCTAGGAGAACATTTCTCAGGGGCCCAGCCTTTTCTGGGGTGACAGGAGGGCATTCAGAAGAAAGGACATTTATGTCAAGGCCAGGGGATGCAGGAGCAGGTAGCCAGGACAGGGAGAGGAATTCGGGGCTAGGCTCTGTTGGAGCCAGAGTGTGACCTTGTGAGCCCCATGAAGGTGGCTGTGGGTTTGGAGAGGGTGGTGTGTGGCCCAGGGTATTGGCTGAGCCATGGTGAGTGTGGACATGAACTCAACTTGACCACACATGTGTGCAGGCTGGGAGGAGGCTGGCCTGGCTGAAGCCTGGCTCCCCCATGTACCTGGTCACTCTGTCCCCAAGGAGATGTTCCTCCATCACCTGGTGGGGCTGTAAGGATGTCTCGGGCTGCCCCGGGCCTTGGTCAGCATGGTACCAACTTATAGTCACCAACCAGGCCCGTGGGTGTATTTTACCCCAGGGCCCGAAGGTATCCGGCACGGGCAGGCCTGATGGCTACTAATATATATATTAGGGGATTGGCAGACTGACCCCAAAGAGGGGAGAGACAGGGAAAGGGGAGAAGAGAGAGGAGGGAGAGAGAGACAGAGGAGGACAGAGGGACAGAGGGGAACATGGGGAACAGCAGGACAGAGGGGGACACAGAGGACAGGGAGGGACATGGGGACACAGTGGGACATGGGGGACAGAGACAGAGGGGGACAAGGGGGACATGGGGATGGGGCAGTGGGGGACAGAGGGTGACGGGGACAGAGGGGGACATGGGGGGAATGGGGACATGGGAACAGAGAGGGACACAGGGAGATGGGGGACAGGGGGAGTCCTGGCCTGAAATGCATCCCGGGAGGAATTTAAATACACTGATCGACCGGCAAACACAGACTTATTTAGTGAAAACACTCAAGGTGTAGCTTCTTGCTTAAAAACAAACAAGTGATTAAGTTAAAAATAGAATTCTGAAAACAAGGGCCTGGATGATGCTCACTGCTCGGCTCCCAGGCTGTGAGTTACCCTCGCACTGGAGTCACACCCACGCGGAGACCCAGGCCCCGCGCCCCCAGGGACCAAGGACAGGGAGCAGGGCACACACCGTGTGGGGTGCTGGCCCCCCCAGAGTCTGAGAGGCTGTCCTGGCCATAGGGTGGGGACAGTGGGTCCCCCTCCTATGTTACCCTGAGCGCGGGGTGGCGAGAGCTCCGGGCCCAGCAGGCACGCTGGTGGTGGTTGGGACACTATTTCCTGTGGAGTGTTCCTAAGATCGCCTAGAGGAGCCAGGCCATCCCGAACAAGTCCTGCGAGTGAGAAGAGAGAGTGACACACCCACATCCTTTGCTCCCAAACAGGACAGGGTTACTGAGAAATCAGAACAGACCCCGGGAAGAATTCAACTGACTAGGGTGGCCAAATGGTTGTCCCTTGCCGGAGGGCTGCCCGGGCAACAACCAGACAAGCAGCTGGATACACCACCATACGCGTCTCCGAGTGGAACGGCGAGTGTGGGGGTCTGCAGAGCCACCGGGACCTGGGGGGTGGCAGAGCCAGGACTGCTCTCCATGCAGAAGGGGGAGGGGTCCTGGTGGAATCTTGCACACAGGAGAGGGGCTCCCCGGCTGAGCCTCCAGTTCTGCGACTCTGGGCTGGGCCCTGGCGTGGGCACAGCCTCCCATGGATCCCCCCTGGAAGTGGTGGCCTTGGGAGCCGGGAGGAGTTGGGGACTGGGGTCCCGGGGACCCGAGGGCTTGGTTTCAGCTCCTTTGTGGGGGGAGCTCCCAGGTGAGATGCTGGGCCTCTGACATCGGCTCCCCAGCCCACAAAACACGACTGGGCTCTGACATCCAGAGCAGAGGGAATGTCCACACTGTTGAGTGCTCGGCACACGTGAGGCTGGCTGTGGACACACGGAGCGGTGGGGAAGTGGGCTGGTGGGAAGCACACGAGCCCAGAGGACAGAAGCCCCTGGAGGGGACAGGTCAGGGAAGAGGGTGGTTCTTTCTTCCCTTCCAAGGACAGGAGGCGTTCCCACCCTGTCTGGCTCTGTGTCCTCCCTGATTTCATGGCTGCCCCAGTTGTAGCACAGAACCTCACCAGCTCTGGGCACGTGTAGTACCCCGTGCACCCCGTGTACCCCTGGCAAATCGATGGATGTATTTCCTGCTCTGTGACAGAGACCAGTAAGATTCAGTCCCTTCCCTGGACAAGATCGGGTCAAGGGTGGGGCCTCACCACTGCCCGTTCCAGAAAACTTCCTCTGGGGCGCTGCCCCCAGCTGGATCCCACAGGAGGGCATGACATCAGCCCGCTGGGCCCTGCCTTGTCCCCTAGCCAGGGCTGCTCACTCTGCTACCATCAGTAGCTGCGGTCTGGGATGCTGGGTGGGGTCTGCGGAGGTGCCCGGGGGGTCCAGATCTTTGCATTAGCTCCTGTTTTAGAGACAGAAGCAGGTGGAGTGGCAGTCAGTGGTCCTCTTGTCCTTTGTGGATCCAAATCCAGGAGCTGCCCCAGGAGCCCTGGGGAGGCCCAAGAGGGAGAGGACATCACAGATTCTGTCCTCACTCACCTTGGGGCCTGCTGGGGACAGATGCTGTCCCAGTGGAGAGGGACAGGGCCCCTTCCCATTTATCGGGCCCCGACAGGCGTCTGGGTCCTCCCTTGGCTTTGTTTCCTTTAATCCAGTCTGCGTAGTATTCTAGTCCATTCATGGATGGGCCCATGGAGAGCCTCCACAGCTGCCCCTGCCTCCTGGTCTACACGGAGAAATGGCACTTGTGGGACGCTCCCAGCCGTTTCTGGTAGAAGGGCCATCTCCATTCTGCATGACCCTGTTCCTATTAAGGGGGCACACCCGGGCTGCAGCGTGTCCAGTGTTCTCAAAGCCCCGGTCCCTCCCCCAGCCTTCTCAATCCAGGCGAGGGCCTTGCAGACCAGCCCCCTTGGTCCAGGGCTGGGCAGCAGGCCTTGGCTCCTGCAAGGCCGTGGATGGGGTGCTCTGTGCTGCTGGTCGGTCGGGGGACCAGTGCTGGGGGTGGATGGAGGATGTGCCCCCTTGACCCTCTGCTGCCCACCTGCTCTGGGAGTGCCAGACACACAGATCTCGGGGAAATTCCTAGACCTGCGTGCTGGGCTAGCCAAGGGGGTGTCCAGAGAGAAAGGTGGGCTGTGGGGTTTCAGGCTCCAGCTCCAATGGGAGCCCAGGAAATGCTGGGGTTAGCTGGTCCTCTGCAGACACCCCCACAGACGTGAGCACTGGCTGGGGGGTCAGAGCAGTCAGCTAGCTCACTCTGGGCACCGGGATCGGGTGTGGGAGGAGGAATCCAGGCACGAGGAGGAGATGACCAGGTGCTCACAGCAGGGAGAGAGCCATGGGCAAGTGCTTTGAGACTGGGTGTGAAGACTGTCTGGGGGGACAACCACAGGAGGGGCCCCTGGGGCCCCCAGATGCCCCATCTACAGGTGAGGAGATGGAGGCTCCTCCTTGCCCTTAGGTCCCGCCTGCACCTTCGTGTCTGGGAAGAGGGCTGTCGGGGGGGCCTTGGCGTGTCTCTCTACTGCCCGTGCCATGGCCCTCTGCCCTCCTCCACATGCCTCTCTCAGCTTTTCCCTCCCTCTGGCCCCAAACCCATATTTGGGGCGATGGGCAGGATCCACCAGAGAGAAATGGTGTCGGTGTGATTCATGAGGTGGGTGATGGCACGTGGAAGGGGGTTCCTGGTCAGGAGAGGAGCAGCTGAACCCCCCTCCTCCACCCACCGGGTCTAGTCACGGGGACTGCGAGGCTTCACGGTTGCTCAGCTCCCTTGGGATCATTTTCCAGACACATCCCTTCATGTTGATGACACAGAATGTGGAGCAGTGGCGAGCCTGGGCTCTGGGGCCTGAGAGCCTGGGTCTGGAGCCCTGGCTCCCGTTTTCCTGCGTGTTCTCCGAAGTTCGCCTCTCTCTGTGTTCAGATGGGGAGGCTGAGGCACAGGAGGCAGGGTGTCATTCCATCATTGCTTGCTGTGGGGACCGATGCAGCTCGTGACCATGGGAGTGGTCCCTGTTCCTGTGCCAGCAGTGACCTCTGTGACTTCTGAGGGGCCACCCAGTGTCCCCAGAGATGGGTGTTGGTACTTCCTGCTGCCTGCCCTCTTCTGAGGCTCTCCTGACCACTGTTGGCCTCCCGAAGTGGCCCCCGCAAATCAAGCCTGGGTTCCTTCAGCTCTAACGTGTCCTCCCTCATAAACTTACACTTGAGACCCATCACTGCCTCTGAGCTGCCCTCCAGGATTGCCCACACAGAGCTGAATCCACCCCAGAACGTTGACTGATCTGCCTCTGGGTCGTTTGTTACCCAAAGCGCCTGTTTTCCCCAAGTGAACTGCATGCTCCTGACTTGCATTCATTCATTCATGCATGCATTCACTCATTCTCTCCCTCCATAAATGATTGCTGAGGGCACATTTGTGAGCCTGAGCTGCACATGGGGTTAGAGAGGGTGAGGACATCACTCCCTTGCTCCTAGATCCCCAGAGACCGTCGTTGTCGTTGCTTAATCAATGGTTGTAGAATAATTGGATGAAAATTAAAATTATGAAGCACAGTTAACGGTTGTATTAAAGTGTAATTAATATTAAATAATAATCAAACTTAATAAGCTCCCACCTCAGGCTGCAATTTAGTTTTCTGTGTCCTGTCTCCCCACCACAGGCCTGAGGCCAGGTTCCTCTCTTATTTTATGGGGAGAAAGCTTCTGAGGGAACCTTGATGCTGCAGGATGCAGAGACCCACCTAATGGGGTGTCACAGGCAGATACTAGTCGGGATGGACTCTGGGCATCAGAGGAAACCCCATAGGAGGTGGAGGGCAGTCAGAGAAGAGTAGGGGGTTTCCTGGAGGTGGTGAGGGGGGTGTTGGGGGCTGGAGGGTGTCCAGGGAGGGGCAGGGCGCTTCCTGGGGGAGGTGTGCCAATGTCTAGACACACTTGGGGGGAGAAGGGAGCTGTTAGCATCTTGTGGGTGGAGGCAGTGCGCAGGACAGCCCCCAAGGCAGACAGATCCCACCCAGAGGTGCGAGTGCAGAGGCTGAGAATCCCTGCATGGGAGGGAGGGATGGATGGGACTTGCTGAACGTGTGCTTTCAGGACGAGGAGGGAAAGGTGGGATCTGCTGGCTTTAGATTTCGGGCTATGCTGCCATCTGAGCGCGCTGATGGGGGCTCCGTTGTGCGGTGAGCAGAGGTTCTCAGAGGCCATGTAGGGTTCTGCAGGGCTGGCCCGGAGGGCGGTTAGCCTGGGGCAGCCAGACGACTGCAGACCTAGGAGGTGGGACCGTGTTTGCGAGTGACCCCCGCATGCCCGGGCGGGGATGGCGAGCGGACGGCAGCCCCGACCACCCCCAGGGGGAACTGAGGCAGAAGCAGCAGGGGAGGGAAGGTGCCCGCATGGGCCGGCTCCCACCACCCAACAGAAGTTAGTTTGTCCCGGTCCTGGAAGCTGGAAGTCTGAGGTCGAGGTGTTGGCAGGGCTGGTTCCCTCTGAGCCTCTCTCTGTGGTGTGTAGACGGCTGTTTTCTCTTCGTGTCTTCATGGAGTGGCCCCTCCAGGCATGTCTGTGTCTGGATCACCTCTTTTTATAGGAACGGCAGTCCCGTTGGATTACAATCCACCCTAATGACTTCATTTTAACTTAATCACCTTTTTATTTTTATTTTTTTAATTTTTATTTATTTATGATAGTCACACAGAGAGAAAGAGAGAGAGGCAGAGACATAGGCAGAGGGAGAAGCAAGCTCTATGCACCGGGAGCCCGACGTGGGATTCGATCCCGGGTCTCCAGGATCGCGCCCTGGGCCAAAGGCTGGCGCCAAACCGCTGCGCCACCCAGGGATCCCTTAATCACCTTTTTAAAGACCCGATCTCTAAGTACTGACCCGTTCTGACGTCCCGGGGTTAGGACTTCAACATATAAATTTTGGAGGGACAGACCTCAGCCCACAACAGGGCCTCGGGGACCTGAGAGACCCCGAGAGAAGACAGCCCGTGGTGAGAGGCAGTGGGCAGGTGTTGTCGGCACTGCCAGGGGTCAGGCCCACTGAGTTTGAAACTCAGCGGTCATAGGTCACCCTGACAGTGTGCATAGAGCGGGGTGTGGTGGCAAGCCGAGGGCTCCAGACTCCCCGGGGAGTGTGGAAGCAGGCCCTTTCCAGAAGATCTTACCCAGAGTCCCACTGTGACAGACGACAGGACATCTCTGGGCTCCAGCGTTGGGGTGTATTCTTCACACCAGGGCAGTGTTCCCTGAGGGCCCAGCTCGTGCATAGCAGGTCCACAGGTGGCAGTTTCACTTCGTCCTCCCCACTCCCATAAAAATCAGTGTGGGTTGTCCTCAGGGAGGGGCACGGAGCTCTCACCTTGGCACCCAGGGACCAGCGTTGGGTCTTGTGTTCCTGGTGAATGATGTTCAATGACAACTGAGGATCATTGATTTCTGTGCCGGGGAGCAGCCCCCAAGATGGTGGAGGGTGGTGTGGGTGACAGGGAGACCAAGCAGACTTAGGTCCTAGCTCTGCCCCTCATATCCCCATATCCCTCCACTTATCCCTGTCAGTGTCCCCGTCTGTACAGCGGGAATGACCATTCCTGCCCCGCCTGTGACGGAAACTCTCTTTGGAGTGCGGAGCTCAGATGCATGCATGTGAGAAGATACAGACTCAGGCCTGCTTGTTATTGATGCCACAAGAGAGAACTGTGGTTCCAAGGAACTTGTCAGTAGCCTGCGGCCATCCATGCTGGGGCACGAGGTGGAGAACTTTCCGGAGAATCATTTGAAACCCTCTCATGAGAGGATGATGCCATGTGTCTGCAACTGAGCCCCTCTTGGAAGTAACTGGCAGGTGGTCAGGGACTTCGCACAGCACCAGCCAGAGCTTGAAGCCACGTGCTTTGGGATGGGGATAGGGACAGAGGCCTGGTTGGCCCTTGGTCCATCAGAGCCCCGCACTGGGGACTTGGCCTTCCCAGAAAACAGAGACATTCTTCCCCTTTCAAGTCACAGCTGCCCAGAAGCCCTGGGCCTTCCTGGGAAAGCTCTCATGCCCCCAGCAAGACATTCCAGCAAGAACTCCTGTGACACCTGTTCCTTGGGACAGTGTCAGGATGGGATGACCTCGTCAGGAAGAACTGGAAGCTCTGACCCAGCTGGCTTGGCTCCACTGGGTTCTTTTGGGAAGAATTTCCCCAAATGACAGTGTTTTGTCCCCACGCCAGCGGTGGCTGTCACATTAGCTTTGTGCCAAGCCGTGTTTGCAGCCAAGCTCCGGACACTCCAGCGGGAGACTCAGGCAACACGGCGTTTGCCTGGTGGAGGTGGCCAGGACAGTGGGGTTTCTCAGCTCCGCTGCAGGAGAGGGAACCAGAAAGGGGTGGATGGGAATGTGTGTGCATGTGTGTGTATGTTTCTGTGTGTGCCTTGTGTGTGAGTGTGCATGTGTCTGCATGTGCAAGTGTATGTGTGTGGTGTGTCTGTCTCTGGGTGTAGGTGTGTGTGCCTGGCTTAACCTTGTGCAAGCATGTGTGTGAATGTTAGCACATGTCTGTGTGTGTGCAAATGTGTGTGTGTCTCTGGGTGTGTGTGTGCATGCCTGGCTTATCTGTGAACAAGAACGTGTGTATGTGCATGTGTCTGCATGTATAAGTGTATGTGTTATGTGTGTCTCTGAGCGTATGTGTGCATGCCTGGCTTATTCTTGTGCAAGCATGGGTATGAATGTGTGCACATGTCTGTGTGTGTACGTGCATGTGTTATGTGTATCTCTGGGTGAATGTGTGTGTCCCTGGCTTATCTGTGTACAAGCTTGTGTGTGAATGTGTGCACGTGTTTGTGTGTGCACAAGTGTGTGTGCGCATGTGTGTCAGGGTGTGTGTGCGTGTGCCTGGCTTATCCACGAACAACTTTGTGTGTGAACGTATGCATGTGTTTGCATGTACAAGTGCATGTGTGTGTGTCTCTCTCTCTGGACGTATGTGTGCATTCCTGGCTTATCCATGTACAAGCATGTGTGTGAATGTGTGCATGTCTGTGTGTCTGGTGTGTCTGTGCGTCTGTGTGTGTGTGTTGGGGTATATGCCACCACAAGGATGTAGGAGTGCTGCTCAGGGATCGGATTAGTCCTGTGTCCCCCACAGGACACAGCAAGACTGGGAAGCAGAAGCCCCCCGGATGTGGTCTTTGGTTCACACGCAGGCTCTTCTGAGACACTGCCCCGCACTTGCTCAGTGTTGCTCTCTAGAGCTCGTGAGTGCCTGTCACCGTTTGTGTTCAGAGCCTGGGGACCCTTTGATGGTGGCTGCAGCAGAGATGTCTGAGTCAGGCAGAGCTCCTTCCAGCTCCCTGTGACTGTGAAACCGTCTGGAAGCTTGTCCTCGCCTCACTCTGCACCCAGGCCTGGGGCAAGATGGGGCAGGCAGCCGCAGAGGGTGCCCAGGGTGCCGTGCACCAGGGGTGGCCCTAGGCAAGCCCACTTACATCTCATTGATGACAGGGAGAGGGGCTGCGTCTCTAGGGCCGTGGGTGGGTAAGTGGGAGCTGCCCGGGTGGGCTGTCCTGGGGCTGTGGCCGATGCTCGGGGTGGGCACTTCCCTGGGGCAGCATTCCCATGGCCTCGCCTACAGCCCCTTTGTGGGGGCTTGTGTTAGACCCACTTGTGTTAGGTGCCTCCCATCTGCAGGTTGGGCACAGGCAGGGCATCGGGGTGGGGCGAGCAGGGCTTCTCTCCTTGTTGCAGCCTCTCCTGACGGGGACATGGGGACTTTCTGTGGCTGGAGATGAGATGGAGCCGTGACCTACATTGGGGGATTTGCATGGATGATTCATGCACTTCTGGCAAGTCCAGCTCATCTCCAAGTTACCACTGCATTTTTTCCCTAATCGTGGATCAAAGGTGGGACGTCAGGTGGGCCACAGAGGAGCCCTGACTGCCCCCTCCCCACCACAGGCCCTGCACCCTGCAACAGCCACTGAATGAGTCCCTTGATCGCCTGCCAGGGCCCGTTTCCCTCAGTCTCATTTATGCCTGGGTGCAAAGGGCCGAGGATGGTGAAGTATGTGTGGTGGGCTGTGGACCTCGGGGCTCCCGCAGGTGCACTGAGTCTGCTTGGACGGTGGAAGGTATGAAATCTGCACATCACAGATGCAGAAGGACCTCCAAGGTCATCTGCCCGCCCCCAGCCCCAGGTCCCAGCCTCAGCCAGTCCCAGGCCCTCTGCTAAGAGCTTTGCTGAGCTCTGGTCATCATCCTATCCCCCTGAACAAGATGAGCACGTGACCACCTTGGGAGACGGTATCTGGACAGGTCCCTGCCCCTGTGGTTGGTAAGCTGGCTGTGAAGTTGGGCTTTCGGCCCCCGTGGCCCTGGCCACAGGGCTTCCCTCAGGCGGCTCGCTCTCCTGTCCCCACCAAGCCCTCCACACCGCCACCGCCACCGCCACCGTCCTCCCCGCTCCGCCAATCTGGGAAACCCGTGGAGCCCATGATGGGTCTGCTTTTATTGTTCTGAGAAGCAGCGACTCTGTCCCTGTCTTCCACCATCCTTGGGTGGCTTCGACACACGTTGAATGCAGTGATTCTTGTACACGCCAATGTCATGATGGCAACAGAACCAAAAGGTAGAAGGCCTTCGGGGGGTGCTTTGGAAGCCGGGCATTCGTCCCTGTGAGTCCCCGTGTCAGGGCTGAGATCACGGGCAGTGAGTGTGTATCCCCAGGAGCCGCGCGTGAGCAACTGGGATGCGTACTTCGCAGTGTAAGAGGGATGACGGTTCAACACCTGGAGCCTTGGAGGAGCGCGTGCTGCCAGCACCCCTCCCGCGGCTCTGTGCCTGCCTCCTCCATGCTTTCCGTTGTGTCGAGAGACTTCTTTCCAGAGAACACACAGCTGCTATTTTTGTGCTTCTCTTTCTTGTGAAAGATGAGAGTAACAGCCCTTCCCCCAGGGTTCCCGGAGCCAGCCGTGCAGGGCTCTGAGCCCCGTGCCCGGTGTGGAGCCGCTGCTCAGCCCGCGTGGGCTATGGTTCAGTGCGCGGTGCCATCCTCTCTCCCTGAGCTCCTCTCTCTTTAGTCTAGATTTCTGTAAGTGTGTGTTTGTGCACTGGGTCTTTTTGCAGGATTGCATGAGAACTTGCCCATGAGCCAGTTCCTGAAGGAGATGTGACATGGGGGAAGGGACCGCTGTGTGCCTGTGCTCTGCCCAGAGCCCTGTTCTGAGGGGTCACCCAGTACCAGGCATGCCCCAGCATCCCTGCTTCCCTACCACCCTATCCTCTGTCTCGTTAAAGTTGTACTGAACTGGGTCCAGGTGGGGATGGACTGTGCCCTGGGCTCTTAGTCCTGGATGCCCAGGGGAGCTTCTGAAGACAGGACAGAAGCTGGACTTCTCCCCCAAAGAGGCTGGTTAGTGGGGCCACAGTGGGGCCTGGGTCTCAGCCTTTTGTAACAACCCTCTCCCCAACCAAGTGATTCTCACATGAGGCCCAGGCTGAGAACATGTGCTGGGCTTTGCAGAACTGCCTTTGGCTTTCCAGGGTCCTTCTGAGCTTCCTCATTCTGCACTGACTTCAGTGTGGGGATTCATGTTACCAGGCAGCGGGATTCTGGTCCAGCTCCTCTTACTCTGTGGCTTTGCCAAGTGTGTTCTTTTGCCCAGAGGGATATGACGTGTCTCCTGGGATGGGCCAGCTTGGGCTGGGGGCCTGTCTAGATCTTTGTCCCCACCTGCAGAGGAAGCATGGGAGGTATGGCGCAGGGTACCTGGAGAGACTGCCCAGCTGCTGGGGCAGGTGCTGGCCACATCCAAAGTGCTGCCCAGAGAGGACACAGGCATGATGTAGGAGGGAGAGGAGCTGAGCCGAGGGGACATACTAGTCCTGGATGGCCTGCCTGTTGTCCCAGCAGAGTGGAGGGCACTGGGGACCTGGCCGCAGCAGCAGGGCTGTGTATCAGACTCGCAGAAGCCCTGCTCCCCACTCCTGGGGAGAGAACATTCCCACCCACGGTGCTACCCACCCACTGCTTGTCACCACTTCACTCCTCCGGAATGCTTGCGGGCACGTTGCCCAGGCAACCAGAACGCCAGCGCGTTGCTATCCTTCAGTCTCCTTCAGGCACCTGCGAAGGCTGTCGAGAACATCCCCCGTACCTCCGAGTCCTGCAGACGCTCTGCTCCAGAGCTCCTGGGGAGGGCAGAGGGCCCCTTGGCATCCCTGATGGCCTCAGGGGAAGTGGAGGGGTTGTGCCGATGCCTGTGAGTGCTCATGAGGAGCTAAGCCTAAAGGATTCACCATGGGATCCTGGGACACCTGAGGTTTGGGGAAACTGAGGCACAGGGAGGTCGCGTGAATTGCCCAAGCTCACGCGGCCAGCATATTGCAGTGCCAGGATGGAAGCCGGGCAGCAGGCTCTGAGCCCCTGTGTCTCCACCATCTCCTGCTCCTTCTGGAGCCTGAGTGGGTGGGTCATCTCTGAGCCTCTTTACTCTTGGGATAAAGATGCTCATACCCCTGTCATCAGGCCCTGGGGGGGTGACAAATGGAACATGGCAATAGGGCTTTTTGACCTTGGCCCTATGGACACAGGGGGCTGTCCTATCCCCTATAAGGTGTTCTTAGCATCCCAGGGCTCTCACTAAATGCCAGTAGCACCCTTGGATGCTGGCAACCAAAAACATCTCCAGACATTGCTGAATGTCCCCCCGGGGTAAAGTCACTCCCAGGGGAACGTCACTGACACATAAAATGCATTTCATGAACCACAGGGCACTGCAGAGGTGCCAGGGGTTATCATTTTCAGGAGCATGTGAGGCAATTCCTTGGGACTGCAAGGCCCTGGCTGCTGCCAGAGGTTGGCAGGGGTTGTGGAGTAGCACCTGCCAGGGCCCAGGGCCCACCCCAGACCTCCCCTCTGGGCGGAGCCACCATGCAAATAGGGTCCAAGAAGGTGGAGCTCCCAAAGGCCACAGGTCACGAAGGTTTTGTTCCCTTTACTTTTCTTAGCATGTCTCTAGTCCCACAGGTCTGGGCTTGTTGGGACCTTACGTCCCTGAGTCCTAGACTTGGGGTCTGGGTCTGACGCCAGCTCTCTGTGACCCCGAGCAGGCCCCTTCATTGGTGGGTCTCGTGCTGTCATCATGTGAGTACTGAGTGTTTGGAGTGTTTGGGATGGGACAGGGGTTCGGTAGCATGGTGCCCGTAGAACGCCCATCCACAGACACTTCAAGAGAACTGGCTTTGTCAAGAAACTGGCGTTGCATTGGCCTGTCCACTGCTTCTCACACGAGCGTGACCCGAAACACTTTCCTGAGGTGGGCAGACCCGCTCGGTTCCCAAGCACGAGGGGGCTGAGATGCCCAACTTTGGGGTGGGCTGAAGCAGAGACTGTCTTTGTTGCTTCCAGCCAGGACTTCCTGTGATTTGGGTACAGCGGAAAGACCAGTAGAGCAGCTAGTGGACACACATTTGGGACATGCTCAGAGTCCTCTCACCCTTGCCCTGTAATGATCCCCGGAGAAGGCCACTTGCCTGCGAGTACCTTCTCTGCAGGGTGCTAGCCCTTGGCTGCCCCTGTGAGGGCAGGACACACATCCCTGGGCCACCCCAGGAACCTGACCCAGGGCTGGGACCTACTCCAGCAGGGGAGGGTGCTAAGAGACCCCAGAATCCCGCCCCAGGCCCCCTTGCCCTGCAGCAGGCAAGTAGCCAAAAACTTCTTGTCATTCTGGAGGTTTCTATCCCACGCGAATGAATGGCTCCTACACGGCTCCTTCCCCGTGGATCAAGTATCACGTGTGTGCCTGACATCCATGGGGCCACCGAAGATGAAAGCCTATAGGCAACCAGAGCACCTCTCCTGAAAGAGAGGGATGCTTGTAATCATAGTAAGTCACAGGGTAAAGCAAGCGAGGGGTGGCTCTAACAGGACACTAATGACGACAGGCTGGGGAATCATTCAGGTGAGTCACGGCTCCCTTTCTCTCTCATTAGGAAAATGGGACCAGCGACTGCCTTCTAGAAGACAGTGTGAATGTGTGTCTGCTCCCTTCCTGGGCCAAGGCTGGGGTGTCCTGCCCCGAGTGGGGAGCGGTTTCTGCTCCTGAAATCTAGCAGGAGACGCCACACGTCCCGTTGGCAGCCGGGGACGTGGGTGAAAGCCTCCGGAGCGTGTGGTGGGGAGAGAGGAGGCAGCCTGCTGGCCCCTTCTGTGTGGGTCTTTGTGCCAGAGAAGTTGGAGCAACGGGGGGCAGGGGACCAAGGGGTCACTGGGTCTCTTCCACACCAGACACCAGGGTTTTCCCTTTCACCTAAAGCCACGTTTCTCTACCTGATGGAAAGCACACGTCCCACCAGGAGGAGACACGGTGATGAGGCTGTGTTCCTTGTGGGTGCCCCCCACCCAGGCCATCCCTGCAGGTGGACGTCCCTTCACCCGGGACCCAGGGTCCCCGGGGAGCCCGTGGTGAGTCCACCTTCACCCCTCAGCATGACCCCCTTGTCCTGACGCCTCCTGATCCGCCCCCCCCCACTTCTGTGGGTGTGTTTGCTCACATAAACTCTTTATTTCATAATAGTTTTACATATACAGAAATTAAAAACATTTTTGAAAAAAAAAGCAGATAGAAATCCTGCGTTCTCCGCCCCCAGGCCGCTGTCGGGTTAACATCTCACATCACCACGGTGTGTCTGTCCTAACTAGGGAAAAACACCGCTCGTGACCATTCGTGAAATCCCTCACTTCGTCTGGATTTCCCCGGTTTTTCTCTGACTTCTTTTCGTCTTCCAGGATTGCGCTCAGGGCACCACATGACGCGTAGGCGTCACGTCTCCTGAGGCTCAGTCTTGGTGCTGACAGTTTCTCAGACTCACCTAGTTCTTGATGACCTTGGCAGTTTCGAGGAGGACTGGTCAGGGATGTTGCCGAATGTGCCTCCATCCGCACTTGTCTGGCGGTTTTCTCGTGGTGAGACTGGGTGACGGGTTTCGGGAGGAGGTGCCATGTCCTCCCTGTCACGTCACGTCAGGAGCGCCTGCTGTCAACATGACTCACCACCACGGATGTGACCTTGACACTGGCCAAGGTCCTGCTTGCCAGGTGTCTCCACTGAAAAGTGACTTCCCTCCCCTTTTCTCGTGCTAATTTTGGGAAGCAGGTCACTAAGCACAGCACACGGCTTTGGGGGACACCCGCTCTTCGTAACTCTTCAAAACTCACCTGATTCCTAGCCTGAGGAGATGGGATGGGACACATCTAAGGAAGTCACCATCCCAAACCATCGGGAACCAGCTTCTCCATCCAACAGTTATGCACACTGTGGCTTGTGTCCCAGGCCAGCTGATGATGAGCTCAAGAGCGGACGCTGTGGGGGCAGGGGTGTTCCTTGGTGGTGCGGCACTGGGACTAGGGGGCCGTGCCGTCATCCCCGTGGCCAGATTCCAGGGCTCGCAGGAGCTCCTGGCCCTGCCGAGTCTCACTGGCCCGGGCCCCTCGCATGTGGGAGCCAGCCGCTTGCAGGAAGCATTTCCCTGCGAGCCCCCTGGGGAACCGTGTGACCATAAGTGGAAAAGAAGTCTTTCTCTCCCCTAATTGACCGCAGTTTTCTTCTGTGAAGAAAATAGAAGGTAGCGAATTCAGTCTCAATCCACTGAATCATAGGGAAGTGTTCTTAGGGGGAAAAAAGATTTCAATAAAAATTTAAAAGGGGGAGAAGCAAGAAAGCCATGAACCAGAAAATAAGGGGGATGGTGCCGCAGCCCCTATGTGGACGTGGCTGGGTGAGGGTGGGGGTGCTCACTCTTCACAGCTGGGCCAGGATGCTGCCCCACGCGGGCTGAGGGCCAAAGGGCCAGACACTCGGACGAGCCCAAGCCCCCGTGAGCACTGCACACAAGCCTGAAAGGTCTCTAGGGCACCCTCTCTGCACTTTGCTGGCAGCTCAGATGCTGGCTGCAGCCTGGGTACCCTTTCCCTCCTCCCACCTGCCTGTGCCCGCACCTGTGCCAGGAGCTAGACACCCTGCAACCCACCCCAGGCCGGTCCACCCTTGCATGCATCCCCTTCTTGAGCTACAATCTTCATACCCTAAGTTCACCCCCCTTCATACTGTGCAGTTGTCTACGGATTCACCAATTCTGGGCATTTCATAAGCGTGGACACTCAAAGGATGTGGAACCTGACATAATCGGCTTCTTTTACACCATGTAATGTGTTCAAGCTCCAGCCATGTTGAAGCATGTGTTGGTGCTTGCTTCCTTTATGAGGCTAAAGAATGTTCCCCTGTAGGGACAGATCACGTTTTCTTTGTCCATCCACTTGAGGGCCACTTGGGTTGTTTCTACTTTCCACTCTTGTGACTACTGCTGCCGTGAACATTCATGCACACCTTTTTGTGTGGACTTTTGTTTATTCCCAAGAGTGGAAATGCTGGCGCAACTGGTAGCTATGTCTTGGAGCAACTGCTGAGCTGTTTTGCGTAGCAGCTACACCATTTTACATCCCTATCTCCTCACATCCTTGGCAACACTTGGACCTGTCTTTGTGCTGTGACCGTCCCCTTGGGTGTGATGAGGGGGCATGTCCTCAAGGGGCGTGTGGATGCCCCTGAGCTTTGGGGGAGCTGGCATCCGCTCTGTCTACCCTGTGGCCTGGCCTCCCTGGTGTGTCCCATGGCAGGTCTGACGGCTAGTGGTGGTGCTGGCAGCCTCAGGGCCTCACTACTACACCTGGGAGGGGTCCTCCACCACCATGGGAGTGGCAGACAGCACCCCAGCGCCTTCCTAGGGTGTGCTGGACTGGGTCAGAGGGCAGAGCGGTGCCGGGTCTGGGCCAGCTGGAAGGATGGAGAGAGAGGGCCCGCATTGCCCCCCATGGGGTCCTTGCACATGGGACTGTATCCCCTGATGCCAGGATGCCCTGTGTGTATCTCTGGAGCATGAAGGTCCAGACTGACATGGGCTGCCACTTCTGGTGACAGAGCAGAGGGCTTGGGACCTTCGGCTCCCCTAGAGAGACCTGGCCTCCCTAGGGAGGGGCTCTCTCTGTCCCCAACGCTGACAGTGAGGACGAGGCTCTGTCCCCACTCGTCCACCCGCCCTCCTAATAGTCTCTCTCTGACAAGTCCAGCACTTTAAGAAGGAAGAAGCCGGACTCGAAGAGAAACAAAGCAAGCTCTCCCTGCTCTTGCCATCGGTTGGTTTTTCTGCATAACAGCCAGGCGGTGTGGAAATGAGGGGGTTTCTATGGTAACCAATTACAGCTCATGATTGGTGAAAAATGACAGAAATATCCTGTGTGTGAAGTTATGCTGGGGCAGGCAAGCAGGCACAGGCTGAGGTGCGGCGGGTTTCATTTCCTGGGGCGATATTTCTCCAAGTACCGACGGCACACAGGTTCGCCTGTGGCTGCTCTTCATTCAGCCTGTCTGGTGGGGCCAAGCAGGGCCTGGTGGGGTGTGAGGGGCCTGGTGGGGCCAAGTAATACCTGGTGGAGCCTTATGGGGCCTGGTGGTGTCTGGTGGGACCTGGGGGACCTGGTGGGACCTGGTGGGATCTGGTGGGGCATGGTGAGGTCTGGTGGAGCCTAGTGAGGTCTGGTGGGACCTGGTGGGACCTGGTGATGCCTGGTGGTTCTAGTGGGTTCTAGTGGTAGTTGGTGGTCCCTGATGATAGCTGGTAGGGCCTGGTGGGATCTGGTGGTGCCTGGTGGGACTTGGTGGTGCTTGGTAGGACCTGGTGGGACCTGGTGGGGCCTGGTGGTAGCTGGTGGGGCCTAGTGATAACTGGCGGGGCCTGATAGGGCCTGGTGGGCCTTGGTGGGGCCTTCTGGACTGAGGCATCTCTCTTGTTTGAAGGAGTGTTAGTTCCCTGGGAGCTGGACTCCCATCCAAATGTGCAGAGTGGCGAGAGAACCAGAGGGTCTAAATCATCCATCCTCACTGAGCCACCTGTGGTCGCCCTGGAGCTGTGCTTACCATGTGCATGGGGATGTTTCACACTGACCTAAATTTCTGTGTGTGGTGACAGTGGCCTGGGTCCCTGCACGGGGCTTGGTTGGCTGTGCAGAGAAATTGCACACCGGCAGAAACTCAGTGCAGAGGCATTAGCATAATGAGCGATTCCTAATTTCTGCAGCAAAGCACTTTCATTCTGATTAAAAAACTGGGCCCTTTTTATTTGGGGATTAGTCCTTTTCGGTAATTAGCGTTCATTAATACAAGTTTCTTCCTTTCAACATCCAGATGACAGGCAGGGAATGGCACGTGCCTAAGTACCCACCAGAGAAGAGGCGGCCCAGGCACGTGGGGCTCAGTGCAGAATGAGGAGGGAGCTCACACGCAGACACACTCACACACGCACCGACATGCAGACCCCACACTCAGCCACACCTGCATGTACACACATGTGCATATATGACAGGGAGGCACATAGACTCACACTCTTGCACACTCACTGACACACTCTCACACACAAGCACCAACAGGCAGACCTCACGCTCAGCCACACCTGCACACACACGTGCATATATGACAGGCACACAGACCATCCTCCATAAACTCAGTCTTGCACACCCATTGACACACTCACAGGAACACCGACATACATGTAGACCCCATGCTCACTCACACCTGCACATGCACACGCTTGTGCATATATGACAGGCAGGAACACAGACCACCCCCCCAGGCTCACACTTTTGCACACTGACACACTCACGTGTGTGCACCAACATGTAGACCCCATACTTGGTTGCACCCGCACAGATACACACATGCATATATTACAGACAGGCACACAGACACCCCCCCATGGACTCACACTCTTGCACACTCATTGACACACACACACTTACTAGACATGCAGACTCCACACTCGGCCACACCTGCACAGACACACACATGTACATATGACATACAGGCACACAGCCCCCACAGACTTCTGCTCTTACACACTCACACATTTACACACTTGTACTTTGGTCTTTCACAGGCACTGATGCACTATCACACGGCAGCAGTCACACAGGCTGACACGCCGTCCTGAGACACACTCCCGTGCACACATGCACACATGACTCACACCACACACTGCTCACTCACTGATTTATTCCCTTTTAAAGTCACGCGAAACCTCATAAAGAAAAACTGCCAAGCCTTTTTTTCTACAGGGCTGGTCTTGAGCAGCTTTTCAGGCTGGCGGCTCAGCACACCGAACGCCCTCGCCCGCCCCCGCCCACTGTAGTCACTAACGTCCTGGATCCGTGTCAATTTTCAGACGTGACGCCGGTGACAAGTACCGACTTTGAATGGCGCCTGTGCCTGGTCCTCACTTACCTAAGCTGGTGGGAGAGGGAGCGTGGGCCCGGGGCCCCCAGCCCTCCACGTGGCTGGCTGCTATGCTCTGGATGCTCACGTGACGCTCCGTGCACCCACCTGGCCTCATCCTCCCTGCAGCCCCCGCCACTCTCCCGGGTCTTGTGGGGTTTGCCCTTCCTCCCGCCCTGCCTGGAGCTGAGGAGGTGGGGGATGCGGTTTCAGAGGGCACCTGCGCTGAAGATAAATAGGGAAAGCCGAAATGTCAACAGAACAGCACTTGGGCAGAGTTGGCGCATCGATAAACTTCCAGCTTATCCACAGCAGATCTCATTTTCCTGAACAAAATCCAGAGGAGGCCAAAAATAAGAAGCTTTCCTAGCGTACAGCATCCAAGACCGCAGCCTGCACATTTGCCTGAGGACGGGGTAGTGGGGTTTATGGACCACACCATGGGGCAGGGGCTTGGCAGATGCCTGGCCTTCGTGCCCCCTGTGGAGTCCAGCGGGCTCAGCCCCACAGAGAGTGGAACCCCCGCCCCTCCGGGCCTCGGGGAGGGGAGGCTGTGTGCTCAGAGACAGCCGCCTCGGGCCGGTCACTTCTGTGACACAGAAGAAAGAGCCCAGCCCTGGACCCAGGGGATGGACCGAGCTCCCAGCTCTGCCATCCTCTCACCATACATCCTCACCACTTCTCCGTTTTACTCAGGCCAGAAGCTGAGCGGGTCACAGAAGGTGTTTGAGATCGTCCTGTCGGCCGAGTTGGGGGTTTTGAGACTCAGTTTCCCTCCCGGGTCACGTCAGCCGCGTGCGTTGCACACTCCCGGGGCGAGATGGGCCGTGCAGGCGGGGGAGCCGGCTCCTGGGAGCAGGTGCATGGGGACGGTGCTTCTGAGATGCTGACGAAGTGGCACTCGAACGGGGCCGAGCGGTCGGCTAATGGAGGGTTTCGGTTTCCCTTTTGAAGTTAGGATCAGCGCTCGACGGCAGAAGAGCGCTCCGGTGCCCCGGCGGGGGTGGAGGGACAGGCAGCTGCGCCCCCGCGCCACCCCCTGACGCTGCTCTCTCTTTTCCACGCAGCTCCATGTCCATCCGCTGGCCGGGCTGCTCCCTAGGAAGCCATGCTTGGATACTTATAGCCATGTTTCAGCTCGCCATGGATCTGCCGTCGTGCGAGTCCCTGGGCCCGGGCCCCGACTTCCGGCTCCTGCCCCGGCCACCGCAGCGGCCGCCCCGGCTGTGGAGTCTGAAGAGCGGACAGGCGGCGCGCATCCCCGTGCCCGTGTGGAGCCCGCGCCCGGCGCGCGTGGAGCGCAGCCACGGGCAGATGCCCAGCCCGCGCGCTAAGCGGGCGCACAGACCCAGGGACCAGGTGGCCGCCCTGGTGCCCCGAGGGGGGCTCGCCAAGCCCCCGGCCGCCGCCAAATCCAGCCCTTCCCTCGGCTCCTCCTCCTCGTCCCCGACCCCCGCGGCGGCCGGCGGGGCAGCCACGGACCAGCAGGCCCTCCTGCGGCGGGGAAAGAGGCACCTGCAGGGGGCCGCCTTCAACACCTTTGACTTCCGGGGCAGCAGGCCCACCACGGAGACGGAGTTCATCGCCTGGGGGCCCACGGGGGAGGAGGAGGCCCCGGAGTCCAACACGTTTCCGGGGCTTTACGGCCCCACCACGGCCTCCGTCTCACAGACACGGAAGACAACTGTGGCCACCGCCACCACCACCACCACAGCCACCGTGGCCACCTCCACGACGCTGCAGACTAAGGGGGTCACGGAGCCCCTGGGCCCCAGGAATAGGATCCCGGTTGGGGTTAGCACAACGGAGCCTTCCACCAGTCCCAGCAGAGACGATGGTGAAGACGTCAAGCCCCCGCGGATCCTGGGGGAGACCTCAGGTACAACCGCCTCTTTTCTGGTTGGGGTTCGGTTGGGGTGGGAGGACGTGGGGGTGTGGCTCACGAAGGATGCCGAGCCGTGCCCCGGGACGCGTTTTTTTTTCTCGGTGGCAGAAACTAAAAGTGTGGACAGTTGGGTGGCAGCCTTGGGGACGGAGGGGGGATGTGCATCCAGGGACTTGTGTGTCCTGGCAAAGGTGGGTTGTGCTCCAGTCATGCTCCAGCCGGCGTGTGGCTAGTAGAAGGGAGATGGGACAGGGTCTCTCTTTAGTGGTGGCCTAGAAGGGGACGTGGTGGCTGCCTTGCCAGTGTCACGGGCATCTGCACCCCACCACGCACAGGGCCGCATCTTCCCGAATGGCAGCGCCTTGACTTCTGGGAGTAAGATATGGCCTGGGAGTAAGATATGGCCACAGCTGCTGGTGTAATTAGGGCCCATGTGGAGTCTCCGGAAACGTGCAAGGGTGTGGCCCTGTGGAGGAGTGACTGCCAGATTAGGGATCCCTTTAAGCAGCAGAAGAGATTGAAGTCAGGTATAAGGAAGAACTTCCTGTGGTTTCGCTGAGGTTCTCCACACCGACTCAGGTTGGGGAGTGTATTCTCTGGAGATGGTGTCACAGGTGTTTGGAGGACAGGGGTCAGGACAAATGGCTCTGGTTCCTCCCCCTGTTATTCTAGGTGCATAGGACAGTTAGCATTTCCTGGCCTCGAAGTAGCCACTGCAATGTAGTTCTTGTTTTTCTTTCTTCTCCTCTACCTCCTCTTCCAGTTGCTTCAGAAGGAATAGCCCTTGAATATCTGCCAGGCCATAGCTTGTCCCGTCAGGGGTAGCCACAGCCACATCCCCAGCCCCACGGCTGGCTAAGGGAGATGCAGAGCCCAGGACCCCTGTGTTCCAGCCTGCCTCTGGCTCCCTGTGCCACTGTGAACAGGCCCCCACCTCACTCCCCACCAGGACCAGGATGTTCACAGGTCGAGCCTGTGCTCGCACATCCCAGACAAGCGGCAATACTTGCTAGCTCTTTTTTTTTTTTTTTAAGATTTTATTTATTTATTCATGGGAGATGCAGAGAGAGAGGCAGAGACACAGGCAGAGGGAGAAGCAGGTTCCATGCCGGGAGCCCGACGTGGGACTTGATCCCTGGTCTCCAGGATCATGCCCTGGACTGAAGGCGGCGCTAAACCGCTGAGCCACCCGGGCTGCCCACTTGCTAGCTCTTAAAATGGGATGCAAATTGCTGGATATCAGCACGAAGGGGTGGTGGTGCCGTGTGGCCTCCTCCGTCCCCTGTCTGTTTGCTTCTCCACATCCTAAGGGTTCAGGGCTCCTTGGTCCCGGGAAGACCCTCTTTGGGACCTGGGAGAAAGAAGACAATTGCTCCCCAGGGCCTGTCGGCAGCATTGGTGCTCCGGTTTTCCTACAGGCCTCATCAGCACTGGACTCTGCGTCTGGCCATAGTCAGGAGTTGGATAGGTTTTCACAGAGTGGGTGGCTTTTGTTCGATGACCTACTTCCTTCCTTTACCTGGACAAGAGAACTGCAGTTTTTATTATGAGCAATTCTTCCCTAGAGAGCAACGTATCTATGAAAGCAAACCCAACTCCATCTCAAAGCCAGGGGCCAGGCCCAGGGCTGGAGGCTGTGAGCTTGGAGCACAGAGGGAGGAGGTCTGCAGGGGGTTGCAGGCCATCTTCCGGGTGGCCTTTGTCCCGAACCTATGGACGCACAGCCTGCAGCTCATCCTGTCTGTGCCAGATGCCTGAAAGCTGTTTACAAAAGCATTTGTTTTTACCTCAATAAGCTCGCAAGCCATCATTATAATAGAATACAGTGCTGTGTTCATTTCCTGTCATCCCCTCTACATACGTCACTTACTATATAGGCACGGATGAGAAAACAAGTTCCCATTTATTCCAAATTACATTTGTTATTACTAAAGTTAAATGCTCGGGACAGCATTAGAAGGCTTAGCAAATTAATTCACAGTACATTGGATGTTGCTAATCCAACTCGACAGATGCTTATCTTGGAAAAGATTTATGGTTCTTCATAATATAATCTGGTGCTAGATTAATTTGTTTAGCAAAACAAATTTAAAGGGTGGGGGGAAATATGTGTGTTTGCTTTTAGTGCAGAGAAATGTTAATTCTGGGAAGTGATGCTGGATGCTGAGAAAGGACGCCAGCAGCCTTCAGCATCCAGGCCAAGGCAAAGCAAGACAGGAAGTGCTGAGCTGACGCCTCTAATTCGGTGCATCACAGCCCAGCAGATCCCACATAAGTGGCCCAAGCCCGGGCACTGAGAGCCCTGGCGGAAGCCCCACGAAGCCAAGTCCCTGCTTGTCCTGGCAGTCACCACACATAGACTGGGGCTCCCAACTCTTCATGGAGCATGACTGCTGCTCACTCTTCTCAAACAGAGTTAAGGCCGTAAGAGTAGCCTTGGAGATCCCAGAGCTGTGGTCTAGGAGGCTGTGCATGCCCTATGTACTTGCAGGCCACAGACCGCCTGTGCATTGGGCTCTCCTGCAGGTAGCTGTGTGACGCTGGGGAAGTTCTCTTCTCTCTTGACTTCATCTTCTTCACCAAAAAAATAAAATAAAATAAAAATAAAGCTTAGAAATATCTCTTCCAAATGATGGTCATGAGGATTCAGCAGAACAACACCAAGCACATGCCCAGGTGCTTCTGTACCCAGCAAGAATGACTCCAAGGAGAAGTTTGCAGGTGTCAGGGGCCAACAAGCCACCAGGGACATGGAAGTCTTCTCATCTGAGACACACCCAGCTCTGCCCACTCACTGCTGAGGATACTCCAAAGGATAGAGTTAAGGTTTTGGAAAGTGATAGGAAGAATTTGTTAAGTCAGCTCTGTTGTCCAAAGAGATGTCTCTGGAATCAGATTTGGGGAGTTGTGAGTTTTTATTTTTGCTTCTGTAGAGAGGTATTTGGAAAGGAAAAGTTATGTTTGCCCATCTGTTCAGAACACAGATATCAGTGGGATAGAAAAGTAGATGGCTAGAGATTTGGGGCACTCTGAAATCCCTCAGGAGCTAATACTGCGTGGAATAGCTACTGGAATCATCAAATGGTCCCTCTCCCAGTGACCTCCCTGTAAGTGAGTGATTGGGAAGTCTCTTCTAGTTTTAGTGTAGTGGCTAAGAGGGTCTGCCTTCAAATTCCTGGCTTTATCTTGTATTAGCTGTGTGGACTTGACAACCTGGTTATCTGTTCTGTACCTCAGTGGGAGTTACAGTATTAACAATCTTACAATGTTGCAAAGATAAAGTGAGATAGTATATGCCTGGTAGTCAGTGCCTGGCACATAACAGCTGTTCATTACATGTTTGCTGCTGTTAACATGGTAGTGATGATGGCAGTGGTGATGATGTTGGTGATGATGATGGTGATGAGATTGGTGATGATTGTGATGATGATGGTGATGATGGTTTTTTTTATAATAAATTTATTTTTATTGGTGTTCAATTTACCAACATACAGAATAACATCCAGTGCTCATCCCATCAAGTGCCCCCCTCAGTGCCCGTCACCCATTCACCCCCACCCCCCGCCCTCCTCCCCTTCCACCACCCCTAGTTCGTTTCCCAGAGTTAGGAGTCTTTATGTTCTGTCTCCCTTTCTGCTATTTCCCACACATTTCTTCTCCCTTCCCTTCTATTCCCTTTCACTATTATTTATATTCCCCAAATGAATGAGAACATAGAATGTTTGTCCTTCTCCGATTGACTTACTTCACTCAGCATAACACCCTCCAGTTCCATCCACGTCTAAGCAAATGGTGGGTATTTGTCGTTTATTTTGTTTTTGTTTTTGTTTTTGTTTTTTTGTATTTTTCATTTCTAATGGCTGAGTAATATTCCATTGTATACATAAACCACATCTTCTTTATCCATTCATCTTTCGATGGATACCGAGGCTTCTTCCACAGTTTGACTATTGTAGACATTGCTGCTAGAAACATCGGGGTGCAGGTGTCCCGGCGTTTCACTGCATCTGTATCTTTGGGGTAAATCTCCAGCAGTGCAATTGCTGGGTTGTAGGGCAGGTCTATTTTTAGAGTGGCTGCACCAGTTCACATTCCCACCAACAGTGTAAGAGGATTCCCTATTCTCCGCATCCTCTCCACCATTTGTGGCTTCCTGCCTTGTTAAGATGGTGATGATGTTGATGATGATGATGTGATGATGTTGGTGATGGTAATGATGGTGGTGGTGATGATGGTGGTGATGATGATAGTGATGATGATGGTGATGATGGTGATGGTGGTGATATTGGTAATGATGATAGTGATGTGATGATGAAGATGGTGATGAGGCTTCTGGTGATGATGGTGGTGGTGATGGTGGTGATGGTGCTGAGGCTCATGATGATGATGATGATGGTGGTGGTGGTGGTGGTGGTGGTGGTGATGATGGTGATGGTGATAATGGTGATAGTGATGATAATAATGATTCTTATCCTTGTGATGATTTGCTACCACTAACTTGCTGCTACATTTACTGCTCCACTGATGAGGTCATTTGATGAGATGACTTGATGGAGTCCCGCATCCTCGTCCCTGACCTTGGTGCTCTTTGTGGAGGTATAGATGGCACTAGGTACGAACTGCTTGGGATGGAAAATCACCTGGCTGAGGTTCACTGAGGCATTGAGCTCCAGCCTTGCATGGTGCTGGCAGAGGGTGAGTGTCAGATGGGGCAGAAGTTCACTTGAGGTCGAGAGACGAGGACTCCCCACTGCGAAGCACCATCTTCCTGTGACAGCTCTCTTGCTGGTCATGTTCTGAGTCTGGAATCACAAAGTCTCCTGGGAGAAAACCACAAAGTCATTTCCTGGGCTTTAATCTTAAAACTCGTAAAGGGAGCTGTGGGGAATTCAAGCCAGCTGATTTTGGTTATTGCATTTGCCCACTGCGGATCTCCTAGGCTGTGGGTGCTAGGCATACAGCTAGTGCTCAGTAAAGATTTCTGCGACCTGATGTTCTTAGACCTTCCTGCTGGCACCTGGACCTTGAGATTCCCCAGCCTGCTCACATACATCTGTTGCTTCCCTCAATCGTCCACATTCATAGCTCTAGAAGGCATGCCACCCAAGAGGGGCTAAGAAGCCCTGAAAGGTCTCCAGTGTCATTCAAGGTTTGTTCCCATTTGGATTAATCATGTATTCATGACACCCAGCAGCTCAAGGAAAAGATGGCTCGGATGTCATCCTAGTCCTGCCTGGTAATTTTTACATTGGGATTCACTCATGCGTTTCCAGGGATGATTTCCAAGTTGCTTTGTCCTTGTCACCAGGGGGCCTTCAGTGTCCTTTATGTGTGTCCCACTGTAAGCAAGAGGACAGGCCGGTGACATCCTCTCTCACACCGATAGTCAGCTGACCTAAACAGCAGAGCAACCTCTCGGAGCAAGTCTCACGTTGGGAAATATTTTCTAAATGCTGGGGTAAAAGTGGAAGGGAGTTAGGAGCAGCTGCGACAGGGAGAGACGGGCTCTTTTCCTTCTGTTTAAAGCTGTGATGGTGGTTTAAATGCTGAGCCCCTTTTAATTAACTTGCTGGGTGTTTGCTACCAGGAAAGTGAATCCTTCCTTAATTTAAAGATATTTGAAGCAAATGACTCATGAACTTCAAAAGTTTTGAGCAGCTTAATTGGGCTAAGAGCAACCATGAACAAATGAGTGTTCAGAGCTCGCTAAACATCCTGCACTCAGTAGCCGGTGAGCCTGGGCTTTAAAGGGTCTTAACTGGGACTGTGGAGTGGATGTGCCTGGTTTTGCGTGGTGACCTGTCGTGGCACGGGTGGGATTGTGCGTGTCAGCCGACAGCTCTCTGCACCCGTCCAACCTCCCAGAGCGCTCCTCTGTTTTTGCTGAGCAAAGCTGTGTTCACACCAAATGGATAAATGAGCTCCAACTCATTAGAGCCAGCCTCAACCTCTTCTGGAGATGACTGTCTCACCAGCTTATTGCATCTAGCACTTCTTATGCTTGTTTGGTTTCCGCCAGAACCTCCTTCTCCTCCCAAGAGCAAGTTAGGCATCAGGAAGGTTCTTGAGTTCTTGTGGGATTGTGGTGCCTGTCCTGGCAGCCTTTCTCTGTTTCCCTTTGCCCAGCCCTCAGGACTGTGGGAAGGGACCTGAGCTCACACCGCCTCAATCCGGGCACCAGTCTCCTCAAAGGGCTGTAGGCAGGGTTGTTGGCAATGCAGGTATTGGGGGATTGCCCCCCACCCCTGCAGAATGTGCCTTCCTGACATCTAGTGCTTCACTAAACACTGGATGGGTAACAGACCCGTTTGATATACGGTGGATTGAATTTATGGTTTTCATGCATTCACAGGGGAATGATTCTAAGCGTAGAGATTAAATATTAGACAGAACATTATTTTTAGAATTATTTGACGATGTGAAGAGGACTGGTTTTGGAATTTCCAGCTTCTGATCTGTCTTGCAGGGAACTGTCAGCTCCGCGCTTGGTTGATATGAAATACCGCACTTCAGGGTGGGGGAGGCGTGAAAGGGTATGAAAACCTGGGCCCTTGCTGTCTTTTCAAGGAGTTTAAAATCTATTTGGGAAAGTCAGACAGGAAAGGACACAAGCCTGCCTAAGAGAATAGTGACAGTTAAGGACGGGAGCGGAAATGTCAGAAAGCCCCAGCTTGGGCAATCATATAGCAATCCTGAAAACCCAGTAAAGAAGGAGGGGGCCAGTTCAGGTGGGAAGGGCCCTGCCGCGCTTCCTGGAGAGGGTGTGAGGCTGGTCCTGACCGACGGGGAGGGTATGCATGAGCAGAGCATCGGGGTGGGCAGAGCACACGGAGCACTCGGAGACTAGAGCCTGGAGGCCTGCATGGTAGAGGCAACAGAGCAGGAGGCCTGGGACTCAGTCTCCTCACATCTAGAAAGACACTGGAGGAAGAATCCCTGAGGCCTCTCCTCCAGCTCTGAAGGTCCATCAGCACGCTCGTGGCTCTGTGTTGCTTCTGCCCATAGCCAGGACAGTGGCCTGCCCTGCCCCTTTCATCATCAGTGAAAGGAGAAGGCTGGTGAGCGTTGGCCCTCCCCTCTTCCGGTCCGGGGTCACTCCAGGCACTCAGCCCAGTAGTTCCCATGCACAGCAAGCTCTGGGGTTGGTGGGGGCGGGCAGCTGTGGCCGGGATTTCCCAGCTGTCAGTTGAGGTGAGAAGTCACCTGTCCCTGAGCAGAAGTCACCCACCCCCATCCAGGAGAAGCCTGGCGGAGCTGGTGTCCAGCTTGAAAGGGCCCCACGTGCATGTACTTGCTAGAAGAGCATAGCCCTCACCTCTGCAGCAGGTGGGTTCCAGGTGAAGTATCAGTGTGCCCCAGAGGTCACTGCCTGGTCCTGGAAGCTCAGCCAAGATCACAGGCACACGCCTGTTGGACATGCCGTATGGTCCGACGGGCATACAAGGCCTCCCGTCTTGGTTTTCACTGTGGTCCAGTGAATCTCTGCCTGGGAGTCTGTTGCAAAGAGATGAAGATCAACAATGCCAGAGGATTAAGTATCTCTTCCAGAACTTTCCATCAGCAGCAGGAATGCCCAGTCTCTCTCAGGAGCAGAGGTGGAAGTGTCTGCTGAGTGGACCAAGGGTGGGACGTGAGGGCAGTGAAGCTGGTGCTGATAGGGGGAGCCCCTGCCTTGACCCAGGCATGACCTGGGCCTGGGCTGCCTGCCGTCCATGGCCCTTGCTATGCCCCATGACCTCAGGGACAAGTGGCTTCTTGGGCAGCGGACTGGGAAATGATTTCCACCTCGAGGGGTACTTCTGAGACGTGGCTGAGTTTACCCACATGGAAAGCTGGACACACATAGCAAGTGTTGGGGCCCTGGGCACTTGCAGGTCCCCTCACTCTGTGACAACATCACAGACGGAAGGACACTTATGCTGGGGAAGCGTGCCTCTTGTCTCCTTCAGCATCCCCCAACGGGGCTGGGGTCAGGACGTGCAGGGGCCTGGCCAGTGCTGTCCTAGCTGCCTCATGACCTTTCTCAGTCCCAGATGAAAGGGAAAGAGACCCATCCGGGAAACAAACTGTCAGCAGAACCCCATACCCCACAGTGTTGGCAGCTCCCACATGTGGCTTGTGGGAGCACTATGTCCAGCGTCCCTGCCTAGGAGAGGGCTGCATGCTGGAGGACCCATCAGCATGTCCTTCGTCAGGGGCCAGTTGGTGTCTCTGCACACTGTCCTTTGCACACGTCCCTTTAAGTGGCTTGTTACCAAAGCTGTGCCTCACTCTTAGTGTTCCCAAAACTGCCCTCAGAAGGCTGTGGGGCTGATGTTCAGGGAAGTTCAGCCTCTCGTGTGAGTTGGAGGGAGGTGGGTTGGGGCCCTTTCTATGATGCTGAGGGTCCCTCTTCACCACACACCCCTGCTGCCTGAAGCATCGGACATCCTGAGTGGGACCTGAATCCCACAGGGAGCTGATGGCCGTATTCACTGGGAAGTCCTTGGCCCATATGTGAGGCATGGTGATGAAGGAAATTTCTAGAAGCTCCAGGGAGGCCCCTCCATCAGCAGAGCCCATGCCAGGTGGAGGGATGAGCTGGACGCCTCCACTGTGTGGTTTCACGTGCTGAACAAAGAGGCTGGTGGCTCAGGCCAGAGGCAGAGCCTCTGGGAACCATGTCTGGGTCCCCATCCCTGTTCCCACCTGTGCCAGGAGAGAATCACCATCGTCTAGGCAGTGGGGCAGGAAGAAAGGCTAGCTCTCTCCAGCCAGCAACCTGCCCTTCCAGACCCAGGACCTGGGTTTACAAAGCATATTGGCAAATCCCCTTTTACTCACTTCAAGTGCACCTTTTCGGAGAAATAATAACTGACCGTATGATGTCCTCCTGACTCGTATGAGTGGACCTGAGAGGAGGTGCAATGTGAAGTAATGTACGATAAATGCAGGTCTGTGCACGTCCTCACTACAGGCTCACCCCCTCGCCCCCGTGTGACGTCAGCAGGAGCCTGAGCACAACTCAACCTGAGACAGGTGTGTCATCTGAGCCTGGGGGGCAGGTGACTTTCTGAAAATGGTGAACACCTCCCGGCAACGTTCAGTACGAAAATAACACAGCCTTCTTTCCACGTACGTGGTGGTTGTGTTCTTGGAAACTTTGGTGCTTATTAAAACCATGCAAAAAATACTCTGGGTCTGTACGTGGAACAGAAGGAGCCGCTCTGGGCTCAGCGCATTTATAGCAGGAGTGAGCAGAAGGATGTTCGGAGTCGCATGGAACGGAGGGCTGGCCGTGGGTGAGCACGTCTGTCCCGTACACCACAGGGCAGGTAGTGTGCTGGCCCCACGCCACGAGTGTCACTCATTGTGACAACCAGAAACATCCGCCACAATTCCTAGATGCCCCTGCCTCCCAAGAACCCTCATTCCCATCCTAGACGTTCCAGAGGCAGCCTCCCACCCCAGAGACTGGTGGCCTTGCCCCTTCCTGCGTGCTGCACAGAACGGACCAGCTTTCCTCTGCACCCGGGTGTCCTGGGGCCGCAGTGACACATCTCCGCCAGCGCAGAGTTTGAAACTCTAGGCATTTGATGTCTCCTAGTCTCAGGGCATAGGCCTTCTGGAGGCCCCGGGGTAGGATCTTTCCTGCCTCCTGCAGCTTGTGGTGCTGCAGGTGTTCCCTGGCTCATGGCCACACCGCCCAGCCTCTGCCTCTGTCTTCACACAGCATTTTCCCTGCATGCCTGTGTCTCTCCTCTCCTTGTAAAGACACCGGCCATTGGATCAGGGCCCAAGCTGGGAATCCGGGATGGTCTCATCTTGCAATCTTCCATATCATCACGTCTGCAGAGTCTGCTCTTCTAAATAAGGTCACATTCACGAGGTGTGGGGTTAGAATGAGAACGTATCTGTTCCATGAGGCTCCACTCCACTCCAGGGGGAGCTGCCATCTGCTCCGCCTGGGGGTTGGCAGTGCCCAGGGATTTTCTCCAGAAGCTGGGAGAATTGCAGACCCATCATCTGCTGCTCACCCCACTGGAGAAGAAGGTGGGTCGGCGGGGGTGGGGGGGAGCATTGGCCCGATCCTCACTCCTACCCACACTTCACGAGGCCTTGAAAGCCACCAGGGCTTGGAGAAAACACTACCTCCGTTTGTATAAAATGCTCTGTATAAAGGGAGGCCCACAGACAGGTCACAGATGAAGATGCCTAAGGTCTGGTTGGGCTCATGCCCTGAAGAACCATCCTTCACTCACCCACTCGCCTGAATGTTTCCTGAACACCTACTATGTGGCAGGCAGTGCGGTCATACTGCAAGACAACACACAGTCCCCATTTCTTCCAGGGGCAGCAGACAGACAGACACACATGCAGAACATGCGTAAGACCAGCCCAGGTATGTGGAGAGGATGCCTGGAGCATGGGGCAGGGAGCGGGATTCTGGAGTTGAGACCGGCTGATGAGAAGACAGGGTAGGAGGGAGAAGGAAGGTGGCAGCCGGGCACTGAGGTTGTAAGAGCGGGACAAGCAGTGCCAGGGCTGTGGTGTGGCAGGCCATGTGGTGGGGGCAGGGGGTGTCGGAGGTTGGACTGGAGCAGGGTCTTCAGGGCTTGGAGGCTGTTGTGGGGGCTCCTGGTTTTAGTGTGAGGATAGTGGGGTGAACAGAGCGTGGCCTGACTGGTGGACCCCCTGAAGCCCTGCAACTCTGGGAAGACAAAGTAGGGTGAGTCCAGGTCAGAACAATCCAAAAGGCCTCCCAGGTGCTTGGTCTGAGCAGCTGGTGCCTTTGACATAGTGGGGCCTGTCCTGAGCTGGGGTGGGGTGGGCACAGATGGGAAAGGGCAGCCAGCAGCCCCTTGGGCCCTGCCTCCCTGCCCCTGCCCATTGGCTGTCAAAGGGGACGTCTGTGGGCTCCTCTAGCCTGCGTGTGAGCAGCAGGGGAAGGTCTGGCCTGCGGTGGAGACCCCAGAGCCGTTGGGGAGACATATGGGTGGTTTCTGAGATCACCTGGAGGGAGTGTGGGTGGTATGCGAGGGGGACAGGGACAGAGGACAGGGCCCCAGGGAGTCCTCAAAGTATAGGAGGGGTGCCCAGGATAGAGGAGTGCAGGAAAAGAGGAAGAAGATGGACGAAGTGGTCCTGCATCAAGGCTCCTACGGGGCCAGAGCACAGAGGTGACTGTCACCTCTGTCCCCCACAGAGGAGCCTCTTGGAGGCTTGATGGGAAGGCCCGATGGAGCACATGGGGGAGGACAGGACTGCGGGCGTGCAGGCCCGGGGGAGTGGTAGAGGGGCTGGGCCAGACGGGGTGGGAAGGCCTGGTGTGCGGGGCCCAGAGGGGAAGGACACGTTTGCTGCTGTTCTGTCACGAGCGAGCAGGAGGCAGGTGTGCCTGCCAGTGTGGAGGGTGCAGGACAGGATGACACTGGCTGCTGGTGGTGTGCAGACAAGAACGGCCCCGATGGCTGCTGGACGGCCAGCACCTGTGCACACAGCAGAGTGGAAGGTAGGATGGGCTGGGCTTGTGCAGGGAGCAGGAGGTGAGGAGGACGTGGTCTGTCTGGGAAATCCCACTTTCCTGGCTGCAGAAGTCTGCCCTTATCACTTCTGTTGGCTGGAGGAGCCTGTGCCCCTGGGGGATGGCACAGAGGGGTCAGGGATGGCCGCCGTCCCCAGGGGGGACAGACAATCAGCAGGCACCCAGACATAGTCTCAGGTGGACATGGGAGCATGTGAGCTGGGTCTGACTGGTGGGAGGGGGTGTCTGGGAGGACATAGGCTCGGGGCCTGGGGCAGGGGTGGAGGCATCCTGGCACTAGGGAGGCTGGGGATGGGGCTGGATGGTGTGGAGGCCAAGAGGTCATGGTCAGGGGCAGGAACCGGTGCTTCCTCAGTGCACACAGACGCTGTGGGAGGGCCGACCCCGCTGGCTTTGGCAGTGTCCTGGGGCCTCTCCTGAAGTCCCTCATCTGGGAGGTGAGGTCGGCGTCCTCACCTGGTCATGTAACGGGCCAGACCCACCAGCAACCAGCAAGAAGCCATCGCCCTCAGTCCCATGGCCATGAAGAAATGAAGCCTGGAATGAGCTTGCAAGCAGGCCCTTCCCATGTCAGGCATCCAAGTGAGAACATGGCCCAGCCATGGAGACACCAGGAGCTTCAGGTGGTGGAGGTCTCTGGGCCCTATTGGCCCTCAGACCCAGGCAGAGGACCCGGCCAGGCCAGAGTGGGACTCCTGACCCCCCGAAACTGACATGTTTGGGAGGTTTAAGCCTCGGAGCCTGTGGTCATTTGTTACTTGGTGTGGATGACCACCTCAGCCTGGAACCCTGGGATGCCAGCAAGCAGGTTGGAATGAGGGAGTAATCGGATGAGTCGGTGGTGGTCATGGATGCTGGGTCCAAGTGAGCTGCAGGCCCTAGCCGTCCCCTGCTGGCTGCTGTGGCCCTTGCTTTGGCCAGTTTGGAGAGAAACTCCATCTTGGGCACAGAGGCTGTGCTCTGCTCCCCACCCAGAGCCTGGGACCTCCTCCTCCTCTGATCTACGGTTCTGGGGGCAGGGCACTGTCATCATTCCCATTGGAGCCGACCTCGCTGGGCCTGTCACCGGATGTGTGGGCTTTCAGGCCGTCCGCTGCCCTCCAGCCCTGGCCACAGACCCCCTGTTGGTCTCCCCATAAGACCCCTCCCCCCCTCTCCCTTCTAGCCTGGGCTAGCACGGGTCCATGTTGTGCTGTGTCCTGGGAAAGATCATGGAAATGAATTATACATCAACACCAGAGATGGATCATTAATTAATAAACTCGGCCATCTCAACTTCCTGCCCGTAAATAGCACTTACAGTGAATGAATAAGCAGCCTGGCGCCCCGCCTGGGTATTGACAGGTCCTCCTTTGGCTGGTGGCAGGAGAGCTGGTCAGAGCGGGAACTGCCCTCGACTGGACGCGTGTCCCCATGGGTGTCCCTACACCAACCCAGACGCTCCACCAGTCGTGCTGCAGGACGCGCCTGGCCCTAGAGGCGAGAGAGCCCCCTGCCCTGAACTGCATGCCCAGGCCCCTCCCTGGGGCTCTGAGCTCCCCCTCAAAAGGACGTGCTTGCCCCGTCTGCACACCTGTTTGCTGGAGCTCACTCTGCTGCCCCAGCACGTCAGCTGGAGCCAAATAGGAGCTCCACAGGCAAGGGGCTGGGGGTCTTTCTATTTAGGGACCCGTGAGTGTCTCTGGAGCTGCTGCAGCCCGGATGACTTGAACAACACATTTATTGTCCCCACTCTGGGGGCTGGAGGCCCAAGGTAAAGTCCTTCTGGGGCCATGGGGCAGCATTCTCCAGGCATCTCTTCCAGCTTCCCGCAGCCTCCAGGCTCCTGGGCTGCAAGTGGCCATCCCCTCTGTGGTCCCAACATGGTCTTCTCTGTGTGTGCATAGGTGTCCACATTTCCCCCTCTCTTTTTTTTTAAGATTTTATTTATTCATGAGAGACACAGAGAGAGGCAGAGACATAGGCAGAGGGAGAAGCAGGCTCCCTGCAGGGAGCGCAATGCAGGACTCGATCCCAGGACCCCAGGATCACAACCTGAGCTGAAGATAGATGCTCAACCACTGAGCCACCTAGGCGTCCCCACATTTTCCCTCTGTATATGGACACTGGTCATATTAGATCAGGGCCCACCCTGATGACCTCATTTCAACTGGATGACCCCTAGAAAGACCGAATTTCGAAGTAAGGTCACATTCTGAGGTCTGGGCAGCTAGGACTTCAACATATCTTTTGAGGGGAGCATGGTCCAACTCATAGCACATGTCACTGGACTTAGGGTCCACCTAGGTAATTCAGGATGATGACATCTAGAGACCTTAGTTATATCTGCAAAGGCCCTGTTTCCAAATATGGTGACGTTCACAGGTTTTGCGGGTAGGGCTTTAGCATCTTTGTGGGGGGACAAAGCTTAACCCCAGCTGCACCCCATTGCCAGCCAAATCCCACTCTTCCCTCTTGTCTCTGAGCAAAGGAATTGTGTCAGCAGACAGCACCTGTGTGGCCCTGGGACAAAGCCTGAGTCTGAGCAGGGAGGGGCTCTTCACCCACAAGAAGAGAAGTTTCTGGAGTCTCCCTGACCGCGCATGGATTATTTCACGTCTTATCAGAGGAGGAGACGGGGAAGAGGGGAAGCAGGCTCGCTGTTGTGCTGGTGGCAGAGGTTCCTTGTAAAGTTTGATGTTATTGTTAACTTTGGCTTCAGGGGGAAAAATAACTCACCAGACGTTAGGAGAGAATCGTAGACAGAGCAGCTCAGCGCGGCTATTCCAGAAGCCAGATTAATCTGCTGCACACCCAGCCCGGTGCCGAGGAGGAGGAGGTGGCGGGCGGTGGGAAAGCGCTTTACCTCCCTCTTGATCTTGTCTCATTTTTACAAATTTTAAAGAAAAGCAGAAACATGAGCCTCTCCTTCCCCTGCTGGATTTGTCATTGGTGCAGATTGATTCCTAGAAGGCATGCAGTGTTTCCCTCTCACCCAGGTGTTGGGAATGTTGTGGGCCCTCTGCACTTGGCAGCGGGAAGTGGCACCATGGAACCCAAGGCCAGCCTTCCAGGCCAGAGTCTAGGGGGCACATGTCTCTCCCAGTGGGAAAACACCAGCTCCTTGTCTGTCCTTTGGCACTGAGCCTGCAGCTCCTGGCCTGTGGCAGCCCCATCCGCCATTGAGACGAGTGTTTCATGCATACCTGTCGGGTACAGCCGGGAGTTGGGTGCGCACAGGTGCTCAAGGAAGAACAGACACCTGGAGCAACACTTGGCAGTCATCCTGACCCTCCTGCATTCAGCACTTGAGCAGCTCTCGTCCCTGCCTGGCTGGATCAAACCTTGCCTGCACCCCACCTTCCCCCTAAGCAGAATGCGTATTGCTTCTCCCTTGGGTATCTTCTCTTAGTCTCACTCAGATTCAACTCCCAAAATTAAAAGGAGGTTGAGATTGCAAAACCTTTTATTATGAGGACATTTTACTGGTTGTTTTTATTTTTTAAGTAACTGAAGAGCTGACGTGCTTAGACTCCTTCCATTGCTGCCATCTCTGAGCCATGCCTCCGCCCTTCTCTTTGCATTTTTAATGCCTCCAAAGAGTTGAGAAAAGTATAAGATATCAAAACATCCCATTGTTCATGCTAAATATATACAATTTTGTTTGTCGATTATACTTCAATAAAAATTACAGGGGTCAGAGCAAAGAAGAGCAAACCAAAGTATGAGGGGAGCAGGCAGGGGCTGTGGGGCTGGGGTGGCAGCAGCCTAAAAGGCACCCATTTGGGCAGCCATCAGGTTAGGCTTGAGGGGACAGCTTGAGGAGGAGAAAGAAGCAGGTGCTGTAAGGGCCTGCAGTGACATAGGGAGCCTGATTGGACTTGGGTGCTGTTTGCACGGTGCTCTGCAAGGGCTAGCCCGCTAGGACAAGGGCAGAGATGCCCACGCAGTGGCCTCCTTGCCTCTAGTTTCTATGGAAAAGCCCAAGTCACACTGGGCTCCTGGGAGGATGCCCCCCTCCCCCTCTGTCCTGGGAGGCCGGAGGCCCATCACCAGCAGTGGTGCTCCCCACGCTGCCTGTCCTCCAGCACCCCTCCTGAAAGGCCGGGGTTTCAAAGCCTCTGGGATGGCAGCAGGATGTACCTTTGGAGAGAGAGGCTCCACCAGGAGGGAGTGGGTGGACATGTGCCTCTGCCCTTGGGGCCAGCGAGGAGCATGTTTCCATAGGCCTCTGAGGGTCCAGGGATAAGCTTTCTGCCAGCCTCCCTGCTCACAGAGCCCCTGGTGCACCAGGTTGGGGAGAGCGGGCTTCCCCAGAGGACCTGAGGAGGGTCAGGGCTGCTAGTGGGACCCCTGGGGTCTGAGCATACTGAGAAATCTGCGCAGGCCCACAGAACCCTAATGCCACCTGTTCTGAGGACCTTCTGGTGCTGGGGCACCGCATGGCCAACCTGGGCAAGGTGCAGCGTGTGGGGAGGTGGGGGGGAAGGAGTGGCGCAGGTGCTGGAGAGAAGCATGCCCGTGCCCACCCTGCATTCGGCCTCCCTGACAGCTCCAGGACGGGTCATAGGGCCCCGGCCTCTGTCCTGTCTGTAACATGGGGTGACCTTTAGCACACGGATTATGGAGCTAGGATTGGACCCAGGTGCCCACCTGTGGCCCTTCTCCAGATTCCCACAGAGGAGCTGAAAGAGGACTCTGGCCTGCCCACAGGGCTACCGCAGAACCGTTTAGCATGGAGGACGATTGAAATGTTGTTAAGACACTTTCAACTTGGGAATCTTCTTGGGATTCCCTGGCCCCTGAGTGTGGGCTGCCCCCTCCCCAGTCTTTTCTCTCTGTTGTAGTCGAGGCTCAGAGGCAGCAGCCACCACAACCCCCTCCCCCCGCCCCGCCCCACAACCCCAGGCTTGGCTCAGAGTTTCAGTTGATTTACTTTTTATAGGAACAGTATGCTTCCCCCCAGCCTGCCTGCACAACCTGGAGCTCAGATCACAGGAAGAAAATGTGGGTCTGCACTTGCCTAAGGCCCCACCTGCCCTGAGAGTCATCTTCTCCAAATCCTGGGTCTGGAAGCAGGTTACACAGTAAGGAGAAGCTGCCAAGAGAATCCCATGTGCTTGCTCATCTGTTCCATCCTCCATTCATTCCACCAATGAAAATACACCCAGTGCCCAGCTCTGTGCTGAGGGCTGAGGCCTCTGCAGCCAGCGGGATGGCGCCCGCCCCTGTCCTCATCAAGATGTATCCAGGGGGAACCAAATGCAGCCGAACAGCTGCCCTCCCTGTTCCGAGAGCCCCGTTGATGCTGTTCTAGAAGAATGGAGCAAGGAGAACCGACCCTGCTCCCAAACATGGGAATTCCCAGCAGGCGTGCCTTGCAGGGCAAGGTCCAGGGTGTCCTGACCCACCCGTGGCCGGTCCAGGACGAGCCCTGTCCCCCTCCGGTGGCAGGGGCAGGAGAAGGCCACTGTGACTTGTGCTATTTCCCAGAGACCAGAGAAAATTCTGGCATTATGATCTGCCCACACGCCGGCGTCTGTGTCAGAGCCAGAAATAGAACGCGGAAGATTCTTGCTCTGATTTCTGTGCTCATAATTCTAGGGCAAGATGCCCTTACGAAATGTGGATCAAAGTGATGGTGGGGGAGAGAGCGGGCTGCACAGAACGGTTCACGCGAGGTCTGAGTGGTGTGAGCAGGGCCTCGCCGCGCTCCAATTAGCTGCGTTCACAAGCGATCACGTCCCAAGCCTGGACTCTGCTCAGCCTGGGGAAGACGGGTGTGATCTGCAAAAGCCCCTTCAGTCATGACAATTCGAATCCAGATACAGCCCACAGATCCCCCCGAACCCCAGGACTTGTTCTGAGTGGGGGGGAAAGATGCCAGCTCAGATACTGCACTCTTAGAAGGAAGGAGCACATCCCCTGAGTGCTGCAAAATGCAGGGCACTCCAGTTGGTGACTTGGTGACTCCCGCCTTCCTATTAAGGGTTACCTCGGCGGGGGGGAGGTACTCACCACAAGCCATGCTCTAAGTGCTCGACTTCAGCCAAATCTTGTACATCTGCAGCACTCCTGGAAGACAGAATTGATGTCCTGTTCAGCATTGGCTGAAACAGAAGCACAGAGAAGTTAAGTGACTTGCCCAAGGTCACACAGCCTGTACAGAGTAGGATTGTGATTTGAATCCAGCTTCCGGGGTGTTCTTGTAATGTACTGCACTGCCTTGGGCCTTACCTCGTTCAATCCTGGCCACAGCTTCTTAGGGTATATAGTATATCTGTATTTTTTTAAGTTGCCTTATAGATCAGGAAGTGGAGAGCAAAAGAGATGAGGGTGTCTGAACACCATCTGTGGTGGGGCAGAGGCAGAGGTGGAACCTGGGAGCTCTCTGGCCCTGCACCCTGAGGGACCGTGCCATCCCCTGGGGAGGCCTGGGCCTTCCACTGCCCTCCAGACCTGTCTGGTCTCCCTCACCCCTGCTGCAGCCGGCGCCTGCCCTGGGGAATCCCGGTGACGTGCTTAAAGCATCTGATGCAAAGGGAAGGGGGCGGGCAGAAGGTGTGTGAGGGTGGCAAGAAAGCCACCAGCATCCCGACATCACAGCATCCCTAAGGTCCACTTTGGGAAACACCGTCTCTTCCCAGCAGCCTGGAGACCCAGCTGGACAGCAGCACCGGTGCTTTGGTGACCTTGCCACCGTGTGATCTCAGACCGCATTTGATTTGGGGGCGTGAGCCCCATGAGCAATGTTAGATGCAGCATAAGAGCTGACTTTGTGGGTGTTGGCAGAAGGAGTAAGAAGGCAGCCCCGATGAGGAGCCCCTATTGGCAGGGGGCGGGGGCTAACTTTGTCTCCTCCTTCCACATGGAGTACCCAAGGTCCAGGGCTGTCCTTGGCTTCCAGGGCTGTGATAACCCTCACACGTGGCTTTGCGGGACCCTCCTTGTCCGTGGCTCTGCACCTTGAATCCCCTCCCCACAGCCTTGAATCCCTTCCCTGTAGCCTTGAATGCCCTCCCCACCCTGCTCCAGAGCCCCTGACCACAAACATCCTCCTCATGCAAATCATTCTCAACATGTAGCCAGAAGTAATCTCTTCCTTCCCTCAGTGCTCCTGAGCATGTCTCAGCTTCCCGGCCAGCCTTGTGCATGGGGGGAGCATGGGGCAGGGGACGTATCAACACTTGGGAAGCACAGCTTAGGTGGGCTCCCCTGGGTCCCTCCCTACACACGGGGTCCCAGGGTCAGATCTCGATTGTGGAATGAGGCCTGGAGGTTCATCCTGTGATGGTTTGTCTCCTTGCCTGGTCAAGCAATGCAGCTTCCCTGAGAACAGGATAAGTCCACCAGACCCGAGGTGACATGCATGCATTGGATAAATGGAGATTACTTGTGCATGGTTCGAAGCAAAAGCACAGTTAGGGTTATTCTAAGTTGTTTCTTGAGAGGAGCTTGTCCCTCTTCTACTGTAGTTACTTCTGGGGTAGTGGACAGAGCACCAGTGAGACTTGGGGGCTCTCGTCAGAGCCCAGGCCTGGGCAGGAGCAGGGTCCTTGGAGGCCGAGCCCCAGGGTGGGCTGTGGGGGGCTCTGCGGGGAGCACCCTGGACCAGCCCACCGCTCCACCAGCCCGCTCCTCATGTCTCGTACAGAAACGGAGCAGTACTGATCACCTGGAAGGGGTGGGGTGGGAGGGGTGGACATGCTGTGTTCTCTTTACCCTGATTCGATTGAGATGCACAGGGCTAGGGCCATCAGTTTGGGTGTGCCCTGGTGGAGAGTCAGGGTTGTGGTGCCGGGGCCCAGCCTCCCGGGGCCCATTGCCATGGGCTTGGCCCTAACTAGGGAAACACCAGCTGCCTAATTATGCCCAGGGACCAAAAAGGGGGCAGGGAACTCAAGGATCCAACGCCATTTGGGTTTTGGGGGAAACCTGGAGCCCAGTGTCACAGAGCTGGCTGGACGTGTGCACCTGCCCGGGGAGATGAGGGCTTTTCGCTGGTGCCGGGGACAGTCTGCTCAGCCTTGAAGCTGCATTTCTCTCCTCACCCGATCCTTACAACATACAGCGTCCTAGGTGGGATGACCAGAGCTCGGGTGACTGCCCCAGAGTAGGGGAAGGTCAAGGCCAAAAGAGGTCGCAGAGGTCATTCACTCATTCATGTGTCAGATCATTACTGACCTCCTACATGCAGGCCATGGTGGCAGGGCCTGGAGAGACTGTGGTGAGCTAGCCGGACTCTTCTTGTGAGTTGGTAGTCCAGGCAGGTGGTGATGTGGAAATTCACTCAAACAAATGCCTAATTGCAAACTACAGTGAGTGAGCTGAAAACATGTGGAAGATAGCCGGAGAGCTTACAGAAGAGGTGTTGCTCTGCCCGGGAAATTTGTGTGCCTGAAAAGGGAAAGGGCAGTTAGGAGTTGCTGGTCAGCAGTCCAAGGGGAGAGCCCATCAGGCAGCATAGAACCTGGTCCCTGGGGCAACATGTGCATGCAGGGCCTGAGGAGTAGTCAGGAGGCCTATGTAGTGGGGCAGAGCATGCACAGGGACAGAGGGTGCATGTGGTGTCGTGTACATGGGGCATAGTGTGCACAGAGGTAGAACGTGTACATGGTGTGATGTGCAGGAGGCAGTGTCCAAGGGGGCAGTGTGTGCAGGGGGCAGAGTATGCACGGAGCAGGATCTGCATGGAGTGTGGTGTACAGGGGTGGAGTGTGCCGGGGGCACGGTGTGCAGGGGGCAGTGTGTGCATGGGGTATGGTGTGCAGGGAGCAGAGTGTGCATGGGACGTGGTGTGCAGGGGGCAGAGTGTGCATGGGGTAAGGTGTTTAGCGGGGAGAGTGTGCATGGGGCATGATGTGCAGAGGGCAGAGTGCATGGGGTGTGGTGTTCAGGCAGTGGAGCATGCAGGGGATGGAGTATGCAGGGGGCATGGTGTGCAGGGGGCAGGCTATGCAGGGGGCAGAGTGTGCATGGAGCAGGGGGGAAGAGTAAGGTGTGAGTGGGATGGTGAAGTCATCAAAGGGTGTTCAGGGCATGGGCAGTGCTTCTGAGGCATCTAAAGACCAGGAGAAGCCACTGGAAGTCTGAGCTGGGGAGAGACAAGATCTGATCTCTGTTCTCAGGGATTTCGCTGGCTGCTATTTTTCAAAGCAGCGTGGGCCCAGGGAAGCCTGCTGGGATCCAGGTTGGGGGGGGAAGGGGAAGGACGACAGGACCCACGTGCAACCCTGTGACTCAGCGGGTCAGCGGTGACGGAAGCTTGGGGAGGACGGGGATGACACCGAGGTCCTGCCGAGCCTTGGGCTCGAGAAATGGGGCATACCTTGGCGTTTAGACACATCCAGGTACAGAGCTGAGACGTGGGGAGGCACAGCTTTCTGTCCCCCTCTGTCACTCACGAAGGACTACATTTCCCTCTTCACCAGCATGAGACTCCTGTTACTGCCCAGATCTGGATGACACAGGTGCTAGCGAGGTGCTGGCCGAGCCAGTAGACCATGCTGGGCCTCAGGGTCTGCCAGCTTTGGAACTGGTCCACACAGCACCCACAGCCGGTGACAGCCAGGAGCCCCGTGCCGGGAATGCATCTGCGACTGGGTCCCCTCTGTGCAGCACCCACTGCAGGTGACAGCGAGGAGCCCCGTGCCGGGAATGCATCTGTGACTGGGTCCCCCACGCTTCTGTGTCTCCCCCGCAAGAATGTGAACCTGGGGTCTCATTGCTGCCTTTCCGAGCTTTCTGGGGGAAATAAGTCAAAAAGTTAATTTGATTTTGAACAGATTCTTAAATCAGTTCCCAGGAGGCAGAGATCAATTTGCATTCCGTCTTCTCTTACTTAGTCATCTTGGCTGGTATTTTGCATTGGTTCTTGGTATTTTTCATGTTCTCTCGCTGCACAGACTTGACCCTTAGAGCATTTTTTTTTTTTAAAGAAGCCATCTGAGGAACGAGAGGAGGCAACAGATTCTGAGTTGTTGTGTGTAGGTAGTTTTTGTTGTTTTTTGTTTTGTTTTTCCGTTTTCTTTTGTACTTTGGTTTCTGTTCCTCTAGCCGGGAGTGGATGATGTAGCCCTTGACTCTGACTTTGACTTGGGTATTTGGTCAAATGCACATTTCCTTCTGCTTCCCACCCAGAGTCTAGGATCTCTTCCTGTGTTTCTAGCTTCCAAGTGGCTCCTGGAGATAGGGATCCCCCGCCACACAGCCCACGGCAGGCACCCACACCCTGACCCCTGGGAGGGCTTCCAGGCCCATCCCCTTCCCGAGGGCATCTTCATGCAGCTCGCAGACCCTCTTGTCTTGGGAGAGGAAAAGGATCTGACAGGTCTTGTGCCCAAAAGAACTGAACACAGGGACTTGAATAGATATCTATATACCCGTCTTCACAGCAGCATTTTTCACAATCCCCAGAAGTTGGAAGGAGCCCAAGTGCCAATTGACAGATGAATGGGTAAACAAAATGTGATAGATCCATATGATGGAGTATTACTCAGCCTTTAAAAAAAATAAAAAGGAAGCAGATTCTGAGATACCCTATGGTATGCACGAACCATGAGGACATGATGCTGAGTGAAATAATCCAGACATCAAAGGACAGATACCATATGATTCCTCTCCTCTGATGTCCCTAGAGGAGTCAGTTCATGGAGGCAGAGAGGAGAGGGCTGGGTGGGCACCAGGACCAGGGGAGAGGGTAGCTTGTGGTTAATGAGGGCAGAGTCTGGGACGTGCAAGAAGGGTTCTGCAGATTAGCTGCCTGTCGGTCTGAATACACTGAACACTAATAAACTGTACACTTCGGAACGCCTGGGTGGCTCAGTAGTTGAGCATCTGCCTTTGGCTCAGGGCATAATCCTGGAAACCCAGGATCGAGTCCCACTTTGGGCTCCCTGCATGGAGCCTGCTTTTCCCTCTGCCTGTGTCTCTGCCGCTCTGTGTCTCTCATGAATAAATAAATAAAATCTTTAAAAATAAAAAATAAAAAAATGAACTGTACACCTCAAAATGGTTAAGGATAGATTTCAGATGATGAGTATTTTATCACAAATTTCTCAAATTAAAAAAAAAGAGAGAATATTTGGCAGAGCTCTGCACAGTGTAAGGACTGGGGTGTCCTGCTTCTGGCACCAGTCCTTGTCCTCAGGTGGAAGTATCCGAAGCAGAGAGACTTTCCAGCAGCAGCAGAGGAGAGTCACCTGCAAGTGGAAAGCTGTTCCAGGGGTACATCAGAGCAGAGCAGTGGCTGGTGGAGCTGAGAGGGTGGCTGTACCCAGGGGATCAGTAAACACACAGTGAGGGCAGTTTCTCTGAGAGAAGCAGGGAGCAGCTGGAACCATCTCATGGTGTTGGGCTGCATTTGGAGGTTGTATTGGTTTCTTGGGGCTTAGGTAACAAGGTCCTCCAGGCTGAGGGTTTGAAACAAAGAAAATGTATTCTGTCCCAGTTCTGAGGCCAGGAATCCAAGATTGGGGTGTTAGTGGGGTCATGTTCCCTCTGGAGGCACTAGGAGGTGATCCTTTTCTGCCTCTTCCAGTTTCAGGGGGCTCCAGGCGTCCCTTGGCTTGTGGCCACATCTCTCCAACCTCTGTTCACACGGAAGTACCCCCGTGTGAGTCTGTGTGTCCTCTCCTCTTCTCACAAGGATGCCAGTCGGTGGAGTCCGGGCCCACCCTAACCCAATACGGCCTCGTCTTATAACTCAGTCTCATCTTCCAAGAGCCTACTTCCAAACAAGGTCACATTCTGAGGTTCCAAGTAGATGAGATTTTGGGGCGAACACTGTTCAACCCACTGAACAGCATTGGTGCACTCATGGTTTTCCAGGTGAGTGCTCATAAAGACGTGTCCTGGCTCTCTAACCGAGGGGCCTGAGAAACTGCGACACCCCAGTAGCAATGAGCACACCTAACACATAGACCTTGGTTTCCAGCAATCTCTGTAAGAGGACCAGGACTCCTATATGTTCCAGCTGGTAGGAATCTCCAGGAACACAGCATGGCTTCATGGCTTCCCTCCCTGGACCCTTAACCCATGAGGAAGCATGGACAGATGTTCCAAATGACTGGTATTTCTGTAGTCTTTAAAAATGTCGAGGTCACAAAAGTCTAGGAGAGGCTGGCAAGGGGCTCCAGATTAAAGGAATTGGAGACAAGCTGTCACTACACTGGTCTGGGGTCAGGTAGTTCTGGGACCACTGGAAAATCCAGGGCAGGGGTCTTGGTTCATCCTCTCCACTTTTTTCTAAGTCTGAAATTATTTCAAAATACAAAGTAAAATAAATCTCAAAATCTAAAAACCCATCACCCTTTTCTACTCCACCCTAAGGCTTGCCTTGCACACATGACATGGGACAGAGTTATAAAAGTAAAGAACTGAATACCTGACTCTGCTGAGATGGGGCTCTGTGTGGTGGGGTCGGGGGCAGAGTTAGAACTGGGAAGGCAGGTAGTTAAGGAGCTAGAGGGTATGCTTCAGGTTGTAGGGAGTTCAGGGCAGAAAGGCTCAGCACAGGTGCAGAAGCACAAAAAACAAACTATCTGTGCCTGCTCTCCCTGAACCCCCATTCACCCAATTGTCTGTGTCTCCATCCATACTTTCATCCATCTGTCCATCCATCCATCCACTCATCCATCCATCCATTCATCCATCCACCTATCCATCATCCATTCATCTATCCATCTATCCTTCTATCCATCTATCCACTCACTCATCCATCTATCTATCCATCTGTCTTTCCATCCATGCATCTATCTGTCCATCGGTCCATCCATCCATCATCCATCCATCCATCCATCCATCCATCCATCCATCTATCCTTCCATCCATCCATTCATCCATCCATGTATCCATCCACCCACCTACCTATCTATCCATCTATCAATTCACTTATTCAGCCATAGGCCATCAAATAAATGCTGAGGCTTTGCCAGGAGATCACAGCCACATAGGCCTGAATGGTTTTCTCATTTCTTCCTCTCCCCACCCCCCAGTGGATTTGTCTTTTACATTTTGACCTGAGCCCTTAAATGCTCTGTGCAGCTGGGGCGGATTTGCAAAGTGAAGGTCAGGTTGGCTCAACCCCATCTATAGGAGGTCTCGCCAAGAACAATTCCTGACTTACCTACTCAAAATTGATTGGGGAATAATTGGCCTCCTGACTTCAATAAGGCTTGTGTGCTGATTCAGTCTTGATGATATAATTACAGGAGAAGATGGGGCCATGGTGTGCCCTGAACTGTCACAGCATGAGGCTGGGACTGCAGTTTGGGATAGGGAGGCAAAGTGAATGGGTGCTTTCATTTGGGAGGGAATGGGGTCTGTGTGGACAGGCTTGGGGGCTGTTGGGAGGAGTTCTAGGCCAGAAGTAGGAGGGAGGACGCACAGAGGCACATGGGCTTCCAGTCAGTGCCACCATGACTTTGAGGGATCTCTGAGTCCAAATTGGCCCTGTGAGTGCCTGAATCATTTGTCCAGGGCAGCGAAGCCAGGCCAGAGCCTCATAGCACAGGGTGCGGCCACTTGTATGTGTGTTGAGCCCAGAAGGAGACCCGGCTCCCAAGTGCTGGATGTGGCCATTTCTTTTGTTTTCAGCCTTACACGTAATCCTTACATTTGTATAATGCTTCATGATTTTTAAAGGACTCTTACATTTTTTTTTCCATCTGGCAGATGAGTAGGCTGAGAATTAAGTGATTTGTCCAAGGTCAATGAATCAATCAACAGAGCTACAATTGCACTCTGTCAGAGAGCACGGTGCCGAGTGCCACAGGAGAGGCCCCATGCAGGAAGACAGGCCTAGCCGAGCTCGGCCAGACACAGGGTGGATCTGAATGCACATGCAGGCACGTGTGTGCACACACACATGCATGGACCCTGGCATGCTCAGCCATCTGCACATGGCACACATAGGCACGTGTATGCATAGGCGCACAGTCCCACATGCACACACCCGCACACATGCATTCACTTACACAAACGTGCCTCCATGCTCAGCCGTTCGCATACAGCATGGCACACACACACACAGGCACACACACCATGCACACACATTCCAGCTTCCAGCCAAACACAGTGGTTTGCCCCCGGCGTACTGGTAGCACCATGGAGAGTGACCAGAAAGCAGAAGACACGTGGGTGACAGGGGCTTTGGGAGAGAGGCAGACCTCCACAGGGCCTCAATCCTGTACTCGGCAGCTCTCAAGGGCTGCAGGGGTCCAGACTCTCTACCCGCACCTCCTCCATCCCAGACCAACAACACCACCACGCCAAGGATAGAGCCCCTTAGACGAAGCGCCCTAGGAAGGAAAAAAACAAGGCAATCCCAGTGGGACTTCCAGCTGTGTTTCCCCTCCACTGCTAGAATTGAAATAAACAAAATAATCACATGCAATCATGCTAAATAACAATGAATAACAATAACAAATGGTCATCAGAGACACCCTCAAAAGCTAGAGTTTGTTGGAGAGCCCGGGATGACAATTTCCTAAATTAATTGTCCTGGGGCCTCCCGCTCAGCCAGCGTGGGGAAGCGGCAGGCGTGGGCTCCGGTGCAGAAGCCGACTCAGGTGTGATTTCGGGCTCCCTTCTTCTGAAGAGGAACAGGTGTCCCCGGCTCTGCTGTTTTCTTTCCCCCATTATGAGCCTTTGGCTTCTCTCCATATCTTTGGGAGGAACGCCACCCCCACTTCCCAACCTTGATGGCAGGTACAGATCTGGGTGCTTTGATTAGAAAATAATAAAGCTCAGCCCAACACTGAGCAGAGAGCCTGAGGGAGCACTCCTCAGGGGTTCCCATCTCCTTCGGCCTGACGCACGCACCGCCCTCCCTTGCCAGTCAGCTTCTCAGATTGATTTAGCTCGGGCATGAATGATGCATGTCTTAGAGTTTCCAGAACTCCCTCCCCTGATGGAGGGTGGGGATGAAAGGCTGTCTCTGAAAGCTGTGAGGCATGCCCTCTGTGTTTGGCTTGGAGTCCAGGGTAGGCAGATCATTTGGGGATCTGAGGTAGAATCGGGCCAGCGGAGGCCCCTGGGAGCTGGGAAACACGTTCTCTTGGAGCACTTCCTCCTTCCAAGTCCCCTGTTGCTGGGGTGCATGTCCTGCCTCGGTGTTTGGCTGGGACTTGAGTACACATGGAGAGGGAGGGTTTTGGAATCAGGCTGAGCTGAGTCTGAACACGGGCTCTGCCCCGTTTGGGACTACAGGTGACCTGGACAAGCCTCACCATCCTCCCCATAAGGTGAAGACGGCAGAGTCTACTGTAGGAGTTTCCCTGGGCCACTGGGAACAGGTCTCCACAAAGAGGCGGGGTGGTGGTGCTGGTGCTTAAAACAACAGAAACGTATTGTCTCACAGTCTGGAGGCCAAGAGTCTCAGACCAGGTGTGGGCAGGAGCATGCTCCCCCTGACGGCGCCTGGGGAGGATGCTTCCTGCCTCTTCCAGTACCTGGGCGCTCCAGGGGGCACGGCTCCAGCCTCTGCTCCGTCTTCCTGTGGACTTGCCCCCTTGTCTCCCTATGTCCCAGTCTCCCCGCCCCCCCCGCCCCTTGTCTCCACCTCTCATTGGATTTAGGACCCACCCGAAGTCCAGGGCAATGGAGGTCCTTAGCTCATTATCTCTAAAAAAAACTGTTTCCAAATAAGCTCACATTCAGAGGTGCAGGGAGTTAGGACTTGGGTGTGTCTCGGGGCTGCTCCTCAGCCTGCTACACATACTTTTGTAAGCTCATTAAGGTGAGATAAGCAATGCTGTGTGTCACCGGGCCTGCCACCGCACCCAGCTGCCCAGCCAATGGTACGAGGCCATCGTCATCTGTGGGAAGACTACAGGTCGGCTCTGAATCCCATTTCCCACCATTGTATGGCTTAGGAGAAAACAGTTTTACTTACTACAGACTATTTCCATTGCGTTCGGTTGTTTTGAATTTCTGTTCTCTGGTGGGCGCCAGCTGGGGCGGTGGTTGTGTGGAAGGAACGCCAGGCTTTACTTTGCCTGTTCACTTGCTTGTTTGCAGCTTGGCCTCTGGAAATGCTCCCTGCCCTGAGAAATTGCATCTTGCACATTGGAGTTTTAGTTGAGGAGGCAGCCAGTGACCTTTAGTGTCTCAGATGAGACAACAGTGCACCATGGGTCACTGCACATGGCATTAGGATGGTGCTGGGTCCCTGTAGCCCCTGCACTGCTGGCATAGAGGGTGCAAATTGTCTACAAAGAACACTGGCCCCATGGAGAGGACAGGGCTTTATGCCCCTGCCACAGAAGACCCCCCCCCAAGAAGACTTGGCCACCTGACCCCACAGAATCCAGCCTTTACCACTAGTGTCCGGCTCTCAGGACTGATGTGACTGAGCCCCAGAAGCAGGACTCTTAAAGCAGCAGACATATACTTGTCACAGTCTGCAGGCCGAAGTCTGAGATGCAGGTGTGGCCAGGGCTGTGCTCCCTACAGTCCCTGGGGGGACGATCCTGCTCACCTCTCCCATTCCCAGGGTGCCTGGGAGTCACCCCGACCTTCGCCTCTGTCTCCACGTGGCCCTCTATGCTCTTTGTGCATCTCCATGCGTCTCTTCCTCTTCTTCCAAGGACACCTGTCACATTGGAGTAGAGGCCACCCTGCTCCAGTATGACCTCAACCTACTAGTCACAGCTGTGGTGACCCTGTGTCACGCCAGGTCACATCCTGAAGTTCTGGAAATTGGGACACCCCCAGAGCCTATCTCTTAGGGGGGCCAACTCAGCAAGTAACAGCAGGCGATCCTCTCACACATCCCTAGTCCCCCCAGAACACTTCAGCCTAAGAGCCTCCTGGCATTTTGATCCCATTAACTCTGCATGGTTATGAAGACCCCAGGAAAGCTTGAACAATGGACAGGACATCCTCAGACCCCGAGGACCTATGCCTCTGCCTTGCATGGGGCATGGTGTCCAGTGCTGCCTGCAAGCCACGCTGTGCTTCATGCTGAGGAATCGCCTTGGAGAAGTCACCTTGTCCCAGAACCTTGGTCCTTTTATCTGCAAAACCGAGATAACATCTGACTCCCCACCCACTGGGCCTCTGCAAAGAGCGGGTGGAGGCAGGGACCCTGCTGTAATGCCAGGGTGAGGGGCCACTTGAGCACCTCAGTGCTGCTCTGCATTTGCATCTGCCCTTCTGAGAGCAGGCTCTCCAGGACGAGTGACCGGCCTTCCCCGGACACAGGAAGGAGTGCTGTGCAGGAGATGGGAGCTGATGGGAGGCAGCCCAGGGAAAACAAAGGGATTTGGCGTGTCTGCTTCTCCACCAGTAACGTACACACAGAGGTGCACAGTGACCTGGGTGCTGAAGGCACACCGGGGCCTTGTGTGAGGAAGGACGTGTGTGTGTGTGTGTGTGTGTGTGTGTGTGTGTGTGTGTGTGTGTGTATCGGGGTTTGCCCGTGTGCAAGCACATGCCTGCAGCAGAGGGAGACAGGATACGTGGACGCACCTCACCCTGCCAAGGCTGGACTGCCTCCCTGCCCTTGACAACTGTCCTAAAGGACACAGGCGTGACCAAAGGAACCCGACAGGGGACCTCATCACCCTCATAACTCTTTTAGGAATGATTTTTGAGCAAGCCTGGAGTGAAATGACCTTTGCCAGCTGTCCTCCCTACCAGGCCAGGCCTAGTGTGTCCCCTAAGGATGAGCTGAAGTGGGGTCTGTGCCACAGTGGGCGGGGGGGGATGCACAACAAACCTCAGAAATCTCCTGTAAACCCCCTCACCCTCCATCCTTGCAGGGGGACCCCTGCTGTCCCCTCAGGAGGAGGGCGATGGTCTGATTAGGCTACAGAGGAAGCGATCCAAACTTGCAAGAGACAGAGAGGGAGGAATGATGTGCATGCTCATCTCCAATAGCACCGTCCGTGGCCCCAGGGAGAGGGTGACATATCAGATGGAGCAACCAAGAGGCAGGGATGAGTCCCCCCGCCCCGCACCCTGACCTGAGCTTGGAGGGGGCCAGTGAGGCAGCAGTCAGTCAGCTTTTGCTGGTTCCCATTGTAGAACCCAAGACTCTGAGTGGTCAGGTCAGTTGGTCTCCTTGCCCAGGCCACTTCTGCAGCCCGGCTGGGTGGCCCTGAGGCCAGCCCTGCATTGCCCCCAGGGGCCTCCCATGCCAGTGGCCCCTGAGGACCCTGCCTGGGCAGGTGCTTCTTCTGCAGACCACCCGTTTCTTCCCTGTCACAATCATTTCTTCACCATCATCCTGAGATGACGTCATGGTTACTGGATGGGACAGAGCACTTTGTGGCCTGGAAAGGATTTTGGTGTCTTCGTCCAGCCCAGCCTAAGGCACATGGGGTGACTGTGAATGAGTCCTACAGCTCCAGAACGTGGGCTCTGTGATGAGCCTGGGGCAGCGCTGTCTGCAGGAGCGGAAGGAAACGGCCCGGCCCACAGCCAGGTGTGCCACGGTCCTCATGACTGTGCACATTCTGCCCAAGTGTCTCTTCCCCGATTTCATCCAGGATCCAGCATGTCATCCAAAGACAGACCTGGTGAGCAGACCAGATGATAGTGTTTTGTCCAAGAGGACAGAATGCAGTGGAGACAAAAGCCAAAGGGAAAAGCATCCCTGCTCCCTGCAAAGTGTGTTTTAATTTCTGGAGTGATAAGAGCAGGTCACTGGGCACTGACACATGGCCAGGCCTGGACAGAGGCTGAGTGCACAGGTGACTGCACCCCCAGAGGCTGAGGGGCTTGGTGGGGGGCCTGGCTCCTGGACTGGGCCTCCTGCTCGCCCCCCTGCCCATCCTAATGCCACCAGACCCCCATCCCATGCCATGCACCTGCCATCTCCCTGGATGGGATGGCAGTGCCCCCGGTGAGACAGGGCAAGTTAACCAGGAAGGCCGCTGTGCAGAGTCCAGGGCTCACTGTGTGGAGGAAACGTTGTCACAGATACCTGAGGAAGGTAAAGCCCAGCGACGTCATGAAAGGAGGGTTTGAATGGGCAGGAGGAGGGGGGAGAGGGGAGGGAGGAGGGGGGAGCAGGAGGAGAGAGAACACTGGTGACATCCACTGGGATGGGGGACAAGGAAGTAACAGATTTGCTTTCTGCTTGGGGGTGCGGTTACCCCAGAAGAAGCTCCCAACAGATAGGAGAAAGTAGCCAATGCAAGGTTCCAGCAGGAAAAGGTGCTGTGGCCACTGTCAGGATAGACATGGTAACCCTGGCTCCAAGAGCAGATGGGATTGCCCGGTGGGGAGTGCAGTGCCATCTCCGTGAGCCCCGTATTTGCCATCCCACGGAGCTGGGAAGGCTGAGTGGTCCGCCTGGCACACAGTAGGTGCCAAGCAAACGATTATTATGTTGTAGAGTGTAAATCAGATACCTAAGCAGAGCCTAATATAGCTTCTGCGTGGGGTCCTCGGGGAGGGCTGGCCTCCTTCCGTCCCTGGCTTCTCAGTGACACCACTTGCATCAGGACCCAGGATTCTCTTGCTTTTCTGAATCCCTCCAGCCAATAAGAAATGATCTTGACTTCCCACGCCTTCCCACACACCCCCACCCAATTACACTGTCACCTGAATGATTTATCCCTATAAGGAATTGCCTCTCTAAAGACATCTATAAAACCAGGGCCAAAATGGTGAATTCAAGGCCTGAGACAAAGGCTGGGGCCCCAGGAGGAGAGAGGCCTCATCATGCTCCTGTGGATCCTTGGTCACGTGGCCCCTGTGCTGGCCACCAGACAGATCCCCCTCCGGGGGCTCTCCTGCCCATCCCATCCCTCCCAGGAGCCTAGCTGGAGCCTGTCGCAAACCTCCTTCTTTGACAGAATAGTACGTCGTTGCTGCTGTAAAGGCCCCCCACACGGATCAATCCAAAAAGATTTTCACAGTTGTTTTCAGTGAAATCTTGTATCCCTCATATGCAGAACAGCTTGAAGGGAGGCAGCACAGTTGAGGAGGGAGAGAGGACTCCAGCCCCTGAAAGCATAGTGTCCCGGCTCAGGAGGATAGTTGGAGGACCACAGCTGGAGACTCAGCTACTCGTTGCATGGGGGGGGAAGCCAGGACCCGGAAGGGGAGCTACAACCACCCACGGCCAGTCCCACAGGAATTAGCAGGAATAGATTCTGTTTGCTTCAGAAATACCCACATGCATTATTTATGTATACCTATGTAAATTATCAGCGGACATGATTTATATGTAAATGTTACTATTTATGGATGTCGCAGGTCTCTCTGGAAGTTGTCCATCTTGCCATCTATTCTCCTTACTATATTAATCACCTGTAATTTTCAATTTAGCACCTGATAACACCAAAGCCTGGTCATGCTGTGAGACCATTTCTTTTGTCTGTTGTGCCTTTGCTGCTGGATTTTGTTCTTCGGTGCTATCCCCCGCTGTGCCGGGCAAACTTGGGTTCAGTGCTGGACATTGTGGACAAAAAGCTATAGACAAAATCTGATGAGAGGTAGGCACAAAGCAGAAGGATGCTGTTTCATAGCACATGAAAATTACTTGGAATTCTAAAGTCAGGGCACGGCTGACCCATTTCTGTGCCTGGCCCTATGGCAGGTTCAGGGCTGCAGTGGCAGAAGTGACCAGTTGCAGTGTAGACCTTATGGGCCTCCAAGCCCAAACTGCTAGCCCCTGGCCCCTCACAGGAAACATCTGCCAATTCCTGCCCCAGCCACGTAGTTTGGGATCACAAGGACTGGAATCTGGGATTCCACCTTTCTGGAAGGCCCATCCTCCTCAGAAAGCTTCAGCCCCCATCTCTGTCTGCAGCCCATACATGTCTCCTTGACTCCAAATGGCTGTGATCTTGGGGGCAGGAGCACAACACCTCTTCTGTTCTCCAAACTCACGGAGTTCCTGGCTTCAGGTCCCCCAGACTGAGCTTGGACATTTTTCTGTTGGTTTCTGCATGTTCTCTTTGATGGGGCCTCAGTCTTAGGCTTTGAAAGGCTGTCTTGCAAACATGGGTTCAGATGTCATGAGGACCACACAGCAAAGCAAAGGGCAGATGTTTCCCTGTCAGCCTCTGTCATCCACCACACGCCACTCCTCCCCTGTACCTCCCACCCCTTAGACCCTCCTCCCTGCTCTCCTGGCATTGTGGGGACCAGTGCCCAGAGGCACCACTGCACTCCTCAGCTGGCCCTACAGGTGGCCCTGGAGCTGGGGTGAGTGAGGACAGCAGTTATTCTCATCAAGCGCCCCTTCCCAATGGGAGAAGAGAGATCAGACCACTGCCCAAGGGCACTGGGATGGGTACACAGGGCCTCTAGGTAGAGGGGGTGGGTATTGGGGCCTGTCAAATGCATCTATTTGTCTGTTTATTGTTTTTAATAAAATGGCAGTTATCAGCAGAAAAATAGTGGCTGCTTTTGGGATTAAATATATTCCCCACCAGGAAGCTTTTAAAAAGTGCTCAGAGCACCACTGTGGGAAGCTGGTGGGCACTCTTGCATTTCCCCTCCTCTCCCATCCTCCCTACCCCATCAAAATTGCATTGCAATTTCCCCAAACTTTAGCGCTTCATGGGGATTTTAATGGCACACAGGGATAGGCATCTCCCTCCTGCTGGCTCCGTTGACACTGTCAGTGAATTCTTAAGGCAGGGCTGACAGCCAGCTGAGACACCAGGCTGTTCGCGAGCTGCACAATGCTCTGCAGAGACTATGCTGGACTCTCCCACCCTGCCCCTCGGACTTGGTCTGACCCTAAAGGTTTGACTCAGAGCTCACCGGGTCACTGAAAGGAAGCCGTTGATGGGGCTCCATAGCTCCGCCAGTGAGCAAGGGTCTCTCCGCACGCGGACAGAACAGTGGCCACCATGGGGCCCTAACCAGGTGCCAGCTGAGGCGAGGGACTTGATGGTGCAGAAAACAGCTCAGTTGTGGCTCTACACAGCAAGGCCACCCGGCTCGGAGCCCAGGACCAGTGCCCGGGATGCTCTGGGTGGCACTCCTGTGACCTCTGATTATGAGCAGGGGCTCGTCCGAGTAGGGGCTCGTCCAAGCCAGGACCAAGCAACAAGGAACGTCTGTGCTGGATCATGTTTCCTAAGCTGAGTTTTGTTTCTTCACCCCACAAATGTTTATTGAGGGCCAGGGGTGCAACAGGTGGCTGGCTGGACATGAAGGAGCAGCAGAAATAGGACCCCAGGATAGGGGCTCCTTCCTCTCCTGAGCCTGTGTGCTGCCGAGTTCCACTGAGAATGAGCTGTGCCAGGGGTTCAGACATGCATACTCTGTCGGGGGAGAGTACACGTGTGAGGTTGTCCGGAGGAACGCTGGATCAAACCAACTTCATGAAACAGGCTTCTTTACAGGACAGTTCTCAAAGTCGGGCATCAGGAGCCTCTGGCAGGGAGTGCCTGGTTCCAAGGACAGCACAAAACTCTTGCTTCAGAACTCTGAGAAGGATCTTTGGGGAAGGCCAGGCCTGCGTCCAGCACAGCCTCTGTGGGCAGGTACCTTCCGGCTGCCCACAGCCATCCCCTTAAACTCTCCTCTTTTCAAAGCAAATCCAATGTGTCCCATATCCTTCTCCTTCCTCCTATGTGTCAGAACTTGGCTCCCAAAGGGAGCCCTCATGAGTGGGTAGCTACTCAGGGACTTGGCAATTCTGCGTCTGGTGCCATCTGGCACTCTGAGCTCTCTGGACCTGAAGCTGCCCTGCTCTGCCCCACAGGGAGCAGTGATCCCTGTGTTGTGTCGGTGGGGCCTCCTCTGACCTTTCTCCCTGCAGTTCTTCCTCTTGGCCTAGAAGACCGTCCCCTCCCCTCTTCAGTTAGCTGGGATCCCAGAAATGAAAGCATGTAACAAATAGCACCTGACCTCAGGGGTGAGCACCTGTGGAAGCACCTCGGGGTGGCTGTCCGCCTGCTGGCTTACCTGGGTTGGCTGCAGTTCCTGTCATTGAGGCCATCTGCCCTGCTCTGTGTGTTTGGCCTGGGTTTGTTCTCCTGGTGACAAAAGTGCAAAAGAGCCAAGGCCTCAACATGCCCAGGGCCAACCTCTGCCCCACTGCTGGCATGGCCTGGGGGCAAGAGCAAGGGTAGGTTGCCCTGTTCTCAGGTGGGGGGCCCTACAAAGTGATGTAGCAGCAGAGTGTGGCTGGAGGGAGGGCTGAAGACATGGGACCCCCCCTCCCCGCCCTCAACCATGGTAACATGCCTGACCTGTGGTGCCCGTCTCAGCCTCTCGGGGCCCTGACTTCCATATGATTGGCTCCATATGGGCCATCATGGTACCTCTTGTGGTGAAGCCTTCATTATAGACGCAGTGCACACACGCTCCTGAGCATGCTTGGTTGGCACCTGCCCTCAGCCTGCGGGAGCACAGCCTGTGCAGACTGGGTGCTGCTGCAGTCTTATATCCAACCTGGTGTCTGCACATAGTAGGTCCTCAGGTGTTGAACAGGCACATAGCACTTTTCTATCCAACAGAGACCTTACAGAGATGAGGTGTGTCACTGTTCCATCGTGTGACATTGGGGGACTGTCATTGCAGGACTGTCATCCTGCATGGGGATGAGGGAGAGAAGTGTCCTGCAGGTGCAATGCAGAGACTTGTCCCCACCCACCTCACTCTTTGTGTAGGGCAAATTGGTGTGTCGCTGCTCCAGGACAGTGTGGCCCCCTTGGGATGGCCAGAGCACAGAAGGCACCTCATGAGCGACCCTGTGGATGGGGGCAGTTTCCGCCAGAAATGGGGTTCTCAGGGCCGAGTGCAGACACCATGCTTTCCTCTGCCTGAGCAACTGGGACAGGAGCAATGATCACACCTGCTCTGCCCTGGGCGCCGGCTGGGGGCTTCTTGTGTATCCTCTGCAGCCTCTGAGCCGGGTTGGGAGGCAGGCAGCTCAGAGCCTCAGAGCTATGTGGGGGCAGGACGCATGTGTGCCCGCTGCAGGCCTGGCTGAGCTCCTCAGGACATCTGTGGCTGTCCCGTGATTCTGTCCTTACTATGACGCACGGACAGATGAGGGCTTTTCCCACTGGAGCCCACGAGTGCACCTCCTGAATGCAGCCAGCATCTGAGAGCCGCTCACTCCATCCTCAGGGTGTTTTTGCCTGTAGAGGGGAGAGGCCATGCCTAGATCTGCCCCTGTGAGATGCAGCTGCTAGACAGCGGCTCTGTACTGGGTCACAGTCAATGTGCTGAAATGTCGCTGAAAATAAGTAGGAGACAAGCACATAAGCCATAGGAAACGGATACCCTGGAGTGTGGGCCCGTTCCTCAGGCTTGGCTGGGAGTCTGAAGTGCAGGGACTGTATTTTTAAAAAGACCCCCAAATAAAAAGATTAGCAGGACAAAGACCCCCAGGATTGCCCCTGGGTGGGAATCTGGTCATGGGGCACACCTGGGCTTTCCAATATGGATGAGGCTTTGGTCCATCCCTTTATCTAGAATGCATTTGTCAAGCATCTGCTTCAGGCCATGCACCTGGTGGGCGTGCCCAGCCCAGCTGACCTGCCCTGCGCCAGGAAGGCAGCCTGAGCCTCTGCCCACACTCCCCGTAGATACCAATAGCCAGGGTGAGAGGTGCACCCACGGTGCTCCAGCTCGTGATCTGGAGCACAGGGCAGTCCCGGAGCATCATCTACGGGACGTGAATATCCAGGTGGCACGGTGAGGATGCTCTGAGAGGGAGGGTGGCCAGGCTTTGTGGGGGAGGGCAGCACTGTTTGCTTAGAGGTTTGATCCATTCACTACTGTATGGGCTAAATATGGACTTTAATGATGGCGGGTGCTGGCGCTGCTGCTGAGTAATCCAGCTACTGACTCCACACCTGACTCCTGGGACCCAGAGCCCCAGCCACTGGGCCCGTGCCCACGGACCATGGTGTGTTCATAGCAGAAGCCTCTCTGTGGGTCAGGTGGGCTGGCTGATGGGCACCACGGGGGTGTCCCTCCCCAGCCCCCAACATCTCCTTAGCGTGGAGCAATGCTGGCTTCCCCTGCACACTCCTTCTTCGCCTGCCATCCTTTGTTGAAATATCCAACGTGCTTGGGAGTTAAGTGAAAGAAGTGGGTCATTTCCATATTGGCTACTGAGCTCAAAGCTGAATATCGGCAGCATCTGTTCTTGAATGAGATGAGCAGTGAATTCAGTGTGTGCATGGGTGCACCTGAGTGCATTTGTGCCTGTGTGTGTACGTGTGTACATGTGTGCCCATGTGTGCATGCATGTGGTGCATTGTGCCTTGTGTGCATGTGGGGAGTGTGTGCATGCACATGTGTGCCTGTGGGTGCATGCATGAGTGTGTAAATGTGTGCACATGTGTTCCTGTGTGTATGTGTGCCTATGTATGCATGCATGTGGTGCCTATGTGTGGCTGTGTGTGCATGTATGTATGCATGTGTGCCCAAGTGTGCCCGTGTGTACATGTATGCAAGCATGTATATTCGTGTGTGCCCGTGTGTCCATGCCTGTGAGTGGGAGGGAGGGAGCAGCAAATGATGCAGGGCAGAGGTAGAGGCAGGGGTGGGCCAAAGAAGCCCTGGTGCTCGTGCTTTCAAAGCTCCTGAAGTTGAGAATCTCATCCTCTCTGAGGGGTTATGTTCACGCAGGACTGGCCTTTCTACTCAGAAGCGATGCTGCCTGTGAACGAGCAGGTCTGACCCAGCCTCTGCAGTTGCCAGGGCCCAAGGCAGAAGGCCTGTTCCCTGGGCCCCACTTCAGCATTCCAGTCACTGCTGACCCGGGAATGTGAGTCCGAGGGCAGATGGACAGGGCCTGGCCTCCATGTGTAACCCTCCTCCTAGCTGTTAAATTCAGCTCAGAAGTGCTTATCTAGCCTATGCCCTCTTCCACGAGGGGTGACCGTGTGTGTGCAGTCCTGCGGTGGGAGAGGCCCCAAGATAAGTGGTGGGCAGGGTCACGGAGGGCCAGACCACCCTCTCCCCAGCTGCCCCCACTCCATCCCCGCCAGGCACACACAGCAGCATCTACTGTGGAATTCCCGGGGGTCCTCTAGGGCAGGGGTCCCCACCTCTTTCCTAAGGGGACAGATAGCAGATACTTTAGGCTTTTGGGCCACACGAGTGAATCTTGCCCTGGTAGCACAAGAACAGCCTCAGACATTTAATCTCATGTGACCCTATGCCACTAAAATCTTAGTTAACAAATCACATGGTGGGCTGGATTTGGCCCTCAGCCACTTTTCTGACCTCAGCCTCAAGGCTTTTCTACTCAGTGTGGTGTCAGCGACCCCAGGGAGTGGGAGAGATGCAAACCTCAGCCCCATTTGCCACCCTGCCCCAGATCTGTGCATGTGTGGGGGTTGGCAGGGGCAGAAGCAGAGCTTCTAGAGGCCCTCCTTATGGCCACAGGGGGAGGACACCTGCCCCCACTGAGGCCTACTGTGCCCAGCCATGTGGCTAACGATGTTTCCTCATCCTCTGAATAAATTCTCCTGGGATCTTATTTGCAGAGGAGTCGAGTGAGGCAAAGCAAGTATACAGACCTCCTGGGGCCGCCAGGGCCAAGTCCCATAGCCGAGGTCTTGTAATGACAGAAGTTTATCCTCTCAAGGTTCTGGAGGACTGAAGCAGAAAGTAAGGTGCCAGCAGGGCCATGCCTTCTCCGAAGGTTCTAGGGGAGGGTCCTGTCTGCCTTCTCCAACTTCTGGTGGCTGCTGGCGGCCCTGGGCTGGCGGCCTCACGCCTCCAGCCTCTATGGCAGCCTCCACGCCCCCATCGCAGTCACATGGGTTTCTTCCATGTCTCTCTGTGTCCCCCTTGAGGTTTTGTAAGGGCACCAGCCATTCATTGACTGTCCACCTTAAATCCAGGATGATTTCATCTCAAGATCCTTAGGTAATTAATTAAATTGATGAAGAGCTTTTTCCCAAATCAGATCATATTCTGAGGTTGGACAGGTGGACCTGAATTTGGGGTCGGGAGGGTGATGCTATCCATCCCACTACAGGGAGACCAGGTCACTTGTCCAGGGTCTGGACTCCCAGGGGCTGACGCCGGCTGTCTCAAGACTGGTTGAATCCAGCTGTGAGGTGGGGCCTGGTTTTGCAAAGTATTGTAAGGGCCGTGGGCTTCTGTGGCTCTAACTGACCCCCCCTAGGTTCCTGGGTCCCTACGAAGCATTTCCGCTCAGATGTGTTCAGTTCCTCGCACCATCATCACAGCTTACCAGAGAGTTGGTGGTGTCAACAACAGAGATTTACTGCCTTATTGCATCTGTAGGCCAGAAATGAGAGCAAGATAGGGTTACGGGAAAGGATGTTCAAGCCTCTCCCGGCTTCTGGTGCTTCATGGGCTCTGATAGAGGGGAACCTGATCTTGTCCCTGTGGGAGTGAGTGTCTCCAAATCTCCCCTTTTTATAAGGACACTGGTCATACTGGATTAGGGCCACCGACCCCAGCATAACCTCATCTTAACTGAGTCTGCAACAACCCTATTTCCAGATAAGGTCCCATTCTGAGGCAGCAGGGGTCAGGACTTCCACATGTGAGTTTTGGGGGAGACACAGATCAACCCCAAAGTGAGAACCACACTCCTGGCAGCGAATGGAGTTTCCCAAACTCTCTGGGGATCTCACTGTGTTTGGCCTGGCCACTGTGTGATCTTTTTGGTCCCTAGCTCCCTGCCTCCTCACTAGGCTCTAAAATTCAGAGGAGTCTCCAAATGCAGAGATGGTTCTCATCATCTGAGGAATTGGCCCCTCGATGTGGCCAACCTGGGACGGGATAGCATTAGTGGGGCCTCATATCAGGGGCCTGAATCTCACTTCAAGTCCCTTTGGGAGCCATAGTCAGAGAGGTGCACACAACAAGCCCCACATTCTCTCGCACTCACAGCGGCATGGCCACAGGCCATCCCCCTTTGGAGAAAGGACCTCTGTTCTCTAGAGGGTGGTGCAGGGGAGCCCCTAAAGGCACGGGCTCCAAAGGAAGACTTCCGGGGTTTGAGTTCTGGGTTTCCTGGGCCTTAGCTATATGTGCAGGGAAGGGTTAACCTTGCTCAGAGAAATGACCTTGACCCCGGCTCCCAGGAGGTCACTGTAAGTCCTCCAAATCTCCTGCTTGATAGGAGTATCTTGGTTTACCAGATAGTCTGCACTACTAGTGGGACTGACAGTAGAGGCCTCGGGCTGCAGGGTGTCTGTTCTACCTCTCGTCTGGCTGGGGTGAAGACCAGCCATGCTGACGTGACCAAGCCATAGCAGAGACCCTGGATGCCTGGGCTCAGGGCAGCTTCCCTGGCTGGCCACATCCTGTGCATGGTGTCACACATCATCACTGGTAGGAGCAGGGCTGCCCACGTTCCTCCACCGGGAGAGGAGGGCTGCAGGCTCACGCCTGGTCTCTTCTGTACTCTGCCCCCTACTCCTCTTCCCAGCGTGGATTTTAATATGTGTGTTTTCACAGTAGTAAACCAAAACTGAGTGTAACAGCTCAATTCTGTGAATCCTTGAGTGAATTCTTGAACCTGAAAGTGGTCCTGGGGACCTCCCAAATTACACTATGCAGTGTTGAGAAAGTCCCCTAGCCTCCATGTGGAGATGGGGAGCTCTCTGCACCCACTTCATGAGGCTGTGGGTAATTCGCCCAAACCAGTTGGACACCCACTACTATAAGATGCGTAGGACTTCCTTACCTGGCCAACTCATAGCCGCAGTGGGGGATCAGTCCTGTATGCCTCCCCCAGCCTCATTTGCTACTAAGAAGGAAGTAGCTGGAGGGAGCACAGGAGGCATGATGGGCAGAGGATCCCATCTCAGCCTCTGTGTGATGGGGACATGTCTGAGCCACTAACCACATGCTACCACAGTGATGGTGTTCTGGCAACTCAGTTTGGATGGTGTGACCAGGTTACGATGGGGACACCTGTTTCCTGGTGTCATTCATGCATCTCTTTCATGAGTGAAGAACTTCAGCATTGTTGACATTTTGAGCCAGATCATTCCTTCTATGGGGTTGTCCCATGCGTTGTAGGACATATGCCAGTATCTTTGGCCTCTATCCACTAGATGCTGGTAGGACCCCTCACCCCTGTGTAGCCACCAAAAATAATAATAATAATAATAATGTCTCCAGACATGGCCAGATGTCCCTGGCTGAGGACAGTCTGACTTGGGTCCTTTGGGCTGATTGCTCGAGGACTCACCTTCACCGTGTTATCATGAGTTGTTAGCACCGCTGTTTCCAGAATGTGGCTCTCTTTCTGTATGGGGTGGTCCTGCCCTAAGCTGGACAGATTTCTAACAAGAGGCAACTTTATCTCCATGGAGTCCTGGCTTCAGCCTCCCCCATCACCTGCCACTTGCAATGCTCTGCAGGGTCACTCAGAAGATGGCATGCTCCTTGTGTCCCTACCACAAAAGTGAGAAGCCCTGATCTCTGAGAACACCCTGGTTTTGGATGACACATTTTCCCTGAGCAGCCTTCTCCCACCCCAGGAGGCGGCCAAGTGCCTCAGAATGAGCCCTTGGAGTGCCTCCTACTCAGAAAAGCAGGGCCACCCTCTCACCCGTCTTGCAGTGGATGCTGCGAGCTTCATCGTGTTCCCAGAGACTGTCAGAGATGTGCTGTGGAGTCCATGTCTTCAGCCTTTGTGGAAAAGCAATGGTGTTTCTACAGTGGGATTGGTACTTTGGGAACCCCCTGTCACCTCTCACCTATCAAGCCCCTGAAGACAGATGTCCTTGGATCCATTGGTTATCTGTTCTTCATTCCCACAGTGCTGGCACATGAGATCCCTGATTGTAAAGTGACCTACTGTTGACAAAGATATGTCATCCATTTGTTTGGCTCAGCAATTTCCAGGGCCATCGTTCTGCCTTCGTCCAGCTGTACCACTCCTCAAGTGCTAGGAAAGAAGGCCCTGGAAGGGTTTGTTTTTGCCATGGACAGTGGCCCATGTTTGATTCAGCCTCATTTAATGAGAAAGTCTTCCAGACTCAGAGATGGATTACCAACTCCACATCAATCTCCAGGGCCTGATCTTATTACAAACCACCACAAATATAACCATAAAAGCCCTATTGATTGATGCAGAGTTTGCTAATCCATCTGTCCCCATCCATTATTCCAGGTATAATTTTTCATTATCTAGATGGCAGCTGATTCCTAGCACATTAGTATACAGTGGCAATTACCAGGAGCAGAAAGAGCCCCTAAATTAGCAGGAACAATAACACCTGTCAGGAAGGGGAAGCAAGGACCCCCACGCAGTATGCTTTGCACTCTGGGACCGAGTCTGAATTGCAAAGAACTTGAAGATGGATTCAGTATTGACCTTGTAAATGGAGAGGAGAAAGTTTGTGCTTTCTTCCCTTTCTTGGGGGTTAGAGTGTACATTCTCTTTAAGGTGACCTCGTGGTTCTCCCGATTACAGCTTGCCTGACAGCTGGTGTAGATACTGTTCAAGGATTGCCTTGCCGGGAGTCAGTAGGGTTTGTGGGACAGATGTTCCTGCCTGAGCTGAGTAATGGCCATAGGGGACCTGACCTGAGGAAACACTATTTAAGATGGGACTATCGGGAGAAATTAGTGAGGAAGGAGTGAAGCTGGGGAGATAACCTCCCAAAAACCCTGCTATTTTCGTGGGGCAGGGAAAGCCAGTAGGCTGAAGTCCCTCTTGACACACCAATTCTGAGATCTGAACATTCTTGTCTTTTGGCAAAATGCAGCTCCTTTTCAGCCAATGGAGAAAATTGTAAGACATGTAGCTGAAATATTTCTAAGGGTCCTTGGACTAAATTGATGAAATTCTCCCTGGGGTTTGGTTTCCAAAAATCAAGAATCCTGTCTAATTGAGTTCTCAAGGAAACTGTCATACAAAGTGATCTGTGGTCAGGCCAACCTCACATCACAAACCCAGCAGGGCAAAGCTGCCCGTTGCTGATTGTTATGGTCCAGCTTGCTAAGATGGACCTGTGGCTATCTTTGAAATCACCTTGGCAGTGGCCAGTGAAATTCTCAGAATTCAGTAAACCTTTGATGATGGGGTGTGAATGTTCTAATCTTGGGAACCAAAGGTTTGAAGATTGAGTTCCAGCCTTAACCAATCGTTCAAAATACATATGTATTCTACTTAACTTATAAGACAAACCACCCTCAGCTGTTCACCTAAATTAGAGGCCAGAAAACTATAGCCTGTGAGCCAAATCTGGCTGCTGTCTAGTTTTGTAAATAGTTTTATTGGAACATAGCCACACCTTCTTGTTTGCATGTTGTCCATGGCTGCTCTTGCCCCGTAATGGCCGGATTGGGAAGTCGCGACAGAGACCATACTGCCACAAAGCCTTAAAATATTTACTCTCTGGCCCTTAATGGCAAGGTTTGCCTACCCAGCATCCATGGAAAGACTTAAGGGATTTATACAGATGAAGAAAGGGCTCCTTGCATTTGGGGAGGACTCAGTAACAGGGCAGATGATTGAAACAGGACACCACTGCTCACTGCTGTCCTGTTCTCTCCTTAGTAGCCGGTCTCCCAGAAAGAGGAAATGAGAAGGCTTCCTTATGGTTTTTCTGTCTTCCTACCTGCTTCTTACCAGTGTCATTCTTGCCACATGTTACAAGGCCTGATCCTTGTTAAACCATCATAAGAATTGGGTCTATGGGATCTTCTTACATAGCTACTGATCTTTTATGCATGAGCCCAAGAACCCATCAAAACGCATGGGAAGGCGTTGAAGCATAAGGCAGTTTGCCTTGCAAGTAAAGTATGTAAGAAGTAGTCAGATGTTTGCCTCTAGCTAGCTCCATGACCAGAATGTAGCTACAGATGGGTCTGTTTGGTATTAGATATTTGATTTTCTCTAAGGCTCCAGAGCAGAGAACTGTCTTTCATCCTGGGTCTGCCAAATGATGATGGGAAAGTCACTTTACTCCTCAGCATCAGGTTCCTCATGGGTGAGGCAGGTGCAAAAGTGCAGGATGCTGGTGGATTAGATTGATCACATGTGAAGGCTTGGCAAGGTACCTGGCATAAAGAAGTCCTTCTAGAAAGCATAGCAGATCATCCTGGCTAGTTATTAACCCACTCATCATTTCCTCCAAAATTTAATTTGGTAAGTTCTATGGAGGAGTTCTGTACCGAAGGCAGAAGGGCCTCCAAAAGAAGGCAAGCTTTAGGGTTATATCATTACTCCCTGTTGCCCCAGTTTTTATTTTCTACTTTTCAGTTATACATGTAATAAGTCACCCAGCTACAGTTGTGAGGGACTGTATTAGATTGTGTGCGGGGTTACGGGTGGGTTTGAAGATGATGATGATGCCCCTTTCTTACAGAGTCTCAGGAACTTATGAGGACCTCAGGCAAAGAGCTGGTCTTCCATTCTGAGAGTCATCAGGGAGGGAGAGAGTCCCTTGAGCCCACTGTTCTGCCCTCAGGCCTCAGTTTCTTACATCTAGCTGATGAGGAGAGGCAGTGCTTTCCCAACCTCACCACAGGGGGAATGGGAGGCAAGCAAACATCTAGGATTCAGCTGGTCATGGAACTTCCAAGGACATTAGCCACTGCAGATACTCAACCCAAAAGAATTCCCATAGTAACAAGATAAGAGGTCAAAATCTGGCAGTGCCCTGGGCCTCCTGTGGTCCTGCAGGTGCTGGGGCCTCTCAGTGCCTTTGGTTCACCCACTCAGTGTGTACTTCCACATTGCCAGTCTCCATAAGTTGAATTCTCCTGACCTAGAAGATGGAAGGCTTAGCCCAAGAAATGAAGACTCAGAGACTGGGGTACAACCTGCCAACAAATGGCTGAGAAGCTTTTGGCATGGGCCTGGAGCCTTTCCCATGGGGTCTATCCATGGAGGAGGTGGTGAGGCTCGAACCTGCCTCCATGATGTAGAAGCTTACTCTCCCCCAGGAATGTAGATGGGAGAGGTGCCAGCCTCCGCCTTGGAAGAAAGAGGCCCAAACTGAGATTAAAGAAGGTCAGAGAAAAACCAGAAGTGAAGGCTGAGCTCAGAATTGTATTATACACTACTGCTCTTAGTATGGGCTTTGAGCCAGCAGATCCTGTGTGATCCAAGGAATTTACACCAAGGGGGCCACATAATTTTTGCTTCCATAATGGATGATGATAGTGTCTCCCTCTGAGAGCTGTTACCAGGAATAATTTGGACAATGCACATCTGACAATTGTTATAGTTACTGAGCATGTCTGAGATCACCATAATCACCATTATCACCACCACCATCACCAGCACCATCAACGCCACCATCATCACCAGCACCATCATTTCCAACCCTTCCTCTGCCAATAAGGTCTTAGTTGGGTGTTGGGGAAGCTGCTGAATAGTTGGGGTCACTGAGGCTGGTGGGTACTGCATTGTTAATGAGACTGAGGGTGATCCCTGGGGCACACCTAGCTATCAATCCCATTGGAAAGCTGATTTGCAGTCTTATATGAGAAGGCAAACTGGCCCAGAGGTTCATTGCAGGTGTCACAACTTGGGCACACGTGTATGTTCAGCCATTGGCTAGAACCAGCAGTGAAGGCTGCCACTTTAGAAAATGGGCACTAGTGCAGCTGCTCCCTAGAAGGGGACACTGTGGCTTAGTTGGTCAAAACTGATGCTGCTTGGCATGCAGTTAGGTGCTCAATAACTGGTTCTTGAATTAGTGGATAAAAGAATAAATGAAGGGAGTTCCATTACATTCATGTGTCTTCTCCAGTATCCCTCGTGGTGCCTATGCTGTGGGCTCAGGATGGGAATCCCTCATGACAAGCAGAAATAGTCCAGAAGATAGGCAAACAGGAAGAGAAAGCTTGTTTTCTGGTCATGCCAACTTTGAATCATTTATTAGCAATTTCCCCCACGAGGATCATATTCAGTAGAGAGGTAACATCTGTTTGCAAGCCTGTGTCCTTGGGAGACCGCCAGAAAAACCTTATATTCTGAAATCCTCCACACCGGGACCTGCGTGCTCCTTGTTCTCACCCCAGGACCTGCTGGGTTCCTCGGGGGTGATGGGCGGGACTCTGCAGGTAGACTCCAGAGGTGGACAGAGGCAAGTGCTTACACATCCCAAGTGCTTGAACATGGAGAAATTAATGTTTCCGTGGGACAGGGTGCTGCCACTTGCAGGGCTTGCTGCAGAACCCCCAGGACCTTTATGGTCCAGCTCCTCAGGTAGGGTTCCTTCTGATCAGAGAACAGGGCCTTTGCAGGTGGCTTTTTTGGACCAGTGAGTCTGCTGGGCATGCCCCCATGTCCGTGTTCCAGGAAGGATGTGACAGGTGTGTTGTCTCGGGTGGGAGACCGGAGGTAGAAGCTTTACCTCCCACCACTTGCATCTGTGGTTAGTGGAAGATGGTGCAGGGCGGTGGGGGCAGAGGGAGAGGGTGGGAGGGAATCCAGGTCCTCTGCCACCCCTGTCTGTGGTTAGCAGACAGCTCTCAGGTGGGGCTCAGGCTGCCCTTTTTCTGTTTCTGACTTGCTGTTTCCACTCCTCACCCCTCAGGGCACCCCTGCATCCTACCCCACACATACACACATTGCAGACACAGGGCAGCGAGGCCCCACTGCAGATCCTTTTCTGGGCCTTTGGAAAGTATGAGTCTCTAGGCCTGGATCTTTTATTTTGGGAACATCATCAGGCTATGAGCATCTTGGAGGGGACTCTGGAAAGAGGAAGACATTGCCCAGTGATCCAGTTATTCCTGAGTCTGCCAGGGGGTCAGTCAACCCATGACCCCTCTCCCTTACCTTCCCAATAAATCCTGGGCTGCCCTGGTCCCTCCTGTGTCCCCACAAAGGCCTGGTGCTCAGAATCGAGAACTTACCCAGGTGGGAGGAAACAAAGGAAGTAGGAGGTCCTGGGGCATGCCTCAGCCAGAGCTTACCTGGGCCAGGTGAGGGGCTTGGCAGTTGCAAGAAAGGACACAGCTGCCTGTGGGCTAGGTCACAGCTGGGGAGCCAAGAAATGCTGAGGCTGGGACTCTCTTCCTGGACTCCAGGTGAGAGCAGTCCTGGTACCCAGGGCACCTGCCAGGACCTGCTCTAAGGAGGAAAGACCCTTGCCCTTCCTGGGCTCCTTTGTCTCCTGCCCTGGTCTCATGGCTGCCCCCCTCCTTCCTTTTTTCCAGGTCTGGCTGTTCATCAGATTATCACCATCACTGTCTCCCTCATCATGGTCATAGCTGCTCTGATTACAACTCTTGTCTTAAAAAACTGGTAAGGCTCCTCGGCCCCTCTGGGCTGAAAATGGGGGCTGTGGGGGGCTCCTGGGGAAATGTGCACAGAGAGTCTCCTACTTTTCAAACCTGGGCCCCATTGCATCCCAGGGCATTGTTTTTCTCATTTGGGCCAGAGAATGGGGTGCAGCTCTGGCTCTTGAGACCCCTTGGGGAGCATCCTCTGAATGTGGGTTTGTGTGCAGGATGTGAGTGAGCCTAGCCCCCTCCTCCTCATTGGGCAGCAGGTGCTCCTCTTCCTGAAGCCAGTGGCTGCATTCACTCATGCCTTTCCATGCCGCCCAGCCAGTCCCAGCAGCCCCGGCGGGTCCGCACCCACCTCTCACTGCCCCCGGCTGTCCAGGCGGCAGTGCTCAGTTGGAACCCTTCCTTCCTCTTGCAGCCGCTCCGAGTCTACTGAACTAGGTTATTGCTTTGCTCCAGGGAGCCTGTCTTTGCCTATTTCCTCCTGGAAATTGGCCTACTTTGAGGTTGGCCTTGCTAGGTTTACACACCTGCTACACCCCTGGGAACACCAGGGCCCTGCTGGGTGACCCTGCTGCACACACACCTCTGAGGCCCCATCTGCCTGCAGCCACTCCTCCAGCAAATGTGTCTCCATTTGGCATCAAAGCTCCAAGTCCCTCGTAGAATAATACACCCAAATGATCCCCCTGTCACCGGCAGGTGTTGAGAGGAAACCATACAGGGCTGATGGGCGGCAGCTGCCCCGAGGGTCCAGATAATGGGGATTGAGAGAAAGCCAGTCCCCAGAGTTAGCGAAGGTGGGAGGGTAGAGATTGGCACAACCTCAAAACAGACCTCAGAGCAAACCAGTGAGGCCTCCCATAAGCCAGCAAAGCCGGGGCCTGGGGAATTTTCCGGGACAGGTGATGAGGACAGCACTCCGCTTGCCACTGCAGGGCGTCTTGGGCAGAGGCCGGCCAGCGGGCCGGAGGAGGGACTCTGGAGCCTAGGACCAGGGGGATGTGCGGCAGGACAAATTCCATCGATCATCCTGATGGGCCTCAGAGGAGACACTTGCAGTGTGACAGGCGGGCCAGCTCCCTCTTGGTTTCCCACATTTGGGTTTGCAGCGAAGCCTCAGAGAGCTCTTCTGGGGAGGCCAACCCAGGCAGTGGATGAGGGGGTTCATGATCTTGGGGGGGCTCCCCTGGCTTTTGCATTGATCTTTCCACCTTTGTTTACGGGGTGGGGCTTCTGGGCCAGGAAGCAGGGCTCCTCTTACTGGAAGGTTGAGACAGGGCACGTCCATGACTTACAGGAAGATGGGCTCATGGACCCTTGCCACTCACAGCCCTCCTTCTGCATTGACTCTGAGCACAGTGGGGCAGGGAAGAAGGGGAGCTAGGTCCCCAGACTGGGGGCACCCCAGATTTCCTTCTAGCTGCCCTCCTCCATGAGGATGGGACTCATTCTTGTGACTTGCTGGAAGTGAGTGGGAGAGGTCCCCCATTGTCTCCTCCCTCAGCTCCCGTGGCTGATGAGGGTGGGGTTCCGTGTCCATCCTTGGTGGTGTTGGGAGGCCTCTGTGGTCCAGAGGATCAGGAAAGTATCCACAGGGTGTTCAGGACAGTTCTCTCCATAGACTGACAGCAGGTGGACATCACCCAGTGAAGGGTGGATGATCCACTTTCATTTCCAACTTGGGACGTGGGCAGGGGCGGGGCTGAGGAGGCAGGGCTCCCCACTTAATAATTCTCCCCAAAGATAGTTACACACTCCATTCCAGAATGAACCACCAGACCAGTCCCACCAGTACCCATCAGCTCATGGGGAAACTGAGTCAGCACCACTGCCTGGCTGACATCATTTGGCCAGACAAGGCTTCGTCCCTGGGAGAACACAGCTGAGACACTTCCCTCATAATCTGCCCCACAATAATGGCCACATTTAAAATTCAAATTTTATTAACAAAAAAAGAGAAAGAGAGAGGGAGCGAACTGATTGTTTGATTGTGGTTGATCTTTCTGAAGAGGCTGGGAATTACCATTTAATATTAAATGACGAATAATTAATGCTTGGAGACGAAGGTCCCATGGTCTAAGTGCCGGGTTCCGGCATCTGCCCACTGCACCCCCACCCCGACTTCTCTGTCACCAGCTGTGCCCAAAGCGGGAACACGCGTAGGAATAGCCACCAGCGGAAGATCAACCAGCAGGAGGAAAGCTGCCAGAACCTGACGGACTTCACCCCTGCCCGGGTGCCCAGCAGCCTGGACATATTCACGGCCTATAACGAGACCCTCCAGTGCTCCCACGAGTGTGTCCGGGCGTCTGTGCCCGTGTACACCGACGAGACGCTGCACCCGACCGGGGAGTACAAATCCACGTTTAACGGGAACCGGTAAGCTCAGGCCTGGGCCAGACCCTGGGGCCACAGCAGTGTCGCAGGGGGCCTGTTGACCAGTGGGGGGCATCCTTCACGCGTTTCTGCAGAGCAGGGAGGGGGCGAGCAAAGGGACACAGCTCCTGTAGTGAAACGAGAGGGGCGGGCAAACATAGAAGGTGTTGCGGCACCCAGAGACAGAACGGAGCAGCCAGCGTTGACTTCTAGACTCCACACTTGGGGAGGAGACAGGCAGCACCCCACCCCCTGGACACCCTGGGGTAGAGGCTGGGCAGGCGTCATGCCAGCCTGGAGCGCTGGGCCTTGATATCGACACACTACCCGTCCGTCTCTCTGAACGCCCAGCAATAAAATGTCAGCGGCGCATCTAGCAAAAATATCAAATACCAACCAGACTCCTGGTTATTAAATGCTTTTTTTTATTAATCATGTGTAATCCTTCAAAGAAGACATGACCCGAAAACCATCCCTGGGAACATTTAAGAAACCCTGGAGTCAGCTTCCGAGGGTTTATCCAGAATTAGATTAAAATATCAATAAGCTATTTTTTTTTAAGTGAGCATGCACATATGCATCATTTTGTAAATTTAAACAACAACCACTTAAAAATCTTAGGAAGAAACCAGTAGGAAACCAGGTGGACCTAGCAACAGCTAGGGATGAATGCCCAAAGGGACCCAAAGCGTGCCTCCCAGAACCAAGGTCGAGGAGACTCAGGGTGACGTTTGGCTGTGCTGCCCGTCATTCACAGGCCCCTGTCCTGGCCGTGAGACGGGGCCTTCCTTAGGGTCCCCCGCTTGTGTCTCCACACTGGACTCTGTAGTACTCCCCGAGATGGTCCTTTCCCAGCCGAGGAGACTGGAGAGCAGGATTCTTGGGACTGTCCCTCCAGCCCACGTGGCTTTTACTTAGCAACATTTGGGGAGCACCTTGGTTCCATCCCAGCCTTCCAGAAGGCCTAGTTAGCAGAGAACTGGCAAAAGGATTTTCAGACCATTTCACTGAGTGCGCGTGTGTCGGTTTGGATATGAATGCTGGCCAGCCAGGGCTTCAGTTTTGGGGTGGGGGTGGGTTACCAAGGGGCATTGTTGTTTCCATTTGTCACCCTCTGGCCTTGCCCTGTCCACTGCAAGGTGGGCACAGCTGGTGCTTGTAGCCTTGGTTCCAAAGCATCGGATGAAATAGGTTCTTATTTTTTGGCCTGACGTGATGCACTGTTGACTTTCACTGGCCTTTGGAGAGGGGAGCTTAGGTCTCAAAGGTGACCAGTTACAGGGTAGCCGCTTCAGAAGTCAGGCCTGCCCACTCTGTAATGTGCAGGAAAGTGGGTGGAATTTCTATCCTCGGAAGTGGAGACCCCAAACTTTGTGCATGTTCATAAATTAAAAAACTAAAATCTGGAGTGCGAGCTTCCTTCTCTGCATGGCTCCCTCAGGAGCCTTCTGTGTCCTCCAAGGCCTTCTAGGGTGGACGTGAGAGTGAGCTAGCCACAGAGGGCGGCGGGGGGGTTTGCCTCCTGCTGGAGGCCAGTGGGTCCACACGGAGCTTGGCCTTCCTGGGTTCTTCTTGGCTCAAGAAGACCGTTTTCGGCAGCAGGTCTGAGCCCGCCTGCTTGTCAGGTGTCCCGTACCAACACACGCAAGCCCATTTTTCTGCTTGCTGCAGACCCTCTTCTTCTGATCGACATCTTATTCCTGTGGCCTTTGTGTCTGAGAAATGGTTTGAGATCTCCTGCTGACTGGCCGAAGTCTTGTTTACCTCCTGGGGGCAGGGCAGACGCCATGTGTCTGTTTTATGGTACGTACCTCTTTTTCTGGACATTGATTGATTTTTTTTCCCCCTTTGCCTCACCTTCCCCATCCCTGCCTTCACTCTGGGACACCTGGGAGCCCTTCTCCACATGGCAGATGGAATTCCAATAGTGCTGCTGTCCAGAGTGTGAGCCGGAGAGCTGGGCTTGTGGTCTCTCTGCTGCACTTGTTAGAAATGCCCCGGTGGGAGGGAGGGACAGACACAGAGGACCGGCCCCAAGGAAGGCCCCAGCCTGTGTGGCTGGCCGCTGGCAGAGAAACCGGGTCTCTCAGCAGGCAAGACCAGGGCAGTGGCTGCGCCGGCAGGCATCACACCTGCGTCGGATGTCTCTACATCGGCGGGGAGGGCGTGGGGGAGAATTAAAATACAATTTTGGGTATAAAAATAAGAGATAAGAAGGGAAATGATAAAGGAAGAAAGCAAAGAGTTGAGACATCTACTAATTTGAAGCCAGGGACCGGCACCAAAACAGGATGAATTTTCCACGCTCTGCTGGATAGGAACATTTGGTTTGCTTTCAGTGATATTAACTTTAATGCTAACGTTAAATTGCTTTCTTCTGCACCAAATCTTCCAAACACGCAGGCTGCTGGGGGGAGAAAGAGCATTTCGCCCCCATGACTGCACATGCTCGACGCGCAGTCAGTAGAGGCAACCAGGCTTTGGGCTTTCTGGTTTGTTTTTCTTTTTTGACGTTGGGTTTTCTAAGGATCCTCATTTTTTCTCATCCTCAGATACTCTGTGACATCAGATCCCTTCCCTGAGTAGGGAACTCGGTTTCTAGGACATTATCAGTATCTGAAAATACTGCTTCTTCCTTCTGCCTGCCTCCCAATGCAGGAATCACTGTCCGAGTGGGCAGCAGGTGCTTCCCCGGGGGGCGCAGGTGTGCCCCTTCAGGGGCCAGCTCTCAGCTCAGAGTCCGGGGGGAGAGGGCAGCTGGAGGAGCCTATGGCTTTCAGAAATAGAACTCAACGAGTCAGTCCTAATCCAGCCCTAATGAATCGAATGTTTGCTCCAAATCAAATCTCCAGCCCTCACTTCCTGTCCTGAAGCCAAAATGACCTGCTTAGCTTGGTGTTCAGCCATCGGGCAGAGAACTATGATTAGATTAGAATGGAAAGCACTCCTCCCTACCCGCTCCGAAGGCCTTTGTTGGGGCTGTGCAGGCGTGTTAGGTAGGATGCCCTCTGTTCCCGATCATTCAAGGGCCAGATGCACCTGCATGGCCCATCCATCAGAAGCTCGTGCCTCTGACTTCCTCAATGTGACTCACCTCATTAAGGCCAGGGACAGAGCTCCTGTTGGAGTTCCAACCAGGCTAGCAACAGGGAGCTTCTTATTAGCAGTGGAGTTCCCGCCTGCCTGGTGAAACTCTGCAGGATGGCTTGGTGGTCGCCAGCATCCCTGTTAGGATTTTAAAAATGCATAAAAGCATAAGACATTGATCTGGCCCTGCACATCGAGGCTTCTGCTCCCTTCTTTCAAGAGCTGTAGGCTCATGGCCTGGAAGTGGGCATGCCCTATGCTCCAGGGAGCCCCTGCTGGTGGAGGTGGGGACAGGTGCCCTAACATGGACTTTCAGAGAGTACTTATGGAGCACTCTATTTACATCTAGGGACTCATACTGTTCTGCCAGAAATGCCACTTTACAGAGGGGAAGCTGAGGCATGAAACAGTTAAGTGACTTGCCTGAGGTCAGTCAGGTTGCAAGTGGTGTGGCCAGATCACCCCCAGGTGGCCTGGCTCTGTCCCCTGTCCCACACCCAGCCCAACCCCAAGTGGGAAGAAAGTCGGTGGCAGCTAAAGATGGGCCTTCCCAGTAAGTTGGCATCCTGGGACATTCATCTCAATTCTGCAGGGCGGAAACCACATAGACAGGAGTGCCCAAAAGCCTGAGCCACCAGCCTTCTCATCCACATTGGAACAGGGAGCCACAGCCCTGACTTAAAAAAAAAAGTAGAAAAAAGTGCTTTTATTGACTCTTCTGCTCCAGAAAGCTTTTGTGTCCCAGTTCTCTCTTCTAGCAACAGAGAGCCTCAAAGGACCCCATGGACTATTGGTGGGCTCTCCCCATCTGCTACTTGCAGGTGGGCCCTGCCTGGACCACGTTCCTCTTGGGGTGTCTGGACCCCACCTGCCAGCTCACCCCAGCAGCTCTCTCAGGACCACCTCCCTTTGTAGGAGGTGATGCATCTTGCCCCATTCACTGTGGATCCCAGGTGAGCCGTCTGGGGAGATGAGAAGAGCCAACAGGACCTACTCTGAGTCCCACCCTGAGCAGCCGCCACACCTGGGTGCTCCAGCCACCACCTGTTCCCACAGATGCAGAACAGGAAGGCCACGCAGTCTTGTTAGCCTTTGATAAATTCTTAAAGATTCCTTCACCATGTGCCGGACAGACTGTTTATCACTCACGGGGAGGAAAGCATTCGGATTCTAAGTATCCCTGATTCTTGCAATTAATGCCTGGACATGAGCATCGAGCGGAGAATGGCCAGGAAGATCGCTCAGATTTACTAGGGTACTTATTGTCCCTTAAATAAATAGCAATTAATACTAAAACATTTAATTAAGGTTTAAGAGCCAGCGGAGATATTTATCTCTTGCATAGCTTTTAAGCCTCTGCAAATGCATTTTTAATGATGATATAGCAGTTTGTTAGCACACCATCTTGTCGGCTCATGCTAACCCCCACACACATGTGGGACCCAAAGGTGGCCACGTTCGCTTCCCTGCAGGCAGGTGGGTGGTGGTGCCTGCACTCCGGGACACAGCACCCCAATCTGGGCAGGTGTTCACCCTGTCTTCCCTATTTAGCCTCTACAGTAGATTCCAGCAAATTCGTGCCTCAGACCACCTCCAGAGTGGCACCTGGCTGTTCTGGATGTGACACCATGAAACTGGCCTTTTCCATACTCCGTGGAAAAAGGCCGGGGACACCTGCCTGCCATTGGCTCTTGGGCTAATTTCCTGTCGTTTTTCATATAACAAGTAAACTTCAGAAAACCTCATTAGTGTTCAGATCTTTGCATTTGCCAAGGCCACTTATTCCCCACAGAGCCCAAAAAGTAATAAAAGTTCTCGCATCTGAAGCCAGTAAGAAATAAATCATGTTTTATTATTATTTTCAAAAACACACTGAAGACATAACTAATAAAACCCGAGAAACGCACCTGAGCCTTCCCGCTTTGTTCTAAAAAATACATTAACAGAATACCCAGCTTTTGCAATTCAGAGGAACACTGTTTTCCAAGCAGCATGCAGACCACTCTGCAAACTGATCTAAGCTGAGCACCAGCAGCAAGGCAAACTTGGTGGCAAAGTAGCCCTTTCAGGATGCGGAGAAATTTAACTAGCAGCCAGTGGCTCCAGGGCCCTCTTGCCATAGTCTGTTCATTGTTTTGCAAAAGCAGTCACTTATCTTTGAGCCTGGGACCCACCATGTGGTTGGCTGCTGGTGGGGCCAGGCAAGCCCACAATCTCTTTCCAGGCAGCAGAGGGCACTAGTTTCTCCAAAGTCAGAATTTATCCCAGATCCCAATCTCTCAGATCACTTTGCAAGGCACAGCTTCTCTTTCTGGCCGGGAACCAGGTGTGGACGCCTTCGCCACGTTCCTCCAGCCAGGACGTGGGGGTGGGGGTGGAGGGGTTCTCTTGGCTATCTTTCCCGACTGGCCTGGGATGCACGTCCCTCTCTGGTCCCTCTCAGGGTCAGTGTCCAGCTGGGAGGTTCACACACCAAGCCTTGAGAACAGAAAGCCGCAAGCCCTCCCAGGAGCTGAGTGCAAGCAGCAGGAACCTAGGGCAGACATGGAAGGTGGCCAGGGTAGCCTTACGCCCTCCTCCTGTCCTATCAGGGCGATGCCACCCTTGTTGGAACCCCTTACAGGGAACCCGTGAACCTCTGCGGGAAGCCAGTACTGCTCTTCAAGTGGATATTCAGGGCACAGGGCTGGAGCCATGTCCCTGTCCTTCCCTCCCTCTCGTTCTCTCTCTGCCTCTTCATCCTGAGATTTTTGGGTAGAGACAGATGCCTGTAGGTTTGGAAGAGGCTCTGTCCCCGAGCAGCACAAGGGCCCCTCTGTCAACCCTTGCATGAGGCTCTCCTAGTCATAATCCACCTGTAGGCAGCACGTGAAGGTCATTTCAGGCTTTAGTCTCAAGGGCTGCGGACAAGGCTACTTCCACACAGATGCCTCTTCCCTTAGCTGCATCTAGTACTGAAGGCCCCAGGCCAGGCACAGAGCTGGAGCCCCAGCGAGCCAAGGTGGACCTCGCAGGACTTGTGACAGCTGGGGCGACACATGGCACATACACACTCAAGTGAGAGCCCGTGCAGCTCATCCTACAAGAGCACGCTCTAATAGACAAACTTGAAATAGAGATCACAGTTAGGAAAGGAAGGGACATCCAGGAAGGCCTCCCCAGGGAGGTGACCAACCACAGAAACCCGAAGGACACAGAGTCAGAGATTTGCCATCGGAGGCCAGGCAGCTGCCTGGAACGTTGAGGCAAAGGGATGCAGGGCAAAGAGGCAGAAGCACTGAAGTCCCTACGGATGTCCCCCCACGAGATGGCTGGCCCGAGGGGAGGGGTGAAGCAGCGTCTGGCACCTCCATCTGTCTGGTTAAGCTCAGAATAAAGGATCAGAAAGCAGCCCTGCCAAGGTTCTCGCAGGAAACCTCCCTCCGTCCGGGGACAGCTAGTGTGACCTGTGCTCTAACGCAGGACCTTCTGCCAGTGAGGAGGGGGCGCTGCTCGTCATCGTGCTGGGACAGGGGACAGCTGCTCAAACCAGACACTCACCAGGCACAGGCTTCAGTGTCTCCATGTTTTTTTGATGTACATTTCTTAAGTTTTAAGCGGTAACATGTCCATAATGTGAAACTGACCATTTTAACCATTTTTAACAGCACAGCGGCATCAAGCACGTTCACGACATCATGCATCCATCACCACCACCTGTCTCCAGAACCTCCTCATCGTCCCAAACTGAAACTCTGACTCCATGAAACACTGACCGCCCCTCAATCCAACCCCTGGTGCCTCCTTCTCCTCTCGGGCTCTATGCTTTTTGCTCCTCTAGGACCTCATATGAGTGGAGTCATAGAAGATTTGTCTCCACATTCTTAGCTTTCCAAAAACTAGAATGAAGATAGACACACAGGAGGGACATCTCTCTCTGTTATAATGGCTTCATTTTTTAAACCCCCACCCCCACCCCATCCTAGAAAGTGGAGGTGAGCAAGTGCAGAGCACAGCTGGAGAACAGCTGCCGAGGGTGGTGGCACCCATCTGGTGAGATGTCCTATTTCTTTACACAACATGACACCCCCCCGCCCCCCCTCCCACCGCTCACGGTGGAGTGGGCAGCCCCATAGGAGATGAGTAGATGTTCTATTCAGGCCTCCTGGACTTGCCCAAATGTGTCGTTTGGAGGTGAGGAGGCCCCCAGGGGCCCTGCCTTCCTGTCCAGACCAGGAGGGTTCCTGGAAAGGAAATGAACCCCCATACCCCCTGCCCAGGCGGAGGAGACTGTGCTCAGGCTCCCGGTACAGAGGGGTCTGAGTTCCTGCAGCCTGAAGCCTAAAGATGTGCCCCCCACCCTGCCCCAGCCTGGGTGCCCTGAAGCCCTCATTCCCGGGGAGGATAATCCCACGGGCTTGACTCAGGATGAAGAACCCTACCCCCTAGTGGGTAATGAGCCCAGGCCGGGCACGTGATCAGGGTCTCCCGGGGAGCTTGCAGAAACCCATCTTCACAGTTCCCACCCTGAGGAGCAGAGGCGGGCGCAGGACCCTGTTTTCCAACGTGCTCAGCTCAGCCTATGACTAGGATGGGGCCAGGCTGGCCGCTGTGCCGGAAGGTGCTACGGAGATGCCAGAGCCGCAGCCGTGTCCTTCTGTGTTTCATTTTAGAATTGTTGCCTCCATTCTAGTTGTGTCACCAGCATAGATGAGGGTGCAGTGTCACCCCCCTTTATGCTGTTTGCAGGTCCTCATTTCCTGTAACTGTGGGTGCAGAGGGCTCCAAGTGACAGCAGAGAGAAACAATGCCCCCTCCTTCCAGCAACAGCGCCTCCAGGCTGAGCCGTGACGTGCTCCAACACCCACCACCATGCCCAGAACAGCCGTAGCTCCCTGACTCTCTGGGAGATGCTGGCCTCTGAGATCTGTCACGGGGGCGGGAAGACTTTGGGGTTCCTACTTTCTGAAGCTATGCCCGGGCTGGGTAAGAGCCGCCCCTCCTTCGCAGTCAGCTAACTTGGCCTGCAGGCACATGTGACTCACCTTCTTCCTGTTGTCAGCAAGATCACCTCTTGGGGAGACCCAGGATGTGGTTTTTCTGATGCAGTCCATGAATCTCTCCAAGTCCCAGCCTCACTGAGCCTCCAGCTGAGCAGTGGAGTGAAATGGACTCTGTTGCTTCCCACCATCCATAAATGGAGTGGGCAGCACCTGCGTTCTTGGCGGGTAGGAGCTGGAAAGGGACTCAGCGTGGTGCTAGATGCGCTCAGTCCCACAGGCTTGGGGTGCCTGGCACCCTCATAGTTAATGCAGGGGTGGTCCCAGCCCCTCTTAGGAAGCGCAGGCTCACTCCTGATGTGGGCAGAAGAAACAGCCCCTTCATCAATTACTATGATTAGCACGAGGTCCCTGGGACTCCTCGCATGTGCACCAATTCCTGGTGCCCAAGGCTGGCAGACACCCTGCCTGCTTGGGGACACTGGTGTCTGTAAGCCAGCGCGCAGCCTGGGGCTTGGTTGCAGAGGCTCAGAGGGGCTGCACAGACTCATCCTGCCCTTGGCTCCCTACTATTTAATCTCTTCTTGTTTTCTTTCCACACAGGATTCCGTTGGTGAACCTGTAAAAAAAAAAAAAAAAAAAAAAAAAATTAAATTAAAAAAAAAAAAACAACCACACACACAAAACCTAAAACTAAACTTTCTACGGGGAGGGTCCCCATACCTACCGCTTCAGTTTGCCGGTGGGGAGCTCAAAGAGCAGGACGCTATAGGCCAAATATATTTTTATAAAAATGCTCACGCCTATGGGGGACTGCCTTCTGCCAGAGTTTTCTTTGGAGAACAGAAAGAAGAAAAGCAAGAAAGAAGCTGGAGACAGAGAAGGCCAGCAGGAAGCACCTGAAGCCTGGGATTTGTACTGATTCTGAACCTGTGCCAATAATACCATTATGTGCCATGTACTGACCCGAAAGACTTGGTGACCAAGCCGAAGCCAAGCGAACCACGCGTAGAAATCTTACAGAAAATGGGGGGTGGGAATCTTCCAATAGAGTCGCTATTTCTGGTTAATATACATATATAAATATATAAATACACACAGACACACACACACACTTTTTTTGTACTGTAGCAATTTTTGAATATCTTCAATGTTCCTTTTTAAAAAAATGTTATCGGTTACAAAATCTGATTTATTTAACATGCTTAGTATGAACAGAATAAACTGGTGTTTTCTACTTTGGCAACATATCGCACACACAGGCACACACATGCACACATAGCCACACACAAACACGTACACGCATATATATGCATCTATTGGAAATGCAGTTCCACGAGTGAGCACATTCCTTCTGGTGACCTGGTATCCCATTGCCATCCATCCCGGGGGATAGCCTGGACCCACGCAGACAGACCCCTCAATGACACATCCTGCATTTGCTGGTATTTGGTGAGTGGCACTAGATGTATCATTTATTAACTTGGGCCAGAATTAAGAATGCCATGGTTTTATATACATACATATATATAGAGAGACACATAAATACGATCTTTTTTCATTTAATTGTTTGAAGAAGCTACCTAACAGCCACGCACACATTTATGTAGCCAGCTGCTTACAAATGGGGCTGAGCGTCAGATTGGGTGGGTGGTGGATTCCTGACCATCTTTGTGTTATACAAGCATAGACCGAATTAAAGAAAATTTTCCAGTTCCAAAAATTAAAGGAATATATCCTTATAATGTGTGTGCGTATGTCAGAACAGAACCCAAAAATATACAAGGGCCCCAGTTTGTTTGAAAAGGAGGAATCATTCCATGTGTGAGGGACCCAGGCTACCCCCATGGGAGCTGTGCCGGGGCGTGTTTCACTTCTCTTCCACACACATTGGTGGACAGGTTGCTGCTCTTTCTAGAACCCAAGCATGAGTTTGAACCTTGATGGTGACTGTAGCAGAGAGGCTGTGTCTCTTGCTGGTGCTGGTTGATCAACATTTGTGTTTTGCCATCAAGAATCCTACAATGGGGCTTCCCAGTGGAAATAGGGACTTCAGGCTGGAGCCTTGTGGAAGGGAATCCCAACCACACATACTTTGTTGGAAATACAGCAGGGGCAGGCAACTCCATCCCAGTCCCAGCCATATAACAGTGCCCTGGTGCCCCATTGTGCGGCGTGTAGGGGCACTGTAAGGGATGGGAGGCTCCGTTGGATCTTGTTTTCTCCTCACAGGGAGCCCAGATTAGGTGCATGTGGCCTGTCTTCTATGGATGGCCCGCATGTGACTATGATTTCACCAGTAGGGTGTGCAAACCCATCTCGTGAAATGACCCGCAAACCAGGTCAAAAGGTTGAAGGTTAGGTGGGCAGTTAGCCTTGTGCCCACTTCTTGGCCAGGCTGGTGACCTCTTTCTTCCATCAGACTCAGTTCCCCTCTAGTACACCTTGAAATGTACTTCTGCACCTCCTAGCATATGGGGGAGCAAAGCGATGTCAGGGGAGGAGAAGACCATAGTGCTAGGTCTATTTTGTTTGGAATGGCTTACCATCTGGGAAAGTCCGATTCTTGGTTTTGGTTTTGGTTTTGGTATTGTCATTTCCCAAAGCTTCAGCACTTATGGAAACAACACACACACCTGCCACTGGCATCTCCTGGGGCTCACCTGCATGACACTAGAAGGCACACGTTTCCCCATCCATCATCCATCTCATTACCCTCAGGTGGCTGGAGGTGGCATGGAGGCCCTCCTGACTCAGGTGGGCACAGCTTGGTGTGAGCATGAGGCAAGAGCTGTCTGCGCCTACTAGGGCAATGGAAGCTGCTCTCCACTCTCTGACACCCTGAGCCAGGGAGCCTGGCCGAGAAGGAGGTAATGGCAGGGTATCTGTTTGCTCACTAACAACAGGAACCTGGATTCCTCATGACACCACAATTTGGTGTCCACACCTCTGACTGCTGCTCAACCCCTTCCTCAGACCTCGGGCTGCACTCCTGATGCCTGAACTCTTTCCAAAATGCCATGTGATGCCGAGCTTTTGAAGGAAACTTACGATAACAAAGCCCCCCACCCCACCCCAACACACACATAGCCCCAGCCCACTGGGCACATGCTCAGGGCGGGGCTGGGCGCTGCACACACGCACGGCCAAGAGATGCCTGCACATTCCCCACCAGGAAGTCTGTTCTGAGTTGACATCTGTCAAAACAAATCCAACTCAGTGAAGGCTACTGTTTCATGATGATGGAGGGAGTGTGTGTAGGGATTTTAGTTTTTAAATGGTCACCTGGAAACGTGGAAGCATCATCTCTATACAAGAGGATAGTAGAGGCAAGTGAACAGGCTTACAGAATTCAGCTCTCCCAGGAGAACGTCTATAAAGTGAGATAGTACAGGATTTCCAGAGTCAGGACCTGCGCACACACGTCCTGCATGGTGTGTGTCCATGTGGTTGGTGTGGCCGTGCCTCTGCAGCGGAAGGGTGGGGGGGCATGCTCTGCTCTGCCCACTGCTCTCCTCAGCCTCCTGCAGGCCTGCAGTGCTCCGCCAGAGTTCCATCTGCCTGGTCTTTAATTTGCTGTAGATATTTTTTCCCTCAAGAAAAGCACTCAGAGGAAGAGCCTTACAGTTTGGTAAGTCCTCCAATTTTTGTTCATCTCTATTTCATCCCTGAGGTGACTGAAATCCAAGGTCAAGGCCCCTGCCGGCACACAGAGCACTGTCCATCATCTACTGTTTAAGTTTTTGGAACAACTGGGCTGGGTGTTGGGCACTCTGCTGTCCAGTCAAGTCTGTTTCTAGGCTTAATTACTTCTAATCTTTGTGCATTTGTCATTTTTATCTGATTGAAATAATGAGTATAATTACTTTTGTTGACAAGCTCTGAGTGCCAAGGGGAAGGGGCTCCAGGCTCGGCTGGGAAGGCTTCCTGGTCATTCCCCACTGGGCTCGAATTCCAGTAACATCTAGGGCAAAGCCCAGCCATGTGCCCACTGCATTTGTCTCCTTGGCTACAGCCTGATTTCACGGGGTGTGGAAGTGTAGGGACCCCTGGGGCACATCAGAGGGCTGTTAGTCTCCACAATCCATGTTCTTCTTGCGTGGGAAGGACACACCACTTAGGAAGCCTTGAGTTTTCCCAAGTGTGTCTGGTCCTTCCCCATCCTGAATTTGGGTGGACATCTCATGCTGCATTTGACTAGATATTTATCTCAATCCTTCATGGAGCATTTGAAACTTAGGAACATGGACTTACCAGCAAATCCCACCAACTCTGAATTTGACACCTGAGAATTCAGTAGTTACTCCCATGACTTTGACATCTTCGAGCACTCTTCCTTCTTACGGATACATTGCTCTTTCTCAGCCACATTTCAGCACCTAGCAGAATCTTCTGTATAGGCTTTGGTCTTTTGAAATTTTGTGTGAGGATGTCCATCCCCATTTGTCATATCAAGGAAATGCACGTATCAGAGAATTGACCCTTTTGCCTTGTAAGTCTCCATTTGACTCTTATTGTCCGAGGAGTTATTCCATCTTTTTTTGCTTCTTTTCCCAGATTGTCCAGTTTCATCAGCAGCTCAGGAAGCTGGGCTGACCCCAGTCTCTTGGGAGATAAGACGAGGAGCCAGGGCTGAGGTTCAGAGTCGGGACCTGCAGCCCTGTCAGGTCAGGCTGGGTCTTCCCATAACTTACATCAATCCATACCTTTCTTTGTCTGTATTGTGACACCGTCATCTTGTCTCATCAAGGAGGTCCCAGCATGAGTGAGTGTCGGCACCTCCCTGAGCTGTCCTTCCCCACATTGCCCTGTCTCCACCCAGTCACCCCACACATCACAGTGGGGAAGGGCACTGAGGCCACCCTTGTTTCAGCGCATGAGCCCCTTAAGAAGACACTATTCACAGAGGCAGTTGGAAGAGAAGCAATTCTTTGTGGCTTGCCCGAATTTATCATTCATCTGCTCATGCAAAGACTTGAACTTCTGTTATGTTGGCTACATGGTGAAGAGCAAGATGGACACGATCCTACCCTAATGGGTTTTGCTTTCTACTCTGGGAGGAGGCAGATAATTAACATAGAATAAAAAATTAATGATTTCCAGAGAATGAGATATGTGACAGGAAGAGAATGGGGCAAAATGATAGCAGGAAGAGAAGGAAGGGCTGTTTGTGTCTCCTGGGAACCGTCACTTGCTTAAGGAGGGCTGGTTTGGGGTTGAAGTGAATAAGGAAACCTTGCTCCTACCTTCTGGATGAAAATGCAGTGCAATGCTGAGGAGGAGATGTCCCAGTCATTACAAATCATCCACCTCATTTCCCCCCAAACTCCTCACCATTCTGGCAGGGAGTGGCCCTACAGGGGAAGCAGAGAAGCAAAATGATGAACTTCCCTCTTCCTTGACCACTGCCTCTCTCCATGGACCCTTCCTGTGCACATATGTACATTGCCAAGTCTTACTTAGGTCAACCAATTCTCAAGGAAGACACAGGAATCCAAGGACAGAGACGCAGCCCATTGGGGACTGGGGGGCCCAGAGAGAGTCATTCCTCCTAGTATGAGAAGAGAAGGCAGCTGCCTTTTCCAAAGCTCACCCTCAATACTGATCACACTTAGCAACGTACTTCTTAAACAACATCTGCTTTTAAGTAAGCAGATACTCCAAAACACGCCATGATTCATGTAATTTTGGAATGGTTATTTTGGTGCAGTTTGTCAATTTGCTATGCCATACTGTTTTTTGATCGTTTGTTTGTTTTCCAATGTAAATAGCACAGCCCACATAAATGAGCAAAACTCTCACCATCTGAGAGTTTTTGATTATTCTTCCTGACTTATTTTACATCGATGTGCTTCCGGCTATGAAGACAAACTTGCTCTTCATCCCCTACTCTGAGCCAAGATTTTTGTGTTAGTTACACTCAGCATAATTTGTGGGGTTTTGGCGAGGTCTTAAATAGTTGTTTGACATTTTGAAATATGCTGCCTGCCCTTCCTTCCAAAAAGTGTGGAGCATGGTTGTGTATAGTTTTGCATTTGGGGGTTAGAGTTTCCATTCGATTACACTCGAAGTGGGTAAATAGAGGTGTGGGCAGAGAATCATCATTGTTTAGATCACCCCAGTCATCAAGCAAACAGAAGTAAACTTCTTTTTTGACCTCAGATGATTCTAGAACGATCTCAACCAGCAAACACAGGATACTCAATTTCTAGAATTCAAATCAGTCACCATGTGAGCAGACTATCCCTGGCTGAGGAATCAACTCTGCACAATCTCTCCTCCTGCCAAAGGGCCATTAGTAATGCTTGTGCTTAATCAGAGTAGCTGCCACACCAGAACAGACAGCCAGGCTCTGATGTGTTTGTACATACTCCCCTCCACTTCATTTCACTTTGGCTGGAGGGGGTTAAACACACAGGCTGCAGCAGAGGAGAAAGCTGTGCATGCATTGGCACCATGAGTGCAGAACAACCCAGGAGCAGGAGGACAGATGCTTGTCATGGGCTCCTTAAGGCAGTAGTGCATGGACAGCAGGGACGTGGAGGCAAGTGGCTTCTCTCCATGGATTTTCAGACATCATGCCAGTGACAGGTCTGCACTTCACCCTAGTAATTGCACAGCCCATGCCCAGATGTAAAGGCAACTGAAGAGAATAGTCAACTTGGTTATAATATGTGTCTGTGTTGGAGCTGGAATGCTAAAATAAATCTTTCCATTGCATTTCCCACTTGATTGATTCTTTGTCAAATGCTCCAAGAGTTAGTGTGCATAGAATCAAGAGAATAATTTTGAATGAATCAAGAGACATGGTTTAAGCTGGCCAAACTTACCCATCTGGGACACGTAGGTTTATGTGGGGTAGGGGTAGTTTAAACAGCTAGTAAGTATGGGGCAGGGGTCAGTGGATGTATAGTCATGTTATGTTTTCTGTGTAGGGTAGAATCAGAACACACACATGTACCATGAATAGTGTAAATTAAATAGGTTAATATAATAAGCGAAGAGAGTTGCTGAGACATCCCCTGAGGCTGAGTTAACTCTTGCCAATATCTTGAATCTCAGAATAAAACATCTGGTGAAAAACGTGTGGCGAGAATGATGCAGAGGATCAGATTTAGGAAATTCTGTATGAAAGTTAATTAATTTTTTCCCAGGTGGTCTCTTTCTTAAAATAGAATCCCCTGGAGACCTGGGTTTTCACACATAAATCAACATCTAAATATCTGCAACACCAAATAACAAATCCCTACAAGCTTCATTCTTATGTGGACATTAACTCAGCTGATCACACTGGTTATTCTTTATCAGATTTCTTAAATTCTGCGATAAAATTCTTTAGTGTTGATGCTTATAGCTTTTGGGCTGGCACCTGTCAATTCTTGCTAGTCTGGCTAAATACGGCAAGTTATTGCTTCCAGAGAATCGGAGAGAATATTAGCCATAGGAGAAGCTAGAACACTATATGCAGTCCTAACATCTACTTTTTGGCACCATGGTACTTTGTACCATGAAGACTTATAGCCACAAAAGTCTAGGAAAGGGGAACCCCTTGCGGACCCTCATATAATGATTTCAAATCATTATACAAGGAACTGTAAAGGCAGATATCACTATACCAACTTCCTGGGCCACTGTCCCATTTCTATGACAACCATCTGTTCTTCACTCTTCAATCATTACAAGCCAAGAGGGCCAATCTCAAAGCCATTATAACATCCAACCTCGATTTCCAAATTCTGGGAGACCATCAGGAGTAAGAGACAGGGGCTTTGCTGACATTGTAAGCTGCTGAAGTCCATGGAAGGGTGTAACAGTAAGCCCGCAGCACTGTTCTTGACCAAGTTTTGTGAAGCAGCCACTGCCACTGGAAGGGACCCTCCCCTCTGCCTCCAAGGTCTATTTTGGGCTGGGAACTCCACTCAACATTTTCTCTCTTATGCATATAGATTTTTAATATGTTATGTGAGTACCTACTACTTAAGGTCTACAAAGCAACTAGAGCATTTTTCTTGATGAGTTTATAGCAGGAAAACACAAACTTAATGGAAGTCCCAGAGAGGAGGGGTCTAAGGTGCTCCAAGGTACTACACCAGTTCTGCATAAAAGCACAACTCTTCTCCCAGTGAAGGGCATTAAAAACAGGGATGGGCAGCTGGTTTTGAAAAGTCAGCGGGCATGGTGGATCCCACATTTGGTCACACACTCCTTGAACTGAACTGTCATGACAGACAGACACATTTTAAAAAATAGGCTTTTTGTTTCCATTTCACTTGCATTTGGGTTTCTTCCTCAGAAGGATGAAAGGTCCTTGGCAAAGTTGGTTTTCAGTCAACTGACCATAGAACCAATTCTTAGAGATGAATTCCCAGCCCAAGATGACATGGAATGGCTTGAGGTTCAGCAAACGTTTCAGAGACCCCCGTGTTTGTACTTCTCGGTGGGAAGACAGAACAACATCCATGGCATTTGTTGCTCCCAGAAACACTCACCAGTCGTGGTGAGAGGGACATGTGGGAACTTGTGAATTTGGAATGAAAATGAGATTTAGGGGAAACATGTGACCAGGTGATTGTTTTCTTGAAGACTAGAGTTTTGTGTTGTTTTGTTTTCCCTTTCTTCTGGCAGCCCCATCTGGATCATTTCCTTCTCTCACCTTCCCTGCAAAGTAAGATGGTGAGTGCTGGAGCCCAGAACTCAGTTACCCTTCAGTTAAAATGAGTCAAATGAAAAGCAGAGCAACAACAACAAATCCTTCCCCAATCTTTAACAACCTTAACTTGCTAAGTTGTTTAAGTTTACTTACCTTGTGATTGAGGTATGGATCAGCCATAGATTAAGGTTTTCAGTCTCTCTACACACGCTATTGATCAGGACTCTTCTTGAACATCAGTTAAACCCAGAAAGTGTTAAAATGGACATTGGAGGAAACATGGATCATATTTTTACATTATTTTTACATTTTCTCCCAGAAGGAATAAATGTTTACTGCAAAACATTTAGAAACTACCAGTAACCAAACAGAAGGGAAATATCTGAAACGCTTCAATTATTGTTTCATTCAGTGGAAACTATTTGTTCAATGCTGAACCAGTGAGGACCAGTTGCAGAGATCCCTCTGGAGTTGCACACTTGACAAATCTGGCACCTATGTATGTTTTATACAAAAAAAAGTCCTATTAGCTTTGGAACGCCTCTTTGCTGGTTTAATTTGTCATTGACTAAACTCATCATTGATCATTAGAGTGCCACTAGGAAGGAAAAGGCAGTCAACCATTTGGATGTTTTACTTTCACATCACCAAGCCATTGGCACACCTGGGCATTTGGGTGAGATAAAGAGAATACTCAGAGAAGCATCCAGATTATTGGCTGGGTTTTTCACATGGGGCATCTTTGTGACACATACCTTGAGAATCAGAAGGATCCATTTCCATTTTCCACATTCCTAGTGCATCTAAATAACACTTGAATTTGCCATGTCTAGTTACATAAATTTAAAGACAGGCCCATCTCTCTCCTCCTCCTCTTCCTCCCCAGCTCACCCATGGAACTGGAAAACTCACAGATCATGACCCTGAACCACAGGATGAGAAATTAAATGCTTATGGCCAAAATGGCCTATTTTCACAGGTTTTAAGTTAAATGTTGTAGAACTTTATCCCCCCCCTTCCTCATGTATAGTAAAGCTGGGTTTATTTTGATTTTCCTAAATTATTTTCTGATACAATAAACTGTTAACTGTTTATTTATACTTTTACATGGAGCACTTGTTATTTTTCAACAGCAAAACGAAAGCCTCTCTGTTTAAGTGTTATACATATATCTATACCACAACTGTCCTTATAGACGTATTTATATACCATCTTCTTGAAAGTTAAACTATTGTAGTTTACTGTTGTGTTTTTCTTTAAATGCATATCATAATCATGTTAATAAACAGAAATGACATGATATATTTGAGTGGGGGTGGGGGGTTGGGTGTGATTTCCATACAGGTGAACTTTTATTCTAAATTTTTTTTAAGTTGTTTCTGTATCTCAAAGCTATGTATTTGGAAAACATTGTACATGCAACACCTATATCAACTTTCCTGTGTATATTTAGTACTCTGATGTTGCTATTAAAAAAAAACCATAATATGGAAAAAAAATGAAAAAAGAATTGCCATGAGTTGAGGCCATGACCTCAAAAGGGCTTTTTAAAAAAATATTATTTGTTCATTTATTTTTTTTAACAATATTATCTGAGACCAACTCTAAGAATGTGGGCATTTGTGTTTCTATGCCATAGTTCACAGATTCTAAAATTTCCTCCCTGGATCATTATTTTCAAGACAAAGCTTTCCTACCTCAACAAGTAAGAAAACATTTCTGGGTCTCCATGTGTGGGTCCTGGGGTTGGGTGTCACTGAGTCTGGACAGATTGAAATGATTCCCCAGTGTTGTGCTTGAGACCACAAATATCCACAAGAGTAGCCTTGGGCATTCCCATCTCACTTTTATGAAACAGTTTGAGTCCAGCTCACATCTGCAGAGATTCCTGCAGAGGAAACCACCTCCTAGGAATAAGATAGCCCCCAAAGCTTATAATTGTGTGCCTATGTGCAGGCAAGAAATTCCAAAGGGCCTTCCTTATTGGAGCCAAGAGTCCCATGGAGCACACAGAATTTACAGAGGTTCAGAGCAGGCTATTTCTGTGTGAGTAAGCGTCCTACAGCCAGAACAGCAGTCCTTCACCACAGCAGTGTTGGCCTCCAAGGAACCTCTAGCAATGTCTGCAGAGTCTGCTGGGAAAAAGCAGGGATGCTGCTAAACACCTGACAATGCACAAGACAGCCCCCCAAAGAATTATCTGGCACAAAATGTTGATAGTGCTGAGTTCAAGAGATGCTGCTCTCCACCTTCAGGAGTTGCAGGATGGAGGCGGGGGCTTTGCTCATCCTGATGTAGACGTCAAGGTGAAGTCCCTACCCAAGCTGCTGAGGTTTTCATGCCCCTAGACCAGCTGGTACTAAGGCTTAGTCTAAGAAAACAAAGACAATAAGGCACCCTTCTTTTCAGTAAAGCCACACTGTTCGGCCTCAGTGCATTCGATATCTGCTAAGCACCTTCGGACATGTCTGATGTATTTTCAAATATTTGGAATTATTTGAACACACCACCAAAGTAATATGCCTCACCAATTGTCCCATTTAATGGATGGGATAGACCAAGTCACCCTGAAGGCACATAACTTGTAAACTGCCTCTAGCCTAGGATGGGTGGGACTATGCTGGACCCAGCACCTCACCCAGTCCACCCTCATTCAACCACAACCTCACCCACCCCACCCCACCCAGAAAAAAGTGTCTATGGCATGATTAACCTTCTGCTAAGTTTTCCAGTCTTCTTTGTTGGGTGAAGCCATTGCCAAGACCAAGAACCAACCCCAGAAGGACAAGAGGGATGCAACCAGGAGCTATGATTACTAGGGATCAGTCAACACAAAAGAGCTGATGTGCACATCAGCCAAAGGTCTACAGAACTGGAGAAAGAAAGTCTAAACCATCTTTTCTTAAAAATAAAACATTTTAAGATTCAGGTGGTCCAATAACTGAAAGCATTCCTTACAACTAGGATTGACCATTCCTTCCCCCTAATGAGCTCAGGAAAGCAGGCAGCACTCTATCTCCTGCCCCCACCCCATACCCACTGCAGAATCGATAGACAATTTATGTGTTGCCTTCTCCAGCACACAGGACCATCAGCTTCCTTTTTATCTTAAAGTGATGCCTTTGTCTTTGCTTCTCATACACACTCCAGGAGCTTCCATGTGTTTCTGAGGCTGTGAACTGGCAGATGGCTGAAGTGACCACGGGCTCCCCAGGGAAATCCTCTCCTGAATCAGTGAGGGGCTGAATGCCCTGAGACATGTTGATGAATGGGATACATAACTGTCTTTAACAAGCAGAAAAAACAATACCACTTTGGTCATTTAATTGATTTAAACAAATCAACAGCCTGGATACCATTAAAATAAACTCACCAGTGAGAGGAGGAAATTGGGATTCTAGTATCCTTTTACTAATTCTAATCCATTTACTAATGCATAGAGCTCTTGCTTTTGAACTCAAGCCAAGAAAATAAATATGGGGACCCAAAATGGGTGAATGAATTTGGCAGAGTTGACTGTGAGGGGTTTCCAATATACAAACACAGCAGAAGCCTCTTGGTGTGGGAGGATGGCTAGAGAGGTTTCTCTCCAGCCGCAGGGAGATGGCTGAGTGTCCCATGGTGTGGCTTATTACACAGGATCTCATTAACATCTGTCCTGCCCCAACTCCCAAGGACCAAGGTGGCAGGAACATAGGTTTGTGGGGAGCTGTAGGTCCCCATGTCACTTTACTCAAGAGGAAGCCAATTCAGGAGTCTAACAATCAAAGGGAGCATTGGGTTCTACAAAACCAGCCAAAGGAATGGCTGAGAAAGACTGCACACTTCTAGGTCCCACAGCCCCCTAGTCTACAAGGGCTCTCTAGTTCCGGCTTCACTCCTGATCATTAGCTTCAGAATTAAGAACATGGAGTCTAAGAAAGCATGATGGGCTCCTTTAGGACAGTGTGCTCTTAATCAGGGTGGATTTTCCTCCCCCTAAGGTGAAATCTGGCCTTGGTCATCACTGAAGCCGGGGAGGGGTGTGCTGCCGGCATCTGGAGATCTACTGTATAGAGGCCACAGATCTTGCTACACCTCTGTCATGCACAGGACAGCGCCCCCCCACCCAGCAAAAGTGACCCAGCCCCAAATGGAACAGTTTCCTCACCGAGAAACCCTGCTTTAGGGAAATTATAGTTTGCTTCTTTCTGCAGAGAGTAATTTTAAATAGACTGGATGTTGGTCATTCAAGACCTCTGGTCTGCCACGATTGGCTTCCAGGACTGACCCACACCAAATCTTCCCTAAAACAGTGACTTGGTCAGGAGGCCATTGTGGCATCCCCAGAAGCAAAGCATAGGTTCCCTTTTCCACATTTCCTTTTTGTTTTGTTGTTTGGTTTGGTTTGGGGTTTTGTGTTTTGGTTTTCAACCTGGATTATTGGTTTTCTGTGACTGCTGGAACAAAGTACCACAAACTGGGTGCCCTAGAACAACAGGATATTATAGTCTCATAGTTTTGGAGGCCAGAAGTCCAAAATCAAGGTGTGAGCAAGAAGGTTCTGAGGAAGCATCTGACCCCAGCCTGTCTCCTGGCTTCTGGTCATTCCTTGGCTTGTGGCAGGAGAACTCCAATCTTCCTGTGGCATTCTCTGTGTGTGTGTGTGTGTGTGTGTGTGCAAGTGTGAGTGAGTGTGTCTGTGTCCAGATTTCCCCTTTTCATTAGGATACCAGTTCTTTTGGTTTAGGGCCCCACTCCATTCCAATGTGACTTCATTAACTTGCCATAGCCACAGTACCATATTTCCAAATAAGGTCTCGTTGTGAGCTAATGTTAGCTAAGACTCGGCCTTGTGACACAATTCACCCCAGAACACTGGGGAGTCAGAGGGCGATGCCATCACTAGTCAAACTTATGTCCCCTTACCTTGTTCTGTATCTTCTCTAAGAAAGAGTGTGGGGAGAGGGGGTTGGCGGGTGCATCCAGAAGGAGGTTCAAGCTCCTTCTCCTTCCCCGTGAGGCTGGGGGCTGGTCCAGGGAAGACTGGAGCAGCGGTGGCACAAACTTTTCCCTCCATGGCAGCTAGGTTTCTAGTTGGAGGCCCAGCTGGACTTCAGAAGGAGATGCAACTTCCTTTTCAAAGTAAGTGTCCCCAGAATGGTGTTTTTATTTTGGTTTCAGGTTTCCAGACAAAGGTGAAGCAGTTGCCACTGTTATATGCTGTCATAAAACTTAGGAAGAAAGGTAACTCTGAATACACCACTCTTCACTGGGAGCAGCTGCCAATGCAAAGATGTGCCTCCCCGCCCCCCCGCCCCCGTGTTTGCATCTGTGATTCTTTATTTCTTTTCACTTTGTCCCTGATGTTCTGAGCTCCCTATCCTGCTCCTGTATGCTCCACCCTGCAGCATCACAGCATGCCCCATTAGGCTCTGCTGCACCAATCAAGAAGGAGGCAAACACTTTTGGAAACTCTACCTGTGACCCAGCTGGCTCTTCTTCACATTTCTCCCCCTGCTCACCTTTGACAAGAAAGCCCAGATGTGGAAAGGACCCTCTTCTCTCAGATCTGTCCAGACCCCATGCTCTGTACTCCCTCTTCACATCTATCTGTGCATCCTAACTATCAGGATTTGAACTTGGCAGAAATGATGCAGCCAAATCTCTGGGCTTGCAGGGTTTGGGAAGTGAGTGGATGTGCCAGAGCCAGAGGCAGGGGTGAGAGGGTGCAGAGGAAGCCACATCCATCTGTGACTCAGAGGGAGTCTATACTTTAACTGTTCTGGTTCTTGCCCCTCTGCTTCATCACCTATCTAGGGGAAACCCCCTGGAGCTCTCCTTGGTGCTGGAGATGCTACGGTTGGGTCACTTGTTCTCTTTGGCTTGATAACAAGAGCTAGCTGTGTAGACATCCTGCTGATGGCTGTAGAGACAATCACCCAGATTGTGGTCACTGAGAACACTTCCACACAAACGAATTTTGAAAAATTACAAGATCCTGAGTTTTTTATAATGACACTGAATGAACTATGGACATAGGCTAGATTTTCCTAGGAACACAAACCACCTCCAACTGGTCTCATTAGTACCAGCAGGCTTGGTGGGGCTTGTCATCACCAAAGGCAGCTGAGTCAGGAGAGCACCCAAGCATTCTGAGAATGCTTCATCCTTGCCTTATAGAAGTCTTTGTTACCTGTTGAGGTGGTTCAGTCTGTGACCTGGATTATCATGTGCCCTCCCCAGGTAGTAAGAGGCCCTCAGTATACTATATTACTTTGGGTCATGGAGAAAAAAAATGAAGTTTTATCATGAGCGGAGCTTTGTCCTTCCCATGAGAGAAGAAATGACACCACAATTTCCCAAGAATGAGACAGATACCTGATTCCCCAAACCAGACCCCAACCAAGCTCCCAGACCAGGCACTGTGTCTGAGTAATGGTGGGGGTGTGAGTGTCCCTCAGCCCAGGTCCTTATATATGATAACATTATGCAGAAAAGTAATGAGAACCATTGAAAGGGGGCTGCTCACTTTGGGATTGAATTACCACTTAAATCAAACTGACAGTGGGCAGGGGGCTTGCAGAATGAAATTAAGAAGAAGGCTGTATTTCAGTTGGGAAGCCCTGGGTGCTTTCCAGGAGAGCGGGGCTCCGCTAAATGAAAAACAACTCTGAGCTCTCATTCCATTCTCTGTGATTTATCTGAGCCGAAGAGGCTTGTTTGAATGGCTCTGAATGCTATTTTCAAAGAGCAAATGAACATCTCATTCTGGAATCAATGACACAGGAAACGGACTTGGAATGATGTGGCACTGGGAGAGAGCACAGAAGGCGGGGGTGGTGTGGGGTTTGCACCTTCTGAGGGAAGCCCCAGCTTGTCAGGCTGGAAGAGTGTGTGGAGAGAAGCTCCATGGTCACACTGGGTGAGAAGTGTGACACTGGGGCTTTTCCTCTGAATGTCAATAGGCATAGACTTGTCTCTTGTGGTTGGAGGGCAGGGGTAGTGCAAATGGCCAGGAGCCCAGGGGCAAAGGTAAACGGGCTAGGGGAATATGAGAGAGACCATCTCAACTCAGACCCAAGCTTTCCCAGTTGAGTTCCATTGATCCCAGACCTCCATGTTGGACACGTCCTACCCACCTCTTCCTGATGGTCCAACCCAGGTAGCAGATGCTGCACTTATAAATGAGAATTTTTCACTTGTTCTTCTGAAAAGGAGGCCAAAGATGATGTGTCAGTCTTTCTGACAAAGGGCTCTTTTTGACAACTAAGCCTCTGCCAACCGCCTACGGGTGTGGCTCCCAAAGTGAGTAGCATCTTGCAATGGTTGGCAGTCACCTTCTGTGTCATATTATCACATAGAAGCAAGAAGGCACAATGTACGACAGTGGGGCAACTTGCTGAAGGTGAGGAGGGAAAGAAAGAAATGTCTTAAGGCCAGACAGTGTACAGCCCTCCAAGAACTGAACTTCTCCCTCTCCTTCATGGTGCCACCACAAGAGGGACAGAGCCCTTCCTGACCACAGATCTGGCCCTCAGCATACCACTACCACTTGCACTGCCTCATTTGCCCCTCACAACCACACTAGGAAGGAAGCATTGGCACCTCCCAGCCTTACAGATAAGGGAACTGAGACAGAGAGGTGAGTAACTCATCCATGGTCACGCACGCTGACCTGGATCCAGTGGTCCTACTTTAGCTCCTCTCTACTCACTGCCCTGCTAAGCTACCTCCTAAGAAGGCCACTCCAGAATTTCACTTGCTGGTGGTGGCTGAGAGGATCCGGCAAAGTCCTCTGGAGGAAAGGTCTTCTTTGATCAACATTCCTGGAGGACTTGTAGGTTCTGTGAAGAAGACTCATTGACAACTGCAGAGGGGAAACTGAGTCAGATAGATTCAAAATGTGAAGTCCAAGGCAGTGTGTGCTTCAGGCATGTGAACTTTACAGATGAGTGGGCCTGGGAGGTCCAACAAGAGTGAGGATGCCACACCCATTTGTCTCTCTAGATCACCTGACCAGGGTTTGCTAGTGGAACACAAGAGCTAAGACCCTACAGGGGAGGGAAGGAAAGAAGGGACTGTGGGTAAATTATTTTCCTTTCTTCCCCCAGTGTGTCTCTGGAGAAGCCCTGCCTGATCAAGCAACTCACTATGTGTTTTGGGGAAGCTGTGGCAGCATGGTAGCTCACCAGCATCTTACATTCATTTCCCTTCTACGTCACCTCCCTTCCCCTCCACAACTGTTGCACTTATGGAATCCAACCCCTCCAATAGAGCATCCTCCTCAGGCTGGTTTCTAGGGAATCTAAATGAAGACAGAGCTGGGTCTTGGAAAAGTATGGCTTCCATGTGTAGGGGGTGGGTGGGAAGGTATCCCAGCTTGGTGGCAGCATCAGGGAAACTGAGGGAGACGAGTCTGCTGCAGAGGTTTGTCCAGGATATGATTTCAACAAGGTTATGGAAGTGGATCCAGGCCTTTAAGGATGAGTTAGACATCCCCACTTCATTCTGTGGACTAGTGGGACACATTCAGTTGCCACTTACTGGGTCACCTGGACAGAGTTCACATTCAGATCAAATAGCTCTGGTTTTGGAAGGTACTCCAGGTATGCCAATGTACCCCAGGGGGGCAGAATCATTTCTTCAGGTGATGAGGACCCACTGGTACTTTGAGCAAAGGGCTTACATGGACAGAGCAGAGATTGGGGGACAAAGATGTAGGCATTGGGGTAGGAGGGCAATAAGACACAGCCCAGCAGTCCGAGGGAAGATATGACAGCCATCAGCCAAGGGAAAAGGCCATCCAAGGCAGAGCCATGGCCCCGGAAAAGCGTCTGTGGGAGGAACAGAACACGGAGCTGTCTCCATGGCCATCTGGGGTGCTTGCCAGGAAGCTGGCTGTACGTGCTGGAAATGTCCATACACAAGGCTGCTTCAGGCACACTTCCCAAAGGTGGTGGGGCTGGGTTTGCATGGAAGTGAACAGACACTAGGGATCCAACCAGGCCCAGAGAACCCCATGGTCCCAGACTGCCCACCTCTCACCCACCACCCACTGGGATTTCTGTCTCTGCCTGGCAGGGGGCTGACCACAGAGAAGGAAGGGACACATGCTGGTGAGAGAAGAAGGGTTTGGGGTGTGTTCAAGTGAACAGAGAGGGGGGGCTGGAGCAGAGTGTGGGGGCTACCCAGTGCTCAGGAAGACAAGGGAGTCACCAAGGCTCCATCGCTGGGGAGCCCTATTCATGCCACAGGCCATCTGCATTCCTCAGAAATGGCTCTGCAACCACCCCTCTCTCCATCCCTCCTGAGTCATTCTGATCACGCTGCTCTGCCCTTCACCCATCCGTCACTGGCATGCCCACTCTTTTGCCTCTTCTGCCCATCACAAAGCTGGCCTTAAATAATTTCTGCACAAAAATCTCCAGTGGCTCCAAATACCTTCACAGAGCCTTCAAATCCATTCATTTCCTGTCTTTGTGTTAGTCCTGGGAAACAGCTGGGGTTTTGTTTCATCTGCTCACCCAGGGAATGAACACCCTTGAATTCACTTTTTGCCTAGAAAAGAGCAGTCCTTTGGAAATTGACAACCAGGAGAAGTTACATTTTATTCAATGAAAAAAGATAAAGCCTAATTATTTTAGGGGTATTTCCTACCTTCTCCTTGATGGTGGCTTCTTACTTCTCAGGTACAACCAGATTCTCTGGATCTACTTTAATTATGGTTAGACCTGTGGTTTTCTCCCAAAGCTGCTCTTCTGTCATCTGTGCTAGTCGGAGGGCCAACCAGGGAGAAACTCACCATCAGAAAAGGATTTCTTCCTTCCCCTTTTGTTAAGGTTTGGGCTCTGGCTGGTGATGGGTGTAAGACTATCAAACGTCACTAAAAGCGTACAAATCAGGCATTGAGAGGCCCTGTGCTGGGTGCCTGGGAGGGGGAGCTTCTGTCTGCACTCTTTCCTGGCTGTGTTCCAGAAGCATAGGCATGAACTCTGCAGCTCCCTGTCTGCAGCCAGAGATACTGGGCTGAACATGGAAGGAGTCAGAAGGAGAATCTGCCCAAGCAAGACCTTACAACATCAACTTCTGAAAATATGGCGGGCCAATGGCCAAATCAGAGTCATATCTTTTACTGCTGTAGCCCTTCTGCTGGCATCTCATAAATCCCCCTGTTAACTCTTCAGATAAGGTGGGTTTTTTCTTGTTTCTGACGGTAAGATAACCCCACACAGAAGAATCAAATGGAGGAGTCTCCATAGCCTGGATGCTTCTTGCCAGTAGGAAGCTGCTGTCATTCCTCAAAAGGCACCAGATTGGACAGACTGCTCCCTACCTTCCTAGTCTCTCTTCCCCCTTCCCTACTCATCCTATGAGTAGGGAACAGTGTATAGTACTGACTCAGCAGTACTCAAGGAAGTGATAGCAGCAGCAGGTGGCATCTGCTGAGAATTTACCTAATGCACACCTAACCAGAGTCTTCCCTGACTCTGGCCTGAATGAGCAGTACAAGATTATGTCAGTGGTCTGGTTCCCTATTACATAACAAGCCACCTCAAACCTAGTGACTTAAAACAAAAATGTTCTTTTTTTTTTTAAATAATCTCTAATACTTCTGGGTATTGACTGGGCTCAACTGCATGGTTGTCCCTCAAGGCCTCTTATCTGATTATAGTCAGATGGTGAGTGGACCTGGAATCCCCAATAATCTTCATTCATGTGTCTGGAGCTGATTTGGGGAGCCCTTAACAGCTGAGGCTCCTCAGGCATCTCTCTTTATCTCTATGTCGTCCATCTGTAAGCTTCAGTTTCCTCATCTCTAAAATGGTACTAATAATATGAACCATATTTGCAGGATTGTTGTGAAGTTCAAACAAGCGGGTAAATACTTGAGAAATATCAGCTGATATAGTGATAATCATTGTCATTAGCAGGAAGATTTGGAGGCTACAGGAAGTCTTTGGACACTTGATAGCTGTTATTGGAGTATAAGACAACTCTTGCCTACACAGATTCAGAAGGAATATTGAGATCAAAGGATGCAAGATATATAGAAGAAGATTCTGGTGCAATTTGGAATAATAAAATGGTCTGGAAATGGAACTGGCTGCTACGACAAAGATTAAATTCCCATTGTAAGTAGGTTCAACATAGTTTATCTGATTATTTACTAGGAAGTGGCAAAAGGACACATGTACTGAATGGAAGATTAAGTAAGTTACTTCTAGGTCTTTCTGTAAGTATCTAAGTCTGTTTTTAATTCATTGATGGAATGGAGAATCTACAGTGTAAATATCACTCTTGTTTATCTGATCATTCATTTATTCAGCAAATATGTACTGAGCATCCTGCCGTGCTAAATCCTGTGCCAAGCACTGATGAAAGGATGGTGATTGTTGCAGCACCAGGAATACATGGGACACATGAGCATCAACCCAGGATTTAATGAAGGATGTAGACAATTGTGAAACTGAGAAATAGGATAGTTGACCCTCAGTGGAAAAAAACCAAGGAGAGGACACCAAACCTCATCTGTGGAAGAGGAAGAGAAGAGAAGCTTTCTGAAAGAAGGAATATCTGATTTGAGACCTGAAGGATGAGTAGATGTTTGGAAATAAAGTAAGGCTTGTGGGGAGTAAAGAAGAGTAGTCTAAGAAGAGGGAACAGTATGTGGGAAGATGAGAGAACATGGTGGAGGGGATTAATATGGCCCTCCCAGTACCCAGGACACAGGATATGAGGGGGACTGGACATGTTTGAAGAGCACTGCTGACCACTATGAGGTATTCTTTGCCTCTGATGTACATATTATCACCCAGCCTCCCCCACAGTCTTATTTAGAAAGCTATTATTGGATGGATGAGAGCCTGTTCCAATAAGGATGCAGTAGAAACAAAGAGAAAAAAGTAGATTTAAAAGACCTTTGAGGAAGAATTGGCATGACTTGAAACTAGAATTGATTTTAAAGAGATGGACAATTAAGTTAATGTTTAAAGATGACCAAGATTTTGAGTTTAGCAGACAAAAGGAAACTAGAAGGAATAGCAGATGGGAAGGGAAAGATAATTCATTTGGAACACGTGACTCAGAGATAATGGCAGGGCAGGAGATGTCTTCTAGGTAATTAGGGATGAGAAGCCAGACATTTAGTGAAAGGTTGGGCTGGATTTACTGACTCTAGAATCAGAAGGAAGATACATCTCTGCTTCCATCAATCCAGAGTAAACAGTACCAGGCTTGTACTCCTGTAAGAAGAAACTAGAAAACTGGATGAAATGTATGAAACATTGGAGGACCAGCAGTATAGGCCTGTGATCTGTGAAAGAAGAAAAGTGAGGTGATTGTTTTCTCCCCAGAGGTACTTCCCATAGTGTAGGAACCAAGCAGACAGCAGGCTCACTGAGGTGAGGACAGAGAAGTTGGAATTGGAAGGAGCTCAGAACTAGAGAGAAGAGAGAGGGGTTGAAACAAAGAGCTCAAGAAATCTGCCTAGAGGTTCTCAGGAGTGCATTGCTAAATACTAAGCAGCATAGGGTAATATTCTGTAAGGCTTCTAAAGAACTACCAAGACACTGCAAAGCAAACATTTTCTGAAATCCACACAGTATTCCTGGAATCGTGAACTCTGATCAGCCAGAGTGGAATTGCATAACATCTATGACACTCCAGAGAGACTCCAGGGTTACATCTCATTAGTAAGACTAAATCACCTGGACTAAAAGCTACTCCAGGCTGTTCTAAAAGAAATTAAAAACAAGTCCCAAAAGGATCACATTTTTTTAAATCCACAAATAACTAACTGCACCCAGAACAAAACTCAGTGTATTATAAAGGGTAACAAAATGCAGACATTCAACAATGTAATAGTCAAGATGTCTAGCATCCAATAAAAAATTACTATATATGTGCAGAAGCAGGATAATGTAACCAATTACAGGGAGGAAACATATAACAGAAACAGATTCAGAAGTCACAGAGATGATGGCATTATCAACCAGTCTTTAAAATAGTAATTGCAAATATGTTCAAGGTATGACAGGGAAATATGAAAATGATGAAAAAGTAAAAGATATAAAAAGTAGCAAATGGAACTTCTTGAAGCTGAAAAATAAAATACCTGAAATTAAAAAAAAATTTCTCTGGATCAGCTGAGCATCAGATTAAATGCTTAAGAAAAAAGAAACAGTGAACTGGAAGAAACAGAAGCAGAAATTATCCAATTGAAACCAGAGAAGAGATAAGGCTGAAAAGAACTCCAAAGACTTTAGTGATCTGGTGAGCAAAAATCCAAGCCGTGTAACATGTATATGATCAGAGTCCCAGAAGGGGATGAAAAAGGGTCAGAAAAATATTTGAAGCAGTAATGGCTGAAATTTTCCTAATATGATACAAATACAGCCCACAAGTCTAAGCAGCCTAACAAACCCTGACAGGATTAACATAAAGAAAACCACATGATGGCACATTGTCACCCAGTTCCTGAAAACCAGTGGCAGAGAAAATCTTAAAAATACTCAAAGTATGGAAAGCTACGTCCCATACAAGGAAACAAAGTGAAGACTTACCACAGATGTTTCATCGAAAACAACACATGACAGGAGACATTGGGATAATATATTTAAAAAGAGAACTAGACACTTTTAGAGACAACAGAAGCTGCAGAATGTGTGGCCAGGAGGTTCATACTAGAAATGTTCAAGGTTTTTGGGCTGAAAGAAAATGATAACAGGGAGACTCAGATCTACTCCAGAAATGGTAAATATGTGGGTAAATTTAAAATAAGCTCTTTTTATCTTGCCTTAAAAAAATACTTTACTGTTTCAATTGGAGGAAAAAAACCCTGTAGTGTTCTGTGGAGTTTAAAAAAATAGAGAAGCAAAACATCCTACAGAGGGATCCCTGGGTGGCTCAGTGGTTTAGTGCCTACCTTCGGCTCAAGGGGTGATTCTGGAGTCCTGGGATCAAGTCCCACATTGGGCTTCCTGCATGGAGCCTGCTTTTCCCTCTGCCTGTGTCTGCCTCTCTCTCTGTGTCTCTCATAAATAAATAAATAAAATCTTTAAAAAAATCCTACAAACTAGTATCTTTCATTAACGTATGTGCAAAAAATCTTTAATTTCAAGAAATCAAATCCAGGCACATTAAAGAGGATGATATCACCTGGTGCTCATCCCAGGAAAGTGAGTTTGGCTTAGTATTCAAAAACTCAACAGATATTTCATTATATTGACAGTAAAAAAAAAAAAGAATATCTGATCCTTTTGGTGGATTAGTAAAAATCTTTTGACAAAATTTACCACTCTTAATCGTAAAAACTCTTAGTAAAGTAGAGATAGAAGGAAACACTCTCAACCGATAAAGGGACTTCCAAGAAAATCCTAACCAACCAAAGTGTATTGTTAACATGAAAGCCTGAACATTTACAGGAATGTAGGAATCACATCCATTCTCACCATTTCTAGTCACTGTTTTACTGGAGGTAAAACACTATCATAAAACACGGGCAGAAAAATAAGAGGCATACAAATTGGACAAGAGTAGTTAAACTGTTTTTATTTGCAGATAATATGATCATGTGTGTAGAATATCCTAAGGAATCTAGAATAGATTTCCTAGAACAGATAACCAAATTTGCCAAGTTCTCTAGAAACAAAATCAATATGCAAAATTCACTTTGGCCCTATTATCACAAAAAAAGGGAAAATAAAATTCTAAACAATAGCATTACAAAAGCAAAATATTTAAGGATATAGATTTATTTACTATAGTTATATAGTAAATAAATATATATCTAGCATAGTATATATATGTATACTATATATGTATATATACACGTGTTGTATGTGTTTATATATATGTATATGATATAAATATTTGGGAACATATGCATGTTTGTATACTTATATACAAGAACTGTCCACTGACAAACTACCAGACATTGATGAAAGAAATAACAACCTATGTGACTGAAGAGGAATATCTTGTCCAAATATTGAAAGACAAAAGCAAAATATTTAAGGATATAGATTTATTTACTATAGTTATATAGTAAATAAATATATATCTAGCATAGTATATATATGTATACTATATATGTATATATACACGTGTTGTATGTGTTTATATATATGTATATGATATAAATATTTGGGAACATATGCATGTTTGTATACTTATATACAAGAACTGTCCACTGACAAACTACCAGACATTGATGAAAGAAATAACAACCTATGTGACTGAAGAGGAATATCTTGTCCAAATATTGAAAGACTCCATGTTAACATGTTAATTCTTCCCTGATCCATCTATAGATTCAGTGGAATTCTAATCAAAATTCAGGCAGACTTTTTTTTTTTTTAATTGACAAACTGATCCTAACTTTATCTGGAAACTTTTAAAAACCTAGAAGAGGCAAAATGACTTTGAAAAAAAAAATATCTTAGTCTGTTGGTGCTACTCTAACAAAATGCCATAAATTGTGTCTCTTAAATAACATGTATTTCTCACAGTTCTGGGGACTGATGAGTTCAAGATCACATGGTGGGGGGGACACTCTGGTGAAGGGCAGTAACCCTAACTATCCCCCGGGCTCCATTTTCATGACCTCACCTAAAAGTAGTGATCTCCCAAAGGCCACACCCCTGAATACCATCATCACATTGGGGATTAGGGTTCCAACATATGAATTTGGGGGACAGGACGCATGCATGAATCCATACAAATAGCAAAGTGGGAGCCTTACCACTTCTTGATTTCAGTACTTACTATAAAACCATGGTAATCACGATAGCGTGGTACAGCCATATGGACAGACATATAAATCAACGGAACAGAATAGAGATTCAAGAAATAGGATCACACTTATATGGTCAATTAACTTTCAATAAAGGTGTCAAGATAATTTAGTGGAGAAATGGTAGTCTTTTCATAAACAGTGCTGGAGCAACTGAACACCCATATGCAGAAAAAAATTAGCTTTGATTCTCACTTTACAACACATTCAAAAATTAATATGAAGTGGACCACAGAATTAAAAGTGACAGCTAAAAGTATAAACTTTAGTAATAAAATAAGGAATAAATAAATATTCATGGCCTTGAGGTAGGCAAAGTTCTCATAGGACACAGAGGGACCAAAGCAGAAAAGAAATAATTATAAGTTGGACTTAATTCAATATTTAACTTTTGCTTTTCAAAAAAAAAAAAAAGCACTGTTAAACAAAGTTAACTCACAGACTGAGAGAGAATGTCTACAATATATATTAGGAAGGATCTAATAAAAGGAGATAATTTGATTTTTAAAAATGGTCAAGATGTTTGAACAGATAGATGAGCAGCTGATGAACACATGAAAAGCCCTCAGCCTCCTTGTCATCAGAAGACGCAAATTAAAATTGGTAAAAAGAGGTACAACTTTATACCTCTGGGACGACTAAATTCATGCTGAAGATACCAAGTGAGCAATGGGAATGCTCACGTACTGCGGGCGGTACCCAAATGCTGAGGAAAAGAGTTGGACAGCTTCTCAGGAAGATCAGCATATACTTTAGAGAGATCCTAGCACTGCACTCTTAGCCAATTACCCAAGGGCGATAAAAACATGTCCACACAGAGATAGTCACACATGTTCATAGCAGCTTTATTCATAATAGTGTCCAGTGGAAGAGACCCAGCTGTCTATCAACATGTGACAGGGCTATGACATCATGGTGTCTCCACACTAAGGAAAGCTCCAGTGTTGCAAAGGATGCAAGTGCTGATAGACAATGATGTGGGTGAGCAAAATAAGGAAAACAAGACACACTTACTATGATGATTCCATGTATGTGGAATTGTAGAATAGGCACCAATAAACACAAAGCAGATCAGAGTTTGTCTGGTGCAAGGTCCTGGGTGGGGGTGGGGGGTTTACTGCAAGGTAGCCTGAGGCAACTTTTCACAGTATTAAATAATTCTTCTTCTTCTTCTTCTTCTTCTTCTTCTTCTTCTTCTTCTTCTTCTTCTTCTTCTTCTTCTTCAGTGGTTACACATGTCTACACATTTGTCAAAACTCATCAAAGTCTGCACTTAAAATGGGTGTTTTTAATTGTTTGTAAATTAACCTCAGTAATACTGCTTTTCAAAAATGTGCAGGATATTCCAGGGACAAGTAGCTGGGTGTCAGAGACTAGTGAACCAGCCAGCACACAGCAACCCATGGGGCACCTGCAGCCGGGTTAGCATTCTGGTGTCAAAATATTGACAAAAAGACTCTCCAAAGCTGTTGAGAAGGTGGGTGAGGCCAGGACATACAGATCTTCAAGTGGCAGGTAAGAGATCGTTTCCTGTATGGTGTGCTGATGAAGGGTTTTATGCAGGGACTGACACAGGGAGACTTGCTTTTCATGCTCACATCTGGCACTCGTGTGGATGGTAAATTGTAAGAGGCCGTACAGAAGACCAGGATCTGAAGTCAAATATGAAAATGCATGTTGAATGAGAAGTAGGTGGCTTTGGAAATTGATTTGCTGAGGGGTGAGGGAGAGGCAATACTTAAAAAAATCTACAAGTAAAAAATATTTTAAAAGGTAGATAGCTCATAAAAAAAAAAATAGGGCAGGTTGCCTGGGTGGCTCAGTCGGTTGGACATCTGCCTTCGGCTCAGGTCATGATCCTGGAGTCTCAGGATTGAGCCCAGGGTAGGACTCCCTGCTCAGTGGGGAGTCTGCTTCTCCCTTTCCCTCTGCCCCTCTCTCTGCTTTTACTTACTCTCTCACTCACTCTTTCAAATAAATAAATAAAAAATATATTTTTTAAAAAAGCAAACATCTTGAACAGATACTTTACAAAGAAGGATCTATAAATGGCCAATAAACACAAGAAAAAGTGCACAAAATCATTAATCATCAGAGAAATGCGAAAGGAATCCCAAAACATACCCCTCTGCGCTTACGTGTTTGGCAAAAATTTGACATTATCTATTCTTCGCTGAGGATGTAGAACAGAAACACACATTAATTGTTGCAGCTACTTTCTAACACGGTGAGCATTATCTACTGAAATTGAACATACACATTCTCCATGACCTACTGATTTCACACTCGCAGGCATACAGCCTGGTGCATAAATGCACCTGGTCATGTGTACAAGATCGTCCATAGCAACCCTGATTACAATAGCCCTCAACTGGAAACAAGCCAGACAAACAAGCCATGAGCCGTAGAACAGACACATGAAGGGTGGTATATTCTTACAATGAAACGCTTAAGCAGCAATAAAAAGGAACGAAAGGACATCGATATGCATGGATGAATCTCACAAATGGAATGTTGACTGAAAGAAGCCAGACACGGAATACACATGGCATGATTCAGTCTATACTGCGTTCCCAGCAGGTATGGTGCTCAGGCATGTGCATCTAGCCGGCTATACTGTAGCAACAGCAACAACCAAAGCAAGAAGTAGTCATCCTAGAAGTCAACATAAGGAGTGCTCTGTGGACGGAAGACTTGCCATCTTCCTGGGCCAATATTCCATGTCTTGATTTGGGTGGTGGTTACTTGGATGTATGCTTTACCACTGTTTCTGAATCTGAGCAGTGATGTTTTATATGCACTTTTATGTATATTACACCTCAAGACTTAAAAGTTTTGAAAGATCAGCAGAATATGGGGCAGTCACTGAAAACTTCAGACACACAAGGCCACGATGCACTGCTGCACAGGCTGTGCACCCTACAACACCCGTAGGAGCCACTCACATAGACATCAGTATTGCCAAAACGGAGTCAAGCGAGGCGACCTGAGGAGGTCTTAGTAGATGCTTCAGGGAGAGAGTTGAGAAGCCAGGAGGAGACATCCAGCCCCTCAAGAAGCCATGCCCAAAGAACCTCCCCTGCTCTCAATGCTCCCTTCTGCATCTCCTGCCATGGTCTCTGCTCCGGTCCAGTAGCCCAGGATGGCTGGCCACTGGCTACCGAGAGCCCTGGGAGGTTTCTGATGTGAACCCCCACTTGCAAGGGAGCTGTTCTTACTGCATCCATGAGATGCAGGAGAGAGTATAGCCTCCTGTCTCCCCACCCAAATCCACCCAACAGTCACCCAAATCAGAGTGGCACAGGTCAGAGCCCCAGGCCCTTCCAGGGAAGAAGCAAAGGATTTTCTGTGAGAGTGAGGGGGCCATCAAAGTGACCAAAGGCGTGGCTGCAGCCTCTCCTGCAAATGGGGACTTGCCGTCGCCTTGTGCACACACAAGGCAGGGTCCTTTTGTGTCAATTCGTTTCACGGGGGACATGACCAGAAGCTCAGAGATGAGATGTCACCTCCTCAGGGTCCAGGGTTTAAAGTCAGGCGGTGCCCCCAGGGGCCTTCCCATTTCTTATTCTAATTCTGTGGATTAAGTCAGGTTAAGGATTCCAGACCCAGAGAAATGTTCCTCTGCTAACATATTAGCATGATAATAGGGATTCAGCGTCTGACGGAGAAACTCCGGCTCCTGGGAAAGTCAGTGAAGCAGCACTTCTCTCAGGGCTTCAGGACTGGGCAAATTTGAGAGAAGCCACAGCCCCGCCCCACAGAAGGTGATGCCGGCCCAGCACTGTGCACATACCCTAAGGGGATTCACAGAGGCTCTCTACCCCCAGCAACCCATCCGAGGCCCAGGCCCATACCTGCCTGGAGGGCTAGCGTTGGTCCTTGAGTCCCTGGGAATGTGGCTCTGGAGGCAGAGGGCACCCCGCCATTTGGAGAGGGGGGCGTGGAGGAAGAGACACAGACAGACAGACAGACAGACAGACGAAAGGAGAATTTCTCTTCTGTAATTTATGAATAGCGACACCAGGAAGTGCTCACGATTAGGGAGCACTCACAGTGGGTCAGGAGCTGCAAGGTCTGAGAGGAACAGCTCCTTTGCAAGTGGGGGTTCACATCAGAAACCTCCCAGGGCTCTCAGTAGCCGTCCTGGGCTACTGGACCGGAGCAGAGACCCTGGCATGAGATGCAGAGACCTTGGGTCAGAAATGGGCCTCGGCCTCGGCCACGGTGCTCCTGGTCTCTGTGGGCTGGAGGCCAGCTGGCTTATTATGAAAACAGGGCAAAGAACACAAAAACTCCAACAACAACAGAACCCACCCATCATTAGCCATTTTCCAAACCTAATGATTGTAATTAAGGCAGAGAGGAATGTCTGGGATATTTTAAGCCACAGTCAACATATCATTTTGAGAAAAGGAGAGCAGGACCGGGAAGCTGCTGGTAGCAGCCCCAATATGATGTAGCAATCCCTTTCGTAAATAACCACAGGGACCTCTGGTTCCCAGCACCCGTTTCACTTCACTCAGACCCAAGACGAGTTGCCAGCATGGTGTGGAGCCAGGGTGCCATGTAGGGTACCCAGGTGATGCCCAGGAAGACCCAGGGCTTCAGCCCCCTGCAGGCTAGCATCCCCTCACGCGGACTCCATGGAGACTTGGACATGCCTGGATGGATCTGCAAATTCCCACTATGCACTTGGTTTGCACTCACTACTCCCCCCAACCCCACAGACACGCTCAACATGTTTTGTGCAAATGCACAAGGAGGCCCCCATCGGCATACCCGGCTCATCATGAGCACTGTATGCAGCCGGTACCCCCAAGGCTTTTAACCGGCATCTGGCCTCCTGCAGGCTGCCCGAAGGTGAAGGTGTGCTCAGGCACTAATTCATGAGCCCTGGGAGCCCAGGTAACAGAGGCTCCTCCGAGACCTTGGAGCCAAGAGTCCTGTGCCTCTATGCCTCTTTCTGCTTCTGTATCTCCTGTTAGAACACCGGTCTCTCTCCTTTGGGGACTCTCTGAAGGGGCTGCTGCCAGTCAGGAGCAGGTAATATCCTCCTGACACCTACTGGGCAGAGACGTCAATGCAGCGACATGTTGACATGTTGATGGGTTGGGATTGTCTCCTGTTTGTTCCTGGTAATAATGGTGTTAGTGGAAGTGTAATTGCTGGGGGCTTGCACAGGTGTGGACCCCGTGAGCCCATGAGGATGTGTAGAGGGCGTTGTGGGGTATGTGAGGGAGTGGGGTGTGTGCACACACAAGGCAGGGGCAAGTCCGTGTGCAGCTGCCATTGCAGGAACTTGGGTGTGTAGGAGTGTGTGCACACACTTGTGTGGGGGAGTGTGGCAGAGACTTCTGTTGGTCATGTGTCCATGAGCATGTGGTTGGGGCCGCTGAGGACCTGCCTGTCACTGAGTGGACAGTGGATTTGAAAGAGTGGCATCAGTGGGGGGCGTCTGTGTGTACCTGGCGCATGTGAAGACGTAGGCTTATGCACGATGTGTCGGATGGACGTTGCTACTGGTCAGGTTTAGGGGTGTGTGAGATGGTCTCTGCGTTCCCACCCGGAGGCTCTTACTCCTCAGTGGTGAGCTTTCTCTTCTTACCTGCCTCCAGCAGAGGAGGGACCTGTGACTTTATTTAATGTATGAGAGAGGTGGTTTCTTAGGCATTTTCATATTCTCACCTGAAGAGGGAAGCACGTGTCTCAGTGTCTCACTTACAGACACACGTGTGCAGTCACACATGCCCCGCACAGCCTCAGGCACACAGAACACAAGACAATGAGAAGCAGTCCCCTTACCCTCCTTCTCTTGGACACCCCCATGCCCTGGGCACCTGCACAAAGTTTGGGGCCTCTGTGATGGCGACCAGTCCACTTGCCACATCATAGTTCTGGTTTTTAGGTGCCAAGAGCCTGAGGGTCTGCCCCAAACCGAGGCAATGGAGCTGGTAGGGATGAAACTGTAAACCACAAGTGCTTGTTGTGTGGCAAACAAGCTCCCCACGTTGGATGAGCTCGTGGGGTCTCCACAGCATTACAGTGAATGCTTTTGCCCTCACTGGGACTTAGCAGGGAGAACTAGCCCCCAGCTACGTGTGGGAGACCCTGGCTGCCCTGTTACTTCTCTTAAACCTCTCAGTTTCCTCTGGAAAGGACTGTGGCCGGGTGGGCGGCTTCCTAGAAGTGTCTTTTCCACCCATCCTTGCACACAGTGAAGTCATCTGACTCAGTTCAGGCCAGTGGATGTGGATGTGAGTGGGAGTGAGGCACCCTGCTTCTGAGACCTTTCTCTGAAATGGATCAGCCGTGCCCTCCCCTGGTCCTTCTCTCTCCTGGCTGGCTCAGGGGTGGCAAGAGTCGGTGCCTCCCTATGACCCATAGGAGGATGTCCTGAGTTAAGGATGCAGACATGCCCAGCTGGCCATGAATTGCTTACTTCTGAAATAGAACACGAGAGAGAACATTTCTACCATGATCATTCTGGTCCCCTAGCTGGAGCACTGCAGGCTGTTCTCTAATAAGTACAGAAATGGGAGCTGCCATAGTTACACCCAGGAGATGTGGGCTGATTCAGGGAGGCCCCCGCTCACACAGGCCTGCTGAAGTGGTGGCCCGTTAGGGTACCATGCAAGGCAGTCTCACAATACTGGGACCACCAGTGACAGTCAATCACCTGCTGGAAAAGTGGTTGGGAAGAATCAGAGAATTAGAACAAGTAGGTGGCTTCCCGTTGATTTGAGCAAAGTCCAACAAGAGAGGAGCCCAGATGAGGCCAGTGGCTCTATGGGGAGGGGTCTGGAGGAGGATCACAGTTCTGCTTGGGGAAAGTGCTCTGCCCATGCCCACACACCAAGGGCCTGAGTCTTCAGAACCCACGACCTTGTTGGCTTGAGAAAGTGGTCGGCTTTGAACCACGAGTAATTGGGTGTAAGCGTGGGGCCTCTGCCTTCCACAAGACTCCCCAAGAATATTTCCTGGTCACATGGTAGAGCCACTCCAGTAGGCGGTCAAGGGTGGGACCTCCACACCCAATTCTGCTGCTTCTAATGCTCTCAAAGAAGCCATCCCTGAGGAGATGAGCCAAGCACAGAGGCCCTAATATGAGTAAGGACTGCAGGCTTAAGACTCATGCATGAAGGATGACTGTCTGTGGTTACCCAACACTGTAGGCCACTAAAGTTATGAGAAAACTGGTTTGCCAAATAGAAGGCAACCTTTGCTTGCAAAAGCCATGACCGTTTGAACCTTAAAGCAAGCTCTATCTCCCTGAAACTTCAGCCTTTAAGGAAGCATACTACAACCCTTCCCTCAGATGCACAGGGGAGCCCAGAGTTTGAAGCCGAGGGCACAGGCAGTGGACAATGAACTCCCAGAGAGCAGAAACAGAATCTGACCAGTGATCACGCTTATTCTGGGGACAGGGAAACTTCAGAATCATCACCGGAGAAGCAAATCAAGTTTGGTGGTATAAGAAACACATAATTTTAGGGCCCTCATATTTAAAATACAAATATATATACACACACACTCATTTATGCATATACACACACACAAACTTAGATTATGAGATGAATATTTAAAATGAGAAGAAATCATATTGCCTTTGAAATATTAAAAGGCTGACAGATACATTTCCTTTTGGTCTACATTTTAAGCTTCATTTAGAATACTATTTTTCCTCATTTTTGAATTTTGGGTATAATCCATAAACCTGAACAAATTGTAAAAATTAGTTAGAAACCAATGAGTCTTACTGCTGTTGCTGTGTTGCATGGAGCTGAATCACTGTAATCAGATTACCCCACACTGTATAGGTTGAATCATTGATGAATTTGTATCATTTTGTCACTGAGACATTTATTGCATTGAGACGCTTCATGTGGCTTGGTGGCAATGCATGTTCTTTCAGCTAAAAATTTCAGCCTTGCTTAAGACAAGGGACATGGGGTTTATCAAGACTTGATCCAATATCTCAGCATGTTTAAAGCTCGCCAGGTCATACACAGATGTTGCTGACGGTAGTTGCACTACGGGCTTGGGCCTCACAGACGCAATTCTAATTCACAAGTCTTGGTGAGTGGGCACACAGGGCAGCAGGAGGGTTTCTAGAAGCTGTTCCCACACCAGAGTTCGTAAGCCCTACACCGGAAACATGCCCCCCCATGACCAGGGCCTCCCCAATTCAAATGCCCCTCAGCCACAACTCCATGGCCACTGCCATGTCCCCAGACAGGAGAGGAAGTGCAATGGGGGAAGTTGAAGTGGCTCACAATTGTGCTTACAGTATCTTCTGTGGGTCCTATAAACACACACCACCACACAACCCTCAAGAACCCCACAGATTATTTAAGTAAGGAAAACTGTCAGAGCTAAAGGGTATGCAAGAGCAGTTGCAAAGGTTTGGGGCTGATGTTCCGGGGATGGAAGCTCTCAGAACTGATGTGAGAGATAGAAAAGGAAGGTACCCTGGCCTCAGGAGATGAGGTCAGACCCCATCTCCCCACTGCCTCCCTGAAACCTGGCTGTGCCAGTTGCCTCTGCATGTTCTTCTGGTGAGCAAAACAAGGCAGTAAGAACAACAGATCCACATACCTCTTCCAGTTGCTGCAAGGATCAGAACTCTGAGCACTGTAGGGAGCACTTTATAAACCATGCTGGATTCTAGGGAGCTCGGTTATTATTGATGCTGACGTGCATGGGGGAAAGGTGGGCGCCAGCCTCCATAAAACCCCCTCCATCACCACAGATCAACCAGCAGGGCAACCTTGATGCCAAGAAAAAGCTACTTGTCTGGGCATTTCCACTTGTAAAGCTCCTCTTCATCTTTTCCATTGTTCATTGGCTCAGACATATGTCTGGAGCACCTGCTCTGTGTCAGATGCTGGTGTTACAGAGGTGGAGAGGCTGGTAAAGTTCTTGCTTTCAAGGGGTTTGTATTTCAGTCTTGGAAGGAAGCCAGGAGGTGGAGGAGATCGAATTGGATGAGCCCTTCTTCATTGCTTGACACTCATGGGCTGAACTCCATTCGGCCAGGAGCCAGAGTCAAAGACAGGTGAGCCATAAGCACAGCGTTCTCTACACAGTTCCATCTTGATGTTCAAACCAGGCTTCTTATTGTGGTTTGTGGTAAATGTGGTGGTGGTGGTAGTGATGGTTATAGTTGTTGACTTTGCAGTTGTTGTACTGGTAGTGGTAGTGACTGGTAATGTGTTGGTGTTGGTGATGCTGGTAGCTGTGCAGTTGTTGCAACAATGGCAGTGATGGTGGTGGTGGTGGTTGATGGTGGTGGTGGTGGTGGTTGATGATGGTAGTGGTGGTGGTTATGGTGGTTGATGGTGGTGGCTGATGGTGATTGATGGTGGTGGTGGTAGTTGTGATGGTGGTGGTGGTGGTGCTTGTGTTGGTGGTGGTGGTCGATGACAGTGGTGATGGTGGTGGTGGTTGTTGATGTTTGGACTATATCTGTTTCCAAGTGCATCAACTACAGCTCTCTTTTCCAGAGAGCCAGATTTACTTATTTTAATTATTGATAGAGAAGTTAATTAAAACACGGAATTTCTGCAAACCCCAGAACACTAGTCTTCAAATGATCTCTTTTTTGCCATTTATTATGACCCTGTATTCACCGGCAGTAATCCAGCCTTCAATCTTTGTGACAGTGTTCTAAACCCAGCCAATTTAAATAATTCTACCAGTAAAAATTCCACAAGATGCTATCAAACATTTTATGAGTCTAAATATATAGCACCAACTGTGTCTAATCATCTTTTTTTTAAAATCCAACTGGGAAGAAACAAGCAATAAAGAATGTGGGACATAATTTGTTCTTGTGAGTCCCTCTTATTATTGTTCAGGATTCCTGACTCTTCCATTTCTTCTCCCAATTTTTTCTATTATTTTATTCACTTGAAAATATCCTAAGTAACATCTGAGAGCACTTTTGTTCAACACTGTATGAAGGTAGGACTCTTTCATGCATGCATTATTTACCAGCTAGCTGTGGTCTTGGAGCAGTCGACATCTTGGCCTTGAGAAAACAGAGAGACGCTGCACCCCAGGGAGTTATGCTCCGACCCAGCTGTCAGCTGCTTGACCCTGGGCTGGGGTTAATTGCTGAGTCTCAATTTCCTCATCTATAACTTTGGGGGTCATGGTGCCAACTTGTCGACTTGAGGATGACATGCAATCAGAACACTCTGCTCCCAAAGCTAAGCCCTGCACAGATGAGCAGGAGCCATTTGATAGGAAGGTACAATGTCCTCTATGACAGGAGGACTGAGAGGCCACTTCTCCAAGTGCACTACCATCCCTCCCTCATGCCACTTGTCAGTATATCCATCCTCAGGGACTGCCAACGAGGATGGAACACCCCTTGGGGGCATGAGCATTTCCTCCCTTCTTCATTGTTGCATTCTGATCTTTCCTTGGAGTCTTCCCTGCACAGAAAAATAACAAGAAATCAGTATTTACCTCGAAGCCCATGTTCTGGTGGAGAAATAGCTTCTTAGTGTGTAGGGTTCATGGCAAAAGGAAAACTAGGGCCTTTTGTTAATGAATTATTATGAATTTCAAAACAGCAAGAGATTAAACCAAACACAGGCCCTTCTAAGCATAGGCCTTTTTGCAGCTGTGTAGGTTGTGTACCCATGAAGCCGTTCCTGGGGGGCAGGGATGCCTCTCACCCATCCTGCTCACAACAGGCTGGGCCCTCTACATGCTTTATTTTATGCTCTTGAGAACCCCAAAGGGTAGTATTTTTATTCCTCATTTATATAAAGGGAAAGCAAAGGCTTGAAAAGTTGAGAGATTTCCCAAGCACATATTTCCCAAGCCATGCTCTGCTGAAGATACTTGATTCTCTGTGATACCTGCATGGCTTTCTTAGGCTGCAAAGGCAGTGAGAAGCCTGGACCAGATCCTCCCTCACAGCATCAGGAGGAGGAGGCAACCTGTTGATACCTTGATCTTGGAGCTCCAGCCTCCAGAATGGGAGAAAATAGCTCTCTGGTGCTTATGCCCCTGGCCGGTGGTGCTTTGTCATGGCCACCCTAGTGACTCATTCAGGATGTGCAGTAGTTATCTGTGCTATTCACCAAGTATTTCTGGTTCTTCTTCTGCACACATGGTAGAACCAAGTCTCCCTGCACCATTCAAGTTAGGAGTGGCCATGGAGTGTGATTTGGTCAGTGCTGTACAGGATAAGCAAAGAGTGCATTAACTGTGGCACACAATCCCACACCCATGTGCATTTGGTACATCCTCTTTAATCTGTAGAGTGATACGGGAGCTGTGCTGTCACAAAGCCGCACCAGCCTCCATCTCGAGGAATGACAGTCCTCACAGATCCCCTACACACCTGCAAGGACCTTGAGTGAATGAGGAATGGCTTTGGTTACGTTGAAGTACTAGGTTTGGGGGCTGCTTGTTATAGCATCATAACCTAGTCTTTCCTGGATGATACAAGTAGAATGGAAAAAAGATGACAGGAAAGGTAGAAAGGAGGAAAGATGCTTGCTGGATGCTCACTGGGTTCCATCCAAGAAAAGTTGAACTTGGGAGCTTCCATGTGGCAGCCAGGTGTGTCCATTAATTTCAGTCGCTGATCCCAGTGGTTTAGAGTGAGTGAGCACATGTATGCAGCATTTGCACATATGTACATACAACATGTGTGTACCTATTCCTGTGTGTGTGTGTGTACGTGTGTGTGCCCATGTGCATGTAACTATTCAAAGGAGTTCCCTTGGAAAGCCCACAGTCTGCTGTGCTCAGGGGACAGAGTGTGCATTAGTTCAACCAAGTCTGAAACCTCTGAGCCAGAGACACTGAGTGTCTGAAACCAGGTATCTCCCTCCTGCTCTGGAGCCAGAGCGGCTCACCTGGGGCTGAGGTGAGCTCTTAGTAAGGAGCTAATGTTATAAAAGAGCTGATGTCAAGGTAATTTGTTGTAATAAGCCTTTTCCACCTGCAATCTCCCTCAGCAGAGGTTTGAAATATGGCAGAAACTCATTTGAGGCAGAAGAATGATAACGGACTCTGAGCTCAGGAAAACCAGCTACTTTTGAGCAAAATCAGTCTTCATCAGAACCAACCCATTAAAAAAAAAAAAAAGCAGAATGCCTGGTTCTGTGCAGGGCATTTGCATATTTTTCAAGTTCTTAACAGAGAAAAATCTCAAAGTGTCAGCATAGGAACCTCAAGACAGCTCCCATTCCCTTCAAAATGAACGAGAGGTGTCACTTTTAATGAAGGGAGAGAAAGGACCCCTTTGATCCTCTCTCCAGCTCCCTCCACCTCCCACAAATTGGGAGCCTCTCTTTGCAAGCTGCAGCAGAGAAAGAAGCATGGAAATTACCCAGGTTGGTTTGAGTGGGGCTTATTAGTCTTTTTAAACTCAACAGCTGATTGTCTCCTGAACTCGGGCTTATGCGGGCTGGCAGCGAGTCGGACACTGATTCCACAGGACGACATCTCCTGACCTCAGCAGGGTTTTTATGGGGCACTGGGCTCCTCTAAGGCAGCTCAGCACCAGCTTGCTCTTTCATTTAAATCAGCAGCAAGACCGCAGGGCACATCATGCTCCTCCAAAGACATGAACTAGAAAGATGGCAGGTAGGTCCTGGGGCTTCCTGAGCAGGGGCTTATTGTGAATCTTATAGGAGGTGCCAAGTATTGGGGCAGGGAGTCCATATAGAAAGGACCTCACACATCCAGTGCAGCAGGACTGGCTGAGCTGCCCTTGGCTGGCTAGAGCCAGCACAGGGCCACCTTGGTGCTCCCCAACCCCACACCCCCACAATCATTCTGGTAAACAGATCATTCTAGCTTTGACTCTGTTGCTTCATTACTACCCATGAATGTGGCCTCCATAAAGGTACTCCTTTAAAAAGAAATAGTTAATATTAAGCCTTCATTCACTCCAGAAACTTTTCTATACCAGTGGGTTGGGACTTTGTGTCAAGCTGAATTTGAAATTGGTCTTTAGGAATCCTGGCTTCTGGTTTGCATATCCTGTATAACTCCCTTCCTGGTATAGGTGGGCCTGACCTAATCAGGCCCTTTGAAAAGACAGTCTAGAGATCAGAGAAAGGAGAAAGGAGAAGTCATAGACACTCAAAGCCAAAGAGACACTCTCCTGTTGGCCTTAACAGAAAACATTGCCAAGGTGTGAGCTACATGAGCACTTCCTGGCCATGGGCTGCAAGAAAGCAAGGATATTAGTCCTAGAACAGCAAGAAATTGAATGTGTCAACACCACACAAGCTTGAAAAGGACTCAGAGCTCCAGAAAGGGGCCCCACCTCGCTGATACCTTGATTCCAGTCTTATGAACTGCTGAAGAGAGAGCCCAGCTGTGCTGCGCCTAGACCCTGACCTCTGCAAACCTCAAGATCATCAGTGGATGCTGTTGCAATCTATCAAATGTGTGGTCATTTGTTACACAGCCTAGATAACTAATAGAGACTTTTGACAGGAAGTGGGCCTGAACCCTGATGACTATACACAGATGCATGGCTGGCAGAGTGGGGAGGGTCTGGACCATCTTTCCTCCTGCCATCTCTCTGCACAGCCACAGACCCACTCTCCCATACCAACCGAGTGTGCCCCAGTTTAAGGAGGGGTTTCATGTGGCATGCCTCTGTATGAGCTCATGCTTTATTAGCGTTGTCTGGCAGTGGCTTGTCTCCCAGAAAGCTGTGAGCTCCTGGAGGGCAGGGGCTGTGTCTTCCATATCTAGCCTGGCACCCGGCCCAGCACTGAACAGGTTGATAACTGCTCTCAATTGTTCAGCAACATTTTTGTGGCCCAATGGGACAAGCACTCAGGCAATCACTGCATCTTCCCTGTTCTGCAGCAGCTGTAGTGTGGGCAGGGCTTGTATCACCCTCAGCTCCAGGCTCAGGAGTGGGCCGTGATTAGTCTGTATCAGGTTGGGTGATCCTGCTCAGAAATGGGCAGAAGCCCAGAGAGAGGTGAATCAGTGCATAGAGTTGTCTTCACCCAGGCACTGGTGAACTGGGTGGTGAGGCATTCTGCTGCTTGATGGTTGGAGGAAAAGACATGTCCACTTGCACTGTGGATGGTCAGACATGCACACAGATTTCCTACAATAATTTGCCCTTCATAAAGGAAGTCATTCTTTGCACAGAGAAATAGAGAGTCAAGATTATCATAAGGAAAAAGGAAGTGGAGCTGGTCCTTGATCAAGCCATGCCTGAGAACCACCCATTTCTGGATTGTCCTTATTATATAATCTGGTTTGGACCTTAATTACATCTTCAAGATCCCTTCACTTTTGTCATATCACATAACCTGACCCTTCATGGGAATGACATCTCATCATATTCATAAATTTTGCCCACATTCATGGGGAGGAGATATCCAAATTGTATACACCATGGTGTGGAAACTGTGGGGACCGTCTTTGAATTTTGTCTACCACTCATTCGAAAAAATCCAATAGGAGAGCATCCTTGATGAGCCTGGCCTAATCAGGTGATCCTTTGAATATGATGTGAAGTAGCGGGTGCTCCCCTGCTGGTCTGGAAAGAAGCAAGCTGCCGTGCTGTGGAGAGGACCACATGGCAGGGAGCAGTGGACAACCTCTAGAATCCGAGGGCCTACCATTACAAGAAACAGAATTTCACCAGCCAGTGAACTTGGAAAAGAACTCTAGTCCCAGGGGCGACTTAGCCTCGGCTGGCTCCTTTATGTCAGCCTGGTGACACCGTGAGCAGAGAGCTGGGCTAACTCCACCCAGACTCCCAATGCACAGGAACTATAAGATAACAGATTTGTGGTTTTTTAAGCCACTAAATCTGTGGTAATTTGTTACACAGCAGTAGAAAATTGATATACAATATAACTAACTCTGTCTGCATCTATCTTTCTATCTATGCAGCCATTTATCTTTCTCTATATATAGAACCCAGGTCCACCCAGGATAGTCTCCCTTTTGAGAAACTCAAAGCCAGCCGCTGAGGGACCTTACTGGCACCTGCAGAGTCCTTTCACCTTGGCCAGCTAATGTATCCTAATCACAAGAGCAGTTTTCCATCACGTTCACACTTACGTGGAGAGCTTCCCCACGTCAGACACCTTTCAAATACATGAGCTCCCCAGTGTTGCTGGTAGCCCCATGAACTAGACACTGCAATCCTTGCTTTACAAATGAAGTGGTGGACTCTCAGACTCAAGTGACTTGCCCAGGGGTACAGGTGCCAGGTTCTGCATCTGCATTTGACCCTTAACTCCAACTCATGTGTTCATCGGAGAGGAGCCAACAACAACATGGATGTGAGAAAGCAAATGCAGGTCTGAATCCTGACTTGTCACTTACTGGTTGGTTGTAGGATTTGGGCTAAGTGACGGCGTCCCCTGGTGCTTCCTCCACGGTAAGGAGGAAGGATGTGCTGTCGGATAAAATGCGCTGTTAGATGTGAAGTGCATAGAATGCTGCCTGGCATGCAGGACTGGTTACAGTGACCTGTAGCAACTTCACTGGCAGGAACATAGGATGAGAGATGGGACACCAACACAAACTAATGGAACAGATGGGCTGGCCAGAACCCCAATTCCTTACTCCTTTCCACTTCTTGTTCCTCAAAACTCTTTCAAATCCATAAACACCATCACAGGACTCAAGGGCCCAGCGTTCAGTAAATACAAATCACTGGAGTTATGTCTAATTAGGTAGTCTCAATTGACATTAAGATAAATAACTTTTCAAATTATTTTTCCCTGTGAAATTAGGACTTATTGGAGGGCAACCATCTCTATTTAAATCAATGAATTACAACAAATGTGATTTTCTTGGACTCTGAAAGAAGAGGAAAATTTTTAATGAGCTAATCAAGTCATCCATGTTGATAGTTGGAGGAAAATTCTAAAACACATTAATCATCTGTGGATGAAACAGTTTGGAGGCATATCGTGTTGTCAGGAGCATGCACAAGCAATAATGATTTAATAACAAGTGGCACTAGATGTCTGGTCCCCTGTGGGTAGGGCTCACTCACCTCATCATCTCGCTTTCTCTCATTTATAGTTGAAAAGGTGGTGAGCCCGCTGTCTGTAAAGAGCACAGCTACCTCTCACTCACACCATCTCTTTTCTTATTCTAGGCTCCTGCTAACATCCATGTCTGAAGTTTTAAAATGTATCAAAGTACATTTCCTCTGCAATCTGATTTTGTGCCCACAGGGGAGTAGCACATTTCAACATGGAACATGTGGGGTGGTGGTCCCCTTTCTGCACATGCTACGAGTTGGGGTGGCCCAAAGCCGACGTCAGAGGCAAAGGCATAGCCAAGTCCTAGGGTTGCTGGCAGTGCCGCACACCTGCCTGTCATCACGGAGCTAGCCCCAAGATGCTGATCGTCTTGTTCAGCTTTTCTGTGTTTTCGGCTTTTATCTTGAGGAAGAAAGAGGCCAACTTCATCTTTAGATTTCACATGCTATTTAAGTTGTGAAAAATGAGAGAATATTGAATCAGTTAAGGTTCTTTCTATTGAAAGTGACAAAACTTGATAGAAACTGTCTTAAGCAAAAATGGGGATTCATTGGCTCATGCAACTGAAAATCTTGGGATGTATTCAGCTCTAGACAGAATTATAACCAAGACACAAACAAAAGCTCTCAGAACTTTTGTCACTTAGCCCTGCTTTCCATCCGCCGGTTGCAACCAGGGAGTGCCAGCTCTCCCGTCCTGGTGGCAACGTGGATGAGCCAGCTCCAGCCTCACTGTCTCTCACATGAGATAAACTGGAATAATGAGTCTTTTCGTCAGGTGGACACTAGAATCTTGCCATTCACTAATTCACCAGAACTAGGGAGGTATGCTTTAGAGTGTGATGGTCAAGAACTCAAGATCTAGGGGATTTTCTGGATTCCCCTCCCAGCTCGATGACCTTGAGCTAGTTACTGAACCTCTCTGGGCTTCATCTATAAAAAAGGACGGTGTCCACTAAGTTAGAGTAAATATGAGGTTTAGAGTTGCAGACCAAGTGCTCAGGGTAGCACAGGGCATGCAGTAAGAGCCCAGTGAATGTTAGCCACTGCTGTCTGTCATAGGCTGAGGAGAGGCATTGTCTGGACTGGTTGCTGAGGTGGGGTCCTCTGTGCTCTGGATCACCGCACACCAGCCCAGTTCACCGTGGTTCTCCTGACTTCGGCCGCTTGTACTGCACACCACTCCCACTGTGGACGTGGTTGAGGAAGAAGCAAGCCCTTGTCTGCGTGTAGGACTATCCAGAGGGTGCTCAGAAGTCAAACTCGCCAGCCTGTCACACGGTTGCAAACACAGCTTTATGCTCAAACTCTCCAAGCTCAAGGGCATCTATGGAGCTTGGCTTCCATGGAGACTGCTTCCACCAATGGGGAAGGGCTTCCATCTGCTGGTTCGGAATTACGAAGGATGTGAAAATGTTTCCCCCAGCTGGAAGCTGACAACTCCCTGCTTTGACTGAAGTGGCTTCCTTGGTCTGCCCCGACCTGGGCAAGGGGGTGGGGGTGAGTGGTGGCCATGAGGCATGACCTCTATGACATGACATGGGGAGTCAGGATGGAAGGGTCGAAGAGGGGTTGGGGTGGAGTGAGGGCTCTGATCCTTGTAACCTATGACCCTTGGAGGAAAGTTAGGTAACATCTCAGCTTCAGTCCCTTCATCTGTGGCAGTGGGGGAAATAGCCCTTACCTCACTGGGTTGATGTGAAGCTGAACAGGTGATGTGTCTGAGGGGTGTGGTGCTCAGCAAGCCCGGAACATTTTAAACATGTAAGATTTTAGCACATCTCTAAGCTTTTGTTAGGAATAAACTTGACTTGTCCGTCCATTCATTCATTAAACAGCACCGTACCTGAGCCTTCCTGGATGCACCTGCCCTGTTCAGGCTCTCCTGTCCCCCACATTCATGGGTCCATTCATGGACAACCTCTGTTCCAAACTCTATTTTTTTCAATTCACTTTAAAACCTATTCCCTTTGGGCTCCTGGGTGGCTCAGTGGTTGAGCATCCACCTTTGGCTCAGTACATGATCCTGGAGTCCTGGGATCAAGCCCTGCATCAGGCTCCCTGCATGGAGCCTGCTTCTTCCTCTGCCTATGTCCCTGCCTCTGCTGTGCATCTCTCATGAATAAATAAATAAAATATTTTTAAAAATCTATTCCCCTTGAGGACTTTAGTATGAGGAAAGAAGGGTTGATAAAACCCTTTAAATTAGACCAGATTGCAGAAGAAGCCATACAAATAATCCCTTTCCACATTTACCAAATGCTGCTGTGACATCACAGCCCCAAGTGTACTCAGCAGCCACCAGCTCAAGAAATGAGTTGTGGTCACCAGGCCCTCTAGACAAACGAGCTGATTGCTCTTCAGCGAAAGCTCCCCTGCGGTTCTGGGCCTCATGACCTGATCTCCCGTCTGCAGGACAGTCCCCTCACACACTCACGATGTGCTCAGCGTGGAGGTCTCTCTCTTAGCTGCTTTGAAGCTGAGTATTAAATGTCTGTGGGGTCTTGGACAGGTTGGCTGAACTCCCTGAGCCTCTGTTTTCCCAGCTGCAAGACAGGGAGGACTTCGAATCACCTCTTGGTGCTGTTAGTGGTACAGTGGCCAGCACATGAGCCATCCCAGTCTGACTGCCATGTGCTGGACAGCTGGGGCCTGCACTAAATTGCCTTCCTCCTCCTCCTCTCTCCAGTCTGTGGGATGGATTTAAGGATCGCTTAGGTAATGTAAGGGAAACATCTCTGCAAATAAGAGAGTCCTATGGTGTTCCTACCCATCATCGATACTATTCAAAGGCTACTTGACAATCAGCGAGGAACAAACTCTCCCCTCCAACTACAGTCCCACATGGAGAAAAGCAGGTAGGTTGGAATCACGTGTCCCCATCTTAGCTTTCCTTGATAGCTGTGCTATTTTCCAATCTTTATTTTTCCTTCAAAAAAAAAATAATAATGTCCTGCCCCAAAGCGTCACTGCAACACTTTGAAAATGTGCTCAGCCTACGCTGCTGCAGGCCTTAAAAAGCAGGGTCTGGGTGCATATTCGTCTCCTACAGAAAGGGCTTCGGTGATCCCACGGGTGGAGTTATGATGGTGGCATAAACTCGCGGGTCACTCAACCAGCCTCATGAGGAGCCCGGCAGGAAAGAGTAAGGAAGCCGCAGCCCACATCAGGGCAGACATGTCATCGCGGCCACCGGCACAGGCACAGAGGTGCTGATGAAGAGCAGCCGTGTGGCGCTGTGTTAGAGTAAATTCTGTAATTGTTAATCAGGCAGGCATTATCATCCCTGATGATACCCCATTCACCGCCTAAGTATCCCGAGATGCTCACCTGCACTCTCGCTATTACACATTCTGCAGCACAATGCGCCGTGAGATTATAATTCACAATAAAGACCATGCATTTTTATTCCTTTCTGCCTGTATACATCACTGAGAAACACGAAGCCCTAACAAGGCTTTTCAGATGTAAAATAATGTAGAAGAAAACTGTGTTCATTGTGGGGTTTCAGAGATTGATGGCAATTAGGAAGCCCTATGCCCCTGATTAATGCGTGTTTATAAACACAGGCAAAGTGCCTGCCTCCCGCGGCACGCACAGGAAGCAGGGACCCGGCTCTGATGAAACGGCTCAACGTGGAGGCTTGTTCTTCAGCGTCAAAGTGAGCCGTCCAAGAAAAGGCTCTCCTGTCTGGCTCGGGAAGGTCTCTTGGAACGGCCGCCAGATCTGTCATGGGAAACCGAGACAAACGCGGGCCTTGGCTTTGGGTGCTACTGATTGGGCCAGGCCCACCCAGGCTATCGAGGGTGATGTCCTCTGCTGAGAGCCAGCTCATTGCAGCTAGTGACCACGTCTGCTGAATTTCTTCACAGCAGCGTTTGGATTCGTGTTGGGTTGAATCACTGGGGATTATAGCTTAGCCAGGCGGCCTCAACCCACTGGCCATCACAGGAACCACATCTCTCATGAGGTTGGAGAAGGTGGTGAGCATTTTGGGAAATTAAGTACAGGAGGGATTCCTATCATCTCCAAGAGTACCGGATGTGTCACGGTTGTCTCACTACATCGACACCACCAGCCACAAGCCTGCACCTACACACCGGCTCTGCCCTCCACCCTGCATGGCTGTGTCATTCTGAACAGCCCAGCTCTGGGAGGGAGATCCCATCTCCTTCCCACATCCCCGATGAGGAAGCACAGGTGAAGTGCATCTCTGGGTCATGCAGCTAGCTCACAGCAGAGGCAGGATTTTTTTTTTTAAACGATTTTATTTATTTATTCATGAGAGACACAGAGAGAGGCAGAGACACAGGCAGACGGAGAAGCAGGCTCCATGCAGGAAGCCTGACGTGGGACTCGATCCCAGGTCTCCAGGATCACACCCTGGGCTGAAAGGAGGTGCTCAACCACTGAGCCACCCAGGCGTCCTGCAGAGGCAGGATTTGAACCCATGCACCCCAACACCAGAACGCTTAGTCACTCTTTTATGAGACATCTCAGTGATCCCCCTATTTTGAGGCAATCCTGAATTATTCTTCAAAGGCAGATAAGAGCCAGCATTGATGACACCAATAACCACCTGTGAAATTTCTGACAAGTCCTTTTGTTTCAGTTTCACTCACTGAAAATGGAGGTGCAGGCCCTGATTTGCCAGACTGACCAAAGTCTTGAAAGGCATGAAGCGTGTGGCTCTGTCCCTGAAAGTGTAAGCACTATGTGCCGGGAGGGGACCCTTCCCCTCACTTTCTCGTATGCACAGTTTTATCCACCGCTGCACCCGTGTTCAGCCTTGTGCAACGCATCACCCTGTAGAGACGCATGAGCTGCTCCACCGGGTGTGAGGTGCGATTAAAAACATGCCATTTCCAAAATGCAGTTCTTGCCAGCTCTTTTAGAACCAAGACTAGAGACGAGTCCACCACAGCTCACTTTATTCCTATTACCTCTTCTCCCGTGTCGCCTCGAGTGGAGTGCTCTGGGCGACCCCCAGTCGGAGCCTGGAAGCCTCTGCTCTCCTTGCCCTGCTTGGACCCTGTTCCCAGGATTCTCTCGTGCCTGAGCTCGGCCGCAGGGCACCTTGCAGGGGACCCTGAGGCCTCACATTCAGAGACCGACTCTCCATAGGTGCCTGCTGTGGGGGTCCTGTCTCCTGCACGTCTCAGGGAACCCACCACATGGGGTGGCCCTCTCCTGATCTTCGGGCATTGCATGCCCAAGGTTTGGGCCATTCTTTGTTCCCCTGACTACAGACCCCAGTGCCTTCCCTTCCAGTAACACAACTCTGCCGGGCTTCCCCCTGCAAAACAGCTCATGCCAGCTTCCCCCGTCATCCCGAGTCATAGGACCACTCTCCCGGGAGTAGAGGAGCCTGAATCCTTAGAAGAAAGCCCCATCTCTCCTTGGCAAGAAAGTCAAAAGAGATGCTCTGCTCCTTCCTCCTCCTCCTCCTCCCCTTCTCTTCCTTTTTTTTCTCTTCTTATTCTTTTTCTATTTTTCTTGCTTAATCTCAAACTGTAACTACAAATCACCTATCACTTTTTTTTTCTTTTTTGTGCTGGGCATCTCAGCCTGCTGTGTGCACACATCGCTGGGCATGGAGAGCTGCCCAATCTCTAGTGCTGGAAAGTGCCCGCGGCCCCACATGGCATCTCTCGCCCACGGCGTTTGGGAGCAACCCAAAAGTGAGGATGAAGCCCGTCCTTAATCCTCTGGGGAAGTCTGTCTCGGTGAGAACTCCAGCTTGCCACTGTATGCAAATACCTGTCTCCCTAGAAATCCGCTTGACAGTGATGCTGAGCAGAAAATATGGAACATGGTAAAATGGGTTTTTAACTTTTATGTTGGGACTGTAAGGCTGTGCTGCTAATTAATTATGCACAAGTACTCAGAGAGGCACCTGGTAGACATGTCTGCAGATAATGACCTTTTGACAAATTCCCTTCAACTTTTAATTTTTTTCAGGGAATCTTTTTTTTTTTTTTTTTCAGTAGAGAGAGTAAGAAAAGGAGAGTCAGTTCATTTAGAGCTGGCTGCTCTGGACACCCATTAGAGGAGCTCTCACTGCATACACTCTCTCCTCATTAGTGTGACGAGGACACGGCTGCTGAGGGGCCACCTGCCCTGCCTCGTGTGCTCCGGCGAGTCCCATGGGGACTGTGTCTACTGAGTGAGGAGCAAGGCAGGAGCTCCTTCCACATTAACATGAGCCACCCCCACGACATCTGCCACCCGAGGGTACCCAGGGGCTTACCAACGTCAGCCAGTGGGACTGGATCTCAATTCCAGTCTCTAGAAAGAGCTCAGAGACAGGGAACATTGAATTTGGGTCCTGAGCCCTCCGAAGTGATGGAAGACACATCTAGGCCTAGTGCAGCTGTCAGTACAAGGCCACTGGAGGAAGAGTCCCATGAAAGGGGTACTGGAGTTTGGGAGGAGGATGGAGAGTTGGGCAGAGATGATGGTGTAAGTGGGGGAAGCCCTGAGAGCCTCTCTGGATGGAGGCAGTTCTGCCATCAGGATCCCAGGCCAGCCCCTCAGCATAGTGGGGACACGAGGATAACAGCACAGGCATCTGGGGGGTGACACCAGGAAGGGAACTTGCTGCGGACCAGGAGGCAGGTGCCAAGACTTACCTGGCCCCATTTCATCTGTATGTGCCTCCCTGGAGTGAGTCCCACGTCCCCTTTACACAGGAGGAGGCCAAGGCTCACCAAGGTGGGAGGGACCAGTCCAGCACACAGAACAACCCTGGGCACTGTCTGCTGAGTTCCCCGGGGGCATGACAGGTAGGACCACGACAAGGGTGCACTAATGTTTTGGAAGGGGGAGGATCCCTTTGGGAGCTAGTCGGCAAGATTGAGGGAGAGGGTGGCTCTCAAATTTGCATGGCCCTCTGGCACACATCCTGAAGCTCCTCCATTATGGACGTGCCAGTGGGAGGTGGGTTAGGTTGTGGACTGGGCTGTGTGCCTCCCCCCAATCATATATCGGGTCCTAACACCCAGGACCTGAGGAGGAGGCCTCATTTGGAATTATGGTCATTGCAGATGTCATTAGCTAAGACGAGATAGTGCTGGAGTGGGGTGGCCCTGGTCCAATGTCCCTAGTGTCCTCATCAGAGGGAGATGTGGATGGAGAGAATGTCATGTGGACATGAGGTGGGAATGAGGCTTCTGCAAGCCGAGCAATGCCAGAGATGCCAGCAGACTTGCCAGGAGCTGGAGGGGGGCTCTGGAATGGAGGAAGCAGCCATGCCCACACCTGGGTCTTGGACTCTGGGCACCTAGACCCAGGAGAAGATGGATTTCTGTTGTTAAGGACCCCTGCCCTACATGTCACCACAGTGTAAGGAGGCTGGCACGGGTTAGACCACTCCTGAGATCCACTCTAATAGGGCAAATGTGACCCATTGGTGCTTCCTGGGAGTTGTTTGTGGACCACACTGGGCACCAGCCAGTCAGGTGTGAATGGGGTCAGAGTGGCAGAGACGGTCAAGGTCATAGGAGGAGAACAGCAAGCACACTGGGATGCCCCGTCTGGGCTTTGGAGATTGAGCAGGATGCTGCGTTCATGGGGCTCCCTTCCTTGGGGCTGCATGCGGCTGTCTCCTAGGTTAGGCTCTCTCCTAAGTTACATCCTTTGATTCTCTGGACCCTGTGGTACGCAGTGAGGGTCAGGTGTTTCAGGAGCCGACCCCCACTCCCAGGGCTTTCTACCTGTGGCTTCACGGGTGCTGGGTCTCTATCCAAAGCTGACGGTCTCGACATCAGAAATATTTCTCCAGGGGAATTTCAGTTGATGAATTGTTTAGTCGGTAAAATTCACCTCCTCCATAATTGGAGTGCAAACAGAAGTGATTGTAGGCTGATTTGTAGCAATTTGGCAAATTTAAGGACTGCACCATCCTGCTGGAACCTAGGCTGGCTCTGTGGGCTCTGTTTCCTAATGCAAACTCAGGGGTCCTTGCCAGGGCAGCTCGGTGAGGGGGGTTCCAGTGGGCACCCTGCTGGCTCTGCATGGTCCTGAGCTCGCTTCTTCCACTGTCGACCTAGATGCTTTCAGGATTTAGAAGCAAGACTGTGGGTGTTAGGGACACTCGGGGGGACCATCTTTTACCACAGCAAAGCCCAGGTTTTTTTTTCTTGCACTTCCCTGCACATGCACAGACATCTCACACAACCAGCACACATGTGCACACACACACACACACACATGCACACCACACATGCCTCTTCTGTGACCTCTCCCCTCATTCTGTGTGGGACCCACTATATACACTTGATCCTTTGAGGTCACGGTCCTCTTCCACAATCTCAGGGATGCAGAGAAACAGGTAGATGCTTCCTCCATTCCCTGGGCAGTCTTACCTGGCCATGGTTCTGCTCATATCAGCTCAGGCAGAGAAATCTGCCCTTTGAGACACAAAGGGACTTGTTTTGTTTGTGAGGTTCAGGCAAGCTCATACAGGGTCATGCAAGGTTGTGCTTCTCCTCAGCCGAGATCTGTGTCACCTCAACCTTAACCACCAGCCTTACTGTGTCCCCAAGCCACTCATCAGTTTCTCAGAGAACACCCGCCAGGTAGAGCAACTCCTGCTCTAGTGTTTGGGCCACCCCGCCCACCCTGCCCTGACCCCAGTGCCCCCGCTGGCATTGCGGAGGGGCCATTGCTTTCTCAATATTGACAAATGGGAAGTAGAGGCCAAGGCTTAAACCCAAAGAATCAATCTTTCAGTGTAGAATGCTTAGCTTTTGAGGATCTTTGCCAGGAAGCTTGGATGACAGTGTTTTATATAACGGCTGCATGTCCTCTTGTCCAGTTACTAACACTGGACTCCAGCTGACTCCCTGCTGGCTGTGCCCTCTTGAGGCTGGAAGTTGACGTCCCCCCCTGCCCCTGGAGCACTCGGGAGGTGCTGGGCTCAGTAGCACACTTGGCTCACACAGAGAAGGGTGGTAAGCTGGATGCTCTTTGGGGATCCTTCCAGCCCTGGGATTCTAAGATGGATCATCTCACCACAGAGGATCTTCCACAGCAACCCCGTCCATATGCACTCACATGCCTGGGGGTGGGCCCAGACCTTCCTAAATGGCATCCTGCAGCCTGATGCTTCCTTGTGGGACCTTCTCCATTCTCAACCCTGGAGAGAGTAGGCCGTGCCTGTCACACGTTGAGGTAACAGTACACTAAGCAAGTGTCATCCAGAGGTGAAGTGATTAGGAAGAGTAAATTGAAGCGAAATATTTTAAGACTTCTGGATTACTAAAGCCGTGCTCCCCTGCTGTCCACACGGTTTTGTCTCTGATACACATTATGCAAATCTCTCTCCCTCTCTCTATCTCTCTAATGGAAGAGTCTGGCTGGGTTTCCCCGGATTTTTAAAGTAGAAATTTAAATACAATATCTGAAGCTTTTAGCCTTACTTATGGCAACACAAAAAATCCAATTATCAATTAGAACTGATAATGTTTTATAGACTGTTCTCTTTATTAGAGCCATATTGCAGCTAATTCTAGAGAACAATTTCTCGGAAATGTCCCTGGGTTATGGTTTCGCTGACTCCATTTTGCAGAAGATTTAAGATTCCAGGGAGAGCCAGCCCGAGCATGTGGAAGGTGGCTGGGGATGGCTCCCCTGTGCTTGCATAGCCCTGTGCTCCTTTGGTGCTTGAACAGCAACCACAGATGGCCCCTGTGGTCCCTGGTCCTCCAGTGGTGACTCGCCAATTCCTTTAGGCTTCTAATCATTGTTGGGTGCACCCTAAAGTCCCCGCCAAGCAACTGCAGAAACAGGAGAAAGCAGCCTCCTTCATAGCTTCCCCACCAGCATTTCTGACACCAGATAATAGGAGCCAACCTCTGCAGGCCCATCGGCAAAACTCGCCATTCCCAGCTCCCCAGGCTCTCTGCAAGGCCTGTGTTCACAGATTAAATCTCACACCATTTGGCACTCGGCTCACCCTCTTGCCAGCAATTTAACCCAGCGCCAGAGCCAGGGGCCATCAGCTCTGCACAGGGTCATTTTCCCAGGCTGAAGCCTGAGGGGAGAATGGGCAGTTTCCACCTCAAAATGCAAACCCTGCTGGGTGAATAGACAAAAGCAGTGTGAAAGGAGCTGGTTCTCAGAGCCGATCTTTCCAAGGAGAAGGCTTTCACAACCTTATCTAACTGGGTCCCTGGTCCTGGTTTTCCAGGGGAGAAATGCTTGGGAAGGTCCGGGAGCTTGCTCAAGGGGTCAGAGCAAGGAAGAGGTGGAGCAGGACTCATAGCTGAGTGTTCCCTGCGTGAGTTTCAAATACTTGCCAAAAGTTTCAAAGTTTCAAAGATGCCTTGATGCTGAGATGGTCACACAGAAATGCTTCTCTTTAAATGGGATGTTTGGATGGTACCTATTTGCTCCAGTGCCAACTTTGAGTCTCTGTCTTGTGCCACGTGAGACACATTGACACGTCTGTAATAGCCGGTACTGACAATTTTGTTTCCACTCTCATTACAAGGCTGATTAGTAATTAGGACTGAACTAAAATTAACTCACTGTTCCCAGAGCCCAGCACAGCCTGCCCCCATAGAGGCCTTGCTCGCTGGATGGGCGGGTGGTGAGTGGGTGAGTGAGTCAGCCATGGAGGGGGGACAGAAAACATTATTCATTCATTCATTCAGTGCATTGATATGGATAAATCTGGGCTTATACAGCTTCTTTCATTAGCTCTCCTAGGACATAGTGGCAGAGCTGTCCCATCCATGGGATAAAAGAGGACCTAGGTCTCCATCTGGGGTTCTCCATCCTGCTGACACCCCAACACCATCATACCACACAGGCAGGTCAGTGGTGGTGGCTTTCAACATGAGAGAAAACCCAACCTCCTTTAGTAGAAAATAGAAGTTGTTAAATTTGGCCCAAGTGCCAACATGATAGCATGTGCTGGACATGGCAAAGCCAAGGTCAAGCATCTCCCACTCCCAAAGTGATAGGCTGAGCCAGAGATGCTTGGAGAGTATTCCCAGCAAATACTGTGGCTGCCAGAGTCCAAGGTTATTTATTGATTATTATTGTGGTTGTATAGAGATTCACATCCCAGTCTAACCACTACAGAGGGATCTCTGTGAGTTCCATTTTATGGTTTCTGCAAGACAGGTAGGTGGGCTTTTCCCTTTATCTATTCTTAAAGCCCCTGTTTCCGGCTGGTTTGTACCTGTCTCTCTCCTCCCCAAGGGACCTGGGGGGACCCTTGGCGTTTTGTTAGTGGCAGTCTTAGCAGAAGTTGAAGCTGCCTTCTTAAATCACAAGGGACAGGAAAGAGGGATGGAAGGCCTGAGGGTCAGGGTGGCAAATTGAAGAATGAGGCTGAACATCCAGGAAGGGTGGCAGATCCACATCTACCCCTAGTCACAGATGGAAGTGTTCTGTTTTCTCCAGACAGGCCTGTTTCCTCCGTGACAGGGCCAGCTCACTCAACAAGGTTCAAGAGGAATCTATTTACATCTTGGCAAGTAGAGAGGACTTCTTGACCAACACACTAGACAAGGTCACAGCCATGGACTTATAGGATCAGACAGATGGTGAAACCTTTGGCAGGTGGAATATGGGACTCAAGAGCTGAGGTACCGTGTGTCTTAAGGGACAACTCTGGGTTGTTCCTCCAAGTCCTGGAACCCTCCTCAGGAAGTGGGGGGCAGAGAGATGCCCAATGCAAATCTCGTTACATATATCACCTCGTAGCAAAGACAACTTGACCCTATATTTTAATGAATAAATTAGTGGTGTGGAAGGAGCTTGGAGCATGTGAACTTGTCTTCAGTTTATTGGGAGGTTCGTGTGTGTTCCTAAAGCCCCAGAGGGGAAGCCCTTCTATGCTTTCCTTCTGAATTTACCACAAATATCCCAGCCTAAGCCTGGTTTCATCCCAACAGATTTGGGATTCTCTAGATACCAGTTCCAATGCCTGGGTTCCCTAAGCTGAGAAGGCCTTGGGGCCTCTAGAAGGACACAAATCACTGCAGGACCATTGAATGAATGGATCCCTGATCTGTGGGAAGATGTCCTTTCTCTCTTTTAGTCCAGGGTCCTGGCCTGTTAAATGCCAGCACCTGCAATTAATGCTTCTCCTCCAGGTAGACATATACCAACACAATGAAGAAGAGCTCAGAATTGTATTTAATGGCTTTCCAGCAGTGCAAAGACCCAGATGGCTCCTGGGCACAAGTGAGGGATGGGAAAGAGGTCCTCAAGAATCTTAGATGGGCACAGCCTCCCAAGGCAAGGAGGAAAGCACGTTCAGGACAGGACTCTCACATGGCTGGGGGCCGACCTAAGAGGGAGTCATCTTCAGACCCTGATTCATAACGTGGGGGTGCAGTGCCAACTCTACCATCAGCTGGTGGGGGGTGAAAAGGACATCAGTGCAGAGATTTTGGATGGAGACTTGGTTTGCACAGGGATTGTGGATGGAAATTCAGGGAGGATAGAGGACTGAGCGCCTGTACCTTAATTATTGCCCTGGGGACCCCAAGGCCAAAGATACCACATCTGCTCACTTTCATCTAGGGACAGAAGACAGATCCTAAAAGATAAATTGGGAAGATGCTCTTGCTAATGATAGCTCTCAAAGGTGTGTTTGCTTAGAAGTGTGACTTGTCTGGTCAGGCTACTCGCCCGATCAGGAGGGCCCAAGGGGAGGCTGACAGGGCAGCACTGCCCTCTAATTGGGACATTTGTTTCTTCAAGCTGCAAGGACCTGGCACCAGGATCTGGTCTTCAAACAAAGGTTCAGAACCTTCTCCAGGTGGCTCAGTTCTAAGGACCACTCAAGAATGGTTTGGTGCAGCTGGACACTGTAATGAGCTTGTTTCATTCTGTTTACTTCTATTTTTTTTTATTTATTTAAATTCAATTTGCCAACATATAGTACATCATTAGTTTCAGATATAGAGTTAAATAATTCATCAGTTGCATGTAACACCCAGTACTCATTCCATCACGTGTCCTCCTTCGTGCCCATCACCCAATTACCCCATCCCCCAAACTCCTCCCCTCCAGTGACCCTCAGTGTGTTTCCCAGAGTTAAAAGTCTGTCATGGTTTGTCTTTTTCTCTAATTTTCTTCACTCAGTTTCCCCTCCTTCCCTTATGGTCCCTTGCACTATTTCTTATATTCTGCATATCCTGCTCTGTTTTCATCACCAAGTAGAGGCATTTCACTCTCCTTTGGGCACAGGGAGATTGAACCCCCCTTTGCTTGCTCCCACATCTTCCCCAGGAAGCTCTGAGATGCTCCACAGCCTGGGTTCTCAATTTGTAGACAGATATAGGGTCACCAGCTGGCATTCTCCATGAGAGACACATTCCTTTGTGTTGACCATGGTGGTCTCTGAGACACCATGTGGCCGTCTGTCTCTCAGGGAATGTTTGCCAGATGAGTGAACTGGGAGAGGGTTATGAGACTCTTTCTCAGGGTTAGCATGAGAACATCAAGGAATGCCCTTGGGGACAAGAGGATGACAGTGAGACCCTTCTCCTAACATTTCCTAAAGACCCAGAGGAGGAGTAAGGAAGAACCAGGCACATCTTACCATGCAGAGACCCTCCTAGGTGTTGGGCTGTTCCTCAACACCTGCCAGGAAAATATATGAGAGAGGAGCTCCCCCCACCCCAAAAACTGTAGGGTGAAGGGGGCCTAAATAAGAATCTGGAAATAGGACCCTGAGACTCAGGGGGCACTGGGCCAGCATGGATCCTTGAGGCTGAGATGCCTGCTCCCCAGGACAAATGGATCAGCCATGCCTATCTTGTTGTTTTTACTTCCCTTGTTTCAAATTTGGACTGATAGGGTTCAGAACACGCTACTCCAAATATGGCAATTCGGCAAATAAAATATTTTAAGCTGAAAGAACTTGAGAAATGACAGGTGTGGGAAGGACCCTCTAACCTCTCCCCTGAAGCAGGTCACAGACTCTCCTATGAGAGGTGCCCTCGCTACGCCTGGAGAAAGGAGTCTCCTTATCTCTGAAAAGCCAGAGAAGTGCTGAGAGGAATCTGCATGAGCTGGCCATGCTGAGTGTGCCCTAGTTTACCAGGCTGAGCTCATACCTTCTGTCCGGTGACTTTCCATTCTTCGTCAGACCTAGTGTGAAAAGGCCCAGGCTTTGACCGTTTAGTGGGGCTCCATTTCCTTATGAAGACTGTCATATCACAGAATCCTTCTATGAATTACATTTGTCTGTTTTTCTTAGTAATCTGCCTTTTCTCATAGCACCAGCCGAGTCTCTGAAAGGGTAGGAAGAAGACGGGTTTTTCCTCTCCCCTACAGGACTGCATATTTTCCCTTCATTGGTTATTTATTCTGACAAATAATGTTGGTGACTATGTGCGTCCTTCAGCTTGCATGGGCCACCACTTTTTCTCAAGAGGGACAGGGCTTCTTGCTCATGAATGATGGCTGCAGCACAGACAAGGCACACAGCCCATGTCTAAGGGCACATGCTCCGACCTCGGCTGCCCAGGTGTGCATCTGGGGCTCAGCTCCCAGCTTAGCAAAGGGACTGTGAGAAAGTCGCTTACTACTTACTCTATAGCCTCTGTGATCTCATCTGCAACATGGGTGTAATAATAACTTGCATCTTGTGGGGTTTGAGGACTCAGTAAGTTAATATGCATGAAGTGCAGTGATCCAGGCCTGTGACTACTAGGTACGGGCTTTTGATTATTGCCCAAGATTGGTGAAAGTTTAATTAATTATTTTAGAAATAATGGAGGCAGGTATGCTAAGGACAAAATGATTCTGATACTCGTTTAAACTCATAAGTCAGGCTCTATTGAGGGCCATGATGTGATGATAGGGGAGCTACTTCTGCAGGGAAGGGGTCTGCAGTGGCAGGAGCTCAACTCTGAACACAAAGACAGAAGATGGGATTTTTTACAGGGTTGGAAGGAGGCAGTGGATGGAAAAATTAGTGAGAGGAAGAGATAATTCCTCACTAAACTGACCCAATGGGATTCTTGATGAAGGTAAGCCAGGGTTATAAGGAGTTGATCATATGCAATCAATACAGATTGATCAGATGCTGAGGGCAGGGATTTTGGCTAAACAGACTGGACCGAACAGGGTTCTGGTTTCAACTGGGTGGTGCACAGGTGGATGTGGAAATCCAAAAGTAGTGGCTCAGTTGGGAGGAAATTACAGCAGGCTCTGACTAGAGTCTGGTCAGAGAAAAGCTCTGTTCAGGCAGCAGGAAAGAAATCTGAATAGTTAACTTTCAGAGCACTTACTCTACAGCAGGGCTGGCAGCATTAGGTTTACTTTGTAACCAGTGCTTCTAGAGAACCTGTTGGGTGTCACCTACTGCCCTGAGCTCACCCTCATTTACTTTATAACCAATGATTCTCATTACTTTGTAACCAGTGATTCTGGATCACCCCTTGGGTGCCACCCATTGTCCTGAGCTCACCCCTGCCACACACCCCAGCTTATTCCTCTCCAAACCCTGGGAGGTACAGGCTAAGCAGCGAAGCCTGGGGTCCTGAGGTCTGGGGGTTAACCAAAATTCAGAAGGACTTGAGGCCAAGATTCTTCTGATCCAGGGTCTTTTCCTGGAGAGTTTATGGACAGCTCCTTCTCCTTTAGATCTCATCAGTTGGCAGGATGAGTCTTCAAAGGCTCTTAAAGATTCTTCTAGGCCTGCTGGTGGCTGCTGTGGGTAAACAGGTTCCTCAGATCCCATCCTTTGGCAAATACTGGAAGAAACAAAGCACTTTGAACAGCATCTTCTAGCTTTTAATATGTTGGCATCCACTGGGAGCCAGGCGTGGGATGCTGGGTTCCCAGGTGGATCTGACTACAGAATATTATTTTTTATGGGATCATCTCAGTAGTTTCCAAAGGAAGACTGCTGGGAAATGTTCTCAAAGGCCCTCTGCAGTTATAAAATCTCTGTGACCTGCTAATTGCACAAAACTGCATAGCACCTGGCACATAAGAAAATACTCTTAAATAATAAAAATAATATCAGCCTTCCTTCCCCATAGATGGTGTTGAGGGTAAAACAAACTGCCCTCCTTCCTGGGTCTGTATCAGGGCAAACAGACCCTGCAAAGCCTTTACCTCGTGCTGGTTGGAGGACATCCATCATTGGTGCCATTTCGACATTTCAACCTTTCTGCCGGGCCTCTGCATTTCAGTTTGAAAAATTGGCCTGCAGTAATGGTCAGAAGCTGCCCTCCCCCTCCATTCCTCCAAGTGAAAGACAAGGACTGCTGTTCTCTCTCCATTGCAACAGTTGTCAAAAAGAAAGACAGCTCTCCCCCAGATGGTTGACTCTGCATCTCCGGCCCAGACTTTTCCATCTACGAGAACAGCTCAAAGGCATTTGGCATTGGGATCTCAGTGAAAAGATCTGCTCAAGATTTTCAAGATGGAAAGAGGTTTATCATTTTGGCAGGAGCTTGATTATGTAAATATAGACGTGTTATGCCCCATTCCTGGGTGCCTCCAAACCGTCCCAGGTGTGCTTGAGGTGAGAAGCTGTAGACTGTTCCCTATGCCACTAAATGTCAACAGCACCCCCAAAGTGGGTCTGTAGCAGCCTCTGATGGATGCAGCCCATCCCGTCTATACTGGTGTCCACACCGCCTCCCAGATGTCTGAATCTTTCTGATGGAAACTTGCTTCCAGAAAGAACAGGTGGAGCTGACAGCCAGTGACTATTCCTCTATATTATAGTTTGTCTTGGTGGGTGTTGGTGATGTCATACCAACTGATGCGTAAAACATATATGTTTATAGGCTAAAGACACGAGCAAGGGACTCATAAGCACAAACATACAACTAGGAAGTAAATTAATGGGAAAATGTCCATTTTTGACACTAAAAATGCAAATCAAACAATAGATAAAATATGTGTGTACAAGGATGTGCATGTGTTTGCCTGTTAAACTAGAAGGAGCCACAAACATTTTTAATAACCAGTTAGTGAAATGATAAGTCTTAGTCACTGCTAGTGGCTATATAAACTGATTTTTTGAGCAATATTTATCAAAGGCTTTAGAAAGCCCCACTAAAAGAATAACTAGCACTTACTAGACACCAGGTCCAAATCTAAGTACTGTAGACACCCTGGCCTATGTGGCCAGGCCAGTGCAATGACTCTTCCGGCAGGTATGCCATAATCTTCCCTTTGTCTTCTGAGGACAGAAACAGGAGAAAGATCTCAAGCAATTGGCCTGAGGTCATGCAACTGGTAAGTGATAGACACAGAAAAACCTGAGTGAATCCGTAGTGGGTGTCTGCCTTTGACTCAGGTTGTGATCCCGGGATCCTGGGATCGAGTCCCACATCAGGCTCCCTGCAGGGATCCTGCTTCTCCCTCTGCCTATGTCTCTGCCTCTCTCTGTGTGTCTCTCATGAATAAATAACTGAAATCTTAAAAAAAAAAAAAAGTGATAGAGGGCAGCCCGGGTGGCTCAGAAGTTTAGCGCTGCCTTCAGCCTAGGGTGTGATCCTGGAGACCCGGGATCGAGTCCCATGTCAGGCTCCCTTCATGGAGCCTGCTTTCTCCCTCTGCCTGTGTCTGTGCCTCTTTGTGTGTGTGTGTCTCTCATGAATAAATAAATAAAATCTTAAAAAACAAGTAATAGACACAGAATTCGAACTTAAGACACATTCCCCCAATTCCCTCATTGTTCTATTTGGTGTGACTTTACTCATTTGTTCCATGTCTGTGAAAGAGCCTAAATATGCAGTCCCATGACCACTTTAACACAAAGATGCCATTTGTTTATTTGTGACAGTGAAGACTTGGAAACACGTTGATGGAATAATACAGTAACTTAAAAATAGCATCTAGGATTTTAGGTTATAGATGTCAGAATGAACGCAAACACATTTATCTTCAATGCCTACCTAAATTCCATTAAAAAGGAGATTCAGTGGAAATTTTTAGCAACACCCAAGATCACAAGGACAATGAGAACAGAAAAGGAAATGGTTGCATGATGTTGAGAGGCAGAGAGACAAGTGTTAATAAACCAGGTTAATTCTCCAAGAAAGGAGAATCCAGTTCATAGTACCTACAACATAGAAAACAGAAGAAAACACAAACATAAAGGAAAACATGCAACACAGAGAAGACCCCCGGGGGCTCAGGGCTCTATGCATCTGACACCCTGGATGCAAATATGGGGTTTGACCATTCCCTCCCCTAGACATGTGCTGGCATTGCAGGAGACTAGAGGTTTATTCTCTGGAGAGGCTAAAACAGAGGGTCACTGAAAACGTGAGGATTAAATGAATAGCCAGATTGAAAACATAATAATTAAATGAAGATTCTCTCCTGGTTAACTCTTAGGCTCCTGGTGATCAGACTTCTCCCTTCCAGGGAAGAGATTAGAAGACTCTTTTCTGGGAAATCTCACCAGCCCAAGAGAAAAGACCTAAAGATGTGAATAGCAGAGTCTCCACAGTGACATTCTGGGCAGATTGCCCCATTGTAAGACCACAGTTGACAAATGTCACCATTATTTGGGAGTCCTAATCAACTTTTGAGGGCCTTTCTATTACATATGAACAAACTTTAAAAAATGTCCAAATATTTGAAGAAGTCTTATAACATAGACAGATACCAGAGAAGCAGACAGAACCTCAGTGAGAAAATAAGTACATAGGAAGATAAAAACCAAAGCAAAACAAATAAGAAACATGCCAATAATATCCTCCAACTTCTAAGAGAAGATATTACATCTATGAAACAAGAACAGAATGTCATTAAAAAGGAACATTTAAAAAAGAAAAGAAACAAAGAAAATGGCTTGGGGACATTAAAACGATAATGGCAAAAAATAAAGACTCAGAAGAAAGGTTTTAAGATAAAGCTCAGGAAATCTCTCAGAAAGTAGCAAAATGCCATAGTTTTAAAAAGATAAGGAAATTGCAGAATCAATCAAAAAAAAAAGAAGAAAAGAAAGAAAGGAAGGAAGGAAGGAAGGAAGGAAGGAAGGAAGGAAGGAAGGAAGGAAGAAAGAAAGAAGAAAGAAAGAAAGAAAGAAAGAAAGAAAGAAAGAAAGAAAGAAAGAAAGAAAGAGAAATTGGAGAGAGAATGGATGTAGCACAGGGGAATAAATCATCAAGAACAGCAGAGATAACCAGTCATGATGTAGTAATTCTAGATGCCTCAAACTATTCCAAGCATTGCATATTAACTCAAGCATTTGCATATTTACTCACATAATTCTAATGAAAATTCTTGAAGTAGATATTATTTTTATCCTACTTTATAAATCAAGACAGTAAAACACAGAATGAATGGCAGTCTGATTACCCAAGGTTACCCAGCTGGTAAATGATACAGCAAGGATTTGAACCCAGTCAGGCTGGCTCTCTTGTCTAAGATCTAATCACTTCACTAGACTGCCTTTCAGTAAAACAGCCTTATAAAATCCAAGAAATTCTTTAGGTTGCTTTCCAGACCTGATGTTTCCAAACTGAAGAGACCATTTGAGTGTCTGGCACAGTGAACAAAATGTTGTGCATACTAAGACATAAAATCATAGCATGGTAGAGCTTCAGAACCCTGGGGATGAAGCAGAAATCCTAAAAGCTGAGAGAGAGATGAGAGAGAACACATTTCCTGTAAGATCAAGAATCAGAATGACATGTGACTTCTTCTTAAGAACAATTCTGGAAACAAGGAGAAAATGGAATAATGCAACACCTTCAGTTTTGAGGGACAGGGAGTCAGACTAGCAGTCTATACTCAGTCAAGTGATGAAGTGTGAACGTGGAATAATGACATTTTAGATACACCTGGGCTCATGCATCTTTTCCTTGGAACCTGAGAGAATCAACCACAGAGGAAGGCACAACATCAGGAAATAGAGGGATATAGGAAAGCTGGGTCCCTAGGGTCATGGGGAAGGAGACTCTAGGATGACAACTGTGTATCAGAACAGTGTCCAGATCAGAGCAGGTCAGGAGACTGGGAGGGGCTTCCCAAGAGGAAGCTTACCAGGTGTGTTTGCATGAACTGGGCAGTGACTCCAGTGAGAGTTAGTTTCTACAAAATTAGGGAAAGACAGGCAGACAAAGAAAGCAAGAGACAACACCCAAGATGATTAACTACATTGAGAATAAACAGTTGTTCAGGAAAAGACAAGAGATCTCAGAGTGTCCACTGAATTGGAAATGCATATTAGCCTTCACATTTGCATGTATATAAAACTGTAAGCACCCAACATGAATCTGACCAGGGTGGTGACTCCATCCTCATGGTGGGATGGTGGAGGAGTGGGCAGTGGGTATTTCTTGTCCCTAGCGGTAAGCCAGTAAATAGAGATGGAAGTTGAAAAAAAATCAATGCGTATGTTATGTACAAACATGGGGTAAAGAACAAAAGAAGTGGCAGGAAAATTAGAAAACAGTAAACTCTGGGGGTAGGGAAGAGGCAGGAGTTTGATCAGTCGCAAATGTTTCTTATAATAAATCTTATAGACTCAATTGATTCTATAACTATGTTCCCAGGTAACTGATTACAATGAACAGTCAATAAAAGAAACAATGATAAATATGAAGGAGGTTGATAATATGACAGATGAGAATCACATGGTTTTGGGTGAAAAGCAGGATCCCAATGACATGAGCAGTACTCCAAGCGTGCAAGAAACAAAACCAGAAGAAAGACTCATGGAAAATGCATCAAGTACTAAAGGTAGTTGGTGGTTGGGGGGGGCGGTGTTTTAAAGATTTTTCTTTAAATGTTTTCCGCATTTTTCTTCAGGCGATGAGGCTCCTCTGGTAATGGAAAGTGGAGGAAAGGACACATACCCCTGCAAAGCAATGGTGCAAATCATGGGCAGCCTGGTGGTCTCAACTGAGTCTCTGTGCTCCGCTTGGAGCCAGGGACGCCCTCTTCTTTGTGACGTCTGATGATACCCATGGCAACTTGCTTGTCATAGGAGCTGAGTATAAACTTCTGGAACAGCAGGAAGTAAAGAGAAGTGAGAAGAGCTGGCAGAGAAAAAAAAAAAAACAGTCCCAAAGAATCCAAATAGAATGGTAGGGGAGACTGTCCATGCTGATGGCATGTGGCTGGTAAGCACCTCTTCAACAATTCTATGCTGCCTGAGAACATCAGAAGCACCAGACCATGAACAGTTCTCTTGTGCTGCTTCCAGATGCACCTATCTGCTGTGTGGACCAATGTGGGGCCCCCTTGCCTCTCCCCTTCACACTTCATCCTGCATGCCCTCAACAGATCTGAGTAGAGAAGATACCCCATGATGGAAGGTCCCAGGAGCCCCACTCTCATTCCTACAGTTGTGAAATCTCTGTCTAACCCATTACACTGTGAGCTTCTTTGGGAGGTGCCTCATAAGGTCACTCACATGGGAGATGTTCAATAAAGGAACAGATCCTACCTCAGGGATAAACAGGAAGTGCAAAGGTTCTCTGGAATCTGGAGGAAGAGAATGGTCCCAGTGGTGGCTGGGGCCCATGTGCTTGCAGGGGCCAATGGTGAGACTCTCTTCCCAATTCTGTGTTTGAGTGATGTCCTGTCAATAGCTTAGAATTAGTCATGGTGGGCATATTTACACAAGGTAATCAGTAAACATTACAAATAACCTCCCAAGTCCCCTGGAGAGCTGGTCATTAAACATGTACTCCCACAATATTGCAGATCGGTACTCAGGTCCCTGTTGGCCACGAGCTCCTTTTCCTAGAATCAATCAGTAGTAGATGCTGGGAATGGCCCCACTGTTCATTCCAAGAGCACGCCAGTGATGGGACTTAGACAACTACAAAGACTTTTCCATCTGGGGATTGTTAAGAGCCTTTATTTTTTGAGAGGATTGGAATCTCTACCCCCGAGATAATTCTGGTACTCACCTCTGAGGTTTTCAGAGATCTCCATCACAACCAGGGTGAAAGAGGAGAGGGGTGTGGGGTTCCCAACCACTATCCCAATTCAGTGGCAGGACCAAGTGACCCTCCACAGCAGACTGCAAATCCTGGAGTATAGGTTTGAGTATTGTCATACTTTAGAATTTTTGTGTGTGCCTTGAAGGAAGTGGCAGGTCACAGACCATCCCTCTCTGTACCCCCATTGCTTGGTTTAAAAATAAAAATGTAATAAATGAGTCCTGGGTGCATCTGCCAACATGGGTGTAATAAAGATTGATACTTTCCAGGAGGTTTCACCTCAGAATGCAAATATAGTCTCCATGAATCAAAATCACAGTAGGTAATAAAAAGAAAATCATTGTACAGTGCTAGACCTTCTGGGTAACACCAAGTCTCTGAGTCTTAAGTCAAGGGGTTCTAGGAGGTTCTGTGGGGTTCTTTGGGTTCTTTGGGCCCTCAAGGTCCCTGGTAAGGCAGCCTAGATGCTTTTGAACCCCAGAATTGGTGGAGTGACTGAGTGTCTCAAGAATTACTCCTTCCTGTCCATAGGATTCCATGACAGGCACCCCATGAGATAAGCTATCATTTATTCATTCTGTTCAACAAACACTCACCTCCTTTTGGCTTACATCTTGTGCTGGCTGTTTCCACGACAGTGGGCTGATTTAAAACTTTGAGCAGCTTCATGAGGTGGGTAACATCCCAGACCCTGTGGGGCAAGACAGAGGTGTTGAGACCTTGACTGACCTTCTCTCCGCGCCGCACTCCTGCCTCAGGAATGTGGGACATGCTGTTTCTTAAAAGCCTGCTTTTCTGTGCGGCTTCAAAGACTTGGCTCTGATCAGAGCTCATGGCCCTGCAGGCTGCTCCTGTTACACTGTTGACTGCATGCACTCCCTGCCCCTGCTTCTGAGGGGGAAACCCATCAGTGCAGAGCACCCCTTCCTCAGACCTGCTGCGGGAGAGCTAAGGGTGCCACGTGTGACTCTGACCATCCCCTCTACTCATCTCATCTGCTTCCATTCTTTTCTTATTGTGATGTTGTCACCAAGACTATGAGTCTTCAGCTGTCCGGGGCACCTGGGAGTATCTATACCTCGTGACTATAGAGTTGTTGCCTCTACTTAGTGAGCTTCATGTTCTATTTGGTTCGCCTCACTCCTGTCCTACTACAACTTTGCAACCCCAGCTGTATGTCACTCCATAAAATGATGGGGGACCTAGACACATTCCTCTAAATTAAATGACTTCTTATTCTATGCCTACCAACAAACCATAACTTACCTTCTGATCTAATAAAATGAGCTTTTCCTCTGATCAGTATAGCCAGCTAAACAGCAGGAAGCATCTCTCTTTGGGCCACCAGGTTCTGTGGGTCTGTGACACTGACCTGTCCTCTCCTAGAGGATGGCCACTCCAGGCAAGCTGAGGGAGACTTGACTTCCAGTTTTGTCAAATGATGCTCTTTGGAATTGATGGATAAAGAGTCAGGAGGGGAGTCATCCTACAATTCAATAATGAAGAGACAAATAACCCCCCCAAAAAAGGGAGGGTGGAAATAGGGGAAAAATGTTTGAATAGATACTTCACAGAAGATGTGCAAATGGCCAAAAGTGCATGTAGAGGGAACATCATTAGTCATAAAAGATGCAAATGAAAACATTGAAATATTAAACTCACAAGGAAATATGAAACATTAATTTGTAAAACCCCAGAAATCCCAAATTTTGGCAAGAATATGGAGCAAGCAGAACTGTGTTGCAGGTGGGAGGTAAAATGGTACAAACACTCTGGAAAACTATAGCGTCCCTCAGGGCTAGTACACATTTACCCTGTGATTCAGTGGTTCCCCTTCTAGGTGTTTATCCAAGAGAAACGAAAACAAGTGGTTAGAAACCCAACCTGTATATGAATGTTCACGGCAGCTACATTCATACCCACCCTGGAAATTATCCACATGCCTACCCACAAGAGGACGGACAAGTTCTATGTTGGTGCAAAAGGATACTTCTCAACGGTAAAAGGAACAAGCCATTGGCACAAACTAGGGAGCTCCCAGGTACCCTCATGCTGAGAAAAGAGGGATACAGAGTACACATCGTTTGGTTCTGCCCATTGGAAGTTCTAGAACAGGCAAAAACCATATAGGAATTAAAATCAGACTGATGGATGCCTGTGGGTGTGGATGATTGACCAGGAAGAGGCTGGAGAACTTTCTAGAGTGAAGGAAATGTTCTATATCATGATTTGAGTGCTGTATTCACAATGAGCGTGGATATATATATTTGCCGAAAGTCATCCAGCTGGACACTTAAAAACTGGGCACTTTAGTGGATGTGAATTGTGTGTGTGTGTGTGTGTGTGTGTGTGTGTGTGTGTTGTAGGAAGCAATCAGGGTCTCCAGGTATGACTTCCCCTTAAGAACAAAGTGTAGACCTCAGAAAACCTCACTTATTAGCAAGGAGCAGGTTAGGTTGTAGGAGCACATTTGTGGGGGATGGAATTCCAGGCTCCTCCCTTCATCTGTGCCTGGTGCCTCGTGACACAGCAAAGCTCAGCCTAAGTGACCTGAAAAGGCATGAGCAAGAGTCCTTGTTGTACACCTGAGATCTCCCAATTGCTTGTTATGCAGCAGCAGCTGGCCACTATACTCCCCTCTCCATCCATACTGCCTTTGAGTCTTCCCCAAAAGTCACTTCCTGGCTTGTCTTACTTCCTTTCTCTCACAATTATTACTAACCTCGTGCCCCCCACCCCAAACTGCTCCAGTTGTATCACCTACCACCAGAACCACCTCAAGACTTTCTATTGCTTACCATGTAGAACCAACCCAGTACTCCAGCCTGATGTCCAGGGTCCACTTTCACAGTCCCCAACGGGCCCCATCCTCCCAGCACCCTGATATTTCCATATGTCTCCCTGCCAGGCATGGACCCAATCTACCCAACACCTACCTCCTGCCAGGATTCCTGTCTCCCCCATGAGTGCACTGGAGCCTGGACACAGACATAGAGGCAGAGCTCCCCTGTGGATATGCAAGCAGAGAATGGAGCCCACCAAGGGGGTCAAGACTGTCACCCTAAAATATGCCACTTAGGCCCAAGAGTTATTTTGAGTCAAAAGCTTTTGAGTTCTTGAAGTCCCTTTTCTCCTTAAAAGGAAAGCTTCCGTAAAGAATCATCTCTATTAATCCCCATCCACCCAAGGGGCAGCTGCAATCTCCTCTTCTGGACTATTGTAACTCTCACCTGTTTTCCTAAGGACCCATTTCTCTCTAAAAAAAAAAAGTCACTGGTGTTTCCATTAGTGTCTCCCACCACAAAGTCATATATTCTTCAAGAAGGGCTTCTCTGCCTCTCTTATCCCCTAGTAAAATGCATATAATCTCTCAAATCTCACTTATTTGGGCAGTGTCCCTGCACATGTAAAACTAAAAATTAATAAGTGTGTATGTCTTTCTCCTGCCAGGCTGTGTTGTCAGTTTTAATTCACAGGCCCCCAGGTACTGAACTTAAGAGGATAGAGGAGAGGACTTTCCTACCCTACAACCACCTATATATTGAGAAGTCAGATGGTGGAAGCAAGAAGTGAGATTAGGAGACATAAGATTTAGAAGCGGGGGCCCAAAGGATTTTCTTCTGTTTTGTTATAAATAGTTCTGGGTCCGACTAAAACAACTTCCCTCCACGTCTCACATCCCAGTGGAGACCAGGTGGCCAGAAGCACAGTGCATCAGTGACCCCTCGCTCCTCCAGTGGCTCACAGAAGCCCAGACCTGTGATTCATAAGGACGCGGTGTTTAATGAGGCTGGAGGCGCTTGAACCGTGGGCACAGAGGGAGCGCGCAGCAGGCGGTAGGGATGGCAACCGCGGTGTGGGCCATCAATATTAGTTAAAGTTAATAGGTCTTATTGACTATAAGAGTCTTAATTATCAGGAAGAATGACCCTGTCTGTTAACGGCAGAAAAATGATCAAAACCAAAACCACATAAACTTAAATTGTTTGCTTGTCCTTTTATAAATAAGATTAATTGGCTAAATGGAGCCTATAGGTTAAAAGGGATAAGTGGCAGTTTTTTTTCTTTTTTCCGACAATTGCCTTCTTAACACTCTCAGACTTATGCTCCGGAGGTTTGATGGGGAACATTCATCAAAGAGTGTTATTGTTACCATGTTTTAATGCGATTCTTCTCTGAATCTCTCCCACCTCAGTGCTTTGTCTGCCAGGAGGTTAACAGGCCTCCAGGCTGTCAGGATAGGATGTTTTGAGGGGGTGGGTGTGACTGAAGTCTCCCCGGGAGGCCAGCCGAGGCACATGCCCACACGCACACACATGCACACATACATACATACACATATGTATATGCACCTGCACACACATACATACACAAGCATGCATATGCACACACTGCACACATACAAACACATACACACACATACATATATGTACATGCATGCACAATGCACACATACATGTGGACACACATACTACACATATGCACACGCACAGTGCATACATACATGTGAACACACAGTATACATGCATATATAACAAAGCCCACACATACACACATGCACGCACACATGCATACACATGCACATGTGCATACACATATGCATACATACACAGACAAATGCTACACACATATACACATGCATACATACACACGAACATGCATGCTTTTAGAAAAGCCTCAGGAGGAACCAGCCCTGCTGACACCTGGAGCTTGGACTTCCAGCCTCCAGACTGTTTAGGAATAAATGTCTGCACTTCAGGCCTCCAAGCTAGGGTTTGGGGGTTTTAGTTATGGTCACTCCAGCAAACTAACTCAACGTGTCCCTTCTTTTCTCTGTAGCTTTGGCAAAGCAGAGTTTCTGCACTCAGGACTGGGGAGGGAGCAGGTGGGTCCTGCCTGGTTCTTACCCTGCAAGGACATTCTGCTCTGGTCTTAACTTACATGGCATTTTTAAAGGCATAGAAAACATTCTTGTCCCTAAATCAAAGCATTATATTTCAAAGGAAATTTAATAAAGCATGCTTTTGCAGCCTCATGGAAATGTGCACTATGCAAACAGTGAAGATCCTTGTCTGAAAGTAATTCTCTCCTGGCTCCTTCGGCCACCAAGGGAATGAAATCAAAAGATCGGTAGCAGTTCCAAGCTCACGGTTTGTCAAAGCGAGGAGAAGCTCAAAGCTGCAGACTTTTGTGTCCTGAGCTAAATTTAGTTAATCACACCTCTGAGTTCCGTTCTCTGTCTAGGACCCCTGGCATCCCCAGTGAAAGGATTAGCAGTGCTGACAGCAATAATGATAGTTTGTGCTTTTAGTTTCTTGTTTCAGACAATTTTTAAAGGACTCTGCCACCCTGACTTCACTCATGTCTGTGATGGCAGCAGAGACTGCATGAGGGGAGGATGCTGTGCCTATTTTGCAAACCACAGGACAGACAGGTGAAAAGATGCACATCTGTCCATGCACCAGACACATGCAGAACATCAGCCCTTGCATGGCACTGTCTTCTCTCCTCTAGGACCTGCTTGGGATATAGGGTGAGCTAGCACCCTCACTGAGTTCCCACCGTGGGAAGTTGTAGAGAAATGAAATGTGCCACCTCCCTTTGTCTTGGTGGTTCCAAAGGTGGCTGGATGCAGGGGTGATTTGCAACACAGCTCCGGACTTGTCACCATACGCCCTGCCAGAGCAGCTCATGGGTGATGCCTAGTGGTCGGCTGTCCATGAGGACCAGGGATGATGCTGTGTCACGTCATCCCCCAAGACAGCCCGCCCACCTGGAACAACTGAAGTCAGAGAGAGAGAGAGAGAGAGAGAGAGAGAGAGGGAACCTTCCCTATGACCCAGGCCACAATTTCTTATCTGAGTGAAGTGGCACAAAGTGACCCACAGTGGCTTTGTAGGGTCGGGGTTGGAAGGGGGAAGAGGAATCCTCTCCCTTGCTCTTCCTTCCATGCTGTGTGTGGGGGTGGGGGGTAGGGAAATCTCTACTCTCTTGATGTTTCCATGGTGACTGGTGGAAGTGACATTCTCCAATATGGTCTCTACCTCCTGTCTTACCATCACTTCTTATATCATTTCTCAAATGGTTCAGAATCCAGGTGGAGACATGTGATCGCCTCCCACCACCATGCCTCCTGCCCTGTGCATCTTGACTCCTATTATGTGGGAGTCAATGTGGAATCTGGGTTGTGGTTCTAGATAAGCCTAATCACCTGCGTGCTTACAAGGGTTCACACAGGGGCCTTCTGCTGGGGGCAGCCCAGCCATCCACCAACTCACACTTTCGCTCAGCCTTTCTTGGTTCCAGAGTTGGTCTGGGGATGTTGGGGTGAGGAATGCCTGGGTCCATATCTAAGAAGCTCTCAGAATCATGGAGGAGAGGAAGGGTGCATGGTAGCAGTATGATCATGATTCTGTGGCTGCCCAGAGCTTCGTCCTGCCCTTCTTGTTTGAGCAGATCGTCACTGCACCCCTGCTGCCTCGTCAGCCATTCCTGCCACCCTTCTCTCTCAGGGCACCTGTCAGCTGTGCCTTGTCCCCTAGGTCCTTCTCTGAAAGGAACGTCTGGCCTGTGACACATTCGCCTGTTATTATTCATATGCTTTCTCCGTCCCTGCCCCCTTCTCATACCCCTGGAAATTTTAACCTATTTTGAAATCTCACTCACCTCTTTATTACGTCTCCCGCCCGGGGGCTGATTTTGTCCTTGGTGGATCTGACGGCTCTAATCTCGGATCCTGTGCTGCTTTTCCCAAGGGGCGTTCTCACTGGAGTCTCATGGGTCTCCCAGCTTCTCCCTCTGCATCTGCTCACTGTTTCCCTCGCTAGCAGAACCCTGGTGTGGATCCATCGGTGATCTGCTCGGGCCGAAGAGCTCGCTCTCAGATGCATGCAGCTGGAGCTGGTGTGCAACCCACACCCAGAGAATGGCGGGGGGGGGGGGGCGGGGGGCGCAGGGAGGTCTCTGAGCCTCAGCAGGGCCATCATCCCGTGGGGCCCCTGTGGCCTGCCGTGGCTGTCCACCCCCAGATCGTTGATTGCGTGACAATAATAAACCCCTTGCTCGCTCTATTCCAGACACGAAGCTCTAATAATTTCCCACCTGGGTTCCTACAACAGAGACGATTGTGAACATGAAAGCCACATCCCATATGACCAGTGTGGGGTTCTCAGTTCTACTGATTACTGTCCAGGCCACAGCTGCTCCATGTGGGGCCCCATTCATGTTCCCACAAACAAGGACTTAAGTGCTCCCAGTGGGTGTTAAGTGCTTGGCTTCAGGCCTTGGTTCCAGAACCCTGGTGAGGCCTTCAGCTCACACTCATCCCTGGCTCCACGTGGGTTCCTTCTTCATGAGTGACCTGTGATTTTCCTTTCTGGGTTTGGACCCAGGCTGATGTTCTTTGCTATATTTAACTTCTGGCCTCCATAACCCATCCAGAAGTCCCAACAGTAAGGCCTCATATAGTCTAATGAAAGAAGGAAGTCCTCCTGCTGAAAAATGTGCTTATCACCATGGGCCCTCACGGAGGCATCCTCAGGTTAAGAATCCATATTAAAAAGAATAGATCTTGGGATCCAGAATCCCACTGCTGGGAATATATCCAAATGAAATGAAGTCACCATCTCAAACATATATCTGCACATCCATGCTCATTGCAACATTATCCACAACAGATGAGACCTACAACCCAAGCACCTATCGATGGATAAATGAATAAAGAAAATGTGGCATATATATATATATATATATATATATATATATATATATATATATATATAAAAAGAAAGAAATGTGGTATATATATGTATATGAAACTCTTCCATTTGCAACAACGTGAATGGGCCTTGGGAACATTATGCTGAGTGAAATGAGATAGAGAAAGACTAATACCATATAATAGGACATGCCTGTGGGATTTTAAAAAGGCCAACTGGTAGAAACAGAGTTGAGTGGTGGTTCCCAGGGGCAAAGGGGTGGGGAAATGGGGAGAAGTTGGTCAAACAGTACAAATTTCTGGTTGTAAGATGGACATGTTCTGGGGCCCTCACATGCAACGTGGTGATTAGAGTTTAATCACACTGTGTTATATACTTGAAAGTTGCAGAGAGAGTAGATCTTAAATGTTGTCACTACAATAAAAAAAAAAAAAAGCAGGTAATAATGTGAGGCTACGGCTGTGCCAACTGACCGATTGGGTGATACTTCCATAAGATACAAGAAGGCGATGCCCGCACCATAGCTCAGCTTAGGTAACGTGATGCATCCATGATTTCTCAGTAAAGCTGGGGGAAGGAATATTTGTTAGCACAGCCAGATATTCCGTCTGTCCTTTGTTATCAGCATGTTTGTTTTTTTCTTTCTTATTATTTTTTTTATAAATCTATTTTTTATTGGTGTTCAATTTGCCAACATATAGAATAACACCCAGTGCTCATCCCGTCAAATGCCCCCCTCAGTGGCCGTCACCCAGTCACTCCCACCCCCCGCCCACCTCCCCTTCCATCACCCCTAGTTCATTTCCCAGTTAGGAGTCTCTCATGTTCTGTCTCCCTTTCTGATATTTCCCACTCATTTTTTCTCCTTTCCCCTTTATTCCCTTTCACTATTTTTTATATTCCCCAAATGAATGAGTCCATATAATGTTTGTCCTTCTCCAATTGACTTACTTCACTCAGCCTAATACCCTCCAGGTCCATCCACGTTGAACCAAATGGTGGGCATTTGTCATTTCTAATGGCTGAGTAATATTCTGTTGTATACATAAACCACATCTTCTTTATCCATTCATCTTTCGATGGACACCGAGGCTCCTTCCACAGTTTGGCTATTGTGGACATTGCTGCTATAAACATCGGGGTGCTGGTGTCCCAGTGTTTCATTACATCCGTATCTTTGGGGTAAATCTCCAGCAGTGCAATTGCTGGGTCGTAGGGCAGATCTATTTTTATCAGCATGTTTGAAAGGCAGATGACAAAAGTGTGGTGTGGCCTCACTGTGGGTTTACGCGTGTGTGTACACCTGAGGCGTGTACGGGAGACATTCTAGAACGGCTTCTCCCCAAAGGTTGGAAGTGCCTTCTTCAGGGTTTTGTGATCGTGAGTGACTTGTTCCTTCCGTCTACGCGAATGCAGCTGCTGAGATTTTATTATAAACGTCTGTCTCCTCAACTTTGTAAGCTGCTATTGGGAACAAGGGAGACTCTCAAGACAGGGATAAAGCTTCCTTTCCACACAAACAGAACTGAATTTGCCCAACGCACAGGGGCTACTTTTGGAAAAGGCCCTAAATGTAGGCCGAAGGTCTGACCAGCCCTGAGAATAGGGCTGACACTTTCCATTTAGAAGCTGTGTTTTATGAGCCCCACAGGTAGGCCAGACACAGTCCCCTTCCAGGGGACCCAGCATCCCCTCTGCTCCATCAGCCTGGATGGCTCGGCCTAATTCCATAAAACCAATGTGAAAATCTGCCGTCATGGAAACAGCTTTCAAGAAAGTGGTGCATGTCCTCTGGGGGACATTTCCAAAGACCAGACCTCCTGCCTGCAACGCAGCAGGCAGCTTTCCTCTGGGTCTCCCAGGGGACCGTTGTGCTGGAATCATTCTGGCACATTCCCAGGGAAGTGCAGTTCCACCTGGTGGCAGCCTCCTGGAGGCAGGTTCTCAGGTACAGACACATAGACCATGGTATGGTTCACTCTGAGCTGCGAGGTTTTGGGGTCCCACTTGCAGAGCCCGGCCAGGCTCCAGGTGTTCCTTCTCACCCGCCAGCTCATGCATCCCTTCACTCATCTTCTGTGTTGAGAGTTTGAGCCTCCAAGTCACCCCAGGCACTCCAGACAGTGATTACCAGCCCATCGCTGGCCAATTTAGATTCAGAACGCTGACCCAACGACAGAGCATGGTCCATTAGGACAATGATCAGACTGTAAATGGTCTGTTTGGCCATTGAGAAGGGTCCTCAGAGGACTAATTCTGCTTTTGTTAATGAGGGCTTTTTTGATTTCCTGGTGCTGCTTTTCTTGATGTATGATAGATTTATGATTCATGGAGGACTTTAATATTAATGCTGGCCTGATGGAAGATAAATCGGACACAGAATTTATTGGCATAGTAAAGAATTAGATGTTCCCTCCCCCGTGACTATGAAGACCGCAGTAGGAATTTGTCCATTCATCCAGGAGTTTGTTCACCAAGCCACATTTCAGGAATCTTTAAGTAGCTGCTCCTCATTAGGAAGGAAGTGTGAACCCAGTAGGAGAAAGTTAAGTGAGGAAACACAGCCCCATAGGAGAGGGGAGTGGGTGGGGAAGCCGGTTGAGTCTGCACCTGTTTCTGTGGCTTCCACTCCCCTCGGCTTTTACTGGACCTGTAAATATTACCCCGCAGCTGGAATGGCTGGTGCCTTGTGGGGTGCGCCCATGCAAGAATTCAGAAAGAGAATAAAACTGATGGATGCCTTCAGTGTCTCCTGCCGGCCCATTTCCTCAAGCTCCCTGCTCTCTTCTGGTTTGCTCCGTCTGTCTTTCAGGTATAATTTTCAAAGCTGAATACTGAGATCCAGGGTTGGATTACTATCTGGTTTTCTGGATTTAAACACAAAGATAAGTAACGCGTTTGGCAGTGAGTGAGTGCTCACTCTCTGTCGGCCAGGTTCTGGGGCATTCCTCGTGTCCTCTCACCCAGTCCTTGAATCAATACCACCCATTGGGAAATATTAATACTGATCCCAAGATAACGATACCCACAGTGAGGCCCAATAAGTTTAGGGAGGGCATCCAAGTTTACCAAGCAGATTAAGGGCATAGCTTGGATCTGAAGCTGCCTGTTTCCAAAGTCAAAGTCTTTTTTTCTTTTTTTAAAGATTTTATTTATTTATTCATGAGAGACTCAGAGACAGAGAGAGAGAGAGACAGAGACACAGGCAGAGGGCTCCATGCAGGGAGCCCTATGTGGGACTTGATCCCGGTTCTCCAGGATAATGCCCTTGGGCCGAAGGCAGGCACTAAACCACTGAGCCACCCAGGGATCCCCCAAAGTCAGTCTTACCACCATCCTGTGTATCCTTAGGTGGCTGTCAAGAGTGAGACCCCTGCTATCTCCCCTGTTGGGCTCCTGTACAACATGTATGTGGGTTTTCCTCAGGCAAGCACTCATCATCAAATTTGCAGGGACATTGTTATCAAGGCTCTTAGCCCCCAAGGCAGCTCCATGAGCACCAGTGCTCTTGGTTCTTCATCAGCCTTCAGAGGCAGAACTGGTTTTCCAGAACTATTTCTTTGTGACAGTAATCTATGGACTTCTGCTCTTAAATGGTTCAACTCAGACGATGGGGAAACACAATGATCAACATGACCAATGACTTTCTAAATGGCAGAGTGGCAGTGCCATCCTCTCTGCAGAACGAAGACTTCCAAGTTGAAATGGCAGCAGCTGCTAAGATAAACCAAGCCCTTCTGCTGGTTTTATCCTCACAGAGCTTCATTCTTCCCTTGTTCCCTTGTTCTTAGAGTCTGTTCTGCTTCCACCCAAACTAGGTGGCCAGCAATACCATTCTGACACACACCACCCAGCATTACATGCAGACCCCATAGATAAAGGGGGGATCCTCCCCCAAGACTGCTCCACTTCAAATGCAGCTGCATAAAAAAATAAAAAATAAATGCAGCTGCAAGTGGAGCACCCAGGCCACCTGCACTTCTGACCGACTGGCTATGAGACCCCTCCTCAGGTTTGATAATTCACTGGAGACAGAGCTCAGGAAAGTGCTATGATACAGTTTTATTATGAAGGATATATAATGACACCCACAGAGGGAGGTTTGGGAGGGAACACAGAGCTTTGGGCCCTCTCCCTGAGGAACCCAAGTATGTAACCCTCCTGGCACATCAGTGTGTCCACCAGCTAGGAAGCTCCACTGAGTCTGGGTGTCCAGAGGTTTGATTGGAATTTTCATTATATAGACACAGTTGGTGAAATCACCGGCTGTATGATTGAACCCAGCCTCCAGGGACCTCTCCCCTCCTGGAGATCTGGCTGGCTCAAAGCCCCAGCCCTAGAACCACAAGGTTGGTCTTTCTGGTGACCAGCTCCCATCCTGACATTCTCTGGGAGGCCTAACAGGAGTCAGCTCAGGAGCATAACAAAGACACTTCTATCACTGAGGTCATTCCAAGGGCTTCTGAAGCTCCTGCCAGAAACCAGGGATGGTTTTGAAATATATTTTTTATTATAGTATGGAGTCTCCTGCTCAGACAGTCCTGCATCCTGCCCTCCATATGAAGATGGCATTACTGATGCCAACTGGCATCTCCCCTGCAGGTGAGGCACTAAACCATACCTGCCCCAGCTCCATCCCAGCAGGTGGATGCTGCAGGACCCAGTGAACACTCCTGTGATCTTTAAGACCCTCATCAGAGAAACCTGAGCATACCTGGGCCCTAGAATAAGTAAAGATAGTGCCAGAGAAGGACTTTCTTTGATACTTACTTGGTTCTCATTTTTCTCCAGCGATAGGTCAAGGGGCTGCTCTTGCTGAACATATTTTGCATTTTTAAATTGTGGTCAAAGGAGCACAGAGGGTAAATCAGAGACATTATCAACCATTCAGGGCCAATCCACGCCTGAACCAAGGGTGTCACTTTCCTGCATAATTATATGTGCGATGAAACGTAGAAAGGGCTTGTCTGCCCCCGTGCCCTTCTGGTTCTGTCTCCTTCCTTGTTGACTTTTCGACTCACTGGCTTGAATAAACTCTTCTTACAGGGACGAAAGGGCATTTACTGGACGTCCTCTCCCTGGGTATTCATCTAAGCAGGGGGAAAATGTGTACAGATGAAAGATAAACAGAGATACCAGGGTGTACTAATCGAGGCTGGGCCTGTAACATCCCTTCCCACCATCTGTCTCCGCCAGTGGCCAGCGCTGGTTGCAGGCTTCTGGCAGATGAGGTCCTAGAGATCAAAGGTGTCCACATATGCCATGTTGGCCAGGATTAAAGTCGTGCCTTGGTGGGCAGACTCTAGGGAGCAAGAAGCCTGACCCAGCAATTTAGGCGTCCTGCCATGGTACAGAGAGAGAGAGAGCTCTCTGGCTTCTATTCTTGTAAGGGCACCAATCCTACAGGATCAGGTCTCACCTTATGACCCTAATGTACCTTAATTGCTTTTTTGGAGACCCCAGCTCTAAATTCAGCCACACAGGTGTTAGGACTTAAACTTTGCAGGGGTGTGTGGGGGAGACACAACTCAAGTCATGGTACCAGGGGTTTGTGGGCAGGGTGACAAGAAACACTTTAAAATTTATTTTTCGATTCCCTAAGAGAAAACTTTGTGTCTCCCCCCGCCCCAGTACTCTGACATCAGATTTGGGAGGCAGGGGTTGGATTTCCCATACCAGGAAATTCTCTAAATTGCAGTGGATGCTGGTCTCTGCTGGTTCACCCACATGCTCCTGCGTGCATACAGTCTTACACTAAAGCTAATAGAACACGTCTTTCTGCCTAAATGTGCATTATTTCCACTTTAAGCTTGAGGGGCTGCTTTAGGACGTGATTTACATAGCCTTTCTAGTTTTCAAAAGAGGGGAAAAAAATCTGCAACACGTTTTGGCTGAAAGATACATGAGAATCTTCTAAGGCTTTTTAAGCACCCAGAACATAAAAGGGAAATTGTCCCGACAGAGGCGGAGTGGTTGATTCGGCCAATAATACATATAATATTGCATTCCAGAAATGTTAGTGCCTCCATGGGCAATCTCATCAATAGGCACAACTTTGAATAAAATACTTTGTTATTAAATAAAACCTCCTCATAGACAGGGACCATAAGGGCTTGCCGGGTCAGTCATTTGAGTTTGAAATCTCCTTTAATATGAATTTCCAGAGGATATTACAAAGGACCTACATAGGCAATAAAACATTGTGTGAAGCAGCTAAATATGCATTTCTGCAATGGGTCTCCTTAAATGTCCATAAATACATATGCATGAGGCACAGATAACACGCTTGCTTCTTCCTCACTCTGGAAAGCAGGTTTTGGGGGGATGCTGCAACAAGCCTCCACCTCTTCACTGCAGTCACCCAACCAAAGCCCAGCTCAAATATTCACGAGGAAACAAGCAGCCCTTGTCTTGCAGGATGGGGACCTAGGGTCACTGGACACAGCAGATAGCTGCTTTGTCTTTCTGCAAGGAAGGGGCCCTAAGCCCACAGTGGCCTGGTCAGCCCACCCCTAGGAACTGGCTGTGTTTCTCATTTCCACCTTCTCCTTGCATGAGCTCCAGAGAGAGGCCAGTGTGTCTGTGAAGCATCTCTTTCTAGCACAGCGCCCTCAGCACCCTCGGCAAGTCACTGCCTCCCCGCTTCTCCAAATATGCGTATGTGTTTTTTGGGGGATGGCAGTGTATGAGGCTCCTGTGGCTGCCTTAACAAACAACCACAGATTTGTGACTTAAAACAACACAGTTTAGGAGGCCAGAGTCCAAACCCAAGGTATTTGCAGAACTGACTTCTCCTGGAGGCCCTGGGAGCCTCTCTCGGCTGCTGGTGATCCTTGGTGGTCCCTGGTTATAATGGCATCCCTGCAGTCTCTGCCTCCATCTTCACAGGGCTGTCTTCCATCTGAGTGTCTCTCTCTTCTTCTTATAAGGTCCTCAGTCACATTGGATTGGCCCACCCTGCTCCAGCATGACCTCACCTTGACTAATGACATCTACAATGACCCAATTTCCAAGTAAGGTTGCATTCTGAGATGCTGGGGATTAGGACTCCAACATATCTTTTCAGGGGACACAACTCAACCCATAACAGATGTTTTTTTTTTACTCTGTCGAGGTTGCAATCATGCTTTCAGAACCAGAGATCCATTTATTCAACTTGTCCATAATAATTAAGCACCTGCATGGTATCATGCTGAACTCAGGAATTTAATGGGGAGTAAACGGAGAGTATGCACCTGCTGGAGGCAGCACCAGACACAGGTGAGGATGGAGGGGTAGGGGAGGGGGATGGAGGGCTTGATATGGAGCTTGAACCAAGGAGGTGACAGCGGGCTTGCCTTAGCCAGAGAGCAGAAAATGGAATCAAGAGACCCTGAGGCAGACTAAGTCATGGAGACAGAGCACAACCCAGCAGGTGCAAGAATGTTCACAAACACAGCACTGCCTGAGTGCATGCACACTCCAGCAAGGACGAGGAAGGAAAATACAACTCAGTGCAGCAGGAGCTGGAGCCAAGCCCCACCACCATGCCTTGCTGGTGGGAACAGTGGTCAGCAAAGACTTCCGAGAAGACCATTTAGTGGAGAGCTCTCCTCTGGCAAGCTGCCATGGAGGACGTGTCCTAAAGCACCCATCACACCTGTGTCACGTGTGGAGGGCTCTGGTGGGGGCAGCATTCCTCTGGGGGCTGAAGAGCTGCTGGTCACCTACATATTCAGCAACCAAGGAGCAGTTGAAAAATTTGGGATGCTCACATTTAAATTATGGTTTAAAAATGACTTAAGTAGTGGGACAATGGCTACCATATAATACGAGCAGAAAAATTCTAGAGTAAAACTGTACTTCAGCATGTTTTCAGTCTATGGGGAATATTTCCAATCTAACAGAATATTATGCAGAAAATGCTGATGACAAAATTATTGATGATGGGATCCCAAATGGAAGTCTTTGTGTGTGAATATATATGAGTTACACAGGTGTGCATATATTTAGAAAATGGAGTGAAACAAAATACACCAAATTGCTAACAGCAATCGTTTCTGTTTGGCAGTGCTTTGGGTCATATTTAAAGGTTCACTTTTTTGTTTTTACATACTTGTAATGTGGCTTCGTGGAAGAAACTGGGAGGAAAATATGTACTATTTTAGAGCATTCAAGAGTAACATAGACCATGGGATATCCTCTTCCTTAGGCCTCTTTGCTGTGGGAGACAACCTCCCCACTTTTGCTCTGGGAGCCAGGTCTTCTCCGGGGATGGAGTGCTGGCTGCCAAAACAGCACACTCCACGGACTGCCTTCTGGATCTAACAGCTTGCTCTTGCTCGGTGGGACCACCTCAGGCATCCACTGGCACCTGCCCAGGTGAGGAGGCATGAAAGCGCAAGGAAATTTGGAATGAAAGGTGAGAACAAAAAAGGGGCAGTAGGAGTGTGCATGTGCACGCGTGCATGTAAGAAGGGCGTGTGAACCAGAGACTGAGTCCAGGCTGATTCGTCTGGACATAAGGAGGACAACTCCTATCTCCAGGGACCATCAATCTGGCCATTTTCACCGGTACTTAATCCCCCTTAGAGCAACACAAATATTTTAGCATTTTCAATATATATTTTAAGGGTCTGGCTTGAAAACCCAGAAGCCAGGAAACCTGGGCTGAGGCTGAAATGCTCTTTGCAAGCAGGTCTGGGGCGTGCAAACGACATGAATTATACCCACCATTACCTCAAGACACGCTGCTCCGAGTTGGCATAAAATTGCCCATTTCCTGTGGTGATATAAGGGCCTTATTCTCGACGCTCGGTCGATATCAGGAGCTACTATTTTGTGCCTGACACATTGGTCATTTTAATCACCCTGGCCTCCGTATCTGGGCCATGCCCCACTCTTCTGTGGCCATATTTCTGACTCTGTCTGCAGTTTCCACCTCCTGGGGCCTTTGGACTGGCTCATATTATCCAGGAAAGTTGAGGGCCCCATCCCTCCAGGGCATGTCAAGAAATGGAGGAAACTTTATAAAAAGATGGAATACATAACAGCATAGTCAGGTGGTGAGGACTTGGGAGATGTAACAGGGGGAGGAACAAGGTGGCTCTGAGCAGGTCCCACACTGAGCAGTTCCCACACGTGTGTGCATGCGTGTGCATGTGGGTGCATGCAGCTGTGTGTGTGTGTGGGGGCATATGCATGCACACTCCACCCCCAGCACACAGACACTTCTCCCCTCCAGCTTCCTGATTTCCTAGGAACTCAGTTCACATTCATCCCCACTGAGGTAGAGGGATGGATGCGGATCCCCTTACTGTCCTTCCCCATCAGTTCTGCTCTAATGCTGGCTTTGCAGACAAGACTTTGTTCCAATGTGCTTAGGGAGCAATCGGAGCAAGATTCAACCCCAAATTTTGGGTTTCCTTATGTGTGATTCTGTCTGGAAGAAACAGGGGGATGCAGAGAATGCAGCTGCGTGCAGTTCTCTGTGCCCAGCTGAGCAGAGCCATTTAGGAACACACCTCAATATCCATGTCCACCTCCACGTGCCGCATGTGTAAGGAGACACGCCCGTCCGTGGCAGCTGGTACAACTTCCCGTTTGACTTCAGACAACCTTCCCTCCACCCACTCAGTAACTCAGGAGCTGCAGCTCCACAACCCCCACATCCACAAGCCACCATAGGGCTCCTCCAAGGTGAGGAGGATTTTCTGTGGATTTTCTACCCACAGAACAGAGTGCTCCCATGTTTATTCGGCCTGTATCTCATTGCATGCATCACTATCCAGGTTCCTGACTCTTGTCCCAGACCCCATTCCCCATGAGCCCTGTGGGTTCTGCATAGGCCTGAACTGGTGGGAGCATAGATGTTGCCTTACAGCAGAATTGACCATACTTTCATAATTCTTTGATTCAGGAGAGGTTACGAGCAAAATCTGAGTTCTCTGTGGCATTTCATGCCCCAGGAAGATGTGGGGATGGTGCTGGAGAGACACTGGAGAGCTGAATGACCAGGACCTCTCTGAAGGATGAAGATAAATGGCTTATAGTCAAGGATTTGGGGTTGCTTGTATCCCTTTGGGGTCCTTTGTATCCCCCCAAAGGTGGTACCCACATCCCAATCCCTGGAATCTGTGAATGTTTTCTTATGGCAGAAGGAACTTGTCAGATGTGACCAAGGTAAGGACATCGAGGTAGGGAAATTACCCTGGATTGTGTGGGTGGACACTAAGTGTCACCTGAAGGGCCCGTGTGGACAGGGCAGGGGAAAAATGGACCAGAGAAGGATCAATGTGACCTGAAGCCAGAGGCTGCAGGGCTGGCTTTGAGAAGGAGGGATGAGGTCAGAGACACAGAAAAGGCAGGGATCTGATTCTCCCCTGGAGCCTCCAGAGGGAACTTGGCCCTGCTGACACCTTGATTTTGGCCACGTGAGAATGGTTTTGGATTTATTTTTGGATTTATGACCTCCAGAACTACAAGAGAATAAATGGTTGTTTTAAGTCCCCAACTTTGGGATAATCTATACGGCAGCCACGGGAAACTAATATATAAGCTTTTTTGATGAGGTTCAGTCTTGGAAAGAGCCTGAAGCTGGAGGCAGGAGGGCAGATCTCAATCTGGGACAGTTTGCTGGGTTTCTCTGCTTCTTGGGTGTCACAGCGTCAGAACAACTTTGGCAGGAGATGTAACTGCTCTATGACAATCTGGCCTTTCTGGGTTGCTTGAAGAATTCTATGAAAAATGTCACAGTAAGTGGCACCCCCAGTGTCTGACCCAGAGAAGGCAGGTGACACAGTTGGGATTTTCCTTCTTTCTTCGAAGACACCTAACCCTGGCTCCCACCCACCCCCTTGCCCCACTCCTCGTCGTGCAGCTCAATGCCATGGATTTCTCCTGAACCAACCCCCACCCCAGGCCTGGACACTCCCGCTCCCCAGACTCCAGCTGGCCCCTACCCCATGCAGCTCCACCCGCCCGCTCTGGCCCACCAGGCGCTCCTCAGTATCACCATTACCATAACCCAGAAAAGTGCTTTAGGATGCAGTTTGCAGGAGAGACATTACCCGAGATAAGGTCTGATGGCATTGGGCTGCTTTTCCTAGCATTCATCTTCCAAATGCCATTAATCAACTGTGCTGTTCTCTGAGGAGGACAGACGCACAGCAGCACTGGCTTCCATTAAGGACAGCGTCATCACCGCTGGCTGGGTTACTTTCTGGGCTGCAGCTCAGAATAGCCCAAATCCTATCTAATTTGGGGAGTGTGCAGGTTGGTGCGGGGTGTGTGTGGTTGTCCTGAGCCCCTGAGCTCTACCCTGGAAATTTCAAAGCACTCGGTTTACCTGCTTCCTACAAGGTTTGGGAACTGGGGAGGGGGTGGGGTTGCCAACCAATGTCCTTGGTGGGAAATAAGGTGCAAACAGGACAGACAGCAGGACACGGGCCATGGTTCTTGTGGAAGGTGAGGTATGCAGACTGGACCCCACACCAGTGCTTGATCATGCTGGGGCAAGGATTGTGTTCTAGGACCTGCAGATTGTCCTGACTAGTCAGTCCCATGAATGGATTCATTGTCAACTGACCTTTTACCAGGTGACACGAGTAAGGCACACCCTTTATGATCCAGGGCTGTATATCTGGAGGGGAGACCAGGAAGTCATCCCTCAGTGAAGAGACAGCTGAACCCGTATCCAGGTCCTCGCGGAGACACTCATGTAACAGGAAGCTCTGGTGATCTCTTGCTCTTGAAACACACCATGCTGGACAAGGAGGACACCTTAGCCAGGAGCATCCTTAACCCATGCTGATCTCAATGCTCCCAGAATGAAGACAACAGAATTAGTTGATAAAAAAAGAAAGAGGCAGGAATACTTATTATTATATCTAGTTTGTGTGATTATTCCTGGCGTATAGCCTCCTGATTTCAAGTATCTTGTGCCCTTGTGAGCACCTTTTAAAGGGGCTGTAAGACAGGGCATGGTGAGTAGAGACCATTGGAATCCCCTATACAGGATGAAGGAAGCAGCCTCCCCAGTGTTATGCACAGACTGTGGGCTTCATGGCTGATTTCCAACGACAGACTCACACCAGGATTCCAGGAGCCCCACACCCTAGCTGTACCCTGAAGGTGCCACCGGCGTGTCAGGTCTGGAGAAGATCACCTGGGAAGTGTGAGCAGGGGAGGGGAAGCAGTGGTTCCTACTCACACACCATTTAATTCTTCATGCTGACACTTAGCCATGTAACTGAATAGGCAGGCAGTTCATTGTTTCATCCGCATCCAGAGGAGGTGAGTATTCCGGATGACCGAAGATTTGTTTGTATGTCCTCACCAGGACACACGTGTGGGAGGGACCTGGCTATGTACACTTGGGTGAGTAGAGCAGATACTTTGGGCCAGATTCAAAGAGGTGAGTAAGGTCAGGATGGTCTGAGGCCAGAGCCTTGTGAAGAGGACAACAGGGAAGGGAGAGCAAGCAAGAAAAAAAATCAGGAAAGGGTTTCTGGAAGAACCGATGTCTGAGTTGAGGGTGGAAACTGGTCTGGGCAAAGACAAAGGGAGACTTTGGAGTGAGATACCACACCCCATGGAGACCCCTGAGAGTGTGGGGTCCTGCCTCAGCTTGCAAAGATGGATGGGACTCGGGTAGGGGGGCATGGATGCTTTCTGTGCATGAGGGGGTGATCGATAGAACCTACAATGGCTCCTCCACACTCCAAATGTCCTATGTGTTGTTAAAATTCTCCTCTTTGCCACACCACGGAAAATCACCCCAATGAAGACATTTTCTGAAATGCCCCAGAAGGTAATCTGGGCTCTGACATGGCGCCGCTTTGTGGGAATGGAGCAGGTGGGTTTCTTTTAAGTCTAGGAGATATGAAGCTGCATTTAGAAGGTGGTGGGGCTGGACCCAAGTGGGAAGCATGCCAGTGGGGATAGGAGAGCTGGTGTGCCACCCTGATGGAGACCTGATGAAGGAGGCACATGGTGGCAGTCTTGCTGGGAGGTGGGCGGGGGGTTGGTCAGACTAACAGCTGGTAGGAGCGAGAGACTCAGTGACATGCAGTCATGCAATGTGGAGTCAACTGGCCAGACTGGCTGTTGGCAAAGTTCGATTTTAAAATCAAGACTCCTCCACCCAAAAAAGAAATGAGAACAAGGTGCATCCAGAAGGAAACTGTTTAACTGTGGCATTTCAGTCACCAAGAAGGACAAAGGAACAGAGGACAGGGCTGACAGGCTTTCCCCCATGCCACCATATCACCGCTCAAGGAAAGCCCACCATGGTCTACCAGCTGGCTCACCTGTGCACCAGCCCTAGAGGCTAAAGGCTGAGGTGAAAATATTGGCATTTATTCCTGTCTGTACACCCAAATGTGGTGGTCTTTCCCTCTGATCTGCTCCTGGGGAGCAAAATACTAACCTCAAACATCCATCTTGTAAGAAAAGAGCTACTGCTCAGAACCAAAGAATCCTTATCCCAGTGGAAATCTGATGCAATGGGTCTTGGCCGACCTCAGGGCCCCCCGATTCCACCTGGCCGTGGACTGAAAGTCCATTCCCCAAACCTGACTTCCGCTCCAGTGCAGTGCTGCTTGGAAGTGATTAGACCATGAGGGTGGGTCCCTCATGGAAAGGGTTAGTGCCCCTGTAAGGGGACCTCAGAGAGCTCCTTGGTCCCTTCCACCTGTGAGGATATGTCCTTCCATCACCTTGACCTTGGATAGACTCTGGTGGCTTGTAAGGCTCCCATCTGTGGTGCTCTGTTATAGCTGGTGGATACACACCGCTCCCCTTGCTGCAGATAAGCCTGGTTCCTGGTCTCCCCCAGAGCAGCAGGAAGGAATCTCATGAGGTGAGTTCTGACCACAAGGGAGCAAACCAACTGAGGGCATGATCCCGGGATCCATAGAGCTTCTGTGGGAGGATCAGATTTCTATTTTCTGCAAAGCAGGAAGTCTTTCACTCCTAAGAGTTTCTAACATTATTCACAGTCAGGCCCAGCTGTTGGCTGGGCTCTGGGCATTGGGGACAATCTGGCTTTGGCCAACAACATCGTATGCAGATCAGTGTCTCTCCCAGGTTTCAAACAGGCGAGATCAGGCACACATGTGTGATGTGTGCACACATGTGTGCACCCACTTAGGACGCCAGCCCACCTGGAACGGGCTTTGTGACTGGTCTCCTGCCTGTGGCTTTGGTCTTGGGGCTTCAGCCTCCCCTCCAGAGCTGTCTTCCTTTCCTAGGACCCTGAGGAGAATTGCAGAAGTAAATCAGAACTAGGACGTGGAACAGGGGGACAGGCTGTTCTCCTTGCTCACTGCTAAGCAGAGATTTATCACCTTGGAGACTCGGCTACAGATGGTGTCCACTCAGCATCCTTCTGCCTGCATCTGGGGAACACACACATGGCTCCTGTAGCCTCCCCAGAACCAGGGGACCCATTGTCGGAGCAATTAAGGACAGCATTCTGTTGTAAGGTAAGGGAATCCAGCCACCTTGCAACTCTCATCCCACGAACAGAGCAAGCAAGCCTTCCAGCCTCCTCTGTTTCATTCAGCTGGAAAACCACTGCTGGTTCAGTTGTAAGCTTCGGATTGTGTGTGTGCACATTTATTTATTTATTTATTTATTTTGTTTCCCAGAAAAGGGAAACCACCACAAGATGCAATTTAACTTGTAATTTTATTTGCTGTGGAGTAGCTTAAGCAATGATTGTATTTGATGTGGAGTTGAAATGCATAAAGAGATAAATGGCTTAATTTGAATCAATATTAATTTAGTGCAATTTACTTTTAACTTTACTTCACAGCAAATGAAATTACTCTGCTCAGGAGTCATTTGAAAACTTTTTCCCTGCTCAGAACACTGAGCTGAACTGGCAGGACTGTTTGCTGGTGGAGGTGCCAGGCTGACGGCTGATGAGGACACCGTGTCTGATATGAGGAAAACACTCAGGGCAGGATCCGGGAACCCACTTCCCCCACCCCATCCTACTAAGACAATTCTCCCCAAAAGAAAGTGGGGTTTGGAAACTTGGGACAGAGGAAAGAAGACAGCCATTGACGCCCAAGGCTACCAGATGTTACCACGGCTGTGTTTCCCATCGTGGAAATGCGCTCTGTGTTGGTTTCCTGGGGCAGCTGCTGCAGCAGCTGCCCATCGACTGGCAGCTTCAACAACCCAGCTTTAACTTCTCGTGGTTCTGGAGGCTGGAAGCCAGTGATCCAGAGTGGGCAGGGTTGGCTCTCTTGATGCCTCTCTCCTTGGTGTGCAGACTGGCATGTCCTCGCTGTGTCACCACCGTGGTCGTCCCTCTGCCTGTGTCTGTGTCCTAACCTCCTCATCTTAAAAGGTCACCAGTCAGATGAGACCAGGGTCTGCCCTAGTGACCTCATTTCCTTTTACTTTTCTCCCAAAGATTTATTTATTTGTTTAAGAAAGAGAGCAAGTGAGCATGCATAAGCGAGGGGAGAAGCAGAGGGAGAGAATCTTCAAGCAGATTTCCCTCTGAGAGCAGAGCCCAATGAGGGGCTCAATCCCATGACCATCAGATCATGATTTGGGTGAAATCAAGAGTTGGGTACTTAAATGACAGAGCCACCCAGGCACCCAAATCTCATTTTCCTGTAATCACTTCTGTAAAGATTCTGTCTCCAAATACAGCCAAGTTCTGAGATGCTGAGAATAGGGACATGAATATATGAATTTGGGTGTGTGTGTGGCCCAAATTATCCCATAATAGACTCACTAGGCTCACTCCTTCCTCTAGGAGAAGGGAGGTGGATTTAGGATCTCGGATCTCATGTTGCTCCCATGTGCAACAGCTTCTTTTGAGAAATTCACAGAACCAGGTAAAGATCCCAGAATCTCCCTCTGATGGCGTCACCCATGTGCACAGACCCCATGCAGCTGGGTGGGATAGAGGACACCACACAGTGGCTACAGGGAGAGGCTACAGGGCATGTGGCATTGTGTGCTCTGTACGAGGATGGGACCAGGAGGCACATTGTTACACTCATTCTATAGTTGAGAAAAGTCGCTTTTCAGGAAGTAAGATGCCCCCACGTCCCTGCCCACTGCCTTCAGGATGAGGGGCTGCATTGGGAATCACAAAGATAATCCTGTCTTCCACAAAAAAGACATGAAGCATCAGACCCATCTGGCCAAAGGATCCCCTTCTCGGCGCCCCTTCCTGTGAGTCAAGGAGGGGCGGAAACACTCATTCAGTGATTCGGATTTTACCTGTTTTATCTGTTACCAAAAGTCTTCTGCAGACCCTTAAGCCACGGCATTCAGATTCTTAAAATGAACGAATTGATAAGGAGAAAGCCATGTGCTCAGAAAATCAAGTTTCTGCAGAGAATCCATGGGACAAAGCCTGATTTTGTGGAAGCCATCAAGAGAGGTGACCCCACCCCCACCCAGGCCCCACTCTAAATACCCACATGACAGGAAATGGGGAGAAGCTCTGAGGTGATGGGTCCTCCATGCATGAGGAACCAGAGCCCACGGATTGTCAATAGACAGGGAACTGCACCCCCCACCCCCGCCACCTTGCCAGCTGAATGGGGGGAAATTTGGTGAGTGTTTAAGATCTTTCCAAGCCAGGCGGTTCCAGTTCTCCAAAAAAGCCAGTTCCTGGCCAGGACTCAAGAGGTCCAGGAAGCCAGGACACCAAATCTTTCTCACCTCAGTTGGTGGGACCAGCCCACTGAGGTCTTTCCTGAACACCCCACACTGGCCTCAGGGTCTTGGCAGGGGACATTCACCCTCAAGCAGCAGGGCCTCCCTGGGCACCAGGACAAAATTGCAACCTTCCCACCATGCACACTCACCTGCTTGCCTGCATTGCTATCTTCCTTGGTGCTTGGCACTGCCCAACCTTGCAAATATCCTACATCCCCACCTTGTTGCTTGTTAGAATGTAAGCTCAGGAGGGCAGGGAACTTCATCTAGGTTTCCCATGGCTGCATCACCAGGGGCAGCGGCACAAGGTAGGTGCTAACAGAGCAGGTAAGGACAGGCCTGGAGACAGATGCCCCAGGTGCAAAGATGCTGAGGTGTGACAGCCTCTGACAGAGCGCGTCTGAGCCAGGCCTACCAGAGACATCATTTTCCCTTGAGGAAATACATTCTGATTTTCATCACACTGGTGAGTGGGAAAATACGATTTTTAAATACAGATGCTCAGTTTATAGCCAACTTTATTGGAATATTTCTGTTCAGTAAATTAATTTGCATCACATAGCATTTTAGTGGCGGGATATGATTTCTGAGAATACTTAGAATTCCGTGGGCGGTCTCCTATTTGCTTAGATACACGTATATGTCCACATTTTTTTCTTGATAGGGAAAGATAGTTCTAATCAAATCTTGGCAATGTACAGATAAAAACGTTTCTTTAATTGGACTCCATCAGCCATCATGTAAAGGTTTGGGATTTGACTGGTGATTCAGGGCAAGTCTGGGGTCGGTTGGTGTCTTACCCTGGTTGATTTGTCCAATTCTAATTGGCATCGGGAGAATTACAACCCTCAAAGGGTCTGATGAGAGGATATAAACCATTTCCTTCTGATATTTTATGCTGAAAGTTGATGGTGCAAAATTTAAGCTCCCCGAAGCCTGACAACTCGTTTGCAATAAATTCTAGAAGGAGAAAATAATGACTCTGGGACGTTGCCTCGTCCCATACAAGCATTATTGCTTTACTTGTTCCAAACCACGGCTGTGGGGATGCATGCACGCAGTAAGTGACGGTCGGCTGGGCATCTCCTGGACCAAAAACAAGGTCCCAGTGCCCTTGCTTCTAATTCGGAACTGACATCTTTCAGAGGATTCATCCCCTGGGGGCCCAGATAAATTGCTGCCCAGAATCAGCCTGTGGACACGGTCTCTTTCTTGTTCTTTCTGAGAGAGGCAGAGAACTCAAAGGCTGTGCTATCATTTGGACCCACACAATACGGAGTCTCCATAACCACATCACTATATTGGCAGGCAACCCGCAGATAATGTGTTTTCTAAATTATGCCATACAATTGGTATTTTCACACTTTTTTTCAAATGCAATTTCAAAATTAAATTAGGCTGGATGTGTACAGGATTGTGGTGGACGATATTCAATGTGGACAGCAGCCAGTTTCTTCTCAGTCCACGTAGAAGGGACAGAAAACTAATTAACTTCCTAGAGCTCCAGGACTGGGTCTGTGTGTGCCGATCCGCCCACCCGTCTCCCCGCTCACCACGACCCTGCCTTTCTCAAGGGTGCAGTGGCCTCTGCGGGCTTCAGAGCAAACCCACTCTCCTTCTTCACCACTGAGAGAATGGATGGATGAAAGGTGAAGTTGGGGCCAGTGAACAGCTATTTGGGTCCTCCTGAATCTCTTCCCCTTTCCCACAGCCCTGGCCTCGGGCATGAGTCTAGACTCTGTTGATCAATTCACTAAGGCTCCACTTTGCGTTATAAGGTCTCACTTATTTGCTAAGATTTTGCATTAGAAAATTCATCTTTACAATGAAGTAGTGTGTTTCCTCAAGTCCCCAGGCACTGTCTCCTAGGGAGCCCTCATCCACATACTAGCTTATCATTATCCTGGGCACATAGTAGGACCTTCCAAGTCATACCAGAAACAGCCTATGAGCTCTGACTCTGCAGACAGGTGTGTTAGTCTCTGTGGGGGACACAAAATCATACCGTTGTAAAGCCTGTCCCCTGGGAGCTTATAGCTGGAAGGGAGTGGTAGACAAGCTCTCTGATACACAGCACAGGAGAGACTAGCCAGCACAGGCACAGTACCCAGCACAGGATAAAGTACGCAACACAGGACAGAGTTAACCAGCATAGGATAAAGTACCCAGCATAGGACAGAGTTACCTAGCATAGAATACAGTACCCATCACAGGGCAGAGTTATCCAGCATAGGATAGGGTACCCATCATAGGATAGAGTTACCCAGCATAGGACAGAGTACCAGCATAGGGTAGAGTTCCCAGCATAGGTTAGAGTACCCAACATAGGACAGAACCCAGCATAGGACAGAGTACCCAGCATAGGATAGAGTACCCAGTATAGGATAGAGTACCCCGCACAGGACAGAGTACCCAGCAAAGGACAGAGTAGCCAGCATAGGATAGAGTACCCCGCATAGGACAGAGTACCCAGCAAAAGACAGAGTACCCAGCATAGGATAGAGTACCCAGCATAGGATAGAGTACCCAGTATAGGATAGAGTACCCTGCATAGGACAGAGTACCCAGCAAAGGACAGAGTACCCAGCATAGGATAGAGTACCCCGCATAGGACAGAGTACCCAGCAAAGGACAGAGTACCCAGCATAGGATAGAGTACCCAGCATAGGATAGAGTACCCAGTATAGGATAGAGTACCCTGCATAGGACAGAGTACCCAGCAAAGGACAGAGTAGCCAGCATAGGATAGAGTACCCCGGATAGGACAGAGTACCCAACAAAGGACAGAATACCCAGCATAGGAAAGAATACCCAGCAAAAGATAGAGTACCCTGCATAGGACAGAGTACCCAGCAAAGGATAGAGTACCCGGCATAGGATAGAGTACCCGGCATAGGATAGAGTTATCCAGCACAGGAAGAGCACCCTCATAGGCAGAATGTAGGATACCCAGACTGGGTGGAGTAATAAGTATAGTTGGAGTACCCAGAAAAGAACAGGGTCCCCAGGAGTAGAATACCTTACATAGGATAGAGTTACCCAGCACAAGGCAGACTACTCAACACAGGATAGAGTACTCAGTCCAGGAAGAGGACCCAGAATAGGCAGAGTACCCAGTAGAGGATAGAGTACCCAACACAAGCAGAGTACCCAGCACAGGACAAAGTACTGAACATAGGGCCAAGGGGGTTAAGAGCTGTGGGAACATTCCAGAGACTTTTTCCTTTTTCTTTTGAAATTCCTTACCACAACCTACCAAAGAGATAACACTTTTTGAAAGTAAAATTCATATAGCATAATATTCTCTGGGTCAATTATCTTAGAGTGAAGAGTGCAGCCGTTTTTAGAACACTGGTGAGGCTATGCAACCATCACCGCTAGTTCCAGAACATTTAGTCTCCCCAGAAAGAAAAGCTGTACCCATTGGCCATCACTGCCCATTCTTCTCTCTCACAGAGCCTGCAAGACTAGTCCCTTGTCCGTATGAATCTATTTTGGACATTTTCTATAAATGATCACACAGTCTGTGGCCTGTGGGCTCTGGCTTCTCTCACTCAGCAGGATGTCCGCAGGGCTCACTCTTGCTGCAGTGGGTGTCTGCACTTCCTTCCTTCTCATGCTCGAGCGATGGCTTTGGTGCATGGACCCACCACATTTTGATTGCTCATGACACGGTCATGGACATTCTGGTTGCTTCCGTATTTGGCTATCGTGAATGTGCAGCTATGAACACGCATCACATGTTTCTGTTTGAAGATGTTTTGAGGTCTTGAGCATATACCTAGTAGCAGGTCCTGCAGTAATTTTGTGTCTAGCTTTTTAAGGACCTGCCAACTCTTCAACATATGAGGCTGTCACTCTCTCCAACAGCCTGGCCAACACTCGTTAGTTTTTAAACTTTAAAAAAATCGTTACATCTGTTCTCTTTAAAGAGGGAGAGAGAGAGGGAGGGGGAGCTTCCTAATGGGGATTTTATTTCTTACCTCTTAGTTCCTCACACTTGATCTGTGATACATTGAGACTGGCCCAACTTGGTCTGGAGAGGGGTCATGGGGCAGGAGTGGTTGAGGGCGCTGAAGACTGCTTTGTTGTGGGCAGAGCAGCAGGTACAGCAAACTCACAGCACGTCAGAGAGCAGCCACCCAGTCCGGTGCTTCCTCGCCAAGCTGTGGGCAGAGAACATAGGGTGTCGTAACCCAGGCGGCTCTGCCTTCACAGCCTTGCTTGGATTCCACCCCAGCAGGAGGACAGAAGGCACACAAGGATGCTCAGAAGGCAGGTTGTCTGCAAGGCAAGGAGAGACTTCAGAAGGGGCCGACTCGGCTGGCAGCTTAATCTTGGGCTTCCAGCCTCCAGGGCTCTGAGAAAATCAGTTTCTGTTGTAGAAGCACCCCTCTGTGTGACGTAATGTAACAGCCCCAAAAAACTAATTCAGCATGGTACACGGAGGTATCAGTTTCCCCTCGGTCCCTGCATCGAGCCTCAGGAGGGACCTGCCCAGGGGCAGCCAAGATTGGTGGAGGGTGAGTGGGGAGGGCATGTGGAGTGCTCTGACATCTTAATGCGTGGACTAGAATTATTTACTTTGAAAGTGGCACCATCATCTCCTCTTTCCAGCAGTGTCTTCCTATGGCCAATGGCCAAATGCAATCTAATTTTGACCCTACTCTCATCTCTATCATTTACTCTTAAGACACTGCCTTAAGACACGGGAAGCTTTACTCTGCTTTACAGGGAGGAATCTGGAGCCTAGAGTAGCCAGGGACCTACCCCAGATCACAGAGCACCCCTTAGCAAGCCTGGAGTGAGCTTGGAGAGGAGACACGGTGTCCTGAGCCACTCAGCCAGCAAGAACCAGCCCTGGAGGGTGTGGGGGGAGGAAGGCAGACAGAACCTTCCTCCCAGGTCTGAGCGATAAGCTATGCATTGCTGGCTTGAAGAGCAACTGAGATTTTTGCATAGACTGCTAAGGCCAGAACAAGTCTTAGTCTCTGACTTAATTAATTGTGCTGAGCTAGAGGGAACTAAGAAAGCACGCTCCTAGAGAGAGGGGGTTTTCCCTTTCTGCCACGGCTCACTAACAGTGTATCCAAGCACCATGCTGCACGTCTGCTTTCCAAACCATGGGCTTCCAGACTGAGTTCTTCTCAAGTGTGGATGTCAGTTATCCTGTTGACAGAGGTGATGCTGAAGAGGAATTGTATTGGGTATAATAAGATTATAACTACATTTATTTTCCTTACTGGGCAGAGGGATTAGGACCCCTGTTCTATTCATGTTTTAGCGCCCATTTAGCAGCTAGCTCATTTTGCAGCACAGAGTAGGCCAGTTACAAGTGTGTGCATAATTGAGTTCAGTTGGATGAAACCCCTTCAGCTGCCCATCAGTGGCCAGGGGACCCCAGCACTCAGAAAAGCATGAATGAGAAATGCAAAGGACTGGTTTGAGAATATCAAATTGCCTGCTCACAGAGCTGCTGCTCCACACATGATTTTTCTTTTTCTTTTCTTTTTTCTTTCTTTCTTTTTTTTTTTTCTAGTATGTTGGCATGGTCTAACATGGTCCTACTGTTGCCTCACTTCCAGCAGTAATGGATTGTTGAGCAGCCGTTCCGTTGTGTATTAAACACAGCACTTATCTTTCTGAAAAATGGGCAAGGACTTTGAACATTGATTTTTACCTTCAGGCTAAGGTTGTTTCTTTTGGGAAATAGTGGTAGAATAAAGAATGTTTTGATCTGTTTTGCATTTGCCTTAAAAAATAAAAATCACACCCAACACTTGGCAGCTCATTCGTTACATCTACCTTCTTCTTTTATTAGGTTGATGTACACATGGAGAAAGGGGCTTTGCTCCACAACGCATTCCCCCTTGTTCTGGAAAGGCCACGGGAAGGAGGGTGCCTGGATTCCTAATGATCACGGCATGTCGGGAAGGAGGAAAGCACAGCTGTGCAACACACAGACCCAGTGGAGATTCCCCATCTGTTGCTCCCATCCGTGGGACCTCGGCGAGGAACTTAACATCTTCCCAGGCTTCTGTTTATCACAAAACGAGCTGTGTGCTGGAACCAGCCTGGCAAGGCTGCTGTGGCATTATTTAACGTGAGACCATGTCTATAAAAGTACCTGGAACAGAAGAAAATGTGTTTTTAGCTGTTGCTGACATCATTCTTTCTAGGCTCTGAGATGCTAGGAGCTAAGAGTCCAGTGCAATCGAGGTTCCTGGCTACACCAGAGGCTTGTAGTGCAAGAGGCAGGTTGTCAGCCATGCCTAGGAAAAGCTTTTGGACTCATTAAAATGAGTTGGTGTGAAGCACATGGAAAGTCCCCTGGCCATTGTCCCAGTTAAGTAGACATGCTGTTTGTTAAAGGAACGGTGATTATGCGGATTCTACTGTATTAATAACAATAAATCTGAGTAATGTCTTGTGCATAGCCTCCTGCCCAATGCAATCACTAAGTCAGTGAAGTAATTATGCAAGCCTTCGTGCACAGGATCACAGAGCTCCCACCAGCAAATTTCTTCTATCTCAGCTGGGAAATGGTGCTTCTTTGGATGCACCTAGTGGCATGGCTAGCTTAGGACAGAAAGAGAATAAGCAAATCTCTTTTTTATTTCATTTAAAGGTAAGCTTGGACGAGCTCACCATGGAAATGGGAGAAAGGTGGGGGAGTGGCAGATGAGAACTCATTCCTTTAAAGAAAAAATCGCCTACCTTTCCATTTTCCTTCCCAACACACTTCCATCAAACCCGAAAGATACAGGAATTGATTTGTGTTTTGAATCATAACAGTAAATGCTTTATGGGAGACGTTTATTTGCTTATTCATTAGATTTACATTTACATAAAGAACATTTCTTTCAAAAGAGTGAAGCTATCGCCTATTAAGATTTTTAAAAAATAAGTGACAGCAAGTTTAGCTGCTAGAAATAAAAGAAGGTTATGCTGTATCCTGTTCTGTAGACAGAAGCTATGCAGGAAAATGTCCTGGTCCAGATATGGGGCTCAGGGAACAGAATGGTAGAAGCCTCTTCCACCAGAGCACCCTATCATGGCTAAACCAGCAAACAGGAAATCCCAGATATGGATTAGCAGTCTCAGTTGGGCAATTCTGGAAACACCAGATACAGGAAAGAAAAAGAAGCCAAAAGAAGCAATCTAAGACTTCCCTACTTCCTCCCTCCCTCCTTTTTAAATTTTGAATAGGAGCTGTAGTTGACAATGGTGCCAGATGAGAAAGGATGGGCCAATGGGAGGAAATGTCCAGTGGTCAGGAAGGAACCCAGGAGAAGGTAAGTGCTGTGGATAGGTTTCTGGGACATCATCATGGAAGGTTGGAGCTGAAGACACCACTGCAGAATAGAGAGAAAAAGAACAGAAAAGAAGATGGTGAAGTCGTGGTCCAGACATGGGAAGAGGATGAGGTTCTGGGTCAGTAAGGTGGGACATGGCTGCTGCAGGATCCTGGAGTCATGAGTTCCTAAGGAGGCATTGCAACAACAGTGCAGTAAGGGGAAGACGGAAACTTGAACAAGGCTTGTAAATTCAGCCATGGCCTTGGCATGCTGCCTCAGATGGGGTCTGGGTGGGCTCCGTGTGTTGAAATGGAGCACAAAGGGTTGGGTAGGAAGGGATGGAGGTGCACAGAAGTGGGGTTGAGGAAGGCCAGATGAACATTGGCACCATGATGCTTGGTCTGAAAAGTGCAGAGCGAGTCCCTGGGCAGCAGCTTCATGAAATACACAGTCTACTTAGGGGCTGGATTGAGTCAGAGATTCTGCAACTGGTTCACCCGGGAGCACCTTTCAAATGCAGGCTTTCAGGCCCCAGATCTGTGAATCAGAATCTGCATTTCAGTAAGAGCTTCAGTAAATTTACAGGCACCTGAGATAGCTCTGGTTTAGACCATTCATCTTAAAAGATGACCATGAAAAGAGAGAGGCTGGAAAGCAGAGAGAGGAGAAGGTAAACAAAAGAACATGCTATTTTTTTAAAAGATTATTTATTAGCACGGCAAATATAAATAAACACCGTCTGTGCGTGTCGAGACAGCCCTGAGTGAGACAGGCTGGTCTCTGGTTACTCAGAACTTCCTTTCCAGGGTGGCAGCAAGCCGCACACACATATGTGGAAGGGAAGGTGTCATGAACAATAAAGGCAGACAAGGCAATGGGAAGGATTTGGGGGTTCTGCAGTGGATATCAGCAATGACATTTGAGCCAAGACCCAAAACACAAGGTGTTAGTTATGGATCTAGAGAACATCTAGGGGTGACAGCATGTGTGAAGCCCAGGCACAGAGGGAGCCAATGTTGCTAAGACTGGAAGAATATGGTCAGAGAACTTGGACAGACATTTCTCCAAAGAAGACACAGATGGTCACCGGACACGTGGGAAGATGCTCAGCAACACTCACTGTCAGGAGAATGCAAATCCAAACCACAGTGAGACACCACCTCACACCTGTCAGGATGGTCATTATCAGAAAGACAAGAAGTAGCAAGTACTGGGGAGGATGTGGGGAAAGTGGGACCCGCTTGCACTGTTGGTGGGAATACAAGCTGGTGTAGCCATTCTGGAAAACAGAGTGGAGGTTCCTCAAAATATTAGGAGTACAACTACCCTACAATCCAGCAATCCCAGTTTTGGGTATTTATCCAAACAATTAAATCAGGATCTCCAAGAGATGTCTGCACTCCCATGTTTACTGCATCATGATTCACGACAGCCAAGATATGGGAACAGTTCCAATGTCCATTGAAGATGAATGGATAAAGAAAACATGGTGGATATATGCACATGGAGTACCATTCAGCCCTGGGAAAAGGAAATCTTGCCATGTGCAACAACACAGATGGACCTGGAAGACTTTACGCTAAGGGAAATAAGTTAGACAAAGACCAATACCACACGATCTCACTTGTAAGTGGAATCTAAGATAGTCAAGCATATAGAAGCAGAGGGTAGAATGATGGTTGCCAGGGGCTAGGGGAGAAGACAAGGGGAGATGCTGCTCAACAGGTAAAAAGTTTTAGTGATGCAAGAGGAAGGGGTTCTAGATGTCTCCTGCACAGCACTGTCTATTGTTAGCAACCCCGTATTGTGCACTTTAGAATATATTAAAGGATTTATCTCATGTTGAGCATTCTTACCTAAAAAAAAAAAGAAGAAGAACACAAAGAAATTTCTAGAGGTGATAGATATGTTTAGGACCTTGATTACAGTGATGGCACTGTGGGTATTGGCATACGTCCAAACTCATCAAGATGTGTGCGATTGTTTGTATATCAATGATGCTTCCATAAACAATTTTTTAAATTGCAGGCAGGTGGAACTGGAGCATGGGAAGGGGGCAGAGGGGCCATTGGTGATGAGGTTGGGTGGAGAGGCTAAGACCTCCTGGTTTACAGATGAGGGTTGTGGATCTCAGCCTACAGTTGGGTCGACTGGGCCACAGCACTACCTGTGGTGAGGTGAAGACAAGCCAGCCAGGGCAGGAGGGATAACAAAGATCCTGGGACAAAAGTTTGCTGCATGCAGGAAGAAAAACTTTCCAGAAAGACGATTAGGGATTGCATTGCCTCTCAATAAACTGGTGATCATCCCCCCTTTCCAAAGCAATCACTCAGGAAATTAAGTACGGAAAAAAAAAAAAAAAGGAGAGCGGGGAGACATATGGAATACAGATTGTTTTAGGGGGGAAACTTTGCAGTCCTGGTGTGGAGAGACCTGGCGGGCTGGCCGGGGAGTTGGCTGGGAAGAGGCTATAGATCACATTAGCAGAGTATTTATGCAGCTGTGTTCCAGCTCTCTGCAGCTCTGTACTAAATTCTTCACATTTAACTCCACCTCATGCTCTGAGAGGGACTTTTATTACCTCTGCACAGGTAATGCATAACAATCCAGCTCTCTAACATTTGCTGATCAGCCGTGCAGGTAACAAGCCAGCCGGCTACCTGGCATCTCTCAGCAAATATTTGACACAGATAGGATTGCTTGGTGACGGTCAGGCTGTGACCAGCCCTAAGTATTCAAGGCCAGTGAAGATAAGCCGGGGGAGGACGGGGTAGCTGGGGAGACATCTGTGGGGAAGACAGAAGTCTGTGAGGTGTCGGCCCAGCAGGGGCTTTTTGAGGACACCTGCCCACCGAGGAGAAATCCCCATACCTGACCCTCCAGAATTCACTGACCAGTCCTCTTTTGTCTTTTAACAACTTGGGAGAACTTGCCCCACTCTACCCTTCCTGCAGTCCCATCCATCCCAGCAGCCCCACCATTCGGAGGGTCCAGAGGGATCCCAAGGATATGACGGGGTGAGGGGGTCCCTCTGTCAAAAATAACTCTCCTTGTGATACGCAGAATTGTACCACCAGCTCCTGACAGGTGCTCCTTCTTGGCTGCAAGCACTCCTGGGAGACGAAGTGTACTGAGACTCCAACACATCAGTGTAAATTTTTTTTTTTCCAATTATAAGGGTGGCAGCCAGTGAAACATAACCCCAGAAAGTGGTAACCGAAGATCATCTTTACCTAGTGGATTGTTCTTCCAAAGGTGAGCCCCACTGGGAGTTAAAAGACGTTAGATCCCCAGAAGATTTCCTCATGCCCCAGCTGCCAGCCTCAGCTCATGCTTCCTGGGGCCCCACAGCACCTGGTCAGTGCAGGGATGCAGGGATAGGGTATCCCCATTTTACAGATGGTACAACAAGGAGGGGCACAGCTGAGATCCAGACTTAGCTGTATCTGGGTTCTAAGCCCATGGTCTCCTCAACCCCACGCAGCATTTTCCTGGGAGTCTGTCATTGCCTCCAACAGCATGGGGGCATGTGATTTGATTCTGGACACTCATAACCCTCTTTGCTGGTCTTCGGAGCCAAACTGCTACCTCCAGGACATGGCCTGCCATTCACTGCCCCAAGTGGTCTTGAGTCCTCTCCTCCACCAGCACCCCAGAATAAAGACCCTATTTATTTAGCAGGCAAGTATAACATGAACCCCTGTCCCTGCTGAGCTGTGGAGCAGCACTGGGGGCATCAGATGGAGGGCATGTGGGCCACAACTCTGCAGAGGCTGGGGTGCAGTGGGGCTCCAGAGAGACTCACAAGTCTTACAGCAGGTGGACTCTCCAAGGAAGGGAGGGGATAAGTGTACAAGCACCACCAAGCTCCCAAGGGGTACATTAGTGCCACCACAAAATGAGCTTCTTAGGCACATGGACTACTTTGAGCCAAAAGCCATGGAGAACCAGCAGATCCAGAAAAGATCTAAAAACAGAAAGCACTTTTTCCTTTTGTAAAGGAAATTTCATTTATAAAGGAAATTCCCACTTGCGGCGATGTCTTCCTGTACCTGGAAGAGGAGGACTCTTCACAACTCTTATTGCTGGAGAAGGCAAGTCTTGCATCTGCTTAAGAAATTCTACTAAACAACCCTTATGCACCATACATTTTCTAGTGCCCTTTCCATAGCTTGAGTCCCGGGCTCAAAGCCCCAAACCTCCTTTCCTTTGTTGGCCAGAGTTCTAGTTTCCACTTTGGGTTACCGGTTGCTGGGCGCTCCCATTGGTGGGGCTGCTGGGATGGATAGGACTGCAGGAAGGGTAGACGCACACATTCATACACTTCTGTTTGTTTTCTTCTTGTTGATCTGTCTTCACCCTGTCTTATGGAAGTCCGGGCAGGAGAGCCTGAAACCGGAAGAGGGAAAGATCCTCATCCCTCTTTCTTTTCCCAATCAAGGCTTCCTTGCTGTAGGGTAGGGTGTTACCTCTGTCTGATTTGTGTGAGACCAAGTGGCCACCCTACCTACTGTGTCGCCAACATGCACTGAGTACCAAGCAAAACACCTTCTGGACAACCCCTTTGACAGTTCCTCATAATCCCATGAGGTGGGAATGATTTGCCCCATGAGAGAGAAGGGGAGACAGAGAATCCAAATGAATAAATGACTTGGCCATGATCCCTGAGAATGAGAGTGAGCCAGAGACATCCTCTTCATACACCTCCAAAGTGACTTGTCGGACTTCACAGCTTGAATGCTGCTGAGCAAAGACGCCTGGGGGGGCATGTGACCCCTCATGCTCTGTCGCCCCGCTACCCCACACCACAGACAGGACACTCACATGGCCAGGGCTGGTGGGGAGGGACCTCTTCTGTGTAGGAGGTGCCCACGCCTCTTCTGCCCAAGCACACAGGTCTGTCTTTGCCCTGCAGTACCTTTCCCACACCACGGCAGCCCCAGGGCCCTGGCGTGCAATGTTCTTTCTCCTCTGGCAGATGAATCGTAGGCTCAGATGAGCTTTAATTTGTGACTGGACACGTTTCAATGACATATTTCCAAATCAGATGTTTCATCTACTCCGTTTATCCTAAATTCCATGACTCTATTTCAGAGTCTAACAGATCTCCGCTTGGGAAATTGACACATCCAAATGGACTATTTGGATAGAAGCTTCCGTCTGACCAAGTGCAGCCAAAGCACCCGGCAAATGGAGAATGCAAACATATGGCAGAAGGAGAACAGCAGATTTACAGCCACATTATGAGCTCTGTGACAAATGGGGCTCTTGCAGGGGCACAAGACTCTTATTGTGTTCACTCATGGTGGATGGCCTTTGGGGCAGAATAGTAATAACCATTCCTGAGAATTTCAGTTCAAATTACCTCCTAAATGAATTAGCAATGCTCAAAAATGTTAAATTGTAGCATTTCTTCTTACACAGTCTTGTTTTATTTATTTATTTTATTAAGCACTGCAGCATTAGTATGCATGGCAAAAATTAAAAGCCTGAGCATGGTTTCAGTTGAAGGAAAACTCAGTTCCTCTAAAAGCAGTAGCAGAGGAAGAAAGGGTGGGAGGGAATTCGGTGGGAAATGCAGCATGCTGCAGTATGAAACCCACGTGAAACAGGGGCTCGCCCTCTCATTGTGGGCATCCTTGGATCCCTGAGAAATTGAGGAAGGAACACAAATAGGATTGAGGAATGATTTCAGAATCTAGAGATAATGTTCCAGGGGAGGGTGCCTCCTTCAGAGCCTCCTGCTTGAGGTCTGAGATCCGTTCTGAATGAAGAAGCTTCTCTGCAGCCAGAGCACACTTCACCAAGACCGGGGTGGAGGATGTCTGAAGGCTGGTGGAAAGAGCCCCAGGAGGACACACCCCAGAGAATGCCAGTGTGATGGCTCGTGAACACCATGTTAGTCAGGGTTCTGTAGAGAAACAGAGCCAATGAGATGCCAATGTCTATACCATATCTGTATCTATAAACTTATCTACACCAACCTTTTACCAGGTTGGGGAATCCTTGTGTTTTAAGAAACTTAGATTTTGGTGGCACATCAATTGCCTTTAATTATTATCACCTGGAAGACAAATATCTATCTATCTATCTATCTATCTATCTATCTATCTATCTATCATCTATCTATCTAGAGAGATTTGTTTTAAGGATTGGGTCACAAGATTGTGGAAGCCAGTAAGTTCAAAATCTGTAAGGCAGGTTGGCAGGCTAGAGACCCAGAGAATAGTTGATGAGGTGGGGTCGAGTCTGAAATCTGCAGTCTAGAGGCAGAATTCCTTCCTCCACAGGGGACCCCAATCTTTTTCTCTTCAGGCCTCCAACTGATTAGATGAGGCCCACCCATGTTTAAAGGGTGATTTGCTTTAGTACTGATTTAAATGTTAATCACATCTAAAAAAATACCTTCACAGCAACAACCAGATGGGTATTTGACTAAAAACTGGGTATCACAGCCCAGTCAAGCTGATCCATGAAATTAACCATCACAGAGTCTTAGGACTCTAGCAGAGTGCCCTTCAGGTTCATAAGAACCACATGAGGTCAATCTTCACCTTTTATGTCACTTTGGCCCAGCATGGGAAGACAGGGCACTTTCCAGCAACTCTACAACCAGCAACTGGCTGAGAGGACTTGCTCTAGATCAGCTATTGGACACAACCCCCATGATTCTGAGGAATCCAGTCTAGGCTTCTTCTTATCTACCACATGTTTCATCAACAGAATTATTAATCCAAGTTGTAAAGAATGAGGGAGTCTTCCAATGCAACCATTATCGTGGCCAATAGCACCATCTTAGCATCTGCAGTGTTCCTGGTACTTCACCAGGGTGAGGAATCCTTGTGTTTTAAGGAACTTGGATTTTGGTGGCACTTCAATTTTCCTGATTATTATCAAATGTTAATTTATCAATTCCCAAAAAATAAGCATCTCTGATCTTGGCATCTTAATTACTGGGCTGGTCAAAGTTGTAGCTAACTAGGAATTTGAGAGAAATTTCATGGACCTATTGGCTGGGACGCAAGTGGTGTCTGTGGCTCAGAGGTTTGCTTTGTTTACAAGTTGGGGTCTTATGTGCCTGGTGCCAAAACGGCAATAAACGTGGTTTAATGAGTGAAAGAATTCTCTTGTTCAGTTAACTGCCAATCAGTTTCTTGGAAAGAACTCTGGTTTTAATTGCTGTGAGTGTCTCATGAAAGGGTGAATTTCTTGTCCTTGCCTGAGCCTCTGATGAGGTGTAGTCATTGTGTTTTGGCATGTTTGTCCACTAACGTTGCAGAGCATGGACTCATGTGCTCCTAGGGACCCCTGGACTTGGAAGCCTCCGAGAAATCTCAGTGGAGAATTGGATCCTGGCACAAGGAGGGTGCCTCCTGGAATCAGGTGGGGAGGTGAAGTAGAGAGTGGAAAAGCACAGGGGCTCATTTATTGCAAGGCTGGCTCACAGATGGGCTGTAAGGGAGGAACCACTGGCATGGGCACATCACAGGCTGACCTGTGTTAACATACCTGGATGCAAACTCAGCATCCTTTACTCATCTCTCTTGGGTGCTACCTGGTGCAGCTGGAGGATTGACAATCATAGAGGATACTCAAAATGGTGTCCATGAAGCAAGAGTGGATTCCAGCCAGACAACTGTATATCCTGCCCCTTTCTCCCAACACTTCTGATCACTCTCGATCAGATTAAATTGATGAAAATGCAATCTCCTCTATTCCTGGGTTCTATAAACACTCACCTTGATCTCGAGGAACCACTTACAATATAATTTTGAACTGGATAATGTTTTTAAAAATCATAAGTGCTTAAAAGAGTACACAAGACACAGCTGATTTCAGATGAAAGCACCCCCTGCTTGCCCCCAGGCCTGTCTAGTTCTGCTCACACAGCTGAGGCTGTTGGACTCAGACAGAGAATGAGTTTTGAGCTGCAGCCTTGCATCCCATCCACCAGGCCAGGAGGCTTCTCAAAGATACACAAAGACAAGAGGATGGCAGAGACTTAAGACTCATAAATTGCAGGCTTGGGGCCCGTGTGGCCCAAACATCTGTACTTTGTTCCATGAAAGTAAATTGTCAACATGAAGATGGTTATCACAGGCTGCCACAGGGGACCTGAGTGTCAATCTCTGCAAAGACACCCCACTGGGAGATAGCTCCAAGCTAATCCTTTATGCATGATGGAGCCGGCAGGGTCATCTTGGATATCATAGGCACAGGTCTGTGACAAACAGCTTTTCCAAGATCTATGGGAAATGGTCCTTTGCAAGTTAATTTTGAGCAGGAAAGAACCACAAGGTCAAAGTTATGTGCCATGGACTTATTATAGGAAAGAAGGAATATTTAATCTGAAATTATCTGTATCTTCCTTATTCTATTCATAAGCAATTATAATTTTTTAAAATGTTATATAGTTCAACATGATGGGTTCAGAATTACAAGCAAGCAAGGACCTAGAAGCCACAATGTCAAAAGAACATCTTCTAGCAGCATGTAACTGCATATGCATATGTGCATGAATGTATGAGGGTGTGTGTGCATGTGTGTATGTGTATGCCCTGTATGCACACATATGTGGAGATATACTTGTACACATATGGGTGATTTCTGAGAATATAGGATGAGCTTTTGCATTGATTTTAAGTAAGCATCACAGATAGAGAATATATAAGTCTTATACTTCAGAGTATGTCCCTCCTTGACATGGAAACAGACCCTCCCATAGGGAATGAATAAGCTAGGACCAGTCTCCCTGAGTTCAGGAGAGTGGGATGTGATGTAGCTCCTCACTGAGAAACAAGAAAGGATACTCTGGAGCTCATAACTCATGTAAGTGGCTCTTAGACCCTTGAGTAGGTCTTGTGCTTAGCTAGTGATAATGATCTGCAACGTAGACTTCACCCTCATTTGACATTTTGATGGGAAGCATCTCACAGACATATTCTCATGGTAGATCTTATCAAACATTCAGATCTCCCGGGAGCTTCTGGGTCTGGACGTAGGACACTTCCTTGCCCATATAAGGGGTCTGAAAATACTGGCAGAGTTTAATTCGATTGCATGAGATGAAATCCAAGGAAAGACTACATAATGATGGGAACCGAGCAGAGAGGTGTGAATGTCAGCTGCATAACCAGCTGAGGATGTTTTCATCCCAGCTGGATTGTTAACCCTATCCTGAGATGAGAGATCACCTGTGTTTTCCGTTTTATGAGACAAGAAGGATGTGTTGATTTCAATGGGGAATTGATTTGGTCAAATGCTCAGAAGAGGACCAGCCAAGGTAAGATTGGAGTGTTATTATGTACACTGGCTTGGCATCAGAGCAAACTCAGGTCCCCAGGAAAAGCTCTTTAAGTCTCTATTCCTATCGGACGGCTGCTTCCTTGCATGGCAGATACAGCTGCCACCGTCACCACTGGGAGCCATAGTTTTGGCTCGTCTGTAAATTATGTGAACACTAAACAGAATCATGACCATTGTATTTTGGTTTTTTTCCTATGGCTTTCATTATTCCCAAGATGACTACAGGGATTAAGTTCTAAAAGCTTTTAAAAAGGAAAGAAGAAGGAGAGTCTGTTTTCTGGCCAAGACCAACAGGAAATGATTTTGGCCTCAAAGCCATTTTCAGAATGAGTTATTATCGATCAAAAAGAAACTTATAATAGAAACCGTTTTTCCGCTATTACTATAATGTTAGCTACTGGGAATGCAATTGTACTTATATATGGAGATGCGGTTTTTATTTTAGAAAATGCTCATAATTCTCTTGCATGCAATCTGGCTGGAATTGGATTGCATGCTTCTATTTGACCACAAGCAATTCGAGGCCCAAGGACGATGTGGGGAGACTACAACACAACAAAGATCCACAGCAGGATTCCCCAACTGTAGTCACTGCGGCCCTCTGATTCCACCAAAAACACTTTCTTAACTGCTGCCCTTGGAGCTGTAATTAAAAGAAAAAATACAATAAGCACATTCTAATCTGCACGATGCCACATCTGTGCTGCCGTTTAACCAGTGCATTTCCAGAAACATCTCCTTAATTAAAGGCATAAATCCATCCAGTCGTCTGCATAAACACTGGGATTTGCGAGACCAACGATTTTCCTTCTCCAAGCGCCATATTCTGGACAGGATAGAAATGATGAATTGAGACATTTGCAGCACAACGGTGACAAAGAAGAGATAAAACAAGGAAAAAGTATGGTTTTAGGTGGATGTTAGACAATCAGAAAACAAGAAGTTTTTCTCCCACAATGCTTTCATGTTCCCTTCCATCTTTCTGAAGTTTATCCGAGTGTGGCTTCCTGAGACGTGGCCTTGGCCTGGGGCACCACAGTCCCTTGTAGAGTAGTGTGGGGAGCCTCTGGGTCCCTTCCAGTCACCGGGCTCTGCTCTCTGACCACTAAGCATCCCAGGGAGATGTTCAAAGCACCTGCTGGGAAAGACAAGCTTCCCGTCCCACCTATGTGTTTAGAGAGCTGAGCCAGAGGATGCTGAAGAGCGTGCGGTGGCTTCAAGGTGACAGTTCCAGAAGGAGGAAGATGTGGAGTGTTTGGAGGCAGCTGCCAAGCTCGGCCAGCTTAGGGCATGCTGCCCAGCTTCCTATAAGATCACTGCTTGAGAAGGGAGACCCTCCCCGGCGATCCCTCCCCTTTCTCTACTGTACCCTACAACCTCATCACTGCGTCTTTGTTGGAAGTACTATTTCCCCTGGATATTTCCACTGGGGAGTCTTTCTTCTGACCTCCAGACGAGGCTCTAAAGACAGGCTAATCCATTATCTCGGAGGCCGGATGGACACCAGGCCAAAGCAAATGGGACTGTTCCTTTTCTTTGTGATGAAAATGAATGGACTGGACAAGGAGGGAGAGGGGTGGGGGAGGAACCTGAGCAAAACATTCACACTAGGGTGGGGCCATTGCAGGGGGCATGTTTCCAGGGAGGAACCAGCCAGCTCTCCCTCCCTGCTACTGAGGCTCCCATCTGCAAGGTCATCAGACTGGTGCATCTCCCACCTGCAGGCACTGATGATAATGGGTTCCGGAAGCCATCATGGGCATCCCCACACACACCTCTGCTTCCACCCTTCTTCTCCCTCCCCCTCTGCCTCCACCCTATTCTCCCCTAAACACCCCCGTGAAGAGAATTTTTTTGTGACATGTGTAGCATGGCAAGAGGAGTCACACCCCAGAGGATGTCTGAGAGAAGGCTGTGAGTGGAATGCCCCAGCTCCCATCTCCTCCTGTAATCAAGGCTCAGCGTGCTCTCTGGAACCCCAGCACCCCCAATCCCCTGTGGCAGTCCACATGAGGGATCCTCTTCCTCAGAGTTTACTGAGGCCATACAAGAAGTTGTTGAGGAATCTGTTTCATAAAGCAAGTGAAGTAGAACCTCCTTTTCGGGCTTCCCATTTCCATGGGAAAGGATATTAATGACTAACACTTATGGCTCCCATCTACCTTCTCAGCAAGAATAACTGATGAATCTGGGGAAAGGAAGTGGCTCTGATGGTTCGGCTCTATCTTCACCTTGCTCCTTTTGTGTTCCTGCTCTTCATGCCTGTGATCCCCCAGACATGGTGGGTTAAGTTTCATTTGGGGGTTGAGAATTAGGAAGCTCGTTGTTGTTGCACCCCTGCAGCTCATTGTTGCTGCAACACCTGCTTTATCAGTTACAGGAGTTCAGTTTGCTCCTCAATCACTACAGAACTAGGGTGAGCTCTGGCCCCAGCTGTGATTGCCTCAAGCATCCCCGCCTGCATACTCAGGCAATGTGGTGAAGGCAGATACGGTGGGAAGAGCTCTACTGGCTCAGATTCCCCAAGTTTGACTCTGAGAAACCCCTGTGACTCACAGGAGTTAGGGTTTCAACCTGGATTTGATAGGCTGCGTTTTTGGACATTATTCATCTCAGCCAGATGCAGGGGACAGTGGGGTGCTCAGCTGCATTGCATGTACAAAAGGCACAAGTGGATTCTGGCCCCAAGGAATCCAATGGTGTGGAACATCTTCATACCCTGGTTATGCCCAAGGGGGAGGGGTGTTCTGTAAAGGTAAGCTTTCAATTTGAGGAAAGAAGGGAAGGGAGATGGTGGGGGGCAGGAAGAGGAGAGGAGAGATGGAGTTTCTGAGCAGTATCCTAAAGTGTCGGGGTTCAGACATAGTATGTGGTTGAAGAAAAATGGGAAAGGTTTTTTAATATCTCTCTTTATGGGGGATGTTAATGATATTATACTGATAGGTTATACTCTGTCCATAAGACAACTAATCTGGTTTGTCCATGAATGTCCACTGGACTTTTCTCATTTTGCTATCGATTTTAGGTTGAGAACAAAGGGGCACATGGACCCTTGTCTATAAATCACCAGCAATCTTGCTGCTGAGAACTAATTACGCTGACACCCCCATCTTTTACACTGCATTTATTACCAATGGTTGTGCTCCGGGATGAGGAGCAGATGAAAGGGAACACTGAGAGCCTTTGTCTGTATCCCCACACTAGACCATCAATCTCCTCAATGAAACGAGGCAAGAGATGTCATCCTTCTAGAAGGGACGAGATAAAAGATGTGCTGCTGAACCAACTGATGATTACACATTTGCATAGGAGAACTTGCAATTTGTACCCATCAAACTTGTTTCTCCCATGCTTGCTTTAGCACATTGCTGTTAAGTTAATTTTCAGTAAGCCCAAAATCATGGAGGGAGCTTTAGAATGGGCTGAAAGGACCTGGTTGGTGCTGAATGTATGCATGTGTGTTTCACTGGATTTTTAAATTATAATGTTAGTATGCCCCATTATAGAAGGTACAGAAAAATGCAGCAAGCATTGGTATTCTTCTTATGAGTAACAGAGGTTTCTGAGAGTCAAGCTGGAGACATCTCCAAATGAGAAAAGAGAGAGGTGCACCAAGCAGATGGTTGTTGCAAGAAAACTGCAAAGCAGGGATTCTCAAGGTACAGTTGCTGGCCAGCAGCAGCAAAGACCTTGTTAGACGTGCAAATTCTGGGATCCCACTCCAGATTAACTGAATCAGGAGCTCTGTCAGTGGGGCTAACAATTTGTGTCTTAACAAGCATTCAAGGTGATCCTGCTACGAGCTCTGGGGTGAGAGCCACTGCTCCAGGTCACACTCTTGAAAAGTAAGTGGTGACCTAAATGAACATTCGGGAAGACTTTCCCACTGTGACAGGCCCAGGCATGGTCACATGACACAATTACAAGACAGCTTCTCTCTGTGGGTATGCATAGCCTAAAGAAAGTCATGGTACAATACCATGTGCACTGAAATTGTATACAATCCCCCCAATACAAGCAGTTTGTGTGTATGTGGTAGTGGTGGTGAAGGAATAGGAGGAGGACACATGAGGATTCACAATTTACTCCTTAGCATGCTTGGAAAGTCAATCTAGTATCTGTTGAAGAGGTGAAAAATATTTGATGAGCACCTACTATGTGCCACAGACCATTGTATGTGATGGGGAACCATGGGTGGGTAAGTTGAGACAATTCCTCTCCTTCTGCAGTTTATGTTCTAGGGGGTCCTACAACCCCACAGAACCATTCTTAAAACCATGATAACATATAATAGCAGGTAAGAAAGATAACATAAGCAGAGAGAACTGAAGCAAAGCTTCATTTGGAATCATCTGGAAAGTGATTAATTACCATTTTTTGTCAATGACATCACACTCATGATTACATTTCCCTTTACTTTTCAATCACAGGTGATGACAATGAGTAATGGAGGGATACCTTGGGGAGGCTTCCTGCCACAAAACAATTCATTCTTGCATAAAACATAATTTTTATTGCATTTCTGGGCTTGCATGGAAAACTTGAAAAGGCCTTAAGTGAAAAAAAAACAACAGCATGAGCAACAAAAAATCCCTGAGCCACGAGCCACATGTACAGCAAAACTTCCTTGCAGTGGGGACTCTGAGTGAGCAGCAAGGAGAAAGACTAACACTGAGACTCCAGGTTAAGTCTGGGAATGTGGAAAGGGCTGGAGTTACCCTGAGATGTGGCTTCCTCATGTTCAAGGCTGAAGTTAATTAAAATCCTCTTTTGAGGAAAATATTCTCCATTTGGGCACCTACAGTTAAGGTCCATCTGTGTGAGCTCATGGTCAGCAATCGCCAGAACAAACAGGCATGAGTGATGGTTAATAGAAACAACAGTTTCAGATTTACTCTCCCAAGAAATTAAATGCTAGAATTATTACAATAAGAACACCAAATAGGACTATGAGAACTATTTAAAGAAAAATAAAATAGAATTACGAGATGAGGAAGCAACAACAGGCAGATGGAGCACAGAACCAGATAGAACTCTTTAAAGTGAAACATACAATTGTTGAAATGAAAAATTTAGAAGCTATGTTTAAAAAGCAGATTGGAGGAGTACCTAGGTGGCTCAGTCAGTTAAGCATCCAACTCTTGATTTCAGCTCAGGTCATGATCTTGAGGTCATGAAATCAAAGTCAGTGTTGGGCTCTGCTTTCAGCGGGGAGTCTGCTGAACATTCTCTTTCTCTCTCTCCTCCTTCTGCCCCTCCCCGCCACTCATGGGCAGTCTCTCACTCTCTCTAAAATAAATAAATACATAAATCTTTAAAAAAAAGCAGGTTGGACACAGCTAAGGAAGTAATTGATGAATGGGAAGATTGATCTCAAGCAATCACTTATAATATACCAGGGAGAATTAATGAGAGGAAAAATAAGAATGATCAAAAGATATGGATGACTTGGTGAGGGGTTTTAACATAAATCTACTTGAAATCTCAGAAGGGGAAATGGCTAAAAAATTAGCAGAGATAATATATTGAGGTAATGACCAATAATTTTATAGCACTGATAAAAGACACTATACCCTAGTAGAATAAATGAAAAGAAATCTACTCCTTTGGCAGAGGTAATAAAATGCTGAACACAAAGGAGAAAGAGGAAAATCTGGAGAAGATATATGGACAGAAAGGCCACCTGCAAAGATATAACAATTAGTTTGGCAGCAAACGTACCAAAATGTACAAAATAGCAGCAGTAAGTAGAATAATATCTCCAAACTCTGGAGAGAAAATAAATGACAGATTAGAACTGTGGATGGAGCAAAGTGATCTTTCAGAAATAAGGGCAAAATAAAGATGTGTTCAATAAATAAAAGTGAAGTGAATGGAATACCTACCCACATAACCTGGGAAGTAATTAAAGATACACTGTAAGGAGGAAGAAAATGACCCAGAAAGGAGATGTGAAGTACCAGAGGAAAAGTGTAATTGGAAATGGATAAATCTAAAGAGCATTGCTTATACTCCCAGAGTCCAGATCAGTGTCCAGCATGGAGTTGATGATTAATAAATTTTAACCAGAAAAATATTTCTAAAAAATAATAACATTTCTAATTCATGAGAGTTTGAAAAAAGCAAACCTAAAATTTTAGACAGAAGCATCAAAGTCAGAAAAAGCATGATTTTAAGGTTCTTGCACTGGTTTGAAGGGAAGTTGTGATATCCATGGTGAATTCCAAAGGAAAACATCACTAAGGTAGAAATTCTAAGCCAAAAGGTGGAAAAGGAAGTAAGAAACTACAAGCATGATATGCTAGGTGCTGCTTTAAAATTCTATATATAGTAACTCATTTGACCCTCACACAATTACTCTGATGTAATTTGCCATTAGTAGCCTTATTTTTACAGAGGAAGACACTGAGAGGTTGGGTGACTTACCCAGAGTCACATAGATAAAAACAAACAAGCACAAAACCACTCAAAATAAGGGGCAAGAAAGGAGGAGAATATGGTAAAAGTGGACAAATGACAAAAAGGTGGTGGAAACAAAGGTTGCATCTCTGTAATCACAATAAATGTAAATGGACTAAATTTGCAAACTGAAGACATAGATTGTGAGATCCAATTTTAAAAAGGAAATTCACCTTATGCTGTTTATAAGAATATCTAAAAATTGAGGACATACACAATTGGATATAAAGGGATGGAAAAGTTAGACTATATGATTAATAACCAATAGAATGCAAGGCCACTCTATTAATATCAGATGAAAAGTAGCATATAACATACAAAAAAGCATTAACTAAGGCACCACAAGAGATATATTGTTAAATTTCCCTATAAGATACAGAAATTCCAATTTGTATTCATTTAATAAAGTTGCCTCAAAATACATAAAGCCATGCCTGATGGGAGAAATGCATAGATCTATCCTACTGGGATATGTCAATATTCCCTACCTCAATTATAGAGAAGTAAGCAAAATTTCTAAAAGCACAGAATTGAATAATGTCCCTGGTGGGTATGATATATGGAGCACGTATGGAGACTTGTGTCCAACAAGTAAGTGAACACTTTCTTCTTATGCACACACAGAACTCTTACAAAAATCTGTCCTATGGGATGACCACTGGGTGTTATACTATATGTTGGCAAATTGAACTCCAATAAAAAAATATACCAAAAAAATCTGTCCTATAGTGGAAGAAGTCTCTGGAGCACTTTTTCTGTTGAATGTAAATGAATGATATTCTTGTGTAAGTGGCATCATCTGGGCAAAGAAGACACATCTCCCAGGTAACCATCTCCCTTACCAACAGAGCAGGATTGGGCCCCATGCATGAGGTCACTGGAGCTGCCAGGCTGTTTGGGTAACTATGGGTCTGTGGACAGTGAAGGCAATTACAGTGATGGTGACAGTGTCTGTGACCATGAGGCCAGCAGCCAACATCCATCGAGAGTCTCCTGTGCATGTACCAGGCATTAAGCTTTACATGGATCATCGCATTTAAACCTCATCACAACTCTGCCAAGAGGACACCATAATCATCTTCACTATCACACAAGGCTTAGAAATACAAGAATCATAATGGATGCTTTTTAGGACCCCAGAGCTGACCCTGTCCAGGAGGCTAAGGTCTTCCTTCTACCTAAGGGGAGAAGAGGGCCATAGGAAAGACACTCGAATTGCACAAGGATGTCCCTACTGTTCTTAGGATTTTGTGGGTTTGTTTCATTATTCTAATGAATGGAATGGAGCCAATGGTGCATTTTATTCCCAAATCTACCTGGGAATAAAAATACAGTGTGTCATTAACCACTTAGGCTAATCTCAGCTAAGGAGGAAAGCATGCAAGATAAAGCAAGGGAGAGTTTGGTGCCCTTTTGGAGTTTTCCAAGATGGGAGGGGGCTTGGATGAGGAGTGAAAATGTAAAATATCAGCAAGGGTCCTCTTCCTTGAAGGTAAAGATATTGACATCCCTACTTCAAGATGCCTGGGCCCAGCTTTGAGCCTGGTACCCAGAGGAAGCAAGAGAATATGGTGAAGTAGGAGGCGGAGGCCTGCCAAACCCTAACCCACACTGTTGGGCTACTAGCCATGCACCAAAGAGCCTCGCATAAGGAGATAGTGTGCTGGGGGGCCAGGATGGGATTCTGTTTAACTGTGGGGTTGGGATTTGGAAATATAAAACCATGGAGCCCATTGTGCCTTCAAGCCCCCCACCAGCTGTCTCCCTCCCTTTTGCTGAGAGAGGAAGAGGTCTTCCCTAATTGAATCACAGACCTCTGAAAAACCCTCCCTAAACCTACTCCCTTTTGGTGGTGGGGCTCCCTCTTTGTAACCCCCAAGCCCCAGCTACATAAACCTAGTACAACCCTCCCCACACTGGGAACTGCTGTGTTACCCTTGTCCCCCACTAAAACTGTGGTAAGATTGTGAATCTTTCACCTCCACATCTGCTCCCAGCACAGTGACCATCAGCGACGGGTCTTGTTGATCAATGAGGAGAAGTGACTTTCATTTTGCAGTAGGATTTGTGGAACAGTGAACATATTTCAGATTAAAGAATGTGTGTCATAACATAAAATAGCTCATCACAACCAGTTACTGTCTTCAGCACAGACAGGATGACAGGAGGGACCACAAGAAGGTCACAAAGGGTGCATTTTACCATCAAAAGCCATATCGACCAAAGTTCATTATGACAACCTTGGAGTGCGGGAGTGGGTGGGCTCTGGTACATTAGTGATTGTCCCGAATACAAGAAAATTGATTTGTGACAAATTAATCCTGGCAGCTTTCATTTTAGATTTCCTTTCTGAATTATACAGAACCATTAAAATGTACCCAAATAGAAAAGAATAAGACAGGACAAAGAGATACATGTGCCATATATTGATTTCTTACAAAAATAGTTGAAGAGTAGATTTAATTTAACTAAATGGTAGTAGAATATTGACATAGTAATCATACAACTAACAGCAAAGCTGCTTCCTAGGGCTCCATGTCTGACCCTGTCCAGGGGGCTAAGGTCTTCCTTCTACCTGAGAGGAGGGCCAAGGACACTTGAGTTGCGTGAGGATGTCCCTACTGTTCTTAGGATTTTGTGGGTTTGTTTCATTATTCTGATGAGTGGCATGGAGCCAATGGTGATCGTCTCCCCAGATCTACCTGTGAATACAAATACAGTGTGTCATGAACCACCCAGGTTAATCTCAGCTAAGGAGGAAAGCATGCAAGATAAAGCAAGGGAGAAGTTGGTACTCTTCTGGAGTTTTCCAAGATGGGAGGGGGCTTGGATGAGGAGTGAAAAATGTAGAATATCAGCAAGGGTCCTCTTTCTTGAAGGTAAAGATATTGATGTCCCTACTTCAAGATGCCTGGGCCCAGCTTTGAGCCTGGTACCCAGAGGAAACAGAAGGAGGTGGTGAAGTAGGAGGTGGAGGCCTGCCAATCCCTAACCCGCACTGTTGGGCTATTTACTAGCTATGCACCAAAGAGCCTCACATAAGGAGTTAGTGTGCTGGAGGGTCAGGATGGGATTATGTCTTCCCATTTGTACAATACGGGGAACAGTGGTTCTCAAACTCAGGTCCATGGACTAGGTACATAAGTATCACCTGGAGAGCTTTTAAAAACCATGAAATCACTAAATCACTAGCTTAACAGTGGAGCTCAAGAATATTCATTTTAAAAGTGCTCCAGCAATTCTAATGCCACAGATTTGTGATCTGGGCCTCTATTAGTCTGTGGCTGCTCTAATGAAGTCCCACAAACTGGGGGATTTCAAACATCACAGATTTATTCTGTCTGAATTCTGGAGGCCATAAATACAAAATTATGGTGTGGGCAAGACCATGACCCACCACCCAAGAGGCTCTAAGAAAAAAATGTGTTCCTCACCCCTTCTAGTTTCTGGTGTTCTAGGCCTTCCCTGGTTTATAGCTGTGTCACTCCAGTCTCTGCTTCTGTCTTCACAACACCTTCCTTTTTTTCCCTCTGTGTTTCTACTGCATCTCTTAGAAGTCCACTTGTTATTGGATTTAGGGTCCACCCAGACAACCCAGGATAATCTCACCTCAAGATCTCCAGTACCTGCAAAGTCTCTTCTTCCAAATAAGGTCATATTTGCAGCTTCTGAGATTAGCATTTGGACAGATTTTGGGGGGGCCACCACCGGGCCCACTGTAGAGTCCTTTTCTCTCTAAAATTCTGGATGCCCATGCTGCTCCCAAAGGCAGTACATTAACATCAACACTTATTCTCCACTATCCATCATTCAGAAGTGACTACTTGCTGAAGACTCCTCTTTGCTCAGTGGTTATAATCCCTGGGCAAAAACAGCCAGGCCAGACTGATGAGGAAGGTCATAGCAACTCTGTTTTTTTCTGTGTTAAAAGGCGTTACTGAGCCCATTGCAAACCTATAACCCCCTTATGCCTTTCGTACACTCCTTGGAACATGGTAGGGGGTGGGGAGACAGGGAAGAGAAAGAGAGAGAGAATGCCCTGCCATGCAAGCTACACAAGAGCCAGTCTTGGTTCTGTTCCCAGTGCTGAAGGCAGATCCTGGCAGAGAGCAGGACCCCAATAAATGGCTGTCAAGTCCCCAGATATATGCATATCTGGCTCCCTCACTTCCTCTGGGGCTGCTCAGATGGTGTCTTGCAGAGGCTTCACCAACCATAGCCTTACAGGGAGTTCACCACCCTTCTGTCTCCCCCAGTCTGCTCCTTTCACTCAGCACACCAATCACCTAATTATTCAATTTTCCTTTGAGTGTTCCCTACCTGGAGGCAGAATTTGATTCATGGCTGCATTCCTGCTATCTGGAATGGTACCTGGCACACTGGAGTGGCTGGCTAGCTGGCTGGGTGGGTAGGTGGGTGGGTGGATGGTTGGAGGGATGGATGGGTGGATGGGTGGATGAATGGTTGATAGATGCATGGATAGATGACTGGATGGGTAGGTGGTTGGATGGATGGGTGGATGAATGGATAGATAGATGGATAGGTAAATAAGTGGGTAGATGGGTGGATTAGTGGATGGGTGAGTGGGTGGGTGAGTGGATGGGCAGATGGATGGACAGTTGGATTTTAGAGACACCAAAAAGACAGCCTAATTTGATTCCAGGCAAAGGTATTGGTGTGTGGAGGACAAGGAGGCTTGTGTTTTGGCCCTGGGATGTAGTTGGGCCCTGGAAGGCTATTGAGGAACTGCAGTTGTGGGTTCAGTGAATGATGAGCTTAGTATGGAGAGAAGAAGGTCAAACATGGCTGCCTGCATCCTGGGTGCATTAGTCTTCTATTGCTGCTACAACAAACTAGCACACATTTGGGGGCTTAAACAATAAGAGTTTATTGTCTCACAGTTCTATGGATCGTAAGTCTGACATAGGTCTCACTGGGCTAAAACCAAGGAGGCAACAGGGCTGGTTTCCTTTCTGGAGGCTCTAGGGAGAGATCTAGTCCCTTGTGTCCTAGGACTGAGGTCTTAGTTTCCTTGCTCGCTTTCAGCTTCTGGAAGTCATGCATATTTCTTGACTCTTGGCTTCTGCTATGGACTGAATCCTGTCCCTCCTAAACTAATATATTAAAGCCCTAACTTCTAGTGTGGCTGTATTTAGGGTTGGTACCTTTAAGGAAGTAATCAATGTTAAATGAGGTCAAAAGCACAGGGCCCTAATATGATAGGATTGTCCTTATTAGAGCCACCAGAGAGCTCTGTTTCTCTGCCTTGTGAGGGCACATTGAGAATCTGGCTGTGTGCAAGCCATGAAGCAGGCAGCTCTCACTCACTGGGAACTGCCTCTGCCAGCACCTCAACCTGGGTGGGACTTCCAGCCTCTAGAACAGTGAGAGTAAATTTCCATTAACACCAGGCACCTGGCCCATGCAGGCTGAGATGCCCCCAACTCCAGCTTTGAAGCCATCACCAGAGAGTAAAATCTTTCTCATGGTTTGATTCTTTCCCAATGACCCTCCTCTTTCCTCATCTTCATTTAAGGGCCTGTGGGATTACACTGAGCCCACTCAGATAAACTAGGAAGATGTTCATATCCTAAGGTTCCTGACCTTAATTCCACCTACAAAGCCCCTTTTGTCACATAACATGGGACATTCACAGGTTCAGGGATTAGGGTGTGGACTTGCTTTAGGGGCTGCCATTCTGCTGACTGAATGGGAGGGGATGTTATAGCAGTTAGGACTGAGATGGAGTTATGGATGTGTGTCAGTTTAATTCTTCCAGAGACTACATACTGACTCTAAGGAGCAAGTAGTTTCCAGGCTACCTGGGATTATTTGAGGGGTAGCCCTTCTACTAATTCTGTGACTCAAGGTCAGGAGAAAATCTTGAACCCCTGATGCTCAACAAATGTTCTATAGATCTCCTGGGTTAAAGAACTCCAACTAGACATGCCTGGGACCCATCAAGATAGGAGCCTTTGGTCTTTCATTTTTGCATGAAAGCATTCCCCTTTGAGATCTGTTTGTCCATCTGTCCATCCATCCATTTGCCCAAGAAACCTTTTATTGGTAAGGTAAGCTTCTGGGAACTGTGAGGGAATCCTGGCGGCAGGATGGATATGCTGTTCATCCCAACCTAAGGATCTGCCCAGAAGAGGCACTGGCTAACCACAGTGCTACAGGAAGGACAAACTGCCTCCCCAGAAGATCTAAGAGGGCACTCATGAGATAATTAGTTGCTGCTTGGTTGGAAGAAGTTGGAGAAATCTCTGCACTGAATCTCACTGGAAACTGAGATCCTTGGCTACTGATATGATGTAGCCTCTGGTCCCCGAGACCATCAGATGAAACCTAATAAAGCAAAAACACTCCAGAAAGCAATTAGAGGAGGAGCCCTGGGTTAGCCCAAAGCTTGTGCCCCCAGGAACAGCCTGTCATGGAGCACAAATGATGTGCTGTCCTTACCAGAAACCCCAGAGCGAAAATGAGTTTTAATCACCTGTCCCCTTAACACTAATCACCACCCATCAGCAGGACAGACCCTGCCAAAGCACATAATTCTCAATCACACAGGCTAAATAAATGAATAATTACAGGAATAAATACTGCAGTTAACACTAGAGCATTAAGCATGTGATCGGCTCCCCCTTGCTCCCCAGTCTGACTATAGAGTACCTGGGACTGCCAGACTCAGGCTGGCAGGGCTTCTGGAAAGGAACACAGACTTGCACACCAGGCTTGCACTCCATGCTCCTCAGCTGTACCTCTGATAGCAGGTCTAAGCCACACTGCATGTCTTGCTCCTCACAGGAAGACTAGGAAAAGCCACATCCCTCCTGACAGGACCTGGAGGGCAGCTAGAGAAATTACTTATGTGGTCGGCGACAGATGAGAAAACGGATCATAGCAAGTGTTCTTCTCTGTGGTCCAGAGACCATGAAGCTCTTATGGAAAAGAAGCCACAAGCTGGAGCCATGGACCTCAGCCATGTCCCAGGCTCCTTGCTCTACCTCTGGAGAAACTGAGGATCCTCAAAGCCTTTGCAAGGAACAGGGCTCACAAATATGCCTTTATTACAACTAAAATCACTAAAATCACCACACTGACCTCACCTGCTTGACCCAGAACCCTCCACAGCTATCAAATAAAGATGAAAACAGGCGATTTTCTTCTCCTACTATTTCTGAATTAAAGTAATCAAGTGGTGTTGTGTTCAAGCAGCTGTTTACCCAAAGGAATGAACAGAGATCAATATTAATACCTGGACACCTACACACTAATCTTTTTGAAATGTCAGACAAATATAAGGCATCAAGAAACTCTGTTCTAGACATTTGCCAGTAGTGGGAATGAATCTCAATCAGCCTCTCTTTGTCTCTGTCTCTGTCTCTGTCTCTCCCTCTCTCTCTCTCTCTCTCTCACACACACACACACACACACACACACACACACACACACTTCTCTCCCTACACTCATATGCTTCTGAAGGCGACACATGACACCTGAGTGGACACCAATGATCCATTTGGAACTCTGAGCTTTGAGAGTAGATTTTTGGTCCTTTTCACATGGAAAGATCAAAGTGTGAGCCCCTTTGTACCAGGACTGGAGGATGGCAGCCAGTAGACAGCTGGAGAGGGGCTAGGCCCTCATCTGTCGCCGACCCATCTCTCATGGTGTTAGGTGGACCTCTGAGTCAATCTGCAAGCGTGTAAATACCTTTTAAGGAAATTCTCCAAACCCATACTACAAATTTTATTACTAATTGATCATAAAGAGAAGGCAGCCAGAGGTCCCGCCTGTGCTTCTAAGTGATTTGAGAGTCGTGCTCAGTGGCCATCCCCAGAAGGTGATTCTGGAATTAAGCAAAGGAGCCAAGTGGGAGCTTGGCGGTGCCAGAGCTGATGCCTCCTGGAGGCAAGTATCCCACGAGCAATATTTCTCTCTTGAAAGTCCCCAATAAGTCCCAAGAAGGCCACTGGGTCTCCTTTTACTTCCTTGGCTCTACATTCCTTCATCAAACAGCCAACTGTTTAGGGGGTCATAAAGAGAAACCATTAAGATGGGCACTGTTTCTGCAACTTCCTTGTCCAGAATGAGAACCTTCCTCACCCCATTGGGGCCATGTGCTTGTAACCATGGAAGCTGTGAGGTCTTGGACTATTCTGAGTCACATTTACCTCTTCTGAGACACAGCATGATGCAATGAACATCTCTAGGTGGGCATGTGGGTTTAGGATGGTTCATACAAACTGCCTAATGCAATGCTGGGAATATAACAAACCCCTAGGAAATGACTGGGGCTGATATGGTTGTCAAGAACGCTAACAATATTAATTACTACTATTTATTATTATTGATTCCTTTTTTTCTTTTTATTGCCACCCACATACCTTGGTTTGGATGGATCAACGTGAAGAGCATTTACTCTTTGCCTTTTGTCATCTGGCCACTGCCTCCACTGTACCCAAAAGACCCAGCCTCTCAGCATGGAGTGATCCCATTAGCAAGGGGCCAACCCTGCTGATACTCCTCGAAGGGATCTCACGTGACTGCCAGCCTTGCTGGGTCTCCGTTCTCTAACCCTCAAGGACAGGAGAAGCTTTCTGCATATACGTCTGGATTTCTGTGATCCAGACTCCTGAGCCTCTTGCAAGAGGATGGGACAAGACAAGGGAAACCTTATAGTGGCCCCACAAACACCAAAGACACAGTGCAGCCCTGGGGCTCCTTTCCCACCTGTGTTATGGACACAGGAATTCCACTTCCTCCAAATCAACAGAAAACAAATAAAAATGTATTTCTGTGAGAAAATGCTTGTTGGCAACTGGAGGAAGTGAAGGGGGCTGGTGGTAAAGCCAGAAGCAACCCTTGTCTGAATGTCCTGAGCCAGCACAGCCCTTCCCTTGGGGAAGTCATTGTGGAGACAACAGAGGACGCTGGTGTGTATTAGTATACATCTATTTCACAAGTCTGGAGTGGTCCTATTTCATCATCTTAAAGCAAAATCAATAAGAAACAAGAATCAAAAATACCAAAAGCAAAATGCAGAGATTTGTAGATGGACAAAACCCCACTCTGATAGGAATCTTGGTTTCCCATTTTGTGGGGCAAACATGCAAACTCTGGTGCAGACAAGTGGTGACACTCTCCAGTGTCCTGTTCTTGAGATGCCTTTCATTCAGGCTGATCCAGGAATGTGAAAAGTGGAAGGGCAGGGAACATGGGGTTCAAGTGGAATCACTAAAAGGGATGGATAGCAGCTCATGATACATCAGAAGAAATAGGATGAAAGGCGCCCAACATTCATAACAGCTCTGGGACAATCTACTGATGGTCCCCATCATCATCCTGGGACTCTCACACCCCCAAGTCCCCAGGAGGCTACGGGCAGCATCTCCAGGGGCGAACCGTCCTTTACATGTGCTGAGTGCATGCCATCCTGATTGTAGAGCTACAACTTTCCTGATCAGCGATACTGGACAATTGAAACCACAGCCAACAGCAGAAGAGAGTTCATCCCAAATTTGCAGACATGTATATTCATCCAACATCAGTGATTTCCAGTGTGTCAAAGATATGACATGTAGGAAAAGATGCTGGTGGTCTAAAATTGTACCATACCAGGGAGTAAGAAGATGTCAGGGGCTTTCGAGCCAACCCTGATGGCTTCTCCACCTCCAGTCCCATCTGTGGCCCCTCACTCCTCTTCTTGGGCCTCAGGGCCCGCATGCTGCCCCTTCGAGCACCCCTTGGGTGTGAATCCAAAAGTCGTTTCTGCCATGCGTCTGCCTGGTTCACGCCATTGGCCTCTCCAGTCTGGGCTTGTGTGTCCTCTTTGATGAAGCTGAGCCTGACCACCCCAGTCACTCCTTCCCAGTCACTCACTGCTGATCCTTACCTGGCTGGTTCTGTCCTGCTCAGCGTCTCTCCCTGCCAGCCCACTGAACTGTATATACTTCTTTATTATGTTCACTGTTAATCAGCCATCACTGCCACAGTGAATAAGTTGTTCATGACCTAGAATAGAAACCTGTGATGGGCCATTTAATGTGTGAGCATGGCTGGGTCATGGGGCCCAGGGATGTGGTCACTCATTATTCTGGATGTTTCTATGAGGATGTGTTTGGATGAGGCTGACATTTTATTTTATGGTTTTATTTACTTATTTGAGAGACAGAGAAAGCAAGAGAGAGAGAGAGAGAGCACACATGAGAGGGACAGAGGGAGAAGGAGAAACAGACTCCTCTGCTGAGCAGGAAGCCTGACGTGGGGCTGGATCCCAGGACCACAGGATCATGACCTGAGCCGAAAGCAGATGCTTAACTGACTGAGCCACCTAGGTGCCCGGAGACTGACATTTTTAATTAGTGGACTCTGAGTAAAGAAGATTGCTCTCCCTGACGGAGGTGAGGCTCATCCAATCACTTGAAAGTCTTCCTAGAAAAAAAGACTGGCCTCTCCCAAGCAATGTCTGAATTCTGCAGTAGACAACCTTTGGACTTGGATTTCATCAGCAATTTTTTCTGGGTCTCCAGCTTGCTGGCCCTCCCTGAAGATTTGGGACCTGACAATCTCCATGGTCACATGAACCAATTCCTTACAACACATCTCTCTTTACATATGCATTTTCTTTTGGTTCTTTGTCTCTGGAGAAGCCTAACACAGAGCTCAGAACTGTTGAATGAATGAATGGATAAATGGCTTTGAGGAGAAAGCAGGGAGCAATGATAAGCCGTTCTAGAGCTGGAAGCAAGCCAGCCTCCTTTTGTTTTTGTTTTTGTTTTGTTTTGTTTTGTTTTTTCAGCCTCCTTTTGGACTTGTTGGTACTCTCCCTTTACTGTGTGAGGTCTTGTCCCATCCCTGAGCCCTCACCATCAATTTCAAGTACTCATCACCTAAAGAAGTCTTGCTCCCTCTTTTCTTTTGAGAAGCGTTTAAGCCACAGGATGTCAGGTTTAGTGTGAGCAGATTCCCCTCCTTCAATGATAAAGAAAGGCAGCTGCAATGTTCAGAGTCAAAGGAGCCAATTACCATCTGTGGCCCAAGATGCAGCCCCCAGAGCCTTTGCTGTCTTGAGTCCACAGTGTGGAGAAAAGAGTGACTCCTGCTTAGGAGTTGTCATGAGCCATTAACATAGATGATGTGGGCAAAGCCTTTCCAGAGCTCCTGTTATGAGAGGCTTCATAGTGCTGGACATATGCCTTGGTCCACTCAGGCTGCTATAACGAAAACACTGGAGACTGGCAGCTAATACAACAGACATTTACTTCCCATAGTTCTGGAGGCATAGATTTGGTAGCTGGTGAGGGACTGTTTCCTAGTTCATCAATGGCCAGGCCGTCTTCTTGCTATGTCCTCCTTACCTGACAGGAGGGGTGAGGGAACTCTTGGGGCCTCATTTGTAAGGACACTGGTCCCAGGACCTTCCAAACTGCCCCTTCTCCCAATACCATCACCTCAAGGGTTAGGATTTCAGCATGTGAAATTTAGGGGGATGCAAATATTCAGTCTATAGTAATGTTGTTACTAAGATGGAATACATAGGATGTGCAAGCAACATCTCCAGTCCTTGGGCACCAGATCTTCACAGAGACCATTTGAGAAAACCTTCCACTGAAGGCTCCATGTTCATTCATTCATTCATTCATTCATTCAGCCTGGCTCAGAACTGTGGAGCAATCTGTCACAGGTATGAACAACCGTATCTCACATTTGGGGAGGTCGTGAGGGACAGAGCATCAAGGATGCAGGATAGTACCAGTGTTCTAAAAGAGCCTGGGGGCAAGAGGAGAGGCCTTGTCCTGGACCAATGTTCCCAGCAGAGCAACCAGCATGAGCCTGGTGTTCACCATCAGTATGCCATGACTGTTACCACCCATGACTCATTTCCTGGTGCTGAATTACAGGGATCAGGTGATTTTTCCAACACTTCAATTCTATAGATGAGAAATCCATATCATCCAGACTCAAGTTCAGAAACCTGGTGCCATGCTGCCCCTTCAACCATCTTGCCTGTCGTCTCAAGTTTCTGTCAGATTTGTGGCCAGGCCTGGAGCCTGGGCACCTGCACATGCCCATCATATATGCCCACTTGAATGGTGTCCAGGCTAGTGAGTACCAGTGCTCCCTTTCCCTGAGGCGCTGGGAGTTCAGCTCCAAAGACTAGGCTGCACACACCCATCCTTCTTAACTTAAAAGCCCTGCATAGTGAAGTATGTCAGACATTCAGAAGTAACACATGCATGCATTGCCCACAGTTAACATCACGGAAACTCCCATGGTTATCTTTCATTTCCTTTGAGGAGCAAAGATCACACCAAAGCTTCATTCCACATATCAAGCAAGGCCATCATCCAGGCTCCTATAAGTACTGTTTCCTGGAACTATAACTGTAAAACCCAATAAAACCGGAGGCTCTGACAGGGTTCTCAGGGGACCTGATCCTCTGAAGTCTGCCATCTTGATATGGTTGACATTGACCAAGAGTGGCTGAGCTTTGTTATTTTCTATTTGATTGCTTCAGTCGTGGATGCCTTTAAACTATCCTCATTCCCATTGGGTTTCTGTATTTATCCTTCCAAATGGCCTGGCTAACAACTCCTATTTCACCTCCCTCTTCCTTTCAGAAAAATGAATCCCATAAAAATCACTAGACTGGTGTCTGAGCAAACTCTCCAGTGTCATAAAATTTTGATTTAGAGGTTTAGCAAATGTGACAGGACATTTTTGCGTGCCCTTCTGAAGTGTGTAAACTATTTTTGGTGTGTGGGCATTTACATAATATTGCCAGAAATGGGCTCCCCCCCTCTTTTTTTGAAATTGGAAGAAATGATGAGTCAAGGCAGGATGAAACAGGTTCTGAGTCAGAAGACATGGTTCATCAAGGGAAGTAAATCAAAATAATGTTGGAACCGAGACGGCCCAGGAAAGGTGGAATATTGACACTCAGAAAGGAAATTTGGGTTACCAATCACATGGTAATTGCTTCTACTCCGAGGTGGTAAAGGGATGGAAAGGAACCCACCTGTAGCATACTTGGCTCATCATTTCAGTAGAAGTCAACGCCTTGAAGTCAAGAAGTCCTGTGACCACATGCAGGCACCTACTAGAGCTCCAGGAACTGGGTTCTATTTCCTTTCCACCATGTCTCCACAAGGCACATTCTGGGGAACTCCTACTGAGAGATTTCTCCCCAAACAGTATGAAGCACGTACAGAAATGAAGATTCAAACAATTGGTGTAAAACAAGCCTGGGAACATCCAAATGAAGGAACGATAATTATATCAAGAAAGCATAGCTGACCCTTCCCCACCCAGAGCTGGGATCCAAGATTTGGTGGAAAGAAGTAAATGACATTTGTTGTGGGTTTTGTGGGGAACAAGCCTGGAACTGGGCTGGACGTGTGCAGTGTCACATTTGTGAGGAGGTACAGATGCTAGTTGGCTTATCATGGGTTTGCTGTGCCCCGGGGTTGTTGTTCACTTGTGTTACTTAATCCTGCATCAACCCGTTTTGCAGACAGGGAAAAGCCAAGTCTTTGGCACTTGCCCAGAGGTAGGGCCAGCATTCAGAGCCAGAGACTCTGCTTCTCATGCTGGGCTGGCTGCTTCTAATTTATAAACAACTGCTCTACTTGGTAAGTATTATCTCCATTCTCCAGAACTGTAAGCTGGGAAGTGTACAGTAGTTTGTCCAAAGTCCCACAATGACCACAAGGGAGCCCAGATTCACACGCTAGTTGGCTGATTCCATAGTTCATGGTCTTTCTGGGACATCTGTGCCTTGCTGGGCTGGCTGGCGTGCACTGCCTAATGCTCTCCAGTGAAGGCTAGCCAGGTTTTCTGTTCTAGAGGAAGACATCCTGTCAGAGTGGAGGCCACCTTAACCATGGCTGTCTTCCTAATATCCTCCAGAGCAAAGCAGAGTTTCACTGCAGAGGCCCTGGCTGGAATCTTGGTGCTGAGAGCCTGCAGAACTGGGTTGTCCTTAGGAGCATGTGGGCTTCTTGTTATTACTTACATTTTCTCCATTATGCTTCAAATTACATGATCTACGTTGTGCTGTCTCGCCATTGATTCACTGGTTAAATTAGCTGCTATTTCTCTCCTGCATTACAGGCTCAGAGTAATTTGTTTATGACTCAAATGTTCCGTGGGCTCTGAAGGAAAGGCTAATATGCATTCATTACAGCCAAGCATAATCACTCTAAATCATGAGGACTGCTGGTCCCCGGCAATCCTCTGGTCTCTTTGGTGCAGTATCCTGCTTCCTACCTGACCAGGGTAGTGCTGCTGAGGCATAAATTTTGCTTAGAATTCATGGAAGGAACATGCAGAAGGGAGGCAATAGATGCTTATAATCTGTAGAACAATTTCAAACTGATGCAAGATTAGAGGCCATGTCCTCTGCATGACCTTCAGAGAACACCCACCCCAGGTCCACCCGGCTCGCCCCCAGGCTCCGTGGGGATTGCCACCCCTTCCACCTTCACAGAGAACATGCAAGCCAAGATGAAAGCAGATGACTGCAGAGCAGTGCTCACCAAGATGTTTCAAGCTTCTTGCCTACTGACCTGTCCACTGGCTCCCCACGGTCAGTCCAGCCATGCTATCCCAAAGCTCTGTTCCCCAGTGGATGATGTGGGTTCAGAGGGTTTCCAGATGCCTCCCTCTCTTGTCAGACCTGCCCTTGTGAGGTGTAGGGTCTGGTGTTAGGAGGGGGGCCTTTGGCAGGTGATCAGGTCATAAGGGTGGGTCCCTCATGAAGGGGATTAGAGCCCTAGTAGAGCCCTAATGAAAGAGGCCCCAAGGAACTCCCTCACCCTTCCTGCCACATGAGGATGGCTTATCTATAAACCAGGAAACAGGGTTTCCCCAGGCACAAAATCAGCCTGAGCCCTGACTGTGGGCTTCCAGCCTCCAGACTGTGAGAGATGCATGTCTGTGGTGTTGTGACAGCCGCCCAGATGGATGCACTCTCCAGTGGGTCTCAAACAGGAGACACTGGGTGCAGATGAGCCATGGGTGGTGTCAATGCAAAATGAAAAGTCTTTTAGACTTTCTAAAGGAAAGAAAGAGAGTTGTTTTCAAGCCCAAGTGAGGATGGCTGCCTGGGATACACAATCCTCACAAAGAGAAGAGTGCTCGGCTCCAGCAAAGGAACACTTAGCGTAGGGTTACACATATTTCTTACATAAAAAGTTACGAATCAGTAGGCAAAGAACAATTCAGAAAGTAGCGGACCATATCTTAAGTTTCTAATATATGCAGGGCTGTGTGACTTTAATCTTATGGGAACCAGGGAAATTTCTTACTTTTTCTTTTGTGTTTAGAATGCTCTTTTTTGGTTATTTTCTTTAACGAAGCAGATGTACAATGTGTGCTGGGGACAGAAATACAGCCTGTGCTTTGAAGTTTTGCTGAGTCATGTTGAGCTTGGTAGATGCTTAAGTACAGCTTCCCAGGGAGCCCGGGTATGGGGCCCACACACATTAAAGTAGAGTATGTCCTTTACCAGCAAGGACATGTTGAAGAGATACCAAGACGTGTCAGGTGTGGCCTTTCCTGTAGGTGGGTCCAGAGGAGCATCAAGTGCATCAGGATGCTGGCAGAGGGCGGTGCTCCCCATGGCTCTGTGAGTCTGTGTTGTATTCTCCCCAGGAGACACAAAACCAGACTCGTTCATCCTAAAATGTAGGACTCCCATGCTGGAACTGAGGAGTAAATGACATACAGCTTGGCGACTCAGAGCTGGGCAGGTGAGGGATGGAGGGTCAGGCTCACCTGGAGGACCTCTGCCTATGGATGGTGATCCCATCACTGAGGTGGGCCTACACCCAAGGGCACCCCAGGAACTCCCCGTGGCTGCCTCAGAGCATCATCCTTTCTGATTGGGAAAGAGACCAGAATATCTCCAGTAAAGCCACCAGGAGAACCAAAAGTAAAGCTTCCAAAGCCAGAAGCTCAGAAAATTTCCACACTGGAGCATGGCAGGTGCTTCCACATTAGAAATTTTATTTGCAGATTTAATTAGAAACTAATTTGTGACGCGAATTATGCGGTGCCTAGGAACAAGAACCTGTTTCAACAAGAACCTGGGCTTTTCACTGCCATATACTTAAAGCCTTATCTGTTTTGGTCTTACAGACTCATGTTTTACTCCTAATTCCACTGACAATATTCTCCTTAATGAAATGTCTAAACTAACCACATGGCAATATTATTGACTATGACTTCATAGAGAATAGACCAAGTACGGTGCAACTGCCCAATGCCTTCATCTGTCATTGACAATCCTAATAGAAGATTTTGAGTCAATTTTCAAACCTTTATGGGCACAGTGGGTACAGAGGCAATGCTAGCCAAAGATAGCGGAGCTCCTGGGACCAGTACTGAAAGCAAAGCACTATAAAAAATACCATTTCCCTAGAGGCCAAAGCGGAAACATTCCCATCCTGCTCACCAGCCGGGGCCCTTCCTTCTAGAGCTCTCTCTGGAGCTGTTGTCTCCGCATCTCTGTAGGTTGTGATTCATGGCCAGCCAGGGCTGAGGCTCAGGGCTGAGTCACCTCCAGATGATGGGGGGGGAGTGCGTCGCAGGGTGACATACTTGCATACAACAGCAAAGTGCCCCTGGCTGAAGCAAATTTTCTCTAATTGCTTCCCTCCCCAACCCCATTTAAAAATGTAATGAAGGTGATTACAGAAAGCTGTTTAAGGTAAACCTAAATGAATGGATTTATTTAAACTCATAATGAACTTTAAACTCTCCAAACTGGTGAGCTCCGGGGCTGGAATCACTAATCGGGGTGTTGGTGGGAGCTGGGGACGGGTTGCTGGGCCTGGCAGCTGAATGCTTAGCTGGGGGGGACAGTCCATTCATTATCTGTGTTTCTGGGAAGCAGTGACCAATTACTCCATCTGCTTAGCATTTCTCTTCCCCAAACAGACAAATTAAGCCCTAGACCAGAGTCCCAAGCCTCAGGCTCCTCCGGGATGTAGGCTGTCCCCACATAGAGAGTCTCTAAATGTAAAAAGTCATAAAGAGGCATCTCAAAGGGTTGGAGGGGAGGCCTGAGGCTTGTTGGCCAAGGAGACCAGCATGCTCCCTTTAGCTGAAAGAGATTTGCTCTTGGCGGTGGCCACACTGCAAGCATCCTAGGTGACCCCCAGGGGGCTGGTGTCCTGGGTCCTCAGCACCTGTGGGAAGCTGCATCATTGATGCCCAGTGACTCCACTCAGAGGAGGCGTCTCTCATTCCCTTGAACATGTCCTGCCCTACTTGTAAGGGCAAAAATGTATAATATTCTCCAATGCTTTCAAGTCTACGGACACAGTCTTTGACCTTCCTGAGATGGACTTCTGTCTTACGAACTTCAATTCTTAGAGGATTTGGGTCAAGGATAAATTGCTTTCCTTCCTCTCTTCTTTAGGTTACTCTCCCCAAAGTGGCCTCACCCAATCCGGACCTGGAAGTCACCACCATGTCTGTTGCCCCAATGAAGCATGTCCATCCAGTTTACAGAGGGGCTTCTGCTCTCTGTCTGCCTGCAGGGCTGGACACACGACGGCTATTCAGTAACTCTGGCAGAATGAAGCTCATGGGCTGACTTTGGGAAATGTATCATCAAGAGGCTTAGGAATGCTAGATTTTTTCCGGGCCCCGGGCGAGTTCTGAAATTTCATGTGTCAAGAAGTAAGGACAGAGCTGACAATAACTTGATCCAGTGTCCAAAGAACTCACAGCTTGACACAGCTTGGAGTCCCAAGTGCGCTCCCTGCTCCCATCACTTTGGAGGAGCCTGCATGTGCTGCCTGGCGGGCCATTGAGATTAATAAATACAAAGGCTTTCACTGATATGCAGCTATGGAAAAGGCACCTGGAGCTGCTCTATCGTGACTCATTAATTAGGGAAAGACTCAGTGGCGCTAATTGGCAGTTGAGAATTTTCTGAGTTTTAACATTTATGGCATGCAAATGTATCAATTTCTAACAATATCTAACAAGATCATTTGAAAGTGAGATCTCCTGAGAAGTGCAATCATGATCTGGGGAAGGCGTGGGGCCCTTCTGCACTGTACACACTTCTATAAATCGACACAAAGTTTGTTAGCAATTGTACTAATGTTCTTCAGCAAATGGAGAGACTGGTCAATAAATATGCATTAAATGTAACTCTATCTACCTGTTGCATTCCACCCCAGAAGCAAGGACCGTTACATTATGGAAGTTTAATGATAGCTTTCTTCAGCTCATATGACTTGGAAATGAATGAGTTTGCCCAGTTTGGGGGGGGAGAGGTACACGTGAGTCTCAGCACCTTCACATTTTACACGTGGAAAGCTTTAAATTGAAATCCGTACCTCTAGGGAGTGTGAGACCGAAAAGGAAAAAGAAAAAAAAAACTATTGGGCCCCAAAGGGACCATTTCCCATCATAATGAGAATTTTAAATGATGGGTTTAAATTCTTTGAAAAGCCTTTCAGAAATGCGTGTGCAAATGATGGCTCCTGAATTATTGGCAGAGATGCAATTAAATTAGAGAAAGAACATCTCATTCTACTTCCCCAGCCTGAAGACCCTTTCTTTCCCCTGTCGAGGAGGGGCACACATGCCAGCCACCAGCAGCCCGGGAGTCCAAGGGAAGGATCCTTCAGTGACTCCCGCTGCTGCCTTTGAACCCAGAAGGGAGGGATGGCATCATGAGCCAGGTGCCTTTTCTTCACCTGGACACAAGTTAACTAAACCCAGGGTGGGGGGCTGTCCAAATGTTAGCAGAACCCCCTCCAATGGCACCTACATGAATGGGTAGTTCTAACAACTGTTCCCTGTGCATGCACAGGTGTGGGGCTCCCTCAATGTCCACATGGGGTCATCTGCTCACGTCTTCAGACTCTCGGGCACAGCGCGTGCCGTTGGCTCTCATGCTCCTGAGAGATAGTGAAGGGAGGAGGTTTTAGGACATGGTAGTTATTGGAGCAGGAGGCAACCTGCCTCCTGGGTTAGCTGCTGGCCACCATCAGTCCCCAGCTGTGCAGGTGGGTTCCCCTTCTGCTTCCTTTACTTCACCTGTAAAATGCAGATAATAAGATTATCTGTCCCGGGGAACTGCTGTGAGCTGTAAATGCGTTCATCCTCATGGTGCACGGGCTTAAGGAAAGTGGGCCTTGCTGTTCCAGAGGTTAAGGAGTTTGCCCGTGACGAGTAAGCAGTGAAGTTGAGATTCTGACCAGATGTGTTCACCTCCAGAAATCATCTCCATATTATACACTGAGAACAGAGTGGTCGGGACTGGGGGAGTGGAAATTGTCTTTTGATTGAAAAAGCTCGTGGTGTGGGACGCTTGGGTGGCTCAGTTGATTAAGCATCTGTCTTCAGCTCAGGTCATGATCCCGGGGTCCTAGGATCGAGCCCCATGTTGAGCTCCCTGCTCAGCAGGGACTCTGCTTCTCCCTCTCCCTCTGCCTCTGTGCTCTCTCTCTCTCTCAAATAAATAAAATCTTTTTAAAAAGTAAATAAATAATAAATACAAAGCACATGGTAAGAGACATGTAGCTTCTCTGAGTAGCTTCAGAGACATGGGTTGTGTTTAACCCCACATGGCCCAAAGTTGGTACCAGATGCATGGTAGGTTTGGCTGGCTCAGGAAGTGTTTTAGGAATCCAGCCCAGGTCCAAACTGCTTAGCAGGATATACAAGGCTCCCGATAACCAGCACCTGACCCGCCTCCTGTACCCCATACTCACATTCATGCAGCTCCCATTTCTTCCACCCAGATAGTTGCCAGGTCCTACCACACGGCAAAACAGCGGCCCCCAAGATTGGCTCATATGACTTGGAAATGAGTGAGTTTTCCCAGTATGGAGTTGAGAGGTACACATGAGGCTCAGCGCCTTCACAGTTTCTGGAACCTGGAAATGTTACCTGATTTGAGAAAATGGTCCTTGCTGATGTAAATAACCTAAGGGCCTTGACATGCGGAGGCTATCCTGGGCTACCTAAGTGGATCCAGACACCACCCTGGAGTCCTTACAGGAGGCAGGCAGAGGGAGACCTGATGCATGTACAGACCTGACGCAAAGCCTTAGGACCACGGACACAGAGAGTGAGTGAAGCAGCTGTAGGGGAATGACTGCCGGCAGCCACCTGGACACGGAAGACAGGACATGTTCTCTGGAGCCTCTGAAAGGCACATGGTCCTGCCGACAAACTGATTTTGGACTTCTCGTGTCAGGATGTAAGAGAATAATTGCGTGTTGTTTACAGCTAGTTTGTTGGCATTTGTTAGGGCAGCTTCAGGCCTCACACACGTGGCTGCTTCCACACCTCCTGCTCTTACACACATTGGTTTTTTCTACCCGGAAAATACCTTCCACCTTCCTGTGTCTAATGATCCCTACAAGTCCCTTGAGCCCGGCCCCTCCTCTGGGAAGCCTTCCGGGAACATGTCTTCTGTTCCTCACCCCTGCATGGCCACCATCTCTTCGTTTTCATCCCAACTGGACCAAGGGCTCCTTGAGGATGGGGTCTGTCCTCTTGGCCCGTGTCTGATGTGGGCTGTGGATGAACAGATATTCTCACTGCTGCCATCGAAGAGAGGCACAGGGACACATCAGGGGCTTTCATGGGTGAGGTTAGGTTTCCTGCAATGAAACCTGTGAGGGACTTATCGAGAGATCAGTGAGTAGAGATAAGTTCCTCAAAGCCACTGCCCACGGGGAAGCCTGAGGATGGGCAATCCCACTGATGAGGACCAAGATAAACCTGGAGAGGCACACAACTGTCTCCTAAGATGAAAGCCCAAAGCTTTGCACAGAGACTTAGGTTCAGAGCACCAAGACTTTATGGGAACTTTTTCTTCTGCTGGAGAAGAAAATGAACATCCCCATCAGCATGGAGGCTGCAGAAACAAGCAGAGGATGACCCTCCCCATTGAGGCCACTCATTGAATTAGGACTTGAATGAGCCATCCTATGCCCTGGGTGAGGTCACTCAAATGCCCTGCCTCTAAATGAGGGCTTTGAACCTAATGGTGCCTACATCCTTTCAAATCTAAAATAAGATGACATTTAACAAGGACACTGCGCACTGACAGGGAACTGGAGTGGCCCCCAGTGGAACAGGGCCCTATTGTTGATGGATCTGGCCAGATGCCAGAGATGCGTGGACTTGCCTCCGAGCATCCTGGCCTCCAGTTGGCAGCCTGCAGACAAGAGGCACTAGTGTGTCCAAGTCCATAGGGTGTGGCTTCCTATGGAAGATTCTTGTCTGCACTTACCACTGCTCTGTTTCCAGGGTGCTCACTCTTGTTCTGACCCTGAGTGGCTGGGGCAGAAAGAGAACATCCAGCACACATCAGAACATGGTACCTGGGATCTTGTTAGGTGGGGACTGGGGTTTGGTCTCTTTACCAGTTTGCTTCCTTACTTGGCTGTGGGTTCTGAAGATGCTTCGGTAGGGTTCAGATACCATTGGCAGCAGGTGTGATTCAAAATGGATCTAAAGCAATAGGATGTGGAGTGAGGATAAGAACTAGAATGTTGAAACCCAAGCAGTACGGAAGGTGGCATCCTGTGTTAGCGATGCCCAGGCAACAGCAGAGCACACCGTGTCACTCGTTCTGTGACTTGCCACTGCCCGGCCTTAGGTAAGTTACGTCACTTCTATAGGTTGCAGCCCTCCCCGGAAATGTGAAGGTGCCCTGGTCACTGCCCTCTTGGACATCGTCATAGGCCTAAAAATGCCTCCCAAAGATGCCACATCAAAATCCTGGCTGCCACTGTATTTGGAAAAAGAGTCTTTGCAGACACAACTAAGTTAAGGATCTTGAGATGAAGTCATCCTGGATTATCCCAGTGCAGTGGGCCCCAAATACATTGATAAATGTCCATATGACAAACCCACAGAGAAACAGGCAGGGATTGAGGTGATATGACCACCAGCCAGGGGTTGCCTGCAGCCCCCAGAGCTGGAAGAGCCCAGGACCCTCCCTGTGGAGCCTCCAGAGGGACACAGCCCTGTGTACACTCTGATTTTGGACTTCTAGCCTCCAAACGGAGACCATACATTTGTGTTTTAAAAGCCACTGAGTTTTTAGTAATTTGTGGTATATGGCAGCTACAGGAAACTGACAGAGGACTTATGAGGATTAAGCAATTTAATCCACATCAAGTGCTCAGTGCGATATGGGGAGCAGAATGCTCAGGACGTACCAGCGATATGCAGAACCTGGTGATGCAGGAGACACCTGCCACAGCAGGGTTTCCACGCGGCTGTTCTGTGTCCCCCGGACAGACTGGGCTCCCCGCACATGAGGCTTCACTGTGTGAAGATCTCAGTATTAGTCAAACACAGAACATTTCCTCTCAGAAACTGTTCACAGAAAGTAAAGTGTACAGAAATCACACTCGTTTCTCCCTCTTAGTTTACCACATAAATAAGTTAATGAATAAACCAACATATATTGAGTGCCTACACTGTGCCTGGCACGATGCTAATTTAATCTATGATGTATTATTAACTCTCTCAATAGGCCCGTTATTAATTCATTGGGTATTTATAGAGAGCTGACCCTGTGCTGGCTGTTATTCTAGCATTGGAGATAAAACAGGGAACAAAACATAGAAAACTGTGCAGAGCGCTCTGCCCTCACGGGGTTAACTTTGTTCTGGGGAGAAGGCAATAAGGAGGATGAACAAGTAGAGCAGGAACATATGGTTGATATGGTAATGAATATGGAAAGGAATAAAGCTGTGATGGTCAGGAAGGGCCCCACGGGGAGGAAGGTCAGTGGCGAGGTCACAGGAGTCCATGGAGATGACGTCAGAAAGGAAGTGGGTGGGGCCTGTGCCAGTCTTTGGGTTTTAATTCTGAGCTGAAGGGTTTGGGCACGCTGACTCGCCCGTGTGGGTGAACACTGTGTGCCATGTGGGATGTGGGTGCTGTGTTGGGGGAAATCCAGGGAGGCAGGGTGGGAGTGCGGTCTGCAAAGGGATGGGGTATGGTCCAGGGTGACATGATGGGTTGCAGAGAGGTGCGGAGGGAGGTATGACTGGGTAGAGATGGTTCCTTTGTCCTGGGATGGGGGGAGAGGTATCCAGGGAGTGGGAGGAACCTAAGAAGGGTGTGGTACGAATGAGCCAAGTGGAAGTGTGTTTCTGGAAAACAGGGGAGGCTTATGGGGTCGGACACTGCCTTGGGCCAAGGAATGTCAGCATTTGGGCCAATGCGAGCCATCCTGTGGGTCAAGAGCGCTTGGTTCCATTGACTGAGGTAAAGCGTGTGGCCCAACACAGACCAACTCTCCCTCCTCCTCTCTCGCAGACATCCTCTTCCCCTAGAACAAGGCAAACCGCATCAAACAAGAAGTCACCATTCATTCCATGGAGAGGCACCATGATGTGACTGTCCATTTGCCCTTCTTCCTGCTTGCTGGGGCCGCCCTCCATTCTAAGGCCTTCACCTTGATTCTAGGATTCCATATCATTCTGTGAACTCTTTCTGTGCAGGGGCTGGGCTTTGGTTAGACAGTTGGTTTCTGAGGCTTTTGTCCAGAGAACCCCCACCCCCCACCCGATGGATGAGAAATGGCAGAGCTACAACTTTGTCCCTGGACATGCAGCCAGGAAGCAGCAGGACATAGCTTTGTGCTAATTTGTCCTCATTTCAGATTCTGTCCTTTTTCTACCATCCCACAGCTGCCTCCCCCAGAAGCTGTTGTCAGACGAAGAAAGATCTTTACAAGAACAACATTGTTGGAGGCTGACACAATTAGAGGACTAACAAGGGGTCTCCCAAGACCCCTGGAACTTTTATCCAGACTTGGCAGATGGGGCGATGTCTTGGATTCAATGTGCACCTGAGGGTCAGCCCTCTAGATGTGAATGTGGCCTGCGGGCTGGTGCACGGAGATCCTGAGACCGAGAGTTGCACCCATGGCTACAACTAAACAGGAAAATTCTACTGGGCAAGCTTTGCAGGTTTTTTGTTCTCAGGAAATCTGAGAAGTCATTTCACTTTGTCTGTTCTGGTAAAGGAACAAAGTTTAATGTTAAGCCTGGTGTGCATGTGCCCCAGAGTGCTCACCCTGCCTTGCCCATAATCAGGATCAACCTCCCTTTGTGGCAAGTGAACTCACCCAAGGGTGGTGGCAATAGTGACTGCCACCTGCTCCTGGCGGTCTCATATGTGTAGACACAGAGAGGAGACACCTACCTCAGATTTCCCACTCGTTTATGTTTGTTCACACTCAAAGCAGTATCTGACACCTTTCTTATTTCTGTCTCTAAACTGCACACCAGAGACATACACACACCTGTACACATACACACACACACACTCATCTGCATGCACACACTTGCATGCACACCACAAACCTGATTTTTCTGATTATTCATGTAGTTTTTGGTGGTTTTCATTGTCTAAAAGCTCCTTAATTATTCCCTCCACTCGATGAAGTTCGGATCCATTCCTTACGCCCCCAACTTTGAAGGAAAGAAAGCAAGACAAAACTTTTGATTTGGCTGTGTTCCCCCACCTAATTTCATTATGCATATTTCATTTTTATTGTTGACATTCTTGTTTAGAGGGAAAAATCATTGGTTTGGCTTTTTTTTTTAAACTATCAGATGTTTTATAGACCTTCTAATGGCGTATTTGGTGTGAAATTAATTATCAAAGATTCGCAGAGTTTTAAATTAGATTTTTTCTGTTCTTCAAGGCAAACAACTGGTTCTGTTTTTGTCACTAATATAAGGTTCTCATTGCTGCCTTTTACTCCCCCTACAATGAAATGATAAAACAAATCTTCAACTTATTTTAATGTGCTAATTGGGGGTTATTACAGCTCATTTTATTTACATTGAAATAAAAAAGCACCAATTCATTTTCCTTGCACAAGCAACTTAGAAAGGATTTTAATTGCCTCCTATACAAACATGTAAAGAGAAATGATATATAAAACTAAAGGCCTGGAAAAACTTGTTTGGGCAGTGTGCTAAAGCAAATCCATGGTTTTCTGAATAGATAGGATACCTAATGCCTAAACCAGTTTGCCTTTTGGGTTGCTGATTCATATGCATGTGTATGGTGTTAATACTCTGCAGGAAATAGATGCTGGTAGGAGGCAGAAAAATCCAGAAAGAGAAACAAATACAAGATGATTTCAGAGCATTTGCACTACCCTACCAGGGAGTGTAGAGTTACCTTGAGGTAGGTAAATATTCCACAGTGTGGATTAGATAGTACCTACAACCCCCTGTGCCACCACATCCTGTGCCTGGGGCAGAAGAAGATGCCCAAATGCAGGGTTTTACGCTGCCATGGTAGATGCCCTTGGCTGGCACTCCTTCCACTGACATGTCCCCATCAATTCCCCTTCCGGTATGTCAAGCCTCAAACATGTCATAGCTAATTGTCATGTGGGATGACAGGTATAAAGATGTGTAATCAGAAAACAATGATCAGATAATGCTTCTCATTAGTAGTTCAAGTCCAGCAAATACCTTGGGAACAATCACCAGCCACTGGCTCTTGAATCCAGTTTCCTGCTTGTAGGCTGGTGATGCTCCCCGCCTTGTACTCCTGGAGTAGGAATCTTGGTGCAGGCTGGGGGAAGTCCAGCTGGATGTTCTGTGTTGCTGGAAGGCCATGGGGAGAATGGCAATGAGCAGCAGACTTGGTGTTTGCAGGCATCCTGCACTCTCTAGGTCCCCCTGCCTGGTCCTCTATTCCCTAACTGCTGCATGCAGTGGGGGTGTACCTGGGTGAGAACTGCTTGCTGTCCCAGCCTATGCCAGGGGCCGTGTAGGTTATCTCATTCATTCCTCACAACTCACGACCCCATAGATGCACCTAGGTTGATGACTTTTAAAACTTGCAGTTAATGGAGGTCAACAGGCAAGGAGGAGTTTATTCAACACTTGCAACAGGGCTCAAGACTATGCCAATAAGGGACAGAGACTGGACTCAATACAACAGGACAGCTGGGGAGGGGGTCTATAGCCAAGGGAAGTGGGGGTGGGGGGAGTCTTTGATTGGACACCAAGGAGAATGGAGCCTCACTAACCTGACTTAGTAGGGTTCCTGCTAAAACCAAAGTTTGCTCAAGGAGGAATCCTTGTCAGTGTGCAGGGTAGGGGGAAAAGAGAAGACTACTGGTCTCTGCCCAGTTCAACGAGCAGAAGAGTCTTGTGGGGCGAGGGGAGGCCCTCCTGCCACTTCCATCCACAGACTGGGCTGCAATCTGACCTTCTCCTGAGGTAGCTCTTTGCTGGAGCAGACAATGTTCTAGCAACAGATAGGCTTAGGCTGACAGCCCACCCCTACGGATCATCTCCCTGCCTTCCCCCTCCTAAGCCCAAGGTCTCCTGATAGTGGGGTGCCAAGACCCCAGGGTTTACCTGGCTCTGTGGAGGAAGGGCTCTGAGCCCCCAGTGGACAGTCTCCTTTTGAAAATGACTCTCCTTTTCAGGGAAGAAAAAATTGCCCCTGAGGATATAAGTATCCTGCCACAGGCTGGGATTCAGGCGTGACGCAGGTGCCCATTCACCTAGTCAACGGATCCGAGTCCAAGTCACGGATCCGAGTCAACGGATCCCATTCACCTAGTCCAACGGATCCATTTGTCCTTCATTCCAGGGATGGTCATGTTAGCTGGTCCCCCAGATGTGTCTAGAGTCTAATTAGGGACATTCTGAAAGCAACCTCAGAAATTGGACCAAAACGTCTGTCTCACTGCCTTCCGTTTGTCTTCCTCGGTTTGGAGGCTGTGGAACCTTCCACACAGCTGGGCCCCTGGGATGCCCTGCTTGGAGCTGGCATCTGTATGCCATCTCATTTCACAGAGCCTCCTGACACAAAGCCTGCAGTGTGCAGATCCCCCCAGGGGCCCAGGGAGGGCAGAGAGGCGGCTGGGTGTGGGAGGAGAAAGCAAGCGGATGGCAAGAATGAGTTAGAGAAGGATTACCATAAAGGCAGCTAATGACCCCCTGAGTGCACAGTGGGCTGAGTGGGACAGGCTGCCTGCATGGATGTGCCTCACTCCCCAGCCCCTTGGATGGCCCAAAACTGTCATATCATCTGTGGGACGCCGGATGTTGTTCTCACTCCAATTTTTAGTACTTTACAGGAATAAGCAAATGATGTCACTTAGCACTTGATGTTGGAGACTCTTTGCCCAGGCTGGGGGGTCAAAGGGGTCCTGGATTTCAGCCATCTCCTCCCAGCTGGCTGGTCACATGTGGTGGGGTCAACTCCACCCTTCTTATGCATTCTGATTTCCTGTGATTCCCCCCAAAGGGCTCAAGCTTCCAACCAGAGGGTTCCTTACTGCTCCAGATATACCAGGTTTTGGCCAAACACACAGGAAGCTGAGCCCCACCTGAAATGCTTTGCTACTGCGTAGTAGTCACCCTCTCCCTGAACACTGAGCTCCAACTAAGATCCATGGAGCTGGCTTTGAGCCCCTTCTTACAAACCCCTTTGACAGGTGGCAGGATATGACACCCCAATATATACACCACCTTGGCTCAGGATTATTTTGAGCTAAAGGAATTGGAAAACAGCAGGTGCAAGACCTGGGTGCTCTGAATCTCCTTTCCTTCCTGAAAACAGGACCTAAAACTCCATGTGGAAGATGCCATCCCTGTACCTAGAGGAAAGAAATGGTGTAATCACAAGGGAGGGGAGTCGAGGCCCAAGGAAAAATCTGTATAGACAGACCTCGTGAAAATAACTCTCCCCCGCCTCTGTTCCACCATGTGTCTTTTCCACACATGGGGGAACAGAGGTGGGGGAGACCTGGTTTGGTCATCTGCTCAAACCAGCCCATGAGCACTTGAGCTCTGCTGCCTCTTCAGGTCTTCATTTCCCTAAGGGGGGTCCCATGTAACCATAAAAATCTGTGTGCTCTTCTCCTATTGCATTCCTAGGCCCAGCCAGAGATCCAAGGGGGCAGAAGTATAATACCTGCAACCCTATACCTTCTTTGGTCTTCCTGTGGCATTCAGAGCCTCCCCAGCACAATCCCTTCCTACCACTTCCTGGGTTCTTTCACTTATTCAAAGCTGTTTAAAGATTGAGTCAGATTGGAGATTGCTTTGTATGGCTTTTATGGCTGAACACTTAATAGGCATTTTTATAAATCTGTTGCCTGGGTCTTGGGGGTGAAAAAAGCAAACCAAAATGCTAATAATCCTTGTTTCCTGTATCCAGCATCCTGTGCAGCAGAGGCAGGCTGAGCCTACATCCTTTATGCACCTGTTACATCGAGGCTGGGAAAGAACTTGGCCATAAACTTCTCCAAGTCAGCTTCAAATGGGAGAGACCCTTTATTCACAGAGACCCCGGCTCCCTCTCGACACTGTTGCTGGTCGGGGCGGGGGTGGGGGGGTGATCGTGCTCCAGGCTGATGGTAGGTAATGGCTACAGATTCCAAGAGGCACAAGCAACTCATGGTCTTGCTTCTAAAACCGTTTCCTTCCTTTTCTTGCTTCCACTCAGTGATGCAATGTACCTCCGCACGGATGCATTCCTCATTGGCCGGACAAGGGATCTTATTAAGCACAAAATGACTCACCTTTAGCACAAACCAGAGATCACCAACTATATATCTTCATCTTAAAACTGTAGCCACAGATGCCAGCTGTTTGAGAATGTGATTTTTCTCCCTAGGACCCACGGGGAGAAAAGCTGCTAATGATGTTCCAAATGTTGATGGTTCTCTGGCCCCAGGAGACAGCCTGCAAGGAAGGACCATTTGCTTTACTTCGGGGAGCCAGGGGGTGGGGGCCACTTTCCTAAGCAGGAGCAGCTGTGCCTTCCCCCAGATGTGTAATGGCCATATTGTTCCTTTTCTCCCCACGCTTGCATTTCAGAGACCTCTAGCTATAATTAATTCTTGAATGTGGCAATAAATCAAAGCTTTGAAAATCACAGAAAACTTTTCTCCCCCTTCCAAATGGCTCTGCTGGTTCCTCTAATGTTCTTCTCTTTCCTACTGTGTCTCTAACCACCTAAAACCTGTGCAGACATTCCAAGAATTGATTCCGAGAACAAATCCGTGTTTCAGTCTGTGGAATCTGGGGTTGAAAAATAAAAATAAAGCCAGAAATAGCATCCATTACCCAATCTGGGTCATCTCATTTTTTACTGGATGCAGACATCCCTAGACTCTGTGATTCGGAGTCAGGAATGACTCTCCACCGCACAAGTCAAATGCTCCGTGCCCAGCAACGCTGTCATTTCCATTTTTAAGATGCACACTTTGCATATAAAAGCATTCACAACACCATCTCTACTCACTGTAGTCTCCAGCAAATGGGCCTCTGTAAGTGATGAGAAATAATAATAAGAAAAGACGTAGGAGATGCAGTATTTGAAACCCTCGGTGTGCAAGCCACGGATGAGAACAGAACAGCCTCTGGGCTAATCCGTGTGCTTTCAGAATTACTGTTTCTCTTGTTCCCTCAACTCTCCCAGATTTAAATCTTTAGCTTCTGCAGCATCAAGCGGAGGAACAAATATGCTTGGTTCTCTTAATGAGCTGCTTCCTCTGCATTCATTTTGGAGGAAGAGCTCCAGCTGAGGAGCATAGCAAAAGGGAACAGAAATTTCCAGATTAAACCTGATTAAACCTGAAACAACTCTTTAGCAAGAGGCCAGGACAGACTGTTGACTTGTCTTCTGCTTCACTTCAAATCTGTCCTTGCTCTGAAAGGTTTGGGAGCGTCAGAAGGCAACAGGTAGCAAGTCAGGTGGGGATGACATGTAAGGGAAGTTTGCCTTTATTTCAGACACCAGAGTTTGAATGCTGGCTCCCCTTTCTAAAAACTGTGTGACTCAGGCATGTTGTTAAAGCTCCATGGGCCTGCTCCCTCATCTGTAAAATGGGCTTGATAATAGCATCTTTCTCTCTCTCTCGAAAAACCACTGTTTTGTTTTGTTTTGTTTTTGTACAATTAAAAGAAATAACCCATGTAAAGCATTTAGGATCCACATTTTTATTATTGTAAAAATACAGAGGGTCCCAGTTGTGAGGCTGGGGGCTCATCGTACCAGACTCAGTCCCTTATGTACATCCAGGGAACCACGTCTTCGGTTGAGTTGGCAAGGTCACCTGAAACAGCAGTGACAATGGTGAACAACACAGTATGCTCGTGCAATGTGGATGTGGAAAACATGTATTACATGAATATCTGGGAGCGCTTCCTGGAAGAGGCAGGGGCCTGGTTTGGTCAAACTGAAGAGAGTACTCTAGCTCTATGTTACCCTGCCTCCCATGTTGCTGTTCTAAGCAGTCCCGTGGGAAGGCTGGGCCCAGCATCCGGGGCCCCTGGAGCTCCCTGTTGATGCACTGAAACAGCACAAGAAGTTGGTGGGCTAAAACACCTGGAGAGAAGCACGTCCTGTAGGTGTGTGCAAAGTCACAAGGACCAACTGGAAAATGTGAGCTTACCCGTCAGAAGATGGTGCTGGCTCTTGGTGGAGAGGCTGAGAGCTCTGGCCACGTGAGCCCACATCCCACTTTTGCCAATTCCCACTGTGCTCCCTGAGCATTTGCTCCCTGCCTGCTGCTGGGGGTGCACCTGCTTCCTTCCCAGGGAGGACCCCAGGCCTGAGACACAACACTCCGCAGGCTCCAATCTGGCCCGCGGTGGCTGCCAGTGCTCCCCCATCCCTGCTGTGGTCTCAAACCTGACAGGTGTCCAACCCTGTGGGGGAGAGTGAGCCTCCGTGTTAACTCTCAATGACCGACACGCCGTAATGCAGTTAGTTTTCAGCTTGCTAGGAACTCATTTCATGATTACAGGGCTGCTTACAACAATATACATATAATGAATGAATTTTCCATAAACACGCATCTCTGCTCAGGTGTAAATATTTAAAACACAGCTGCATAAAACGGGAATTAGCTGACATCAGTTAATTTTGGAAAGTCTGGTGCTGGAGACTCCGGGATGCTCTCACTCCCCTTCCAACGGGGTTTTGCCGGGGACCCACCTTGTGCCAGCACCGCTTGCCTAGTGCTGCAGACACAGGAGCAAACCAAACGGCACCTGGACGGCCTTGTGTAGGTAATCCGCTCGTGAAGCCGGGTTCTTGACCTCACTTTGCTAAGAGATATGTGAAACCACGCCTGTGGCCCTCAGGGCATCTGCCCAATTTGCCTCCCAGCGCTTCAGACCATCCAGGTTCTGGCTGAAGTCACCAATGATCTCCATGTTCTAAATCTAAAGCACGTCTCTCAGATTTCATCCCTGTCTTTCTGTGTTCATCACACTAAACCATCACCTTCTCAAACCCACATCCTCTCTAGCGCTGGGCTCTGTGCCAACAGACCCTCAGGTTTTCCCCCACCTGCTCTATACTCTTCCTCTACCCAGTGGGAGGGTGTAGTCCCAGACAGGCTTCTCATCACACTCTCTACTTGCCCAAAAGGGACCCATCCACACCCATGGCTTCCATCAACCTCATCCTCCTGAATCTTGAATCTCCAGCTCCCCACATCTTCTCTGAGCATCAAAACCATGTGGCTGATTGATCCCTTGCTTGTCCAAATGCCTCAAATACACCAAGTCCCAAAGTTTAGAAGCCCAGTTTTCTATGGCAGAGCCAGTCTTACTTATGTGGGTGGATGGCCTCCCAGGAGCCCAGCACACAAGCAGGGGTCTAAGAACCACTCCCGCCATCTGTCTCCATCAGCCAGTACATCTGGGACAGAACTGACTCTTCCCTGGTTGTTTTTCTAGACATGTGCCCTGTTCATAGGGCTTTCTCCCTGCCCAATGCCTCAGTCTAAAGCTCACACAGAGAAACCGAAAGGACCTCATGAGAGGAAAAGCTGTTTTGTCCCTTTTGCTTCTTTTCTGGCTTCTCTTCTCACTGGAACTGTACCCCCACCCCACTCTACACATGCCTTGTAATGCAAGTGGCACAGGTCCTCCTCCCAAGGGACAAGTAGTTCATGATTGCTCCAGAAGAGATAACATCTAAGGAAGGACCAGGGGAGAATGCCTGGACGAAGCTATCATACACACATTCCAAACCAGTGGAACTAGACATCTCGGCTCCAAGGAATGACACCAGGCCCTAGTCTTTGTTCTAACTGGTCCCTGGATACCCGAAAGGGCACAAACTTACACCAGACCACTTCCTCGTTAAAAACCCCCAGGCCTCGAACAAAGACAACACTACCTCCTTTCCTTTCTGGATCTCTCAGACACTCACTCACTCCATCTGTATCTGCCCTCTATCTATAACTTCAACAAACTCTGCTTTCACCTCCTGCTGGCTCACATTTGATTTCCATCCCTCTGGGTCCTTGGATCTGGCCTGCCAGCATCGAGGCCACTGACCTCTTTGCAAGTTAGCCCTTCCCTCATCTTCCCTACTCTTGTCCCCCTCAATCCTCCTTTTTAGTCTTTTGAAGAATAATTATAAAGGGAGCATCTGGATAATCACTGCCCAGGCCAAGAAGTGGGCTTTGGCCAAGGTCTTAGAGGGTCCGAGCCTCCTCCATGCTCCTCACCAACCACACCTCCTCCCTCTCCTTTTTGATGGTAATTGCCTTGCTTTTATCTATTGCTTTGCCACCTAGATGTGTATCCCTAAGCGGCAGAGTTTGGATTCTGCTTGCTTTTGATCTTTATGTGCAAGAAATTAGACTGCATGTGTTCTTTGTCAGTTGCTTCTTTAGCTTAACACTTACTGGTGAGCTTCATCTATGGTGGTGCATTTAGCTGTAACTTCTTCATTCCTATTTTGAGTATCGCATGGTTTATTTATCCACTCTGCAGCTGATAGACATCTGGGGTGCTGTCCGTTTGCTGCTCTGAAAATTCCCTGTGCAAGTCCCCAGTATAAAAATACACAGCCTCCCAACAGGAAACAGGACCTCCTGCAACATCCTCCTCTTGCTCAGCAAGTACCAGGTTGCCAGATACTTGAGCTTTTACTGATCTGATGTGTGTATATTTGTATCTCCCTGAGCTGTTAATTTGCGTTTTCCAAATTAGTAATGACGTTGGAGTATCTTTCTATATGGTTACTGATCAATTGGATTTCATCTCTTTCTTGGCATTCCTATGTAATGTATGAGAGACTGTATTATAAATACTCTTTTAATTTTCCATATATTATGTTGTTCTGGCATTTTAAAAACAAAATAAAAACAAAAACAAAAAGGTTGTTCTGGCTGGGGAGACTGCCCCTCCCGTGGGCTCTCCAGTTCTTAGAGATAGCAAAGGACCCAGCAGGGAGCATGTCTTTGATATGCAAAGTGACCTTCCCAGAGCCCTACCTCCTCTCTCTGGCTCTTACATCCCAGGAAGCAACATTGCTCTGCTTTTTTAACCAACCCAGGGCCAGGTGCCAGGCAACTAGAGACATCTTACAGTCTAAAGCCCACTGTAATCACTCACACTAGCCAGTCCAAAGCAGCTCATCTGCCTTGCTTTGCTTTTCGGGCAGAAACTCCAGTGAAGGCCTTGGCTTAAGCCCTCCCCACCCTCACCCCATTTCTGTCTTCTGCCTCCTGGCCACCCCGCTGCTTCCCATGTCTGGCCACAGCACACCTCCTGTCTCTAGGACCTGTGAGTGTAACAGACTTTGTCTAATCTGAGTCTCTCCTGTCTCCTCTGGGGTCACATCTGACTGGCCATCTCATAAAGAATACAAAGCAGAGGCTGTGAATGGAGCCTCTTGGGCTATTCATCTTCTCCAGGTCGATTAATACAGGTTCACACCACCATCTGCACACAGGTCCTCTACTGTGGTGTCTCTTCAGATCTCTTCTCCCACTCCAGGGCATGCTTTTTCCACATTAGGTAAACATCTTTAATTTTAACGGAATCAAATGTATCGATCTTTTTTTTTCTGTAGTTAGTGATGTTGGCACCTTGCTCAAAGAATCCTTTCTCACCTGTTATGATAATTCTTGATTCAGAGTAGGGCAAATCACCCTGCCTTGTTGTTCAATAGCTTTATCTGTTTTATCCTCCCCTGCAGTGTTTTGGGAGCTTTTAAGTTACATCTTGTTTATCTTTGTGTCGATACAACACTATCTTAATCATTTTAGGATTGTCGGGGTAAATTGTTGGAGTAACTGTCCCCGGTGGCTCATACCGCTGTCTAGACACATGTGCATTCCTGTCTCATGTGATTTGCTCCAGGTAATGGGCCCTTAGCGAATGGGAGAGGGAAACTTGGTGAGTGCTGCCTTCCTGGGGCTTGTCCTCTGGAAAGCTCCTTGAGAACAGTGATGGCGTGAACGTCTACGTGGAAAGAGTGGGTGAGCCATGGCAGCCACTGCAGCTTGACCTGGGAAGCAGCCTCCACCTGTAGCCAGTGAGCCTAGCAGAGCTAACTGGTGGGTCCCTTCCCAGAGGGGGGAAAAAAAACCCACATCACTCTGGTTTTAGGGTGTTTTGCTTTGTGATACAGCAATACATAGAGAAATGATGGCCTTGACTGTGGATCTCTGCACGTCCTGCTGGTTCACAGCCTCCCCGCCTCCTCCCCCCTCCACCACCACTCCACCCTGCCTGTCCTGATGGGACCGCCTGCATCTCTCCCACTCTCTGTTTAAATTCAAAGTGTAGAAAAGTACACAGGAAAATGTAACAAACTCCTCTGTCCTCAATGTATTTTAAAAATGTCATTTGCTATTTCAAATCAGATTGTTCTGAATATGAAAGAAATAATGTGTGTGTTTTAAAGTTCCCCTCTGAGCCTTTCTCCAGTATCCTCTGCACAGGAAGTGCCCCAGCAGGAACCAGCATCAAAACTTTGGTGTTGACAGGCTCTCCTTGACCAAACTTTGGGCAGGCTCCTCTGAGCCTGCTTTTCAGCTAGTCCTCGTCTGATCCCTGTCTTCAGCCCACCAAACCCAGCTGTAGCGAGAACCCTGCTAACTCAGTGAGGCCAGAATCTGCCCACCACTGACAGTGTATCATCCTGGCCTGCCTTCAGCAAGAAGCCTGTTAACTCAACTCAGCAAATATCCCCAACCCTCAAAGGCTGCTCATCTCAGTTTTTGATTCCTGACCCCCTTGTGCTGCTCCTAGGCTACAGGTCCCATGTGCCCCTGTGGTATTCAAACTTAAGTTCAATCTTTCTCCCTTGTTGCAAAAGTCTTGAATAAATTCTTCCTTTCTGTTTTAACAAAGGTCAGAATAATTTTTTGTTAAAGTAAGAATCTCTCTTGTCAAAGTTTTTATATGCCTACTATGCAGATATGCACACACACACACACAGTTGTTAATCTTTGAGACTTTTTAGCATCCTTATGTGTGACTTGTCATTTACCTGAGTGTGACAGTTCTACACATATCAATCTTTTATGCTTTTCAGAATTCAACTTCACTTTTTGAGCAGTAGCAGGTTGATTCAAAAACCAAGCCATTTTTCCAATGGCTAAATACTATTTTATCATATAAGTAAGCCACAACTTATTTACATGTATCCCAGTTCATGAACATTAGATTATTTCATGTTTTCCCCTCTTTCTGACCATGTTGCAAAAAAACATCTTTGTGCACAACACCTGGTGCATGCATGCAAGAGTATCTAGTGCAGATTATAAAGAGAAAAGCAGAATTTGGGGGCGTTAGGGTTACACATCTCAACTTTACTAGCTAATGCCAAGTGCTTTCCAAAATGGAAAGTGTCACATCACAGACTCATCAACTGTGGACAAGAGTTCTTATATCTCCCACCTTTCTCTCCCAACACTTGACATTTACATACATTTATATATTTTATTTTATAAAAATAACCTCCTTTTGAGGTTACTTAAGAAAAGGACTGTGCATATAACATCTCTTGGACTTTTTATGTCTGAAATACACATATGAATGTTTGTATTTACTCCTCAAGATTGAATCATGGACCATCCGTTCCTCCCTCAGGATCCTGAAATATCTTTCTGATGTCTTATGGCGTTGGTGTAGTCTCATTATGATTGTCATTCCTTCATTGATTTTTTTTTCTTCCTGGAAAACTTTAAAAATTCCCTGTCCTTTTTTTTTCAATCCTCTGCATTTTCATTACACTGTCTCTAGATATGATTTTTTAAATATTCTGTCCATGTTTGAACATTATTAGGGTGTTGATTTTCTCTGCAACATGGTGGTTGATGTCCTCAAGTGTTTTCACTTCATTGATTTTTCTCTTGGGCTTTATCTAGTTTCATCTTCAGTCTACCTATTGAACAAATGTATTTTTTCCTCACAATTTTGTTGTCTGGAATTTATCTTGGTTTCCTTTCAGACCTACCTGTTCCTGTTTCCTGCTCTGAGCTTGCCACAGTGTCCAGTTTTTGCTCCTTTACATCCTATCATCTTTTCATTCCCTTTTCATTGTCCATGTGTTTCCTTATCTCCACAGCAGAACAAGGAGTCCCCTACTTCAAACTTTTCCAACATTTTGCCTGAGACTTTCCAACTTCTTTTGTGCCCTTTAGCAAAAGTGTTCTGTTAAATATATAGATCTGCCCAGATGGTTTTTCACCAGAAAATTTTACCACTTTAAAAAAAAAAAAAAACTTCAATTACACATAATCTCCTCCAGAAAATATATGAAGGGAAAACTTTTCCCAGTTCATTTTATGAGGTTGTATTACCCTGATTGTAAAACCCAAAAAATAATAATTTAAAAAATCCAGCACCACCACCACCAATATCCCTCATAAATATAGAGCACAAAATAGCCTTAACTAAGTATAAGCAAATAGAATTTAGCATATAAAATAAATTATATACTATAATGAAGTAGGGTCTATTCCAGGAATATGAGGCAGTTCAATATTTAAAAATTAACCAGTGTAATCCATCATATTAATAGATTTAAGACAAAATTCACATGAACATATCAATCAGTATAGAAAATATATTTGGCAAAATCTAGTTTTCACTCATGATGAAAACGCTCAGAAAAAAATTGCAACATAGGAGAACTTCCTCAACCTGATAAACATCCACAAAAAATGTATAGCAAACATCCTTGATGCTGAGGAGCTGGACATTCTCTCCCTAAGAGTGGAAACAAGACAAGACACCTGCTCTTGTCACTGTGCTTCAATATATCACTGGAAGCACTGGGAAAAGGGACATAAAGGAAATTAAAGGAAAAAAGATTTGAAAGAAAGAAATAAAATTGTCCCTATTTGCACATGATTTAACTGTCCATGTAGAAAAGACCAAGGGATCTACAAAAAAACTCCTAGAGCCAATGAATGATGCAGCAAGGCTGCAAGGTACAAGGTAAACATACATTAATACCCTATATTTTTATATATTAGCCATGAACCTATGGACATTGAAATATAAAACACGACACAATTTATAATCACTTAAAAACTAAATACTTGGTTGTCACTTTAGCAAAACATGTACAGGATTTGTATACCAAAAAACTACCCAATGCTAATGAAAGAAATTGATGATCTAAAGAAATGGAGAGATACTGTGTGAATTAAAAAAATGAGTATATTATATATATATATCCATCCTTCCTAAACTGATATACAGGCTTAGCACAATTCTTATAAAAATCTCAGCAAGATTTTTGTGCCTAGAGACAAGATTATTCTAAAATTCATATGGGAAGATAAAGGGGTTAGACTAGCTACAACCATTTGGAACAACAAAAGAAAGAATATAAAAGAAGGACACAATCTATCTGATGTCTTATTACATAGCCACAGTAATCCAGAACAGGTGGTGTTATCAGAAGGATACACAGATTAGATCAATGAAAGAGAAAAGAAAATCCAGAAACAAGCCTAAAGGAATATTCCTGATTGATTTTTGACAAAGGCTCAAACATACTTCAATGGAGAAAAGGTAGACTTTTCAACAAATGGCATTTGTTATGGGTTAAACTGCATCCCCCCTCAAAAAAAAAAAAAAAAAAAAAAAAAGAGAGGTGTATGGAAGCCCAAATACCCAGGACCACAGAACTTAGACATAGGGTCTTTACAGAAATGATCAAACCAAAATGAGGTCACTGGGGTAGGCCCTAATCCTATGTGGCCAGTGTCCTTACAATAAGGGGAAATGTGGATGCAGAGACAGAGACACACACACAGAGAAGGCAAGGTGAAGAAATAGGAAGAAGTACAAGTCAGAGAGAGTCTTTCACAAGCCCAGGAGCACTAGAGATTGCCAGCAGACCTCCAGACTCCTCTCTTGCAGCCCTGAGGAGAGACCAACCATGCTAACACCTGAACTTGACCTTCTGGCCTCCAGAACTGGGAGATAATAATGTCTGTGTTTAGGCCCCCAGTCTGTTCTGTGATGCTGTGTTCATGGCAGCCCCAGGAAACATGTAGACTGGAGCAACTAGACACCCATAGTCAAAAATAAACCCAACTAACTTCATATCTTCTGCAAAAACTAACTCAAAATGAATCATGGAATTAAATGTGAAGTGTAAAACTATAACACTTTTAGGAAGAAAAGCAACACAGGATGCTATAATCTTTAAGATCTAGGGCAGGCAAAGAGCTCTTAGACTTGACACCAAAAGAAGGATCCATAAAGGAGACATGGATAAAGTACTCATCATCAGAATTAAAATCTTCTGTTCTGTGGAGAGCTGTTAAAAGGATGAAAAACCAAGCTACAGACAGGCAGAAAATATTTGCAAATCATATATTTGACAAAAGACTAGTATCTAAAATAAATGAAATACTCTTCAAATTCAATACCAGAAAGAAAGAAAGAAGAAAAGAAAGAAAAAGGCAAAGAAAAGAAACTAAGCAGTCCAATTAGAAAATGGACAAATGAGATGAAGAGATACTTCATCAGGAAGGATATACAAATGTCAACTAAGCACATGAGAAGGTGTTCAGCATCATTAGCCATCACAGAAAGGCAAATTAAAACTACAGTGAGATATTACTACACACCAATCAGCATGGCTGAAATAAAAAATACAGACAATTCTAAATGCAGGCAAGGGTGCAGAGAAATTGGATCACTCTCATCAGGGTGAGAATTTAAAATGGGACAGGTGCTCCAGAAAAAAGTTTGAGGATTTTCTTAAAAACTAAATATGCAATTACCGTAGAGGCTGGTGTTTGCACTCCTGGGCACTTATCCCATGGAAATGAAAACTTGGGTCCACATGAAAACCTGTGCACATATGTTTATTGCAGTTTCCCTCCTAATAGCCTCAAACTAGAAACAAAGCAATGCCCTTCAATAGGTAAATGGTTAAACAAAGTGGGATGTCCACACTAGAAATGCACAGATAGTCAATGCCCTCAGCTGCCTGTAGGAACCTCTGAAGATTTGTGCTGGATGAAAAAAAAAAAAAAAAAAACCCAATCCCAAAATGTCACATACTTTATGGTTCCATTTATGTAACATTCTTCAAATGACAAAATTATAGAAAAGGAGAACAAAGTAGTGCTACCGAGGATTGAGGGGAAGTGGGGGGGTAGGAGAGAAGTGGATGTGGCCTCTGAAGGACATCAGAGTGGAAATGGAAATGTATCCTGGATGCATCAATGTCAGTATCCTGGTTGTGATACTGTACAACAGTTTTGCAGTTTGTTACCATTGGGGGAAACATGCGATGTCTCTATATACACAGGTGAATCTACAATTATTTCTAGATAAAAAGTTTAATTTTAAAAGGGCAGATCTAATTATTACTCTGCATTGTATAAAAACCCCTCATGAGCTTCCTACTTGTGCAACAAGAAGCCTGTGTTTTCTGAAAGCTTGAGTTCCATACTGACTTGCTTACTTCTGAGGAGGGTATTAGAACGGCAAACGTCCATGTGTACCTTATATGGGCTAGATATCTCCTATTTCAGGCAAAGAGGTAAAAGGAGAAAGGTACATAGTCCCTATGGTCACTCTGACTTTCTAGGCTGCCCGTATGCGTCTACTCGTAGAGCAGAGTAGCTGTAGGACAGCATGTCTGGGTCTGCCGTGCTCGCCTGCATATAGCAGGCCCATGTTCAATGTTGAGTGAACCAATAAATGCGTCATTTAGACCTACACCTGCTCTCCATCCTTTCCAGGGAACTGCATGTTTTAGACATCTCTTGGACACCATGGTGGGCCCTTTTGGTCTCACTTTACTTCCAGCCACTGTCATGGGGACCAGCTCTGTAACAGCCTTGGGCAGCTCTATACAGACTCACCCTGACAGCACCTTACTTCAGGCCCATAGTACACCTTAAATTCCCACTCCCGGGGTTCTCTGATGGCCAGTGGGTTGTGGGAGCTTTATTCAAAACTGCTCAGCAATCTCATATCCACAGCTTAATTATGAAGGCATTAACACCCCTCTGTGGCAACTCTTGACTTGCCCTTAAGCAGGTGATTCTGAGACCCATCTCATGAGGCTAATCGGGTCCTATCTAATTAGGATTTCCAGATGAAGTACAGGATACCCACATAAATTTGAATTTCAGAAAAATGACAACTTTTGGCATACATATATCCTAAATGTTGCATGGGATATACTTATACTAAAGACAAATGTGTTTGTTGTTTCTGAAATTCATATTTGGCTGGCCATCTTGTATTTTTATTTGCTCAATCTGATAGCCAGCTAATCCTGCTGGGGCCATGTCTGTGATGTGTCCTTCTGTTGGCTCTCCCCTCTTCCCTGCTCCTTTACCCCTCTCTCTGGAATCATGAGAAAGTTACTTCCGTTTAAGTCTTCATCTCAGGTTAAGACACTTTCTGTGTCTTCAAAGAAAGGAGTACCTTTTTAAAAAGTCAACCAGTCCAGAAATTAAGAAACCCCTTTAAACTCAAGTATGTGGCTATTCCTTGGCTTTACAACTAATCTAGGTCATCATGGCCTGAGTTAAGGTTCCCCATTCCCACCCCCCTCAGCTGAGTTCACTCAATTTCCTTCTGAATCTTTTTTACACCTTTTGAAGTCTGAGGGATATTTACTAAGAAGACTAGTACTTAAGTATAAGCCTTTAAAAAGTCATTTGACCTGGTTAAGTCACCTGTGCCCTACTTTGGCAAATGTTTTTGAAGTCTTTAGCTTGATAGCAACAAATCTTCCTTTTCAAAAAAAGCCCCATGGAGGAAGAGAAGGGGAACAAGGCATGATCTCTGCGTTGGGCTAGTTTCAGCTTCAAGAACTTTCCTTATTAGTGATAGACTGGTGTGCACTTATATAATGTGCCAATTACTCCAAGGCTTCATTCAGAGAGACAAATTCACCTAAAGACCCTCTCCTGGGAGAGAAGCCAGCCTCCAACATCTGTTTCCAGATAAGGCATCTATACAGCTTTGTGTTTATGTGTATGTGGAGGGAGGAGGTGGTTGCCAGAGGGATTTTTCCCAAACTATAAGGTAAATCTGGGGAAAGAAGAAATTAGAGCGTTTAATAAGGAATGAGTTGGTCAAGGACGGTCAATCTTTGCTGTGTGCATGCATGCATGTGGATGTGGGTATGCATGCACGCACGTGTGTGTGTGTGTGTTGCTATCTTTGCTTGTCTTACACATCTCAGAAATAGAAAATTTCTGTAAGACGCAGAGCTAACCCCGTTTTTTGTTGTATGTTCATCATCTTGGGTGGGAATGTTCTGTTTCGACAGATTCATGATGTACTCATCCTGCCAAAGCGCCAGGTGGGACTCATAAAATTATTCTGTTTATTGAAAGCCAGTTTTCAAGAACTGTGTTGATGAGGGAGCATTGTCACCCACCCATGTAACACAGACAGATTCATACTGTTACCCCATCAAACCTGATCTATATCACAAAGGCCTCTGAGCATCACCCTGTGGAACTGGGAAATGGGGAAGGCCCAGCCAGCTGCATCAGTCTCCTGGTGGGGGCAGTGAGGATATGCCTCCTGACTCTCAGAGCCCACCCAAGCCTGTGGATCAGATTCCCTCAGGGTGGGTCCTGTGACTCTGCAACTACATCATCTCTTCAGAGGGACTGTGTATACTTCATAGTTTACTAATCACTCAGTTAAAGGCTAGAGATCTCTACTTTTTTCCTCTCTTCCTTCCTTTGAGAGTCACAGTGGCTAGTGTCTTGTGTTCTCATATATTATTATCTTCATTCGTCTTGCCTTCCCTGCCTTTGTATGAAAAGGATGGAAACTATTTCAGGTGGCTTAGTCCCCTCATAGTCCTTAAAGACAATCTATGTCAGCCCAAGAATCCTCAGTTGCATTAAAGATGGGACTGCCCTGGACTGGATGTGTCCCTCTGCCCCTCTGTTTGCATCCTTCTTGTATTCCCCACCCTCCAGGCCTGCTGACCAGCTCCACACAGAGGACTGAGCCCACAAGCAAGTTCTTAACACTGTGTATATCTGAAGAGTTGGCATCCCCACAGCTGTTACTTTTTATAGTTTCTTCGCCCAAATCTTTGGGTACCACTGAGAGACGAGTCACCAGGTGTGCCTCTAACTAGCAAAATTAGGAATCATTCAGTGCTTTGATGGTGCCAATTAGCTTCCCAGTATGAGCGCCAAGATTTTTTTCTAATTAAGGAAGGAACGGTTTCTCAGTCTATAATAATCTCATTTAAAGTGTGTCCAAAACACCTAACATGCTTTGTTTAGGAACATCATTTGTATGCATTTTTTTAAACTATGTGAAAATAGATTCCTGGGACATGGAATCTCTCACTGTTTATTCACCAGACATGTGTACAGCAAGACAAATGGGCTTCTCAGGTTGACTTTGCACATTTGTGCACTAAAGACCTGCTCATCTGTGGTAAGAGACCTTGTGCTTTAGTGCAAAACAAAGACATCCTTTTGACAAGTACATTGTGTCTCTGCCTCTAGGTTTCTAACTTACAGCCACCATGGAAACATGGATTCAAATTTGAAAAATTGCAGTCAAGATCGAAGATTTTTCCAATGCCCCAGAAAATGGAAAATGGCATTCTTCCAATGCCATCAGACACATGATTTTCACATCGCTTTTCCTAAATCCCATTTTAAGCAGACCTCAATATCATCCAACACTCATTGGTCTGTAAGCCCCAAGAGTGTGAACTAGGGTATTCTAACCACTACTGCATCTTCAGCACCTAGTTGGCTCAATGGTTGTCCAACAGGACTTTTTGAATGAAGTTTTGATCTGTCTAAAAAATTCATGACTTGCTCTTGTACCCAGTGAGACCCCCTCTGCACAAAACTTTCTGGTCCATATTTCTGATCTTAGATTACAGCTATAAAGAGACATAACTAACCCTTTATGCAATAGCCATTTTTCAATCTCTATAAAAGCAATCTAATCCAACTTCAAGTGCTTTACCCATCAATTTTGTGATTGTGTGGATATTCTTTATGGAAGCTAAAAAAAAATCAAACAGGAAAATTGTCTTCCTTCTAGTAAAGGACATAATTTTCTCATCATGTGCTGAGTTACAGAGTGGAGCAGTGGTAGGTTTGCAGTCATTGCCCAACTATTGTGACACATCTGCCTTTTTCCTGATGAAACTATGGTTTTTAAACAAGATCTGTGGTCAATTGATGACATGGAATAGCTGAGTTTGGATCTTGTTCAATTTTCTCCCCATTCCCGGATGTTTCATTTGTCTTGTTGCCTCTCTGGTATGAGTCCTCAGGTAACTAAAATTGTCTGGAAAGCAATTATTTAGACAGTGATGTCAATGTCCATATCAGGGACTGTGTGTCACTTGTCTTTGCATCTCAGAGTCAAGGACCACATTTGGTTTATAGTAGATACTTAGTAAATACTGGTTGAATGAATGGAGAAGCTTGTCAAATGGAGTGCAATTAGAAAAAGCAGGGGATCCCTGGGTGGCGCAGTGGTTTAGCGCCTGCCTTTGGCCCAGGGTGCGATCCTGGAGACCCGGGATCGAGTCCCACGTCGGGCTCCCGGTGCATGGAGCCTGCTTCTCCCTCTGCTTCTCCCTCTGCCTGTGTCTCTGCCTCTCTCTCTCTCTCTCTCTGTGTGACTATCATAAATAAATAAAAATTAAAAAAATTAAAAAAAAAAAGAAAAAGCAGAGTGTCCTCTCCTGTATGTGTATATATATATATATATATATATATATATATATATATATCCCATCAGGGAGAAAAGACATAGCCCCAGGGAACAACAAAATGAGCTGGTGGAAACGAAGCAGCACTTTTTGGAATCCAATAGCTAGAAGCCAAAAGCCACTGCTTGGGTAGTCAACAGGGATGTCTGAGAGCTTCTGCCCTTTATAGCTTAGAAGACAAACAGGAAAACTCTAAGATTACAATAAAAGTCCCATTGCAAATAACCACAGAGAGCAGTGACCAGAGGGGAGGGCTTGCTATTGGCCTCAGATGAGGAGTAGGATAGGGATAGAAAAGAAAGAAAGAATCCCTCTTTGATCGGGAGGAAGCATAGCCCAGAGGGCTCTCATTTATAAGGAAACATTATCTCCTGATCCATATGTTCCTTTTTCTATTTAGAGCTAATTTGCTGCAGTGCACACTGCATAGCCCTAAGGGAGAGGCTGGCTTTTGGGCACCTGCCAGTTGGCCCCTCACTGACCAGTTTGCCGCATTTAGATCAGTGGGAATGGATCTGAGTCAGCACACTTAGGGATGGTGGTAGCTGTCTGCACAGTCTGCTGGGTTGCTGTCTACATCACCAATATCTGCCCTCCTCACGGGGACTGGCCTGGAGAAACTGCCCACTCATGTGCCCCTTCTGAAGAAAGGGCCTAACTTTCACTCTGGAGTTCTCCTTGACCTCTCCTTTTCTATACTGTATTTATTTTTTATCGTGGCATAACAAATTGACACAAACACCATGGCTTTCGGCAACACCCACATATTGACTCACAGTTTCCGTGGGTCAAAAGTCCAAGCTCATCTGGATTCTCTGCTCAGGATGTCATAAAACTACAGTCTAGATGTCAGCTGGGATTGTGTTCTCATCTGAAGCTTGACTGGTGAAGGGTCCACTGACAAATACAGGGTTGTTGGCAGTATGCCATTCCTTGAAAGCTGCCTGACTGATAGCTCCATTTCTTGATGCTTGTTAGCTCCTTGCCCTCTGGCCCTCTCCACCTTATAGCTTTCAATACGGCAGCTTGCTTCTTCAAGGCCAGCAAGTGAGGGAGTCCTTGAGATGAGCTGATAATGTGACAATGATAATCTATAGTCTTATGATGTGGCAAATGTAAAAATACATGGTAACATAATCATGTACCCCCCCCATCACCATTCCCACGTTCAACTGGTTAGAGGCAGGTCACAGGTCCTACCCACCCTCAAGGAGAGGAGATCTCCATCCCTGGGAGATGGAGATTGGGGAAGCTACCTGCCACTTCACTTTACATTCCACTCTTGGACTTTAAATCCCCACCAACTCCTAATATGTTCATATCCCAGTCCTCATCATCAACCCCTCAAACCCTGCTCCTCCTACAGTCCTCCTCACCTTATTTGATCATAGCACCATTTTTCTAGATTCAGGCACAACCCACCTTTTGGTTCCTCTCTTACACCACACAAGCAATCCATCATCAAACTTCTGCTTCTACCTTGAAATTATGTCTGGCTTCTGAACATCCCTCACCCCCACCCCAGCGTTCTACCCACGTCTGCACCAGCACTGCCTTGTGTTGGTCTCAATAGCTTTCATCTCAACTAGAGTTAAGCCCAAAACTCTCACTGTAATCCAAGAAGCCCTACACAATGGGTCTCTGGTTATGCCTTTAACTTCAAGAAATAAGACTCTTCTGTGACTCTCTTCCCTTAAATCTCATTCATCTTCTTGCTGTTCTTCAGACACACAAAGAATTCTTTGTCCTCAGGGCCTTACATTGGCTGATCTGTCTGCTTCAATGCAAGTCTCCTAAATATTCCAAGAAATTCCAAGATATTCTATATAGGTCCCCTCCCTTCTTCAGGCCTCTGCTCACATCTGTCATTTTCCGGAGACCACCCAACCTCATCACACACAGCCTGGTGTATAGCCTCACCCACTCCAATCTGGTAACTTCTAACTCTCTACATTTATCCATAGAATTGACAGATAATACATTTATGTGCTTCTGTGTTGTCTATTGCTCCCACTAGCATGTAAGCTCTGTGAAAGCAGGGTTTTTAATCTTTTAGTGCACTATCTCTGGATCCTAGCATCCTGCCTAGCCAGTAGAGGTTGACTGAATGAATGAGTATAGGAATGGGTCCTGACACCACTCTAACAGTGCCATTGTGCCTGGGCATGCAAAAAAAATCATTTTTTTAATTCTTTCTGTGCATATATGTGTAGAGGTTCTTAATCTCAGTTAGTTCTGTCTTCCTGAACCAGAGTTTAAGCCTTTCCAGGTCTGGGGTCCCAGCTGTGTCTTTAAGTAATGAGAATTTCTCCTTTGGCTCTTCTTTTCCTCTCAACTTGTTTGGGAAGTTTTTGAGCACATCATATCAGACCATTATGCTGGTGTGACTAATAATTTACCCTGGCAAATGCGCAGTTTGCAGGAAGTGATTCTTCCCATGTTAAGTTTCAAAGCAAAACAACAAAATGACAATGGTGATGTCTATGATGACAGTTATGGAGATGAGGAGGAGCCTGTCATGGAACAGATCCTTTCTGTGGATGCAAATTCCTGCTTTCTGTAGATGCAAATTTGCATCCACAGCCACCTGACCTTGGCCATGCTACTTGCCTTTTCCAAATCTCATTGTTTTCATGTACACAATAGAATAATCACACCACCCTTGCCAGATTATTATGAGGAACACATAATTTGAGGGATTCTAAAATGTCTAGCACAGTGCCCAGCATGTAGTAGGAACTCAACAAATACTCACAAATTATAGGGGGAGGATGACAAAGAGTTTTATGTGGCAACATGATACAAAGGAATGAACTAACACCCACCTTTTTTTCCCGAGAAGAGCATTTTTACCCTTAAAATCACTTTTGGAAGCCAGGGGAGCTAGTTGGTTGTGGTCTGCCTACCACCAGTAGTCAAGCATTGAGCTAATCTTGATGGTGATCTTGGGATCTCAGAGGGTGTGCTCTAGAATGTTCCACCCTAACAACTGAGGGTATGCGTCACCACGTTACACTTCAGTTATCTTTTTATTCCTTCTAAAGATTTAGTTCACTTCTAATGGTGAGATTGAATTTAAGAACAAAGACAGAGAATGAAGAGAATTTTGTCAATAAATCCCTTCTGCATCAGAGAATTTAGCAGAGCAGTTTCTGAATCCAGACAATTTTCAGAAGCTGAATTTAGGAGGTGAGCTATCTGGCAAGGTCAACGTGCTCTCATGTAGAAACAGCTGGAAAGGCAGATGCAAAATTTCCCTTCCCATCACCTCATTCCAGTCCCTGACTTCATGTCACTGACTACCATGGTTCTAATTTCCAAAAAAATATGACTTCCTGACAGAAAGAAGAAAGAAGTTTCTCAAAAGATTCAAAGGATTTTATGATCGTCAACTAGATCTTATACAACAACAGTTTAATAACAGCTATTTCTACAGTAGCAGCATAAAGAGATTAAACTTCCATCAAAATAGCCTGAGGATTCAAAATTCTAAACACAAGGTCTGAGTGGGAGAACACTGCTTCCCATGGGGTCCAGAATAGTGTTTAATAGTTTGGAGGAGCAGAGGCAGTTGGTGCCCCGTTTTCCTAACCTAGAAGGATGCTCAGCTATGCCCACCCACTGCATTTTTCTTAATTTTCTTAAACCTGGCCTAGGTCCACCTTAAATTAATGTTAAACAGCTTTATTAAGGCAAATTGACTTCAATTTCAAGGCTCTCCAGGAGCTGGCATGCATTAGTGGGCTCCAGTGGTTTCCAATAGGTTCCCAAAGCACTTTTTGTTGTTTTAAACATTGAGGAACATCAAGGTTGGGAATATTAATGCACATGATGATTAAGCTACTATTTTCTTTGTCAGAGGTTTGATTGCTCACAGTAGGGCTGCTGCTAACAGGTGTATTTCAAACCCCATCACTTCCCTCAGCACGCTTTGCAGCCAGCTTATTTTAAGATGTAAGAATTATATCATGGAGGGCTTCCTGCCCTGCGTGAGAAGAAGGGGTAGCTATTTCTGCGAGAAACTGTGGAATCCCACAGTGTCTGACAATGGGACATCCTCGTTCCCTCCCGTCTATGATCTCATACAGACAATGTCTCCCTCCTCACTGAGCAATTAAATCTCACACAGGGTGGCAGGATCGCAGTGGGCCAGTGAACAGGGGTTCTCACATCTCATCTTAAATCAGGCACAAATCACCAAAACTTGGACAGGAGCCTCCATAGTCTTAATCAAAGTCACTTTTCCACTCAGCTCAGGGGCCCTGCTGGCCGACCAAGGTGCCATGTGGAATTCCATCAGTGTTGCTAGCAGTTAAAAAGTGATGTGTGTGCATGAGCATGTGTGTGTGTGTCTGTGTGTGTGCATGCTTAGATGAGTAGATAGATGGTCTTGTGAGTGTATGTGTGTGTCTGTGTCTAAGTGGATAAGTGTGTGGATGGATGTGTGTGTGTCTGGATGATGGACATGTGAATATATGCTTGTATGCATCTAGATGAACAGGTAGATGGATGGGTGTATGTGAGTGTATGTGTATACAAATGTTTACATGGAAGGATGAATGACTAGGTGGATAGGTGAGTGTGTCTATGTGTCTGTATATATGCGTCCATCTATCTAGATAGATGGTTAGGTGGATAGATGGATGGACATGTGAGTATGGGTTTATGTGTGTGTGTCCCAAGATGGATGGATGAGTGTGTGTTTGTCATGTGTCTATGGATGGATTGTCAAATTCATACGTGTAAATATGCACACACACACACACACACAAGCTTTTTAACTTTACTAACCCACCATGTACTAGACCCACAACAATACTTTCACAGCTGCTTTTCCTCCTACCTGGAGTGGATCTCCTCCTCCAAGTCCTTGGAGAAGAGACAGAGCGGTTTCTGCGTGGTGAGTTGGTGCAGGCTTCTTCTGGGGACCTGGGTAGGCAGCACTGCTCCCTGACAGTTGTCATGGAGCTCAAGAAATTGCCTGAGAACTGTAACACCCTGGTGAGCTGCTGAAGATGCCCCTCGCCAATGCGTAGCCCCTTGAAAACAAACATTTAGACAATATGCTTCTCAGAGCTCACACATCATGCTGAGGGCATGTCAAGCCCAACTCCCCTTCTCAGTTAAGAAGTTGGATATATTCTCTGGTCACTCCATATTTCCTTAACTTGTTACCCTTATGATATCTGGGTTATGAGACTCTTGGAAGAGCCAGTAAGGGTCCAGAGTGTACCTCCCTCCCATGGACCCTGGTCCTTCATCATTTGCTGCTGAATCTTTGACTCTAATACTCTCCATGTTCAACCAACCAATAACTCTGGGTGATGGTTGGGTTCAGGCCACATGGATAATCCCATTCTACCATCCCACCCCAATGATGGGCAGCGGAGGACTCATACTTTCCCTGATGGTGACCTACATGAGAAAGAGGTGAGCATTGTGGGCTGGCAGTGTAGGGTGCCTCTGGTCCGTACCAAGAGAGCTCCTGAAGGACATTCCTACTCACCTGTCTATCACATCATGGGCAAGTGTCTAGAGAGTATGGTCTTGATCAACTTTGGAGGAGGTTATGTCTGGGACATAGGAAAATGTGAGAGTCTCCCATGTCTGAGGGCTCAAAGAAGTGTTACAAGTGATGTTGAAACAGCTTCTGCCCTCCAAATGCTTGGGGCTGAGACCCTATGTGACCACTACTGATTGTACTCAGTGAACATTGCCCGAGGGTACAGCTCTGGGAGTGCGCTGTGAGGGGTCATTTCAGTGAAGGGGGTAGGAGAGAGTTTCCAGCAAGCCTACAGGGAGGACGCAGGCACAGGGGATATGAATACCTTTGAGCAGGTGAAGAGGTGAGGGAAGGCACTCAAGAGCAGGTGCACAGAGCACCGCACTGAAGACAGGAATGGTTCTCTTCACCCCTGGGTGAGACCAGCCCTCCCTGGCACCTATTTCTCACAGCAAGTGGTAAAGACCATGAGACTCTGAATTACTCTTTTGTCACACAAAGCTGCTTCCTTAAGAAGCCATAGGCCAGCCACAGAATGTTCCTGAATCTCCTCTCTGTCTGTAAGGGCACAGCCGAGGGAAAGGAAACCACAGAGCAAAGAAGCCCTGAGCAGGTCTCCTGGCTCCTCACCACCAACCTCTCCAGCTACCCACCTTCTGGCTGGCTGCATCTGCACCGCGTGACCACAGCCACTGCACCCCCTGCCGCCCTCTCCCACTCCCTATGTGTGTTGACATGATTGCTATTTTTTCTACCCTTGCAGGTGTCTCTTTATAAGGAAACCAACATGCTGACATTTCCCTTCTCATTGTCCCAGCTTCCAACTCAATGTGCTCCACCTCACCAAGATCCAGGGACTCTTGACTATGGGCTTTAGCAACCAGATTTCTCTAATCTCCTTTCCTTTTCCCACTGGCTTGGGCAAGTTTCTGTGCTTTTGCTACCATATCACAACCTGAGATCCACCACCCCCTCCATCACTTCTGTTGTTGTCAACGACCCAGAAGCTGCCATCGGGAAACATAATCTGAATACTTAGAGCTGAAAGTTATCCTGCTCTCTGCTCTGGGGAACAATTGATAGAAGCTGGGACGCTATTTCTTCCAGAACTCTCTGCATGCAAACATAAAAGCAGCCTAGCTTCCTCTATACAAATATCAGCTTCATTTCTTACATGTTCCAGCCACCACTATGTAAAGATGCAGTATTTTTTGTTTTGCTTTGGTTTTTGGTTTTTGTCTTCAAGGAGGTTGCAGGTCTCTGGAGCTAAGGCATTTGAGTACCTGAGGAGGAATCAGAGGGGCCAGGAGAGGTAGGAAAGAAGCAGCAAGATTTGTACAGGCCCCTGGACTGGGCCTTGCAGACTCCAGAGGGTCTGGGTGGTGGGAAGAGTAGTGACCCAGGAACCACACAGATGAAGCCATGGGAGGGGCGGACATCAGAGTTCTTAGAGGCCAGAGGAGCTGGAGGACAGGGAGTGGGCATGGGTGGGAGCTAGCATATTCAAATCTTGGAAACATTAGCTCAGGTAACCCTGGGAAGCCCCCCAAATGCCAGAGGAAGAGATCCATTCTAACCCAGTGGACAGGGGGTTGATGGTGCCAGCTCTGCACCTTGTAACTGAATTTCTGTTGAAAGGATTTCTCAAAATCCCTACTTGTGCTATACTTTTATATGTTTTCCACATTTAGAACAATCATGAATTTACTTTCTGAGCCATTTTTCTTCCTGGGAGAAACATACTCAACCTTATCATGAAATTGCACAAGAAGGCAAAAATTTGTGCAAATAACTTCAAGACAGAGGTCAGTATCCCTGGATACTTGCTCCTCCCATGAGGCATGTCTATGGTGGCTCCCTGAACAAGGACTCTGGGGGAGGAGACCGTCCCTAGGATTGTCCTCGGTAGTATCTTTGGCCACCTACTCCAGCCTCTTGTCTCAGCAGCCAAGACAGACAATTACCCTTTTAAAACTTAGCATGCTTTGACGGTGCCTTTTAACCAGCTCTCCCTACCACTTTAAACTTCATTTTTCTGTGACAAATAACCTGAGTTTATAAAACAGATTCTCAGAGGTTCTATTTCAAATCCATATGCTTGTGCTTTAAATCCATAACCAATAACTGAGGTAAGCTCGTTGCTGTATTAGCTCCTGCACAATGCTGGTGGGCAGCCCGGCATCATAGCTGACAGCTGATGGTAAAGAGGTGCTCGGAGGTGTTGTTTTGTTTTTTTTTTCTTGAAGTTCTACAGCTGGCTGCTGTGTGACTGGACAGCTAATGACTCAAAGCTGTAGGATCATTCTCTCCAAGTTCATTTCAACACTGAAAAGCAAAATGAACTATTAAAACTCATTACCATTTTTATCTCTAATGGTGCAGCTTCCATTTCCTATCACTTTACTCCTATCTGAAAGCAAATTTTATTTGAATAAAGAAGAGGAAACCTCCTGGGTTGTTGTTTTTTTTTTTTTTTTTAATTAAGAAAAAAAATATATAATGGTTTCTAGAAGAAAAAAGAAGTCCCACCCAAACATATCTGCTAAGCAAATCAGTATTTCAGAAACCTGATGTTAGAGAATAAATTGTGTCTCTTCCCAAATTCCTATGTTGAAGTCCTAACCCTTCGGACCTGGGAGCATGACCATATGTGAAGACAGGGTCTTCATAGACGTGATTAGGTTAAAATGACGCCCACCCACTGGTATGGACCCTCATCCAATAGGACCAGTGTCTTTTTAGAAGAGAAAATTAAGGCACAAGGACAGACAGACACAGAGGAAGGATCACATGAGGACATAGGGAGAGGACGGCCATCCATTGCCAGAGAGAGGGTTCTCAGGAAGAACCAGCCTGCCACCACCTGGATCTCAGACCTCCAGCCTCCAGGACTGGGAGACAATACATTTGTGCTGTGTAAGCCACAGCATTTGCTGTGCTTTGTTATGGTAGCCCCAACAAATTAATACATGTGACAATTGAGGGAGATTATTGATGTACTGAAGTATTGCTTATTGTGATGGTGATGTAGGTGTTATTCGTTTATCATTTATTATCTATGTGCTTTCAAACATCATATCATTTAACCTCAGAAAGCCACGTGGAGTGAGTCTTACCATGGTCCCCATCTTGCAGATGAGGGAACTCAGTGCAGGGACACTATGTCATCCTTTGAGGCTGTCCTGTTAATGGGCAGAAACAGGTGGCCTCACCCAGAGTTTACATAACCATGAAGCTATGTCATGTTAAAACCCAAGCTGCTTGGCATTGGGTATGAATCTGGATATACATTGTAATTATGTGAGAATGCCTGGCTTCGTTAAACTACTTCTAACCTGAGCATGGGTCTTTGCTAACTCATCCCACCACACACACGTGTATTTTGTCCAACCCCAGAGATGAGCTAATAAGAGAAGGAGGACCTTCCTTCACCGTCTGATGCTCCCAGGGCCAACCTGCCCTTGTTTCAGGGCGCATTCATGAAATGCAGAGCAGGAGAGCCAGGGGCTTGGACACAGCTGCTGGGACCTGAGAAGAGTCAGGGCCTCCAGGAACCTGGCCTCAATCTTCAAGGGTGCGACAGGTAGGAGTCTGGAGTTCAGGACCAGGATACCTAGGGCAGCAGGAGACAGGCACAGCCCTCAAAGAGATGGTGAGCATAAGGCAAACAGTGCTCCTCGGCAGCCTACTTGGAACTGAGAGCAGAAACCCCTGCAAACATCTTGGTTCTGGGCATTTATGATGTGTCAGACCAATTCTAACAACAAACCATTTCTATGATGGAGGCTCTATGGTTCCATTTTACAGATGAGGCAGCTGAAGATCAAAAGCTAGACCATATACCCAAAGACTCTGCCTGGAGCATAGCTGGGAAGTGCATCTAGGTTGCTTCGGCCATTGTCTACAGAACGGCAGGCTCTTCTGCCTCTTTAACCAACCTGAAGGAGGATATGGAGCCTGGAGAGGAGGGAGACAAGGAATCCCTGAATGATAGTGTTCCCCACTGTGGCAGAAAGTTTTCATTCCAACATCCCCCTGAGATGTGGCCACCTGGCAGGAGTTTGGTAGTGGGCTTGAGTGCATAGGAACATGCACATATTTCAGCTTGTGCTCCTCGGTTCCTTTCTCTCTCTTTTTCTTTCTTTCTTTCTTTCTTTCTTTCTTTCTTTCTTTCTTTCTTTCTTTCTTTCTTTCTTTCTTTTCTTCTGCCTAAAATGAAAGCATCTAGAAGTGAGCCTCAGCAGCCATTAAGCACCACAGCATCTAAGTGATATTGGAGGGATGTCCAATAACAAAGGAGAGAGGCTTGGATCCTGTACTTTATGGGAGAGGAAAGTATGAATTGTTATTTAGGCTCGTATTATTTGGCAGCTCTGGTTTACAATAGTCAAGTCAATATCCAAATGCATCTATAAAGACACTGGAGACCTTAATAACTTCCCCCTCTCACTTTTGGATGCTGTGAGGCCCTCACACACACTTATAAAATAGCGTGTCACTTTCCAAAGCTTAAGATGATTTGGAGCAGAAAATGGTTCTCTAGTTTGTCTCTCGAAACAGTCAATAAATCTGGCAGCCGTCCCTGAATTACAGCACAAATGTTGGATCTGCAAAGTACTACCATCTCAGCATTGTTTGTTCCTGGGAAGGAATGCACGCATCTCCTGGAAGCCCAGGGCTCAAAGGACTTCTCCGCAGGTCCTCCATCACATGCCAGCCTCACTCTTTCTGTCATAAACCGCAGTGATGAGGCTGTAAAAGAAGTAGGTGGAATGCATTTTATGAGAGCAAACCATGAGAGGTAGAGTTGAGTGGAGAGAGGGAATCACTCCCCAAAGAGGCCAACTCAGTGAGCACAACTGATGGGGACAACTGAAGATGCCCGGGGGTGAGATAAATGCAAAACACATTACGGTTCTTCTGATAGCAAACAATTTTAGCAGGGAGGGCTCAGGGGCACTGCACAGCCCAAGAGAATTAAAGTCAGCAGGGCTGAAATCCATGGAAACCACCATCCTGATCAACCCTGGAGCACCCCTGGGGGTTGAAACAACACAAGTGCTTTGGTCAAGGTGCAGCATTTCATGTTAAAGGTAAAAGGAAGGACAATAAAGGCTAGACCATGGATTTCAATAGAAGTATAGATTCAAGTGAACTCTGAGGGGAATGTTCTGGAAACTCTTGTACATGTCCACTGAGAAACATGCAAGAATATTTCAAACAGCATTCTTGGTTCTCAAGACAAATGGAAACTCCCCAAATGACCATCCACAGGATGATGGATACACAAGTGTGTGTATTCACACTGTGGAATAGTACACAGCTGTGGAAATGAGGGAAGCACAGGTATGTAAATGAGCAGAAATGATTCATTCTGAGACTAAAAAAATGCAAGTTACAGAAGCATGTGTACTTCAAAGAAGAGTTTGTTCTTCAAAAAATTTATGTATTAAGGATCCACCAAGTACCAGACCCTCTTCCAAGTACTGGGAACTGGCATACACACACAACTGGCATACACACAATCTTAGCCTTCATAGAGCTTGCATTCTGGTGGAAATAAATACACAGATAGTTAAGTAAGTATTTGTCACATGGAGCTAAGTGCTGGAAGGCACCATGCAGGAAGGCAGGCAGGAAGGGGCATCACTTAAAGTTCAGTCTAAGAGATCTTGGGAGAAGGCAACATTGAGTCAAGACCAAGAAGGGAAAGAGTGGACCATGTGGATATTGAGAAAGAGCATTCTAGGCACTGAGAACAGGAGGTGCAAAGGCCCTGAGGTGCAAGCATGCTGAGAATGTTGGAAGAACATCAAGAGACCAGAGGGTGGAAGCAGTGAGCAATGCAGAAAATGGCAGGAGTGGAAGCCTAGGGATGGAGACCTGGGAGCTTGGAATTTGGAAGAGGTGAGTGGGACTTGGAGAACTGCTACATTAAGAATATGGCTTTGATCCTGTGATGGGAGAGCCTTCAGCAGAGAGGAGGCACAGGCGAAGGGGAGAAACTATAGAAGTTTATTGTACATATCCAGGGGAGAGGTGATGGGTAGCTTTGGCTAGCATGGACTCCATACACGGTGGATCAGTAAATGATTTAAAATATATAAACCAAACCTGTTGTTTGTGGATATACGAATATTTAGTAATGCTCTAAAAAAAAGGAAGGAGTGAACGCATACTGTGGAAATGTTCATCTGGAAGGGTAAGGACTCGGACAGGAAGGTTGATGGGAAGAGCTACATTCAGGGTCACCCTGTTCCCATGGCAGGGGAGTGGCCCCCCTGGTCACACCCTGAGAGGGGCACACTGGCATTTAGGCACATCCTGGGGTAAAATACATTTATCATTCCTACTTGAGTTTTCAAAGATACAGAGACAGGCTTGTTAAGAAAGAGGTCATAAGGGGCACTTAAGAAATATGATGAGCCAGTGGTCAACCAGATTAAAACTCCATAGAGTACCCTCTGGATTCTGCTAACATTTTATAAACCTCTTCATTGCGTTTTTGTAGGAGTGGAACATGAGAAACTATATACAGCTGATTGATAGTTATTGTCAATGTTCTATAAGATCTGCTCCTTAGTGCAAACTCTGCATCTGGAGTGAGCATCCATGCTTCAGAGCATGAACATGCTGATCGCTAGGATGGAGCTCCAGTGTAGAGTGGAGTATTACAGGGCTTGAAATGCCTCCAGCTCATTGTTATTTCAGGATGTGGATCTACTGTGGCTCTTTTATAGCTTAAGTCAATAAATGATGATTTCTCTGGGGCCCAGACCCCTCTTGAACTGGAGAAGGGGGTGGCTATAAATATTATTTGATAAACGATGTCAACTTTTAATAAAAACAGATGTCACAAACTTTTAAGTGCTTTTATTTCTAGGTACCTGGGATTTGTTCCAACTTCATAATATTGTCAACTCCAAAATGAAATTACCCTATATAAGATAAAGTGAGGTGTTTGGAGAGTATTGAAGAACAGTCTTGATTGAGGATTTTGCCCCACAGCAAAAACAAACAAACAAACAAACAAACAAACAAAAAACCTGCTTGGTCAGGGAAATTTCACAAGATGCAGTTGTGATCACAAAACCTTTTCAAAAAAAATGATCCAGCTCAGGGGCATCTTTTGCTTTTGTTTTGTAATATAAGGGAGGATTCTCTGGGTTAACATTTCCCAAATATTTATTAATGAAACATCACAGGTTTTGTTAAGGGTGGCTTTCATTGGTCCTAATTCTTAAGATGCTAAAGTTACTCTTGGTAAATAAGCAAAAAACATTTTGTAAATCTTTGCCTCTTTTAGAGCAGCTGAGACTAAGCTTATTCAAGAAACTAAAGAGAGAAACATTTTGTGTGATTTTTTTAAAAAAAGATTTATTCATTTATTTGAGAGAGAGAGAGCAGGGGAAGGGGCAGAGGGAGAGACTATCCCAGCAGACTCTAACTGAGCACAAAGCCTGATGTGGGCTTGATCCCACAAGCCATGAGATCAGGACCTGAGCTGAATCCAAGAGTCAGATACTTAACCAACTGGGCCACCCACGTGTCCCTGTGTGATTTTTGTTTTATTTTTTATATAATTTCATATTCACAGGGAATGCTCCACAAGGCAGAATTATTATGAGTCAGGTGATGTGGATTTGAATGTTGAACAAAGCCCATCCAACCTGGGTAGCCTTGGGTCAGCCATGTGACCTATCTGGCTCCCATTTCCCCATCTGTCAATAGCCATATAATAATGGTGTCTCCCCATACACAGTCTTCTCAAGTGCATGTAAAACATTCTCCAGAATAGATCATATATCACATATTAAGCCACAAATCAAGCCTCAATAAATTTAAAAAGATTGAAGTCATACCATGCATCTTTTCTGACCACAATACTCTGAAACCAGAAATCAACCACAAGAAAAAAATATGGAAAGAGCACACATTCATGGAAGTTAAATAACATGCTGCTAAATAATGAGTGAGTCAATCAAGAAATCAAAGAAGAAATTTAAAAATTGCAAGAAAAGAAATGAAAATACAACAGTACAAAATCTTTGAGATGCAGTATAAGTGGTTCTAAGAGGGAAGTTTATAGCAATACAGATCTACCCGAAGAAACAGGGAAAATCTTAAATAAAAAGCCTAACTTTACACCTAAAGCAACTAGGACAAGAAGAACAAACAAAACCCCAAACCAGCAGAAGGAAGGACATAATAAAGAGTAGAGCAGCAGTAAATGATACAGAAACTAAAAACAAAACAAAACAAAACAAACAACAACAACAAAAACAATAGAACAAATCAGTGAAACCAGGAATTAGTACTTTGAAAATATCAACAAAACTGATAGACCTCCAGTCAGACACATAAAAAGAGAAAGGGAGAGAGACGACTCAAATAAGCAAAATCACAAATGAAAGAGGAGAAAAATTACAAGTGGCACTACAAAAATACAAAGGATCGCCAGAAAATATTATGAAAGATTGTATGCCAATACATTGGACAACCTAGAAGAAATGGGTAAATTTCTAGAAACATATAACTGACCAAAACCAAAGCAGGAAGAAATAGAAAATTTGAACAGACCAGTTACCAGCAATGAAATGAAGTCAGTGATCAAAAATCTCCCAACAAACAAAAGCCCAGGAGCAGATGGCTTCACAGGTGAATTCAACCACACATTTAAAGAAGAGTTAATACTTATTCTTACCAAACTATTCTAAACAGTAGAAGAGGAAGGAAAATTTCCAAATTCATTCTATTAGGCCAGCCCTGATACCAAAACCAGATAAAGACACTAAAAATAAAGAGAACTACAAGCCAATATCTCTGATGAACACAGATGCAAAAATCCTCAACAAATTACTAGCAAACCAAGTCCAACAATATGTTAAAAAAAATCATTCACCACAATTAAGTGGGACTTATTCCCAGGATAATATTCAATATTTGCAAATCAATCAGTGTGACACATCACATCAATAAGAGAAAGGATAAAAGCCATATTATCATTTCAATAGATGCAGAAAAAGCATTTGACAAAGTACAACATCCACTCATGATAAAAACTCTCAACAAAGTAGGTTTAGAAGGAACATACCTTAACATAATAAAGGCCTTATATGAAAAAACCACAGACAACATCGTGCTCAATGGGGAAAAACTGAGAACTTTTCCTCTACAGTCAGGAAGAAGACAAAGATGTCCACTTCACCAATTTTATTCAACATAATACCGGAAGTCCCAACCACAGGAATCAGTTAAGAAAAAGGAATAAAAGGCATTGAAACTGGTAAGGAAGAAGTAAAACTTTTACTATTTGTAGATGACACGATACTCTCTATAGAAAGCCCTAACAACTCCATCAAAACACTACTAGAACTGAGGTGGCTGGGTGGTTCAGTCAATTAAGTGTCCAACTCTTGATCTGGGTCATGATCTCAGGGTCATGAGACTGAGCCCAGCATCAGGCTCCCCAGTCAGCACAGAATCTGCTTAAATTCTCTCACCTTCTTCCCCTCCTGATCTCTCTCTCTCACTCTCTCTCTCTCTCCAGTAAATAAATAAATCTTAAAAAAGAAACCTACTAGAACTAATAAATGATTTCAGTAAAGTCACATGATACAAAATCAATGCACAGAAATCTGTTGCATTTCTATACACAAATAATGAAGCAGCAGAAAGAGAAATTAAGAAAACAATCCCATTTACAATTGCACCAAAAATAAAATGCCTAAGAATAAAGTTAACCAAAGAGGTGAAAGGCCTGTACTCTGAAAACTTTTCTTGATGAAAGAAATTGAAGATGGCACAAAGAAATGGAAAGACATTCCATGTTCATGGATTAGAAGAAGAAATATTGTTAAAATATCTGTACTATTCAGGGGCAGCCCTGGTGGCTCAGTGGTTTAGCACCGCCGTCAGCCCAGGGCATGATCCTGGAGACCCAGGGATCGAGTCCCATGTCAGGCTCCCTGCATAGAGCCTGCCTCTCTCTCTCTCTCTCTCTCTCTCTCTTTCTTTCTCTGTCTGTCTCTCATGAATAAATAAATAAAATATTTTTTTAAATGTACTATTCAAAGCAATGTACAGACTTAATACAATCCCTATCAAAATACCAACAGCATTTTTCACAGAACTAGAGCAAACAATACTAAAATTTGTTTGGAACCACAAAAGACTCTGAATAGCCAAAGTAATCCTGAAAAAGAAAAAGCAAAGTTAGAGGCATCACAATTCTGGACTTCAAGTTATATTACAAAGCTGTAGTGATCAAAACAGTATGGTACTGGCACAAAAATAGACACTTATATCAATAAAATAGAAAACCCATAAATAAATCCCACAACTATATAGCCAATTAATCTTCGACAGAGCAGGAAAGAATATCAAGAGGGGAAAAAACATCTCTTCAACAAATGCTGTTGGGAAAACTGGCCACATGCAAAAGAATGAAACTGGACCATTTTCTTATACCATACATAAAAATAAATTCAAAATGGGTCAAAGATCTAAATGTGAGACCTGAAACCATAAAAACCCTAGAGGAGAATACAAGCAGTAATATCTCTGACATTGACCATAACAACATTTTTCTATTTATGTCTCCCAAGGCAAGGGATACAAAAGTAAAAATAAACTATTGGAGCGTAAACAAAATAAAAAGCTTCTACACAGCAAAGAAAACAGTCAACAAAACTAAAAAGTAACCTATGGAATGGGAGGAGATAATTGCAAATGACATATACAATAAAGGGTTAGCATCCAAAATATATAAAGAACTGATACAACTCAATACCCAAAACAAATAATCCAATTAAAAATGGGCAGAGACTTGAAAAGACCTTTCTCCAAAGAAGACACACAGATGGCCAACAGACACATGAAAAGATGGTCAGCATCATTTGTTATCAGGGAAATTCAAATCAAAACCACAATGAGATACCACCTCATGCCTTTCAGAATGGGTAAATTAACAACACAGGAAACAGGTGTTGGCAAGGATGTGGAGAAAGGGGAGCCCTCCTGCACAACTGGTGGGAATGCAAGCTGGCACAGCCACTCTGGAAAAACAGTGTGGAGGTTCTTCAGGAAGTTAAAAATAGAACTAGATCCAGTAATTGCACTACTGGGTATTTACCTCCCAAATACAAAAACAGTAATTCAGAGAGATACATTCACCCCTATGTTTATAGCAGCATTATTTATAATAGCCAAATTATGGAAATAGTCAAGTGTCCATCTATTGATGAACAGATAAAGAAGATGTGGTATATATATTACATATTCCGTTATATATATTACATATATATTCCATTATATATATTATACTCCATTATATATATTTTTTATATATTCCATTATATATTCATATATATATATATATATTCACTCAGCCATAAAAAGAATGAAACCTTGCCATTTGCAACAACATAGATGGAACTAGAGGCTATTATGCTAAGCAAAATATGTCCATCAGGGAAAGATAAACACCATATGATTTCACTCAAATGTGGAATTTAAGACATAAATCAAATGAGCAAAGGGAAAAAAGCAAGAGGGAAAAATCAAGAAACAGACTCTGACTGTTACCAGAGGAGAGATGGGAGAAGATGGGGGAAATAGGCGATGGGGATTAAAGAGCATACTTATGATGAGCACTGAAGTGTTGACTCATTATATTGTACAACTAAAACTAATATAACACTGCATGTTAACTGTATTGAAATTAAAATTAAAACTTAAAAAAATAATAATGGTGTCTCCTCATAAGATAATGGAAATGTTAGATCCTCAACTCTTCAGAGGCTCATAAAGTGACTTTCATGGAGTCCATTAGCTACAGTATCTGGCCAGGATCTGCACTCTGGCCATGATGGCTGCTGAATGACCACTGTCATCCTTAGTACATGGGCTTCAAAAAGCAAAGTCATAAAGCAGACCCTGCAAATGCACAGGTGTTCTTTGACCCCCTCCTTCATACGTCTGTTTGTTTTTATAGGAGAAATATATTTTTTCAACTTTTCTTTCGTTCAAAAAAATAACAGCTATTGTGTTTGCTGTCGTTCTGCTTTGGATATTTTCTGACACCTGGCAGAAATTGTTCCTCTTCTTTTTTTTTTCTTTAAACTGAATAAAAGAGCTTTTCTACATGTACTCTGTGCATTATTTCATTCTTGTTTCTAATATGCATAATAACAATTCTTTCATCCATTTCTACATAGATATGCATATGCACATGTATGAATACTTCTACATAAATGGAAACTCACCATTTATATTTATTTTGATCTAGGGTCTTTTCCTTCCTAAGTTTTTCTTCACACCAACTACCCTTCCCCCAAGGAACTTTATATGTATCCATTTATGCCTTTCTTGTGCTTGTGGGATCACATATGTGATTGCGTGTACCCTAATACACACTCCTGAAACAATAGGTGACTCATGACTCATACAGTATATTTATTTTGCACTTGCTACCTGCTCTAAGTGTGCTCCCAACAATGTTTGAGTTGACTTTCATTATTACTATCATTTTTACATGTGAAGACTCAGAAGTACAGCTAATTTAAGGAATGTAGCCAAGTTCACACAGTAGGGTTCAAATGCAGGCAGATAGTATGACTCCAGGCCCAGTCTCTGGAGGAGTTTCTTGACCATTGCTCTTTTATAACAAATTGAGATCATGTTATTTATACTTTTCTGAATTTTACTTTTTATCTGTTGCAACACAGTACAAAAACCCATCTAATTTACCTCACTCTTTTTAATTACCTATTCCACACCATTGACGTTCCACAGTAGATTCTAATCACTGCCCTATTATTGGGCACTATCTTTGTGTTAAGATTTTTCCCCTAGAAGCACTGCAACTGAAAAAAATCTGGCATATTTCCTTAGGTAATAGTGCTTCCATTTCTATGGAATCTTTTTTAAAAAATATACAGATGATACCAAAACTCACCCCAGAAGAAATAGAAAACTTGAAAAGAAAAAGTTTAAAAAGATACCTGAAGATGTACTGTTTATAAAGGAACCGTGATTACATGAGTAAATGAGTTCATAGTTATATTTTATCTGATACATAAAAACAGATAATTTCAGTATAACTTAAACACTTTTTTTAATTTATTTTTTATTGGTGTTCAATTTACTAACATACAGAATAACCCCCAGTGCCCGTCACCCTTTCACTCCCACCCCCCGCCCTCCTCCCCTTCTACCACCCCTAGTTCGTTTCCCAGAGTTAGCAGTCTTTACGTTCTGTCTCCCTTTCTGATATTTCCCACACATTTCTTCTCCCTTCTCTTATATTCCCTTTCACTATAACTTAAACACTTTTAAAACTATATGGAAGTATCAGAAATTGTCAGTTATAATATCCTAGCTACCTCCAGCCCCTGTGGTGCTTTCACACAAATAAGAAAAACATGCCTCCTCTGGGGGGAGGTGGGGGACACAGGCTTGCCCATGATGCCTATAGATGCAGACATCCACCCTAAGGGCATAGCATGGCCTCTGTATGGCTGAGTCTTAGCCCTACCTGCCCCATCTGGTACCTTTTTGAATTTCCCAAAGCACACAGCTCCTCTGAACAGTGTACCATAACTCTGAAACTATAGTAAAAAATATAGTACAAAGAAAGACACTTATAGACCTGCCTCATTTATCAATGTAGATATGGCTATTCCAAACAATGCCTTAGCAAATTCATAGTTGGCAGTGTATCAAGAGAATAAGAGTCAATAACCAAGCAGGGTTTGTTTAAAAAATGGAAATACGGTTTATTTTTTTAGAAATTCACAACTATATTTTTTGACATATTAAAGGGAGAACAAAAATACATAAAGATCCTAAGAAGACATTTGATGAAACTTAGCAATCATTCACAATAAACTTTCTAGAAGAAACTAGTTAAACATGACCAAGTTAATTTCTTGAAAAACAAGCATCAATTAATTCTGAATGATAAACAACTGAAATGGTATCCATTAAAATTAGGAGCCAGACAGGATAGTTGTTATCGCTGTTATTTTTCACCATCCTTGTAAAGTTTTAAAGAATGTAATAAGAAACATTTAAACATCAAGACAAAGAGGAAATAAAAGTCCCTTCCCTACACATTATGATTATATACCTAGAAAACCAAAGAGCCTCCAGAAAAAATGAACTCTAGTATTAGTAAGGAGTTTTTTTTTTAATTAGGTGGTATAATCAAAGATAAATAAAAAACAATAGTAGCTTTTCTTTGTCTTATAAATAATTTTAATAATAGAAAATAGTACTTGTTGTGTATACATGGATTACCTCATTTAATCCTTGCCTCAGGCCAGGAAGTAGATAAAATTATTTCCATTTTTAGGATGATGAGAGAAGGCATCAAGAGAAGAAATGGCCCAGAGATGCAGAGACAGTCATGAAAGAGTCGGACAGAGTCCAGGCAGCCTAACTTTGGATGCTGTGCCCTTAACCCACCTCTTTCTACCACCTCTTACTTCAGAAAGGAAATGGAAGATTTCATCAATCTAAAAGAAAGGATCTGGGGACGCCTGGGTGGCTCAGTGGTTGAGCATCTACCTTTGGCTCAGGGCATGATCCCGGGGTCCTGGGATTGAGTCCCACATTGGGCTCCCCGCAGAGAGCCTGCTTCTCCCTCTGCCTGTGTCTCTGCCTCTCTCTTGGTGTCTCTCATGAATAAATAAATAAAAAGTTAAAAAAAAAAAAAGGAAAGAAAGGAAGGATCTGTACACAGACTGCTGAAAACTTTCTCTCTTATCACATTTTATGTCCATGTTACACACACACACACACACACGCACACAATCATCAGTGAATGACAGTCATGAGATACATGCTCCAGTTTTTAAATCCTCCCTCCCTCTCCTCTCCCCTCCTCGTTCTCCTCCCCTCTCTTCCCCTTGCTTCTACCCCATCTTCCTTCCCCACCTACCCTAACCACATTATTTCCCAACCTACATTTTTTTTAAAGATTTTATTTATTTATTCATGAGAGACCAAGCCAGGAGAGCCCCTGCCCTTCCCATGTTTCCCCCCCCCACCCCCGTCTCATTCTAGAACCTGCCTTATCTGGGGCAGATCGACCTGGGAAAGGTTGGGACAAGGATACTGCTAATCTCTAGTCTCAGGGGGAAAGCCAGCCAGGTTTGCATGCGGGACTCCATCCCAGGACCCCGGGATCACAACCTGAGCCATGGGCAGATGCTCAACCACTGAGCCACCCAGGCATCCATTTCCCAACCCACATTAACCTGTGTTTGCAAATAGCAGTCTGCCCTTCCATATTTTTCACCATTGCATTTAGTTATTTACAAATATACATCTATTCTCATGCAAGTCAAAACTTTTACCATTGCTTCCTAAAATGAGGTCTTTATGCAACTAGCTTTCTTTTAAACCCTGCATAGCATTTCCTATTTTATTAGTGTGATTGTACCTCTTCTCATTCAGCCACTTCTTTCTTGGAGGCGTGAAAGTTTCTTTGTTCAGTTTGGTTTAGTTTGGTTTCATATATATAAAACACTTTAGGTGCTGGCATTTGTATTTTTATGTGAGAAGATGGGATCTATATTTTTAATTTCCACTAATGTTGTCAAATGTTTTCCAAATAGCTGTGCGAATTCACATTTATACCAGAAAGCGGTGCCTATACTCTCTCTGGAGTAGCTTGCCAATAGTAAGTGTTAAAGTTCTTAATTTTTATGGTCTGATTGTTGTAAAGAGAGATCTCATTTTAACTTCAAATTGCATTTCCCTGACTGCTAATGAGTAAGAGACTCTTCCCCCATTTGTTAATCACTTGGATTTGCTCATCTTTGGATTGCCGACTGAAATACTTGGCCCATTTTCAGTTGGGTTGTCTTTCCAGTATTTGTCAATTTTTAAGAGACTTTCATAGTATAGTTGTTAACCCTTTCCCTGTCATTCGCACTGCAAACATTTTTGAAATCCTTGTTTTTATTTTTTAACTCTTTGCTATCATTTGATTTCATCAAATCTGTACTTCATCTTATAATGTCTGGATTTCTGAGTTTTCTGCTTAAGAAATTCTCTCCCTTTTTTGTCTTTAGTACATTAGTAGCTCATATTTTCTGTAAGAAAGTGTAAGAGGAGTTCAGCTTTATTTTCTTCCAGAAATGATCGCACTAGTATTATTAGTCCAATCTCCTCCCAGGAAAGAGAATGGACTATTTCCAGTACTGATCCTTCCACATGTACCTCAAGGTTTTTTCCCCTAATATCCAACATAATCCCCCAAACCAACCAACCAACCAACCAACTAGCCACCTACCCAAACAAACAAACATTGCAGAGTCCAAATATGTCTCTCCATCTCTCTACCTCTCCATCTGGCCATCTCTCTCTGTGTGTCCCTCTCTCTGTTCTCTGTGTAAGTCTTACATCTCTTCTGTAGTTTATTTGCTTCAGGTGCTTATTGCTAAAATAGAGAAGAAAATAATTGAGTTTTGTACGTTTCTCACTCAGTTACCCATCTTATCACATTTTTTCTTAATCCCAGTACTTTGCGTACTTAACTCTCCTGGGTTTTCCAAGTATGCTGTCATGTCAGCAAAAAACAACTAAACAAAAAAGAATTGTTTTATCTCTCCTCTTCCAATGTTTACCGTGAGTGTTCATTCTCATATCATTGCCTTTTCTGCAATGCCGAAACAACGTTGAACAATAATGGTGACAATGAAACCTCTTCATTACCATTTAATTAAGATAGCTGTTGTATTTTGCCATTTTGAATAATGTAATATTTGTTCATATTCGTGACTGCTTTGGGGATAAATTCTCATCATATTTAAGGAGTTCTTTGTTTTCATTATCAGTGGTACCTAAATTTTAATAATTGCCTATTCAGCCTCACTAGTTAGAATGTATGTGTTTTCTTCCTTTATATTCTGATACAATGGGTCAGGTTTATAGATTTTATAACATTTAGTCAACTTTGCATTACTGGAATAAACCCTTTTTAAATTATTTAAAATAAATAAGTATATATCCTTTTGCTGATATGTTACATTTACTTTTACAGTATTTAATAATAATATTAACTATTTATGTTGACATGATTTGTGCTTGAAGATTGGACCACCATGATCAACATCCAGCATAAGTGCCACATAGGACTTGACTCCCCACATCTTGTTTTACATTGATTCTCTAACTTTGTTTTGCCTTGTTACTTTTTCCTATTTATTTTTCTAGTATGATCGAATTACTATTGATTTCTCCTTCCTCTTGTTTATTTGAAAGTTGTGATGGATCCACCCAACAAAGGCCCCCAGGGAGTCTCCCCCTACACCATGTGAGGCAGCGATGAGGAACAATGAGATGGCATCAGTATCTCATCCCCTTTAATCCCAGTTGGACTTGCAACTTCATTCAACCAAGACAGTGGGGCAGGTGATGTGCAAATTCCAGAGCTGTGGGCTGAACTTTGGGACTTCTGATCTTGCTGTCTTGGTTCTGCTCCTGTCCATGGAGGCTCATGCTGTGTTCTACAAGGATGAGAGCCCCAGTGGAGAGTCCCTGAAGGACCTTAACAGCAGGTGGAGAGGGACAGGCCCAGTGGTCCTCAAGCCCTTGCTGCATATAGCCACGGGAGCAAGCCCAGGCACACTATCAATCATGAGAAATAACCAATTGTTGTTGTTTTAAGTCATTTTGTTCAAGGGTCATTTGTGACACAGCAACATGTAGTTAATACCAAAGAACTTTCCATCTGCTATATATTCATAATCAAACAGCATTTCTCCATTATTGTGTGAAAACAAGGCACCAAGTAGTTTCCCTACTGAAACAGTACTGCTCCATCTGACCAGACCCAGGTAAGCCTGGAGCACACTTCCACCTTCTCCCGCCCCTTCTCGCCAGGCTCAGATCTGCCGAAGTGGCTTCATGGTCTGCCAGGATGTTTGCCCCAGCCAGCAAGCAGGACTTCCTATTTCAAGAATTAATACTGTCAGTTATTTACTTGTTTTACACATGCCCACTCAGTTGATCATTATACATTTATACTTAACTTTGTGTGTGTGTGTACATTGCCAAGGTTTAAGCCATATTTTGAAATTAACCCAGGCATGGAGCCTGTATCCTGGCATAGCAGAGGTTTTTCTCACTACTGGCTTGCTGGTGGCAATCCCTCTTCCTCAGGGGTCTTTCCAGGTTATTCTGAGATCTTAATTCCTACAGCAGCAAAGGATGAGCCCGATGCCAACCCAGTTCCCCCTTCCCTTCTCTTGCTTATTGCGTGTGTTTAATTATAGTGCTTCTACACTAACTTTTTTTTGCTAGGTAGGTGATAAAAGAGAAAGATATAATCCCAGGGGTTTTGTCAGATGTGAGAAAGAGCATCTCAGATTGCCGACAGCTGTGCCGGATGCGCTGGCCTCTGAGGCGGATTTCCAAGTATGAGTGCGCTATGTTAGCACCAGCAGAGTGACTTTGTGACAGGATTGATGGTAATACGCAATAGAGGTCATTGTAAAATTGTTGAGCCATATTTTAAGTACATTTTAGGTGTATGACAGGCAAAGAGAAAGCTGCAAAAAGCATATCCTTCCAAAAGATGGCATAGAACATCCTCACACGTGGAAATATTCTCCTCTGTTCACCTCTAGAAGCTTTAGCGATTTGCTCTCCAGTCATATCCATAGAGACTAAGAGGAGAGGGCTGGGGAGGAGCTGGGGGTTAGTATTTCATGGGGACAGAGTCTCATTTTGGGAAGACAGGGAAGTTCTGAAGATAGATGATGGTGATGGTCATACAACGTGAATGTTCTTAATGCTTAAGAACATTAAGGGGTGTATATGTCACCCCTTGAGGAGTGACTGGGAGGATTTCATAAAGGAGTATCTGCAAAGGTGAGGCAGGGTAACAGATGCTCACAGGATGGCAAGGAATGTGGGTTGGATGGAAAGTGTTGGAAGTTGTCAGCTCGTAACCCTGAAGCCAGGAGGGCAGTGAGTTACTGGAATCTGGAGACGGCTGTCCTGGCAGTAGCTGTGGCCTCTTATTCACCTTTCTTCTGATCTGCCTCTGCCCTCCCCACCCTTGGCAGAACCCAACAGGAAGCAGGAAGGCTAAAAAGCCAATATATTTTATTTAACCAGGTCAGCCTCCCAGGAAAGAGAAAAGGTGGGTAAAGGTGGACAGCATATCAGATGTAGCAGAGAAGAAATCCAGCCTACAGATACATACTTAGCAATGCTTCTACGTGAGCTGTTGTCCCAGGTTCTTGGGGCCAACCTGTGAATGAAGCCCCCTGCTCACAGAGCGTCCCTCTGGCTAACATAAGTGGCCTGACTTCTGTGACTTATTTCAGCATTACCCTTCTTCCATCTGATCTTTGTTCTTTTTCCGGGACTCCTAATATTCTTATAGTAGAGTTTTGGATATGAATTCCAAATTATCAGTTGTTGTTTTTTTTTTAAAGATGTTATTTATTTATTCATGAGGTACACAGAGAAGCAGAGACATAGGCAGAGGGAGAAGCAGGCTCCCTGAGGGGAACCCAATGTGGGACTTGATCCCAGGACCCCAGGATCATGACCTGAGCCAAAGGCAGATGCTCAACTACTGAGCCGCTCAGGTGCCCCCTAATTATCAGTTTTTATCTAATATTTTCATCTCTGGCTTTGCGTGAGCTTTTCTTCTGTTTCACCTTCTAAGCCAGGAGCTACCAAGCTTTATCTGCAAAGGGCCAGGTGAATGCTTTAGACTTTGTGAGCCATGTGGTCTGTCCCCTCATTCAGCTCTGCTGACATAGATCATACATAAATGGATGGGTGTGGCTACACGCCAATAAAGCTTTATTTATAGAAACAGGCAATGCGCCAGATTATGCCCTGGGGCCCCTGTGTTCAGGCTCCGCTTCAGGCCACTCAGTTGGCTACTGACAGTGACTCATTCTAAGCTCCTGTCCATTTAAATTGTAACACATCCTGTTACTTTGATGCTTTCTGCAGGGTCTGTTGATCATGTTGTTCATTGTTTTGTCACACTTGTTCTGCTTCTATCTGGGGGGTTCTGTTTTTCTTTTTTCTTTTTTCTTTCTTTTTTTTTTTTTTTTTTGCATGTTGAGCTCAGGTCCTTTGGGCATATTATTAGTTTTCTTTAACAATTCATGGCTGGGGACACCTGTGTGGCTCAGCGGTTGAGAATCTGCCTTCGGCTTAGGGCATGATTCTGGAGTCCTGGGATGGAGTCCCATATCCGGCTCCCTGCATGGAGCCTGCTTCTCCCTCTGCCTGTGTCTCTGCCTCTCTCTCTCTCTCTCTGTGTCTCTCATGAATAAATAAATAAATAAATTCTCTAAGAAAAAGAATTTTTTTTTAGCCTGGAGAAGCAGGCTCCATGCAGGGACTCAATTCTGGGTCTCCAGGATCATGCCGCAGGCCAAAGGTGGCGCTAAACCATTGAGCCACCTGGGCTGCCCAAAAAAATAAAATCTTAAAACAAACAAACAAACAAACAAAACCTCATGGCTGTACTGATCCTTGAGCATCTGGGAACCAGGTACAAGGGTAGGGCTTCTTCCCTCCAAGACTTTATGGACACCAAGGGTTGGGATTTCTGGGGCAATGGCTCTCTGTCCTCCCTCTACCTGTGCCCAGACCTTTGGGGATTTGGGGAGCCAGCAGATCTCGTGAGATGATGTGCTGGGCTAGAGCTCCCCTTCCTCCAAGGGATCTGTGGCGGTGTCATCCTCATCCCAGACTCTCGCCAGCCCAGAAGAAGATTCTTGTAGCCAGGTCCCCCCGCTGACCTGCTACCCTGCTATCCACCTAGATCTGCATGCCTGCCAGCCCAGGAGCTTCAGGGGTGTGGCTTGAGCATCTGGATTCCAGCTGGGTTGAAGGAAGGGTGCCAGAAGGCACCTTCAGGCTGTCATTTCAAACCAACTTTAACACTAGGGTTTCAATCTGCAAATGTCACAAGTTTTCAGACTGGCAGCTGCTAACACTTTTCAGAGTCAGTGTGGTTGGTCTTCAACATGAAGACACATTGACACTGAGCAAATATGGTAAGGAGGTTCACACACAAGAAGCCAGATCCTGACATTGGAAGTGGATCCACCAGGTGACCCGAAGGGCAGGTCAGCATGGAGAGTGAGTCTTGAGAACGTGCTTTGCTGCACATGGTTCCACATCTCAGAGAGGAGATTTACTGACCATGCTGTGTGACGAGCTGCAGGATGAGGCGCTGCAATGCCTCCTCCAGAAAGTGAGCATGACCCAGGGCAGGGCTATGGGGTCATGAGTGTTGAGGTTAGAAGGGATAATTGAGACTGTCAGCCAAATCACCCTAGTCCCCTGTGCTTCTCTCCTCCATCCCCTTCTCCCTTTCCACAAACGCGTCTCTAGAGCTCCTCCGATGGCCATGGGGTGGCTAATATGGATCTTTAACTTCTGCCCACTTGGGAAAAAGTCATGCACAACTGAGCATTGGAGCCACTAAAAAAACAAACAACGTAGCAGCCAAATTATCACTGGTTCATACTCTTTAGAGAGTGACAGATGCCCCGGTTCCTGACATGGGTGTTTATGCAGGAAGGCATTAAAAGATTAAGTATGATTTTATTTTCGACAACAGACCAGGTCCCCTTTCAATATCAATATGCTGGCATTATTATTATTTTATGAAAACAATAATTCACAGTTTGCTGAAAGAGAATAACAGTATTGATCTTCTGAAGAGTGCATTTTATTTTCCATTAAATTTTTATGGAGCATGACAAGCTGTGTGCTGGGTCTGATCTTTTCTGCACATTAATGTACAAAGCTTTTGCAGATGTAGAAATTATGAGATCTATATTAATAAAACCAGCTCTGATGGTCCAGGAACCAAAAGTAAACATTTCCTCACTAGAGTTTTGCTCCGAGCTTATTAGTTATTGAGGCTTGCGAACTGACCCACGAAGGAAATAGAAATCTCTCCTTAGTGAGTAGAGAGAAAGAAATATGTTAGTAGCAACCAGAAACTCTTTCTTGGAGGCTCTTTAACGGCATTGCAGATGCACATTTCTGAAGCAGTAGAACTTGAGCAGAGAAGTGGGGTAATCCAGACAGACCCTGGCATGTCCCCCACCTGAGACAACAACTGTCCTGATAGCAGAGCATTTCAAGCATCTCTCACAGTAACTGCGTTCTTATAAACACTTCCCTGAGGATCTTAAAATCATCACACTTCACTCATGTCACTAATTCCCACTTGAAAGTTTACATCTGATTGATCTATTGGCCACTTGAAGATGGGGTTATTTGTGTGAGTCCTCAAGGCTCCAATTGGCAGACTGTAACCCGCGAGGATTGTTGGCTGTCCATGAGCATGATGTTATTTTAATACCTCTCTCTTAAAAAAAAAAAAAAAAAAAAAAAAAGACAACAACATACAAAAAGAGCTACTATGCCAAAGTCTTAGTCTGGCTGTGATATACAGAGACACCCCAAACAAGGACATTTCTCACTAACACCTGGAGTAGAGTCATAGGTTCAGTGGTGTTGTAAGGTAGTAGCCACCTCTATTCTGCTACAAATATATACGATCTGTGTGTGTGTGTTTACCAACAACCACCAATTCTCTGACACCAATTGGGTATCGAGCAATTCAATCCAATTCTGCAACTAACTACTTGGAGTTAGTGCAGACCCCCCAGGGTAAGGGCTCAGTCCGACAGACAGGCCCCACTTCAGATGCCACCTGCAGATGGGGGACTCCAGGTTACCCACAATTCTGTGCAGTTACAAATTCGGGGGTTTCCACAATCTCCCCTCAGGTTCAATAACTCACTGCAACAACTTCCAGGAGTCAATAAAGCACTATCTTTACTATTCCAGTTTTATTATAAAGCATACAACTCAAGAACAGCCAAATGGAAGAGATACATAGAGCAAGGTATGAGGGGGTGGCATGGAGCTGCCATGACCTAACTGGGCAAGCCGCTCATCCCACACATCAACATGTTCACCAGAAGCTCTCTGAACTCCATTTTTAGTGTTTTGTATTGAGGTTTTGTTACATACACATAATTGATTAAATCGTTGGCCTTTGGCCATTGAACTCAACCTCTTGCCTCTTTACCTGTAGGGTGGGGCTAAGCATTCTAAGCCTCAGATCCCTTGGTTGGTTTTCCCGGAGACCAGCCCTCTCCTGAAGCTATCTAGGGGCCAACGATGAGCCATCTCATTAGTGTTCAGAACACTCCTACTACTCAGGAAATTCCAAGGGTTTTAGGAGCTCTGCATCAGGAACCAGGGATGAAGAGCAAATAAGTTTTATTATTATTTAAAGTTATTATTATACCACAGTCTTACAACAGGTTAGAAGGAGGACTGGGGAAGGGCATCTCAGCATGGAAGCCAGGACTTTACCTGAGTATAGTGTGACAGAGCACACGTGATGTCTGTGCATTAGTTCTTTGCTGGACAGAGGGAGAGAATGGGTCAGCATGTTTGATTCTTCATACCATAGGATGGAACTAGAGAGAGATCTTGTTCTCTTTTATGAGCTCATGAGCTGAGCCTATGCCTGTCAAGGAAGTTATCAATCTTCCAGTGTCTGTTCTTCCTTCTCCTCTACCGGACTTATAATTAATCCAAAATGAACTATAAACAGACTCCATTTTCTTCAAAAAGCTCCCAGAATAACAGATTCACTCGACTCTTTCTGATTATTAAATTATGGCATTAAATAGGCTGGCCTCAAGCATGTGCAGAGCTGGTTGTGCTGGACAAGTGCAAAGTCCCATAAATCACCTCCCAGGGTACAACCCACTCATGGGGCAGGGCAGGAGGGGGATGGAGAGGCTTTCACAGATGGACAAAAGCTCTCAGTTTTACAGGGACATGACACAACCCAAGCCATCCAACAGGGAACCTCCCATCTCAAAGTGAACTCTGATGTACAGTTTCACACCTGCTTTCCAAGGACCCTGTGAAGCCTGTCCTGAAACCCCTGGCTGAGGCAGGATGCTAACCCACCCCTTTGTACATCTCTACCACCTCATCCTTCTCATCCTCTTCCAGCCTTACAACAGCCACCTTGCACAGCCCCTCTGGAACACAAGCTCTTGCTCTGCTCATTAAATGTTGGTAGTGCAGTTGGGGATCTGGGGGAACAGTGGGACCTTTGGAAACTGAGGTGCAGCACTTTTCATCATCATTCTTTACCATTTACTGTGATTGCCAGCACTGAGGAGCTGTTCTGCAATACAGATTGATGCACGAAGCAGGTCAAGGATATTAACATTCTGTTGGAAATTCGCAAGGGCGTACAAAATACCAAAAATAATCAGTTTGGGGAAAACATGGGTTTGAAAAACAAACTTAATCTAAAAATCAAAACAGTGTTGACTCAGAAGAATGAATTTATTTTGGAAGCCAGCAATTTCAGATTTAATTGTGTTGATTTGTCATTTTTCTCCCCCATCCCTTTTTTCCACAGTGCTTTGCTGGAAAAGGCTCAGAGCTGCCTGGGCTTTGATTTATCTGTTATAGTAGAAGACCCCCATGCTTCCAGAAAAGACCTCACAGTTCCTGCTTACTTCAAGTGCAATTAAAGGGACTTGAACATCCCGTTTGAAATTTCATCCTCATACTTCAAAGAAATTAGTTTGATGAGTGATTGCAATAGAGTGAAGCTAATAATGAAATAATTAATGCTGAAAAATACATAGTAGGCACAGAGATTTTTTTTATATGCTTTCTTTAAGTATAAAGAAAGCCCCTAAGTCAGAAATGGAAAAAGCCAGGAGGCCAAATTGTCCCTCCCAACTTCCAGCAGTTTGCCCACTGCAGCATAATTAAGAGATGCCTCCTGACACTTTTTGGCTTGGACCAGCATTTGTAAACAGTGAGATTATTTAACTGAATTCACATAATTGCTATGAAAAACATGGTCTAGACTTCTAAAAATCACCAGGACTCAGGGGGGAATAACAATCAGAGTGAAAGCTTGGGTGGTGCATATATGTCCCATCCTTAAACTCACTCCACCAAACTTGACAGGTCTTTTCAACATGGGATTCCAGATCATGTTGAGCAAAAATATGTGAATTGATTGATTCTATTCTACTAACCTGTGCCATGCACCTCCAGTGGAACCAGAATGGCCAAGCACAGAAGCACTTCCAGTGTGAACTCCTACTGCATCCATCTCACTGCAATCTCAGATGGAGGCAATTAATCTCATGCATTATAGAAGTCGTGGACTTTTTTATCAAACCTCTCTACAGGTACCAAGCACCTCTGCTGCCTTGAAAAATAGTCTGGTTGACCTAAGTCCTTGTCAACTTCTTGGTTTTATCCTTCACAGAGAAACCTGTCCAACACACTTGCCTTTGTATCTCCTGCCTTCTGTTATGGACTGGATTGTGTCTCTACCACCTCCCCTACAGTTCATATGTTGAAGCCCCAACTCCCACTGTGACTGTAATTCAAGTGATAATTAAGGTTAAATGAGGTCATAAGAGTGGGGTCTTAATCAGATAGGACTGGTGTCCTTGTAAAAAGAGAGAAAGACACCAGAGATCTCTCTTTCTTTTTACACACTTGGCCATCTGCAAGCCAAGAAGACAGCTCTCACCAGAAGCCAGCCCTAATGGCACTTATTTTAGACTCTGGCCCCTGGAATTGTAAGAAAATAAATGCCTGTTGTTTAAGCATCTCAGTCTGTGATCTTGTTTGGCCCAAGTAGACTTGTACTTACCTTATATTCTCCAGCCTTCCTTGTCTTCTTGTGCCCTCTGTCACCCATTGTTACACTTTGTGTCCTGTTATCATTACATTTAATCACCCCTACCCTAATAACTACTCTCAAAACTCCCTCTATGTCCCAAGCCCCTATACTACTCCACGTGCCTTGAACTCTCACCAGAACCTCCCGTCAGCTCCCCCACCTCCTCCCTGATCATCTGGCCTTACTCCTGTTCAATCTTCTCCCAGTTTGCAGATTATTTAACCCATTATTTCATACACAGTTCCATCAACCCTAAATTGTCCCATCTTTGGTTGAAAAGCCCTTCTTTTGGTTCCTGTGCCCTTTCAACATAGCTCCACTGGTCTTGGAAACTTCTTTATTTTCAAGCATAAAATGCCTCCGACTCATATTGAATGTTTTCTACTTCAGACCTGGAGACACTTCTTTCTGCAGGCATCTCTGGTTCCTTTTTTGGGAGAAATGGTAGTTAGCAGCCACAGTCTAGATGGAAGGGTGCTTATTGCTTTTGGAGCATTATTGTTTATAGCTTTTTCAGCAGAAAGACCCAGAAAATATGTATTTTGTGAAAGAAAAAAAAGAATATGAATTTACACCAATATTTCTAATCCACATTGATCCAAATTTCTAACATATCAAGTTTCCTTCTCCTACCTATCCACCCTCTTGGGCAGTACCCAGTTTTCTTTTTGCAAATCATTTGAAAAGACTTTATACTTGCTAAGTCTGTTTATTCACATGCATGCACGTTGACCTTGACAACCTCTGATCCAGTTTGCCTTTCATCACCCAGTAAAGCAGCCTTTCTTATGGTAACCATGCCCCTCAACCCAAAAGATCTTTTCTAATCTTCATCTTGTTAAAGCATATTTGAGATTGCAGACTCTCCCTTTTTTTTCCTGAAGCACTGTCTTAAGCTTCTGTTGATCAAGACTCTTCCTCTTTCTCTCCCTGGAAAATTCTTTCCTGTTTCCTCTAATTCACAATGAAATGTTGGAGGTTTCCAAGGTCTGAGTCTGCTGCCCTGTGCTTTACTGTTCTTTGCCACACTGATTTCTCTCTCCAGGAGCCTTCATACATGCCCATGACTTTAATGCCTCCACATTTCTATCTGTTGCCCAATAACTTCTCCACTATGTGAACATATCTCTCTACTCATGACTGCATTGATGCTGCAAAGGCACTTAAACCTACCACATCCAAAGGTAGCCTTATTCTCTACTCCACTCTCATCCACCCAATCACATTGGTCCTCTTCTGAGTAAACAGCATAATCTTCTCTTTTGCTGCCCAAACCAGCTTTGGTTTGGCGACTAAGAGTCCTGGCTTTGGAGTCAGCCTTCATGAACTTGAACCTGAGTTCAATCACTTACTCATTATGTCTTGTTTTCCTCATTTTTAGAATATATGTAATGATTGACCTCATCTCATAAGGTTCTTGTGAAGATCATATGATGCAGCTCTTATAAAATGCTTAGCATGAAGCTGGACAGTAGAAGTACTCAATACATGACACGTGTTGATACCTTTGCCTCCTCTCACCTTCACCTTCTAGCTACCTTATCTAGCTATCAGACCATGTGTTTCTTATGACAATGGGCTGAGGAAGCTCTTTTGTTTCTGGACAACACTCTTCCTCTATCTCTTCCTTCTTCTTATAGGGTACTCATTCCAAGGTCTTCTGTACTAAAGACCGCATCATACAAGTGGGAAGTTGAATTAAACAGAATTCATCAGACTTCGAAGGAAAATTGTTGCAACTCCCAGGAAAGAGGTTATATCCTCTTTTTATTGTGGTTCTGGGTTCATACACTGTAAGTCTGATAGAAGCCTAGAGCAACTAGTGGTCACCTTATGCCACTAAATAGAAAGATTTGGCCAGAGAATAAAACCAACACAGGGGAAAGCTGAAATATAAAATTGAAAAGAAATGGAGAAAAAAGGAAAAAGGAGAGAGAGAGAGAGAGAGAGAGAGGGAGAGATGGAAAGAGAGAGAAAGTATTAATAATATTAGTTGAATTCCTGGATGCAGCTATTCTTGGAGCAAAACATTTTCCCAACTTTCCTGGGTATATTAGCCAAATCATTCCCATTTTTCTTGTTTAACCTATCCTGAACTAGGTTTCCAAAACTTGCAACCAAGACTCCTCACTAACACAATAATTTAAGAAAATACTCAAGACATCTTGAAAGGCTCTGTAAAATGTAGCAATACATCATAAATCCAAATTCAGAATAAAGATTAAGAACAGTGAGGAATGAACAATGATTATAAAATGATTGGGATACCTAGGTGGCTCAGTCAGTTGAGCATCTGCCTTTGGTCATGGTCAGGGTCCTGGGATAGAGCCCCACCTCATCGGGCTCCCTGCTCCATAGGGAGTCTGCTTCTCCTTCTCCCTCTGCCTCCTCTCCCCCTGCTTGTGCTCTCTCTCTCTTCTCTCTGTGTCAAATAAATAAAATCTTTAAAAAAAGATTATAAAAGGATTTAAAAAGGAATAAAAAATAGTAACATCTAAACTATTTCACTTGGAAGTGTTGAGACGCAAATTTTGGTTTTAAGCTTTTTTCTTTCAATTCACACATAAAGGGAACCCTGAGAATTGCACAATGCATAGTTTACACAAAATGATAAGCAGGTCAAATGCTCAGGAGAAGCATACAAATTCTTGCTCTAAGACCAGACAGGAAAGCCAGTACTCATAACTACTGCCTTTCATAAATTCTACGTCCCTGGCTGAGTGAGAATGAACCCAAATATTAGTGTACTTCAAAAGGCACCCATCTTTTCCCTGCTTCTGTAGCTATCACAGATCTTGTTGGTACCTTCCCCCAGGTCCCCTCAACTTACCTGGATTCACCTGCAGAGCATTTCTCTCTCTGCAAATACCTGCAACTCTTCTCTGCCTGCTGACTTCCTCTATACCCTGCAAGCTTCCCCACCTGCATGCAAGTCGGGCCAAGAAATGAAGGGACATTAGTTTCTCTTCCTCCAGGGCAACCCTCTAAGAGTAGTAGATGAGAGCCGGTGAATGAATGCCCAGGCTCCCCATCTTGGTGTAGGTGACAATGCTGGAGTATGATGAACATGGTTCCCTCAAGGGTCCCATGCAGGACTGAACTTCAACTGCCCACAGGGATAGATCACTTGTTGGTATGTCTTCTATTAGAATTTATCTTTCCTCTCCCACTACTCTATATTCTCACTTGTGCTTCCTGGGATCACTTCTCAAATAAAGTATCTGCTCACAAGTCCTTGTCTCGGGGTTTGGGAAACTCAACCTAAGGTAATCACTGACTGTTGCTCCAAGGTGTCTATAGTACTCTCTGCTGTCTGCCACACAAGCTCAGACAGATGCTGTGTTCCCACGTGGACCATCCACAACTTGCTCAAGCAAAGCAGGATTTGCTGTCCAACTCTGGACCCTCTGTCATCACTTCTCAAGAAATTCTTTAGATGGAAGGCCTTGCTTTATTTATAATATAAACAGAAAGTATCATTTTCCCTGAATTAATCATTTTTAAAGAAATTTTCTGTATTTTATGATGCTTTGACATTTTAGAGCCTTGATAATCCTGGAAAGACTGCTCTTCCCAGGCTAATTCCTAGAGATAGCAAACCATTTGCCTGCAGGAATATCTTTCATAAACAAATCAATCAATCTTAAGCCCCCATCCCCAAGCTCCTGGTTTATCAAGTTCTAATATATGCCATTCCTCTGCCCTAAACCACCCAGGATCAGGTGCCAGACAACTGAAGACCATTCTAACAGCTAAAAGCCCTTGAAATTCCTCAAACCAGGCCATCTTAAGCTTGCTCAAAGTTTTTTACCCTGCCTCATCCATTCCTTCCTGGGAAACCACAATAAAGTCTCCGGCCCATCTTTCCCCTCGCTCCCTCTGCCTCCTGACCAATGCTGGTGCTTCCTCATGTGACCCTGTGTGGCATGGTATGCCCTCTCCTCTTGGGAATGGTAAATAACAAACTCATCTTTCAAAGACATTTGTCTTCATGTGTGTCTTGCCTTCCTGATTAAAACAAATCCTAGGTGCAGTCAAAAAATTCTCCTCTTTCTTCTTCTCCATATGCCTAAAGCACAGAGGAACGAGTAAGGCACTAAACATTAACTAGACGTTCTGAGCCTGGGCTTCGTCAACTATAAAATGGAGGTGACATCAGAGAGTCACAGAGTTTGAAAGATATAAGAGAAAGTGCCTGGGACAAAGCAGGTGCTCTAGATTATTGATTTTTATTTTCATCTTATTATTTCCTGGAGTACAAATCTTAGGATCAGATAGCTTTGAGGTAGAGTCTAATAAAATCATTAACTCCAGGTTTGATCAATAACTCAAATGTTGGCAAATCAAACTCCAATTAAAAACATATACAAAAAAATAAATAAATAGAAGTTGACTTTGATAGAAAAAAATAACTCAATGGGATCTTGAATTGTTGATAAATGAATGAACGAGTAAATGGTTGAATGAATCTGTTGTTTTCTTGGTTCCTGTGAGAATCACCTTCCTCTTAAGTTTTGTCTTTTGTGTCAGTTTTTGGATTCGGTTTCATGCATTCAATTCAAAGCACTATAATAAGCACATTGCCATTATTCAGTTCCACTGACAATTTACAGGGTAGCAATTCATTATTTTATTCAGAAAAAAAGAGTACATAAGTACATAAAATGACTGGTGGGTAAGATGACAGAAGGAGCACACCATTATGTCGCTCCTTTTCTTTTCTTCCTATGGTGTTAATCTTACATAAGTGGTTATTACCACATGAAACATATTTGAGATTATTTCAATTAATTATGTTTGCTACATTGTTTCAAAAGATTATTCTACCATTTGCTAGCAATTAAACAGGCTTTCATGTTAAGTATGCCGCTTGAGGGTATGTTGAATAGGAGCTATGCACATAGTAATTGAAATTAAACTTCCTCTTGGAAGAAGTCTGTTCTTTGGAAGTCAAGTATTTCTGAGGTGGCAATTTAAAAGGACAGGAAGGGATGAATAATCACTTGAAATAGTTATTTGGGTAACCAGGGACTTCTAAAGCTTTAAACTTTTTCCTTCCTCTTAGAATAAATGAATATTTTTCACCTTGCAAATATAGTCCTACCAAGGAGAACCAGAGAGGTTAGTAATAAATATTTGTTGCCAATAAAGACCTACCGAGTACACACTGAATCTGAATTTGGGCAGTATATTTGCTCTGTAGAAGGTGTAAGGTAATGGTTCCAACTGAGGAGGGATATTTAAATATTTAGCTTGTGGCAAAGCACAGGCATGGGTCAATCAACACACATAGGCCCTGATACTGAAGCAGGTTCTTAAAGATCTACTTCTGGGCAAAGATCTACTTCTTGCTGGATGCTGAGGACATCTACACATGGCATAACTTCATTTCATCCATTTCAAAGTATAATTTCAAGAGTCATTTCCTCTTTACCCATGGATTATTTAGAGGTGAACTGTTTAATTTCTGGGAAGTAAAGGGTTTTCTACTCATTCCTTGCTTAATTCCACTGTGGTCAGAGAATCTACTCTGAAATATTTTAATAATTTTAATCCCATGAGGTCTGTTGAGGCCTCTTAGTGGGGCAGTATACTGTCAATCTTGGTAAATGACCTTGTGCCCTTGAAAAAGAAATATGCATTCTGTTGTTGGGTGCAGGGCTTTCTATACATCAATTAGATCTTGTATTAGTTGTCCTGTCCAAATATATATTCTTCCTGATTTTTAATTTTCTTATTCTATTCACTATTGAGAGAATTTGTTAACATCTCCCACACTGGTTATGGTTTGATCTTCCTTCTTCTAGTTCTGTCCATTGTGGATTCATATATTTCAATGTTATTGGGTACATACATATTTAAGACTATGCTATCTCCCTGACTGATCAATTCCTTTAACCTTGTGAAATGTCTTGATTTCCAGTGATGCTGGTTTCCTTACAGTTTACTGCATAAAATGTTGATGTAGCTCCATCAGCTTTCCTTTGGTTAATGTCTGCAGTGGGGTAGCTTTTTCTTTATGCTTTGACTTTTAAACTTTAGAAGTTCTTATGTTTAAAGTATATGCCTCTTGTAAGCATCATGCAAGGTGCTTTTTTTTTCCAGTTTGACAATCATGATCTTTACCTTGCTTGAAGACATTAAGTTCATTCATATATTATATAATGACTGTTACATTCAATTTATATCTGCCACCTTACAACATTGTTGTTTAACGTTCTTCATTTCTGCTTCCTTGTGTTACTTAGGATTAACTAGATATTTTATTCATTCTTCTTTCTCCCTAAAATTTTGTTAGCTAATAGGTATTGAATGATACAGCAAATAAAGACTACTGAAGTAATACTTAGAGGGGAATTTCTAGTCTTAAATACATATATACGAAGAGAAGGAAGGTTGAAGTCAAGATCTAAATTTCTATCTATGGAAGATAAAAAAAATTAAGTGAAATCCGAAAAAGTAGAAGAAAGGGAATTTAAAAAGATAAGAGCTGAAATCAATAACCTAAAAAAAAAAAAACATAGAGAGAAATTAATGCAATCAAAAGTCAGTTATGAGATGTCAGAGAAAATGAAAGAGTAAGTAACTCCTAAAGTTTATTGCTCCAAAAAGGCAATGAAAAGTCTGACAAAAACTCAGAAAGTCAGAATCAACTTTTTGGAACTCCAGAAACTGTCTGAAAATCTGTAGCATAGCAATCACGAATGCTTCACCAAGGAAATCCACTTGAATCTCAGGGAGAAGAGCAAGATTTGAGGTATTTTAACTTACCCTGGTTCTGCTTCCTACCCCTAAGTCCAATGGTGATCCTGAAGAAAAGAGTTCATAATGTCAGTTCAGGTCTCAGTAACAGAGCAGATCTCATTCACAAAGAATTGTAGTTGTTGGTTGTTGGTTTGGGATTGTCTTTCCAAATGGCAAGATTTCATTCTTTTATATGGCTGAATAATATTCCTTCACACACACACACACACACACACACACGTATACACACACCCACATCTTCTTTATCCATTCATCAATCAGTGGACACTTGGGCTGCTTCCATTATTTGGCTATTATAAATAAAGCTGAAATAAACATACAGGTACATATATCTTCTTTATTTAAATTCAATTAGCCAACTTATAGTACATCATTAGTTTCAGATAGTGTTCAATAATTTATCACTTGCATATAGCACCCAGAGCTCATCACATCATGTTCCCTCTTTAATGCCCATCACCCAATTACCCCCTCCCTTCACCCACCTCCTCTCCAGTGACCTTCAGTTTGTTTCCTATATAGTTAAGAGTCTCTTATGGTCTGTCTCCCCCTTTGATAGCTTCTCATTCAGTTTTCCCTCCCTTCCCTTTGATACTCTGCAGTTTCTTATACCAAAGATACAAATGTAGTGATTTGAAGGGTACATGCACTCCAATGTTTATAGCAGCAAAGTCCACAATAGCCAAACTGTGGGAAAAACTGAGATGTCCATCAACAGATGAATGGATAAAGGAGATGTGGAATATATAGAATGAAATGTTACTCAGCCATCAGAAAGGATGAATACTTACCATTTGCAATGATCTGGTTGGAACTGGAGGCTATTATGCTGAGCAAAATAAGTCGATCAGAGAAAGACAATTATCATATGGTTTCACTCATATGTGGGATAATATATCATTTCACCTACCCGCCTTCTCAAAAATTTAATTTGTACAACCACTTTGGAAAGCTCTTTGTCATTATCTACTAGACTGAGTGTACAGTTGGTCCTTATTGTCTGCAGATCCCATATTTGAAAATTCACCTATTCACTAAATTTGTGAACCTAAAATCAATACTCACAGCACTTCCACTGGGATTTGTGGATGTGCACAGAGCAGCTGAGGTCAAGCAAGATGATGCTCTGCCATCTTGTTTCAGCTCTCAGTACTGCAAAGAAGTGTCCTTTTCATGGTGTATATATATTGCCATGATTTTTATATCCGGGTGCCTTTTGTTAGTGTTTTTGCTTTACAAATACTCTCAAACATAGTGCTGAAGTACTCTTCATTGTTTCTAAGCACAAGAAAATTGTGATATGCCGTATGGAAATAATATGTGTGTTAGATGAGCTTTATTCAGGCTTGACTTACAGTGCTATTGGCAGTGAGTTCAATGTTAATGATTCAACAGTATAAATTACACAAAGGGTCTTTAAACAGATGTACATATAAGGCAACGTTATATATTGATTAGTTGATGAAAATGTTTTAACAAAGGGCTCACAGGAACCTTACCCTGTGTTTCCCCAGGAGCAAAGGCTCAGTATTTGTTAATTTTGTGTTTGTGGTGACTTTATAGGAAACACAGTAATGTGAATAGTGAGCACCAACTGTATGTCCCAGCAATTCCACTCATAATCATACACCCAAAATAGGTATATATTTGTGTTCCCCCAAAAGACATACACAAGAATGTTCCTATGTGCAGTAGAATCAACCTGAAAATTTCCCCAGAGTCTATAAGCCATAACATACATTAGGTATTGTCTCAGTAAGAATGAATAAACTCCAACAACAGGTAGATTATGGACACATCTTACAGATTAAATGTTTACTGAAAACAGGCACAAAAAAAGTATACACTGTATAATTCCATGTATAGAAAGTTCAAAAATAGGGCAAAACTAATCAAAGATGTTAGAAGTCAGGAAGGTGGCTCCCCATGGGTGGGTAGGTGTTTGAAGGGGTTGGTGGCTGAAGGAGAAACAAGGGGATTTCATGGATATTGATAATGTTCTAGTTAGTGTTTGAGTGCTAGTTACATGGTGTATCAAATCTCTCAAAATATATTAATGAACAAGTCAACAATTGTCATAGGTATTTTCCTCCTCCCAAGGCAAAGAGAATTATGAGCATTTAGCTACATTCACTATTTCACTCCTCTGGGCTGTTTCAACATTTTCCGGCACAGTCTGTGTGTAGATGAGCAGTGTCATTCACCTTCTCCAAGGAAGACTGGTTTGTGCTATTCAATGTCTTCGGTTTTCCTAGCTTGGGTGGCTCTTAAAAGCAGCCCACTCTACACAGAAGTTTTCAGTGACAACTACCACTTCTTCCAGCAGAGGTGGGATTATCACTGGAGAATGTGGACTGGCAGAGGGGAGCAGGTAACATGTTTAATCTTTCATAAGATCTAACAGCTCTCTGTGTTTCATTTCTCCTTGATATTTCCTAGTAAATTTTATGAGAAGATACATTCAGCATCTCATTATGGAGACTTCTTTAGTGTGTGATAAATTATATACAAACAAGCACCCTTGGCTTCCTCTTGGATTGAATATGGGCTCAGGGCTGAGAGGTAGATATAATTAGACCCAGCCAAGGACCAGATAATAAAAAGTCACCAGATGATCTTTAGTCCCCTCAGAAAACTCTAGGTGCATCATGGAGGGTTCAGGTGCACGAAGACAGATGCCTCTGGCGTGTTGACATTGGTTCCATGCTCCATAGTCACACTCATGACCTATTTATGAATCCAGGTTCTCTTGAGGCAGGAACTTTTCCTGTTTTGTCACCAGTGTATCTCAGCCTTGAACAGAATTTGACACATGGAAAGTGCTCCATCACTTGCTTATTAACTGTATCCAAAGAAGGAAAACAATAAAATAATCACTCTAGCCCAAGAGGAATGTCAAAATACTGCAGGAAGGCAGATATATGTAGAATCAAGAACAGGCAACACGCCCAGTTATCTGATTCATTCCTGTGACAGGCCTTAGTTTAAATAGTTGGATCTGCTGAGTCTTAAAGCAGAAGTTTTTTAGGTCCTACCAGGGGAAGAGCTGCCTTGCTCTTTCGAAGTCAGAATAAGGCATCTCAACATTTTTTGTGGATTCTAATATTTCTCTTTGGTAAGGCAAGACTCACAAGCCCCTGAAAAGTCTACCTATGATTGAGATTGCTTAGTGTACTATCCAAAACAGATATATTGAAGATGCCCATCAAAATCCACAGTTTGGAACAGAACCACTAATGTGGATCAATATGCATGTCAATTGGCCTGTTCGTTCCCCTGCCCTTACTGAGAGCTCTTCACGACCAAAGACTATTATGGTTAATACTGTATAAATATAACACACTGCTTGCCTGACTCAATTGTCACATTGATGAGATAATTACCCTTCACCTGAGGATGAGGAAGAGCGATAAATGCCAGGAGGAACTCTGAGACAGTAAGAACAACTCTCAACTGACTCAGAAGACCTGCCCTGTACCTTTCTGTTTCTCTGCTCGATTTCTCCTCAAGGAACCTGCTCTCATATAGTTGTCTGGTTGTAAAATAGTTTGGTAAATAGTTCCATAGGTGCTGGGCACACGAATTTCAAGGGAAGGAGAAAACATCTTCTTAAGTCAAAGGCAAACCAGAATAATCTCTAAAGCTGATATGAAGAAAAATTGAAATTTGGAAGTAAGGCACAATGCAAGGCAGCCAGCTCTTCCCATGTCATTTTGGAGTATTGCTTAGGAGGCTTACCCAAAGATGTTAACTATGTATTCGCTGTCCAGTCATGTAGCCACCAGACTACATGTGGCTATTTAAAATTAAATTTTGAATTAATTAAACTAATTTAATCATTAATTAAGTTCAGGTAATTAAAATTGTTTCTAAGTCATATAGACCCATTTCTAGTGCATTTCGGACTCATGTGACTGTGGCTACCATGTTGTACAAAACAGGCATAGAACATTTCGAGCATCACAGAAAACTTTACTGGACAGTGCTAATTCCAGGAAAATACTTGTGTTGGAACACAAATATTGTGTTTGTTTGGCTTCTGTGAAGCCACATGCTAACTTGGAGATTTCTATCATGTACTTCCAACCTCAAAGAATAGTTTTATTGTCCTATGGGATGTTAACTGGTTTTGTTTCTGACTTTCTCTGTCGACCTATAAAATTCCTGTTTGTTAAGCACTACTTGAATCAGTGTCACCACTGTCTTCATTTCCTTAACAATTAATGTGTTGAACATAGTCTCTGTGGGTTTTTTTAAAGATTTTATTTATTTATTCATGAGAGACACAGAGAAAGAGACAAAGACATAGAGGGAGGAGCAGGCTCCCTGCAGGGATCCTGATGTGGGACTCAGTCTCAGGACCCCAGAATCACGACCTGAACCAAAGGCAGGCGCTCAACCACTGAGCCACCCAGATGCTCCTTGAACACAGTCTTTAATGTGTGTTTGTTTTATGTTGACATAGGCTCATGTTTTTAATTTTTTGAAAGTTATATGTTGACAGGTAATTAATAACTTCATAGGTCAAGGTGAGCATTAATGCTTCAATGTACACAAAAGGTTTAAGTGAAGGGGCTTCCAAATTTTCTGAGCCAAACCCTGGAGGACAGTGCAGATATCTGGAACCTTAGTGCCAAGAAGTTCTTTCTCACTCTCCCAGGGATATGAAACTAGAAATGCAAACTTATGCCTTTCCCACCAGAGTCCCATTCACAGAGCAACTCCAGTCCTCTCTGGTAATTCCAGAATTCATGGCACATCACTATACCTGAAGCAATTTGTACCCTGATTTACAATGACAGAACATTAGCTATTCACATTCAGACGTACGGCCATGTCTCTTTACATACCAAAATGCCAGTTAATTTTGAACTTTCACTCCAAGGTACCTTGATTTACACTGAAATTCCAAATATACAGAAGAGTGATGGGCTTAGCAGAAAGTTGACCTGAGACCAGAGTATGCCACCCTACTCTAAGAATGTAATAGCCTTATTTATAACCCTGATAGGAGTACTCAGTACATTTTATTTGTTTTTGTGCTCATAATTGCTGTTTTATTATCTTCACAAAGTCAAATTAAAGCTCTTTCCATCAGCACATGGTAAAAGGGTAAAGATCTGTGAGGTTTGTGTGGACTTAGAAGTAGCCCAAAGATGGCTGTGCCCATCTTGGAGTCTTTGAGCTTTGATTCATTCACCAGCACAGACCACCCTACCATCAAAGCACTAGTTTATAATAATAACCATTTCATTCCCCCATGCACCATGCATTTTTAGTATCTCCCCACTTTTATTATCTTTAATACCAGCTCTGTAAGACAGGTCTTAACATCTCCATTTAACAGAGAAGGGAAATGAGACATTTGCGCAAGGTCACAAGGCAAGGACGTGTCTGAGTTGAGATTCAGATCCAGGTCAGCCAAACCCTGCTGGTAGAAAGCAAGCCCAGTGTTAGGTTAGCAGAGACTCTATTTTGAAAGGATCATTGCAAGAAGGGGCAATGGGGGCAACACTCTGACCATGAGATCTGCAGGTGTCTCAAAGGGTGGGCAAGAGAAGGTTTTCCTTTCCAAAGAGGTGTCAGCAAGCTGGGAAGAAGGGTGTAGCCAATGACACAGTGAGTCAGAGACTATTTCCACCCCAAGGCCAGCCTGTTTTCAGGAAGGGCTGCCGGCTGCTTCAGGCTGAGTCAAGGAGGCCAAAAAAGAGGGGTCTAGGGAAAGGAGAGAAGCTTCATTCAAGTTTGCTAACAAGCATCTTGTTCTTATTGATCTGTGGGTGGAGGCAGCTCAGCTACTCATTGGAAAGGCAGAGAGTGGGACTCAGGAAGGTCTGTGTCTGGCCTTGTCATAGGTAAGCAAGGGGGGCATTCATGAGTGACATTTAAGTCATTTGGCAAGGGGGACCTTCGTGGGAAACTGTCTCCAGGAACACAAAAGGCTGGGGGTAGGTAGGGATGGGAGTTCTTGAATAGATACTTATTTATCAGGAACACAGGGTTTGGGTCAGATTCAGTGTGGTCACTGCACATCTACAATCTTTATCACGTTTCATCCTAAATCACTGAAACCTGTCTTAACATCTTCATTTACTGAAAAGGATAAGGGAGCTCAGACGTTTGTACAAAGTCACACAGATAAGACATGTCCCACTGGGATGCAGATTCAGTCCTGCCAGACCATGAGATCAGCACCCATAGGTTCAGGAGCCTGAGCAGGATGTAGACAGGGAGAAGGCCCTAAGGAGCCTTCTAAGTTTTCCACCAGCTTTTTCCACCTCTGCCCCTATTTGTTCTCCCCAAGCCATTCTTCCCTCCAAAGCCATAGTGTCATCTTTGAGCTGCCCAGTGCTTGCTCTACTGCACCCAATTTGCTGTATTCAATTGGGACAAAACACCATTATATGTAGGCCCCACCAAGGAAGATTTGGGCGATGTTCTCCAGAAATACATCAGTCACAGTCCATTTAGTGCCAGGAAATCAAGTTTGAAGACACTATAATTATAATCATTGCTTTTGGATGGTTCTGTGCTGCAATATGCAAATCTATAATTCCCCTGGTGCTATAGCAGAACACAGTACAGAACCCTAATTCTCCTGAATGTACAACAGGAAAAGACCCTATGCTGGTGAAGCCCCAGAAGAGTCTTCACTTTCACTACCAACTTTGAGTCAGGCTTGGTCTTCCTAGCTAATTCTTGCTCTCCAGAACAATTCCACATGGGCAGATGGGAGGAGACATGAGATGGCCAGCAAGAAATAGGTAATCAAACCCAGTGGCTGTTCACTCAAGAGCATTTCTGAAGGGTTCTGTTTCCACCTGGACCTATCACTGCTCACATGAAATGTGGTCATCCAAGCTCAAGTTTTTTCTCCTAGAATGTGGAGGAAATTGTTGGAGAGGGGATATTTTTTCTTCTACCTTTCTAGGTTCTTGGCTGGGGCTCTGTAAATGAAACTGGCCAGAGACAGATTAACAAGAGAAAAAGCAGAAGTTTATTGACATGTGCATTGTGCATGCATGCGGAAGCACTTAGAACTAACCCAAAAGAGTGGATAAAATTTGGGCTAAAATACCAATGAAGGAAGAGAGCTTTGAGCCTCTGGTAGGAGGAGACAAGTTACGGGAAGATCAACAAAGGTTGCTTAGCAAGGGTTTTTACACAGATTACAGTTAGTGCCTTCTCCATGGATAGGGGTTGTTAAGAGCCCTCTTCTTCCTGTTAAGGCAGAAGAGCACTACCCTGCTAATAAAAATTCTCTTTACAAATGCAAATTTATTTTAAAATAAGAAATTTTGTCCCGTTGTTACAACTTTTCCTGTGTCTGCTGGTTCTCAGTGACCTGTAGCTCAAAATAATCCATATGCCAAAGAACTTTATTTTGGGGTGATGTATTCTGGTACCCCTCAAAGGCAAACATTACAGAAATCTAATGCAACCTTGTTATGGGTTTAATTCAATTTTCCTAGAGAAAAAGAAAGACCCAGAACCTGAGAAGGTGACCTTATTCGGAAAAGGGCCTTTACAGAGGTCATGAAGTTAAAATGAAGCCACAAGGGCGGGCTGTAATCCTATATGACTAGGGTCCTTACAAGAATGGAAAATTTGGACAGAGTCAGGCACACACAGAGGGTAGATGATGGAGTTAAGTCACCACAAACCAGAGAATGCCAAAGATGCCAGCACACCATGAGGAGCTGGGAGGGGCCCGCAGCAGATTCTCCCTCACATCCTCGGAAGGAACCAGCCCTGCCCACGCCTGTGACTCTGATTTCAGCCTCCAGAAGTGACAGCGGATAGATTTCTGTTGTTAGGCCCCCAGTCTGTGGTCTTTTGTTACAGCTGCTTAGAAAACTGATGAAAACTCCACCCAAAAGGAGGCATAAAAAAGAATGTTGATGAATGTGTGCAACACATTTTGGTTATTTGAGCAAGTGATCATTGTTTTTCTAAAAAAAAAACCTTTCCTTTGGCAATAGGCATCATCACCAGGGAAAGAAAAATGTTCCAAAAGCCTGGGCAATGTTGTGTCCTGGAGCTCTAGTCACCCAGACCAGCCTGTACAGGCTGACATAGGTGTGACCCTAACGTGAATGACATCAGGCAGCCCCGCTCTGTGGTACGGTCCACAATCACAATGAACAGAACAACCTCCTGAAACTCTAATTATTCTTCCTTGTATGGGACTGTTCCTTCCCATCAGTGGCTAAATAAATTGAACATGACGGATAATTTGGCTTGCTTATTTTTAGAATACCCTCTCCTTTAACCTATCTTATGAGCCTTCATTAAATAACCACTCCAAGCTTCCCCCACGGAGCATCTTCCAGTCCTTAATTACATCTGTAATGACGACCCATGGCACAGAAATGACAATTACTCCCGTGGCTGCCTCTACTGCTTTTCCAAGTCATGATCCCTTATCTCTCTCTACCTCCCAGGGGGCAACGTCTCTGGAGACACCCCTCATTTGGCTTTGAGCTTCTGCCTTTGGGGGAGAGGTGTCTCATGCGATCACCCTTTTTGATCTGTTCCCTGGAAGGTTGCACTAGAACCTCTGCTCATTAGGATTTAATCGGTCATTTCTTACATTTATTGTGACTTCTTCAGATTGTAACAGTACATTGTTGTGGACACAGGTACCACTCCAGCGATTCACAAAAGCTTTGCTAGTTCAGAGAGCTGGCACCTCCCACATCCTGACTTTTCTTCCTGTTTTCTAGCTGCTTGCCACACACCTTGCCAATGAGGAAGGGGTATCACAACTGTTTCATGCATAGAATGGTGTCTCCTCAGATGTTTTTGGAGCTCCTCCGTAGCTCTTCCCATATCCAGAAGTCCCAAATGGACTCCATTCATCCAGGGGACCAGTTCTGAGGCAGATCAGTGTGTTCCCTTCCAAATAATCAGGACTTCTAGTGTCACCTGCTTTACAGATCTTTACTCTTTTACCATCACCAATCAAAATATGTTCTGACTCTCCAAGGATGGAGAAGTACAGAACAGCAACCAAAATACTTAGTTCAATGATCTATCTGCAAACTACTGGTTATGAAATACCATTCTTAACAGTTAACAGGAAATGCTATTAAAATATTATTGTTAAAGTAACTGGACTTTTAAATGAATATTCACAGACATAAAGGTCTTCAAAATTATTCTGGATGGAAGGAAAATGAAGTCACCATTATCTAGGAGACCTCAGATGGCTTAGAGATTCCCCCGAGAGATTTTGTCTTCCCGGTCCAAGCTTTCTGCCTCCCATCCCCAAGTTCAGTTGGGGAGCTTGGCACTCAGGCTGCCGCAGTGCCTATGCACACACTCCTCTTTTGGTGCAGGATTCCTCCAGCCGCACGCTCTTTTGTCTTTTCTGTATCAGAACACACACGCCTGCGTCCTCTCTGTATTATATGTATATACATATACATATACATATACATATACATCATATACACCACACTCACTGCCTAGCCTATTGAAATGGCACAGCCTTGTTAATATCTCTACTTTTTGTTTTCTCTTAAAGTTGAAACTCTATTTTCAATAAGTAAACCATGGAAAAAACATTTTTTTTCTAATCAACTCTGAGTCTGGGTCTAAATTTAGAGGCACAGTTCTCATTCCTTGGAGGGTGAGTTTGGCTGTGTTGGAGGTTAAGAAAAATGTCTAGTCTGTTTGGTTTAGGTTCTTCTCCTCTTGCCTGCACCTATGCTCCCTCCCCAATCATTCACCTCCATGCTGCCAGAATCAATTTCCTGATGCCCACATGTATTCTTGCTTCAAAGCCTAGAGGGCTGGTTTCCACTGTTCTCAGGGTAAAGGCTCAGTTCCCCAGCATGGTACACAAGGGCCTTCATAACATGCTTCCTGTCTAGCTTCTTAGCCTCAATTTGGTTAATACCTCACTAAATGCTGTCTGGAGTTATTAGAATGATTATCACTACATGGGTAGTAAAGGATTTAACTTTTGCCCAAAGAGAGGTCTGTCTTCTGCCTTCAGTAACTGGGAGGTAACTCTAGGCCTCAGGAATTTCCTATCTGATAAGAGCATCCTTGTCCATGGGCGGCATGGCCACTGGACCATCTAACAACAGGATCTGTGATGGTAGCTTTGGGTCATGCAGCAGCCACTAGCTTCCAGCAGGCCTGGAGACTAAAGAACAGTCACGCAGGCAGCTGACCATGAAGCCACAAATGAGACTCTGGACATCGAGGCTTGGGTGAGCTTCCCTTGCTTGAGATACTCCATGCATGTTGTCACATGTCATTGCCAGGAGGAGTCAGTGCTGTCCATGACTCCACAGGGAAAAGACACCTGGAAATGCTGCAGGGCTCTGCTTCCTGTGTCTCTTCCCATTGCTAACTGTGTCCTTTCATGATGACAAACCACAACTCAGAGCTATGCATGTAACTACTTGTAGTGAGTTATGCGAGTCCTTCTAGAGAAGTATTGAGGGACTCCTGGGTGGCTCAGCAGTTGAGCATCTACCTTCGGCTCAGGTTGTGATCCTGGGTCTAGGATCACATTGGGCTCCCTGCATGGAGCCTGTTTCCCCCTCTGCCTGTGTCTCTTCCTCTCTCTCTGTGTGTGTCTCTCATGAATGAATGAATAAAGTCTTCTTTTTTCTTTTTTTTTAAAAAGAGAAGTATTGAAACTGAATGTGGTTTGAGAGACCCCTGAACTTTCAATTAGTGTTGGAAGGCTCTGGACTCCACACTATCTCAATGTGGACAAAAGTGGTTCCACAGGATCTGTGCTGCTCCCGTGTGCTCTCTCTCTCTCTCTCTCTCTCTCACTCTTGCTCTCGCTTTCGCTCTTGCTCTCACTATCTCTCTCTTGCTTGTTCACTCTACCCTCTTTATTCACTGGCATAATCCTTTTCAAATCTAAAGGCATAACTGCACTGGTATAGTACAAACTAGTCTCACCCAGAAGTAGATAAGTGAGGGAGAGTGTCAGGTCTAATTCATAAATGCTTTATGGCTTTGGTCTTCCTTTCCATTAAAGAAACAGCGAAGAAGAACAAGAAAGCTTGGACCCCAGTAGTGGTTCTCAGGAGGATCCTGTGTCAGGGTTCTGAGTGAGCAGGACCAGACAAGAAGGGAGGTGCCCTGCCCAGTTGATCTGGTTTGACTCCACGTCACCCTTTGAAACAGTAGCTGAATTGAGGATGGGGGGGGGGGGGGCGTGAGTTCTTCATGACAGAAGAGAAGTTAATATTTTATCAGCTTCTGTGCATCCTCATTAACTCCAGATTCATTTAGATTACAATTATCCATCCCATAATATGAGATAATTTAACTTCCGACTATTTCCTACAAGTCAGATTTTTTTTGTATTTAAGAAAAAAAAATTTGAAATCCAAAAATACAAAAACGTTATGAAACTCATCTTTCAGAATGCCTGGGTGGCTCAGCAGTTGAGTGTCTGCCTTCAGCTCAGGGCGTGATCCCTGGATCCAGGGATTGAGTCCCACACCGACTCCCTGTAAGGAGCTTGTTCCTCCCTCTGCCTACGTCTCTGCCTCTCTCTGTGTGTCTCTCATGAATAAATAAATAAAATCTTAAAAGAGAGAGAGAGAGAGAGAAAGAGAGAGACTCATCTTTGTTTAACTGCTTCCTTTTGGTCAGATCAAACTATCCACTGCTTATCGAGGGAGATACAGTCTTAATAAATACTACCCGAAGAATACTCAGAACAAAGCCAATTCTCAATGCCCAGGCAAAAAATTGCTGTGTTTATGCAGAAACCCAATCCATGGTTTTAAACACACCAGACCCTCCTCCCAAGAGGAGAAGTCTAGCATCCATATGTTGGCACCATCAGGAATGCAGATACCACCATATGTCACCAAACATGGCACTGAGGCCGCCCTTGGCCAAGTTCCTGAGGCTTGCTGGTGATGCATTTCCCTAGCAGAGGCATTTTCAGATCAACTGCTGAGATGCTGGATGACAAGCTCAGATGCCATCAGAAGATTCAAGTTCTAATCAGTTCTTCAGAACCAAAACTCAGTCCCTGGTAGCTCATGAGGCTGAGTCTGCAAACTGGTTCTATCCACAACGTAAGCTCTAGGAGAACATCTGAACATACTTTCCTTTCAAAAACTGTGGCAGCCCTTCCATGCCTTGGCATGCAAATGAGTCAATGCCATAGTTGGTAATGAGTGCCAGTCCCTTTTTTGACAGGTTAATTAATATTCATTATTCAACAGGGGAGAAAATGCTGAGTTGTTTATCATTGGTTCATTAGTTTTAGCCAAATAAAGGATAAACATAATTACTCTCATAAACTACTGTGACAGAGCCTAAAAACTACAAGAGGGAAATGGATGCCTTCAGGAAAACCCTAAAAAAAAATGAGACCATTGGGTCTTAGTAGGTGAGTGAGAATACACTTCTTGTCTCTACTGCCACCTGCCAACTGTATCTTGCTTTGGACCCAGACAAGAAAGTTTGCCTAGAAAAACTCTACTCTTGCATTTTACATGGCCTCTGTCTTCACTAAGCTATTGGAGATTTTCTTTTTTTACTGCTCATTACTAGTGGGATGTGTGTGTGTGCGCGTGCACCCGCGTAGGAGTTAAAGCTGTTGTACAAGCGAATTCTCTGAGCAAGCTGACTGCCACTCCTGACAGTGGCCCTTCTGATGCCCGGATTCCTGCTAATTCCATTGGAGACGCACCAGGCTTCTCCAGGCTTCTCTGCCATCCTGTGCCCCTCTCCTCCACTGTCTTCTTCACTTTCTGTAACTCAGTGGCTGATTACCCAGGTCTCTAACTTAATCTTCCATGCTTCTGGTTGAATGCCTGTGTCCTCCCAAATTCATATACGAATTGTCAACTTCAGTGTGGCTGGACTTGGAGATGGAGCCCTGACGAAGCAATAAGGCTGAATAAGGTCATAAGGTGGGGCTCTGACCTCAAAAGAAGAGACACCAGAGTTCTCTTCCATACTGAGGAAGGGCCACATGAAGACATAGAGGGAAGGCAGCCATCTGCATGAGACCAAAGGAAAGAGCCCTCACAAGGAGCAGAATCTTCTGGCCCCTCAATCCAGGACCTCCAGCTTTCATAACATTGAGAAAACGAATGTCTTTTGTTTAATCTACTTATGCTACGGTATTTTGTTAAGGAGCCAGAACAGACTAATACACTCTGCGTCTCTGGAAATGGTTACACACACATACAAACACATGAGCACACACACACACACGTACACATATGTATACACACACCTCCTTTGTCGCATTTTCCTTACTGCCCCGTTCTTGTGTATTTAGGAGCATCTGATGAGGATGACGGTGATGAGGAGGATGATAATGTAAAAGAATAAACTGTATTAAGGTCAGGAGCTCCTGTTTTTCCCACCAAGGCATTTATACATTCATCACCTCATTCAGAGAGCCCTAGTCTATATAGACATGGCTTCTAGGAGAAAGCTGGGTTCTCAGAGATGAACTTCAGTCATAATAAGTGACTCTCTTCAAGTTAGCAAAAGGAAAATAAAACTCAAACTCTGCAAGCCTGGTGGACACAGGCTGTGATAGAATAAAAGAGGTATACATGTAACACAAAGATGGTCCATGACTTTATTTACTTATAACAACTGTTTTTAAGAAATAAATGTTATAATATGGTTTGCTACAGGTTGGTTTTCTGAAAGCAGACATCAAGAGTGAGTTTGGGATAGAGGGTGTTTGTCAGAGACAGACCATTACAGAGCAGATGGGACAAAATAGCTCTGGGCAAATCAAGAAGCTGAACAGCCACACAGGCTTGGTGCAGCCTGAGTCACAGGGGAAATCTACACCAAGATGAAGCTCCCTGGGGACCCTTTCCTGATCCCATTCCTATTTCCAAATATGGCCACTATATTGAAGCAGGTTGGGTCCTTCCCACTGATGTTTCTATACTATAAATTAGTGTATTCATACAAACTACTCAGTTCTGTTTAGTGTGTTTTAGCCATATGAAAAAGCTATTATTGTATATGTTGTGTGTATATTTACCCACATATATACTATATATTTACTTATACATACACTATATATTTATATTTATGTGTATTTAGTCTTGTAATTGCATTTTTAATTCAACATTCTGTTTAAAAAAATTATCTATACTAATACATGCCAATCTAATTTAATTCATTTTCAGTGATGTGATTCCATTGTGTTTCAATGCTATGATTTATCTTTGTCATAACCCTCTGGTGGATGTGTGAGCCTCTTCTATTTCTTACTCTCACAAGCAAAGCTCTAGTGGACACTGGCCCACCTGGGCCTCTTATCTGAGGGCTTCTCCAGGGCATCAGGTGAAATTGGTCTCCTTGGATTCCTGTAACTGTCCCCCCAACCCCTAGCCTTCTGTGGTCTCCACATATGATTAATGTTCAGTACAAAACACTAACCTGTAATTCCCAGAATGACTCTCTGCAGTCCCTTCCACCCCAGACTCAAACTGCCAATTCCAGGGGATCGATACATGAACATCTCAAAGCAGGTAGATTGCTGCTCTTAGCCGGGCCAAAGATAGCATTTCTATTTAACTGGACTGTATTCATAAACCTGCCTCTTTAGATCAAAAGTTTTTGCTCCAGGGACTCTTCTTTTAAAATGGAGAAACACAGGGGCACCTGGGTGGCTCAGTCTGTTAAATGTCTGACTGGTGATTTCATCTCAGGTCATGATCTCAAGGTCATGAGATGGAACCCTGCATCAGAATCTGTGCTTAGCAGAGAGTCTGCTTGAGACTCTGTCTCTCAGTCTCCCTTTGCCCCCACCCTGCTCTCGGTGTCTGTTTCTTTCTCAAATAAATAAATAAATAAATCTTTAAAGAAATGGAGAAACATAGTGTAATATGTATGCGGATATGGCCAACAAAGAAAAAAAGAACAAATCTTCCAATCTTCTGGTTTTTAATGTAATCAACATAACAATTGTTATGCTAAAAAAAAATGAGGAAGTAAGCAGAAACAAAAACATAGGATAGCCCGGGAGCAGCTGAAGCAGATGTGTGGGCACTGGGAGTCTGTGTTCTCATCACAAGACCCACCTTCCCATTATCATCAAGACTTACTCTTTCTTTCTGCAGTACAATGGAGACACCATGCATGCGTAGTAACTTGTAGAGATTCAATGATGTTTACTCAACACAAATGGGAGGGGGGAGAAAATGAAGATTAACCACTTAAAAAATAATAGTGATAGATTTTGTTAGGCTAGTCATTCCAAATAGTACACAGTTTATGATCCTGGTGTCAATAGCTGAAATAGGGCAGGGTGGGGAGGGGGCATGTGCTCTCCTCCTTCACCAGGAGTTGCTGGGCCTTTCTGTGTTCTATACCCTTTACCTGAAAATCAAGGATGATAATAGCACTTGTTGCATTGGCCCTTGTTGGGAGCAAATGACTAAAAGCCAACCCTTAGGTTGGTACCTGGCGCATATTAGTGCCCAAAAAATATTGAGGATGAATAAGATACAGCAGCCCCAGAAAGGACTTCCATGGTAAAGCTGCAATCACTAATGCTAATAATCATGACCTTGGTTCATTGAATAAAATAAACAATATTCAGTATTTTCTCAGCAGATGGATGGTGAATAAAATATAACTCAATAATAATAATAGATAAAATAAAAATAAATATACATCATCATTAAAATGTGAATAGCAGTGTAAAAATAATTATGACCTTGGTTAATTAAGAAAAAAATAGCTTTCATAAAATTCAATGTTCTCTCAGCAAATAAAATGGTAAATATAATATTTTGGAGTCATTTTTATCCAAAAACACTATACAGAAAGTGTTCTCAAAATGCCAGATAAATTACATTATTGTTTTTCAAAACTGCATTCTTCACAGTTTTCACAAAATTTTGATGGAAAAGGTGTTTGTGATAAAGTATGTTTGGTCGATTTTGGCCTAAAGAAAGCTAAACGAGGATTTCCTCTTTGTGTGATGGATTTGGAAACAAAAACCGGTTCTCCTTGCGGAAAACAAATAAAAGATCTGGAAACACAGTAACACGAAATTTTGAGCTAACACTGCAAGAATTGTGTATCTGGAGTCTAAGAAAGGAAGTACACAGAGGTAAAAGCCTGAAGTTTAGAGTCCTTTTCCCCCAGGAGTGTCTGCCAGTTTGGAAGAGGTAACTGGGAAGCTAAGAAGCTAAACAATATTGTTAAGAATCTCAGAGGACAGGAGGGACAAAAATTGTAGTTGAGGGCTCAATGTGGGGAGCCCTAGTAAATCCATCTATGTGGTGTTAAGGCCCTATAGAGCTACACTCCAGCAGGAAGGGGGTTTGTAAGTAAATTATCTCTCTCAGGGACTAAGCCCTACTTATATTAAGTCTCTGAGATTGGATTGAGATAAACCCTAATTGCCAGTGCCCTGAACCGCTTACCAGAAGTGAAATCTATCTTTGTAGAGCAAGTTAGCAAAGGAAATGAATAAATCAAGCCCCATCCAACAAACAAATGGATCTCATAAACAAGATGTTGAATGAGAGAAGCCAAACACAAAGGAATATATACTTTACGCTTCATTTATATCAAGTTCAAAACTGGAAAAGAGCACAAAGGTGTTAGCAGTGAGGACAACGACCATGTTGCAGAAGAGAAATGATAATTGGGGGAAGTGTGGGACATGTCTAGATTGTCTGCATTGTTCTATTTCTTATATGATGATGAATTCAATGTTCTTTTTGTGATAATTCAGGGAGATGTAATGTAGTTTTCTGTACTGTTTGATATCTGACTTACATTTTTTTAAAGTTTTATAAAAGGGGAAAAAAGACAATTCAATAGGTTCCTGTACTTTGGGACTTCCGAGAGACTTTAACACACACTATGAGTCCTCAAGTGGCGTGTGTGTGTGTGTGTGTGTGTGTGTGTGTGCATCAAACTTGTTTGATCAAGAAGACTTTTTCTTAATCACTAAAGGATCTCTGCTTTCTAGGGAATAGTTTTGGGACTCTCTGAATTACCTTTTAGTTCATAATCATCCCTAGCAACCTTTATGCTCTTGTAAGGATGCCTAGGAATCAATAAAGACAAACCTTATTTGATAGCTGTGTAGCAGCCTTGCTACCATGTTGTTCTCAATATTGATACCTGCAGCAGCCTCACTGAGAAGATAATCTTTAATAGTCAGGAAGTCTATATGTAGCCTTGCTGCTGTAACAAAACAAACAACAAATAAGAGTGATGTGCTTAAACGAGATACTTTATTTTTATCTCAAGTTCTGATAACAGTCTAGGGCTAATATGGTGGCTCCACTCTCATCAGGGACTTAGGCTCTTTCTACCATTTTGTTCCACCATTCTCTCTATGTGAGGCTTCCTTCTCATGGCCCAGGAGGGCTGCTAGAGAGCTATCCACCACACATCCCCATTCCAGCCAGTGGGATTAGGAAAATGTGACAAGGTAAAAGAGCACACCCTTTGTTTCAAGGCATAACCTAGAATTAGCATATATTATCTGTACTCATTTATCATTGGTCAGAATTTAGTCACAAAGCCACATCCAGCTGTAAGAGAGGCTATTAACAGCACCACTACCAAATTAATATATAGGATTTTTTGTTTTGTTTTGTTTTTAACTAAAGGAGGAAAAGGAGGATAGGCATTTGGGAAAAGAAGAATCAAAAGCCTTTGAATGTCTCTGGAAGGAGTTAAAAAAAGATAACCCTTTTATTAGTCTGTCTTATGAACAATGTCAATGTTAAAGAACAGGAAAATCAGAACATAGGTAAAAGGAGACAGACACAACATAAGAATGGGAAGCAGCAGTGATGGCCAGTGTGGGTGGCATTCTGTTAGTAGGACTCTGGTTACTTCTGTGTCTCAGTAGAGAGAGAGGTGATCTGGAGAATGTCTATCTTTGACACAACACTCGAGCAGCAAGTTCACCAGAACAGTGCTGCAGAAAACGTTTTGACCAGATGGCCAGTATGTGTTGCATGTCTGTTTGTGCGAGACAGTGTGGTGTGCTGGAAACAGCAGGAATTTCGAAGTCAGAAAGACCTGGGTGTGAACGTCGTGTTTGCCACTTCCTCCAGGTGTGACATCATCAACGAAACCAAATCCAAATCAAGCCCCAGCAATGTCTGGGGTTTTACTTTAGAGACCTCCCATTGGTATGGTTCTATCTTCCCACAAGTCGGTGTAAAATGTCACTTTTTCCCTCAAAACCCTGCAGCCTGCCAGACACCTAATTAACAGCTGCACTTTGAAAGGCACCTAACGAAAGCCTCCCTGTGTATCTGAGCACAAGGACTCTCATTAGTGAAGCTGGGCTGGGTGATTATTTATACCACTTCTATAATTAAAAATTCTGAAAGCTAATTACAATTATCCATCAGTATTTCAACATGCCAGGACTGAGATCTTAACCTTCCTTGCAGCATTGTTCTTCCTTCTTCTGCCCCAATCCCTGTAACGGCCCCATTGCTTTCCCAGAGACCCATTGTCTATTTTCCATACATTTCCTTGAGTTCCTGGCTGTCAGATGGGCTATCTGTTTGCCATCTCTGAAACAGAAAGGGAAGTGCCAACAATTGCTTCATCCTAACACTTCTGCTATCCAAATAAATATTTGCAAGATGGGAGGCTCAGGTTCCAGGCAGTGTGCCTGTGTCCCCATTCCATCTCAGCCTGTTCCTCTTGTCCTTCACATAAAGGGCCTTCCAGAGCACCTGTCGGGGCCCCTAGGTGTCTCTTGTAAACACCACATGTAATCAGTAGCCGTTAGTTCCAGTCGTGGATCAAACAGTGAGGAAAACCAAAATATCAGGAGTTTCATTTAATTAAAGTAACTGCAACAAAAGGACCCATCTGAGAGTCTCTTGCAAGTAGTTACTGAACCCTAGGTGAGTGGAGAGAGACATTTCAATCTGGAAGAAGTCTTTTGATCACATCATCATCGTAATGATGACACCATTATCATCGTAATTATCTAACATGTTGGCGTTGGAGTCTCCCCCACAGGGTGCACAACACTCCCCACCATAGGCACAGGAGTTAATGCTGGCATGGACACCATCCAGGCCTGCTTTAAGCACCAACCATATGCCATTTCACAGGATGGGAATGATTCTGGAAACTGTTCTGTACATTGAATCTCACGTGTTGCAAGGAAGCAAAATTTTCCAGGCATGTGTGCCTGCAAGGTCTTCTGGTTACAAATGACATCTGGTGAGGAGCTTCTCACTAAAAGACTTTGGATAGTGCTAAAATGGAAGAGAATGTGTGCTATCACCAAGAGCTGGATTCGATAATCAACATTTTCCTAGAATCCTGGGGGAAATTACTTTCAAAGCTAAGGACAGTGGATTGGAAAGCACAGTTAGTGAGCCAACCTCATAAGGTCACTAAAAATTGGTAAATTTGCTTGGTTGAAAGTAACTGGAAACTTTTACCTCTACAACTTTTTGCTCTACCAACTGGAAAATTGGATGGACAGCCATCCCTTTACTGTAGGGGTGCTTGTTTTGTCAAGCAGAGAGGTATTTTGTACTTTCCCTAGCCCTACTAGAAACTCTAGATTCCCCCAGAACAATAGGACAAAATTCAGGAAGATGGAATATGGGGTGACTCTGGCACTGAGGTATGGCCTGGCAGGTACTGACCACAGGTGACAAAGCTAAGAGAAAATTTCACATCAGCCTATCAGAACTACTTTACAAGAAAGACACAAGGATTATAATCCATGCCCATTTTCCTACCTTCCATCTGTACTTCATTGGATGAATTCCCAGTTGTGCTTAGGGAGAGAGGAAATGAGATCAAAGGTAATGCAACATGCTTGCATTTGAATATCAGGATAGCAGAAATTCTTAATTAGGAATCAGTATATAAATATGATAAGTAGATTTTTATTATGGTTTAAAAATATCCTGTGACTCTGCTTCCCCATCACGTTGAACTAAGGCATAGTCATATGACTTTCACTAGCCAACGGAAGGTAAACAGCATGATATGCATTATTTTAAGGTGAAAGCTTTATGAGTTTGTGTGTGTCTAACCACCACGTCTTCTACATTACTACAGCCAACCCCTCACCTGTGGTTTCACTTTTCACTGGAGTCAGAGCAGATATCTTCTTGATGGAGCATCAGAAAGCCAACAGTAGTTGGCACAATACCTATGTCATTCACCTCCCTTCATTTCAGGACATTGGCATTTATCATGTAACTTTTATGACAGTATATTGTTATAATTGTTCTATTTTATTACTTATTATTGTTAATCTCTTACTGCGCCTAGTTTATAAAGTAAACTTTATCATAGGTATGTAGGTATAGGAAAAAACTGTATGTATTGGGTTCAGGTGTTCACTGGGGGGTCTTGGAATAAATTCCCCATAGATAAGGGGGACGTTGTGAGCACTGTAGTCACCACAATGGCCAGCAATGTTCCAGATACAGCCTGCTCTGTCACCTTGGGCTTCTGAGTAAAAATGACAGGAGCTGAGACTCTGCTGATCAGTGATAAATGTATAACAGAAGAGAGAGAAATAAACTTATTTTACACCACTGAGATTAGGGACTGATTTTACCACAGGGCAACCAAGATGATCTTGACTGAGATCATGTAAAACAGACAGATGTCTGTGAAACACAGCTGGGTAGAAAAATCCATATATCTGAAAAATAATAATGAATCAAAGCTGGTATAGTTATTTCAGTATCATGCAAAGTAGACATGAAGGTAAAACCAAACACAAAGAGAAAATCTTAAACTAGAGAGAAAAGACAGATTACCTCAAAGGAGCATTATTCAGACAGTAGACTCTGCAAAAGAAGCACCTGAAGCCCAAACCATGGGATGATAACCTCATTGATGCTCACTGTGAACATAGAATTCTAAACAGAATGTAAATACGTTTCAAGAATGAAGATGAAAGACTGAAAATTTCAGGGAAAAGAAATGAAATTCACTCTTAGCGAACTCTCACTGAAGGAATCTTTAAAGACTATATTCTTGTGGCACAAAAAATACATAAATAACTGCAGATGGGTGGTCTAAAGTGCAAGATAAAATAAAGTGGAAAAATGTGAGAGATCTAAAGAAATATTGACTGAAAGAAGTGATAAAACCTATGTTTTATGGGATTAAAAATATACGGAGTTAAAACTTATGAACAATGTAACATATAAGAGATGCTTAGATTCAAGAACTCTAAGGTTATTGTGTTGTCCAAGGAAAGAGAAAAAGCCATTGGTCAATTTATAATTTGGAGACTCAGTTATGTATGTTATAATTTCTGCAATAATCACTAAAGGAATAGATTTAAAGCACATAACTTGCAAAATATGGGGGGATGAGAAAACAATAATTCAAAATAAAGTGAAAAAAAGAAAAATAGAAATTTTGGAAAAGACAAGAAAAATAAAGAAAATGAATAAATATTTTTCAATAATTATAATCCACGTGAAAGAAATAGTGTTATATTTTCTGTTCACAAGTATATCTAAAATCTAAGATTACAGTAAATTTTAAAAGTAAAAGGGCAGAAAACAAAATGTACTTGACAAATGCAAATAAATCAAAGCTAGTATCCTTATAATAACAAATAGGACTTGAATAAAAAATGATTACCTAAGAGACAGGGTTACTCACAGTGACATAAGATTCATTTGACTAGGAAGGTTTAAGGATTCTAAAGAAGAATGCATTGACAGCATAAGTCACAGTACATGAAGCCAAAATTGAAAAATAAATAAATAAAAGAGAAATACACATATACAAACCATACAGGGAGTTTTTTAACATTTTGTTTCGAAATAGATGGAATAATCTGACAAAATATATATATACAGTAGATTTTAATCACCCAATTTAAAAAACCTGACCTACTGGGCATATAGAATAGTGCTTTTTTTTAAAAGATTTTATTCATTTATTCATAAGAGACACAGAGAAAAAGAGAAAGAGAGGCAGAGACACAGGCAGAGGGAGAAGCAGGCTCCATGCAGGGAGCCCGATGCGGGACTCTATCCTGGGTCTCCAGGATCGTGCCCTGAGCCAACGGTGGCGCTAAACTGCTGAGCCACCCGGGCTGCCCTAGAATAGTGCTTTTAAGAGAATATGTAATCTTTGCAAACCACTAAGCCAAATCTTAATATATAAGAAAGGATGGATAGCATTTGGACCATGTTTGTGAATAAAAATGAGAGTAGGAATAAATTTTTAAAGGTAACTATAAAACATCCTACATCTGGAAATCAATAAATACTATTTTAAATAAATCTTTAGCCATAGAATAAGTTATAATTGAAATTAAAATAAATGTAGGATATGAAGATAGTAAAAATAGTATATATCAAAACACAAAAGAGCCATTTACATGTATTCTTAAATACTGATGTTAGAAAATAAGTATACAATCAATGGAAACATAATTAATCTCAAGAAGGTAAAGAATAAGAATAAATAAAAATAAATGATATAAGATAATAATGAAGATAAAATAAGAAATTTTAAATTAGAAAATAAACATGGGGACTCAACAAAGCTAAAAACTGGTTCTCTAGTAAATCTAATAAAATTGATAACTCTTTAGCAAGGTTTATCTTGAAAAAGGGAAAAGGTGCAAGTAGAAAATGTTAAGGATGATGTTGCAATATGAAAACTAATAAGATACTGTGAGTAAATTCATCCCACTACATTAAAAAGTTTTTAAATTTAGACAAATGAAAATCTCCTACCAAACATTTAAGAAACAAATAATTCCAATTTTTAAAAAAGTACCAATATATAGAAAGGAATATAGTGTTCCCCAATTTATTTGATGAGATTAGCACAACAGCATTAATTATAACATTTGACTAAAGCAGTATTTGGAAAATTATAATCTCGTTTTTTTGTTTAAAATCCTAAACTAATTATTAACAAACTAAATCCAGTGTGATTTATAATGTTAATAAATCATGAGCAAGTTGGGCTTATCTCAGAAATGCAAGGTGGATTTAGCATGACGATATTATTGCAGTTTACCGCATTAATTGATTTAAAAAGAGCAACCATATCATTAATTCAACAGATGCAGAAAATAAGCTTTTGGTGACTTCTAACAACAATTCATGACAAAAATTTATAACAAACTAAGGGGAAGGAACTTCTGTAATTAGAAATTTTAAGAAATACTATATCAGTCGTGCCTTGCTGGCTCAATAGGTGGAGCATGTAACTTGGTCTTGGGGTTGTGAGTTTAAGCCCCATGTGTGGCATGGAGTTTACTTAAAATAAAATGTAAAAAAAAAAAAAAAAACTACAACAAATTTCTTTGTTTTTTTTTTTTTGAACAAATTTCCTTGTTAATAGTGAAATCTGAAAGGTAGCATCTTTAGAAAAGCAAAATGTTCACTATTCCACTTATATTCAACATGCAATTAAAGGTTTTAGCCAGCTCAGTAAGGCAAGAAAAATAAATTAAAGACATAAAAAATATAATAAAAGAAACAAAACTGTTACTATATTTTATAGTCACCATACAGAGATGGGACAAACTCCCTATCCAAAATTTTTCTGGGCCATTGATACACATGACACCACACACACACACACCAAAAAGGTATGGAAAGGTTGGTTACTCACCTAACAAGGCTTTCTGAGGAGAACAGGGCATCTCCCAAGCTGGTCCAAATGTGACTTGAGAAATTAGGCAAAGGAGACTGGCCTGAGGTGGTGTGTGTGTGTGTGTGTGTGTGTGTGTGTGTGTGTGTGTCTTTCTTTCTTTCTTTCTTCTTTTTTTTTTTTTTTTTTTTTTTTTTATGGTGGTTAGGTGGTGGCACCAGCCTGAAAGTTCCCATATACACGACCTGGGTTGAGTGGCTTGAATTCCACACCCAAGAACTAGGCTTTCTCATGAATTTGCTCAGATGTGGGGCAAAAAAGGAAGTAGAAGAGGGCAGTCCTACATCAAAAGTGGAGTCAGGATCCTTTATTATGCTCTCTACAGATATTATTGATATCAAAAAGTGAAAACTACCTAATGTAGATGAGGTATCAAAATACCATGAGAGAATAGCTAAGTTACTAGATATAAAATTTATACACAAATTCAATCCCATTTCTGTAAAGAAGCAGCAACAAGTTGACATTTAGAGTAAAATGATTTACAACAGTATCCAAAATATAAGCTACTTAGAAATAAATCTGACAACAATATAACAATTTCCAGAGAGAAGATTCAACAACAGAGGGCTCTCAACCTTGTCAAAATTAAATGAAACTCTATTCGAAACCCTACTGAAAAGAGCGAAGCCCTATTTTGAAACTAATAAAAAGTATGTGGTTCTTCTATTATTTGGCCAACTGACACATGTCATTTCCACTCACAGCCATTGGTTTAGGTTGAAACTTGTCACATGGCCCCACCTAACTGTGAGGGACTACAGAATGTGGGGAAAGCAGACAGAATTATTGATAAGCACCACGTCCCTACAAGATGCCCTATAAAATGGAACATGTACATATCCTCTGACCAAGTTTAGATCATGAAGAAACTCTTGCACATATGCAGTAGGAAGCATATCCAAACTTTTTTAACATTAAAAGTTGGGAAACGATCCAAATGTCCATCCACTATAGAATGGAAAAGTAAGTTGTATATTCTCACAATGAAATACTTGCAGTGAGGACTGGAGTCAGTTCCTACTGCCTTGCAAGAGCCAGTGGTACACCTTTCTTCCCAAATTTGCTTGGAGTGGCTTTACAGAGTGGCTTGAAATCAGCCATGGTGGAAGTATTTACACTACAGAAATGGGCAAAAGGTACAAATCAGGGCTTTTGTTCTCTGGAAAGCCAGTTGTTAAAGACTTATCAGCAAACCCTGACTGCATTGCAGTAGGGATGATCAACTATAGCATATGCATCAATGTGAGTAAATATATTATGTGGAGAAAAAGAACAAAATCAGAGAAGAATAAACAGATTTATTCTACTTATCTAAAGTCTCAAAACTGACAAAAATAAGCACAAAAATAACCAGGTAGTAAAGGAAAAGTATCAAGGAAGCCAAGGAAATGGCAAATTGAGAATGTGGTTATCCAAGGGAGGTTGATCCAGTGGATTGGGAAGAAAGAACATGTGAGGAGGGAGTTTCATTTATTTTTTTATTTTTTTAATTTAATTTATTTATTCATGAGAGACACACACACACACACACAGAGAGAGAGAGAGAGAGAGAGAGAGGCAGAGACACAGGCAGAGGGAGAAGCAGGCTCCATGCAGGGAGCCTGACGTGGGACTCGATCTCGGGTCTCCAGGATCACACCCCAGGCTGCAGGCGGCGCTAAACCGCAGCGCCATCGAGGCTGCCCAGGGAGTTTCATTTATGATCATGTTCTATTTCTCAGCCTCAGTCATGGAAAAATGAATGTTCACTTTATAAGGGATCTTTTAATTATTCATAAATATTTTCATCTACCCTTTTGTAGGTATGCTACATTTCACAATTCACAAAAATTTATACAATAGTAAAACTAAAATCAGCACTGGAGAAAATAAAAAGTAAAAATGACATATGGAAAATCAGATAAATTATGTGGTCATGTAGGATGCAGAGCAAGAAGACATGCCTCTCAACATGAAGAAGCAGGAGAAAGTAAACAGGTGCCCCAGATTATCTGAAATTTATGGTTCTTTCCTGTGGTGTGGGGAGGATGGGAAGAGGAGAGACAAAAAAATAACTGATAAGAAATACTTAATAATGGAAAAAATCCTACATTGAAAAATCATTTTGGTCATGCAGTTCAAAGGAGTGTTTCAGACAAAATTAATGAAAAGTTATTTATATCTAGATGTACCTGAGGAAAAAATATTATTTAAAAAAGTGGGTCAAGGGAGTCTGGTCAAGGATAAAGGAAGAAACATCCATGTTGGGTGCAATTGTTTCTCTGCTCCATTTCTTCCGGCATGAGCACTGCGATGTCCACAGGGTTTTGAAGGTAAATGTCGCTCTTCAAATGTGCACCTCACAAAGCTGTCTTAAGTGCATGAAGGTAACTGAAAGATATTATTCAAATTATAAATGCTCAGAAAACATATTATTCATATACAACTTATTCCATCAGACCATCCAGATCATCACAATGGAGAAAACTCAAGAAACAGGAAAACCTGCCTTTAAAGAAATCTGTCCTCTTGACCTCAAACTCAGAAGCAAAATTAGACTACATTTTGACAAGTACTAGCTAAGTTGCCCTTTGTCCACTTCTAGAATATGGGCAGATATCCATCCTATAGGATATCGTTTACTTCACAGGTCAGATGGATTCTTTTGTGAAATTGAAAAACATTTAAAAAGCAAATAAGAAAACAAATAAAAACACCTGTTTTTGTTCTATTCCTCCTGTATTGCTAAACAATGGCCAAATTTATCCCATCAATTTTATTTCCCATCTGTAGTCTGTGGAATGCCAGGATGGCACAGAGAGACCACAGAGATGCTGCAGGTTTAAAATTTAATAAAAAATGAAATATTGCCTCAGATATGTTCTATCCCAAAATTTAGCTTACTGAAGACATTTCCAACATATTAGCTTGGATAATCACCTCAGAATAAGCTGAGAATGGATCTGCTCCCCACCCCGCCCTCATTCATTTAAATGTCTGTGTTTAACAATCCAGACCAAGCAGATTGTATCCATGTACATATCCATTTGCAATTTGGCCATTTTCATACCCATCCCATGAAACCATAGAAACAGGCAAACTTCTTCAGGACACATGTACTATAGGCAACAAAAGTCTCATGTTTGGCTGGGTCCTTTTCTGACTGGGTAGTCATCACTTCAGAAATACCAAGTATAGCTCATCACATCAAAATTATATCATATTATAGTCATTTTGACACTCACTATAAATCTTAGGTGCCCCTCTGTTGGCTTTTATTTTCTCTTGAAACAATATGAGAGTAGAGGATTCATTGATTCAACTTTGAAACAAAAACCATCTGACGACTCGTCTTTTTGAATAGCCAACAGATGTGTTGGGGAAATACGGTGAATCTGTTATTTGCCATACTCCTTGCCTTTGAAGGCAGGTGACTCTTTAGCAGGATTTAATTTTTATTCAGTGTAAATAACCATGTCTACTAGTATCAGAAGATGGGTGTGGGATGCAAAGGCAAAGAATCAGAGTGTTGACAATCCTATGAAGAATTTTGGGTAAGGAGAAGTTGGAAGCATCTGCTAGGTGGTTAGGAAAAGAAGTGAGAATATGAAGGGGTTTTTTTTCTTAATTTATGAGGGGGAGAATAATGGATTATGTTTCCTTTTTTCATGCTTCTCTGGACTTCCCAAAGTTTCTATAAATTAGCATGCACTGCTCTCCTTAATCATAAGCTATACTTTAAAAGCAGCATACATAATAATGTATAGTCCACATGACTGCAGCCACATAGAATATGGCTTGTGTCAGCCACAGGGGACATGGATCAGAATAAAAAGCTGACCTCAGTGCTCAAGAAGTCAGCTCAGAGGTGCATGGTGAGAGTTAGCAGCACCCTGCCAGCCATCCAAACCATAGTAGAGAAATGTCCTCACCTTATGAATGGGGACTGTCTTGGTCATTGTATTTCTGATCCCTAGTACAGTTCTTGGTGCATACCTGCACTTCACTATATATTTGTGGAATATGTAACAAGGTAATTTTCAGAAAAAAGTAAGATCATGACAAGCATGCACATATAAAAACGAATACTAGTTAAAGATTTTATTTTACTCATAGGATGTGAAGGAATGAGGCAGACGTTATAATCAGGTCAAAGGAAAACACAAAACAGCACAGATTTATATCTTAGTAAAGAAATCTTGAGATAAGTTGCCAATAGAGGCACAGTTTTTTTTTTCTTTTTTCTTTTTTTTTTTTTTCAAAAAGGGAGGAAGTCAATGTAAACCACTACTTGGCAGGGTAACATTTATATTACTATCAGTTATCTACAATTTACAAATGGTTGTGAAATAGCTCAAAGATCAGTGTCAGGGCTAGAATCTGATAACCCAGAAGGGCATGATATAGACCATGTGGTTTTCCTTAGAAGCACATTTTTTTTCTATAAATGAATGAATCACTAGTGTCATCTTGACATGCAGAAGAGAGAACATTAATCAGTAAAAATACTTTTAAGTCAGGATCCTGTATATGAGATAACAATGACCACTTTTAGACAAAGCACTGTGTTACCAAGTTGTGTATCCATCCTGGTTGTTTTGTGAAGACACAGGGGCTAGTCTGTGTCCTTGCTTGGTGTCCTTGTGGCTGCTGGGAACAGTTGCAGGGCAAACTCTGCCCTCAGGATTTTGATCACATGCTGTGAACATTTCTATTCAAAGCAAGCTTATCTGTAGCAACATGCTACTCCAGAATTGTACCTTATATTTATTAGATTTCACTAGCAGCCGTGGCTTTCACTTCCAATGTGCTCACTTTACAAGCCAAAACAAGTCCTGATGCTCTTATTCATAACTGTTGGAGCAGGACCCAACAGGGAGCCCAACCCTGACTGTGATATTTCCACTGCCTGACTGATTACCTGGCATGAAGGTTCCACATTTAGGCTGCAGTTAGCAACTGTGCATTGATTGTATGGCTGGTCCGGAAGTAGGAGGAACTCAGCTCTGTTCAGAACCTGTTTGTTCTGATGGAATAAAGGTTCTTTGCAGGCAGAGAGGAGACTGTACTAATTTTAATTTGTCTGGAAATAAAGTGACTGATGTCTTTCTCAATGAGTGAAATTCAGTGGCATCTTTATTTAAAATAATAAAACAAAAAAAATAATAAAACATTAAAACATAAAAATGAATAAAACATTTATTCATTAAATGGCTAAAAAGTACCAGGCACTGTGCTAGTGGCTTCATATATAATATATCTGATCATTATAACAAAGTTCAGAGCATAGTGGCCATCCATCTGTTCACCCATTTATCCATCCATCTACCTATTTTTCCATCCATCCATCCACCAACCATTCTTCAATATATCTTTCCATTCAACCTTCCTTCCATAATCCATCCAACCACCCACCCATCCATCTGTCCATCCATCTTGTTTATTGAATGCCATTCTATAGACCAGAAACTGTATGATGCATACAGCAAAGTGAGCAACATAGACACTGTCTCTCCCCTAGGGAACTAACTCAACCCATCAGCTAGGTCCACTAATTCTACCTTCAACATACATCCAAAATCTGACCACTTCTCACCACCCCATTATTATCACCCTGCACAAGCAATCACAGTCCTTAGAGAGACCCACAAGGACCTCATGATCTTGTCCTGTCTCGTCCTCTCTGACTTTGCTTCATATACCTCTCCTCCTCCATTAGTCTATCCCAGGCACTCTGGGCTCCTTGTTAAATATATAAGACATGGGCTTGACACAGAGTGTTTTGCATGAATTATCTCTTTATCCTCTCTTCCTGGCCCATTCTACCCCTAGATAACAGCCTGGTTGATGCAGTCACCACCTTCATGAAGCCTTTGCTCAATTGTCTCTTTTCAATGCCTTAAAAATGTCAACCCAGGTTCCTTCTCTGGCACTCCTAAACCCCCTTATTCAGCTCAACTTTATCTTTTGTCCATTTTAAGTAAGTGCTTATTTAAAATGTGTCTTTCTAGGCCCATTGGGATGTAAGATCCATGGGAACAAGGATATTTGTCTCTTTTGTTCCCTGATATGCCTCTAGGTATTCATACCAATGTCCAATGTGAGGCAGAACTCAACAAATCTTTGATGAATCCATGAATGAATCAATGAATGAATAAGTTAATCAAGAAGCGCTAAGTTGGCACAGTGGTTTTCCACCAGGAGGCTAATTTTGCACTGGAGGAGACTGAAGAGATCAGAATATGCCACCCCAGATTATTCTAAACTAGAGCTGTTTAAGGTTAAAACAATATAAGAATGAAAGCCTTCCTGGAGCTTTCCTTATTTGACTAAAAGTAGCAACTTTGGGGAAATAAAGCAGCCATAAACTCCTCTTATGGGTGGATCTACTCCCAGAAGGAGAGAACAAATAAAACTTACCCAATCCCCTCTCCAGGGGAGTTTTACAGTCTTGAAGCATACGGAACGGCCATTCATACCTGTGTAGACACTTTCTTACCCTTTGTTCTCCTGGAAATCCACTTATCTTTCAAAAAAGGTTATCTTTTTTCTTTTCCCCTTTTTCCATCACCTATTAAGATGGTAGATAAGCCCCCAATTCTAACCACTCCTCTGAGTTACACAGCTTTGAATTCTCCAGTATATGTGTATGTTGTACATGTAAATAAATTCTGCTGTGTTTTTTTTTTTCTGTGAATCCGTCTTTTGTGAGTTTAATTCACAAGCAAACTTAAGAGAGTAGCAGAAAGGCATTTCTCCTCCTACAGTGGTGTTTGGCAATGTGTACAGTCATTTCTTTTCTGTCATCACCATCCTAGGAGTAGGGGTTGGGTGGTGGGGTTTAATGGCATTTAGTGGGTCAAGACCAGAGATACTACATGGGACAACCTCACACAGAACAAAATGCCAACAATGCTGAGGTTGGTTATAACATAGAAATAAAAATTAATTTTATAGACATATAATATTATGTACCATGAATGTACCCATTTCAAGTGTACAGTTTGAAGAGTTTGACCAAAGAATCCATCCCTATAAACACTGCTCTCTTACAGGTAGATCATATGTCCATCTCCCTAAAACATGAACTCAGGCCACTTTTCAGCCAATCCCTCTGCTCCCCAGACAGCCACTGATCTCATAATCATTACAGCTGAGTTCTTCTGCTCTAGAACTTCTTATAAATAAAATCACATAGGTTCTTTTTTGTCTTTGGCTACTTTTGCTCAAAATCATGTGTTTAAGATTCATCTATATAGTTTCATGTGTTTGTAGTTTATTCTTTTTTTATTGCTGAGTGGTATTTCACTTTATGAATATAACACATTGCTTTCTCCCTTCCCATTCTCCTGCTAAATAGACACTAGAATTATTTCCAGTTTTTGGCTGTGAGGAATAAAGCTGCTTTGGACATCTGTAGAAGTTGGTATTTTGGATATACATTTCCATTTCTCTTGTATCAATCAATACCTAGCAGCAGAATCATTGGGTCATACAGCAGATTTAAGCACATATGAAGCAGACGGAACAGTTTTCCAGATGGTAATAGCATTTTACACTCCCTCTAGCAATCTATGTGAGTTCTTGGAATTGTCCACTGTGTTCATTTCAGCCATTCAAGTGGGTAGAGAGCAGTATTAACAGACGCTAATTAGAGTATTTATTAAATCTTTGGTTACTCTTTGTGAATTCAGATCTCTTTCTCTCTAGATGGGCCATGTGACCAAATGCTGTGATACCATTTGACCTCAGAAATATAGCCCTTGGGTCTCTGCACCTGGAGGGTGGGTTTCTGTGAGATGAGTGGACCAAGAGCTGCTGGTCTGGGCATGGCAGGATCACAACATGGCAATGCTGCAACTCTTCAGAACTGTGAGAACACAAAACCCAGAGAGAAACTACACCATAAAACCATGAGATTTCTTCCTTGCTCTTGGCTCCAGCGCTTACTTTCTCAGCAAAATGTTCATGTAAGAATACTACTTAGGGGGAAAATAATATCCTAATGTTTGGGGTGTCTCTGAATGCAAATCCAAAAACTAACCAGAGGTCTAACTAGACTTGGCTACTTTCTCCTTACCTGGGCAAAGGCTGCCCCGGTTTGGCAGGTTTGATGCTCTTTTCCACCAACTGGTCTTTCATTCACCTAGCAAGGATTTGCCCACCTGGAATTGAATTATTTTTAAGTTTCTTTGTACTCTCAGCTCTTCAATGGATTTAAAGAACAGTTTCTTGAGGTTTTCCTTAGAAATAAAGCCCATTTCGCTTCCTTGTATATACTAAATGAAACTGGAACTTCCTCTTAGAGCAAAATTTAACACATTCCATGAGAATATAGTTACAGGATCCTCTAGCCATTCAAAGACAGCCGATTAGCCAATTTAGGGGGTCAAGGAAGACTTTCCAGAGAATCTAGGCTCAAAAATCATCAGTAGGAAGTACCCAAAATAGGAGACAGGTGGCAGAGTGTTTCGAACCAAGGAAACAAGTCAGGAGAAAGTATAGAGTAGTGGGCAAATGAGAGATCAAGCTCTTGCTGGAGAGTAGGACTGGAGGTGGGAATGACCACATGATGCTGAATTTGCAGCAGTAGGTAGCTTCTAGCCACATGTGGCCACTGAGCACCTGAACTGTGACTGGTCCAGATTGAGATGCATCATACATGTAAAATACGCACTGAATCCAAAGACTTGGTGCAAAAAATAGAATGCAAAATATCTCATTAACAATTTTTATGTTGCTGACATATTGCAACAGCAATATTTCAGATATATGGGGTTAAATAAAATATATTATTAAAATTAATTTCACCTGCTTCTTTTTACTTCTTTTCCATGTGGTTACCATAACATTTAAAATTATATTTGTAGTTTACATTCTATTTTTACTGTGTAGTGCTGGGCTAGAGATTTATGTCATGTCAGACCACAAGGGACTTTAAAAGTCACCATAAGGAGTTTAAAGGATGCACAGAGTAAATGGGAAAGATATGACCAGATGGATGTATTTGGATTTTAGAGGGTTAATAAATAGCTCCTGTTTTTCTGGGTTCTGAATCATTTGAGAGTTAGAGGCAAAAGTCAGACAGATGGAAATAAATATGCTAGTTTTATCCCTAGTAATAGCTGGATTTGAGGATAAAACTTTACATCTATAGCCACAATGGGCTTGCTAACCATTAACCAAAGAAATTAAACTCATCCACTTAGAGACTGACAGGTGCAGGATCCCTCTACAGGTCATGAGGATGAATGTTTCCTGTGGACAGAAAGATCCCAAAGAGCAGAGACAGGAGAATGGGTTGAAATGCATATGCCCAGCTCCTTCCCCTAAAAGCACAAGCCAGGTAATTCATTGTCAGATCTCTGGGGAGGAATGAGAAGAGGAGAGGGAAGGAGAGAGAGGGAGAGGGAGGAGGTCCAAGAGGAGTCTGGAGTTGGGAGGTGCCCTGTGGTCCAATGTTCCCTTAAAGCATTTCCAGAGATACTTGTGAGTTAGCTATTGCTGCTCTAACAAATCATCACACACTTAATGGCTTAAAATTATGCACACCTACTCTCTCACAGCTCTAGACACCAGAAGTCTTGATGGGTTCAACTGCTTTCTCCACTCTGGTTTCAAAAGGCTGAAATCAAGGGGTAAGCTAGAAGGTTGGGAAGGATCCATTTCCAAGCCTGTATGAAGTGCAGACACAACTCAGTTTATTGCTATTGTAGGACTGAGGTCCTGTTACCTGGCTGGCTGCCACCAGGGCCACCAGTAGCAATTAGAGATCTCTTTACAGCCCTTCCTTGCAAGGCAGTCTTGTATCTCAAAACTATCAATGTTGCATCAAGTCCTTCCCTTGCATCTCTATGAAGTCCCTTCTGCCAAATCTCTTCTGATTTCCTTTTCTTCTGGTCTGAAGGGGTCCTCTTCTTTTGGGGCTCCAAGGATTAGATTGGTCCCACTTGAGTAATCCAGGATAATTTCCCTATCTTAAAGTACTGATCATAATCACATCTGCAGAGTTCTTTTTGCCATGTAAGATAATATATGCACAGAATTGAGGGATTTGAGATCCCTGGGTGGCTCAGTGGTTTAGCGCCTGCCTTTGGCCCGGGGTATGATCCTGGAGTCCTAGGATCGAGTCCCACATCAGGCTCCCTGCACGGGGCCTGCTTCTCCCTCTGCCTGTGTCTCTGCCTCTCTCTCTCTCTCTCTGTGTGTGTGTGTGTGTGTGTGTGTCTGTGTCTGTGTCTAATGAATAAATAAATAATATCTTTTAAAAAATAAAATAAGAAAGAATTGGGGGATTTGGGTATGGTCATCAACCGGGGGGTGGGGGGGCTCTGCCTACTTCAAATGAAATATAGACATATCCATTTTGAATGCACACCTTCCCTTATTATTAATTTCTTGGGAAGTAATTAAAATTCAAAGTTATTTTCCTTGCTTCAATGTCCTCCTATATAAAACAAGAAAAATGCTGAAGCTGTTATAAATTGTGTCTGATAGTTGCAATAATACCAGGCACATGGAAAGTGCTCAATAAAAGTAAGACATTACCTTTATAAACAATGGTGACCTTCCTAGTAGACAGGCCACCAGTATCTGCACCAATGTTTAAGGTGAACACCCTACAGAGCTCAGACTGAGTAAAACCCAAAACCTCAGAGGCCCGAATCAGGCCCCAACAAATGTTGGTCTTTACCTCTTCTTTTTTTCCCTACAGCATTGCCTGGTTTTCAAGGCTCTTAGACAGTGCCACATTTTTGCCTTCTTTGGGAATCAATTACAGTGTGTTGGCATTCTGTTTGGGGACAATACATCTGCATTTGTCAGTCAGATTGTAGGTGATTTCTGAGAGAGAAGACAAAGTCAGGATACCACAGAAGGCAGCTTGGTTACAATGAGCTTTTCCTATCACATCAGTTCTCTACCATTCAGCAGTAAGAACAGCTGGATGTGATGCCTGTCATCGGGAGCACCCCCCATGGAGATACCCTACAGTACACAATTCCTGTCTACACTGGCCTCTCCCCTGGCCCAGCTTGGCCACGAGCCCTGTCTACTTGGAAGCACTTACTGCAAGGTGCTAACCTATTATATCCTAAGGAAGCACAAGACCATGAACACGGGGGCCATCTTCCAAAACTGGGACATGTCTCAGTGCATTCTGAGCCTACATCTTCATCAGCTTGAACCCTCTCTCACTTCCACCTGTCAGATTACCTTCACCTTCTTGGTTAAACACTGCATTTGCTTGAATATCTCTTAATTTAATAGGCATTCAATATATATCAGCTGTGTAAGTAAATTTTTTTTTAGACAGAGAGGAGAGGTGGGGGGGGCAGACGCAGAGGGAAAGAGAATCTCAAGCAGACTCCCTGCTGAGCATAGAGCCCAATGTGGGACTCGATCTCACTGCTCTGTGATTATGACCTGAGCCAAAATCAAGAGTCAGACTCTTAACCAACTGAGCCACCCAGGCACCTCTACCATGTAGGTGATTTTTTAAGGATTTATACGTATATTTTAATGCCCTGGTTACAAAATGGCATAGATTTTGGATGGTCTGCCTGCGACCCTATTATTCCCATAAGTCATGTTCTCCCTCACCCCACAATTTTTTAGAATTCAAGTTTCCAGAAATACATATGCAGTGTTTGATAATTTGAATTATTTACACAAAGTAATTGCTACCTGTCCCCACTGGGCCTGCTGTTCAGGTTTCCCTCGAGATGAGATGAGTATATCTCCACTGGTGTCAGATATGACAAGTCATGTGATTTGCTTTGGCCAATGAAATAGGAGAGACAATGACATGAATCACATCCAGGTGGAAACTTTCCTGCCATCCCGTAGTTTTGTCTTGCCTCCTTTGTCTTGGTGCTAGGTGGAGATGCAGCATCTAGGTCAGGGAAGCTGCCTCAGCCTGAATAGAAGAAATGTGGAAGCCAACCTGCAGAAAGCCATGTGATACGACTGAGAGTAACCATTTGTACTCATAAGTCCTGAGCTTTGGGGGCTGTTTGTTACTGCAGCATAACTATGAAAGCTAATAGACACACACCATTTCATCAGGAATACCTGCCATTCCTCAGCCCCAAGATAACTAAATATGGGCTACGTTAGCATGGGGCAGGCCTTCCAGCACCCAGTATATAGTAGACAGTAGGAATGTTTTTTTCAGATGACTCTGTGGACCACCTGTGTCCCCTAAGAATTCATACAGGAGCTTTATTTGGAGATGGGGCCCTTCAGGAGGCCACCAAGTTGAAATGAGGTTCTAAGTGTGGGGAACTTGGTCCAATAGAACAGTGTCCCTATAAGAAGAGGAGACACGTGCATCAAGAAAGGCCATCTGCAAGCCAGGGAGAGTGCTCTCTCCAGTCAGACTGGACTAGGGTGCACCTAGACAACCTCTTTTTAACTTAATTACCTCTTCAAAGACCCTATCTCCACATATGGTCACGCTCTGAGGTACTAGAGGTTAGGACTTCAACATAAGACAATTTACCATATGAATTCTGGGGGAAGCACAATTCAGCTCGAAACAGCCACTATCTACAGCTCTTAAAACATCTTGTTTAATCATCCATGATCATCCAGTTCCATCTCTCCTTGCTGTCATGAATTTAGAGGCTACTGCTGCAGATGGTGTGGGTCTGAGGAGAGAGGGGACACAGAGTGTACAGTTTTGTCTTCATGTCATACACACACACACACACTCACGGAGATCTTCTGTTTGTCTGCTACTGCAGCCCTGCTTGGCCTACCCTGACGTCCAAAGACACATGCATCTGTAACTTAGGGGCCATTCCGATAGATATATAGATCTTGGTGTCCTCAGTAAGACAAATGGGAATTAAAGCCATAAGAGTTGATGGAATTATCCATCTAAGGATCACTGCCACAGCAGCGAGGGTGAGGTGGGATTTTGAAAAGGAGCAAGCACGGAAGAGTGCCAGGTTTTGCCTGAGAGAGGCTGAGCAGCAGCAGCAGCAGCTCCCACCAGATGAGGGTTCTGGCCAGCAAGACTCCAATGCAGACAAGAGCCACAGCCAGCGTTCAGATGCTTAAACCATGATTGGAGGCTGAAAAGGAGATAGAACAGTAGAGGCAGCTTTGGAAAAGAGTGACAGCAGGTGGCAGATACTTATGGTAAGAGCTGGAGAAAATGTGGAGTCCAAGAAATTGTATTTAAGATGAAATATTCTTCCCTCATGTTTAAATGCTGATGAGAAGGGACTTGGCTGAAAACATGTTAAGAGGAGGACTAGTTAGGGATTAAAGTCCTGGAGAACATGAACATAGAGGGATGTGCAAAGGGATTAACGTTAGCCAGGAAAAATCTGCATCTTCCACTAGATTAGGAGCAGAGACAGAGGAAAATGGACATGTCCTGCATGCATGTATCAGACATCTACTCCATACGAGCTACTTGTATGATGATGAGGGAGAAGGGCTGGAGAAGAGTGGGTGCCTGCATTGGGGAGACACCAATGCAAGTAAGTGGGAGCTTACTTTTCCTCTCATTCTTCTTTTCTACATCCTGCAAATATTCCACCATAAGCATGCATTTTTTTAAATACAAAGGAGTGCATATATTTTTTAACTTATTGTTTTATAAGCTAGAAATCAGAGAAAGATTTATCCATACCAGGCATCTAGAATGAGATCGCTTCTGAAATTGAGCACTAATTTTAGGGCTAAGTATTTTGGTAGCTAAGCCCAAAAGGACGATTTTTATGTAACATAGAATTTGTCTGATCAAGGAATGCATAAAAATGCTGGTAGAGAGAAACTTGGAGCCACCTTCCAGGAGGAATGCCCATAAATCCTGATCTAAGAGACAGGGTTAACATAACAGGTAATGTCTGACTGTTGCCTTGGGGAGGAAATAAAAATATTTTCAAACATTGCCTATACTTCCCTTCGATGAGTGTTGAGGAGATAGTGTGATATTGTGCCTACATCAGGGCATCTCACACAAATTACAAGTGTGTTTATAGGCTCCAAGTAAAATGTTTTCTAAAGGTTTGACTTTACCCAATAGATGAGCTGTGGGAAAGTAGGAGACTGAGCAGTTAACACAGACAACCTCTCAAAAAACATAGAAAGCCCCAGGTGAGTAATTTTTAGAGGAGATGCTATATATATATTGCAGGATGAAAGTTCTGGAAATTGGCCAAATGGGAAGCAAGCTTCCTCTTTTAGACTCCATGTGAATAAAGCTGGGTAATCAGAGCACTCAAGCCTTGTCTGTTTGTTCCCTAGAGTCTGCATTTCCCAGGCAGAGCCCATGGCTCTGGTTTCATTCATGTGCGGGCCCATGGGCACACTCACGAGGATTTGGGTCCATGCATCCCAGGTGGGTGTCCTAAGACCTGCGCTCTGGCACTATGTTCCTCCATGTTGTGGTATTTGTGGGAGTGTCTCAGAAGCTCACCCACTAGCATTAAGGGAAGCCACACTGGCTCAATCCGACCTGCACTCATATCATTTCGTTGAGGAAAAAAGACATCTCGTGGGCTTGAATGAATGATTTTCTTGAAGGCTCCCTTGGTGAAGGGAGCCTGTGCTTCCCCCAGACCAGAGGTGTCTTGAGCAGTCGTGAAAGCGGAAACATCAGGGTGCATCTGAATGGGACCCAGCACTCTAACCCCTCTTCATTAGCTATGCAGCTTTGGACAACTTCTCACTATCCTTTCCTTCAGGGTCTTCAGAAAAGACATGTGTAAGGTAACAAGGCCACAACAGGAGTGGTGACTAAATAAGGGAGAGATGGAAAGCTTCCAGCCTAGTGCCTGCACAGAAGAGCTGATCAAAAGTGCACATGTTTTGAATGTGTAAAAGAAGAGAGGTCCCAACCACGGAAGCCTGGGGCACTCAAACCCACTCATGCAACATGGTCCTACAGAGGCCATTTCCAAAGAAGAGGATGAAAAACCAACTAGATTTTGAGAAATAAACCACCATTTGATTTATTAGTGAGAGATTTGGGCCATTGGAAGTGAGGAGCCATTCTTGAGCCTTTCTGGTGTTTGGATATGGGGTTTACTTGGTAAGGATGCTGATGTAATACGGGAGAAGGGGGTGTGGGGCAAGGCTCACAGACAGATCCCTGGAGCCATCAGACGATCTCTGTTCCAATGGGACTCACAGCAAGCACCTTCTCAGCCAGAGACACCACACCTGCCCCTACCCCGGGGCAGAGGGACACCACTTGGCATCTGGATAGTCCACACTCCAGGCAAATCCAAGCTTGCTCTCCAAAATGATAGACTCAGGTCAGAACAGGTGAAGCCGGAGGCTGAGACTGTACTTCTCATTCTTCTAGCAGAGGACGTTAGGAGTGGGTGAAAACGTGACAAAAAAGAGACTAGAAAGTGAATTCTCCCCTGATGAGAAAGAGAAGAAAGATGGGCACAGGAGAGATTTATTTCCCCAAGTAAACATAACCCGGAGTATTTTTCTTAGAGGTCATAGTCATTTACCAGTGCTGAGAAAATCATTCGCTGTCATCATCCCCACACCATAAGTCACTTGCAGAATTTCTTTATCAAGACCAGATAAGGATCAGGAAAAATGAGCTGGATAGAACACAAGATCCTTTGCCTCCTAAATCTGGGAAGTCATAATCTTCATATGAATGGCTTAAATGGCTCAGCTAACGAGCTCATTCTTAATTTCCTACAACAATGGCAGTTTCCACCAGCTTTTTATCAAACCTGAACTGGGACTCATCACAAGATGGTGAATGACCTCTCACCCTATTTATTATTATCTCTAGCAGCACCACTGATTTATGTATTGCTCTTAAAGGCATCACTGCTTTTGTACATTCTCTGGCAGAAAGGAGGGTGAGGGCAGGGAAACATTCCTCCCGGGAATGTTTAATCAAGATAGCTTACCGGACCTCTTTTCTTCACCTCACCTGACGCCCTCTTAAACCATAGTAACCCCAGACTCCCCACCTGCATCAGCACCCACTACGGCAAAGAGCTGTGCCTCTCCTTCAAATGTTCATGATCAAAATATATATTTGACTACCTCTCTTGATTTTTAAGCTCAAGTTGTCTTATTGAAAAAAAAAAAAACCTGATGACTGATGAATGATGATGATAGTAACAAGAGAGACAAGATAATACCAATGGAAATTAACTCTTCAACTGCCCAAGATGGAAACCCTTTCTTGATCTTTACCTCCTGCCTTCGGTAGACTTGGAGAAGGGGTCCACTGTTCATGGACATAAGATTTCCCAAAATTCTAAAGATCAAGGCAATAAAATCTTGTCAAAGTGACATCTCCTATTAGATGTTGCACTTGGAGGGTAAACATATCATGATTTGCATCCTGGATAAGTTCTTGCCTGCATAGCTGAGCACCCCATAACCCTTAGGTGTTCCAATTCAAAGACAGGGAGAAAGATCTAGACTAGCTGTTCATTATTTGGATGGAAAAGGATACATCTACATCCAGTTGTCAAAACAGTGGTTTGATAGAGTCTTTCTCCCATTATCCCCTGACAATCCACCCTTACCTTTATTATTTACATTCCATGCCCGGTACTGTTTCAAGGTAGGGTTCATGGTGTCCCTCTCTTGTCTGCAGAGCTGCCAGAGCATTCAGAGAAAAATGGTGTGTTCTGTTCAGTGCTGAAACTGTGAGTTTCATCCAATTAACCTTTATCCTGATTGTTATATTAATTTCAATAGTCCTTGACTATTACCAGAAAAAGCCTCCCTTCACGTATATCAAAACAGCCCGGGATCCCTGGGTGGCGCAGCGGTTTGGCGCCTGACTTTGGCCCAGGGCGCGATCCTGGAGACCCGGGATCGAATCCCACGTCGGGTTCCCGGTGCATGGAGCCTGCTTCTCCCTCTGCCTGTGTCTCTCCCTCTCTCTCTCTCTCTGTGACTATCATAAATAAATAAAAATTAAAAAAAAAACAAAAAACAAAAAACAAAACAAAAAACAAAAAAAAAAAAACACATTCTTAAAAAAAAAAAAAAAAAAAACAGCCCATGATTCCATTTAAGATTGGCCTGACCTCAGCTTTCAGGAAGCCCTCCCTGATTTATTCTGCCCACCTTCACCTTTAAACATCCTTTTATGCACCCCTAACTCCACTTCACATTTAACTCGCTTAGACCAACAATTCACAATTTGGATATTCATCAGAATCACGTAAGGGCTTGGGAAGTCTATGTATGAAGGCACCTGGATCCAAGTTCAGGGATTTGGATTGGTGTGGGCAGGGATGTGGCCCAGGGATCTGAATTTTTAAAACTTTCCAGGAGACTCCAACATCTGGCATGGATAAGACCCCCACACACACACACACACACATACACACACAACTGTGTGTGCTGCACACAGGATCGCCACCTCCAGGAATTCTTTTTTTTTTTTTTTTTAAACCTTTTTTTTTTTTTTTTTAAGATTTTATTTATTTATGATAGTCACAGAGAGAGAGAGAGGGACAGAGACACAGGCAGACGGAGAAGCAGGCTCCATGCACCGGGAGCCCGACATGGGATTCGATCCCGGGACTCCAGGATCGCGCCCTGGGCCAAAGGCAGGCGCCAAACCGCTGCGCCACCCAGGGATCCCACCTCCAGGAATTCTGATTCACTTGGGGTGGAGCCTGTGCATAGGGACTCCTAAAATCTTCCCAAGTGATTCTGTTACAGAGGTTAGTGGAGAGGCTCTTGGACTTCATCCATTGTGCTGGTTGTTAAGGGAGCATAATGATGTTATGAGCAGGCTTGCTTCCCTCTTCCTAAGAAGGTTGGAGTCCTAGAAACTGCAAGATCTGAAAGCTGTAGGGATGCAAATGGCCTTTCCCTTCTGCCTTCCTAGATTCCTCCAGGTAGAGGCCCTCGAAATTAGATAAACAGAAGACAGAGTGAGAAGATAAAAACAAACAGAAGTTGAATAACACATGTGCAACACACACACACACACACACACACACACACACAGGAGCATCCAATGATGAGAAACCAAAACTGATGATTAGAACTCAAGCTTATATAAAGCCTTAGCATTAGAACAGCACATTTGTGGATAAGTGACAAGGCAAATGAAGAGGGCTTTGAGTCTCTAGGGTGGCAAATTGTAGGCAAGCAAGGACATGGGGGAGTGGAAGACAAGGAGTTGTTAGTAAGGTCTGCTGTGAAGATACCTCTGGTGCTGTCTCTGGTGCTGATCAGGGTCTGGGGTTTTCTCTGGTGATTAACTTCTGTCCTTCCTAGTATAAAGGGAAGGGAGATGCCTTTATAAATTCATATTCTGCTTCTAGGCAGACAGAGAGAGGGTAAGGAGATTTGCTTAAACCTGCTTCTTCTCAATTGTCTTCAACTCAAAGTAATCCTTATGCTAAATGGTATATTTGGAGCTAGGATGTCCTGCTGCCCTCCAACACATTCACTGTTCAATCTTCTCCCCACAAAATCCCAAAACTATCTACAGCAGACTCTCCATTCCCACCTGACATTCACCTGCCTCAGGCCAGATCCAGGTGTCATGGGGTCTTGTGCTTCTTGAAATTGGGGAAGGATCCTCTTTTCAGAAAGAGAATCCAGACTGTATATCGAAATTTAGATTGAAGGGCTCTAGTGTGGTACCGAAACTCAAGCTTCCTTCAGTCCATAGTAAATGCATATCTGCTGCTCTCCAAGTGGGTTTGCTGATATTTCTAGTAGCCCTGAGATATGTTTCCAGATAGACCTCCTTATTTTGATATGTCTACTGTGTTAGGACCAGGACTATTTCCCTCATGTTAGGGGATGTTCTCAACCCTGGCACTGCACTGGGAGATATTTCTTCCCATGTCACAAGCAAAGGAAAGCTCGAGAGAAAAGGTCATTTATTCCCCCAGAGGATGCACCCAGCTCGGCGAGAGGCATCAGCCTTAATATATGGAATGCATTTTGCCAAGACCGTGACAATCATTAGAAATGGGCCTTTGGTGTCATTACCCCAGAGTCATCCTGATGAAGTATGTGTCCTCTGAGTAGACAGAAAACATTAGAGCGCCCTGAGCTGAATTGGTCAGCCGAAAATACTGGAGTGCTTTATCCTTGGAAGGAAATTAAGCCATTTATTGGAGGACAGAAGTTCAGTATAATAGTTAAAGTAATCTGACATTTCCATAAATTAATAAAATGTGTATGGTTGGCATAATTCAATGTGTAGAAGCATTGATCTCTCTCTTTGAAGTCCAGAAGGAGGATTCCAGGTATTGGGAAGAAACAGGACCTCGGGACCAATAACATTAGATCAGTATCAAGGACCAATGAGCTTGCCTGATCAGGAACCTCTCACACATGCATGCATTTGCTTATTCACATAGTCACACATGCTCACACTCACTCATTGGTGTATATGAGCACACACATGCACACGCTCAGAGCTTAGATCTGAGCTAACTATGGTTCTCTCTCAGGGTTCTCTCCTTTTAGAGCTCTGAGCTCCTGAGGACAGGCATTATTTGTTTGAATGGATCCTCTGATTCTCAGCACTTACCACAGAGCCTGAAGCAGAATAAGCAATCAGGAGATATCTACTGTAGGAATGAATGAATGTGAATGAATGATCAAGGGTGACTTACTCTATAAAGTCCTCTGTCTTGATATCCCTCAAATAGTCAGGTTTACTAACCATTGGTGAGTGAAGTTGTGACCTGTTTAACCATTTACTTTCCAGGATGACCCATCAGGGATGTTGACCCCTGTTCCCAGAGAGGCCCACTGGAGTCTGAGTGATGGTGCCAGGTTCCTCATGCACTGACGGTAGGTTTGTGTGCAGTACCCAACATCCTCCTTAGGTCTATTTCTTTACCTAAAAAATAGGGATAATAATGATATCCACTTTAGAGGAATTAAATGAGACAGTATCTTTATAACACTTGGTGCAGTGTCTTTTCACAACAAACATCCAGGAAAGGCGAGCCATTACTGTTTCTGCTCTTACAAAAAAAAAAAAAGTTAAGGCCAAGTTACCACATTATTTCAAAATGTTTTGCCTTTACTTCATCCTGTGCCTGGAGTTCACAGGCAACATTTTTTATAGTGAATATAGTTTTAGTGAGGGTAATAATAGCATGATTATATCCTCAACTCACCTGGAAGAAGTCCAAAGCAACAAGTAAACAGAAGACTCTCCAGGGAGATGTATACATGATAACTAAAAGCAAAATGGTACCTTCAAACCCAGCCAGAGCAAAACAGATCATAGTGATGTCTTCAACTAGCCCACAAGCAAATTATCTCCTGATTCTGCTCCACTGTTTAATTAGGGTAAGACAGCCAACACAGCCCACTGCAAACAAACCATTTTAATGGGCAATCACAACAAAATTAATGATGCTGACAGGTAGCAAAGTATCTACATTTGTTTTTCTTGGGTGTAGGTACAATTGGATGTTGAATTAGGTCAAGGGCCTGAGCTGGCAGGGGCAGCAAGTGCCAAGCTTGCTCTGGATGCCAGCCAGCCTGGCCTCTTTGAAGTTCCCCTAAAGCCACAGTGGTGTTGTCTGCTGGCTCCTAGTCCCTCTGTACTCAGAAGGGTTGTAAGAGCCCCATCCTGATGAGGCTTCCATATTGCAATGGATATGCCTAGGGTAAGGATTCTGACTTCTTAATGACCCCAGACCTTCTCCTGCTGCCAAGAACATGGGAGAAGGACTCAAGCACTACACAGTTGATGAAGCAGGTGACTTCTAAAATCCTAAGAGACTGACCTGCAAAAATGTGTCTTCTACCATGTGGAGACCTCCTGTAATCCATTCTCAGGAGACACGGGTGGTAGGGAGAGAAATTCTTCCAGGCCAGTTTGAGCAGAATAGGATGGGTCAAATGACCCCTCACAGTTTTGACTTACTTTATGGACAGAATTGACTTCTGTTGCCATGTTATACCACGAATGTCAGAAGGCTCAGGTTTTCCCCTCATACTCATGCCAGCAGTTTTCCTGGGTGGCATTTCCCAAAGCAGAGACTCAATCCAGTGCAATGTTTTAGATACAGTAGATGGGGGAGACCCAGAGTGTTGAAGAACACAGTGCCATGTCATGAGGACACTCCCTCCTTTCCTCTTAACCATCCTGATGACACCAAGCAGGGCATTCAGCATGGTGCTGGTTTGGTTTAATATCCTGTTTATCCCATCTGAACAGAGAGTTGGCAGTTGGAAGCACCTAGAACACAATAGACTTTTCCTTTTTTTCTATTTTTACTTTTATAGTTCATTTGCTTAGTTACATTTAAGCTTGAAATATAATCTCTTTTTCAAAGGCATTCATTTAGATAGAATTGATCTAAATACAGCAGAAACTACCCAATAGCACATGTGGACTGGGAGTCACAGGCCTGACAGGGGTTTGGCCTGGACTCAGCATTGCCTTCAGTGGCCCAAATTGCTGAGTGGCTGTGGAAGGGCAGTGGGTGAGTGTGGTCAGCAGGGCTCCAGACCAAGACCACTTCCTGTCTCCTCCTGCACATCAGGCTTCTGTGTAAATCTCCTCAAAGAAGGGGCTTCTGTACTGCACTGAGCTTACATACTTGTGCCTAGCATGTGGGATAGGATGCGCAAGCTGGGGTCTCCATAGGATGCTGCTCTCTGGGTGCAAGGATGGATGTAGATTGTAGGAACTTGCATCTGAGGAGTTTCTCTGGAAGAAGATAGTTTGGTATGGATAATGCTGGGGATGTGAGACAAGTGCCACCTGGAAGCTGGTTTACTCTGTTCTTCAAGCAGCACAGAGCCCAGGAGGAAACAACAAGTGAGAGCATGCTGGGCTCACCTCTCTCTGACACCCAAGGTCACACACTGGTGACTTTGGACTTGGACAGTAACCCTTTCAGCATGACTTTCCTCATCTGCAAGACAGGAGGAAGGCTGTCCAATGTGCAATGAGATTAGAGAATAGCCTTTAATGCAACGGAGACCAGCACCACTTATTGGGTTCAGTGATAGAGTGATTATTTCTATGGTCAGATAGCCAAAGATATCGATCTTGACTCTCCTCTTTCTTTTTTTTTTAATTTTTTTTATTTATTTATGATAGCCACAGAGAGAAAGAGAGAGAGGCATAGACACAGGCAGAGGGAGAAGCAGGCTCCATGCACCGGTAGCCCGATGTGGGATTTGATCCCGGGTCTCCAGGATCGCGCCCTGGGCCAAAGGCAGGCGCCAAACCGCTGCGCCACCCAGGGATCCCAGACTCTCCTCTTTCTTGATGGGAGAGTTTCAAGGGCATCCATCACTGGCCATGATTTCCAACAGTCAGGAAAGACATCTACCTCCTAACCAACCTGTGTCTCTCCAATGGAAGCCACACCACTGCAGTGGCTTATTTGAGTTTTACTTTGCATATTCAGCTGCAAGTCCCTGTTGCTGCATGTTGTTCATTGTGTGTGTTTAGAGGAATCTGTGTTCATTAAATCTGTTGTTATCACCTGCCGTTTGAAGCTGATTCAGCCATTAGCTGCTTCTCTACATTTCTATAAATATTTAAACCACTGATACCTGGTAATCACCTTGGTATAAAATTAGGAAGAGTAAGAGGACGTTGATTCACCATGGTTATTAGAGTCAGCTTAATCCGTAGTGCTGAAGTGCTTCTTGCTTCCAGGACATGAAATGTGAGTGAGCGGATTGGAAAGTACATAGGAGTTTTTTCTTCTGTTTTGTCTCATGCCAAATAAATCACTGGGACACTTGTGGCTCTCACACAGATTGCCCTGTATCTTCATCATGCTGGTACTTCTGGCCAAACTTGGAATCAATTCTGTGTGTGTCTCCTTGGCTGCAACTGCTTACTCATGTTGACATACTGACCACAACTTTACATGTTGAATTTGTAGATTGAGCATTCTGGAAGAAGGCAAACTTCTTAGAAATGATAGTGACCTACTGCCAGGTGGTCAGAGTATGTTGCTGGCTAAGCAAAAATACAGGGAATAGTTTTTCTTTACAAAAATCTAGCCCAGACCCTTGGGTTAGGTGTGGCAAAGCACCCTCTTCTAGGCTAGCATCTCTCCATGACAGATGTCACTAACTGATACTATCGCTGTTTGCCATGGGTCAAGGATTAGGCCCCATGGTTTTCCCCAACACCACATTCCAGGTAGTCACTGCCAGGTAATGGCATACATAATGAAATCTGCTTGCAGTCCTAGACCTTAACTATGTCTCTTAAATTTAATTACCTCTCTTTTTTTTCCTATAAAAAAGAAATCATTCTCTATCCAATTGGGGGATTCTCATAAATTTGCAATCTATATTTACATTAACTCATCAAAAGCTTTGCTGCCTTTTGAAATCTCCCTAGTGAGTCTGGCTTGTATTTGGACCAACATCTCACTGAGTCTGCTTGCCCATGACAGCTTCCAAATAAAGGTGGTTACCTGCTCAAGGTCACAGAGATTGATAGAAGAGCTTCTATATCCGTACCTGCCGCTTTTCCAACCAAGGCTTTTAACACTTACCCAAGCACACCATTTCTCACTGATCTGAAGGGACTCTGTCCAGCTTACAGAAGACATTTGGCAGGAGGAATTTATGAATATCTGGGGGTCACCTGCCCCTTATATTTCCTTGAACCCTTATACCCACTGCAGTGGCTTGTACCTGGCAGACTTACCCTGAGTCATGACTTTATTATCTCCTACTCCTATTGAGTTTGTCTTTTAATGTCACTTCCCCAAAGTAGGATTTACACAAATAGTGTTGGCCCTTCTTTGCTGAAGCACAAACTATGAAGATCGTGTGATGTGGCATGCTCTCTGCCCGTCCTGTCAACTTCCACTCTCTGATTCTGGCATTGGCAGAAGCCTTGTGGGGCATCAGAGATGCTCTCTGTGGTCTACAGCTGGGCCCTGAACACACTGCTGGGCTCTGAAGGGACCACTTACATGGCCGCAGTCCATCTGTAGGGAGAGGATGATCTGGATGCAGCAGAAGGTCCCAAGGCATACCCCACCTAACAGCTCTCAGAGGATTCCTACGTGAAATGCTAGGGGTGCCGTGAACTTCATCCTGTGCTTGTCTTAGCATAGGCTGCCATGACAAAGTACCCCAGACTGGGCGGTTTAAACAACAGAAATAGATTTCTCAGAGTTCTGGAGGCTGGAAGTCCCAGATCAACATGCCACCATTCAGTGTCTGGTGAGAAACTTCTCCACGGCTTATAGATGGTCCCCTTCTCACTGGGTCCTCACGTGGTGGAGACAGCCAGCTCTGGTGTCTCTTCCTATTCTCACAAGGTCACTAATCCCATCTTAGGGCCCCACCCTCATGACCTCATCTAACATTTACCACCTGCAAAGCCCTGCCTCCAAACACTATTATGTTCGAGGTTAGAGCTTCAACATAGGAACTGAGGAGGACACAGCATTCAGTCCATAACGGTGCTCTATCAGTGCCCTCCAGAGACTGCAGCCTTCATCGAGCAAAGGTGAAGGGCCATACGTTCACTAAATCAGTCCTCCCAAACTTGGGCAGCACGTTGGAAATTCAGATTTAATCGGGTCCTGCCTGAGCATGGCCCAGGAGTTAAGAGTGTTAAAACCACTGCAGGTGCGTCTGGTGCAGAAAGGTTACTAGCCACAGGATCGCTGCACTGATCGTGCAACTGCATCCATAACCCCGAGTCCTCCCAGGGGGCTGGTGTCTGTCTGGCCGTAGGAGAATAATGATGTTGGCTGACATTTTTGAGCACTCCCCTATGCCAGATGCTGGGCAAAGCATTTTCACACATTAATGGTGTTAGTCCTTGCAGCAACTCTACAAGGGAGAGGTCAATTCTTCTCCCTTTTCAAGATGAGGTGAGAAGGCTGGGGGCACATGGCTGACCAATGATCTACACCCAGGCTCACTTCACTGGTGAGCTGCTGTCTCTCGCCATTCGTCATTCTGCTTCTCCCAGAGCTGTACTGAGCAGATGCAAAATCCCCAACGTTCCCCCTTGCTCTAAAGGAGGAAGAAGGGCTCCAGAGGACATGGGAAGTTTGGGAAGCTGGGAGGTAATTGGGAAACTTCTGGTCATTTTCTCCCAGCATTGAATCGAGGGGCTTGGTGGTGTGCTGAGTGACCCACATAGTCACTGAGCCCTCTGATGGCTTCCCTGAGCTTGGCCTGCCCTATAGGTGGGGAAAAGGCACTGGTTTTGCATCCTTTCAGCCCAGGTGCTGGGAAGGCACAGATTTCAGAGCCTGTAGATCCAACAGCTCAGGCCATGGCTGCTGGCACCTGCCGGGCAGAGCACCACTTGGCCCGTGAGGCAAAGCCACTTGGCCCGGGCAGCTGCACCCTGCAGGACAATGCCGGCCCCTCTCTGGGAAGCACAGAGCGCTTGTTCCAGCAAACCAATGGCCAAGCTGTACGCGGGGAGTTTCCACTCCATTTCCCTGCATTATCCCTGGTCTGTGGATAAACAAAAAAGCAATAATAGCTCTTGTGGTGTTTTAATTGGCATTGGCTGTGTTTTAATTAGCAAAAGAAATAGCAGGAGGGAGGTCAGAGGGGGCTCCTCTGCCACCTTCTCCTGGAGCTCATGCCTCCCAGGGACTGGGCGGCAGCTTTCACCGAGCTGCCCATTCAGATAATTCACTCACAATCAACGTCTCCTCTGGAAGCTAAGTCAGGGCACTAGGTTAACATCTTAGGTTTAGGAAAATAGTATGTGTTGGTTAAATAAACGCAGAGGTTCTGCTGCTTAGTACCATCCAAGAATCCAGGGAAAGGTAATTCTCAGATTTAAAAGCAAGTCTGTCTTAGAGAGGCACGCAGAGGTTGTGGAGGGACAGTCACTGCTTCTGAGAGGAGACAATTGCTGCTTGAATCCCAAACCCCACTCCAGATGGTTGTGTGATCTAGGACAAACCGCCCCCTCACTGCAAACTTCCAACCCGAGACCCTCAGACTAGATTCACAGAGGTTCACAAAGACAGAGAGGGGAGTGGACCCATGATTAGAATCTGGGGTGTGGGGATTGGGAAGATCTCTGCCATCTTAAAAACTTAGTCCATAAAAGGGGCAGCATAAACTGGAGGTTTTCCAACAGAAGCAAACTGTTAGTGGGTCAGGGAGTGAATCCAATGTTTCCATAGATGTACCTTAAAGATTTTATTTATTTATTCATGAGAGACACAGAGGGAGGCAGAGACACAGGCAGAGGGAGAAGCAGGCCCCCTGCAGGGAGCCCGATGTGGGATTTGATCTCAGGACCCCAGGATCACGACCTGAGCCGAAGGCAGATGCTCAACCACTGAGCCACCCAGGATTCCTGAAAACTTATTTTTGAATGGCATCAAAAGAGGCCATGATATGTTTACATGTAGCAATCAGTGGTATGGTTTAAGAAAAAAAGCCCTGGAAGCTCCCTACTCTTACATTCGTGATTTTATTCATGAGAAGACCCATTAAAATAAAAACCAGATGGGCATGTAACTTGCAATAACATTTGGGTCGTTTGCAGAATTTTCAAGCTACATCCACTTACCCTAGCATTTATTAAGCACCTACGTGGGATAACCCGATGCCCCGCACTGCCATCCACAGACGAGCTGGGCAGGAGGTTGACAAAGCAGACAGGGACCTAGCTGTTCTCTCCATCCAGATACCTTCTGAGATCTCATATCTGAGATGCCGTCCCTCCAGCCTGGTGTGTGGACTGACCTCCTGCCAGCTCTGCTCTCACCTTGCGTTCTTTCCTGTCGGCTTTCACACAACTTAATTGCTGCTTTATTTCTGTGTCTCCAAACATAGGCTCACTCCCTGCCTAGAACCGTGCCCTGACCTCGTGCTGCACCGAGAACCATCCCCAAGCTCCTCACCTTGGCTTCCTGGGTGTCCCTATCTCCCTCCTCACACAACTCAGGACCCCAGATTCCACTGGCTTGGAACCAGCCTCCAGGTATTATTTCCAAACAACCCCCATTCCCCAGTGATTCGATTCCAAAGGACGGACAGTGTGGGCGACCGCTCCTCAAGGAAGGGCAGACATCCGTTGGGTCTGGGATGACTGGAGCTGAGGGTTGCACAGGAATGGGGCATCCAGCTGGGTTTAAAGACAGGCAAAGCATCTAAAAGTAGAACCAGGAAGGGTATTCCAGATGAAACAGCAGGCGTAACCTGCAGAGGCAGGAGGGAGGTCCTGAGTGAGGGCAGGGACGATGAGGCTTCCTCCCTCAGGAGTAAATGGCAACTGTCAAGAGAGCAGCCCAACTAGGGGGCTGAGGAGTTTGGACTACACGCCTGGTCACAGTGAGGGCCTGTTCGCCCAATGCTGCAGCTGACCCGAAAGACACGGAGGAGAGATTTGGAGGGGAAGCCAAGCTTCTGTCACTCACTCCATCTCTTCCATCACTGTCTCTAAAGGAGCCCTCCGTCGCCTCTCTAACTCACTCTGTGGTGGGGTGCCCTGGGGGTGTGGATTTGCCCCCCATCCTCACCCCATCTTCTCCCCAAGATAGCCTATTCCTAAAGCTGTCTTAATTTCCCTTTTGACAATGCTCTTGCTTTTCAATGTTCCTTAAAATGTGGCTCCTGGACTGGGGCCCGTCCTGAGCTGGGCAGCAGTGGCAAATACTTCAGCTTCATTTGGGAGACTGTGCATCTTTACTTTGAATACCAATAAACATGATCTTCCAGACTGTCACCATGTGTGTTAATATTTTGGAGCTCTGGCAAGATTTTACTAACAATAGTCAAAAGTTTCATATTTTTCTATTAGTTCCATTTAGCAAAGATTCCCTCCTTTCCTTCTCCCTTCCCTCCTCCCTTCCCTCATCTCTTCTCTCCTTCCTCTGTTCCTTCCCTCCCTCGTTTCACAGATATCAGGTTGCAGGGCATTTTTCCAGGCACTAATGGAGTAGGGGACATGTGTGGGTACCCTCTGCTTATGGGGCATACAAGCCAGTGAGAGGATTTGAGATATTGGCTCTCTCTGGATCCACCAGCCTGCCCCCTTTCCCACCATAGCTCCTGTTATCTGGAAATGTAGTCCAAAGAGCTTCAAAGTCCTACATTAAAGGTTGCACAGGTCGGGACCTGAACAGTAACAAAATCCTCAAACAAAGCCAGAAAACCATCCTGCAGGTTGAGAGCTCCCTGCACCCCACACCTGGGCTCTCTTCCAAAATCACCTGCTCTCATATTGCCTGACGTGTTCTGCTTTGCATTAGAGTGTCCTGGGCATTTATCTCATCCTCTTCCTTCCCAGCACCAGATGCCCACCCTGTCCCTAGTTAGCTGTATGACCAAGGAACAGCCAGTTTGCTTCTCCACTCCTCACTGTGCTCCTCTAATACATAAGAGGATGCCTTCTGCGTTCAGAGGTGTGGTCAAGGTGAATGAAAGGCCTGTGTGTGAGCTGTTTGCTGGGAGGTCCTCCTCCTGGTTAACATCCAGTCATCCTCAGCTGACCCGACACTTCGATTACATACCTTTCTTGCCTTACAGCCTGTATCCCATCTGGCATTAAATAGGTAGTTGTGTGCATTTTTACTTTCTGCCTGTCTCTCTTGTTCTAGACCATCAGTCCTAGGAACACAAGGCCCGTATTTGTGTCCCAATCACCCAGAACAGAGTCCAGCATTTGGTATAAACAGAGTAAGTATCATTGAAGAGACAGGGAAATGCATGACTTAATTACTGATTTGATGCACTCCTCTATGGTTCGTGCATTCATTTCTGTAAAATGTTAGAAAATAAGACTCAGTGTCAGTAAAGCAAGGCAAAATCAGACTTGGCTTTTACACATGGCAGCTTTGCCAGCCTCGTAACCCAAGTGTACAAGCTAAGTGCATCCGATTGGGATAAGTCAGCCAAACAAATGCAAACCAGGATTGATTGTAGAAAGTCAGCTGAGAAATAGCAGAATCCATTCTATGCCACCTTAGGATTAAATGCATATGAAATGCCCATTTTGCCAAACTGCCTGCAATCAAATTTTGCAAACAGTCCAGAAACCAGGAACCTTTCTGACTCAAGGAGAGTTGAGACATCCATGAGTGATCCTTTCCAAAGGATTTCAAAACACCAAGCAGTAAAGGTACTTTTCTGATGCCTTCTGTACGCAAGAAGAGTTCCAAGATATTGCTTGCTGTCCTCCGACTGCCTTTCTGATGAGCAACAAAATGTTTGATTTTCTTCTAATAGATTTGTCATTTTACTTCAAGTGTCCAGTACTATTGACCCATGGAACCTCAATTTCAAAGCCATTAAAATCTAATTTTCCACACTGTGCCCCCAAGAGATTGACTAACTTTCAAAGAATAATTCATTTTCTTTAGGAAAAAAAATGCATATCTCTCTATATATTTTATTTTTATTCTTTAAAATAAGTCAAGGGACATTGCTGTCAGCTCCTCTGCTATTACGCCCGCAGTGTCTTTCTTGCAACAGAATATAAGTGCTCATCTGATGAAGTAAGATTTGGTCACCACGGAGGGAAGGCTGTATTTATGTGGGGGAACTACCATTTACTGATATGCCATAAAGGACCCGCTGTCATGTTTCACCATTGGGAAAGCAGGCCAGAAGCCTCAAGGTTATTTGTTTTGGAAAATAGCAGATGTGTCAAAAACAGAAAAATGCTTCCAAAGGAAACATGTCGTCCCAAAAATTTCAGGGAGTTCAAGAATCTAAAGGTTAATCTTTTTCAAGTGTTAAACTGTCTCCACTTAAAATTCTGGGATCAGGACACTTAATGAGAGATCAAGCAAGCAAGTGTCCACAGACCCATGTGCAGAAATCTCAGATCAATGGATGATAATCATGCAACTACCATTAGATGGGACCTATTAAACTTACTCCTTCACAGCCAAATGCAACAAGGGGTCCTAGAACCAAGAAAGGACATTAGTGGATAAACTGAGGCAAATCAACCAAGGTTTAGAGTGGGACTACTAGTAAGATATCAATGATAATCTCTGGTTTGGGTAATGGCACCACGGTTCCATTAGACATTAACATACAGGGCAGTGGGGTGATGGGTCTGAGTCAATGCTCAAAGTTACTTTTGTAACTTCTCTGTAAGCCAAAAACTATTTCATAACAAGCATTCAAAAGGAATGTGTACTGTAGATATTCAGAAAGGTTGGAAAGCCAGAGAACAAACCATCATTGTAATCATATGGGATATGAGAGCCAGTGAGTGCCTCATTCCAAAAGTCTTTGGTAGGGTGTTGTCAAGCCAGTGGGAAGAATGCCAGAGTTGCACCTGCAAAGCATTGTCACCTGAGTGCCATGGTTTTTACATAACCAGGCTATGGCTCCTGCGTGTCTCCTGACCCCCCTGGGAAATGTTTGCAGCTGCCTATTAGCAGGTGCAGAGGGTCACACCAAAACACTGTGGTGCTGATTGCACAGTAGTTGGCCCAGAGTCGATGCCCAATAAGTTCTCATGAGGTTGAGTCTCATGCGGCAAGTTGTGGTTAATGAATACACTAGCCACAGTATTTCCAGAAGCCTGCTTCATAAAGACAAATCTCCAACCTAAGGAGTGTGCTTGGGTTGGTTCTGAAACACTGATGTAAAGAAGGGTAGTTTTGCATGACCACGAAGATGATCTGAGCAGAGGTAGCATATTCAGACTCTAGGTCCGGGAGTCTGGAGGGGAGGGAAGGTTAGCGGCAAACATTTGAGATAAGGGCCATTATTTTTGGAGGGCACATTTCACAAAACCCTGGTGTGTCCCGGTGGTTTGGAAATGGAGCAGTACAATCAGCGGGTTGCAAGTTGCCCTGGGATGACTGTCAACTTCTTCTATCCCTCAAGGGGTGAGTTTGTTTCTTGCTCTTTCATTCTATGTAAAATCAAAGAGGCCCAAGTGTTATCTGAACTCTGCAATCCAGGAGCTCTTCACTCAGCCCCACTGGCTCAGGAGGGGACCCAGTGAGGGGTTAGCATGGGCATGGAGGCTCTGCCGCACTCTGCCTGTGCAGCTGGACCAGTGACCCCCCACTCTGTGTGTCCCCTCATCGCCAATGTGAGTAGGAATGACTCTACTGCACTTGATCATGTGATGGTTAGATGCAATGATGTTCTGAAGCCCCACTGCACACCCGGGCCAAGTTAGAAGAGCTCTGTAAATGTCAGCGGTCGTTACTGCTTGTGATCCTGGCACAACCAGCAGGACACAAGGTCTGGGCAGGGACCTGGAATAGGAGGAAAACCAAAGCTGAGACTACCCCACAATCGTGTGCTTCTGCACCCAGAGAGTGTACAGGGTTGGAGGGAACTCTGCAGAGCAAAGACATCAAGAGAAAACAGAGAGGCAGGGCTGGGAAAGGGAAAGCCCTGAAGGAAGACAGAAACTGTTTCAATCCATAAGCCAGAGATGCAAGTGCGGCTCCACTCAGGAGGATGCCTCTCCAGGCCCAGCAGCTCACTCCTCCATCCTTCTGTGTGCTCACCCACACACTCAACCCCTCTCTCAGCACTCACAGCATTTATCCTATAAACGTGGAGGGTAACAGCATTGTCTGAGACTCCTAAACCTCCTTCTCACACTGATTTCGGGAAGCTTAAACTAATAAAACATAAAAATAAGACAACTTGGAACAAAGATGTGGAAAAGTACTTTGAAATTGCTTATGAATGCTTCTGAAAAGTCATTTTAGCAAAGACTAAATGCCTGTGCTCTGCAAGCCCTGTCTTTATCTCAGGCATGAGAGCATGCTCCTTGGAATCATAGCTGGCGGTAGCTGAGTGTTGGCTGTGCATCTGGCATGGGGCAGGGTGTCTTCCGCATGTCACTCGTTGAATCCCTACAGATTCCCCAGCAACAGGTGCACAGATGTGAATGTGGAGGTTTAGCAGGAGTGACACGGTTTGCTCAAGGTCACCCAGCTTGAGCCTGCAGGCTCTGTGCTGTCCCGTGAGTCAAGGCAACAGGGAGTCTTGCCCTTCCATGGATGTGTCTCCCTTGGCATCTGTCTTGTTGCACACAGAAGACACTCAGTAAACTCCGCAGATGCTCTTGGCCTCAGTGTGCCCATTTGGACTCTGAGCCAGAGGGCTTTCGTTGTTCCAGTGCCATTATGGACGTCCTGGTGAGTTGTGGATTGCTTGGGTCTTGTGTATGGACTCAGGAGTGAAGGGAAGGCGGGCATTGGGTCTCTACTTCTCGTGGCTGTGTGCTTGGAAATGTGCATCACGGTGAGTCTGCAGGCTCGTATCTCTGACAAAGTTGAAAATTTAAATTCTCATTAGGCAGAAGAGTCTGTTCCACACTTATTTCATCTGGGTAAGAAGTGCTAGAGGGAGCGCAATCAGACGGAATTTGCTTAAGTGTCTTCGGAGGCGCACGCTGGGGGAAGCAGCTGCAGCCGGGACGGTCTCCTGCCTTCAGTTCCCTTGCTCAAGGCCATCTGTTTTCCCACAAAGACATGTTTCCCGACATCATTCTATATATACCTCCTTTCTGTCGCTCTCTCTCTCACACACATACACACTCACACACACACACACACGCTCACACACACAAACACAGTCTTCTCCCAAAGCAAAATTTGTACATGTAATCAACATTTCCATATGGCCAAGTTCATCTGAATGTAATCTGAGCTGAGAATCTAAATTTGGTCCAAAGAAACCCTGAGGTCCTGGGTAGCGTGAGTGTGCAGGTGTGCACGCACATACACATACCCTCCCCATCTCTGCTGCATCCCTACATCTTCATCTAATGCTCAGAGGTCATTACGTGCATGGGGCAAAGAAGAGGTACTTGCTCTCATTTAATAGTGCCTGACAACGCTTTCAAAAGAGTGGAAGAGGAGGAGCTGCTCTATCCTTCCAGCTTGAAGGCAAAACTTCAAGGACACATCCAGTCAACTCAAGGGCAAAATGGCTTAATCAGGCTCAGCTCATCAGACAGCTGCTCTTCTCCCTCACACTGGCCATCTTCATTTCTGTGAGCCCCCACAACCCCGTGGAATGCCTGGTACCCTCAGAAGTCTCTGCCTCCTGCCTCCAGCCCCCAGCCCCCCGGCCATAGCTAAACCTCAAGCCTCATCATTCACGATTCACATCTCCACACTTTCTCTACTGTCTGTGTTCCCACCCTCATCCTAGTGTTCAAGACCTCATGGACACGCACCGTCCCTTGCAAAGCCATTCTGTACCCCACATCCAGCACAACTAGACAAACCCATTTTCTGTGAATACCACCTTGCAACCACTTCTTGCTCGGAACATTCAATAACCCCCTGTCACGTTCCAGACAGAATCATCCAGTCCAGGACCTGGACTGCAAGAACTCTTTCTTCGTCCTTCCCAGTGGCAAGGCATCCAGCTCCTTGCAGTGATGCAAACTCCCTTACATAGAAGAAGAGCATTATGGCAGAGTTACCTTGGCTCTGGAGCTCTTAAAATCTGGGTTTGACGGACATTGAGCCTCCTTCCACAGTTTGGCTATCGTGGAGATTGCTGCTATAACCATTGGGGTGCAGGTGTCCTGCCGTTTCAGTGCTTCTGTATCTTTGGGGTAAATCCCCAGCAGGGCAATTACTGGGTCATAGGGTAGCTCTATTTTTAACTCTTTGAGGAACCTCCACACAGTTTTCCAGAGTGGCTGCACCAGTTCGCATTCCCACCAACCGTGCAAGAAAGATGAATGGATAAAGAAGATGTGGTCGGGATCCCTGGGTGGCGCAGCGGTTTAGCACCTGCCTTTGGCCCAGGGCGCGATCCTGGAGACCCGGGATCGAATCCCACGTCAGGCTCCCGGTGCATGGAGCCTGCTTCTCCCTCTGCCTATGTCTCTGCCTCTCTCTCTCTCTCTCTCTCTCTGTGTGACTATCATAAATAAAAAAAAAAAAAGAAGAAGAAGATGTGGTCTATGTATACAATGGAATATTCCTCAGCCATTAGAAATGACAAATACCCACCATTTGCTTCGACATGGATGGAACTGGTGGGTATTATGCTTAGTAAAGTAAGTCAATTGGAGAAGGACAAACATTATATGGTCTCATTCATTTGGAGAATATAAAAAATAGTGAAAGGGAATAAAGGGGAAAGGAGAGAAAAAGAGTGGGAAATATCAGTGAGGGTGACAGCACATGAGAGACTCCTAACTCTGGGAAACGAACAAGGGGTGGTGGAAGGGGAGGTGGGCGGGGTGTTGGGGTGACTGGGTGATGGGCACTGAGGGGGGCACTTGATAGGATGGGCACTGGGTGTTATGCTATGTGTTGGTAAATCGAACTCCAAAATATATATATATATATACAAAAATAAATAAATAAAAGCAAAAGTACAACAGAAAAAAAAAAAACCTGCATTTGAATTTAAGGCTCGCTCAGCTGACTCTTTCTCCAACACCACCTGGGTAACGTGGCAGTTCCCAGCATGCAGCCCGCCCAAACAAATAAACAATGCTGCTTTAAAGCAGATGGTGGCGGGGATTGGGGAAGACTCACTCTTACCCCTGAGTGCCTGAGTGTGCAGAGGGCAGCAGGGAGTGGTACCCAGGCCCTGGAAAGGCCAGAGGACACATAAATAATAGCCATCCCACCAGGCTGCTCTCTATGTTCAAACTATCTGCGTGGAGTGTGCTTTGCCTCTAGCTGACTCACACCCAGGCTCACTTTGAACAGTTGGCGAAAGATTCAAACTTTGTTCACCTCTGTCCCTGGAAGCCAACCACCTGGTGAAAGATGCAAGCCTATTTACTTCCATCCCTGGAAGTCGACCACCACTGCAAAAGCAGCGAGAGGTCTGATGCATTGACCCGCTGCCGGTGGCTGTGGCATGGCCAGAAAGTGACACCAAACCCCTGTCCTCGGGAGCCAAGCTCTTACCACTGCACGGGCCCTGGGCACAGACATGAGGTGCCACGGTATCCCAGGCACTGTGTGGGAGACCCACAAGGGACACCGGTGAGTGGAAGTGTGGGCCCCCCCAGGAGGGTGAGGGGGGCTGGCTCCTGGTCCACTTGCTTCTCTGGCTAGCAGACCGCATAAGGAGAGATCTGACTGCTTTCCTTGAGAAGTGGTGATTTGTATTCCAGCAAAATTACATGGCAACTCTGAGTGGATGAAGACTCTGCTTAATATTTTTGGTAATGATAACACTTTGTAGGACAAGTGCCTTTTAAGACTCAGAGATGGGGGAATCTGGAGTGGCATTTTAAATGGGGCTGTTGGACAAGATTCGCTGCGGCCCTGGTAAATGTCACACATTTCTGTGTGAAGGCGAAGAGTCATGTTAGACATGTTTCCCCCAAACCTGACTAAAATGGAAAAGTGCCTTTTGAATATTGGGTTCTGTTTTCTGTTATGTCAGACATGTGGGAGAGAAACAAAGAGTATGGGTGGGAGAGGGTCTGAGAGGGGACTTCGGGGGGCTGAAGGCTTCAGTTTTAGGGTATTTGCATAGAGGACGTGAGAAAGAGCCCAGAAGGCCCCAGGGGACAGCAGCTCTGAGCAGAATAAATACTTCGGAGGGGCTGAGCTGGAGAAACCCGGGCCGTTTATTCAGTGGAGTGGGGTGGATGTGGTTGATTGGCTGGCGGACCCTCTCCAGAGCAATTAGGGCCCTCATGCGGAGCCATATTTATGTTGGAAGACAAGTTCACTCGGCATACAGAATGCATGTGGTGTCAGATGGCATCCGAGTGGCTTCTGTGCTGGCCCAGCAGCTGGATTCTTGTGACGAACTGTACTCTGGCCAGCCCCGTAACAAATTAGGACAGGGCCCAGCTGACGCCCCAGGTGGGGCTGTGAGGGCCACAAGGGGTGGTTGAGGTACTGGGCCATCGGGCCGTTGGGATGGCTAAGATAATGGGCCAGGGCGCATCTCCACCAGTACACAAACCAGAAATCTGTCCTGCAATCGGGCATCTCTGTCACCTCCTTCTATGCACAGAAAATAAAAGAACGCTGGTGTGTAGCCAGAATTAGGTGGGACTCCAGGACCGCAAGTCATGGAAGCCTGTGAAAGCTAGCACGAAGAGCAAGAGCCACAAACACAGAGGCGCAGAGGCTGATGTTCAGTAAGAAGTGCAGGGTGTCTCCCAGAACCCAGGAGTGGGCATGCATGGGACTTCAAGAGGGAGTCTGGGGACAGGGACATGGTGTCCCCACAGCCCCACTTCTGCTCCTCCAGGCACATCTGCTGCTTCCTTTGTCCCTGAAAATGTCTGACTCTGTCGGCTCAGGGCAGATCTGCAGCTCTGAAAATTGAAGTGTTCGGCGCCGATTCCAAACTGCCGAGGGAGGGGGTATGCGTGGCTCAGCGGGGCCAGTCTCCTCGCGGCTGGGTCACACCAGGGCTGTGGGCTTATCGTGGAGCAATGGTACCCGGGAGATGTCCGAGGGATGTTCACTGTAGAGAAACCTAAAAAAAAGACGGGGTGGCAGTTGATGGCCTCTGGGGACCCCGAGGGCAGAGGAAGGCCTGACACTCACTCCAGGGTCAGACAGCAGCAGGAGAGTGTTTCTCTGGACCTTCTACAGGTCCCTCAGCCCCTTCTGCTCTTCCTAACTCCTTCACCCACATGTCTCTCCTGGATAAGCCCGCTCTTCAGCATGGCCATGCCTTTTCCAAATCCACCTCCACCCCCGGGACCATTCTAGACAGTAGTGCAGGACATAAGGTCACGATGCCACCTGACTCCCCTTCCCCTTCACCCGACCTGGCCCCTCTGGGATTCATGCTGCTGCTGGGGGGTGGGAGGGCCATCTTGTCCACCTTGAGGCTCACTACCCCTGGGTAGGCATTTGTATCAGTGTGCCCAGGCCACCATCACAAAGCACCGCAGACCTAGCCTAACCAGCAGGCATCTATTTCTCCCAGTCCTAGAGGCTGGATGTCTGAGATCAAGGTGTGGGCAGAGCTGGTTCCTTCTGAGGCCTCTCTCCTTGGTGTGCAAACACCATCCTCTCCCTCTGTCCCCACAGGGTCGCCCCTCTGCATGTCTGTGTCCCAACCTCCTCTTCTTACAAGGAAATCAGATTGGATCAGGACCCACCCTAGTGACCTCATTTTACCTTAACTGTCTCCAAATATAGTCACATTATGAGGTCCTGGGGGTTAAGCATCCAACAGGGGAATTAGAGGCGGCACAACTGCCCCCATGATAGCGTTCAGTAAAGAGTCACCATGACATGAAGACTCAATCTAAGTGCAGTCAGAGGGCCACGGTGGGAGGCAGTGCCCAGGCATCCAGGCTGTTCCAGTCCCACACATTTACCTGAATGCAGCTCTGCACCAGCGTACAAATGCAAGCTTCTCTCTGATGCTTCTCTGACATCCCAATCTGACATCACAGCCTGACACCCGAGAGGAGAGAGAAGTGATTCTCGTACAGTGAGGTGTGTGGTCCGATGACCCTTCCGGAGAATCTGCTTGCTGTTAAAATCAAGGGCCCTTAGGTAAGCAGTGAGACACCTGTGCCCCCACCCACCCACCCCCACACCCACACACATCAAATTCCAAACACACACTCACAATGTGCACACATCACAAACATACTTGTGAACATCACTAGTAATGGCAGATGAACGTCGTTGGGCGCACAGGGTTAGGTGTCCTGATAAAAGTTCTTTCCGGCGGAAACCATATCGACATTACAGAGGCTCTCCGTCTCAGGTGGGTTCTGGGTTGCGCATGAAGCTGATGTGCTCACGTGGTGCTCTCTGCCACAAGACATTGCGAGGTGCTGAAATCCTTCTGGGTCTTGCGCATGGGCTCAGGCTGCTCAAAATCACACAATGTCAGGTAAACAGCAGTTGTCAATATAATTCTCCTAACTGCCAAGACAGAGGGAGAGATGAACGAGGTGCCAGATAGGATTATGGGAAGTGTCCTGGAGTGGGAAGTAATGCCCCACATCGAACCTCTTTGTGATGCCCCCATCATTTTAATGCACTTTCTGAACTTCCTTTGAAGAAATTGAGCATTTTTCTGCCCTGTGATTTTTTTTGATGTGGAAATTGCCCACTGCTCTTATGTCACATAAAGTGATAAAATTATATGCAAGCTTACAATTGAATATAATCTGGGGGATAGAAACACATGTGGAAGGATGCAAGAATTCCTTTTGCATTTGCAAACTGCAGTTCTGAGTTTATAGCATCAACGAGAATGCTTTAAATGAGCCTTTGAACTTAACTTAAAAATGAGTCTTCTCTCATACAGCCTGAACATACATTGTGAGGGATTGAATACAAAGCTGCCACCATTGTATCATTTTCTGCTACTTTTCCAACTTCAAGCCCCTCTGGCAAAGTCACTGAATGGGTGACTTTCTTCTCCTTTGGCATTTATCGGCCTCTTGGTTGGTTCTCTTCTTGGGATAATTCCATTTTTTTGAGGCAGTATTTAAAAAGTTAGCCAGAATATGATTCCTGATTTTCTTTGGTTGCTGTGTTTTATCTATTAGCTTTTTCTTCCTCTATTGACCCCACTGGAAACACAATGGATGAGAGTGACATACTACAATGTTTCTAGAAGTTTCTTCGCCAGTTTTGTGTTTCTGTTCCCATAATGAGTTTAGGAACACATCTACTTGGTTCAACCACAGAGAAATGATCTCAGATTATGAAGACAAAGCTGATATTTAAAGAACGTGCAGCAATAGAACCCACACCTCTGCAGAGGAGGAGCTCTTCCCTAAGGCCACCTGATGGAACGTTTGTGACCTGTTACCTGCTGGGCACTGGAGCTGCCATAGGCCAGGAGGAGGGTGATCTGCCCCCCTGCTTGCCTTTGCAGAGAGGGGAGTAGAGGCCCAGACCTGCAGCCCCCGAAGATAGAAAATGAGCAGCACCCTGAAAGGGACTTTATAAGGCATCTAAAGTTCAGAGGAGGTATCTGGAACTTTGACCCTTTATCCAAAGGAAAGGTGAGAGCAAAAAAAAAAAAAAAAAAAAGCTACATTTTAAATTTTTTCAATATTTCCTGCAATATAATTGGGCATCAAACATCATCTTTCAGGAAGCAAATTCTCTGCTGCCATGCCACAGGGACCTATGCTATCTGCAGCCACACCTACAGAGTACCTGCACCCTGCATCCTATCCTGGGGCACTCCCATCTGAGGAACACTGTCCAGGGAGGCAGGCCACCTATGATGGTGACCATTCAGGTGTGAAAGGGGGCACTCTCAGACAACCAAGCTCTCTGTTGCTGCCCTCTGCAGCTTGGGCAGAAATCGGGATGGGATTCTTGAGGAAACAGAAAATATAGAATGTAGCTTTATTTTTGAAACTGGTGACAGATGTCTGTTATCAGTTTCTAATGAGAAACAGATGGCATGCTCAAAATGGTATTGAAGGAAAACTTAGGGAAGAAATCATTCACAAAGGTGTGAGCAATGTGTAGGGAAATAGCAGGGTCCTGCAATAGTAACAGCTGGTCTCTAGGCCTCCGAGACGGGCACCAAGCAGCTTCTGGAACCAGAGACACAGGGGTAGGGGCAGGGAGGAGAAGCGTCTCACAAGAGCTGATGTCTCCATCCAAGGGTCCCACCCCACAGGGGCCCTGAGACAGAGCCAGTAGGATGGATAGATAGATAGATAGATAGATAGATAGATAGATAGATGATAGATAGATACATAGATACATACATGGATAGATAGATACCCAACCCCTCTCCCACCCTGTCTCTTATAAGGGTTCCCAATTGGTCATTCTCACTGGACAGCCACCAGCCTGGAGGAGTCCGTAAATACACAGCCTCCCTGGCACAGAGCCGGGGGCAGCAGGGAAAAGAATGTGCCATGAGTGGTGGCCAGCAGGCTGAATGTGATTAGCAGGCTTTCCTCCTTCTCTAGGGGTCATTTCTTCCCCATTTCCTCCGTGGATTTGCTTTTTTTAACTCCTGAAGCGCTTTGGTTCTCGGGACGCCAACCTCAGCCTTATTACCACTCTGCATATTCTGTGTGTCCTGTGGTTTCAATCACCATGAGTCTCTAAAGTCAGTACCCCCAATGTTAACCACTGTCCTGAGTCAGCCATACTTCTAATTGCTAACCAGAACATGCTACTTGTGTGTCCCCATGCCACCACTGCGGCATGTCTGAAACCCTATCACCTACAATTCTCTGCCACACGAGACGCTCAAACTCACCCTGTCCCTCACTTTCCCATAACCCACACCTAGAGAAGTATCCTTGCCCTTTGTTTGCTCCATTATACCTACACGGGTGACTTCTCCTCTTCAATTCTGCTCCTCTTCTGTCGTCTTGTGTCCCATCTTCCCCGAGCATGACCACTGACCACCAGAGATAACCCTCTAACTTGTGGGTCTACTCAAGCTCTTATTGAGAACAGCCCTGTTCGTAGTCATGACCCAGACGTCACACTTCTGCCAAACACTGAACAGTTTTCACGGTGTATTATAAGTTCAGTGCGTCTAGAAAAAGTGACTTGTCATGAATGGAAATTAAAGAATAAAATGCTGTGAATGATTCCCTTTACATAGTTTGATGAACATGAGGGAAATTTGAGGGTGATGGATGTGTTATACAGCTTGATGGGGGTGGTGGCTGCCTGGATAAATACACCTGCCAAAGTCACCCAGCTGTGCCCTCAAAAAGGGTGCACATCACTGCATGTAAATTATACCTTGTATAAATTATAATGTTGGTTCTTTAGAAAGTTAATCAAGATAGTTTCAAGGTTAGCTGTGTTCTGAGGTTGCACTCACTCCTTTGCAATCTGACATCCTTGGATTAGTTAGAGTGATCACTGCCAGCTACCATGACAAAGAGGCCCTCATCTCAGCAGGCTTGCATCATCTGAACATTGTATTTTGCTCACATCCCACTGGGTGCTCTGAGACAGACTTCCAAGTGATGAGTCAGGGAGCCAGTCTCACCTCATTGCATCCTGAGGCCCTGCTCTCTGCTGGGAGCTCAGATCTCAAGATCATCCACATCTACCAACCAAATGGTGAGAGCACAGAGAGTAACACAAACATTTGAGAAATCAGGCTGTAATCAGTGAAGTGTCTGACTTCGCTTCTACCCATGCCCTAGCAGCCAGAATGAGTCAAGTGGCCCTGCCTAGATGTCTGGGGCTATAGGCTTCTGCATGTCAGGAGAAGAGATGTGGTAAGCATGTCCCTCTGTCCCCTCTGCAGCTGCCTGGACAGAGGCATAGCAGAAGTTAGAGACATATCCTCAGCTCCCAGGACTGTCCAGAAGCCACAGCCTACTTTATCTAAAACGCACCCCCAAGTTGTGCATGCCTTTAAAATGTATGGAGTCTGTGAATCATCTGAATATTTGGTCCCCTCACAACACTTTGGAAAGTGTGCTCAAACCCACATAAGCTTGGAGGCATGTATCATACATGCAGAGACCATTTACCTCATGTCACAGGGATGGGGCTGAAAGCTTCCAGATACAGCTCCAAACATATCCCCCAGGCCCAGCTCTGATGGAGATGGGACTTAAACAATCTGGTCGCCCATAGAAGTGGGGTTGGAGGATCTGAGGGTGCCAGCGGTTGCTGAGCTAGAGGTATAATAGCACGCAGGAGGAGAGTCATCAGCACCTCAAGAATATTACCCTGGGTCCCTGGCATCTAGGAATATTTCTCTCCTGTGGGCTCCCTCCAACCACCATGGAATCAAAGGTCCAAAACACATGGTGTTCTCTGGGAGTACCACAAAGAGATGAGGAGTTTTGAGAAAGAGAATAATGCCTACCTCCTCCTTCTTTGTCTGAATTTTGTCAATAGAGGGCCATATTAATCATGTTTTTACTTTCTGTATATTATGATGCTTTGACATCTAAAAAATCTTGCTGGCTGGGGAGCCAATGCCCCTTCTATGGCCAGCTAGTTCAGAGAGACAGTGAGCACTTTAAAGGGAGCATGCCTTTCATACCCAAACCATCCCAGGGTTGTTTGAACCTCTACCTCCAGCCATCTTCTGCATCTGCTTCTCATGTGATAAGCCAACATTTCCTCCACCCTAAATCATTCCAGGGTCAGGCATCTGCAACTAGGAACCATGTCAGTATCCCACAGGCCACCGGAATTATTCAAATAAGCCAATCCTGAATGTTTATTCTGCATGGCCTTGCCTTTCCTGTGGAAACCCCCATAAAGGCCATGGCATAGGTTGTCCACTCACTCCTGCCCCTGTGCCCTGACCAGAACCTGGAACACCCACATGGTCCTATGTGGGGCACATCTTCTCTCAGGAAATGTAAGCAATGAATCTTTCAAAGGCACTGGCCTCTCCATGTCATCACCAGATCACTCCCATAAATTAAAATTCCAAAAGTACAAATTGAAGAAGGGCCAGTTAACGTTTTCTGCAGTTCTACTCCAATGTGATGCTATGAACACTAGCTCTGACCACCTTGCAAACCTTAACTCAGTGCCACATCCCACACAGTGTGCTTACTGTCATCCAAAATCCAGTTGTCCAGCTCTATCTGCCTCTGACCCATGCTTATGCACAGTGCTGGGGCTGCATGGCACACCGTTCCATGCCCATCTCATGTCGGTTTAGCATCAGTGAGCCACAAACAAGAGCAGTATTGTATTATTAATGAATATATTTATTCCACTGCACATCTGCAGAGCTCTGGGTACTTTTCAGGGCAATTTCGCAGCTTCTCATGTGGTCCTATGAACCCCTCTGGGTAGACAGAGCAGCCGCTACTATTTCCATCTGACTTACGAGGAAATAGGGACCAGAGAGTGAGCTGGCTTGCCCAAGGACACACAGCTGGTCACCAATCATGCCAGGAGCCGTATCTGCAGCTCCCTCTGCGGCATGATGCCACTTATCTTTATCCTGAACTTCCTGTTTGTTTTATCCATATTTAAATACACACATCCGTGAAGGAAGGGTGATAAGGACAGCTGAAAACTACACGCAGTCATGGCATGTATTTCCGGGAGAGGCCACAGCTTTGTCTCCACTGAGGTTCTATTGTAGGGACCTTCCCCACTTGCCTAGTGCCAGGCATGGTGCTGGCATCAGGCTACAAATACACAGAGAACAGACAGTGACCCAGTCTCACAGATCTCATGGTTTCATGGGGAAGATGGGCCACGAGCACAGAGTGACCAACATACACACTCAGAGCTGGGATAAATGCTGGGCAGAATGGGACAGGGTGCTGTGTGGTCCTCCAGTGACAGGGACCCCAGTGTCAAGGGGGGCACCCCCTGGAGAATGGATGTGTCCAAAAAGGCCAGAAGGATGGGGAGTAGTAAGGCAAGAGGGAGTCGGGAATGGTAGGCAAAAGGAAAGAATGCTGCAAACAGGAAGGACAGGGGTAGTAAGCCCCCATGGCAGGAAAGAGCACATGGCCCTGGAAGCCCAGAAGGATGATGAGAGTGAACAAGGGAGCAGTGGAGGAACACAGGGCTGGAAGGGCAGGCAGGGCCATCAAGCCAGGCTTTGGAATCCAAGTCCAGGAATTTGATTTTTGTTCTAAGAGTCTTGAAATGTCTGGGAAGATTTCAAGAAAATGGGATGATCTGTTCACCTGCTTCCTGCTCAGTGGTAATGGGCAGAGAAGGTAAAGATGAAAACAGACAATAGAGGAAAAGCTGAGGCCAGTGTCCAGGCCAGAGATGGTTCTAGACAACCCAAAAGCCTTGAGATGACAGCCTGTGACTTTGAGGTCATGTCTTCCAGGAACCCCAAGAGCCCCCATCAAACAAATGGTGCCCACATGATTTACATTCAGGGGCGCCATCTCTCGAGCTGTATTAGCACATCTGCGGAGACCTCCAGTGGCTCAGCCACTCTGCGGGTGACAGATAGCTCTGGAAGGAAACCGATGTTCCAGATGGAGATGGCCAGTTTAATTTGCAGCTTCTAAATCTGTGCAGATACAGTGTTCTGTCATTAAAGATTCATTTAGACTTATCTTAATAGGAAACAATATAACTCAACCAGACCCATAAATGACAAATTGCCCTCCCTCAAGAGAAATCTTAAGGCAAAAGACGTGACTTTCCATCATTTGATCCGGTAGTTAATTTCCGCGTAGCTGACAGCACTTCGCAGCGTTCAGAATGATGACTACTCTCGCGCTGTCCTGTCCAATATACTACAACCAACAACGTGAGTTTCAGCTGCTCAAAGAGGTGGACTGTTGACACCAGCTTGAAAGAACTGGTGACACTGATGAGGGAGCAGAAAGCAACCTGAGGGCAAAGCGCAAGCTGACACCCCGCACACCCCCCCTCACTCCCAGGTGGGATGTGTGTTATGTTCCTCAGGCACTCCTGGCTGCCCTAAAGCTAAGGGAAGGAAGAAAAATGGTTAACTTATAGAGATCACAGTCTTGCAGGACCTGAGCCTCTCTCAGTTTATAGTGATTTACAAGAAAAAAAGCATTCCTATCAATAACCTAACTTCCAGAGGGAAGTTCCCAACTGTCTTAATGCTTTGCTAGAGGGTAAAACAACCTTAACTTGACAAAGCAAGGCCTCCAGTACCTTGTAGGTCCTTTTTAGCCTATGAAGGTTCTTTTGAAAGCGTCCCTTTTCCTTCCTCCTCTAACTCCGTAGTATATAAACAGACATTCCTCACAATCCCGGGGCAGCAGCTCTTTCTGTACCTGTGCTTTAATAAAATCACCTTTTTGCACTGAACGCATCTCAAGAATTCTTTCTTGGCCATCAGCTTGGGACCTCACCTACATTCAAGAACTGTATCAATTGAACCAGGAGAGCTGATGGCTTTTGTATCAGTGATTCCATGCCACCCCCTTGTTTTTAGGAATAAACAAAAAAGTGGGGGAGAAAACGAGCTCCCCAAATTGTGTAGGTACAAATACGCCCAAGAGGGATTTCTGGCTGGCTTGAGGAATAGCAGCTTCAAGAGCCTTGAGCATCAGCGTCACTGCTTTCTTTGTAGTTCCTGCGAGGGAAGGCAGCACAGTATAGGGCAACACAAATGGAATGAGGAGTCCAGCAGACCTTCCCAGAGAGCTAACACAAGGAGATGGTCAAGGAATGTGTCCTCAGAGGCCAGTGTTTGAGTGCCAACTCCAATGCCCTCAGGTAAAAAGGCTGAACTTCTAAACCCTTTTCAATGTCTATCAAAAAGGAAAGGGAAGAAGTCATTGATTCCATCTCAAATGCTTCTTCTTAATGTTTAAATGAAGTAATGCAAGTAAAACATCCCATGCAGTGATCAGCATCTAAAACTAATAGCAGCACCAATGAGCACTTAACCATGCTAGTTATGTGATGGCATAAAAATCCCCACAGTGCGTTCATCTCAGGTTAAATTAAATGAAAATGTGCACAAAACACCTCGTTCAGCACCCAGAACACTGTAGTTCGGCCACATTTAATTCCTCACTCTGTATTTCAAAACTGGCTACATATCTGCTTAGTCCTATGATCACATCACCCATGAGTGAGACATATTTTTCAACCACATTGCAAAAGTACGTGCTTTCTTCATCAGCTAAATATGTTCTGGGATTCTAGCACTCAGACCCTGGAGTATCATGAATGTTTCCTCTGTGATGACAGCATACAGTTCAGGATTTGTTAGCTAGAGCCTCGCAGCAGGTAAAAGGAAGTTAGGTGCCATGTTTTTGGATTTCTCTGGTTTCCAACACCTTATTGGGTACTAAAGATCCCTCACATTCACCTGAACAGAGAACTTCACCCAAGAACCTACCTTGAACTCAAAGCATCTTGGGCCCCAAGCATGTGTGTGGAGGGTGGGAAAGGCATCCCCTCAAACCACCTTGGAATGCCAGGGCCAAAGGACTATGAAGTCAGTGGGCATAGAAATGGCTGACAAGTGTCAACAGAAGTGTGTAAGTAAAAGCACTCGGCAGGGGAGACACTGGGAGGGGAAGACAGATCCATTATCTATTTCTGTGTGACACTATTGACACAAACTCAGTACTCGGACAACACACATTTATTATCTTGTGGTTTCTGTGGCTCAAGGATTCCAGCATGGTATAGCTAGGTACCATGCAAGGCTGCAATCAAGTTATCAGTGGGGCCTGCGAGCTCATCCGCAGCCAGACTGGGGAAAGAAGGGTCTGCCTTCGACCGCTTGTGGTTGTTGGCAGAAGTCTGTTCATGGCAGGCTGCCTGGCTGAGGACCTTGGTCTCTTGCTGATTGGAGGCTGGAGGCTGGAGTGAATCACCTGGCAAGACAGACCTTACAGTTGTGCAAGTTTTTTCATACATCCTGCTGCAATTGCTGCATCCTATTGCTTAGGAGTACACCCCAGATTCCTTTTACACTCAGAAGAGAGTGAAAGAGTGTGAACAATGAGGGGATGTGGGGCTGTGGGGGCCACATTCAATCCCGTCCAGCACAGTCAGCACTGCTTGAGTGAAACATCATTTTATCTGTGAGCAATTCTCTTGACTGGGTTGGGAGCCTACGGGAGGATACCAAATGTGCCTGTTCCATCTGGGAGGGGAGTCTGAGGATTAAAATGAAGGGTACAGGTGAAGGATAAATCAGAGTCTCTGAAAAAAGAGATAACACTTTGTGTTTTAAAGAGGGGTATATCTCTTCTGAAAATGGATTGTCCAACCCTCTGACATGAAAAATGCCCTTGAGGCCTATTTTGTGGGGAGAAGCCAGCAGGGTCTATCTCCACTCCATTAGGATGCCTTGGCCTCGATCCTGGCCATTAACTGTAGGACCCTCAGCTAATCCATTTCTCTCAGAGTTGGCCCTCTCTGGAATGCTGTGACCCTCTGGCACAAAAAGTTGGACACCTGACCATCTGCCGTCCACCTAGGTCATGGTGGCCTCATACAGAAAGGATGAGAAGCCAGGGGGAAATTGCCAGGGAGCATCTCACACAAAACTCAGAGAAAGGTGAGACAGCAGTTATCAAATGCTAGGTATTGAAAATATTTTTTAAAGAAGAGACTGGCACAGATCTGAGCAGGAGGTCCAGAGTCTATCCATGAAGAGATGTGGGGAGAAGCTACACTTGGCTTGACCTTTACCTGGCTTGACCTTTACCTGGCTTGACCTTCACCTGGCATGAGCTTGTGAGGCTTTGCTGAACATCATCAGCCTTTTCCCCTGGAGTTCTAGTACCACTGTAGGCTCTGATATCTCCACTGGGGTCTGATGTGTGTCCCTGTGAAGAATATGTCCTCCATCAGGCCAACTCCAAGAACACTTGGGAAGATGCCCCTGGGACTCTGGACTAGGGAACAGCAGCCCTAATCTCGGCAGAGGTTTTTATCCTTCTCTATAGGGAGCGGTTGCCAGGAAAGATTCTGGCATCACCACAAGTGCCCCAAAGTGAGCTCCTTAGAGCATTAGTTCCACAAGAGGCTTGTGTGCTGGCATATTGGGGAGCACTGCACATGGCAGCTTCTGAGTGGCACCCAGAGGAGGCTCAGAGGAATCCTGAGAGTACATAATGTTACTCCACTCAGAATTTCTCCAACATACTTGTGCCTGGGGCTTTTGTTGCTAATTAGTGACAATCATTAATACTTCACAGAGTTGGTATGATTCAGAACACGTGGGAAACGTGGATGCACCCACAGACCCATTTGTTCACAGGTATTTACTGTGTGCCAGCTCTGTGCCAGTCACAGGTGTGACGGATATGGTCATAAAAAGAACAGCCAAGGTCCCTGCCCTCTAGACCTTCTATTGCAGACCAAGGAACAATGACAAGACAAATGAGTAAGAACATGCAGGGTGTCAGAGGTTAAGTCTCAGAGAAGACAAATAAAGCAAAGGAGAAGACAGGCAGATGGGAGCTGTTGAAATTTAAAATGAAATAACTGGGAGGACTTCACAAATAAGGATATATCAGTCAATACTTGAAGGAAGCGAGCCTGTGGACATCCGAAGAAAAAGCATTCTAGGCAGAAGGAACGGCAAGTGCAAAGGTCCTGAAGTACAAGTAGCCTGAGGCATGTGTAAACCTGCAAAAAGACTGGTGTAGTTGAGCAGAGGACATGAGGCATGAGGAGGAATAGATGAAGCCAGAGATCCGATGGGAACAAAATTCTATGGAATCTGATAGGTAATGGAGGTTTGTAGGTGGGGGGAGCTAACTCTAGGAGGATTTGGTAGTTATGGGGGTACAATTCCCTAGTCTGATAGATAGAGGACTAAATCTTTTAGGACCTAAGAAGTAAGAAAGGAGGCAAATCCTGTAGGGTCTGATAGTTAAGGAGAGTGGAGCAAATCCTCTAGGGTTGGATAGGCAATGGAGGTATATTGTACAGGGGCTAGTGGCTCATGTTAAGGACTTTGGGGCTGACTCTAAGGTAGGGCACTGCTGGCAGATTCTGAGCAGAGAAGACATCTGTCTGTGATCACATGGAGGGTTTCTCTGGATACAGGACTGAAAGCTGACTGAAGGAATGGCCCAGGTGGAAGCCAGCAAACCGATTTCACAGGCCACTGCTATAATCTGGGAGAGTGGATGGGGACTAGGCCAGGAGATAAGAATGCCATCACTGCTGTTCTTTACCAGAAAGAATTTTTCCCTATTTCTCCTTCAAGCTCTCTTCCAGCTTTTTCCTCTCCATAAACCACAGTCTTTAAATGTAATGCTCTGCACGAATTCTAGGCAATCCACTATTAGACATTGTTATGTTTTTTCCACCTAATTGAGCGAGTGGTTAAGAATTTAAGACATTTTACAACACTTATTAATCTATTGTCAGTGTTTAATTTTATAGACAGGAACCAGTGAAAAGCCAAGCTGTAAAATTTCACTATGGCTTCTGGCCCTTCATGTAGATCACAAGATTCACAGTGGGGAAGAAAGAGGGGGAAGGGAGGAAAATTTGGCTTCCGATGGTGGGAGATGGGAGGCTCTACAAGGGCCTGAGTATCCCTTCCAAGAGCTCCTTACATGACTGAGCCCATAGTGTTGCTTGCAGATGTGTTCGCAAAACTTTTATGATGGAGTCAGACCTAATATGCCATGAATATTGCATGATGCACTGGGATCCTATAGAGATTCTTTCATGATGGGACAGATACTGGGCAACTCTCACTCTTTTAATGTGTCTCATCCAACTGATTCAAAGTTGCACCTTGGGGAAGGTCTTGAACATCCCATACTTCTGTGCCAGAAGTGAGCTAGCGATTTATCACAAAAATACCAGGGGGCACCTGGGTGGCTCAGCGGTTGAGCGTCTGCCTTTGGCTCAGGACATGATCCTGGTCCTAGGATCGAGTCCCACATCAGGCTTCCAATGGGAAGCCTATATCTCTGCCTATATCTCTTCCTCTTTCTCTGTGTCTCTTATGAATAAATAAATAAAATCTTGAAAACAAAAAACCAGGTCTGGCTCTAATCCCAAATACATGTGTTTATTTCATATCCCCTAACATGCTAAGCAGGTTTTTCCATCCCATAGATATTTACGCATTACTTAACTGGTATCAGGTTTCAGAGATGAGCTCTCCAGTTTCAAGAAGACAATGGATTCATGAAAAACAAGCACATGATAAAGGTGATAGTAAGTTCCAGGAACATGTAGTATGGGACACAGGTGTGCGATGGTTTTACTTTGCAAGGGCAGAAACAGTCCTGGGACCAGGTAAGTTTCCCCTAAGGAAGGAACCTTGTGGGTGGATTTGTAAGATCTAACAATAGGCCCTGGGTAGGATGAATAACCACACGTCACTTTGGGTACTCAGCAGAGACTCCATTCTGAAGATGCATCCTACCCACTCCCATCCAAGTCCCCTGTGGGCATAACTGAGAACCAATAGGGCATTCTGGCTGATAATTTAGAGCTTCCCCTCCCTATGATCACAGTCTCAAGGGAAGGTACTTCTGCTTCAGCTCCAGATAACCCCAAATAAATGACAAGCTACAATGTCCTTTTGACAGGAATTTGGGTCCATATAAGAAACAATCATACAAAAAAAAAAAAAGGAAAAGAAAAGAAACAATCATACACATGGAATGGGAGATGTGGGTCACTGTGGTGTCATCTATGACACCCACATGACAAATCTCTCTTAAGAGCTGCACTGGGCTTTGCCTGAACTGCTAAACCTGCATGTCTCTTCAAGCACCTGTTTTTCTTGTCTGCCAGGGAAATTTGGAGCAAAGCTTCATGCTCCACTGTCAAAGCTCATTCTCTCTTAAGAACTTTTTCAGATACAATTAACTTTTTTCCTTCTTTTCCCCTGCCCCCAATCATTCACAAAGATTTCATCACTTAGTTATAGTCCTTTTGGTCTTAATTCACCTCTAATCTTGCTAGAAGCGAGTGGGGATTTAGGGAATTAATTCAACTGTTCCTTATCTATGAACTCATGGTGACCACTGCCCCATGGTGGAAAATCACTCTCGGTGCAGACACAGTTCAATTGAGACATGAAAACTTGTGAGAGAGGAGTCTATCAAGTAGCTCTGGGAAAACTGGCCTTTGCAGAATAATAACAGCACAGGGGAAAGCAAGTGACATGAATTCGCTTTTGAAGAAAAGATGTAAATCTACACACAATGCAATGTGAACCTCATGAAGCATGTGTATATATACAAACGTGTAGATAGTGTACTCAAGGTTAATGCAATTATGGAATATGGAATCAGTAGTGATTTCAATTTTCCTTTTACACTTCTAAATTTGCTCCTTATTTTTCTTCCCAATGAGCATAACCTTCTCATTGAAGCTCCTTCTACTTGTTCCTTCACTGAATGTTGCTTCTAGGTTTACCATATCTTGATCATTCCATGTGTAGCATTTCTCTCTATGAGCACATCATAATTATTTGTCTATTTCCATACTGGTGGACATTTAGTTTCCTACCACCTAGTGCAACAATTTTGCCATAGCTTTGCAGCCAACAGGTCCAAGTGTTTCCTTAGAGCAGATCCTAAGAAGTGGGATCACTGTGCCTCAGAGGATGAGTATCTTACAGTGTGATTCACAAACACATCTCCAAAATATATGATTCCTTATTAGCACTTGGTATAACAAAACAGCTTTTTGTTTTGTTTTGTTTTGTTTTGTTTTGTTTTGTTTTGTTTGGGGCCAATATGATTAGTGTAGAATGGTATCTCAGTACTCCTTGAATATGCAGTTCTCAGATTAAAACAGAGGTTGAATGTCTTTTCATGTGTTTTGGCTGTGGAGGTTTGCTCTGACAAATTGCTACTTTCTTTTTTTTTTTAAAGATTTTACTTATTTATTCATGATAGAGAGAGAGAGATAGAGAGAGAGAGAGAGAGAGAGAGGCAGAGGGAGAAGCAGGCTCCATGCAGGGAGCCTGACGTGGGACTCGATCCTGGGCCTCCAGGATCACGCCCTGGGCCGAAGGCAGGCACTAAACTGCTGAGCCACCCAGGGATCCCTGCTACTTTCTTTACCTGTTTATTTATACTGATTTCTAGGAATCCTCTGTTAAAAATGATGATTTATTTACAAGGTATTAATCCACCCTCTCTAGTCACATTTTGATTTGTTAATATATAGGTTTCTAACACTAAATTGTACCGTGAGGTGCATATGAGGTCATATGAGATGCCATATGAGGTCATATGAGATGCTGTGAGATGCCATATGAGGTCACAGTCAGACTGTCCATCCCACCCTGAACTGAGGTAATGTGAAGTTGAGCTTGAGTTTGCCCCCAACACCCAACACACACACACACACACACATACACACACACAGGGCATCAGGGAAGAGCCTCACATTTGCATATGAGGTCATATGAGATGCCATATGAGGTCATATGAGATGCTGTGAGATGCCATATGAGGTCACAGTCAGACTGTCCATCCCACCCTGAACTGAGGTAATGTGAAGTTGAGCTTGAGTTTGCCCCCAACACCCAACACACACACACACACACACATACACACACACAGGGCATCAGGGAAGAGCCTCACATTTGGCACCCAAGTCACAAAAATGTAAATTCTGTGAAGAAAGAATGAGCCAAGAACTTGAGCATGGCCCAGGCATCAGACAGATGTTCATCATGAGGCATTGCATTTCCTGTCTCTCATAGGAAACTCTGATTTGAATCAAATGACTGAAACCCTTTAGATTGTTCCAATGGAGGAAAACATATTCCTTGCATAAAGAGCTTTGTCTCTTGACTGTTTCAAGACAACTGCCAAGCTGCTCCTTCACTGAGGTCTTTGGGGAGTGCATTCATGGAAGACCAGACCCACTTATGAATATTTCATCTAGTTTGGAAATGGCTGGCCTCCGGGACAACTCTACAAAGACCAGTCTCTCTTCATAACTCACAATTCTATAATAACTTCTACCAGAAGCATAGCTGGAGACAGGATTCCAGTAGGAAGTTGGATTTTATTTACTCTCCTCCCCACTCTTACTGCCTGGTAAGCTGTCATTGACAGTAGCAGTGGAGTTGAAATGGCCTATATTAGGGCATGTGGGAGAGTCTGTAGAGTGCCTGCCCCTTGGGGAACCTTGTGTACCAACAGGCTTTCAGTATCAAGCATCTGTCTAATGTTTGTCAACATTATTTTTTTTAATTTTTATTTATTTATGATAGTCACAGAGAGAGAGAGAGAGAGAGAGAGGCAGAAACACAGGCAGAGGGAGAAGCAGGCTCCATGCACCAGGAGCCCGACGTGGGATTCGATCCCGGGTCTCCAGGATCGCGCCCTGGGCCAAAGGCAGGCGCCAAACCGCTGTGCCACCCAGGGATCCCATTTGTCAACATTATTAACCAAGGGCATTCTCTGTACTGGACACCATGTGAGGCATTGAGAACTGAGCTATCTTTGTGAAGACAGACAGTACTGGACATACCTGACTCTTGAGATAGGACAGCGAGGATGCAAAGGGCGTCCTGAATACCCACAAGGAGCTGGCCATGAGAGGACTAGGAGGTGGAGATTGCCAGGGAAAGGATATGGAAAGCCTGCTGTGCTTTAGGATAAGGAAGAAGGTTAGTGTCAGGGAGATAGGGAAGGATGGGGAAGACAATGGTGGGAGACACATAGGGAAGAGCCCTTGGCCATGGAAAGGTATTTGGATTTTACTTAAGTGCAGTGAGATCAGCAGAAAATGGTAATGCCTCCACCCACCTGTGTGAAGAATGTATAGGTGGGTTGGAGCGGGCAAGAGTAACCAGAAAGCTGACATACTGGTGTACAGGTGGGATGCATACGGGTATGGGCCACATCCTGAACCCAAGATGGGTTCATACCCTCTGACCAGCAGGTATCACTGGGGGTGGAGAGCCCCATGAGGGGAGCAGGCAAGATCCAGACGCTGCACCAGCTGCAGGCACTCCTCTCATTTGGAAGATAAGTAAGAAATTATAAAGACCATTTTCCCAAAGAATCAGTAGCTTCCGTTATAATGAAGGCTGAAGTCTGAATGATGTTATTCTAACTGGGGACTTTGTTTCTGTCGGTGGTTTTTAACTAATTACCATAAGTACTGTCCATTTAGAATTTCACGGCAATTCCAATCCCTATTAGTGTGTAAGCAATGCCTTATCTTTGCCGCAAGCTACTGTTTATTCATAGAATGAAACAGTACATCACAGACATTGTCATATCAAATAGATGTTTTTTGTATTACATTGTGTGCAGTATGAATGAGCCAGAAGTGATTTGCTAAATAGGAAGTGCATTTAAAAAGAATTTTGAATTTTAAAAGAAATCTACTTGCTGTTTGCTTGGGTGGGGAGTGCTTTGCCTTCCAACTTCGCTTTTATCTTTGAGTTTTTGCCGTTAGGAAGGATGAGCTGGCTAGTGGGCTAAACCTTTGTAGAGGGGCTTGTTTACAATGTCCCCAGGCCACCAGAGGGTGATGCTGTCTACTGTCTTTATGCCCGAGGGTGGGTATCTTGCCGTCTGCAAGAACCACACTACCTCCATTTCTCTACTTTTCATCAACAAAGATGTCAGCTATCTTGCATGTCAATTTGGAGCCATAAGGAAATCAAGCTGGCACATTCTGCAAAGCTTAAATGCTTGGCTGCCATTAGGATTCGGAACAGTACTTTCAGGAGCCACCAAATGGAACCACGCATCTGCAGGGACCCAGGGAAAGATCACCTCTCTCCATCTATGAGAGACACATATGGAAGCAGACAGATGTTTCTGATGGAGATGGCCAGCCTAATTTGCAGTTTCTAAATCTGCAGAGACACCATGTTCTGTCATTAAACATTCATTTAGGACCATCTTAATCGGAGACAATATAACAGAGCAATGTACCTGGGTGACAAATGGTGCTTTCTGTGCATGAAACACTAAAGTGACAGCCACTAACTTCTATCCATCTGACTCTTCTAGTAAGCACTTGTTTGAGTAAAAAAGTTCTGTTTCCTCAAAGCTCACTAAGGCACATATTTTCCATGTGTTCACCTGGAGTTGAACATGGTGCCAGAGGCAAAAGGGAACAAACTATGTGCAAGATGCAATGTGACCACTCGAGAAGCTCCCTGGAAGATATTTTGGGCATTTAAGAATAAATGGAATAAAGTCAGGGTATGTCTCAGTAAATTAGCACGCTTCTGTGTTGAATTCACTTTAAAATGAGTTACATTTTTAAACTTCTCAAATATATTTGACATTTCTCTGGATGTTATCAATGCCATTTTGAAAGCTTTCTATGTGCACTACACTTCATAAAGCTTCTTTCTTATTCAAAGACATATTTAATTAAAACCCAGTTTTATGGTGCATGCACTAATTATTACTCTTGGCTTGAAGGCTTCGACTGAACCTACTTTTAATTCTGAAACTCAAATCCTTTGCAATTATTTTGGAAGCCTGGATGTTTTCAAACTAATTCAATGGTTTGTATATAAGTTGCTCATTGATTTTTTTAATGCAAAAATAAAAATAAATAGGGTATCCAGGAAACGGTTGTAATACAGTCACATGAAGAGACTCAGCTGGCTTAGAATAGATGCCCTATACCATGAGAGGGCACTGAGTTTCAATGACAGGAACTTACACTTCTCATCTGGTCAAGTCTTATCCCTTTCACTTTCTGGAGTGCTCATTTCTCTGCCTGCCATGGTGTGTGCACAAGCCTTCATGCACTTGAATGAGGGAAGGTGGCCTGGCCTAATGTCATGTGTCACAGTTCTGGGGACTAATGAGAATCTCCTGGGGAGCCTTATAAAAACAATGCTACCAAGAATCCCCGATGGGTCTGCTCCAGCTGCGGGCACGGAATACCACCCAGCGGGGGTGCTCAAACAACTGAAATTCATTCTCTCACAGTTCCAGAGACTAGGAGTTGAAGTTCAAGGCACCAGCAGGTCTGGTTTCTCCCGAGGTCTCTCTCCTCAGTAACGGATGGTCACCGTCTCGCGGTGTCCTCACGCAGCCTTTTCTGTGCACACACATCTCTGCTGCCTCTTCCTCTTCTTGTAAAGACTCTGATCAGATTGAATCAGGAACCCATCCTAATGGCTTCATTTAACATAATTACCTCATTAAAAGCACCTTCTCCAGATACAGTCACCCTGGGGGTTAAAGCCTCAACATACAAATTTGGGAGGAACACAATTCAGTCCTTCACACCCCCAGACAAATTAAGTCAGAGTACAAATGGGGAATCATTAATGTTTTAATGACTTTCACTTTTTAATTATGGTACAGTTGACATACAATAAACTTCACATATTTAAAGCATATAATTTGACACGCTTTGACATATGCACATGCCCGCGGAACTACTATCTCCATCAAGAGAGTGAGCATGTCCATCACCTCCGAAAGTTTCATTATGCCCTCATGACACCACCACCCCCATCCTGCGTCCCCCACCCCTAGGCAACCACATATCTGCTCTTTGTTTCTCTGTTGTGTTTTATAGAGTTTTATATAATTGGAGTGTTACAGCATGCATTTTTCTGGTCCAGCGTCTCTCACCCAGCATCATTATTTTGAACTCCTCCCATGGATTGTGTATCCTCAGTTCATTCTTCTTTATTGCTGAGCAGAACTGCATTGCATGGAAGCTACTCCAGCTTTCTTTTGGGTAGTATTAGCATGGTTTATCTGTTTCTATCCTTCAGCTTTTAACTTCTGTATCTTTTCTCTTTATCCCTGGTTTTGAATAACATGATTATGATAAGCCTTAATTTAATTTCTCTAGTTAACACGCTTCTTGTGTTTCACATTTCCTTGAATTTGTTGGGCTTTTTGAATTTGCAGGTTTAGAATTTTTATCACATTTGGACAATTTTGGCCACTGTTTTTCTGAAATATTTCTTTCCTAGCAGTCCCTCTCTCTCCTCTTCCTTGGGGACCTTAGTTATACATGTAGTTGGGCCAGTTAAAGTTGCCTTTCGGCATCAGTTCCATGATGCTCTTTCTTTAATTATTTTTTCACTGTATGTGTTTCATTTTAGAATGTTTCTATTTCTTTTTAGAAAGTTTCTATTAATGTCTTCACATTCACTATTTTTTTTCTTTTGCAATGTCTAGTTGGCTATTTATCCCATCCAACGGATTTTTCATCTCAGTCATTGTTCTTTTATTCTCTAGAAATTTGATTTGAATACGTTTTTTATACCCTCTATGTCTTTACTTTGCTTCAGGAGCATAGAATGGAGTTCTTTTTTTTTTTAAGATTTTATTTATTTATTCATGAGAGAGAGAGAGAGAGAGAGGCAGAGACACAGGCAGAGGGAGAAGCAGGCTCCATGCAGGGAGACTGATGGGGGACTTAATCTGGGAACTCCAGGATCAGAAGGCAGACGCTTAACCTCTGAGCCACCTAGGTGTCCCCAAAGAATGGAATTCTAATCGTTGTTTTAATTTTCTTTGTCTGCTAAGTCTATAATCTATATTAGTTCTGGGTCAATTTCAATTGTTTTGTTTGTTTGTTTGTTTGTTTTTTCTTCCTCATGTGTCATATTTTTCCACTTTTTTCTTGGCTGGTAATTTATGATTGGATTTTAAACCTTGTAAATTTTACCCTTTTGGGTGATGGATATTTACACAGAAACAGTTCAACCCTTTATAGTCTTGCTTGTAAGATTTGTTAGGTTAGATCAGAACAGCATTTGATCTAGGACTAATTAACTACCACTACTTCATAAAGGCCCTTCTGAGTGGTTTACCCATTTTCTTTTGAATAGTGACGTTTTCCAGTCTTGCTGGTGGCAGGAGGTACTCCTGGCCCAGTTTGAGCACTCTTTTCTTTCTTTAAAATTTCCCTAAGTGTTTCTCAAGCATAGCTAGGGTGGCCTAATTGATAGTAAATGAGATTTTCCATTGGGTATTCACTTCCAGTGTGTAGGGAGGTTGCCTTTCCCAAAGGTTCTCAGCCTCTACACCATGAGCTATAATCTTTTGTAGCTTGACTGAACACTCTTAGGTCTTGTTTTAAGTTTGAGCAACTATTTGAGTCAAATGAAAGCAAAGAGGCAGACTATCTGTTGTGTGAAATGATTGTTTTTCCAATTGTCTCACTTTCATGATGCAGAAAACAAGCTCTCTGAATAGAATGGACATTCTTAGAGAAAAGTATGCTTATGTTATCCATCCTGGAGAAAACCAGGACTTTTCTGTGTTCCTATAGGGCAGCAGCTTGAGAGTTCCATAGACAAATCGTCCCCAATATGCAAAGCAGAGTTGATACCTGACTTAAAGGGGAATGAAATGTAATAGTGAATTACATGATATCTGAGCAATGCCTCAGGATACCTGATACACGCTACCCACCCCCTGCCACCCCAGACGCTTTATGGAATCAGAAGCACCTTTATATTAGAATAAACTTTAAATACATACTGCCCTATTCTCTCAAGATTCTCGAGGTGATTTCATTTGGCTAATGGAAATATAGAGGACGTTGGTACTTTAGCATCAGAACATTTATTTCTTGGAATCTTATTGGTGGACAATTTTCTGGTCACCTTCTTGGAGGATATATTCATTGCTTTCTTTATTCAACAAAAATTTATCAAGCACCCTTAGTGTTGTAGATAATTTTCTGGTCTAGAGTTAAAATAAAAACACAGTATTTGCTTTTCAGATAATCCCTTTTTTCTCTAAGGGACATCCTTATATTAGGAAGGACTTAAGGAAAACCTTGGATGCAGGCTGAAAGGATATATGTAGGGTCATCTATTAATTCCACACAAATCTACTGAATGTATGTTTCATGACAAGTGCTGGTTCTGCCCATGGAGATGGCTTCCAGTCATTCCTTCACCTTCATTCCTGTGATTCCAGTGTGTTCTGTCCCTCTCAAAAGTCGGCAATCCTTTTCAGTTCTTGGGTTTGCTATCCTCACAATGCATCTCATTGAGCTAATATGACAAATATTTCTTACTGAAATGGGTGCACAGACACAGCACTGACAGCTAGCACCACATGAAGACAGCAGCCACAAAATGAAAATGGCAGAACAGAGTCCTATTCAGCTTTGTGTGAAATATTCCAATTTACCCCATTTACAGTCTCTCACAGAAGAGGCTGGACCAGAATATTAAATGTCTATAGACATTGGAATGGTTTCTCCTAATCAAGTCAGGTAATGAATGAAGAGAATTGAAAATATTAGAATAGTTGGCTGCTTGTTACAAACAGTGAATTACCAAGCTAGAATGGGAACTATGCACTAACCACCAATTGTGAATGTGGCCTGATTGTTCTTACTTCTGGACATGGTGACGGCTAATTCAGCAGATGGATTTTTACTGACTTAATGGACCTTGGGGTTCTCTCTGCCTAATTTTTAACAATGAAGCAGTTGCCTACTATGTTCGCAGGAAGTAGGAATGATAACATGCATTGAACCTGTAAGCTTATAAACCAAGTGAAAAGGGTTAACAAACTGAAACCACATTACACAATTATTCATTCACTCATAAAATATTTGTTAAATATTTTAAGCATTCTGTGAAGTGCTATGGGAATTCTGAAGAGTCTGTCCAAGCAAAGGGCCTGTCATGTGGAAGGTGCACAATAAATATTTGCTATATGAATGAATGAGTGAATACATCTGGGATCAGAAGAGACTTTCATTTAGAGAAGGCATTTGTTATGAGTAGAGGTGTTTTCAAGAGGAAAGGCATGGGGTTGGAATAGCCAAGATTGGATTTGAGGAAAAGGAAGATGTGCAGTACTTGGAGCCTGGGTATGTGCAGGAAGAGGTGGAAAGAAATCCAGATTAAAAGGCGGGGACATCTCAAAGTAGTCCATGGTCTCCTTAAGCAAAGAAAAACCACCACGTCTTGATGAATGTGACCCAGCCAAGGTGATCCAGTCATGAGTGTTTGCTCCTCCTGAACATGCCTATTGATAGCAGAGCAATTAGTTCATGTATTAGTCAAGGTTTCCTATAGAAACAGAGTCAATAGGATATATCTATAGGAAGAGATTTATTATAAGGAATTGGTTTATGCAATTATGCACGCTGAGAAGTCTCAGGATCTGCCATCTGCAAGCTAGAGACTCAAGAACACTCATGGTGTGTTTCCAGACCAAATCAAAAGGGCTGAAAACCACAAGTGTCAAGGATAGAAGATCAGTGTCCTAACTCAAGCAATCAGGCAGGAAAAGACAAATTCTTTTTTCCTCTGCCTTTTTGTTCTTTTCCTGCCCTCAGCAGGTTTGATAACAGCCACCTGCACTGGGGAGGGCAAACTGCTCTACTGAGTCCATTGATTCAAATGCTAATTTTATCTGGAAACATCCTCACAGACACAACCAGAAATAATGTTTAGCCACATATCTAGACACCCTTTGATCCAGTCAAGTTGGCACATAAAATTAGCCATCACAGTTCATTTAGAGAAATCAACTAATTTTACAAAACAGATTTTCTCTCTAGAATTAAAGGTTAAGAACAGAACTTGATAGTCGAACAAATGGACCAATACTGCATAACCATAATCTCACCTAATGCTCACTAGATATAAACAACTACTTATCATATCTGACTTTGGGGGAATTTGGCTTAAATAGCTATTAAACCCTATGGTAGAAGATCTGTCGCTAACAAATCTACTTTCTCTTTAATTCAGAAGGAAACTATTGGCACTTATTCAGCCAAAATTCAATTCGACAAATAGTACATTCTTCTCTGACTACACAGTGTGGCCACAGTGCCAACTGCCCACCACTGGCAAGGAAAAACACTTCAACCAAAATAACCTGGTCTAGATCATTCTGATATGGGATAAAGATAAACAGCCAACACATTGACTTGGCAAAGAAGTGGCCAGCAATACTTGCAGGATTCTAGACAGTTATAAGAGCATTTATGGTACCTCCTGTTCCCATGGTAATGTCAATTTTATCTTTCTCCAGTGACTTTTACCATTCTCTCTCCCATTGCCTATTGCCTCCATAGATCATGTTTTTACTATTATAGATTGATCCTTACAGGGCTACTCCAATGTGGCTAAGGATACCATATTTTCTAGAATTTTCTCCTCTCTGAGGCTTCAATAGCCTCCAGAGAAAATGTTGGAAGCAGAGAGAACCATTCATCATTTACTAATCATGTGGAGGTAAGATCATTCTCAAGCAGCTGGTACAATCTGCAACAGCAGTAAAGATGATTTGAGATTTTAACTGCTGTGCTGGTTAAATAACATTGGATGGAGACCACAGGAGTTGGCTAAGAAAGAGAATGCAACTCAGGTGCTGTCGATTTCCCAGGTGTTGGGAGGAATTGTATAATATTGGAGCCTGTAGTGTCATCCAACTGGAAAACTGTGATGGTTGTGATGAAGGTCAACAATAGAAGTGTTCTATGTCTCGGAGGTCCCCACTCAATGGAAATGCAGAGGAGGGGCTTAGAAGCAGCTATTCCCTTAGAGGTATAATGAGATTGAGGACTCACCCTGCAGCTGCACTTGCATGGTAAGCACACTCTTTTGACTGAGTGCATGTTTATTTGGGATGTCCTTAAGGTGCTGGTGAGGATTGCAGAGGGGCTGACCAACTACCATACCATCAAGGCCATTCTCCAACCTAGATCTCTACTCTTTTGTTAAAGGTTTCCCACCAAAATATTCCTTTAGTCCTGAGAGGCCATCACTGAATTAATTGGTCCCCTCCTTCTCTCATTCTATTTCAGCTGGGATTCCATGGTCCATCATTATAAGCACTCCCTGATGCAATGAAACGCGGGGACACCTGAACCCCGATGTTTATAGCAGCAATGTCCACAATAGCCAAACTGTGGAAGGAGCCTCAGTGTCCATCGAAAGATGAATGGATAAAGAAGATGTGGTTTATGTATACAATGGAATATTACTCAGGCAGTAGAAATGACAAATACCCACCATTTGCTTCGACGTGGATGGAACTGGAGGGTATTATGCTGAGTGAACTAAGTCAATCGGAGAAGGACAAACATTGTATGTTCTCATTCATTTGGGGAATATAAATAATAGTGAAAGGGAATAGAAGGGAAGAGAGAAGAAATGGGTAGGAAATATCAGAAAGGGAGACAGAACATAAAGACTCCTAACTCTAGGAAACGAACTAGGGGTGGTGGAAGGGGAGGAGGGGGGGGTGAATGGGTGACGGGCACTGAGGGGGGCACTTGACGGGATGAGCACTGGGTGTTATTCTGTATGTTGGCAAGTTGAACACCAATAAAAAATAAATTTATTATTAAAAAAATAAGCACTCCCTGGCAAATAACTTCAACTTCCCTTAACTTCCTTCCTTGATACTCAAAACAAAATCCTACTCTGGATGATTAATTCAACCATCAATCTTCTTATTGACTGTGCCCAAGAGGCAGAAACTTGCTGGGGGTAAAAAATAAATAAATAAAAGACTGGCTGACTGGCTTACTTTAAACCCATAATTGGAAACTCCAGCTAGATAGAGTCTTGTATTGGTTCTCAGGTAAGTTCACTTGCTCTCCTAACCTCTGACACAACAATCTCCTCTCTTCACTTCTGTTCTTCAACCATAATCTTGCAGCTCTGATGTCCTTGCCTCCCAGAAGACTCCAGACAGGTACTCCTGCATCTGTCTAGGCAGAATTTAAATCCCCTTGAGCCCCCTTCCCTCTTCTTCCAAAGTGAAATATGTCCTCCACCTTTTAAAGACTTCACTCCTTAGGGTATTCTCTGTATGCTGCATCAATAATCTCTCTATTTGATCATTGCCCCATTAGCATAAAACGTGTTCTAGTTAAAATCCTTCTTAAATAATAAAGAACATTTGTCCACATCCCTCTGGGCACCCTTCATACCCAAAGACCAGTGTGGCATCTACGTGCTCTCCCCTACCTCTCACCATATGGTGCCTCCCAAGAGCTTCTCACCTGGCTTCTGCCACAGGCTCTCTCTCCAAAAACTTGTATTAAAGTTACCAAAAGCAAAGGAAAAATTTTCCTTTCTCCTTGCCTGTCTCTCAGCAGAGAGCAAACCTGTTGCTTATTTCTTCCTCCTCTATGCACTGTGTCTCAACGTGCAAATACTGCTGCCTCAGTTTTCCTCATTATTCTGATTTTTCTTTATCAGTCATCTCCGCAGGCTCCTTCTAACTATGATTTCTAAGCGTGGGCCTTTCTCGAGGTCTACTCTCTTCTTCTTTATCCATACATCCTACATCAGTGATCTCACCCCATAGCCTAAGTAATATACCTACAATACAACTCCCATTCCTCCCCCTTCCAGCCCACCCCCGGAAAAGCTCTCTGTTCTGGAAATCTCCAGAGGCATACTTCAGCCTTACTGTCTTGTGGGCATATCACACTCAAGGCTGAGGTCCTGAACCCCAGCAATCTTTTCACCTGTTCTACCCACACCCCATCTTCTCCATCTTAGTAAGTGATGTAATCATAAGTCAAATTCTGGAGCTAGAAACCCAGAGCTACCCTTGCCCTCCTGGTGCACCCCTAATTCAACTCTCTAATAAGACTTATGAGTTCCACGTCTCTGATATGTTCTTCCCCCATGACCATCACCTTGGTCCAAATCACCTCCATGACTCACCAGGCTTCTATAAAAGTTTTTATAGAAACTTTTATAGAAACATCTGCCTCCACATTTGCCTTTCCAACCTACATTCTGCCTAAAATCCCAAGTGAACATTTTAACATGCACAAACACACAAAAAAAAAACCTTTATTCCTCTGCTTTAATCCTGCAGTGACACTCATTACATTTCAAACAAAATCCAAACTTCTCCCTGACCTACAAGGTCATTGTTGGCTCATGTCCCCTGTTCAGCTCCATCCTAGGCCACACTTCCTCATGCTCACTGTGATTCTATGACACCAGATTTGTGAACTCCATAAATGTCACCTGGCTCTCACCTCTAGGAGCCCCTCCACCTGGCATCTTCCTACACTCAGCAGATGGCTGGTTTCTTGCACCACTTCTCTGCTTGGCCTTTGTTAATCACCTTCTCAGGGCTCCTGACTAAGGGTCCCTCTTCTGGTATGTTTTTTATCATTTCAACTTGTTTTCATGTTCCTCCAGAGTCCTACAGAAAATGTAATTGTACTTAGATTATGTGCTTTTGTTTATTTTCTGACTCTCCGACTCTACAGTAAGCATCCTAAGGGAAGAGATCATGTCTGCTTATTGGTCTTTGCTTCTCCAGCCCTCAGCACAGGGCCAGCACCGAGGGCATGGTTCAGGAATGTTGGACGAATAAGTCAATCTCCTGTATCTTCCATCCACCCAGGTTATGCTCTCATCTAACTATTTCTATGCTTTGTTTGGTAATTCCCTGACTCCACAGCTTGGATCCCACCACTCCCTCCAAGAATGCCTTTCCTGAATTTCCCCAGATGCCCAAAAGACACCTATTTAAGGCTCAGTCAAAAGGCCATCTCTTCCAAGAGGTGTTCTTAGATTCCCACAGCCACATTACCCAGTTTCTCTGTACTCTCCTAACTAAGCTCTCTAATTGGACTTCCCTTGTGCTGGGTCACCTACAGCACATTGTGAGCCAAGGCAAGTGGGCGGCCGCCTCCTCTGAGGGACCAAGGCTCCTGCAGACAGAGACCAGGTCACGTATTCTTCTGCACTTCAGAGTTCCTTGGCTCTATTAATTACTCAAAGGTCTGTTGAGAGAAATTCCTATTCCTGTCTCTCTTTCTTTTTAGTAGAACACGACAGAACAGAAAATATTTCAAATAAGATAACCTCCATGGTCTCCCAGATAAATACTTCATCTTATCTACTTCAACATAAATTAATATTGGGTTTTGGTGGGTCAGAAACCTGGTCTGTATCTTATCTTGTATTGTTCATGTTCTTCAGCATTTACAAAGGTCCCAAGGGCAGACAAAATGGGCACAAAAGTTACAGTCTTAGAAGTCACTTATTGATTGTTACATAGACCCTTTCCCTGACTCATTTATCCTGTCAATAAGCCAGCCCACTGGACTGGAAAAAGATGTGCAAGACACAACCCCTAATCCTGAAGGGCTTAATCTGGCAAAGTAGCAAAGTAAGAATCCAGAACTTCAGGCAGGTGTTCTCCAGTTTGAGGAAGACCCATCTACTCTCAGGTACATCAATTCCTATACCTCCAGAGATGCTGTGGGCAGACAGAGTGACAGCAGTACCAGGGATATTTCACTTTCTGTTCTTTAGTAGCTGTGTTAGATTAAATGGTAGGAATATGTATTTTTTTAACCAACAAATCAGGCAATTCCTGTTCAAAAGGCAATCTCTGGAGAATGGTGAGGTCATGAAGACTGAATTAAAGACTAACCCTCAAGTATTCTGGGTTATAATCTCATCACCTCTAGGGTAGTCCTGTGGGAAACATTTTCTCCCTATTGTGACCTAGTTTTGACACTCCCAAAGTAAAATAAGGGCACAATGTCCTATCAAAATAGGTCAAGGTGAGAGGAGTTGAGCCCTCAAATCACCAGAAAGATTAGATATTTCCACTTGTATTTTTCCAAATAAATGTTGGCCCATTTCCTGTTATTTCAATGCTCTGCAAAGCCATTGTTCTGCTTAGAAAAAAAGTAAGATTTAATCTATTTTGTAAAATAATCTGTATGTACATATGTATGTCTGTATGGATGTAAGTATCTATATCCTTTATTCTGGAATATACACCCAGGTGTTTACAAATATTTATTTTCAACAGAAGAGAAATCCAGAACTGCAGAAACTCATTAATCCCTTTTGATTGCTCATAGGATCCACATCTTTGAGTGCCCTACTAGTCTAGCTAGCTGTTACTTGGTGTCAATACACCAATAGAAGTTGCTGTGCATTGTTAACTTGACCTTGAATGCAAACCAGCCAGAGACACAAAAAGCTGGCTGTGGTCATTTGTGGCTGGTGCATTCACGTTGCCATAGTGTCAGTGAGCACATCTGTTTCCAGCTGAGCTGCTTTTGTTTAAGCTTCAAGCCTTCCTTTCTCCTGTTTGAAAACAGTTACCAGGAGGCAAAATGATTCAAAGTGACATCTGGGCCCCTCTCGGCATGTGCATGGTAATTCCCTTCCTTCCATCCTGTAATTAAGTCAATTAGATCCCTAAGTCTTCTATGAGGGGGTTTCCAGGAATACTTGCTCAGTGACACAGACACCATCCCCAAATATCATCAGTCCCCTCAAAGCACCACCTCCTACATGCCTGCCTTTCCTCTACTTTTGTCAGTGGAGCAAGACATAAAACCAAGCTTGGCAGTTGAAATTCCTTCCAAATATTGACCTGTTGGGTAAAGAAGGGAGACACAGTATATAATCTCAGGCCCCAACTCTAAGTGGAGGGACCTCTGGATGGTCTACCACTGATGCTTTCTCAGGTGTGGTCAATCTAAAAGGACCATTTTCTAGATGCTATTTATTAACTGAAATATTGACAGACTTAGCACAATGCTTTAAACATGAAGCTGGATTTGGGTCTCTATATGCCCAAATATCAGGAAATTAGTTTAACCAATGTACTTTCTTGGTACATACACCACACACTGTGTTAGTCAGTTTGGGCTGCTGTAACAAAAATACCATAAACCCGGTGTCTTAACAAACACTTATTTCTCACAGTCTGGAGGCTGGGAGTCCAAGTCAAGGTGAAAGGCGGATTCCGGGCCCTCATTCTGTTTCATAGACGGCATCTTCTCATTATGCCCTCACGTGAAGGGGTGAGGGAGGTCTCAGGGGTCTCTGATAAGAGCACTACCTCCATTCATGAGGTCTCCGTCTTTACAACCTAATTGCACCCCAAAGGCCCTACCTTGTAAAACCATCACACTGGGGGTTAGAATCTCAATTTGGGGGACTTGGAGGGAGTACATAAATATTCAGCCCCTAACAAACTCTAAAAGGCAAACAGACAAGTAAAAATTTTTTTGTTTACATTTTCTTGATGAAAATGGGAATTGCATCTATGTTTCATTTAGAGGGCACAGGCATGTTGGACAAGCCTCACACGTAGTTTGGGAAGTCGCCAATTACACAGAAAACCTGCTTTAACATCCTAAATTCCATTTCCCCAAATACTCATTTCCTGAAATTCTAAAGAGAGTTCTTCAAGGAAATGATCCATAATTTCCTATTAGTGCACATCTGTATCCTTTCCAATAAAACAACCTGTCCTTGCAAATAGCACTACTAAGACCCATCCATCAATTAACAAATGTACTTACTGAGACAGGGGTCACATAGAGGGAGTCATCCTCAGTGTTATTCTGTCCTGGGCTCATTCAGAAATCCAAACCTCTAAATCAAGAGAACTTTGGAGACACACACACACACACACACACACACATATACGTGCATACACGCTTGTTGCTATTTAAATAATCTAATTCAGACTGATTTATCTACCAACATAATTGATTCTAAATCCCTGTTGATCTTGGGTCATCAAGACAATTAAAGTCAAGCATGGTGATGCCATTCAAAATCAGTACAGAAAAATCCTTTTCAGAGTCAAACTTCTTGTTTCTGGCAGTGGCAAACCCAGATGGAGGATGAAAAGTTGCAGGAAAAGGAAAAACCAAGATTCATTTCCTTTTCCTTTCATAAGTTAATGTTAGCTGAAGGTTCTGACTGATATGAGTTCTGAGTAGATTTAGGGATCCCATTGGCTCATCAGCTTGTAGGATCAAACATCCAGTTGGTAATGACATTTGCTGAAGTCACAAACACAAGTGACTCCAAACGAATTCAGTCCCTTCAGACCTGGCACTTTGTCCCAAGGTCTATGTTAGCTACATGGCTAGACAACCCAGACCAGAAAAGTGCTGCACACTTGGTAGGGATTCCATAGATGCCCAGTCAACTTAATGAACTATTTCAATAGATATCAAGGAGGGCTGCTTTTTGCAAAATATTATAATATGCATCAAATTCATTCATCTATACATCATTTAAAAACTGAAAATAGGGGATCCCTGGGTACCTCAGCAGTTTGGCGCCTACCTTCAGCCTGGGGCATGGTCCTGGAGTCCCAGGATTGAGTTCCAAGTTGGGCTCCCTGCATGGAGCCTGCTTCTCCCTCTACCTGTGTCTCTGCCTCTCTCTTTCTCTCTCATAAATAAATAAATCTTTAAAAAAACTAAAACTAAAAACTGAAAATAACTAGATTACCTACTATGTACTGAGTACTTTCTCAGCCCTGAGGATGGGGTCTCTAGGGCTCTGTGTAAGTGAATAAAGGGGCCCAACAAATGACCCCTTTGTCCTCTGACCAAGTTTGGAAGTGCAAAGATATAGACACAGGATTAGGCAGATGAAGATAAAAATGTCATCATCCTTGTCGATTGAGGTTGGTTTGGAGAAGTGCTTCTTTAATGAGCTTTACAATACTGAACCCAGAATGAGGCAGAATCAAGCATCCAGCATCAGGTATGTATGAAATGCAAGCACACAGCCCCCTGCAGGGCAGAAACCTTGCAGTTGAGCCTATACAAGAAGGCAGACCCCCAAATGAGAAAATTTGCAAGACTAGTCCCCTCCCCAAACTCACTAACTAGAGAAGTCACCCACCAAGTAAGTGAGAGGCCAGAATGCCATCCTGTTGGATTTCCTTTCACATTGAAAAATAAAGACAGAGCAAGGAGATTTCCTCACCCCTTATCTATATACAGTGAACAAAACAACCCAGGGGCATTGACAGTGTGCAGGGAATTCTAACAGCCGAGGGGTGCCAACAAACAAGCAAATAAATGAACTTGGATGTTTCAGAAAGGAATGATTGCAATAAGGAGGTAGAACAGGGCAATGTGATATACTGTAGGAGTAGGGTGGGCATGGGGAGGGAGTATCAATGTGGACAAGGCAGCTATGGGACTGCCTGCCCAGCCTTCATTCCAATGGAGCAGATAGACACTAAGCAAATGATTTTATAGCTTACTGCATCATTATAACTAAGATAAGTAGTATAATGTAAAAATGCATGGTTTTAATCAAGACTTTAATAGGATGAGGGACAGTGGACTGAAGTCAGAGACAGTCTCCAGGACTGGGGAGCTCTAGAGGACCCCTCTCTTCTATACCTAGGACTTGATCACTTTCTTCAAATACACAGTTCACCAAAAATGGAACCACCATTTTAAAAGATGCTTTTTAAAGAGGAAATTCTATAAACATCAGGAGAAAGATGTTAATACCTTTTTGATTTTCTAAGCCCATCCACGTGAAGCTGAACATAGAGCTATTTCTGCTGCTCCCACCAGGCCCCCACCTCACTCACACACCCTATAATTTACAGCAAGCCATTAATCCCACTATTCTTCCCACAGCACCTTGAGAGGGGATGGGATGGAGAGCATAGCTGAGCATATATGTGGCTCAGGGAACTTGCACACCACAGAGCTCCCAGTGAGATACCTCCTCCAGCTGCAGGGGACTTTTCTCCCCAGAAGAGTTTCGTAGAGAGAACAAATCACTGCCAATGGAACAGGAACAGTGTGTGATGAATTTTCCAGCTGATGTAAGAGCTATTTCCTCAATAATTCTTCTCTAAACATTGTTGTTTCCTCCAGATACCTTAAGCCCCTAAGCATGAGTTGTTTTTCAATCATGGGCCTGCAAGTAGCTTCTTGCCTCTGAACACTTCTGTTTTTGGCTGCTGTAAGAGAGGTTTGGAAAGATCTTTCTCTTTTATTGTTTAAACTCCAAGGCCACATAGGCCAAAAGAAGAGTACTTTTCAGATTATTCTCTCCCCAGGAAGAGCAGCTGGAAGTCCCTTGACGGCTGCATAGCAGGTGCAACTCTTCCTTCTCCCCAGACCCCACTGTTTTAAGCCACAGTGTGCCTGTAAATGAGTGGAAAATACTCTCTTCCTTTTTTTTCAACATGCAAATATTCACTGGGTATATTAGTTTCCAGTGGCTGCTGTGACAAATTAGCACAGACATGGTGGCTTAAAACAACACACATTTATTCCCTCATAGTTCTGGAGGCCAGAAGTCCACAATAATAATTTCAGTCCACTTGTAGGACTAAAATCAGAGTCTTTCTGGAGGCTCTAGGAAAGAATCCTTTTCCTTGCTGCTTCTTGCTTCTGCAGGTCACCTGCTTTCCTTGGCTTATAGCCCCATCCTCATAAATTTCCCACCTCTTACATTGCTTTTCACATATCCCTCTGCCCACTTCTCACAAGAATCCTTGGGATTACATGAGGACCCACCCACCTAAGCCAGGATAATCTCAATTTTTTATTGAAGTATAATTAACATACCGTGTTCCATTAGTTTCGGGAGTGCAATTCCATACATTACTCAGTCCTCATCATGATAAGTCCCCATCTAAGTTTAATCCCATCTGCAAAGTTTCTCTGTCATGTCAGGTAACATACTTATACGTTTTAGAGATTGGGACCTGATACCTCTGGGGGCCATCTTTTAGCCAATCACCCTAAGCAGGTAGACACTGCATACCTTTCAATCACACAGCATCTGAAACTTCTCACTAGGTTTGTGGAAACACTCACCTAGAGACACAGAGCCAGCCTTCCACCCTAGAGAATAAAAATTTCGGTGTCACAGTCCTTGCTTTCCTGTCCTTTGGTTCTAGGACTTTAGCATAGAACTCAGGCTTAAGCAGACAAATGCACACTCAGGTTTAAGTCTGACAGCTGATCATACAAAGAAGCAGGGACATGGGGGAATTGATTACTGCACAAGGGAATTGGGCAGCAGCTACAGTGCATTTTAAGTGGCCTTTGGCAGGGGTTCTAACAGAACAGCCATGGAGCAGGATTGGTGTGTCAATCGTACAAGAACAGTTATGGGATGTGATTTCACTGTGTAGCTAACAAACTGGTTCTCTGGCTGTCCCAAAGGCCTTTGGGGTAGGCAATGTCTTTGGATAAACTCATTTTCTACTAAATTGGCCAAAGGCTTTTTTTCTGTTGCTTGAGATTGCGAAACATGGCTGGTACATGCCATGTGGGACAGCTCCTGTTTTCCTAGAATTGCTGCTAAGACCTCAAAGGTGAATAAAGGACACTCCAACACACCTAAAGAGAGCCGAGAAGCCATAAAGAAGCATTGCCTGAGATTACTCAGGCATAAGCAGCAGTGCTTCTCAGATCAGATGCCACACCATCAGATTATCAGGTGAGGATCAGGGAGTGGGAACATGAGACTAAGCTAAGAGGTCATATCCTCCCCTTTCCATGGGGATGGGAGCTTTAACCTCTTCTCCCTAAAACCACATGGGGAGGTGGTTTTAGAAGAATCACTTACAGACAATAGGAGGTCCATGTGCCTTGGTTGGCTTGGAGCAGATCCCCTTGCTGCCCCAGAGTTATTACTAGTAGCATCCCACTGAATCTCCTAAGTATGCAGGTTTGCACAATTGATTTTGTAGTCACTTATTTACCAAACACTTGCTTCTTCCCTGATTGAATCCTCCTGAGCTGTAAGACCTGCAGTCCCACTGTAGTACTAGGGCACATCATCATAAGAAGACCCTTGTGGGAATATGGCAAAAGTCCTTGGCATTTTGGAGAGGAAGCTCATGTGGACATAGATTCATGCCCATATTGTACCTGAAGGTGGAAAGCTTGCAAATAAATAATAAATAAATAAATAAATAAATAAATAAATAAATAACTCCAGCCAGACAAAATGGAAGTGGTGTGCAATGGGCCTGTGAAGGTAGCAGGAACAGCCCCCACTTTATCCTGATCTCCCACAGCCCTCAGAATGCACAGAAAAAAAAACTTCTGGACTTCTTGTGTTTTTATGTGAAGGATTATGAAGGTTCAAGGAGGGGGCCGGAGTTATGGAGATGCTGCATGTGCAGAAGGGAGAGATATGGAAAGTGGACCCTCCCTTTTGAGTCATCCTCAGTAATGGCGGTCTTTACAGTAAGAATGAACACTACACTCCAAGAAAACCACACTCAGCCTCTGCCTGGAGACAATCAGCTGCCACGAACTCTGACAGAAGCATTTCAGGACCAGAGACAGATCACCCAGCTCACCCGTGGCTCTTTGCGTTAGGTGGTCACAGTTTTTCTATTTTACTTTATTTATTTATTTTTTTACATTTTTTAGTTTAAATTCAATTTGTCATATAGTATAACACCCAGTGCTCATCCCATCAAGTGCCCTCCTCATTTAGATCCCTGACTCCATATGTATTAGAGCTTAGAGAAGTGCAAGAGGTAGGAGCAACCTCCGTACCCACCCAACCCCCATCCTCACAGGCATAGCCATCTGTTGAATTCCTCAGGTGAGCATCTGGCCCCCATGCAGTCAGGAAGAGTTTTGAAACATTTACAAAAAAATAATAATTTTAAATGGGACTGGATTGATTTTAATAACTGACAGTAACTAAAGAGCAATTAAATCTGCCAAGACATCATTAAGTAACAGGGAAGGAGGGTTTGACATAGCATGGTTAATGAAGGAAATCGGGGGGAAAAAATCCCTGTAAAGTTGAGACAGCTCAATAAACCAAGTTCAGGTTCATGGCAAGCATCTTTTGTTCTTGCCTGCCTAGCATTCTCTGCCCCCTGGTTTTCCACTGGAGAAATATGCTTCCCCCATTCTTAGTCTATGCAGTGGGGTAGGGGTCGTCCATGGTGCACCTTCCTCCCACCTCCACATCTCTTAGCCTCACTATAGGAGTAGACATGTGACCTAGGCTTCCTGGTTAGAGTGAATGTCAAAACTTCTCCTGGAACTGAACTGGAAAAAAAGGAAAGAGAGAAAGAAGAAAGAAAGAAAGAAAAAGAAGAAAGAAAGAAAGAAAGAAAGAAAGAAAGAAAGAAAGAAAGAAAGGAAAGAAAGAAAGAAAGAAAGAAAGAAAAGGAGGAGGAGGAGGAGGAGGAGGAAGGAAGGAAGGAAGGAAGGAAGGAAGGAAGGAAGGAAGGAAAGAAAGAAAGAAAGAAAGAAAGAAAGAAAGAAAGAAAGAAAGAAAAAGCAGTCATCTTTTCATTATGGTGGCTCAGCTGACAAAATGGTCAGCCTGAAACTATTGTTCCTTATCTTTCTACCACAAGTGAAAAGCTTGGCTAAGAAAGATGCCAGCACAGTGAAAAGAGGAGCAAAGAGATGCAGACCACCTGGATCGAGCTGTGCCTGAATCTAGATACCCTACCTTTTCAGGTTTGTGTGTCAATAAATTCACCTCAATTAAGACATTTCAAAATGGGTTTATGTCACTGTCATGGAAAAATCTTGCCTAAAACAAGTGTTCAAGAAGATGGGAAAGGAGGATGTACCAGTCAGGTCCTAGCAGGAAACAAATGTCAAGGGATAGATTAAGGTAAAGGAACCAATGAGAAACTGCAAACTGCCCAAGGACTAGTAAAGGGAGGCCAACAAGAGTGTACCAACCACAGGTTTGTGTTGACCAGACCCCCATGGGAAGAGTTGCTCTGGGAAAGGGGTTACCTGGTGGAATTCACACCCATTTCCAGAACTACAGTGATGATGAAGCAGGAGCGAGAGGTGGGAAATATATCTGATCTTTCATCTTTGTCTTCCTGCAAGTACCTCCCACTGGCCAAACCCAGAGGGAAGGAAACCAGAGTAGTGCACCCTTGTTCAGAAAAATAGCAAGTTTGAGAGAGTCCTCACTGCATCTGGGGATTTTGAGCCTAGACTGAATCCCCCACAAGAATGAAATGCCATGCCTGCATCACGGAAGGTAAATCTTGAGTTATTTTCCACTGAGTCAAGGCTGGTTTACTCTATGCCTTTGCCCATGTTGTCCTTCTTCCACTGGATTCCACCCTTTCTTCAAAGCCTGAAGCCCCATCTCGTCCATAAACCTGGTCTGGAACTCCCCCACCCTGCAGAGTCCACTCTGCCGTAGCTTCACTGCCTCTAATGCCATTCACCTGTCTGGGGAATGTGTTTGGAAATCCATCACAGCATCATCAGGTCAGTGCTCATGCCTCAGATTCAGTCACTTGACTTCTTATTTCTAGTTTCCTTAGGGAGAATTCGTACCATCACCATCTCCCAGAAGGGCTGGGTCTCACCCCCTCCTACCTCCTGCACATACATCAGCTCCCTCATCCCTGTTCATGTGCCATACGCTGGAGTGCCAACCGCCGGCACCTGATGCATATTTATGGGCTGAAGCGGTTTTTCCTCTGGCAGGGCAGGGAGGGCGTCATTGCTAAGTAAGTCCAGAGTCCTAGAACCACAATGTCTGTAAGATATCTTTTTGAAGAGCAGCTTTAAATGAGAAAAACGGATGAATCCACACAAGAAGAACTATTCCAAGTTAGACGCATGCTCCAAGCCAGTCTAGGGTGCTGAGTTTATGGGGGAACCAGAAGATCTCAAAGCTTCATAAAAACTCACCAACTAACATCGCATGTCCCTTTACAATCTTACTGAAGCTGTTTTATCTGTGCTTCTGCCTTTGCTAACTGTTCAAAGAGCTAGTCAACCTTGCAGCCTTTGGAATGAAAAGTTTCATGGAGCTTCTCACCTGCTGTGAGAAGCACTGCTTCCTTTTGTGTTACTTGATCTTAGTTCCTATCATCATCTCCACCCCACGACCCATGGCAGAGCAAGGGAGCCCCTGATGGGCCCGCCGCTGCCTTCCTGATGGGGGCAGATTCCACTGTGACCCAACCAGAGCCCACACTCCACCATGTAAGTCACACTTGGAAGCTCAGGGGCCTGGACCTGAGAGAGCAAGGAAGAGCCACACACTGATGCTGCACCACCTTCATCCGCAGAAAAGCGCTGATCCCCCCAAGCCCAGGTGGCAGATGTCCTTCCTGATCACACTCACGGGCTCTGTTCAATTCTCAGAAGAGCTCTCATTTTCTATCCACTGATTTCAGCATTATTTTCTCCCAGCATTGCAAGTCATGGCTCTCGGAGGCCGCTGGCATGTTAATAGGCTGGTTATATGGAAATTGGGTAATATTGCTGTGTTCCTGGCTGCTGCAGGCCAGCGCCCATGGGGAGCCTTTGGTTGGGAATCAAACACATCACCTTCAAATGTCATTACTTAACTCACAACCCAATCTAACGCCACTCTTGTTTCCAGAAATGTCGTAAATAACAATTTGATTCTCAAGAAAGAATATTCCTAGCAAGTTCATATTTAAGTATTTTTTAAATGTGTAATGAAAATCAAAGAATTAGGGGAAATATTTCTTTAAAAATGGATCTAAACTAAAAATAAGTGTGGGGGGGAAATTCTGCATGAAACTGAACAGTTCTCCTGGAGAAGAAAGTATGCTGATTAGTGGAAGGTGCTCCTCATTAACAAGGGTGACACCAATGCAAGGATGTCACACCAGAAAGGATTTTGATGAGAGAAATTAAAGCCATATCTCAAAGGAGGTCCAGAGCTCCCCTAGGTACTTACCGACAGAATAGACAAAACTACAAATGACATCTCTGCAAAAGCATTGGCCCCACCTATTTAGCTGAGACCAGTTAACCAGACCCACTGAGCTGAAAGGCAGAGAAACTGCTAGGACAATGAAATGAGGTGATCTGATGAATACCCTTTAAATCTGCTGGTTTGGATCACAGAGAAGAGGTCGCAGTTTACAGTGCAAACAAATATCCACACAAGAGTGAATTCTCTCTATTTCAAAGTCAGCAAGAGACAGACTTCCCCTGGGTCACATGGCTCTAAGCTCTGTGCACACACCACTTGGGAAGATGTCACCTCCATGCTGAGTTAATTTCCTGAGCTCCATGGGCACAGTTCATCTGGATCCAGCCTCCCTGGCTTGTCTTAATTTTATTTGTTTCTCCCTCAAAAGAACTTTGCTGTTTACTCAATTCCAAATCAGATACTCTCAGTCTTCAATGATAAGGTCATCGGGCAACATGCTCTTCCATTACAAGATGTCAGAGCCAGATGCATGTGCCCCTGAGTCCACTTCAGATTCCCCCAACTGTGAATGTGCAAAACAAGGAGCAAGCATCCAGTATTCCAGAACTTGCCAACCACAAGCATCGCCTTGTTTATGTGCTAATAACCCCAGTGACCCTGAACTACAATGGCATAAGATGAGATTCCACACTGCTCAGGTCGATGAGAAACTCACTGCACATGAAAATTCTGTCCTTACCATCCCAGAGAGGGAACTACAAATCTAAACACTCATGCTGAGTAGGGCACCATCTAAACCCAATTACATGCTGCAATTGAAGCTCAACATAACATGAACAAGGAGAAAACTTCAAACAATTTAAAAGTTTTATTTCAACAGCTTTTGCAGTCCACTTTCTTCAATGCAATTTAGTCCATAAAGACTAAACACCTACTGTGTGCCAGGATGAATTTTCAGGCTCAGTCTTGAAGAAGTTTGCAATGTAAAGGGACAGACCAGTGTATTTGTAACCTGCCACACTATTCGCCAATGCAGTCAGCAAGAAATGCAATGAGCTTGAGGTTTCATCTACTTCCCTCCAACTGCCTTCTCTAAGTTAAGGAAACTAGGAAGTAGAGACATACCTGAAAGTAGATAACAAGAGGAAAAGAGAGTATATGTGCCTGAATAAACTATACACTGCACAAATGACATCACATACCTCATATTTTGTCCCTCAACAGAGCCAAGAGATGATTGTCTCAATTCTATTGAGATATGGTAAGCATTGGACTGGTGAAGTCTATAAAGGGTCTAGCATATCACCTGTATTAAATTTCTATTTCTCTATAACAATTTGCCACCAACATAGGGCCTTAAAAACCACACTCATTTATTGTGTTATGGTTTCTGCAGGCAGGAAATTTGACACAGTGTGGCTGGGTTCTCTTCTCAGGGTTTCTAACCAGGCTGTAATCAAGGTGTTGGCAGACTGTTTTCTCATCCAGAGGCTTCACTGAGAAAGGGTGGACTTTCAAGCTCCCTTGGCTTGTTGGCAGAATGCATTTCCTGGAGGTTGCAGAGCCCATGGCAGCTTGCTTTTTGAAGCCAACAAGAGAAAAAAAGAGTCTCTGTTTTTTGGAACCTCTGACTTCAAGGAATGCCTAGGCTATATTTTAAAGGGCTCATCCACTTGGGTCAGGTCCACCCAGAATCATATCCCTTTTGTTTAACTCAAAGTCAACTGATTAGGGCCTTAATCAAATCTTCTCTCCTTTGCCATACAACAACACCTAGAAATGACATCCATCATATTCACAGGTCCAACCCATAGTTCCAGGTAGGGACCATACAGGGTGTCATTCTCACAGAGGGTATCTAAGAAGAGTGCCAGGCACACACACAAAACCTCAGACTATGGTCACTAAGGTCACTATGCTTGCCCATGTCTTCAACAACACCATTAACTCTGCTATATACATATTAGGAAACTGAGGTTTGATGTGTTAAGTAAACTGCTCAAATCTTAGAGCTAACAGGTAGCAAAGCCAGGATTTGAACCTAAGCCTTCTCATTCCAAATTGCATGTTTTCTCTCATGCAATAACCTGCCTAAGGGGCCCACTGAAAACCAGACAGGATAATTGTCTGTGTGTTAGCCTCATTTTCTGCCCTCCTCAGGTGAAGACAGAAAGACATATAGCATTGAACTCTTCCCCCACCGCTACTTTTCACCTACTTTTGCTGTGATAACTCCAAATTTGTTCAGCTTAGGGCAGATATTTATACTTATGAACGGTAAGCCCTCTCCCCAGGCCTAAGGATGTATCATGCTTGCTCTAAGCCAACCATGGGACTCCAGCTCCTCCTTGCCCACTGGGTCTGGCGACTTAAGAGAAGGTCTATTTGGGGCTATTTGGAAAGGTGTCCCTCCTGACAAAGGAGAGAGGGAAAATTTCCTTTGTTCTTTTTCTTCCTACTCCCTGCTCCTTGATGAACACAATTGCATGAGGTTTCAATGCTTGTAACTGGGCTGCCATCTTAAAATTATAGCAAAGTTCAAAAATTAAAAGAAAAAACCATTGGCCCAGAGCCCTGACCTCACCAAGCACTGATATGACCCTGACATTGACTTCTGCCAGACTTCTTGTTAGCTGGGACCAGTGTGCACATGGCCTAAGCACAGTTGACACAGCCGCAGGAAGTTTCAAGTGATAAAATATGAGAGGGAAGGGAAGAAGGAAAAGAGAGATAAAGAGAAAGAGAGGGGTGAGAGAGAGAGAGAAGGAGAGATATATAAGAATTCATTGTAAAAATGCTATAGGAAATCCAAATACTTGCTAGGATGTGAGGAAATACATTTATCCTTCCATCACAAAGACCAATATGCCTACAGCTCAACAGGTACGGGTTTTGGAGCTGGACAAAATAAGACAGGGCCACCTTAGGTTAGTTCTTATATTCTGGAAACCTCTCTTACATTTTCATAATGTCTTTAAGGTTTCAAAGAAAATATTTCTTAATCAGCTGAGCAAAGCCTTCAGGAATCTGGAGAACATTTCTGGGACTTACATACACTTGCCACTAACTTCCCTGATATGGTTATATTAGAATCAATGTCTAAAAATAAAGGAATATGATTTGAGTCAAAGAATTTTCCTATCAGCTGACAAAACTTCCAGCTAACCACTATCTAACTTCTGTGCCTAGGAAAACATGCTCCCTCCTCCACTCGTCCCTCCCTACATTGTCTCTTGCACTGGTGCCATTAACTGGGGCCTCCATTATGAGGCATCTGAAAGGCTAAGAGACAAAGAGGAGGCAGAGAATCAGCTCTTTACTGCTTTTTGTGCCTTAAGCATGAGCCAAACCCAACTATCTAATGAGGAAAGTAGAGAAGGAAACCAGGACCACTACAGCTGGTTGTTGGTACTGTCTATTGTGCTAGGATAAAGTCCAGAATTCATAAGAATTCCTCTGTCTGAACATAAGGCTCAAGAGTAGGGGCAATAGACAGCCTCCTTTCTTGATCCAAAAGAACAGGTAATTTGGGACTAAGCATGAACTAAGCCTAAGGAAATCAATGCATTAGCATCCAATTTGACTCTTCTGCAAGTATAATTTCCTATGTCCCAGAATGAGCCAACATTCTCTTTATCAAGCATACGACCATGATCAAATATGCAACATGCCATACTAGGTGGGGTAAAGGCCATAGTCATGGGTCCCATCATCAAGAAGCTTACATTGTAGTGGGGAGGCAAGATGCTTTTGTGAAAAATTATATAATAAGAGAATCAAATGTCAGTTCCAGACAATGAGAGGAGAGATAACTTAAGACAAGACATGATTAATTGCTAAGTGAATTGTTCAGACAGTAAAGACAAGAGGCCAGAGTGGAGAATGATTGCTTCAGTCTAGGGTAATCAAGGGAGGTTGTATCATCCTACAGTTAGGAATGTGGAGACAAGACAAGGATAGTGAGTGGATAAGTTTAGTATCTGTTCCTCAAGAGGAGATAGTGAAAATAAGGCTGGAAAATAAGATGGAAGATAGAGTATGATGGACTTCTCAGTCAGAAGGACATTTTGTTCTAAGAAATCCCCCCTCTAAATGGCAAATAGTATTGTGAGGAAAATGGGAGAGGGAAAGTGGGGGAATGACAGTGATTTCCAGGGCTATAACCCACGATCCTACACAATGAATCCTAACTCCATGACTAGTGCCTACTTGGACCATACTGAATACTGGACCATGAAAAGGAAGAAAGCCTGGCTGTGCTTGCTTTAAGGATGTTCTTCATGAGATGAAGTAGAAAGTGTAAAACTTCTACTTCTGGGATGAAGAAGTAGTCTTCAGTGTTCTCTTCTATAAACATTGACAATCCTGGATAAAATATATAAGGCAAATGTTTCCAGGACTGGAAAATAGTAAAGGAATGAAATCTCTGAGAAAGGAAAACATGAGGTGTACCTGACATTCATCCTAGCTCTCTTTTTGGGAGCAAGGCAGAGCACAATGGCCCCACTAAGGTGAAGAGGAAGAGATTAGAGTTTGGTGCCACTGAAGCACCTGGAATTTATAAGGCAGAATAGTGGAGAGGAGGGAGCTATAATGGAGGTAAAGAAGGGATTCCCATGGTTCATTGGCCAATGGCTGGGTATAACCACATGGGATGATACCCTATAATAGCTTCTATAAGGTTGAGAACATAGCAATACTAGAAATCTCACAGTTCATGGAAGAGTCCTCATTAATCCACTGGAGTATCAGTTTGGACCCCTGAAAAGGTACACATTAAGAGTCAGAACCATGACCCAGAGTAGGAGCTACCCTAGATATCCCTCCCCACCCCCACATAGAAAAAATAAACCCTACAATGAAACAGAACTAAGGAGAGCAGCCTATAAATTTACCATCAGACTAAACAAGGCTCAGCACTCTTTAAAGGAAGACAATGTAATACAAACTCTTTATAATATATCACACAAAATCTACAGCACCGTAAACATTACTAGTCATTTGCAAAACCAGGAAAATTTTATTCATAATCAAGAAGAAAATATTCAGTGGAAACACTCCCTTGATGACAAGGATGTTGGAATTGGCAAAGATTGAAAGTAGCTATGATAAATATCAAAGAAAATGAAATAATTAAAAAGAACCAAATAGAAATTCTGGAACTAAAAACTATAATATCTAAAATTTTAAGAAAATACTGAATGAGCCTAACAGAGATTGAAGACAGAAAAAGAAGGTGTCAGAGAATTTTAAAAGAAATGGAATTTATTCAAGTTGAGGATAGGAAGATAAAAATGAGTTTAAAATTTTTGAAGGAAGCCGCAACAACCTGTGGGATAATTTCAGGTGATCTCACATAGGTCCTAAAAGGAAAGGAGAAAGAGAAAATGGGACAGAGAAAATATTTTAGAACATAAGGATCAAAATGTTCACATATTTGGCAACAAGAACAGCAACAACAATTAACTGACAAATTCAATAAGCACAGCAACCCCCAAGTAGGATAAATACAAAGACAACCGTGCCTAGATACATCATGATCAAACTGCTCAAAACCAAAATTAGAGGAAAAAAATCTTAAAAGTGGCCAACTAAGCAGCATATTACACACAGCATATTAAACGATATGAATGATGGCTGACTTATCAGAAAGAATGAGGGCCAGAAAACAATGGCATTGCAATTTTGAAGGACTAAAGGAAAACAATTGTCAATGCAGCATTCTATATCTAGAGAAAATATCTTTCAAAAATGAGGGTGAATTTTTTTTTTTTTGAAAAAGGTGAGAAAATATGTCACCATCTGAACTGCACTATAAGAAATACTAAATAAACTGTTTTAAGCTCAAGGGAGATGGTGCCAGATAGAAACATGTATCCACAGAAAGGAATACAGAACACAGAAGAAGGTAAGCATGTGACTACATATTTAAAACATATAGCTTCTTTCTTCTATTAGTTTCCTTAAAAGGCAAATTATTGTTTAAAGGAAAACGGTGTTACTATGACAGAGAAGTAGAATTTATTATAACAATAGGACAAAGAAAAAGATGGGAAAATAAATTATATTTTTGTAAAGTTCTTATATTTTTCAAGAGTGAAATGGTGAAGTATCTAAGTGGAAAGAAAGTACAAGCGCACCTCAGAGATGCTATGGGTTCAGATTCTTATCACCACAATAAAGTGAATATAAGAATAAAGCAAGTCAAATGAATCTTTTGTTTCCCAGTGCACATAAAAGTTCTGTGTACACTATACTGTAATCTACTAAGTGTACACTAGCAGTATGTCTAAAACAATAATTTACATACCTTGATTAAAAATACCTTATTATGAAAAATGCTAACCATCACCTGGACTTCCAAGGAGTCATAATCACTGACCACGGATCACTATAATATAACATAAAAATAATGGAAAAGTTTAAAACACTGTGATAATTACCAAAATGTGTCACAGAGACATGAAGCAACAAATGCTCACTTTACAAATGTTGGGTAAACAGCACCAATAAACTTGCTTGATGCAAGGTTGCCACAAAACTTCAGTTTGTTAGAAATCAAATATGCAAAGTGAAATAAAGAGCAATAAAATGAAGTATGCCTATAGTAAGTTAAGGATGCACATTGCAGTCTTAGAACAACTTCTACAAATAGTAAAAATGAAACTCCAAAAGAAGAAATGAAATTGAATATAAAAGTCCTAATATATTATTATCCTGATTTTTTTGCTATTGAGACTGAATTTGTCCCTCAATATCTGTCCTCCACTATAACAGGTTCTCTATTTGTCAAGTAGCTGCCCAGAGAAAAGGCTACAGTCTCTTTTGCAGTTTTATATGACTATCTGACTAAATCATTGCCAATATAATATGAACAGAAGTGATAAGTGTGCAACATCTGTGTTCTTTCCTTAAAATATAGGACAATACTGAAGGCATGGAAGATTATCAATATATAAAAATCCTGAGGCCCTGCATAGCTTTTCAGAAGATAAGGATCATATCCCCTTGGAAATCTACATGAGGGCAAAACAGACTTTTATTTTGTTGAAGTTGTTATTTTGTGTCCCTGTTACATGTAGCCAATCTTAAATTCTAATTATAGCAGTTCTTATACATAAAATATAGAATTTGGAATATAAAAGATGCACAGAGCATTTAAAGCTATACAACAATAAGAACAAATAAACAAAAAGTTATACAACAAATATTATCTAACATGGGTTAGATGTGGTGGTAGCCATGGGGTGTACAGAAATACCCTGGTGAACAAGATAAGCCTTCTCCTCATCTGCATAGGATACATAACCTTGAAGTATCATCTGTCTTTTGTTTAAAACACTCTTACACTGGCACTCTCCATATCTTCACCAAGCTTTTACTCTCTGACTTCCTACAATCAGACTCCCCCTCTGTTTTCCTAAACTTGCTCTTTTCAAAGCCACTAAAAATAAATCCAGCAATATTCTTCTTCCAGTAGTTGCAGAGCAGCTTCTATCAGACAGACCCTTCCATCAACAACAGCCATAGATTTTGGAAGACACTAGAGAGTGGCCACAAACTGGAAGAGCCTGGAAGGGAGTCATTACTAGAAAGAAGGGAATTGTACTGGGGAGGTTTTCTTTTCCCTGACATCAGGACCTCATCAGAGATACCAGGTGGGTAAAACCCAGAAAGGAACCAACACCCAGTAGCCTTGAAAAGCCAGAGGAAGAGTTCAAAGCAATATCATCACTTAGGTGGAAGAGGGGACACCTGAATGAAGAAAGCAACAAAAATTAGCAAAATATTCTGCATATAAATACTGCCAAAATCTTTGGATGACTCTGAGCTGTGTGGTGTGCATCTCCAAGCAGCCAGCTAAGTTCAGCTAAGATTGAGCAGAGATTTAACCTATAGTTCACCACAAGGAAAAAGAAATTGAGTGATAATGAAAATGTAATGTGACAGGATTTGTGGGATGCTGCTAAAGGAAGCATAAGGAAATGCATAGCTTTAAATACTTATGTTAGAAAGGGAAAAGGCCCAAAATCAATGGTATAAAGTTCAACCTAAAAATACCAGTAAAAGAAGAAGAAAGTAAATGAAAAGAAAAAATATGAGCAGAAACCATTAAAATAGAAAACAATAAAACAGAAAAAACAATGAAGGTTTTGAAAAAATCAAGAAAATCTGAAGCTAGCTAATCAAGAAAAAAGATATATAATACAAATTAATATTAGGATCACAAGAGGGCAGAATATTACAAACCTTACAGACATTAGAGAAATGGCAAAAGAGTACTAAGAACTTTTGCTGATAAATTTAACAACTTAGGTTAAATGAACACATTTCTTGAAGCATACAACTTATCAAAACTGATATAAGATGAAACAGAAAGCCCAAATACTGCAGTTATCTATTAATAAGTGTATTTCATTTTCAATAATCTTCTGACAGGTAAAACTTAAGGCCAGATGGTGACATTGGTGAATTACATCAAGCATTCAAGGTAAAAACCATGCCAATCCTCCATTAACCCATCCAGAACATATGGAAGTAAGAAATATACCCCAATTTGTTTTATGATGGCATCATAGCTAAGATACTGAAATACTAAAAAACTATTTAAAAAAAAAGAAAGAAAAAAAAGAAAGAAAAAGCACTTTTTAGTAAATGTAAGTCAGCAACATATATATATAAATATATATAAAAATGCATTAGGTTATAATAAGACTTGAAGTTGATTTAATATTCCCTATTAATACAATTAAATCAGATGTCCATTTAAATAAATTCACAAAAATGCCTGACAAAATTTAACACCAATTAATGCTAAAACTCACCAAATTAGAATTTGAAGATTTCTAAATCTGAAAAGGATAATATACAAACCAAACAAAATGAAAAAACCTAAAGTCAATTCCATACTCAATGCTATATTATTCACTGCTTCCCTCCCAAGATGAGAACAGGGCAGGGTGTTCACTCTTGTCTTCTGTATTCCATATTTGTAGGATCCTACATATGGCAATGAGTCAAGAAAACAAAGGCACAAATGTTAGGAAGGAAGGAGAACAACTATCTCTGCTCATAGGTGGCATGACTTTTTAAATAGAAGATACTAAGAAATTTCAAGCAACTTCCATAATCAATAAGTAAATATATCAATGTCACAGGAGGAAAGCTCAACACACACCAACCAATTATACTTTTATAAACTAGAAATGAACAATTGAAAATGAAATGAACAATTGAAAACTTAATTTAAAATCAATTCAATTTTTAATAGATTGAGAAATTATAAAATAGTACAGCATAAATTTAATAAAAGATGTGCAAGAACTCCACACAGAAAACTACAAAACATTACTAAAAGTAATGAAGGAAGATCTAAGTAAATAGAGATGGCCACAGACTGGATGACCTAATATTGTTAAGATCTTAATTCTCTCAGAATCGATCTGTAAGACTCAATTTAATCACAATCTAAATTCCAGCGGGCATTTATGTAAGATTTCTTGAGCTGAATCTGAAATTTATATGAAAATGCAAAGGACATAGAAAAGCCAAAAGAATCTCAGGGAAAAAAAAAAAACACACAACAAAGTTAGAGGAGTTAGAATACCTAATTTCAAGGTCATGTGATATTGGCATAAGAATAGACATTAGATCAATGAAGCAGAATATAAAGTCTAGTCTATACTTATATGTTTTTGGTCAACTGGTATCTATGCAAAACATCAAGGTAATTCAATGGGGAAACTATACCGCTTTTGACAAATGGTTCTGAAACAATGAGATATCAACTCTGTAAAATGTGAATCTTGATATTTATCTTATACCCTATGCAAAATTTCATCTGAGCTTCATAATAGACCAAAACATAAAACTTAAAACTATAAAGTTGCCAGAAGAAAAACTTGTAGGAGAAAATTATGTTACTTGGGGGTAACATTTTCTTAGAGATATATAGATAGCAATAACCATAAAAGAAAAACAGACCAATTACACTTCATCAATACTTAAAATTCTTTATTATAAAAGGACTCAATAGAGAAGGCTCGGTGGATCAGTGGTTGAGCGTCTGCCTTTGACTCAGGTCGTGATCCCAGAGTCCCGGGATAGAGTCCCACATTGGGCTTCCTGCAGGGAGCCTGCCTCTCCCTCTGCCTATGTCTCTGCCTTTCTCTCTGTGTCTCTCATGAATAAATAAATAAAACATTTTTTAAAAAAACAAAAAATAAAAAGATTCAATGAATAAAATAAATGTCAAGCCATGGAAAGGAAAAACTGCATTATAGAATATAGTAAGAACTCCTATTCAAAAGCAAAAGGAAAAAAATAAAATAATTCAATTCAAATGAAACAAACCTTTGAATAAACATTTCACAAATGAAGTATGGATTGTCAATAAGCATAGGAAAAAAGGCCCAACATCATTAGTAATCATATCCTATCAATGAAACCAAAGTCACAGTGTGATAGAACTTCACACTCACCAGAATGGTTCTAATGGCTGAGTAATATTCCACTATATATGTGTATATATACACCACATCTTCTTTATCCATTCATCTGTCGAAGGACATCATGGCTTCTTCCACAGTTTGGGCTATTGTGGACATCGCTGCCATGAACATTGGGGTGCAGGTGTCCCGTCGTTTCACTGCATCTGTATCTTTGAGGTAAATATTCAGTAGTGCAATTCCTGGGTTGTAAGGTAGCTCTATTTTTAACTTCCTGAGGACCCTACACACTGTTTTCCAGAGTGGCTGCACCAGCTTGCATTCCCACCAACAGTGCAGGAGAGTTCCCCCTTCTCCACATCCTCTCCAAAATTTATTGTTTCCTGTCTTGTTAATTTTTGCTATTCTCACTGGTGTGAGGTGGTAGCTCATTGTGGTTTTGATTTGTATTTCCCTGATGGCAAGTGATATGGAGCATTTTCTCCATATGCTTGTTGGACATGTGTAGGTCTTCTTTGGTGAAATTTCTGTTCATGTCTTCTGCCAATTTCATGATTGGGTTGTTTGTTTCTTGGGTGTTGAGTTTCATAAGTTCTTTATAGATCTTGCATACTAGCCCTTTATCTGATATGTCATTTGCAAATATCTTCTCCTATTCTGTAGTTGTCTTAGTTTTGTTGACTGTTTCTTTTGCTGTGCAGAAGCTTTAATGCCATGGACTTTCTTCACAGAGTTGGAACAAATAATCTTAAGATTTGTATGGAATCATTAAAGACCCCCCAAATAGCCAGAGGAATATTGAAAAAGAAAACCAATGCTGGGGGCATCACAATACCAGATTTCAAGCTGTATTATAAAGCTGTGATCATCAAGACAGTATGGTACTAGCACAAAAAGAGACACATAGATCAATGGAACAGAATAGAAAACACAGAAATGGGCGCTCAGCTCTATGGTCAACTCATCTTCAACAAAGCAGGAAAGAATATCCAGTGGAAAAAGGACAATCTCTTCAATAAATGGTGCTGGGAAAATTGGAGAGCCATGTGCAAAATAATGAAACTAGACCATTCTCTTAAACCATACACAAAGATAAACTCAAAAAGGTTGAAAGATCTAAATGTGAGACAAAACCCCATCAAAATCCTAGAGGAGAACACAGGCAACACCCTTTTTGAACTTGGCCACAGTAACTTCTTGCAAGATACATCTATGAAGGCAAGGGAAACAAAGGCAAAAATGAACTATTGTGACTTAACACATTTGAATTATGTCCTTTATAATATTATAAAACAGCTTTATTCATAATTGCCCAAACTTGGAGGCAACCAAGGTGTGCTTCAGTAGGCCAATGGATAAATAAACCATAGTCCATCCAGACAATGGACTATGATTCACTAGTAAAAAGAAATGAGCTACCAAGCCATGAAAAGATATGGAGGAACATTAAAAGTATATCACTAAGTGAAAGAAGCCAATCTGAAGGCCACCTAACTTCATGACATTCTGGAAAAGGCAGAACTATAGAGACAGTAAAGAGATCCATGATTGCCATGGTTTAGAGCGAGGAGGGATGGATAGGAAGAGGACAGGGGACTCTGAGGGCAGTGAACTGTTCTGTGTGATTCTACAATGATAGGTTCATGTTATTACACATGTGTCTCAGTCCCTTCCCTGACCCTTGTCCTGTCACTTCTTGCTCCTGCCACACTGGGCTCCCACCCCGTGCCACACACACCCATAAGATCCTCTCTCAGGAGCACCAGCCTTGAAGCTCTCTCTGCTAAGAGCACTATCTTGGCCCAGATGGCCTGCTCCCTACACCATACCCCTCTCTTTACCTTTTTCGCAATTTATTTTATAAAGTAGCTCATTGATCTGGGTTCTCCCTGATGCAGACACTAGGAGGAGACTGAGCAAGCAGGGTTATATTAAGAGAAATGTCTGTGGAAGAAACTGGGGGCAGCCCAAAAATGCTGGGAGAGTGGAGGACTCACATGCGGGTCTGACCTGGTAGAGGGGAACAGGGTGAATGTGGGCCTGGAGTTCTCTGGTAGTTTCAGCGGAACTGTTGGAGGGAGAATCCATGAGCCGAAGTCAAAGGGGGCAGAGGAAGGAGTCCCGTGTCTGCCAGCAACGGGGTCTATGTGAGCACCCCTTGCCACACTCAGTCCTTGGCGGGGAGCAGTCCACAGGCAATGTGACCTGGGAGCAAATGTGGTGATGGCTTTTAGAGCATGGCAGGTGGGCCCTGGTCAGTCATGCTTCCTGCAGCACAAAGAGCCTGGGGAAGGAATATGCCCAGGCAGCCACTGTGCCTGGCATTTCAAATCCATTCACGCTGTAGCTGCTGCCTCCTCTCTGGAAGGAAGTCAACGCAAGGGAGCTGTCTTGTTTACTCTCTAATCCCAACACCTAGAATAACGCCAGACACATAGTAGATGCTCAGTTAAATTTCTTGAAAGAATGAATGAACAAATGCAGGAAGGCTTCCTTTCTCCCTTCTTCTGGATCCACAGAACTCTTTGTACTCCTTCCCTTCTCATACAGTTTTACCACGTGTTTCTTCTATTGCCAACTTCTGTGTGAATATCACGTGGGCCCCGGCCACATGTACTCAGCTCCATCATGGTGCCAGATACCTCTCAGAGAGTGAGTAAAGGTCTGCTTAATAAATCTGCTGTCCCTTGTTTGGTTCTCAGGATACCTATGTGAACAGAAGCAGGACTAGGTTGCCCATTTTGCAAGTAGGAAGTGGAGAATGAAGTTATTGATCACTTTCTAAATGCCGTGGCTTACGCAACTTATCCAATGTAACCTGTACAGTCTCAAGGCATTAATCTCCCTCCATTCCTTACCCCATTCAACAGATGGGTCAACTGACACTTAGGAAGTGACAGATTCCAGAGACCATAAAGCTTTCCATGGCCAGGCACAGACCCTCCACTGCTCCTTGCCCTGGGGTTCTTGCCAGCACCCGTAGGAAGGCATCTCCATAGAGCTGAGACTGCAGATCTCACCCTGGTTATAACACTCACCCATGAGCCATCATCCTCCCTTAGATACTCACTTGCCTTGAAATGCAGAACCACAAAGGTATGCAAGTGAACAGGTTAATATTAGGACAATGCCTTGGAACCCCACAATGAGAGCTGCTCAGAAAGTCTGGCTATGATTGTTCATTAGTATTAATAATAAAGTCAAAGGAAGTGGAGTAAGGACGCCCAGCGCTTTGCAGATTGATGGATCACCATGTCCCTGTGCTATTTGCTAATGCCATTACATTTACAGCTTAATCTTCCTGTAACCATTTTTCAATAATCAGGAAAGCTAAATTAAGAGAAATGCAGCTCCTCGCTATTAAGCACAGCATCTTGCTTACCCTGCTTTTAGCAAAGCTTATCGACTCGGGGGAGTGAGTTCTAAGCTGCCTCTTTGTTGCTCAGGCTGCAGTTTTTGATGGTGTCAGGACCTTTGTGTTTGTCCTCCCAGTACACAAATTCTGACCACGCTAGAGAAAGCTCATGGATGCTGAAACTGATCCACAGTTGGTACCACAAGGACCATGTCTCTCGGGGGTGGGGGGAAGGTGAGGGACTCCTTACCATAAGTTCATGCTTACATCTGAAATGACAAAAGCCTCATGAGTCACCACCAATGTTGTGTCAAAAATTCAGAATAACAAGTTTTGCCAGATGTGAACACACGTCTGCTCCTTTCAAGCATTTTGTGGGGTAATGCAAGTTTGACACAACAAAGTACTGACGCAGCCCCTTGAGCTTTTGTGGAAATGCCCTTGCAGGAATAGACAATTTTAACTAAAGGATAACACGCTTGGGATTTGTTTGGGATTAGCTTACTTCCATTCAAGCCTTTAGTAGGGCATAGAAAAGATGGGCAATACCTCACACACATCTGTGATTGCATAAGAGATCTTTTAAAGATAATGCCATACAAAGAATGCAGAAACAAATTAAGGAGGCTTACGAGCTATGCATCAGAGACAGCAGCACCATCTGCTTTAAGTAACATTTATTCCCCCCCCAAAAAAATATGTTCTAAAACTGAATAATGTCCATGTAGTCTAAATATTTGCTCTCTATGAGTATCCTGGGAATGAAATGCAAAAGTCCTGAGAACTAGAAGACATTACAAAATATTGAAATGGAAAGAAACAAAGTTATTTTACTATGCAATGTGTTCAATTGCTATGTAAATGTGGGAGCATTATTATTTATTGCTTTTTCAGCTCTGACAGTTGGAAATATTGCAGAATCAAAAGACATCTGTTGAGTGTAGCACGAGTATCTGCAAAACAGCGATCAGGGCTGAATGGTGTTATTTCTGGACTCCTGGGTGCAGGTGTGAAGTCACAGCGAGAAATAAATTGCACTGAGCTCTTTGCAGCCACTTACTTGGTACAAGTTAAACACTCCAAGAGGCTGTTCCGGGATGTGATGCAATACCCTCATGCTGGAGCTCCTTTTCCCCTGATTTGATTCAGAAGGTCAGACTCGGCCCATCAACTAAGCCATCCCACAGCAGTATTCAGGGTGATGGTAACGGCACAGGCTTTGGAGCTGACAGGCCTGGGTGCAAACCTCACCTCTGTGACTCTGGCTGTGGGACTTTGGAGAAGTTGTATGACTCCACCAGATCCCAGTTTTCATTGGTAAAATGGGAAGAATGGCATTCCCTGTGCCTAGCACTGTTAGGAGAATGGACTTACCTCATAGGCACCTCAATGCTTCATGCGCTGGTTACCAAGACCTCTGTTAAAAGAACGGACTAAAAAAAAAAAAAGAAAAAGAAAAAGAACAGACTTACCTCATAGGCACCTCAATGCTTCAGGCACTGGTTACCAGGACCCCTGGTAAGAGAATGGACTTACCTCATAGGTACCTCAATGCTTCCTGTGCCGGTTACCAGAACCCCTCTGACCTTGCTCTGCTTCCGTGGTTGAAGTCATAGTTCTAATGGGGTCCTAGAGGGCTTATATAATACATCTGAGACATCTTTGCTAGCACACTTTTAAATTTTATTGACAGGTGGTACAGAGCATGCAGCGAAGAGATATGACTCATTAACTTGTGGCTGGGCCTTTTGAATTTTATCCTGCAGTGTCTCTGGTCTTATAATCCGAAGGCCTTGTTTTATCCTTTGATATTTCAAATCTGCCAGGAGCACTGGCACGAAGCCGCAAACACCAGATCTTAAATATTCCAAAAAATGCTTTCCTACCTTTTCAAGTTCGCTCAGTACACCTGACAGGGAGCAGACTTTAATGAGCATCAAAAGAACATCCGTACGTACCGCCTGACCACTCAAAACCATTCTTGCCATCCTTTTTCCAAGACTGCAAAAAAGCTTTCTGCTTGCCAAGAATTCATTGCAATATTCTTTTTTTAATAAACCAGATTTCTCCCCAACAAATATCTAGCATACCTCAACACTTAGAAAATATTTATTTCGGAAATGCTTATTTTAGGAAATGCTTACTGTGTACCCAGCATGATGTTAGTATTTTGGTTACTGTTATCATTGTTACAGATTCTTTATTAATGATCCCAAAATTATACCAGTTAGCACACTGGTCACTTAACTGGCCAGTGAAGTGTGTGATTCCTGGGCTCTGGTCCCTAGGAATAGTATATTTATTCTCACAGTTTCTTGATTGAAGATGAGAAAAGAATAGCTTAAGTATGAAATGTTTAATAATGTGCTCAAGTTCTTGAGAAAATACCAGCACACATTAAAAAGCACAATCCTGGCTAAATATTGCCTTTATTTTTCCTCTGGGTTAAATGATGCCTGTCAGTTTAAAGGTTCTCAAGGTGGGCATTAGAGCCCAGCACTGACAAGCATCATCCCAGGGTGTCATGGGAATGCAAGTGTGACACGGGCCACAGAGCAGCGGGACAGGGCATGGTATGAATCACAGGGAGATGTGTCCCTCCCTTCATCAGCTGCATGCTGGAGGCAGCCACGTAGAACCAAAGCGAGAGGCCTGCTCCATACAGCACGTTTCCCACCCAGTGGGTACAGCTATGCACAGGACAGGAAGCTTCTGTGCAGCAGAGGCGCTAGAGGGAGTGTTCCAAGTGTTTCTGGAGCTAAACAACAAGGCTGACAGTAGCATCAGGAATGAGGAGAAAGGTCTGCTGTTGCAGAAAGACCAGGAACCAAGGAGAGTCCTTAGAGACATGGGCTCACGGAGGATGGGAGCTGAGACCGGCCCATGGCTGTGGAGGGAAGGTTCCAGGGCACAGTAGCCTGTTTATACAGAGGGAGTGAGCCTCCGCTCTTCCCCACAGGAAGAAAAAGATTGTGTTGGGGTAACGTGAAATGTCTCGAGGTGGAAACACGAAGACAAGCAGATAGAGGAGGGCTCCACCAGGGCTCACCCGAAGCACCCCCTCCCGGCCCACAGAGGCTGGATGAGAGGGAGTGACAAATGCACAGAGGGAGCATAGGAAAGCAGATGGATGGCGATACAGTCGGGCACTCTGAGCTTCCAGGCAGCTCAAACAGTGAGGCAAGGACACTCCCCTTCTGGCACGTGGAGCCACTCTTTACCGAGAACTTCACGCAGGTGGGCATCAAGCGTGGACTTTGTCCATGTGATCGATGGCTCAGTTCCCAGTGACCACAGCCAGCTTCCACAGCACCGCAGGAGCCTCCTTATGAGGCAGGAATTGCAGGCAGAGCAGACTTCAAACACTGTCTTCAGGGCAGCCCACCCCTGCCCTGTCTCCAGACAAGCAGCTGTGACCATTCTCCCCCTTGCTCCCCATGGAGGAACACCCAAACACACGAGGAGCTTGTATTTCCAGAAGCAGCGTTACCACTCTACCTCCACCAGCTGCAGGATTCTCAGAGGAGCTGGTGATGGTGCTGGCAACTCAGGGAAAACAAAAGTCACTGTAAAGAGAGAGGATGAAGTTCATCCTCGAGCTAAAACGTCGAGCAGCCCCCAAGGCGGAGGTTGAGAAGCTCTATGTGGCACCTGATGCCCCCAAGGCAAAGCATGATGCAGAGGCAGGAGGGAGGTGAGCTGCTGTGGATGCTGCAGGGGTGGGAGCATGGGGGACCTGCCAAAGCAAGACGGGATCCAGGTGTGCCCGGTACAAAGACTCTTACGTGACACCCAGAGAAGGGTTTCCACAGTTTGCTGCTGAGAAGTGTTGGACACTGATGACAGAGCCTTCTGTGCACCTGCCTTTCTGTGTGTCCGTCACACAGCCTCCCACCTGGGCGGCATTTGATAAACATCGGTGCACGAGTTCTATGACAAGACCCTGTCCCAGCTCAGTGACTTAACTTATCTCTTCCTTAAAAAGAACCGTCGTGCAGGTTGCTGGAAGATTAAGTGAAATTGAATTCCTGTTTCACACCAGGCTCTACGCCAGCTGGTGGTCAATCAGTGGTGGGCATTTTCTTCTCTGTTCTCCTTCTGTCTTCTTCCCGTGCTGCTCTCTCCAGCATAAAGTTCCTCCCTGGGGGCTGTTAAGTCAGGCATGTGGAGCAGTCAAACCCTCCTCCCAATTTCAGCAACGCCCACTTGGCCAGGATGACCGGGCAGGCCAGCAGCGCTTTGGTTCTGTGATGAGGTTCACTCCTATTCCCAGCTCTGAGTGTAACATCCGTACACAGTGACTGTGTGGACATCAGGATGGCTCTGCGAATAGGCCGGCTTTTCTCGCGCAGCCACCCAGGGCTCTGTGCTCATCCTGGCCCAATGCTCTGCTGTCATGGTCTTCAAATTCCTAGGAAACTTTTACCAAATGACCCTGCATGCTCATTTTGTACTGGGCCCCACAGGTTACAGGATACCCGTGAGGTATTTTATTCTCCAGTTTCCACAGCTGGGAAAAGCAAAGTCAGCGAAGGTAGCCCCAGAGCCCGATGATTAAACCACGTGCCTTGGACTCAGACGTACAAGTTCTTTTAAATTGTGGTAAAATACACAAAACATAAAAAGGATCATTTTAACTCTCTTAAAGTGAGAAATTCAGGGTCATTTACTAAATCCATTGTATTGTGCGACCATCACCATCTCGTTCCCAAATATTTCCACCACCCCAAAAGGAAATTCTGTGCCACTTAACTATCACTCCCCACCCCTAACCCCCCAGCTGTGAGCAACCACTAATCTACTTTGTGTCTCTATGGATTTACCACTTTGGGACATTTCCTTTAACTGGAATCATACAATACACAGCCTTCTTTGAACTTTTGGTCCCATATTTAACTCATTTATAAAATAAAACAGAGATAATAGCCTCTAACTCTAAGCGTTGATGTGAAGACTCAGTGAGAAACTCCTTATCTTACCTGCACCACTTCATATTATCTGTTGGCTGCTGTCACTGTTGTCACAGTGAGGGTGACAGTGTTCAGCATGACTGTGCTGTGAGCTATCGATGATCACACAACTAGCAAATGCCAACACTGAACCCTGAACTCTGATTCTCATTCCAAATCCTATGCTTTCTGTAATCTCCGTGTCACCGGGGTAGGTTTTCCAGAGGAGCGAGGATGGGGAGCAGGTTAAGGCAATGCAGCCAGGGAAAAATGAAGAGACATGTCTGGAGCAAGAAAAGATGGGGCAGGGGGTGGAAGTAGATGAGCTGGGTCAGTTGGTTGGGGCGGCACCCTGGGACTTCTAGTACCTGTCCTTGGAGTCTGGACCACACCGCAGGGGGCCTTGCAGCTCCCCTGGAGGTCTCATTCAAAGGATCCAGACCCTGCTCTGCAGACATTTTAGCTGGAAAGAAGGATTGTGCAGGATGAGAGAATGTAAGCTGAGCCAGTATGGAGTCCTGGGGAAGTGCTGGGCCCTGGGCACATGTTCTTCTGTATCACAGATTTGTGTGTCTTAAAATAACCACAATGCTGTGCAGGAATCCCATTGTGGGAACCTTCCAGCATTTGCAAACAACAGCTCATTACGCTTCCCCCTTTGTGTACCTGTCTGTGTGTTAAATGAAACAGGCATGGTTTGATACCTGCAACCCGCCCCCTGGATTTCTTTCTTTCGTCTCCTCCCATGGCAGGGCACAGAGTGTGGCATTGTCTACACCCCACAGTGGGCCTGGATCAGTGGCCAGCTTCTGAATACAAGGGAAAGAGGCCTGCACAATGGGCCTTACCCTGGCTGCACAGCTCCTGCCAAGAAGATAGGTATTTATCACAATTTTTGAGATGAGTCTGGGCAGGAGATGGAGATATCTTTGGGAACAAAGATACCCCTTTTATGCAATCACAGTGTCCCGTAGGAAAGTCCATTCTGACCAAGTTGGAGCTCTCACTAGTCCTTGAGCTTGAGAAGTGGACTTTTCTCTCCAGAATAGCCAGATGGCCACGGTGCAATCTCTAGGACAACCGAGGAGAGACTCCAATCTGAAAACAGTGTTGTACAAGGAAGGACATGTGGACAGAGAGGACATGGAAACATGTCTCTCCACAGAGCTTGGGTCTGCGGGGCAAAAAACACTTTTGCTCTCCTTGGAACAGGATGACCAGATAGGGAGCAAACATCGCTCTGCTGGCATGATTTTATTGCTGGTACTCTGTTTACAGGAGGCTGTCTCTATGAACTCCAGCCCTCCCATTCCAGCTCTGCCACTTCCTGGCTTCAGGATCCTCGGCAAATTGTTTACCTTCTCTGAACCTCAATATTTTCACCTGTGAAATGGCTATAAAGTCATGGAGGCCATGGATTTCTTGTGAATATTTACTTGATGTTCTTGATGCAAGGCACTCAGCGCACGCCAGTGGACAGTGAGCACTAGGTGGCTGGCCGTAGCAAGACATGCGGAGACTCCTCTTATTTTGTCTTACGTAGCTGTTCTTGAATCTCTGATAATCATGTACACTACTGTATTTTGTTTTCTGAAATGGATGTCCGTTTGCTCATTTTCCTTTTCTGTTGTTTTAGGTATGTTCCCAGAAATCAACTTTTAAGATATTACTTTCTTTTGCTCTAAGCCAAATTTTGACTCCTTCACAGTTATTGAAATTACATTTTTTTCCATTTCTACCATCTTGATGTTTCTAGCTCCCTCTTGAAATCTGCTGTATTTGGTTCATTTCTTTTATTTCACATTTTTATTTGAGAGGTTTAGAATAGCTACACTCTATTTCTGGTAAAAGAGTAATTGCCTTTAAACTTTTTGCCAAACATAATTATATATGCTTTTCTTTTTCCTGTAAATTTCCAAAATTAATTCTATAACCTCTTTACCATAAAGACAAGACTTTTTAGCACAATTCTTTCTACAGTCCCTCTCCTGGTAAATAATCTACATTATTTAAGCTCTTCCAGGCTTTAACTCCAGGTCAATGTTTTCCCTTTTATGGCTTTTTTTATCTTGTGCTTTACTCAAAATAAAGACAACATGGTTTCTGTCTTCATCACCTTCCACTTTCTCTTGTGTTGTGTGCCTCCCATGTCCTGGGGTCCAACTTTTGCTTTGCTGGTGTGCATGCTCCTAGTGAACTTCCTTTCAGGAACAACTTGCAAAAACTCTAATTTTAAAAAAATCTACATGTTTGTGGAAATTGTTCTGTTCTCTTTCTTAACTATTTGGCTTAAAACATAATTTTAACTTAAAATCCTTTTCCCTTAGAACTTTGGAGTTATTGTCTCTATTGTCTTCTTTGTTATTACTCCAGTATAGTTAACACACAGTGTTATATTAGTTTCAGGTGTACAATATAGTGATTTGAGAATCCTCTCATTTCTCAGTGCTCATCATGACAAGCACTCTTTAACCCCCTTCACCTATTTCACCTATCTCCCCCATCCTCCTCCCCTCTGGTGACTACCAGTTTGTTCCCTGTATTTAAGAATCTAGTTTGTTTGTTTGTTTTAATTGTTTTTTGTTTGTTTATCTTTCTTTCTTTGTTCTTGCAAATGACATATCTGATAAGGGGTTAATAACCAAACTACATAAAGAACTTATGCAACTCAACACCAGAAAAACAAATAAATCCCATTGTCTTTCAGAATTTTAGTTAAAAATGATAAATCAGATGCCAGGTTAATCCTTGCTGTTTTGAAAATAGCCCTCTTTTCTACCATACATTTTTAGGATTCACTTACTTTTTTTAAACTTAGATTTCAGATAGTTTAGTTGTATTTAAGGCTGTGTAAATTGTCTTTTTTTTTTTTAGATTTTATTTATTTATTCATGAGAGACAGAGAGACAGAGAGAGAGAGAGGCAGAGACACAGGCAGAGGGAGAAGCAGGCTCCATGCAGGGAGCCCAGTGTGGGACTGGATCCCGGGACTCCAGGGTCACTCCCTGGGCCAAAGGCAGGCGCTAAACCACTGAGCCACCCAGGGATCCCCCAGTTGTTCTTGTTTTTGCTTAATATTCAATGGTTTCTTTAGATTTAAACCTTTCTTAAAATTAGGCTACTTCCTTCTATGTAATTTTTTTTTAAGATTTATTTATTTGCTTTAAGGACAGAGAACTTATAAGCAGGGAGAAGGGAAGGAGGAGAGAGAGAATCTCAAGCAGTATCCCTGATGAGCATGGAGACTCAGAGCTTGATCTCATAATACTGAAATCATGACTTAAGCTGAAATCAAGAGTCAGACACTCAACCCACTGAGTCACCAGATGGCCTTCTTCTGTTGTCTTTTAATCAAGTTTTTCCCTACTCTTTTCTCTCTCATCTCTTTCTAGATTAGGTATTATTAGGTAATTATTTTATTTCTTGAATCAATCATCCATGTCTCTTCATTTTTCCCCTACTATTTCTCATCATATTCCTGCTCTGTATGAGAGCAGACTGCCTTACCCTGTCTTCCAAATCAGTGAGTCAGCTCTGAGCCACTTTTATTCTGTCTCGCAGCTATCTATAAAATATTCCTTTTATAAATCTTATTTAGAGCTCTTTGCTATTTTCACTCTTACTTCATAATAGCTTCTTGTTTAGGGGTACAATAATATGTCCATGTTCATAGTAGGAAAACTCAATGTCAAAAAGACATCAATTCTTCTTCAACAGATTTATAGATGCAATGCATTTCCTATTCAAATTCTAACAGAGAGTCTATGGAAACTGACAAATGGATTTTAAAATGTTTGTGGAAGGGCAAAAGACCAAGAACACCAGTAAGAATAAGGACAGAAATGGAAGACCTACACCACCAGCTGTCAGCACTTGCCATAAAGTATCCCAGAGTAAGGCAATGTGACATTGCCTAGGCATTTGATAAATTGGCCAGATATAAAGCATAGTGAGCTCAGAATTAGACCCACACATAAAGAGAGAGAGAGAAATAACAGTGTGGAGTAATGGGTAGGAAGGAATTTTTCAATGAATAGTGCTGATACAGTTAGTTATCATAGTTTTTAAAAAAGTGTAATAGGTGGGGACCTGTATGGCTAAGTCAGTTAAGTGGCTGACTCTTGATTTCCGCTCAGGTCATGATCTCAGGCTCCTAGGACCAATTGAGCCCTGCATCCAGCTCTGCACTCAGTGGGGGAGTCTACTTGAGGATTGTCTCTCCTTCTGCCCCTCCCCCTCTCTAAACTAAATAAATAAATCCTCAAAAAAATAAATAAATAAAAATAAAAAATAAAAAGTGAATTAGGCTATCCAACTCATTCTATACAAAAAAAAATTGTTTTTCAAATACATTTAAAATTTAAAAAGCGTATCTCCAAAATGTTTAACAGAAAGTATGGAAAAATATTTTATTGACCTTGAAACAGAAGGATGTCTTAAACAGAATTAAAGAACTAAATACTTTTAAAAGATGGAAAATTTTAGATACATTGCAATTAAAAACAGGTTTATCAAAACATACTTTAAAAAATCTAGAAACTGAGTGAAGATATGTTCAACACAGGTAACTGAAAACAGGTTTTAGTATTTAGAACTGATAAAGATGCCCTTTAAATCAATAAGAAAAGAAGAACCAACAGTAAAATGGTAAAATGTGCAATAGACATGAACAGTTCACAGAAGTGGAAACATACACATCCAAAAAACAAGGGAGATAATCCACCTCATTAGAAACCAGGCAAGTGCCAACTCTGATAGATCACTTGACCCCATGGGACTGGCAGCAGCCACTAAGCTCATGAATCAGTGGTAGCATAATTACAGCCACTTTGGAAACAATGTGGCGTCACCTTGTAAAGTGGATCACACACAAATGTGAGAACCTAGCAATATAGTCCTATGTACCTTAAGAAACCCTTGCACAGGTGCACCAGGGACAAGCACCCTATAGATTAGGAAAAACAAAACTGGAAACAACCCAAAGTTTTGTCAACAGGACAATGGATAAAAAAAAATAGTAGTATCCATATAGTAGAATATTATGAACCATTAAACATGAATGAAGCTGAGAGTATCATATTGTGAGATGCACCGTTAAGAAGGAGTGAATTACTACACAACAAATGATGAATCTTGGAAAGATAATGTTGCATGGAAATTACAAGTCCCAGAAGGCCACATACAACAAGTTACCATCTTTATAATAATCAGAAACATGCAAAACTAAGCAGCACATTGGTTAGGTATGCACATACGGAACGATTTTGCTTTCCTTCCAGCCACAAAAGAAAGTCAGTGAAACCATCCAGCAAATCTTGTTATCAAATAATCCCAGAGTACTTCTTTGAGCATCTTTTTCTTAAGAGCCACAGTGAGTGGATATTTCTATATTATTATGTTACTTGATAGTGATAAATAATTTGCCCCAAATCCTACATCTTTTAAAAAAATCCCTGAAAAGGGACTTTCTTTCCAAAGAGTGATATCAATCCAACCCCAAGAATGCCTTTCAACTGTGTGGGTGCAGAGTTAGAGGAGGGATGCCTGCTCAGGAATTGCATTACAGGATGCATTTGTCAGTTTGAGCTACAAGGTCCTGGGCACCAGGGGCTCTTGTTTACTGTGGGACACTCCCAAATTGTTCGTAGAACCATTCATTTGTGCCCAGGTGACGGATGCTGCCCAACTTGCATCCATGCCAGAGCATCCTTGTATGGTTCCATTTGTGTGAAAGTGTGACATTGTCTTAGGTGCAGTCTTCTGGAAACTGAAATTTTTGAGGACAGAATTCCCACTTAAGATAAAATTTAACAAGCTCTCTAGAGAAATTAGCCAAGGTCAGAGATCTAAACTTGCCAAATAAACAAATTGTCAGACACTAAAATGGACAAGTTTCTCTCCCCCTCCCCATTTTTAAACATTAAGGAGCTGAATAATTCTATTTTCCTCTAGCTTCAGATAGAGCAAGTGTTCATAAATATTCATTTTTTCCAACTGGAAGCATTAGGCCTTGTTACTTCGAGTGGAACTAACTGAAAATTAATGATGGTTTTCAGAAAAAGCAAGATTATATACACAGAAGCAATTAAACACAAACCTATTAATTATTTAACAACTTGTTAATGAGTAGAATTTCAGCACTGGGGCTTTAGCTACTCTAGACTGCCCCTGCCAAGTCACTTATATACCATCCTTCCAAAGTTTGGCTTTGAGATGTAAAAGAATTTGGGGGGATTCTCACACAGATTTGCACCTTGCAAAAGAGAATCTTGGAAGCCAATTACAGAGACATGGCAACGATGTGAGTTGGAAATAGAGCAAAGAAATCATCTCAAGATTTTGATCCAAACCCTGAGATGTGGTAAAGTTTAATTTCAGAATCAGAATATTTGTCTTGACAAAACAATGTCAGCACTATTTCCATTTTGTACATATGTGTACATATATATTAAGGATTTTAACATGAGGTTGACCCATTTTAAGTTAATTATGTGTGTGTTATTTTCAGTAAACTAAATATACAAAATTTAAAATTTACAAAATAACTGAGGCTGAATCCTCACTTATATGACAGGATCCCATGCTTTAAGTGTAAAATACATACTTTTCTGGAGCCTGGGTGACTCAGTGGTTGAGCATCTGCCTTTGGCTCAGGTTGTGTTCCCAGGGTCTTGGGATCAAGTCCCATATCAGGCTCCCTGCAGCGAGCCTGCTTCCCCCTCTGCCTATGTCTCTGCCTCTCCCTCTCTCTCTGTGTCTCATGAATAAATAAAGAAAATATTTTTAAAAATAAAATAAAATAATAAAATACGTGCCTTTCCATATATTGTCTTGCCAAATTGCACCACCTACAAGTGGAGGCATGACACTGCAACCCAGCCCTATTGGACATTACAAACATAGAACCAAAAAAGTCTTAGCCTTCCAGGACGTGGAAGGGCATGTGTCAAATTGCCAAAACACATTTATTTTTGGCTAATTTTTCTTTCTTCTCCATCTTTTCTGTATTCCCCATAGAGTGTTAGATGTTCTAGGATCTTTCTTGAACCTCTTCTTTTCTCAAACTACACCATGCCCTAAGTGGCCTCACACAGTTCTGTGGCTTTAATATCATCTCTGTGCTGGTAACTCCCAACTATAGATATACTGGACCTCTGTGCTGAGCTCTAGGTGTGTAGACACTCTATATGCATGTCTAAGAGACACCCCAAACACAACCCTATTCTGCTACCTCAGTAAATGCCTTGGAGTCATCCTTGGAACTTGTCACCTCTCCTTGCACACCCCACATCCAGTCTTTAGAATGCACTGTAGGCCTTCCTCCACAACACAAGTTCCACTCACACTACTATCTTGTACCAGAATTAACTCCCTTAACTGATCTGCAGGCTTCCACTCTGCTTTCCTGTACCCTTCCAGACTATTCACTGAGTAGTTTGGGCAATTACTTCAAAATGTGAGTAATAGCATGGGGCTGCTCTGCCCAAAGACACCCAATCCTAGCCCATTTCTCAGAGCAAAAGCCAAAGCCCTTGCATGTCCTCAAGGGCCCACATCATCTATCTGCACTCCTGCTCTGACCTCATCTCCTCCTACTTTCTCCCTCCATCCCTGCTCCTGCTACATATGTCCCTGGCTATGGCCCAAATATGCCCCAGCCCTGCGCCAGGGCCTTGTACCTGCTCTTCCCTCTGCCTGGGTCTCTGTTTCAACATAAGCCTGTCAAAAACAACCCTTCCTGCTGTCCCCCAAGCATTTCCCTCCCTCTTCCTCACATAGTTATTCCTCCTTTTTCATCTGTGCATTTCCTATATATTTCATACAAGAGTTCATTCCTTCCTGCATCTAATCTAATTCATTTATTGTCTCTTTCCTCATGCAAAAACAGGGCAAGGTCTGTGTCTGCTTTGTTTCCTGCTGTGTTTTCTGTACTGGAAAAATGCCTTACACAGAGGAGGCACTAAATAAAGATTTGTCAGGTAAAAGAATGAATAAAGATTGATTGCATTAATACAATTATGAATGAGTTACTAATTATTATCAAATGATTATCAATAAATGAATAGATTGGTTGCATTGTGAAGTGAACGGAAGATGGTCTTACCTCACAGAGAAAATTTACAAAGTGAAAAAGGTTTCTAAGTCACATCTAAATGTCAATAAGAGCAAATTACTTGATCAGAGATGAAAGTCGCTGCATGCTGGCACATAATTCCCCACTGCTTTGGTGATCCAGTTTTCCTGTTGGACCACACACAGGGTTCTAGAACCTTGCTACTCAGAGTGTAGTCCACAGATACTGGCCAGTGACACACTCATCACATAGGAGCTTGCAGAACTTCAACTCCACTGAGACCTATTGAGTCAGAGTCCCCATTTTTGCAAGATCCTCTAGTCATTTGTTTGCAGGTAAAGTTTAAAAAGCACTGGTATACACAGCTATGCCAGTCCATCATAACTGGCACACAAGCTCGTAGGTACAGGGCATCCCTGAGCTGAGTACTGAAACTTCTCTCTTGACCTAAATGGCATCTGTCCTATTTCTTGCATACTCCTGTGTGATGGGGATGCACATCTGTCATGTCTAAAGTCCAAGAAAGCTGCCAGCCATCTCCATCCCTTTCTCCAGGGCCCCAGCTCTCAGCAGGTCTGCTGATGGCATGCAGCTCACATCCCCACTGGAGGCCTCTGTGCTCTGCTCCCCCACCTTTTCCCACCCTGGAAAAGCAATAGGGCCCTCTTTACCCCAGCCATCTCCAAGAGAGGCAACCTGGTGATCCCAGAGCAATGCTGGAGCCCAGCTTAGAGGGGTGACTTCAGCCCATTGGGTGGCTGTCCAGGTCTTCCTATTCCTCCTCACTCTCTTTCTACTCTCTTAGCTGGGCAACTGCAAATCCAGGGTCTACTCCCCAATAAAACAGTGTGTGGGTAAAAGGACTGAGATATTTAAAGACAAGTCATGTGGAGTAGAGCAGGAAAGATCATGTAGTTGAGCCCAGAGTGCAACCTGAGAGGGTCTTCTCTAAATCACCTCTACCACCACTGGAAAAACACAAAGTCGTCCCCTGAAGAAGCCCAAGCTGGGGCTGAGGATCGTACCCCATCTGGCAGATGTACCTATCAGCCAAAGCAGCTGAGCATTCTATAAAGGAAGGGTGGGGAGACATTTGAGATGCACACATGCTATTTTATGAAAAACAGCCTGTGCCAGACAAAACAGAATTAATGAATCAGACAGAGCAAGAATATAAAATAAAAAATTTTAAAAATGTCCTCGGAGTAGTAACTGAGGAGATTAAATACATGAAGAAGGTTCAAGCCTTTCTGAAAAAAGAATCAGAGAAGTGAGTCTGAAATGACAATATTTTCAGTGGTGACCTCAATAGGTGGTGGGCTGCTAGAGTGCCAGGACACCAGGAGGCGGTGGGGGTCAGGTGAGCAGCTCACGTAAAAGGCGTGGGGAGGTGAGAGCACTGGGAGACAGTGGATGTGGAGGAACAAGGTCTAGACATCCACATAATAGGAGCCCTGCCAGCACAGAGAAAGGTAAAAAACTGAAAAGAACGTTTTTTTGAAAAACAAGAAAAGACCAAGAATTTCATGGGCTTAGGAAAATATGTTCTCAGCTGGAAAGGACTTATAGAGGACCCAGCTGGATAGATTAAAAATATAGAACAAAATAAAAAATAAACTTTACCAGGACCCATTAGAGCCAAATCTAAGATCATCAAAGGAAAAAGATTCTAAAACACTTTCAAAGGAATAAAGCAGATAACCTGCAAAGATAAAAGAATAAGATTAAAAATATTGCTCAGTTACCTCCAATCTGCTGTTGAGGCACAGGGTGTCCAAACATGGAGGGAAAAGAGTTTTGCATGCAGACAAGTTGTCACTTAAACATAGGCAGAATGCAAAATTTCAGAATCTTTGCCCCACAGAGACCTCCAACTGCTGGTACTCACCAACCAAAGCCAGAGACCCTCAGACTTTAATGTAGGAATAAAACACTAAAAAAAATAAAAAATAAAAAAAATAAAGGGATAAAGGAAAAGTTCTGTTTCTGGCAATAGAGCAATTTAGAAATTCCTAAAAAGCCGTCTCACTAAAAATCACCTGGAAATGTTGGTTAAATTACAACCAACAAAACTTTAAATGGAAAACTGAACTCACAGAAAAGTAAAGGAAATGATTAGGGGTTTGGGAACCACAGAGGAAATGGGGTCAAACCAGAGCAGTAGGTGGGGCTGAAGGAGGATGATCACCAGCACCAGCAACATAGGTTTTAACAACTGCATGGGGGCACAAGGCAAGACCTCGGTCCCTTACTATGAGACCCTGCACAAAGTCAGGTGCTCCAAAGAGGACACCTCGTAGGCTAGGGGTGAAAATCTGCCTGTTGGCAAGTGGGAGTTGTTATACACTGGTGTGTCTGCTGTCAGCATCCTATATTGAATCCTAACTTCCAAGGTGATAGCATTAGGTGAGTCATCAGGAGATGATTAGGTCATGAGGGTGGAATCCCAATGAATGGGGTTAGTGCCTTTACAAAAGAGACTCCAAAGAGCTCCCTTGCTCCTTCCTCCACATGAGGACAAAGTCAGAAGATGCCATCTATGAAACAGGGAGGGGGCCCTCCCCAAATCCTGAATCTGCTGGCAACTCAACTTGGACTTCCAGCCTCCAGACTGTGAGAAGTCAAAGTCTGCTGTCTGATACCACTCTGGAGTTCTCTTTTAGCAGTCCAAGTAGACTCAGGCAGGAAACCAGAAGGAACACCAGCTGAGAATATGTGCCCACAGGCCAACTGCTATGTGGATTTGTGGTTTGAATTGTATACTGGCTGTGGTGGAAAGGTGTATCATAGAAGGTTGGTTGAGAGCATGGCATCAAGGCTGCCTGGGTTCAAATCCCAATTCCATCCTAAACAATCTGCATGATTTTGCTAAAATTAAATAATCTCCTTTTATCTCATTTTCCCATTTCTGAAGGGTGGATATAAATAGTACAATGTCTACCATGTAGGAAGTGCTAATACATTTTTTTTAATCGGGGGAACACTGAACAAAATCCCAGGTTTTAGTGCCTCTAGGTTTAAGGCAGACGTAAACACAAATCCTCTCTGGATAAATGCATCTCCCTCCAGGACCATAAAGGTTCCCACAGCTTAAGATCAATTAAACATGAGCTCACAATTGGAAACAACAAAACACATAGAAAAATAAAACACCATCTCTTGGAATCAGAAGAAACAATCTTCAACATAATTAGACCAACAAAGATTTCATATATTAGAATTATCCCATATAGAATAGAAAATATATGTGTTTAAAATGATACAAAGCATTTGAAGACATCAACAAATAAATTATAAAAATGTTCACATTTGAGAAAAGGACTAAATAATTGGAAATTGAGATTGAAATGCCTGAATTTAAAAAATGCAATGGACTGGTTTTCAAAATACAAAAACATTACTCATAGTTAAAAGATATAGTGAAATGGAAAATGGATCTGAAGAATTATTCAGAATGCAGTTAGGAGAGAAACAGAAATCATGAATGAGATTCAAAGATCAAAAGAGAGGATAGAGTGGAAAGGTTTAACAAATATTTAAGAGGAGTTCCAGAGGAAAAAAAAAAAGTTTTTTAATAAGTTAAGAAAAAGATATTTAAAGTCAGGATGGCTGAACATTGTACAGAATAAATTTAAAAAGTTAATCCTGTCAGAAATCACAATGAGTCCCAAGCAGTATTAAGGGAAATCCACACCTGAAGACATTGCATTGAAACTAAACATGAAAATCTTAAAATCAATCACTGAGGAGATTTTTAAAAACAATAAATTACATCAATTGTTCTCATTCTGATATTGCCATTCAAAGCCTCAGGGTGCTTGTGTGTGTGTGTGTGTGTGTGTGTGTGTGTTTAATAAAGACATTTCCTGGCAAATGTTGGGTGATGCCATTGTGTGTTTTTATATCCATGTGCATGACCCAGAAGAGAGGGGAGATGTGGTGATTGTCAGGTGATATCCTGGAGCAGATGGACAGGGGTGGGGAGCAGGTGCAAGGAGAGGGAGGTAGAGTTTCTGGGCACAGATGCAGGTAATGTGGGAGTGGGATTCGATCCCCATGTTTCTGACTTATCCATAAACTGACAAGGAGGTCATCACCAGCGAGAGGAAATTTCAGAGGAGGGTTTAAAGGTTTGAGGATGGAGGAGAAGTTTTGAGGTAGTCCTTCAGAAATATGTGGGGGTAGAATGACCAGAGATTTATAGTGGGATGTTCTGGTCCCACTGAGGATATTGGCTGTCCATGTATAGCAAGACCAGGAGCACAGTGAGTGTAGCTGGGGCGTGGAGACTAGCCAGGTGAAGGCTGTGCAGGGTGAATGCACAAAAGAGCACTTATGCTCTCAGGTAGATGCGTATCTGAAGACAGGCATAAAACCCATTAGAGTCTATGCCTATAGAGGTGAATGTGCGACTCAGGATGAATGAAAAGAGGCAATAAAACAACATAAAATAACCAGGAGAGCTGACTTGCAACAGACAATGATAGCACTACACTGTGAATTGAAGCATATAATTGCCCAAGTGTGTGCACCTGACGTCCAAAGCCACGGAAAAGGGAAAAAAAAAATGGTGCCCATTCATTTGTCTTTCGAAAAAATCAGAAAAGATGAAGCCTTGGCTGTTTTTATTCACCAGTGCTTCTTTGTTCATGGAAACATCAGCAAGAAAAGCCTGATCACCAACATGGGTGAGTGAGGAGACAGGTCCAGACCTGAGCATCCTTGTTGGGCGTCGTCAGTCATGTGGGGTCCACTTTGGGTTCAGCCTGGCTGCATCTATTTGCAGCTACTGATGCGCTGCACAGCCTTGATTGTATTTTATTTTTTCCTTGCCTGTTAGCAGCTGATTGAGGAATAATCAGCTGGGTTGACTGCAGAGCTATGCAAACTAGCTGTTAAAATGCCATAAATAACCCAATTGGCCACTTCGCATGAGGGTTATTTCTGTTCTATACAAAAGGGCTTATGTAACTCCCATACAACTCGCTGTTGGAGTTGTTAGCAGTTGAGAAAAGAAGGGGACTCGATACTTCTCTGGCAGGAATCCTGGTATGCAGGATCCTGGCTCCCTGTGGTCTGGATGCAGCTCAGAGGGGCTTCAACCCCAGAGCACACCCACCCCCACCTTCAACATCTTCCCTCCTTTCTTCTGGCCAGCAGCCTCTCTGCCCAGGCCTTGTCATCAACTGCCGTGTAACAAACCAGCCCAAAACAGACAGACTCAAGACAATATCCACTGATTTCTTTCTTTGATGCTATTGGTTGATTTGGTGCAGCCTGATATCCCATTGTCCCCCATGGTGCCAGCCAGGGAGATTCATACGTCAGACTTCACAGAGAACTTGGGCAGAGCTGGGGCGTCCAGCACAGAAGCCTCACACCCACATCTCCATGCTTTGTGCACCTGAACAGTAGTGGCTCAGAATTCAGAGAGCAGGTATGAAGGTAAGCCTGTCAGGAAAGACTAGAGAATCTGCAGCAGAGCTGGTCAATGGATGCCCTTCCCTCCGCCCCACCATCCCACTTCCCACTGTTCCCTCTGCCCTGGGAGGCTGTTTGCTTCTGTCCACTGCCAGGTCACCACTTCAAGGCCCAGTGGCATCCTCACCCGTGCTGCTTCTTGAGGTTCCCCAGACAGGGAGTCGCTCCCACCTCTTCTCCTGTACTTACGACCATGGGGCCTGGTTCTGAGCTTTGCTGATCTGCCTAAAAGCAGTACTTGGGGATTACCCCTAGAATGGTATGCCTGGAGCTTGGGCATCCGGGACTCAGCAATTGACATTCAGGTGAGCTGACTGACATCTCTGAGTGGTAACATTCCAAAAACGATGCCCCAGGTCCACGGAGCACAGAGGCCAAGATACCAGCATGTCCAAGCCAGACAGCAAGCACGGTCCTGAAACAGGCAGCCAGAGCCCCAAAGTGAGGACTGGGGAGCAAATCTGACCTGCCATCAGGAAGGATACCCTAGCTAGCGTCAGGCACCGTAAAGACTGCTCTTGTGTTAGTTGGGACAACCTAGCCCAGAGTAAGTGCTAGCTGAGAATGAGCTGCCTCTGGTCCATCGCCCGCGGCCTCATGGGGTTGGCAGGGAGCATAGGGAACCCATCAGGCATGGCACTCTGTCTGGCACAGGCTCAGGTCTCTATAACCAGCTACTGGCTGCTGTGCTTGGCCCTGTCCATGCATCAGGCTTTCACTCCTTTCTCAGACACCCCAGGACCTGTGCGGAGCAGCCGTGCTCCCATCATGTGTATAAATGGCTGACGGTCCTTCACTCCTACTCCAGCCACTTCTCTCTCTCACCCTCACCGCAGGCCCAGCTGCTCCAGCTCCCTGCACTCAGGGCAGAGTCCCTTGTCTGCCCTCCCCGGACATTTCTATCTCCCCACCCCGAAGCTTCTGGCACTCCCTTGTCTGCCTGGATGCCTATATTTGCATCCGTACCTGGGATGTCATTTTCTGGATTATGCTTATATATGGCATTCATCATCCTGGTTTTAAGTACTATTTATTTAAAGATTGCCTTTGTCACTCATGCTGCCTTACTTGACTTTCGGCCTAAAGTTATTACCCAGGTATCACAGGGCTGCCACATGCCTTCCTTTCAAAGACAGGCTCCTCAGGTCCACCCTGCCATTTCTCATTATTTTTACAAGGTTCTCAAAATGTCTGGATTGAGAGAAGCTCTGAGCTGTGTGTAGCCTCATGCTGGCCCCCAAACGCTTGCAAACCCCAGGACCTCTCCCTCTTTCTGTCACATTTCCAGGTTCCAGGAGACAAGGCTGAGGGGCAACCCAGCTGCAAGCCTGATGTTTAGGGAAGAGGCACCTTCCCAGGTGCTTGAACAAATGCTCTCCATTGGACCCCCACCTCCCTGGTGCTCCATCCCAAGTGATGGAGGCCTGGCCTCCTGTGTGTCTGAGCTCAGGGATCACAGGAATGAGATCCAGGCTCAGACACTGGAGGCTTTTCAGAGCTGGATGTGGATGTGCTGATACGTTCACACCCACAGCCGCCCAACTGCCGACTGCACATCTCACGTCTCTATCTATAAATAACTCCCATGCCATTCTTTATATGCACTCTAAAAAACCCCACTCCTTCATGGACATGTTTCCGCACATGGCTTGGGAGCCTAGGGCAAGTTACTGTCATTTTTCTTCTCCAACAACTTGGTTTTTCCTGACTGCAGATACTGACTGAACACCCGCTGTGTGTGGGAGCCTCCAGGGGAGGGTCCACTTGCCTACCCACTACAATGGGGCTTCCACTGGGACCTGCCCCTGGGCTCTCCTCCCAGACAATCTGGAATGAGACACGAATTTGAGACTGGTGGGCTTGCTAAAATGCAGATTGCATTCACAGGCATGGGGGGCCAGAGGCTCTGTGTTGCTACCGAGCTCGCAGGAGATACAACCCTCCTGTCTGAAGTAGAGTCTGGAACACTGTCCCCTGCACAGCTGTCATCCTTCCTGATGCTTCTGTGCCCATGCCCCTGGCCTGGCCACAGTCCCCAAAGGCCTCCTGTTCCATCAACCCTGCTTCCATCTCCGGCCCTGGCAACTTGGTCCAGATGCTTAACCCTGAGTCCTAGAGTCCTTCCCTCCCACCACCTCACTAGCTGTACTTCTTACTTGCCCCCCAAAGCTCCCTCAAGGGGCCCCACCTCTAGGAAGACCTCAGTGATTACTCCCTCTCCTTTGCAAATCTTTATGCAGCAGGAGGATATGCAGAGTAAATGATAGGAAAGTGGTCATGTTGCAAGGTTAACTGTGGCCATCACCTGTGAACATACCACGAAAGGAAGCTGTTTCTTTTTCAGAAGACAGTGGGCCTTGGGGTGCTGGCCCAGGAACTTCCCCCAGAGAGAGTCTACATGCCTCTGTTCTGGGAAGTGTTGAAGGCTGAGAGCTGAACTGTTTGAGAGGCCATGAAGGTGCCTGTAGCAGGCTGGGGCTCCCCTGGTGGGGAGAATAGGGAGTGGCACCTGTGTTCCCAGAGGCTGAGCAGAGGTGGGTGGTGCTCGCATGGATCACCCCAGGGCCATGGGCTCTTGAGTGGGGCAGTGAGCTGGTGGCCTGGACAGGATGATGGACGGGGGAGCCGAGTGTCCTCCTCTAGTCAGCTCCTGAATGGGGTCTATGGAGTGACAGGGATTCCATTTCCTCCTGGATCGAAGGGGAGGGGCTTAATCCCATTTATTTGGTATAGACTGACCTGTGGCATTTCTTACTCCTTGAGCACCCTGGAGTGAATTCTTGCCTGTAAATCACTCTGCAGGGAGAGACCTGTTCACCTGGGTTCTCCTGAGCCAGCTGTGGATGAGGCTTGTCCTCAAGGCATGTGCTGGAGACACACCCTCTGGGGAAGCATGGATCTCGTATGGGATCATTCCGGGTGGCAGGCCTCTCTCCTTGACCTCTGATGCTCCCCATCACTCAGATTCCTTATAAAACACTTATGGCACAAACGTAGGGCCCCCGCTCCCCCCAAACGTTTCTGTCAAGCCAAATGAAAGCCTGTACTGCTGTACGGGTGTTCATCATTACCCCTCTCAGCTCCTGGCAATCACCAACCTGCTTCCTGTCTCTGTATGTGCACATACTTTGGACATTTCATAGAAATGGAATGACTGGGGACACCTGGGTAGCTCAGTGTTGAGCGTCTGCCTTTGGCTCAGGTCATGATCTCAGGATCCTGGGATCAAATCCCTCATTGGGTTGCCCGCAGGGAGCCTGCTTCTCCCTCTGCCTATGTCTCTCTCTCTCTCTGTGTCTCACATAAATAAATAAATAAAATCTGAAGAGAAGAAGAAAAAGAAAGAAAGAAAGAAAGAAAGAAAGAAAGAAAGAAAGAAAGAAGAAGAAGAAGAAAGAAAGAAAGAAAGAAAGAAAGGAAGGAAGGAAGGAAGGAAGGAAGGAAGGAAGGAAGGAAGGAAGAAAGAAAGAAAGAAAGAAAGAAAGAAAGAAAGAAAGAAAGAAAGAAAGAAAGAAGGAAAGAGAACATCTGGCCTCTTTTACTTATTATAACTTTTTTGTATGTGTGTTGTAAGATCCATGCTCTAACACGGATCAGCTTGGGTTTGTATCATCAACAAACAGAAGTCACGCAGGGACCTACGCCAGAGGGATTTCACAAAGGAACTAATTATCCAGGTGAAGAAAAAGCCCAGAAGCCCCTCTTGTGCTAGAGGCTCACTGGGACAAGGCCATGCTCCAGAGCTCAGTGTGCTGTGATGGAAGCTGGGACCATGAAGGTTCTGTCCTGAGGGCACTGGGCACAGAGGTGGCTTGACTGCTGCCAGAGATGCTGCACACAAGACAGAGAGATCAGGGAGAAATGTCTGGCTTCTTCCCTCACCTCTGCAGGCCTGCCTCCTCGAGGGCCTGGGTCCATCACTCCCCGCCAGAAGCCAGAGGCTGGGACCCTGGCGACCAGCCTGCAGAGGCCATGTCTGTGGGCAGTGGCCCCAGCCATCATATAGGTCCAAGTGAAATATCACCAGAGTGATTCAGTTCAGTCATCCAGTAAAGCAAGGCTATCCCCGCAGACCCGTTCCTCAGGTCATGACAAGGGGGTGGCCAGCACTCTGTCCCTGAGGAGGGACAGAGCCTGGGCACTGAGCTAGGTTCCCTTGCGTGGGAATGCACATTCCCTGCCTGCACTGCATCACTTCCTGCAGCCCCAACAGTCCCCTGACCCCCAACCTTATATGATATGCAAGTGTGTTGGGGTGGGGAAGATCCCGTGAGGCCTGGGCTGCTACCTGTAGGAGAGCCCACAGCCAGATGGCTGGGGTGCAACTCCTCCCAAAGGCTCCCCTTGATCTTTACTATCCTGTTAAAGACAAATACGGTTTATGCAAAACCTCCAAGTGTGCATCTGGCTTGTCCCTCCTGCACCCATTCCCCCTGCAATGTACGTCTGGCCATTACCATTTTGCACACAATAGCAAAAACACAAGCCCTCTTGAATTTATAGACGGCTGCAATTTTAATCATCTTTTATAGTCTGCTTTAATTGTATATCATTTTTAATGACAGTTTGAAAAATAAGTTATTCTTGCTGACATTTTTATGACCTATTTAATATCACAGATCAGGAGTTTTATTGTACTGCATTCTGGGTATTACACACAAACTGGAAAAGCAAAGGGAGAAAAGTGCCCTGGTTGAAGTCGTGGATTGCAGGAAAGGAAAAAGTGCTGATAACGGTCTTATGTGTAGAATTGTTCCAGATTACATGGGTTACCCTGGGCTTTTATTTCTGTGTCTGTATAATAATTGTAATTTTACTGCAAAACGGAATGTTGGATAAAGACTTCCCTTAAGGGGTGATTTAATTTAATAAAAAAGCCCTGCCCAGGGTCTGAATTGAAGAAAAGCAGAGATGTTTCAGGAGCCCGCCTCCCATCTCTGACAACAGCTACCTTCCCCGAGGGCTGTTTTGCTGCTTCAGCTCTGTTAGAGATTTGATTTCTTAATACAGTTCTGTAATGCAAAGGAGGAAAAAAAATAAAGACTCGCTAATTATTAAACCAACAATGTCCTGACCTCTTTTCAAAGTTTCCAGGGGGGGAAACAATCCTAAACAAACACAAGGAATAGATGTTGTTTTGGGTCCCTACCCAAGGCCTGCTCAGAATCCTAGGCTTTAGGGCCTGGCAGCCCAGCATGCACCATTGTTGGGAATCTCTCTCTCTCTTACCCACCAGAATCCCAACTGGAGTCCTACCCCTGCTCAAACCAGACATTTCTAATGCAGATGTGCAGCTCAGACCACATTGGGGCTCCTCTTATGAGGAAGCAGTTAATGTGGTCATGGTTCTCTGTGCCCCTCGAAGAGTTGGCTGCAGAATCCTGGTGCTCTGGGCGCCTCCCATGGAGGCCAGATGCAGGCTGGCCATGCACATCCCTGCGGTGGATTCAGAGCAAATGGCCAGCATTACTAGAATGCCTCCTTGACACCAAGACTCCCAATGCCCTGCACCCAGACAAGAAGATCACCCAAATGATCACCCAAGACTCTCCGTCACCTCCCTTCACACACCAGATAGGAATACCCTAGTGGATGGGATGCTGGTACCCTTTTCTAGGACTGCAATTTGCCCATTGAGGCAAAGTTCTAGTGGGACGTTTGACTGCACATAAGACCCTGGAAAGATAGAGGATCCTGCCCTATGAGAAAATGGTTGGAATGGAGCCAGGTCTTGATAAACAGCTGGCATGGGGCTTCCAGTAGCCCCATGGGAGAGGCAGAAGAGATGAGAGCCAACACTCGATGGGACCCGCTGTGGCTGATGGAGGTAGGTCACTCTGACAGCTATTCATGATGTATCTGGTGGTATTTGCGCCCTCACCTAACTAGGAGATGCACCGTGTGGCTTGTTGCTTCTCACCGGGGATTTGAGAAGACCTTAGTACTTCCATGAAATCTTTTTCTCAAGGAAAAAAAAGGGGGGGCAATCTTACAAGAGAGTTCTGCTTGTCAAATCTGGCCACGCTCACGCAAACCCCAGTGAACCGCATCCAATTAGCCACCCACGTGACACAAATGCTCCCACCAGCGCTCCCCATTGGAAGTCCGGCCTTCCGCGGGTGCCCCCAGTCAGTACGGTTCTGTCTCCAGTTCCGACAGCAGCAGCTTGCACTAACAGGAAAATGCTGCAGACGGTTAGCCAATATGTTTGTGTTTGTATTTTCCTCTCTGGGATCTGGCTGCCTTGCACTGGCTAGAACATCCTGCTCCGTCATACACACTGAGGAGCAGATGGGAGGGCTGTCCGGAGATCTGCAGAACCCAGCCTCTCTAGAGGGGCAGATGGCCTTCCTCGGACTCCCCCTCCAATACCCCAGAGGTTGTCCATAATTCTGAGCCTTGCACTTTGCTCATTCCCTGTCTGTTTCCCTGGGGGCTGGGATGTCCATTGCTGGCTAGGTCCACAGGCTCCTCTACCTGGGGACCAGTGAAACAGCCACCTCTGAGCATCTGACATTCTTTCCTTCATTCCTTTAGACATTCTGCAAACACATCTACAAAATGCCAGATCTCTTCTGGGCCCTGGGTACGTGGGTGAAGGAAATAGACCTCTTCCCATGAAATTAATATATTGGAGGGGAAGGGCAATGAAACAACAGACAAGGAAACTGTATCTGAGGAAGCTGTGACGTGGATGAAGGAGGAAGTCCAGGGAAGGCCAGGGCAGGAACAGAGGTGTGACTTCAGAAAGTGAGATAGGAGGTGACCGGAGGAGAGCCAGGGTGACCCTGAGGCTATCTAGAAGGAGGATGTTTCAGCACAAGGAATAGAAGGGGAAGGAACCCCAGGAGGCCGCCCGTGGGTGTGAGGAGGCATGATGCAGGGAGACCAAGGGGTCGCGGTGCTGATGTGGCATGGGTGTGGGAAGCAGAATGTGGAGGGCCTGCTAAGGCAAGGATGGGGCTCTGACGCAGACGGAGCTGTGGGGCTTTGGGAGAGGGGTGGGGATCTAATTTGTGACTGAGAAGAACCTCATGCTGTGCTGAGACTAGACCATAGGCATCACTGAAGACAGGTTCTAGGAGGAGCCCTCCAAAGGGCTGTCACAGAAAGCAGGTGGGAGATAATGGTGGCAGGTCTACAGTGGTAGCTGGAGAGGATGAGGAACAGATTCCAGTATATCGTGACAGCAGAGCTGATGAGATTTGGTGGTGACTTAGGTGAGGAACAAAGTCAGGCAGCACTCCACAGGAGAATGGAGGCGGCTGAGTAATCTGGATGTGTAAGCTTGAGAGGCTAACCGACTTGCAGACAAGACAGGATTGCTCAGGTGTCTGGAGTTCAGAGGAACAGCTTCTGCTACAGAGATGAATTTTGAGGTCATCAGCTAATAGGCTGTATCTAAAACCACGGGCCTGGAGTGTGGGGTAGAGAAAGTCAGGAAGAGGAGTTGCTGCCAAGCCCAGGGCTTTCCTGCAGGATGAGAGCAGTGGAAGAAAATAAACACAGCCCTAAGAGGATCCACTGGGTCAAGTGCTGCCTACAGATCCAGCAAGGTGAGGGCTAAGGATTAAACCATTGGATCAACCAACCACTGGATTAAATCATTGGTAAGCTTGACAAGAGTCTCTCTCTTATCTCTCTCTCTCTCTCTATATATATATATAGAGAGAGAGAGAGAGAGAGATGTACATAGACAGGTACATATAGGCCTTCCTCTCTGTGCCCCAGTCACCCCTTGCCCCAGGCAACCATGGATATGCTTGCTGATATAGATCAACTTTCATCTTCTAGAATCTTACAAACTCCTGATGTTGTGCAGTACAATTTTTCTTCCTGGCTTTTTGCCTTTTTCACTCAGTATGATTATCTTGAGATTGTTCCAAGTTATGTACATTCATGTTTCTTGCTGAGTAGTAGTCCATTGTGTGGATGAGCCAGCTTGTTTATGCATTTGCCTACTGATGAGCATTTGGGTCACTTCTACTTTTTAGTTGCTGCAAATAGAGTTGTTATGAACATTTGTGAACAAGCCTTTTTTTTCTCTTGGGTAAATACCTAGGAGTATGATGGCTGGATCATATGACAGAAACACGCTTAACTATTTAGGAAGCTGTCAAACTGTTTTTCCATGAATCTTTCTTGTGAGCACCCTGTGGAGGGAAAGAAACAGCTTTCCTTGTGTCTGCAGCTCCCAGGGTTCAATACTGCAAAGCTGGCCCATGCCTGGCCTTTAGCAGTTCATTCAAATTCCAGCTGACCCCTTCCTGTCTTCTTCCTTCCACCCTCCGCCATGGCTGAGGCAGTCCCTACAGCCTGATCCTCCTCGGGAGCCTACTCATCCTGAGATTTCAAGCTAGTGGGTAACCCTTCAAGTTCCATTATTGACTCATTTCACAGACGGAGATACTGAGGCTGGGTGAGAGTATGTATGTCGCCCAGTGTCAAACAGCTGTGAAACCAACCATTCAGACACTATGGAACACAGTATGGACGAGCCTCAAAAGGTAAAAAAAAAAAGAACAATCATAGGATCCAGCAATGTCACTTCTGAATCTATATGTAAAGGAAATGAAATCACCACCTGGAAGAGGTCTCTGCGTGCCTCTGGTCATGGCAGCATTATGCACAATAGCCAGGACCTGGGAGCAATCTACGTGTCCACTGGAAGATGGATGGATAAGGAAAATGTGTTATGTATATAATGCAGTATTATTCTGTCATAATCAAAAGGAAATCCTGCCATTGGCAACAACATGGATGAACCTTAAGGCATTATATTGAGATGAATCAAACAGAGAAAGACAAATACTGCATGGTCTCACTTAGGTGTGGAATCTTAAAAAGCTGAACTCAGAAACAGTAGAGAGGTGGCCACCAGGGGCTGGGGGGCAGGGGGTGGGAGGGGAAAGAAAGAGATATTTGTCAAAGGGTCCAAACGTCCAGGTATAAGGTGGACATATTCTGGGGATCTACTCTACAGCATGGTGACCATAGTTAGTAATACTGTGTGACAAACTCCAGAGGTGTTAAGACAGTAGATTTTAAATGTTATCACCACACACAAAAATGCGATAAGTAGGTGCAGTGGTGGATATGTTAACTAATCTTAATGTGGTGATCATTCCATAAGAGACAGTGTGTAAATCATCACATCACACTGCATAAACTTACACAATGTTGTGTGTCAATTTTGGCTCAAGAACTTGCTCTCTGAACCACTAAACTCCGCCTCTGCCTCAGCACACAGTAGGTCCTTAATTAGTGTCTATTGAATTGAATGCCAGGAAGGAGAGAGGATGAGCTCTGGCTAACTTGGTGGTGCTCTGATTACCCATCGTCGTCAGCCGGGGCATGGCTGTGGACAAGCCTGAGCCCTCCTCCATCCAGACTTCCCTGTGTGGCCAGTGCTGGGACCGGACCGCGAAGGACTCACGTAACGCCTTGTTCGGGATCCCCAGGCAATGGCAATGGGCTTTGTTGCAGGATTGTAATTGATTTCTGTATAGGGAGCATTCATATTCATGAACGACAATTATATTGTCAGAAATTCCCAACCATTTAGATGTGTTCAAAGTTGTATTTTCAGAGACTCTTATGGCTTTTAAATCATTATCTGCCGTCCATTGGAAGGGTTTAATTGACTTCTTGCAAGTGCCTTCATAAAGTATCCACTAAATAGATCTGAAACAGTGAAGTCTTCCCTTCTTGCTGACAAAGTAATTTTGTGTCATTAGTTTCAGTGGTTAAAATACAAATCAGTAGGTGAAATGTGCACACACACACTGTTATGAAGCGTAATATCGCTTTTTAGACATATTGAAATCACTCAGGGAAATTGGAAAAGTCTTGCCATTTTTAATATGCCAGTGTCTGCCTGAGTCCTCCTTCTTGATATTCCTTAATTCAAAATGAAATGGTATTTATCTAGAATTTGCCTTTTTTTAGACTACAATATCTAAGGATATGAATTAAAAATAATAAAATCTTGCTTCCAGAGAACTTTCCCCTCTTAGAATTGGATGCTCCTGCAAATATAATGCCGATAAAAAGTCAACCCACACTGCTCTTTTCTCCTCTCTTTTTAAAAAAGATTTATTTATTTATTTGAGAGAGAGAGTGCACTGTAGGGAGGGACAGAGGGAGAGGGAGAAAGAGAATCTCAAGCAGACTCCCTGCTGAGCACAGAGGCCAATATGGGGCTCAGTCTCAAGACCCTGAGATCACAACCTGAGCCAAAACCCAGAGTTGGACACCTAACTGACAGAGCCACCCAGGCACCCCAGCCCACCCTGTTCTAAAGGTTAGAAGACTCTGCACCTGACCAGCTGGTGACTGCCAGCAGCCAGTTTACCCCTCAGTGCTTATGGTTGACTTCCACAAGCAGAGTTTCTGAGGTCCTTCATGCACTACCCATCTGGAGTGGACACATTAACATGCACGCACACAAGTGTGTTTGCATATGCTCATGTGTATGCATGCATGCATGTGTGTACACACACTAATGAATTTGGTTAGCACCCAATTAAACCAGGATTAGTACATTTGAGATTTCTCAACAGCAGTCTGACCTTTGGTCTCTGTTCGGACTTTTTTTGCATGTCATTTAGGTAATGATTTTGGCTTTTTTAATGAATGGACAATAAAACTAAAGTACAGGGGCAAAATAAAATGACTTGTATGATCTGACATTTACAACTGTCTATAAAAGACTGCAATGCCATGGATGAGAATCACTGGGGAAAGGTCCTTATTATAGTGAACCTCACATCATTATTAGAGTCTGAACACCCTGACATGTTTTCCAATTTCCCTTTAAACATTTGCTATTATGGTTATGAGTTCTGTTGTTATCACCGCTGTCATTATTTTGCCTGGAGAATCATCCCCAAAGGCAGCAGATGGTTCCTAAGAAATTGTCTTGAGATGCCTCCCTGAGAACTTGGTCCTGTGCCTTTGAGCCCAACACTGGGAGGTGTGGGTCTGAATTGGAAATAAAGTACAACCCTTCCACAAATCCCGTCAAGAAGCCTGTCTGTACTGGCACAGAGATTTATGAGTGTACCAAGATCAAGTCTGCCACGAAACATAGATAGCTGGAAGATTGTAGCCTGGGTCCAGTGGCCAGAAAACACGTTCTGTGACTGTGAATCTCAATACTGGTAGAGCCCATTGATTGGATTCGTGCATTTCTAGATTGACAGGCATTGATTTCCGGACATCCTATTGAGTATGGCAAATCAAACTCACAGATGATAGAAAACAAAACCATCTCACTGGTAGCCTATGGCAATGAAGCTGACAGAAAGTCCTTACAGTGTATTTGTAAAATACACGCAAAGAAAGGTAAATTGGGGCAGGGCGATGCAGCAGGAACAGAACCAAGTGTTCCTATTTTGGAGTTCACCCAATTTCAACACAGGCAGATAGACACAGACTGCCATGGTCATTCCCTGGTTCACATATGCCTTGGTTACCATCTGGAAGTTTCTCATTTAGGGTGGATGACCCATGCAACATTATCCATAAGCCTCAGCTGGATTCCCGTGACCCATGTAGACTTGCTCAGATCAAAGCTCCTGCCCTACCTTTCCAGGTAGGCAAGCCAGGACATTGGACACTTGCTTTGACCCTTCTTCTTAAAGCAAAGTGACTGCCACTCTGCATTCAGACTTATGGTCGGTCCCCATCAGCCACAATTTGTCTTCTTGTTGCAGATACTGTCAAGGGAAAACACATCCCCCAAAGCCAGGCTCCAGGCGCCTTGTGAAGAAGCGCTCACCCATGTAGCAACTAATGCAAGGGCAGTGAAGAATACAGATTTTGTCTGGTCCCCTGAGTGCAGCCTGCCCCTGGGGAGGGTGCCCCAGGAAGCACACTAGCCAGCTCTTGTCAATGCTTGGTCCCTGTCACATCTCCAGCAGACTTGACTGTGACAGTTCCCTGACAGCTCGTTTCATGTCACGTCCACCTCCTTCGCTGGAGTTCCTTTTCTCCGAGATACTTTCTGCAATGAAGGTTATGGAGGCCAACTTGCGGTGCCAAGTGGTAGGAAAGACCTCAACACCCCATGCCAAGGCATCTGCAGGGTGACTCCAACAGGGAGGGCTCACACCCCAGCACCTTCATACCCAGCCTCACCATGGTATCAACGATCTTTTTGTAAAACACGCAGAACATCTGACAAATATGAAGGTTCTCAGCAAGCTCGTCTAGATACCTGGGGAGAGAGCTCCCAGGTCCCAGCCTCTCTGGCACTGCAGACAGGCTGCCTCTGACCCTATGTGGACTGTGGTTCATTCACAGGAGGCAACTGAGCACTTTCTTAGTGCAAGCATCCCTCTGCTGGGCCCTAGGGATGCAGGGACGAAAGGACATCACAGGCTGGCGGGACTGATGGACAAGCAAGGGTATGGTATGACGAAAGGCAAGATGGAAGTAGGGACTGAGCAAGGGCTATGGGGCACTGGGCAGGGACCCTGAGGTCTCCTTAAATCAGACACTACGGGAGACAGAGGGCCCAAGGTGGGGGCAAAGTTCTAGAGAAACACCAGCCTGCCAGGGGCAAAGGATGCCAGTGAGTGAGCACAAGTCAGTCCCCCAGGGACATTCTAAGCAGGGTAGGGACATAACCCCATATAACAGTACCTTGGCTTTGCCACTCACCCTAAAAACCCTCAAATGACCTGAACAGTCTGTCTGCTTCTAAGGGTGACTATGTGACTCAGTCGGTTGAACGTCCAGCTCTTGATTTTGGCTCTGGTCATGATCTCAGGGATGTGAGCTCGAGCCCCAGGTCAGGCTCTGTGCTGACAGTGGAGCCTGCTTGGGATTTTCTCTTTGTCTGCTCCTCCCCTCACTACCCCAGCCCCACTCATGCTCACTCTCTGTCTCTCTAAAAATAAAATAGGGACTCCTGGGTGGCTCAGTGGTTGAGCATCTGTCTGTGGCACAGGTCCTGATCCTAGGGTCCTGGGATTGGGTCCTGTGTTGGGCTCCCTGCAGGAAGCCTGCTTCTCCTTCTGCCTATGTCTCCACCCCCCACCCCCACCCCTTCTCTCATGAATAAATAAAATCTTTAAAAAAATAAAATAAATTAAAATTCAAAAATATATTTGTATTGTAGCCACCTGCCTTATCAAATTTTCTTAATTCTAGTAGTTTTTTTGTCATTGTTGATATCAGCACAATTAGTATTTCTTCTTTTTTAATGTTTATACAATGTCTTACCTTGTTTTAATCCCTATGATAGTAACTCCAAGGCAATATTTAATAATATTGGTCTTTGTGGTCATTTCCAGCACACTTTTCAAAACCTGAAATCGCCTGTGTTGTGGAACATGGGCCTGGACCTCACACCTTAGTGGGTGTGTGACTCTGGGCCGTTGCTCAGCCTGTCTGCTTCAGTCTCCCACCTACCTGTATGAGGGGAGGACAACCACGTGCTGTCCACACAGCTGCCGTCAGAGCTAGATGTGAGAACGTACAGACAGCATGCAGCTCTTGGCTGGCAAGTGATGGTTGTTCTTCCCCTATCTCTCTCAATGTATCGGGATTACACATGTATTTTAATTCCAACTTAGCTCCTGAGTCTCCTTTTGGTTCTCTTCCTTTCTCGGGTCTTATTCACCTGTTGTAAATTTAGTTGCCCATCCTGGAGCTGCCCTGGGAATCCTCCAGTGTGGGGCTCATGGTACACACTCCTACCCCAGATCAGTAGACAGGTGGCCTTGTCCATCCAGTGACCACCCCCTGCCTGAGTCCACCAGAGCTGGGGAACATGGCCTGTACCCAGCAGTGGTTCTACCCCAAACTTTGACACTCATGTGAATGACCCTGACATCTAGGGCTGCAGTCCAGGTGGGCTCCGGGCAGAGGGGGACACGGTGTCCAGGGGCAGCTACACCCAGCCAGCCGCCCTTGGTTTCCGCCTGCTTGCCTGGCCTGCCCTGTCTGGCCTGCCTATTGATTCTGGGAGCTACCCAGGAGCATCCCAATAAAATCCTCTCTGCTTAAGTAGCCAGAAGCAGTTTTTGCAGTGTTAACTAAGTACCGGGAACCGTGAATAAATAAAGTTGGCTCCTGAAGAGGTAGCTTATCCCAATGCAGGGGGATGGACAGAGACCAGAGGAAGCTCTCCTTCCCTCTGCTCTTCCTCTCTCTCCGTCTTGTCCTGCAAAATCCCTGGTCCTTGTCTAAAGCTGCATCAGAAAAGCAGGAAGGTTGAGGCCAGGGGTCCCTGAGGCCAGGGGTCTGCAGGAACCGCTTTCCCTCCCACCTGGGAGAGGCACAGGCAGGGGCTCCAGCTCTGCTCCAGCATCCCACCCTTAAATCCCAACTATTTTTCTGGTACTTAAACCTCATCAGTCTGCTTTCAAGGTCAGAGCTCCTCTGATTCATGTGCAAATTGACATTCAGTTTAAATGTAGAGTCCTCATTACGGAAAAGAAGGCTTTGAGCTGCTAATAGGATTTCCTGCCCCAGGATGGGGGCGTGATCCTCCAGCACTCCATCCCCAGGCAGCCTCTGAGGAGAGGCCTGACGCCTCCTTCTGATGCCTGGGGGCTCAGCGACCCAACCAAGTCCTTACACTCTCTGGGCCTTGGTTCCATAAGCTGTAAAATGGGAGCAACGCCTGCTTTACTTCCCAACTAAAACGCTTGTGTAGAGCAAGTAAGATTGTGTACTGAGTGACTCAGTGAGTCCCCTTGTGGAACATGCCAGGAAAGTACCTCAGTAAATGTCCCACATTTATGTCCCTCAGCATGTGTGCTGGGCATCTGGTGGACTTCACTGTTTTTGCCCTGGGGTCCAGAGCTCAGCACCACCGCTGCCTTTCCAGAGTATTGGCAGGATGTGCTTCTTAGAGCTCCAAGGTGTTTCACAGGTGCTTATCCTCAGGGGTAGATGCAAGGGACAACCCAGAAAGTTGGATTCAACACACTCTCTAATAATAAACGTTTGAATGGGACAATGAAACACACAACCACTGAGGGTTGCATATGGTTGTGTTTGCTTTAGAAACAAGACGGTAGGCCCCCAGGTTCCCCTTTAACTTGGGAAACTCAGGCCACCACTCATGAGACACCCTTCTGTTTGGGTGCTTCCTTCTGGCACGGGTGATGCTAGCCATTGTAACAAAAGCACCAAAGTGCGTGGGGGCTGCATCCTGCACCAGGGGTACCATCCTGGCAGACTGTCAAAACAGCCGCTGTCATGGTCAGGACACAGGGAAACTACGGCTGATGGAGGCTGAGTGACCGGCCTTGGGTTGCATACTGCTGATGGTAGAGTGGATCCTTCCTGACTCCATGGTCACTGCCAGTCGTGACATGGAATCAGAGGTGTGGATGCAGGAGCAGGAACCCAGATGGTTCAGGATGGGGAGAGGGATGCAGAAAGGTACTGAATGTGGTGGGCAGAGAAACAGCTCCCATGAGGCTCCCCTCCTCATCTTCAGACCTGTAAATGTGCCACCTTCCATGACAAAGTGGACTTTCCAGGTGTGATGAAGTTGTGGAAATTGGGGTGGGCTATCATCCTGGTTCTCTGAGCGATGCAGTGTCACCACAACTGTCCTCATGAGAGGGAGACGGGAGGTCAGAGTCCAAGAGACATAGAAAGTGTGTCCTGATGGCTTTGAGATGGACAATGGGACCACAAGCCAAAGGACACAGGTCCTTTGTCCTTTGTCCTTTGTCCTTCTTGCCTCTAGAAGCCAGAAGAGGCAAGAAGTAGGTTGTCCCTCCAGAGCCTCCAGAAGGACTCAGTGTAACTACCTTGATTTTAGACATAGGAGACCCGTTTCGGACTCCTGACCTCCAGAACCACAAGCTAATATGTGTGGGTTGTCTTACTTAAGCCATGAAATGTGCATTCCTTTGTTGCAGCAACAATAGAAAACGAATATCCCAAGGCTGCAGCCCCCAAAGGGAGCTCAGCGAGTATGAACCCAGCTTGCTCTTCACTGGCCCCAAGGCCCAGTGCAGGTGGATTAACCTTGGAGGTGGTGACAATTCCTCCCTCAAAGCAGTGGCTATAGAGCACTCAGAACAGAGTCCAACTGGTAAGAAGTGTTCACCCAGCAAATGCTAGCCACCATCACGATGCAAAACAGACAAGAACCGTCAACTGCCAGTGTCAGGGAGCTTTTTGGAGTGATGCCTTCTGGGGCTAGCTCCATCTTCCAGAGCGACATGTGCAGCTCCCAGGTGTCCTCTTGCTCAGAGATACGGTCCTTTGCTTCCCTGACCACCAGTATTCATCCCAGTATCTGCAATGATGCTTTTGTTGTCTGGCTTCTGGCTCAGGGCACACACTCTCCTACAAAGTCTGCGGGGCAAGTGTTCTGTCTGTTTTGTTCACAGGTATAGACCTATTACTTGAGCCAGGGCATGGCACGTAGTAGGCACTCAACAGATATGTATGTGTTGAATATGTGGATGGATGAGTGAATGAATGAATGACAAGCCTACAGGTTTCTTGCCTGGACTAGACTGCGGTATGAGTAAGAAGCAACTATAAAGGAGATCTGAGGAGGTGGGACCCTTCTTTCAGAAGGCCATCCAAGCCCTCCAGCCTGACCCATGATGAGAAAGAGCCCCACACCCTACTCATGCAGCCATGATGGGAATGAGCAAAGGTAAAGGGCATGGAGAGATAAGAGAAGCAAAAGGAACTTTCTTTTGAGATGAAGACATCTCAGATCTGAAACAGACAGGGGAACCCTGGGAATTCCCATTAACATATGAGGAGTGAGCTGGGAGTAGAATAGCACTCAGCAATCAGACCTCGGCTGGGGAGGGAGAGGGCTCTAGAAGAATAAAGAGGAAAATTGTCCTCTAAAGGTCAAGCCATTTCTCTCACTTTGCAAAGCCTGAGGTTTTGATTTCTCAGTGGACAGTGAACTCACTTTCAGGCAGCCCTCTGCTTGTTGAATTCCCACCAAGAGACTGAACGGTGATTTCAATTTGTGCTCAAATTAATGCCTCCATTCAGAAGAGATGGCAAGTTTGAGGCAGTCCTAAATGGTGGGAACTAATGTTCCTCCACTGAAATCCTGCAGTCTCTAGAGGCAGAGAGAAGCTTCCAGAACATGCCAGATCTGGGACGTGTATGATGCATGGCTTTGCTCTGGGGAAGCACATCGCATGAGAGATGCTCTGAGTCCCGTTGCATTACTAGGGGAGCCTGATGCTGCTGTGATGCGAAAAGAGTGGTTTGGGGACCATCCCCCTCAAAATCAAATCCAAGTGGATCTGCTCATAACATGGAAAAAGAGGCAATACTGGAGGGTTAGCTGGACATAGACAGGAGCTCCAGATTGGGGAAGCGGGGGGATGTTCTAGCTGCTGTGAACCAGAAGACAGAAGAGTCTGGAACTAATCTGTGCATTGTCTGAGGAAGGACACCTGCAGGAAGCCTGGAGTAGACTGGGTGCTCGGTCAAGTCCTGCTTTGCTGGCTTCACCCCCATGCAGTTGGCCCCATTGGTCATCATGGAGGCAACAGAGGAGGACCCCAAGGACCCAGAGCCACACCTGTCTGCTTAGGGCCAGCTCTTGTGTGCCTCCAACTCTGGAATGGAATCTGGGGGCTGATGCCCGTCAGCTGGACCACAGCTGCATTTCTGCAGACAGGTGACGGAGGCACAGGCACACGGCACATTCAAGGCTGCTGCCCAACCGGCCGTGCTCCCCTCTGGAAAACCAAGGCAGATGCGCTCACCAGCAACCGAAGGCTGAGCATAAAAAGGACGGAAAACCCAGTCAGGCAGGAGCGCCCCGTGGCAGCACCTGGTGTGTCAAGGGGGCATCTTCTCCCTCTCCAAGCCCCACGCTGGCTTTCATTCCTGGAGTTTTGCCGTTCTTGATTTGAAATCTCAAGAAGGAAGTTCTGTAAATATAGAGCTTTCACGAAGGCATCAGCCTCTCTCGTAAATTTTCGGGGCCATTTTTCATACCATAAAGGTTGTGTCATGATCGCTGCCTGGCTTGATTGCCAGTTTGGAGTGTTTGCTAGGTAAGAAAGGAAGAGATAAATCATGGAAGATGCAGCCTCATTATCATGTGACATTTAAGGGTAATTTACACCCGACATCTTACCACTTCTCACCATGGAAATAGCGTGGCTGGTCGCCCCAGCCTTAGCCACTACCACGACTGTGTCAAGAGAATGGAAATAAATTGATACGGCTGAGTTCTCTGTGCATTTTTATTGCCTATTTATCAACGTGAGTGAATAATAATACACACGGACTTACTTACGGGTCCTGGCATGGGGGTGGGACTGCAGCAGGGGCGGTGGGGGCTCCCTAAACTTTTCCAGAGAGAGCATTCTTGAAGAGAAAATGTGGTGGTCCTTGATCCTACCTGTGTGGCTGTCAGGGTTTTGAGTACATCTCATGTTGGACTTTTTATGTGATAATTGTTAAGAACCTTCAACATTAGGCTTCTTCCTCCCGGTGTTTGGGGAGACGCTGTTTCCCTCTCCCCAGCTCCGTAGTCCCTTTCACACCTTGCTGACCTTAAATGCAGGTGGAAGATGGCTCCGCTGACCCCTGCAGCCCATTGGACTCCGGAAACACTTCGTGCATGTGCACACGCCTTCCCCACGAATCACACCCATGCAGTTTTCTAAGTGTTATTTCCTTTTTTCCCTCAAAGCTATAGGGTATGCTCCCCAAGGTCAGGAACCCATTTTTACTGTTTTGTATCTTCAGGTTCTATTGGTGCCTACCCTCTCAGGAAAGCTTGGATAATCCCTCACCTTGCCAAAAACCTGACCCAGGGGAACTCCGGGTGTGAGTCCCCAGTCCTGGGAGGACGGAAAGGTGGGAGGTGTGGAGTGGAGGAAACAGGAAGGGTGGGGGCCTGCGTGCAGGATCATCTTTTGGAATCCTAATAGAGAAAAATACCCACTGACGAAACCAATTAGGAGAGAATGATGATTTTTGTTACAGTCATGAGTTTCCCCACAACAGACTCCTCCAGCTCTTACAGACAGAATTGAACTCCCGTGGGTCACTCAGCACACTCGGTGCTCAGCGAGCGGCCTGCCCTCCTCAGGTCCCTCCCCGTGGGCAATGGGCATCGTTGGCTTGCACAGCCAGGACAGCTTCCTTGGCCGAGTGCAGGAGCACCTCCTGTGCCTTAACAGCTCCTCCTCTCTTTGAGGAGGAGTGGGGTCTCAGGGGGCCAGGGACTTGGCATTTCCAACAAGCTTGATGCCCAGGATAGGCCGCTCCTGCTTGGGCTCGGGGTCAGTGGCGCTGGGTTCAAATTTGAGTTCTTTTACCCCTGGCCACCGGTTCATGAAACCCAGAGTTCCTGCTTCTGGGGATGGGGGTGAATACAGCTCCCTCCTGGGGTGTAGGGGGAGACTCCAGGAGTCAACCCTACAGAGCAGCCCCACCAAGGACCTGGCGAGCACATGGCCCCTGCCAGCTCTGGCACTCGCTGCCCTGGCTGCAGCTCCGCCTTGCCTTCTGTGTGGGAGGCTGCCTGGCCCCTCACAACTGCATGGCTGTGTTTCCATCCCACGTCCCCAGCTCAGGTGAACCCTGGCTTAAAGCATCCTTTTGTTGCAATACGGCTGAGACAGGCAGCTGTGACCATTCTCTCACTACTGGGCTCCTGCCATTCGGACAAGAGATCCTCTGTAGCTCTGAATGCCTCTGAACACAGGGGTTCAATGAGTCACCAGGGCTCCAGAGCACAAGCTGGTGGAAGAAAAGGAGAGGCCCACCCCGGGTTCAACACAGGAATGCGAGCAAGGGGGCATGTGCATTAGAGGGGTCCCTTCCTGTCCACCGAGGCCAGGCCAGGGATCACAGGCCAAGGCAAGGGCCAGTGCCATTGATCATGGACAGGTGTCAGCAAATCAGCAGACACAGTGCCTCCATCCGGAGGGGACATGCAAATAGCTCAGGGAAAGATTGGTGGCCTGAGCAGAGAGCTCAGTAGATGCATTGGGCCCCATTTCAGGTTTGTATTTCCAAGGATGAAATGAGAGTGGAAACCCAGCCAAGAGAAATTAATTAAGGCAGCATACCCTTAACTATATTTTTCCGTGCAAATGGATCCAAGGCCAGGGAGCTATGAAGTGGTAGATAATTGCATTGGAGGGATGTGGGGAACTTGTAATTTAATGAAGGAATGGCCAGGTGGGAACTGGAGAGAGTACCAGAACACAAGACCTGAGGAGGACAGTGACAAGCCCAAGGGGGCTTCGCAATGCCCCGGGGCACCCAGCACGGATGGGGGAGCTGCACCAGGCAACCCTGAGAGAGCCCAATAGCACCAGAGAACATCGGTGGACACAAGGGGCACAGCCCCTGGACTCATTGTTCCCCTTATTCTCTGGCTGCCAACTGTTGGTGATTTGCACTCCATGCCAGCTCGGCGTCTCCTGTCAGAAGTGTCCTCGAATCACACTCCATGTGACCATCCATAGCCTCTCTTCTGGTTTACAGATGGGAAAACAGTGCGAGCGACAGGACCTCCAGGGCCGGGCTCTGATGTCCCTATAGCCTGTGCCTCTAGACCATGTTCACCCAAACGAGTATGGAGCACATTCAGGTGCCAGGTGGTAGATGGGTAGGAAGGTTTGGCTGCTACCTCAGGGGTGGGGCTCACAGATTTGAGGCTCCAGGACACCCGCGGCTCAACATGTAGTGTTCGTCCTAGATGTGGTACCTACTGGGAAGAAGGTGTGCTTGACGGGCCTCAGGTCAGGGAACCCCAGGTGTGCGCATGGAGGGGAAGCTGGTCTATGACAGGTAGGACTTTCCTCCTTGGCTCCAGGGAGAGAATTGTGTGCAGCCTCCATGTGGATCAGGAAAGGAGAACCAGCAAGCACTCCTTGGCCTCGAGGAGCACAGTCCCAAGGGTGAGAGGGACACGTGAGCAGCATGACACAGAGCCAGCAGCCTGAGAACAGCCAATGCAGGTGAGGGGACCTGGGAGGGGGGTGTTACAGGATCAGGGTCAGATGCGTGTGCCTGAGTTGCACAAAAACGACTCTAATAAAATATTACATTCAGCAGAAGATTGTCCAGATCGACAGACTCCTTTTCTTAGTAGTCCTGCCCGGGGACCCTCTTTGGAGACCTGTCGGGGTCCACTGCCCAGCTAGTGCCCTTCTGTGGCTAGCAACCCAGGAGGTTCTCCCCAGAAGACCCTGATACAACCCCACGTTGTCAAGTAAGCCCCCAAGCTCTCCTCTTGAGGATCCAATTCCCTGTCCTCTCTGGGCAAGCAAAGACCTGCAGGCAATTTCAGAAGGAGGGTGGGTGACCTGCACAGGTGGAGGGGCAGGGCTCCAGGGTGTGAGGTGCCCAATTATCCCTGCTCTCACTCAGCCCCCAAGCCCCCTCTCTCACCATGGACCTGCTTTCGCCTCCTGATGACCTGGACTAGTGTGGTCGTGTCGGGTGAGGCAGGTCCCACTGCAGAGGGCTGGATCCCCAGGCCTGCACTGCCCACAAGCTGGGTGTCCAAGCCTCTCCCTGCAGTGGAAACTGACAGCCCTGGGGGCCCGGGGTGCTGGCTTCACCAGGTCTCTCCCTCCTGGCTCTCTGAGTTGCGGGGGGGTCGTCCACAGACCCTGCTGTCTCTGCTAATTCCGCTGGTGGCTAGACTTCTGGGCCAGCGCTCCCCACAGAGGTGACAGTACAATTCACATGTCAACCTAGCGAGGCCACAGTATCCAGTTTGGATCAAACATCAGTCCAGATGTCACTGTGAAGATTTTTTCTTTTTACTCAATTAACATTTGAATCGGCAGAGGCGGAGTAAAAGGGATCTCCCTCCAGTGCGGTGCCAGCTTTTCTTAGGCTCTAGGAGAAAGACTGATGTCCCCAGGGAAGAAGGGATTGTGCCCCCAGTCGGCTTTCAGACTAGAGCTGCAGCATCCAGCCTTCTGCTCCCCAGCCTGCTGGCTGCCCTGAAGATTCCAGGGTTCTGGACTGGCCGGTCCTGCAATTGTGGGAGCCAATCCTTAAACCTCTCTCTGTAACTCTCTGTCTGTCTGTCTGTCTCTCTACACACACACACACACACACACACGCACACCGGCCTTTCCCAGGAGTGGGCACTTCTTGTCTTCTTGTGCACCCAGTCTCCAGGAGCGATCAGAGAGCTGGGCTTTCCTGCAAGTGTATTATTAGGGCTCCCTCAGCTCCCATCTCACCGCGGCCTCCCGCAGAAACCATCACAGAGGCCCCGCCAGGAGCCGATGCAGCGCATGTTTGCCCCTGAGTGCACAGCAGGACTAGGAGGAGCCCCGTGGCTCGTGTCCACCACACAGACACGGCAGCAGAGGCCGGGTCAAGGGGACTCACTGGCCGGGTCCCTCAGCCTGGGGGAGCCCCGCACTGAGCTACGTTGTCTGCCCATTGCCCACCGAAGGCGGCCCCTGCAGCCTCGCTCTGGGGCCTTTCCACCAGAGACTTTACTCAGGTTTGCAACCCCAAGGGTTCTAGGGCCCTTGAGGCCCAGCTACGCAGCCCCCATGGGGACCTCCGTTCTGATAACCTTGTGTGCCCATCTGGAGCCTGGTAAGAAATGCTCACCCTGGACATGGCATTGGGGGCAAACCCCGTCCTTATCTCCTTGCAGACCAGAATGGGAGCATGTCTTCAGGCAGCTCTTCCTACATGTCACCCCACTGTCTACACCCTGGCTGACACCTCTGAGACATCCAGGGCCCACCAGCCTCTGCCACCGGGAGACATGGGACTCCATCTGTGGTGGTGGCTGCTTTTTTGGCAGAGCCAAAGAGGGCCTCCTGGACGCATTAGGCCCTGGGCAAGGTTCCTGCCGCTTGTAGAAGGGGTGGTGGTCCTGGCTTCTGTGCTTCCCTGTGAAGTACGTCTGTGTTTTCACCAAAGTGGGTGTCAGGGACCCCACCTTAGTTGGATCTTATCATTTTTGTTTTCCTGCCTGCCAGCCACACAGCGTGGTTTACATGTGCCATCTGCGGACTTCCCACAGCCAGGCCCCCTGCTCCACGGGGTGGCATTTACCCCTGTGCGGCCTGGGAAGATGCTGCGTCTGCTCACTTGACAACCATGAGTAGGGAAGAATTTGGTGCTCACGTTGGGAAGAGTCCTGGAGGTGCTGGCCAGGCGTGAGGGTCACAGGGAGCCAAGACGGAGGAAGAGGGAAGGAGACGCACAAGGAGCACTCTCCGGTTCCTGGCAGGACTCACCACAGCACCTTGGCGGCACCACACCTGCTTGAGACAGACCCACTGTTCCTGACAGCAACCATGTACCCATTTCACAGATGAAGAGACTGAGAGATAGCTGAGTAATTCGCCCAGTGGCAGGGCCAGAGTGGGAGCACCAGGGCTCTAGTGCTCAAGTCTTGGCCCAGAGGACCACACTATTTAAAAACTATCCAAATAAAGTGAGAAAACAGGCAACACTGTATATGGCTCCTCACCTAATGAAAAGTCGAAACCACGCCTCGCACTCCATAACCACCTCTAGTAGACTCCATAGATACTGAGTCATATAATTTATGTAATGACATTATATTACATATAATGTACTTAAGTGTGCATAAATATATAACACATGATTTTAAGTTATTAATACTGTACACAGTTATCTACGTAATTAATAGAATACATTAGCACCCTCCAGGCTCTCTGTCTAGTTATGCATGTAAGGGATATCCTGCACAACGACCCTCTACTGTCCTATCATTGTATTCAGTTGTTCCTGCCTCCCTCTCCCCAGGAGGGAGCGTGCTGCCTGAGGGCAGTTTTGTCCGTCTCGTCTCGTTCATTGCTGTGTCCTCGGTCCTAGAAGAGCAACTAGCACGTAGCAGGTGCTCCAGAGAGACTTGCAGAGCCAGGGAGGAAGCCTGTGGGAACCACCCTAAGAGAGGAATGGCAGCTAAAGTGATGCGCGGGAGGGGCAGGAGAGGGGAGGACTGTGCCTGGCAACGTGGACAAAGGCAGGAGGACGCTTTTTTTTTTGGTGGGGGGGACGAGAGCCAACACTGGTGTCCCACCTTCATCCAGGAGCAGGACAGAGCCTGAGGGTGGACACTAGGGCTCAGCAAGTGCTGGGCTCAGTCCCTGTGCGGTTCCACAGCACATCAAAGCGAGGACCCCAGGCAAAGGCAGCTTCTGCAGCTTCTGAGAGCCCAGAAATTTGATGCTGTGCCCCGAGGGCAGGCGTTTGGTGTCCTTGCGGGAAGGTGCCACCATTACTGCAGCTGCTGATTCTAACTCAAGAGTTTTTGCAGGGACTTTGCAGTCTTGCTAGGGGCTCTCTGGCTTAGTCTCAACTTATTTATGATGGGAAAGGAGAAATACAGAGCCAACCTCTTTGGACAGATTTTTAGTGGGATGAAAAGGAGTGAGAGGAGTCAGAACATCTGTATCAATACGCATGATTCCTGCTTCGTGTGTCAACCCTGCAGATGACAGAGGACTCATGTGATATCACCTTGCACATAGAAGAACCAAGCTGAGGGTGTGTCCTTCGAACACCAAGTATGTGCCCTCTTCCTGCCACCTCCTCCACCCCACTGTGAAGGACCTGGCTGCTCCTTCCATGTCCCCTGACCAGGACCTGGGGTCCTCCCAGCAACTCAGAGTTCACAGGAGGCACCACCCAGAGCATGGCTACTTTGAGCTTCTCCCTCTCTGCTGTGTCCCTCTCAGGAACCAAGTGCCCCTGTCCCTGGTCTCCCACTGAGCAGAACAGGATGTCCCAGCTTCCCAAACTAACAGACCCAGCCTGGATCCATGAAAACATCCCTTTCAAGAAATCCTAGCTTTCCTTCTGACCCTAGGGAACCATCTGTTCCATCTCATTCCTGCCAGGGTGCTTTCTTCCCAGACTCCCACCTCTCCTGCAGGCCTGTAAGCTTTGCTTGTGGCCCTGAAGACACCAGCCCTGCCCTGCCTCTGGCCCACCCAGCAGGTCTGCAGGCCTTGTCTGGCTCCTCATCCACCAAAGCATATGCTCCCACAAAGTGTTCCAGCAGAAGAGCCAGAGTATTGTCAGGAGAGTACAATTAAAAGATTGATTCCAACACAAACTGAAGGGCTTAACTTTCTTCACTTGAGCACTGAGTGTCCAGAAAACTCTACAAGAAGAGATGGCCAGCTTATGTTTTAATCAGCTTCACAAAACAGCTCAAGGATGCCTTCAGTCATATCCAGTTTCTATCAACCTGTGAGGGAGCCTGGAGCCCTTTCACCTTTGTTCTGGAAAGTCCTCAAGTAGCATTCCCCGTGATCAGGCCTTCTGTCCTGCTCTCGCTTTTCCTTCACTGGCATCATTTCTCCACGAGGTTCTGTGCATATGAGTCTGTGCGTGTGTGCATGACATGTGTGTATGTGCGTGTGCGCATGTATGTGTGCTGGCTGATTTATTTGCTCATGATCATAGACTTGAATATCTTTCAGGAGCACAGCCAGTACTCAGTGCCTGACTCGGTTTCCTTTAGCCTGCTAAAACATGATGTGCATGGCCACCCAGGTGACCGCACAACCCTGCCGCTTCGAATCCAGCCAGATCAGAAACTCTCCAAAATTGAACAAGACAGTAAGGGGCAGCGAGCAATTTCTCACTGCAAGTGGCCAAGAGCCAGCTGGTCACCATTATTCTGCTTTCTGTCTTAAGTGAGTTGAGGGCACGCAATTTCTCTTTGGAGAAAAAAAAAACCAGCTTTCTACATTGTCGATGTTTTTCTTAACCTCCACTCCTCCAAAGCTGTAGGAGGACTCATCTTCGGGCTTCTCCAAAATGCAATCAGACAGAACAAGTGGAGGACGAAAGGTGCTCCTGAAGGTTCCTCCTTGTTGCTGTCGTAACTGCACATTCCTCAGCCCCGCTTGAGCCGCTGCCATGTCACAGCACACCCCTGGGCATGGTTGGTACACAAAATGAATTAGACATAAATCTCTCCTCCTGGAGCCCGGACACTCTAAAGGGAGCTATTAGACAAGCATAAATAATTCACACGTGGTAAGTGGTAAGTGCTGGAAGAGAGACCCAGGCACAGGGCTCTTGCAGGTCAGAGGAGGGCAGACGTGAGGACAGGCATGCTGCCTCTCCACCCAAAACCATCCAGAAGCTCCTCATCTCTCTCAAAGCCCAAGTCCTAAATGACCTCTGAGGCCCAGTTTGTCCCACCTCCATTCTTCCACCTTCTCCTACTACTCCGTCTGTCACCCAGAGTCCCCACAAAACCATGGAACACATTCCCAGTGCAGGGCCTTTGCACTGGTGCTTCCTCTGTGGGAACCTTAAGCCACCCAAACATGATCTCGTTTTCACCTCCTGCAGAACTGCTCAGTGAGGCCTTCCGCCATCACCCTGCTTAAAATTGACCCCTTCTTCCCCAAACCTCTTGCAATTCCTACCCAGTTTCACGTTTTCCCACATCACCAGCTGAAACCCTGTATTGTACACTTTTGTTACTGTCACTGACCATTTGCCCAAATTCTATTGCAAAGTAACTCTGTGGAAATGGTTGGTTTCCAACACCAAAAGCAGTGTTTATTTATATAGCAGGAACTCGAAAACCTGTTGTTGAATCAAGGGATGGTCCTGTTGGTTGTTGGGCTTATTGTGTGTCAGAGACGATGCTGAGGAGGAGGTGGCTCACCGAGGAAGCCAGACTGAATCTCAAGGACAGTCAATGGTGAAAGAGGCCACATCACAGACTGTAGCACGGTCTGCTGAGAGTACAAACAAGATTTGAGTTTCTGCTGTGCCACAAACACAGCTTCACTGTGCCTCAGTTCTTCATCTCTGAAAGTATGACATATGTCGTCCCTGCATTCCAGGGGTTTTATTGGCAACAGATACATAGCACGCAAGGCAACCACTCAACAACTTCAGCCAACGTCACTACTAGCTCTCTCACTGGAGTTTTTAGTTTTGCTTCCTCTTTGGTGAAAGGGAGTGACCAGATGGGCTGCAACAAATCCACACCTAAGGGTTGGCCACCAGCCATGCACAGGTCTTGCTGGCCCTTGCAGGTGGCCATTCCTAAGGAACCAGCCTGGGGAGGGGGGTCTCTGCATGTGGGAGAAGCACACACTCACTGCTCATTCACCTCTGAGTTCTACAAATTCCAGGTAGCTCAGTGGGACCCATTAGGAGGTTTGAGAAGAAGAGTTTCTTGATCTTGTGTTTTCTGCAGGAGTTGTTGTTTTTGTTTCATTATTATTAGTTGCTAGTCTTGGGTTAGAGCCCTGTCCTGTTCTAAATCTATTTAAGAAAAGCATGGCATTCTTATATCCCAAATACAAACCACTGACAGGCGGCTCAATATCCAGGGATGCATATACTTCAAGGGATGAGCATAGAGGGTATTGAATTCTGGCTGCAGATGACTACTTTTATTTTAAAAAAAGAAACTTTAGTGAGCTATTATGATGTGACAGGGATATAATAGCTAGCAAAAATAGACACAGCTCAAGTTGGAAAGGAGACGAGACAGAAAGATGAAACAAGGAACTGCACAAACCAACGTGTGATGACAACAAAGCTAAGAAGCACACATGCATGCTGGGAAATGGTGCTGGGAGCACCCTTGACAGGGGCTCCAGCCCCCACAGCGTGGTTAGGGGACAGCCCCTGGCATGGGTTGAACTGTGTGCTCCCACATATCCAAAACTATGTGCTATGTGTTGGAGTCCTGAGCCCCAGTATCTCTGAATGTAACCTTATTTGGAAATAAGGTTGTTGCAGATGTGGTTAGGAAAGTAACAGTGAAGTCATACTGGAACAGGGCTGGGCCTCATCCACTATGACTGGAGTCCTTATAAAGGGAAGAAATTTGCACGCAGACACACACAGAGCACCTGAAGAAGATGAAGGCAGAGATCAGGTGGTGCCCCTTTAAAGCCACAGAATGCCACGATGTGCCACCAGGAGCTAGCTAGTGAACAGGTCTGAAACAGGCTTTTCTTCACAGGCCCCAGAAGGAACCTGCCTACAACACCTTGATCTCAGACTTGCAGCCTCCAGGGCTAGGAGACAGTAGATTTCTATTGTTTAAGAGCCCAGACTGTAGAACTTTGTTACAGCTGCCCCAAGAGATGAATATGGCTTCCTTGAGGAAGGGGAAGGAGTGGGAAGCATGACTTAGGCAGAGGAGGGAAGAAACAGACACAGCCTGACAAACAGCATGTAGGAGGATCCAAGGAGATGAGATGGTGAGCACAGGGTCTAAGTGTGTGTGTGTGTGTTCAGCATGGGGGATGGGGGATGGAGAGCTGGGGCTGGAGAGGAGTGTGGTCAGGCATGGTACGGAACTCTGCATTCACTATAACATGTTGTTGAAGAGATCTATTTTTAACTCTTTGAGGAACCTCCACACAGTTTTCCAGAGTGGCTGCACCATTTCACATTCCCACCAACAGTGCAAGAGGGTTCCCTTTTCTCCGCATCCTCTCCAACATTTGTGGTGTCCTGTCTTGTTAATTTTCCCCATTCTCAATGGTGTGAGGTGGTATCTCATTGTGGTTTTGATTTTTATTTCCCTGATGACAAGTGATGCAGAGCATTTTCTCATGTGCATGTTGGCCATGTCTATGTCTTCCTCTGTGAGATTTCTGTTCATGTCTTTTGCCCATTTCATGAAAGATGAATGGATAAAGATGTGGTTTATGTATAGAATAGAATATTACTCAGCCATTAGAAATGACAAATACCCACCCTTGCTTCAACATGGATGGAACTGGAGGGTATTATGCTGAGTGAAATGAGTCAATCGGAGAAGGACAAACATTATATGTTCTCATTCATTTGGGGAATATAAATAATAGTGAAAGGGAATAGAAGGGAAGGGAGAAGAAATGGGTAGGAAATATCAGAAAGGGAGACAGAACATGAAGACTCCTAACCCCAGGAAATGAACTAGGGTGGTGGAAGGGGAGAAGGGCGGGGGGTGGGGGTGAATGGGTGACGGGCACTGAGGGGGGCACTTGACAGGATGAGCACTGGGTGTTATTCTGTATGTTGGCAAATTGAACACCAACAAAAAATAAATTTATTATTAAAAAAAAGAAGAGATCTAGACTGGGGCTCATGAGATAAGAGCTGGATTTTGAAGAGATGCTGCTGGTTACATCTGGATAGAAACATGGAAGGGAAGAGTGTGAAGGCAAGACCCCCAGAGAGGTGTCCATGCAGGGGCCGATATGAGGTATCGTGAGTGCTAGTGGAGGTGGAGAGGAAGGGGAGATTCTGGAGGAGATTTTTAGAAGGTAGAACCAATGGGACTTGAGTGTCAGCTCAAAAGAGGAAATGGGAGATGGAAGTTCTCAAGAATGTCCTCCAAGAGTGCTTGTGGTCCATTTCCAGAGGAAGGAAAGTTGCAAGAGGTCAGGGCCATCCCAAGTTAGGAGGCAATTCAAGGAAGCAGTCAGCTAGACAAGTCTGAGGTCCAGAAGGGAAGCTTGAGATGTTATATGGGCTGAGGATATGAGTGTGGTGAGATCATCTAGGGAGAATGTATAGGGTGAAGAAAGAACAAACAAACCCTGAGGGACTACCATATTTAATTCTTGGAAGAGAAGAATAAGCCTGCAAAGAAGACAGGTAAGGGGAGCACAGGGTCATGAAAGACACGGCCAGACCTCTTTCAGAAGGAAGGTGCAGGGTGCAGTGCCCTGGGAAAGCCCATTGGCCTGAGAAAGTGGGAGGACAGAGGTTGAATAGTAGTGCAAAGGGAAAGGGCCCATAGAGACAGAAGTGGGGATCAGGGGCTCAGCTTGAGATGGATTATGTTTAATATGGACATCCAAGGGGACATGATGAGTTAGACATGTCTCCAACTGGAGACATGGCTTTGGAAGTCATCAGCATGCAGATGTTATTTAAAGACAACAAAACCACGACAGTGAGTATACACAGACAGGAGGAGAGCACCCATGTCTATTAGTGCACTCCAGTAGTAAGAGGTCATATTGATAAGGAGGGGCCAGCAACAGAGGTCATAGAGGCAAGGCCAAAAAAGGTGGGCAAAAGTCAGGATGGGGTCCATCCTAAAAGGGAAGATGGGGAGAACCATAGAAGGGAAAATACCCAGGAGAAGTTTTGTTCTGAAAAACAAGTGAAGAACGTGTTTTCAGAAGAGAATGGTCAGTGTCAAGCCCCACTTGATAATCACCCTAGAAGGACAAAGACTGAAAACTGACCATTGGTTTAGGCCCATGTAGGTGATTATTGACCAGAAACAGAATCTGTAAGAGATAGATAGGTAGATAGATATACAGATACACAGATAGATAAGATAGATAACATGGATAGATATATACATAGATAACATAGATAGATAAAATAGATACATAGATAATGTAGGTACATAAATAATAGATATGGATGGATAGATAGATGATAGATATATAAATATATAAAGAGAGAGATGGTAAGTGATAGATAAGATAGATATATAGATAATATAGATAATAGACAGATATGGATAGGAAGATGATAGATGGCAGATAGATATAGAGAGAAAGAAATGATAGATGACAGATACATAGATAATAGACAGTTAGATATGGATGGATAAATAGATGATGGGTACATAGAGAAAGAGAAGGTAAATGGCAGATAGATGATAGATAGATAGATAGATAGATAGATAGATAGATAGATAGATGATAGATTCATTATGAGGAATGGCTCAGGTACTTATGGAAGCTGAGGAGTCCCTCAGTCTTCCATCTGCTGGCTGGAGACCCCAGAGAGCCAGTGATGGGGTGCAGTCTGAGTCTGAGAGCCTGAGAACTAGGGGATTGAAGGTGTAAGTCTCAGTTCAAGAGCAGAAGACAAATGACCCAGCTCAAGCAATCAGGCAAGAGGGGTGAATTCTTTCTTCCTTTACCTCTTGTTCCATTGCCCTGCTCCACTGGGGAGGGCCACATTCTTTACTGAGTCCACCCATTCAGACACTAATCTCCTCTGGAAATACCCTCCCAGATGTGCGCAAAAACAATGTTTAACCAAATACTCAGTCAACCCGTGGTCAGTCTAGTTGAGTCTAGTTGATGCATAAAATTAGTCACCACACTGGCCACTGAGTACATCATGTGGTTGATTTCTGGCCCCAAAGGAGCATTTCTGGGCAGGTGATGAAGGTAGGCTTAACTGGGGTGTGTTTTGGAGAGAGGAACTTGGACAGACAAGCAGGCATGGCTTCTTTGAAGAATTTTGCTATGTGAGGAAGGAGAGGTATGAGAAATTTAAAGTATATTCTGATCAAGAGATGGTTCTTTTTAAGAAGGAGATGTGAGAGCGTCCCTGTGTGCTGGTAAAAACAGTACAGTACACTGCATGGAGCAAAGCAGTCCCTTCATGGAGATAGGAGTGGATGCAGATTATGTGCCGGAAGATGGGCAGATGTAAGGGGGCAGTCTATGGAAGCTCCACTACTTTCTTTTCTCAGTGAAATAGGAAGCCATGTGCTCAGCTGAGAAAGAGTGTAGGGGGAAGGGATGAGGGCGTAAAGAAAGAGGGAGGCACAGAAGGATCAGGAGAGTAGGAAAGTGAATGGCTCAGGAAATAGAACATGCTTTCTGGGAACACTTCAGAATCCACTCCAAACCTATGACAATCACCACAAATTGCAACAGGAGACACACTGAAGAGAGGGACAGAGGGCCAGGAGTAGAAATCTTCCTAGAAAGTAGGGGTGTGCCTGGGGGTGGGAGGGTATCTGCTCTGGGGGTCTGTGGCACAGAGGCTGCTGGGTGGGGTAGTCTGATGACAGGGGGTTTGCAAGGGAAGGGGGAGGGAGGATGGCTGGCATGGGTAAGAAGGAACAAGAAGAGCCTAGGGGTGAGGCCCTGGGTGGGAAAACAGCCCCCATGTGAACTGAGTCATCAGGGGAGAGATGAGATGCGTGCAGGGCAAAGCGAAGGGATGATTCAGCTCAGAAAATTGGGGTGATTCAGATTTGATCAATGACCATCACAGGCTTTAAAGGCACAGTAGAAGTCATGGATGCTGAGATGGGGTAGGAGATGTGTCAGAAAAGTGTGGGAAGAGAGTGCCCCTGGGATTTGCATCTGCGGGACCAAACAACCAGCAATGCTGACACCCTAGTAGTGATGGACATAGGGCAAGACTGGTCCCTACAGCCCTAAAGCAGACCATGGAGGAGAAACACTTGGGGGAGGCTGGGACATCACCTGCCATGTGCAGAGGTCTGGGTTGGAGGTACAGAGGCTAACAGAGGGGTGGTCTTACTTGGAACATGTGGAGATTTTTCATCCCTTGTGGCTCCAGCTGTGGGTATGTGGAGGCTGGAAGTGGCCCATCTAACTCTGGGTGTCAGGTGCCAACTCTACTTTTTCTACTTTTCTGAGTGCATCGAGACCACATATGAGGCCAGCAGGGGCTGACTTTAAGCATACTCTCCTGATGTACCAGTCATCTGCGCTGTGTCTTAAATCGCCACAACTCAGCTACTTAAAACATCTATTTATCAGCTCACAGTTGTGTAGGTCAGAAGTCTAGGCACCAATGGCATGGCTGGGTTTTCTGCTCAGAGTCTCACACTCACGGTGTTGTTAAGTTGTGCTCCCAGATGAGACTCTAGGGGAAGAATCCACTTCCAAACTCATTCAGGTTGTTAGTAGGATCAAGCTCCTCATGGGTGGAAGACTGTGGACCTGTCTCCTTGCTGGCTATCAGCCACTTCCTGGAGGCCCCCCACGGTCCCACAGTCCCCCGCCACACTCAGTTTGTTTCCCAAAGTTAGGAGTCTCTCATGGTCTTTGGCAACGACACCTGGTCAGGGAGGAGAAAACAATAAGGAGAAATTCAGCCTGCAGCCTTCCGGAACCAAGAATGTCTTTGCGTAGGTTCCGAATTGAATAAATACACAGCGTGCAACTCACCAAATGCCAGCACCTTCACTTTCCCATAACAAGTGGCTGATTAGAATCAATAACAACTCCCTGCCAATGTGCCAGCACACAGTGTGAGGGCGGTGGAGGTGCCTGGGCTCCAGCGGAACAGCTGCTGTGCCTGAGTCCAAGGTCCAGCCAGCAGAGGGCCACCATTAAGCCACACTGGACTGGCCACTAGCACCCACTCTCAATTTCTCCTTCTGCTACTTGGCTTCTCAGATAAGCCAGAAAATCTGTTTTAGAGTAAGGGATCCATGTATATTGTGTTTTCAGCTTAGAGGGGTCATGTGTGTATATGCCCAAGAGGTAGAGATGAAGGAAGAAGAAAGACAATGTTTGTCATGGGCACATGTATTAGTCATGCTGGAGACTTCAGCAAGGTGTGTCTGAGCTGATTTGTTTAATTTAAAGGGTATTTGGGGTCAGAATAACATAGCGGGTGGGATGGAGTTTCTGGAATTGGCCCCCTAGGTTCCTTTTGTGTCCCTTACTGTATGACCTTGGAAAGTTTAATTAACCTCTCTGTGTTTCCTGTTCTCATCTATAAAGTGGGGGGTTATAATAGTGACTGCCCCATGGACATCTTCCACACACCCTCGTAGAACACTAAGGTACCTTAGTAAACATTAGCTGTTGTTACCACTCTGCTGGCTCTCCCTAAAGATACCTGTTGGATCTCACCATTGAGACTCAAGCACCTTTAAGGCCTTGGTGGACAGCAGGTTCCTTCAGGCATTTCCTACAGCCTTCAACAGAAGGGGCTGTTCTCTGAATCAGTGAGGGTTGGGCAGCTGAAACAGAACACAATCAGCCCCGTGTGAGATGCTGGGGTCTGCTACCAACCCCAGCACAACTAAAGCAGCCTCTCGGGCACAGCTCCTTCATGAACAAGGCACTGAGGTCTACGGGTACAAAGTCAAATGTGGATTCACTCATGGGTACCTGTTTTCTCCCGGTCTACCTTGCAAAGCACCATACTCAGTAGGGTAGCACCATCAAGGTCATCCTGACAGCTGACTCTACCTCTCGTCCACCATGTGTAGATGATGGGTGGATAGCCATAGGATGGATGGGTAATCATAGCATGGATAGATAGTTACAGGATGGATAAATAACAAGAGGAAGGATGGATATCCATAGAAGAATGGTTAGACATATATAGAAGAATAGCCATAGATGGATGGATAGACGTAGCATGGATGGATATTCATAAAATGGATAGATAGGTGATTGGAAGTAGAAAGAATAGATGGACAGACAGAATGACTAATTGTAGCACCATTAGCACTTCATAGAAAGGATCGATAGCCATAAGAAAAATCGATTTTCAAAGAATAGTTGGATAGCACTCGCTGTCTGACAATCAGGATGGACATTTTTGCTTCCCTTGCTCAGAAGCTTCAGTGATCCTGGCTGCCCCAGCATAGTCTCCACACCCTTCCTCATCTGAGCCTACCCTCCTGACTCAGTGTAAGACTTCTTCCTACAAACTCCAGCTGTGTTGTCTACTGCCCAGCATCAAGCCACTTGCTTTGTTCTGTCCACATTTCTCACTCTCGCTCCTCTTCTGGATAAGCCCATGCAAAGCTCAATGCTAGAAGTTGCCCACAGTTCCTCCAGGAGGAGTAAATTATTCCCTTCTTGTGAGCTCATAGCACTTACTACAGTTGGTTGTTGGCATTTGCACTTCCTTCTACATGATGAGGAATGGAGCATCCTGTCTTCACCTCTGCCTCCTCACAATGCCTAGTGCTTGGCACAGAGTGGAGCCACAAAAAGGATGGATGGATAGATGATGGAGGGATGGATGGGTATAGAAAAAATAGATGGATAGAACATAATTCTAGCATCATTAGCCCTTCTGGAAGGCAGTAGGAATAGAGGAGAGACAGAAAGAATGGTCTCACTGTGGGATCAGAGAGCCTGTGTAATTGATGCTTGGAGTTCACAGCTCTGTCAGGTCCCCAGACCAGCCTGTCCTCACCTCTCCCAGCACGTTAGCCATGTCCCTGAACTCTTACCCTCGCTTCTCTGCTATTGACCATAGGCACCTCTCTGTCTCTCCTTGCTCAGTGGACACTTGACATTGGTCCCTGTGGGTAGTCAACCCTGTCCAGTGGCCCCATAGTTATGGCAGGCAGAGTCTTAGATTTCAGACCCCCAGAATTATATACCTGTGTGCCTGGAACTTAAGCACATTTTCCTAAAGACAAAGAAGTGCTGAACAGGCATCTTAGTGATGAGGGCAAGGAGGAAGAAAGGAGTGAACAATTCACTCTCGTGAGCTCACCGTCAGGGAGACAAACTATACCAAGTGGAGGCAGGGGAGGAGGCAACATGTCTCTATAAGATGCTTGAGAATGCCTGGGGCTGAGCCCATTTATGAAATACCTGCAATAGGTCCCACAAATATCCCACAACGGCTCCTGGAAGAGAGGGAATGTTAACCCATTGCATGGCGGGAAACTGAGGCACCTTGAAAATGGTACCATGCAGAAGACCCCATCACGAATGCAGGTGTCTAGCCAGAACTCAGTCTCTCTGACCCTAAACCATTTACAGAACTCTGGCTGTGGCATCAGAATGATTTAGAGGAAAACAAACAGGAAGATGATGAAAAGAGAGGGAGTTACAAAAGGCAGGACAAGCCCAGAGCCCTCGGCCCCAGACACACACTCATCCTGAAACCACAGAGGATCGCACCACAAAGCAGTCTGTTTTCAGCCTTTCCTCAGGAATGTTCCAGAGCACGCCAAGCGGCAGATGCTGGGTTCCCTGCCGCACTGAGATGATGTGAGCTCAGTATGTGACAGCGATTAATAGCTTATTTCTCAGATCAGCCTATTAGAAATAATCATGCGGGCAACCGCAGGCCATTAATCTGCGTCGGAGCCCAACCCGCACAGGCTGCCGGTGGACGCGCTCCTGGGCAGGGAATGCTTGTGCACAGAGAACATTACTGGAAACGCTGAGAGCCTGGAACAGGGTGCACACAGCATCCAGGTGGGATGGCAGTGGCCCCAGGACCTGGTGAGCACCAGGGGGACCGGCCTTATTCCTAAGCACAGGGACGGCTCCCAGGGGCCGCAGCTGCCTACTGTGCTTTCTTGTGAGGCCATGTTCAGGTGCACTTTCTGTCATGGGTGATGGCAGGCAAGTGAGGCACAAGTACCCTGAATGGGATGCCCCTGCACTCAGTGGCATGCGAGGAGGCAGGAGGAAGCCCCCACCTCCAAGAGGGCAGCGTGTTTTATCACTGACATTGGGTAGCATGGTCTACACATGATAATACTGAGAAGGATGGACTTTTAGTTGGTTTCTTCTTGTTCTTAAATTCGCTATAGGCAGGCGAGAATTCTACCACTGAACCACCAATGCGCCGGCATGCAACTTCTTGCAAGATACATCCACGAAGGCAAAAGAAACAAAAGCAAAAATGAACTATTGGGACTTCATCAAGATAAGAAGCTTTTGCACAGCAAAGGATACGGTCAACAAAACTCAAAGACAACCTACAGAATGGGAGAAGATATTTGCAAATGACATATCAGACAAAGGGCTAGTTTCCAAGATCTATAAAGAACTTATTAAACTCAACACCAAAGAAACAAACAATCCAATCATGAAATGGGCAAAAGACATGAACAGAAATCTCACAGAGGAAGACATAGACATGGCCAACATGCATATGAGAAAATGCTCTGCATCACTTGCCATCAGGGAAATACAAATCAAAACCACAATGAGATACCACCTCACACCAGTGAGAATGGGGAAAATTAACAAGGCAGGAAACAACAAATGTTGGAGAGGATGCGGAGAAAAGGGAACCCTCTTACACTGTTGGTGGGAATGTGAACTGGTGCAGCCACTCTGGAAAACTGTGTGGAGGTTCCTCAAACAGTTAAAAATATACCTGCCTTACGACCCAGCAATTGCACTGTTGGGGATTTACCCCAAAGATACAAATGCAATGAAACGCCGGGACACCTGCACCCCGATGTTTCTAACAGCAATGGCCACGATAGCCAAACTGTGGAAGGAGCCTCGGTGTCCAACGAAAGATGAATGGATAAAGAAGATGTGGTTTATGTATACAATGGAATATTACTCAGCTATTAGAAATGACAAATACCCACCATTTGCTTCAACGTGGATGGAACTGGAGGGTATTATGCTGAGTGAAGTAAGTCAGTCGGAGAAGGACAAACATTATATGTTCTCATTCATTTGGGGAATATAAATAATAGTGAAAGGGAAAATAAGGGAAGGTAGAAGAAATGTGTGGGAAATATCAGAAAGGGAGACAGAACGTAAAGACTGCTAACTCTGGGAAACGAACTAGGGGTGGTAGAAGGGGAGGAGGGCGGGGGGTGGGAGTGAATGGGTGACGGGCACTGGGTGTTATTCTGTATGTTAGTAAATTGAACACCAATAAAAAAAAAAAAAATTCGCTATAGGCAACATACAGCCTTATTGCTGCTCCCAGGCAGACCGTTCCCGCTGCCCCTTCCACTTGGTATCATGGTCCTACAGACAGGAGTGCACTCCTCAGCTGCTCTCCCTAACAGCCTTCCACGTGAGTCTCTGCCTCCATGGGGGCTCTGGCCCCTTCCTTTCCCAACTCCATCCCAACCATGAGAGCTCCAGACACTCCAGGAGTAAAAGAGAAGGAAGTAGGGCAGGGCCTCGGGCGGGGATCCAGCCACAGAGACCAAAGTAGGTAAGCCAGCCCCAGATCCCCAAATTCCAGTGCACTTTCTGGGGTCACTCTATGGCAAACCCTCCCTTCAGTGCATGGTTGTAGCAGACAAATGAGAGAAGAGTGTTCGTGGTGGCTTTTCCTGGAGACCTTAGCATCGTGATGTAGTGATGAAGAGCAGCATGCCTTGGCCTCATCTCTCTGGTGGCTGGTGGCAGTGAAAGGCCTGGGGCAGAAGTCCTTGGGGCTTCTCACCACTTCTGCTGGGGGCACCAGCCCCTCTGCCAAGCAGCATTGTCTTTTTTTTTTAAATAATACATTTATTTTTTATTGGTGTTCAATTTGCCAACATACAGAATAACACCCAGTGCTCATCCTGTCAAGTGCCCCCCTCAGTGCCCGTCACCCAGTCACCTCCACCCCCTGCCCTCCTCCCCTTCCATCACCCCTAGTTCGTTTCCCAGAGTTAGGAGTCTTTATGTTCTGTCTCCCTTTCTGATATTTCCTACCCATTTCTTCTCCCTTCCCTTCTATTCCCTTTCACTATGGATGGACCTGGAGGGTATTATGCTGAGTGAAATAAGTCAATCGGAGAAGGACAAACATTATATGTTCTCATTCATTTGAGCAACATTGTCTTTAATTGCATATCAGCGTTGCTGGGGTGCCTTTAGGTCCCATTCTCTTGGCTTCTGACCCAATTCATCTGCCTCCTCTGTTGAGGCTTCCTGGGCCCTGGTGAGAGGAAGTCTCTGAGACTCTGCCTCTAGCTTTGCTTAGGAGAAACTGCTTAGCTTGCTCCCTCTTATGGACCCTGAGATCTCTGACCTGACCAGCCCAATCTTTTCTGAACTTCTCACCTGACTTTGTGAGCAGATAGTACCTGCTGAATATCCATGTAGGTCCCAGGGCTCTACAAAGTACCTGCAGACATTGCCTCTTTAGGTTTGCCCAGGGTACATTGACTTGCTTCTCCTCCCTCCCTTCAAAGTTACAGTGGCTGCCCTTTGGGTGCCGAATGAAACACCTTGATGCCCTTCTCCTGCTTCTTCTCTATAAACCCACAGTGCACAGGTGTGTGGAAGGTACACATGGTTCTGCACAAAGCCTTGCTAACGTGGGAAAGTCTGAACTTACCAGGAGGATAAATAAAGGGGCAATTCTTGCTGGGACAAAAGGGTTGTTTCAAAGAGCACAGCACCTCTGGCAACCTGGTTTACATAGAACTTTTCAGAAAAGCAGCCCCGCAAGGAGCGCTTGTAAGGGAAACAGTCCCACGGCGACAGGTGCCATCAGCTGATTTTCCATGTGGCTGAACCTTAGTGGAGACCAGCCTCTAGACACAAATGCCCCCTGTGAGCTTCTTGGCATAGACCATCATTGACATAAGTGGCGACCCCCCATCTCGGTGTCCTAAGGAGAGGCTCATAGTGCATTCCAAAACTTCCTGCAGCTGATTTTTTTTTTTTAATGCCCAAGTGTGTGATTCATAGTAGTTGCTGGTTTGGGCGGCTCAGACATTGTCACCTATACGGGAACATATGGAAGACAGAACAGCATCCAACCTTACCGTATGCTCCAGTTGTACAATGCTCACACTATACAACAAAACAACCAAGTTTCTTCCTTCACCGCCCACTGGGATTTCCTCTGTCAATGAATGTGTTAATGACCATTCGTGACTGATAAGTACTTCATGAGACAGCAGCACAACTCCCTGCTCTGAAATTCACTGCACACCATTGGCGGTGGCTCATCAGCACGCTTCCCCCATCTTTCATCCTAGGTGTGATGTGCTCAGGGTCCCAGATGTCACTCATCCTCTGCATTTCCTGCCATCATGGTGGTGCCACTTCCCTCCCCACCTACTGAGAGCACCAGTCTCCATGGGACCCTGCTTAAGAGAGATGGGATGCAACCCAGTGCAGAAAAGGTTTCCTTGGGCAATTCAGAGAAGATATATCAGGGAAGAGGAACATTTTAGTTGTATATTGTGATTTCCCAGACAAAAGAGCTTTAGGGAGACATCCTTAAGCATCCCTCTTTGTCCCAAACATATTGACAAAATACCCGCTCTTCAAAGTACCCTTCTCCAAGCACTACCATCAGCTCATGAGCAGAGGAAGGAAATTTAGATGAGAGCAATGGTGGATTTCACAAGGAAGGAAACTCCATTAGGTGAGAAGTCTGAAAGAAGCTGGTGAGAACACTGTGTTTCCTTATCAGAGGATGGGAGGGAGAGGAAATGGCAGGACGGCTCAGAAAGGGCTTCTTGTTTCTCTTTCTTAGGTTGCTTTATATCCGTTCTCATTAGAAAGAGTAATGTCTTGCCCTATTGCATAAAGTCGGGGACAAACATGGAGTTCTTCAATGATTTTGAAAGCTAGAAAATATTCCACCGGGAGGGGGGGGAACAAATACAGCCCCAAATGGAATCTTCTGTAAGTAATAAATCTGCTGCCTATTGTAGTCTGTTTCTCTAAAACAAAAGTGACTGTAGCAAGCGATTTTTATTATTGCTCATATATTGCTTAAATATTTCAGCTGGGAGACGCTGTTCGAAGAGAGACAATAGCCAGTCTGACATAAGATTTATTAGAGAAAGTTGACACAAATGTATTTGCAGGGAACAAAATATGTGTGTACAGATTATTCCAGATTTACAGTGATTAATAACGGATCGGACGTTGCGGACGTCAGAAAGCTGCCTCCCCGGCAGTCTCTGCACCGGGGTTGAGTCAGAATAGAACATGAACTTCGCAGCGCCAGGAAGCTTTTGCTAAACGAATGAAGTTTTCTGAATAGAATGAAAGGAATACCACAAACAGTGTTTCCACTCAAAAACGCGCCAGACGACTTAAACACTGACTCGCTAATGGAGTTTCGAGCCAGGAGGCATTCACGGGGCTTGGCACAGGCAGGGGCTCCCTGAGACCCGCCGAGGAGATGCCAGACACCAGAGATTTATCTTGGCTCCGGGCTGGGCGGAGCTGCACGGCAGGGGGAAGGCCTGCGCAGCCCTCATCAGCCCAGTGGGTGCCTCTTCCCCGGGCGTGTACACCTGAGACCTTAACCAACAGGGTGTTGTCTTGATTTGAAGGTGAGTTCTGATGGTACTGATGGCTCACACACATCTGGGCAAGAGAGTCTGCTTATCCACAGAGCTCAAGGTGCTCCCTTGAGATGATAGAGCCTGTGGGTGAAAGCTCCCTGCACACCTCCCTGTGGATTCGCAGCAGGAGCAGTAAGGGAGCGGCAGCACATGCAGGGACCCCTCCCACCCGTGAGCCCCTTGGCCTCCTAGCAAGTGCACTGCAGTTGTTCTCTAAGGAGGAGGGTGGAGGGGTGAGCTTCCTCCTGGGCAGCTGGCCTCTCTGACACTATCCATCTTCCTCTGTGAGCTGGAGTTGGCTGGAAACAGCAGCCTGATTAATAAAACTCGTGAGTAGACCTCGAGGTTGACGCTAACAGGCTCCCAATAAACAGCCCATAGATTGAATCTCATCACCCCAAAAAGGGTGAGCTTTGGCTGGGAGGCACCAAGGCACTAATGAAGACTCTCCCTGCCTGCCTGCTGCTCCTGTGGGTGGGTGGGCTCGGGTGGGAGTTCACATCCAGCTCACGAGCGGAGGCTGGTGGGATTTCCAGCCTCCCCAGTTTGTTGCCATGGAGAAGGAGTTGGATGGTTTTAATACAGCTGTGCGGATGTCTCCCCCGAGACGCGCCATGACAAGTTGGACTGGAAGTAGCAAATGAGCAGCTATAATCTTCAAACTGTATGAATAAGTGATTGATTGGGCACGGGGGCCGTAAACAGCACTCTGTGTTCTGGCAGCGTGGGGCCCAGCAAAATGAGATAATCAGTCTGTGAGAGACACACACACAATGCAGCCACTGGATCCTGGTAACCTTCCATGCTGTAGCATCGTGGGCCTGGGGAGCCTGCCCAGAGCTAGTGACCGCCCCCGCAGGCCCCGAGGACACCAGGCCACTCCAGGTCCCGGCTGGCTCTGAGCCCATGTCTGATTAATCCTGCCACATATGGCTACTGGTGCTTTTTAAATAAGGTATCCATCTGCTTCTCCCCACCAGCTCCTCAGCTAAGTGTGCTTGGCCACCCTGGAGAATGGCAAGGTGTTTGGAAGATGTGGGAATCCATAGAAATGTGGGTCCCTGAGACCTCCTGCCAAGGCTTTTTCTGAGGGAACTGCTCTCTGCCCGCCCCTCCCCCCCAGGAGACCTTTCCCTTGGCCAAACCCAACTGGATCAGGACATTCCATACAGAGGCCAGAGTGAGCAACGGCCTGAGAGCGGGGATGAGCTGTACCAGCCAGCCTCCTCTCCTGAGACTTTGGCACTGGGATGCTTAATCTGGCCAGTTAGAAGTAAGCAGTGGAGGTGAACCATGAGGCAGACGTCCGGGACTGGGCCACCAGGAAGCTGATGACAACAGAGAATAGAGAACACTCAGGGAGTCAGAGACCAGGAGTCGGCAGTTTCCTCAGCTCCTGGAGCTTTCCTCTTCCATTCCTGGGTGTGGTTGTCTTAACCACTTCTTTTATGTTCTGTGTTCTGCTGCTCTGACATCTTAGGGCCCTTCTGACCCTGGAGTGTCTGCTCCTCTCAGGGCTAAACAATTCTCTAAGACGCTGAGCAGCTCACTTGTGAGAAAGTGTTTTCCAAATGCAAACCAGCAAGTGCAGAGCCCATGCCCAGTGACTGCCTCTATCAGCTCTCGACTCCAGGTTACTATGCACCTGCTCTAATCACTGCAGGGCAGGTACCAGACCACTAGGGATACCCTGGAGCCCACTGAAAGTATCCAGACTAGCCGACCCTATAACTGCTTGCCCTGCTTACTCTTGTCTGTCCCTTCCCATGGAAACCACTTTTTCTTTCTCCTTTCTGCTTCCTGACCAACTCTGGTGCTTCCCTGTATGGTCCTGTGTGGCAGGTGTCCCTCCTCTTTGCCATACCTAAATAATAATAAAACCTATATTTTAAAACAGTGGTGTAGAGAGATTATATCCTCAGCCACTCATAACCTGATCTCCTGCTAAGATTACATGTTGGGGTGACACTCTCCCACCCCCTCTTGCAGTTAGGTGGGGCCATCCTAGTAGTCTGGCCAATGGGGTAATGGGCATCCATGTTGTCACTGGACAGAGCACTTAATTGTTAAGTGGGAAAGCCTCTGGATGTGTTCATTCCCTCTGCCACTATAGTGGAGCTCCCTTCAGACTGCATCCTGATACAGGCCACAGATGACGGATATGAAGAGTCATTTGGACTCCCAGCAGATTATGTGTGAGTAGACATAGACTTTTGTTGTGTCAAGTCCCTAGTTTGGAGCTGGTTGTTACGGCACCATAATTCATACTAACACTGGATATCAATCACTTAAAATAAATTCCCTTTAACTTCAGTTGGTCCAGGTGGGTCAAAGCATCCCTGATCAGAAAATCACACTCAGTAGGTAAAAGGTCTTACTGCTTGAGAGGGGAGTTGCTGCTACTTTGGAGCCATGGGGACTTAGCCAGTTAGTTGGGTTCCCTTCTGCTCCAACTCTTCACCTATAACATGGAATACTGCCTCCAAAGCTATGTGTGTGTATTGTGATAGTTCTAACTGCTTGCCAGACACTAATGCATTTTGCTTCTACTGTGATCATCATCAATATCAGCATAGCCAGTATCAGCCATATTATCCATAATACAAGTGAGAGATAACCACCAGTACCATTCACTATAATACAGGTGAGATATAATGATGCCTGGAGCCAGGGATGAAACTATGTGACTGGATGAAGCAGTAATGCTCTGGATATATTTGGAAGATGATGATGGGTGACAGATTTTATTTTCCAAAGTCAGCCACCCACACCAATATATGCCTCCCAGTGTCCTGTAATATGCCTTTGCCACTCACCCTCATCAAGAGTCAGAGGCTAATTCCTATCCCCTCAAATGTGGGTAGGCTGTTGACTGCTCTGTCTAATACAGTATAACATAAGTGATGGTGTACAGCACCTTGGATGGGTTCTAAAAAATGATATATCTTTTCCCTTTTTCACTGGAACATGCCACTTGGGGTCTTGTGTGGCCATGTAAGAAGTCTGACCACTTCAAGGCAACTGGGCTCTAAAGAAGCTAAGCCACATGGAGAGGACACAGATGGGCTCTGGTCAGCAGTCTAGCCTTTGAGTCATGCTAATCAGACACCAGATGTGTGATTGAAGACATCTCCAGGTGACCTGAGCCTCTAGCCTACAAATCACCCCAGCTGAGGTCCTAGACAACATGGAGAAGACACAAGCTGTCCTCACCATGCTCTTTCATGACTCCTGACCCACAGAATCTCTGAGTGTATCAGAATACTTCTTCTTTTAAGGTAATACAGGATGGGAGGCAGGGGAGAGTTTCTATGCAGCCATGAGAACTGTAACAAAGGATAAAGCCAACGGGATGTGCTGGTGGACTGGACAGGGGGTTAAGACACAGACAGTGATGATTCAAGGCTTGATTGTATCTTCAGTTGAGATGACAGGCCTCCAGGTAGAAGTTCCAGTGGGGCAGCTGTGTATAGCAGTTTGTGATTCAGAAGTAGACTTTTATAACATTGTAGGTCATCATCAGAAAATGAGTGAACAAGCCATGAGATGAGAGGTCACTTAGAAATTAAGTGTTGCCAGAGAAGAGGTCAAGTTCCTGGTTCTGGGTATCTATCCAACAGAAATGAATACATATGTTCACTGAAAAATCCTACAAGAATGTTATAGCAGCACTATTAGTAATGGTCATAACCTGGAAACTATCCAATAGGCCATCAACAATAGGATAAATAAATAACTTGTAGCATGGTTTTACAATGGTAAAAAGAAATTCCATTGCTGCATAGAGCAATGTGGATTAATCTTGCAGATGGGAATTTAAATTGAAAAAAAAAAAAGCCAGACAGAAAATTGTGGTAAAAATTTTTTATAGTTATCTTTCTATGAAGTGTTAAAAAAATTAGGCAAAGCAAACTGATTATTATGGAAATCTGAGGTGGTAGGATGGTGGCGGTGGTAACAGCTGGGAAGGGATGCTGAGAGGCTTCTGGGGTGCTGGAAGTACTCAACCGCCCTTCCTTGTGGTGCATTTACACAGGTGCATTCACCTCATAAAAATTCATCAAGTGGTACATTCTGTGCACTTTACTGCCTATGTCATATTTCCTTTTAAAAAGCTTACAAAAACACACCCATATCTTGCATGCAGGTGGTCCCGAGCACCTCATTTTCAGTAAAAAAGCTGCAACGAAAGGCAGCTCTATTCTTTCCATCTTCAAACGTTTATTTAACTGAAATCTTCTTGTTCCAGAACTCAGCTTTCTGCTTAAGAGAGGTTTCTTTTTAGTTATCTGAACTTGGCGGTAACAAGGTCTCAGACCCTATAAATAAAGTGCTTCTCACTTTTAGCAAGGTCAGTCGTCCCTGCTCTGTGGTCCTATAACACCGCTGCTGATTAAAATTCATTCAGCTGAGAATTAAGTACAATTGCTCACGCATCACTGCATTTCCATGAGAACATTTTTCATTTGTGTGAATGCCTTAAGATTGATCAAAATGAGATATTCATTAAAGAATTCATAATTAAAGTTTCAAGAAATGTATAATCGACTCGTTTTAATTATGACATAACTTTACCCCATCGTTTTTATCACATACCTCATTGTGCCGCTTGGATGGTCCCCCGTCGGTGAAACCCAGGAGGGAGGGGCACAGCCAGGGTCACATCTGAACAGTGAACTGGCTTAAAAGGAAAAGACATGATGGTTTTGTGTCTGATGACTTACACACACTTGAAAATTCAGAGGATAAACTATGACCCTCCCACAGATTTGGTGAGAAAATTACCAGGCATGTGGCCAAGAGCCCTGGGTCCAGGCCTGAAAAGTGCAAATGTCACCTCCCAAGGGAGGCTGCCCCTGACTGTCCTAATTTCTCAGTAACATCTGTAGTATCAGCATGAGCTAAGGGTAATAGAGGCTTACTGTTAACGTGAACACGCTCTGAAGGCAAGTGGGAGTCAGCTAGAAGTCTTCTCATGCCCAGATACCTACACACAGGTATTTCCCCGTCTCCCCCACTGGTCCAGTTATGGGACTGGACACTCCCCTCAGCACCCTCCCCCACACCTCCACGCACGCCCAATCATCTCATGTAACATCATGCAGTCTACATTCCTTTCCAACATATAAGAGCTGTAAGAACAGAGATCTTCAAGAACCAAATGTTCTCTTGGCTCGGGGAAGCTCAGACGGTAAAAGAAACAAATGTGTTTTCCCCTAAATGTCATGATGAGCTTATGTCTGGAGAAATGGATTTCAAAAGCTTGTCCTTCTTCTGTACCATTCCAGAGACCGGCCTCTGAGATCTATCAGATCTGGATCCAAAGGGTCTCCTTTAAGATAAGCTTGATTTCCAGTTCTGTCCCTGGAGTCTTTAGGCTGCAAGTGGTGACAAGGCTTCTCAAATCACTTTTAAGCAACATTGTGGTTGCTTCATTTGCTCGCTTGTTTTCACTGTTGTGGTTGTTATTTAAGAATCTTCAAGAAGCCATGACTACTAGGGGAAGGGGTTCTGGACCATAACATTGCAGAAAAATAGATGGATTAAAAAAAAGATGGTGAAAAAGAAAGGAAGCAGGGAAGGAAGGAGGGATGGAGAGAAGAGGGGGGTGGTTATTCCTAGGGATGGCAGCATGGTATAGGGCTAATCCATTTATATTTTCATAGGAGGGCATTTCTTTCACAGTATATTAGAAAAATAACACGTAATGAGAGCACCAAACTAGTGATGTGTTAACTATATCGCTTAATGTAAAGGATGAATTGACTTAACAGCTATTTAAAGAAAGACTTTAATGAAACCAACACTCAGGTGCTCGGATGCAGGGGCCATCACAACAATCTCTGAACTTTGAGGAAGCATCAAGGTGCTCACTCTCCATTCCCCACCTTCTCTCCCTCTCCCTTCATATTTTCTGAGACTTTTTGTCATAAAGATGGAGATACCCACATTATATCCTTGACCTTCTAGGGAGCTAATACTAGAATATGGCACCAGGAAGACCTGTAGGTCAACAGTCAAGTTCCTGAGAACCCAACACAGCCATGGACACACCAACCAGGAGGTGTTAACATCTGTTTGGAGGGGTGTGAGCCTCTTAGCACTCACTTGACCACCTGACCCTCTTTGTTACCCTAACCCCACCTCAACGGTCACCAACAGTTGCTTTGCCAAGCGCTCATAGGGTCTTAAAGGGAAGAGCCTCAGTGAGCACATCCTATCTGGGTGATCAATATGGTACCTGTCAGGGACCTCAGATGGGCTGCAGAGAAGTCACAGTAACTACTACTGGATACTTTAAGATTTGCTTTTTCCTGGGGACACATGCATGGCTCAGTGGTTGAGCATCTGCCTTCAGCTCAGGGTGTGATTCCAGGGTCCTGGAATCGAGTCCTGCATCGGGCTCCCTGCATGGAGCCTGCTTCTCCCTCTGCCTGTGTCTCTGCCTCTCTCTCTCTCTCTCTCTCTCTCTGTGTGTGTGTATGTGTGTGTGTGTGTATGTCTCATGAGTAGATAAATAAATCTTAAAAAAAATATTTGCTTTTTCCTGGATAACTCAGATTGGGGGGACAACATTCTTCATGGGACATTGGTAGGTAGGCTTCTGGGAAGGCAGAGGAATGCACACATGGTGGCCAGGACTCCTTCTGGAATAATGATTTGATTTCATGATCCTTGGTTTTCCTCTTTAAAAAAAATAAAGCACGTAGATAAGATTTGTCCAAACTGATAGCGCATTTTCCTCTGAACATTCAGCAGTCTATGCACTTCCATTCTCCTTAGCACAAAAGATTCCTTTCTCCGTTTCAAAGTCACCTGTGCGTAGGCAGTTCAGAGCTGTATCTGGCAAGCATTGATAACACGCAGCGTGCTGGGCCACCCTGCGTGGAGCATGCACTGGTTAAATATGTTAGAAGAGATTATGATAGTTTCGACAATACTTTTAAGAGGCTTATGTCTCTGTTTTACCTCTCGCCAAACATCTGTTACAAGGATTTAGATAAGACGTCTCCAGAATGATGTCATAACCTGCACACCCACCACCTCCCCTTCTGGTCCCCCTTGGGAAGAGAGGAACCAGTTCAATGCAGAAGATTCAAATGTGTTTTGAGTGTTAAGATCTCAACTCTGCATAAAGGAGTTCAGCCACATGACAAGGTCTACTGCACAATGATGCCTGCAGCTGTCAGTAAAGGCTCAGGTAGACCCTTCCTTGGCCACAGCACACCTGGACACAACTGCAGTGCCCTCTCATTGTGGGCAGTCACCCCTACCTGCCCTGGGCTTGGCCACATGACATGCTTCGGCCAATGGCAATGTTGGTAGATGGCCCACAAACCAAGTCTTGAAAGCATTTTAGCTGTTGGGCTGGTTGGCTCTAGCACGATGTAATCCCCATGGCATCCTGTTGCCTCTGAGATGAGGATGGGAACATTTGGAGACCTGCCAGCCAAGCCTAGTATAGAGCAGAGCCTCCAACTGGCACAGATGAGCCAAGTGCAACCCAGACCTCCTGTATCAGGCAGGATTCTGTAGAGAAACAGGACCAGTAAGATATACAGAGGTAGAGGTAGATAGGAACATATGTATTCCTATCCATACTATATATATATAATTTATAAATTTTATAATTATAAATTATATATATATAAAGTAACATATATAAACACATTTCTACATACATAGAAGAGATTCATTATAAGGAATTGGTTCATACCATTATGGAGGGTGAGGGTCCTGTGAAAAAGTGCAGAAAAGTCAGGTGAGAAGGTGGTGAAAGTCAGCTGGAGTGTGAAAACCTGAAACCAGGAGCATGGGGGCAGGAGGAAACCCATGTGCCACCTCAGTGGTAAGGCAGAAAGAAAATAGAACTTTCCTCTGCCTTTCAGTTCTTTTCAGGACCTCAGAGAATTGGATGATACCCCCACCCCCCACCCCTTCCACTGGGGAGGCATTCTGTTTCATTCATTCCATGATTCCAAAGTTAATCTCATCCAGAAACACCCCCATGACATAGATGTTTGACCAGCTACCAGGCCCCCCAAGCCCTGATGAAGTTGACACACAAAACTAACCCTCCCACCTCCAATCCCCCTGGCATCAGGAGCAGCGTGCAGGCCTCACCGCGTGTCCCCAAGATCTGGGGACTACTCTGTGGTTGAGCGGAACAGAAGTTGTTGGAAGTCGTGCCACACTCCATCCAGGACGGCCTCTGTCCTCAGTGCTGCAAATGCTCTAACTGAATGTTCACATCGACTTCATCAGACAAATGCAGTTTTTAATGCTGTTACAGATGAGGAAACAGAGGCACAGAGAGGTTGAATCACCTGTCCAACACCACATGCCCAGTATGTGGTAAAAAGCAAGTTTAGACCAAGGAAATGCACTGTAGAATTTGCTGGTTACTCTGTATCATATCGTGTCCTAACTGTTACTATTACCTCTGGTAGCAATAGTAAGATTAGATTACTGTTAGCACTAATACTAATGCTATTAGTATAATATTACTAACACTATTGCTATAGGATTAGCAATACTATTAATGCTACTATTATTATTAAGGTATTTATATACTATCAATCCATTCTAAGAAGAGGAATTACTCTCTTGTGGCTTATATAGCACAAATTGTTGTACATGGACAAGTTAAGGCTTACTTTTCCTCATTCTTTTGCTAGTCTGTCAACCTCTAAATGGCACCCCCAGGATCTTAGGCCAAGATTGGCACACAACAGATACTTAATAAGTGATTGCAGCATGGTTGGGCACCTATTATACCCAGAGGGTGGAATTAAGGCAAGCCCTGTGATGGTTTGCAAAATAAAATTGAGGTTTTGTATCTGGGGTAGGACTAGGATGAGGCCAAGGAGATATCTGGGGGGCTCACTCTCAGGATCGACCTGATACCTGCTACACCCCAAGAGTGAGCAGCCCTGTTCTTTGCAGAGATTTCCAGGAAGCCCCAGCCCTGCTCTGTCCAGAGTCCACACTCACTTGTCCATGTGAATGGACAGCCCACTGACACCCCACTCACACACAGTGATCTGAATGGCATTTCTTTCCTGATTTGGAAATGTCTCCATGACTTGTATGCTGTATGGAGTTTCCATTCCCTGAATATCTCATGACAAGTGGGTTAGGAGGTAGTCTACATGCTGGCTGAAAATAAGAAGTCAGTCTGTGTTTCATGGTTGCTGCTGACCTACAGGTGGATAATCCAACACAGCTAACTAAGAGAGGTTGCTCCAAGGGAAGGCTTTCCATAGTAAACTCAGCTTCTTACTGTAAATACTCTTGTTTACCCTTCTACAAAGGACACACACCCAGCTGATGAGATGGACCTTAGTTAATCTTTAAACACATCCTCAGGGAACCTAGCTGAGTTTATAAGGTGATTTAGTAACTAAAAATTATACTTGCTCTCGAGAGGGGAAAAAAATTGTTTGCTTTCTGGTTCATTGTGCTGAACGCCCAGAAGAATGCTGTTGTTTAATGAAAAGGAAAGGAGGTGCCCACATGTGAACAATAAAAAGTGATGACTTCACAGAGAAGTGCTTACAGATCCTAACATCATGGAGGCTGACTGGTTGGTTTAGGAACAGAGAGCCATACTGTGCTGACTGGCTTGCTCCCTAATGAGCCCATCCCTTCTCTTCCTGCTCTTAACTGCCATCTGGGAGAAAAATGCCCTAAGACCATGATGCCTAAGCTGTAGACGGACAATTCTCCAGGGAATGAGTGAGCTTTCTGGAAGGAGAAGTCAAGGAATGCAGTCGAGCTGGGCCTTTTGGTGGAAAAAAGTGTGTTGCCACCATGCCACCAGGGGAGGGAATGGTCCAGGTGATGGATGGGGGTGGTCTGCAGAGGAGAGTGAAGTTCTCCCCAACAGTCCCTCATGACCCCATGACAGGAACTGCTTCTTTCCTCCTCTTCCCATATTGGAATTCATGGGTCTCTTCAGGAGCTGGACTGTACACACCCTGGAAGTGTGAGCTGGCTTCCTGATTGGGAAGGATTCTCAAACCAACAACTCTGGGACCCCAGACTTTCCTACCACTCATGTCAGAGCAAAACCTACTGAACTGTATGGCATAAAAATAGCTAGTATTTTTAATTTTCATAACGCAGAAGTTCCTTCTGAGATCACACCACTGAGGCTGAACATGCAATACAGTCCCAACTAGGTGAACATGGCTAGTGAAGATATCAGAATAGTCAGCAAAATAGTAGCATGGATTGCTCCTGGATGATGAGGTTGTTATGGATTTTTTTCATTTTTTACATTGTTTCAAGGAACTTTAAAACGACCCCCCCCCACATACACACCACAATAAGCTTATAAGAACTTTATAATCCCAAACAGTTATACAACACTCCAAATGATATTTAAAGAAAGAGAAATGGCTAGCTGGCATTCTGGCCATTAACAGAGAGGAGAGCACCAAGGGTGGGGTGGACAAGATGAAGGGGACAGAAGCTCTTGATGACCTTCTCTCCAGGGCACCTGAGTCTTAAACACAGAGGGGTTGAAGAAATCAGTTTACAGCCAGGTCAAAGCCCTACCAAGTTCATTTTCAGTAGGTGTTTTTAAAGACTTTTATAATTTCAGGCCTTTTCTATGAACTGTGTTTGGAGACAAAATGGTTTCTTTTTTTTTTTTTTTTTTAAATTTTTATTTATTTATGATAGTCACATACAGAGAGAGAGAGAGAGGCAGAGACACAGGCAGAGGGAGAAGCAGGCTCCATGCACCGGGAGCCCGACGTGGGATTCGATCCCGGGTCTCCAGGATCGCGCCCTGGGCCAAAGGCAGGCGCTAAACCGCTGCGCCACCCAGGGATCCCGACAAAATGGTTTCTAAGAGGAGTTAATAGACTGTCACTTTGGGGAGAATTACTTAAAAACTAGGGTCAATGTAGCTTGTACTTTGAAGGACAAAAAGAAAGAGGATGCTCCCTCCAGACAAGAAGGAACCCATGCAGTCCATACTCCCCACCCATGAGTACAGAGACACAAAACACTGCTCATTGCTCTGGCCCTCCCAACTCCTCCAGTCATATAGGAGGGCTTCTGCCAAGAATCTTCCTACGACAGCAAACATGACATCAGTCAGAATTCTGACTAGAGTGAGCAGGATCTCTCCGGCTGGAGAGATGGACTTGAAATGGAGGCATTCACACATTGTGTGAATTGTTCAAGTCTTACCCAAGCTGATGTAATGAAAGCATTTAGGGAAGCACACAACTCTGCATAAATGTAAGATCACCAAGGGTAAGAAGAGAACAGAGGGAATATTCACATGGTGCCCAGGAATCCCTAGAAAGCTCCAGAGAAGAGCTGACCTGATGGGTAGGAGTTGTAGGCTCTTGTCCTTAAAAACAGAACAATGGGTTAATGAGGCTTCATAGGTAAGACTCAGGTCCAAAAAACCCCTGCCTTTGCCCCACACCAGGTCTTCAGGTTGCACATGGAGATACTTGTTTCTGTCCATATGCTCTTGTAGGAGAAGTCGCCTCACCCAGAATACTGGAGATGGGAACCCAGAGGCACCAAGACAGTCATCACCTGAGACAGGTGTTCTGATGATGCTTCAAGAGGCTTCAAAAGCAGGAGCTGTGATCACAGCAAGCCCAAGACCTTCATACCGTGGAAATGGGGAAGCAGAACTGTGGATGCTGGCAGAGACAAGGGACCAGACGGAGACCAGCAGAGAGCCAGTGAGAGATGTGGACCAGACTACACTGCCATCCAGGTCCTGGACCATGAACCCACCCAGGGCATGCACCTGTTCACTAAGAATAAGCAAAAAGCAAAATCCCTGCAAATTGGAAATCAGAAGAATAGCTACTTGGGGACCTAATGGGATTCAAGACAAGCAATTTGCTGGGAGTTGGGGGTCTGTCCAAACCCAGGCCAGTGTGCTGTTCACACAAGCTCTCTGGCAGTTCACTGGTCAGGGGTGCTAGGAGGTCAGCAAAGAGCAGGCTGACAAAGCATTGCAGGAACTGAACTCCCATCCCACAGCTGTGGGATGCCTGGGTGAAGGAGGTCAGGGGCCCAGGGGCAGTGAGGAGAAGCTCTTGCAAGGGCTGGGGTCTGGATACAAAGGCAAACCCCAAAGAGTTCAGGTGCCCCACACAGGAAGGAGCATCCCTCTGTGTGAATCTGCAGCTCTGCTCTCCAAGGCCTGAGAGCTGTCCCCTCTCTCAAGGTGCCTGACAAACTAAGCGGGGTCGGGGGTAGGAGGGCTTGTTTCTGGTAGGACAGCCATTTAGGAGTTTAGGACAGTGGTTCTGTGGCTGAGTCCTTGGAGCAATGTGCTTTTCTGGCCCCATTCTGTAAGATGCCACTCTGGAGAAGCAAGGGAGTGCCCATCTTCTGGAAGTATCCTCATGCAACTCCAAGACCTGCTGTTCTTATGAAAGTTGTCAGACCATGCTTTTCAATCTGCATCTGCCTGGTTTTCAATATGCATGTTTGTCAAAGGATGCAAACTTCCTATTCAAGGATGAATAGGTTCTAGTCATGTCATGGTGACCACAGTGGGCAATGCTGCATCATATACTTGAAGGATGCTATAAGCATAGGTTCTAAATGGTCTCACCACAAAAAAAGAACGGTAACTATGTAAGGGGAGGGTTGAGCTAGTCCACTTTACCATGGTGATCATTTCACAGTCCATACGTGCATCAAATCACATTGTACACCTTAAACTTATAATTTTATATGTTAATTATATCTCAGTAAAGCTGGAGCAATAAGCCACTATGTTCCAACCACCCTTCCCTGACACCTGCCCCTCTGTACACTGGCCCAGGTCCCTCCTAGATTGGCAGAGTCTCTTCCTCATCCAAGCCTCTGTGTATGCCAGCCTTTCCCTCCAGAATGCCTTTTCTTCATTCCATACCTGTGGAGACCTTTATTGTCCACCAAGAAGCACTGCAAAATAACCACATATGCTTTGTGTACACAGCCCCTCCCTGGAGCTGTGCAATGTCTTGCTACGATTCCCATGGCACTGGGCTCCTTTCATGAAGCATCCAGCTCCTCCTTATGCTTTTCAAAAGTGGGTGTGATAAACTGAAAGCAGGGTCTGTAGGCAAAAACCTGTCTCTGGGTCACAGACACACCAAGTGCTTGCTGAAATAATCACAGTAATGACCATTATCCCATAAGTACCACCTACACCATGCCGAGCACCATTCAGAGAACCTTGTATGTATTAACTTAACTGGTCTTCACAGCACTCTGGCAGGAGGGAAACTATACTTGTTCCCAGCTTGCAACAGGGTAACGAAGGCACAGAGAGATTAAGAACCTTGCCTAAGTTTACACAGCTGGAAGTGGGGAGAGGATCCCATGCAAGCAGTCTTGTTCCAGCACAACCATGCCTCCTTGAGCTGAATGGGGTCATGTTATCATCAACCTCTCCAATGGAAAGTGTCTTCCAGAGTGAGATGGACAAATTAACAACACCAGCTCCCCGGGCTCTGCTACAGCCCCAGTTATGTTTAATGAAGCAGGTAAAGCATGGGTCACAACTTCAAATGGCTCACCATGACAAGCACCCCAGTGGAGATGTGCTTTTTAGTAGATGAAGGGGCATGTGGCCACATATGATGGGGCACATGGCCACATATGTTGGTGAAAACAGCCACTGCTGACCAAGCATCTGCTAGACACTCGGCCAGGAGGTCCTCAGGCTCAGCTCAGGGACCAGTGGACTTTTCTATAAATAACCAGATGGTAACTATTCTAGGCTTCATGGGTCAAGAGGCAAATTTGAGAATATTTTGTATGTACTCACATAGCAAAAAAGAAAAAAATTGCCACAAATTTTTATTGATGAATATTATAATAGTTACATATTACATATTATGTAAATATTACATATTACACACTATTATAACAAATATTATATAATCATACAATAAATATATAAAAAATAATTTACTGACATTCTTGTCTCTAGAATAACATTTTGTTTAATTATTGTTACAGCTGGTGATCCTTTTTGCCAAACCAATTACAAACATTCACTTAGGAAAACCATTCTCTGCTTGGAGGCAGTACAAAGACAAGCCATGGCTTGCATTTGGCCCGTGGGCTGTCATATGAGTTTCCTGTGGCTGCTGCAATAAACTGCCACAAACTTAATGGCTTGAAACAACACAAATGTAAATTATCTTCCAGTTCTGGAGGTCAAAAGACCAAAATGGGTCTCACCTGGCTAAAATCAAGGTACCAGCAAGACTGTGCTCCTTTTGCGTTTCTGGAGCCTGTGGAAGGGAATCCCCATTCTAGTCTTCTCAAGCTTCCAGAGGAGATGACGTTGGACCCACCCAGATAATCCAGGATCAATCCAGGAGGAGAATCCAGGTCTGCCTCCCCAGTTCGAGGCTCCCAGCCACATCTCAGAGCCCCCTTTTGCCAGATGAGGTTGCATGCCCACATGTTACAGGGAGCAGAATGGGCCATCTCTGGGAGGCCATTATTCTGCTTGTGACTCTTAAGTCTGCCAACTCTCGCTTTTTGCTCTTGATGCTCATGTAGATGCCACGTGGAAGGTAAAGTGGTAGCTGGGTTACCAACAAGAAATTGGGGGCTCTAAAAAGCCCCAGAAGGGCAGGCCCCACATCTCACCTGGTATAACAGCTGCTGAATGGACATTTCCTGCATATATTGTCATAGCAAATCAATTCACTGATAATTTAATGTGCCAAAGTCTGAAAAATCAAACAGAAAGTTTAACTAGAGAATGAATTTTCCTGTTGATGTTCGGATGTGAGACTCTGCAAACTGTAGAGATGGCAGTGATTCTCTGAAGTCCCCATTATCACAGCTGCTAACCCCTGGCAAGGCAGGACCAGCCTGGCCCAAGGGGACCCACCCTACAATTCTAGGCTTCGAGTGGCTAAGGGGCCTACATGTACTCTCCAGACCCACTGGCCACTAGTCTACTGTTTCCCATCATCTATCCCATGTAATGTCTTTCTAAACTCTTTTTGTGTGCATAGTGCATTGTGTGTCTCTCCTAACCAGAAGGTAAGAGCCTAGTAAGCAGGAAGCTCATCTGTCTGGGGCTTGTTGAAGCTCCAGCTCCTAGAACAGTGTCTGGCACTTGGTAGATGCTTAGTAAATATTTTCTTTCTTTTCTTTTTTTTAAATTTTTATTTATTTATGATAGTCACAGAGAGAGAGAGAGAGAGGCAGAGGGAGAAGCAGGCTCCATGCAACAGGAGCCCGATGTGGGATTCGATCCTGGGTCTCCAGGATCGCGCCCTAGGCCAAAGGCAGGCGCCAAACCGCTGCGCCACCTAGGGATCCCTTAGTAAATATTTTCTTGAAGAATTAATATAAGAGTCTTCTTATGCTGAGTGAAGTAAGTCAATCAGAGAAGGACAAACATTATATGGTTTCACTCATAAAAGGAATATAAAAAATAGTGAAAGGGATTATAGGAGAAAGGAGAGAAAATGAGTGGGAAAAATTAGAGAGGGCGACAAAACATGAGAGACTCCTAACTCTGGGAAATGAAGGGGAGGTGGGCAGGGGGATGGAGTGACTGGATGACGGACACTGAAGGGGACACTGGATGGGATGAGTACTGGGTGTTATACTATATGTTGGCAAATCAAACTCCAATAAAAATATACAAAAAATTAAAAATAAAAGGTTGAAAAATTAACTAAAAAAAAGAAAAAAGAAATCTTGCCATTTGCAATGACGTGGATAGAACTTGAGGGTATTATGCTGAGCAAAATAACTCAATCAGAGAAAGACAGTTATCATGTGATCTCATATGTGGAATTTAAGAAACAACACAGAGGATCATAGGGGAAGAGAGGAAAAAATGAAACAAGATGAAATCAGAGAGGGAGGCAAACCATGAGAGACTCTTAATTGTAGGAAACAAAGAAGATTGCTGTTTGGGGAGGGGGTGTGAGGGCTGGGGTCAACGGGTGACAGGCATGAAGGAGGGCATGTGATGGGCTGAGCACTGGGTGTTAGATAAACTGATGAATCACTGACCTCTACCTCTAAAAGTAATAACAAAAAATTTTTTTAAAAAAGAGGCTTCTTCCCAACTAATCTTGACACAGTTATAGAAACTCCCTTCTGAGCCAAATGCCGCATAAATGTCCCTGGGAAAAGTAATACTTTAAAAGGTCCTGAATCTCACCTGTATATGTGAATTCTAGAATCTCCCCTAGATACGTAAAAAGACATGAGAGGTAGGCAGTAGTCCTAGAAACAGAAGTGGACCATGCCGAGAGGGGTGCTATTCAATATTGCTGAGGAGTGGTTCTACTTTGGGTCCATTCTTTCTTCCTGAATCCTTTTCTGGCTGACACAGCACCAGCAAAGGGAGAATCTGTCCTGGAAAGGAGCAGCTACCACCAAGCCTTATGCCAAATAAAGAGAGAAGAGCAGAGATTCTGCTACACTCGACAGAATGGAGGGGGAAAGCCATTCAGAAGAAGCTCGCCAGGTAACACAGCACTTACCACTTGTAAAGCAGGTTATATGCACAGAGTTATTTAATCTGCACAAGCTTCTTGCTAGGAGATTGTCATTGTTATAACCATTTTGTGATGACTAAACAGAGGCATAGAGAAATTAAGAACACGTGCCTAGGGCCAAATACCCATAAGAAACTGTTTTGTTGGTGCGTGCAGTGGCTCTGCTGGAGTCCCCATCAGGCACGGGGGCAGAATTGAACGGCCCCTCTCTCCCTGGCCAAGGAGCTCACAGTCCACCATGGAATTTCTGAGACATGCATGCATCACTCTCATGTTTCCTGCAATATGGTAATGAAACCTATACTATCATTTACTTTGTAACTTTACTTCGCTCACTATTCTTTCAAGAAAAATTTGGGTATCATTGCTATATGTGGAAAATTGTTACCACTTCACATAAGTAAAAGATAGCCATAAAAATAAACACAATGAAAACAAATGATGAGACTTTTAAAAATGCTTTTCTATGAAGCACCAATAATCATCAGCCACTTGTAGAAATTATAGGGCTATTTGAAAGCAACGTTTCTAACATGTGAATAACAAAGAAGTAATGGTGGTAGTAATACCACCAGCTATGAAGTCTATGCACCACAGTTTAGAAGCATAAAATATAAAAACCAAAATCACCCCATACCTCTATTGGGAATAGACTTATGGCTTCCCTTCCTTGCTCAAACCCTGGCGTTGGGACCCAGTCTGGAAAGTAAGTTTTGTTCCATCTCTTTACATCCAGACACAATATAGTGTAAGCAAAGACTTCAAATGCACTTGGAAAAAATTTTGAGTGTAAAGCTAATTACTCATAACTTGTACTTAAGATGAAAAAAAGTGTCCATCTCCCAGCTCAATGAGCCATTTTATGTGCTGCTGTGGGCAGTGGCTGCCCTCACATCAGTCCCTGCAAATGTGCAGATGCACCAAGAGGGTTGGTCTAGTTCATTTTCTCACGTCCCTACAATACTTTAAAAGCCCATAAAAGTCATGCCAAAATGGTCTAAAAGAAAAATCTCTGATTCTCATCCTGATGAGGACATAAATCCAATGCCCACTTCAGTGGGTGCCGCCATTTGTCCTCATTTCAAACAAATCTGCACATCTGGGAAGCCAACATGTCTGTGGTCAATTTATTTATCACATTCATATTAATTTAGATTATGTTAGCTCCTTTCCTAATGATCCTACAGCACATTTGAAGACAGGGCCTGGATCAAACTTTAGCAAAGAGAAAACATGCTATAAGCAGAGGGATCAGCTGCATGTATGGAAATCAATATTACTATGGAAATCAATTATTACATAAAAACCTGTAATGTAAAGACTTGTGCTTGAGGACCAAGGGTTGTATGCCTAAGACACATCAAAAAGGAAATCCTTTGCACACATTTCTTCTGGTATAGTGTCAAAATGTACCAGCCAAGAAAATAAGCTAATTAAGATTCTGCACCAGTAGAAAGAACTCTAGATCATGTATTAAAATCTATAATGCTCAGTGATATGTTTTCAATCCAACCTGATAAAGTAATACTCCCTCTGAGCACATATCTTGCCCTGAATCCCCCTGCCCCCCCCCAAAAATCTCGTAATAGTTGAAATGGCCCAGCTGCCATCACTCATGGAATGAGCATGAAATGATCATGCTGGATTCAGGGGTCTGAGGCTAATTCCAAGGTATCAGCTTAATCGGGAAAGTGCTGATATATCTGTCCTCCCATTACATTATCTGCTTACAGCTCCCTTCAAGGCATTACTGGATTTCTATAAAACATTGTGTTCTACATCACCCATAGATAAGCTTTCTGCCATTTGAATCAAGCAAGAGTTGCATTTCAGCAACCCAAGCACAGTCTCTGATGCAATATCTATACATCTCTAGCTCAACCCTGAGAATCCAGTGAGGATCAAAATTCATTCATTCATCCAAAAAGCATTGAGTACCAATCTATGTTGCTCACTACATGTAAGGAAAAGAACATTAAATTAGGTTGGCAATAAGAATTATCATTAGATTAATAGTAGCATTTATTGAGAGCTGTGTGCCAGCTGCTTTGCTGAGCATTTTGCATGTATTACTGCAGCCTCAAAATAACTCCAAACAGTTGCACTATTACTATACCTACTTAGTGATGAGGAAACAGAGGCACAGAGATATTAGTTTGCCCAAAGTCTTAAACAAAGAAAGGCAAAACAAGGACCCAGACAGCCTGATCTCCAAAGCCACATTCAGTGCAGACCACATCCTGACAAGTAAGGCAAGGACCCTGTCTTCAAACCACTCAAATCCTAAACTGTGAGACAGATACAAAGATATTGGTAAAACCCATTATAATGAGATTCTCACTTCTGGTGACAAAATAAGAGGCAAGATTTAGTTCTCCACTGAAACAATCACAAATTGGACAAAAGATAAAGCACACTGGTTTTTAAGACAGTGTACACCAGACAATGAAGGACACTAGTCCCAAAGAGATGAGGAATGAGCAAGGCAAGCTCTGTGATCATCCCAGTTCACTGTGTAATGTGGAGCCTAGCAGAGTAAAGAGTAAAGAGGCAGAGCTAAGAGTCTAGGGAGACAAAAGTGGCCAGTGTTTGCAAGACAGAGTTCGAGAGAAAAGAGAGATGCAAGGGAGAATCCCAGAGATCTGAAAAGGCCTCTGGAGTATTTAGCTGAGTACTAACGAGCATGCAGGCATTAGGAAACCACCCAAAGTCAAAAGATTAGAGCAAGCAGTGCTTCTACAGGGTCAGGAATAGCACCTAGTCCTAAGGAAACTTCAAAATTCATGGAGCATTGAGTAGACTACTCAGGAATGTTTTGCTGTCATAGTGGGGAATAATTAGCCTTTGGCTGCTCAGATCCTACCAAACCAATCTTTTAAAAATACTTTTTGTTTATTTATTCATGAGAAATGCAGAAGGAGAGGCAGAGACATAGGCATAGGGAGAAGCAGGCTCCCTGTGGGGAGCTTGATGTGGGACTCGATCCCAAGACCCCTGGATCACACCTTGAGCTGAAGGCAGACTTTCAACCACTGAGCCATTCAGGCATCCCTCAGCAAACCAACCTTAACAACAAGATCCTAAACAATCAAACTTTTGCCAAAGAGCTTAACTATATCTCAGAGCAAAGCTCAGTAATGTTTGTAGGAAAACAGAAATATCAAGCAATCAATAAGATCAAAGCCACAATCTCCAGCATCCAATTAAAGCAAACTGAAAGCAAAATATGACCATAATAAGGAAAAAAAAATCGATCAATCAGAATCACAGCAGCACTGACACATATTTTCTAATTGGCATATGTGGACATTTAAAAAGCTCCTCTAGCAATATGGTTGGGGGAAACATAAAACTTATTTGAAGAAATGATGGCTGAAAACTTTCCAAACTTATAGAAAAGTATACACTCACAGATAGAAGCTCAATCAACCCAAACACATGCAATGGAAACTATGCCTAGGCACATCAACAAATTGCTCACCATCAGTGATAAAGAGAAAATCTTAAAAGCAGTCAGAGAAAAAAGTATAATGTATGTACAGAGAAATATAGATGTTTTATGGCTGCAGATTTATCCTCAGAAACTATTTAAGTGAGAAGACAGTGGCATGAGATCTTTAAAGTATGAAAATGCACTGCCAACCTAGAATTCTATACCTGGCAAAAATGTCTCTCAAAAATGGAAGCAAAAAGAATTGATCACCAGCAGATCTGCACTACAGGAAATGTTTAAGGATGTCCTGAAGGAAGAAACAAAATTATTCCAGCTGGAAATCTAGATCTTTATAAAGGAATTAATAGTCTTGGAAGTGAGAACTGCATGGGTAATAAGTAAGATTTTTAAATTTAAATATCTTTATATTATAAATGACTGTTTAAAAATGATAATAGTGTATTGTGGAGTTTATAACATATAAAAGGCAGGAGTAGAGAAATGGAAGTATAATATTATAAAGCCTTTATACCATATGGGGAATGCTATGTTAGTACTTGAAGGCTAATTGTAATAAATCAAAAGTGTATACTGGAAAGCTCAATGTAATCATTGAAATAATAAAACAAAAAGTTGAAGCTAATAATAAGACAAAGTAAATTAAAAGAAATTATGACAAATATCTGGTTAATCCATAGAAAGATAGTTAAGGGGAAAAAAAGAGGGGAGAATAAAGGAGAGAAATGACATGATCAGCAAAATGATACCTTAAAACCTAATTATATAAACAATCACATAAAATGTAAATGATCTAAATATACCCCATTAAAAGTCAGGGAATGTTAGATTGGATTAAAAAAAAAACAAGATCCAATTTGATGCTTCTTGTAAGAAATACACTTGAATATAAAGACACAAATAGGAAAGGGGCAGGCAAAATATATAACATTCTAACACTAATGAAAATATACTGGGAATGTTTATATTAATATCAAAGTCAATTTCAGAGTAAAAAATATTATCAGGGTTAAAGAGGTTCATTTCAACAAGAAGATGAAATAATTCTAAATGTTTATGCACCTAATAACTAAGCTTCAAAATCCATGAGGCAAAAACTGACAGATGTGTAAGAAAATGTGCATAAATCCACATTTATGGTTGCAGATTTCGATACTATCTTGATAATACATATAAATAATAGATAGTAAAGATATAGAAGATTTGATTACCACTGTAATCCAACTTGACCTAAATGACATTTATAAAACACTCCACCAAAATAGCAAGAACTCATTATTTTTAAGTGTACAAGGGAGAGTGTCAAGGGATAAATAATGCTGTGAGTCATAAAACAAATCTTAAATTCAAAAGGATTCAAGTCATGTGACATATACTCTCTGACCAAAATAGAATTAAATTATAAACAAATAAGAGAAATAGTACCAGAAAATCCGCAAGTATTTTCAAACTAAATAACACACTTCTAAATTACCCACTGGTCAAGAAAGAGATTTAAGAAAGAGGAATTAAAAAGCATTTCTAATAGAAGGAATATGTAAGCATTATATGTCAAATTTGTAAGATTCCGCTAAATAGTACTTAAGGGAAAACTTATAGCACTGAACACCTATATTAGAAAAAAAATAGATATCTCAAATTAATTACCTGGACTTCCGCCAGTTTAAGAAATGAATAACTGTTGGTGTCTGCAACAGAAATCAAGAAATAGGAAGAGGAATGGTTTATGAATGAGACCCACTAAGTTACCCATAGGACATCAAGTTGTTATAGGAATTTGATGGTATACAATCCTCAAACTAGGGGGAAACGACAGGCTGGACATATGGATTTGGAGTCATCAGGGTATAGGGAGCAGTTGAACCACCTAGGATAATGAGATCACCTATGGACAATATATAGTATGAGAAGAGGAAATAGCCAAAGACTGAGCCCCAGGGGACACCAATATTTCAGAGGTGGAATGAAAACCACGAGATACTGAACTGAACAAAGAAGGAAGGATCAAAGAGAGCAACGTGAGCAGAAAGAGGGCACAGGACAGAAGAGAGGGTTTCAAGAACAAGAGGCTGATGGCGTCAAATGCAGCAGAGTGATCCATTGGAAAGAGATCACAAGCTCCAATTCATTTTTCTTTAGGGAGCTCTTTGCAACCTTATCAAGAGTGCTTCAGTAGATTCTGAAGAAGTGAAAGCCAGCCCAAGATATTAATTGGAAGGAAGTTGAAATAGTATGTAGCAGTCTTTTGAGAAGTTTAGAAAAAGAAGGAAGAGAAAAATGGTTAGCTCAAGCAGAAAATGTAAGGAAAGGTTTCTAAAATGGGAAACACTTGAGCACATTTCTAGGGAACATGGCAGGAGATACTAAAGAAGCAGAGGCTGAGGATAGTGGAGGGTGGGTAAGTGGTGAGCAAAAATATTGTACAAGCTATAGAGTGAGGAGCATAGACCAGGGTCTTGACTTGACCAGGAAGAGCCATACATTGTCCTTTGAGATAGAAGGATACCGGTGATGTGAGGATTTTAAACTTGAGTAAAGTCTCAACTCTTAAGCTCAATATTGTAAGTAAGCTGTGGATGGGGAAACTACAAAACTGAGTTTTAAGATATGCACTCTCAAAGGAAATTGACTGCACAGAAAGAAGTTCCTGGCTAGGACCTTGAATGGTTTTACATTTATAAAACATCTATTCTGAATATCATCATGTTTGGATTAAAGTGTCTGATGCATTGTAAACCCCACACCATTATTCAGTTTGATATAAAAATTAAGGAAGTGCACTTGTCATGATGAGCATTGGGTGATGTATGGAATTTTTGAATCACTGTATCGTACACCTGAAACTAGCATAACATGGTGTGTTAACTATTACAAAAAAACAAAGAAAATAAATATCTGCTTCCAAAGTGTACACCATTTGAAAAGGTAGGCAGGGTACCAAGGAATTTTGTCAGTTGGTGGAAGTAAATCAAGTTGGCACTAACTGTTCACTTTGAAGACTACAGAGAGCCGATAAACTTAAAAATAATCATTTCTTCCACTGGTAACCAAATGAATAGACAAAAACCCACAGTAAGACACTCTCCTCTTTCCTTTCTTTAAATATTTTATTTATTTATTCATGAGAGATACACAGAGAGAGGCAGAGACATAGGCAGAGAGAGAAGCCCGATGCAGGACTCAATCCCAGGACCCCAGGATCACGACCTGAGCCAAAGGCAGATGCTCAGCCACTGAGCCACCCAGGTGCCCCACTCTTCTCTTTCATAATTGGCCAAAATTTCATAAAGATAATTTACAATATACCTGTTGGGATCTGGCCATGGTATCAGTCTGCTTGGGTCTGAATTTTGTCTCCACCTCTTACAAGTGGGTAACTTCAAGTCTCTGAGTCTGTTTCTTTATCTAGAAAATGAGAATATTAACTGTATTTACCTCATCCAAGGCTGAGATAGCACTTCTATGGCTCTTAGTACACAGTAAGCCTGCAATAAAAAGTAACCGTGGTTATTTTGGGCAATGTAGGATTGTAAATTGGCGCAATCCATGTAAAAGCAATTTAGCAAAATGCATAAAGATGTTTTAAAATACCCCAAATAGGTATCTATCCTGAGGAAGTAGGAAACTATTGAACAAAGAAATCATGTCTGCCACCTTATCTACCATTTCTCTAGTAATTAACACAGACTCAAGGTCAGAATAAATGTAATTTTGAATGCATAAAGATTTATGTAGAAAGATGACTATGCTAATATTATTTATGAGGGAAACCTGATGAATGGCATCATGAATTACAGCAATCTGTACAATGGAATATTATACAACCATTAAAATGACACTGAAAAATATTTAGTAAAAGTGCAAATTATTCACGATATAATGTTAAGGGAGAAAAAGCACTAAATATGCATAATTACATATTACATGTGGTATCATCCAAATTTTGTTAAATATATCTATCCATACAGAGCAGAGGGAAAAATTTTAAAAATCATCTAGATTTGACTCTGAGTGGTCAACTATAGGTAATTCCTTTTTGTTCTGAATATGTCTGTGTTTCTAGATTTTCTACAAAGAGGAATTATTACTGTTGCATTCAGAGAAAGATTTTTTTTCATATACACTGGGAACAACTCGTTATGAATTGTTGAAAAGAAACAGTAATCTACAGTCAATAAAGAGACATTTTGGAACTGGGTAGCAAAAACCCAAGAGTAAGAATGTTTAATTCCTTAGAGCCTAGCCAATGATGTCCAAGTACATGCCTGGAATATGGTGCAGGGACATTGAGACCAGAGCACATTGTGAAGTAGCCTCTCAAAGTGATGTCCATCGGATAATGTAAAAATATGTGAGATTTTATTCCTAAGAATGGCTTCCCTGAATCATTTATTGTACGCTGGCCTTCTTGTATGAGTCGGGGATCTTTGCAACCTAATTTTAATTTCTAATGTGCCTGGTGCTTCTCCTCAGTTATTCTCTCTGTTTAAAATCCATTAGTATAGATGAAGGAATCAGCTTATACTTTATGTACCTAGTTCTATATTATTTTTGTGCATTTATAACTGGCCTCTGGAGTTTAGTCTACCCCTTAATGATTTAGCTGTGCAAGATGTTACACCAATTTATTAGAAGGAAGATAGGAATAGGCTATGCATATTAAATGTGAAGATTTTTCTACAGTCTGCTCAACAATTAAGAAGGGCTTCTCTTATTTTGTACCAGATGCTGCCTTGGAAAGGATTTCCACTGGTTGGCCCACTGGTTTATTAATTCCCATACTAGTCTGAACCCTGTAAGATCCTGGGACAGCTTGCATCTGACAACTGATTTTCACATTTATCTTTCTGAACAATATGATTAAATTAGGGCTACCACAGAAGGCTCTGTGGGATATGTGAGCATACTCAAGTCTTTCAATTTTCAAGGGCATCTCTCTTTAGTCAACACCTCCCTAGAACGTCAGGAGCCTACAGGGTGTGTCTTTTTCAGAGATGGGGGAAAGGATACCCAAACTGAGACTAGTATCCTCTAGACTCACCTTCTCACAAACAATGGCTCTGCTCTTGCATGCTCTCCTCCCCTCTCCTCATATCGCAACACACACTCTGGTGCTCATTGTGGAAAGTGCTAGAAGGCAACGATGGGTGGTGGAGGTTAATTGCCCATCCCCTGGTTATGGTGCCTAGGAGACTTGTCAATTGCAATTCACCATCACCTCCCTCTACACCACAGAAGCGAACTCATATGCCAAACTGGCCAATAAGAACATTGCACCCTCTTGACCACAGTGACCAGGTCAAGGATGGCCATGTTATATCAGCAGGTCCAATGAGAGACTTTTGTGTCATTGAAACTTTGGAAAGTTTTCTTCCACCAGCTTGGGAGCTAGAGAAATACAAGTCCTGGAATGCCAGAGGTTGAGAGTGTGAACGCCAAGGGCAGGCCATGTGGGTTCCAACAGCACTTCCACCATTTTCCATGGTGTGGTCTGAGAAAGCTGTCCCTCAGTTTCCTCACCTGTAAAATGGAGCTAATAAGTGCACATCTCTCATAGGAGAAGCCTAAAGATAGAACAAGTGACCTGGCCTCTAATGCTTAAAAGTACCAACTATAGGGCAGGCTCCCCCCAAGCCTTAGCCTGCCATCTGCAGAGATACGCTAGGGAATTCAATCAAGCAGAGACAAGTGGACCTGAGGGATAAAAGGCATGTAAGTCATGCACAGTGTTGGATCTCCTGGATTCAGCATGCCTTGAGGTCTGTCCAGCCCTGCACCTCCCAAGAATGAGTCAAACTTTTTCCATTGCTAAAGCTAGTTTGAGTAGTGTTTATGACTTGCAGTGAGCTCTGATCACTATAAGCAATACATAACCCAATCTTTGAAAAGCAAAAATGTCTTTGTTTCAAGTTGTAAACTATTTTTACCTTCTTGAAAGAGAATCCTTTTTTGAAAAATTTCTAAGAGGAAAGCATTACGGCAGAATTTCCTTTCTGACTCAAGTCCCAGAACTCACCAGACTGAGTCAAGGAAAGTTATGGGGCTGGTCATTTGGTGATTTTTCTCTCTTTCTGGAATATATTGTCCTTTTAACAGCAAGTACTATTTGTATTTGCTGGAAGTAGAATTTTCGATTAGTCTTCTGACATCCAGATCAGTCATTGCTTTTTATTATGCTCTGGATTTAGGAAGAAATATGCTCCTGACACCAACTTTATTTGAATTCTTCTGCTTAGGTTAATAGCAAATAAAGGCCAAGATCACCACCAGGTCCAAGCCAACAGAACTGAGTTTGCTCTAAGGGAGGCTGCTGTTTAAGATGTTTTTCCTTCACTTATGCAGTGCCCACAGTCTTTATGGCTGGATATTATTGCCCTTTTAGAAGCTGTTTGCTTTGGTCATAACCTAAAGTGTTGCTTGGCTCATATAGGTATTCTCTCCTTTATCCAAAGTTAAACTAGAAACTGTTCTTGGAGCCAGGTAATGGGCTAAGCCCTTCATCTGCATCATTTTCCTTGATGCTTATCACAACTCTCTGAAATGCAGGTGATGCATCCCAATTTTACAGATGAGCAAACAAACACACTCAGAAAGTTTAAGTAGCATGCTCAAGGTGAAGAGTGAAGTGAATGACAGACACAGGATTCAGACCCAGGCCTGTGTGAGCGAGTAAGTGCTTTGAGCCTCCACTACTATTTATAAGCTGTTGCAAGCATGGGAGTCCCTGGACAGGTGCATTCCACATGAAACCTGAGAACTCACATGCCTGGCAGCAGGGACTTTATCACACATCTGTTCCCAGCCCCATTCTTGTGTTTTGACTAAACTTTGGACATGCAGTAGTGTGGACATAGAAAGGGTGCTTAGGAGAATCACCTGCAAGCCATTTGTGAGCCCAGGGGGTCTATATGGAGATGCTTATGTGCTGTTGAGGTGCAGAGAAGTAGTTTAAATTCCATGCAGCAAAACTATTCCAGTTTCCAGAGCTGTGGCTACCCCCTTTGGACATTGAAGTTATGGCAGCACCTAAGTTGTTCTTTCCAAATAGCAATGTCTCCTGCCCTCTCTCCTCCTCCTCCTCTTTCTCTTCCTCCTGCTCTCTCTCCTTCACTTTCTCCTCCTCTTTCTCTTCCTCAAGCTAACCCAAGACTTTCACTAACTCCTACACCCTATAAAAATCAACACATGTTCAAAGGTTTATTGGATGTTTAGAACACCCCTGGTACAAATCAGGGAGACAGATGGATACAAAAAAACAGATCATCCCTGCCTCCTGTGGCCTGAAAGACACTGACTGTCTCTCCAGTAAAGCTTTGATGCCTTCTTTGGGCCTCTAGGAGAAACTCAGCAATGGCTCTTCAGCAAGCCATAGATATTACAGCTCTTGTGGAGGCATACAAAGTAACACATATCCACAGCACATCCATCTCTGTTGTCGACAGCTCTATAAGCACTTAGTTTGAGCCATTCTTCAAATGCAGTTGTGCTCTGAGTCTTGAGCCCTCACTGAGAGCCCTGCAGGTGGTCAAGTCCAAACTTTGCTTAGATCCAAAAGATGGGTGACTGCACTAAAAATAAATGCCTTGTGTTACAGTAAATACTCTATGGAAAAATGAAGGCCCCAACCACAGAGCTAAGTCAGCCAAAAACACCCTAAATGCTCCAACCATAGATAGTGCCAGAGTTCCAATCTGGAGAACAAGAAACACAACTTTCAAAAACCTGGATTGCCCAGAATTAGCCAAATTTCAGGACTGACATCACAGTCTTCCTCAAGACCACTGTTAGTCTGATTCCAGTTACACACTCAGAGGGATCCCAAAATTATCAATCTTGATAATTATCCACAAGACCTCACAGAACACACTGGAAGCTGCTATACTGATTGTTAGGGTTTATTATATGGAAAGAATACAAACCAAATTCAGCCAAAGGAAGAAGCATATGGGGTGGAGTCCAGAAGGGTCTTAAATGTAAGTTTCCATTGTTGGGTCCCCCTGGAGTCAGGACACATTACCCTCCTCCATCAACATGACAACCTACACAAAGTATTGCCGGCAGGGAAGCTCATCCTAGCTTCAATGCCCAGAGTTTTTATTGGAACTTCATTACATAAGCATAGTTGATAGGGTTGCTCCTGTGATTGAATTCAGTATCCAGGACCATGATACCAATAGCCAGTCACCACCTACACCATAAGATTGGTCCTTCTGGCATGGCCAGCCCCCACCCTAGATCCAGAATGGCCAGCCTCCCTGTAACACAAAGACACTCAGCAGATATGACATAGACCACCTCCTAGAAGCGGAGGTCAAAGTCTAGATCTCTCTTTGGGCAAAGTCAAGTTCTTTACAACCAGGGATCCAGAAGAAGGTACAGGATGTGTAAGAAGGCTGTTGCCAGGAGGGTTATCAGTGTGTGATGAGGAGTTCCATTTAGGACAAATCATATTGGATTCCCAAAATTGGAATCTCGGAATGAATGAGGTCAGTCGGCAGAAACATATCCTTGTTATTCCAGGACCATTAATTGCAGCCTCTTCCCTTCTTTTCTCCCCTACATGAACTTCTCAGCAGCAGGGGTCACCCCTGCCCACAATTTACCCTTCCTTCCCTGCAATCAGAGCTAATGCATTCCTAAACACGGCACAGCAAAGACCAACTAATTATAATGCAGTTGCTTGCCCTTATTTTATAGTCTGCATTTCCCTGCTTGTTGAGTTGAGAATTGTAACCCTATTATTAATTCATTAAGAAACATAATTTCATGCAAAATAATGTGTTTACCCTCTTCTATTAGGTTAAGGTAGTGTGATTATTGGAGCTGTGTCAGGGAATGAGCGACGTGCTCCCTGGGGGGCATTCTGAACCGCTTAATTTCTGGTCGGTCAGATACGTGGAGCCAAGGAGACTTGACTGTGCCTCTGATTTTTTGGTATATCTTCTGTTCATTTCTAAACGAGATATCTAGTAGAAGACATTAAATGAGAGGAAGATCCTTGGGAAAATATTGTTTAATCATATTTTTATCTGGTTGGTATGAGATGGTCTTCTGCATCTTGGCTTGGTGTTGCACAAAAGAGTTTATTTACATTCCGTAAGCTCTTGGGGATAGGAAACCAGTGCCTTTTCTGTTTTATGTGGAAAACTGAGATTTTATTTTAGATGGATGAGTTGATGGTAAAGACCCAGCCAGGAAATAAGACTCAAGAAGCTCCACTGCACCATCCTTGGTTCTCTGCCTCTTGACCCTCAGATCCTCCCCAACCACAACCAACCCTCACTGACACCGCCTCCAATGCCTTCCCAAGACCTCTCCTAGCATTCTCCTGCACCCAAGATGCAGGCAGGAAACATCAGGACTCTCTGAGCCTCCCACATGCGAGCTAACTATTCTGATCATGTCAGGACTTGAATGAAAATATCAAGTTTGAAGACAGTTGGAAGGATGGGCTTTATCAGTTTGCCATTTTTCTTCCTAAATAATCTTCACTAGATTTTTGCACCTTTTAACCCCCTGGAATTGGATGTGAGATCCTCCTCAAGCAAAGAGGAGGACAAATGGATATAGAAAAAAACAGCAGAAACACTCCCAAAAAACAAATGAGCAGTAAGATAGAAGTGGGTCTTCCTGTGTGTTAACAAAACCACAAATGAAGGAAAAGAAAGGAAGCCACAGGAGGGACAAAAGAAAAAGGATAACTTTACAAATTGTACCAAAGTGGAAAATACCATGGCAGAGGCAGGCAGTTTGGGGTTGTCAAGGGGAATTACTTTCTGTTCTATATTAATGTTCTCTGTTCTTTCTCCCTCAAATGACTAATCTTGTTTTTCATGAGGATGCTTTTTCCAGTACACTCTACTTTTGTTTATTTTCTCTGTATGTATCGATAACTAGTCTGCTTTTTATGGGCTGCCTGTCTCTAGAAGGGCTGGATTCACGGTGTGAATGCAGGCAGCATCCTCTAGCTGGATGTGACCTCAGCACAGACTCTGTACAAACCACCCCTGTGACCTAGGGCAGCACATCCCCCCCCCCACCATGAGTCTCAGTTTCCCTGCTGCAAAATGCAGGTGACAAGGGCCCAGGAGCCTATTTCACGAGCTCACCAGTGAAACTATGTCAAATGCCAACTTGGTTACACTAATGCAAATAATGCATTTTTATGAGTAAAATCTTTGCTTTGTTTTTGTTTTGTTTTGTTTTGTTTTTCCCTAGGAAGGCACTTTGGTCCTTCCTTCTCTTGCAGTCTAGGGACCTTTCTCAACCTACAGCTTAGAGGTGAGTTTCACTTCTTGGGGTGGAAAGGAACACTATCTGGAGCAGGCTGTGCTCAACACCTGACATGCACCTCTGAAAACCCTGAGATCTGCATGTAAAGCTTACTCTTTCTCTCTTTAGAGAGAAAAACAGCAGAAACACTCCCATGTGTGAATTCGTGTGGGGCTCCGAATTCAATAAGTGAATGACAAGTAAGAAAAGAATGTCAATCAAGCAGTAAGACCTGAGTCAGCTAGAGCAAACTATCCATCCACTCATCAGTAAATGCACTGAGTGGGTCCCCCCACCACAAGTGCTGACACTGAGTATGTGCTCCCCTCCTGTTTCAGAGAGTCCCGAGTCCTACTCCCGAAATCCCAGCTGATGCTGCTTCGTGGTACCAGCATGTGTTCAAATATAGTAGTAGGATTGCCACTAAGATCCCAAAAAACCCGTGTCAGGAGACAGCCATTGCATGAAAGGTGTCTTAATTCAGGTCTACCCACAAGGCAGAGCCTGAGGCAAGGGCTGGGTGCAGATGTCTCATTTGGGAGCAGACCACAGGGAGCAGGGCAAGTAAGACCCTGAGAAGGATGAAAAAGTCAACTTAAATGTGCACTCCTGACGTTGCTGTACTGGATAATTCTGTCGGCCAAGAAGACCCATCTGAGGGCCTAGAGGAGGAGGTAGAGGAGGGTCCCCCATCATTTTTCACTGCCCTTTGATGAAGAGGGGCACCCATAGTGTGGCCTCCTGCCCTTGCAGGCTGTGCCTGCACTCCAGCTGTGAAAGCACCCTGCTCCATCATAATGGAGAGAATGAGCTTGGCAACCTCATGGAAAGAGACAGGTTGTCTGGCTGGGACAGAGGCCTATGGCACCTATGGTTTCCCAGGGGTGAGGGCTCAGCATCCCCCCCCCACCCCATACCACTCCTTCAGTACCAGTGTAAGTGATGCCCGTAGGTCCCCATGCTGCTGGGAGAGCCCCAGTGTACCACAGCGAGGTTGAGTCTCCCTCTGCTGACGTGCCTGCTGGACCTGGAAGGGTTCTCTCCCAGGACCATGGGTCCTCCCAGGAGGCCACTGCACAGATCCCACTGGGCTGTGCTCATCTTTCTCATCTCTCCTTGTGTTCATCTCAGATGAATTATCCTGGCCACAGAGCCATTTAGCTAAAACCCCTAGGCCTTCTGAAGTGCTAGAACATTCCCCCTGCCCAAGCTTCAGCCCACACCTCTTGATCACTGTTTGACGCAAACACAAATAACTTTGAAAAGGAGCAAAAAGGGAGAGAAGGCGCCAGAGTGAGTGGGATGCTTCTGTGCCCAGGCAGAGCCATCAGTGGGACCACGCTGGGCCTGTGGGTGGTAGAACTACAGGGAACATAGGAATCAAGACAAGAGCAGCTGAGAGAGAAGGAGAGGGGTGGGGGAAGGAGGGAGGGAGGGGGAACAGGAGGAGAGAGAGGGGAGGGAGGGACAGGAGGAGAGAGAGGGGAAGGATGGTTGGATGGATGGATGGATGGATGGATGGATGAATGGATGGATGGACAGGAAAAAAGAAAAGGAGGGAGTAAAGGGGAGAGGGAGGGGAGGACAGGAGGTGAGAAGCCAGCAGACTGTTTCCATAGGATGAGCAGAGCAGGGCATCAGCAGGAAGTTGGGAGTTGCTGCTGGAACATAGGACCTAGGACCCAGGACCCAGGACAGCCAGCTCAGGGGCCCCAGACTCCTGCACTGGGCTTTGGTGGACTGCAGACTTCACTCAACTCTCTGCTGAGCTGTCCCTGTGCAGGTCTTCAGTGTACTTGTGGCTTCTCCATGCCACCTGCATCCTCTCCCACCTGGGGACAGACCACAGAGTGGCAGTTTGGCCCAGGACTCGGGTGGTTTTCAGAATTCCAAGGCCTGCTGTGGTCTGGGTCCCCTGGTGAAGGTAGAGGCAACTTCAGTGGCCACGACAACCCACCTGCTCACCCCAGACTGACCTTGCTCCACCCTCTGTGGATGTCATGGCCACGGCAGGGAGGAGGGTCATGACAAGCCATCATTCTGACCAATGCATCCCTGGATAACAAACAAGAGTCTGGAACAATCATTTCATGGAGAATCCTTTTCTGGCCTTGAGGACCTCTCAAGATGTGGGTTCCAAGTAGGGCTGTGAAGAATCTGATGACCTTGCTCCTGCTCTGGAACAGATGCAGCTCATTAAGAAAGGAACCTGGGCCTCTCCAGGGTCTTGCATAAGGTGAATGAATGAATGAATGAATGAGTGAATGAATGACAGTACAGCCCCTAAAATTTACCCCCAATGTGATGATATTGAGAGGTGGGGCTTTGGAAGGTAGTCAGGTCACAGGGTGGAGCCCTCACGAATGGGATTAGTGCCCTTATAAAAGGAACCCTCAAGAGTTCCCTCAACCCTCTGTCATGTGAGGACACAGAGAGAAGGTGACTGTCTGCAAACCAGCAAGTGGCTCTTCTTAGCAGACAACGAACCTGCCAGCACTTTGATCTTGGACTTCCAGCCCCTAGGACTGTTGAGAAACAAGAATTCTATTTTTATTACTACAGCCAAACAGGCTAAGACAACATTGACACCAGGTTTTAGCCCTTCTGCATCAAGTGCTTTCAAACATGGAGGTGGCTGAGTTATGATCACCTGCACTTCTCAGGGTATGTGGGACCCCATGCGAAAAGCCACGATTTTCAGATTTCACACATGAAAAGGAACAATCCCTCATTTCGGCAGAGTTGAGCACTGTTTTCGGAAGCAGACAGGTGCAAGTGGACAAACCAGAGCCTCTTCACTCCAACTATCCAGATGTCTTTGGCTGCAATTCGTTTATCCAGTTACTTGGCAATGGGTATTTATTAAGTGCCTACTATGTATACAGGGGCATGTCAGTGAAGAAAACAGCTCACAGAGCATTTTCTAGGGTTGAGACAGACAACAGAAGAAAAACATTAAAAGTAGGAAAAGTAGAAGACAGTGTGAAGAAACCTAGAGCAGAGGATAGGGGGCAGCAGGCATGTGGGGCTGCACATCTCTCTCAGTCACTGATTGAAGAGGACCTCTCAAGAAAGGTGACATGTGAGTAAGGACTTAAACGAGGTGGGGTGGCCCTGGGGAAGAATATTCTAGGCACTTAGATGCTCACACCATGTATGGTGGGTGTTATTGGGTGTCCCAGAAAGAGATGTCAGGTGGGGTTCCACCCACAGATGTCCCACCAGCTCCCAGATTCCCACCACCCCATGCCACAAGACTAGCCATCCCTCCCTGACTCTGCATGCTGGAGGAGATAGTACCTCCCATGCACAGGCTGTAGAACCATAGTTGAGATATTCCTGGGGAGTTATGGGTATTTCTGGGGAGTTGTGTGGGGCTTCCATAACAGAGCACTAAAAACAGGAGCTCTTAACCAACAGGAATTTGCTATCTCCCAGTTCTTGGGCCCAGAAGTCTGAAATAGAGGTGTTGGTTGGGTTGTGCTCCCTCCAAAGGCTCCAGGAGAGGCTCTTCCTCTGCTGAAGGGAAGGCTGTTCTTGGCCACGCCAATCTCTGCCTCCATCTCCTTGTGGCCATCTGCGCTGTGAGTCTCTTCTTCAAAGGAAACCAGTCATGTTGGGTCAGGGTCCACCTTAATGACTTTATCCTAACTTGGTGACACCTGCAAAGACCTTATTTCCAAATCAAGTCAGTTCACGGGTACCAGGTTTAGGACTTCAGCATATCTTTCAGGAAAATACAACAAGGCAGTGGAGGAAAGGTAATTATCCTGTTGACCCACACAGAGATTGTATCATTCTGGCAGCTCATACTTTTGCTGGAGTTGAAGACAGGCTGCCTATATGTGCCAGCTGAAGGTGATACTGTCAACGTGTCTTTCTTGTCACTCGGGGCTGTGCAGACACAGGTGTTCTGGCTGGGAGCAGCGTTGCCCATTGATTACTGGCTGCTGAGATTTCTGTGGGGAGATAATTACTCAGTTTTGTTCACTCCAAAACAGGAAGAATATGCTCCCTTCCAAGCTGGGTACTGCCACAGTCTCCTGGGTAACCCAGGATGTCTCCTGGCTTCTGGTCTCTCATTTCTGGTTTCCAATTTTCTAATGCTTTTGGTCGGCAATTCCCTGTGGTTGAATCCTTCTGGCTTCGTCTTTATTAAAAGTCTTTAGATGTTGAATTTAATCTCATTTTAGTATTCATGGGGAACATACTCAGGGTTTTGCTTGGCTTTGTCTTTCCAAAGGACTAAGAAAATTAACTCACATGAACAACTGTGCCACACTTGTCCTTCATCATACATTCCTTGTGTACCTGTACCCAGAAGCCTCTAGGTTTTGTGTCTTTTGAAACAATAGCCAAAGAACAATAAATTTCCACTTGGGGTTGCTGTCTAGGACAGATGGCTCAGCACTTTCTCATTTAGCAACAGAACAATGACATGGGATTTTTTCCCTTCCCTACCAAAGCTTGCTGTCGTTATATTTAATTAACTATTCTGCTTTTAGTCAGTAAATCAAGCCACACATTCTCTGGTTATTAAAGGTGAATGCAAGGACTTGTGGGTAAAAACCTCATGCCTCAAATTTCACTAAGCTGCTAAATCCAAATGTGGGCTTAATGAAAAGAGCAAAGACCAGGAGTCAGGAGACCCAAATGCCATGCTAACTCTACCATTTAATCGCTGGGTGACCTTGGGGGAGCCCAGTAACTTCTCCGAGTCCTCCTTCCTCTCCTGCAAAATCAGGATCTTACTACGTGCTCTCTACTTAATTCACAGAGTTGTTGGGGGAAGACAGTGAGGAAATTAATGTAAAGCCACCTTGGACAAGATAAGGCACTCTAACAGAAGTATTTTATTTTAGCCCTATACATCTCCCCTGAGCTCATTAGCTCTGAGTCAAGGGCACAGACACCAAACCAGGCCAGAAATTATCTGGTGATGACTCCTGAAGATCATGAAATGTAACTCTTTGTGTCTTCAGCATGACCTTCAAAAGTTTTCCCCATAACTAAGGACCAGAGAATTCTACAGAGCCACAGCCTTGTATGGGTAGGCTTATAGACCATTTTAAGAAAGTCTCAATGCAGTTGTATTTCAAAAAGACAACCCCTCCTGGCCGCGATGATCAAATATTCTTCCAAACGCCAAGGCTCCAGATGGAATAAATGCAAACAGGGGCCAGTTCAAAGATGCTAGAATGATAGGGGACCATGCACTGGAAGGTGTGAAATCACTTGTCTGAAATACGCATCTATAAATTATGACTCTTAGTTTCTCGGGATGCATTTGAGAAGCTGACCTACTTCTTCATTGCATGGACCATTATTTAAAAAAGACTGATTCTCCATATACCACTTCCATCTAACCTGGTACAACTGTCCAGGACATAGAGGGGCCCAGAGACGGGGAGAACAATTGCTTTCCCCCACTGAAGGCAAGTAGAAATGTCTGCCTCTGAGGCCTGGCGACCAGTTGCAGTGTTTACTGAGAATGAGGAGGGAAGCAAATGCATCCTGATGTCACGGGGATTTGGAGCTGGAAGGCACGGTGGAGATTAGCCATCAAGCTCACCGATTTGCCAACTGTTTGCTTTTACAGTGGAGCCGTTTGTTTTGGTTGATGCTCTTTTCCCCTCAAATGAAATCTTACATGGAAGGTATGTTTGAAAAAAGAGCAAGTCTGCCCACCCAGATGGAAGATGGGAGGGCTGTCTCCCTCCCCTGCGAAGGCTGGAATCTGATCTAATCCTTTACTTCTTGCAGATGAGGGAAGAGAGGCTTGGGGACAGGATGAGTCTTCCTCAGGGTCACACAGTTAGCAACAGAGATGACACTAGCTCTGGGTCCATGGACTCTCTGTCCAATGCTCTTTGGACCCATCACAGTGAGTGTGCTGAATGCACAGATGTACCTCCCCTGTGTGCTCTGGCCCATCACAGACCCGCTTCTCTGCTAAGATATACAGATGTTCTGCTTTCATTTTCCTCCATTCTGAGCTTAGTGATCACCTCCTAGCTACCATGCCAACAGATGAAAAGTTTCTCTTTTTTCTATAGTTTCTAAAGTCTGCAAACACTAATGCAGAATAACCAACAGCACTGTTTTGGTGACAAGAGACACTAACTCAAATGGGCATAAGCAAGAAAGGGCTTGTATACTTGTACCCTCCAGGGCTCAGTCCATAATTTTAGGGCCCTGTGTCTCTCTTCCTCCATCCCTCCCTTCCTCCCTTCCCCTCTCCCCCCCCCCCCACCATCTTGCCTCACTATCTTTTTTCTGTCTCTTTCCATGTGTCTTCTCTATTCCCCTTCATTTCATTTTGTTCCCAGACAGACCCTTATCCCATAATGGCAGAATGGCTCCCCAAAACTCCAGGCTTCCATTTCCATAGCTCCAGAAAGAGAGATTCCATCCTCCCAATGATTTCTACAGAAACCCTTGGCCCACCTTCATCGGCACAGACCTGGCCACTTGGCCAAGGGGACTGGATGTGCTGTTCCACATGCCACCCCTGTCACCACGGTGAGGCTGACTCCAGCCAGAACTGGAGGTCAACATGGCCTCCAGGGAACGTGATTTTACTGTTATGAGGAAAAGTTGAACAGGCAAACAGCAAAGTCTTGTATATTACAATCTATCTTCAGTGCTAAATGCTTAGGAAAATGTCAGGATATTGGAGAGATCATTTATTTAAAGGAAACGAAAATGTAATGTTTAATTTTAAATGTAATCCTTCAAAGAATTAAATAAGAATCAAAAAGCCAAATTCCAGAAATGTTCATAATCACACTATTTAAATAGTAAAACAACTGCTCCAACACGGATGGACATTTAGTTAAGTAAATCATGGTACATCCTCCTAATGCAACATTATGCAGCTTTTAAAGTGATAATTATGAAGACTGTAGGAACAGGGAAAATGCCTCTGAGAGAAAGTAAAGTGAAAGCATAAAACAAATCTCTTGTCTGTTGTGTTATACAACTACCAAAACATTCAATGCTTGGGCAAATATTGGAAGGGTATACAGGAAAATGCGAAAGCTTCCATTCGTTGGCATGGCAAGCTGGTGGGTGATTCTGTGTGTTATCAGTAACTTCAATGAGAAAAAGTATCAGAGGAGTGAATCCGATACTAGGGAACCCTTCTCTTGGCTGGAGAAGGTTCTGATAGGCTCCATCTCGTGGCTACCCCCTCCACCAACTGAAAGACAAGCTGGGACCCAGCACCTGTCAGTGTTAATGCATGAAGGCCAGTGGATTTGGAGGCTGGGCAAGAAACAATGAGGTACTCTTGGACGTAAGTAGAACATGACTGTGGGGTGTATGCTGGGTTGTAGAGTGTCCCACCCTACTCATGTCCTTCTCAGAACCTCAGATTGTGACTGTATTCGGATATAATAGAGTCATTGTGGAGGTAATCAGTTAAGATGAGGTCACAGTAGGGTGCGGTGAGCCCTTAATCCTATATGCCTGGTGTCCTTATGATAGTAGGAGATGCAGAGGAATGAAAGCCATGGGATGACAGAGGCAGAGACTGGAGTCATGTATCTGTAAGCCGATGAAGGCCAAGGAATCCTGGCTGCCCCCAGCAGCTGCAAGTTGCAAGGAAGGATTCTTTCCTGGAAACTCCCAGGAATCAGGAAACTGCCAACACCTTAATTGTTGACTTCCAGCCTCCAGAACTGGGAGAGAATAAATCTCTGTTTTCTTAAGCCTCCAGTGTGTGGTTTTGTTATGGCAGCCCCATCACACTAAAATAGGTGCAATATCCAGGAATCCAGACAGGTGGGGGCTGCTATTGAATTTTGCCAGAAGCCACTGGAAAGAGGCTCCAGTTTGGACCATAGAAAGGACCTAGCAAGGCAGGGCCTGGTGCTGGGGGAGCTGGGCCACTGGGCAGCTGAGCATGCAGGTAACCCACACCACAGAGGTATCTTTAGCTCTCAGTGCTCTGAGAGGACTCCTCAAGAGATAGTCCCCTCCTGCGGGTCTCAGCCCAAATCCACATCTTCAGGACACTTTCCTCAGCATTCCCAGCTGGTCTTCATCATCACACCAGGGTGTTGTCAACTCAGTGCCCCCCACCTAGCCTTCACCAGCTCCCAAAAGCTACCCCCAAATACCTATAAAACTCAATAAACTGCAGGTTCTGCAAACCTTGGGTGTACCTGTACCTTTGGGACAGGTCCCAGACCTTTGCTTTAACCAGAAAGCCAACCCAAAGACTCTGTGCCAAGGTGCGAATTACATCTCAACTCCACAATCAGCACTATGCACCTGTCCATCTGATTTCCAGGCCCCCTTGCTTCCTATAAGGTCCTGCCACTGGGGGGCCATGGGACAAGGGAGAAGGCAGACAAGGATAGCACTGTGCTCTGGTTGGTCACTGCAGCAGGAGAGGGGGCAGCAGCCACTGGCTAATGTCGATCTGAGTCTCTGCTCTGGCAGCTCCAAACACCAAATCCGCGGAATAGCAATCATGCGGCTCTGGGTAGCATCGTCTCCTCTTCCTTCCTTTTCCTCCTCCTGCCCATAAGGGTAGCAGCAGTTTTCAGAAACTAGAAGTGGTCACCTTATGTTCTTCTTTCTGTACCACCAGCCTTTCCAATATCTTTGCAACCAATTTCTGAATGATGAAATGCCAGTGATTCATTTTCATCTCTGGACACTGATCCACACTCCTGCATGGACCTTCCAGAGTTCTAACTATGCAGCTCCTGGCAAATGTCCTTCTCAGCACTACCATGACTACATCATCTTGTCTACTTAGATGCTTATTTATTTTGTATCTTTCCCATTGAAAAGAAAGAGGTCAAAGTTAAGGACCTTCTCTGGCTTGTTTACCACTGTATCCCTGGTCTCATGGACAGACTCCATGAATGCTTTTTTGAATGAAGCATGCTCACCAGAAGAGAAGGAGGCCAGGGTTATCAGAGGAGCCAGGCTGAGTCTCAGAGAGGAGGCCAAACCACCTCTGACTCATCCTGTCTGCGGCTGCAATGGATCCCCTGACAGGGATGGGGCTGAGACAGAAGTTGGACTCTGGGGAGCCTAGAACCTCTCTCCCAGAGAATTCCTCTCTTCTCCCTCCTGCCTCCACCCCCTTTTGTCCGCCTTCAGCTCACACATTGTTTCTGTGGCTCAGGGTGAGTGACTACCTCCTCAGTACTCCTGTTGCACCTGATTCCAGGAAGGCGGGTGGGCATGGCTGTGCCCCTGAGCTCTGCCCTCCATGTCCATTTCCCTGGTCAGCCAATGAGCTTCCTCTGGGCTGGGCCCATGTCTTGTTAGATGATGGGGTCCTGAGACCTCACAGGGTTCTGACACACAGCTGCAGTGTGTGGATGAGTGAAGGAGCTGGGTGGATTGGCAGGTCTGGAGAAAAGAGTTGGGGGGTGTTTGTCAGAGAGCTGAAGGTGTCTGCCACCCTCCCCAAATTAAAGCATCAGCTCAGTGAATGATGATCCTCTCAGTCTCCCCAAAGACACCAGGAGGTATCCATCATCCTACCAGAAAGATGACAAGGCCAGCTGCCTTGCCTAAAGCCACATAGTGGGACATAAACCCAGATGTAAACCCCCAAGTGCCAACTTCAAGGGTTCCCTCTTGTTCCTCTATCTCTTGAGGCACCATATGACTGATCAAGTGGCTCATCTTCATCCTTGCTCTCACTGACATGGGATAGCTGAGCCCCCAAGTGTAGAGCCAGACTGTCTGGACTCAAACACTGCCCTGGCCACTTCCAGAATTCAGAAACTTAGACATGTTGCTGGACATTTCTGAGCTCACTTTCCTCATCCATAGAAGGAGATTCAAATGGCATCTGCTTCACAGAATTGTTGCAAGGATTAAGTGATGTAGGGTAAGGAGGGTGCCTGGTACCTGGTATACAGTCCATGATCAGCATGGGACTTATAAGATTAAAGCCACATCACAAAATGCCCAAAATTCATTCTTCCTCATCAGCAATCACCTTGTGTTCTCTAAGACACAGCTCAACTGAGGAGGAAGAAGAGAGGATAAAGCAGGCTCTATAGGTCAGAGATTATTCCCTTCTTGTTTAATAATGCCCAAAATCAGTTTCAAGTGCCAGTCCTTAAGAGCCTGAGCTCTTGCCCCAGCCACTGTGCTGCCCTCTGAAAAATAATGTGAGCCACATACATAGTTTTACATTTTCTAACCATCACATTAAAAACATTGTAAAAGAAACATAAAATTCACTTTTCATTTTTATATTACTTTATATTACATTGTAACATTTAACCCAATATATCATACAATAAGATCATTTCAGCAGATAATCAATATAAAAACTATTAATGAAACATCTTGCATCCTTTTATTTTTGTACTAAGTCTTTGAAATCCAGTGGGTATTTGTTACAGTCTATCTAAATCAGAACAAAGCACATCCAACGTACTCAATGGCCACATGTGGCTTGGGGCCACCATATTGGGAAAGACAGCTCCAGAGGCAGAATCAACCTATTTTCAACCAAGCTGGAAGAATTGGAATCCTACAGCTACCTGAGAACCAGATGTGAGTATCTTGTGTCTAAGAGGCAGATAGGACATCCATGCAAAACCAGCTCCAGCTGTGGCATGGACAATGGCCTCCCTACCAGGGGCTGAAGATTGGGTATGACCTTCTAGAGAGGAGGGGTCTGCCTATTTCAGTCTCCTGATGAACACTTATTTCTCTTTCTGAGCTCCTCACAGCCATGGTCCACCAGGATTGGCTCACTTGGGCAGACTCTTGGACTTCTCAAGACATTCAAGTCTGGCTACTTTTCACAACAATCACCGAGTTCATGAGGAAGCTAGGTAACTTGATGTCCCTCCCTTAAATTCTGGAAATGCAAGCTTCCTCTTTCTCTTCATGGTCACTGGCAGTGCAGCCAGCCTCTATCTCTATGCTTCACCAGGTGAGAGTGGGCTCCATAAAATCCAGAACTCATATTTGATCCTCCCAAGTGCCATCTTGTCATCATTGATTGTGGTGCCAGCAGTCCCAGGGACCAGTATTGCTCTGAGGCACAGGGATGAGGTTCTTTCTTATGGATAGGCATGCCTCCTACTCACAAAGCAGTTTTCACAATTTTCGTGAAGGCTCCCTGCCTAGGATTCTACACCCTGGACCAGGAAGAAAATGGAATCAGGTGACCCCTCCTCTCTGGTCAATCTCTTTTGAATTTCTCATCTTCTCTTATGTACACCAAAGGTGGGTGATGACATCACAGAACCAGTTTCACCATCTCTTAGAAAGCTCTGCACATGTAGTGTGACCTCGTGTTGTCTTTGAAACTGAGGATAGATGTCCTCTATTGATCTTAGTGGAGCTTCCACTATGACTCCAAGACCATTGGGAAAGTCTCACCAACACCAATATCCAAGCTCCTTAGTGGAGCTTCCACTATGACTCCAAGACCATTGGGAAAGTCTCACCAACACCAACTACCCACTGTAGTTGTAGACATTATTGCTTCTAGTCTCTTTTTAGAATTTAAACTATTAATATCATGTTCTATGTAAGGAGAACCAAGGCTTTTCACCAGTTTAATTCAGCCTGAAAGACAAGAGGTGATGTCCCCTCCAATGAACTGATGATCATCATTACCATGTCTATAATACACATATGACAATATCATCAAAGAGTCCTGAACTGCCACTTGTTAAGAAGGTACCAGATGGAGGCTGCTACTTTGATCAAAGCAGGACCATGTTCTTGCTGCCTCAGGTCTCAACACACCAAAGTCTACTCTCCTCTTTCTCAGCCATCATCCAAATGTTTCTGTGTGTGTCCCTCTGACTCTTGGTGTATCTCTTGTGTCCTATCCCCCTTTCTTTGAGCAGCTTTCCTTCTCTGGATCTCTCTGCCCCTCTCTGTACGTGTGTGAGCATATGTGCCCTGTTTTTTTTCCTAAAATATGGGGAAAAATAAATATTCCTAAGAATACCCAAATAATCTAATCTAAATCATGAGGAGATCAGACTGGATAATTGATAATAATGTGATGATGATGATGATGGTGGTGGTGGTGATGCTGATGATGATGATGGTGGTGGTGATGGTAACGATGGTGGTGATAATGATAGTGATGATGATGGTGGTGATGGTGATGATGATGATGTTGGTGGTGATGGTGGTGGTGATGGTGGTGGCAATGGTGTTAATGATGTAGCTAATGTCTGTGCAGAGATTGCTATGTGTCACATGGTGCTGGACCCTTCCCAGGCACAACTTTCTTCACCTCTTGAGATAGATACTATGACTAGCCCCACTTCAGAGCTGAGGCACAGAGTCATTAGGAAACTTTCCTGAGGTCATGCAGCCAATACCAAGTACTTTTTGAAAAGTAAGATTGAGATTCTTTAGCTTTACAAAAGAAAGTAAGGGAAAAAACCTTGAATTGCCTTCTAAGAAGTCTTGGGATTCAGATAAGAACACCTACCCTGGAATGTGTTGGTCAGTGTCAACAGGGAATCTCCAGCAGGGATCACAGGTGGGAAAGGAAGAGGAGGTGACTGGAAAGCAGTATCAGAGCTAAGAACTCTAGGAAGTTGGCACAAGGGTAAAACAGAAGGAACTCAGCTGCCGGGGGAGGCAGAAGGGGCCACCAGCCTCCCTGGAGGGGATTTGGCCTTTCTCAAACATTCCTTGCAAATGCCTCCTGCACAGGTCGCATCCAGGGGGCAACATAAGTTGCTAACAAGGACGGCAGCCTCACAGAGGGGCCCTCTGAGGAGTCACTGCTTGAACAGGTAATTTCATTCTGTCATTAGCCCCCATACTTTATTGGATTAAGAGCATCCAACAAAGCCCACAGCATTATGCTCTGAGTGGACAATTTCACACACCCAGGAGTGAGAGACGAAAAGTGGTTCACTCCCGCTGCTCCGAGCTGCCATCCATACCCCTCTAGTCAATAGAGTCCTGGTCCCTGGCAACCCTAAGTAGATTTAAGCACTTGACAATAGACTGCTGTCTCTGTCACTAAAACATCATACCCGATATGGTCAGAAGAGAAACTGCAAGCCAATAAACCAACAGCCCCAAAGTCAGCAAGATCATAATTTGAAAATTATAACATCCTCCCCACTCAGTCTATTTCATAGACTTCAAATTGATCTGTCTAATCTCTTATCTGTAACTTTGAAGTTGTATTTCCCTCTTAATAGGCCTACAAATGTTATAGATGAATAGTTCAATAGCAGGCAGAGTGGAAAGCAGCAGGCATACTGAAAGGGACATTAGCTCCTCACACCCGCAGCCAGTGCCGTCAGACCCCCTCCGTGCCCAGAATCTCAATCAGCTCTGCCTCCATCTGGCCACATGGCTAAAGATACACAGCTCACCCACCCCAGAGAGGGAAGTGTGTGAGTGTGGTATCACCGAGGGGTGTTTAAACAGGGCGAGGAGTGGGAGGGAGGGAGCTCTCTCCAATGGGATCCTTCCCATGGAGTTACACCTCAGCAGTCAGGTCCCCCCTCCCACCCTTGTTCCCTTTAAATTGACAGGAAATTGAGCTGGTCTCCCTATGCCCTAAGTCTTCCATGGCTCCCCACTGACTTGAAGATATAGCCCCAAGCCCTAAATATCATTGTGTTCAAGAACTTGTTATTTTCTTGCCACTTCCCATCACAGACACACTATGCACTGCCCCTTGCTCAGACTCCTTCACTGTTATTCCTTGCTTCCGTCCTATCCATCACTGCCTGGGGTGCCTCCTCTCCTCCTTTCTTTACCTGTATGATTCCACTTTACCACTTTACCTCCAAAGCCAATGGGGACAACAATGTAGGAAGGCTTTCTGAGCCACAGACATCCACACTTCTGTAATGGGTTGGGTGATGGCTCCCAAAAAGATATATGAATCTGATCTAACTGGGAAGAGTGGGTTTTGCAGAGGTAATTAAGAGTCTTGAGATGAGATCATTTTGCTTTAGGATAGGCCCTACCTCCCATGTCAGCTGTTGTTACAAGATAAAGGTAGAAAGAGAGGGGAGATATAGACATGCAGGGAAGGAGCCCATATGAAGACAGAGGCAGAGATTGGAGTGATAGGTCTACAAGCCAAGGAACTCCAAGGATTGCCCACAGTGCCAGAGGCTGGAAGAGGCAAGAAGGATCCTCCCCATAGCCTTCAAAGGTCATGTCCTCCTGCCAACACTTTGATTTCAACTTTCTGGCCTCTAGAGCTGCAGGAGAATAAATCACTTTGATTTAAGGTTCCCAGATTGTGGCAATTTGTTCTGGCCGCTCCAGGAAGCTCCTACACCCACCAAGCTGGGTGAAGCCCCAGCACACACACCACACACCCTAGATCTAAGGCTGGCCTCTGAGGTGGCACCCATATTGATGTCATCTACCACAGACCTTTCATCACCAGTCTGTGAGCTTCCTGGCCAGGTATCCTCTGTCATCTCTGTGTGTCTTGCCCAGCTCTGTGCCTGGGACCTGCTGAGGACACAATACACACCTGTTGTGTGATAGAACAAAATGGAAGGGGCTGCAGTCACCAGGGCTGCAGCAGGTACCCCCAGGTCCCAGATGCTGAAGGGCCACTGCCCCCCACAGCTCCTCCCTCCATGGGTCAGGAGCCCAAGCCTTTCAAGCCTGGAAAGGTCAGCTTCTCCTCTGACAAACCCTCAGCTTGTGGCTCCCAGTCCCTGCCTTCGGTAGCAACTTCATACACATTTATTCCTAAATGACAAATCCAACAAATCCATGTCCCTGGCAGTATTTCCACTCATTATGAATTTCTCAGGAGGGGACCTCCTACTCTCCAGGCCTCTGGGGACAATCCAGGCCCAATTTAAGCAGCAAACAGACTCTCTTGCAGTAGCAACAGGTGGAGAGAAAAAACAAGAGTGGTAAAAATAGAGGCAACAAGTATCTATCAAGCATCCACCATGTGTGAGGGGTGAAGTGAGGTGCTGGAAGTCCAGGCACTGGGACCCCCATCCTGCCATCAGTTCCCTGTATGAGTTCCTACTAGGAGAGCATGAGAGCTTCATATCAGGGTTTCCTGGTATCTCCTCTGCATCATTATGTAGCTGCCAGGCTGGCACCAAAGTTGCTGGAGCCCCAGAGTCCCAACTCTCAAAGTGTCATCTCATTTACTGGCTGGTTGCTGTTCATTATGCTCTCCTCTGGTCTGATCTCCAGCAACCATCCCTGATGATAGGAAGACATGGCCAATGGACACCAGCAGAGCACTTCTGGATGCACCTCCCTCTTTCTATAGCCTGTAGCTTATCTCATCATGCATCATGAGTTTCTACAGCCTTCAGCCAGGGTCTAGAGTCACCATCACCTACCTGCCACATGCCAGACACTGCTGGGCCATATGCAGCCAGCAGAGGTGCCTCAGATGCTGGCTGTGACCTCAGGAGCTTGCAAGCTGGGGAACAGGTTGGAGAAAAATTGCAGCCTCAAATCCTCTGCCATTTTCAGGGGTCAACAGGGGCTTGGCCCTCAAGGGGACACCCAAGGAAGATTCCAGAGAGGGTAGAAAGTTGAGTTCACTAGTGGGGAAGTGGATAAGATATGAGCATATAGGCAAATAGAGAATACCTCCAGTGTCTGGAGGAAGAAACCAGAAAAGGTATGGGACAGGGAAGGCAGAGCAGTGTCCTGGATGGAGGTCAATCACAGAATTCGGGTCTCCTGGCTGCCTGGTTCACCTCCAGCCCTTCTCAATGTCCAGATTGTCTCAGCTTTCTGCGACTCCATTTCTCCCCTGTACAAATGCTGAGAAATACAGGACTGAGTAAAGGGCCTGGTAAGCAATGGACACTTCCAGATGTCAGCCCCAGTCATTCCTAAGAGAAGGTATGGGGGTTAGAGGTCAGGTTGATTAAGTTAGTGGGACTGGAGTGATGCAGCAGAATGATTAATCAGAGGCTGAGGGTGGGGAGACCACTGAGTGATCCACGAGAAGGTAAAGAGGGAAAATGCCATAATCAGGAAAGGAAGAGCAGAATCACCTACAGAATCTATAGAACTTGAAACTAATTGGTTGGCTTGGAGGGCAGGGAATCGGTAGGTGGGTCCATGCTTAGTCCCTGAGCAGTGGGAGAGTGAGAACCCTCAGGGGGAAGAAGGAACTGAGGAGAGGATAAGGAAGCTTAAAAGGGAAGAAGGGGTGGGATGGGAAGCTCAGGTTCTGTCGTGGTGCTGATTTTGAGCTTGGCAGGACATCTGCAAGAGAGGCAGGAACTTTCTGGAAGCCACAGGGACAGGATGTTGGGAAAGAGCTGGGGTCTCAGACCCAGGTTCCAGAGTCTCCCTCATCTAGCAAGGAGACACGGGAATCAGAGTGATCCTTGGGAATCTTTTTTAAGGACATGGAAGGACAACGGTGTTAGGAACGTTTTTTGTCTAGTTGTGGAAAGTCAGGGAAAAATCCACTGCAAAATTAGGTACTTTTTTTTCCCCGAAAGACAAGAAGCTGAAAGTGGGAGCTGCTCGTGCTGGTTCAGCAGCTCGGTGAGGTCAGGCCTGGTATCTCTGTAATGTTCATGGCCTTTTCTTCACAGTCCCGTGGAGCACTCTGGGCTTCAGATCCACATCCAGGGCAAGGGGCATGAGGTAATGCCATTGGCCTCTGCCTTTTCTACCAGGAAGGGCCCCCTGAGGGCATCGGTGTATGCTCACCTGTCAGCACTCTGTCACCTGGCCACCACTTGTAGCATTAAGGAAGCCCAGAGGGGGATCCCTGGGTGGCTCAGCAGTTTGGCACCTGCCTTTGGCCCAGGGCGTGATCCTGGAGTCCCGGGATCGAGTCCCACATCAGACTCCCTGCATGGAGCCTGCTTCTCCCTCTGCCTGTGTCTCTGCCTCTCTCTCTCTCTCTCTCTCTCTCTCAATCTGTGTCTCTCATGAATAAATAAATAAAATCTTAAAATAAAAAAGGAAGCCCAGAGAGTGAGATCATCTAATCATTGTGAGGATGTGTACAGGGGAACAAGGGGAGAGTGGGCCCTGGCTTAGCCATGTCAGTGTCCACCATAAGGGGCAAGAGGAAAGTGAGCATGAAGAATGGCTATTGAGAATAGCATGTTTTAGAAGCCAAGGAAGGAAGGCATTTAAAATGGACAGAGAATTTGGGAGCATTCATTTCTTCAGATGCAAGAAAGACAGTGATGAAGCAAAATCTTGGGGTTCTCAGTTCTGGGAAAGAAGACCACAAACAGCAGGACGGGTGGTGAAAAAGTGGAGGAAGCAGAAATATCCAACACGTGCACCTGGTAGGGCACCAAACAGCATCTTGACAAGAAGGAAGTTGCCTGTCTGGTGATCAAAAATAGAATATAATGGGGGATAGGGAAGGAGCAAGATCCACCCAGGCTGAGGTCAGTGGAGAGGTCAGCCTTGGAAAGAGAGGCCACCACTGCAAGAAGGAGAGAAGAGGATGGGCAAAGCTGGAGATGTTTTCAGAAAGGGGTTGAGGTAGGGCTGCTCTCTCTCTGCTCAGGAACACTGGGGCTGCGTTCACTTGGAGAGGACATCTCAGGACACAGGTGGGCCTGTAGGTTCATGTGCTGAGACTCATGAAAGGCTATGGAAGGACTGCTTGCTTTGGGGCAGTTCCTTGCTACTTAGGTTGTCTTACCTCAGTGCCCTCTGGGGATCCACTTAGAAACATGGGCCCTGCAGGAGCCCCTCTCTTCATGTTTACCAGGTAAAAAAGAACTTCATCCCTTCTGAATGCGGGCTTGTTGAACATAACATATTTCTTTGGGGAAATAAAAAGAAAGGAGGGAGGGGCACTTGGGCGGCTCAGTGGTTGAGCATCTGTCTTTTGCTCAGGTCATGATCCTGGAGTCCCGGGATCAAGTGCTGCATCACGCTCCCTGCGGGAAGCCTGCCTCTCCCTCTGCCTGTGTATCTGCCACCCTCTCTCTGTCTCTCATGAATAAAGATATAAAACCTTAAAAAAAAAAAAAAAGGAAGGAAGGAACGAAAGAAAAAGGGAAGGGAAAGGGAGAGAAAGATGAGGGCAACTAACAGTGACCATCCTGAACATTTCCCAAGCATCTCCTAAATGCCCCTGAGCACACCCTGGTCCCTCAGCTGGATGTCAATGGTGTAGAAGGGGTGAAAGTTGGGCCGCATCAGCAGCTACCTTCCCTTGAGCACCCAGTCATACAATACTTGCGACATTTCCACTAGAGAAGTCCATTATCATGTCATTTCATGGATTTGAAGACAAGGAGGTCAAGTCACATGTTCACTGTTTTCTGGCTGGCAAATGACACCTCCAAACCTGAACCCTCAGAGTCTAAGGCCTTTGACCATTATTTTGTTTCTTAAAGTGAACAACGCAAAGGCTGAGATTCAGGGGAAAGATTTGGGATTAGGTTCAGCCTGAATATGCAGAAATGCTGGTCTATGGGGGCTGGGGTCTAAGGGGATCCTGTTTCAGTCAATCTCCCCAATCCAGAGACAGCCAGTTTCTGACTTCTATCAGCAGCCCAATTTGGTGAGAACTTTTATCAGGAATGGATGCTGAATCTTGTAAAATTCTTTCTTCTGATCTTTTGAGATTATCACATGGATTTTCTCCTTTCTTTAGTTAATGCAATGAATCATACGGATTGTTTTTTCCTTGTTAATTCAAGTTTGCAATCCTGGAATAATCCTACTTGGTCATAATGTTTAAACTTTAAAAAATATACTGGATTCTATTTTCTAATATTTTCTTAAGTATTTTTAAATCCATGTTCACAAAGGATATTTTGTTGTTTCCTTTTGTGGAAATACCTGTGGCAGGTTTAGGGGTCAGGATATTGCTGATGTAGTAGAAAAGTTATGTTTGCTTCTCTCTTTCCTAAAAAAGATTTGTGTAGGGTTTGTATTATTTCTTTGTTAAGTGGATGATACAATTCACTTCTGAAGCCATTTCAGTGTGGAGATTTATTTGAGGAAAATTTTTAAAATGAATTTAATGTATGTAATAAATATGGGCAATTTTGATTTGTAAACAGTGTTTTTAGATGAAGTTCTCCATCCCATTTAAATAATTAAAATTATTGGCATTGGGGCACATGGGTAGCTCAGTGATTGAGCGTCTGCCTTTGGTTCAGGTCATGATCCCGGGGGCCTGGGATCAAGTTCTGCCTGCATCAGGCTCCCTGAAGAGAGCCTGCTTCTCCCTCTACGTCTCCGTGTCTTTCATGGATAAATAAATAAAATCAATTTTTAAAAATTATTGGCATAAAGTTGTTCCTAATATGTCCTTATCCTTTTAATGTCTGTAGGATCTATATTAATGTTTCTCCCCTTTAAAAATGTTCATTCTTATATAAACAATATGTGTTTTCTCCCTCCCCCTACCCTTTTTTCCTGAAGCAGGTCACAGATAGGTTTATCAGTATTATTCTTTTCAAAATGTCACATTTTATTCTGTTGATTTTTCTCTATTTTGTCTGTTTTCTATTTCACTGATTCCCATTCTTGGGAACAGGTGTTCTATTAAGGTCAACTAGGTTCATTTGGTTGGTAGTATTAGGTTTCGTGCATATTTGTTAAATTTTTGCCTATTTGTTCTGTCAATAACATTCCTACCACTGTAGATTTGTCTACTTTTCTCTTTAGTTTGGCAATTTTGTTTTATGTATCTTGAAACTGTTACTAGCTGCATATACAATTAGGGTTGTTCTGTGTTCTCAGTAAACTGCTTCCTTTATCATTGTATTTTGCTCCTCTTTACCTTTAGCAAAATTATTTTTTGTCGCCTACTTTTTCTGATATGACTATACCTGTACTAGCTGTACTATGCTTAGTGTTTACATAATACATCATTTTTCATCTTTTTACTTTCACTTTGTTTATGTAGCATTTTAAGTATGCTTTTTGTAAAAAGCATACAGGTAAATCTTGCGTTTTTATCTAATTTGGTAATCTCTGTTTTAGTAATGTGTTTACATTTTACATTTTAGTCCATTTACATTTAATAAAATTTTGTTAAGATTGGGTTTAACTCTACAACCTTGGCATGTGCTTTTTATTTATCCCATTTATTTTTCATTTCTCTTCCTCTTTCTTACCTTCTCTGAGTGAATTACACATGCTTTAGTATTTCAATTTATTTATTATATCAATTTTTATCTGTTTTGTTATGTTTTAATTAGTTGGAGATTACAGATTTCACTTTTAAGATAGCACGTTGTATGTTCAAAACTATTATACTATTCAAGAATAGTGTAGGAATGTTACAAGTGTAATTCCAGTTACTCCATTGCTCCTTGTGATTTTGTTTTACCATGTGCTCTACGGCACAAAATAAACTATAAGAATTTTTTTAAGAATTAAAAAAATATAAACTATATGTATATATTTACTAAACAAAGAAGGTATCTAGCGCTTACCCAGATTTTACCCTTTCTGGACTTCTTCCTTCCTTCCTTCCTGCAGTTCTGCGGTTCTATCTGGTACCTTTTCCTTTGGCCTGAGAACTTAAGAATCAGTTCTTGTAATTTATTTGCCAATTAATCTGCTGGTTATAAATCATCTCAGCTCTGTATTCCTGAAAGCATCTTGAATTGGCTTTTGTATTTGAAAACTTCTTCTCTGTATACATAATTCTAGGTGATAGTTTTTTTGTACCTTTCATCCACTTTAAAGGCCATTAATTGTATTATCTTCTGGCTTTCATTGTTTCTGGTGAGAAATCAGCCACAATTTTTATTTTACTTTTGTATGCAATGTACTTTAAAAAAAAAAAAAGATTTTATTTATCATGAGACACAGAAAGAGGCAGAGACAAAAGCAGAGGGAGAAGCAGGCTCCCTGCAGGGAACCAGATGTGGGACTGGATCCCTGGACCCCAGGATCACGCCCTGAGCCGAGGACAGAGACTCAAGAACTGAGTTGCCCAGGTGTCCCTGAACTCCCTTTTTTTCTTTTTCTTTTTTTTAATTTTATCTTTATCTTTGGCTTCCATTAATTTGGATTTGGTATATGTGTTTTTATTTATTTTTTTTTTCTGTTTAGATTTTACTGGGCTTCTTGAATCATCAATGTTGGGAAGTTCTCAACCATTATCTCTTCAATTATTTCTTCTGCCCCATTTCCTCTATCCCTGTCTTCCTGGGCATTGAACCCATATATTTTAGATCATTTTATACTATCCACAGATTTTAAATAGCCTGTTTTTACCCTTTTATTTCTCTTTGAGTTTTCACTTGGGTATTTTCCATTGATCTGTCTTCAGGTTTACTGACCTATTTCCCTATTTCCCTATTGACCAGTCTTCACTTAGTCCCATATAATGAATTCTTCATTTTGGATATGCTTTAAATTTATAACATTTCAATTTGATTTTTTATAGCTTCCATGTTGCTGAAGGAAAATTCCTATCTCTTCACTGTTATTTTAATAAACTTTTTATTTTGAAATGAATTCAGATTTACAGAAGAGTTGCAAAGAGTGCACGTAGGGTTTCTGTATGCTGATCCAGTTTGTCAATGCATTCCAGCTACCTATAGCCAACGGGACAAATCTCAGTCACACTCATTTATTTATTATTTTATCTACAGCTGCTTTTACACTATAGTGACAGCATCAAGTAGTTATGACAGAGACCACGTGGCTGGCAAAGCTTAAAATAGGTACTATTTAACCTTTTACAGGGATCCCTGGGTGGCACAGCGGTTTGGCGCCTGCCTTTAGCCCAGGGCGCGATCCTGGAGACCCGGGATCGAATCCCACGTCAGGCTCCCGGTGCATGGAGCCTGCTTCTCCTTCTGCCTGTGTCTCTGCCTCTCTCTCTCTGTGACTATCATAAAAAAAAAAAATTAAAAAAAAAATAAAAATAACCTTTTACAGAAAAATTTTGTCAACCCCTGCTCTAAAGTTAAAATATTATATAAACATTTGTTTGAACCATTTATCAAAAGTGATAAATTAGCATTGGTTCAACACTATTAACTATACCACAGACTATTAAAATATAGGTTTTTCCTTAGATTCTACTAGTTTTTCCACTTATATCCTTGTTCTGATCTAAAATCCAATCTAGCTACAATGCATTAGATCTAAATATTGTGTCTCCTTAGTCTCCTCTAGTCTATGAAAGTTTTATAATCTTTCCTTGTCCCTCATGATCTTGATACTTTTGAAGAGCATTGGTCAGATATTTTGTGTACCATCCCTAAGTCTGGATTTTTATGACATTTTTTCATGATGAGTTTGGGGTTGTGGATTACAGAAAATACTACAGAGATGAAGTGCCCTTCCCATTATAGCATACCAGGGGGCACGTGGTAGCAACATTGTTTATTATGAGGAATAATAATCTTGACCACTTGGTTAAGGCAGTATCAGCCAATTTCTCCAAAGTAAAGTTGTTACTTTTCCCTTCGTGCTCAGTTCTTTGGAAGTAAGTCACTAAATCAAGCACATATTCAGGAGGAGTAGAGAAGCTCCTAGAGAAGGAAGTAAAAATAGAATCTGTGGACATTTATAAAAACCACCATAGCAATCAACTAGTATTTTGGAGGAGATACTCTGAGGCTATCCAAATAACCTGTATTTCCTTACAGTTTTATCCACTAATTTTAGCATGCATCAGTGGATCATGCCTGTTGTAATGATGGGTGTGGTATTCTAGTGATGATTTTCTATTTCCTTTATTCTACACTTATTAATTGGAAATTTCACTATTGCTTTTTATTTAACTCTCTTGACAAATGTTTACGCTGGATCCTTCATTATTCTTTATCATGATTATTTAAGTCTCTGATAATCCCAATACTTGTTTCCTCTGTGAGTTTGCTCCTATTGACTATTTCTTCACCAGGGTCACATTGTATTGCCTTCTTATGTATCTTGATATTTTACTGTATTTCAAGCATTTGAAAAAAAAAAACAATATCAATTGGTGCAAACAATATTTATCATCAGAAATGGGTGTACCCTCTCTTATGTCAGGTCATTGGATGGTTCAAGTGGTAGAAGGCTTAGTTGTAACTTTAATTTGCAGTTAAACCATTTTGAAAGTATGATCATGTCTGTTCTTCCTACAGGGCTTGGGTTCTGAGCACAGGAAAGACTGCTGGGATCTTTGTAATTTATAATCGAGAATCAGGTTTCCCAACTGTAGGAAATCTCTCTGCTTCCCAGTCTGGTGCCGTATTTTTGGATTCTAAAGAGTTCTCTTTGCTCTTCAATCCTACTCCAGGTTTTGAGCAGCTTAGAAGATCTCTCTGAGTCTTGAATGTCTCAGGTAAGTTTTCCTCTGCACTATTTCCCAAGACCTGGCTCTGGGCAGCTGAAAGGTGTCCAGTGTGCATCAGATGAACTGTTCTTAGGTCTCCTGCCTTGTTCCAACACCACCTTCAGAGCAAAGCTCCCTTAAACTTGAGGAAAATCCTCAAACACCTCAGATGTGGGGCACATATTAATAAAGAACTCAACGAAGACCTGTGGGTCAGTGCAGACTCTCTTAATGACAGTGTCACTCAAAATTCTAACCTGTCTTGTCAGCCTACACATAGCCATGGAAATCATGCTCAAGTTTTAACTGGTTTTACCTTAACCTCAGTCCAGGTTAGATTCCTCCTCCTCTTGCTGCCTTGTCAGGAAAGAGAGCAGCCATGAGTCTCTTCTCTCCTATAAAGGGTTCATTGCCTTCTGCTATTTTGTCTACCTATTTTCTTTGTATCCTCAGCCATATGATGAGTTCAGAAAAACTATGGTTTTGTAGTGTATGCAACTTGTTTTGATTGCTGGTGTGAAAGCAAGGGCTTCCTGCCATGCTCTACATTACAACCAGGAGTAGACCTCCTGTCTGCATATAATTTAATTTAAAGAATGAGACTTACATGTTTAAAAATGTCTGAAAACTGTAGGTTTAATCCAACTCTCCTGGCTAATAGATGGAGAAATTCAGCAGAAGCCAGGCCAGAACTCAGTCCAATGTTGGGAGGTGGGGGTGTATCTCTCTGACAACAGCCACCTCCATCCATACCCCCACCACTACCATTGCCAACACCCTCACCATCAATGCAACCAATCACACCACCACCACTAAACACAAGAGCCGTTTGTCAGGCACTCACTTTGGGACAGTTATATAGTAGTTACTCAAAGGCATTGTCTCATTTTATTTCCATAGCAGCTATTTGAAGTAGGTATTATTACACATGTCCATTTTACAGATGAGGAAAATAATCCTCAGGGAAATGGTGTATTTTTCCCAAAGAGGAAATTCAAGGCTTTGCACACAGGACCATATGGACCAACCATGTGGACCTGTGGTTAACACCTTTGCCCTCTGTGATACAATCAGACTTGGTCTTTATCACCACTTGACTGCTCTGATGCTTGGGAGGCCAGAACCCTGCAGCTGAGCCAGCATCCTTCCTGTCTAGATCTCTGCCTTTGGTCTGCTCATCTCCTTGGCCCTTCCTTTTGAAGCCAAACATAGCTTCCAATATAAATGTGTGGAATCCACTTTTGGTGGCCATGGCAGTGTCACCACACCATGGGCGCAGTCTCTGCCAATGGACAGAGGTGTGAGTGACCTCAAGCCAAAGCAGCTGGGTCTTATCTTGGTTCTTACCTTGGCACACAGGGCTGGCAAGAGTCCTTCCCAGAAGACGACAGTGTCATCACATACAAGGAGGCTCTTGGGCAGGAATATGGAGTCCATCACTTCCAGGGCCAAATTGGAGAAATCCATTAGTATGTCATTTGTGCAATCTGGATGCACAAAGCAAGAACACCAGAGAGATTAAAGACACCAGCGTATCATGGCAAGGACTGAGGCCACATCCATTTGTTTCCCTCTTATCTGTAGTGAGGGAAAGGAGGAAAAATGTCACTAGGACTGCTCAGGGGGGTAAGTTATTTCAAGGACTTGGAGACAAAAGGATACCAGTACACCAACAGCTGTATAAATCGATATGCAGGAACCGATGGCACTTTATCAGAAGGTTCTAATGAGGTCTGGATGTTATCTGTGGTCCACAGGCTGGTTCTGGAGGAAGCATCAGCCCAGTCAGGCAGACGGGGGTTTAAATCCATTTCTGCCACCTCCTCACCTTGTTGCCTCGAGTCAGTCCCCTACCTACGCTCTCTGGACCTCATTGTCCCCATAGTACCTGTGAACCAACATAGAGTGTCTCTGGACTTTGTGAACTGCTGGCAGTCTGAGGTTAAGTAAGAGTCACAAGAAAGGCCTTGGCTGGGCCCAGGGACGCAGGCGAGGCCCCCCTCTAGGAGGACGGGCAGTGGGGAGCATTCCAAACAAGAAGGCAGTTTCTTTTAGGGCCACTCATGTCACATCTGACTCTCTGTCCTCAGCACACTCTTGAGAGCCCAGCGTGGAGCAGCTGCTGAGCGAATCTCCACCTTAGCGAAGTCACACCTGCAGGAGGCCACACCCTGTGACAGAGTGAACACCATCCATCATTGCTCAGATCTGCTCCTTCGATCAAGGAAACACAGGCCCATTGGGGAGCCTGGACAGCTGCTTTCTATTTCCATAATCAAATGTTTATGTACCATTTCCTCCTGCCCTTTCTAGTCTCCTTTCCACTCTTATTTCTATTTGAGCAAAGTGTGTTCAAACATCCCCTTTTGCCCTGTTGGGGACAGGAAGTGCCTGTAATGTTGGTGTAACATTTTGGAGAATGAATGCAACATTTGTGTCTATTTGCCGATCAGAATATTGATTTCCTCTTGAAATGAAATGTCACATCCATGAGATTCAAGATGTCGAGTAGGTAGGGGAAAAACCAAGCTTGACAGGTTTGTCTCCAGGCAGCTCTTACAAGGGCTCCGGCTCAGCAGTCCTGCCCCCTGCCCCTCCCCCGGGTGTCAGCCAGCTTCAAAGACCGGACTCAGGGAAAGACGGAGCCCAGGTGTCCTGCTCCTGGTGTGATTCCTCCACTGGCAGTCCCTGGCTATTTGGACACTCTAAAAGAACATAAAACAGTAGCATTTATTATGGCCTATTTGGTATGCCGAGCATCAGCAGCCACGTGCCGTTGTGGCTGGGTAAACAGTGTTTGTTACACAACACGACACTGACAGATAAAAGCCAACAGCTCTGGGTCATCTTCGAGATAAAAGCCCTGTTCCCTCCTTGGACAGAAGAATCTATGGCAATGAACTGACAGGTACCACGTGGCCCATATTAAAATGGACAAAAAGTAGCTGAGCTGTTCTGGCCGAACACGATTGAGAATATGGACCAGAAGCACATATAGAACAGGCATCTCTTCACCTGGACTTCTTTACCTGGACTTCTCAAGTGCTGACCGGAGTGACATATTCCAGGAAGGAGAGGCCGTGCACAAATCTGGTCCTGTGCTTTGGCAAGCATCACCCCAGGGTGTTTCTGCACAATGGGTCTGGCCTAGGAAGAGCTCAGCCCTTCTGATGAGCAATGAATGGGCCAGCGGACTCCCCATCCTTACTTCCCTTGCTCAGTGCAGGTGATCAGAAGCAGCTCTTTGTGTTGCTGGGCTACAGGTGTCTACATGGCAATGACTTTAGGAAATGAGCCAATGGCTGCTCTCCTTTGGGGATACTCATCCGATTCTTCTTTCACCCATTGGCATTTTTTGAGCACCTACTGCATGCCAAACCTTATGCTCAACACAGGAGATGCAAAAATAAATAGAACTGAATGGCCCCTGCCCGGGTGTGGGTGACATTTCCATGGCATGGTAAAAGACCCACCAAAGCAATTAAAAAGATAAAGCAATAAGACAAATAATAGTAAATACCATCAAGGAAATGAACACAGAGACCAGGTAAGAAATAGGAGTCAAACCAGAATTCTATTGCAAATCAAAGCTAGCAAAAGATTTATGGGCAGAGGCCACACCCTGAGGTTTTAGAAAATATGAAAGGATACAGTGCAGAATCAAAGGGGCAAGAACACACTATCTGTCAGGCTCAAGATAAGTCACTGCAGCAGATGGCCACCTCCTGCAGCTCGTACTCCTCCCACCAAGTCCACCCCCCCCCCCCCCGTTCATTCACATCACAGCCCACACAGGTCACGGGGAATATCCTCGGATGTACAGGCTTCCCTTTGTCCTTGTTCTCTTTCTTCCACATCTGTAAGGACCACAGTGACCTCCAGCTCCCCCGCCCTCAGCGGGGACACCCTGTCCATGGCACCTTATGTGCTCCAAGCAGGAGGAATGACGAAGGCCAGGATGGTCATACACATCAAACCCTTCCCACTGCTCACCTAGGATTTGTGAAATTTAACTCCTGGTAAGTGATTTCAGGTTTTAACCCCCCTCCCTAAAGGGTTTACCTAACATACAGAAGGTAATAATAATAATATAACCCCAATAGGTGTCCTTCAGTCATCTGCTCAAGACCAGTTTTCTCGTCCCCACAGATGACCTCTTGAAACACTTTCCACAACTCCTGCTTCCTGCTTGCTTGGCTGTTTAAACCAGGAAACAGGAGGAGGAGTGACGGCAGCCCCATGGGAGACCGGATTCTGGACCACAGACAGCACCCTACAGATCCTTGGATAGACAGCTACGGAACAAAGACATGAGTTCCCAAACCAGCTCTTGTCCTTCCCTTTGCTGTGGTGAACATGAGAGTTTCCCCAGTTGCAAGTGGCAAAGCACCCATTCCAATGAGCTTGAGAGAAAGAAGTGCCCCACACATATGAAAGTCCAGCGTCGGGGGGGGGGGCGGGCGTCCAGCTTCAGCCACGGGCGCCCCCAGGGTCGACGTGGTCCGCACTCTGTGTTAGTCTCTCCGCTCTGCTCGCCGCACTCGCCCACGAACTCCACGCGAGGGCAGATGCCAGCTCCGGATGTTGGACAATGATCCCAGAAACTTCTCTGCGAGAACATCACAGGGGAAAGAAAGGAAAACAAGGGAGCTCGACAGCTGGGCAGAAGCCGATGCTCCTTGGGGACACTTGAACTGCAATCTCGAGATGAGCTGTAAGCTCCAGAGCCCCTGTTCCCCAGTGACCCCACCCTTTGGATAAATCCAAAGCCGATCCACCCTTGCCTCACTGGGGCTGCCCACACCCTGTACCTCAGTATGTCCTTTCCTCCGGGGCAAACACTCCCTGGCCTGCCCCTTCTCTGGGAAATCTTCTCAGATTTCCTCTGCTCCTTTTCCTCTCCAGCCACCCGCATTTCCCTCTCTGCCTGGGTCAGGTACAGACTTCCCTCCTGATGCCCACATTGTGCATCCAGCCACCCGTTCTGCATCCACACCTGGCTGTTCACCAGGCATCACCAATCCTGCTGCATGGCCGGCCCCCTCAGCACTGACCTCTCCCCCGGCCTCCTTGCTGCTCCGTGGGGTGTCTTGCATGCACCCCCACACTGTCACTGCTGGCTCCCTATTCTGCAGGGAGCGTTCTTCCCCAAAATCTCCTCTCCATCACTGTTTCTCCTTGCCTCCTCACCAGGCCTCCTCTGCCCACTGTGCAGGATGCTGAACTTACTTGGAGACCACACACCTTCCAACAGCCTGTATGGATTACAGATGGCACCGATCATTCGGGGTTTGTGCTCCTCTGGGGCTGGGAGTCAAGTACATTTTGCTTATAAATACACCCCAGCATCGAAAACGTTACCTGGCAAGGAGAGATCCTCAATATTTACTAAGTAAATGTGTAGAACTCATCTGGCCCAACCTACTCACAGCAGAGTCAGGGGCTCTTGTGGTTGGGGTATTAATGGCAAACCTATCTGCCTGTGTCAGGGCCACAGGGGCATAAAGTTGAGTAAGACACCTTCTGCTTAAGATCCCTGGCTATGGCCACTGCAGGTGGGTGGCACACCTGGGAAGGTACAAGGTTCTCAACATAGATTTCATATTCTTAAACCTGTGTTGTCCCACGAGGCCACCAAGAAGACTCAAGCCCTTCATGACATGGGTTCCCCCAGGAATGGGACTGTCGCATCTTATCCCCACCTCCTGGGGGGCTTTCCTACCCCTGCTGTACCTGATTTGGCCCCTAACTTGCTCACACACACACACACACACACACACACCGCCAAATAGGAAATCAGTTAAATGCATTTTCTTTGTGTGCATCTGCCCAGAACCAAATTGAGTTTCTGAATGACAGGAGCATGATTGGGAATGTGAACTTCTCTCAAGTGGTCTCACACTTCATTCATAAAAGCCAGAGCTCACAGGTCACTCATTTCAAGAAATAATGCAGCCCTGGTTTTCCATTGATGGTGGAAACAGGCAAGACTATAACTATGGAGCTTTAACAGAAAGACCCAGAAATGTAGAGAGGCAGAATGATGTGTCCCTAAGACCAGGGAGGAAGCTTCCACAGAAGGAAGTACAGGGTCCCTGTTTGGATTCCATCATCAGGAGCTCAGTCTCAAGGACACAGAGACACAGGATGGTATATCTGGGGTCCCTTTTGGGGAGCGTACCATCCAAACCAACCCCTCACTGGGTAGAGATGTTGGTCTGCAGAAGGGGAGCCCCATCCTGAGAAGCTGGACCATAGGGCAGCGGTTTCCACCTACCTCTGCTTCCAGCCACAGCTGAGCTGACTTGCCTGGACCATACTCTGGGCTTATCTCCTGGAGCCATGCACAACTCCTGCGCCTGCCACCTTGGCCACCACCGCTAGTAAAGAGAGTGTCATGATCCATGGTTGTGACCTGACTCCTTGGAGTACAAGATTTTGTTTCTTTTTTGTTTATGGAGAAAAAACTGAGAAGCTTCAGGGAAGGACAAGAAAACCTACAAAGGGTTTCCACACTCCTTGAGTGTGATGATGTTTCTGGTGTTTGCAAGTAACTAGGTGCCCGAGAAGGAGGGAAGAGGCAGGAGTATAGTTGCTGATGCTGAGTCAGTGGTCACGGCACCACTCTGCTGAAAGGACAACTGTGGCCTCGTGGGAGGCTTGGCCTAAATGGGGCATGCTGACAGTGACCAGGGTCAGCATTTCAGGAGCTCACAGAAGACCAGGGGATGTGTGCACTCCCCACCAAACCCCTGCAACTGACTTTGAACTCTTTGGCTTGCAAGGAGCTAAGGTTCCAAGGAAAGCATCAAAGGTAGGAAAGTCACAGAGCTGGTAAAATGAGGACTTTGGGTAATAAACTGGCAGCTGTGTAGGCCCACGGGGAGTGTGTCTCAGCTCCACCTCTGCAGGAAGGGTGGTCCCTCTGGAATAGAACCTGTTTGGGGACCAGTCTTGTCCCACCTGATGGGTTCCCTCTCTGCTCATGGCCTCAAATTTTAATACCAAATACCTTTCAAACTTTCTAGTGTAGCATGATCTCTTGGAGATGAATTTTTACATCAAAATCCAAAAATAGCACCATGATATCTACAGGCTCCTAGCAGGCTCTCTGGATGGGGAGCACCGAAGGAATAGGAGTAGGTCACCCATCCTATCAGACCAGGGAGCAGCTCAGGGGGTTGGGGGCGGATCTGGTGTTTGTTCCAACACTTTGGGAGAAGTTTGATTTGCACATTTTCAGACAGATTATCATTTTGAATGTGCCACTCCTGAGATCCATCAAAATTTCTGCTTCCAACACCTTGATAGAAAGGAAGAATGGTCATGTGTGAACTTAATTTAAATGTGTTGCACCTCAACAGAACATGGCCATGTCTGGATGCTGCTCTCAGCTCCTGTCTGCATTGGAAAGCTGACCGTTCTTGTCTGTGCTGCTCTCTTTATGTGGTTTGCCAATACGATTTGGGGCCTCAGCCCCCTTCCAGGCAGGAGGAAGATGGAGCAGGTGATGGTGGATGATCACAACATGGGCTCAGACACCTCTGCCAACGGGCTTCCGAACAGAGCCCCAGAACAGCTGTTTATGTTATTAGACCCTCCAGAGCAGCTGGGGCCCTTCCTTGATGGGCCTCCTGCTTGATGGGGAGGTTACACTGAGCTTCCAGCTCCCCCCAACCACAGCCAGCCTTTCCAGCTTTGACAACTGGGTCCCTGTACCAGCCAAACAGTTTCTTCCACTGAGTTTCAGAGCAGGGAGGGCGGTGGTGTCCTATGTTACCATCTGATATTGTGCTTGACTATCCTTGAGAGACTGAATATGTAGTAGACAGTGGCCAGGCTGTTCATAAAATCAGAAGTCTGACTCCCGACCTGCAGCAACTTGCCAGGAAACCAGCCCCTTATCCACAGCAGCCAGCCCACAAACTGGCTGGCTGTGAGTCAGACCTGCAGGAGGCCAGACTGTCATCTCTAATCATGACCCCCTGTCATGGTCAGCCCAGGATGGCCAGGGCTGGATGAGTCTGCTTCTCTAAATTTTGTTACCATCTCCAATTCAAGATGAATTGCAGCACCAAATATGCTTTGGAGCAATCATACAAAGCCCCCCAGCTTCCCCAGGCCGAGAGCTTCCATCAGGGCTGTTACAAAAATGACAAAAAGGAAAAACAGACCCCAAATGGAGTCACTGATCCTCAGCAGCCAACCAAGACCAACTGCCTGACTTCAGAGTTTAGTTCCAGCTGCTCCCACAAGTATAACCTTTGACCAGCCAGCCTGGAACCACCTGGTCAGCACTGGGAAATGGTCCACCTGACCAGGCCACTCCGACCTCCACAGGAAGGTGACCTTGTCTGAAGGTGACTTGTTGCTAGAAACTTCCTTTTCCCTGGCCCCTTCTGTCCATAGATGCCTTCCATTTTGAACAGCTCCTGGGAGCGTCTTCCCACATGCTAGATTCTTGAATTGTTGCATCAAGCCAAGTGGATCTTCAAATCCACGCAGCTGAGTTCTGTTTTTAGCAGGAACTCTCCCTCTCTCCACGAAGTGCCCCCACCCCCTGCCTGCATTCGAGCCACGGCGACTATACACGACCGTGGCCAACTCCCTGCCACAGCTCACTCCGAGCGGAGGGCTTGCTCTCTCTCCCTCTCCATTCACACTCACTTCTTCAAACCAGGCCTCGTGCAGAGCCACACGTGAATGGCACCTGCTGTGGGCAGACCTGGGTCTACCGCTCTGCAGCTTCTGGCTGCAGTACTCATCAGCAGTGGGTTATTACAGTTCACCTTGAGATCAGCTCTGAAGATCACCAGCGAGGGAGCCAGCCATTCTCCCTCCTGCCTTTCAAAGGCATGGCACGAAAAGCCAGGCGTGAAATTAGTAAACCTCGAAGCAGGCGTGAGCAAGGCAGCTGAAGGGCTTCCGGGCTGGCTCCCCCCAAAGGGAGCAGCTGTCATCATCCCATTTTGAAAACTGCTCCTGTGCTTCTTTTTTCCCTTTTGTGTGTCTGAGTAGGATAGCTTTACCCAGTCTACTCAAGCATCCATCTTTTGGAAGGAAATTGCCAGGACACGTTGCACAAAAAGGCAAAAGCACAGAAGGAGATAATAACTAGCTCTGGACACGTAACACATGCAAAGCCAGACAAAAGTGATCACCGTGGGGAGAAAAAAAGTGCAAATTCCTTTATTTTCTGTAGTTGGCCTATCGGTGGCTGGGCCTGGAGCACCGGGCTTGGAGTTCTCGTGCTGTGGGGGAAGATGCTCAGTAATTATCCCTACACCAGGGAAGCAGCAGAGCTTCTTGGCAGGAGGAAGTGGTGCTGGTGGAGTCAGAAAAGGGCCAGTGAGGCATCAAACATGCCCTAGGGGCAAAGGACAGGTGAAGGAGAGAGAATGAGTTTGGTCCGAGTGGTGGGAATTCGTGCCCCCTCTCCTTGTCCCACACTGAGAAAGACGAGTGAGTTGTGTAAGCCACCCCAGCACTGAGGGTAGTGGGGGCTCCTGTCTTTGTTCCACATGTGTCCTTCAGGCCTCCCTGCCAGCACCGCCTGGGACTTGGCCAAATCTGCTGTCGCTCCAACATCACCCGAGTTTCTCAGGCAGAGGAAAGGGGACCTGGTAATGTCTGGGGATCCATTCACAACCAGAGTGAGCTGGAGGGGCAGGTGCAGGAGGTAGGAAGTGAGGAGGGCTGCAGGGTGAACATGAGACCAGCTCAGGGTGAGCATGAGACCTGCCACAGCTCACTCTGAGGGAAGGGCTTGCCCTCCCCCTCCATTCACACTCACTTTTTCAAACCGGGCCTTGCTCAGGGCCACATGTGAATGGCACCTGCTGTGGACAGACTTGGGCCCACCCCCCTGCCACTTTCCGCCCACCCTCTGACGGGTCTATGCTGGTACCTGGAGCTGGATCAAGGCTGAACAGCCGGAAAAGCCATCAGGAGAGAACCCTGGGTCCCCCAGGCAAGCCCCAGACCCAGGGCCACCTGGGGACCCATCAGGCAGGCAGATGTGCCCCGGAGACGTAAGATCTCACATATATGGACCCATTGTTCCCTCTGCCACAGTTTATGGAAGCCTCGCTCTCTCTTCTGGACGCCACATGCCACGGGGGAGAAAGGCAGAAAGGGAGAATGTTTCAGTTATCAGATCAGACTAGGCCCTGAGCTCATTGGGACCATCCCCACCTCCCTCAGCCCCACTCACAGGTGGGAGGAGCCTGGGGAAAAGCCAGCCCACTCTACAAAGGGATTGCTTCGTCTTCACATACCTCAGCTGTGAGTTACATCTGTGGAGCCTCCCTTCATCATTACCCACAGCACCATCTGCCCACCTCTGGGCTTCGGCTCAGGAAGCTCCATCAAGGCTACTCTCTCGGTAAGATTTACTGAGAGGCTCCGATGCACCTGGCCTGGGAATGCTTGCATGGAGGCTGCTACATTCTAGAGGAAGAGGCGGATCACACCATCTGAACACTCCCACCGATATTATCTGTTGTAGGACAAGACACTTCAACCTAGAGGAGAAAAGGTACAAAAGCAATCATCAATATGCAATATTGATGAAGTCGTTACTACATGATCAGAAATGTTATTTGAGTGGAACATTCAGAGATGCATGAGAGACAAGTATCCTTCCCTTAAAAATGTAGTCATCTAACTGGGAACTGGCTAACACACACACTTGTGCAAATATGCAATCACATGCATCCACACATGCACATGCAAATACACATATATGCACATACAACATACATGTGTACATGGGTATACAATTAGACACATGTGCAAGCCTGCACACCTATCTATATCCACATGTGCTCACAAATGTGTACACATGTGTGCGACCATGGGTGCATATAGGCATGCATGCATATATATATCCACACATGCACACATACATACAACCACATACACACATGCATACACAAATAGGCACATGCAAGTGCATACACCGTACCCACATGCACGCACATATATACACATGCACACACATACACCTGAATGCACATGCAAACACAGATGGGCAGGCACACAAACATGTGGCACACACACGTGCATGAATATGCACATACACACTGAGATATGCATATATGCATGCAGATATGTGTGTACTTATACACATAGATATATATGCACAAATATACACATACACATGTATATAGCTTTTTTAAATTGCAAATAAAAGCAGCATATATCTAGCCCCTGGACTGTGGCATAAATGTCCCAGTGACGTCCATCCCGCCACCACCACCATCCATCATCACCAAGCCCTCAAGGAAGAGCGTCCTTGGGCCTTCTTTCCTACCAGTCTTCTGGCATTAGAGCATCAGCGCCAAGCTGACACGTGCTGACAGGCAGCCACAGACACAGGAGCTGGGTAGCTCGCATGCCTGGACACCGTGCTGGGCTCCCAGTCAATGACCGATCAGAATCTGTCAAAGCCAGGAGATAGATCTGCTCCGTGGGACAGACTGGCCCCGGCTCGGAATCCAAGTGCACTTTATAAATCCCTGCTTCATAAACTGCCCTCTGACTGACAGTGTTGTACTGAGTAAGTATGTGGAGATAACCTGCCAAAATATTATCCTTGGCACTGTCCCCCAGAGAGATGAATGCATCGCGTGCTAAACCCGACTGCTGAGACAGCATTTGCTCCAGAGGGGAAGTTGCTTTTCATTTATTAGGCTAAAAAATTATATCCTTGCATTAGGAGGTCTCGAAGCCAGCCTGGCCGATCATAAATGCACATCCATTCATTTGTCTGTCTACTCATCCCTTAATTTATACACTATTGGTAGTGAGATCATAAATAGGCTTCAACACTTAGAAAAGTGGAGAACAAAGGGAAGAGGTGTGCATGTGCAGTGCTTGTGTTCAGGAGGCTCACTTGACAGTAATGAAGCCAATGTAGAGAGGGTGTCCTGTGTGTGGTGTTGAGAAACAGCTTGGGACAATTGGAAACCGAAAGGCTTGGGAGCAGGTGAGTGAAAGTGTATGAATTCCCAGGGATCATACATAGCTCACCTCTCTGGAATAATCATCCAACTGGAACTTCACCGCAGCTTTACCAAAATTGCAGGAATATGGGGAGTACTGGGCCACCCCAGCAGCTGCTATGCAGAGGTGCCCTCACATTCTTGTGGAACAAATGAATAAGAGTGGAAGAGAAAGACTCGAGTAGACGTGAACAAGAAGAAAGAGACATACTGATCCCTGATCTCATCTTCAGGGTGTAGAGAGGCACCACACGAGTTGTGTCTTCTCTGAAGAAGACACAACTTAAATCTGCTTCCAAGATCATTCAAGTTGTGGGCAGAACTCCTCCTTTCCATGTGGCTAGGACCTGGCTGATCGAGGACCTGGCTTCTCATCAGCTGTTTCTTGGTCCTAGAGACCCCTGTGGCCCCCTGCCCCTGTGGCTCTCCCATGGACCCTCTATCAATGTGGCATCTTGCTTCTTCAGGCCAGAAAGAGGCTCTATCCTCAGAGTGGCCCCAGTCCTCTTGGTAGAGCATCCACATGATTAGGTCGTCCCCACACTCAATAATCTTCCCATTCAGTGACATTCATTATGGACCATAATGAATCTGCAAAATCCCACCACCTTTGCCATATTTTACTGGCAAGTCCCAAGTGCCCCACACTCAAGGGGAGAGGATTTTATAAGGGCACAACTCACTGGGGGTCAGCTGCAGTGCCCACACCCTATACACACTGCAGGTAGCAGAACAGAGGCTGAACAGGAGGCTGAATGATCCCAAGATCAAGAGCAAGCAGGTACCCAAAAAAAGCTCTAGGCTTGAAGCCCAACCATGGAACCCTCATCTGCCTGCCTTAGGGATTGCAACAGAGCCAAAATTCATGTCCCTCGGCCGTGGTGGGAGTGCACTTTAGGTCAGACTTCCCAGGACAACCCAGACTAATTCTCCAACGAGGTGAATTCAGCCCAAGGGTGGAGTAATGGGGTCTTCGTTTCTTATTTGTAGACTCACTTGTATTACTCGGTTTACACACTCATTCAGTGATCTTTGCCCCTAAAAGAGCAACTTTTGGAAAGATCAAAGGACAAAGGTCACTTCCTTTAAATTATTCCAAAATCCTCATCCAATCAATATCCATTCACTCAACAAATATTTACTGAGCAAATTGCAACAGCTTCATTTGGCCCTTCCCTAGGAGAAGCTTCAAAACAGCTTTAAGCAACGGCAAAGCAGCAAATAACAAACACTCCATCAATGGGTCAAATCATTTCTAAAAAGCATCTGTTCACTTTCATAGCTACTGAAAAAAAAATCAATAAAAACCCAACATTCATTCCTGATAAAACTCTTAGTAAACTAAAAACGGAAGGACATTTCTGCCCCATAATCACAAACATGTGTCTTAAGCCAACAAGCCTTGAATTTCCTGCTCAGGATTTTTTTTTTAAGTTAAATATTCAACCAAATATACAGAATCCTCCAATTTTGTGTAAGTGGATTTTATAAATATAAGTATATTAAAAATCGGTAAAGGAAACGATGTTCACTTGGTTATTTCTGGGTTTGGGGATTATGGGTGATTTTGATTTTTTGCTTGTTTGTTTTTATATGTATTTTCTAAACTCTCTTCAATTTTTAAAAATCAGCTCTAAAGCAAAGGAACCCCTAGAGATGGGACATTTCTCCGTATGGGTGTGGGGCTGAGCCTGAGGGGTGGAGGGTGACCAGCCCATCACCACCAACAGCCTGGCCAGCCAGGAAACAGGTGACCTACTATTGCCCCTCAATGGGGAGGGAGGGAGAGGCACAAGTGTCCACTGTAGACCCGGGTCCATTTGGACTCCTAAGGGGCTGTGGGATGGCACTCCTAATCTACAAGACCCCCTTGAAGGCCAGACCAGAAGTTAACGATGAAACTGGGCCTTGCCTGCGAAACAAATATTTTCCTCTCTCTCCCTGTACCACAGCGACACAAAAAGGCTCTGTGTGTGCAGGGAGCGAATGTGCATGAGACCCGGAGGCAATCGACTTAATGTAGCTGGATTTCTGTCTCCACGGAGTCTATTCTGGGCCTCCTGACAGATGCTCACTCAGACTGTTTCCACCGTAGTTCTCGGTCACACATCTTGTTATAATCATGTGTCATCTGGGTACCACGGTAATCCTGCCCTACCATGATGCGGTTTCCTAGGCCACCGTATCAGCAAGTTAAAATCAGCAGAGAAATGACCGGGTGTGGTCCGTGTCAGCTTCCAAAGCTGCAGGGCCTGACTGAGGATCTCTAGCCCACCCACATCCACCACATGGAGAGGTCAGCAGGGGATCAAAGTCCAGGGGCTGGCAGTCAGGGACTATGTGGGAAACCTATAGGTGTCCGGTGCTTTCCTGGAGCACACCTGGGGGTGTCTTGAGTTATGGTCACTGCCAATACCATAACACCATGGCAGATAGGCCTAAATTATTGGCTCATCATCAGCTCTCCTGTCTCCCAAAGGGTCATAAACAGAAAATCCCTAAAATTACACAACCTCTCTCCTCCTGTGTAAGGGGGAAATACATCCCACATGGGGAGATGAAGAGCAAACAAATCCTGCAAGGATGAGGAGGGAGGCAGAGATACCTTCTCTCTTCCTCCTGCCCCCCCATCACCCACCTGTGCCTCCCCATGGACAGTTGGCAGCCTAGGAGCAAGAAAGTCTGTGAAACATGGTCTGCAGGTGGGAGCTCCCTGAACACAGAGCAGGGACAGGACAGGACAGGACCAGAGTAAAGGGAAATGGAAAATGCAAGTTACTGGAAGGGACTTACCAGTCAAACACAGGAAGAGAACCACAGGATTTTAAATAGCCTTGCGCCAGCTGTAAGGTGATAGAGATCCAAAGGAGGTCAAGTTCTGGATGGAAACACTCTGGGAAGATCTGCTGGAGGAGGAGACACTGGGAGGCGAGGTCCTGCTGTCAATCAATGAGAAGAAAGAGTAGGGGGAGTGAACCCCATCAGCAGCTCTGAAAACCCCTCTACCCACTGATTCCAGTCCCTGTTCAGCAATGACCCTCCCAGCCACTTTGGTTCTGGAACCAAGGTGGTGCAAATCCCCTTGAAGATTTTACCACACATGCTGATCTTGACATGTGTAAAATGAGGAAAAACAGTGCCTTGGGAGCCACTGCGTGCCACCCTACCAGCTCTGCCCTACACAAGCCTGGGGGCACCAGTACTGAGACTCCCACAGTCCAGAAGGAGAGGCTGTGAGCACACAGTCCTCTCAAGGTGGCACAGGGAGTCAGGCAAGGAGGCAACCCCCACCCCACTGTCTGAGCTGCCCCTAAAATCACCACCCAGGCTGGAACAACATGCTTGCCACCTAGAGGCAGGAGATGCAGGACTGCACCAACCTGAAAGAACCAGAGTCTGGACGTCCAGTCCCAGCCCTCCTGGAGCTCAACAGTGACAAGGGCATGCGGGAGGAAAGCAATGCCCATTTCCCCTATACTTCTGAAAAATGTATAAAATACTACTATTTTATGAGCCAAACAGGAATATCGAGCAAAGATTGCCCAGCTCCACAGTGGCCTCCTGGGCAGCTCTGAGTGACCCAGAATGGCCATTCTTTGGGGGCACCCACCCATGGGATGAATTGCTCCCACATCACCCACCGCCCACTCATGTTGGTAAGCTCACCCGACATAGGAAGCTCTCTCCCTGGATTTCAACTCTCCTCTGATCTGAGGGGGAGACACTGCAAGGAGAGATAGCTCAAACATTAGTATCTGCATTTAAAAACTCCCAAGGGGTTAAAATCCAATTACCTCCTGGATGGAACTCTGCTTCTCCATTCTAAATTAATTACTGAACATTCCCATTTTCACCTCCTCTTTCTCCCCCTCGCATTTTCTCAGAAGACGAAAATTGCGGCACAAATCATCTTAGTGGAGAGAGCACCGTGGGTGAAGGTATTTGTCTTGGGAGAGGGGCGTCCGAGTCACAGCCCGCAGGGGCAGGAGGGCGTCCAAGTCACACCCGCACGGGCATGGACGCTGCCAGGATGCAGCCCAGGGGCCTCACCCAGGACCTCCTCGGATGGGCTCACAGGTGCAGGTTTGCTAGCCTGTGCAGGTGCCAAGGGACTTGGAAATTTGGGGATAAACGCTTTTGTTCGAGAAAGCAGGAAAATGTTGGTGGGCGAGAGTGCTGTGCGGCTCTGCCTGCTGTCTTTTCACTTAGCCTTGGAATGCAGTGCCCGTTGTCCCCACACAGGTGGACCTCCTAACTCCTCTCTGCTCAAGCTAAAGGGAAAGTGGGTTCTGTTCTCGGGCACACAGGAGCTGATGTGTCAAAGCGGGCAACATGGCAGGGGAAGTTTTGCAGGGTGGAGCTGTGCCAAGAATAGCCTGTCAAGGACAGGCATCTCTTAGAAGGGATCAATAACCCACCAGCCTCACTCCTGCTCCTCCCCTGGGAAAAAGGGACAGTGGTGAGTGAGGTCACCCAGGACAAGAAAAGGAGTGGGGATGGAGGGCAGGTGTGGGTGCCGTACTAAGTCAGGACGTGACACGGGTGGAGACGAGGTCCCACATGGGAACAGATGCCCGAGACTTCCATCACCCTGCCAGGCCTTCAGCCACACTCCATCAATACCCACTCTTAGTGGCTTTGTGGGGCAGGAGTCCTAGGGCCTGTGGGCCCAGGCCGTGTGGCAGGTTTATTCTCCCATCAGTGTCCAAAGGCACAGTTTAACTACATTGCCAAAGGTACACACACACTCTCTTCCAGGGCTGGGGCGGATTGGATATGGATTCCATTGGATATGGATTCCAGCCTCTGTCTGGCTCTGGTTTGAGGGCATGGAGTTTCACTTTCCCAGGAGCCCTGCTTGGACTAGTGATTTCTCCAAGAATCTGGATGACCCAAGGGAAGGGAATGGGATGAGAGTACTTACCCACAGGGAGCTGAGCAGGTCTGGGACCCTACAACACACAGAAGAAGCCAAAAGAGAGGAGGGAGCAAAGTGTAAGCTTACTAGCAGGACACTGAACACCTTCCATGAGGACTCTTAAGCCTCTAATGGCAGCCCTCCAAAGGGGTGGGTTTTTGTTTTTGTTTTTGTTTTACTGTATTTATTTCTTCATGAGAGACACAGAGAGAGGCAAAGACAAAAGCAGAGGGAGAAGAAGGCTTCCTGCAGGGAGCCTGATGCAGAACTCGATCCCAGGACCCCAGGATCACAACCTGAGCCAAAGGCAGATGCTCAACAGCTGAGCCACTCAGGTGTCCCCAAAGGAGCATTTTAACCACAGAGCTGAGAAGCTGAGATCAGAGTGCTTAGAGGCCTTATTCTCAAGCCCCCAGCCAGGAAGTGATATAGGTAAGATTTGAAAGCTAGACTGTGGGGCCCCTGGGCACTTCTCTCTACCCCATTCTGTCTCCCAAAGAGGGACATCCAAGGAGGTGAAGGTATCAGAGCTACAAGGTCTGGGCATTCTTCCCCAGACACTCCCCACCCACACTGGTGATGGACTTGAACCATCCTGGGGAGCAACCACGTCACCTCCACAGCCACCTGTCAATCTTCAGGCATCCTCCCCTGGGCTTCCAGAATTCAGAGCATCCTTGGGGTCAGCCAGTGGCCATCATTAGGTAGTAGAAACCCCAAAGTCCAAGATGGCCAGAGTCAGTCTGAACTTTGGAGAAACGGTGTTCCTTCACCCTGTCCTGACTGCCATGGTGGCTCATGGCTCATTGGCGGCTCCAGGGCAGCTGCCCCAGGGACGTCTGGGACATCCAGGCCACCAATGGTTCTCAGAGGCACTTCCCTATTCTCACCTGCACATCCAGGACAGATATACAACTAATATCTATGGAGTATTTCCTATGTGCCTGGATTTTATGCATTATTTTATTCTATCTCCATGATAACACTGCAAGGTAGGTATTATATTATTCTTAATTATTTTGTTATATTATATTATACTATACTATTTTATAGTGTACTATACTATATACTTACTGTATTATATATATTATTCTTATTTTTATTCTACTTTTGAGGAAACTAAGGTCCAGAGATGCCAAACAAACTAAACAAACTAATAAGCGATGTGATGAGAAGTAAAATCCAGGACTGTGTTATCCTAAATCTGTGTTCCTGATCGCTTAACCAAAATTAAATAATATGTAGATATTATAATATAATATAAACATCATGTATAGTGTATGTACACATTGTATGTGTATATATGATATATATACACTCATTTTTTGAGTATGTGCTTATGTATATGCCCATATATCACATAAAATAAATATACATAGAAATATAATACATACACACATAGAAATACATGTATATACACTTTTTTTTATTTATTTACACACATTTATTTCTTTTGGGATTCAGTCTAGACGCCAGAACAATACTGTTGCTTAGACAGCTTGAGTGGTTTAACTCAAATTATTTTTATAATCAAGTTATTTAAATAAGCATAAATATAGAGCTAGGTGCAAACTGCTTATGTTTATAGCTCCTACGCAACTATAGAAACAAAATAAATTCAAATATGAACAAAACTATAAACCAATAGATTTCAAATTAAATCACTAAGGTGACTAACGATGCTTTTTGCTAGAACCAAATATGCCATGTATTTGTGGTCCACGGTTTGATAAATCAGCTTGAGTCTTTGGTTCGGAGCATGAGGGACCACCAGTTCATTCATCATCATCGCTGTCTTTAAGTTTTTAACAGTAAACTCGTTTTTAACCACTGATTCATTATTTTTATGGACCAATGCATTTAAACAGAGCAATACAAAATTTATTACTGAAAAAAAAAAATCTCTAAAGACTGTTTAACTTGAAATTCTTCATGGAATGTTGGCTCTGGCCTGGCTGCTCCAGGCAGGTCCAGGCAGGTTTTGGCATCAGGGGTCCTGTCCTGAGTAACAGCAGCGACTCTCAGCCCGTGAGGCACTGTGGGGCGTGCAACCTCTCCTTTGTCTTCTCTCTTCCTTGTTCTTTGGAGGCCCTGCAGTGAAGGTGAGTCACCTTTGCTGGGCCCCAACTCCAGCAGAGCAAATCCAAACACAGACGGAAACCCTGTGTACATTCGATCTGAGGCAGCCATGGCCAGGATGCAGGCAGCACTCCCTGCTGTTCTAGGATCCGATTCACTGAAGATGCATCATTTGCAAAAGGCTCGTTGATCTCTGGAGCCACTGGGAGCACATCTCATACCCTCTCCAACACCTGCAAGTCTGAGACGCACTGCTGAAATTATGAATCCCTAAAAGTTTGCTCCAAAACCTCAAATCAGTGTCCTAGGACAGAAAGGGAACAGGTGGAAATTCAGCAGAGGAGACATCTTGCTGGAGCATTTGTCACCAGGGTTTTGTTTTCCTAACAATATGGCTCCAATTAAAAACAAAAGGCGAGATTCAGCAGTGAGCATTCTGCTTGGCGGCGGCCCCACTCTCTCTATGGAGAGTCACATCAGGGCATCAGGGTAGGAATAATACCACATCTGGTGAGGGGGGCTGGGACTCCATTTTCCAACCCAAAGAAGAGCCCACTTCTGTTACCTCTCCAGTCAATCAGAATGGGCTTGGCTCTTGTCTCCATAACGAGACACCACAGACAGGGGCTTAAACAGAAGAAATCTGTTCTCCCACAGTCCTGAAGGCTGGAAGTCTAAGAACACAATGTTGGCAGGGCTGGTTGCTTCTGAAGCCTCTCTCCATGGTGTGCAGATGGCCAGCCCTTCCCCGGGTCCTTGCATGGTCTTCCTCTTGTGTGTGTCTGTGTCCCCATCTCTTCTTCTTATAAGAACACCAATCAGATTGGATGAGGACTCATCCATATGACCTCATTTTACCTTAATTGTCTCTGTAAAGAGATACTATCTCCAGATATTGTCACAGTCTCGGGTCCTGGCATTAGAACTTTAACATATGAATGGTGGTGGGCACATGATTCAGCCCATTGTAAAAGCCTACGCCTGCTGGACAGATGGCCTCCAAGGGCCTACAACATAGGATCTCCTCTTGGAGGGGACAGTTGGTTATACCAACTTGTGACCTGAAATGTCTTGAGCTTATGGGAGGGGTTGGGAAACGTGGAGAGGGCCAGAGCCACCAGGATGAGTCAGAACATTTCCACAGAGTGGCCGTTAGCAGTTTCTTCACACAAAATAGGAAATCTGAGCATTTCTCTAATTACTGCAGGTTAATTAGTTCTCCTCAACATTTTTGGAAAGAAGAGTGCCTTGAGGACAACATCAATCATGGAAATCCACTCTCTGCCTGGCACAGGCTAAAGGAAGAAGGGCCCTGGAAGAGAGAGGTATGGCCAGGGCCCTGCTCTCCTGCTGGCCACCTCTATCTGAATGCAGTGGGCCGTCCAGACTTCTTGCCTGGGCTCAGCTGAAAGTGCTCAGCAGGTGCCAAAAGACACAGGGGGACGAGGCACCAGAGAGGAGGGCACTGGGTTTAAACACATTTTCCAAAGCAGATTCCCAAAAATAGGTCAGAATTTCCAGGGACACGGGTACAAGTTCATTGCTATTACTACTCTGGCTTTTCCTGCCTTTCACCCCAAATATGATTTGCAAAGGGGAATAGGGCAGCTTACCCAGCACACCTGTCTCCATGTACCTATTCCTAGTGAGGCACAGATCTAATTAACAAAATCATGGTCTTTGACAGTGGTTCTCAACTTTGGCTTACATTGTACTCAACTGATCTCATTGGTGTGGGGAACACTTGGATTTTCAAATGCTCTCCAAATTGTATTAATGAACCCCAAGAGGAAAGTCACTGGTCCACAGGAAATAGCAGAAATGTCCATGGTATAGTGATAAGGTAGGACAACCAGAACAAAGTACTACAGTCTGGGGGTCCCTAAGCAACAAAAGTTTATTTTCTCACAGTTCTGGAGGAGAGAAGTCTGAGATCATGGTACCAGCAGATTTGGTTTCATCCTGAAGCCTCTCTCCCAGGTATGTGGATGGCCCTCCTCTCCCTGTGTCCTCCCATGGTCTTCCCTCCACATGTGTCTGTATCCTGATGTCTTCTTATGAGAGTACCATCTAATGACTTCATTTTACCTTAATTACTTCTTTAAATTAGACCCAGTCTCCAAATACACATTCTGAGATCCTAGGGCTTAAGACTTCAAGACATGAATTCGAGAGCAGGGGGTATAACTCAGCCCATAACGCATGGTTTTGGAAATTTGCTAATTGATTTTCATACTCTATAGCAAGGTTTCTCAAGAGCAGAACCATTGACATTTGGGGCCTGATAATTCTTTGCTGAGGGTGTGTCTTATGCATAGTAGGTTGTTTAGCAGCATCCTTGGCCTCTACTCACTGGATATTAGTAGCACCTGCCCTCCAGTCTCAACAACCATAAATATCTCCAGGCACTGCCAAGTGGAGGGGCAAACCATGCCCAGCAAAGAGCCACTGCTTAGGTTAGTGCTTTTCCAAAGGGGAAAAGAGGAACACTGATCCCATAGGATACTCTGCAAAAAGAGAAGTATTTATTCTTTCAATGAATATTTGTTACATCTGTACTATACTCGGTACTGGTGATATGAGAGGCATCAACACAGATGAGTCTCTACCTCTAGGTGGCTGCCAGTAAAGACTCTACACAGCATAGAAAGTAAATAATAGTGAAAGGGAATAGAAGGGAAGGGAGAAGAAATGGGTAGGAAATATCAGAAAGGGAGACGGAACATAAAGACTCCTAACTCTGGGAAACGAACTAGGGGTCATGGAAGGGGAGGAGGGCGGGGGGTGGGGGTGAATGGGTGACAGGCACTGAGGGGGGCAGTTGACGGGATGAGCACTGGGTGTTATTCTGTATGTTGGCAAATTGAACACCAATAAAAAATAAATTTATTATTAAAAAAAAAGAAACGAAAAAAAAAATCACATATAGGGAAAAGTGCTATCACAGAAAAAGACAGAAATATTTGCATGAAAGTGGATGACCACCTCTTTTATAATTCATGCATCATACAATTCACTCATTTAAAGTGTATGGGTTAATAATTTTTAGTCATTCGCACGCTGTATGACCATCACCAGAGTCAATTTTAAGACATTTTCATCACCCCAAATCCACGCTATGCCCAAGGCAATCCATCTTCTTTCTCCCCAATCCATCCCCCAGCTCCTGACAACCAGTAATCTCCTTTCAATGTCTATGAATTTTCCTGTTCTGGACATTTTGCGTAAATGGAACCACATAATACATGACCTTTTGTGACTGACTTCTATCACTTAGCACATCTTCAAAGTTCATCTATGTGATCATGCTAAGTTTAGCATGTGATCAATACTTCACTTCTTGTCATTGCTAAATAATATCCCACTATATAGATGTTGCTCATTCTATATGCCCTTTGACCAGTTGACAGGCATTTGGAGTCCTTCCATTTTTTTGAGCTTTATCAATACTATGAACATCCACATGCAAGGTTTCATATGCATGCATGTCTTCATTTCTGTTGTGTATGTACCTCAGAGTAGAATGGCTGGATCATACGATGACTCTATGTTTAAGCATTTGAGGGAATCTGAGTTCTGCACCATTTTAGAGGCATGATTTTACATTTCCACCAGCAGGGCATGAGGGCTACAATTCCTCCACGCCCTCCTCAACACATACTACTGTCATTTTGCTTATAGCCATCCTAGTGGATGTGAAGTGGTGTCTCACTGTGGTTTTAATTTGTATTTATCTAATAGCTAATGATGTCAAGCATCTTCTCATGGGCTTTGGGCCCATTTATATATCCTCTTTGGAAAAGATCCTTTAGCCATCTTTAAATGGGTAGATGTTGCCTTTTTATTAGTGAGTTGTGAGTGTTCTTTATATATTCTAGACACAAGTCGTTTATCAGAAATATGATTTGCAAAAACTTTTCCTATTCAGTGTGTTGTCTTTTCACTTTTTGGATGGTGTCCTTGAAGTACAATTTTTTTTTTTATTTTGATGAGTTCCCATGTATCTGTTTCTTTTGCTGCTTATAGGACCCTCTGGTTTTCTAAGGTTGCCTCCTAAGATGTAGACCTCTGCCCTGTGAGCAAGGCGGGTGAGGAGGATGGAGGTGCTGGCACTCTGGGTCTGCTGCACCTGGTGCAGAGTCTCCAACCCACAAGCATGGCTGATGGAGGAAGGAAGATCCTGACCTGTCAGTATCACTAGGAATCAGCATCTCCAGCAGAGTCAGAGGGGACGAGACATGCTGGCAACTTGCCCTCTTGCTGAGATGCCATAGCACGTCCCCTGACAGGGCGCTAGGGGGTGAAGGACCCCCATCTTCCTGGCCATACCCTGCAGAGGGGAGCCTCTGTCACAGTTTCCTGGTGGGGAGCACGTGGCCCAGGTGCCACAGACTCACTGCTCTTACCAGGTTTGGGGTAGATTTTTCTGAACAAATTCTTTTTCATTTGCTGTGTGCCCTTGGGACAATTTCCAGAGAACTTAAATGACTTTTTGTTTTTAGGTTTCACTGGTTTTGCTTGTTTCATCAAAAAGCCGGTCCATGGAACTCCTCATGCTGCTATCCTGAAAGCTGAACTCTTAACAGCCACCTCTTTAAAAGGGGATGTTTACTGGTGTCACAGGTGAGCTTAAGGATGGGAAAAAGACGGACATGCATGCAGGAAGGGTCTGGGTTCTGCAGGCTGGGAAGACCACCTGCAATGAGATCCTAAAGCAGACCAGAATTTGTACAAAGAACTACAGAAAGCTGGCACAGTGATTCTGGTTAAGCATGACGGATGGAACACATGTATTTAGCTCTGCTTCCTCCCCAAACCCCACCAAAATAACAAGAAAGGAATAAAAGAAGCACAAACACACAATAACAATAAGATTCAGTGAGGATAGGCCAGAGAAATGACATTTTGGAAGTGGAAGAGCAGATGTTCAAATGGCCTGGGTTCAGCCGACTAAAGGAAGCCAGGATCTAAGCCTGTTGGGGAAGAGGGCGAGCCAGTTTGTCCCCAAGACCCCCAGAAAAGCTCAGGTACCAGTGATCCTAATGGAGGGACAGGTTTGCCCAGGAGCAGTTCAACCCCAAGACGGCCTCTATCACTGAGGTCAAGGGGCAGTCTTCCATCCCAGTTGAAAATGGAGGTCCATAGTCTGCACATGTGAGCATAAGGATAAAATGCTGAAGGAGAAATGTGTAAAGTCTGCATGAGGAGCAGGGAGGGTCCACACCCTTCCTCAGTGCTAGAGACAAAACCCACAACCCCAGATGGCAGCTGCTTTCCTAGGAGGGGTGCCGGTTCCAGCAGCACAACCTGCCTCATCAGCACACTGAGGCCCCTGCCAGAACCAGCCCCACCACTCGTGCAGATCTTTCACAGAGGCGTGGGGTCTTTTCATGTTTATTCTTATCTTTGTTTTGCACCTCACTCGTAAATATAGCCGCACAAATATTTTAGGAAAGCCTGCCACATGAAAGTCAAGAGACCAAAAGAAGCAAGCACAAGTAAGGAACTCAAAGGAGATAGAAATAATGCAAGAAGCCAGGGAGAGCTGCGGTATGTAAAATTGATGACATCCCAGATATAACGGAATATATCGTAACCTTGAAAAAAAGAACGGAATGTTCCCTTTAAAAAGGAATACGTTCTGAGAACAGGGAAAAGCTTTTAGAAATTCAAAATATGCCAGTAGAAATTAAAATTTGAATAGGAGGGTGGGAAAATGAAGTTGAGGGAATTTCCTGGAAAGAAAGACAGCAATACAAAGGTGGAAAGTGGCTGAGAGAAGAAAATTAGAGGATCCATCTGCTTGATGTCTTACTGACAGAAATTCCACAAAGGGGCTGCAAAAAAATAAGAGGAGAAAAACATTTTCCAGGAAGGAGGAGTTAGAACTTCTAAGCTGAAGGGGACCTATTAAGTACACAGCACAATAACGAGAAAGACCCACCCAGGGCTCGTGCTGGTACAATATCAGAACACTGAGGGGCTAAGAGATGTTATGGAAGCTGCCAGAAGCCAGAAGCCAGCTGCCTAAACACCAGCAATCAAAGTGGCATCGGATTTCTCTGGAGATCTTGGAGGAACACGTGCAAAGTTCAGAAGGAAAATCTCCAGCCAGGCATCTATACCCACCTGAACTACGAATTAAGTGTGAGGATGGAAGAGAAACATTTCAGACCTGGGTGAGTTCAAACAATTTGGTTCCTGCGCTCTCCTTTCCATGGAGCCATTAGAAGATTGGTTCTATCAAAATCAGAGAGAATCACGAGGGAGAAGACATGAGGCCCGGGAGGTCGGGGCCCGTGGAAAGGAAGATCCCAGACCAAACCCCTGCGACCCATCTAGAGAGCGACCTGTTCACCTCAGGGGGGAGAGGAAAGAGACTCCGAGAGCGGTACTGCCCCGAAAGATAAAAACAGAACTGTTAGCCCACCTGAGGTTTTCAGCCAAAATGCAAGTAATTTTGTAACCCTGGTTGACTGTTTGGGGACACATTAGTGATAGGTGCACTCAAGCCCAGCAAATGAAAATCCGGGTGGTTATTCATCCTAGGGAAAACACGAGGTTGATCAGGAAAGGAAATGCAATCATAGAACTACTTTGTGGCTCAGCTGTGAATAATAATTACATAATTATGTAAATGCTGAATATTGATCTAACCACAAATTATGCCATTGGGAGGGTGGGGGCGAGAAGCCGAGAAGCCGTGTGTGTGCGCTTTCTGTTGTTGTTTGGCAGGGTTGGGGAAGCAGAGCTTCGAGTAAGATTCTGATCCTCCCAGCGGGGAATCCATGGAGGAACAACTGAAATTAAACAGAAAAAGTCAGATAAGCATTTTTTTTTTAATCGAATACCAAGGCCAGAGTAGAAGTCGGAGTGTGAAATGCTGAGGGGTTGGCTCTGGGAAGTGTCAGCAAGGTTGGGGGGGTGGGTGTAAATCAAGAGCCTGCTGGTTCTTTTCTCATCTGTGCAGAGCCATTAGGCTTCGAAAAGATGTTTGAAACAATGGAATGTAAAGGAGACAGCGCAGTGGAGTGTCCTAACATCAGTTGGGGAGGGGATGTTGGGGGCAGCGGGCGGGGAGGAAGGGGGCCAGAGACAGTCAGGCTGGGGGGCCGTGTTCAGGCCCCATGTTCGGCTGCACGGCTGCAGGAGAGGAGCCATCAAGTCAGTAAGGCCATGCTCCCCGCAGAGACTCTAGGGGAGTCTGTCCTCTGCTCTTCCAGCCTCTGGGGGTCCATCCCTGGCAGACAGAGGCTTCGGCTGCAGCTGATCTCTGCCTGTCTCCACAGGTGTTTTCTCATTTCTCATGTCAACACCTCCCCCACACTCCACCCCCTTAGAAGGACGCAACGTCCTAGTGGATTAGGGCCCACCCTAATAGCCTCACCTACACTTGATTATACCTGTCTGCAAAACCCTATTTCTACATAAGGTCCCATTTGCGATTATCAGGGCTTACACTTGAACGTTATCTTTGGGGAGACACGATTCAATCCCACCCTTGTCACAATCCCACACCTTTGGCAAATGCCTTCGACCGTATTCTGCTCTTGGAGGCTCTGAGAAGCCCTTCAGTCATGCCCCATTGTGTTTACTCCAAAGACCCCAGAACTTGTCTGATGACCCAACCCGTCTTCCTGTAACACCCGTCGCTGGCTCCTAAGAGGAGGACCATGGCACCGGCTGTGCAGGACTGCTGGCATCCTTTTAGATGACTCAGAGTTGGTACCACTGGCGTCAGGGAAGGAGGAAGCTGTGCAGCTGCCACTATGGAGAATGAGGAGGAGGAGGAGGAGAAGGAGGACGTTTCCGAGGTGGAAGAGGGCACAGAGAGACATGGGATGTGAAGCTGGAGCACGGTGTGCAGAGGGCCACCTGTCTCCCTTCTTGGCCACAAGCCTTCACCCCCATTCCTCCACATGCTCGGCCTTTGCCAAAGAGACTCTGTGGGTTTTGTCCCAGTTTCAGCACAGAGCCAAGACCTTGGGACTCCCTGAGCATAGGAGCAGCATGCTTCATTATTCATATGGATCCTGAGTCCCTGCTAAAGAGATAACTGAGGATGAGGCCCCTGGGGAGCCTCAGGAGAGGGCTGGTCCCCAGAAAATCCAAGCAATTGGAGGTTTGAACTTTCAGCCCCACTCTCCGACCTCCAGGGAGGTCAGGGAGCCCAGAGATAAAAAGTCTGGAATGAGGAGATCTGCTGGGCCTCAGGGATGGTGACCACATGGAGGTGAGGAGGTGGTGCAGCCAGGGCGGGCAGGAAACTCCTCTGTGTTCTTCTGTTGGTGCTTCCTGCCTTGTATCCTTTATAATAAAGTGGCAAACCTAAGTAAAACCGTTTCCTGAGTTCTGTCAGTCATCTTAATACATCACTGAGCCTGGGGAGGGCATCCCCTGATTCATAGCCAGTCTGTCAGAACTTGCAGCTGGCGTCTGACGTGGTGGTGGTCTTGTGGGACTGCGCCCTTTAACCCATGGGGTCTGACACCGACTGCAGGGAGATGGGGATCACCTTTGGATGGAATCATAGGACACCCAGCCGACGTTGTGGAATTAGAGAATTGGGTGTTGTCTGAGAAAACACCCCAGGCTCTGAACTAAAAGGTCTTTGGACAGTAACAGCCACAGCCCCTTTGGGATTTTCACCAGTAAATCCAACTCTCCTTTGAAACCAGCAAACCCCTAAGGAAAATGCATGAGCCCAAAGCCAGCTACCTGGGTCTGGCTAGATGGCAAACCAAGTCTTTGATGACCAGACAGCAGCCCACAGTCTCCGAAGGAGGAAAGACGTTTCGGAAAGACCTTCTGAACCAGTTGGGTAATTTGTCATTGCTGTCCTGTGACCTCACCTGCAAGGGCTCCCAGAGTCCATTTCTGAAGACACATAGAACATGAGAGGCACCAGCATCTCCCTCATGGCCCTGGCTCTGAGAGAGTTACTGGAGGTTCAGAAGAGGAGCCACCAGGCCAGAGAGCTGCCCGTTTAACTACAAGATGGCTTTGCAAAGACAGGTGTCTGTTCGGTGCCCCTTTCCCAGGTGGGTTTTGCAGAGACTCTGCAGGTTCTGCAGGAAGACGCTTCCAGGGAATGGGAGTGGCATGGCCTTCCCCCGGATGGTGGCCACTGGGGGTGCCCAGGGGTCCTTCTGAGCCACGGGAGGACAGGGAGGAAAGAGGGCAGGGCTGGCCAGTCACGTGCATCACGCTGCAGGTCTTCTGGGGAAGTTTTTTAAAAAGATCGGTAAATTTTGGTGAACCAATAACCCCTCCTCGATATCTCCCCCCCAATCTCTCCCTAGAACCTTCTAGTTTTATCCAGCATTGATTTCAGACACAGAGTCTCCCAGTCAAAGCTATTTCTTCAAAACTATTGCTATTTCAGGTATTTTTACATTCTCTCCTGCTTTGTCTCAAAGCCAGGAAATGTTTGGTTTTTTTTACTCCTCTTTCACAATTCAGCTTTCACCTGTGACTCACATCTGTGGCCAAAAAGGTGGGTAAATGAATGAAGAGCACTTCTTTTCAAAGAAAAGGAAATTAAAATAAACTGCAGACTGGAAGCGCCATGTGTCGTCTCGAGTCCCGGCATTGCAGGGGCAGAACATGGTAGCATTTCCAGACAGCATGAGCATGAAATACTCACCGTCCCCTGACACCCACGGTGGGCCCGTGACCAGGACGCTGGTGGGAAGCCCTGACCCCGCATACACACGTTCATAAAAGAGCTCTGTCCCTAACTGCCACCCAGTGGGCGCTCACCGTATGCAATAGCTCCTGAACTGACTGCCAATTGAATAAAGACCACTATTTTAGGAAATGTCCCTATTTATCAAAAAAAAAAAAAAAAAAAGCTCCTTATTGTGAGCAGCTCTGGTTTTAGGCAATCTGCCTGGAAAGCTGGAGCTGAGGACACACACAGTTTGTTCTAGGAATGGCCAAGTTCTGAGCCAGGCTAGGTATGATGCTCTGAGAACTCTGAACTCAGCATGGAAAACCACCACTCTCCACCACCCCCTGCAGATGCTCTGGTGGGGACGGCCCCAGATCCTTGGTGGGACTCTGGGTTCTTTCTGCTGCGATCCTAGACACCTATAACTGAGATGAGAATGTGGACTCTGTGGGGAGCTGTGCTAGGTGCTCACAGCCCCTGGGACTGAGCCCTGTGTCCACACAGGTGCAGCAGAGGCCAGGGGCCACCCCAGATCCAAGACCCCAGGAAGAAGTCCTCCAGAGCCCCACACACAGACTGTCTGAGGGGAGGAACCACTGCATTGCAGACCAACACTCCTATAAAATATTTTTTTAAAAAAGTAAATCAGATCTTAAGTGTTCTTGCACAGAATGGTAATTGTGTCTGATTGTGGCAATCGTTTCACAGCAATAATACGTATATTAAATCATCACGTTGTATACCTCAAATAAGTATAATTTTCGCTGGCCGATTGTGCCCTGAACCCAGGAAAAGGGGTAGTAAATCACTGGTAAATGAAATAAAAATAGGCACACAAAAGATAACCTCCAACTTTTAAAAATTATTCTTAGATTCAAAGGAAAAGAAAATAAATCTGTTGAATTGCTGTAAAAGTTTCCAGATGCTTCCTCTCAGTTTCTGTGTTCATCTCATTCGAGGCCAGGAGCCAGCACACAGGGAGGGGTGCCCTGCCCCAGACCCCAGCCCGCTGGGTGCTGCCCCCAGCTTCGTTAGTTATTTTCACTCATCAGTGCAAACGGAGCAACTTCTGGGATCTGTGTGTGTTACACGGGGCGGGTGATGATGAGGTCTGCAGGGGTGTGGGGATGTGAACCATGGGGAGGGTCCTAACTGGTCATCGTTGGGAGCAGGAGGCCGGCGAGAGCCATCCCTCCACGGGGAGCTGCACCTGGCTCGGAGCTTAGCCCACTACAAGGTCTACCCTAACAGGACAGGGGGTTGTGGCCAAGGGGACATCGCTGTGACCAGAAGGTCGGCCACTGCCTCAGGAGTTGTGCAAAAGCATTTTTCTTTTACAGACAGGACTAAAAGGTGGGAAGAGCCGGGGCTGGAGGTTAGGATGGGAGCTGGGGAGATGGCCCTATTCTCAGGAGGAGCTGTCTGCTGGCTCAGGCTGAGGGTGGGTGGTGGTGGGAAGCAGCTGAGCAGCCCATCAGCGATGGAGCAAGGGTGGGGATCTGGAGGGTCTGTGCTGGTCTTGTCCCAGGGGGATCGAGGGCATCAGGGGCCTCACCCAAGCCACATAGGGCGGGTGCCTGTAATGAGCCATTCTCGGAACACAGAGGGTCCGATTTCTTAACCTCCACTGTGTTGCAGGATCATGGGACTCGACATTGTCCCTCTGGGGCTTATATCCAGATTCAAATGGCAATCCTGCCTCCTATGGGCACAGGTTCCAGATCAGGGGACTGGGTGCTCTAAACATAGATCCCCAGGCTTCTAGGAGATTTCAGGGACAGTTCTGGGAGATGCAGTATTGAACCTGGCATACCATGCATCCTCCATAAATACTGGCTCTGCTCTCATGCCCTTAACCAGCTAACCCGAGAAGCCCAGTGGAACAAAGCAGGTCTATCTGAGAAAAGAACGTTAGCTCTGCACTTATTTCTCCTCTGCTGAGGACTTTCAGTTCTCAGGGCTATGATGAGGGGCCCCATGATGCCTTCACAAAAGGGAGCTGATAGACCAGTGACCTGCAGACACATGGACAGGACCAGACAGCACCACCACAGAGCTACGGAAGGCTGGGTCATGCGGGGGGCCCCCAGGCACTCCTGGGTTGCACTCCAGCCAGCATCATCCAGAGGAGGGGAGCTTGGCCAGAGGCCCTTGGGGTCCCATTTCAGAAACAATAAGAAGGCATGGCCTTCCTTCCCGGCATTCAGAAAGCCCCCACCAGTGCCAGCGCCACAGGCAAAGATGGGGAGAGTGTGATCCTGATGCTTGGTGGGGGGCAACTCCCAGAGACCTGAACACCAGCAGTGAATCTGCTCAATAGACTGGGACTCTGACCTGGTTTCCTGTGAACTTTGACAATGTGGAAAGGGTTTGGTAAGCTTTTTGACACAAAGATTATCAGAATTACTAGAATTAAATTCATTACCATGAATGCCATAGTTTTATTTACAGTTTGGGTTGAGTTTGGTACCAGTCTCTTGGGTCCAATCAGTCCCTGGGCTGAGAGAAAACAGGCAGGAGGTGGGAAGGATGAAGGCAGGGATAGAGGAGGGAAGGGTGAAAGAAGGGAGGAAGGAAGGAAGCCTAGGCTCCAACTCTACCCTAACCACATTCATCCCATGTGAGTGCTCCCCAGAAAGCACGATGCCATCCTCCCATCCCTACCTGCCCTGCTATCATCTGTTTGTGTTCCTCAGTGGCCCTCAGCTAAGAGAAGGTTGCTTGCAAATAATGAAGTGACTTTTGTACTAAATAGATAAGCAATAAACTTTAAGGAGAGATGACCATCCAAGCCCCAAAACACATTTTTGCAACCTTCTTCAATTACCTAGAACAGGATGGGAGGTCCCCATAGGAGCCTGATGACTCATGTCATCAGAGTTGTCACAACCCCCAACAGCCTCTCCCGGTGCAGGAGACGGTCTCCTCACGCCCCCAGCTCCACTGAACGCACTCTCCATGATCATAATCATATTATATGAATTGACGTTGAGCCATTTCTTCTTTCATGCTAATTGAAAATTACTGAGTTTCCTCGTGCAAATAGCTCTTGATGTCAGCTCTCAAATGTGGTGTGCACTAGGTTTTAATTAACCACTCTCCACGGCTTCCTTTTACATCTCATAGACGGGTTCATCTTGTCACAATTACAATAAATAATGACCAAGATCTCTCCAAAGAATATTTCACTTTTTGTTTGAAGAGTTACGGAGGGGGACTTGGGGAAAGGAGGGGTTTTCACAGCCTTGACCTGCCTGAAAAGGGCTTCTTGGCTGAAGTAAGGAGAAGCAGGTGCCTGGTAAGGTGGCCCCAACCTCTGCTTTCCCCAGGCTCACTCTGTGCCTGTGCCTGAGCCCCGTGGCCTTCCTCTCTTATGCTTCTCCCTCCAGCAGGAATGCTTCCAGGTATGCACACATACACACACACACACACACACACACACACACACACGCAGCCTGCAATGTGACAACTCGACCCTTCACCATTTGCTCAACAGTCTTTCCGGCTGTCTGACTTGGATTCCCATTCTCTCCCCCTAGTACTCACAGGGTTACACATCACATACTGTGCTGGTCCAGTTGCTTCTCATGAGACTGGATTGCAAATACACTTGAGCCCAGTCCACACGGATGCCAGGATTGATTGAGCTTTAAGCCTGTAGCATGCATTCAGACAGAGGGTATGTATCCATTAGCTAATGCTACATGACCAAACACCCCAGAGCTCGCCAGCTGAAAACAACATTCATTAAGCTCACAAGTCTATAGGTCAGCTAGGAAGTTCTGTTGATCTGGGTAGGGCTTGGTTGAGCTCAGCTGGTCTCACCCCTGCCATTATGGCCACTGACAGGTCAGCTGGAGGCTGGCTGATAAAGAATGGCTCCACTTGGATGGTTCTCCTCCAAACAGACTTACAGGTTGACCCTGACTTGTTCCCCTGGTAGCTCACATCCATTTCTTCAGCCCACCTTGCAATATCTTGCACTGGACAGTTTTCAGGTGCTGTGTTTGGAGTCCAGGAACCACCAGGCTCTCCTCATGCCCATCCTTGTACAAAGGGCCATGAGGAACAGATCATAGAACCAGAGGCAATGGGTGATCCCTGCTAGATATGCACAGGGCTGGCTCTGTCCTCATCACCCCAAGCTCTACTGGCCATGACTGGACTTGCCCTCGGGGGCTCCAGGCTCTCTGCTGGATGATGCACCCTGCTGAAAGCCTTGGGTCACATGCAGAGCACCCCATGTAGAGGACATAGCAGAAACTACAGTGGCTATGCACCTGTGTGTGCATGGGTGTGCACAGGTCCATGTCAAGACAAATACTGAAAAATTCTCACATACAGCCGCTATGTGCTGTAAGTGAAAACAATGGATTTTTTAAATTTACGGCTAGTCAGTTCTAAGTGCACAGATAATTCAAAGTATGAAGGAGCCCATGGGGCAGGGGTGAAAAGGGGACTGGATTAAATGTCAAGACTCCTGAAATTTAGGACTCACTGCACTATCGAGGTGGCTTTAGCTAAGTCCCTTAAGTTTTCTACGTCTCAGTTACACTTTTTAAGTGGAAGTAGTTCTCAGCCTCGTCTGGCAGAGTTGCCATGGTGACCAGAGAAGAGCGCAAATACAAATATAAGTGAAAAGAACACAATGTTGTATCAATATGAGCTATTATTACTAGTATCATTATTCCTGTCCTTGCTGTAAACCAGCAGGGAACACACGTGGTCCAGACTTCCAGGAAGACTGGATGTCCTCCCCATACTCTGTAGAGGTTCATTCCATGTTGCTCTGGTAGATGAGCAAGAGGATGCATTTAGAGCCATTCATTCACCTTCCTCCATTCAAACCAGCTTTACCAAGTGCCAGCATTGTACCCAGCATGGTTCTGGACACTGGGGATCCAGGCATTTGCAAAAAATATAAAGTCTTCATTGAGGTGGAATTTGCATTCGAGCAGAGAAGACAAAAACTAAGTAGCAAGCAATGATTTCAGACTCTTCAAAAGTATCAAAGATTTCAGATACACCTTCTTCTCTTATGACATCCAATAAACCCACCGTAAGCTGAAAATACCATTATGTTAAAAATGCATTTCATGTTCCTCGCCAACTGAACATCATAGCTTAGCCTCGCCTCCCTTAAATGTGCTCCAACACTTACATTACACCTGCGGTTGGCTAATCATGTAAACACAGCCTACTTTATAATAAAGTGTTGAGTAACCCACGTAGTTTATTGAATACTGTAAGTGAAGAACAGAGTGGTTGTATGGATGCACAATGGTTGTAAGTTTATCAGCTGTTGTCCTCATGATCATGTGGCTGACGGAGAGCTGTGGCTCCCGACCACTGCCCAACATCAGCACAGAGTATCAGACTGCCTATGTGCTAGTCTGGAACAGGATCAAAAGTCAAAATTCAAAGTACAGTCTCTATTGAACATGCATCGCTTTCACATTATTGTAAAGTCAAGAAATCATTAAGAGGGGAGCCATCTGTATTACAAAAGAGCCACAGAGAGTGATATGACAAAAACTGGGTAGACACCCTCCACCATGCAGGTAGAGTGGTCCTGGAAGCCCGCTCTAAGGTGGTGTTTAAGCTCGGTCCTAAGGATGAGGAAGGAGCCCAAACTAACACTTAGAGAGGCAATACCACCTGTTCCCGGTCGCACTGCTGGTTGGTGCCAGATACCCATCAGACTCTGATGTTCCCAGCTCCCCAGTCCCTCGACCTTCCTGGCTCCCAGGACCAGGGACCTGGGAGCCACTCCCTCCCTGCTAGTGAGGGTCTGTGGATAGAATAAAGACAAACAGAGCCTTGCTACAAGGAAACTTGTCACCCTGGCAGACAGGACCGAAATTTAGACAAGCAGAGGACACTTGACATGAAATAAAATAATCTGTGTCTGATGAGAGTATTAGGCAAAACTTTAAGGTCAATTTAGTATGATTTAAATATTTCCCACTCATTAGCAATAATTTAGAATGCATTTCCTTTTCTCTTCCCCCCCCCACTTGAAGTTTTATTTTAATAGCTCTGTGATTTTGGAACAGATCATTAAAATTAATGATATTCCAAATGTTCCAGTGTGCCTGGTGGAGTCTGATCAGTGTTTTTTCCCTTTATAGATCATCAGAATAGAACACTTTAATGGCTCTAATATAAGGGCATTCTCTCTCTTCCTCTCTCTGTTAATGAATAATTTCCATAGCCAGATATGGAACCCCCCATAGAAGGAGGAAACATATTTCATTAGGCATGTCAATGCTGGACCCTAAATAATTCAGGACCCCAGATTAAAATACTTGATGCTCTCAATGTCCTAATGGGATATAATGAAATATCCCCAAACGCTGCCATCTTAAAATTAACATCCTTTCAAATTCCAAAATCAATCAATGCCAATGACAAGAGCTGAGTCTAATCCTTTATTGATTTGTGCAGCCACGGAAGGGAAAGGGAGCCTTGCTTAGCCCCATCCCTGGGGCTGGCTGATTGCCGGCCAGTGGTGTTATTCATTTAGTCTGTGTTCTGGTGCACTGAAAATACTGCTGCTCACCCCTTTTTGTGACAGACAACACCACTGGGCCTCAAAGAGCTGGCCATGGATATCACTTGAGGGTAGGCTTTGGCCAGTCCTGTCCTACACACCCATCTGAAGACACCATTCACTCCTAAGTAGAAGTGTCCTACTGGCTGGGGCTGTAGGTGGCCCTGTTGTTGGGAGAGCAATCTGCTCATCCCCTCAGCCACCCTCTATACCATCATTCTGTTTTATTTCCCACAGCAGCTCTCTCCATCTAACAGATACTTGTTTTGGGGAGGCCTTAAGTTCTTTGGACTCCACTCCAACCTCTGTGCTCTAATAAGTTAACCTCATCTGTCTTGACCAGCAAGATGAAAGCTTAAGGGAGGGTTTGTGGTTTATTTTTGTTTTACTGCTATATTGTTGGTACCTTCAAGAATGCTTAGCAGATAGGTACTCATGGATGGATGGGTGGATGCATGGATGATGGATAGAGTATAGAAATATAGTGGATGGATGCTTAGATGGATGGAAGATGGATGGGTGGATGGTGGATGGATGGATGGACACATGATAAATGGATGAATGGATGGATGAGTGGATAGATGGTAGATGAGTGAATGTATGGACAAATGGATGATGGTGGGTGGGTGGGTGGGATGGATGGTGGACAGATGACTAGATGGATGGATGGGTGAATGGGTGAATGGGTGGGAGGATGAATGAATGGATGGATGGTGCCTGAATGGGTGAATGCCTCCCTCCTTATGTTCACAGAGAACAATGTCCAGCACATAGTTGTTGGCTAAATTAAAAAAACAATCACAAAATGCAACAATACCAAGAATTCTCCATCCCATGAGCTTATTTCTACTTCTGCTCTGGCTGAGAGTCTTTCTTCATGGCATCCCATTGACCTACTGGAAAACCGTGCTTACATCTGTGATCTCAGATCCTGTGAGTATTCTCTGGCTGCACTGATAGCAAACTTCTCCTGGGAAGCTGCATTTCCTCTGCTTCTCCCATCAAGCTCATCTGTACTGGACACACAGTAGGCTACCATGTACATCATGCCTCTGGTAAGAAGCCACATAGACCAACACAAAAGGAATAATAAAGGAGCACCTTGAATAATTCAACAAACAGCCCATGGAATCCATGGGCCTTTCATAGGCGTTATGCGCCTGTTGGCTGAAACTCAAAGGAATCACAGAAAATGGGAAACACAAGTCTCTGTATGAAAATTAAAATCACCCAGTGATAAAACAGCCTCATGTATCAGAGTCAGCATTGAGAGGAAATAAGAAAATCCAACAAGTAAATTGGAATTAGGTCAGAAGGCCTGGGATGGAATCACAGTGAAAATACCAGTCCACAAGAAGAAAATTGAAAGAGTGGAATTGGGCGGGAGGAGGGCTGATTGCTGGTTCCCTAGGAAACGGGCTTGCAGCCCTCCTGGCCTCACCTTTGGGGAGTCGCCCGCGGCTGTCATTGTGCAGGACCCGCGGGAGAGAGGAAGCCTTTGGTGTGGCTCAGAATAAGGACGTCTCACTGAAGAGAGCCAGGACACACATCCCAGCGTTTTGTTAATGCAACCCTCAGAAGGTAGTAGCCTGGCTTCCTGATACCTCCCTTTGAGTGTGAGAGGGGACAGTATAACTGGCCAGGCATGTGTCTCTGGGATCCTTGGCCCGGTGCAGTGTGGGCAGCATCAGTCACCCATCCTGTCCCCAGCAGGGAGGGGCAACCTCCACACTGTACCCCACTTTATCTCACATCATTTCCAGAACTGCAGGCTACAGAGTGGACCCCACTCTGTTTGAAAAGGCAGATCCCAGAGCCAGGACAAAGATACGTGTAACAGGTGAGGACTCTGGCTCAACATACCCTTTGCATTCCTGGCTACTGTGCCCAAATGTTAGCATGCCCTGGGCTCGGCCTTGACTGCCCTCCCTGCCCTGACCACATGTGCTTTCCTTGTGACCCCACTGGGCTCTGATCTAAATAACACCTCTGGGCCACTGACCTGCAGGTATCACCTCCAGCCTTAATGCCCATCCTGAACCTCCTTCCACAGCAACTTGGTACTGGTGGGGAAGTTGCAAACCTCTCTGGGCAAGCAGAACCCTGGAGTCCCTCTCTGCCCCACGGCTTCCTTCCTCATCTCCCTCACGTGCACATGCTTCTGCTCACCATGTGCTCAGCTGCTGAAGCCAAAACCCTGCAAGAATGCTGCCTTCCCCAGCAACCCTCACACCTGACAGGCTAGCAAGCCCTGTGGGCTGGGTCTTCAAGTCCATCTGGATCCCTCTACTTCCCTCCTTGTGTACAAGATCCTCCTTGGAGCAAGCTCCCCTCACCTCCCCAGCCGGGACTTTGACAATAGCACACAGGTATTGGCCAAGCCCCTGCTGTGGGCTGGAGGCTGGCCTGCACACTGGCAGGCAGCAGTGCCCCAGACAGAAGCCCCTGCCCTGGTGCCCTCACCCTAGAGCAGAGAGGCCAGCAACAAGAGCTGTGGCTACAAGGGCCAGGAGGAAAGATAAGATGGAAAGAGTAGGGTGCAGGTCAGAGGCCTGAAGGAGGTCAGGGTGAGGTATTGGGAGATAGTCATCGGGAAGGGAAGGGGGCAGAAGTTGGGAGAGAAGATCGAACTGGTCCCAGGGGACCTCTGAGGACTCTGGCTTTTCTCTGGATGAGAAGAAAGCCTCAGGGGGGTTCCAGCTGAGGAGTGCATGGTGCTACCTGGCTGCCCTGTTGAAGCTAATCCCTAGAGAGGCAAGGGTGGAAGCAGGGAGAGCAGGTGGGAAACCAGGGAGAGAAGCCCTGAGAGATACTGCAGCTGGACCAGACAGGTCCAGAGGATGAGCAAAGGCTTATGCCCTCAGAGCTCACCCCTATAGCAGCCCCAGTGAGCCTTTGAAAATGTAATTAGCCATCACACATCCTGGCCTGAACCTGCCTGTGGCTTCCTACTGTCCTAAACTTCCAAACTCCTCAACCAACCTGCAGGGACCCTTGCTTCTCATTTGACCTTCCTTTCCTCCTCTCTCCCTCCCTCCCCACATGGGAGCCATGCCAGGATCCTTTGGGTTCCTCCAATACACCAAGCTCATTCCTATCCCAGGATCTTGGCACTGCTCTCCCTCTGCCTGGTGTGCTGTCTCTCCTGATCCTTACCTGGTTGCTTCACTTTTGATATTCTGATCTCGGCTCCCCTCTCCTTCTTCTGAGAGGTCTCCCTGACCTCTATCACCCCCGCCAACACAGTACCCCATTTTATCCTTTTATCATTTTATCTGTCACTGCTGAATATTTTTGTAGGGGTTCATTTTCTGCACCCCTCCCAACTAAAACAGAAGCTCCGTGGGCACAGATGTTCTCTGGCTGGTTTACCTACTTATCTCCAGCATCTGGAGTAAGACCTAGGTACCTAGCAGGCACTCATAAATATTTGTTAAATGGAAATGCATGAGCAGAACAAGTGCCCTTTTCTCCAGAGCACACCACGGACTCCAAGGCACTGTGAAGGCCTCACAGAGTTTACATTTGCCAACACACCATTTTTTGAACAGCAAAGAGTCCAGATGGCAGGTGAAGTGAAAACCAACATCTTCCTAAAAGTGAACAGTGAAGGAACTCAGCTGCTCAGCAGGGCATACGGAGAGCCTCTGTGCTCACAGTTACCTGGTGTCAATGCAGAAGCTAAAATCAAAATAAACCACTAAGGGAAACACAAGCTGGCTGCCTGTGGCCAGAGCACACCTGGGGAGGTCCTCACCACTCTCCTCCCCTGGCACCTGTCCTGCCATTGTTCCTCAGGGCCACTCTCCAAAGCCTAAGGGTCCCAGGAAAGGAGCACCTTGCTTCTATGGAAGCTGCCAAGAGAGCCCCAAGTAAACAAACCAGTCTGAGGTCCTCCGGCTGCTGGAGAGGGGACAGCGAAGGCTCTGTAGGAGAGTGGACTTTCACATTCCCCAGCTGGGTGGGTAATGAGTCAACTGGGACAGCCAACAGAATGCCACAGCCATGGTGCTTACACACAGACATCTATGGTCTCAAAGTTCTGGAGCCTGGAAGTCAGACAAAGGTGCCATCAGGGTTGGTGATGGGTAAGCCTCTCTTCTTGGCTTGTGGACAGCTGCCTTCTGGCGGTGCCCTCAGTCAGACCTTTCTCTGTGCACCTGGAGAGATAGAACGCATGCCCTGGTGTTTCTTCCTCTTCTTATAAGAACACAAATCCTACTAGATTAGGGCCCCACTCTTATGACCTCTTTTCAGCTTACCTCCCTAAAGGAGGTCACACTGGGGTTAGGACTTCAACCTACAAATTTTCAGTTCTTACCGGGTGGTGGCCACCTGCATCTTGCATGGGTTTCTCTGAACCCCATTTATTTATTTTCTAGAGGTCAGAGACTCTCCCTGAGGGTCCAAGAAAAAGCCTTTTCCTGTGTAAAAAGTAGAGGCCTGAGAAGCAGCCAAATGATATCAAGGCTCAAGTGATACAGATAAAACTTTCTAGAAGGGTTGACAGTGCAAGAATGAGAGAGGGTCCCTGGACAGGAACCCAGTTCATGTTAGTGAGGCTGTTCTGTGCCAGGAACTGGGCTGGACCCCAGGCCTGCAAATATGACCAGGACAGACTCGGCCCCCACCTCCAGCTGCTCCCCACCCACGAGGAGGCAGCCATGGCAGCTGTGCTACTTTGCCCATCCATCTCCCAGGCCAGCCTCACTGGCAGCATAGGCGTGAGAACCTCAGAAATACTCCATAATGTCCCCTACTGATTCATCCAGGAGGAGGAGCCTCCAAATTCAGCCGGTCTGTCTGACTCTGAGCCTTGCTTCTGGGCTCCAAACCTCCCCCTGGAGCCGCTGCCTCTCCTGTCCTTCCTCAAGAGGGAGTCGGTTGGGAAATGAGGAAACAGATGCAACTGCAGGCAGAGGAGACCGTGACCTTACTGAGCTTTGAAATGAAACTCACCGAGAAGCTGGGGCAGCAGCATTCAGATTTTTCCTGATTCACCCTCTATCCAACATCTGCCCAGGGCCAGCCTGTCTTCAGTCCCCCGTCTGGGCACTCTCTCCTGCATGCTATCCAAAACATGGCCTTCACACCCTCATACGTGAGCCGGGCTGCTCAGATGAGCTAGAAGACACAGGGCAGAGATGGGGAGAGGTGGCCGAGCCAGGATGCCTGTAAGTCAGCAGCAAGGCTGTTACCCTGGCCACCTTTCCGTTTCTCTGCACGGGGCACATGACCATCACAGCACACAGCTGGCCAGGCCTGGGTTGGCAGTGTCCTCCGGGGTCACTGGATCAGCTGTCACCACAGTACCTTTCACACCTCCGAGCATCAGCCTGGAGCCTCTGCTGTGACAGGCACCACTGTCCAGTTTGTCACAGTGAGCTCTGTCCATGGTGCTGTCCATGGCTGTGTGCAAAGGGTAGTGCGGCCCCACAGCCCGGCCCACCTGGCATCTCAGCTCCACGCTCTCCCCAGGGAATTAGCTGTCAGCTCCTCTAAACCAGGCCCCTCATTGGGCTCTTCAAGGCCCAAGACCCACCTTTGCTCCATGCCTCAAGGCTCCTGGGGAGCAGAGATGATGGTGTCATAGTCTCGCCCTCAGATCCCCTCACCCTGCTGATTCCCTCTCCTTGGTCACCCCTCCATGGACCTTGCTCAGACTTGGAGTTGAGTGGATTCTCTTGGTGATAACAAATCTCTCATCTGCAACCTCCTCCTCTCCTTGCCCTTTCTCTCCAATTTCCTCTACTCCTCACTTTCTGTGAGACTCCTGGGCCCACTCACTCTGTTGTCTCTTCTTGGTCTCTGTCTTCATTCTCTGCTCAACCAGCCTATGGTTTTGCAGATCTTCAACTTCTTCCCCAACAAAACTTGTCTCCCTTATTTGTCCATCAGATCCTGCCTACAAAACCCCAGCCTGGATATCACCTGCCCTTGCACTCCCCAAGCCCGCACCAGCCACCGGGATGCTGTGCCTCAGACAACTCCCACTCTTCTTCCAAAAGTCTGATCTCCTCCAGTCCTCTGACATCCTTTTCCTGGAACCAAGCTTGCCAGGAACACAAAAAAAAAACAATCTTGAAAATAGCAGAGCATCTTAGAGGTAGACTGCTCCCAGGAAACAAGAAGCCTCTAATGAGATAAAGGAAACTTTTCAAAGTGAAGAGAGCAACATGATTGATGTGCAGATGGTGGACTTTCCGTAGGAAGACAATGGAGGGGTAATGCTGCAGCCAAGGAGCACTCTGCAATCCCAATGATCAGAGCCACTCATTAATCACAGCCTGACACATACAACTCACAAGTCACACGTGTGGACTCAGAAACGGGCTTACACAAACAGTATCCTCTCTGCTAGGAATCACTCAAATGGGCGGAGGTCAAGGTCCAAGTCTCTTAAATACCATCTTTCTGCAGGACTTTGTGCGGGGAGGGGCGTGTGGTGGCTGATAAAACCTACCCAGTATTTGCAAAGTGCTTCAAACTCAGCAAAGCTTTCCATTACCCCCAGCATCTCAGCTGAACCTCCTGGCAGGGTACAGTGTGCGGGCAATGGCATTCTAACTCACGGGGCTGACCTACAAGGTCCCTCGTGACTTCAAAGCGAGGACAGGCTGGGATGGAGGGTCCCTCTGCCTGCCCAATGTGCTCTCTCCAGGTAACAGTACTGAGAGCACCCTTCAGGGTGTCTAACAACTGTGTTGGGGCACACCACATTCCACTATGGGTCTCAGCCTCAGCACTACTGACATTTGACTGGACCTTCTTCACTGTGGGACTGTCCTGCACACTGTACAATGTTTAGGAGCATCTCTGTCCTCCACCTAGTAGATGCCAGTACTTCTTCCCCTCCCCAACCGCCAGCAGTAGTGACAACTAAAACATCTCAGACAAGGCCAAATGTCCCCATGGGAAGGGAGTTCCCCCAGGTTGACAACTATTTTTAACTCCCATTATCCCATGTGGCCTCCACTTCCCTCTTTGTGAGAATAGGTACCTTGAGGTAGGAAGAAATGCTCTCTGAGAACCATCTTCAATTCTCATGGATTGGCTTCCCTGAATCTGATATTGAAGTTGACACAATGAAAGAGGAGAGAAAGGATGAACCCAGAAAAATTAGTCAATGGTGGCCATGGAGACCTTCTCCAGGTGCCACCCGGAGAGGTAGACAGTGAATAGACAATGCTGGGCGAGCTCCTCAACATTGCCAAGCCCTGGGGAAGAGGCCCAGCCTGAGGGGGAGAGATCTCAGCTGAGGGGCTTCAATGCTGCAAGCACACTGGCAGGAGCCATTCACCCTGCCCTGCCTCCAGGAACACTGGCTGAACTCACAGCTGGGGGGAGCAGAGCCAGGGTGGCAAGCGGACCTCAATCCCCCAGACTTCTGCACCTGCTCTCTTCTACGATGGAAACTTCCAGCAGGAATCTCTCAGGAGGGTGCAAGCACTTAGTGAGGCCCCAGAAGCAGAAGCCAAGAAATGCCCTGGCACTACTTTCACTTCACGGGAAGTTGGGAAAACCAGCAGATGCCTCCTCTGCAGAGGTTAGCTTTGTGGTTCCAGAAATCATTCACTCCTTCATTTGTCAAACTTCTGAACAGGCTGTGCTCCACGCCCTGTGATGCGAAGATGAACAGCATAAGACTCCTGCTCTCAAGGGCTCCATGACTCAATGCAAGATACACCTGCAGACCGTAAGCTGCAATTCACCCCGCAGGTGGATAGCAGGGTCACCTGGGGAAGTGCATTCTTCTGCAGCACCGCCCCCCTACTGCTTCCTCGCCTGCCACTACCCTCACTGTCCTCCAGCTTCTTTTGTGTAGCTGCAAGGCAGAAGAAATTATCCTGGTCCAATTGCCCAGATAAGCACACCTATGGACAAGGCCAATCAGCATCTAATACATGGAAGCTGCCAGAGAATGAAGTGCCAAAGTGATTCAAACGGATTCTGGAGCTCAGCACCCAGGGTCTCTGCAAAGGGTTTCTGCTAGGCCATGAAGCGTGGCCACCATGGGAAGAGAAGGGCCAGGCAGGCTGAGAGCATCCTATGCCACCACCAACCATGGAGGAAGGGCCTTGAGGGGATGCCGGACCCGGCAGCAGCTGGGTGCCTACTATATTCATCTAGGCATTTGACTTATGTGCAAGTGCAGGTGCCCACTGCATGCAGCGATCTGAAATTAGCAGGACAGCGAGCCCCCAACCCTGTCACTACACCAGGCTGTGCCCCAGGCTTCAGAGACGGCTGACTTGCCTGTTTCTCTGAGCACTCCCCCCACCACACTCCGTCTATAACTCAACACCCTTCACAGAGAACATGCGCTCAACCACTATTAACCCAACAAATGAATTAATATTGTTCTTTTCCTCACCAAGCTATCAAATTAGACTGTCAAATCAAACAGATTTCCAAAATCGTTGTTTGAAAGCCACTGAGGCAGTGGTTCTGCAGGGAAGGACACATAACATGTGGCCCTGCATCTGCCTGGGTCACAGAAACATTTGTTTGAAGAAGAAGGGGCAGGTGTTCACAGCGGGCAGCAGGGTGGAGTGGAGACAAGGCGGGAGAGCAGACCCAGTCAGAGATGGGTGTTAAGGATTTTTTATTCTAGTCCAAGAGAAATTCTGACCTGAGAGGGCGCAGGAGTCAAGTAAGATGGAACAGCCTGACCATTTGCCCCAGTGCTGGGTGCCACTTCCAGCAGGGCTGCTCCCCACCCCCCAACTCCCCACGCCCATGCTTCTAGGGGTTGTTTCAAGCAAGCTAGATGTGAAATGTACCAAGCTGGGGCCTGATGTGTGGTCTCTCAAGCAGTGGTGACAGTAAATCTGTTCTCTGCATCACCATCACCAGACCCTGTGGGCAAGAGGGCAGCTCCTCAGCCGGCCGGTTCCCGGTGTCCACTGCATCTGCCTCACCAACCTGCCCTGCCCTATACAAGCCATTAGAAGGCATCCAACCTCCACTTCTAACCCTTTTAAATACAGGCACAGGCACGGCACTTCACCTATGGGTCCCCAACATAACAGGGCATCTACATCTTCTTCAGCACATTTCACTCCCAGAGCAACACGAGTCATCTAAGCATTGATTTGGAATCCAGACTCTGCTTCAGTGAAGAGCACATCAGCTCTGGCCCTGGGATCGGCCCGTGCATCCTCGTGCATGTGTATTCATTCAAACTTCACTTGGGCCACAGAGACCCCAAGCTCGTCCAGAGCTGAGCATCTTGGTCTGAAAGAAACCAGCACAACATGGGAGAAAATATAGCTGAGGACTTTGATTGTACATTGTTCTTTTTTTTTTTCTTTAATAGTCATTCCAAATATTGTGAGATGCATTGTTACAGGAAGTCCTTTGCCTTCCCAAAAGCCACCCCGTTTCTCCCTGCAGAGAAGGGCCTGTCCTCACCCGAGTCCACACAGGGGAGGGTAATAGAATTGCTTTTGTGTAAATTATGGAGTCCAAACTTTTTTTCAATTTTTTTTAATCTTCGCCTTAATACTTGTTCTTTTTGTCTTATTTGGAATGGTCTGCCATCACGGCCTGCATTTTTTGTCCCCCCAGTTGAAGATTTATGAAGGCTTTTGGTCTTCCTGGGAGTGGGGCTGAGGCATGGAGGCATCCGTGGCTTACTTGTACACTGACTTGAGACCAGTTCAATAAAGTGCACACCTTAAAAAAAAAAAAAAAAAGGTTCTATCTACCTGGTGAGGAAACTGCCCAGTTATGCTTTCTTCAGGGACCACTGTAGGGAGGGCAGAGCGTCCACTCCAAGAATCAAAACTGTACTCAAAAAGTTGAGACCTCTGTCCCCCCCAATCACCTGCCCTGTGCAGACTCTCTGCACTGCTCATGAACCCAGTGGCTGCTCCTGGTTAAATACGAAGGCTCAGCTTTATAACATCATCGGTGTCATGATTTACAGCACCGGTGATGCTGGGGAGGCCCTGGAGGAGCTACAAGTGCCTCAGGTACCCAAGTATTAATAGCACTGTAAGAATTAATACTGCAAAATAAGCAAGAAGACAGAGCACGTGTGCATGCGTGCAAAAATGATTATTGGTTAGAATGAAGAAAAGATCACAGCCAATTAAAATTTTCAAAACCTTTCAAATGCTATCATCACAGAATCTTAGAAATAACTTTGAGAAAATTAATTTTATGATCAATTCTTTTTTTTACTGTAGCAAGAACACTTAGCATGAGCTCCACTCTCTTAAATTTTTAAGTGCACAACACTTTTAGCTGCAGACACGCTGTTGTACAGCAAATCCCTGGAACTCCTTCATCCTGCATAATTGAAACTTTGTACCCAGCATGGCTCCCTTCCCCCAGCCCCTGGCAACCACCATTCTACTCTATGCTCCTACAAATTTCACTATTTTAGATTCCACTTAAGTGTTTGTCCTTTTTGCCTGGCTTATTTCACTTAACATAATGTCCTCCAGGTCCATCCACATTGTCACAAATGGCAGGATTTTTTTTAACATTGAATAATATTTCATTGTGTGTGCACATCACATCTTTATAGATTTACACTGTTGGACATTAGGCTCTTTCCGTATCTTGACTATTGAGAATAATTTGCAAATCATATTCTGATAAAAGGTTAACATCCAAAATCTATAAGAACTTCTCCAACTCAGTAACAAAAATACAAAAAAACCTGATTTAAAAATGGACAAAGGAGTTAAGCACCTATATCTACAAAGGAGATGTACAAATGACCAATGGGTATATGAAAGGATGCTCACTATCACTAATCATCAGAGAAATGTACATCAAAACCACAATGATTTATCACGTCTGTTAGGATGCCTGTGATCAAAGCATCAAAAGATAACAAGCATTGGCAAGGATGTGCACACTTTGGAACTCTTGTGCTCCATTGGTGGGAACGTAAATAGGTGTGGCCACTATGGAAAATGGCATGGAGGCTCCTCCAAAAATTAAAAATAGAAATATCCTATGATCCAGCAATCCCAATTCTAGGTATATATCCAAAAGAATTGAAATTAGGATCACAAATAGACATCTGTGCTCCTGTGTTCATTGCAAGGGTTAGAACACATTGACGAGAAGAGCCGACTATGCCACAGTCTTCCTTCCTGACTCAACTTCCCCCAATCTGGCCTGAACATGGATGGTCCTTTGGGGATAGAGTGTCCCCAACTCTCAGTCTACATAGTGTGGCTGGGAAAGCCCTTGACTCCAATTCTGAGTGTATGACCAGGCCAGTCAATGGGAGCATCTCTCAGGGCACAATGACCGATAAAGGGTGTGGCAGGAGACCCCACCTAAAGCAGGAAGGGCCAGGCCCAGGGCTACTGATAAGGTGTTCAGGAAAGAAGCGATCTGTTTCACCAGGGATGCCAAATTGGTAGGGGGTCCACTGCTGCTGGCCAATCTGCCATCATACAGAAATGAGGTCAGCAGGCAGGAGACCAGAACAGGGGCAAAGACCCAGGGAATAGTCACACCATCATATGAACATATGGATCAAGCCAGGTCTGAGTTCTACCTGAGTTTTTTTCATATATTAAGCAAATAAATTCCCATTTTACTTCAGTTCAGTTGATTTGTCTATAGTCAAATAAGCTCTGCCCAATATAAGCTTTACGCAACTTTATCCCTGTCCATCCTGTGATAGGCTGAGTAAACACAGTTTGTGCTAAGTTCCTAGTATAGCTGTCTGAGGACAGAAGACCAGTGTGAACCTGGGCCTGAGGGTAAATGAGCAAATCCATACCTAAAGCCCTTAGTAGGGCAATGCCCATGGAACACTCCAGGGATTTCCCTGGACAAGAACCTACTGTTCACCAAGAACTATGTCTTGCCTGTTTTCCCTTATTGTGTTCACTTTGGGACCCAACACTCACCTTGATCCTCAGGTGGCCCCTCAGGTGGCCATATGTTAGGACCAACAGCACAGCATTCTTAGGTATGAACTGCCTCCAGCTGACCCCAATGCTCGGTGCCCTGGGCATGCTTTTCAGCATGAGCTGTCTGCAAGCTGCTCACCCTTTATTCCTGCACTGAACTCGGTCATTCTGCTGATATGCTGATGTGGGATGTTGAACACCACAGGCTCTGCCCTGTTCAGATTAGCAGGCTGGAGGTGAGCCATGAGCAGAACAGTCTGTCAAGGTCAGGGCCCACATGGCTCATCAGCCTGGAACAGGGTGGTCAGGACACAGCGCAGAGACCTTCTATCTCTGCACAGCAAGATCTCAGCCAGGGTTGGTTCAGGCTCAAGCCATGGAAGCCAAGAGACTGTGGAGAGGCGGGTGTGTCAGGAGAGTGTGGGGTCCCTTCAACCAAAAGTCCTACTTCCTGGGCATCTGTGATGCTGAACAGTATCTCCAACTTATGAGCACCTATGAACCCTGAGCATTACCTCCAGCTTCCCCCACATCTCTAATGCTGAGTGGTATCCCCAGCATCCTAGGCATCTCTGACACTGAGCAGTACCCCCAGGATCCTGGGTACCTATCATACAGAGCAGTGTCCCCAGAATTTCAAGCCCTTGTAACAGATTTATGTCTCTGCTTCTCCACTGAGTCATGAGCTCAAGGACAAGAGAAACCATGTGAATTCACCTCTGCAAGGCCAGTGCCTAACATGATGCCTGCATCACAGAAGTTGCACAATGAATATATGGTGAGTGGATAAATGCCCAATGCTTGATAAAATGAGCATCAATGAGAAAAGCAGGAGCATGTGTCCTTGGTCCCAGTGCTTTTGCCCAGCTTTCGCCATTACTTGCAGCTCAGAAGCCTGGAGGTCAAACCAGAGTTCCCAAGTCTGGCTCCATACCTGAATCAGCTGGAGAGTCTCTATAAACAGTTTCTCAGATGTTGCCTAAACCTAGAGAATCAAACCTGTAGAGAACCCCAGAATCTGTAGCTTGAAAACACTGCCCTGGGAGGTGGTTTCTTAGGCAGGACCCCAGACCAGCCTTTGGGAAGCCTGAGGACCAGTACTGAGCATGCCCTAGGACCTGGGCAGCAGCCCCAGCTCAAGTGGCTGAGATCGGGAACTGGGCGGGGGTCAGGGCGAAGTCAGCATGGTCTGGGTCACTGGATCTCAACCTTGGTTCAATAGGCTCCAGAGTGGACATTGAATTGTAGACAGACAAATGGATAGTTAGAGCATATACCTTTGGCTGTGCATGAGTCCTAAGAGCAGGAGGGAGGTCACATTCTCCAGCTGGCATTAAACAATATCCCAGTGGTGAGAGGTATTGGACCCCCACCAGTCCATCTTGGCTGTCACCACCACAAAATGTAGAAGTTGGCCTCTCTTTGAGCACAGCTAGGCTTGAAATGTATCTTCACTTCCAAAGAAGTCTCTCTTTTTGATGGTGGCTTGGCCATGGGAAGTAGTGCCGCGCAAGAACTCAGGTGTGGCTCTGAAATCAAGGGAGGCTCCGCTGCTCACCAGCCATGTCAGAGAGACAACCTCTCTCCCCGGTGAAATCAGCCTGAAGCCTGGGCTGGAGCGTCAGGTGCTTCCCTGATCCCTTGGGACACAGCAGGAGCCTGATGATGTCCTCAAACAGCTCTTGCCGCAAGGCTTTATTTATTTACTCCCTTACTCATTAGTGTGGTAAGAACAGTTAACTTGAGGTCGGCCCTCTTACTAGTTTCTAGGGGCACAAACCATTTTGCTAACTATATGTAAACACGATGTTGTCAGGCAGATTCTAGAACTGCTCATCTGGCATAACTGAAATTTGTTCCCCCTTGGGCAGCATCTCCTTAATTCCCCTCCTCTGGTCCCTGGTAGCCCTTCTGGTCTTTGCTTCTGTGAGTTTGATTATTTCAGAGGGATCATGCAGGATTTTGTCCTCCTGTGACTGGCTCCACTCAGCACAAGGTCCTTCGGGTCCATCCACATTGTCACAAACAGCAGAATTTCCATCATTTTTAAGGCTGAATAATATCCACTGTGTGCCTATGCCACATCCTCTTTGTCCATTCATTTGTCGGTGGGCATTCAAGTGGCTTCTGTATCTTGACTAGTGTGAAGAGTGCTGCAGTGAGAATGGGGAAACAGAGTCCTCTTCGAGATCCTGATTTCCATTCATTTCAGACAAGATCATATTCTTGTGAGATGATTGTTGAACACCTCTGTGAGCAAGCCACGGCACACGTGTGTGTGTGAGTATGCACACGTGCTCATAGGAGGACGCACACTGCAGCCAGCAGCCCAGCAAGTGCTCGGAGGCAGACATTCAGGCTTTGATTCGCTGGCCAGAGTCAAACCATCCAGGAGAAGGAAATAGATGCCAATCATCCAGACACGTGAGGAGGACGTGGCACTCCCATGGCCCAGGTGCCATCAGACGGAGGCCAGGCACTCCCATGGCCCAGGTGCCAGCTCTGTTTGTACCCTCTTTCCTGCACTGTCTGGCTGCTCCTTCGGCCTGCACCCCCTTTGCACCCACCCTCTGCCCCTCTGCATGGTGACAGGCTCACTGGGGAAAGGTCAAGCCCTCCTTTGTTCTCTCCCTTCTGTGTTTCTAGCTGGCGCAGTGAGCTCTCTTCCCTTCCAAGCTGCCCGGCAAAGCTCTCTCTGCAGGCCAGCCTGGCTTCCCGCTCAACCTCTTGCTCTATCTTCCTTCAAAGCTGCCAGCACAAGCTCTGAGGATGATCCTGGCTATGAAGACAGATCCGGCGGAGCTATGCAGGAGGGATGGGGAGGGCTCTGGGCATCTAGGCTTGACAGGAGCTCTGGAAAATGTATTTCTGATCCCTGAGCATCAGCTGCAAGGGAACAGCGAGCCTGCGTCTGCCCTGCCACAGCCTCCCAGCCTTGGCACCTTCCAGGATTCTGTATGGTGTGGATGTATCATGAGTGACAGGTTGCTAACAGGCTATGAAGAGGAGCCAGGATGTTTGGGGGAGCATCCTTACCTCTGATGCTGGTGTCAGGGAAAATGATTGCACCTTGATTTCGTGTCTCCAGCTGGAACAGAGTCCCTGGTGGAACTGCCCTTGCTTGGCCTGGTGGCCGAATGGCTTCCAAGGCTCCCAAGGTCTGGCAGATGTTCCTTACTGCTCACTGCCACTTCCTCTTCCTCCTCAGGCAAGACATAGGGACCAGGAATGGACCCTATGGGTCCAGCATCTCCCTCTCCTCCTTACTCCCTCACCAGCACATTGGCCTGGATCCTCACATTCAATGTCAAAGTTCACTCAAAAACAGACAGTCCATTTTAGGAGCCTCCCTTTGGTTCCTGGAAGAGCAACCTCCCGAGTAAGCATCTAGCACAATCCAGCATCCTGGTATCTTGCCTTGCTTCATCCCCACAGTGATCTTTACAGAAGGGGGGCATTATGTAGGCACAGGTAGCTACTGTGTTTATTTCTCATCTTATCAACAAGGAAACTGAGGCTCAGAATGGTCATATTTCTCAATTAAAGTCAAACCACCCCAAATTTTAGAGGTTTACAACAGTCATTGCTTATGAGCTTGTGATTCTTGGCTTGGCCAAGAACGTACCATATCAATTTACCACGACAGGCAATGGGCTGAGTAGGGACTCAGACCACCAACTCCTAATCCCACACCCCCTCCCCAAACCTCCCTTCTTATACTTAAAGATGAATCTCCCCTCGGTGGAAAGGGGCGACCCGTGTGGCATTTCAGGTGCTTCAGAGCTTTCTACTGATGGCTGCCTCCCCCACCTGCATGTCCATCTCCCCCAAGGAATCATGGGTGCCACAACCATGGGGATTGATGTCGGCCTCCACATCAGGTTCTCGGAGTTAGCTTCTGAGTCTGAAGTGCCTGTACCCTCAAAGTTTCATTCTGCAGAACTGTTTGGGAAAAAAAAAAAAAGCCTACTCTTTGTAGTGTGCATCAAAAAAATGAACGAGAAAGGGACAGGCACTCTTGTGAGCCCAGACCCTAGAAATCCAGTCAGTTTTGTCCAGAAAGCAAGAGACACTTAGAGAAGCTTCCCTGGCTGGTGATGGTGGCTGCTATAATGCCCGGCTGAGATGCAGAGGTTTGTCACACCTTGCATGTTCCTCAAACATGTGAAAGCCCAGTGTTAGTTACATCTGAGCGGACAGCTTTGTCTGCAAGGTAGATTGGCAGGCCCAGAATCCTTCTGTGTTGTGGCTCCACCTTTCAAGGGTCCGTTGTCCTCAGCCTGGGGAAACAAACAGAGGGTGGGCACACCGGCCCAGGAAGTGGCAAGGCCACCGTAAGGGCTACTTCAGAGGAGGAATGTGGAATGTGTCTTCAGGGGAGGTGGCTTCATCCCAAGGCCAGTTCAGTGTGGGGGAAGGGCACGTTCTTGGGTCTTCTGCACAGAGAGCTACCTGCAAATCCTGCTTAGGATACTGGATGGGAATGAGGCTCAGGACCCTCACTCTGTAAACCTCAGGCCCCACGTAGCCCCCAGACAGTGGCACCACCCAGCACCAGCCCACCTTTCAGGACAGGGATCCCCAAGCATGCAGGGTGTGCAACCTCTGCAGGGATCCTGGCCCGCCCCTGCTCCCCCTGCATGGCATGGAAGACTGGACATGCCCATCCTTTGAAGGTCTTTCCAGACATGCAGCACTGACCTCCAGCACCAGACAGCTCTGCAGAAGTAAAGCCCTGGGTCCCCTGACCCAGAGAGGCCACAGGATGGAGGGCCAGGACACACCCAAACACCTTGATGCTGCTTCTCCTTCCTCCCTCCACCGGGTCCTTGTCTTCCTCATCTTCCTTGTCGCTCTGCGTTTCTCATTTTCTGGCCACCGTTTCCCCTCACACATTTCCCCAAAATATCAAGTGCCATATGGAAAGCCTGGAAACAGAGTCCCTGTTGAGTAGCCCTCCAACTGCAGCTTGCTGCTTCCCTGGCTGGGCGGCTCGGCCTCCTCCCCGCTCAAAACAGATGTGCTCCAGCACCCAGGCCCCTTCTCACCCACTTGTTTTCCCAGCAGAGAATTCTGGCTGGACTGGGCATGAGAAGCACATGGTCAAAATAAGAACTGGGGCCAGGGGCGGGGGGCTTGCAATCATGGTCTTTGTTCACTAGAGGGTTTTTTTTTCTATTACTTAAGTAATAATTGTGTATTATATTTTCAAAATATGGAGAGGTAGGTCACAGCATGGAAGCAAATTTTAACTATGATCCTGCAGTTAACATTTTGATGGATTTCATCACAAGGGGCTTTGTTTTAACTTACTTGAAGTCACAATGCTGGCAGATTTTTGTAACATTTCTCATGTAATATTGTGCTATACACACGTTGTTGGCTGTTGTCTCCTCTCTGGAAGCTCTGGTTTGAGTGTTTTCCTGGTGCTCCCTGTGGTGGGCTCTGTGACTCGGCCACACTGGCCTGGGTTTGGTGGGGAGCACAGAGGCCTCCAATAGAAAGTTCTGAATGCAGGGGATTGGGGATGGGATGTCTGCAGCTGAGGAAGAATGGTCTGGAAGGTGGGTGGTTTGCGAGGGCTTACTGGGAAGACTCCACTAATGTCACATGTGCCACCTGCCCACACTTCTGCTGGGGACAGTCTCCTCTGGCCCCCAGGCCTTCTGCATCTGCTAGCCCAGGGCCATCCAGGAAATGCAGCTCTGGGTCCCCTTCATGGTGTAAAGGAGCATGAACAGGGTATTAACCACAGAACCCCCAGCCCTGCTTAGTCCTCCACAATGGGACTCTTGGCCTGTTCCCCCTTTCAGTGAACCCATAGGGCTTCCTAGGGCCCTCATCTCCCAGTCCAATTTTTAAAATTGGACTCCTTGCTGGCTTCAAGGCTTACACACCCTCTTCCCACCAGGAGCCCCAAGACTCTGCTGCCTGCTTTCTCTGGTTCTCAGGGGTCTTATCCTCTCGCTTCTGGTCTAAGTGGACACGTGGCAGATAGGTTCCCAGACGCCTGGTTCAGACAGCGTGCTCTACCCCAGCTCCCAAGTCCATAGGAGACCTCCCAGGAGGGACACTCTCAGACAACAGGCAGCACAAGAGACACTAGCACTCATTTCTGGGACACCGTGATCCGAGCTGCAAATATGTGGAGTCCTGCAGAGAAACAAGCTCCCACCGAGAATTGCTGCTCCATGGTTGAGCCCAACAGCTCACAGAGAAGCAGTCTGGAAAGTGGGAAGAGAGTTCAGAAGTGGGGGAAGAGGGAGAGCCGGCCAGTGGTCGGGGCAAGCCTGTCTCTCCCACCCCCAGCCCCCATCACCCATCACCCATGCAGGTACTTACAGCAGGGCTCATCCTCCTGCTAGATGCAAAGGGCACAACACCATGATCCCCACTTTCACAGGCTTGCTGTGCTCTGGAATCACATCCAAACTCAGGACTGTAAGGCTCTGCAGCCAGCCCAGTTCTGCTTGTCCTGTTCACCACTTTGCTCCCAAGACCTCAGAGTGCCCTGCTCGGGAAACACTTATGAAAAGCAAGGATGAATCTGTTTTCCCTGGGGAAACAGGCAGCACCAGCCACGTTGTTGGATCTAAAACATAAAAAGGTAGAAGAAGAGTTTGGGACTTTTCTTCTTAGATCAAACCCAGATGGCCCAAGGGTTGACAAAATGACTTTGCCACTTGATGGTTGAATTGTGTCCCTCATGCATGTTGGAGTCCTAAGCCCCAGCACTTTGGGATGTGGGACCTGATTTGGAAATAGTGTCATTACGGGTGCAGTTCATTAAGGTGAAGTCATGACTGTGGGGTCTACTCAGTGTGACCGGTGTTCCTATAAAAAGGGGAAATTTGGACACAGACAAACACACAGGGAGAATGCTGTGTGAAGATGTTTCTGCAAACCAAGCATCGCCCACGATCCAGCAGGTGCTAGGAGAATGTCATGAGACTCTTCCTCAGGAGGAATCCACCCCGGAGACACCTTGCTCTCAAACGTCTGGCCTCCAGAACCATGAGCAACAACTTCTCCTGGTTAAGCCCCCAGGCTGTGACACTTCACTAAGCAGCTCCAGGAAGCCAGCAGGACCTCACTGGTCCCCAGCACACAGGATGGTCAGGCTGCAGCAGATGGCGGCCTCCATCAGACCAGGGGTGCCTCTGCTCTGGGTCCACAGACAGGACTGGTCCATGTGTCCTGATGGGGCCTGGAGACAGCTGAGGGTCCTTCTGAGGTACCAGATGGATGCAGGCCCTCCAACCCCACCTGCCCCTGCCCCCTCCAGAAACTGCATTCACAGCTCAGCCTTCCCAGGGTTGCCCCTCACGTGCCGCTCCCGCCAGGCAGCCCACGTGGTGCTCAGAAGCAGTCTGAGCTATGGGGGCAGGGGCTTGGTCTCTGGGGCGAAGCAGGACTTGGCCAGGTGTCCGGCCCAGGGATTTATGTCAGATCTCAGATGTTTCCATTGATCCACGTTATCTGTGCTGTGCAGAGATGGGGCTGCCTCCCAGGCCTTGGACAGAGCTACTGATTCCTGTAAACTTGCCCGCTTTCCACACAAACCTCTTAGGCAGTACCCACCCCTGGCATCCCTGACGCCTGTGTGGAAGCTGGCTGCCTCACAGATGTGGGCTTTCACCCTTGCTGGAAGTGACCATCTAGCTCTGCTGAGGCTTCGTTTCAGGGCATAAGTCCATTCCAAAACACAGTGGCCACGTATGTAAATGGGGGATTTACATACGAGGTGAGGTGAGAACATAATGGGACACTTAAGACCATGAGGGGTGGACACAAGATGAAACAAGGGTTCCCCAGCTGGAGGGATGGGCTGTGGCAGCCGTGCCAGAGGCTGTGAGGTTCCTCTCCAAGAGGGCTGAACAGAGTCCTACTCAGGGGCAAGCGTCTGGACAGGATGACCACATGTCACCAGGATTTTCTGAGCCCTTGGCTGTTATTCCTTCCAATTTCACATGACACCAGCTTCTCACATGGGCCAAAGATCAGGAGATATGAATGAGTTTAAACTCGAGCAGCACTAAAACCATGACAAGTGTTCAGGGAGCATACTACACGGTTGGCTTATGACAACATGAGTCCTCCCTGCTGGAGGGTCAGCTCAAGTACCACCCGTGCAAACCCTCCTGGTTGCCTGCCAGCAGTGCCTTCACTTCCCCCCATGCCCTGCCCCCTACAGGTCCCCCTCCAACTCCACCACTATACTCCGGGGCGACAGAATGATGAACATAACCAGGACACGAATCATTATGTTCAGTTCTTCAACAAACATCAGCTGAGGGCCTGATGAACACAAGCCTCCTCAGAAGCCCGGAGATGTGGCAGTGGATGGGACAGTCACACAGCCTGCTGTTCTATAGTTGACATTCTAGGAACAGAAGTCATAGTGACAGCAGCTGGCCTTTATGGAGCACTCAGCACGTGCTAGGCATCATACTCGTAAGCACCTTACGTATTTCTCTCAGTTGAGACCACCCTGTGGTGGCAAGGGCTGCTCAACCAATGAGGACGCTGACAGAAAGGTTAGGAGATTGGCCCAAGGTCTCACACCAGGGATAGCTGGGGAGAGAGAAAGGCAGGAGGCCCGCTACCAGTGCTAACACTCAGAAGAGGGGTCACATCATTCTCCATGTGGCCTCCTCCAGGTCTTCACAGAGAGGCACCTGGGGCCTACCTATGGAGTACCCAGCAGCCCCCACTCCTGTTGTAGTTGGGGGTCAGTGTCAAGAGCTAGCACAGCCCCTTACGAGGGGAGACAGTGGGCAGCCCAGGAGCAGGGCAAGTGTGGAAGCCAGGCTGCAGACCCGGAGGAAGCTGGCTGGCATTCGGGCTGAGCCAGAGAGCCATGCTCCGTCAGCACCTGTGTGCCTCCTCTGAGGAGCTTATACAGACATTTGGGTTGATAAACCTGAGAAATCTCTAGAAAGCATCTAATTAATGCATTTTCCCAAGTAGAATGTTTCAGTAATTGCTGTTCAAGCAACAGAAAAGTTGAGAAGGCTTTTATTGCCAGCGCTGCAGGGACAACTAGAGATCCACACGGCTGCTTCTCCCAGGCGCTGGCTCTCTCGCGCTCAACCTATTGACATCCATTAACATTCTTCCAGCTATAAAAAAAAAATGCATCTTATTCCTACACTCTCCGTAGGCAGGAAGCTGGGCCTTGAGTAATTGCCCACAGTCATTGTAATGGAAAGTAGCAGAAATCGCAATGAGTCACAGGGTGGTGGAAAGGCAACTGTTTAGTGACGATAATTCTGTAAGGATAATGTCATTAATGGAAGTGAGAGACAGTGTTTGTGCCCGTGAACACTGTGCATGGATATATAAATATCCATGGACACACGTCCAGTGTTTAAAAGCAGCTGTGTGTGTAAGTAGGTATGCATGTGTCTGCCTTTTTAATGAATGCCCAAGTGCTGAATGGCAAAGCACCATTCAGAAGTGATTTGTGATAATCACACGGGGGAGAGATCCTGCAGGTGAAAGGAGATGGGAACAAGAATGTTTCAAGCGTAGAAGTAAAAAGCTTCTATTTGATTTAAGGCCACAAAGGATTCAAAAGACATCAAGGCATTGACACACTTAATAGCTTTCACCAAAGGAAGAGCTGCCCTGCTCCGGAATTTAGCACACGAAACGAGCCAAGCGCAAATCCACACACCTGGAAAAGGTCATCACTGGACGACACTGGGCGCCAGCCAGGCCCCAGGAGGATCCCCAGTGCTGCTCTGGGCTGTTGAGGATTCCCCATTCAGGGTGAGATCTTCAGCTTCTGGACCATAGGAGGCCTCTGCCTTGCAAAATGAACACATTGGGCTGCGCACATTGAATGAAGGTGGCTGCTCTGGGCTGCCACATCCGAGACCTGGGGATTACGACTCCACTTGGACATTTTGGATGAAACCCTCGTCCACTTGGACAGCTCCTCCCCATCCCCACCGCTGTGCCCACCTTCCCGACACAACCCATCACGCCTGTGTAATGAAGCCTCCATAAAATCCCAAAAGGAGGGGGTTCAGAGAGCTTCCAGGTTGGGGAACCAGAACGCTTCCATGTGCCACTGTGCCAGGACCCAAACTCCACAAGGACAGAAACTTCTTCATTCAAGACTTTGCCCTCAGCGTCTCTTCATCCAGCTTTTGATTCCTATCCTTTAATAGCTTTTCTAATAAACCACTCATCTCATGAGTAACCTGGTTTCCTGAGTCCTCCGAGGCACTCTAGCAAAGGAGGGCGTGGGAACTTGTGATTTATAATCAGTTGGTCAGAAGTTCAAGGGGAGGACAGTTGTGTGGGGCTGAGCCCCCCCAAGCCCCTCACCTGTGTGGTCTGACACAGTCTCCAGGTAGATGGTTGTAGGACTCCCAGCTGGTGTCTCAGAATTGAATGGTTGTGAGGGGAACGCCCCCTCCCAGCCTGACACACACTAAAACTGGTGACCCTAGTGACAGTCACAGCCCCAGGGTACCACCTCCCCTTCCCAGCAAGCACATGTGCTTCCCCACATCCGTACTGGGCTGCAGAGCTCTTTCCAGTGGCAGCGGGAAAAGCAAAACTTTTAAGGGGGAGAAACGAGAGATAACAAAAACAGATTAACAATTTGCAAAGTATCCTAAGGAAAAATGTCCTATTAAGAAAAAAATGATGAGCACATGCAATTGAAAAAAATATGGCTGGAGAGAAGAATGGAATCTATCTCACTTGAAATTACAGTATTGTCCCGTCCCAAACTAATAGGCTCTGTTCCCTGACAATACACTGAAGATATCGTTTATTAAAGCCCATTATGCTGCCGGCCCGAGTCAGTCACATCTCAAACATTGCCACATTTATGAAAGACAGTTACAGTCATTTGCAAGATAATTACCATTTTAATCTCAAACCAGCCTGTAGGAGCAAATTGCTTTATAAGTAACCAGGTTTCCAGTGTGTCATAATGGTATGCTGTTCCAGCTCCGAAACAACTGGGCTTGTTTGGCACTGGGGTGCGGGGTGGGGGTGGGCTGCCTGGTGGGCCGGGGCAGCCCCCTGCTCGGCGCCTGAGGGCGGACATGGGGAGCACGAGCCTCCATCTGCCAGACTCATCGCTGTCAGTAACAGAGAAAGAGGAGGGGGGAGGGAGAGAGAGAAATAGAGGAAGGAAAAGAGACAGAGGGAGAGAGGATGAGGGAGACACCTAGAGAGCCCAAGGCGCAGGACGCAGATATGACTGTCCTGCTGGGACGCTGGCCAGGAAAGGGGGTCGGGGTAGGAAAGGGCCGTCTCCAGAGGCAGCGAGACCCGTGGGGATCCAGCAGGGACTCTGGCATCAAAATAAGGGGCCAGCTCTTTAACTTTAGCTTCACATGCAGGACCGTCCCTAGAAACAGGGAAGACCCGACTAAAGCTGATGCAGTTAGTGGGAGCCATGAGGAGTCCGTTTGAGAAAGGAAGACACGATCTGGAAATCGGAAAGCAGAAGCTGGGGAAGCATCTCGAAGGGGAGTGGGTGCAGTGGGTGCTCCCGGCTGTGGGCGCCTCTGGCAGCACTCCGCCTCCGGAATCTCCGGTGTGACCTCCGCTAACAGGGCACCTGCCACGGGGCAGGCAGAGGGATGCCGCACAACTGAATCCCTGTGACTGGTCACACTGTCGTGAACAAGAGCTGGAATCCTGTCCCCTTCCGGTTGGGAGACAAGTGACACCACTGGGGTCCAACTCCTCAACCTTCACTTTAACTTCCTCCGAAATGTTCCCACAAGATACGCATGGAGCCTGGGTCACCTTCACCTAATGGAATCTGAATTATCTGAATGAGGATACAGAGACCAGAGCCTGGGAAGGAGGGAGGAGGAGCCTGTAAGGGAAGGGGAGGAGGCGCCAGTGCAGTGGGGGGGAGAAGGGGGAGAATGTTCTAGAGAGGACCAGCCAGGAAGCTGGGGCAGGAAAGCAGACCCCGGGCATGTCCGCGTGGTGCCCGGGCACCGTGGGGCAGAGGTGGAAAGTCAAATCCAGATCAGCTAGAGATTGCATAGGAAGCAAGGAAGTGACAAGCCAGCACAGGTGGACCACCTTTCAGAGGCTCTTCTGGCACAGGGACGAGGAGTGGGCCGGCTGGGGCAGAGCCAGAGGAGAGGCAGGAGCGGATGAGCGCCACACCCTGCCTGTACCTCCGCCGCCAGCCCAGGCCTCGTCTCCTGGGGACACCAGGTCAGGACAGAGAAACGAGACAGGCAGATAACCCCATCCCAACACCGCCTGCAAACACCTGTGATCAGGAATCTCCACAGGTGCAGATTCGTCCCCCACCTCATGCCTGCTCTGGAGGTTTCCCTTTCTGTTCATGGTACCAGTTCCTTTCCAGCCAGGTAGCCTGTATTTCCTGTTCTCCTCCCCACCACCGCACCCCCACCCCTCACCTCACCTCCAGCTGTCTCAGAGCCCCCTTCTCCAGGAAACTTTCACAATCTCCCTCTCTACCTCCAGAACATTCCATGTCTACTTGACTTCCGCTCCCCAACACAGACGTGCCTGTTGATATCAGTTATCTGTTGCTGTGCAACAAACCACTTTGCTCAGAACTAGCATTGCTCATCTTGTGCTTTTCTCGAATTTTAGGAAGCTGGGAGGAACTCAGCCAGGTGGTTCCGGTTCCAGCTCCCTCGTAAGGTCCCAGCGAGGCTGCATCATCTGAAGCTCTGGTTGGGGCTGGAGGGTCGGGCGCTGGCCGTGGGGCTCCAGTTCTCCTCCGGCTGGCCTCTTGTCCTCTTCTCCAAGTGGCTCCTCTGGAAGGATAAGCTGCATCTCTTCACGTGGCAGCTGGGCCCCAAGAAAGAGAAAGAGGCAGGAGACAAGAGGGCGCCCATGACCGGAGCGCTGGGTTCTATGACCAAGTTTCGGAAGGATCTGCCAAGTGTCATTGGTCACACAAACCATTGAGACGCAGGAGGGGCACACAAGAATGTGGGTACCAGGAGGCGAGGTCCTGACCCTTGGTGTCGGTGTTAGCAAAGGGGGGCCCCCTCTCCTGCTGGAGCACGTGTCTGAAACAGCAGAGGCATCTGCATTTTGCCCCCTGCGTGGGACCCAGCTGGATCTCAGCTCCAGGAGGCGCCCAAGCGAAAACACCTTGGAATGCCGCGTAAAGTTCCAGATCCGCGTGAGCCAACATCACCAAGGGTGACCGGGCCTGACACACGTTCTCAGCAACCGCTGATGTTGTCGTGGGGTGTTTATGCTCCGGTCTTTGCTCCCCAGCCTCCAAAGCTCTGCGCAGACTCACGTAGACAGCAGCTAGCAGAGAGCTTGCTGACAGGCTCAAGGTCACCGCCTGTCCTCTGGCTCGAGCATTGTTTACCCAACACAAAGAAAGCAGACACGTAGATAATGCTGTGATAATTTAGTGATAATTCAGTGCCATGTCCCTTTTGCGAAACTGCCGTCACTAGCTGCTCCGTGCGAAGGGAGACAGGAGACTCGGGCCACCTGAGAAGCCCTCTTGCCCTTGTTCTTTGTTTCATGCACCTGCCACACCCCCCAGATCCACATCGCCCGGCAGGCGGAGGCTGTCGCCAGCTTTTCACTTTTAATACAGATATGAAAGAGAATCAACGCGAGGTCACATTGAGACAATGTATCTCCCATCAGACAATTACAGGGGAACTTTTCATTCTGATTTTACAATTCAGTATAAAATTCGGAGATGATGTTTTCAGTGGCAGATCCTGACACTCCGGTGTCCCTGCCAGCAGTGTTGTTCCTGAGGCTGAGCCTTATAGGGACTCTCTGGGGTAGCTTCTTGGCAATTTTAATGCAGCAACATGTCAAATAGGAGCCTGTCCAAGGCAGCGCAGCCCCTTTCCTGCACCGTGGTGCCTTTGGAGAGGCTGAGGGGGACTCCCCAGGGTGGCTGGATTTTTTGCACAACTGCCGGCAACGTGTTCCGCTTCCCAGGAGTTCATGAACAGAGTCAGGAGGAGAGGAAAATATTTTGAAAACAGAGCAAAAAGTGGCTGATGGGAAAACGTGGAGCTGCTATAGCCCCGACCCAGCATCCACCTGCATCTTCACAAATTGATGCACAGACACGAATGGCTGATTCCTCAACTTTCCATGGTGAGGTAGTGGTTGTCTGGCCGTGAAGTCACCAAACCAGATCACCCAGCCCACAGCCCCACCTAGGCCAGCGCTGGGCAGGAGCCCACCCACACCCATACCAGGTCATGCCAGCTTCCTGAGCACCTCCACATTTATTTCCCACATGTCCACCTTGTACTTGTAAGTCCTCCGAACACCCCCTCCACCTGAGATCCTGGCAAACCATAGCTGTGGCTATAAGCTGGCCACTCCCCCTTCCACCTGCCCTAACCCCCAAATTTGCAGCCTTTGTTATTGTACTCCACCCATTTTGAACCTGCTTCTGCCCTGTGGGCATATTGCCTGGGCTTGGTTTCATCCCCCTGACTAATACCAAGGGACCCATGATCCCTGAGTGGATGTGGGGATCCGTGAAACCTTAGATATTGGACAAAGTACTTTGCATGTTGGTCTTCCTACCAGAAAAGGAAGTCTTAGAACCACCAGGTTCCCCAGGAGCCATGGACCCCAGAAGGCAGAACTGACGCCCACTGGGATCAGCCCAGTGCTCTATCTGGCTCTGTCCCTTCCCCCCCCCCCCCCATTGGTGTCTGCCCTCACTTGGATCTCTAGAGATATAAACTCAAATTGCCCTCTTGGCCAGTGTGCAGCTGATCAGTCTGCCACATGCTCCAGATACCCTGTAAGTGCACACTGCAAGCCCTCAGCAAATGAAGTCTGATAGGCCTACACTCATTCATGCAGTCAACAACTCTAAGCCCAGGTGGGGGCCAGAAAGCCTTGGTCTGCAACTTCTCCTGAACAGGAGTCCCTCCTCTGAAATGCTGTATGTCAGCCAGTCTGTCCACACCAGGATCCAAGCTAAAACCTGGCTCATCCTCATGGGACACGGGTAGGCAGACAGGTAGGGCTACCTGACCACCCAGGGCTTGGTCAAGGTTGGTCATTGCTAGAAGGCAGGGAACCTGCTTCTTTGGAGGAGCCTTGCCTCTGTCCCTTTCCCTGACCGGTAGGACTCAGCCAGGGCAGCTGCGAGTCCTGTCACCATTCATGGGGGTGGACAGTCTCAGCAGCATCTCAGGGCAGCTGCTGGGGCTCAGCAGGACACTCAGGTGGAGTGTTCCTATGCTATAAGGCATTGGGTCATCATTGTGGTGCTGATATAATCTACAGTGACCCAATGCTGAGCATCCCAGTGACAACCCACCTCCAAGTGCATTTTTCTCACACCAAAAAATAAGAAACCATTGGAGAGGAGCAAATGGCCCTCCTGCTGTCAGCAGGAGCCCCTTTTTGGACTCTAGGTCATGACAAAAGTGCAAGAGGCAGAGCCTGTGTGTGATGCTCAAGGATTTTCCTCCCCACACCCAGCTGGGATCAGGGTTGCTGATCAAATGAATGAGTGACCCCCCCAGCCTGTACCTTTGCTAAGCATTTTGGGCACTCAAAGATTATCCTGTTGATGCCCCACACTGATCCCCATTAGGTCAGCTCTATCATCGTCAACTTCCCTTGAAAAGTTGAGGGAACAGAAATGCTAAGAAACATGCCCAAGGTCACATGGGGATAGGGTTGGCAGATTTAACAAATAAAAATGCAAGAAGCCGGGCAACCCAGGTGGCTCAGCAGTTTAGCGCGGCCTTTAGTCCAGGGCCTGATCCTGGAGACCCGGGATTGAGTCCCACGTCAGGCTCCCTGCATGGAGCCTGCTTCTCCCTCTCTCTCTCTCTCTCTTTCTGTGTCTCTCATGATAAATAAATAAAATCTTTAAAAAAAATGCAAGAAGCCCAGTTAAATTGGAATTTCAGGCAAATGAACAATTTCTGTTAGTGTTAAGTCTGTCCCAAGTGCCACATGGTACATACTTACACTAAAACATTATCTGCTGTTTATCTGAAATTGCAATTTAACTCAGTTTCCTGTCTATTGACTGGCAAACCTTTATGTCAGCAAGGGGCTCGAACCCAAGTCTGAATTCAGGCTGTGAGTGTCTGAGCTCACATTCTCTCCCGTGGCATCTGCAGCTATAGGGGAACCTGCGCTGGGTGTCAGCTCCAGGGGACCCCAGGAAAGGAAGTGGACCATCCACGAGGAAGGTAGAGAACACATGATTTCCAGCTGTGAGAGTCACCATCAGAGGTGAAGAGTGAAGAGGGAGCTAGGCAGAGAGGTGAGTGTGTCAAGGGGCTCAGGGCTTGCTTGTTAGAGCCCTCATCATAATGAGGTTGGGACAAATGACCTCAGAGAAGCACCCTCTGGGTTCAGGTCTGAGTTTGGAAGGGGAGTTAGACTTTTGTCTACAGAGCTTAACTCTGTGCCAGGAAGGCATTTGGTATGTGTGCGTGCATGTGTGTGTGTGAGTGTATATAAGTAAGTATGTCTGCATATGTGTGCAAGGACTGTTTCTTGAAAGTGCTCTGGGCAGGGCCATTGCCTAAGTGACAGTGGTCCTCGAGGACAGGTGACTGGCCAGAGTGAGACATCCAGAGCTCGGTACTCGCGGGGCTCTAACGACTACAAGTGGAAACAAAGAAATGCAACATGTCTGAGGTCCGTCACAGCTGAGCAGTAAACCCTGCTGGACCCCATCCCCACGGGCTCCCAGCCTCATCAACTCTGTGTATCCCACCATCAGCCCTCTTTTATAGGAAGTGTGCAGTACTGCTCTGTGTTGAGAAAACAGGCCCTTTAATAGCTGCCCTAATAAAAAATGACTTCCACCTCCCCAGCTCTTCGGGAATGAAATTAGTCCTATTACATTTTTCTCTCCTGTTAAATTCTCAGAGTCCACTATCTGCCCATCAGCAGAGACTCGGTGTGTTTAAAAACGTCCAATTAATCAAGGGACTATAAGAGTTGCCTGCACATTCCAGAGTTCCCGATTGTCGCTGACTGGGTAATTTAAAAAAAGGTTTAAAAAATTGACTGCACTTTGGGAACATTCTGACCTGAGGAAAGATTCAGAGGATGTGCACCAGGTGTTCCGTGCATCTGTCAGGAAGAGAACTTCCAGAGCAATCCGGTGCTCTCCCAACTCTGTTTAGCGAGCACTGCAGCAGTAACCACTCACTCCCACTGCCCCAGAGAGGACTCGGCACAGTCCTGCCACATTTGCTGGGCGTTCGCCCCCTTGCAAAGCATGCGGGGGGCTTAATGAGATGGACACAGGGTCAGAGTCTACCCCGAGCTGCGGGCGATGCGCAGCCAAGTGATTGTACAGGGACTTGCAGCTCGAGTGGACAACTTCGAGCCAAGTGAAAAGCCCACCTCTTCCAGACTGTTGCTCCAGCTTGCTCCAACCATCCCCTGATCCCACCAAACCCCTCTGACAACCATCACCTCTTTTTGGAACAAAGACATTTCTAATCTACCAAACAAATCACTAAAGGCAGAAACAAGCTTCTTGTATTCGGTTTTCCCAAAGACCAGCTTTATTTTATCTCAAGGGTTTATCCCCCTCAGCCCACCCTTCAGCACCTACTCAGGTTATTGATCTTACATCTTCTGTCCCTTAGTGTAAGCTCCAGGAGGGCAGGGACCTTGGTATTTTAATTCCCAATGTGACAGGAGTTTTGCATGACAAGCACTCAGTAAATCATGCTTGGGCCAGTGACTTATCATCAGCCTTTAGTGAACTCATCTGCTTATTCTTATTCTTTCATTCATTCATCCCTTCACTTATTCAACCTGAACTCACAGCCAGACAATGTCCTTGTTGCAGACAGCCTTGTTCCCTGTGTTGTAGGCTGCACAACAAAGGGAAGCTTCACATACAAGGTGGCCTGGAGCACTTAGGCAGGTCTGAGTGGAGGTGACAGGGATCCCAGATAGACTGCACCCTGACTCCCAAATGATCATTTCCTTTTAAGAAGAGGAAGTGATAATCCAGCCTATTGCATAATGTTCTGTGCTCACCAAGGTGGGCATTGCACAAAAAACGGGAAGGAATTTCCTGCAGGAAGGACCAGAGATCATTTAATACAGCCCCAGACCACAGAGAAGAAAACCAAGGCCCGCAGAGGCCGCAACCTGCTTCAACCTCAGCTCACAGTGACAGTTAGGGGCAGGTCCACACCAAGACTCAGCTCCCATGGTCTTCCTCCCTTGGCATCAATTACTGAACCTCCCCCACGTTACCCCAAAAGAGCCGTCAGGATGGATGTGCTGAGGGAAGAGCTCCGATGTGCATGGGCCCTCAGAGGAGAAAGTGAGCATCAGCTGATGAATAAAGAGACACGCCCAGGGGAGTATCCCACGGGGGAGCGGGTGGGGAGAAAGAGGAGTAGGAGGAGGGCCAGAGTGCTGCACCCTGTTATTGCCTGAATTGGATGCAGCTGTGGATACCGGATACCCGGAATCTATCACATGGTCCTGGCTTTGAGAGAGTCACCCCGCAAGATCCCTGCAATAAAGCAAGAAATGCGTGTCTGTCCAACAAGGACAGGAATCCAACTGGTGAGGGGTCTGACACCGGCAACCACGGTTCTCCCGAAATGAGGAGGCAGCAAAGGGCTGCTGCTGGGAGCCCCAGCCTCCTGCTGCAGAGAAAGTGATCCTCTCCCGCCTGCCGCGACTCCCTCACTGTCTACGGTAAATCCTGAGAATGAGACCCTGGTGGACCCAAGGCAGATACAGACATATCCGCCTGGAAGTCAGCCAGCTTCTCCCCATGGCTGCTGCTTTCGTAGATTTTAACTCCAGCTCCGATCTCACCAAGAATCTGTTTGCCTCGTGAACAGCTCAATCTCGTATAAAGAGAAATCAGACATTGTCCACCCTGGCTTCCCCAAGGAGTGGCCTGGTCAGGCGCGCAACACAAAGGACGTTCCAGTAACCTTTGGGGTTCCTACAGTTTTCAGGTCCTCCCCACCCCTCCCTCGTCTGCCCTGTGGAGGGTGATAGCCCCGGCTCCCCAGACCCCTGCCTGGGATCTGTGCCCGTCCCAGCAGAAACAGCCCAACCTTCCCCATCAAACTGCCAGAGCCTTGGTGCATGCAGATCCCACAGGCATAAAAAGCCCTTCCCTCCTCTCCTGGATGCAGGCAGGACGCCCACCCTGGGCAAGTGGACATCAGGCAAATGCTCAGATTTCTCAGCTCCCCGAACATTGTTAAGCATACACAGGTAGCCCTGCTCTAACATACTCCCTCCCTGCTCTCTGGATGCTCCCTCCCTGCCCTTGAGTGCTCCCTCCCTGCTCTCTGGATGCTCTCTCCTGCCCTCCAAGTGCTCTCCCAGTTTCATCAACACCCCAGCTCCACCCCTACTTCTACTTTGTAATGCATTGAATGGTGTTCCCAAAATACCATTTGTCCCTGTCCTAATCCCTAGAACCTGTTACTACAATCTTACTTGGAGAAAGGCTCTTTGCAAATACAATTAAGTTGAGATTCTTCAAGTGAGATCATCAATTATCTGAGCAGGCCCTAAATTCAATGGGAAACCCCTTATAAGAGAAAGAGGAGAGAGTCCAGGTGAAGACAGATACAGAGACTGGAGCGATGTGTCTGCAAGCCAAAGGATGCCAGGGGCCACCAGCGGCTGGAAGAGGCAGGAAAGGTCCTCCCCTAGAGCTTCCAGAGGGAGTATGGCGTTGCTGACACCTCGATTTGGGATTTCTGGCCTCTAAGCCTTGTTTCATAGTGCCGGTTTGTGGTCATTAGCTGTGGTCATTAGTTAGTGTGGCCCAAAGACACTCACCCATGCTCTATGGTTGTTCTTTGCCTTGTTGGCAGAGGCTTTCTCTGGGGAACAGTGGGTCTCCCAATGTCCTGTCTCTGCTCCCTTATGTTGCTAATGTGACCATGACTAGGTGTTCTTACATGGATCTGGTGCCTTCTAACACCTCACACCTGCCCCACCAGCTTGTTTGGCCTCATGAACTGGCCTCACATGAGGGGTTGGAGCAGCTTGGGGCATCAGACAAAGGAGTTCAGAACAGGCAAGCCACCCTGTGGACCTCACATTCCCCAACTGACCCATCAGAGAAAATAATGAGACGGTAAATAGTCCGTGTCCTGAGCCCCACCCACTTAGCAAGGCTGTCCGAGGCCAGCCGCACACCAGCACTCTCTGGGGCGGGCCCAGCTTTGTGGGGTCCCTGCAGGGAAAAGCTTTGCTGTCTTTTCCCATGAGGCCAGAGACCAAAAGAGGACCAGGAGCTCAGAAGCTGGACTCACAGAAACTTCAGAACATGCCTTTAGGGGCTCTTGGGGTCTCAAATACCAACCAGGTATGGGGAGGTGGAAGTGCTGTGGGCGGAGAAGAACCAAGGCCCAGGGTACCCTTGAGGAGCTGCCCGCACCCCACCCTTCCTTCTACTGGAGGGCTGGGCAGCTGCCCCATCATGCCATGCAGAGTCTGTTGGATGAGCACGTAAATGAGTAAAGGAATGGATGAGTTGCTGTTTTATAGGATAGGATGCTTTTCCAGTTAAATATTCTTGGCATGATCGTTACTGTTACTATTCCCTGGGGATCCCCAGGGGCGAGTTTTCTGACGGCGGGGGGTGGAGGATGGTAAAGGTAGCTTTGAGAAAAGCACCACAGCCTGGGTTCAGGCCTCCCAGGGATAAGCTCACCACAATAGCTTGGATTTCTCTGCCCTCTTGGGGTGCTTGCTTGCTGCAGACAGGAGTGGTATGAGAGGGAGTCGCCTCAACTCTGCAAGGAAGAACCTTAGCAGGTCACAGCCTTAGTAGCCTGTCCCAGGGGTCCTGCTGTGCACAGGAGAGGTGTGATCCTTCTGCCCCAAAGCTCGCGTCATAGGCTGGCAAGACCCCGGCCTTTGGAGGGTTTTCAGGAATAACTGCTGGGGGAAGGAAGACCCCACACTGAAGTAGCTGCCCCCGCAGGGCTCAGGAACCCCACATGACCACAAAGGATGGACCCCGTATGAAGTCATGTGCAGCCACCGCCAACTTGGGAGACTTCAAGACTCTGTCCCAGCACCTGCAAAGGCTTCTGCTCCCTCTCCCGATGAGTAGTGCAGCGCTCTGGATGCCCGAGCGGGAGTAGGTGCTCCCATGGCACAGGCCCGATGTGACACATGGAGGTGCCGGTCGGGGTCCGGGCTGGGCAGGCAGGCGCTGTCTGGTCTTCAGGCTGGGGCTGGGCAGGCAGACTTCCCCCACCTTTGAATACTGCCTCAGGCTCACATCAATGTCCCCCTTCTGCTGTGCTGGTTCTTTCTTTGCTGGACAAAATCATCCAAATTTTGTCCCAGCATTTCCCTGCCCCAACCCGTCACGGCCTCCAAGCTGGACAGCACCTGCTGCTCGCATACCTCTTCCTGGCTACTACCTCCCTTCCAGAAATTTGCTTTTTCATTCTCCCAGGAGCCTCTTGAATCTCTGCTTTCAGAGATTCTGGTTACTGCCAGGCCAGTAACCAAGGGGGTCATTAAAAACAAAAAAAGAAAAAAAAGAAAAAAGCAGAAAGAACAATTGCAGTTACTCCCCAAGGCCGTGGGAGGGGGTGTCCACAGATGTGCATTAACATACTAGGAAAGTGGCACAAAGCACAGCCAGCCCCGCCTGCCCTGGGGAACGCGATGGAGCTGCAGTTTTCCTGCTTCCTGCCTTGGAGGAGGGCAGATTGGAGGGAAAAGAGTAGAGCAGGAGGACAGCTCAGCATTGAACATGGAGCAGACCTCCCCTCAAGCAGGCTGCCCATCCCCTTCGCGCTCCCCTGGCAGCTCCCGGGCAGCCCGTTCTTTGGCACGTCCCGAGGCCAGCTGCCCCAGAAAGCCTTCGCCACAGCTGTGACGCTGTGATGCTGTGATGCTCGCCAGAGGCGGGACCCACACCTGCTCTCGGCCAGGGGTGGACTCGGGCGCCTCTGGACAGCTTCTGTTGGCTCATCACACACAGACGCCTCCCACGTTTGGTTTGAGGCGCCCCACGTGTTTCTTCTGAGCCCCCTCATCCCCAGGGCACACTCATCTCGTGCCGACGTCCTCGTATAGAGAGATGCACTCAGCCTTTGTCTGTCCAGGACTTTGATTTGGTTGTGATTTCAACCCTGCAGAAAAGTCACAGAAAACCTTGCAGAAAAGATGGTGCAAGGAACCCCCACGGGCCCATCGCCCAGATTCACGCAGGCTTATCCTTGGGCCCAGCTGCCTTGTTACCACCCCTCCTCCCTCCATCTTTCCTAAGGAGAAAAGGCGTTCTTCTACAGAGCCACAGCCACTTACCCAAATCAAGAAATTTAGCCTTGGCCCACGGCATATACTCACATCTCGGTCACACCGGGGTACTTCACAGCCTCCATCCCCGTGGCCCAGGCCCATACCTTCTCACTGCCTCGCTGTCTCCTCAGGCTTCTTCACTCTCAGATCATTCCCTCCACTTCTTTCTCCTTGACCTTGACATTTCTGGAGAGCAAAGGTGGTTACTTTGGGAATGACGCTCTGGCTGGTGCTTTTACCACAGGATCCAGGCTCCCCTTTCCATCAGGGATGGGCAGGCGAGGCTGCATCCCCGTCACTGCATCCCCCCTCATTGCATCCCCCTTGATGTATCTCCCTCACTGCAACCCCTCACAGTATCCCCCTCACTGCATCCCCTCACTGCATCCCTCTCACTGCATCCCCCTTGCTACATCCCCTCACTGCATCCCCCTTGATGCATCCCTTTGCTGCATCCCCCACTGTCCCAGGGCAGGAGGCATCCAATGTTCCACACTGGGATGAATCTTTGACCTCCCTGGGAAGGCATATCCACCAGGTCTCTCCACTGTCAAATTACCTTTTCCTTCCACAATTAAGGAATTTGCAGGGAGATACTTTGATTCTTTGTATCCAGACTTTCACCCCCTGGTTTCAGCACCAGCCACTGGGCTTTCTGAATCTTTTCTCAGGGAGGATTCTGATGTGAGGAGCACCTACCCTTCTCCTTGGTTTATTTACTTCCCTGGATCAGTATGGATTCATTGTTTTTATTTTATTCAATGGACTATAATCCATCTCTAGTGTTACTTATGTTGATGTCCAGATTGTCTGAGACTGGTCCAGCAGCAGCCTTGTGAGTTGGACCCATGTGCCTCCACAGCATATCCGCCTTGGAGCACTTCCATCCTTTCAGATTTGCTCTGTGTTTTCCCCACCTTAGACCTGAGAGAAAGTTTCTCTCCAAGGAGTCCTGGTTCCCTTGGATAAAGAATGTACTGGAAACAGGACCTGAGTGCCAAGGATGGCGCGATCACTGAAACGGGGGTGCCCTCACATCACAGCCCTCCCAGGGCACAGAGCTGAGAGATGATAGATAGATAGATAGATGATAGACGAGTCACAGGATGAATGTAAATATACTCATATTAATCTGTATGATATTAATATAGAGATACATGCATATCCTTTATGCACGTGTATAAAGCTATGTATGTATAGTATACGTATATGTATTCGTTGCTAATGACATACACATATGCACAGAAATGCATTTCCACTGATTTCTCCAATCCCAATCCACAAGGTACATTTTAATCTCCCTCCTCTCTGCGTTTGTTAACTCTCTTTCCCATCAATGAGAGACTGAGCTCCCATTTTTCTTGATATACTTACTCAACTGCTCATGATTAGAATAAAACACTTTAGACATTAGAAAACACTTTGGCAACTGCTAACCCGTGCCAGCGTAACAAGCAAACCTGCCAGCTATGGCTTAATACACGTTCACAAGTTTGGTTATTTTTAGCCAAAATGTGCACGCGGTGCCGGAGTCACACAGATCTTGTATGAGCCATTTCACAGGTTCTGGCAAATGCCTATGTCTGTGCAACACACACCCCTCCCAAGATACGGAATGCATCATTTAAGCCCCAAAACACTGTTTGAAATCACAATGATGAACATGTGGTACACACATTTTGTCTAATATTTTACTATTTCCTCAGGGTAGACTCCCAGAAGCAAAATGAATTGCTCAAAAAATACAAACTTACAGAAAACCCTTTAAATTGCTCCCACTAAGGAGCACATCAGGATTACCCATCACTCTCTGACTTTCTTTTTTTTTTTTTTTAAGATTTTATTTATTTATTCATGGGAGACAAAGAGAGAGGGGGGCAGAGACACAGGCAGAGGAAGAAGCAGGCTCCATGCAGGGAGCCCGACGTGGGACTCGATCCCGGGTCTCCAGGATCAGGCCCTGGGCCGAAGGTGGCACTAAACCGCTCAGGCACCCGGGCTGCCCACCCCGACTTTCACCAAGATTCGGAATGGTCACATAAAAGAAAAAGCATGGACAATTTTGACACAGTTGTCTCGGAGTACAATGTGTTTAAGAAAGTGTTCCAATCGGGATCCCTGGGTAGCGCAGCGGTTTAGTGCCTGCCTTTGGCCCAGGGCGCGATCCTGGAGATCCGGGATCGAGTCCTACGTCGGGCTCCCGGTGCATGGAGCCTGCTTCTCCCTCTGCCTGTGTCTCTGCCTCTCTCTCTGTGTGTGTGACTATCATAAATAAATAAAAATTAAAAAAAAAAAGAAAGTGTTCCAATCAAAATGTATGCTGATGGGGATCCCTGGGTGGCGCAGCAGTTTGGCGCCTGCCTTTGGCCCAGGGCGCACGATCCTGGAGACCCGGGATCGAATCCCACGTCGGGCTCCCGGTGCATGGAGCCTGCTTCTCCCTCTGCCTGTGTCTCTGCCTGCCTCTCTCTCTCTCTCTCACTGCATGCCTATCATAAATAAATTTAAAAAAATTAAAAAAAATGTATGCTGATGGAGCTCACAAAGAAAACACACCTGAGTCACTAACCAGGAGCCCGAGGGTACGGGCAGACCATTATCCACATGGTCGGCTCTGCCCATTGGACACAACGTGGGCTTGGGTTTCCTGCCCATGACTCCCGGGAACAATGCCATGAGCACAGGTGTTATGGCTCGAGTGCCTGGGTCCTCTTCTCTGGGTCACTGAGGCCAGGCCAGGGGCACACAGGGCACATAGGGACAGAGGTCTTGACTTCCTGCCCCTGCCCTGGAAAAAGGAGACAAACGTGGAATGCATTATTCTTTGAGACCCACGAGGGATATTTTGCCTTTGGTGAAGGACACAAGCCCTGCAGATGCCCAGGGCGTGGTGTGGGGCCTGGGGACGTCAGGGCTGCTGCACACTGTCACCAGAAAGGGCCCCCGATGCCCTGCTGTCTGCTATGAACGCGGCAGCAGAGGCTGAAAGGAGGGGACAGTGCAGCGAGATACCTCCTTGTCACCGTCTTCCTGTCCAAGCTGAAGGAGGTTTGAATCCACGGATCTTCGCGGGGAAGCCTCGTGGCCTGGTGCTTCCTCCGGTTCCCTGATTATCGCTCAGCCAGCTGAGGGTCCCGCCGCAAGTCCCAGGCCAGGCTGAACTAGAAATGATTAGTTACATAATGCAATATTAAGGCCATAAATCTTCCCAGGAACAGAACCCATAAACCCTGGTTTTTATTATCCACTTACTGCACAGACCCTGGCTGTTCCTTCATTGCAGCCCAATTATCCTACAATTACTGTTATATTGTTAAGTAAATAGTGTGCCGGAAGCAGCAGTTGCAGGGCTCATAAATATATACGCAAGCACAGAGCTCAGGGAAGGAGACAGGACAAGGGCCCAGGTGGGGTTGGAACCTGGTGCTCAGAGGACACCCCCAGCCGGCCCACAGAGGAGTCCCCAGAACCCCTTCCCACCCCAACACAGGCGACTGCCCTTACACCACGTGCCGTGGGGCGCTGGCACTCCTGTGGGCATTGCCAGGGCTCCTTCCATGAGCCAGGGGGCACGTGGCCGAGACACACTCGTGGTTTCTGTTTTCCACCCGCATGCCCATGGTGGCTTTCCTCGGAACCACAGAAGCCTGGCAGCGGACCAGGGGTCCATCAGCAGAAGAACAGATGAGCAAACGGGCCTGATCCTGATGGAATACTAGTCAGCCACAAAGAGGAATGAAGTGCTGATCCTCACAACCACACACCGTGCTGGGTCATCGCAGCCAACACCAGGGTACAGACCATGTGGTCCAGTCGTGTGAAGCTCTGGGAAGGCGAACCTCACCTATGACCTTAAAAATTCTGGCCACAGGGCACCACTGGACAGACGAGGCAGAGGCAGGAGGGGACGTCGTGGGGTTCTAAATCCCGGTAGGGCTTGAGTTACACATGTGTACATATTTGCCAAAACTCAAATGGTGACTTGCGTAGCCTCTACGCCAACGGGACAGAGACTGTGGTGGCCTTGCTTTGAGAAGGTGCCCCACTCGGGCAGTGACCCTTGCCCAGAGGGCTGAGAACGTGCACGCAGGTCTCATCATCCACCCCAAAGCACAAGTGAGGGTGAGCTCTTCCCTAAAAGGACCATCACTCCAAGCTCTCCTATGCCTGCCCTGGAGTGGGATTGGAAAGAATATTCTGGAGACCCGTGAGGGTACCCCTGCTGAAGATCAATTAGAGCTTGGGCTTTGGAGACAATGCACTAAAAGTGCTCGATGCCAGAAATGCTGGGAGTCCAATCACAGCTCATTGTGTAGCAGTCATGCTTTCTGACGCATTTCCAAGTCCACCCCCTCGTCTTGTTTTCCCAGGGTGACACAGTCAGGACAAGTGACTTCGTTCCCATCGAAAGGAGAGTAACCTGCAGCTCAGAGAGGCTGAGTAAGCACAGCCCAGAGCCAAACACGGAGTTAGTGACATTGCTGAGGCAAGACCTCGGTGTCCCTGTTCTGGAACCTTCCATGCATCTTTTCTTCATAAATAAAAATAAATGGATAAATAAAAGTAAGCTCAGTGAGTTCTAAGGCAAAATGTGTTCATCGCCTCCAGGAGGCAGAATAATGTCCACATCCTGATCCCCAGAACCTGTGAATATGCCAGGTAGAGGGAAACTGAGGCAGCAGGTGGAATCAAGGTTGCCAATCAGGTGACCCTGAGGTGGGGAGATTGTCCTGAAAGATGCAGGTGGGCCCAACGTCATCGCGAGGGTCCTGCAGTGGGAAGAGAGGGACAGAAGAGTCAGAACAGAGAGACAGATTTCACCAGCCACCTGCTTGTTCTGAACCTGGGGGCAGGACCAGGAGCCGAGGATGGAGCAGCCTCCACTTGACAGATGAGCACTGGGTGTTATTCTATATGTTGGCAAATTGAACACCAATAAAAAATAAATTTATAAAAATAAAAAAAAAAAAAGAAGCTGGAGAGGCAAGGAAACAGATCCTCCCCGAAAGCCTCCAGAAGGAACGCAGCCCTGCCCACACCTCGAGCGCAGCCCACTGCCAGCCCCTCGGGACTTCTGACCTCCAAACCAGTAGGGTCACAAGCACTAAGTTCGTGGCATGCGTTAGAGCAGCTATGGAAGCTTTGAAGAGTGCTCTGGGCCCTGCTGCTCCCGGGGCTCCCTCCCCCCATGATACCCCGATCCCCACTGGGCCAGCAACCCTGACTTCCCAGACCCTAGGCCAAGAGCCGCCCTCCCCACCCACACCCCGCTCCTGCTGCCTGACACCTCCGGCCTCCGATGCCAGGAAGCTGGCTGCGCCTGAAGGGCTTTCTCCTCTCTGACCCCTGTTCTTGCGGCGAGCTGGGAACCAGGCACCCAGTCGCGTCTGTTTACAATTAATGAAATGATTACCAAGCACAGATTGCAGAAGGAGCAATATCCCTTCCTATAATAACATCTTCCAACAGGCTACTTTGCAATGCGTCTGTTTACACCCACTGTTTAAATGGAACATACGCTTTTTTTAAATTCTATTTGCATTATCTTATCGAGCGATCATTCCCTGGAACATCATAAAACAAACATTAATTAGGGCTCCAATTGGTGCAATCTCCTTAAAAGCTCTCAACCATCCCGCAGGCCATCCCATCCTCACCACTCTCATTTTAAGAAAGTTGGTAACAGCCAGTATCTCAAATGCAGACAGCGAATGCTCCCTGCTGCCTTTGGTAGAGACTATGGCACCAGAGGGGTGCGGGAGCCCACCAGCAGCCGGTGGCCCCTGGGGGCACAGTCAGTGACACCGCCAGGGCCTCACTGACTCCCAGAAGCTCCAACTGTGCCCCCCCCCCAAAACCACTGCACGATGCCCTCATAGAGAGACACTGGAAGGCGCACAAGTTTGGATGTCAGGTGCCTGGGGACTTCTCTGGCCATCTGCTTCCTTGTCAGAAGAATGATCAGGATAATCATGGGGTGAACCAGCTTGGCCCCATTTGCCCAAAATAACTGCTTTGGCCCAGAAAGCATGTTCACTTCTTGGGAATTCCTCAGTCCCAGGCACACTGGGCAGGCCAGTCACCCTAATTACACAGTACACCCCAAAAGGGAATGAGACTGTGCTTTCCCTGTCCTGGGCTGTGCCCGTGGAGGCCCATACACCCCTCCAAACTCACCGCCCTCCAAACTGGTCTGCTCACTGACCCCCGGGTGCATCAGGGTTCCTCGCCCAGAACACTCTTGTTTGCTCCCCCAGAATCTAACATGGGGCGCCCAGGCCTGCCCTCCCAACACCTTTCCCACTCTTTTCCCAAATGGTGGCCACACCACGTGGCCAAGGCTCAGGGCAGGAGCCAACTTGTGCATATCCAGGGTCCCTGGCACATGAAGAACTGGACAGGTCACCTCCCCAGCTCACTTCAGGCACTCTTCATGGCAGTTAGTGTTGACTTGGGATCATCTCTAAAGCACTCACCCTGCGCCCAAGTTGATCTCCCATAATGCTTTATGATCAGTGGGAGAGGGGAGACACCTGGTCCTACACAGGCCTCCCCACCATCCCCCAGAGTCAGACATTGCAGCTCTGGGGCAGGCCTCCTCTCTCCAGAGGATGTGGATGACAGCCATGAGCAGCCCAGGGGCCTGGATTCAGCAGCTCTGGTGATCACACTTGGTGGGGCTCCTGAGCCCAAGGCGGGAGCCAAGTCTGGAGCCCCCAGGCACCTCTTATACTCAAAGTGCAGCTTTGGACCACCCTCTGCTGGATCTCTTCTCTCTGAACCACATAGTCCTGTGAAACCAAGTCCTTTAAAATGCATATCTACTTTCTGATATTCTGTACTTTCAGAACAGCTTGGCAGTTCCGTTGATGCATTTCAGATCAGAGCAAGGGGCCTACTGTCTGCCACCTGTGTCCTCACCCCAGTTTCCACATTGCTGATGGCATCAGGGAGACATGCACTTTGTTTTCTCTTCTCCCTCTCAGGAGCTTATCCAAGTGTCCACCTGCCAACTGTCCCAGTTTGCCTGGGGACTGAGAGGTCTCCTGGGGTGCAGGATGTCAGTACTCAAACCTGGAAGATCCAGCAGAATGGGACCATGGGACTGTGTGAACCCCTTGCATAAAATGGGTTTACGGGTGGGCTTCAAATAGAAAACACATCTAAGGGGCACCGGTCCTTCATCAAGATGAGATGAGGATGTCTGAGAGCCGGTTTCCCCCATTTTCTAGAAAAAAGAACAATCCTAACAGGACTCACACACAGGAGCCCCACCTGGAGGCTGCACGGGCGAGCCTGCAGGGTCCCAGCCCCACATAGCCTCAAATCCTCTGGGGGGATCTCAGGCTCCACCAAGTTCTTAGGCTTCAGCTAAAGAAAAGCAAATCTAAAACATTCTCTTGCTCACTTAAATATTTCATCCTTTTATTCTAAATCAACACTGTGAGCATCTCCCAAGTTTACAAACACACACACACACACACACACACACACACACACAGAGCAATAAAATAGTCCAATCCTTCTAACAACATCTTCCCGCAGTGGTGAGAAAATGGCATGAAGACCACTTGAATGTCACCACCCACTTCATATCATATCTCACCTCATCAGCTGAGTTATTTTCATTGCATTATATATATTTTAAAAAGAGAGAAGCTGTCACCAGAAGGGTAATTGTCCTTGCACGTAATCCTGTCTGGATGGAGCTGAACAGCCCTCACTTCATTAAGTGCAAAGCCTCTACCTGAGAAAATCAATCGCAACCTAAATCATAAAGACGAAAATCAATCCCAATGACGCGTCCAAACCTCCATCTGCATGAGCACATCAGAGGGACACGCCCCCAGCCCTGCAAGCCCTGTACCCCCAGGAGCCGAGAGTGTGGATGTGTCCAGGGCCCTGAGGGACAGGACAGGGGCTTTTGAAAGTCTAATCAGCAACAACCACATAAAGAGAAGATTCATTTGGTGCCGGTCAGATAGAATGTGAGAGGCACAAAGTAGCATCCATGTATTCAAACATTTATTGAGCAACTATTGTGTGCCAAGCCCTAGTAAGGGCCTGGAGATTTAAGGTAAATGGTGGTGTTTCTGTTCTCCAGGGGTTTCTGGTATAGTGGGAATCATGGACACATAAACTCCTAAACTTGACCTGAGAGGACTGGGAAATTCAGAGGGTCTTCTATATACAGGGCAGAGGCAAGGGGCAATTTGAGTTGGGTCTTCAAAGATGAATAGGAGTTTGCCAGGAAAAGTGTCCTTCCTAAGAGTGTCGGGAGGGATTGAAAGATGCCACATTCTTTCTAAGATGCCTGACAAGTTTGGGTTCCCCTGAGTGAGCACAGAAGACATGATGGCTAAAATTTAATCCCCATTTCTAGACAAGTCCTCACTCATGTGGCCTGGCCCTAGGGAAGTGATGGGTCAAACTCAGAAGAAACAAGGAATATCTCTTTAATACCTCTCCCTTAAACCTAGAGTTGAAACTGAGCCAGCACCTGCTTCTTCTCTTCTGGGAGCTGCTCAATGAGCCCCCAGAGCATCGGGGGCCCCAGTGCTACCAGTGGCCTCAGTTTCTTCCCCGTTTCTCTACTCCCCTAGACTCAGTTCTTCAGGGAAGTCCATTCCATCATTGGCTCTTCCCAAAGGAGCATTCCTTAAGTGCCCAGTGCTGAGCTAGGTGCTAAGGGTGCAGACTGTCATGAACAGCTTGCAGGAGCCCCGTCATTGAGCAGGGAGAAAACACATACACCACTGGGCATGGACGAAGAACCCCTGATCCATCCTGAGGAAATCAGGGCAGGCTTCCAGGTAGAGGAGACTCCCAGGTGATTCCTGAATCTGGAATCTCCTGGGTTAAGATAGGGGATGAGCAAGGCATTCAGGGTACATTGTTTATACATAAAAAGGGTATTTCATATCTCCAGCCCCTTTCCTTGCACCTTGTCCCTGTGAGTCCTATGGCATCCCTTAGACATAAGGGGCACCATCATTTTAAGGATAAAGAAACTGGCTTAAGCAAGTCAAGTAGCTTTTCCAGACATGCTCACCTGGGGAGAGGCAGGGTCAGGGCAAAGACCTGGGCCAGATGTACCTCCTAATAGAAGAAGATGGATTAGTCAGGGACAGGAGACAAGATGACCAACACTGGCTGAGTCTTTGAGTTCTCTAGGCCAGGGGGACCGAGCATCTGGGAATCCTTTAGGGTGGGGTCCGCTCTGTCTTTGCATATACTCCAGCTGCCACCACCTGCCCACAAAAATGTGCATTGAGTCCCGACTACGCAGTGGTTCTATTTCAGGGCTCGGGGTCACAAAGAGAAACAAGTGCACCAACCAGCATGATAATTCCAGCACCAACCTCCCTAGGACTTGGTTACACAATGTGGGGTCCCTGACCTGGTACAGGCTTTAACCCGAGCCTGTTAAACCCTGCAGATCACCACACCCTGCCCCAGACCTACCAAGTCAAAATCTGTATGTTAACACCCTAAGTGACTCTTAAGCACAGCACAGTTTGCAAAGCCCTGCTCTCGGGAGGGCAGCAGACAGAGAGATGACCACACTGGAGAGTCTCTGATGCTCTTGGAACTACTCTACATTTATACTTCAATAACCAAAGGACAGGGGCAGTCCAAGTAGCTCAGCGGGTTAGCACCGTCTTTGGCCCAGGGCATGATCCTGAAGTCCCGGGGTCCAGTCCCACATCGGGCTCCCTGCAGGGAGCCTGCTTCTCCCTCTGCCTCTCTCTCTCTCTCTCTCTCTCTCTGCCTCTCATGAATAAATAAATAAAATCTTTAAAAAAATAAATAAATAACCAAAGGACAGAACCTGGTCCTCCCAGGGTCACACTGAAGAAAGGGTTAAGTGGTGCTAAAGACAGTGGGTGGGTAGGCGTCTGGATGGCAAGGGGAGGGAGTAGGAGCGGTGGGTGGAGACGGGTCCTGGGAACAAAATTTCCCAGTCCCCATTTGCATCCCAGCAGGGCTCCCACACTAGGGGCCTCTGTCACGGTGCTGTGAGCAGCCCCCGCTGCAGAGGACAGTCCACACACACTCAAGGTCAGCAGCTCCGAAGGGAAACTCGAACCAGTCTTGGGGTTCCCAAGCAGCCAAGAAGCCGCACAGGCCCACTCAACTATGTGCATGCAGTCCCCTTCTGCCCCTGCTCACGAGGCCACCGGCTCTGCGAAGGCAGGGACAGGGTTGGTTGACTGCTCTCTCCCCGCCAGGCCACCGTAGCAGGTACTTATCAAATATCTGTTGAGTAAACAAGCGGATGAAAATAGCACATGGCCGGAGATGATGTCATCACGGGAGCAAAGCAGCAGCCCTATCTACGGGCGGACCAGGTGCTGATGCGGGCGTCCTGGGGAAGATGAGGGGAGGGTGACCAGCAGGGTCACACGGGGCCACAGCGTTGAACTTGATTTCCATGTCCTGCTCTTCCTGCCAAGTGGGAAAATAAAATGCACTGTTCACTTGGCAGCAAAAGTCCTTATGGTGTGAATTGACTCAAGCCATCAAGAGGCGTAAATAGGTTAGGATGAATAATGAGTGGTCCATATCTGCATGCTGCGCTCCATCACGTCTGTGTGACCTTGTGATGAGGAGCCACTGCCTCTCTTCCCCAAGCCCTGAGCCTGCTGCTCGAGGCTCTGCTTCCCTAAGAGGCCAGCCGTGAGGGGGTGTCACCTTTGTGACCATGAGGAGGGACAGAAGCACACCAGTGAGTGTGGGTCCTCTGGTTTGCTTTATCCTGATGCGGCCGTGAGCTGGAAGCCACTCACTCTGGGGCCTTGGTCTCTCCCTGCTTGAACTGCCAGACCCGTCCCCCCGAGATGAGGACAGGAGATGATATCCCCCCTCACCCCTTTTTTCTCCCCATGGACGGATGTTCCTGGCCTCACCCTTCCTCCCATACTTTCCCTCCTCTCCAGACGAGGGGCTGTGGTTGTTGGTGAATTTTGGTTTTCCTTCTAGCTTCTTAATGCTACTGTAACAAACTATTGCTCATGTTGTGGCTCGAAACAACACACATGTCTTATCTCACCGTTCTGGAGGCCCAAGGTCCAAAACTGGGTTGGCAGGGCTGGGGAGGCTCCTGGCGAGAATTTCCCTGCTGTTTCCAGCCTCTGGCAGTGCCCACAGCCCTTGGCCCATGGCCTCATCACTCTGACCTGTGCATCTGCCTTCACATCAGCTTCTGCAGACTCGGACCCTCCTGCCTTTCCCCTGTAAGGACCCCCTTTGATGACCATGGGCCCACTGGATTGTCTCCCTGTCAAGGTCCTTGACTTCATCCCATCTGGTAAAGTCTCCTCTACCGTGTGAGGTCATGCATTCACAGGTTTCGGGGTCAGGGTGTGGGCATCTCTGGGAGCAGGCGTTAAGGAGCATAGCTGGGAGAAGGAAGTGGACATGGGTGCCCCAGCCCCACCTGCAGAAGGGGCAGGTCCAGGTCCCCTCTCCTGCACCGTGTCGTGAACTCAGACAAGGGCCTCTGGCCTGGGCATAGCCAGCTGCCTGGGGATATGAACAAGTCCATTTGGCAGCAGCTTGGTCCCCCTTCCTCCACAGCCTTGCCAGAAATGAAGATTTTTGTTTGTTTGTTTAAAGATTTTATTTATTTATTCACAAGAGACACACAGAGAGAGGCAGAGACACAGGCAGAGGGAGAAGCAGGCTCCATGTGGGGAGCCCGATGCAGGACTCAATCCCAGGACCCCAGGATCACACCCTGAGCTGAAGGCAGACGCTCAACCACTGAGCCACCCAGGCACCCCAGTGAAGATGATTTGTAAGCCTTAACCTACTTGGTTCTTGTGTTCAGCTCTGAACTCAGGGTGGGGTCTGGGAGGGAGGCCATCACCTACTGCATTTCCAGGAACGGATGAAACAGACCGAGAATGAAATCCATGAACACAGATATGGAGGAGACCCATCTGAGCAGGGGACTGAGGCCTTGGTGTCCACCGTCCCACCCCTGTGCGTCTCTGACATTGTGGGAACTCAGGTTCCATGCAGCCAGGGTTGGGGGTACAGCCTGGGCAGGCCGCGTTGGGCCTCAGGCCAGCACACACTGGAGCCCTCCCAAATCTTGACCTTGGCAGGTCACTGCAGCTTATAGAGGCTTTAACCACAGCCCAGTGGCTACTCTGTGGCCTGTGCCGTTGTCAGCAAGCACAGGGAAAGCACGGCTTGGATGGTAGAGTCTCTGGGTATACAGACCTTAAGGCATTAGGGGATGGAACTGTTTATCCCCCTGTTTTTAACTGTGCTTCTCAGCCAGGCTGGCAGGCCAGGGAAGCAGGACCGGACACTGCAGGAGCTGCTGCTTTCTACCTGTACAGAGCCGGCCTGGGGCTCCAGCGTCCAGCGCCCAGGGCCCCTCAGCACACAGAGAGGAGGCTCCCCCCTTCCTCCCTTTGTCTTCTGATCGCCTTCAAGGTGGAGAGATGGGGCTGTAAAGAGAGTCACCTGGATCCCCTGGAGTCCAGACCCACCACCCTCACAGATGGTCTCGGGTGGATGCTGGATTCTCGGTCACATAAGTTCTGATCATGTCTTTAGATTTTGGAGACCCAAGTTCCACCCACACTGGGAAGCCTGGGGAAGGTGTTGAGGGAGGCTAGGGGGCCATGAGCACCCTCCCCATAAGAGGCACAGGGTACAGGTGGCTGCAGACCCCAGGGCTGAGAAGACTGTGAGCTAAAGCTCAGGCCCAGCCCTTTCTGCCTCCAAAACCACAGTTGCTCGGGGTAAGTGGGGAGCTCTCTCAAAAACACATCCGTGCAGAAGGAAGACAAAAAGAGGTCAGATACGCAGTCCCAGGGCTCCAACAGAGGGATCCCCTCTGAGGGAAGCTGGAAACCTTAAGAAAGGTGCCAGGCAGCTGGGAAGGGGAGTGTGGGAGCTTCCAGGGCTCGCCGGTCCCAGAGGAGCAAGGAGAGTGAGAACGTCCAGCCAGGTTAGACCAGCAAGAAAGAGGAAGCAGCCCGTCTGCAGGTGCAGGGCTCCCAGTGGCAGGGGGTGGGGTGGGGGTGGGGGTTGCTGGGGGAGGAGGTGGTGCCTCAGCTCCTACCTCAGAGGATGAAGGACAGAAGGCAGTCCCTGCAAGGAGCAGGAGCCAAGACATGTTTAAACTGCAGGTGAGGCTTTGGGCCAGAGCCACCTGGGTCTCCCTTTTGGAGGACGGTGACAGCTCCAGAAAGCAGACAGGACCGATGGACAGCTCACAGGGTGGGAAAGGGGACATAACTTTCAAGGGTCCCCTCCCTAGAGATTTTGGAGAGCTGCTGTCCCTACAAGAGAAATTTAGAGGTCGAGGCTCCAGGAGGTGCCCAGAAAGCAAGCACAGCTCTGCCACTGCCTGGGTGCTGGATTCAAGTCCTGTCTCTGTCCTCTACACAGTGGGCCTCAGACCATCCCTCAGCCCATCCATAACTCAGTGTCTTCACCTGACTTGTGTTGCACGACTGATAAGAAATTAACAAGTTAGTATCTGCAGAGCAAGTGGGAGAGTGTGTGGGGGAGGAGGCCGGCAGGGTGGTGGTGGAGGCCGGCAGGGTGGTGGTGGGCAGGGGCCAGGCCCGGGAGACGGTTCTGGCTAGATCAGGGACCACGATGGGATTCTCTAAATCAGGAAGGTAGGGAGGGAAAGATTTGTGTAAACTGTGGTTTTGGCAGACTTAGGACTTATTGATTTCATATTTCTTACTACAGGAACGAATCCAGACGAAAATGTCAGGAAACAAGTGCCTGGGTTAGCAAATAAAAGGAAAATACAAGGAGGGAGGCCCCAGGAGTTGGCAAGCCCTGCCCGCCCCGAGCGTCCCAGTGTCCCATGTCGGGAGGGGAAGAGGGGATCCAGAACAGACAAAGAGCAGCAGCGGGATCTGACCTGAGGGATCGCAGGCAGCGGAGGGGGGTGCCCAGGGAGACACAGGCTGGCCATGCTGAGCCGCCTCCTGTGGACACACCTGCCTCTTCCATTAAAACAAAATAAAACTTGAGTTTCAGGTCCTCAGTCCCCCTAGCCACATTTCAGTTCTGGTGCTTCCCGTGCTGGACATGGATAGAGAATGTGTCTCTCATTCTGGAAGGGCTGGCAGGAGAGCCCTGTGGGCGCAGGCTGTACGTTCCTCCATGCTCTGTCCCCCACCTCTACCGGGGAAGGGAAACATGGTTTACAACAAAATGTGAGCCGTGGGGTCAGGGGTCGTGTCTGCTTGTTCACGGCTGCAGGACCCGACCTCAGGACACGTTTGTGCCAGGCAGAGCGATGGCCACAGAGATGGACACATCCTTCAAGAGGCCTATGGACCTGTGACCTTACCTGGCCAAAGGGCCACTGCAGATGTGATCACGTCAAGGATTTTGATGATCTTAGATGATCTGGTGGCCCAGTGTCCTCAGGATGGCATCACAGGGGAGTCTAGGGGAAGTGGAGGGGGGTCAGGAAAGTGGGAGACTGAGGACAGGGCAGGGAGGGTGGTGATGCAGGTGGCCTCTAGAAGCCGAGAGAGACCAGGGAACGGGCCGTCCCCTGAGGCCCTTGCTTCCTGAATAAGAGAGAGACAAGTTTATCCCACCATCCCATCACCTGCTTCTCTTACTAGTTCCCAGCTTGGGTGGGGGTGAATAGGGTGTGACATGATGAGCGCCCAACAGCCACAGGCATGACAGCTCACTGGGGGTGCCCAGGAAGAGGGCAGGGCTGTGGCCACATGCTTGTGTCCTTTGGAAACTCAAAGGTTGAAACCCGACCCCCAATATGATGCTGTAGGAGGCAGGGCCTCTGGGGGGTGGTTGGTGACAGGTGAGGTCCTGGGGAGGCCTCTTGCTGGCACTGGCGCCTCCAAAGAAGAGGAGCAGAGACCTCTGCTATCTCCCCACCATGTGGAGACACAGCGAAAAGGCACACCCCTACACGACAGGAAGAGGGTTTTCCCTGGGATCTGAATCCACCAGCACCCCAATCTCAGACTTCCAGCCGCCAGGACCGCCAGGACCGTGAGGAATTAACGCCTGCCATTCAAGCGCCCGGCCTGAGGCCCAAGCTGACTACAAGGAGTTAGCAATGGGTCAGGCAGGGGCTGTGTCCAACAGCGACATCGTTTTAAATACGCTGCTAAAACCTCACCGCTGGCGCGTAGGCCCCAGACAAGAGGGTTCGCTCACAGTGAGGACGCCGACCCCATCCCACTGGCAAAGGTGAGAGGCTCGTGTGGAGGTCACTGTCCTGGACAAGGCCTAGCTCTGGTGGCTTGGTTGGAACCCCTCGGACGGGGAAGACAATCATGAGTCAGGCAAGAACGCTCTCGCCGGCAGTTAGGGATGCACCTGCTTCGTGAATTACTGCAGCCCATCCACTCCCTACAGCGGCCAAGCCGAACCCAGAGACCTCCCATAATTTAACATGTGATTACATTTGGGGCCAGTGGAGTTTGGTGTTTAAATATTCCAGGCAGAAGCCTGGGCGGCCAGCACGTGCCTCCCTCTGGTCGGGCGCTCTCTGGTCACAGTGAGAGGAAGAGGGCACGGCGGCGAGTGAGTGGTGCTCTCGCACCCAGCGTGGGGCCACTTGCCCTTCCCATCAAACGCAGCAGCCAAAGGGGCTGTTCTGCCCCCGCCAGGATCCTGAGGACGTCGTGGAATTGAATTCAGGTAACCTGTGTCCCTTTGTAGGCCACGAGTCTTCCGGACTGGGTGCCTGTGCCTTTCCTGGGGGACCCTCAGTCTGCCCAGCACTCGCTCACCGGCGGCTCCGTTAGGAAAAAGCCCCCTTCAGGGGTTCTCTGCAGCTTTCAAGTGGATGGAGCTGATTCCATTTCCTGTGAACGTGACAAGTGTGGTCAGATGTGGGGTCGGGGTCAGCAGCTCCTCCAGAGCTGGGCCCGCCCCCTGTTCCCAGGCATCTCCTGAGCGCTTCTGTCCGGGGAGCGAGCTCGCACGCTGAACTCTCAAGATCTGCGCCCTAAATGAGCACCACTGCAACTCGGAGAGCCAAGTCAGCCCTCTGTGTGCCAAGCGCTCTCTCACGTCTCCACCACGGGGGCCGGGGGCTGGGCGTGAGGACGCGGGAGCTGCAAAGAGCAAATCCGCCTTGGGCTGCATCGTGTCCTCCCAAAAGTTTACGATTGAAGGCCTCAGCCCCAGTACCTCAGGAGGCCAGGACCATGGGTCCTCCTGGGGAGGAGCAAGTGTGCGCCAAGGTGGGGAGATCTGTGATGTGCAGACCACATGCCAGAGCGGAGACGACGTGCATGGACACTACTCCCCTGCAAGGCTTTGCTGCGCACAGGCCACCTCCTCACACTCCTGCGCACCCCTCCCCTCAAACGCTTGTGCTGACTCCACACCCTCCATGTGCTGGAATGAGGAGGGGGTCCTTTGGGTGATGTCTAGGTCTAGGTGAGGTGCTGGAGGGAACCTCCAGTGCCATTGGTCCCCTCGTAAAAAGAGGAAGAAACCACTGCTCACTCTTCACTCGCTGACTGTCCCCCACGTGAGAGCAAGGCGAGGAGGTGGCCGTCCATCTGTCATCCTAGGAAGCAATTTCTCACCAGACACCGAATGTGCCGACTCCTTGATCCTGGAACCTCCAGCCTCCAGAACTGTAACAAGTAGATGCCATGTGTTTATGCTCCCCAGCCCCTGGTATTGCTTCCTCAGCCAAGCCGGACCGTCTAGGAGGTAAGGGTGGCCGCGTGCTGGAGCTCCGGCCAAGTGCTGTGAGCACAAAGGGTCCACGCAGCTCGGAGGTTCTCACCCTGGACTCTCCCCTGGCTTCCCCTCCCTGCTGGGGGAATGATGACGGGGAATCAGGGACAGCCTGGCCTGTTCATTCTGGACATGCGTGGAAGAGAGAGGAAGCCGTGTGCCACGGAAGGCACTGGAGTGGGGGCCCCCTCCTTAGCAGCTTCGCCTGCACTCAGTGAACACGGCGGCCCCAGACAAACCATGAGCACTGGGTTCTCAGCTGTAAAACAGGGAGAGTGATCCACACCTGGGGGGACCGTGAGGACTAAAAGGTCTTCTCTGGGGAGCGCCCAGCACCTTGTACACACCCAATAGATGTGCAGCAGCAGCACTGCTGGCTTGCTCCCGACTCTCAGATGCACAAAGAGATTGATGCTTCTTTATTTTCTGGTACTTAGCCTGTCTTTTTTTTTTTTTTTTTAAGGTTTTATTTTTTTATTCATGAGAGACACAGAGAGAGAGGCACAAACACAGGAAGAAGCGGGCTCCACACAGGGAGCCCGACCTGGGACAGGATCCCGGGTCTCCAGGATCACACCCTGGACTGAAGGCGGCGCCAAACCGCTGGGCCTCCCAAGCTGCCCTGAGCCTGTCTTCTTAATGGGCCTCCCCCCAGGGGCTGTTGCGCTAAAGAACACAGTGAACTTTAGTGACATTAAACTCGCCCATTCACAGGGTCTGGGGCATCCTACCCTCGCACAGCTAGGCCATAGGGGCTAAGCCCCTCCCCCATCCCCTGTCCAAGATGAGGCCACAGGAGCCGTGATCTTGGTGCAGGAGAGAGGAGGGGACTTGCTTGCATTCGGGTCCAGCGGGCCTCCTGGCCTCCAGGGCCGTCATGCCCCCCCACTGACCATGGCTCACCCCACAGCTGCAGCAGCAGCCAGACCAGGGCTCTGAAACCCCGACAGACGTTTTCAGATGAATCTGGGATCGATGGTCTTCACATGGGTTGGCTCTCGCTAGTGCAGCTGCTGGTCCCTCCCAGTCAGCCTGGGGACCCGCAGGAGCCCTCCACTGCAGACGCGCCGTGTGTCCTCCTGGACTCTGAGCAGCCAGCGTCACTGGCGGCCCTCTGGGTCCCTCCATGGCACGGTTTCCGATCACCCGCCCTGCCACCCGGGCCTTTCTGGGAGCCTACAGAAGCCCTCTGTCCCTAACTGGTTTTCCCCATGACTTCTACTGGGATGTGACCACCGCGTCCAGCGCAGGCACAGAGAGGAGAAGGGAGTGTGCAAGACCATCTCCTCCAGAACCCAGTGGGGAAGAGGGTACACGCTTCTCTGCCTGCCTCATGTCCCCACCACTGACTCATCCACCCCCTCCCCACCAGGCCCCAGGGCTGGGAAGGGGCAGGCAGCCCACTCGCTTCCCATCTGCCAGCCTCAGCCTTCCCTCAGCCTGACAGCACATCAGACAGGCTCTCTCCAGACTCCAGGCCCCTTTTTTTGTAGCTTTAACTTGCAAGAACTTGCAGCTGCAAATTCCTCCTTGACCCCATGGAGATGTAAACTTCCTACAACAGGCTGGGATCGCTGGGTGGCGCAGCGGTTTGGCGCCTGCCTTTGGCCCAGGGCGCGATCCTGGAGACCCGGGATCGAATCCCACATCGGGCTCCCGGTGCATGGAGCCTGCTTCTCCCTCTGCCTGTGTCTCTGCCTCTCTCTCTCTCTCTCTCTCTCTCTGTGACTGTCATAAATAAATAAAAATTAAAAAAAAAAAAAAAACTTCCTACAACAGGGACTGTCTTTCTCAAGGACCCGGGAGCCATCCCTGGGATGTGACCTCCATCTCCCCATCTCAAACCCACTACACCCTGCTCTCTTTTTTTTTTTTTAAGATTTTTATTATTTTACTTATTCATGAGAGACTCAGAGAGAGAGGCAGAGACACAGGCAGAGAGAGAAGCAGGATCCCTAAGGGGGCCCAAGGCAGGACTCCATCCCAGAACCCCGGGATCACACCCTGAGCCGAAGACAGATGCTCAAGCACTGAGCCACCCAGGCATCCCAAACCCTGCTCTCTTATTAACAGAATCCAAATTTCATTGAAAGGAGCCCTGAGTCATCCTCCCTTGCACCTGGGGCTGGGTCAGGGGTGAGAGGGAAGCAGGATATAATTTTGGCCGCTGGGCAATAAACAGAAGCCATCAGCGGTGCTTCGGGGAAAGCCTGTGCCTTCGAGTCCTGCGGTTCTTTCAATAAGTCACTGCAAACTTGACAGTTTGAAATGACAGAACTTATTCTCTCTCACATCCTGAAGGCTGGAAGGTCCCAAATCCGCATCACTGGGCCACAGGGGAGGCGTCAGCAGGGCCCATCTCCGCTGAAGGCTCCAGGGAGGAGTCTGCTCCCTGCACCTTCCAGCAGCTGGGGCTGAGACACTGTCATCCCTGCCTCTGGGCTCCTGGTTCCTCCTCCTCTGTGAGTCAAGTCTCCCCTTCCCTGCTCTCACGCAGACACTTGTGATGGATTTGGGACCCCCTGATAGACGAGGGCATCCCCCCTGAAAGATCCTTGATCACGTCTGCAGAGACCCTATGTCCATATGAGGTAACGTTTCCAGGTCCCAGGTATGAGCACCGGATACATTTGGGGGCCATAATTTGGGGACTTTATTTAGCCAACTAGAGCTCTGAAGAGGGGACAGACTTGGGGGCAGTTCCTCTTGCTCTTTGCCCTTCTCTCCTCTCTGGCTGAAACCAGACACTATGTTATACATTGTGAGAGAAAGAAAAGAAATCTGTATTTTGTTTAGTACACGGCTCGGTGAGGTTGTCTGTGACTTTCAGCCCAATGGCATTCTGTGTGGCTCAGGCTTTTCACGCAAAGAGGGCTCAGCAACCAGAGTTCTGGGAGCAGTGGTGGCTAAGGCCAAGGCCACTTTTCTCAGCAAGGACCTACTTGAATCCCAACCCACCTACCGAGACCTGGGGCCATCCTTTGGGAAGCCCTGGATAGCGTGTGGTTTGGAACGTGCTGAGCTGGAAAGGCCAGGTCCCCTGGGAGAGGCCACTGCTTCTACAGAGTCTTTGACGGACCTCCTTGGATTGAAAGCCCTCCACCATTCCCCAGGCTTACCCGCCAGGCTGCTGAGAGCCCTCAACCATGTGCACTTTGCATAGGATTCTGATTCCCTAAGCTCATGCATGACAATACCTCCAGGCCCCTACAAGCCATCCATAGTTACATCTTCAGAAAATCATCTGCTCCAAGACCTCATACCAATGGGCTCTCTAGGATCATTGCCAGAGCACACTGAACCTGAACTCCACCCACATGTCAGGTGTCTGCTCCCCTTATCGGGCTTTTCTCCCCTTCCATGTGCCCATCTGGCTTCCTTCTGCAGCAGAAACTTTGCAAGGCTAGTTCCATAGAAGTATAGCTGATGACTTTACATGCTCAAAAATGGTATTGGTTTATTTAAACAACTTATTTATTTGCACCTACACTGTACCTTGCTCCATGCTAAGCACATTACATGGGCTACAGCCTTTAATGCTTCCCAGCCTGGAGAGGTAGGCAGGTATCATCAGCCCCATCGCCCAGGTAAGGAAATGAAGTCTCAGACTGGCTAAGTGATTTGCTTCAGTCTCCCAGGGGGGCAAGTGGCTGAGCTGGGGTTTGAGTGAGGCTGCTGGGGCTCTGAAGCACCACTCTTCACCCTTGTGCTGTTACTGGTCTGGCCAACGTGGAGTCTCCAAGGAAGGAGCTCAGAGGTCATACTTTTATTACAACAATATTAACACATTTATCGTAGGCAAGACCCACATGGAAAAATGCAAATACACAGAATGAAATCACAGTGTGCCCACTACCCACAGATAATTCGTGCAATCGTAAAATCCTTCTGATCACACGCATGCATGCATGGGCACATGTGAACGCATGCAGAGTCAGGATAAGACCATGCTACACGTGGCTCGTCATCTGCTTTCTCTTTATTTTTTTTTTAATTTATTTTTTATTGGTGTTCAATTTACTAACATACAGAATAACCCCCAGTGCCCGTCACCCATTCACTCCCACCCCCTGCCCTCCTCCCCTTCCACCACCCCTGGTTCGTTTCCCAGAGTTAGCAGTCTTTACGTTCTGTCTCCCTGATATTTCCCACACATTTCTTCCCCCTTCCCTTATATTCCCTTTCACTATTATTTATATTCCCCAAATGAATGAGAACATATAATGTTTGTCCTTCTCCGACTGGCTTACTTCACTCAGCATGATACCCTCCAGTTCCATCCACGTTGAAGCAAATGGTGGGTATTTGTCATTTCTAATAGCTGAGTAATATTCCATTGTATACATAAACCACATCTTCTTTATCCATTCATCTTTCGTTGGACACCGAGGCTCCTTCCACAGTTTGGCTATCGTGGCCATTGACAATCCAGTGAATTGGTCATGCTCATCCTTCGACATCATTAAATACTCTTTTTAGACAAAATTCTTATGGCTGGGTCACATGTCAGTTTATAGTTAGTACCATGGTTTATATGTGTTTGTTTCTTTAAAGATAATTTAGATTCTTCCAATTTTTGTTCTTGCCATTACAAACACTGCTGAATTCAAATCCTTGTACATATCAGTTACTGCTTTCTTAGAACAGATTTCTAGAAGTGAACATGACGAGTGAATGGGTTTGTGGATATGTTTTTTTAGACTCCTATCTGTTAGAGCAAAACACCTCCCCCGAAGAGGATTTATCAATCTACATTCCCCCCAGCACAGTGTGAAAGTGCTCGTTTTTCTCTCCGATGGCAGCTAGGATTTATCTCTTTGCATTGCAGTCACCAAACACGGAGCACAATGTGTCTGCACGGGAGGGCGGGGGGCTCCGTTCTCACTTACCCTGCTCAGAGACTCGCTTTTTCCATCTGCGCAGCATCTCATCAGTCGGGGGGGGGGGGGGGAACCCTCGCTATTGGAGCTTTGAAAGCTGCCTGGTCCTGCGTGCTCCCACCTCTCCTCCTGGCTCCCATTCGTCATACACTGGATCTGCTCCTCCTTCTGCCTGGGTCTCGAAGCTTCTCTTTCTTGGGTGGCTTCCCCAAATCATTAATTCTAGTTGACTGTCAATGTACCCATTTGGTTTTATTTTATTTCATTTCATTTTACTTATTTTCTGTGGTTCTGTTTCCTTCTGCGGAAGCACCCTCCCCACGCCCACTGTGTTTTCCCCCAAAGTCGCATTCTTGCTTTGGACCATCTTTTCTTCCCTTTATCTCTTTAAATACTTTACACACACTTATTTTAATGTTTCCTTTGAAGTTGACCCATTTTCTGTATGTCCTGGCGTGTCATTTATCCCTCCCAAGGCTTCTGTGGAGTCTGATGGGGGACTCACATCCCAGCTCTGAGCAGCATGGGCCCCACACCTGCCAGGCCCCTCCAGCCAGCGACCCCAGGCTGCCTGGTTTCCACCTCTGGTGTCTTCTTGGCTCCTGGGACCATGGGTTTCACTTCTTGTTTTTAGTCTTAGATATCAAAGTGTGTCCATATATGTGTGTGATGTGCTTTTATGAGGCATTGTTCTATACTTCCTGCGCCGGGCACCAGCTCCCCTTGTAAATGGAAGTCTCTTCACAGAAGGGGCTCATTCAAAAATTACTTGTCAATCAACTAATAATGATGGTGACAATACAAATGATTTAATTAGTGTCTCTGAACCCCATAACCACAGTTGAGCTCGGGAGGTCTTTTGCCACACCACACTTTGGGTTCAGCTTGGGACCCAAAGAACCAAAAGTAGCAGAGGAATTTGAGAAACACTGAGGGGGTGAAATTGGCAGGGCCTGGTAAAAGATCAAATTGAGAGGTTAAGGGGAGGAAGATGACTTGTGATTTGGTCTGTGTTGGGGACTGTGCCTTTTATCTGTCCCTCCTTGCACCTGATAGATACCCAGGGGGTTCCTGCTCTGGTCCTAGCCTGGGAAGCTGGACATGCCCTCTAGGTCTCAGATAGAAGCCAAGGTCCTCCTGGCCATGCAAAGACACCCCAGAACCTTGACACCACACTGCTGGGACCTGGAACGTCAGAGGCCACAGGTAGCTGAGGCTCTCTTAACCTTCCCTATTTAACCAACTTACTGGACCAGTGGGCTGCGGAGCATGCGATTGCCTGGTGTTCACCAAATACTTTAGTGGGATGGATTCCCCTGAAGTAAACCTGTGCACTTCTGCTCCCACCAGGATTAACAGCTTAGTGTTATGGTTTGGATTGGATCTCCCAAAAAAAATATGGTGGAGTCCTAACCCATGGACCTCATGAATGTGACTTTATTTGGAAATAGGGTCTTCACAGATGTCATCAAGTTAAGAAGGGGTCATCCTCGATTAAGTTGGACCTTAACTACGACATGCCTGATGTATTTGTAAGAGAAGAAACACAGATATGCCCACAGGGAAAAGACCAGGTGACGACAGAGACAGAGTTTTGAGCGATTGCATCTGCAAACCCACGGCACCAAGAATTGCCAGTGATCCAGCAGAACCTGGAACTGGTTCTCCCCTCCCAGGCTTCCGAAAGAACCAGCCCCGCCTACATGGTGATCTCAGAACCTTGGCCTCCAGAATCCTGGAGGATAAACCATTGCAAGCTGCCCAGCATGTGGCCGATTGTTGCAGCAGCCAATTCTCCTGTGTGTCATCCCCAGACCTGCTTCTGTGGTTGCCTTTGTTATTGTAACTAAGTACTTTAGTGAAAGAGCAACACAAGCCTACCCGTTCCAGATGATAAAAGGACACCTACTCTGAAAATAGACTGTTTCAGAAAGAATAAATAAAGGTAATTTCTTAACTATGGTGCAGTTGAGTTAGGTTGGGCGAGTCAGCCATGAAAGACCTAATCACAGGAATCCAGGATCCTAACGTCATATTGTTTTAAATACGACTTCAAGTTCTCTAAACTAGAAAGCTGACTATTGCCAGTGTGGTTTACAGGGGAGACAAAAGGACAGAGGGGGTAGAGAGATTGAAATTCTAATCAGGAAGCCAGAGAAAAGGACTTTGTCTTCCACCCAAGGGTGAGCTCAATAAAATACATGTTATACATTTGTTGTTGAAAAGGAAACATCTGTGGCATACAGGTAGTGCTTTTTTGTTTTTTGTTTTGTTTTGTTTTTGCTTCTCCACTTTCCTGAACCAAATCATTCCATTGTGTCAGTATCTTTGCTGCTTGTCCTCACTCTTTCTCCAAGACTAGCTGTGCTGACAGGAAGAAAAATCCTACGAAAGGAACAGCAAAAGAACAAAGAACTTAGGGTCTTGGTATGGGCCTAGTCGGCCAGGCCTGAGACTTGCCCCGTGGCTGGCCCTCAGATCCTGTTACCCAGTGATCTGGCAATCCTGGGTGTGTATTTTCTCCCCAGCTGTGAGCACCTCAAAGGCAGGAGCCCACCACAGGCAGGCTCACTCACGTGACTGGCTCCTCAGTGCACAGCGCTTGAGAGCATAAATGTTCAGACATCTCCTCTGCTTCCTTCAGCCAGTCTTCTCTCTTGACCAGTGCCCCCCTGCACACTAAGCTGCCCTTCCACCACCAGACTTGGGTGAAAGCCGTATTACAGGGTAGCACATTGTTGCAGCAGCTGAGTCTACCATGCTTATGCCAGTTGCCTTTACTATCGTAACTAAGAAGTTTAGTTAAATAGCACATAAGCTGACCAATACGAGATGATAAAAGGGCAGATGCTCTGAGGAGGGGCTTCCAGAATCCTATGGAGAGCGGATGATGCACCTAGAGCATAGGGGAATCAGCTCTGCAGTAGAGCACTGCAGGAAGGAGAGACAAGTGAGTTTGCATCCTTTCTCCCCTTCCCAGACTGCTCCCAGGTACGGCTCACTGAGTGAGCACACCTGCCACTGGCTGTGTCTGGCCACCACTCTTTATGGAGCAGTGAAGACAAGGTAATGTATCCCACTATATGACTTTGCTTTTTTTTTTCTTGCCCTAACTCCCACTTCTCACTCTTGCCACCCTGAGCTTACAACTTCCAAAGACAATATCAGCATTTTAACACTTGCCTCAGGCTCTGCTTTCTCAATGATGTAAAGACTCTTGTAAAGGGTTTTATGGGTGCTGCAGGAGTGGACATCAGTGCCTAACTAGACCTCCAGTCCTTCCTCATGTGAGGCTTGCTCAGCCCTCCAGGAGGCTGTGAATTGAGGTCATCGTGAGAGCAAACCCAGCTATCGGGTATTAGAATGTGAAACCTGTTCAGCATGATGGGGCTGTATTTCAGATGATTCTTGAAAACCTTCCCAGGAGCCACTTGATGTAGGAAAAAACAGTAGGGTTCAAAGCCAATGGCCAAGAACGAATTCTTGAGACATCTTTGGTGCAAAAAGGTGACTTTATTTAAGCCTGGGGACAGCACCTGTGGACAGAAGGAGCTGCACTGGGATCATGAGGAGTGGCCCATTATATACTTTCAAGCTGGGAGGGGTTAGGGAGAACATAAATCTCTAGGGAATTTTGGAAGCAAGGTTCCCAGGACCTTGAGGGGACTAGTTATTGTTGGAGAAAAGTTCTTACTACCATCTAATAAAACCTGAGTCCTGAGACCCTTCAGATGTGTATCGATGGGCCATGTGCTTGAGGGATGATCACCAGCACTTATCTTAGGGGATTTAGAGATAAGGAAATTTCTAAAGGAATATGTTAAAATAGACTTAGAGGATCCTAGGGATAAGGCTAAGATTGCCTTTTGCCCTCAGCAAAGTATCAACATCGAAGCTGCTGAATCCCTGGAGGAAGGTCACTCTGCCTGTTTCAAGGACGTGTCCCTGGGCTGTAGGTAGTAAGGACACTTAATAATTTTTCTTCTGGCTTTGTTTTCCACATCACATTGAGCCCCAGAGTCTTAGGAAAAGAAGGATCTCATAAGGTCATGTTCTCCGGTTTTCATCCTTCAAACCGTCCTTCAAAATCAACATCACACAGGAAAACCAGGTATCTCCACACAGAACATCCTTCTTCCTACTGTCAGTTCACACCATTTGTGTTCGGCTCAGCCTCCCCTTATATTTAAGAACCGTGATCAGCTCTTCTGTCTGAGGAGACAGTTCTCTTGACCTGGGTATATCCGTCAGCTCAGCTGCTCTGACATAGGACCACAAACGGGGCGGCTTTGCCAGCAGACACGTATTGCTCACCGTTCCGGAGGATGGCAGTCCAAGACCAGGGTGCTGGGGGACTCAGTGTCAGGTGACAATCCTCTTCTGAGCTCACAGATGGCTGCCTTCCTGCTGCATCCTCACATGGCAGAGAGCATCAGTGGGACCTTCATCCTTCAACCTCAACTAAGCCTAATGACCTCCCCAAAGCCCCACCTTCAAAAACGATCACATTGAGGATTAGGGCTTCAACATGTAGGTCTGGGGGACACATTCAGACTGTAGCATTGGACATGAAATGATAGAGCTATTTGGTCACGGCCACCGGACAGGCCAATGCAGGCTCCCTTGCCATTGTGTCCAACACGGTCACCTTACTGTATACATGGCTTTGACCTTTACTGTCTTCATCAACTAGAGTCCTTCATCTGGGGATGACCTAGTGAGAAGCTCTCCTGGCTATGTTCAAGTTTCAAGTAAATAAGCCATTTGTTCCCTGGCCAATTCTTATCAAAGCTTGTCTGTCTTCTAAATTGGGGCTGAGTCATTTATAGAGTGTGCAGGTATTTGGATTTTAACAATGAACATCCAACCATTTTAGAATATATGATGAAAAGTCACTAATTAAATCCTCCAATGACTGATGCCAAGGCCCCAAGAATGGACCCATTCTCCAGCTCCTTGTTGGAGCAAATGCTGCATCACCTAAGGGAAGTCAGATAGACCTCAGGAACCACTGCTCACGAGGACGCATTGGGTGAATAACAAGGATGGTGCTCGCACCCATCCCCGAGTGTTCCAGCGTAGTCATCTCACCTGACAAACCTCTGGCAAGGAGGAGGCAACCACTCCCCCCACCCCAAGGATTTCAGGATTACGATGACATTCCTTTAAATCTGCGTGGGGCATACTTAAATCAAAAGTCAAGGGAATGTTTCAATAATTGACTCACAACTCTGCAGACATATCCCTAATATGGACCCAATACCAGGAAAACAAGACCTGGCAAGAGTCCTGAGGTCCAGGGTCCAACAAAAGATCAGAAGCAGTAAGCAGAACAGGGAACCTTAGCTGCAGGCTCTCTCCTTCTTCTGACCAACAGCTGCGGACACAGGGGCTTGTGCTCTCCTCAACCCCAGTGGGTGAGCATCCTCAGCCACAGGGACCCAAGCCCCAGGACACCCAGTCCACCATCCTGTTGCCAACCCCAGGGATCATCCCTGAGCATCAGTTCAATTGCCCCTTGTTACTGAAAGTCTTCGAAGCTCCTCATGGCCTAAGGAAAAGCTCAAACCCTTTTGTGTGCCTTTCTAAAGGGTCCTGTATGATCTTCCTGACCCTTCCACCATAAAAAACATTAAGAATTAAATATTACAGAGGTGTTGGCATGAAGATGAATGTATTGATTAGTATATTATGGAGAGGTAGGGCTTAAACATCCTTCCACAACCTTGCTCCCGCCAGCCTATAGCCTCACAGCCACCTAGATGCAGCCCTTCCCAGCCTCTGGGCCTCCGCTGGTACCTTCCTGCCCCCCACACTGCCTCACACCCCTTCCTGCCTACAGAGTCCTACAGAAGCTCCAGCACACATGTGACATTGCCTGGCCCTATGGGTGAAGGTCTGTGGGCAGGGGCCCTGGGGACAGGATCTGTGCGTCTTCTTGGCTTTCCATTACTGACCTCACTATAGACAAACAATGTCTTCCTGTCCAGATGATGGGTTCTTCATTCATCTACAAACACCCCCTGTGTGCCTGGCTCTGGAGGATGCAAGGAGGAAGGAGCTCATTAAAAGCTTAATCAGTGGCTGGTCTGCTCAGAAAACCAACCAGCCCTGATGTGCACGGTGAAGCAAAGAGGGTGCCTGAGGACAGAGGGGTCCCAGCGAAGGTTCTACCAAGAGCTGCTGCTTCCCTGAGTGTGTCCAGCCAAACCGCAGGACCATCTGTGTTCCTTAGAATGAAAGCTTGAATGACCTCAGACACAACCAGGAGGGGCCAGCCCAAAACTGTTCACGGTATCGGAAGTCTTCATTGGCCCCTTGATATGGGGAACTAGGCCTTTCCTTATGTTTCTTACACCTCTCCAGCTCACTCTAAGCAAATCCACTTGGTGGAACCAACTGCATTTTCTGAAATATGTGGTCATGGAGACATTCTTGCACTAACAACAATGCAGAACATGCTATGCTGAGAGTTTACAACACTAAATTAGTGACACCACTACCGCTAATAGTAACTAAATTTATTGAGCACTTACTATGTCCCAGGATTATTTGAAAGGCTTTCCTTGGGTTACTTCAGATCATGCTCATGGCCCATATACTACACATTAAAATCTCAAGGGGCTCCCACCAAAGGAATGTCCACATCCGGCAGGTGAGGGGCAGTCGGGATAATTATGAGGATCCGCTGGCTCCAGAGACAGCCCTCTGGCCTCCCTTGACCTACATCTCACAAATATCTTCCAGGATCGGAATTATCATTCCTATTTTAGAAACTGGGTGTAAGAAGGTCACACTTCAGTTTGCAACAGAGCTGGATTCAAACCCAGGATGGTTTCGCAGCCAGGCATCACTGCAATTTTGGATCTAGCAAATCCATATACTCGACTGCCAAATAATGAGATGTTATGAGGCATATGGACATACTCGGGCCTGGCCCTGCCCCTGGAAGTGAGGATGAGTCTGTCTGCCTCCAAGATGGGTGATGACAGCCCAACATCCCCGGGCCCCAAGGTCCCGCTATGAGGCTCTGCTGGCACTCAACCCACAGCAGCCCTTAGAAAACACCTTCCTGACTCTGGCTCTGCTCACATGTGTGAGATGTCACCCCTGCTCATTCTTCCTGTGGCATCCCCCAGATAGGAAGTGACAGGCAGCCACTAGGGCAGGAAGACAGCAAGGATCCCTTGGAATCGAGGTCCTGACCCCCCTGGGAGACATCTGTTTGTCTGCCCTGATTGCTTCCAGCCATTCCAAGCTGATTCAGTGAAACAAAACCAGTGCCACGAAACGTAGTTGAAGGACTTGCCTGAAAACATTAGGAGTGATGCTGATGGAAGATTTTTCACTGAGTGCTGACAATGGCATGGGGAGAGGGGACCAGAAAGTGTCATTGGCTAATCTGAATGGGTCTCAAGGGATCCTGGGCTGCCAGAAGGCAAGAGCCTCCCCCGGGACGCTCACCTCAAGGAATGAGGGAGTAGACACAGGTGTCTGGTCGCAGCTTGGACTCCAGAGGCCTGGCCCCCACCAGCCGTGTTCAGAGTCCCTCCAGCCCCTGAGCCTTAGATCCCTTCCTGCAGGGTTAGCACTGCCTCCCTCAAGGATCAACAAGCAGCGCTTGCAGTACACAGTACCGGGCCAGAACCTCCCTGGGCCAGAGCAGCTCCTCTTTGTATTAATACTCTAAATCCCCATGTAATTTAAACTCAAAGTTACTCTTAAAACAGTCAAAGAGTCCCTTTGGTTCTTAGATTATTGACACAGGATTAAATGACTGTATGCAGGCAAGACAGGGGTGAGTGTCCCAGAGCCTGGAGAGTGTAGGAGGCTGGTGCTATTATAAACATCCCGAAATTTGCAGGTGGGGAAACCAAAGCCCAGGAAAAAACATAATTTTCCAGGTCCACAGCTGGAGCCAGGAGCTACAATTGGACAGTTTGACTCTAATGAACTGGCTCTTATGAGTTCCTTTCTACTCCAGGGCTCTGCCAGCACAGCCCTGCAGACATTTGGGGCTGGACCACTCTGCTGTGGGGGCTGTTCTGTGCATATAGGATGCATAGCAGCATCTCAGGCCTCTACCTACTAAATGCCAGTGATACCACCCCAGTCGTGATCACCAAGAACTTCTCCAGACATTTCCAAATGTCCCCTGGGTGGGAGTGGACTGAAACAGCTTTATTGAGATACAATTCACATCACCATACAATTTGTCCATTTAAAGGTTTTTGGTATATTCAGAGCTGTACAACCATCTCCACCATCATTCCTAGAACATTTTTGTCATCCCAAAAACAAACCCATATCCATTAGCAGTCACTCCCCATTACCACCACCACCCCAGCCCCAGGCAATCATTAATTTATTTTCTATCTCCATAGATTTGCTTATTCTGGACATCTCAGGTAAATAGAGTCCTCAGTGCATTCTTGACTGTGACCACACAAACCTAAAGGAGAAGCCAGGCTGGTTCTACAGGGAAATTTTGGGAGGTCAGGGGGCATAGCCTGGATATGAAGTAAGTGTTCTGTTTCTCTGCAAGCCTTTTATAAGAGTCTGCATTCTCCAGATGCAGGTGAGTTAAGCAAAAATGGAATTTGACAGAAAAGTGTGAGGTGGGCCCTCAGGATCACCAAGGGAAGAATGGTGCACCAGGAGTCAAGCAGTTCTTTCTGGAACGTCTTGGTAACAACAGGGCAAAACCAGTTGGGAAGCATGAATGGTCTGTAACCAACATGAGTGATCCGTATCCAGCACACGTGGTCTCCAATCAGCATGAACGGTCCGCAAGCAGCATGAATGGTCCACAACCTCATGAATGGTCTGCAGCTACATGAATGATCTATACCCAGCCTGAACGGTCTGCAGCCAGCATACGTGCTCTCTGATCAGAATAAATGGTCTATAACGTCGTGAATGATCAGCAGCCTCATGAATGGTCTGCACCCCCATGAATGGTCTGCAGCCAACCTAAATGGTCTGCAGCCAGCATACATGGGGTCAAAGCAGCATAAATGGTCTGCAGTCTTACTAGTGGACTTCAGCCAGCATGAATGTTCTCCAATCAGCATGAATGGCCTGCAGCCACATGAATGATCTCCAATAAGCATGTGGGGTCTATAGCTATTTATATAGGTTTGCATCACTCCAGTCAAGAATCAAAGCCCTGGGACAGACAGACCCTGATCTAGGAAGTGTAAACCACATGTTTATACCAAGACGTCATAGGAGACAATATCAGCAGGTATGGGCTCCCAGAGATCCCATGGGGTCTTGTTTGCCTGCAATTCTTCTTTTTGTCCATTCCCTGAACCCAGCTCCCCTCAGGGTGGGATAATGCCCCATTCCATGCACCTGGCTTAGCCATGTGACTTGTTTTGGTCAAGGGAATGTTAGCATGACTGACCAGGTATCAGTTCTAAGTCTTACCGAGCATTGCAAGTGTCCACTTGTCCCTCTAGCACCTCCGCCATTCACCAGGAGAGGACTGTGCCCCATGGAGCACTGGTCACAGAACAATAGCCAAATGGAGCAGACATGAGCATCACCTGCAGCCTCGAGCAGAGCCACTTGCAGACCATGAGCAAGAATATTCCACTTCCATTGCTGTGAGCTATTGAGAATGGGGCGGGGGCGGGGGGGGGGCTTTGTTAAAGTGCATTATTCCAAAATAGCTGACTGTCATACCCCAGGCAGACATGAGGAGAAGTCAGAAGGAAGAGAGAAACCAAAACCTCCTGCTCACATTCACTGCCTTGACCAACCACAACTCAGGCACATGGGGCTACAAGTATTGATATGGAGACTTACATTGAGCAAAACTCTTCCTGCCCATTAGCCTCCCCACAACCCTCTTAGAAGGCTCTTCTAGTCCCGCTGGCATTACACCAGTGAGTAAATGAAAGCAAACTCTGTGCTCTTTCCTCAGCAAGCTGCACCCCCCACCCCCGAGGGTACTCTGTCTGGAGCCCATGGTCCTGTCCCCTCTCCCTGGATAATGCTTTGAGCTGAAGGAATGCAATGGTGAAGCCTGAGTTCTGCTAGAGACGGGGGCAGAGGGCCACAGACACCGCAGAGACTGAATGATCGGCAGGGGAGGGTGGGCAGCTCCCTGTGCTGATGAAGGTACCCCAGGGAGAAGAGATACAGTGTCCGTCATCCCAGAGCCTCCAACCTGCTTGGGGAAGCAACCCTAAGACAGCAGAGCCCCCAAGCCCCCAATCCTCACAACACCTGCTTGTGCGGTACAAGTGGGGTCCCCCTGAGCCACCACCCCATCTCAGGTGACAATCCCCAAGGATGCACTCTGAGCAGGCAGCTGGAACATTAGTCTCCAGGACAGGTGCACAGAGTCCCCCTGAGAGCCCTGGTTCCAGGAGCAGTGGGGAGACAGAGCAGCTGTGACTACTTTTGTTCCCTGGGGTAACAAAGTACCACAAATGGGGGCCTTAAGAATGATCTCAAAGGATTCTTTCACAGCTCTGGACGTCAGAAGCCTGAAGGCAAGGCATCCGGCAGGGCTGTTTTCCCTCTGAACGTTCTAGGGGAGGACACCTCCATGCCTCTTCCCAGCTCTGGTGTGGACAACATCCCTCCAATCTCGGCCTCTGTCACCACACAGCTATCTCCCTGTGCACCTGTGTCTCTCCTCTTCTTAGGAGGACCCACTCTAACGCAGTGTGACCTCACCCTAACTAATTACACCTGCAAAGGTAAGGTCATATTCTGGATGGACATGAATTTGGGGGAGGAGGGCACACTTCAATCCAATGCAGTGACCAGTGATACCAACAGAGTCTCAAGCTGTTTGCAACACAAGATGACATTATCAAATCGCCCAGTTCAGCTCCAAACCACCTGCCAGAGAAGGTCACAGCCACCCCATTAGTCTGCTGCCTAGACCCCTTGCCTCTGTCTCTGGCCCAACGCCCTGCCCAGCTATCCGGATCACCCGTGGGTCTGGTAGAGTGCTCCCTGGAAGGAATGGCTTGTCAGAAATGGAGAAATGGGTAATGGCAGCCAGCACAGCAGACTTGCTCAGAGTTTTTTGGCTCTGGAAGGGATGGGAGGGAGAACCTCTGTCCCACCCCACCCCCAGCAGCAGACTGAGGCACATGGATTATTGCCGAAGAAAACATCCAAAGATGGTCAAGCAGAGACACCCTCGAAAAAAGTGGGCCAAGCCTCGGGGGCCCTCCCACTGGTGGTGTTCTGTTAAATAAGAAGCTTCTCTACCCACCCCACAGCTCTGGTCCTTATCTGCACCAGCCCACCTTAGAATGAACACAGCAATTCCAGTCCACTTAGTTTCCAGAATGCCCAGGTAGGAAGTAATCATTAAAAACATGTAAATTAAGTTACCCCAGGAGCTAAATAGATCCATCATTGACTTCTTCCCTCCTCTTGGATCTTAACCTTCTGTGGAAATTAATCACCAAATGGCTCAAAACAGCCACCAAAGATTAGCGTGTTCTATTCACAGCCCTGGAGTGTGAAAGGCCAGCCGGGTGAGGACAGGAAGCAGCCCCTCCCCCTCTTCATTCTCAGCAGCCCTCCCATTGGATAAGATGTTGGAAATGGCTGCTCTGTGGTGGGGCAGCCCCTGGCCACCTGCCTCTGCCTCCCAGGGCAGGGGAAAGGGCATCACCATTTATAAGGTTGCCAGCCCCCATCCCACTGGGTCAACACATCAGCCACACACTCCCCAGAGAGAAGAGCTTTGGGACACAGAGAGTTAAAAAAAGTAGATTTCTGCTCCCTATGGTGCATTCATTAGCACTGTCACTGAGCATTTATTGAGCACCTACAGCGGGATGCTGGGACCTGCATTGGTGCTGAGGACATGCCAGTCAACCAGACCTGTCCTTGCCTTCAGGGGATTCTAAGCACAGTGGACATACCCAGAACCATGTAATCCCAACGCTATGGCCTGAACAAGAACAGAGCTTCCTGGGCACATGAAAAAGGAGATATGGGAGCTCCCCAGAGGGAAAGTCAGGAGGGCTCTATGGAGAAGAGGACACGTTGAGCTTGGTCTGAAGCATAGGCAGGCATCTGCCATAGGAGAGGCTCTCCAGAAAGGAGCAGCCCATATCACACATGGAGGTTCCAAGTGGGACAACAGCCTCTGAGCAGATGTGACTGCCTATGCTCCAGCCACAGAATTCTTACTTGCAAGCAAGTGACTGCACACAGGAGGGGTTGCTATCATTGCTGCTGCTGTTGCTTCAGGTTTCAAGAGCTGCTGGAGCACGGGTATGGGGCGGGTGGTGGCCCTGAGGCCAGAGGCACCTGTATGTGGGATGAGGCGGTGGGCAGCGGGGAGATGAGTGAGCGAAAAGTGACTAGAGAGTGGCCTCTGATGCCATAGTGAGGGGTCTGCCCTCGGGAGGACCTTGCAGGGGCAGCCATGCATCGTAGAACACCCGTCCCCCTGCAGCCCCGGAGGGGAGAGGTCTGCAAAGTCCCTCCTGCGTTCCCCTGGTGGACAGCTCTGTCCCTCACTCTGGCAGCTCTTGTCTTTGATCTGAGGCCTGTGTCCCAGCGCTGCCCAGGTCATCCTTACAGATGCCAACCAACATCCTCATGGGGAGATTCTGTGTCTTGTAAAATCCCCTTCTTGGCTCCCGTATCAGCTCGCTTTGGCTGCGTAACAAATGACCACTAACTGGCCCAACAGAGGGCGATGGGAACCACCTCCAGGAGAGAGAATTGGTGACCAAAACCGTGATGTTCAGCATAGCCAGCAACAGGGCACGTAATGTATGGTTTGATTTTGGAAATTAAAGCAAAGGACAATTTTGGAGCACTCGTGATGGGGAAGCTCCAGGTTCACACCTGCTTGTGAGCATCTTCCAGAGCAGGACCAAAGCCGTGCCTCTGCACATGCCCTCCCTGCCCACCCAGCACGGCAGCAGGGCTGGCTCCCACCCTGGGTCCCAGGCCACTGACATCCCAAGCCCTGAAGCTGAGAGGGGCAGACAGAGGGAAGCAGTGCACCCCCTTGCCTCTCCCTTGGGCGCCTCAACAGGGGCTGCCTCAGCGTCCACATACCAGGGGTCGGCCAAACCCCTGCAGCCCCCCTGCCCGCCATGGGGCTGTGTGCCTCTGGGACTCCACACCGGGGCTCTGCAGAAGATGCGCGCCGGCAGCTGCTTCTGGCAAGTGAGCGGAGAGCCAGGGAGATGCCAATTTGTGGCAGACGTCTGAAGAAGCTATTTCTAAAACAGCAATTACCAGAAAGGGGAACAAATTAGTACTTACTTCAGACTTTCACACATGGAGAATCAGGGCCCTGCAAAGTAATCAGGGCAATGTGTTTGCAAAACTGCATTATTTATATTGAAATATTTCACAGAGAAAGGTCAGGAGCAGAAATTGAAGGTTAGCGAGGAATAAAATACTAGGGTCACTGTATCGCCGGAGAGTCTGAGCAGGGCCTTGATTACCGCTGCATTAGGCACATTTGGAAGCTATCAAATAAATCCAGGCTGGTATCCAACGTCAGATTTCTAGGAAAAAACGAGCTCTGTTGTCCAAACCCAGTGGCAGAATGGCAGGGCAGGCGGACAGGCCCGCCCACACCCGCGGCCTGGAGGGAAGCAGCCACCAGAGACCCAAGCCCCCCCATCAGATGCCTGGCAACCTCATCTCCGGGGTTGCCAGGCAACCGCCCAGCCTCTCTGGGGCTCCGCCCAAGGTCACAGAGAAATTAAGAGCCACGCCAAGACGGGGAGGGGGCAAGGCCAACAGGGGAAGGGCGGAGCAGCCTGGCGGGACCTCTGGGCTTGGGCCCCGCGGAGGGGTGTCAGCAGGCAGCTCCAGCGGAGTGCCGGGCGGGCAGTGAGCCCCCTCTACACTGCACCCTCACCCTCCACGCCCCATGCCCGCCCCTGCCCGGGGGAGAGGACCACCCCTGGCAATCCTTTCTGTAGCGCCCCGACCTGCACTCCCGTTATCTAACCCGAGCCCAAACAGCCTCGGGGGGCTGCGAGGGAAAGGGCCCCGCCCCAGCGCTGGCTGACCCCAGCCTCACCCGGCTTCCAGGCCTTGCCGGGGCAGCCCCAGGCCCCACAAGTGGAAGGTCTGGTCTGCTGCTTACCTCCGCGTCCTTGCTCCGGCTCAATCCCCGGGTCTCTCTTCTGTGGCCCAGTGCAGAGTGAGGAGCAAGGCTTCCAGGGACGGTGACGGTGCCAGCCAGAGTCCCTTCCTGCCTGTCAGAGAACCTCGGCCCCTGCCCCCACCCCAGGCTTTGTCTATATTTTGTCCACCCCACTGTCCTATATGTGGTAATTAGGAACAGCTTCAGGACATGACACAGATCCCAGCCCGATGGCTCTCACTGGTCCCCTTTCTCATGCCATTCGGCCTTCTAGGCGCCCTCCGCACAGCCACCCCGGCTGCGGGCAGGCCCATCCCTTCCTGCCTTACCTGGCAACTGGGCTGACAGCCCAACCCTAGCTAGCTCTGCTCCTGTCCTGCAGCTTCTCCCAGGAAGTCCGGCCACCTCACGCACTCCTTCGTGGAGGCCTCATCTGGGCCCTGTGCCCCCTTCTCTGGCTGCCCTAGATCCTAGGTCTCCTCCCACCCCACCTGCACCTGGTGGCTTTCGCCCATGCTATGGGTGTTGGTTGGCATCCACTACTACTGAGATGAAGTCTTCTGTTGGCAGACACCACAGAGCATCCACTGGTTTGCACATCCGTTCATTTTCCAGCCCTCACAGGCCCTCGGGGGCAGAGGTGCTGTCTGTCCTGCTCTCTGGTGTATCCTCTGCCCCCAGAACAGTGTCTTTCATGGAGCAGGCACTCAATAAATATTTGAAGAGTTTATTCCTCCACCATCTACCCACGTATCCATTCATCCATTCATGCAACAAAAGGCACCTGAGTGGCTCTGGGGCAGACCCCATCAGACAGAGGGAGGGTCCACAGAAACAGAAACGTTGAAAGGGACCTTTGAGGTCATTTGCTCAGCTGCTTCTGTGTGGCACACGGGGGTTGGCCAGGACCGAGCAGGGGCTTGGCGTGTCCTTACTGACCTACGCACAGAAAAGTCACGCGCTTGTGCCCAGAGGGCAGGAGCCCGGGAAGGACTGTCAGACTGTGGCCAAAGACCAGCAGCAGGAAGAAAGCGTCCTTGCCCACTTTGCCTTCACACAGCAAGAAACATACCCAGAAAGGTCAGAGCAAGAGGAGTCGCCAGGACCCCAGCGAGGACCACCCCCACCTGCAGCCCCAGCTAGAGCACTTCGGGCAGGAGGCTGCACAGTTTGCAGGGCTCAGTGCAAAGTGAGAACGGCACTTCTTGTTCAAAAAGCTGTAAGAAGTGCCATCAAAAGTACTAAAATATAGAACCTCTTTTCTTCCAGTCTTTCTCTGGGCTTGTCAGGGTGATTTTTATTTGCTACATGGTATCATTCTAAGTAAAGAAACATTTACATTTTAAATTATTAGCATGGATTTTACCCTTCATCCTGACACTGTGCAAAGCCGGTTTGAAGTGCAAATGTAAGAGAACTTAACTTTTATGTGGGATCATCGAAACTGCACCATTCGTATTTGGTGGCTCCTACATGGATGTGTATTTCATCCCTGCCGGGACAGCGGAAGTGCTGCACACGATGAGCTCTGTTCCCTTTTTTGATGGCGCACATTTCAGCCGGGCACTCTGCCTTGGGCACACACATCAGCGAGGCAGGATTGACAGGGAAAGGAAGTGTGACGAGGCCTAACACAGGAAGTGACATATGAGTGAAGAAGGAGATAAGGTCATCCTTCGTGCTTCTTAGGACCACACCAAGTGTCTTCTCTCTGCTTTCAAAGCAGGTTCTGGTTCAAATGGGACGTGTGGCCGCCCGGGGCTGTGGGTGCCCCGCTCTGCTGTAGACGCAGCACGCCGCCCCCCTACACACTCTGAGTCTCTCTGAACTCCCACACACCGTGCTCCCCTGGAACCCTGTGTTCAGGCAGCATCATGAGCTTCATGTGCAAATGGAGTGGCCAGGAATGGTGGACACACGTACTGCACACATCTGCTCGACTCCAACGCCCACCTCATGTTGCTCACAAAACACGAATTCAACTTTAGAAAATCAGGAAGAATTTCAATATGGAGACAGCAGAGCATTAAACCAAACGTGGCCCCTTCTGAGTGTGGGGCCTGTGGGACTCTACGGCGGTCCATCAAGTGTGCACAGGGTAAGGCGAGTGGCCCAAGGGTAGGTCCTGGAGTGGCCCTGGCTTTTCTCAGGAAGAAGCACTGGCCTGAGCTTCTGGCTGGCTTCTTTCCCAATCTGCTCTGGGCCGCAAAGCAGAGGTGGAACCCACTGGAAAGGGAGGCAGGGATTTTCAGGTATGAGGGCCTCTGTTGCCTCAGCTCCCACACAGCGTCAGGCTGACTCAAAGCCTCCCAGCCGCTTTGTTCTCTGTGTCCAAGACAGCAGACAGAGTGAAAGTTTAGCTCCATAGGCTCCCCCAAAAGCTCACGTTTCCATTTTGGCAACATGCAGGGATGACCTGGGAGCCGGACAAGCCTATTTCAATAGGATCCAATGATGTTTCTAGCATCGAGTGGAACAGAAGGCAGCAAATTCAGTGGAGCTGCCTGTTGTGTGTTGCTGTCAGCCTTTCGAGCTATTTTTGACATCCCCTCCAAGCACTGCAATGGTCTCACCTTCTTGAGCTGCAGAAGAAAGCTGTTTTATCAGGATATCCCCTGAACCCCCCATATGCATGCATGAGGATGCCCACACGTGCTGTCCTCCACACATTGCACTCCATGCCTGCTTTGCTCACAAGATGCCAGCGTCCTTGCATCACAGTGGCTGCCCTGCTGCAGCTGAGGGAGGCTGAATATGCATGGCAGTGCCAGTGTAGAGAATACATTCCTGGACTCCTCTTTGGAAAGTGCCTTCAGAGCCAGGACGTATTATTCTCAGTGACAGATCATTTTCATCTGTTGAAATCAAACACAATTTTGGAAACAGCTACTGGCTGGAACCAAGTCCAGAGTCTCAGGTGCGTGGGCAAGTGACCCAGAGCTGAGTGTCCCCGGGGCTGTCGGCAGAGCCTCCGTTGGTGGTTACATGCACAACCTCTGGCCTCCAAGCCTGGCTTCTGATCCAGAGTCAGAAATGTGTTATCTATGTGACCTTGGGCAAGTGACTTCCCTTCTCTGTGCCTCGGAACCCCTATCTGCAGAGTTTGGTCACTATGAATGGCACTTACCTCTGGGAATTCTGAGGATTAAATAAGATAAAGTATGTGAGGTACTAAAGAAGTCTCTAGCACACGATAAATACTACGTATTCACCATTTTTATGCCCACTATTTAGGCAAGAGATATTTACAGAGGGCTTGGAGAATAACAATTCTGGGAGGCTATCAGGGTCCCTTCAAGGTCTGTCTACACGGTCTTCTCAGAACCAATATCTCTCTAGATCAGCACTGTCAAACAGAACTCTCTAGAACAATGGAAACATTCCCCTCTGCACTGACCGTTTCAGTAGCCACCCGCCATGTCTGGCTCCCAAGCACCTGAAATGGGGCCACTGTGGCTGAGGAAGTGCACTTCTAATTAATCGAAATTTACAAGGCCACGTGTAACCAGTGACTGCCAAATTGCACAGAAAGCTGTCAATCATTTCCAGAATTTCCCAATTTGAAAGGGAAAAAAGGTTCTTTACTCAAACAAGAGTGGGAAACACTAATTGTGACATCCCCCCATGGATGCTCCCCAGTACTTAAGAGCTGATTAAGGGCCCTGAGAAGTTGTGCAGCAATTAAACTTCTTTTATCCAAATGTTTCCCAAATTTACTCAGCCACAGGATCTCTTTTCTGGGCAGATGTATACAGCATTCATTGACATGCAGCAGAATATTCCAGAAGGAGAAGTCTCTGTCCACAAGAGCAATGAATGCCATCTGACTTTATGTCTCTTTTTAATGAGTACTGATGATTCCCCAGACTGGGAGACAATACAAAGTCACTCATGTATTCACTCAACAAACATGTGATATGCACTTATCACACGCCTGGCATGTGCTGTGCCTCCAGCAAGTAACTATGTCCTCTGTTACCTGGTGCAAGGGAGGTGTTTCCCACTTGTCCCCAGAGCAGCGTAGAATTGGCTGCATTTTATAATACACATTCCTGGCTCCCCTCTGCAGGCCCCATCATTTTAAAAGCTGCCTGGTGATGCCACTTAGAGCCAGTTTAGAGCCATCGGTGAAGGACACAGGGATGATGGGCCCACCCATCTCTCTGAAGCTAGCCTAGGATGGCTCCCCGTTCCCACGGCTGGCACTGCTCCGTTGGAGTAGGGAAGCCAGCTCTATAGTACTAACAACAGATTTGTGTCTGCCCGCCCCAGTCCTCCTCCCAGACATGTGAGTGCTGCCCTGGAGGTGAAGGAGGGAGTAAGCACCAGAGCCAGGTACCAACTATGCCCTCTCCGATTAGCCATCAAGGACACAGAGACAGGGTGCCGTGCCCATCGACTTCCACCCAGCACAGAGCACCTTAATGAATTTTAGATTGAAAAACCAAGACACTGGCATCCCCTTAAGATGCCTAATAAAGCAATTGGCCCGTAAGTCAATCTTGCCCTCCAAATGAAGCCCCAAATGTGGAACTGCAACCAGGCTTGCCAGGCCTGCTTAATGCAAAATGGGTAATGTCATTACAATCCTCTTGAACACAAGCTTATGAATAAAAGAACAATGCTAGAAAACAAGCTTCGGTGGTTTTCATGCATTGCAAACAGCTTGGAGCTCCTCCTCCTCCCCAGGCCTTCAGCTCGGCCGAGGGCTTTCCTCAAGGACTGTTCCACAGTCCAACATACATGGTCACTGGAAAGGCCGCAAAGCCCCAGGAGCAGGACTCCTGACCTCCTGAGCATCCCAGCCCCTTCTTGCCCTACAACTCGAGAGGAGGACTTTGAGGCCAACCCTTGGGCACGAAGTCAGAAGACAGGCAAAGCAGTAACAGAAAAATACCCCAAGGGCCTCCACTGAGCATCCTGTGAGACTGGCAGAGGCTGCCAGGAATGGCTGGCTCTGCTGCCCCCCGTCAATCTGCAGAAAATACGTTTATTCTGTGGTGGCCAGGCCCCAGCAGGAGTTCCGCAGGGAGCTGGCACCGCTGGCGCCGTCTGCAGAGGACCACCCGCTCTGGGACAGCATCTAGCCTGGGCTCTCTGTAGAGGGTTCAAGAAAGAACAAAGGAGACAGTAGGGAAAAACCATCTCTGGAACTCAAAACGAGAAGATGAAGTGTTCGGGAGGGCAAAGACCTTTCAAAGGACTTTTCATCCCGTGCCAGCGAGGTTGGAGCGACTGGGAAGAGACAGATCTGAGCAAACTGGATGGATGGCTGGGAAGGTGGCCTGATTGGTCAGCATCCTGGGCGGAGATGCATCCTGCCATGTGAGGGCACCAGGGACCATTCTGAGAGTTGCCCACCTCGCTCGTTGCGGTTGCCCTGGGAACACGAGCACCTCCCTGCATGGACTGGGAGCCGGATGAGGGGCCAGTGAGCTCCTGCCCAAGGCCCCAGCCCAGGGCTCTTGGGTCACAGCCTTTGCTGAGGTCATGCCAATCTTGGGGGAAGACCCTGTTTCCCTCTCTAAACAAGGGCGCTTGGCTGAAGAATCACTAGGTCCTTTTCAGGTCCCGTTATCCATTGGTAACTTCTCTTACTTAAAATACAGAAATATGTATTAACAAATATTTATTGAGCTTCTAGCAGAACCATTCACACAAAGAAGGTGGTTTGTAAATATTGCATGGTTTATTCATTGGTGTTGTTATTCCCGCCTCGGAGTGCTCTGCGGAGCCATCCAGCACACATGGTCCTGTCCCGGCTGACACCCAGGACCACCACCGCCACCTCCACTGCTGCCGCCACCGCTCTGTCAGGATGGGGATCTCAAGGCAGGTGTGCTCCCCAGATCGCCTCCCTTATCTGCCCAACAAAGCAAGGCAACCCCACACAGTCCTGAGTGCAGATTCTCCTGCCATCCGTCCAGAAACTTGGCAACTCTTCTAGTTCTTTGAACTTTTCTTTTTTGGCCCAAATTATAGGTGGGAAAAAAGCCCAACTGAAAGCGAAGGGCAAAGCCTTTGAAAGGCGTGTTTGCAACTTTTAATGGCATTAATCTGTCACCTCGCGCCAGAGGGGAAAAGCTGCATCTGTATCCCAACTGTAATAACTACATATTGAGCAGCCCGAGACTTGATTTATTAACAATGAGATTTTACAAGCAAGCCGCTATTGACAAATGGCAGCAATTTTAGGCACTCCAGATCAATACCCTTTAATCGAGTCAAATCTCAACAAATTAAATTAAAGCAAGATTCCAAAATAGCCCCAAACTATACAAATGAACGTGTGTAAAATTCCCCCACATGGTTGGATGACATGCGGGTCCCTGTCCTGAGTCAAGATCAGTATCTTTTTTTTATTTGAAAACCGAGATCCACATCAGGGCGCTGTCCTTCAATGGGCACATTAGTGGTCCTTCTGAGCCCGTCGTTGGACACAGGATGGGAGAGGGGCCTCGTCAAGGAACCACTTGGAAATGAGCCTCTTCTACCCGTTGGCCACCACCCACCACACTCCCTCTGGCTTGTGGGTCCTAAAGAACGAAGGCTAGATCCCAACTCTGCCCTTGGGAGCCTAGGTGAGCTTGGATGAATCATGAGTAGCTTTCCTCATTCACGAAATAGAAATGACCATAGCCATCACCACCTCCAGAGCTGCTGTGACATCAAACAGAATAACCTATTTGGCAGGCCAGGTATGGGTCTGGCCCAGCAGGAGTAGGGGCTATGAGCACAGGAAGATGTTCAGGGGGACCTCTGCTAACAAGCACCCTGCCAGCACCCAGGGCCAGCCTGTCCCCAGAGAGATGGGGTCCCTGTGAAGCTAGAGTTTGGCCAGCTATGTCAGCTCACAGCTGGTATCCCCCCCAGAAGAGCCTCTCTCAACATTCAGCTTTCAATTTGGCAATTCTTGGAATTCTGCAGCGTCAGACAGGAGCCCATGTTTCCAAGATTCAAATATGGATCATGCCCCATCCATAGAAGCCTGATGTTCTTGGTCAACACTTGAGGGAGATGACTGGGCTTAGCTGCCAGAACTCCCACTGTAGCGGAGATGTGTTGGGGACTCAGAGGCAGACCAGCGCTCACCGGATCCCCACCCCGGACAGAGCTTGGCTCATGGGAGAAGTGAAAGCAGAGGTGGTTCAGGGGGAAACAGGTGGTGACATTCATGGGGTCACTGGGGAGGTGAAGGCTCCTCCTGCCTCCTGTTTAGGACCCCCCCCCCCAAGCTGCTGATGACTCAAAGAGCAGCTAGCTTGAAACACTGCTGGGTTTGCAGATTTTCTTTGCCAACCACACACTCTACTTAGACACCTGCTTGTCACCGTGACTCTGAGCCCTACTACAGTGGGACAGACCTTCTGTGAGTTCCTAGTATGTGCTGGGAGGACAGATGTAGGAGAGACCCAGCTCTAGCCTTGGCCTTTATTTTTGATGTGCTGTGTTTGTCCAGAGGTGTTCTTAAGCATGGACCCTGACCCCCAACTCCACCTGCAAGACCCCTATCACCGTACTGATCCCATTTCATTATAACTGTGTTTGTTTTCTGTGGCTTCTATACCAAAGTATCCCAAATTTGGTGGCTTGAAACAACAGAAATATATCCCCTCCCAGTTCTGGAGCCCAGAAGCCTGAAGTCAAGGTATCAGCTGGGCCATGCCCCCTCTGGAGGCTCTAGGAAAAGGGATCTGATCCTTCCTCTTCTAGCTTCTGGAGGCTCCGGGTGTGCCGGCTTGGGGCTGCATCCCTCCCATCTTCACAGGGATTTTTTCCTCTTCTCTGCATCCTTTTCTCTTGTAAGGACACTTGTCATTGGATTTAAAGGCCACCCAGATAATGCAGGGTAATCTCATCTCAAGATCTCTAATCACATCTGCGAAGACCCTCTTTCCAAAGAAAGTGATATTTACAGTTTCCAGGGATGCACACATGTCGTTCTGGGGGCCACCATTCAGTCTAATACGAAGAGTTTCTCCCCACCAATGAATGAATGCATGCATGAACAAGCAGCAGCTCCCCCTACAGTGGTCAGCAAACAAAAGGAAGTGGGCAGCTGGATGCCTCCGTGCCCTAGCGTGGCTACAGGGTGGAGACTAAGGCTGAGGCCGTGACGGCCCAGCAGAGAGGATACCGTCTCCCCATTTCCCAGGTCAGGCAGCAGGGCTCTGCTCCACCTCCTCAAATCAGGCAGCAGCATTACATCAGGGCCCCTTCCTGCGGGCTCCAGGCCCCTGGCTCTGAATGAGCTGGCTATAGTGACACCCTAGAGCACCAGGACCCCAGCCTGGCCCTCTCCCTCCATCGCAGGGAAGGAGCTACTCATAAGCACAGGCCAGTGCAGGTATGAGCGAATGCACGTGTGTATGGGGGTGGGGGGTGCCCATGTGTGTGCAGAATATGCATGTGTGCTATGTGTGTACAGACGTACATAGGTGTGCAGGTGTGTGCATGTTGCGCACATGGACCTACGTCTGCATATTTAGTTATGTGGGCGTAATTAGGAAACATTACCAGGAGACCTATATCCTCTTTAGGCCTGTAATTCCCTACCCTGTCAGAATATTAGCACTAAAAATTATGAGACATAAATGGGGCTGGTTAACATAAAGGCTGTAAAATATTTGTTTCTAATGGAGCCTGTATACAGTGAATCTGTCTTCCGGTGGCCGAGAGCCCTCCCCTCAAAGAACAGGGCTGTATTCTCCATAACAAGCAGCAAGAACACACTGGTTTTCGGTGTCCTCACACTCCTGCCTCATCCTGGTGTCTCCTGGTGTCCCAGCTCTGAGGACGATGAAGAGGGGATTCGCAGTTTCTGGGAATCTGCCAGGGGCCGGACAAGGTGGCCAATGCATCTCATGCACTGAAGCCCCATCCCCACCATGAGGCACTCCTGTCCTCTGAGCAGACAGGGCATGAGGTTGAGCCTGGGGAAAGGACTCACCCAAAGTCATACAGCTGGTCTCCAAGAATCCAGGACAGCCCCTAGACCTATGTGCTCTCCAGTGCAAAGATTGGCACCTTGTGGGGTGGGTTGATGCTTGTGTGGAACCACCTGCTCTCGGCCCCCTCCAAATCCCAGTGAGGGGAGCCTCGGATGAGACTGGATCCTATCTCTAATGAGCCCCCAGAAGTTTGTGCAGATGATCCTCTAACAACCCTCTGAGGGGCTTCAGTGGGAGGACAGCTGGAGCGGCAGGTTTGCTCCCAGCCAACCTTCCAGGATGGGCCCCAGGGAGGCTACCATCAGAATTCTTTTTTTTTTTTTCAGAATTCTATATAATCTAGCACCTGCCCATCTCTCATCTCTAGGGTGACCCTGAAAGGCCCCCCAAATCAAGGAAAACTCAGGCTTTCTGGCAGGCATAGAGCATCAGGGGAGACTCAGAAAGATGGGGGTGGGGGAGATGAGCCACGTGGAGAGTTACTGAGGAGGAACTCTTGTGGAAAGCATTGCCTCTCAGAGGGCGGTCTGCAGACACTGTCCAGCGGGACACATGCTGCCCCTTACCAGGACCTAAGGCAGAAGCAGAGCATCCTTCTTGGCAGGACTGGGCCTTTCCCTCCTGCCGTGGAAAGTCCAGATCTTCTGATCAGTATTTGGTGGGACAATGAACATGTTTTCAATGTGGTGAGCAGCCCTGAGCATGTTTGGAGGAAGGATTAGCAGGCGAACAGGTTGGATTGACTCGAGCAGTGAAAGCCACAGTGAGGATTTGTGACCTTACTTGTCTTTTAATTCATTTGTTCACTCATTCATTCATTCGAAAAGCAATTAGGGAGTACCTATTCTGTGCCAGGCACTGCATTAGGAGCTGGGATGTAGCCATGAACAAAAAGACATTCTCTCCTCTTTGCACCAAGAGCAGAGTCTCTGCAATTAAACAAGCAAGGGATACATCTGGTGAAGCACGAGGAGCCATAGGAGCTGCAGCAGGGCCCAGGCACAGTGAATACAGACATTCAGGAATAGTCCATACTAGCACCTACTCAGGTCCTTATGAAGGTATACAGGTATGGGGAGAGGAGGGAGAGCTGGGCTGTAATGACCGATAACTTCCATCCGGAGGAAAGCATCCCAGGAAACTGAGTCACCTGATGGACTAGATGGGGGAATCCTCACACCAGCCCCTCGTGGCAAAAGAAAGCAACAACCCTATGTTAGACTGAAGAGCCTCTCTGTTTCTATGCCTGTCTATCTATCATCTATCCGTCCATCCATCCATCCATCCATCTGTGCATCTATGCATGTATCTATCCATCCACCTAGCTAGCTGTGAGCTGTCTATTTATCTGTGTGTCTATGTATCTATGCATTTATCTACCTATCTACTTATTGATCTATCTTTGTGTACGTATGTAAGTGTCCATCTATCATCTACCTACTTATGCATCCATCCATCCATCCTCTATCCAACCATCTATGCATCCATGCCTCTATCTACCTATAAATCATGATATTACATCTATATCTATATAGGCAAATATATATATAGCAGATGAATGTAGAGATGCATATAAAATATGAAAACAAAAGTTGCATTTAGACTGATGCAGACATTTCTCTGGAGCAGAAAATGTCTTGCTCAATTATGTTCTGCTGAAATTGTAATAAATAGATAAATAATTACAGATGGATCCTCCAGAGCAAGCATATTTTCCCCAGAATGATTGAACCAGGGTTATCCTGGCTAACTGAACATTCTGAACAAAAAAAGACGTTACGTTTGCAAATGACCTTTTGGGCAATTTCAAAATTCTCCAAGCATTAGCATGGTTGAAACGCTCCTGTATCAAAGTGCTATGGACGAGGGGCTTTTTCTAAGGCCCAGCAGCTCCTCCGGCCAGCCCCTCACAATGCTCATTCTGTACAAAGAGAAGAAACCAAGCCTCATTACTGAACCCACTCCTATTTGGGCAAAGTTAACTGCAATTTACTTAAAACAACAGTCTTGGAGACCTAAGAAAATGGATGCTTTGCATCTGAATTTCTCTATCCTTCAGCAACACCTTTCATAAAGAATTTACCCATGACTTGTCCCTCGTTCCTGGCCTCCATCTATCTTTAATGGCATTTCTGACAACCCAACCTCCTCACCCCTTTTGGCATCTGAGGTTTTCAGTGCTCATGGTGTGGCGGGTCCTCCCCCACCACACCCCACATCCCACCCCTCACATCACTCAGGGGCATCTTGACTGTCTCTTCTTTGACACTGAAGCCAGCTCCTTCTTGGAAGCCATCCCAACCTTCTCAAGAAGATTAGTTTATGGAGGCAATTGCTCTGACACAGATGGGGACACAGCAGTCTCCTCGCCATGACCGTACATGTGTATGTCAGGATTGAAATCCAGCCTATGTGTAGCAGAGTGGACCCTAAAAAGGACAAGGAGGCATCAAGCACTAGATCTGGCTTCATCCTAGGCTCCAAATGGCTCTATTTTGGCTTGAGACATTAAATACGTGGCGTGGAGTTAGAACACAGACAAAGGTTCAAATCCTAGTCCCTCTCCAGTTGCGACCTTGGACCATTGGCCCTCTCTCCGCCTCACTGTCCTCACCACTAAAATGGAGATATTATACCCATTTCAAGGTGCTCCAATAGGACGAACAGAGATCCTCCAGCTCTCCCCATCTGAGACATACGGAAAGCACACAGCATGGGAGGTCAAGAAAGGTCAAGAGCATTACAGGTGAGAAGGAAAAAAGCAAACTTGTCACATGCACTCATGCCTAAGTAAGTCTGCAGAATGAACGAGGAACCTGGAACCCGGATCCGTCTCCTTCAATTCAGCCGTTTTTGAAATATGAACGCCACTATTGCCAGCAAGCCCACATTCATGGCGTTCCTGCCTCGGAGTATTTATGGAGACATCCCACCAGTCAAGGGAGACTTACGAGCTACATAAATACAAAGGATAATCCAGCAAATTCCAAGTTGTACTAAAGGACTGCAAATCAGTTCTTGGGCCGGGTCCCAGATACAAAGAGAAAGTGTGATTAAGTGTGACTTTTTTAAAGTTTTGTTTGGATTTATTCCTAAAAGCTCCTTCACCCAGAGACTCGGATTTCTTGTTGGCACAGATGGCTGCCATGTCATGAATCAGAGGCAGAAAATTTGAGCAGTGTCCAGAAGGAGCCTAGAGAGAAAAAAAAAAAAAAAAAAGGCACAAGAGGCAGAATGACTCGGAACTTTGGGGCAAAATTAAGATTTGCCAGGATCTGTCCCTGGCTGGGGTGCAATGCCATGAACCACAAATGCTAGCTGGGACCTTGTGCTGTGCAGCTGCCCCACACTGGCCCTAACAAGGCAGAGGCTTTTGCAAGCATTCCCTGGTGCTCTGTAGGTGACCACAGGCAGCACACCCAGCCACACAGGGGACATCTCAGAGGTGTGGCAAGCCTTGGCTGGGATGAGTATGGAATGAATGAGAAGACAAATGGCCAAGTGACATTGGGAGACACACTGGACAATGAGCTTGGACACTTGGCGAAGATGGCATTGAAAGTCAGTCCTGGAGTCCATCCTGGAGCAGAAGCGCCTTCCTGTCCTCAGGCATCTGGGGAATGTCTGTGCTGGAATGAGGGCTCCACCCACCCAGCATCCTCCCAGATGGGCGGCTGTGCCTCAGTAAAGTCCCCTGGGACAAGGAGTCCTCCTGAGCTGGGCTTTTGATCATTCCCCCCTTGAACCTGTGTTATGGGAATAACCACCTTCATCACTAAATTACTCACAGGTTACATGATAGACACAGAGAATTCTTCAGGATCAGCCAACAAACCCAGATTTTGAGGTGGTTTCTTCCACTCATTCCTTGTGATAACAGCAGGTAAGTAGAGTTCAATCATGCCTTTTTATTTTCTGATGCTTTGATAGCTGGTGCCCTTTTGACCCTGGAGAGACAGCCCCTCCTACGGCCAGCCAATTCTTTGAGATATTAGATGGCCAGCCTTGCAAACACATCTTTCTTATGCAAACCAAGGAATACAGAGTCCAGGCACATCCCATCACCTCCTCTATGAGGCTCTCACACTCCCCATGTCCTAATCACACAGGCCAGGTACCAGACAACCAGGGGGCATCCCCAATGCTGCGGAGCCTGAAGAAACCATTCAGACTGGCTGATGCTGAGCCTGTGCTTCTGCCTCTCCCATTCCTTCCTGTAGGAACCCTAATAAAGCTTCTGACCAACACTCATGCCTCCCCGAGTGGCCTTAGCATGGCATGCTATGCCCCCATGTCTTCAGGTCTCTTGGCCTCCTCATATCTGAATACTGATAAAATTTATATTTACAGACAAGAATAACAGACCTGCTTGGTACATCTACACCTCCATCATCTTCCCCTTGGGGACAGGCTGACTGCAGAGTGACCTCCCTCGAGGAAAGAGTTTGCCTTGGGCTCAACATAGGGGCAAGGGCAAGTCTAGCCGGTTCAGGGGAAGCATGAGCCAGCACACCTAAGCTACATCCCCACCTGGCTTCTCTGTGTCTAAAGGTGGGGCTCCAGCGCCTCCGTGACAACTTGTTACCTTTCCCAGCATCTTCAGAACCTGAGCAGCAAGAGGAGTGCTTTGAGTTAGAGGGGCTCCTTGAGACCCACTCAGTGGAGACGTCTCCCCTCGGGAACGTTGTCCCCAAGGCAGCTCAGTACTCCTGCACCTGCTTCCAGGCACACAGAGACTGTGCTTGCCCACCTCATGAGGTAAGAAATAGCTACACAAATTTCTTTGGCCAATGAAATGAAGGTCGCATCCAGGTAGAGGCATCACATGGCTGGGAGAAAACCACTCAGAGCTTTCTTATCCAGCCACAGTGACTTAGGAAGAGCACATTGACTGGGAGTTTCAACTCTGAGCCATCATACGAAGAGATGTTCATTCTGGACAGTCCTCAGCCCTGCGGTGACCCCCATGCGAAGGAGAAGTAGCATTCTGCTGGAGGTAGTCCGAGTGGGGCCTGTTTGTTACTGCACCACAACCTGGCCCATCCTGATCAATGCAGGGGCAGATGGGAAGCCAGGTCAGCACCCAGAGACTCCTGGCTGGTGGGGACGAGGAGTTGGGCACCTGCACGTCACCCAGGAAGCCCCAACAGAAGGAGAAAGAGTGACAGAGACTATTTCACACGACTGCATCAGAAAGAGAGAGTCATATTCTATCTGTCACGCAAATTGCCTGAGGGGACAACCTTTATTAAAAGTTTTCCATAAGCATTCCCCAGGAACTTAATCACAGAGCATTACTTTTTTTTTTTTTCTTTCCCGTAAGATCTTAAGCACATTTACTGCTTTTGCATAAAGGACTTTTGATTCTAATCATATCGATTTTAACGTAATTAATTTTTAATGTATTTTCCAGGGTCTTGTGTAGATACACACCAAGCTTTTTTTTTTAAATCATATATTAGCATAGTCATTCCCACTCTTAAGTGGGTGGTTAAATGAGGGTTAATTTATTATTGCTTGGGATGGCACGATGTTAACCCAATTATCATTTGCATTTTGTCATGTACACTTTGGAATGCAATAGGATACCAAAAACAGAAGCCATAGGATTAAATTTGCCAAAGGGAATCTTTGGGACTTTTGCTGAACTGTAATAATGGCTTGATTATCTGGCAGGAAAGACGCCCTAAAAAAAAAAAAAAAAAAGACGCCCTAGTGAGAGTCCCACCTGATGTTGGAGTCACAAGTCTCACCCAGACCTCTTCCCAGCTGGAGCACCTCTTCCCCAGTGCCCTGAGACTCGGTTCTCTGATTCAGTAAAAGAGAGTGGTTGAGGCACCTCCCTTGCTGGATCGTTCATGGTTGGAGGAGCATACTGTCAACCGGTTTGCCATGGTGCCCGGTACACAGTAAGAGTTCCCTGGACATTTGCTAACCCCGACATTATCACCGTCCATTCCACGGGGGCCTTCCCAACAAAACCTGTTGCATTAATTAGCTTTGAATACGCTGTGTTCTCCGCCTCCAGCTCAATGTTCACAGAAAATATCCTTATCTGACATTGCCAAGTGTGTGTTTTTTGCATCCAGACTTGAGAGAGGTGTCTTCAAAATGGGAATGCATCTCTTGCCATCCTCAAAGAAATGTATTCTGGGGAAGAGGAGTCATTTGTCTGTTCTCCATTCACTGGTGATTGGCTCCTTGGGCCTGGGGCCCTGCCCTGCCCACAGGAAGCCCCAGAACATGGAGCAAACACAGAAGCACCCTCCTCCTGGGGCTGTTGGCAGCACCCCCAGACACAGGTCATAGCTTTGGTGGGCAGCCTCCTGATGTCTGCTCCCTGAGAACTGAGCCCTGACCACCCTTGCCCCACTGGAACACCCACCACTGTCATCCAAGTTCCACTAAGCTCTGATACAAGTTGGTCACGGGATCACCTGGGTCATTGGTGAACTGCAGTGTTGTTTCCAAGCCTGGGACCCATGTTCAGCATCCATGTCCTGCACCACTGGATAGAACTGCACCAGTTCTAGTCTCCTGTCCTCTTTCCCAAGGAACTGGCAATGACCCAGCATGAGTGAGACCAAGGATACTGGTGTGCTCCAACACCTCACAGTCAATGGGGATGTTTCCTGGAGGTTCAGAGTGTGGTAGAGGGAGCCATGGGACAGTCTAGATGTGAGCACGTTTCATGACTGCCGGAGCGTGATGGATGACATATCAGCCACAGCTTACACACACTGAAGTCCAAGGCAGGAAGGACGTGTGGTTGCTACCAACAATCACGCAGCAGTCTGGACCCAGACCGTCACCCTCTGGCCATTCGGCAGCCTTCATAAAGCCCATGGCTCTGGACCTGCTCCTGCCAAGGAACAAGGAGAACAGGGAACTGGCCTCACCCGCAGATGGCATCCAGGCTGGCCACAGACACCGAGCAATGGCCACTAAGGCTTCACTTGCTGGGGACATCTCAGGACATGGCTCACCGCTGCTGGAGAGGCAGAGAGAGGTGCTATGACTCCAGGGGGCCTGAGGAATGGCTGCCCTGGGGCAGGCAGGAAGATAGGGGGGAGGGAGAAGCCCTTCACAAGAGAGACTGCTTCCACTTCCGGAGAGTACGGAGACGTGAGGGCTGGGTGGACAGATGGACAGCCATGACATAAGGAACTGCCACCGTACCAAGTGTCCGGCCCAAGGGCAGAGAACAGCTCCCTTCCTCACCCTCTTGATGGCCAGCTTGTCCTATGACATCCCTAGAGTCCAGTGGCCAAGACCCAGAGGGAGACGGCCATGAGAGACACCACTTATGCAGTAGAATCCTTGTGACAGGAACCAGCCTTGGTCACCTCAGAAGAGAACAGAGCTTTTTTCCTAAGAAGCATGGCATTCCTGACTTCCTAATTGGAGAGGAAGGGAGACGAGCACTGGGACTCCTCCCTGTGCCCTTCCCAAGGATGTACCGCAGTAGGGGCAAAACCTCATTATGTATGTATGCTCTCCCCCTCCCTAAGGATAGTGTCACTTAGACTCAGCAGAAGCCTCTGGCTTCCTCCTACAAGGTCATGGTGAGAGCAGAGAGCCCAGGCAGTGGAGGACCGCACAAATGCCCCCCAGGGAGTGCGCACCCTCATGGGCTGACCCGCTGGGGCTGATGGACCGACTGTGAGATATGCTTATTTATAATATTTACACTTATGGCGAGAGGAAGACTCTGGCGTGGGGCCATTTATCTCATTCTTTTTGGAAGCACTTCCTCTTTTTAACTAATGGGCAAGTGGATCACTAAATAATTTATAGCCCTGCCTTGCCGACACACCACATTTCCATGGAGAACATTGCATGCGCCACCAAAGTAAGTAAGTGGCTTATTGGCTCGGAGCAAGTGGCAGGTGTGGCTCTGTGGTTGGCCAGAACTGCCACCTGCACCCTGCAGAGGGGTCGTGGGATGCGGGTGACCCCGTCACCTCACTCTACTGGGAAAGAGCGTAGGGATGAGGAGAATGCCTGATGCTGGCGTGGCACGGTGGCACAGTCGCTCTCTCCAGCATGGAGTTCATGGGGTCACGTGCCGTCACAGTGTCGCAGCATCGCAGTGTCACAGCATCCCTGGTAGGGAATGTGGCCAAGATAGAAGAGAGGGCCAGGGCTAACTTGGGACCCAGGATGGATCGCAGCCCTGGCCTCAGGGTGGGCTGACTCTTGCCTGATTCCTCCCCTCCTTCGTCACCACCAGCCCCGGCCATTGTGCTCTGAAGCTCAGTACCACCTGCCCGCCCTCCTCTCCCGGCACCTTGGGGTCCTGCCCGCCTCCTAACCAGGGCGCGTGATCTGGATCTCTTCCCTGTGTGTGTTCCTGCGCTGGATTTGGGCGAAGGAGAGTCAGAGGGCACAGCAGGACGCTCACTTGGCTCCGTGAAGCTGGCCTCCCTCCCTCACTGTCCCCTGAGCCCAGCTCCCCACTCGCCTCCAGTCCCTGTGTGGTCACACAGAGATGCGTCCCCCCCAAAGAGCCCCATCCCTGTGTGGCCGCAACAACTCAAGACCCTGCTCCAGGAAGGCTGATGTGCCCTATGACCCAGGAGTACATCTCTCCCTCTTGGGGAGTCTGTTTCCCCCAAACAAACAAGGGGGGACTACATCCTTGGTTCTCAGCCTTGGTTGCACACCGGAACGTCCTGAGGAACGTTGGCTTGGGGAGGTTCTCCGGACCCAGGCGCTGCCAACTGCCAATAACACGGCAGCTCTGGTAGGCGATCCAGGTACCTGCACTTCCCTAAGTCCCCAGGTGATTGCAAAGGTGAGAACCACAAAGGTGAGAACCACTGGGCCTAGGTGCAGTTCTCAAAGTGGGTCCTGGAGGCACTTGTTAGAAACGCCAATTCTCAAGTCCCAGCCCCAAAGCACACGCGGGAACTCCCCCTCCAGGGGACCCTGGCACTATCAGGAGTTTGCTCCACTATCTTAAGTTCTTTGGCCTCCCTCAGTGGCGGAAGGAAGCAAACCAGGTAAGCATTCCAAGCGCAAGCCCATGACAGGTGCTTAAAATAAGTTAGCTCTGCCGGTTAATTCGTGTTGATAATGTCAGCAGGCCCCAGCCGCCTCCAAGATTCAGAACCTGCCATGTTTTGCTTCTGGAGAAGGACAGAAGGGCAGGGCTTTGCAGCGAATCAGAGGCCTGTGTGCTGCGCACAGGTGTGGAGACTGCGACCCAGCAGGCTGCAGGGCTGACCCCAGAGAGGACCTGGAGCAGCGGGCTAGGAGGTGGAGGATGGATGGGGGCGGCTGGGGTTCCACCGGCAGGAACCCCTTGCGAGAAACCGGGTGCCGGGGAGGAACAGGGAGGGTCCCCTGCCAACCTGGGGCACCCCTGGCGCGGAGACCCTGCCACATCAAGCTCTCCGGTGGCACAGGCACACACAGAAAGGGGCCCATTCCGGATCCACCATGAGGAGTGTCCCTGGAAGCCAGACAGTCGGAGTGTGCGGGTGTGGGTGTGGGTACAGGTGGGCTTGGGGTGGTTCCCAGGTCGGCCTGGGCGCGGGGCGCCTGCAGTGCGCAGGGCCGGCCGCCAGGTGGCAGCGCCACCGCCACGAGGGGGGTGCGGGGGGAGGGCATCCCAGTTGCTACTATGTAGCCGCTTTGTGGGGGGAGGGGAGCTGCAGGTGGGAATCCCCGACGCTCTGAGAACTCACTGGAGCAGACTGAGCCCTGTGAACCAGGTCAGGGCTCATCCAGTGAGCCCCAGAGCCCAGAACCAGCCGAGCCTGCAGGACCCCTGAGCACCAGGCCTGCCCTACCTGGCGCCGCCCCCTTAGGGCCCTCCCAGCCCCTCCCCACCGGCCTCAGGGGGCTCTTCACATCCGTCCCAGGACAAATCCCTCACAATCCAGAAGTTCCCTGGGAAGTTACGTTTTGTATATTTTATTTAGATGAGCTCGAAATATTTCCTCCCAGATCTAAAGAAAACTTACAGGGACGTTGGCCAGGAAACACCATCTTCCTAAATGCCACTTTTCCCTTAACCACGACTCCTTAAACTGAACTCTGAGGGTTTCAGAGATAGTCTCCAAGAGAAGCTGTTTCCTCCAAAGAAATGCATGCACTTGCCCATATTTGATAAACTTCGGGTTAAAATTAGTCTGTAATCATAATATTAACCATAGTAGCTAACTTTTACCCAGTGCTTACCGCATCACAGCATTTCTCCTCAATAGCATTCAGCACAAGCCTGTAAGGCAGGTGCAGCATCATTCCACTCCACAGAGGAGCAGCCAAGCAGAAGAGAAATAACTCAACACATCCAAGGCTGGTAGGGAGCCTGACCCCATTCTTAACCTTGGGGTCACAGCATTTCCCCCTGGTTTCCTGGAACCCCCATTCCTGCCTTTCACGTGTCCTCCCCTTATCTCCATCAATTAGAAACAGGGTGGGATGAGGCTGTCTGACCCTACAAAATTCTTTTGCAGAGGGTAGCAGACCTAATTTAGGCAAGGTTGTGGTGACTGGTTGTGGCTTAATGTGCCCTTCCTGCTGGGGGATGACAGCGGCCATCAGGGCTGGGGAGAGGCATGTGGCGTGACCACAGCTAATGAGGATGCTTCACTTGAGTTTCCTCTGGAAAGCAGAGCAAACTCACGAGCAAGGATTAAGCATCCCAGTTCCCAAAGAGGAGTCCACAGAACAGTCCCTTGGACCATGGTGGTACCCACAACCCGGGAGCATCTGTGAAGCATCCCAGGCTCACAGGGAGTGGAAAAGAGAGGAAGAGAGGGAGGAGAGACAGGGAACGGGAGGGGGCTCCAGGAGACAAGCCAGCTGTGCCCCCAAGGCCTTGATACATCTGGCTGATGCCTCGGGCATAGTTTTCTGGGTCAGGCTGCTCCTTCAAGCCTCAGGCAGCCTGCGAGGCCCCATAAATCTGCCCTGTGTGGAGTCCAGGACATAATTGAGTCTCTCTGGCAAATGGGGAGAGCTGAGAGGCAGGAAATGCTGAGCTGATGGGCCACAGAAGGGACATTAACGGAGTGAGTCTACCCAGCTTAAAACAAAAACACATTCCAAAGAGCAAGCCTGCAGACCGGTGTCTCGGCACAGAGCTGGGTGCTCCCATCGGGCACCGATCTGACGTTACCCTCCTCCAAAATGGCAAAAGCAAGCAGCTCTGTGAGAGGGAGAGAGAACGAAAGATCAGGCTCTCAGGGGAAGAGCTTTGAAATATTCTGCAAGAGGCTTACTGGTCTCCACATCTCGAGATCCTGTAATAAAAAGGGAAAATACAACTAAAATCGGTGATGGGGTAAGGGAGCATCATTATATACACAGTTCCCACATGTCTGGAAGTGACCTGACCAACATAAATTGGCCTTCCAGCCCATCCCAGCTGTAGAAGTTATAATGTGGAGTCGCTGGCACCATGCAGAGGCAAAGAGCACTGGGTTAGGAGTCCTGGTCATTATTAACTAACTGATCGAATTTGAGAAAAGCCTTCTCTCCTGGCCTCAGGGTCCCTTAGTTTTCAAACTGAGTCCTGAGGGGCATAGGGTTCTGTTGAGGAGCCCTGTGGGCTCTGGATAGGGTAGGGTCTACCTCCATCCCTCACACCCTGCCAACCAGGTCGGGGTGGGGGCGGCTATCCTCGCCCTCTCTGTAACCCCACCTTCAATCAAAACTACTCTCTTTTTTAATCTGTTTTTTTGGAAAACATTGGAACCACGTAATTTCTGAAGTGCCCTCTGGCTCCGATGTTGGGCAGCAGTGACTGAAGTCATGTGGGGTCCCTGAAGACTCCCGTGGACGGCAAAGCAGGTCCACAACATTCAGTATTTGGCAGAGTGCCAGAGTGATTTGATCCTCACCTCCCTCATCCTCAGGGAGTGCTCCCTGCAGGCTCCCTGAGAGGGGCCAGCTCTACCACACCATGAACTTTTTGACCAAGGTCCCGCCCTCAAAGGACCCCTGCATCCTCTCCCCACTGTCCCTGTGCTGAGCTGTGTGAGACATGACCGCAGGACTGTCCTTTTCAACATGGTGTGAACCAACACATAGCAGGTGCTCAATAAATGTTCACAGAAGGCATGAATGAGCACAGCCTCCAGGGTTATGCTCTGAGCCTGTGGTAGGCAGAAAAAGGTCCCCCAATGATGTGCACATGTCTGAGCAACACTTGGCAAAGGGACGTGGCAGGTATGACTAAGGTTGTAGATGTTGCAAGAAGGAGATTATCCTAGGTTATCTGGGTGGGCTCAGTTGAATCAAAAGCACCCTTGTAAAAGAGAAATTTCTCTGGTTGCAGCAGAAGTGAGGCAGAAATGGGACTTAGAAGACAAGGGAGAGAAGGATCCACCTGCTGGAAAGAGGGGAGCAGGCCCAGGGGAATGCAGGCGGCCCCTGGAAGCCGAGAGCCATCCAGCCACAGATGGGAATCTCAGTCCTACAACCACAAGGAAATGAATTCCGCCAAAACCCAGACGAGCAAGGAAGCGGGCCCTCCCCAAGGCTGCAGATAGGAGCTCAGGTGAGCGCACAGCGGGATTTCAGCTGCTGAGGTGGGCAGAGGCGCCAGCTGCACCCGCCTGGACTTACAGCTCAGAACCATCGCATCATAAACGTGAGTTGCTGTAAGCCTCCAAGTTGTGGTGATTCGTTACAGCAGCCACAGGAAGCTAATATGGGGTTTTGTTTGCTTTTGTTTTTGTTTTGAGGAAACAAGGCAGCACTCCCTCTGATCCATCCCCTCCCCCTCATCCCCGGGGAAGTCTGTGCAGCCTCAAGTCCACCCGCCTGTCAATTCCTCATCCTGCAAATACTGGTCTCCCAGCATCCCCAATTTGTGCCCAGTCCTCAACCACGTATGGACATCCCAAAATATCACTGAGTCCTCTCACCACTGCTGTGAGACTGAAACTGCCCATGACCTCCAATGTGCCCAACTAAGACCTTCCTGCTCACATCCTCCCCGTGTCTCCAGCTCCCCTGCGCCCCTCTCTGCCATTCGCTCCACTCCAGCCATGCTGGATTTTGCTGTCCTGCAAATGCATCAACTTCCTTTCTGCCTCAGGGCCTTTGCACATGTTGTGGCCCTTCATTCTAGGCCTCCTGTCACTTCCCTCTCACACTTGAGTGCTCAGTATAAATGGCACTCTTCAGAGAAACCTCCTGCACCATCCTTCTGGCCTCCCTTTCTCTCCATTTTAGGCAGTGTCTGTTTCCTTCTTAAAAGTCTCACAACTTGTAACTGTTTCATGCTGTTTTGCTGGCTCTCAGCAGCTCCCCCACTGGGCAATGAGCTCCATGAGGTGCAAGCATCACAGGGCTGATGCCCTGGAAATGCAAGGTTGGTGAATGTGCCCAGCTTCCCCCTGGGCTTGTTACATCTATGATTCCATTCATCTTCCTTCCACCCTGCTGGATGGACTCCATGACTGGCAAGCCCAGCCTCCTAGGAGGAGGGGTATCAGTGCTGTGGCTCTGGAGGTGCCCCCTCGGGGCCCATCAAGGGGGCTGCTGTGGGGAGTATGGTGACTGGCAGCCTCTCATGGGCTCCCAGGCTGCCTTTAGCCAATAGCTGAGGGGGGAGATTTCCAGAGTCCAGCCTTTGTAGCCTGAAGGGACAACCATTCCTCAAGGACTCCCCATCAGCTTGGTCCAGACTATTTCAGAATTCTGACACCACTGAGCCTCTCCCTCCCCAGTCCTCTCCTCCCCTCACCTGCACAGGTGTCAGCCCTGCCCTGTTCTCTGAAGGGTCCCACCACTCATGTGCTGTCCCTGTTTATCCTTCACCAGGGTTTCTCCCGGTTGGTCTCCTCCACATCCAGCCCCATGTTGGCACCACCTTCTTGGAGGACCCACCTGACTTAACCAGCTCCCCCATCCTCATTTTCCCTGGAAGAAGAGACTACCCAAGTGGCCAAGATCCTGGTGGGCTCTGGCCAAAGCTGTCATGGGGCATCCCACTGTTGACCTGCCATCCTGATGTCTGCCCACAGATGGACCTGCCTCTGTTGTTCCTCTTATCCCATGTCACTTTTTTCTCCCAATGTCATTCCATATTAAAGCAATAAAACTACAAGGGTTGGAGTGGATGGTGCTGGAATGAGACCAAGAAGGCATGATTTTCATCGGGCCCCAGAGCAGGGGTAACGGCAGCATGTCCACTACATCTTCACCAAAGGCAGCCTGAGGAGATGCACACACTCAGACAAAACCCTCTTATTCCACTCCAGCCCACAACTTCTCCCCACTGAGCTGTGCTTGACTCAGCCATTCACCAGCATGTGAACCCATCAACCTCCCCAGGCGCCACATCCCCACCTGTGAAATGAGAACGATGAGGGCTCCCACTTCATGGGATCGTTTCAGGAATTAAACGTGGCAGGTGCCTTAAGTGTGCCACTCACAGTAAGAGTCTGGGAGATGTGGCCCATTATATCCCATCTTTGGTGTGGAAGTTATCTTGCAGAAGAAAACTTGTCTTATAACTTCAAGTACATTGAGTTTTGTATCTATGCTTGGTAGTAGCTATAGCTATAGATAGATAGATAGATTTTATTTATTTATTTATTCATGAGAAACACATAGAGGCAGAGACACAGGCAGAGAGAGAAGCAGACTCCCTGTGGGGAGCCTGACGTGGGACTTGATCCTAGGACCCCGGGATCACTCCCTGAGCCAAAGGCAGACGCTCAACCACACTGAACCACCCAGGGGCCCCCATAGTAGCTGTTTTATAATAAAGCATTGCATTTTATTTTCTTCAAAGGAACTGGACTACGTTTGCTTTACAAACATAGGTTACACGAAAGTATGTTTTAAAATTATAGCACGTTTCATCCTATATTTGCACAGACATAACACAGACATGTGTGCGGACAGAGGAGTCAAGTTCGTGCCCAGAGCCATGAGCCAGGGTGGTTGAAAGCCAGGAGCATGCCATTCTTGATCTCACACCCATCAGAATCACCTGCACCAAGTTCCCCCAGGACCACTGGCAGCAGGGTCTTGTGGTGGAACATGGCTGTCAGCGTTTTTAAAGCTCCCCATGTGGTTCAGACGTGCAGCCTGGGTAAGTGGCAGCTGAGATGATCCACTCAGGAGACAAGATCTTACAAGATCCTGAAATAGGTGCTTGTAGCCAAGTTGGGGATAAAACAGATGATGTTTTATGATGGGCAGTCGTCATGCGGTGTTAGACCATCAGAGATTGCTTTGCACCCTTAGAATAGTGACAGTCCTCATGCTCTGGGGACAGGGAGGGTATCTGCCCTTCCCCTGTCAAGGTGAGAGAGCAGTGCAGGGCTGACACCTGTGCAGGTGAGAGGAGGGGATAATCAAACCTTGTTCCCAGAGGAGAAAAACTCACCACTGGCTAGGATCCTTAGAGACTAAGAAATTATGGTTACAATGTTCGTGTGAGGGTGCCCTTCTCACAGCTACGTTTTAAGAAAAGGTCATCACCTTTAGAGACAGACACCCCAATACTGAGGGAGGAAATGATACAATGTCTCGGATTCATTGAAGAAATGACCCCAGGAAGGAGGCAGGAGTGGATGGGAGTGTGGAAGAAACAGGACTGGCCCTACAGGTAGATGATTCTTGTAGTTGGTGATGGCACATCAGGGCTTATGTTTGAAGTTTTCTGAAATAAAAAGCTAAAGATCTAAAAAATAGAAAAGCTCAGAAGCCATATGCCAAACACCAGTATCTACCACCCAGAATTAACCAGTGTTCATATTAGGTCATAGTTTTCTTTGGTTTTAGTAAAAGAAATTTCACATCAACCCCTCAAACAATGTTTTCAGAGGGAATGGGGATAATAGCCCAGGAGCTAGTACCCCAAGAGCATTTTCCTCTGGGCAGAGTTAGAGTCCCTCTCAGAACATCCCTGTTTTTTGTAGGATTTGCTCTTATACTGCAAGCTCCCTTTGACTTATGACCTATGCCTGTTCACCCCCCACCTACCACCTCTCAAGATGTCTTCACAAAAATGCATGTCACGTAACTTGATGTACTGGTGTATCATTTCTAGACTGGAAACTGTGCATAAAGCTACTTCAAAAAGGGCATGTAAGGGTGTCTGAGCCCCTGTTGCTCCTCTACCAGGGTCTCTCCCAGCAATGGTTCCCTCCACGCCTCAATCAGCACACACTGCAGAACAAAGCACCACAGACTGGTACCTTATACAACAGACATTTATTCTCTCACAGCTCTGGATCCAGGAAGTCTGGGATCAAGGTGTTGGCAGGGTTGGCTTCCTCTGAAGACTCTCTCTTTGGTTTGCAGATGGCAGGCTTTTCGTTGGGTCCTGTGTGTGTGTGTGTGTGTGTGTGTCCAAATCCCCTATTCTTATAAGGACCCCACCCTAATGACCTCATTTACATTAATTACCTCTTTAAAAGTCTTCTCTGCCAATACAGTCACGTTCTAAGATCCTGGCGGTTAGGACTTCAGCACATGGTTTTGGCCCAAGCTCTGCTACACTCAAATGTTGTGTGGCATACTTTTATCTGGCACAATCTCCACATACATTATTTACCAGGTGAGTAATCTTTCCTCTTTCTGCTACTTCTGAAGAGCTCATTTTTTGCAAAGACTTCATTTTAGGAGGTTTAAGGAAGAAAAATAGAAGAACCAACCAACCTAAACCTCCGAGTTTGAATACAGTAAAACCTCATTAATTTGGGCTTGCTGTCGGAAAATAATCTAGGAGAGCAAAGGCTTTCCACTAAAGATCACTTCAGAAGTTTCCTTGTAACCAATTGCTCTATCTTTGTCGAGCTGAGAAAACCTGCTTTAATAAACACATAAAAATCACATGCAATTAATGGTATCATTTGAGCACAAAGATCATGTAATGTTCTTGACTAATTATTCCCCTGATTGGGTTGCTCCTTCTTTTCATATCCAACCTCTTCATGCTGGATTTCATGTACCTTGTGGAATAAAGGTAAGCTGTACATCCAATCTAGAAACAGGAGGAAGCTGAGCTGGGAAGACACATAACCCCCTACTTTTATTTTCTCTCTCCTGCACGTGGTCTAACAGCTTCCAGGGGGACTTGGGAGAGCAGGCGTTGGCTCCAGGTAACATGTCACATGGAAGTCTGGATTAAAAACAGATTGTATAATAATTAATTCATCACATCCCTTTGAGGTAAAATAAAGTGAAGTACAATTAGGCAGTAGTAACTCAGAAAATATTTTCTTCTTTTAAGTTAATGGGGCCCATAGTTTTAAATGGAGCCATAGCCAATCCTCTCAGGTATTATCAGCTCCCAGTGCAGCAATTAAACGTGTCAGCAAAGCTCCTACTTAGTGCTCCTGAAGCACTTAATTTTCATTAAAAAGATGACATTGCAAGCAATTATCAAGGACAATCCACATTCATGGGTATTTATATTCATAAGGACAGATTGTAACACAAAGACGCATAAATTACCCAGATCTGTTTCTTTGCTTTTTCCCAAGCTAGACTGCAAGCTGGTTAGTTCTAATTACCTGCTTCCAGTCTCTGCATAGGGAGGACCACTGTGTGGGGCCCTGTTCTCCACATGTTCACCCCTCACATACATACATCCAGGCTGATGTGAATAAAACCTGGAGTACAATCCTAGTGAGTTTTTATTGTGAACTCATTTCCTCCATTTATAACCCTTTAACATGTATCCCTTATGCATTGTCACTCCCTAACCTATGAGGGTTGAAGCCACTGTTAACAACATCTGGGCTGTTTGAATCCCCTACAGCAAACCAGGTGGCCCACCAAGAGCATTGCCAGATTTAACCCCATGGATGATGATGAAGCCAAGGGTCCAAGGAGATGAAACTATTTGTACCAAGTTTGCTCAGCTGGAAGGTGGCTGAGTCAAGATTTGAATTCAGGTCTGTGTCTGCCCAAAACTAATCATCTCTCTGCTGTGCCAGGTCAAGCTTCGCAGATGGTCCCATAGATATGAATGGTGACTGCATTCCATGCCAAGTCTGTGCAGGGTCCTAAGGACGAGGATGAAGGAGACTAGGCATCTGTCTCCCAGTTCTCAATCTAGTACATGAGGCAGACATCATAGGACATGAGGAGAGTGTAGCTAGACAGTACTATCAAGAGAAGACAATCAGCTTCTGATACAAGTAGAGCAGTGAGCTAGTGTTTAATACATCTGCTCTGAACACAGGACAATGGTAGACAAAATATAAGAATAGAAAGTAAGAGAAATGTAACCAGGCTAAAGCAAATAAATACTGGACAAATATCTCTATGGATCAGGAGAGACTGAGATGCCAACAACTTACAAAGCCAAAACCCTGGCCAGGCAGCAGTGTAAAAGTCTCACTCCTGAGAAGCTATGGGATCAAAATTATCCTGCAGGACATAGGATATTGGAACCAGGCTTACTGCTTTGCCCTTGTGGCATTAACAAGTTGTGCGACAAAAGATACAGAAAACCACAACACAACCTTGCAACCAGGAACCAAAGATCTGCAACGTCTTCCCAAAGGTGTGAGTGATGCAAGCCCTGGATGCTCTCCCAAGAGCTGGTTCTGAACATGGAGCCCCTACACCTATGGAATCAAACAGAAATCCAGTAGATGGGAAGCAGGGAATTCAAAGGAGAAGAGAGCAAAACAAAACAAAAGACCTGTGGTTCAGAATGACTTGCAAGCCAAAATCTCAAGTCATGAAACTGAATGCTAAGAAAGCCAATGAACAAAACCTAAAATTTAAAAATAACATGAATGAGCAGAAGATAAAATTAACTTTATGGAGAGTCTGTAGATTTTAAGACAAAACAGCTTACAGGGTGAAAAGAGAAAGATTTTCATAAAGAAGAGAGTAAGAAATAAAAAATTAAGACATAAAAATTTAAAAGTTAAACAAATAAAATGAGAGTGGATATAAATTTCAAAATTCATTTAAAAATTTTGAAAAATGAAAATGTGATCACTAAAAAAAAAAAAACCATAGCAAAAGCATAATTTCCTCAGTCTTTCCTGAGAGCAATTTGGCAATTCAGTCAACATTCAACCAACATTTAATGAGCACCTATCAGGTGCCAGGCACCATTCTAGGTGCTGGGCTTTCAATGGTGAGAAAAACAGACAAAAATCCTTGCCCTCATAGGGGCTCCATTACCTTAGGGAAATCAGACAGTAGAAACATAGATAGTTTAGTAAGAGGTGAGGTCAGAAAAGTAATAGAGAGTGTAGGTCATGTAACCCCAGAAATAAGGAAATTACAGAAAGCACAGCAGAAAGATAAAGAGATGACAAATATGTAGGAGGAGTTATAAGTCAAAATATCAGGGTGAAGAACTCCAAAATATATCTGCCATATTTTATCAAAGCTAAGACAACAATGATTGGACATTGCACCAACATCTATGGGCGACTGAACACAAATAATGCTTCCAATTAAACTGAAACATTGTTTTCTTATGAAAACATTTCCTTCTTCGTGTAAATATTTTTATAAATTACACAGACTTAATAAAATGCTCATGCATCTATAAAAAGGAAAATGTAAGCAAAAAATTAAGATTGTCTTCAATCTCCTTCAGAGGCTAACACTTCTGAATCACTTTCAACAGAAAGCAGACAACATCCATCTCTTCCCTAAACAGTTTAGCCCTCTGGGTTCTCAAGAGAATTGATAATGCTACATTTTTTCAAAAGAGTGCTCCACTATTGTCTCCAGAATTTTTCCCAAAACATTGATGTTCACTCTGCAAGTGTTGACTATCTTAATTTTATCATAGGATGTCTACGGAAGGTTTTTGGAAAACAAGCAGGACTCACACTCCTCCCTCAAATGGTCTTTAAATGTTTTGCTGACTGTAATTTTGAGGGATTGAAGCTGTATCATCTGCCACCAGAAATAACAACCAAGCTGAGCATGCGCAAGCAATGGAAACCACTTCACAGCTGCCACCGAGCTGGTAGCTATTGTAAGAAACTACCAACTGCCAGATGCATCCAATTTCCTTAGACATTAAAATATGGTGGGGGAGGATTGAATCTTGGCACTGAAATACAGTAATAGAAATTTCAGAATAAGAGACTAGAAAGCAAGAGAGAGAGGTGATATTTGAGGAGATAATAACCAAGTTTCCACTGATGATAGATATGAGTCTTTCAGGCTGAAAATTCACTCCAATTTCTGAACAGGATAAATAAAATTAAGTCCCCATTGAGACGTGGAAGTGTAATTGTAGAATGTCAAAGATAAAGAGAAGATCCCACAAGGCTGGACCAAAGCAGACCACTCATCATAAAAAGGTGGCATTTAGAAGCACCTTAAAGTGTTAAGAGAAAATAATTGTCAATTCAGAATTCTGTACCCAGCTAAACTATCATTTATAAGGAAGGGTGAAATAAAGTTGCCTCTAGCTTCAGAAAAAATAAAGAGCTTACTTTCTCCTAACCCTTGCAGGAAGAACTACCAAAGGATCACTTTGGGAATAAGGAAAGTGAATCCCGAAAAGAGCAGGACACCACAGGCCGTAAGAAAAATTGAGCTCAACAATGGTTTGGATTGAGTTGCACTGCACTAAACTTGGGATCCAGTTCCCATGACCTCTGCTGACATCCAGCTTACACTTGAACTACTAGACCTTGCCAGTTGTTTCATTTGTCAGCTCAAATGGGGACTTTTCCATAGTAAAAACACAATAAAAATGTGTTTAATGAAAGTTATTAAGAGGAAGAGAGAAAAAAACAGGCCAATGGCCAAGTCATCAAGGGGCTGGGTCTGGGGTGGGGTGCCTTATAGATCACATTTTAAGCATAACAGTGAAAATATCTTCATTGAATCTTTAAAATATCATTTCTTCTGGGTGGAAAATGTATGGAAAGGGAGCCAGGAGAGCAGACATAGGTTTGCTGGAGCCCAACTGAGAGGAAATCAAGTCAGAGGTGCAGGGATAGAGAGAAGTCGATTCAACATGTAAACAAGAACAGGTGGAATCTAAGATAGGACCAAGAAGGATCCATCCTCTTCTCAAAACCCTCAGGTGACTAACAAAAGCAACCAACCTCTAGTCCCAGTCACATGGCACTTTTACCCAGCCCCTTCCTGTGAGCACACACCTGGGAGAGAGCCCTGCCCACCTCCAGAGGTCTCGCTGCACCAGATTGAGCAGTCCACATCATCAGCCCACCTGACCACCTTCATCTCAGAGGCAAGAGAGGCCATGGCCTTTGCTGGCCCGCATTCACGGGCAGAGTCAGTTCTGGGTCTTTTTCTGCTGATCGGCAGCTGAGTGGCTTTGGTACAGATGGCCAAACTTCCTGAGTCTTTGTTTGGTAATCTGTAAAATGAGGTCATGTGAGCCTGCTCTGTCCACCTCATGCCATTCCTAAAATTCTTTATAGAGCATAACATGCTATACAAATGGAGGGGTTTCATCATCAGCATTGGCAGTAAGCACGTCCCCATGGAGGAAAAGCTCAGCCTTTTGCCCCTGCTGAGCCCCCACAAAATACCCTGCTATGTCAGCAATAAAAAACCTTTGCCAGGCATCTGGGTTCTGCTGGGAATCCATCTTCTGCTCCCACGGAAAGCCCTCACTTTCCTGACTCAGCCCTGGTTTGTCCACTCTAGGGTATGGACAGCAGAAGCCAGACAACACTCTGGATTCTGCACCAGATACAGGTTTCAGGATCTTCACATGGTTTGTCTTGTGCAGAGACTGGTTGTTCAAGAATGCAAACTTCCTTCTCCTAAGACAGCAGTCTGTTTTTCTGTACTCTAAGTCTTCTCCACCAAAGGAGAAAATAATGAGAAGCCCACAGAGTAGACACTTCCCTTTCCAACACTTGTTGGAGATCCCACCTCAGACTTAGAATCTACCAGGTTTCCAGCTGAGCATCATGGGTCTCCATGCTGACTGCTCCTACCTTCCACATGATGCATTTGGTTGGACCTGGTGGCAGCGGTCTCAGCCAAGGACATTCTGTGCTGGCTTCAGATGCAGGGGTCCTGCTGATAAATGTCAAAGGAAGGCTTAGGACCTCTAGGGAAAGAACTCAAACCACACCCTTTGCTCAGGGATTTTCTGACATCTGGGGTTTTCTGAAAATCAGTGGGATGGCCCCACAGAAGTCTGCTGAGAAGGCTCCCAGTGGGAAGAATGGTCCAGGAAAAAACCCAACAACAAAGCCTGACTTCTGAGCAAATGTTGACCCACATGGCTTTTAAACAATTATATGGGTCCTATAAACAAATAGATGGCAGAGCTGCTTTTCTCACTTACCTCTGAGTGAATAGGGAATTGTATATAAATCACAGGGTTCAGGGAAGTAGGAATGGATTGAAGACCTGGGGCTGAGTAGCCCTGGGGTCAGGGACATTGCATGGAGGAAAAGGTTGCATCGAGGGAAAGAACTTTCAGTGTTGCCTTGCAGAAGGACAGCAATGCCAATTGGCTCCCTGGTAGGTAGGCATAATGACCCCCCACAGAGGACCATGCCCTAATCCTTGGAATCTGAGGATCTGTTGCTTTATGTGCAAAAACTTTGCACATCAAAATCAAAAACTTTTATTAAGGTTAAGGACCTGAAAAGGGGGAGATAATTTTGGATTACCCAGGTGGACCCCATCACCTGAGCCTTATAAGCAGAGAGCTTCCTACAGCTGCAAGCAAAAGAGATGCAGCCAAAAGAGAGTTAACAGGGACTCTAAGCCTGAGAGGGGCTTGGGCACCACTGCTGACCAGGGTGGGGGCCACATGGAAGACACAAGAAGGAACTGGGGCACCCCCAGAAACAAAGCCCATCAAGGAAACCCAGTCCCACAAAGCGAGAACAAGCCCAATAAGCCTGGATACAGATTCTTCCCCAGAGCCTCCAGGGGATATGCCGCCCTGCCAAGCCCCCCAGCTTTGCCCTTGTGGGACTGTATGCAGAGAGCCCAGATGGCCCAGGCCTCTTTGCTACAGAACCTCAAGGTGGTAAACAGATGTCATTGTGGCAGAAAACTAATGCACGCCCCGATTCTGAGTGTGTCCCATAGGGATGAAGCCTCCCGGTGATCATTTGGTTATAAAACCCACAATGAGATAAAGAGTAGCCTGAGACGGACCCAGTGAGCCCAGAGCTTGAGGGACAGGCCTGAAATCAGAAGTTTCTGGGAGAAGCAAGAAGAGGAAAAGAGAAGGGTCTGAGAATCGTCTATCCTGCAGGCCTCTGGGGTGGCTGGAAGGAGGCAGTGGCCCTTCCTGTGGGGGCAAAGGGGCACCCAAGAGCTGGTTCTAGTGGGTGATCAGAACCACTGTGGCCTGCCCCATGGGAGTTCACCAGGAAACAGTCCTCTGCTGACCTCTGACCTGGGAATGAGGAATCTTCAGCTTTGGATGATCCCACTTCACTGGGGACACAGGATATCATGCATTCTTTGCACCCCCCTTGTCAGGTAAGACTTGGGGGCCCAGGTATCGTGAAGATTCAGGCCCTGACACAGGGGCAGTGCCTGATGGGACGGGCAGCAGGTGGTGGTGGAGATCTTCCCCTAGGAGAATGTCCACGGACACAGTGGCCAAAGTGCTGCTTTCGACCAGCCCTCCCATCCTTGTCTGGGGGCCGCACTTCTCTCCAACCAGGGCTGAGCCTCCCACCCTGACAACAAAATCAGGTCACACTGCCAGCATCCTCCAGGCCAGAAGTCCAGAGGTGACAACAGACATCATGCTCACAGCAGGAACAGCCCCAGCAGCAGCTCCATGTTTGGTCCCTGATGGCACTGTGCTTGGCCCTGAGATGGCTGGGTCCTCTTTACCCCCTGCCTTCCTGCCAGTGCCCCGTGGAGGGGAAGGCCAGACACTCCCCTGCTTTGTCCAGGGAGTTCCATGGGGAGCCTCTGTAGGGCTGCCAGCAGCAGAGACCTGGATCTGACTCCCTTAGGAGTAAAAGGACCGATCTGTGGGAGAAGCAGATGGCCAGTGGTGAAAGAGCAAGGAGAAAAAACTTTGCATCCAGGTCCCCGATGGGACCTATCTATGGTGGACAGAAGCTGCAGAGAAGTAAGCAGGCCTCCAGTCTGGCTCTCCCCTGGCCTGCCCACAGAAACCCTGCACCCCCCTTCCCAGACATCAAAGCACAAGGGTCCCTGGCTTTACCAGAACTCCCCAGGCTGATGCCAGGCCAGAGGAAGGGAGTCTTCTTCCCACACTCTGGAAAGATGGAGTCCACTCACAGAAACGAGGGAACCGTTCCCATCCACAATCCTACTCTCCCTCCACCTCCCACCCCAAAGAACAGCTGACTTTTCCCCAGGCTCACAACAACAGGAGTCATAGGAAATGGCCCAACAGAGGAACTGACTTCTGGAGATGGGCACACCTGGGTGGATCCCAACTCACCCTGGGACAGACCTCTGGTGTCTGCTGCTGGCAGGAAGGGGGGTGTGAGCCACTGTGGGGAGTGAGGACGGGCAAGTGGCTCACCAGTTGGACGTGTGGCTAGTTGCCAAACAAGAGGACATGCCACTCTTCACGGGGGCATGTGAGGTCACAGTTAGATGGTGGACATCAGAGCAAAGACTGGATGGCAGGTGTGCCGTGCAGACTCCAGGCGGATGTTCCAGCAAAAGGACAGCACGAAGGAAGGTGAGGCCCAGGGCAGGGGTGAGCTCCAGGACTGGGGAGCTCCTTGGCCAGAGTGATGGGAGGTGGGAGGCCATGAGGTGGGGGATAATCGGGGACCTGATGGCGTGGGGCCTTGTAACCATTACAACGTTGGCCTTTACTTGGTGCAAAACAAGCCTCCCGGAGTTTCCCGGCAGAGCAGAAGTGTCACCAGCATCAAGACATCAGACCTTCGCAGCAGGGAGACCAGGAGGCCCTGAAGTGAGAAGGGCGGAGGGAAGCAGGTGGCCTGGGTGCCTCCGAGGGGCCGAGGGAAGGTGCGGGGAGTGGCTCGGGGCGCAGAGAGGACGGGGCTGCTATTAGCTCAAGTGAGCACTGTCCCATCCACACTCATTAAGAGCCTACAGCAGTGTGTGCTATTGACCTAATAACTCCACTTAAAGGAATTTATTGTGAGGGAATAATCATAAACCTGGGGAAATACTACAAATATGGCTCATTAGAGCATTACTTGCAATAAAAAAAAAAGTGGAAGCAGCCTACTTATCCATAAATAGAAGTCGGAGCACAGACCGTAAGCTCTGTGGTTAACTGGCCAGCCAGCAGCCCTTCCCACATCTGCCTGCCCAGCTTTTACTCAAAGGGTGAAGAAGCCAGGCATGCCCTTCCCCCTGCCCCATTAGCTAGGGGTAGCTGGATGCCCTGGTTATGATAAAGGAACCATGAGTAGATAGATGCATGATCACGAGTTTCCAGGGTGGCTTTTCCTTCCCTTTGCAAGTTCAGACATAATAGAGGCGCTCACAGATGTGATTCTTTTGCCATTTTTCCTGCCATGGACACAGATACGTTGCCTGGAGCTGTGGCAGCTATTCTAGGGCCATGAGGCAATAAGCATGAGGGGAGAGAAACCCCAGCATGTTTAGAAAACTAAAGAGATCCCGGGCCTTTGGTGGAATCAGTGAACTGCAGAACTGACTCCAGCCATCGCCAACCCCCAGACTTCTCTTTATAGGAAAAAATGAATCCCTATTGTCAAGCCAGTGTGAACTGGGTTCTCTGATGCCGTGGCAAAGCTCCTGTCATTGAGACAAGCCAGCCCAGCGGTAGGGGCTGGGAAGCCCAGAGAAAATCAGAAATCATTGTCCCAGGGCAGCCCTAGTGGCTCAGCGGTTAAGCGCCACCTTCGGTCCAAGGCCTGATCCTGGAGACCTGGGATCGAATCCTGCATCGGGCTCCCTGCATGGAGCCTGCTTCTCCCTCTGCCTGTGTTTCTGCCTCTCTCTCTCTCTCTCTCTCTCTCTCTCTCTCAATGAATAAATAAAATCTTTTTAAAAAAAGAAAGAAAGAAATCATTGTCCCTACAGCCGATTTTTCGTCAAATTTTTAACAACGGGTGTCGGGCTTGGTGCTGGACACTGGATCCTCAGAGCGACCCAGAGAGGCAGGCACTGTTGCTGCCTCTTTCACAGATGAGGAGGCTGAGGCTACAGGGCTGACCATCTGCTCAAGGACACGGACTGTATAGAAGTGAGGCATGTCTGACCTTAGAGCCCAGCCCAGGCTGCACTTCCTCCCCCCAAATACTGCTTCCTGGAAACTCTAGAAGATCCAGGCACATTGAGCCAACTGTGGCCCCTCTGTATCCCAGCAGGACAGGATGGAGAGCTTCTGGAACCTTCCAGTAGATGGGCAGGTGGCCAGATGGGGTGTAACTGAGGCCCAACCCCTAGAAACGCAGAAGGTCCCTGACTGGGGGTGGAGCTTGCAATGAACACAGAGCCTTCCCCGAGGAAGGAGGAAGGCAGTGGGTTATGCCTTTGAGGTGACCTCCAAGGGCACCCACGAGGGAACAAGTCATGGAAATTATAGGTAATTTATGGTACACCCATGAAAGGGAATAGCATCTAGCCATTTTTTAAAAATCCTATTTTCAAAGAATACTTTAAGACAGAAGAAAATATTTATTCTCTACTATTAGGTTAAAATAAAAACCAGGACCCAACCCTAAATATCCGACATCATTTTAATTTTGTGACATTTAGAGCTAACATATATCAAAGGTAATGCAAACAATAAAAATAAAAAAAAAAAAAAACAGCAGCCATCCCTCGAGGTGGGATCAAGGACTCGTTTGGATTCTATCCTTTATCATTTCCCTGTTTTTTTTTTTTCCAAGTTTCCATAATGAACACAGAGTGCCTTAAAATTAGAAGCAGGTTATTGGCGGGAAGGGTGCTGGGCGGGCTGGCCTCACTTTGCTGGCACCCCTCCTCCCTCAGGACAGCCAGAGGCATGTTGGGCTGTGTCTCATCCAGCTCTCGGCGCTTAGCTGTTCCCGACATCGCTGCCACTTAGAAACCCGTTTTGGAGGTTGGCCGCTCTGTCCTCCCAGGCTGTGGGACTCACGGGCCCACCCGACGGACAGTGTCCCAGGAGGAACAGCTGGCATGAGCCCCATGGCTCTGGTACCCGCGCCCTGTGTTCTGGAATTCAATAGCTGTGCCTCGGGACCTGCCGCTTCAGAGAACAATTTTAATTGAAATGGTAATGATGGAATTTCTTCTTCCCAAGGATGCCATGTGCAGTGTGAATGCCACGTCCCCAGTCTGGAAGCTGGGCCGCAGGATGCCACAGGACATAGATCCTTGCGTATAAGGGCTGAGCCCTGCCCGGGGCTGCGGTCCCCAGGCCCGCGGCACACCCCGAGCTTGCGGGCAGGACAAAGGCTGTCTGCACCGTGCCTTGTTCTGGACGCTCCACCAGGGTCAGTCACGGTGGCTGCCCTAGAAGTGACTCCCCGAATTCTAATACCTCTGAGGAATCCACTCTCCATGGCAACCTGGGATGTCAACCCACCTGGGAACTCCCACTGGGCAGGACAACTGTATTTAAAGCCCCCTGCAGAGCACTTCAGACCCCCCCCCCCCCCCCCCCCCGACCCGCACTGGCTGTGGGGACAGCCCTGCCTCTTCACTCACCAACTGTGAGACCAGTTACTGTCTGGTGCTTCGGTTTAGCCACTGGGCAGGACAGCTGCTCGTCCAGCTGATAGAAAGCTTGAACAGACGTGCGTGACCCACTCCTGAGGCCATTGGTCCAGCTGAGGAAGGTGACGCTGGGGGCAGCCTGGGGGCAGGGCTCGAGCATCTGTGTGTGCATTCAACAAACATAGGATGCAGGCTCCCATGGCTCGGGGCCGGGTGCTAGGGTGACAGCAGGAGCAATAAGCAGACGTGGCTGGGCTCTTACCACTACACCCTAGAACCTGGACCCGGGAAGGCTCCTTTGCCCCCTCTTTCTGGGGTCCCTGCTCAGCCCCCGGGAGCATGGCTGCAGCAAGAAGACTTCTCCCCTCCTGATCCAAGTGGCTCCCGGGGGGCCATCCCACCGCAAAAGGTCACCGAGGCAAGGTACTCATGGATGAGCCGTTTCCATCCTCCAATAGACCACAGCACAAGTTCACAGTGACAGAGGGGCCTTTGGCATCAGGGGCTCGTCTTCCCTGATGACTAGATTTGTGGTCATGTCCCTTCTCTGAGCCTCAGTTTGCCACCTGTAAAATGCGAGGACCGTGCCGGACAATGGGCAGACCCCTGGGGTGGTGGGCGGAGGCGGCTCCCCCCTCCCAAGTGTTCAAGGAGACACGCTCCAGGAAAGCCAGGCACTGAGAACCGCGTCCGAGATTTATCTCCTTAGCAGAATCCCTTTTAATTCCTCTCTGACGATGAGTGGCTGTCTGCATTCCAGGCTGCACCAGCCTGTCCCATCCATCAGCTGGGCCGTGCGGCGCCCGTAAGACCCAGCACTAATTCACGCAAGGGGACGTTAGGGCCACCGCTCCCCACGGGGATCCATCAGGCCCTGTCAGACTCCTCGCTGGCTGCGTGCTCGACATCACGCACCGGCGGTCCCGTGGCGAGCAACATGCAGACCCCACCCCACCCCGGCACGCAGGGGCCCTCGGAGCTGGATGCCACACCCGAACCCTGCTTCTCCCAGGTGGCCTGTCCCACTTCGGCTGCCCAACGCTGACCAGCCATTCCCAACACCATGTTGGAGTTCCTCGGGGACAGGGACCCAGCCTGGGACCAGCTCACTGAGCGCAGGTGGGCACACCTGCAGACCCTGGCAAGAGAGGGAGCAGGACAGAAGGTAGAAGAGGACGATGGACAAGAGGGGTGACATGGTGAGCCTGCCAGGGCATTAGAGGGATTTTACTCCTAAGGAGATGGGAAGCCTCTGGCGCTTCTGAGGAATGAGTTGATCCGACTCATGCTTTTCGAGGATCGCTCTGAGTGCTGCACAGACAGATGGGCCCCAGCGAGGCGGCGTCCCTGAATTCCTCATGCGAGAGGCGGGTGGCATGGACCTGGGGGGGAGGGGAGGCTTGCTGGCCAGACCCGCTGAAAGATGAGCTGCAGGGTACAGGAGAAAAAGGAATAGGGAGCCTCTGGAGGCAGCCTAAGGAGGAAGCAGTCATTTGCTACAAGACAGAAGCCGAGCAGAGCAGGTGTGCACACACATGGAGCTCGCTGGAGTGGCAGCGGGGACAGACACCCGCAAGAGGAGGGTGCTCTGGCCCTAACGTTGTTTCGAAACCCTGCCACACGCCATACGAGAAAGCAAGATGTCAGGAGTGATCTGACACATCTCGTCTCGGAGGCGGGCTATCACAGAAGTCTGATTTGAGCGGCTGGAGAGGAAGCGGGAGAGGAATGGAGGCATTGGCCTGGGCAGAGAGAATGGGCTCAGCCAGGGGGTTCGGGGCCAGGGCGCTCTTTCTCCAAGCAGGAGAGGCTGGCGGCAGCCATGGATTAGAGGGGAAAGCAGTGAGCAAGAGAAGATGGGATGGGATGCTGGCGAGGAGGCGAGGAAGGAAGACCCAGAATCAGGGGCAGGCAGGAGGCCGCCTCCGTAGGCACGTGGAGCCTGGAGCGCAGCGGTGAGCGGGGTGCAGGCCGGTGGGGACATGCAGCTGTTCACTGAAGTCCCCACTGGTGGGAGGGGGTTGCTCGCAGGAGATGGGGTGTCCAGGGGTGGGGGGGCTACTAGAGGTGTGCAGGGTCAACTGGGGAAGCATGGTCCAGAGCGCTCCAGGAGTCCATTAGGCACAGCAGGCTGTGAGCACAGAAGGGGGCGCTGGACCAGTGGGCGTGAACCTCAGCAGGGCCGTGGGGGGCTCTTTGGGCCACAGGGGCCCCTCGGGTGAAAGCTTGCAGAGAGGAGTGGCTGGGCGTGGCCAGAACCCAGGTAGGAGTTGCAGGAAAGTCCTTGGGGAGGGTGTGGAAGGAGGGCACGGGGAGGAGGAAGGAGGTGTGGGGAAGAGGAAGGGAGGTGCGGGGAGGAGGAAGTGGGGAGGGGGAGGAGGAAGGGGGCGCGGGGAGGAGGAAGGGGAGGGGGCGAGCAAGAAGCTGTAGGCGTCAGTGCACAGGAGGTCCTGCAGGGCTAAAGGCTGTTGGCAGCGGGTGGAGGGGGGCCTGCAGCCAGAGAGGAGCAGATAGGAGGCTGGACGCTGACAACGCTTGAACCCGAGCTACTGGGTCTGGGGCTGCTGGATAAAGGCCCATGGAAGCAGGGCAGCCACCTGCCGTGGACGAAGGACCTGCCCAACGCTCAGTGCCTCAGAGCAGCAGTCACTGCTGCCTCCTTGCTCTGCACCCGCGCCCCGGGAGCCCTGGGAGCCGGGCACCCCAATAACACATTCATGCGGCTGGCACCTGGGGGCCCCACTGGGGCTCTGATGGACATGCCTACACCTGGCCTCTCCACACGCGTGGGCTCCTCATGACAAGGTGGCTGGGTTCTGAGAAAAAGCACTGGAATGTCTGTGTCCCCCTTGCAAATCCACATGGTGAAGCCCTAGCCCCCAAGATGATGATACTTGGAGGAACCCCAAGATGGGACCTTGTGTCATCATCTGCCCATCCCCTCTCTGCCCCACACCCCTGAAGCACCTGGGCGCTGAGGGCCACACCCACCCCACCCGTCCCCACGGAGGAGCGGGCTCGTCCCCTGCATCTGTGACTCTGCACACAAATTAGATTCTGCGATGACCTGGACTTGTTCCAAGAGCCACCATCAGTGAGAGGAAAACAGCACAGACATAATTCACTTCAACACCTGCCTGCTGTTTGCGCTGCACAGGAGGGGGTGGGATGGGGCGGGGGGGGGGGGGGGGTGGCACTGCCCCAGGGCTGCAGGGAGGGGTGCAGGCCATCCAGGACAGCTGGGGCCTCCCTCTCATTTCATGAGCTGGGAGCGTTGAAAGCCGAGGGTGCAGAGGAGGTGGGACAAGTGCCAGAAAGATCTCCAGGAAGAGACGGATGGTGTCCCCACTTTACAGAAGAGTAAACCCCCCAAGGCTCAAGGAGGCTAGCATCCCATCTAGGAGCACAGAGGGCACCAAAGCAAAGCCAACCAGCCCAGGGGCTTCCCAGCACCCTCTGGTGAGGATGCTCACCAGAGCGTGCTTTCTGGTCACTGGTCTTTCTGGCCGGCCTCTAACTGGGTTTTGGGGGGCATCCCAGGCAGTGGGCATGAGAGAGGGAGTATGAAGACTCTGCCCTCTGTTCGCCAGTCTTTCCAAAGCAGGATGTTCTAGAACCTTCTCCCATTGGTCCAGCCACCCACTGGGACACTTCTCAGGGCCCTATTAGTAAGGTGCCCGGTTTCCCAGGCCCAAGAGCAGGATGGCAGTTGGGGCCAGGTTCTGCTCTGGGTACCAAGGCCACACCCTCTGTGAGCCACATGACCTCTGATGGAGAGTCAGGCACCCTCCAGGCTTTCTGCCAGCTTTCCCTGAGCTCTGAGTCTCCAGAGGGTCTGCCAAGGCCCTTGAGGGACCCCCTTCCTCCCCTCCAGGCAAAGGGATGTCACAGGTGCATTTCCACAGGCAGGTCCCTAGACAAAGATCTGCGAGCTCCATGGGAAGTGGGGCAGGGGCAAGAAGAGGTGCCAGCCCAGCACAGCCCCAACCTCAGCCAGGAAGCTTAGAGGAGTGGAAATCACCCTTCAAGAGGCTGCTCCAGCTTGAGGCAAGAGATCCGGACAGGCTCCTGCAAACACCAGCCATCGATACGGGCCACCATGGGGGCTGCGTCCTGGTGCCTCCGGCTGTCTGGGTGATCCTAGAGCCCAGGGAGGCAGAAACAGAGCACACAGGTGCCAGGGGGATCGAGGGCCCCAGAAGATCCCCAAGTGTTTGCTGCAGGCCATCTGAGATAGCTCTGCCTTGCCTGCCCTGCTTGCTGATCTGGTCTTCCGTATAGACCTGTCCTCCAGGAGTCTTTGGTTAGTGTCCCAGAAAAGGTAGGAAACCTCTGCTCTGTCCCTGTCTCTGCTGGTAGATCAGGACACAACACTGTGGATGTGGAAAGGACCAGCCATGCTCACCTGGAGAGATGGAGACCAAGGGTCAGACAGGCACCAGTGTCCTCAAAACTGATCCCAACCACTTCCTTCTCTGCCTCCTGCCTCATCACCCAAACTGGGCCTGTTAAGAACCCAAAATATGAGTGAGCTCCCAAACCCCCTGTTTATTCTTATCATAATTCATTCCACAAATGTTATTGGATGCTCACTCTGTACAAGGTGTGAAGGCATATGGTACGGCTATTGCTTAAAGAAAAAATGGATTTTTAAAAAGACTTATTTATTTGAGAGAGAGAGAGAGAGCTCAAACAGAGGGAGAGTGAGAAGCAGGCTCCCTCCAGGGAGCCCGATGCAGGACTCCATCCCAGGACCCTGGGACCATGACCTGAGCCAAAGGCAGACGCTCAACCACTGAGCCACCCAGGGGCCCTGAAAAAAATGGATTTTTATTTTTGTTTATTTATTTTTTAGATTTTATTTATTTATTCATGAGAGACACAGAGAGAGAGAGAGAGAGAGAGAGGCAGAGACACAGGCAGAGGGAGAAGCAGGCTCCACGCAGGGAGCAGGACGTGGGACTCAATCCCAGGACTCCAGGATCATGCTTGGGCTGAAGGCAGCGTTAAACCGCTGAGCCACCGGGGCTGCCCAAAAATGGATTTTTTAAAAATGTTCTTAATATTTGCTTTTGGTTCAAGAAGCAGCCTGCTGAGCTGAACTTTTGTCATGCTATAATTGGACTGACCCAGAGCAGGACCAGAACATCAGCCTATTATCTGAACTGAATGGACTTTTTGCCACCAGCCCCCCAGACCCTCCAGTCATGACTGTGAGTTCAGACAGTCCCTGAGACAGAGTCACGGTTCTTGGAAATGGTCGGGCATCCAGGGGTTGATGCTGGTGGCAGACACACACTATTTGAGGCTTTATACAAAACAGGGGGGATTCAAAATATGTGCATATTAATAAAAGGCAATGACAATATAAAAAGCCTACCCTGAGCCAGGCACTGTGCCAGCATCTTCGCCAAGCCATCTGCTGGTGAGCCCTTGAGGGCGTGTCAGAGTGGTCGGGCGCCAGGGGCAGGACGCCCACGGCACCTCCAGAAAGGTGGGCCAAATGAAACTTTCCTTAAATGCCAGACTTAAGTAGGGTGCCTGAGCCATGGGGAGATGGATGGGGTGCAAGCTCCATGTCCAGCTCAAGTGCCTCCGTGAAGCCCAACCTTCTCCTGTAAGGGTCACAAGGTGTTCAAACAAGCCCTACTTGGGCATTGATTTACTGTGCTTCATAAAAGCTGGCAAACCAAAAAAGACACTATCTGTATTGATTTCAGTTCCATAAAGAGATATAAAACTGATACCTACATTTACTGACACCCAAACGGGTTTAATAACAGCTGACATTTATTGAGCATCTACTATGTGCAAGCGCTCGCCTCATTTCACCTTCACTCCCCGCAACCGAGTTAACAGGGAACATCTCCACTTTACCTAAGACGAAACCAAGACTCAAAATGAAACAAACACAGCTAAGATTTGCATTCTAATTCTTTAATCTTCTGAGCACAAGTCCTCTCATCACTGTGCTGAGGATCGCGACTCGACGGAAGGGTGGCACTGCCCAGTGCAATCTTACCTTATGGTGTTTCAAAGTGCTTCGTGGGGGAAGTGTATGTGCCTTCTACTCATCCATTCAATAAATGTCTTTGAGCACCTACTATGTGCCGAGCATTGTCCCAGAGTCTGGAGGATAGAACGGCAGACAGGACAGACAGTTGCCCTCGTGGGGCTTACGTGCAAAATTATGCCACCTGACATTTACCTCCCAGTGGGTCCCATTACTGTAGCTCTTCTGCACATTCATCAGTTCAAGTCAATACATCACCAGATATTTATGAAGCACTGACCACACGCCAGACACTGGAGTGGACACGGATAACATAGCGATGAGGCAGGGCTCTCTCCCAGAGCTCGCCAACTGGTGTGCTGACTCAGCCAGGGTTGTATGGAGCACGCTCGCAGGACCTGGAGGCTCAAGCTGAGTCTTCACCACTGGTGGTTATTACCAGACTGATGACTCACGTCCATACTCTGGATGAGGGAAAGAGCAAAGTGCGTTGCCTATGGCCAGACAGCAAGCTGGTACTGCAGTCACGTGTGAAAATAACCAGGGGTGACCATTTGTCAAGGATATGTCAGGTGCCAGGCACTGTGTTAATACCTGACACTCCTGACCCCTAGAGGGACCCCTAAGTTAGCCTGATCGAGCCATCTCACAGGTGCATGTGATAGCTTGTCATAAAGGTCCCCCTGTGGGCCCGCAGCTGCAAAGTCCAGGTCCCCACACCCCACACCCCAGGCCCCATGTGCTCCCACAATGCAGGCTCAGCCCAGGGACCACCTGGGTGTCTCTGGTGACTCTGGGTTGCACGGGAAGCTGAACAGGGAGCCTTATTCCAAGAGAGAGAAGTTAGGCTTCCAGGGGCCTCTGGTGACAATCAGTAGCATCAGTTAACTGACCAGCAACAATTTCCTAAAAACATGACAGAAATGGAAGCACGTGAAGTGTGTTAAATCCTCATCATGTCTGTGATTCAGTCCTGTGAGCTGAGACCCAGCAACAAGGGGAGGCCGTGTGACCCCAGCCCTGGCGGCTGAGCACCATCCGCCTCCCCGTGCCGGAGACACTTATCCCCTCTCTGTGCAGGAGGATGGCACCTGTGTGATTCCCCTTCTTGACGCTTCAACCTGGGTCATCTCAGGGCACAATCCAGCCGCACTCAAGTTCCAATAGCTATTTGCCCAAATCACAGGTGTGGTGGCTAGAGACAGAATCAGCAATGGAGCATAAAGCCTTCTCCATTCCTCAACTTACCAGGAGGTCCACTGGGCTGAGCCCTCCTTTCTGCCTCCCAGGGTCGGGGTCCTCTGCACTCCACACTGTCTGAAGGGGGCTAAGGAATGAAGAAGCAGAAGGGGTCCAGGAGCATGTCTGTCATCCCCTCAGTCTGCTATGTCCCTGCACCTCTGGACCACACGAGGCCAGGTCGGGGAGAAATGTCAGCTCACCAGAGGCTGCAGCTGTCACCTGTTCCACACTTACCTGCATGGATGCACAGCCCCTCACTTAGCTCTTCCTGGAGATTAGAGATAAAACACAATGGGTAATCCTCTTCTACCCACTGGTAAACTGAGGCTCAGGGAAGGGACTTAACCTCTACAGGGCCACACAGCAAGTGACTCAGAGTATCACAATTTAAATCTGATCTCAGTGGCTCTACTGCTCAGATTCTTAAACAGCATCCCATCGTGTCCCCTTTCCCATAATGAAAATAGATATTTGGAGCCTTTACACTGCTTAGAACTGCTCAGGCATTCGCCCATCTGAACTGATGCCACCATGCAAGGTGGGTGCCATTGCATTTCATAAGGAGGAGGCCAGGAGCTGAGGTCACACAGCCCGGGAGGACTGGATCTCACCAGCCATAGGAATTTGAGCACTGCTGGGCCTACAGAGCAAGTGCGCCCTATTCCCTGGTCAGTCTGGTGCAGCGTTAAATCCACATGGAGGTCTGGTGCCCAAAGAGTATTGCACTAGCTTGTAGAGAACACGGACCTGGACAGGGCTGAGTAAAGCCTCAGATGCCCCCTTAGATGTGGGGAAACATCTCATCTCTCTGAGTCTCAGTGCCATTTTGTGTATCATGAGGACAATAATACCCACTCGATATGAAGATAAACTTAAGAATATAAGTGTAAAGTGAAAGATCTATGCACGGCAACTGGCAGGATACAAGCCCTTGGGAAATATAGCTCTTACCTTCTAATCAAAAAGAAGAAAAGTGAGGAATAAACCTGACTTTCAGAGAAAAAAAGAATCTAGAAATCCCAGTCAACGTGCTGCAAAATTCAGCTCTCTTGCCATAAGAGAAGGGAACCCCCTTGTTTTGAGGCTAAGGTTCAGAAAACATCCTACAAAGCAGTGCCATGAGGGCATGGGTCTTCATGAGGCTGGGTCCAGGCCTTTAGGCAGCCACGCCAGGACACTCAGGGACCAGGTTCCAGCCAGGGCCCGGGGCTGGCTAGGTAGGAGTCAAAGCCCAGGCAAAACCCAGACCCAAGCTGGAGACTTGCAGGGGAGGCCAAGCCAACAGCCCCTCTCAGGCCAAGGGACAGGCAGAACATCGAAGACTGGGTAAATGCCAGCCTCGGGGACTTTCTGAGCCTGGGCTGTATCCCACCTCCTGCCTGCAGTGGGATACAGGGAGGGTGTGGTCCCTCCCACACCAGGCAGGAGGTGGGATACAGCCACTCTGTCCCCCACTGTGGCCAGGCAGTGGCTCTGTGGCAGTTTAATGCCTGAGCAGGCCCCAGCCCCACCAATCTCCGGCCTTGAACCCCAGCCAAATCAGGCAGAGACCAGGCCCCCCGCAGCTTTAAGAAAGCCATCAGGCCAACCTACAGGCTGGTGGTGAGAGCCCAAGATCAGAGTGGGGGCAGAAAACTCAGTATGACATGAGGATCATCTGGATGCCATCCCAAATCATAGATGATGGGATCCTCCAGAACAAGAGTGCAGGTCAAATGAAACAAAGCACCACCCAGCTTTGTTACTAACAAACAATTATTGGACATGACCTCATGCCCAGCTATAGGGGTGTGATTCAATTATAATGCAGTCATAAAATAAAAAGCTCTCCAGTATTAAATATCAATTGCAGGAGAATAATGTCCATAATAAGTCTACTTCATTTTTAGTAGTTTTATGTTTTAAGATACATCAACTAGGCAAGTCTCATGCGAGTATGTATATATATAAAAATATATGCACCCAGTTTGAGCATCACTGAAGAAGAACTGTCTCCAGCACAGTTGGTGCCCCCTCCCCCAGCAGCTCTCCAGGTTCTAATCCCCTCCCAGCCTCCAAGAGGCACTCGCCAGCCTAAATTTTTGATTACTCCCTCCCTTTTCATCTCATACATGCATAGTATGAATGTATTCCTACACGCCATTGTTTTCTAAGCTTCAAACATAATAAATAGACTATACTTGTATGTACTTCTGACTTGGCTTTATGACCAATGCTATTTCTCAGAGTTATCTGCGTTTGAGGATGCAGCGTGGTCCCAGCACTTCTGCCCTTAGTGTTATGCACTTTGATGTATTTAAGCATGTTACTGTTGTGGGGCATTCAGCTTTCCTTTTCCTCTATTACTAATAAGACTGCTGTTAGCATCCTGGAGCTTCTCTGGAGTTATATATACGGATGTAGGATTACACATCTTCAAATGTGGATTTGAAGGCACATTGTTTTGCACAGTGCTTGTACCAGTCTGCACTTCATCAGTAATGAATAAAAACTCCTGCTATTCCATGCACCCCCCCCCTCCCAATTTCTGGCATTGTTATCTGTATTAGGATTCCAGCAAAAAGCATATTGTTCCTTGAAGAGGCATTGACCAACAGACTTCTTTCCAAAGAGCATATGGGGGTAAGAAGGGACAGAGGTGGTAAGGTACCCAGGGACTGGGAGCAGGAGGCTAACATGACCCCTAGAGCTATAGCCAGAGCCCAGCGACATTAGGAGGGAAGACAGGAGCTCTGGGCCTAGAGAAGCAGCTACAGCAGCAAGGGAGCAAAGATGCACCCTCTTCCCACCTTCAACCTGTGCAAGCCACATGTGGTCACAAGAGTCAGCCCAAGAGAGGACAGAGTGAAGAAGGAAGATAGGCAGCCCATCAGACTTTATATTTGTATCTACCTGTTGGGATTGAGATGGTTTCTCATTTGGACTTTAATATACATTCCCATGGTGAGTAATAAATTTCCATAAATTTTATTGGAAATTCAGGAGTCTTTTTCTAGGAAATGCCTATTTGTGACATTCGTGCACTTCTCTTATTAATTTATAGGATTCCTTTGTATCTTCAAGGCACTAATCCTTGTTCAGTTAATGGGTAGTAAATATCTTTTCTACTTGGCAATGTGTCTTTTGCCCTCTTCATGATATCTCTGGATAAAAGAGTATTTAGATTTTAATAGTGTCAATTTAAGGGACACCTGGGTAGCTCAGTGGTTGAGTATCTGTCTTTGGCTCAGGTCATGATTCCAGGGTCCTGGGATCAAGTCCCACATCAGGCTCCCTGCATGGAGCCTGCTTCTCCCACTGCCTATGTCTCTGCCTCTCTGTGTGCCTCTCATGAATAAATAAATAAAATCTAAAAATATATACTGTCAATTTTATCAGTCTTTCACTTGATGATTTATTTTATGGTGTGTATGCATTTGTTTTACTGGTTTATATATTCATACATTCATTCTTTTATAAAATTCTTAAAGTCTCCTAAACATTTTGCTTTTCACTTTTAGGTGCTTGATCTGACATGTATTATTTCTATGAATATCTTAATAGAATGAACATACGATTTCATCTTTACAAAGAATAATCATTGCAGTATTATTGATTGATTAGCCCTTCCATTCTCCACTGATCAACAAATGCAACCTCTATAATATACCATTTTGTCCTCTGTGATATATCCTTTTGTCTATTGCTGTGATAAGACCATTCTGTCTTGATTTCCATGGTTTCATAGTAAATCTTCATATCAGAAATGGTAAGTTCTATATTTCTCCTTCAGGAGTATTTTATATAAATTTTGAAATCATGCATCAGTTTTCTCGTAGCACTGTACTGGGGGTAAGACTTAAATTACATTGTATCTATAGATCAATTTGGAGAGAATTGAACTATTTATAATATTGTCTCTTCCTAGCATAAAAATACAATATGTTTTAACTTATTTAAGCATTTTAAAGATGTCTTAACAGAGTTCTATGATTTTTAGTACAAAATTTTATATATCTTTCATCAGATTTATTCTTAGTTTCCTTTTATTGTCATTGCTATTTGTAAATTTTATTTAATTTAAATGTTTACCTGATCATTGATTGCATACAGAAATGCAATTAACCCGTATATTGATCTTATATCCAGTACTCTTACTAAACTTAATTAACTTTTGTGTAATTTGTCTTTACATTATTTCAGATTTTTCTAAAACAAGTATATTATTCTCCACACAATGACAATTTTATTTATATTCTTTCTAATCTCTATATTTTTATTAATTTTCTTATCTTATTCCACTGTTTAGTTCTTCAATACACTATTGAATAGGGAGTGGGGATAGTGAGCATTCTTGCCTTGAAGAGAAATGAATGCCTTACCAATTTTTGTCATTGAGTGTGATGTTTGCTAAAGGTTTTTAGAGACTGCATCACTGATTTAGAGTCTGAGTAAGATGAGCTTCTATCATAATACAGCATTTAATTTAAGTAAATGCTTTCCCTATATTTATTGAGCTGAACAGATCTTTTTTCCTTAAGCTGTTAATGTAGAAAAAGTAAATTAATACATTTTCTATTTTTGCTTTCTGGAATAAAACCAACTTAGTCACAATAGATTATCTGTTTTCTACCTTGCTGCTGTATTTGGCTGGCATATTTTTAGGAATTTTGCATTCATGTTCATGTTTGAGACTAGTCTGTAATCTTCCTTTCTCAAATTGTCCTTGTTTTGATATCAAGATTATATACTTCTCATATGTTGATTTTGTATAACTATTCTCTGAAAATTTTGTGTAAAAAGAAAATTATCTATTCCTTGAATAGTAAAACCTGAATGTAAAATTTTCTGGGTTTGTTGTGTTCTTTTTAGGAAGATAACTAAATTCAATGTCCTTAGTGGTTACAGAAATATTCAGATTTTTCATTTTTCTTCAGTTTGGGAAGTTTGTACTTTCCAAGGATTTTGTCCATTTCATCTAAGTTTTCAAATCTACTGGCTTAAATCTGCTCATAGTGTTTGAATTTACGATCTTTTTTGTCTATGTGACATCTATCCTCTCCATGATACGTTAGAGAATAAAGTGTCCAAAAAAAAGTAGCCTGTAAAATACACCAAATGATACACCAAAAAATGTAAGAGTATCATTACTGCTAAATAATTGGTTCTGAATTATTAATAAATTTTTGTGTTCTTCTTCACATTTTTTGTATTTTCCAACTTCCCATAATGAACGTGTACTGCTTTTCAAACCAGAGAAAAATATAAATATAATTTGTCTCCCAAAAAAAGACAAATATATTTAAGAAAATTAAAGCTGGACTATCATTAAACAGCATGTGCTCAGCCTTTGTCTCTGTGTTTTGAACTCTCCCCCACAGACCATACCCCATCCTCCCATTCATCTCTTCTCCCATTCCCCTGGTTCCCTGAATGACTGATGGTAACTCTACTTTGAACAAAGGAACTACTTCCTTTGTCTCCTCACCATCTCCCTGTTGACCAGACGTGCCTGCTGGGCTAGTGCTTCCCCTCACCCTGCATCAAATCTCAAGAGAGCTCCAAATCTGGCATGTTTATTCTCAGATAATAAAAAGTTTTCCACTCGCTTTTGGTCACAAAAACCTGTCACCTCAGTAATTAAAATGTCCATTATGATTTAATATGCAAAACCCCAAGCACACTTTAAGGTTAAAGGTCCCCAACACCAGCCAGAACCAGTTTGATGCCTTCAGACATCTCTGATTAAAGCAGGGAGGCAGGCAGGAGGGCAGGAAGCCTCCTGATATCTAGCACTAGTCTCAGCAGGCATTGCTCTCTTCTGGCCATGGACACCCTCAGATGATCAAAGCAGTTCCTAAACTGGGACTCATTGTGGGTCCTTTTGACTCCCCCAAGGGAACAAGTGCCAATGTGATTCACGTAATTTACATGGTTCAGAAGATGTATTTCCCTCCATCTGGCCACTTCTGTTTACTTCCCAACCTTGAAAACCTGGTTCATCACCCCATTTGGGCTCTCCTTGCATCTCTCCGAGAATGTCCTGGCCAGGATTTAAAGTATCTCCAGGCTAGCTCTCTCTGCAGCATCTATGTCTGATCTGGAAGAAACACTAAGACTCTTTCCCCATTGTTGGTGGTAGTTTACCTGCCTCTAAGGTCAGGGAAGGGGGAAGATGTCACTCTCTAAATGGTCAACTTGAAGCCTCCTCATTACATTCAAAATGAAAATGAAGACCCCTGACACCCCACCCTCATGGGGTTGGACTCACCACTGACAACTCCTGGGCGACTTTAGATATTTAAAACCCAACTTGTCCCAAACTTCCTGCCAAACTGGCTCCATCCGTGACTCTCCTTTCTCATTTTATGGCAACACCTTCTCAAGTTAAGTTTGGGGGGCCATTCTGACTCTTACAATCTCATCCAGCGGGAAAGCCAACCTTCAAACTGCATCCAGAGCTCCACCATGTCTCTAAGCCTGGGGCTGCCATCTGGTCTCCCTGCTTCTCCTTTTTCCATCCTCTGGTCATACATGGTGCTCGGCAATCTCCCTCCATGGCACTCTTCATGCAAGCCTGATAAGGCTCCCCAGTGCAAACATGAAAACAGTCCAATCCTAAATGGACTTCAAGCTCTCCTTGTATGACCCCCTTGGCTGTCTGACCTCACCTTCTCTGGAAGGTCTGATTACATCCCTAACAGTCATACTTGCTCCCTGCTCTTCCCTGACTTTGCCAAACCTACTCCCATTTGTGGGGGATTTGTACACAATGTTCTCTGCCTAGAACAAACTCATTCAGATGGCTGCTGGGCTAATTCTCTCACCTGCAGCCAGTCTTCCTTCAATTATCACCTTCTCAGTAAATTCTGCTCTGACCACCCTATTTGATACTACCTCCTTGTCCCTCCCCACAGACACACATACACACATATACGTACACACACAATAGACATGCACACACACACACAGGGAGGAATGCACACACACATATATACCATGGACATGCACACACACACACAGACCAGGGACATACACACACATACACTATGGACATGAACACATCACAGGCATGCACACACACAGGCATGTACACACACACAGATGCATGCACACAAGTGCCCTTCCCACCTCCCTGACCCACAGCACTTACTGCATCCTGGCATGCCCACTATCTCACTCCTTGCTCATTAGTAACTATCACCCTATCTACTTGCAGGATGTGGGCTCCAAAAGGCAGGACCTTAGTCTATTTTGTTCACAATTGAAATCCGGCATGTCCGCAAGCCTAGCCCAAGGCAGACATTTGATTCCTGTTGGAATCAATGAACTCCCCCCAGAGAAAGCCTTGGATTTCCCGGAGCAGAGGGCTAGAAACAGGTCTTTGGTGCTTCCATCTGTCCAGAGCCTCACTGAGGATGTGGCTGTAACCAAAACTCAGTCAGGAAGAGCCTCTGGAGTGGCAAGATGGTGACTGCAGACACTGCTTCTATGGAGTACAAAGCCCGACACCAGACAGAAGTTGGAGCTGGGAAGTGTCAGACCCCAGGTAGAAGTGATAGAAGAAGACCCCTGGTAGGTTGGCCCCAGAGCCCTTCTCCCACATCTCCCCCCCACCCACGTTTGTAGCTGCTTCTCTCAATTCTTCCCAACTTAGGAGTTTTACATCCCACACTATGCTGCTTAGAGTCCTATACTCCTGCTCCAGCTTCACAACCCCCCCAGGTCAGGAGGTGAGGTCCCTGAGAGAGGGGGAGGGCTCCTCACACACCCTCACCCCCAAGCATGGATATTTCCTGCCACTTACCCTCAGTCCCAAGGCCCTTCATCAGGCATATCTCCCCCAGATGGGAAGAAGACAAACTATATCCCTTCTAGACCCAACAGGCTCATGAAAGCTTATTGACAAAAAGCCAATTCACCTGCCGGCTTTTTCGGGAGCTATCTTGATAAGTGGCTCTAATGTTCTCTACTTCTTAGTGATAAAATCAGTGATGGAGTTGCAACAGAGCTGAATGCACCTTCTTAAAAAACATTAGTTCAGATGTAATTCATCCAAATCTCCTCAATGCCCAACCCCATCCTGCCTCACACCCCTGCCCCTGCCCCATGCGAGGTCACCAACTATGTCATCCAGTGGGGGCACCACCAAGGCTCTATCATGGCCAACAAGCCCCTTGGAGTCCTCAGGCCTTACAGGGTCACTGATGCTTTAGGAACTGGCCGATCTCTCCAGAGTGTGATCAGATCCTCAGCCTGCCTTTGCTGGAACTATTAGAAGAGATGTTCCATCCAAAGGCTGTGCCAGCACTCTGGGACTTCCACTCTTAAGGCTTCCTCCTCAGAGGAGAACTACAGAGCTGGGAGGTGGGGCAGGAGCTGGCTCTCCACCTAGATTACAGCTGCTTGGAGCAGAGCACTCAAAGTTACCTGCCTGTGTCCCCCACCCGCTGGGTGACACACCTCCCAATCTTCAGTTTCTCACCGTCAAATGGGACAATACAAACGCCTGGTCTCCAAGGTACTGTGAGAAATATTAAGATAATCTATCTGTACCAGGCAAGGTCCTTTGAAGGCAGAATTTGACCCTGGACAATTTAAGTATCTATTGGGAGGATACAGTGACACTTGTTTTTATAAAATGAGAGGAAAAAGTAAAGCAAGCCAAACATCATAAAGAACGGAAACCCAACCACTTCCAGCCACTTAGCCAACAAGGACAGGCTCCTGAAGTCACTGAAACCATTTCCAATTTATGTGAAATTCAGAATTCCAGGAGCCTGATTGGCTGAGCCTGGGTCATGTGTCTATCTGGCCAGGTGAAGGTGAGGTTTCTTGATTGACAAACCTACCGAGGCTGCATGCAAGTACAGCAAACTTATTCTACAAAGCAAAGTTATATTTACAAGAAGTTAGGAGAATGGATGCTGGGGGCAGCAGCAGTCAGCAGGCATCTCTTGATCTCAGTAGGTAAAAGGACCGTCCTCGATGATCAGAGCCTTGTGAGCAGTCAATGCAGCTAACCAATTTTTTGGTACACTCATCCCAGGCTTTCAAACCAAGCTTTGGAGAAACAAGATAGATGGCGATGCACTTAGGTAGGATAAGCCATCCTTGTAGTTTAGCAGCCAATCCACCAACATACTTTGGAAAACCTGCCTACATCACCCCTAAGAGGCAAGACCAGCATCCAGAGTCTATCCTCAGGCTGTTAGGTACTTGGACTTAGCACATCTTTGCATCTCATTTGCTTTGATTGACTCCCATGCTCACTCACCCTCCAGGTAGCCCGTAGCCAGGCCAGGCTATGAACCATTTTCCCTGTGTCTAATGAAGAAGTCCATATAAGATACTGTGCCTGAAACATAGAAAATTCAATAAGTGGTGCTTGCTTTTGTTGTTGTACAAACTGAGATGCCTGAGGATAAAGGGCGGGTACCATATATTACATCTATACTGTCTTGAAGAGCAACTCCCAATGCCTATGAGTGTGACCTTATTTGGAAATAGGATGTTACAGATGTAACCAAGTTAGCATGAGGTCATACAGGCTTTAAGTAAACCCTAATGCAATAGCTATTGTCCTTATAAGAAGGGGGAAGTTCGGGCAGTCTGGGTGGCTCAGCAGTTTAGTGCCGACTTCAGTCCAGGGCCTGATCCCGGAGACCCGGGTTGGAGTCCCACATCAGGCTCCCTGCATGGAGCCTGCTTCTCCCTCAGCCTGTGTCTCTACCTCTCTCTCTCTCTCATGAATAAATACATTTTAAAAAAAGAAGAAGGGGGAAGTTCAATCTGTGGGTGAGCATCTGACTAGTTGAGAGTAAGTCATGCATCCACCAGCTGGCAAGTGATTGGCCGAGAGTAGGTTGCGCATCCACCAGCTGGCATCTTCTTGGCTGAGAGTAGCTGAAGCATTCACCAGCTAGCTGTGCAGGTGCAGGGGTCTGCTTCCCCTGCAGACCAAAACCAATGAACAGATTCTCTGGAAAGGAAAGTCAGGGTGCTACACAGAAACCCACATCTATCGTGATACACGAGATAGAGATGATCCATCTCAGCCCCCAGAGCCTCATGCCACACTGGAGGGCCTGAGTAACTATGGGAACCAGGAAGCTTTTGCTTATGGAAATTTTGAAATCTCACACCACTTATAAAAAGTTCAAAACAAGAAAGATTTACAGTCTCGGCAAAACAGCCATTCTGATGGGGCTGGGTTGCCATAAGAAAACCTGTAACTTGCTTCTCAAGAACTTCCCAAGAAAACCTCTCTTACTTAGAGAATGTGCCAGAACCATGTTCTTGCTCTCAGTCTGCAAGCTGAGAGACCAGGAGCACCTGTATCCCGCAGATGTGTGTCCTAGTTAACAAAGCTGGTAGCTTGCTGTATACGACACCACAGCACTGGTTTACCAAGAAAAATGTGCAGCCAGAAGAACCAGACTGACTAGGAATTTAACCTTAATCAGAATGTTGTCTGGTGAGCATGGAGTCAGAGTGAAGATAAATGTTTAAGTTGGGAAATCCTAATACTTCCATCTCATTGTAGAGAGGACGTCCCAGGCCCCAGAATGTCCCACATCCACTACTTGAGACTCCTTCTCCCCTAGGCAGTACATAAAACAGTTTAGTCACGTGGAAAATATTTCTGGAGAGCCAGCACATACTACAGTGTCTCAGCCTTGGGGAGGAAATGGGGTGTTTGAGAGGCAGAAAGGAATCCGTATGGTTGGCACACATGGAGATAGAAGAAAGTGGTAGCCAGGCAGGTGGAGGCAGAGTGTGCATCGCCTTTAGGCCCAAAGAAGTGGATTTGAAATTTATTCTAAGTAGAATGGGAACCTGCTGAATTTAGTTTCTATTTCAGTAAATTGAAGAGAAAGGAAGGAGCTCCACTGGAAACTATTACACCAGTCCAAAAATGCTGGCTCAGCCTGGAAAGAAGGCAATGGGCATGGGGAGAAGGAGGCTCGAGATCACTTTGAGGAAGAGCTACAGGACGTGCTAGGGGACTGGGTGTGGGATGGAGGGAAGGAAGAAGAGAGAGGTCTTGGGTTTCTGGCTTGAACTATAAGTAGAAAATGGTGCTGGTGTCCATTGAGAAATGTTGGAGCTTCTAGGGCATGATCCCTGACCTGAGTTCTCCACTTATTGAGAAATAAAACTATTAAGTGACAGGTGGAAGTCAAAAAGTTCAAAACAAAATCAGAGACAGATCAGAGAACTATGCCCAAGAGGAAGAAGGGCAGGGCTAAATGAGCCCCACTCTGACTTCTTCCCTGATAAGTCATCTCTTCCCGGAGCAGAGTCAGTGAAGGGAATGAACAAGTGCCTAAGCAGTGGAGCCTCCACCCCAAGGGAAACTGCAGAAGTGAGCAGGAGTTCCCACCCCACCCTCACGTTTGTCCAACAAGGAAGATCAAGCACAGACCGGGTTGGGGAGTGCACGAGAGTGCAATGTCAGAGATCCATGCAGCCATCAAGAACACAACTGGTTTGGGCCTGCCCTGCAGGGAAGCCTTCTGCATCCAGCACAACCCAGGGACACCTAGGAAGGGGAATCTACCTAATTCCAGGCTCACTTCCAAGAAGCCTACATGACTGTAGCTACCAGCCACATCCTCTAGCGGCAAGCCGTGACCCTAACAAAGACAACTTAGAGTCTCTATCTGCCTCATTCTGTTGTGTAATTTCTCCACTGCTCCAGAACTCAGGCAGAGAGGTGTGTTGCTGTTGAATGGGCCAACTCAAACCCCAACAAAAGCCCTGGTGAAAAGCACACTCCAACAAGCCCAACTGGTCACTGTTTTTGTCTGGCTAATAATACTGAGCCAGTCTCTATTTTTAGGTCAATGCATCTGCTCAGGTTCAAGGGTAGCACAGGGCCTGGAACCCTGCCCCCTCCCCACTCTGTGTCTGCACGTTCACCTGCTTATTTTTTTCCATCATGAGATCATCTTATCTCCACATCTCTGTGAGGGCTCCCTCCATATGCCTGGAGGCATCAACTCTCATCCTCAGCTGGAACTTGGGATAATTATCTTGGGGACCAGGCAGACATTTCCTTGTGAGCTGTCTTCAGCCGCCCATAGCAAACATGCTCATAAGTGGATCACAGCAGTACTCAAGAGCGGTCGTTAACCTTGTGGAAGGGGACTTGTCCACAGAAAGAGATGATGACAAATAATTATTATGTTTGGTAGCCTGGTTGGTACTGTACATACTTGAAAATAATAAGAACTTTGCTTCATTTTTTAAAAAAGAACATATTCCACAATAGAATTGTATTAATGTTCCTCACCCTGCTTCCCCATCAAGTAGGGTAGGTCAAGTTGATGACATTGACTATGTACCCAATATATATGTGTGTGAACATATATATGAATGTGTGCTTGGGGGCACGGCCAAATCGTTCTTTGCTTCAGGAAAGGATCCACGCTGGGGAAGCTTGGCATCCCCTGGGCTCGTCCACACTCTGATCCTTGCTGATCAGAACCTCATGCACATGAAGCCATCACCCGTGAGAACTTTCCAGATAAAGCATCTGATGGACGAAACCCTGCATCTCCCTCACACCTGAACATTCTCTCATCTTCTGGGCTGAGCTGGCCTTTTCCCCTCAGCTCCCTTGTGAGCAAATTATCTAGAAGTTTCACCTTTTATGTCTCTTGCATTTCCAGTAATATCTGACATTATTGGATAGATTATTAATACTTATCCTTGATTTCTATTAGTATTGTCCCTGGAAGAGTCTAGAAAAGAAGTGGTTTAGAGCCTGGACTCCAGAAGCACCACCTGGGTTCAGAAATCTTTGTCCCATACTTGTCAGCTGGATGTTCTTGGGAAGGTTGCTCAAATTCTCTGTGCCACGGGTTCCTCATTTATAACAGAGCGAGAATAATGGTACCTGTCCTTAAGTATATATTATTATAAATTTTGGGAGATAGAAAGGTAGACATCTCTGTCTATCAATACACATATGTTTGGGTGTGTGTCAGACACAGTAACAGTCCCCAGAGATGTCCACATCCATGGATGAGGACTGTGGGTATGAGACCTCCTGTGGCAGGAAGGAACTTTGCAGACATGAAAGGATCCTAAGATGAGGAGATTATCCTCAATTATCCAGGTGGGCTTGTTGCCATCATCAGGATGAAGGCAGCAGGAGAAGCCAGAGAAGATGTAAGGACAGAAGCAGGTTGGAGGCAGAGAGCAAGAAGGACTTGAAGGTGCTCTGTTGGCACCTTCAAATGATGGAGGAAGGAGCCCCAAGCTAAGGAGATCCACAGCCTTGGGACGCCTGGGTGGCTCAGTGGTTGAGTGTCTGCCTTTGGCTCAGGGTGTGGTCACAGAGTCCCAGGATCAAGTCCCGCATCATGCTCCTTGTATGGAGCTTGCTTCTCCTGCCTGTGCCTTTCTCTCTGCCTCTCTCTGTGTGTCTCTCTGTGTCTCTGATGAATAAATAAAGTGCCCACAAGGGCACATCTGCAAAAAAGAAAAAAAAGAAAAAAAGGAGATCCGCAGCCTCTAAACACTGTGAAGGGCAAGGAAACAGATTTTCCCTCAGTGTCTGCAGACTCAGCTCAGCTGACCCTGTGCTTTTGGACACCCGGCCTCCAGAACTGCAAGAGAAGCAGTTTGTATTGTTCAAAGCCACTAAGTTTGTGGAGCTTTGTTAAAGCAGCAACAGGAAACTAATACAATATATACACTACCATACAGACAAGTACTATCTATATACTGTATATATAACACATGTGCACATGCATGCCTATATTTATACATACAGAACCTGGGATGGAGCCAGGCACACCATAAGCATCATGCCTGTTGTGGCCATAAGCAGCCAACACAAAGTCCTTCGGCAGGTTCTGGAGCCACCTGAGCACAAACTGGTGTGCAGTTTCCTGGGCCGTGAGCACCATAGCTGCCTGCACAGCTGGGCAGAGCAGCTGGTGGAGAGCCTGAGGGGTCGAACCTCCAAGCAGACTGAATGAAGGCACATGCTGAATGAGGAGATGGTGTGCCAGGCTCTGTCCCAGGTTCTGCATATATAAATGTGTGCATGTGCACATATGTAGTACTCATAGACCAGGACACCACTTGCTTAGATGTTCACTTTTAAATTTTAGTTGGTTTTACTAAAATGGCATCTTACTGTGTGCGTTTCTCTGCATGGGACAGAATAGGTGGGGATAGTGGCAGGGAGGAATAGGACAGGTTGTGGGTGTTACACATGAGGGGTGGGGGCTGCCACTGTTGTTCTGGGGAGAAAGGAGAGGGACCTGGTGGCTGATCCCATGAGGTTGACCAGGACAGTGGAGTAACAAATGCCCTTGAAATGCCAGTCTTGTATATGTGAGCAGCACCTCTTAAGGGGAGAACATGCTAGAACATTGAGGAAATCCTGGTTTGGGAGAGGAAGAGGGAGAAAAAGAGAGGGAGGCGGGAGTGAGAAATAGGAGCAAAGCCATAATCCGCCGTCATCATTATGAATTGGTGCTGTTTGCAGTGACAGAGACGGAGCATCCACGGTTCACTCCCAGGGTTGTGAAGTTGAACCAGGAGAAACAAAAACATAATTCACTTCTACAAGATGGAGCCAAATGCACAAAGCCCAGCCAGGAGACCCTCTGAAATCACCATCAGGGAATACATGCCTGGCCCCCACCCGCTCTCCCCAGGACCCCAGGATTGTACTGTTATGTGCACAAGTTCTGTCTCACATTCCTGGAAGCCCAGCTATAAAGATGGCTTCACCGAGTTATTAGAAGTCACCCTCCCCTGTGAACCCTGCTTTCTTTTTTTTTTTAAAGATTTTATTTATTTATTTATTCATGAGAATACACAGAGAGGAAAGAGAGAGAGAGGCAAAGACACAGGCAGAGGGAGAAGTAGGCCCCATGCAAGGAGCTCGACGTGGGACTCGATCCCTGGTCTCCAGGATAACGCCCTGGGCTGAAGGTGGCCCTAAATCACTGAGCCACTCGGGCTGCCCGAACCCTGCTTTCATCAAGAGCAGGTGCCCAAGACACCCAGGTTCCTGTGAGCATGAGCCAGTGAGTCGTGCTGCAGGATACCTGCCTCACATGCCGATGACCCAAGCCCAAGCCACTGGGGAACAGACACCAACCAGAGCAGAACCTGTGGCAAGAAGGGGTGACCTCCACTGATCCCTCCAAAAGAGCATCCTCCTCTCTTCTCCTTTCTTCAGGCTCAAGAACATTAAAAAAAAAAAAAAAAACAAAAAAACAAAAAAACCCACAATAGGGATCAAGTCCCGCATCAGCTCCTTGCAAAGAACCTGCTTCTCCCTCAGCCTATGCCTCTACTTCTCTCTGTGTGTTTCTCATGAATAAATAAATAATTTTTTTTTTAAACCACAACAGAGGAAAATACAAAAACTAAAAGCAGGTCAGGCGGTTCCTCAAAAAAGTGAACCTAGAATTTCCATCCAGCAGTATCAATCCCCAAAAAACTGAAAATGGGGTCCCAAACCAGGACAGACACAGAGATGCTCACACAGCACGGGTCACGGTAGCCAAGAGGAGGAAGCAGCCCCGGTGCCTCCCAGCAGACAGGGGAAAAACCAGTGTGGGATCCACAGGAGAGAGCATTATTCGGCCTTAGAAAAGGCAGGAAGCCCTGCCACACGTGGCAGCACTGAAGCACCCTGAAAATATGATGCTCAGTGACAGATGCCAGACATCAAGTCTCACTCATCATCTGACTGCATTTCTATGAAATGTCCAGAGTAGGTAACTCTGCAGAGCTAGAAAGCTGTGTTTACCAGGGGCCAGGTGAGGGGGAGCAACTGCTCGCAGGACTAGGGTCTCCCTGGGATCATGAAAATGTTTGGGAGTGAGGCAGAGGTAGTGGTTGCACAACGCCGTAAATGCGTTAAGTGCCAATAATGTGTCCACTCCAAATTGGTGATTTTATGTTATGTAGATTTTACCTCAACTGGAAAAAAAGACAGTTAAGAGCAGGAAGAAACACCTGAGCTTTAATGTGACAGAGAAGGCTCTGCAGGACAAGCTTGGGGCATGCAGGTGGGGCAAAAGGGAGACCTGAAAGCCCAGGAGGTAATGAGGGGACAGCAGGCCGCTGACTGTGTGTGTGGGGTCACCCTGAGGCAGTCCTGGGACGCCCACTCGGGGTGAAGTGGAACCTGTGATCTGACATCACAGTGAGGATTAAGTTAAGGATCTTAAGGACATGGGGAAGTGATCCTGAATTATGAGGAGCACGAAATGCCATCACAGGTGTCCTTATAAGAGGGAAGTGGGGGGGGGGGGACATCTGACACGGAAGAAGAGGAGGTGAAATGGCCACAGAGACAGATCAGAGACGTGGCCAGCAGCCACCCGAAGCTGGAAGAAGCAAGGAGCAGACTCTTCCTACAGCTTCTAGAAGGAACTAACCCTGCCAACACCTTGCCTTTGGCTCCCGTAAGACTCGATTCCCCAGGGATCCCTGGGTGACACAGCGGTTTGGCGCCTGCCTTTGGCCCAGGGCGCGATCCTGGAGACCCGGGATCAAATCCCACCTCGGGCTCCCGGTGCATGGAGCCTGCTTCTCCCTCCTCTGCCTGTGCCTCTGCCTCTCTCTCTCTCTCTCTCTGTGACTATCATAAATTTAAAAAAAAAAAAAAAAAAAAGATTCAATTCCCCAGGTTTGGGGTAACTTGCTACAGCAGCTGTAGGGAATGAGCACCGTGGCTAGGTAGGGGGCTGAAATCCTGATCTCCTGACCCCACCACCAGCTGCCAACAAGACCAGGAATTTGGGAGAGTGTGTCCCCAGACACACCCTGCTCACGCAGGCCCAGGTGCATCTGGACATATTTTAAGGAGACTCTATAGCACCCAGTGTTAGGAGAACGTGATGGGACCTGAAATGAGGTGCCCACTGCAGTCCCTCCATTCACAGATTCAGAAGAGGACCCAGAGGTGGCCACGTGGCTCTGAAGCCCAAGCCACTTGCTCTTATGTCATAGATTTAGTGGTTTCTTCTTTCAGAGAATTCTATCATCAGAATTTTGGACACATTTATTTTGTCCCTTAAAAAACTCACAGAGACACATTTCCTTGCCCTGACTACATGTCCTTTCCTGTTAGTTAAGAAAATAAGGATAGCCGCCTTGGGCCAAGCCCACAGCCCATCCAGCCCTGGAGCTGGTCTCCAAAATTGGTGCCTGGGGATGATTTAAAAGTGATCTTTTTTCAGTTAATTACGTATTTCTCACTTGAGGCCAGTTGGTTGGAATATTAGCATTCGTGGAACAGGAAATTGTCTAAGGCAGCTCTCCCAGCCCACGGCTCTCCAATGGGGTTCTATTAGTGGAGAAAAATGAGCAGTTGCCCCACATACCCTGAACTCGGCGTTCCAGCTGGGCCAGCTGCTGGAGGCTTGGCAGGGCTGGTGTGAGACATCTCCCAGGAGCAGGTGGGACGGAGGAGGGGCAGCCGGGGCACGGACACCCCAGAAGCTGCTGCCATCCCAGAGCATCCGTGCAAGAGGATTTCCCACGGCACCACATCAAGCCCAGGGTGCCTGCATCTATGTACTCAGGCTGGCAAAATAAAGTCCTACAGCCTGGGTGACTCAAACCAGATAAATGTGCTTTGCTTATAGTTCTGGAGTCCAAGATCAAGGTGTGGTCAGGGTCTGTGTCCCCTAAGACCTCTCTCCTTGCTTTGCAGATGGCAGTCTTCTCACTGTCCTCGCACGGCCCTTGCTCTGTTTGAGAGCATCCTGTTTTCTTCTTATAAGGACATCAGTCAGATTGGATTAGGGCCTAGTGGCCTCGTTTTAACTTAATCACCTCTTTAAAGACCCTGTCTCCAAATACATTTGCATTCTGAGGCCCTGGGGCTGGGACATCACCCTAGGAAAATTTGGGGGACACGATTCAGCCCAGAGCAGTGGCCCAGCTTCATACCCAGCTTAAGGAGCACCCCCAGCTTCCCTTCCCCCATATCCAATCGGCAGTGACTGCTGGACATATATCCTCTCCCCCTCGCCACCATCCAGGAGGATGGGAAAGAAAACAAAACAGAATTCAGTGTAGCTTCAATCGCCGAGAACAGCTGGCAACATTCTGGCATTACCGGGGAGTGGTTTACCCAATCCCGCTTTTGGGGTGAGAAAGGCAGCTGACAAGATCAGCTAACTCATACCAGAGGGCTTGTTGGAAACATGAAAGAGCCAAGGGCTATGTCCTGGGGCCAGAAGAGAAGCACACCAAACCCCTACACCTCCGGCACCCGCCCCTCGAGAAACTGCTTTCCGAAGGAGGACCTGACCACCACCACCACCCCCAGACTCCATCTCGGCCCTACAGCTGGCTTCCCAAGGCTAGGAAGGGAACCACGCTCAGTGATTTTCCACAACAAAATCTGCAAAGGGGAGGAGTTCCTTTCCCCCAGCCTACCCCAAGGTGACCAGAAAATTAATGAGGCAGTATTCCCAGTTCTCTGGGCATTCCAGGGACCAGAGGCCACACTCCGATGAGCCGGGGGATGATCAGAGGCCTGGGGATTAGCTGTGTATATTGATCCTGCTCCCCAGAGGACTTTGCATGCTGCTCTTGGATTCCGCTCCTGACCCAGGCCCCCATCTTTGTCCTGCTCGCCAAGTCTCCCTCTGAGTGAAGCCAAGGATTAGTTAATATTTGCAGATAGAAAGGGCTCCCTCCAGAATAAACACAAATACCACTCCGCCCGGGTCTCCGGCCAGCCTGGGATCCAGTCGTAGAATTTCCTCGCCCTTTCCATGGGACGTGGCCAGGAATCAAGAGAAGGCAGCGTCACTTCAGAACACCAAGACACAAAACCTCTGTGCAGGATGGAGAATGGGTGTCGGTGCTGTGCTCAGCCCTCAGCATAAAGCCTCCCGTGAACGAGGGGGATGTAAGCTCAGCAAGCTTTCTCCAAAGTCCCACCCGGCAAAGATGAAGCCACCACGGAAAAGGTCACCTGGGAGCATATTATCCTGCCAGGACTGGGCCCCTGATGGACCATCCAGAGAGGAAGGGGAGACCTGGATTTTGAATCAGAAAGCTCCTAATAGTAGACTTCAATCTGCCTGATGCATAGAAGCACAGTCTATGCAGTCGCCAGCCTCCGGCCACAGAACCTGGGGAAAGCAGACAATGTGCTGTGTGAAGTTGTTTCGTTCCTTTACTCACCAGCTAAACATAAGGCCCCCAAACTCCTGCAGGCTGAGGGCAAGAGTACAAACGAGGCCCGCAGCACATCAGGCCAGCAAGCTTCCAACATGTTCTGGCCTCCCACATTGACAGACAGACTTACCAACGACCCCAAAGGCCAGGCTCAAGTTCAGAATTCTCCACCCCAAGTGAAGCATCAGAATACGCAGGGCAGGATCCCTGGGTGGCTCAGCGGTTTGGCGCCTGCCTTTGGCCCAGGGCGCGATCCTGGAGTCCCGGGATCGAATCCCACATCGGGCTCCCGGTGCATGGAGCCCGCTTCTCCCTCTGCCTATGTCTCTGCCTCTCTCTCTCTCTCTCTCTCTCTCTCTCTCTATGTCTATCATAAATAAATAAATAAATCTTTAAAAAAAAAAAAAAAAAAAGAATACGCAGGGCAGCAAGGGGAGAGCTGCCCTGGGCCCTGGCCCTGCCCCTGACCACTCCCATCTCTCCCATCCTAGATCTGTGCTGTGCAGGAAGCAGCCTGGCCTCGGGTAAGCACCACAGACCAAGCTCTGGCCACACTCAGAACCCCTTTGCTCCTTCTCTTCTGTCCAGGGAGGATGGACTCGAGTCTGCCCTAGAAATAGGCTCAGGGCCTTAGGGATGGAAATGCTAGAGCCCAGAGCATGAAGTAAATGGGGGAGAGCGGGGGCACAGGCTGCAGATGAGGGTGCTCTCTAGTCACACAGACCTTGCACAGGGCTGGAGGAGGTCTCGGGGAGCTTGCAGGTCTGAGGTTGGACGGGGTGCCAGGCCCAGCACACACACGTGCACCTGCTGCCTGAGCCTCCTCAACTGAGCGCCTCTCAGCCAAGACGTGTCAGAGGGACATGGAAGCCACCACCCTAGCTCCCCACAGCAAATCCTTTGGGTGCAAAGTGAGATGTAAACAAATTAATAATGTGAACAATGAGAATAACAACATCACATTTCCCTGACTCTAAGACACGCTTTTTTTCCTCTCTTTTTAGCTTGTCTGGAATTGGGACACATTTATAATTATGATGAATGCTAAATGCAATGGGGCTGCACGTTCTCTCCCAGGAAGCTGTTGTTAAGTCGATGGTGCCCCCTACAGTCGATGGCATCTTAGAATCAGGGTTTCTCGGGGATCACAGTGAAGTTGAGGTCCTGGCCCCCATTCAGGGTAGAGACCCTCCAGGGAAATCTGGAGGCCAGAGGTGTCAAGTGTGGGGCCCTGTGGGGCTATACGGGACCAGAGATGCTGGGGGGTGAAGGGGAGTGGGCTGGAGGGGCAGAGTGGGCTCCCCCGTCCTTACCTGGGTCCAAGGCAGCCACACCTGCAAGAGAAGGGGGATCCAGACCCCTAGGGCTTTCAAGCCAACCCTCTCTCCCACCTGGGGCTGTGACGGAGCCACCCGTGCCCCCAAGGGCATCTTTAGCCCCATTTCATCTACGTAAATATCATGGATGTGGCTCCCTCAACATCACTTCTGCAAAGCTGACTCTGGCTGTCTCGGTGTAAGTGATCACTGCTTCACTCCCACCAGTAAATATTCTAGAAAGAGAAGAAGTTCATTTCCTCAGAAGCAGGCAGGAGCCATGGCTCGCCCTTCCAATCAATAACTGATTATCTTGCTTGCAAATTCAATTCACTGCCTGAAACCAGCCTTCCCTGATGGGTCCTGACAAGTCCAATTGTTTCAGTAGAATCTATCAAAGGAAAGGCCTCCCAGAGTTGGCAGATTCTATGCAGGCCCAGGTGTATGGGGGAGCAGGCCAGGTGGCCCCCGGCTCCATGCTGTCTATCTTCCCAGATGCACCAATCATGAGCCCTCCTCCCCAGGAGACCCTCATCTCAGAAAAGTAGCAGAACCCTGAAATCGTTTCTTCTAAATTCAGCCTTCAGCTCAAAGGCCCAGGCTGCAGGTGGATGCCCCAACCCATAAGGGATTGGAAACTTCTGGTGGGAATGACTCCTTGCAGGGGTGGGCAGCCACGCATGTAATTTGGGCTGAGGCCACAGGTTCCTTGGGCAGGAGTTCTAAAGCCCAGGACCCAGTGACATGGGTAAGAGGACCAGCTCCCTTCCCTAACAGGCATGTATGTGGTGAGGGCACCAGGAGGCAGGGACCCTCTCCACTCACTCATTCACTCATTCACTACCACCTGCCAGGCCCTATGCCAAGTCCCCTGAATGCCAGGAGAATGGCATTCTCAGATACATATTAAGTTTGTAACAACAGCCCTGGAACTTGCTAAGCTCTAGTTCAGGATTACGATCCTACCTCTGGAGTAACTCAGAACTCATAACCATAACCCATGGCTGAGTGAGGGGCATCCCAGGGAGGGTATAAATGGGTTCTCAAACCATGCAGCCCAGGACCTCTCAGAATTCATTCAAAGGTTCCAAAAATGATTATACAAAATCTCATTGTAATTATATTTGAACTATTTTGAGATACAATGAATAATCAACACATTCACCAAGGTGTTAAATGGAAAGTTTCACACCTCAGAGACCAGCAGCCTGTTTCCTGGCTGACAGGTTACCTCCTTTCTGGGGCGGGGGGTGGACTTAGAACAAAGTCTAGTGTCATTGACTGGAGGGGTGCTGCAAAGCTAGAGCACTTGACATGCCCGCGTGCCAGGCTGTGCTAGCGCCAGACAAGGGTCAGGCTCCCTCTCATCACAGAAAAATAACTGGTTGGCATGGATGCAGGAGATGCTGCTGTGTTAGAGGTGGCTTAGATATGTCCCTAAAACCTGATGGCTTCCTGTCCAACTCTGGTCTTAATAATAAGGAGCAGTTCTGGTGCCAGTTTCATTGAAGAGAATCTTCTGACTGCAAGGCAAACTTTCCTGCCAAGGTCCAACCAAAGGAGCTTCTGAAAGAAGCTGGATGCTGTCGTGGCTTCCAAAACCCCTAATTTCAAATGTCATGTGCATCCATATAGCTCCATTCTGACATGGTAAGAAGTAATCATTGTGAACCTGGACCACTAAGATTAAGTGATGCCAATAAAAGACTAATTTAATCTCTTATTCACTTTTTCTTATTTTTATTATGAAAACTTTCAAACATACCACAAAATCCAGATAGTAGTATAATGAACATCCACGTACCCACAAACATGGATTTAAACACCAGAGAATGTGGTCGTCAGGAGAGCAAGAACTCTGTGTTGTGTTCACAGGTGCATCTGCAACAGTTCCAATGCATCATGAGTACTTGTAAGTGAATAATCTTTCTTTTAAGTGAATAATTTTAACCACTATTAAAGCATCTTATGAGGGAACATGGTACGGTGGTTACAACTGTGGTGACTAGAGCCAAGCTGACTGGGTTTGAATCTTGCCTCTGTCACACATTAGCTGTGTGACCTGAGGCAAATCCCTAACCTTTCTGTGCCTTTCACCCAATGGCCCCATTCACTGATCATCTTTGCCTCTATCTAATCAATTATTCCACTAGGGGGTGAAAAATGATTATTATCTGATGCTATCAAGCATTTGTAATAGCTAAGATTCTTCTCTTAACTTCCTCCCATCAACCAAGGCTATACAGTTGTCATAGGAAAGGAAGGATAAATGCTTAATTATTTGCCTTTCATTGCTTATTTTCAGAGTATGAATTTCATGCTTCCAATGGCTGCCAACGAATTGTCCTTCTCCCCCATCCCTCCTATCTCTACCACTCCTGTTTTATCTGACTCTGCTTCCCCTTTTTGGAATATTATTATACACTTATGAGGGTTTATATATTCCATGTGTTGCAATCATTACTTTTTATTCTCAAATTGTCCCATCTTTGAACAATGGGAGCTCTGTCATGCTGGCCCCTGTATTCTTTGATAGAATCCCAATAGTCTTTAATAGCTTCCCAGCTTTGGGACATGACCCACTGTTCTAGGGCAGACTCATCTTGTATATTTCCTGCCCCACAACCGGAATCAGACTTTTTCTCAGATCCTGGTACCTGTTCATGAGGAATGGAATATAGTGACCATAATCCTGGTGCTAAGGATGCTTCTTGTTTCTGGGAATTTTTAGTGGGTAGCACCAACCCCTGCATTTTTATCAAAACCAAAGATACAAGATCATACTGATATTTCCAATTCAGACTTACCAGCATATGGATTTTATTTAATTTCTTTGATTTCATAATGGTATCTCTGTCTTTTTTCTTTTATACTAAAAATCTTGGACCTTAAAAATATGAACATAATCTAGGATCAATCTTTCTTTATTTTCTTATATAATATTTCTTAAAAGCAATACCAATATTACTAAAAATAATACAACTTTCAAAATGAAATTTAAGATTTCTTGGCAGCACTACCTGTACTTTGAGTGAATCAGTGTATCAAGTAAGGATATACAACCATAGTACTATATTCTAATGTAACATGAAATAATTCTTTCCACTATGCAGTTTCTTCCCAGCTTTCTTGAGGTCTAATTGGCATAGAATATTGTGTACATGTTTTGATTTGATGTTATTTTGCAAAATAATTACCACCATAGTGTTACCTTCATGTAATTACTATTTCTTTTTGGTGAGAGGGCTACTGTCTTAGCAACTTCCAACTATAGAGCACAGTATTATTAACTATATATGTTATAAATGTCATATTATGAAGTTCTTTCCTTTTTTCCAATTTAAAAAAAAATTTTTAATTTATTCATGAAAGACACAGACAGAGAAAGAGGCAGAGACATAGGCAGAGGGAGAAGCAGGCTCCATGCAGGGAGCCCGATGTGGGACTCAATCCCAGGACTCCAAGATCACACTCTGGGGTAAAAGCAGGCGCTCAACCGCTGAGCCACCCAGGCTTCCCCTAATTTTCATTTCTTTTGGGATTTTTAAATTTACTTATGAATTTAGTTTTACACATGATACCTAAGCAGAAACTATAGAACAAGATAAATTCAGAAAAGTATCATTTCCATCCTGTTACTTCCTCTGTTTTCCAACTGTCCCTTAAGAAGTAATCATTTTTTAAAGAGGAAATAATTTTATTAGTTTTATTCAAAAATGATAAAATTATACATGGGTTCACACCTTGACTTTTTTCCATTTAACAATTTATTCTAAAAAAAAAACAATTTATTCTGGAGGTCATCTCAAATCTGTGAATACATATTTCTCTCATTTATTATAATCAAGGAAAAATTTTAAATTAGTATTTTGTCCAGATCATAAGTCTAAATTTTAATACTTTTTACAAGTATATATGTTAATGTTATCAACACCTCATTCAAGATATAAATTTAATACAACATACCAATCAAGACCAATTTTTAGATAGATCATCTTAGAAAGTTCTCTTGTGCTTCTCATCAATCAATCCCTATCACCATGGGTAACCTCCCTCAAAAGGCAACCACTGGTATGCTTTATATTACCATGGATTATTTTTGTCTGTTATTAAATTTCATATAAACTAGAATTAGTATGGACTCTTGGCGAGCATATTTTTGAGATTCAAATATGTAATTGCATGTATCAGTGGTTTATCTTTTTTATTGCAGAGAAGTATTCCAACATATGGCTGTACCACAGTTTATCTATTTGCCTACTGGTGGATACTTAAACTGTTTACAGTTTGGGGCTAATACAAATGAAACTGATATCAACATTCTTGTATGCATGTTTTGTGAATTATGATTTTATTCCTCTTGGGTAAATACCAAGAGTGGAACTGCTAGCTCGTATAGTGAGTTTATATTTAAATTAATGATAAACTGCCAAAATATTTTTCAAAGCATCAGCACCATTTTGCATTCCTGCCACTAGTAATATGTAAGAGTTCCAATTGTTCTGTATCCCTATCAACACTTACTATTGTCAGATGATTAAGAATGGTTAAGATTCTAATGGTACCTCATTGTGGTTTTAAATTGCATTTCTGATCATAGCTAGTGATATTGACCCTTTTTTGTGTGCTTGTTAGCTTTCTACATATATTCTCTGATGAAGTATCTGTTCAATCTTTTGCCCATTTATTGAGATGTTTTCTTCTGATTGGGTTTGAGAATTCTCTACATATTCTGAATATAAGCCATTTATCAGATATGTGATTTGCAGATATTTTCTCCCAGTCTGTGGTTTGTCTTTTCGTGGTTTTTTTTTTTTTTTTTTTTTTTAATGATAGTCACAGAGAGAGAGAGAGAGAGAGGCAGAGACACAGGCAGAGGGAGAAGCAGGCTCCATGCACCGGGAGCCCGACGTGGGATTCGATCCCGGGTCTCCAGGATCGCGCCCTGGGCCAAAGGCAGGCGCTAAACCGCTGCGCCACCCAAGGATCCCCTGTCTTTTCGTGTTCTTAAAAGTCTTTCTTCGAGAAACTTCTAGTTTTGACAAAATACAAATTACCCATTTTTTCTTATAGGGATCATAATTTTAGTATCATATTTGAGGGACTTTTGCTTAGTCCAATGACATAAATTTTCCCTGGTGTTTTCTTCTCAAAATCCATTGTCTAATATGGTAGCTACTAACTACATGGGGTTATTTAAATTTAAATTAATTTAAAGTAAAGTAAAATTTAAAATTTAGTCACACTAGCTACATTTCAAATGCTCAGTAGCTACATATGTCTGGTAGCCCCCATACTGGAAAGCATGGATATTGAACAGCACTGTTCTAGATTTTTTAAGGTTTTAGGTTTTACACTTAGGGGTTATAAGGAGAAAAGGATGGGTTCAGATTTGGAGGTCTTGATGTTTTAGCATCATTAATTAAAAAGATGCTCCTTTCTCCTTTGTCTTGCCTTTGAACCTTTGTCAAAATCAATCAGCCGCATTCACATGGATCTATTTCTGGACACTCTACTCTGTACTATTCTTCACCAGGACTATGTTGTATTAACTATTTTAGCTTTCTAGCAAGTTTTGAAATCAAGTGGTATGAGTCTAAGTTGAGAAATGTTCACCCCTCTTCTATTTTTCTGGGTGACTTTGTACAGTTAGTATTGATATTTGTTTAAACATACTGTAGAATTCACCTATCACACTGACCAGGCCTGGAGTTCTATAGCAAGGATTTTAACTACAGATTCAAGAAGAAAGGAGCATACAACTATTCAGGTTATTTCTTCCTGAGTGAAATTAGGGAGTTTGTGTCCTTTGGGGGAATTGATCCATTTTTATCTAAATTGCCAAATTTATGGGCATAAAGTTGCTGCAATAGTTCTTTGTTATCTTTCACTGATCATAGTGTCTTCAGTGATTCTTCTCTTACATTCATGATGTTGGCAACTGGTATCTTTTTTCTATTATTCTCGTTTAGTTTGACTTGAATTTTATCAACTTTACTGATCTTTTAAATTAAAATAGCTTTTGGTTTCATAACTTCCTCCTATCACTTTTTTATTTTCTGTTTAATTTTTTTAAATTCTCTTTATGTTTCCCTCTACCTACACTTTTCCATTTAATTTGCTCTTCTTTTCTATTTTCTTAGAGAGAAAGCTTAGGTTATTGATCCTAATAACCTAATTAATTTTCATTAATCTAATATAATTGACTAAATGTTGAATTACTGGATTGATTTTTAATATTTAATCAATTTTAGTGCTTGAAATTTCCTCTAAGCTCTGCTTTAGCTACATCTCACAAATTTTGATATATTGTATTCTTAGTTTTACTCAACTTGAAACTTTTCTAATTTCCTTTTTGGCTTATTTTTCACCCCAAAGGTGAGATATGTGCTTAATTTCCAAGATTTTCCAGATATCCTTCTTTTACTGATTTTTTAGTTTAAATCTTCATGATCAGAGAAGACAATTTCTATTATTTCAACTCCTTTAAATCTTTGAAATCTATTACATTTTTCCACAGAATAGAGAACATTATCTCAATGAATGTTCCAGAATCCCTTACTAGAATGTGAACTCTACTGCTTTTAAGTACAACGTTCTGCAAATATCACTAAGTTCTATCGGTTGAAAATGTTTCTTGGGTCTTCTGTATTCTTTCTGATTTTCTTTGTTTTCTCAATTGCTAAGAAAAGAGTATTAAAGTGCCTAAGTATAATTGTGGCTTGTTTCTTTTTCCTTTCAGTCCTGTGTTTTCGTTTCCTGTATTTTGAAGCATTACTGTAATGTGAGTAGTCATTTAGAATTATTACTTCTATTTGGTGAATTGGCCCCTTTATGATTACACACTCTCTTTATTCCTGAAAGTATTCTTCATTTTGAAGTTTACTTTGTCAGGAGTTAGTATAGCTTTCTCCTTACTGGTTTTTGCACAAAATATATTTTTCTATCATTTTTCTTTTGACCTATTTATATCTGTATATTTAAAATGGATTTCTTGTGAATAATATTTTACAAGGTATTATATTTGGTATGTAACTGGGTATTATATTTTTATCCAATCTTACAATCTCTGCCTTTTATTTGGTATATTTAACCATTTCATTTAACATGATTATTGATATGGCTGAATTTTACTCAACCATGTTATTATTTACATTCTCATTTTTCTTATTAATTTCTTCTCATTTTCTGCGTTCTTTTGCACTGCACTATTTTACTCTTTTGTGGTTTTTCATTTTAATTTTTTCTATTGGATTTTTAGCTATACTTATTTTTAGTATTTTTTGGTACTTGATCGTGGCCTATAGTATTTGTAACTAACCTGTCATGGTCTGCTTAGAGTTAATATTTTTATATAGAGTTACTACTCATCCTTGACAACCCTTGGTATAGAGAGTGTTTCTAATTTTAGCCAGTATGGTGGGTGTGTAGCAGTAGTATTTCATCAGTTTTAATTTTTGTGTCTAATGATGTTGAACATCTTCTCATGTGCATATTTGCCTTTGGTATATCATCTTTGGTAAAATATCAGTTCAAATCTTTTGCCCACTTCTAGTTGGGTTCTTTTCTTTATTGCTATTGAGTTGTAAGAATTCATTATATATTTGGTATATAAGATCTTTAGCAGATATATGTCCATATCTTCTTATTTTCTATATAATGTTTGTAATATCTGCAAAATTGTTCCTTTCCCTTTTTCATTCCTTCTATTGGTAATGTGCTTGCTCTCTTTTGTTCTTGATTAGTTTTATTAGGAGTTTATCAGTCTTATTGATTTTTTCAAATAATCTACTTTTGGCTCTATTGGTATTCTCTATTGTATACTTGCTTTCTATTACATTTATTTATGCTTTTCTCTTTATAATGCCTTCCCTTTTCTTAGGAGTTGGTTTGATTTTCTTTTTCTTGCTTCTTAAAATGAGAGCTGAAGTTATTGATTTTTCAGCCTTTCTTCTTTTCTATATAAGGCTATAAATTTCTCTCTAAGTACTACTTTAGTTATAATCTACAAGTATAATATGATGTGTCTTCATCATCATTTAGTTGAAAATATTTTCTAATTTCCAAATTTCCATTGTGATTTCTTTTTTGAACCACAGGTTACTTAGAAGTGTGTGGCTTAATTACTAAGCAGTTGGAGATTTTCTAGTTATCTTTTTACTATTGATTTCTAGCTTAATTGCACTGTGGTCAGAGAACATTCTCTGAATTATTTCAATCCTTTGAAAATTGTTAAGCCTTGCTTTATGAGCTACTGTACAGTCAATTTGGGCAAATGACTCATGTGCACTTATTTGAGCAAAAAGAAGGCACATTCTGTCTTTGTTGGGTTCAGTGTTTTATATATGTCAATTAGATCAATTTGATTAATTGTGTTGTTTAGATCTTTCATATCCTGACAGATTATTTTGTCTGCTTGTTCTATTGACTACTGAGAAATATGTCTTAACATCTCTTACTATGATGGTTATGCTTCTGTGACTTTCCCATTTTTATATTTTGTCAGATTTTGGTCTGCACTTGAAGTATATACTTATAGTGCCATCTTGACCAGGGGTCCACTTGTTTATCTGCTTTATATGGTAAAGCTCATGAAATATTTTTGAGGTAAAAGTCTCACTTCTAATATAAAAAAATGATTGGAAATTGGCAGAAAGGGTTTCAGGACAGGAAACACTGACAATGAAGTCTCTTCGGCCCAATAAGTAAGAGTAATGTAAAGCATTCTGTGTCTCCAACTAACTCTTTCCTCCTGCCTGAAATGCCATCACTTGGAAAACACTCCACTAGAATGCCCAAGACCTTGAGCTAGAAAGATTTTCCAAGCTTTTGGAACTGGAAATTAAGATGCAAATGAATCATACACTAAGTTGGTATTTTCTATGAGCCAGTTGAAATCAAGATAGAAATTTAAGTTGTCTGGAAAGAGATAGAGGTTCCAGGGACCCCCCAAGCAGGGAAGGAAAAGCTATAGAGACAAAGGAACATAATAAAGTTACCTCCCTGACTGTAGGTTTTCAAGGAGCAGGCTGCACAGGATGGAGGATCAATGGTTCTCATATATTTGGAATGATGTCCCCAATGCCAGCCCAGACCACAGTATATGGGGCTTCAGGTTTTCAGGGAGCTAGGAGCTTCCTACAGAAGAGAGGGACTTCTCTGAATAGAAGTGACCCTGGCTCACAGCAACCGCAAGCAGGTTACATCATGGCTCAGTGAGTCATGAGTAAGCAAGTTACATGTTCTTATATGTAACTGCTCCCCTGGGGCAGGGGTTGGGGCCAGGGATGTTTTATCTTCAGTGCAATTGATGAGTCAAATTATCGAATTATTAAAGGTATACATGCCCGGATCTCACCTAGGCACCATAGGGGCTACAGGTGAAGGACCCACAGTCCTTGCCCAGAAGCAGTGTGCAATCTAGTCAAGAAGGCAAGAGACTCATAAACAATCAGAGAATAGAGTAGGTAACCTACTGAGACTCAAGAACCAAAGTCATGTACTATAGAAACTCAAGGAAAAAAGGACTCAGGGCAAACTGATCATCAGGAAAGGCTTGGGAAGAGGGCCTTTGGAAAGGCCCCTGGAAGATGGTCAGGATGGAGAAAGAACAAGGAGTGGGAACACTGTGGCCAGGGCACCCAGGGAGGTTGAAACAGGCTCTGTGGTCACTGGTTAAGGCAGCAATGAGGAAAACCCGCCAGGCAGAAATCTGCAAAGAAAACACTTCTACTCTCAGATGGCCAAGGATCTCTAATTGCTTTGTTGAGATAGAATTCATATATTATACAATTCACCAATTTAAATGGCTACTCTGTGCTTTCAGTACACTGACAGAATTGCACAGCCAACACCACAGTCGAGTTTAGGACATGTTCATTACCCCTAAAAGAAACCCCCTACCCACATTAGCAGTCACTCTCCACAACCTCTTCATCCCTGGCAACCACTAGGCTACTTTTCACCTCTGTAGATTTGCATATTCTAGACATTCCATATAAATGGAAGCTGTTATGGGGTGTGTCCCCTGGAATTTCCTGTGTTGAAGTCCTAATTTACAGTACCTCATAACGTGATCTTACTCCGAAATAGACCCATTGTACATATAATTAGTTAAAATAAGATCATGCTGGAGCAGGATGGATGCCTAGTCCAGTGTAACTCCTGTCCTTTTAAAAGGCGAGAATTTGGACAAAGACATACACAGGAAGGAGACTGTCTACAAGACAAAGAATGCTAAAGATCACCAGCAATCCACCAGAACCCAGGAAAGAAACCATGGAACAGATTCTCCCTCACAACTCTCTAAAGGAACCAGCCCTGCCAACACCTTGATCTCAGACTTATGGCCTCTGGAAATGTGAGGGAATAAATTTCTGTTGTTCAAGCCACTAGTACGGCAGTCTCAGGACACTAATGCAATCCGTGGTCTTTTGTGACTGGCTTCTTCCATAATATCTCCTTAGCATAATATCTCCAAGTTTCATCTGTGTTGTAGCGAGTATCAGGGCTTCATTCCTCCCTATGGCTGAATAATACCCCATCATATGAATATATCACATTTTCTTTATCTATTTATCAGTTGATGGACATGCAGGCTGTTTCCACGTTGGGGCCATTGTGAATAATGCTGCCGTAGACACGCTTGCACGAGTTTTTGTGTGGACATATGCTTTCATTTCTCTCTGCTACATACTTAGAAGAGGAATTGCCCTGCTGTATGGCTACTCTATGATTAACCTTTTTGAGGAGCTGCCAGACTGCTTTCCAACGGGACTGTGCCATTTTGCATCCCCACCAGCCATGCGGGAAGATTCTAATATCTTCACACCCTCACCAACACTTGCTATTGTCTGTCTTTTTGATTGTAGACATCACGGTGGGTGTGAACTATATTCAAGAATCTGCTTTTAGCCTTTTTTACAGACAGGCAACACACAAATATCCATGATTTTAAGACATTGCATGCTATTTACGAGCATAAAACCAATGTCCCTTCTTATCAAATGCCACTTTACCAAACCCTAGAATCCTCTGCATTCTACCTAAAGATCAACCAAGGGACACAGTGTCAAGTGACCTCGTTACTTAGGCCAGGGTCCCCAGGCCTGCCCCTTGCAGTTAAGGGGTGGGGGAGGGGGTGGCACAGATTTCGCCAGCTGTGCCTCACTTCCTTCTTTGCTGTTACTATGGAAACTGTCATAGCCACAAGCCCTCCCTCGCCTTTTGGATGTTAATAAACAGTCTCATTATTTTGCAGAAAGTACTTTGAAAAATCAGCAGCCCCACAGTTTCATCCTGGTCCAAATTAATGAGGAAAGATTGGGGCTTTTTTTTTTATTGACCATGAAAAGAAGGAAGAGTTATAGCTCATTTGTGCACTTTTGCTGTATTTATGTTTTATGTATTAGAAAGTGATTTCCACCTCCATTACGCATCCCTAATGCCCTCGTTACATTAGAGGTACAGACCAGGAATCTTTTTTGCCCATCAAACCACCAAATAAATTGTGGTAAAAGATATTAGGAAGGAATAATGCTTAATGGTCAGCCAGGCTGTGCCGCCTGGGGAAAGAGAAATCTGTTTCTCGGCCAAATGTCACTGAGAAGAGGGAAGCTCGCAGCCTCTTTGTGATGGGGGATTGGTCAGGGGTGAGTGTGGGCCCTCAGACAGCCCCCTTGGCCTGGGAGTGGCCTCACCACAGCAGTGACATGAGTCCCAAGTTCCTTGGCAGTGAGTGGGAGCTGTAACAGAAGGGAACATACGCTAACTATTAGGAGATCCTCCGTGCCAGGGAGTAGCAAAATTCAGGTGGGAAAAGGTCCCTGCTTTGGGTAGTTTGCAGTCAGCAGCCTCTCCATAGGGTCTCTGCAGGGACTAAAGGAGGCACACAGTAAAGCTCCTGGCATACAGTAGGCACTGAGTAACTATCTATTCTCCCTGCATACACACACAGCCAGGACAGACAGCAGCTGGAGGCAGGACCTGACAAGCTCTTACCTCCCTCCATGGAAAGCAGGTCTGTGAGAATGGATAGGAAAAGCAGAAGAGCAAGGCTGAGTGAGAAACCACGAGTGCAGACCAATTACCATGTGTCCAAGGTCAGGAGTGCAGGCTCTGGGATCTGGGCTGCTCGGGGTCTGATTATAGGATGACCACTGACTACCTCACTACCTACATGGCCCCAAGCAGGTCCTCACTCCCCTTCTTCTCAGCTTCAGCATGTAAAAAGTGAAGGCCTCTGGCAGGTCCAGATGAGAAAGTACATGCCCAGGGCTAGCATGTAATAAATGCCCAGACATCTGATAAATGTCATATGATCATTTTCCCAGTAACAGTAACAGCAATGGGACAGACATGACTTTGAAACCAAAGAAAAATAGTCCAGGAGCCAGAGGTTCTCTCAAGCCTCTGAAAAAGTGCCATGAACATGTCCTTGGGCCTCTTCTGAAATCTCACACTGGTCCCTGTCATGCACTCTGCTTCCTCTTTGGTCAGTTAAGTAGCTGAAGATGGTCTGGGTGAGAAAGGCTTCCTTTGTTTTGTCCCCAATTGCAGGTTCTCATCTTCCTAACCCTGGGATCTGCAGATTTGGAGGACAGCTTACTTCTCTGCCAGCTATTGTGCACCTTGCCTGGAAGTCCTCCCATGTTTTCAGAGAACCCTGACAAAGGTGTACGAAAGATTCCCACCTAAGCAGCTGGGGATGGGTTTGTGCAGGTCGACAGGAGTCTGAGCACTAGCTCAGGACCACTGTGCATGCTCTGGGGTCAGTGACACCTGTAAAACCAAAGAAAGGAGGTGGACATTAAAGGAAGAAACTGCTTAAAGACTAAGCAAAGGCTAGAAGGACTATTAGATGCAGGAGGGAGCAGAAGAGAAGATTCCAGAAAGATTCTGAATTCTATTCATGAAGATGGGAGGAGAGAAGAAGGAGGATGCCTCATGAACCCTGGGCACACCTAGAGGGAGGTGTTGGTGGGAAATGGCAGGCACAAGAGCAATGGGCCGAGATTCTTCGAGTCCACTCTCAAGAGGGGCTCTGGATGAGTTTAGGGCAGAGTGTGAAGGGGCAAGGAGCCCACAGGGGAGATGGAAGAAGAGACCAGTGAGAGGTCAGGAGAGCAAAGCTCTGTATAGGTGATTATCCCACAATACCAGGTAGGCGGGAAGGAGAACAGTCCACTGGATTTGGTGATAGCCGAGGGTTATTGGTGTCTCCATGTGACCAGTCTGACCCAGTGGGGACAGAGAGAGCATGTGTGACACAGCTAAGGGTGGAAAGTCCAGGGCTAGCAGCCATAAGACTCAACTCAAAAGAGAAAGAAACAAGAGCATGGGAGGATGAAGGTGTCCCAAGGAGAGCCAGCAGGTGCACTGGAGAGGGGCCTGATGGGAGCCCGGGAGCCACAGTTCACATCCACAGGGGCCACATGTGGTCTGACCCACTCCCAGACAGGGTAAGGCCATCAGGATGGGGACTGAGCCCATGTACGTGGCCATGCAGCACCAACTCCCAAGACCTGGCCCCTGCAGAGACAACAGGGTCCAGGCTCAGATACAGCACACTTGCAGATTAGCTAATGTGAGAGAGGAAGCAAATGATAGAAAATAGGCTGATGCTCCAAGGGAGCCTCTGTTGCCCACGTCCCGCCCGCTGAGCCTCCAATGAGTGTCAGTTGGGACGCCTCTGTTGGCTCCACCTACCCCAGGCCTTGTCATAACAGCAACACTGATGAGCAGTGAAATGACCCATTAAAGACACTGGCAGAGAGCAAGGAGCCGGGCAGCCCACAAGCTAGAAAACCCCCACATGGTCCTTGGTCATCAGCCTTGGCGGCCTCTCCACTCTGCCTGCTTCAAGCCATGGGCAAAAGCATACCTGGCAGCCCTTCTGTGGTAGAGGGTTTTCCCCACTTCTTTCTTGCTCTGGACATTTCCTCACCTGGGAGTCCGCAGAGCCTGCAACTCAGCTGTGTAGGGGCCCACTGGGCACTGGCTCTGGCGTCCGCAGGTAGGACGCAGGGGAGATGCCCTAGCCGGGTCCCCGCAGCAGATCTCACTCCCAAGGCATCTGCTCCCACGTTTGCTCATACACCTGCAGGGCGGCAGCTGCTTGGGGCCCTGGAAGCAGAAAGAGGAAGGATGAGAGAAGGCACCATCAAAATGGGCAAATCAGGATCCGGGACAGAGGCAGCTTCAGGCCCTGAGACTGTCCACTGTGCACGTTTGCCCAAAACCCACACCTGTTCTTTCCATTTAAGCCTCATGTGTTCATAATCTCACTATATATGCAAACTGTGTGTGTGTGCGTGTGTGTGGTCGATCCTCAAAAAGCACAGCTTTGAACTGGCAGGTCCACTTATGTACAGATTCTTTCAATAAATACAGTCCAGTACTGTGATTTGTGATTTTCTGAATAACATTCTTTTCCCTCATTTTATTGTGAGAATACAGAATACAATACATATAATACACAAGGTGTGTGTTAATCGACTGTTCACGTTAGCATCAGTAAGGCTTCTGGTCAATAGGAGGATAGTAGTGGTTAGGTTTTGGGGGGAGTCAAAAGTCATTCATACTTGGATTTTTTACTGCGAGGGGGTGGGCACCCCAGCCCCCATGCTGTTGCAGGGTTGGCTGTAACACATATAATTGAAGCATTAATTTCATGAAATGTTTGCACGGCTGCCCCAGCTCTTAAGGCCAGGAGAAATTGCCCCTCGTGATAGGAACCACTGCCTCATCAGGGGGCAGGGCTGGACTCTGACTGGATGTGGGGTTGATATCTGTGTTGGGCCTGGCCTGGGCTCAGGAGCTTGTGGGGCAGCCGTCCAGCATGGGCCTGGAGGCGGGGCAGTCTTCCCTCATTAATTCATCACATACCCACTGAACCCCTCCTGCCCTCCTGGTGCCCACATTCCATCAGGGACAGACAGACCATCAAATAAAATGTATGTTTTACGCTGGATGCTTTGGGAAGCATGCATTGTCCATATCTTATTCATAGATATGATTTTAGAATAGACAAGAGCACTTGGGCAGAGAGAGAGAAACAGAAATAGGGTGGCCGGGGTGGGATCCCTGAGAAGGCACCATTTGGGAAAGTACTTGAGGGTCGTGGAGATGTGGATGGGACAAGGGGATTGTAGGTGGAAGACCTGTGGGTGTAGAGGTCCCGTGGTGTCGGGGGATGCCCGAGAGGGGAAGGGGCAGGGGCTGGGATAGTGGGTGACGGCAGAGAAGGCTGAGAGGTAACTCTGGGAGCTGCCAGGGATTACTGCATGGGGTCCAGAGACCACAAACACTCGAGTTTTCCTTAAGGCAGTTGGAGACTGTGCATTTCCCGTGGCTGCTGTAACTCATGACCACCCACTAAGGGACTTAAAAAAACAGAAATGTATTCTCTTGTCGTTCTGGAGGCCAGGATCCCAAAATGTTGATGTTGGTAGGGACGTGCTCCCCACTCCAAGATCCTGCCTCCCATTCCTGTTGGCAGCAGTGGCCCTACATGTTCCTCGAGCACCTTCCCATGGTGCTCTCCTTGTGTCTGCCTTCTCTCCTCACAAGGACACCAGCCACTGGATTTAGGGCATGCCCTTTGCCAGTATGCTTGCATCTCTATCCTTAACTAATGGCATCTGCAAAGACCCTATTTTCAAATAAAGCCATATTCTGAGGTTGCAGGTGCACACAAATTTTTGTACACTATTCAGCCCACTGCAGGGAGCGAGCCACTGGAGGGTCTTGGGAATAGGGATGACCTGATCTGATTGGGTCTCTACAATTTTAAAAATATTTTATTTATTAATTCATGAGAGACACATAGAGAGAGGCAGAGACATAGGCAGAGGGAGAAGCAGGCTCCATGCAGGGTGCCCGATGTGGGACTCGATCCCAGGTCTCCAGGGATCTCCTGGGCTGAAGGCGGTGCTAAACCGCTGAACCACCTAGAGATCCCTTGATTGGGTCTTTAAAGGATCCTTTGGTTGCATTGAGAACAGGCTACAGTGAGACAGGGCGGGAGCAGGCACACAAGTTAGGATGCTGCTGCCGTTACCTAGATAAGTGACGGGAGTGGTCTGGACCCAGGGGGACGTACCTGCCCAAGTGTGGGAAGCAGGGGACCTTGGGTCAGCCTTGAAGGGAGAACAGAGAGGGCTCGCTGACAGATTGGATTCTTTCAGCTGCTAGCCCAGGCTCCCTCAAACTAATTACCGTGCTCTGGTCTCCAATCATTCCTTCTCACTACCTGGCACTCCTCGGTGCTGCACATTGCAATGCCATTAGCTCTCAATCCATCAGCAGGTGCTGGAGTGCATGCTGCAGCCTACAGTCTGCTCTCCTCCATCACAGCCTGTGCCCCACGTGACTCAGTCTCCTCACCCTGTCTGGGGCAGAAAGGGGCAGCCTGTGTCTCTCAGGGACATGGTAGCAGGTAGCAAGTTAGCAGATGTGTCCTGGGACACGGATTGAGGCGCTCCAGACCACCTGCTGCCTTTGTGCGATGGTACAGAGGATGGGCAGCCACAGGTGCACACAGTAACCCTCAGGAGGGGACAATGGTACCTCACTATCCTCACAACTCCCAGGATAGCTGCAGTCCTGACACCATGTGTCCACTGACAAGTCATGCTCCATAGAGCAGGAAATACATGAAAACACTTGCTATGCACTTAAATCTAGTTTACAGTGTATCAGAAGCCATGAAAGAGCTCTAAATTGACTTACAGTTGTCTGCCCAGCTGGAGAGGCTTTGATAAGGGGGTCCACCCAGGAAGGAGCAGGATGTCCAGTGAGGAAAACACTGGACTTCCTTAAAGGAAAAGAAACTGCAAAGTGGTTATAGAGGCCATGGGTGTCCCAGAGATAGGTACAGAGTGACCAGGAAAACCCGGGGTGCAGAACCCCATAAGCAAGAGGCTGCATGAGCTAAATAGTCCTGGGTTCAGTGTAAATCCAAGGAGGACCGATTTTATTCCCTCCCCTGTAGGAGCCCCTCAGAGAGTCGAGGAGACAGAGCCTGGTCACTGTGCTAACTGCCTGCCCGCAGCCTCTGCCAGCCCTAAACCCCATTAAGCACCCACATCTGAACCCAGTGCCAAAGCCAGAGCACCCAGCCTTTAGAAACTGCATTCCCTCTGCCAGGACCCTGGGGAGACTTAGCAAGGGCCTCCCACTCCTACCCCCAAAATAGAAACTTCCCTGTGATTCTCAAGATTCTCAGCAGAACTGAATTCCCCACTTCTGGCCGGAGAGCCAAAGTCCACAGACGTCTGGAGGGTGAGTGTCCAGCACCAGCACAGACACAGCAGGTGGCAGCTCCAGTGGCAGAGGGTCCCTGGCAGGATTCCCGCCGCCCACAGCTCCCATGGGAGGGAGCCACACCTGCCTCCAAGAAGCTCAGCCAAGAAACAGATGCCCGGCTGGAAACACCCTCTTCTCCCTGGCGGAGCACTCATGGGCAGCAGCGGGCATGGTGAAGATGCCCCGCATGCCCTCAGAGACCCCATGGGGAAACAGACCTTGTTCACCACAAGGGCTCAGAGTACACATGTCCATGGTTAATCATCTTGGCAGACAATGGGTTTCAGAACCTGTTCACAGACAGCCCCCTCAGGGAAGTGAAGAACCCCAACATCACCTCATTGCTCAGAAAGTGAGGACTTCTCCTGAATGACGGGCACTGCCTTTTACCAGATGGTGCTCGGTAAGGGAGAGAATGGGCAGTTTCCTGGGTGAATATTTTTTCAGATGTGTGGAACCATATAAATAGCACAATCTGCCTTAAATTCTTTTTGGAACAGATCAGTTTTAAATGAATAACAAAATAATAATATATTCACAGAGTTACAATCGTAGGTTACCTATATCTTAATCCTGCTTTTTCACTCCACGTGAAGGTATAAGCTTTTCCCTTTAGGCCTAATTTTAGGTTCCCCATAGGCCTATGGGTTCATAGGCTTAATTTTTAATCACCATTGAGTTTCTTCAAGCACTGTAATTTACTAAAACCCTTGTCTGTGATTGGTCATTTATTTTCAGGGTTTCTGTGTTGTAAACATATGAACCAAATTACTCATTATCAAAGCATCCCCATTTCCCATCCGCCCAGTCTTGTGCAACTGGGCAGGAGGATGAGAAGCTGACTTCATCTATGTCCTAAAAGAGTCATCTATGAGGGGGGGCAGCAACATGTGCTCAAAACTGATGGAGCACATGTAGGTAGGAGAAAGATGATGGTGCAAAGAAATTAGAAAGAGATGGATAAAAATATTGGAAAAAATAGCACTGACCATAAATAAAAGGTGCAGGTGTCTGTGTATCTCACACTGACTCCAGAGAAATCTAATGCCAGAGGAACGCTGAACTGCACTTACGGTTGTAAACACCAGTCACAGCAGAGCCCTGGGAAACGCTCTCCTGGGTGTATGTTGTGTGTTGCAGAGAATTGTGTCCAGCCTTGTGTTGTCTGTGTTGAGCTTCCAGGGAGCCAGTAATGCCTGCAAGGGATGGAGGAAGATCAGGCTGGGGATGGGGAGAGGGCTCCGCAGGGCAAGAACAGCCAGAGGCCTGGGGCTCTCTCTGCATTGTGGCTGGTCCTCCAAGATGCTGTCTGGCCCCAGGCGGAGGATGGAGGTGAATGCCAGCAGCTGCTCACTTGCCCCCTGCATGTGTCCAGGGCTGCAGGAGCAAGGCCCCACCTGGCAGCCGGCGCTCCCCCAGTGCTGAGCGGGTTAATGTTCACTGTGCTGGGCAGGTTGCCCTCCTGGCTGTTAAGATTCACAGCTATACATGGAACACAACAGACTGTGAAATGTAATAAATCTGGAGTTGCCTCTCAATTTCACCAATAATAATTAGCAAATTAAAATGGAAATGTCACCACAAACCCATAAAAATTCGTAAGTGCAGGATGGAAAACTCTCTCAGGAACAGAAATGGCTTTTGTCCGTGTAATACCCAAGGCAGACGTGCCGTCAAATGTTACTCAGGACAGCCATTGTGCCCAGAGAGCCCAGCTCCGAGCTGATTAATCCCAGGGTCGGCTGTCTTTACGTGTCAGCAAGCTAACATAACTATGTCATCAAGCCTGCTTTATGGAGCCTGTAATACACAGACGGGGGGCTGAAGCTGTTGCTCTGACAAGGCAGAGGGCAGTAGAAAGCATGCCAAACACACCTCAACTTTTCCATCACCAGCACCCTGGCCACCGTGCAACCATTTGGCCAAACTAGTGGAGGATTGGGAAATTTTGAGTAAATCGTGCACCATCTGGCTTGCATTTTGGAGTTGAAAGCAGAGCATGCCCACCACTCATCGCAGAGCTCCTTCACAGAGTCCTCTTGAGCAGGACCCAGAACTCTGCTGACGCTTCCCTCATGGTAGCCATGAGTTCCCCCATAAGAAAACCCGACTTTCCCCAAATCAACAAAAGATGGAGACACTATCCATGTTATGCAAAATAATTCTTTGTATCAGTAAATAATGATATTCAACAGTTTCACTTCTGACTCAGATGAAGTCACAGGGAGTGGATTGATCCTCCTACCTGAAACAGACAAAAATCAGTGTAGGAGTCTGTGTTCTCCAGTGAAACAGAAACAATAGGATATCTAGATATAGATGTGTCCAAAGAAAGAGATTTACTGTAAAGAATTGGCTCACATGATCATGGAGGCTGACAAGTCCCAGGATCTGGGGCCTGAGTTGGCAAGAGGACACCCAGGAGGGTCGATGTGTGGTTCCAGTCCAAAAGCTAGCAGGCTCCAGACCCAGAAGAGTCAATGTTCCAGCTCAAATTTTAAAAGGACAAAAAAAAAAGATTCAAGACTTTGGACACTGGCAATAAAGCGATCCCTGGGAGATGGGAAATGAAAGAGGTGAGCCCTAAAAATTGCCTGCGATAACTGCGTTTTGTTTCCAGGTCATGGCACAGACAAGCATGGTGGACTCCCTCCCCCCACCAGGGTGGAATAAGCCTCGCTGAGAGTTCTGGAAAACCTACCAAGTTAAGAGTTTGCAGGACAGAGAATCAGAGAAAAGAGCTGCACAGATATAAGGAGCTCTGGGGATCTGCAAATGGTCCCCTTGAGTACCCAGCTGGATACTGGCCAGCACATGTGTGTGAGGAAACTTCTAAAGTCCACGGAAAGACAACCCCAAAGATTAGAGAGAACAGAACCCAATGCTCACACAAGGCACCAATACTGCCTTTAACCCTGGCTGGCCCGGAGAACCCCATACTTCCTAGGGCCTAGGGGACAATATATAGAAGGGTCTTGCCTCAATTAGGGGAATAATAATCCATAGACAGAGTACAAGTCAATGACCTCAGCTTCCACTTTAAGAAACTAGAAAAGGAATAGGAAAATAAGCCCAAAGTAAGTAGAAGCAAGGAAGTAATAAGTATCTGAGCAGAAATCAGTGATATAGGAAAAAAAAAAAAAAGTGGAGAAAAATCAATGAAACCAAAAGCTGATGTTTGAGAAGACCAATACAACTGATAAGCCTCTAGCTACACTGATCAGAATAAAGAAGACAGAAGACAGAAGTTACCAGTATCAGGAACAAGAGAGGTCTGTCCCTACAAATTCTCCAGACACATAAGGGAGTTTCAGGACACAAGACCAACATATAGAAGTTAACTGTATTTCTATATACTGGCCACAAACCATGAGAAATTAAAATTGAAAAGAATAAAACAGGGATCCCTGGGTGGCGCAGCGGTTTAGCGCCTGCCTTTGGCCCAGGGTGCGATCCTGGAGACCCGGGATCGAATCCCACGTCAGGCTCCCGGTGCATGGAGCCTGCTTCTCCCTCTTCCTATGTCTCTGCCTCTCTCTCTCTCTCTGTGACTATAATAAATAAATTTAAAAAAACTGTGAAAAGAATAAAACATTAACATAGTGTCAAAAATGAAATTCTTAAGGATAAATCTGATAAAAGATGGGGAATATCTGTATGCAGGAAATCATAAAACATTGCCATGAGGAATTCATGATGACCAACTAAATAGAAAGATATGTGATGTCCATGGGTTATAATATGCATTATAGTCAAGATGACAGTTTTCCCCATTGGATTTATAGATTCAGTGCAATCCCATTCTAAATGACAGCACACTTTTTGTTGGAAATTGATAAATTGATTCTAAAATTCATATAGAAATGCATACAAAGAAATTAGAATAGCCAAACCATTTTATTTTTTAAAGATTTATTTATTTATTCATGATAGACATAGAGAGAGAGAGAGAGGCAGAGACATAGGCAGAGGGAGATGCAGGCTCCATGCCAGGAGCCCGACGCACAACTCGATCCCGGGACTCCAGGATCACACCCTGGGCCAAAGGCAGGCGCTAAACCACTGACCCACCCAGGGATCCCTCAAAACCATTTTTAAATGGTGATTGATTTTAAGATTTATTAGAGATACAGCAATCAAGACTGTAGTATTACATCAATATCAACAAACAGACCAGTGGGATAAAATAGAGCCTAGAAATAGACCCACACATATATGGATAACTGGTTGTTGGGTTTTTTTTTAAATATATATAAAGGTGCAAAGGCGATTCAGTGGGAGAAAGAATAACATTTTCAACAAATTGTGCTGGAACAGTTGATTATCCATAGATCCAAAAAAAAGCGAGCTTCAATTCATTTCTGGCACGGTATATAAAAATTAACTCAAAATTGATCACAGTTCTAAATGTAACACCTAAATATAAAACTATAAAGCTTCTATCAGAAGCTTTGTGTCCTTGAGTAGGCAGGGATTTTTATGCGACACCAAAAGCACAATCCGCACAATAACATATTAATACATTAGGCCCCATCAAAATTTAAAACTTCTGCTGTTTGAAAGATACTGGATTTGGGTTTGTGTGTGTGTGTGTGTGTGTGTGTGTGTATGTGTGTGAAAAACAAATCTTTTTTTTTTTCTTTCTTTAAGAGTTTATTTAAAATCAATTAGCCAACATATAGTACATCATTAGTTTCAGATGCGGTGTTCGATAATTCATCAGTTGCATATAACACCCAGTGCTCATTCCACCACATGTCCTCCTTCATGCCCAAACCCCAGTTACCCCATCCCCCCACCCACTCCCCTCCAGCAACCCTCAGTTTGTTTCCCAGAGTTAAGAGTCTCTCATGGTTTGTCTCCCTCTCTGATTCCTTCCCATTCAGTTTTCCCTCCCTTCCCCTGTGATCCTCTGCTTTGTTTCTTATATTCCACATATGATTGCAACCATAATTGTCTTTACTAACAATGAAAGATACTGTTAATAAAATGAAGACGCAAGGTACAGACCAAGAGAACAATAGTTGCAAAGCATATCTCTAACAAAGACTTTGTTTCCAGAATTCTTAAAGAACATATAAGAAGAAAATCAGTGACCTGCGTATTAAATGGCAAAATATTTGAGTAGGTACTTCACCAAACATGTCCAGATGGCAAATAAGTGTGTGAAAAGATACTTGACATCATAAGTCACCAGGGAAGTGCAAACTCAAACCACACTGAGATCCCACCTCATATCTATCAGAACATCAATTGAAAAGATTTTCCATACCAAGTGTTGTGCATAGTGGAGGAACCAGAACTCTCATACTGAGGGTAATATGGTAAGACTGTTCTGGGAAATAACTGGGAGTTTCTTAACAAGTCAAGCCATGTGATGTAGCCATTTCACAATTCCTGTGAAATGTGTTTACATTTGGTCAAGAGGAAAGAAAGCATATGTTCATGCCAAAGGCTTGTATATTGCAATGGCCAAAAATGGGAAATAAGCCAATTGTCCATCGGTGGGTGAATGAGTGAGTCATGGTATAGCCACACAGTGGAATACTTCTCAGTCACATAAAAAGGAATGAACTGTTGATACATGTTACGTGAATGAACCTCAAAATAATTATGCTGAATGAGAGAAGCCGGATTTCCACCACCACCCCTAAAAAAAGAGTATATGCAATGTGACCCCATTTCTATAAAATCCTAGAAAATGCAAACTAATCTGTAGTAACAGAAAGTAGACCAGGAGTGCCTGGTGTTGGCGGGGCCCAGGAGGGACAAACAGGGAGAAGGATTCGAAAGCACCATGTGGACACTTTTAGGGCTGTGGCTATGGTCATTGTCTGCATTGTTCTGATGATGTCTTGGTTTGTTTGGGCTGCTATTTCAAAGCACTGCACACTGAGTGGATTAAACAACAGAAATTGGTTTTCTCTGAGTTCTGAAAGCTAGACATAGGAGATCAGGGTGTGGGCAGGGCTGGTTTTTCCGGCATCCTCTCTGGCGCTAGAGATGTTCCCACAGGTTCTTTCTCTGTGTCCTAATTTCCTCTTCTTATACGGACATCCAGGAGATTGAGTTAGAACCCCCTCCCCAATGACCTAATTTCACTTAACTCCCTCTTTAGAGGCATTATCTCCAAATACAGTCATCTTCTGGTGCACTCGGGGTTAGGATGTCAGCATTTGAATTTGAATTCGGAAGTATGAAATTCCATGCATAAGAGTGGGTTTCACAGGTGTACATCTGTGTCCCTGTTCATTGTAAATACGTACAATGTATTTTATGTTAACTATACCTCTATAAAGCAAATTTTTTAAAAATATTACTCTCATACAGGGAATATAGCGAAAGGGATTATAGAGAAAGGAGAGAAAACGAGTGAGAAAAATTAGAGAGGGTGACAAAACATGAGAGACTCCTAACTGGGAAACGAACAAGGGGTAGTGGAAGGGGAGGTGGGTGGGGAGATGGGGTGACTGGGTGACGGGCACTGAGGGGGGGCACTGGATGGTATGAGCACGGTGTTATATGTTGGCAAATCGAACTCCAACAAAAAAATATACATATAAAAATATATTACTCTCAGGCTATTTTGTTCCTGATTGTTTAATAATGAGCTCTTGCATTATTGGTTGAACCAAATGCAATCTGGTTCAACAAAGTATGGTTGGAGCATAATTGTTGGGAATAAAATCGCTTATTATGAGGAGGCCTGCCTCCTCACTTACAAGTCCCTTCTCCACATTTTCTTGTAACCTTTCATGCCTTTCTCTACTAGCTTCACCCTGCAGACTGACCTCCTTATGTTCCATATGGAGAACAAGAAGGGCTCACTGCGGCCCTGTGAAAGAACAGGAGCAGGATGAAGGCCGCCATTTCCGTGCTCAGCACGTATTGGCAAGACTATCTCTTGTTAACCACTCACCATGACTTTTCAGATGCTCCAGTAGCTGAGCAGCCTCCCTGAGAGTCTTCCCAGACCCATACGCAGGACATATTGTCCCTGTAAGCAGCTTACAGTTCCTGGAGAGAAGAACTAAGCTCACCATCCTCCTCCATCTGTCCACAAGGGAGTATGTGTGCATGATATCACAATCATTTTCAAGAAAAGACTGATGTTTTACAGATTTCTTCTCCTCCTTCCATCCTTCCCAGATGGCGTCTCTACTCCCGAATTTGCTTCAGGGACTGTGGGAATATATGCATCTGCCCAGGAATCACTGGATAGGACGCTCTAAGGCCCTCCTTTCAGGTGATGCTGAGTCTTGCTTTGGTCCTGACAACATGTGGCTCAGGACCACAAGTGAGCCAGGGCAACAAGGACTCTGTCCAGTCCAAATATGTAAGTCAATGAGGACAGCCCTTTAGAAAGTAGCCCCTACACCATCACTCTACCTCATTAATTAATCTGTTCATTTCCCTCGCCACACTTAGCACACATGGCTGTGTCAGTCATTAAAATGTAAACCCTGTAAAGCAGGGACCATGTTTTCCTCATCCATTACATTATCCCAAACACCTAACAAAACCCGACACATGGTGGGTGCTCCATAAATGTTTTTTTAATGAATAAATTGGGCTGTAAACCCTTATGGGAAGCCTGTGCCACTGGAAGGCTCCCGCCTGAAACAAACCCAGCCACTGTCCCTTATTTATAGCAGCAGGCTGGAAATCTTGCTTTAGGAGCTGCCTCAGATGTCCGGGGGTGGGTGCACCGCCCCTACCTCAATCAGAATACCTCATTTTTGCATGGTTTATATACTGCGGTTCCATGCAAATTTTTGTTTAAAGAAAAAAAGGATATCCTTGTTTTTTAAATGTCTACAAATCACCAATGTAGACTTAAAATAAGAAAGACGTCACACCATTTTTATTGTGTTTTTTGGCAAAGCCGAAGCAGCAACACTCTTCAAGATGCCATCCCTTTAAGATCTTAGGAATGGAGTCCACAATATTTTCTCTATCACTGCATGTGAAGAACATTTTACAAACCAATGAATCTGCTTGTTCCAGAGTCTGAAAGAGAAGGTTGGACTAGAGAGGATCTACCATGTTTAATTGGTGCTGCGATCTCTCCTCTGCTTTCATCAAAGGCTGGCAAGATGGGCATAACGCTGCCCAGATCAAAAGCAAAAGAAAAGCAGATAGGAATAAAAGAGGGGCAGAGGCGGCTGAGAGGAAATTTGCTGTGTGCAGAGCGCAGAGCAGCCTGGAAGGTGCCAGCAATGACAACGTAGGTGCAGTGGGGCTGGAGAGCGGGAAGCAAGCTCCAGTGCCAAGAATGGAGAGAAGGAACTGGCGGCTTCCTCCAGGTGCAAATGGCTCCTGGTTTTCCCATCGTCCTACTCTCTGTTATGAGCGATTTGAACCTCTTCAGAGTGATCCTTCTGTCACATAACAGCTCAGATCAGGTTCACTTTCTGGATGATAAAACCCATGCCTACAATGGGACATGCATTTTCCATGGGACATACTACTGACCCACCAATTGGGTGATAATGGAGCAGCCTTAGACAATGTTTCCTTCTCTCTCTCCCCATCCTCCTGGTGGAGAATGATATTTAGGTGTGGGGGAAAATGCTCCAAGCACAAGACCCAGGAAGACCAAAGGACTGGCTCCTAGACTTGCTGAACTTTACAAAATGGTGAATTCATGCTGAAAACAGAACGTGGGCAGCTTCTCTGAGATGAGCTCCAGCCCCACCGTGAAGGCGGGGCTCTGGTTGTATGAAAGCCAGAGCCTACTTCCCTGGTAGAGAGCGCCTGGCTAACTGTAGAGCTTTATCGCCACATGAGCATCATCCTTTGTAGCCCTGATCAAATGAGACAGGACAGTAATGACCAGCAGGCAGAGAGCCACGTACTGGAATCACACACTGGATTCCCATTGGGAAAATGCTAGAAGACTGCCCTTAAAAAAAATCCCACAAAAGAAAATTTCCTGTGCCAACTCTCCTAGACCTCCGCTCTTTCTAAGTAACTTGGGTACCATTTAATCCATTCACCTCAGCCCATCAAGGATCTACCTGCATGAGTCTTACCTGTGGCAACCCAACCTCTACTGGGACAGCCCTAGGAACAAGGCCGTTCATTGCCTGACTGGGTGGCCCTTTCCAACTTTGAAGAGCTCAGACTTTTAGAAGCTCCTTCCTTTTATCAGTTGAAAATCTATTTCTCTGAAACCTCAATTCTGCCCTCAGGGTCACATAGAGAAATGAATTATTTCCCATCCACAGACATATCCATCCAACATTCAAAGGCAGACATCATGCCAACTATTCAGCTTTTCTACACAGGATAAACATTGCTTCTTGCTTCAACCCTCTTCAGAATCTGTTTAGATTTATAAATGATAGTTTTAAACGTGTTATCAAACACCAAAGGCATCGCAAGTTATGTCTAACCAGTATGGAACACTCTGAGACGGTGAGTTCCCAGATTCCTGCCACTCCAATTCAAATGCTTTCTGGTCTGCAGATTTTCTAGATTCTGTCTTTCTTCCTATTTTGAAATTAGAGTGTTTTCTTATCTCTGATTTTCTGGAGCCTCCCCCATTTTCCATGATTCTTCATATTACCAAGTGCTATCTATGATTAAGCCTGAAGCCACTGTGTGAGGGTGTGTTTGGGTAAGAGCTGGAGACACGTATCTGCTCCAGGAAGGCACTAGAGGCTTCTTTTCCCTGCTTGAGTCTCAGCATCACATACAGTGTCCATGGCTCTTCCAGATCAACTCTTATCAGGACAAATGCTCTACTTACCCATTTTACTAATGATAAAAGTAAGGCACAGAGTCATAAGTGATCCCAGAGGATCACCAATGTCAGGTGGTAGAGGGTTCTCAATCTTACCTTGAACCATTAAGCCCCCTCCACCACCCAGAACTGAACCTCATCCCTAGGAAGAATGATTCTTCACTGTTCTGAAATGCACCTCCCATGACGTAGTTGCAGAGACCAAAGGCTGCTGTCCGTCATCATCTCTGTCCACACATGGGGAGGCTACCGGAGGTGGCACCACCAAGGGAAGGTTTGGAGGCCCCAGATAAGGGGTGAGTATGAGGCTTGAAGATGTGCCGTCTGCCCTCTGACTCCTTCCATGCCTGACACCCCCAGGCCTCTCACTCCACGGCCAGAAAATTCCACTCCTCATGACACAGGGACAATATTTCCTTCTCTTGGTAACAGAATCCTAAAGGCAGCCCCCAGTCTGTCCCTCCCAGCGCTGGCATGGACTCCTGGTAACAAATGAGTCATGTAGTAGAGTCTCAAAAGAGGCCCGAAGGTGGCAGGAGCCGGAACTTCCCAGTGACTTTTATGTTGCCTTTCAGAATGGCTGTAAAGAAAACAAGACATAAAATATCTCCCCTGTATAATTTGCTGGTTTATAGGTGGTTTCATCACTTTTTTTAAATGGTTACCCAAAGTGATCTTTATGTTTCCCTTATGGCTGATACTGCATGGCCTGAAAACGCCAAGGGAGCTCAGGAAGTCGGGAGGCCCCAGAGGATGTGCTCCCCACCCCGTCCCCCCACCCTACTCCTGCTCCGTGGCCAAGTGGGCCTCACCCCTGCACTGGCTGCAGGCTGCCCTCAGGGACCTGACTGTGGTCTCAGGGTGCTTCTACCCCACGATCCCCTGAAGGGGAGGCAAGTGGGCTCCCCCAAATTTGAATTTACAGCTGAAAGGTATAGACAAGGTATAGACAAGGTATAGAGATACCAGCAAAGAGAGGGAGATGGAGGTGGGATCATCCCCCAGCCTGCTTCCCCGGGCACCTCCTGTGAGACAGCCCTGCTCACACCGCCCTGCCTCCTCTATCGCGCACCTCCTGAGCTGCTACTTAGCACTCACAGAAAGCTGCCGTTGTCTGGTTGATTCTGTGCTTCCTTAGTTACTTAATTTTTTTATAATTAGGGATAGAAATCATCTAAAATCTTCACGAGAATGTGATTTAAATATTTAAACCACCGCTGCAAGCATTTGTTGATTGCTATCTATATTTATATAAATTTATTAAAGTTAACTTAATTTATTTTTAATATAAATTAGATTGAATTAAGAAAAATTTATTAAATGCTAAAGACTGAGTTAAATGTCGAACTATTAAGTCATATTTACACTTGACATAATTACGGGCTCACAGGAGGTTGCAAACACAGTACAGACAGGTTCCAACATACCCAGGCCCCAGCGTCCTTGGGTGGTAACAGCTCACATAACCGTAGTAGAAAATCCAATGCAGAAAATTAATATTGCCGTGATCTACGGGCATGAGAAGATTTCACCAGTGCCTCCATATCCTTGTGTGTGTGTCTGTATGTGGGAGAGAGCATGTGTCTGTGTGTGCATGCATATATGTGTGTGTGCAAGTCTCCATGCATGTGTGTGTGTTTGTGTCTCTGTGTGTGTATATGTAGTTCTACACAATTTTAGACAGTGCAGACCCCAAGAGCTACCACACTGCAGATACAGAACAGCCCCAGCAAAAAATAAAATAAAATAAAAAAAAAGAATAGCCCCAGCACAAAAAGATCCCCACCTGTGACACCTGTTCCTCACTGTGGGTTTGTCCACTCCGATACCCAGGAGGACCTGCTCCCCAGCCTGTGTCCACAGCCTGGCCCAACTCACGTGGCACGTCCGCAGAGCAGATGCCGCCGTGTGCACTGAATGAACGATCCCACAGGAATGCCTCAACAGCCTTTGACGTGAATGATGTAAACCTAATACTGGCAGGGCCAACCAGCCTTCCTCCCAAGACTACTCATAGTGACATGAGGTGAGGGGGATGAAGGCTGATGTGGGCGTTCCGCGACCCCAGAGCGGTGCCCAGAGGCCACCTGCTTAATGCCACCCCTCAGCACCCCCACCTGCCATTCACCCCTCCAGTGATATAAGACCAGATGTCCTCCAGCAGCTGGGGGACGCTTTCCCAGGTGCCTCTCAGTAGGAGTGGTAACAGTGACCGCCAGTGACCCATCCCCCTGCAGGCCTCTCGGCTTCCTCTTGTAGGAAGGCAGGGACAAGCAAAGCAGCAACACTGCAGACAGCTCGTGCTGTTTTCACGACGGCTGGAGGATGCCCCACATCCCCACACTCTGCAGCTCTTGGAGAGTCAGGCAGCTCTTGGGCAATTTCTTCCCTCCCTGCTTTCAGAGGTCCCCTAGGAGTTCACATCTAAGTAACACCACCTGGCCTGCAGAGATGGAGAAGCCCTGTGTCACGGGCCCCAGGCCTGACTGAGCTCTCCAAGAGCACAGCCCACCCGCCCTGGGGCCTGGGCAGGACCCCAGAGCTCCCGGCTTCTGAGCCTTCAGTTCCTTTTGCCTCCTTCTTGAAGCGAACCTGCCTAGAGCCCTGGCTCAGCCCCTCTGCACCCGAGGCACCCATGAAGACAGAGTTCACGGCTCTGCTCTATGGCTACCCAGTGCTTTCTACATCCCCATGGCCGCCCGTGTCCATGGCAACAGCAGCTTTCAGGCCCTCTCCACCACCACCTCAGCAGCACTTTCCAATCCCAGACTCCAGAGGGAACAGAGACCACTGGCCCCTCCGGGTCTTCAAAGGTCCCCAGAGATCACAGGCTTGGAAATCTGCCGCTGTGACACCAGGTCCAAAGTGAACACATCAGACATTGCCAGAAAGGAATCTAGTCTCCAGGGAGAGTAGGGGAGAGAGACCCATGCATTTTAAAAATACCTTTAAAGCAATGCAGCGAGGATTCCATCCATGGGTAGAAGGTGGCCTTTGGGAACCTCACCATCCCTGATGAGCTGAACAGGCCCGGGTTCTGGGGCTCTTCCTGCACGGCCCCTTCACTCCACCCGCAGGTGCTGGCACTGAGACAGAGCAAGACCCCAAGTGCCTGGAGCACTGGTGAGAGTCACTGTGTCAGTGCCAAGGACTCTATCGGTGAGGGCTGCTGCATCTGTGAGCCAGACAAGCTATGCCCCCAGATGAGGTCCGAGGGCTACCCCCGACCCACAGCTCCACACCTCACGATGGACCCCAATCATGCACCTAGATTCCTGAAGCTTGTTGAGAGAGCTGACACTTTGTTTGCATCCCCATCACTTAGTCCCATGCTTGGCAGGCAGAATACCTACAGTTAACAATACTGTAGTATGTGTTTTAAAATACATGAAGAAGGTAGATGGCATGTTATATTCTTTTCAAAAAACACAGACAAGCACACACATGCGTGCACACAAGGACACACAGGCATCTTCAAAGGTGATGGACAGATATGTTTAGCACCTTGACAGTATCACAGGTATTTGTGTATGTCCAAATTCATCACAAGGCACACCCCAGAAGGGCGCAATTTTTTGCATATCAAGGATAGCTCAAAAGCTAAAAAGGAGAGTATCCTGACAGTGCAGTTCCCAAATGAATGAAAGGAGTAGTAAATAAACCCAGGCAGTAGGCTAATCTGCTGAAGGCTGGAACTAAAATAAATCCTCGGGTTATTTGGTGGACATTTGGGCTCTTGCCTGCCACCCCCTCCTCTGTCACCCTTGCGGTCACTGCAGGAGCTAGAAGCCTCCAGTCTGTGCCACAGGGACGCGCTGCCTCCCCAGGGCACTCATTCCACCCAGGGGGCACTAACTGGTATAAAGCCATTCTTTCCCTTAAGCCAAATCCCCCGCATTAAGACCCAAAGCCGCTAAAGTTCAAGGAAGACATAATTGTGTCATTTGATTTGCTCACCAGAGAGCAGGTCAGATGGAAAGGTTACGGTGCTCTCAAAAATATTCCGACAACATTTTTTTTCTCATTTTAATGTTATCATTTTGCCTTTTCAAAGAAAGGATTTCTATTTATCAGCAATGAATAAATGCTTCTGAAATCTGGGATTACTGACTTTGACCTTTCCTTTATCGGCAGGTACTAAAATGAATGGGCAGATGACAGAAATGTAATTTGAGGGTTGCAAGATTTATGAGGAGGCAGCGCACTCCGGAAAGTGGTGGTGATGCGAGAGGATGAGACGGAGACAGGAAACCCCCCAGCAGCGGTGAAGGTGGCTGCGTTGGCAGCAGTGAGAAGAGATGCTCCCCAGGGAGCTTTGGATAAGAAAGCAGGCGGGTGAGGAGTCCACTGCAGAGCAATCATGGGGATTAGCTCATAAACCAGGTAGCTCCTCCACATCAGACACAGCCTGTGGACTTCAGACGTCATCACCCCCGCAGCCGCAGTGGATGGCCCCAGAAGGCCCTGCGTGAGCCCTGCGTGCTGCCTGCCACCCACTCCTTCCTTTCAAAATCCTGCAGCCACCTGCTTGCAAAGCCATGCCTCCCTCTTTTTGCCACTTCTGCATCTGTAAGAATCATGGGTTGAACTGTGTCCCCAGATTTATTCAAATCCTAGCCCCCATACCTGTGTGTGTACCTTTATTTAGAAATAGAGACTCTACGGATGGCCTCGAGGTGAGATGAGGTCTGAGTAGATTAAGTTGGGCCCCATCCAGGAACGAGTGTGCTTATGAGAATAGGGGAGTCCACACAAAGAGACAGCACAGAGGGAAGAGGCCCTCAGAAGTTGGAGAGCTTCCCAGGGAATGCCTCCAACAGCAGAAGTGGGACCTCGGGAACTACGAGACAATGCATTTCTGCTGTTTTAAGCCCCCACCCACACCCTGTTCATGGCTGTTGGGTCCAACAGCCCTAAGAAAGGAACACACCGGGACTCCTGGGTGGCTCAGCGGTTGAGCCTTTGCCTTCAGCTCAGGGAGTCATCTTGGAGTCCCGGGATTGAGTCCCACACTGGGCTCCCTGCATGGAGCCTGCTTCTCCATCTGCCTGTGTCTCTGCCTCTCCCTCTGTGTCTCTCATGAATAAATGAATAAAATCTTTAAAAAGAAACAAACAAACACACACACACACAATCGGTGCACCACAGTCCATACGCATCACCTTCTACCGGGTGCCAGGCGCCCTGCCTCACACGGAGGGTGGAGCCTGGAGCCCAGAACCCTCGTTCTGTGTGTGCTGTCTGCCCCACAGAGCCAGGAAAACAGACGACCCTACAGTGAGGGCAGGAAACAAACCCACCAACATCCATGTGGTTCGGCGTCTGTCCTATGAGAAGCACAAGCTGAGCGGAGAAGGTACAGAGGCCCTGGTGGACAGGGAGTTTAGTTAGGAAGCTGAATGGACGCTCAGGTAGGGGAAAGCAGGTGGGATGCAGGCTGTACGGCTTAGGCAACAGTAGAATTTACATTCTGAGAAGAACCCACATTCTTGCTCCTTGTAGTAAATTTCTGAGAGTAAACATCCCTCAACCAAGTCCTCTTAGCTTGCAAAGAAACACAGAAGGGAGCAAGGTTCCCCTCCAGGGCTCCAACCTCAGGAGGGGATGTTCCAAGTGGGCAATGGGATGCACTGTGAGATGCTTGTGTCTCCAACAAGGGTCCTGGGTTTAAACAAGTGTAAGAAATACTATCCACTTAGGGGCTGGACTTGAGATATAACAAGGCACGCCCCACCTGAGAACTCAAACCCTTTCCCAAGCCCAGCTCAGAGGAGCCAACACAAGGCGATTGACAGCTGATCTGGTTGATCAGAAAACGGCTTCCCCACCCCCAGCACTTCCCGGGGCTCAAGGACAATTAAGGCATTTCCACTGGGCAGGTTGTATTCAGGAGAAAATCATTTTTAAATTGTAGGGTGAAGCTCAGTATTGAAAAACATGTGTTTTGATGGACATCCAAAGGTCTGCAAAGATGATCCAACATCAGGAAATGTTCACGGATGTGCCAAACACCTCCACCTCCAAGGCTCGCGTGAGATTTGAGAAAGCTCCTGAGGAGGAGGGGGCCCTGGGAGCCAGTCTGCAGGCTGGTCGCCCTGACATGCAGCTCCTGCAGGACACAGAGGACAGGCCCTGTGCCGCGAGCCCCCATCTCCCCTGTGAGCCAGCTTCCCGTCGCCGTTATAGCAAGATTAACGAAGCAAATAGCTCAAAGGTTTGTGAAACGGAGCACAATTTCTCACTGCTTATTTAAATATTTTGAGTCAAAAGAGGGAATCAGCTGTTGGATTTCACCTCCCAGATCCTTATTAAAACACGTGGGCAGACTCATGACCACACTCTTATTTGGCTAGTTTCTCCATTTCTGTTCCGACTTCCCTTATTCTTAACGAGGACCTAGCCAATGTCTCATCGGTCCTGGTGGCTCCGCTCTAAACGTGCAGACAAGGATCACAGGTAATGGGAGAAGGTCTTTGATCCTCAGCCAGCATCTGGGGGTTCAGGGGTGAGACACACTGCTTACAGGAACTCATTGCTGATTCAAGTCCTCGTGGAGCACCTGCTCTGTGTCAGACGAGCTTCAAGGATAGAGCAATAAACAAAGCAGATGAGGGCCCTGCTCTCATGTGAAGCATCAGTACCCTTTGGGGAGGGATGGAGCACAGCCCCATGCTTCACATGGAAGCCCTTTTAAATTAAATGACAGAAATCTGGTTATTGGCATAGGGCAAACCACACAGTAAAACGTGCACAGCATCTTCTTGGCTGCTGAGACTGAGAAGGAGGAGCGGTCTTCAACCAGGAAGCCCTTTCGGAATATGCAAGGTAGGGTTTGTCACAAAAAAGCATGGATGGACTGGCTGGTCTTGTTATCAATTTCGAGTGGGTGATACACACACAAGGGAGAGAATGAGGAAGAAACTGAAGGTTAAACACAACGAGAACATTTCTCATGTATTATTCAGACAAGCTGAGTACCCATCCGTGCCACATGTGCACATGTGTCCCTCCTCAGCACAAAAGCAGCACATTTTAGCACATGGGGTCTGTGTTGTGGCTGCTTCATGGTGTGTCCTGAATACTGCACCACATGTAGATGCCTCCTTCTTTAAAGGCTCCAGAGGGCTCCATTGCAAGGATGCCCCATAAGGGATGGATCCAGGCCCTGCCTATTCTCCCCCAGCAGATATTCTCACACATACACGTTCGTGCACATGTGCAAATATGTGTCAGATCAAATCCTATGCTGGGATTTGCTAACACAAAGGGTGTGTGCATCTTAAATTGTGACAGATGTCAGTAAATTGCCCTCTCCTCAAAAAAGGTGATTCCAATTTATATTTCCACCATAAGAACAATTGCTTCCTTACTGTCTCTGTCCATCCAGCAGATTAAAACAGACTTGTTGTAAGGGGGAGGGGCAGTTTCCATACTAAGAAAGAGGTCACTCACTTCTCATACATGCAAGGCCCCTACTGGTCCCTCTGCTGTGAAATGTGTCCTCGCCCAGAGCCCTGGTCTGTCCTCCCTCCTTCACCACCACTGCCAACCCGGTGTGTCAGCTGCACCCCATCATCACCTGCCTTTCTGCTTCCAGAAATTGTGAGCACGCTTGAAAGTAAATTGGAACCGACTCTGTTGCGATGTCTCGTGCCCCCCTCAGAACAGCTGACCATGTGCTTTCAAGACCAGGGTTCGAGCTAAAGGTCTGGAGAGGCCACAGGAGCCAGAGGGGAGGGAAGGGCTAGGAGAGGGGCCGAGCACCCACATCCCGCACCGCCCCCTCTGCAACACTGCTCCTCCAGCTCCGGGCTAGTTCCTGGGATGGGTGTCTGGGGACCCGCAGCTGTGTCTTCCTGGCCGCTCAGGTAGATGAACCATGGGACCTCTAGTGACATGCTCAGGTCTATGGGCTGCTGTGCACACTGCAGAGCCCAGACTACAGGCCACCTGCACACTGCAGGACCCAGGCCCAGAGGGCAGCCAGTCTCCGGCAGCCTGCCTGGCCACAGATGCCACTGAACCTTGCTTTTGGGTGAATGTGGAAAAGCACTTCTGGATGCATGCAGGGTCCTCACTGCACATGGCCCAGCTTTGTCCTTCAGCCACTATGCCTGTCTGCTTCTGCTGGCAGGACAGAAAGACCAGCAAACAGCACCACAAAGAGTGAACCAAACCAAAACCATGGGTTCAGACTTTAGTTCATAACAACATACTGATGTTGGCTCCTCCACGGTCACCAGCGTCCCACAGCCATGCAGACTGTTAATATCAGGAGACACTGGCTGGGAGGCGGGGGGAGGGGAGGGAGAAGACAGTGGGAAGTCTCTGTACTTTCTGTGCAATTTTACTATAACCCTAAAACTGCTCTGAGGAATAGTCTTTAAAAAACAAAAAAAGACTCAGTAAAGGTTTCAATCCAAGACGTATTTTTAGATCCTCTCTGGTAAGTGAGGCATCACATCGGGGCACTTGCCTGCCACCCTGCCCCCCCCCCCCAACTTTTGGTCAATCAGAGCTGGTTTCACTGGGTTTGGGACATAGGCTGGGATGCTGACACCCAGACTCTGAGGTCCACATGGCAGGCAGCAGCAGAATGAGTGACCTAGGTGAAAAGGCCAAACAAAAGGACAGAAACAAGGAGGTGGGAGCAGAAGACAGACTTGCTCAGAACTGGCTGGGCCATGTGGACAGAGGCATGCACTGTAGCCCCGGGAGGTGGCGGCACTTGGAAGCGTCCCACTGTCCAATGGGGGCCGGGCTCCAGGACTGCTCCGCTCCACACATGGGGATAGGGGCTGCGGGACGTCCCTCCGCCCCATCTAGCACCCTGCCCAGCATGGCCGGGCTCCGGGACCACTCTACACATGGGGATGGGGGCTGCGACTATTGCTCTGCCGAGCCTGGCATCCCCCTTCCCTCCTCTGTTAGCAACCACTGCCAGGTGCCTGGGATGTGCCCAGCCCCAGTGCTGGGTGCCCGCTTCTGCAGCCTTCGGGGTCTGCTGCTCTGAGTGAGGAACAGGTCAAAATAATTCAATATGATGGCAAAGGTGGCAGATAAAAGGTGCACAGACAAGCACATCTGCAGCCTCCTGAGAACACAAGCGGGACAGGACAGCAGCACATCCTAGGTCCTGGCCCCAGAGGAGGCCTGAGGCACCTGCCCTCCAGCAGCTGGCCAAAGAGGCAGGAAAAGAACCCCACAAGCTGAGCCAGAGGGAAAGGAAGCAGCCTCATGACCTCGCCCCAAGATGCCCTGGTGCAGGGATGGAGGTGGGGGACCCAAGGGCCTTTGCAGGAAGCTGGCATCTGCTGACAACTGCTAGAGTTAGGGATTCCTTAGGCCAGTGGCAGGTCATGGGGACACTCCAGCTTCACGGTTGCCAGAGAAGACACTCCTTTCCCCAACCCCATGAGGCCCCCACTCTGCCTGGGCCCCAAGTCCTCTTTGGGAACAGACAGCAGGAACAGGAGCCAAAACCAAGCCTCCCAGCAGCCACACTTTTCAGGAGTGCCCACCGAGCCATGTGAGCCAGCACCAAGGGGAGAGGGAATGGGTGGCAACAGGAGGGGCAGAGACGTGCTCTGGGGTGGGACGTCTGGGGGTGGCCAGGTCAGCACCTGGCACAGCCCAGTGTCCTTCCTCAGCCACTCTCTGTGGGCTCCAAGTCCCTCCACCGCATCCTGGAACTTGAACCAATGAGGCAGAGTGGACCACTGTCCCTGTGGGGCCCAGAAGCTGCTCAGAGGTAGAGGAGGAGCAGCGTCCGCCTTAGGAGAGGGCAGTCAGGGCAACCCACACTCTGACGGGACGTCCTGCGCTCTGAGTTTCCACAGCACCTGCGCTACCCTGTGGGAGCATTCATCTGGCCTCACACACCAGGGTTCCTCAGGGCAGGACCTGGCTGGAGTCACCTGCACCACAGGGCTCCATTTCTGGGAGACACAACTTATCCGAAGGGCTCCTGTGGCCCAAAGCCCCCATTGAGTCCATAGGAACCTGAGACCCTAGTGAGGGGATCCAAGGTCCCACTGCCCTGTGTCACCTCCTCTATGAATTCCTTCCTGCATCCCTGCACTTGCCAGGGACCAGGAGTTCCTGCAGCCCCAGAAACCACAGCGAGTGAGACAGCGACGTCCCGGCCCTCCTGGGGCCTACGACCCTGCAGAAGGGTACTGTGGTCCCCCAAGGACTGACCACACAGAGCCGGCATCATCTGCAAATGTGAAATGGGCTGCATTTTGTCTTATCAACCTTGATAAGACAGCCTGAGGAGGAGGAAAGGGCATCTCGGCTCCAGGCAGGGGGAGCCAGCATAAAGGCAGCCCTGGCCAGCTGGGAGGGGTGGTCAGTGCGGTCCAAGGGCTGTGGGATGGCACAGTCCACAGGAATGCACGCCCCAGGATGGAGTGGGGAAGAAGAGGAGACTCATGAGTTAGCAGATTGGCGCAGGAACTACAAGCAGGACGGGATGAAGGTTCTGCTCAAGCAGAAGAAGAGCTTGAGGGAGAAGCTGGACCAGCAGACAGATGAAGACAGAATCAATGAGCCAGGAGAGGGAGGGCATGATAAACTGGAGCTGGCAGGTGTGATCTGTGTGCAGTAAGAATGTAACCTTTGCCCTTTGCCCTCAGCTCCTGGGAGGGGATCCCTAAGGTAAGAGTGTCCTTGTCAGAATGGGGGCCTCAGCCACCAGTCTAACTGTGATTTAGGATGGCAGCTTTGGGTTGCAGGGCATCAGCTCAACCTCAGCAGGGGCTGGAAGCCAGGCGTGTGGGTGACCAACCGGTGCTACATGACTGGGTGGGCCCCAGTAAGAACACCAGACACCACGGTTCAGGGAAGCACCCCGTGTGTGAGGGCCACACATCATGTCACACCTGGAGGAGTTTGTGCTGTCTACAACCTCCAATGGAAGCTCCTGGAAAGTCCCTGGACTCTGGCCCGTGTATCTCTTCCCTGGACTGATGTTAATCTGCGTCTTGTTGCTATTATAAGGACACCCAAGAGTGAAACTGCTTTCAGAGAGCTGCAAGGCCAGTGAGCCATCAACCATCCAATGTGAGGGCCGTCTTTAAGACTGTCCCTAACACTACAGCATGACACCCAAAATGGGGCCAAGCCCAGGAGCCGGAGGGTGCCTGGCAGGACAGATTGGCCAATGTGGTGGCAGTGACGACACTGTGGGACATGGTGAGTCTGAGGTACCTGTGAGGCATTCTGGGAAAGTCCACTGGGAGGGGTGAGGAGGTATTCATCCCCCTGCAGCCATCAGCCTCAGGGAGTCGGGATCGCTGGGACGCAGGCTGGACACAGGGGTCAGCCTGGGGACATGCACCCTGCGTGTCCACCAGATGCGTGGAAACCACACCAAATTGTACTCCCACTGGAAGCAGTGAACGAAAAGGATGAGGCTTGGCAAGTAGGCAACAGGCAGGGCCTGTAACCACGAGGATGGCGCCTGGCAGAAGAGGGCCACGGGACTGAGAGCAGGACCAGCCTGGTGACCTGGTGAGACACAGGGTCAGGGAATCCCAGGCCTCCAAGAAAGAGCACCATGAACGCCCTGGGCAAAGAGAACCTGGGGCACTCAGGCAGTGGAGCTATCCATGTTCTCCAGAGCAAACACATGTTTCTAGAAGGGGGTAGAGAGTAAGTGTGTGAGGCTCTACAGGGCGTGCGATATCCACTGTGATTCATCAAATTGGCCCTGGCAGCACCAAAGCAAGCCAGAGACCACACGCCAATGAATGGGCAAGGCTGTGTTCCAATAAAAGTTTATTTACAAAAAACAGACAATGGGTCAGCTCTGGCCCTAGGACCGTAATCTGCCAATCTCTGGTCTGTTTCAAAGCTCATGAGAAGCCTTGCTGGGACCACTCCATGGCAGGTGGCCCAGTGGTTCTTTTTTTTTTTTTTTTAAGATTTTATTTATTTATTCATGGTAGACAGAGAGAGAGAGAGGCAGAGACACAGGCAGAGGGAGAAGCAGGCTCCATGCTGGGAGCCCAACGCATGGCCCAGTGGTTCTGAACTGCTTCCTGCCCACCTGGACGGCCTGGCCTGTCTGGTCTCCTCCAGACACAGCCGTTCCAGCCACCTCCCTTACAGCGCGTGGCCTGAGCTGTATAGAGGATTCATCAGATATTGATCCCCCTTCCTCTGGACACTATTCTATAAACACCACTAAAGGTACAGGGTGTCAGGACAGGCGGCTCCCCGGGGAGTTCACACCTGCACTCCCATCTGGCACACAGCACCGCCTCTGCACCAGCATGCCGCTGGCTTGGGGACCCAGGCTCACGACCTTCCATGTTACCCTGTTAAGTCTCATCCTGTTAGAATCGATTCTATCACTTGATACTGTCAGAGCTGTTTTAAATCCTGGTTCTGTCACCTGAAATTCTCTCCCTGCTTTGAGTGATCCCAGAAGGCCGTAGGGGGTTGGGAACATGGACTTGGGCCAGACCACCTGAGTTAGAACCCTGACACACGCGTCAGGAAATGTGAGGTCCTAAGCAAGTTACTTGGCTTTTCTGTGCCTCAATTTCCCTGGCTGTAGAGGGGGATGTTGACCCTCCTTCATAGGGTTGTGTGAGGAAAATGAGGGAAACACATGGAGGGCTCCTTAAATACAGAGAGTTTAGGGACACCTGGGTGGTTCAGTGGGCATCTGCCTTCAGCTCAGGGCATGATCCTGGAGTCCTGGGATTGAGACCCACATCAGGCTCCCTGGATGCTTCTCCCTCTACCTGTGTCTCTGCCTCTCTGTGTCTCTCATGAATAAATAAAATCTTTCAAAAAAAATATGGAGCATTTAGATCTGGCTTAGCTCTTAGAGCTAAGGAAGAGTACTGGTATTTCGCAACCAAGTCACTATTCTCAGAATAGTGCTGAGGTCAGAGCCTTGGGGCATCTCACTGGAGACCTCCCTCCATATCAACCAGGGGTCCCCAGACGCCACCTGTCAGCCAGTACAGATCGCATCTGACTAGGGCTCTAGCAAAGACGACAAGGAAGAGGTAACCTAGGTGAGATCCCTGGGGGAAGAACCTCACCTAAAACCATGACTTTGATGGTGCCTGGAGTGCCAGCTTCCTCTGATTTAAATGCAGGCGCATAGTCAGCCACAGAGCCTTCACAGGACTGGCGGTAGCTCACACTCACAGCGCACTTACTATGCAAGGATGAGTGCTTGGGTCCTGATAAGCACTTGATCCACCATTACCCAGGAGGTAGATGAGCAAGGGGCCTCCAGAACCTACTTTTTTCTCTGCCAAGTGGGCATTATGGCACTTTCTCCCCCATGAGGGACTTGTGAGGTTTATCCGAGTAAACCTGTAAAAGGGACCCAGAGGAGTGACAGGCCATAAGTGCAGCTGTGAAGCCCTGGCACCTACGAGGGGGGAGGCCAGCCTCCAAGGTTACCACGCTAGCCAGGGGCAGAGCCCAGCCCCAGCATGCCATCCCTGTGCCCTCCTGCCTCTCATGGGCAAGACAGTGCCTCAGAAGAACCCCTTCCCTGACAACCTGATGGGCCACAGGGCTGGCTGGGGGACAGAGCCCAGGACCCAGACTTGGAAGCTGCCTTCCTCAGTTGGCCCCTGGCTAGAGCCAGATCTTCAGTTCGGATGAGTCGAGTAATCAATAAACTCTCCAGAGCATCCAGGCAGTAAAAAATAGAAAAACATCTTCATGCCTAGAAAAGTCAGTAATGAACCCAAACTAGAGGCCAGGGTTTGTTTGGCTGGATGTAACTGGCTTTAGGAAGGAGGGTGGAAGGACTGGAGCATGTTCTCTAGACTCATCCCAGCCCAGGAGAGGTATCTGAGGGGACCCACAGACTCAGGGGTCCCTGTGTTCTCCCCGAGTTCAGGCTCTGTACTCCCGGAGCCTGGGACAGGGACATTTGTCTCTGACAGAGGTGGAAACTGGCTGCACTGGGTGAGTGATGTGTATCTCTGCTCTGCACACACACCATTAATCTAGCAGTGAGCTCGGCCTACGGGAAGATGGGGAAGCTTGGGACAGCTTGGGGTCACCTTTCCCATCACAGAGTTCTCAGCCTGCCCTGAGAAGCCACCACACATGCCAGCCAACCCCCAGCTGAAAGTCAAGGAGAGCACAAGAGCCACAAGGCTGGGTAGGTTCAGGGTTGGAAATGGGAACCTCGGGTGGGTTACAGAGGGGGAAACAGCAGGAGTAACTGAAGCTGGGGGTGTAGGCCCCCTAGTCTCACGTCACCCCACCTCCCAAGACTGTGTCCCAGTAGAGGACACCACGCAGAGCCTCCCGATGGTCTTCACCAGGCTCTCAGAGGAGCCAAGACAGGACAGGCAGAACTGGGCTGCAGGGGTAAACCAGGAAGCCCCCTGGTGTATCCATCATCACAAGCGGCATGACCTTGGCATCAGACAGACTTGAGTCCAAACCCGGCTGTGACATTTGCTGGCTGGACGGTTGAACTCCGACCTCCTCTGGTTTGCTCTTCAGTAAAGTGGGGCAAGGGTGTCTCTGGAATGATGCAGGAAATGCACTTAGCACGGGGGGGAGGGGTGGTGCCAGGGGCCCCATCCTGTCCAGGTGCACAAGGACAGGGAAAAGAGGGCTGAGGAGGGTCAGGCTGGCCAGGCAGGGCGGTGCGTGGGCTGGGAAAGTGTGACATTGAAGTTGACAGGGAGGGCATCCCCAGCTGGAGACCTGTGCCTGCAGGGGTGCAGAGGTGCAAGCAGGCTAAACTGGTGTAGAAATGGGCCAGACCAGCCCTGAGACTGCCTTCTGGGCAACCGAGGAGCCAGAGGTGGAGGAAGAAGCAGCTGTCGTGAAAGCCACAAAACCCAGACTGACCCCAAGTCAGGAAGTCCCCTGTGAGAGGAGATTCAGTTTCCCCAGTGGTCCCCAGAGGAAAGGATTATTTAGGGGTCAGGTGCATACAAGGAGACTGTTTCTAGGTGCTAGGAAATAGCAGTGGGAATCGGGGCTGTGACTCAGAAGCGGTAATGTCTGTGTGAGCCCCAAAGCACGAGCCGTCTCTGTGGAGGAGAGCCAGGCCACAGCAGGACCACGATGAGAGCGCTTTCACAGAGGCAGCTGCCTTTTCTTTCTGAGTGTTCCCTGTGTGCCAGGCCCCAGGCTGGGCACTTCTGACCTTGACCACAACCCTGCAAGCAGGCATTCTAATCCCTTCTTTGCATCTAAAGAAACTGAAACTCAGAGAGTTTAAGGAAGGTAACCTGTCCTGGGTCACTCAGCTGGCAAGTGGCAGGGCAGAATTTGAACTTAGGTCTGCAGATGTGTGTGTCCTTCCCCTCCCAGGGAGTACTGACCATCTGCCCTCTTCCAAAGCACCCAAGATAACTATGTGGAAGCTGGTTATAGTTGATACCTCCTACCAGAGAGAACAGTAATTGCTAAGCCCTAATGGGAAACAGAGGATCAGTCTGAGTACCTTTCCATAGCACATCAGTCAGTTGTCAAGACACCCCTAATATGTGGGTGCTAAAAGCATCCCTATTTTGTGGATGAAGAAACTGAGGCACAGCAGTCATGTCCGTGCCTAAAGGCACCCAGCTGGCCAGCAGTAGAATCTGCTAGAGAAAAGGATGGCTGAGCACCACTTCCTGCACAACCACACCTCCAAGTCTGGCGCTCAAAAAGGTGCGAACCAAAATGAGCTGACATATCTGTGGGGCCCTGAGAAAATGATTAATGTGACCCAGGCTGGGGAGATAAGAAGCATAATGCACTATCTGAATGCACCAGGTCCTGCTGGCTGCAGGGTATAGATGACTAGGGGTGCATCCAGGCCACAGAACACAAGGAGATGCACCCCAGCTCATCTGATCTCTGAAGTTCACACAGCCTGTCTAAGGTCTGGATAACACTCATCCTTCTTCTGCCAAGATAATCTCTGGCAGGGACCTGCTCCAGAAACACCACCTGAGCACAGGAGGGAGGGAGGCTGCTGGGAAGTGTTACCAGGATACAGGGAGGAGGTGCACAGAGGGCATCAGGACCAGGGGGCTCCAGAGAACATCAGCAGGCAACATAGCCAGCATCCAAGAGGCAGAGGGATAGATGGATGGACACCAATCTCTTGATTCCAATGACCTAGATCTCACCCAACATTGATGGAGGGCTCAAAGGATAATCTGAAATCTAATTGGTGGGTGTTTTGGTTTGGTATTAGGGCCATTGCACTTGGTAAATATCAAGAAGCTGGATGCCTTCCCTGATCCTCTGGACAAAGTTTACTGGCACTGCCCTGGCAGGGAACAAAGAACATACAGAAGCCAGAGAGAGAATAAGAGAGCATTCCCAGGAAGGGGAGGAGGAGAGAGGAGAAGAAATCATCTGGCCAAGCCCCTCCAAGACATGTCCCCCCACAGCAGCCTATATTCTGCATAGGAAATACATATTCCAAGGGTCTGGTTTCCTGGCAGATTTATGCATCTGCCCTGCTCTCTGCTAACCCCACCCTGCATCCCAGTACCTACCCCCCCTAGGTGAAAAGGTGGGAGCGACACTGGTAGAAGCACATGTCTTATTTTTTGGGCCGCATGAGTATGAGGGTCGAGCTAGAGCCAAAATGGCAGGAGCAGGAGTCAGCTTTATGCCCTGGTAGCAGGAGGTGTGTCCAAAATATCCATAGTAGGAAATGGCTCTGACTTGTGTTGTAGAAATAAATCTAACTCAGGAACCATCTGAAAAAAAAAATATGAAAGTTGTCTTCTTACCTCACACCTTACACTAAGGAATAACAGGTGGTTCAAAGATTTAAATGAAGGGAAAAGGAAGAAAAGAAAGAAGGCAGAGACAGAGGGTGGTGGAAGGAAGGAACTATTAAAGGATTTGATGACCACAGTTAAAAAAAAAAAAAAAAAGCAATCTCACAATGAGGAAAGGTCTTTCTAACAAAGATACAAAATCTGGGAGCCACAAAAGAACAAATACTAAAACAACCACATAAAGGTGAAACTTTTCTGCTGGGTAAAAGCTACCATAAATAGAGTGTTTTGTTTTTTCCCCTAGGGATAAACCACAAAGACATCTACAATTCCTTTATATATAAACTTAATTTCTGTATTAAATAAAGAGTCCCTGTAAAATCTGTAAAGAAAAAAGCCCAATAGAAAATGATAGCTCATAGAAGAAGCACTTTAAATGGCTCTTAAATGTATGAAAATATGACCAACCTCACCTATAAAAAGAGAAAATCAAAATAAAGTTACAAGATAGTATTTTTCACTTTTTCATCCAGCAGCTTGGCAAAGATCAAAAATTTGATAAAACATGGTTGCAGTAGTTACAGCAGTATTCAAATACTGCTGCTACAACTATGAATTGGTAGAGTTTTATTGATTGTGACTGAACAATGTCTACCAAAGCTCCAAATGAATGCATCTGATTTAGCAATTTCACTTCCAGAAACTTAGCCTACAGACACACTCCTCATGTCTGAATCATGTATGACTAAGATTGATTCCAATGACCTAGATCTCACCCAACATTGATGGAGGGCTCAAAGGATAATTATTTAATTATTGTTTTAATGAACAAAAGTCCAGAGATACCTTCAATGTTCTTCAACGGAAGTTGGATTATTTAAATTATAGACATCTGTATTAGCACCCAGAAGAATTTCCAGCTAATTTTTTTGAAATAAGAAATAAAGACAGCACACGCAAAAACCATGTCAAAAGTATGTTCTAAGGTAAAAATGCCAGGTGCAGAATAATGTGTATAATGTGCCTTTGTGCCCGTAAAACAGCAGTATATATATATAAATGCATAGAGAATCTTCAATAACTGGTAACTACTAATAAATGAAAAGTTAATGCAGACAAGCCCTTTTTTTCTTAACACTAAAACTCCAAGGAGGGCAGCCCAGGCGGCTCAGCGGTTTTGCACCGCCTTTGGCCCAGGGCGTGATCCTGGAGACCTGGGATCAAGTCCCGCATCGGGCTCCCTGCATGGAGCCTGCTTCTCCCTCTGCCTGTGTCTCTGCCACTCTCTCTCTCTCTCTCTCTCTCTCTCTCTGTGTGTGTGTCTCATGAATAAATAAAATCTTTTTAAAAAGTAAAATAAAATTCCAAGGAATCCCACATTTGAGGATTTTCCAACACATATGCCAATCAACCTTCACACTTAACAGGTTTTTGAAATGTGGCTTGTGAAAAATTGGCAGTAATATTCCAGCTACACTTGTTTGGCACATGATTAGAATCATCAATTCTTTGAAAGTTTGTAAAACTCATCCATGCAACCATCTGGGCCTGGTGCTTTCTTTGTGGAAGATCTCATTTTCTTAATATTATAGGACTCCTCAGTCTTTCTATTTCTTCTTGATTCTTGAGTCAATCTTGGTACCACACAGTGTGCTTGGGATCAGAGCATGTTGGTCAGAGACATGGTGGGAGAGAGAGAAAGCCACAAGCCACAGGCTCCTTGTCTATTGCTTTTCTGTGCCTAGGCAATCCTGCTAGATATTTCAGCCTCTGCCATGAGTCACATTGTCCAATGTTCATTTCTCAGGGCACTCAGAGATTTATGTGTAGCCTGCTAATCAAAATGTCAGTCCAAAGATGGACCATGGCTTCAGCTTCTAGAACACAGCCCTCTGCCAAAATGTTTGTGACTGTCCACTTGATCAAACCCCTATTACATGGAGAGTGGTGATCCCCATTGGCAGGTTCATGACTTAGAGCATGCAGTCTTATACAACATCCCTGAGGGGGTCAGCCTCCCCATTCCCTATCTACCAGGAGTCTCAAATGGTGGTCCAAGACTGGAAGTTTAGCCTAAATATTTTACATTTATCCATACTACCCACTTTTCTATTGTATTGTATCAGAGTGGGTTCAATTCACTCATTTATGTGACTTTCTGGACCATGAAAGAATATGTTTTTGCAATCCTGCCAGGATATGATCCTGAAAGATGGACTCCAGATGAGAAGTTGGGTAAATCTTTAGCTATGTCTTATTTCAGGATTTATCCTCATCCTGGGCTAATTATGGAGCAAATAGTCTCAGGCCCCTAGTTTCATTCAACTGGTGAGATAGGTGCCAAGGGCTGATTTCTGAGTTTATGCAATTGTCATCCCATCCCATGCCCCTCATGGGGTGTGGAAGGAGGGGAGGAGAGAGCAGTGGGTCAGCAATCAGGGGACAGAGCAGGTCTGAAGGGGGCCTCCAAAGAGTCTATCTGTGGAGCCAAGCAACATGATGCCCCAGGAAAGATAAGGTAGCAGATAAGAGTAAGCCCAAGAGAAGAGCCAGAGGCCATGTGGGGACCATACCATTCCACTCATGGTAAAGCCATTGCTGTGGAAAATGCACATCAGGTTGGGTAAGTAGCTCCAGTGGGACCAGGTGACCTGGACTCGATGCTGACTTGGCCACCGCCTGGCCAGTAACCTTGGGTGCACAGCATAACTTCCCTTTCTGTGCCTCATTCTGCTCATCTGGAAAGTGGGCCAGCAGTGCTCAGTGCCAAACACTGTCCTCTAAGTGTTTCACAAGTGTGAACAACCCCCTGAGGTGGGAGCCATCATCAGTCCATCCTCCCAGTGAGGAAACTGAAGGAAGAGAAAAGAAGAGGACTTTCAAGGTCACCAGAAAGACTGAGTGGTGCCAGGGTCTGTGCTCCTCCACTATGCTACTTTCCATTGGGGCAAGGATTAAACAAAACAAGTTTAAGGACAGGGCGTGGCACACAAAGACCTCACAGAGGGTGGCGGTGACCAGCCTCTCTAATGAAACAGTCCTTCCTCTACCCCTTCTAGGGAAACTCTTTCCCTTCCCTGCTGTGAAGTCCCATCCATCAGGCCCCCTCAGGGGGGTGTAGGAGTTTCCGTAAGCTGATGCCCAAGAAGGGAGGTCACTCAGCTGCCATGTGGTGGCCCTCACCTGTCCGTGCAGCTCAGCCACACCCGGCTCAGGGCCTTTGCACTTGTTGTTCTTTCTCCCTAAAATGCCCTTCCTGCAGGGCTGGCCGGCCCTCGCCAATCCAGTCTCCCTGCCAGTAACACTGAGGCAGACCTTTCTGTCTCTTAGCTCCATGAGTTCCAGAACTCTGCTCTGTTTTCCCCTCAGCCCTTGTCACTTGCTGAAATTATCTTAACTTTTCTATGATCTGCCTCTCTCATGAGAATGGAAGTTTCCAAGGCCAGAGATCTCATCTGTCTTAGTCACCACTGTACACCCAGCATCTAGGACAGTGCCTGACATCCAGGAAGTTCTCACTGAAGACTGGCTAAACAAGTGAATGATCAGATATATCCTTGGCACAGAGGCTGTTTGCACCCAATGTCACGTCCCCGCAGGTGGGCAGGACGCCACTCACTTTGGGGCACCTTCCTGTGGTTCTGTTTAATGATACAGCAGACTCTCCTGGGGCACCTGGCTGGCTCAGTCAGAGGAGCATGTGACCCTTGATCTACAGGTTATGTTGTGAGTTCGAGCACCACGTTGGGTGTAGAAACTACTTCAATAAAATCTTAAAAAAAAAAAAAAAAAAAAAAAAAAAGGATTTAGCCAAAACTCTCTATGTGGACAGGAAAACTGAGAGGCCCGCTGGTTAGTACCTGCAGATCCACTCTGGCCATGCGGTAACCTGATGAGACAACATTTATTAGCATATTAATAAATAACATTGCTACTAAAAGACCATCTTAGTGACGCCTGGGTGACTCAGTGGTTGAGCATCTGCTTTCAGCTCAGGTCGTGATCCCGGTGTCCTGGGATCAAGTCCTGCATCAGGGTCCCTCACAGCGAGCCTGCTTCTCCCTCTGCCTATGTCTGCCTCTCTGTGTCTATCATAAATAAATAAATAAATAAATAAATAAATAAATAAATAAATAAATAACCGTCTTAGTCCTTGGGGGACAGAGGCCTGGGACAAGAAGGTTCCCTCACCCCTGAGTCTCCCGCAAGCCACCTTCCTCCGCCTCCCAGCAAATCTCCACTGACTGCTCTGTGACCCGGTCCTGGCCTGCCGAAAGCTTCTGCTCAGACATAGATGGCATCTCCCGGCTTCCTCAACCCTTTAAGCAGCACCCACCCCCAACCGAGCTGTCCCCACCCTGACCAGAGGGATTTTGGAGACTCCGGGTCAGTGGATTAGGCTGCTGTGGCTGCCAGAACAAAGAACCACAGACTGATTTAAACACTACAGATGTATCATCCCCCAGGTCTGGAGGCCAAAAGTCCAAGATTAAGGCATCGGCAGGGCCAGATCCCCCCGGAGGCTCTTGGGGAGAATCAGTCCCAGGCCTAGCCCCCGTGATGACCCGCCTGTACCAGCATCTCTCAGATCTCCGCCTCATCTTCACGTGGCATTCCCCCTGTGTGTGTATCTCCATGGCCAAACTTCCCTTCTATGAGGACACTAGTCCTATGGGATATGGGCCACCCTGCTCCAGTATGACCTCATCATAACCAATTACATCTGCAACAAACCTACCTCCAAATAAGGTCACATTCTGAGGTCTAAGGGTTAAGACTTGAATATGTGAATGGGGGTGATGGGAGGAAGACATAGTCTAATACCTAGTAACCCAAGGCTTGGCCTGCCCCATCCCTGCAAGCCTTCCTGGCAGCATTGGAAGTCAGCCATGGCTGCCAGACCTGCTGTCACGAGCTGCCTCCACCTGCTGCCATGGCCAAGTCTATCCCTGGGCATGAGACACCCAGATGGACATGAGCTCTGGTCTCACCTCCTGCACTTAGTGGGGTGTAACTTTGGAAGGACATCCCACTTCCATGAGCCTCCAGACCCTCACCCCTAAAATTCTGCTCAGGTTTATTGGGTACATACACACCCTCATCCTGACTGTGTGCTCACCCCCAGGATCTGCTGCTCAGGTCTATCTGGGCTGGACAGCCTCTGACTGTCCCCTCACACCCAAACATACACATCCATCTGTGCAACATTCAGTGAATATTCTGGGCTCCTGCCAGGCATGTAGTATAGCCCAGATCCCTCCCCTGCTTCTGGCCATATCTGCAACAGCATCTGCAGCCTGGTGGTGCTGGGGGGAGTGAATCTTTGCTTGAGAATTTCCCATGCAGCACGGTACTGGATGTGTGTGCATACACTCATTCTCTCGCTCTCCCTCTCCCTCTCCCTCTGTCTAATCTCTGATATGCCTGCCCCCCTTACATCCAGGGAAATTTGGTCAACAACCCCTCCCCATGCCACAGACTCTGTAAGACAACCTGTCCCTGCCAAGCACCACCTAACCACCCCATGACTCCTGCAAAATGACATGTCATGCACACACACATTGAAAGCAAATGAACCTTCATGATTATTGTTATTACCATAATTACTAGGGAAATTAGTGATCATGAGCTGCCTGGAGCCCTGCTCTGGGGACCCACGAGCAGCCTAGCCTCAGCACCAACAGGCTGCCCTCCCATCCACCACAAGGCCAACCCCTGGCTCTGGCCCCCACACCCCACACCCCTCCTGTGGCGCTGGCTTGCAGCAAACATCAGTCAAGGGGATGACCGAGGAAGAGAATCCTGTCCTCTGTGTGAGCAGCGCCGAAGAGCAGCCTAAGGAAAAGGGAGGAACTGTCATCACTTCCATTACAGAGGGCAGAGAGCTTGCTTTCAGGCGGGGTCCATGCTGCCTGCCTCCAAAGCCCCATTCTCACCTAGACCCCTCGAATGCCAGGCATTGCCCGGACAGCTCTGTAGAGCAGACGGTCCAGCCCACTTCTCAGAGCAGGGAACTGAGGCCAGGGCTGTGACAAAATGGCCCAGAAGCATTTCCAAAGCCAAAATGAGGACCCAGTGCTGCGTCTGCCCAAAGCCTGAGTCTCCCCACCCACACGCTGCTGAGACGGCAAGCCCCCCTACCCCCAAATGCTGGCAACTCCACAAGAGGCCTCCATGCCCCGATCTGCCAATGCCCTTCACTTTGCATTCGCTGGGCCAAAGCTCCCAAGGCCCTGAGTAATTTGATTATAAATGTCTCCTGGATGCTTATGACCACAGGTGGGGCCCTTCCTCCCATCTAGCTGCAGAACCCTGAGGGGACTTCAGTACGCCTTTGGTCTCTGACAAGGCCGCGAGGCACAGTTCCTGCTCCCCAAGTGCTCTTCATGGGCAAGAGCACAGTCACTCGGACTCCAGGGGCAGTGAAGGGGAAGCCCAGGTGTAGAATTGTAATCACTCACTTTTAATCACCCATTTTTCCATATGCCTCAGTAGGTGACCTTACCCCAGCAAATTACAGGGGCATCCAGCTCCTCCCAGAAAGAGCATCAACCCAAGACCACTCTTGCTTCTTTTTTTTTTTTTTAAGATGTTATTTTTTCATGAGAGATACACAGAGAGAAAGAGAGAGAGAGAAGCAGAGACACAGGCAGAGGGAGAAGCAGGCTCCATGCAGGGAGCCTGATGTGGGACTCGATCCTGGGACCCCAGGATCACGCCCTGGGCCGAAGGCACTAAACCACTGAGCCACCCAGGGATCCCCCACTCCTGCTTCTTGCGCATGCCCTGGGCACCCCTTCCTGGGGCCCCACTATCATGCACGCAGACCAGTGTGCCTGAGGCAAGGGGCTGAGAGGCCTCAGCCAGGCAGGGCATGTAGCACCTCGGGAGGGGGTGTCACAGTGTCCTCCGTGGCAAGCAGCTGGTGGCTCAGAAGATACCTTCCAAACTAAGCATGAATAGGGGTGCCAGGCCTCAGCTCTCAGAGTTCATCAACAGGATTCAGCCAGAACACAGAAACCTCAGAAAGTGCTCAGCCAAATGTCATGATCTCACAGCGCCCCTCTGGCCTTGGAACCAAGCATCTGACAGCAAAATTAAAACTGCCCAGACTGGGATAGCTGGATGGCTCAGTGGTTGAGCATCTGCCTTTGGCTCAGGTCATGATCCTGGGGTCCTGGGATTGAGTCCTGCATCAGGCTCCCTGCAGAGAGCCTGCTTCTCCCTCTGCCTGTGTCTCTGCCTCTAATGAATAAATAAAATCTTTTAAAAAGATTAAATAAATAAATAAATCTATCTGCCCAGGAAAATACTTGCTTCTAAAATATGAATGAAAGGTTTGGTAAAGCCTATGATTGAGCAAAGTGAATTTTCCTAACTGCTGGTGGTGTGGACAGAGTGGGAATGTAGAAGCATCATGACCCAGAGGTAAAGTCAGCCCAAGGACCAGCCCTCCTCCCCCCAGCCATAAGCTGCAGCCGGGCTGTGCATCTGTGTACACATGTGCCACAGGGACACATGCTTACATGTCACATTTGTGTTCATGTGTACGTACACCTACTTGACATGTATGTATCTGTGATACACGTGAACATTTATGTACATGTGTTCATGTGCCTGTGTTCACAAGTGGGGTAGACAGGTGTATTATATGCTTCCTTCTCTCCCTCCCCGGTGTCTGTTGAGCACCTACTATGTGCAGGCAGAGGGTAAGAGCAGGAGGGACTGGGGTGAAATGTCCCCTGTGCGCTCACAGGGGGCGTGCAGTCTGAGCAGAAGGACCTCTTAAGCAGCAATTGTATCACAGCATAAAGATCTGCATGGGGCTCTATGAAAATGCACAGGCGCACCCAACCCTCTCTGGGGTTGGGGAGGGAAGCCTACCTTGAGGAAGGGAACCATCTTCCTCCCACTGAGCCGAAGGCAAACCAAAGCCCTATTCATCTCTGGGGCTCAGAGTGGTGGTGTGCTCATGCAAGCACACGGTGAGCACTTGCTGAATGGGTGTGTCTGTAACAGCAGACCCCAGAGAATCTGGGAAGCTGCACCCCGAGGCAGCAGCTTCTTGTGAGGTCTTGGTCATGGCTGGCTTCTAACAGGAGGTTCATTCCAGGGTCACAAAGGACAAAGTCCAACCCACTGGCCCTTTCCACTTTCCAACAACCTTGTGCATCATCACATGTGAAACTCCTGGGTTTTTTTTTTACAAAAGGAGTAACTTGACATGACCTATAATCCTCTTTCTACCTCTGAACCAGAAACACTTCCCAGCACCATCCAGCAACTCAGATGTCAACAATTTATTTTCATCCCCATCTTTGAGGTTTTTTTGTTTTTTTTGCTGGATTCTCTTATTTTATTTTATTTTATTATTTTTTTAATAATAAATTTATTTTTTATTGGTGTTCAATTTGCCAACATACAGAATAACACCCAGTGCTCATCGCGTCAAGTGCCCCCATCTTTGAAGTTACACAGGCCTGGGTTCAAATCCCAATGCCACCCCTCACTGCAAGAGCATAGTCCCATTGCTCACCTCCCCAAGGCTCATTTCCTTCATTTGTGAGATAAACGTTTCTTACTGGCTGTGTTAAGGATTCAGTGGGACCTCGCGTCAGTCAGGACAGACCATTCATGCTGCTGGAACATAGAAAAATCTCAGCGTTTAACCAACAAAGTTGGCTCCACTCAGGTTTCACATCTGTCACAGGACAACAGGGGGAGACAGGAGTTGGGGGCTCATCACAGTCACCCAGGGACTCAGACAGATGGACACCTATCCCGAAGGTGCTGGCACAGTTCCAGAAGCTGAGAAAAGAAAACAAGGATCAGCTACATGCTGCCCCTTAAATCTCTGTCCAGAGGGGTCCACAGCCTCCTGCTCACAGGCTGCTGCTCAGAATGCCCAAGTTAGAGAATGGCGATCGATGAAACATGTCTCAGGAAGGGGCCCCAAGTAATCAACACAAACACTCAGATCATTCACGTCAAAGACCTTTGGTTCACTTCCTCCCTTGGAGTTAATGTCTCCTGCATCCACCCACCTGCAAATGCACCTTCTGAAATGTGCGTTGTGATAACCAGTGGAGATGAGGACCACACGTGAACTTCCTGCACCTCAGCTGCTGGTGTAGCCACACAACTTGCTTTGGCCAACAGAACGTGGTGGATGCGACAGCGGGCAGTTCCGAACCTGGGACTCGAGGGAACTCCACACCTCTCTTTGCCCTCTGCGCTTCTGCCATTGCCAGGAGGAGGACGTGCCCAGGCTCGCCCCTGGCCTGGGAGGGGGTGGTAGAGGAAAAGTGATGCTGGACACCTGCTGTATTCTGAGCCAAACTGCCGGGCCAACCCAGACACCTGCCTATCACTGTAGGATTCCAATAAGTGGGGCCATTTGTGATGCATAGCAGCTACTGAATACAGATCCCTACCTCACACTTCCTACCAAACACATAACTAAAGCATTAAAAATGACAGATAAAAAACAAATCTTCAATTTTTAGAAGAAAATGTAGGATACTGTTTTTAGGACAATAGAGTAAACAGACAAAGGTGTTTCTCTAATTAAACACAAAAAAACAAACACCATCAAGGAAAATACTAATAAATATTAAAAGCAGACATTTTGATCTGACAAGAAGCCATGAATAAAGTTAAAAGACAAACATAGGAAAAAAGACAAACATAATACATAAAAAAGGATCTGGCCACAAAAGCACTGATTTCCAGATCACAAAAAATGACACAAGTCAGCAAGGGAAAACCAAAAAACCCAACAGAAAAATGAGCCAGAGACAAAGAAACAATTCACACAGGAAGAAACTCAAAAGTTAACAAATATAATGCAGGCTGTGCCACTGCATAGTAATTAGGGGAAAACACGGAAATATTATTTCACATCCATCAGATTGACAAAATGTTAGGTGTGCCAACAAATACTGATGAAGATGAGCAAACAGTTTTGCAAGCCGCGGGTGAAAGCCTATGGTGCACGGCAGCCTCAAACACCCATGGGCCGCGTCTCACTGGCAGAGATAAAGGACATGTCCCAAGACATCACCTCACCAGGGTACCAGGACACCAGCAGCCCGAGGAGGGGAGTACCACCCACTTGTCAGAGATGAATTCTATACCCTTCTGGAAAATGCTGGTGAAGTGACAAAGCATATTCAGAAGGATATGTACAGGCTACTGTTTGTATAAAGATTCAAAAATAAACAAAAGACTGTATTCTTCACGCACATGCATACTCGGTGTAAAACAGGTGCATGGAAAGGGTAGGCACTGACTTCAGAATTGTGGGGAGGAAAGAGGCAAGTGGATTACATTAAGGGGCATCTAAGTCAAGCATCAATAAAAGCTGTATTGTATCATGTCCTCAAAAATGTACTCTGAAGCAAACGTGCCATAAAGCTACTATGCATTACGCTTACCTGGCAAGTACATGAAAGTTTGATATCATTGCTCTGTACACAGGTCTATATGTTTGTACCATCACGTAACTGTTTCAAAGGGCAGACAAGTATGAGAGGAAGCATGTCCAGATGGTAACAATGGTGATCTTCAGGCGGTAGAATTATAGGGAGGTTCTTTTGACTTTTTTTTCTACTTTCATATTATCTCTTTCCTTTTGTGAGGCTCTCTTACAGTTAAGATGGAAAAGAATGTATTTTAAAAACCCCTGTGTCAAAGAATGCTATGCCCTGGCTGGGAGAATGGTGAGGAGAGAGCACAGCTGTTCACCTGGCTAGCCCCTGGGCAGCTCTGCCTAGAAGTATGTGGACACTTCTCCCTTGAAGCCAAAGAGTTAAGAAAGCTTGACATGAAATGAATCATTCCAGGGGAGCTAAATCTTTGCCTTATCTAATTTTGTATCCTGAGGCTGATTAATTTAAACTCTAAAATAAAATAAACATCAGCGTTAAGTAAGGATTAAATACTCAGCAGGATCCTTAGTCGAACAAACTGACATTGTACATTTTATGGTATGGATTGAGGGGGCCCTGGGTGGCAAGTGGAGAGCAGAGGGAGTGCTCTGAGCTAAGGGGAGGAAATTGACAATGCTTTGGGATTCTGGAGTGCATTCACCTTTAGTGTCTTGTCTGGATGCCAGCAGAAAACTCAAGAGCCACAGACTAGAAGCTCTTCACACAGGAGAAAGCCTTGTGCTGTGTCCCCAGTTGCCCCTTGTCACCAAGGGGGAAGAGTTAATCAGGATAGTGGAGTCAAGAGACTAGAGGAAGCCCATGTGTTCTTAGAAGACAACAGAGAAGAGATTCTCTTGCCCGGGCATTGCTACCAAACAGCTGCCAAGAGCATGAATTAACAGTGATGACCTCTGGCTCCCCAAGCAGCCACTAATTGCAAGAGGGAACCAAGAAAGGTGGGACAGGTAAGGATGGGGTGGAGATGTCTGACACATGAGCCTGGAAGGACCCACAAACCTGAGTCAGGAAGGAGGGTAGGCAGCGAATGGGTTCCTCCAGGCCTGCAGCATAAAGCTGGACCACCATCCCAAGAACCATTCCTCGCACAGTGGCAGTATCACAGAGCAGGAGCATTGTGAGAGACCATGTACAGCATGAACATAGCACCAGACTAGGGCGCAGAAGGTCCTAGACCCAGGCCCAGCTGAACCTCTGACAAGTGAGCAATTCGCTTAGCCACTGGTCGCCCCCTGACACAGGCTCAGGGATGATGAAATCCCTTCAAGAGATGTCTATTGAGGACCTGCTTTATACAAGGGGATACTGCCTTATTGGTTGAGGTATAAAATAGGTCACAGTCCCCCAAGGTAGACACTGCAACACCTGAACATCAAATCCAACTTGCTATGGCCAACGTGGGAGGGGGTGGGTGCTGGACAGAGGCAAGAAGCATGGCATGTCTACACAATCAGGAATATTTCATGGGTGGCTCCCAAATGGGCAGCTTTTCCTTTTCCTACAAAATCTGCAGCTATCCCTTTCCAGAGATGCATGGAAGCTGAGAAATATGCAGATAAGAAGAGGACAGAGAGAGCACATTCCTGACATGACCAGCCACAAACGTTTTTGCAGAAAAGAAAGTATCCCTCCTGGATCCATGAGTGGTGGCAGCTAAAAGTACATGAAGACACTTGCTGACCATTTAGTTCATGGACTTGGGAGCACTTGCAGACCCAGATGGCATGGGGTGTGGAAGTTGAGGAAGGAATCAAAGGACTGGAGCAACGGGATGAGAAGGAACCTCTCAACATGACCAATACATGGACACAGCTCTCCATCCATCAATGGCAAGACTAGGGAGTGGTAACAAGTGCTTGCTGGTGTGCGGACATCATGCTGTTGTCTGGGGCACAGAGTTCTTCAACAATCATGCACAACTGGTAGGATGTTGGAGAATTGAATTTAAATTTACCATCCTGCTGTTTGCTTTCTATTTGTCCCATCTGTTGTTTATTCCCTTTTTCCTCTTATTTCTGTCTCCTTGTGGATTATTTTTATTTCACTGTCTTTTTTGTTGGCTTATTAGGTACAACTATTTTGTTCCGTTTGGCTTTGACTTTTAGTCATTGTTTTACAGTTCACTGTATGCATCTTTAACAGATCATAGGCTACTCTCAAATGTTATTATGCTATTTCATATGTAGTATAAAAATCTTAAAATAATATGCTATTTCCCCCCTTTGGCTCTTGGTGTTATTTGTATGCCTTTTGCTTCTACATATGCTGTATATTTCCTACTATATGTAATTGCTTTTATTTAAACAATTATATTTACAAGATATTTTCTAATGTTTCACTTTTACCCAACATTTATCATTTTTTGTACTCTTCATTGCTTTCTGTAAATCCAGATTTCCATCTGGTATTATTTTCCTTCTGCCCAAAGGATATCCTTGATCATTTCTTATAATGATAATCAGAAGCAATAATTTCTTTAAGCTTTTGTGTGTCTCAAAGTCTTTCCTGTCATGTTTGAATAATATTTTTTAAGTAGGCTCCATGCTAGGAATGAAGCCCAACAGATCAAGACCTGACCTGAGATCAAAAGTCAGATGCTTACCCAACTGAGCCACCCAGGTGCCCCTGAGTGATATTTTTGTTGGGTTCAGGATTCTAGATTGACAATTTTTCTGTCCTTAAAGTGCTTTACAGATGTGCTCCATTATTCTCTGAGTGGTATTGTTACTGACTAGAAGTCTGCCATGGTTCTCATGTTTATTCCTCTCTAATGCTTCTTTTTCCTCTGGCTCTTTTCAAAATTTTCTCTTTATCATTGGTTTTAAGCAATTTGATTATGACTTGCCTTGATGTAGTTTTCTTCATATTTTGTGTGTGCTGGGGGCTCATTGGTATTCTTGGATCTCTGGGTTTATAGTTGTCATCAAATCTGACATTTTCTACCCATTAATTTCTTCAAATATCTTTTTTTCTCCATTCATGCCTTCTCAGAGGACTCCACTTACACATATATTAGTCTGTGGAAGTTGATTCTCTGCTCATTTATTGTAATCGTTTTTTTTTCCTATGCATTCCATTTTTGATAGTTTCTATTGCTGTCTTCGAGTTCACTAATAATCTCCTCCACATTGTCAAATCTGTTGACCACCTCACCCAGTGTTTTTTTCATCTCAGACATTGTATTTTTCACTTCTAGAAGTTCAATTCTGGTCTTTCATGTCTCCACTTAACACGCTCAACCTTGATGTGGAAAAATAGTTATAACAGTCTTAATGTCCTTTTCTACTAGTTCTATTATATGTGTCACTTCCGTGCCTGTATCTATTGATGGACTTTTCTTCTCATTCTTCATAGTAGCTTTTTGTTTCTTTGAATGTCTGGAAACTTTTTATTAAATGACAATGTAAATTTTACTGTATTGAATACTGTATATTATTATGTTTCTTTAAATATTTCTGAGTTTGTACTAGGGTTAAGTTAAATTACTTGGGAAGACTTGGGTGCTTTGAAGGCTTTAAGCATTTTTAAGTGGGACTAGGGCAGCTGAGGCCTAATAGTCTACACTGCTGAGGTGATTTTTTTCTCCATAAACTACTGCACATCTTGAGAATTATAAATAATTCCATTGTTGCTGGTGGGAACATGAAAGATATCTGGTTCTGCGTGAGTTTCAAGCATTGTTCCTTCTGCTCAGGTGTTTTTTTCTTCTTCTTCCAGACCTGATGACTCATATACATGCACTGATTAGTATTTACCTGAAGACTCTGGAGCTTTTTCTGTTGCAATGTTTTCTTCTCTGGTATTCTGGATACTCATCCTGCATAAATTATCTTTCTTGTTCTCCCCAGACTTCCAGATCCACCTCCTCAACTCAGGAATACCACCAGACTTAGCCTGGGTTCGCACTCCCAGCCGCCCTAGGAGTTCTTCAGGCAGTGAGTTGAGACAATCATTTGGCTCTCTCTCAGAGATCACTGTCCTGTGCTGCCTGATGTCTGATAGCCTGCTGTAGAGTTAAATTTAAACCCCAACTGTCTGACACCAGAGGCCATCCTTAACCACTGGCCATACTTGTCTGTCCCTCAATTCCACCTTGAGGGTTTCAGCGGCTGCTAGTTGAGGAGTAATTAGGAGTTGAAATCAACAGTTGTTGGATGTTCTATGTTACTACTCAGTAAGTTGCCAATCACTCACCCTATACCATGTGTCCTATTATTATGAACTAGTCTTAGTCCTTCTTACTGTCACTGCAAAGGCGCTGAGCTAGATCCACTGACAGTGTCATTAGCAGTCAAGACAGAGATGTCTACCAATTACCATCAAGAGCTAGTGCTCAGAGCCTGCACATCAGGTAGGCAGCCCCAGTGGGGGCTGGCGGGGGGGTCTTAAGAAGACCACTTTCAGCAGGTACTCCACATACTGAAATCTCATCTTTGGGGGGCTTGCACTCCTGGATAAGGGAACTGGGTGTGAGGACTTCTCAGACTTTCTCCCTTAACAACTATGAGTTTATAATTATCTATGTCCCCTCAGGGAAATGAAAACCATGATCCTTGATTCACCAGTGAATTTAGGAAAAGGAGGTAGAGAAGAATGGACCAGACCTATTCCTGGAATACGCTAGACAGCTTCTGGAGATTAAAATAATGACCACTAATGGATATACATGTTTAATGTTTCAGTTACTGGTAAAATTAATACCCTGTTTAATATTAATAGAGGCAATGTACGTCTCTGGGGTTGTTAATCTGCTACTTTTCCACTACGTCAGATATAAAAATAGCTCCCCATGATTATCCAGGTGGGGAGGGAAGAGGGGGACGGGGAGGAGTAAGGGGACAGTGACAACAGTATGCATTTTAAATGCATTATGGTTCATCAGAATTCTAAAGGAGAACATTTTCTTCCAAGCACAGACACTGTTTCAAACTCCATTCATGAGTTCATTTTTATAACAAATACTTATTGAATGCTTTCCATGTGTCACATACTATGCTACTCTCCTTCCACTTTACCTTATCTAATCCTCGCAGCAACCCTTTGATGGCAGTGCTATTATTCCCATTCTAAAGATGAGAACATTGAGGCTCAACAACCTACAGGTAAGAATAGCACCAGTGCCCAGGTCTCTCTGACTCCTGAGCTGGGCCTTTCTGATTCCAACCCCTTATGGTTTTTATTCTTCTAAGGCACCATTAAATCCATGATTGCATTAACACTTCAAGAAGTAAATAGGAATATAGGACAGAGAGTGAGAGAGGTGAGGACCAGAAGGTGAAGTGCCCTGATTCCACAACTGAGAAAGCAGCTTTGGGAGAATCTACTTCTTTGACAGCAACTTCAAAATTTCATCACAATTAAACAAATATGTTGAGTGCAGTGCCTACTATGTGCTAGGCACTGTGTCAGACCCTGAGAAAACTGATCAAGACAGACAGCACTCCTGCCTTCAGGACACTTATAATTTACATTCTACTGTAAGAGACAGATAGACACAATGAAATCACAAATAGAAACAAAAAAAGTATATGGGCATAAATAAAATAAATGCAAGTTTTGTGGATTGCTTCTACAAAACAGAGAAGACATGGGGCATCAGGGGACTAGTCTGAGAAAGGAAAGTCATCAGAGTCCTCTCTGAAGAGGTCTGTCTGAAAAAAAAAAAAAAGAGGTCTGTCTATTAGGAGTCTTTGGGAAAGAAGACCATCTCTGTGACCTTCAGGGTAATGGGCACATTGGAGGATCAGTGGGTAGTTCAAGAGTAGGAGAGGGGCTAGAGTTCAGAGGAGGTCAGGAATGGGGTCGTCCTGGTGTGTGGCAGCAGAAATCACTCCTGGTGAAGCTGTGGGAATGAATGCCTTCTAACTACTTGCTCTCCCTTCCTTTCCTCTCTCTACTCAAGACAAAAATCCTGGGAAGTGGGGTGAGGAAGGGGAAAGTCCAGTTGCCTAGGCTGGATCACACTCCTTGACTGGGTGACCACAGAACATCTTAACTTTTATTGTCTTGTTGAGGCTCTTTGTAACAAGATGGAGGAGATTCCCAACAAAGAACTTAGGGGCTGCTAGGAATGGAGAACTGATTTTGCATGGATGGAAACATCACCCATTGGAGGAGACACTGGCTAGAATTCAGACTGAAAAATCAAGAGGAACCAACTTTTGAAACTGGAGGGAAATGCAATCTAGGAAGTGAGAACAGCATATGCAAAGGCCTAGAGGTGAAAGTTTGTGAGGTGAATTCCATTATTTAGAGGAAAGAGAACTATCTCTATATAAAGACACAGAGAGTAAAATATATATGTATGTGGATAGATAATGATGATAATGCAGGAGGAGAAGGAAGAAGATGATAAAAGGAAGAATGAAGGAAGGAGAAGAAGAGGATGATTTATCGAAAATATAAGCTTCCTGAAGTAAGGAGGCGGATGGATGAAAGGATAGATAAATGAATGGATAGATAAATGTTTGGAAGGAGGGATAGATGAATGAGTGAATAGGTGATGATGATGGATGGATGGGTGAGTGGATGGATGGATTCATGGACAGTGAGCAGGTGGATGATGGGCAGATGAATAGATAGATGGATGCAAGCGTGATGCATGGACAGATGGTAAACAAACAGATGGTGGGCAGGTGGGCAGATGGGCAGATGGATGGGTGGATGGATGGATAGGCTGATGGGAGAATAGGTGATGATGATGATGGATGATTGGGTGAGTGGATGGATGGATGGATCCATGGATGGATGGTAAACAGATAGTGAGTAGATGAATGGATGGATGGATGGATGAGTAAATCTTCCTGAGATGCTGGCATTTGGCTTTGTCCTCAAGTATGCAGTCCTTTAGTATCACCTTTTCTGTTGCTAAGACACCATGTGTCAGGGCCGGGACAAAGGTGAGGTGAGAGAAGTGCTGAGGGTACAAACTGCGGTGAGGGGCTCACTGTTAGAGTCAGGCAAATATCTGAAAGTGAACACCTCCTTTTATTTGGTGCCCTAGGAACCTCAATCACCCCATCCTAGTCCCAGCCCCATTAAGCATTACCCACACACTTCTGGAAAGGGAATGGACCCTCCATCAGATGGATGGCTCCGTCAGTGTGCAAATGCCCAGGGTGTCCCAATGGTCTTTCCACTCCCATTCATTGCCATTCACCAAGTAAGTCAAGGTGACAGAACAGAACAACCACCTCCATGGTTCTGGATCCAGAAACACGTCATCAGCTTTCTGTGTGAACCTGAAAAAGTCTCTTCCCTCTCTGGGCTTTAGTTTCCTTCTTTGTAAAACAAAGGAGGTTGGGCTCACCTCTGGTTCAAAATAGGGGTGGAATACTTACCTGGCAGGGGAGATACCATGATCACAAAATAGGGGTGGAAAAGAAAGGTAGGAAGCTCCCCAAAACCTTCAAGGTAACCCCTCCTTAGAGGGCTTGTACTACTCTTTACATACTTTTCCAGTATTTTCTTCATTTGTTGATTTTATACATACTCTTCCTACACATCCAGCACTGGGCTAGACACTAGGGTACAACAATGAGCCACACAGACACTGTCCCTACCCTGCTGGAGCTTAGAGTCCCAACAGTAAAGTCAGAGAGTAAATCAAGAAGGTTGCCAATCATAGTTTTAATTGCTGCTCTGAAAGCAAAGTCCGGGGGCAACAGGACCCTGACCTGGGAGACTGACCCAGACTGCAGTCAAGGAGGCTTCCTGGAGGAGGTGGCTCCCACAAATGAACAAGAAGAGATCAGGTAGATGATGAGGAAGAGATAACAGTGCCCTGTGGTCTCACACTGAGGTCTGGGTGGGGTGGGATAGATCCCAGCCCTGCAGACCCCTTGTCAGGCCCTAGGAGACTCATTCGTTTGTGATAGCAGTGCTGCCTCCAGCTTAAAGCACATCATTTTGGAGTCCTTAAAAGTCCTTCCCTCTGCCTTGCAAGGCTAGGTCTTGCTGAGCACACAGAGGGGCTTTTAAGCGGTGACTTGTTGGAACAGAAGCAGCAGAGGGTGTCATTCTTAATACACATGCCCTGTGGCAGCTCGGCATGCAGCCTTGGAAAGATGATTAGGGTATTTGTTCAAAGGACGTGATTGCTACATTTTCTCTTCCACTTTTGATGTTTATGACTCCCTTTCTGTCTTCTGGCTGCATCCTAAGCCATGCAGAGCTCAGTCTTCAAACCTCATCTCATTATCCACTCCCTCCCCCACTCCACCCGATTGCATATTTTAGGGGCTGGTAATAGGGCTGCCTACGGTGCTATGTATTACAGCTGAAGACTCCAACACCCCCACACTCCCCCACCATGCAAAAGAGACAAAATATTTTCATTTCTAAGCCTCTAAGCCTACAGGGGAAAAAGTTATGGAATCATGTGACTGCTGGGGCTTCTTAAGAGTCTTTTGGGAGCTGGGAAAGGAATCCAGCCCAGGCTGACTTTTCTTAAGTGCCCGGGCCACCTGACATGGACAAAGGAGTGGTGAAGTGCTCCTGAATACAACTGCCTACACATCCACCTGCCTGCCTGGAGAAGCCCAGCCCTTGCTCAAGACAGGTAGCTTCTAGGATGAAGGGGAGGGCAGGGCCATGCTAATTGATCCCTGGGTGGCGCAGCGGTTTGGCGCCTGCCTTTGGCCCAGGGCACGATCCTGGAGACCCAGGATCGAATCCCACATCAGGATCCCGGTGCATGGAGCCTGCTTCTCCCTCTGCCTGTGTCTCTGCCTCTCTCTCTCTCTCTCTCTCTCTGTGACTATCATAAAAAAAATAAAATCTTTAAAAAAATAATAATAATTAAGCCCCTACTATGCAACGACACTGTACCTTTCTAATTTGCACTAATTTCTGCGTGTATCAGTAAGCTAGGCTGAGTAACAATTAGCAGGCTTACAATAGCACAGACATATTATCTTGCAGTTTCCATGGGTCAAGAGCCAAGGTACAGCTTAGCTATACCAGGCTGAAATCAAGGGGACAGCCAGGCCTGGGAGCTCCCCAGGGGGTGATCTGAAACCAGCTCCCATACTCAGAGGGCAGAGAGAATGCAAAGAAAGAAGCAGACCACTCCAGATTGGTGGGTGGCAGTTTCAGGAAGGTCACTGACTTAACGAGATCTGTCCTGTAATCCACAGGATGAGTGGCTCTCCCCACTCCCCAACCAACTCTTAAAAGCTTACGTAGAAAAAAGAAAAAAAAAAAAAAAAAAAAAGCTTACGTAGAGAACATTGGTCCAGTCACATATATCACCCAGAGGCTGTCAGCACATCACCATCTCAAGGCTGTATCCTTAGGGAGCTTCTGGAAATCGGGGAGGCAAGCCAAATGGACCTTCCCCAGACAGGGGGAAAATGGTGAGCCTCACACCTTCTTGATGACCTCCTACAACAGATCTTGGGTGATAGACTCAGGGTCGTCTTCTAAATGTCCTGGCTGCTGTATGAATGCAGTTCCTTGCAGCTCTAGGACTGAGACCCTCAACTCCTAGGGGTCACCTGCCCTTTCCCTCTACACAACATGGCAGCTTGTTTTCCCAAGGTCAACAGAAGAGTATCTGCTGCTTCAAATCTGACTTCTTTCTCTGACTTCTAGACTTTATACATATGTACATACACACACAAAGGGCTCGCCTGATTAGGTCAGGCCCACCCAGAACAATCTCCTTTTTAATGAACTTAAAAGTCCACCAGGTAGAGACTTTAATCACATCTGCCAAAATACCTCACCCTGCCATATAATGCAACCTCATCATACTCACAGTCCCTCCCACTTGAAAAGAGGAGATATATATAAAGGAGTGCCCCTTATAAAGGCAGCCAGCTTATAAATGTGCCCACTGCAACTTACAGCATCTTTTGTCCATCCCTGCCTGGCCTCAGTGGCACTGCAGCTCAGGTCATCTGGGGTGAACCTCTGCTTTGACTCCTATTAGCTGGGTGGCCTCAGGCAAGCTATCTGTGCTTCGGCTTCCTCATCTGTAAAAGGGTCCCATAACAGTACCCACCTGGTAAGGTGTTTTCCAGGTCACATGACAAAGGCGTGGGGTCTGCCTAGCAGAGCTGAGCATGCAGGAAGTGCTCAGCAGCCACCTGCTGTGATGACTCGGCCTGATTTCTGTATTCTTCCCCGGTGCTATGCCAGAACTGAGACGCCTCTCCCCACAATGTTCTCCTTCCCGCTCCCCACCTGCAGTGCCCCCCCCCCAAACCCAGGAGCAGACGGAGATGGAGCAATTAGCCTTCAGTAATAAAAGTACACGGGGCCGTCGGCTGGGCTGCCAGAGGAATTTATGAACTGCACGGAAGCTTCTGCTGCTACAGGAGAGTCTGTCAGGGGACCACTTCCGAGGTAAGAACAAAAAACACACCATCCATCACTGCCACATCCTCCCCGTGGCAAGATATTAAAACGTTGCTGTCCCTTCCCGCACTTTCCAAACCTTACACAGTGAGCCTGCGTTGTGTTTATAATCAGACGAGAAAAGGCAATAAGACTGATTTTTCTTAGAAAAGCTCTGTGGTCAGAAACACCAACTCCCGTCAGGTTGCGTCTGCAGGTGGAGCGCTGCCAGGATGCCGGAGAGCTTGCGTTTTGTGCTTTTCTTTTTTCGAAACAAAGATCCATTATGCAAATTGATCATAAAATTTTTAAAGCATCTTGTCCTGTCTCAATTAATTACAGCCTTCGCGGACCTATCTTTAGCAGCAGAGAAGTCTTCACGGAGCAGGGGTGCTGTCCTGCGAGGCAGGGCCGCTCATCTTGTCCTGCCCACGGGTCTTGTGTCCCTGCAGCCCACACCTGCCCACCTGGCCACATCTACCTACTAGTTTCACTAGCTAGCCGGCCACCACCCCTCCCACCACCATCTCTGTCTGTCTGTCTGTCTCTCTCTCTCTCTCTCTCTCACCGCCCCCCCCACACACACACACCCCTGGCAGGAGCCACTGCTCCATCCTCCAAGAGGGTCCTTCTCCAACTGGAGTGAAACTAATGGTCTGTAATTTATGCTCGGCCCCTATGCCATTGGCTGAATGAAAGCAGCCACTGGCTTTTGTCCACCTGAAGAGGAGAAGGGACACAGGCCTCCAGAAGCAGCATCAGTTACCATGTCTGTCCTCAAGTCCGCTCTCCAGCCCCCATCCCGAGAGGAGTAGGTCCAGGGCCCCCCACAACCTCCTCCTTGCCCCACAGCCATCCAGAGGCTGCTGAGCAACCGGCACCAGCCACGCCTGGGCCCACTATCACTGAGTCTCAGTGGCTAGTTCTGACAACCAGCCTTCCTTTTCTGCAAATCCCCACCCTCGCCCTCTTAGCCAGCTTCTTCCCCCCACCACCAGCATCCTGCCTTCTGCTCTCCTCCAGGCCACTGCTGCACCATTCCCTACAACCACAGTCTCGAGAAAGGAACTTGAAACTCATTCTCACTGAGGTCCAGATGGCCAATAACCACTAAAGGTACCGGCCACAGATCCTTGTCATACCCCATTTGCATTTTAAGAGGAATCAAAGGATGAATTCTTTGTGCCAGTTGAAGAGAAGATGTAACGTATCAGGAGATAAACATGAAGTATTTTATTTCCACCCCCCAAAAAACCTCCCCCAAAAGTGATGTTAATTTCCCCCACCCCTTCCTGCTGGGGACCAGGTCCCCCATCAATATCTTGGCTGATGACACAATGTTCCCAATTCAGTTACCACAGCAACCTCACATCAATAGACAGGGAATGTGCTTGGACCAATGCAGCAGAATAGTTGCTCTCGCAAAAAGGTCAGCGACAGAGGCTTAAACCAAAAAGATAGATGTTCTAAGTGAGTGAAAGTCCAGCCTTCACTCCTGGGCAGGGTAGGGGGGTGGGGGACTTGGGGTTGTCCTGGAGCCTCGAGGTCCAGAAAGGCTGGCTAAGGACACGTTCTGAGGGCAGCTTGGAGCCTGAGTCGGGCTTGGAAGACCCGGACAGTGCCATGACAGCTGGAGCACGAGGCAGGTCCCAAGTCCACAGCCTTGTGGGGAGTCTGGGGGCACTGCCCAGCTCAGCCAGGGAGAGGGGGAAGAAGGGGAGCCCAGGGCTTCCTGGAGACTGCCAGGCGGCCACCCCTCCCCGCCCTCTGGCCTGGCAAGTCCACCCAGGACCAGCTCCAGCCTTGCAAACCTCCTGGTACCCACCCACAAGCCCCAACACCACAACCTTCCCAGGTGAGAAAACTCAGGCCTAACTGGGAGCAAACTGCCAGCCTGTCATCTATCTTCCTCTTCTGTCCGTCCCCTCCCCATCACGTGCAGCAAGGTGGACATAGATCCATGGCACCCACTGTCTGTTCCCCCGGCCCCAACCTGGCTCTAATTCATCCACGCAGCCTGCTTCACCTCCCACCTCTTACACTGTGTTAGCAATTAGCTTCACGAGAAACCATGGAAGTAAAAACCTTGAGCCGAGGTAAAACTGCTGAAAGCAGTTGCACTGATGATGCAAAAGTCGCAGACCAGCCCTAGGGCTTTGGGCAGTGACCCGCCTTCCCCACCACCACGCCGAGTCATAGACATACTAAAAGCATTGAGTGCCCACCGTGTGAGGCCTGCCTGCAATGTCCCCGTTTCACTCTCACAGCAACTGCATTTTGTGGAGCTGGAAACAGGATCAGCCTGGGGAGCCAGCATGCAGACAGGAGCCTGGAACCTTCCCTAGGATGGCCTCCTGGTTCCTGTTGGGAAAGGAAGGCTGGAGAGAAGAGCACCGGAGAGGAAGGAGCAGCAAGGGTCTGCGTCTGCGGAAAACTGCCCAGCCACCACTCTACCCAGAGCCCAAGGTGTGTGTTTCACATTCTCACTGTCAGAGGTTTTAATTGGTGCAAATCCCAGCCAACCCTCCAGCCTGTGGCCAGCACCACTCACCAGGGACTCCATCCCAACCCAGAAGCTCCTTTGCAAAGATGCTGAAGGAAAAGAAGAGAATGAGAGAATGACCCTGCTCCTGGCAGAAGAAGCCACATGGGGGCAAGACACTGAGATGCCCACCTCTGTGCCCCTAGTTGAAATGATAATGGTCACTCACACATCTCAGCTCCTCGGGCTCTTGCCTAGATACCTGCCTCCAAACAGAAGGCGCCCAGCTCAACAAAGTCACAAAGACGCCCCCATAAAGAGGGTCCTGTTAAGAACCAGGTAACCAGCAAAGACAGGGTCAGGGCATTGGCACATGGATTCCACTTAGATGAAATCAAAGTGGCTGTACCACAGCTACAGCCTGTCCCTTCCCTCTGGGTGGCCTGAATCCCCCAGCACAGACCCCATGGGCCCGCCGCCAAGTGTCCACAGCACTGCACCAGAACGTCAAGAAGAGAGGACTGGGTGGCAGTTATCACTATGAGTCTCTTGTCATTTTAATCTGGACCCATTTGTTTAGGCTTGGGGAGTCTGGGGGCATGGGGCGGTGGTGGAGCACCAGACCTCGGTGTTTGCCTCTCCAGACCTCAGACCTCTCAGCAGAAGGCTTGTGGGCCTTGAAGAGGGCACGTTCCCCCAATGACTGACCCCACATAGGACCTGGCATCACCACAGACTGTCACACCACACCATCCTGGCATCCGAGAACTGGGCCGGGGGTGCTCCTCTTTCAACTTGCCACCAATACACCCAGTGCCAATCACACCTCATGGGTCCCCAGCTGTGCACAACACTTTGGGGCTGGGAAGCCAAGTACGAGGGGCCACCCCATCCATCGGGAGCACACATTTCCTAACACACGAAGCAACAAGTGCATTAGGTCCCATGATAGGAGAGCTGGAGCCCAGATTTCACACTTTCACAGCCATCTCAGATAGACGGCACTGCCACCATGCTGGGGAGTGAACACTAGTTTCCCACTTTAAATAGGTGTCAGGCCAGGATAGAGATTAAGCAGGAAGCTATTACTGATGGTAAGATGCTACCTTAGGCCAAAAGAATACAAGCTCCAGAGCAAGTCCTCACACCTCCCTAAGGCAATTTCCACCCTGCTTATATGGATCACATTGGCAGGGAATCTTTGTGCAGTGTCCAACCGGGGCAATCAGACCTAACAACCTTGCCCACTGTCACAGAACTCCAATGCAAGCAAGCTAAGAAGTTTTACATGCATAGGCAGAGAAGTAAATTAAACTCCAGAAGCATGAATTGGGCAATCCCTATGTCTTGAGGGCAGAGCTCCAAAGCTGAGTGAATAGGATCTAGTCCTGCCAACCAGACCAGAGAAGGCAGGAGGATGTATCACCACACAAACATTGTGTTCTCAAGCCAGGGCCTCAGGTGTCAGGATGATGGAGCTGTGGCTCCATCTCAGGTGTCACGTACTAAAGGAAGAAAAGAAACATACCTGGAGGAGCCACAGAAAGTGTGATGAAAGCTCAGGTAGACATGTGCAGAAAACGTTTTAGGAGCCCAAAGGAGCTAGGAATGCAGAATCTTGGACCCCAAATGTGCCTTTTACTCAGACGCCCAGGCACTGACATACACACGTGAGCAGCACAGCACAGACACACGGGAGAGTCGCCCGCACACGCGTGTGTGTCCGAGACAGCTTCCACTGGACTGGGCAGCCCTTGGAGACATCTCCGATGCCCTTCCCCATCCCATCAGATGCAGAGACTCACGGCTCCCTCCTCTCCATGGCTCCAGGCCCTGCTCAGATGGCTTCACAGAGTCTTCCCACCTTTTCCAGCCACCAGACCCCGTACCTACCTCAGGCAAGGATCCAAGCTCATGCCTCCTTGAGTCCCAAAGTTAGCCCTCCGCCAGGCACCTGTGATGCATGATGTCTGACCACAATGAAGATTTGCTGGGTGAGTCAATAAACTGTACTTGAGCTGCTTTACCACATCACACTTTTAATTCATGGACCAGAGGAGCTGTGAGGAGGCTGGGTATAACTATTTAAAAATCATCTGATTTGTTCACTGCCTTTTAAAACGTTCAGAAAAGAGAAGGCACTGACCTTTTGGAGAGAAGAGATTAATGTCGGGGCCTGGGGCTGGCTGCGTGGTGCTGGAGCCGAGAGAGAGAGCCTGGCGGAGTGGCCCTGCATACTGAGGTTGGATGAGGGATTCCACTTGTCATTTTGTTCCTGTGTCTGAGCAATTAAAAGTTCTTCTGAGGGGATCCCTGGGTGGCGCAGCGGTTTGGCGCCTGCCTTTGGCCCAGGGCGCGATCCTGGTAGACCCGGGATCGAATCCCACATCGGGCTCCCAGTGCATGGAGCCTGCTTCTCCCTCTGCCTGTGTCTCTGCCTCTCTCTCTCTCTCTCTGTGACTATCATAAATAAAAAAAAATAATAAAAAAAAAAGTTCCTCTGAGCTGGCTGACCTCGTGGGGCTGGGACAGGAGAGGGGAGCATGCGGCATGCAACATCTCCACCCCAGTTCTTCCTGGGAAGACAGCAGCTATCTGAAAAGGAAACGTCATCTTTCTTTGCAAAGAAGTAGATTACGTTCCAAGAGCAGAGACTAAGCAATTGTTACACCATAGGCACAGAGATACAAAGATCCCGGAGACCCAGAGACACCCTAAATTTGGGGGTTTAAGGATCTGATGATGCTCATGCATCCTTCGCGCCTGGGAAGCTGACCTGAGAAAACCCAAGCTGTAGGGAAGCGTCCAGTGGATTTGGGACACAGCGCACAAGTAGAATAATGCAACGGAGGGGGAGGACATAGGGCAGGGGGGCAGCAGGGTGGGGGTGGAGGCTGCAGTTACTAATTCATTTGGATGAATCCTCCAAACTATAATTAAGAAAGAATCTCTCCAACTTTGGAGTACACAGAACAATAAACAGCTGCCTGCTTTGATTAATAGCCAGAGCACCGCTGAATCTGTGCCCAGCAGCCGGTGCCTGCAGCAGTGTGCTGACTCGGGAAGGCTTTCTCCAGCGGGACACGCAAGCCTCTGGTCCTGCCGCAGCAGCACCTCCAGGCTAACGTGCGGGGCCGGGAGCGAACTGTCTGGTCAAGTATGTCGGGGACACACCAAACTGGAAACAAACGGCAAAAAATTAAAATTCAGGACGTTCTTTGACTTGGGGCTTCTCAGATCCGCAGAGCAGGCTGCCCAGGTAAGCTCGGGCTCTCCAAGGGAGGCGCAGGTGTGCGCGCAGCGATTATTCGCAGGACGCTTCTCGGACGGGATGCAGAAGTTCAAGGGGCCCCCCGTCCCCTGGGGACGTCGCGCTGCGGCTGCGGCTCTCCGCTCGCTGCATCGCGCCACCGCGGCTGTGGGCAGCCCCGTTCTCCCCTGTGCCGGCAGCACCACAGCCCGGGCCGGGCGGCTCCAGGACAGAGGCGCTTCGGGGGCGCGCCCGGGTCGGGACAGCCCCGGAGCGACGGCTGAGGAGCCTGGGCCTTCAGCCAGCAGGAGGGAATACCGAGGCGAAGCCACGCTGTCCGTCACCACCCAGCGCCGTCTTCAGAGCGGCTCCCCGCGTCCAGGGCCCCCCGCTCCGCGCCGACGACCTGCTTTTCCCGCCCTCGCCGCAGTCAGGTGTGGTCAGGAGACTCGCTGCAGCCAATGGACGGGGAGCAGCGTGGTCATGTGACCGCCGTTGGCCAATGGGAGGGCAGCAGGGGCGAGGTGTGGGCACGTGACTCGCTGAGCCAGGGCTGGTCATGTGACATCTTTTGCCCAATGGGAAAAAGGGGACGTGTGTGCGCCGCCGGGCCTGCGAGGGTCTGTGGTCGGTTCCCACGGCCGCCTAGGATGCTGAGGGCCGGGCGGCCGCCCCCTGCAGGGCGACTGGGTGCCGCGGAGCCCCACCGACACCGCGGACGCCGCGCATGAATACGCGTCTGTCGCTTCGCCCTTGAAGCCTGGGGCTGACTGTCACGGCATCGGATCGGAGTCAAGCCCGTGTCGACTAATACGGGGATCCCTCACAGCAAGGCGGCCCTGCGGCCAAATAACAGCATGTGCGGCCTGTGCCCGTGACCAGGCCCGCGGACGCCAGGGGCTGGGGACATGCGGGGCCACAGCGCCCGGCGCGGGGCACCTGGTGACCATGCCCGTGCGGTGCCTGCGCCCAGAGACCTGCTGCCCCCGGGGAAGGGCTGGCGGGTCTGCAAGCGCGGGGAGGGCGGGAGAGCGCCGGCAGCTCTGCAGACACACGGCAAGGGAGCACAAGGCATCCCGAGTTCAGAGACCCGTAGGTGTGGAAGGGCCAACGGCTTCCCAAGCCCAGGTGGTATGTTGAACCCTCAGAGCAAGCTGTGGCACCCTGAAGGGAGTGGTGAAGAGCCAGGTGGAGGGAACCGGGTCCCAGTGGGAGCCCAGGCAAGGGGATGACGGCCAGCAGGATGAGGTCCCGCTGGACTCTGTCGGCACGGTTCTCCGTCCAGAGCCTGATGTGGTGGTGCCGGGGGCGGGGGGGGCGGGGGATGAACTCAGGAGAGGATACAGGGGGGCATGGGAGTGAGAACTGCACCTTCCCTAGGAAGCCGCACTTTGGCTGTTGGGACGTGGAGTTGACCAGACTGGACAGGAGGAAGTCCCTGCGTTTTGGGAGAGCTCCAGGGCCTCGGGGACCAGCGACACGAGCAGTAGGGGGCCACATGCATTGGAGACGCAATGAGCGTTCACTGTGTGTACAGGCAGGAGGGGGGCTGGGAGAGCCGCTCATCCCCCAGGGAGAACACTGTCCCCTGGCCTGCGGCAGAGCCACAGCTACAGAGGTGGCTCAGGAGGGCAGTGCGGGCACAGACCCCAACAGGTGCAGCCAGGGGCTGCAGAGGACCAAGGGAGCTCCTCACTGGGAAGTAAAGGCGGTCCTCAGAATGTTTTCCTGGCAGGGTTCAGAGCCTGGGGTGCTCTGCAGGTCCCCCCTGCCTCTCTCTGAATGACCAGGGTTCCGGTCACTCTAACACCAAGACCAGGGAGGAAGGAGGTATTGGTAATTCGACTTTTTAGCCCAGATATTCCTGAGCAAGAGGGGCCACGTCTGACCCAGGGACCTGACCCAGGCCCTGCTGGCTAGACCCAGGCTCCAGGGCTCGTCTCCTGAGTGGGCTGAGAGCTGGCAGGGGCCCTTTATATTTATATTTGGAAATAGAGCATTTGCTGAATAAAAATAGAACTAATGATATCTTTGTTCAACATAAGAAGACAATTGTTTGGGGGAATTATAGTTTCCCTCCCTTTCAAATTTCCTGCAATGTACGGCATTTCCAAGCATATAGAATTTTTCAGAATATTTCCAAGAATAGCTTCTTCCAGCAATCCATAGAGAGGGTATGAAATTTACCCTTTTCAGCAGGAGGAAAAACTGTTTCCAAACCCTTAAAAGAGTCTCCCTGTGTTTGAAGCCACATGAAGTCACTAGAACAATAGCTCCTAGAAAAATGTCTTTTTGTCACGCTTCGGTTGAAAGACTGCCCTTTTACAATGCAGGCCCTAGCGAAGCCGAGATCCCCACCGCCCTGCCCCCTCCCATCTTGCCCCCCCACCCCCTACCATCCTCTCCATCCCCTTGCCTGGTCCCCTCTGCAGATGCGCCCCGCCCCCAGCTGGGCCATGGCCCCAACTGTCGGGAAGGATCCCCTTCAGGCTCCAGCAGCTGAGACCCCCGAGTGGAGCGGGAGCCAGACCTGCTCTGTATGCACGTGTGAGTCAGCACGTTCCTTGGAAAACGATTTGCAGTCACTGGTAATAGAAACACATCCAGAATGAGGCAGTGAGAAATAAAGCGGAAAGGAGAGCCGTACGGGGAAAGCGCACAAAACTAGAATAAAAGAGAAACAGCAGACTGGGAGAAATAATAGCATCGAACATGACAAAGAGTCGATATCCTGGTGCGATAAAGACCTCGGACAGCACCAGTGTCTGCGCAGAGAAGCTCGTAAACCGTGGGGAGAGCAAACAAAGCACACGCCGGGCAAGTGTGCATGTACGAGTGTGATGTGTGTATGTATAAAGTGCAGACCCACATGAGTGTGTGAAGGTGTGAGTACATATGTGGGGCCATGTCAGGATGTGTGTATGTGAACATGTGTGTTCACCTGCATGTGATCAGAAGTGAGTGACAGTACACAGGAGGACCCTGGAGCCAACGAGTCCCCAAAGGCCACTGTCACACAGGGGAGCAGGGCAGGCAGCGGGAGGCAGCAGAGCTCAGACCCCAGCTCCGCAGCTTGCTCGCTGACAGACCTTACCGGCAATTACTTAGCATCTCCAGCTTTGCTTGCTCTTCTGTAAAATGGGAGTCATCTTACACTGCTGTGCAGCTAAGGACCCTTTGGGGTGCACACACTGACCCGCTTTCCCCCCTGGAGCCCTGCAGGCTGCTGGTATTGAGGATGGCAGGGAAGTGCAGGCTCCAGCCTGGGGTGTGGCCAGAGAATGTCAGCAGGTCAGGGCTGGGCTGTGTAGGCAGGACGTCCCTGAGGGGGGGACCCTCGGGACAGGAAGTGCCCCACCAGGTTCTACATAGACCCCGCCTTGCTGCACACAGGAAGGCAGAAACAGGGGCAGGGATGAGAGGTGGGGGGACTCTGAGTCTGACCACTGAGGTTCAAACCCCAGCTCAGCCAACTCCAAGTGTGTGGTATGTTGCAAGTTACTCAAGGTCCCCTCTCCCCCGGCAGCAAGGACCAAATGCGACAAACCACGTGGCCAGGTGCCCGGGAGTCTGCGCCCTTCCCAAGCCTCATCTGCAGCGGGACACCTGGGCAGAATGTTGTTGGACCCCCACCTATGCGAGGTCGAGGTGGCGGCCAGGGTACTCCTGGCACAGGTTCTAATGGGCATCAACTCTCTTTTTGGAAGCGTTCCCTCCTGCTTCACAGTGAACTCATGTAGAGCCACGAGAACATCACCCAAGACCCTACAAACAAAGGGGAGAAGGACAAAGGCCATTCACACAGGGTGACTGCAGAAAAGCAGGAGAGATGTCAGCCCTTGCCCGATAAAGAAATGCGAAGTATAACCCAGATACAGTGCTCCTTTCAATTAGCAGCAAACATTTTTATGATAATGAGGTTGGGGAAAGCTGACATTTTAATATACAGAAGGTTTTTTTTTTCAATAATTCAAACATCCAACCCTGGGAGAACAGTTAGATTAATAACCATTCGGAGGAATTCCACGTTGTGTTTACGTGACTACAACTGGTCTTTGTCTTATTATTTCTACATTTATACTTTTCAGCACTTTCTGAATCATCTGGGTCCTACAAAGAGAATGCATGACTTTATTAAGAACAAATAAATGAATTTTTTTAAGGTATGCCTAAGGGTAAGGGAGTTCAGCATTTGAAAACAGCGCACAAGGTGATTGAGGCCCAATTAAAGAAGCTGGCCCATGGTCACATTTCTGCTAATACAGAGAGGCCACCTTGTGAGCAGCAGAGAGAAGGGAGGGGACTCCTCCCAAGGTGGAAGCCCAGGACTGTAAGGCCAACCCCATGGGGCCCGATTAACCCAGACCATTGACTCAAACTCTGACCCCCAGGCTACCTGCCCTCCCCGCTCCCAGCCATCCTGCCCTCATCCCCGATGCATTGCAGCACACCAGTCCCTGCCTCTCACACGGCCCCTGCCAACCCTGTGGTAGACTGAATCACATCCCCCAAAAAGACATGTTGGAGTCTTCACCCAGGGACCTCAGAATGTGACTATATTTTGAGATAGGACCTTTACTGAAGCCATCAAGGCCATTAACCCAGTACAACAGTGTCCTTATAAAAAAGGGGTCATGTGGACACAGAGAGACACACACAAAGGGAAGGACACATGACGACACAGGTCGAACACAAGTGCCCCAGCACCAGGGAGGAAGGCTTCAGGAGGGCCCAGCCCTGCCCACTCCTGGCTCTCCAGAGCTGAGAGAGTGGGTTCCTGTTGGCCAAGCCCACATCTGTGGTGCTCTTAGGGCGGCCACAGGAAACTGATAGGAGCCCTTCATCTGAAAGGCAGTCAAGCGGATTTTCTTTTAACCGGAGGAGCACGCCACGAGTGCTTACAGTCTCCCAGTAGCTTCCCAAGGCACTTAGCAGAGGCCGGAAGCCTCCATGGCTCGCAGGCCCTCCTGCCACTCCAGCTCCAGGACGATCCTCCCACTTCCCCACATGATGACTGTCCTTCCCACCTCCCAGCTCTGTCACCTGCTCACACTCTGCACGGGACACTCGTCCCACTCCGCTGTCTCCCCCCAACACGAGATCGCACACAAACACAACGCAGACACACCTCCACCAGAGGACTTCTCTGCTAGCATGGGCCAGCGTGGCTCACACGCTTCAGCAGGCCCTGCCTGAACCCCGTTCTGTCTTCCGGCAGCTCTGTTGGCGTGTAGGGCCAGGCCAGCCTCTGTCTGGGGGGCAGTCTTGGAAATTGCACAGGGCTTAGCAGCATCCCCGGCCTCCACTCAGTAGATTGAGCTCCCCCCTCCCCCGCCACGTTATGACAACTAAAAACAATTCCAGACATTGCCAAACATCCCCAAGACAGAATCACCTGTAGCTCAGGGCCACTGCCCTCAACTGTCAACCCCACGGAGGCGTGGACAGCACCTGCCTCCCTCAGCACTGCACGCTCGGCACCAAGATGGGGTCCCAGTCCCTGAAGCTGCCCATGTGCAGGGGACAACAGGACCAATGCACAAGAGAACTGGCAAACACAGTCCAGGCTCTGGTGGCTCCGCTGTAGCCTGACCTCCCTCTTGCTCCTGGAGTTGGAATAGGCCCCTGTATGATGTCCAAAACCCCTGGGCCTGCTCACATGAAACCCCATGCAGCTGTACCCTGGTTTATCACTCCTGGTTCCTGGTTCCTGGTTCCAATCACCAGGGCTTTGTAGCAACTTGTTAGCCTCAAGGTGAAAGTCAGATAAATTAAAATGAACCGATAGAAGTGCAAACAGCATCTGATCCCTCTCAGGCAGAGAGATAATATGCTGACACTCTAATGTTGTATTAACAATTTAATAGAGCCCCGAGCGCCCAGGGTCAGGTGGGTCTCACCAGGAGCCAGCAGAACAGCAGGCATCTGCTCCTGCATGTGGGAGGCAGGTCAGCTGTGGACTCCTGGGTACCTGTGAGTGGTTCAACCCTGCAGTCTGGGTGTCTGACAGTGGCTTGGCATCCTCTATCCCCCTGGACACAGGGAACCTCTGCTGCCCACCCACACCCTGAGTTCTGCCCCTTGGAAGCAGTGCTGCCCCCACCACCACCACCACCAGGTTTCTCCACCTTGGCATTGCTGAAACTGACTTTGACCAATAGCAAAGGGACCAAAGGTCCCTGAGTGCTGGAGCCACACACAATGCAGCACAAAACTGACAATACAGTCGGTGCTCATGTTTGTTGAGTGAAAGAAATAAAGGTGAGGCAGGAGAGGAAAGAGGCGTTATGCCTGTGGCCAGAACAGGCAGGCAAAGGCTACAGGTGGGATGCTCAGAGCTGGGTCCCACATACCACTTGCTGCTCCCCTCGAGAAGCAGCAGAGAAAGTTTTCCAGAGCTGGGAGACCAAAGACAGGGCTCAGGAGATTCTCAGAAGGAAACTGCATCGGACTTGGGAACATAACTGGCTCCCTTGAGGGGTTAGAGGAAGCAGGCAGGCCAGGATGCTCTGCTGCATCAGATGAGTCCCCTGCCTTCACTCTATCCCCATGGGCACCCAGGCCATGCTCCGCCTGAGCTCAACCCTAGGCCAAGCTCCATCCCCAAGTGGAGTGACTTTGCCTTCCCAACCAAGGAGTCTGCACTCAGACAACAGCCTCTGGGTGGGTGAGGTGACCCTGCCAGAGAGGTGCCGGGAGATTCTGGCCACTGCATCACAGCCCCACCCCCGCCACCACCCTTCCCCACTCTATTTCCTCAAAAGACCAACTAATGCACATTATCTGTGTGTGTGCTCACCGCCTGCCCCTCCAGGAAGGCTGGAGCTTTGCCTACTGGTTGTTGGCACTAAGCAAGGCTGGGCCCATAGTGGACAATCATTAAATACGGTTTACATGGCTGGCTGAACACTGTGATGGGTGAGCCTCCAAAGCCCTCTCTTTAGGGATGTTTGCTGCAGCAAGTTTCTCCCTGGTACTGGAAACTCCTCACAACGCACGGATCACTTTAGCCAAGGAGCAAAAGCTATTCATCACAACCTTCTTAAATCAGACAGACCAAGTTTGAGAACCCACCCACCACTTCCTAGCTGTGTGACCTCGGGAAGTCGTGACATTGCTGTGCCTTGATCCTGCTCAGGATTTCCAGGTACCTCCTTGTGATGTCATGGGGACCAGACAAGAAAACAAGTCTGAAAGCACCTTATAAACTACAAGTTTTTGGTTTGTTATTATTGCTACTGTAACTCAGCCGTGTGCCAGGGTGAACTTGACCTCCCCAAAAGGCAAGTTGCTATAAGCCCAGCATCACATGTGAGCAATGAGGGGCTGAGCCACAGCTGGGGTCTGCAGGGAGCTCTGAAAGCTCCTTGCCCTTACTCTGCATTCAGCCCAGCTATCTCGCCTGACCCATACCAAGCAGCTCTCTTCCCAAGCACAATGGGTTCCCTTGAATGACGTGCTGTTTTTGTCATCTAGCTCATTCCACCAGGGACATGTCTTTGAATGGAGCCCTGGTTACTTTTCTGTAAGCACCCAGGTCTGCACTTGACACCACTTTGCAAAATCTTTTTTAAAGTTATCAAAAATGTGTGTGCATTCACACACACACACGCAGCCAGCAGGATCAGATCATGTTCATAGGATCCAGCCTTTCTGCTCTGCTGAGAAATGCTACCAGAAATGTCGAAAGCTTCCTATCTCAAAAATCAAATCAACAAGCCCTTTCGAAAAACTGACACATACAAAAAGAAAAAGGAAAAGAAAAAAATGAAAAAGGCGGCTTCATTCATAAGCCTCGCCCAAAGTCCACTGTGTTTCCGCTTAACTTGCTTCAAGTCAGAGCTACTTCACATTCTGCTGCCTTCCCCTGCTGGTTAGAAATCACAATCCATATTTTTAAAATAAAGGAAGTCCTCGTGTAATTTAGTGGTGGTTATTTGTCACCCGTTCCTGCAAACAAATGCACATGGCAGTGAAGGCCAGCAGATTTATCGGGAGGGAAAGATCTATATTTCCTGCGTGAAAGTGACGTTACCAGGTTCGGTAATTGCTGCATAAACACTAAGCTACCCATTGATTCACTGTGCTTCTGGGTCTTTACAGAGTGCTTTTCATATGGACAGTTGTGTACACTCTTGACAGTGAACCTGAAGCCACAAAGGCCCAGGGACCACCCCCCACCCAAACAAAAAAGAACAAAGACCATTAACAGGATTTCAGAACTCTCCAATGTCTCACAAAAGTGTCCCTCAACAATAAAGGATTGCCAAGCACGCTGACTACATTCAAATATTCTCCATCTGTAAAGATGAACTAAAATTATGCTTCTAGGAGATACCGCTGCACACCTATTGAAACAGCCCAGATCCGGAACACTGTCAATGGCAAATGCTCGGAGGATGTGGAGCAAAAGGAGTGCTCCCTTGTTGCTCCCTTTTTGGGAATGCAACATGGTGCAGCCAATTTTGGAAGACGGTTGGGTGGTTTTTCACAATGACAAACGTACCCTCACTATACAATCAGCAATCATTATTCTCTGGTATCTACCCAAATGGCAGAAAACTTGACCACACAAAAGTCTGCAACAGGATATTTATAGAAGCTTTATTCATCCCTGCCAAAAACTGAAAGCAACCAAGATGTCCTTTAATAGGTGAGTGGATAAATAAGCTGTGGTTAATCCAGACGATGGAGAATTATTTAGCACTAAAGGGAAATGAGCTACTAAGCCACAAAAAGACATTAAGGATCCTTAAGTGAGTATTGCTAAGTGAAAGAAATCAGTCTTAAAATGCTCTCTACTTTACAATTGATATGATATTCTTGAAAGGGCAATACTATAGAGATGGAAAACAGATTAGTGATTGCCGGAAGTTTAGGGAGGGGAGAGGTTGAACTGTTGAAACACAGGGAATATTTTAGGACAATGAAGGAATTCTATGTGATCCTAGTAGGTTCAGGACACTGCCCTTTGTCTAGACCCATAGACATTTAGAGCACAAGGAGTGAAACTTATTGTGTGTAAATTAGAAAAAAAATTAGGAGGTCAGGGATCCCAGGATGTAATGGAGACTGTGAGAGAGGACTCAATACAAATGCAGGACATGACCTCACTGAAGGTGGTGGGGAGGCACTGATCTAAGTAAATGAGTGGAGTCTGTTGAATGAAAGACAAAGGGAGCTGTCCATAGTACTGTACTCTAGCTGATGAAGCTGCTTCCTTCAGGGGTAGTGGGTAACCATCCTGGAACCATTATATATATACCCTAAGATTGAAGAAGTAAATAGATGGAGGAGCATAGGATCCAGTTCCCCACCGTTGGAGTGAAGGTTACAGGTAAGCAAGAGGAGGAGGCTAGAAGATTCTGTGGGGTCATGGATTAGAGCTGGAGATAGAAACATAGAGAGAGAGAGAGATTGATAAATTAGGTAGGTAGGTGGGAAGATAGATAGATAGATAGGTAGGTAGGTAGATAGATAGATAGATAGATAGATAGATAGATAGATAGATGGGATCCCTGGGTGGTGCAGCGGTTTGGCGCCTGCCTTTGGCCCAGGGCGCGGTCCTGGGGACCCAGGATCGAGTCCCACGTCAGGCTCCTGATGCATGGAGCCTGCTTCTCCCTCTGCCTATGTCTCTGCCTCTCTCTCTCTGTGTGTGTGACTATCATAAATAAAATAAAATTAAATTAAATTTAAAAAAAGATAGATAATGTGTGTATATACATGGGTTAGTATGATATTGTGATTTATAATAAGAAATATATACTTGTTCTTCATCCCCAATTCTGCCACAGAGCTCCCCAAACCCTCAGAATTTCCTATGTGATGAGAGAAATGAAGGTGTCTTTTGTTATGTTAATGAGGTGACTTTTGGACCACATCTAAGGCTGGGGGCTGGTTGCCAGGAAAACCACTCATGTTATTAGAGGGTTGGAACTCTCAGACCTGCCCCTCCCCCAAACCCCTTGGAGAGGGAAGAGGGGACAGAGGTTGAATCGATTGCCAATGGCCAATGATTTAATCAAGTATGCCTTCGTGATGCAGCTGCTATACAATCCCAAAAGGAGAGGGCTCAAAGAGCATCATGTTGGTGAACACAGGGAGATGTGGGGAGAAACGTGTGCCTGGAGAGGATATGGAAGCTCCACACCTCGTACTTACCCCCATGTAGCTCTCCCATCTGACTATTCTTAGTTTTATCCCTTCATAATAAACCAGTAATCTAGGAGGTAAAATGTTTCTCTGAGTTCTGTGAGCCACTCTAGCAAATTCATCAAACCCAAGGAGGGGATCACTGGGAACTCTTATCCATAGCTGATTGATCAGTAACACAGGTAACAACCTGGACTTGTGATTGGCACCTGCAAGAGAGGGCAGCCTTATGGGACTGAGCCTTTCTGTGGGACCTGATGCTGTCTCCAGGTAAACAGTGTCAGAATTGGCTGGTGCTGCAGAGAATTCCTTGGATGGTGTGGGGAACACTCCCCTACACACTCACACACACATTGGAAGTTGGCCTCAGAACACTTCTCAGTTGGTAAACATAAAATTATGTCCTTGCTCTGTCCGCTGAGAGGGTCTGGAAGCAGTGACGCCCCAGCAGCAACAAGCACACCCAACACCTAGATCTTGGCTTCTATATGCCATTCTCCAATAAAAGGAACCATGGAGAAACTGCTAACTGTAGGGCTGGGATAGGTCATATGAAAGATGAGCCCACAGCATCTTGTAGCGCCAGAACATAAGAAAGCGATCAAAAAAATAAAAAGATGGGGATATATCAAAGGGACACAGGAGCTGGCTGAAAGAGCCAAAGCTGGGATAATTTGAGCAGCAAAATAAATATAAGCCAAAGCATAAAAAGAAAATTCACAATTCCATACTGACAAAAATAAATGATTGGATAAATGAATAAATGGGTAAGAATAGACAAATCTCCCATTCAGAAAGATTCTAAACAATTTATGTAGATACATTCCCCCCAAAGAGGTGGAGCACAGCCCTCCCCTTCCATGGGTGCTGTGCAGTGACTTCCCTCCAGATAGGACCATGCGGAAAGGGGAGAGAAAAAGACTCAGCCAGATGACGAAGGCCATATCAGCCTTGGTCAGTCATGGCAGCAGGCACTCCTGACATGATAGGAAGGGCACTGCACCTTTGCGGCTCCTCCCAAAACCTGTCACCCAGTCTAACCACGAGGAAACCACCAGATAAATCCTAATCGAAGGACATTCCACAAAATCCCTGACCAGTTCTCGAAACTGTCAAGGTCATCAAAAACAAGGAAAGTCTGAAAAACTTTCACCACCAAGAGGGGCCTAAGGAGACGTGATGCCTACATGCCATGTGGTGCCCTGAGTGTGATCCTGGAAGAGAAAGGGAACATTAGGGGAAAACCAGTGAGATCTGAATAACGTGTGTCTGGCCGATAATAATACATCAACATTGGTCCACTACTTGTAACAAGTGGGCCATATAAATGTAATGTGTTATGATGGGAGAACTGTGTGGAAGGTCTGTGGGGACTCTCTGAACTATCTTTTTGCAACTTTTCTGTAAGTCTCACACTGTGCTTTAAAAATTACCTTATGGGAGCACCTGGGTGGCTCAGTGGCTGAGCATCTGGCTTTGGCTCAGGTCATGATCCTGGGGTCCTGGGATCGAGTCCCACGTTGGGCTTCCTGCTCATCAGGGAGCCTGCTTCTCCCTCTCCCTCTACCTGCCACTCCCCCTGCTCATGCTCTCTCTCTCTATCTCTATCTCTCTCTTTCACCCTCTCTCTCTCTCTGTCAAGTGAATAAAATAAAATCTTTGGCGGAAAAAAAGAGAGAAGGCTTTATTTTCTAGATGTAATTAGATTTAAAATGTTTTCTTTCCCCAGCAAAGGACCCTACCTGCGGCTGTGCCCCACACACACTGTCTCACTTGGTCCCACAGGAAGGTGCACGTGTTCTCACGAGCCCACCTTATGGGTGAACAGTCAGAGCTGAGCAATGGGAAATCCAGGCTCATGGGTCTGGTTCATGCTCCCCTCCTTCCCCACTCAGGCAATGGTGGGTGAGATCCAAGCACCCACACAGGGCCTCAAGCACAGGGCACAGGGGGTCTGCCCTCAGCAGGAAAGACGAGAACCCCCCCACAGGGGCTGGAGGGCCCAATGCTATGTGGCTGAGATGGGAGCCACCACCCGACACTTCTGGGCCCTGCAGCCACCCCAAGAGGACAGAGCTGCCCCCCACCCCACAGCCTAAGCAGGTGCAGCACAACAGCGGATCCACAGCAATGAAACAGTGCCATGCTCCAAGGGGTGAGGATGCGAGTGATGGGGTGGTGGGGGTGGGGAGATGATGGAGATCCAGTTTGTTGAAAGAAGAAAGAATAGGGCCCAAGTGGAATCACTTGTGCCAAGCCCCATGTCAAAACCAAAGCCTCTAAGTATCAGCAGCTGCGGCCCCTCCCAGGAATGCAACCTTGCCCTGGTCAGCGGGCATGGGCTGCGCAGGGCCAGTGAGCTTAGCTACCTGATAGGCCCCTCTCATCCCCTAAGGTTGGTGACTTTGCCTGGAACAACTCACTCTCGCCACCCCACCCCCCCGCCCGCCTCTAAGAGCCTTCCATCGTGTGTGGCTTCTCAGAGCTCCTTCCCACCTGCTAGATGGGATGCTGCCTAATTCGTGAATCATCAAATAAGGTCAATTAGGTCTTTACTCAGATTTTGTGTCATAACGAGTCCCACCCTCAGGAGGCAGAAATACGTCACTCTGCAGTGACAGTGATTTGCCTGGTCTCACTTTAGGGTTCATTTTATTTATTTATTCTTTAAAGATTTTATTCATTTATTTGAGAGAAAATGAGCATGAGCGGTGGGAGCAGCAGAGGGAAAGGGAGAAGCAGGCTTCCCGCTGAGCAGGAAGCCCGATGTGGGGCTTAATCCCAGAATGCTAAGATCATGACCTGAGCCAAGAGCAGATGCTCAACCAACTGAGCCACACAGCTAAGCATCCCATTTTATTTTTTTAATATCTGAAAAGTCATGAGGTGTGCAGCAGAACTTGCCAGGCCAATCCCTCCATCTGCAAAATGCGTGCCCCATAGCTGCCCTGGTGGCCATGGCAACTGTCCCAAGCCTCCCACCCCTCTCTCCTGGACCTGCCACTGCCTCCCGACAGGGGGAGCCATGAGAGGCTGGTCCTTACCTCTCTTGACTCCTTTCCCACCACACCCCTCCACAGTGGGCAGCTTTATAAAACAAAATCAGATACAGCTGCTCCTCTGCTCAAAAATGTCGATGGATTCTCCACCCCCATTCAGGGAACATGGTATGTGACCTCTGTGACCTCATCCTGTCCCTTCCTGCCCCCTCACTCATTCAGCTCCACCCACGCTGGACTTCCTTTCTTTCTTCAATACTTCCAAGCTCGTTCATGCCTCAGGTCCTTTGCTCTTGCTGTTCCCTAAGCCTGGAATGTTATCCTCCAGAATCTCTGTACAATGAGCTCCTCCTTTCCTCCAGCATAAATGTCACCCCCTCAGGGAAGCCCACCCTGATCACCGACCTCTATTCTCCTACCTGCAGTCCCTCCTCATCCCAACGCCAGCACTGCCCGCTCCACTCTTGCAAATCTGCCAATCTTTTTCCTGCCTCTGCTAGGCAGCAGGCCCCCAGCAGGCTTGGAGAGGCACTGCCGCGTTCCCCACTCTGTTCCCAGGGTCTGCAATAGTGCCTGGGACATAGTAGCTGTTCAACTGTTCTGTCCAGGCCTCCAACTGACCAAATGAGACCAAGCTGCTTGGCGCAGGCAATCTGCTTCATTCAGAGCCCACTGATTTCAATGTTAATCTCATCCATCAACCCCATCACAGAACCATCCAGAATGATGTGTGACCACATATCTGGGCCCCATGACCCAGAGTAGGAGATGCATAAAATTAACCTCACAAACCCCAAACAAAGAAATCCATGCCAAAACACATGGTGCTTAAATTTCTGAAAATCGAAGACACAGAAAAGTCTTCTTTTCTTCAAATGCTTCAAAAGACTGAAGGAAGCCCAAGGAAAATAAGCTTTACCTATAAGAGAATAACTATCAGAATGAGAGCAAATGTTTTGTTTGTTAATGGCTGGAAGGAGATGGCATATATTCCCCACCTGGTAAAAGAAAAAAACTGTCAACCGGAAGACCTTGTAACCAGTGAAGATATGCCTGAGGAATAAAGGGGAAGTCAAGGCATCCCCAGACGAAGAAAAATTGAGAGACTTTGCCACTCACAGAACTGCCTCAGATGATGGCAAAAGGAAGTCCTCTAAACAGAAGGCAAAGAGGGACGCCTGGGTGACTCAGCAGTTGAGCATCTGCCTTCAGCTCAGGGTGTGATCTTGGAGTCCCAGGATTGAGTCCCACATCGGGGTCCCCACAGGGAGCCTGCTTCTCCCTCTGCCCATGTCTCTGGCTCCCTCTCTCTCTCTCTCTCTCTCTGTTTCTCTCATGAATAAATAAATAAAATCTTAAAAAAAATAGTTGAGCACAAATTCCAACACAGCATGATGTGGTTCTACATGTATGTAGCATAAATATTTATATTATATTATACGCGGGGGTTCTTAAAAGGGCATAAAACATGGAAAGACTTCTCTACTTCATTCAAGCTACAAAATGGCAAAGCCAGGAGGCTGTGGTTAGTGATGCAGGCATCATATGATGCCCAGAGTAATCACCAAAAAGTCTAGACAGAGAGAGACACTCAAAAACACTCTCAATAAACAAAATGGAATTCTGAAGATGTGCAAGGGACAAAGGCAGAAGGGTGGAAAAAATTACACAGAGAAAACAAACACATATAGCAAAAACAGACATATATATGGTACTTAAGATCGAACATATAAATAATTATGTTAAACATACCAATTAAAACACAGATTGGCAGAGTGGATTTAAAAACATGTCTCAACAAGACGCCGTCTATAAGAAACTCACTTTAATTATAACAATATTGGCAGAAAGCAAAAGGATGAGAAACGCATAGCTTGCAAAGCCCCGTCCCATGAAAGCAGAAGTGGCCTCATTCATAAGAGATAAGGTGGACATCAGAGCAAAGAAAGTCACCAGACAAAGGTGAAATAAGGACAAAAGGGCCAGTTCTCCCAGAAGACCTAGCAATCGTAACCGTGAATGCACCCAGCAACCTGACAACCGTGATCAGTGCACACGACGTGAGTCAGACTCTGGTAGAAGGAGAAATAGTCAAGCCCACAAGTGTAGCTGCAAAAGTCAGCATCCCCATCTCAGCAATGCTAGATGTACGCAGCGCTAGGCAAGGATGCAGGAGCACCCGGCAATACCCCTCCAACAACACTGACCGGCATTTACGGAGCCTTGCATCTCACGACCACAGAGTGCACGTCGTTTCCAGACGCCCTGGGAACCGATACCAAGGTAGGGCCGCATCCTGGGCCATTAGACCAACTTCAGAAATGAGAAATAATTGAACCCAGGCACCGTGTATTCTCCAAGCACGATGGAGTCACTCCGGACGTCCACGGCTGGAGGAGGAGCCGCAGGCCGCAAATCTAGGGGACCAAGCACACTTCTGAGGGGCAAAGAGGAAACCCCACGGGGAACCAAAGACACACATTCAAATGACTATGAAGATATAACATCCCGATAGCATGAGAGCAGAGCTGAGGGTGAAAGTTGTAGTAATAAATGCATGCATTTAGGAAGAAACTGTCTCAAATCAATCATCGAGGTCCCTAGCTCAAGAATCTAGTCAAGAAGAAAATAAACCAGAGGCACCTGGGTGGCTCAGCCGGCTAAGTGTCTGACTCGTGATCTCAGCTCAGGTCGCAATTTCAGGGCCATGAGTTCGAGCGCCACATCGGGTGGGCTCTGCACTGGGCAGGGAGCCTCCTTGGGATTCTCTCTCTCCCTCGGCCCGTCCTCCCACATATTCTCTCTCTCTCTCTGTCTCTCTAAAAGACACACACACACACACACACACAAATTAAAAAATAAAATAAACCCAAGCCAGGCAGAAGGGAAAGAAATAATAAATAGAAGAACAGGAATCGATGAAATTGACAACAGAGAAACAACACAGGAGCTCAGCCCAACAAAGAGCCCGTCTTCAGAAACGTACCTAAAAGTGACAACAGGGAATACCGTGGACGGCTGCCCACACATAAATGTGGCAAACTTGAATAAGCACAGCACCTCCGTACTAAACACAGACTACCACCGACTCCCGAGCCCCGTGTCTGGCACCTGCAGGCACCTGCCATCCTGCCCGCTGCCAGGCAAACGACATAACTAACCTTCGATCTAGGATGGTACATGCAGAGCCCAGAGAAGTTACCCCCGGATCGAGGAGGAAGAGAAAAACTAACTTTGTTTTTAGAAATGTGAACAGTTAGCCCAAGCCGAGCAGAGACCCGAGACCCTCCAGAGACCTGGAGAGAATGCACGGGGCTGGATCGCCGGGGTGGGGGGTGGGGGGCAGATGGAGGAGGTGGCAGGAGCCAGGGTGGGGACAGAGGCTGGAGGGAGGCTCTGGGGTGCTGATGGGAATTTGCAGGATGCTCCCTCTGCTGTATTTTCTTTAAAGAAAAATCTCACTGTGATTTTAGTGTCATGCTCACCAACCATGTAAGCAAGGCTGGGATCATCCAAGTACTAAGGGAGAGTTAAATGATGTGCCGAAAACTGCTTTTCCTCTAAGTTATGCTGTGCTTTGAAGGTGAAGAGGCCTCAGCCTCGGGGACGGCTTAGAACAGCAGAGGATGGGGAAGGCTCGCTGTCCTGGTGCATATCAATCCCAGACTCTTCGGCTGCATAAAGGAGCTGGGCCTCTCAAAGAAAACCAGCCTTTCATGAAATTTCTTGGAAATTCAGTCAAGAAAGTGTGCACGTCTCCCTCAGATAACATGGCAGTACTCTAAGCGTTGAACTCCATCAGGGCTAGGGAAAAATAAAACGTCCATTTAAATATGTGCCTGGAAATGCAGCCGAGCCACGGAAAGCCTCAGGCCTGTCCAGGCTCTGGGGTGGCCGGGCAGGGCTGGCAGGGAAGCACGTGCCGCCATCCCTGATGACACCCCAAAAACCCTCTCAGGCCCCAGCATCAGTGTCATCCAGGGTGCTGGCCCCATATGCAGGCTCCCTGACCCCATGCCACACCTGGTGGACCCAGACCTCTGGACGTGGCCCTCAGGAGCTGCAACAGGTTTCCCAAGCAGCTCCCGTGCACATCATGGGGTGACAGGGTGCCACAGTTGGGTTCCAGACCCGGTTTCCATGGAGGCCAAAGTCGAGGCCTGTGGACCTCCACAGTCCACAGCAAAGAGCCCAAGTACCTGTGCGTGATTCCCAACTATTTTCCAGTCCTCGGCCTGAGCCACTTTGAGGGTGTTGAGAGTTGGGGCTGAGTTGTCAAAGGGAGGAGGCCAGAAATTAGCACATCGGTTCTTTGGGAACAGATGGCTCTGCTGTGAATCCCACCATGCCACAGCCTTCCCCACAGTCAGAGTAAAAGAGAGAGGCTCCTAGGAGGCCCCTGGAGGGTTTGAGGTATGTCCCCAAGAGCGTGCAGGACACAGATGCAAGTCATCTCAGTTCCGAAGAGAGTCGGGGCCACACTGCTTCCAGGAGGATCAAGGACAGGACGGTTGTGACTCGGGTAATGTGCCACCAAGGACGGGGACCAGCTGTGGGCCTCCTGGAGACAGATGGCACCATGCGTATGTCTGGGGCCACATTACAGAGATTGTCCCCAGGAGGATGCCTGGAGGGCTGACAGGTTGGGAACATCTGTGCAGAGTGGGGGGCCAGGTGCCCTGGGGCCGTCCAAGGAGCCCCAGCAGAACCAGGAGAGGGCCAGCCTCCATCCCGGGGCTGCATAGACAGACACTCCAAGGGGGCCTGGGGCTCTGAGTGCCCCGTGTCCCTTCTGCTCTCTCCCCCCGCCTCACCCTCCAGTCTCACAAGGACCACGTGCCCAGGGCCTGCGAGGGCTGTGGGGTCTGGGTCTGCCACCCGGTCCCCCTGCGCTTCCAGCCTTGACCAGACCTGTGCCAGAAGAGCAGAGACACTGAAGTACAGTGAAGATGGGGTTTTGAGTCATTTTCCTGGACTAACCATACCACTCTAGAGAGAACTCAGACTCCCGCCGGGACTAAGAAAGACAAGGTGACTTTCCGGTTCTGAGAAGGACCAGAGACATCACATGACCCATCAGGTGCCCTGTTCACTCCACATAGGCCTTCAGGAGCCCAAAGGGGCATCACTGACAACAGGGGTGCTGAGAAGAGAGGCAGCTCTCCCAGGCCCTGGGGACCCCGGGACACTGAGCTGACCACTCGAGAACTGGGGCCTCCTGAGCGGCTGGGAATGAACCCTCTGACACAGACACGGCTGCCTCTGCCCACCCTCCCCGCACTGCACGCCCCAGAGCACTCGGTCCCCTGCCTGGGTCGTGGCAGACAAGACCTCCCGTAGATGTGGCAGAGGTGCCTCGCTGCCCCCCGCCCCCCAGAGTCCATCCCCACTCTCTCCCTTAGGAATAGAGCCTGATTTTTAGCTGAGCCGTGATGATCCTCCCTTGCACTAGGTGTAGCCATGTGATTCAGTTCCGGCCAATGAGGTACGAGCAAAGCCTTGCATGGTACTTTCAGAAAGTGTCCCTAAGAAATGTGGATGGGATGGTTGGAGTTCCAGCACCATGTGGGACCACAAGGATGAGGGCATACTGGAGCGTCAATCTCTAACAGCTTCCTACAGCCACCCACCTCCAAACGGCTGTTACATGAAAAGGGGCATAAAATAACTGTCTTGTTTCAGACACTGATGCTGGGAAGATTTTTATTAAATGCTACAGAACCTAATCTTGGCTGATGAATATATATATATACAGTGACTCCTTCCCACACCTCACCAAGGACACTGCCAGCCTGGCATGCAGTGGGCTCTCCACCAGGCTTAGCTCCACCTCCCTTGCATGTTTCAGGATAAGTGTGGCTTGGGGGTTTCTTCCTTGGCTCTGTACACATGCCACGGGGATTCATTGAGCTCAGTGAAAACTCCTCCCAATGGTCTCAGAGGCAGGTGACAATGTGGCATATGCTGGTGGAGATGATCGTGACTCCACCCCAGGAGTGAAGGCCTGAGCTGTGGTTGGACCTGGGTCTCTAGGTCGTAGATGGCACTCTAACCCTGGCCTGGGATGGCTCTCTGTGGAGATGAAACACAGCAGGTGTCGTGGGCTCAACTGTGCCCCTCCCATTCATATGACATTTTAACCCTAGAAAAGGGATTGCTGCAGGTGTAATGAATTAAGAAGAGGTCAGTAGGATAGGTCCCTAACCCAATATGATTGGTGTACTCTTAAGAAGAGGAAATTGGACACACACACCCACACACACACACATAGAGAACACAAGCCCTGGGAAGACTGAAGTGATGCCACAAGCCAAGGAACTGCCAGAAGCCAGGACAGATTCTTCCCCAGGACCTGCCTTCAGAGGGAGAATGACCCTACTGACACCTTGATCTCAATTTCTGACTTCCAGAACAGTGAAACAACAAATTCCAGCTTGTGCTTTGTCATGGTAGCCCCAGCAAACTCATGCAGCAGGTTATACCCACATCACCTTGTCCTTCAGGAGTTACCATGCCAGACATCACAGCACACTGACTGGCTGGTGCTCAGTGTTCCTGGATAGAAGTGGGTGGATGGATGGATGGATGGATGGATGGATAGATGGATGAATATGAAGATGTGAATGCATGGGTGGGTGTGTGAGTAAGAAAATGAACAAATAAACGAACACATGGATGCAAGAACACACAGGGCAGCCACCAGATGCTACAAGGATTCTGCAAAATGCCTCACATGCCGACAAGTGCTCACAGATCATCCCAGCATGTGCAGCTGGCAGAGTGGCTGCATCATGTCCGTGGATTCTACAGAAATCAATGCAACCTCACCTCCAGGGAAAAATAGGCCATCATTTTCTGTAAAACTGCCAAGAACTGCCCTGATCAATGACTGCATCCATCTGTTTTACTCTTCACACCACTTATTTTTATTCCTCATGAATAACAAAGGGAGCTTAGAGGAAGATGTAGGGGTTGCTGCAGGGGGACTGGGTGCATATCCCCCAGGGAGGTGATGGGGCAGGTCCTTTCACAGAGGATGACATCTTTGCCTGACAGGTGAGATGAGCAAGGAGCAGCAAGAGGGAGGTGCCAGCCCCCAAGTGTGCCATCCTCCATGGGAGCCACCTCAGTGGCAGGTGCTGCTGGTCTCCAGCATGAGAGTGTCTGGCCACTAAGGAGAATGAGATGGAGACACCAGGGGCACAGCCCTCTGTCGTGAGCACATCCAGGCATTTGAGACTGAGCAATGATAAACCCTCCCACCATGAGTACCTGGAGGGGCGAACGTTCATCAAAGGCTCAGCTTGGAGAAGTACCCTTCCTGTGGACCTTGACACAGGCCCCAGGGGAACAGATGTCCAGTAGCCTCAGAAGGAGCAAGCAGGAGTGAGGCTTAGGAGGATGATCCTGCCCAGAACAAGGGCCCTGCCTCTCACCAGCCCTCCCAGGCCGTGGGAGCAGCCTGGCTGAGCAATTGAGTGAAATAACCCAACACAGTTGTTGCCATGCTGCCCCTAAGGCTCCAAACACTTGTGCCTCTTCCCCCATGCACAGGCCACAGGGTTTCTCCCCTCCAAACATAATAACTATTGGGGAAAAAACCTGATGGACAGTGAGAAGTCTCTGGAAGGTGATGCCAGGAAAAGCCATTGGTTAATCTACTCCTTTCTGGAGCTCCGGACTCATTTGGCTGGGCTTCTGGGGCACTCGTTGCCAATGTGGCCTCGGCTAATAAGTAATTAGAAGATAATTAACATTTGTAACATACAATGGGAAACATCTGGACCTACTGACTTATTAAAACCTAAGAACCTGATTAATCAATTGTGTAGAGAGATGGAACACAGGCTCAGGTTGGGGGATTGGCTTTGTTGGGCTCAGCCCTTCCTATTCAGCCCTGAAAAGGTGTCCTCGGGTCCCGAAGCTGGTGACACTCGAGTGTGGACTCTGTCCACCCAGGCTGCCTTGGGCCCAGCCTCCCACTGCTTTGTGCTTCCCCACGTGTCTCCAAGGATCAGAGAAGACACCTAGGCCTCTTTCCTGAAACAAAGTTCCCTGAGGTGAAGAGAAAGCCCAAGGCATGAGTGGGATGGCACCTATGTCCCCACGCAGCCCCTTCTCCTGCTTCCCCTCCTTCCCTAGAGAGAGAGAGAGAGAGAGAGAGCCCTGTGTGTGCTCCCTTGGAATACACTATGGCTTAGCCTCAAAACACTTCCTCCAGCCAGAACCATGGCTGATAAGATGTGCCGGATTCCGGACGGCACACCCCTGCTCTGGTGTGCGACAGCCTCCCTCTGACCCCTCTGCTTCTCCCCTCCATCCTCTGAGGGGCAGGGCAAGGGGAGATGTGCGGGAACACATGTACTGGATGAGCCCGAATGCACTCCCCAAATGCTTTGGTTTCCAGCCAAAACATTAGGATGTTGCTCTATCAACTAATCATCCTCCCGCAGACAGGAGGGAGCTGAAATAAAAAACCTGGCGTTTCTGTGAATGGGGAAAAGCCAATTAGGGCTGCAGTAATTCCCTCCAGTGGAGCCAGGCAGAGTGGAAATCCTCGGGCTGCTCCTTGAATGTCGCTGGAAGACGCTTCCTGGGGATTGTTCTTTGAGAAATGTAGGTCCAAACCACATCTACTATCTGTCTCCAGTGAGAAGCCTGAAGAGAGATACTCAGGGATGCAAATGAGAGAGGCCCCCCTCTGGGGTCCTCTCCTCAGCCCAGGCCCAGGCGGGGCCACCTCTATGCTCTGCTTCTCCGGCAGCATGAGGGGCCAGTCTCCGGGTTCTGGTGGGGACTGATCCTCTGGGCTTTGGTATCCCAAAGCCAAAGTAATTGGTCCAGGGGCAGGCATGTGACGTGAGCAGACCCTGTGAGAGGCCTACCCAGGACTTTCCTCCCTCAGGCTCAGGGAAGAAGCCTCTCCTGTCCCTGGAAGAGGCTGAAGGAACAGATCCACCCAGCAGGGAGGCAGAGGTGGGGCTCCGGGCTGGTGGAGAACACTCCCCCCACACCCCCCAGTTCCTTGGACCAGCTCAATTTCATGAGCCAGTGGGTTCCTTGTTTTTGCATAAGGCTGTGTGGGCTGCATTCCTGCTGTTCTCAAGCACATGCAACAAGTGTTGATACCCCTATTCCGGCCTCATGGTTCATGGGAGAGGTGCAGGCACTCAGCTGGAGGGTTGTGTTCAGAAAAAAATAATAATAATGGGGCGCCTGGGTGGCTCAGCTGGTTAAATGTCTGTCTTCGGCTCAGGTCATGCTCCCAGGGTCCTGGGATCCAGCCCCACATTGAGCTCCCTGCTCAGCGGGCAGTCTGCTTCTCCCTCTCCCTCTGCTGCTCCCCACTGGCTCATGCTCTCTCTCTGATTCTCTCTCTCTCTCTCTCTCTCTCTCTCTCTCTCTCTATCAAATAAATAAATCTTGGAACACCTGGGTGTCTCAGTGGTTGAGCATCTGCCTTGGGCTCAGGATGTGATCCTAGGGTCCTGGGATCGAGTCCCATATCGGGCTCCCCACAAGGAGCTGCTTCTCCCTCTGCCTTTGTTTCTGCCTCTCTCTGTGTGTCTCTCGTGAATAAATAAATAAAATCTTTTTTAAAAAGAAAAAATAAAAGAAAACAGATCTGAGAAATGATATTTAGCAAGTTAACATGACCACATTAGCAGGAGGGTAGATTGGGTCCACTTAGGAAAACAAACCACTTCAAGTGTTTTTGAAACCACGCTGCCCTCACTGGCATGCATCCCGTGAATGTTTTAAGCAGAGATCCATTTGCAGGCAACCTGTCTCGACCTAACGTCCCCATTATAGTGGGTTTCCTGCAGATTCCTGTTTTCAGTGGACTGTGTCCTGGCTTCCCAATAAAGCAGGTGGAATAAGAGCTTTTCTGGGGGAAGTAGAGATCCCCATGGTGGGGAGAGAAGGTGTTGGGTGCAGAATCTCAGCCAGCCAGCATAGCCAGTCACAGGACTCAGGGAGCAAGGGAAGACTCCTTCACTGTGGGGGGCCGGGACCACCGCACCCCAGACCTAGAATCCTGCCTGACATGAAGAGAAATGAGCCGACACCTGCTGGGCAAGAGCCATCCGGGCAGGAGAGCCCACCATGTCCTGAGCCCTGGGCTCTGCCCATTCCCCTTGCAGTTCTCATAAACACCAGGGAAGTATGCAGCCCACCCCCCATCACCCATACAAACAGGGATCCTATGGCTCACTGCTGGCAGGGGGCAGGTCTGGATTTGAACTCGGGTCTACCTGGCTTTCAAAACTCCATTCCCTCTACCACCTGCTCTGAGTCATTGCTAGGTCATGACCCCCACTCCCAAGCCCCCTCGTGGGGGTCCACCCTTCACGGTCAATCAAAATGCAGCAGCAGGGCACCCCCACCCCTGCCCAGGGCCACCTCACCATGGCAAGGCAGACTGTCAACGATGATCTTGGGAGGTGGGGAAGGAAACTGGCCAGGAGAGATAACTCAGTCACTTAGGACTGCGAACTTACTAGGCAACCAATTTGCAGAGTCTGTTCTTAACCTGCGCCATCGGCAAGGTCTACGCAGGCAATTTGGGTCTATCAACCTTTAAATTATAGAGGGCCATATCCCTCCGTCAGGCCTGCCGCAGAGCCGAGACGGAGCAGCTCCGGAGTGAGTGACAGCTCCAATAAATGCATTCCTGCCAGGAAAATGGCATTACCACGCGGAGGTGCTTGGGAAAGTATTGAACTTCAGGAAGAAATAAAATAAAAATAAAATGGCTCAGGTGCTCTCAAGTGCTTCGTCATTATTGCCAGATGCAGTGGGGAGAAAAGGAGGCCCATTATCAAATAAATATCTCACTGTCCTTGGCAGAGAACGGTACTGCATCACGGCTCGTGAGCAGCTGGCCATAGAGCAGCGTCTGGCTCAAGTGGAGAGTCTTTGCCCGGTGAGGAAAGCCCGCAGGGGCATCCAGGCAGCTTTCTGTTCACAGTTGGGGAAACTGAGGCTAAAGCCACGCAGCAGGTCAGGTCCGTGGACTACAGGTGTCCAAATGTGGAAGCATGGGACAGCACCCCAAGCAAGGCAGGTGAAAGACAGGTTCCCCAGTGTCCTCTGAATTGGGACATATCAAGAGCCTGCTCCCGGGCCTGGGTTAGGGACCCGAACGGCTGCTGTGTAGCCTGTGTGGGCCATGCCCATGCCCCCGAGGAGTGAGGAAGAGCAGCTGAAAACCAGAGCAGCCACCAGACACCCCCAGCCTGCTTCTTGCTTCCTCTCATTGCTAATGTTCAGAAGCCTCCAGTGATGGTTTCTGACCCTGAGGTGCAGCGGTCTGTCCTTCTGGTCTAACTGCTCCTCTGCTTCCCCCACACCCCCCTGCTATGCCCAGCCCTGTGCCTTTGCCTCTCCTAGCCAATGAGAACCATCTGAGGCCCTCATCCTGCACTTTCTCTCTGTACCAGGGCTTTGGGAGGACCACAGGCTAGCTCGGCAGGAGCAGGCTTGCTCTCCGCGCTCACTGCCGCATCCCCAGACCCAACACGGTACCTGTCATGTAGCAGGTGCTTAGTGAACCTGTCAAGTGCATGCACCGGGGCAGAGATCTAACAACAGACCAGACTCTGAATCAAACAAGAGAGTGGTTCCTATATCCTCACCTTTGGGATGTTCTTACCTTCCCTGTGGAATGACGATCAGGTGACTGGACCTCCATGCGGCCAGCAGGTCAGCACCTGGGCTCTGAGACGCTACCGTCCCCCGCAGCTGGCTTGTCCTACCACACTCCCAGAGGAGGTCCCCTCTAAGTGTGTACCTCTCGCACCTCAAAATTTAGAGTAGAACCGAGGAAGGGCCAGGTGCAGGAGGGCTGAGCTGGACCCAAGCATGTCCCCAAAGTCATACTTTGGGGTCACTTTACTTCCTGAGTCCCGTGTCTTCAGACACAACACTGCAGGAATCAAGTGGGGCAGGGGGAGAACACAGCTACAGGCACTTGGACCCTATGCGCAGGGGGCTGATCGGTGCATTATCATCAGTCCCTGATACTCCAACAGCTCATCCAGCCCCCTGAGTGGTCCCGATCCTCCCTTTCCGAGCATCTGTGCAAAGGGTTCCGATTCCAAAAGCACACTTCTTGCACACGGCCTCTTGTTTGACTCCCTCCGTGAATTTACCTCCTCGCCCTCATCATGCACTGTTTCTCTCCGTGATGTTTTACAAGTGCCTTTCAGAGTTAAACAACTGGAAATGATACCCGTCGCCTCGGCAGTGAGTGCCCACATCGATGCAACAGCGAACGTCTAAGACGAACCATAGCCTTCTCGGGTCAGGAAAGCTTCTGAAAAAGCGTTTTTAACTCATTTCCCTAATGCTGGGTTGGCTATCATCCACGTGCACACTACCCGTGGCAGCAAGATCACAGCTCAAAGTCACGAGAAGAGCACGTAACATGAGGAACAGTCCTGTTGATCTGTCTCCAGTGAGAGGGCCTCTGGCCTGCAAGAGGCAGGCGGGGGACAGGGCAGGGGAGAGGTGGGCACTGGGTTCTGGTGGCCATTACCAGGTGCACGTGAGCCCAGCTGGTGACCACACAGCTGCCCCTAGATGCCTGGTTCCCTGCAGTCGCCTGCACAGTGAGCGCTTCGGGAAAGTGGGTGCGTCTGGAGACCGCCACTCTAGGACCTAGAACACTGAAGGTCAGACTGACCTTGACCTGCTGGGCTACCCTGGAGGCCAGGGTGACAGTCTGGGTCTGTGAGACTCCTCTCACTAGCCCCTGCCCACTTCTCTCCAGGAACCCACGGTCCACAACCCCCAGTCCCTGTGGGAAACATGTTCTCCCAGATCACCCAGATTGACCCTCATCCTCAGGACTCCTGGCAGCACCTGGCTTCAGACTGACCACGGAATGGTGAGGCCCAGGGGCAGGGGTCACCGGGGCTGGTCCCTGCAGGTTCTTCGCCAGACAGTCTCTCTGGCAATGTGTTCCAAGGGTACGCAGGATCTGTTTTCATCGGGTATGGTCAGACACACAGACATGAAAGTGACTGCCGTGAAGGAAGAAACTTGGTATGCTCACAGATTCCAGAGCACGGGGCACGCCACACGGGGAAGCACCAGGGTCAGCCAGGAGGCAGGAGGCAGAGGGTGTGTGAGCCAAAGACTTTACTGGGGTTTCTATGGGAAGGAGCAGAGAAAGCAGGCTTCACGCTGGCTAGTTGGAATAATTTCAGGGTGTTATGGGACATAGATGCTGCCTTTGGTTATCCGTACCTGCCCCTCTGGTGATTGGGGCAGATCTCATCAAGAGAGTGCTTGGGGGTTGGGGCTCTGGATTGGATGCTCTGCATTTGGAAGGCACCCTCCCTTGAGACAGTTGTTTACTATCTCTGGGAATTGGATTACCCTGGCAGGGCAGTTGTCTAGTGCCAAGGCCCCAGCTCCCAAAGCATCACAATACAGAAAATAAAAAGATGTGGTCAAAATCAGACCCAGAAGGTCCTAGGACGACCAATGACCTCTACAAAGGCTTTTGTGCAAGAATTGTCCCCATTTCCCAGGCAAACACCAGGCTTGGCCAGCAGATTCTGGCTGAGTCTCAGTATGTGTTCACCACCTAGGCCCAGACACCTTTGAGCAGTGCACAACCAGCACAACAGTTCAGAGGCCCTGGAAGGCCCTGCCTTGCCTCCCAAGCCAAGGCCAGTCCAGCCATCCCTGGGGGACAAATGGCTCTACTGCTCTGAAAGTGTCCACAGGGACAGAGCACTCCTGACCAGCCTGTATCCTATTGGCTCATGCTCTGGATACAAGTCTAAAACTTCCAAGCAAGGCAAAGCTATGCTTCAGAACTCTTGGGGGTAAACATCCTGTTCCTAAAATATCAGCAGGGGTGAAACCATCAGAGAGGAACAAGTGGTCTCTGGAGAGAAGTCTGCTCAGGGGGCACCTGGGTGGCTCAGTGGTTGAGTGTCTGCCTTCAGCTCAGGTCATAATCCTGGGGTCCTGGGATCGAGTCCCATATCAAGTTCCCTGCAGGGAGCCTGCTTCTCCCTCTGCCTCTGTCTCGGACTCTCTCTGTGTCTCTCATGAATAAGTAAATAAACTCTTAACAAAAACAGAAGTATCTGCTCAGAGTCCCACCCATCCCTCCACAGCAGTGCCCGACTGGGGGGCTCCTGCAGGTGAATCCCATCTTTGAGCCTCTTTCCACAGACAAGGGGGACACTTTCCTGGAAAAAGGAACAGCTCCCCTTCAGAAAGTAAAGAATGAAGCTTCTCCCTCTCATTTCCTCAGAAAAGACCGAAAGGAAGATCTCCCCTGAGCGTAGCTGTGTGCAGTGTGGCTCAATGGTCAGGGTTGTAGGTTCTGCTTTTGCAGAGACATTTTTTTTTCCCCAGCAAAAGAATATAATGAGGTGATGTCCTAACCTCAGGATGGAGCATGTTTGTGAAAGGCAATTTCAAGGCAGAAAGGTCAGCCCAAAGGAGAACTTTGTTTCTAAAACCGGATCCTGCAGAGGAGCAGCCACCAGGCAGGGAGCTTGGGTGTCAGTCCCTGGATTCCAGCAGGGCTGGGAGCCGGTTGGGGTTCAGTCAGGACGTGTAAATGGGACCTCTGGATTTCATTTAGTTCTGCTCTTTTTCAGACCGATGTTGCTAAAAGTCATATCCAACTGTGGTCACCCAGAGGCCAGTTCAAAGGAGCCCCTACCCACCCACCTGACCCCCAGCCTTGGGGGAGACTCAGAGTAGTCTCTGTAACAAACCACGTGTTCAGACACAAATTTTAGAAACATAAAAAGGGGGACTCCTGGGTAGCTCAGTGGTTAAGCATCTGCCTTTGGCTCAGGGTGTGATCCTGGGGTCCTGGGATCGAGTCCCACATTGAGCTTCCCATGGGGAGCCTGCTTCTCCCTCTGCCTATGTCTCTGCCTCTCTCTCTGTATCTCTCATGAATAAATAAGTAAATCTTAAAAAAAAGAAAAGAAAAGAAAAAAAAGAAAGAAAGAAAGAAAGAAAGAAAGAAAGAAAGAAAAAGAAAGAGAAAGAAAGAAAGAGAAAAAGAAAGAAAGAAAGAAAGAAAGAAAGAAAGAAAGAAAGAAAGAAAGAAAGAAAGAAGGAAAGAAAGAAAGAAAGAAAGAGAAAGGAAAGAAACATAAAAAGACTAAGTGGCCAGAGACACTTAGAAGTGAACAGGTCCCTGGATGTCTTCCATCCTACGGCAGTTTCTGGGAAGGGGCAGACCCAGAGCGAGGCAAGGGTCCTCCACGGTCACCGAGTGATGGAGACGCAGGGCTGCATCCCCCGTCACCACGGGGACCGCCAGAAGGAACTGTCATCACCAAAGGAGCCCACATACTTCTGAAGCACCTGGATCCCACCTTTGAAATCCTGTGTTTCAAGTCACCCAAACGAATCCACTGAGACTACCCTGGTGGCTCCCACTGTCCCAAGCTGCCCCGGCCAAGAACTAATTCCATGATAGTTCCCATTAACTGCACAGCTGACCAGCTCTTTGAGTGGAAGGAAAGTGGCCAAGTCAAGGCCCCCCCGCATCTGTGCTGTGGTGACTTGGAAGGAACCAAGAGCTCCAAGGAGCCTTGTGTGTTGTGGGGGTTGAGCGTGCCGAGCAGCCTGGCCGCTAGGAAGATAAAGTCTCTGCCAGAGGCCCCACTGATGCTGTGGCTGTCGCCCTGTCCCCAGAACCTTCCATTGGGCACTGTGGGAGAACTCCAATCTGGGTTCAAACGAGAACAAAAAAGCACACTGGCCCTAGAGCCCTGGCCCCAAGTGAGAGCTGGCACCACCAGACGCCCCTGTGGGCTTCGCAGTGGCTTGGGTGACAGGTGGAAGGGACGCTGCTGGGTGGCCTCGAGTTAACGCTGTGTTGGGGCCCAAACCCCACTGATGGCTCCACGTAGCCATAAGCCAGGAGAAGCTGAAGTGTGCCTGGAAGCCCAGCTCTTCTGTTTGAGACATTAAGAAACCGGGCGGGGGAGCAGGAAGCCAGCCTTGGTGTCCCCCAGGAAATCAAGTCACAGCTTGAGGGCACTCCGTGGCCCTGAGTCAGCTGAGCCCGGGGTAATTCAGACAACCCCGAGCTCCGGCAGGCTCAGTCCACTGCCCAGAGAGCTACAGCTGCCCTCCCCAAGGAGGACGAGGGAGAGGCCATTTCTCTTGGCAGGACATTCAGCAGCACCTCCTCCTTCAGGAAGTCCACCCTGATTTACCTCCTCCATGAGATAGGGGCCCCACTAGAGCCCTCAGAGCACTTGGACACACCGCCCAACATCGACACTCATAACATACCCGGTGTCTGTCTTAATCCCATTTGGAGCAAGATGGGTACAAAAGCTAATGTCCCAGTGAACTGTAATTGTCTGGGCGCAGACCGTGTTTGTCACTGCATGCCCAGAGCTTGGCGAGGTGCCTGCCCATTGTTACAGCTGAAATAATAAATGTCACAGATCTAATAATAACGATAATAGCCAACACGGACTGCGGGCTCCAGGCCAGCACGTGCAGACTCTTTCCCCACCTGAGCCCCAAGAGGCCACTCTTCTACCCGCAGGTGGCAGGCGATGGACCACTTAAATGGGTTAAATCACTCATCCAAAGTCACGTCGACACTCAGAGACCGAGACTATCAGCTCCCAGCACGGCAGTGAGCTCAGCCCTAGGCGGGGGGGGGGGGGGGGGGGGGTGGGGGTGGGGGGTGGGGGTGGGGGTGGGGGTGAGGGGGGGGTGAGGGGGGGGGGGTGGGGGGGGGTGAGGGGGGGGTGAGGGGGGGGTGAGGGGGGGGTGGTGAGGGACGGGGCATCTCGTCCATGCACCCCTGCAGGAGGCGAACACAAGTTCTGGGGTCAGGAGATCCCAGCCTGGCACCAGAGAGGTCACACCCACCCGGGGCTTCTGGGTTTGCTGTTCTCAGAAGGGCCTAGGGCTGAGCAGACATGAGGGGAATCCCAGCGCTCTCCTGGGGAGCCCTGGAAACCCCCCTGCGCCTGGGGGTGGAGGGAGGGGCCAGAGTCCAGCCCCAGGGGTCAGAGGAGCTGGTGGTGGGCGGAGCTGGGGGGCCTGGGAAATCAGCCAGGCTGTGCTCTGGAGGGAAGACAAACCTGGAGGCCCCGCATGCCAGCCGCCCCCATCTGTGCCTGTACTTTGCACCAGCAGGCTTCCAGAAGCATCTGACCGTGGTGCAGACAAATTGTTCCCGGCCCAGGATGTTTGGATGGACTGATGGAGTTTCATTAAGGGTCTTTAAACAATTAATGCCAGCGAAACCACTGAAATCACGATGATTAAATCTAAATTAAATGCCACTTTGAAATTTCACTTTCGGGTGTAGATCAGCTACAGGAGATTCTCCTGGATCGGACTGAAGAGGTGTTTAACACGAGCAGAGATCGGAATGGAGGGCGGCTGGACGGGGACAGGGACAATGATGGACACAGGGTTGGAGGGGACGTGCTTGTCCAACGGGTCTGGGTCTCCCCAGGTTTGTTCTGCGTATACGCCACGGTCCATATGGTTCCTTCTCCCTCTCTTTTGGTAACAGCTCTCTGGCCACCCTGCCCCCGTCCTGGACTGTGAGGGTGGCTTGTCAACGTGTGGCTCAGACCTGGCCTGGCAGAGAACTGCATTTCTCTGGCCATGGTGATTGGTCCCATGATGCACACATGATCCCAGCTGAGCCCACAGACCCCACAGGACGTTTGCAGGGCCTGCTGGGAGGAAGGCTGGGATGAAAGCAAGACTGGAGCAGTAGCAGCCACCGTGCCACCACGAGGCACACCAAGGAGAAGATGGAGAACGAGCAGGAAAAGCAGGAAAGGGAGAAGGTGGCCCCATAGGGTCTCTGTGTGAGCCCCTGAATGAAGACCTCTTTTCCACAAGGTGGTGGGTTTTTTGTCACTAGCAACTGACAAAGATGTCCCAACCAGGACTGTGCTGATAGAAACCATTCCCTCGCCCTAGCAGCAAGAGCTAACGAGTAGTCTCAAGTACTTTTAAAGGAGTTTTACAGCAGTTTGCTCTGACATGTATTTTGCTGTATTTCACTGCCCTCCTTGAGACGCAAACAGACTGTAGGCAGCAGGGCCAGCCGGATGCTGGGATCCCGCCCAAGTCCAGCTTTGCCAGAGAGGAATGTCAAGTGCAAGAGCTGACTGGGCTCTCGGACTTGCTTGTCTTCACTTGCGTGGACCAGGGTCAGGACCAGGGCGAGGCAAGGGAGGCATTTGCACAGCCTGCTAGTGAGCTCCCCTCTTTAAAGCTCGTGCTCTGAGCCTCTCGCTGAACTAACCCAGGCTCAACCCTGGTATGGATGATACCATGGTCCTCACCACCCCCAAGACCAGCCACAGGCCACAAGTGGGTCCTAGAGACTATTATCCCGAACTTCAGCCCATGCACTGCCAGCCCCAGGCAGCCCCCCCTCCTCCTGAGGCTTTGCTTTTCTGGCCTATGCAATGACCAACATAATGAGGGGAAACCCCTGGAGCCAGGCCAGCCCTGAGTTCTATGATTCTCTGAGTACTTCCAACTGGTTCCAGGGACCTCCACACGCCTCCTGCTGCTCAGCCCACTAGAGCCCCAGCCCTCCTCGCCAGTCAGGGAAACTGGACCACAGCCGCCCCAGAGGCCCAGGGCTGGCCAGCTGTTTTCACTCCCCTGTGACCTCAGCAAGGTGGAACCAGCTTTCCACCCAGTGGCTCCTGGGGATGCCCATACCCAGGAAGAAACTCTGAAACAGGGGCAGATCATTCCTGGCCCCGAACAAAATGAACATTCAATCTGAGGCACAGGGGACACTCAGCTCGAAGTCTCTCCAGGCTGATGAGGGGGGTTGTGGCTTCCCATCTGAGCTCAGGGTCACACAGCTGTCCCCCTCTGTTCCCGGAGTTGAGCCCCTGGGCCCTGCCTGGCACCACAGCAAGCCACCTCCCACCACAGGGGCTCCGTGAGCACAGCAGATGCCCCAGGTTCCCGAGGAAACAGACACCTGACTCAGAGTGGGGGGTGGCGTCCGTCTGCAGGCTCAGCTCCTAATGGTGAGGGAGGCACCCAGCTTCCAGGGGCAGGGGGACCCCCACCCACTCCTCCCTTGGCCAGCCACCTCCAGCTCTGCGCCTAGAGCAGGGCCTGGCGTGGAAAAGGGAGAAGGAACAGGAGACTCCAAGGGAGAAGCCCAAGCAGTTTCCCCAGGTCTCTCCCACCGCTGCTGCCTGCCCAGGTCATCAGCGCCCCCCACCCAGTTCCGTCCACATCAACATTGCCCCACGCTGCAAAGCCTTCACTGGGAGTCTGCTCCATACCCACAGCTGTCCCGGAGCGCAGGGTCCAGGTCCTGAGGTCCCACAGCCACCCCATCCGGGGCCCAGCTCTGCCTCAGCCGGGAAGGGCAGGGGGAGCAGTTACTTCTCTGGCCCCAGCCTCTGCCTCCCCCCACGGAAGTTGGCAATAGGGTCCTCAGCTTATCCGAGCGTTGTGATCACACATGCACGGCACTTAGCAGGAGGCCTGGGACAGAGAAGTCATCGGGGACTTCAGGGGTGTGAAGGTCTCTGCGAGGGGTCGTGACTTCGGCCTCACGCAGCTCACGGGTGGTAAGAAGGCGGCACCGCCCGGGAGGATCATCTGGAAGCCGAGCCATGAGCCCCGTCAGTATCACGAAACAGGGAGGGGAGACTGAGCCGGGGCTAGGGAGGGTGCTCTGAGGCGGCTTGGTGCACAGATGGGAACTGGGGTGACACGGCCCTGGAGGGAGACAGAGAAGTCCCAAGGTGGGGTGAGTGAGGATGGCACATGGGGGGGGCAGTGGCTAGAGTAGCCAGAGGCAGGATGGGGAGATATTCTGACCCCTCCCCGCCGGTTCCTGCTCTAGAAGGACATGGGCTCCCAGAGCTGGGACTTGCTGAGAGTCCAGGAGACTCCGGAGGGGGGTGGGGGGCCCCAGGGGGCTGCAGGGAGATGGGGCAGCAGAAGCAGCAGAAGGCAAAGTGCTGAAGGGGTCCTGAGCTCATCCATCACCAAATAGCAGCCTCAGGTGAACAGGAAGGTGAGCGTGGGCTGCAGGTGGCCAGCCCCAGGCCGGTCACCCCCAATACTCATGCTGTCACCTGTTTCCCCTGAGCATTCTGGACATTTCGGGGAGGGGAGGAATGCACAGGACACTGTGGGATGTTTAGCAGCATCTCCTGCCTCTGCCCCCCACACACCACCCACCTCACAACCACAATGTCTCCGGACACTGACAGGGGTCCCTGGCGGGGAGCAAAATCACTCTGGGTAGGGAACCGCTGGATTCGTGAGAGGAAATGCTGAAGGCCTCTTTCCAAAGGAGGCTAAAGAAAAATAAAGAATGCTCTGTCATTCCTCCAACAAATATTTTTTAAACAACTTTATTGCACTGGGTGCTGGGGACAGCCGGGGTTCACAGGCGAACAACACCCCATTTGTCTGCAGTAGAGGGGCACTCAGGTGTGCCTAGACACTTACTTCTTTGACTCTTGCTCTGAACCCTCTATCCTCTTGAATACGAAGTGTGAGCTGCAGGAACGGGCACGTCACCAGCATCTTGAACTCACCCTGCAGAGGACGCTTGCCAGAGCCCACAGGGCCCGTCGGGTGGGGGCCTTGGGGCCTGTCCCCAGAGCGTCCCTTGAGAGGGGCAGAGGGAGGGACGGCAAGGGAAGACACGTGCCGAGTAAGGACCCTGTGCTATTAGGTAAAACCTGAAAATGGAGCCTTAGGATTTCATTTACAATCGGAGTAGCGTTTTTTCTCTCCTATCTCTAATTCTTCATTAACAGCTAGAAATGTAGATTGTGCTACATAAATGCTGAACTAAAGCAGAAAGAACACATCTCTCGGACTGGCAGTCATCAATGCCACCCTGACGATGGGGAAGCGTATGGGCTGGGCCCCCACCCCCGACGACCATGGGACAGCACCTGGAGCAGGGGGTCCTGGTGGACAGGGGCTGGAGAGACGTGCCGACCACAGGTCAGCGGCAGGATGCACGACAGGGCCACAGCCCGATGGGCTGTCCCGGGTCTGCAGTCCTGTGCTCCCTCCCAGCTCACCTGCGGTCACACAGGAGAGAAGCAAGCAGCAGGCCAGGACTCAGTCCACGCCAGGTCTACACCACGCCAGGCTGTGGTCAGGGGGCCACTGGAGTCAGACTGAACTGCTAGGGTGGAAAGGGGTGGGGATGCTCATTAGACACTAGGCTCCTGGGCTGCACCGCTGAGCTGGAGAGTCACGACTCTAGAGGGGGCCCTGGGGGCTGCCCTCCGAGGAGTGCCCCCAGCTCAGCTCAGAAGCATTCCCTGTCCTGCTGTGTGCACAAGCCGCGGACACCTGGGTTTGGGGGCAGAGGTCCTGCTGCCAGGGCTCTGCCCCCATCCCAGCCCTGCAGCGGGCAATGGAGCCGCACCTCTGCTGTGAGAGCCAGAACCCCAGCCTGGGACTCCGAGGTGCTGGCTGCACAGGGCCCCGCCGCCCGGCTCCAGCCCTCCTGGTAGCAAGGACAGAGGGGGCTTTGTTTTACTCTATTATCTGCTGGATCCCCCTGCCCAGAAGAGTACCCAGCACATTAGGAGGTGCTCAAAAATTATTGGAGAAAGGGAAGGGAAAGAGAGAGAGACAGAGAAAGAGGAAGGAAGGAGAGACAGGGAGTCACAGTGGGGTGCTCCTGAGGATGGAGACTAGGGCTCTTCAGCCAAATCCCAGAGCCCTAGAAAGTGCCACCCTGAAGCCACTCAGTCTTGCCAGGCCCACTGGACAGACTCCCCAGAGCCCTCGGAGCCTGGCGCCAGGCTGCCCGTGGTGGACACCCAGGAAATCAGTGAGGAGGTGACTGGAGGAACCGGTGGACGTGGCACTCTGCAGCATGAGTGACAGCTTGCAGGTACAGGGCTCCAGATGATGCACCAGCCGGAGACAGCCACCGGCCCCGGGACTGCCCACGTCACTGCCCAAAAGGATGCACGCACAGAGTGCCCAGCACACGCGGGCTGTTAGTAAACCCTTGGTGAGGAAGGAAACAGGCTCTGAGGACCAAGGTATCTTGTCCGGGAACCAGCCCGGAGGAGGTGGGGGAGGCAGGACAATGCTACAAGCTCTCCTGGCTCCCCATGGGACTGAGGACGCCCACGCACCCCTCCAGCACCCAGCCACTCTGGCCACCCCAACCCGGGGAGGGCCTCGTGCTGCAGAATGAAAGCACCCTCCAGGAGCCGTGTCTAGGCGGGCTGCCGGCTGCAGAGGCCACATTCTGCCCCAGCATCGTGGCCGTCACACAACCTTAGGAAGCTTTGCTGCTGGCGTCAAAGGCCGGCCACGTCCACTCCCTGCACACAGGGCCGCACCCCACACGGTGCGCATGCTGAATAATTAAAGGGAGAACAAAGTTCCCAGGCAGAGAGCTGTGGGACCTTCTGCGGGAGGATACAGCCCCTGCCCCCCCCCCACCTCCTCAGCCCCAAGCCAGAGTAGCCCGGCACTGCCAGTGAGCACAGACAGCACCCCAGTGTGTCTCCCAGGACACCACCCGGTTTGCCGAAAACGTGTTTATCTAGGAGTTGAGTTTCCACTGGAAGGCTTTCCGATGGGTTTGGTTCAGGGTTTTAGAAGATATTTTTTGAAAAAGCAAACTGCCAGACTCCTTCCTGCCTCTGTCCTTGCAGAGAGGTGGGGACCGTGCTGGCTCTGTCTGCCGTGCTGTCCTCCAGCTGGGGAGGGGGTTTCCAGGACCCTTGTGTGCTTTGGCCACCAGCCTGCAAAACTGGGTCCCAGAGCCATTCTCATGCCCAGGGCGGCATCCGGCACCCTCCCCAGAAATCTACAGGCTCCTGCAACTCCCTGTGGTTCGCATCCTCGGTCTCCCATCAGCTCCAAGTGCTGACTTCCCCGGACCTCTTCATTCCGCTGCCCCCACTTCTCCTCTGGTCTCTGGGATGGAGCTTTGATCCTCAACCCCCACCAGGCCCCACACACCAGGCATCTTCATCTCTGCCTAGGGCTCTCACACCTGGAGGGGATGCGTGGAGTCAGCTGAAGGAGAGTGTCGAAGGTCCTTTGGTGGCTCGCACACTTCCCAAAGGCTGGGCTTTCTGGAGGATTCTCCTGGGTAACAGCAATGAGAAGCCCCCACCAGTGAAATGGGATGGAGAGAGTCTCCAAAACAAAGTAGGACTCTGTACTTTAGCTTTGGAGATATAAGTAGCACCTGCCGTCAGGCCGCTCCCCTGCAGAACCTGAACCTGCGTCTCTGCTTAAGGAGAACCCCAGATGGCACATATCACCCTCCAGAGAGCTAGTGAGGCCCTGGGTCAGCTCTGGCTGTGGAGGCCCCCGGAAGCCCCCAGAGATGTCGCTCTGCCTCTGGGTGTGCACCGCCCAGGCTTCAGCTCCCGGCAGGCTGGAGTGTCCCAGGCAGATGCTGGGGGTCAGTGGCCGGCCCCCAAACTCCCCGGGGCACTGTGAGGACTCCTAGCTCTCAGGTCCCTCCCAGGCCTCTAGGAAGGACCCCAGTCGTGTCAGGTCAGAGAAGTAATACCTGTGGGCTCGAGGGCACATGAGTGGGCAGGTGTGACTCAGTACTGAGGAGGTGGCCAGGCATCCTCCCACTAGCCATGCAGCCCTGCCGGTGCTCCCTCCCTCCCTCCCACTCGGTGTCCTGCCAGGGAGAGACCCTCCTGAAGGGAGACTGTCTCTGACACCCAGCTGACCTCCAGGAGAGCAGCCACCGCCCTAACAGCCAGGTCTCTGTCACACCTGACCACTCCCCTGCTGGCACCCACCCTCCTCCTTTAAGGAGTAACTGGCTTCCCGTCTCCTGCTCCTTCACAGCCCAGCAGCATCTCCTCTGTTTCTATCAACCTCGTGGCTGAAGGCCTTTGCGTGATCTGGCTCTTTCCACAGGCTGAAGCAATTTACCTGAATAATTTAGCGTGGCACAAAGGCAGAGGGAAATTTGGAATCCTCCTCCGAACCTCTGCCACTTAGCAGCATTCCCGGAGTCCCCAGCATTAGCCAGGCTGGGGGCAGAGGCGGCGGGGTGGGAGGGGGAATGATCTCCCTGGAGCCCACCCCCCACTTCCCACTGGTCTCCGGTGGCTTCATTCTAAAGCAAAGGTAATGTTGGAAATTAATTCAAATGTGCTGTCAAAACAGTTATGTAAGCAGCTTTCTTTTAAAGACCTGGACCAGAGACGCAACCTGGCTACGGCTTACATAAGCTGGGGGATAATGAGCTGCTGGGATGGACGGCCCTGTGATGACATCCAGGCCCTCGGTGGAGCTGTCGGGAGGCAGAGCCAGAGCAGGGCCGCGTGGGGCCCCCCCAGGTCTCGCCGCCCACCCACAGACTCAGAGACCAGGAAGAGGCAGGCGTGAGCTGCAGGCTGCAGAGGAGACGGCCAGGGGTCTCCAGGCTCCACGAGCCACTCTGCCCTCCACCTGCCCCCCATCTCCAGCCCCTGCACTACTCATAAACCTGCTCTTCCCCCGGAGAGAACTTCCCGCAGCAGTTTCACCCTCTATAGGAACGTCCTTCCCAGCACTTTGCATCCTCGCCCCCGATTTCTTCCAGGTAGGGCTAACCTGAACTCCTCACCGTCTTATTCATCACTTTCAGTGCAGAGAAAAGCAAATGACCACTACCCATAGGATCCACCTGCCTGCCAATCGAAGAAATGGAAATTAAAATAAGATTCCTCCTCACCTTTCAAATTGATCAGATTTTTAAAAATATATTCCAATGATGCTACTCCAGGCAGTGAGGACAGAGTAAGACAGGCACTCTCCATCACTGAGGACGGGCATGTAAATTGGCATAACCATCTGGAAAACAATCTGTCACTTTGTATCTATCAACCAGCCTGGGCCAGGGTATGCTACAGAAAAAACAACAACAGAAGTAATGGTTTATAACAAAGTTTTGATTCTTTCTCCTGCCACATGTCCAGAGCAGTTTAGTTGTCAAGCTGGAGGAAAGAGTGGTCTGCACGTTGTCCTGTTTCTCGCTCCAGGACCCATGCTGATCAGGCAGGAAACACCTAGAATGTTATTGGCATCTGTGATGGAGGGAAAGGAATGTGGCAAAATAGGAACCACCTCTCAACCTCTGCCCAGCGGTGACACACATCACTTCTGCTCATATTTCATTGGCCAAAGCAAGCACATGCTTTGACTTCTAGCAAAACTATTTGACGATGGATGGATGGATATAAAGATGCATAGTTTAGGGATGGATGGATGGAAGGATGGATGGATGGATGGATGGATGGCTACACAGATGCGTGGATAGATGAATAATACATAGATGTACAGTAGGGGGAGGGAGGAGGGATGCAGGGATGAGAGGTGAATGAAAGAGTAATAACAAAAACAAGAGTGAGAACAGAACTAAAGGCAAATCCATAAATGGAAAGATGGACCAGAGAGAAGGGATCCAATCTTTTAATGGATAGATGCTGTGAGGGAGAAGATTAGCTTTTAAAAGAAACCCAGGTGTGCCCCCAAGGTATACATTTGAGGCATTTGGGGCACTTGGATCTTCATTTTGTAACGTTAATTTCAGAGAAGGACTAAAAGACATCCGGGGAGGGCATCATGGGCCAGGACGGGAAGGGCTGCTCTGGCCTCTTCCATCCACCCCCCACCCCACCCCGCCCACTGCCGCCCTGGCCTCATGAGAGGCAGGGAAATGTCTTGGAGCTGAATGCCCCGGAGGAAAAGAAAGAGTTTAGTAGCATCTAGCCAGTTTGGAGATAACCGTACGGATGCCCCAGCCACCCCCATTGAGCCCTGAGCACTCTGGGGCAGCCCCCATGCCCCCCTACACACGTGTTTAGCCCCCAGGTATCTGGAGAGCCAAAGGGCAGACTTGGAAAGGGACTTTACTCCCCTCAGCTGGCTTCTAGACAATAAGAACACAAATGAACAATCTGGGTATTTCACATCAACTAACCAGCTTGTGTCACAGGAGAAAAAGACATGAGGCCACCAGGTGGGGGACGGTGGGCAGTTCTGAAGTTCTATCAAGGCCTTTCCTGAAGTTCATCTGTTTACTTGTTCGGCAAACAGACACTGTATGGGTCTCCCTGCCCAACTCTGTGAGGACCTGGGGATATTTAGTGAAGATGGGAAGATTCAAACTCGTTGGAAGGATAGGGAAATTGGTGGCAACAATCCAGTGTGACACAACCGTGGGAGGGACGCTGCAGGGGAGCTCGAGAGGCTCTGCTGCCTTGGGTGAGTAGGACAGAGATAGTGATCCAGTCTGTCCCGGACAGACAGACCTGAGACGGGAAACTAGGATGACCATAGGCGGCCGGGGGACGTGGTTGAGTCTCCCATTTACAAAGACAGAGGGGGCGTGTTCATTTCCCAATAGGAAATGAACTAGACACAGAGCAGACACCTGTCAGGGACACGCCCACCTGTCACCAGCCCTGCTGGAGGCTCAGGGGTGATAGTTCTAAAACAAAGCAAGGAAGGCCTGGGATTCCATCCACCATCCACGGTGAGGGTGGTGGTGCCAGCAGGGACCCCAAAAGACTCCAGGGATGCTAAGACATTTCTATGGGGTGCTCCACCAGACAGAGATTCAGAAGATCCCTAACGGTGGGAAATCAGTGTCTTGGGAACCAGTTCCCAACCAGGTTTCTCACCCGGACCATCCACCCCAAAAATGATGTGAGTGACTATTTTCTCAATCATCCCAAAAAGCTGGAATGATTCTCTATGCAGAGGAGAGAAGCTATCGGGAATTTGGTCCACATCCCCGTCCTGCCTGTCAAACCCCTGACTCAGTGAATCCCTGGTTCATTCAGAAAACCAGCCTCACTGTTTTCAAAGTCAACAGGCACCATGAAGAAGCTTACGGCAAATTTCCCGGAGTTTAAGAGAAAATATCCCACGAGCACTGGTCTTTGAAACAGACAGCCATGGGTCAGAAGCCTCACAGGGGGGTTAGCACATGGGTCTGCAGGTGAGGCACGGAGCACACATAAGGTGCCCAAAGAGGGAGCCCAGAAGCCACCACAGTGCGTTTCTGCCCCCGGGGGCACCCTCCTCCTCCTCCTCGGGACCCAAGCAGCACCCAGCACATCAGGAAGTAGGCTGCAGCCTGGGAGGAACACAGCCCGCCCAGTGGGGCAACTACCCTGCCTGGACTGAGGAGCCGAGGCGGGAATAAAGGTCTTCCGAGAGAGACTCCAGCTGCTTCCCGACCCCACTTCCTCCCACGTTGCCGCAGCCTGAGGCCCAGCCTCCTGCTCAGCACATTCTTCCCTCCGCGTCCAGAGTGGGCAGGCGGGGACGGGCATATCGGATCCCTCCATGAGATCTGCTTTCTCGACAGTCAGGGAGAAGCTCTCTCACCCACCCCCCTCCATGCACGGAGACATCTGGGTGGGAGGTGTTTCCACCCCAGGGAGGGAGGCTCCCACAAGACAGGCAGAGCTGAGGCCTGGGACCCTCAGAGCCCCATGCTCATTGGAGCCCCAGATCCAGGTGTGCAGGGAGCTAGACAAGCCAGGGCTCCCATTCCCTGGGCCGTGTGTGTGTGTGTGTGTGTGTGTGTGTCTATGTCTTGTCTGTGTGTGCATACACATTCTTTCTTTTTCTCCCTTCATTTATTTTATTTTGCACAAACCGCTTAGATGCTCTCCACTGAAAGAGTCCCAGCCAATCCACAAATGAAGCGGACAGCCTCTTTTCCAGGAACCTCCAGTGCCGAAGGGTAAGACCGACACTGAATGCATCTGGAATTCAGAGAACCCAGAGGTCAGCTCAGGCCTCTCAGCTCTGCTTCCAGCTCGGTGCCTCCCTGGACCTCCATCAGCCCGGGCCTGAGCGGAGTTCAGAATTCTGTCTCTGTCTGAGATCCAGCTCCACTGACCAGCTCAAGACACAGAGAGAGAGACAGAGACACACGAGCAGACATGCACTCACACGTGTGATGCTCCAGCCTCGGGCAGGATGACTTCATCCCGGCAGCCTGGCTGGACAGGGGCTTTGAGGCCACGCTTGCAGGGAACACGTAGAAACCCACGATTTTCTCCCACGCTGGCCTCAGGAGCTCTGGGGCCAAGCTTTTCCCGGGCTGCCAGGAAGCTCGTGGGAAGAAGGGTCTTCGGCCTCCTTCCATCCTCCACCTGCCAGCCCCGGGCCCCACAGGGGGTGAGCTCTGATAACAGCCAGACACATGAGCGGAGACCCACACAAAGACTCACGCACATGTGTACATTCCAGGGAAGAAGTAAAATCCCCACTCCCGTTGCCATGGCAACTCAACTTGGAGCGGTGGCAGGAGCTTTAATTGGAAGTGCTTATTTGGCTGAAACCCCAGGAATAATCAACAGGAGATTAGGGACATTAAGAACCAGCAGGAGCCACAGAGCGTCTTGGAGGAGTCAACAACGGGAAGGATGGTCCCTCTGAACCCACCCCCCCACAGGAACGGTAAGTGTCGTTGCCATCTGCTGAGTGATGCTCCCACACCAGGCTGTGCCAAGCCCTCGCACACATTATTTCCTTGACCCCTCCAGCAACCCTTCAATCACTTTCCCATTTTACAGATGGAGACACTGAGGCTCAACGAGGTTAAGAAGGCGGCCCACCTGCACCCAGGTTTAGAGCCAGCCAGAATGACTCCAAAGGCCACCAGCTCTCAAGTGCAGTGTGGGCCTCATGGCTCCCCAAAGCCACCAGTGTAGGGCCCCAGAGCCTCCAGCCCTTGCAGGGCAGCTGGTACGCCAGGGCACCCCAGGTGCTAAAGCCCACAGCTCAGCTGGCCTGAGGGGCTGGCCGGGTTGGCCTCCCCACACCTACCAACGCTTGCATCCAGGCTGCTGCCGCGACTGCCTGCCCTGGCTGTCCTGTCCAGCTCGGCTCCGGGCCACCAGCGTCCACCCTCCAGCCCTTGGGCCTGGTGACCCCTGGTGGCAGCCTTGGGGCACTGCATGGAGCCGCGGGCTGCCTCCCACACCCCGAAGAGGGAAGGTCCGGAGCCGGCGAGAGGAGCAGCCTAGCCAGCACCCAGCACCTCTGGCTGCGGGCAGGAGTGACGAGAGAAGCAGGTGGGAGGGGCCGGCGAGCGCCCAGGCGTTCTCTGCCACCACCCCCCGTGGGGAGGCTGAGGCCCACGGGCAGGAGCACACAGGCCCCGCCATGACGACCAGCACCAGAACGGTACTTTCACCCAAACATTTATCCACCTGGCAATTTAAATTACTTTTTTAAAGCGAGTGGCATTTACTCAGTTGGCATCTTATTGAATTTCCCCTTCCTGAACTACTCAAATATGCAAGTCACTGTTATTGCAAATAGGAGGATTCATGGTTCAAACAGTGAGGGAGCAGCGTGCAGAGCAGCCAGCGTCCCTCTGGAAGCCACAACAGGGAAGGCCGTGAGTCCATCAGGGAGCTAGGGGTGGGGGAGCTGGTGCGGGGCCAGAGGCCCACACCCTGTCTCCCAGGACCCAGGCCCCTGCTGCAGGGAGCTGGGAGCTCTGGTCTCCTGTAAGGCTCCGGGAGCACAGCAGGGTCACCCCAGCACAAGCCCTGGGGAGACCAGAGATACTGTGGGTTCCCGCCCCTGAGCTAGATGGACGGAACCAGAGCCACTCCCACCCCTGCAGGCCTGCCTTCAGCGGAGGTGGCGGGTGGTGGGGGTGGGCAGCACTCAGTCACCCAGACAGGTGGGTGGGACCATGGGCTTCCTTGGCCCCTTGTCACATCCCTAACAGAGAAGTCAGGAAGGGCTGACCGGTCTCCTCCCACGGGCTGTGTGTAACCCAGAGGGCAGCAGAGCCCGTGGGGAAAGGGCAAATAGCTCTAAGGCTCAGACCTCCCAGCGGCCTGAGAAGTCCCAAGGCAGAGCCTCCTCTCCAGGGAGGACCCGCGCTCCAGGAGACCAATGGAGGGAGGCGGTGAGGGGGGAGGCGGAGGGAAGGAAACAGACCTAGGAATCAGAGCAGCCCGGGCTGGCACCTGGCCCTGCAGTCTGCTAACTGTGACTTTGGCCATGTCACCTCCCTCCAACCTTCCATTTCCCCATCCACTAACCAGGATCGACAGCGGCTCCTCCTCACGGACCCCGAAGCTCTGCTCACGTGCAGCATGTGGCACAGTGCCCACATGGGGCCTCTGAGCAGTCCCTCCTGCTGCTCGGGGTCCCTGGGCAGCCCCTCCTCCAGGTTCCTCCGGACTCCTTCCTCCCCTCAAGGGTAAATCTCCTTCCCCACCCAGGGGCTGGCCTGGCCTCGGCCCCACCCAGCACACCTGCTTGGCTTCTGCGCTGGCTGTGTGATCCCCGGCACTCCTGCTGGCCCCCCAGGCTTTGGACTCCTTCCTCTGGACCCAGGGACATACTCTTCATCCTGAGGGATCCTGGGGCTCTGGAGTGGGTCTGGATGAAAGAGGACAGTCTCCCAAGGTCAGAGGGAGCCAGCTAGAGAGCGCAGGTGGGTGGGAGGTCCTTGAAAAGATCCGCTGTGGGCTCCGGGGCTGCACAATGGGACAGTACGCAGGCAGGATGGAGGCCCCTACGGCAGGCACCACCACGCTAGCTGCTGAATCCTTTGGAAGCCTGTTACAAACCTTCAAAGGAGTGCAGACCTAGGAAAGTGGGAGGGGTCTGGCCACAGCTCGCTTGAGTCCCTGATGGGCGGCCCTGGAGCACTGTGCAGGCGGCAGGGGCTGTCAGCAGGTGCCCCACAGCTGGCCCCCAGGGGCTGGGTCAGAGGGAGCTCTCCTGCCAGGAGAACACCCCAGAAAAAGGCAGTGACTAGTCCTCCCCAGCAGAAACCCCAAAGCTCGGACACAAAGTCTCCAAAGTAGGCTGCTGGGTCCCCCAGAACACCAGAAAGTCTCCACCGCCATGGAGACCACGAGCTCAGAGTCCAGATCCAAAGGGTTGGCCCCCAAGGGGGGAGCCTGGCCGGCTCCAGAACGGCAGTCAGATGCGCAGCATCCGAGGCATCTGCCTGCTGCGAGCCAGGCTGGTCCACCAGTTCCCAGGGTTCATGGTCATCAGCCACCGACACTCAGGCTCCCGCTGTGCCCCCCAAACCTAACAAGAGCCATAATCGTAGAGATAATAACTGCCATTTACTGAGTGTCGGTAACATCCCTGGGACTTAGCACCATGGCACCTCATCCTCCACTAAATCTAGGTGAGCTGAGGAGTCTGAGTATGATGATTACTATTATTATGCTTGGCCCCACCTAACAGAGGAGACGCTGGGAGCCGCAGCAATTTGAGTTTGAAGCAGCTGCACCCCGAAGTAAACCCAGCTCCCCCCAGGCCTCTGACTTCTGCCAGGGAGCGGGGCCCCGGTGCACCCACCCCTCCATCTGGGTCCCTCCAGGAGGGAAGGGGGCACCAGCAGGAATAGGAAGCTGCCACAGAGCCCCCCTTGGGACTGGACCCAAGGAGGACCCCGCAGGCCCTCCTGCCACCTGAGTCCCTCCTGCAGCCTCAGATTCCCGCCAGGCCTGGAGCAGACTCCAGGGACAGCAGGAGACACAAATGGGACCGAGGCCTCACCTGCACCTGGATGAGGAGACCAGCCAGAGCTACGAGGTCCCCTCAGGCGCAGCGTGCAGCAGCCAGGCACGTACAGCGCTCCCTGAGGGTGCGTGGAGCACCCGCTGGATGTCAAGTGTGTGCGTCAGAAGGAGCAGTGAACAGCCGAGGGCAGATCCCTGCCTTCCTGGGGCCTGTGGCCCGGCACACAGGTAAGGAGGGGAGGCAGTGAGCAGTTCCACAGGGGATTGGGGCTGCTTTTCAGCACACGACAGAGAAAGTGAAAAGGAGGCAGAGAGACAGAGACAGAGACAGAGAGAGGGAGAGAAGGGGAGACACTCAGGGTAACGAGTGCCCTGGAGGTGACCACAGAGTGCATCTCACCTGAGCACCCACCACCACTGTGCCTCCACCCCCGCCGGCTGCTGAGCTTTGCTTGGGCCTGATGCTGGGCGCAGCCCTTTGCTTTCTGGGGTGTGGCTGCACCCCCAGGTCCAGGTTAAATTCCCCTTAAGACACAGAGCCCAGATCATACAACTCTGCACATTCCAGATTCTTCCTCCAGCCCGGACGCTGCACCTGGAGGGTCCCACTCAGCAACGCCTTCCCCCACAGCACTGCAGCCAGCCCAGCAGAGGTCCACTTGGGCCATAAGTGGGCCTGATGTGCCTCGGACGCCACCCTCTGCTTGGCTGTCCACCTGCCTGAGTGGACAGACAGGCCTCCCCCGACCCCAGATACCCAAGGGCACCTCTTCCCAAATAGCCCTGCCAGTCGGCTGGGCCCAGACAAGAATCTAGACTGTTCCAAACGGCTCCGAAGCCCCCCTGCGTGGTGACTAAGACTGAGCTTCCCTTTTTCTCAAAGACAAAGGAGGCTTCGGAGTGACAGGGTTCAGGACGTGCCCCCTTAAAACATAGGGCCTTAGCATATTGAGTATTTGAACTGAAGGAACTAGAGAATGGTAGAGGCAGGAAGGACTCTCTGGCCTGTTCTGGAAGCAAGACTGTCACTGACCCTCCTGGGACAGGTGCCCTCCTCACTTGGGGAGAAAAGGAGCATCCTTACCTGTGAGAGAAGGGGTAGAGGGACGAGCTGACCCTGCCAGATCCCCCAGGTCACCACCCTGAGCTCACACACTTCTTCCCAATGGCTTTCCACCACTCACCACTCTTCATCAAACCTACCACAGACACTCAGGTTTGACCGTTTCCTTGGCTCTTCATTTCCTTACGAAGGCTCCTGTGTCCCATAAAACATATTAAATAAATTTGCATGTTTCTCTCTTCTTTTGTTGCAGAGCCCCAGCAGAGAGCTAGCAGAGAAGCAGGAAAGGGGCTTCTTCCCAGATGCAATCCCATGTGTGGCTGCAGGAAGGGAGCAGGTGGGCAGCCCTCTAACGTCCCCGACTCTAGCTCCTGCTGAGAAGGATGGCTGCTCCAGCCCCCCGGGGACCGCTCCCCCCTGGGATCTAAGCCAGGGCACCATGGTTACCTTGCTGGAGGAGGAAGGTGTCAGTGACACCCTCAAACTTCCTGACCACCAGCCCACCCACACAGCTAGGCGGGGAGGGCCGGGCTCTTCCCAGCTGGAGGCCCACCCAGGGGACCCCAGGGCTCGCACTGCCCTGCAGAGGCTGGGTACCAACCACCTGCGAGCAGCCGCGGTTAGGGTTGAGGGCTGGGCAGGCAACTTGTTTTCAACTCTGAGCCCCTAACTCTGAAAACTCTCAGCTTCTCCAGTTCTCCATATCAGGGGCCCTGGGCAGCCACGTCTTTGGCAGCAGTTGAGGAGCTCAACACCTCCCCTGCATGAGAGCACAGGGGCCTCTGCCCCTGAGGCCCACATCCAGGGCAAGGAGACTGGCTTGGGCCCTTTCTTCTGGGAAGGCGATTCTTCCCCAGTGGTATTCCATCCATCCACCCATCCACCCATCCATCCACCCATCCACCCACCCATGCACCCATCCATCCACCCATCTACCCATCCATCCACCCATCCACCCATCCACCATCCATCCATCCAACATCTCCTGAGCTGTTGGGTGGGCTTGCTTCACAGTTGCTAGAACTCCAGTTCCAGAAAAGCACAACTAATCCTCCTGCTGTTCTCCAAGTCGGAGACTGGGGGAATCAGGGACTAAAGGGTGCACCCAAAGTAGTTTTGCCTTAGGGAAGAGCAACCCCACCTTTCTTCTGCCACAACCCCAGCCCCTGAGCTGGGAGGGGGACATGGGCATCCCCTGGGGTGGCAGCAGGCCACCCAAGTCAACCGTGAGCCCTGACTCCTGAGGTTGACTCTGCGCAGGGCTGAGCTCCCCCACCCCACCCCATAGGAGCCCATGGAAGCTCCACCTGCCCCTGGAGGCTGGGAAGCAAACAAGAGAGTTCCCCCTCCCCATGTGACCCACAAGGTGGCTGTGGGCTCCCGGGCCTCATCACGGACTCCCCTCGAGGTGCCTACCCTGCGTCGGTCCAGTCCAGCTGCTATAACAAGAAAACCATAAGCTAGGAGGCTTATAAATAGCAGAAGTTTCTTCCCCATGGTTCTGGAGATTGGAAGCCCAAGCTCAAGGCGCCAGCAGATCCAGCCTCTGGTGAGGTCCTGCCTCCTGGTTCAGAGCCAGCCCTTCTTGCCGTGTCCTCGGTGGTGGAAAGTGTGAGGGTGCCCCGTGGAGTCCCCTTTATAAGGGCACAGAACCCAATCTGAGGGCTCCACCCTCATGATGGATCAGCTCCCAAAGGCCCCTCCTCCTAACACCATCACACTGGGGGTTAGGATTCAACATATACATTTTGGGAGGAGGAGGCATTCACATCTTGGCCCATCCCCCACCCCCGTCTGGGTCTCCTGATACCAGGGCCCCAAGAAAGCGGAGGCTCCCCCCTCAGAATGGGTCAGCCCAGAACCAAGATCCCGGGCTCCTTGACAAGTGGCTGTGCTGTTCCCAAGGGGGCCCAGGGTGGTTAGGAGTGAGGCTTGCCTGGGTCACTGTGTGCTGCAAGGACACAGAAGACAATGATGCTGAAAATACAGTCCCCCCAAGACCCAACAGCCAGATCTGGTGAGGTGAGACCCCCCCAAGATTCAGCATCTGGATCTGGTCGGCATCAGGTACGGTGCTGGGCACTTTGCTAACATCTTCTCATCTGGCCTCAAAACAACTCCATGAAGCAAGTACTTCCATTAGCCTTACTTCACAGATTGGGGAAAGGGCTCGGAGAGGTTCGATAAGTTTTCCAGAGTCACACAATAGGTAAGCAGCAAAGCTGGGATTTGAACCCAGGCCTTGTGATGCCACATCTTGTGTTCATTTCTCTGCTTCTGAGGACCTGCTTTTTGCCTGTGGCTTCTGGCTCCCAATCCTCTTTACTCTGAGAAGAGCCCCTTCTTCTGTCTTTAGAACAGAAGTAGCAGTTAGCACAAAGGCCTCCTTTGACAGAACTTGACAGAATCTCCTGTACAAGCATCATTTAGAAAGCAGGTTTGCCCCAAAAATGCTTGCCATATTTTCCCTGCCAGAGACAAGAGCTCCGTCCAGAAAGACAATGTTATGGAGTGAATTGCGTGTCCCCGACCCCACCCCAAAAGTGTTGAGATCCTAACCTGAATGCCTGGGAAGATGATCTTTTTTGGAGACAGAGTCTCTGCAGAGGGTTAAGGTGAATTCATGAGCATGAGTCCCAATCGAACATGACTGGTGTCCTTATAAAGAGGGAAAATTCTGGTATAGAGACACATGGGGGAGAGCCTCGGAGCAGATTCTTCACAGCCCCCGGAAGGAACCCACCCTGCTGCCATATTAATCTCAGACTTCTCCAGAACTGGGGTACAAAATATCTGCTGTTTAAGCCATGCGGTCTGTGGTGCTTGTTACAGCAATCCTAGCAAACTAACACCAATGACCAGATCAGGGTTTCTGGAACTGGCCAAATGCAGTAGAAACTCTGACAAATAGAATAACCAGCCACCCACCCAGATGTCCTCTGAAGATGCCACTGCCCCCAGCCTTCATTCTGGGAGGGGAGCCCGAGCTGAATGAAAAGAATCCTGAAAACTTGTCTCAGCCCTGGACCCATAACACTTAAAACTTTAGGCAGGAATGCCATCTCACCTCCTGCCTCAGGGTGATCCCCAGGACAGCAGAGGCTGAGGACCGGCACAGTGGGAGGCAGACGTTCCCATGGGCATCTACATCAACCCAGGCTGGGAAGAAATTTTTCAAAATCAGAGCAAGTTGAGAAGCTTCAAGCACAGGCACTTACCGGGGTCACAGAACTGTTTATCTGGAATTATTCTAAATAAAGCCTCAGATTCGGTGTGTGTCACTCCTACAGTGGCAACAAGTTTCTGTTATTAAGAAAGAAAGCTCTCAGAGCTGAAGGAGCATGAATATTTGCAAATTCTGTGCAAATTCCACTTTTCTTTCCCCACAAATCAGCTCCTTAAAGAGCCTTTTGGGTAGAACAAGCATTCCAATTAGAAATACTTGTTCACCGCCTCCATTCCAGGGACAAGAGCTCCCCCCTTTGTCACCTGCTGGCCACATGCACAGAAACACCTGCTGGCCTGAGCCCAGACCCCACCACTGTTGGCATGAGGCCACGAGACTAGGGGCCCCGTCTCCTCCCCAGGCCCTGAGTATCCTCCCTGAGGCAGGGGAGGTACAAAAGCAAATCTGGACCCTATGGGCCACACGGCTGGTAGACCAGATGGCTCACTGATAGCAAAGTGCTGGAGGAAAGACCCAAGTGGGGGCACCACGGTGTAGTCCCGGAGGAAGCAGGCAGCAGTGTCAGAAACTAAGGGTAGAAATCAAGGGACCGGCTTAGCACAAGAGGTTGACTTAGAATACAGCTTGCTTCCTGGAGATGAATTAACTCAGAGCCCCATGCTGACATCCCCAGCCCAGCACCAGGGCACCGGGCACTCAGGAAATGTCGGTTCTATCTACAGTCTGATCCCTCCGTGCCTCGGGTCCTCTGGGTCTGAATCAGAAAGTGACATCCACCCCTCTGGCACTAACACAGCAGCTGTCTGAATACAGATGGCCATGTCCCTTGTCCCCAGGGATGACATCTTTGATCTGCTGCCAGGACAGCCTGCACTCAGGGCCCTGAAAGATACCCAGACACAGTGAAGAGAAATTAAGGGTTTGGATAAAAGCTCAAATCAGACTAATGGAAAAGAATAGCTAAAGTGGTTGCAAAGTTCCTGTTAAGATTAAATATGGCATTTAACCACACACCAACCCCTGAGGTAGGAACTACCAGTTCTCTCATTTTGCAATCCAAGAAAGCAAAGCAAAAGGAATGGACTCACTTTCCCCAGTTCGTGGTAAAGCAGCCAGGAGGCAAACCCAGGCCTCTGGCTCAGAGTCCTGCCCACCCCTATCCTGACACGCTGTTCTGGTCCTGAGCCCTGACCTGCCCCTGGAGACCCTGTCCCGGCAACCTCCCCCGGCGGGGCAGTTGTTTGGTGAAGCTACACCGTGGGGCGCTTGAAACGACCCCGAGGGACCTCTGGCCTCATCCCCTCCCCAGTTCACAGGGGAATCGACTGGGGCCCAGAGAGAGAAAGGATTGAGCAAATGCTGACTCCTGGAATGTTCGCCATCCCTGCTTTGCCGAGCAAGACTACACAGATGAGCTTATAAGAAACCCCACTTCTGACCTGAGGCCTTGGGGATACACAAGCCCCTGAGAAGCAGCCCAGCTTGCTCGGGGTCTCAGGGGTGACAAGCCGGTGGGGCACAGCCTCAGGGAGGATGAGGGGCAGACGAGCCCTGTTTGGGACTGAACCCTGTCCCAGAACAGGACCACAGCCCAAAGCCCCTGCTTGCTTGTCCAGAGGCCACACCTGCCGCTCCACCGAGAAAGGTGTGGGTCTGCTGGAGAAGTGACTTAGCGGAACAGTAAACGTCGCCCTGGTGGGAATTGTGGTGCCACAACGTTCTGTGAGCCACAGGCTCTCACAGAACATTTCTCTTCTCATTCATAAAGCTCTCCTGTCCCCGGACACTTCAGTCTGACATACCGACTGACCCCTGAAAGCACGTTGGGCCCAGGAGATGTCAAGGAGCAGGTGAGAAGGGCCAAACATCCAAACACCCCACCTCACCCCCAAGAACCTTGCACTCACAGGGCTCCGGTACCCAGTTCCACCTGTGGAGAAACTGACTGTGCAGCGCAGAGCAGTTGCTGGGGGCCCCTGCCCGAGGTGGCCACCCCAAACCCAACGCATCTGTGGAGTTTCCTGCTGGAGCTTTAAAGTTCAGGCCCATTCTGCCTTCCACCCCTCATATAGCTACACTTTTCAACACAAAAGTAATGCTGTGCCCTAAACCTTGCAGAAAATTGATGCTGGAGCTGCCTCTTATTCCAGTGGATGGGGCTGCAGAGCAAGACTCTGGACCCCTCCTGCCCGGCACGTGTCACGTCAGTGGTGCAAGGGGGCTCGGTGTGCGGGTGCCTCAACTCAGGTCTTGGCTCTGCTACTTTCTTGGCTGTGTGACTTTGAGGAAATTAGGTCACCTCTCCCTGCCTCAGTTTTCCTGTCTGTAAAATAGTGAGCAATAATGGTGCCTACTTCACTGAGAATTGGGGAAGCTAAACCCTCTAACGCAGGACGTGCTCAGAACAGGGCTGGGCCCTGGAAGCACCCAGCGGTGGTTGTTACTAGAATGGTCAACATCCCCTGCAGGAGGAAGTGGGGATGGCTGGGAATGGGGACTCAGGCGGCCTCTTTGCAGCACTCATGAGGCCATCTGGGTCCCAGCAGACAAACCAGAAGAGGGGGACACAGGCGAGCCCCTGGTCCTGCTGCCCTGCTCCTGAAGGCCCAAGCAGGTGCAGGTGGGGTGATGGGGGCAACCCGGGTGCCCACGTTGGGTCACCAGGGGTTCCCTCCCCTCCCACTTCCTAGGCAGGACTTTCTGAAACTGGAATTTCACACAGAAAGAGGAGCTTTTAATGAGAGTGGCTGCAAACCTCTCCCCGTTCACGGCAAGAGAGTGCGCACTCATCAGAGCCGCGTGCCTGAGCTGTCTCCCCCTCAAGCACGCTTCAAGGACCAGACTTAAGGAGATTTCGAGGCATCGTGTTGTGTGCAGCCACTCGTCAAGGGTACAGCGCACTGTGCACTCTGAGCCAGCGGAAGTGGGCTTCCCCCGAAGTTCTAAACTCAAAGAAGCACCTGCAAAGGTGACATCCAGGGAGAGGCAGGGGTGACAGAGAGGAGCTCTGCAAATCAGGCCTGCTGCTCAGAGGCCCCGGCAGGCCCCCACAGACTTCAGAAACTTGAGGGTGCCAGCCCCTCCCAAGTGCCAAACCTCCCTCTCCTGACCCCAAAACCAGGCACACAGAGGTGGTGGGCAAGGGGCCCACATGCAGGTGGCTGTGACAGGCTCCAAACGCAGGCTACAGGAGGGCAGGCATGTCGGGTACCTGAGGCTTCGTCCCTCCTCCCACCCCTCCTTCGCTGAGAGAGCTGAGACGCCCCTGTGGTGGCTTTCCGTGGCTGCCATACACAGTGCAGACTTCGTGGTTTCACGCGAACTCGTTTTCTCGCAGCTCTGTCGTTCAGAAGCCTGGTGTCACTGGGCTCAAGCCACGGCGTGGGCAGGGCTGCCGCTCTGGGGGAGCTGCCCTTCCAGCCTCCAGAGGCCGTCCACGGCCCTCGCTCGTGGCCCCTGTCTCCAACTCCAGGGCCAGCACCCATGCCCCCTCGGACCCCACTTCTGTTGTCATCACCTATCTCCCTGCCTCCCTGCCTCCCTCATCCATTTACAAGGACGCTGTGATCACTTCGGGTCCACCAGCATGAAGCAGGCTCCTCTCCCCGTAGTGAGGTCAGCTCACGAGCAGCCTCGATTCCGTCTGCAACAAGAGTTGCATGGCCATGGAGCCCACCACAGTCCCAGGTTCTGGGGGTTCGGGCCTAAATGTCTCTGAAGTCAGGATTCTGCGGGCCCATGTGGCCACGGCACAGATGACAACGACAACGACAATAGCAAGCACTTATGCAGTGCTTACTGTGTGCCGGGAACCGCGCTCCATGCTCCCGTCGCAGTGCCATTCCTTAAGACCTCCCGCACAGGAGGTGCACCGGTGTCCCCTTCCTATAGGTGATGGAGCCAAGGCGCTGGGAGGCTCAGGGATGACAGTCCCCAGTACCACCTCGGAGCCCAGGCCCGACCCAGGACACCGAGTCCCAGTAGACGAGGAACACGGCGAAGGGGCTGGAGGCTGTGGAGCTGGAGGCAGAACTCTGAGCACACGCTCACCCCACGGAGGAAACTCTGCGGCCCGGGAGCAGGGGTGGGCGCCCTGCAGAGCACCTGCCCGGCATGAGGGGCCCGCGGAACCTGCGCAGCCCAGAAAGACAGACTCTCCTCCGGCACTTGGGCAGCGCGAAGGTGGGAGCTGAGAAGTCTTCGAGGAAGCCGGTTATCATCTCCGCCGCCTCCCCCGCGGCCCCCGAGCCCCCGCAGAGGCGAGAACACAGCGCGTCGCGGTGGCACCTCAGAGGCGGCTCATCCCAACACTTGTCACAGCTCCGGGCCAACTGTTAAAATAACTTTTTGGTTGTTATTACAAAGTAATAGATGTTTATTGTAGAAATTTTAGAAAATGCAGACAAGCCAAAAGAAGGGAATAAAAATTACCCCAAATCCCCAAACTGCAAATGCACCACTTGACATGTTTTTCTACATCCTTCCAGTAACGCTCCCCAGCATTCACTTCTATGTTTTTCTAAAATGAGCTCTCTAAAAATGGGCTCACACTTTCCTTCCTGTTTGGCAAAGTGCCTTTTCTCCTGACTGTACCATGACTATGTGGGGGAGAAAGCGCTCTCCTCTTCTCCTGCCCTCCCCTCAGTTCCTCCCCGAGAAAGGGGGGCTGGCAGGGCACAACCCACATGAGTGGCCGTGAGGTAGAGATCCCCGCACAAGGATGCATGCACACAGGCACACACATGGTGCATATATGCATACATGTACCTGCGCATGCACATGTGCGTGCGTGCCCATAGGTACATGTATGGGCACATGCACATGCACCTGTACATGCATGCACACATACACATATATGTGCATATATCCACATGCATGCACACACACACACCCTCCTCTCCCCGCACCAGGAAATCTCTTGCTCCGAGCTGCTCTTGGGCTCACTGACCATGGGGCTCTGCCCTCGTGTCCTCCCATGGCCACATCCATGCTCTCTGCAGTCTCAAGGTGGGCAGATCCAATCCTGAGAGAGGAAATGAGGCTTACTGCAGCCTTGAGCCCAAGTCCTGCTTCCAGGGCACTCTCTGGAAAACCCAGCACAGTGGTCACGGGCCTGCACACAACCAAGACCCCCTGCCTGCCCATCTGTTCCTGCTCACTGAGCACCCACCCACCATTGGGCTCCTGGCTCCCCTGGCCAAATACCAGCTAAGGGTCCCACTACCTTCCTCCAATGCCATCTTTGCCACCATGCTTTCCTATGACATCATCGTGAGAAACGGCAGGGCATCCAGGGTCTGAGTCCTGTAGCCATCCCCTGCTAGAGGACAGAGAGAGGGTCCCCAGTTAGCACACATGATACTGTGATCAACACCACACCCACCCCTGGGTGTTTCCTGAGTGGAACTGCAGTAGAGGCAGGGCCCATGTGCAGCACCTGAGTGGGTGTGACTCAGGTGGCGCCACTGCAGCCAGAGGTTGGGAAGTTGGGGGCACCCCAGTGGTCAGGGCAGATGATGTTGGCCCCTGGGGCCTGGGAAGGAAAGCACTCCTGGAATCTTCTTTTAGGTGCAAGGGAGCCACTGAAAAATTCTAAAAGCATGGCTCTGGCCACTGAAGGGAGAATTTGGAGGGACTTCCTTGCCACCCCTCACTCATCCCTCTGGTCACTCCACCTTTCCACTCTCCCGTCCTTCCCTGAGTGCTCCCCCTCTGAGGATAATGCAAGCTCCCCTTACAGAGGGCCCAGCACAGGGACAGACCTGCCCAGGGAGCCCATGGTGTCCCAGACCCAGGCCTCGGCCCTGGGGGCTGCCTCCAGTGCCCCTTCTCAAGACACATTGCCACTCCCTCCCACCCCACAGAGGGCCTCCCAAGCTCTGAAGGGGTGACCGGGGCAGCAGAGCAGTTGGGAAGGAGCTGTGGGAGCAGAGGAAGTAGGCGTGGGGACCTGTGTCCTGGCAGGTGCAAAGCCTCAGCGGGGTGAGCTCAGGAACAGAGCCACTGGCTGCCCAGACTACTGGACAGTCACAGTGCCGGTGGCCCCAGTGGCTCCTCTCCTCCTGGTGGCAAGAGGGGAAGCCAGATGTTTTCTTACTCCTGGCAGTACCACGTCAGGAGGGGTCTGACCCCTTTCTCCACTTGAGAGCCCTGCCCTGGGCTCCCAGGGACCTGTCAGCGTGAGTCATACGCCTCTCACACCCTGTTAGCACATGGGTGTGTGTGTCTGTGTTAGTCTGTAATCATCAGTCTCCACATTAGAACCAAACTTTGGATTGGCGTAGAGCAGGCAGTGGGGTGGGGGTGGGGTTCCCTCCTGCTTTTGCAGGTGACTGCGCAACTGCCCAGCAACCAGACAAGAGGGCCCCTGACCTGGCCCCTAGTGGCAGGGAGCCCTATGTTTCCAAGTCCTCCTCCTGCAAATTTTCTAAGCCCTCCCCCGGTGGCCAGAAACAGGCAGGGTGCCCCAAGAATATTCCTAGGCCCGCATGAACCTCCGTTTGTTTCCTCTGGGGTGCTCTGTCCTCTGCCCAGAGCCTAGGATCACACAGATGCCCCAAGAGGCTCTGAGACTCATAGCTGTGTGGTCATCCTGGAGCCTTAGACTTGGGCCGCAGCTCCCGGTTGGGGACGGTGGGGGGTTCCTGAACTGATGGCTCCCGCTGGCCAGTGTGGTGCCTTTGTTATGAGACCCGGTCACCATGCCCATCCTAGGTGACTCACACTCATGTTGAGCTTGAGATGACTGAAGGCTGCAGGCTGCAGATGGTGCCCCTCCTGCCCTGGGGCTCGCATCCCTGTGTGGGCCTCCGTGTCAGCTCCTGCCTGGCTCCATTCTGACCCCAGGCTGGCATTCTTCATGCTGTGACCCCACCACTGGCTGCACAGCGGTCGTCCCCTCTCCATGGTCTCCATGCCACGCATGGGTCAGGCAGCCAGCTGGGTTGGGTACGCTGGTCTCCTCCAAGGCTTTTTTCCACCTTTTGAAGCACTTATTAAAAGCTCAGTGGTGTGGAATTAGACTCACTCTCACAGTCATCCTGAGCCCCTGCCACTCTCTCTCAGATACAGATATTATGAAGGCACCATGCTCATCCATCCCTGACACTGATGGAGGATGAGGTGCCTACTAAGAACTTTCTCATGAGTCAATATATCCTTGCTTGGTGCTCACTAAATACACAGACTAATGCTGAACTTGTAAAGCTATTGCATAACCTGTCTTCAAAATATCTTTTGAATTTTTTATTTTAGGATAACTGCAGATTCACATGCAGTTGTAAGAAATAATACAGAGATCCCATGTATCCTTCACCCAGCTCTCCTTGGTGGGTAGCATCCTGCAAACTTGAAGGACGATATCAAACCACGATATTGACATCGATATAGTCAAGACCGAGAAGGTTCCCTTTGCCGCCAAATCCGCCTGCCATCCTTCCTAGCCACGTCCTCTCCCATGCCCACCTCTCTTCAACATTTTGCAACCACCACAACCACCACTCTGTTCCCCATTCCTGTAATATTGTCATTATGAGAATGTTACAGAAATGGAATCATATATGTAAGCTTTGGGGATGGGCTCTCTTCACCCAGCGATATTCTGGGGACTCACCCGGGTGTTGTGTACAGCTGTACTGCTGCATACTATTCCCCTACGGGTGTGGAGGTACCACAGTCTGTGACCCATAAGCTGTGAAAGGACGTCTGGGTTGTTTCCAGGGTTGACTTGACTTGTTGATTACAAATCAAGCTGCTGTAAGTATTCCTGTGCAGATATTTGTGTGAGCATAAGTCTTCATTTCTCTGGGAGGAATGCCCAGGAGCTCAGTCACTGGGATGCATGGTAGTTGCCTGGTTCACTTTTTTGAGAAACTGCCAAATTGTTGGCCAGAGTGGCTATTCTATTTTACATTCCCACCAGCAGCATATGAGGAATCAAGTTTCTCCACAAGCTTGCCAGAATTTGGTACTGTCACCTTTTTTCTTTTTTTAGCCATTCTGGAAAATGTATAAGGGGATAGCTCATGATAATTTTAACTTACATTTCCCCAAAGAATAATCAAGCTAAACGACTTTCCATGTGCTTATTTGCCATGAACAAAATATATTTCTTCTTTTATTTAGTTCTTTATTTCATCAGAATTGTGTAGCATATAACATACAAGTCTTGCAATTGTTTTTGATTCATACCTAAATTTTTTGAGCACTTGTAAATAGTACTGTATTTTTTATTTTGGTGTCCATGTAATCATTGCTAATATACTGAAATGCAATTGATTCTTATGTGTTGAGCTTGTATCCTGCAACCTTGCTGAACTTGCTCTAGGTGTTTTCGGTGTTTTTTATAGATTCCTTGGAAAAGTTTACATAAACAATATCATATACAGAGACAGCTTTAGTTATTTTTCATTCTATATGCCTTTTAATTCCTTTTCTTACCTTATAACCCTGGCTAGCACTTCCAGCATTGAGTACAAGTGGTGAAAGGAGACATCTTAGACTGTTCCTGATCTTATGGGGAAAACATTCAATCTTCCACCATTATGCACAAACTTAGCAGTAGGTCTTTGTAGATGTTCATTATCAGGTTGAGGAAATTCCCCTCTATTCTTATTTTTCTAAGAGTTTTTAGTAATGATTAGGCATAGAATTTTGTCAAATGCTTTTTCTGTATCAATTTATATAAACACGTGACTTTTTCTTCTTTAGCACCGTGTTAACTTGGTGGATTATGTTGATTGATTTTCAAGTATTGAATTGCATTCCTGGAAATCCTTGAATATGATACAAAATTCTTTTTACATATTGCCAAAAGTTATGTGCAAATATTTTGTGAAGATTTTTTTAATCTATGTTCATGACAGAAATTTATCTATAATTTTCTCTTCTTTTAGTGTATTTGGTTTAAGCAACAGGGTAATACTAATTTTATAAAATAAATCGAGACATTTTTCTCTCCGTTTCTTTCTCTCTCTCTCTCTCTCTCTCTCTCTCTCTCCATTTCTATCTTCTGAAAAAGATTGTGTGGGATTGGTATTAATTCTTCCTTAAACTTTTGACAGAATTCTCCAGTGAAAATTTCAGGGTATAGAAATATCTCTTTTAGTTATTTTAAATTGTAATTCAATTTCCTTAATAGCTACAGTGCTATTCAAATTATCTATTTCACCTTGAGTGAGTTGTAGTAGTTTGTATGTTTGAAAGAAGTGGTCCATTTTGTCTAAGTTATCTAATATATGCATGCACAGTTGCTTGTAGTTATTCCCTTACTGCGCTGTTGATGTCTGTGGGGTCTGCAGTGATTTCTTCATTCCTCATTCTGCTTTTGAGCCCATCCACTAAGCTTTAAATTCCAGTTATTACATTTATCAGTTCTAAAATGTCCATTTGGTTCTCCTTTATATCTTCTATTCCTTTCTTGAGACTTTCTATTCCTTTGATAAGACTCTCTATTTTTACATTTGTTTAAAGAGTGCTCATAATTGCTCATGAAGCATTTTTTTAATCACAGCTGCCTTAAAATCTTTGTTAGGAAATTCTAACATCTTTGCTATCTCAGTGTTGATATTTATTATAATTTTTTTCATTTAGTTGGAGATGCTCCTGATTCTTGGTATGATGACTGTTTTTTTAATTCCCTGAAACCTGGATATTGTTGTCTTATGCTGAGACTCTGGATCTTATGTAAACCTTCTGTTTTAGATGGCTTTCTCTGGCTCCATTCCAGCAGTGGAAGTAGGAGAGGAGCTCTGCTTCATTCCTGTGAGATGGAAGTTCCCCAGTCTGCCTGTACTGACACATGACTGGGGGTGGGGGGATCTCCAGGGGTGGTCTCCCCCTTGGTCTCCACTGACATCACATTTGGAGTGACATTTGGAGACTGCCTAGTGATGGTAAAAGTCCAGACTCTTCATTGGGCCACCTGCAATACCCCTCCAGAGAGGAGACACTTCCAGGTGGGAGTAGAAGTCATCCCCATGTCCTCATGTCATCCCCACTGATTCCATAAGAAACGGGTCCTTAATACTTGCTAGCAGATGAAAGTCTTGGTTCTCTACTTGGCCTTCTCTAGCACCACTCCAGGGGGTGCTTAGGGCTGTTAAGGCATTGATCCTCAAAGCAGATGGCCTTTCCTATTGATGTTTCCGCTTGCTTCCCATCAAGTGGTCACATTGTATTTTCAGTCTTGAGTTTCGAACAATGACAGAGGGACATTCTTTATGCAAATGGAGCCCTTGCCTATCCTCCCTCCCTGTTTCAGTGTTTGAAAATAAGGGAGGTTTTGACACAAAGATCTCTTTCTAAGGAAGATTACAGCCTAAAGAGTCAGGAGAAAATAAGGCAGGAAAAAGAGTTGTTCTGTGACTGCACTGAGAAACTACACACAGTGAGTGTTATGTGAGAGCCAGACAGCACATTCTTATTCCCATTTTCCTACATATTCTGAGTAAGACTGGCATTTGTGATTATCACTAATGAAGCACATGGTCCTTTAAGAGAGTCACCGGAAGCCAGGACTCACAGACTATGCAACAGATGATGCAGGGCTGTGAGTAACGATGTAACCAGAATTAAACACATGGTATAATGGAGCTGCAGAATTGAGAAGATCTATATTGCTTCACTGCAAACAGGCTCCAAAGTGCCATGGCACTCTGAGTCATAACAGCACTGCTGCCTTCTTCTCATGGCAGGAGAGATGAGATAAGCCAAGAATGGTTCATTTAACAATAGGAAACAGGACAAGAAGTTTTCTGGACCTGCACAGGAAGAGATGGTGCCTGAATAGTGGACATATACATAAATACTTCCTTTCTACCTATTAATCTAAATCTATACCAATAAATCACTACAGCTCACATGGGCCCATGATTTTTTCTATATATTTTTAAAAACATTCTAAAATGAGCAAACATCCCATGGTTGGTTAAGTACCCTGGGATGACTTTGGATGCTGGCCAGAGCAGGGGCAGGTGTAGGAAGAGCTTTGCTGCTGGAGATTTCCAGCCCAATCCTGACTGCCAGGAAGGATGAGGTTGGTTCCCAGCCTCCTTTCCAAAGCCAGTAATGGGCCCTAAGAAAGCCAGTCAGGTCTTAGCAGAAACACCTCTTTTGCAGGGTCCTCCCTGACCCCCTACCTTATGGCAGTCCTTTTGCTAGGAAAGCATTGATCTCAATATGTTCCTAGAAGGCCAGGGACCCATTTTGGGTCTCCTGCCAGTGTCCAATAGTCCCCCAAAAGGCCTATTTCCCTTTCCCTAACCCTCAGTCTTACTGGGAAAGAGCTATAGGTCCCTTTGGGGGAGACTGGCAGAAAAACTAACAATATGAATTTCCGGCAGTGGGGTGGGGTCTTTCCTCAAGGGGACATGGCCCTCAGTTCACTCAAGGGGCTCTGGGCCTGTGAACCAACTCAAGTCTGGGGTTGATGGGAGCTGAGACTCTGTGTCTTCCTGCCCCCAGAGGACTGACCCCCAGCACCCCTCCAAGGAACAAAGGCCAAGATTCTCGCTTGCCTGGCTTCCTTGCACTGTGCCAGGAACAGATGTAGCCACACATGTAGCTGTGCAGAGAGACGACACCTTGCCCAGCTGAGGTGAGAACCCAGCAGGTCACTCCTCTTAGACCAGACAAGGATAAAAACGCCAACACAGCAGAAAAGCTGGTTCAGAAGAGGCAGCTCAGGTGGAGACTTCCTTCCTCCCCCACCCTCAATCTCAGCTTTAGGGTCCCTTGTAGGAGGATTAGGCCAGTGAGAGGCCACTTGCCGCCCCAAAATGAGAGACTTGAGGCTGGCCATGCCCACTGGGAAGGAGGAGGAGAAGGTGGCCACACCCTCAGTTCTCATGGTGTCTTGGCCTGTCCTTCTAATGTGGCCCTTCCAGAGAACAGGCTCCAGGGCAAAGCGAAGAGATGCTCCCTTCCCAAGAGGGCAAGAGGGCTGTGGGTGCTGTGCTGTGCCCACCCAAACCCTCATTCACACTGACACCCAAGCCCACTGCACTGTGCCTGTACCTGTGCCTAGCACAAGAGCCATCTGCTTAACCCAGACTTTGCTCGCTATGACCCAAGGACTCCACTCCTTTGATTTTGCTTAGTGTATCTGTTCACAGGGGAGGGGAATGTGTGATTTTCTTTTCATCAGCTCCCTCTCTTTGCACTATAAATGTGCTTTTTACAAATATCAGGTAACACAGAAAAAGGAAAAAAAGACACCAATCATTTTACCACCCTAATAAAAAACATAAAGTAATATAAGCTGCATAATAGAAAGCCTAGAACACAAAAGAAAGAAGCAAAATCCAAGGGTGAATACAGCTTAAGGCATTCCCAACTCCAGCATCCTTGCTCTCTGGCTTCCGGGCACCAAAAGGGGCTCACTTACTGCCCAGTGCCTTCACTGTGGCCCCTTACCCCTTCACACCTACCCCCAGCCCCTGGCAACCAGTAATCTGCTTTCTGCCTCCATGGATTTGCCTGTCCTAGACATTTCATATAAATGGAATCAGACAGTCTGTGGTCTTTGTGAATTGCATCATATCTGTATCTCAACACAGGTAGATGGCGTGTTCGGTTTATTTTTTTTTAATTTTTTTTTATTTATTTATGATAGTCACAGAGAGAGAGAGAGAGACAGAGACATAGGCAGAGGGAGAAGCAGGCTCCATGCACCGGGAGCCCGATGTGGGATTTGATCCCGGGTCTCCAGGATCGCGCCCTGGGCCAAAGGCAGGCGCTAAACCGCTGCGCCACCCAGGGATCCCGCGTGTTCGGTTTATAATAAGAACACCCATCCCTTGTTCTCTTTCTTAGAAAGCCTTCCATCCTTCCATGAGTGAACCCAATAGTTGGCCACATCCAGACTGCTTGGCCAACTGGAGATGTCGAGTGGGACTGGCCATCCAAAGCCAAGGCAGGTCTCTCCAAAACAGGGTTTTCACCTCAGCACTCTCAACACTCGGTGTGACAATGCTTTATGGGGCGCCATCCACGGTGAGGTGTTTCACAGCATCCCAGACCTGGTACAGTAGCAGAGTGCCCTGCAGGGAGCAGATATGGTAGCAAGAGTGCCCTGTAGGGAGCAGCGGGGTGCAGCCTTGAGGAGCCTGGGGTTTAGGCTCAGACCCAAAGGTCAGTTCAACCTCATCATCAATTTTACCTGAAGCCCCACCTTTCCAACCACATACCTGCCCAGACCCAAAAGAAAGCAGGCCAACTACAGACTTACATGTTGGGTGAGGCCCCTGCCAGCCCTGCTCGCCCGGAGTCCCTGACCTGGCCTTCACCCAGCCCAGCTCCAGAAGTCAGCCCCATCCCCTGACAGGAGAGCCAGGCCTTTCAGCACAAGTAAGTTCAATCAGTGGAAGAAACTTTCCCGGCAGTGGGACAGCTGTGACAGCTGCAAGCCAAGCCCCTCCTGGCAGTCAGCCTCTAGGTCTAGTTCCAGCCAAATGTGTTGGTTTTGTTTTTGTTTTTTTGTTTTTTTGTTTTTTCAAAAAGCAAATAAAGGGGTCAGAAGCCAACAAGGGGAACTGGAAGTTTCCTCTGGAGGGTAAGTTCCAAAGGATGAAGTTAGAGGCTCAATTAAAGAATATTTAATAAGTTAGAAAGAGATCAGAAACAGGACAAATCCAGGGTGTAAATCAAATATTAATCATCGTAAAGGCAAGGCTTACTAAGGCACAAATCAATAGCACTGGGCGGACTTGCAAACACCCGCCTCTCTAGAGAGTTTCCAGAACTCTGGAGCTAAAATGCAGGGGAGCAGGAATCCGGGGGAAGAAGACAGTCTCTTTTAGTCAGGAGCAATGAGACATCCCAGGAAAATAAGGGAACGCTGCTGGCCATCTACTGCCCCTTGGAGCGTGTCTTCCCCGAAGGTGCTGGGCCAGGGACTCTGGGCAGGAGAGGCCCCACTGCATCCTGCATTCTGCCGTGGAGCCTCCTCCTCTGTGCAGGGCATTGCCCTAGACAACGACGTGCATCATCTCAGGCTGTTATTAAATTCTCGTGCCACCAAGGAGATGGAGGCTAGGACACATAAGTCAGCAGTGGAGGCAGGATTCCAAGTGGCGGCCTTGGGTTCAAATCCCTCTCTCCTTCCAGACTCCACACTGCCTCCACCCTGCCCAGGGCAACCTGCCCACCAGGTACAGAGAATGGGCAACACATCGTTGTGCGTGGTAGAAGGCAGGGAGCCTCTCCTTGCCCACATGGACCCCATCCCAGCCCTATTCTTCAGAACTCTCCACCCACCTGTCCTTGCCCAGGGCACCCAGCCCTCACCCTCCAGGAAAACACCTGGTCATCTTCCAAGCAGCACAGCAGCAGAGGCCTGCAGGGTGCATCCACCTTCCCTCGACACTGACCGCTTCTGGGCAGCCAACCCCGCACCTGCTAGATCTGTCAGTTCTCTGGTCAGGCTGCAAGTGCTGGGACCAGCTCCCTCATCCCTTGGCTGCTGCGTTAGATTCCTAGGTCAGCCGTAACAAAGCCCCACAAACTGGGGGTGCTTAAAATAACAGAAATCTATTCTCTCACTATCTGGAAGCCAGGAGTTTAAAATCAAGGTGTGGGCAGGACCACACTCCCTCTGAATGCTGCAGGGGTGGACCCTTCCTGCCTCTTCCGGCTTCTCATAGCTCAAGGTGGTCCTCGGGGAGTGTCCATATCGCTCCAATCTCTGCTCTGTCTCCACATGGCCTTCTTCCCTCCTCCGTCTCTTTTCTTCTTTCAGGGACCCCAGTCATTAGATTAAGGTCCACTCAAACCCAGTATGTCCTTGTCTCAACTTGATGACATCTGCAAAGATTCTATTTCTAAATAAGGTCATACTGACAGGTACCAGGTTAGAACTGCAGCATATCTTTTGGGGGGACACAAGTCAACCCCTTCAGCTGGGGGAGCTCAGAAATGTGTTCTCCCATGCAGACCACAGACCAGCAGCATTTGCTTTATCTGGGAGTTGGTTAGAGGTGAGGAATTCAAGCTACTCCAGACCTGCTGGGCCAGGATCTGCACCTCACAAGCCCTCAGAGGCCCCAAGGTGCTCAACCTCAACCCCATCACCTTCCCCAGCCCTCTTGCATCCCCTTCTCTGTGACTTTCTAGGGTCTGCTTCCCCATCAATCACTCGCACTCATATCCTTGGCTCGGGGTCTGCTGTTGGACCCTACCTAAGACAGGGTCGAGGCCCAGGACTGTCTGGCCCAGAAACATTGATCCTCTGGAGAAACCATAGCTCTCGGCTGCCTGTGCTTGTCAGAACACAAACACTTGACTGTGAGCTCATCACACCCAGGCAGGCGATAGAAGGAAGAGAGGGCCAAGAGATGGGGCTCCTTCAGGGGAAGCTCCCTGTGACCCCCAGCACTAGGGAAGCCGACTGCCTTTAGAGACAGACATGGGCCTTGGGGAAAGGAGAGGACAGGTGAGGGACAAGGCTTGCATGGTCCCCCAGAGAGCAGCCCACTCCCCTCCCCCCCCCCCAGCACCTGGCTTTCCACAATCTCCTGTGACCAGCTCTGCCTCCCTGGCCCTCCCCAGACCTTACCAGGCTTAGAGGGAAGAGGCAGCATGGCTGGATGGAAGCTGAGGAAGGTGGGCTCCCCAGCCCCCACCTGGCCCTGCTGACTGACCAAGCCCACCTGGACTTTCGGGGGGCATTTTTGGAGATGAGATCACCTTCGCTAGCTGTGGCTTTGATCCCTCCTGGGCCAAGGAACAAATGTAGCAGTTTCTGATCTTCTCCAAACTGCTCAGAGTTTACCACATGGGGACAAGAATCCGGACTTTTTCCTTGCTTTCAGAACACACCTCCGGCCTCTTTTAAAGTTTCCCAAAGAACTGGCTGACCTAGGTGTTACAGGACGGTCTCTGTTCCCATCAAACAAGAAAATCGCTTCTAAAGGGGGACAAGAAACCCAAAGGCTCCGTACGGGAGGGTTTCTCCTGAGCTAACTTTGCGGTGGCCCAGCCCACTTCAGACTCTCCGACGTGCACAGAAATCGTTCCTGGAGATGCAGTGCTGCCCGGGCGCCCGAGCCTGGGCCGTGGCATGTGCACCGCGCAGAGGGGCTCTGCTCTGCAAATGCCAGGAGCAGGGGGCAGAGGCCTCGGGCACAGCCAAGGCCGCCTCCCGACGGCCAGGACGAGTCCGATCCAGCGGACACCCGAAGGTCCCTGCAGGGCGGCAGGTGGCCGCGCCCGAGGCAGGGGTCACGCCCGTCCCCCGCGGGGCCTCGGGGCGCCGGGGCTGGGATCGCGGGATCGCGGGATGGCGCTCGGGGCCTCCCGCCCCGGGGAACCACCCGACCTCTCGGTCGCAGTCCCTGCTCGTGTGCAAGCGGGAAGAACGGAGCGCCTGCCCCCGGGTCGTCGTGGGCATCGAGGCCACAGGGGTGCCTGCGTCTCCCGGCAGGGCCGTCCCGAGGCTGGGGCTGCCCAGGAGGGGCCCGGGGCGCCCCCTGCCCCCCGCCCTCCGCCCCTCCGCGTGCCCCGGCTCGGCGCACCCTCCCGCAGGCTCTCCCCGCGGGGAGCACGCGGGCTTCCGCCTGGTGACGAATCGCAGCCTGATTGGCCCTGCGGGGTCATGTGCCCACCTCTGAGCCAATCGCCACGGCCCAGGGGCGGAGCCCTGCGATGGGCGGGACCGAAAGAGGTTATCAGCCCATCAGTTCGTCGGCCGCGTCCTGTGCGGGAGCCCTGGCGCCGGGGCTGCCGCGTGGTATGCACACGAGGGCGCCGGGCGGCCCTCTGCCTGGTGCGGGCCTGCAGCCAGGTGCCCGGTCGCCGCCGCCGAGCTGCTCACAGGCCGGCTGCTGCCCGGGCCTGCCTCGCCCCCGCTCCCTGGCCCCGCGCGTCTGACCCCGCTCCACAGCGGGTGAATGTCCTCACACGCCCTACCCTGGCTGCGCCTGGGGACAGCAGTCTCTGTTGTCTGCCCTGAACAGCAGGATGGGCTGCTGGGCAGTCGAGGGCTGCCTGGTGTGGCCGGGGGTCTTGGGTCTGTGCCAAGGGGCTGCAGGTCTGGGGGGACAGGATGGAACCTGGGCCCTCACCGCCTGCCAGGACAGGCTGCTGGAGCACTGCCCAAGGACAGCACAGCCCTGTATGCCACCCTGCCTGAAAACAGCATCAGAGCCCAGGCACAGAAGAGCCATAAAACCTCTGGGAGAAATCGGTCCAAGTCCAAGGGTCCCGCCTGAGAAATAAGCAGGGGACAGGGAGGAGGACCAGCCCCTGCACCAAGCCCAGCAGGGATGTCCCAGAAGAAACACATCTCTCAGCCAGCATCACCTGCCATTCTACCAAAACAGACTCCACCGGCTCTTGGCATCCACAGCCACACAGTTCCTTGGCACCAGCAGTCCTGGGTGCTCATGCACACACACAGATTTCAGCTGTCTGACCCTGGATCTTAGCCCCTATCAGAGGTGAGGATGAGATCACCAACATTCAGGCTGTGGGAAGTGCTTTGGACTCACAAGCTCATTTAACTCTCATCTAACGGCTGTGATCCCTGTCTCCTTCCACCAGGAGGTGAAGCAGGATACCCACAGCCCCACAGTCAGCAGACAGGCTGGAATTCAGTCCAGGAGTCTGATTTTTCAAAGCCCCTACCCTGGCCATGGCCCACTGCCCACTGCCCAAGGCAGCCTAAGAAGGCAGCCAATGGGGCTGGGGCACAAGCAGCTCTGTCGATGCAGAGGAAAGAACTGATGAAGGAAGCCTGCAGGGTGGATGGGGTGTGGACTGCTCAGGAATGCATGCTCTGGAGGACAGAAAGAGCCACTCCGGGCAGCCCTGAGGAGCCAGGTAGAGGAACTAGAGGGCTAAGAGCATCAGGGTGTCTCCACAGACATTCAGAAGATCACTAGCATATCCTGGGGGCTCTTACCCTGCACAGGGCTCATAAGCCCTCTGGAATATTTAGCCAGAATTCCATGTCCCTAACTAGTGCACCTTTCTGAGAGAGTCCCCAAAGGGTCCGTGAACACTACTGCTTAAGAGCCAGCCCCATCTGAGATGATGGACACAGCACCTTCTACTCCATCCCATTTCCTTGTGGGTCACAGGAGCCCCTGGACCCTGCTCACTCCTCACCTTGATGCCTTGGGCTGGGGGACACCTGACATTCCAAACTTGCTCCCTTCTCCATGAGATCATCACAACTATGGTCCCCACTTGGCAGATGAAGAAAGTGAGACTGAATGAGGTAAGGATCTGGCCCAACCCATCAGTTTTGAAGTTGCAAGAAGGACCTGGTGCAGCTCAGTTCCACCCCTTGCCACTGGGCTGTGCTACCCTGGGTGCTCAGTGACTCAGCCTGGACTACTTCTCTCACACTGGCCCTGACAGAGACTGGGAGGCAAGGGGCAACCTCTCCCTTTCATGTGCCTTCTCTTCTCTGCACATCAGTCACAGAAAGAAGAGCTCACAGTGAGCATGAAACCAGCCAGTGAAGTTGCATGAGCACCGCCTCATCGGCCTGGCTCCCCTTGGCCCTTCAGCCCTGCCGGGCCACGAGCCACTGAACACGATGTGAGACTCACACTCAGGTTGCAGAATGTACCCTCCAGTTTCAAAAAGGGTGTCTGGCATCAGATCTGTGGATTGTTTAACAGGATTAATCCCACTTGCAAGCACTCTGCTGCTACTTTGCTCCTGGCAAGGCTGGCTCTGGTATGAAGGAGCCAAAGGGACTTGAAGCCAAAGGATCCGGCTGCTGTGTATGGGGTGCACACACCCAGGAAGCACCCACAACAAGCTCATTAGCCCACTGTGCTTATTACTGAGCTGCCATCAGGGGCTGGAGGGCCACTGGAACAGAAGCTGGATGGCCCTGGTGGGGGCCGGCAGGGACCGAGTGCCCCGGCTTCCTCCACAAGACTGTAGCCATTCAGGGTTTCATCAGGCTGCCCCCTCGTCCGTACTCCACCTCTGCCTATTTGGGCTTGTCCAGGAAGCCCAAGACCTGGGATCCAGTGGAACTGCAAGAAAACCCCTGGGACAGCTTCAAGCTTCAGATGCACAATAGATGTTGGAACCAGGCCATCTGAGCTGATCAACTTGAGTCCCAGCAGGAGAGGCCACATGGTGGTATATACACTCAGGGCACAGAGGCAGGAACCAAATAACCTGGATTCCAATCCCAGCTCTGCCACTTTTCTACTGGACATTAATTGAGCACATTAACTTCTCTGGGAAATGGGAAGCTGGTGCTGTTAATGAGGCCTGCATCTCAGGCGCCCTTGGGAGGGCTGGACAGTAGTACAGGTCCAGCACTCAGGCTGGTGCCTGCCCCAGAAAGCACACTGCATGTGCTGGCTAGCATTATCATAATTCTTATGTATTATAATTAGAGTGTTATACTATTATAATATAAATGTTATTATAATTATTATATCATATATAATCATTATTATATGTTCTATTATTATAGTACAAATCATGTTATTATAATTATAATATATAATAATATTACTATGTGACAGTAGACTGTGCTTTTGTTTTTTCAGATTTATTTGTTTTAGAAAAAGCACACAGCAGGGAGGGGCAGAAGAGGAAGAGAGTCTGAAGCCACCTCCACGCTGTGTGCGGAGCCCAACACAGGGCTCAATTCCATGAAACTGAGATCATGACCAGAGCCAAAACCAAGAGTTGGAGGCTTACATGACTGTGCCACCCAGGCACCCCTAGACTGTGCTCTTTACGTGAATTATTGTCTCATTTACTCCTACGTACAACATTCTGAGGCATTTAGCCCATTGTACGGATGCAGACCTGAGATTCTGAGAGGTCAGGATTTGTCCGTGGCCCCATGACCAATTCCGGGAGGGGTGCCCAGGGGCTCCAGGGAAAGGACAGCCCTCCCCAAGGACCTCAGGCCCTCTCATCTGCACAGCCCACCCTCTGGCTCAAACCACAGTGATCTGTCTTCCAAACCCATCACAGACTTACAGACCCATCACCTGAGTCATGACCACTTGGCATGTCCTTCCCAAGAACCACTGAGCTCAACCCTGAGAGAGAATTTCCTTGAGGCAGGGAAGGAAACCACAGGAGAGAAACTGGGCATTATATACCAGCCCTGTGTTCCGGAACAGAAGCTGTTGGGGGCCGGACCTGCAAGCTCTCTCCCCATGGAACTGAGAGGAGTAGACCACATCCCCCTCGGAGAAGGCCAGAGCCAGAGGAGCCTGGTGCTCATGAAGCCCAGCCCTCACATTTCAGAGATGGAATGAGGCCCAGGGAGGGATGCATGTTGCCCAAGGTCGTACAGAGACACGCAGAGCAGTTCCAGGGGCCTGGCCACTCAGAGTCCTGGGCCACAGAGCAGGCTGATCTGCCATAGATGTCCTCCCTCATATCAAAGACCGTGAAAACAGTTTGAACATTTTACACTTTGAAGCTCCCTTTGACTCTAAACCCAGGCCTGCAAAATACTTTTGCAGAAAAATAACCTCCATTTGTCATGGCACATTTTGACACATTTGTGTGGTCCTTTGATCCATCCCTGGGCTGACAATAGCTCCCCGGTTTCACTTTAAATAAGGACATTCACAACAGACAAGAAGAATGGAGGATAAATGGGCAATTACTTAAAAAATAAATAAATAAATAAATAATAAATAAATAAATAAATAATTTTCACAAATGGGAAGACAAATTCAGTCCTCGGAGAATGGGGGGGGGCTCCAGTCCTGTGACAGATTTCACAACCCGGCAGCTCTCCCAGCGCTTGGCAGCCCCAGAATGAGCCCATGCAGTGGGCAGTGGGGCTCCAGCCTTAATCTGTAGGTCACCGGTTTTCACTGAGCCCTGACAACTGTCACTGAGAGCTGCTCCACTGGCCGGCGAGGAGCGGGCACACCGAGGGTGAGACGGGAGGCTGGGGTCCACAGGGGCCAATCCAGGAAGGAGAAGGCAGGTCCTCACTTTGTTCTCCCTTAGCTCTGTGGCCTTGGCTAAACCCCAGTGAACCCAGCAACAAAGCCAGTGTGGTCACCTGCTCAGGTTATCTCTGCCTGCACGGCGCATTCACTCAATTTGACGAATGCATTTCAGTGCACAGTGGAATGTTAGTCTTTTTTTTTTTTTTAAGATTTTATTTATTTATTCATGAGAGACACACAGAGAGAGGCAGAGACATAGGCAGAGGGAGAAACAGACTCCCTATGGGGAGACCGATGCAGAACTCAATCCCAGGGCCCCGGGATCATGCCCTGAGCCAAAGGCAGACGCTCAACCACCGAGCCACCCACATGCCCCTGGAATGTTAGTCTTAATGAAGAAGGAGAGCATGACACCTGCTATGTCATGATGCAGCACAAGGACATCACGCTGAGTCACAAAAGGACAGACACGGTAGGACTCCACTCATCTGAGGTCCTGTGGGGAATCAAACTCCCAGAGAGAGGACACATAATGGGGGAGGGCCTGGGGGAGGGGAAACGGGGCATGGGTGTTTCACAGGGACAGAGTTTCCATTTGGGGAAGATGACAGAGTTCTGGAGCTGAGTGGTGGTGACGGTGGCACAGCAGTGTGAACATACTGGTCCTGCCACTGGACCATACATTTAAAACCAGTTAAAACGGGGTAAATCCCACATTGTGTATATTTTACCAGTGTCTCCATCCATTCTGCTGCTATAACACGACAGCACAGATGGAGCAGCTTGTAAACCGCAGGCATTTATTCCTCAGCTCTGGAGGCTGGTGCCCAGTCCAGAATCAGAGCAGCAGCCCCGCCGGACTCTGCCGAGGTCTCTCCCACGACGCCAGCTCCTCCCCATGTCCTCTCATGGCAGGAGGAGCCCGGGAGCTACTGGGGTCCCCCCCAGTAAGGACCCTGCACAGAAGGGCTTAGGTCCCGACCTAATCCCTTCCTAATGCCATCACCATGGGGGGTTAGGATCCCATCCTATGAATTCGGGGGGGGGGGGGGGGGAGGGGGGCACAAACATTCAGACCAGAATAACCACAAAAACCAAAAAGATCCATTGCAGAGCCTAGAAGTGGCACCTCCAGTGCACACAGGCCCTCCCTGTGGCCTCAGCACTGGGCCCTTCACTGAATGACCATTTCTCAAGCACAGGTACTCTGCTGGGCACTGGGCTGGAGATGCTACATGGTTTCTGCCCCAGGGAGACCTGAAACCTAGGGAGGGGAAGGGGCCAGAAAACACATAGCCCTGCCCTGTGCTCACGAGCCTGCGCCCATTGTAGGGATGCCGGGCAGAGACAGCAGCCGGTGCCCGGGGAAGAACAGTGAGGCCATGGGCTACCCTTCACCAGGCGAGAAGGTGTGCAGTGCGCAAAGAAGCCTCAAACATTCCACTGCTAACGACAAATGCATCCCCTCAAGCTACAAAAGTCTTCCTGCCATTTATCCAAGAAACCTCTGGCAGCGCACAGGAGTTACAGGTGTGGTGACACTCACCTGCCTCCGCCTGCCAGGTAATCTGTCTTCACTTGGTGTCTCCATCAGAGTGAAGGGAGGCCTGCGCTCTTGGGAAGTGAAGGATGTGATGTTTACTCATTGCCTCCCCGGCTATTCTTCATGCTGCATCTACAGGAACCAGGAAGAGAGATGGATGGGCCCAGTGCCTCTTGATCCCGCTACAGACGGGAGCAGGGGCTCGCACCCAAATTCCACTCCGGCATCATCCATCTCCACTTTATTATGTCCTGACAGCTTCTGCTTGAGATTTGTGTCATTTCCTATATTGAGGCTTATTCTTTACTTTTGGCAACTTGTCGAAAGCACTTTTTGTTGAACTGTTATTTCATCTAGAAGTTCCTCGGTCTGGCTGTGACTGAGAACACTTGATAGAGTTGCTCATACCCTGTAAAGATCTCGTATCTGATTGCTGATGCTTTAATCTTAAAAGAAACCATTAAGGGAGGCCAGCCGCACCTCACCATGGCTCAGCCATGTAAACACAGGATCACGGCACCATGCTTTTCCAGATGGGCAGGATCTACCCTCTGGGGGGAGGAGAGCCCATTCTCACCACCCCCAGTGAAAAGCAACCAGGTCAGAGGGAAGGCTGGCAACTGCACCAATACCTAGGTTCTCCAACTTTAAAAGCTGCCCTCAGGAGGGATGCATTTTCACAGGAACACGAGTTTCAATGAACTTGTTTAAAGAAGATCCCTGCATGGCTACGGCCTGGGCCATGGTGGAGGGCTGAACATCACATGCAGCTTCAATGGCTCAGTTAGCCAGTGAGCCACGCGGGCTCTGCAGAGTCTGGAGGGCTGCAAGCAGGGCAGAGTAGAGGACAGTCTAGACTGTGGACGGTGGGCACACTGACCATGATGGGCCCTCAGACCCTCAGCATCCAGAGTAGGTGGTCAGCCATGGCTGGGGTATAGAACACACTGCCCCGTCGATACAGCTGTGCACAAGGCAGAGATCACCACCCTGTCTGCAGGCAGTGACCCCAAGCCACAAGGGTCCGCCCTGGCAGTGCACTTGTCCTGGGTGCTCCCAGCTGCTATGCACAGCCCTTGAGGTTTCTAGGAGCACTGAGTTGCAGCCAAGAGAAGTTTCCTGTCTGGGTGGCTTGCCTGTCCCTGCAAGCTTAGTTGCTGTGGGTGGCCATGTAGACAGTAAAGAAACCCGGGCCCCAAAGATGGGCAAGAATGAAGAGGGGAAAGACAGAGAAGCAGAAACAGAAGGCAGATGGTGCTGCAGCCCTGGCCCTGGCTGAGGCTGCTCTGGGCCCTGACCTGTTTCCCACTCGAGTCAGCTGGAGCAGCATGGTCCTTCCATCCCTGCTCCATGGAGCCCCCACTCTTGCTGTGTGGAGTAGGAGGCAGCAGGGGGGACACCAAGGTGGAGCTGGTCCCACCATGGGAGATGTCAGCAAGCCCAGTCTTCTGTTTCAACACTCAATGCTCATGCATTTCAAACACATTTTGTGTAAATTCAAACAAATTTTCACTTACTCATGAATGTTAACAGCCTTAAAGGAAGAACATCTTATTTAAAACAAGTGGCCAACTTCATCAGCCAACTGAAAGTCAAAAGGAACTTAACTCATGGATTTGCTAATGAGTTAACTGGGGTTGGTCTTTGGTTCCATCCAAATGCGTCCAAGGCTTCAAAGCTACAAGATTCAGGGGCACTTAGGTGGCTCAGCGGTTGAGCGTGTCTGCCTTTGGCTCAAGTCGTGATCCTGGGGTCCTGGGACTGAGTCCCAAATCAGGCTCCCTGCAGGGAGCCTGCTTCTCCCTCTCCCTATGTTTCTGGCTCTCTTTCTCTTTGTCCTTTTCATGAATAAATAAATAAATTATTTTTAAAAAAAAACAAAGCTACAAGATTTACATGCATGGGAGAGGATGAGGCACTGGCAGCTCGGGAGAGCCCAGAGCTAGGGCTCCAGAGATGGGCTGCTGTCCTTTAAGGACAAGACAAGAGAGGAGAGGAGAAGGAGGAGGAGGAGGAGGAGGAGGAGGAGAGGAGAGGAGAGGAGAGGAGAGGAGAGGAGAGGAGAGGAGAGGAGAGGAGAGGAGAGGAGAGGAGAGGAGAGGAGAGGAGAGGAGAGGAGGGCTGCTGTCCTTTAAGGACAAGACAAGAGAGGAGAGGAGAGGAGAAGGAGGAGGAGGAGGAGGAGAGGAGAGGAGAGGAGAGGAGAGGAGAGGAGAGGAGAGGAGAGGAGAGGAGAGGAGAGGAGGGCTGCTGTCCTTTAAGGACAAGACAAGAGAGGAGAGGAGAAGGAGGAGGAGGAGGAGGAGGAGGAGGAGGAGGAGAGGAGAGGAGAGGAGAGGAGAGGAGAGGAGAGGAGAGGAGAGGAGAGGAGAGGAGAGGAGAGGAGAGGAGAGGAAATTACTCAAAACCTAAAGTAAGAATCATACCAGAAAGAAGTGAATAAAGCCTTAGCTGACTGTAGCTGGCTCCACCTTCTAAGTGAGACAATGCAACCGACATCACACTGTAGTTCTCTGTTAACCACCTAACAAATTACTACACAGTAAAACAAGACACATCATGTCACAGCATCCATCGGCCATCAGTCTGAGGGCAGGGAATCTGGTTCCTCTGCTCAGGGTCCCAGAGTCTGAAATCAAGGGGTCAGCTTGCCCACATTCTCACCTGGAGGCTGGGGTCCTCTTCCAACCTCCTTCAGGTTGTTGGCAGAACCCAGTTCCCAGCACTCGTGGGACTGAGGTCCCCATCACTCTTTGCTCGTCCAGGCCACCCTCCGGTCCTAGCCACCTGGCCTTCTCACCCATGGCACTTCACTCATCAGAGGCCAGGAGAACTTCTCACTTCAGGAAGGACTGGTCCCTTTTAAGGACTTGCCTGATTAGGTCAGACTCACCCAGGAAAAATCTCAAAGTCTACTGAATTGGGACCTTAATTGCATCTTTATAATTCCTTCACTTTTGTCATGTAAGTGACTTAATCATCCAGCCTTGAGGAGACCCTGAAGCCTTCATGACATTGGGTAAGATCATCTCTTCTGTTCACTCCTTCCAGGGAGAATGCAAATAGAAATTCCTGCTTGTGGCCAATCAGAGATCTCACAGACTCAGGGTCAAGAGGCAGATGCAGCCCCATCCCTGTGCAAACTGCACCCACAGCCCCCACTGCGTGTGATCCTCATGGCAGCAGAAGAGGCAGAGGAAGGGGCTGCCCCTTGGATGAGGATGGAGATGAGCGGCAGGACGGTGGGGGAGGGGGCCCAGTGCAGTCCCCACTGCAAGCAGGCTCTGCCGGCTCTGTCTTCTCCAGGCACCAAGCTTTGCTGGCCACCAGCCCAGACCTCCATGTGTGACAACATGCGGCTGTCACCGGGGCTTTCTGCAGACATCAAACACGTGAGCAGCAGCGACCCAAGGTGGAACATGGTTTGTAACGTGCCCACATATCATCTTGCTCAGCCTCCTGGCCTGCAGGTCTCCGTTCGGCCTGGATTCGGCCCTTGCTACCGAAGGAAGGATTGAGGCTGGCTTCCTGAAGGAGGAGGCTATGAGCAGGACCTGGGAAGGGGAAGGGGCGGCAGGGCTCCCAAGCAGTTGGGACCACAGGCCTGCCAGGCTGTCTGGGCTCCTCCTGGAAGACCCAGGCTCCCCCCATTCCTCTGTCTGCCGTGTCCCTCCTGCTCTCATGTCCTTGAATCTGAAAAGGGTGACCTTGGCTGAGATTGCTCATCAGTCACAACACCAGCAGGAAGGATTCTCTGCTCCTTGCACGGCCGTGGGGATGGCTGGGGGTGGGGTGCTGCAGCCTGGGAGGTGGATCTGGCTGCGTGGTCCCCTCAGCCAGGACGAGGTGGCAGAGTGATGGCTCACTGCAGGATGGATGCCCCCCGGAGAGCCCCGGCCCTGCCCTGCCACGCCCTGCTCCCACCCTGCCAGGCTCACCTCTGGTTTTTAATACATCTTCTGTTTTAATGATGGTGAGGTTGAAACCAAGCTTAAAAGGCTCCAAATGCTAATCAACACCTCTGGCTGGCTACTTGGAAAGCCTCCCCTCTCTTTTTCACACAGAGGCACAAGAATGCTAGAAATCAGGGACTAAAGCTCCTGCACCCGGCATCTAAACCCCAGCCCTGACCTGCAGCTGTGGCCTCAGGCAGGCCAAGGCAGGAGAGAAAGTCAGGGGGAAAGCACACTTCAAAGCCCACCTCCAGGACGCCTGGGTGGCTCAGTGGTTGAACATCTGCCTTTGGCTCAGGGCATGATCCTGGAATCCCGGGATCGAGTCCCTCATCGGGCTCCCTGCATGGAGCCTGCTTCTCCCTCTGCTTGTGTCTCTGCCTCTCTCTCTCTCTCTGTATCTCTCATGAATAAATAAATAAAATCTTTAAAAAAAAAGGCCCACCCCTGTCCCAGTGCCAGACCTTTGCACACTAGAAATCCATGCCTTAAAACAGTGTCAGTGGATGTATGAATGTGTGAACAACATGTGTCACAGCCACTCAATGGAATATTATGCAGCCATGAAAGGGAGTGACATTCTGGTCACGCTGCAGCTCAGATGAACGTTGAAGACATTCTGCTAAATGAAAGAAGCCAGACGTGACTGATCACATATGGTCTGATTCTGTTTATATGAAATGTGCTAAACAGGCAAATCCATAGAGACAGAGTGAAGGTTGGTGGCTGCCAGAGGCTGGGTGAGGGGGGGTGGGAAGTGACTGCCAATGGGTACTGGGTCTCCTTTTGGGGGGATGAAAGTGTTTGGGAACCAGATAAAGGTGCTGATGCACAGCATTGTCAATGTACCAAACACCACTGGACTGCTTACTTGCTGTGTGTGTGTGTGTGTGTGTGTGTGCATGAAGGTGCTAGGGTTTCTCGAAGTCTCCTATTAAATTAATAACACTACTAGACAAGACAATACATTTCACATTCCAGACAGGCCTGTATGTCGGATAAGTTTGCTTACTTAGTCCTCAAAAACATCTCAGAAAAGAGGAAGTCACAACTACTCTACAGTCTCAACACAATCCCAATCAACATCCCAGGAGGGTTTATGCAGAAATTGACAAGCTGATTCCAGAATTCATATGGAAATGCAACGCACCTAGAATAGCCCAAATAACTTTGATAGAGAACAAAGTTGGAGGGCTACTGCCACCTGCTATCACCAACTATTCTTCAATAATGCTGTTACAAAAAGAAAAGAGAGAGGAGTCACTTTATCTTCTGGTCTTTACAAAGGTTCTCAAATGCAGAGAGTTCTGTTACTTTATTTTTAATTACAGGATATTATCCAGGGGCAACGTGCTATGTGAGGCATGTGCAGATGCCACAGGCAGAGAAAGCAGCAGTGGTCATGACTAGGAGAGCTAACCTGGAAATCACTCCTCATACCCGAGTAGCTGGGCATTGACTGATGGGTCCCAGAGCTGCTGCTCACATGAACAACTTTATCTAACATGCTCCAGAATTTATATCAGGCATTTATTTGTGCCAGGCATCATGCTAAGGAGTTTACTTACATGATCCTATTAAATTTTCACGTCAACCTATGACAGTAGGTTCTGCCTTTAACACCATCTATAGACAAGGATAAAGCAGCTCACAGAGGTCAGGTAACAACTAATAAGTAGCCAAGTTAGAGTTTGAATTCTGGTCAGTTGACCCCATTAGCCATCATCTCATGCTGTTCCTGACAGGTGTCAGGCCAGGGCTGGGGACATGTCCAGGTCCATCAGCAACAATGTAGCAAGAACCCTCAATGATGAAGTCAAGACACCAGCCACAGCTACTGTGGAAAACAGTATAAAAGTTCCTTTAAAAATTATAAATAGAACTACCATATGACCCGTCAATGCCACTTCTGGGTGTATATGGTCACAGGAATGGACATCGGGATCTCCTAGAGGTATCTGTGCTCCCGTGTTCATCGCAGCGTTGTTGACAATAGCCAAGACATGGACCCAAGAACAGTGTCTGTCAACGAAAGAATGGATAAAGGTGTGGTATATACACAGTGGGAAACTATCCAGGCACGATAAAGATGAGTGAAAAGCTTGCCATTTTTGACAATCTGGATTGAATTTAAGGGCCATGCTAAGTGAAGGAAGTCAGACAAAGAAAGATAAATACTGCACGGTCTCACTCAGATGTGGGATCTAAAAAAAGCCAAATGCAGAGAAACAGAGAATAGAGGGTTGGTTACTGAGGGCTGGGGGTGGGGGAAATGGGGAGATATTTGTCAAAGGATAGAAACTTCCAGTTGGGATCCCTGGGTGGTGCAGCGGTTTGGCGCCTGCCTTTGGCCTAGGGCGCGATCCTGGAGACCCGGGATCGAATCCCACGTCAGGCTCCCGGTGCATGGAGCCTGCTTCTCCCTCTGCCTATGTCTCTGCCTCTCTCTCTCTCTCTCTCTGTGTGTGTGTGTGTGACTATCATAAATAAATAAAAAAAATTTAAAAAAAAGAAACTTCCAGTTATATGATTAACAAGTTGTGGGGATCTATTGCACAGCACGCTGATTATAACTAATAATATTGTATCATATACTTGAAAGCCGATAAGGGAGCAGATCTTAAATGTCCTCACCACACACACAAAATATTTAATAGGTGCATCAGACCAAAACATCTTACACGCTAACCTTACACAATGTTATATGTCTACTATATCTCAATAAAGCTGGAAAAGAAAACCACCACCAGCCACTCTGCCATGGGGATGAATCTAAAGAGAGAACTTTTGGCTTTAATGATACGAACCCTGGACCAGCTCAAATCCAGTCTCTGCCAGAAATGAGGGAGCAACCTTACATTCTCATCCTTCCAATTACCAGTAGAGGGGGGTTCCTCTGTCACTTTATCATGAACCACAAGGGATTGTTTGGGGGAAATGAGCTTCCCCAAACGACCGTCTGTCAGTGCAGTTTGGGAGGCTTACTGAGGCACCCTGATGATGTTGTTCTAGAGGGAGGCAAAGAAGTTTCTGGAGGAAAGAACTGACTTGCCAGCACAGGAGCTGGAGATGCCTGTAACAACCTCCTTGGAGAGCAACACAGTAAGTGCTCTCTCTCCAGAGACCACATAGCTTCACTTACTTACAGGACATTGAAAAACAAATTCTTCAAGTGTTCGGCAAATAGGTATGTGCAGCCCAGGATAAAACTTTCAGCATCCGTCGCAGGTCCACAGCATTCTGAAATCTTCCTGTTGTCCTCGGGAACGGCACAGCCCAGAGCAGTCAGCCAGGCCGGAACCAGGCAAGCATCTGCAGGGGCTGGAGGGAAGGGGGCCGTGGCACCCAGCACGAGTGGTCAGCGATGAGCAGGAGGAGGCTGCCTGCAGGGCAGGGGGCTGCCTTGGTAGCAACCAGATGGGGGGTACGGGAGCCCCAGCGAGGTGGGGTGGGAGCCAGCACAGGCGAGGGAGGGGGGACAGCGGTGATGAGAGGTTGGTTATAACCAGCTCTAGCCTGCAGGATTGGTCAAATAAATCATAGCGCATCCTCACTACAGGATATTATGTAGCCGTTAAAATCAATGTTGTAGAAAAACAGTTAATGACACAAAAAGATGCTCATGACATACTGAGGGGGGAAAAGGCAAGTTACACAAGGCTAAATTCCTAATGACCCTCATGACCCCTGTTCTGGTTTCCTGCTGCTGCACAATAATCCAGCCCCAAATTTGGTGCCATTTGACCCACTCCTAGGTTCCATGGGCCAGGCGCTTTGGGAGGGCACAGCAGGAAGGCCCCCCCACCCCTGCTTCAGGGGACCAGGGGCCTCGGCTGGGTTGGCCCGGGTTGGGTAGAAGGGGTGGTCAGCTGGAGGATCCATCCAAGGGTGCCTGTTGACTCTCACACCTGGCGCCTGGGCAGAGGTGACCTAAGGCAAGCACGGCCAGGACGGTCAGCCAGAGTGCCTGTGGTGGATGCCAGCATGGCAGGATCCGGGTGCTCGTGCTTCTCGCACAGTAGCTCAGGACTCAAAGCTCCAGTGTCCCCTGAAGTGGCCTTTCAGGACTTAATCCCGGGACTCTCAGGGTCGCTCTCACCACCTTCCCTTGGTGGAGGTGCTGCGGTCACAAGGACCTGCCCAGACTTGAGGGCAGGGCGCTGACCCTCTCTCACTGGGAGGAGTGCCAAAGCCTTTGCAGGCGTGGCTTGGAAACCGCCACATCCTCCCTGAAAAAAGATGGGAAGGGCCAGAATGTCATGGCCACTTTCTAAGAGTGGTGACATTCCAGATGGCATTCTTCCTTCTGCTGCTCCCTGCTTCAGTCTACAATAAGCACGGATGACTTCGTAACACCGGGAATGGATACACGAATTTAAGTCAGGGCCTCCCCACCCCGCTGTCCAGCATCACCCTTGCACCCCCTCCCGTGAGGCCTCTGCTGTGAGCCTGGAATGGGGGGGCAGCACCTGGAGGGGCCACCGCGCTGTGACCTGCGCTGCCAGGAACGGCCCCAGGAGCCCAGTGCAGACAGCTTCCTGACGCCCAGGGACCCTGCAGCTCCCCTCTTGTTGCAACAGTGAAGCAGAGCTGGGTGTGGGCTGCCTGAGTGCCAGGCACCAAGGGCTTGCAAACAACCCATGGCCTGGACCCAGCCCAGAGACAAAGGTTGTTTGTCCTATGGTTAGTTTTCCATTTGAGGTCACACTTAAAATTTAGAAGGTTATGTATATAAAAACCTAACCTTTGGGTTCTCTTGAGAAAGCTAGAGATTTGCTGACATGAGCCCCCTCTTATGCAGGGCTACCAGCAGGTGGCACTGGGCCAGTTCGACCCAGGCCCCTGGCCCCACCCCCTGGGCACTACATCTGGTGGGCAGCACTTGCACGATTTACCTGCCAGTCCCCAGGGACACTGGCTTTGTGACCCGTGCAGGCTTTGCAGTCCCAGAGTCTCAGCAGTGGGAGTATCCTCAGAAGGATCCCCACCCCTTTAGGAATACAGTGTGCCCGACAGATGCTCACCATGTTTCACTGAAATGCCTCCAGGACCGGGGAGCACTCTCCTTGACACACAAGGCCTGGACCAGTCTGGCCCTGTCTAATGCTCCAGCCTCACCTTGTCCTACCCATGTGCTTAGCGCCTCCCCCGGCTCCTTGTATGCACCCCTCTGCCTCTTCTTCCAGCACACCCTCCCTAATCTCCCTCCTTCTTATGCTTCCAGTTTCAGCACGAACATCAGCTCCTTGAATAGATTTCCCAGTCACTCAACTCAAAGTCAATCCCTCCCACCCATCATTCTCCTTCTCTCTCACAGCACTTAGCATAATATGGGAACGTTGTATTTGATTACTTGCTTATCTTCCTCCCCTACTAGGATGTCAGCTCCATGAAGGCAAAGAGTGCTGTTTTTTCCTTACTGTTGTATCCTCACCAGCTAGAATAGTGTCTATTCTAATAATCAGCATAATGAGTGCCTAACAAATATGTGATAGATGAACAGATGGATGGATGGATAGATGGATGGATGGATGGATGGATGGATGGATGGATTGAGATGGACAGATAAACCATTACCATGAATTGATACTCTCATTCAGTGAATATTTGAATACCTGCTGTAGACAAAATTCTAATCCTATCAATGGGAGCTACATAGAATTGGTTGGCCCCACCCAGGACAGCCTTTCACATATTGGAAGACCAACAGTCACATCTTCCCCTAATCTAACCCCTGGGTCTGAGGGACCAGCAGCTCTAGTAGTCGTTGGTGACCCCCCTCCTGACTCCTCTGCCTTTTGCCCTTGTTCCCTTTGGCACTCCATCCAGGCCACTTTCTAAAGCCACAGACTTTTCCTAAATGTGGTCCTCCATAATTAAGTTGCTCTCTAAGGCAGACTTACGAACTATCTGTGGAGGGCGCATTTTTTTTATTTCCTATTCATCGTGAACCAGTACTTTTATAAAATGTGGTGAAAATGGATGAATAGAAAAGTGAAATGAGGGGGATCCCTGGGTGGTGCAGCGGTTTATCGCCTGCCTTTGGCCCAGGGCGCGATCCTGGAGACCCGGGATCGAGTCCCACGTCAGGCTCCTGGTGCATGGAGCCTGCTTCTCCCTCTGCCTGTGTCTCTGCCTCTCTCTCTCTCTCTCTCTGTGTGACTATCATAAATAAATAAAAATTAAAAAAAAAAAAAAAGAAAAGTGAAATGAGGAAACATACAAAATACAAGCCACAATTTTTTTATTACATTCAACAGACATAAAATTACCCTGAAAATTACAAGGATTTCTAAATGCTTGCTCTCAATTTCTGTATTTTCTTGACCAAACCAGTAACAGTTTGGGGACCACCCTTTGAGCAGCTGAATGAATAAGCTCCATAAGCCCCTGGAAATTTCTGAGAAGTGCGGAGGTTAACACCTGTGAGCAGGTATGATCCAGAGGCCTCGTGCTGCAGGGCTGGTGGTGCAATGGCCCCAGGTGCTCCAGGGAGACCAGCAGGCCACACCCCATGCGATCCTGGGGACCCCAGAGAGCCAAGCAGACCCAGCTCCACCTCGTGTTGGCCCACTTCCTTTAGAATCCAGTCTGGCCAGGCTTTGAGCCTCTGCCTTCGGCTCAGGGTGTAATCCCAGGGTCCTGGGATTGACTCCCACATCGGGCTCCCCGCAGGGAGCCTGCTTCTCCCGCTACATGTGTCTCTGCCTGTCTCTGTGTGTCTCTCGTGAGTAAATAAATAAAATCTTTAAAAAATAATCCAGTCAGGCCATGAAGAGAGCAGTCAAAACACCAGACTTCAAACAGTTTATGCTCCAGTTGGGGAGCAGAAAATAGTTGACAATTAAGTATCTGGATGTCAGGTGGTAATTCTGTGAGGGGGGCAGGACTAGAGAACATAGCTATCAGGAAGGGCTGACAGAGATCACACACACCTGAAGGAAGGGACAGAGGGAACTCTGTTGACACCAGGCAGAGCGTCCCAGACAGTGGGAATAGGAGATGCAAAGGCCCTGGGGTGGGAGCATGGGAGGAGTGTTCCAGGAACACCTCTTCCAGGAAGCAGTGGGAGATAGGAAGGGAGGATGGGAGGACCAAGGACTGTTGGTTCACCACAGTGAAGGTCTTTGGCCTATTAACTGAGGCAAGAAGCAACCACACCTTGCCCTGTAGTTCCAGGTGGGACTGGTGTGGAATTTATACCAGCAGTCTCTGTCTGGCAGGGAAAATTCTTAAGAAATCCCTGACCTCTCCAAGCCTCAATGGACTTCCCCATAAAAAGGGGATAAGATTCACATACACACATCCCCAAGGATGTTGTAAAAATTTAATGAGAAGTCACAAAGGTATCTGGCATTGAGCGTAGCACATGAAATGACTCAGCGAACATTCAAAAAAAGAAAAGAAAAAAGCTGGGGCACCTGGGTGGCTCAATCAGTTCAGCATCTGCCTTCAGCTCAGGTCATGATCTCAGGGTCCTGGGATTGAGCCCCATGTTGGGCTCAGCAGGAAGTCTGTTTCTCCCTCTCCCTCTGCCCCCACATGCTTGTGCTTACTCTTTCTCTCTCTTCTCTCTCTCTCTCTGAAATAAATAAAATCCTTAAAAACAAAAAAGAAAAGAAAAGAGGAACCTTGGAAGGAGAAACACTTTGAGCCTAATCAGTCATTTCTGCTTTAGTGAGAAGTAGCATCAGAGTCTTTCCTTGGGACCTCCAGGAGGGGAATAGAGTGCCAGCCCCCCCTCCTCTCAGGGTTGCACCCTTGTCTGAGCAAGCTGTTCTCCCTCCAAGTCATAAGGAATCCCAGGGGTCAGCCGGTCCAACCTACTTGAGAGGGCTCCTCTAGGCTCAAACACCCCGAAGGATGAGGAGCTCACTCTCAGATGCAGGAAATGGCAGGTGGGCAATGGCCAGATTCTCCAAACCTGGTGTGAAAGTTGGTGTCACTTACAACACAGTATTTTCTTCCAGCATCATTCCTTCTCTTAAATATATGTGTGCCTATTCTTGGCCCCCTCCCTAAGCAGAATGGATTCACATCTTTTCTAATCCTAATAAATAATGTTCTTGCCAAGGGCAGGGTCAGGGCAATGTTGGAGTTAGAGCTGAGGCACAGAAATTCTTCAGAGCAGCCTGGATGTGATCCCTCTTGCCAACTGTTCAGTGATTCCTTCATGCAGTATCCTACACAGACACGCATGTAAGCATACATCCTCTCTCTCTCTCACACACACAAACACACAGGCACACATACATATGCACAAACACGCATACATGCTTACCTCTATATACACACGCACATACCCACAGACACAGATGCATATGTGCTCACATATGCATCACATGTATGTACACACACACATTCACACACATGTATCTGTAGGTGCACACTTGCTGTGCGTGTGTGCATGCATAAAAGAGGCACTCACACATGCATTCACATACGTACACAAATGCAGATTGAAAAGGATTAGCAGATGTCTGCTGAGCTTCTGCTTGCTGGGAGACTCTGCAGGGGTCTCTGGAGCCTGCAGGGAACAAGAGCCCCTGCCCCCAGAGCAAAGGAGAAGACAAGAGAACGAACACATGGTAGGTGCCTGCGTGTTGGAGACACATCACGGCATATATTTGAAAAGGCTCAACGACATCTGCGCATCCAGCCCCTCATCCTGTGAGAACGGGTTCAGTCAGGCATCGATGTATGTGGCCAACGGTGTGTTTGCCTGACTTGCCCATTTCACTGGGCATCTTCATCAGAGATGAATTAGTCCAAATCATGCCCTGAGACTGAAAGTAGGAGACACATCCATTTCCAAGAGATGAAACCGTCAATCAGCACTCCACAAATGTGGGCTGTTTGGGGGCATCCACCAGAGCCCATGAGGATCCTGCCCCGAGGCCCCCCAGGGCCCTGGAGTGGGATTGGCATCTGACAAAAGAGAAAGTCCCACTGGGACTCCAGGAGGCAAGGTGATGCACAGTGAGCCCCAGGAGAGAGCGGATGCTCCAAGAATGATGGAGAGCTTTCAAAGGACCCAGAAGCCAATGATGGGAAGGGTTCCCCTGAACCATATCCTGGGCAATCTGTGCAGAACACTAATGAGAGTAATGGATTATAGCCCACTGCATGACTCCATACACCTATAAGTCAATGAATAAATAAATATATTTAATACAAATGGAACAGATGGAATAAATAAATTCAACAAGTATCAATATGATAACTCCAATAAATTATTGGGGGAATAAAGGAAAGTTCTTCCTTACAGAATGCCTTTTAATAAATACATAAGGAATGCTTAAATTAGGGAATCATCCAGCCATGCCCAAACCAGTCGGTGTAAAGGTTTATTTAGAGGCGCGATATTCACCTACTCTCGGAGCATCTCCCCACAGATGACCTAGTAATTGCAGAAGGAAACAAGTAACTCACAGCAAGCAAAGAATCCTGGTGGGCACAACCACAACCGAGCGATCAGTACTCTGTTACTGAGGCCCCGCCACCCCTGTGCCTCCTGACACATTTGGCTGGCGAGGACACAGAGCCGCTTCGGGAGTCCGCCTGCCCAGAACACATAACCCGGATCTGATCGTTATGACACAAAACTCAAAATAAATGATAATACAAAATGACTAGCCTAGTCTCTCTTAAGATGCCAGCGTCAAAGTTCCCAGAGGAAGGCCGCAGAACACCCGCAGATGGCAGCAGGCTGGAGAGACGCAATCACGACCTGGACCCGGATCCTGGATAATGACAAACAGGCACAAAGCCCGTGATGGGACAGTTGAATACATTTGAATACATATAGCAAGGAGGAGAATGATGAGGCACGTTGGGGGAAATGTGAAGAGTTTGCATCTGGGTGGAGAACACAACACTTGCTCACACTATTCCTACAACTTTGACATTAATTTAGAATTACATCAAAACTTAATGTTTCAAGAACTCTAGCTTGGTTCCATTCCCCCCTCCAGAGTCGTGGTGTGTTTGAGGGTCTCCCAAACCACCCCTAGTTTCAGTCATTTGCTAGAAAGACTCACAGAACTCAGGGAAGTCTTTACAGTCATGGTGATGGTCTACCGCAGCGAAGGATACAGACTAAATTGAGCAAAGAGAAAAATTCTATAATAATGTCAGGCAGGGGGCTGGAGGGTGCAGGACCCCCCACCCCCACTGCCCCCCCCAACTTTGCCTTCCACTGGGGTTCACTCCCTCGTTCCATCTCTGGGTACCCTGGGAGGCCCAAAGCCAGCAGCAGAATCCCCCTCCTGCTGGAAGGAGTCAGCAGCTTTGATAAACGGGTGTCCTTACAGGACCTTTCTTCCTATCCTCCCCTCCCCAGAAGCAGATGGGGACACCCTAGCCAGGCCTCCTCAAGTGTTTGCATCCACACCTGGTCCCAACACACTCACAATAGGAGAAAGACAAAAAGGTTCTCAGAGCACACTGATCACATGGATAAAGTGAAGTGCTGTGAGTTAACTCCCCCACTGTTAGGGTCCTCATTTTACAGACGAGGTGGTGACTGGGGTGTTTCCCAGCGGCCCCTCACCTGCCCCATGTGGCACCCTTCAGTGCAGAGGATGAGTCTTTTATCTATTGTTTGCTGCTTCTCCTCCTCCCCAGACTGACAGCTCCCTGGAGACAGGTGCTACAGATTTGGGGGTTTGGGGGTGGGGTGGCAAGACAGATGCTGTCCTCGTCCCATGGAGCACAAGGCCTAGTGGGGAGACAGCCATTAAACAAAAACACCCCAATACATCAACCATTCCAATCACAACCATTGCCCAAGAAATAACCAGGGGAGCTAGGATTGAGACTGTGGCCAAGGAGGATGGTGGTTAGAGCAGGAGGGAACTAGGCAGGGAGACAGCACACACCGGGGACTTGGGCCCCAGAAGGGCTGAGAAATAACCCATCCCCTCTCCCTGGCTGGGATCTGGACCAACTGGAAACAGGATAAAGTGGCAGGCAGGGGAGATCAGAACTGTCACCCTCATTACCCCAAAAAGCAGAGCTGAAGGAAATGGCGGACAGGGTGACAGACTCAGCTCCCCACTAAACCCAAAAGTCAGCCACAGACTGGAGATGCAGAGCGGTGGGGTGCTGCCCTGACTAGCTCCCCCCACCAGAGAGGCAGCTCCACCCCCAGCCCCCAGCGCCCAAAGGGCAGGGCTGAGAACAGAGCCAGAGGAAGTGCTGGACTTTCCTCCCAAGAACAAAGGGAGATTTACTTTATTTTTTAATATATTACTGTTATCAAGATATATAATTGATACATAACATTGTGTGAGTTTATGCACAGCACATCAGTTCAATACATTTATATATTGCAATACAATCAGCGACCTCTGTCATGTTGCATAATCATCCTTTGCTGTTTAAGGACACAAACTTGCATCTAGCAGAATAAATAAATTCTGGAGATCGAAAGCACAGCAGAGCGAATACAGTCCACGACACCAGATTATGAACTTCAAAGTTGCTAAGAGATTAGATCTTCATTGTTCAAACTTGTGTTGTCAGAAGGTGGACCTTGCCAATTAGAGGAGAGAAGGTGGGGGCACCCAGGGGCAGCAGGCCACAGGGAGTGCTCCGAGGGCCCAGAACAGTGGTGGCGGCAGCTCAGAGGAGGCTGGTGGCCTCAGAGGACAGCTTCGAGTCTCCCCACCCTGAGAATACCGTTGTGAGCACCTCCGACACAATTATTTGGAGCAAGTATTAGAGGAAAGAAAGGAAATAATCTTAATGAGAGGCAGCACTACGGGGGCTCTCTCCCCAGGCTGGCTGCAGCAGAGTGGAAGTTCTACAGTTCGTGTCCCTGGGGTTCCCACTGCTGGCTTTGGGAGCAGACCACGGAGATTTTTGTCTCCTGCACAGGAGGCCGGGGCCCCATGCAGCATCTGAAAAGACGTTGGGGAGGGGATTAAGAGGAAAACTAGGCTCTCCCAGAAATAAAAACAATACCTCTCAGAGTTACTTTGGAGAGGACTGCAGAATCTGGAGGGCATTTAGCCCTCAAAGCGTGAAATGTTCTGTTAAATTACTAAAAGGAAAGATTCAGGTTTCTTTGAACCTGAAAGATATAGTAATTACTGAACCAGAACTCACAGCAGGAGATGTTTTATGGAACCTAATTAAAGCTAAACGGGAGGAGCGAGTCATCAGAACTGTGTGAAGGAATCCATCACAGGGAGCTAAGAGAGCAAGCAGAGGCGAGAGCAAGTGAGGAGGTGGCCATCCGGGGACAGGAGGCATATGGGGCTGGCCGGGCTGGCTGGCGCTGTTCCTCATCCCAACAGGAGGCCAGGATCCTAAGTGATGCAGGGCGCAGAAGTGTCCCCTCCAGTGACGCCTCTGAGGGCAGGCCATTTCGTGTGTCCACACACATCCACGTGCACATCCATGTGCACACACATACGGACACGTGCACAAGACACACGTGTATATGCAGTCAAATGCTCTACCACTGAGCTATACCCCCTGATCACACGTGTATATGCACGCATATGTATACATTCATACACACATGAAGCCACATACACACACCCATGTGTGCAGGCATGCTGCTGTGCATACACAGTGCATACATGTACACCTGCACGTGTGTGCATACATGGACATGTGTGCATGCCCGTGTACACATGCACACATGTGCATTTCAGACACTTAAGTGTGCATGGGTATGCCATACACGTGTGCACACGCATGCACATACACACATGCACACACAAAACAGTTCCTCTCTACTTCAATTGCTCCCAAGGAGTACAGCCCTCTATCCTACTGATGATGCATCAACCTAGACTCTTGGGGGTCTTGACCATCAGCAGCAGAGAGGAGATGGACAGGTGGCTGCCCATTCTCCAAGGGGTCTTGAGCACTGCTGTGAGCTGTGATGCTTTATATTAGCAGATTCCAGGAGAATCTAGAACAAAGCAAGACCCCCGCCACCCCAAGCTGGGCAAAAGCACTAGGTCTTAGATAGGTTTTCCAGAGCGTCAAGCCTGAGGCAAGGATTAAAGTGCTATGGCTCTATCCAGGAGGTAAAAACCCAGGTCAGCCACAGTGAGGGAGAAGAGGGGCAGGGGAAGCGTGAGGCAAGGCTGAGTGGCCCACCATGGGCTGCCTGCTGTTCCGCGATGAGCCACAGAGCTCCACATGTCCCTTGGCCAGCGTGTCAACCTGACACATGTGCTCCTCCAGCCAGGCCTCCAGAAGAAACTGTGCTCCCAGCTGTCCCACAGTAAGGGGCAGGGGCGGGGAAGGAAGTATCCGCCCAGTTTCCCATTGGTCAACGGTCACCGCCCAGGGCTCTGGTTCCCCAGCAGTGTACTCGGAATGCCAAATCCCACACCTTGAGGCCAGGACTTTCATCCAAGGCTCGTGTCTAGTCAGCCTGGCTAGTGGCAGCAGCTAAAGGGAGGGGACCCACACCCCCAGATCCAGGGCCAGGCTGGTCCTTGAAGATGGCACAGCATCCAGGGCCGGTGAACACCACCGAGGGTCTCCAAGGCTTGCGTTCAACACAGTGAACCAGAGCTCCGTGTGAGGCCAGCACCGCGCTGCACACCACCTGGGTTCCAAGCCTCTCCACCCAGTAAGTGAGCCCAGCCTTGTCGGGAAGTCAGGACTGCACAAGCGCAAAGGTAACTAGGACGCGCTGAAGAATCCAGAATCTCATTTCTTCCTTCAAAAGAAAAGGTTTCCTAGAGTCAAGAAAATAAAATCCATGAAGACTGAGATTTTTTTTTTTAATGTAGAAATGAAAGCAAACAAAGGGAAGGCATCAGCCTGAAGATCAGACAGCAGCACGGGGGAAACGGGGACTTGCTGGGTGGATCGTGGATGTGCCTTATTGGATCACCTTTCCCAATCCCACCGGAGTATAGACAGCGTGAGCCGGGAGAGGGCAAGGGGACGCACAGTACTTGGAGAGCTCTGCGTGCAGCAGAAAGTAACTGACTCTGGCTTTGCGGTCCCCTGGGGGAGGGGCACTCTGCCTGCTGGGCAGGAGGGGGGACTCACCCTCCCCACCGGGACAAGAAGCTCCGTGAGGCAGCCCCTGGCCAGAGAGGCTCCAACGCCCACCGGTCTCCAGCAGAGTCTAGAGTTTTGATGTCATTTCCCTACCCCCAGGAAAGTTCAAGGCTTCTCCAGGCAATCAGCAGGCTCTGTCCAAAGCAATCAAACCCACTGACAGCTCTCTTAGAAAAATGGGAGAAATGTAAGCTAAGCAAGGACACCATTTAGTTATTTTTCCCCAAGACCCCAAAGCGTTTTCATTCGCACCATTTCAGGGGCTGATATTTTGCGCCCAGCTCTTTTACCCCCATCCATTCAGCTTCATTGGCAGCTGCCAGCAGCGTGATGGAGTGGAGAGGGCCCCCAGCTGGGCACTGGGCCAGACCTCCGCCCCGCTGGAGCTGCGCAGCCCAGACAGGCTCTCAATCTCCCCGGCTTGCAAGCGGGGGTCTCCACAGTAGCGCAGTCACCGCAGGACTGAGGCTCTGCATTTCTACCTTGGTAGCTGCCCAGCATCCTAATGACTCTCCCAAAGCTGATGCCAAGACCCATGGTGCTGAAGAAGGGGGTGACCGGGCCAAGAATCACACCTCAAGACCTCTTCCTCCGCCTCGTTCTGAGGACCAGAGGGGACCCAGCTGAACCCATCACTTCTCTTGTCCGGGCCCCAGGAACATGTCCAGGCTTGAGGAGGAAGTAGAGAGAGTGGAGCAGAGCTATAACAGCCTCTTTACCTAGGGCAAGCCAGGGGGCTCCCAAAGCTCTGCCTGGGGCCACCACACACATATGGGACCCACTCAGCATAGGCAAAAATGGGTTCAGTTCAGCAATGTCCGGACAGTAACATATCAGTGAAAAAATCTGCAGCTGTTTAATGAATTAGGGCAGAACCCTCGGGAGACCCAGGGAGCAGCTGCTGGGGACTTCTGCAGGCCAGACACCCGACGTGGCAGTGGGGTTCTCGACAAGGACCAGGGGAGCTCAGCAGAGCAGGGCTGGAAACTAGGCATCTGGCTCACTGAAGCAGCTTTTCAGGCCCAGAACGGTACAATCAGAGCAGCTTTGAGCATCAGCGAATGCGCTCCATTTCCTACCAGCTGCCTCCAATGGGGACCCAACTTGGGAGGACGGTCTCCTTAGGCTCGCCCACCAGACAGAGCCGCTCGTCCTGCCTGAGATGCCTGCATAGGGCCTGTGTTCAGCTTTCCCCCAAGAAGCTCCGCCTCCAGTGGCAGATGAATATCCAGGCTTTGATGAGCAAGAGAGTGTAGTGGAAGCAGGGAAGTTCCCCTTTCCCTGTCAACAAGCAACTAAAACTCCAAGCAGAGGCTTGCAAATCCCCACCGGGAACACAGAGGAGGAGCCTTTGGACAGGCCTTCCCCAGGGTGACACACAGTGGCCCCAGGGAGAAACTCCAGGAGCCGTGCCTGGGGAGCCGGGAATTCATGGAGAAAAGCCAGGCCCCCTGACAGGTGGCCAAAGTCTCTTCCTGTGTCTTCCACCTCTGATGACAAAGACACCTGATGCCTGCTATCATGCAGGGGAGCCAAGAAAACATCACACTCGGTGAGAGAAGCCAGTCGCCAAAGGCTCTGTGGTCATTTATACCAAGTGTCCAGAATCAGTAACTCCACAGAGTCAGAAACAGATGAGCAGTTACCAGGAGATGGGAGGCGCCAGGGGTACGGGGGCGAGATGGCTTAACAGGTCCAGGGCTTCCGCTGGGGTGAAGAGCTGCTTTGGAACCACCAAGAGGCGATGTTGGCACAACATTACGAACATATCAAACAACACTGAATCGTTCGTTTAAAATGGTTAATTTAACATTATGTGAGTTTTCCTGCAATAGGGAGGGAGGGAGGAAGAAAGAATAGAAGTGGGTGTGTTAAGTGCTCAACAGAAGAGGATACCAGGACAGCAGGTGTAAACCCAGACTGTCCCAGCAAACAGAGGTGCATATTCACCTGCCCAAGGACATCACCTGAGGACAGGAGCTCAGGCAACCACTTATCAAAGCCCCAGCTCCAGCCCCAGCCAGCAGCCAGGGTCGAAGAGGGCATCTGGGGCCAGCACACTGGGGCTGCTAGCCTGGGCATCCTTCCCAACATGGGGCAAGAACACCCTGTCATCCATCTCATCTGCCCTCCGACAGGCAAAGGCTCCTCTGCAAACAATCCAGTCACCCCTGACTTGACCTCGGTTAGAAATGAGGCTTTCTGAGCAATGTACCTGCAAGAGAGCTCACAGTCCCCTCTACTGTCTCCAGGGTGGGGTGGAAAGGCATGTTGCCAGTGAGAGCAAAGCCCCGCCCTCTTTCCCAGCCCATCTCCAGCCAGGGATCCTGACTTCGCAAAGACCATGCTCCCACCCCCACAAGAAGTGACAAGGGATCTGAGGGTATCTGCCACCCCCCTCACTGCCCTTCCCAGAGCTGCAACCCAAAAGCATTTCCAAGAGGCCAGGGCACGAGGAATGAGCTCACCCTCCTACACATCTGAAGATGTGCTAATTGATACTGAAATCGAGTTTCTAGAAATAATTACAGCCTGTGCTAGACAGAACACTTAACAAGACAGGAACGCTTTAAAAGGGAAGATGTCCGATGCATCAAGGGGAATTACCAGCAGCAGAGTCTGGTTACTGAGGGCCCTGAGAGGGAAGTCATTACCCTGAGAGGCCGGCAGGTACCCCCCAGATCCAGCCTCAATTAGTGAGGTCTGTATGCTAACAACACCCATTATTTTAAAAAGAAAAAAATCCCTTATACCCAAGGGAAGAGAAACACTCCAACACTTCTCTCCCCTGCCCTTGGCTGTCCTCCCTGAATACTGATGCAAGCAAGCCCTGGGACAAAACTCATATTCCTGGTATTTGGGCCAGGGGAGCCAATGGGAGAGCATAGTGGGTTGAATGATGGTCCCCCAAAAGATACACCCACATCCTAACCCCTAGAACCTGTCAATGTTACTTTTTTGGAAATAGGGTCTTTGCAATTATGATTCGAACTTGAGTGTCTCCAGAGGAGATTGTGCTGAGTACCTGGGTGGGCCGTGAACTCGCTAACAAGGGTCCTCACAAGAGAAGCACAGGAGGCAAAGTAGAACGTTGTGTGACCACAGAGGTAGAAGAAGCGCCAAAAGCCACAAGAGGCAGGGAGGATCCTCCCCTGGAGCTTCTGGAGGCAGCGCCGTCCTGTGACACCTTCACATGATAGGACTTCTGTCCTCCAGACTGTCCCCACTGTTTCAGGGCCCCCATCTGTGGAAATTGGTTACAACAGCCACAGGAACCTCATGCCTGGCCCTGGCCAGCCTGGCTCTTCTGGGTCTGACCATCCCCCTACCTGCTCAAGCACTTCTCTGACTCCCTGTCACCCTCACAATCAAAATCAGATTCTTTAGGCCATGTGCCACGGCCCTGACTTCACGCAGCCTCAATGTACCTTGACGAGCCAAATGCTAGAAGTGGGGGCACACACTGGTCCCTTCTGGGGTGCTCCTGGATTTGGAGACCACAGCAGGACAAGAGGACCCAAGTCCACAGGTGACTTCTCACTTTAACCAGCCATGGTCCCTGGTCCTCCACTGGCCTTGCCTGGCACCACCTCTGAACCACCCAGGGTCCAGGGGGACAGGTGCCAGTGGATGGCAGCCCCAGAGCGCAGTCTCAGCAGATCTCAGAGATCTTCACTGGGACAAAGCCTCCAGGGCTGCACGGACCCACACTGTTCCCGGCTGCCCCAGAGGCTGCACAGTTTGGCTTCAAGAGAGCCGGGACCCCGCTGACGGCATCCCGTCACAGTGGGCAATCAATGAGCTTTCCTTTCTGCAAAGCTCAGCCCCCCGCTGCTCCTCTGCCCAACAGCTGGGACCCTGGCCTCACTTCTGATATGTGTGAGGGACAGCCACTCCCCAGACCATTTCTATCCACAGCCAGGCTCCAAGTCCCAGGGGCCAGAAGACTCCCCACAGTGCTCTCAGGTGCACTAGCCATGGTAGTCTGCCCCTTGTGGGATGCCTGGGGGCGCTCTCCTTGTCTTGCCCAGGGAAATGGTTGGAGAGGGAAGACGTGGCAAGACAGTCACCAATCACTGCTAGTATTCACATGACTAGAAGATGGGTCCCCACACATGCAGCTCGCATCCTCCACCTACTCACGATAGGGGAGCACCATCTGGCCCTGAATGGCTCAGACCCTAGGTTTGAATCCAACCACGGCCACTTACTAGCTGTGTGGCCTAAGGTGAGTTACCTACCTTCTCTGTGCCCCAACTTTCTCATCTGTGAGTTGAGAATGACACCGATGATGATACCTATCTCACAGGGTTAATGTGAGGATGGATGCACTAGTATTTGTAAAGTTAGAAAGTAAGAAATAAACTCTGTCTGAGCCTCAGCTTTCCAGCTATAAAATCAAAGAATTACCCTGAAGAACAAATGCAATGAGGTATGGTGGTTTAACACAGTCCCTGGAACACGGTCCATGATAATGAGGGGCTACAACCCATCGTCACCATCATCGTGATCCTTGTAATCATCTCATTATTCATAGGCAAGGGGGCCAGCAGTGTCTTTCCCCTGACTTCACAGGGCTGGAGGGAAGGCAACTGAAACTCAAAAATACCTCACAAATGCATTGTTTTTATTGTTTCTGGTCCCCAAAAAAAGCTGAGCTGTGCTTCCTTGAACCCCTGAATACATCTTCTCAAAGACAGATTCCAAGTTCCTGCATTATGGTTACTGAGGTATTTGCCCTTTGGTTCTCAGCTGTGTGAACCAAAAGTATGGCATCATCCTCAGTCCAGGGCTCCCACCCATTTCTCAGGGTACAGACAGGTTACCCCACACCCCACCGGCCAGAACCAAGCCTCACCAGAAGGAAACACCCATTGTATCGATTGAGCCTCTGACCTCTGAACACTCTGAACACTCTGCCACCAACCACTGTGAATGCTCACACACACACACACACACACACACACACACACACCACCTCCTTGGCCAAGGAACCACACATTAATTAGGGCAACAAGCTAAAACCTCCCCTCCCTAAAAATATCTTAACATTTTATAATCTCTCTCATCTGCCACAACAAAATGCCACCAAGTCTCTGGCCTCTCCCCAGTGAACCACTCTCATCAGTGCCATGCATTTAGACATCAGCTAGCATCACATGATATGCCTGAAAATGTCAAGCCCATTGGGTCAGACATAAACAATTTAAGAGAGGCTGAATGAGTCTCATTCAGAAGCCTACATTCTCTGCTGGAGCCCCCAGTGAGCAGAGAGAGAAAGAGAGACAGAAAAAAACATGATTTTCCTCCTCAGACAGAAGTCAATGCCTATCAAGATGCTTAACACCTGAACTTCCCCCACCCCGCCAAGTACTTCCTCAGAGCAAAAGAGAAATGATGGGAGGGGCAAGAGTTGGGGGCTTCCAGGTTCTTTGCCAGACCCTGGGGGTATCCTATGGTTACTATAGTCCACCAAAGAAGTCGTTTCTTTTTTTTTTTTAATTTTTTTATTTATTTATGATAGTCACAGAGAGAGAAAGAGAGGCAGAGACACAGGCAGAGAGAAGCAGGCTCCATGCACCGGGAGCCCGACGTGGGAATCGATCCCGGGTCTCCAGGATCGCGCCCTAGGCCAAAGGCAGGCGCCAAACCGCTGCGCCACCCAGGGATCCCAGAAGTCGTTTCTTCTTGCCACCCATCCACCCACACAGCTTTCCCCTTCTTTCCGTCTATCCACCCATTTACCTATTCATCCTTTCACTCTTTCATCCATCTGTCCATTTTTTTGTTGTTCACTCAGAAGTGATTCTTTCCCAAAGGGTTTTGCATGCAGACTGGAACCTCACACAGCACCTGGTCATTGTAGGAAAATCCCCCAAATGCAGACTTGTCAACCCGCTCTGTGTTCTTTGAAACTCAAGATACAGAAGGCTCCAGGGGGCATTTATAAATAGTGGTAAAAATGTAAGACTTTTATGTTTTCAGAAAAACATGAAGACTTTTTTTTTTACATATCTTAGCAATAAAACAGTTGTTTGGGATATTCCTACTTTGTTCCTCCTGTTTGATTCAGTTCTTACAAGGTTATCACAGTATTTGGAAAAGCCAGCTCTCCCTGGAGGCAAATTATTAGGCAAATGTTAAGATGTGCTCAGAAACCTCATCCTGTCACCAGCTGGAGACCCTGCAGACTTTGCCCTCACTGGGATCCCTTCTTGTCCCTCCACACACAACCTCCACTGTAGCATTTTGGTCCTTCAGATGGGACCCTCTTACCAGTGTCAGCATGGATTCCCACTTGACCTTGGCACAGCAGTTGACTGAATGATTCTAGGTGATGACGAAGTTGAATAATGCCAAATCACAATTTTCCCCTAGGAATACAGCAATAAATTAAGGAAATAAGGAAGAGAAGCATCTAATATTGCTCTGCATAGATTTTTTTTTTAACTCTGAGGCTAGGCAATCAAACGTTTGTATATACTTTAACAAAAAATCAATATGGGGGTTGCCCAGGTGGCTCAGCGGTTTAGCACTGCCTTCAGCCCAGGGCGTGATCCTGGAGACCCGGGATCGAGTCCCACGTCGGGCTCCCTGCATGGGGCCTGCTTCTCCCTCTGCCTGTGTCTCTGCCTCTCTCTCTCTCTCGTGTTTTTTTTTAAACTCAATATAGGTTGGAGCACCTAGGTGGATCAGTCAGTTAGGCATGTGCCTTCAGCTCAGGTCATGATCCCAGAGTCCTAGGATGGAGCTCTGTGTTGGGCTCTGTGCTCAGGGAGGACCTGCTTCTCCCTCTACCTCTGCCCCTTCTCCCTGCTTGTGCATGCATGCACACACACACACACTCTCTCTCTTTCTCCTCTCTCAAGCAAATAAATTAAACCTTTTTAAAAATCAACATAGGTATCCTTCAGTTTGCCTCTTTAGCTTTCGTCAGGTTCGAACTTTGCAGGACTGTAAAAATAAGCAGACTTAGTGATATCCCATTCAAGAAACCATCTTGGCAAAAAAAAAAAAAAAGTAGTTGATTTTAAGGGACCAGAATTATTGATACAAGCTTAAAATTACCCTTATTTTTCACGAGCTTCATCCTCTTGCAAACTTTGCAAAATTAGTTGGCCTAAATATTTTGACTACCTTCATCTCTCTTTCTGCAATTTGGATTGGCTTCAAGAGCCTTTCAGAATTGATTTGATGTAATGCTGCTCTGTTTCATTATCGATTTTAGTTCCAGAGTAAAACAAGAAGTTTATGTCCACATTTAGAATATAAATGCTACCATGCTGTCTAAATATTATACCTCACTGTCACAGTGCAACAATGAAAGCGTAAATATACTTTGATTGACCTTCAGGCACTTAGAGAAAACATAATTTATATATATGCCAGGACTGGAACCTCCTTTCATCACTAATATAATATCTTCTAGCTGTGCAAACACTCATAAAGCCATTTCTCTTCATTAAAAAGCAAAGGCATATGGAATCCTCCCTCGACAAGAGGAACCTCCGCCTATTCACTTCAAGAAGGCTGGAGGGACAAGGAGCGTAAGTGGTGTGTCCTCCTATGTATTCACCCACCTAGAAATCGTTTTGGGTTTTTTTTGTTTGGTTGGTTGGTTGGTTTTTTGTAACATACAATGGTTTTGACAAGTGAAGGTCAAGTATGTCCAGCACCGTGGACAGAGCACAGGATCTGAATCCACGGTGTTCCCTCTGGGGAGAAAATTGTAGTCTTCCCATCCATTTTCTTACAGGAAAACAAAACAAAACAAAACAAAAAGAGTAAATCTGGACTAGATATTTTTTCATATTTGGACTAGATATGGACTAGATATTTTTTCATATTCAATTCTTTAAACAGAAGTCAGCAAAAGTTTTCTTAAAGAACCAGTTGTAAGTATTTTGTCCTGGCAAATTGTACCCCCTCTGTTGAAACTACTCAAATCCAAAGAGCCAAGGACAATGTGTAATAAATAAATGGGTGCAGCTATTACGACAAAACTTTACACAGCAGGCAGATTTTGTCTGTGGGCTGTAGTTTGCTAACACCTGCTTTAAGGTAAGAGTCAAAATAGGAAACAGGTGGGGTGTCAAACAGATGGGAATTCTCGGGCATCTCTAATTTTAGGACTGTAATCGTGTAGCCGGGTCATGACTCATCAGGAACTACCTTCTGGTAAAAAATCAGTATTGTATCTCCTGATACTCAACAAAGACCTATCAATACACTTTTTTGTTTGTTTATCCAGCGATTTCTTCCTTAAGCTTCACCTCACAACCGTGACAGTTAGTGGTAAGAACTGGAACAGTGAAGAAGACGAGATCCCACTGAGCCTCTCTCTAAAAATCATTCCTCAACCCTCTACGGTGGTCATCCCAAGGCTGGAAAGAGCTCCATGGAGCAAAAAGGCTACTGATCCCTCACTAGTATACTGGTAACGGAGCATCACTCACACCCCCATGCACCTCAGAAATGGTGCAGGTCTGAACACCAGGTTTGTAAGAGAAGCTGGCTCTTTGGAAAACACAAATGGGGAAGAAAATAAGGAAAGAGTCAGTAGAACTGTGTTGAAAACTTCAGGAAGGCTCCACTCGGTTGTCGGTCTGAGTGCTTCTCTCATAATTAAACACTTCAGCAGCTAATTGGCTTCAACAATTTTTTTTACAAGATTAGATTCAACTTCCACTCCCTTAAAATGCAATCTAGCAAATTTATGAAAAGCAACCAAAAATACTGCAGAGATGAATAGACTTATTCTTGCCATAACCTTCTTAAAAGCATTTGGAGAGGTAAAAATATTCTTAAATCAGAAGGAATGCCATACTTAATAAAATGAAAGTTGGCATAATTAATTTAGCAGCTCCTTTATTATCATAAAGGACAAACAAAGAGATTTGTTTTTACCTGTTAGGTTTTCTCTTGGATGAATCCATTTAGAATGGACAATTTTTAAATGAGGAAGGTTCAAAAACCTAAAGAGAGGTGCAGCCCCCAGAGAACCTCCTGCTACTCAGAAAATGCACACGGCCTTAGCAGGAAACACAATCCTTGGGGAAAAAAGGAAGCTGAGAATGGCCTCCAGGTGTAGAGAAAAGAGGTATGGCAACAGTGACTGGGGTCTAAGCGGAGGTGGGAATGTCTGGAAAAGGGATAAAAAGTGTGATGGGAAACCTACAAACAGAAGAGACAGAAGGCGCTAAAGGAAGGTGAGGAGGGGCAAGGACCTTCCCCTCCCCCCCCAGGAATCTCCACAGGATAAGGCCTCTCAGATCAGAGAACATGAGTATGCATGCACATAGCCCACGCACAGCACACGGAGAGACACAGACACTAGTGGAGACACACACCTCACACATGCATAGTCACATACACACGTACACACATAGACACAAGCACAGAACAGTGTGCACACCCACATACAAACACACACACGGAGACAGAGGCACATACACATTCTCCCACACACTGAGATGCACACAGGCACAAGAATAGGCCCAAACACACACATTCAAATGCACACACATACACGCGCTCACACACTAACACAAAGCACATATTACACTAAGCTAAAGAATACGAGTTCATTTCCAGACCCAGGTCTAGGATGCCAATCGAGGGGACTGGGAAAACCTAACCTAAAAAAGCAGCAAGCAACCTTATCCACATCTTGCTGAGCACTCTGCTCCAAAGACGAGGAATTATTCGTGTATCACCAATAGTCAGCATGTGACCAGACACCCAGTAGGTGCTCAGTATTTGTTGCACGAAGTACAAGTTATGTAATTTAAGTCCAGAATCTAAAATCAGTAACCTGAGGCTCCTGGCTCCTGGCTCCTGACTCCCTCCCTGCCCTTCCCATAGAAGGAGTGTGTAGTGGTGCCCTTCGGGGCTGACCACTGCTCCCCATACAGACTCTCTGGGCAGGGTCAGCAAACCCCCACCAAGCAGGCATCAGGTTTCATGCCTTCATTCTACAGAATCAGGCAAAAGAAGTGGCCACCCGTGGCTCCGCCTGCCTTTGAACCTCAGCTACACCCCAGTTATACAACCTCAGGACCCTTGCTTGGGCTCTCTGGACTGGTCTCCTTGTCTATGCACAAGAATATGAGCTTTAGATGAGATGAAACATGTAAAGCTCATAGGGGAAGACTTCTGCCCAAACCTGCTCTACCTTAGATCTCTCTGTCTCTGCTGATGGCAAGTTAGTTCATCCTCCCACTGGATTCCTCTCTTTTTTCTGTGCCTAATACCAGATCTATCTGCCAATCCTGCTGGCCCTGCCCTCAAGACAGATCCAGAATCCAAGCTCTTCCCCCACCTCTACCCCCTCATCTCATACCTGTAGTGGCCTCCAACCTGATCTCCCCAGCTTCTGCCCTAAGCCCCCTGCAGTGAGTCCTTAATTCATCCACTGGAGTGATGTTTACCACATTCAAGAAGTCATTCCTATTTCACTCAAAGTAAAATAAACATCCCTATCCTGCCCACCCCCAGGCCCACATGATCTGCTCTCCATAGCTCTGACTCACTCCAACCACCTCCTTTCTATTCCCTGGACACAGCAGACCGGTGTCCACCCGGGTTCACTGCAATCACTGCTGTCTCTGCCTGGAATACTCTTCCCCAGACCTGCAACCGATTCCCTCACCTTTTTCAAGTATTTGCTCAAATGCCATCTTCTTCTGGGGCCCTAGCATAGCTACCCTGTTTTTTACAGCTCTCTGCCCCTCTCTAATCCTGGCATCAATATTCCTAAGCTTTACATTTCTGCACAGCACTATCATCTTCTAATTTAGTATACTGATGTCTTGTGTAAATTTTTGTCTTTTTTGTTCACCAATGTGTCCCAAGCACTTAGAACCATGCCTGACACACAGGAACCCCTCAGTGAAGATAGGTCGAAGAGATGAACAAGGGACTATGGGTCAAATGCCTACTCTGTGCTCAGTGCTAGGTGGGGGATGAATGGGTCAAAACAAAAGGTGAAATCTAACACCTCCCCCACCAGACCTTCCTTCTCTATTTTCACAATAGTTCTGTGAGGTAAGATACCCAGATTTTCCCTCCACTTTCAGGGCCTGCTCAAGACACTCACTAAGTGGCAGAACAAGAAGTGAAAACCAAAATGTTCACTCCAGATTGTGTGTTCCATCATTTAAGCCCCTCGGGAAGGATCAGGGGGTGGTGAGTATCTCTGTAAACTTGCCAATGCTGGATGAAAATTACTGTGGTTATTAAGGACACATCTTTTTCTGAATCTGAATATGGTTAACCTGGTGAGCAGTTTTGGAGGGGAGATCTGAAACCAGCCAAGAGTATATGTAGGAACAAAGTATTCACTTATTCATTTCCTTCCATTTTTCATCAGGTCAGAGACAAGATGTCTTATTTAAAAATTCATTATGAGGTCAAAGATAAAAACTCCAAAACCAGGAAACATAATATCCCTCAGTTTTTCTCTAAGCATTTTTTTAATGAAAATATGCTGGAATCCAGGAGCAAGAGAGTCTTAGACTCTGAAAGGTGACTGGAGGACCCTGGAAAAACCTTTATGTCAAGGAATGCTTCCTTCTGGGGTTTCTCCCACCTTCACTTAAGCTGATGTCAGTTTCATTGTCCTTGACTCACAGAGAGCTTGTCTGTTCTCCATAAAGCCTCTTTCAGTTGGCACCCTCCACTCAAAAGCCCTGTGGCCTTGGGCAAGTCACCTGACCTCCCTGAGCTTCCATTTATTTTCCTGGTCCACTCTGCTTGGAGAATCCAGTGGGGACAGGGTCTTTCCCCACAGGCTGACCCATGACTTTCTTTTACCTCCTTATTCTACAATGCAGTTCCAGTTCTCTGTGATGGCTATTGTATGGTTTCCCACTGGATTCTCACAAACACCCATGTACACCTTGTCCACACCCACATCCACACACATACACACTCACTCTGAGGTGCAGATGCTTGTGGGGACCCCAGATTCTCCCCTGCAGAACCTGATGCACCCACCAGGTATGAAGGCTCCCCTTGCAAAACACCTGCTTTATGTTTCTGTCTGAAGACTTGAAAAGATGACGCCTCCTTTCTGACTGTGCCACATTTGCCAAGAACTTCCTCCCTGTGCAGACTGACCTTAAGGTAAACAAGGTGGGCTCCTGCCTGATGGGGACAGGGGCTGGTTAGGAATCTAGAGAATCACACCCACAGCAGGTCTTGCCTGGTAAGGAAAGAAGAGCTCATCTTCCTCCCAGCCACTGGCTCCATAAATATTCATTACAGGTGTCTGGGACCAGGTGGTCAGCACTGCTAATGGCCTCCAACAGGATCAATGGGCAACAGCACAGCTAGCCTGGGAGCTCAGAAACACTGCCGTTGGCCATTTCAGAGCTATTACCACTTTCCAAAAAGCAAGACTCCCTTCTGGGGTCTGCAGGTGCACTCTCGAATCCTCAGAAGTTGAAAATTTCTCATATGTAGAGCAGAAGTCAGGCATCTGTCAGAGCTCTGATACTCCCAGACAATTTCCAAATGTGTCTGTTTTCCAGCTTTTTAAGGTTGCTCAAGCCCCTTTCAATAAGGAAGGAGCCTCCGGAGAGCTGGTGGCATCACCATGACTAGAACCATTCCACATGAGGAAATCCCAACTGCATTTGGTGCCTCTGGATCAGAGGGGATAAAGATACCGTTCACAGATTTGAGCTTGGGAGGTTAAAATTTTTAAGTCAAGACAACCTGAAAAGGGAAATCAATTGTGCGCAACTAGAAGAGACCTTACCCCATGGTAGGGCTAGCCTATCACTGAAAATGAGGTCATTCAACTGGAAATGCCCTTAGAAGCCATTTTTAGATCAAGGTGATACGGTGTATCGATCAGACCAACTCAAGACCGGAAATTCTGCTTCACTGGGTCCAGATGTGAAATAAGATGAAAGGACGTCAGGAAAAGAGAGAGGCTTTGCACATGAGCTGGATCTTCACTGGGAAAAATCAAGTGTAAGATTGGCTGAGAGGAGACACAGATTTCAGAGTGATCTGGCCCACGAGTGAGGCCTGAGACAATATGGTCACACTCGGATCCCCAAAGCAGATGCCACAACAAGAGATTATAGGACCAGGGGCACCTGGGTGGCTCAGTGGTTGAGCATCTGCCTTTGGTTCAGGTCCTGATCCCGAGGTCCTGGGATCCCATACCCTGCATGGAGCCTGCTTCTCCCTCTGCCTATGTCTCTGCCTATCTCTGTGTCTCTCGTGGATAAATAAAATCATGAAAGAAAAAAAAAAAAAGAAATTCTATAGCCTGCGCTCTCCAGATCCCTTCCATCAGACATGCGTCCTTTCTCACCTTTGCACAGGGAGGTGCACAGGCCTGGGTGGCCCACGGGTCGGAAGATGCCCTGTGCTGCAGCGCCCGCACTCCCTGCCAGTGTAGACCCACCTCGTCTGAAGCCAGAGCCACGAAGGCCCGCGCCTCCGCCAGCTGTGCCGGGACCACATAACATGAGGTAAGAAAGCCAAGACCACAGCGCTCGCCTGGTAAGTGCTACATAAACATCGACGATTCAAAAAAAAAAAAAAAAAAAGGCAGCCCCGCGCATAACGATGGTTGGCAAGGCGTGTGTCCCGGTGGGCCGGGCCCTCGGGCTGCGTGGGCCCGTCAGGGCGGCCAGCCTAACCGCAACAGCATCAGCGTCTCTCATAATGACACTTACTATCCCTCTCAGGCCGCAGTCTGCAGCAGCAGGTGGCCCGTGCGGGGCTCCTCCAGGCCGTGACTCAGAACTCTAGGCTCCTCTCTGGTGTCATCTTGATACCACTGAGGTCACCAAGAAGGGGAAGTGGGAGCCACCAAGGTCACGTTCAGGCCTCATCCCATTGGCCAGAATCACATCATGTGACCCTCTTCCAACAGCAAAGGAAGCTGGGAAGTCCCTGCCGTAGGAAGTGCAAACCACAGCCCTGCCTGAAGGTGGCGCACACCACTCCTCCTGGCTTCATCCCATTGGCTAGAACCGCATCATGTGACCCTGGTCTAACAGCAAGGGAAGCTGGGCAGTGCACGCGGTAGGAAATGCAAAGTATGGCCATTCCTGGCCTCATCCCATTGGCTGGAGCCGCATCATGTGACCCTGGTCCAACCGCAAGGATGCTGGGAAGTTCAGACCTCCTGTGTGCACTGGAAGAGGAAATGCAACTGATGATCATCTAAGCAAGTTGCACGTCTTTGTTGTTCATTGTCTTTTTATGTTTTTTCTCTCTTTTTAAAAATTTTATTTATATGAGAGAGAGAAAGAGCATGAGCAGGGGAGGGGCTGAGAGAGAGGGAGAAGCAGACTCTGCACTGAGCTGGGAGCCCTCCAGGGGCTCCAATCCAGAACCCTGGGTTCACGACCTACCCAGAATCAAGAGTCAGATGTTGAACCAGCTGAGCCATCTTGACGCCCCTTCTTTCCTCTTCTTTCTTATTTTTCTTTCTTCTCTTTTTTTTTTTTTTTTTTTTTTTTTGCACATAGTCTAACATTGTGATGAATAATAGTCCAGACTTTCTCTAATGACTTCAGGGTCATCATTCAGGACATTAATGGAGATGTGTGAAATTTTTTTGCTTGGCTCTATGAATACTGACAGCAGTATATTCTATGGGGAAACTTTTATTTAAAAATTGATACAGACATTTGCCAGACATTTTCAAGAGGAGAATTGGTTCGTTCAAATGTTATTTCTGCTCCAATCTAAATTTCACTTCAAAATTTCATTTAGAAATCAGCGATATGAAAAACTCATTTTACTTATCAAAAAAGCTAACCCGGAGATCAAGTGGCCACATATATGTTCCTGGAAGGAGGGAGCAAGGTATGGTTTACTGGCCAGCACCCCTGAACAGGCATCAGGGTATCTGTGCAGTATCTATGCAGAATATCTCTGTTAGAGTCAAATATCTGGGGTGCTTGGTTGCTCAATTGGTTAAGCCTCTGCCTTCGGCTCAGGCTATGATCCCAGGGTCCTGGGATCCAGCCCCCCATCAAGCTCCTTGCTCAGGAGCTCTCAAATAAACCCTTTAAAAAAAAAGTCAAATATCTGAACTCCCCACCCACCCCACCAATGACTGGAAATGGGGCCAAGGTAGCTAAATAGTAACACACTCTACCACTCTTCGTGGAGCTCAACAGTTTTAGAACCCACCAAGTTTATAGAGAGAAAACAGCCTTTGGGAATTAAAGAGTCCGGGGTATCAATCTAAACTCTGATTCCTACAAGATGTACTCCCTCGGAGAAGGCTTAAACTTCCCAAATCTCAGCTTTCCCATCCATTAAAAGGAGTTGATACTTTCCCCCATCAATTATTGAGATGAGTTAGCAAAACAACAAATGTAAAGCGCTAAGTTCAAAGTCTAACACGTGACAGGAGTGCCATCGCTGGTGGCTTCTGTTTTGAAGGAGAATGGTCCCTGTACATTGCAAATGTCCACAGGAAATCAAGTTTCCAACTTGAAAAATAAAGACTATACACTTGATTTGCTTTCACCAGGACAAATTGAGACAAGCAGCTCCCACTCAAGTTAAAATCAGGCTGTCCCAAAGTGGTATGAGGAGGTGGCGAGGAGGAGAGGGAGACACAAGGGACTTAGGAAGTGTTCTCCTCTTGCTACATGTGGGTCTGGGTTCCTCAGAGTGAGACAAGAAAGGCTCAGAAAAGAGTGAAGTGGGGAAGCCATGCCCAGATGCTGCTCTAAATAACATCCGCCCTAGACTCCCATGCAGAGAGAGCTTGAGTGACCGGGAGAAAATCTCAACAGCTCTCTCTAACCATGCTGACCTCTCCCCTTAACAAGAGAAAGGGAAAGGAGAGAGAGAAAGAGCAGGGGTGGTACGGAGGGAAGAAAAAAGAAAGAAAAACCGCAACAAAAACTGCTCTCAGGTAAAAGCTAGTATTTGCTGCAAATAAAAACAGCATTTTATATTCACGAAGTTTATTTTTACAGTTACCCTACTATTTTTGAAAAGCAAATTCTGGTGTTTCATGATATATGTACATTTCCCTTATGAAATAAGTGTCTTTAGCTAAAAAGCCCAGGGCATTTAAAGAATAATAATGATAACTCGGCCGAAGTGTTAACAGTGTTAACGTGGTAACAGCAAAAATTGGGAGGCAGGCAAGATGGCAGAGGAGTAGGGTCCTCAACTCACCTGCCCCCCCCCAACTTACCTAAATAACTTTCTTTTTTTTTTCCTAGATAACTTTCAAATCACCCTGAACACCTACGAATCTGACCTGAGATTTAAAGAGAGAACAGCCGGAACGCTACAGAGAGAAAGGTTTTTGCTTCTAACAAGGTAGGAAAGAGGAAAAAAATAAAAAAGAATCAAGTGGGGGAGGGGCCCCACAAGGAGCCAGGCTAAGGCCCCAGTGAAACCCTCCGGGACAGGAAAGCCCAGCCCCAGGGAAGCGGGAACTTTAAAAAATCTGCACTGCATTCTTCGCGGATGGAAAGGTGCTCAGCAGGGAAATCGGCCAGAATCGCAGGAGGGGCAGTGGAGCCTCCAGTCTCCCCGGGTCACTAACAGTTGGTGCACCCCGGGGGAGAGCACCCCACACCCCGGGGGCCGAGCTCGGTAAAGGGCTAGAGCGTGGACGGGGGGGGGGGGGGGGGGGGGGGGGGGCTCTGGACGGAGGGGGCTGCACCCTGCTGCCTTCAGGAGCCCTGGCCCGGAAGGGCGATTCCAGCAGTGCAGGCCCCAGATCCCGGGGCGCCGGGGGACACAACCCAGGATTTTGTGCTCTCTGGGGACAGGTGGAGGCCAGGAGGGCCCAGGACAGCAAGGACGCTCCTGCCGCCTGGTGCCCCCAAGCTGTGCAGATCAGCGCCCCTACTGCCCCAGAGTATCCAGGCCCCCGCTGACTGGGAGCTGCGGTAGTTACTGTGGAGCAGACTCCAGAGCTGGAGAGCTGGCCGCCGCCAGTGTGGTTTTTCCTCCTTGTTTCACCCTGTGCTTGGGAGAGGCGGGACCGCCAGGGGACAGAGGCCTCATGGGGTCAACAGCTCCCACTAAGCCCAGCACCTGGGGGGGGGGATCTCCCCCAGGTACACACACCTAAGAATCAGCACAACAGGCCCCTCCCCCAGAAGACCAGCTGGAAGGACAAGGGAAGAGCAAGTTCTTGACCAAGCAGCACTGGAAAGCTCCAGGGAAAGTCGAGGGATTTACAGTATATAGAACCAGAGGGTACCCTCCTTTTTTCTTTTCTTTTCTTTTTTTTTTTTTCCTTTTTTGGTACAACTCGTTTTTATATCAGACTATAAATTTCCAATTTTTTTTCTCTTTTCCCACCTTAGCTACAATATTTTACCACCTCTTCATTTTTAAGTTTCTTCCTTTTTGACTTTCATATTTCTACAATTACAGGTCTTAGATATATTTTCCACTTGTAGATTCCCTTCAACATACTCAATTTTGGGAAATATACAAAATATGTTTTCTTTGTTTCATGTTTTTTGTTTTCTCTGCTTCATTTTGTTCTACAATGGCGGAAGCTAATACCTTCCAAAACATAACCAGCATGCACCCAGAACCAAGTGGTATACCATGCTGGTTCCTTCTGTGAGATTATATTCTCTCTTCATTCCCATTCTGCCCCCCTTTTATCTCATTTATGTTTTGGTGGTCAATGTTGGGGCTCTCTACAAGTATTTCTGGTTTATATAAATTTGGGACTGAGCATCTTCTAACATACAGAACTTAATATACTCAGAACCAAGAGGATCACCCTCTAGGACCCCCTCAGGTAGACTAAATTCTCCCTCCACTACAACTTCATCATCACCACCATCCCAGTACCCCCCTTTTCTCTTCTTTTTTTTTCTTTTTCTTTTTTTCCCTCCTTTTGCTTTTTTTCTCTTCTTTTTCTCTTTTTTTTCTTCTTTGGGATTCTTGGCCTTTTATTTTTTATTATGTTTTAAAATTTGTTTTTCACTTTAGTGGCCCTTTTGTTTTATTTCGTTCTGATCTTTGTTTTCAATTTCTGGTCTCTGACCTCGTCAGAATCATCTAGGGTGAAATATACTTAGGTGGTGGCTGATATTCTTGACTCAGCCCACTCATACAGCCACTCTGCACTGAGCAAAATGACTAAAAGGAAGAATTCACCACAAAAGAAAGAATCAGAAACAGTACTCTCTGCCACAGAGTTACAGAATTTGAGTTACAATTTGATGTCTTTAAAAAAAACCAACTCAGAAGCATAATTATAAAGCCAATTCAGCCAATTCATAATTATAAAACCAATTCAGAAGCATAATTATAAAGCTACTGGTGGCTCTGGAAAAAAAGCATAAAGGATTCAAGAGACTTCATGACTGCAGAATTTAGATCAAATCAGGCCAAAATTAAAAATCAATTAAATGAGATGAATCCAAACTGGAGGTTCTAATGATGAGGGTTAAGGAGGTGGAAGAAAGGGTGAGTGACATAGAAGACAAGTTGATGGCAAGGAAGGAAGCTAAGGAAAAAAGAGAAAAACAATTAAAAGACCATGAGGAAATGTTAAGGGAAATAAATGATAGCCGCAGAAGGAAAAAATCTACGTATAATTGGGGTTCCAGAGAGCACCGAGAGGTACAGAGAGCCAGAAAGCATATTTGAACAAATCATAGCTGAGAACTTCCCTAATTTGGGGAGGGAAACAGGCATTCAAATCCAGGGGATAGAGTGGGTCCCCCCCAAAAATCAATAAAAACCATTCAACACCTCGACATTTAATAGTGAAACTTGCAAATTCCAAAGATAAAGAGAAAATCCTTAAAGCAGCAAGAGACAAGAGATCCCTAACTTATATGGGGAGAAATATTAGATTAACAGCAGACCTATCCACAGAGACCTGGCAGGCTAGAAAGGGCTGGCAGGATATACTTAGGGTACTAAATGAGAAGAACATGCAGCCAAGAATACTATATCCAGCAAGGCTCTCATTCAGAATAGAAGGAGAGATAAAGAGCTTCCAAGATAGGCAGAAACTGAAAGAATATGTGACCACTAAACCAGCTCTGCAAGGAATATTAAGGGGGGCCCCGTAAAAGAAAGAGGAAGCCCAAAGAAATAATCCACAAAAACTGGGACTGAATAGGTATTACGATGACACTAAATTCATATCTTTCAATAGTTACTCTGAATGTGAATGGGATAAATGGTCCTATTAAAAGATGCAGAGTTTTGGACTGGATAAAAAAGCAAAACCTATCTATTTGCTGTCTACAAGAGACTTATTTTAGACAGAAGGACACCTCCAGCCTGAAAATGAAAGGTTGGAAGACCATTTACCATTCAAATGGTCCTCAAAAGAAAGCTGGGGTAGCAGTCCTCATATCAGATAAATTAAAGTTCATCCCAAAGACTGTAATAAGAGATGAAGAGGGACACTATATCATACTTAAAGGGTCTATCCAACAAGAAGACCTAACAATCATGAATATTTATGCCCCTAATGTGGGAGCTGCCAACTATATCAATCAATTAATAACCAAAGTAAAGAGATACTTAGATAATAATACACTAATAGTAGGAGACTTCAACACCTCACTTTCTGCAAATAACAGATCTAAGCACATCGCCAAAGAAACAAGAGCTTTAAATGATACACTGGACCAGATGGATTTCACAGATATTTACAGAACTTTACATCCAAACCCAACTGAATACACATTCTTCTCAAGTTCACATGGAACTTTCTCCAGAATAGACCACATACTGGGTCACAAATCATGTCTCAACTGATAGCAAAAATTGGGATTGTCCCCTGCATATTTTCAGACCACAATGCTTTGAAACTAGAACTCAATCACAACAAGAAATTTGGAAGAAACCCAAACACGTAGAGGTTAAAGAGCATCCTGCTAAAAGATGAATGGGTCAACCAGGAAATTAGAGAAGAATTAAAAAGATTCTTGGAAACTAAGAAAATGAAGATACAACCTTTCAAAATCTTTGGAACACAGCAAAAGCAGTCCTAAGAGGGAAATACATTGCAATACAAGCATCCCTCAAAAAATTGGAAAAAAAACTCACATACACAAGCTAACCTCGCACCTAAAGGAACTGGAGAAAGAACAGCAAATAAAACCTACACCAAGCAGAAGAAGAGATATAATAAAGATTCAAGCAGAACTCAACGAAATAGAGGCCAAAAGAACTGTAGAAAAGATCAACAAAACCAAGAGTTGGTTCTTTGGAAGAATTAATAAGATAAACCATTAGCCAGCCTTATTAAAGAGAAAAGACTCAAATTAATAAAATCATGAATGAAAAAGAAGTGATCACAACCAATACCAAGTAAATACAAACGATTTTCAAAACGTATTATGAGCAGCTATACGCCAGTAAATTAGGCAACCTAGAAGAAATGGACGCATTTCTGGAAAACCACAAACTACCAAAACTGGAACAGGAAGAAATAGAAAGCCTGAACAGGCCAACAACGAGGGAGGAAATTGAAGCAGTCATCAAAAACCTCCCAAGACACAAAAGTCCAGGGCCAGATGGCTTCCCAGGGGAATTCTATCAAACACTTAAAGAAGAAACAATACCTATTCTACTAAAGCTGTTCCGAAAGATAGAAAGAGATGGAATACTTCCAAATTCATTCTATGAGGCCAGCATCACCTTAATTCCAAAACCAAAGACTCCACCAAAAAGAATTATAGACCAATTTCCCTGATGAACACAGATGCAAAAATTCTCAACAAGATACTAGCCAATAGGATCCAACAGTACATTAAGAAGATTATTCATCATGACTGGAATTAGAAAAGACCCCAAATAGCCAGAGGAATACTAAAAAAGAAAACCAGAGCTGGGGACATCACAATGCCAGATTTAAGGTTGTACTACCAAGCTGTGATCATCAAGACAGTGTGGCACTGGCACAAAAACAGACACATAGATCAATGGAACAGAATAGAGAATCCAAAAATGGGCCTTCAACTCTATGGTCAACTAATATTCGACAAAGCAGGAAAGACTATCCACTGGAAAAAAAGACAGTCTCTTCAGTAAATGGTGCTGGGAAAATTGGACATCCACATGCAGAAGAATGAAACTAGACCATTCTCTTACACCATACACAAAGATAAACTCAAAATGGATGAAAGATCTAAATGTGAGACAAGAATCCATCAAAATCTTAGAGGAGAACACAGGCAACACCCTTTTTGAACTTGACCACAGCAACTTCTTGCAAGATACATTTATGAAGGCAAGGGAAACAAAGGCAAAAGTGAATTATTGGGACTTCATCAAGATAAAAAGCTTCTGCACAGCAAAAGAAACAGTCAACAAAACTAAAAGACAACCTACAGAATGGGAGAAGATATTTGCAAATGACATATCAGATAAAGGGCTGGTATCCAAGATCTATAAAGAACTTATCGAACTCAACAGCAAAGAAACAAACAATCCAATCATGAAATGGTCAAAAGACATGAACAGAAATCTCACAGAGGAAGACATACACATGGCCAACAAGCACGTGAGAAAATGCTCCGCATCACCTGCCATCAGGGAAATACAAATCAAAACCACAATGAGATATCACCTCACACCAGTGAGAATGAGGAAAATTAACAAGACAGGAAACAACAAATGTTGGAGAGGGTGTGGAGAAAGGGGAGCCCGCCTGCCCTGTTGGTGGGAATGTGAACTGGTGCAGCCACTCTGGAAAACTGTGTGGAGGTTCCTCAAAGAGTTAAAAATAGAGCTGCCCTATGACAGATGCAGTGAAACGCCGGAGCACCTGCACCCCAATGTTTATAGCAGCAATGTCCACAATAGCCGAACTGTAGAAGGTGCCCTGGTGTCCATAAAAAGATGAATGGATAAAGAAGATGTGGTCTCTGTATACAATGAAATATTACTCATTACAATGGAATATGTATACAATACAATGTCATTAGAAATGACAAATACCCACCACTTGCTTCAACGTGGATAGAACTGGAGGGTATTATTCTGAGTGAAGTAAGTCAATCAGAGAAGGACAAACATTATATGGTCTCATTCATTCAGGGAATATAAAAAATAGTGAAAGGGAATAAAGGGGAAAGGAGAGAAAATGAGTGGGAAATATCAGTGAGGATAACAGAACATGAGAGACTCCTAACTCTGGGAAACGAACAGGGGTAGTGGAAGGGGAGGTGGGCGGGAGGATGGGGTGACTGGGTGACAGGCACTGAGGGGGGCACTTGATGGGATGAGCACTGGGTGATATGCTATATGTTGACAAATTGAACTCCAATAAAAAAATATACAAAATTTTAAAAAAGCAAAAACTGTGCAGAAAGTCAGAAATGGATGAACCTTGGGCCAGGTTCTCCACCCCTTCACCCTCAGGATGAGGAGAGCAGACCGGGAAGGTCAGAAGTGTGGATACCTGCAGAGCCTCCTTTACCCACTGCCTTCTATTTCTGGGTGTAAATGGGTATCAGTATCCCTCTAAGTATGAACCCCAGCTTCCCCCACCCCTGACAGTGGCAGATGGACTTTCCATCCTACCCAAGTGGCAAAGTCTGGGACTCAGGTTTGAGGGGTCAGATAGAAGAAGATGGAGCTGTCTGCACTGTCAGCCCAGCTGGCCAGAGACCTGCAGCAGCCACACCAGAGCTGCAGATGCTAATAAAAGTTTCCCCTGCTTCCCTTTGCCCCCTTCAAGTGGTACCCTTGGGACTTTGCAGGAGAGGGGTGGGGGCTGGGGGCTGGGCCAAAGCCAAAGGCAGGGGTCCAGGCTTCTTAACCAATATGTTGTCCTAATAGCTCCCACTCCCCAACTTTTTACACCGTGTGTTTGGCACTGTGTTGTATGTATATGTATAATAAACATATTCAAATTCCCCAAAGCACATTCAAGTGGCCTTAGGGTGCCATGAACAGGCTCAGCTGGGTTGGAAAATTGACCAGAGAAGAAGAAACTTGAACCTACCTCCATCATCTGCCAGACTTTCTTTCATCAGCAGAGTGGCCAGAACCAGCAATTCTGACATCCTTGCTTCCCTGATCCATCAAAACTAGGGCTTCAAGAGACATAAGAAAAAATGCTCAACATCACACAGCATCAGCCAAATACACATCAAAACCACAATGAGATACCACTTCACACCAGTCAGAATGGCTAAAATTAACAAGTCAGGAAACAACAACTGTTGGTGAGGATGAATATTATTCACGGAGAATAATATTCTCCATGTAGAATATTATCTACGTGGAGAAAGGGGAACCCTCTTAAACTGTTGGTGGGAATGCAAGCTGGTACAGCCACTCTAGAAAACAGCATGGAGTTTCCTCAAAAAGTTAAAAATAGGGCTACCCTAAGACCCAGCAATTACATTACTAGGCATTTACCCAAAGGATATAAATGTAGTGATCTGAAGGGGCACCTGCACCCCAATATTTATGGCATCAATGTCCACAATAGCCTAACTATGGATAGAGCCCAGATTTCCATCACACAGATGAATGGATAAAAAAGACATGGTGCATATATAGAATGGAATATTAGCCATCAGAAAATGAAATCTTACCATTTGCAATGACATGGATGGAACTAGAGGGCATTATGCTAAGCGAAACAAGTCAATCAGAGAAAGACAATTATTTGTTTTTCACTTATATGTGGAAGTTAAGAAACAAAAGAGAGGATCATAGGAGAAGGGAGGGAAAAATAAAACAATAAAATCAAAGAGGGAGACAAACCATAAGAGACTCTTAACTATAGGAAACAAACAGGGTTGCTAGAGGGGAGGAGGATGGGGAAATGGGTAACTGCGTGATAGGCATTAAGGAGGGCACTTGATGTAATGAGAGCTGGGTGTTATATGTAACTGATGAATAACTAAACTCTACCTCTGAAACTAATAATTCACTATATGTTATTTAAATTTAATTTTTTTTCTCTGTCACATTTATTTTTTATTTTTAAAAAACTAGGGTTTCATCAGAACCAAACGGTATCACTCTGCCAAGGGGTGACCTCCACCGGGATCCCAGGATGCCCACCCACACAGACACATCTCTTCCAGGTGAGTGCAAACCCAGAAGTGTCAAGGCATGGGCTCCTCTTGAAGACAGCAAAATCACCCAGTCATCTTATAGGGTTTTTTTTTTCCTCTGTATCCTTATGAAGGATAGGAACTTCATATACTCACATTAATAATTAAGATGTATCCTAAACTTGGGGAAAGGAAATACAATGACCGCTTGGTTTGTTCATATCCTGCAAGAGGATTTCCTAAGTCACCCAGAGCATCAGGATTCTCTGGGGAGCATAGTTTTGTTCCCTAACAATGCACAGTGGCTAGGAGCCCAGACATTCTGCAGCCCTGTTAGGGGTTTTAACCTGTAGAAACTGGCAAGGAGTAATGGTTATATTCCAGTGGAGAAGATGGCCCCAAAAGTTATACTTTTATTGTTCTGTAGGCCATTAAGTGGTTTTGAATCTAACTTAGCAAGCTCATTTCAGCTCATTTCAGCTTGCCTTTTCCTACTGACTTGCTCCTGACTCATTCTTCAAATCAGCTACTTTTAACTTCCTGCTAGTTCATTAATTCATTCATTAATAAATTTGATTAGAGTTTAACATGTTCTCATGTATTTGTATGAGAATTTTAAGTATTGATATAGACCAGTATTTTTTAGGACAGATACATTAACAATATCAATAATTATAATAAACAAAAACCAAAATTTGCTAAATGCAAACTCTCTACCAACCAAAGTGCTGGGGGCTTAATAAATATTATCTACTTTAATCCCCGGAAAAGTCCTGGAGAGGGTGTAGTAGAATTGTGCTCTTTCTACAGATGAAAAACTAGACACAGAAAAGAAGTAACTTTCCCAAGGTCACACCTCCAGGGAAGATAGATGAGCTTTGGAAACCAAGCTATGGGCACCTCTTGCATAAAAAGAGTCAAAGACACACTTGACATGATACAAGTCACAAAATCCCTATCCCATGAGTTTACAGCAATCTTGACAGATCACAGAAGCTCCAGTGATAAAGAATGAGCAGCAGCTAAGATGCTAACACCAGTCTGGCCCTAACCCCGAGTCTCACATCTGTCCTGAGTTTCCAGAGCCAACTTCCCTTGCTCCAACAGGGTGGGAGATCAGAGCAACATGGCATGTAGTCCATGCTGCCCTTTTCTAAGTGCAATGTCCAAGGATTACTGGGCATGCGCATCTCCATCTATTCAGTCTTGGAGAACACCTACCAGGACTGTGGAAGCTGGAAAGCTAAGAACTACATTTCCCAGAATCCTTTGCAGCTTGAGGGCAGGGTGAGATATAGATTACACCAGACACATGCATTTGTTGCGCAGGACTTAGGGTTGAATTGAGCTGGGTGGGTGGGCAGCCTCTTCCAGCTCCTGGACAGCTTCCTGATCTCCTGGCACCAGCTCCCTGGCCGGTGCATTCCATGGTGAGGTTTTAAAAGTCTTTCCTGGAAATTCAGCCTTAAGTCTCTTATTTCAGTCCTCCCAGTGATTCCTTAAGCCTTTTAATCCCCGACAGTGAATCCCCTTACAGTTAAAGTGAGTAGAAGAGATCTTTTCTCTTCCACTGAAACCTGAGCCTCACAGGAACCAGCACCTGGAATGAGATCTGGATTGGTTATCTAATCTGACTATGGCTACAGGGAGCAATAGATGGGTGGATATCCGAGGATGGAGCCCGATGGGGAGAGAGGGCCATGGTATACATAGTGACCCAATTGCCCTGGGATCTCGGACCAGTAGCACTGACCCCGCAGAATCCAGAGGGCATGGTGACCCCCAAATGGCCACACAACCAAAATGCTTATCAAAATAGCTTAACTCCTAAGGCTTCTGAGAACAATCAATTGCTCCTGGAACCCTTGAGGCCAAAGTAGGTGGCAGCCTGCTATAGTCATGCCTAATCAGCCCTTCAGCCCTCCAGGCCAGGGAACAGTGCCTGAGGCACTGTAGCAGTTACCCTCCCACAGCCCCGAGCCCTTTGATAGAGGAGGCCAGGTTCCCCTGGGGGTCAGCACCTATATCTGCTAGGCATTGCTGTATAACAAACCGCTCCAAAACTGAGTGGCTTAAAACATGATTATCACTCATGAGTCTTGAAGTCAGCTGGGAAATTCTGCTTTCTAAGCCAGGCTCAGCTCATCCTGGCCAGCGCATCCTGTCTCTTCTCCCTATGACCTCTGATCCCCCAGTAGGCTGGCGCGGCTGGTTCCTAAGGAGGAGGTGGAGTTGCCAGGGAAAGAATAGAAGCAACTAAGGCTTCTGAAGGCCTTGGCTCAGAACTGGCACATTGTCATTTACACTACATCCAGTTGATCAAAGAAAGGTCACAAGGCCTTAAAGGGAAATAGTCTTCACCTTTTGATGGAAGTTGCCACAAAGTCACACTGCAAAGGAGTGTGCATACAGGGAATAATAGCAGCCATGTTTACCTCCTGCAACCCCACAGGTGTCTTCTGTCCAGCGTCTTAGCCTTCCCCAAAGGGACCTGTGGCCACTGGCCAATGTGTTGCCCACATGGGAGAGAATACCTAGACCTTTGGGGGAATCTTAGACACTAGCTTTGACCTAAGGACAATCCCTGAGACAGAGATCCACAGTGGCCACATTCCAAGTGCAGGATTGTCAGCACATTGACACTTGAACCTCAGTTGCCTCATGGTGAACCCAATGGGCTCATGAACCACACCAGTTATTTCTGCACTTCCTGGGCAGTGCAAGCCCAGACTGGGCAGCACAAGCGCTGAGACTGGCACAATTCTACACTGGCCCCGACCTATGCAGTGAGGGTTGCTATGGAAGGAAGGAGCAAGTACAGGTCTCTGAAACCACCATTTCCTTCCAAAATAGCAAATGAGAGCAACTCTGCCTCTCCTCAAATGGGAGATTCAGGTCCCATGCCACCCTCAGAGACTTAGAAGAGTCTTCTTACCTCCCCCTGAAGCCCACCTGATGGACTCACATAGAAGACCGATGGGTCTTGGACAGTGACCAGGGATCATCATGAACTTGTTCATGTGATAACTCCAATCGCTGCCCAGATAATGTCCCCTTGATGGAACACCTGATACTTGGCTCTGGATCTGGCAGGTGCTTCTTTTTCTCTGTCACATTTATTTTTTTTTAAGATTTTTTATTTTGAGAGAAAGAGGGTAGAAGGTGAGAGGAGGAGCAGAGGTTTTCTCTGTCACATTTAGATACACTTTGCTTAATCCTGACAAAAGCAGCCATACAATTCCATTGTCATACCTGGAGCTACATTAGCTCTCTTCTAAGAGTCCTAATTCCATCTACAGGGGCCTTCATCACCCCAGCACCCCGGAGGACAACATGCTGGTCCACTGCGTTGATGACTCCCTCCGTAGTGACAAGGTCTTAGAGCGAGAAATCTCAGGCAAACGTCTGAAACCTTGCTAAGACCCAAGTGTGCCACAGAGTAGGAGACAAACCTCTTGAAAATTCAGGAAACTGACCTGCAGTAGGTTCAGATATCTCTTCCAATTATGAGGGGGAAAGGGAGATTTCTATACCCTACAACTCCTTACTAAAACACGGTACAGGCCTCCCGCACCTTGAGCAAGGCACCCATCATTCTGCCTCCGCCAAGTGGGGCCCACAGCAGGGGGAGGCTCGCTGGCCGGTCTAGGCTACAGCACAAGCAGCATTGCCTCCTGACACTTAAGAACCTTGAGATCCAGCAGGGCTTAAAGTGTCTGCAGTGGTTGGGGAGACTGTATCAAGAATCAGTGTCTGTCCCTTGGGTTTTGGAGCAAAATCACCACCTCTTCAGCAAACAACAATTTCCTTTAGAGACACAGTTCAGCAGTTGCTATTAGACTTAACAGAGACTGTACTTCTAGTCATGCCTGGATCCCTACAGAGCGCCAAGGGACCCAGTATCACTGGATGGAATCCCATCTACCAGGCCACCACCTGGGCCATGCCAAGCAGCAGCCCCACCTAAGGTATATACAAGAGACCAGGGCAAGCAGGTCCTGAGAACCCAAGAAATTGCATGAGGAGGCAACTCCAGCATATCTACTCCAATGGCACAGTACCTCTTCCCCCACCCACCCTACCATCCAAGGGTCTCCCTGTGACCAGCCAACTAAGGAAAAAGAAGCTCAAGCCTAGTTTGTAGGCTCTGCACAAAATGCTTGCACCAGCTGAAAACAGACTTTACCACAGCTCCTCCCTGGAAAGGCCCTAAAGAGGGGTAAAAGGAGTAATCTTCCAGTGAGCAGAACCCCAGTGGCACAGTTGATTTTCCACTGGGTCCTAGAAGGAGAAATGAGAGCACAAATGCCCAGTGAATGGGGGAATGTCTAAAGGCTTGGTCTGGTGGTCATAGCTTGTAAAGAACAGTGTTGGGGGAGTTTGGGGGACTGGGCCTCTCAGAATGAACCCTAGGTAATAGGACATCTGGTCCCCACTGCAGAGGAGGCTCTCAGGAATCAGGTAGACAAGTTGACCCATTCTGAGGATGCCAGTGAACCTCTGTCCCCAGCTGCCCCCATGCATGTTCGGTGGGCTCATGCACACAGAACCATGGAGGCAAGGGTGGAGATTCTGGCCTGCTGTCCCTCCCAGGGCAGCTCTACCACCACCCTCCCAAATGTGGCAGCGATACCAACTGAGTCCCCACAGGAGCACATACCCTCGGGAACCAGGCTCTTTCCATCAGAGATGGGAAAGCCAGTTAGCCTCCCTGGAACAGACCTCTATCTGGAATATCGATTTGTTCCCCCCACCCAGCCACCCATCATGCTTCTGCCAATCTTTGGAACTGCCAACTGCCTTGCATGCCACCTCACATTGTGCTGCTCCTGGCCAAGGAACTCACTTCACAGACAAAAAAGAGGCAATGGTATGGCACATGGAATTCACTGATCTTACCCTACATCCAACACCCAGAAGTAGTTGGCATTCCAGAATAATGGAGTGAGTAGAAGACCTCATAGACTCAGTTATGGTGCCAGATGGAAGCCAATGACATTTCAGGGTAAGTACCATCTTGTGGGATGCAGTGTGTACTCTGGACCTGCAAATACCCTGCAACACTCTTTCCCGGTAGAACACTCAAGTCAGGGAAGCAATGGGTATATACACCAATGACTCTTTGCTTCCCACCTGCCAAACCCCAGGCTCAGCCAGTTCAGAGGGCTTGGTGCTTGAGAGAAGACATAAAGGGAGGACGCAGCAATGCATCCAATGAAGAGAAAGGACCACTTGGCTGATTGGGGATAATCGTGCCACTGAATCAACAGAGAGAATGTTGTCCAAGGTAACTGATGCCGAAACTCAAGAGGAAGTAGGGCTGTTCACATCGATAGGAATGGAAGGGGTGTTCTAAATCCAACACAATCTAGGGGGATGCATCCTGTTACTGCAGGGTCTTGTGATAGAGATGATCAAGTCTACAGTAACCCCATAGTGGTGGGACCACCAAGAGCTCAGAGCCAGCAGGGGTAGAGAGATAAGTCCACCTCCAGGTGAGGAGCCTACCCTCAGTGAGGTGTTCATTGATGATAAAAGAACAAAGAGTAAGAGGAGAAGAAAAAGTTACAAACACCAACTAGATAGCTGCTGGGCCAGTTGCATAAATGAGGAGAGTGTCTTGGGTTTACTTTTTGCCTCTCTTTGCCCTACTGCTTTAAACTGCGAATGTGGTAGGTAGCTATTTTTAGAATTTGGTGGGATTTGGGTCTTCCTTTCAGGGCAGGATGGGGACAGTTGAATTTTTATGATGCCATTTGCACGGCACTACACAGGAGCAGCTGGTTGTTCATGTTATTTGTTCCGGAGTTGTTTTGGGGGAAGGAGTAGGGTCAGGGGATCTTAACTGGAAAGGGTAGATTTGAGAGGCCTGGGTCCTGCCTGCAGGTGTCTGCTTCAGCTTCCTAGGAACTGTCTAGTTCCACAGAGGCTGGGGGACAAAACTACATCTCCCAGAATCCCCTGTAGCCCACGACCCAGGTGTGGGCTCTATCATCAGTGGGATGCTCTCCTACAAAGTGGGAACATGGACCTGAACTCTGGGGAAGGGTGGGGGACATGCGGCATGCACTGCGCTAGTACAGCTCAGAGCAGGGACCTCTTGGTACTGGCAAGGGGCCCCATTTAATAGAAGCAAATTCCTGATCTTGCCTCAGAGCTCACACCAGAGCTTGTTTCTTCAGCCCCCCACACCCCTGCCCCCAGCAGTTTAAGAAGCCATTTAATACTCTATAATAAACCCTTTTCTGAAACACTCCTGGTGTAAAATTCATTCTCTGTGAGCAGACCTTACACATCTCTGGGATATTCCCACACTAGTGTGCTGCTTAGTAATTGAGGGGTTGAGTTCATCAGGGGATGATAATGGATTTAGGGTTATGAGAAAGAAAAGGCAGATGTGGATTTAGATCACTTAATTCCTGTTTCTCTACTTAGGGTTCCTTCCTTTGGGTTCCCTACAAACATTTCAATAGCAAATTATCAATAGCAAATTTGTAGCTCTAACAAAGAAATCTTTGAGTCCTTGAGGTACATGTTCTTTCGGTGTCAGATTCACAAACCAGATCAGAAGTTAAATTCAGAAGCAAATAAGTGGTCTTCCCTGCTTCCCTAGCCTCAACTGCGGGTGCCATAGGATCTGCATCCCTGAACCAGGCCTCGCTGTCTACACTTGGTCCCTGCCACTCTCCTCTGTAGCCCTGCCTAGAGAATGGCCAGAGAACGGATGGAAGGAAAATACCAGGGCTATGGTCCATGACAGAAGCTATTCTGACATCCTTTGGAACACAAAGGATAGTTCCCTCAATGCCTAGAGGCTCTTCCCTCCAAATGACAGTGATTTTCTTCAGACGAGGGATCCTGGCTGAATTAAAGACCTTCTCAGTTGGATAGAAACACAACTCAAACTTGCTCAACTGTCTCAGGGGACATTTTTGGCTGGTGTAACTGACAATTCCAGAATGTGTCTGAGACAGCTGATGCCTGGCACTGGGACGATGTCATTGGAACTCAGTTTCCCTCTGTATTGTTCACTTCTGCCCTTCCCACTGGCATCACTCCCAGGCAGGCTCACTCCTGGAAACAGCCCCTGACAATATAAGCATACATTCGACCAGGTTCAAGATCGAATAAAGAGATTCTCTCTTTGCAAACTATTCTAGCAGGATTGAAGCTCCTTGAGTCAACATGCATCCAGTTATTCTGAAGATCCCAAAACCAAGAGTAAAACTCCAACTGGTTGGATTTGGGTGCCATCCTTACACCTAGAACAAGGTCGTGAAGCAGAGAGGGGGTGTTCAGTCCATACGACCCACATACACAGAGTGGAGAAAGGCATTCTCTCCACTAAAAGAAAAAATAAATGGAGGAAGGGGTGTAGGTGCCAGACAAGCTAAACAACAGATGTGATGCTGCCTGGCCATGGTAGACCAGCGCTCCTTCAGAGGGGACAGTAGAAAGCCAGAACTCTACAAAGCTTGGGGCAGAGCAATAAGCATGGGTCAAGAATCCCAAAGAACAAGTTAGCCAGGATAGCTGCCAAGAGCAGGGCTGGAACTCTACAGTGCAGGGCACACCCAACACCTCTCCAGCGAGCAGTGCCTGCTCTTTTAGCAGCTTTAGAGAAAACACTCCTGTGTTTACAAGAACAGAAAACTCTACAATGTTCAGCTGCTTGAAATGAACACTGCAAAGCCCGTTCAACTGTTAAAATGGTATTAAATAAAAGCTGCAGATAGGCACCATGTTCCCTGGCAGGAAAATAAAGAAATCACCTCATCCTTCCAGGCAAAGATGTCCTTCTTGACCTGTTCATAGGTGGGTCTCCATTTTCTTCCCAGGAGTGGGGCTTCCCAGCACTCAGCCACCTCCCTCTCTCTAATCCATCCTCTTCAGGGAGCTTAAGTGCAAAGGTCCAGCAGGCATAAAGCTCAACAAGCATGGCACAGCCATGGAAGGTGGAGGAGGAGGGGGGTCTGCTCAGCACTTGTGAGAGGCTGGAGGTGTGGCTCACTTCTCCAGAGTACTGGAAAGTAAACCTTAGGGTAAGAGAAATGCAGTGGGAATGCACAGGTCAGGCTGTTTGCTGAAAGAAATCCATTTGAAAATTATTTTGCACTGTGAGAAGTCACCTCTATTTGTCTCTGTGGAAAGGGTTCATTTCCCAAGTGGGGTTCCCTTTATCATAAAAAAAATCATTACCAGATAATATCATCTTCTGCTGGTCACAAAGGGCTTTTATGCCATTTGAAGCTCAGAGAATCCTATCTGCTAGAGGGTGGTGGTGGTGGTGGTGGTGGTAGTAGTGATGTGGCATGGTCAAGGTGGCAGGGCTGTGTTGGGTGGCAATGGCTGGGGAGGTGGTGATGGTGGGTGATGATTTTGGTGATGCCTGGGGTAATGGTGATGTGGTGACAGTGGTGGGTGGTGGTGATAGTGGTGACAGTGATGTCAAAAGTATAGTGATGGTGATGATGATGATGATGATGATGATGATGATGATGATGGTGGTGGTAATGGCTGAGAGACAGTTGGCAATGATGACCATGAGACTGCTTCCACTTTGCTGATAAGGAATGTGACTTGAGATTCTTCAAGTTCGTAATGTTTTGTTCAAGAGATGAAAAGGTTTATAAACTCTGCTTCAGCCCAAACAGCAACTACCAGCTGGAGCTATTCCAGTAATATTTAAACCATTAGGCACCTCATTTCATTTCAGCCATGCATTTCATGAGCTTCCCAAATAACTGAGATGTTCAGGTACCATGCCTGATCCTTCTGGGAACCCACTGTCTGAACCCTGCTGCCACACTGTGAGGAAGCCCCAGGACTCCATGTCTGCTTCCATGCCTGGAGAGGTTGCAAACAGAGCAGACCAATTTAATCTAATTTTTCTGGATATCAGAGGCTCCTTGAATGTCCTGGAAATGTTTTTTATTTTTATTTTTTTTAAGATTTTATTTATTTATTCATGAGAGACACAGAGAGAGAGAGAGAGAGAGGCAGAGACACAGGCAGAGGGAGAAGCAGGCTCCATGCAGGGAGCCTGACGTGGGACTTGATCCCGGGACCCCAGGATCACACCCTGGGCCAAAGGCAGGTGCTAAACCGCTAAGCTACTCAGGGATCCCCTGGAAATGTTTTTTAAAATGAACATTAAGTGTATTTCTGAGGGGGGAGTCCACATTTCTTAGTTATCTAAAACTGCATAACAAATTATCCTAAATTTAATGGCTATTAACATTTATCATCTCACAGTTTCTGTGGGTCAGGTTTCTAGGAGTGGCTTAGATTGATTGTCCTGGCTCGGAATCTTTCTCAAGACCACAACCAGGCTGTCAACCTGGGCTGCATCATCCGAAGGCTTGCCTGGGGAGGGGCTGAGGACCTTTTCCCCAGACAGCTCACTCACATGTCTGTTAGCAGGAGGTCTCCATTCTACTGGCCTCTCACAGGAGACCTAGTTTTATATCATCTGGATCCACTTGAGTATAGGATTGCATATGTGTCCTCACAGCATGGCAACTGGCTTTTCCCAGAGTGAGTGATCCCTGAAACAGTGAGACAGAAGCCAGATAACTTCTGTGACCAACCTCAAAAGTCACACTCCATCACATCTGCAGTATGCTACAGTCTACAGGGGCTGACTCTATGCAGTGTGACTGGGGACCACACATGGGCATAAATGTCAGGAGTTCACCTTGAGGGCTGGCTACCATTGCTCTCATTATTATCAAAAAGGCCCTGACCCCCCCCCAAAAAAAAGATCTTCATCAAATCTTGAGTTCCAGGGATCTGTTGCTACTGATGGCCCCCTCTGCTTCCTTCAGAAATGGAACCAACAGGAAAATTGATAGTGGCCAGAAATAGAATACATTCTGCTCCCCCCCGCCCCAACCTGTCCCATCTCCAGTAGGCAAATGAGAACAGGGTGGAAGAGGGTCTGACAAGGAAATTTCAGTCCCCTGTTTATCCATCTCTCCCACCAGCCCCCACATTGCCCCAGAACAAGTCATCCACACACTTCCACTGAGCCAGCTCATCCCAGAGAAACTCAACCACCCTCTTTCCCAGCAGAGCATCTCTGATGTTTCAAGACATGAGACTTCAGGCAAAGATGCACTCAGAGCAGCAGTCCCTGAGAGGAGGGTGATAAGCCCCAAAGTGACAAGACCTTTGGAAGCTACTCGGTCTGACTTCTGGGCCCAATGTGTGATCGCTATATGTAAGGGCAAGTGTTCAACCTCCATGAGTCACTGTGTTTCTACAAGGTTGTTGAGGATTATTTTAATAAGAAAAATGAATTATTACCTACACAGTCCTTTACTAAGCCCTTGACCTGTTCCACTTCCTCTGATCCCTGGCATTAGCCCCATTTTACAAGAGCGTAGAATGAGGGGAGGCAGGTTTTGCCCTAGGTCACCAAGTTTGTAAATGGCAGAGCCAAAAATGACCCCAAGAAGTCTGATTCCAGAACCTGAGTGATTAATCACCAAATGAGCCCAGAGGCTGCAATAAAGATGGTAATGTGCAGCTGCGGCTGCTGCTGATGGTAATGGTGATGCAAACTTGATGGTGATGATGGTGATGATGGGGGTGATAGTGATGACAGTGTTGGTGATGATGGTGGTGGTGGTGGGGATGATGATAGAGATGATGGTGATGGTGGTGGTGATGGTGGTGATGATTATGGTGATGAGAATGATGACGATGATGATGGTGGTGATGATAGTGATGATAATAATGAAGCAGGGGGAAGATGAGGTCCCAAGGATAGGGATGGACTCTTAGGCCAGATGACCAGGAAACATTACAGAAAATGTTAGGTAGGAGGCCCAGGTAACTAGTAAAATTAGGGAACTTAACAAGGGGAACAGAAACCGCGGGCAGAAAGGAACTGAAACTTGTTCAAGTCTCCCATTGCCCAGATGACCATACCAAAGCCTAGAGAGAAAAAGCCATTGGTCCAAGGTTACTAGCCTGTATCAGTGTTCAGGCCCAAGCCCCATCTCTCAGCTCCTAGTGAGCAGTTAATCACTCAGCCTCTCCACAGAGAGCTAAGTGCCAACATGGTACTGGCCACGGGAGGGCTTCCATTCCTATTTGTTGAATTCCTATCAACTTACAAAACAGTCCCAGCATGGGTCAGAAGCCTGGAAGGATGTCAGGCATGCAGCCAGCAGAGCATCAAGTCTTGTTTCTAGGGAAGACTGAGGGGCCCCCTAGGGCTCCAGGAAGGTCCTGGCAGGAGACAGTATAGCCCAACAACAGCCTTTCTGACAACTGCAGTTACTGTCTCAGGAATGGGGTATGGAGGTCAGACCATCCAGGGCTGGGCTGGGCCAATTGTTAAATGACAGCTGCTGGCTGACCTGACCAGCTGCCCTCCCCACCCATCAGCTGCTGGCTGCACACCCCCTTCCCAGCTACAGAGAGCATGTCCCCAGGGTGCCAGGAAGCCAGCAGAAGGAGGACTGCAAGTCTCCAGAGAAGCCAGGAGGTTGGGGGATGGACAAGGCCAGAGATGCTGGCTCCCTCGCCAGGGCTGCCCAACTGTTCCATCCCTGCGACCCCCCCTGACCCCCAGGCCCACCCCTGTCCACTGTCCAGCCACTGTCCTCTCCACCACCGAGGAAAGCCAGAGACCTCAACAAAACTCAGTAGTGGACTCGGTCCAGGAAACCTGCACGGCTGTCTGGAAGAAAGAGGACTGGCTGCCCAACCTGCGGCCCTATCCTCCACCCCTCCCTCGCTGGCCCCGGCCTCGCCCAGGAGGCTGCAGAGCTGCTGGCCCAGTGCCTGGTGTGAGCCAACAGCGCCACCATCAGCTGCTAGCTGGGAAATCCTCCCTCCCACTCCACCAAGTCCCACGCTTTGAACAGGGCCTCAGCACCAACAGCTTGCCCCTGCCTGGGAACCAGAGCCCCGACCCAGTGAGGGCCTTTCCAAGTGCGTCCGCAGAGAAGCCTGAAAGATACATCCGTCCTCACTCAGCAGTGCCCGGGTTGGAGCGCACTGCTGGGGCTGCTGGTAACAAGCCAGGCCGTCTCCAAGCACCGCAGGCCCAGCAGAGAGCAAGGCAGACAGACCCCGGCCTGTGGTCGGTGACAGTACAAAGAATAAGAGCCATTACCTGGGCTGAGGGACCCATGTTAGGGATTTCCCCACTCCTTTACACCAGGATCCGAGGCTGTCGGTCTCTTTTTCCATGAGTCCCACAAGAGGGAGTAAGGCTCGGAGGTGTCAAGGGCACTCCTGGCATCCCAGAGCTGGCAAAGCTACACGTGGGCAGAGGGGAAGCTTCCGCAGGGTTACTTTGCTACCTGGGCTCCAGTCCCTGGAGATGTGCGGATTGGGAGCTGCTGCTCAGAGAGAAGGAAGATTTTAACGCCTTCCCCCACAGTGACCTTCAGATTGTCCCAGAGAGGATCAGGGGTGCATGCACCTGTCAAGACTAAGCTAACCTCATACAAGCCCTTCCAGGGAATAATCCTGGATGAATCAATATTGAGATGGCTTGTGGCTAAGCCACACCCACAATGACAAAATTCTAGGTTTTCCTAGAAGCAATGGTAACAGGGCCTGGCACGTGGAAACATCCAACATGATCACATTACAGATGGGCCTCCATCCCCAAAGAGGACTGCCTCAGGTTACCCTGGGGCTCCGAGGATGTGAACAGAAATCCCACAGGCCCACACAGACACAAATGCCACAACACAGCACGACAAGAGTTCATGGCTCAGGTGATGCTAGGGATCCTGGGCCACTGGACAGCAGAAGGACATTTTAACTGGTTGTGGCATCACTTGAAATTTCCTGCATGAGACAGGCATCTTTTGTGATTCATGATGAACCCCCTCTTCACCCTACAGGTGTTTATGCTAAAGAGGTGACTCTTGATGGACCTCTAGTAGCTCCTGGCTGGAGGCTGGTTGTCAGGGGAACCAAGCCAGGGATTGGAAGGTTGGAACTTTCAACCTCACCCCCTGACCTTGGGAAGGGGGTAGGAATGGAGTTCAATCACCAGTGATCAGTGATCTAATCAACCATGACTCCATAATGGAATCTCCATAAAAACCTTAAATGATGAGGTTTTGAGATCTTCCAAGCTGGGGAACACATGCTAGGAGGGTGGTGTCTACGTCCCCACCCCACCTTGCCCTATGCATCTCTTCCGAGCTGTGTCCTTTATGACAAACGAGTCAACTCTATGGAAAGTGCTTTCCTCATTTGGGGAGCTCTTGAAGTAAATTATCAAACCTGAGGAGGGGGTTGTGGGAACCCCCAATTTATAGTCAGTCAATCAGAAGTACAGGTGGTTCGGGCCACATGACTAGCATCTGAGAGGGCAGTCTCTGGGACTGTGGGACTGGCCTCCTAGACTGTGGGGTCTGATCCCAGGAAGTCAGTGTTGGAAGTGAACTGAACCCTTGGACACCCAGTCCGTGTCGGAGAACAAGATGGGTCAGCCCAAGCACTTCAGAATGTTGATATGGCCCATCCTGGGCCCCCTGCCCTGCTGACACCTCCCTCCAGGTGGCACCCTTGTCACTGAGAACTCAAAAGGGCAGTACTGGACATTGTGTCAGCACGTTTGCCAGAGTCACTGGGATTGTCCCAGTGGGGGCAACGAGGAGGAGGCACCTGAGCTTTGAGGGCTTTTCTGGTGGGCCTCCCCCACTACCCCATCACCCACCCCCTGTCCAGGCTTTGGCTCACCACCCCAAGAGAGGAAACACCAGGCCTCACAAGGACCAATGCCTAGCCCATAGGAAGTGGGGCATCACCCAGTGTGTCCCGCTTGTTCCAACTCTAGCATAGGCCTCCTCCCCGCTCCTGAACCACCTCACCCCCTGCCCCCTCCTGACCTACCCCCACCCCCACAAACATGCCTAGCAAGTGAAAACAGTACCCCAGCCTTGTCCCTGTGCCTCCCGGCTCCCACCTGGCCTGTGATGAATCGTGTATGATGTCTGATTGAGCCAATTAGATTGCTTTCTTCCCCAAATCACAGACTCAACCCATAACTGAGCCAGAACCCTCAGAAACCAACCGCTGGTAGAGAGAAAGAAGGGGTGTCCCCACACCATACCCCAAGTCCACAATCAATGATGAGGGGATGGCCTCAGTCACCCTGAGGTACAAAGGACAGGAAGAAGGTCTTAACGCCTCCTGGACAATGATTATTTTGTTAACCTGACAGATTCTCTCTTTCACCAAACTCTGCAGGCTCCCCTGAGTCCTTTTCAACCAGGCCTTGGACCGGACCTTCTGTCCAAATTTGCCCACTGTCCAAATTTAGCCAGAATGCCCCACACCTAACGGGTCCCTCAGCGCCCACCATTCCCAGGGCCTGTGTGACCGCCTGGCCCAGCCTCAGCCAAAAAGCCGGTCAGGTGGATTCACTTCTGCTGTTTGCTGCGGTGATTTCCCGTCCTCGGCCTCCCCCCACCCTGCTCCATGGCCACAAATCCCCACTTGGCTGTTTTGTGCTTGGATTTGAGCCCAACCTCCCCGCCACCACCAAGCCCCACGCAGTGGTCCCCACACCTGTCATGGTGTCCACCCTTTACCCTTCCACCCCCGCCACCACCCCGGAATAAAGTCTGCCTCACTTTGCTCTTTAGCAAGTGTCACTAACTTTTTTTTTAACCAAACCTTTGGGAAGGAAGAATGCCTGAAGGCACGCCAAGCCAAAGCTTGGCTTGCAGAGCCCCAAGTTTAGAAGCAACTGCCTGCTTCTTCCTGCCAACACTTAGCAGTTCACTTTCTTCCGTGCAGCCCAGCCCTGAGTCCCACTCGGCGTGGGCATCGCCAAGCTGCGTCTCGGGCTGTGAGCTCACGATGATGAGGCCGGGGGTGAGGAGGAGGGACGTGGAGGCAGGGCACCCATGGTAGTCACTGGGATGGATGTAAGCTCCGTGGGGATAGGACCTTCCATCTGCGGTGTCCCCTACGTCCAGGCCCTAGAGTGGCACCTGACACGGGAGACTCGGTGACTGAAGGGAGCAGCCGTGTCACCCTGGGAGCAGGGCTTCCCGTAGGTGGCGCTCCAGGAAAGGTCAGCTCTCCGAGGACAGGACGCGTGCACACCTGCTCGATGCAGTAGCGGGGACACCTGGCCTCTGCTGCGGGGAAGGGCCTCCAGGGCCAGTGGTCACAGTTCCCCACCGGGGCAGGGAGCGCCTCTGCTCTTCTCTTCTCAGAAAGCCTGTGGCCGCCCGGGCTGGGCTGTGGAGGTCAGCTGGCCACCGAGATGGGGGCACCCCTGGAAGTATGGACCACAGCTTTCCAGGAGACAGAGGAGCCTTTGCAAAAAGAACAGAGACTGAATTGTCCAGGGGAGGAGGCGGGATCCACCACGCGGAAAGGCAGCCTGCCTCTGCCCTGGGACCCCCAACACAGTGTCCCGGGCTCTCAGCTCCATCTCCAACCCCAGGGGCTGCTGGGCTCTGGGCAGCAGCTGAGGAGTTGAGTCCAAGCCCCGTCCTCTCGGCAGCCCGAACCCACTTGCTCAGACTCCCTGACTGGCCACAGGCAGTTGCCAGAGCCTCGGGGAGCTCTCAGCAGGGGCAGGATGTTACCGACTGGCGCAGCCTGGTTCCTCCTGGCAGACCTGTCCCCTTCTGTGGGGACCCACTGTCCTGTCTGCTCACGGGGGGCTGGATCGGTCCCTGGCCGTGAGTTGGGGGCCAGGGGAATGGGCAGCAGAGCCCAGGGGAGGGAGCCAAGCAGCATTCACCACCCTGGCCCCTGGGTCCCCAAGTCTCACACAGGGTAGGGCCCCACCACCGCGGCCCATGCACAATCCAGTTCTCACACGCACGCCTCCCACCAGCTCCGGCCTCCACTTACTGGAGCTTTCTTCGCCATGCCCTCTGCTTCCTGGCTTTCAACGCCTCCCAAACATTTTTAAGGAAAGCCTCAGCTTCCTCCTGGGACCGGTATCCCTTCCTCTGGTCAGTACAAACCTTCCAAGGCTCCAGTGAGGTCTCCTTCTGTTGAGCCACTTTCTGGAAAGATCTGCCCTTCACCTTCCCTCCACTTGCTTAGGAGAGGATCCCTAAGCACCTGGCTCTCCCTCCTCCCTTTCCTCCTCCCAGGCAGCTGAGCATAGCGACCTGAGATGCAGTATTGATCAGGCCTCTAGTGGCTGTGAGTTCAGCCGGGCTGTTGGTCAGCGTGAGCAGGCTTCAAGCCCCCCCTACCCTCACCGCCACCCCCACTCCAGCTAAGAGCTTGGCCCAGGGAAGCCAGATTCCTCATTGACCATGTTTGACGTCTCATTTTCCCCTGGGGGCTGCAGCCAGCCTGGGGCCCAGAAAGCCAGGTCTGGCCCCACACCTTCCAGCACCAGGGCAGAAAACAGGCTGAGGTCACACACAACATTGATTGGCTTCCTGAACCAGAGAGGACAGCTCTGTTCTCCACAGCCTGCAGAAGCCCTGGAGAGCCCTGCAGCACCCTCCTCCCTCCTCAACCCCCCCATTGGCCCTCAGGCTCCCTGGGGCTCCCTCTGCACCATGGCCAGCAGGGAAGGGGCAAGGGCCATGGTAGCCCAGACGTGGCTCTGCTCCAGCCTCACCCACCTGCCAGGCTGGGAGCAGGAATGCCTTAGATCCCTGGCCCTCCTTTGCCTCCACCTCCATTGCTCTTCCTCCCTTCCAGCACCTTCCAGGAACTGGAGGAGCCTTAGGGCAGAGGATTTGCCTACCCTAGGTGGAGCACCAAGGCCCATCGGTGGTGAGGTATCCGCCCCCGGTCCTCCAAGAAATGGAGGTGCTGTAACGTGAACACTGTGCCCCCCGCAAATTAGAGTGTTGAAACCAAACCCCCAAAGTGAGGGTGTCAGGAGGCAGGGCCTCTGGGAGGTGACAAGGTCACAAGGAAGGGCTCCATGGCAGGACTACCACCCTTATGAAGGGACCCCAGAGAGCTCCCCCCCCCTCCAGACACCCAATCAGTCCAGGCCTTGACCTCGGATTTCCAGCCTCCAGAGCATGAGAGATGCAGGTCTGCTGTCAGCAAGGCCCCCACCTGCAGCATTGTGACAGCTGCCGACGAGGACAGTTCTCCATTCCCATTAGCGTATCCCATTTACAGGACAGCCCTTTCTCGAGTGTATCCTTCCTTATTCTGAGCATTTACATGTTCTTCCTTTGATGAAATGGGGGCGACTGGAGTCGTTCAGGTTTAGAAGGAATCCTTTCAACGCCCTTACTTAGCAAATAGCAAGTCGGAAATTCTAAACTGCTTCTCTGATACTTTTTAAAATTATTTTTATTGACCCATGAAATCCAAAAGTTAGCAGTTTAGAGGGTGAAGCTTCTCACCCAGAGAATGACACACACACACCCAAGGAGCCCCTCAGAGCCGACCGGTGGTGCTTGCCTCACTACCTTGCTTCATCGTTGGCTTCCAAGAGCAGGACAGTGCCGCTAGTGCCATCCTAACTGGTCACACGAGGAGGTACCTGGGAAGCCGAGAGGAAGCTACGCTTTACAACTTCCCTGCTCATGCTGGAGCAATAAAAAAAAAAAATTAGAAAAATTCTCTTCAGAAGCAGGCCAGAGTCAAACCCACCCCATTCTGTTTTATTAAGTCTGAACCACTGATGTACCTCTGCAGGGATACGGACATGGGTGGCTGGGCTGGACACAGCCAGGGGGACGTTTACCAGAGGCTCTGAGCACCAGGCCCTGGCACTGGGGATGCAGAGCCCACCAATGGAACTCCAGGGTGGATGAGCCCAGAGACCCCCATCCCACCCACCCAGGGAGGCAGGGGTGACTGTCCTGCCCATGCTTCATTTCATACTCGCAGGAAGCTAATTTTCCTCCTGCTGGGGAGGAGATAGTAGGACAATGACAAGACAGGCAAGCCATAGCTGGGAGTGATGTGAGCATTGAGTCATCACCGTCACCGGGGACAATGTTCTGAGCCAGCCTGAGCAGAGCAAAGGTCACACTAACTCCTTCTAGGCTGGTGCCCATGGGAAGCTTCAGCTTCCCCCAGTCAAGCTGCCTGGTCCCTGCACTCTGCAGGTGGCACATGTCCACAGGTCCAACCTGGGCGTGAGGCGGTAGGGATGCGCCAGGCCTCTGGGGCTGCTGCCCTGCAGTCTGTCCACTGAATTGCATTCTGGGGGCTATGACCACAGGGATCTCAGCCAGGACCCCTCTTGGCCAAGGTCAACGCCGGTGCTGCCAGGCTCAGGCCCAGCGTCCTCGCCTTCCTACCAGAACATCTCCATGGGCCAGGTAAGGTCTCCACCCCCCACCCTTGCTCCATTTCTCTTAACAGAATTCACAGACGTGAAACTCACCCTTTTAAAGGGTTTGGTGGGTTTTGGTACATTCACAGTGTTGCACAACATCACTTGTACCCAGTTCCAGAACATTGGATCCCCTAAAAGGAGGCATTGGCAGCAATCCCACCTCCCTCACATTCTAGGCAACCACACAAATCCTCTTTCTCTCTCTGGGGATTTGCCTCCTCTGGATATTGAAGTAAGAGGGATCAGATGATATACGGCCCTTTGGGTCTGGCTGCTTTTCACCCAGCGCTGTGTCACAGGGTGCGTGAGCTCTTCATCCCTCTTCGTGGCTAATCAGCATCCTGCTGTATGGATGAGCCATCCCAATTATCTGTTGATGGATCCAGGTGCTCCGGGACGTGGGCCTCATTAGGCTGCACCTGGGCACTGTAGAAAGTTCACTGCTCAGCTGGAGCCAGTGCGGTGAGGACAGACTAACAGGCTTGCCCGGGGTCCTGACAGGTGTGTGTGAGCCTCCTGCACAGGACGTGGGGTGGGGGACTGTGGTCCCTGGGCCTCCCCGCAGCTCCAGGTGGGACTGTGCTGGGCCTGGCAGGAAGGGGTCCGGGCTGAGATGCCCACCACCAGAGGGGCCTCAGGCCCAGACTGTGGCCTCACTACCCCTAGCTTGGGTGACATCAACAGCCCCAAGCTCAGTGCCCAGCACCCTGAGGCAGGGTTGGGCCGGGCCCTGCTCCCCAGGCGTCCAGGCCCAGGCAGGGCAGGACCCAATGGGGCTAAGCTGGCTCCCACCAACCCACTCGCTCCCTTCCTGGAGGTTGAGAGCCCACTGGGTCTCAGGAGGGGCCCCTGCCTGGGAGCCCGGGGACTCCGAGGCCCGGATTCTGCAGTGAGTCCTCGGCCCTGGGACTCCAGGTGGAGGTGGGTTGCGGGAGGGCACAGGCCTCAAGGGAGTGTCGCCTTGCTTCTTCCTGCACACACGATTCATGGCTGGCAACGGCTGCAAACCCAGCCTCCTTCCCACTGCTCATTAACTGGCACATATATTTATGAAGAAAAGGCCTCTCTAATTAAAGCTGTCACATTATCACTTTATGTATCTGGCCCAGGCTGAATCAGCGAGGGCCTTAATGAGGCCACTAAGGTGGCCTGAAGTTGTGCAGGAAGCCGACTGTAGGGAACGCCGCCCCCAGTCCCCCAGGAGTAGCGGAGCCCCCAGAGCCAGTCCCTCCTCTGCTCCAGACCTGCGGTGCCCCTGTAGGTGGCAGAGTGGGGATCCTCACGCCTGCCCCCTGCCCCGCAGACCCCAGGCCTCTCCGACCTGGGACACAGCCAGCTTCCCGGGGCCTTCCTGCGGTGCATGGAGGGTCAGGCCCCACCGTGATCTCCCTACCGGATCCCGAGAGCCCCACATGGCAACTTGGCGTCTCACCCATCCCCCATCCCTGGGATTGAATTCACTCACCCGGCCCTCCACCTGGAACACTCTTTCCCACGCACACACCAATCTCAGCCTCAGTCTCACCAATTTTCAGTCTCAGTGCAGGCTTTTCTCCTCTGGGAAGACCCCTGCCAGGCAAGCAGCCCCTGTGTGGGTTCCCATAGCCACATGCTCCCCTGCAGCACCACAGGCACACGTCCAGGGCACATCTGTCTCACCCACCGCTCACAAGCAGCACTGAGCAGGGGCATGCCTTACTCTGTCCCCTTAGTCCCAAGCACAGAGCATCCCTTCTAGGGGCACCACAAGTTTCCCTGTAGGGCCCTGACCAAAACCAGCACTGCGAGCCACACTGTCCAACCAAAGTCTCCACGGCAAGAGTCCTGCTCCACCAGCAGCCCCACACAGCTCATCTTCCAGGACTCGACTCACTAGTCAGCTGACCCCAGGGTTCAAGGATCTTCTGAGAACCCAATCTTGAGTCTCCTGCTGGCACTTGAGGGGGTCACCACACAAGACCCCAGGGGCACACTGAATTACTGCCCAAACTCCCACCTCCATCCTCACAGCGGGACCCCACCATCATGTCCTCTGCCATGGGGCTTGCCCTGGTCCACAGAGTGTGAGCAGGTGTGGTGTGAGCCCAGTGATCACATGCCTGGTGCTCTGACTTGCCCTCTGTGCTTCTGCCACCGTGGAGAACAGGCCCTGGGAGGCCACTGGTCCCAGCACGAGATTCCTACAGGGCCAGGCTGACCCTGTCCTGCAGCCTAAAGCAGAGCCACCACAGCCACTGCAACCAGAAATTCAGGAGCAAAAAAGCAGCATTGCTGTCGTCAGCTACTGAGCTCGGGAGATGTTTGTTTTGCAGCATTAGTATAGCTTGAAGCTGCCTCTCACACCCTTACACCCACCACGCTCTGAAGCAAGTGGGATAAAGGGAGCATGGGGCTGACAGAGACAGCAGGTTTCTGCCCAGGAAGGGAGTCCACAGACAGTAGCTTAGGTGTGAGGCAACACCGGCTTCCTGACACCCCCCACCGTGACTGGGGTAGAACTGCCCACCTGTCACAGGTAGGGGCATGCACACCAGCATGCAGGCTCGCCGCACACCAGCAAGCCCCGAGGAGAGAGGGCAGTGGGGACAGGCTGAGCTGCACAGGCCCAGGGCTCCTCCCAAACTCTCCCCTCAGAGGTTCAGAGCCCCTCCCTGGGGAAGCTCCACCCCCACCCAGAGGAGTGACTCGACCCGCTACATACTTTGCAGGGCCCCTTGCTGAAAAGTTGTTCCTAATTTCCAACAACAGAGCATTAAACCAAGTACGCACGAGGTCCCATGTTGCTGCGTGGCCACATGAGATGGGGCAGGAGTGTCCCTACCACAAGCAAGCATCCAGCCTGGGCCTGACAATGACTGGTGGACTTTCCTCCTGCACGGAGGGGTGGCTCAGAGCCACAGGCTCCCTGAGGTAGCCTCTCACTGACCGGGGTCTGAGGTCCCCCAGGGCCAGGTACACATCCTCAAAGGATAGGGTCCTTTAAACCTCCCACCCTGGCCGGCTAATGTCTCCTATAGGTGCTAGGCACCTGACTCAGCCCCTCCCTCCACCTGGGGTGCAGGCAGCAGGGCCCCTCCAGGCATCTCCCCCCAGCTCCTGCCTCTGCACAGTGGGGGAAGCTAATATGAGCCCCAGAAGTCCCCAGGCCCCTAGCTAAAGCCAGCCTCCCTGTTCAGACCCTCCATATCGCAGCCCCAGGCATCGCCCACTTCTGCAGCTGTTGTGCATGGGGTATCTGAAAGGCATCTGTGACGCAGCACCTGGAAATTGCCTTTAGTCTCCACGTGACCCTGTCAGTGTGCCTCCAGTACCTGCATCAGTTTTCGTTTCCCACGGGATCCTCACAGGCCCTGCAGACTCACACAGCGACAGGGAGCCACCCTTGGACATTTCTGGCTCATGGCGCCAAGCAAAGACCAAGACTCATTCATAATCCTTAGGAAACATTATTATTCTAGGAAAATTATTCAGTTAACCTGCTTTAATAACCCTGTGTAGGACCATTGATATACTACTGTGGTCTTTACAGTATTCATTTCAGAAATACTGGCTGTCGTTCCCATCCATGAAGCAACAGAGGCACCCAGCCTGGGCCCTGACGTGGATGCCTGCTTGTCAGCTTAATGCACCATAAAACCCAGCGACACTGATCCCCTTGGGGCATAAATCTCCCCAAGCCCAGAGAGGGTTTGGGTGCAGATGGGAAGAGCAGTGAGTGGCTCCAACCAGCACTCCAGGCAGACCAGGGCTGCCCTCTGCCTAAGCCCCAGGAACCCAGGGCTCCCGTCCATCAGTGCACTGACCTCAGGGACTGCAAGCGAGCAGCAGTGACCCGGCTGTGTTCCCGGGATGTGGAGATAGGTCGGAGTGCCTGGACAGACGGATGCTGCCTGGGGATCCCGAGATGCAGCTGTGGATTGAGTGAGTGAATGAATGAATGAAAGAGTGAATGAACCAACCAACCTACATGGCCTCCCAGTAGAGTCATGCCTGGTCACTTCCTGGCCTGCAGGGCCACGTGCCCAGGGACATTTGCAGGCACCGAGGGCATCCCATCCTCACAGCTTACCGTCCACTCCCCTGGAGCGCCCCCTCCCCGCCTGTGACACGTGCAGCAGCGCCCTCCCAGTCTGAGCACTGCCCCTCCCTGTCCACTGTGGGGGTGGATCCAGAGGGGTCAGGGAGAGACTGGGGAGGGGGCGCGGCTGTTTCCCGGGACCAGGCCTCTCTCTCCCATTTGTCCCAGGCCTCCCTCGGGACCAAGACTTCAGATCTCTTCCAGGCCATGCTGCTTCGGGAAATAAAACGATTTCTAGCAGTGCCTGTTTCCAAATCCTCATCGATTTTGTCTCTGTTTTCCCAGCTTCCTTTCACAATGGGTTATTGCAGGTGACGGACAGAACTCACCCTGCATGAACCTGCCTCCTCAAAGCCCAGCAGCAGTGCCCTGGCCTGCGGGGAGGTGCCGGGCCCCCCTTGCTCCCCGCCGGGGCGAAGGCACTGTATGAGGAGCCCCCTGAGATGGGCCATAGGGTTCACCTAGCTCGGGTCCAAACACCTCCTCTCTATGAGACCTGACACAGGCTGCCCAACCTCGGGGGGGCCCCAGGGTCCTGGAGGACCAAACCCGGAGCAGCGCCCCCTCCCCAGGGCTGGGGGTGCCTGGGAAGTGCAGCTAGTATTCTGGAAGGCCTAGCCAACCCCTCCCTCCCATCCCCCCTCCCCCCACAACCTGTGACAGGGACTGGTGTCCTCTCCTCCTACATGGCCCCTGCCACATGCTGACCCCGCCCACCCAGCCGGTCCCCATCTCATGCTGGGCACAGCACTGTGCACACATCACAGGAGCTCCTTCATCCCCAAAGCGCCTGTGCAGACTGTGTCCAAAGCAACAGTCAAGCTGTCCCTCCTCCACCCTGCTCCAGGCTGCTCCTCTGACTCGGAACCTGCCTATATGCACCGGCCTTAGGGGCAGCCAGGAGCAGGGCCACTGTGGCACTGGTGGGCAGGCACGAACATCTTTCCTGAGGCTGGATTCACAGGCCTGGGCTAACTCTAAAGAGACAGGGACTCTGAATTCCCAGTGGCCCCGGGGCCACAAGTCACAGCCATGTCAGCTTAGAGCTATGGGAACGGAACAAGGGGGCTTCGAGCTAGAACCAGTGAGTGTCAAGAAGGCTGCAGAGGCCCAGTAAATGACCAAGTATGGCAGCCAGCGCATGATGGAGACTGGTCCCAGCAGGGCCTCCCCAGGACACAGGATGCAGGACAGAACACAGAGAGACTGGCCGGTCAGTTTCCTCCTGGACCCTGGGGTCTGGCTCCATAGAAAGGTCAGCCTGGGGGTGGGAGCAGAAGGTAGGCCCTGGTCACAGCCCCAAGGCTGAGTGGATGGAGCCTCAGAACCTCAGTTCGCCATATCTGGTCCATACAGCAAGTTCCTACAACATTCTCAGCCAGCTCCCTGCCATACCCAGTACTGCAGCAGCCTGACTCCCAGGCCAGGAAAGGGGCTCTAACCACAGTGGTGGTGGGGAGAGTGGGGTCTGTGGCTGGGAGGGGCCAGGACAGAGATAGGCCAGGCCAGAGAGGCAGAGACAACAAATGTTGAGGCGAGAGAGCCCCAGAACCAGAGGTCTTCACGGAGAGAGAGAAGAATTAGGGCGGGGGCCTGTGTGGGAGGAGAGAGCAGAATACCAATGGGGGAGGGGGGAACAGGGACCAGTGAGGGTGCCCCCACATCCAGGTCCTTCGGTGCACAGCCAAGCAGCCAAGCATGCCTGTCATTAGGAGCAGGGGACAAAGCAGCTGGAGGGAGAGAGGCTCCTGCCCACCCTGAGGCCAGCCTGACGCTACTTGTATCAAGACCCCCAGTGAGGGTCAGACACCAGGAAGGAAGCCCAGAGACAGGAACAGGTAGGGGCCGGGCCTACTGAGTGGGGGGTCCCCAACCTACCAGCAGGACCCGAAGCGGGGTCATGGGTGGCAGTCTGAAAGGTCCAGAGCGCCAAACGGAGCTGGAAGGTGCTGTGCTCATCACCAGGTGACATCAAGGAGGCCCTCCTTCCCCTCCCACGTCTTCCAGCCACCAGCACCATGCATTCCACTGTAACCCAGCACTAGGGGGAAGGAGCCAGGACGTGGGCCTGGGCGGCTGACCTGGGCCTCAGCCTCATGGGCCCAGCCTGTGAAACAGGACGTCCGCGGGGCTTTCCAGGCCCAGGCTGGTGTGAGTCCCAAAGAGGCACAGATGGAGGCTGGGCTCTGCACATTTGTCAGTTGTTGAGTGAATGAGGCCAGGAGTTTGGTGGTTTGGTTTTGCCAGGAGTTCCGAAAGCAGAGCAGCTGGTCCAGGACAGAGAGGAAGCTGTCACAGAGGCCTGGGGTAAAGTGGCAGCTGGCTGCATTTTGTTCTTGGGGACCCACTGGTCACAGTCGTACAAGGACTTGGGGGACTCAGGAAAGGCAGCATCCAGGCTGGGAGCTGTGGGCAGGCCTTCCCTACATGCTCAGCTCTCACTCTCGGGGGGGGGGGGGGTGGCTGCCCCAAAGGGGCATTGGGTCAGGACTCTCAGCTGGGATTCAACTCATACTTCACAGCCCAAGGAGGCCTGCGAGGAAGAGCTGCTCAGCCTAGACATATCAGACCCACATGGGACTTGAGGACAGAGACCTTGACTTTCCTCCTAAGAGCTAAATACCTGAGCCTCTCCTCAGCACTGGTAAGTGGACCCACCTCACTCACAGAGGGGAGACTGAGGACCCCCACCTGGCAGAGAGGAGCCATGTGCAAGCATAGAGAGCAGCCAGGAGGTGGTGGTTGGCAGCAGCAGGGTGGAGGGGTGGAAGGCACAGACCCAAGCCTGGTCTCCCTACCTGTCTGAACTTGAACAAGAAAGGAGTCTCCTTGGATTCTTTTCCCTTAAATGTCGTAGCGACGCTGCCTCCCATGGAGGAGATCACTTTGGCGTGTGGTTATTTCAAGGATGAATTCTTGTAATGAAATTTGTCTTCGGAACCTTGAGGCCCAGATTGGTTCAGGACAGCTGACAAACCAGGATGACAGACAAGCGGAGGCTGCTGCGTCTCCCCAGGCACCAAGGATCCCTGCACTGCACTGGTGGTCATTCCTTAGCTCTACAGCATGCTGTCCCCCACGCTCCCAAAGAACTAGAAGTATGGTTGCCAGTTCTGTGAACCCTGAAGACCCCCAGTTCCGCATGCGACCAGAATTCCTCTGTGCTCATCTCCCAGGGCCACCACAACATATTATCACAGACTCGGTGGCCTGGAACACCATGAACATATTCTCCTTCAGCTCTGGGGGCTGGACATGTGAACTGCAGGTGCAGACAGGGCTGGTTCCGGAGGCTCCGGGGGGAGATTCAGTCGCATGTCTCTGTCCTGGATTCTGGAGCCTTCCAGCGATCCTGGGGACCCCGGCCAGTAGACGGATCCCTCCCCTCCCTGCCTCTGTCATCACATTTCCAGTTTCTCTGTGTGTCCCTTTCTATCTCTGTAAGGACGCTCTCCCTGGATGTAGGGACGGCCCTAATCCAATATAATTCCATCCCCATCGTGACCTCCGTGGCAGCTGCAAAGACCCTATTCCCAAGTAAATCCACATGCTGAGTCCTGGGTGGATGTGAATTTTGGAACACACAATTCACCCCTCCCCGGGTGGAGCGACAGTTCCTCAGTCCAGCCTTTCACATCCTCCCTGACGGCCCCGGAGCAGCGTGCTGCCTCCCCCAACATGGAGAGAAGGCCCCTCTGGCCTCCTGTGGACTAGTTCACACCTGGCTGGTCCTTAGGGTCAAAGTCACAGGGCCCATGCAGCATTGCCAGCAGGTGCATCCCACCTAACAAGGTTTCCAGGATATGCGGTGTTCCTCCGCCCTCTTCATCAGCAGGAAGGGCCTCAAAATTCATTGCCAGTCCACTGGGGCGAGGGCAGTGTGACCCCCCCCCATGTCCAGACCCAGGACCCGTCCAGACCCAGGACCCACCCGGACCCCCTCGAGGCGGGCTGCAGGCTGCTTCCCTCACTCTGCCCTCTCTCCGTGAAGCTCTCGGCGAATAAAATAAACTGCTACGCTGAGATTATTGGGGGTCAGGCCAACAAATGGACCTCAACTCTCTGCAGGAGGAGGAAGAAAAGGTTGTTAAGGAAACATAATGGCTGTTTTCTCCAACCTCTTAAAACCTGAAGCAACAATTTTTAAAGGTGCTTTAATTTATTTCTAAATAGAGACAAACATAGCATTAAATCATTATCAGACATGAGAAAAGCAAAGCAGCTAATCTGGCTTTCATTTGACTCCATTTAGTTAAAAGTGGCTTTCAACAGGGGTAAGAGGAGGAGGAGCAGAGGGAAGAAATATAATAACACCCGAAAATGCCCTTGATGGAAATGATAACGTTCCTGTTGAAAGATGGTGTGGTTTTGTGTGCAGGAAGAAAGCAACCGCTCCTTATCGGGAGATCCCCGAGGCGGGCGGCTTTCTCATGTAAATCCCGGGCTGTCGCAGCACCAGCTGCACCCCACGACTGGCAACGGAAGCCCAAACACTAGTCTTCATCCTGGGCACCTGCTCAGAACTCGTTTGGGGTTCACAGAGGAGAGAAGGCCCACCTTTCCATGCTCACAGCGCTTGCTCCAGCGGCCCTGGGCCAGCCCGGGGGTAAAGCAGCTCACTAATTCAGCCCCAGGTTCTGGTCACAGGCAGGGCACCTGTCCACTCCAGCCCCATCACCAAGAACCACATCCAGACTCCTCCCCACAGCCCATGGGCCCCTGTGAGCTGGCCCAGACCCTCCACTCCTGCCTACGCAATTTCATTCCTCGCTCTGCTCAACATCACCTCCTCAGAGAGGCCTCCGCCTCCTTCTAAAACAGAAAATCCCTTCTTCATGCCCTTTGCAGCTCTTCCCCCTCAGACTGTCACTACCTGACCGACGCTATAGGATGCACCATGTTTATTGTCTGAGCCCCACAAGATGACAGGTCCTGACCTGGGGCAGGGACCATGTCCATCTCTGGCACCACCTGCCCCGACCCCTGCACAGTGCCCAACACAGAGGGGCACCCACCAGTCCATGTTGGGTGAAAGAATGAATGAATGAACAATGGAGTCAGTGATGAATAAGTGAATGAGCATAGTTGCTCTGGCCAATTGCATCTGTCTCACTGCTTCCTGCTGCTATGGCCAACTCCCAGGGCTCCAGTGAACCAGTCACCCATGGGCTAGCCCGGGTGTGTCCAGGAGGGGCACCCGCCACCCAGCACCCTCCTGTCGTGCCACCATTCCTGCCTCCACACAGCAGGGTCCCGAGGGACACCAGTGTGGCATGACGGTACGTTTCACAGGCATAGTCAGGATGACTTGGCCAGGTTTCCGTGGTGCCCCAGCAGGGCACCCAGCACAGAAGGGCCCCCGTGACCCAGCACAGTCTGTCTCACAGCCGAGACATGGGATAAGGAAGGTCTTGCGGCCCCACCGGGTGCAAGGACAAAACAGGCTCCCTGTGGATCTGCCTCCCTCAGAAAAGGGGCCACCCGGTGACTTCCCAGTTCTCAGAAGCATCCAGAATGGGAGGAGATGGGAGGGGAAGGTCCCAGGCACCCTTCCCAACGGGTGTCCTTGCCCCCTCCTTTCCGTCCCACTGCGTCTCAGCCAGGACGGGGACCAACACAGCAACTCCTTGGGGAGGACATTCTGGCCAGGGCTCAACAATGCAGCAGGTGTGAGAGCATAGTCGGGGGGCGGGGCGGTCTTAGCTCAGCCCGGCCCAGCCTATGAAGCCAGTCACAGAAAGCAGGGAGCCTACGTCCTAAAACCCTAGCCCCCAGGCAGACAGACCCAAATCCTGCCCTTCCACCAGGAGCCACACAGCATAGGCACCGAGGGGCACAGGAAGGGCATGGCCACACACAACAGGGAGCGAGGGGTCCTCAGGGACAGCTGGTCTCCCTAAGGAGCACCAAATGCACCCACAATCCACAGGGTATGCAGACCTTCCAGGAGCACCACAGAGGACTACCTCCTTCTCTGCTCTCTTGAGAAGCTAGCCCACATCTATCACCATAGCATCAGCTGCCCCCAGGGAGGTCACCCTTGCCGCCCGCCCCCCATAGCTGCTCCCTTCATGTCTGCCCTCCCTGGCCCCATGATTGCAGCGCTGGGCTGCTTCTGTAGCAGGGGGCTCTAGACTTCCCACCAGCCACCACCCCGAAGCCGAGCAGGCCCTCCGACTCCTCCTGCCTCTCTCACCTGATTCTCCTGTGGCCGAGGCCCTCTGCCCCACCCCTGGCACAGACCCTGCATCGGGCCAGCCATCGATCCCCCAGCATGTGCGCCTGGCTGAGGTTTTCTACAAGAGGAGGAGAAAGTGGTCCCAATCACCCTCCCCAGTGAGGGAGCAGGAGAGAAATGGAATGTAACAGTTTCATAATCATATCCATAAACATTAAAGTCATCTAGTAGGATAAAACCCCAGCACTCTGCCAGCACATCTCCCTACCTGTCACAGGCGGCAGCAAGTCTGAAAATACTTAATTAGAGCCGCGTGGCCTCGCAGAAACAGCAGAAGACCGATGAAGCAAGGCCAACAGAGCATGCCATCTCCCCCCGTGCACCTTGATGGGCAAGAGGAACACAAGGGACGGGATGGATGAGCCACTAGATGGTGGTGGTTGAGTGACAAGACCTTGTGACCCCCACATGGAGCTCAGAGGGTGACACTACAGAGGCCTGGAGGGGTCCCCACAGTCTTGCAGCTGGTGCCCTTGTTCTGGCTACCAGTGCTTGGACCGGCATAGGGTGTGGGCCCAACTCTTGCCCTGTGTATGCAGACTCAGAGGCCGCCCTTTAAGAAAATACAAGGTGAGGCCTCCAAACAACAGCATAGATGAACTTTGGTACGTTGTCACATGGCACAAAGACCCATAAATACACGTGAAGAACTTTCCCCAGAATCTCTCCTCCACGCCATTCTGTGGAGCACACCCTAGTGCAGGGCTAGGGACCCGCACACAGGCAGAAGCCATGGGGAACAGGTTGGCTCCAGCACGGATGTACTCTTCAACCCCACCGACAGGACCGAGGTCTAAGTCAGGGGCACCTCTCATCTACATGGCAGCTGGCCACTGGGCTGCCTCACTGCCTCACTGACCATCTCTCCGGGGCCTGCTCAGTTGTGTCTGAGCACATCCGAGCCCTGGGTCTTGCTCCTAACTGCAGGAAGCCTCCTCAGTTCATGGTGCCAGGGGACACCCCTCCAACCCACCGCAGGCTTGCTTCCACAGCAGTTTCAGCTACTCATCTGCACACTGGGATGGCTGGCCACCACTCTGCTACCTTCTCATCACCTCAGAATTAGGAACAGCCTGGCTCACCACCCACCAGTGTTCAGGCACCGCGCTCCCTTCTTATCCGAGTCTGCAATGAACTAACAGTGAAGTTTTTGCTGTAAAACCTCACAATACTCTGCCTCTGGTCCACGCTCCATCCTCCATCCCGGTCCTCTGTCTCCAAGAGTGCTACCAGGCCTCTTCTCAGCTTCTCCACCAACAGCTGTGGCCAAGGTTAAACATCCCCCCAAACCTGTTCCCATTTGCTCAGTCGTAATAACACCCTGATACGGCAGTTCCCAGACCTCTTGGAGCTAGGCGCAGCCATGTGACTGGGTTCTGGCCAATGGGATTCTGGTGGACAAAAGGCCTCTGCCCAGGGTGTCCCCATCCTAATCCCTGGAAGCTGTGAATGAGTGACAAGGGGACTCTGCAGGTGGGATTAAGGTAAGGACCTTGAGATGGAGCAGTGACCCTGGATTTTCCAGGTGGGACCAATGTAATTACAAGGGTCCTTTCGGGGGAGGGCAGAACCAACGGGAGCCATGACAATAGAGGGCAGGCACCTCACCCGCCTCGGACGGCCCATGCCGAGTCTCCGGGAGGCCACCCCACCGTCCCTCAGCCATGCTGTCCTCCAAGGAAACCCGGGCTTATGCCTGGTTATGTCAGAGCATCTGACAAGGGTGAAAACAACAGAGAACGCTCAAGAAAACCATCAATAGAGAAAACAGGTAAAAGTTTAGTATTTCATACGTAACTTAAAAAAAGATATGAAAGGACACCAATATAAAATATTGCATAGCAAATAATGTTTGTACAAAATCCAGTAAGAATACATAATTTTATCACTTAAGATGATTCATAAAATATATATTCCTAAAAAGTAAATCAACATGTCATAGACAGTGACAACAGCCAGAGTGCAGCAGAAGAAACGAGCCTCGTACCCTGAGGACGCCCGCGGGGCTCGTGGCACAGCTGGTGACGGCAGCGCTTACTTGGGCAGGAGGACTGGGCAGGGGCACGGCGCGCACACCACCCTCGGCCATGCTCACCAGCAGCCCCAGCAGGTCATCGAGGGGACAAAAGGCTACAGAGCCCCCAGGACAGGAAGCCCCACCAGCACCTCCGGCTGCTCTTTTACTGGTACACGACCTTGACGCAGAAGGCTTCTTCATTTTTGTCTTCGTGGTCATTGATGTAAATCAGAATCTCCTCCTCCCCGGGGCTCTGCCGAGGTGCGAACCACAGGCCGATGGTGTAGGTCTCTCCTCCCCCAATCTGGAAGCAAGCATCAGATCCTAGCCCTACTGCAGCCCTGCTCTCCATGCCAGCATGGTCAACACATGCAAACCCAGGCTGACAGAGCAGGGTAAACCGAGGCTCTGGCCCCCACTGCTGCCAGGCACCTGAGGTTCTGAACACAACCTCCCCGTGTTACAGGACACCACTGCTCTGCCCACGCTCTCTGCCAGGGGAGATTCACAGCTGAAGAAACACCTTCCAATGACAGACAGACTGCCATCTGCTGTACTGTCGTTAAAATACTTGCAACAGAGAAAAGGCTAACATGCAGGACACTTGCGAATAAAATCGCTGATAAACTGCAGGGTAAATTGGCCACCAGAAGCCCTGTGACAGTGCCCAGATGTGGGGGCCCTAGCCGCATGGGCAGAACTGCTGAGAGAGGGGTGGCCGCCCCTACTCCCAGTACCACCGGTGCAGATCAGCACTGCCCCCTCCCGGGGCTCTGGAGACCCCTGTGCCTCGGGGCCCCTGGGACATGCCGAGGCTGGGTGTCCCACATGCAGTGCGCACACCCTGTACGCAGCGCTTCCCGCACCTGGAAGGAGTCCTCTCTGAACTGCAGCAGGTCAGGGTGGTCGCTGTACAGGTGATAGGTCCTCTGGGAGGGGTAAGGGTTGGTGTAGGTGATCCGCTTGTTGGCGCCTCTGCCTTTCCCTGCAGCCAGTGTGATCTCGAAAGCCTGTGTGGGCAGGGGTGTCAGCCTTCCTCAGCCTGCTCTGCACGTACAGCCCGACCTATGTCTCCATAGACATGACAAGACACCCGCCGAGGGGGCTCACTGTACAGGAGCAACCCCCGCCCCCACCCCCAGGCCATAGACTGCGGAGGAGACTCGGTCACAGGACCAGGAGACAGCGAGGTGACACAGCACCCATACCACACACGACCCAGCAGGTTCCCCTCCAGACCTTGGAGATGAGAGGCGGGCGGCAGGAGAGGCACACGAGCCATGAGGCCACCAGCTGGTGGTAGTCCACGTCGACCAGGTTGAGGTGGATGAACCGGCTCCCTGCCCTGCGGGGCCTCACACCGACATGCAGGTCCTGCACCCCATGTGGTGGCAGCACGAACACACCTTTGGGGTCAGTCTTTCAAAACAACAGCAGAGAGGCGGGTCAGTATGCAGTCCCTCATGCTGTGCAGAGGGGTTCCCTGAACACCTGCAGCCAGTGCACGAGAATCCCAAGGGACCTCAGCTATTCAGAGGCAGGGGGCACATGGCCTGCAGGAAGTCAGAAGGGGACCGAGTGACAATGCCAGGTCTGAAGCCAGACGCAGCCACACAGTCAGGGTTGCAGTGCATCTCAGTCCGCATCACCACCCGCATGGGCAAGTGCCCCTCCATGTGGCAACAGTCCCCTTAGCACCAGAGCTGCCTCAGCAGAGGGAAATCTTAACAGGCTCCAGCTGTAAGCTTCAGCAAGGAGTCTGCATTGCCCTCATTACCCAGACGCATAGTTGTGGCTAAATTAATTCCAAAATTCTATTAATATTTACCTTCCAATAATTCTAAAAATTGGCCTATAGGGTTTATATGTCACTCATTCCATGATGGCAGATCCAATAAAAGGCAGTTTGAATGAAGACTCTGCCAAGAGTCTTAAAGGAGCTGTGAGCCGATCCTCAGCCCCACACTGGCTGCAGCCAGTCTCCACACCGTCCGTGCCCCAGGTGGGGTGAGGATGGGGAGAGGCCAGAGAACACCCAGCGACCTACCTTCAGCTCCTGAGGGTGTGAGGTGAAAGCCTGCACTCTCCTAACCGTCTGTGTCCCTCGAAGGACAAGGGATAGGCGTGTCCGCTGGCCTGTGACACAGGAGACGTCCACACGCTGCAAGGAGTGGAGGTAGACCTGCCATATTTGGATGGGTGTCGCCAGCCAACGATCCCTGTGTAGGACAGAAACCGTGATCAATGGTGGTGAGGACAGCAGCACTGACCAGGAAGAGGCCAAGAAGGTGGCCAGGACAACTGGGGCAGGCTGGAGCCCAGCTGCCATCATCCCTGCAGCCACCTTCCCCACTCTGAAGGCCCACTGTGACTTTGCACCACAACACCCTGTGTGAGTGGTAATGTGGGCTTCTACCAGCAACAAAACAGTCCCAAACCAGGTGGTCTGGGACAAAGCCTGTGGAAAGAGTGCCGTGGAAGAGTATGTGGGTTCAGAGGCCACCCAGACCTGAGCTCACAGGCCCCGTCCTAGCTGCCTGGTGCTGGAGGCCACTGGCCCTTCCCTGGAAATGGGGCTCGATAACCCTGCCCCTCGGGCTTCTCCACACGGCCAGAGACCAGAACCGAGCATGGCTACACCTGCCCCAATCCCAGATGTCCTATTCAGAAGCCCCCAGCCTACCCCAGTTTTAAAAGATCCTCAAGGGGGACACCTGGGTGGCTCAGCAGTTGAGTGTGTGCCTTTGGCTCAGGGAGTGATCCCAGGGCCCTGGGATCAAGTTCCACATCAGTCTCCCTGCAGGGAGCCTGCTTCTCCCTCTGCCTATGTCTCTGTCCCTCTGTGTATCTCTCATGAATAAATAAATAAAATCTTTAAAAAAAAAAAAAAAAAGAAGATCCTCAAGGGACTGGAAGAGGAGACTTCCCAGAACAAGGTAAAGGAACAGGGTTATTTCAACTGAGTGGGAGAGGCAAGAAGGCGATGTGATCACCATCTCAGGCACGGAGGATGAAGACTGCCACCCTCCCTGTCCCCTGAACGGAGCCAGGCACTGCTCTGGGGCAGACGCCACCCCAAGTTCCTTTCCTTGGTGGGCTCTCCATGCCTCTGCAAGCCGCGGGGCCACTCTGATCCGATGGCGTCCTTTGTGAGGCCCCTGCCAGCCAGCCGTGGAGTCTCACCTCCCGTGGCTGAAGGCCCCACAACAATGTGCCCCATCAGGAACTCAGCATGAGCCCAGGCGGCCTCTGGGATGCTGTGGCTGCCTCCCAGTCCCGCCCACCCTCCAGACCTCCCAGGTTTGGGCTCACAGACTCACGCGTAAACGGCGACAAAGAAGTCTCTGCTCTCTGGGCTTGGACCGCTGGCCACCTTCAGGAACACGTCCCGAGGCTCCCTGGGGCCCTGGCGGACATGGGCGCCCTGAGAACACCACCTGCCTCCCCCCCAAGCCCCTGGCAGGTGAAAGCGGGCAGGAACTGGCTCCCTCCCTCCCAACAGGTGTTGCATTTTCAGTATTAGGCAGAATTCGTTTTTTTCTTCACTGCAAAAAAGAAAATCATTAACTTCTTGATTTCATATTGAGTTCAATAATTATATTCTGCAGGAGATTTTATCCAGTTTCCTAACCAGTCATAACATAATTATTGCCTTTATTCTTTACACAATGGCAATTAATAAGTGGCTTAATTACCACTCACTTTATTCACTTTGCTTCATGCCTTTTTTTTTTTTTCATTTGAATTCAGGTAATCCAAGAACTGATCTGCCAGCAGAAAAGATGAAAACTCATGCATAAAGCTCCCACAAGGATGTCAAAATAGCCCCTTAGCACCTTAGAAAGACACCACTTAACTCAAAAGCCGCCGTGAAGAGGCCTCAGGAGGCCAGGGGCTCAGATGACCAGGCACTGACTGGGAGACGCTCGGCAGAACTTACCACATTCTGGGTCTCGCAGATGACGTTGGGGTCGCTACATCGGACATAGACTGGGGGCTCCTCACCAGGTCTTCCCACGGGAGCACCTGCTGCAGGGAATATCATAGCAAACGTCTTCTGGACAGGCCCGGGCCACATGATGTTGCTGGCCCATCACAGGTACCCCACAGACACCAGAAGACAGCAATGCCACCCTTCCTACTGTCCCGCCCACGTGGGCACTGGCACTCCCGCCCTAAGCCACACCCGCAGGCACTTATCCGAAGAGAGTGACCAAAAGTAAAGAGGGGGGGGGGCTATGGTGCAGGGCGCCAGACACGGGGACGCTGCTGCACTCTAAAGCACCAGACCAGAAGCAGACAAGTGACGCGGCAGCAGAAGGCGCGAGCGCACTCCAGGCACAGCCCTCGGGGCCGTGGGCTTTAGGAAGTGGGATTAGCCAGCCAAGGGCATACCCTCGCATCTCAGAGGACGCGAAAAGGTCACCATTTCAAACCATAAGGGCAGGTGGCAGACTTTACAGATGGGTCACAGGTTGGGATAAGAGCATCACAGGAGAATGTGATGATGCCACTTGTCACCCTGAGGGAAAAACCTTTAGCCATCTGTGGAACCTGCAAAATGCCAGCCGCAGGGACAGATGGGACCTGCCTGGAAGCGTGTGCCAGGGAGGCAGGCGGATGGCCTTCTTCAGGAAGGTGAGCTCTGGGTGGTAGAAGCGGAAAACCTGGTCCACCACATGGGGCTGGGTCTCCACGGTTAGGCAAAGCACGGCGATGGGCTTACCGCCACTCCCCCGGAACAAGACCTGCCAGGAGAGCAGAGGTTGCCAGCATCAGGGCTGGCACGTGGGCTCATGAAGAGCTGCCTGCACCAAGCCAGCATCCACAGGGCCCAGTCCCCCCACCCCCCGCACCGTGACGTGGGAAGCACAGGTGTTGTCAGAAATGGTGGGCTGAATCTGCAGCAGCAGGTCCCCACAGAGGGGATGGCACCCAGCACAGGGACTGCATGTGGACATGTTCCCGTGACACACATGCCTCAAATGTGTCAGCGCTCAATTTGACAGCCCCAATGTCAAATACTCCTTCAGCCACCGACCCATCTCCCAACATGCCTGCCATGTGCATGCTGGGAAGCTGCCCAGAGGGTCTGACGTTAACCTCTCCAAGTCCTCATGGGTGGTAGTGGAGCACAAGCTCTTTAATTCTGAACCTAAACAAGAAAGGCTAGAGATACAAACTTCCTTTCTAAAAAAAAAAAAAAAAAGTTACTGGGACACCTGAGTGGCTCAGTCAGTTAAGCATCCAACTCTTGGTTTCAACTCAGGGTCATGAGATGGAGCCCCACGGCGGGCTCTGCACTCAGCAAGGAGTCTGCTTGAGATTCTCTCTGCCCCTGCAGCCCTCCCAAGTGCATGCACATGCATGCTCTCTCTCTCCTCCGCCCCTTTCTCTCTCTCTCTCTCTCAAAAATAAAAAATCCTTTTAAAAGAAAAAAGAAAGAGAGAAAGGGAAAGAACGGGTATCTCCCTCTGGCCCTGAGCCCTCCAGGCCCTGCATGAGGCCAGGCATGCAGCCTGACACCCAAGGCAACCTTCCCACAGCAACAGAACCCGGTCTGCAAACCTTCCACACGGGTAAGACGTTCTTCTGCTCTGGTACGTTTTATTGTGAAACCTTTCAGATGTACATATGTAAAAAGCTCTATGTATAAGAGCATGTTTAAGTCATAAATCATAACAGGACAGCCAGCAGGAGCCCAAATCCCCACTTGGGATGAACCCACCATCCACACTGTTGAGCTCTGGGTGCCCCACCAGCCCCCCACCAAGGAAGCCACCCTTCAAGATTCTGTGGGCCTGGTCCCATCTTTTCTTGGCTGTCTTCCCACCTTTGGATTTCACGCAAGGTCACACTTCACCTGAAAGGTCTTCCCCCATCACATGTGCTCCCTTGGCTGGGAGAGAAGCTCCCACAAACACACCCACCACCCCATCATCTGTGCCTTGACACTGGCCACATTTGCACCGCTAGTCTGAGACTTCGGGTCTAACAGGAGCACGTGTGTGTTCAGCTGCTATGCCCACTGCAGACCAGGCTTCTGCCCCACCCCACCCACCTGCTCTCACGGCTGGGCACCCCCTCAGTCCACATGTCTGCTCCCCCTGGCCACTCCTGGAAGTGCAGGGAAGAGCCAGGCTTGGGAGGACAAGGACTCTCTGGTCAGCCTCACCCAGTGACCCGCCCCGGTCCAGCAGTCCCTCCCAAGTGGGGCTTGGGTCCTGGGGCTTATTTCCCACACTACAGACCCAGCACCAACAGGTGACACCCTCCTTCAGATGGAGTCTTGGGCTCAACCGAGTCCTCTAGCACAAGAAGGGGCAGACAGCCACTTCCTGACATTTCCACCACCTTAAAAGCTTGGGAGTGCTGGTTTTACCCTTCCAGTGACCTGGTTAGCACGTTAGCAGTTAACCTAGGTATCAGTGTCAGAGAGCGGGCAGGTCTAGCGTCCAATGCCTGTCACAGGAGAAGCAGCAAACCTGAAACCACGTGTTCATAATGAGACTCCAAAAACATGACCTCCTCTGGAGGTTGCTAGGGTATAGTTTATTATCTTGAAAACTGATAAATAAAATCAAAGAATCCAACATTGTGATGCCTGGGTGGCTCCGCAGTTGAGCATCTGCCTTTCACTCAGGTCGTGATCCCAGTCCCAGGATCAAGTTCCACATCGGGCTCCTTGCATCTCCCTCTGCCTATGTCTCTGCCTCTCTCTGTGTCTCTCATGAATAAATAAAATCTTAAAAAAAAAAAAAAAGAATCCAACATCTATCCTGACTTTCTGATATAACATATATTTCAGGGCAACCAAACTGCTGGTGGGGAAATTCTCATTCATTGCCAAATCACAGCTAACAAGTACAGAAAGAATGAAAATAGTTGAATGTCCCCATTTCCCAGGGTGAAAATGAGCACAGGCAATGAACCCGAGGTAGACCACAAACACGGGGAGCCAGGGTCAGTGGACCCCAACTCACACACACCAAACATGAGAAGTGAGCAGTGGGGACACCAGGAGATTCAGAAGGCCTGCTGCTGACCAGGGCAGGGACAGCGGCATGTACTAGGCTGAAAGTCCTCATCGGCCAGGGACACATCCTGGGGTCATTATGGGTGAACTCATGAGCTCTCTGGGGTTTGCCTTCAGACTCCAGATCCATATATGGCAAATGTACCAGGCTCTCAGATTCCACTGATAGCCCTACATAGAGAGCGGACCTACTCCTTGACCAAGGCAAAGCTGTGCCTCTACAGTAAGTGAAATACAGCAGGTTCCACTAGAGATGGGGCCGTGGGCACAAGCTGACACCACCGTGATGTGGGAACACAGGCCTGCAATTGGGAACCGTTTCTTATCTGGGACCCACTAATAAAACCCATTCTCAGGGGGCAGGGACAAGGCAAAGTCTTGTTGCTTTTGTTTTTACTTTCAAACTACTTCACAAAGGCATTTGTCTACCCAAAAAAGAGCTTCAGAAATTCCTAAAAACAAGTGTCCTAAGCTCTCCCTCAGGATATCCTAAAGGCAGGCTGCAGGTGTGTGTGCAAACATGCCCTCCCTCCCAGGCAGTAATGAAGGTTTCCAGAAGTAACTGCACGCCACTCCCACTGGTGCTATGGGATGTGGGATGTGGTGGACGGGGTCAGAGGGCTAGTCTAGCCCCCTGTGTGGTGGCCACGTGCTGGGACAGCTGTCCTCCCAGGGCCATGGGGCAGGCACGCAGACCACCAAAGGCTACAAGGCGGCCAGTGGCTGGGGATAGGCTTCCATGCAGGACACCCACCCAGAGGCCATACCAACATCGCCTGAAGCAGTCACTGCCCTATCAGGACATGAAAAGTCCACCCTGGTAGGAGGTGCAATAAAGGACAGAGGGTCAGGTCCTAGGGGCCTGAGGAACAACAGAAGGCAGGAATGCTTCACCGGGTCTGCTCAGAGGACACCTGGCTCTCAGGCAAAACCCCAGGAGTGTCTGGGATCAGAGATCTCCTACCCCTTACCTTGGCATGCTTAGTGGGCATTGCACTGGATTTCTGGGGCAATCCGGTATCCGTGTCCTTCTCAGATCCGAGCTCAGCAGAGGGCTGTGAGAAACCAATCGGTCATGAGATGGGAGTCCGAGGGTGATGGCCACTACCTGCAGGACATCTCTTTGTAGGAACAGCTGCCACCAGGGCAGAGGGCTCCCGTGCGCCGTCTCATGGGTTCTCACTGGGTGGCTGTCTGGGTGACCACTGTCATGAACCAGACTCACAGCCCCAAAGAGGGAACAGGGGTGGCCATGAACTATGAAGGCTCACTGGACATGTAACTGGCTCTGCCTGAAGTCAAAGACCTGACGTCTTCACTGTCTTTACGATCTCTTATCCCAAAAGTGCATCTAAAGAGCCTGTTGAGGATTCTGTGTGTCTCTGAGAGCTCCTCAAGCCCGTTTAAGTGACAACCATCCTACAGAACTGACTCCAAAAGCTCAGGATGAAATGCATGCCCTGCACCCTTACCCACCCATCCCACCAGTCACACGGGCATGTACCACTCACACCCATCACTGGAAACCTCCACGCCTGCATTTCCAGCAGAGGAGCAAATGCTACAGAAGACGTGGGCACACAGCATTAACTAGTGAACACAAAATGCAGCAAAGTTTCAACCCATCATCTCTTCTAACGTAAGGGAGAGGTCCTATACCCAGAGCACTCAGAGGAGACAGTCCAGCCTTTCCTGAAGCCCAATGCATAGGGGCTGGGAGAGCAGGTGACCTGCTGAAGGCTAACGGGTCTGAGCAGCACAGGGGGACACATGGAAATGCCCCACTATTATTTAGCCAAATGGGATTTGCCCACGTGCCTGACAAGTCCATCTGGCATTGGAAGAATGGCCTCCCCACCTGCGCCAGGGCCAGTTGCCCTACAGAGAAGGTCTGGTATTTGAAGGGGATGTGAGCGGTCTCTCGTGGGCGCAGGAAGATCTGCGGGGCAAGGCTGCCCCGCAGATGGAACATGTCCTCCTCCACCGGCGTGTGCAGCTTGGCCGCGTCTTTGAAGTATCTCCACTCCTGACTGTCCTGGATGATGCTAGATAGCAGGGGAGACACAGCACTCCCAGTGAGTCCTCCGCCCGCCCACTCAGAGCTGGCACCTAGGACCAGGGGTGAAAGCCAGGACCAGTGGGACCCCTTCAGGGATGAGAGCAGCCCGGCTTTCAGGGAGAACCTGTAGACACCCCCAGGGACCCTGTCGGGGCTGCCACTCAAGCCTACCTGAGCTCAGGATTGTCCACCTCAATGGTCACTGTGTGCTGTGTGTTGTGGGGGTTCCTAAGGGCAAACTCGAAGAACTCGGCAGTGCCCAGTGTGACGTGGATTGTGTGCATCGTGGTGATGGCCAGGCTCAGCGCACTGGTGATGCTCTCTGCCTTCGTACGCTCCCGATAGGCAGCAATGACCTGCAGGTCACGTGCGTGCTGTGCGCGGATATTCTGCTGAATCTGTGGGACACAAATGCCAAACCAGGCCACCATCATGGGGCTGGCTCTCCTTCTCAAGGGCTGTTTGGCCACCTCCCCCACTCCCATGCTGAATACCAAATTTCTTCTGGAATCACCACCTCCTCCTTCCCCAGACACCCGGGTTGGATGGGATTGGCCCATCCTCAGGTCCAGAGGACAGTAAACGGGTCTACACGGCACTCCTGGCTCCAATCAGCCCTGCAGTGGTCTTCCCTGTAGAAGGTGGCATCTGCCCTGCAGGCTCCCAAGAGACTACAACCACCCATGAGGCCACCTCTTCCCATGCCTCAAGGCTGGCATCAGCATGATGGGGAATTAGAAGCAAAGGTTTCTAACAAAAGGGGGGGAAATGACCTCAAAGCTACTAAGACTAGTTATGTGCTCATTGGCCAGGTCCCCAGTGTGGCGCCGGGAGCCCCGTCTGTGAGCAGGCGCCTGTGTAACCTGAGCCAGGCCACGGTCCAGACAGCTGGCACGCTGCCTTAGGGGGCTCAGCCACAGCTCAGCCTGCGGTCCTTCATCCACCTCCTTCCTCCATGCCCTGATTCACTGGGCTTGGCCAACACAAAGTGTTCTAGAGGCTGGAGACTGGCTTAGGTTTCCTGTGTGACTTACACTGAAAGGTGAGGTCCTTGGAGGCTGCCCTGATCTAGGACCTAGGAGGGGATGCCCCGTGCTGGGGAATGAGCCAGGCCCCGTGCTAAGACCCTCTGAACCCTGAGGAGGCCCAGACATCAGCAGGCAGAGGATGTCTGAATGTCTCTGGACTTCAACTCAAGAAGTAAGGATCCAATATGGTTTCTGACTTAAATCACTTTGGATATTGACTTCCAACATCCAAAACTTTGGCCTTCCCCTAGCAAGAGAGTTGAGGCCAAGTCTTTAATTTCTCCCTGGGGATTTGAAAACGGGATGGTATTTGTGCTTATATTTGAGGCCTCCCCACACAGACAGAGATGATTAGAGCTTCTTGATGGAGTGCGGGTCACTCCCAGTTTACCATGGACCAGGTGGTGAACAGCCTCAGGGAGAGTCAACATGATCCTGGGGGTTGTGAAGGGGAGACTCCTTGCCTGTCCTGTGTCCTGCCACACCACAGAGGAGGCTGTCGGGAAGCCTGGCACCCCACAGGACATGGGGTGACTTCTCCGATATGAACCAGCCAGACATAGCCCTCCCTCTCTCAACCCTTCCTTTTGGGATCCACCTGCCTGGAACACCGGGTGTTTGCACTGCTCCTCACCAGTGGTGGGGTTAGTGGGAAGGATCCTGCCTGTGGAGGCGGCCCACAGCCATATGGTGTCACCCAGGCAGCTTGGGTCTGGCATTTGCTCTAGACTCAGTGTGATAAGCACCTCGACAGATAGGAGCCAAGTCTCCAAGATCTGCTTTACCCATCACTAGAGTCATCAGTGACAGAGGTGACACTTGGGTCTCTCCGCCATGCTTCTAATTTCTCAATCAATTCAAAAGGCAGGCAGGCAAAGGGTGAGACACTTATTGGAATCCTCAGGTCCCAACAGGCAGCAGAGCCCAGTGACCAGAGCAGTGAGACTGCTGAGCCTTCTGCTGGGATTTCTGGAAATAAAGCTCTGTCTTCTGTGGCACCTGGCATGGAATGGTGTGAAGCGGGGTTAGTGCTACTATAAGAGACAACCTGGGGGCTGCAGGGAGTGGGCAAGTGGCAGAGGTAGGGGCATGACCCCAGGGGCCTGAAGCAGGGCCCCAGGCCTGCCTGCTCAGTACCAGGCTCGGAGTGCTAGGGCACCTGCTCCAACATGGAATGGCTGGTCCAGAGCCCAGGCCCAGGCCCTGGGGACCCCGTGGCTGCACAGACCTGAGTGCATGGGGCTTTGTCACTGCAACCTCAGAGGAACCCCCTCCCCGCCGGACAGGGAGATGTCCTACAAGCCTTCTCCCAAAGCTGGGTGGGGGGTCAGGGTCCACAGAGAAGGTGCCCAGCACACAGTCTCCCTATGGGTGGGGCTCTGCTGGCATAGGGGCTGACGCTGACCACAGCAGAAGGTGGGACCTGCCACCATCCCGAGTGCCAGACACAGAAAGCCTAGCCACCCTCATGAGAACACTGAGACTGCTGCAAACATATGTCGAGCCCAACTCTGCTCCACCACTTCCCCAAGAAGCCCCCAGATCATCACCACCCCTCGAGCTGTTCCTGACTGCTGGGGGAGTGAGCCACGCACAGCGCTCTTCTCTGTCTTCCAATGAGCAGCCCCCAGGGCCCGAGACCACCAGACTGCACCAGCATGTCAGGGGCCAAGGACCAGCCAGAGGCTGAGCACCACTTCCAGCTCCCGGAGGGCCAACTGACCGCGTAAATTCCCAAACTCTCCTGAAGGCTGAGAGAGCTCTAGGTGCGGAGAAACCACCATCTCCTCCATAAAAACAAGTCACTTTCACCTTAAATTCTCCAGGCCGCTGACCCAGAATATCATGAGAATTTAGTGGAACATTTCCTTGTATTTAGAAATCCAATTACTTCCCAATTCACTGCTGTCATCAGAATGAGGGCTGCGAGCTGCAGAATCTCTACCAGGACACATCAACAGGAGGAAGCCCACCAAGGTAAGAATCGTCAGGACACCAGCACCAAACTCATCAAGGACTGGCAGGGTGCTGGGCCCACCACCCTCCAAGGCGGGGCTGCTGGGGAGCCCGGGGGTGGGGGTGGGGGCAGCATTGCCTAGGGGTCTCTGGGGCCACTAGCCCCAGGGGCCTCACCCTCAGCAGCTGCCTGGCTCTCTTTGAGGAGCACCTGACAGCAGGAAGCCTCCCCAGCTGCTGTGAGCACGAAGGGCCGAGCAGGTTTTGCCTCTATTCAGATATCTGCCTGCCCTAATGTAAAGTGTGATCCTCACCCGTGTGGCTTCTTGATTCCATAAAACCATCAGGTACAACCACCCTCTCCTCCCACATCTAAGCTGTAAATATGGTAGGGTCTTCTTTAGTTTTTTAGCCAAAAATGGGAATTTTTCCAGTCAGAATGGTTACTTGATTTGCACTGATAATTCATGATACGGAAGGCATTCACAGCACTGACCCCAAACCTGGGGGACCCTCAGAATCCCCTGCTGAGCTTTCTTAATAGCCCAGGTAAAGACCCAGGTGCAGCAAACTGGACACAGAATTCCCTGGGGTAGAGCCAAGAATCGGCTTTTGTAAAAACTCTCCAGACTTGAAAACGTTGCTTGGGGGATGCCTGGGTGGCTCAGTGGTTGAGCACCTGCCTTCAGCTCAGGGAGTAATCCTGGAGTCCCAGGATCAAGTCCCACATTAGGCTCCCTGCATGGAGCCTGCTTCTCTCTCTGCCTATGTCTCTGCCCCCCTCCCCCCCCCCCCCCCCCCCCCGGTCTCATGAATACATAATCTTTAAAAAAAAAAAAAAAAAAGGAAAACCTCCCTTGGTGGCTGAGAGGGTCCGTTTCCCATACATTCCACAAGTAGGATTTGGGAGAGAGAGAGCGAGCCACAGGGGAAGAGAAGAGAGAGCACAGGCTGCTTTCATTCACAATGACTGTGGCTCTGCACGGGGACACCCGGGGGCAGAGGGGAGGCGGATGGAGCCCTCACCAACATGCTGGCCCCCCAGCAGCTGAGCTCTCCTCTGGACTCTTGAAGGCGCACGGACCTCATCCGCTCCAGCTTGCGCCTGCGGACGGCATCCCCCTCACGGCAAGCACCTTGGGGCCCCTTGCTCCCATGTTGCATGTGGGTGAACAGCATGGCGGCCAGCTCACGGTCCACGTCAGCCAGCTTCTGTGCTTGGACAACATTTTTTACTGCTAGAAGGTTCAAAGAGAGAACAAGAGGTTAAGGCAGAGTCTACATTCTTTAAACAGACCTGGCAACAAGCTTCCAGCCACCTCACCCAAGGAGGGAGCTCAGCAGGCAACCTGCCCTTTCCTGCACCTTCTAAGATGCTGATAAAGATGGTAATCCTATAGCCTGGTCTATACAGTGTCCCCCCCCTTTACCAGCCTTTCAAATAAAAGGATTCTGATCCTTAGAGACAAATTCATACACCATTGGATAACTTTCCAGAGGAAAAAAAAAAAGTCAGTGTTCTAGAAGCTGATGCTTTCTGGATTCCCAAGGGCCTTGCCACCCTGACCCAGGACCACTAGCCCTGTCACCCTCACCCAGGACCACCGACCGTGCTCACAAAAGCCCCCACCAGCGAGAGCCTCCTGATACAGGCACCACTGAGCAATCAGGCCCACGGCCCCACCAGGGCCTCAGACGCACTCGTGTGCTCAGGTCAGGAGTCAGGGGCTCTGATGAGCTGCTCACTTGGCCTGAAGCCCCCTGAGCAGCTCAGGGGGGTGGGGTCCAGACTAGGCCTGGCTCCCAAGCTCATGCCCCTGTCTCTGCCACCAGCTGCCTCTAGACAGCCTGGCCCCCTGGCACTGACTCCTCTGGGAGACTATGCTCAAATCCTGGACACACACAAAAGCCATGTGGGCAAACAGAAGCTGAAGCAGGCCAGACACCAGCAGGCAGAGGAGCTGCATTTTCTTCAGGTGATGAAGCCACACGCGGCACATGGCCATGTCACAAGCTGACACACGAGATTCACAGACCACCACTCAAGCCAGTGCAGGCAGGCAGAAGGTGCACCCCAACTTAGCACTGGCCCTTCCTGACCCTGAGGTACCAGCAGTGCCTACAGGAAATGGGTTGCCGTCCTGAATCTGCCAAGGGGTTGCACATGGTCACCGCATCTCCAGCCTCCTACTGAAGGCTCCATGTGGTGGTAAAGCAGTCCTTCCCCCGGGCTCGCCCACCTCGTCCTCTGTCACATGGAACAACAAGTGCTATTTCCATGTTCCTCACCACCATTTTAAAGCTGTTCAACTGCTTTTCAGATACCATGAGTCAGTTTAGACAAGTAAAATGCCACCCCAAAAAGACTGTTTTCACGTCTCAGGTGCAAGCATGCTGAGTGGGCAACCCCGCCTAGGTTGGGTTTGAGAGGCCCGGGGGAAGGGGCCAGGGCAGGAGACAAGCAAGGCTAGGGGTAAGCCAAGGAGCTCACATGTCAGATTGCATCACTCTGCTCCAACAAAATCAGAAATGAAATCTCCACACTGCTCAGAGCCTGGAAGCACTTTCTAAAACTCTGTACAACTTCCTACTTGCCAAGCCTGCCCTGTGGGGGAAGACAGGCTCTCTGATGGAGCACCCCAGCCTCTGTCTTTGACCAAACAGGGAGAGAGGAACCAATGACTCCAGAGACTCAATTCTCTCAACAAACCCTCACAGGTTACAGCACCCTGCATTTCGGGCAGAGCCCCTGACCTGCTGGGCCCTGAGGCCGTGGCTTTCACAAATACTCCCTGCCTGTTCTTGGGACAGCCAGGGATGGATGGGCCCTGGCCCCAAAGTGGGAAATCCAGATTCTCACCCAAGTTCACCTCCCTCTGCCACACAATTAGGCAAGTCACCTGACCGTCTCTGCCTTGGTTTCCTTAACACTAAACAGGAGAACAGACTCTCAGCCTGCCGGGATCATGGACCTTAGGCCCGTCTGAGCATCTGAGCCTCCAGGGCCATCTCCCAGAAGAACATTTGAGCACCCACAAAGTCTGGGCTGGAGTTTCAGAGAACTCTCGTGGGGTCCTGGAGGCCTCGCGGCTCTCACCAGCCACGTCCAGGGGCCTCCCCTCCCTGGGCACAGACAGGTTCAAGGACAACAGTATCCGAGGACCATCAACACAGGAAGCTCGAGGTAGCTGCAGATCCACATGAGATGGCCTGCAACATGGTGACACTACCCAAAAGACCCAAAGGGCACACCCCACTTTGCATCCTACCTACAACTACTTTGGGTCATTTAATGGGATGTAAATCTTTGGATGCCCCCTGCTGTGAAATTCTGCAAGCCCAGGCCTTTATCTCTCAGGCTCCGTGACTGGTTTACTCCTCCTCACCCCAACATAGGGACTTCAAATCGGTTTTTAAAAACCAGTGTTTGTTCATCCTAACCTTTTCTTCATTTTTTGCTCCCCTGCAGATGGGCAGCTAACCAAAAACCGATCCCCTCGAAGGATTATTGTCAGCCCAGACAGCTTCCACAGAGCCCGCTCTAGAGTGTCCCGGGTATGACACACATGCTTAACCCACCCAGCCCAAGGGGCCACTGAGGCAGGGCGCTGAGCTGGACACAACAGCCCCCACTCCCGTCCCCAGATCACACGTGTACCTGCATGCACACAGACACACACGCAGCCTTCCACCTCTTACTCCACCCCACCCCCATGTCAATCACAGCTACACATGGCCCACCTACCCCAACCCGCTCCCCACTCACATCTCGGACCCCCGCGCGAGATGAGACTGCCTCCCTCGAAGTGTCTGGCTCCATCATTCGAAATGACCCGTGACCTGGAAGGTGGCAATGAGCTGGAATCTCTCACTCTCTGCTCACACACATGACCTAAATTAAAAACATCCCAGTATAAGGTATTAACACCAAAAAGAAGTGTGATGGGACACATCCATGTCCCCTGGAGGGAGTTCTGGGTTTCCAAGGGCCTGTCCATACCCCCTGGCCTGCTAACACCCCAAAACTGCACTCTGGTTCTGAGTCTGCTTGGCAGTTGAGAGGTGACGGGCAGGCGGGTCCTCTCGTACATGGGCAGTGGTGTCTGCTTTCCCACGGGGGTTAAGGCTGCAGGTACTCAGGACACTTTTTCACACACACTCAGTTCCTGGTCTCTGGAGCAGCCTAGCAGCCCTGCGACGTGGGGCAGCTCACACATTCCCACGCCAGCCTTTCCAATGTCACCCTGCTCATGGAAGGCCCTTGGGCATGTCCGCAAATGTCTGACTTTAAACATACTTGAAGGTAAAAGAGCCTCTGCAAGCTAGAATCTTCAGGAGCTGTTTTCACACAGAAGCCTTGGAGAGAAGCATGCAGCCTAGAGGGCCAAGCACAAGTCCAGAGGCAGAGCACACAGCACACCTGCCCCGGCTGAACGGGAAGCAGTGTCCCACTAACCAGCCAACATGTGCAAGGCTCAGGGGATAAGAACTGTTTGCCTGAAGAAATGCCTCTCCTAGGAGGACAGAATCATACCCTCAGGACCCGTGACCTCTCTCTGTGGACATGACTCCCAAGAGCACAGCTGAAGTCAGATTCCAAAATGAACCCAAGTTCCAAACACAAATGCTCATGCTGTGGGCTTCCATGATTCCAGCAGGATGGTGGTGATCTTTCTGGGAGCTATTAGAACAGGTACCCCTTCCCCTGGGTGCTCGTCTCCCGCCTCTCTGCGTCTCCTCCCACCTGGCCTCCACTCTGCCCTGCTCAGCTTCATCCGCCTCTGCCTCTGTCCTGTGGGACAGTCTGGGTGCAAGAGCAAGCCCCCCATCACAGCCGTGGGCTGGTCCTCAGCAGTGGTGACCAAGGTGACATTTTCATATCCAGCTGCCTAGCAGAAATGTCTTCCTCCCGACTGGTTCTGAGCTGAGCTGGGGAAGGGAATGCCTATGCTGCCAGGGAGGTCTCTGCCCTGCTGCCAATGGGGGCCGCCCCTGCAGACCCCAGGGAATGGCAGCTGGAGCCCCCCAAGACATGGGTGTGACAGCTGACCGTCCCTTGGCATTGTGGAAAATGCTGGATTCAAAAATGAGAGACTGACACCACCTCTGGCCAAACCAAGAAGTGATTTACTTGGCATGGCTTAAAGCCTGGCCACAAACAGGTGAGCAGAGTCCTCCCCTAGGGACTTCCATTCTCATCATTTTCAAACTCCCTTGGTCATCTTGAGCGTTTTCTGAGCATCTCAAATCAGGCTGGCCTTCCCCCAGCCTTCCTGCAACAAGAGCCACTCCTGGTTATCTGCCCTTCTGCCTGCTAAATGGTGTTCACAGCTCAGCCAGTAGCCCTGGCAAGCGCCAGAGCATCAGCTGTCATCCACGCTCCCCGTCAGGAAGACCACTGTCGAGGGCCTTCCCTGACACAGCACCACACTCCGGGAATGGGGAAGCATGGAGCCCAAGCACCCACCCACCACAGGCAGAGAAGTCGGCTCCAAAGCCCAGGTTCGCCATGAGACTCCAGATGGCAGGCCTGTCTCCTCTGTAGCAGGTTCCTTACCTGCCTGGCCACTGTGGCCAGTGACCATCCTACCTGGGGTCTCTGCCTAGGGTAACCTCGGTGCCAGCCTGGTCTCTTGCTCTTCTGCCCCTACCTGGACGTCGGCTCTATATGTACAGCATACACTTGGACCTGCAGGCCCAGACTTCCGGGCAGACACCCTGTCGGCCACTCCCACCCCTCCCTCTAGCCCTGTGTCTTGAGAACAAGCTTCTTGAGCCCAGATGTTCTCAGCCTCTGCTCTGTTGAGAAGCACGGAACACTTCTCCACAGGGGTCTGCCCGCCACCCACCCACAGCTGCTTCTCTGCTCTTCCCCTCCAGATGCAGGGGCTGCAGTGTCTTCTGCCAAACATGGTCATCTCAGCATCACAAGGTAATAAAGCTCGTCCCCAAGAGTCGAGCCTGGTGTTAACACCCCTTCACTGGGATCAGCTGCTCACACCTCGGGGCCTGCTTTGTCACCTGAAGCCCAAGAGGAGCAGAATTCAAGGCAAGACAGGCTCTCATACTTGCTCATCCACCCATTCATGAACCTCTCATCACCAGGCCAGGTCACTGTGGCTGCTGCTGGGTGAGCATCACAGCAGGAACCAGGATGTCCCTGAGAAAGCCCCCAGGTCCCTAGGGGGACAGACAAGCCAGTAGGTGGACAGGCAGGGACAGAGAGCCTGGCTAAGTGGGCAGGAGACAGCCAGCTAGTGCCAGGGCCCAAGTCCCAGCACTGACACTACTTGCTCTGGTCCTACCCTGATTTCCAGGTGAGAGGGGAACAAAGCACCATCTGGCCCCAGCTGCACTCAGTTCCTGCCATGAGCTCAGAGACAGTCCCTGCTCCTGGCTCTCAGCTGCTTCTTCCCAGTGAGGGCAAACAGGGCCTGCAAGCTCTCCATCCCACCCTGAGGACCGGCTCCATCTGTCACCTGGCAGGGGGCACATACCACCTCCACTCACTGTTGGGGACAGCGGATTCATGCCACACCTGTGGGAACCTGGGGACCCTCCGTAGCCTTCCCTGAAGCACAGGCAGGGAGGCATTCACCATGTCAAGCTGAAATGCACGCAGCCTACCCTTAGCAGGCAACAGCTCTAGGGGGAGGGACAGGAACCAGGGAAATGGCTGCAGATCCGGATCTGGTGCAGACGGGTGCACTGCCAGGGCACACAACCGGGGTGCATGGCCGGCATTGTCAGAGCCCAGGCTCTCAGGACTCACGGCTGTCATCGCAGCATGTGGGACCAGCAGGACCATGTAGTCCCCTCCAGACAGACAAGGGCCATCCCTGAGTGTCACAGTTTCCTCTAACAGTATTTGCACTCAGAGCGTGGGTTCGTGTGGAAGGCTGCACAATAAGCTAGATCAGGGCAACATACACATGCTTACTCTGGGCCTGGATGTGGTGAAGGTGCTCACTTCTTCAGGGCACCATCTGCAATCTCAAGTTGCTGTGGGCTTTCTTACCCTTCCATGACACCGGGGTTAAGCTGGGGACCCACACATTTGCTGTGGGAGCGGAGACTCCCTCCAGATGAGCAGGGTTCCTGACTCAGCTGTGCAGCTACCTTCATTCCACGGTGGCAGCAGAGCACATCACCCCGTCTGACCCCAAACCCAGGCTCCCTGTCCACACCACCCAGCTCTCCTTCAACCCTGAGAATATGGTGCCAGGGGTCAGGGCAGCCCCTTGCTCCCCTGAGGAGCCCTGGAAGGGCTGCAGATACAAGTGACAATAGCTCCCCGATGAACCACAGCCACACCGGGATCCCGGGGACAGAAAAGCACCAGAGACACTGCAGTCTTGTCTGCAGGGACCATCGCGGAACCTAGAAGCCACCAGGCACAAGCACCCCGCCGCCCCCTTCCTATGGCAGATTCATGGGAGATCTGGGCTCAGAGAGGGCACCTCGTTCTGCAGCCTCACACTTGACAGCATACACTGGGAGTGCAGAGCCATGGAGCGCCGTCCAAGGCAAGGCCACGCCAGGCCCATGATGCTGTCCTGACCCTGCTTCTGTCCCCTGAAGCTCACACAGCCTCATCCAATATGCAGGCCTGCACCTGCTGCTTGGTTCTAAACACCCAGTTTTAAAAAAGAAATACAAGACACAATGCCATTTTTTGTTTTTTGTATTTTTTTTCAAAAAATGCAAAATTTACAGAGGAAACCAGACCATGGCTGTATGGACAGTGAGCTGCTCGCGCTCGTCCTTTGTCAATCCCCCTCCGCTTTGGCGCCTCTGGGCGGGTGTCTCTGACTCTCCCCCGTGCGCTATCGCTCCCTTGCAGGCAAAGTATGGAAATGACAATTTAAGATAACGTATAATAGAGCTAATCTTTCTTCTGAAGATAAGATTTAAAGCGCGGAGTCACTGCACATTTGTGGGCTGTGAATAAATATAAAAATAACCAATGCAATCTCAGAAGCAGAACGCTTCTTGCAGCTCCCTCACTCATAGGAGCTTCTGAATGATGTCTGCTTCTCACATACAGTTCCTTTTTTTCTCCAGAACCTAATTGAGTTTTGCTGTTTCCATATTGTCTGTTTTCAAGGCGGCCTCGGATCTTACAATTGTCAACAAGCAGGCAGAAACCTCCAGCCTAACTTAACGAGTATGCACGCCTCCTGCTGCTGCGGCCGCCCCAGCCTGCCCGCCTCCAAGCTGCCCGCACGAGTGCATGTGGCCCATGGGGCTCCAGGCTTTAAAGCCAGCCTGGGCTTTGAGGAATGGAAAATTCCCCCATAAACCATGAGAGGTTTGAGTCTCATCTAGACAGACATGGCTCCAGAAACCTCAAATGGCTTGGTTTCGTCCTGCTTTCCATTTCACCCCAAAAAACCTCAATCCTTCCATAGTCTCCTCAAGAGAGACTGAGTGGGCTTGTCCCCTGGCCCCACAGGGGCTCACTCCAGGCCCCTACCCAGTGGGAAGCACAGGAAGACATCTCAGGCCCCATATCCCCTGTCGATCAGGACCTCCGTGGAGCCCCCAGAATGGCCAGCCAACTCCACTGTAGCCACAGCCAGCCCCATACCCTGCCCCAGGCATGTGAACAACAGCGCACAGGGCTGCACTCAGTGTCTGAAGAGTGACCCTCAGACATCATTATATGTATGGTCAGAGTATAGGCTCTAAAGAAGTGTGTTTCTCTGTTCCCTTATGCCCAAGCTGCATCAAAGTTGAGAAACATTTTGCTTTCCTGTCCTATGATGAAGTAGGCTCATAATCTAGATGAAAATCTCTCCTGGAACCAGTCATTTTATCTGAGGATTTTCATAGAGATGTCACATAGACAACACCAAGAAACAAAATGTGGACAAGACTGAGATGACTAATGATTCCAAGTCCTGATCAGAAACCAAGAACACCAAACAACTAGTGCCAAGACAGGCTCAGGGGTCAAGGACAGATCTAGTGGTCAAAGACAGGTCCAGTAGTCAAGGACAGATGCTCAGTGGTCAAGGACAGGTGCTCATGGTCAAGGACAGATGCTCAGTGGTCAAGGGCAGGCCAAGTAGTGAAGGACAGATGTTCAGTGGCCAAGGACAGATGCCATATGATCAAGGACAGATGCTCAGTAGTCAAATAGTAAGAGTTTTTCTGAATTCCGGTTGATCATATGATGCCCACAATAGGACCACTGCCCTGAGGGAGCTCATGCACCAACTGGGAAAATGAGGGGCCACCCAGGAGACAGCATAAGACCAGGTAAAGCTGCCAGGGACTCTTACCCACGTTGGCCAACGTCAGGTGCAGCCAGCCCTTTACCACTGTGTAGACACCGATGGGCTTGACACAGCCAAATCTGGTCACATCTCCACTCACCACCACATCCTGTTCATATTCAGTCGCCACGACCTCAAGCTCATGCAGGACCTGCACAGCCGGCCGGCCTTGGCGGAGGAGATGCTGCAGAGAAAAAGGCACCAGTCAGAGGGTAGCCAAGGTAGAGCCCATCTTCTACTGAAAATCTACACTCTTGATATTGGGTCTTTCCCACAAATTCTTCAATTAAGTGCACCCCAATTCACCCACTGAGAAAATATCATGGATGCACAAACAGGCCTGGCAGCCACCCTCCTGGAACCCCTTCTATGGGGAGAACAATGGGAAATGAGCAATAGGAGAAGGCTGGGAATGCTGAGCAGACCCCATCTCCCAGTCAGTGAGAGCTTCAAGAAGGAGGTATGAACCAGGCCGGGGATGCTAAGGGCACACTAGGCCCAGGGTACAGAGCAGACCCCCCACACCCGGGGCCAGGAGCATCAGGCTTCAGCATGGCTGAAAGACAGGTGAGGCCTGGTTGTGGAGGTCCACATAAGGCCCAGGTTGGTCAGAGCCGGCAAGAGCAGATCCAGGACAGGCCTCCTAAACCCAGTGCTTTCTGCTAATCCAGTTCACCCCTCAGTGCCCTGCCTGAGCCTAAGTCATAGTGAGGCCTGCAATGGCCTCTTCCTGGGAGGCCTTGGGAAAATCACCTGACCTTTCAACTAGTGCTTCCCACTCACAAATGGGCATGTGGAGGTCAGACAAGCATCCCAACTTCTGGAATTCTTGCACTTCTACTACAGCAAACATGCCCAGCTCTGGGAGTGGAAGTGCCCCAAATGACCCCTCTGTAGTGGCTCTGGCAGCTTCTGGTTGCTTCAGGAGGATGAGGACCTGGCCGGACTCCCCAGCCACCCACCCGCCTACTCTGCGTGCCGAACCTCCCACACAGGCACACCTCTGACTCAGAACCACACTTCTGATGAGTTCTCATCTGGGGAGGGCAGAGAGTGACGGTAATAAGCACAAGCTTCCAAGTCAGAACTGGGCTAAAAGGCTGGGTCTGCTGTGGTCCGCGTGACCGTGGGCCTGTCTCTCAGCAGCACATGAAGACAGTGCAGTACAACTGGGCTGAGGACACCGTCCACGAAGTTCAAGAGCAATCAGATGCCGTGGCAACTGTCACTATTGTCCTAACAACACCCTTGTAGCCTTGGGAATGAGCTGAAGATTGGGCAAAATGTACGTCCAGATGTTCACTGCAACATTGCTCATGGGGAAAAAAAAATCACTCAGTGCCCAGCAACGAGAGCAAGTGAGACGAGTCCTAGTGTATCCATACCTTCCAGAAAATGTGCCTACCCAAGGCACACAGCTAGTTCAGCACCTGGAGTTAACAGGCGGTTCTCTCTTCTTACCTCATCTCCCATCTCTTCTATATAAATTATTAAGGTAAAGACCTTATTTTTAAAAAGTAAAATTTAATTTTAGTTTATCCAAGTTAAGTGTCAATAATCACAACAGCATTTGTTTCAGGGGCTCTTTGTGGAGGACAATCTAGAGTAACGTCATCTCCAGGGACACAGGGACACCGGGCTCCGCAAGGGATGAGGCAGGAGCCACAGCGGGTCCCAAGGTAACATGGGCTCCTCTCTGCCCCTGCAGTGCCCTTCCTCCCCCCACTCCTACCTCCCTCTTCCCTCCACTCCCACTTCCCCCACTCCCTCCTCCCTCTATCCCTCCCCATCCCTCCTCCCCCATTCCTTCCTCCCTTCACTCCCTCCATCCACCTTCCCTCCTCTCTCCATCCCTCCTCCCTCTATCCCTCCACTCCCTCCCCTCATTCCATCCTCCCTCCATTCACCCTCCCTCTTCCCTCCATCTCTCCTCCATCCATCCCTCCTCCTCCATCTATCTCTCATCCCTCCTCCCCCACTCCCTCCTCCTTCCATCCCTCCTCTGTTTATCCCTCCACTCCCTCCTCCCGTTTTTCCTCCCTCCATCCCTCCTTCCTCTATCCTTCCTCTCCCTCCTCCCTCTTTTCTCTCCTCCCTCACTCCCTCCTCCCTCCATTCCTCACCCTTCCCCCCACCCCCATCCCCTCAATGCTCCTTCCATTTGCTCATTCCCAGCTACACAGCACCATGCCCACTGTGGGGGTCATGACTGCACTGAAGATGAAGAGCAGTCCCATTCCTACCCTCTAGAACTTTCACCAGCCAGCATCAGAGACAGACAAGCAATGGCCACGATGACCCCCTGGAGTTGCACGGTGACCCAGAAAGGCCCAAGGGACCAGGGTGAGGAATGAGAACATCAGCCAATATCTACTGGGTGCTCACCACGGGGGACCCCTGCCCTCACTCCTCCTGCTCCCCTGGGGGCATCACTCCTGAGGGGTAGACACTGAATCGGGTGGAGGAGGGATGGTACAATCCAGGTTAGCCCTCAGAGGGAAGAGGGGAAGCTGTGTCCTCTCCCACCTCCGTCCCACAGCCGGGACATCGCGTCCCCAGTCCCTAGCCCAGGAGCTGCGGTGTAATTACACTGACCCTCTGGGTAGAAGCCCCAGGAAGAATCTTAAATTAACATATGGATTTAGGTTTTAGTGTAGGAGGAAGATGGAAAGCACAATTAGAGAAAGAATTAGATTCTAATTACAATTAGAAAAGCAGAGTTGAAGTAACAGATAGCAGGCACCAGGTGATCTCTGCACACCCAATCGATGACTCATCCTACCCTCTGTGGGCCAGGCCCCTGCTCTCACTGGTGGGGGGCAGAGGCAGAAGGGGACTGCACCTGTGGTCAGTCTGTAGGAGGAGCTGATGACTGAGGAATAATCTCGCATTACACAGCTGAGACTCTGGGAAAATCTTTTCCTTTGGGGAAGGACGGACTTTATGAACAAAGACATCAGATGACAGCCCACACTGGACGAGAACCAGCAACTGAGCAGACCCCTCCCCCCCCCAGGAGGGACACCCCACCCTAACCAGCCCGCTGCAGAGCACTGCCACCTTCATCTGGACGGCCGCAGATCCCACGAGCAGCAAGGAGTCTCCATCCCAGATGTCGATCTGGAGGGTCTGAGCAGCCATGTAGTGGGTGAACCAGCGCTGTTCTCCGGGTTTCAGGAACCCAGGTTCCACCAGGTACTTGAGTTGAAAGCCAGGTGTCCCTGTTCAGAGAGGCCCCGAATGAGCCCAAAAGTGATTTGAGTCATTATCATCTTCACATTTTGAAGAGACTCCTGCTGTGGTCACAATCACTAATTTCTGCTTCCGTCATAACTACAGTTTAATAAACACATTAATCAAAAATATCATAAAACATCCACATTTACAAAATACAGAGTCGTATGCAGAAGTCTACATTTCTTTCCAATACATACAATGAACTCCTCCCAGAATACCCCAGGGAAGAATCTTGTGAAACAGTCTATCCTGAATGGGGACAGATATCCTGACGGGGCTGCCCAGGGAGGTCATTATTCTGTGTGCAGGGTTTAAGGGGAAACATGGTCTGCCGTCAAAAGTGGGACAGCACACATGAGCGCACGCGCACACACATGGAGCTCAGGCTAAGGTCAGGCTGAGCTGCCCTCACACAGCACCCCCCAGCGGCCACTACCAGGTCATCTCTGAGACAGCTTCTCCAGGTGGCATCACCCTCGATTCTAAACTGACAAAAACACCACTAAAATCATTAGTTAAACATTTCCCCCTTCCCATCAATAACCTATTTTCAGGGGCACCTGGGTGCCTCAGCGGTTGAGCATCTGTCTTTGGCTCAGGTCATGATACCGGGGTCCCAGGATAGAGTCCCACATTGGGCTCCCTGCATGGAGCCTGCTTTTTCCTCTGCCTATGTCTCTGCCTCTCTCTGTGTGTCTCTCATGAATAAATAAATAAATAAAATCTTAAAAAAAAAATATTTTCAGAGCCTCTGACGAGTAGAATACTACCATGTTTACTCAGCATTGGGAAGCGCGACCCAAGTCAGTCTCTGCCTCTAGCCACCTCAGCCCCTGGGGAGCGGGGTGGGGGTGGGGGGCACACAGTCATGAACGTCCCCTCTCCTCTCAAGACTAGAACAGTGCTTCTAGTTGAAGGAGGGAAGCGGGTTGGGATGGGACACAGCACCACTGAGGGCCTCGCATGGGCCTACGGGACTAAGCCAGGACCAGTTGCCATAGGCCTGGCTCCGACCACAGTGAGAATTCACAGGGACACCTCATTAAGGGAGCCCAGCAATAAGGAATCAGGAAAAAGGCTCAGAGAGGGGGTGGTAATGACATCATGCAGCGGCAGGCCAGTCCTTAGTATCACATATCCAGTGACCAGACAAAAGTCACAGGGCCAATGGAGGCCAAGGACACCTACCACCCTTGCCCCAGTGCCACCCACCAGCTGAGACCTAAAGTGGCCTGTGACAACTGGTCATTCTCAGGACACCGCCTAAATAATGGGAGCCAAGGCTGGCTCCTTAGATGCATGGTGAGGACCAGACAAAGACCTATAAACACCCAAGACCCTGCTCATGGCCCGAATGGTATGGCACCCCATACCAGGCCCACCTGGGCTGCAGGAGAAGGAAGAGCTCAGCCACTGGCTTCTACACTGGTCATACTTCTGATTCGAGGAGACAGAACAGGTTTGACCTCTGTGGGCCAACTTCCCAAACGATGCCTACAGACACCAGCCTTGGGAGCTCCATACTCCACCTCCAGCATCGCCCAGATCCACAGACCCTCCATCCAGAGTTCTACCTGCTCCCCAGTGACGCATGTCCCAGATGGACCCTCCATCCTTCCCACACCAGCTCCTTGTTACATCGTCCCAAAGTACTTCCTTGGCACCAGACCCTTGCAACGCCCATGCTAGGCTGGCTCCCGCTCCACCACCACTGCATCCACTCAGCTGCCTGGCCCTTTGGCACACCATTAACTCACACTCATCAAATAACTGCAGTGCCCCCAGCATGTGCACCAAGCACCACGCAGGGATAACTTGAGAGAGAAGGACGGACAGGGAGGGTCCCCACCTGATGGAGCTCATGGTCACAGGATAACACACTCAGCCCAGAGCTAATGGCGTGCTGAGTACCTGGGGGAGGCATGTGGGGCTGTGGGGGCCATCCTGGTCTGGGCCCAGCCTCAGGGCTCTCATGCTGGAGGCTCCCAGTTCCTCCTGCCACAGGCTTGGGCCCCTTTACTTCTATCCAGCTCTGACAACCGGCTCCTCAGTGGCCTTCCCTGAGGTCCACACTCCCTGCAGTCCATCCCACTACACAGCCAAAGCATCCACAAAGGGAACCCTGTGTCCTCCATCCTGCTCAGAAGTGAGCAATGATACTGACCATCTACTCACACAAGACAGACCTCAGGGGCAGTGGCACCTCCCCAGGGTCCACTCAGGTTCCCAAGCTTACCTCCCTCACCCCCTCTCAAACACCAAGCCCCAGCCCAGCTGGCTCCATTCTGAGCCTCAGTCCAGCCACACCCCCACATCCAAGTGTGGTAGGTACTCTTCCTCCGGTTGGATGGTCCTCAGTCTCCATCTCTCCTTCATGACCCACAAACACCCCTACTCTGCGAAGGCATCCACAACTTTCACAGATGACAGGCACTTTATACCACTATGGTCTACAATCCACAATGAATCCACAATGAATATACAGCAGCTGGGAATATCTACACACCATATGACAAAGCAAAAATCTAGAGACGCAAGGAGAAACAGATAAAAACATAATAATAGGAGAGATCAACTAATCACTTTGTTTCAGGGCAGGCCAAGAGGGCAATAAACAACAGCATGGAAGGCCAGCCAAGATAATCCATCACATAGAGCGTATACATGTACATATGACACCATTCCCTGCTAACATTGAATATATCTTTCGAGTCTATCTGGAACATTAATAAAAATTAACTATATACCTGGCCACGAAGAAAACCTGAATATGCTCCAGAAGGTGAAAATAACACAAACAATATTCTCTGAATACAATGCAACAAATTAGAAACTGGAAACAATTTTTTAAAAACTAATTTACAGCTTACTTTTAAATAACTTGATGTCAAATGGAAAACAAACTCCAGGGCAGCCCAGGTGGCTCAGCGGTTTAGCACCACCTTCAGCCCAGGGTGCAATTCTGGAGACCTGGAATCGAGTCCCACATCAGACTCCCTGCATGGAGCCTGCTTCCTCCTCTGCCTCTGCCTCTGCCTCTCTCTCTGTCTCTCATGAATAAATAAATAAAATCTTAAAAAAAAAATCCAAACAGATTTTCTACAGAATAATGAAAATACTACTTATCTGAATCACCAAAGCATAAAGCTGTAATCAAAGGAAAATTCATAGCCTTGAATACTTTGCATCCACAAAAACAAAAGAATTAAAGTAAGTGAATTAAGCAACTCAAATTAGAAAAATAACACTGAAGAATACAAAAAAAAAAAAAAAGGCAAGAAAGATAAAGATGAATATTAATTGGTTAGAAAATAAGAAAAGAGCAAAACCTGCATGAATGTGTCTTTGGAGAGTCAGGGAAGCAGGAGTGAGGACATGAGAGGATGCCCATATCCCTGTCCCATGTCCCATTAGGGCAGTTCTCCCGAGGTTAACCTGGATTCAGCAGAACCCCCATAAAGGGCAAACAGTTTCACATGGAAAACCAACCCAGCCAGAATGTGGGGTGGTGGTGGGGCTGCAGGGAAGAAGAGCATGGTGGAGTGGAGGGAAAGCTGTAAGAGCAAAGTTGCACCTCTAGCTCCACAGCACACCCACTGAGTGGACAGGTGGTCTAATGCAGAGCTTGGCAAACCACAGCCCATAGGCTGATTCAGCTGTAAGCTAAGAAGAGCTTTCACATTTTTAAAGGGTTGTTAAAAAAGAAGATTCCAGAGAGAACATATATAACCCAGAAAGTCTGAAATATTTACTATCTGGCCCTTAACAGAAATCAGTCTGCCAACCTCTGGTCTAATGAAACAAAATATAAAATCCAGAAATAAATCTGAGCCATAAAAAAAGGGTATAAGGTAAGGGTGGCTCTCAAGTCACTTTAGAAAAAGATGGACTTTCTTCTAATAAATGGCACTGGGTCAAAAGAACAGACGTTTGAAAAAAAAGATAAACCTGGACTCCTATGTTCCATAGCACAACAGGACAAACTACAAATGGACCAGAAGTCTCATGTAAAAAATGAAACCTATAAGGCCCCTGGAGAAAACGTGTGTGGATCTCTTTATGAACCAAGGAGAACACCTTCGCATCCATGACTCAGGAATTTAGAAGCAATAAAACTAAAGACCACCACATTAAATGGCATAACAGCAAAATTTTATGGGGTACCTGCAAGTCTCAGTCTCAGGGTTGTGGTTTTGAGCCCTACCCTGGATGGAGAGATTACTTAAAAATAAAAATCTTGGGATCCCTGGGTGACTCAAAGGTTTAGCGCTTGCGTTCAGCCCAGGGTGTGATCCTGGAGACCTGGGATCGAGTCCCACATGGGGCTCCCTGCATGGAGCCTGCTTCTCCCTCTGCCTGTGTCTCTGCCCCTCTCTCTCTCTCTCTCTGTCTCTCATGAATAAATAAATAAAATCTTTTAAAAAAAATCTTTAAAAATAAAACTTTACATAGCAAAACACACCAAGAGCAAAGTAAAAATGACCAAAACAGGAGAACATATTTCCAATTTATATCACAAGTAATAGCTAATCTCCCCAAGAAACAGACTTCCCAAAATAGAGGACAGAACAAGAATTGGATTTAAAAAATGGGAAAAAATATGAATAGAGGTTTGCAGATAGACAAATATCCAAGATGCTCAATTTCACTCATTATAAGAGAAATGCAAACTAAAACTTCATTAAGATCTATCTCACATCGATCAGATTATACAAATCCCGAAGTTTATGCCACATTTTGTGGGCAAGGCCCTGAGGAAATAGGCAGCCCCATGCGCTGCAAGCGGAGCTTGGAAGGCCATCGAATGACAGGGGAGTAGCTGACGGCTACAATCTGATTGTTAGTAACGCCCCCCAAACACATGTCCACACACAGAGAACATATAAACAAGGTTACAAGCTACTACATTATCTGAAACTCAAAGCCTGAAAGCAGCCTGAACGTCCATCAGAAGGAGGTTGACCTGAATCAATCACAGGGCACACGCCCAGTGCCAGACGATGTAGCTGTGAAAACAGTGCAGGGGGTCCCCACATGGAGTCAAGCTCAGGACAGAATGTTAATGGAAAAAAGCAAAGTGATAAAAGAGCATATTTGGTATGCTATCTATTGAATAAGGAAATAAGGAGAAATAAAAATACATTTGCTTACTTGCTGAAACAAACAGAAACATCAGAAGGAGAAGCCAGAAACTGGAAGCCTGGTTACCTCCAGGAGGCCCTGCAGGGGGCACATGGTCTAGAGGGTACAACGGTTTTAGACTGTGAGCCATGTAAATATTCCAAGAAATTATACCAGAAGGGAAAGAAAGCCAATAAAAAATTGATAACAAATTGAAATAAATGAATCTGACTGAATATCAAATTGGTAACAGCTCCACAGAGGAAAGCATGAGCTGCAGGGATTCTGACATGCTGAACTAACTATGTCCCCAGCGGGATGTGGTTCCACCCTAGAGAATGCCAGAAACCTCAACCCTCTTCACTCAGCACGCGTGCCCTTAGCAGTAACACTGGCAATGAAATTCTAAAAGTACATTATAGAAATCATAAGGAAAGCAAGCCATATGATCAGGAAGCATGATTTTCAGTATAAGATGGAAAAGATAAAAATAAATTAAGGAAAAAACCCTAAATCTGAATTAGAAATATCAATGTGAACTCATGTTTGAATATATATTCTCCAGCCCTGCCCAGGGAAAGGCCTGGAAGCAAGGCCATGCAGGACCAAAAGTAGCCCAGCCCTCAGTCTCCAAAAGCAAATCCCATGCAGGAGAAGCGGCTGGTCCAGGTCAAAGGCAGAGGAAGTCCACAGGAGCCGAGGATGCTGGGCCACCCAGAAGGCAAGGCCATGCCCAGGCTCCTAGGTTAACCAGGCCACCAGCAGCCAAACAGAGGGGAAGTAGTAGTAATGAATATATCACAGTGAATAGATATCAGAGTGATTCAAAAGCCAACACAAGAAACAAAGAAAAAAGACATATAAAACCTCAATTGTTACCACCAGAGTAACTGTCACAGCTTCTGACTCTGAAAACTGGAAATTAAAGGGAAAGTATCAAACATTTGCTCTGTTTTGGAGGATGTATACATAGTTCACTCTTGGTTGATAAGGGAAAACTGGTTTTTTAATAAAAGAATGTCAGTGAATAAAGGGAAACCAAATGACAAATTAAGAAAAATTACCATTGCAAATTCCAATTAAAGACCTGGCCCAGGGGATCCCTGGGTGGCTCAGCAGTTTAGTGTCTGCCTTTGTCCCAGGGCGCGATCCTGAAGTCCCGGGATCAAGTCCCACATCGGGCTCCCTGCGTGGAGCCTGCTTCTCCCTCTGTCTGTGTCTCTGCCTCTCTCTCTCTGTGTCTCTCATGAATAAATAAATAAAATATTTTAAAAAAAAGACCTGGCCCAGGACGTAAAGAAGTGGGTAAAAGGTTGTTGGGTGGATATTCACATGGAGCTAATGACTGGCCTGAGTAGTCCATGCTGAGAGCCAAGGGGAATGGCCCCCTGCCCCCCAGAGGGATGAGGGGTAGATGGAGCCAGTGCCCTGAGAATAAGAGGCCTGACCTCCACACTGCTGATGAAATCCAGGCGCGGGGGAGTGTCAGCCCTACCTGCCCGTGCACAAGCCCTTCGGGGAGAAACCAGCAGATGCACACAGAATGAGCGACGTTCTATGTGACAATTGGTCTGGTACCTTCCAGTGGCCACTGTCCCTGGAGAGAGAATGCAGGGGACTATTCCAGATGAAAGGAGCTTGGGGAGGTAACTCCCAGCACAACCCAGGACCCAGACTGAATGTTGGAGTGAAAAAGTCACTGTCACAAACATACAAGGAAAAACCAGGAAAGGAAACAGTGAGATCCCGCTCATTGTCAGTATGATGGAGGCTGGTTTTCAATAGAGCCTGTTGCTATGTTCAGAGGCAAACCATCACCTCACCTGCTACTGACTTTCAAATGATTGAGGGAAAAAGATGAACAGTTAACTCTCAAGCATGTCCAATGGCCTAGACACGATCTCCATGGCAGAGGACATGGGACTGGATGCGGAGATCCACCGAAGAAAAAGCAGGCAAGGCAGCACCAGATGGACCCAGAGGAGGACTGGCAAGCCCCAGATGAGACTTTAGCCCAGGGGGGAGGGGGGTCTCTCAGATGACAGCTCAATGACTCCAGCGCCCTTGGTAATAAGGAAGGTCACTGAAACACCAGGAGGAACAAGTTAGAAAAATCCAACTCCAGGCCTGAAAGCAAAAGACACGAAAGGAAGGAAGGTACCGTGTGTGTGGAGGACGGCCCACTAACACCTGGACCCCTGGAAGGAGCAGGGGCACCAGCGAGCATGGAAGCCCTAGGGGCACACCCCAGTCCTAAGGAGAGGAGATAACAAGAAACAATTCTACTCACAACCAGGAACACCAAGAAACAGGAGCCTCGGGCAGAGGCCACCAGACCCAGGGCGGCAGGTTCCAGAAGCTTCTGTTCAGGAGGCCACCAAGTCTCCTGCTGGACCAGATCTACTCCAGCAGATGTGCCCTGGGAGAAACTGCTTGGCAAATTGAGTAAAGATGAACATGTGGGACCCTATAGCAATTTCACTCCTGGGCACACCCCCAACACCAGTGCGGGCACATATGCACCAGAAGAATGCTCACCACAGCATTATTCAAAAGAAATAAGCTGGGAACAGGGGGATCCCTGGGTGGCACAGCGGTTTGGCGCCTGCCTTTGGCCCAGGGCGCGATCCTGGAAACCCGGGATCGAGTCCCACGTCGGGCTCCCGGTGCATGGAGCCTGCTTCTCCCTCTGCCTATGTCTCTGCCAATCTCTCTCTCTCTCTCCCCCTCTCTCTGTGACTATCATAAATAAATAAATATTAAAAAAAAAAAAAGAAACAAGCTGGGAACAATACAAATGTCTATGGACAACCAGTCAGATAAATGGTGTGCAATACTCAGAGACTTCTATACAGCCAAGATAAAGGACAAACTACTGCCCCACACAACAACATGCGTGGACCTCATAGACACAATATCCAGTGGAAGTAAGACTGGGAAAGGCACACGCAAGATGATCCTATTTCAGTTCAAAACTGCAGGTGCACTGGTCTACAGGGCCAGAATTCAAAGAGTGGTCACCCCTGGGGAAGCCACCGATGGTGGGAAAGGAGAAGGCTGGGAGAGGCCTGGGGATGGGTCTGCGGCCCTATCTGAGTGGGCTGGTGATCACACAGATGTGTTCACTGTGTACAAGTTACAGCTGTTATAAAAATTAACTCAAAATGGGTCACGGACCCAGATTTGAAACACAAAACTTAGATACTCTTGAAAGAAAGTAGAGGACAAAATTCCAGGTGTGGTGACGAGTGTTTACCTCTAACACCAAAGACACGAACGATCCATGACAGAAATAATTGATAAATTGGACTCCATTAAAATTACAAACCTCTGCCCTCCGAAAGACACTGGTAAGACCGTGAAAAAGATGAGCCACAAGCTGGGAGAAGATATTCGCAAAGCACACATCTGATAATAGTGCAGGCAGGCAAAATATAAGAAGGATCTCTTAAAAAATACAATAAGAAAATCCGTTCTACAAACAGGTAAAATATCTGAACAGACACCTCCCCAAAGAAAGACTCATGGCAAGCAAGCCCATGAGAAGATGCTCCACATCACACGTCATCAGGGAAATGGAAATAAAAACAACAGTGAGATGTCACCATGTACATATGAGAATGGGCACAATCCAGAACGCCATCAACACCAAATGCTGGGAGGATGTGGGATAGCAGGGATGCTCACTCACTGCTGGCAGAAACGCAACATGGCACAGCCACTCGGGAAGACAGTTGGGCAGTCTCCTACAAAACCAAACATACTCTTACCATACAACCATGCAGCCATCCTTCTAGATGTTACCCAAAGGAGTTGAAAATTTATGTCTACACAAGATCCTGAGCAAAAATGTCCATGATTGCTCTAGTCATAATCACCAAAAACTGGAAGCAACGAAGATGCCCTTCAGTAAGTAAGCGAATGGATGTCCATCTAGACAGTGGAGTATTATTCAGCACTAAAAAGAAATGAGCTACCAAGCCACAAAAAGACATGGAAGAGTCTCAAATGTGTACTACTAAGTGAAAGAAGCCAGTCGGGACAAGCTATATACTATATAATTCCAAGTGTATAACATCCCAAAACAATGAGGACAGAGGAGGGGGTGATGGGGCAAAGAGGTGGAGCTCAGGGCATATTTGGGTGGTGAAATTATTCTCTACGATATTGCACAGGGATACAGATGCTCGGCATTTGTCAAAATCCATAGAAGGTACACCACCGAGAATAAACCTTGTGAACTCTGAGCTTTAGCTAACAACAAAGCATCAACACTGGTTCAGCAACTAGGGGAACTTCTGGGGCAAGGGGTGGATGGGAACTCTGTACCCCCAGCTCAATTTCTCCATAAACCTGAAACTGTTCTAAAAAGTAAAATCCATAAATTTTTTAAAATTCGGGGAACTGAACACTGTGTTGCATGCATGTTACATTTCATTAACAAAAGAAAACACATCCTAAGTGAGACTCTAGTGGGGCTAGGCACTGAGCTATGGGGACCTGAGCTGGGGCTGCTGGAGGAAGCCTAGCCCCAGCCAGGTGCCCAGGCAGTGGGGTGGTGGACCTTTGGCTGAGCCTCATCAGGTAAGACACTGAAAAGAACTTGTTTTGGACTTCAACTTAAGGTTTTTGGACTTCGAGTCTTAATCCAATAATGACAAAATGTGATTTTGGAGTTTAATTTCTTTGGACTTCAACTTACAAGGAAATTTAATTTTTGGACTAATTTCTCTCTGGGAAATTCCTAATGGAAAGGATTTATATTTGAATCAGGAGTACCTCTCCATGGTTGGCCTTTTGAATTAAATTACCTGAACACTATTCATTTAACCTCATCACAGAACCTCTGGTGAACCACTCCAGATAGAGCAGATAGATGGGGCTGGGAACAGGAAATGAAAGAGGAGACAGTTTCTCAGCAAAGGTGCCTGGGAGCCTTGAAATCGATGCACTATTCTGATCCATTTCAGAGCCTTCTGAGGGCATGAGCTAAACTGTCCACCAATGGTCCCCAGGAGCATCAGCAAAGGGAAGGCAGTTGGTTTGGGACAAGTGGTCCCAGGATTGTTAGGAAACCCAGGGAGTTGAGAAAAGAAAACCTAGAGTATTGCAAGAGAGCATCCTTAGCTGGCCACACACTTCATGTAGTGGGGACCCCCTACAGTCACCCTCTGCCCAGCACTTGCCTCTCCCAGACCAAAAGCAGCTCATGGGCTGGAGGGTTTGGGAGAAGGAACAGGGCCTGAGCTGTGCCCCCATCTCCTCTCTCTTTCCAGATTTGTCTGCAGGAATCGAGGGCTCTACCCCAGGGTCTGTGGCCAGGTGGTCCTACCTCTGTCGGCAGCAAAGCCCATCTGATGAGGTGAGCACCAGCAAGCACACCCAACTCTTGGGCTGACCAGTGCCTGCAATAGCTCTGACCCTCTTGACTGATTCTGACCTTGGACAAGGGACAGCAGCATAACCTGCTGTACTTATGACTCCCCTACCCCAAGCCCAGACAAACTCTGTCTACTACCTGTTTTCTAAGCATTTATGCTTATTTTAAAATTTCTCTCCTTCTACTTATATTGAATTTGTTCTGGTTGTTTTCTTCAAACTTCTGGAGTTGAACAATTAGATCAGAATTTTTAAAAATACTTTCTTCTTTCCCAATACAAGCACTTAAAGCTGTAAATTTCCCTATAAATAACATTTTACCTGGATCTCATTTGTTTTGCAATATTTGCAACATGATTTTGTGATACCGTTTTCAATAACCATTCTTATTTTGATTTCTTCATTGACCCACAGAATAAATAAAAGTATGCTTTAAAATTAAAAAAAAAAAAACTAGCAGTTCGGAGCCTTTTTAGGGGAGGGAGTGGTTGATTTCTGACATGTGGTATTACAGTCAGAGAATGTCATGCCATTCAGATCAGATACTGGTCTCCTGGAACATGGTGATGCCTGCACGGTGGCCTAAAACATGCACACGTATACGTGACTGATCAGTTCTTGTAAATTAGTCTCAAGCGTGCTTGGAAAGAATGCACATCCTCTAAATTGGTTCTATAGGTTTTATAAGATTATTTTTTTAAATTGTATCTTATTACATCCTTGATTATTTTCTGCTTGATGCGTCAATTCACTTGGAGGTTCATCACCTTCCACAACCATAGATTTGTCAATTTCCCCTTCTAAAGTCTGTCAATGTGTCAACATTTCTTTTGTGTTTTGAAGCTGCTTGTTGGCAGTTCACAGGTTCAGAATTATTTATTTTCCTAGTGATTATTCTCTTGATTATATTTAATAGGCTTCTTTATCCTCATTACCGCATTTGCCTTTTGTCTCTTTTGTCTGATGCTAATGTCACCAAACTACTTTCACTTGATTATCATTTTAATATGGCATTTCCCACCTGTTCTTTCTACTGAAGGAGCAGCAAGGGTTCCCAGCTCTGCCCCTCAAAAACCCTGCCACTGGCCAAAGAGGGGTAACTCATCATTGATAAAAACAATATATTTGGTATGTTTTGATCCATTGCAGTGTGGTTTATAATGATGCCAGAAACAAAAGCCCTTGGCCCCACTTTCAAACAATGCTAGGGAACTGGCTCATTATTTTGAAAATTTGTAAATAAATGGGAAGAAATGAACACCATTCTGCCTTTCCTACATGGACTACACCTCAAAGTAACCCCATAGTTGAGGAGGGCAAGTTTCTCTATATGGAAGGATTCCAGTTGAGAAACAAAAAGGTGTTCCAGGTGGGGATCCCTGGGTGGCTCAGCAGTTTAGCGCCTGCCTTTGGCCCAGGGCGCGATCCTGGAGTCCCGGGATTGAGTCCCGGGATCGAGTCCCGCGTCGGGCTCCCAGCATGGAGCCTGCTTCTCCCTCTGCCTGTGTCTCTGCCTCTCTCTCTCTTTCTCTCTACGTCTATCATAAATAAAAAAAAAAAAAAAAAAAAAGGTGTTCCAGAAGTACAACATCACCACTGTTCAACCTTGAGCAAAATAACCAGCCTATGGGCAACCATCCTAACAGCCACTGACTATCCACAGAAAGAAGGGACCAGCCCCTGCACAGCCCCAGCCCCAGAGAGTTCCTGCCCAAAACAAAAACATCCCTCTGACCGTGCATAGAGATCTCCAATGTCCAGGAAAAACAGGTGACAGAGAAGGGCACTGTAAATGTCACCACTGGGAGGCAAAACCCAAGTGTAGATGGTGCGAAGCTCTGAAGGATGAAGCAATGTGGCTACTTCAACAAATAACACAACAACCAAGGCCAGGGGCGGCAGGGGAGCTGCAGACACACACACTGGAGAGTCATGTCACCGCAACTCACACCTTCCCAAGATCTTGATCTGAACAAACTATTAAAAACTGTATCCTCCATAAAAACAAACAAACAAAAATCCTTCTTCCATCAAGTTCGAAAAAGTTTTTTATAAAGTTCCTGGGAAAATTTGAACAGTAGCTAAATATTTGATAACATTTAAGGGATTATTATTAATTTTAAGCAGGATAATACTGAGTTTATGTCCTCTCAAACAAGACTATTTTTTTTCAGATATCTTTTTTTTTTCTTTTCTTTTCTTTTCTAATTTGTTCAAGATGTTTCCTCTCTCTGGCATCCCACTACCCTCTATTTCTTCTTCTTCTTTTTTTTATAAATTTATTTTTTATTGGTGTTCAATTTGCCAACATATAGAATAATACCCAGTGCTTATCCCGTCAAGTGCCCACCTCAGTGCCCATCACCCAGGCACCCCCACCCCCCTCCCACCTCCCCTTCCACCACCCCTAGTTCGTTTCCCAGAGTTGACTCTTTACTTTTTAAAAATACATAAGGAAATAGTCACAGATTTTGCTTCGAGGGATCTAGGGTCTGGGGGGGCGGGGCACAGTTGACAGCTGCTGGCACCCACTGGCAGAAGCACTGGTTCATTACACTATTCCTTCAAATTCTGCACGTAGGGATCCCTGGGTGGCGCAGCGGTTTGGCGCCTGCCTTTGGCCCAGGGCGCAATCCTGGAGACCCAGGATCGAATCCCACGTCGGGCTCCCGGTGCATGGAGCCTGCTTCTCCCTCTGCCTGTGTCTCTGCCTCTCTCTCTCTCTCTGTGACTATCATAAATAAAAAAAAATTAAAAAAAAAAAATTCTGCACGTGTTTGAATATTTTCACCATACAATATTTTGTAAGTAATACAATTTATAAACAAGGCTCAATGCTGGATTTCTCACATCTTTGCCAGACACATAAGCACTTACCAGCATCAGAGGAGCCATCTTTGTCAGTGAGAACCAGGAGATACAACAGGGAACCAGAGCCTGTCCTGCCCGTCTCGTCCAGCCTGATCAGCTGCAAGCGTGGCGTTGTCACGGGTGGGAAGCGATAGAACTGGAAGGTGAAATACACGGTCTTTGGCCACGGTGCTCCCTGGCAGTCCTGGGACACTCTGAATCCAAAAAAAGCCCCAAATTAATCAAGTATCCATAGCAGAGAACCTGGGTTTTCAAGAGCCCAGCACCACAGGCAAGACACTGCCTCATCCACCCACATGAGCAGCTCTACTGGGATCTCGGGGAGCCCGTCAGACAGCAACCCATTTCAGCCCCAGCTGGAGAACCCTGCTCTCAGAGCTACATGAATACCAAGAATTGGCCAACAACACTGTCCATGTCAATGACAGAAGTTCAGGCAAAGCCAGTTTCACAGCATCTAGAGATGGCTGTGTGAGCACCCTAACCAAATAAAAACAAAAACACATAGCATTCCTTAATCCAGGAAGACCTCAGCATAGAGAGTCCTGCCAACTCAGAGCCATACAGAGGGGTTTCTTCAATGCAAGGAAAGTGAAAGCCAGGTAAAGAGTAACATAAATAGAATATTTAAGATCGCACCTGCTAAAGGCAAGAAAATGCAGCACTATCTCATTGCTTTGTAGACAATCTGATTCTTCCTTTTGGGGGTTGAATTTCACGGGATCTGTAGGATTTACAGCCTCGGCTGGTTGCTTATTGGCATCCAGAATCTCAGGAAAGCCGCAGGCTTGCAGGAGCACCATTGAGGCTCGTGAGAGCTTACTTCCAGAGCTAAAACAGAAAAGATCATGGTGGCCGGCCTCCAGAAAAGGGCCGGCAAAGAGGTAGGACCTGCCGACAACCCCTCTCTGGGGAAAGCCTGTTGTTCAGAGTCAGTCTTCCCAGCACAGCATGCCAGGGGCCTCAGGGCCACCTCTCACCTCCTGGTCTGGGCTCCCACAACAATCGGGGTGTGCACCGGCGTAAAAGGCAGCTCCTGCAGCTGTTCAGCAACAGAGGCTCCCAGGACCAAGGACGCCTGGCTCAGCTGGGCCTCCAGGTGAGAGATCCTGCCCTCCGAGGGGGGCTCCTGCTGAGCAAAATGCGGCCCCAAGTGAGGCCAACAAGGATCCCAGCCTGTAACAACTGAGGAGGCTGAGATGGGGGGGGTGTTCATTGATGAGCCACCTGTCGGACTGCTAGCTTCAGCAAAGGAAAATACAGGACGCCCAAGTGCCTCTTACACTTTAGGCAAACAATGAATAATTATGGTATAATGTAAGTATGTCCCATGAAATATCTGGAACTTACACTAAAAAGTCACCACTTATCTGAAATTCTAATTTATCTGGGCCAATTCATATTTTAGGTGAGTCAAAAAGCAATGAGGGAGGTATCATCAATTTTATGAACTGGCACCATTGAGAGATCTGCTGTCTGAGAAGGTCAATTAACATAAAAACCACATTGATAGATCAGAAAAATGAACCCTCCTTCAACGCTGCAAGACAGACCACTACTCAGCTCCCAGCTCGCCTGTATAGACATTTCTCTGATCCCATCACCTGAATATTCTAGTCATTCCTTTGTATTCCACCTTCCACATCCCTCCAGAGCAGAAGACGTGTCTAAATGAAGAGACTGTTTGGAAATCAGAATGCTCTCTTTCACACCAGCTCACCTAGCTTTCTGTTTCAGCTCAAAAGGAATACCACAAAACCAGCGATAACTCCGACATGTCTCAGCTGCCTATAATAAGAAATGCAGGCTTTTCATAAATACGTGAGCCCTAGACATGTTCTAGAATAAGGCATCTCACGGTACTGTTTTCAAGTAAATAATTTAATGGCGCTATTTTTCCTCAATAGACTTCCAGTACAGGACTGAAGATACAGTTTGCAGGTGAGCCAGCCAACTTTTGAAACCAAACTCTATGTGAATTCCCCAAGGTCAGTGGAAACACAGGCCTGTTTTCCCCACTAGATGCATCCAAATCCAGGACGGTGGGCTTCACTACTTCTCCTTCAGCTGCTGCCAACAAGGAGAGTGTCCTGGAGCGCTGGAGGCTTGGATCAGCCTCTATTTAGAACTCTAACAAAACTTTCCTTCCCCCTTCATGTACAGAGATCTGAGGGGGGTCTAACTTTGTCTTGTCAGGCAGAGCAAAAGCCTAAGTAAGCCTCATAGCAGGGAGAGCTCCCACACCAAATTCCCAGGTCTGCAGGACAGAAAGGTGGCAAGTACCTGGGGCATGGAAGTAAGCCATGCCCACCCACTCCCCCTGCCACCCTGTCCCTACACCCATGTCACAGAGGACCCACGAAGGTCTCAGCCACCTCCCCAAGGACCAGCACAGCTCACAAAGTCAAAGACTCCAGCAGATGTCAGGAGTTCAGAGCCATTCCCTGGAAGGAGGAAGGGTGGCCATGCTTACCTCCTGGGCCGGCGGGGGCTTAGAGCTGTCGGGTTGCCGTGGAGGGGGTGTGGCTGAGCGGGAGCGGGTGGTAGGCTGTGGGGAAGCTGCGAGCTGGGAAAGGGACAACTAGAGGGGGAGGAAGAGTGGGTGAGAGGTGGAACACAGCCCCCCTACATTCCAGCGCCCCCACACACACACATACACTCACACTGGCATAAACCCAGGAGACATAGCACAGAAGGCAGTGAGGTCTGCAACCGCTTGCTGGGTGGCTGCTCCTCGTTCCTTTACTAGTTACTAAGAGGCAAGATTGTGGTCCCTACCACGTGGTAACACTGGCATAAAAACAATAGTAACAAGGAACAGCAGGTAGAAAAGAGGAAGGGCCGAGGAAGACAGGTTCTCTGCCACTTATGGGCTGTGGGGGCAGCTGGTCTTTGAACTTCTCTGGATTTCACATCCAGCCAGGGACTGAACAGGTGCAAGGTCCCTTCCAGGTCTCACCACCGCTGTGCCTGGGACACAATCCCGTCACTGAGGCAGTGACTGGAATGGGAGCCGACATGAGCTCTAGGGACAGCTGCTGAGACTGAATCCCCACACCACTATTACTGTGTGACTGAGGGCAGGCCATTGAGTCCTTTCTTTTCCTCTGTCTCCTCATCTGCAAAATGGGGGTGAAAATAGTACCTAAATCACAGGACTATCACAGGAATTAAATGAGAAGTCGTGGAAAGGGCTTGGCCAGAACCTGGTGCATGTAAGCCTCCTGTCACGTCGCAGATGTCTGGAAAGTGAATGCAGCTGTAAGGAGGGCCTACGCTCCATGGAAGACCTGCCTCTCAAATCTTGGACTCACTTTATGACATATACAGTTAGCTGGCCCAGCACAGTACTGGGACAGAGGAACCCAACACGAGACAGATCAAAGGAGTGGCTGGGATAGGCATGTGGCAATGGGGGACCCCAGCAGCAGCCCCAAGGGCAGAGAAGAGCTGTGGGGTCTGTTCAGCTCCCTTCAGACCCACAAGCTGTTTTGAGACTTTCCTGCCTCAGGAAGTGGGCAGCACTGTTCTGTGGCCCTGAACACTTAGGGTGACATGGAAACTGCTGTAACGGGCCAGTAGGGAAGCTTGGGAGGCTGTCTCCAGACCTGTGTCTTCAGGCAAATAAAACGTTCACTTCTGAGCGAGTCTCCAAGCTGCTTGGTACACGTTAAACCCACTTCCTTGAGACAGACTTTGATAGTGAGTTATTCGACTTTTCTAGATAAGTCATTTTCCAGGGTGATGCTGGCAAAGTCATCAGGTAGACAAGCCAACTCTGACCCTGAACAAGGTGATGCCGGAACCACTGGCAAGCACTGTGACAAGCTTGGGGTTACAAAGGGGTGGACTCAATGGCCAGCCAACAACCAGCACCTCTCTTCCTATGCAGGAGACCCTCGCACACAGAACTATCTGCTGTCTGACAGGCGGTGGCCCATCTTTACCAGCACCAGCTGTTCAGCCTATGGGCCTGGCTTTGGCCCCACTGCCCAGGGCAGTGGTCAGTGCCAGGCACCCTCTCCTGGTAGAGACAAGACAGGAGGAAATGAAGACCACAGGGCAGCCTGGGTGGCTCAGCGGTTTAGCGCCACCTTCAGTCCAGGGCGTGATCCTGGAGACCTGGGATCGAGTCCCACATCGGGCTCCCTGCATGGAGCCTGCTTCTCCCTCTGCCTGTGTCTCTTTCTCTCTCTCTCTCTCTGTTTCTCATGAATAAATAAAATCTTTTAAAAAACTTTAAAAACCGAACTTAAAAAAAAAAAAAAAAAAGGAAATGAAGACCACACTGTGGCACCTCAGAAAAAAACAAAGTCTACTCGGCCCTGAAAGATTCTCAGCTATCAGACATAACTGCCAGAGAGAGCACATCATTTTTTAAAAGTACTGAATGTGTCCCAGCAAAACAAAAGAGACACCACTGTTCTTAATGATGCAGAGAATGTTCTGCCCCTGGGGCCTTTAATTAATGGATTTTGGAATTCTGAAACAGGCCTTTCAGCCCAGACTTACCCCTGGTCCCACCGGCGAGTCCTGGAGGGCAGCGAGCCCCTGGGGTGGCAGTGCTGGCAGGTCTGGGGGGGAAGCAGACAGAGGTGGGGAGGGGCACTCAGGAGCCTTGGGAGGCCTGACTCAGGGCCTGACCCATCTGCCCCCGGCTGTGACTGGTGTTGCCGCTGGCGTTGGGCAGTCCAATCACTCTGCAGTAAGGTCCAGAGCCGCTCCCCCAGGTCACAGCCTCAGAGGACGGAGCTGAGCTCGGGCTGCTGTCACTCCAGTTCCCCTACCCCTGGCCACCCCACCTGGCCTCATACTTTCTGACTGTGTGGTGTCACCAAGAATGGGCTTCATGACCCATGAAGTCCTCACACACCCATCCTGTGCCTTTCCATCTTCCCATCTGCTCATACTCCCGACTCTGGAGAGCTGGGGCCCTGGGTCAGCTGGCCTGGCACCCCCACTCCTCTGACCAGGGTGGACTTGCTGTTGTGCTAAGTAAGCAACTTTGAAGCAGATGCACATGCCGCACCCTGCTGTTCCTGCCTCCACCCCCGCAGATGCCCAGCGCACACAACCTGTCCTGAGTCCAGCGTACTCTAGATGTGGGCATGCTGGGCCCAGGAGGGGCCGGTGGCCATGCATGTCCTTGACCTTGGTGATGCCAAGGCTGGCTCCTGCAGGCTCCAAGGTGCCATCCTCCTGCCAAGTCCAGGGGCCAGCCCCATCCTCACAAGCCAAGTCAGGGCGCTTCCCAGAAACTGAGAAACACTCTGGCCTGCAAGCCTTCACCCCCGAAACCAGCTCACAGCAGATCATGAATCCAGCTGTGCTCCCAAGAAAGGTGTCATCTCACCAGAAGCAAAGTGTGGAGGAGGATTCCAGCAGCCAAGAACCTCTCCCTCCACTTGAGAGTGCTGGCGGCAGCTCACTGCCCATCCCAAGGCGGAAAGCATTACAGAGCCACTGAGTCCTCCGTATCCCACCCTGATACCGGGACTCTGGAAAGCCCCACAGACTGACTCTGGTCACAAGGATGAAACTGCAGGAAATGGGAAGGGACCAGACCAGTGGCTCCCCCACCACCAGGGCTAATGCTGTGCGGACAGGTCCCCACTGACTGCCTGAGACAAAGGAGCAGCTCACATTTCTGCTCCAGCAAGATTCACCACCTGTCTGAAGACACTCTGTTACTCCCCCATCAGCCTCAACTCGCTGAAAATCACAGTCAACAGAAGCTCAATCGTCCAAGCCTCCCTCCTGTCAATTCAGCTTCTAGAAGCCCAAACTGCCTCCACTGACACCTGGGCTATCTGTGTCCCACAGGGTCACATAAAGACCTGTGACCAGGTGTTTTCTCTGCCGGGAGGGCACACCTGCAGCATCACACAGATGGGAAACATCAACACGGCCCAGAAAGCACTTTGGTGAGGGGACCAGACAGGATCATAGAGGATATAAAGACAAGTGCACAGGTGAACAGAAGGCCAGGCAGTGGTCTTCCTGGAGAAAACTCCCAGGCTGGAGGGCACAGAAGTCCCCCCAGAAGCACTGGGGAGCCCACAGTACAACTTCCTCCCTGCCCATCATCACCAACCATGGGCCAGACCTGAGTAGCATGGAGCACTGAAGCTCTTTGTCCCAAATGCCAGCTATCTCCCTAGGAGTGCTTCTCTGAAACATGGCTGTGCATTCTGGGGAGAAACTGAGGCAGGCCTGCGGAAGGGTGCTCACAAGTCCGCCTAGGTCTAGCTGCAGGTCAGGCCTTCACTGGCAGAAGCCTCATCCTGGGAGCAAGGGGTCTGGCGATCTTAGAGGATGGGGGAACAGCTGCCCCAAAAGGCAGAGGGAAGAAGGGCTCATCGTTGCTCAAGACAGAGTCACTGTGACTTAAAGAAAGATGGGGAAAAATAAGTGTCCCACTGGGCCCTGAAAATAAGGCTTTAATCACTATTTAAAGGTTCTTTAGACACTAAGAACTCATATGGCAAATCCACCTGAAGACCCTCATTTCTAACTATTTGGGGGTAAAAAGCCATCTTCCCTAAGACACTGATCACAGGAAATGAGGGACATAAACCTAATCTGTGTAGAGATAAAGGGACAGGCAGCTCAGTGACGGGGTGGCCATGGGCCTCGCCGCAGAAGTTGCTCAGAGTGAAGGTGGCTGAGGCCCTCCAGCACACAGGATGCCGGGTGGCCCAGGGCACTAGGGGGCTGTAGCTGGAGAGGGGCTGGACTTGCACACAGAAGAGCCCAGGCCTGCCTGCAGCATCCACACCTCCAGCTGCACCAGCCCCACCACACCGGCCACCTGTTGCTCAGGCAGGCAGGGCAGGCAGGGACAGTGAGGAACATGTGTCCCAAGCACACCTGCGTGTCCCAAGGTCCCATCGCTGCCCACACCAGCCACTTCCAGAATACTGCGAAGTTAGGCCCAGAACAATATGCACTCTGGCACCTGGGAAATGGCATTGCCCTCTGGACCTGGGGGGTGCATGGGGCTCTTTGGGGCAAGGGATGTGTGCACCTGATAAAGCTGCTGCTGTACCCAGATGTTTCCTAAGCAGAGGACACAGGAGAAGATGCACGTCCCAGGTGCTGATAAGGGAGCGTCACTACAAAGGTGTCATGGTTCTGTCCATGCTGCTGCTGGCAGTACTATAAAACCCAGACATAGGGCAGCCCCTGTGGCGCAGCAGTTCAGTGCCGCCTGCAGCCTGGAGTGTGATCCTGGAGACCCGGGATCGAGTCCCACATCGGGCTCCCTGCATGGAGCCTGCTTCTCCCTCTGGCTGTGTCTCTGCCTCTCTCTCTCTCTCTCTCTATGAATGAATGAATGAATGAATGAATGAATGAATAAATAAATAAATAAATAAATAAATCTATCTTTAAAAATAAAAATAAAAATAAAAATAAAAATAAAAATAAAATAAAACCCAGACATGCAAGGTGCCCTGCCTCGGCGAACTAGGCCCCAGAGGAGTGGGGAATCCCATGGGGCACCCAAAGCCTAAGGCTGGCTGAAGCAGTGACTCGTCCCCATCAAGGCTTCTGCTCTGAGCCACACACTAACATCCTACAGCAGAGCACACACACCCTGGGATCCCTTTAAATCTGCCCATTCACATGGCTCCAGCTGGGCGGTTCAAACTCCCGGTCCTGCATGACTGCCTGGGTGACACGACTGCCCCGGGGGCAGGGAGCCTTCCATTGGAGAGGACGTCCCCGCAGCATCGACACGCAGAAGGTCACAACCATGCCAAGAACCTGACTCAGGATATTCCGGGAAAGGCCATGGTGACATATTTCCCTCGACCCAGCTATTTGTCAAATCTACTGAAGCAAACATACCAACATTCTGACACCACCAGAACACTGAAGAGCAAAATATGGGTCAGGGAAATTCTGAGTTTCCAAAAACCAAGACCGAGTGCCCTCTAGTGGCTCTGTGCACTGCTTCCTGGAGGGTGAGGAGTGGACCTCTGCTCCCTCATTAATTCTAGAGAGGACATAAAGATCATTCATGACAGAGAGCCGAAGTCCCTCACTTAACATGACAGCCTCATGTCATCAAGATTTCCAACAGAACCGACTAAGTTGGTAAATATCAAAGGAGAAAAAGTTTCCATCACCAATTAAACACGAATGAACCTGGGATGAAGGCAATCACATCAATGTAACACAAATGCAGCAATAAAATCCAAATTAAATAAAGCAAATGCAATCAGGATGGGTCGGTGCAGACCTGCTGGCCCCAAATGGCAGTGGAGAATGGAGGACGTCGGTACTAGATCCTGATCCCTCCAGCAACCTGTCAATGGGTGGAATGGCAAGTCTCTTTGCAAAGAACTCAAGCTCTGCACAGGGGAGACACACTCTCCCCCCAACCATCCAGGGAGACACCTGTCCCGCTGGCCAATGGATGGATCTGGAGCCCAAAGTGAGCTGTCTTTGTGGGGAGGGGTCCCCTTCCCCCTGAACCTCCACAACATGCCCTGGAGCCTAAGAATGTCTGGCCTCCCATGGGCGCTGCTCTGTGCCCAGCTGCCCACGTGGAGCTGGAGGTGGCCAGCTTCCAGGGGACAGGCCAGCTCTCCCTGGTCTGCATCCTGATCGTACAGCACAGGAGGGGCATGAAGTGTTGGTATCTGCCCGTTTGAGCATCTCAAGATGCAGGAGCAGCTGCCAAGCCTGGGTGCCACCACACACAGAAGCAGCAGAGTGCCAGGGATGACCTTGGACTTGGGAGTCCCGAGGTCAGGCACTCAATCCACGGCTGACACATCTGCTAGCTCCATGCCCTGACTCCACACTCTCTCCCGAGAGCAGCAGCAATGGCCTCCAGTTGGAGAAGCACCCTCCCAGCTCTTAACCACACGAGGAATGGTGGGGGACACAGCAGCGTGAAGGGGCTCCATCTCAAGACGTTCATGGAACACCTGAACAGGACTTCTCTCTGCTGGGCTTCCTAAGCCCCAGGGTGACCTCAGAGCTCCTGGGGTCGCTATGGGGAGAAACCCTTCCTGGAAGGAAGCTAACAATGGGAGAGCTGGATGGTAAGGGGACCGGGTGTGGAAGGCAGACAGAGAGACAGAACCCAAGTGCCAGGACACAGCCAGCCTCACATCAGCTCTGCAAACATGTGCCCAGTGCTTTCCTGGCCCAGGACCCCGGTGGGCAATAGAAAGAGGAGTACACACAGCCCCCATTCGTGAGATGCTCCTAGGACAGTGCTCAGGGTTGGACAAGTGCCCACACCAAAGATCTGCACCTCTTCACCATCAGGGCACAAATTAGGGCACTTGCCACTAGATGGAGCCACCCGGCTCACTCTCAGCCAGGAGCTGGGAGGGGTCCTGTGTGTCACTTCCATGCCACAGCAACTGACTGTGGGGCAGGTACCTCCGACATGTCCCTTTCCTCGTGGTGCTATGGCCAGCAGAACTCAGACTACGCCGGCCATCTGTGACCACGAAAGACAGAGTTGTTACCAACCTGCAGGGGATGTGGAGCAAGAACAGGAAATAAAAGCCTTTTGTTTTAAAGCGGTGAGATCTGGGGATTATGTGTCACCATGGCAAACTGGACTGATTCATTCTGAGGGCAACAGAGGAAGGAGGAGACACACAACAGTATGGAATAAACAACAGGTGTCCCAAGATCAGAGAGTTGTGGAAGAGCACACTATGCCTGGGAGATGCCTGCGCCGGGCTCCAAACATGAGCAGTTTACTCTGGGTATTTCAATGCAAGACTATTTTTTCTAAACTTCTAAATTCAAGGTCAAAGGAAAATAGAAATTGAAACCAATAATTTAGAAAATAAGAACACTGTAGATCAATATGTCAGAAATAGAGTCAAAGAAGTACTTGGAAAGAAACCACAGGACCTGAAATGTTTTATTAAACAGACAAATGGAGGGACAGTAACTCCATGGTTGAGCTGCCTTTGGCTCAGGTTGGGATCCCAGGGTCCTGGGATCGAGTCCCGCATTGAGCTCTCCACAGGGAGTCTGCTTCTCCCTCTGCCTATGTCTCTGTCTTTCTCTCTCTGTGTCATGAATAAATAAATAAAATTTTTTTAAAAAGGCAAATGAAAATAAGCTAAGCATTCAACTTCTTTAAAACTTTAAAAAAAAGAAGGGATTAATAAAGGCAAAAGCATATAAAATTAAATTATAATTAATTACATTAAAATTAAAGACACAATTAGAAACTTCAAAACAGCACAGGAATTAATGAAGGTATGCAAGAGCCGACTCCCTACAGAAGATAAAAGGTAAACACCTCTGATGAATCTGCCCAAGAGAAGGAGACACTCACCAGGAGACCAGGAATGGCAAAGGAATCCACACAGAGATAGAAATTAGGATATTTACATTACATACAAGTTTATCCCAGGATCCATTCATCTATAGACTATATATATCCCCAAAGTTAACCTGAGCTGAGATAGAAAACCTAAATAGAGCCATAACCATAATAAAAACTTGAAGGTAGGGGATCCCTGGGTGGCTCAGCTATTTGGCACCTGCCTTCAGCCCAGGGTGTGATCCTGGAGCCCCGGGATCAAGTCCCACGTCGGGCTCCCTACATGGAGCCTGCTTCTCCCTCTGCCTGTGTCTCTGCTTCTCTCTCTCTCTCTCTCTCTCTCTCTCTCGATCTCTCATGAATAAATAAAAAACCTTAAAAAAAAGAAACTCGAAGGTGGTGAAAACGAGCTAAGGAAACCCCACTGAGCTGGGAGAAGGAGTGGAGGGTCAGCAGGTGCCATCCCCCACCGGGTCCCATCTGGGTACCAGCAGGGACCCAGAACCAATGAGAAGCCGCCACATGGAGTTCTCTTTTCCTCACGAACTCCTGTTCAAAACCATCCCTTCCAGCCTCCTCCTTCCCTCTATCCCCTCTATTAGTGGACCCTTGCTCTCTGGTCTCTCAACTGGCCTATTGGTTCACCATGGTCTGCACATCTCCTTTTTTTTTTTTAATTTTTATTTATTTATGATAGTCACAGAGAGAGAGAGAGAGAGAGAGAGGCAGAGACATAGGCAGAGGGAGAAGCAGGCTCCATGCACCGGGAGCCTGACGTGGGATTTGATCCTGGGTCTCCAGGATCACGCCCTGGGCCAAAGGCAGGCGCTAAACCACTGCGCCACCCAGGGATCCCTCCACATCTCCTTTTGTAATTCCTCTGCCGTTCTGGAATAAACCAAGTTGCTACTCAATAACTTCGTTGTTTTCAAGGTTGGCATGATCAGAAAATCCTTCCCAAAGGCACTGAGTTCCTGATGGTTTTATAGACAAGTTTTACCAAACCTTCAAGAAACAAGTCTTGCCTTTTGTTGAAATTATTTTAAAGCCCAGAAAAAGAGAGAAAGCATCCTAACTCACTGTGATGATTAATTTTTTTTAAGATTTTATTTATTTATTCATGAGAAACACAGGGAGAGAGGCAGAGACACAGGCAGAGGGAGAAGCAGGCTCCATGCAGGCAGCCCAACGTGGGACTCGATCCCAGGTCTCCAGGATCAGGCCCTGGGCTGAAGGCGGCACTAAACCACTGATGATTAATTTTATGTGTCAGGTAGACTAGATGAATCACAGGGGCCCAGACAGGTGGCCAACCATCATTCTGAGCGTGTCTGTGAAGATGATTCCAGATGAAATTCCTATTTGAATACTCCCCCTGAGTGACGCGCTCTGCCCCCCCCAACCCTGCCCCCGTGTGGGTGGGCATCATCTCATGTGTTGAGGGCTTGAGGAACACCAGAGGGGAGGAAGGAAGAACTGGGCGTTCCTGCCTGTCAATGGGGGATGCACATCTCCTTCCCTCCATGCTCCTGCTCCGCAGGCCTTCAGACCCAGACTGGAACCTGCATGGTGGCTTTCCCCCACTCTCAGGCCTCTGGATTTGGACTAATTCCCCAGCAGCTTTCCTGGGCCTCTTCTCAGCCTCCACTGATGGTGTGAGCCAATTTCTTATAATAAATCTCTTCCTACATGGATGGCCCACTGGTTCTGTTTCTCTAGAGAGCCCTAGCTACGCACTCATTTTGCAAAACGAGCACTCCAAATACCAAAGCCTGATAAAGACATGACAAAACAGAAAGCTATAGATGAGCGATCTGCAGGTGATGGCCCACTCATCAAATTCCACCCACAACCTGTGTTTGTGAGTAAGCTTTTATTGTAACACAGCCAAGCTCATTCATATGGTTTCCACTACACAGCACTGGAGATGAGGAGCTACAACAGGGCATCCGGCCCACAAAGCCTAAAATATTTACTATCTGGCCTTAAAGTCAGCTGACCTCTGCCACAGATGCAGCTCAATTATGGAGATGAGACAGAAATCCTGAACACAGGTTAATCAAATCAAGACAGACATGATTATAAAGCTTCCTAAAAGTCATTCCCTCTGTTTCTTTTCTTAAACAGACTTTATTTTTAGGGCAGTTTTATTATATTCATAGCAATATTGAACAGAAAGTACAGAGAATTCCCATGTACTCCCTGCCCCAGATATGCATGGCTTCCCCAGTATCTACATCCCGCACCAGGGTGCTACACTATTCTTTTTGCTACCTAAAATATTTGGTAGTTTTTTATTGTCTCTTTTTAAAATCAATCTTTTAGGTGCCTGGGTGGCTCAGTCAGTTAAGCATCTATCTGCCTTCCACTCGGGTGATGGTCCCAGGGTCCTGGGATCAAATCCCACATCAGGCTCCCTGCTCAGGGGAGAGTGTGCTTCTCCCTCTGCTCGCTGCTCCCCATGCTGGTGGGTATACATGCTCTCTCTCTCTCTCTCTCTAATAAATAAAATCAAAATTAACTAATAAATTAAATTAAAGCATAAGCTCTGTGAGAACAGGAGCCTAAAAAGTACCTGGCACATCACAGAGTCCCAGTAAGGATTTGCAGAATGGATGAGGGAGGGAGGAGAGAAAGAGAGCCACTAAGCAAACCCTATCTTAGTAAGTGTTGCCTTAATTTCTGGCTAATGTAAAATGATAGAAACAAACAAAAATAATGGTAGAAACAGAGTTAACACTGAATGTGCGGGGCCCAATGAGGACCCACTTCCCTGGATGGTGTCATGGGCACTGGTATGTGTCCACTGAAGACTCTGGGGTCAAACTCTCCATGGAGATGTGCTGCATTTGCACCTGCCCTGGGGACCATCTTGTTTCACTGGGCCAACGGCTAAAAGGGGAATGAGCAGGTGGCACTGCCCAGCGATGGTGCCAGCCAGAGATGACAGCGGCAGCCGTGAAGCGTGCCCAGTGCCAGGCCATCCTGAGCGCATCCACAGATGTTTGCCCACTCAATCCTCCCTACAACCTCTGGTGGACCATGTCTGTGTTTCTTTCCAGTTGTTTCCTTCTTACTGATCTGCAGGAGCTCTTCCTATAATATTGCTTCTTTCTGATATTCTAATTCCTTCAATTAACTTCTCATGGTTGTAGGCACTGTAACTGTCTTTCAATTTAAGGTTTGTCTATCGACTTGTTTGTGGAGTTTTCTCTCTTACAAAAGTTTTATATTTTAATATAATCCTATTTCTTAGTCTTCTTTGTTTATGCATTGTCTAGCTTGTTTAAGAAAGCTTTCCTAGGTGGCTCAGTCAGCTGAGTGTCTGACTTTTGGTTTCAACTCAGGTCATGATCTCGGGGTTGAGATCCAGTCCCAAGCAGGGCTCAGTGCTCAGTGGGGAGTCTGCTTGTCTCTCTCCCTCTGCCCTCCCTGGATCATGCAAATGTGCTCTCTCACTCTCTCTCTCTAAAATAAATAAATAAAATATTTAAAAAGAAGAAAGAAAGAAAGAAAGAAAGAAAGAAAGAAAGAAAGAAAGAAAGAAAGAAAGAAAGAAAGAAAGAAAGAAAGGAAAGAAAGAAAGAAAAAGAAAAGAAAGCTTTCCTAACCCCAAAGTCACAAAAATATCCTCTAATTTTTTTTCGAAGGCTTTTCAAGTTTTATTCTTTCCTATTCAGTTCTTTGTTGCATCCCATTTTACAGCTGAAAAAATTGAGGAAGAGAGACAGTCAGCAAGGGGTCCGGGGTCATCCAATTAGCACACATGCACCAGTCAATGACACATGCAACTGTTCTCAAAGTTACTGAAAGCCGCCACGTTGTACACTTCCTTCCAGAACTTGTCCTCACTCCTCACATGGTCTTGAAGATTCACCCCTGAGGACATGTAAAGACCTTCTTGGTTCATTCTGACTGCTATACGGCATCTGGTCATACAAACATACCAGCTCGTTTATCCACCCCCAGGGGGAGGAGTGAGCAGGCCACCATGTACCCAGGAACCAGCTGCTCTCAACAACAGGTGTCTAGAAACAGCACTTCTGAGTAGCAGGGTATGAACTAAATATTATGAAATTGCTCTTCAAAGCAGCTGTCCATATAGCGTTCCTGCTTGCGTGGTAAGACCCTTCTTCCCCATGAGCATCCTCATGAACCTTGTATATGAGGCAGCTACATTTCTCCAGTTGTGAAGTATGAGATGATTCCTCATTTTATTGTGCATTTCTCTGATCACGACTGATACTGAGCCCTGTCTCATGCTTACGGGCCCCTCTGGCTTCTTCCATAGAAATCCCCTATTCATGTGTTTTGCCCATTTTTCTTTCCTGTTACCGTTATTTCTTATTGATTTGGAACAGCTATTTCTGTAACCTTTCTTCTTTCTAATCTTCTAATTCTAGAGTTTTCTAAAATTTCTAAAGTTTTATTTCATAATCCACCTACAATTTATTTTTGCACAAGATATGAAATTAGGATCTAATTTTATATGTTCCTTATGGATAAGCATTCCTGCACTGTTAAGTGACTGGTCCATCCCTATTCCTGGTGGTAAGCAGAACGATGTTTCCTACCCCAGAAATACCCACATCCTAACCCCCAGAGCCTGGCAATGTGATGTTGCACTGCCGGTAATCATGGCTGCTGATCGGAGAGACCATCCTAGATGTTTGGGTGGGCCCAATGCTATCACAGCAGTCATAGCGGTCCTGGTAAGTGCCAGGGAGCCAGGAGGATCAGAGTCAGAGGGAGATTTGGAAACTGCACTGCTGACTTCGAAGAGAAGAGAATGAGCCAAAGGCTACTAGAGGCTGGAAAGGCAAGGAGGTGGAGCCTGCCCTGGAGTCTCCGGAAGGAACCAGCCCCACCAAAACCTCTACCTTAGCCTGTGAGACCCCTTTTGGACTTCTGACCTCCAGAACTGTGGGACAGCAAGCTCATGCTATTTTAAGCCATTTTACATTTATGGTAATTTGTTACAACAATAAGAGTAAAGTAATACACTTATCTATAATGTGTCCAGTCATCACACTCTGTCTTCTTATCTGTCCATTTCTGCCCCGATGCCACACTGTTCTAGTTACTATAACTATAAATCTGCCAATTAGGAAAACTGAAGCCTCTTTTCTACTTCAAAATTGCCTTGGCTATTCTTGACCATGTAATTTTTTAATTAAAAAAAAAAAAGAATCTATTTCAAAGTAAAATAAATGCAGTGCACGAGGGACTACACTGCAGCATAGAGCATGAGCCCAACTCAGAAGTCATGAAAACACACAACATAGCTGGTGAATCACAGTAGCACAGAGCAGCCAGGAAAACTTTCAAAACCACTAGACCATCAGGCCTGGGTGGAGGATCTCAGCAGCCCACCGACATCAGGCAAAGACATCTGTCTCCCACCAACGTAGAGTAAGCAAATAGGGACCAGACTGACCGCCCCATGAAACAAATTTTTTTAAAGGGACAAAATATATGAAACAACTGGCCTCAAGACATTAGAATTCAGGCAACAAAGGACAGTGATCCTCAGGGACAGGAAACAAAAGAAGTGGGCCCTGAAACCGCCCCAACTCTCAGCAGCTAATGAGTCTGTGGGCCACAGTACAGGGAGACGGGGCACCAGGGGCCCCCAGTGGAGAAAACAGAGCTGAATGTCCAAGAAGACCGAGGAAGCTCCCATTTGCAGGGCCAAGTGCCAGACAAGACAAGGTGCACAGAAAGAGAGCTCTGGTCATTTACAGAGGCTCCCCTCTAGAATTCAGTAGGTGACTGGTCAGGAAAGTACCCAATGCTGGGGCCAGAGCCATTGGAACAGTCCCCAGTGCTTACATGGGGCAGAAATAGACTTACTGCACAGACAGGCCAAACTGGCAAACCTCATAATTCAGGAGATGTCAGGCAGAGCACACAAAGGGGTCTTGTCGTGGGGAATAATTAGCCCTGGACTAAAAGCTGGTCTGGTCCCACCTAACAACCCTTAAGGGCAAGAGCCCAAAGGATCAAACTGTTTCCAAAGCTCAAGAGTATTCATCAAATACAAACCTATTTAGCACTCTCAATCAAAGAAAATTCACAATATCTGCAATCCAATAAAAAATACTGATGGCAGATAAACAGGAAAATACAACCCAAATTAGGATAAAATGACTCAATCAAAACTGAGCCAGAATTGGGGCACCTGGTTGGCTCAGTTAAGTGTCTGACTCTTGATTTTGGTTCAGGTCATGATCTCAGGGTCCTGGGATTGAGTTCCAAGTCGGGCTCCCTGCTCAGCGGAGGGTCTGCTTCTCTCTCTCTCCCTCTGCCCACCGCCTACTTATGGGTGCACTGCACACTCCTATTCTCTCCCTCTCAAATAAATAAAATCTTTTTAAAATAACTTAAAAATAAAATAAAAATAAAAATAAATTAACATAATTCTGGGAAGCAGAGCAAGCAGCAGACTGGGTTTAAAGCCCAGATCTGCTCACAACAGTCAAGGCAATTGGGAAAATGAGACCCAAGCCTGCAGACCGCAGAGCCACAGCGGGTACAGCCGGTGTTCGCCCCAAGCAGCCAAGTGATAAGGCAATTCCATCATTGTTTAGAATTAATTTGATTAGAAGGTCTTCAAACAAACCAGCTGCTTGCTTCCAGCACCACAGCGGCACCATAAACTAACCCTTGAAAACTCCTTTCCAGGAAAAGTCAGTATATCTTCCCCATAAAAGCTACCTGTACAGGCATGTCCCCCAAGGACATGATCTATTCTGGCATTTCCACAGACACAGGTGAACTACACATACTACATTTCACTAGTGTCCTTTTTGAGTAGCTTAATCCAAAATATTTAATCATAACATTTACCTATTTTTGTAATCTGGAATACTATCTTTCATATTTACCTTTCTCAGAGCTTACTATTTGTTGTATTTTTATTTTTATTTTTTTAAAGATTTTATTTATTTATTTATTTATTTCAGAAAGAGAGAGAGCAAAAGCAGGGTGAGGGGCAGGGGGAGAAGCAGACGCCCCACTGAGCAGAAAGCCCAATGAGGGGCTCAATCCCAGGACCTGGGATTATGCTCTGACTCAAAGGCAGATGCTTAACCGACTGAGCTGCCTAGGTACCCCTTGTTTTATTTTTTAAATGTAACTAAGAATATATGTCAAGGAAGAAGAGACGCTAGATTTACAGGAGAGAATGAGTGGGAAATAAATTGTACCCTTTGTTTAGTATTTTTAAGCGATATGTTCTATGCCTTCAATGCATTCGACTTTATTAAGTAAAACTGGAAACACTCTAAACAAACCCTGAGAGAAAATCCATGTCTTCCGCCCACCACTGCAGGGACTCCATCAGATATCCTGGCAACAGCCTCGGGGCTGTGGTGCTGGACGTTTTCAGGGCTACACTGGTAAGAGTGGTTATTAGCGGACACACTGGTGGTAAACAGCAATCCCAAGAGCAATGTGACAAGCACAATATTCAAAAATTGAAAGATCAAAACAACTAAAACCATCAAATGCACTGCCTTTTTGAGAAGAAGGAAAATACTCAATGATGTGGTTTGTCCCAAAGCTACGGATTGTTTGGCACCTGAATATGTTCCGATACCTCAGAAAACCTTGGAAGATCATGAAGACAGTGGCCAGCATGTCCAGGTCCAGGCCAAAGAACTAAGGGGACTGCTTCCACCAACAGTAAATTAAATTCAACAATACCACCTTCCATTAACTAGATTCTCAACTCAGAAAAAATCAGTCCCAAATGAGTCCCAGACCCACTAGTGCCTCCGCTCCAGCAGCCAGGACCTCAGTAAGTCCTCCCTGGGGACAGAGAAGCACCCATGGGGAAGATGGATAGGATTAAGCTCCCCACTGTGGGCTTATACATTAGTTCAGTCCCTACCTTTCTAACTTTCTAAGAGACTAACTTCCTATATCTAGAACATTCTTCCAGCTGGAGCAGTCTCTAGAAGCCTCAGGTGCCTGAGGCTCAGTGCCCTGCCAAGTGAACTTCACCAACACCCCTCTGACATCAGCCCTGCAGGGACCTGACCCATGGGCTTCTCAGTCAGATGCTGGCACAGGGGTCCTTAGGGGTCCTTATGGTCCTTAGGGGTGGTGAGGCAGAAGCCAAGAGGCCCTGACCAGCAGGTGCTAGGCCAGTCAGACACAAGGCTGACAGCAACGTTCGCTGCTCCGCCACCTGCACACATGCAGACACATCACTGCCCCCAGGAAGATGTTGCTCTGAGGGTAGCCCTCACTCTCCCCAAAGTCGCCAGCTGAGATCAGACACCCCATTCTTGGAATGCTTCAAGGGAGTAAAAAGCACCTTTTCTAAACAACAAATGTACAGCACGTTAACAACAACACCCAGAGATGGCAGCCCATGGCTCTCGGTCAAACTCTTACTCTCAACGCTGCGTCTATAGGACTCCCATGCCAAGTGCCCATTAGGTGTCACTGGCAGAGCCTTCCACAAGCCTCTAGTCAGGGGGCTGCAAGACACAGGTGACAACACACTTGGCCACCCTCTGTCACTGTCCAATTCTACATCCCCGTATTAAGCAAAAGCTCAACCAACTGACTCCAATTAAAGCAATCTGTAGCAATTATCTGATAATTGTTATTGTACTGGACTAAGTATTTTTCCTTAAGAACAGATGGAAGTCATGCTATGTGCTCAAAAAGTCAGTTCTCTGCAAACACTTACTTGCAGGAGATGTGGGTGGCTTCCTGGAGGGCTGCCGCTCCGCCTCAGGGCTGTGGACCAGCCCCGTGGGTGTGTCCAGGTGTCCCTCAGGGCTCAGCGAGAAGTGGAACTGGACAGTCCCTGACTCCACTTGCTGCACCTACAATCAAAACAAGAACAATGGCAGCTGCCTCCTTTCATCGGTGCCCTTCTATTACAATGCAACCAGCCCCAAAGTCTACATAAAACCAGGGATTCCTGAAGCCCCGTGTTCTCAGATCATAATCAAGTCACTTTCTGAGCAGAAACAATCAGCCGTGGCATTGAAATCCCAGAAGACCACATTAGCACAGAATGGCTCTTACTCAAGGAGAAATTACATTTCCCCAGTTTTGCACGTTTTTAAACAAACCTATGCAAAACTGACCTTTTAAATGTTGGTATGTAGTTCTGTTCAACACATGTACTCACTACCGGAGTTGGGGTGCAGCGTGGCTCCATCACCCAAACAATCCCTCGTGTTGCCCCAGTCTGACTCCCCCAACCCCCTGTTTCTGAGCTGCTCCTGTCATGGCAGCCTCGGCTCTCCAGAATGCCACAGACACGGAACCCAAGGATATATAATTAAGCCTAGCTTCTTACACTCCACATAATGCTGATGAGACTCATCCCAGTAAGTAGTACGTATCAATAGTTGGTTCCTTTTCCTGCTGAGCAGTATTCTATGGTACCATGTGCATGGTTTATTCATCCATTTAAGCACATTTAGGCTCCTTTCAGTTTGGGTGGTTACAAACACCGGGGTACATGTGTCCATGTGAACCTAAGTCTTCATATCTCTAGGAACAGGATTGCTGGGTCACGTGGTACGTGTATATTTAATCCTATAGGACACCATGGTTTACTTCTAGAGTACTCTGCTCCCAATTTATATGCCAATCCCGCAGCAACAGCACCTTACAGTGGTTGTCGCAGCTCTACTCCAAGTGTCACACTGTGGGGAAGGATTCCTCCAACATCACTGCTATCGTCACAGTTCTTTGGACTCTTCTAATTCCTGGGACTTTCTGTATAAATTTTAGGATCAGTTTCTCTACATGTAGACCAAAAAAAAAAAAAATCCTACTGGAATTTTGAATAAAATTACATTATCTGTACATGAATTAGGGGAGAATTTCTATCTTCAACACACTGAATATTCCCATGCATAAAGATGCTGTGTCTCTCCATTTACTTAGAGTCCTCTGTGATCTCACCCAAGAGTAACCACACGAGAACTGTGACATGCACCAAAGGGAATATGCTACAGTTCACAACAGACAGATCCTGTACACACTGTGTTAGATTTATCTTACTGTGGGAAGGCCTTGATAAGTAATACTGTTTTTTTTTTATTTTGTTCATCAACTGCCCTTTCTTAATATACAGAAAAGATTGATTTTTCTATCTTGATCTCCTATTGTGTCTTGCAACCTCAATAAAGTCACTAATTCATTCTAGCAGGTTTTTGTAGATCCCTTGGGATTTTCCACACAATCATGCTGCCTGCAAGTAAGTACAGTTCTGTTTCTCTCTTTCCAATCTATGTGTCTTTTATTTTGTCTTCTTGCCTTAACGCCCTGGCTAGGACTTTGAGTATGATGCTGAACACTGAGTGCACATCCCTCACTTATTCCTGATCTTGGGGCGGGGGGGCACCCAAACTCTTACCACTCCATAGGCTGCTCACTGATGGGTTTGTGTGGATGCCCCCCAAGCAGGAAGAGGGACTGCTCTTCTACTGTTAGTATGCTCACAGTTTTTATCATAAGTCAGTGTTAAATAAATCTTATCAAATGCCTTTCATGTGTCATACAGTTCATCTCCCTTAGGCTATTACTATGGTGAATTATATTTATTGATTTCTTGCATTTCTGGGATAAACCCCCACTTGGTCATGGCCTAGTCTTCCTTCCACATTGTTGGGTTCTATTTGCTAGCATTTTGTTGGTTGTTTTGCAACTGTGTCCATGAAGGACACATGTCCATGGTCTTCTTATGCTGTCTCTGGTTTTATTATCAGGGCAGCACAAGCCTCATTACATGAATTAGGAGATGTTCCCATCCTTCTATTTCCTGGGGGAGACCGTATTAAACTACTCTTCTGTCTCTTCCTTAAGTCATTCTGTAGAATTCACAGTGAATAGGCCTGGATGTTCTCAACAGTGTTTTAGTCATGAATTCAGTTTCTATAATGGTCATAGGACTACTCAGGTTGTCTACATCATCCTGAGTGAGTTTTGATCATTTCTGATTTAAGATAAACTGATCCATTTCATCGAAATTGCCAAGTTTACAGGCACAGAATTGCTCACAGTGTTCCTTTGCTGTCTGTTTGATGCCTGTGGGGCCAGTAGTGCTGGTCCTTCTTCCATTCCTAACATCAGCAGTTTGAGTCCTCCTCTCCTGTTGTCGTTCTTGCTAGACATTTATCAATTTTATTGATCTTTCCAAAGCCTCAGTTTTTGGTTTCATTGATTTCCTCTGTTTTCGTTCTCTATTTGTTCTGTTCTGTTTCTTCTGCTGGATTTAGGGTTATTTTGTTCTTCTTTTTTTTAATTTTATTTATTTATTCATGAGAGACACAAAGAGAGAGAGGCAGAGACACAGGCAGGGGGAGAAGCGGGCTCCATGCGGGCAGCCCGATGTGGGACTTGATCCCAGGACTCCAGGATCATGCCCTGAGCTGAAGGCAGACCCTTAACTGCTGAGCCACCCAGGCGTCCCTGTTTCTCTTTCTCAAGCTCCTAAAAGTAGAAGATAAGATTACTGAATGAAGACCATTCTTCTGTTCCAACACAAGCCCTTAATGCTATCAATTTCCCTGGAAGCACATGTCAAGTGCATCCTCCACCTTTTGATGTATTTTCATTTTTGTTCAGTCCAAAACATCCTCTATTTCCTCCTGAGTCTTCCTCTTTGATCTATGGGTTATTTAGAAATGTATTATTTACTTTTCAAATGCCTATACTTTTTAATCTTATCTTTGCTACCGACTTCTGGTTAAATTCTGTTATGACCGAAAAATGTACCCTATATAATTCCAATTCTTTAGAAATCATGAAGATTTGTTTTATGGCCCAGGATGTGGTCTGGCTGAGTGTTCCCTGTGCCCTAGAAAAGACTATGTGTTCTGCTGCTGTTGGGTGCAGAGTTCTGTAGACGTCATGTTGATCCAGACGGTTCATGATGTCCTTTAGCTGTTTCATGTCCTCAGTGATTTTCTCTATGTTCCCTGGTTTACTTAGAGCGATGTTAAAGTCTCCAACTATAACTATGAGTTTGTCTATTTGTCCTTTAACTTCTAGTAATTAGTTTTTTTGCTTTATGTATTTTGAAGCTCTGCCTATACTGGATGCACACACCTTTAGGACTGCTATGTCTTCTTGGTTAATTGACTTTTTTATCATATGTCATATCCTTCTTAATTCCTGAAAATTTCCTTTGCTCCAAAGTCCACTCTGTCTGGTGTTGATACAGCCACTCCTGTTTTCTTTTGGTTTTTGTTTTCGTTTTTTTTTAAAGATTTATTTATTCATGAGAGACACACACACAGAGAGAGAGGCAGAGACACAGGCAGAGGGAGAAGCAGACTCCATGCAGGAAGCCCGATGTGGGACTCAATCCCGGGGCTCCAGGATCACACCCTGGGTCAAAGGCAGCGCTAAACCGCTGAGCCACCCGGGCTGCCTTCCTGTTTTCTTTTGATTGGTGTTTACATTGAATGTTTTGGTGTCTGTTGAGTGTCTTTTCTCTGAAAGTTGAGATTTTCCTGCCTCTTTGCATCTCAATTATGTTTAGATTATATCACAGACATTTTGAATACTATGTTAGGAGACTGTGAGTCTCATTTAAATTCTGTGGAGAATGGTGATATTTTTGTTTCGTCACGAATCAGCTCAATGGGTTCAGGCCACAGTTTCCAACCAGCCTTCTATGCATTGTCAGCCCCTGTGCCATGCTTTTCAGATCCCTCCTGCATGTGATCCACCCAGGGAAACTCTGGAACGGGGCTGGAGGCCTAGCCACAGTCAGTTCTCAGGGTCTTTGGAACTGTAGTTCAGGGTCAGACTCAGGCAGCCTGAGGGTTAACCCAGCATTTCTTAATGTTATGGGATTGCTTTCCAAGCCTCTCCCTCTCCATAGCCTCCCCAAACCTGTCTGGGACTTTACAATCCTCCAGCCAGACCCCACTGCGCTGCACACTTCTGGGAACAAACAGTCCCTGAAGCCAAGACCCCTCAGGGGGAGGACAGAGTAGTTTCTTAAAAGAGCTCAGGAGTGCATCAAGCAAGTTCTCATTTATCATTATTGGAAGTCAATATATAATGTCTAAAGTTGATAAACCTAAGAAATAGCAGAAGCATAATATTTGGAAACAAAGTAAATATCATAAGTCAGAGCAAAGAGTTGAAAGTGGCTGCCTCTGGAGATAGAAATTTTTTTTAAAAGACAATTATTTGCTCAAAGGAAAAATACAGGAGTTAAGAAAGAAAACATAATCATAATGTACTACTTAGCTTCACAGTAACATCAAAATAATAACAGAAACCCCCAGATTTACGTAGCCAAAAATTATGGGATGTTTCTAATATTTATACTTTTCTCTGATTAGTATCTGCCAATTCCCCTTAACTGTAAGTTCACAGGATCGGGGATCTTTTTCCAAGGGTATAAGTGCTCAGTAAAAGTTCACTGAATGGGTAAGTAAGACACAGAATGACCTGGCATAGGGGCAGAGACAAGGTGCACCTCACTCAGGGGCATCTCTGCCCCTAAGCCTCCACACTACCTGCCCAGACATGGCACTGCTGTAGAAGACACAATGGGAAGAAGCAGAGGAGGAAGCAGAATTAAGTTTATGGCCAGTTTTAGTTCATTATTTTAATTAGTTATGTATTTTAGAATAGTGATCCTCGACTAGAGGCAATTTTGCCCTTGAGAGACATTTGGCAACGTCTGCAGACAACTCAGTCTATCATAGTTGGGGGCACGCTACTGGCATCCAGCAGACAGAGGCCAGGGCTGGTAACGAACATCCTCCAATGCACAGGACAACCCCCACAGCAAAGAATTATCTGGCCCAAAATGTCAGCAGTGCTGAGGGTGAGATAACCCAATTAGAAGTGATATTCCTTGTGAATAATGGCAGAATTTGATATATTTGTGTCCTCAAGATAGTCAAGCCTTCCATACTCATCCCCAATGCAGTTTACACACTCAGGGAGTGAAGGAGATGTAGTGGCATGACAAGGCTAAAGTTAAATAGAATAGATATATATTTAAATACATACACATATACATCCAGAGAGGGAAAGACAGAGGCAATGGCTCCAGGATCTCTCACGGCAGTTTTATAATAAGGGCTCAGACTAGTCCATGGGGGAAGGCAGCAAAATGTGCTCCCATAATGAGATATCCTTATAAGAAGGGAAGCTGCACAATCAGCTGTTCCTGATCCAGGTCCCTAAAGCATCACCCACATCATAAATAACATTGAAAATAACATTTGTGGCGAGAGTCAGCACACGGATGATGCATGGAATACCAGGGATGGTCCTTTCACCTGAGAAAAATGAGACAACTGAGCTGTAGACGGCTCCCAGCCACACTGCTGAAACAGCAGAGTGTGGTACAGGAGTGCAACTGGGAGAACCAAGCACCCTTGCGTGACACTGGCGTCAGGATGGGCCAGCCAGAGCAGTGCTTTCCTGCGCGGGGTACCTGCAGCTCCCTGGCAGGTGACCCCTCACTCACACTTCAACTGGCCCTGCCACCGTTTACCGGTCTTCTCCACCGGGGTTTTGGAGATAGCTTCATTCCAAACATGGATTTTAAAAGCTCCTGCTGTGGCCCGCCCTCCATGCAAAGCTGGAAGGAGCCAAGGGCCAGTGGGCAAGAGTAACAAGTCACAGAGATGCACCGGGCTCAACACCAACTGCCAGGCACTGACCACAACCCTGGTACCACCAAAGCTCATTCTCCATAGCAAAAGGTTCCAAGAGTCCTTTTTGAAAAGACACATATAGCACAGAAGCAGATGCTGTTTGCACAGTGCATACAAATAAAAGCCACAGGCCCCACAGGCCACCTTGTTGAGACTTATGTGTGAATGGGGATGTCCTAAGCCCCGAGATAAAACCTGCCTCAGTGAGTTCACAGCCAACTATGACTCAGCAATCATGCTTGTCCTTTAAGGGCACGTCCATGACATGAAAAAAATTCTGTTCATCACATATCCACAAACATATCTGTCAACTTCTGGTTTTGAAAATGTGTGAACTTGCTGGAAGCTCACAGGCAAAGATTCATACTTATAAAGTATCTGAACAACTTACCTCTTCAGAGCTCATGCTGGCAGGGGTTACTTTATAGACCAAACAGTGTGAGGGGTTGGGCCGGATCCCACCCTGCAGAGGTAAGATCACCTTCCCAGAGCCGGATTCCAGCAAGGGGTTCCAAACAGCCCAGCGAACTATGTGCATACACGCCACACTGGACAAAGAGGTGACCGAGGCTGCCTAAGAAGGGAAATGAGGCACATTGGTACATGACTTACCACCAAACCCACCGTGACTTACCACCAAACCAACCCTGCAAACGTCACTAGGGAGCAGTGCAGCCAAGCAGGGATCACACAGAAGGAACCAGACCAGGAGGAGGGCAACATGGAAGCTTGGGGCAGGGGGCAGGGAAGCAGCATCCAACCTAACCAGTACCCTTTCCTATACTGATCTTTCTTCTGGCTCAAGGAAGTAGCAGCTTTTCTTTTAAAGACCAACACCATCCTTCTGATCCCTCCTGTTCCCCCGAGGCTCTTGTGCAGATCTATAAGCATGCTGTATCTTGACTACATCTGCCCACATCCATTAGGAAAATACTAGGAATGACACTTGGTGTTAGTGACAGGAAACTGGAAAATAATGAAGAATGCCCATGGAAGTTCAATTTGGTATTATTTGCACACATTTTCTCCAACCACCTTTTGCTCATAATGAATGGTACATTTCATATACGTGACTCTCCATGGATCTGGGAAGTTGGCCAGGTCCAATTTTCTGCACCGTCCCTTCTTCCGCCTTCTCTATCACTGACCAAGTGAAAGCAATGAGGACACTAAGGAAACCGGTTTCAGGGCTCAACTCAGCAGTTTTAATGGCACCACCTTCATCCATTCACCCAGAAAGAATTAAGAATAAAGTCACACTCCAGGCCTGGAACCCGTGCTCAGCTGGGCAGTGAGACTTGCGATTGCCGCCTTGGGGGAGGCAACATCAGAGACCCCAGCTCTGACTGACAGATGCCGCAGGTTCCTTGGGAGGCAGCACGTCAGGACCCCAGGAAGAGGCCATGGGGCACTTGGCAAGAGTCCAGGCAGGTGTTTTCCAGCTTCAGAGCACAGCTGTCCTGACCAGAGTCACATTGAAACTATCCAGCCCAAGGAGGCAGCAGCCACACCTGTCACCCTGACTCCCACCTCAGTGGTGATGTGGGAGGAGGAAAACCTGAAGGTGTAGGCAGTACTTGGAGCATGCACACAGCATTCCACCTCTTAATGCCCTCTTCACAGGTGGCAGACAGCTGTCTGTGCCCCTCTGGGATGAGGACAGCAAAGGAACTGGGTGACTCCGTGTGGTATCCAGGTGGCTGAGGGACCAAAGCCCTCTGATGCTCTAAACCACCAGCCACATCTGTGAACCCAGACAGCCCTCTCAATGGGGGCCACAGGCTAGGGAGGCTGGGCAGCCTACAAGGAGGGGGCCTCGAGCTCTTAGAAAGGTTGGAAGCCCATACCTCATCTGATGGTAAAGGACATCATCCCCAAGGAGAAGAGAGCTGTATCAGAAGCCACAGAGTAAGGCAAGACTCCAGCAGAGCTGCTAAGGCTCCCAACAGACCCCGCTCACTTGCTGGGCGTGGGTGAGCTGCCGTGCCATTGTGGCACGGACTTGTGGCATGGGCAGGACTGACTGAGCTTGAGTCCAAGGCAGACTGTGGCACACATACACAAAAGGACTCTGGCCAGAACCCAATGCAGATGGTTCAATGGTCAGCCAGGCCACACCCCAGCCGAGCATATCCATGAGAAGCATCCAACATGGAAAAGGAAGCACATTCATCTCACCCAAGTCAGACTATCCAGACTGTTCCTTAGTCAGGTAGTCTCCCAGCCTGCTGTATCCCTAGTCACATGGGGATAAATGTCCAGAGTCAGTGTGTGGTCTTGAATTAATCCCTTTCCTGAAGCCCCATTGCAAGTGGCCCAACCTCACTTCAGCAGGGCCTGTTCTCATTCTTTACTGGAGCCCAACTTCAGATCATAGGCTAGGCTCCCATCACATATGCCTGGGTCACAGGGGTAACCAGGTCCCTGCCAGTTCAATGACAAAAAACACCAATCCTGAAAGTACAAAGAACCAGCAAAGTAAGAAGCCTAAGCATATGTCTCTGCCACACTTCAAACGTGTCAAATACGTAGCCAATGCCTGCCGCTCTTCATCCCGTTAGCTGATGACAGTGACATAAAATGGTACTGAGCAACTGTGCAAAGTTGACTATAAACTCACTGCTCTTTAAAAACAAAATTACTATAAATGTATTGGCAAAACTGGACACTAAAAAACCATGTGATTCGACCATTTCTGGACTACTTTTATAAACAGCCATCTCCTATAAAATCCAGTTTATTACTGGATCAAAAATAAAATGGCACACCTGGGTGGCTCAGCGGTTAGGCATTTGCCTTCCAGCTCAGGGCATGATCCTGGAATCCCAGGATCAAGTCCCACATCGGGCTCCCTGCATGGAGCCTGCTTCTCTCTCTGCCTTTCTCTCTCTGTGTCTCTAATAAATAAATAAAATCTTTTTAAAATTTTTTAAATTTAAAAAAAATAATAAGATAAAGTATGTATCCAAGCATAACACATGCTATTCGTGCAAATCTTCTGGTTTAGTCTTTCAAATTAGGCGATTCTGATATGCAGTTTTCCAATTTCACAGTCCCTCTGGTTTCCTAGTTCTCAATCGATAATGGCTCTCCCCTACGCGGAGTACCTGTCAGTTATACACATACCCATTTCCCCTCACTTTCGTCTCTAACAGCTACAACAAGAAGAGATGGCTAGCGAGTCACTGATCACTCCTTTGCAAAGATTTCTGTGACAATTAGGACTTGTTGGCAATTTATCAGCCTGTGCCCTCTTCTGCCAGGCTGGGGTGACACCTGCAGGTGAGAACCTCCTCAATCTCACACACCTCGAATCCCCCCAGCTAGGTCCCTGGCTCTGAGCAGGTCAGGTGCATCCAAGCAGGTGGGCAGAAGAAAAGCAACTATTTAACTGGTCAACAAAACAAGGCTCTTCCTGTCAGTGAATCTAGTGGTTGAGATAAAATCAGTTGCTTTCTAACATCTTATCCGCCCAATTGGGTTTGGCTTCAAGAAAAGAAATACAAACTGAAAAGAGAAAAAAAATATTGACTTGTTCCCCATTTAGACTTTTATTTATAACACCACATAATATACAAGAGGCCAAAAGAGTACACCTGGGTTATATATAAAAAGCCAGGTTCTTCAGGAACAGAAGAACTGCACCAACAGTCACCAGGCAAAGCCCAAACAGACAAGGGACCCTGACCTCTGGGAATGCTGTAAACCAGGTTCCCTAGGGTGGGTGCCATGGTGGCTTCAAGAAGGCAAGTCCTCAGCCTAATCCCTGGACCCTTTGTGACCTGATTTGGACAAAGGGTCCACGTAAACGTAATTAAGTATTATGAGATTAGGAGACCTAGATTATCCAGGTAGGCCTCAAATCCAACGACAAGTGTCCTTAGAAAGCAGGATAGAGATTTGAGACAGAGGGAAGGCCCTGTGAATGAGAAGGCAGAAGCTGAAGCAACATGGCCATGAACAGAGGGAGGACAGCAGGCGCCAGAACCTGTTAGAGGCAGGAGGGACCCTCACTGGAGCCTCTGGAGGGAACCCCACCCTGTAGGCCCACTGCTTTCAGCCCCCATTTGCAGCTGATTGTCAATCTGTGGCCTCCAGAGCTGAGAGAATAAATGTGGATTGCTTTAAGACACATCCAGTTCATATCAATGAACAGCAGACACTCATGCACCACGACGAGGCACCGAAACCACAGTGGCATGCGGGATCTCCCCAGTAAGTGACCCTGGGCGGCAGGATGGCACCAACGCGCTGAGCATAAAGGTGAAAGTGGACACAATGAACCCCTGCAGGAACAGGATGGGCTCTCCTAGGACACCTCAAATCGAGACATAACAGACATCAAGGCAGGCAGATCTGCCTACAGGAAAAATGGTGCTGAGGTGGCCAAGACACCCTGGGCCAAGGCCCATGGGTGAAAACCCTGAGTTCCAGTGGGACACCACTTGCGGTGGGGTGGGGGGTGCCTCTGGGAGGTGACACAAATCCGATGAAAGTGTTGGGGGGTGTTTTTAGTGTCCTTGCAAGAAGGGGAGGAGGGGAGAGAGACCTCCCGCCTTCCACACACACACACCAACACACTCCTACACACCCCTACACACACACACCAGGGCAGCAGCTGCAAGGTGGGGCCCCACTGGGAACCCATCTGCGGCTCCAGCACCTGGAGGGATAGGAGTCTGACGTTCACATGGCATTTCCTTCGGCTGCCACAGCAGATAAAGACAAGGCCAAACACAGGGGTGTGGGTCAAAGGCAGACCGCAGAGCAGGAAGAGGTGTCACACACTGTCCCGAGGGAGAACAGGTACCCTCACTCACAAAAATCACCACAGAAAAACGGGTTAAAGAAGTGACCAGACAGACAACCCACAACCCGACTGCACATTCCACTTCACGAACTGTCCCTCACCATGAGGCCATTTCTCCCCTCCAAGTAGCAGAACCCAAAGTATGAGAGGCCACTCCTGCAAAGGATCATGCTCTTGCCCCTGGACCCAGCATCTCCTTGGGGCGCACGCGCACAGCCCTCAATCCAGCACACCCTTGGGGCACACACCCCTCGATCCCGCATGCCCTCAGGCGCATGCTCACACCCCTCAATCTAGCATGCCCTCAAGGTGCATGCCTACACCCCTTGATCCAGCTCACCCTCGGGGCACATGCTCACACCCCTCAATCCCGCACACCCTCAGGGTACAGGCTCACACTCCTCGATGTGGCATGCCCTCCGCGTGTGTGCCTACACCCCTCGATCCAGGACCTCCTCAGGGCGCACAGCCATACCCCTGGACCCAGCACCCCTCAGAGTGCATGCTCACACCTCTCAATCCAGCACACCCTTGGGGTGCATGCTCACACCCCTTGATCCCACATGCCCTCAAGGCACATGCTCACACCCCTCAATCTGGCACCCCCTCAGGGCACATGCTCACACCCCCTCAATCTGGCACCTCCTGGGGGCGCACCCTGGAGACACCCCAGAGCACAAGGTGAGCCAACACACAGACAGTTCCACCCACACCTGGTCCACCTATAGGCCCTGCAAATTGCTGAGCTATCCAACCACAGGAAATGCATGCACAAGCTGGGGGGCACAAGCAGAGTACATGCCGTTGGAAAAGGAGGAGACACACTCTGTGGCCAGCCCCGCCTGATGGCCAGGGCACCCCAAGAGTCACCCACGCACATGGCCACTTCCCTCCCTCACCCCAAGAAGCAGCCCAGGAGGGATGCACTGGGAGCAACAGCAGCGGCTGGCTCCAGAATGAACAGTGGAAGGGACACAGAGGAGCAATGCCCTTCTGAAACCAGCTTTGGGTAGAATTTTTACTGAAAAGCCTATCAGTGTCCTACATGTTCCGGAAGTGAAATGAAATCACTAGGATGGGAGGGAAATAACTCTGAACTAGAGCACAGATAAAAACAGGATGGTGAAAGACTCCTAACTCTGGGAAACAAACTAGGGGTGGTGGAAGGGGAGGTGGGCGAGGGGTGGGGGTGACTGGGTGACGGGCACTGAGGTGGGCACTTGACGGGCTGAGCACTGGGTGTTATTCTATATGTTGGCAAATTGAACACCAATAAAAAATAAATTTATAATAAAAACAGGATGGCCCACTGTGACCGAGTGAGCAGTGAGGCTACACCATTCGGGCCAGGCCTAGGGGCTCTGGACACTCTTCCCCTCCATCTGGGTGGCCAGAGCCCTGAACGGCTGGGAGGGCCATCTGGCAGCAGCAGTGTGGGTGAGGCAACCCTGCGCTGAGGCTGATGGTGCCCTGGGCTTCTCCCTGGGGAAGGAGGCTCGGAGAGCCTTGCCAGTCGGCTGGGATCGGCAAGAACTGGGTTTTTGTTTTGTTTTGTTTTGTTTAAGAACTGGGTTCTTAAGGTCAATCTGTGTACATGGCAAGTGCACATGTGTGTGCTCACATGTGTGCATATGCGCATATGTGTTTCTAGAGGTAAGTCTCCCAGCTCTGTCCACTGACATCAGATCTGGGAAACCAAAACACACCAGCACCCAGATCTGGATTCAAATACATCCCCTTTAAAAAGAACCAGGGTGGGAGCAGCCCAGGTGACGCAGCGGTTTGGCGCTGCCTTCAGCCCAGGGCCTGATCCTGGAGACCCTGGATCAAGTCCTGCGTCGGGCTCCCGGCATGGAGCCTGCTTCTCCCTCTGCCTGTGTCTCTGCCTCTCTCTCTCTCTCTCTCTGTCTCTTATGAATAAATAAAATCTTTAAAAAAAAAAAAAAAAAGAACCAGGGTTCATCAAAAACAAGGAAAGTCAGAAACTGTCACAGTCCAGAGGTGTGTGAGAAGACACGATGACTACATGATGCATGACATCCCAGGTGGGGTCCTAGAACAGAAGAGGACTTTAGGAAAGGAAATTCAAATAAAGCATGGACTTAGGTTGGTAACAATATATCGATACTGGTTCATTAGTTGTGACAAATGTACCATAGTAAGGAGGCTAATAAGAATGGAACTGGGGACAGGTATGTGGGATCTCTGTATTATCCACACAGTTTTTCTGTAAATCTAAAACTTTTCTGAAATAAAAAGTTTATTGAGAAAAGGCAGGAGTGGGGAGACCACAGCTCCCCACAGAAATGGCTGATGTCGAGGCTGGAATGGGGAAGCTGTGAGATGAGCCTGGGGCACCTTGTTCTACCAGAATGTAAGAAACTGCTCGGAAAACAGAACACCATGGAGGATGTCACAAGGACACAGCCTGAAGGGACTACGGACAACTCCAGGACAATCTGAGCACTAAAATAATCAGGAACAGTAGATTGGTTTTTTTAAAAGGTGTCCTTGAGTCCATCCCAATGTAGAGCTGGAAAGCCTCACTCAGAGGCAGCAAGGATGCCAACCCCGGCAGATGTCTGTGTGGCCTGAAGGGTCTCCCCACAAATTTCTTGTAAGGACAAAATCAGTTACTGTCCAGTGGGGACATCACATGACACCCGACTGGTGATCAAAACAGGCCAAAAAGGTGGGAGGGCTGCCACGCACATCTGATGTGGGACTCTGCGGGACACAGCCCACCCCACTGCAGTGTTCTAGCAGAGATGCAGAGGCTGACCCCATTGGGAGGAAGCATCACTAAATCCAACAGGGGAACATGTACTTTAAAACGTTTTTACCAAAATCTATAAAGAACTTATTAAATTCAACACCCAAAAAACAAAGAATCCAGTCAAGAAATGGGCAGAAGACAAGAACAGACATTTCTCCAAAGAAGACATACAAATGGCCAAAAGACACATGAAATCAGGGAAATACAGATCAAAACCACGAGATACCACCTCACACTGGTGAGAATGGCTAAAATTAACAAATCAGGAAACAACAGATGTTGGTAAGGACGTGGAGAAAGAGGAACCCTCTTACGCTGTTGGTGGGAATCCAGACTGGTTTAGCCATTCTGGAAAACAGCGTGGGGGTTGCTCAAAAAGTTAAAAACAGGGTTACCCTATAATCCAGCAACTGTACTGCCCTAGGTATTTACCCTAAGGATACAAACATTGTGTGGCCTGAAGGGGCACCTGGACCCGAATCTTTATAGCAGCCATGTCCATAATAGCCAACCAACAGAAAGAGCCCAGATGCCCATCGACAATGAATGGATAAAGAAGATGTGGTGTATATATAGAATGGAATACTAATCAGCCATCAAAAAATGAAATCTTACCATTTGCAATGACATGGATGGAACCAGAGGGTATTATGTTAGGTGAAATAAGTCAGTCAGAGAAAGACAATTATATGATTTCACTCATATGTGGAATTTAGGAAACAAAACAGGGGATCATAAGGGAAGGGAGGGAAAAATAAAATAAGATGAAATCAGAGGGGTAGACAAACCATAAAAGACTCTTAACTCTAAGAAACAAACTGAAGAACACTGGAGGGAAGGGGGGATAGGCATTAAGAAGGGCATGTGATGAAAAAAAAAAAAAAAGAAGGGCACGTGATGGAACGAGCACTGGGTATTATACATGCAACTGATGAATCCCTGAACTCTATCTGTAACACTAAAAAATAAATTAATTAAAAATAAAATGTTTCCAAAAGGAGGGAAAATGTCCTATAAAAATAAAATCAGTAAATCCAAAAAAAGGCTGAGGAGCTGCTCCAGATCAGAGGAGACCCTGAAGGCAGGAACCGTACCACCATGAGCCCTGCACTGGAGAGAAATGCCACCAAGGACACACCAGGTCGCTGGCAGGTCTGGATTACAGTGGAGATTATGGTCAGACTCAGTGCTGAGCCAGGCAGGCTGCTGTGTGTGCCCATGGAAGGGCATCTCAGCTCTGCAGAAATGCACACTGAAGCATGTGAAGTCAGGGGCTGTGACGTCTGTAAGTTACCCCCAAAGAGCTCACAAAAGATAATTGTATGGATCTGCACACACACGTACACATGCACAGAGGACAGGTGGGAGGAAGAAATACTGGCCAGAAGGTATGGATAAAGCAAGTGTGGCAGGTGCGAACATCTGAATCTGGGTTAAGAATAGACCAGTAGTCCTAGTAATTTTGTAACTGGTCTGTAAGTTTAAAATCATGTCTAAATAAAAAGTTTTTAAAGAAATTATGCAATATCTACTATGCCTTTTCTTTTTCCAAGAACTATGTTAATATGAAAAGGCAAGTGACAGACCATGGAAAATATTCACAATCTATATATCTGATGCAAGATTTATAGCAAAAATATATAAAGGAAATTCCCATCTATCCAATAATAAAAAGACACACAATCCAAAACATGGACTGGCCACTTCATGAAGGAAGAATAGGAATGGCCAACAAACATGGGAACATATATTCTTGCCTGGTCATTAAGGAAAAGCAAATTAAGACCACATTCACACCCACTAGAAAGACTGAAGTCAAAAAATAGAAACCAAAAGCTGGTGAGGATACGGAGAAACTGTAAGCTTCAAACAGTGCTGGTGCAAGCACCTTGGGAAAATATTTAACATGTATTTACCTAGGACCCAGAACATGGTTCCATAGCACTCAATAACAAGAAATGAAAATGTATGTCCACAAAGACTTGCCCAAGAATGCTGAAAGCAGCTTTATTTATTAGCTGGAAAAGCCTACCAATGGTAAAATGAAAAAACAAATTTGCAACCCACATTATCTGATAAGAGATTAACATCCAGGGACACCTGGATGGCTCAGTGGTTGAACATCTGCCTTTGGCTCAGGTCATGATCCTGGGGTCCTGGGATTGAATCCCATATCACACTTACTGCGGAGAGCCTGCTTCTCTGTCTGCCCATGTCTCTGTGTCTCTCATATATAAATAAAATATTAAAAAAAAATTAACATCCAGAACACAGAGAGAACTTCCTAAGCCTGCAACAAAACAACAAACCACCTGATTCAAAACCAGGCAAAGGACTCAAACAGACATATCTCCTATGAAGATACAGGCCAACAAGCATGCAAAAAGATGCTCAGCATCATTGACCATCAGGGAAATGCAAATCAAAACCACAGGGAAACCCCACCTCACACCCATTCACTGACTATTATCAAAAAACAAACAAACAAACAATGAGTGATGGCAAGAACGTGGAGACACCAGAACCCTGGTGTACTATCGGTAGGAACACAAAATGGCACGGCTGTGGTGGAAAACAGTGTGGGGGTTCCTCAAAAAAATTAAAAATAGAATCACCACATGATTCAATAATTCTTCTGGTATATACCCCAAAGAACTGAAAGTAGGATCTCGAAGGGATATGTGTATACACATGTTCATGTTAACATTATTCACAATGTTTGAAATGTGGAAGCCACCCAAATCCATCAATCGATGACTAAATGAGCAAAACGCAGCATATCCATTCCTCAGTCATAAGAAGGAAGGAAATTCCTAAAATGCAACAACGTGGATGGGCCATGAGCACACAATTCTGAGTGAAAGAAACCAGCCACAAAAGGACAAATACTATATGATTCCACATACATGAGGTCCTTAGAGTTGTCATAACCATAAAGCTGTCAAATATACGGTGGGAGCCAGGGGCTGGGGGTGAGGAATGAGGAGTCAGTGCTTCATGGGGCCAGAGTTCCAGATTCACATGATGTGAATTCTGGGGACAGACGGTGGTGACAGCTGCGTAACAAATGTAAATGTCCTTGAAGCCACCAAATTGCACACCTAAAAATAGTTAAGATGGTAAACTTTGTGTTATGTGTATTTTTACAAGAAAAAAGAGACATGAAAAAAAAAAACAAAGGTAAGTCAGAATGCCACTAATCTATACACTTTAAAATTATTCTAGGCCTTGTGGGTTTCTTAGTAAAATAAACTACAGTTGAAAAAGATAAACCAAAAAAAAAAACAATTTTCAAAAAGTGAGTTGAGGGCAGCACCGGTGGCCCAGCGGTTTGGCGCCGCCTGCAGCCCAGGGTGTGATCCTGGAGACCTGGGATCGAGTCCCACGTCAGGCTCCCTGCATGGAGCCTGCTTCTGTCTCTGCCTCTCTCTCTCTCTCTGTCTCTGTCTCTGTCTCTCATGAATAAATAAATAAAATCTTTAAAAAAAAAAGTGAGTTGATATCTTTCTTAAAGCTATAAGGGGAGCCTAAGTCTGAAAGACTTCCAGAAAACCCTATAGATATCTATATTTCTAAGTTTTGTCTTTTTAAAAACGTTTTTTTAAGATTTTATTTATTTATTCATGAGAGACACAGAGAGAGAGAGGCAGAGACATAGACAGAGGGACAAACAGGCTTCAATGCAGGGAGTCTGATATGGGACTCAATCCCAGGTCTCCAGGATCAGGCCCTGGGCTGAAGGCGGTGCTAAACCGCTGAGCCACCCAGGCTCCTCTATTTCCAAGTTTTACAAGTTTAACTTTACATCATTTTCAGAATAAATCGAGACATAACTCTTATGTGCCAAATATGCAACATCAAAATATTCAGTTCTGAGGATTCCCAGGCACCTGGCAAGCACTCAGATCTTTGTTATATGGACTTACATTGTCCAAAGAATGCTAGAAAATACATAAATAATAAATTAGTTAATCTTCACCTTCTAGAGATCTGGGAGTTATTTTGCTATGTGACTCCGAAAAAAAGGACTGTTTTGACCGCTAGCAGCCCTGTGGGGATTTGCACTTATTCTGACATAAAAATGCAGCAGAAGACACCGGGCCTGGTTATTTCCACAGCTACCGTCATTCTGTGTCACTCTCTTCTGCTCCAGGGAATCTGCTTTATCAACTTTCACAATCAGTCAATGCTGATGGAGCCCACACCTCTGTGGCTTCCAGCATTTTCAGGCCTCCTAATGCAGGTGCACTGTCCCCATGTATTCAAATTCCTGGGAAGGAAGCTATCTGGATGGGAAGAAATACTTTCTCTGTCTCTTTACAGTTCACCCAGAGACAAATTACAAATGGCTTTAGTTGTTCTAAGTAAAAGATGCAAACATTACCAACAGATTACCAACAAGGAGCATGTCTTCTCAAAATGGTCTTTCTAGTTTGTTTTCCATGACTACCAAAATACTCAGGACCAAAAAAGTTCCCTCAGACTCAGGTAAGCAGGTCTAAATGGGATACACTCAACCTGGATGGTTTCTCCCATTTACCACTCATCGGTGACCAATCTCACACAGGGCCCCAGGACACTGAGGCTTTTGGCTCCTAGTCCACCCCGTGGACAAGGCCTGGCCCATTCTGTGTCTCCAAGCGTTAGGCACAAAAGAACACAAGACATAAGGAACATGGCAAGGTCATCCTGAGAACAGGTCATGGCACAAGAGGCATCCGTGAGGGAGCATACAGCTGCCCCACTTAGGAAGATTGGTTCAGAAATCATTTTTCAAAGAAAAGTACATTTACTTTTTTTGGCTCTTCTGATTCTGTACTTGAGTACTTGAGAAACATCCAGGCAGGCTGACTAAATACTGGGTGACACTGGACAAATCTGTGTCAGTATTTTAGGTGTGACTATGGTACTGCAGCAGCACGCTTAAGCCCCATTGTAGAGACACAGAGGGACCCGTTCACAGAGGTGGCAGCGGGCTGTCTGGGACTGACCCAGCTGGACTGGGGAGGAGTGGGGGTGGGCACCTCCTTCTCTCTATCTTCATTTGAAATTTTAAGTAACAAAAAGGTTAAAAGAAGAAAAGAACCTATGTGCCACAATGTTCACAGTAATCAAAGCAGAAAATGACTGGAATTTGCTTCAAAATAAATCAAAATGGGGGATCCCTGGGTGGCGCAGCAGTTTGGCGCCTGCCTTTGGCCCAGGGCGTGATCCTGGAGACCCGGGATCGAATCCCATGTCGGGCTCCCGGTGCATGGAGCCTGCTTCTCCCTCTGCCTGTGTCTCTGCCTCTCTCTCTCTGTGTGACTATCATGAATAAATAAATAAAATCTTTAATAAAAAAAAAATAAAAATAAAAAATAAATAAATAAATCAAAATGGGTCGTGGGAGATGGTACAGACAATATAGGCCTGCACATGCAGTTGGTAACTGCTGAGCCAGCTGGTTCATTTTACTACACGGTCTGCCTTGGTTTACCTCTGAAATGTCCATCGTATGAAGCTCTGACACAGGGAACAAAGGGGAGAAAGACTGGCAGGCGGGATGCAAGCAAAGAGTGCGCTCCACGGCTCTCCTATCTGCCAAGGGATCGGGGTGTGCTGGCTCAGCCTGTCCCCACACCCCGGGCTGCGCCCCCACAACACACATTCCTGGGGAAGGATGGGGGCCCAGCCAGCAGCACCCCTGTGCCCTCCCCTCTAATGTGGAGACCTGTCTGTGATGGGAGTGCCCTAGTCAGGCCAGCCCCATGCCCACAGCAGGCAGCCTGGGCGGATCACCACCTCACAGCCAGGACCCTCCTTCCCAGACTGCACCCAAGAAAGTGCACCCAATGGCAGTCCAGTAGAATCCAGTATTCTGTGTGAAGAGAAACCTCCCCACCACTAAGAATCGATGAGCTAGATAAGCCCTGTTTCGTAAGGCAGCAACACACAGTAAAACCACCTGCAGGTTAAGCACTGCAGGGAAGAGTTAAAAAAATAATAAAGCATCATCAATGAAACGCCGGGACACCTGCACCCCGCTGTTTATAGCAGCAATGTCTACAATAGCCAAACTGTGGAAGGAGCCTTGGTGTCCATCAAAATGCATGGATAAAGAAGATGTGGTTTATGTATACGATGGAATATTACTCAGCCATTAGAAATGACAAATATCCACCATTTGCTTCAACATGGATGGAACTGGAGGGTATTATGCTGAGTGAAATAAGTCAATCGGAGAAGGACAAACATATATGGTCTCATTCATTTGGGGAATATAAATAATAGTGAAAGGGAATAGAAGGGAAGGGAGAAGAAATGGGTAGGAAATATCAGAAAGGGAGACAGAACATGAAGACTCCTAACTCTGGGAAACGAACTAGGGGTGGTGGAAGGGGAGGAGGGCGGGGGGTGGGGGTGAATGGGTGACAGGCACTGAGAGGGGCACTTGACGGGATGAGCACTGGATGTTATTCTGTATGTTGGCAAATTGAACACCAATAAAAAATAAATTTATTATTAAATAAATAAATAATAATAATAATAATAATAAAGTGTCATGTGAGACACACCAGTTTCTGTATACATACTCTGTGATCACCAGCAGACCGTAATTCAACATTCTAGAGTGGATGCTAATGACACGTCCACAGACGCAGAGAGCGCCAAACGCACACAGCAACTTGGCCGGCTCCCTCCCTGTCTCCTTCCAAGGGCAGCACAGGGGGCCACCCCAGGAGCCCCCTCCCTCCTGGATGAGTCCCCCACCCAAGCCCAGAGTGCCCTCCCCACGCAGCCAGGTGCCTTCACATACAGTTGCATTTCAGTGGCAATTTCTGGTAATAAATAAAGCAGAGCTGGAAACGACGGCTTGATTAAAACAACTGTGACCAAAAAATAAATAAATAAAACAACTGTGACCATGTGTTCAGCCATAATCAGAACACCTGCTTCTAGATTTGTTCAGCTGATCAGGACTCTGAATTATACTGACCTGAGGTGTGGACGGCAGAGAGCAGATGAGAAAATAAAACAGCACCTCCACTCAGCACCCCCTTCACCTTCCTAAGGCTCCCCTCAAGACCATACTTGGTCCTGGTCCTCCAGCAGCAAGGCTGCAATGCTGGCAGACCGACTGCCATGGAAGGTGCCTTGTCATCCTTTTATTTCTAATTTACATGTTAAATTGATATTTACTTATTCAAACAGAAAATTGAATCTTAAGGGTAGTATGATTTGAGTCTTCTAAAGACTCTCCATCAGTGATACAATGTCTAATAAATAAATAAATAAAATTAAAAAAAAAAAAAAAACCAATGTCTATATGCTATACAGGGACCCATGAATAACCCGGGGCTGAAGGACAGCAACCCCCACGCAGTCAAAAGCCTGCATGTAACTTCTGACTTCTCCAAAAACTTAACTACTAACACCATTCAGTTGACCAGAGGCCTTACCACTAACAGCAACAGTCAGTGAACACATATTTCGTATGTCGTATGTATTATATGCTGTGTTCTCACCATAAAGTCAGCCAGAGGTTAGAAAATGTCATTAAGAAAACCATGAGAAGAAAAATACACTTACAGTACTGTATCTAACAAAAAAAAAAAAAAAAAATCTGTTGTAAGTGGCCCCACGCAGTTCAAACCTATGTTGCTCAAGGGTCAACCACATTTCTTCTAAGTGAATCTTACAAAGTCTTAGCTATGATACAGGCACACACAAAGTTCACTGTAAGAAAACATTTACCACTTAGTAATGGTAAAAACAGTAAAGTGCATAGTAAAGCTTTACTATCCTTAACATCATACGAAGAATACATTAAAATAGACTCATTTTTCACAATTATCAACTTGATATTTGTGAATTAATGCTATTATGCATGCCTATTGAACTATTGATTACCATCGGCCAGCAGAACATTCCATCACCAGAAAGAGGGGCAATGATTGCAACAAAGCCACAACCAGGAAGAAGCGTTTTCTATAATCTCATTCTACACCCGTTATGTACACTGCTGATAATCACGCTGCTCTGAACAGAAACAATGTTAGTGGTGACTTTGTTTCTCCTTGGGGCACGGAGCCCAGGGCCTTCTCACCTTGCTGTCCACTCCAGAAGGGCTGGTGAACACGTACTCCAGTTGAAAGACTATGGCAAACGCAGGGTGATGGACCATCTCAGGGAGTCGGAGGCGGCTTCTCAAAACTAGAGCCTGGTTTCCAGAGCTGGGTCAAGAACACAGAGCAGCAGCACATCAGGCAGTGTTCCTGCCACCCTGCACCCCCCAGGGTGCCAGGCCCTGCTGCTGTGGCAGGTTCCCCCAGCAATGCTGCAGAGCTCTGCACTGTGTCTGGCCCCCAAGGTAGATCCTAAACCAGAGCCTCTCATGCTTCAGTCGACACTCATTCCAAATCGCCAGAGCTTACATCAGGAGGACAGAACCACATGGCCAGGTCTCCGAGGAGGCTCGTCCTCCAGGGCACCCCTCGGAGAGGTCTCTGATCCTGACTTGGGAATAGAGGACTGAACAGAATGGCAGAACTTCCTGCCTGCTGCTTCTCCACCACGTGAGAGACTGATCACAGACACAGTGGGGGTATAAAGTGTGCTAGGGTCCCCTCAGATCCTAAGCAGCCACACCTGGAGACACCTATAATGTTAGCTCCAGAACTGTCACAGCACAGTTCAGGATTTTTCCAACCTGATAACACTGAGGTCTGCTCCTAACAGATACAAATCAGCAAGAGGAAACAAAGGCACCAGGGAAGAAGTCCAGGTGGACAAGTGCATACTTCACATGCAAAACCAGCTCCATTTCCCTTTGATCCCCAGTAATGTGCACCCTAGTACCTCCTAATTCCACGAGGCTGGACATCACGACCCTAGGGAGAATACCTGGTCTTCGAAGAGGAGCCAACTTTCCTGCTGAAACTGGCAGAGCGCGTCAAGGCCACATCCATCTCGGGCACCAGCACCACCACGTGTGGCCTCTGCACGAAGCCCAGACCATTGTGCACGCCCACACACAGGCGGCGCTCCAAGATCTCCAGCGTGCTGCCATCTAGTGGACTGTCCCCCTAGAAGAGCACATGTCACACACAGTAAATCCCTGTGCAGAAGGGCAGAAGCTCCCAGTGGAGAGGCAAACAAAGAGAAGAAACTGTAACTGAAGTCTCAGGCATTTCCAGATCAGATGGTGCTCAGTGAAAATGAATTCAGGCAAATAATCCTATGAGAACCGCCAGCCTCAGGGCATTTTCTAGGTAGTTCTGGGTCTTTACACATAGCACGGTCTTCTCAGAGCAATATCACCCTCCCCCTAGAAGATACCTGAATCACCAAAGTCTTACTCAGGTTTCCATGGCTGAGCTCAATTCTTAGGATGCAGCAAATGAGCAACCAGGGCCCTAGCGCCCCAAGGCAGAGAAGCCCACTGCCCCCAAGGTGCCTCTATCCTCCCCCAGACTCAGACACCAGAGGCTTGGGGTGGAAGGGGCAGCAGGAAAAGGGAGCACATTTATGCAGTAAGTCATAAACCAATAAACACAGAATCTGCCCCAAAGTGATCGCTGGATATTAAAGTTTTTCATCTTAACAAAATATGTACAGGCACTTTAACAAATGAGTCAGGATAGTCCTCCAGGCTATTACTGTTTATTAAATTACGTGATCGTGGTGAAATGATTCCTGAATTTTCAAGTTTTCTTCACTGCCCATTAATCAAGCTGAACAGACCTAAATTCAGCCTATTAGTCTCTGAGTAATGAAAACAGAGCGATGGAGGAAACAGAGTAGCTACCAGTTGGATAAGGACAAAAATACAAAGTAGTAAAAATATGTAATAAAGTGATTTTGGGGGGATACACAAAATTCAACAATGATACTCCTAAAGCATCTCTACCCTTACGTGACCCACTCTGAGCAATAAGAACACAGCAGGAAACACAGTAAGAAAATGTGCTCCGTCAATCCTCTTTTCTGTGTTTCTACTTCACATGAGACATCGTATAGAACTACCTTGTCAAGAACGGGCAGCAAGCAAAAAAAAGTCCATCTCATCTATGTGTGCTGTGCACATGCATCTATGCATACATGTGCATGTGTGCATGTATGTGTGTGCTTGTGTGCATGTGTGTGCAGCTAAGACTTTGCTGACTTCCCAGACTGCTAGGATGGGCACCTACCAGTGGAACTGCTCGTTGTCACGATGGAGAGATAGCAAAGGCCTGTGACAGGCTGACACTGAAGCACCTTGGGCACAGCAGAGAACCCAACCACATCCCTGTTTTCCTGGTGCAAATACTCCAGACAGACAGGCAACAGAGCAAGGAATAGGTAAGGAACCCAGGTGCTCGTGGGCAGGGCCAAGCACCCGGAGAAAGGAAGCAGGTGACATACTTACAGAGACTTGGGGGGTGGGCCTCATCAGCACATTCCAGTGGCCTGCAGGACTGTCGAGTTTGCACAGAGACCTGAAGCCTAAGGGGAGCCATGCAAGGGTCTAGACGCAGAGCATCCAGGAAAATGAGCTACCAGCCCAAAGGCCACAGTGGGGACACACTGTGACCTGTGACCACCAAGACTTCATGGCAGCACATCAGATGGGTAGGCAGACCTGGACCCTGTAAGGGGAGTACCTTTCACAGAAAGTGGGTCGGCCGGGATAAAATGACTAAGACTTCTAGTCGTCTCCTTGGAATGAGCCAAATATCTTGAAAATGTCCTTTATAAATGCTGATAATTTTATTGGTCTCCCTAAGCTCATTTGGTGATTTAATTTACTTTTACATGAAGACTGCTTTAAGATACAACAAAACTAACATTAGGGTCTCACGGTAATAGCACCATCATCGCACCAAAGTTAAAACAACGGGTTAGACATCCTCTTCTGCCACTAAAAGAGGAAGCACGCAAGACTGTGGCTGGACCGTCCAGCCTGGTGGTGTCAGAGACCGGCAGCGTCCCCACCTCTGCCGTCCCCACCTCTGCCCTGCCCACATCTCTACTGTTCAGATTAAGCTCCACCATGTAGGACAGTACCTCCCGGAAGTTATCACTGATGAGGAGTTCCAGAAGCTCTTCCTCAAACTTCTCAAGGGAAGGATATAGCGTGAAGAATAAATCATCCAAGTACCATGTGACAGACTTCTGAAGGCGAGGCTTTCGGAGGGTGTCCCCTGAAAAAATGAGGGGGTTCGTGTAGAGTATCCGTGGGGACAGGACCACCAGAAGCACCTAGGGCCTCTCACCCACCTAGGTCAAGGCCATGGTGCCAGGCCCTCCAGGCAGAGAAGAAACCACAGGCACAGCACTCAGAGCCCTAAATCAGAAGCCACCCCCATTCACACCAAGACGCCAAGCCCAGATTTCAATTACAACCCAATTTCTGCCCCCACCCTCCTCCAGGAACACATTTTATAATTCAGCAATCCAAAGAACACAGATCACTGAATGCAGGGTAACATCTGTTCCTATCAGCTTGGTTTCCCTTTATCGCTAACTTCCTCTCTAGCAAGAACACAGCCAGTGATGCCGTTTCTTATTTTTGTACGTTTACCTTGAACCATTTGGAAACATGAAGAAATACTCATGAGCACATTAAGCCAACAAGCAAAAACACCGTCTGGGCTGGCACCACAAGAAAAGTCCCCATCTGGGTGGGGGAGCTGCCCTGGACTGTGAGCTCCATGAGGACAGAAGGGGCGGTAGTTCCTGGCACACAGCTGGGTGCCCGGCACAGAGCAGGTGCATCAACCCTGGGCTGTGAAAGGCATGGTCCAGTCTGAGCAGAGACCTCCCCTCCAACTCGGGCACGAAGGCCAAGCCAACCACCTCCACACCAGTACACACCCCGCGCTCTGCCCTCCCATCCCGTCACTGCCCTATTGCCCTGTCTCTTCCCCAGCTTTCACCCGTAAGAACTAAGGAGCAAAGCCTTAGATTTTAAGAACTATTTCCAAAGTTAGAGAAAGGAAACATCAGCGGAAGACTCAGCGCAGAGGGAACTGTCATGGTAAGAGCCCTTGGTCGTCCTGCTAGGAGGTCAATCAGCACAGCCAGAGGCGATCCCATCTTCGCCTCTGTGTGCACTGAGACCCTTCAGAATCTCCTCAGCCGCTCTCTGCCCCACTAATTCCACATTTTGAACCTATTCAGCAAAATTAATCGAATGTGGGAGCAAAGCTTTATGCGCAAGAATACTTATTAAACATTATTTATAACAGAAAAAAATAAGAAACAACCAAATGCTCCCTAGGATGGGGAATGTTAAACAAGTTACCATGCCTCCGTATAAAACAGGAATGAAACTCCTATTGTCAAAGATCACTTAATGATTGAAAAATAATCATAATATTGCAGGTAAAAACGATGTGTGTAACACTGCGTATGAGATCATTTAAAGCCAATTTTATTTGAAAATCTACATTTACATGCATACATGGATACGTATGAGAAGTAATCACAGATGACTTTATTTCCTTCTTTATGGTTTTCTATCCCTTCCTCATCACAAATATGTATTAGATTCTCATATTTCACAATTTCTTATGCTTCTAAGAAACGTTGCACGTTCCTTTCTGAATTTAAAAAGAAGTGTTGAAGCTGCTCTGTGGAGGAATCAGAACCCACGCAAAGTATAGGTATAGTTATTCACCATGGCCAAGGGTTAAAGACAACCCAAGTGACCAGCAACAGATGAAAATAAGGAAAATGTGGTCCATCCACACACAGAATCTTATTCAGCATTAAAAAGGAAGGAAATTGACACCTGGATGGACCTGGAAGACATGGCGCTCGGTGAAATGAGATAGTCACCGAAAGGGCAAATCCTAGACAATCTACTCACAAGAAGCCCTAAGGTGGTAAAATCAGAGTCAGAAGATGGAAGGGCGGGTGCCAGGGGCTGGGGAGGGGCTGGGCACTAGTGTCTCATGGGGCTGAGCTGCAGTTTTTGTGAGATGAGACATTCTGGAGGCAAACGGTAGTGGTGGCCGCAGACTGCATGGTTTACATGGTTCAAGTGGCAAGTGTGACACTACATCTATGTTACCACAATTTTTCTTTAAAGAGCAAAACATAGAGTCCAAACTTTCATGAAATGGCCAACAAGTGTCTGAGGCATGTCCTGAATTGAGATCCTCCACCAGAGAAAGAGAAGGGACGCCTGGGTGGCCCAGGGGTTGAGCATCTGCCTTCGGCTCAGGGCGTGATCCTGGAGTCCCAGGATCGAGTCCCACATCGGGCTCCCTGCATGCAGCCTGCTTCTCCCACTGCCTATGTCTCTGCCTCTCTGTGTGTGTGTGTCTGTCTTGAACAAATAAATAAAATCTTAAAAAAAAAAAAAAGGAGAAAGAGGACCGACAAGGAAAGAGAGGAAGGAGCTAAAGCAGCACACTTCCACCACCAGTGCCAAGGGCAGCAAGCCAGGTCCTCCATCATGGGCCTCCCTAGCAACAGGTCACAGGGCACACAGCAGCATGGGGGTGCTCATGGAGGATTTTGGGGATGACGAGACAGGGCAGCTGTGGCCCTCTGGGCACAGAGAAGGAGCGAGGGACCATCATCAAACCAGGGCCCATCAGCAGGAAGAGGCCAGGCCCGAGCCAACACCACTGCCTGCTGGGGGTGCTGAGTACATCCTACCCGCAGGTAGAAGGCGTGTGTCCTGAAACAAGGGAAGACAACGGGTGGTCAGGCACCCTGGGGCCAGGGCCTAGGGGCCAACCCCAGTTTCTAAACCTGTGTCCTCAGCTGTGGAAGCCAGGTGACAGCCCCCCACTCAGGACAGTGCTGTGGGGACAGAGCTAATACCATTCACAGCCATGAACACAGGGTCATAGCTCCCGAGGAAAGGCACACACATGTACACACATAGCTCATCAGACTAATCTTAAAGCCTCGGCATGGCTCATCCCTGTACTGGCTCATCCCTGTACGTTCTAGTCTCTACTTTACAAGAGAAACAGGGCTCAGACATTCTAAGTGACTTGCCTGAGGATACCACACCCACAGAATGTGAGTGAGGGAGACCCAAATGTTGAAGCTGCTAATACACATCCCCAAATGACCAGGAAAGTACTGTGAGAACTTCAGGGAGTGAATAGATTCACAGATACAGAACCCAAGAGAAACAAAGACGGGCTGCTCTGGGAGCAGGGGACTCAGGTGGGACCCCAGGGGCGCCAGCCAATGCCAGCCCTTCCAGAGATGGGGCAGCAGCAGAGACAGACTTGCCGGTATGCTGGGGCCACTGCCTGTCCAGCAGGGAAGCCACCCGCCCCTCGCCAATCTCCACTACTGTGCTGTTGCCTGCCCCTCTAGACAACAGTACAGTAGGATGAGCAAATCTGGGCATCCAGAAGGTGGCGGAGTCCAGGGCTTCTGGAAGAGGCTCAGTCCTGGCAGGAAGCAGGCTCTGCCCAGCTCCCCATTGACAGGTGGCCCCCAGGCCCACAGCCATTAGCAAAAAGGAGCCTTGACTCTAGTCTCACAGAGATGTGAGGAAGGGAGCCCCACACACAGAAGTCAGACAGGGAGAGGAAAGATGGTTCCTCCACCAGGAGATCAGACTAAGGAGCCACATATGCACAGGGCAGAACCTTCCAGATCCTGAGGGGCCCAGGAGGCAGGGCAGGGCCAGGTTGCATCTGGCCGGCTTTCTCCAGGCCATGTCCTGTGAAAATCACAGGCACTGGAGAATGGCTCTCACTTAGAGGACAGAGCAGGCCTCCCAGGATGCTCCACTGCAGAGGAGCGGCCAGGGTGAGGACAGTATCCCATGAATAAAGAACAAAGGTCCTGGGGCCGGTGCTTCCTAAGTTCTCAGTGCTGAGCTCCATCGGCTTACTTCTTTGCTCCTCACATGCATCTCCAGGGGCAGGTCCCAAGAAAGTCCCCATTTTATGCAGGAAAGGGCAGCAGCAGAGGCTGGGAGAGGTTAGGAGCCTGGAGGCCCACTCCGTACTCAGAACCTCTTCCCTGCTCCCTCCTGCATCCCCCTCACAACAGCTTCACCATCTGAAGTGTCACCCTGAAATGTCACCTCATTCACTCTGAAGGGTCACCCCGTTCACTCTACCACCCAACCTCAGCAACCGGGGTTGGGGAACTGGGGTGAGGCGGGGGACGGGGACTCATGGCCCGCACACTCTGTGACTGGGGCTATTTTTCATATGGTTGTTGCCAAGGCTCTGGGCAGGAATGCAATCCCCAAAAACAGCAATGTTCCTTCAGGAATCCAGACTCCCTGCCCTCAGGGATCCCCACACATGCACTGCCGAGAAACCAGGGATTACAGGCGCAGACAGGCAAGAACTCCCTGTAGTGACATCCTTAAGAGAAGCGTTCAGAAATGCCCTCCAGGTGCCCAACAAGCTCTCCACGAGGTCCTAACAGGGTCCCACAGCCTCCCCAGGACACAGCTTTCCTGGAAGGGCAGTGGATTCCCCAGAATGCACCCCACCAAACAGTGTTGCAAGAGGAACAACAGAATGAGACCAGTTAGAGGGTGACCCAGGCAGGAGCGGAAAGAGTCTGAGCCATCCACATTGCTAAAACACCTGTTGCCTTTGATGGCTGTGGCAAGACGTGATGTTGCCCTTGCTTCCATCTGTCCAAGACAGGAGCACTAAGAGCCCCATGCTGTGCCCTCACCCTGGCTCAGTGTCTGTGCACACGGATCCAGCCAATGAGCCTTCCGCGGATGAATCATGGACAAACCCAAGCATCGGTGAACAAGGGAGAGGATAAAAGGATACACCGAAGTCGGAGCACTGCTTTCTCCAGGGAGGTTCCCCGGGGAGCAAGCCTGGAAGGAGGACTTTCAGCAAAGATGACCTCTGTCGTATTAAAACTGGAGCTCACACAGGGCAGGAGTCAGCTCTCCTCTTGTCACCCCACCACCACCCCTGCCTACCCCCACCTACCCACAACCCACAGTAACGTGGCACAATCCAGAAGGTGAATCCCAGCAAGGACCGAGCGGCCCAGAGAAGCCTAGGAGAAGGCCCACAGCCACTGAGATACTTGGATGGAGGGTGGGTAGGGTGGGGGAAGCAGCATTTTTAAGGAGCACCTCAGGAGATTCCTGAGCAGGGACTTGGGAGGACCATGTGGGATACCACCAGAGTGGGCCACCTCGTGGCAGACTGGCGGGCATGAGGTTCTGACACCCCACTTCTCAGCTCTACCGAGCTCTGGTGTAACAGATGAGGAGGCAGACCTGGAAAGGAGAGCCCACGGCAAAGGCCGCTTTGTCTGCTTCAGACGCCTGCGTGGTGTCAGCCAGCTCAGGGGAGTGTGAGGCCCTCTGCTTCCTCCAGCCCTACAGCACTGTGAGAAGTGGGCCCAGGAGCCCTGCACTCCCTGAGCACCCAGTCAGGAAGTCTCGCTCAGGACTCCAGGCAGTCCTGGCATTCACCTAGCCTTCAGGGCCACTGTTAGAAAACAGGCTTCCAACTTATATTTACAACGAAGCCTCCAGTGCACTCAGCTACTTTATGCAAAGCTCGCACCCACTCCAGGGCAGGATGAGCAATCTGAGCCTTCCCCCAAACGACAGACATCTTTCTGGTCCTGATCTCCTGAGACCATCCCCCCAATGACAGAGGCTGCATGCAGATCCGCAACCAAGGAGCCTCCGTGCGGAGACTCACTCTGAGCCAGGCCACGGGAGCTCTCCTTGAAAGAAGCAGCTTTCAGGAGCCACGGCATGTGTGCAACGACCCTGGTGCTGACACAGCTGTCCAGGTCTGTCAAACCAAAGCAAGTGAAACGGTCAGAACCAGGCCGAGGAGACCACGAGAGGGAGGGTGCGTGGATTTCCAAGATGCATTGGCAGGACCTGCTAATCTGGCCAGATGCTGAGGGCCTCCCTCTGAGAGCCACCCGAGGGGAAAGGCCTGCCTCCCTTCTGGAGAGTGACAAAGAGCCACCAGCACAACACAGCTAAGACCTTCATTTCCAGCCATTCCCAGGCTGAAAATCACTCTTCCAAAATCAGCCTTCACAGAACTGAGTGAGTCAAAGTGGAAGACAGGAGGAAGGTTGGAGACTGTGTCAACATCGGTATCCTGGTCGTGACTTTGTGCTACAATTTGGGGGAAACCAGGCAAAGGACACATGGAGTCTCTCTGCGTTATTAAAACCACATGTGAATCTAGACTGACCTCAATATAAATTTCAGTTAACAACTCAATCTTCCTGTATTGTGTGATATTTTACAAATGAACAAATATCCACATCCCCATATGGCACCAAAATAAAATCAGACCCTCTCCAAATTGCACGTGAATTCCACCACTGAAGCTGGTAGCAGTCACTGCCTTGGCCCTCTCAGGGCTATAAAATATTATTCAGCAAAGAAACACTTTTCCAAGAGTGAGTCACAAAAGCCCAGAAGACCCTGGGCAGGATTTATAACACAGACAAGAACGGCGTCAGAAAGCAGGGACAGTGCCTGCATGGCTGAGAGCACAGATCAGCCTGGCGTCCTGCACATCCAGGGAAGGTGGAGCAAAACCAGTTCCTTTTCTCAGATGGTCACCGGAGGACTTGGTGAGAAGCTGTGTTCCGGTCCTTTCTCCCCAAGAAGAGGGAGTATGCTCCTGCCCACCCGGGCACTTTCCGGCTCCACTTCTAGGGTCCCTGGTCATTAGCTTTTATGCAAAATATTAGGGACACCTAGGTGGCTCAGCAGTTTGGCACCTGCCTTCAGCCCAGGGCATGATCCAGGAGACCCGGGATCAAGTCTCACGTCAGGCTCCCTGCATGGAGCCTGCTTCTCTCTCTCTGCCTCTCTCTCTGCCTGTGTCTCTGCCTCTCTCTGTATCTCTCATGAATAAATAAAATCTTTTATAAATAAATAAATAAATAAATAAATAAATAAATAAATAAAAATTAACAACAGATTAAAACAACAGCAATTTCCCAGACGCTGCCTGCACCCAGTAAGTGTCCCAGTGACCAACTGGCCGCTCTACAGGAGTGGGCTCAGATGGCTTCTGAAGACATGACCCTTCAGAATGAGGAGCTGGAGTATGCCCCACTCTGCAGCTGGCCCCTCTGATGCCCCAGGCTGACACAAGACACTGAGAATAAACTCGGGGCCACCAGAGCTGCCCATTGTCACCACAGGAATGACATAGGACCAGGCTCCAGATGAGCTTCGGCAGGTCCAGGTTTTATCTGCAGCTCTACTGACACCCACTGGCAAGTCATAGAGTGAGGGACACACCTGAGCCCCCACCAACACTCTGCTCACCCAGAAGCCCAGGTCAGAAGGACTCATGTAAGCTGAGTTTTAGGCAGGTGTGCACCTAGGTTCTTGACATCAGGACATAGCACAGTGGCACAATGGGCCCTCTCTGATCGAGAGGGCCGAGGCCTCAGAGTCACACGCGGATTGTCATGTTTTCAATCTCGATGGCAGTGACCACGCAACATTCTATCTCCCTGCTTGACCCCGTCTTCTCTTTCGAGAGGACATAAGCAAATTCTGGAGGGTGAAAAGGCTTCCTATATGGGGCTGGTGGCAGGGGGCAGGGGGTTGGGGGGGCTGGGGGAGGGTGGTTGCTTGGTAAGCCATGGCAAATCCAGAGGTGGGACCCTCCTCAGACTTGCTCCTGTTCATAGCTATCATTTCTGGTGTGTCATCATCTCTTCTTAGCAACACTGGAAAAATAGTGACCTTGTAATGGGCTGACCACCATGGACCCATCCCAGAAATTTACCAACTCAGATAACAATGTCTGGGCCCCAGTATTGACTAGAACACTGAGCCATGTGCAGGGACGTTGTTACTGAAAACATTCCCATACTGGAGAGCTGAGCTACTTCTTTTTTGGGGGGTCTTGAGTATTCCTATTCTAAGTCAAAACTCGGCCCTTCCAGCTCACGCTCATGCCCAATCCTGCTCTCCCCAGAACAGAACAGGGAGCCAGCCCACCCCACACAAGAGGTTCCAGCAGCACCAGGTGGGGAAGGATGAGTGTGGCACCTTCTCCTGGATACCTCAGACAGCCAGACGGAGAGCCTCCAGAAGTGCCTGGAAGGAGCATGAAGTTCAGATCGAGGCCCGTCAGCAGAACCCAGGAGCAGAGCATATCTCTGCAGAGACCTCCTGGCTAATCCACCACTGGAGAACCTAGTTCTAAACACACCAAGACAGAGCCCGGAGGCTTTCACGTGGAGTTCGGTTTTCAAAAATACTCAAGCCATGGCTCACCCGCATTCACAGCAGCATTATGCACGACAGCCAAAAAGCATCCTGTCCATTGAAAGGTAAACAGAGAAACAAAATGTGGTCCATCCCTGCAATGGAATATTATTCAGCCTTACAAAGGAAGGAAATTCCGACACATGACCCAACAAGGATGGACCTTGAGGACACGATGCCAAGTGGAATAACCCAGCCACAGAAGGGCAAATATGGACTATTTCCCTCAGAGGAGGAGCCTGGAGGAGTCAAATTCACAGAGGCAGGAAGCAGGGCAGTGGGGTGGCCAGGGCTGGGGAGGGGACACGGGGAGTCATTATTGAGGGATTGACAGAGTTTCAGTCAGGGGACATGAGAAAGTTCTGGAGTGGATGGTGGTGGTGGTGGGTGTACAACAAGATGAACATCCTTAATGCCCCTGAACTGCATACTTACAAACGGTTAGAACAGTAGATTTATGTTATGTCTATTTTGCCACAATTTAAAGAGAACGATAATCAAGCCTCTGATATGGCAGCCCAGCAAGGGTGGGAACTAACAACAGTGGTTTTCCCGTTTTCCCGACCTTGGTCATGAAAATGCGAACGATGGATCTTATGACAGCATTTCCCAAGTAAGGACACAGAAGCAACTTGAGGGATGAGAGACACCGCTCTGAAGGGACCTGTGCCCTGCCCTCCTCCCTCCCCTCCCTCCCTTCCCCTCTCCTCCCTCCTCTCCTCCTCCCTTCCTCCTCTCCTCTCTCTCCTCCCATTTGCTAAGGGTACCTAGCCACACCCAGCCCACCTCATAGCACAGAGCCTGATCCCTGCAAGGTCTGACCACCAAACTAATACAGACTCACCAAATAGAGGGAGACAGAGCAACCCTTACCCTTTTCTCCATGAGCTGGAACGAGGCCAGGGATGTGCTGCAGACCAGACACCAGAAGGTTCTGGGGAAGAAGATGGAACACGGGCTCCAGGAGCGGGTGTGGCTTCAGAGTGTATTGCAGGCTGCAGCTCTCAATGAGGGTCATGTGTTTATTTTCTGTAGGAGAAAACACCTATATGAGAGTTGGCACTAAAGGCCCTTTCAGTCAAACCAGCCAATAAACTGAGCATCTAAGAAACACCACAAACAGGAAACATATTTTTCCATGGAGAGGGGGGAATCGCTCTGTTAGTTCAGCCTAAAAAGCAAACTAATCCTTACTAAATCCTTAGTAACTCTCTACTAAAACTGCAATAACAGAGATACTTGCTTTTAATCCACATAGTGAAATCTCTCCTGCTTGCCTCTCCGCCCAAGGTGTGAAGTCCAGGCATTGCCTGGTCCTCAGCTCAGCGGGGGACTGCAAGGGACCCTTTCCCCTCAGCACCTGCACCCTGGAGTCCCACAGAGCATCGGGACTAGGCCCTGGGAGAGGCAGGAGACCAAGACAGAGCCCCGCCTCGAGGACATGTGCTCATCTGGGCAACCGACACACAAACACAGATACCCACAGCACAAAGGACAATAGGATCGGACCCTGAGAAAGGTATACATAACGCACAGCGAGCTAGGGGAAGAAGGAGAGCACCCTGAGAAAGCAGCAGCTGAGAAAGGCCCAGACACAGTGCTCAGGGAGCTGGAGGGAACAAAACCAACAGAACAGACCCTGGGGTGCAAGAGGCAGAGTCCAGAATCACAGGGCCCAGAAGCTGAGAGGGACCAGGACATGCCCTCTACTCATCCCCGCCAAAACCTTGCTTGGCCTTGATTTCTTCCACTGACAGGAGCCTCACCACCTCCTGAGGCAAGCTACATGATTTCATAAGAAAAGAGCTAAAGTCTGAAGCTTAATTTTATTGATAAAGATTGGCTTTTAGGTTATTTCTCAATATGACCAACTGCATTCATTAGGAAAAGCAATTAATGAAAACTATATTTTTATTACCTAATGACTACACACATAGGGTCTGCTAACTTTAAATTTTTAAGTGCCCTGAGAGGTACCCTCTCGTGTGGCCGGCTGGAGAGACACTGGTTGGGCCTCCATGGAAGGCAAATAGGAGAAATGTTACAAACTAGCCCCCAGACCGAGCTCTGCAGCTTCCAAGAGCTCGACCCACAGTTATTGGGCACATATACAAAAGAGAGGTGTCCACACCAGCAACGTACCCAGCCCCAGGGCCCTGGATCTGCCCGGTATCCACTGGCAGGGCCACTCAGTCAACACAGAACACACACTCAACAACTCAACAACATACCATGAGGTCATAGGGAGAACGAGGGGCTCTCTCAACACCAAGACCAAACAAACCTTCTCTAAAATGAGAAAAATGAGATGGACATGCGGCTCTGCTCCTGTCCTGGTACAAAGACCCCCCAGGGTCCAGGAGACTCAGAGGGGCTGCCTGGGGTATGGAGGAAGGAGAGCAGAACACTGCAGGGGCAGGGGAGCTCACTGAACCTTGTTACACTTTTTTATGCTATTTTTTTAAGATTTTATTTATTTGCTCATGGGAGACACAGAGAGAGGCAGAGACATAGGCAGAAGAAGAAGCAGGCTCCCTGCAGGGAGTCTGATGTGGGACTTGATCCCAGGACTCCAGGGATCACAACCTGAGCCAAAGGCAGACGCTCAACCGCTGAGCCACCCAGGCATCCTTTTATGTTATTCTGAATCATGTGAATATATTGATCATTCAGGCAAGAAATGTGTACATTTCTGGAAATGCCCACGAGAAGGTGAGCTACCAGCCACATAGCTCCTCAGGCACTGCCACAGCCACACAATCTTCCAATGCTGCCCGGGACAAGGTCCTGATGGTGTGTGTCCTTCCAAAGGTCCTGACCCTGGGGCACTGCACTAACTCAGTCAATGGAGCACGTGACTCTTGATCTCAGGGTTGTGAGTTCAAGCCCCACATTGGGCATAGAGCCTACTTAACATAAAATTAAAAATTAAATGAAAAAAAAAAAGCCCTGATTCTAAGGATGCTGTAGGACACAAATACTGGCAAAGTAACGATCAGACTCAATTGAGAAATAATGTAAAAGCCAATCTTTATCAATAACATTAAGCTTCAAACTAATTGCTCTTCTATTGTGACATTTCCGTCAAATTCAGCAGGCAGTGGAAGGGATGGGGCTTGCTCAAAATTCCCATCACAGAATCCAGGCAACAACTCAAAGACACAGAAAGTCACCCTCCCCAACAGATCTACCTCCAACCACTGGACCCCCTCCACATCCTGGCCCTGGGCCAGGTCAGGTCTCCACCAGGGGCCTCCAAGATGGCTTCCACCCGGTGCCCCCTCCCCATCGTTCAAGTGGCCAGGAGCCAGAGTAGGTCACATGCCCTTCAGGTCACAGAGGCATGGCAGGAAGCCCCCTGCTCTGCCTAAGACACCCCCCACCCCCACCCCTGCAGCTGCTGGGCCTCATGGAAGATGGCAGGCATCCCTGCAGGACGTTCCTGTGCATTTAGGCTTTGCTGTGCTGGACATAACCAATGGGCCTCACAGTGAAAGGTTTCTGGTACTAGCATGGCCATGGCCAGTGATAGACAACAACTACTTGTAGTGGTTGTCAGGTGGACAGGCCACCGCCCCAGAGGCCAGGAGGCCCACATCCCTCCCACCAGGAGGTTCTGGGGCTGCCTCTCCCAGGGCCATCTGCACAAAGCAACACCTTCCCCTCAGGCTAGTGCTTACAGTTCCTTCAGTTACGTCAACCATCCAAGCTCATGACACTTTTTGTCCTAATCCCTTAAATAAATCAGCTAAGCTGATAATGGTTTACACAGAGAAAGAGAACAAGATGGAGTCAAAGCAGATAACACCAGGAAAGTCATAGGGAGGATGAGAGGACTTCACAGCAACACCTCAGGCCAGGCCAGGCCTTGTCTCTTACGTTCGAAAGGGTCCTGGAGCAGTGGGTGCAGGAGGGCTCGGGGAGTGCCGTGATACAGCCTCAACCTGCAAAGCAAGACCACAGAGCGCGTGTCAACCCTCCGCATCCTGCATTTAGCCAAGAAACATCAGTGATGCTTCTCACTCCACACCTACTAGAGCTGTGTCAACACCATACAATCACATCCTCTGCAGGAGAGACAGGTGAGCAAAGCAGCAGCCCCCCATGCCCCCGGGCCACATGCTTCCAACACACAGACAGTACTCCTCCCGACACACGCAAGACCCAGGCACCTAGAAAAAGTACACCAGGGAAATTTCTAATATCTGAAATGTCCCAAGAAAGACAGCATTTGAGGAATCTTCATGGTTGTGTATCTAGAGCACTGTTCTCAACCAGGGATGATACCATCTCCAAGAGGATATCTGGTAATGTCCAGAGATATTTTTGATTGTCATGGCTAGGGGTGGGTGCAGCGGGGAGAGGGCTTTGGCATCTGGTAGGTAAGGCCTGGGATGCTCTCAGACACCCCACAGGGCACGAGGACGGCCCCCACAGCAAAGACTTGTCCTGGCCCCCATGTCAGCATGCCAAGGCTGAGGAACCCTGTCCAAAGTGACAGTGTAAACTTCAGCACTGGCTGACATGGGGACACACTGTCTTCTCCGTCCTGCTATATAGCCAGCTCCTAAACAGAGCCCGGCACAATGTGTCTGCTGAACAGATGCCCACTGCTTACTGGGTGCCTGTTGGTGAAGAACATATTATTTAGCACCCACACAACCTTATGACATGTGTAGCGTTCTCTCTCATGCCCCGATGAGTGAAATCAGTCAAGAGTTTGGGTCACTGGCCTAAAACCCTACAGGAATAAGTGAGAGCTCACTTCATCCTACATCAGTTCCTACATCAGCCTGAAGAACACTTCCTTGGCTCACTGAGAAATGGCAAACAGTTACCACACAGCAGAAAAGCTCCCAGACAACACACGGTTAGGAAGAAACCACAACACAAGCTGACAATTGCAAAGTTTTCTGTTACAGCCAATGAGGGAGCATGAAATCTCCACAAAATGATGCTGGAAAACTCCAAGGATGAAGAAGACGAGGCAGGTACCGCTTGTCCTGGGAGGCAGAGGTAGGAGATTCCAGTTTGTTGCCAAAGATCCGAAGAATTCCAAAGCCACATGACAGAGCCTGGAGAGAGCCATCCTGCTTCCGGCCTTCGGTGACCACCTCAACCACAGCCACCACGTTAGGGTGGTTCAAGGACGTGTGAAAGTACAAGGGCTGCAAAACAGAAACCACAACTTCGGTGACAGACTGACCATCCACCAGCTGCAGAGAGCATACAGAAAAGGTACAGGCGCCCTCGCTCTGCCCTCCTATGAATGTGTGTGCCCGTGTGGAACACCGCGTCCCTCCCAGGGCACCGCAGGAGAGAACAGGCATGGTAAACTTGCTCCCTCGGAGTCAAGAAACATTCCAGAGCACCCAACACCCAAGAGAGCAGACTATTTGCTTCGCTCCTGGAGCTTCTGACCCACAGGAAATGACAGATGGCAGGCCCTCCACACACCACCTGTCGCACACACCACCCCATTGCCCGACAAGGACCCAGTCACTGCAAACACACACACCTGCTGAGCTACTTCACAGAGTTCTCACCACGTAAAACTTCAAAACAACTCGCCAATATTGGATCTAACCCGTTTTGTGGGTAACCATTATGAAGTTCCACCTAAACTAGTTTTGTTTAAACTAAGCAGGATCCCTAGATTTTAGGAGATGCTTTGTAATTATACCCAGTTCAGAGCCCGACTAACATCTTTTTATGACAAAAAGCGCCTAACATCATTTTCTTACAAGATTTTTTTCTTTTTGAATCTAAGCCAAGTAGATAGTATTCAAGTCTCTCTTAAAAGGTTTTCCACCTGTAACGTTCCCTCGGATGCAAATGGACCCCCAGCTGGGGCGGTGGAAGGGGTCAGATCCACCTGCGTCCAGCCTCCCTGCGATGTGCACTCCTGCTCAGGAGAGACAGTGCCTCTGCTCAGCGGTCGCTTCCTTCAACTTCATCATGCCCGGTCTGGCTGCTTTTATTTAAAACTAATAAACGTCGTAGGCACAGAAGATGGGGACAGAGGCGCTGCTGGGGTTTGCAGAACAAATCTAGATGGAGGCACTGAGCTGTGGCTCTGGACACGGAAGGTCCCCAGAATCGCATCTGCACTGGGGGAGCATGGGTGTGGCACCCGCCCCCAACACAAAGACCACCCCCCTCCAAGCAGGTAGCGGTAAGGCCGGGCTGCTGCGATGTGATTTAAACGTGGACTAATCCCCCATTAACGAGTCATTACCGTGGTGTCACCAGGAAAACGTTTACTGTAATCACAGACTGTCAGCCCAGGATAACAGAGAGACACATTAAAACATCAGCCATGAGATATAAATCGTTATTCTATTATCTTTTATTGCAAAATGATGAAATAATGACCACTTACAGCTGACAGGTGGTTGGACCAAAAGAGAATTATGTTTCTGTTTCTAAGACTCAAGAACTGTTTTGGAGAGCCCCACTGCAGAGTTGGGTTTGTCACTGTCTCACCTCTTATATTTATACCTGTGCACATCCGTGTTAGGAACACTACCCACTTTTCCTTTGGCAGTGAAACAAATACCTTAAACCGTGATGCAAAGCCACAGTCATCTCCTACCCAGAGGTCACCTTGAAATTGCTCTGCCTGGAGGCCCTGGGACCAGCTGCTTCCACACGTCCCAGGTTCAAATTTATGGCTGCTCCCTCTCCTTTCCGTTTACCCCAAAAACAACTGCTCTGAGACCAAAACAACAGGAGCAGAGCCCTGCTGTTGTCCATCTGCAAAGACCCCATCTTCAAGTGGGAGGGTCAGTGGTGGAAGTGCCACTTCCTGAACACGACCCGAGGTGTGAGGGGTGTTGCCCTGGCACTACTGGCCATGAAGGGCACATGGTCTCTTCCAAATATAATTTATGGACCCTTTGGTGTGGGAACAGCATCGTGCTAAAGAATTTCTAAGGAGCCTGAAAACACGATCCCACCCTCAAGTTCAGAGTTCAAATGTAAAGGCTAGATTAGGCAGGTAGAAATGGCAAATTCTGCTCAGGACCGACCAGAATCACGTGGAAGTAAAAGCCTCCCACGGGTGAGAGCACAGGGCAGCTCCACAGCTTGTTAGGAAAACCCAACAGGCCCTATAGTCACCTATGCTAAGCCCCAGTCAGCAAACCAAGGGACACAGACCCAACTGCAGTTCCCACTCTCCCGGGCTTGGAGCTCTGAGTGGGTGGATCTGGAATTCCCTGGTCAGCACCAGTGAGGTGATCTCCTGGTAGACCCTCTGCACCCCCGCACACACAGGAAGGTACCTTGCCTGAAAAAGTTTCTCTTTGCTAGAAACTTCTTCCTTCCCCATTGTATCTATAAAAGCCTTTCACTTTGTACAGCTTCCTATAGATCCTTTCTGGAGGCTAAATGGGATGCTGCCCAAATTATGAGTCGTGCATAAAGCCAATTAGATCTTCAAATTTACTCAGTTGATTTTTGGTGTTGTGGGTTCATTTAGATTTTATTTATTTGAGATAAGATCGAGGGAGCAGGAGGAGGGGTGGGGGTGTGGAGGGAAAAGGAAAAGCAGGCTCCCCGCTGGACAGGGAGCCCAACTCAGGGCTGACATGGAGCTTGATCCCATGACCCTTAAATCACAACCTGATCCGAAAGCAAATGCTTAACCCACTGACCCATGCAGATGCCCCTGATTTTTGGTTTTTGTCTTTTTTTTTAAGATTTTATTTATTCATGAGAGACACAGAGAGAGGGAGAGACAGAGACACAGGCAGAGGGAGAAGCAGGCTCTATGCAAGGAGCCTGACGTGGGACTTGATCCTGGGACTCCAGGATCACACCCTGAACCAAAGGCAGGCACTAAACCACTTAGCCACCCAGGGATCTCCATGATTTTTGGTTTTTAACAAGCTTTAATCCCCTGGTCACCTTGAGGGGACCGTCCCCAGGAGGGTAAAGTTGGGCCAGTCCAGCTCACCTGGTACCTAGGCATATTCCCACCTTACAGCCCAGGAACAAGCTACACTACAAATCCTGCCAGCATTCAGCTGAGCAAAAACTGCAAATAAGCCCTTCAGTCTAAGGACATTTAATTAACAACATGCAGCAAGCTTTGAGAGGAAAACCCTATGCATCAACTGAAATTGCATGATTAAAAGTTTGAGTCAAGCCCATCAAATTACCTGCAAGAGAAGGCCTCTCCAGACAGAAGAGGGGACCCTCGTTCACCCCAGTCACATCCCACTCATCTACATCTGACAGGTTTCCTCCCTGACAGGATAAACAGATTAATAAATCATGGAAATGCTCCTGTCTTAATGCCTTGATCTTCAAAAACATGGACACCATTTTGCCTCGGGGCCAGGTCCCCATTTCTCACCCACATGACAGAACTGAAATTGGGCCTCTGATGATGTGCCTCTGTGGAGAGACTGCAGCCAATGTGTCCCCAACGGCATTGCCACTCGACCTGCCCCCTTCAGTCCCCGAGCAGAAAGCTGATGGCACGGCCAGGGAAGAGCAGAGCAGAGATTCTAACAGTGCCTTCCAAACAATTTTTTTAAATAAACCTTTAATAGAATATCTTCAGGAAGGCAGAAAGATAACACTTCCTGCAGCTCCTACCTGCTAGCTCAGCCTCCCACCTGAGGGCTTGGGTGGTTCCTGTACACTTCCCACCTCAAGACTGAATGCTCCAGGCCTGGGGAACTCTGCTACATGAAACTCTGCTGAGAGATGCAAAGTCTCTAGTTCCAGAGTCAGAAGCTTCAGTCCACTGTTACCCACAGGAAACAACACGATAGATCCAGCCCCACTAGGAGACTCGTCCAGCCCCCCATGTCAGCGTGCCAAGGCTAAGGAGCCTGTCCAGAGTGACAGTGTAAACTTCAGCCCTGGCTGACATGGGGACACACTGTCTTCTCCAACCTGCTACAGCCAGCTCCTGAACAGAGCCTGGCATGATGCATCTGCTGAACAGATGCCCACTGCTTACTGGGTGTCTGTTGGTGAAGAACATATTATTTAGCACCCACGTAAACCTTATGACATGCGTAGTGTTCTCTCTCATGCCCAGATGAGTGAAATCAGAGTCAAGAGTTTGGGTCACTGGCCTAAAACCCCACAGGAATAAGTGAGAGCTCACTTCCATCCTACATCAACCCCTATATCCAAGGCCAGAGCCAATCCCACTCCAACCTAAAGGACACTTCCTTGGCTTACTCAGAAGAGTAAGCAAACGCAAATAACCCACAGTATATATTATTATGAATAGACAACACAAGCTGACAAATTTAAAGCTTTCTATCATCCCCCATGGTAGTTAAATCTCCGTACGACTAAGGCCCAGTGCTAGAAACATCCAGGAAAGTGATCATTCCTCCATATCTGGCTCGGCGTCCTGGGGGTACTTTCCGTAGAGCTGGAGAGGAAGGGGCCACGGTGAAGGACACTGCCCTAGGGCTCCTGCCATGGTCACATATGCTTGGGAGCTGCATAGAGGACACATGAGAGGCTGGCTATTGAGGGAGAACCAGCACGTGTTCAAGAAGTAAGGGATTAATCAAGTCACTTGGAAGAGCTTCCAGGACTTTCCTTGGGATTACATGGATATTCCTTAACAGCATCCACTTTTAAAGAGGGAATTACATGGTTCTCATTACTCTAACAAATAAGAACATTTGAGAATTGTTTCTCATGGTGTCACTTAAGGGAAGCAGAAGCCACCCAATTAGCTGTACCTTGAGCTCAAACACCTGGGTTACCTACTCCTCTAACAACACCCGGGGCCAAGGCAAGCTCTGGGTAGGTGCAAGCCTGGTCTGTGTGGCGGTGGTCAGTGGAGACCCCTAGGACTCCTGCCCAGTCACTCCCATAACATAAGAGGAGGAAGAAAAATGAGACTGTCACAGGAAGCCCGTGTGCGGTTAGTTAAGGGGAAAATTTAAAGGAGAATTATGTCCATCTCAGAAACTGCACGGTACTTTGGCTTCCCAGATTATTTTTTAAAAGATACTTTCTGAGAGGCTGAACAAATTATTAACCATCTCAGCAGAAGTGAAAGGCAATTCCTCTGCACGAGAATGGTCTGGAAGGACGGCCCAGAACTGCGGGCTGGGAGCTGAGAGGCTCCAGCAGGCAGCACCTAGGAGGCCGAGCCTGAGAGGGGAGGAATTCATCATTCACGGAAACATCAGCTCAAGTTCAAGGCAAGGTCTTTCTGCAGGACAGTGTTTGCCAAGTAATAAAATCAGGCCCACATATGACACCTAACGACTCAGTAAAAACCCTGAGCACAGGAGCTGGGTTCATTAATCTACATTTGACTGGACAGCCATGGTGATTCCAAAGATGCAGCCTGCCCACCTCCAGTCAGATCTCCCCACGCCACTGCTGGCCAGTAAGACCAGAAAACACAACCAATAAAATCAGAGAGAGACCTTCACCAAATTTCAGAATCCCCCTGAAAAGGGGCACCTGGTATTCACTTCCACGGGTATGCGGGCAGAGCGCACAGACCCTCCTGTGCATCAGTGCCCCGTGTGCGTGGAAGTACGGATGTGCACATAAGCTTGCGTGCATGCGCCACACAGGGGTTTTGCTTTCCTTAACTCAACTCAAGAAGAACCTATTTCCCTGTGTGCTGAGCACCAAGGAAAGGAGAGTAGTGCTGGGCTCGGTGAGGACGCAGCTGAAGGGCGCGGCCGACCGGAGCTCATTCCTGGGCCGCCACTGGCCTCTGCTGCTCGCCTTGGGCATAGCAGCTGGACGGCAGGGCTCCCTGAGCAGGTCCGGGCTCTGGCCTCACCTCCCAGCCGAAGACACTAGGGCCAGCCCCCGGCCCTAATGCACACTCCACTTCAGCAACTCCAAGACTGAAGGGTGCAGAATTTTCCAGAAACATTAAACCCTGAAGTCCTCACTAACCCAGAATCCCCTATCACCCTGCCCAGCTCAGCAGAAGACAAAATGTGAGGGCAGCCGAGGCAAAGCAGGGTGGCACTTGGCACCCTGGACCTGGGACTTGGCCGTGAGGGCTCAGGACTGGGAGACACCTGAAGTGTTGTGGTCCCACGAGTGGCACGGCAGCCAAGGTCTCTGGGGGTAGCAATGCTAACCCTAGACAAGTCCAGGAGGAGCAGGTCTGCTCTGAGGGCTGTTTTCTACCGTGACTGCAGTTCTAGAGGGTCACCATAGCCAAGCCACCCTGGGCAGAGGACATGACCCTATGACAGGGACGTCCCACCACTCACCATGGGCCAGGGAAGGGTGGGCTGAGGGGAGGATGTAGAAGAGGAACTCATTCCAAAACTACAACCGCAAAGCACTCAGTACTGATTTCAGTGCACGCCTCCCTCCCTCTACCCACAAGACTCTTCCAAACGGAAAGCCCAGGAGCAGACACTGGTCAGGGGAGGCTGCAGAGCAGGTGCGCTGCCCCAGGCACTCCCAGCCCCCTAATGTGCTGGGTTACTCTTCAAGGAAGGACATGGAACACCAGCCTCTGGAGGAGAGGGGTGGGAATGGAATCACATAAATGTGCTGTGAGCCAACGCTCAGCCCACAGTTAACTCCCTGGTAGGGGACAGCCATGTCACCATGGCCTTCATCATTCACTTGGTAACTGTCACAACACCAGGCTTCCCAGGGCCAGACTGTACCCACGACAAAGAGAAATTTGAACAGCCATGCCCTTGAGGGCCACCCTCAAAGGCAGCAGAGGCTGAGCTGAAGCCAGGTGATCAGCCACACCGGGGCCATGCTGCTCCTGGTGAACCCTGACCTGCTGGATCAGAGGCGTGAAGGCCACTCATCACCTGTGCTGATGAAACCCTGTAGGGAGTCACCGACAGGCCCACAGGTGACTCACACTCGGCACGGCAGGCCAGAGGCCTTTCAGCAGCACAACTTCTGTCCCCAGGACAACATTCCTGACGTCTAAGGGGTAGGAGCACCCTCCACTACCCTGTGATGGGAGGGCTCCCATCAGAATCAATCCAAGCCCCAACCACAATCCAACCATAATCTGGACTCTGGGTGGCAGCCAAATGCTGAGAGCAGCACATGCTCAGCTTACTTTGTTTCACGTCTGGGCCGGGTCAGTCCCCAGCAGCAAAGGGCTACCTTCGGCTCTGGTTACAGGCAGTGACACCTCCAAGAATGGCTATGGTCACAGCCACCTCCATTACTCACAGCACTACCTGCCCCTCGAGCCCACTCTGCCCATGAGAAAGATCACATCAACGGGGCCTCAGCCCTTTCCATACCTGTGACCATCACCCACATCAATCAAGCAGACCAACTGTGTTGGGAAGTGTGCCCCAGCGCTGGGCTCTGCCCCTGGTGTTTGCAGCCTGTGAGCGTGCAAGCCCTGCTCCACTCACAGTGCCTGTGCTCACAGACATCCAAAGGACTAGTCCCTCTTGCTGCAGGTCTGGCTTCAATGCTCGCTGCCAGGGAGGACCCTCCTTCTTTGCCCTCCCACGTCAGGTCTCCCCGTTCACCCCCAGGGACAGTTCTGGTCTCCTTCAGAGGCTCACCACAATTTGCAATGACCCTGTCACCTGCCTTTGTGTATCACCCCTGCTATACACCATGAGTGCCACGGCCATGCCACCCACCATCACCACTAGACGCTCAGTCCAAGGGCTGAGTAGAGGCTCGTATTGGGTGCCGCCAAACAAAGACAAACCATCTAGCTGCAGCCAGACACAACCATGCGGGCAAGACCATGTCACCAAGCAATGCCAATGCAGCCACTCAGGATGGAAACAGAAGGCATGGGTTCGAGTCCAGGCTCTGCCACCTGCTACCTGGGCAAGCCACCCTCCTTCTAAGCTGCAAGTGCTCATCTTTAAAAACAAAGAAAAAAGCCACAATGAAAGAAGGCAGACAAGGAGAGTGAGGGAAAACAGGAGAATCAGATGAGATCAATAATTTCCTAACTTTGTTCCAAGAACCCCAAGGGTCCTTGAAGGCGAGAAGACCTCCAGGAGCCCCCTGTCCTACCGCTTCGACCAGAGCCATGTGCTCTCATCTGTTCAGGATGTTTGGCCTCCACACAGATTTTGTTTAGAAATGAAGTGCCCCAGTGTTAAAACAAGCTTTGCAATGACCCATCTGCTGCTCAGTGGCATTTCTCGGGTCTGAGATGCACTGGTCGTGTCCCCAGGTCATAAGCCCCACACACCTGCTCTTGGCCACACAGCTGCCCTGCCTGCCACCATGGCCCACCTCATCAAAGATGATCCTAGACGGCTGCCTGGAAAGCTGCTCAGCCGGCCTCACCGCGGTCTTCCATGTCCTCCCGAAAAAGTGTCGGTAGGTGACATCAAAGAGAGACACACGCAGATGGCAGCCCACCTCCGAAAGCACCTCCAGCACTCCCTAGGAGACAGAAGGGTACAGGTCCTGAAGGGTTCTTGACATCCTGAGCCATCCCATGTGTGCTGACTGACCAGCTTGGTAGAATTGGATCACTTAGCATCTTTTAGGTGTCAATATCCTTGGGGGGAACTTTTCTCTCCCATGGCCAGCGGTCTTCAGGTTATGCATGAAAGTGCTTGGCCCTCCCGGCTACTTAGAGCACTGAAGCCCCGAGGCACAGACACGGGCATATATGCCCCTCCTGGGGCCAGCTAATTCCTATACAGAGTAAATGACTTGCCCTCCAGAACATCTAGGATGAGCAAACCAACCAATCCAGAGTTCACACTCCCACCTGGCCCTCCATCTGGCTCTTAGACTCGGGGAGACCACTGAGATTACTCACACCAGCCATCCTAAGCCTGGTCATCTGCTCAGCCTGCCTTGCACATTCCTCCCCACAGAAACAACAATGAAGGCTTTCAGCCACAGTCTCTCCAGCTGCTCTGCCTCCCGATCGACCCCATGCCACCCCGCGTGGCCCTATGTGGCCTGGTACACCCCCACCTCTTGGGAATGGCAATAAACGGTCTTCTCTAGGTTGCTCTCACTGGGCCTGAACAAACAAAATCCCACACCTGCCTGTGTCCCTACAGCAGCTGTGAGAGGTAGAGGGAGAAGCCAATGTGCCATGGAACTCAGCAGGGGTGCCTCACAAAGCACATGGGTGTCAAATCCCCGCACTGCATGCTTACATAGCTCTCAACTATTTTATCCATTACACCTCCCTCCAGCTACCACATGGAGGTGACTGGGTGACACCAGTGATGGGCCAGATGTGGGGAGGTGAGGAACAACAGCTGGAAGGACGGGGTGGCCAGCTGCCTCCAGGTGCCCAGGCCTCACCTGGGCCTAGTGCTGCAAGTCCTACATCCCTAGCGAAGGATGATGGCATGTTTTCTGCCCCGGGCTGCTGGGAATGAGGCAGTGTTGGGTACAGAGGTGTCAGACAGCTGACAGGTCTGGAAGAGGCATCTGAGCCCCGTTTCAATCACAGAGGTATGGGGGCCCCTTGGGACTTTGCAGACCTTTCTCAGACCTCTCTCGACACACGGGCTGCCTCTCTACCCATATGTTTTCTCAGGAACCTCCCCAGCTCACTCCCATGCCTTCCCTGAGCACTGCCATCTAGACACCTGCCCATCCTCTGACCCTGGTTTTTTTTTTTTTTTTTTTTTAAGATTTTATTTATTTATTATTTTTTTTTAAGATTGTATTTATTTTTTAAAAGATTTTATTTATTCATAGACACACAGAGGCAGAGACACAGGCAGAGGGGGAAGCAGGCTCCCCTACAAGAGCCTGATGCGGGACTTGATCCCAGAATGACAATCTGAGTCGAAGGCAGATCCTCAACCACTGAGCCACCTGGTTAAACTGTGGTTTCTGGGGCCAATTTCTTTCAGGGATGTTTGCTATCATCTAAAGTTGTCAATTCTCAAAGTGACTAAACTCGTACAAACATTGTAGGACTAAACTTTTTCATGTGTTTCCTACTTGGTCTTTTTTTTTTTTTTTTTTTTGACTTGGTTTTCCTTTAAATGCTATCTTTTCACTGATTTTGTACGTACAGCTGACCCTTGAAGAACACAGGTTTGAATTGCACAGGTCCACTTCTATGTGGTTTCATTCTGTTTTGATGATGTTTTGAGGATGATGGTACAGAACCGTAGATGTGTTTTCTCTTCCTTACACCTTAACAGGATTTTCTTTCCTATAGCTGACTTTATTATAAGAACATAGGATATGATACATACAGCATAAAAAAATACATATTAGTCAACTGTTTACATTCCCAGGAAGGATTCTGGAATAATAGTAGGCTATTATTTGTTAAGTTTTGGGGGAGTCAAAAGTTATGTGTGGATTTTTGACTGCGTTGCGGGGTCAGTGCCCCTAACCTCACATTGTTCAAGAGTCAACAATAAAACTTGTAAAATTTAGGGTTCCTGTGTTAAATCCCATCTGATTGTGAGGTACTATCCTTTACGTATATCACTAGATCTGATGTCCTCATAGTTTAAGAACTTTTGTGTTCATATTCATGAGGGATGTCTGTACTTTCTTGTGATATCCTTGCCCAAACTGGTTATCAGTTATGGCAGCCTCAAAATAACAGCTGGGAAGCATTCTCTCCTCTGTTTTCTGAATGAGTTTATCAAAAATTCAAATTAATTAATCTTCCTCTTATACTTTATAAAATCCAACAATGAAGTCATCAAAGTCTGGAGTTTCTTTGTAGGAAGCTGTTTAATTATGAATTCATTTATTTAACAAATATAGGACTTTTTATATTTTCTATTTCTTTTAGTGTCACTTTTGGCAAGTCGAGCTTTTCAAGAAATGTGTCTATCTCAACTAAGTTATCAAATTTGTTGGCACACAAGTTATTCATATCCCTCGACTTTTTAACATCTGTAGGATATATAGCAATGCTCCTTCTTTCCTTCCTAATATTGGCAATCTGTGTGTTTTCTTGCTCTTTTTTCATGATCAGTCTTGTAGGAGTTTATCAATCTTATTCATCTTTTCAAAGAACCAACTTCTGGCTTTGCTGATTTTCTCTATTATTTGCCCTTTCTTTACTGATTTCTGCTAAATGAGCAGAAATCTACCATTTTCTTCTTCTATTCTCTTTGGGTTTAACTTGTTCTTCTCATGTGATGCTTAAAGAGGACATAGAGGTCATCGAATTTATAACTTTCTTCTCCTCTTACATAGTCATATAAAGATGTAAATTTCCCTACAAGTACTAAACTACTCACACCCCATAAATTTTGGTCTGTTCTTCCATTACTCAGTTCAAATTATTTTCTAATTTCCCTATGAATCCTTCTTTGACCCAAGGATTAGTTGTTAGTATGCTGTTTAATTTCCTCCTGTTTGAGGATTTTCTAGGTATCTTCTTGTTCATTTCTAATTTAACATCATACAAGTCAGTGAACATATATATACTCTTTATAAATTCCAATCCTTTTAAATCCATTGAGACTTATTTTCATGGCCCAGCATATGGTCAATCTTGGTGAATGTCCCACATGCACTTGAGAAAAACGCGTATTCTATTTGTTGGTTATAGTGTTTTAGAAATGACAGTCAGGTCAGAGTGGTGGATGGTGTTTCAATCTTCCAAATCCTTATGAGTGTTCTGGTTCATTTGTTCTATCAATTATTGAGAGAGGAGGGCTAAAAGTCTCCAATTGTGATGGTGAATATGAATGGAGCTCCCTTTAGTCCTACACAATTTTGATTCACGTGTTTGGAAGCTGTGTCGCTGGGTGCTGCGCACAAAGGCGCAATCACAGCTTGCCCAACCATTATGCCAAACTATTGCCAAACTATTGTGCTTTGAAAGGCCAGTATAGGGGCACCTGGGTGGCTCAATTGGTTAAGTGTCTGCCATCAGCTTAGGTCATGATCTCAGTGTCCTGGGATCAAGAGCCGCATTGGACTCCCTGCTCAGTGGGGACTCGGCTTCTCCTTCTTCCTCTACCCCTCCCCCCTCCACTCACACTTGCTCTCTCTCAGATAAATAAATAAATAAAATCTCTTAAAAAAAAAAAAAAAAAGCCAGTATAGGAGGCTGGCCCTTGGATGGAGGCTGGGCACTTAGCATTCAGGAGGGTTCCCATCACCATACTGACAACGGCACCCTGTGCCTAAACTGTATACAGTGGTTTACGCTAAACACCTCCTTTCTTGCTGGGAGTGTGGAATCTGGAAACATGCTAGGCAGAGGATACCCGCCTGACCAGTCCTCAAACACTGTGGCCACTGAGTGTCTAACGAGCTTCCTTGCTGGGAACATTTCATACGTGTTGTCATGACTCGTTACCGAGGGAACTGAATGTGTCCTGTGAGGACCCTTGAAGCACATGCCTAGCCCCCCCACACTTTCCCCCATATGCCTTTCCTATTGCTGATCTTACTCTATATCCTTTCACTGCAGTAAACCTTTTCTATGAGGCTGATTATATGCTGACACATGTGAAGTCTTCCCAAGGAATCACTGAGTCTGGGGGGTGGTCTCACAGGTCTCAACAGAGGTACATGCACATTTAGAACTGTCCTATCTTCCTGACTGCATCATTATGAAATGCCCCTTCATCTCTGGTAGTACTCCTCACCTTGAAACTGACTGTCTGACATCACAGCACAAAGGCTTCTTACAAGGTCTACATGGCCTGTATTTTCTCCATCCTTTAACTTTCATAGGTACAGTTCATTTCTTTCTGCTTAAAGTGTGTTTTTTTATAAGCAACCTATAAATGGTCTTAACAATAATTTGAAACACGTAACTCTGAGTCAGGAACTCCATTTGGAGGAAGTATTCCACAGACATATATGTACATATGTGTAAATGAAGTTAATCACTGTAGCTGTGTCTGTATTGCAAATGACTGAGAAAAAATCTACATGTTCATCAATAAAGGTCTGGATAAATACAGGCAGGTTCATCCAGAGAAATACTATGTTGTCTTAAGAGAGATTGTTCATGTCATTACATGAACAATCTATAGGACATATTACTAAGAATATTTTTTAAGCAAAATAATACAGGTATATTTACCTGCTGTGTTTGCTTAGAGTTTCCAGAAAGTTACACAAAAAAGCAGGTCACACTAGCTGAGTCTAGGGTGGGACACTGCTGCCTTAGGGATTCTGTGTAATTATACACTCTCCTCACGTACCCTAGTGAATTCTGAACACTGATAATTACCTTTTCAAAAGTAAATAAATACAAATAAACAAAATAAAATAGGAAAATAAATAAAATTTCCTTCCTAAAATTCCTAAGAGAGAGGACAGCACTGTCCACTACTCTGTGAGCTCCTATTAGGTGGAAGTCACTGGCGCTGGGTGACCAGGCAGGAGCCCAGCTGGCCACCTGGATTGGGGCACCCCACGCACCCGGCTGCAGTCCCCTCAGGCTGTTTCCCGCTCTGTGAAATCCAGTAGCGACGGACCCCACTTCAGAGGGCTGCTGCAAGGAGCAGGCCAACTGGAACAGGAAAGTGTTGGGGTACTAGTAAGGCTGGAAGAGCAGCAGCCACCATGGGGCAAGCACAGTGGCCACACACAGCAGTCGCTGGATTAGAGGGCTTACAAGCGAATGCTATAGGGTGTGAGTGATATCAAAGAAGTGAGCTCTTACAGATCCAGGCCCCCAACAACTAAATACATGGAGAATCACTTGTCTATCTGCAGAGGAGAACATAGCCTTGCCAAGCCAAACCCTATGAAAGTCACATGTTCACACTGGCAGGTCTGGATCCTTCTCATGCGTCCCACTGGGTGTCCCACTGGGTCTCACTAGAACCATCCAATTACATGGGTGCTCTGTGGGCAGCGCAGAAGTACCAGCTTCTCTAGCAGTTTTCCTGCCCCTGAAGGACACAGATGAAGCCAGAGCCACAGAGCAAGGGCCTGAGTGTGCAGGACGCTATGGCACATCCAGGCACACAGCTTCAGCCAGAGCTCTGCCCTTGTGGTTCTAACTGCCAGGCTGCAAGCAGGCTGCTTGAGTCGTGCATGAGCCCACCTCCTGCAAACCACCCAGCTCAGAAATAATGCAGGAAATCATATTACCTGGATTTTAAAATGGCCTCACTGTGGGCAGAAAGAAACCTTCACCCAGTGTCAAAAGTGCTGACCGAGTTGCTGAATCACGCATGTGTTCTCTTTGCTGATGAGCCACTTTGCCTCCAAATAATGCCAAGGCCCAAGGTAATGGGTATGGTGGTAAGACTCAAATAAATAAGTGAAAATCAATACCCTCTCAGCTGAGAGCAGGAGCAACATATATAGGAAAATAAATAGCAAATTTCTATACCTGCTTAATTAGTGGCCCGTCAAGCCACTTCAGGACACACTGAAATGCTGTTGATTCCTTTAAAAGCTGGCGTGCTCTCTGTGGGTGGGGAGGGACCAGCACGTTTTGGTCAAAAATCCTGAGCCAGTCATTCATTCTGCCAGTCCCGAGGGTCACTTCGGCCTCTAGGAGTACCTGCACAATTTGTGTTCAAATAAATAAAGGAGTTACGAAGGCCATAGTGCACAGAGCAATTCTGAAAGTTTCCTACCTCCCCTTGCATCCCAGAGGAACCACCATCCCCAAAACCCACACTTTGCAATTCCTCCCCTGCATCCCCAGTGCAGCACACTGGTATCTGTGCCACCTTCCCCTGGTAAACACACCCATCTTGCTCCAGATCATCTCTCTACCCCTGCTTTCAGGAGCCAACTACAGCATGACCATGCTGGCCTCAGTGACTAGTGCAGAAATAGGTATATGCAGGGCTGCTTTGTACAGCTGCAGAGGTTGAGCACTACATGACAGTGCCAGGCCTTGGGGACTGGGGCTATCTTGGAAGGGACTAGGAAGCATGACCCAATCAGAGCCAAGGAGATGCAAATCTCACAGTTTCTGCTGGCTCTGCTGAGGGAAGGGAATACTCTTCTGCAGCCCTCGAAAGAGAGGTCATCAGTATGAAGCTGTCCGGAACCACCGTGGGAGCAGCTTCCTTGAGACACACATGAAAAAAGCAAGCAGAGCAAAAGCACAAGCAAGGGTCAGTGGATCTAGGTGTCACAGTTAGAGCCCTGGCCTGAGGAGACCCTAAAGCACCCCAGGACTGCTCAGCTACATTAATACAGTCTCTCGTTGCCAAAGCTGGTTTGGAACAGATTTTGAGTGTTATGGGCTTTTTGGTGACCTGGCTCACTGAGGACATCATCCACCTTCCCACCAGATAGAGATCTGTACCTTCTCTAGCCTCTTTTCGGCTGACATACAATCTTAAGATCTTGGCTTTGATAGGAGGCTGAATTCTGCACACTAAAATGACAAGCAAGATAAGGCAGCAGATTTGGTCTCCTAAAACAGAGGTACTTTAAATGGGTTCCCCAGACTCTGCGGTTCCCCGGAGTTGTCAAAAGCTCAATGTCAAAGCTATTTTCATAATATTCAGATGTTATTTGCCTTTTTCACCGTGTCGATGTTTGGGCTGATGAAGCAAAGGGAAGAGTGGGCACACTGGCCTCAGTGCACCGAGGCAAACCTCTGGCCGTCGTGCATTCTTCACCACTCACAGCAAGGGCAGAGTCCCCAGTGAAGCTGCAAAAACTATGAATTTTATTACATCTTGATCCTTGAGACTGGCATTTTTAATACTCTGTGATGAGAAGGGAAAGACAGGGTAGCCCTGGTGGCGCAGTGGTTTAGCGCCGCCTGCAGCCCAGGGCGTGATCCTGGAGCCCCGGGATCAAGTCCCACGTCGGGCTCTCTGCATGGAGCCTGCTTCTCCCTCTGCCTGTGTCTCTGCCTCTCTCTCTAGCTGTGTCTCTATGAATAAATAAACTTATAAAAAAAAAAAAAAGAAAGAAAAGAAAAAAAGAGAAGGGAAAGACACAGCAAGCATTGCTGCTGCAAAATGAAGGGTACTGGTCATCTCAGGGTGAGGCTGCTGTGAGCCTCTGTGGCACACTCAGGACCCACTGCTCCTGTTGTCTGGTGATGCTATCTTTTTTTTTTTTTTTTTTAAGATTTTATTTGAGAAAGAGAGAGAGAGAGAGAGCATGAGCAAGGGAAGGGGCAGAGAAAGAAGCAGACGCCCCACAGAGCAGGGAGTCCGATTCAGGACTCAATCCCAGGACCCTGGAATCATGACCTGAACCAAAGGCAGACACTTGACTGAGCCACCCAGGTGCCCCTGGCAATACCATCTTTACTAAAAGAGTAGCTGAGAGACAGACTGAGCTTACTCAAACTCGGGCACTTTGCAGTCTCTCAAACGTGAACTAAATGAGTCTGTCACTTTCAAGGAAAACTGGTAATAAGAATTGGGCTTTCAGGCAAAAATCAGAATTGGGAAAATCTGTATCCTCCACTGTGATTCTGACAGCTTCCTCCTCCTTAAAGACGTGCTTGACAAGATGGATGGTGACTGTGACAAAAGTGATCTTCTGAAACTACGATTAAATGCACACTATTTGGAAGATCAGCATACCTTAGAAGCAGTGTTCTCCAAGTGAGCAGTGCATCATGATATAAAAAAGCCTGCATGAGTAAAAGATCCATCCACAGTGCAGGACAGGGCAGCCCTGGTGGTGCAGCGGTTTGGCGCCGCCTGCAGCCTGGGGTGTGATCCTGGAGACCCGGAATCGAGTCCCACATCGGGTTCCCTGAGTGGAGCCTGCTTCTCCCTCTCCCTGTGTCTCTGCCTCCCTCTGTGTGTCTATGAATAAATAAATAAAATCTTTAAAAAAAAAAAAAAAGTGCAGGACAGACCAAAGGACTTTAAAGTACCGGAGCACGCAAACTTCACTGGCAGGGTGCCAAACTCCACACTGCAACAAACTTTTAAGAAACTACCACTCGCAGTGGCGCTGGCGTTGCATTTGGATGAAGAATCAAAGGAGAATGCCACAATTACCTGAGACTCTGCTCCCTTCTCCGCATGAGGCTGTTTCTTTCAAATACTTCAACCAAAACAACTTTGCTCAACAGGTTAAAAACAGAAGCCTAAGGGCGCCTGGATGGCTTAGATGAGTATCAGACTCTTGATTTCAGCTTAGGTCACAATCTCAGGGTTGCACTCAGTGGGGAATCTGCTTGAGAGTATCTCCCTCTTCCTCTCCCTCTGCCCCTCCCATTGTGAGTGCTCTCAAATAAATAAATCTTAAAAACAAAAAGAAAGAAGCCTATATGAGACCCAGCTGTCCATTAAGCCAGACATTACAGAAATGTGCAAAAATGCAAAACCACCCCTTTTCCTGCTAATTTTTTTATTCTGGAAAACAGCTGGTTTTCATAAAAAATACATTTTATGCTAACATGTAACAGGTCTATTGTTATCTCTACATGAGCAATAACATTGCTAACATCTCTCAGTTTTCATTTCCAATACAGTTAAAGCTGGTAGACATAATAATTAAAGTAAACAAAAGGTCTCTGGAGTCCTCGGCAATTTTTTAAAGGGTAAAAGGTACGAGACCACAAAGTGTGAGAAAGGCTATTCTAACAGGACCCAAAAGATGAGGGCTTTGTACAGCCAGGCCACCCTCCACCTTTGCAGGCTGTGTGGGGAGCGGAGAGGATCCCCCAGAGCACGGACATGGCTGGCGTGAAAAGCTCTCCCACACCCAGCATGCCCAGGCACAAAGGCCCAGCACCCACACCCCACAGCCCCTGCAGGCAGGCATGCAGTGCAGCATCCAGATCTAGACTGTCACCATGTGAGCAGTGAGGCACACATGCATTGCGTTTTCTGTTCTGAGCAGTTACGTCTGCTCAGTATCCCCTTGTTTTAAGGAATGACCCTACAATCCAGTGTGGGAAGGCTGTCCACAAATCTAGGCAGAGCACTGTAGTGATGGGCTCAAGATGAACACGTGACCCACACTGTGCCAATCATCATCTCCCCCAGGACTCCAGCCGCGGTTCCCTCTGAAGAGGCTGTCTCTGCTGAGAGGGCAGGAGCTGCTGGGCCAGCCTGAATTCCAGGGGCTACCCTGCCACTTCAGGGAGAGCCTGAGGTCAAAGGGTGTCCTGCCCACAGAGCCCAGACCCCTAGGGGGAGAGAGCCTGATGGAAGGCAGCCCCCACTCCCATAGCAGCCGAGGTGTAGCAGCCAAGAAAAGCCCATGGAGGCTTTCCCTGGTGGCTAAATGGCCCCCAAAGAAGTCCCGGTCCTCATCCCCAGGATCTGTGAATATGGGACTTCGCATGGCAAAAGGGACTCTGGGAGTGTGATTAAGTGAAGGGTCTTAAGGAGGGGAATGGATGACAGGAGCCACCTAGATCCACCTGGATGACACAGGTGGGCCTGATGTAGTCACAAGGATCCTCAGAAGAGGGAGGCAGGAGGGTCACAGAACAGGTCGAGTGACCACGAAACAGACAGAGAAGGGAGGGAGGGAGGGGTCACAGGCCAATGACCAGCTAGAAAAGGCAAGGAAGGCTTCTCCCCTGGAGCTTTCATAAGGAACACAGCCCTGCCCACACCTTGATCTGAGCCCAGTGATATTGAATTTGGACCTCTGACCTCCAGACCTGGAAGAGGGTAACTGTGTTGTCTCAAGCTGCCCAGATTGTGGTATCATTACAAAAGCCACAGGCACTCACACAGGTGTCTACCACTAGTAAGCAGCAGAGGCCTGATACCCAGCAGGAGGGCCACATGCCCAGGAGAGCTTCTTGGAGGCCCTGGGGGCCAGTGACTGGGCCCACCTGGCCCCTGTGCTTCCCATGGTTGCAGCACTCGCCACCTGTCCTGTGAGGGTCTGCCTGCTGGCCAATCACTTGCACGAGGGGATCTATTTTGTTGTGTCCTTGGTACCTGGCTCACCATCTGAACTCAACAAATTTTCATAAAATCAAAGTCTCAATAAAATTGACTCCCAAGCATTTTTTAAAGAGAAATTTTTGGGATCCCTGGGTGGCGCAGCGGTTTAGCGCCTGCCTTTGGCCCAGGGCGCGATCCTGGAGATCCGGGATCGAGTCCCACATCGGGCACCTGGTGCATGGAGGCTGCTTCTCCCTCTGCCTATGTCTCTGCCTCTCTCTCTCTCTGTGTGTGTGTGACTATCATAAATAAATTTTTTTAAAAAATTTTTAAAAATTTTAAAGAGAAATTTTTAAAAGAAATGTTTTCTCATTGACTTTCATTAAAAAAAAAAGGGGGGGGTGTTAATTCATACAAAGTGAGTGTCACTACGGATTGAAAGTCCCTGTCAGGAAGTCCCCCTGCCTAGGGAGCACCGTAGCCAAGCATCACCTCTGAAAGGGGCCTCTGTGCAAGGCCCGCACTGTTTCCCCGGCTCCAGGACTGGGTCTCTTTTGCAGGCCCTTCCAGACTTTGCTCATTGGGCCCAGATTCCTGAGCCAGCACCTACCTCCCCACCCCCTGGCTACCACACTTGGCCAGCAGATGCTGAAGGACGCTCCTGTTCTAGTCCACCTAGCAGAGGAAGCATGTCCACAGGACTGCCCCAGGCTGTACCCAGTCCCCATAGGATGCACGCTGGGAAGATAGGCCTCCACTCTGAATGGGACAGTCACCCAACCAAAACAGTGAGCCAGGCAGATGGAGGCGGGTAGCAACAGTCTGAGTGGGCGATAGAGAAGAGGGCACCCGCCACATAGGCTCCTGGGAGTGGGAGACCTAGTGGGCACAGAGCATTTCCCTCCCAACCTCCCAACCCCCACCTAACACTCTGTCCTCTCTGTGGCCACTGTGCCCCCGCTCGGCCCCTGCTCCAATTCCTCCTGGACACCATGCCCCCTAGGATCCTGTCACAGAAAGTCACCACAATTGCTCAGGCTCCCCATTTCTGTTGTCCTGCGAGAATGAGCTCAGCCAGGTCAGGGCTAGATCCTCAGTGAAAATCTTTTGATGACTACGTAAATAATTAAATTATGCTGTGAAGGAGCTAAGACTGCTACAGAGAGAGAGCAGAAGGCCTGTAGGGCTAGATGAACAGGGAGAAAACAGTGAGGCCCCATGCCCAACACAAAGGGCTCTCCAGGGGAGAAACAACATGAGAAAACACACCAGCTCCCACAGAGAGCCTGCTGCGAGCTGGGTGGGCACTCACAGACCCATTCATGTGTATTAGTCCAACAAATGTGCAGATAAGTATCACAGACGAGGACAAGGAGACTAAGGCTAAACAGCCAGGCCAAAGCCACATGGCTGCTCATGACCAGGCTCAAAGCCAGGAGAGGCTCCGGAGCCTACAGCATGACACTGGCTGGAGCACCCAGGCTAAGCCCCACTCTCCTCAGACTTCAGGGAAGTCTCCTGCCCTCCCTGAATCTGCTCCCACCTACAGGATGAGAGGGGACTGTGAGGTCTCCCAGAGGGCTCTGCTCTGCACACCTCTTCTGTTCCACTGTGTGCAATGGTGAACAATGCCAAAGGCCAGGTCTTTAAGAATCTAAAAATCCAGTGGGGAAAAGACAAGGGTTCGAGTGTGAGCAGCACACAGAAGACAAGCATAATTCAGTCTCCTTTTTGGGAGGATGCGGGGCAGAGAGAAGAGGAAATCCCGGCACTGAAGAAGCAAGCTGGGATAAAATCTCAACAACAGTGGAACACCAGAGAAAGAGGGGGGCAGGAGCAGCTGTGCAGGCAGGGGGATGTTTCCTTCCAAGAAGTGAACAAGATCTGGGATGCCTGAGACCGAAAAGCTTTGGGAACTTACCTGGGAGTAAGTGGCAGTCTAATCAAGCACTGCCTAGAGTTTTCTGCCCCCCCCCCCCCCCCCCCCAGCCCAAGCAATCTTCTTTGCACACCTACCAGGTGCCAGGACCTGGAGAAACCATCCTCAACATAGCAGACAAGCTCCCTGCCCTCAGGGAATGGATCTGGTGTGAGGCGGAAAGACAGGAGATAAGTTAGCACACAAGGAAGACATGGTGTGATCTATGAAAACCACAGAGCTGTGGAGCATGCAGTTGACAGGGACGGAGACTGGGTTGGAAGTGGAGCCCATTATCCATCATCACGCGACACAGCAGCCCAAGACAGGGCTGTCTGAGAATGCAGCAGTCTGCTATAGAGGCAGGCCCTGGACATACGTGCACAGGTAGGGCCTCTGAGTGGGATGGAGTACGCAGGAGAGCAAGCACTGGGGCTGCGGGAAGGGCCCAGGTGGCCAGCTCTGAGTGGGTCAGGAAGTCAGGGAGATGGGCAGTGGAGGGAAAGGCAGGAGCGGCTGCAGGGCCAGCAGGGCAGACAGTCCTCCTGCGAGATCCAGGCAGTCTCGCACTCTCCACTGGGCGGTGGCTCTGGGCTGAGCCAGCAGGGGACACACACCAGGCCCGGAAGGGGCGCAACCCAGGCCCAGACTCCAAGCAGGGGCCCCAAGTGGGGTCCCGCCGGGGAAAGGGCGCAGGCCGGGCACAGGCTCCATGCAGGGATCCCCCACTGGGCTCCGGCCAAGGATGGGCACTGGGCACAGACCCCCTGCAGGGGTCCCCCACTGAGGTCCGGCCGGGAAGGGCAGCGGGACCTCGGGCGGGACCTCGAGCGCAGAGGGCCGACGTCAGGGTCTCAGCACAAGTCCGGGTCAAGCGCCTCCCGCGCGTCTGAAGCCCAGCGGCTGCAGAGGGGCGCAGGGTCAAGGGCAGAGGGCGCAGGATGAGCCCCAGGGTGCCCCCGACGCCCACGGGAACCCCGGGCCGCGCCAGGTGTCAACGCGGGGTGGGAGGCCACCCAAGCGAGCACCTGGTCCCCGCGGAGAACGCCCGGAGCACTCCAACCCCGGGCCCCGGGGGACCCCGCCCGACCGCCCCCCGCGCTCCAGGTCACGACCAACCCCCCGCCCCCCCCCCGCCCGCCGGCGTGGTTCCGCCCGCCGCGCGCCGCGTTACCTAGGAGACGGGCCAGACGCGGCCGCGCCCCCGCCCCGAGGCCCTCGCTCTAGCAGACGAGCCCCCACGGCGACCCCAGAGCCTGAGGCTGGCAGGCCCGCCGGAGCCCGCCGGAGCCCGCCGGAGCGCAGGCCTAGCGGGCAGCGAGCGCCGGGGATCGCCGGGCCGCCGCCACCGCGAGAGGAGCGTCGGCAGGCGGCGCGCCGCGCGCCCAGGCCGGGAGCCCGCCCCGCGTCGGCGTCGTTGGCAGGGCCGCGGGACCAATCGGAGCGCCAGTCCCGGGGCTACGCTCCGGCAGCGCCAGCCAATCGGCGCGCCGGCGGGCCCGTCCTGATTTGCATGGCCGGCGACCCCCTCAGCCAATTGGAACATGACTGGCGTGAAGGCCAACCAATGAGAAGCCAGTGGAGGCGTGGCCCCGGGCGTCCCACGAGGTGAAGATGCTGCAGGAGGAACCTGGCCGAGCGAGCGGGATTCGGGGGCGCTAAAGTCGCCGGGGCAGGGCGGGAAGGAAGATCCGGAGCGGGGCTACAGGATTCGGAGCTGGAGCCCCCAGGTGAGTGCGGGGGACCCCGGCGGGCCGTGCCGTCCACTGCCGTGCGCCGGGAGAGCGGCGGCGGGCGCCCGCCAGGCCCGCGCCGATTCTCCATCTCTTCTCCCACGGCGCGTCCCCGCGCCCGCCTCCGTCCTCACCTCCTCTCCCGCGGGCTCACCTCCTTCTCCATCATCTCCCTTCCCCCATCCAGCCCGACCTTTCGGCTCCCATCCCCGACCCCTGCCCCAAACTTCGCGCCTCCCCTCGTCCCGGAGCATCCCTCCCCACCTCTGCCACCTCCCCTACCCGCAGCTTCGCCTCCCCCTGCCCCCATCCCTCCTTCCCGTCCCCTCTCCCGGCCTCTGCGCAGCCCCATCCGAGCGCTCCCGGTCACGGACCTCCCCGTCTCGCCTCCTTGTTGCTCCTGAAGCCTCATCCTGCCTCTTGCTCCTTATCCCTGTGCCCATTCTCCCATGCATTCTGCTCCCCAGCCCCTACCTCTCTTCCCGTGCACGCTCTCCCTCCACCTTGCAGGTCCCCAGGACCTTGGCATTGCCTTCCTGCACCAGTGCCTCAGGCTCCCTACACACCAAACCCCACCCAGCCTGGTCCCTGTGCCCCTTACCCAGCCTCAGCTTTTCTCCTCTCCACACCTCCCTACCTGCTGCTGCTCCCACAGGATGCAGAGACCTAGCAGCAGCACTGCTTCCTGCTGCAGTGGCAGCAGCCCCGTACCTGCCCACCTTGCCACTCTCCTACCCAGGCACACCCTGGCTCCGCTCCTCCTGGCATTTGTCCTGCAGGATCCCGTGGGGGACTGTGCTTGGCCTAGAGCATCCTGGGGGGTTTCAGGTGGGAAGCCCCTCAGCACCCTTTCCTGCCATCCTCCCTGGCCACCACCTCCCTCCCCACCCCACCCCCACTTTCCTGCTCAGCCTCACTTTGTGATTCAGCATTTTTGGGGTTGGAAACTTTCTTTGCTTCCTGGCATGACAGGACTCGGCTGTGGGGCTGAAGGCTGGGGGTCCTGACCCTGCAGTTTGTTTCCGTGGCCACCTTAGAAAACAGACCTGAGTTGCCTGGTGGGGACAGGGGTGGGGAACAAGGGACCCTCCAGTGAGGGTTGCCTTCTCCCTTTCATTTGTCTGTCCTGTGTTGAACCACATCCAAGGGGAGATGACATAAGTAATAGCTCCTGGAGAAATGGGCTATTAGCATTTATGGAAATTAATACATCCACATCGGAGGAGTAAGAACACCAAGTTCAGGCCACAGCTGTCCCACTGTCTGTCATTTCAGGATTTCTTCTTTCTCTGCAACTTCTCCTCCCCCTCAAAAAACGCCATCCCCCTTTCCAATGCCAAGAGCAAGCTCCCACTCTGCTAACACATTGCAGGGTTTGGGGACCTGCGTGTGGGGAGTCCCATCTGCCCTCCTGATTATTGCTTGGAAAAGCATCCACCTGCAGAGCCAGGCTCATTTGCAGTCCCTGGGCTCCTGCCCGTGTGCCCTCTCAGTGGGGGCCCAGAGGGCATTGGCTCCCCAGATTACATCCATCCCTTGGAACACGCCAGGTGCACACCCAACCTCAATGGCACTGATGATGTTTGGGTTACAGTGCATTCCTGCCTGGAAAGCAACCTGAGGGAGGCATCCCGTGCAAAGCTGGGTCCAGCTGCTTCTGTTTCTCTCTGCCCTGCCAGTTGCCAGATACGGTAGACACTGCTCAGCACCCCAGGACTGAGCCAGGGCATGGGGGATAGGGGTCAAAAAAATATGAAACCCCGGTGTTGTGCTCAAAACCCTTTTGGGTCTGGATATGGAGCCTGGGTGGGAAGAAATGGGCAAAAAAGCAATTGCACACCACAAGTGTGGAAAGACGGGATACCACTTATTGCCTTGGAAGGGTCACAGCCGGCCGTGGGCACTGGGGGTGTGAGGGGCAAGTGAGCTCTGTGCATGGGACAGCTGGAGAGGCCTCACCCCATGGGGCTGGCTTTCTTTCTTTCCTTTACTTTTTCAATGATCTTCTAAACCTCAAGTGATTCAGGAGGAAGTAAGTGGTACAAGTTTTGATTTGGCAGTTTCCGGTAGGGGCTCAGAAGGAGGGGGCCTCCTCCAGACTTTCCTGTTTGTTGGTACTGGGCCCATGGCAACTGGACAGCCCAGCGTGTGGCAAAGAAAGGCCTCCTCCTTTTTAGAACCAGTGTAACATGTTTCATTTCTGGGGAGTCTGGCTGAAAGCAGCACGTGTTTTGTCCTTGACAGAAGTCCCAGTGACCTTCATGTCACCAAAGGTCCCAGAGCAAGAGTGGTTTCTCTGGGTAACAGGGCAGGACAGTGGCAGCTACGCAGCATTTGAGGAAGATCGTCTCTGATGGTGTCAGAGGGCCGGAGACACAGTGCCTCCCTCCATCTCCTCTCCCAGCAGCCAGGGGAACTCACCTCATAGAGGTGAAAGGTCTTGGCCATCTTCCCCCCTAAAGGAGTCCACAGGAGGCCAAAGGCAAAGACTTCTCCAAGGTCATTCAGGGCAGGGGCAGATCCCAGATGGACCCTCTGCATCCCACTAATTGAAACACAGGTCACTTCTTGGGCTCTCCCAGGTGGAGGAAGCCAGCATCCTGTGGATGTGCCCAACCATCAGGTTTGGCTGCCTTTGGGGAAGGTTCTGGAGATGTTGCTGACATGCATAGAGGAAACCAGTGCCCTGGGGTGTGTCTGAGTCACTGGAGAGCTGTTGAGAGTGGGGGATGCCATCAACCACAGAGAGTTCTGGTGATACCATCCTGCCCAGCCTGGCAGGTCCCCAGAGCAAGGGTGCCATGTTTCCAAAGATGTCATCAAAGAGATGGCAGGGGGCCAAGACACTGAGCAAGATGAAAGGGGAAAAGAGACTCAGGTCTCTCATGCTGGGCTTGCACTTTAAACCTTGCTCTACATGGTGGGTCCTTGTAAATAACCCTGCAAGGTGGGCTGGTTAGCCTGGTGGAGAAACTGAAGCACAGGTGCCAACCACCTCCCCGTCCCACCAAGTTCCAGAAATGCCAAAAATGCACACACACACACACACACACACACACACATCAAATGGGTCTCAGATGCATAGGGGAGTCAGCAGTCAATCCCAGCTCCCAAGAAACATGGAAACCCACCTATTTCAGGAAGGGAAACCCAGCACACTTAGCTCTCTACTTACTCCATGCCCTCCCTTTCTTGGGGGCAACCCTGTGAGAAGAGGCGGTCCTTGGCAGCAGTGTCTTGGCTCAGCCACTCTAGGCGAGGGAAAGAGAACAGGGCCTCCCCGGGAGAGAACACGCACTGGACCCGGTGGGAATGTGACCTGCCTGGTCGTACTGTCCACCATGGGGATAGCTCGAGGCTTTCCATTCAGCCTGCCCTTGGCAGGTAGGAGAGCTGCCCTGCTAGGTGGATATGAACAGCTGCCATGTCTTCTTACTCTTTGCCGCTTTCTGTGGGGCTCAGCTAAGAGCTGGCCTTTCTGTCTCTGTATACCCAGGATGAGCTCTGGCCCAGCGTCCCCCCACCCCCAGCCTGAGGGTCCCCACGGCCACACATCTGACTTTCTAACTCATAGCCCTGCAGGACAGGGTCTCAGGAGGCTTTCCTGCTCTGCCAAGTGGCCACATAAGTGGTACATAACCCTGGAGACCTCAGGCGTGGGGGGGCTAGTTTGTGTCCCTCGTAGCAAAACCGAGCCCCCCAACGCTTGTCTCACCTCCATCCCTGGCACCTGCCTTTCTCAGTTCCCTCCTTGCAGGCAACACACTTCTCTCTCACTCCAGCACAGACACCTGCAGTGTTGGCTCTCGATGCCATGCAGGATACAGATAAAATAGGGTTGGGGCAAGGGAAGAAGCGGAGAGGGGGACTGTCTCCCTCAGCTTCACACCCTCACCTCAGATTCAGTTAAGGCATCTCCTCTGAGGACATCTTAGGCCCTGGCTGCTGGGCAGTTGAGGTCTGTGTTCCAACTGGAGGCCGAAAGCCAGGCACGTCTTTTTTCTCAGATCCCTGCGCTGAGTTCAAGACAAACCAGCCATCCCAGGGTCAGTTTCCACAGTAAATGAGCAGCTTCCTGGGTCCCCTAAACAGTAGTTCTTATCCACAAGGTCTCTGTCACCGCTCTGGCCTGTGGACCTTGGTGGGGAGTTAGCTCTGCATCTCCCCCGTTTCTCGATTGGCAGAATGAGACTGTGAATCAAATCATCAGGCCAATCCCTGGCTCATAGCAGGTGCCAATCAGTGTCGTCTACCCCCTCACCCGCCGCTTCCGATCATGGACTGAACCCAAACAATCGCCCTACCTGGAACCCAGGTGGCTCCCGAGAAAGCTCAAGCCATGACTCAGGTCCCCTTTTGAGTGACTTTATGGGCTTCCACAGCACTCCTCAGAATGGGATGCCTGTTCTTAGGGGACAGCCTGGGAGAGCCCAGCCAACTGCTTTTTGCGGGGGTGGGGAGGGTGGGCCTGTTGCCATTGGTCTGTAGAGAAGAGCCTCCCGGTGAATGGAGGGACATCACCCTGTCCCCCCAGACCTCAGGCCTCCGGGAGGGCAGGTCACCCCTTCTGGCCCCTGTCTGCACACCTGCATACCCATGCGGTGGCCCACGGGCACCAAGGGCTACGGAGCCACCTCCAAGTGTGTCCACTCCCCTTCACACAGTATGCTTTCCCGTGCCCTCCCTTGGCAGCTGTGTGATCTTGCAGAGCAAACGCCAACCCTGATGTCCACAAGCTGTCCAGTGCAGCCAGGGGCAGAAGGATCTGCAGTTCTGGCTGGGAGCCTTGGTATCTTGAATGCTCCATAGTGGTGGGGGCCTCTCTGGATATAGTGCCCCCCCCTTCTAGATGGAGGAGAGTCAGACATAGCTAAAAGGCACGGACAAGGAGATTCTGATCCTCCAGCTCCACTGGCAGCTCTGCCTAGGTGAGACCACAGAGCGGGGAATTTTGGGGGCTCTGGGGGTCCTGTGGCCCCCTACATGCCAAGCCAGAACCACGGAGAGCTGTGCCCAGACACAGTCTCCCAAGGACCCGGGAGCAGCTCAGCAAGCTCTGTCTTCGGCCAGCACTGGTCCAGGGGTTCCAAGACCCCACTGTGAGAAAGTCGTGCCAGCTTGAAAATCTTTCCCTTTCTGATTATCCAGGAGCTTCCTGCTTGTTCTGATTATCGGGGAGCTTCCCACCTTTGCTTTTCCTGGGGGCATCTTTGATCAGTGGAGGCTCTGATGAGAAGGGCTTTGCTGGGGTTTCCTCAATTCTCAGGAACGTTCTACCTGAGAACGTTTTGTCATCTTCGAACCTCAAATTGTGCTTTTTTTTTTTTTAAGATATTATTTATTTATTCATGAGAGACAGAGAGAGAGGCAGAGACACAGGCAGAGGGGGGAGAAGCAGTCTCCCTGTGGGGATCCCTGATGTGGGACTTGATCCCAGGAGCCCAGGATCACAACCTGAGCCAAAGGCAGACGCTCAACCACTGTGCCACCCAGGCGCCCCTCATGCTCTTGTCTTGACAAGCATGGCAGGATGCTGTTGTTACTAGTGTTGGAACGAGGTTTGGTTTGGTTTAGTGAGGCTGATGGCCCGAGCACTTGCCTGATGGGATATGGAGGAAGCTGGAGCCCTGCAAAGGAGCAGGCTCTGTCACTCTGTCTCATCCTATGGCATCTCCCTCCCCTGTCTCCATGGCCTCCCTCCCCACCTCTGCCCATGGCTTCCTCTCCCTACCTGGGGGGTATTGCCTTTCCCTCTCAACCAGAAGGTATTTCTAGTCACCCTGGCCAGGAAGTATTCAGGCACCAGGGACAGGAGGCCTGGAGCCATCTCTGCCCCTCCTGCAAAGAACACCCAATGCCCAGAAAAAGAATTGCAAATCCCAACCAAAAATCACTACCTTTCTATGTGTCCACAGGCATGCTTTGACTTCCCTGAAGTAGCAGACACCTCCCCATTTATACCTGCCTGTTGAAAAAAGGAAGTGAGGGGTGTCTGGAGACCAGCCAGGGCACTTTGGAGGCGCCCGGGATGCTGCTTCACTGTGCTTTTCCTTTATCCTGAAAGATGGGTTTGGGAGAGAGTGCCAGGGCATAGGGCATGCAGAGCATCTCCCACAGGATGTGGACCCACTGTCCTAACAAAAGGGTTTGTTCAGATGAGATGCGTCAACCATCCCAGGCCCAAGGTTGCAGCCCAAGAGTCTCTGGCTGCACATAGGAGACCCTGTGCTCCCAGCCCTGACCTGGCTTTGTGCAGGTGAGGCCTGTGCTGGGGACTCACCCATTCCTCCACTGCCCCTGGGGAGGTGCAGATGGTGTCACAGTCAGTGCAGGGAAGACGCGGGGTTCAGAACATGTAGCTGCCACTTGGGCAACCACAGAAGTGTCTGCAGGCCAGACAGGCACTGCAGTGGCATGCATCCTACGTGGTCAGGAAGAGGTGAGGCTGAAGCCCGGCCTGAGGCCAGTGGGGCTGCAAGGAGTGTCAGAGGGAGATAGGACGGGCAGGGCAGGGAGAGCTGCATGTAAAAAGTGCAGAGATGGCAAGGGGTCCTGGGGTGACCTCAGGGGAAGGACGCTGGGCTAAGCGAGGAAACTTCTTGAGGGGCTGCTCATCTTTAGAAGGTGTTTCCTGTCTCCTGTGGGGCTGAGCTGGGTCAGTCATGCGTCTTGGGGAGAGTGAAGCTGACCAAGTTCCACCAGCCGCCCCCAGCCCTGCCCTGCGGGTCCCTCAGGGGACCCTGAGCTTCTCCACCTGCCATAGTTACACCACCTTCCCAAACATACACATGATGGGCTGGGCTCTCGCTCCCTGCCTCACCCATGGTAGGAAGATTCTGGCAAAGCCTGCAGGGTGCCACAGAGAAGGTTGCAGAAAAAAGGGTTTCTCCCCACCCTCCTGCAGCCTGGTAACCATGGAAACCAGTAGGGAACTACCAGAGGTGCCCAGCCACCTGCTGAGCTGTATGGGTGCCCAGGACCTGGCTGGGCCCCACAGCAGGCCTGTGTGGGTTCCTGGGTAGCAGCCCATGTGAGCAGTAGGAGGGGTGGCAGCAGGTGCAGCCCCAAGCTCTCACCCAGTGCTCTGCAAGCACAGACATCAGAGGCCAAAGGGCCCTTCCGCCAGCCCTTCAAGGAGACAAGAGCGCTCCTGTCCCCCACCTCAGGCAGACTGCCTGGTCTCTATAACAGCCTCAATGTGAGCAGACACTTGAACAGATACCAGGCTTCATTTCATCTGGCATTGCTTCTCCAACCAGTGGGAAAGTCCCTTCAGGCCCCTCACTCTGGTGCCCTGTAGTCCCGCAACCTCATTTCAGAGAGGAGGAACCAAGCTCAGGGAAGAATCAAGTTGTTGGCAGAGCTGGGTGGGGTCGCAGTGCTGCTCTGGGCCCCCATGCTGGCATCCTGTAGGTATCTACACTCTACAGTGATCATGGTCACTGGTGTGTGGTCCCTCCTTGACCACATGCCTGTGAGGATGGGGTATATCTGTGTGTCACCGCCCGACCCCCAGCTGAGCCCTCAGGCAGACACATGCCAGAAGCAGGCTCTCAGCCACGATCCGGTATAGAGGACTCTCCCAGAAAGCAGAGCAGCGTCGGAAATGGCACATGAAGCTCCTGTTTACCCAGTTGGAGGCATCCTTTGCCACACGGGTAAGGGGTGTGGAAACACAGCCCAAGGATGCGTGACTGCCACCTGACTTAGAATGGTCAGAGAAGGGAATCCTCTGGGCAGAAACCAAACCTCATGCCACGGTCCCAGAACCCTGGTCCATGCATGAGACTGTCCATTGTGGGGGTCCCCAAAATGGGGATGTCCATTTTGCATCCCCAACCCACTCCCTGAGCCAGACAGCCTGCACCAGGGAAACGTTCCTGTCGTTGTATTGGTGAACTTGTGAGTACAAGGGACAGGGCCAGGGGCATCCACTCACCTGGTCCAGCCTGACTCCAAACTCCTGAGTGCATACAGTCCTTTGAAGCCAGCACCCTCCACACGTCAGAGATCAGCCTCAGTGTCCCAGTCCCTCACAGTGTCTTTGTCGGGGCTCAGCTGCAGAGAGCAGTGAACACCACTGTCCAGATGAGTCCGAAAGTGCTTTGTGAGGCAGGGCTCAGGTATGAAGTCATGCCCTCGCCCAGCACTGCTCTGTGGACCCCCCTTCTGCCATTCCTCCCTGCCGGAAATGTTCAGAGGCCCTACTTGGGGAAGTTGACCTGCAATGTCCTTACCACCTCATGGGCTTTGGGTCCTTAAGCTGAACCATGGGACCAAGCCTGGGCTCCTTGGGCCAGACAAAGGCCACCCTCCCTGCAGTCTCCCTGACTTCATCTCCCCCATGCTGGCTACCGACCAGTGGATTCTCCCCAAAGTGTCTCACCCACCATTGGATCCAGGGAGCAATCCTGGCATACCCTGAACAACAGGCAGGGAGGGCCCTAGGGAGGTCAGGGCAGTCACAGCCTCTGGGTCCTGACACCTAGCCAGAAATGGCAGCAGTGGGGACTTGGCCTAGTGTGCTGAGACAACGTGGTCCTCGGGCTCGGGCTAGTGTCACTAGCCAGTGACCACAGCCTCCAGCTGCCTGGCATCTAAATGGACGGCCTCTGTCCTGCAGCCCCTCAGCCTCCCTGGATAGACCACAGGTTCAGTGCCCAGCAGCCAGGATGCCGCTCATGTTTATACAGCCAAGCCACTTAATTACGCAGAGATAATTCCTCCTAACTGAAGAAACTGTCCCAGGGCATTAAGATTGAGTGGTCCCAGGTGGCAGGCAGAAAAGGCCATGGTCCCATGGGCATATTTGCTGGGGAGCTGGGAGCTGCCAGGGGGAAGCCTGAACAGCTGAAAGCCTTTTGTCCCACTGTGAGAAGGAGCAGACACTTCATGTGATGCTGGAAGATGATGATGATGACACTGGTGATGATGGGGGTGGGGATGACAAGGATGGTGGTGATGATGATGGGGTGGGGATGGTCGTGGTAATGGGGATGATAGTGGTGGTGGTGATGAGGATGGTGGTGATGATAAGGATGGAGTGATGGGGATGGTGGTGGTAATGATGGTGATGATGATGATGTTGGGATGGAGATGGTGGTAAGTGATGGAGATAATGGTGGTGGTGATGAGGGGAATGATGATGGTGGTGATGATTGTAATGATGATGATGGGGTGAAGATGGCGGTGATGGTGATGATGACGACGGGGTTAATGGTGAGGATGACAGCAGCAATGCTTGTTGTCACTGTCTCTGTTTGTACCAGAACTGCCATTTGTTCCATCACAGATCTTTGTCAAGCCCCTACTTAAACCTGACCTGCATTTACTCTTAATCCTCCAGCCAACCCAGGATTAGGTAATATGATCTTCATGGAGGTGAACAGGCAGTCTGCCTTCCCTCGGGTTGTGCAACCAGAGGACAGAGCTAGAGCATGACCTCAGAGGACTCACCATCCTATGGCCCGGACCAACCTCATTAGCAGGGCAGATGCATAGACCTGGCCTCACTCCTGGGCTGGGGTCATCAGGATCCCTCCTAATGGAAACCCCAGGAAGGAGCAGCCTGGCTCCCAGCTGGCCATCCTTGTTGCAGCTCCGTGGATAAGGAGCAGCGCTGGCAAAACCCCCTGTGGGATTCCCATGTTGCCACTGGAGCCTTCCCTGCCTTGTTCACACAGGCGCTATACCCCAGAAAGGGGGACTGAATCTGAATCTGCAGCAGGAAGAGTGTGGTCAGGAAGAGGGACCCCCTCCCCCCTCACCTGCCTGCTTTCCCTTTTGCCCACAGAGATGTGGGCATCCCTCATTCATGAGCAATTTCCCACACGAAGCAATGGTCACTATGAGCAACCATGATATATTCCATCATTCACTTAAGCGTCATTTCCTTAGGGACTTCGCAGTTATAGTGAAGTGTGTGTACATCTAAGTTTACTTGTTCTCTTAAGCCTTTAGAATATGTTTATAAGTAGGATTTCTGGGTCCCGGGCTGTGGACCTGTATTACCCTAGTTGTTTGCCCAGAAGTAGCAACAGCTCAGTGGAGTAGCTCCATTGTAACCTCACCGCCAATGAGTATTTCCATTTAAAAAAATTTTTCCTGTTAATTATGATTGCAAAGGTGCAGTGCCTGGTGGCTTGCTTTTGCATGGCTTTTAATTCAGCAGAGCCTCTAATGGATGTGGTGGGGTAAAGCTGGCTTTCACATTGCTGGTGTAGTGCTGCATGGGCAGGATATTAATCTTTCATGCCTCCATCATGTGGTGCTGGGACATAATCCTCTTTGAAACCATTTGTTATTTATTCTTACAGTCCCCTGGAGAGCAGAGAGAACCCCAGGAGCCTGATCACAGATGCTAATGCAGGGAGAGCTGCAGAAATATCCCTACAGACTCCTCCTCCCCACCAAGGTGTGGAGCTAAGCCAGAGCTGGGGACACAAGGCTCCAGCCCCCCACCCCCACAAAGGGGCTCTTCCCCCAAGAGAAGGCCATTCTCTGCCTCCCCTACAGCCTGCTGACATTACAGGGTTTAAAAGGTTAGGTGGGTTTGTTAGTTCCCTAGCACTACCAGAACAGGTCACCGCAAACCGGATGGCTCAAAACAGCCATATCGATTCTCTCCCAGCCCTGGAGGCTAGAAGTCTGAAATCAAGGTGTGGGCAGGACTGGTTCCCCTTGCAGGTTCTGATCTGTGCAGGCCTCTCTCACAGCTCTGGTCCTGCCAGTCATCCTCAGCATTCCCTGGTTTGTCGACATCTGCCTGCACCTTCACATCCCCTTCTTTCCCTGTCTGCATCATCTTCTCTTCTTATAAAGACACCTGTCATCAGATTTAGGGCTCTCCCCTCCAATCCAGCATGACCTCATCACTGGGTCCTTACTTTAACTACCCCTGCAAGGAGCCTTTTACCATATAAGGTCATATTCATAGGTGCCAGGGATTAATATTCTGACATATAGCCAGGTGGTGCAGCACGAAACCCACTCCAGTGGGTTTCTGCCACTGACACCCACCCCCTTCCCCCTCCAGAGAGTTCTATGACTCTCTTTCTAGTCTGCTATTTATTTTCCCCTTGGCAAAGATTACACATCAGGTGTCGTAGGCTCAAGTGAGCGTTCACAAGGACACTGGAGTGGGGGAGGGCAGTGTCAAAGTTACACCTGGAACTGGGGCTTTGTGCTCTCAAGCATGGGGTGACCCCAGCCACATCCGCTGGCCTACTTGGAAGGTAGACCCCCTACTCCCCACCCCCACCCACCCCCCCAGTCTTGGCTCAGCAGTGGCTCAGCAGCCTGGAGAGCCTGTAGGAAGCCCAAGCCCTCCTACTGGAGCTCACCTGAGGGTGACAGGGTGAGCAGGTAAGACAGGGCCATGTATCTATGCAGGATGGATGGTAGGCCCTCAGGTAAACCCTCTTTTCAGGATTCCAGCTTGTGCCTCCCCCCGGCAGGGATAGGCTTGTGCTACAGACTTCAGGGGGCCCCAGATCTGTCAGACATGCTGCTTTGCCAGCATCCTTCTCAGCCTTTCTGCTTCCCCTTTGCAACTGGAACCAGGATCTGTCCCCCCAACTTCCAAGGTTGCTATTAAAATACATCTAAAGTGCAAAGATAAGAGCTACAGTCCAGGGACCCGGCCCCCACTGTGTGTGCATCAGCACAGGATCATTGTAGACAGCCAGCAACCATGCTAAGCATAGGGAGGAGGCCTGGCTGGACATGAGGGCTGGAGTGTCCCAGGATGGCCTGGCCAGGGGTAAGGGGCTCCCATCCCCACGGCCCAGGACCAGCATTCCCTGCCCCACTCCCCATGTTGCTTCAGAAACTCACATCAGCCATCAAGACGGCAGCACCCACCGCCCCGCAAGCAGGCTGCACTGCCTGGTCACTACATGGGGAATCCCCCCACCCAGCGAATGGGTTCATGCAGGGCTCCAGAGAGGAAGAGACCCCAGCTACATCTGGGGGAGGGCCAGGTGTCCAGCTGCTTGGTAGCACAGTATGATGGCAGTGTGGCCACTTCAAATGGACAGGCTGTCTCTGAAATTGGGCATGTGAGAACACCAGGATGCTGGCCTCTCTCCTTCTCCCATCCTGGGGTATAAGCAGTTAAAACCCACCCCTCTGCCCAGGAAGCTTGGAGCAGCTCCATCCATCCGTGGAGCTGGGCTACCTCTGCTACCTCCTGTGTCAGCTGCTCTGACTGCTGAGTCAGGCTCTGAGATGCGGTAATGAGTGATCATGGCTGTAACCACCAGCAAGGTTGCTTGTTTTCTTCCCATCTCTGGAACTCTGTTTTTCTGCATCAGCTCAGTTAAGATAACGATCGTTTGTGAGAGGAGACAGTGTTTATGTTCTCTTATTGTGCATGTTCCAAAACGAGGGGGGGAAGCCAGGCCCTCCTTCAAGGACACTCTCACCATCACAGGGGGCTGGGGGTGGGGTGGCCAGCCCCTTGGTTCATTGATTACCCCACTCAGAAGTGGATGCGGAGGTTCCATCTCTGATGTGCCAGCCAGGTACTCAGCATCACTGCAGCTGCAGCTGCGGGGCGGGAGGGGCCGGAGACGCTAAAGCTGCGGTGGCCACAGGGTGCCCTCAGCTCCATGCAGCCTGCGGGTGCTGCCTAGAGTCCCTCAGGATTGCATGGCTGCCCCCATGGGAGCTGGTGAGTGTGGAGGGCCAGGAACTGCTGCCTCGTCCAGGATCCCCCACTAGCACCAGGGAGGAGGGAATCCTAGAGGTGAGCCATTACAACCTGCAGATTTTCTACTCCGTGTAAAAGGCAGAGCTTGGGTTTCAGGAGGGAAATGGTCTCCTCTAGTCCTGCTGCAGGAAGCTGCGCCCCCACCCAGTGCAGGACAGCTAGCACCAGGGACAGATCTCCTTTGCTTCCCATTCATAATCTATAAGAACCTCTTCCCCTTGTAGGACCAGACCAGCTGGCCCTGACACCAGGATGGGGGAGAAACACTGCCTGCCCAACGCTATGATCTCATGCTGTGTGTAACCCTTGTCTCCCCTTGAGCCATGGGGGAGGGGCTGCCCCTTGGGGACTCAGGCCTTGGCCTTCCTAGTGGGGAGATGCCTGTGGCCTTGATCGTGGCAGGCTCCCCAGAGGGAGGCACTGAGGCAGCCCTGCCGTTCCTCTGGGAGTGGCTGCAGCAAGAGCTGTAGAGACAGGTAATTTGGCCATGGCCAGGGCCCAGAGGGAAGAAAGCAAAAGTGCCCTTGGGCACACTTCATCCCCAGGGAGGTAGGAACCGACCCCCCTGCCTCCCTCCAAAAGTGTGGGAGATGCTCTCTAAGTCTGTCTGAAATGTGCTGCAGCTGGATGTTCACTTCCCCTGAACACAAGCCTGAGGGTCTAGGTGGCATTGTGTTGTTCTCAAGTCCTTCTGGCCACCCAACACACCTGTGGTGATCCAGGACTCTTGGTCTTCACCTACTCTGTTGGCATCTGCTTTTTAGAGCACCAAGAGGTGGCCCCAGGGGTGGGGTGGTCTGGGATGCCAGGGCCTTCCACACGTGGGATGCTTAGCACTGCCCACCTGGCCCAAACAGGATGGAGCATCTGGCCTGTGCAAGGGCAGACCTTTCCCCGGTATCTCTGGGTACATGAGTGACAGCAGACTGTGGGTCACCTGGCTGATAGGTGGAGTGGGCCCATGTGTGTGCACACATGTGTGAGTGTGTATGCGTGTGTGTGTGTGCGCGCATACACGTCCCTTTGGATGTGCTTCCATACCTAGACACCCCGCCCCCAGAGCTTCTCGCCAGGGCTGGCCTGGAACACACAATCCGCCGGAGTTCTGCTCTCTCCCTGGATCCTCTTGATAAGCTTCCTGTAAGGTGAGAAACCCTGACACGGTTTCACAAAAGGGAATGTAAAATTAGTTTCAAAGGAAAGCAAGAACTGCATGATGTCCTGGGATTCACATTTGCCCTGGGGCTCTGCTCTGAAGGCTAGATTCCTTTTCCTGGGATTGTTGGGATGAGATTTTGCCAGAATGTCAGGGACACTGTCTCTCACTCAGCTCTCTGTCTGTCTCTCAGTCTTTGGCAAGATTTCCCACACCAGTCACTGGCCTTCCGTCTGAGGATTTGGGTCATGCGTGTGCACTACCAGCCCAATTTCTGACATTATAGTATTTTTTCTTTTAGTCAGTTTTTTTCTTAAATAAGCTTATTTGGAAATTCAGCTTGCTTGCAGCCCCTCTAGTAAAGAGAAATCCAGCATCACTTGTCATAATTTTGAGGTAACTAGAAGTAGGTAGATACTGGATTCAAGAACCATCTCAAGTGTGACCAGAGCATGTCCCTGCCTTAGGGAATGTGAGACAAGCCCTTGCTTGTCTGCTGGCGATTCAGTGGTGTGCCACCTGTCCCTCCTGCTCCAGTCATCCCCACCCCCCTAGGTCACAGGAAGGCTATTTGCATTCTCAAGGGCAAGGTGAGGCATCCCTCCCTCAGGTGAATACAAGAGACAAGGAAGCCTTGGGGGCATTAGCCCCATCTATCCCAGATTTCCTTGGATTTGGGCTGGGTAGGCAGTTACTGGGGAAGGGGTGCCCAGAAGCTGCGCTGGCATTCAAGTGTCAAAGACTTAAGCCAGAAAGCTACAGAATTCTGAGTGTTGGCCTGTCCCAGCTCTTTGCCTCCTAGAGTTGTGTGACTCTAGGTAGGTCCCTCAGAAGACACAGATAGGAGGCGCCTGGATGGCTTATTTGGTTGAGCGTCCAACTCTTGATTGTGGCTCAAGGCCATGAGATTGAGCCCCGTGCCAGGCTCCGTAATCAGTGCTGAGCCTGCTGGAGATTCTTCTTCTCCCTCTGCCACTCCTCATGCTCATGCACACCCTCTCTTTGTCTTCCTCTCTCTCTAAAATAAATAAACAAAGCTTTTAAAAAAAAAGGATGCAGATGGTAACAGGGATGGAAAGTGCAAACTCGCTCCTCGCTGCCTCCCACCCCCAGGGTCACCCTGAAAATACTGTGGGGGGATCCGTCTAGGCCTGGGAACCAGCTCTGCACTGATGCCCAAGGCTGATGAAGTCTGACAGATGAGGAGTTGTAGCCGTCCCCCAAGACAACAGCAAGAACAAGGACAGGGCTGCCATGGGCCTGAGGGAAGAGGTAAGCAGGTGTGCCCAAAGTCAGGTGTGCAGGAAAAAGATGTAGGCAGGCCTGAAAGTAGGTGTGCAGGAGACCCAGAGAAGAGATAGCTGGAAAAGTAGACAGGGCGAGTCATGAGTTGTTCGGCATGCCAAGCTGAGGTGCTTGGACCTGATGCTCACGGCCCCAGGCAGCCATTGAGGGCTTTAGAGAAAGGCGTGATGGGGTAGATCCATGGGTGAGCACTAGGAATGGGACTCTGGTGACAGGTGGACGACTGTAGTCCAGGCAGGAGCTCCCACGGCCAGCTGTGGAAATGGGCAAGAGAGGAAATGTTCCAGGGATAGCTAGGTGGACAGAGCCAACAGGCAGCTGAGAGTATGAACATAGAGCTCAGGGCAGAGAGGAGAGGGAGGCACAGCTAGCTGTGAGGCTCATGGGGCTGAAGCTCAGAGGGGGCCAAGGAACTGCCCTGGAGGGTCATCCAGGGGGCAGTTTCCACAAGCAGATCACTGAAAGCAAGAATGCTTGGAGGAAGAGGAGCCAGCCCAGGGTAGAGGTGGTGCTGGTGACGGAGTGGTGCAGGTAGATGTGCTAAAGGTGGTTGGGGCACATGTGATGGAGGCACAGGTGACAGAGGCAGAGGTGGAGCCACAAGGGTGGTGGAGGTGCAGGTGATGGAGTCCCAGGTGGAGGCAGCAGAATGTATGCATGCGCGCACAAGCACACATGTGTCTTTGTGCCATGCGTGCATGCCCATGAAGTGCTTGCCTGTCCACATGCTTCAGGAACCTGGCATCATCTTGCTTGGGGCTCCAGGCCCGGTGGAGACTCGACAGGCTCTACCTGAGATCCTGGTCAGGATTGTGCAGCCCCCTGAAGGAGGCCACCACGGCTGTAGGATGGCCTGCCTGTCCCTTGGAGGAGCCACCAGGAGACGACCTGCTCATGCTGCCCCTCACCGCTCTGCATGGCACAGCCTCATGGGGAGTCTGTGTTAACAAGAAGGAAATTTCCGCCTTTCCTGGGCAGCATGACACACTCGTGCATTCAGCAGAGGTCTGTCCTGGCACGAGGAGTTCCAAAGGGAACGAGGCAGACCCAATCCTGACACTGGGTCTCAGCGTCTAGCTGGGGGACAGCTACAAGTGCTGAAGGAAATCCATGTGCTGACATGATGGACAGGACACTTTGGAGTGAGCTGTCCAGGATGATGTCTCTAAAGATGTGACGTTGGAGCAAAGACGCAAAGGAAGAGCATCCCCGGCAGAGGGACAGTATGTACAAAGGCCCTCTGGTTAAGGAGAGGAAGCTGCTCTGGCCACAGCCTGAGGAGGAGCCACAACAGTGGAAGACCATCATCCTCTCAGCTGGACATCCAGTGAGCACTTCGGAGCAGACACAGCCAGCACCCAGCTCCGGGACTCCCCCAACCCGCTGCACCCACCCATTCCCCTGTCTCGGGAACTGGCACTTCTTCTCCAAGGTCCCTGCACACACATCCACCCTCCAGTCACCCCCTTGGTCTCAACCTCCTGACTCCGCCAGCCTCCTCCACCTTGGCCCACAGCTCTCCAGCTTGCACCTGGACCGATCCCTGGCCTCCTGACAAGAGCCCTGCCCCTGCCCTAGACCACTCCTCAGTCCTCACCCCGCTGCCCAGAGACAACGGGAAGCATAGATAAGCTCGTCCCTAAAAAGAAGGCCTTTGGTCACCCACCCTCCGGTGGCTGCACAGGGCTCTGATTTAGAGGAACGACTCCCAGTACTGCCATCTGCTGAGCGACTGTGGGCAGACCAGCTGAGATGCCCTGGCCTCAGTTTCCTCAGCTGGCACCACTGGCTAGTCATGAACAGTACCACCCTCTCAGGGTTGGGGGCTAGGACTGAGTGAATGAATGTAGGAAAGCCCATCTCCCCACCTGGTTCACTGGCAGCTCTCACTGGTCACCACAAAATGAGGCAGCCCAGGGCTGCTGCTCAGGTGGCATCTGGCACATCTTCCCCCCACACCACTAAGAGGACACACAGATGTCCCTGGGCCCCGTCCACACAAAGTCCAGTTTCAGGGCAGGACCCTGAAGGCCCCACCTTTTCCCCCAGGACTGGACAGGTCACCGTGTCCAGGAGAGCAAGGAGTGGTGTCTCTGTCCTACTGTTTTCATAGAGACCAAAGGCCGGAGCAAGAGGGCAGGCGGCCTTGCCGCAGAGGCCACTCTCCAGGTGCAGTGGCTCATCTGCACTAATCATGAGCAACACAAGCAGGGTTTAAATATACTATGCTTATTTCATTTCAGCACAGGAGTGAGAAAGAGAACGTACAGCCTGTATGAGCAACTCAAATCAAAAATAAATGAGGCAAAAAGAGTAGCCAAAAATAGTACGGCATTGGAGGCAGCAGCCTGCGTCCCTCGGCCAGCTGTCCCCGGCGAGCGGCATCGCAGAGAGCGGCCAGGAGGACGGCTTTACATGTTTATTCCGGAACAGATTAATCAGGCCTGCAATCCGATGATAGATCAGAATTACTAGCAAAGTAAAAGCAAGATAACAACCCCAGGCACACGAGCCTCTAGACTCTACCCTCCAGCCCTGGCACCCTTGCCAAGCCATGGCCTGGGGCTTGGCCTGCAGGCAACGTGGGCTCATCTCTGACCTTCCTGACCCAGAACGTGCCCACTTAAGGCTACCCCACCTCCCTGCAAAGCAGAGCTGCAAATGCCATGGACCTCATGAGGGTCCATACTTTTGTCTCTCGGTTTCTTTACAGCAGATGTCACCTTTTTTTAGTGTCATAGATGAGAGTTTTGCAAATCACTCCAACCCACCACCTGTTTTTTGTAAACAAAGGTTTATTGGAACAGCCACCCCCATTCATTCACATGCTGTCTCTAGTTGCCTTCCCACAGCTTTGCCAGAGACCGACTGGCCCACAATGCCTAAAATATTGACTCTCTGGCCCTGACCTGCCCAAGCTTGTGGTCTCCTGCCCCTAGATGCTTTTCATCATCTGCTCAAGCACCCTAGGGAAATATCCGGTCCACCTAAAGACAGCCATCAGTGATAGGGTTTTGTTTGGTGGTGTGTCTGTGTGGATGTTGGTTTAGGGCTTTAGAGGTGTTGTTGGGGGGAGAAAAAAGATTCTGCAGTAATTATGTTAGGTTCTTTTATGTGAGGAACATGTTTTGGGCAGGGATATTTGAGTTACACTACTAGACTCTGACCCCGCCATGAAAGGAGAACACATGTGCTATGCGCAGCTGCCACCTGTGGACAGCTACAGCCGGCCAAGCGAAGGGGGCCTCCCAGTGACCCGCAGGGGTCAGGTGGGGCCCCCCAGGCCCATCTGAGGTGGAGAAACAGGCAGAACACCACTGGGCAGGGCCTGAAGGGACCTTGATCTTGAGAGGCCCCTTTCCCTAGGACATAGTCTGGGCTATCCCTCCGGGTTCTGTGAATCACTGTGGAGCCCTTTGAAGCCTCCAGCCATGTCCATAGCAGTGCATCCACCCACTCTGGGGCCTTCTGGGGAGGGAACCCTTCAAAAGACCCTAGAACCAAGTCCTGGACTCAATTAGGTGTTTTTACGTGGCCTATCTTGAACGCTTGGGAAATCTGCATGGCATGTCACTGGGGAGGTGCCTCCAAAAAAAACCACAAGGAGCTTTTCAACCGTGAAGGCTTACATTCCTGCAGACTCTGGAAGGCCTCTCCTACATGACACGATGCATGAGGACCGTTGGCTGGGTAGTGGCATTGCTGAGCACACGCCAACAAAAACCCACCACACTGTGACATGTGGCACCCGCGACAACAAAGGGCCCCTCCTGCCACTGCTTCCTCCTCATGGTGAGGTTCAGACAGGGATGGATAGAATCCTACAAGTCACACCAGCACCGAAGCGGGGCTGCCTTCTGGGTACGGGTTGTTAAAGTAGGTTAGCATGCCCAATCCCCAGGTGGGAGGTTGCGATGTCACGAGGTGAAAACTCTCAGCAGAACCCCAGGACTGGCTGGAAAGTCACCAAACCACCCACAACGCACCCGCACCCAAATGCAAGAGACAAAACAACAGAGACCAAGGGTATGCTTGCTGGTCAGCGCTGAGCAGCATATGGAAGGAGATAAAGACCCAAACCTGAGCCCAGAGGCAAGTTGGGCACAGGCCAGGGAGGGGCGCGAGGAGGGGAGAAGCTGGGTCTGGATGTGCTGTGTTGAATTCATGTCTTGAAGTGCTGCCCCTACCCCCAATGTGCTGGTATATGGAGGCTGGGCTTTGGGAGGTGATTAGGACTCCAGAAGGTCATGAGGGTGATGCGATTGGTGCCCTTATAAGATGACAACGAGACCCCAGCAAGCTCGCAGCCTGCCACCTGAGGACACAGCAAGAGCTTCATGGCTGTGAACAACGACTCCGGACACTGAATCCACTGGCACTTTCATCTTTGACCTCCACCTTCCAGAACTGGGAGAAATACACATCTGTTACCTATGCCAACTCCCCACCCCGCCAGGCTACAGCATTTTGTTAACGGCAGCCAGAGCAGACCAACAAAAAATGACCGTGGCTCTATGGACACTGAAATCCGAATTTTATGATTTTCATTCTCATGAAATACTCATTTTTTGTTTCTCTTCCAACCACTTAAAACCATGAAAATGACTGTTGGCTCACAGGCCATGCAAACACAGGTGATGGGCTGGAATGGACCCGCAGACCTTGCAAAACCCTCTCCCAGAGCAAGGCCCCCCTCTCCTCCCTCACTGCCGACCAAGGCCGTCATGAGGTGCTGCTCTCAGGTCCGTGTGACTTGTCATTTCCCGAAGGATCTCAGCAAACAGCAAACCGAAGGATGTGACCTCGGTATTGATGTTCCAGAAAGAGGCCATACCCAGCGGTGGCTAATTAAGTGCCCAGGCTCTGAAGTTAGACCCTCCAGGGTCAGATCCCTGACCCTCCACTTACCAGCCAGCTGACACAGGCCCAGCGTGCTCGGCAGCATGATTGGAGTCATCCAGCCGCCTTTACAGTCTTGTAAGGGTTTTGTGTGATAGCCAAGTGAAGCATATTGCGTGACGCTGACCCAAATTATATTTATTAAGTCAGAAACCTCATGTGGAAATATTGAAAGACATGGCAGGTGGGCAATGCCAGATGTCCTCTGTGTGCCTTGAGACACAGAGACCGGATTTGTCTCCAAGGAACAAAAGTGGGCCTAGTGGGTATAGTTACAAGGACACCAATTTCAAATAACATAAAAAGAATCGTTTTCATCATTTAAATGGTCCCAGGGAGACTCACCAGCTCAGAGTTCCCTATGGGTGGAGATTTTCAAGAAACACCAACATGGAGATTTTGCAGAGAGAACCAGTGTCTCCATCGCTGGACCTTGACTCTCTGTCCCTCACACTAGGGGGGTTTAGGATGCACAAGACCAGTTCTCCTGCTACAAGTTCCTGGGGAACTTGCCCCCCCACAAAGGAACGTGAGTTACATCAAGGCTTGCTCCTTACATTGTGGAAGTATCCAGAACCACTGTGAGGCTCCCACTTAATGGGAGAATTTTTTGGTGGTCCCGGGACCACCAGGTTGAGTCGTTGGGGACAGTGCTTGCTTGCAGGTCTCCCCAGTAGGACCTTTGCAGTGCCATCTCCTACCTCTGCTCCTGCCTGAGACTCCCTCGAACCCCCAGCATTACTCCTGCTGAAAATGGCAGAACTTGGTCAGCAGCCTCTTCCACAGGGAAGAAGGTACCAGAAGACTCTACCCTTTTCCATGAGAAAAGCAAACCTTTCCTGGAAGCCAGGAAAGGCCATGCCAGCTGGGAGGCTATGTGTCCAGGCCACACCAGCTGGGAGGTCAGTTTGGAAGTAGGGCTCATGAGAGGCAGTTGAGCCAGTCATGTTTGGTGACCCAGCGTGAATGTGGGGCTCAGACTCATCGGGATCCAGAGAGGAGCGGCTCCTGGACTCAGCACTTTTCTAAGGCCAGCCGGTATGTCACAGTCATGTGCCCTCCCGTTTAAGGTACAATGGACACTTAGGGCCGGGACAACGCTGAGGTGTGAGTGCTGCTTCCCTGCATCTGGAAGTGCAGAGCAGCCAGTCAGTGGGTTGAAATGTTGAACTTTTGCCTGCTGCCCGGATATCTGTGATGGTGCCTCCTCAGCCCCACAGGGTCACAGCTCCATCCCCATGCACAGCAGAGGCTCCAGGGCCACGGGAGGAAAGCAACCAGTCTAGACACACCTGGTTCCCATCCCAGCTCTCCACTGAGCTATTATGTGGTGTTCATGGGTCTTGGCTTTTGCCTGTGGGGGTGACAGGGTTGGGGGGAGACTGGAGTGAAGCCCAGAGGGGCTCACCCCCTCACGACCTCTCTCTCCATCATCTCATTTGCTCTCTGCTCCCTCCTCTTCACCTCTTGTCACTTAGGAGATACTGAGTGCCCCAAACTGTTTACGACTCCCTCCTCTCTCCTCTTTTTCCCATCCCCCCGCCTGGGTCTTACACCTGCTGGGAACCTGTAGTGGCACCCCCCGTCTGATGCACATGGGCCGAGCCTTTTGATTCCCTGCCAAGGCTTCAGAGCCCTGTGCCCACCCTGGGAAGGAGGGAGCCCACTCCAGTCTCCAGAACCGTGGGTAAGGGGGTAGCTGGGGCAGCAGCTCAGCACAAACAGGTGGCTGCCACGGGGGACATTGGAATGTTGCATCCAGGTCCAGCCTTGGCCTCAAGCTCCCTCAGGCGAGGGGCCTCCCCAGGAGGGAAGGGCAGGGCACCCATCCTCCTGAGCCACCCCACCCACACATCATTGACTAGAAGCTGCTGGGTCCTAGCACAGTGTTGGGAGCCAGGATGGAAGACAGGTGAGGCAAAGCCCTGCAGAGCTCAGGCTGGGTTTGAATCCTAGCCATGGGCCTGAGCGTTGTCCCTCAGAGTCATCATCTGGAGGGTGAGGGAGCAGCATTATACCCCTGGAGGGCTGTGGGGACACCCAGAGGAGGGGACACAGGTGGAAGACATGCAGCGCAGCCCGGGTACAAAGCTGGTGCCAAGAGGCAGGAACTCTGAGATCACTAGGACTAGGTGGTGGCTGCATATCTGTCCCTCCCCCTGCTGAGAGACAGGCTCACTGCTGCCCTGGGAGGGAGGGGAGCTGCTAAGGAGTGTCAGGGTGTCGGGGCCCTCCCTCTGTTCGTCTGGGAGTGGAGGCCACACCCCAGCGCGTCTGGGCCCGCCAGGCATCCTCCCACAAGGGCTGCCACCAACTTCCTGCTCGGCTGGCCCGTGGTCCCGCGCCTCGCCTTCCACCTCACACAGGCCCAAATGGCCTTGTCTTAGGAGCAGGTACCTGGGGTCTTTTGGGGGTCCTGTTCCCTGAATGGGTTTTGTGCTGGAGGAGGTGGGCACCCCGGCAACCTGAGCAGGGCTTAGAGCTCCCCTGACAGCCAGGGGGCCCCCTGCCCACACGGGACTGGCTGCTGCTGGCAGGGGGCCCTCCCTGCAGACACCTGGCTGCACCCAGGCAGAGCCCACGTGGCCGTCTGTCGCAGCAGCTCAGCCGAGCAGCAGCCGCAGGCATCCTCCTCGCTCAGGGACACGGCAGGCCCCCCACAAAACCCAGCAGCTGCTGGGGCGGGCGGGTGGGGCATAGCGGGCGGCACCCCGCAGAGCTGTCACAGTTCTGCAGGAGCTGCTGGCGTCCACTTTCATCCCTGGGGCAACAAGACAGGAGCTGCCTGGAGATCAGAAGGACTGTGGGGCCACCTCTATCCTGCCGGTGGGGGGTGGGAGGATGTGCCAACTGTCGAGCAACCCCTGCCAGCTCCTGGAGGGATCCCTGCCCATCTGCTGTCCCCTGAACCCCTGGCCAGGGATTTCCCGTCTCTGAGTGGAAAGTAGGTTCACAGGCAGACGTGAGGGTCCCTGCCTTAAACGAATGGGCCCCTACCTCTCCTCCCTCCTACAGAGCTGAGTGCAGGGCGAAGCAGAGGGTAGGTGGAAGACCCATTGAAGCCCCTCCCCACCTGGCCGCCTGTGGTCATCGGGCAGGAGAGGAGCGCAGGGGTGGTCAGGGGGCTCCCTGCTGCCCAAGGGGCTTCCTCCCCACCCAGATAGCTGAGTGCCTCCTAGAGAGCTGTCCCCCATCCCTCCACCCGGCTCTCTCCTCCAGTTCTGTGCCAGGACAGGATATGGGTGCAGGGTGTGGTCAGGGCGGCCAGAGGGAGGCAGCAGGAAGAGGCGTGAGCTTCCCAAGGTGGAGCAGGAGGGCTGTAAAGCTTTGCTGAATGAATGACCCCAGGGGAGGCCTGTGGTTACAAAGATTCTGGAGCACGAGCACATGGGGGATTGTTTCTTGCTTCTTGCCCTGACCAGCCGCAGCCCTGAGGCCCCCTCTACCCAGGTGCCAGGTGAGGGCTCTCTTCCAGTTGTGGGTGACAGGATCAGGAGGGAGCCTGGGGAGCCACAGCTCCCACGGTGGAAGCTTCCATTTCCTCTCAGGGAGGGAGGGCGGCTATTCCAAAGACTGGGGGCCCTTGGCCACTGACCCTGGCAGACCCCTGTCCATCACTGTGCATACCCTGAATGTAGCTGGGAGCTACAGCAGAGCTTCTGCTTCCGGGAGGAGTTGGGAGACATTCAGCCTGCAGGTGCATGGGAAGCAGGTGTAGATCTGGGTGGGCTGCGTGAGGCGAGAGGCGTTTCAGTGTTGCTTTGGGAAAGTTGGAATTTGTTGGCCATGATGTTTTGGTTTGTTTTCAATTGTGGCACTAACTAGATAAGAACAGGGCCTCTGCCTGCAAGAGTGTAGGCCTGAGCCAAGCTCCATGCTGGGTTGTAATAAGGGGACAGGCATTTGAATGTTGCTTTGAAGACGGAAAAATTCTAGTCTGCCATCTTTTTAAGAAATTCTTATGGGGACTCCATGGCTTGGTCCCAGTGCCTCTGCTGCCATCTGACCATGTGAGGTTGGCAGGTCACCATACCACCCCGTTCCCACAGCTCAGCAGCTTGGAGGAATGATGGAGGTTTCTCTGTGGCAAAGAGCAGGGGGTCCTGGCCGTGGCACGCAGCCTGTACTAATTTTTCAGTGTTTTCTCTGACCGCCCCCCAACCCCAGTCTGAGCAAGACCTGATGATGCTACTTAGGAGTTGGGTTGTGGATCTCCAGACTGCCCCCCGGACCCCTGGGCCACCCCTCCAGTGACTGGGCCTCTCTGCTTGCTCCCCAAGACGACCCCACAGGCAGAGCCAATCCCCAAGCATGCTCAGACTCGCAGGCTTTCAGCAGCAGCCCTCACTCTTCCCCGCCACTGTAGCTCACAGGGGAGAAGTGGGGTTTCGTCTGGCGGCACTCTGCTTGTGGGACAGAGAGGAAGGGTGTGTTACGCAAGCACCCTTCCGGATCTGGGTGGTTGTGAGCGGTTACACCTCTTCCTGTCTCTTCGCGAGGCTCATGCTGGCTGCCATGGCTCCTGCAGCTTCGCCCTCATCCAAGGCAGTGGTTTTGTGCCATGTAATAGTCATAGTGGTACATTGGGGCTTTGGCAGGAAGGATCTCCAGAGTTCAAGAAGCAACATGCATAGTGACATGAGCTCAAGAGGCAGGAGCTGGAGTCCAAGCACTGAGACTGAGGTTTCCGGGGGAGGGACCACCCAGTGTCCACCACACCCGACAGTGTGAACCTTTCCTGCCTTCTTCTCAGGCAGTGTTCACCGAGCACCCACTGTGTGCCTGGTGCTTCTGGAGACAACGCTCCCGGCCCTGGCAGAGCTGACGTCCCAGGGATCTCCAAGGACATGGGGAAGGAGTGAACGTGGGGAACAGTGCATGCCTGATGTCTCGGTAATGACCGGTGCCATACCTCCTGGGCCTCACACCCACCCCCTTATCAGGGTTGGTCTTTGCATTCGAGAGAATGGCCTCAGGCATAAAAGACATCACACCTTTCTCTCTCAACCCCTCCCTCTGGGGAAGTCAGCTGCACTGGTGTGAGAGACCCAGGTGGTGAGGAGTGGGAGCGGGCCCCTCCTCACCTGTGTGTGCATGAAACCTCTAACACCTCAGCCCAGCCAACACCCTGACTGCAGCCTTAGGAGAGACTCCAAGCCAGACCTGCCCAGCCAGGACAGTCCCCGGTTCCTGACTTTGCAAAACTGTATGAGAAATCCTCATTGTTTTCAACTGCTGACCCGTGTCACATAGCAATACATAACTCATACAGTGTCGTCATTCTTAAGGCCTCAGCTATGTAGCAACAAGCCTTCTGGAGGCTCCGAGCTGCCAGAATGATCAGGAATTGGGATGCAGCCACAGAGGACCCAGGAAACATGGGTCCCGTCACGACACCGAGTCACACCTGTGTGTGACAAGTCGCATCTGCGAGAGATTAGTCTTTTTCTGGGGAAGTGGAAAAGATGAGCAGCCCCTGAGAGCAAAGCAGAGAGGCAGCAGGGGAAAGCAGATGTGGTAACAAGTCTGAGGACCCTAGAAAGTGCTTTTCTGGAAGACCACCACCTGGGAGGAGGCTGGGGCACATCTGTGCAAGAGCCACTCCATTTGCCTTATGCCTGTGGTGTAGACGCTGAGGAAGGAGACTACCAGGCCCTGGCCAGCACCTGCCCTCTGCCAGGGCCAGCCACAGGTAGACCGAGCCCATGGCCCACACAGTGCATCCCCACCTGGGTGCCTGTCGGATTCCCCCTGACTCCCCTTCTCCTGTTTCACTTGGGAAGGTTGAAAGGGTTGCCCAAGATCATATAGCAGATTTGAGCCCACTGGGCCTCGCCTCCCTCCCTGACACATGAAATGGTCTCCTTGGGTCACCCAACAAGGTGGGATTGTGTCATCCAGCTGGCCCTGGAGGACAGGAGCGTGCATGGTGGCCCTGGTGAGGTTTTGGGTTAAAAACAGTTTCTTCAGTGCTCGAAGTGCTAACTTCACCTCAGGAGATCTGGCTAAGTGAAGGTTCTCGCCGCCCAGGTTTTCTCGTGCTCCAGCAGTGGGCAGATGAGTGGAGGCCTTTTGCAGGAACTGGAAGTCTCTCTCGCGACTCACCAAAGTTGTATCTTCATGTCATAAGGATGCCCCTGAAGGGTAAAGCCAGCAGAACGTGCTCCCAGAAGGGCTGAAGGCACTTCCACATCACGGTGCTGGGGGCCAGCCACAATGAGCACTCCTCTGTCTCACATTCGTGGGGTGGCTGGCCCCCATCCCGAGGCAGCTGGCAGTGCTCAGGCTAGGCCGGGTGGCTCTCCCATGTGCAGCTGTCCCCTTGGACCCGCAGGGTGATCTGGAGCATGTTCGTCTGTGGCAACAGTGGAGGCAAGTCTCCATGGCTGAGGCTGGAGCTGACACATCATCATTGCTCATTCCATTGGCCAAAGCACGTGTGACTGTATGAATGTGTGTGTGTGCATGTGAGTGTGTGTGACAGCATGAGTGTGTGTGGCAGAGAGTACATGAGTGTGAGAGCACTGCATGCGAGCGTGAGTGTGTGAGTGTGTGAACATGAGAGTATGAGTGTGAATGGAGAGACAGGAGAGGGCAGAGGGAAGGCGTGCCAATGAGACCAGTTACAGATAATGGGTGAACGGGATGAAGAGCATCCGAGTGTTGGTGGCTGTGCTGATTCTCTACGACAGTGATGATTGAAAGTTTTCAGCATAGTGAGCTGAGGAAAAGAAAGGCAGCACCCACAGGGGGAGCCCCTGATTCCAAGGGGCCTGTCGTCATTGCCAGGCTCGCTTCCCACAACGACGCAAAGCTAAGATTTACCCAACATCTTCCCTCCTGGGTTCAAGGCATTCTGGTGTCTTCCTTCTCCACTCCTATGAGAGTATGGATGGGCTCCATGCTTCAGGTTCTCTGAGAATGCCTCAGGTGACTTGCTCAGGGTCACGCACAGACCCAGTGGGAGTACAGGTGACGGGGGCACCCAGACTGCAGACCCCTCAGCCTGCACCGTGAGCCAGCTGCCCCTCCTGGGCCTAGTCAGTTCCCAAGTGGTCTCTGAAGCCCTCCTCCAGTGCCATCACTTTTGGATGACAGGGCAGCCCTGCCCATCTGCCTGCCTCCCTCCCTCCCCAGGGCCTGGGATTGGCAACATCCTCCTGGGACATCGGCTTCTTGGGGCTCGGCCGCTGGGTTGGGCTGTGGCAGTGGCGGAGGTGGGCTCTGGGCAGGTCAGTGGAACGTGAGGTGGGGGGCATGGGGCACCAGCCCCCTCCCTGCTCTGGCAGGTGGCAAAGGTAGCAGCTCCCCAGGAGGGATGAAGCCTGTTGTCCCTCGTGAAGTGGGCACCAGAGCGTGGCCAGTGCCTGGCTGTGGGCCAGGGAGCTGGCCACTGACTAGGAGTTGAGTCTGACCATCAAGAGTCCAGCCAAGGCAGAGGCAAGGGGTGGGACCGGTGGCCAGCTGTCCCTGTCCCTGCAGCCGCCCTAAGCACCACACCTGAGACAAACAGAGCATTGCAGCGTCCAGATAAGACTGCCCTAGTGCCCCATGTGAGCAGGGTCCCCTGGCCCTCCCATCACTCCGGGCCCCCAGGCAGTCTGTGAGCCGTTAGCACACCATGCCTGGCCCCTTCCCTTGTGCCTTCCCTGGATGAACCTCCAGCGGGCCAACTCAGAGTCCTCATGCATTCGTTCATGTATTCACTCAGCAAACATTTGAGAGTCTACTGTGTGCTGTGCACAGCTGAGAGCACAGCAGATAAATGCATGGTGCTGGCATCATAAGGCGAGGAAGCCACAGACCATAACTGGGACACTAGCTAAGTATAAGGCACGTTGGAAGTTGACAGCACTAGGGAGAAAAATTAGTAGGGAAGGACCAGCAGAACATGGGGAGATGGGGTTTGCAATTTAAGATAAGGTGTCTAGAGGAGATTCATTGAGAAAGTGACCTTTGTTCAAAGATGCGGAGGTCAGAGAGGGGGGCCCTCGGGTGGTTCACGGGGACTCAGAAAGCTTCAGGAAGAAGGAAGCCCTAAGGCTGGAGCATCTGCTGAGGTCATGGGACGTGGAGGAGTCCGTGTGGCCAGGGCAGAGTGAGCAAGGGGGTGGCAGGAGATGAGGTCCAGGGGGTCAAAGGGAAGGGGGAGCTGGGCCATTGCTGAGCTTCGGGCTTTCCCTGCATAAAATGAGTAGCCACTAGGTTTCGAGAATTATAATGACATCTGATTGGTGTTCTAGTAGGATTGCTCTGGCTCCTATAAGGTGGACAATGAGGGGTAAAGGTGGAAGCTGTTGTGGGGACCTGTAAGAGGGAAAGGGTGGCCTGGACCAGGAAGGAGGTAGCAGGGACTACTCAGACAGGCGTGGGATTCTGGATGTTTCTGAAGATGACTCTATAATGGGGCAACCATGGTGACAGGGGAGCCAGGGTAGAGGCTACCAGGAGCTCTGCATGGGACAGATGAACCCAGGTGGTAGTTCCATGCCCTAGAGAGATGCCCGTAGGGCAGTAAAAATAGATACGTCTGGGATCCAGGGGAAAGATGAGGCCTGGATATATAACTGCAGGAGTTCTGGCCACACAGTTCAGAGCTGGGAGACAGGTGGGAATCTGAGGAACCTCGTGTGATAGAAGAGAGAAAAGATTCCAAGTCTGAGAAGTGAGCAGGAACGGCCAAGGGGACTGAGAAGCAGCAGCGGGGTGGCAGGAGTGCGAGCCAGGAACATGCAGGTCCTCAGAGCCCAGAGCGTGGGGGCAACCCCGCTGTCACCCCCAAACTGCCCCGCCAGACATGGCAATGGGAAGGTCATAGTGACCTTGGCAAGTGCAGCCTCCTCAGAGCAAGGAAGGCAGAAGGGAGAATCATAGGCAAGAAAGGACAACTCTTGAGGGATTTTCAGTTGGTGGAGAAGGAAGGGGATCCAATAAACTGTGCTTTTTGGTTTCTAAGGCAAGAGAATTAGTAAGGGGTGTATGAAGAGGACAGCGCCCCATAAAGAAGGAAGAATCAGCATAAGACTTGGGACACCCTTGAGCAGGGCGGGAGTGGGCTGTGTGTTCGGGTGGGCGCTGTGGTTGTGGCTGTGGCTGGGTCGTTCAGGTGGCAGCAGGAGGGAAAACAATGTTCTGAGAGCTGATGGTGGCTGGGGAAGCTGGCCTCTGGTTGCTCCTAGTTTGTCAGTGAAATGGAAGCAGCAAAGCCAAGGGCTGAGAGGAGTGTGGCAGGGGAGGCGTTGGGGCCTTGGAGAGTAGAGGAGAGAGGCCTACAACTGGGCTCAGCACACTTCTGCTGTAAAGGGCCAGGTAGTAAATGTTTGAGTCTTGGCAGGCCAGACAGTGTCTCTTATGGCTGCTCAGTGCCACAGCGTGGCACCAACACAGGCATGGTTCACACACAAATGGGCATTGAGGTGTCCCAGTAACACTTTATTTACAGAATAGGCTGGATTTGGACCGTTGTTCATCATCTATAAATTCCTGCTCCAGGTCAGCAGTCCTCAGGTGTGGTCCCTGGGCCAGGAACACGAGCATCATCTGGGAACTAGTTATAAATGCAGATTCCTTGGGGATCCCTGGGTGGCTCAGTGGTTTGGCGCCTGCCTTTGGCCCAGGGCGCGATCCTGGAGTCCTGGGATCGAGTCCCACGTTGGGCTCCCGGCATGGAGCCTGCTTCTCCCTCCTCCTGTGTCTCTTTCTGACTCTCTCTCTCTCTCTATCATAAATAAATAAATAAATCTTTGAAAAAATGCAGATTCCTGGGCACACCCCACATCTATGGAGTCAGAGACTCTTGGTCCCCACAGCATCTCAAATTCAGATTGAGTTTGCGATTCTGGATTTCTGGACTTTGAGCTGGGGATTGAGACTCCACCGCTCAGTAGACCCAGGGAGAGCCAGAGAGGAGAGAGTGGGGTGTGGGGTGGGTCACGTCCCCCAGTTAAGCCCAGTTAAGGGCACAGGCATCCTGGCCTGCTCTGGGCTGCTTGGCCGCCACCTCCTTCCACGAGACCCTATGAAGACATCTTGCCCCCCCGCCTCAGCCCCCTGTGGCCACCCTTCCTCACCGGTGACCTCTGGACCACTGTGTTTGGATGCAATGCCTGGGGCTCTGCATACTGACAGCTCTGTGGCTGTGGTTTCCTGTCCAGGGCAGCCACCAGCACCTGCACACAGTAAGGCCTCAGCAAGCACTCTGTTCACCAGGGAACCCACCGCCCTCTGACTTAAGGTTAACAACTCTGGTGAGATTGTTGGGTTTCATGCCCAGAGTCACCTAGTACAGCCCACTCCAGGGGCACCTGATGAGCGTAAAGGAGAGGCTGCCTCTGAAGCCCCCCCACCCCCAAGGCTGCAGGGACTCTGTTCCCCCGCAGCCATGTAACCATCCTCGTTCTGCAAGAGAGGCACTGTGCCTCTTGTATAGATCTGAGCAGCGGGGAAGTCAGGCTGGTCCATCTGGTGACAGTGGCCCTGATAGAACCCCAGAGTTTGAAAGAAAAGGTGACCAGGAGGCCTTCAGGGTCTGCCTGGAGCCATCCCACCAGGTGCAGGTGGACAGGGCCATGTGGACAAGGGGCCCTGGGAGAGGTCAGCCTGGGTTGCAGTATTGCAGCTCGTGAGGAATCACCTGATCAGCCCAAAGCCTGGATTCAGTATCAGCCACTTCTCTGTGGGTGATTAGACTGAGGGCCTCGATTCCTGGCTACATGGGCCTCTCCAGCAGGGCAGCTTACCTCTCAGAGCCAGGAAGGGAGAGAGTTTGCTAGCAAGACAGAAAGCACAGTCTGCATATCACCTGATCACAGGCATGATAGCTTGTCACCTCTGCCAGGACCAGTGGGGCAGGAACCGATCTGCATTCCGGAAAGCTCCACAGTGACACCAGCAAGCTCCCCTGGGCTGGGAGAGGGTGAGAAGCTGAAGTCAAGCATGAGCCTGGGGGATGGTGGTGCCACTTCCTGGGACAGGAGAAACACTTCAAAGTTCTAAGTCCCTGGGACCACCAGAAAAAGGTTCCCAGACCCTCAGGAAAGCAGCTGGGGAGATGGAAGGACATCGTCACACATCAGGGTGGGAGAGTAGGAACCTTTTACAGAACCAGTGACCCCAACCATCAGCTTTGTCTGAGCCCCCATGGATTGGTCTGTCTGTCTGTCTGATGAGGGATGTAAGATGCCCCACAAACTGGACCTTCAGCATTACAGAGCCTCGTGGGCAAACCAAACTGGTTTTTTGAACTACCTCCCCTCTACTCTGCTTTTCCTACAGAATCTTCCCTCTGTGAAGAAGAGAGCAGGTCGGGACAAGTGAGGCCAGCCCCATGTATCCAGAATCGACGACAGGATCCCCGGCTCGGCTCTCTCTGCGGCAGACAGGCTCCCCCGGCATGATCTACAGGTGATTCCCTGCCCCCCACCTACCCAGGCCACTCTCAGGTCCAGTCCTGCCTCTGAGAAGGGGTCCCGGAGGCCAGTCACCAGCCCTTGATCCAGAGGGAAGGATGGAGGGAGCTCCACAGGGCTCTGAGGTGCGTGTAGGCAAGCACTTTCTCCGAGGAAAGAATGGAAGCCTTTAAAATCCAGGATTTTCCCTGTGGAATAGAGCCAGGATTAGACTTGTCCCCTACTCTTCTGAAGCATTCCATGGGTAGCAGCAGGCCTGGAAGTGAGCACGGGACCCTCCCCAGCTTGTTTCTTTCTCATGCACCTCCCTTTGAGGGAGTCGCAGAGCTTGCCCCGGGGAGATGAGTGGGGACAGCCAGCTGCTCACCAGGCCACCTTGCCTTCCTTCTGTGGAAGCTGGTTCCAAATCCAGCTCTGGGTCTTTCCATTTGGAAAGTAATCCAGGCTGACCCACGGGGAGAGCACGCAAGGCATTGGATAGCAGCACGGAACACAGCACCCAGACAGCAATAGCTGTCACCAAAGATGGACCCAGGTGGGACCCCAGGGGTCCATCAGCCCTCGATTGATTGGGCCTTTCTCAGTGGCTGTTAGGGCCTGATCCAGAGCAAGTATCCGTAGAACCCACAGGGAAAAGGAGTGTCCCTCTCTTATCAAATTCCTAAAAAGAGCCCCGTGGTCACAGAAAGACTCGCCAGCATGTGGGGGGACGGGCCACTTCTTGGTTTGAGGGTTTTGTACGGTCGTTCTAAAGCATATTTCATTAAAACCCGACCAGACTTGCACTCCCAGGTTTACCTCTTGTCTTTGCTTCCCTGCCCTGTGTGGGAATGATACCAGGCACCAGAGGACCCCCGCGTCCCAACCGATCAGGCTTCTGCCTCCGTGTGCCACTGGGTGGCGCTGCCGCCGAGCACTTGGTACCTGGGCACGCATCCTCCCAGCAGTCCGGAGCAGAGCGGGGTGGGGCCTGGCTGCGGGGTGTCGCTGGTGCTTCCTGGGCCTGCATCTCTCTGTGGCTAATGCCAATTGTGGACTCTCTCTCTCCTTTTTCTCTGTCCTCCATCGCTGTCCGCAGTACTCGGTATGGGAGCCCCAAAAGACAGCTCCAGTTTTACAGGTAACGAGCCCTCTGTTTTCCTCAAACCCCAGAAGCTGAAGGCAGGGGAGCAGGCGGGAGGGCCACACCCATCCAGGTCAGGCGTGCTGGGGATCTCTCGGAAGTAAAGGTCCCCAGTAAGACTGGGCTCTGGTTCCCTCCCGGGGCCCACGCATACAGCATGATGTAATGTCTCAATGAACAGCGTGAAGTCGGGTTCCATATGTGTGCTGAGCTCTAGAACTTGATATGATTGGAGCAAATGGACTTCTGATGCCTGCTTAACTCTCACCAGATCTACATTAAGATCTCCCTTGTCAGGCTATGGGTGCTGTGCTTCCTGTCATTGGGTTTGTGCTTTTTGGGTGATCTGAGTAAACGACGCAGGCCAAACCCAACCATCTCCCCTTCTTTTTGGGTTTGAGCTGATTTGCAATCAAAGGCCAATTCCTTTCTTGGGGCATGTGGATCCACTGTGACCTGGGCCAGGGGTGGACCTGCTGGTGTTTCTCTGGTGCATCTCCCTACTGGGGAACTGGCACACCGTGTTCTTCGGTGTGAGGCTGTGCCCCAGAAAGACGTGGCATCAAGGGGCCCTGCTTTGCAGCCCAGGCCAAGGCAGGTCAGCCAGCAAAGTCCTCCCAAACGAGTCCCTTCCTCCATTGGACAGTTCACCTGTGAAGTGGGGAGGCGTGCCACAAAGATGTGTGTTTCTCAGGTAGTCTGTAACTCTGGGAATTTACACCAATGGCCATCTTCCTCATGTTGGGAAAGTGTCAGGGTTGAGGAAGCCACTGGTCAGCCCCGACAGCGTCAGGACTGTGGGGACTCTGTGTGGCTCTTAGGAGTGGGGCCCCAGTGTGTGGTGTGTGCCTTGGCATTCAGACCTGGGAGGTCTCTGTCTGGGACAGCCGCCAGGGCCGTGCCCACCTACCAATGCAGAGCCAGGGGGGCGGTTACCACTGATGCACAGGGAATTGGGGGCAGTGGGTGCTGGGGTTGGCCCTGGGTTTCCACCCAGCTTTTCCTTCCCACAGCCTCAGCACCTCTGAATGTGGCCATGGGCCTGGGTCCTCAGGTGAACTTCAGCACTGCTTCATTGCCTCCCACAGGGTCTCACCCCTTACAGAGAGCCCCAAAGAGATGGCTGAGATTTTTGCTAGATAAGATTTTGCCTGAAAACAGTTAGATATGAACTTGGCCTTACAGATACTTTTCTGGGATGACTCATTTGCCATCACGTATACATGACAGCACGGTGTGTAAGAATGGGGATGAGACTTTTGTCCCAGAGATGTAACCCGCCCATAAGACCAAATGTGACCTTGAACTATATCCTCAGAGACCTCAGGGGAGAGGAGTGAGACAGCCAGCAGCAGAACTGCGGCCTAGACCACCAACCAGAAGGGCCATGCCGAGGGGGGTGCCCAGGAGATTGTGGGGTATCACAGAGCTTAAGCAAAAGAGAGTCCCTTGCCCCTTGCTGGCCCTTGAGTTCTCACAGATCCAACCTATTGTCCGCTCCCGGGGAACCCTCTGTCCTGCCCTGAGGCAAGTTCTATTGGAGAACCGCCCCCCAGATGCGCAGACCTCCATCTGGGCCTCCCAGCACCGCGTCCCTGATGCCCACGGGCTCCAGCCATCCCACCCTCTGCATCTCCAGTGTGGTTTCTTCTCATCGACACTCAGGTGTCTCTTGTGGGTTCTCCGATGATGATCTCTAACGAGGTGGAATCTTTGTTGAACCTCCTGGGTGCCACTCCCAGTGGGGCATCCTTGTTATATGGGCACTGATGCAGCCACAAGAGATTAAGACAGTTGGCGACATGGCCCCTCCCCTGACAAGGCAGAGGTGTTGTTAGAGGCATGTGCCCCACCCTCAGACAGTTCACAGACCAGTAAGGGACACGAGACCCTATGTCTGTCAGCTGTTCCAGAGAAGCCCTTGTAACAAACAGCCTCCAAACTCAGTGCCCTACGACAAGAAGCGTGCATTTCTTGTTTTATGTGTCTGTGTCAGTTCACGGAAGCTGGGCTTAGTTGGACGTGGTCTGAACTGCAGGTGGGGCCAGATGTTCATCCTCCCGCCAGGAGGGTGTCACATCTCTGAAGGCCCATAGTCAGAGGCGGTGCACTGGTGCTTCTGCTCGTTCTGCTGGCCAAAGCAGGGCTCATGACCTTGCCAGATGTGAAAGGGCAGGAAAATATACTCCCACCCCCGATAGGAGAACCACTGCCACGTGATGCAGAGCGGGGGTCGAGGACCTGGAACCATAGTGCAATCTATCCCAGAACCCAAATAACCAATAATATGTAGATGGCAGTACTTGTCTTGGGAGAAGTCCAAACAGCTGTTGGCGCTCTGAGGAAGGAGCAGGCCTGGCCAGCTGAGAGTCAAGGAAGGCTTCATGGAGGAGACAGCATGAGGGCTTTGAGCAAGGGCCTCGGAGGCCAGGCAGTCCTCAGCATAGAGCCCAGGAGGAACATTCCAGTAGAAGCCTGAGCTACCGCTTGAAGAGGTGCCAAGAACAGGAAGTGGTGGAGACACAGACCCCGCCGTGAGGAACAGGACAGACAGTGGCAGAGGCCAGACTGTAGAGGAAGATGGATGTCAGGTGGAGAAGGGCGTTGAGCACCTGCAGAGGAGCCTGGACTACATCCAGTGGGCACTGGGGAGCCATCGATGGTGTTTGAGCAGGGCAGAGACCAGAGCCCTGTGAGGGGAAGGAATAAGATGGCAGGTGGAGAGGCTGAATGTAGGGAGCCCAGGAATGATAGAGAAGGACTGAGCCTCAGAAGCCACAGGAAGAAAAGTAAAGGGCAGGAGAAGAGGATGTGAGGAGCCATGTTTCCAAGTGACTGACAGCTGGTGCTGAGAGGGAGGTGGAAATGACAGAGGGACATGGAGCCCAAGGGGAAGGGGACGGGACAGGTCAGAGCATGTCAGGGACCTGACATGGCAGGCTCGTGCCTTTGAAAGCAGCCATCCCAGTCTCAGCACTGGGGCCTTTCCAGGGAACTATCCACTGCCCATTCTCAGTTCCGCGTCCCACTTCCCATTTTGTTTGCTTTCTACTCTGGGTCTTCGTAGCAATTCCCTGTCTGGGGAGCAGCCACCATGTGCACTTTTGTCACTGCAGAAGCCACTCAGCCTCCATCCAGAATCCCTCATGCTGGAAGATATAGTCATACTGAGATTTCTTTGGGATCCTAGGATGATGAGAAGTGCCTCTGGGGTCGTGACCCTGGAGCGGGGCCTCAGCATGGCCTCAGCCCAGAGCTCAGCCTCAAAGCACCTTCCAAAGCCCGGGTCTGAATGTGTGATGTGAGGAAAGGTGCACCCCTGTCTGGAGCGAGTGGTAGCGTGTGTTCCAATAGCAGACGTCCAGAACCTCCTGGCCATTTATAGGTACAGACAGTATAGGATATACCAATCTGGGGCACGTCCCAGTAGGAGGGAGGGGGGATGTCCATCTGCGTGGCTGAGGGCAGATTTCTCCAGGCCCCAACCCCTTCACTGCGGGTGGTGGTCACACCCTAGGGGAACCCTCAGCGCATTCCCACAGACATGGGAACGTGGTGGGCAGAGCTCTAAGCCCTGGGTCCTGGCCTCAGACAACCAGAAACACGGCCTGCCCCTCCCTACCTGTGGGGACCTGTGGCCCATGTCTCTGGCACCTGTTGGCGAGCAGGCAGTGGAGGCCCGATGGGAGAGTGTGCCCAAGGGAAATGGCAGGACCCCAGTCAGTGCCCCTTCCCAGCCCCCCATGCCAAGAGTAGGCCTTGCCAGGCTGCACCACGGAGCTGCACTTCCCGGGCTTTTAGGGGAAGAGACACTCGTGAATAATTCAGCCTCTCTCACTGAGCTGAAAACGCCCTAATAGACTAATGGACTCCCTGCCTCCAAACTCGACCCTCGTGGGGCGCTTCTCATTCACCAATTGCTTCTGACGTTCTACAGTGACACTCCCTAATGAAACAGCTGCTGCGCCAGATCCTTAGAGCGTCTGGTGAACCCTAGTAAACTAGACTGTGTCCTTTTTAACGAGCAGACGCCCGGAAGGCAGGTGAGTGGCCCCCGCAGCTCCAGGAGTCCAGGGGCAGCCACCTCCTTAGGGGTTGCTGCCTGGGGACACGTGTCCCAGGAATGGAAGTCACAGAGGGGCCATATTAGGGGATGCATTTGGCTAATCTGAAATTAGACCCCCTATATATTTTTTCAAGGCAGAAAACCTCAAAAAAAAAAAAAAACCCAAAGAAGCTGGCCCTAGGTAACTGCAGGGTGACAGTGGGAGGAAGGAGGGTGGGCATTCTGCTGCTTGAGCACGCTTGCCTCCCTGCCTCCCTGACCTGCCGGGTGCCCATGTCCATCTTCTCGTCTCGGGGAGACCTAGACGTCCAGCCTCACCGTCTTGGGTTTACCATTAAGATTCAGCGTTTTGGGAGCTTCCTGAGAATGACAGCAGGGGTGGGGTTGGTGGCTGTCAGAAAGATCTTTCTGGAAACACATGCCTCGGGGTGCTGGGGGGCTGCCTGTTGGGGCCTTGGTTTGCTGACTGTTTTCGAGCAAAGGTGGCTTTGCTTTTGCCCTCCTGCGATGCTGTGCATTGTACATCCGCACTCCGGAATGACGCAGCTTCCCCGTGCATCCCCGCTTTCAGAAACTTGGGCTGGTTTCTCTAATATCGAGACAAATGTCACCGCTTAAAAGAGCCGTTCGGGATTCCTTCCAAGCCTCACGTTTCAGGCTTTGGGGGCTTTCGGTAAACAGACCCAAGTTCAGAAATTCCAGGTAGAGGGCCCTTCGGGGAGCCTGTGGTCCTGGTTGATTTAATGAGGCCGATGCCTTCCCTTCACTTTTCCTTGTCACGGTGTTCGTGTTCGTTTTACGGGAATCCCCGCGAGCCCTCCCTCCACAAGAATAGATTTGCAGAAGGCGGCCCGGCTGTGGCTCCGGGAGGAATCTGCAGGTACCTGTAATTAGCTATTGAGGAGGGGGCTGATTTTCCCTGAGATGAGGCGGGGTACGGATGGTAAGGAGGAGGAACGCAAGGTCAGAGTCACTGCGCCTCTGAACCCCAAAAGCGGGGGACCTGAGGCAGGAGCCCCGGAAGTGGGCCCTCCCTTCTCCCAGCAGGCTCTTCCTGGGGTCCTTTCTTCCAACTACCCCAGCCTGCTCCAGTCACCCTGGGAGGAAGCTGGGAATAAGCCCCAGCATGAGGGAGTCCCAGGGACCCGGACTCCATCCTCTCCGAAAGGCAGCACTGCCAACCACCAGAGCACCTGTGTGCCTTCTGTGTCCTTCCTCTTTGGTGGGGTCTTGTCTCCCTGGAGGAGCCGAGGAACACTGCCCAGCTCCTCCCGTACTGTGTGCCATCGTGGCACCAGGTCCTCCCCGCTCCAACCCGGCCAGGGTCACCATGCTCCCCCACACCCCACCTCTTGCAGAGTCCCCTGGCCCAACCCTGTCCTGGCATCGTGGGGGTGCTCTCCTCAGGAGGCTCTGGGCACCCTCCATGCTGCAGGTGACACCCAGAGGCCCGCTCCCAAGGTCGCTATGAGGCACGCTACAAGGAAATGTCACAAGCAGAGGAGACCCCAGCCCCCACAGAGAGGGTACCCCCTAAATCCTGGCGGCACCCTGCGCTGCATCCATCTCATTAAGAATGAGTGATGTGAATTTAGAAATTTTAGGAATGCACGTGCTGCACACGACCGGGCCGGATCGTTAATGTCCGCGTTCATCCTGTGCAACATTTCCTAGCAATGTCTGGTAGATAGCACATCCTTACATCATTCGAGCTCATGCTCATGTGTGCCCACTCCAGCGGCCTGCCCTGCCTTCTAGCCTCTATCCGTGCCCCCACCCTGTGTGTTTTTCATCTCCCACTTATCCTAACGTGTCCTATGCCATGCCGCGGCATTGTTGGCAGCCGCTTCCCCACACCCGGCCCTCTCCCAGTCCCACCACCAGGCCCTGCCCAGCTGTCCAGGCTTGTCTGCACAGCTGATGCTATCAGCCTCTGCTCATCCCACTTCACAGACACAGAGACTGAGCCTTGGAGCCATCAAGGTGCCCTCGCAGGTTGCACAGAGTAGATGACAGAGAGGGCTGCCCCTGTCCAGAACACTAGCTGCTTAGCCACGCCGCCAACCCAGCCCAGGACCCTTAACCGGACTTCCAGAGCCAAACCAGACTAGGTTGCTTTTTGTGGGTAATATCTTGAAAGCTAATGGTTATTGATCCCGGCCTCGGTGGGCCTGGCTGGGAACATGTGTGTCTGAGGTGGGTCCTGCTTTTCGGGAAGAACTGCTGCGGCCCCAGCCTGCCAGGCTGCTCTTCTCTCTGAACGTGGGCCCCCAGGGAAGCCAGAATTGGCCTGCCTTTGCCCCACTCAGGACAAGCAGCTGGCCACACTGCCACATCTAAAGCAGCTGCCAGCCACTGTCCTGCCCCTGGGTGTGCTAGCAGGGGGTGAGCGGCCAGCAGGCAGGGAGGGAGGGAGCCATGCTGCTGCCTGTGGGCTTCCATGGTGCCCTTTCCTAAGACACCCCCCATCCTGGAGCCCTGGGCCCCTCCACTGCCTCCAAAGCGAGTCTCCTGGAACATGGGAATTTCAGACCAGGGACATCTCCACCCTCTTTAGCATCCATCAGAGACCTTAATCCAAACCTTGGGGGACGCCAGAGGTCATAGGCCCTGCTGACTCCCTCCCTGTGGGTCAGAGCTATGGTGATTAGGAGTCCTGGCCTCTGAGCACCACCCCCCACCCTGCTCCCTCAGGAGAAGGCACGCTGCTAGGGCTCAGGCCTGAGGCAGGGAGCCAGTCTACCCCTGCCAGGTGCTGTCCACACAGCCAGCAGGGCACAGTCTCTGCTGTGGGCACTGAGCCTCACTGGTAAAAGCAGACGAAAAGGTCCTCGCCCTCCCAGACCTGACCTTCAGGGGATCCGAGGAGAGAAACAAGGTGATTAGAGGTGATTCTAGCAGGCCAGGTGAGCATATGGCCATGGAGAAAAATCACAGCAGGAAAGGGAGCTACGAAGTGTCAGGTGGTGGGGCAGAGCTTGCTCAAGGAGGGGGCCAGCCCGGGGCACCGCCGCTGCCCTCAGGGACCCAGCCACAGCCTCTGCCGCTGCCTCAGCTCCCACAACAGTTTCTCCAGCCCCTCCCAGGGATCATCGAACTTGATGTCCCTTGTGACAGAGGTGGGGACCCTGCCGGTTCCTCCAGCTGCCGGGGCTGGGCTCCCGGATCCCGCTCTGCCACTGACCCTGCAAAATAGCAATTCCCACCCCATCTCTGTCTTGGTGATGATGCTGGAGCCACCCCACTGGTATCCACACCAGGGCGGAGGGCTGTGGTCAGGCATGGGGCGGGGCAGCGGGGGGAGTACCCAGATTGCAGAGCACCCTTGACTCCGGGACCGTGTCTTTGCTGCCCAAAGTCACTGCAGAATGTGGATCCGCGGCCTCGGGACCGTCCTTCCTTAATTCACCCACTTACGTACATACATACGGGCATTAACACAGATGCTAGCATTCCGTGCACATGCCTCTTCTCCTTGCCTTGTGGTATTTTTCACTACTATCTCTTAGGATTCATCACATATCAATCCATGTAGAGAAGCCTCACTGAAGGCTGCACAAATTTCCATTATAGGGATAGACCATCATTTATGTAATCAGTTCCCCATTGACAGACACTGTGGTGTGTTTAGTTTCTGAGAGACGGTCATCCTCCCTTAGGATGACTATTTTAGCAACAGTTCCGCACATTTCCGAGGCAGTTTGCCTATCTGTACTAAACCTCTGTCCCTCTCTTGTCACTCCCCCTAAATGCATCCCACTCGGTCTTTCTGTTGCAAAATTTGTGGATTGTGACATACTTAATGATCACGGAGGATGGAGCCCGAAGAATGTGCCAGTGCCGTGGCACTTTCTGCAGGCAGGGAGTGTGTGTATGGGTAGCGTTCTCTTGTGAACAAATGAACAAGGCTTTGCTCGGGTGGCTCCTCTCGGGTATTCACCCTCAAGTTTACATCTCTGACAGCTGTGGCTCAAACTCCTTCCAGGAGACAGCCCCATACCTGCTTTGACCTTGGGAACACCTCCAGGAAGCGCTATGACATGGTGCCTTCGGCTGGGGGGGCCTGGGCTTCTCTGCATGCTCTCCTGCCCCTCTTTTCATTTGGAGCCCCTTTGGGTTCTCACTCCTGGAATGCAGCTTGGCCTGTGCTTGTCTAGGGGCTGTGAGGGCCGAGGACGTGGCTTAGCCAGCGTCCACCCTAGCCTGTACCCCAGCTGGGTGCAACATCGAGGACTGAGATTCCAATGCCAGGAAGCGTTCTCATCCAGGGCCCTGGCCTCAGGCACTGAGCCCCTTTGTGGCTGCTCTGGGTGGAGGATGTGTCTCTGTGGCACCCCCTGCCCCAGACACAGCACCCCGCTAAGCACTGGGGACGGTGGCCCTTTATCTAATGCATCGCCACTCCGCGTTTCCCGTCTGGACAGCAGCGGCTCCCAGGCCAGCCGGTACCATGTTGTCCATGACATACAGCGAGAGCCTGAGGAGCGTAAGCAGCAGGTGTCACTCGGACTGGGCCCTGCACCCCGTCCGCCAGACCGACACGCTGGAGCTGCAGCGGCTGCGGGAGGTGCGGGCGGCCGCCCAGGCCAGGAACATGGAGAGCTTCCTCCGCATGCACGGCCTCTCCCTGGATGGCTGCACCGCCCGGAGAACGGGCATGAAGTACCGGTAAGGGCTGGGCCGGGGCTGGGCGGGACGAAGCAGGTGCTGCGACACGGCTGCCGCTCAGCAAACGCGGAGAGTGACGTTATCAGACATTGGGGTAAATAGTTTAGGCTTAAAAAGTCCAACCGTGTAGAAATATATGAAAGAAAATGAAAGTCCATTCTCTAAGGGACAGTCCTGCCCTGTCACCAGTGTGACTCTGTGCAGGAAAAGAACGTGGTTTCTTGAAAACACTTTACAGCAGGGGTTAACCGCATGGTTTCATTGGTCTTCCTGGGACGTCACTGGGACAGATTAAGGATCAGGGGTGGACTAGACAATGAATTAACACAAGTGCTCTGTTCGTCATCTCTCGCAATAAATTCGACCTGGCACCAGAAACCCAGGTTGGGTCCCGGGGGCAAAGATGTGCCCCCCTCTTGTCTGATCTCAAGCTGGGCCGTCCCCAGGGGAAGTGGTTTTCCACAGGCAGCCTCTGAAGCTGCCGCTGCACCTGCACATGGGTCTGCAGCAAAGGCCGTGGATTCAGCGTCCCCGTGTTCTCCGGGTGATAGGCGTGCAGGGCTCATTCTCCTTGGAACTTCAGAAGGACATTCTGTTGAGCTGGCTCGTCTTTGAATTCAGCATCTGGGGCAGCACTCAGGTCGGCCCACTTTCTCCTGTGAGAGCCTCAGAGAGTGGCCAAAGAGCCCCAGAGCTGGCATGTCCATTTATAAACTGCACATACGTAGCTTTGTTCCTCTGTTAACTTTGAATTTCAAATAAACTTTTTTAAATTTTTTTTAACTTTTTTTTTTAGTACAAGTATATCCCACGCGATATTTGGGTCATACTTATACTGAAACATTATTGTTTATCTGGAATTCAGATTTAACTGGGTGTCCCGTATTTGACCTGGCAACCCTAGATCTTTGGCTTTTATCTAATGCAGGCCCCAGGGTTTGTCTGCTGGCTCCCGGGGAGTCACACCCAGACCGGCCCTATGGCTTTAACATTTGCTCGTAGTGACTGTGTCTGGACCTGTGGCTCATTGTTTGAATGTGTGGTTGCCATTTAAAGAAATAAACACTTCTGCTGTGAGTCCATTAGATGGCAGAATTTTTAAGGTTTTGTACTCTAAATCCAGCTGTAAGGGAGGGACAAAGTGTCAGCTAGTTTGGCCCCAACAGCTCTAATTCCAATTCTAATGGAAATTTCTCAGGAGGGAGATGAGACTGGTGTGGGAGGCATGGGGAGGCACTCGTCATTGATACTCGGTCGTTAATTCAGCAGATGTTTATTAAGGGTCTGTTGACAACAGGACAGATGCCACACAAACAGGATGGACTGGGTCCTCACCCTCGTGGATGGTCCATCCTCATGCAGGGAAGCAGAAAAAAGCAAGTGACCACCTAAGGCAGCAAGACAGGCCAGGTACAGCTGAGACACCCCCGAACCATCTGAGGATGCAAGGTAGAACCATCCAGGCCAAGGAGACAGGAGGACATCTGGCCAGAGGGGCTGGGCCTGAGCGAGGAAGGTGGAGGGCAGTAGGATGAGGTGAGGTGGCTGGAGCTTGTCCTCCTCCCCTGGAAGGACACAGTTCATGATGGCAGGTGCACCAGGGTGAAGTCCTCAGAATTTCATGTCCATCCCAAACCTCAGAAGATGGCCTGTTTGGAAGTAGGGTCATTGCGGATGTCATATGTCAGGATGAGTTCCCCCAGAGCAGGGTGGACCCTAGCTCCAATGACTGGCGCCTTCAGAAGGTCCGATGAAGACACACAGGGAAGAGGCCACGTGAGCCTGGAGGCAGAGAAGGGACGTGGCCAAGAGCCTGGGAACACCTGCAGCCCCAGAAGCTAAAAGAGGAGATGGGGGCAGCGGGGTTGTCCCCTGGAGCCTTAGGAGGGAAATGGCCCTACCCACACCCACATCTGCATCTGAGACTTCTGGCCTCCAGAATATGGAGAGAATCCATTTCTGTTCTTTGACACCTCCCAATTTGTGGTGCTTCCTGCCCCAGGAAGCCAATATTGGGCCGGGGGAGATGGGGACGCATCTCTTATTTGTCTGACACCCCAAGGAAAGTTTGGGCCACATCTGAAACGTGGGGGACTAACCAGGGAGGCGGGGTACGTGGGGAAAACCGGATTCCCAGGGAGCAGAAGGGAACAGAAAACCACGGTGCCTCGCCTCGATGGGCCAAAGGTTGTCACACCCGCGAGGCCCCTTCTTTATCTGGCGGATTTCATCTTGCTGCCTCTAGGGGGTTTTCGGTTATCGGGAAACAGGGGCCTCTGCAACTAATGCCTGCAGTTATTAAAGATCCCAGATAAATGCCGCTCCACAGTTAACGTCCCTGCCAGCAGCAGGGCTGTGACTCCGTTAAACTCGGTCTTAAATATTAATGTAAAAAAGATAATGCCTCCAGATAAGCATTGCTCGGTGGAGCAAGGGGACAGCTGTGCCCCAGGCCTGAGCATTTTATCAGCTGAACTGAGCTCACAGCTGGGGGAAAAGCTTTCGTGTTAACTTCCTTCGCTTCTTTTTAACTTTCCTCAACTCTTGTGGTTTAAAAAAAAAAAAATGAAAAAAAAATGTGTTGAATTTTTAAATCCACACATGCCCCTGTGAGCGCCCCCTCCTGCACCCACCTGGTAGTAGGGATTGGGGAGCAGGGGTGGGGGGGTCCTGAGATGTGGCCCCAGAGCGGGCAGCAGCTTCGGCCCAAGGCCTGACCCCAGACCTTGGTTCAGTTCTGTTCCTCCCTCCTCCCGTGGCACCAGGAAAGGACCCCATGTCCTCTCAAGGCCCAAGGGACCCTTGATTTCAGCTTAGACCCCTCTGCCTCCCACTCAGGAAGCTCCTTACTTGTGGATCTTGAAGGTGCCAAGCTCATTCTTTCCTCGGGGCTCTGCACATTCTCATCCCCCAGATTTTCTCACGCTAGCTCCCTGCCCCCAATCACATCTTGGTCCTTGAGGAGGCTTTCCTGAGCACCTGGTCTAACAAAGGCCTCCCAGGCCATCCTCAAACCCACCATCCTGTCCCATTGTCATCCTCACACTCCCTGCTAGCCCTCTTTCTTGCACCCCTCCTTTGTTCTCAGCACCTAGAGCATCCCAGTCCTCTATAGGTATCTGCTGGATGGTATTGAATGGTCTTGGCCCGAACCCCCTTTCCAGAACATTCCCCTGTAAAATGTGTCTCCTCCCTGCTGCTTCCTTGGCAACAGGACTGGAGGCAGCGTCTGCGCCTCTGATGCAGCCCAGACAGGGAGGGCAGGAGGGCCCTGGGTGGGAAGGCTTGGCTGTCAGCTTCTAGTGGGGTGAGCCGGCCTGCGTACCTGCAAGTTCTGGCCCTAGACCATGGGCTCCTGCCACGACCCAGCAAGATCACCATGCAGTTTTTGATTTGTGGTCAGGTTCACTGAGCAGACTCTACCTAGCTCCTTGGTTATTTACAGGAGATCCCTTGCAGCAGGGCTGTCAGAGAGACCTTCCTGGAAGAACAGGGAATCCAGGTGTGTCTCAGAGGGCAGATGGGCAAGAGGATAGGTGGGCAGGGCAGGTGTGGTTCCATGGACAGGTGGGCAAGACAGGTGTGTCTCCATTGGCAGGTGGGTAGGACAGGTGTGTCCCTGAGGACAGGTGGGCAGGACAGGTGTGTCCCTGAGGACAGGTGGGCAGGACAGGTGTGCCTCCATGGACAGGAAGGAGTGAAAGAACAGAGACTAGAGAGGGACAGAGTGTGGACCCATCTCAGGGGGAATCAGGGGATGAGTCCACCTTGTGAAAGGTCCTGTACCACTTTCCTGCGGCTGCTACAACAAAGTACCACACGTGGTGGCTTACAGCAACAGGCACTGATTTCTCTCACAGCTCTGGAGGCCAGAAGTCTGAAATCCAGGTGTGGGCAGGCCCCCGTTCCCTCCAAGTGCTCTAGGGGAAGATTGCTCCCTCCCTGCTTTGTCCAGCTTCTGGAGGCTGCCAGCCAGCCTGACGTCCCTTGGCTCACAGATGTGCCACTGCAGTCTGCCCCCGTCTTCACACGGCTGTTTTCCCTGTGTACCTATCTGTCTGTCCGCATAAGGATGCCCACTGTACTCCAGGATGACCTCATCTTAATCTGACTACATCTACAAAGACCCTTCTTCCGAATAAGTTTGCAGTCACAGATACAGGGAGTCGGGACGTCAACATAGCTTTTGGGGAGGGGTGCGTTTCTACCCACAACAGGTCCCAAGGGCTAACTTGACTCCTTGAGCTGCCAGAGTGTGGGTGAGTGCCTGGGGAGGAATCCCAGCTCCCTGCTGGTACCTGTATGACCTTGGAGGAGTCACCTGGCTTCTCGACGGCTCGGTTTCCCATCTGGAAAGTGACCGTAGGCACTTCCGCAGGGGATTGTCCCGAGGACCATGTAAGAAAGTGATATAACTCAGAGTTGGAGGTGTGGCCGCTGGTGGGAGAGAAACATGGTCTCAGGACCAGTGGCACTTGGAGGTGTAGACAAGGAGCTGTGTGGACAAGGAGCAGGTGTGGAAGACAAGGAGGGGAAAGGCAGGGAGGGAGGTGGCGAGACCAGCCAGTGGTTCAGGAAGAGCTGCCTTGACAGGAGCAGGGGCTGGGATGACAGCAGGCATGGGTGTCTCAGGGGTCTCTGTGGACGGCTGACCAGGACCACGGTGTCAGCATGGCCACCTCCACCTCTCAGAATAGGAGGGGCCGCAGTTATCCTAACACCTCCACTGGTGGATTGCTCTGTAACCGGTTCACAGCACAGCCCGTTGTTTCCCGGGTTGGCCTGCCTCAGGAATCAGGGGGTTTATCTATCAGCAGGACGGATCCCCAGGCCTCCACCCTGGGATTTGGGGGGATCCACCCCCAAGAGGCCCTTCTCGTTGGGCAAGAATGGGGGCCAGCATAGCTGGTTCTGCATGGTCCACCTGGAAAGGCAGGGGTCAGCATAGCCCAATCAAATCCATAGGCAGCACCAGGCAGCCCCCGGGATTGCCCCCAGCCCTCACCCTTTAATCAAGAGTCCAGGGATCCCTAGGTGGCGCAGCGGTTTGGCGCCTGCCTTTGGCCTAGGGCGTGATCCTGGAGACCCGGGATCGAATCCCACATCGGGCTCCGGGTGCATGGAGCCTGCTTCTCCCTCTGCCTGTGTCTCTGCCTCTCTCTCTCTCTCTCTCTCTCTCTCTGTGACTATCATAAATAAATAAAAAATAAAAAAAAAAAACAGAAAATTCCTTTCCTTGGAGAAGGGGGAAAAAATCTGGAAAAAAAAAAAAAAAAGGGTCCAAGAGCAGGGGGTCCTGTGTGGGAGGGGGCACCGACACACTGCTCAACTCCCAGCCTGCCGCTTCTGTGAATGGCGGCTGACTCAGCATCAGCCTTCCTGACTCAACCCCTGTGCCTGAGTTCCCTCGAGTGTACACGGACCACCACAGCGTCCACCTGACAGGGTGGGTGGGAACTCAACTGCACAAAAAGTGCTGGGCACAGTGGCTGGCCCAGCAAGCACTGCTTCAATGGCAGTGTGGGTGCTGCTGGTGGTGCCTCAGATGTTCTCAGGAAAGTGCCAGAAGCCCTTACTCGGGTACAGCACAGCTGCTTTGTACCAGGCATTAACTTTTTCCCCATCTAGGGCCAGTAGCACTGGACATGACTGGGGTATGAGGTCCTAAAGGAGGCCCCTGAGGGGTCTTTAGCTCTTACTCATCAGATGACCCCTCCTCCAGGAAGGCCACCAGTCTGCCACCCTTTGCTCTTAGAAGCTTCAGGGGCAGGACCTCCCATCCACTGGAGAAGCCCCTAACCCATCAGCATTCACCCCCCTGTCTTTGGGCGGGAAGTCACCTTTGGGTGCAAAACATGTTCTATTTGGCACAGTCAGGGCAGCTTTGCTGGTACAGAGGAGACACCCCGGCTTCTGCAGGATGCAGCCGATCCTCTGCACTCTTGAGTGAATATTGCTGTCTGTGCTTTTTAAAGCCATCTTTAAAACTTCTATTCCAGGAACGCCTGGGTGGCTCAGCGGTTATGCATCTGCCTGCAGCTTAGGGCGTGATCTGGGGGATCCCAGGACCGAGTCCCGCATCAAGCTCCCTGTGTAGATCCTGCTTCTCCCTGCCTCTCTCTCCCTGTATTTCTCATGAATAAATAAACAAAATCTTAAAAAAAAAAAACAAAAAAAAAAACCTTCTACTCCAGGCCTCAAGTTTCTCTGGGCTTTGCTGTATGGAGAGAGCACCCACCGCCTCCCATTGTGAGCCTGTCCCATCTTAAAGGAATGGCCAGACTGGGCTGCAGCTTTCCTGTATCTCCAAGCCCTCCTGGGGCAGGTGAGGCACAGGGTGGATTCCAAGTGGCTGAGCCAGAAGCTTCTTTCCCGAGAAGCTCTCTGTAGTGGCATTCTGTGGACAAAGAGGAGAGCTTAATTGGGGTGGCCATGCCTCTGATTAGTCGCAGCAGGAACTAGCTGCTTTGTTTTAACAACAGCAGGTACTAGAGAAGCAGAAGAAGAACCAAACAAGTTGTTATGTGTCAAAATCCACCAGCCACACTCAATGCCTCTTCTTAAAGCCCATTTTAAGTGGACCAGTGCAGGTCTGTAATCCATTCTCTTCACCTAAACATGTTGCAAAGGAGCAGCCCTTTCAGGATGATCTTGAATCATGACAAATGCTTTTTTTCTTTTTCTTTTTCTTTTTTAAGATTTCATATATCCATGAGAGACACAGAGAGACAGAGACATAGGCAGAGGGAGAAGCAGGCTCCCTGTGGGGAACCCCATGTGGGACTCAATCCCAGGACCCCGGGATCACAGCCTGAGCCAAAGGCAGATGCTCAACCAGCACTGAGCCACCCAGGTATCCAGGTGTGGCAAGTTCTGATCAGGGTTTAGACTTCTGGCTTTTCCACTCTTGTCTAATTCTTGAGACCTCCTAAGAGTATCACAAGTCACAATGACCCCTGTTTTAGGCAAGTGTAAACTTACTCTGACCAGCCTTTAAACACCTATCTGCCCACCTGCTCCATGTGGCAGTTCTCTGCTGAGAACAGCACCCCTTTGTCCTAGATTTCCCTGGGGAGTTCTGAGGTAAAATATTCACTTTTATCGTTTCCATATGTTACAATGGGGTGGAACCAGCGCTGGGGTTCTAGTGCAGGACCCTTCTCTGGCCTGCCAATGTCTGGAAGGGGTGCTTCTTGCCGAGAGGAACCAGCAAGTGGTTCCCAGAACCCTGATGCATCACTGGGTAGAGCGTAGTTGGTGGCACTTGGAGAAGGGAAACGTGGTGCCTGGGGGGCCTGGGTTCACATGGTGTATATTATCTGAGGTGATATCAGGGGGCTAGGAGGACTTCCAAGACAGAGAAATAGGAAGGTTGCTCCCACAGGGAACAGCAAGAGTGAGGCCCAGTGGCTTTTGAGGCATATTTTGAGTTGAGGTACTTTTTTTGGCAACAGCTTTACTGACTTATAGTGTGTATACCATACATATCTTTAAAGTATACAAGTCAATGATTTTAGTATATTCATAGAATTATAAGTCACCACAATCAATTTGAGAACATTTTAAGCACCCCCAAAAAAACCCTATACCCACGTAGTTATCACTCCCCAATTCCCCACTCCCCCCAACCCCTGGCAACCATGAAGCTCTCTTCTGTCTAAATGGATTTGCTTATTTTGAAGACTTCATATAAATGGAATCATATAACATGTGGCCTTTTGTCACATGTCAGGCTTGTCTCACTTAGCATAACATTTTCAAGGTTCATCCACGTTTGAGTGAGTGTCAGTGCTTTTTTCCCTTGTGTGGCAAAATAACATTCTGTTGTATAGATGGACCATATTTTGTTTATCTATTCATCAATGGATGGACATTTTAGCTGTCTCCACTTTGGGGCTATGATGAATAATGCTACTGTGGACATTTGTGTTCAAGTGTTTTGTGTGTGCATATGTTTTCAGTTCTCTGGGCACATAGCTAGGAGTGGAATTGCTGGGTTGTATGGTGAGGCAGATGATATTTTACACACTGTGGTGACTAAGTCTTTGTGAAATCTCACTTTAACCTGGAGCTGCTTAAAGCACACCAACGAGGAACCCCTGAGGAACAGTAAGATGCCAGATCTGATAGTTTGCCAGAACACAGACAAATGAAATATATACAGAAGAATGAATTAGGAGATTTTGGCATTCCCTAGAGCAGGTGCACAGCACGGCTAGAAGCTCTTGATAAAAACACAGCTTCCTGGGCCCAGCCCCAAAACTGCTGATTTAGTAGGTCAGTGTGAAGCCGAGGAATCTGCATTTGTAACAAGCTCCCTTGGCATCCTGGCCAGGTAGTCGAGCAACCTCGCCCTAGACTATTAGCTCCATGAGCCCTTGGAGGAATGGAGGCACTTTGCCCTCTGCCACTGGGAACACTGAGGCTCAGAGAGAAAATCACTTGCCCTAGGCTGCCCCTCTGCGGCCCCTTTGGCAGGCCTGTGGGCTTCCTAAAACCAGGGTCCACTCATAGAAGGGTTCATGCAAACTGCCCTTCCACCTTCCTGGCCCCTGCCACTCGAGAGGACCAGGAAGGGCCAGGCAGGCCCGTGGCTTATACAGACAGGTAAATGAAGAAGGCAGAGCTGGACCTCTGGGTCCTGAGGAGCCCCCACTAGCATCTGAAGATGATGTCTATGACCTGCCAGGGCTGCCTTGGCAAAGGCCCAGCTCTGTCCCTGGGTCCAGGCATCACTCTCAGTGGCAAAGGGTGTCTCCTGCTGCCGCGTCAGACCTGGGGAGGAGGATAGTCACCAGTGAAGAGGTGGGAGTCTTACACATGGGCCTAGACCGACTCCCACCTCCAGAAAGCTGTTCCTTCATGCTGAGGGGTCACAGGAGTATATACCATTTGTGATCTGACCATGCTCTGTGATCTGTGTCGGACACTGAAAATCACTTGCCCTAGGCTGCCCAGCTCAGAGCAGGGAGACCAGGACAGGAACAAGGTTTCATTCTTAACATCTGTGTCAAAAAGCCAGGGCCAAGCGGCGCCGGGTGACTCAGTGGTTGGGCGTCCGTCTTCAGCTTGGGGTGTGATCCTGGGGTGCTGGGATCGAGTCCCACATCAGGCTCCCTGTGAAGAGTCTGCTTCTCCCTCTCCCTGCGTCTCTGCCTCTTTCTGTCTGCCTCTCATGAATAAATAAATTAAATCTTAAAAAAAAAAAAAAAAAAGCAGGGCCAGGGCTGAAAACAAGTTCAGGTAACATCCATCACGAACATCTTTGGGTGGTTTCTTCTCTGGGTCCTATCAGAGCAGAGAGTGGACAGCCAGCTGGTGTGGAAGGGCCCTGTGGGTCCAAGCTGGGAGAGAGAGCATCTTCTCAGACCATGCCCCTCATTTTGTTAGTGGAGACCCAGAGAGGGCAGGCCTCCTGCCTGTGATCACACAGCAAATTAGCCTCAGATCCTGAATGAGACCCCATCCACCTACCTCCCATCTAGCTCTGTTTCTCTGCCCCTCCTACATGGCAAGAAAGAACCCAAAAAGCAGCTTTGGCCAGGGCTCACCTTGCAGGGAAAGAATGGCATGCTCAGGGTCAGAAGGCAAAGCTAACCCCTCCTGCCATTGGGGGCATCTCCTCAGGTTCCAGGACACCCCATCAGCTTTGTTCCAGAAGGAGAGCCTTGTTTCCAGCTTCATCCTGAACCCAGGAGTGTGGGAAAGGAGGATGGGGTAATGGGGAGAGGTGTATTCATTCATTCATTCATTCATTCATTCATTCATTCCAGAAGTATTTACAGAGCGTCTGCAGTGAGCTAGGAACCGTGGCATTCCAGAATTTCCCAGGTCTCTAGTCCACGACCCCCAGCTCTCTCTCCTCGGATCGTCTGCGTTACATCGTCTAGACAGAGAGGTCTTTTCCCACATTTTGAGTGATTCCACTTCTCCTTGCGCCAAGCCCTGTTGGAAGCCCTGCTTTCCTGGGTGCGAACCACAGCAGCTGGAGTTGGCCACGGCCAGCTGCCCTCAAGCTCGGCGGCCCTCCTGGCGGCCGCGCCTGCCCGTCTGCGTGCGGGCTGTCAGCCTGGAGCAGCCAGTGCCGGTCTCCCGGGGATCGGCCAGGGCAGGCGGCTCTGCATCCCGTGTCATTAATAATGAATCGCTAGATTCCTCCTGTGCTTCTCACCGCTCACCTAATTTACTTGGTGGGAGCCCCAACAGCCCATGGTGTGTAGAGCCAGGAGTTGGGCTCCGGGAGGCCTGGAAAAGCAGCTGCTCCCCAAAACCCCCCAGCAGCAGCCTGCTCAGCCCCCAGGCTGCCCTCCCTCTGCCTTCTCCCTGGGAGTACAGCGATGTCACGCGGAGGTCGGGAGTGACTGGCAGCCCAGCCCGGCTGGACACTGGCGGGCTGGGGGCTCAGGCAGCCTGAGCCAGACCAGGGTGAGGGCAGGGGAAGGACCCACGGAGCTGAGACAGATGTGAGGGGAGAGGAAGTGGCACCTCCCACCCTCACACCTGGATTTCCGACTTCCCTCTGATGAGATCTCTAGACGATTCTGGACATTTGATTCACTCCCCTCGGATACTGCACAGGATTTTTTCTATCATTGCATTGGGAAGTCCTCGCTCCTGAAGGAACGTCTTGCAGCTTCGTGGCTTTCTGGGATAAAATCTTATCCCAGGGAAAGGAGGGCTTCTAGGAGCAGTTGACTTCAGAGCCTGGAAGGAGAGGGACGCCGACGGGAGCGGGGCACCGGCCTCAGCATGCAGGTGTCCTTCGTGTGCTCAGAGCACAGCCTCAAGGGCCGGGGCCCCGAGGAGCGGCTGGGCCGCCCAGCGGCCAGCAGCCCCAGCCTGGGCTCCCGGGGCCGCTTCCGTGCGGTGGCCATGGTAGCCCGGAGCCTGGGACACCTGTCAATGCAGAGCCTCCCGTGCGCCGGTGACGACAGCGTGAAGCAGCCCGGGATGAAATATAGGTACAGGGCCCCGGGGTGGCTTCGCGGAGTCAAGGCTGCCCCCCAGCACCCCCACCAGGGATCTTCCAGAGGAAGCCAGGAAGATCAGCAGATCCGTGTCAGATGTGGGCACTTGGCATACTGAGAGGCCAGGGAGGGCTCCTAGCACTGGGTGGACTGGGTGACAAATACCATCACGTCTCAGGCTCAGCCCCAAGTTCCTTCTTCATCACTACTGCGGCAGGGGGGTGCATGATGGCTTCTCTTCCTTCCTTCTGCTCAATTGTTTCCTTTGATGGGGGTGGGACAGGGGACAATAATAATAACCAAGCCACCCTCAGAGGACGGAGGACGCTGTGATACTTTCTCTTCCCGGAAACCCCCAGCACTGGCCACAGGCCTCCTGCCCTCCTTGCCCTCCTCTGGGCACATCGGGCCCCAGAAGATGGCCCATGGGTGGTCTTTGCAGTTAGGCCATCATGACAGGCATTGGTTTGATATTCAGGGACCATTGGGTGAATCATGTGATGAAATTAATTTTCCCTGCTGGACCTGAGCTAGACTCCCCCAGGCCCAGGGAAGGAGGGGATACAGGCATTGGGTCTTGCTCAGATGCTCGTAGGATGTGCCCTGGTGGAAGAGGAGAGTCCCAACTTTGTATAAAGGATGCCAGGGTGGGGGCAGGTCCTAGGGCATCTTGCTTGGGCGTATGGCCTTTCTTAGTTCTTCGTCCTTTCTGGAATGACGTTCTTGGGAAATGATGTTCTTATAGCAAACAATCTGCATCATCTGGACCCAAAGAGTCACATAGGCTCAGAAAGAGCCACAGAAGATTCTAGTTGTAATTGAGAAGAGTGTCTGGGTTTCTAGCTGGCAGTGCTGCCAACTTGAAAGGTATTGAGAGACCCCTAACAACAGCTAAAATCTCCCCCAAACCAATGCCTGAAGTCGGACCACACGTGAAAGAACCGTGTTGATCCCCATGCCTCCTGGAGATGGATTTTGGAATTGCTGAGTCCTTTTGCATCTCCGTCCATATCCCCTCCTTCCCTGGGCCCTTGGGGGCGTTTGATATTCCTTTATGAACCTCTGGAGGAAAAGCTTGTGTTCCCACCCTCTGAGCTCAGTGAGGACAATCCAGAATGGACTTCTTTCCAGTCTAGAAGCCCTGCTGGCTTATATCTTTTGTTAAGGGGGGATCAAAAGCTAAGAATAAACATACTATATATTTCAAGTTAGATACCTGTTACCTGCTGCTACTTTTAAGTCAATCCTGGGACCATTAAAGGAATTAATATAAGTGAGACCATTTTTAAAAATGTGAAGTGCTATGTAAATGGAAAATGTGGCTATTAACATGATTCCCGCCGAAGATCCTATGATCCATTAAGGGGTACATCTCGAAGAGCCCAAGTGCTCAAGATTACCATGTGTGCATATGTATCTGTGTGTATGCCCATGGGTGCATGTATGCATGAGTTTGGATGTGCATGTGTGCGTGCATATGCACTTGTGTGTGCAGGAGGCAGGAAGGAGGTGGTAAGGGGAGGCACTCACTAGGCTAGGGGGTTTGTAGTCCAAATAGCTGGGTTCAGATCTAGCCCCAACACTTCCTAACTAAGGGACCCCCAACTGTCCTTACATGTAGCCTGGTGAGCTCTTCTTGACAGTGGGGGCGGGGAGGGTGGGTTCGTAGACCTGCAGGCAGTGTAGTTTCACAGAGGCTGAAGTGGGAGCCAGAATCCAAACTGCTGGGTGCCCCTGAGCACAGAATACCTGTCTTACAAGTAGGTATCTGCCCCATAGGGTACAAGCCTCATGGGGTCGCTCTATAGTGACTGTCCCAGGGCCACAGCTAGGATGCAGATAGGGGCTGCAGGGAGTCTGATTGGTATTTACCCCCCACTCTGACCACCTCCATAGGAAGCTGGCCAGGAAGGGACCTCTAGCCACAGCCTTTGGTGTTAAGGGAAGTGAAGGTGGGTGGCCAGAGTCCCCCTTCCAGCCCCCAGAGGGACTCAATGTGGGGGAATCACGATGCCAAGCCCTGTGAATAAGGGGGGGCAGCATTCAGTCCCAAGGGCCTGGCCTCCGTGCCTGGGCTTCTCGCCCCCCCCCCCACTTACTCAACAAGCACCCCTGAGACCCTGCTGATGTCAGCAACAATTTGAGGATGAAGACACAGAAGCCCAGGCCTATCCATAGGGAGGCTGGAGTCTGGGAGAGTGACAGACCCATAAACAGGTTGTCACCTGCCAGTGCAACGGCTGGTCAAAAAACACCCTGGCTCCCACATTCATCATACCAGCTCATGAAGGCCACGTGGCTGTCCGTCAATCCCAAAATGCTGTCCTCCACCCAGATGGCTGAATTTAAAGGCCTCAGACTCATTTTAAAGGACCTCATTTTAATTTTCATTTTAATTCCCCGGGGTCTGAGGTGCAGTGTCAAGGGGCACGGGTCATCCGGCAACTAACACGATGGGCATGAGTGCTTCTTCCCCTCCCCCAGCAGAGGTTAAATCCAGGAGTCCTCATTAGCATTTTTCCAGACCACAGGAGAGACATAAGGCAAATTCATGAGGACTAACATTATTTGGGTTTAGGGATTTAGCCAACTATTTTATCAGTATATCAAGTTTTAATTAGGGGAGACAAATCTTTAGGAAGCAATGTTGGGGTCTTGGGAGTTTCAAGGATCAGTGGGTCCCCAGCCCTGGTCCAGACAAGGCAGAGATGTGTTGAGCTCCCCACCCCCATCGAGCAGCCGTACTTATAAAGCTTTTAGCCCCGAGATACCCTGTCCCTTCTCATTCCTTCTCCCGAGGCCTGGCAGCGGATGGCAGAACTAATACCGTCATTTTATCGGGGAGACAACTTGAGCGAGGTAATTACAGCATCACGCGGTGTCCTAGTTTTGTTAAATTATTCCTGTGGGCAGTGGGTGGAGAAGCAGCTGGAGAGCCGGATGCTGTGGGTCCCAGCACTGGCACCAGTGGAAACGAAGATCCCGGCCTGGTGGGCAAGGGGTGACGCCCCTTCCAGCCACAGACCCAGGCGGACCCAGCCAGGTGTTCTGAGCTCCTGCCCGTTGCTAAAGCCGCTCATCCCTCTGAACACACAGCGCGTTGTGGTATCTGGTTCCCCGCTGGCCTTCCGCAGAGCCTGGCCAGGAAATTGCTCCCCATTGTCACAAGCAGGAGTTAGTTTTGCGGAGCCTGTATTTACTGAGACCAGGTGCCCGGGGCCCTGTGCACGCCGGGGCATTGCAAACAGGGTTCTTAGGGTTTTCATGTCCGTGTGCATTTCTACAAAAGGGATCCAAAGCCTTCGTCGGTTTCTCAAAGGGGCCTGTGACCCCCAAACAGTTAAGAGCCACTGACCGTAATCTTCAATCCCTGGGACACCTGGGTGGCTCAATGGCTGAGCGTCTGCCTTTGGCTCAGGTCGTGATCCCAAGGTCCGGGGAGTTCTGCATCAGGCTCCTAACAGGGAACCTGCTTCTCCCTCTGCCTGTGTCTCTGCCTCTCTCTCTCTCTGTCTCTCATGAATAAATGAAATCTTAAAAAATAAAAATAAAATAAAAGAATTTTCAATCCCTTTTGCTTCCTTACCAGACTGCTTTTAAACAATGCTCTGATTTCCTACCATAGGTACTTTCTAGCTAGCGTGGGGAAAATTATCCACACTGTTAAATAGGCCTGGCCCGATGCACCGTCTATAGGTGATGTGGTTGTGCCTCTTTCTTTCTTTCTTCCTTTCTTTCTTTCAGATTTTATTTATTTATTTATTTATTTATTTATTTATTTATTTATTTATTCATGAGAGACACACAGAGAGAAGCAGAGAGAGAAGCAGGCTCCCTGTGGGGAGCCTGATGCAGGACTCGATCCCAGGACCCCAGGATCACGACCTGAGCCAAAGGCAGATGCTCAACCACTGAGCCACTCAGGTGCCCCTTTCTTTCTTTAAAAAAAAAAAAAAAAAAAAAAAAGACTTCTTAATTCCAGTTTATTTATAGACAACAAAACAAAAATTCACTTTCTGCTTAGAAGCAACATCGATTCCAGCATGTTTCAAAGAGCACAAGAAAACTTTTAGGTTATGTCTTTGACTACTCAGCCCTTACATTTCCTATGTATTATATTTTTAATCTCTCGTAGCAAATCTGAAGCTAAATTGGGAATATTCTAAGTATTTTCCCACAGGCTTTTGGAGATGCAATAGCATTGTGTGCATTTACGACGAGATAATACCGCGCCTTCCTTTTCCGCAGCCACCAATGCGAGCTGCTCTGGGTCAGAACACATGGGCCGTGTTATTTCTCTGATGTGTAGGGGAGAACGGGGGAGATTTCAGTTTTTAAACACAGTAACTTTCAAAGCTGTTTGATTTGCCTATTGCTTCTCACATGAGGAAAAAGGGAGGTAACAGTGGGCTGGCAGCTGGGCCAGTTTTCATGGGAAATTTGAAAAGAAACCTGGGCATTCTAGAACTACTTTAAATTCGGTGGCTCAAACCATTGACAAGTTTGTTATATTCCCTCCCCACATGCCGTGACTCCCTGTGATATGGCAGGGTCTAGGGGTCTTGCAACCAGGAAACCCAGGCTGCTGAGGGTCTAAGGGGGCTGGTTTTGGGTGCAGAAACTGAGGACACAGCATCCCCTGAATTTGGAAGCAAGGTGCCCTAAAAAAAAGCTGGAGCCCTCAGGGAAGGAGGCTGGGGTTCACTCCTGAGTCTGTTGCTACTCTCTGACTTCCCATGGCCTGCCTGGGTGTTGCACCCAGGCTGGTCCCAAGACTGGGATGCCAGCATCAGGGTTCCCCCGAGAGTAGTAGACTCCCACCCTGTCCTGGCCAACTTTACCATGTGAGCGGCTCATATCTTATGTTCCCTGTGAATGAGGAAGGGGGAATGCTGTCGTGGTGGGGGGCATGCTTGCGGGGCTGACTGCCCAGGTGGAATCCTGACTCCTCGGCTCCTGGGCAGGTCCGGGGTATTCGTATTTAAGATGGGAATATGGGGAAAAGGAAGACACCGACCCACAGAGCTGTTGGAGATGGGTGACATGATGCTTAAGGACCATCAGGCCTGTGGCTGCCCCTGCAGGCCCCCAGCCAGCCTGTGCCAGGTCACACAGGCCAGGACAGATGGGCATCCCAGTCCTCAGCAGGGTACTGCCACCCTCCACGGCCTCCTAAGGACATTAGTGATGGCCTGTGGCCCCTTTGTGTGGACCTGGGGATCTTCATCGGGCAGGTACCTTGGCAGGCCCGTGATGGCCGGGACCACAGGGCCCCAGTCAGCCTTGTTTCAACCCATGAAATGAGACAATGTCCATTCCACTCCTCCATCTCTCTGAGGTGGCCCTCCAGGCTCTGCCGTGGTCACCAGCATGGCCCAGCCATGTGCTCTGCCCTGGTGTGGGGACAGCACACAGGGGGAATAGACAGTTGGCTCTTTACCCCCAAGGGAAGGTAAGCCCCAGGCCTTTCCCCAAAGAACCCCTTGCCTTCAGAGTCTCAAAATACACATTGACTGGAGTGGGGGGGCAAGCTCGGGGTTGGATATTGGGAACAGTGGGGGTGCCCGTGCCTGGCTAGCATGTCCTGTCCTGGTCATGAGAACTCACACCAAGTTTGTTTTCCAGGAACTTGGGCAAGTCCGGCCTGCGGGTCTCCTGCCTGGGGCTCGGTGAGTGTGGGGGCTCCCTTGGTCCACTGTCACCCAAGGAGGCTGAGGGAGGCATGAGAGGAGGGGGGATTAGGGAGGGGAGTACCAGGGGCCCTGTGCACACACAGCTCCCTGCCTCACACCAGAAAATCAGAGAAGCACCCTGGCCCCGGGTGTGTCTGGAGAGCGTCTTCTCTCCTTACATGACCGAGTCCTCATAAAGGGCAATTTGATTTTCCCCTTTTACCTGTTTCCCTGAATGTGAGCTCTGTTCCCAGAATACACTGTCCCTCCACCTCCATGGTACACTCAATATGCTCCCCACACACCCCTCAACACACACACCGCCCAGCAAGAACGAGGGCACGGCTGTCACATCTTGCCCGCTCTCAGGGAGGTATCCCTCACCCTGCTCCTTGTGGCAGGTCAGCAGACTGCGAGCTGCATCAGCTGGAGCCGCAAGAAGCATTTCAGAGACCTGCAGCCAGCTGCCTGCTCCAAGCGCCCACTGTCCCCAAGGGAGGGAGACTTGCCCCGAAAGCCAGGTGTCCACACATGCTCACCACAGAGCAGGGGGGCATGATGGCCTACGGCTGCTCCACAAGCCCTGCAGCCTAGGGACGGAGCACCCTGGGGGAAGCCCAAGCTCCTTGGAGAGGTTCTCTGACTTGAGCCCATGTGTCTCCTTCCAGGAACATGGGTGACCTTCGGAGGCCAGATCACCGATGAGGTAAGACGGGGCTCCCACAGGCCCCAGGTCCCAGTAAAGGCTGGCCACATCAGGCGCGTGGTAAAGTCCACTGCATGAACCAGCGGGCCTGTGCTCACACAGCCACCGCAGCCTCTCTCTTTCTGTTCTTCAAGGGTGCCGTGGCCCTTTGGGGCAGCGGGAAGGGTGAGGTGAGCCATGGTGTTGTCAAGAGAAGCCAAATCTGGTGCCCGCACTCCACAGTTGGGTGCCTTGGGGTGTCCATGAGGTCACCTCCTCTGCACACCATATAAGTCCACCGCTAGCCAGGAAAATCCAGGGAGCACATGTTTTCCTTTTTTTTTTTTTTTTAAGATTTTCTTTATTTATTCATGAGAGACACACAGAGAGAAGCAGAGACATAGGCAGAGGGAGAAGCAGGCTCCTTGCGGGGAGCCCGATGTGGGACTCGATCCCAGGACCCCGGAATCGTGACCTGAGCAGACAGACGCTCAATCACTGAGCCACCCAGGTGCCCCTGGAGCCCATGTTTTCCAAATTACACAGCCCAGTGTCTTTCTAAGCTGCTCCAACAGCGTACACCCCCATGGATTTGAAACTTAAGTACGTATCTGCTGAGGTCATTCAGAATGCAGATTCTGCAAATTATGCTGCAAGCTGAAGACTCTGAGTAGCTTTACATCTTACCAAGCCCCGAACCGCACATTTTCCATGGCTGTTGTTCGTCTTGTGCGCTGCAATCGAATGCACTTGCCAGGGCTCCTCTCTTCACACCACGAGGCGGTGCTGCTGTGGTGGCGGGGCTGGTACAACCCCGGGCTAGTGTGCTCCTGGGCAGTGAGTGAATATCTCAGGAGGGGGAGCAGTGGCATTCACTCAGAGAGCTCTGGACATCTGCATGCCAAGCTGTCCTCACGTCTGCCCTACTTACTCTTGGAAAGGTTGCGTTTAAAAATTAATAAGTGAGTTCATCTGAGACCTTGTTAGCTGTGATTGCTCAGTTAGTTTTCAAAGGAAAAGCTTCGCTTCTGTCAAAATCTAAATGTATTTAATTTGTGTTTTTGTTCCTTTTTCCTTTTATGACAGTAGCTGGTTGTAGAACTACTTGCCCTTGTTCTGAGGTTCTGACTCTGGACTGTCTCAGGGTAAAGCTAGGAGTCCTTAAGTTCAGGGAATTGTTTTGCCTTTAGCTACCAGGTTGGTTGCAAGCACCTAGAATGAAGGTCAGCGCCCCTGAGTCCAGGTGGTTCACCCAAAATAAATAGTGTCTGACTCCCCTGCCTCTTTTTTGCTGGGGAGAAGAATGACTTCATTTCCAAACGGCAGTAGCTCCTTTGTGTGTGATGCCCTTGTGAGAGAGATACAGAAAAGTGCCTGGGTGATAACTGTCCAATTTAGGTGATTTTTTTCACCAATAGATCCATTGCACCCAAAGAGTATTGATTAACAATCCAGTGGTGGCCCTGCTGGCTCTGACCTCTACTGTGTCTCCATCATGTACATGGTGCCATATATGAAGATATTAGGAGTCATTTCCAGATGACACAAGGCAGGGAGGATGGCAGATACAATACATGACAGATTCGAGGTTCCCAAAAGGTCCTGGCAGGTGAAAATGATTGAGCGAAGAAACCAGCAGAATTTTCGTATTAAATCCTACAGTTAGTGTCCAAAAAAATCAATACGTCAAGTATGAGAGGCCCACCTCGCCACGGTTCAGATGAAGAATAGCCACGTTTTATTCTCTAGCTGGCCGCCTGCCCTGTCTGAGCCAGCAGGTTTGGCACTACAAGGAATCAAGGACCATTCCAGACTACAGAGGGACAGGTGTGCTCCCCAAAACTAGGGAGGCCACGGGCCCACTGGGCATTCCAGATGGGTGCGCCATGCAGAAAACTGTGTTCCTTGGTAAGCCCGTGTCCAAAGGAAGATGGTTGGCCTGCCAAGGAGTCCAGAAACAGAGTTCCGTTTATAGAGTTGCCTTTTGTGCACAAGACACTGAGGTGCCACAGGAATATAGAAGTGAGGAATTGGTAGGTTTAATGTGGCCAACAGTCGTTCCGCGGCAGGACTCCGCGAATGTCAGTGAGCAGTGGCCCCCAGGAGAAATCCAGCCCCCAGCCTCTTGCTCTTCTCTTTTGTTTTTGTTGTTGTTGTTGTTTAAAGATTTTTCTTATTTACTCATGAGAGACACACAGAGAGAGGCAGAGACATAGGCAGGGGGAGAAGCAGGCTTCCCGTGGGGAGCCCGATGCAGGACTCAATCCCAGGACCCTGGGATCACGACCTGAGCCGAAGGCAGACACTCAACCACTGAGCCACCCCAGGTGCCCCTGGGGTTTTTTTTACTTTTAATTAAATATATGAAATATAAAACTTGCTACTTTCACCATTTTCATTGTGGTTAAAATATGCATAATATAAAATTTGCCACATTAACCATTTTTAAGTGTACAGTCCCATGGCATTAAGTACATTCTCTTTGCTGTGTGACCATCACCACTGTCTATCTCCAAACATTTTCATCACCCCAAACAAGATTCTGTGACCATGAGGGAATAACTCCCCAGCCCCCTGGTAACATCTGTTCTACTGTTTGTCTATGCATTCCACAAACCATTTTTTTTTATAAATAAACTTTTATTGGCAGGCAGCCACGCCCATTCATTTACATACTGTCTGTAGCTGCTTTCACATTACAAGTTGCCAAGGGACCATCTGGCCCGCAAAAACTAATGTGTGTGCTCCCTGTTGGGGCCACAGCAGGTGTCTGCAAACGCCTGTGGGGCTGTGGCCCTGGGGAGGGTGTCCTTGGGGGCCGGGCAGAGCAGAGCCAGCCCACAGAGGAAGCAGACAGTGCTAGCAAACCTCTGATCACATGGCCAACTGTTGGAACTGCCCTGGTCAGAGTCAGGTCTCCAGCCTCTAGTCCAGTACCCTTTCTGTGACCTCACATGGCTGCTCAAGTAAAGAACTCCCCCCCAGAGCAGATATTAGATTAATAGATTAGATTAAATATCTAATAAGGGTAGAGGCTACAGATGTTACATTTATTACGGCACCCAGCCCCCTATCAACCCAGGGAGGTAAATGTTATTACCCCACTTGGAGGAAGCAGAGCCCCAGAGGTGGAGCAGGTGCCCAGGGTCTACCTGGAGAATCATACCAGAGAATGGCAGCGGGGCTCTTGCCTCAGAGCCCACCATGGCCAGCTCCCAACTCCAGGGGGGTGGGATGGATTCCCTTGCCCCCCAAGAAGGAAGGGCAGGGAGGAGGCCCACATGTCTCCCAAAATTAATCCTGCCTTTGGTTTTGGGAACACTGATGTTGGAAATATCCAAACAGTCACAAAATAGAGGCTCCCCCACAAAGTAGGGCTCACCCACAGAGCACAAGTCTTTAGGCGTCATGTTTTAAAGAACACGGGGACAGGTCCAGGAGCGAGCGTGTGGGAAACAGCGCCGACAGCGGTCTGTGTGTTAGAACTACAGTCTGGAGCAGGGAAGAAGCATATATTCATATAGAAAAACCTGGAAGAAGAGGCGCCTGGGGGCTCAGTCAGTTAAGTGTCCAACTCCTGATATCGGCTCAGGTCAGGAGATCAGAACTTGCATCAGGCTCCATGCTCAGTGGGGAGTCTGCCTAAGATTCTGTCTCCGCCTCCTTCTGCCTCTCCTCCCCTCCCCACTCATGCACGCACACACCCTCACTCCCCCCACCTCTAAAATAAATAAATCTTTAAGGAAAAACCTGGAAAAAGTTTTTTTAAAATAGGGAAAAACCTGGGAGACCAATTATGCCAAAATCCTAGCAAAGAAAAAAATATAAAGCACAGCCCTGAGAATTCCCACCCCTCACTTTCTCAGACCCTGTGTACGTCTTTCTGCTAGGCAACAGGGGAAATGGGGTGGGTGCCTCTGTGTCAGCGCCTGTGATCTTCCCCACTTGCAGGCCTTGCAGGGTTGGCCATGGCTGCCGAGGTAGCCACGAGGGAGGCCTCCCTGGGGCAGGAAGGGAGGAGGTGGGGAGGCTAGTCTGGAGGCCACCAGAGCCAGCCAAGGACAGTGTCCACTCAGCTCACACCTGCTGAGTATCAGATCCCTGCCATAGGCTGCTGTCTTTCTGGAGAGGGGGACAGACAGTAAGCACATCTTATCTCCAAGGGCTAGACATGTCCTGTGGCTGCATTAGAAAACCACCACCATTTATGTGGTTTTAGAACTAGATAAATTTCTTTCCTCATGGCTCTGGAGGCCAGAAGTCTAAAATCATGATCACAGAGCCGAAATCAGGGCATCAGCAGGGTCACACTCACCGTGGCGCCTCTGGGGAGTAGAGTGGGACTCTCCCGCACCTCCTCTAGCTTCTGGTGGCCACTTCACTCATGTCTGCCTCTGTGGTCACATTCTTGCTCCTGTTAGACCTCCCTCTGCTCCCTCCTGTGAGGATACCTATGGCACCATGCAGGGCCCACCTGATAATCCAGGATCAGCTCCTATCTCAAGACCTTTTTTTTTTTCTTTTTTAAGATTTTTATTTATTCATGAGAGACACAGAGAGAGGCAGAGACACAGGCAGAGGGAGAAGCAGGCTCCATGCAGGGACCCCGATGTGGGACTCGATCCCGGATCCTGGGATCATGCCCTCAGTTGAAAGGCAGACGCTCAACCGCTGAGCCACTCAGGTGTCCCCTATCTCAAGACCTTTGATGTCATCATGTTATGAAGAACCTTCTTCTCCCCAAGGGACCGTTATTTAATCAAACACAGAACAAGAGCACAGAGAAAGGTGGGCTGGGATGTGGGCTCACATTTTATGCTTTTAATCAGGGAAAGTGGAAGCAAGAGTGAGCCATGTGATGATTCAGAGGGAGAGCATTCCAGGCCAAGGGAATGGGGCTGGACCTAGCCTCCAGGAGGCCACAGGAGGTGCCCCAGGTTGTGATATGTCAGAAGTGAGGGAGCAGATCTCTGTGGGGACTCTGGCTCTGACAGTCTGTGACAGAAGCCACAGAGGAAATTTGACCTGACTTCACTCAGAAGGCTCACTCTGGCTGTTCCACTGAGAGAGCCAGTCTCCCAAGGACAGGGGATGCTTCTCAAACTGTAAAGTATGCATGAGTCCCCTGGAAATCCAGTTAAAATGTAGGTTCTGATGCACAAGGCCAGGAGCAGAACCCGGGATTCCACATGTCTGATGCTGATGGTCTATGGACCACACTTTGCCCCACTTTGTAGGGCACTGGGGGCAAGGACAGAAGCAGAGAGAGTTAGGGGCTACCACAAAAACCCAGCTGAGGGCATTCTGTCTGGGACCAGGTAGAGGCAGGCAGGAGGGTCCGATTCTGAATCAGCTTCAAGGAGGAACTAGCAGAACTGGCTGAAGGTACTGATGCCACAGTAAGAGAAAGATAAGTAAAGGAGGATGCCCCGGTGTTGGACCTGAGCATGGGACGGGTGAGACCCGGCACACGGCCCACCCCCACGCACACCAGCCTCTCCCTGCAACAACCCCCCCACCCCATGCTTCCCCTTCCTGCCTGACAAACTCCTAACCACCCTTCAAACCCAGCCCTGGAAATGCTCACACACATCACAACATGGATAAACCCTAACGGCATTGTGTTAAATTCATCAAGTCAGCCCACAGAAAGACAAATACTGTAGGACTCCATTCGTATGTAGTAACTAGGGGAATCAGAATTCTGGAAACGGAGAACAGATGGGTGGGCGCCAGGAGCTGGGGGAGGGAGGAATGGAAAGTTGGTGTTTGATGGGGACTGAATTTCTGTTTGGAAAGATGTAGAAGCTCTGGAAACAGGTGCTGGTGATGGCCACACAACAATGTGAATGTACTTAATGCCACAGCATCCTATGCCTAAAGTGGGCAATTTTATGTTACCCGTATTTTACCACAATTTTAAAATTATTTTAAATAATTTTTTTAAAAGAATAAAGATGATCTTTCCATAAATCAATACGGGTCGATTTCTAAGCTCAGAAGAATACCTGTAGCGTGCTGTTCTCCAGATAAGCAAGATAGGAGTATAAGAAGAAATACAGGGACTGAAACATGAAAATAAAAGCCCTGATTCTGAGTCACCCAATCAGAACCCTCTCCAGAGGCAGCAGGCCCCCCTACATTGTCTGTATAATCTGGCTGGGGCCCAGCACGAGGTGCCCTTCTGGGTAGAGCTTGGGCAGCTTGGCAGGACTCATCCCTGAAAAGTCAGGTTGAAGACAGAGGTGAGCCAGTGAAGGAGCTTAGTGTATACCTGGAGCATTGGAGAGGAAGAAAGGAGCCCCAGGAGGAAGAGAGACGCATGGGAGGAGGAAGAGGCCCCCCGGGAGGGTGCATGGATGCATCTGACACATGATTACACTTGAGCTCCAGTGGAGCCAATCAGCCCTGCAGGTGGATCCAGAAAATCCTCCACCAATGGCCTTTCCACCCACCCTGGGCTTTCTGACTCAAGTGACAGCCATTAACAAATGGGGGTTCACTTTGGCCTGCTCGGTATCAGAAATCTTTGGGGTTCATTGCCAACATTTGAAAATTAGGAGATTTTTACTGCCCCCAGATACCCTGGATCTCTGGTTTCTCTCGAAAAATCAAAAGAGGGATGCTGGGGTGGCTCAGCTGGTTAAGGGTTTGCCTTTAGCTCAGGTCACGATCTCAGGGTTCTGGGATCAAGCCCCATGTCGGGACTCCCTGCTCAGTGAAAGGGTGGGGTCTGTTTCTCCCCCTCCCTCGGGCCCCCCACCCCATGCTCTCTCACTCACTCTCTCTCTCAAATATATAAATCCTTAAAAAAGAAAATTCAAAAGATGTAGCCTTCCCACAGGCAATGATTGAGTGTTGGTTCCCCACCCCAGTGGACCCCACTGGCCACCAGCCTCATTCTCCATGTCTGCCTGGCCCATGGGGCTTCTGAGTTTGGTATTGAGAGAATCTCCAGGAAGCCGAACATAGCTGGCTTTTCGTCCCACAGTGCTTGAGGGTTGTTAACTATTACTCACCCCACCCTGGGTAGCTGGGGAGGGAGGCTTGGCACTCTGAGCTGAGCTTTGAGAAGTGAAGGGCGGAGGAGTTTGCATGTGACTCTTAGAGGGACACCTGCACAGTCCAGAGGACCAGCATTCTCTGCTGCATTTTGGAGAGGTCATTAATTACAGGGGGACTTCCCCAGCTCCTTGATCCTCACCCCCGCTACCAGAGGGTCATTGCTGGTGGAGCGCAAGCTCACCCTTAGAGCAGCCTAAGGAGCAAAATCTGGTCAAAGGCGTGTGCAGATTGGGCACCATTCATCAACTCCTGCCTGCCAGGCAGTGGAGGAGCGCCAGCCGGCCGGAGTGCTAGCTGAGGATGGCAGTTTCTCCATCTGCAAACAATAATCGTATCCTCCTCGGGTGGCTGCTGGGAAGGATCTGGGGGGGGCCTACAGCCACAGCACACATTCCAGCCATAGCTTTAAAAAACTATTCATTCTGCCAAGATCTGTCACACTCCTCTTGGGGGCTTGTTCCAACCCAGTATAGGTGCTAAGCTTTGTGATGACCCAACAGATGGGGTCCCTGCTCGCATGAAACGCACAGCCCACTTTGTTTTCTTTCCTCCCTGTGGGTATGCTCCTGAGAGCAGCTCCATGCCTGTCCTGTGGCAGAGAGGATAAGGGGAGCCTCGGGGTGCTTGGGATTATGCCCTGGAGCCTCCAGGCACCACCCCCCCTGGCCTGGCAGGACCGTGCTGCCAGCAAGCAGCTCTGGTTTTCTCATTTCAGATGGCAGAGCAACTAATGACCTTGGCCTATGACAATGGCATCAACCTCTTCGATACTGCAGAAGTCTACGCGGCGGGCAAGTACGTGTCTTTTCTCACGGGGAGGATGCAGTGCAGGCCACGGCTTCCCTGGGAAGAGCCAGAGCTGCTAGTCCTCCCATCCTGGGTCCCAGGTGTCCACAAATGTGCCTCCCACTCTGCCTGCTTTTTCAGATTCTAAATGGCTTTAGAAGGTGCTGTTTTTATGAGGCCAAAATTGCAGAACACTTGGACACCGGCCACTTGCTAAACTCCCCGTGTGTCCACGATGACCACAGTCCCTCTGGTGCCAAAGATGCTGTGCTGGGCCAAAGCCTGATCAAGCTGTGGTCCCAGGCTCTCCTGGACCAGCCCCACACGTCTGACAGTCTCATGTCCTCACGGTGCAGTGAGGGCTGCAGGGAACGCAGGGCCTCTCGAGCTGCGGAGAGCAGAGTCTGGCCAGCCGAGCGCTGTAGGAAGCACTTCCCATCTTGGCAGTGAACTTCCCTACTCAATTATGTAAAAGCCCTCTTCAGCCAAGGCTGCTGGCTTCAATTTTAAAGACTAGCTGTAATCAAATCATCCACTCTCCTGCATCGGGTTTCCAAAAGTCAGCTTTTGTTTGTGAAGTCATCTGCTGGCTCTCTGTTTGTCCTCCCTCCGGCCCCCCTGCCTGGGGCGAGCCAAGTTCCTATCAGCTGGGTTGGCTGCAGCCTGGCTGGCAGGGGCACGTGGCCAAAGGGCCAGCATCTGCCTGGAAGCCTCTGGGTCATTACCTGAGGCCCAGAGCACTGAGGATCGGGAGCCCAGCTGGGTCTTTTCTCAAGTCCCAACTCAGGATTTGAGGACCTGACAGCCCTGGGGGCCTCCTTGGGATCCCCAAATCTTCTCCAGCGCCTTTTGGCAGCCCTTCGCCCCTCCTGATGTACAGCTCCCTCCCTAGCCCTCCATATTGGCAGCTTCTTCCCATCAAAGTGAAATGCTTTCCAGACAGATGAACTAAAGCCAGAGGGTCAGAGGTAGAAAAGCCCAATGCAAATGCCAGGCTCAGGCCAGCCCCTCACTGGCCTCAGCAGCCCAGCCCATTCCCTGGCCCTGCTTGTGCCTCAGTTTTGCTGCCCATTTGAGAGCGTGCAGGAGGCAGCTCCAGACCATCCCCTCTGGCTCCAGACATACGGGCCCCGCACACTCTGCTCCATAGCAGCCATAGCCTCGCCATCCCTGTCTTCACTTCCCCCTGGTTAGCTAGATACCAGCGCTGGCATATCAAGGCAAGCACACCGGGTACTAGGCAGCCTTGGAGCCTCATGGAGGCCCCTTACCAGCAGCCAAGGACTCAGGGAGTGGCTTCCTGTGGGTCATTGCCCCTGGAGCCCCCTGCCTTCATCCTGCCCTCCGCTCCTCCACCGGCCTCTGTGGCTCCGTCTCAGTCCAGCCCAGAGCTGGACATGCCTGCTCACCCCCCATCCATGGCTCGGTGCCAGCAGTAACCCCCAGGGGAAGCCAGGCACCATGTACCAAGGGACAGGCAGGGAGCAGCTCTGGTCCGGGGGCTGCCTGGCAGCTCCAGTGGCCAGTGGGCCAGGCTCTGTGCCTCTTGCTATCCAGAGCACCAAGTGCATATTTTGCTGAGTCCTCTGCTGCTTATGCTGATGCTAATCTGGGCACTTAGCAGAGAGCTGCAGGATTTCTGTGCACCCCACCACCACCCCCCTCGGCAGATGTCAGGCTTAGCAAATTCAGGGCCACAGGAATTCATAGCCTCAAGCAACAGGCTTTGGGTAGCTGATTGTAGCTTCTATCACCCCAGGACCCCTGCTTGCTTTTCTCCCTTCCTCCTTGTCCCGATCTTTTGTCCCATAAATGAGGGACCAAGGCAATAAAAGGAGGAGGCCCAGGGCTGAGTGAATTTCTGTACATCTTGACCATAAATGAAGAGCATTCAGAATGTATGCTGAACAGCTTGCAAATTAGAGCCCATTATTTCTGAGTGGATGACTCAGGCGCTTTTATAATTGGAATGTAGCACTGGGTATGGATCATTCGCCGTCTGTTGTTTTTGCTCAGAAACATTTTGCTACAAGCAGAAAGTTCTTAAAAGTTAATCCAGTGCTGCGGTGCCAAGCAAGGCGGGAGCAGCCCACCCATGACCCCGGCTAGCCCGAGTTTGGTGCAGGGCCAGAGTGACGCCAAAAAGAACAGAGAGCAGTCAGCATGGCATCTGTCTCTCTATTGTTCAAGAGCAAGAAACAAGAGACACGCATGTACCCACACACATACACGCACACACACACCCGTGCACTCTGCTGGAAATCCAGCCCCTGGCCCTGCATACATGTTGATTGTCTCTGAAAAGAGAGGATGCACTTGATGAATAACTTAGCTTTCAAAAAATACACCTCTATGGAAACGTCGCCCACATAACATGGGAAATGGGGTGGTGCTGGCCTCGCCAAACAGGACATCGGCTCCTTCCGTCTCTGTGAGAGCCGGAGCCACTTCTGCTAAGACAGGCGCCCACAGGGTCACCTCCTTCAGCCACCTGCATGGGGAATGATGGCTGCTGGTGGGCTCTCTCCTCTTTCTGGAATGAGCTGCCCGAGCCAAGATGAGCATTGTTAACAGCCCAGTGCTCTGGCCCCAGTGGCATTTTCACAGAGGGAACCAAGTGGCAGATTGTCATGGCAGGGCGAGGTTTAATGTCTCTGTCACGCTGTAATGAAATCCCTGTGTGTCGGTCTTTCTTGCAGGGCCGAAGTGGTGTTAGGGAACATCATCAAGAAGAAGGGATGGAGGTAATTACCATGTTCTCTCTGGGTCGGCGTCCAGGGTGCACGCAGGGAAAAGCCTGCAGAAGGCCAGTCGGAGGGTCAGAGGCACCGCCAGGGGCAGGCGTCCTCTGGGTTCTGGGCACATGCTGGTGTGGGTCCTGTTGCTGTTCCTGCCTGCTTAGAAGTGGAGCTTGCTCTTTGGCCCTCAGGCAGCTGGCCAGCCCTTCTATAGCCTGGAAGCCTCAGACTTTTTCTCACCGGCAAGGGGAAGAATATTCTAGAATGGAGGCAGCTCCATGCTCCCTCCAGGGAGACGAAGTATTCACACTGTGCGGGGCTGTGCAGAGGTGGGAAGCTTCTGCTGAGTCACCAAGTGGGGTGCAAAACTCAGCTCTCCAAGACAAGAGGCATCTCTGCTGGAGAGGGAAGTCAAGTGGAGGTCCTTGTGGGGCTCCCCCTACATCGCGCTCTGCCTGCTTCGCCCTGACATCCACCTCTGGTCCTGCAGGGATTCGGAGGGCCAGGGTCCTGGGTTGCAGCCTGACTTGCGTTAGGCCAAAACAATCTGGATGTGAAGACTTCCCAGGTGGCCTGGTTGTAAAGCTGGGTGTAGAGCCACTGAGGAGAGGGACAGTCCTTCTCTGGGCTTGGAATCCACCCATCCTCACGGTCCCTGCCTGTCAAGGGACCACTGTTGACTCCCTGGTAGGTTGAGGGCCTGAGTCTATAGAACACTTGCCGGGCTCAGGGCTGGGCATCACGCTCACCAGGGAGTGGCAGCCATTGGTCAAGACAATGGTCTTCACCATAGCCACCCACCAAGTCTCCCCCTGCCCCCAAGCAGCTCAGAAGCCTGAGGCCCCTTGTCACACAGGGTTCCCACCCTCCTTGGGACAGACCGGGCCAGGCGCTTGACTACACTTTGGGACCCCTTGGGGCTCACATGTCTTTATTTTCAGAGGAAGCATTGTTAAAGCTGGGCCCACCCACCCCTGCCCAGAAAGTGCCACTCAGAGGCCCCTGAGGCCACTGGGCACAGATGACTGACACCTCTCTTCTGATCCCAACAAAGTTGTTTGTTTCTCCTCGGCTCTAGTTCATCATAAAACAAACTCCCCCTCACTCTGTAATTCAAGGAAATTGCACATATTACTGAGGGCCCTGATTATGTCATAGAAGAATACAGGGGGAGGTACATATTAAGTCACCCCCCGGGACATGAAGCTCCTGGGGTACACAGCTTCTGGCTCTGAGGAGCCGTTTCCTGAGCGCCACCACCCCTCCATGGGAGGAAGGCACTCCCACAGAGGACATTCTCCATCAGATGTGGAGGGGCCACCATCACCCCACCATCCCGCCAGCACCAGACAGGCGGCAGTGCTTGCCTCTCCTGGGTTTGCAGCAGGAGACCTGAATCCATTCCTCTCCCTGTGGGGTCTCCATCACCCAAACCCCAACTCCCTCACACCCAGGATCCTGCCTCACCCAACTGTCCCTCCCTCAGGGCCACCCAGCTCTCCCAGGGCTAAAAGCCTGTAGGACTGCTGGGCCCCCTCGCCTCTTTCCATCCTCACTGAAGCTCCTCCATGTGCTGCAGCCCTGACTCTCGACCTCCCAGGAGCGTCCTCCTGCACCTGCTTCCTCCCTGACAAAACCCACGGGAGCAGGGACAGCGGCTTCCATTCCCCAGGCCAAGTCTACATAATATCTCCTGCCCTGGGCTCCAGTACACTAGACCTCATCGTCTCCCAGCCCCCACTGCCTGACTTGGGGTGACACAGTGAGTTGGTCACATCTGTGGCTTGTCTCCTGACTCTATGGGGAACCCCAGGACCCTGGACTTGCACACCACCAACATGGAACAATCGAGAAGTACCCATTTCACATCCCCATGCTCCCAAATGGGAAGGGATTCAGGACCCTCTGTGAAAGCTGAAGACCAGTGCCCCTCCAAGCCACGTCCAGTCACACCCCTTCTCTTCTGTTCTGCAGACGGTCCAGCCTGGTCATCACCACCAAGATCTTCTGGGGAGGAAAGTAAGTGCACTGGCAGGCGATGCTCCCCGGCGGGGCCAGGTCCAGAAGCCGAAACCCCTGATTCGGGAGGCTCCTGGAGGGGGGCTGGGGGAGTTGTGTGCAGCCATCTGCCCTGGCTGGTGCCCATCCCTGTTGACATCACGTTCCAGAAAAGCAGCTTTGGCTGAGTGTCCTTTTACTCAAACTTTGGTTGATTTTTATTTTTACTTCAGTGGGTCTGTGATTTTTTTCTGATTACAAAGGTAACATTCTAGAAATTCTAGAAAACACAGGAAATTCATGAACTGTCTACAGCACTCCACCCTCCCTGGCCATCCCTGCCAGTTTCTAGGGGTCCAGCCCCACATTCTCTCCAAGGCTGGAAAAACCAGCTTCATAGGAATTGTAAATACAATTCATTCTTAATTAAAAAAAAAAAAATCCAAGGGAAACAGAAGAACAAACTGAAATGCAGACCCCACCACCACCACCACCCTCCTCCCCCAGGACAGCCAGGCAGCAGCGACCCTCCTCCCAGCCTGCATGAGCATATCCCCATAGCCTTGTGGTTTATCCCAATTGGAATCAGACCGCACGTGACATGCACTGACCTATTTTTTTTTTTTTTTTTTTTTTTTTTGCCTAACATCGAATCATAAACATTTTCCCCCAAAACCGCTTACAACATCACACACACTGTCATCCTGTTTTTCAGAGCGGAGACCGAGAGGGGCCTTTCCAGGAAGCACATAATAGAAGGTGAGGGGGGCGCTTTGGCCCCACATGGCCCCCCAAACCCACAGCATCCTCCTGCAGATGCACAAGTGAAGAAGGCCAAGGTCTCCCACCCCACCGCCGACGCACGTGGGGCCTAAGCCTACAGACACCCATGCTCTGGTCCCACCCTCTCCCTCCACCCAGGCTCCGAGGCATGAGAGCAGGGCCCCTGGCACCCTCAGATGGGCAGCGTTGTCTCGGGGAAGACAGGACAGGCCTGGGCTGCAACCCTGTGCCGAATGGTGATCCTGAGAGGGGACATATCACCTCCCCAAGCCCCTGTGGCCACATCTGTAAAATGGGTGTGGGAAGAGTGTCCACCTCGGGAGCTTTGGGGAACGGGGAAGAACCCCGGGGTGGAGGATGCATGTCAGACACAGCGGGGGGGATCCTCACACAGGAATGGAGAGAAAGGAGGGAGGTCGAGTAGGTGGTCTGGTTTATCCCACTATTGCATTGTCTTCCTGCTTTTTCCACCTTTGCTCATTGTCATCAAGGTAATACAACCGCTCCTCTATTTTTTTTTAAGATTTTATTTATTCATGAGAGACACACAGAGAGAGGCAAAGACAGAGGGAGAAGCAGGCTCCCTGTGGGGAGCCCGATGTGGGACTCGATCCCGGAACCCGGGATCACCCCCTGAGCCAAAGAGAGACGCTCAACTGCTGAGCCACCCAGGTGCCCCTACACTCGCTCCTTTAAAAATCCAATGAGAAAGGGGCTCTGGTCCCCAGATGCCCACACCGGGCCCCAGCCCTTGGCTCAGCAACTCTACTCTGACCCATTGCTGCGTGACTTGTGCCTTTGGCGCAGGGACGTGGATGCAGCCCCCCATCACCTCAGGGCCACCAGGGGGCCTAGGAAGTCACAAGTCACCCCTCCATTCAGTCACAGAGCATTGGGCCTAGAGAACCGACCACCACCCACTTGGGGGTGCCCACGTCAGTCCTCCCTTCCCCTCGGGTGGCCTGTGCCCGCATGTGTCCCACACCGCCCCACAGCTCCCGGCACCACGGGCCTCGTGTCTCTCTCTCCTCTTGCTCCCTGAGCCCCCTGTGCCCGGGAAGGTCTGTGAAGATGCTGACGGCCCCTTCTGACTCCTCCCCGCAGGTCTCAAGGCCTCCCTGGAGCGGCTGCAGCTGGAGTACGTGGACGTGGTGTTTGCCAACCGCCCGGACCCCAACACGCCCATGGAAGGTAGGTTGTCTCTGGCTGCTGCCACCACCGGGACCCCGCGGGGACACCCCGGGCCACAGGGCACCGGCGGGTGGTAGGGGCGGGGGTGGGGGCGGGCTCTGAGGGCCCGCAGCACCCGCAGGTGCGCCCCGACACCTCCAGGCTGACCGCCCCCCACCGCTGCCCGGTTCCACGCCTGCCCTCCTGGGTTTAGAACTGTGTGGAATGTTCTCCCCTCTCAGCTGTTAGTATTTTGTAGCTACATGAAGTCACAATACGATGGCTCTTTGCAACTGCTGTGTTCCTTCCAATCACATTCCCGCCCTGCGTTCTGAGGGGAGGTTTCAGGGGCCTTTTGCTCTGGGGGATAAACGGTTACTTAGAGGAGAAAAAACAACGCGTGGGGCTTTGGAAAGCAGTTTTGGTTTCTTTGGCGCTTATTTATTCTCCTCTTCCCTGCGATCTCTGCCCCCACCCCCACCCCCCTCTCCAACTTCCCGCTCCAGACTTCTCATTTGTGCTTTGCTGCTTCAGGGATTTGGAAAATTAAGTTGTGCTCAAGTTATTTTTTTCTTCATTTGTCTATATATATGTGTATATATATATGCATATACATATATATATACACCGTGCACACATGTGTGTATATATATGTGTATGCGGTGTGTGTGGTTGGATTGGTGTTTTTTGTTGTTTTTGGTTTTTTGGGGTTTTTTTAACCGAACAAGTATTCTGTGAAGGAGATTTGTGCCTCAACCCCCATGCCCTGTGTCATACCGTGCCTCTCCGTGTTCCCACAGCTATAAACACTGGTCTCTTTAAATCTTTCTTTATCACCAGGGGACCCATTTAGTTCCTCCAAGTCAAGGACATTCATCATAGAAGGTACACAGTACCCTTAGCCCGACAATTGACTTCTGTGTCCAAGCTGCATTTTATGAGACGGTGGTTTTATTTACACCACTCTCTTTCCCCCAAGACAAACTTCTCCATAAAATGCATAAAGGAAAAATAAGTGCCCTATGAGAACATATTGCAAGTGAAGGAAAAAGCCAAGCGGTGTGGAGCCCCCACCCGCGCCCCCCTGCCTGGCCCGTGCTGTCATTTCATCCTTCCCCCACCCTGACCCCCACCCCCTGTGCATGACCCACGCCCCCCTCCCCTGCCTGGCACTGCGGTGGTTATCCTCGGGGCCGGCTGTCTGTCTGCCAGGGCTCCTCTTGATCTGCGGATGCTGCCATCAGCGCCTGAAACCTTGACCCTGGATGGTCTGGGAGAGGGTTGGGGAGATCAGGGACCCCAGAACACGTGGCTTCCAACAAGTCTTAGCTTGATAGGTCACATTTGCTAAGCTCCTGCCTCAGGCAGAAGCAACACACATGGGTGGGCAAGCTGCCCACTCACAGCATGCTGGCTCTACCGTGAACATCAGGGCTGTGTGTGGGGTGCTCATGTTCCCTGGACAGGACTGGCCACCTGCCACTCTCATTCCGTGCTGTGCAGCCTCGGCTCTGCCCACCCCTAAGCTAAGGGCCTCCCCAGGACCCCACACCCAGGCCAGGCCATGGCCTCCCTGGGAGCTAGGCTGTGACCCACAATGGAAGGGCTCCTGTCTGCCAACTGGCACTGCCACCTGACCCCTCCCATGTATTATTTGTGACCAGGGGATAGGTACTGTGGGTTCTGGCAGCAGCTATAAGGATTTGGTCCTGCTTCTGTTCCACAGCATTAAATATTGAGGTGGAGGACAGTTTCCCTAATTATCCCTGTGTCTAGGGCCACTGACATGGGCTAGGGCAGAAGCACAGAGTGCTGTGTGTGGGCTGCACACCCAGCCAGCCACTGCCTAGAACCCCTTCTCTCTCAGGCCAGCTGCAGGCTCTTGTGAGCTCGTGCCCCGGTGGCCTTGCCTCCCTGCATGGAAGGGGCAGTGTAGTGCATCATGTCCTGGCCCTCATTTCCCCGGTGAGGAGAGGCAGCCAGGCTGGCGAACGGGGGTGTCCTCCACTTCCCTCTCTGGCATGTGGGCCTAAGCCTTGGCTGAAAAGAATCAGTGGTTATGCTGCATGGTCACGGGGGGTGGGGGTAGGGGGCTGAGAGTGTTTCTAAAGAACGTGATGAGGACAGCTGGCCAGAAGCCTGAGCTTGGGCTTGGGTGTGGGGAGATCTTTTCCTGGGACCCTCGACCCTTCCCACAGGGGTGGTTCTCCTTCGCATTGAGTGGTGTTGGCAGTCCAACCTGGCCAGAGGTCAGGACCGGGGTTCCAGCTTCCCCGCCAGCCCCCCTCCCGAGGATGGGCACAAAGGAGCCTAGTCCCTGATCTTGGAAGGAAGGAGAGGGCAGGATTGGCCTGCAGGCCTGGAAGCCCAGGCATGGTTTTGCAGGGGTCCTAGGCGAACCCACTGAAAGAGGGGACCTTGGCTCAGAGAACCTAGGAGGGGTGACCCCCCAAAAAACAGAGGTGCTGCCCTCTGTGGGAGAAAGTGCTGGAGGGCCTGTGCCTTCCTAGGGGAAGCTTTGGGAACAAGGCCTGCCTTCTCCTTTCTTCCTCTCCCACCCCCTGCCAGTCTTCCAGGACCCTAGCCCCCCACCCCATCTCAGCAGCAGATGAGGAGCAAGCCACCTGGGAATAGATGGGACTTCCAGGGGTCAAGGTTGCTGCTTCGTTTTTAGAGACACCTGTTCTTCGGCCCTACTTCCTGCCCTGGCTTTGGCAGTGGGACTTGCAAGCACTGTATGGGATCAGGGAGGCATCTGAGGGGGTAGCCCTTCTCCCCACAAAGCTAAGAGACGTTTGAGATTTTTAAATTTGAGGCCAAGTCTGTTTTCAAAAACCACAACATCCCCGTGGACTGAAGCAGCCTGGCATGGGAGCAGGAAGACTGTGACTGGCGGATTTTTATTTCTCCAAAATTTTTTTGAGTCCTGGGAAGAATTTGTGATGCAGCCGGGGTGAGGGTCCCCTGCCTGCCACTGGGTTGGTTTGAGAATCCAGGGCAGATACAACAAACAGGGCTTTCTGTGTCTACTTCTGGCTCTTGGAGGATGCGAGGTGAGCGCCATGCTATACCCCCTGCCTCTGGGAGCATCCAGGGTACCCCCACCAGCCCTTTATCCTGGAAGATGCCCTATGACCGCTCTGTTCAATGCTCTAGATCGATGCAGGAAACTAAAACAGGCAACAACTTGTGTTTACACAGTTGCCTTTTCCCAATCTGATTCTTCCCCAAACTAGAGAGTCCACCCCATTTAAGAGTCTAAAACCACGTTCTCTGATCTCACCTTTTTCCCCCCTCCTTTCTCCAATCTGCCATAGAAAGGCCGCAGTCCATCTAGTACCCATTTTTCAAAGATCCCATAGGACTTGTTACTCTTTGGGAAAGTTATTTTCAAGACCAGCTTCTTGGCTCGTGGTTCACTTTTTCCTGTGGTCCCTGACAGCCCTTGCCACACCCGACTTTGGAGAGGAAGTACACTGCTTGCAAGACATCTTCGCAGCTCCCCCCTCCTCCCGGTGCCCCACCTGTATTTGCAGAATATCCCCAGGTTGGGCCCCAGGCCCCTCAGTCACCACACCCCCGACCTGCAGTTTCTGCTTCTCTCCTGACAGAGACCGTGCGCGCCATGACCCACGTCATTAACCAGGGGATGGCCATGTACTGGGGCACGTCGCGCTGGAGCTCCATGGAGATCATGGTAGGGTGACCTCACTGAGTATGTGTGTCCTGGGGCGTAGTCTCCCTAAACCCTTCTAGGAATGAACACCTGGACTCTGGCAGATTCGGTGCCCCTGGCCCCAGTGGCACAGATAACTAGGTACTAAGTGAGGGACAATATGGTGATATGTGGCGGCTACATCTGTAGGCGAGGCTTTTAACTTTGAATCCCAGCACTGTGTGGCCCTGGGAAGATGGCTTAACCTCTCTGAGCCTTGGTTTCCCCGCCTGTGGAACAAAACTGCTAGGAGGACCTAGCCCCCCCACCAGGAAGTTGTTCTGAGGACTATCTGGGAGAACAGGTGTGAAGCTCTTAGCAGAGGAGCTCAGCTTGCGCTCAGCAACAGTAACAGTGCAAGTCACTTGCACTGAGCTTTTGTGACCCTCCAGTTGCCCTTAGATTTGAGGGCTCCTGTGGACCAACTCCCGTTTAATTCTCACAACACCCTACAAGGTGAGTGTTGCTGTCGTCCTGTTTTTCAGATATGGATGTTGAGGCACAGAGAGGTTAAGTAACACACCTAAGGTCACACAGCTCATACTGAGGTCCATCCTCAAGCTGTACAGAACGTGAGCCGCTGCCAGGAGCCCGGCTTCCATCTCATAGTCTGTGATGTTTCCCCTTACCCGCACTTTCGGGGAAGCAGCCCCTCCTTTGTCACTTCCCCCCAGGAAGCCATAGAGACAGAGGGCTGCAGATGTTTCTCCATATTTCTGGGTGTCCCACAGAGTCAGCAGGGTGGTGCTGTGCTCAGAGGCAGGCAACTGGGAGCCCAGGGGGTTGGAGAGCAGAGGCCTGGGGACCAGGTCTTCCCTGGACTGTCTCCAAGGCTGACGTGCCACCCCTGCTTCCAAGCCTCCCCCCAGAATTCCCCACACCCTGGTGTCCTTGGGAGGGTGTTTCTCCTCTAATGAGTCCTGGATTTCTGCTTCATCAAAAAAAATCAGAATTTTCAAGTTCAACACAATTCTGGAAGCCTGTGATTTTAATCAGCCTTTGGCATTTGCAGCATTAATGAGCATTTGGCACTTTTCTTAGGCTGCCTGGAGCCAGCACAGGGCTCACTGAGGTGTCAGTGTCTTATCCCCATTTTACAGATGCAGTAGCTGAGTCTCACACCAAAGGAGAAAGGGCCTCTTGGGCTGGCAGGCAGGGCTTCCCCAGGAGTCCGTCTGGAGACACCGGCCCTGGCTCACACCCATGTGGTGGGAGTGGAGGGAGAGTCTGCAGAGTCCAGGCCTTGACTTCCAATTTCCAGAAATGGGCTGATGCCGGCCACTCTCCCCTCCTGACCTTGCATTTCCTGCCACTGCCACCATCCTCCCAGGGCTGGAGCCCTGGAGTAATGATCATGATAAAAACAGGGCCTGCACTGTCCTGAAGGCTGTGAACAGCGCTGGCTCACTGATCCTCACGACAGATGGAGATACTGAGGCAGAGAGGGGCAAGCTCCTTGCCCAAGGCACCCCAGCCAACAAGTGCCCAAACCCAAGGCTCACTACTGGGTTGTGCATTCCCCCATGCCTTCAGCTGTAGAGCACCCCCCTTTGCCGGCAGAGGTGGGCGGGGGGAGAGAAGGTGCACCAGCTGTTTCCTGTCTCCTGCCCCCTCCTGCGCGGGCAGCCCCCAGACCCCTGACCGACAGGGACCATCCACGGCCCTGTGTGCATCCGTAGGAGGCCTACTCCGTGGCCCGGCAGTTCAACCTCATCCCGCCCATCTGCGAGCAGGCCGAGTACCACATGTTCCAGCGGGAGAAGGTGGAGGTACAGCTGCCCGAGCTCTTCCACAAGATAGGTGGGCTGCCCCGCCCGCCCCGCCCCGCCCCGCCCCGCCCCTCCGCGCTGGCCCCGCCCTCTCCGTGGCCCCGCCCCTCGCTGGCCCTCGCCGGCCACGCCCTCTCCGTGGCCCCGCCCCTCGCTGGCCCTCGCCGGCCACGCCCTCTCCGTGGCCCCGCCCCTCGGCCCGCCCCGCCGTGGCCCCGCCCCTCGCTGGCCCTCGCCGGCCCCGCCCTCTCCGTGGCCCCGCCCCTCGGCCCGGCCCGCCGTGGCCCCGCCCCCTCCCTTGCTCCGCCCCCTCGGCCCTCCCACCCTCGGGCCCCTGGGCCTGACCTCGCCTGGCTTTCCTCCCCCAGGAGTGGGCGCCATGACCTGGTCCCCCCTGGCCTGCGGCATCGTTTCCGGGAAGTACGACAGTGGCATCCCGCCCTACTCCAGAGCCTCCTTGAAGGTGACCGAGCGGCCAGGCCGGGGAGGCTATGGCCGGCCACAGGCATTTCGCACTGAGGGGGCTGTGGGGGCGGATCCAGGGCGCGGGAACCTGGAGCCCTGCTGACCACATCCCGCCTCTGGAAGGGCTGCCGCGGGGAGAAGGCCCTGCCCCTGCCTCGCCACCCCCTGCCCCCATTCAACCTTCACAACCCGGTGGGGTCCACCGACTCTTGGGTCGGCCCTGCCCCGAGGTAGCCCCTCCACCTTCCGCGGCCCACACTGAGACCTCGGGGCTGGAGGCCGCAGGGCTGCTTCATTTGTCGATCGGGGAAGGTCTCCTGGGACAAGACAAGACCCCACGCACAGACACACCTCTGGAGGATCCCAAAATGCAGGGCTTGAGGGATGAGGAGCAGGCAGAGAAAGGCCTGCCCAGGTCGGGGCAAATCCCGCTGCACGGAGCCCCGGGCCTCGGGTTCAAGGGCAGGATGGCCTGTCCACCCACTCCTGCCCCATCCACAGCAAAGTCAGGGAGTCCCCTGGAAAGCGTTGCAATCCCGTGGGTTGGGGCAGGTGAAACCACAGCTCCCCCAGACCTTTGGGCCACAGGCCAAAGCATTCCTCGCCAGGCTGCCAGGCTCTTTGCCTGGCTCAGGGGCCCCACAGGCTTGCGCTTTCAGACTAGACAGGCCCCATGCTTCTGACTGCCCGGGCCTGTTCTGCAGTGGGACACGGTTAGGCAGGGGGGCGGATGCTGCTTTGGCACAAGCCATCAGCCATCTGCATCCAGAGGTCCAGGTGCCCTGCCCTCACCTGTAGGCTGTGCTCTTCACCCTCCACAACCAGGGTTACCAGTGGCTGAAGGACAAAATCCTGAGTGAGGAGGGCCGGCGCCAGCAGGCCAAGCTGAAGGAGCTGCAGGCCATTGCAGAGCGTCTGGGCTGCACACTCCCCCAGCTAGCCATAGGTAACAGGACCTGGGGTGAGGGTGGGGGTGGAGGGGGAAGGATTGAGTACTGGCCCTGGGGCTATGTCAGGAGTCCTTGAGTGCCTGGGCGGGCCACTGCCTCCCTTAGCCAGTAGGTAATAGGGCCCCTACATTCATGGGGAGACAAGGGTGGGGGGTCGTCCCTGAGCACTTGGTCCACTTCTCCCCCTGGACGCTGTTGGTACCAGGCCTCTCCCAGAGCCCTCTGCAGCCCCATCCCCGGCAAATCCCCCACCCAGCATGCCAAGCGGCAGGCTTGCCAGGGACCTTCTGGGCACCCTCAGCCCCATGGCCCACAGGCTGGATCTCTGTGGCCCAGTTAGGGACAGGGAAGAACCAGGAAGGGCCCCTGCCCTGGGTGTGTCTCCCTCACCTCTGGTTCTACTGCCCCAGCCTGGTGCCTGAGGAATGAGGGAGTGAGCTCTGTGCTCCTGGGTGCTTCCAGCGCAGACCAGCTAATGGAGAACATTGGAGCAATACAGGTGAGTTGGGGGGCTCTGTGCATGTGCATGTGTCACCCCCAAGCCCTTGAACCGAACTCAAGGTCCTAGTCAGTCATTCGTCCAGCCCATGTTCTTGGGCACCTACAATGGGCCGGGCACTGTTGTAAGTGTCCGGGCTACATCAGCGAGCCACCAAAAGTTCTGCTCTGGAAGAGCAGACAGTGAGCTCTGAATGCAAGAAATGAGGAAATTGGAATATGAAGGTGATAAGCACCAGAGCAAGGGCAGGGGAGTTGGTGGGCGCAGAAGGGAGGTGGTGCTGTGGTCCAGGCTGAAGGGGGTCAGGGGTAGGCTTGCTGAAAAAATGACATGTAAGCAAAGGCTCCAAGGGTGAGGAGTGGCACCTGCAAACCCCTGGAGGAACCGCCGGGAGCAAAGGAGGCGCCGGTGGGTGTGGCCTGGAGCAGAGGGGCGGGGCAGGGGAAGGGGGGACTGTGCCCAGGGTTCTAGGGACTTCGTTGGTTGTTGGGTGAGCAGGAGCCCCCGCTCCAGAGCAGAGGAGGGCCTGATCCCTCTCCCCCTAGCTGCTGAGTGGAGGAAAGCCTTTAGGGAAGAGGAGGAGGGCACGGAGAGATCTGCAGGGAAGTGACAGGAGGCCTCCTCGGAGAGGGTTGGATCCTGGATGTTCAGGACTGTGAGGCCAACGGGATGGGGACCAGGGTGAGCACAAGAAGAGGCTGCCCACAGGCTTGCGTTACCTGCAAGGATGGCCTTGCTGTTGGTTGAAGTATGGAAGGCTAGGAAAAGTAGTTTAGGGGTGAAGGTATCAGGGGTCTGGCCCTGGAACCTGTATTTTATGCCTTCTAGACTGTTCTAGAGCATTCTGGAGCTTGAGGCGCAGAGATAAACCCAGGCAGGCTTCCTCTCTGCCCCAGAACTTGTGGAACACAGAAGCAGCCTAGTGCCCACCTGCTTGGGCGAGAGTCTGATGCGATGAGGCGGGCCAGGCCAGCAGTGGCCCGAAGACTGTCACCCAGCCTCCTCCACAGGCCGGGCCAGTCTCGCGGGTGGGATTCTGATTAGCTCCTGTCCTCGCACGCAGGTCCTTCCGAAACTGTCGTCTTCCATTATCCACGAGATTGATAGTATTTTGGGCAATAAACCCTACAGCAAAAAGGACTACAGATCCTAAGAAGCCCCCGGCCGCTTGCCCGGACAGTTTCTCTTTCCCTCCTAGTCTCTCTGTTCGCTCGCTTAAGCCGTTTTGAAGCCAAGTCAGGGGTGTGGTTTGCATCAAACAGAAAACATCACGGCAAGATGTCCTCCTCGTGGGGAAAAGATCTCAAAAGTTGCTGCAAAACACCATTCACTGCTTCGCGGGACCGAATTCAGATCCGTGCCGGGGAGGCCGCGTTGATGGGGCAGGATGTTGGAGCGGTCCCGCCCGAGCCCGCCTACAGCCTCTACTCCCCCTCCAAGAAGAAAGCACCCCAGTTGCTCCCAGCCTCCGCCTTTCCCAGAGATGCCTCCAGGCCTGGCCTGTGTCCTGGGGGCAGCAGGGCTGGCCTCTCATCTGCTGAGAACCCCCACTTGGTGTTGGGGGTGGGAAAGAGGAAACCAGGGCTGGCCCTTCCTGTGGCCCCCTCTGCTGGGGCACTGGATGTTGGGCAGGGCCTCCCCAGTGGGGTCCCCCTCCACTTCCCTCTTGTCAAGGGCTCCCAGGATTTTACGATGGGCCTGACCTCAGATTCATTCTGCGCCTTCTTCAGCACCACCACCTGCCCCAGCAGGTCTCTCTGGGGCCTTCCGTGCTGTCCCTTGGCCCCCACCCCCACCCTTACTGGCAGGGGCAGAGATCCAGGGGGATTCACTATCAGTTTGGGGCCCACGGGAATTTTGGGGGTCTGAGTTCATCACCCTGCCAGCTGCCTCCCTGCACACAGTTGATGAGCCTCGTGCCCAGAGCAGCCCCAAGCCCACGGGAGGGGTCTGAGGAGCTGGCTCCAGCCCAGGTCCCTCCAGGGCCCCACTGTCCTCCTTGCCAGGGGCTCTGTCCTTACCCCAGAAGGCCTTGAGGTCGTGCATCCGTAGCTAGACACTGGGTTTGACCACATGCAGGGCAGCCCACTCTGCTCTGCCTGGGTTGTGGCCCTCAGGGATGCAGAGAGGCCACCCTTAGGCCCTTTCAGTGAGGGTGGGTCCCTAGGGCTTTGTGTGCTGCATGCCCAGGGGCTAGGGCGACTGAACATCTAGCAGTGGCCCCCACAATCAAGGAAAAGACCCCGGGAGCCTCTCCCTGGAGCAGTGCCTTCTTCAAGGCCTCAGATCAGGTTGGGGCAAGGCACCCCATGGTAGGGTGCCAAGTCAGGGTGCCCGGAGCTTGTCCCCCAGGCAGACAGGCAACAGTACCACCCCTGGCTCTCTGCACACACCCTGTGAAGAGGCCAGGATGGCTGGACTTAGGCATTCCCTCCCGGCCTAGAACAGATTGAGGAAGGACATACAGAACTGTCAGCCCCCGCCCCAGAAACATGGGAGAGGGGCCTATAGCCAGGAGTCCCGGCCCCCAGGGTCCTGAGGTATGGGCCTCTGCTGGCGGTGGGGGCGGGAGCCAGGAGCCCACTCTGAAGGACGCCTACGTGCCTCCAGTCCAGGTGGTCTGGGCCGACAGCGCTGGCCACCCCCACCTGATGCACCCCCACCCCCATCCCCACCCTCACTGCAGCAGGCAAGCCGGTCCTGCTTCGCCCTTCAAAGAAGCTGCTGTTGGAGGGGCTCCTCCCTGCCATTCCCAGAGGGCCTGCTGGCCAGTGCTGGCTGGGCCGAGGCCTGAGGCAGGGAGGCAGACAATTTCCATTCCTGACATTTGTGCTGACCCTGGAGTCTAGAACCTTCCCCCTTCCTCCCACACCAGGCCCCTGGGCATCACCTCCACCAAATCTACAAGCTGCAGGTTGCAGGGGTGGGGAGGAAGTGAGCCTACCCCAGCAGGGCCCCTCCACTCCAGCTGTGGCCACCCTCCACCACCACTTGGGCCAGGCAGCCCCAGCTGAACAGAGGGACCAGATGGCCCACCCTCCAGCGGGGAGAGTGATAGCTGGCGGGGGTGGGGGTGCTCACACTGCTGCCCCGAGCTTGCCCACTGCCGAGAGATAGAGCAGGGCTGGCAGTGGGGCCCCCTCACCAGGAGCCGCAGCTGGGAAGGCCAGGCCCCTGTTGCCCACATGTTGGCCAAACAGGAGACAAGGGCCCTCAAAGCTGAGCTCGGCCGAGGCCGAAATGCCTGTCGCCAGGACCCAAGCAGCTTCCCAGCCTGGGGCGCAGTCCACAGCCTGGGCCCAAGGTGTCCTAGTTTTTCCACAGCCACTAGCAGGGGGGACAGGGCTCAGCCTCCTGGGGGAGCACCCCAGGACTTAGAAGGGGGCTGGTGTGGGGGGAGGGGGTCAGGCGGGCCCAAGGGCAGCCTGAGTCTGGAAATAGGAGGCAAGCCCTGGAGGAGCGGCCATGCCCCAACGCGGGTCAAGGGCCAGCTGGCCTGACGCCCCCCGGTCGAGAGCAGCCCCTCGGAGCCCCAGCGGCCGCCCGCCCGCCAGCCCCTGGCCCTCCCGTCGAGGCAGAGTGTGCTCCTGGGGAGCCCTCTGGGTGTGCCCAACGCAGGACAGAGGCCTGGGCCGGGGGCTGCGGGCCTGGGTGGGCTCGGTCTCCCTTGCAGACACTCGGAGCCCCCACCATCTCTCATCCAAATCCAGTGCGAATCCGAGGTCCCGAGGAATGACAGAGGGGCTCACTCCGTCTTCTGTCCCCTTCCCCGTCGTGTAAATAATGCGCTTTTCTTCTCTCCCCTTTTTTTTAACGACCGTGGCTCCTCAGCTAACTGCACTCCCCACCGCAGGCAGAGACTGCCTTCCGCCCCGCGCTCCCAGGACACCCAGCCGAGATTCAGCCACCGTATTTATGGAATGATAAATAAAACCCCAGCCTGTCGGGGGTCTGCGGCTCTCTGCTCCTCTCATTTCCAGGGGTCCAGCCGCTGGCAGTAGGGAGGCTAGGAAAAAGCTGGGCTCCCCGCCCACCCCCGGAATCCTGACCCTGGGGCAAAGGGTAGGGTTGAGAAGAAGGGTCCTGGGGAGAGACTGGGACCAGAGACTGAGGCCCCCTCAGCCCAAGTAATTTGGGGACAGGGGTACCCCCCACGCTCAACACACACAAGCTGTGTTGCTGGGAGGCTGCTGTGCTCTCTGGGTACAGAGACCAGGGCCCAGGGAGGCGGGGGCTCCCCTCCACTGGGAGCTCAGTGTTTCCCTGACACCATGTTGTGTTGGCGTTTAGAGGTGCAGGGGGGAGAGTCAGGCACCACCCCTTTCCCAGCCAGCCCCCTCTGCCTCACAAGGCCCTGCTTCTCCGGTGGGAGGTGGCTTTGGGGGACACTCCATCCCCACCCCCCAACCCCACCCCCCCCATCCTAGATGAGTGAGAATCTAGGAAAACACTTTGATTGAATCCTTTCCCAAAGGATTTATTAAAACACAGAAAACCAAGACACACACACAGAGTACAAAGTTAAGGGGATTGTGTCGGCTGCAGTCCCTGTCCGGCCTCCCATGTGTCCTGCCAGGGACCGGACGGGTCGCCACTCACGGGGGCTCAGCTTCCAGCTCCAGCCCCCTGGCCGGGACCCTCCCAACTCACCCCAAAGCCCCTGGCCCCTTTGTTGGCCTGGAGCTGTACCCAGGCCCAGGGGCCCGGCCCCCTTGGCTGGGCCAGATGCCAACCTGGGTGGGGGTCTGCTCCCCCACACCCCCACGCTCTGACGCACAGAGGGCAGGACCCTTGCCTCATCTCCGGCACACAGGAGCTCCCATCTCCACGTCAGGGGTTCAGGACATACACACATACCCAACGGGCCCTTTCTGGGTTATCGCACCTAAAAAAATACTTTGTTTAAAAAAAATCTGAAAACTAAGAAAAAAACCCAAAACACAAAGCCAATGACTTTGGGCTGATGCACCACAACCTGTAAACTTCTAGAAATAGAAAATGGGGCAGGAGCCGGCTTCCTCAACAGAGACAGGGGTGGGCACAGGACAAGCCGCAGGCTCAGGGCAGGGTGGGGAGGGACCTGAGGCCACAGCCAGGCCAAGACCTCACCCCCGCCTCGCAACCAAGCCCTGGAGGCACTCCTGTCCTCAAGCCCACCCTCTACATGACCCTCGCAGGCCCTCAAGAGCTCTGGGACCCGACGTTTGGGAGCAAGAGCTACAGTGTCACTGCGGCAAGACTCGACCAGCCACAGTCTGGGCCGGGGAGGCCCCAGAGGACCCTGGAAAGGGACCCCCGAAGAGCAGGAGGGCAGGCACCTGGACCAGTCATGAAGACCAGCAGGACCATGGTCATAACTTCCAGAAAGCAAAGGAGCTCCCAAAGCTGGCTTGCAGGGAGGGTCTCCTCACATGGAATGCACTTTCGGGGGCAGGTGTGTGCAAGGGTGGGGGCGCCCTCCAGACCTGGTCAGGCAGCCCAAGCTCCCCCTGTCACCTGGGAGCCTGGAGGGAAATGCTTTCTGAAACTGTGGCCCAAAGATGGTTGGATAGAAAGCCTACTCAGTACTGGTATAAATAATAGGGTGGCTGGAAACAAAAATGCGGGCGGGTGCTCTAGGACTCTGCTTGTATGCCAAGCCCCTCCTTCTGCCAGCAGCACAAACCAAACCCAGCCGGGAGATGCCAAAGACAGCGGATGCCCTGCTCCCCGCCACCACCTGTGGCAGGAGATAACTGATAAACTAAGAAAACAGTCCGAGATCCATTTCCTCTCCCAAACCAGCCAGTCGGAAACCCACTCTCCAACTGCCTGAAGTACCCCCCTCCCGGGCTTCCAGGTGCAGATCGTGGAGAACTGAGCTTTTCTTAGACCTGGCCATTGTGGGTACCCAGCTCTGGCCCAGTAGAGGAGGGCGAGGGGAGGCCTGGCATGGAAGCAAGGATCGGGGGACAGAGGGAGGCTTCCTGGGAGGAAGGGCTGACAACAGGGGGACTGTTGGCCCTCGGGGCAAGAGAGTGGAGATGTAGACCCCTGCCCTACCGTGTGCCTCCTGGCTGGACACTTAAGACCCATCCTCTGTGGCCAGGAGAAGCAAGACTGCCCAGTGAGGTCTGGGAGAGTGTGTCACAGGGCTCTGGGTTAGGGCGGGTGGGGGGGGGGTGCTCATGTGGTCACCTCGCCTGTGGCCTGAGCCAGGAGCCTTTGCAGGGAGGCACTGACCAGAGGACACAGGCACGTGCAGGAACTGCAGGAACTGAGTGGACTGGAGGTGACCCTGCCCTTCCCAGGGGGCAATGTCCCAGAAACCAGCATGCCACCTTCAGGATACTCGCCCCTGTGCCCACCACGGTGCCAGAGCAGAGTCAACCTTGGAGGTGCTGATTGAGACCAAAGCGAGGGGACACCAAGATGGAGCAGCTTTGGGATCTAGCCCTCAAGGGGTTCACAGAGAGCCATTTACAGAGGACACCTGGGACCCCATGAGGGCTGGCCGGTTGCCCAAGAGCTCCCAAGACAGGCCCCCACACCTTGGCCCATCCTGGATTCTACAGCCGGGGTACTTCCCCAGGAAGCCTCATGCCCAAGGCTGGGAAAACCCTTCCAGGCTGAGCCAACGCCGAGGAGGCATCAAACACAGCCCCTGGGCCTGGCCCACTCCTCCCCACCAGCTGGGGCCACACAGGAGTCCACTGGCTGAGTGCAGGAGGGATGCCAGTGGCTGTTCCCCACAGGAGACAAGGCAGGAAGCCCGGGATGCTCCAGCTAGGAGGGCTGGGGGGTCATCAGGTCCAGGCCCCTGTCTCCACGCCATCCGACAACACAGCAAGGCAGCCGTGGCCCCAACCTGGGTGGCAAGTGACCAGGTCAGGACCCCACCAGGGGCAGGAAGACAGGGATAAGTCCAGGCTCCAAGGTGTGGCCAGGAGACTGAACAGGGAGTGTGGATCTAGAGGTGGGTGTGACGGGCCTCCTAGGGCAGGGCCAGGGTCTCCAGGGCCATCCCCAGAGCCCATGTGGCCTTCTCTGCTAGGATGCTAACCACACCCCAACAGAGGGCAAGCCCCTGCCCTCAGAGGCCGAGACTAAGGCTCTAGCAGCCTCTATGCCCCTCGCACAGGTTCTTCCCCTCCCTCCCAGGAGCACATGCCGTGGCCTGCCATGCAGCAGGGCAGGGACCACAGGCCCTCCGCTGGTGATAAGAGTCCAGGTCCTGCAAGACCTGCTGGGCCAGGGCCACATACCTGCTGATACCACATACCAACTTCCACCAACCCCGGAAGTTGGGCCCACAGAGATAGCACATACCTGGTGGTCTCCAGCCCTGGCAGGAAGGGGGTAGAATAAACTCCCTGCCCTGGGCATCAGCCAAGGTCTCTACCCTTGGGCTGGACAGCCATCCCCAGTCCTGACCCATTCAGCACTGGGGCGCCCCAAGGGGCAGGGGGCCAGAACACGGGCAGTCAGGCAGCACAGACGGGGTGGGGGTGGGGGGCACGCCGAGGGCTCCCCAGGCGGGCTGAGTTCACGGGGCAGCAGCAGGGCTTCTAGGATCTTCCCGTGCAGTCTGGAGCCCGTTGACAGAGAGAGACGTGAATGCTGCAGGTTACATCCCTCCATACGTCACTCAACTTTTATCAAGACAGACTCGTTCAAGTCTTCAATAAGAAAGTGCAAAAGATGTACAAATAAATGAAATCTCCTCTAAGAAGTTGTCTGGCAAAGGTGGCCAAGGGGCACGTCCCAGTGTGGTGTGGGTGTGACGCTGGGTGGAACACTTGCGATATGATGAGGTGGCACTTCCGGGCTCCAGCCCAGCCAGGCTGGGCCTCGTCCCCCATGTGGTGGCATGACTCAGTTTCCCTTTCTGTCCCAAGGTGGCATGGCTCCTAAAAAAGTGGGAGCTTTTCTCTCCTGTGGGGGTCGGGCAGGTGGCCCGGAAGGCATGGCTGCAAGAGGCAGATTACAGGTCATCCCATTGAGGCGCCAGGTCTTCATCAGAGGGGAGCACCCAACACCATGCAGCCACCCACCCTCCACCTGCCCCAGCCAACTCCCATTGGAAGGAGCTCCAGGATCTCCCCGTCACACTGAGGGTGCCAGAGAGGCCCTAGGAAGAGTGTGCTGAGGGGGCGGTCAGCCTGGAAACCCCCAAGCCTCCACCCCAAAGCCACAGTTCTTACAAGGACAGACAGGACTCAGGGGCGGGGAGGGGGGCACTGGTCCACGTGGAGGAGGCCTGAGTAAACTGGCAGTTTTTGAGGAATGAGCTCCCTACTCCCAGTCATCAGCCCTTACGCCCTCGGAACCTGAGCTACCCCCTTGCCCCAGACAGGAGTAGAGGTCCTGGGGTGCCTGCCACCCAGCTGGGCAGTGGAGGCAGAACCGTGAGGCCTGGGTTTGGGGCTCACTTCTGTGAACACACGCACGCCCAGACATGCAGGACCCCACCCAGGGGCGAATCCAAGCTGATCCTGGCAGGGCCAAGACTTGCCACCCTGAGGAGGGGATCAGGGCCCGGGAACATGCCCATGCCGGCTTACCTCAGCTGGAAATGAGCACTGCAACAGAGGGAAATCGCGCGGACAGCTAGATATCTGCGGGAGAGACAGAAGCTGGGCTGCCGGGGTGCTGCGGGCAGGCCAGGCCCCGGGGGCGCCCCTGCACATGCTGCCCAGAAGTGACAGGCACCTACCGGTCACATAGGGCCCCAGGGGCATCTGGTTGTAGTTGACAATCCCTCCCGGTCCAGGGCCCCGGAAGTTGGGCCCAAAGTTGTTGTTGTACATCTGGGAGTTGCCGAAAGCGCCCTGGAGGCAAGGACCCAGGTTGAGAGGTCACGCTCCTGCGACCCCGCCCGAGCCCCAGCATAGGGCACCCTGGACTGACAGTGCGTGGTGGGGACTGGGCCCAGGGCACATGGGCCGAACCTGACCTGCTGGATGGTGGGGTCGCCAGCTCGGTTGGTCAGGCGGCTCAGGATGCTACGCTCTGACATCTGGAGGCGGGCGGCCACAGGGGGGATTCGGGACAGCATGGACGGGAGGCGTGTCACATCCGCCTTCATGTCGCTTAGCAGCTCCTCCAGCTGGTTCAGGACTTCAGGAGGTTAAGGGGGGAGAGAGGAGTTGCTGCTCATCTACACTCCCCACCCTGCAAGCAGCCTTTCCCCAGGGGCCGGAAGGCTGCCAGGAGAGAGCCAGCCTCAACACCAGGCTTCCACCAGGCCCTCCACCAGCCCCCAGCTCCCAGGGAGGCGTCACCCAGAGCACCTGCAGTGCTCAGCAGGTCCAGAGGCTCTCGTGTGAGCCTGACCTTGCTCCCCCGTCCCTCTGACCAGCCTGGGAGCTTCCAGAAGTTCTGGAGCATAGGAGTCAAAGGTCTGAATCCTGGGAGATCTTGGGCAATTAATTTCACCACCCTGAGCCTGAACGTCCCTTTCTTTAAAATGTGGCAGTAAGAGGCACCTGAGTGGCTCAGTGGTTAAGTGTCTGCCTTCGGCTCAGGTCATGATCCCAGGGTCCTGGGCTTGAGCCCCACACGGGGCTTCCAGCTCAGCGGGGAGTCTGCTTCTCCCTCTGCCTCTGCCCCCCACTCGTGCTTGCTGTCTCTAGTGCTCTAGTAAATAAAATCTTTAAAAATAAAATAAAATGGGGCCATAAACCTTACCACTTTAGGATATCACAAGCATTAAAGAGATAACATGTTTAAAGCATATTGTCAGGGCCTCATAAGCAAGAGTGTAAGTCAAATAGACTTCTGTGTTACCTACCCCCAGCCCAGGGCCTTGAGACAGAGTCCAGAGACTGGAGGGGCTGAACTCTCCCTGACTGGCTCATGGGGCTGGCCCCTGCTCCATAGTGCCCTCATCAAGGCCAAGGATCCACAGGGCAGGAGGAAGGCAGGTAGGCCCACCGTCAGGAAGTAGGCTCACTCACCCTTGTGCAGGACAGCGTTAGCTGGCTTGTTCCCAGCAAGGGACTCCTTGGACAGATGCTGGTGGCTCTCGGCAAGGCACTCCACCTCGGCCAGGCGGGCGTTGAGGGCCATGGCTGGGTGGTTGGGGTCCTGGGTCATATTAAGGTAGGCAGCCCTCCGGAGCTGCTCCTCGATGACCAGCGCCTGCTCCAGTAGCTGGGGGATGTGGCAGGAGGGACTGAGTGCCAGCCCGACCCCCCGTCCACCAGCACCCACCCCTTTGGGCCTGGGAATGGGTGAAAGGGAAGGAGGGAAGCTGCTCTTCTGCTCATCAGTCCACCCTTGCTGTTCTTAGAGCTCCCAGCCCCGGAACTCTCCGCAATCTGGGTTCTCTGCACCATCCTCCCCGGGGCAGGGACACGCACCCAGTGGGGCCTGACCCAGATCAAGGACCTAGCACACTGTTGGCAGACTACAGGACAACCCTGGTGGACAGCCTGGCCCAGGACCACGGAAATGAGGAGGGGGCTGCCGGGCTGCTGCTCAGTCAGTCCTGCCTTGCCCCAGGCCCCCTTCATGCAGCCTGTCCTCCTGCAGCAACAGCCCCCCACCCCTGCCCCGCAGGCTCTGGCCCTGCTGGGACTGACCTTGAACCTACGGGCCAGAAACTTGTTCTTCATCTCCAAGTAATTGCCCTTGTGGATCTCGGACTTGAAGGGCTCGTTGAGGATCATATATCTTGGGTCATTCTGGATGTCCTGCCAGCGGGCATAGCCATGCCTGGGTGTGGCTCCGTTAAGGGCAAACCCAGCCGTGGAGGGCAGGGAATGGGGGAAGGGAAGAGCGAGTGGGGACCAGGCCGATGCCAGCCGGTGCCAGCATCCCAGCTGCAGCAGCCCAGGCTGTGTGCTTTTGGACAGTCGGTCATCAACCTTGGCCAAGAGGTGAGCAGGTTGACAATGACAACCTGACAATCAACAAACACCAGCAGGGGCCCTCAGGAGCCCCAAGAGCAATAGAGCTTTGGGGACTGAACCCTTTCATCCTAACAAGTCCCAACACCCACACCTGGGGCTGGGACTTCGTTCGGAAACAGTCTTGGTAGCTGCAATCCAGTTAAGAAGGGGTCACGCTGGATTAGGATGGGCACGAATCCAGTGACTGGTCTCCTTATAAGAGGAAATCTAGGGCACCTGGCAGGCTCCGTCAGTGAAGCATCTGCCTTCCACTCAGGTCATGATCTCAGGGTCCTGGGATGGAGCCCCACGTCAGGCTCCCTGCTCAGCGGGGAGTCTGCTTCTCCCTCTTCCTCTGCCCCTACCCCCCACTCATGCTAATTCAAATAAATAAATAAAATCTTAAAAAAAAACCAGAAATCTGGACCCAGACACCCAGACACCCAGGGAAGATGGCCACGTGACCTCGCGGCCAAGAGACCCAAGGATTGACAGCTGCCCCAGAAGCTGGCGAGGAACAAGGAACAATCCTCCCCTGGAGCCATCAACTGAACAAGGAAACTCAATAAAATGATCTCGCCCAAGGTCTCACGGTGAGCAAGGGGCAGAGTCAGGATTGGAACCCAGGCAGACTGGCTCCAAACACCTTCACCTCCACAACAGGAATCGTAACTACGATCCATAGGCCAAACTGGCCCCCGGCCAATTTTTTTTAAATAAACCTTTATTGGAACGTGGTCACACTCACTGGATCACTATCGTCCATCACTGCCTTTGCTACAATGACAGAGCAATCACGCTGCAAAGCCTGAAATATTTGTGCTCTGGACCCTTACAGGAAAGGTTGCTGACCACTGTTCTAGAACACTCCCAGCCAGTTCCAAGGCTGTCATGAAGGTCACCTTTGCTGAGGGGCTTTCCGCAGGCAGTTGTGTGGCTTTCCCCTTGCCTCTGGGAGGTCTCTGCTCAAATGTGACCCCTGACTACTTATGAGAAAAGGCAACGGTCACCCCCAGCACTCCCCCTGCTCCTTGCCTGCCCTATCATGTTCTGTTGAATGCCACACTTGGCTAACTTACAGCATTCGCCATCTGTCCACAGCAGGATGTGAGCCCCAGGGAGACAGGGACTGGGGAAGGTTCACGGTTGCATCCTCCATGCCTGGCACATAGGACACGAGCAATCAAAACTGAATGAATGAATGCTAGCCAACCACAAATGGTGATGCACCCTCCAGGCGTCATCACAGGAAGGAGGTGAAGTATGTCCCGGGTGGGAGTTAGGGGTATTTGTTGTGGTCAGACAGGTAGGCTATGGCTTATTAGCTGTGTGTCCCTGGGTAAGTCCCGTGGCCTCTCTGAGCATGGTTTCCTCCCCTGTATGATGGGCAACAACGATGCCCCCTGGAAGGCTGCTGTGCAGATGGAGTGAGCACTGAGCATAAAGGGATGAGCCGCAGCTATGGTTATCACCATCATCACCATCACCAGCAGGAAAGGGTCTTCGGCACCTGATCAGAAGCGCTGGCTACTGATTCCTTATCCCACACACCCCATGTCCCTCCCTGAGGTCCACAGAGGAACAGGCCAGAGTCCTGCCCAGCCTGGCTTGGCCAAGGATACGTCACGATGCCCGCCAGCAGCCAGTAGTCATGACGCCGGTGCCAGATGTCGTAGATTTTCCCCGAGGACACAGCAGCACGTTCCTCATTCTGCCACAGTGTGTGTAGCTCTGGGAAGCCAGCCAAGGGGAGCAGAATGAGGTGCCCCCCAGTCCCTCACAGAAGCAGGCATAGGAAGGTCTCTTTCTCACCACCCACCGTCTCCCCACCCGTGGAAGCTCAGTGTTCCAGTTACCAGGAAAGGTTATATAATGCACTTTTATCAAGCATTCACACTTTAGTATAAAATAACCATCTGCCCAGACTCCTGGGACTCCCATAGTTAGGAAGACTGTGACAACACCCACACTAGGTCTCTGCCCTCCGCCTCACCGCAATACCTGTGAAGCCCCCATCTGCAATGTTGAACATGAATTTGAACTTCCCATTCTTGTCCTCCTTCTTCCCCTCCTCATCATCCTCTTTGTCACCATTTTGCTGTGTTTCAATGGGCTCCTTCTCCTCCACTCTGGTGTCATCTACGGGAGAACACACCCATATTCATTTACCCATCTGAAAGGTGCTACCCAGGGACCTCTCTGTGCCAAGCACTGGGGCCTGGGGACCCAAAGGCAAGTGGGACCCTATCTCCTCATCCTCCATGGGCTCACTGTCAAGAGGGATTTTAAACAGACAAGCAAGCAGCCCCTCCTTCTGTCCCGAGCAGAGATGGGGATTCCAGGCCCAGGTGCCACTCCCTCACTCAAGACGACCTGGGAACACGGGGCACAGCACTGTGAAAGTGTATATTAAATTAAAGGACAGCAGTTCTGTCCTGGGGGGTCTGATGTGACAAGTGTTCCAGAACATTCTAGCACCTACAGGTACATAAAGTCTCTGATGGGAGTCCCAAATGCTCCAGGCCAAACTCTGTGACAAGTTCTCCTTTCTGGTGATAGCTGGGGCCATGGGAGGGATTAGGAAAGGGGAAGGCATCTCCTCCCACCCTGACTCCCACTCCCGGGGCTGGTGGGCTCAGGCTCCCATCCACCAGCTTCAGTTGGGCCAAGTGAGTAATGGGTAGATGGTGGTACCCATGGAAGCTGCAGGAGGCCCAGCAAGGTCCAGAGAGGGTGCCTTCAAGAGACCAAGGGACATAGGACAGAGTACACACAAGAGCCCCAAACCTGGCCTGAAATCATTGCCATCCCCTCTGCTGTGAATCAAGCTTAGCTCCAGCTTGTCCAGAATTTTCTCCTTCTCAGGAAGCATTTCTTCTGCAAGACAAAGGGTGTTTGTAGAGTAGGGAAAGGTCTGAGACAGACAAAACGGACTCTGGGCTGCTGACTTTCCAACTCCATTTCAGCCACACACAGAATCCCACCTGTCACTTCACTGAGGAGTCCAACCAGTGCCATCAGGGAGGGATCCTCCGGGAAGGCAGGCATAGAGGGCATGGACCCCCTTGACACCGTCGGCTTGCCCCTTCCCCTCACCCCTACCCCAGCAGTACCCCACCCCCAAACTCCTCAAGGCACAGTCTCAATATCCTCCCTACCACAATGATAACTAGAGGTCTCAAAGTTCTGGTAACACAGCAGGACTTCATTAAATCAAAACCCTCTTACAAACACCCAGAAATGTCAGGCAAAACCTATCACCTTGGAAAAATACACAGTGAGCTCACAAGGAGAAAAGGAAATTGTCGATGCCATAAAGAGAAGGTGGGGAGCAGATGCCAGGAAGAAGCCTGGGCGGGGGGGTGGGCTGTGTCTTGACACCCAGACAGGGAGGATGAGACTGCAAGCCCCGAAGACCAGAGAACCAGAATCCAACACCCTCCAACAACACCCTCCAGATGCCAGGCGCTCAGTGAAAGAGAGAAAGTACCATCCAATGCCTCGTGGCTGAGCTGAGGAAGCCTGGCTCCTGCATGGAATCCAGGGGCAGAAAGTCTCCAGCAAGAAGCCCAAACCCCATGCAGAGTCCATGCGGACCATGGAATCTGAATTGTGCTTCCCCAACAGAGAGAGTCCAAGAAAGACTGGTTCCAGACCAGCCAGACCACTAGCAAGACCACAGGGGCCGGGGCTTCTGGAAACGGAGCAGGACATTCCTGCTACTCAGGTGACATGGGTTCCCGTGTATAAAAAAATCCCATGAAGATGTGCCCAAGCAAACTTCAGAAACCATTTATCCATCCACCAGAGAGAGAGAGAAGAAAGATGAGAGAATCCATAAGTCCATGAAAAAAGAAAAATTAGAAAAAGCCACCTAAAACTTCTAGAAATAAAATACACAATCATTAACATTTTAAACATTTTCACTGCAGAAATCTGAGATGTCCTCCAAGACTTCCGGGCCCTGGAGTGGGGTGTGGGATGGGACACAGGGGACTTCAAAGAGGGAGATCATGTGAGTGGGCTTGACCTCATCACACCAGCCCTTGAAAAGCAGACTTTTTCCAACCAGTCACAGAAAAGGACATCAGAGATTCGAAACATCAAGGGTATTCGGCACACAACTGCTGGCCTGAAGCCTGAAGACCAAGGGGGCAAGGAATGTGGGCGGCTTCTAGGTGCTGAGAACATGCCCCATCCGAGAGCAGCAAGGAAATGGGCCCTCGGTTACCCCACCCCAAGGAGTGGAAGTCAGCCAGCAAGAACTGGCTGGGAAACAGATTTTTCCCTGAGCTGCCAGGGGAGAACTCCGCCACTGGAGCTAATGCCTTAACATCAGTCTTTCGAGACCCTCAGCAGAGAACCCACCCAAGCCGAGCCAGACTTCTGACCCACCAAACTGTGAGCTCGTAAATGGGTGTTGTTTTAAGAGCTGAGGTTACAGGGCAGCCCCAGTGGCGCAGCGGTTTAGCGCTGCCTGCAGCTTGGGGTGTGATCCTGGAGCCTTGGGATCGAGTCCCACGTTGGGCTTCCTGCGTGGAGCCTGCTTCTCCCTCTGCCTATGTCTCTGTCTCTCTTTCTCTCTCTGAATAAATAAATAAATCTTTAAAAACAAAAACAAAAAACTGAGGTTACAGGGACACCTGAGTGGCTCAGTGGTTGAGCGTCTGCCAGTGGCTCAGGGCATCATCCTGGGGTCCTGGGATCGAGTCCCACATTGGGCTCCCTGTGAGGAGCCTGCTTATGTCTCTCATGAATAAATAAATTCTTTTAAAAAAAGAACAGATTATAATGATTTGTTTTGCTGCCATAGAATATATATAACACAAACGGGTAGTAGGAAAAAACAAAACAGTATAAAGAAAGAAGCGGAAGCTAGATCTAAAGATGACTCAAAAAGCCTTGCAGAGGGGTGCCTGGGTGGCTCAGTCAGTGAAGCGTCTGACTTTGGCTCAGGTCATGATCTCAGGGTCCTGGGATTGAGCCCCATGTCAGGCTCTGTGCTCAGCGGAGAGTCTGCTTCTCCCTCTCCCTCTGCCCCTCCCCACCTTACTCATGCCTATGCTTGCTCACTCTCTCCCTCTCTCTCGAATAAATAAAATCTTAAAAAAAAAGAGAAAGAAAGAAAGAAAGAAAGCCAGCCTTGTAGGGAGATAGGTTAAAAAGAAATAAAAGATGTGAAAGAGGGTAGCCTGGGTGGCTCAGCGGTTTAGCGCTGCCTTCAGCCCAGGGTGTGATCCTGGAGACCCAGGATCGAGTCCCACGTCGGGCTCCCTGCATGGAGCCTGCTTCTCCCTCTGCCTGTGCCTCTGCCTGTCTCTCTCAATCTCTCTGTGTCTCTCATGAGTAAATAAATAAAATCTTATAAAAAAAAAAAAGATGTGAAAGATACACCAGTCCCCTCTTTGGTTAACCTGGTACCTGCTTTTTTTTTTTTTTTTTTTTTTATTGCATTTGGAGTTTGTTGAACAAAGACATGTTTCTGTTTATCACTGATCGCCTGCTTCCCCCACTGGAATACAAATTCCACGCAAAGGCTGTGGCTATTTTGGTCTATTGCTTATGGCCCCATTACTCGGGGTCGTACCCCACACACAGCAGGTCTTCAATACATATGTGCCGGATGAATGAAAGAATCGGTGAATGATTGGAAGGCCGGGAGAAAATAAACAGGATGGGGACGAAGAGGGAATGACTGAGAATTTTCTCACAATCAGTGAAAGACATCACACTTAGCTTTAAGAATTACAGTTAGTCACAGCAAGAGAAATAAAAATTCCATTGTAGTGATACCGTGCTTGACCAGACGCAAACAGAGTATCTTTAAAACAGTCTTTTCATTTCAGGAAAGATCGAAAAGGCAGGTTTCCCACAAAGGAGCAAAACAACTACCCTGAGAGCAGCCTTCTCAGCACAACAGAAACCACAATACATGGGAAATAAACATCTTCAAAGAGCTGAGAGAAGGGGTGTCTGGGGGGCTCAGTCCGTTAAGCGTCAGACTCCTGATCTAGGCCTAGGTCTTGATCTCAGCATCATGAGTTCAAGCCTCATGTTGGGTCCCACGCTGGGCCTGGAGCCTACTTAAAAAAAAAAAAAAAAAATGCTGAGGGAAACCCCCCTATCCTATCTTGTGCTTTGGTAACTATTATTCAAGAGTAAAGGGAAAAATAATACACAATGAATTTTCCACACACAAAATTTGTAGAAAGCACCATTAAAAGGGTATACTTTAAGAAGAAAGCATTGAACGAAGCAATGATGAGCAAGGACGCAAACACTAAAGTGCTAAGAATGGTAAGATCTAAATAAGGATTAAAAATTTAAAAATAAGTGCCACAACAAATCTGGGAAATGAAAACAAGTTGAAGCTAAAACACTGAGCAGCAGCACATGGAAAATGAGAAGTTAGTAGAGCCACCCACAGTCTTTCTCTTATCCAAGAGGGTTACATGTTAAAAACTTAAGAGTAGGGGCGCCTGGGGGCTCAGTCTGCCTTCAGCTCAGGTCATGATCTCAGGGTCCTGGGATCAAATCCCACATTGGGCTCCCTTCTCAGTGGGAAGCCTGCTTCTCCCTCTCCCCCTATCCCTGCTCAGTCTCTCTCTCTCTCTCTGTCTCTCTCTCACACATACACTCTCAAATAAATAAATAAATAAATAAATAAATAAATAAATAAAATCTTATTTTAAAAAAATCTTAAGAGTATAAAATAGGATTGACTATAAACTTTTCAAATTGAGAAAAAGGGAAATATAAACAAAGTCTGATCAATCCAAGAGACAGCAAGAAAGATTTAAAAAAAGGCAAGTGTACTATAAAGCACAAAATAAGACAGTAAAAATTAATCCAAATACCTAGCTATTACAATAAATATAAAGAAATCATACTTGCCAGCTAAAAGACAAAGATTCTACATTGAGACTCAAAATAACAAATCCTAGGATGCCTGGGTGGCTCAGTGGTTGAACGTCTGCCTTTGGCTCAGGGCATGATCCCAAGGTCTCAGGATAGAGTTCCACATCAGACTTCCTGCAGGGAGCCTGCTTCTCCCTCTGCCTATGTCTCTATCTCTCTCTGTGTGTCTCTCATGAATAAATAAAATCTTTTAAGAGACACAGAGAGAGAATAGGCATTCTTTACAAGCACACATGACCATTTATAAAATCTGACCATATTATGCTGGGAAGCAGATTTCATCGTAGGAACAGTATCATTAGACTCATGTGCTCCAACCACAGTGCAACAGTTAGAAATCACTAATAAAAAGACAGCTCAGGGACGCCTGGGTAGCTCAGGGGTTGGGCATCTGCCTTTGGCTCAGGGCATGATCCTAGAGTTACAAGATCAAGTCCCACATCAGGCTCCCTGCGTGGAGCCTGCTTCTCCCTCTGCCTGTGTCTCTGACTCTCTCTTTCTATGTCTCTCATGAATAAATAAATAAAACCTATAAAAAAAAAAAAAGCCCAATAACCCCCAAACTCTGCATGGTAGGAAATGCTGAAGTCCACTGTAGAGACCCACGCCCCAGGCTCTCTCCTCATCCTGGGGATCTTATCACACTAGGATGGAGCCCACCACCCGGTCATGGAGAGGCATAGTGGAGTGTAGTCTGGCAGCCCTCTTCTGAGCCCAGGCTGCTGAGGCCAGAGGCTACACTGGTTGGGGAGGGGGGGGGTGGCAGTGACTGTGGGGAGCCACACCTTTTGGCAGCTGCTCTGGGGATGGCGGGGCCTTCTCCGTCTCCTCCAGTCGCTCCTTGCCATCTGAGCTCTCATGCTTGTCCTCGCCCTCCACTCTGTCCAGGGCAGTTGGCAGGGCCTGGGGAGGACAGGCTAGGGATGCTGCAGGGCCTGGGGCCTCCGCAGTGTGCGGGGGCAGAGGACAGGCACTGGGCTGGGAACCCACTCTCCTGGTTCCCATCTGTGCTCCCAACCTGCTCCCCCAGACCTGGAGGCCCACACTTGGAGCCAGAAGGCCTGGTTCCAGCTGACTAAGCAAGGGCTGAGACAGTCCCCAGACCCAACCCCCAACCCACACCCACCAGGGGCCCAGACAACAGCATCTTTCATACCTGGATTTCTGGGGGCTTCTTTGGTTTCTGCACCCCCAGCTCCTTCTCATCCATGTAGCCTAGCTGGGCTTCCATTTTGTCTGAAAGATCAAAGGAAAGAAGTGAGACAGGTGGGCGAGAGCAGGCAGGGGGTAAAGGGCAGGAAATGGGGGTGCCAGAGAGGAGAGCTAGGGCCTGGCCTTCAGGAGGCTCCATTTGGGCCAGGTGCCTCCAGGAAAAGGACAGGCAAACCAAGTAAGCCAGAGACCCCAGTCTAAGTCTGCACAAATGGGGATCTTTGCAGGACCTTGGGCCCACTGGGGCCAAAGCCACAGGCTGATTGGACAGGGCTACCCTCAGCAGGGCCCCCATCTAAAAGCAGGGAGGAGAGAAGGGTGGAGGCTGGCCTTGGAGCCAGAACAGCTAGATGTGGTTCCCACTTTTAGGCTGGCTGACAAGCTGTGACTTCTCTTACTGAGCTGATCCTCGACACACTGCCAAGTGCCGGTGATTCTCATACTCAGAGAAGCCTGGGAGGTGGGCGCTATCCTGTCCCACATCATGAATGAGAAAACGGGGCTCGCATAGGGCCTGTGCACTCCAAAGGGACTGTCCACTCCAAAGGGACACTTGTGCCCAGAAGCAGGATGCATGTCCTTGGAGGCAAAGTATCTCAGACTTCATATGTCACCTGGGCATCGGTAGGGCAGTGCCAGGCCTCCGAGGTTCATCCAAGGGAAGAAGATGCTTTGCCCAAATAAATACATGCATCACCAAAAAGATACTCAGATAAATAACCCATTAAAAAGAGGAAAGGATCTGAAAAGGCATTTCGCCAAAGAAGATATACAAATGCCCCAGACGCACATGAAAAAAGATTCTCAATGTCTCCAGCTGTCAGAGGGACACAAATCAAAACCACAGGGAGACACTTTGTACCTCCTAGGATGGCTAGAAGCAAAAGGTCAGAGAACAAATGTTTGGTGAGGATGGGGGAAACCGGGATCACCCTACGTGGTGGGGGAGAATGTAAAATGATGTGGCCACTGAAAAAGTCTGGTAATTCCTCAACACATTACGTCCTGTGATCCAGCAACGCCATTCCTAGCTAGAGGCCCAAGAGAAATGCCACGAAGAGATGTGTCCTCACTTGAGCACAGATGTTCATAGCCACACAACTCGCAGTGACACTCACATTATTCCCACTGGCCAAGAACTAGAAACAACCCCAAATCTGTCAGCTGACAAATGAATAAACAAAAATATGGTTCATGGGCAGCCTGGGTGGCTCAGCGGTTTAGCGCTGCCTTCAGCCCAGGGTGTGATCCTGAAGACCCGGGATCGAGTCCCACGTCGGGCTCCCTGCATGGAGCCTGCTTCTCCCTCTGCCTGTGTCTCTGCCTCTCTGTGTCTCTCATGAATAAATAAAATCTTAAAAAAATATATATATATATGGTTCATCCACACAATGGAATATTATTCAGCCATTAAAAGGAAGGAAACTCGGACGTACCCTACAACGTGGATGAACCTCTTAAACATGCTAGAGGATAAGGGCAGATGCAGTTGCATCTACGCGAAAGGTCCAGAACAAGCAAACCCACAGACACAAAGGTTTGCCTGTTGCCGGGGGCTAGGGTGGAAAGGAATGAGGAATGACTGCTAACAGGTATGGGTTTTTCTCTGGGGGACGAAAACGTTCTAGAATCAGATGCAATTCAATCCTGTGAATATACTAATAACTACTGAATAGTAAGATTTTTAAAGACTGAGTGTCATGGTATGTGACTAGCCATTAAAAAGAAAAACTGGGGAACCTGGGTAGCTCAGTGCTTAAGCATCTGCCTTTGGCTCAGGGCATGATCCTGGGGTCCCAGAATTAAGTCCTGCATTGGTCTCCCTGCAGGGAGCCTGCTTCTCCCTCTACTTCTCTCTGTGTCTCTCATGAATAAATAAATAAAATCTTAAAAAAAAAGAAAGAAAGAAAGAAAGAAAGAAAGAAAAAGAAAGAAAGAAAAAGAAAGAAAGAAAGAAAGAAAGAAAAGAAAAGAAAAGAAAAGAAAAGAAAAGAAAAGAAAAGAAAAGAAAAGAAAAGAAAATGAAAAACTCTGAGAAGAGAGATGGATCTGCAGGCAGAAGCTGGTAGGGGGAAGGGAAGATCTCCCAGGGCCTTGCCACCTCCCGAGACCCAGGTGCCCTCCCCCCTAGTCATTGGAGCCCAGACCTGGCAGGCCCAGTGGAGCCGGCAGGAGGTGGGCAGGGCTGGCAGGCACTGGCGTGTTGGGGTCCGAGGAGATGACCTCGCTTGGCTTCTTGCCCTCGGGCCCCTCGGGGATCAAGTCCGGGGTGCTGTACTTCCCGTTAACGTGCTCAAACTCCTGAACCTGGGGCAGGAGGCAGAGAAGGAGAGAGGGGGATGGTCTCAGCTCAGACCAAAGGGCCTCAGGGTGCTGCTGGAACAGGGGGTGTCCCAGGCTTGGGGTGAATGCTACCTCCCTCCAAGGCTGGTCAAGCCAGATGCACTTCTGACCGCAAACCTCTATGGCAGGCCCACCCCCAGCCCCGGCTGCCTGTGTGTCCTCTGCCCTGTGACCTGCCATCTCCACCAGCACCCCATCCCCACCCAGACAGGCGCTCAGAGTCGTCCTTCCAGCTTGACTCAGAGTCCTGAGCCGGGCACTTGCCCTCTGCCCGCTGACCCCCAGGGGGCACACAAGGGTCAGGGGGGGCCACCAGGAAAGGCCTGGGCAAGACTTACTCACCCACCTTCTTCCTAACTAGTGACATGACCCCGATGCGGGTGAGCACGTGCTGCCTCGAGAGGCCCTCCCGGGGCACACCGTCCGCGAAGGTCTCTGCGCCATCAGCCCCCGGCTCACACAGGTGCCGCATGAAGAGGGACACATAGGCTCTGGGGTGGGAAGCCAGCAAGGAGCTTCTGAGAGGCTGGCAGGACCCCAAGCAAAGCCCCTGGCTGGAACCATCATCCATCACTGGCCTCTCAGCTAGGCCTACGGGACAGGCCTCCATAGAAGGTCAGAGGGCACCTCTCTTGGGAAGGGCACCTCCTAGGACAGCCCTTGCCCTGGATCTGGTCCAGCTCAGGGGGAGCTAGTCAGTGTTTTCTACAATGAGCCCTACCAGGTCTAGAGCTCAGACAACAGTGGATTCTCCAGAAGGCAGGCCCGAGGTGGGAGCACAAATGCTGGTCATGCAGCATGACCCATGGATCCTGACCCATGGCTTGCCCTGTGGCTCGCCCCGTGGATCCTGCCTACTCTAGGGCGGACAACCACACCCTGGGCCACCACCTTTACCTAAACTCCTTCTCGCTCTTCCCTCGGAGGTCCCGCACCAGCCAGTGGGAGTTGAAGGCATCCTGGGGGGGCATGCCCCAGCGCATGATGGCGTTCAGAAAGGCCTTCCGCTGCCGGGCATTGAAGCCCAGCACCTGGGTGGGCAGGGAGCGGGGTGCAGGAGCAGACAATTCAGGGATAGAAAGAAAGACATCTGGAGGGGAGGAGGCAGGGAGGAGCCCAGAAGACAGGCCCCTGGCTGGGGCAGGACCCAGTGGGCAGAGGTGTGTCCCAGCCCCACCTCCACACAGCTGCGACCTTGGGCAAGCCCCTTGCCCTCCTGCCTCCACCCCTACTCCATACCCCAGAGCTGTAGCAGGGGTGAGCTCTCTGTTCTGAGGAGGGGGAAGGGGAGTGGGTAAGTGGTGTGCAGGCGGGCCCCACCTCGATGTTGCCACCCACACGGGCAAGAAGAGGTGGCAGGGGCTTGTCCCGGTCACTTTTCAGCTGCCTCCTGGACTGTCGCCGTCCACCTGGGAAGGAGCCCCATCACAACACCTCACTGGAGCCCGGGGTGTCCTGACCCCCCCATCCCACCCCACCCACCAACTCACCCCAAGACAGCAGGACCCCTCAGGACATCTTCCAAAGGATGGATGACCATCCTGACACTCCCAGGGGACCCCAAGGGACTCCAGGCTGACCACCAGCTCCCGGACATAGGTCTGGGCCCCAGACTCACTCTGCCCTTCTGGCCTTTCCTCAAAGTCCTCGTCCTCATCCTCAGAGCCAATGGAATATTCAGACTGGTTATCTGAGAGCTCGTCCTGCCACTCTGTGAGGGACCATGAGGGAAAGTGCAGAGTGAGCCCCTCACCCCAGGGCCGTGCCAAGCCCCTAAACTCCAGCCCAGCAGGGAGTGACCATGAAAACAGCCCCCCCGGGGACCTCCTGAGAGCTTACTGAATCCCCACCGGCCCTGCACCAGATCCCAAGGCATCATCCCATGATCAACCCTCTCTTACAGATGGGGGAAACCAAGGCTTGCCCAAGGTCACACCGTGAGAGTGCTAAAGTCACTGGACCACTATCCATCTACTTCGTCCGGACTACCAAAAGCCCACACCTGCTCCAAACTCCCTTTCTCAAGAAGCCCCACACACTGCACCCCGGCTGGCGTCCCCCAATGCAGCCCCTACTCTGAGCATCCACGGGCTTCCTGCCTGCAGGGGCCACATACCCTGGTCCTCTGGGAGGCATCGTTGTAGTTGACCTGCTTGCGAATGCGCTTGCCCTTGCCCAGATTGCGGGCCAGGTCCTCCTGCTGCTGCTCATAGTGGTGGCGCAGCAGCTTCTCCCAGTAATCAGGGTCCACGTTCTCTTCCTGCTTGATGATCTCCCGCTCCACCTCCTCCTGGACACATAGACACAGGGGCCCCAGTGAGGGCAGGACCTGCAGGCCCCGTGGCTCAGGGGTGGGGCCAACAGTGGGCACCCCTGCCTCTTAAGAGCCTGGTCCTGTCTCCACTGCACCTCACCCTCTGGGAACTCCAGGACGACACTGTGATCACCCAGACGCAAATGGCCTTCATCCTGCCCCTGTCACGGCTGTCTACTCACTCATTCATTCATTGGTTCATTCAACTCTTCACCTATTAAGTATTTTCTACCTTCGCACCAGGCACAGGGGTACAGAATTGAATAAGCCACACCCTGCCCTCAGGAGGCTCCCTGTTTCCTAAATGATAATTAGTATCCAGAGTCCGCACGGAGGGCGGTGGGACTTGAGGAGGGATGGCCCTGGGGGGGCGGGGGATAAGCTTGCTGGGGTGGAGATGGGTGGGGGAGGCGGGGGCAAGGCGGGGCGGTGGGGGCGGGGTCAGAGGCAGCGGGGGCGGGGGCCAGAGGCGGGGGGCGGGGCTGTGTTGGTGGGGGCAGGGCAGGGGGCGGGCGGGGCGGGGCGGGGGCGGGCGGGGATAAGGCCCCAGCCGCAGGCTTACCACGCCGTCCTCCTCGCGCACAACGTACTGGGCCACCTTGAAGGAGCTCAGGTACTCATTCATATTCTGCAGCTCCGTGTCGTCCGTGGCGTCCTGGTTTCGATCCAGCAGCTTGGAGATGGCCGCATCGTCATAGTGGATCACACTGCTGTCCTCCACGTCCTTGTTGTCACCTGGGGCAGATGGGATGCAGAGTGAAGGGACTCACGGGGGGGGGGGGGGGGGGGGGGGGGGGGGGGGGGGGGGGGCGGGTCCGGATCCCATGCGAGGACCTCATAGGGATAGGCTCCAGACCATGGCCCTTCTCAGCCCCCAGCAGGGGCCGCAGGGGTAAGCATGGTGACCAGGGTGGGACCTGCCCCCTAAGAGCCCCACTGCCTGCCCACGGACAGTAGGTGACTACACAAAGGAGGGGCCGGTGGGGACGGCCAGGGGAGTGTGACAAAACACAGAAAGAGAGCAGCAGGCTGGGGAGAAACCTTTTCTCTCCAGGACCAGAGACACTGAGTGCAGGAGGAGCTGGGAGCTAGGCTGAGTTAGCCCCTACCTGGCGGGGTGCTGCCATGTTTCTTCTTGGCACTGGCAGCCAGGGCTCCGCCTTTGGAGGACTGGACATCAGGAATGGGCGTGACAGGCCTCTGGCCCTGAGACATCATGCCTGTAGGACAGTCAGAGGGGCTGCAGGGCCAGGCAGGGGCAGTGCCCAGAGATGCCACCCTGGCCCTGCCCACCCTGGCCAGGAGACAGGGAGCAGAGGAGAGAGGCTGTGGGGTGGGGTGGGCCAGGCCACACCCCCAACCACCCTGGACACCCACCCTCCACATCGTCCTTGAAGAGCTCCTCTGTGCCGAACTTGAGGATGTCATCCAGCTCCTGCTTGGTCATGGAGCCAGACTTGGAGCCGAGGCCAGGCCGCACCACTAGGTGCGTGAGCATCATCTTGCGCTTGGCCACCTGCGTGATGCGCTCTTCCACCGAGGCCCGAGTCACAAAGCGGTAGATCATCACCTTCTTGTTCTGTCCAATGCGGTGGGCACGGCTGAAGGCCTGGGGGCAAGCAGCAGCTCAGGGCTTGGGACTCAGCCAAAGATTAGGCTAGGGGTGCAGGGCCGGGCATCTCATGGGGAGAGGGGGTATGGACATGTGCTCATGGGCATGTTCTGCATGCAACAGCTGTGTGACCACATGGAGATGTGCATGCATCAGGGTAGTCTCCTGGGGGCCTGCACAGGTAGAACCAGGCATGGCAGCAGGTGGGCAGGGCTGTACACCAGAGGCAGTAGAGCCCAGGTGCTGGATATATTGAAGCCATGTGGGGCTCTGATGGCCATCATAGGGAGATGGGGCTGCAACTCCCTTGGAGGGAGCCACTGATGGGACTGCAGAGCCGCCTTGGGAGGGCCGCAAGGCCGCAAAGCTGCCCCAGGTGCTATGAGGACTGCCTGAGGCTCCATGCATTACATGTTGTAATGATGCGACCCTAGTGTACTTCCATCTGTGCAGGTGACTGTGCATAGGTACACATGTGTGCATGAGACATGAGTGTGTGTGCATGTGTGTGCCCCATGTACTCAGCATGTGTGTGAATCCATCCCTGCCCCAGGTGGGGTAGCCAAACGACAACAGCGTATGTCTCTACTTCCACAACCCCTACCTACTCCCAACCCTCCCAGCCTTCCTCAGCAGCCCCTTTTGCTTCCTCCTTCATCTTTTCTCCCACAGACTGTCCTCCTAACTCTATTTCCCTTTCTTCCTCCCAAACTGGCTCTCTCTGGGCCCCATGACTCCCTCCTGTCTCCTTCCACGGCCTTGCTCCTAAGAGTGATGGGACGGACCAGGGGTTATCAGGCACACAAATTAAATTGTTGTGTCCTTGGACATGATGCCTGCCCTCTCTAGACGTTTCCTCTTTTGTACAGTGAGGGAGCCAGAACGGTGGGGGCAAGCCTCCACTCACCTCCTGGGGCCCCTGTTGGGGCTGGGACTCCATGAGGCTGGTCCTGGGGAACATGAAACCCCAAAACAGTCTGAGGGTGAGGGATGGAAAGTTCACAGAACCAGGGGATAGTAAGGGGCTCTCGGAGAGGGTTTTGGCGTCAGGGCCACAGACCTGGATGTCATTGTGCGGATTCCAGTCCGAGTCGTAGATGATGACTGTGTCCGCTGTGGCCAGGTTGATGCCCAGGCCACCCGCCCGGGTGGAGAGGAGGAAGCAGAACTGCTGCGCCCCAGGGGCTGAAGAAAAGAGGCGGTGCTGGTGCCCATGGGGTCAGAGAGGGGAGGGAGGGACCAGGCTGCCGCAGAGAGCAGGGCAGGCGAGGATAGGAGAGGGGAGGGGGATGCCAGGAACTGTGACCCCACCATGGACAGCAACCACCACAGCTGCCAGGGACGCTGGAAGAGGCTGGGGGCCCAGGGTGGGCACAGAGCACCACTCGAGCCCCACTTAGCCCCCAGGTGTGCCAAGTCCTGACTCAACAGGAGGGAGCCAGAATGAGAAGGAAGTTGATTCTCAAAGCCCAGATGGGCAAAGAACTACAAATAGCCAGCAACACAGGGAACATCTCTGGTGAGGGTCAGCCCTGCAGAGCTCAGTCTTTCATCCTTTGGGCATCTGGGCAGTGAGGCCCCAGCTCTGTTCTGACGGTGGAAAGCAGGGGACAGCCACAGGCCCCAGGGAAACAGCTCATTACTTGCTGCAAATCTTGCCCCTAAAGAGGCACTGGGTCATCTGACCACTCCCCCCTCCACTGTGTCCTTCACTGAAGAGCGAGCGAGCTAGCGTACCTCGCCTCTCCTTCCCAGGTAAGGAAGAGAGCAGATTGGGAGTACGTTGGTGTACTCTTCCTCCCTGACTCCAGGAAGTAGCCCGCAAGGAGCAGGTGCTCAGCATCATCCCTCCCGCTGTGTTTTACGATGGCAGCGTCTGCCCTGCTCTGCTCATGACTGGTGTTTATCTGGTGTCAGGACCAGAAGCCCACAGGTACCAGCCAGACCCTCAGCAGTCAGCTCCATCTAGTAACATGTGGTACTTTCCTCCCTGTCTGGTTCTCAGTCCTGAACAGGTATTACCTCCTGGGCCCCTTAGCACCCCAGCTGGCCCCCAGAAGTTCCATGGAATTCCTTTCAGCATTGAAAAATAAGGGGCAGCTGTTAGGATCTAGGGATGGGCTTGCTTTCTTCAGCCATTTGAGGGGAAGCTAATCTGAACATCAGTTGGGTGGCCTAAGAGCTTAGCCTGGGAGAAAAGGCAGACATGGGATCCCAATCAAGAACCCCTGGGATGGGACACCTGGGTGGCTCAGTGGTTGAGTGTCTGCCTTTGGCTCAGGGCATGATCCTGGAGACCCAGGATCAAGTCTCACATCCAGCTCCCTGCATGGGGCCTGCTTCTCCCTCTGCCTCTCTCTCTCATGAATAAATAAAATCTTAAAAAACAAAAACAAAAACCCTGGGTGAGGCAGGACTACCGTTGAATCTGTCGATCGCCTCTTGCCGGAGGCCCCCCGTGATGCCACCGTCAATCCGCTCATACTTGTAGCCCTCATACTCCAGGAAGTCCTCCAGAAGGTCCAGCATCTTGGTCATCTGCAGGGGACATGGTATGCCTAAGGGGCTGCCACAGAGCAGGGAACCCCATGGGGCCGTGGGCAAGGACCCCATGACAGTTGGGGGAAGATAGAACAGCGTGCTGAGTGGGGAGGCAGGCAGGACCCAGGCAGACCAGACGTGGGGCTCTCTGAAGAACCACCTCAACCCTTGGAGCCACAGTCATCCCCATGCCAGCCCCACAGCCATCTGCCTGAAACACAGGTCTGAGCATGAGGCAGTCTCCCTGCCCTTAACTCATAGAAGAAAGTCCCAGCTCCTTGCTCTGGCATTCCAGGCTTACAGGATTTAGTGTCCAGTCCACCTGCGCTTCATTTCTCAATGCTTCCATCATACCCCCCAGCCATCTCAAATTACATGGACTTTCCTCCTGGAATGCCCACCCCCTTACTGCCTAGGGAATTCAAACAGCACCTCTTCTGTGAAGTCTTCCCTGGTTTTGCTCCCCCTTATAAGAGGAAGGCAGTCCCTCTGGGCTCCCATACCCCTGTGTATCTCCCTTCATTCTTGAGAGATAGTTCAGCTGGATATAAAACAATCTACTCCCACAGGGTACTGCAAATTTGCACTGGTCTCCTGTCACCTATTGCTGCTGAGAAGTCTGAGGACAGTCTGATCATCATTCCTTTGTAGGTAGTAAGTCTGAAGTGATGTGATTTCCCTGTGATGGGCCTGGGGCCTTATATTTATCTTGCTTGGTACTCCAGAGTGCACTTCCGATCTGAGACCTCGTGTTTTTCTCTAGCTCTGCAAACTCTCACTGAGTCCAGCTTAGTCACTGTTTTCTCTTCTACTTCTGCGGCTGTCAGAGGATTACAGGAGCCTCTCCAGGGATCCTCCGTGCAACTTCTCATTCCTAAGCGCTCGCTCTCTCTCTCTCTCTCTCTCTCTCTCTCAGCTGTATTCTGGGGAGATCCCACAGGGCTGGGTCCCATTCATCAGCATTGCCTTCATCAGGTTGAGAGTTTATCCAATCTGGAAGTGTTTTATTTCAGTTCCACACAGATCCTTTTCCTGTCCAAGTATTCTTGTTTCATTTTTTCCTGCTTGTGCTCAACTGATTTCTTTTGATTGATGCGAGGCTATTAACTCCATCAATTTTGAGGATCCTAAACATGTTTGTCTGAAGTCTTTTTCAGGCTATTCTAGGATTCCTTTCATTTGGATTCTACTTACTGTTCTGTGGGACATCTCAACGTCCAGTTTTGTCATGAGTTTCAGAGGTGAAGTTTGTAGGCTCATTTCAGATGGGAAGGCTCTGTCTCTGGTACTTTCCCTCTGCAGCTCCTTCTATCTTGGTCCCTTGAGGCCTCAGCCCAGAATCCTGTCTTATGTTGGCAGGGGGCTGGAGGAATTTGGATGGTCTCCAGGCCAGTGCATAGACCCAGGCTTAGTCAGCTTTCCCCAAATCCCTTGACCTCCTGTGGGCTCGTGATGGGACTGGGGGCTGCAGGCAGGAGCAGCTGTTATGAGTTTAATTTAATACACAGAGGAGACACATCCTACCCTGTGGCCATGAGCAAGGGGCCTGGCTCAGCCTCACCAGACAGGAGCATTTTCACCAGGACCCCACAGGAACATTCTTATGACTTCCACTACAGACCCCAAAACTAAGTAACTATCTCTTTTCCTCCATCTCTCACACTGGACCGTGGGTATTTCAAGGACAGGGACAGGCCCCATGCGGAGCACAAAGTCTGATGGAGCACAAATGCAACTAGAGGAATGAAAGAATGGGGCCCACAAACCAGCAGACCCCCGAGGCTGCACAGTGTGCCTCTGACCACCCAAGAGGCAATGCTATAAGTGCTGGAGATGGCCTCCCGGAGCCGCCCCCATGCAGGCTCCTCCCAAACAAGTCCCAAGGCTGCCCCTCTGTGACAAGTCAGACTGCAGGGGTGAGGGGCTAGGGCTGTTGTCCCAGCCTGGACATCAAAGCAGGCTCACTGCCTAGAGAGGAACAGGCCAGAAGGGGTGGGTGGTGAGGACAACACTGGCCTTTGTAGCCAACATGCCCTGGGTGCCTAGAACTTGGCACCCAGCCCATTTTCCTTGGCCACGTCAGGCCAGGACACAGCAGAACGGCTTTTGACATGCAGCCCACATGGGAACAGCACCAGGCCTTGGGGGCTGCCAGAGGGTTGTGCTCTCGGCTAGCAGGGATGGCCTCTGCAGTGTGTGTGGTTGAGGCTGAGGGAGGCAGAGAGGTGAGCCAGCCACTCAGGGCCAGCTCACCTGGGAGAAGATGAGCACACGATGCCCTTCGTCCCGCAGCTTCTTGAGCATCTTCTGCAGCAGCATGAGCTTGCCTGAAGACTTGACCAGGGAGCTGCCATCGTAGGAGCCATTGGGCAGGACAGGGGCCTCCTGCAGACACAGCAGAAGGTGGGGCACTGGGGGAGGCATCCCCTCTCCTCTCCGGCTCTGCACTGAGGCCCGCAGGGATGGACAGAGGCCCAGTAATGGGCTGAGCACAAAGCCCGAGCCCAGGGTCAGGCCAGGCTCAGCAGAGGCAGCCGGGCCACGCATCTCACGGCCAGGCCATGCATCTCACGGGTCCCCTCCCAGCACGGTGTTCCCAGGCAGAGCGCAGCTGTGTTGGCCCGCCCTCCGTCTCCCCCTGCTGGCACTCCACCAAGATGCCAGGGACATCAGGAAGCAGGCAGATGAGAGTCTTAAACTAAGCCGGCTTCCCAGAAGGAATTATGCCTAGTCTCTGCCGTCACCGTGGGGCGCCTCCTGGCCAGGCCAACCCCGAACCCCAGCTGGGTAGGACCTACATCTGTCTGAAAGCCCCTGTTGTGCCAGAGTGGTGAGAGTGACCTGGGTTGCTTCAAGTGCAGATCACCCACAGGACAGCCCCCCACACCTCGCACTGCATCTGTCTGCTCCCCTCGGGAGTTCCCTAAACTGCCGAGGGCTTCAATGAGAACCAGAATAGTAGTGACAGTGGTGACAGGGACAGCCATGCCAGGCTCCCTGTGAGAGCACCTCACGTGCACTTTTGCATCTAGCCTTCACTCTCAGGCAGGTACTATTGCCCCGTTTTAGAGAGGAAAAAGTCGAGGCTCAGAGAGGGACAACTGGCTTTGCTGAGATCACAGGGCTGGGATCTAGTTTCTCACCCAGGGCTGCGTATCAGAATCACCCGGGGCACCACTCAGGCCTGCCTGACCCCCTCCGTGACTGAGCACAACCAGATCAGCCTGGGATCCCCTGATGCTGAGGCTGGAGGAGACCTTGGGGTGCCTCCCTATCCCCCACTACTTTATGATCATAAGGAAGGGGCAAGGGAAGGAGAGGGCTTGCCTGAGCAATGGATGGAGGTAGTAATAGAGAAACTTGGCATAAAGAGGACCTATGTCACCTCTAAGTCTTCATACTCGGGGAGGGTGGAGGGCAGAGGGCCTGCCACAGCAGCCAGGGGCACTGTGGCAGCCATGGATACACACTGCAGTGGGCAAAAGGAACACACGGCGGCAGCCTCATGCCCTGACCATGGTGGCCATGGGTACCTACCACAGTGGCCACGGGGCGGCCATAGGGACCTACCACAGCAGCCACTGGGAAGAGGTAGGGGTGGTTGCAACACTTCTTCAGATCCATCATGATGTTGAGCAGCGACACCTGGTTCCCACCCCCCTTGGAGTTGAGTGCCTCGAAGTTCCGCGTGAGGATGAACTTGTAGTACTTCCTGCAGCAGGGCGAGGAGGAGAGGCAGGCTGGACACCAGGGCACAGCAGCCCCTGAGAGAACACTCTGCTCTGCAGGGAGGCCAGGGGCTTCCAGCCAGCACAATTTACAGGAGACCAGGGGAGGCCTGGAGTCACCCAGCAAGTTACTGGGGACAGTGCAAGAACTCGGGCAGCCCCAACCCTAACCACTGAACAGGTCAAAGAAATGTGTGCAAAAATCAAGTCAAGGCCTCAGTGGGGCCAGAGAGCCTTCCCACCACCCTGGGAAGCAGTGCAGGAAGGTCAGGTCAGACCTGGGGGAAGACAAGCCCAGGGGGAGATGAGGCCCACTGCTCTGTGGTGGGGCCCCAACGGGCCAGACATCCACTCACTTCTGCATCTGGCTCAGCTCCACACGAACAATCAGCTCAGTCTTGGCTGGCATGTTCTTGAAGACATCAGCCTTGAGCCGCCTCAGCATGTGTGGCCCTAGCAGGTCATGCAGCTTCTTGATCTGGTCTTCCTTGGAGATATCAGCAAACTCCTCCAGGAAGCCCTCCAGATTGCTGCAAGAAAGAATGGGGATAAGAGCCAGGAGCAGGGGACTGAAGCAAGCCAAAGCCCTCTGCAGAAGGAGCCAGGACTGGGGTTGGGGGGACCAGAGGGCCATAGGGCAGGCCGGTTGGCTGCTGGGCCTGGGAGCCCTAAGTGTCCATCTAAGCCAGGGCCCCCCCATCCCCAACGCCCCCACACTGCTCTCTCAGCTACATAGGATATGTTCCTCTCCTCAAAGCTATCCTGGACATGAAGGCTCTAGAATGCTTACCCATATTACAGAAAAGGAAACTGAGCCTGAGGGGGGCCCAAGGTTATATGGTCCAGCCTGCCCTCCAATCTATCCTCCCAATTCCAAAGTCAGCACTGTCCACCCTGAGCCCCTGCATTCTGAGCCGAAAAATGAGGTAAGTGAAGACAGGGAGGCCAAGGAAGGAGACCCCAGGATTCCCAATGGCCACAGGTTTGCCCCTATATCCAATGCCACCCCCAATGTTCTGTGCCCATCACTGCACCCATGTGGTCACTTGGGTTTCCACGGAGAGGAAGGAACAAGCCTGGGCATGGGGGTAAGGAGGAGAGCCCCAAAAGACTCGCAGGTTCTCCTTGAGGAACAGTCACCATGTCCCCTGAGCACCTGCCAACCCGCAGCCCCTCCCGCACAGGTCATTCAGGGCAGGCTTGCTCATGCTCCCATTCTACTGATGAGGAAGCCAAGTTCCAGCAAGCAGCTGGGGTGCCGCCATCAGACACTCCCGCTCCTTCCCTAGCTGCCCATTTGCTCGGCCCCCCGACCAAGCCCCCCAGCTCACTTGAATCTCTCTGGAGTCAGGAAGTTGAGCAGGTGAAAAAGCTCCTCCAGGTTGTTCTGAAGGGGGGTCCCCGTCAGCAGCAGCTTGTAATCGATCTTGTAGCTGTTTAAGACTCTGAAGAACTTTGAGGGGGAGGAGGCTGGTCAGGAGGCATGGGGCAGCCAGCTGGCCCACCAGGGGGTGGGTGGGGGCTCCAGGGGCCAGCAGCCGCCACCACCACCTACCTTGGACTGGTTGTTCTTAAGCCGGTGGGCCTCGTCCACCACGAGGCAGGCCCACTCAATGGAGCCCAGGATGGCCTGGTCGATGGTGATGAGCTCATAGGAGGTGAGCAGGACGTGAAATTTGATCTGCACTTCTTTCTGGAGGGGAAGAAGAGCATCTGGGAGGGGAGCAGATAGGGTCTCCAGAGACCAGGAGGCATAAGGGAAGGGTGGCAGGACCCCTGAGGGCCCGGAGAAGCCCTGGGACTGAGAGGATGGGCAGAAGGTTAAGCTGAGACCCAGGCACCACTCCCCGAGCAAAGGAAACACTGCCATTGAGGGGCAGCCAGGAAGATGAGCCTGTGCTCATCCTCAGGTCACTCCGCTATGCCCCCTCTGTCCCTATGTATGGCCCGTGGGGTCTCAGGCTGGACAAGCACCCCCAGGCTCCCATGGCCCATGGATGGCTGAGCCAGGATTCTAACAGAGAAGTGGCCCTGCATTTGAGGCTAAACGCTCTGCAGGTGCTGACTTGAAATTCCTAGTAATGATATCATTGAATTGGTGTTTCATAAGGGGAGGCCGACGAGGACAGTAGAGCCTCCAGTGGCCAGACCTCTGCCCAGCAAACACCAACACCTCAAGCCCCTCGTGGAGGCCAGGTCCGGGCATGGGGGGCACTCACCCTGAGGGTAGCCCCATGTTGAGGGAACATGACATTAAACAGCCAATAAAAACCACAACCTGGGGAGAGAGAGGGACCACGGGACACAGGGAAAAGCTGTTTCCTGCACTAGAACCAGGGGCCATGGATCTTCATTCTTCACTGGGCCCCACAAAGGAAGGAGCCTGTCCTGGCTCTCCCAGTGACCAGCGTCCCTGTGGGAAGGGGCCTGAGATGGGCAGAGGGGCATCTCTGGGTTTGCACCAGACCCTGCCCTTCTGAGCTAGACCTCAGTCAAGTTAATCAATCTCCAGAGCCTCAGTCTCCCATCTGGTAAAAAGGGCACAATCCTGTGTATGTGAGGAATGCCATGAGAATCCAAAGAGCACAGGTTGTTCCTCACAGAATGACACAAAGTCCCCCCAGCGTCCAACAGTGCCACTTCTGGGGACAGACCCGAAAGGCCCCAAAGAAGTGGAACAGGGATCTGAACAAATATTGGCACATCCACGTTTCACAAGAACTGAAACGTGGAAACAACCCAAGCATCTGTGGACAAATGAGTGAATACAGATTTCAAAATGCGGTCTGTTCACACAGTGGAACGTTATTCGGCCTTAAGAAGGGAGGGCATCCAGCCCCGTGTGACCATGGATGAGGATGATATTACGCTCGGCAAGGGAAGCCAAACACAGAAAAGCATATACTGCACAATCCCACGTGAAGGAGGTATGGAGAGTCGTCGAGGTTAGAGAGGGAGGAAGCTGGGTGGGTGCCAGGGGCTGGGCAGGCAGAGGCGTTACTGCTTGCTGGAGACCAAGTTTGGGTTTTGCAAGATGACAAAGTTCTGGAGGTACATGCTGTGATGGCTGCATGAAAAAGTGAGTGTACTGGGCAGCCCAGGTGGCTCAGCGGTTTAGCGCCGCCTTCGGTCCAGGGCGTGATCCTGGAGGCCCGGGATCAAGTCCTGCATCGGGCTCCCTGCATGGAGCCTGCTTCTCCCTTTGCCTGTGTATCTGCCCCCACCCCCACCCCCGTCTCTCATGAATAAATAAATTAAAGATTATAAAAATAAAAAAAAAAGTGAGTATACTTAGTGGCCCTAATGACAACACAAAATGGTTATGATGGTAAATTTTATGATTGTGTATTTTACCACAATTTTTTATTCTTTAAAAAATTTGTTTTTTTGGGATCCCTGGGTGGCGCAGCGGTTTAGCGCCTGCCTTTGGCCCGGGGCGCGATCCTGGAGACCCGGGATCGAATCCCACATCGGGCTCCCGGTGCATGGAGCCTGTTTCTCCCTCTGCCTGTGTCTCTGCCTCTCTCGCTCTCTCTGTGTGACTATCATAAATAAATAAAAATTAAAAAAAAAAATATCGGAAAGTCTTTTAAAAAAAAAAAATTTGTTTTTTTATAAAGATTTTATTCATTTATTTGAGAGAGAGAGAGCGCGATCAGAGCAGGAGAGGGGCAGAGGGAAAGGGAGGCTCCCTGCTCATCAAATCCCAGGGGCTCAAATCCCAGGACCCGAGGATCATGACCTGAGGTGAAGGCAAACGCTTCATCAACTGAGCCACCCAGGCACCCATTTACTTATTGGAGAGAGGGAGGGAGAGCATGCTGTGGGGAGGGGCAGAGGGAGAGGAAGAGGGAGAGAAACCCAAGTAGACTCCATGCTAAGGCAGAGCCTGACGTGGGGCTCAACCTCATGACCCTGAGATCATGACCTGAGCTGAAACCAAGAGTCAGATGCTTAACTGACTGAGCCACCCAGGGACCCCTATTTTACCACAATTTTTTTTAAAAAGAAAAGAGATGAGTCTGCAGCATGTCCAGCACATCATAGGACCCCAGCGTGAGCTCAGGAGAGGTTTCTGTGACTTACTGGCCCACAGGCCCATCACCTGACCCCTTTGGAGTCACTGAGTGATCCCCTCATTCAACAAATAGTTACCGGGCATCCCCCGGGGTCATAGCTGTTCCACGGTGCTGGAGTAAGCTGGGGTGAGAACCCCCGGGGTTCCTGGGAGGTGACTGCCAGCCCCGAGTGCCACAGCTAAGGTCAGTGCTAACATGAGTTGAGGGCCTACCATGTGCCATGCACTGTCCCAAGTGCTCCTCAAAGTGAGTCTGAGGACCAGAGGCATCCGTATCTCCTGAGACTTTGTCACACATGTGGCGTCTCAGGCCCCACCCCAGAGTGGCTGGATCAGAACCGGCCCTTCAACCCCCAGTGACACGATCAAGTCTGAGAGACCCTGCCTAGCTCATTCAGTGAACCCTTCACAACCCTGTGGGCAGATCTCTTAGCTCATCTTGGTGAGAAGAATCTGAAGCACAGAGAGGTCACACAGCTGGTGTGCCAGGTTGAATCATGTCCCCCCGCCCCCAGAATCCATGTCCACCCTGTACCTCAGAATGTGCCCCTTTTAGGAGTTATGGTCTTTGCAGGTATAATCAGTTGAGATGAGACCATCTGGACCAGGGTGGGTCCTGAATCCAGTATGAGTGGCGTCTCTATAGACACTGATAGGATGAGGGGCGGCCCTGTGCCCAGAGGCAGAGATGGGAGTGATGTAGTCATGAGCCAAGGAACGCCAATAGGCAGCAGAAGCCAGAGCAGGCGGGACGGATCCTCCCCTAGTGCCTTCAGAGAGAGCACAGTCGTGCCAACACCCTGATTTCAGATTTCCAGCCTCGAGAACCAGTAGAAAGTAAGTTTCTGTTGTTTTCAGCCCTCTGGTTTGCGGTGCTTTGTTACAGTGGCCCCAGGATACTGACACGGCTCGGAACTCTGCCTGGAGAGCAGCCCTTGGCCAGTCACAGGCCTGCACGGGCAGGCGCCTGAGCTGAGGGACTCCTGCCCAAATGCAGCATGTTGATGGTACCAGGGGCGGACCAGGAGCCTCTCCAGGGTACCCCTGGGGCTAAGGGACACTCACCTTCATGCGAAACACCTTCTTCCCACTCCGAATGGCGTTGTCCTCAAAAGAAAACTCATTCTCCCGGATCACGGAGCGGCTCTCCTTGTCCCCCGTGTAAGTGACCACATAGAAGTCGGGTGCCCACATCTCGAACTCACGCTCCCAATTGATGATGGTGGACAGGGGAGCACTGACCAGGTAGGGCCCCTTGGAGTGCCCCTGGAGACAGGCAGATGGATGCAGTGAGGCTGACCACCTGTGGCCAGTGCTGCTCCCCTGCCCCCGGGGATCCCTGCCCCTGCCCACACACCTCCTTGTACAGAGAGTAGAGGAAGACAATGGTCTGCACGGTCTTGCCCAGCCCCATCTCGTCAGCCAGGATGGTGTCAGTGCCCTGGGCCCAGGAGAAGCGCAGCCAGTTGAGGCCCTCCAGCTGGTACGGGTGCAGCGTGCCACCCGTCGAGTCAATGTACCAGGGCTGCTTGTCAAACTTGACCGTGGGCTACAGAGGAGGAGAGAGAGGTCCAGATACTCCCTGAATCTGGGGCACGAGAGCCCAGCCCCGGGCTTGGCACACACTATTCCCCTGCCTGGAATTCTATCCTCACTCCTCTCAAGCCTGCCTACTCATGCATCCTTCAGGTATTGGCTGGAACACTCCCAGTCTGGCTTAGGTGTTCCCATGTCCTCCTGTGGCCGCCCTGTACATTTCCAATGGGGTGGTTTCCTGATTGTTAGGTTCTCTGACTTTGAGCCCAGGTTGCAGTCACCATACTTGTCCTGTTCACCACTGCCTCCCAAGCCCTACATGGTACCTGGGACCTGGTGGACACTTGGTCAACATTTGTTTGGTGCATGCCTGAGTGCTTCTTTCCCTTGATCCTAAACATCACTCTCTGTCTCCTTTATCCTGCAGCTCAAGGCTGCCTCCCCCATGAAGTCCTCTAGATGTTCCAGGCCCATGTGCCTTCCCCTGGCATCCCCCAGTTCCAGGCTGAACCCCCAGGTTCTGTGTGTACCCGCCATGGGCCCGGGGGAGATGAACACTTCTTGAAATGGGGCCAGAGTCCTTGTTCCAACAGCTGGCAGACACCCCAGAGAAGTCTGCTGAATGAATAAAGGTCAACCTTCCACACCCTGATGGGCTCAGAGCTGGGGTAAGGCAAGCTGGGGAGGGTCTCCTCTCCCAGGAAAGCTAAGAATAGTGCAGAATTACAGATCAGCTGCAGTGCTCCTGAAATTGATTGAAACGCTGGGAATTAGCTCCTCTAAAGTAATGTGAACATGTGTGCTGAGCAGAGACCATTTGCCCCCCACTTTGTTCAATTTCACAGGAAGCCAGGCCTCTGTGCCCCGGGAGGTACCCCTCTGCATCAGGCTGGGGGCCCTAGATCCCAGGGTGGAGCTCGCCCTGGTGGGACAGGGCCGGGTCTTCATCACCTGTCCCGTCCGCTGCCTGGCTTAAGTGGACTGAACCCAAGGGCACCCAGCGCACCACATCCGCAGAACATGCCAGCCTCCAAGGCCCAGCCTGGGGCAGCAGGACCCGGCAACCCCAGCCACTGCCCCCTCCCTGCTCACATCCACAATGGGTGTGTCTGGCGGTTTCTCCTGTTTATCGTCCTTGAGCTTCTTGCCTTTCTTGACCAGCCTCTTGGGCAGCCTGGCATCCTCACCCAGCATCAGCTCCCTGAGAAAGAAAAGGGCAGGCAGATGAGCCAAGCTCAGGCCAGCAGGAGGCAGCAGCCTGGGGACAGCCAGGTGGCCGGTATACCTGTGGCCCCAGTAGGCCTGCTTCAGGTTGTCATAGTAGGGAATGTCAATGTCGTCAATCTCCCAGGTACACTGGTCATAGGGCAAGTCCTTCCACTTGATCAGGTAATGCACGTCCCCCTTCTTGTCGAAGCTGCAACACAGCACATGGGTGGTAGGGGAGGGGTGGGCTGGTGGTCTGGGTCGGGGTATAGGGAGTCTGGGAGGGTACCTCACAGGATGCCCTAGGGATCATGAGCCCAGCCAAGAGGAAAGCACCAGGGCAGTGACTCTAGAGAAGTGAAGCGGCTTGCCTGAAGCCACACAATGAGTACCAAGGATGAGAATATGGGGTGAGTGGCAGAGCTGGAGAGGGACAGGGGACAGGCCACACTCACAGAGGAGCAGAGAGCCTGAGACACTTCCAACCTCCATCACAGTGACCAATCCTATCAGGGCAGGGGGTCTGAATTGGACAGTCCTCTCCCCTGACCAGAGGCCTTTGTATTTTATTTTTTTAAGATTTTATTTATTTGCCAGAGAGAGAGAGAAAGAACATAAGCAGGAGAAGCAGCAGCCAGAGGGAGAAGCAGGCTCCCCGCTGAGCAAGGAGTCCAAGGCGGAACTTGATCCCAGGGTCTTGGATCATGACCCAAGCAGAAGGCAGATGCCTAGCCGACAAAGCCACCCAGGCACCCCAGGCCTTTGTATTTTAACTTAAAAAATTCAAAGGACCAGAGCCATGCCCATCCTGGTCCCATCTCTGCAAAGTAAATTAGGACAGACTCCCACAAGGGCAGGTGGGGTGACCTCTTCTGAAACCCCCTGGGAACACGGGGACCTGAAGACCAAGCTAACAGCATGGAGGGGGGTTCCAGAGAAGCAAGCTGCACTTCAGCTTGATTCCAGCTGCTGGGAGAGTGCTCGAAGCCTCCCACCCAACCTGAGCTGAGTGGGCACCCAAGCTTGGGCTGGGGTCAGGAGAGCCAGGACTCCATCAAAAAAGCTGTGGCTGCTGCAAGCCAGGGTACCATTAAGGGAAAAACCAATCCCCCCATCACCATGGAAACTGACGGTTGTTTTTTTTTTGTCTTTTTTTTTTAATAAATATTTAGTCATTACTCAGACTTGGGGTAATAAATGTAGGGAAAATTCACCTGCCCTGCCTTAAAAGCAGGGAGGAAGATTGCCACGAATGTTTCTAAAGTGGAATTTAATAAAGGTTAAAAACTGCAGGTCAGTTCAGTGGGAGGCTTAGGTTTGCATAGGATCTAACCTTCTTTACAGGAGTCATTCTCAGAGTGCCTGGGCAGCTCAGGTCATGATCTCAGGGTCCTGGGATCAAGCCCCAAGTCAGACTCCACTCTCAGTGGGGAGTCTGCTTATCTCTCCCTCTGCCCCTCCTCTCACTTGCGCTCTCTCTCTTTCTCTCTCTCTCTCTCAAATAAATAAATAAAATCTTTTTTTTAAAAATGAACTGTTCTAAGTGAGGGCTGGGGATAGCAAGAGGGCACTCCTGCCTACCTTCTTCCTGAAAGCTGCTCTAGCAGGTGCTGGCACATGCCTCTGGCCCTCACAACAGCCCTGGGGGGTACTCTCGTGATCCCACTTCACAGGAGAAACACAGAAGCACAGTGCCCAGGAAATGGGGAGCCAGGATTAGAACCTGGGTCTGGCTCAGGTTCTTAACTTCTGCACTGCCCAACTCCCACCGCTCAGGACGCCTCTGGTTGGCTGGACCCTGAGCCCCTCCAGGGCAGAGCTCATTAGCCACTGCCAGTTCTCAAGCACCTGAGCTCAAGAATCAGCAAGAGCTCCCACTGCTCCCCAAACCAAAGCCAAATTCAAGGGATCCACAGGCTTCCTGCCCTGGTCTCTATCCAGCTTTCCGCAGCCTCTGATCACTCTCACCTGGGGCATTTCCAGATTACTCAGCCAAGAGTTGCCTCAGGGCACTGGGGTTTGGAATAGTGGCCGAGAAAGGAAATCCTACCATCATAACTCATTAGGTTCAAATCCCAGCTCAACCACCCCTTGGCTGTGTGACTTTGGGCAAGTGACTTAACCTTGCTGTGCCTGTTGGCACATCCATAAAAGGGATAGAAATAAAACATCTACCTGTCGAGGTAGATAGTGCTCAGTAGTGTTAGCTGTTGTCATAAAGGAGGATCAATTGCATATACACCCCTAGACTTGAGGCCACCTCGGAGCCCAGGACCCTACTGCAGGAGCACAAGCATCCTGACCCACTGATGGTCCCACTCTGTATAAGCATCACAGGCTGTTCATCAAGTTGCCCTTTATATACATGACTTTGGAACTGTACTCCCACCATGAACATGACATGTGTCCACATGTGACAACATGTGTACACAAACGGATTTATGTGCATATGGTACCCCCTCTAGTGGGGCAAACTGTTGACAGAGGGGGCCCGCCATCTCCTCTTCCTGCCCCCGCTGCACCCACGTACAGTCCTGTGCCCACTCCACAGGGTACAGGAGCTGGTGTGTCCCCGACCTGCAGGCACCTCACTGGGCACCCACCTGTGGTTCAGGATGCGGTGAATCATCATCCACTCAGGCTTGATGCCATAGCGGTAGAAGCGCTCCTCCATCTTGGCATAGAGAGGGTCCTTGTTCTTCCTTTTCTCACTTTTGCCATCCTCGTCACCGGAGCCGTAGTCAAAGGGTGGTGGCTCGTCCATGTCATTCTTTCTTTGGTAGTTGCGATACATCACCGTGTGGTATAACTCCAGCTGCTTGCAGAGGGGCGGAGGTCACAGGAGACACAGGGTCTCTGGCCCCCCTATGTCCCCGACCCAGCTCCCCTTGCCGGGTCCCCAGCAGGACAACTTTACCTTTAGCCTCCCCGTCCCTGCCTCCCAATAATGCTCCATACTCAGTGCTAGCCAACACCTTTCAGGATAGAAGCCTTAGGACAGCCACACCTGCCCAGGGGGTAAGGGGGCCTCACCTGTAGCTCTTTCACCCAGGAGCAGTGCCAGTAGGAGAGCCCAGCCCACTTGACAAAGAACTCTCTCTCCGGAATGCCCTCCAGGGGCTTGGGTGGGGGGACACCAGGCTCCACGTCGGGCCCTGGTAGCCCCACCATGAAGGGGGCAGGGGGCTCCGTCCACCTCCAGTGTAGGATCCGCTGGACTTTGCCCTTCAGCGGGGGGCACTGTGAACAGAGGGGAGTCCCTAAGTTTAGGGTTTAGCCAAGGGGCCCCACCCTGAGGCTCTGGTGACATCAGATTGTCACATGGCTCTCTCCAACAAGCCTCCCTGCTCCCTAAGTCAGCACCACCGTGACTCCATGATACTGCCCTGTCCTTGGGAGCCTGCACACGCTGCACACACAGGAGATGGGCAACATGGGTGTGTGCACACCCATGCACACGGACACACGCGCCCAAACCAGAAGCCCAGATGCACACAGAATAACAGCACTGGCCACATGACCTCCCAGGATCCAGAGGGCAGGCATCCCAGCACTGGGGGTGGGCCTGGGGGACAATTCGGGGCACGAAGCCCTCAAATCCATACAGAGACTGGGGGCAAGGTGGGAGTGCCACTCTCTCCCTGCCTCCTGCCCTCTCATCACCCCCAGCCTTTGGGACAGAAGCCAGGTCCAGGAGGGTCTGAGGGCGCAGTTCTGCTGTGTGCGGCTTGAGACAAGTCACTTGACCTCCCTGAGCCTCAGTTTTGTCATCTAAAAATGGGAATAACCAAAAAAATAAAAAATAATAATAATAAAAATAAAAATGGGAATAACCAAGGCCTGTACTGGGAAACTTGGAAAGCCGTAAAGAGATGCCCAAGGAGCGGCGGCTGTGGTGGGAGTGGGGTGAGAGGGTCATCACCACCTGTTTCTTCATTACGGCTCCGAGAAAACTGTGTCTGGGTCTCCAGAGAAAGGATCTCGTGAGATGGTGGGCGGGGCTCCAGGGAGGTGGGGGGAGGGGGGCTCGCGGTGGGCGGGGCCTTGGCGAGTGGGCGGACCAGCGCTGGTGGGGACCGGTCCCGCAAAGACCCGGCCCTCCCCGCAAGGCTCCGTGGGTGGGCGTGGCCTAGCGCTACGGAGGCGGAGCCTTGGCGGGCAGGGCCCAGCTGGCGGGGCGGGGCCCGTAAGGTCACGGCCGTGGTGGGCGTGGCCCAGCCCCGTGGAAGCCAGGCCTTTGTGGGCAGAGCCCGCTGGGGGCGGGGCGCTGGGGCGGGGCGGGGCGCTGGGGCGGGGCGCTGGGGGCGGGGCGGGGCGCTGGGGCGGGGCGGGGCGGGCGTAACACTCACAGTACAGCGCGGGCAGAGCCATTCACCGTTTGGGATCTCGGGCAGCGGCGGGTTGAGGCAGTGCAGGTGGTAGGAGGAGGGGCACGCGTCGCAGCAGAGCAGCTCGCCGCCGTCCTTGCACACGCGGCAGAACTCCATGTGGTCGTCCTCCTCCTCCTCGCAGCCGCCCTCCTCCTCCTCGTCGTCGTCGTCCTTTGGCTCCCACTGGATCCCCTCCTTCTCCTGGAGGGGAGAATCGGGGTGCAGGCACCTCGGGCCGGCCCGGCACCCCCCCTGCACGGTGCAACTCGCTCCCTCCCTCCCGCGCGCCCCTCTTCCCATCCCGCACCTCCCCGCGGACTGCGCGATGGGGGCCAGGCCCCAGGACCTCTGCCGGTGACTTACGCAGTGGGGACAGCTCCACTTGCCCTCGGGAGCCTTCTCCAGCTCTGGGTCAAGGCAGACGAGGTGGTAGGCCCGCGGGCAGGTGTCACACAGGATGATCTCCCCACCCTGCTGGCACACCTCACAGTAGTCCTGGTGGTCGGTCTCGTAGCCATCACCATCGTCAACTGGGAAGGGGCAGAGTGGTAGTGGAGGGCCTGGTCCCCACTCCCAGTGCCCAACCAATCTCCACCCCCAGCTGGACCCACACATGGTAGGTGTTTAATAGACGTTGGATGAATGGATGGTGGATGGACAGGTGGGGTGAACAAATGCCTGAGGAAAGGCTGAGGGAATAGAGGGGTGGGAGAGAGGGGTAGAAGATGGATAAAAGGGAGGGAGGGAAGAAGAGGGAGAGGATAAGGAATAGAGGGTGAATGGTGCAGGAGGTTAAGAAGCACTTCCTTCTCCAGTGACCCCTTTGCTAGTGCAAATGCCCCAGGGGGCCTACACCAAAAGTGTCTGATCTAACCGCACTGGGACAAGACCCTTCTGACCACAGTGACCGATGGGGTGAGGAAACACAGGTGAACTGCCTGGCCAAGGCCAGGAAAGGCTGAGGCATGAGGATGTCCCCCCCTGCTAACCCAGGGTGGGGCTCTGCAAACCCCCTCCACCAGGACAGCCATGGAACCCCCTCCCCTGAAAGTCCTACTCCTCTTCTTCTTGCGCCGCCTCTTGCTCTTCTTCCCCAGGGCAGTGGAGCCCTCAGAGCGCACAGAGGAGCTGTGGATGCTGGCACTGTCCAAGTCCGACTCCTCCCGCTCATCTTCCTCGCTCTGCAGGGGTAGGGGAGGGCCTGGTGAGCCTAGAGCCTGCCCTGGGGGCCCATCCCCAAGGGCCTCACCGGCCTGGACACAGGTTGGAGTAGGGTGGGGCATGGTCAGGGCTCCAGAGGCACAGTGTTCTCTGTGGTTAGTCTCTGGCTAGAAATCCTGAAGCCCCACCCACCAGTCCAGCCTGCTGTCCTACCACCTTCCCCAAGCCCTTCCCTCCAGCCCTCAGACACAACTCACATTTTCCATACCTCTCCCCTGGGTCTGCTCTCCACCCTGCCAAACTCCTACTCATCCCTCAAAGGAAAGCCCTAAGGATACCTCCTCCAAGGAGTCTTCCCAGCTCTCTCCTTAACTGGACCTGTTGCACAGCCTGTGTGCCAGGTCTGGTCTGTCCCATCTGCCTATCATTAGCTCCCTCCCAGTGTATCTCCTAAACACCCTCCAGACTGTGAACATCTCTGGAGGAGGGCCCACCATGGCTGAGCAGAGAGTTTTAGCACATGGAAATGTGCTCAACAAATATTTGCTGAGCTGAGCTGCACCACCAGCTCCAGGCTGTCCTACCTGCTACTCTGTACTTCCCTCTAAAGCAGCTAAACTCAAGTCCTGTCATTTGCCTCTACCAAGAAATGGTTTCCAACTCTGCCCCTCTACAGAGGTAGGGCAAGGTGTGGGAAACAGGTGCCCTGTGGGGGTGGGGGTAGGGCATGTATGCCCCCCCCCCCCATAGAGAAGGGAGGCCCAAAGGCTCAGATGGGGACTTAGGGTTAGTCTGAACCTGGTGCCAGAGCTGGCCGTGGGGGCAAGGGAGGGTCAGAGCCCCAGCCCACCCAGTTCCTGCCTACATGCCACCTTCCTGGGGTCCAGCCTCCCAGCAGACCTGGGCATGCAGGCCTCATCAGAACTCTCAAGGGCCAGGTGACTCTCCTACCTGCTACCCAGATGGAGCAGAGGCAGAATTGAGCCCCTAGCCCAGCAGGGTAGACAGGGAGCTCCCCTCCAGAGTCCTGGTTCAGGACAGTGGACTAACAGCCCTGCATTCCAATCACCGTGCCTTCACCTTGCACACATGTGCACAAGCACACTCACACACATGCAGAATGTATCGAAGGTTGCTTACACAGCCACACACACAGCCAAGTACCTGTGGTCTCGCTGTCTCTCACACTCACACATCCCAGCATACCCTATCACACATTCATATATTTACACACTCACACATTACACACATTTACACACTCACATGCCCACAAATCCACACATACATTCCAGCCCTCCTTCTCTCTTTCTCTCTCTCTCTCTTTCACACACACATACACACACACACACACTCACCGAGGAGCCTTTCTTCCTCTTGTTGCTGATCCCTCCAAAGCGGAACTTGAGCCCTGCAACCTTTCTCCCCTTTCCCTTTTTCTTTGCATCCTTGGAACCTTTGATCTTCTTTCTCACTCCTGGCCCTGAAAAGTGACAGTGGATAATCTGCACCTGCCATGGCTTGCTCACCCAGTGCCATGATTACAGTCAGCCCCCACAACCCATCCCCAGGACTCCATAAGAGAAGGGTCCTTCTGCTGCCACCCCTCTCCAAGTGAGAAGGCTGAGGCTCAGAGCCATGAAGTCCTTGCATAAAAGTGACATAGCAAGTAAGGGGGATCCAGAACACAAGCCCTGCTCAATCTCTGCTCTGGCCACCACTGCCCCTGTTCCATGAATGGCAGGAATGCCAGCCATCTTGGGAACAGCCCCATCCTGTCCCCTCTCCCCAGAAAGAAGCCATGGGCCCCTGTGGCCAGCAGGGCTACCAAGAGTACACTTACCCCCTGTGGTCCATACCTGGGCCCAGGGCAAGAAGCCCTTTCCCTGGTCGCCAGGTTATCCCCGTGCCCAGGCAACACTGACACCACTCAACACTGTCCCACCTGTGCCAATCACCCACAGCAAACACGAGCTCCTGGGTGGCCAGCAGGGTTGAGGCTGTTTTTATGGAGCCGGCCACAGGAAAATTAGCCACCTGGGTAGTAATGACCCCTCGGCAGCCTCTCCCACTGGGCTGAGCAGGGAAGGTGGGGCTCTGGAGGCAGGTGGCCTTGCTCCGGGGCCTTCTCCAGCCGTATCACACACAGATGGGGCTAGGAACCCAGCTGTAACCTCCGTGGCGCCATGGAAAATCTATTTCAATTTTTCAAGCTCTGAATGGGCAGCTCGGAATCAATAGCTCGGTGGCTGGAGCCCAAGAGGAAATGAGAAAGCAAGGCAGGCTGGAGAGGCCCAGGATGGAGGACAGTGATGAAGGAGAAGAGGAGCAGACTCAACTCCATGTCACTCTGCCCTCCGGGCCCTTGCAGAGACCTGGAAAAAGGGGCCCATTATTCTAGAAACCAAAGCTCCTTGGGGCTGAAACAATGGGTTCCTAGAGCCCCCTCGGCCCCCCATCAAAATCCAGTCAGAGCCCCAGAAGGGCTGAGCCACCAGCAACCCCATGTTGGAGAGCCCTGGGCCTGATGCCAGTCTCAACCCCGATGGGACCAGAAATCCTCCAGTGAGGGAAGGCCCCTCCCCTGGGAACTTGAAATCATAGAGAGCCTCTGCTGTCCCTGTTCTTCCCCCAGACAGCAGATATCCACCACTGAGTCTGATTTTGTTTCTGGACCTCCTTCCGGGCTTCCCAGGGAAGCCAGCCTTGACCATGACCACACTCATATCCATCCATGACCCCAGGGGCTAGGCATTCAGATAAGAGGTGTCAACAGGCTAACCCTGGGACACCTTCTCAAGCTCAAGAATCCCCAGACTTCCAGGAACATGGGGAGTCTCCCTCTCCCTCCAGGCCAAGTCGGAGGGGTCCAGGTGCACAAGTCCCAATGCTCTGAGTGCACCATCTCCTCTGCTTCACCCCAGCCCCAAAAGGGAAGCAGATGGAAGCTACCATGCCACAAGATAGCTGAGAAACGGCGAGTGGGTCCAAGGTCAGCCAAGGCCCTGGGTCTCTGGTCAAGGCTACTTCAGCTGTCCCAGTTGCCCGAGGCTAGAGGGTCTAGGGTGGGACTCTGCCAGCAGGGCGGGGTGCCCACCCACCCACAGCCTTACCCTTGCCCTCCTTGGTCTTGGCCTTGCGGATGGGTACAGGCTGGGGTGGCTGCTGAGGGCTGACGGCCAGCGGAGGGGCGATGGTGACTGTCTCCACAGCCGCAGCCACTGCCGCTGCAGCTGCTGCTGCTGAGCTCCCCTTGAAAGGGTTGTTGGCACTGAACTCCCGCCACTTGGCACCCAGAACAGTCATCATTTTGGACATGGGGATCTTTGGGTTCTTCTTGGCGATGAGCGGCCTGTGTGGGGTGAAGGCATTGCTGTGGAGGGCATGAGACACCCCCCCAATGCAATGACCTAGGCACCCCCTCCTCTCCCACACTTAGGGTAAGAAGCCCCTAGGCTGGGAAAACCAGGCAGAAAGCAAGACAGGGTGCAGGGGAGAAGATACAGCTTGAGAGTCCAGTCTACCCCGAAACACTCCTGATTCCCTGTTTATGCAGTTGGCGATCTTATTGGGATTCCAGACCCTGTACCCCCTGAGGGACCAGAGGGAGAGGCCTGCCATGGGCCACTGGGTGTCCGACCCCATTTCTTCCAGCCAAAGGGGCCAGGTGCACAAGTCCCAAAGCTCCAAGCATACCATCTCCTCTGCTTCACGCCAGCCCCCAAAGGGAAGCAGATGGAAGCTCTGATGCCACAAGACAGAACTAAAAGAGGCCACGAGAGCTTAAGGCCCTGAGGATTGACCAGGACCACCACCCTGGGCCTCAGGGCCAACAAGAGAAAGCAGGGACATCTATTAAAATGAAAGGGCTCCTGCCCTTCCTGCCAGCTCTGCCCAGGGTTGGTGTCAGCCTGATGGTCCCCCTGCACCCCAAGAGCCCAGGGCTCTGTCCCCCAACCTGCGGTTCCCATGGATGCCTGGCCACAGTGGCTGGCGGTGCGGCCCACCTGAGGAACTGGCTGAAGGCCTTGTAGTTGGTCAGCGTATGGTAGTCAGCCTCGGAGAACAGGTACTCCACGTCATCCAGGCCCCACTCGGCCATGAGCTGCCCTGAGGACTTGGGCTCCTAGGGACACCCAGGCCAGAGGGGGGGGTCAGAGCAGGGTCCTTCTAACCTGTGCCCCCACCCAGGAGGTCTCAGAACGGGTGGGAAGACTGTGTGCAGTTCCTACCCACCCTCTGCCTTCCAACCCACCTGCCCCTTGATTGGGGGGGACACAGCTCAGGCACTGACTCATGACGGGGTGCAGGGCCAAGCCTGGGGTTTCATGTGGGGGGCTTTAGGGTGTGGCTATGTGCACACCAGGGCAGAAAAAGTAACAGAACTCTCTCTGGAAGGAATATGTTCTGGGAATTGGAGCACCAGGACAGAACAGCAGCCTATAGGGCTAGTCTAAAGGGCAGCTGCCCCTAAGTAGCTAACATGCCTCAGGTAGCCCTTTAGCCCTGCTAGGGAGAAATGAGGCTGCCTCTGGATGTCCCCCAGTAGGTCACACGTGGACCCCATGAAATGACAGACTGCTCTCCTGCTTCCAGGGCCAGGAAGGCAGGCCCCAGCCAGGGTAGGGGCATGGGACAAGAGCCCAGCTGAAGGCAGACATGTGAAAGGGTTCCTTGGCTATTGCTTCATTTTCCAGATGGGGCACCATGGCCCAAGGAGGTGAGGGACCTCCCCAAAAGGGCACACAGTGAGCTCTCCAGACAGCCAGGCTAGGTGAGTCCGGATGGGGGTGCTGGCCATGAGCTTGGGCTCTGGAGCCAGACGGACACGGCTGAGAAGTGGGCAAGCTGCTTCACCTCTCCAAGCCAATTTCCCCAGCTGTAGACCAGGGTGACAGCGCCTACCCCCTCTTTCCCCAACAGGTCAGCACACGTGCTGGGAGCAGCCCCCCGCCCCCCCCCGCCCCATCTCGCAGGGTTCAGAGCAGCCCCACCCCCTGACCCACTCAGCCAACAGGCACAGGCCACACCCCAGAGCGGTAACTGGCCCAGGTGCGAATGAGTCCAGGGCCGGTGGGGGACGGCGGGGGGTTGTCCCCGTAGGGACCTCGGGCCTGCTTTCCCAGCTGCCGGACAGGGCCGTGGGTGGACAAGAAGCCCACTCTCAGGCACAAGGGTGCCTGGCCCCAGCCCGGAGCTGACCCTCCAGAGGCAGTGTTGAGGGATGTGAAGAAACAGGCCCAAAGAACACCCCAAGCTGGAAGCCCCCTGGCCTCTGCACTCCTGGGGCACCCATTCAACAGACCCCATCACTACCTAAGCCCCTCAGAGCTGCGCTGTCCGCTCCACAACAGGAGGCCACGTGGGAGATACACTCAGCCTCCCTCCATCCCAGGACCTGAGAACCAGATCTGCCTGCCCAGCGAAGCAGCGAGGCTTGGAACCTGCTTCCCAGCATCCTGTTCTCTATGACAGTTCAGGGGTGTGCCCGTGTGGGACACCCTCCCATGGCCCCCAGCCCCCATGACACACAGCCATTCCTGGAGGCACCTGAGACCTTGCTCCCAGCAGGAAGCAGAGCAGCATGAGCAGGTGACACTGCCACAGGAGAACCCTGGATCCTGCCCACAAGTTCATCCTACAAGCTGTCAGGCCTCAGCTCTTATCGGTCACAGATGACTCACAACACAACTGCTGGCTAATGAAACCCCTCTGGGTTTTGGGACAGCAGGGTGCTTCCTAACTCCAGCCACTGACAGCCACCATTCCTGCCTCACCAGGCAGTACTGATATTCACAGAGCCCTTATCTCTAAATCCAAGGCTAGCCCAAACTGAGCTTGTGTACCATGCCCAAGGAACAAAGGAAGCAGAGTGCTCTGTCGAGGACATGCTGACATCTGCCACAGCCCAAGAGCTGGGCCCAGGGCCCGGCCCAGCCCCTCCCGGAGGAGCCCTGAACTGGCTTCTGAGACTTGAGGGATTCACATCATCCTGCACACTCACAGAGAAGCCACATCCCCCTCAGGGAGAGCCACAGGCCAATCCATAGCTGCCCTGACTCGTGCTCACTGGGACACCCTCTTGGATGCCCACATGGCCAGAAATTCAAGATACATGCTGAGTAACCAAGTTCCCCTTCTACCATAAGCAGAACTGGCTGGCCGCTTCTTGCTGGCAGAGGCTCCATTGGCTGGTTTATTTTCCCAAAGTGCTCCAAGGGAAAGGCTCCTGATACAAAACTTGAGCCAGACCACCACTCTCCTCAGAAAGAGTTGTGCGCTTCAGTAGAAGAGCAGAAAATGCATCAGCGTCCATGAGAGGCCATTCACTTCCCTCCCAAACCCAAAATGTCACCCACCGTTATTTCAAAAGCATCTCCAGGACTTGGTGCACAGTTTTCTTCAACACTTGTGTCCAACCTCCACGCACATCCCCACACACTCACACCCACAGGCCCACCTGCCCCCAACCCCACCACCACACACACACACCCGTGGGGAGGGCGCTCCAGCCCTTTGCTCACAGGGGCTCAGAAGGCAGAGAACCGACCTGAAGCCTCAGCCCATCTAGGCAGGGCTGTCCTGCTGGAGCCCAGGCCCCCTGGCCAGCCAGGCTTCAGAGGTTACCTTTAGACACCCATCATCATTATCATCCTCGTCATCATCCTTCCTTTTCCGCTTGGCTTTCTTCTCCTTCTTGTCCTTGAGCTTTTTTTTCTTCTTTTTATTGGGGGAGTAGTCACTGCCTTCACTCTCTGACTTCTCTTCCAGATCATCTTCATTTTCCGACAGCTCATCATTGCTCCCCTAGAAGAGAGAGGAAGATGGTAAGGGCAACAGAGGCCCAAAGAAAACCCAGAGTCCTGGGCAGCAGGACTCTCCTCAGCAGCCCCTGACACTGTCACTCGGCCCATGCTTCCCACTCGGCTAGTTCAGTGTCCTGCTGCTCACAGCTCAACACAAGCCCAGCTACAGGGGCTGCCCCAAGGCAGCAATGGACAAGGGTCCTGTCCTCAGTGCCAGGGCCATAGCACCTGGTGGAGTGTGAGGTGAGACAAGGCCCTGGTGAAGTCAGACTTCCCCCCTGGGCAAGTTCAGTGCTGCCTGCCCGGACTGCCGCAGGGTGAGGCTCAGGCTCTGCTTCAATCAGAATCAGATTTCTAGGGACTTTAGGATTTTAACAAGTGTTGCCGGAGAGGACTGGGACCCAGGAATTCACGCCGAACCCAATGTCCAGAGCCAAAACCAAAAGGGCACGGGAAAAATCCTGGGGAAATGGGTGGGTGAAGAGCCGGGGGTGTGAGCCAGCAGCCAACCTCTGTGTACGTGTGCACCCAATGGAGCTGCATGTGTCAAACGAAACCTGTAATTAATGTAGAGCACACGTCCCAGTTCCATCTGTCTGTGGACTCTCCAGAAGCTGTGATGGCACGAGCCCACCTTCTCTACCACCCCCACCCCGGCCGCTTCCTCTCCAGAGGAGACAAGGTAATTTAGGCAGCTCTTAAGCTTGGCTTCCTTGATTTAGTTTTCCCGTCTGTACAGGCAGCAAATGGCCCATTTATATGGAGATAAGGGCGTTCACAGCCAGAGCATCCCCACCAGAAAGGCACTGTCCCTCCGAGGAGGCTGTTTGTTTACTCTCCGCCTTTCCAGATGCAAGTGAACTGTCAAAGCCCTTGCCAACCCCCTCCTGGCTGGGGTCTGCGGGAGAGGCTGGGCACTGAGGCTCCAGTTACCAGCATGGGGCTTGGCATTTTCGAGCTGGTTGTTTACTGTTTTCAAGGTGAGCAAAGAGAGTCATGGAAAAGATAGAGAACTGGAGAGGTGGAAAATGAGCTCAAGACACCACTGGGGGGGGGGGGTGCGGCGGAAGGCTGAAGAGGAGGTGGGGACGGGGCAGGATGGGGGAGGAGAAGGAGAAGAGCCCACAAGAGAAGGGAAGAGGGCAGCAGGTCTGTCTGGAGGCTCCTGGGAGGGCCCCAGCAGATCTCTGCCCCTTCCAGGCACACTGTAAAGAGCTGAGAGTCTTTCCCCAGGAGGGAGGCTCTTCCGGAGATGCAGCTGGAAAAGGACTCCCCCACAGGCTCCCTGCACTTCCCAACTGTCTCCCACTGGGCTCTCTGCTCCCAAACCTTTTATGCTCATTAAGCCGCTGAGTCAGTGCGCTGGCCGGAGGTTGGCAGACAGCAGAGCCTCTGCGCTTTTCCGGAACTGGGTGTTTCCCGGAATACTGACTCTCTGTGCAGGGGCCCCAGGGGTGAAGACGGTCCTGGCTGCTGCCAGAACCTACATGGGGCAGGACAGCCTATCGAGCACTCCTGCTCCCAAGGCAGGGCAATGCAATGCCAATGCAGAGCCATGGGGACACAGCTCCCAGCTCTGCCACAGTCCTCTAGGGAGGCAGGGGTCAGACAGGGACATCTATTTACCCCGAGGGTGTAAAGTTCGGCCAGTTTCAAGAGACCACCCTTCAAGAGACCTGAGAGACAGGCACTACCCAGGCCTCACCCCAGCAAAGGTAAGGATGGGAGAAGGAGGCTGCCAAGAATTTCAGCACCTCGGACAGAGGCTGTGGGGCGGCCGGAGGGAGGGGCATGGGCTGGCCCTGTAGCTGCCCTGGGGTGGACACCACACTTCAGACCGGGAATGAGGCAGGAAGACCCATGCCTGATATCCACTCAGCTAAGAGTCGAGTGGCCCGACCGTGGGTCCTGGGGCTCCCTGGGGAGTCTACAAGACACAGAATGCCTCGGAGCTCTGTCCTTTGCTAGCCTGGAACTAGGCAAGTCACTAGGGTCTGACCTCAGCCTCCTCATCTGTGAAATGAGGATTTGACAAAGGGTGGCAAGAGGCACAAAGGAGATGGTGTGAGAGGAGGCCGCAAACATTTTGAAATGGGAGAGACCCAACCACCCATGACCCCAACTCTTCCTGGAAGGCAAAGATGTGGGCCAGATGACAGACAAGGACATCACTAGTTTCACCCTTCTCCTTTCTGCCAGTCAGAACCAGGCTAAGCCAAGTACAGAGTGAGTGCCCACAGCTGGGCGACACTTACAGGGCAGCTGGGCAACCTGATGCCAGCAGAAAAGGCTGTTGTGGCAAACGCCTGAGGGAGGGTTGACCTGGCCATCTGATGGGAAGAAGGCATTGCCACACTCCAAGTGCAGGAGAGGTGAGGAGCAGCCAGCACAGTTCCAAATGCAGGGCCCAGAGGGAGCTGGAGGGAGGGAAGGAGGAAGGGGCGAAGGCACCACAAGCAGATTTCAATGTCTGTGTGTCTCCACAGACGACACACAGCTTGTCGCCTTCTGGCGAAAGGCCCCAAGCTGAGCACTGCCAAAGGGCTGGCCCTGGTCCACTCCAGGGTTAAGTGGCAGAGCAGGGGAGGTGGAACGAGTTAGAGCTATGGCAGGGCACATCTGCCAGTCCTCAGTGCCTCAGTGGCCCCCTGGGTGATGGCAGTGGTGGCAGCTTGTTTTAGGGAAAGGAGAGACTTCTCCCTGCACCAGAGAAAGCCTTGTAGGAAAGAAAACTCTGATTCCCCAGTTCTCCCAACTCACCACCTATCCCTTGATCCTTCCCAGGCAGTGCCTTCTCCACTCACCAAATGGAAGTTCACACTGCCTGGGCATGCCCCCGCCTGCACCCCGATCTCATCCAAGCCCTCCTGACTGCTCAGGGTGGGGTGTGGTGCTGGCTGAGGAAGGAGGTGCAGGACAGGTCTTTGGAGACTGGTTTCCCACTGGCATAAGTCTGTATCCACAGCATTATCTCTGCATCCAGCTGTTTGGACCCTTCAAGATCTGGGCCTCGTTTTTTCTTCCCCCCAAATCTTTCCTTGCAGAAAAAGGGGCAAGAGGAAGGGCAGCAAGTGGTTCTGAAAACAACACGAAGAGGAGTGACCCAGGAGCAGGACCTGAGGGATGTGGCACCAGCCAGAGGCAAGAAGGAAAGAATGGCTAAGAAGCAGGGGTAGACCAGTATCTTGGAACTTACAGAAGGGGTTTTGAGCCAAGTCTTGTTCAAGGGAGGAGACACAGGCATGGAGCGGTAATGTCCTAATAAAGCCCTAAAGCAACCTCAGCCCCAAGCCACACCAGAGGCTGTGAACACGAAACGGGGCTTTGACCTTGATGCTGTCCTTTGGGCTACGATGATGTCCTTTGGGTTACCGTAGCCCCAGGCATGACTACAGGGGAGGAGGCGCCTGGTGGCAGGAGTCTTAGTAGACTCCGAATCCCCAGCAGAATCCATCTGCTGAAACACCACACCCAGACTGCATGTGTGGGGAGCTGGGGGTGAACGGGAGGGCTCTCTGCCCTGACCCCCGGCCCACTGAGGCCACACCATGCCACCTGTGCAGGCCACGGGGTCCCCCAGTGGGCAGTCCCCACCCGCCCTTCCTCCTCTCCAGCTCTGCAGATGCCTGGATGCCTTTTATCCAGGCCTCCATCTCCCGCCTCTCCCTTCCTTCTGCACCCAGCGCTCAACACACACCACATCTCTCGATAAAGGCGGCATTTACACTCAAAAGGGAGGATTCAGAGAGTTGGTCATTCTCAATTTGGGGTCCTTCAAGATTGAGAGGGAAAAAGAAAGAATGAAATATGAGCCTTCCCATTCACGAGTGTTATAAACAGTTATAATTTAGCACTGAATAATTGGTTGCTATGGTAACCGCTGCAGTACAGGTTGAAATCATTTCTCCCTCCTGCGCTGGGCCTGACAAGGAGCTTCATCTACATATGCTCAGGTTCTGGCTGCAGCCCGGTTGTTTTATGTAAATCACGATCCACGACTTGTGGCCTATCCCCCCTCCCCCCCCCACCCCCCTACCCAGCCTCAACTCCCACCCCTGCCAAAAGAAAAAAAACCTGAGGCCCCTCTTCTGCCTCCACCCACCACCTAATCTTGGGTACCGCCTAATCTTGGGGCCACCTAGTCAGAGCTGAAGCGAGCACAGGGTGAAATCCCCCTCCCCATGTCCTGGGGACCCAGGTGGCTGGGTGGGGGGCATGTGGGGCCAAGATGCTGCTCTCTGGCTATAGCCTGCTCCAGATCCTCTAAGATTTCTAAGATTTGACAGCTGGCCAAGCCAAGCTCTCAGGAGTACAGGGGAGGGGGTGGCCATGACCTCGGGGTCACCTTGGGGGCCTGCCAGGCAGCACCCACCCGTCATCTGCAGGCCTCCCATCCACACGGCCCTCCACCCCTAGTGAAAAGCAGAAGGAAGAAGAGATGGTGAGCAAGTGAGGAGAGGGCTATGACTGGGGGTTTGGAAACCAGGCTGGATGGGGAGGAGAAATGGGGAGGAGAAATGGGGAGGAGAAATGGGGAGGAGGAGGGAAGAGAGTGAGGGAACAAGAGGTGAGTGAGGCAGAGGCCAAGTTCTGGCCAGAACAGCAGAGGGAGACACAGAGACACAGGGCCCAGAAAAACACAGATATAGGTAGGTCCAGGGGAAGAAGGGAGGGGTGAGACCTGAGTGAGCCCAGCAAAGGGTAGGGGAGAGGTAAGCACCAGCACCCCCAGGTTTGGACACCAGTGGCCTTCCCAGCTGCTGAATACGTGCCCTCTGCCCCAGCCTCAACAGTGCAGACACTGCCCACCTCTAGCCTGTCTTCCTGGCCAGAGCAGGGTGGGGGAGTCCTGCTGCACTCTGTGGCCAGGAAGGAGAGAGAAAATTCAGCCCTGCCTGGGGCACCCCTGGTGGTCCTTCATCTGCATTTGGGAACTGGACAGACCCAGCCTGAAGGCCTGAGACCAAAGACCAGAGAGAGCACTGGGCCTCCTGTCCAGGTCCAGTGCCTGTGAAAACAGCTGCCAGAGAGAAAATGCTGAGGAGGAGCCAGAAGGGGGGGCGGGGGCAAAGCTCCTGCCCTCGGCATGGCACGAGCACCACCCCTTCTCTGCCCACAACATCCACAGAGCCTCAGGTCTTGGGGGTTGGGGACATGTCAATGCCTCAACCAGGAGGTCTGTCCCTGCATCCCAGGATCCTGTCAGTCCCAAACGATCTACGTTCTGTGGCATAAAGATAAATGACCTTGGAGCATCCTGCTTAAGAGGTCAGGGCATTTCAGATCCAACCCACAAAGGACACGCTGCTTTTGGCATCTCGCACTCAAACCCAGCTGAGATCTTTCTCCACAGGCCTCGACAGAGTAGCCGAGACCCCTTGGAGCCCGGACCCACCCGCCAGCTGGCCCGACCCCAGCAGGGCACCCCACGCACCTCTTTCTTCTTCCGCTTCCCTTTGGACCTGTTCTCCTTGAGCTTCTTGGATTTCTTCTTCTTGGGAAGGCCCACAGGCTCCTCAGGGAAATAGTCATCAAAGCCTCCAAGGCCACCATCTTCTTCTTCTGGAGGAGTCAGAGTGGGAGGGGATTACTCTGCGCTCCCCTCGGGGAGCCCCCAGAGACACAAAGGCAGAGGCAGGGCCCAGAGGGTCAGCCAGCTCCACAGGCATCCACCTGCCACCTCGGTCGCCACCCCTTCCCAGCGGACAGTGCCTCTGCCTGCCCCAGCCTCCTACCAAGCCCTCAGAGCCACCAGACCAGACCCAATGAGTAGAGTCCCATATCAGGCGGGCTGTGTCACAAGTCCCCACTTCTCTAGACCTTTCCTCTCTTCACTGTAAAATGGACAATAACCACCCACCCTGACAAGATAGAGCTCAGCAACAATGTTCTGAGCAAAAATGAGCAGCTAATTAAGAATCCTCATTGGCATGACTCCCCCAGGATGGACGCAGCCCCACAGAGTCATGAAGCCATCTCTGGGTGGCTCCAGGGAGGGGTCAGGGCCTATTTCTGCCCTCTGCCCATGGTGTGGCTGGGAAATGGCCTGTGAATGCAAGGCTAATGGGGATGCACGGGTCACATCACCCCAGGACCACCTAGAGCCACAAGCAAGGTCCTTGAGGGCTTTGGAGGGAGATCAAGGAAGAGGATGCCAGGTTCCCCCTTAATGAGGATCAGAGACCACATTGCCTCTCCCGCCCAAACCCGCACACACACCCACACAGTACACGCACCCCCAGTCACACATGCAGGATGCCAAACCCATTCCGGCTGGGCACCCTGGAAGATGTGAAATTCAGAGAGATGCTGCATCCGCCACACGTGGGTTTTCCAAAAGCAGCCACGATTTCCGAGCTCCCCTCCCTCCTCCATGAATTTAAAAGGCCAAGAGGGGAGCGGGACAGGTGTGAGTATGCAGCTGGCTTCAAGCTTCATGTTACTCCCCCCTCCAAAAAGGAGGGGGCTTGACATGTGGCCCTGGGGCCTAGCTCCCACTCAGGAAATCAGAAATGAGAAAGGGCAGCCAGCCCTAAGTTCCTGGGGGTGGGGGTGGTGTTAGATGAGGAAGAAGGGGAGAGTGGGGAGGGTCCTCCAGAGCAGAGATCCATCCAGAAGAAAGCCACCAAACCTCCCAGGTCCACAAAAGGGGCCCATCAGAGATCAGCGCTCCATGCCAGCCATGGGCCCTGAGCACCCACAGTCAGGCTGTCCTACCCCATGCCCCTGCACCCAGGGGAGCAGAGAAGAACCAACTGGGGATCCACCCCCACAGGGGTTGAGGGGACACACAACAGGGAATCTCAGCCTGATTGGGTGTGCCACCCTGTGCCCCTGAGGAGGGTGCCCAGGAGACTTTCACTGGGGAAGGGCGCAGTGTCCCCACTGAATCAAGTTAAAAGAAACAAAGCTCCCATCACCCTCCCCAGGAAGCCTACCACCACATATCGTGGTCAATGATCATGTGAGCTGCACATCACAGTGCAGACATCCCCTGACATACATGGACACACCTGTCCTCCAAACAGGGCCCCCCCACCCCCCGCCTTGGACCCCTGTCCCCTAGAGTCCCCCAGGTCCTATGGCTCCCATCGCCACCCTCTGGGTGCAGCTAGAGGGCGCTGGTGACTCCAGTGGCCAAGTGCAAGGCCTCCTACCCTAGTGCCTTACAGGGCTGGTCCCTACCAGGGGCAGGTGCAGGTTGCACCACTGTCTGGGCACCCCTCAGTCCTGAGGCCCCCCTCTAGCAGGTCCGGGTCACCGTATTATAGAGCCCTCCCCCACCAGGAGTCCATGGAGGAAGGCAGCAGGGCACACTGGAGCCCCAGAGCACTCCCCATCCTCCTGGGCAAACATAGGTATGGAGAGAGACTCCCTGCAGGACTGGGAGCTGCTGCAGAGAAGGTGGCCAGAGTGCTGGCTGTCCCCGGAGGGCCAACTTCATGGTCCTGGCTGGCACAGGGGGACACAGCTGCCAGGGCTTGGCCAGGGCTATAGCACACAGGGCCAAGCAGTGGCGGGTCAGCCCAAAGCGGAGTTTAATGTGGGCCAGGTCTTGAGCGGAGCCAGGCTGAGGTAGAGCTGCACAAGTTGACCCTGTCCCATCCTGTCCCTCTTGGCCCTGGCACCAGAGGGGCATGGATTTTTTGAACCAGTTGAATATGTGCACAGAGACCCCCCCAGAGTCATCCTGGGGTCTGGAGGTAGTGACAGAGCTGTCTGTCCACACCTGCTCACCCCCACACCTGCCCCTACCTCCCCTAGAGCCACAGGGAGACTGCCTGGGCAGAGCCACCCCTGTACCCCAGCAATGCCCAGCACCAGTTATGTAAGAAGCTCGGGCTGATGCAATCGGGAGGGGCCATCTCCCTCCTGCCACCTCCCCCAAGTCACCCGTTCCCTTGGCAGGGCAGTCCCCCAAATTGGGAAGGCCAGCTGAGCACAAGGTCACTGACTGACCAACTGGCCATCAGAACACAGAGGGGATGAACAGGTGGCTGCAGGAGGATATCTGCCTGGGGCGGAGGGTACGGGGCCAGGGGGTGCCCCACAGGGTAGCCCTAATCCACGCCCAGAACGATCCTCAGAGGATAAGATCCCAGACCCTCTGCCCAGAGACAGAGCCCCTCCTCCATTCCCAGAAGACCTCGTGGCCCAGGGCCATCTGCCTGATTAAATCCCTCCTCCAGGAAGTTTCCAGAGCTGGCACACTAGGATAGGGACCCCACCCCGTCCACTCCCCATCTCTGACAGACCCTTCTGGTTCCTGAACAGATTCTGGTAGCCCTGAGGACATCCCAGGACTGAGCCCTGTGACACTCCTTCCCAACACCTCATGATTCCCTACACCATCTCCACCCTGGCCCCATCTCCCCCTCCTACATCTCCTGTAACAGCCTCTGAGTTTTCTAAAACCAGACCTCGAAAGTCATAGCTAAGCAACCCTGCCTGGTGCCCCTTGGCTGCTCCCCAAGCCCCCAGCCCCGGGCCCCCCTCAAGGCACAGTTAGTGGTAAGGGGGGATCCCACTCACCCTGGGTGAGGGCCCCAGGAAAGACCACCCCAGGGACTCCATGCCCCGCCAGCTCCCCACCCCTCCTGGCTGCTCCCACAGCCCCCTGCCTGCCCCCGCACTGCCCTCCCACACCAGCCCTGCCCCTCCAGGGCCCCGAAGCTCCATCGATCCAACTTGGGCTATAATTAGGACCCATTAGCCTTGTTATCTCTGCTACCTCCTAAGCTTCCAGGTCGGGAGCAGGCGAGGGGGGGGGGGGGGGGTGAGGGGGGGTGCGGGGGAAGCTGCTTCAGAGACACAGAGACAGGGTGACAGAGGGGCAAAGAGAGATATCTCTGCTGTTTTTTCCTGCATTCCCCACAGCCCTCTCCCCAGCTCCTGCATAGGCTTGGGCTCCGCCCTAGGGGACCTGGGGCTGGCCTCACTGAGCCATTTAAAGCTGCAGCCCAGGTGAGCTGGGTGGGCCCTTCTCAGGGTAACATGTTATAACAGTCCCAGTACCTACGTGCCACCTGCACCGCAGCTGGAGCAGGTAGTGTATGTTAATTTGTATTAATGCATTTACTCCAAACAGGAACCTTGAGAGATGGTACTATTACCCCCAATTGCAGAGAAGGAAACTGAGGCTCAGCAGTCTCATGACTTAGCCATGGAGCTTCACAACCAACAGCTGGTAGAGTCAGGGTGGAACCCAGACAGGCAGTTCCCACCACCATGCGTGGTCCTCACCCCCACCCTTCCCCAGGCACCGGAACTCCCCCCAGAATTCAGACTTTCCCCATATTTACTTAGCAGGCATTTTGATAGCACTGCCTGTGGCTGAGCTCGGGCCTCACCCCGGGCCAGCCCTTGGTCTGGAAGGTTCTGGAAAGTCCCACAGGGGTCCCTCAGGGGGTCAGGGCTAGTCCACCCCACGCTCACCCCCAGAGCAGGTTCTGCTCAGCCCAGCCCCCTCCTCTGGGCAAGAATGCAGCCCCCCAGGGAGTTTTGCAGATGCAAGGTGATCAGAGCAAAAGGAAAGCATGTGATGTGGAGGAAGTCAGGACCTCTGATTTGAGGGTGGTTGAAGGATTTGGGGGCCCAAGCCAAGTGGAGGGACAAGAACTCCACTGCCAGGGTCCAGAGAAGCGGCCAAATCTGCCAGTGATGGGGACCTGGCTCAACATCCACCATTCTCTCTGGGGCTTGGAGTGGAAGCTCCTTCTGTTCTCTACCTCCAACCCACCACCCAAGCCGAGGACAAGATCACCTGGTGGCCAGGAGGGAGGGAGGGACAGGGGAATACAGAGGTCAAATCACCACCCCTTCCTGGCAGGTGGCCCCCAGCCCTTCCCAGCTGAGACCATTTCTTCTTCATCCTTAAAGAGCCTAGCGGTGCCTTTTTCACAGGGTGATGGAGAATTAGAAGCTGTGAGGCGCACAGTAAATGCTCGGTGATAGCAGATGGAGCCCAGGGCCCCAAGAGGGGTGACAGAGGGTGGGGGTCTCCAGTCTGAGCACTGCTGAGCCAGGGATTCCCAAGGCCACTCTAGGGCTACCCTGGGAGAGGGGGGTGCCAAAACGAAGGTTCGCATCAGTCCTTGGAAGACCCCTACACCATAGGCCCTCTGCTGATAATAGGTGGTCAGTACTCCTGCCCAAGAGAGGATTGGTAATTTATTTACGACATTTAACAAAATCCAGACATCACCTCATTGGCGTCTCATCAAAGAAAGCGTCAATTCTGAGCACTCTGGGCAGGCAGGCGAGGGGAAGAGGTAAGGTTTTACCCCAAGGGCCTGGGGCCAGGGAGAGAGTGAGGATGAGGAGAGGGACGGGGGCAAGCAGGGACAGGATCCCATGCAAACCCAGAGCACTGGCGGGGAGGAGGAAAGAGAATCAAGGAGGGAGGGGATAGGCAGCCATACCTGATGGCCGGAGAGAAACAGACAAAAAGAGAGAAAGTGAGGGACAGCCAGAGAGAGAAGCAGAGGCAAGCACTCAGGGAAGGCAAACGGAAACAGACAGAGGAACAGACATGGGGGCAGAGTGAGAAAAAGAGACAGGGAGAGAGAAATAAAGACAGAGCCAAAGAAAAGGCAGAAAGTCTCAAAAGTTTTACCTGCAAAAGCCCCAGAAAATTAGATATCACATGCTGTGTTCCATACCTGGTTCAGAGAAGATACTTGATAGATCTATGCTGGGGACACGGATGGATGGATGAGGGATGGAGAGTGGGTAGGCTGGGTGGGTGGATGGATAGATGGATGATGTGGGTGGGATGGATGGATGAAAGATAAATGAGGGATGGAGAGTGGGTAAAATGAATAGATGGATGGATGGATAGATGGATGTTGTGGGTAGGATGGATGGATGGGGAGTGATACGTGTATGGTTAGTTGGGGTTGGTTGGGGTTGGTTGGTTGGTTGGTTGGTTGGTTGGTTGAAGAGATATTTGATGGGAGGGTGGGTGGGTAGATTAATAGGAGGCTTAGTGACTGAATGAACTGGTAAATGATAGATCAATTTGGAATGATGTGAATATCCCACAGGCCAAGGCACTGGGCACAGCATGCTGGTCACTTCACCTCCCTCTTCCCAGCAAACAGTACAGGCTCCCTGGACCCCCCAAAACCACACTTCCCTGTGGGGTTGAAGTGAGTTAAGAAAGCATGAACCGAGATGCCCAGGTGGCTCAGTGGTTTAGCACTGCCTTCAACCCAGGGTATGATCCTGGAGACGTGGGATCAAGTCCCATGTCAGGCTCCCTGCATGGAGCCTGCTTCTCCCTCTGCCTGTGTCTCTGGCTCTCTCTCTGTGTCTCTCATGAATAAATAAAATCTTAAAAAAAAAAAAAAAAAAAAAGGCATGAACCTTGGGAATCATGGCTATCACTGCCTCCTGGCCCCTGGGCTGCAGGAAGCCTAAAATGTTCACATGACTGGGGCCAGTCCTGTGGGCATGGGGTGGTGGTGGTTATGGGCCAGTCAAGTGACTCTGGGGCAGAGTGGTCACACTGCCCAGCCAGAAGAGAGGCTAGGCACACCAGCACTGGAAAACCCACCCTGGGACTGGGGTCAACCAGGCTGGGAACTTGAAGGAAAAGGCGGGGGGACTCTTTCTCTCCCTCTCTCCTCAAGCCCAGGCTTCCACACCCCCAGCTTACTACATGAGGGTGCAAGTCTCAGAAGCATTTCCTTGAGGAAGGAAGGTCAACTGCTCCCTTGGACAGTACTAATAGCAGTCACAGTTTATTGGGGACCTATTATGTGCTGGGTACTGTGACCTAAATGTTCCACATGCACTGTCTCACCAGTCCTCACAATAACCCTCTGTGAGGTAGCTAGTGCCATATCCCCATTCCACAAGTGGGGACACTGAGGCAGAGGGGCTGGGGAGCTTGCCCGGAGTCGGGCAGCTAACAAGCAGCAGGGCCAGGACCCATCTGAGCCCGGAGTCCTCACTTCGACCAGCCCTCAGCACTCCTTGGAGAGTCTGGCAGCTGCCAGGCCCCGAAACCCGAGCCCAAGCCTGAGCCCGAGCCAGAGCCTGAGCGGCAGGCGGCCACCACACCTCCACCTCCCAGCAGCCTCACCTACCTGCCACAGTGCCAGAGCGCTGGCCCGGCTGAGTCCTGTGTGGAAAACAAGAACACAGCCCAGGGGGAGGGGAAGATGGGGCACAATGGAGAGAAAGATTTGACAAAAACAAGTCCAACTGCTGCAGACTCAAAAATTAGTATGACCGCTCCTGACACACTGGCTCCTCCCTCCTCACACGCTGCGGTGTCTCAGAGCCAGCTGACCCCAGGTCCAAGTGGGTGACAGCCCTGAGCTCAGGCCCAGGCCCGCACAGCAGCTGTAATGGAGGGCTCGGGGGTCAGCTGGCCAGCACTTCGAGAGACACACAGTGTCTGGGCTGAAGCTGTCACCATGTCCGGAGGCCAGGGGTGAGCCAGGGACTTACTGCCTTCAGACCCCGAGACCACGACCACCTCTCAAGCATCCATGGTGCCTGGTGCCAGGCACAGCTGAAGATCAAAGGGGTCACACTCAAGGGGTGAGCCCAGACACAGAAGCACACTGGTGGTAGGAAGTGCTGCCAAGAAAATAAAGTATTATAATGGCCCTGAGGGCTGAGGCCACACTTGGGCCAGGAGTTCATGGAGGGCCTCCTTGTGGAGATATATGGGCTGGGACCTACTTGACAGCAAGGAGGCAGCCAGGAGCAGAGAAAAGAGTGGGTCAGACAGAGGTCACAGCCAGTGCTCAAGGGCAGGATGGAGTCTGGAGTTTGGGGGTTTCCAGAAGCATCAAGGAGGCCAGGGTGGCTGTAGTTTGGGAACAAGGCAGGGTGGGGTGGATGAAGGTGGAATAGAATAGGAGCTCATCGATCCATCCGTCAGGTGAGTCTGGGCCTGATTTGTGTTTTCAAAGGTGACCCTGGCTCCTGAGTGGAGGGTGGTCAGTGAGGTCTAGTTAGAGAAGGCGATGAAGTGAACCCGAAGCAGGGGACAGAGCCTTGGGCCAGGCATGTGGAGAGGGAGCTTGGAAGACCCCTGCAGAAGGATGGGGCTGCAATCCCCAGGCCAGAGGGGCTGGAGCAGGACCTCTTCTCTGCAGGGCTTTGGGGTTGCTTCCCTGGTGACAACCTTACCCCTCCTCCCTACCTTGCCCTGGAGCAATGGGCATGGGAGGGATGAAGGGACAGGGAGATTAGGTAGTGAGCAGGCGATCTGACCTCTCTCACCCAAAGAGAGTGAGGCAGGTGCCCATCAACCCTCTCCATGCTCTGAATCCCACCATAACCACCAAAAGCCAGGGCATGCGAGGAAAGGGGACAGGGGACCCCATCTGGGGTTCAGTGAAGTCCCGGAAATAAGCCTGCTAATGCATGTTCAGCTGTCCACTGCCCCATCAGTGCCACAAAGGGGCCACGCCCCAAGCACCACCTCGAATGCCTGAGGAAGTCAGAGAACAGCTTAGGGGGGAGTCAGCCTCCTAGGTAGGAAACAGCCATGGGTTTCAGTGCAGCTAATGGGCCTCTCTGTTCTCTCCCAAGAAATAGGCCTAATTCCTTGCACCCAGAGACTTAACAGTCAACTATTGTCCAAGCACCCCCTCCCACAAGGGGCCATCTCACCCCCACTCCCCTAACTAGAGCAGGATCTTTGCAAACTTGGCCAGACTGTCTGAAAGGCAGTGGGGCCAGCTCCGGGAGGGGCCCTAGTCACAGCGTTAAAGCAAGCGAACAAGGGGGGGGGGGCGCAGTGGGCGGGGCCATCTGGGGGGAATCCCCTCTCCAGGAAGACTCAGAGCAGCCTGGGGAACTGCGGCCTGCTGGGTCCTCGGCCCCTCAACCCCCTGCACACAGGGGCTGGGGGTGCCAATTTGCAGAAGGTCCCACTCGCCCTCCCTCCAAGGCACTTTTGGGGCCAGACAGCACACTCCTGGGCTCGGGAGGGCCCCCGAACTTCCCACGAGTCTCTCAGGAGCCCAGAAGGGGCCCTTGACTTGGTGCCGGGAAGAGGAGAAGAGTCCCCAAGAAGGAGGGAGGGAGGGAGGGAGAGAGGCTGGTTGACAGGGTGAGGTGAGGCCCTGCCCTGCAGGGCCAGGAGGAAAACCGTCCCGAACAAATGGTGAGCAGTTAACTAGAGAATGATCCTACAGGGCTACCCCCGCCGCACAAGCCCTGCTTATGCTCAATTCCGAGAGGGACGGCAAGGGCTGGGGCGGCGGCCCCCGGCGTCAGGCCCGTGGCCAAAGCTGGATGCGCTGGGAGCGCCACTGCCCGGCCGACCGCGGGCTGGAGGCGCCGGCGGCCCCGGGAAAGTGTTTGGGAGCGGCGGGGCCAGCGCCCCGCGGCCGGTGAGTGGAGCCCGGGTCCCAGCCCGCGCGCCCCGGCCCGCAGCCCCGGCGGCCCCGGGGAGGGGAGGCCGCCCCCCGCCAGGGCGTTCGCGGGGTCCGCCCGCACCTCCGGCCCCACCCAGCGCTGCCCCGGCCCAGGCGGGCGGGGGCCGGTCCCGCCTGCCCCCGCGAGGCCAGGGGCGCGGGGGGCGCGGGGGCCGCGGGGGCCGCGGGGGGCGCGGCGCCGGGAGCCGAGCGCGATTCCCGCCCCTTTCAAGGGCACGCGGGGCTGAGCCGGCGGCGCCGCGCCCCCTCCCCGCCCGGGGCTCCCGGCGCAGCCCCCCGCGCGCCTCCGCCCGCGCCCGACCCCGCCGCGTCCCGCGGGCCCCGACCGCACCCCGCCCCGGCGCTCGCCCGGCCCCGCGCCCTTGGCCGCCGGCGCCGACAGGGCGGGAGCGCAGCCCCGCGGCCCGGGCCCCCCTCCTGCGCGCCGCCGGGCCCCGCGCCCCCCGCGCCCCCGGCCCCCGGCCCCGGCCCCGGCCCCGGGCGCAGCCGGCGCCCCGCTCACCTGACATCTCGTCCTCGTTCTCCATCTCGTCCGCGAACAGCCGCGGCAGCTCCTCCTCGGTGCCCAGCGGGCCCCGCATGCCCGGCGCGGGGGGGAGGGGAGGTGGGCGCCCCCCCTCCCGCCGGGCGCGGTGCCAGCCTTAACCCGTGCGCGGCCGGACGGGCGCGCGCGGCGGGCGAGGCGGCCTCGGTGAGAAGATGGCGGCCGCCTGCCCCCCCACCCCCCCGGACCTCCACCCCTCCGTCTCGACCCCTTCCTCTCGGCCGCCCTCGCCCGCTCCCCGCAACGCCGGCCGCTCCGCCCACCGCGCCCCGCAGCCCGAGTCCCGCAGCCGGCCGAGGTGGCGGCGGCAGCGCCGGCGGCACGGCGGCAGGCGGGGGGCGGCACACATGCCCGGATTGTGACGTCCAGTCTGTTGCTGTGGCAACCCCATCCCATCGTTCCGGCAGCGCGACTAGTTAACGCGGAGAACAAGTTGGGGGGACTAGTCCTGAGCCCCGGGTGCAGGGGGACGCGCCCGGCGCTCCGGCAGGGGGAGCCGTCGAGGCGCCCGCGCGCGGGGACCCGACGGCCGAGCGGGCGGCGGGGACTCGGCGGAGCGGGGCCGGGTGGGAGGCGGGGAACGCGCCCCCGCGCGCCCCGGGCAGGACCCGCCGCCTCCGCCTCCGCCGCCGCCGCCGCCCCCCCCGAAGGCGTCCTGCCCCGGAGGCCCCCCGGGCGCAGGGGCGGGGCCCCGTGGGCGGCGAGCGGCGAGCTCCCGCACTCGGCTCGCGTGCACCGAGAACCTCCCCGCCCCGCAAGGCTGGAAGAAGAACGTGCTCTGCCCTTGGCGAAGGGCCCCTCCGCAGGCCGGGTCTGATTCCTCCAGAAACCTGCGTGCAGCCTGGCTCCTCCCGCACCCCAGGCACCACGCTCCCACCGCCACGTGCCCTCTTCCAAAACGCCCCTCCGGGCGGTCGGGCTTGAACACATCCAGAGCCCCTGGGGGTGATGCAGAACTGCGATCTTTGCGCCCGGAACTCCCGCTCAGAAGCGACACCTGTCGCAGGGGCTAAGGAGCCTCAGCCAACAGCCCTCAGGTGTTAAAGCTGAAGATGGAGCCCAAAGCCCTTGGGAGCAAGGCTGGAATTTTACATGAGGGCGGCCAGTCTGGGGAGCCCGAAGTCTTAAAGCTACTCCGAGAAGCCCGAAGTTTCAGTGGCCCTTAGGATGGTCGGCTCTCTAGCCCAAGAAGAGCCAATAAAGGGAGAGTACCCCTACCTCACTGCCTCGGGTCAGACACGTTTGGGGGAACCCACTGGAGACCCATGTGGCTGCCAAGGACCTACGGAATCTGCCTGACTCAGGAAGCAAGAAAGCAGGGCACTGGGGTCTCTTCTCTGGCACCAACCGCTCCTGGGTTAGCTGAACATCTGCCCCATCCTGGCGGGTGTTCACCAGTAACCCCTAGCACCCTGAACAACAAGAGAGCCCTCCCTTTCCTGGGGTGTTTGGGGAACCAGGAGAGTCGTGACTGCCTGATGAGGGCCCCCCAAGCAACACCTCTTGGCAAGGTGGCCACAACCCAAGCTATGATGAATCCAAGTTGTGACCGGAAGGCGGAAGGCGACGGATGGCCTAGGGGAGTCCGGCCGATGTGTAGCAAATTTTTCCTCCCCCTTCCCAACCAAATGGAATTGCCAGCAAGCCCTGAACAAAAAGCTGGTCGTCATTCATTCCCTGGCACAAGCAGGTCTGTCCAGCCTCCTGGATGAAAGTGCAGGATGCCAGGAATCCCCTTCATCTCCCAGATCACTTTTAAACCACACTGGAGAGAAGCTGGAAGCGTCTCAGGGCAGGTGACATGCAAGGGCCAAGGGAAAGGCAGCAGGGCGGTGGGCTAAGCAAGCAAAGGGCTTCTCCGGTCGAAGGCTGTATTTCACATCACTGAGCATGTGGCCAGGGAGGCGCCATTCTCCCTGGCAAGGCTGCCTTGCTCTTTCCTGACCTCCTGGGTTTCTGGATGTTAGCCATCCAGGAAAACCCCAAAGCACCACCAAACCTGTCCAGCCCTCCACAGCCCCACCCCTGGCCCTTCCCAGATAATGGGAAGAGATCAGAACACTTCCAAAGGTTCTCTGTTCCGCTTGAGAGAAACTTGGACTGACAGTACCTCCCATCAGCAGAAAGCCCCCACCTCAAGCACACACCATTAACCTTGGGTGCAACTGCCCAGGTGAGGCTGAGACAGTGGCGACACCATTCAAGAAAGAACAGTTCCACCTGCTTAACTTGGCAACCAAGAGTGGAGCCGCTCACCATTCCGATCCTCCCTGGCCGACCCATCTTGCCCACAGGCACAGCTTGCTCACACCACTCAATGACCAAAAGCAGAACAAAGCAAACACCGGAATGGCAGAAACAAATGGATTTTTCACTGGAAATCACCAGTATTTAAAGGAGAGCTCTAAAAATTAAGAATAAAATTAAATTAGGGACACCTGGGGGCGTCTGCCTTCAGCTCAGGGCGTGGTCCTGAGGTGCCGGAATCTCTCTCTCGTGAATAAACAAATAATAATAATAATAAAATTAAATTAAAAATAAAGGGGAGGGACGCCTGGGTGGCTTAGCGGTTGAGAATCTGCCTTCCGCTCAGGGTGTGATCTTGGGATCCGGAATCGAGTCTCCTGTCGGGCTCCCTGCATGGAGCCTGCTCCTCTCTGTCTCTCATGAATAAATAAAATCTTAAAAAATAAAAAAGGAGAGCTCTGATTCTTGTCAAACTATTTACAATAGTGACAATGAACCTAAAATGTCTGATGTTAAAAGCAGTCCCTAAAAAAGGTGAAAATTCAGTGAACTCTCCAATGCGGAAAATAAATGCCTCATTAAGGTGACAGTTTCAGGAGACAAGATGCTCCTGTTGGCTGATCACAGGGCTTGGAATTACACCTCAGGAAAATTCAAAAAAATCAAAACTTTTTTTTTTTAATTTTTTCTTTAAATTTTTAAAATATATTTTTTATAGATTTTATTTATTCATGAGAGACAGAGAGGCAGAGACACAGGCAGAGGGAGAAGCAGGTTCCATGCAGGGAGCCTGATGTGGGACTCAATCCTGGGTCTCCAGGATCACGCCCTGGGCTGAAGGCAGCGCTAAACCGCTGAACCACCCGGGCTGCCCCCTCCCTTTTTTATTAAAGATTATTTATTTATTCATAGAGACAGAGAGAGAATGAGAGGCAGACACAGGCAGAGGGAGAACCAGGCTCCATGCAGAGAGCCTGACACTGTACTTGATCCAGGGTGTCCAGGATCACGCCCTGAGCTGCAGGCAGCGCTAAACCGCTGCGCCACGGGCGCTGCCCTTTTTTAATATACTGGTAGGATGTCTGGGTGGCTCAGTGGTTGAGTGTCTGCCTTCAGCTCAGGCTGTGATCCTGGGCTCCTTGCAGGGAGTCTGCTTCTCCTTCTGCCTGTGTCTCTGCCTTTCTCTATGTCTCTCATGAAGAACTAAATAAAATCTTAAAATATATGTGTGTGTGTGTGTGTGTGTGTGTGTATTTTACTGGTAATGAAAGCACCAAGGAACAATGGTTCTTCCAAGCAGAGTTGCAGGAACTGGTCACCTTCCACACACACCCCTACCAGTCCCCATCCCTGGGTTACAGGAGTTTCTCATACAGGCCGCCCTCAAGTTGCTGTCCGAGGTCCGTTCTCTACCAACATCCCCCACTAGGACCACCTGATGGCCCTGTGAAGTGAAGCCCCTGTTCCTACAGCCCTCACACCAGCCACAGGTCAGAGCTCTGCCACAGCCTCCTATAGGCAGTGGGGACTACATCACTGGCCAGATCAAATGGTCTTCTCAAGTGAAGGGTAAACACCCCCTACACACCAAGACCTCTGTGTACGTGCAGCCTGGTTCTTAAGATGGGGGCCTTGCCCCACCTGAATCCAAATCACTTGGGGTTGCTGGGGATGAGGAAAAGGGCTTCTCCAAAAAGGCAGACCTTTGGGCCATGGCCCTGAACCTGAGAAGTGCCTGGATAAGGCTGAAATCACCTTATGAGTCTTTTCTGGGTTCTAGGTATGGTAGCAGCTAACTCAGCTGGTCAGCACAGCATTAACAGACTGTTTTAGCTTGGCCAGAAATAGCCTAGAAAAAAAAAGAATGTGAATCCTCAGATCCTCCCAAAGATAGGGAAGATAGGAAAATGACTAGATTACAAATTCTTAAGTTTTTTGTTCCCTGAGATAAGCAGCATGATGGCATCATTTAAAAGGCAGCCTTCCACCTGCTTCCTTCAGCCCCCTTCCCTGCTGGGATGGCAAATCCCACAGACCAGGCCTCTTCCTCACCTTCCTCCCTTCCAAAATAGGGAAAGAACCTCCACAACTTATCACTGCAAAGAATCGAGGCTCCTTACAACTCAGCACCCACCTGCAGCAGGACCCCACCCAGGTTCTCCCCAGCTTCTGACCCCCACCAGCCCTATTCTATCCTTGGTTACCAAGGAGAAGAGGTCTGTCCCGACTACTGTGGAATGTTATCTTGTCAATGACCCACACATCCTAAGTGTCTGCCCCCTCATGGACAAAGTGTGCACCACATGCTGCTTCTAACACTAGATAAGCTTAGAGTGAAGTCAGGTGAAGGACCATGGCAGCAAGAGGAAGGAAATGAAAGCAGGCTGCCAAAGTCAGCTTCCAGGCTCTCCTGAGGTTAACGTGATGACCTGGGGACAGACCAGTCTTTACCTCACTGGAGTCCTGCTCACCTTCCAATAAATCAAATGTCCTCAAAAAAAAAAAAAAAAAAAAAAAAAAAGGCTGAGGTCTAAATACCCCCAGAACATTCTGTATCATTCATATCAATTTGTCTTTTTAAAGTATTTGATATGCTCAAACTCTCCCACTTTCCTCCGTGTTGCTCATGCACACGGGTTTCTGAACACCTCGGCCAGGCGCCACCAGGGAAGATAAGATCCATATATTTCAACACTTGACTCTTCCCGAAGAGGTAGGAGAACACTACTCAGAAAAAAAAAGCACTTTCACCAGTGAAAAGTCACAGGGAAAGGTGGGTGTCACCGAGGCTTTTGAAAAAACACTAAACCTTTCGCAGAGAGATGGTGTTGGTAGCCAAAACCCGCTCAGAACTAGACTGTACCAGCTCCCTATTCCACAGCCTTTAGGACGGTGAATCTGCCTCAAACTCCCCATCACCCACCTACTCTGTTCCTGCGCCATGAATATTTCCCAGCAGGTAGGTAGGTCACGAGTCAAGAAACAAAAAGGAAAAGTGGTCCAAATGTGGTCTGGACCCAGCAGGTGTAATGGGTGAAAGTAATTCAGTTTCCACTACATAGCCTCCATCAGAAAAGGTCATTTGTTTGCAAAGTTATTCTCTCAGCTCTGGATCAGAATAAATTCTACATGGACAGTTCAGTTACAAACAACTCCAGAACCTCACTGAGGCAAAGACCCCATGAAGGTAAAGAAAATGGGAATAAAGGACACATTTTCTTCCCGAGCTTAACAAAGACCAAGGTCATTGTTGGTACAGCAATTAGAAGGAAAAACATTGCTAAATAGCTTAACATGCTAATCCTTAAAAAGAAAAAAAAAAAAAAAAAGCGCCTTCCACAATAAGAGTAGCCATGTGTTAGCCACTTTAATATAAAATGTGATCAAAACTCAATTACAAGAGTTCAAAAAGGCATAGAAAAACCAGTTTCCATTTTATTACAAGTTTTAAAACCTGGGAGTAGTTTGAAAAAAAAAAAAACTTATATGCTAATTTCTGCCCAGGGTTAATATTCTTACAACCAAACTAGGAATCACTGCAGGTGAACATGGATGCAACAAACAAGTACAATTTGCAAACCCAGGTCATAAACTTACTAACAAAGTTAATGATCATGTTAAGGGACAAAGCCAGAAACCAGCTGATGCCTCAGTTTCATAGGAAAGAAACCTCTTCTTGCCCTAGGGCAGAGAGACACGCAAACAATTCTGCTTCAAGAAATTTGCATAGAAATAGAAAATGCTGGAGCCTTTACCACAAATGAAATAGCAAAGATTCAACACTTTAAATTCAATCCAAGGAGCACCAATTGTTAAATTGGAGCAAAGCTAGGACTCCAACATTTAATTTCCAGTGATGCAGCTAGCAGAGCCCAGGAATTTCAGGTGTGGAAATTAGCTGTGGGCAAACTTTAAAAACATGATTTTATACACTGTAATTTTAAGACAATGCAGACATTTCTGCAGAATTGTTTAGATTTTAGAAGGGCACATAAGGCATCAGGGTCTCTTTTCAGAGCCGTTCTCAAATCCTCTGCATTTTTGGTTAGCGACAACCACATCTTTACAAGTCAGTAACCTTTCACAGATTTCCAGCCTCTGCACTAGAGGCAACAAAATCCCACTTTCTGTCTGGCCCTGCTTCATGTCAGTTTGTAGCAGGACTTGACATTAAATCTAGCCATGGCCTAAATGACACAGAAGTAACCATTCCCTGGGCATGTTGGTTCTCCCCCTCCACAGACGAACAGATCCCCGACGGCTTCTCATTGGTGCCCACCCCTGTGAAAAGGCTCCAATCCCAGGGAGATGCATGGAGGTCCATCTCCGGAAGCTCTACCTCCCGGAAGCTCTACTACTGCTCATCTCCAGCTCCCCCTGCTGGGGGCCAAAGTACCAGTTTGTTGCAAATAGTTGTAGAAACCATGATTATTTACAAATTCAGTTTTGTGCACGTTTACTTAATTTAAAACCTGGGACCTTCCATAACCGCTCTCCACACTCTTTTCTGGAGGGTAGGAGAATGTGCTGCAGTGCAAAAGGACATTTTATTTTCTACAGGAAGAAAAAAGATTAACATATACACAGTAATTGTGTGTGCACTGAGTAATTTATATATAAAAAAAAAATTGGTAGTAAATGCCCCAGAACCCTGCCGTTTTTATCGACACTGCCTTTTTCCTGCAAGAGAACCTCAAAGGAGTCACTGGTTTTGCTCTGGGAACTACAAGTCCCGATGTTTGTATACCTCAATCTTTGAGAAAAGCACTAGATAAAAACTGTCACACTATTTGAAGTAAAATAGTGACCAACTGAAGCACAGACATTTCCACACCCTTAACTGCCTGCTCCAGGGCAAATCACTGGCAGTTCCCTTAAAGGAGCTTCCTTCTATCTTGGTATACAAATAACTATAATTTTCAAGCAGGAAAAAAAGTCTAATTACAAATAAGTGGGTGGTAGCCCAAGTGAAGCCCTTTTACTATATGATCTCCAATTTTCTGTTCGATCCACACTGCAGAGATACAAGGAAAACCACAATTTTGGGTTTCCAAGTTTTATTCAAGAACTCATACAAAATATTTGAGATAAATGAGTTTTAATCCTCATCTTCCTCCTCTTCCTCGTCCTGGTTAATCTGGAAGTAACGCAACTCGTAACTCTCTTTGCTGTTAGCAACTACGCGCAACCAGTCACGGAGGTTATTCTTCTTCAAATATTTTTTGGTGAGATATTTCAAATACCTGCAGAGAAAGAACACTTGAGAACTCCACCACAGGGCTTCCTGGCATTCTCAAATACTATACCTTTTATGAGACCCATGCATTCAAATCATGACAATTCTGGGTGTTTTCCCACCATTCAAAAACAGCAAAGATAGGGCCAAAGGTATTAGCCACGTGTCATCTAAACTGGCAATAAAAATGAGAACAGAGCAGATGTTACAGTTGTCCATTAAACACAGTAAAACAGAGCACCTGGGTGGCTGTCAGTTGGGCGTCTGCCTTCAGATCAGGTCATGTACCCAGGGTTCTGGGATTAAGGCCTATATTGGGCTCCCTGCTCAGTGGGAGGTCTGCTTCTCCCTCCCCCTGCTCATGCTCTAATAAATAAATAAAATCTTAAAAAAAAAAAAAAACCCACAGCAAAACGTCTCTGAAGTGGTTTTTAGTGACTACAGGACAAAAGTATGGTGGTAGTAACTTAACAATTAAGCACATGATCTTAATATCTTTCTATTGAGAAATCACTGGGTTTCTGAGCTCCAAAGTACTTCCCATACATCACACCTCATGGATTCCAGCCTCCTTTTGAGGTTGTTCAGATGATCGGGATTATTTCTTAGGGCTGCCATATACACTCACTCCTGCTATGTGGCACCCACCACCCAACTCATGGGAGAAAGGTTGCTACCCTGTCACTGCCCTTGCTGCAGCTCTGCAAGTGAGCACACAGTCTCCATCGGGCTGCCGTGGTCTGCAAGACAGATAAGCAGTCACCACAGCAAACTGCTTAGAAAACTATTTATAGGGCAGCCCCAGTGGCGCAGCGGTTTAGCACCGCCTGCAGCCAGGTTGTGATCCTGGAGACTGGGGATCGAGTCCCATATCAGGCTTCTTGCATGGAGCCTGCCCCTCTCTCTGCCTGTGTCTCTGCCTTTCTCTCTCTCTCTCTCTGTGTGTGTCTCTCATGAATAAATAAATAAAATCTTTAAAAAACAAAAAAAACTATTTATATAAAGGCAGCAACTGGCTTCTGTGCTCAACAACCCACCTACACAAAGACTACAATCTTGTTTCTTCTCTCACTTGTTTACTTATGAGGCCCTGGGGCATCTTCTCAAACCCATAAAGAGAAGAGGGAATAGAACACCAAGCCAACTCACTGCTGGGAAAAATCAACCTTTCCAAACCTCAGTTTCTCCCTCTATGAAATGAGACTCCTGATACTTACCATCTCTTCTGAAGGTTACAGGGACTAAAGGAGATGCACAGGCAAACTGGCCTATTAACAAGGACCTAAAAGTATTAACGAATCAATAGACTCCCCATCTCCAAAAAATGAGTATTGTTCAACAGTGTTACTTACGTCAACAGAGCAATCTTCACAAAGATGTGAAGATCTCAGTTCAATTCTATCCACTTTTCCCTACATAAAAATAAATAGATTGGGTCGTTCCATCTAAAAAGTATTCTTTTGGGGTGCCTAGGTGGCTCAGTCGGTTGGGCATCTACTTTAGCTCGGGTCATGACCCCAGGGGCCTGGGATCGAGCCCCACATTAGGCTTCCTGCTCAGAGAAGAGTTTGCTTCTCCCGTCCTCTCTCCCTGCTTGTGCTCACCCTTTCTCTCTCAAATAAATAATTTTTAAAAATAAAAAGTATTCTTTTCTGGGGCCCCTGGGTGGCTCAGTGGTTGAACGTCTGCCTTTGGCTCAGGTTGTGATCCTGGGATCTTGGGATCGAGTCCCACATCAGACTCCCCATAGGAAGCCTGATTCTCCCTCTGCCTTTCTCTGTGTATCTCATGAATAAATAAAATCTTTTAAAAAATAAAAATAAAAAATAAAAGTATTCTTTTTTAGCATTTATTATTTCTACCATATTATATTCAGGTAAGTGGTTAATTCAAAAGTTCAGGTGGTTTAAAAATTTTCGTAATAGAATGTTGGGAAAGGAGATAAAAAGCTACAGAAGTTCAGAGACAAGAAAAAGTCCTGGAGTCGGACCACCTAGAATGCTACAAGACAGGAAAGCTACTGTTCTCAAGAGAGAGGAAAGTGATGAAGATGAAGGCTCTAGACCTCCTGCACTGGGGACAAACAGGCGATCTGTGAACAGAGGTAGAGGGTGTTAGGAGCCATTCTCAGGCCAGTCTGGTTAAGTGTGGAAACAGGTCACAGAGGATCACAGCATCTCTCCCACGAGCTCTGTGAAAGCCCAGGGAGCTACAAGCTTTGTGCACCAGAGAGACCCCACAGTTGCACCAGTCTCTCTTGGTATCAGATCTCCTTCTGCACGAATAAAAGAACTCAAGCCAGGAAGAATAGAAAGTCTCTTTTTGACTGGTAATAACTAAAACTAAAAGCAAAGGCTGAACTATACTGAACCTGACCTAACACACCTTCAAATTTCCCACTACCTGACTGAGTCTGATTGAATGTTCCTAAGGGTATGCTGGCTCTGGGCTAGCAGCCAGGTCTAAACAGGTCCAATCCCTTACAACCACTGTGTAATACTGCAGAGTAAGTGAACTGGGATCTCTGAATTAAAAAATGGGCCCACAGGAATGAAAAGGATGGCTTCAGTCTAAACTGATAGATCTGAATCCTCATCTAACAATACTAGCACTTACAGGGAAAAAAAGAATTAAAAATGAAGGCATACTTATTGAGGTGAATTCTGAATAATGTAGAGAATCATCCTATCACTAGACTATACACCTAAAACTAATACAACACTATATGTCAACCATACTTCAATAAAATAAAAATGAAAGCTCCTCACTGTGACCTAGAGGCAAAAGAAGCAATATTCTCCCTCTTAATACCATTTAAGCAAGTCTGAGCATCTCTACTGCTTAAAATACCTTAGCCTATGAAAAACCAAATTTTTAAAACTATCAAAAATTAAATGCTTTTAACCCCCTAAATAACGTTCATTCATTCACTGCCTCCTTGCACTAAGCCCTGGTTCTAGGAATTAAAAGCTGCAGGAGGAGGGATCCCTGGGTGGCGCAGCGGTTTAGCGCCTGTCTTTGGCCCAGGGCGTGATCCTGGAGACCCGGGATCAAATCCCACATCGGGCTCCCGGTGCATGGAGCCTGCTTCTCCCTCTGCCTGTGTCTCTGCCTCTCTCTCTCTCTGTGTGACTATCATAAATAAATAAAAATTAAAAAAAAAAAAAAAAAAAAGCTGCAGGAGGAAAACACAACGGACTCTGGGGTAGTAATATTCCCATGGAGTGGAGGCAGGACTCAGTGCTAGGGTGCTGGCAGGTCACTCTCATCTGTCCCATACCTTTTGGAAAAAGGCACCTCAGAAGTTACAGTAATTTTGCTCTTGCTTCTTTCGATGGTTACAACCCCTCCACCGAGATTCCCAGCTTTTCCATTCACTTTGATTCTCTCTTGAAGAAACTGCTCCTGTGGAAATTGTCAAATTGATCAATTAGTGAAGTGACAGCTTCACCCACTCCTTAGCAGAATGTTTTTATACTCCTAACACTGAGCAAAGTTTTTTAAATGCTCAGTCTTTTAAAAACTATATAGCAAATCTTTAGCTATTAATACCAGGTCTGAAATCTAAGAACAATTAGAACATGAAAACATCCCAGCATTTCCACACCAGGTCAAATGTGCCTCCATACAAAAGGCTTGCCTGAGAAGTCAAAAGTAAAGAGAAGACAGGAAATGGAGGGCCAAGCTGTTACAAAGTACCTACAATTCCTGAACCTAAGAATTTAGTATAAAGCACTGTTGTCAGTACCATCAGAGGAAGAAGTCTTCAACCTAATACAAGAAGCAAAACAAAAAAAAAACAAAACAAAAAAAAAGGAAGCAAAACATACAGAGACCAACAGCTCTTCATCAGCTCAGGGGCCAGGAAGGCAGAAGCCCAGAGACTCTAGTCCCCCATGGAAGCCTGGACAGGTCATCCATCTCTGAGGAAATCAGGGGATCTCTGTCAATAGGGCTCTGGGGGCACCTGGCTGGCTCAGTTGGTGGAGCCTGCAACTTTTGGTTTTAGGGTCATGGGTTCCCAACATTGGACACAGAGCTTACTTCTTTAAAAAAATGAATAATAAGGGGCGCATGGGTGGCTCAGAGGTTGAGCATCTTCCTCTGGCTCAGGGCGCGACCCCGGGGTCCTGGGATCGAGTCCCACGTCAGGCTCCTGGCATGAAGCCTACTTCTCCCTCTGACTGTGTCTCTGCCTGTCTCTCCCTGGGTCTCTCATGAATAAATAAAATCTTCAAATTAGTAAGATAAAAATAAAAGGACCGGTTCTCTTGATGTTGCAATGATATGAAGTCCCTTTCAGCTCTAAACCCCTACAATCCTCTATTTAAAAACCCCCATTACCCGGAGCATGTGGGTGGCTCAGTTAAGCATCAGACTCTGCAACTCAGGTCATGCATGATCTCAGGGTCATGAGATTGAGCCCCCAGTTGGGTTTCACACTCAGCAGGGAATTGGCTTGAGGATTCTCTCTCTCTCTCTCACACACTCACTCAGCAGGGAATTTTGGCTTGAGGATTCTCTCTTACACACACACACACACACACACACACACACATGCTCTCTCAAGGGAAAAAAAAAAATAGGGGCACCTGGGTGGCACAGTTGGTTGAGCATCCAACTCTTGGTTTCCACTGAGGTTGTGATCTCAGGGTCCTTAGACCGAGCCTCACTTGGAACTCTCCCTCTTCTGCTACCCCTCCCTCAGCATGCTGGCACTAGGCCAAGTACACACAGGCTTTCTCTCATTCTCCTCTCTAAAATAAATCAATCTTGGTGGCTCAGCTGGTCAAATGTCTCACTTGGCTCAGGTCGTGATCTCAGGGTCCTTGGATGGAGCCCCACATGGGGCTCCTGGGGCTCCAGGCTCAGTGTAGTCTGCTCCTCCATCTCCTTCTGCCCCTCCCCCACTTGTGCTCTCTTACTCCCTCTCAAATAAATACAATTTTTAAAAAAGATTTTATTTATTTATTCATGAGAGACACATAGACAGAAACAAAGACATAGGCAGAGGGAGAAGCAGGCTCCATGCAGGGAGCCTGATGCGGGACTCAATCCAGGCATTCTGGGATCACACCCTGAGCCCAAAACAGACGCTCAATCGCTGAGCCAGCCAGTGTCCCTAAATACATTTGTTTTTAAGTAAATAAATCTGAGTGGCTGAGTTGTTTGAGTGGTTGCCTTTGGCTCCTGTCATGATCTCGGGGGTCCTGGGATCAAGCCCCACATCAAGCTCTCTGCTCAGCAGAGAACCTGCTTCTCCCTCTGCCCCTCCCCCTACTTGTACAAGTCACTCTCTCTCAAATAAATAAAACCTTTAAAAATAATAATAAATAAATCTTTTATTTTGTGGTTGTTAAAGATTATATTTATTTACTTATTTGTGAGAGACACAGAGAGGCTGACACACAGGCAAAGGGAGAAGCAGGTTCCCTGCTGAGTAGGGAGCCCAACGAGGGACTGGACGCGATGCAGGACTAATCCCGGAACTCTGGGATCATGCCTTGAGCCAAAGGCAGATGCGCAACTGCTGAGCCACTCTGGTGTCCCAAAAAATTTTTAGTTAAAAAACAAAAAAACAAAAACCAAAAACAAAAACAAAACAAAACAAAACAAAAAAAACAGGGATGCCTGGGTGGCTCCCGGGTTGAGCGCTTGCCTTTGGCCCAAGGCGTGGTCCAGAAGTCGCAGGATCAGTCCCATATCAGGCTCTCTGCATGGAGCCTGCTGCTTCTCTTTCTCTGCCTATGTCTCTGCCTCTCTGTGTCTCTCATGAATAAATAAAATCTTAAAAAAAAACAAAAAAACAAAAACTCCAATACACCAGTAAGTTAACTGAAGACAGAGTAGAGTGACTAGGTCAGAAATCTTGACTTTGGGGCAGCCCGGGTGGCTCAGCGGTTTAGCACAGCCTTTGGCTCAGAGCCTGATCCTGGAGACCAGGGATCGAGTCCCATGTCGGGCTCCCTGCATGGAGCCTGCCTCTCTCTCTCTCTCTCTCTCATTCTGTGTCTCTCGTGAATAAATAAAATCTTAAAAAAAAAAAAAAAAATCTTGACTTTGACATCTCAGACTCATAAATGACTCAAGTTTTTTTATCCTAAGGAGGATTCCAGAAGGAAAGACAATCACATATACAAGAGAGTGTAGAGAAGGGAGAGGGAAAGGACACCAGGGCAGGGCTGTCACAGACATGAAATGGAAGAAGCCGGGCAGCCAGGTTGGCTCAGCGGTTTAGCGCCGCCTTCAGCCCAGGGTGTGATCCTTGAGACCTGGGATTGAGTCCCACATCAGGCTCCCTGCATGGAGCCTGCTTCTCCCTCTGCCTGTGTCTCTTGCTTCTCTCTCTCTCTCTCTGTGTGTCTCTCATGAATAAATAAAATCTTAAAAAAAAAAAAAAAAAAAAAGAAATGGAAGAATCCAGAGGAGAGGAGGAAAAGAGGCCACTGAAAAAGTGACACACAAGAGGTTACTGGAGTTCCATTCAATGTAATTAATGGCCATAGGCTGAGTCTAGGTTTTTTCACCTGAAAATTATTCTCATTGCAATGATATTATTTTGCCAAGAAGGAGCAAATGTGAGGTTAGGAGGATCTGCACAAGTCTGAATCCCCCATGCATGGCTACTGAACAAGAATAGTAAACTGCCAAAACCACGCTGCAAAGTCAAAATGTGGCCATGAGGTTAATTTTTCTAGATATAAGTGAAACAGAATATTAGGGAATTATGCCAAATATAGGGGCAAAATATCAGTACAGAGCAGGGTATGGAAAAAAGTTCCAATTACAAGTCAGCAAGCAGATATTTAACATAAACACTGCAGCTCTGATGCCCAATAAATTGGGAAGCTTGAAGATATGCTGCCATCTGTCCAGTACTCCACAGCCCAGCAGTCAGGCCCCTGTGGAAGCAACCCCTTGTACCAGGAGGACCAGGGCCCAATGCTCATGCTTAAAACACACATGTGAGGTGGGCACTGGCTCCAGTCGAGTTTGTGATTTCTCAGGACCTTTTAAGTAAAAAAAATTTTGGAAACAAAAGGAAAAGAGAGAGAAGACACTGAGATATGAAGGTCTCTGGCACTGATGTTTATTCCCCACCACCAATACATAGAAGAGAAAGTAAGATTCAGAGAAAAATAACCAGACCCCAGTTTCCAAGGTTGCACGCTGAGCCAGAACTGCAGGGTTACCCTATAAGCCTGAGAACAGAAATGCGCTCCCACAGGTTTTCTCAGCAACATCCCAGAAGGTTCATTACTGTCGTGAGTGGCATCAAGAGAGTAACTTACAAAATTGGCAGCATCCATGATTCCATCTTCTACCGGGTGGGTGCAATCAAGGGTAAACTTCAGAACTTGCTTCTTTTTTTTACCCCCCTTCGCCACAAGCTTTTTCTAGGTACACAAATGATAACCAGATGAAGGCACCACCAGTCCCCCCCTCCCCCCAACCACCAAAAAGTTAACAAAACCAAAAATGCCTGAGATGCAAAAGCCCATACAAATGCAAAGCCGGTGGAGTAGTGCTCCCTCACAGGGTAGCCAAGAGACTTGCCGGGACACTCTGTGCTCTGCCCAAGAGCGTCCAGGGGTAATACCCAGGATACTTCCTACAAGCTGAGAGGCCAGGAGTCATGCCCTTTTGAAAGGGCCATCATTCTAGCACTCTTTACACTTTCCAGCCTCCCCAATCTCTACGGGCATGAAGGTCTTACGAACCACAATAAAAGGAACATTTCCTTTTATTTACCATAAAACTTTCAAAATGAGGTTTCAAGAAATATCACTCTTGAATCCAGAATCAGGGCAAGCATACAAATGCCCTGCACACCTGAAACAGTACGCTGTTCTCCCTTAATCCTATCTCACCTACCTTTCCTCAAAAACCGCAATGGGAACTGCCCATCCCAGGGACACCTCCACCCCAGCTGGGACCAGATAAGGCTAAAACTTAGGTTCTGACACAACTGTCAATGTCTGGGTTTTGATTTAAACCATCGGTCTGAGGACATCCTACAGGATCCAGTGCCTTGAACTCTCACAAAGTCTGGATTCGTCTTCTCCCTGTAAAACTGCACCACCACTTAAAATAAAATAAAAAAGCCTCTGTACCACCTTCCCTATTCACTTCTACTTCCACTCTAAAAAGCCTTAAAAAAAGAAAAAAAAAAGTATTTTCCCCAAAAAACACATCTGGTCTCCCTCCCTGTTGAAGAGAACTTCATCTCAAACTTGACCGGGTCAACCTTTCAAACATTCAGCTACTGCAAACATCAGGGGCCGGTCTTCAAGACGTCTCTTCCCAGGAACAATCCAAAGAGTTGCTTTGAGGCCTCGCCCCGGACATACACCACCAGCTAGTAAAACACCTGCCCGCGAGGGGCTCCTTACCTCGCACCGAGGTTTTAAACCAAAGACACACAAATGCACAGAGGCGTTCAAAGCGTGCTTGGCCACAAGGAGTCAGGTGAACCAAAAATGTTAGCCAGGCTGTCCCAACAAAAAGCCGGGAAACGAGCTGCAGGCGGAATGACATGAGGGCGCCCCACGGCCGAGCCCCCCCGCCCCCCGCCCCGGCCGGGGCTCCACGGAGCTGGGCCTCGCCCCGGACCACAGGGGCCGGTGCAGGTGCGCCCCAAGGAACTAGCTTCCTCCACGGACGCTACGAGGGTCCTCCAACCAAGCCTCTCCCTGAAACAAGCCGGCCAAGCCACCTTCGCACCGGCCTCGGGCTCCCCGGATGCGCGGCCCCCGAGACTGCCAGGTCCCCTCCCGCCTCCCCGCCCTCCGCCCGCGTAACCGGGCCCGGACGCTGACTGCCTCACGCCGGCCACGCTCCCGGAGGCCCTGGCCGGCCGAGGCCGCAGCCCGGGCGCTCCAGCTCCCCGCCAGCCGCAGACAGAGGCCCGAGACCGCGCCACGGACGCAGAGAGCTGCGGGTCTCCTCTCGCGCCCCAGGCCGCGGCCTCCTCGCCCACAACGTGCTGGGCCCGCGGGCGGCCCCGGCCCGCTCCTGCCGGCCTGCCAGCCCAGCCCCGGCCGGGCTCTGCAGAGCGCCGTCCCGTGCGGGCCGAGCAGGAGCCGGGCCGGCGAGGCCCACGTGCCTGCCCCAGAGCCGAGGCCTCGCGCGGAGCCATACTAACCACGGGTGCCATGGCGGCAGCGGAGGCAGAAAGGGAGGTGGGCGCACTACGCAGACGCAAAGAGCCCGCAGCGCGCAGGGCACGCACGGCTCCGGCCGTACCAATCGCTCGGCCACGCCCCTCGGCCGCTGCCGGGTCGCCCTGCTCTGTACGATCGGGGAGCGATTGCTTTTCCCTGAGTGCGAAGCCCGTCTCGTGGTCAGCCGGGGGGGGGCGGGGCGGGGAGCGGAAGGGAGGAAGGAGGCTGGGTGGCCTGTCCCACTGCTATCGGAGGGGGGGCGCTAGACTGCCTAGACGAGCCCAAAGAGAAAGGAAGGGGTTCGCTCTACTTTGGAAAGTTTTGGAAAAAGAAAAGAAATAGGGAAATTCGCCAGCTGGTGGGATGGGAGTGGAACCCACCAACCTGGCGGAGGTGAGGCCTTTCTGGTCCTGGGATGCTAATGCCCGAGAGCACTTGGGCTTCTTCCTACCTGAAGTGGAGCCCAGCCTTGAAGCTGGTGCCCAGGGCCCTATCTCCCAGGGCTAGCCTTCTTTGCTGCAGTCAGGGGCACTCTCCCGTTTGACCCCATGGCCATCTCGAATGCAAGCCGCCCACCCTCCGATCGCCACCACCCCCCCACCCCCCCCCCCCACCCCAGCTTTCCACCTCGTTCCTTCCAGGTTCCCAGCTCCAAACCTCTTGTGCCAGAGCTTCTCAAACTGGCAGGTCGACAGGAATCCCCTGGGGATCTGTCCAAAATGCAAATTCCAAGTCAGTGGGTCTCAGGGGCTTGAGATTCTGCATTTCTCACAAGCTCCCAGTAGACGTGCTGCTGCAGGTGGCATCGTGTGTACCGCAGGTTGAGTAGCTAGGGTCTTCGTCCCCAGGCCTAGCATCCATTGCTGGGACTGCCTTCCTCCCACTCTCACCCCCTCTTGTCCTTTCCAGTTACATCCTGGGGTCCTTTGCTGTAATCACGCAGTTGCATGTGCGTCCAGCACTCCCCTCACCTGGCTGCACTGTCATCTGGCAGGAATCCAATCCCAGAAACACACAGCTCTGACTGGTCTAGGCTTAAACTCCAGCATATGGTGCCAGTTGACCAAGTACCAAACCCATCCTGGCATTCTTGACTGCAAACCCCATTCGTGCTTTGCCAGCTGCTGCTGGGTAAGTTCTTTCAATGGGGAGCTGGAGGGGAGACTGCAGGGGTGGAAAGACCTCATCCTGTTTGCTTCCCGTGTGTTCCTCTTCTGTCAATGTCACCCACTTTTGCTTCTTCATCCTGGTAGTGGAAGTTGGATGGGGGGGGGAAAAGGAAGTTGGATGGAACATTCCAGAAATAGTAGTTGAATCTACTTTACAATTAATCCAAAACCTGTTGAACCAGCCTCATTTTCTTCTACCCAGAGACCCCAGCCCAACCCAGCAGCACACCTCCCATCCTAAGATACCAGCTCCCTGGGGCCCCTTCTTTAAGCATCTACATTTTACTAAAACCACCTTAGAAGCGGTAGCTACTTCCTACAGTTGCTACTGCTCCTATTTTACCCCTTCCAATACGTAGTTTGCCAGTCTTTATGCCTAGTTAACAATCCTTTACATTAAATTCTATTAAAAAATTGTGTGCTTTCTCCTCGCTGATACGACCCCTAACCCCAGCAAGCCCTTGGGGCTGCCTGACAATCCTAACCATCCTCTCCTAAGTGAGTATTTCCCACCTCTGGTCAAATTACCAGCCCATCTTTCCCCAGCCTCCCTCTCAGCTGATGACTTACATTGCTTTTTCTTTGGAAACATAGAAGCAATTCAAAGAGAATATTCAGACACTTCCACCTCCACATCTAACCACCCAGAAATATCAAAGCACCCCCCCATCCCACCCCACCCCTTGTTCCCATCTGAGACCAGCCTGACACTTGGGGATTTACCATTTTTTAATAACTTCTATCTTAAAAAAAAAAAAAAAAAAAGCAATCTCTTGACCCCCTAATATTCCCATCAGTTACCAGCCCTTCTCTTTCCTCCCTGCAATGGACTGAATGCATCCTCCTAAAATTCAGAGTGGAAGCCCCAGTGCCCAAAGTGATGGTATGAGGAGGCAGGGCCTTTGGTGATTGATTAGGTTTAGATTAGGGTGGGTCTCCATGATGGGATTGGCACCCTCATACTGGAAAAATGGACCTGAGGAGAGCCTGGCTCAGTCCATGGAGAGGGGGACTCCTGACCCCCACCCAGGTCTTGAATTCAAGCCTCACATTGGGTATAGAGATTACTTAATTAATTAAATCCATAAATAAAGTAGACCTGAGATCTGACTCTCTCCACTGTGTGAGGACACAGTGAGAACATGGCTGACCTACAAACCACGAAGAGGGCGGTGGTCTCTCCCCAGGAGCCAAATCTGACTATACCTCGATCTTGGACTTCCAGCCCTAGAATGGTGAGAAATTTCTGCTGTTAAAGCCACCCAGTCTGGCATTTTGTGACAGCAGCCTGAATGAACTAAGATAGTCTCTTTACACCAATTTTCTTGGGAGAGTTGCCTCTGTGCACTGTCCTCCCTTTGTCTGTTGAAACTACACTGGTCAGGCCTTTGCCCCCAGCACTGGGAACAACTCTCATCAAGGTCTCTTGTGATGTCCACCAGTCTTAGACTGGGGTCAGGTTTCCATCCTCCTCTTCCTGCTTCCTTAGCGGCATCAGATACTGTAGATCACTCCCTCTTCCTTGCTGACCTTTCTTCCCTGGGACCCCAGGACCTGGGGCTCTCCTGGTTCTCCTCCCACCGCACTGGCCACTCCTTCTCCATCCCCTTGCTGCTCCTTCCTCTTCCCTGGACTTGACGGGCTGAAGGGCACAGAGTTCCCCTCATCTTTATATGCACTTGATCTTTGGTATGACCCAAGATCATGCCTTTAAATACAATTTGCCATGCCTGTGTGTGCAGCCTCTACCCCTCCCTGGACTCCTGAGACATACGACCAGTGGCCTCCTAGATATCTCTAGTCTAGAAGTAGGCCACCCTCACCCCCATGACCTCACTCCACCCCTTACTCTTCTTCCCACACTGAAACCCATGCCCCTCACCCTACCCCCTCCACCCTCAGCCCCACACCAATCCTGAGTCCCTGAGTCTCCACACAGGTGGGTCTACTTTGCTTTGTTCAACATTTATCCCAGGTTCTGGGACCTTGCATCTGTTGCTCCCTCTGCTATGAATTCTTCCTGGCTTTTCCTGTGTCTGATTTCTTCTCATCCTGCCAGGTCTCAGGCTCCATGCCACTCCCTGCCCATGATTACCTAGTGTGCCCTCAGCTCCACCTCTCCTGGCTGCCCTCCTTCACATCATCCTGATTATTTTCTTTGGAGCATTTAGCACAGTCTGTCATTATTGTATTTGTCTATTTGTACACTTGGTTAACCTTGGCCACTGTGTTGCCTCCCATGTGCATGGCCTATAGCTCTGCTGGTAACAGATGAAGACAAGAATGGATGGGTGAAATAAGCCGATGTATCAGGAACGAACATCCATCTCCTACTGCTCCTCCAGAGAGAAACTACCTCATAATTCATTTATAAAGCCCCTTCCCGTTTTGTATACCAGCTCTCCCACTTACTTGGGTAATATTTTCTACTTTCTAAGGCTGTTGTCAGGATTAGATGAGTTAATACAAGTAAAAGAACTTTGAGGGGATCCCTGGGTGGCGCAGCGGTTTAGCACCTGCCTTTGGCCCAGGGCGCGATCCTGGAGACCCGGGATCGAATCCCACATCGGGCTTCCGGTGCATGAAGCCTACTTCTCCCTCGGCCTGTGTCTCTGCCTCTCTCTCTCTCTCTGTGACTATCATACATAAATAAATAAAAATTAAAAAAAAAGAACTTTGAATAGTATCTTGGCCCAACATTAGCCATTGTTATGAAGTTACTGCTGCTTGGAGCACGAATGCAACCTGGGAACCCTTGAGAGAACAGGTAGTTTACATCTAGAATTCACTTTTCTTTCCCTGTCAAACTCCTACTCCTATTCATCCTTCAAAACCCAGCTTGAATATTATCTCCTAGCTTTTTCATAAGACTTTATTGAGAACCTTCTGTGGGTCAGGCTCTCAGCTTGACTGATTTCAAGAGATGCAGAGACAGAGGCTGCTTTCCCAGAGCTCAGGTTTACACGTGCAGAGAAGGCAGATAATGACATAAGGATGGAAGGCACTCTGGAGAAAATCACTCTGGGATAAACAAGCACTAGCCAGGCCAAGAACAGCAGAGGGAGACCTGCCAGAAAAAGCTCAGAACCTCCTCTCCCTCCCAAGCCCAGCCCCTTTTTAAAAAAAAGATTTTATTTATTTATTCATGAGAGACTGGCAGAGACACAGGCTCCCTGTGGGGAACCTAATGCCTGACTTGATCCCAGGACGCTGGGATCACGACCTGAGCTGAAGGCAGACACTCAACCTCTGAGCCTTCCAGGTGCCCCACGCCCAGCCTTTCTTTTTGGGGAATTCGGATGGTAATGGGGGTTGGGGCTTTAATTATTTAGAAGCCTAGTAGGCGCGTTTCACTTCATTAAACTCAGGCGCAGCACCAAGAGGCCGTCCCTGACTCACCCAAGCTCTGGGGCTCTGAGAGGTCAGTGACTTGGCCTAGGGACCCCAACCAGCCAGGGGCCGGCCTGGGATTCCGCGCCAGCCCCCACGCTCTCTCCAGCACCCGCTGTCTGCAGAGAGGCGGTCGCTGCTCCCTGGCGCCCCGGATTGGCCGAGGACTAAATGGGGACCCGCTGACCCACTCGCGTCCCAGCTCCAGTCCGCAGGGAGAGAGCTGGCCCAGCCAGGGTGCCTCCGCACCCCTGGAGAGCCCGGAGTCTGGGTCGTCGGGTCCCGCCCCGTGCGGCGCTCCTGCGGCTCCGGGATCCCGGCTCCATCATCCCGGGCGGGGGCCAGTCCGAGCCTCGAACCCACGCCCCGTTCTTTCCAGCCCGGCCTTCGGCTCTGCGGCCGGATCCCTAGCTGGGCGCAGCGGCCGGCCTGGGAAGGGTGGGCAGGACACCACGCCCGGGCAATGCTGCGGCCCCGCACGGAAGGGGTGTCGCCTGCAGGTCACCCAGAGGACACCAGGACGGGAATTCCTGGGGTGGGAGTGAGGCGAGGAAGGCGAAGTGGAAATTGGAGAGGCTAGGCGTTGGATAGACCGGGACGCATTGCCGGGTCCTGCGGCCCGACCTCGAGGACCACCGAGGGGGTGCGGAGAGGAGGGGAGCGCGCACAGGACCCCTCCGCTCGCCCCCTGCCCCTTCTCCCTGCTCTGGACGCTCCAGACCCCAGCCCGGGCCTAGCTGCTTCCCGCTCCACGATCGCTGCACGCCCCGTCGGATCCAGGTAGAGAAGAGGGAGCCGCGCGCAGGCGGAGGAGGACTGGGTGGCCGGGCGCTGGCGGGCTCCGCAGCGGGTCCCCGCACCGGGCACGTCCGCCGCCTTCCTGAGCTCTCCCAGAAGATGTCGGGCGCTATCTTCGCGCCCCTGGACGGCCTGGGTGCCCTGGACGCCGCGAGCGGCCACCCGCTGGTGTGCCCGCTGTGCCACGCACAGTTCGAGTGTCCGTGCCTGCTGGACTGCTTCCACGACTTTTGCGCCGGCTGCCTGCGCGGCCGCGCCACCGACGGTCGTCTCGCCTGCCCGCTGTGCCAGTGAGTGCCTCAAAGCCCCAACGGACACCCCACCCTACCCCGGGAGATTGGCTCCGTGGGGCTGGGGAACAGGTGCAGGGCCGGCAAGGCTCTGACTCCCAGCTGCACCTGGCCCGCTCCCCTCAGCACTAGAATGCACGGGATCCCACCCATTATACAGAGCAGGCTCTCGGAGGTCCACAGTGACTGGCCAAAGGCCCTCCATAGAAAGCCAGGAGGCAAGAGGGAGGCTAGAACCCGGATCCTGTCAGGTCGCAATGCTGGTGCAGTACAGGTGCAGTACAGGATAGCAGCACAGCAGTTATAATGCTCCCAGAAATTCACTTCAGGGATCCCTTGAGTCTTAGGTCAACATAAGCAGGTTATGTTGGCTCAAGTTACAAGTGGTGTCCTTATATTTGTGCAATGCAGTGAGGGGCTGCTGGTGGGGGGGTTACCTTTGACATCCCAGGCTGCCAACCCCAAAGCCCCCAGGATTCACCCAGGACTGGGCAGAGGGAAGGACAGAGTCAGAGTGAGTACTAGCTGAGCTATTTATAGCAGATGCCCCACCCTATTTTTAGTTCCAGCCTGGAATGTGGGGGGTGGGAATGGTGATAGGGAGCCATTGGGAAGGGGCATCTGGATCTTGGCTGCAGCTTCTCCACAGACACCAGACGGCGGTGAAGGGCCCCAGCGGGCTCCCTCCGGTGGATCGGCTGCTGCAGTTCCTGGTGGCCAGCTCAGGGGATGGCACGGAGGTGGTGCACTGTGCCAACTGTGACCTGGAGTGCACTAAGCAGGCAGGGATGGCTGGGGGTGGGCTGGAACAAGGGGGCCAGGTTTGACAATCCTGATGCTCCCAGTGTGTGCCCAACATGTCCTTAGACAGTTGTCTGTCAGTGGATTCTCCAAAACCTAAAGCACCCTGCATCCCAAATGTGGGCCCCATTTTACAGGTGGGGTGACTGAGGTCCAGAATAAGTGACTTGAAACACTAGCCAGATAGTGGCAGAGTTTAAAGTCATTCAATTACTGGTCCCCAACCCAGGGTGGTATTGAGGCCTGGCACAGGGAGGGGAGTCCAGTGCTCTGGCTTGAGCCTGTCCTTGAGGGCCTCTGCTACCTGGGTAGCTATCCGCAGCTACCTGCAGCCCAAGGGGAAGGGAGGACAATGTGCTGTTGGGAAGGGGTGTTCCTGCCCACCCCTTGAGTCTATAAAAGACTAAGGAGCAGAGGCCAGGCTTCCAGACTCTGACCTGTGGAAGCCAGATTCGGTATCCCAAGTCTCAGGGGGACAGTGTTGCAGGAGCAAACGCTCGGAGTGTGCTGGGCAAGTGCTGGGATGAGTGAGATCTAACAGGAGAGAAACAACCAGCAGGAGGTTAGGGGCTGAAGGTAGGGAGAATAGGGGAGGAAATGGCCTTGAATGCCAAAGTAAGGAAATGGGGTCTGTGGTCTCATAACCACTGCTGGGGTCAAAGTCACAGCTGCGGTCCAAGACCTGGAACCCCCCCCCCCCCCCCCCCCCCCCCCCCGCCCTCGCCTAGGGAAGGGAAACAATAGACCCTCATTCCCTTTTCTCTCCCAGCCATGTGTGACTCCACGTGGCCGGGGTGGCCACTTTCATCTGGCCACTATTGAGGGTGCCAAGGAGGGCTTGGAAAGCCTTCAAGCAAGAAAGTTTGTTGTAGGTGAACTGTTTAGGTCCCCACCCCTTCCCTGTCTCTTCTCATCTGTAAACGGGGTATATTAGAGCGTGGGGATCGCAGGAGAGGGCCACCTGTAGCCGTGCCTGCCCCAGGCTGAGACTGCTTGGTGCGGGCTCAGGCTCCCCAGCAGCCCGAGGGCAGGCTGAGGCCGCGCTCGGTCCTCCTCCTTAGGATGCGGAGACCACGTACTTCTGCAACACGTGTGGGCAGCCACTGTGCGCGCGCTGCCGCGAGGAGACGCACCAGGCACGCATGTTCGCGCGCCATGACATCGTGGCCCTGGGCCAGCGCAGCCGCGACGTGCTCCAGAAGTGCAGTGAGTGCGGCGTGCCCGTGGGGGCCTGCGGGGGCCTGCGGGGGCCTGACTGTGGCGGGCCTGCCGGAGCCCTCACTGGCGCTCCCGCCGCAGCGCTGCACGCGGAGCCCTACATCATGTTCTCCACCGACAAGAAGTCGCTGCTGTGCATCCGCTGCTTCCGGGACATGCAGGGGTGGGTAGAGGGCGCGGGAGGCAAGGGGGCTCTAGGGCGGCCGTGAGCTGGGCTCACACGCGGGCTCCCCGCAGGGAGAGCCGGGCGCACTGCGTGGACCTCGAGTCAGCATACGTGCAGGGCTGCGAGCGGCTGGAGCAGGCGGTGCTGGTGAGCGCGAGCGCGGGGTACCCAGTGCGCCGGGGGCCCGGGATGTGCGCGCCTGCCTGGCTGAGGTCGCCTTGTTGCCAGGCCGTGAAGGCCCTGCAGACCGCCACGCGGGAGGCCATCGCGCTGCTGCAGGCCATGGTAGAGGAGGTGCGGCGCAGTGCAGCCGAGGAGGAGGCCGCCATCCATGCCCTATTCGGCAGCATGCAGGTGAGGGTAGTGGGGACTGGACCCCACGGGCTGAGCATCCTCATCAGCCATGACCTGGTACCCACAACCCTCCCCCCCCAACCTGGCCTTGTGGGGTTCACTGTGTAGCAGGGTAGCAGGCACAGAACTACTTCCAGGGGTTACTTGGGCACAGTGGCCAGATGAGTTCCACCCCTAGGTGGTGCTAGTGGGGAGGGGTGGGAGGCTTCCCCCAGGAGGTGACATTTCAGGTGAGGGCACCAGGGCTCTCAGGTGGTGGGATGCAGGAAGGGAAAGCTAGGAGGCCAAAGACGGCGGCGGCCAGAGACAGAGACACAGCCAGCCCCTGTGCAGCTAGGACCCAGGAGTGGGTGAGAGTGCTGGGAGGCAGTGGGTGCATGCCCAGTCAGAAGCCCGCTGTCCCTCTCAGGACAAACTGGCAGAGAAGAAAATGCTGTTGCTGCAGGCTGTGCAGAGGTGAGTGGTGATGGGGTTTCCACCCCTGTGCCTTGGCTCTATACGCCTACCTCACTGCCTGGACCTGGGCAGACCCTGCCCCACCCTGGGGAGCGAGACCTCTGGGTGAGGATGGCAGGGTGACTCAGGATGCAGGGAAGTGGTGATGGAGAAGGATGGACAAAGGTGGTGGGGAGATGGAACTTCTGGCTTCTGAGGTCCCCACTATGTGGGGGTGAGCAGCACTCCCCTGGGAGATGAGGCTGCCTGCCCCCCACTCCTCCCACCCCCAGCCAATATGAAGAGAAGGACAAGGCCTTCAAGGACCAGCTCTCCCATCTGGCCACTCTACTGCCCACACTGCAAGTAAGGGGAACCAGGGATACAGGGCTGGGCACCCCAGCTGGGAGGCCTCCCTCCCCTGGCCAGGTACTGAGTGGTGTCCCTCCCACAGGTCCACCTGGTCATCTGCTCTTCCTTCCTCAGTTTGGCCAGTAAGGCTGAGTTCCTGGACCTGGGCTATGTGAGTCCCCCTAGCTCTTGAGGGGTCTCCCCCCTTCCCACCAGAAGCCCACCCTGCACACTCAAGACTGCCACCTCAGGGCTTGGCAGCCTGCCACTTGGCTGGACCAGGGCTCTCTGCACTTACCTTCCCCTCCTCCATGCCATCATCTGCAAACCATTTGGGGGGCAGCTGTGTCCCTTTTAAAAGGACAGCGAAGGGCAGCCCCGGTGGCACAGCGGTTTAGCGCTGCTGCAGCCCGGGGTGTGATCCTGGAGACCTGGGATCGGGTCCCATGTTGGGCTCCCTGCACGGAGCCTGCTTCTCCCTCTGCCTGTGTCTCTGCCTCTCTCTCTCTCTCTCTCTCTCTCAATAAATAAATAAATCATAAAATAAAATAAAATAAAGCGAAGCCTGAAAAGGAGCATGAGCTTCTACTCCCCCAAAGTGTGGAGTGTCTACTGGAGTCCAGCCACCCCCAACTTTCCTCTGGGGTTTGGGGCTGGGGTGGTGTGGGGTTCTGGGATGGTCCCAGGGAAGGGCTGGAGCCCCCAGTGCACAGCAGGTAAAGTGCCAAAGACAGCCTTGCCCGCAGGGCCCTGGGCCTCACTGTTGCCCCCCACCCCCCACTCCTACACTGGCCTGAGCATCCTCCTCCTGCTGCAGGAGCTGATGGAGAGGCTGCAGGGCATTGTCACCCGTCCCCAGCACCTCCGGCCAGCACAGAATAGCAAGGTACAGGGGCAGTGCAAGGGATGGGCTTGGGGGGTGAGTGGGCTTGAGAGGTGGGTGGGCTTGAGGGGTGGGTGGGCGGCAGCCAAAACAGCCACCTCACCACCTGCTCCTGTCGCCCAGATCACCAGTGACTACCGCGCTGAGTTTGCACGCTGCCTGGAGCCACTGCTGCTGCTGGGGCCTCACCAGGTGACAGGTGCTGGGAGCAGCACCAACATGTGAGCAGCTGGGGTGCCCTCCCTGCCATAAGAATGAGGTGTGGGGTGGCACCAGGTACCCCTCGCAGCAGGGACAGGCTGCTTGCCACCCTCCCCAAAGACTGGAAGTCCCTTAGGGACCTGACGCAGAGCCTGGTTAGGAGAGGATGGGAAGGACCTGGGTGCTGTCCCCAGTGGCCACTGCAGTCTCCACCACCAGGCTGCAGCATATAGAGACTGAAGGGGTGGCTTGGGATAAGGAATAATCCGGGCCCCAGTCTGGAGAGCCAGAGACACTGGAGGACTTCAGAGAAATGCCTGAGCTGGATGTATGTGCCAGGGACCCCAGGGCCCCAGTCAAGGGAGACAGGGCGTCAGGCCAAATGTCCAAAGTCCCACATGTGAGTGAACAGTTTACTCTCCAGCCAGGATTCTTGTCCATACACTGACATGTCCCTGGGGAGTTTTTAAAATACCACGCTGACATCCTTGGTCTCGGTGGGCCTTGCAGAGAGGCGTCTTTAGAGCTCCTGGGTGGTTGTGGTGTGCAGTCCAGGGGGAAGAGGCTGAGACCCTGGAGGAGACCCCCCCCCCCACCGCATTCACAGTAGCTCTCTCCTCAGGCTAGCAGCAGGCTCAGGCTCCAAGGTGTTGATGGTGCCCAGCCGCCCTTCCCCAGTGGGAAAGACATTGGGGTCGCTGGTCCAAAAGCCCACACTGCACCGGTCCATCAGCACCAAGGTGCTGCTGGCAGAGGGGGAGGACACAGCCTTCACAGAGCACTGCCGCCACTATGAGGGCTCCTACCGGGTGAGTGGGGCCAAAGACCTGCAGGCTGGGAAAGGCCCTGTCCCCCTCTTCCTCTCACCAAAGTGCAGTGGCCGAATCTTTCCTGGCCACTTGGCCCCCATGGTGAACACAGCCTTGCAGGAACCACAGGGGCTCACCAGGTCTCTGTGCACAGCGCCTGCAGGCAGAGATACAGAACCTGAAGGACCAGGTACAAGAGTTGCACCGGGGCCTCACCAAGCACCACTCACTCATCAAGGCCGAGATCATGGGAGACATCCTGCACAGGTCCCTGCAGGTGGACGCACAGATTGCCTCAGAGTATGCGGCCCTGGAGGGGATGAGAGCAGTCTTTCAGGAGGTAAGCCCCTCTGCCCAGGCACTGAACACCACTGCAGCCCTGCCTGTCCACTTATACATGGGCTACCCGCAGACAGGAAAGGGGTAGAGGAAGAGGACCGTCGCCTGGTCCACCAGAAGACACTGGTGTGGCAGGCTCTGGATCCTGGGTCTCTGTTTCCTAGAACCGGGTGAACTAGCTCGGGGTGCCCTATGGCTCTGAGACGCTAGAGGACAGAAATGCCACCAATGGAAATTCCAACTCATGGCCATCTGTAACGTTCAACTCACTTTCTCTTTCAGATTTGGGAGGAATCCTACCAGCGGGTGGCTAACGAACAGGAGATTTACGAAGGTCCTAGGAAACTGCTGCTGGGTGCACCCCTGTCCTGGAGCTAACCCACAAGCTGGCGGGGCAGGAAGTCAGTTACCCACTAACCAGATACAAGCTCCTGTGCTCTTCCCCATAGTCTTTGACTTTGCCCCACAATTACTAATGCCCCAAAATGATGCACGTGAGGTAAGCAGGATGCCTTCACAAGTCTTAGGTTGCTCTTTAAGAGGCAATTGCTGGGATCCCTGGGTGGTGCAGCGGTTTAGCGCCTGCCTTTGGCCCAGGGTGTGATCCTGGAGACCCGGGATCGAATCCCACGTCGGGCTCCCGGTGCATGGAGCCTGCTTCTCCTTCTGCCTGTGTCTCTGCCTCCCTCTCTCTCTCTCTGTGACTATCATTTAAAAAAAAAAAAAAGAGGCAATTGCTGAAGTAGTTGGGATATTTCAGTGGTGCCCAGCTTGACAGTAAAAACCTGAAGCCAGTAAGACAAGACCAAATGCTCTGGCCTTGGCCCCCACAGCCCAGCTCCATGACCTTCTCCAGCTGAAGCAAGAGAATGCATATCTGACCACCTTCACCAAGCAGATCACACCCTACGTCCGCTCCATTGCCAAGGTGAAGGAGCGGCTGGAGCCAAGGTGAGACCAGGGGGTGTATGCAGGGGACCTAAGATGCTTCAGAATGTGTGTGGGAAAGGAGCCACACATCCAGAAGAGCTCTTTTCAGGACGTCCGTGGGTCAGGTGATGAGGGTTTACTCAGGGCCTCCGGGCAGATCAGGTTCTAGACATCTCCAAAAACACAGAATGAGTGGGCTGCCTGGGTTTCTGCTTCTAGGTACAAAATCGCCCACCATTAGCCCTCAGGTATAGGTCAAAGCAAAAGATAGTTCTCTGGGGTGTAATAAGGGCCCTCATAAGGGCCCTCAGAAGATCTGGGCAGCAGGACAGAAGAGAGAGCAGAGGTTCCTCACTACATGGTTAAGCCAAGTCTAGACAAGGCTAGGCTCTTAGCACTGTACTTGGGCATCAGAAAGTGTTACAGTGGCAGAAGGATGTTGGTGGCAGGTTCTCAGCGTGCCTGGCTCCAGGGTGAGCTAGTTGCCCTGTTGGTCGGGTGCACAGCCCTCAGCCTGAGCTCTTCCTCTGCCACCCTTTGGGGGACTCCCATTTGCCTCGCTCCTGCCTGCGACCTGTTTCCTATAACCCACATTTCCTCTTTCATGGCTTGGTGTAGTCCATCACCCCCACCATAGCTCTTTGAACTAGGGGCCACAGGAGGTCTATATTTTGGACAGCACCAGTCTGAAACGTCTTTATTCTGCCTTCACACTTGACTGATAGTTTTGCTGGGTATCGGATTCTAGATTGAAATTCTAGATTGGAAATTACTCTTTTTTTGACAGCATGGTTGTATTATTTTCTAGCCTCCTAGGCTGCCTTTGAGAAGTTTGAAGGTGTTCTGATTCCTCATCCTTGTGACAAGACCTAGTTATTCTTTCTAGAAGCTTGTGGAATTTCCTCTGCTCCCAGGGTTTTTTTTTTTTTTTAAGATCTTATTTATTTATTAATGAGAGACACACACACAGAGAGAGAGAGAGGCAGGCAGAGACATAGGCAGAGGGAGAAGCAAGCTCCATGCAGGGAGCCCGACGTGGGACTCGATCCCGGGACCATGGGATCACACCCTGAGCCGAAGGCAGATGCTCAACCGCTGAGCCACCCAGGCGTCCCTGCTCCCAGGGTTCTGAAACTTCCCACTGGTGAGGGTCTACTTCCATCCACTAGACAGGACTGGACTGGTGGGTCCTTTTAGTTTGGAAGTTCATGTCCTTTAGTTTTGACACATGTCTTTTTGAACCAGTGAGTTGATTTCATTTTTGCTTTTTCTGAATGCTCATGACTGGAGATTGGCTTTTCTGGGTTGGCCCTCTGATTTGCCTTCCAGTGTTTTCTCCTCTTTCTCTCTGCTGTACTTTCTGTGAGATGTCCTTATTCTTCCAACCCTTCTACTGGGTTAAATTTTTTTTTTTTTTTTTTTTTTTTTTTTACTGAGTTAATTTTTGAAGAACGTTTCCAAGAGCTGTTTTTAAATTTTCATTGCTTTCCATTTCCAAGGGCTCCTGTTTTCTTTTTCTTTTTTTTTTTTTTTTAAGATTTTATTTATTGGGCAGCCCGGGTGGCTCAGCGGCTTAGCGCTGCCTTCAGCCCAGGGCGTGATCCTGGAGTCCCGGGATCGAGTCCCACGTTGGGCTCCCTGAATGGAGCCTGCTTCTCCCTCTGCCCATGTCTCTGCCTCTCTTTCTCTCTCTGTGTGCTTCTCATTAATAAATAAATAAAATCTTTTAAAAATTATTTATTTATTTATTCATGAGAGACACAGAGAGGCAGAGATGCTGGCAGAGGGAGAAGCAGGCTCCATGCAGGGAGCCCAATGTGGGACTCAATCCCAGGATTCCAGGATCATACTCTGGGCCAAAGGGAGGGGTTCAACCACTGAGCTACCCAGGGATCTCAAGAGCTCGTTTTCTACCTTGGACTTTTTTCATAGCCTTCTGCTGTTCATGGCCATGGTTACCCCTCAGAGGCTAATAGGTGTGTGTTGTTTCTTTCTCCCTTGTCAGCTTCTTCCAAGTTGTTGTTTGGTTTTCTATCTTCCATGCTAAAGGCTTTTCTCAGGTCTTTGATTAGGAGCAGGGGTGGAGGAGGGCAGGAGCAGACTGATGCTCAGAGCACATCAGTGGCACTTCAATGCAGGGGATTGGGGTGGGCAGGGCTTTCTTGTGTTTCCCTAGTCTCCTTCCTGAAGGCCACCATGGGGGGCATTTGCAGGCACACCGGTTTTTCTGCAGTTCTCACCCGTGTGGCACCTCCCAGAGGCTAACCCTTTGTGGGCTGCAGGGTAGGGGAGCGGCAGTTGCTCCAAGGTAGGGGTCTTGTCACCCCACCCCCAACTTGTGTCCTGGCCTCCCTGTTGCAGAGGCGAGGGGGCTGCCAGCTGCTGGGTCCCCTAGGATTCGGTGGTGTGAACCAAGTTGGGCCTCGGCTGGTCCCGATGTCCATTCTGAACTCAGCTTTCTCATGTCTACTGAGGTAGTTAACCGCTGTCCGCGTGCCCTCCAGCTTCCAAAATTTTGGTGTTATCCTTTTCTGTTCTCAATCTGGAGTTTTCTTCCCATTGTTTTGGCCTTTTTACTAGAATTGTAGTAAGTTTGAGGAAGAAGGGAGATTAAAGTGTGTGCAATTACATGTTCGTCCAGAACTGCTGAGCCACCCTTCAAGTGACTCTCCTGGCACATGTGCAGAGAGAGGTTAGACTCGGCATAGCTCCTGCACCGTTGTGATGCAATCCTGGTCTATCCAGGCCTGGTTGCAATGTTGTCTCCTCACCTGGCATTCAAAGTCGTCACCTGGCATTCATACTCCACATACTATGCAATTCCATTTATAAAACCTCAAAACTGGATAGAACAAGTGATTGTCCCCAGGGGCCTCTGGGTGGAGGTGACATTCTGCGTGCTGCCTACTCAGCTTGTTCAGGCTGTGCACATGTACCAAGCCTCATTCTTTTTTTGTTTGTGCACATTTTCTTCTGGTGCTCTGCTTCGGTGAGAAGCTACTTCACATAACATGCTCCTGCCCACCTGTCTCTGGGGAGGGACATGGCGCCTTTGGTCAGTGTTGGCAAAGGGAAAGCTCAGGCTACAGCCCCGCTCCTGGAGGTTTGGAGGGTGGTGGGAGGCTGCCTGCGTCCCTTCCCAGGACACCAGGTGTCTGGCATTGTTGCCTCTCCTTTCTCCTCTTCCATCTCTTCCCCCAGCCTGCTCCCACAGTGCTGTCATCAGCAACCGCTGGCTGCAACTTGGTCTCTCAGCAGCGCCTCTGAGCAGGGTCTGGCTGCTGACCTCACCATGCTCCTCTCTTGCTTCCGAGGCAGCCCATGCTTGTTTCCCTCCTGCCACTCAGGCTGTCCCTTCTTAGACTGCCTGGCTGCTCTGCCATCTCTGCTCGGTGCCCAAGTATCAGCTTTCCCCAGGGCCCAGTCCTAGGGCCTCTGCTCATCCCACACCCTATGCTTAAGGGACTTCATCCAGAGGCACCTGGGTGGCTCAGTGGTTGAGCATCTGCCTTTGGCTCGGGTCCTGATCCCCGAGTCCTGCATGAGGTTCCCCACAGGGAGCCTGCTTCTCCCTCTGCCTGTGTCTCTGCTTCTGTGTCTTTCATGAATAAATTTAAAAATCTTAAAAAAACAAAACCAATACAAAATAGAAGTCTCCCAACTTTAAAATCCCACTGTGACAATCTCAAAGCCCTCCCCAGCACAGGCCCTCCTGAGCTCCAGGCTCCTAGCTGCCCCTTCCTGGGGGTCTCCACTTGGGACACATCATAGGTACCTCAGATCCCCCAATGGCATCACATCACCCATCGTAGATGGCCAAGTGAGAAGACCAAGGGACTTCTGATTCCTTTCCTCACTCCGTTTCCAACCAACCCCCAGGTCCTACTGACACAACAGTCTCAGCCCAGTGTTGTCCCCATGGCAGCCCCAGGCCAGGCCACCAGCACTGACCTTCTTTCGCCCCTCTAGGGTGTTCCATGGCCAGCAATCTTCTTAAAGCCTAAAATTCCCATTACTCCAGGTCCTGACAGCCCTTCTGGGACCCTCCTTGTCCACCTTCAACCAGCCCCTCACCACCCCAGTCATAATGGTCTTCCAGTTCCCCAGAAGTCAGACCATTTCCCCCTTCCTAGCCTCTGCCTGGAATGTTCTTGCTTCAGACTGTCCCAGGGATCCTTGTCACAGGTCTCCACTCCTGCCATTTCCTGCTGCCTGGCCCTGTAATGATTTCTTCCCAACCTCAGCAGGTCTTCCTGACCACAACATAGCTGTCATGAGAGCAGTGCCGGTTCTCAGTCAATATCTAAGGATCCAAACCCTAGGCAGGCCCTGGATTGTCTCTTTCAGTTTGGTCCTGACTAAAGAGGGAGCTAAAGGACAGGCAGTGGCCCACTCTGCTGCCTTCAAGCCTCCTGAGAACTGTTCCTCTCACACAGGTTTCAGGTGCCAGCGGACGAGCAGTTGGGGTACCTACAAAACATGCATGATGACAGCACCAACGGTGAGACTCAGGCCAGGTAAGGCAAGTCTCTCCAGTCCAAGTGGTAAGTGATTCAATCTCAGGGACAAACATGGGGCACAGAGACAGGCCCCAGGTTTTCCCATTTGGCCCAGGCTTGCCGATGACCAGCTCTACGGCCTTGGCTGGGTCTGTTTGTCAAAAACGGGGCCAGAGAGGTTCCCAACCTGGACAGTGTATTCAGAGATGACAGATGTGACCTGCATTCTAGAATTATAAATGGCCCTGGCTGCTGCCTGTAGCACGCACAACACTGAGGGCTGCAAGCACAGCAGACTGGCCTCACATGCACTTACACGAAGTGACTCAGATTCACTTAAATGAGAAAAAGTGACTGAGGCTCATCTCTCGATGTGAGAGCATCACTATTCACTGGAGACACGGTGTTTGCCAAAATACTTGCCAGAGGGAAAAAATAATGCGCAGGGAACAGATACATCGCTGTCATAGGCTGCTCTCTTAGTATTTTGCTCTCAGTGAAGTGTGCTCGTCACAGGGGAGAAGAGGACTGCAGAAAATCAGAGCTGGCAGGTCCTGGAGGGCCTGGAGCAGTCTGCTGCTCTAGAGAGGCTGGAGACAGAACAGAAACTAGTCTCACTCTCCCTGCCACCACGTTCTGCTCAGATGCTCCAGGGCTGTCAGTTCAAACCTGTTGTCACCACAAGGCACTGAGAAGGCCTGAACTGCTTGCTGATATTTTGGTAACTAAAAACCATTAGAAATGAGAGAAGAATGCTTTAGGAGATGATAAGGTTCTGGTTCACCCACTGGTGCCTTCCAGAAAGGCTTAGCATTCCACAAACCTCAGCCTCAGTGGATGTCAGCGCTGGCATAGGGGGGTGGCGAGCAGAACTCATGTCAAGTGTTCTTTAGGAATGACCTGGTGAGTGTCACAGAGAAGAGAGAGAAAATACCAGAACCCAGAGGGAACAGCAGGACTCTGAACAGCCTCACAGAAGAGCCTCCACTCAAGAATAAAGATCCTCATAGACCCAGGCAGAAAAATGGGGGTGATGTCCCCACACGGAGAGAGCACCCGACTTAGCAAATGGGACTGGTCCTGAGGGTTGGGCATTTTACAGCATGCACATCAAGACTGGAATGTTTAAGAAAAAGTTGTTCCCATCATGAAATAAAGGGTAATCACTAATCAGCAGAAAAATCCAGAGTCTGATGGGTCCTAATTTCAGATTCTTTGGCTAAGTGAGCTAAGCTTCACTCTTCCCTGCGTTCACATTGCACAAAGCCTTGGTCCTCATCATGGACACTGGGGACGACCAGTCCACGTGGAAAATGTGAAAAAAGTGAACATCCAGTGCAAGTCCTTCACCACTCTGGCACCTCTGTAACGTCTGTGTGCGGGTGCACCTGTCTAAACTTTAGATAACAAGACTACAATACTGTGTGGCACCTGCTCCACCTCAAATGAATTCAGGGTGTCCTGAACCATGGCCCTGCTGGCAAGTTCTACCCAGTAATCTAAGCACTGACTCAGCAAAAATGAAAAACCATTGCTCCAGTTTTCTCCTTTCAGGCAAGTACTGAGTTCACCAAGTGAAGGAGAAGAGGCTGGCGGCATGTGTGGCAGGAGATGGTCGCGACAACTTCTCCACAACTTTTCCCTGCTTTTCCAGACGACTGTCACTCTCTTGTGTTCACCTTCTATTGAAAGTAAAGGACAATCCAGAAGTGACTTTCCCACTCCTGCACAGTGCTGCTTCTATCAGGTGCAACTTCAGGTGCTTAAAAAGGAAAATTAACCCAGATGACCTATAATTTAAAGTTTTGGAGGTAAAATGCCCACACAGTCACATTTTAAGCAGATATCCAGCTTGATTCGGTAGTTCCAACAGTGAATGGCTTCCATACGCCAGGTCGGCCCACAATGAATACATGAAAACATCACATCAATACCCAACACCTCTGCACCTGCTGTTCTGGAGCATTGGCATTCTCATTCAAGAGCATCACAAACCCACAGGAGCCTAAAGGGCAGGAGGAACCTGTCTAAGGAACTGGTTAGAGATTAGAATTCAGAATGGAGTTGAGTGGGCCAAAATACCAAACCAAACCAAAATACATCTGGTTTTGTGCTGTAGGTACCAGACATTTCTTAGCCAGAGGTGACATGATCTTAGTTTCTATATCCCAGACAATCACACTATGGTTCATAGTGAAATCAAGTACAGTTTTATTTAAGAATTGGAAAGAATATTCAGTATCTGTGAAAGAAAATCCAATTTAAAATATTTAAATAAACATTTCTGCATGTAAAAAGAAGAGTAGAATAATTACTCCATTAAATTACTCTCCTAGCTACGGGACGGCTTCCTCTAGAGCAAGCGCTTGGGATCACCCTGAAGGCTGGCCCTCCAAGCCCAGGGCAACGCGTCAAGCTCTCACAGCAGGGCACAGAGAGCAAGCCTCTCCCACCAACCTCATCAAGTCACTATAGAAGCGAGATACGGTGGGAGAGCACGAGTATCTAAGGCAGTAAGAAAGTGCAGAGAAGGGACAGTGGTTTACTGTACCTACTACAGAGGGACTGCTACCAGATGAGCTTGAGCTACGGCCAACCCTCCGGAGCCTAAGCTATTAACACATGTATTGATTTAGGAATATTTTCCTATCATGTCAATCACTCAGAGTGTTAAATAAATGGAAAGGATTAATAATAAAGTGTAGTCTTTAGGCTCAAGAAGCAGTTCCTACAAATGATGAAGGGACAGTGGGGTATGCTGCCTTTTGCTTTCAGCCAAGCTCACCCTACTCACTACCCCTTTTCTGTAAACTGCTATTCTCAGCCAGTCTGCAAAGCTTCATAGAATGTTTCATTTTACGCTGCTTCAAAGTAGCTTTGCTCTGTGCATTGCCTTTTTTCCATTTAAGAATCTCCACTTTAAAACCCACAATGGAAAAAGTAAGTCATCTCTTGACAGTTTCTTAATTTGAGGGAACTGGTGATATGGCCTTTACCCAAAAAGCTTTTGGGAATACCCAAAAACCCTGTACTTCATTAACCTGATTCTCTGCTGTGTACACTGTCATTGCTAAATTTACAAAGTTAAAAATAATCTGGAAATGTCAGTACTAGATGAAAGTCAATCACTTGCCAAGTCCTGCCCCTATGTAGTTCATCTTTTCTCCCTAAGTAACTGCTGACTTCTGTCCTGGGTATACAAGTCAGGGTGGGAGTGTCTCCCTACTCTGGCCCAGGGGATTGCTCTTACAGACCAGGTGGTAAATGGCAGCATCTCACTACAAAACACCAGGCCTACCTTCTGAGCTCAAGGGCCTGGCAAGAAGGTGGGTTTCGTGAACTCCAGCAGGTAGACAAAGTTGAGATCACCAAATGCCAACATCTTCCAACTTTCTGTCCATAGAGCCAGGGGCCATCATTAGCTGCTCTCCATCTATTAAAGATAACTTCACAGCATCCCCCTGGGAATGAAAGCTGGATCCAATCCTGCTATATGCAGCACAGAACTTTCCCTCCAGGAGCTGGGGGTGGCTGCTGAAACCCCAGCCACGCCCTCCTCCATTCTGTAATCCTGATGAGTGGAGTTTACTTTGCTAAGTGTGGTCTGGAGAACAAATCAGAACTGATTCAACTGAAGTTCCCAGAGTAAGTGCATGTGGACGTCCCACTGGGGAGTGTTCGTGTCAGTGGGACCCGTTGCTGAGAGCTCCAGCAGTGGCCTTGGCCGGCCTGGGTGTGAGGCCCTCTCAAGGGCCAATGGTAGGGTCCACTCACACCAGAAGAGTGTCATTCCAGTTATCAACAAACCCGTAAACCTCTTTGGTATATATAATAACGAAAAAATTCATTAGGCCATGAAATCTAGAAATCAATAATATTTCTGAGTTGGTAACATGCTCTTTTGAACACACATTTCCAGGGTCTGGTACAGCTAACCAGGGTCCATGTCTGTGCAATCTCACACAGTACAGATTCCATTTATGCCATCTCTCTTATCTATGTATTAAAAAGGTTTGACGTTGTTCTTCTAAGTTTTCACAACACCCCTATGAGGTAGGTGGTATTGACCCCATTCTACGGATGGGGAGTCTAGGCACGGAAAGGTTAAGTGGCTCCTTGAAGCCGCTGGGTGCGTGCAGCGTGGCAGCTAGGCAGCACTGCAGCCAGGGGCGGCCGCTGCCTTCATGCGCGGGCTTCGTTCGCGCCACCTCGAACTGCAGGAAGGATTTCACGTGGAGACCAAGGCCCTCTCTTGTCCAGGATTCACAAGGGTCTTAAAGCTGATGTGTTTAAAGCCAACCATTCTCCCCAGACTTGAAAAAAATACTGACTAAATCTCATTTGGGATCACTTGCTCTATTTAAGACTTTTGTGAGCTGTCTTGCTTGAATTGTGTATAGATGCTTGAACCCCTTTGGAAAAGACAGTCTGAAATGGCATTAGTGTTGGTGGAATTTTGAGAACAGAACATAGAAGTCAATACTTAATAGATTTCAATTGAAACACAAAAATATAAGCTATGATGCGATGAGACTAAAATCCCAAATAAATGGAGAACAGTACTTCCCAAAGTTTAACAATGCCTTACACAGAGCGGTGTGCAGTTAGCATTTCTTGGATAAAAGAAAAACGACACATCTCTGACAAGCGTGCCACTGATACCAGCCCCTCCTGGGAGAAGAGCAGGAGCCGAGATCCCAGAGAAAGCCACAGGGGCCCACAGTATCCCTGGCGTGGGTGCCCTTGTGAACACAAAGCCACTCAGCCAAATTGCCTGGTGGTGTCCATGCTGCCTTTCTGCCAAACAAAAGTTGGGGCCAAAACACCGAATCCCCTTTGAATTTATACTGCTATTTATAAAAAATAGATATGTCAATACGATTAAATATATTAAGAGCCAAAGTGCCTTATAAAGAATTATTTTTAAAACTGTATAGATGCTCATGCACTTAAGCACAGAAATAAGGAGGTCGAAGCTGTGCTGTTTGTGTTTTTCAGTTAAGGATTTTGAATGTATTTCTAACACTAAGCACTGCTGCCCACATACCCCTTCCTGCCAAAGAAGCCTTACTCAACGTAATGAGTCCACCTCTCTTCAGGGGTCTTGGTTACACTAAATACCTCGTGGGGGTTGGTGCGTGGCCTGGGTTCTCACCAGGGCCCTTCTGGAGGGGCACTGTAGAGTATTGCTGTTATTTGCTCCTTGTCCATCTTTGATCTATGTCCTACCTTGATTCAGCCCAAGAACAGATTGCTCTAGGGTGTGGGGTCTTTTGGTCCTAAGGCCTTCTGACCATTTGGTCTTGAGTGATATTCCAGAAGAGTAATTGGTGACATAGAAAATGGTTCAGAGACTCCATTCGGCAGAGTGGCTGACCGGAGGCAGCGTGGGCCCGGGCTACGTGCAGAGTGGAGGCCCCTCGGCCCAGCCTGGCCCGCTCCTGCAGTGTTATAGTTCCACCTTGACCCCTTTTATAAAAGGCAGGCCTGTGGGCACCCGCTTCTTATATTCCAGGTACTCCTCTCCAAAAAAGTGAATTAATGAGATCTCCTCTTCTTCCGTTCGATCTCGGAAGAATCGCCACACTGTCAGAGCATAGCCAACGCCACAGATGGGATTACACAGCATCACCTGGCGGGGGACACGAAGTTGATCAGGGTCAGAGTGTCCCGACACTGAGAACTCCAGCAGCACCTGCTGCTCCTGAATATCCACAGAGGATTTCCTGCCAAGGGCCCAGGGACTCTTAAAATCCTATTGGGGTCTTTGCTATCTGAGGCCATTCGCTAAAACCTTACTACTATCTTCACAAACAAACTAAACATTCATCACGGTAGCTTCTTTTCTTTCTTTCTTTCTCTCTCTCTCTTTCTTTCTCTATTCTTTTTTAGAAATTTTAATTTTTTATTCATGAGAGACAGAGAGAGGCAGAGACATAGGCAAAGGGAGTGGCAGACTCCATGAGGGGAGCCCAATGTGAGACTTGATCCCAGGACCCGAGGATCATGCCCTGAGCCAAAGGGAGACGCTCAACCATTGAGCCACCCAGGCACCCCTCGGTAGCTTTTTTCAGACACTATTCTGTTGTTCCTCTTATGTGAGACAGATCTAAAAAAAATTAAAAGATCAACTTCTTGGATTTCAGTCCTCAGGGTGGTGACAGCAACTCCTGCCCCCACCCCAGGGGCTCCTAGCCTGCCCCTTCCTGTTCTATGCACGCCACCCTCACCTCTCAACTGCCTTGTCCCCTGCCCCTGGCCCCCCCGGCCTAGCCCTGTACCACATACACTGCTACCATGAAATCACTTTTCTTCAAACCATTCCCCTGCCCAAACCCAGAAAAGCAGTGCCCTGGCCACTTCCTCCAGTCCCCTTCCACTGGACTGTACCTACTTTTGACTACCTCTCTCTCACATCTTTACTTCTGTGGTTTTCTTACTTTGAGAACATCCTCCCCACTGATCCACTGCCAAATAGTCCCTCCAGGCCAAAAACATCTTCCAGCTCTCAGGAATTTCTGTGCTGTGTGGGAAACCCAACACTCCACTCCTGCCCACTCTGATGGACCCCCACGGACACGTATCTTCCACAAGTGGGCAACTTTCACCCAGAAAGCCAGGCACATGTCCTTGACTTCTTATTCCTATCACTGCTTACTAGGTACTTAACTGTATTTCAAGCATAAGCTAAGCCCTTTACAATGAATAAGCTCTCAGGGTGAACCTCTGAGGCACTGCCCTCCTCACTTAATGTGTGTGGGCAGAGGCCAAGCAGTCAACGTGAGAGCCAGACTGGCTCTGTCAGTGATGCTGGAGCTTGTGCCGTCACAGCCAGCACACATGTGCGGCTTCTCGACATATCCTATAGCGGGATTTCCCAAATGCAGCCTATTCCTGAGCCCTGAAATCCATTCAGTGCATCATAAATAGCATTACAAGTAACAAGATAGAATAAGTATTTTGTACATGACAAGTATTATCCTGGGAAAGACCTGTTCCATATTTATACACATGTGTACTAGGTCACAGGCACAGAGACCTATGGTCACAGAGCACTTCTGTATGTGGGTAGCATCTATGGTAAATGACATGATTCAACTACAATCAACTTATTCCCAGGGAATATGATTGTTGATGCAGGAGAATCCTAAAGTTTCAGAAACACAAGTATTAAAGTAAATCCTGTGCAGTATCCTGCTCCTTCTATACCATCGGGGGTCAGTAGAGAGTCCCCAACAGATCATGCATTGCCAATGGAATGCTTGGGAAAATCCAGACTGGATTTTCCCAAAGAGATGAGGAGTTTCCTAAACTCTGGTCACATTCTCTGGTCTTTCTAGGACCAAAAGAATGTATTCAAGAGCCAATGGGCAGGAAACAAGGCTCGGTCTCTAAACTGAGATAGAACAAGCCTCTGTAGCTCATATTAAATCTAATCCATGACCTTGGCCTCATCAATACCAGCTTCTAATGAAAATCAGAATCCCCTTGAGCAGCAGAAGGCTTTCTCTCCTCAAAGCACCCACTGAAGTGCTCCTGATCGAACTTAAAGAAGCAGGGAAAGGGTACTGCAGATGGGGGTCACAGCACCTAGAATTGTCAGGAGTTTACAAATTTAGAACATCCAGATTTTAGGTACATAGTAAAAAAACATTAAGGGCTACATCAGTTCTTCTGCATTTTATTTTGTTCTCACTTGAAACATGGCAGGTGGCTCATGCACCTATTTAAAGGAGACCAACAACATAACATAATAAATCCACTGAAATCCACTGAACTGTACATTTTGAAATGGTGAATTTTATGTTATGTGAATTGTCAAGTTTTAAGAAAAGTAAAAAAGATTAAAGGCAACCACTGTCATTTCTGATACTGTACCTGGGTTCCAATACTCCAGTAAAACCACCCAACATACGAAGGATGCCGGAACCAAGCGTACACGCCACTTGTCACCAGAGTGTGGGTTTCTGATTTTTCATTCTGCACCACGTGGTTGAAATTGGAGCCAGCTGTGAACATCGCTGCTTTCCTCAGACATTCTCCAAAGACCACCATCAGCAGCCCCATGGCACTGAGCCAGGTGATCTGCTTCAGTTCTGGAGGAGAGACATGTGACAAACAGGAAGTGAAGACATGGGACTGTGGAGCTCCCCCTGTGGATGCTTAAGAATTAGCCTATTTTTCCAAGGCGAGCAACATTAGGAAACATGCTAGTGGGCAATTAGCATTTGTCATCACATTAAAATTTAATTATAAGCAAAACACATTCCCCTAAGTTGTGCTGTTCATCTGTTTAAAGTGCCAACAACCCAATTAGAGCTTCATGGCAAAGACCTGATGGGCTCCCCATCCGTGTCCTTCTGCCACATGCCCCCCTCCTTTCCTTGGGGACAAGGACAGCTAAGTGAAGCAAAGAAGGATCTAGTGTTTCCCACCCTGGCCCTTTACTGAATCCTGGGAACCACATATATTTTACTTAATTTGCTGCAGAAAGTTCAATTTGAGAGGTTTTCACTAATAAAATCTTCACGTGAAAAAGTCTCAAGTCACAGAAAATGAGCAGATGCAGTTGGCTGACTGTAAAATTAGGATTATGGCTATCCCAGGTTGGGACTTCATATCAGACAATGCAGTATGTTATGGAAGGCTTAAGGCAACATGTCCTCCATTCAAAATCCAGAAGTGGAATTCACAAGCTCTGCTTGTCCTTTATAAAGAGCTTAGTGAGGACAGAGATCTGGGGAAAATCGCTCCAGGAGATTATACCTGAGAGGTGAACCCATGTCACTGCCCTCAGGCCTGCACAAAAACCACCCTTCTCCCTTCCAGAGGGGAGAACAGACACACTGACCTGGCCAAAAGATATTTTCCAGTGTGAACTCTATCCAAGAAGAAAGAGCAGCTACTGTATACTCCAGACTGTGATTCAGGAGAAAGGAATCCAAGGATAGACTTTTGGGATTATTGACTGCTGTGACTAAGTATTCAGAATAATGGAATAGTGACAAGGAGCACATATACCTATTAAAAAACAAAAAGAAAGAAAGGTAAGTGGGGGGCAAGGGAATCAGGTCAGTCATAAGTCAATGTACAGACTTGGGTTCAGCAGAACTGTCTGTGAATTCTACGGAATTCTCTGAATTCTGCTTATAATTAATTCAACGGGAGGAGCTCCTGTTGTCGCCTGAGAGTGGACATCAGGCATCCACACGTAGAATGTAACAGGCCAAACAAATATTGGTGGGAAGGCATTATGAACCCTTCCGTCCTTTAAAAATGATACTACACACAATAAAAATACAGAAGTGGGACATAATCAAAACAAATCAGCGACGTCTGTGGAATACAAAAATTCAACAAAACAAGTAATTCCAGCAAAGAAGGATTAGACGGCTCAGAGTATTGATCACAGGAGATAAAGCTTTTTACCTTGAAGCCACTGGTTCATATCCAGGTGAGGGACTAGAAGGCTCAAAGGCCTGAAATCATAGCGTAGGGGAAAAATCCTACACTGGCCGTGGGGGATGCACTAGATGTGACCTAATAGAAATTAGAGATGGAAAAGGCCTGTGAAGATGAGCCAGAGCCTTGCCCCTTCCTGTCACCTCTTCTGGGAAGGGCTCGCCACAGTACTGATGAGGGCACTGACGGGGAAGGCGCCAGGGAGACCTGTCTGTGCCTGCAACAGAAGCAACCAATGGGCACAAGTTCTAGGTGGAAGTTAGAGACCGGATAGGATCCTAAACAGGTTTCGGCCAAAGAGGAGACACAGGGATGAGGAAATACCAGTCCTGACCCTCTGATCCTTCCACCCCTGCCTCAAAACCATTGTTCCCAAAGTCCTTCTTACCAGCCAAAGTGATTCCAAGAAGACTGGCTGAAACTTAGCAACATGCCGCAGCCGAACACAAAGCCGAGGAAACAAGCTCGGATGGCTATCTGGAACAGACCAAGAAAGCTCAGTCACCTACCTGGCTGTTCCCTGAGCACACACCCTACTCCTTAGGAAACAGGCAGAGCTGGCGGGCTCGGAGATTAACAGGGCAAAGCAGGGGTGCCGGCGTTCAGATCCCGCAGCCACCCCGCTCTGGCTGTGTGGCCATGGGCACGTTACCCGGCCTCTCTGGACCTCCGGCCGGCCTACATACAGAACGCAGCTACCTTTTAGGATTGCTGCGAGGAGCGCCCACGTAAAGCACTTAAGAGTGAGTGCCTTGTAAGTTCCGGTTGCCATTACTCTTATTGCTGTCACTAGTCAGGGCCAGCCGTGGGCAAACCGCATGAACCTTCGGCCGGATTCTCCCCGGACCACGCTGCGAATGTGGTCGGGGCAAGCGGGCCTCTGCGCCCGGCCCCCTCCAGGAAGGTGCGGGGGCATCCGACCTGAGCCTCGGCAGCAGGTAAGTCCCCACACCTTCGATTACATAAAGGAGCTCGTGGGCCCGCTCCCTCCGCACCCCACGCGCCTCTGCCGCAGCTGCGGGGCCGCGCCGACTGCAATTTCCCACCCACTCTGCCGGAGCCGGGCGCGCCGGGGTCCCTGCCGCCGCCGCAGCTCAGCGAGCAAGCGCACGCCCCGGGGAGGCGGCCCAGCTCCCCGCCCAGCTCCCCCGAGGGGACGGGGCCCCGCGCCCAACCCGCCCGGCCCGGCCCGGCCCGGCCCGGCCCGGCCCGCCTCCGCCCGGCCGCACCTGGTAGCGCGGTGGCCGGTAGAGCAGCAGCAGCAGCGCGTTGAGTCCGGCCACGTAGAGCGCCAGCCCCGTGCGGCCCTGCAGGCCGGCGCGCGTGAGCAGCGGCAGCGCGAGCACCGAGGCGCCCAGCAGGAAGGTGGCCAGGCTGAGGCGCGCCTCGGAGCCCGGCGGAGCCCGCGCCGCGCAGCCCGCCATGGCGCCGGGCGGCCGACTAGCTGGCGACGGCGCCGGCTGTAGCCCGGGGAAACCCGCCCGCCGCGCCTGCGCACTGCGCCGCCGCCGCCGCCGGCCGGGAAGCGCCGCTGCCGGCAGCCGCGCGCCTCCCGCGAGCTCTCGCGATATCGCCGCGCCGCGCGGCCGGCGCTCGGCTTTGGCGGGAGCGGCCCCGCCCCGCCGGCCCCCGGGAGCCCTCTCCCTGCCCTCCCCCGCCCCCCGGGACCCCCTGACCCAGGCCTAGCGGCAAACGGCCGGCGCGGGCGCGGGCGCGGGCGCCGGCCACCCGGGTCCCGGGCCGAGGGGCGCACGCGGGCGTCTGCCAGGAGGCAGCCCCAGCCTGCGGAGGGACCCCGCCCTCGGCCGGCCCCGCGCGGCCCCCAGCCCAGCGGACGCCCCCGGGCGCGCAAGGCAGGAGCGGGGCGGCCCGCGGGGTGCCCGGGCTGCCCCCCGCGCGCGGATGACCGAGGGGGAACGTTGGCCAATGGTGAGGAGCTCAGCCTGCACCACGGCTTTCCAAAGGCAGAATGCGAAACTTTTTTTTTTTTTTTTTTTTTTTTTTTTTTCAGAATGCGAAACTTTACCGGGCGGTCTTGCGAAAGCAAACGCGCGAGCCTGGGGAAAAGACGGAGATAGAAGCCACAGTTTTCTTTTTTTGTTTTTTGTTTTTTTTTTTAACAGCGGTCATCTCCAGGTGATAGAACCCGGGTGACTTTCATTTTCCACATTGCGCACGGTCAACACACATTTACTTTTTTATTATTTTTATTTTATCTTATTTTAATTTATGATAGACCTAGAAGGAGAGAGAGAGAGGCAGAGACACAGGCAGAGGGAGAAGCAGGCTCCATGCCGGGAGCCCGACGCGGGACTCGATCCCGGGACTCCAGGATCACACCTTGGGCCAAAGGCAGGCGCCAAACCGCTGACCCACCCAGGGATCCCCCACATTTACTTTTTTTTTTTTTTTTAAATTTATGATAGTCACAGAGAGAGAAAGAGAGAGAGGCAGAGACATAGGCAGAGGGAGAAGCAGGCTCCATGCACCGGGAGCCTGATGTGGGATTCGATCCCGGGTCTCCAGGATCCTGCCCTGGGCCAAAGGCAGGCGCCCAACCGCTGCGCCACCCAGGGATCCCCACATTTACTTTTTAAATCAGACACTGTTCTTGTTTTGAAAGGGTTCCTGTTCTCACCCGGGAGAGCTCACAGAGGGATGAGGAGGAGAAAGGCAAGTAAGCAAGTGAGTGCAGTAAACTGTGGGTGGGGTAGAAGTGGGACCCGAGCCCAGTCTGAATGGAGAGGAGAGAGAGGGATCCAAGGTTAGGAGGCAGCATGGAAGAGAGGCTGGAGCTAGGTCTTGGGGCACTCAGCCTTCTGCTGAAAATGAGAGCAAGGGCATCTATGGAGAGGGAGGGAGCGCGGGCACCAAGTTTGCAGACTCAAGAGGCAGGAGAAAGGAAGCCGGGAGTTGGGATAGGGGACAGGCCCCGGGAGAGGCTGGAGCCCAGAGTAGTGGGTCAGAGAGTCCTGAGACCAAGCGGGCTGTGCACAGCAGTCAACCAAGCCTGCTTCTGAGCCTCTGGCTGCCCCACACTCTTCTGTCCCCACAGGACCTGGCTGGAGGCCTGGCGTTTGAGCAGCTGGGGTCAGGGAAGAATGGGGAGCCTGGGACTGAATCCTCCTCTCTGCACTGCCTTGGCCCAGCTTTTTAAGTTAGGGCAAATCACCTCCAAACCTCGGCTTCTTGTAAAGTAGGGGTCCTAATTTCACCATCAGGTATTGATAACGTTCTGCAAAGCCCGGTACCAGGTTTAAATGATGTTCAGAAGACATTTGCTAAACTGGGTTCCTGGGAATTGAAAGGAGATTTAATGTTTTAAAATCCAAAGTTGCCCAGTTGCAGTGCCACGTTAGGAAGGAGGCATGGGGGATCCCTGGGTGGCGCAGCAGTTTGGCTCCTGCCTTTGGCCCAGGGAGTGATCCTGGAGACCCTGGATCGAATCCCACATCAGGCTCCCTATATGGAGCCTGCTTCTCCCTCTGCCTGTGTCTCTGCCTCTCTCTGTCTCTCTCTCTCTCTCTCTGTGACTATCATGAATAAATAAATCTTTAAAAAAAAAAAAGAGTAATCTTAAAAAAAAAAAAAAAAAAAAAGGAAGGAGGCATGGTGTACTGCAGGCTGAGACCTCAGGCTCCTGACACTGCCCCCAATTTCTGATGCTCTCACCCAGACTCAGTACCTCTCTTCCAATGCTGGGATGCCTCAGGGACCCTAGAGAATGATCATTGCATTTTCACTCCTGGGAGTGAAGTTAGTCCTGGGGCAGAGAGCTGCCCCCAGGACACTCCTTTTCTGGCCATTGGCATCTGCTGTCCACACTGATTTAGGGCCCTGATTCACCGTCAGGGACTGTCCCTGTTCTAGGGGCACAGAGCAACAGGAAAGCCAGTTAGGTGAGCCTGAGCAACACTTTCTCCTCTGCTCACCACTTCCCTTTAGACCATACATCTCCATCAGCCTCATCTTGGAGAAGGAAGAAAGAGGAAGCAGTCCCCTGCCATGTATGGCCAGATCAGAGGGAAGGGGAATTTTAAGAAGTGCCTGGAGTTGCTGAATCGGTCAGGGAGGGCCCATAATTCACAGAGCAGTAATGGAGGAAAGAGCCAAGTAAGCAAATATATGCATGCACTGGCATAGACCCAGAGAAACAAAGTTACACACAGAGATGGACAGATGCACAGAGAAACAGTTCACCCAGAGGTACGGACAGAAACATATGCAGAGACCTGCATTCCAACCAGAGAGGAAAGCAATCTGATCAAAGAAGTCCATTCTGCATCCTGTTCTCCAGTGTCCTCCCCAGGCAGGAGAACAAGCAGCCCATAAAATTATAAGAAAATAAAGGTGAACTACTCAGCCCTGGGATGCCTCTCTTGCCTTCTTTTGTAAATAAGCATTTGAATGTGTTTTGTTCTTGGAGCTTGGAGGCAAGCACAAAGGGAGCCCTTTCTCATGCAGGAAGGTCCCTCTGCTGGGTCTCCCCTGGGCGCCCCTCCTCCTGGTCTTCGCCCACCAGCTGAGGTAGCTTTCTATCCCACGCCTAAGCAGGGATTCCTCCGGTTCAAAGGGTTCTAAGAACCTCCTTGACTTTTCCAAGTTAAACTTCAGGCTGGGATGAAATCAGACTTCTTTTTCTTAAATGGGGCTCCTTTGTGGAGAGAATGTAGAAGAGGGGATAAAAGCCCGAGCAAGCTGGAGGCAGGTGCAAGGATGAGGCATGACCAAGCACCTCAACACACCAGCTTCCCAGGGTGAGAAGTTTGTTCTTGTCCAAGCTTGAGATAAGCCACGCCGGCCACGTTAGATAGAGTCTGAGAACTGGCCTCTCCCTCCTCCCTGCAGGTGGGCCCCTGGTCAGTTGTTAGAGCAGCTTCCTGGGGCTCCTTGTCACTCACAGGCCCTCGGTCCCATCCACTTGCCACGTGGAGGCCAGGAGGGGCCAGTTCAGGGTAGCTGCAACTCTCCCCAGGAGGGAACACTGATCCTCCAACACTTTTCTTCTCCTTCCTCTGGCCACTCTGGGCTCCAGGCATGAAAGCCCCCTCTCTCTAGTCTGGAAACGGGTAAATGATGCGTAATTTATGAGCACATCAGCCTGAAGTGCATAAGTCATATGTGCACAAAAGGGCCGGGTAAATATTTAAAGATTAGAGCCAGCTGGGGAGAAACACAAAGGGCTGGGACAATGGGGGTCTCTCTGAATTCACTCTCCCTGAGCTGGGCCAGCCCGGTTCAGTGTTGATGCACTCACTGGAGTCCCAGCCTTTGTCCCCTGGAGGGCCCTCTGCGGCCCGGACTATTCGGAGTCCCAAAACAGCTAAAGAGAGTTAAACAATCGCAGCCTCTCCAGCCCCATCTGGAGACAATTGGCTGAGTCATTTCAGAGCTTTCGCTGTGTCCCAATAGTTAATTACACGAAGCAATCACTTCATTCCACTTTGAAATGCAGCTGCAGAGACCAACGGTGCATTTCTCCCCACCCCCACCCCCAACTCACCTCACCCTCGGTGGCCTCAGCGGCACTCACCAGTCAGCATTGCTTTCAATGTCTGGGTGCTGCAGGAAGGGAAGGGGCTTTCTCACCCAGGGTGGAGAGGCTACACAGGGCCATTACCCGGGAGGACTGTAGAATATTTGCTCTGGTTCCTGTCCCGGGACCTGTAAACCCCCCTCTCTACCTTCTGCCAGAGCTTAGTTGCTCTGTAATGTTCTTTCTTTTGCCAAAGTTGAGAAAACCAAACGGGGAAAGGAAGAACAAAGTCACAGGCCACTTTTTGCCTTAAATTCCCAAGCCTGAGGAAGCTGAGGGCTCTGAGTATTCCTGGAAGCCCCCAGAGGCCTCCAGAACTATAGAAGGAAATTTTTCCTTGAATGAGCAAAGCGCAGCCTGGGTCTCCCCAGCGCTTTGCCCGAACTTGTGCTGCTTTCCAAGCCCCCCCTAGGGATCCCAGATGCTAAAGATGGAAAAGGAGTCGGTGGCCTACATCCCAGTTTGCATAAGCCCAGCTTCTAAGTTGGTCCATGTCCTTCCTTGCAGCCTGAGAGCGCTTCGCCCTGCTTGCTCTCAGAGAAGGGGGTGGAGGGGGTGCCGCCCCTCCCAATTCGCCTTCCCTATCTCTACACACCCCATTGGAATATGAGCATGGGTAGGACGCTCAGGCTCAGGACTCAAAAGCAGATTGAGGGAGAAATTGGGTCTCAGTGGGGAAGTGGCTGCCCGGGAGCCAGAGTTGTGGGTAAAGTGGGGATTTCTCCGGGCAGGGGGATTGGAATCCGCCCGGGGTTCTGTGCGACCTTCAGCCCCCTTAAGGGCTATTCGGGGTGGGGAGCCGGGCTGGGGTGGGAAACCTGTAAAGCCGGGATGAAATCAGCCTGTGTGTCTGTGTGTGTATGTGTGTGGGGGGCACCTCAGCCCAGGGACTTGTCCCAGGATGGGGAGAGAGGGGACGTAGGGGCAGGTGCTTGGGGTAGGGGTAGGGGGCAGCGGAGGCGGAGGCCCATTAAATGGGCGGGGGTGGGATTTGACGGCTGCGAGTCCAGCTCGGGCCTCCCCGCCAGGCTCGCCGCCCGCAGCCAAAGCAGAACATTGCGAATTAGCTCATTTTGCGGTCAATTTTCCACTGCTTAGGAAAACACTAAGCCACCCACGTGAGCGGCCCCACCCAGCGCGGCCGGGAGCCCTCGGCCAGGGCTCAAGAGGAGTGATGGCCCGAGGAGGGCAGGATGCCCGGGTGCGGGCAGGGGCGGGCCGCGGGCCCCTTTACGGCAGCCCTAACTCTGGAGAGAGGGCGGGCCAGGAGCGCAAGACGAGGGCCATTAGTTAGCTAATACGCCAGAGTTGAAAGGCGCGGGCGGCGGTTTATGGGGAGGGATCATAATTAGGGGACAAATTGCCCCGCAGCCCGCGCTGCTCGGGAGCGGGGGGCGGGGGTGAGGGGGCCCGCGGAGCGAGGCGCGCGCCCAGATTCCGTGCAGATGTGCAGCAGCTGGAAGCCCGTGCGCGGCGGGGCGCCCGGAGTTTGGCCCCGAGGGGGCGGGCGCGGGCGGGCTTTGTGGGGCCGGCACAATGCCCTTAACACTCGGCTGCCCCCTTTGTGCCCGGCCGCGCCGCCCGCCTGCCCCGCGGCGCCTTTGTACGGGGCCGCCACCCCCCAAGCCAGAGGAACGCACAGAGGCCCATGGGGCCCGGTCAGCCCCCGCGCTTCAAAGCTGCCCGGCGCGTGCCAACGCCCGCCGTCCGGCCTCGGCCCCGCCGCCCCACCGGGGCCCGGCCCGGCCCGGGTCCGGCCCGCGGCCTGCAGCCCAGACGGAAGAGCACCCTGGAGCCGCGGACCACGCAACCTGGGCCTGAAAGGAGGGCGGGGCGCGATTCTCCACGCTGTTTGGCGCTTGAGAACGCCTCTGCGCGGCAGGGCCCTTCACTGCTCCGGGAGGGGGGCGAGTGTCCGCGGAGAAGAAACCCCGGGTCCAGAGAGCCAGGGGGGAGGGGGCCCACCCAAGACCCAGCAATATCCCTTCCCCCTCACGCTGAGTCCCTGCAAAGGCCAATTTGTTTATTCCTCTGCCACAGGGCTCAACTGCACAACTTTTGAGTCCCTGCTTTCTTCATCACCCTCCAGAGCAGCTGTGGGGACCTGCATTGCGTTTTACAAACCCTGAAATGAGGCCCTGCGAGCCCAGTACAGGGTATGAACCCAGGCACTCCTCTGGGCCTCAGCCTGCCAGTCACAGCTACTGGAGTCCTGCTCCTGGGGCCCCACCGGAGACTGCACCAGTCCTGCTGTTAGGCCTAACCCATCCTGGTGTGAGTGCCTCCTCCACTGAGCTCCCTGGGTCCAACCACACCCTGAATAATAAAAAGCGTTTGGGGATCCCAGACCTCCAAGAGCGCAGAATGGTGTTCTTCCCATATGATCAGTGGTCTTTCCCACCCTCACCTTACATTTGTTGGGACTGAGAGAAGACTGGTGTAAATAAACTTGCAGGCTGTGAGGGAAAGTGTCAGTGCCTCACATGTCCAGCCTGGAAACCCACATCTTTGGATGGGGAGGCTGTTCTATTCCTCCCGGTTTGAGGCTGTCTGCAGCCTCCTCCCAGCTAGGAGAGGTGAACTGGGGCCTAACAGGGCCCAGAGGGCACATGAGCCCAGGCTACACCTCTGCACGGGAAAACAGACCTCAGCCAGGGGGAGACTGGCCCCGAGGGCGGGCTGCACGCTTTAATGGGACACATGTTGCTGCTTGGCCCCCTCGGGCCCAGCCTGTGCCCGGCTTTGAGCAGCCACAGGCAGAAAATCGCTGCATTGTCCCAACATTAGGGCGGCTAATGTGGCGTTGCCAGCGTGGCCAGAGCGTGAAACCCGCAGAAAGGCCTCGCTGGCGGGTCCTCCCTGCTTCCGCATCTTCATCAGGCCCAGAGAAGCCCGGCACTTTGTCAGAGTCATTAGTGGGGCTCAGAGCCTGCTGGGCTGAAGGACATTCCTCGGTGAGTGCCCCCCCAGAATGTTGGAGATGAAGGAGCCTAGTAAGTGGGCCTAGTGGAGGCTCAGTACCTATGGACACTAGACAAGGGGACTGGACAGGGCACGGAGGGATGTGTATGGGAGGGGACCCCAGACTAAGGGAATGATGAGGGATAAAGGAATGAGAGGGATAAAGGAAAGACTGAGAAAGGAGAATTAAGAGTCCCTTGGAAGAGAGGAGGGTTCCTGGAGGTGAAAATGAACCCGGACTGAGAGAGGGGGTCGGGCAGAGGGAGGTGGGGAATTTCACAGTGCATTTCCCCCCCCCCATCTCCTCCCCCTCGGGGTTCCTCGAGTCCAGAAGGGCCTCATTGACATGTAAACGAGGAGCCCCTATAAAGGCGGCACTGCCTCCCACAGGCGCAGATAACGACAACATGGGCACTAAGCCTGGGACCCAGGGCAGCTCTGGTGGCCATGCCGGCAGCTTCCGCAAGGTCTGGGGGCCCTGAAGGGCACAGTCTGGGGACCCTGCCAAGCCGGGGGTGGGATGGGACTGACGTGGAGAGGACTGTGGCCCTCCCCTAAAATGCCACCCCTCCACAGATCTCCAAGCCGCTCATGGAGAAGAAGCGACGGGCACGCATCAACGTATCCCTGGAGCAGCTGAAGTCATTGCTGGAAAAACACTACTCACACCAGGTGAGATGTGGGGACCTGGTGAGGTGGGGGTGATACAACCCCCCCACCCCTAACCTCCTCTCCTCCAAGTTGGACTGCCCCGCTAAGAGCCTTTTCCACGGATCTGCAGATCCGGAAACGCAAGCTGGAGAAGGCAGACATCCTGGAGCTGAGCGTCAAGTACATGAAAAGTCTTCAGAACTCGGTGCAAGGTGGGAGGGCACCCGGAAGGGCAGGGTGAGGAGCTGCGGGGTGGGGATGACTTGGGTCAGAGCCACGGACATGACAAGGCCAGATAAAGGAAAAATGGATGGAGAAGAAAGCTGAGGCAGTGGGCAGCTGGGGGAGGAGGGGGCCGCAGAGTGCCGGAGGCAGGAGGCTGCAAAGACATTGCAGACCCGTGCAGTTGTGATCCGGGTGGGCGAAGATCTGGACCCTGGGAAAGAAATTCGGGTTGCCTGGTTCCTCCCCTTCCTTCCTGCCACTCTTCCTCCCCGTCCCCCCCTTCCCCTTCTCCACCGCTCCTCCTCCCCTCCTCTTCCCTCGCCCTCTCATTTCTCCCGTCCGCCCCCCTCCCCCCAGGGCTCTGGCCGGTCCCCGGCGGAGTTGAGTTCCCGTCGGGCTTCCGCAGCGGCCTGCCCGGCGTCAGCCAGCTTCTGCGGCGCGGAGAGGAGGGCGGCGGCGGCCTGCGCTGCCCCCTGGCGCACGAGCGCGCAGGTGGCAGCACCATGGACAGCGCCGGCCGGAGCCCCGAGGCCGCCGCGCCGCTCGGGCCCTGTGCCCCAGCCCTGTGGGGCCCCGCTCCGGTCCCCGGCGGCTCCGGTCCGCGGCTCCTCTTCCCTGGGGATCTCCCCGGCCCGTCCTCCAGCGTCCCGGGGCCGCAGCCGGCGCCTCGCCAGTGCACCGAGAGCCCGGGGCCGGGTCGGGGCGTTTGGCGGCCGTGGTGAGGGCCCGAGCGGCCTCGGACTCAAGGGGGCCCTCGTCTGGCCTGGGGACGCAGAGGCCGGTGAGGGCGCGCCCGCGGCGACGGCGGGACCCCAGTCGTCGGCCCCGGCCCCGGCCCCGGCCCCAGGCAGGGGCGGCTGGGAGGGGGCCGCGTGCCCGCGAACGCGAGGACACACACGGAGCCGCAGGGGGCCGGGGTCCGCCCCCACCGCAGCCCCACCGACTCAAGCCAGACCCCCGTCTCTCCTCCCCACCTTCTCGCGGGGCTGGGAGGGGACGTCCCGGGCCGCGCCTCGTTCCCAGGGCTCCCGGCGGGCAGCCCGCCCCCCCCCCCCCCCGCCCCCGCCCCGCAGCCTCGCCGCGGTGGGAAGGTCGCCGTCGGCAGCGGCGCAGAGCGGACCCCTCGCAGCGAGGAGAATCGCTGCCCCGCCCCGGCCCATTCAGCCGGCCGAGGACGCCCGGTTCCCACCGGCACAAAGCGAGCCGGGTCCCGCCCCGCCGGCGAGGGGCCCCCGGCCCGCCCCCACCTCGGACCCCCTCGGACCCCCTCGGCTGCCGCGGATCCCCACCCCCTCCGCACGCGGCGCGGCCCACCCGGCCCACCCGCCCCGCCCCGCCCCGCCCCGCCCGAAGACCCGCCCCGAGCGCTCGGAGCTGCGCCGCGGGCCCCGCAGGATGCTCCGCCCACCGCGCGCTTCGCCCGCACCTCCCCGCGCGCCGCCCGAGGGTCCCCGCCTCCCGACCTCTGGGGCAGCCGCCGAGCCCGCGGCCCTCGACAGCCTGCCCCCGTTTGCGCGTCCGAAAATGAGGTCACGACTGTGCTCGGACTCTAGCCCGGGGTCCCGGTTCTCAAGGACCAGCCCGGGGAGGGGGAACGGGAATCCCGCGCCGAGCCCCGGAAGACATCCGGGCACTTCCAGCTTGAAATCCAGAACGCAGACAGGGCAAACCTGTGAAATGGGTGTAAAGAGACCGTGAAGGTCCAAATTTCTCCCACGATGCCGACTTGGGTGCATCTTTTGAGCTACAAATACCGACTTCTATAAAACATTTCTCCTTTAGGAGGGCCCCTGCTTTGCCTGTGTGCTAAACCGGTTCTGGTTACACTGCGAGGAGAGGGCGGCCAGGCTCCCCCACTCCACCCATTGGGCTCTCTGGATGGAGCACGGGCGGGAAGGGGTCCCGGCTGTGGCGGTCTGGGGGGAGGCCTCTTGGGTCTCGGCCCCCTACTGCGCGGGGCGGGCGGACGGGGGCCCGGGACAGCCGCCCTCATCCCTCTGCTAGCCACTAGGTGGCGACATTACACTGCGGACCCAGCGCGCGGCCTTGAAATTCCTACTCCGGAGGCGGCGAGCTGCAACCCCCCACCCCACCCCGGCCCGGCCCTACGCTTGCCCTCCTGAACCAACCAACCCCCGCAGGGGCTAGACGCCCCTGAGGCCATAGCCATATCTGGGGCCGAGGCTACCAGCTGCACTCCCAGGGCTTCTGCTATTAGGGCTTTGGGGGCACACCCTACCTCTCCATCCCGTTGCTGCTCCAGGCCAGCCTCACTCCCTGGGTGGGGCTGCAGCCCTTGCTTAGAAAAAGGGCACCACCCTAAAGGGGGGCACACTAGGAGGAATTTGGGCCCCAGAGAGGGAGACGTTTGGGGGCAGATGGCTAGCTCTATTCTAGAAAAGTGTGTTTTCATGAAACCAGCCTTGGAATGCCAGGTGCAAATCATAGGAAGTTTTTATTGTATTCTGTACAGAAAAGAAATGCTCAGTTGTCAAAAAACTACAAATGTATCCCTGGCTCTAGGTGGGTGGTGGTATGAAGACCGAGCTCCCTCCCCTGTGAGCCTAAGGTCCTGCTGCTTATGAACGCAGCAAATAAGCCTGGAGGCTCACAAAGTGTGAGAGGGAGCCCCAGGGTCCTCCGTTTGGGGTCCTCTATTTTCTTGTAAAAACCAGAACTGGAGGGACTTTGGGGTACCATGTCTCCCTGCAAGTATTGCCATAGGATATGAAATACACAGAGTAAAAACCCAATGTGACAAATGGGCCAGCCTGAGCGAGGGGCGGTAAGGGGTGGGGGTGGTGAGATGCAGAGAACCGACACAGTGGCTAGCTGATGATCTCTGCCCCCACATGACATGTTGGTCCTTGAAGGCACAGCAGCACTGGCCAGAGGTGGCCCCTCCCATGGCAGGGGCTGTACTGCAGTTTCCTGCCTTGCTCACCTGTGGCCAGCTCATCCCTCCCACGTTGCCCGGCAGCCAGGGACTAGCAGGGCCTCTGAAACAGAGCTGGATAGGCAGTCTCCTATTCTCACCCCTCCCAGGAGCCTCTCCTGGGGCCGGGTGAGGAGATAGGCTTGGCCACCAGAGGGTGGGAGGGCAATGCTGCAATTCCAGGTTACAGAGCAGGAGGGAACATACTGCAGGCAGGCTGCGTGCTGGCCCTGGAATCCGCTCCAGGTTTTTCTGGGCAGGGGCCATTGTGTGGAGGCAGGGGCCAGGACAAGACAACCTCTGCATTGGCCTGTCATTTCAGCTCAAGGTCACAGTTGTTCCTGGACCTCTGCTTAGCCTGATTCTAGGGTCTCTCCATGGAAGACCCAGGCAAAGCCAAGCCCCAGGCCCCAGGGGAGATCTGCCCAGAAGAGAGCAAAGAGCCCTATCCCCCAGGGTGAGGTAGGACTCTAAGCAGGGACCAGGCCTTAAGCCTAGAATCTGGGAGGCCTCACCCCTTCCCTGGGGCATCAGGATAAGGAAGTCCATTCTTCCGTTGCTTCAGTTCTTTCAGATCATGGAGCCACGATCTTCATGGTGAGAGTCACAGAGGTGGCTGAGAGTGATGAGGGTGGGGATGCTAACAGTGGTAGAGGTGGGTGATGGTGCAAAGTGTTGTGCTTTAGCTGGGGTGTGGGTGGGGTAAGTTCCTGGGCGGGCCAACGGCACTGAGAGTGGGAGGCCCCAGGTGCTGAGGCCACAGCAGGCCGCACACTGAAGAATGACCCCCACAGAGGACCCACAGAGGGCCCTAGATACTCTCACACTCTGTCCCTTCAGGGGCCGGGGCACATGGACCAGGAGACTTCTCCAAACAGTCCTGAGAGTTAATATGGTCACCTGCTCATGACAGATGGGGAAACAGAGGCAGAACTGGTGAGCAGGAACACCTGCTCAAAACAGTGTGTTTGGGCTCCAAAGACCCCTGTGCTTAGAGACCCTCTGTACCCTGCCACCCCCTGCTAAGGTGAGACAGTTACAATGCAAAGTGGAAAGCAGGCGGCAATTCTGGGTTTTGTGCTGTCTGGTGGTGGCCCTTTCCCCAGACTCCCTGCGGCCCACCCCCATCCCCCCCAATCCCGCTGCCTAGGGCTGGGCGAGGCACATAGGGGCGTGCAGAGCTCGCCTTTACCCAAGCCGAGCCTCACTCTGCCCCGTGATGCGGTGCCCGGCAGCTGCCACCCTTCCAGGCCGTGGCCCATGGCTCATGGCTCAGTCACGCAGGGAGGGCTGGCACACGGCCAGGCGCCATGGACGGGCCCCGCGTGGTGCTGCCCGGGACCTGGCCTGGGTCAGCGTTAGCATCTTTGGTGCTTTGGTCCCTGTGGGCGGCCCGGCCCGCCGGGCGTGCGTGGGGAAGCGCGGGCAGGCCCGAGGACGCGGAGCCCGCACGCAGGCCCTAGGACGCGGAGCCTAGCGAGTCCGAGTGCAGTGTGGCGTAGCCCGAGGACTCGGAGGGCGAGCTCAGGAAGCTGCTGGTGCTGCCGCCGGGCTCGCCCCACGGCGCGCTCAGGCCGCTCCTCGGGGGCCCCGCGTGCGCGTGCACAGCCAGGCGCAGCCCTGGGCCCCGCCGCGCGCCTCCGCCAGGGGCCACCGCGTCCTCGGGCGGCCGCCGGCTGTCGGGGAAGGGCCCCGGCGGGGCGGGCGGGCGGCGCGGGGCCCGCGGCTCGCCCTCCAAGGCGGTCAGCGCGAGGGCGTCGGGCAGCAGCGAGGCGGAGGCGGAGCGGGCGCCGGGCCCGGGGCGGAGGCGCGGGCCGCCGGGGGGCGAGGCGCGGGCGCGGCGCGGGCTGCCGCCGGGGCCCGGGGGGCGCAGCGACAGCAGGCTCTCGGCCGAGCGGCGGCGCGGGCGGAACGGGGGCGCGGCCTCCGCGAAGGCTGCCAGGCTGGCGCGGCGTTGGTCGGGCGCGGCGGGCAGCACCAGCGCGGCCAGGTCCTCGCCTGAGCCCCAGCGCGGCAGGAAGGCGGGCGGCGGCACGGCGGCCCACACCTCCGCGTCGTCGTGGGACAGGCGTCGCGTGGGCGGGACCTGTCAGGACGGGCGGGGTTAACCCGGGCTGCCCTCCTGGAAAACGGGACCGACGCGGGGCTCAGAGGCCGAGCCTGGGGAGAGGACGGCCCACACCCTTTCGCCCCTGCACTTTCAGTGTCTGGAGCCCTACCCTACCTGCAGGTACTGCTTCTTGTCCTCCTGCAGGGGCCGCAGCGGGTAGAACTGGGGCAGGTCCCCCTCCAGGGCAGAAAGCTCATACTTTGCCATCCTGTCCAGGACCACAAAGTCCCCTCCGTAGCTGTAGTCAAGGGAGTGCTCCAGCACCAGGTCCGGGGGGATGCCACTCTCCAGGCTGGTATCTGCAGGATTAGGCAAAAGCTTAGGGCCATGGAAACCTGGGGGCATCAGGGAGTGAGTTCTAGGCATCCCTAGAGACATACACAGGGCAGGGGGCTGGGTTCAAATCCAGCACTGCCACCTTTTAGCTGTGGGACAGGGGAGATCACCTGGGCCAGGTTCCTCCTCCATGGGATGGCACATGATGTTACCTGGTACAGAGCAAAGGCTCAACCTAGGGTAACACTGTTACTGCCGGGGCGAGCCAGCACCTGGGTCTGTCTGCAGGAGCCCCCCAGGGAACCCTAAGGGTGGAAGGCCTGTGGAACACATTCAGTCTGGTGTTCACAGATACTGCCTGGGACAACGAGGCTGGAGAGGAGCATACCCCACCTAGGTCCCATAGGGGTTCAAGCACATTTGAGAACGTGGTCACCTCAGTGTCATGGGGGTGGGTCACCTGACAGCTGTTATCCTGCTAACCTCCCCCAGGCACCACTCTCCCTAGGGGCCTCCCCCAGGCTATCCTCACCATTGTCTGAGTCCTCATCGTTAGCCATGAGGGCCATGCACTTCTCCCAGACGGCTTTGAGGTCCGCGCGGTAGCGGTCGCAGGCCCAGAGGAATATGGGCAGCAGGAGAGCCTGGGCTACCGAGCACCACAGCACACACAGCGCCATCCAGGGTGCCGAGGCATCCGCCCGAAGGCTGCTGAAGCTCACCACCTGTGGGCACACAGCTCGGCCTGGCACCTGGCAGCAGCCCTGTTACACAGCCTCGCCTCCCAGCCTCACTTCTGCCTGCTGGAGGAGGGGCCCACAGACCCGGCTAGAGGCTCTTGTGCAGGAAAGAGCCAGAGTGTGAGCAGAAGTCCCTGTCCAGCAAGAGCTGCTGGCTGCCAGCATGAGCAGCTACAGCCCCATGTGTGCACGGACAGCCCTTCACATGGTACCGGGCAGCAAGGGCGGGGGCAGGGTCTATCCACCCCTTTCTGGGAAGAGGAAACAGGCTTGGAGAACCAGGTCTCTTGGGCAGCCCGGGTGGCTCAGTGGTTTAGCACTGCCTTCGGCCCAGGGTGTGATCCTGGAGACCCAGGATCGAGTCCCACGTCGGGCTCCCTGCATGGAGCCTGCTTCTCCCTCTGCCTGTGTCTCTGCCTCTCTCTCTCTCTCTGTGTCTCTCATGAATAAATAAATAAAATCTTTTTTTTTTTTTTTTTTTTTAATGATAGTCACAGAGAGAGAGAGAGGCAGAGACATAGATAGAGGGAGAAGCAGGCTCCATGCACCGGGAGCCCAACGTGGGATTCGATCCCGGGTCTCCAGGATTGCGCCCTGGGCCAAAGGCAGGCGTCAAACTGCTGCGCCACCCAGGGATCCCAAATAAAATCTTAAAAAGAAAAAAAAGAGAGAGAGAGAGAGAGAACCAGGTCTCAAGCTTCCCAGTTCAGGGACTTTCTTGCCATCCTCAATCCTCTCTGGGCTTGTCCTTACACCAGGGGTGGGGTGGGGAGGGGGGTGTCTAGGCCTTGGACCTCAGAGGAGAATCAAAGTAGTTTCTGAGAATCAACCAGGAAGCCTTTGGGTCACTGTCCAGGGACCTTCGCTCCTCCTGTCCCAGGAGAGTTCATTTCCCCACCCAGAGTGACACTAAATTATTCCATCAAAGCAGAAATGAGTATGATACACTCATCACACTGGTTCTGCTAAGTGAGCCCGTGTGACCCTCAGAAAGGTGCTATACCTCTCTGGGGCTCAGTTTCTTGGTCTGTGAAATGGGCCAAGGACACCCCATAGAGTGAGGTAAAGATCCCAGACATCATATGGGGCCTGCAGCATGGAGTGGGTTCCATAAACTGCACCCCCTTCCATGCCCTGAAGAGAAACTGGGGAGACTCTTCCTCCACAGCTGTCCCCTTCTGGCTCCATGATTTTATACACACTCCTTCTCTCCATCAGCTTAGGCTAGAGACACGGGCTCCACTGCACACAGAGTCCAGTACCTGGGGGAGGGTACTTTGTGTGCCAGGCCCACAAAGGGTGGGGGCACAGGTTGCCTGGGCCTGTATCCTGAGTATGTCCCCTGATTATGAGGCTGCCATCCCATCTGCCACTTTCTGCAGCTTGTTTTTTTTTTTTTTAATTATTTATTTATTTATTTATGATAGTCACACACAGAGAGAGAGGCAGAGACACAGTCAGAGGGAGAAGCAGGCTCCATGCACCGGGAGCCCGACGTGGGATTCGATCCCGCGTCTCCAGGATCGCGCCCTGGGCCAAAGGCAGGCGCCAAACTGCTGCGCCACCCAGGGATCCCTGTTTTTTTTTTTTTAAGTTTTTTTTTTTTTTTTTTTTTTTTGCAGCTTGTGTCTTACAATGACTCTAGAGACACAGCCCTGCCCAGCTGCTGCTTAGACAAAATCACTGGCTGGTCCTTGCCCCAAACCCCTCCCGATCCAACTCCAGACCTTCCAGGGGATTGGGCTGGAGCCCCATGGGTACAAGGGCATGACTACTGAATGGAGTTTATTCTTGGGCCAGGTGGACATGTTACTTCACCTTCCATACCCTCTGCTTTGAATGGCCTCACTCTGGTGAGGAATGTCTCCTACAGTGTGCCAGAAAAGATCCTGGGCCCCACAGTCACCGGACAGTCCTCATCCAGCTGCCTTAACTCTAGGTGGGTCATGGTCAGGGCCACTCTGAACCTCAGTTCCCAAATCAGTAAAATGGGGATGATAATAATACTGCCTGCCCACCCCCAGCCCAGGACTGGATGCCTGGAGCATGCCCAGCCCCAGGGCTGTCCCAGAGTCCACATCCCTGACAGACTCCCATCTCACCCACTGAGACAGTCTCACCCACCAGCACGGGGAAGCCCATGAGGCAGTCATAGATGATGACGATGGTGGCCACCAGGCCCGTGATCTGCAGCGAGGTTTTGGCAGGCTCAGAGCCGTCGATAGAGGAGCGACGCTTGCCCTGCGCATCCTCCACCACGATGGTGGGCACGGTGAAGGCTCGGTGGCCGGCCCGCGGCCCCACCTGCACAGCCAGTGTCTGGAAGAGGGCGATGGCTGTGCAGACCACACCCATGGCCACACTGCCACCCACCAGCAGCAGGAAGCAGACGCCGAAGCCCAGGCCGATCTCAGCCACGATGAAGCGGCAGCCGTGAGTGTAGAAGCGCTCACTCGTGTCGTGCCAGCCGACGGCAGGCAGGGCAGACAGGATGAAGGACACCATCCAGATGCCCATGACCGTATGCACTGCCTGCTTCTTGGCGTTGCTCAGCCTGGCATGAGGTGGGGGCAGGACGGAGGTGTCACTCATAGGGTCTTCCTAGAGCCCTGGGGTCCTGCAAAGGATCCCCACTGCCCTGGCCCCCTGGTACATCATCACTATGGCACAGCCAACAGAGGGGGGCCTGGTCCCTTGCACAGGGGATCCTCATGCATGGTGGCACACATCCCTCTCACTGAGCATTTCTGTCCTGGATGCTGTGGACGCCCATGCACACACAGGTGTGCAGCCCAGAGCAGCCCTTCCTCAGCTTCCCTGCCTGCCCCCCACACAACACAGGTGTGGGGCACTGTCGTCAACCCGGGGTGTCTGTGTGCACAGGTATGCCAGGTGGCCTTTGCGTTCACTGCCCACACATCCCCCTCTCTAAGAACAGCACATGTGCCCAAGAGCTCACCGGTAGTTGACGGGCCATCGGACCATCCACATGCGGTGGTAGGAGAGGGAGGTGACGGAGAAGCAGGTGGCCAGGGTGAGGGTGTAGAAGGTGGAGACAAAGACCTTGCAGAGGCCTTCATTCCACTCGTAGTCGGGACGCTGCCGCCGTAGCTGCACCACAGCATAGGTGGCAATGGGCACCGAGACGTTGAGCATGTGGGTGGCCGCAAGCGTACACAGCAGAAACTCCAGTGGCTTCCACTTCTTTTGCTTGGCACCCACGCTCAGGATGCCCCAGGCATTGGCCAGCAGAGAGAGGCCTCCACATGCCAACCAGCCCACCGCACTGCCAGGCAGCCGCCGCTCATCACTCATGGTGCAGACAGGAGCTGGCCGGCAGCTGAGACATCCTCATTGGGGGCAGGCCTTGGCTCAGAGCAACAGCCCTCACACGTGGTGGCTCAGAGACATCAGGGACCGCGAGCATCTGCAGTGGGGGAGAAGCCAGTGAGTGTTCAGACAGTCCCTCTAGCTACAGCGTCAAAGCTCTTGTGGCTCTTTGCAGTGGGAGATGGAGGGGTTCCCTGATGCACCATTACTGGTGTGGTCCTGGCTTGGGCTGGGATGCTTTGCCCTCCTGTCTACTCCAGGGCCTCTAGCCCATGTCCCTGGCACCCAGGGAACACAGACAGGGGTGCCTGAAAAGTGCTAATATGCTCCCTCCCACCCGTTCCTGGCCAAGGTATGGAATCTGGGTTTGCTTCTGGGGCAGCTGCATCCTCCAGGAAGCAGCCAGGCTGGCACTGCTGGGCTATCTTGCTCCGGTGCCCTAGCCCTGCCCGGGAACCAACACACTCACCCTAAGTATCCCAAATCTCACACAGCCCACATGATGCGTCCCCAGGGAACATCAGAGGCCCTTATCTTAATTTGTCCTACTTCATTTGGCCAAATGAGGACATGCCTTAGAGGGTAAGCCCCCTAAACCTCCCTGTGCAAGAGGGGTGATCTGAAGACTGACCACTTCCATGGCCATCTTGGCAACAAGCAGCCTACTCTGTCTGGGCCCATCACCTACTGGCTCTGGCTTTCTGTGGGTGGCCCAGGCACTGCCACAGGCTGGCATTCAAATTAAGCTCCATCATACTAGCTGTGTGGCTTGAGCAAGGTCCCTACGCCTACATCCTCTGTAACGGGGACGATGATGATTCTTCCAAGAGGAGGCTGGGGTGGACAGACACATCTTTAAAACCCTGGGGCGGGGATCCCTGGGTGGCGCAGCGGTTTAGCGCCTGCCTTTGGCCCAGGGTGCGATCCTGGAGACCCGGGATTGAATCCCACGTCGGGCTCCCGGTGCATGGAGCCTGCTTCTCCCTCTGTCTATGTCTCTGCCTCTCTCTCTCTGTGACTATCATAAATAAACAAAAATTAAAAAAAACAAAACAAAAACAGAAACAAAAAAACCCTGGGGCAAGTATCACACAGAGATGCTCTGGGGAGGTGGTCATTATTATGCTGTTGATGCCTTGGACAACATGGGCCTGTAGAAAGCCAAAGGGACCAGACCTTGACCCCAAGGAGGAACTGCCGATAGCTTATGGCCATGAGCCAGGGACACAGGATGTTGGGCGGAATGTACAGGGCAGAGAAGCACTCCTGCTGACATGCCAACAGCCAGGCTGTAAGTCCCTCCCTCCCCCTTCCCTGCCCAGTAGCCCCAAGCCACACCCCTGTGCAGAGTACTGGCTAGTCCCTCTGAGGTGAGGCCCCACAATAGGCCTCTCTGGCCATAGCCTAGGGAAGGCAGCACGGGAAGAAGTGCAGGCCTACTGTGTGCTCTGCTGCACTTGGCCATTTTTACTTGGAAGCCTGTTTAATTTTACTGCTTGTGATTCTCTTACCCCCAGCACTTATGAGCACCTACTGTACCAGGCACAGCCATGTGATTCCTCAGGGGCTGTTACCTAGCTTGGAATGGACAGGCCACTGCAGGCCCCGGGCTCTCGGGGCAGGGGAAGCAATACTTGGTCCTGCTGTGACACCCCTTCTTGTCTTGTTCAGAGTTCTTTTGGTCTGTCTGTGGCCTGAACCCCAATACCAAAGGACCTCTCAGGGATGAGTCTCCTTCATCTCCGTGCCCCTGCCATGGGCCTGCCCAGACCCCTGACCTAGGGGAGGAGTCTTTTCTGGACTGTACCACTGTTCCTTAAGGGCCTCCTAGGGAGTTGGAAGGCTTCTGGGGACAGGGAAATACCTTCCCAAACATTAGCCTTCTGCTTACAGAGCCTCCTCTTCTCCCCTCCTCGAGATCCAGTGTGGGTGGTGGGGTGGCCCCATCGGACCCTCCAGCCATTCCAGTATCCAGCAAACCCCTCCAACCTCAGCATACAGAGGCCACATGGGGTTGAATAAAGAGCTGCTGGACTCCACCTCTAGCTTGCCAGGCAGTTACTGACTCAGCTGGGCCTCGTTTTACTCATCTGTAAGCTGGATGCGATACCTGCCCGGGAAAGTGCTATGGGTAGTAGACAGCTATGCCATGGGATGGAGCCAAGCACACAGTAAGCGCTCAATGAATGCTTGCCAGGTACAAATCTGTACTACAGCCCTCTCATCTCACTGAACTCTGCTGCCCCTTAAGGGCCAAGCGGCTGAGCTTGGGGGGTGTGGGTAAGCCTCAGACGTGTGGGTAGATACAGTCACTCCAACCAGAACCTGGGACAGGGAGCTTCAGGGTGAGAAGGCCACAGGGCCTCCCAGGGGTCCAGAGCAGGCAGGGTGTGGGTGCTGCTGTGGGCCAGAGATTGCAGACCTCAGAGATCTTTACACTGTCAAACAGGAAGCCGGGTTCAGCATGCACCTGGTAGGCCAGCATCTCTTTCCACCCGCACTGGGTCTCCTTGGCTGTCCCACTCGGAGGCAGTCCCTCAGTACCCCCAGTGGCTCTGCCTGACTCTGTAACCCTGTGCCCTGTTGATCCCTGGTGGAGGGTGGTGGGGAAGGGGCCACAGGCTGGAACTGGCACAACCTCTCATGGTGCCGGGTCTTCCCCTTGTCTGGCCTACCCATGTCTCGCTGCAGGGAAAGGCTCTAGGTCTGTGGGCAGGAGAACATGCCTTGCCTGGAGAGGGAGGAAGCAGTGTGAACTAACCTCTCAGTTAGTGTCCCCAGAAAGGTGATGTGATCAACACTGACACTATCCCCATTTTAAAGACAGTCAAGTAAAGACAGCGTTGGTAAAATCATTTGCCCGAGTTATGAAGTGTCTGAACCAGAACTCAAACCCTACTTGGCTGACATCAAAATCCTGGCTTTTCAAACCCAAGCCCAGACCCTAACTAACCCACACCCAAGCAGGAACAGGCATCTGTCCTTCCTTGAACTGAGGTTGCCTTTCTCAACTCCCTACCCCTGCAGGATGGGTCCTGCTGTCCCCACACTGATCCACAGCGACACAGGGTGGAAAGGCCAGGGCTAGGTTTGGAGTCTGTGACTCCGGAGAGCGGAGGTGCTGGGATGGGGGAGGAAATGTCACCGCGGAGTTAATAGCAAGGTCTCCAAATGCACAGCGAGAGGGGCTCCCAGTGCACAGGCACTGGGAGACCCCTTCCCCCGGGCTGATCGCGCACCAGCAGTGCATTCTCCGCAGGGAGCAGCAGCCACTGAGGGCCAGACCCAAGCTGGCCTCCAGCCAGTGCTGGGGGAGGGGGGACACCCAGGTGTCGCCACCCCCCACCCCCCGCGGCAAGTTTCTCCCGCAATACTCAAAGTGTCCCCGCCCTGCATTTCGGGTTGGGGCTTCCTGCGTCCCGCCCCCCTCCAACGCCATCCTGGGACCCTCCTCCCCTCCCCCCACAGCACATCGCAGGGCTGCCTGCAGGTGTGACGGGCGTGGCACCTGGAGGCCCCAGGACTCCCTCCGCAGGGTCTGCGGGCGGGCCCCGGCGTGACGTCACGGCCCCCGGCCAATGAAGCCTCGTTGCCCCGGGGCTCTATTGCGCAACAAAGAGAACCGAGAACTTGAAAGGATTCCCCGGGTTCCAGGCGGGCGCCGCTCGCGCGGACCTGGCCCCGGGCGCCCCACCCCCGTCCCGGTCGCGCCCCGCCCGCGCTGCCTCCTAGCGGCCCCCGGGCCCGGACCGCGGCCGCCCAGGGCGGGGCTCAGCGCGGTCCTCCGCGTCTCCCGCAGGCCCCCCGCCCCCGCCCCCGCCCCCGCCGGCCCTGCGGCGCCGCGTTTCCACACTCCCGCCCGGCCCCGCGCGGACCCCGGCCCTACCCGGCCTTACCCGGCCCTACCCGGCCCCGAGGGCGCGTCCGCGACGCGGGCCGTGAGCCGGACGCCCCAGCGGATTGCTCCGGGCGGGGTGGGCCCGGGCCCCCGACTGGCCGCCCCGCTCCCTGCAAGCCGCGTGGCCGGGCCGGACGCGGGAGTGGGGGAGGGACCGAGGAGAGGGAGGCCGGCCCCGGGGAAGTTACCCCGGAGGTGCCCCCGTCGAGGGCGGGAAGGCGGCCCCTCGGACGGACTCCGGCGGCCCCGCCCCGGCCGCAGCGCTCCGGCCGCGGGTCCTTCCAACCCAGCGCACCCCGGGCCCCGGCGGCGCTCACCCTGCGTTCGGGCGCCCGGGGCTCCTGCTCGCCGCTCCCGCCTCCCGCTCCGGCTTGGCTCCCGCGCTCCCAGGCCGAGCGCGGGCCGCCGGGGGCCGCGGGGGGCGCTGGCGGCGGAGCGGCCCGCGGGCCGGGGCATTCTGGCGGCGCCGCCGGGGCCGCGCCTTCCGCTCGGCTCAGCTCCGCTCGCCGCCCCTCGCGCCCCTCGCGCCCCTCGCGCCCCTCGCGCCCCTCGCGCCGCCGCCGCGCTCGGCTCCCGCCGCTCGGCTGGCTGCGCTCGGCGGCCGGGGGCGGGGGGCGGAGCAGGGCGCATGCCTCCGCACCGCCCCGCGGACCGCCCCGCCCCCGCCCCCGCCCCCGCCCCCGCCCCCGCCCCCGCCCTCCGAGGCGCGGGCCGCCGCCGCGTCAGTCTGTCCGTGCGTCTGTCGGTCCCTGGCCCCCGCCACGCCGCCGCGGGACTGAAGCCGCCTGGGGAGGGCGGCGACTCCTGGGACCCCGAGCTCAGCCGCGGCCCTCGCTGCCGTTCCGCGTCGGCCCAGGGCCCCGATGTGGCCTCCAAGCCCCCTGGAAACGGGAAGGCCCGCAGCTCCGCGGGCTGGCGGGGCAAGGGGGCCGGGGACAGAATGGACTGGGGTTGGGGGCTCAGGGAGGCCTTGCCGGAGTGAGCCATCTAAGGTGAACAATGGGAATGGAGGAGAGGTGGGGTGCCTGAGGATTAGTGACTTCCAGGAACTGGGGAGTCTCTCAGGATCGAGGTTGGGGCAGGGAGAGGTCAGGTTGGGCCAGTTAAGGATTCACATTTATCATGGGGGTGGGGGTGGTGGTGGTGGGAGAGTAGAAGGGAGGAGGAGGATTCCACCCCGGAATGGTGAACCCACTGCAGAGGGCCGGGTGGTTGCCCCTACGCGCACGGGCTCGGAAATGTTCTCTCAACCTGGAACCCAGACAGTGCAGCTGGGAGAGGCCAGGCCTTCAACCTAGAACTCCTGGTGCCCCACCTCAGGAGCCATACCCCGCTTTAGCACTTCTAGCAGGGGCGTAGGCTGCCACCCATGGATATCTAGGGGGAATTCTATCAGTGCCCTTGACAGAGGCCTCTGGAGTCACAAGAGAGAGACTGCTGGCACCTTGGTCTCCCATCCAGGCAGTGGACGCTGCCGGTCTCTTCTAGGATGCCCATGATCACATCCACCCTGGGCAGAGTGCCTGGAGTCACTTCTGGGCTGCTTGGCCGGGCACCGCTCTTCCCAAGCACCTGGGGAGTATCTGTAAGTGCATAGCCGTGGCTGGAGGAAGGGGGCACCTGTCCAGACAGGACCAGACCCAACCCAATGCAGCCAATGCTGCTTATACCACTCCACTGCCTGGCTCCTGCGCTCCCCTCCCCGCCGTATATCCCAGGGAGTTAGGAACAGCTGTTAGGATACCCAGGGTAGGCCTTAGGGTCAGTCCTCTGAGGTAAAAGTGAAGGTGTTTGTATCCAGACACTCAACAGACTGGTTAGTGGGGGGGCCTTGGGCCATATGCTCCGTGTGTGTGGCTTCTGGGCAGTCAGGACCCCTAGTGAGCCCTCCATGGATGGGCCAGCTCCCTGACCAGGTGGCCCTGGTTATAAATAGCCACGGAGGGGGGGGGCTGGCAATCAGGTGTGACATTTCTTTTTCAAATATTTTATTTATTCATGAGAGAGAGAAAGAGACACAGGCAGAGAGAGAAGCAGGTTCCATTAAGGGAGCCCGACGTGGGACTTGATCCCAGGTCTCCAGGATCACACCCTGGGTTGAAGGCGGCACTAAACCGCTGAGCCACCCGGGCTGCCCTTTTTTTTTTTTTTTTTTTTTTTTTTTTTAAGATTTTATTAATAGAGAGAGAGAGAGAGAGAGAGGCAGAGACAGGCAGAAGGAGAAGCCAGCTCCCTGTGGGGAGCCTGATGTAGGACTCGATCCCGGGTCTCCAGGATCATGCCCCGGGCTGAAGGCAGGTGCTAAACTGCTGAGCCACCCAGGGATCCCAAGTGTGACTTTTTTTTTTTTAAGTGTGACATTTTATTTTTTTTTTTATTTTTTTTATTTATGATAGTCACAGAGAGAGAGAGAGAGGCAGAGACACAGGCAGAGGGAGAAGCAGGCTCCATACACCGGGAGCCCGATGTGGGATTCGATCCCGGGTCTCCAGGATCGCGCCCTGGGCCAAAGGCAGGCGCCAAACTGCTGTGTCACCCAGGGATCCCAAGTGTGACATTTCTAAGGCAAACACAGTGATCTAGTCAGCCCTAGGCTTTGGCCATCTACTGCCCTGCCAGCAGAGGGCAGCCTGCCCTGGGTGTTAGGCCCCCAGCACCCTTCCTCCAGCACAGCTCACCCACTGCTGTCTTTACCAGTGTCCCTGTCCTGGGCTCGGCTGGCTCTGGGGCAGGTGGAGATGGGCCTCCCATGGTTTTTCTGAGGGCTTTGTACAAAACGCTTCATTAGCCTGGGCTCCTCCCAGCTGCCCTGGGAAGCGATTTTAGGTACCACCTGGCTTGCCCAAAGCCACACAGATGAGTAGCCAAGCCAACCCTGAGAAGGATGTAGATGCCCTGGTGTCCACTTTCCCTTGGGGAACCCAAGGGCTCAGGCACTGTTCTGGTTTGACAGGCCATGGTTTGGCTGGCTGGGGCTGGGCTTTCTGCTGGACCTGAAGGGCAGGACTCCCAGTGGCCCCCAGCCCAGGACACCACCCATGGCCTTCAGGTCAGCATGGGCATAGGTGGAGCTGGGGCGGCTGAGGGGATTGCTGCCATGGCCTCATGTGGCCTATTCCTTCCCCCTGCTTCTAGGCAGGAAATAACCCTGTCAGCTGGGCTTGAGGCCTGAGACGGATTCCGAAGCTCTTGGTGGGTGTTTCTGCACACCTGGAGCTGCATTCTCTCTCTCTGGGCCCGAGGGAGCCCCGTGTGAGGCTGCAGCTGTTGTGGCCAGTTTCCATCTCCAGGCTTCCAGGATAAGCCTGAGTCGGGAACATTCTCTCACCACCAGGTGTGCCTGGTGAAGGAGTCTTTCTCAGCCGTGGGTGGGGGTGAAGGACTGACCCCCCCTGCCCTCCTGTAGTGGCCTTGGTGGCTTGTCTGCTCCCCAAGGCTGCTGGCCTAGGTGGATGCACAGCCTCATCTCACACATGCACACATGTGTGCACAGACAGGGTCACAGATGTGTGTGCACACACAGCTGTACATAGGCACCATTCACACGCACTGCCCCTCAGACTCACACCCCACAAGCCTTTCCAATGATCCCTTGTCCTGAGTATGTGGGGGTTTGTATGACGGGCACAGGGGCCCTGGCACCAGCTGGGAGGCTCCTTCTAGCAGGAGCTAGACCTCCTGCCTCTTTCTCCAGAGCGCCAAGGTGTCAGAGCTGCTTCCATGAAAGGCTGGAAGGAGCGCCAGGGCAGGGCTCCCATATGCTGGGCATACTCCAGTCAGGTGGGCTCAGCTCTCTCTTGAGAGGCACCTCCCTGAGTCCTTGAAAGCACCTTCCACCCCCAACTACGGAAAGGCCACTGGAAGCTCAGAGCTAGCATCCTGCGTAGGCTGGAGGGACGGTAAGCAGGGTGCTGGTGTCTCCAGGCCAGGATGTGGAACCAGCCCTGGGAGGGAAGGGGTGTTCTCTCCAGCCAGCAAGTCATGGGGCAAACCTGAGTTCTGGGGTATGCAGGTACTGGCACCCTGGGGGGTAAGGGAGGGGTGGGTCCGTGAAGCCTCTGGCCCCTGCATCCTGTGTCCAACAGGAAAGCAGCCCCAAGACAAATGACCACCCAGGACCAACGTCCAGCCAAACAGCAGCTTTATTAGTGATGCTGGATTCTTGACACACCAACAGTGTGCACGCAAGTATTCCCTAGGGAGCCTCTGAAGGCAGGGACAACACTGTAGCACTTACACAGGAGTGATAGAAATAAAGCTTTGGTGTGTAGGTTTTCAGGAGAGCACAGGTTAACACTGCAAGACGAACACTTCACACAACACCAGCTCTCAATGTGGATTGGGTTTTTGGCCAAGGGGGTGAATTCTAAGTGACGAGACATTGGGGCCACTCCGGGGCCCCGCGTGAGGATGGCCTCTAGGGCTGGGGCTCGGCCCGGCCCTGCCGTTTCGCCTTCATCTGCAGGTACCGCCCTTTGCCTTCCTCAAAGCGCTTCTTCTCGTCCTCGGTCTCGGGCTGTGGACCACACACACAGAGACAGACAGGTTAGACCGGGGGCCAAGGCCGGGGCCCTGCCCCAGGAGGACTCAGAAGGCCCCACCGGGCTGCCAGGCACTGGCCTTGGGACCCACGGGAAGAAGTCCCTGTAGGGATGCCAGCAGCACAGGCACCCCCACACCACCCTTCACAGCAGGTGGAATCCCAAGCCCAGTGCCTCTGTGGTAAGGAACTTCTGCTAAAAATGCAGACAATAAATGAAACGTGGGAAGGAAGGCCTAAAACGCAGCCTGTGGGTGTGAGGAAGGAAGAGGGTCCCTGCTGAGTGAGGGGAGGGCTGCGTTTGGTCCACACCCAGGGAATGCTAGCAGCTCACAGCCCCTGCCCCAAAGGCAAGTGGGGATAAGCACTGGGCTGGCTGTGTGACCTTAGGAAGGCCACTTTATTGTACCAGGAGCAATAGTGATCACTTTGTGGGCAGGGAGCCCGGGACGGCAGATGACCAGGAAGTGGCTCCTTGGGTCCCACTCACCCCTTCTGTCGCTTTCCTCTGAGCAACCTAAGAAGCTATGTCCCCATACTCCGGGTAGGGGGTGAGGGGGCACAGAGCCTACTGCTCAGAGGGAATTAGCTGGAGGCTGGGTTTTGCCTGCCGACCTGGCACGACTGAATGGTGCCCCCTTTCACTTTTACGAGTAGCCTAGGTGGCTGTCAGTTTTAAGCATCAGACTTGGTTTTGGCTCAGGTCACGATCTCAGGGTGAGATTGAACCCCGCTTTGGGCTCTGAGCTCAGCAGAGTCTGCTAGAGGATTCTCTCTCTTCCTCTGCTCCTACCCCCTCTCTCCCACTCTCTCTCTCTAAACTAAAATTAAAAAAAAAAAAAAAGAGTGGCCTGGCCTGGCCGCTAAGGGCAGCGGTCACTCCCCAAGGCCCCATCTATTCGCTGCAAAGTTCCCTCTGGTCCGCCCTGCTCACGAATTCAGGTTGAAAGAGCTGCGCTGATTCCTCGGGGACGTTTTCCTTGTGATACTTTAAGGGTGTCTGAAAGCCAAAGAAATGGGGCAGTTGCCCTTCATCCACAATGACACCAAGCCCCAGCGGCTATTTTTAGGCTCAAGTGTTTTACAGGCAAATGGTATATTGGCAAAAGAGAGAACAATCAGCCCGAGGATATAATGTCAGGTTAAACCAAATATCTCCTCCCCCTCAGCCTTCTCAGAAAGTGTTCGCTAAATGTCACCAGGTGTAAACTGTCAAAACCTCGTGGCGTAGAGCCAGTGGGACATAGGGTATTTAAAGAACTGGGATCATGCTCCTTATGGTGGCTCCGGTGCCTATTTGGAGTCTTCGGAGCACATGTGGGAAGTGGTGGCTTTCCAAGACGCGTTAGTGAAGATGGCCCTCCTGCTGCTCTGGTTTCATCTCTGGCTGACTTTTTAAAAAAATGAAATTTGAGGCCATGCAATTTAACCTGAAACAGCCTAGGGAAACAATGTTCTCTCGGTTAGAGCAGGCAGTGCTAAGGGGGAGCCTTCTGGGGGCAAGAGGGCCAGGGGGCCAATCCTTGTTGCTGAAGGCACCCCACAAAGACCAGGCCGCATTCTGATGGGGCTGGCTCCTGTGCAACGCAGGCATAACATGCCCAGCCAGGGCTTCTCCAATGCTTCCATGTGCATAAGTCCCCCGGGGATCTTACACATGCAGATTCTGATCCAGGGGGTCTAGGGGCCTGAGATTAATTGCTTTCTTTTTTTTTTTTTTTTAAAGATTTTATTTATTTATTCATAGACACACAGAGAGAGGCAGAAGAACATGCAGAGGAAGAGAAGCAGGCTCCATGCAGGGAGCCCGATGCGGGACTCGATCCTAGGTCTCCAAGATCACACCCCAGGCTGCAGGCGGCACCAAACCGCTGAGCCACCAGGGCTGCCCCTTGAGATTAATTTCTAACAAGCATCCGGTGATGTGATGCTGCTGGCCTGGAGGCCACACTGAGTAGCAGGTCTCTGCCCTCTATCCATCGATTCCTGTACCAAATGGGGGACAGCCAAAGAGTCCAAGAATGCAAGGTGAAGGCCACCAGGCTGGGACAGTAGGGGCCTTCTCTTTCCCCGCTGTGGAACGTGCTTGGTGTGGCTGAGGGGAACTGTGGCTCCTATCCATTTGCAGCCAAAGGCCACAGCTCAGGAGAGCTGCATGGCCGAGCCCCTCCTTGGGAGTGGAGGACCAGCTCACGGGCAGAGTGTTTGGGTCCTGAAGGTGGCAAACAGGGGAGCTGGCTGAAGGGGAGAGCGTGGGCTGGGCCACGTGCCAAGGGTCCTCCCAGCTCCAAAGGCCCAGCCCCTCTCTGTTGAGGGTTCTGGAGTGGGGCCTCCCTCCAGCTGGTGGAGTTTCCATCCCTGGAGCAAGGAAAAGGCAAGAGCTAGGAAAGAAAATAATTTCTCAAAAACAAGAGCAAGAGCTTGGCATGGGCATGGCAGCAGGATGGAGACTCATGGCCACCCAGGCCGTTTGCAGAGTCCACGGGAGCCAGGTCCAGCCTGATGGGAGGGGTGCCTTTCCATGTCTCCAGTCCATGCTTTCTACCAGCATTTCTACAAACTGGCAGACATGGGATTTGCACAAGGAATGTGGTCCCCAAGTGCTTGTGTCACCAGCCAAAGGCTCTCAGGGCTCAGAAGAGCAGGGAAGGGTCCAGGGAAGAGCAGCAAATGGAGTCGTCCCCAGGGGCACCCTAGAGTGTGGGCAGAAGTGGGTCATTCAAGGGGTGTCTGGGTGGCTTGGTCAGTTAACCATCTGCTCAGGTTATGATCCCAGGTTCCTGGGATCAAGCCCAGTGTCAAGCTCCCTGCTCAGTGTGGAGCCTGCTTCTCCTTCCTCTGCACCTTCTCCCGGCTCATGTTCTCACGCTCTCAGTAAATAAAATTAATCTTAAAAAAAAAAAAAAGAAAAAAGGGGCACCTGGGTGGCTCAGCGGTTGAGCATCTGCCTTTGGCTCAGGTCCTGATCCCAGGGTCCCGGGACCAAATCCCATATTGGGCTCCCCGGGAGGAGCCTGCTTCTCCCTCTGCCTATGGGTCTGCCTCTCTCTCTGTGTCTCTCATGAGAATAAAAATCTTAAAAAAAAAAATAAGCAAAAAAACCCTTGACAGCTCTGGGAGATGCCTAGATAGACACTGGCTAGCACCACCTGCCTTCTGGATTGGGCTGGCCTGCCTTGGGACCCCCATCACACTGCATGGCCCTTCCTGGAATGGCCTTTTTTTTTTTTTTTTAAAGATTTATTTATTCATGAGAGACATTGAGCAAGAGAGAGGCAGAGACACAGGCAGAGGGAGAAGCAGGCTCCATGCAGGGAGCCCAACATGGGACTCGATCCCGGGGCTCCAGGATCACGCCCTGGGCTGAAGGCAGTGCTAAACCGCTGAGCCACCCCGGCTGCCCAAGGAATGGCCTCTTCATTCTGCTCCCAAACCAGCCCAGCCTCCCCTCTGGAGCTGGAGTGGGGTGGGGGGAGGAGAAGGGGGTGGCAGCAGGGCTGGCTTATCTCTGGCTTTGCTGCTTACCCATCATAAGGCTCAGAGACTCACCTATATTCCTTTTCTGTAAAATGGACCGGTATCCATCCTATAGGGTTGCTGGGGGTAGGTACCAAAGTCCTTTCAGCTGTCCCCACAAGCGAGAGAAAGAAGCCCCCCAACTCTCCATCCATCTCTTGTATGAGTCCATTTATACCAAACATTTGGAGTAAGCACAACCACAGAACACAGGCTAGTGGTGCCAGGGCCCGGGGGAGGGCTGATGACTACGGGGCACATAGTTTCTTTTGGGGGGATGAAAATGTTCTAAAATGGACCATGGCAATCGTTGCACAGCCCTGTGAATATACTAACAGCCGCTGGATTATATGCGGTCAATGGAGGAACTACGGTATGTGATCATAGCTCAGCACCACCAGCTGTGAACAGCCTCCTCAACAGTTCACAGAGTCAGAGAAGCTTCAGCATGGCCATGTCCCCCTCCCCAATCATGGCACACAAGGGGCTGCAGGGCAAAGGAAACGGTCAATTTAACTTGGCCCTCTCTCTACAGTGGCCAAGCTTGATTCGCTCATTCCCCACATGTGTCCCGAGCACCTCCTGTGTGCTGCTCTGTGCTAGGTGCAGGGACCCTGGGCAACAGCTTCTGGGGAGCGGCCTGCACTGAGTGAGTCCTGACACATGCCAGGACCGCACCAGCACATCAGAGTCTGCACAACAACCCACGAGCAGCACCAGTCATTACTGCTTCCCTTCTACTGATGACGACGTGCAGCAGAGAGAGGGTGAGTGGCTTGCCCAAATGACAGCTGGTTAGTGGTAGGGCCTTGATTTGAACCTGGGCACGGCTGCTGATGTCCAGGTCATTCCATGCCAATGGGCTCTTATCGGTGGGCTCATCAGCGGCAGTGGGGGACATGGTGACCCTCCAAAGTTGCCATGGTGAACGGGAAGGGCCTGCCCTCCCAGAACAAGCCTAGAGCCCACTTGGACATGCAGCGGTGCAGCCCCTGGGTGCTTCTCCATCTGGGAGGGAACAAGCCCATGGGCACCAGCCACTGGACTGAAGGCACCCTCTCATTCTGGTGCCAGCCTGCCAGGAGATCACGATCAGAGGTGTGTTTCTGTCCCAGCCGCTCGCTCCAGCTGTGGAGCTACTCACCCCTCAGGGGCCAACAGGCCATCAAGCCTTCCAAAATGTGTGCACCAAAGGCTCTGGATGCTTCTCTCACTAGTTCAGGCAACGAGTGACTGGGGGCAGAGCCTGAAGTGCAGGTGATTCCCATCTATGCTGCTGGCACAAAACACGGTAAATTCTAGCGTCCACTCGGTGGAGGGGGAGGCCAGCGCCCAGCACCAACGTTCAATATTCCACAGCGAACTCAGCAGCTGGGATCTGCCCTCAGACAGAACTAACACCGTCTCGTGATGGATGTGGAGGCAGCTGGCTAGCTGCAGCGAGCCCGAGACATTCGCAAGGCCTTGGACGAAGGAGCCCGCCAAGGACTCATCCCTCTTTTGGTCTTGGCATGAGCCTCGTGAGCTGCGTGTTCTGGGCTCTGGAGCACCCCCCCACCAAGCCTGGAAGCAGTACTGGGTTGACATCAAGGCATGGAGCACCCACCCTAGGAGGGCTGCACCCCTCCCCTCACCTGGCTGCCCTGGATGACAGTCAAAGGCAGGGAGGCTCCTCGCTGCCACCCTGCAAACAGGGGTGGGCAGGGCAGCATCTCTGCTCTCTGTGCTGGCACAGTCCCTGCCCTGCTGGCTGGAGGATGTTCGGCCTCCTTGGGCCGTGGGTTCTGACAAACAGCCTTCCCAGCCAAGTGACGAAGAGAGGCCACCACTTCCCCACCGGGTGTGAAGCCGACAGAACAGACAGATGGTTGCCTGCACGCGGCCCCCGCCCACGGCCCAGCTGCTGCCTCCTTGCATCCCATCTCCCTCCATCCGGCAAAGTAAATAAATACATAAGTTGTTGGCTGTTGCTGTTTTTAATGGAGGGCTGGGGGTGGCGGGGAGAAGGAAAAAGCTCTTCCGTGGGAAATCACATTTGCCTTCAAATGCCTGGAGTTGTGGGCAGGAAGAGGGCTCGGGACCATAGGGTGATAGCTCTCGATGGCCCGAGCACCACACTGGCACCCTGGGGTTGGGGCGGGGCTCGGACCTTGGAGCACCACATCCCAGGGCATGAGGAGGTGCCCACGTGGTGGAAGGGACGGTGGACGGGTGGGCCACAGGGGCTTGGCCCCCGCCCTCCCCGGCAAGCTTCACCCACCTATAAATTGGGGACTCGAGAGTGTGGTATGGCCAGGCATTTCTTGCAGTGCCAGCAGAAGGCTGCCCATGTGCAGGAATCACGCCATGTATGCATGTGCATACCCATGAGGTAGCCATGTCGCAGAACAGGAGTCCTTACTATCTGCCAACCCACAGCACCGCCCGTGGGGGAGAGGGGTGGGTGGCCCTGGGGGTCATCTTCACAGCTGGCCACAGAGACCAGGGCTCGAAGATGCCCCTGCCCCTCTGCTCAGGGAGCCCCGTGGCTCCCGCCTGCCAGCTGCAGGGGCCTCAGATCTGCGTCCTCTCCCTCCCTCCTCCTGCTCTCCTGCCAGATGCTGTCTTCCAGGCTCCCTTCCACGGGAGGGAAGCCTGTGGCTCGCAGAGCCTAACGGTGCAGACCAAATGTTTTCCAGTTTGCATTTTCTGTGCTGCGAGAACACACATTTGGAACTTGGCACGGAGGGCGAGTGACTAAGTTCCACCCTTGGTAAAATCAATAGCTTGTCCTTTTTGTAATTAACGAATGTCTGGTGTGAAGAGGGTTTCCCGTGGTGACAGAACAACTTCCTGCGAGCCGGAGGGACACAGACATTCTTAATTAGGAAACCACGCACGCACCCTCTCCCGTCTTTGTAATGGGAGACAGGAGGGATCTTGGGACAATTGTGCAGGCAATTAGGATGTCTTCTGATGACTGGGGCCACTCAGCACAGGACGAACTTGGCATCCAGGACCCCTAGCCTAGCAAACAGTCCTGTCCCCAGAGCCCGCGGGGCTCCCCCCAAGGACACAACCTCAGCAGGCGGGTCCGGGCACCTGGGAAGCCACCCCTGAGGGCAGGCAGGTTACAGAGCTCTCACCACCTGGCCTGAGGCATCCACAGGGGGCTCATCGTGGCGGCCTCCACTGGCAGCTCTAACAGTGAGATGGCTGTAGAACCTTGAGCACTCTCATTGGGGCTCCTCACCCTGCTGCTAGGCTCAGCCTCCAGCATGTCTGCTCTGCTGTGCAGCCAAGGACTCCCCTAGGAGAGGCTGGCAGCATGGGGCCACGGGAAAGGCAGGGGAGGGGGGCAGTCTCCGGTAGAGAAGGTGAAGAGGACTCGGTCCTATTGGCCGGCTTCCCCCAGGTATTGTGGGGGGTGTCACAGCACTTGCTCCTCACACCTGGGCTGACACGGCTGTCCTCTCTGGACAGTGATAAAGACCGTAACTGCCATTTGCAGAGGCTGGGCCTGGCCTCACTTGAGTCCTTGGCCCCATGTGTGTGCATGTGCTGTGTGTTGAGTCTGTCTTTCCTGCCGTCTGTCTGAAGCCAGCACTGTGCCTGGGACACAGTGAGGGCCCAGGACACATCTGCTGAATGAGTGATGAGCAAACCAACCGAAGAGCAAAACAAAAGAGCCTTCATTCCAAATTGGTGTAGTCTTTTTGTTAAAGATCCAAAACCAGTGGTTTTGCTCATAGGACACACAGTTAAGCATCATCTGTCCCCACTCAAGTCTAGAGCTCAGCCCACTGACGGGCTCAAAGGAGCCTACATGGGTGACAAAGGCATGAGCAGGAGTGTACAGCGTGCCAAGGTGGGGATGAAGCCCCCAGAAGCAGGAGCTCCTCCCCAACTGGCAGTGCTGACATGCTTCACCCTGAGTGTGTGTGTGTGAGCACGCAGGGAGGCCCTTCTGCATCCTTCCTACCACCAAGGTGGGACAGAGAGAGGGGTCCAGGGCCTGTTTCTTACCTGTACCTCTGAGTATACTTTGAGTACTGTGTCCCTCGATTCACAGGGCCTTTGCCACGGGACTCCACCTTGCAGAGAAAGCATGGTGCCACCAGGCAGCAGGTTTTCATATAAGCTGGGGGTGGGTGGCACCATATTCCACCCTGGGGCACACCAGGCCTGCTCTGCTGCGCACCCCTCCGTGGGGGTCAGCAACCTTCATAGGTCTCTCCCCTCATTTACTGTCCAACGTGGCTGCAGCGGAACCTGGGGCTCCCTGACGTACTGGGATCCCCGCCTTTCCACTGTAGGTCTCCCCCACGGGCCTCCCCTCCTGCAGCTGCCTTCTGGCACCACACAGAATCAGGCCTAATGTTGCCCTCTGAGAGCTCGCCTCTGGGTTTCCAGCTCTAAGGAAATTAAAAAAGCAAGGGGTTCCCTGGACTTGAAAACAACGCCAACAAAGCAACAAGACTGGTATTTCATGAGTAGAAACCACCAGCATTTTAACATGAAAAGGTTTATCACTGGTGCCATGAGCCCTCCCATTTGGACAGCAGGCTGGTGAATATTAACTGAGTGGTCTCCAAAACACATGCCACTTGGGCAAAGGGGACGTTAGGGAGCAGCCAGGGACACAGTGGAGTTTCCGAGGGCATGGTCGGAGGAAAAGCCTGGGCTCAGCAGAGCATGTGAAGGCCGTGCAGGTGGGGCATCCACAGCTGAGATTCTCCTAGGCCACCGACATTCCCCAGCACTAAGCTTTTGGGTGACAGGAGCAGCTTCAGGACCCTGGCATTATCTCATCACAAGACAGACTCTCTGTGAAGCCTCCAGAACCAAGGGAGAGAACAGAACACTAGGCGGAGAAGCTTGGTGAGCAGTCCAGTCCCTGACGCACCCCTGTGCAAGGAAGCAGCGAGTACAGCTTCCCTTGGTACCGTGGCTGCTCATACCCTTCCAGGAACAGGGTTGAGCTGCTGCACTACAGTGCATCTGAATTTCTGAAGTCAGAGAGTAACTGGAAGTCATTCTAGTACAGTGAGCATCCAGGCTGCTGACATGTCTTCCCAGGCAGGAAGGGGCCAGTGGGGTGGGTGCCCTCCGAGCACGCGTTCTCACTGTACTCTGGGTAGAGCTCACCGGCTGGGGTAAGCCTTGCTCTAAAAGGACAGAGGGATGGCCACCCGATTTCCTCACCACCTCCCGTTTTAACCTAGAAAATACTTTCTTGTCATTCAGTGGCTGAGGCTGCTGGGTCTAGGCCCTGGTCCACTGTGCCTCAGCCTTTCCTGGTGATCCTCACGTTTCTGGAAACTAAAAAGGTCTGGAAAAAAATCACCCATAGGTGTTGGGACCAACTCGATGCCAGGTCCCCAAGTGGCTTCCTCCATCTCTCTGCACAGGCCCCTCTCCAGCCCCGCTCAGTGAAATCTGGGGCGTGTCCTCTACCCCCAAGGTCAGAGGTCATAGCCAGAGAGAGGCCTTCAGAGGGAGGCAGGGCAGCAAGGGGCCCTGGACTTGGTGTCCAGACCAGCAGCCTGGCTCCATGCTCTGCATTTGCCTCTTTAATGATTAGCCTGGGAAGTGCCGGCAGCTGCTGGACTCGGTGCAGCCTCCCTAACATAAAATATTCATCAAGAAAAACCCCAAACAGCAACGCTGTCTTCCGTGTCAGCTGGGCCCTGGGGATGGAAGCTAAAAATAGACGGGAGGTAGAAGAATTGCTGACAGCAGGGGGTGGGGGTGGCGAGGAGGGGAGGAGGGCTGAGTGCCCCCCATGGGCACACACATTGGCTGTGGGGAGCACATGGGCTTTGGGAGACAGACGCTGCTCAGATGGTGGTCCTCGAGTGCCAGGGACAGGCTGGAGCTGAAAACCCCTCTTGGGGTGTCACCAGCCCTCCCTGCCAGAGGCTGGGCCCCAGGACACCTTCGTGAAGAATCAAAGACCATCTTTAATTAGCAAGCAGTAACATCCAGGATCAGCATGAGGACATCGCTAACCCCTGGCCCCTTAAACCCAGGGATTTGGTCACTGTCCCCGTCATTCAAGCAGTTGTCTTTTCCTACCATCCTTCTGCAGCCCTGCTAGGCACCAGTACCTCTTTCTCTGGGCTGGCCCTCACCTAGGACTGACATCCCCCTGTCCAATGTCATGGGTCTCTAGAAAGGGCACAGACAGCTTGCTGGATCTATAGACTGGCCCAGACCCAGGACTGCTTCCTGTGTCTGTGAAGGTCATAGTACCCCCACAAAGGGCTCCCTGACCGCAGGTACTCTCCACAGGAGACTGGACCCCTCTCAGCCACAGCACTGGTCTACCCAGTGGGCTGAGTTCTGGGGTGCATGTAAGGTGGGGGCTGCAGAGGCAGCCATGGCCCCTTCAAACAAGCCCACAGCAGCTGCTGAGCTCTTGGGGGTGAGCCTTACAAGTCAGTAATGGTTAGCACTTTGGACCTTGCCAGAAAACCCTGTCAATTCATGTTTACTCAGAATGGGCCTCTGCAAAATGAAGATGGTTTGACTCCTTGACTGTTCTTATTCATACCCATTTGGGGAGCCCTGTAGGCTTCTGTACCCACTCAGCTGACAGGAGAGGAAAGAGCCCAAGTGGTCAGAAGGCTGGGTCCCGGGGCTGGGCCTAGCAAGGATCAGCTGGGTGGCCTCAGGTGTCTTCCTGTCCCCTTCCCCCTCCTATGAGTGGCCACCTCTGGCCCCCAGGGCTCAAGTCCCTGGTTCCTTTTACCTGGATAGCCTCTGGGAAACAGCTCCCCTGCCCCAGCACCAGGCCCTGCTGCAATGCAGCCCTGTCCACAAGGCCCTCCTTGGAAGGGACCTACTCAGGTAGCGACAACTGTCTCAGGGGATGCCGATCCCCAACCTCCTGCTTCTTCCCTTGTGACCCTCAGGAGCATCTAACGCAGCAGTCCAGTGTCCCTACCTGCTCCCCCCAGGAGGGCAGCAGTTCCAGCAGAGCATAATGAACAGCAGCAGACAAGTGTGAAGCTCCCAGAATCCTCCTCCATCCTTTGTGGTGCGCACTAGGGCTGTCCCCCCAGTACAGATGCAGAAACAGGTGCACCAAATACGAGCCAGGGACCACACCATTAGAACTCCTGGGGCCCTGACCAGAAGCAGGTGGCAGGATACCCACACTCACGTGTGTGCCTGACAGTATGGGCGTGCCTGCAACAGTGAGGGGAGGGAGGCCCTGGGGTGTTTAGGGACCTGCAGCTGCCAACTGTCCAGCAGGGCACTGAGCAGTGGGGTGGAGAAAGATGGCTGGAGAGGTGAGCAAGCCCATGAGGCCCCCACAGGCATTTTCCTGAGCCCCACTGTTGTGGGCATCTTGGAGTCACATACCAGGCCAGGGCTGGATCCAAAACAAATGCATATGCACCAGAGGGTTTGAGATGGTGCTGGGTGCCCAGAGATGGTATGGGGATAGGAGAGAGTCACCAGGCAGTGGTGGGGTCAGGCTTTATCTTGAGTGTGCAGGGAAGACCATCTAAGGACAAACTCTCTGAAAAACAGTGGAAAGAGCTGACTCCATGATGGTCTGAGGGAAGGTGTCCAGGCAGAGAACAGCATGTGCAAAGTCCCTGAGGCAGGAATGAGTCTGGAGGCCGAGGCCAGAAAAGCCAACTTTGCTGTGCTGTACTGTGTTGATGTCACAGAGGCTGCTGAGCAGATCAGGCAGGAGAGGGAGAAAATCTGATTTTAACAAACTCCCTTGGCTCCAGTGTAGGGTCGGAGCAAGGGCAGCAGGAATGGAGGAGGCAGGACAACTCAGGGCTGAGCAGGGATCCAGCCATGGATGCAGCCTAGAGACAGTGGGTATGGTGGGGTAAGCAAGAGAGAGGACAGAGGAACCAGGCACATTCTCAGACTCACTGAGAGAGGAAACCCGTGAGGACCAGTGGGGTTTTTTGGGGGAAAGATAACGAGTTCAGTTCAGGATAAATCATGTTTGAGGTGCATGTGGAGACTCTATGGGAGAGAGGCAGAGCTGGCAAAGGGCAGGTGGAGACAGGCTGCAGGGGAGGCCCCACAGCCACACCACGGGTCTCACTACCATGGTGGCCTGTGTGCTAACACCCCCTACACACAAACAGGGTCTCGGGGGGCCTCAGGCAGGCCACCAGCCACAGGGTTGTCCTCAGCATGTGGAGAAAGCAGAATGGGAGAGCCTTGTTCCCAGCTGGCGTGAGAAATGAGGTCTTAGTTACAGTGTGTCTGTTACAAAGGTTTTCATTGGCTGGGGCCACAAAAGTGCCAGGTGCTCAAGAGAACCCACCCTGCCCAGGCCACTCTGCCCCCTCACCCTCACCCCACAGAGGCAGGAAGCTCCGACCATGGCCCCAGAGGAGTGGCCTCTAGCAACAGATGTGCAGTGTGGCTCAAGGAGAAATAAGGGGCAGCCCAAGCAGCGCAGTTGTGCGCTGGACCCACACTCAGGACTGGATGGAGGACCCTCCACAAGTGCCTGAGTCTTGCTGGTCTGAGAGGTCCTTGCAGGCTGACAGCGAAGCCAGCAGCAGGGCCCCACTCCCCAGGGCTGGGGCGGTGTTGGCTTTGAGGAGTGGGCAGCGGGTTCGGTGCCCCACTCCCCAGGGCTGGGGCGGTGCTGGCTTTGAGGAGTGGGCAGCAGGTTCGTTGGCAGGTGCTCCAGGTGGGACCCCTACTGTGACCGCGCTGGTAAATGATGTGTGAGGCTTATGGTAAAACCATCATTGGCCTTGAGAGATCGGGAAGCACGTGCATGCATTTGTCCATTCATTCCCTCAATACACAGTTCCCGAGCACCTCCCAGCCGAGCATCCTCACCACCCACCCACCACCTTCCCCATTCCCCACCTTGAACCTCGGCTCCCTGACTCTCAAGTGCCCCATGGCCAGCACTTGTCAATTTGTTGGGATTCCAGCTGCAAGACCCTTCAGGATTGCAGTGGCAGCAGCCCACATGGGGGGCTGTGTGGACAGACACCTGCCACCTCTCTCTGCAGGCCCAGGTCAGAGCCTGGGCAGGTGGCCGGGGCAGGGAAGGGCCATGAGACTCCCAGGTCCAGCCCTGTGATGTAGGGGTCTGGCCTGGTCCCCATCAAGCAGGACACTCAGGCCAAGACTCCTTGAGAAACTGTCTCTTGGGAAAGTCCTTAGCCCCTTTCTTTCTTTTTCTTTTTTTTTTTTTTTAATATTTTATTTATTTATTCATAGAGACACAGCTAGAGAGAGAGAGGCAGAGACACAGGCAGAGGGAGAAGCAGGCACCATGCAGGGAGCCCAATGTGGGACTCGATCCCGGGTCCCCAGGATCACACCCTGGGCTGCAGGCGGCGCTAAACCACTGCGCCACCGGGGCTGCCCATTAGCCCCTTTCATACATAGTATTGGGAACCCCTGGGCTCTGTACTAACTCTCCAGAGGGAACCCCCAGAGCAAGGAGCTGGTGAAGAGGTTTCTTGTCCTGTCTGCCTGGTCTGACCTGACAGTCTACAGGGGCCGTGCAGCCAAGGTCACTGGGCCAGGGAGCCACCAGGCCAGGGCCCTCCTCCCCAGAATGTGCTCATAGGACTCAGTCTTCCCTGGAAGCACTATGCGTGCTGACTGGGCACCCCCAGCAGGGCAGGTGGTCACTCACCACGAGTTGGGGCACAGGCAGTGACTTGCCCTCCTGGCTCAGGGACACATAGGTGAAGAAAGCACTGGCAGCCCGGTAGCGCTTCTGTGAGTTGTCCACCACGGGGTCGGCATCCACCAAGACCTCGATCTCCATGGATTTATTGCTTGTGAAAGTCATGCGCCCAGAGATGGTAATGACACAGCCTGCAGAGCACACACAGGGGGTTAGCCGAGGGCGCAGATGGAGGAGCCGGGGGCAGGGGAGGGCACGGATGGCAGGGTCACTGAGGGCGTTAGAGGACACCTGGTTAGGCAGCGTCTACAACTACAAGGACATCAAAACGATGAGCTCTCACAGTGCCTCGTTAGTAGCCCTTGAATGTTTACCTTCCTTGGGAGCAGGCGTTTACTCTCAACATTTCTGTGAACATTCAGAGTGGTGGCCGTCACCTGGCAACCTGGCCTCCAACCTACTTTTGGGTGACTGCAGGGTGAGCTGGTTCTGTTCCTCAAAAGTAACGCTGAGGCCAAGCCAACCCACACTGTCCACACCATGGCCTTACTTGTGCCACACAGCTGCCCCATGTTTGTCTAAGCGCCACTCAAGAACCTCCTTCTATCTTCCTAGTACCTTCCCAGCATCCAGGCTACTGTTCCTGATGCCAGTGTGATGGCAGCCTTGGGTGCCTGGGAAGGCCAGCCCTCACCTGACATCCCCCATGAGCCGCTGTGTGCACTTCAGCCTACATCCTCCTACACTTATGTCTAGGCTCTCCTCTCATCAGGCTGGCTCATGGGACAGAGCTCTCCTTGGAGCCACGGACACTACCTTCCCACAACATACCCACGGCCCTGTCGTAGGTTAGGGTCCCCAGGTGCTCACCTCCCGCCTGGACCAATGTGGTTTCCTTTGTTGATTATGATGAAGTCCAAAGTCCTACGTTCCTGTAACACCATTCCAGGCGACCCGCTCCCTCTCAACCTCAACCCCAACCTCCCTGTATCCCCAGTGCCCTCTGGGCCATGACTATCCACCCTGGCAGCTACTTCCCAACCTAGTGTGGCTCCTCTGCCCCCACCCTCCTGTACGTGGGCTCTTGCCTACCATCCAGCCTTGCTCCCTTCACCTCACGGAGCCCTGTTTTTCCCTATAAACAGACATGCCTTGCCTCACAGGCTAACTACAAGGAAGACACGAGATGAATGAGGTGCTAACCTTGTGCCCCAAGGCAGAAGGCACTCAGCGCAATCATTATCATCACCAATGGTATGGTTCTGGACCACAGGGCAGCACTGATCCTCAGGGATTTATAGAGGAAGGGCTGATATCTGGTTGCACCCCTAGCAAGGTGTTAGGAGAACAGCTCACCCAGCCTCCACTCCCTGGAACCACTGCTGGCTGTGGGGACCTTTCAACAACCCTGGGAACCCCGAGGTCCTAGCTCCAAGGAGTCAAGTGCTACAAGACACATTTAAAGACCCGGGAAGACGGACAAGTCAAGACAGTTTGGTGAGTTAGGGGTGAGTGTGTGGGCAGGCTAGAAGCAGTTATTTCAGGTTATCAAGTACCAGAATGTTCCATGCCACATCCAGTGTCATACTTACAGGGAGTGCTTCATGTCCTGAACAGCCATTTCCGGGAGGGAAGGAAGGAAGGTCAGTGACAAGTGCCATTATGTGAGCTATAAGGGTAGGGTCATGAACAAAGCACTCAGCACACACCTGGTGCTCGGCTCAAGGGTCAAGGGTCAGTGGGCAAGTCCTGCCACTCTTCTGGAGGGAGCTGCCTCCATGACCAACAGGGACACACCACTCATAAGCTTACTAGGCCCTGCCCAAATCATAGAAGGGTCAGCAGCCAGGATGCAGTGGCTCCTTGTACCCAGAACAGAATGGGAAAGGTACAAATGCATCTCTCCGTTTTTTCTTTTCTTTTTTCTTTTCTTTTCTTTCTTTTCTTTTCTTTCTTTCTTTCTTAAGATTTTATTTATTTATTCAGGAGAGACACAAAGGGAGAGAGGCAGAGACACAGGCAGAGGGAGAAGCAGGCTCCATGCAGGGAGCCCGACGTGGGACTTGATCCCGGGGCTCCAGGATCACACCCTGGGCTGAAGGCGGCGCTAAACCACTGAGCCATCCGAGCTGCCCTCCTTACGTTCTTTCAATAATTGAGTCCCCTCTACCCTCTGAGAACCTGTGATTGCCATGGGTACTCTGCTGAGAGAAATGTAACAGATCAATTCTGTGTATGGTTTCGGGGGGTTAGGACATCCCTGAAGTGCTCCGTGTCCCCAAGTTGAAGGCTATGTTTTGAATGACCCCTTAGGTGCACTCATTTGGAAGCATGGTCACAGCCTGTGTCTGAGTGAACCTGGCATGAATGAGGCACCACAGACATGTCCGTGGACCAGCCTAGAGTACAACCGACCATATTCAGCCAGGGTCTACATGCCTTTTAAAAGAACACACAGCATCCAGGCTCAACCTGCTCACCTCCAGTGACTGCCACTCCTATCTCACAAGGCCACAGGTCAGTGGGGGCAGGTGCTCACAGCCTGGAAGGTGGTGAGGACAGAGGCCATCATGTGCAGGGTACTGGTGGACAGAACCTGCTCTGAAGCTCAGTCTGGGCTGGCTTCTCTTCCTGCCCTTCCTCGAGGCTCCTGCAGTGATTTCTCACTGGATCAGAGCTTGAACCAGGTGCTTGCAGGCCCCTTTACCATACAGGCTGGGTGATGCTGAAGAGCCACCATGTCACCGTGGTTCACTGGGGAACATAGGGCTTGGACACAAAGCCAGAATCAGGATGCTCAGAGATCTCATGGAGATCTTTCCCATGAGTTCTGGCTCATTCCATCCCAGGTACAGGAGCAGGACCACAGGATCACAGAAAGGGTTGCCAGGCCAACTCCGAACCCAGCCTGAAATGCTGGGAGACCACCTGACACACGGAAGGATGCCAATCAGTGGCCGGCTTGTGTTCTTGTTCACTTCTGTTTGCCCAAGGAGCTGCAGACGGGGGATCAGGACACGCTGGGCACAGTAGCCACGTGCTTCAAGGCTCTCTGTGGGGGACAGTGTTGGCTGAGCGGTCACTGAAACACTGCCTGGGGACATTTCCACTAGGTTACATGTCCAAATCCACCCAAAGAATGGCTTGTTTAAAAGACCGGGTGTGATCAGCTAAAGGGGGAAAACAGTTGCTATCATTGGTGCTTGGAGCCATGAGCCCACCCAGGATAGGCTCACAGTGTTAGGCCACCTCCCAGCCCTGGGGAAGGGAGGCCAGGAGAGGGCACCCAGTTCTCTGAGCTGCCGAAGTGGGAACAGCCAGCCATTCCCTACTGAGCATCTCCGTGAAAGAAAGGTAGGCTCTCTGAGGCCTGGAGCAGCCCTGAGATGGCCCTGGGGAGGACCCTGGAATCCAGGCTCTGGGGTACACCAGGCAGGTGGCCAGCCGGGAACTACACAGTCAGTGCCTTGGCTTCCTCATCTGCAAACAGACACAGGGGCAGCTGTCTCTCAGGGAGATTGTGAGGAACCGCTGAGCCTGCCAACGTGGTCAGCTGGAGGTCACTTGCCCACATTAATTATGTCACGTGGATGTAAGCCCAGGATAGAAATTTCTGGTAGGGTCTGGGTACTCTTCTGCTTAACAGCCCTCCAGGAAATGCCACCTTAAGTCCAAGGGCAGAGTGTGCCCACTTAATACTCTGAGTCTTTGGGTGGAGAAATCGCACTGGTACGGAATAAGAAGCAACGTCTAAAACAAATCACATTTTTCTTCTGGAGGGGGCATGTATACACAGGCCAAGAAGCTGCTTCTAAGACTATCTATATGACTAAAACAGGCTACTGCATTAGCAAGGGAGATTTTCTGTTTTCAGCTTGTGAAGAACACAGGGTAGTGAAGCATTAAAAAAACCTGCCATTTAAGGGGAGGCCTGGGTGGCTCAGTGGTTGGGCATCTGCCTTGGCTCAGGTTGTGATCCTGAGGTCCTAGGATCAAGTCCTGCATCAGCCTCCCCCAGGGAGTCTGCTTCTCCCTCTTTCTCTGTGTCTCTCATGAATACATAAAATCTTAAAAAAAAAAACCCTGCCCTTGCTCTCTGGGTCCCAGGAGATCAGCAACTTGCCAGCTCTGACGCTGAGATGTGACCACAGCAGTCACGGTCCCTGCATGGGAAGGGGACTGAGAGCATGTTCTGAGAGGCCGAGACTCAGGACCCCAGCGCCAGCTCTCTGTAAGAGGCCAAGAGCTGCCAGGAAGCTCACCACCTCTGCTGCCTCTCTGACAGCTCCCAAGCCTCGGACATGCCAGGTATCTACAGCTGAGGGCCTGGGACAGACTGAGGGGCACTTCCTCTCACGCTGCTCTGAAACCCCCCAGGGAGGGGTTCTTGCCCTCCTGTGCTCTCTGCCACAGGCCTGTCTACAGAGCTTATTGGATAAGACACGGGGCGGGGGAAAGGCAGAGCTTAGAAATGGTCTGGAACCTTACCTGCCTCTGTGTCACGTGGCATTAATGGACTATGATGGCAGGGGGACCAAGAGCCCCCAAAGATGTCCACGTCCTGATCCCTCAAACCTGTGAATTATGTGACCTTTTTAAATGTGCTTCGGTGGAGGACTGTGAGGTGGGGCGACCAGCCTGGATTATCCAGGTGAGCCCAATGTCATCACAAGAATCCTCCCAAGTGGATGAGGAGGCCAGAGCAGAGGCTCAGGTAGACATGACAACAGAAGCAGGGTCAGGGAGATGCTATCCTGCAGACTTTGGAGATGGAGGAGGGGCCACAAACCAAGGAAGGCAGGGGGCCTCTAGAAGGTGGAACAAGCAACAAGTGGATTCTCTCCTAGAGTGTCCAGAAGGAACAGCACCCTGACTTTAGCCAGTGAGACCCGGGTCAGACTTCTGACCTCCAGAACTGGGGAGACAGCAGATCTGTGTTGTTTCTGCCATTGTTTTTGGTAAACTGTTACAGCTACCATAGAAAATAATTTCAACTACCTAGATAGATGCGACTCTGGCTGATTTTAATGTGGTCCAGGTTTTCGGGGATGCTACTGACTCTAAATCACTAGTAACTACACAATCGGGAGCTCGATACTTTATAAAGCTTTATAAAGAGAATATTACTTTTAAATGGTTTTATTGTACATTTCTACCACTTAATGTGACATTTCCATGTTTCAAGCAGAGATTCTATGACAATACAAAGAATCTAGAAATCTAATGAAGCTCCAAATAAAAATGAACGGATCCCAAAGGAAACTGAGCCAGGGTCCTGGCAGCCACATGGTCGCAGACCTGGTGGGTTTCTGGGGGGTAAAGGTGGTGGATGGCAGCAAGTGGAAATCCATTCCATCAATGGCCCAGAAAGTCAATACTTGCAGTTATTTTGCCACAAAGTATCCAACAAAAATGAAGGGACACAACTTTTTAATGTTTTTAAGTTCAGTCTCTTCTCAAGTGGTTCCAACCATCAATATATATAACCGAATTTGAGAGTTGGAGCTGGTATCAAATTCCTCTTGTGAATTCCAGAAAAAAAGCCCCTGAATACCACCAAGAAGCTGAGAAGCTGGCCCTATCTAGTGAACCTCAACTGGGCCCCCTGAGGTCTGAGCGGGGTACCCCTGTGGATGGCATGCTGGTGGTACCCTGGGAGCACAGGCTGCCTCGCAGGGAAAGTTCCGCACCCCACTCTGTGGAAACCTGGGTGGCAGTGGGACCCTGCTGAGGGGGGTGCTGAGGCACCATGCTTTGTGCTGAGCATCCATGTGACATCTAGGGGTCTACAGAAATCCCTGCTAAAGCATCAGACACTGGGGATGGAGTCCAGACAGCCCAGAGATTAGGGCTGTCCAACAGACTTCAGTGATAGTGAAAATGCCCTCTCTGGGCCATCTTATACAGCAGCTACCAGCCACACGTGGCTCCTGAGCACCTGAAATGTGGTGAGTGGCATGGAGGAGCAGTAGTTTCCATTTTGCTTACCTTTAATTATGATGCAAATAGCCATGGGTGGCCAGCAACTGTTGTGGGGGACGGCACAGGTGGGTCCCCACCCCTGGGAAATCTGATGGGACTGAGGGTGCAGCTGGAGGTGGGGCGGGGGGCAAGTTGCCTGCCTCGGACTCTGGCAAAAGGGCCTTTGGGCCAAGGCTGATGACAGAGACACCAAAAGAGCAGCGCCTTCCTTGGGGCTGGACTCCCCTAGCAAGAACCCATAGCGATGTTTTCAAGAGGCTTGAGAAAGCCAGGAGAGTTCTATACACAGCTGTGTGGGCCAGCTACCACTGCAACAGCTGCGTTAAGTGTCAAAGGTGAATGGCGCTGCACTTGATTGGCAAGGGTACAAGCTTATCCCCGCCAAGGTGATGCCTGTGCCCCAGTGGTGGATGTCCGTGTTGTTCAAGCCTGGTAGTGAGCAGGCGCCAGAGCGAGGGGCTCAGAGCTCTGGCCCTGGACCCAATTGTCCACTTGCCCTCTAGCTCCACCATGGAGTAACCCCGTGGCACGGGTGCATTCCAGATTTGGAAACGGGATGAGTTCCTGTGGCACCAGAAAAGGTAACGTGTATGCCCCTCCAAGTGAGGCATGAAGCACACTCAAGAACCACAGCTCCTCTCTGTTTCTGAATCCCTGTTGAGCTGCCTGGAGGGGTCCAGCCCAGGAGGGCCAGCAGGTGCCTCACCAGACCCCCCAGCAGCAAGAAGTCTCTCCCAGGGCAGACCGCACAGCTTGCAGGGATTTAGAAAACAGAATAATAAAAAATTGCTCTTATCACAGCTGAGGGGTTGCCAAGCATTTCAAATGTTAAGAACGGCTCAGTGTTTAAGTTCCAAAAAGAGCAGCGAGCTTTCTTCAGCAAAGCATGGAGGTAGTGAAATAACTTTGGTGTTTCTTACATAACACAGCCCAAAGCATTTTCTAGAAGATTCCTCACTTCCCACCCAAATAGTCTGGGAAGATGGCTCTTTTACAAACAACTCCAGCGTTAGGTTTTCCTGCCAGGGCTTCCCAAACCATGATATCCACAGAAAGTATGTTCCACTTTTACTTTCATTAACAGCTGCCTTGGCATTTTAACATCTCATCTTAAAAAGAAAAAACTGGCAATAGAGCAAGCGACGTACAAAAGTTAGTTCAGGTCTTTAAGCTTCACCAGCTGGCCCTGAGAAGTGCCAGCAGTGATTGCCCACCCCACCCCACAATGTCAGCCACCCTGCTGTGCTGCTGTACCATCCAGTCGGCCCTTGTCAGGATGAGGGTCCTCGTAAGAGGTAGGGAGCAGGTCACGTAAGAGGAAGAGGCAGCAACAGGAGCAGAGGCTGCGGAGGAACATGGGGCAGCTGAGAAGCTAGAAGAATCAAGGCAACAGATCCCTAACCCCCTGCCCCGGAGCTTCTGGACACCACACAGCCCCGTGGACCTCTTTTAGATGCCTGACCTCCAGAACCACAAGAGAGGGAATCTGTGACCTCTTAAGTCACTAGCTTTGCAGTTAACTCATTAGAGCAGCCACAGCAAGCTCACATATAGGTGGCATGTCTGGCTGTCTATGCTTCTGGGCTTTGGCCCCCTGCATCGGATTAGCCTTCAGAGGGCAGGGGGCACCCCTCCCAGGAGGAGCAGGGGCCTCTTAGGGTTGCATCTCCAGAGTGGTGCATCTGAGGAGGCCAGACACTGGCCATGAACAGCTGCTACCCTGTGACCACAGCCCCAGGGTGCCCACTGGCTCAGCCACCTGCGTGTGCCTTTTCTTTGAAAATATTATTTAAAAACAGTCCTTGTGCTGATCACATTTTGCACTCAACTTAGGAATGAGTTAGTTCTATGCCCAACAAAAAAGAGGGCAGCTCCACACTCTGTGCTACTGTGTGTTGTCATTTTGTCCTTTCTACTCATCTGTGTCCTGGGGCCGACCCTGTCTCCTGCCACGTAGAGGAAAGTCACTGGTCCTTCATTGGTGCCCCCTACACCAGAGAAGCATGGGGCCTGTTAACTCTGTTCTTGTGGGGCTGCTCTCAGGAGTCAGGTCCTGGGGTTCTTCCCCAACCCAACAGGGGGCCCTCCCTTCTGCGCCCCTCAGGGTCACTCCTCCTCTGGGCTGGGTGCTGGCTTTACCACTGGCCCTCACAAGGGAAGGACTCACCCCTGTGTGGGGAATGGGGCAACTCTAGGCACAGAAGAGATTTTCTCCATCTCATAATCTTGCAAATGAGGAAGTGATCTAGTGTCTACAAGATTCAAGCTGTAAGGAGAGAAAGCCTGTGCAGTGGGCTGAACAGTGGCCCCTGCCAAGGTTAAGTCCATTCAGAAGCTCCGACTCTGACCTTACTGGGAACAAGAGCCTTTGCAAATGCCACTGATTTAAGGACCTCAGGATGAACACCTCCTGGATTATCTGGGTGGGCCCTAAATCCTGTGGCAAGTGTCCTTATAAGAGGCAGAAGAAAAGAGAGATGGGAGCGGGAAGGTGGAGGGAAACTGGAGTGATGTGGCCCCGAACCAGGAAATGCCATGAGAGGCAGGAAGAGGCAGGATGGGCTCTCCCCTAGTGCCTTTGGAGAGGCCCTACCCACACCTGGATTTGGGACTTGGGGCCTCAGACCAAGGGAGCAAAGGTCTGCTGTGTGGAGTCCCCAGTGCATGGTCCCTTATATCACCAGGGACACACACCACAGTGTGCTGAGGGCCCACCAGCCAGTAGGCCTGGCAGGGTGGCAGCATCTGACTCTCCTGGCTCCTTTCCCTTGGAGCGGAGGAGACACTGACTCAGGGACAGCAGGAGCTTGGAGGCCACAGTTAGCTCCCCAGGCTTGGGCATAACAGGACTTCAGGGGGTTTGCATCAGACAATCAAAGCAGGACAGTCAGGAATGTCCATCTCCATCCCCTGGCACGCATGGGTGGCCCACTGTCAAGGATCTGCTGCAGGCAGGGTCACCCCTGCTTCACACTGCCTGCCCAAACCTCTACCCCATGGAACTGAAGACAAGACGTGCCCACTCTGTTTCTTTTTTTTTTTTTTAATTTTTTTTCAATTTTTATTTATTTATGATAGTCACAGAGAGAGAGAGAGAGAGGGAGAGACATAGGCCGAGGGAGAAGCAGGCTCCATGCACCAGGAGCCCGATGTGGGATTCGATCCCGGGTCTCCAGGATCGCCCCTGGGCCAAAGGCAGGCACCAAACCGCTGCGCCACCCAGGGATCCCACCCACTCTGTTTCTGAAGCAGATGTGGTCCGTGCGCTGCCAGACCTGAGACCCCGCCCAGGGACACTGGTGTGGGCTCTCCAGCAGAGTGACAGCATGGAGGACAGAGGAGCCCACAGCTTCACACAGGGACACTCCTCCAGAAAACAACAAATAAGGTGTGACAGTGTCTAACAGCCCCTGGAGGACACTGGCATAGAAATAGGCCAGACTCCAGAGCTGCTAGTTTGGTCCACATTCCTTTATGCACAAAACAAGAAGTGATCTGAGAAGGCAGAAATGATGTCTCTGCTCGCCAGGGGTTGCTAGCACAGGGGCCCTGTGTGGCACGGGCTCCAGGCTGGGGCTGGGCCACTGGCGAGGGCAGGGGCTGTGTAGGCTCAGCATCCAAGGGTGCAGCCAGGCAGGCCTCTGCAGCCTACCCTCCCTTTGCCTGCTAGAGCAATCCAGAGGGGAATGTCCCACCAGAACTATGGCTTCTGAAAATGAATATTCCCTTCTCTGTGCTTTGGAATAAGGGTTAACATTTTAGAAACTGAAAGTGTATGTCAAGGGCAGTTCCATACACAGGTCACCACAATGGCTTCCATGCTATTTAACGAGTCCTAAAGGGCATTGTCCTCCAAGTGGAGTTCATGGTCTCACCTGCAAATTAGTAATTCCTACGAACTAGGAACCGACCACACTACCTCCTCAACTGCCCCTTAGAAGTTAATTCTGGCCACATAAGGGGCTGGGGGTAAAGACTGGGGTCATTCTCAGGGAGTGTCCCATCTGCTGAGCAGGCTGACATTGAGCAAATCGGCTGGCTCTCCAGGAAAGTCTGTTTTTCTAGCTGGCAGCTCTCAAAGGGCCCCTGGGAGACACTCAACAGAGCAAGGGCATGGAATGCAAATGCGTTTTCCGCTGTGGATTTTGAAGCTGTATTTAACAATGAAGTTCTGATCGCAGGGACTTATCCAGGGAGTAGTTCTAGAAAAAGAGAAGTAGGGAATCGCAGCATGGCATTCTATCTTTCTCAAACATTCATGCCACCGCTGTACACAACACCCAAGCCTCAAAGAGGACCAGCTAAGATGACAAAACCTACTTGTTTTGGACAAATTTTAAAATGACCCTGAGGTCTGCATCTGTGGCAAACACCTGCAGCTTATGAAGGGAGTTTGCAAAGTCGAGAACGCAGTGCACAGACCTCTTCTTTATCCTAAGAGCACCCAGATCCTACTAGGGTATGCTTCAGCTGCTCTTGATTACCCAGGGTGGGCAGGTGAGCCCTTCCAATTCCAGGGCCCTTCTGGCCCAGCACTTGGGCACGCACTGCCAGTGTGTTCCACAGGAGACAGCATGGTGGCGGCAGCGGCCCTGGGGCCTTCAGGGGTCGGGAAGGCCTTGGGGGGGCTCAAGACATAGCACTGCTCTGCTCACAGAGGTGGTTGAAGGCTTCTAGTGACAGCTTTTCCAGCGAGGCTGCTTTCACAACGAAGCTGCTTTCGAATTTGCTTTCAAATCAATACCAGGCTTTCACAACCCTGACATCACCCGACCTCGCAGTGAAATGCTACCTTTCTAGGGCACAGAGCCTCACTGCAGAAGATACAACACACACAGAAATCACCATGTGTCGGGAGGGGACGGTCACCTCACACCTTCGGCAGTAATGTGGGATGAGTGTGATAAGCTGGCCCAGTCTCCTGTGGTGGTGACTGAATCCCTGGGATTGGGAGAAAGACCAAACCCCAGCACTGCTCCAGATGGTGCAGGTGGGCTGGCTGAGAACTGTGGTCCACAGGCTTCTCTGCACAGACCCTGCCACTACTTATATCCTGGATAATCTATTCTTTCCCCAGAGGAAATGTGCATGGTGGCATAAAATCTGATGGAGCAGGCATTGCAACTGTGCACGTAAGGTCCTCAGAGGGCTCTGTTTGTGGAGCATTTTAAGAGGATGAGTTTATGGCACTCTTCAGTAGCCTAAAGGCCCCAAACACATCTGAATTACTAGATTGAAAAATCAAACCAACAAATCCTAGTCTCACAGATGGATCAGCAAGAACAAGGCACAAGATTCTGGATTCCTGTTTCTCATGGCAGATGGGCAGACACTAGGGTGCTGGCAACACTCGGTGCAAGACGAAAGGAAAGTGGCAAAGGAGTCAGAGAGCCAAAGGCCATCCACTTTCCTTTTGTCAGCAGAGGCTCCTTACCTTTTCTGATCTTGTCGTGAAAGTTAATGGCATCCACAGAAGCAGTGACAATGTTGGTCTTGCAATGACGTGCAGCCACAATCCCAGCTACCTCATCCATGAGCTTCATGGTGACACCTGCACAGAGAAAAGGCACATGGCAGATCAGACAAGGGGGGCAGCTATTTTTCCACCCTGGAAACCAGTCATAAGATAGTCCTCCCACTACCCCCCAGTGGGGGGCTGCCGCCAGAGGTGGCTACGGGGGTGCATGATCAGGGCACTGCTGAAGCTCATGCTGTAAACCTAGCTTCCTCAGGAGCTTCTGAAAACTACCACAGCTGATGGTCTAGGCTGCTAATAGAGTGACAATCCTTTTCCTATCCTTTACAGATACCTTATTCCCCCAGGAAGGTTTTGTTACAAAATCCACCGGGATGGCTGGATCCAAAGTCAGAGAGCAAGTGTCAGTGAGAATGTGGAGATATCAGAGCTCTCACGCATCTCTGGTGGAGATGGAAATGGTGCAGCCGCTTTGCAAACGTCAGGAATTTCTCAAAAGGCTAAACAGAGTTACCATATGACCTGGCAAATCCTCTCCTAGGTACGTACCCATGGCAACTAGAAATTCATGTTCACACAAAAACTTGTACACGGATTTCATGACAGCATTATTCACAACAGCCAAAAAGCAGACACAACTCACATGTGCGTCAACTGATGAATGGACAAAGAAAATGTGGCCCATCCACATGGGGGAGTATTATCTAGCCATGAAAATGAAAAAAGCACTGACACAGGCTACAACACAGCGGAGCCCAGAAACACAATGCTCAGTGGAAGAAGCCAGGTCCAAAACCAGAAACTGTAGGATCTTCCTTATAAGAAAGGTCCAGAACAGGTACATACATCTAAAGAGGTAGAAAGCAGATTAATGGTTGCCAGGGCTAGGGGTCAGGGAGAAATGGAGAATGAGTGCTAATGGGTATGGAGCTTCTCTTTGGGAGATGAAAATGTTGTAACATTGATTGTGGTGATGGTTGCATAACTGGGAATACACTAAAAATCAATGACTTGTAATGGATGAGTTGTATGGCATGTGAATCATCACAATAATAAAGGCGTTATATAAAACAAACAAGAAAAGCAGGCTCACAGCAGGCCAAGGTTTTTTTAAAACCTGAGGCTGCAGACGCTGGCTTTTGCTCACTGCCCCCCTTATTTTTTTTTTTTTTTAAAACATTTTTTATTTTATTTTTTTTTTAATTTTTATTTATTTATGATAGTCCCAGAGAGAGAGAGAGAGAGGCAGAGACATAGGCAGAGGGAGAAGCAGGCTCCATGCACCGGGAGCCCGATGTGGGATTCGATCCCGGGTCTCCAGGATCGCGCCCTGGGCCAAAGGCAGGCGCCAAACCGCTGCGCCACCCAGGGATCCCTCACTGCCCCCCTTAATTTGACGAAATCACAACTGCACACCTGCTAGTTTCCCCACCCCCAACTCTTGCCCCCCAGGACAGCACATAATACTTATTTCATATTTAAACATTTAAGCCAGGGATCCCTGGGTGGCTCAGCGGTTTGGTGCCTGCCTTTGGCCCAGGGCGCGATCCTGGAGTCCCAGGATCAAGTCTCGCATCGGGCTCCCTGCATGGGACCTGCTTCTCCCCCCTGCCTGTGTCTCTGCCTCTCTCTCTCTCTCTCTCTCTATCATGAATAAATAAATAAAATCTTAAAAAAAAAAAACATTTAAGCCATGTCTTTTATTAGGCCAAACTATGTGAGATTACCAATATTCAGCCATTTTTAATCTATAAAAGCATCAGAGTGATATCAATCAACCTAATAGCTATAGAAAGAAGTCTTAAAGGGTGCCTAGGGGGCTCAGTTGGTTAAGCATCTGACTCTTGATCTCAGGGTCATGAGATAGAGCCTCCCATCTGGCTCTGTGCTTAGTGGGGAGTCTGCTAGAGTTTCTCTCCTTCTTACTCTGCCCCCCACCCAGTGCTCTTCTCACTCTTGATAGATGATAGATGATAGATAGATAAATAGATAGATAGATAGATAGATAGATAGATAGATAGATAGATAAATATTAGAAACTCATGTACATTCACCCAGGATACAGAATGCTTTCTAAAAATCCAGAGAGAGGCAGAAAAGCAGATGTCACCCCACTCATGAAAGCCAGGCTCATGGGAAGCATGTTTGGGGTAAGGTTTGCAGAACTAAATGCCTGTAGGATCAGGCAGGTGCTGTAGGGTAGTGAGCAGGGCCACTGCCTGGCCCTGCCTACTGCCTCCCATCCCCAGGAATGAGGGCCCCATGTCGCCAGCCTTCTGATGTTTCCAGACAAGACCAGAACCTATACATTTATGAGGAATCTGCCAATTTTTAAACATTGGTGACTAATTAAAACTCTCTTTACTGTGTGGGGAAAACAAAATACAACAGAACTAAAAAGAACAAAGGTCCCTTCCATACTGGACCAGAGGCCCTGTGCAAATATAGAAGATGCTACTTACAAGGAACTTGGGAGACAGAGGGTGGAGCCCTCTAGGAGAGGGACACCTAGGGTCCAGTAGACTCTTATCCTACTTTTGCACATATCTGAGCATTTCCAGAATAGAAATATTTTTTAAAAAAACACGTTCCTGTTTGTGATTAAAAAATGATGCTTTTATTACCGTGAGTTTTTCAACGAAAGATGATGCTATATTACGGTAGTGATAAATGATCAGCTGGGATGCTGCTTGCCGTTTTATTTTTTTATTTTTAAAGATTTTATTATTTGTTCATGGGAGACACAGAGAGAGTGAGAGAGAGAGGCAGAGACACAGGCAGAGGAGCCCCATGTGGGACTCGATCCCAGGACTCCAGGATTACACACTGAGCCGAGGGCAGAAGCTTAACCGCTGAGCCACCTTGGCATCCTGCTGCTTGCCGTTTTAAAGGCGCTTTCACACTGGTGCATTGATGCTTGATCCGAGAAAGAATGGATTGGTAACCTCAGTTTTCAAATTAATAACACAGGCTCAAACACACACACCAACCCAATTCTAAAGACTGTGTAGAAGAAATCCTCAGCCAGTAGCTCTTTTGAGAGGAAAGAATTACAGGTGCCAGGTTTTCTCTCCAGGTGACCAAAAGCCAGGGGCTCCTGCAAGGGCAGGGAGCCTCTAGCCTTCAAGTTGCTTGGCTCAGAGGTCTGAGACAAAGGGTTGCACTTTGCAAGGAGTCTCTGCTGGGTGAAGTTGTTACTAGAAATGGACACAGGCAGCCTTCCTGAAGCCCCCCATGAGACCTTCTGGACCTTTCTACTCACAGCAGGGGGTGTTAGTGAAGGTGGGGCAAGCACAGGCTGGCAAGGCAGAGGACCTTCAGCTATGTCCCCAGCCCAGCACTCTGATCAGGGAAAACACAGAACAGTGCCCAGGTGAGTCATCCTGATTATCAGTATGGACTGCCTCCCTAGAGGACCATCTCAGCCTCTGGATGAACCCCACTGTGGTGTGAGCACAGCCTCACCACTGCAGTGGTTCAGGCTTGGACTCTGGGGTCAGATGGCCTGGGTATGACTGCTCCATCACCCCCACCACCGCCTGGCAGGGGACCCTGGGCAGGCAGATGGCCCTCGGAGCTCTGGATTCTGGAAGTGCAGGTACAAGAGGTGACAGCACCTTCATGCCAGGCGAGCCCAGCAATGGCAGCTTCCACGACAGCATGCAGGGCTAGTGGAGGTCTGTAAAACCCCACACCAATTTAACTGGAGACTTTGTAAGAGATCAGATGCTTGGAAGATAAAGAGAAGTGAAATGTCTCAGAATGCCAGGAAAACACTCTGAATGAGAATCATACACTCAGCTCAGGAGACAAGGATGAGGTCCAAGTGATAGCCTCCCCTTACCACATGCAAGCCAGAGGGCATAGAAGCAGGTCTGAGAGCCACAGACCACCTCCTCATGCAGTGCAGCTTCAGGGTGCACATGCAGGTATGGGGGGGTGTGCATGCGTGTACCTGCAGGTGTGGGGGTGTGCATGCAGGCATGGGGTATGTGCATGCAAGTGTAGGGTGTGTGTTTGCATATGTGTGCATGTAGGTGTGGGGATGTGTGCATGCATGTACCTGCAGGTGTGCATGTGTGTACATGTAGGTATAGGGCCTGTACATGTGTGTGCATGCAGGTGTGGGGGTGGAGTGCACGCAGGTGTGTGTGTGCATGCAGGTGTGGGGTGTACGCATGCAGGTGTGGGGTGTGTGCATGTGCGTTCAGTTTTGCAGAGGGACTGAGAGCCCACAGACAGAGTTCTCCTCGGTCGATTTGCCTCATAAAGAATTGAGTTGTCCCAATAGCTGGATAAGTGGTCCCTACTTGCTTGTTTTTGAATTCAGAAGGCATTTTCCCATAGGCTTACTCTAAGCACAATACATAAACTTCCTCGGCAGCCAACAAAAGCTCATTCAGTCTGAAGTAGTGTCAAGAGAGGCTACATTTGCCATGAAACACTACAGCACTGGCAATGATTTACATTAAGGAAATGCCATTCCAGAATCTAGGAATAGCTGAACACAAGAATGATGAAGAGACAGGATTCTGGTAGAAATTGTAGAAAACTCAGTTAAAATCCCTTTTTTTAGTGTTCGGGGAGAGTTTGGTGCATTTTAACTAGAAAATTTTATTTTATTTTATTTTTTTTAAATTTTTATTTATTTATGATAGTCACAGAGAGAGAGAGAGAGAGAGAGAGGCAGAGACATAGGCAGAGGGAGAAGCAGGCTCCATGCACCGGGAGCCCGATGTGGGATTCGATCCCGGGTCTCCAGGATCGCGCCCTGGGCCAAAGGCAGGCGCCAAACCGCTGCGCCACCCAGGGATCCCCTAGAAAATTTTAAACATTTGCAACAGAATGTGCATTACATGTGGCTGTCCTTTTCTTAGATGGAGCCATCTAAGAAATCAGGGGTCCTTCTGATGAGACAGAGACGAGGAGGATTTTTCAAGAGAAAATGAAGGAGACAGTGAAGTCTGGCCCAGGAGATGAGTGTCGCTGGGAGCAGAGAGCTATTTGTGAAGAACAATGGCTGGGTTTCCTGAGGGGCCAGTGGCAGCCACTGCTCAGGCACACTGCACTCTCTTGTGCCAAGTCGGCCCTGGACGGAGAGAACTTTGTTTTGCTTGAGAACATAGCCCAAGTATCTGCTCCCCAGTACACTTTCTATAAACATTGAACACAGGAATGAATGAATGAACAACTGAGTGTACACTGACCTTCCCTGGACAGAAGCCCTGGGAGGTAGGCATGTTGTGGTCTCCATTTTCCAAAGCAGGAATTGGACACACAGAGAGGCATGTGTCCAAAGGCATAGCACTGGCTTGGGGTAGCATGGGGACCAGCCTCTGACCAAGGCACACCAGACAGAGGCCATGCCATACTGCCTGCCTCTTGATCCAGGACCCATGACACTGACATCTGAGATGGAATTCCTGCCCGAGATAAGATAGGAAGAAGAGAGTGCAAGATCATGGTGATAGGTGGGTGTGGCAGTAAAATTAGCATGTATGGACATGGAAGGTCATGACACCAGAGCTGCCAGCAAGAGCCACCAGGTGGTGTCATCACTTTGGGGTGGAGAAGGTGGAGTCTGAATTGGAAGTAATGTTTGGAATGCAGGAAGTACCTACATCTAACCCCTTGTTTGTGTGTCCTAAAAAGTGGAACCCATCAAGAATGGAAGAATAATGGAAGAGGGGCTTTCCCCCCATTTATCTAAAATGCAGGTAGAGATTCCACAAGCAACTTTGCTGTTACTAAAAATATCACAAGACCCACAGGCATGTGTTGACCAGGATCAGCTCTGAGCCCAGGGCAGAGGCCGGGCAGAAACAGGAGCAGATGGGTGACTTCTGTACGGTGTCTTGATGCAGACCATCAGTATCACCTGTGACACGGAAGCCAGCATCAGGTGGGGACATGCCTTATTGTCTGTGTCCCCCACCCAATTCAGAACCTGGCAGACAGCGCTCAGGAAAGGGTTGTGCTAAGTGAATGAACGAATGAGTGAGCAAACTAATGAAAGATCACCCACTACAGATCACATTCAACCCAAGGAAGCCGCTAGTGAGCTGTAGAGCCCATATTTGGGTAACAACCTGGTTCACAACCAGTTACAACTGAGGCCAAGAAAGGTATGCTTGTCTAATCCAAAGCCACGTGAGCTAGGTGATTTGTCAGATACCAAAACCGACACTCACAATTACCTTGCTATGTCTGTTGGAGAGTGACATTTAGAAAGACAGCCTCCTCACAAAAACAGATACAAAGATCAATGGAACAGAATACAGAACCCAGAAATGGACCCTCAACTCTATGGTCAACTAATTTTCGACAAAGCAAGAAAGAATCTCCAATGGAAAAAAAGGCAGTCTTTTCAACAAATGGTGTCGGGAAAATCAGACAGCCACATGCAGAAGAATGAAACTGGACCACTTTCTTACATCATACACAAAAATAAACTCAAAATGGTTGACAGATCTAAATGGGAGACAGGAATCCATCAAAATCCTAGAGAACACAGGCAGCAACCTCTGTGACCTTGGCCACAGCAACTTCTTGCTAGACACATTGCCAGAAGGGAAACAAAAGCAAAAAAGAACTACTGGGACTTCATCAAGATAAAAAACTTTTATACAACAAAGGAAACTCCAGTCAACAAAATCAAAAGACAACCTACAGAATGGGAGAAGATATTTGCAAATGTCTTATCAGATAAAGGGCTAGTATCCAGATCTATAAAGAACTTATCACACTCAAAACCCAAAGAAAAAATAATCCAATCAAGAAATGGGCAGAAGACATGAACAGACATTTTTCCAAAGAAGACAAATGGCCAATAGACATTAAAAAATGCTCGGCATGGGATCCCTGGGTGGCGCAGCGGTTTGGCGCCTGCCTTTGGCCCAGGGCGCGATCCTGGAGACCCGGGATCGAATCCCACGTCATGCATGGAGCCTGCTTCTCCCTCTGCCTGTGTCTCTGCCTCTCTCTCTCTCTGTGTGACTATCATAAATAAATAAAAATTTATAAAAAAAAAATGCTCGGCATCAGGGAAATACAAATCAAAACCACAATGAGATACCACCTCACACCAGTCAGAATGGCTAAAATTAATAAGTCAGGAAATAACAGATGTTGGCAAAGTTGTGGAGAAAGGGGAATCCTCTTGCACTGTTGGTAGGAACGCATGCTGGTGCAGCCATTCTGGAAAACAGTATGGAGGCTCCTCAAAAAATTAAAAATAGAGTTATCCTACAACCCTGCAATTGTACTACTAGGTAGTTACTCCAAAAATACAGATATAATGATCCGAAGGGGCACCTGCACCTCAATGTTTATAGTAGTCATGTCCACAATAGCCAAACTATGGAAAGAACCCAGTGGTCCATCAACAGATGAATGAATAAAGATGTGGTATACACACACACACACACTAGAATATTACTCAGCCAACAAAAAATATAAAATCTGGGCAGCCTGGGTGGCTTAGCGGTTTGGTGCCACCTTTGGCCCAGGGCATGATCCTGGACATCCGGGATGGGGTCCCGCATTGGGCTCCCTGCATGGAGCCTGTTTCTGTCTCTGCCTTTCTCTCTCTCTCTGTGTGTCTCTCATGAATAAATAAATAAAATCTTTAAAAAATATATATATATATATAAAATCTTGCCATTTGCAAAGATGTGGATAGAACTAGAGAGTATTATACTAAGCAAAGTAAGTCAGAGAAAAACAATTATATGATTTCACTCATGTAGGATTTAAGAAACAAAACAGAGGATCATAGGGGAAGGGAGGGAAAAATAAAACAGGACAAAATCAGAGAGGGAGACAAACCAACTATAGGAAACAAACTGAGGGTTGCTGGAGGGGAGGGGGTGGAGGATGGAGTAACTGGATGATGGGCATGAAGGAAGGCACGTGATAGAATGAGCACTGGGTGTGATATGCAACTGATGAACCACTGAACTCTACCTCTGAAAGTGATAATACACTATATGTTAATGAACTTAATTTAAATTAAAAAAAAAAAAAAAAGCCTCCTCCTGACACCAACAGCCAGCATACAAATCTGAGCCAGGACAGGGGAGGACTGTGATTACCTGCAAACCTCACACACACACACACACACACATTGGCATTTTATGCCAAAGGTCACTCAAGGACTGAATTCACAGACTTCTAGTGCCCAGATAAGGGGGCAGGCACAGCTGCACCATGCGTGTCTACTATGAGATTGTGTCCCAAATTGGAGATTTATCCCAGGTACTGGGAACAGTGACTACCATGGCAGCGGGCATCCAGGATGGGGAGCCATCCTCACAGTCTGCAGGACACAGAGGACTCGGGGAGGTCTGGGTCTAGGGGAAACTGAGAAGTGACAGCAAGGTAGATTTCAGGGCTCACTACACAGAAAAACTCTGCCCAAAACTCAGCTGTCTGGCCTGGAATCAGGGAGATCTCACTGGGGGTGCTTGGGTGGCTCAATCAGTAAGTGACTCTTGATTTCAGCTCAGGTCACGATCTCAGGGTAGGGAGATCAAGCTGCACGTCAGGTTCTGTACAGGGCATGGAGCCTGCTTGGGATTCTCTCTCCCTTTCCCTCTGCCCTCCCCCCCAAAACCGATGAAAGAAAGAAAGAGAGAGAGAGAGAAAGAGAGAAAGAGAGAGAGAAAGAAAAGAAAAGAAAAGAAAAGAAAAGAAAAGAAGAAAAGAAAAGAAAAGGAAAAGGAAAAGAAAGGAAAGGAAAGGAAAGGAAAGAAAAAAAAAGAAAAGAAAAGAAAAGAAAAGAAGAAAAGAAAAGAAAAGAAAAGAAAAGAAAAGAAAAGAAAAGAAAAGAAAAGAAAAGAAAAGAAAGGAAAAGAAATGGTATCCTGGTGCCTGTAGTGTTTGAGGGAAGCTGTGGCATCAGAGCTAAAGCAGAAATGTCTGCCAGAGAAGACGAGCCTTACTGGGAACCTGCCTGCAGCCCCTGGTAACCCCCAGAGTCTGTGTTTTTAAAAAGGCACATTTCAGCCTTCTTGCTTCAAGGGAAGGCAAGGACACTGAAGTCCTTGGGGTCCCAGATGTCAAGTGACCTCTGGTGTCTACTTAGAGGGAAGAGAGCTGATCTCCTAACATTGAGATTATAATAAGAAGCTGACTTCCAGCTGTCTTTTCCCTCTTCGTGGCAGGGAGAGGAAGGACTCGCATGGGGCTGGTTCTGAGATGCTCCTGTCACCAGCTGCTGGGAGAAAACCATAAGTTCAGGTGGCCCGTGCAGAAATAAGATGATGGAACATCTCATCCTGTCCTGACATGTTTGTAAGGACCATTACCACAAATGACACGATATGTTACAATTCATGTGTCCACTGAGAAAAGTAAATCCTATGAAAAACAAACAACCTCACCTTGTGGAACCCCCCACACCATCCAGTTTGTAACTGGTCTCTCCCTAATTGTGCTACTGGGTCCTCTGTCTGGCCGGAGAAGCCAACGCTGCCAGCCTCCTTGACACTGCAGTCCCCATTTCTTGCTCCCTTTTCTACACTTAAACTGGAAACATCGAGTACCCAAGCCTCCCAAAACGTGCCTCTTTCCAGGGTCTCCCTGAAAACCATGTCAATCGCTCCCGATTCAGGCACCATAGGGGCTGCCAGTGACAGGAACATCACTTTGGCAAATTACAGTGTCGTGCATGGTCCTCACCACCCAGGATTCGCCATTTAAAAAATGACAACAAAATTGTAGATTTGCTGTCCTTGGACTCCGCATCCATTCCAGGAATTGTGGGAAGGAAGAAAATGAAACCTGCTTGGCCACGAACACACAGATAAACAGCGGGTACCAGAGATATTTTTGAATCTAACATTTAACTGCTCATAGGTTTTTTAAGTATCGACAACGTGTTGGCTGGCTTAAAAATAGAGGCTTAAATTTATTTTCCCAGGCCCAACTGGCTGCCTGGGTCACGCCTGCCTACAAACCCAGAGCAGCAGTTAGCAGCTCAGAGCCCAGCGCCGCTGCCTGCACCGTGGGTGGCGATTTGAGATGCCCCCGTTTCTATATTTAATCCCAGCTGACGAAGTGTGGGTGCCAGCCTCCTATATTAAGAAAACAATAGTAAGTTCATCCTATTTTAACTAGCCCACCCCTCAGCAATGGCAACGGGTTATTCTGAGAGCTGGCTGAGTGACAGGCTCCTAAGACAGTCTGGCATCTCCCTCCCATGTTCCAAAAGTACCTGTGGGCACCTCGGTGAGCCAGGACCAAGGGCAGGGAATATTAGATGAGGTGGTTAAGACGGATTATTTCTGGCAATTATTTTTTTTTAAAGATTTTTAATTTATTCATGAGAGACACAGGGAGAGAGGCAGAGACACAGGCAGAGGGAGAAGCAGGCTCCATGAAGGGAGCCCGATGTGGGACTCGATCCCAGGTCCCCAGGATGACACCCTGGGCCAAAGGCAGACGCTCAACCGCTGAGCCACCCAGGCGTCCCTATTTCTGGCAATTAATACACAGCGTAGTAAAGATGATGGGTTTTTAATGTCAAAATACCAAAAATGGGAACTCTGGCAGAGGCCTCAGGCACAGCTGGACGGTGGCTCCCACATGCCCGGGAGCATCACAGATCCAGGGAGCCGGGGAAGGGGTTGGCTGGCCATGTTTTCCCCTTACATTCTGTGCCGAGTCACAACCGAACATGCTTGCTGTTCTTTGAGAATCAACGCAGGGAAAGTAGGGCAGGCAGATTCCTGTCCCAACTGCCAGGGAGATTAGGGATCAGATGGCAGTGCTCGGCTAAGCCCCCTACACTGCCCCACTCTGGGTAGGGCAGACTGAAGCGTGGGTACATGCAGGGCCAGGTCGGGTCTCGGGAGGCCGAGCCATGCCAGTGGGTGTCAGCTTCCTCAAAGGAGACTCAAGCCAGGGTGAAGGGTAATATTTAAGAATTCCATGCTCAGGATACTGAACAGGAAAGACATTGTTAGGGGACATCCGTGCCCCTAATGATGCACTAAATAGGAAGCAAAAGCTAATTAATCTGGCACCAAAGACAAAAGATCCCAGTACATCCAAAGAGAAGGACGTTCTGCTGCTGTACAGCTGACCGGGTTTCTTGAGAAAAACAGTCTGCATTTCTGCATGAAAAAGGACTGCTGGCCAGCCACACACTGAGGGAGTGGTGGGCAGGAGGAAACCAGATCCCAGGACAGACAGCAGCAGGGCTGTCAGACCAGTGGGTGGACCCCATGGCCAGCTCACGAGGGCAGGAGCAGCCGCTGCTCACAGCACCTGGGGCTTCAGGGCTGTAACCAGACCCTGCCTGCGGCCCTGTATTCAGAGCCATCTGGGTGGACATGAAGCCACTCTCTGGGGCTTCAGCCGCAGAGAATGACATTTTTAAAACTACTGGTTCTTAGAAAGTGAGAAGTGGGAGGAACGCTCAGCTGCGTGATGAAGAGATGGGGGGCCTGAACCAGCATGTGCTTGCTCACCTCAGGACCCCACTCCTCCAGTTCCTCAAAGGCAGAAACGTGCCTCACTCACCTCTTTTCTCCCTCTCCCCAAACCAAGGGCTGGGCACACTGTCTCCCAGGCAGGCGGGGGCCCCAGTGAGATGAGGCCCTAAAACTGGAAATGAGCATCTGTGCCTTATTCTGTGTTTTGCAATGAAATCAATTCCTCCCACAGGCGCAAACCACTACTAATTCCCAACCGCCCTGCGGAAACCAAGCAGACAGGAGCATCTGGGTGGGAGGCCTCCTCTCTGCCCGGGTACCACCCGCCTCAGCCCATCGTTTCCTCCTCCTGCCTTCTCCTTCAGGTCCCGGCTAAGCTATGCAGTCCCCCAGGCCTAGGAACTCCGATAGCCACACATGAGCCCTTGGCTGCTGGATGTTCATGTGGCATGTAAGAGGTCTGTCCCCTGATGTCTCAGGTGGGTGGTGTCTCAGTGGTGCTCTGTAGCATCCCTGGGGCTCATAGCCCTGTGCATGCTCCTCCAGGGTGGGGTGGGGGCAACACAGCTGCTGTGCTGCGGCCCTCCTCCCCGCCTAGAGGTCCCTGCACTTTTTCCATGCCTGTGTGGAAAAAGTGCAGCCCTGTGTGTCTGCTCTACTCCAGGTCCTGCCTTCAGGGCTGGGGATGCAGCAGTGAGCACATGGGACCAAGTCCCCACCCTGTGAGCCTGCATGCTGGGTGGGGTGGTGAGTCAACATGCAAGTGTCTATGAGGTGTGCTTGGCACACAGCAGCTTGGGGAGGGGTCTACCTTACACGAGGTGTTCAGGAAGAGCCACCCCTTCTCCAAAGACCCGCAGAGGAAGGGGAGCAGCTGTGTGGCTGTCTGAGTGGTGGGAATCCGGCAGAGGGAAGAGGGAGCAGCAGGGACCCAGTGAGGTAAGACGGCGTGCAAGATAAGGAGGATCGGGGACTGGAGGGCCTCGTAAGGACAAAAGTGGCGCAAATTAAAGGATCTGACTTTGGGGTGCCTAGGGGGGCATCAGTCACTTAAGCATCTGACTCTTGATTTTGCTCAGGTCATGACTTCAGGGTTGTGGGATCCACGCTTGTGTTGGGCTCTGCGTGGGGCCTGGAGCCTGCTTAGGATTCTCTCCCCCATTCTTCCTTAAAAAAAAAAGAAAGACCTGGGTTCTACTGAGAGTCAGACAAGCAAGGTAAAGCTCAAAGGACTAGCTGATGGCTAGGTGCAGAATCCAGGAGAGCCAGCCGAGTGACAGGAGATCACAGATCACGGGAATTCTGGCTAGAGAACCAAGGGGGTGGCCTGGCTGCCACTACAGGGGGACGGCTGGAAGAACAGGGTCCGGGGAGCCTGTGAGCCATCCCAGGGGAGGTCCTGAGGACTCAGCTGGAGTGCAGGGAAGAGGTCTGGCTAGAGCTATAAAGCTGGGAGCTGGATGAGCACCGAGGGAGGGAGCTCAGGATGCACACCTGAGGCCTGAGGCCCCAAGGCCATGGTGTAGGGAGGGGAGGGAAGGGGCCCAGGGTGGCAGGCTAAGGTGGGGGGGGGGGCTGGATGAACTATGAGCGCCAAGACCTGCTCTTGGGCTGTGGCAACAGCAGGCCAGAAGGCTCCTTCACAGGAGGGAAGTGCTGGGAGCAGATTCCAGGGAGGATGAGGAGACAGCCTGGAGGGATGGAGGGCAGATAGCACACCAAGGCTCCAAGCTGAAACAGGGAGTAGAGGCCTGGGGGGCGAGGAGTAGAGGCCTGGGGGGCATAGGAGGGCACGGAGACCTCTCTGCCAGGAAAGAGAGGATTGGCCTCCAGCCAGCCTGAGGATACTAAGGATGCTGTGACGAGTGGAACCCCAGTGACTCCCATTGACAAAGGTTTTCTGACAGTCACGATCCCATTATTCTTTTTCCAAAGCAAGCTGACTGCAGAGCTGGGAGCCCTGTCAGGTCAGCAAGGTCACCCTGGAAATCAGGGGCCCCACCACAGCCAGCATGTCCCACAAGACCTCAGAGTGCATTAGAGCTAGGGGGAGGGGTCCCCACACATAAACTGATTTGTAGACTCACAGCACAGGACACATAATGCTCCACCCTGGCCCCTTATCTTCTGGAACAGCAGTGGTCACTCCTGGAGCCAATCGATGCTCATGCTCCCCACGCTGAGTGTCCAGTCACCCCTGATGTGACCTGGGGCAGGGGTGCAGCCATGGCTGACACTGACCAGGCCCCTGGCCTCAGTTAAGGGTCAGTGACCACTCCACACTCCAACCAAGTGCAGGGCAGGATCAGACAGACAGGTGTGGGTTCCCTTGCAGGGATGTGGCCGCTGCAGGGTGCTGTAAAGCACAGGCCTGTCCTACGAGTGCCCACCACCCGGGGCCAATCAGGCAGCTGGATCTAAGGCCACTGGAGCCCCATACCCAGTCTGATTTACTGCCTGTGGTGCTAACAGAGAAAAACTGCTAACAGATTAGAACACAGCTACCCGGCAGCATCAACACAAACCACCTTTCCAAATGACTTCTTTCATCCATTCAATGGACACTCATCAAGTTCCGTCTATGCATAAGGTTCTCTGCCAAGTGGTGGGGAAGAGAGGAAGTCAGGACGAGAAAGCTCACCATCTCCAGGAAATGAACACCAGAGAACATCTCCACCATCTTAAGCGGCAGAAAAGCTGAAAGGCGTAAGAGGAACGATAATGTGCTATGGTGCGTCAGGACCAAGGGGAGGGTGCTGCTCCCCAGGGAGGGAGGGGCTCCCAGAGCACCAGGGAGGAGACAGGATACGGGCCGGACACGCAGAATAGGTGCAGGTGGGAAGAGCAGGATTAATAAAGATACAAGAGGCGGAAAAGCAAGAAACACGTTTAGGGAAAGAGGGTTTCAAGGGTTGTAAAGGGAGCCCGGAGCCACGAGGCTGGACTGCATCCTGCAGGCAGCAGGGAGGCCCGTGGTCTAAGACCCTCTGGTGCTGCAGGCAGAGCTATGCCTGCCAAGGCTGTGTGCTGCCTGGGGCAGGTCAGGGAGGGGACATGCCGGAGGCGTGGGGCCCCAGGACTCGGCAATCTGGGGAGGGCCCTATCGGCTCAACGTTCACAGGTCCTGTGGCTGTGAGCTGGGGCCTGGTGGGGCTGGTGCAGAGATGTCGGGGGGACAACAGGCCTGGGGTCCCAGGGCTGGAGCACAAAGCCAGGCTGGCGCTGGCCCCACTCTTCCTCCTTCCTGTGGGTGGATTTGCTGCTCTTTTTCCAATTCCGGCACTCAGTTATTTTTAATTCTTCTTTTTAGGTAACACAAGCTCCAAGTGACCCACTCTCTTTTCTGAGAACATCTTTAGCCAAACCCAATTTTGAGAGGAAACACTCTCCTTTTTGTTATTTGTAGTTCTAGATAATTTAGAAGCCTAGGCTTGAGTTTGAGAGAGACCAGAGCTTATTTAGAAGACTGTGTCTTAATGTCCAGGTGGTTACATTCTTGTTATGGAAGCTCAGGCTTCATGGGTCCCACACTGGGGAACCCACAATTAAAATGAGCTTTGTGGGGATGCCTGGAGGCTCAGTCATTTAAGCGTCTGCCTTCAGCTCAGGTCATGATCCCAGGGTCCTGGGATCAAGTCCTGCATTGGGCTCTCTGCTCAGGGAGGAGCCTGCTTCTCCCTCTCCCTGCCACTTCCCCTGCTTGTTCTCTCTCTGTCAAATAAATACTATCATCAAAAAATTTTTTTGGAAAAAAATAAATAAAATGAGTTTTGTGGTCACGGTACAGGATATTCTACAAATGCCCTACTGGATGTGAGAAAAAAGCATGTGTTCTTCGTGTTCTCTCTGCATGTGTAATAAAACTAGCCAACTAAGTACAAATTATAGTTGACCCTTGGAACACAGTGAGGTTAGGGGTGCCGACCCCTTCATATAGTCAAACACCTGCCTGTGAATTTTTTTTTAAAGATTTTATTTATTTATTTATTTATTTATTTATTTATTTATTTATTTATTTATTTATGAGAGACAGAGGAGAGAGGCACAGACATAGGCAGAGGGAGAAGCAGGCTCCCCGAAGGAGCCCGATGCGGGTCTCGATCCCAGATCCTGGGATCAGGCCCCAAGCCAAAGGCAGATGCTCAACCACTGAGCCACCCAGGCATCCCCCTGCCTATGACTTTTGACGTCTCCCAAAACCTAACAACCAATAGCCTACTGCTGAGCAGATGCCTCACCCACAGCAGAACCGTAGATTAATACATACTGTGCACGTGATGTGTATCATATGCGGTGTTCTTATAATAAAGTCAGCTAAGGGAAAGAAAATTATATGAAAATCATAAGGAGGAGAAAATACACACATAGGATTGTCCTGTCTTTGCTGAAAAAAATCCACGCACAGGTGGCCCCTTGCAGTTCAAACCGGTGTTGTTCAAAGGCCCACCGCTTCTAACAACCACCAACCTTTATTGTTTCCTATGTGCTAGTTGCCTTCCTTGTATTATCTCATTTAATCCCCCCACCACAGAACCCCCATGCAGGAAGGAAGACCGTAAGGTCCCCCCGGGGGGGTTACATTAGGATGGCTGCACGATTCCAGGGGGTGTCATTCACTCCATAGAAGTTGTGAGAAGAATGGCCAAGTGGAGAAAGCTCAGATCCATGGGGCCACTGCCCCAGTGAAGATGCCAGAGGCCACATAAATGGGATATAAAAAAATCTACCAGTGGTCACTTGGATAAGGTCACAGAGACCATGGGGCTCTGGGTGAGGCTCGGCAAAAAAAGACAGAAGAGGGAGGAGGTCCGGGACAGACTTGGGGGAGCAAAGACACCCAGGAGATAGGGGAATCCGAGACTCAGGAGGCCCTCCTGGAAGCCCTTGATGACCGTGTGGGGGAAGCAGCCTGGGAAGCGAGTGAGCATGCAGATGCCTGGGCTCGCCCTACATTCACTGCAGGCTTCTTGGGGTCTGTGTCTGCACCCAGCCTCTTGGTGCCAGCATGGATTTGTTGTGTGGGAGCACAAACCCAGGAGGGAAGTTATGGGGGTTGCAGGTGTTCAATGCTCCTGAGAGATTGGAGGAATGGGGCAACAGGACACAGTCACTGGGTATGTTGAGACAAAAGCACTCTTGCTGGGAGTTTATGAGAGCCCTGAATCAGGAGAACCCCCCAGGGCACTCGTGACTCAAAATGCAGGCTCCCAGGCTGGGGCCCAGACCTGTTCACCATCCTTTCCCAAAGAAGGCCCAGGAGTCTGTTTTTAACAGGCACCAAGATGACTCCTAAAGAACAGACAAGTTTAGGAAACTGAGTCAGTGCCAATTCATGGTCAGGGCCCTGCCTTGATTCTCATCTTGGAGCAGAGGTGGTTTTTGCTCAGAACCAGATGCAATCATTAACACTGAGCTCTGCCACAGACAAAGCCACGTCTATTCTTCCTCTGACACTAAGGATCTGGGACAAGCACTGGAGAGGTAACCAGAATCACCCAGGTCAGCCCCTAGGACAAGAGCCCCACAGGTCCACCTCTGCCAGGAGCTCTGACAGGTGTGCCCTGCACAGGGGAGGCCAGAGGGTCAGGGGACCGTCCAGAACAGAGCGGCTGCTGCCCCTGACACCCTTCCTTGACTGAGAGTCTGTAAACTTCCTTCCTCTCCTGGCTTTTGGGGTCTTCCACAGTAATTAAGAGAACAACACTACCTGTAGGAACAAGGTTCTCCCTCATCCAGCTTTTAAATAGTTAGCACAAAATGGGGCACTGGTTGCTCACTTAAGGACACCTGGGAAGACAACCAGAAAGATTTCTTAGTTGAGAATAGTGTTCCAAGGCAGGATGCACACTCTGGGCTCTGGACCCGAGCACGGTTCACTGTTCCATCTGTGTCCTCTTTCCCAGGGCCACATATTCACAGCAGTTGTTGGTAACCCAGGCCGACCTGTCCGTCAGAATCACTGGAGCTGCGATACTGCACCACCCTATGGCATCTGGTCCACCTGGTGGGGCCTGGACATCTGCAATTTTTAGTGCCCTGGAGATCCCAGGAGGCAGCAAGGAAGAGACCACAATCTACAACCTCTCAGGAACACTGTAGGATGAACTGGCCAACAGGGCAGACACCCAGAAGTGAGCGAGAAGTGGGTCCAAAGCCCAAGTGGAGGGGTGACTCTAGGGAAGAGGAGGAACAGAGAGCATCAGAGGAAGGTTCCCTGAGGCAGAGGAGGCCTCAGAAAGCTGGCTGTGCTAAGACTGCCTGGCAGGGACAGGGCCGGAGCTGCAGGAACCCAGGTCAGGGACATGCAGCAGGGACTCACCTCAGGAGCAGTGGCTCCCCAGCATGGTCCCCACACCTATGGACCCTTGGGATGCTCACAATCCCCAGGGATGAGGCCCAGCCATCCAGATCAGTGGCTCCGAGGGAGAGTTTGTTAAGTACAGCTTTGTTGGGGGGGGGGGTGACATCACAAACCAAAGGAGTGCAGAAACTGCAGACCACCTGATGTAATGGTATTTGGGAAGGCAGCCAGCAGGAAGACAGTGGATGGGCCCTGGGCAGAGGCTAGCATGACGAGTGAGGGTCAGGTAAAAGGACCAGAGAGTGGAGGGGTGGAGGGAGAGAATCTAGACTCCCCGAGTTTCTGAACAGGAAGGGGATGCACCAATGCCTCTGAGCCCTGGGGAGAGGATGCCATGCCCAGCCCGGAAATGCTTTACATATGCCAAGTTCAGAAAAACGACTACTCAGCCCCCCAACAGAGACTGCCCCACACCCCGCCATTAGTTCTCCCTTTGTTCTATAGCAACTCCAGGGTTTGACTGATGCGTCTGGCCAGCTAGACCTAGAGATGTGAGCAGTGGGCATAGTTTCCTGGGAGCCCCCCCACCTCCTGGGGTGGAACACTGGTGCCACCATGTGCCCCCACCCAAAGAAATGGTAGCACCCCAGGGATGGCAGAGGGAGCTGGGGTCGCCAACACCAACGAGCTTCCAAATAGGCCTGGACCTCTTATGACTGCATCACCCCACAGGATACAACCATCATCTGTCTCATGGAAGCCACTGTTGGGGCCTTGGGCACAGCCGCTGAGCCTTTAATCTGGCCAATATACACTTTGCCCAGGAAGCCACTGGAGGACGTGTTCCACCTAAACTAGTGAAGAGGAAAATCAACAATCTGTGAACCAGAGCATCCAACTGAGGAGAGCTGTGCAGAGCAGGTGCAAGGAACGAGCAGTCCAACTTGAAGTGGGCGGAGGATGGCTCTCTCCAGGGAACGCATACTGAGCGGCTACCTGGTAGGCAAAACTGTACTCTGAAGCATCTTACAGAGTCCTGGAGGCTGGATGTTGGGAGTGGGTGGGAGATAGAGACGACACTGTGATAACAAAGCTGCACAGTGACACAGTCATAGTGCCTGCCTGACTCAGCGCTGCGTGGCGCTCCCACAGGCCGAGTCTTGGGCTGACCCACCAAAAGACCCTGGGAGACAAGCCATGTACCAGAACAGAAGCATGGCAAGGGCAGATGCCCTTGGGCAGTGAGTGTTGGGGGGCAGCTGCGTTTCATCAAAAGTCATTTTGGTCCACTTCCACAGTATATCTTGGTTTAAAATAATTAAACATTGGGATACCTGGGTGGCTTAGCAGATGAGCATCTCCCTTTAGCTCAGGGCATGATCCCGGAGTCCTGGGATTGAGTCTTGCATTGGGTTCCGCACAGGGAGCTTGCTTCTCCCTCTGCCTATGTCTCTGCCTCTCTCTCTCTCTCATGAATAAATAAATAAAATCTCTAAAAAAGTAAAAATTAAAAAAAAAAACACTTTTTAAAAGTGCCAAAGAAACATCCAAGGCCACCAAAAGTTCAGAAGTGAAGAATCCATGTTGGAGACACCTCTGGCCTGCTCTGAGCAGGATGTCAGACTACCCGTCGGGGGAAGCCCACAGCCGTTGTTGCAGTGGGGTTGGCAGTGAGCAGCAGTACCCTCCCCTCCCAACAGCATAAACAGAACAAGGACTTTAGAAAGATAAATCCAACCAACAGACACAGAAGTAGTCCTGAGCCTTTTCACCAAATTACTCAAAGCAGTTTTTCACGATATAGATAAAATTCAACCCAAAACGCACCTGGGAGAACAAACAAGCCTGCAAAAAAAAAAAAAAAAAGTTTTTCTATTTCAGGCAAGTGTTCTCTTATCACTCCCATCAGTCAGTCACTTTCTGTGCTGCTACTTTACTGAATTCCTGCATGACCTGCATTCTCTCTATGGTGGGACCTCTTGGCTGTCTGGGTATTGTGTTGCCTGCGAACACACACCTTGGTTACCCCCCCTCTCTTCCTGCGCCTCTGAATTTCCCTTTGGTTTAACAGCAGTGGCTCAAATCCCCAAAGCAACACTAATGCGCAGTGAGAGAACAGCCCCTTGCCCTAGTCCTGACCTTGGGGACAGTCCTCAGAGCTCCCCATTTAGAGGAAGATGCTCACTCTAGGGTTCAGATACCTCTTTTATCATGTTGGGGAAGCACCATCGATTCTTATTCTTACTGTTTTTATCAAGGATGGGTGGGTGGGTGAGGTCCTCACTGCGGCATGAACCTCAACACCCCAGATACCTGCCAAGTCCTCACTCAAGGGACACAACCAATAGCGGGGAGGGATGGGGAGGCCAGAGGAGGAAGGAACCTGCATGGCTTCACTCAGGACTAAGCCCAAAGCCAGGCTGATGCTTGTACTGTGGTTCTGAAATCAATAGCACGGCCATACAGACAGCCCCCTTCCCAGCACACTGGATGAACCCCCAAGTCCTCTTGCTTGCTCCCTGCTGTTCTGACTCCCCTCAGTGAATCACTGGATGTCCTGCCCACTCACCCAGGACAGGACAAGAGATCTAGCATCTGACCACACTCATGCATTCCATCTGGGACCTCTGACCCTTCCCATATGCCTCTCACCAGGTTAGCATGGCCAGTGTCCACATCACGTGTTGTTAAGTGGTAGGACAGGGCCTGGTCTGCAAGATCAAGACTGTCCAGAATGTGAAAGTCACAAAAATGGGATGCAGAAATAGTTTTTCAAAAACACATATGCAGTATGGAATTACAGAATAAAAGCCAAATCAGCATCCCTCTCCACTCACGGTGTTGATTGGCATCAACTCAATTACAGATTAGAGAAGACTTTGATTGAAATGAGTTTAGATGCCACTCTTATTGACAGCATTCTCTCTGCAGGAAAACACCATAAAATCACAGTTCTTGCGTGGGTGTCTTCAGCACCGTGTTTATTTTGTTCACTGGCTCCTGGTGAGTTAGTAGACGCTGTTCAGAGATGATAATGTTTGGTAAAAATATTAGGCGTGTTTTTTAACTTGTGTTCAGAAAACCCCTACTAAAATAGCCATTAAATGCTGTGAAACCATCGTAAACACTCCGTTAAATGCACTCCTTAAAGAAATGTGCCTGTAGCTCAGGCTCCATAGATGAACATGCCATGCCATCAGATTCTAGATTTCCAACAACTCCCTTACTCACACCCTCCAGCAGGTGAGGATAGAAGACTTGTCAACAAGGAGATGGCAAAGGGTGGAGATGCCACCCCTCCAGAACTTCTAACATGTGGACAGGATTAAATTCTAGCACAGAGTTCCACAAATTTCAGGCAGAAAATAGCTCAGTGAGGCTGAAGGACAATTCTGAGCAGTTATGGGCCTGGGCTCTGGATGTGGGGCTCAGGAGAGGGGCTGCCCCTCACTTTCAGGAGGCGGGCAAGGACTGGTGAAGAAGAGGAGATGAGCAAACTTATGAGGCCATGGCTATCCTCGGGGTACAGAGACACTCTGATGGCCACTGCATGCCTGGGCCTGGAGCCACACTGTTTGTAAAGAAGCAGAGCTTCCCATGGGTAGGCTCTAAGTGAAGTAGATCTAAGGGCACTGCAGCCAGCTTTAGTTGAAAGAGGAGAATAATCATTACATTAAAAAAATTTTAAAAAAATAATAATAAAATAAAAACACCAAAGAGAATTCCCTTAAAAAATAAAAAGAAACAAACTTTAAAAATGCATCTCACATCAGGACCCACTCTGATTCTGATAGGCCCAGGGCCCATTATCCCATACTTCTTGACCTGAAAGTAATCTATGCCTCTCGTTCATGCAACAAGCCTCTGCAAAGTACCTCTTTGACGCTGCATGAGGCCCTGGAGCCAATACAAATAATAAGAGGCCTCCCCTCGTAGAAATACTAAGGTAACCTGGTATAGAGTGGTACCATCTGAACTGGGTTTTTGAAGGATGAATAGGAGTTTTCTGAGAGTAATAGAAAAGACAGCGTGGCACTCCTGGCAACTGGAGATGAGTGTAAATGAATGGCACTGTGCCCATGCCTGTAGGCTTACTGTGTTCCCTAAATCACAAAAAATAATTACACTCCATTAAGGTCAAGTGTCCCTCTATGAACCTGGAGTTTAGTTCCCTATGTCCCACCGTATTTCCTGAGCCAGGAACTAAAAGGCCTGCATGGTTTAAGGTGGAATCTGACCAAAGGAAGAAATAAATGAGAACATCAGAGGCAAAAACATGCTTAAGGAGCCCCTCTTTGTTGGGGAGTTAACACTGTACTCCTGGTGACATCACTCTTCCTCGAAAAGCCCTGCCCCAGGCCACAGCCACTACACACCATGTGGCTCTATGCTCCCAGACTTGCGTGTGACCCTCCGTCAGGACAGTCATCCATCTGACTTTCATTCCCAATTTTAAAAAACAGGCGCCGACTATATTTCAGTAATTTATTATGCAGCCTCTTAAAAGTTTAAACTTAGATTTCATTAAACACAAGAGCCAAAACTGGGTCAGAGAGCAGCCTGGCTGCAGGGTGCCAGCGGGAGCAAGTGGACAAACAGCCGCAGACTTACCTCCATGCACAAAGCCATGCAGGGTGCAGTCGGAAGGCCCCACCAGGTGGATCAAGCTGGACTGGCTGTAGCTGACCGTGTTGGGCTCTGGAATTGCAAAGGAGAGAGATTAGGGTGTGGGAGGGGTCGATGCCCAAGGTGGAGCGCTGTGACACACTGACTGCCCTGACGTCTGCACAGCCACCTGGGGCATCCCACTGCCGGCAGTGCAGGTGTGATTTCTCTAAGGAACCCATGGTCTGAGCGCTCAGGTCAGTAACGTTCATCAGCCACACTGTTATCAGTTCGTGATGTCACTCTTGTGGCACCCTGCAAGGCCTGCAGGCAGCCAGTGAACACCTCGTGGCTACTCACTTGCTCCCAAGGCTGCGGTGACCCTGTGTCTAGATAATCAGCCCTCTGACTTTCACTCCCAATTTCATAAATAATCGCAGACAGTATTTCAGAAACTTAGCATGCAACCCTGAGAGAGTGTACATTTACACTTCACTGAACATGGTGGTAGGTGGAGACACCACAGACACAGCCTCCCTGGATGGCTCCCAGGGACTCCTGCCAGCCCCTTGGGCTCGCCCCGGCCCTGGAAGCCTCAGCTCCCAGAGACATGCCAGCTCTTCCCTCCCATTCACCGCCCTAGCTCGCTAGATCCCTGGGGGCATCCTTCCCTCCATGCTGCTGCCAGATATCTAGAAGAGGCTACACTTAGAAACACATGAAAAAAAACCCCAGAAGACAGATGTGACACTTTGACACCATCTGTTCTAATAGGTGCATGTGTCCACCAGAGAGCCTCAAGGATGCTGGTGTGACTGTCACTGAAAGCTGACAGGAAGCCAACAGATGGACGCCCACGAAGTTTAGGAGGGACAATTGTTCAAGCCTAAATAACCTCTGATGCCTCCAGTTGTAGACGAGAAGGCACCCACTTCAGAGGAGGCCGAGGAGGACAGCGGGCAAGGAAGACCCTCTGGAGAACGGATGGGCTGAGGAGCCCCCGACCCTGTCACCCAGAGAGCAGGCCCCCTGTGAGCACATCAGTCCTGGGAACATGTGAGTGTGTTCGCCTTTGTCTCCTATCCCACCTCCATGCGGTGCTGCTGCAGGGGTCCCACTGCTTGGTCACCAGCCACTGGCCCACGAGGTACCGCATCTAAACCCAATAGGAAACCATAGAATCCAAGGTACCGCCCCCTGAGGTTAGGCAGTGGCTGGACAGGGTTCCAGGGAAGTGTCCCACATGTGCAAAGGAACAAAATGGGACCTGGTGGTCAGCAGGCAGCAGCAATAAAAAAAAGCCCCTCCTCCTCGCCTGCTCCACACACAGCTAGACTACCCTCCTCCTCTACAGGCTGCCTTCCTGCCAAAGGGGCGTGAGCAGAAGTGCCACCTGCTGTTTTCAGGCCCAGCCCATCCAAACCTCCGCTGTGTGAGCCCCTGTGCTCTTTCCCCTTCTGAGGTAACCCAGAAAGCTGCCAGAGGCAGGGCTACAAAACGGAGTCCACCTTATTTGCAGGACACCCCCTGATTTGGAACACCCGGTTTGGACTTTATGAGAAATAAACCTCTACTAAGTTAGGCACTAGGACTTTAGGGTTTAGCAGCTTGAGAGGCCACCACAGATGGCACTGATTAACACAGTGCCATGTGTGTGAACCTCAACCTCATGACAATGTCCAGAACCTGAGCAAGGTCTCCAGGGCAGCAACGGGAGAGGTCATAAACACACACAAAATTCCCTTTACTGTGATTCCAGCCAAGGAGACAGAGGCAGAGAGATTAACCCTCATGGGGCAGAGGTGGGATTCAGACCTGGGCAGTCCAACTCCAGACAACGTGCCACTCACCACCCTGCCTCTGCCTCCTTACACTTCGCTCCCTCCCCAGAACAAATGCTGATGGGCTCAGGATGATGGGGCCTGGTCAGGTCCTGGGAGACCTCAGATGGACATCGAGCACTCTCAGGGGCAGCCGGGCAGGGGCTGACCACAGGGAGGCAGAGCGTGGGCCCAGCCCAGCAACCAGAGCCGGGCTTCTTTGTCACAAACCCGACAGCCCTCAAATGGCTCCAGGTGGCCAAAGAGTCCCTACATAGTCAAAGCTGGACATCTGACAGCCATGGATCAAACAGTTCAAGGTAATTATATTTTCTCTTTTCAGATGCAGAAAACAATAAAAAAAAAAAAAAAAAAAGCTTGGTTTTAAAGAACTCCCAGAAAAAAAAAAAAAAAAAAAGAACTCCCAGACTCTCTGAAAGGACACCTGAAGGATGAGGTCAGTCCGGCGAGGGAGTTGCTAGGCAACGGTCTGGAGAAATCGGGTTCTAGTGTCAATGGTGACAGAGAGCCACAGATAATGTGGGGGTAGCGGAGTCCTTTCACAGGAAGGGGCTCATGAGTTAGAAAGACCCCCAGTGCTGAGCACATGCTCTGCTCTTCCTGCTGAGTGCCTGTCCTGCTTGCACAGGCACATCCACCAGGCCCAGCCCATCCCACCACACGGGAGCCCATCCTGCCCTTCCCGGGGGAACTGGGAGCCTGGCCTGCCAGGGGAAGGCCAGCTCTAGCAGGAGGCTGAGGTCAGAAATAAAACCACATTCAAAAACACCAAGGAACGAGCATGTGACTTCCTTAAGAAGCATTTAAAAGCCAGTCCCTAAGCCAATTATCTGAGAAAGATGCATTTTTACTGGAACATAGGAAAATAAAAAAGAAAAGCTTATAAAATTCTATCAAGAAATCTTGAGATTCAGAATGTCACCTTTGAGTAACAGTGTTGGAGAATAACAGATTCTGAGAAACGTCATGTATCAGATTCACAAACAGGAGGGCAAACAGGAAAGAGCCCCATGCATGAAGGGACTTGGGCTGGAACCGTGGGCATTATATTAGTTTCCCAGACCGTCAAAGGAGGAAACAAGGACTAAGCTTAGGTTTTCAAAGCCCCAGACTCGGCCCTCAGCCTGGCTTTCACAAGAGCACTGGCTAGAAATAACCCAGAGAGGAGCGCCCAAGCAGCCCCCAACGTGCTGCTCAGACTTCCTCCTGGCCTGTCCTTGCTGCTGCTGGGCTGACACGGTCTCTTCCTGCCTGTCTAATGAGAACAATAGTCACTGGATTTGGGGCCCACCTGGATAACACAGAAGGACCTCATCTCGAGATCCTCAACCTGATTACGCTACAAACACTCTTTTCTAAATAAGGGTCCAGAATTTTAGCATGGACATGTCTTCTGCAGGGTAGGATGGGGGGCTGCCCCTCCAGCTTCTCTGTCCCAGAATATACCCTCAGCACCCAGTTTGTACCTTTTCAAAGACATTTCCACACCCTCATATCACTTTGCAGTTCTCCGTGTCTTTGCCTGACCAGCATGCTTGCTTACCCCTCAAAAGCAGGGCCTGGGTCTGGCATTTCTGCTGCCCTCAGCAGGGGCCCGAGGGCCTGGGTAGACCCTCAGTCTCAGGAGTGACCCCAGACCTGTCTTGTGGGTTACTGTGCTATAAACAGATCGTTGATTCCAGTAACATACTTCTTAGGAATACCAAGAAGTAATTTATCATTTTGGTATTTACTGAAAACCAGATGTGAAAACACCGAAGACACCACCCCACGCACAGGCCACCAGCCTTAACCTGCCCACAGGGAAGGGCAGGTTAAGGCTGGAAAGTGAGAAAGATAAGATGGAGACCGCAGAGTCTTGTGCAAACCAAACAGGCCCTGCCCGAGGGCACCCTGCGCGCAGAAGCTGAATAGCAGGACTCGAAACCCAGAAGGTCCTGTCCTAATGCACACACGTGATGCATTGTTGCCAGGGCCCCTGCAGGCAGGGGAGCAGAAACTGTCCAGCCCATGCCCTAGAGTTCCCTATAGCCCTGGTTAGCAGGAGCCAGGGCACAGCTTGGAGGGGGAGAGCCCAGGGCACATCGGGATGTAACACCGAGCAAGGAAGGGATTACTCGGGACAAGTCCATAGCTGTCTGGGACCAAATCCAGAACCCAAACACTACTTGTGTCCAGGGTCACCCTATGGAACCCCATACAGAACACACAGCACATTCTGGAGAGTCCTTTCCACATGGACACAATGTGGTCGTTGTGGGTATAGGGGAGACACACATTACAGGGAAACCCACGACCCAAGGGCTCACCATATCCTGATGGGAACAGAAGCCCCAGAGACCCTGCCTTGACCTGTCTGAGTGCCAGGGGAGCTGTCTGTTAAGGGCGCAGGGAAGAAAGTCCCATCTGGGGGGAAACCATCCTTGGCTGTTCAGGTTGTGGCAGACACTTTGCTAGAGCCAGCCACCTGGATGTGCAGGCAAGAGAATGAGGGGCCAGAGGACATGGCCTGAGAGGAAGCCAGCACGCCCGTGGAACTTTCTCACCCTCACAGCCAGGGAGTCAGTCTACCTTTTTTCCATGGTGACATCTAAGTGGCAGGCTGATAAGGAACAACACAGGAAAAGCAGCTACCGTTTGCCTGTTTTGTTGTTGTTGTTGTTGTTGTTGTTGTTTTTATGAGCTGAAAATGTCATAAAAAAATGTGCTCCTGGGCAGCCCGGGTGACTCAGAGGTTTAGCGCCAACTTCGGCCCAGGACCTGATCCTGGAGTCCCGGGATCGAGTCCCACGTCGAGCTCCCTGAATGGAGCCTGCTTCTCCCTCTACCTGGGTCTCTGCCTCTCTCTGTGTGTCTCTTGTAAATAAATTAAAAAAAAAAAAAAAAAAATTGTGCTCCTGAGCCACCCTGGGGGAGGCTACACACAGGTGTGGTTCTCTCTGCCCTGGCAGTGGGGCCTCTGTCTCTGCTCTCTACGGGCCTGTAGGGCCCCTTGAGGTGTCCTGTCCCTCACTGCTGACTGCAGTACTGAGAAGGGGTCTGCAAGGTGCAGGGACAGGGGACACGGACCCCAGGAACCCAGAGGGCCTGGTCACTCCAAGTGGAGATTTGTGAGCCTGCCGCATTCGGCACTTACTGACCGAGGTTAGCCCCCCATCCTGCACCCCAGCTCTCACCTGGGTTCAGGGCGGGCTGGACGATGTCCCCATTCCTCCACTTGGTCTCCATGCGCTCCAGCTTCTGGGCCTCGTACCGCTTTCGGCCCTCCTCCTCCTGCTCCTGCCGGGAGTACTGTGGGGAGGCACGGCAGGGGTGGGGGGGATGTCAGGCCAGCAGCAATGAGCCTGGCCTTCCTCCCCGCACCCTCCTCGGCCAGGCGTGGCTTGCCTCCCAGGCTCAAGGCCTCCTTGTGTGGCCTCCATTTATGTAATTGGAGCCATCTAGTCCTTTCCTGATAATATATATTTAATAGAAAAAATAAAAACACAGAGAAGGCAAAAATCTCACGTATCAAGAGATAACCCAAGTCAAATGTTTATGTTCTGCCTCCTAGAATGGTTCCCATACCCACGTATGTGTAAGAGTTCTCCCTGGCCATGTGTGAAGTTCTGGGGTACCAATGTTTCCACCTCCCACTGCAACTGTGAACTTCTCAGCCTAACACAACTTAGGTGATGGACCTGGTACCGAGAGCATTAAGCCTGCACCTGGTCCTTCACCGTTAAAACAACATCACGTTAACAATCTCAGTCATACTTTACACTTGCCCCTTCCTTCCTTCCTAGGATTTATCCCCAGACACGGAACTACAGGATCCCGGGGGGCCCTGCCAAGGTGAGGACAGAGCAGTTGCCTGCATGCCCCCCACACCCTCACTCTGCTGGGTTCCCAGCCGGTCCTACAGGTTGCACACTTGTGGGAACGCAAACCAAAGCTGAGAGAGTCCAGTGGAGCTCTCCTAATGGATGGCACGAGTTTGGACCCAAGAAGTTAAGAATAAATGTGAATATAAAACCTGACACAAAAACTGGGGTATCTCTGGGCACAGCAGGAGATGCTGGGTTTCTCAAATGTGACAGCAAGGGCCTGTCCTCTGCCCAGCATAGGGCACACATGTCCTCCCTGGGGGACCCCTCGGAAAAGCCCCAGGCCAGGTCCACGGGCCCTCATTAGATGGCTGGCTTCCCTAGCAGTCCTCTCCCTTCCTGCTGACCACAGCCCAGCCCCCTAGCGCCCCCCACCCCCCTGCTGCCCCCGCCCACAGCCCAGCTCTCTTCCTCTGGGTTAGCTCTGACATCTGCCCCTTCATTCACTCAGCCAGCATTTCTGGCTGGGCCCATGGAGAAGCTACTGAGCTCAGGGCCCCTCTCCACCCCCCTCGGAAGCCTCTCTGACTGAGGCAAATTCATTTCAGAAGGCAATTTTAGATCTTCTTTCAAAAGCCAGTTTTAAACGTCTTGATTTTCCTGCTCATGGCTCTGCTCCAAATCACACAGGGTCTGAACACCACTCTGCAGCTTAATTACCATTATCTGAGGCTTGAGAACCTGTCTCCCAAGGAGACTGAGAAAGGGACTGAGTGGCCTGTTCAAAAGAAACCATGAGTGTTTAAGCTGTAGTGGATAATTTAACCTTTTCTTTCGTAAATAAACTGCTGCCTCCTGTCCCACCGCCCAGAGTAAAGACTGTACAAGCAGAGTCTGTGCTGTGCCTACCCAGTAAAATTCACAGCTCAACTCAAGTGTCCTTAAGAAATGCCTTTTAAGGGCAGCTTGGGTGGCTCAGCGGCTTAGTGACGCCTTCAGCCCAGGGCATGATCCTGGAGACTCGGGATCAAGTCCTGTGTCGAGCTCCCTGCGTGGAGCCTGCTTCTCCCTCTGCCTGTGTCTCTGCCTCTCTCTCTCTCTCTCTGTGTCTCTCATGAATAAATAAATAAAATCTTAAAAAAAAAAAAAAAAAGAGCCTAATAAATCCTGGCCATGTGAAACACACCAATCCAGCCTGTGCAGACATGTAGGGCACGTGGCAGGGCCCTGGCCAGACATGAGCCATGAAGACAGAGGAAACACAACCTCCTCAAAACTGTCCTGCCAGCTTTAAATCTGAGATAGGGGCATCTGGGTGGTTCTGTGGTTGAGCATCTGCCTCAGGTTGTGATCCCAGGGTCCTGGGATTGAGTTCTGCATCAGGCTCCCCACAGGGAGCTTTGCCCTCTGCCTCTCTCTCTCTGTGTGTCTGCGTCTCTCATGAATAAATAAAAATTGTTTTAAATAATAAAATCTTTAAATCTGGGGATAGAATCACTAGAACATCCCAACGATAGGCTGGTACCCCATTCTCATCCCCAAGGGCTTGTTGTCAAGCCCAGCTGATGTGAAGAAGCCAGCTCAGCCCACATGTCCAACAGTCTGGGCAAGACTCTGAACTCAAGCTCGTATTCAGACACAGGAAAGAAAAAACCAACACCAGCATGTCTACTCTGATGGCCACTCAGGCCCCCTGTCCCTTGCCCTGGTCACCACAGGGGTCCTTCTCCTGTCAGAGGGATTCTGAGTACTGAGGTCCCTGTTCCGTGGAGAAGAGGGTGGAGCGGACACTGAATAACACTGCACAGGATCAATACCCACTTCTTCCAGGGAGATGCACATGTGCAGTAATCTCTGTCCACATGTGTGTATGACATCGACATGTGTATATGTAAGATATGTGATGTACCTGTCTGTGGTACATATACACACGTGAGAGATGTGTAATACACACACTTAGGCAGAGAAATATGTGTATTCTCAAATAAGTGACAGCAATCTGTAAAGGCTGGAGGGAAGATTCTGGTGGGTATTAGAAAGCCTTGAGGCCATGCTACCAGTGAGATGAGCACAAATGTCAGAGAGACACTGAGCTTTCCAGGATCCAACAGGACACAGCAGATCTATATTTCAAATCAACTGAAGGCTTCTATGTGGGCCTCACGTTGCGGGGGGGGGAAGGGCAGCTCCCATAAACATTAGCATCGGCTGCAGCTAGGAACTACATGGCTTCTCCCATCTGGAGCCCTCTGTTTCTGCCTCTACAAGGGCAGAGTTGGTATTTATGTCTTATCAAACCCGGCTGAACAAAGGGGATGGGAAACTCTGGGCCCCTCTGGGATATGGGGGTGAGTGCTCCCTGGGGAGGAGGGCTGCCCCGGCCCTGTGGGGGGACAGGAACCGGCACACTGCTGCCCCTGCCCCACTGGTTGGAGACCCAAAGCTTTCAGCCCCCGGCCCCAAGGAGCCAAAGGAAGCAGAGCTCACGGGCTCAGCCCCGGAATCTTCCTGCAGTATCAACCCTGTAACATGCATCATGTGGTGCTGAAACCAGAGAATAGCCAGCCACAGACCTCTAAATTCTGTGGCATCTGAAAATGAAATCAGTTAAATAATTACATTGTATTTACACACGATACAGCTAATTGAACACCGAGTACTTAGTGGGAAAGATGAAACAAGGAGTGGGTACACTCATCATTTCTAAGGAAAAAAGTCACTCTAGACTCACTCCTGCTTCTTGGGTCTTAAGGCCCCCGATCAGTGCTGCAGAGAGGAGGGAGACAGGGAAGGAGGTAGAGAGGCTGGAGGAGGGGAGAGAGGGGGCGACGCCAGCAGGAACTGAGAGCAGAGCTTGGGGTTCCCTGTGCACTGGGAAGCTGCACATGTGACGTCACACAGAACTGGGGTCTGTGCAGGTGTGTTCACATGAGGTAAAGCTGCAACAGAACGGAACCCACAGGTAACAACTGGCACACATCTGAGGAGGAGGTGCACGGCCACAAAGCCACCAGAAGCTGGAAGATATAGGAAGGGTCCTCCCCTGGGGCCTCTGTCAAAGCAGCCCCAGGACACCCACAGAGACATGACCCCTAGGAACTGCTGGGCTCCATGCCCTGGCTATGAGCTTCCACTGCTCTCCTCACTTGTTAGGGATGGGTGGCACCAGGGCTGTCGGCAGGTGGTGGCACTACCTCCCTTCTCTCACAGTACTAGAGGACAGGCCACCAACCCAACCCAGACCAAGGTCCAAGCATCCTTCCCATTCAACATGGAGAGGACTCCTCTATCTCAAGATGTTTTTTAAAATATCTAGACTACACAGCAGCTAGAGTCTCGCAGGCAGCCACCCCTACCTACCTAGGAGATGTGCCACCTGGGCCTTGACTGCCCCTGGGGGCCCAGGCAGGGTGTGGGGTCAGATACTGAGCTGGCACAGGTTGTGGGGGCACTTGCAGGGAGTGCCCCAGCAGCATTATACCTGCAAGGGTGCAGGGAGTGGGAAGGCCTGTAGGAAAGACAGAGCAGGCCTCCCCCAAGCAGGAAGTGCCTACACTGCGGCATCTCAGGGAGGCGAGGACAGAGACTGCTCGTGCCAGGAGTGCTCAGCTCCCCTGTGAGCTCTGAGAAAAAAGAGCAGGCACCAGTTTCTAGCGGTCTGGTTCCTGTTCTGGAGGATGCTCAGCACAGGGGCAGACATGCCCTGGCCACGGGATATTCCCCTCTAACTGCTGAGGCATGAGGGCAGAGAGCCACAGGTCTCCACAGAGGAGCTGTCATGCGTGTCCTGGAAACATGCAGGTACATGGGCCACAGGAGGAGGTGAAGGGTAACTAGGAAAGGAACAAAATCCTTTTATTGGCACAACCTTCGCCCTCCGGAAGCCTGCCTAGCCAATCGTGCCTGTGGCAGCCTGGGAATGTTTACAACAGGCTCCTTTATGCAAAGAAGCTTCTGTCTGCAGCAGAACCACAATGAGAGAACCACGGGCGGTGACAGAAGAGGTAGGAACAGAGATGTCTTAAAATCTGTTTCTTTAGGGGCCAAGGAGGGTGGTGGCAGGCTGGGCCAGGCAGCCTGGAGGTCCTGGCTCTCGGCAGAAGGACCTGCCACCCAACACTGGGTCCCTCCGGTCAGGGGTATGAGGAAGGGTCCTCTGGGAGGGGCCCCCACCAGGCCCAGGCCAGCCTTCACTCACATTCCCAGCATGAACAAAACCTGCACAAAGACCCCTTCAGGGACACCTGCTCCACTGGCATCTCCAGCTGGCAGACCCAGGCCTGGTCCCTGAGGCTGCTCTCCTGGGATACCTGTGTAGCCTCTCCAAGCTGCCCCCAGAGAGACACAGAAGGGGGTCTCCTTACCACAACCGGAGGCACCTCCAGGACCTTATCCACATTCTTCAGTGACAGGGGCACGTACCATAGGGTGGCCTTGTTGGTCAGTTTCTTAGTACCTTTAGAGGAAAGAACCACATGAGTGATGGCATAGGGAGGGCACAGGGCAGGGGAGCTGAGACACAGCTCTCTGGCCCCCAACCCCCACACACAATGGGAGATGGGCACAGAGCTCAGGGAGCCTCCCACCACAATGCTGCCCCTCCGGAGGTTGCTGGAAAGACTACAGATCATATGCTTTAACCCCGGGGATGCCCGCTTTCCAGCATTTCTACCACAGAGGGCTCTGACTGCAGGCACCTCCTCCTTGCGGGGCTTTGACATAAGGGAGGTTTGGTCGTCAGCATGCCCAGAAGCCTGAGGAGCACAGGTAGGGAGGGGGCCCTCACTCAGCCACTTTCCAGAGAAGAGGAACAAAGCCAGGGGACTCAGCCCAGGCTGAGCTCGAGTTTCTGCAAACAGATCCAGCAGACCCGGAGCTCCCAATCGAACACACTCTGCTGGGGAGCTTCAGCACTCAGCAAGGGAACGTCCACCTGCCTACACACAGCTAAGAGCTCCTGCCCGATGGGGGCCAGGAGGACAGCGGCACACAGATGTGAGGCTCAGGGGGACACGGAGCCAGGGCCCACACGGGCAACCTGGTGAGGGGCTGTGGCCGGGTCACCCGCTGGAGCACACCTGCACCGCCGGCTGGGCAAGTCCCATCCTTCAAGGTGGGATGCCTGGATTTGCTGACTCAGAGCTCCAATTGAGAAACTTCAGAGAGGAGTGCTTAGAGATGGGCAGTAGGCTCAATGACAGGAAACAGAACCTACCAGAGATAAGTGTCTGGGCTGAGAACCAGGGACCAGAAAAGTCCAGAGATCACTTGGTGCAGCCCCTCTCGCTTGTACAGGAAGAGTGTGGAGCCCAGAGAGGTCAAGTGGTTAACCTAGGGTCACACAGAAACTCAGTGCTATTCTGTGTACAGACCCAGGCCCCCACGGAGATATCAGCTAGGATGCCTCTAAAAAAGCAGTTTCCGGGCAGCCTGGGTGGCTCAGCGGTTTAGTGCCGCCTTCAGCCCAGGGCCTGATCCTGGAGACTTGGGATCGAGTCCCATGTCGGGCTCCCTGCATGGAGCCCGCTTCTCCCTCTGCCTGTGTCTCTGCCTCTCTCTCTCTCTCTGTCTCTCATGAATAAATAAATAAAATATTTAAAAAATAAAATAAAATAAAATAAAATAAAATAAAATAAAATAAAATAAAATAAAATAAAAATAAAAATAAAAAAGCCGTTTCCTCAACATGGAAGATCCTCAATGTAGAGGAGAACAGCAAAACCGCAGGACATAAAGGAAAGCAAGTGGGGAAGGTGGGGAGCAGCTGGCATCCTCTCTAAACTCCTGGTGGAGTTCCCTCTCTGATGTTCCCCAAGGGAGCTGGGGACTTTGGTTTCCTCCCCTGAACACAGCCCCAAGGGCCAAGCCAAGCCCCACGGTCATGCAGGAGTGCAAGCCCCCGGTGCCCAGGGCTCCCAACGCCAGAGCCGCCAGTGCTTGGCCCCAACATGGAGGCACCATCAGGGAACAGGCGCTCTGCGCTTGGGAACCACAGGCAAGTAACATGGAAAATATTTTCACTGCACTTTGACTGAGAGTGGATCTGACAACTTGCTTCTGGGAATGAAGATTTCCTGTCTGATCTGCCAGAGCCAGCCTGACAAGCTGGTTTCCATGGAAACCGGAGTGGCCCTCCTCTAGACCCAAATGAACACCACAGGGCAAATGAGGCAAAACATGCTAATTGTACTTTCTCCATCACTTAATAAAACCATCAAAAGACAATTGCAGCATTAAAAACACCTATTTTAAAATCTTAAGAGCTCCCAGCTATTTTCTGGAGCAATTTGCAACAATCATGTCCCAGTTAGCTTAATATTTTGACAGTTGCCGGAGATGAATGAGCCATCTCGGAGGCAAAGGTTTGCTGGTTGTCTGCCTCGGCGTGTGCTCACTCGGTTGCCTCCTGATAGGCGGCACAGTCCCAGAGGAGGGGGACCCCTGCCTCCTGAGGTCTCAGATCCCAGGCCTCCTAGCCCCCATCACCCTAGGTCCACTGGGCCAGGTGCTGCTATAGGCAGTAAGGGAACTGCAGTAGACAAGCCACCAGCCCTGCCTTCACATCCTAGACACGTGAGCACAAAGATACACGTCGGGATGGAGAGGACAGCCTTGAGAGACACAGGGTCCTAGAATCAGAAACACCTGCATGGATCCAAACACGGGAACACACAGGGGGAGACTCAGTCACCCAATAACAGAATAGAGACCCAGAAATGAGAAAAAGAGACAGACCCGCTGTGGCGGAATACAAAAGGGAGCCTCCAGCCCTTCATCAGGACATTCCAGGGCAAGACAACTGTCAGAGTTCCAAGAACAGCTGCCCTCTTCATGGAACAGGGAGGCCTGAGGGTCACGAGGGGCAATCCCAATCAGGGAGCCCAGCCCCATCCTGAGAGGTAACACAACTGGCCGTCCCTTGCTTTTCCTGAGCCTCTCCTTTCTCAGAACACAGGGGATCACAGAGCCTGTGCCTCTGTCCCATGAGGGTGGATGGCCCCAGCACTTCTCACCCTTGCCTCTCTCCTTCGCAGGGCACATTAGGCTGTGTGTGCCCATCCTGCAGGGAAAGAGCAAAGCCAACACCGTGGGACCTGGACGCCTGGGGAGGTGCGTCCTCACTGGCCCAGTAGAGGGCTGCCATGGCCCAGGCGAGAGCAGCCTGCCCTGCGGTGGGAGGGATCCTTTAGAAGTCAGGCAGAGCATGTTGGTCTGGACAAAACCTTCTGTCAGCTTCCCATCTCTGCACAGAAACACAAATCTTCCTGACAGCCTCTGTTCATTTGGTCACCCGTTCACTCCATCACTCATCTGCCCGTAGTTATCAGCCCTACATCTGTTGGGAGCCAAGAGAAGCCAGGAAGAGGCAAACGGGACTCGCTTCCTCCAAAGTTCACGATCCAGAGCAGGATTTCTCAGTGTCGGGACTGAGACACAGGGGACTGGGTCACTGTCCATGGTGGGGACCACCCTGTGCCTCCCCCACTAGATGCTAGCACCTCTGCTCCAACAGTGACAATCAGTCACCAAGCTGGGAGTCCAATGCCACCAGGGTGAGCTCCACTTTGAAAGTCAAGAACACCCTTGCTTCTGGCCTCTTCTCCATTTGCCAACAGGAAGCTGCTATTCTGTCCCTCAGAGGTTCCTCCTGGGCCAGAAATCTGGAAGGCAGGGCCCTCCCCCACTTGAAGTGCCTGGCTCTGAGCTGCTAAACATCACCATGAAAAAGCCACACTGCTAGGATGGCCATCCACAAGGAACCATGAAGATGGGAAGCAGAAGAGGCAGTGATTCACCCCGTCAAGTCCCGGCCCCACCCAGGAGAGGAGGCCTTGGCCACAGAGAGACAGACCACAGGGAGTGAGGACAGAGACCCCAAGGTCCCATCGTGAGAAGACAGTGTCCAGGTACCCCGTCCTGTGCCATAGCCATAGGCACAGGGATGCTGACTGCTCCCCAAGCACCAGCCCTTGCTTGGCTAAATCATTCACTATGCCTTGGCTGGGCCTGCTGAGAACACCCTGGGATGTTCTAGATGGACAACTATGCTCCAGACCCAAGGAAGAGAGAAGCCTGAGTCCCTGGAAGATCTCTGAGCACAGTACCTTGCAGGCAGCCAGGGCCAAGAAAGGGGCAAGGGGCCATCCAGAGGAAGGTCCAAAGCCCCAGGCAGCTCCTGGTTCTAGAGAACCAGCATGGACTGTCCTCTGCATAGGATGTGGGACAATGGGGTGGCCTGGGACAGGAAGGTGGGCAGCAAGGGGGACAAAGGGGCCTGCCTTCCCTTTAGCAGCCCGGGTTATAAAAAGCAGCAGTGAGTGCAAAGCAGAGCCACACTCCCCTGCAGAGCCCAGTGGGAGGATGAAAAGGGGTTTCCATGGTTACCACTCAGAGAAAGAGAATATTCAGATCAACCCAGAGTCAAAGGTTCGCCCAGTGAGCTTCAGCCTAAGCCTGGTATGCAGGGCCAGGGGTGCAGGGGAAAGGATGGGGAGCAACCCACCTCCCCATCCCCACTCCCCACCCCCGCCCCCCCAGTGGCCTCCATCTACAGGGAATAGCAAGGCAGGTTGAGGGGGTATTGACAGCAGCTTGTGCCCCCCTAGCCCACTGCCATCCCCCTGCCCCTGAGGAGCTGATTACCAGGCTCTGGAAGGCAGGAGGGGCAGTGGCCATTCAACCAGGGCCAGAGCCCAAATCCCACTCTAGGGCCATTCTGTTGAACTCACTGCTTAATCCATCCCTGTCCACAAAACAAGGATGGCAGAAATATCTGTTCATGGGCAGAGCTGGGAATTAAGGGAGGTCATTCATGGGTGGTGTCAGGACCAGGCCCTGGCACAGGGTCAGCCCTCCATCCATGGGATCTTTGGCTGCTACCTTACTGTCACTGTTGTTGGCACTGACCCCAACGAAGTAGGCTTGGTGAGACATGTGCAGAAGTTACCTGTGAGGATGTTTTCAGACATCACGTTGACCTGGACTTCCACAGAATGCTTGGAGGTATAGGTAATCTCCGCGCTGACATGTGCCACCTCTCCGATGCACATGGGTGACAGGAAGTCCGTGCGCTCCACTCGGGCCAGGGCGGCTACACAGCGCTCCTGCAGAGACCGGGGACAGGTTAGCCTCGCAGGGCAAGCCCAACCCTAGAGATGCTCCTTGAAAACGGCCTTTCTTTTTCCCCACTGTGAAAGTCATGCTGTTTACTGACACCACACGTTCCCAACTGCAAAACCACAGGAGACGCAGAAATGCCTGGTGGGAACATCCCAAAGCAATCACTAGCAGGATTCTCTGAATGATGGGGGTTAGGAGTGGCTTTTTACTTTTTTTTTTTTCATTTTTCTACAAAGGATGTATATTATTTGCATAATGAAAAGTAAAAAAAAAAATTTAAAGACATACTCATTTTGGAAAATTTGGGAAATACAGAGATGTAGACAGAAAAGGGAAAATCACTCCTCCTATCCAGAGAGAGCCCAGGGTTCTATTTTGGGATTTTCCTTCCCAGGCTCTTCTCCCCAAGAATGAGATCTCACCGGTTCTTCCGTATTCAGTCTTACACAGTCATGAAAATGTAAACATACGTTTCTACAACCTGCTTTTTTTCACTCAAAATGAGGAAAAATAACATGCCTGTGTTACAAAGAGTGCTTCGCAATCAATATTCTTTTATTTCAATTTAATTCTTCAAATAGGCAACCCATTTGCAGGACTCAAAATTCAAAAGAATGAAAGGGTACGGGGTACCAGGTCTGCCTCTTGTCACTTGCCCCAGCCACCTAGGAGCCCCTCGGTAACCGGTCAATGTGGCCCCACAACAGGAGTGCCATCTGGAGGGCATGCAATGGTCTACCCCGGGGCTCATTCTCTATGAAATGTGACAGACTTCCTTATTCTTTTGCATGGCCCTTTCCATGACTGACATGTCATGATACTCCATTGCAAAAGTATGTTCGGTGGCTAGAGAGAATGGAATATTCTGTTATGAGAGATTTAGGTCCAATTGGATGCATTTGCTTATCATAAACAATCCTGTGATGGGTGTCCTTTTACTTAAATCATTTTCAGTATTGGGGACTACTTCCAGACTGAAGGGACACTCTGGTGTATGTTTCCAAAGTACTCGATAGGAAGCAGTGCCTTGGCACCCCCTGGCACTTGCGATGAGAACTGCTAACTTCTCTACACCAACTGAATGACACAGAAGATACTGGAGTTGGAACAGCGGGACCTCAGCCCCTCGTGGCCCTCAGAGCACGAGGCACTTCTATCACTTCCTTCTAGAAACCAATCCTCTTTCCTGGGAGGCTAAGCACAGGTCTGGGGGCGCTCCAGCCACCCCCAGGCTGGGTGGGGAGCAGGGAGTGGGAGGTGGAGGCTCACTTTGGGAGCCCCTCCATCAGGTGTGCCTGCTCTGGTATTTGCCTTCCCAGTTAATCCCCACAGCACCCCTTGTTCAAGCGTTGGCCATCCTGAGGTTGCAGAGAACAGTCGCACTGAGCCCTGCTGGGGCCTGTGCAAGAGCCCACCTGCCACCACACAAGCATGTAAATTCCCTGGCCCACCTCAAGCCACCTGCCTCCTTGGAGGGTGGGTCAGGGAACCTGCACCTTCACCCCTCCCAGGTGAGTCTCAGGAACACGGGGTTGGGGGCTCCTCCAGCTTCTCTCAGCAAGGCAGGGGACCAGAGGGTCTAGGAAGGGTCCAGGGCTAACCTGTGGCTACTCTGATCTGCATGGGTTTCCCCCCAACTCGCCCCCTAAGTCACACTGACACTTAGACTAAGGACACCCCTATGTAGACTTCTGTGGCTACAGCACCACCCACTGGCAGAAAGCTGGAAGGGCAAGCCTGAGCGGAGGACCAGGACCGGAAGGGAGGCCCCGCCTCTGGGCCGCCTGTTGGAATTATCCAAGTGCTGCTAGCAAGACCCAACAAGGAATGAGCCAGATGTCTTCACTGGAGAATGGCTAAAATTTGGTATGGAAACACTCACACACGAGTAACACACATGCATATATATGAATCATTTTTAATGGGAATGTGGCTTATTCTCACATCTCTCCACATCCTCGCTGTGGATGGACTTGAGCTCTTTCATGCCCACAAAAGCATTCCTCCATTCTCAGCACAGAAACCCTCCGTTGTCCATGGGGTTCCTTCCAAGACCTCCACTGGAAGCCTGAAACCACGAACAGTCCTGAATCCTACATATACTATGTTTTCCTGTACGTACACACATATGAATAAGTTATAAACTAGACACAATAGTAATAAAAGTTAGGGATCCCTGGGTGGCGCAGCGGTTTGGCGCCTGCCTTTGGCCCAGGGCGCGATCCTGGAGACCCGGGATCGAATCCCACATCGGGCTCCCGGTGCATGGAGCCTGCTTCTCCCTCTGCCTGTGTCTCTGCCTCTCTCTCTCTCTGTAACTATCATAAATAAATAAAAATTAAAATAATAATAATAATAAAAGTTATAGCAACATACTGTAATGAAAAGTATATGAACGTGATTTTTTTCTCTCTCTCCATCTAGTACACTTCTTCCTGGGAGGAGCAGAGATGATAAAATGCCTGTGTGCTGAGATGAAGGAGGTGAATGGCATTGGCAGGTGACACAGCATTAGGCTACTACTGACCCTCCTGACGCTCCATCAGAGGGAGGGTCATCTGCTTCTGGACCATGGTTGACTGTGTGTACATACCCTAGGGTACCTGAGACCACAGATCAAGAGGGAACTACTGGCACGCAGGAGCCAGGCACCATGCTTCGTGCAGCATGCAGGGGACTGAGGCAGAGCACCTGCCCTCAGCTTGGGTTCAGACTGGCGGATGGATAATCCATAAGTAAACAGGCCAATGCCATATGGTGGCAGGTGCCCTGGAGAGAGCAGCGTGGGATGTGGTGGGAGTGGGGCTGGGCCTCCCCACCGAAGGCATATCTGAGCTAAGAATCAAAAGGTGTAGATGGGGAGGAGGTAGATGTGGAGGGTGTGCACCCCAGAGGAGGGGAGAGCAGGCTAGACTGTGCACAGTGCAGGGCAGGGTGCACAGTAGGTAAGGCATCAGTCCAAGACTCTGCAGGACGAGCAGAGAAGGCTCATGTTTTAGTTGATGCACTTCAGAGTTGTGTGAACTTTAAGCAGGCGGCATTTCTGCTCCCTTCCATGACCCAAAACACTGACAGAGCAACAGAGGAGGACACAGAGCAGCCTTCCATGCCATCCCAGAGAACGCTGGCAGCATACACCTGCCAGGAGAAGCCCTCAGACCTGGTGCAGGATGCCTGATGGAGACCTCTCACCTGCTCTCCTGGTTGGGAGGCTGCTTGTGATGGATTTAAGCTTGGTTCTAAAAGAGAGAAGGGATGTTTACAAGGTAGCCACCAGAGTCCTACCATACTGCTACTTCGAAGGTAGAGCAGCCTAAGAAACAGGTGGGCTGCCTTGGGGACTCTACATCGGCTTGGGGTGCGGGCAGCACAGGCCTGGACCTGGGGTAGATGCAACCTGTGAGCTGCTGCCCAAGGGCCTAGCAGAGCAGTGTTCCTGCCCCAGGGAGTCTTTAAAGAAGGGTGTGAAGGGTGCCTGGGTGGCTCAGTCGGTTGAGCATCTGCCTTCGGCTCAGGTCATGGTCTCAGGGTCTTGGGATCAAGTCCTGCATTGGGCTCCCTATTCAGTGGAGAGCCTGCTCCTCCCCTTCTCTCTGCTAATGTTGGTGCTTATGCACATGTGTTCACAAGTGCCCATGCTCTCTCTCTCTCCCTTCTCTGTTAAATAAATAAATAAATCTTTCTAAAAAAAGGACAGGTGAAACCCAAAAATTCAAAACATGAGCCAATAAATATCTGTATCCCGGACGAGGATCTGCATCCTCATGGTTGCCCTGCCTCGGATGGACCCCCATAACTCTCTACTTCTGGGACTTTCAGCGGGAGGAGCAGCCTCCACCCCAGGATGCAGCCATGAGCATTCTCATTAGTCTATACCAGGAAGTGCCCCCTGCCACACTCCCAAAGGTGACCAGTATCACAGTGCTCATTGGACTCAGGTGCCCAGAACACCACCGGGCCTGGGCTCCTGGGTGGCCACAGGGTTTGGGGCCAGGACAGCAGTTTCAGAAGAGAGCCAGAAAGAACAGTGTTGAGCCCTGGGCTCAGCTCCCAGCTCTGCCTCTCACTACCTCTTGACCTTGTAAAATATAGAAATAAGTGAGGTCAGCAGGCTGCTTCCAGGATTCGAGGGGATGATCTTGGAGAAAAGGGTGAGCCACCCCTCTCAGAGACACGTGGGGATCAAAGTGAGTGGGTCCAGGAAGCTTAGCTCTCACCACTAGGACTGTTTTGGCTGCACCTGCACTACACCCACCCAGGCTGCCCTCAGCTAAGGCCACCTTAGGTGAGGCCACTCTGTGAGACCTTCAGGAAGTGACGTAACTTCTCTAGGCCTCTGCTCCTCACCTACAAAGTGGGGTTAAGAGGATCCCTGGGTGGCTCAGCAGTTTAGTACCCACCTTCAGTCCAGGGTGTGATCCTGGAGTCCCAGGATCGAGTCCCACATCAGGCTCCTTGCATGGAGCCTGCTTCTCCCTCTGCCTGTGTCTCTGCCTCTTTCTCTCTGTGTGTCTCTCATGAATAAATAAATAAAATCTTAAACAAAACAAAACAAAGTGGGGTTAAGATGGCAGTTGGGAAGGTACCATCAAGAAAAGGAGGTCAAGTGTACAGCATGGTTGCTGATGCACCCTAAGTGCCTGTTAAACTGAGGTGCTCCATAGGATGACAAAGCCACACACACCCTTCTGGCAATGAACCAATCACCGATGGGAGTCCACTGTGTTCCAGGCTTCCACCAGATGCTAAGCCTCCAGGAGCGACCCAAAAGACAAAAGTCCCTCCCATTTGTGGGGCTTACACTCTGACAGTGGGATGGGGTGGGGTAGGGTGAGTAGACCAAAGATAAATGAGCAAAATACACAATACTCTAGGAGCAACAGTGCTGTGGAGAACAGCTGGGAGCAAAGAGGGAGCTGGCCATCAGGGAAGGCCTGAGTAGAGGTCACATTTACACAGAGACTGGAAGCTCAGGCAGAAGGAAGAGGCAGTGCAAAGGCCCTGGGGTAGGAAGACCAGCCAGTCACACAGCAGCAAGAGAGCCAGTGTGGCCCAAGGGAGCATTAAAGGGAAGGCATGGGAGATGAGATCTGGGAACTGGATGGTGCTCAGATCCAGAACTACCCAGCAGGTGGAGCCAACAGGATTGGCTTCTGGTATCCACAATATGAGAGGAAGAATGGGGTCACTGAAGGCCCCAGGTTTTGAATGTGAGTAACTGGATGCCACAGAGGTCATTTACAGAGGAGAGGGAGAATGTAGGAGGAGCAGCCTGGGCACAGATCCAGGGTGTCTTTTTGGCCCATCAAGGTCAAGGGGCCAGTTAAATCAACAGACAGAGCCAACCAAGAGGTCCCAGCTGAAAACAGACCCCGGGGTGCACAAGGGTACTAAAGGCACAGACTGGACAAGACCTCCATGGGAGTGGGGTGGGGTGCCCGCTCCCTGACCCAGAGCCCCAGTAAAGCCCCTCAGAGGCCAGCATTGGCCCCCACACCAATGTCTAACCACCTGAGCTGCCTGGGGTTCACATACCCTCCTGAGCCTGGGACTCCTACACCCCTATCCTGGGACCACCCATCCAGAGACATCTCCAAGCCAACACATCAACACCATCCCTCCTGCACCCTCAAACTCCCTCCAGGGCAGGAAGGAGGAAGAGCATGGGCTCAGAGCACAGGTTCAAGACCTGGATTCATGGCCCAGACCTACTCTCTGCCTCCCCACTGGCCTCAGGCAAGCAGGCAGCCTCCCCTATGCAATGGGGGTAACAGGGAAAATAATGTGGTGCTGTGCATATTCTGTGAGCGGAAGTGCTTCAGAGCTTTGCAAAACGCTGAGCACTCGGTAGCCAGCAGCAGTTACATGAGTCCTCACCATCCTGTGACCTCCCCAGGTCCCCCTCTCCCTCACGCCCCCAACCAAAGGTGTCCTCCCCGGTGTCCAGCCTCTCTCTGTAGGCCTGCAGGGGCCCTGGCCCCGCCCTCAACCCCGCCCCACAGGCTCAGGCCCATCCTCCTCACCGCCACCAAAGGACGCACTCCACTCTGAACGTGGCCTGGTTTGCCCCAGGACTCCAAGGGCATGGAACAAATCCAGACTCCCACCCGGGCAGGTGAGCCCCTTCACAGCATGCCCAGGTCACCCACACCCATGTCCATCCATTAAAACTTTCACCCTGGCTTGGTTCACACACAGGTGCTGCTCCCGCTCTCCTCCTCTCCAGCCAGTGTGCATTCCTCCTCTCATCACAGCAGGTGGCTGGCCAAGGCCCACAGGGACACAGGACACAGGATACAGGACACAGATGCAGTGTCGTATCTCTGTTGGACCCCAGGTGGCAGTGTAGAGCAAGACAAATCCTCTTCCCCAAGCAAGGAGACAGGGCAGCCTCCACAGGAAATGTCAGGCCCCTTGGGGCTGGAGGCAAGGCAAGAGAGGATGGGCCAAATGCCCCTCAGCTGCCTTGAAGCCTGGACCTCCTCCCAGGCACTCTGGCAGCCCAGGCCCCACCCCTCTCGTTCCCAGGGGTGTCAATTGAGCAGGGGAGGGGTCAGGTCCAGGACAGCCAGGCTCTGGGGGATTCCAGAAACCAAGACTCTTCTGCATGAGGGGGAGGAGGCAGCTCCCAGCAGCTCCCAGCAGCTCCCAACATAGTCTCCAGCTGCCCCCATCCCTCTTTCATGAGTCCCAAATCAAGCAGCATTCTAAAAGGTCCCATCTAGGACTTCCAGAAGTTACCAAGGCCCAGAGGACGAAGGAAAACACTCCAAAGCAAACTCCCATGCTGACCCAAGCATGGTGCGATGCCAGAGGGATGCCAGGCCTCCCGGGCTTGAACCTTCCAGGTGATCTCAAGCAGGCTGGGTGAGGGCCCACAGATGCTTACCCCATTCTGGCTGTTACAGTGCCGGGTGCTGATGATGGCTCCTGCCTCCTCGATCATCTTCAGGATGGTTCCACCATGGACATTGCCTGCCACATTGGCATCATCTGGCCGCATGATCCTAGGCAGAGAGAGAAGCAGCAGGATGAGGCCCCTGGGAAGGACGTCACTCCCAAACAGCGATAACCCAGGGTGAGGAGAAGGTCCTCCAAAGAGACCAATAGCTCCCAAAGGAGGAAAAAGAACTTTCTGGGAGTTTGGCCAGAGTGGGCTGCTGATCTGAAAACCCTAGACAAGGCGCTGCAACGTCCTGTCTCCATGGGAGGAAGGAGGGCAGACAGTGGGACTTTACCCCCTGGAGCCACAGGCACCCAGCCAGGAAGGGGCAACGGCAGAGGCCTATGGAAAAGGCAGCAAGGCAGCAGCATAGCCATTGGGGTTCCCAGCACACCTGCCCCTCCCAGTTCTCAGGCTCCCCAACGACCAAGAGCGCTGAATGAGCACCAGGACATAGCACCATGGAAGATGGACAAAGTCCTGGGGCCACTACCAGCAGGATCCCAGAGGGGCTCATTCAGAGTCAGTGTAGGCTGCTCTGAGAAGTGGAAGCGCACCACAGCTCTGAGACTCCTGTCGGCGGGGGAACACCCATCACCACCTGCCCCCTCGCATGCTGAGCTCCTCAGAGGCACCTGAGGGGTCAGAGTCCCTGGGACCAAAAGCTAGGAGCCCTCCAGGGTCAGGGAGAACTGAACTGCCACCTCATTGCCCCAAAGGGGAAAAACTGCATTCCTGCTGTCGGCAGCCAATGATGGGCAAAGTCCAAGAAACCTCTGGAATCCCAAGAAGGCAGCCTGGTGCTCTGGAGTGGGCAACCCCAGCCAAGCTGGCACTTTCCCAAACTACAGTCCGGGCCTCAGGCCCAGAGATGGAGGATAAGCGAGAACGCCTACCACCCAGTTCCAGAGTGCCAGCCACACCTGCACTCACCCAGCACAGCACCCTCTGCTCGGGGCCAGGGAGCTCCGCCACCCTCGAGGGCTATGATCTCCTGACAGCTCAGTCTAGCCAGACTCCGAGGTCACTCCTGGCTCCCACTCTTACTAGATGAGTAAGCTGAGCGAGCTGATCAAACTTCATTCCTCCACTTCCTTGTTTTTAAAATAGGCATCATAACTGAACCCCTGCACTCGGCCAAGGGAGGACAGACTCACCCAAAATAATGTAGATAACAAGTCCAGCCGCAGTGCCTGGCACACGGCCAATACAATGCCTGCTCATCAGCAGTACTCTTCCTTCTAGGTAAGTATTTAACCAACCCACCACAAGACTGGAAGCTCCACGACAGAGCCAGATGTTATTTTCTCGGCAAATAAGCAAGGACATCATGTGGTGACTGACAGTGGACTGCTGCCCACCCCCAAATATGACCACTTCATCCTGGGGGAGAGCTGGCTACTCGTGGCTTCTTCACCTGGCCTTGCTGGCTCGGGGTAGCAGTCACGATAACCTGAACAGTGGCCAGGAGAACCCCAAGGCACAGGAAAGAGGCTTCACTTGGCTTCACAAATATTTACTTAAAAATATTTCTTGAGTCAACTCAAAACGGATAAAGACTTGAATATAAGACTGGAAACTGGGCAGCCCGGGTGGCTCAGAGGTTTAGCGCTGCCTTCAGCCCAGGACGTGATCCTGGGGACCCTGGATCGAGTCCCATGTTGAGCTCCCTGCATGGAGCCTGCTTCTCCCTCTGCCTGTGTCTCTGCCTCTCTCTCTCTCTCTCTCTCTCTCATGAATAAATAAATTTTAAAAATCTTAAAAAAAAAAAAAAAAGATGAAACTCCTAGCAGAAAATGGGCTTCTAGTAAGCAACCTAACGTCAGTCCTGGCAATGGTTTTTTGGATCTGACTCCAAAAGTAAAAGCAAGAAAAGCAAAAATAAACAAGCGGGACTTTATCAAAGTAAAAAGCTTCTGTGGAGCAAAGTAAATCATCAACAAAATGAAAAGGCAACCTACAAGACAAAGTATTTGTAACTCATGTATCCGATAAGCAATTAATATCCAAAGTATGTATAAAGAGCTCACACAACAGTGAAAAAAAAATCTGATTCTAAAATGGGCAAAGAGGGATGTTAGACTGGCTCAGTTGGTGGAGCATCTGACTCTTGATCTCAGGGTTGCGAGTTCAAGCCCCACATTGGACATGGAGCCTACTTAAAAAATAAATAAAAATAAAAAATAAAACAGGCAAAAACTGACTAGATAGTTTTCTTTTCTAAAGAAGGCCTACAGGCACATGGCAAGGTGTTTAAACACCACTCATCATCAGGGAAATGAAAAAAGCACTGTGAAATATTACCTCACACCTGTTAGAACAGCTATTGTCAAAAAGACAAAAGGGTAACGGGCAATGGCGAGGACGTGGAGAAAAAGGAACCCTCGTGCACCACTGGTAGGAGTGTAAACTGGTGCAGCCACTATGGAGAACAGTATTAAAATTATATATATAAAATTTGGGATCCCTGGGTGGCGCAGCGGTTTGGCGCCTGCCTTTGGCCCAGGGCGCGATCCTGGAGACCCGGGATCGAATCCCACGTCAGGCTCCCGGTGCATGGAGCCTGCTTCTCCCTCTGCCTGTGTCTCTGCCTCTCTCTCTCTCACTGTGTGCCTATCATGAATAAATAAAAAAAAAAATTAAAAAAAAAAAGTATATATATAAAATTTAAAAATTAAAGCCAGAACTACCACATGATCCAGCAATTCCAAAGTATTTTATTTACCCAAAGGGAACAAACACGAACTTGAAAAGATACACACCATTCCCTGCAGTGTTGCTGGGGACAGCCAAGCCGCAGCAGCCACCCGAGTGCTGGTCAGTGGGTGAATGGATAAAGTTAACGCGACATACGGAAATACAAAAGAATAGTATCCAGCTATAGGAAAGGAGGGAATTCTGGGGCACCTGAAGCGACTGCCCTCAGCTCAGGTTACGCCCCCCGGGGTCCTGGGTTCGAGCCCCACGTTGGGCTCTCTGCTCAGTGGAGAGCCACTTTTCCCTCCCCCTCTGCCATTCTGCCAGCTTGGATGCTCTCTCTCTCTCAAATAAATTAAAAAAAAATTTTTTTTTAAAAAGGAGGGAATTCTGTCATTTGTGACAACTTGAATGGACCCTGATGGCACAACGCCAAGTGAAAGAAGGGCAGACACAAAGACGGTGTAAACACTACGTGATCTCACTTGCACGTGGAATCTGAAAACAGATCTCAGAGAGGGAACAGACCGCTGTCGCCCCAGGCCGGGCAGGGTGGACACCGCGAAAGCTGCGAACTTCCACCATGAGGCAGGCCAGTGCCTGGGGGGGTGAGCACAGCGCGTGACCCAGGTTTACAACGGGGCACCGTGCACGCAGACGCCGCTGAGAGAGTAGGTGGTAGATGTGTCCACCACAGGGAAAAGAATCTGTGACCGTGTCAGGTGACAGAGCTTAACTGAACTCACTGGGGTGATCCTTCTGCTATAGACACAAATCAAACCACCCCCTTGTATAACTAAAACGAATACAACATTCTATGTCAATTACACAACAATGCTGGAAAACCAAAATAGAAAATTTTAAAAATATTTTCATGTTAAAAAAAACTCAGGCTTAAAAAAAATAGAAATTCGAATTTATAGCAAGTGGATTTTTTTTTGGAAAAGATTTTATTTATTTATTCATGATAGAGAGAGAGAGAGAGAGAGAGAGAGGCAGAGACACAGGCAGAGGAAGAAGCAGGCTCCATGCCGGGAGCCCGATGTGGGACCTGATCCCAGGACTCCAGGATCGCGCCCTGGGCCAAAGGCAGGCGCTAAACCACTGAGCCACCCAGGGATCCCCGGATTTTTTTTTAAAGCCTGAGTTAAGAGGTAGCCAATTTTAATAATGAAACTGCTGTTACCAACTTCTTTCCTTTGTATTTGTTTTCAACTGAGTAAGGGACAGTTGGTCATTTCCGCCCAGAGGCTGGTCCCCCTGGGCACAGATACTAGGGAAGCTGTGAGGAGGCAGGGGCTGGCCGGGAAAGCAGAGCTCCTGGGTTCCAGAGCATCAGGGAAACCTGAATACAGCCTTTCCAGAAGCACCAGGGCCTGCCTCAGGGGCAGCCTGATTCCCCCCTGCCCTGGCCTCAATTTGCCTGTCTGTAAAGTGGGGCTGTGCCTTCCATGGTCGGCCGACAGCCACGACAGCCACTCGGCTCAGGCTGGGAGAGAAGGACAGACTGGGGGCCACTGGGCAGACAAGGAAGTGCTCACATCCGGCGGGGCGCTGGGGAAGAGGCTGATAAGGAGGCAACCTTTGAGATAGTGCCTGGGGCCATCCTGCAACACTTCACGGTCCTCAGAAAGCCCACATCGTCCACATCCGGGTGCCCCCAGGAGCCCAGGCACTTGAGAGTAAATGCTGAGAGCTCCAGACCACAAGCTGTTGGGCACAAAAGCTCATTGGGACGCTTGTTATCCCCCACCCTTCCTGTCGCCCTGGGTCCCACACAGAACAGCGTCCTAGCTCCCCAGGCCAGCTGGCCACACAGGCAGAGTGCAAGCACATACCTCCCCAGTCTAGGATGTGACCCTGACCCTGACCCCAGCCCACATTCTGCTGCAGGGCAGGGCTGTCCCCCAGGGCCCCCACAGCACCAGCCTCTCCCCCAGGGCCTTCCTCCCCAGCCCCTGGCCTGGTCTTCTCTAGGCAGGCAGGTGTCTGAGAAGTGAGGGCAGCCAAGAGAACATGTGGTCCCTCACTCAAGCTTTTGTTTTCCCATTTTTAATGAAGATGTGTGTATGAAGAGTGTTTCACTTTCCTTTTCACTATTAAAAAATAAGAAACAGGCACAACGCCAAGCAGCACTTGGTCTGGGAGGCTTCTGCACCTGCCTCTCATCTCTGGGACCTAAGTGGCCACTTATCTCACTGCCTCAAGAGGCATTTTTTCTTTTTAAGATTTTATTTATTCAGTTGACAGAGAGAGAGCACGCACAAGCAGGGCAAGTGGCAGATGGAGAGGGAGAGGGAGAGGGAGAAGCAGGCTCTCCACTCGAGCCTGATGTGGGGCTCCATCCCAGCACCCTGGGATCATGACTCAAGCCAAAGGCAGATACTTCCTAGCTGAGCCACCCAGGTGTCCCTGAGAACATCCTTCTTAAGCAGGATTCTAGTCCTCAGTCACCTGCTCAGACCTGCCAGGGCCCTTGCTAACTACAAAGTAAAGATTTAAACTCCCTACTGAAGGCAGCCCTGGTGGCGCAGCAGTTTAGTGCTGCCTGCAGCCTGGGGTGTGATCCTGGAGACCCTGGATTGAGTCCCACGTCGGGTTCCCTGCATGGAGCCTGCTTCTCCCTCTGCCTGTGTCTCTGCCTCTCTCTCTCTCTCTCTCTCTCTCTGTATGTCTCTATGAATAAATAAATAAAATCTTTGAAAAAAAAATAAACTCCCTACTGAGAAGTTTGAAGCCCTCAGGGGTCTGGAACTTCTCCTACCTCGTCTTCCATGGCCCTGGTCAAACCAGGGCTGTCTGCCACACCTGCCTGCCATCCTACCTGTACCCACCTGTCTCAGCAACATCTGACCTACTTTCTGTGAGGAAAGTGGACTCATCTATGAATGGGGGAGCATAAGTAGACACAGCCTCATGAAGGGCAGCCCAGCATCACCCATCAAAACCCCTAAGTGTGCAGGCAGCTCCCATCCAGTGATTCCACTCATAGAAGTTCATCCTACACATTGCCAAACATGATTAAACCTATTCCCCCTGCATTCTGTATATGTAGCCTCACAGCAGACACCTTAGGACAGGCCCTATCCCCCTATTCCTTGGTCCCACACAGAGCTTTTATACTGGGTTGAACTGTGTCCCCCCCAAAAGATCTGCTCACGTTCTAGCCCTGGAACCTGTAAATGGGACCTAATTAGAAATGGGTCTTTTCGAGCATGACTGAGTTCAAATGAGGTCATCAGGGTGCACTCCGATCCAAAGTGACTTGTGCTCTTTTGAGAAGAGGGAAATTTGGACGTACACAGGGAGGAGGCAGAGACAGGAGTGATGCGTCTACAAGCCAAGAAACACAAGGATGCCAGGAGCCACCAAAAGCTGGAAGATCCTCCTCGAGGGCCCTCGTGGGGAACAAAGCCCTGCTGATGCCAGGACTTGGGCCCTATGACCTCCAGGCCGCAAGAAAATAAACCCCTGTTCTTTTAAGCCACCCAGTCTATGGTCACTGGTTCTGACAGCCACAGGACACTCTACTCACACTAAAGGGGGCTTCACTCCACCACAGAAGACAGCAGCGATAGAGGTGAGCCCCATAGGACCTGTGGTGTGGTGGCTGCAGCCAGAGCTGACACTCAGCTCCTGCGTCCCCAGCCCGGCCATCGCTGGCCAGGCCTCCTCACAGAGGGCTGACCACTGTCCCTACCATCCCATAGGCCCCCAGCATGGGGCCAGCCTCTCTGATTCTGACACAAAAATGTCCCTGCTAAAACATAACACTGCAGCCTGAGTTCCATGGTAACTGGGGGGTGGGCAGGGTCCCCTGATCCAACAGTGAAAGCTCAAATAGCTCTCTGAGGTGGAAGGCAGCAGGCAGCACCAAGCACAGCCAGATTCCCTGGACAGATAAAGTCCTCTTGGGTTGTCCACCTGCACTAAAGACAGACAAAACCACCAGGCCTGCTGGTGTGGTCCAGGTAGGGGCCTGCAGAACAGCCAATGTGGTAAGGACACCTCACAGATTGTGCCAAAGGTCCCTGAGCCTTAGGCTCAAACCAGAGAGGGAACGACAGCTGTCCTGAACAGGGATGACCTGGGGTGCTTCCGCCCTGACCAAACACAGAAGTAGCTTTAGAGCTTCCTTTGTGCTCAGCACAGGGAGCAGCCACCTTGGCAGGGAGACAAGGAAGAGCAGGCACTGCCGTCCCCAGCAGAAAAGAAGCTGCAGGGCTGACCACGGGGTGGTCTAGGGCAGGGGGCTGGTTCACACCAGGCACCCTCGATCATGGCACATGTGAACACCTCATCTTTTTAGGGAGGACCCTGCCAATCAGAAGCCTAAGTGACACCGTTGATCCTCTCCAATTTACTGCCTAAGAAGGTTCCAGCAAAGTTGCTTTAACCCCGGCGCCCCCACCACATCCCCTAGAAGAGGCAAGGGTGGAAAAAGTCCCTGGGGTCTTTCAGGCCCCAGAGCAGGGGTAGGAGGCGCCAACCACACCCAGACCCCAGGCTCACCTTTTAGTTGGGACAGGGAAACGAACCAGGAGAAGACTCCGAGTACAGGCAGCTGAGCAGCACCCGCTGATCCCAAGAACCCAGAGCACCCAGAGGCTGGGCAGGCAGGAAGCACAGCCAGGTCCCGCACAACCCCAGAACCCCACTGGCAAGGGTAAGGGAAGCGGCAGAAGCAGCAAGGTTGCCAGGAAATGCAGGTTCCATCATCCCTGGGGCTCTAGCCAGGAGGGAAGGGGGGGGTCATGCAGGGGCTGGACTTCCTGGCCCAGCTTCAGTCCCACCCAACATCCGGAGAGAGCAAGAACTGGAGCAGGCACAGCTGTCCTCGGCCCCATGAAGCCAGACAGCCCACCGGCTGGACACAGGAGCCGCACGCCCTCTACCACCTGATCCCTTCACGGTGCCCCCAGACAGACTCTCTGCTACAGGCTTCCTGAAAGAGAAGAAGGGGCATGTGACTGGCGGTACCTGCTCAACTGGGAAGCCATGCCCGCGGTTCGTCCTGGGTCCCCGAGAGAAGCAAGGGGGTTAGTGGTAGCCACGTCACCCCCCTCTTCCCCTCCAAAAGCACCGTCCCAACTCCCCGCCACACTAGGCTGCCCAACTGAACCAGGAAGAGGCTGCCACACCAATCCGAGGAGTCTACTAAAAGCTGGTTGTCATAGAAATCTCACTTACAAATAATGACAGTGGAGAAGTGCCTCTCTGAGCCCTTCGGCGACATCAAGAAGTCACAGGAGCGGTCTCTCAGAAGCCTCTGGGAGGCCGAAAGACGAGGGGGAATGCCTGCCCGGACTTTCTCCAGGGTCTCAGGACAGAGTCAGACTCACGGTGAGGGGTCACATCAGGTGCAGAGCCCAACATCCTGCCCAGAGGGGCTGGCATGGGACACCTGTCCCCAAGACTACCTCCTAAGGCTCTAGGGGCCAGGTGGGCCACCAGAAGGGAAGCAGGTAGAGGAAGAGCCAGCCTGCCAGCCCCAGCTCTCCCCTGGCTGACACTGCTGCCCTCCCACCACACAGACCTGCCTCCCCGCCTCTCGTGGTGCCAGGCCACCAGGGACAGACCTTCCGTTTGCACTTGGTGTTGGGGGGAAAGAAGGCAAGCCATCAGAGTTGCCGAGGAGCAGTTGGCAGCCCTGTTAGAGGAGGCTGGATGTGTAATTACTTTCCTTGTGTTTAAGCGCAAGTGTTTCCTTGTGCTTCTCCAGGAATTCTGCAATCAGGGGCCAGGATGGCTGCCATGAATGGTTGAATCTGCCTGCAAGCCACCTGAGGGCACCCTGCCTAAGAACTGTCAACCTGGCTTGGCTCCTGGGCACAGGTCCGCCTTGCCCTGTGCAGCAACTCTGGCAGGTACTGTGCTCAGGAGGTCAACTTAGGACCAGCGAGGTCCAGGCAAACTCAGCCTGCAGCTTCACTCACCAAAGGCCCAGCATGTTCCCCGCTCCTGGTGGCCTCCCTAAAATACAAATTACTCCTAAAGGTACATGTGCTACTGTCTCAAGTCTTCCCACTTCTCTGTGAGAAGAGACAGAAGCAAAATTCCAGATTTTGGCCTGGAGCCATCCTGTTCACTGAGATGTCCCCCATACCTGGCACCATGCAGGACACAAAGTGCCATGAAAAGGTGTCAAATCAAAGAGAAACAGAGTGGATGGAGGCCACCACCCCGCCCACCCTAGGTCTCCTCTGGTCAGCTGGGTGCTCAGGCTGTGTGCACCTGGTCATCATCCTGCCCCTCCTCCTGCCTTCCCTGCCTAGAGAAGCCTGGGCCCACTCCCCACCCCTGTACCAAAAGGCCAAGAGCATTGCCCCCACACGCCGCTCAGGATACAGACCAACACAGTGGGTTCTGGGTGCCCTACATAAGAGGGCTATGCTCTGGCTTTGGTCAAGCCTATCTATCACCTACAGGCTGGAGAAAAGGCCCCCAAGGCCACCAGTGCAAGCACCACAGCTCTTCCCACCCCATATCCACCACCAGCGCCCCCTCCAAGCACCTCTACCCCCAGCCATCCCGCAGTTGTCTTACAGCTTGGCCTTCTCCCTAAGACAGGCCTCTTCAGCTCCCTTCCTAAACACCTTTAGGGATGTGCCTCGCCGCAGCACAAGCATGGTCTCTGTTAGTCCCTCTCGGAGCCGCAGCCAGATGGGATCCAGAGGAGGGCCTCAACCCAGATGCTGTGCCCTTTGGACTTGGTCCCTTTCATCCATGCAGGCATTGCCGCCTCCCTAAGCAACACTGACTTCTCTCTCCCCCTTGGTCCCAACCCTGGGTCTTCTGGGCACACTGCTCACTCCAAATAAGGTGAGGCCACCCCATCATCCAAACACTGCATGTGTCCATGACCTTTTCAAATTCCCTAAAATCACAGCAAACTGGAGTCAAGAAAAGATGCTGGAAATGACTTGGTTCAAGCCCCAACTTCTACCTGTGTGTAAAGCTGGCATGCAGAGGTGAGGAGAGAGGCCCCAGGCCTGTATCACACAGACCTGGGACACATAGCATTTGGCTCCTTTGGGGTGGTGTCCTGGGAGGGTGATGGGCCAGGGGAGACGCAGCCTCTGCACACTGCAAGCCCTACTGTCCTTCCTGTCAGAACACCACCCCAGTGATAAAGCAATGACTCACACACGGACAAGAACGGGGTGCAACTTGCCCCACCATGTTATTTCTCAATTATGGAAAGATCATTAAAACGCTACAGGACTGGCTTAAAGAGAAACGATTCTCACCGGAGCACCCAGGGAATCCCGAGTGATACATCTCTGATGGAGAGGCCAGCTGGCACCAGGCGGGGGATGCACAGCACGTGGTGCAGAGATGCTGGGGGGCAACGTGCAGAGAGGTAAACCCACATCAGCGACTGAGAAAACGCTAACCTAGAGAAAAGCTTTGAGACAATCCACAGAGTGAAGACCCAAATGAAGTTCTCTTCCTATTGTCATCATGAGAGGAAAGACATTTTTCAGATTTGGAACGATCCATGGGAACGACAGGCAGGGTCAATTACTTAACACCTGAATACGTGGATACACCCTAGGCCAGTAGAGCTAAGGTCTTTAAAAAAACAAAACAAAACAAAACAAAAAACAAAAAAACCCAGCAGAGACATGCAATGAGGGAAATCTGCAGGAAATGACACAGCCAAGAAAAATACCTGCAAGTCCACCCACAACTCGATCATATCAGCGATGACGGTGCCTCATCTGCCCGGTCCTGCAGCACGCTGGTTCAAGTCGGTAACAGATCTGTCCACAGGGAGCAATCCTCTCTTATCAGCCTTATGAGTAAATAATTACAAAGTGAGATAACCATAAGGTGGTTTGTTATGTCCTAAATTATCCAAGAATCATTTGAAACGATAAAACCAGACGTCCGGAAAGGTTCTCAGCAACACTATCCTAACAGCCAAAAGAGGTGGGAAGAGCCCAGGTGCCCATCACACAGAAGCAGATGAATGAAGGGCCGTCTATCCACAGGATAGGATTTGACTACAGACAGGAATCGAGTACTGATGCACACTACCACGTGGGAGAATCGTGAAATCACGACACTGAGTGCAAGCAGCCATCACGAAAGACACAGTTCCATGGATGCAAAGTATCCAGAGCAGGCCAACCCATAGAAGAAAGCCACCTGGTGGCTGCCAGGGCCTGGTGGAGGCAAACGGGAAGGGAGAGCTAAAGAGCACAGTGCTACTCGGTAGAGGGTGGAGTGGGTGGGTGGTGTTCTGGAATTAAATCACAGTGACAGCTGCACAACCTTGTGAACACACCAGGAAACACAGAACTACCCTCAAGAGTGAATGAACCCACGGGATGCGAGGTATAGCACAATACAGCTGTCCTGAAAATACCTAGGGGCAGACAGCTGTGGGGAAATAGGCCCACTCCTCCACCTCCAGAACCCTCTGCCTCGACACGGCCTCGAAACACTCTGGCTCAGGATAGGGCTCCCAGAATTTAGCCCCTAGGAAACCAGGCACAGCTGGACACAGCAGCAGCTTCAGGGCTTCTGAGGTACCCCCAGCATCTCAGCACCAGTTCTATGCCTGCAACCCCCAGAAGAGATGGGAAGGAGGCCGCACTAGGAGCCCTACCCGCCCAGTGCAAGCCAGTACCACCACAGCACTGATCAAAGCCCTTTTTCATGCCCGCAGGGCATCGGCAGTGAAGCCCGCAGTGGGCAGATGAACAGGCCCTGAGGACTTCTCCAGAATAACCGAGAGCATGGGCTAGTTGCCACTGTGGCCACCCTGAGTCTCCCTGTGCAGGGGTGCTCAGACTCCCCTGAATGTTAAGGAGGATGCCACTGAAGACAGTCAATGGCAATGGCTCTGGGGTGACCAGGATTCGACAGAGAAGGGAGAAAGGTAAGAGGGGAGCGACTCAGCCTCTACAACCACAGCCCCGCCCAACACACCAGGCATCAAACAGCCCATCCATGGGGCACAACCCATAGACCACACTGGCAGGTTCCCACAAGAGGCAGTAAGGAAATGCCCACCACAAGTGGGCCCAGGAGACACAGTCTCGGGTCTGGTCTTGGTTCTGTCATACCTGCCACTGTCCCGAAGTCAGCCATCATACCACCAGGGTCTGTTTTTCACCTGTTACATGGAGCTGAGTGCAGAGCTGAGAGCTCCTGGAAGCTGTGGCACTTTTCCTTGTCACCTGGCCAGAAAAAGGCCTGGCTCCTGCCCCTGGCCAGCTGAAGAAACCAACCAAGACACAGTTAAGAGAATAAAGAGACAAGCCAAGGACTGGAAGAAAATATCTATAAAACACGTATTTGATGAAAGACTTTTTTTTGTTGTTCTGGTTTTTTTGTTTTGTTTTTAGATTTTATTTATTTATTCCTGAGAGAACACAGAGAGAGACATGGGCAGAGGGAGAAGCAGGCTCCCAGCAGGGAGCCTGGTGCAGGACTCTATCCCAGGAACCCCGGGATTACGACTTGAGCCAAAGGCAGACGCTCAATCACTGAGCCATCCAGGTGCCCCCTGATGAAAGACTTGTATCCAAAATATAGAACTCTTAAAATTCTACAATAACAACTCAATTTGAAAATGGGCAAAAGATCCAAACAGACACTTCATGAAATAAGACATACAGATGCCAAATAAGCACATGAGAAGATGCTCAGCTTCATAAATCAGTAGAGAATTGCAAATTAAAGCCACTACACACATATTAGAATAGCCGAAATACAGAACACAGACAAAATACCAAATGTATGGAGGCTGTGGAGCCCAGGAACTCACTCACTGATGGGAATGCAAAAACGGTGCAGCCACTGTGGAAGATAGTTTGGAATTTCTTACAAAATTAACTCCACTCTTTAAGTGTATTCTATTCTATATTCTATCAGTTACATAAAAATATATGTAAAAATTTAGTAGGTACATGAAAGCAATTAAAGCAAAATCAAGTAAAAAAAAATATTGTTGGGTAGGCTGGACTAAGAGTATCAGTAATATGTTTTCCAGAGATGCAAAATCCTCAACACAATATTACCAAACCAAATTTAAAAATATATTAAAAGGGTCAATAAGCACGATCAAGTGGGATTTAATCCAGGGATGCAAAATGATTCAATACCCACAAATCAATCAATATGATACACCATATTAACACAATGAAGGAGGGATCCCTGGGTGGCGCAGCAGTTTGGCACCTGCCTTTGGCCCAGGGCACGATCCTGGAGACCCGGGATCGAATCCCACGTCGGGCTCCCGGTGCATGGAGCCTGCTTCTCCCTCTGCCTATGTCTCTGCCTCTCTCTCTCTCTCTCTCTCTCTCTCTGTGACTATCATAAATAAATTTTAAAAAATTAAAAAAAAAAACACAATGAAGGATAAAAACTGAATGGTCATCTCAACAGATGCAGAAAAAGCATGTGACACAATTTAATATCTATTTATAATAAAAACTGTCAAAAAAGTGGGTATACAGGGAACATACCTCAACATAATAAAGGTCATATATGACAAGCCCACAGCTAACATCATACTCAACCATGAAAAGCTGAAAGCTATCCCTCTTAGACCAAAAACAAGGCAACTCTCACCACTTCTATTCAACACAGTACTAGAACTCCTAGCCACAGCAATCGGATAAGAAAAAGAAATAAAAGGCATTAAGATCAGTAAGGAATAATAAAACTGTCCCTATTTGCAGATGGCATGATACTATATAGAGAAATCCCTAAAGAATCCACCAAAAAGGGGTACCTGGGTGGCTCAGTGATTGAGCATCTGCCTTTGGCTCAGGTGGTGATCCCAGGGTCCGATGAGTCCCACATCGGGCTCCTTGCAGGGAACTTGCTTCTCCCTCTGCCTATGTCTCTGCCTTTCTCTGTGTGTCTCTTATGAATAAATAAATAAAATCTTTTTTTTAAATAATAAATAAAAGAATCCACCAAAAAACTATTACTACTAATAAGTGATATCAGTAAAGTTTCAGAATACAAAATTAACATACAGAAATCTGTTGTATTTTTATTTTTATTTTTTTATTTTTTTTTTCTGTTGTATTTTTATACTCTAATAATGAACTAGCAGAAAGAGAAATTAAGAAACCAATCCTATTTGGGATGCCTGCCTTGCTCAGTGGTTGAGCATCTGCCTTTAGCTCAGGCCATGTTCCCAAAGTCCTGGGATAGAGTCCCACATCGGGCTTCCCACAGGGAGCCTGCTTCCCTCTCTGCCTCTGTCTCTGTCTCTGCCTATCTCTGTGTCTCTCACAAATAAATAAATAAAATCTTAAAAAAAAAAAAAAAAAAAAAGGGAATCAGGGCAGCCCCGGTGGCCCAGCAGTTTAGTGCCATCTTTGGTCCGGGGTGTGATCCCGAGACCCAGGATCGAGTCCCATGTCGGGTTCCCTGCATGAAGTATGCTTCTCCCTCTACCTGTGTCTCTGCCCCCCCCCCTCTCTCCGTGTCTCTCATGAATAAATAAATAAAATCTAAAAAAAAAAGGAATCAAAGCCACAGTGAGATGCCACTTCACACCCACTAGGCCAGGACAGCTGCAACCCAAGAGGCAGATACCTAGCACTGATGTGGAACCCTCTGGCACTGCTGGGGGAGGGCAACAAAACAATGGCCAGGCTGGATAACACCTGGCAGCTCCTCCAAAGCTTACCTCTAGAGTAACCATAGGACCCAGCAATTCCACTCCCAGATCAACTAGTTTTACTCATACCACCTCTGACATCTGGTGTGCGGGGTTTTTTTTCTGGCTGCGTGTCCTACAACTCAATGCAGTCCTGACGCTAACCGCCCAGGGTTAGTGCAGATCCTATGTTCAAGGGCTCAATTGTCCTCACCTTGATGCCAGTCCAAGTCCCAGGCCACCTGCACTTCAGAAAAACTGGCTCTATATATGGAGTTCCTACAAAAACCTCCTCCAATTGGATAATGTGCTGGAGCAGCTCACAGGACTCAAGCAAACACTTTATTCCTATTTACCAGTTTGTTATAAAGCATATACAGCTCAGGCATAGCCAAATGGAAGAGACTCATAGGACATGACACGGAGTGGGAGTCCGGCACACCGCCCTTTCCAACACCTCCATGTGTTCAGCAACCTGGAAAATCTCCAAATTCCACTGCTGGGGATTTTTATGGAGGTCCCATTATGGAGGTACTGGTGATTAACTCAACTTCCAGCCCTCCCTCCTCCCACATCCAGGTAGGAGGTAGAACTGAAGGTTCTGACCCTCTAGCTATGCCTGGGCCATCCTGGCTACTGGCCCTCATCCTCAAGCTATCTCATGGGCTCCCAGCCACCACTCATCTCAAGAGCACACCAAAGACACTCTCATACAGGAAGTTTCAAGTGTTTTAGGAACTCTGTGCCAGGACCCAGGGAAAAAGATCAAATATATATTTATTAAGCCACAGTGGCTATATACTCCAGAGAAATAAAAACATACGCCCACACAAAGACTTGGACAGGAGTGCGCATAGCAACATTATAGATAGCAGCCAAAAGGTGGAAATGCAGCAATGTCCATCACCTGATGAATGGATACGTGAAATACGGTATGTACCCCTACAGTGGATGATGAAGGAAGCACGGCACCTGCTACAACCCAGATTATCCTTGAAAACAGGATGCTCAGTGAGAGAAGCCACACACAAAACACCAGATGGCACAATTTTACTTATTTGGAATGTCAAAAGACAAACCGATAGAGAAAGAATAGAGATTAGTGAGTGGAGGGGATTTAATAAATTAATAAAAAATTATTAAATTTATAAAAAATAAAGAAAAAAAAAATAAAAAAAAAATAAAAATAAAAAATAAAGCCTCATTTAGAACAGAATCGACAGGCCAGCAGGGGGCGCTCTCACACCCAACTGGTCAGCTGCAACCACATCTGGAAGAGAGGTCTCCACAGGTCCCCACCACATCACTCCTGCCCGACCACCCCAGTACCCCTGCGGAGGAAGAGAGGCGCTCAGGTTCAGGCATCAACTCAGCCAGTGAGAGACTGTCACAATGCAGCCAATGAGAAGCCACCACACTTCCACCTCCCAGTCTGCTCCAATGGACTTTTAGTTTACAACAGCCCTCCCAGCTCCCCCTTCCCTCTATAAAAGCAACCTCTTTGTTCTCCAGACTTGCCAGTGGTTTCACAGTAGCATGCTTGACGCGGGTTGTCATTCTCTGCTATTCCCAAATAAACCTATTTTTGCTGGTGAGGTTGTACACTTCAGTGAGTGAGTCATAGAGAACACAGGTTACGTGTCAGGAGAGCTGGTACAAAGTAGGGGGGTAATACATCCACTGAACAAAGTTTCTGTAAAAGTTTGAAATAAACACAGGAAGGCCCCGGAAAGCAGCACAAGGTGATGCTGCTGAAGATAAGCCCACCACGCAAGGACAGCTCCCCCCGCCCTGTACAAACCTGTTGGTCCAAAATTTCAGCTTGACCCCTTCCCTGCGGGGACAAGCAGAATGCACACATCCCCAGACTGCTTAGCAGCGCGTGCCCAGAGAGTGATGAGCCGGAACAGCTGTTGGCAGGCACAGTGCTTCAATCTCCACACCTGCCTCAACCCCTCCAAGGTGCCAGCTGCCCAGAGCCCGGAGCCCACCAAACCTGAAAGCCCATGTCCTCCAACAAAGCCTGGCAGGTTTCAACTGGTCCCTGGCAGAAAAGCATGCTAGATCCTCCACTCCAGATGAACATGTGAGTGGGTATGCTCCATCAAGCAGTTCACTGAACACCCAGCACTCAATTGATTAACAATAAATCCTGAGTCATGTGACCCAAGGCTCAGTCTGCCCTACGAGCTGGACACCAAGAGTGGAAGATGCCACTGCAGTGGGCACAGAAATGTCCCTGTCACCCTACCCTGGAGTGACACAGGCTCGAAACAGCAGATCAGACCTGGTTACAAAAGCCTTCGTGGAAGCGCAGCATCTCTCCCCAGGACGCTGGGAGCTCCCAGGCCCCAGATGCTCCCAGGTCGCTGCCTGCCTGGCGAGCGCACGGAGGCGGAGAGCATAGACAAGCAGCTTCATTTCACAACAAGTTTACCCAGCTGCCAGCACAGGGCTTGCTAGCAGCCTCCACTCCCGTTTCGCCAGCAGGCCTGACCAGCCCAGAGTCCTCCCTACAGGAATGCAGGTCTCCCTCTCCCGGTGGCCTCCTCCTAGGACCGCCCTTCCTCTGTCCACGGTCAAACTGGCACTTCTGCTTCCGGAAGCGTCTCACAGGATGCTTCTCTACAACCCCAGTGATGCATGGAATTCATGACTCAGGCCCTGAGATCATCGAGCTTGGCTCTCTCCTGAGCAAATGAGAGAGGGCGACAACAGGGCCACAGCCTGTCTGTGGAGTAGCAGCATGACCACTCATAAAAGGAAAACCCACTGGATGGAGTCAGTAGGTTAGAGGGGAAGCTGTGCCACTCCACAGCAATCACAGATGCTGACAAAAGAAGCTTCCAGGAAAGAATCCTCAGCTGAAATCTGGTGCATGCTGCCTCTTCCACAAGAACGCAGCCACCCCTGCAACTGAGCCAGGGAAAGGCCACCATCACCTGGAGCCCTTGCTCCTTTCTGGTGGACATCCATTCCTTCCTCTCAGGCTCCCCCCTCTGCTCCCTGATAACCCTCCCCCTTCTGTCTGTTGGACTTGCCCACGGTTTTACCACAGCTCGATTGTCCCAAATTGCAACTCTCTGCTCTTTCCAAATAAACCCATGTTTGTTGGTAAAATAACTGACTTTTGTATTTTTAAGGTTGCCATTCTTTGGGGATCAGAAGTGGGATGCAGGGGCAACCCTAGCAACCCTGAGGCCAGTAGACACACAGGTGGCAGTGCCCCCAAAGCCAGCCAGGAGGGCTTGCCGCTTCCTTGCTGACCCTGGATTGTGAAGGCAAGTTTTCTCCCACATTTCAAGTACTGCTGTCTTTGTGTTTGAGCTTGCCTGACTTCATTCAGGATCTATTTTTGGGCTCTGACCTTTCAGTGAGTACTCACTTATCTGCCCTCTGGTCTGATTTCTGTTCCTGTTCTTTTTTTTTTTTTTTTTTTTTTAATAATTTTTTAAAATTTATTTATGATAGGCACACAGTGAGAGAGAGAGAGGCAGAGACACACACAGGCAGAGGGAGAAGCAGGCTCCATGCACCGGGAGCCCGATGTGGGATTCGATCCCGGGTCTCCAGGATCGTGCCCTGGGCCAAAGACAGGCGCCAAACCGCTGCGCCACCCAGGGATCCCTGTTCTTTTTTTTTATAAATTATTTTGACTTTTTAGTTGTTTTTTTTTTTAATCTTTTTTTTTTTATTCATGATAGTCACACAGAGAGAGAGAGAGAGAGAGAGAGAGAGAGGCAGAGACACAGGCGGAGGGAGAAGCAGGCTCCATGCACCGGGAGCCCGACGTGGGATTCGATCCTAGGTCTCCAGGATCACGCCCTGGGCCAAAGGCAGACGCCAAACCGCTGCGCCACCCAGGGATCCCTCTGTTCCTGTTCAAACTGTGTTGTGTAGGAATTTTTCTGTGTGCTCTAGAGACAAACCTCAAGGAGATGGGGTCCCCATCATCAAAACTGGGGGTGCTGTCCCCCACTTCTGGGACCACAGTTGGTTTTATGTTTAAAAACTATAATCCCTCCTCATGAGCATTTTTTTTATGAGCACTTTTTTTAAAGATTTTATTTATTTACTTGACACAGAGAGAGAGAGCACACACACAAGCAGAGGGAACAACAGAGGGAGAGGGAGAAGTGGGCTCCCCACTGAGCAGGGAGCTCAACACGAGGCTTGATCCCAGGACCCCAGGATCATGAGCCGAAGGCAGATGGTCCTCCGACTGAGCCACCCAGGCACCCCCCTGCCATGCACACTTCTAACTAAATGGACCAACTTAACCGAATGTAATTTAGAACTTCTATGGCCATTATGGGAACTTTTAATCTCCCCAAACTTACTTTCTCAAACTAAACTGGACAGCCATGGCTCTAAAACCAGGACACCTACTGGTATCAGTACTTTGAAGGTCTAGAACATTATCAGGAATCTAGAAATGCTTCTGCAAAATACACTTTCTGGACGTGATTCTTGATCTCAGGGTCATGAGTTCAAACCCCACAATGGGAGTAGGGTTTACTTAAATTAATAAATAAAATCTTAAAAAAAAAAAAAAAATGGACACAGAGGCTCCTGAGGTCTCCTCTTCCCTTTCCCATCTTCTCTGTCTCAGGACATGCCCCAACCACATCCAGGGTCCCACCACCTCCTACCTTCCTCTTCCTCTGAGTCTCTCTTGAACCTATTAAAATGTGCCCCTTTGAGACACCTGGGTGGCTCAGCAGTTGAGCGTCTGTCTTTGGCTCAGGGCCTGATCTTGGTCCAGGGATTGAATCCCACATCGGGCTCCCTGCGAGGAGCCTGCTTCTCCCTCTGTCTATGTCTCTACTTCTCTGTGTCTCTCATGAATAAAAAAATAAAATCTTAAAAAAAAAAAGTGCCCCTTTAAAGGTAAGTCTTAGGATCCAAATAAAGCCCATATTTCTTACCTTCTCAGACTAAGGCTGAATTCTGACCCACAATTTGAGTTTCCTAAAGTGACTTGAGGACCTGCAAAGGTAAGCTACAGAATCTTTTTTTTTTTTTTTAAGATTTTTATTTATTTACTCATGAGAGACACAGACAGAGGCAGAGACATAGGCAAAGGGAGAAGTAGGCTCCGTGCAGGGAGCCCAATGTGGGACTCGATCCAGGGTCTCCAGGATCACGCACTGGACTGAAGGCGGCGCTAAACTGCTGAGCCACCCGGGCATAAGCTGCAGAATCTAATAGTCATTCAAACCTTACCAACTTGCTTTCTCAGATTTATATCAACTAGTCCACAGGCTCACAGGTGAGTACCAAGCCAAACATGAGAGGCAACTAGCCGAATGGGAATATCCTGAAAGAAAGAGACCCCCAACTTGCAGCAAGATGCTAGAACACTTGCTGGAAATCTCCATGGGGCAATTATAGCAGCCTGCTGATGGGAACAGAAGTCAGGCTTGCACACAAGACTGGTGAAACCTGTTCATGACCATTATAATCAACTCCAAATTGCCTTTAAAGAAAATTCTGGTCATCCTTTAAATGTTGAATCCACCTGGGGAGCATATGACTAAGTTTATGAACAGGCGGAACTGGGATTTTTCTTTGAGTTAAAAGGAGTAGGATGAGGGACACCTGGGTGGTTCAGTGGTTGACCATCTGCCTTTGGCTCAGGGTGTGATCTCAGGTCCTGGGATAGAGTCCCGCATCAGACTCCCCACAGGGAGCCTGCTTCTCCCTCTGCCTAGGTCTCTGCCTCTCTGTATCTTTCGTGAATAAATAAATAAAATCTAAAAAAAAAAAAAAAAAAAAGAAAAGTAATAGGATGAAATGGAAACTATGTCCACTCTAAATTTAGCTAATCTGGCAAACCAGCTCACTTGTATCCACGAAACTCTCCGTTTTCAACTCCAGCAGATGAAGGTCCTAAATAAAACCAAAACCTCCTAGTTTCTGCTATTATGGCAAAAAGCCAGGACATTGGAATAAGGCTGCTACCATTTTTAAGTAGGCTCCGAGCCCAGCATGGAACCCAACACAAGGCTTAACCTCACAACCCTGACGTCAAGTTGAGCTGAGATCAAGAGTCAAGACACCAAAAAAAAAAGGTCTAGACACCTAACTGACTGAGCCACCCAGGTGCCCCAAGACTGCCACCATCTTTTTTTTTTTTTTTTTTTGTATTTATTTATTCATGAGAGACACAGAGAGAGAGGCAGAGACACAGGCAGAGGGAGAAGCAGGCTCCATGCAGGGAGCCCGACATGGGACTTGATCCCCGGGCTCCAGGATCACACCCTGGGCTGAAGGCAGTGCTAAACCGCTGAACCACTCGGGTTGCCCGCCACCATCTTTTTTTAAAGAGCTTTATTTATTTGAGAGAGAGAGAGAGAGAGAGAGAATGACCAGGGAGAGAGGCAGAGACAGAGGAAGAAGGAGATACCCCGCTGAGCAGGGAGCCCAATATGGGGCTTGAACACAGGACCCTGAGATCACGACCCGAGCCAAAGGCAGACACTTAACTGACAGCCACCCGGGCGCCCCAAGACTGCTACCATCTTGAGCACTATGGGCCCCTGCATCCCCTCCAGCCAGCCTAATTCCCAACGTTGGAGCTCTGAGAAACTACAGAGGCCCCCGACACAAGCCACTGCTTGACAAGAGCAAGCCATCTTGTTCTCTACAGGAGGATTATCCAGGACCTCCAAGCAAAAAACAACATGGTTATCTCTCAGCATCCTGTTACTCCTAACCCCTGTATGTTGCTGACATTTGTTCCCAGAAAAAGCAAGTTTTTTACTGCACTTGATCTATGCAGTGCATCTTCAGTATTCCAGTTAATAAGGAGAGCCAAGATCCTTTTGCTTTCACTTGGGAAGAACGTAAATACATTTGAACAGTAATGCCCCACAGTTTCACAGATGGTCCTTGCTTCTCATAAACCTTAAAACATAATTTGGATGATATACAATTTTCTGTAGGCTCTACTTATTATAATACATAGATGATCTGCTTCTTCACTGCCCTTCTCAAACCTCTTCACAAGAAGACAGCATCCACCTGTTAACACTTTTGGCCTTAAAGGGACATAAAACCCCAAAGAAAAACTGCAGTTTGCTAAAATCAGGTTTGATACTAGGAAACCTGATCTCAGAACAAGAACTACGTTAGAATCCAGGTAGGCTTCCTGAACTTCCCAAAACCTCAAACTAAGCTCCAATTACAAAGTTTTCTTGAATTGGCTGGTTAGTCAAAATTGGATGCCAAACCTCTCTTACGGCTCAATCTATACATGTTTTACTAAAAAATGAAAGATCAAGGGCTCCTGGCTGGCGGAGTCTCAGTAGAACATGCGACTCTTGATCTTGAGAACATGCTCAAAGCCCTACATTGAGCACGGGGCCTACTATAAATATGAAAGTAAAAGTTAAAAAAATGAAAGATCAGGAAAACACAGCTTTGGGGCCTTTAGAAGAGCCTAATAAGACCCCTGCCCTCAGATATCCTAATAATTAACTTCTCTTTTTCCTCTCCATAAATGAGAGGGAAAGGAATGCCTTAGAGCACTCACCCACAAAAACAGGGACCATCGTCCAGACCCTGTGGCAGAGGAAAATCCCCTCTGCTTCACAGCCATTCCTGCCACCAATTACCCTGTTAGTTAAGGCCACTGAAGAAAGAATCACAGGATCCCCTTTAACCATCCTTGTGTGTTGGTCAAGGGTAAAACCACATTTATACCAATGCTCAGCACACCATGGCTCATGACTTTGGAATGTTGGTTAACAGTGAGGTTTCCTTACCTTGAATGGGAATAGAATTAAAAATGGTCCCATCTACAAAATTTATCAGATGCCACACTTTTGCTGGCTGCTGTGGCTATGATTAAGGCTCCTCAGGATTCCAGATGCAACTCCCTGGAGACCAAAAGAAATCACCTCGCTGACATTTCTCCCGAAAATGATGCCATCAAGAAAACCAACAGCCAAGTCTCTGTCGTGATCCAAAGGGATGTTGTTCCAGATGATAATTTGGAAAAATCGATGAGATATCCCACAATTGGCCCCAGAGAAGGAAAAACAATATTGGAAATCTAAACATTGTGGGATCAATAAAAAGAGAGAACTCTGGTTTTGGACCTAATAACAATCTGGCCCTCCTGGAAATTCTAAAACTCCCACCACTCATCTCTGTACATCCACTAAACCACTGGTCCACTGACAAAATGATAGTGCTCATGAACTAATATTGGTGAAGAATTTTGTTTTTTGGTGGAGAAATATTAACAAGCCTGCAAAAAATGCCTACTTTACTTACCCACCAAAGTGCAATCTGGGGAAACCTGCTCACACAAATGGATGTTAAACAGCTTTGCCTGTCTCATAAATACGTGTTAGTCACAATTCATACATTTTTTCACTGGCCTGACCCTTTCCCTTATGGGCAGCACACTACTTCTTCTGGGGTTAAAATTCTGTTCAAAAAGATTATCCCCACCTGAGTAGCTCCTCTCAAACTTCTTATTGATCAAGCCACTGCTGGGTGGCTCAGCGGTTAAGCGTCTGCCTTGGGCTCAGGACATGATCCTAGAGTCCCAGGAAGGAGTCCCACATCGGGCTCCCTGCATGGAGCCTGCTTCTCCCTCTGCCTGCGTCTCTGCCTCTCTCTATGTCTCTCATGAATAAATAAATAAAATCCTTTTTAAAAAATCATCTTAAAAAAATAAAAATTAAAAATAGCCATATTTTGTAGAACCACCATTTTACCAACCATTCCCAAGATAAAAAACCTTAAGCATCACATTGCAACCTGGAGATCTCATCTGTTGGAAGAGTCACCTCCACAAAGACTCTCCAACATTGCTGGAAATGCCCTTCTCAGGCACTGGTACCCAGCCCCTGTGCCACCAAACTCCAAGGAACAGACTCTTGGATTCACACAACACATCCAGAGGAAGGAACAAACCCTGACTGACCAGCACACCAGCTGGTGACCTGAAAGCAGAGGCTTCCCAGGCGTGAAGCAGATGGCATCTGACGAGACAGCTTTCCTCGGATGTCTGGACCAGGTCTGTGTGCCTTCTCCTCGCTGTTTGGTTCTACTCTTACTTTCATGGAAAGATAATGCCCTCGTTCACATTTCCCCAAGCCTCTACAAAAAAGGGAAACTTTTTTTTTTTTTTTTTTTTTTTGGATTATGGCCTTTTTCAGAAACAGCCTCATCATGATCCCATGACAAGTTAGTTTTCAGTTGCTTTTTCTGAAGGATTAGAAGATTCAGGAGTCACAGGAGTCTTTCACCTCAAGTATTATTTGACTCTGGGTTCTTACCCAAACTCATAGTCTCTGAATTTGCAACCTTATAGGCTGTCTTAATGAATAATATTTGTTTTCCAAGCAGTTATTTTGAGATAACAATGCTGCTTTAATACATCTTTGAAGTTTTACTATTTTGCCAAAAAGTTCATTAGCTATTACTTCATGCTTAGACCTGCTCTGTACCATCCCAAATGTCCTCAGATAATTCTTTCCGTGGTACTCGCTATCCTGCTCTTTTTTTTTTTTTTTTAAGATTTTATGTATTTATTCATGAGAGAGAGAGAGAGAGAGGCAGAGACACAGGCAGATGGAGAAGCAGGCTCTATGCAGGGAGCCTGACGTGGGACTCGATCCTGGGACTCCAGGATCACACCCTGGGCTGAAGGCCATGCTAAACCGCTGAGCCACCCGGGCTGCCCTCGCTATCCTGCTCTTGTGGCCACTCTCAGCAGTGACTTCCAGGAGGCATACAGGACTCCGGCTTTGCCTCTGTAGGGAGAATTTCTTCCTCTAAGTCAGAGTAAGTACCAATACATATTTTCAGTTGGCTACTTTCAGACCTCCAGTCCTAGTACAGAACCAACCCATACAACTTGGAATTGTTGTTACTTCTTCTGCTGTACAAATACTTTAAGTTTCGTGTTTCATTGCCTGTCAAACTTCTGTAAAAATGATACTCAGTAAGGAGATGATCTCCAATGCTCATGGTCTTGATAAATATGTAGCATGGATGGAAGTGCCTGGGAGTCCTTCCTCCTAACTTTCCTTGTTCCTTAAATGTGGTCTTACATGGTTTCCAACTGCCACGCACTTCCCCTCCAAGATAGGACATGCCAACCAGGAGATCCTTCCTGGCACTGAGGGACAAAGCCACTGAATAACAAAACCTTGACTCTTGATCGGCAATGCTTTCAGAGAAAGAGCTTGATCAAAAACAAAGCAGGGGCAAGTGCGTGGCTCAGCCAGTTAAGTATTCAACTTGATTTCAGCTCAGATCATGATCACAGGGTCCTGGGATCGGCAAGGAGTCTGCTTGAGGATTCTCTCCCTCTACTCCTCCCCTGCTCATGTACTTTCTCTCTCTCTCAAACAAATAAATATATAAATCTTAAAAAAACATGGGGTGCCTGGGTGGCTCAGTCGGTTAAGTGATCATCTCTCAATTTCAGCTCAGGTCATGATCTCAGGATTGTGAGATGAAGCCCCGTGTCAGGTTCTGCACTGGGCGTGAAGCCTGCTTGGGATTCTCTCTCCCTCTCCCTCTGCCCCTCTCTACCCTAAAAAAAAAAACCCAAAACAAAAATGGCATGAAAATTAATAAGGCAAAACTAAGTGGAGTCAGGCTAGAAGGGGGATCCATGGCATTCGATATCAATTCCAGGAAGCACTGCCAATTACAGACTTCCAGAGAAGAATCATTGATAGGAAAGAATCATTAATTAAGGGCCCCAATGGAAAAAGATGTACATTGAATTTTTATAAGAAATCAACTACCCCTGCAGCTCAGCCAATGAGAAATTGTCATCACCAACCTCTCATTCAGAACCACCCCTCCTGATCTCCTTCTCCATAAAATAATGTTCCTCTCCTCTGTTTGTTGGCCTTGCTTATGGTCTTTCCACAGCTTGCATGTCCTGAATTGCAATTCTCTGCTTTTCCTGAATAAACCCAGTTTTGCTGATAAAATAATTTTTATTTTATTTTTTTTAATTTTTTATTTATTTATGATAGTCACACAGAGAGAGAGAGAGAGAGAGAGAGGCAGAGACATAGGCAGAGGGAGAAGCAGGCTCCATGCCGGGAGCCTGACGTGGGATTCGATCCCGGGTCTCCAGGATGGCGCCCTGGGCCAAAGGCAGGCGCTAAACTGCTGCGCCACCCAGGGATCCCTAATTTTTATTTTTAAAGTTAACAGGAGGGGGATCCCTGGGTGGCGCAGCGGTTTGGCGCCTGTCTTTGGCCCAGGGCGCGATCCTGGAGACCCGGGATCGAATCCCACGTCGGGCTCCCGGTGCATGGAGCCTGCTTCTCCCTCTGCCTGTGTCTCTGCCTCTCTCTCTCTCTCTCTGTGACTATCATAAATAAATTTAAAAAAAAAAAAAAAAAAAAGTTAACAGGAGGAAGTGGGTGGAGCTGTGGGCAACACGGCCAAGATTCCCATCTCCACGACCTATAAGCCTCTAACTCCCATCAGGCCAGACCAGGCCTCCAGCAGGGATGAGCAGCTCCACCTGGACTGGAAAGCTCTCTGCATGGGAGGTGTCGTCCCCATGGGAGGCTGCCAGCCCTGTCCCAGGGGTCCTGGGACAGCAGGGTAGCTGAGGAAAAGTATGCATGCACACAGTGGGAAATTCCCATCCCTACTTTGGACAGGGGCTCTCAAGCTCCAGTGGAGCACTGAGGGAGATGCGGATTTCTGGCCCTGGCCCCCAAGACGAAAAAGCAGTAGGTCTGGAATATGGACTCAAGAGGCTGTTTGCCTTTTCATTCTTTTTTTTTTTTTTTTTTTTAAGATTTTATTGATTTATTTGAGAGAGAGAGCAATTGAGTGCAAGCGATGAAGGAGCAGAGGCAAAGGGGGATAACCTTCAGCAGACTCCCCATTGAGCATGGAGCCCAAATCAGGGCTTAATTCCAGGACCCTGAGATGACAACCTGAGCTGAAACCAAGAGTCAGACACTTAACTGACTGAGCCACACAAGCGTCCCTGTCGTTTTATTCTCTATTGTGGAAAACATCACTTACAAGAGCAGGGAGAAGGAAATGAATCCCTGAGTCCCCACCAAACAACTCCACTGGTCAATTCTGGTTTCAGGTGACATGTTTCCTCTCTACTCCCACTCACTCCCTCACTGAGTTTAAACAAATCTCAGACATCACAGAACGGCATTTATAAGTATCTCAGCATTCCCTCTAAAAGAGAAAGACCAGGGACGCCGGGGTGGCTCAGCGGTTTGGAGTCTGCCTTCAGCCCAGGGCGTGATCCTGGAGACCTGGGATCGAGTCCCACCCACATCGGGCTCACTGCATGGAGCCTGCTTCTCCCTCTGCCTGTGTCTCTGCCTCTCTCTTTTGTGTGTGTCTCTCATGAATAAATTAAAAAAATTTTAAAAATAAATAAAAGAGAAAGACCCCATTTAAAAACAGAACCACAAGGGCGCCTAGGTGGCTCAGTCAGTTAAGGGTCTGCCTTTGGCTTAGGCCATGATCTCAAGGTCCCAGGATTGAGCCCCATGTCGAGCTCCCCGCTCAGCAGGGAGTCTGCTTCTCCCTCTCCCCCTGCATGTGGGTCCATGCTCTCTCTCAAATAAATAAAATCTTAAAAAAAAAAAAAAAAAACAGAACCACAAAACAATTATTCCACCTAAAATATAACACCAATTCCTTAGTGTCGTCAAGTACCAAGTGAGTGTTCAAGTTTCCCCAATGATGTCCTAAAAGTTTTGAAATCCACATTTGTGGACTGTATTCACAACCACCAACAGCTAGAAAGTTCTCAGATGTTGCCTGACTGGTGAAAAGAGAAACAAAGCACAGGTAATATAACAGGGCGGTAAGAAAGAAGCACAGCACATACAGCAAGTGGTGCTCACAAGGACAGTGCCAAGTATATGATTCCATCCCCGTGAAATTCTAGAAGAGGCAGAAACCAGAGTGATAGGAAAGCAGACCTGTTTACCAGGGGTCGGGGCTGGGTAATGAAAACATCCTATGTCACAGTTGTGATGGTCATTCTGCAGGTGTACACATTTGCTAAAACTCAGTGAGCTGTAGGCTTAAAACAGGTGCATACTGGGGCACCTGGGTGGTTCAGCTGACTGAGCTTCTGCCTCCAGTTCAGGTCGTGCCTGGAGTCCTGGGATGGAGCCCTGCATCAGGAATCCCTGCCGCTCCATCTCCCTTTGCTCTTCTATGCTCTCTTTCTCTAAGTAAATAAGTAAAATCTTAAAAAAAAAAAAAAAAAAAAAAAAGTGCATATTATTGTCTGTAATCATTATCTCATGAGGTCATTTTTTAAAAAGCATAACTACAATGATCTCACCTTAAAAAACTAGAAATTCCTTAGTATCTTTTAAGTTTCAAAGGACTATATCCGAGTTCCCCCAAGTATCTCAGAAATGTTTTAAAATCTGCATTTTGTTGATTTTCTACTCAAGTGTAATTTGCATGCAGAACATGTGCATTTGTAACAAGCTGTCTCAGTTATTCAGATGTAGGTGGTCCGTGGGGAGGAGGGGATTGACCACATAATGTGTCCTCCTCCCGAGAACACCTCTGGCAGGGAGACACAGTGGACCTAGAGGCACACAGTGTGTCCACGGGGGCTGGGTCCCACCTGGATAAGCCCCCAGCACAGGGCTAAGAACATCGAAGACCTCCTTTAGAGTGGCGTCAGGGGCCGGCAGGGGGAGCTCTCACACCCTGCAGGCCAGCCAGGAAAAGCAGCTCTTTGCAAGTGCATTGGCGGTAGATCCTACTGTACCACCCCGGGAGCAGGAAGCAAGCTTTCCTCTTCCCCTGGCAACAGCCCCAGCCAGTGGGGGACTGTCACAACTCAGCCAAAGAGAAGCCACTACACTCTGAACTCCCAGTTTGCTCCAATAGACTTATGGTTCCCACAACCCTCAGAAGTTCCCCCCTCTCCAATATAAAACAGCATTCCTCTCCTTTGTTCTCCAAGCTTGCCTATGGTTTTGCTATAAGCTTCCTTGCCCTGCAATTCCTGAATAAATCTTTTTTTTTTTCTGGTAAAATAACTGGCAATTTTATTTTTAAGATTAATAGGAGAAAGCAACCTCTGGCCAGACTGAATGTGGGGAGCTGATGGGCTGTGGTGCCAAGCTACCTGGCTCACTTATGGGGGAGGCTGGGCAGTGGGTGAGCACAGCCTACCCAACCATAGGCTCCTTGGGCTGCAACGATTGTGCCTTTTCCCAGAGCCTCTCTGTCCTGGCAAGAAGGGAGTTAGCACTGGTTTCTGTAAATCAGATTCAGTGTTTTCATTATTTCCACTGTAAATCCAAACACAGAGTCCAAGGGGAAAAAAATCTAACCCATTAACATACTAGAATTCAGGTCCTTTCCACTAATATTTTGGCTACTAAATGCCACATCTACCAGATGCTGTGTCTCCTAGGGGCCAGACACTACTCCAGGCATTCCCCACACAACAGTGAACAAAGCAGTTCCTAACTCAAGGCATTTCTGAGCAGATTTGCATCTAAGAGCATGCAAACAAAAAACCCCAAGCAGACCTCACACACTTACCTACAAATAAAGAATTCCTAGATTATCCACACCGAGCAAAGGGCAAAGTCCATACCAAGGTCCACCTCCATTAACTAGGTGGTTTGAGAGCCAATTGCAGTCCCCAGGGAGCTTCTGAAACCTTTAGGAAATCCTTCCTCTCATAAGCCTGCCACAAATCCCAATTTCTAAATCCCACTACATACTATACTGGCCCACAATGTAGCCACAGGTCAGAAGAGACTATCAATGTTTACATTCAAATAAGTTTTTTTTTTAAGATTTTATTTATTCATGAGAGACACAGAAAGAGAGAGAGGCAGAGACACAGGCAGAGGGAGAAGCAGGCTCCATGCAGGGAGCCCGATGAGGGACTTGATCCGGAGACTCCAGGATCACGCCCTGGGCCAAAGGCAGGCTCTAAACCAATGAGCCACCCAGGATGGATCCCCCATTCAAATAAGTTTAAATAAATGCAATTAAAAATCCAGTTTCTTCAGGGCAGCCCCGGTGGCTCAGCGGTTTAGCACGGCCTTCGGCCCAGGGCATGATCCTGGAGACCCGGGATCGAGACCCACATCCGAGCTCCCTGCATGGAGCCTGTTTCTCCCTCTCTGCCTGTGCCTCTCTCTCTTTCTCTCTCTCTCTGTGTGTCTTTCATGACTAAATAAATCTTTAAAAAAAAAAAATCCAGTTTCTCCACGTCTGGCCACATTTCAAGCACTCAGTGGCCAGTGACTAGTGGTTACCATATTGGACTGTACAGACATGGACCATTTCTATCACTGCTCCATGAAGCCTAACTCTCCAACAACCTGTTACAAGACACATCCTTGAACTTTATTTCAGTAAACACTCGGGGGCTGTTCTTAGGGGCCCACACTGATACCATAGTTAAGTCTCACAACCAAATATAAACTTCAGCTTTGGTAAACAGAGGAAAAACTATAGCAACAGGGACACCTAGCAGGGAATAATCCACCAGTAGCCTTCAGTTCCTGGTCAAGGCCCAAGGGCTGCCCTTGACCAAGTCCTTAACCTCTGAGGGCCTCATTTTCACCATCTGTAACATGACAGAGCTGGACTGGGGGCTCCCTAAGGGTCCTTCCAGGTCTGACATTCTAGAACTCTGAGTCCAACAAAGAAAAATGTAATCTACTAACTAAATGTTTATTAACATTACTTACTTCGGGCTCCCAGCATGGAGCCTGCTTCTCCCTCCTCCTGTGTCTCTGCCTCTCCCTCTCCCTCTCTCTCTATCATAAATAAATAAATAAATAAATAAATAAATAAATAAATAAATAAATAAATCTTTAAAAAAAGAAAAGGGGGGGATCCCTGAGTGGCTCAGTGGTTTAGCGCCTGCCTTTGGCCCAGGGCACGATCCTAGAGTCCCAGGATAGAGTCCCACGTCAGGCTCCCGGCATGGACCCTGCTTCTCCCTCCTCCTGTGTCTCTGCCTCTCTCTCTCTCTCTCTCTGTCTATAATAAATAAATAAATAAATATTTAAAAAATAAATAAATAAACATTACTTAAAAATAAACCAAAATAAATAAAGAGAAAAAGCTCTTCTAAGACTTTAAGTGCTGTCCTGGACCTGTAACCTAGGGCTAGGTCAAAAGGTAGAGGAAATGACATCCCACAGTGGCCGCCCATCCAAAGTTCAGGTTCTCATAGGTAAATTGCCCTCTTTGTGAGCCCATTTTCATAAGCACCATGTCCAGCAGCATGCCAAAGATTGTAATCCCCACAGCCACCCTCAAGGAGGCATTATCATCTCCACTTCACAAATAAAAGAGCGGAGGCCCAGCAAGGTTTAGGAACGTGCCTAAAGCCATGAGGCAGAGAGCTAGGATTTGAATCCAGGCCCCCTGAGCCTGTGTTCCACTTTTTGGACAAAAAGAGCTCCCATTTACTTACACAGTGCCAGCCAAGCACTGCCAAGCACTGGATACACTTTCTTTAACACCCAGAACCACCCATGAGAAAATGGGACACTGAAAGGCCAGGCAGCTTCCAAAGGGGCAGAGGCTGAATTCATTTAAGTAATGCTAATGTTTATTTAGCAGATGACATTTTTTCCTTGTTGGACTGCGGAGCTGCTTCTAACCACTGCCTACCCCAGCCTTTCAAGCCCCATCCCTCCAACACCTCCTTCAAAACTGAGCATGAAAAAAAAAAAAAACCTGAGAGCATCTTAATTATCTAGGATGATGGAGAGTCTGGCATCCTTCCCTGCTGCCCTGTGAACCTTCCAAAAGTGGGGACCAAATTTTCCACGTTGGTCAGTGTCCCTCCATGGCACTTTGCTCCTTGGAGGCATCCAGTGAAACTTGTTAAATTCATGGGCTTGGCTGTCTTTGGCCAGGAGGCTCCTCTTTCAACACAGGGTATCAGCTTAAATGTCCTTAAAGGGCTCCCCACCCTGCTATGTCCACTCTCCAATGTCCTGTAGTTTCTCCAGGCCAAGCCCTTGTGAGCCTGGCCCTCAGCACAGCCCCACCCCGACACCCTTTGGCAGTCATGCTGGGCACATGACGCTCACCTCAGCCAGGCATCCTGCCCACTTGTTCCAAGGCCACTCAGAGACAAAATGCAGTTGTGAATATGCCAGAGGCAGTGTGGTACACACCATGGGTACACACATTTGTTTGTGCACACACAGAAGTGCCTAAAGCTACCCAAGAACCATTAACTATTAGAAGGTGGCTTAACAAAAGATAACATGTACAAACTGGGTATTCATCATACTGATGAAGTAAATAAAAGCTTGGCTTTCCATGTGTAGACTGAAGTCAGTATCTTCTTTTTTGAAAGGGAGTGCAGAGGAAAATATATAGGTCTGGATACAGCTCACCTGGCAGGAGCTACCCTCAGGTCTTGTGGTTGGATGAACTTAGAGAGACACTGGGTCTTCCAGAGCCTCAATTTCCTTCCTCACTTCACAGAGGTGAGATCCCTGCCATCCTGCCTCTCAGGGAAGTTGGGCAAACCCAATGAGACAGCAGATACACAGGCCTTTTGCAAACACTGACTGCCAAGGTCACCTGACCAATACAAGGATCCAAGGCCCCAACTCCAGGCCTATCATTTTCCCAACTTAACCGCTTCTATTATTTTTGCCCTGGAGCTTGGGAGTTGGTGGGGCCTTAACCACCACACCACCAGTAACAAAGGGAACACAGTAAGGCTCCCCTTAAAAATCTTCTCTCCCTGGAAAACTCAAAACTGACCTTGAGGTCAGGAAAGGCTTCTGACCGAGTAGAAGTGAGAGGTCAAGGCAGTCCATTGATCCCGCACTTAATATATACCCAGCCAATGCCTTCTCAGGTGAGATGTCAACATCCACAGGAAACCAACCTGCCTGGGACCCAGGGTCAGTGTGATGCCCAACCTGCAAAGCTGAGGAACCCGCCTGCAAAGCTGAGGAACCTGCCGCCCCCAAAGCAAGAAGCGGCTCCCTCCTCGGGGTGAGCCAGGCCAGGCCCTGCTACAGGCCCCAGTCCTGCCGTGGCTTTCCCGGACTTCTTGCCCTTATTCTGCTCAGGCCCAAATACCAGCGTGTCTGCTTCTGGTTTTTCCCAAAGGGGTGCAGAGTAACCTTGAGGCTGCCCTCCGCGCTCCAGTGGGAAATAACCCAGCTCGTGATCTCCGGCTTCCTCCGGGGCTTCGGTCTACCCGAAGGGCTCGTGCAGGAAGACACGGGCGAAGAACCACCCTTCGCCCCCATTATGTAAGACGCTTCCGGGCTCAATGGAGCAGTAAGCCGTTAGCGGGAGGATATTTTCTGGTCTTCAGGGAACACCGGCTCTTCGCAGAAGCCGAGGCAGGCCACGGACCGAGCTGTAGCTCCGCAGCCCCCGCCCACTCGGGGACCCACCCAGGGGCTCGCCCGGCGAGCCTCCACTCGGGGGCTCCGGCTGGCGATGCACCACCGCCGGGAGGACGCCCTCGAGTGAGGGGGCTCAGCTGGGGCCGGGCTGCGGCCCCGGGGCGCCCGGGCGCGGGGCGGGGCGGGGCGCGGGGGATGCGCACCGACCCGGCCCGGAAGGGCGCCGCGTCTACTCCTCCCGCAAACTGCGTGCGTGGCGGCCGCGCCGTCCCCGGGTTGCCAGGGGCGGCCGGCGCTGCGGGGCCTGAGGCGCATCCCCGCCCGGCAGGCGGGCGACGAGCCGGAAAGGCAGGGCCGGGCACTGGCTGGGGCGGGGGCGGGGGCGGGGGCGGGGAGGGGGCAGGGCGCCGAGGGGCGCGGGCCGGGGCGCAGACTCGGCGTCCTGGCCGCCCCCCGCGCGGCGCGGCCTGCTTACCGGCAGATCTGGATGGCGGACGGGGTCTCCGCGGCGGGGCCTGACATGCCGGCGGCGGCGACGAGCGGCTGAAAGAGAGCGCAGGTGTCTGGCAGGCCTGGCGCGGAATGAATGAGCCCGGGCGGCGCCATGGAGGGGGAGGGTGGGGGCGGGGCCATGGCGCCGGAGGGGCGGGGCCTGAGCGCCGGCGGCGAATCGAACGCGGCCTCCTGCGCACGCCCCGCCCCGAGCCCCGCCCCCGCCCCGCCCCCCGGCGGCTGCCGGCTCCGCTGGCGTCCGGTTCTGGTTGCGGCGGGGCGCGGTGGGGTGCCGCTTCCAGAAGGTTCGGCGGCTGTTGGGCGGCGCCGCGGGGGGCGGCCGCGTGGGTCAGCCTCGCCCTGCGCGGCGCCTGTTGGTGCGGGGCGTTCCGGCTGCCCGCGCCCGGCGGTGGCGGGTCACAGCGCCCCGCGAGGCGGCGGCGGCCCGCGCGCGGCAGAGAGGCCCGCGGGGGTCCGTCCGGGTCTCGCCTTCTCGAATCAGCCATGACAGGAAATTAGAGGCGGTTTCCCGTAAAGCGGCATTTATGGCCGGGCTGCCGTGTGTTGTGCTGGGAGACACGTGGGTGAGCGGAACCCGGAGCGCGGGGCCGGCCGCCAGGGCAGCGCCCCTGCTGCAAGCGGCCGAGCTGGGCTGGGCTGGGCTGGGCTGGGGATCGGCCTACACCGCCCACTGCAAAGATCTCGCGGTTCGCGCAGAAGGACTTGGGAGTACTGAGCTTTTGCTCGGGGGTGGGGGGGTGGGGGGCATACTGCAGTAGGGACCGTAAGGATGCTGACCTGTTACGTTGCACAACGTGCTCTGCCAGGGAGTCCAGGTGAAGTCGGGGTCACAGATAACACCCATAGTACACCAAAGAGGGCAAAGGTGATCACTCTACCTACCAGAATTACAGAGAGGTTTTTACCCTGGAGGAGAAATTGCTTTTTTCCAAATTTGTTACAATTACCATTAATTGCTTTTGCAGTCCGATTTTTAAAAAATCTGATAAACCCACAGAGCTGGAGCTGTTTCGTGAAATGTGAAAACCCATTTAGTCTAAACTGAATACCTCTGAATGAATCGTTCATCATCCTGCTCACTCCAGTATTGCCAGACCATGGAGGTGGCCCAGATCATATCTGTGATTAAAGATTATTGCACTAGAAATTTTGTTGTGTAATGTGAATTAATGCAAGCATCAAGGGTCACACCAAGCCTGTTTAACCACCACCTCTTCCCAGGTTGAATCCCAAAGTAGACAGATTTCTTACAATGGGACCAAGGAGCAATAGCCAGATTTGGAGCCAACTCATCTGAGCCTTAGGCCAGGCAGTTTCCTTATCGTTTATTTGGAGGAGAAAGGAGGCAGCGAATGTAAGGGGCCTACCACAATAATTAGGGCCTTTCTTCCCCTTTGTTCTCACCCAGAATGTTCTGTTTCTCTAAAGTGCCCTTCCTTCCCCAGTCAGTGCGATGGAAGAAGGATTTACAGAGTCCCTGCTCTATTTGTATAGGTGGGAGAAGTTCCCATGAAGATGGATATATTTTTGTTCTTCAAAAAGCTCAATATCTAATTGGGAGACAAGTCTGGGACACAAAGCCTGGCTGTGACTACAGGCAGAACCAAATTTCTAGACTAGGGGATGGGCTGAATGGCTCAGGATTAAATAGCCTGGGGCCGGGATCCCTGGGTGGCGCAGCGGTTTAGCGCCTGCCTTTGGCCCAGGGCGCGATCCTGGAGACCCGGGATCGAATCCCACGTCGGGCTCCCAGTGCATGGAGCCTGCTTCTCCCTCTGCCTATGTCTCTGCCTCTCTCTCTCTGTGTGTGTGTGTGACTATCATAAATAAATTAAAAAGTTAAAAAAAAAAAGAAAAAAAAAAAGCCTGGGGCCCTCACAAAGATGGACAAAGAAGAGATCTGAAGCAACATCTGGACCTTTGTGAAAGAGTGTAGCAACATCTGGACCTTTGTGAAAGAGTGTGGCTCCACTTTGGTCCGAGACAGGGACTGTCAACACTCTCCCTGTGACAGCTCCTCCAGCAGCAGAAGGAGCTAGGGAACTTTACAGTCCAACCAGGACATTTAATGTGTCCTGGTTCTATGTAGAAAATGGTGTTTCAGGATTAACCACTTGTATGTGATTGCCAGTTGTTTATGCCCTTGCCTGGTGTTCCAGATCAGCAGTCAGGAGAGGGGAGGGTGTGATCCCATAGCAAAAACATCAGGAATTACCTTTACTACAGCCCTGGTGGATTTATACTGCCTTCTCACCTTACGGTCTCCCTCCTGCACTCCCCATTCCGGGGTTTTTCCTAGGTTCTCCCCAGGCTGCCAGGCCATTTCTGTCCCTCTTTCAGCAAGACAACTCAGAAGAGCTGTTTGTATACACACCCTGTCCTCTGCACCCCCTCCTCATTCTCTTTTGAACCAATTCCATTCTGGGTTTTGTCTCTACAGCTCAATTTATCAAGGTCTCTAAGTCCTTCCAAGTTGTTAAGTCCAGTAATCTGTTGTCAGAAGCCATCTCTCTTGAAACGCTTATTCCTAGCCTTCCAAGAGGCCGGCTGCCACACACTGTTGTTTTTCTGGCCACTTTGCTCAGCCTGCTCTGCCGGTTCTGCCCCATGGGAGGCCCAGACCTCTCCCCTGAATTCAGGACATCCTCGTCTTCTTGCCTGGGCCACAGGTCACCCTAGTTGTGAATAGGCATCTCATGCTTCCCCCAAAAATTGCCCCTCATGGTCTTCCCCATTAGAGCTCCCCCCCCCCAAGATTTTATTTTATCTATTCATGAGAAAAGAGAGAGAAGCAGAGACACAGGCAGAGGGAGAAGCAGGCTTGCTGTGGGGAGCCTGATGCAGGACTCGATCCCAGGACCCCAGGATCATGACCTGAGCCAAAGGCAGATGCTCAACCACTGAACCACCCAGGTGCCCTCCCATTCGAGTTTCTTCCTTCCAATTTGCTTAAGCTAACAACTGAGGAATCATCCGTGACTCCTTTTTCTCCCACCCCTCATCCAGGTCACTAGCAAAGCCTGCTAGCTCTGCATCCAAAGCCTAGAATGTGCCCCATCTCCCTGTGGCATTAGAGAACCTGCCCACAGCTCCGTCCAGAAGGCCTCATCTCTGCTCTCCCCCTTGCTCAGTTAGTCCCTGACCCTGTGACTCCTCAGACAGTCCTTGACTACACCCGACCCCTCTTTCTTCAAGCACCGGTGAGATTCAGCCCTCACTTCCTTGGGTCTTTACTAAAATATCACCCATAAGTATGGCCTTTCCTGGCCACCTGTCTAAAACTGCAATTCCTCAGCACCCCCTATCCTCTCCCTGACTTGTTCCCCTTAGCTCTTAATGCCACTTAACATACATTTTACTCATCTATTTATGGTGTCTCACCAACCAGAATGCATGTTCCATGAGGGCAGGAGTAATTTTTTTTTTTTTTTTACTATTTTGTTCATGACTGTATGCCAAGCCCCTAGAAGAGTGCCAAACACATAACAAGCTCTCAGGAAATATTTTACCAATGATAGACTTAACAGAGGTTTATAGCAACATATTGGACCACAGCAGGTATTTGATTCATTCTACTTGGTTTCCCCACTCTTTCTTTGGGCTAGAAATAATACCCACAAATTGTCATTTTAAAAGCCTACATATAGGGACATCTGGGTGGCTCGGTCAGTTACATGTCTGCCTTTGGCTCAGGTCAAGATCTCAGGGTCCTGGGATGGAGCCCCACCCCACATTGGGCTCCCTGCTCAGCCGGGAGTCTGCTTCTCCCTCTCCCCCTCCCCTTCTCATGCTCTCTCTCAAATAAAAAAAATAAAATATTTTTTTAAAATAAAAATAAAAAGCTTATATATATTATATTATTTAAATAATTTCTGCAAATTGTTATGGAAAGATACTTAAGAAGCTATTGACACTGGTAACCTTTGAGGGAAGGGGGTGAGGCCTTTGCTTTTCATATATATATATTATATATATATACATATATATTTCATTTTATTTTATTTTTAAAAGATTTTATTGGGATCCCTGGGTGGCGCAGCGGTTTGGCGCCTGCCTTTGGCCCAGGGCGCGATCCTGGAGACCCGGGATCGAATCCCACATCGGGCTCCCGGTGCATGGAGCCTGCTTCTCCCTCTGCCTGTGTCTCTGCCTCTCTCTCTCTCTCTGTGACTATCATGAATAAATAAATAAAATCTTAAAAAAAAAAAAAAAAAAAGATTTTATTTATTCATTCATGAGAGACACAGAGAGAGGCACAGACATACGCAGAGGGAGAAGCAGGCTCCCCATGGGGAGCCTGTTGTGGAACTTGATCCCAGGACCCTGGAATCACAACCTGAGCCAAAGGCAGACACTTCAACCACTGTGCCACCCAGGCGCCCCTGTATGTATATTTTTTAAAGACTTATTTATTTATTTGAGGGGAAGAGCAGAGAGAGAATCCTGAGGCAGACTCTCCACTTATCGCAGAGCCAGTTGCCGGGGGGGGGGGGGGGCTTGATCCCAGGACCCTGAGATCGTGATCTGAGATGAAATCGAGTCAGCCATTTAACCAACTGAGCCACCCAGGTACCTGTCATTTATATATTTTTGCACTGTTACTATCTAACCTTGTGACTGGTTTATTATTTTTTCAAGTCCATATGAAGTATCAGATATGAAGCAATAGGGGCTCTCATACACTGATGGTAGAAAAATAAATTGGTGCAGCCTATTTGGAAAATAGCTGAAAATATTTTTTTTTAAAGATTTTATTTATTCACTCATGAGAGATACACAGAGAGAGAGAGATTGGCAGAGGGAAAAGCAGTCTCCATGCCGGGAGCCCGACGTGGGACTCGATCCTGGGTCTCCAGGATCAGGCCCTGGGCTGAAGGCAACACTAAACCGCTGAGCCACCCGGGCTGCCCTGAAAATAATTATTTAAGTTGGAAACAGCCATAGCCTTTGACCCAGAAATCCTACCGCCAGATACATACATATCCAATATTTTAAAATTTTTATTTATTTAGTTTTAGTTAGTTATTTGTTTATGAGAGACAGAAAGAGAGAGAGGAAGAGACATATAGGCAGAGGGAGAAGCAGGTTCCCTGCAGGGATCCCAATGCAGGACTCTATCCTGGGATCATGCCCTGAGCCCAAGACAGACACTTAACCACTGAGCCACCTGGGCATCCACATATCCAATATATTGAGCATGAGGTCACCCAAATGGCTTCATAGAGGAGCCACAGCAACATTGTTTATTTTTTTTATTTTTTAAAAAGATTTTATTTATTTATTCATGAGAAACAGAGAGAGAGACAGAGACAGAGACACAGGCAGAGGGAGAAGCAGGCTCCACGCAGGGAGCCTGACGTGGGACTCGATCCCGGGACTCCAGGACCACACCCTGGGCGGAAGGCAGGCACTAAACCACTGAGCCACCCAGGGATCCCAGCAACATTGTTTATGATAACTCCAAGCTGGAATTCAAATGCCCATCAACAGTACAACTAGCTTGGTAGATTGTAGTACACTCGCCTGGGCAATACCAAGTAGCCAATTAGCCATGAAAACCCGCAAACCTTAGTTACACACAATGAGGAATCACAACATGCAGGAAAAGAAGAAAGATGGGCAGCCTGGGTGGCTCAGCATTTTAGCGCCGCCTTCAGCCCAGGGTGTGATCCTGGAGACCCAGAATCAAGTCCCACGTCAGGTTCCCTGCGTGGAGCCTGCTTCTCCCTCTGCCTGTGTCTCTGCTTCTCTCTCTCTCTCTCTCTCTCTCTCTGTCTCTCATGAATAAATAAATAAAATCTTAAAAAAAAAAAAGAAGAATATATAGTATCAAGCCATGCATAGAAGAGCAAACATTCTATTTGTGCTGTTATCAAGAAGCTAAGTATTGGCAAAGACAAGGAGAAATGGGAATCCTTTTATACTGTTAGTAGAAATGCAAATAAGGTGCAGCCATTAGGGAAAACAGTATGGCGGCTCCTCAAGAAATTAAGATATAATATAGCAATCCCACTTCTGGATATATTTCCACAGGAAATGAAATTGTTTTTCTCAAAAAGATATCTGCATTTGTATGTTTATTGCAGCATTATTCACAATAGCCAAGATGTGGAAACAGTCTAAGTGTCCATCTATGGATGAATAGGATCAAGAAAATTTCATATCTATAAATTATATATTATAATTTAATAAATATAAACATACAATGGAACATGCCTCAGCCTTAAAAAAAAAGGAAAATCTTGTCATTTGCAACAACTAGATAAACCTGGAGGTCATAATTATGCTAAGTGAAATAAGCCAGACAGAGAAAGACAAATACTGCATGGCATGACTTCTGTGTCAAATCCTTTAGAAAAAACATTGACCTCATAGAAACAAGGAGTAGAAAAGTGGTTGCCGGGGCTGAGCATTGGGGGAAAGAGGAAGAGGTTGGTAAAATGGTACAAGGGTTTAGCTATAAGACGAATAAGGTCTGAGGATCTAATGTATATATAACGTGGTGACTATAGTTGAGAACACTGTATTGTATAATTGAAATTTGCTAAGAATAAATGGAAAATAAATAGCTCTTTTAGGAAAATATAAGTAGGTGGTAAAAAGCTATAAAGAGAAACAAGGATATAGGACTGTCAGAAAAGTCAGGATAGTGGATCCCTCCAATGGAATGGGGAATGTTGTCATCAGGGAGGGTGACGTGGAATGGGGGAGTAGGGAGGTATTCATGTTTCTTCTCTTGACCTGGATAATGGTGTACAGGTTCATCATTTTTTCTATACTGCCAATGCAAGTTTTGTGCTTTTTTGGTATCTGTTATACATTGCAATTTAAAAAACAACAACAACAACAAGGAAACAATGGGGGGTAGTTTCCTGAATGACTCAGTCAGTTAGGAGTCTGACTCTTGATTTCAGCTCAAGTGGTGATCTCAGGGTCATGAGATTGAGCCCCAAGTCCATCTCCACACTCAGCACAGAGTCTGCTTCTCTCTCTCCCTCTGCTTCTCCCCTGGCTTGTGCTCTCTCTCTCTCAAATAAATAAATAAATAAATAAATAAATAAATAAATAAAATCTTTAAAGAATGGTGTGTCTGGAAAGTGGGATTATGGACTTTTTTTTAATTATTTAAAAAAAGATTTTATTTATTCCTGAGAGACACACAGAGAGAGGAAGAGACACAGGCAGAGGGAGAAGCAGGCTCCACATAGGGAACCTGATGCAGGACTTAATCCCAGGTCTCCAGGATCACACCCTGGGCTGAAGGCGGCGCTAAAGTGCTGAGCCATCCGGGCTGCCCTTTAAAAATGATTTTATTTGTTTATTTAGGGATGCCTGGGTGGCTCAGATAGTTAAGTGTCTGCCTTCAGCTCGGGTCATGATCCTGGGATCCTGGGATCACATTGGGCTCCTTGCTCAGCAGGGAGTCTGCTCCTCCCTCTCCCTCTGCCCCTGCTCCAGTGCTCTCTCTTGCTGTCTTGGTTAGGGTTAGACTCCTAACCGCCTGAGCTTAATATGACACTGAGATCATGACTTAAGCAAGTCACCTATGCTCTATGTCCAACTTGCTTCATCAGTAATCCCATCACAGTATGGTGAGAATAGATAAGAGATGAGAACAACAAGCATGCTAAAATATTGACTAGTAGTATACTTAATTCCATTAAGCGTAATAAAATTTCTTAAACTGAAGATTTCATGTATGCTTGAATTTATAACCCAGAGCGATGCAAGAGAAGAGGCCTAGTAAACACGGGGCGTGTGCCCCCGAAACTGCCCATGTGTAGATGAGCACAATTCACCTGTCCCACGCCTGGAAAGGGACAAGCAGTATCTCAGGAAGGACTGCTTAGAGACCTCATTGGCATCCACCCCACTCCTAACACCTGTAAGTTCAAGCCGTGGGCCTTGGACCCCACAGAGAACAATTCTGAGGAAACCCAGAAGTAATAAACCATCCATTTGAAAGCAGGTGCCATAATGCAAGAAGAGGGCAAGCCAAGAATAAGTGGGTCATTATGTGGAGAAGACACACAGAGGTTCATCTTCCAAATGAAGCATTTAGAAATCATCTCTTCAACTTTAAGTAGGTCAAACTGTAAATCTACAACTACAGCCGTAACCAGATGTCTATACATTAATGTGTTAGTGAGACATGAGCTTCAAAGCGCCTTCAGCCTGTGGAGTTCTGCTTCCTTCCTTAAACCTGGTGGCCCTTGGTCGCTGGGTCTGAAGTTCTGTGGCTCCACCTAGGGGCTGAGACCCCCAGACGCGGCATCCTCTGCTTCACCAGGCCCAGCCTGGGCTCACCTGCCTTCTTCAGATCTTTATCTTTTATCTTTATCAGAATAAACTTCTCCTTACTAAAACTTATACAAGGAGCCCTGGGATTACAACAAAAGCCATTCAGAGTGAGGGAAGTTCTATTTTTGTCACACACATGATAATAAAAAACTGGGGTATAATTACAGTTTCTCAAAGGCCCTGGAGGAAAACAATGCCGGTTTCATGCATCAAGTAAGTGCTGTTTGAAGAGTCAAAGGGCCCTTATTTGCTAGAGATGCTTAAATCAGGCCCCATGCAAATGTGTGAGTTGGGAAGAACCCTGGAGGGCCGGAGGGCGCAGCTCCCAGGCTCCCAGCCCCACCCCTGTAGAGGCTGTTATGTGTGGGTTTGCAGGCTCTCCAGAGAAAGGACTCTTCCTAACCAAGCTCTTGCCTGGCAAGAGATTTGGGAGACACCTCCAAATGCTCACCTAAATGCCCAGGTCACTAAGGGATAGAACACATGTTGATTTTTCTTCCTCAGTGGTACAGTAACATAAGTTGGACTTGGTAACCGTGTGAGTGTCCTGAAGGGGGTTCATTTCATAATCAGTAAATGGGAAGGCTAACTAGTTTGGTAAAGAGGTTAAAATGAAGGGACCTGGACCCTTTAGCATGAACCCACTTTCAGACACCTACTTGCTGTGCGGCTTTAGATGATTTCCTTGACCCCTCTGCACTTCAGTTCCTCATCTACAAAGTAAAGATAACAGTATATACCTCGTAGGCTTTTTATGAGGATTACATGAGTTAATATGTAAAACTCATTGAGAGCAGTGCCTGGTATATAGGAAGAAGTCAATAAATGGTAGTCGACATTATGACTAATTAATGATGATTATTCTCATGCACCTAACAACTACTTATTGAGTATCTTCTACATTCCAGGCCATGTGCTAGGCACTACCATCACACCTATGATACCACACAGTACCAAAACCATCTAGATATTTATAAGTAAAGCATACATGCAGAAAAAATGCACAAATCATCATTGTGCAGTTGATTATCAACTTATAATTATAAAACATAAAATATATTAATGATTTAGTAATTAGTATAATTTTACTGTAAATAATTATAACTATAATATAATGTAATTACTAATAATAATTTTATATTAACTACAAAAGGAATACAACCATTAACCCCCCTCCCAGACCATGAATGACAATATCTCCAACACCCCAGAAGGCTCCCACCTGTCCTCTCCTCCTTGCTGAAGGCATTCACTATGCAAACGTCAGTGTGGCAGGTGGCCATGGTGATTGCCAGAAGCAGTAGTCTGCTTGCATTTGTCGCTGTATAGCATAGTATCCAACAATGAGGGTATACATTCTTTTTTTTAATATTTTATTTATTTATTCATGAGAGACAGAAAGAGAGAGAGGCAGAGACACAGGCAGAGGGAGAAGCAGGCCCCTCACAGGCAGCCTAATGCGGGACTCGATCCCAGGTCTTCAGGATCACGCCCTTGGCCGAAGCCGACGCTAAACCGCTGAGCCACGGGGGCTGCCCGAGGGTATACCCCTTTACATCTTCAACCCAGAATTTTGCAAAAGCAGTGTCCTCGCTCCTCACTGTTCTTAGACCATGGTCCTCTGACTCTCAAGTCCTCTGACTATGCTGGTCATTACCTGCCCCATGACAGTCTTCTGGTCACGAAGAAGTCATGGTCATGCATCCTTTGACAAACGAACTGAGCCGCTCCTCCATTATTTGGTTTTTGGTGCCTTCCATCTGTCCTCTGCTCTTTTTTCCCTCTTTTGGATGGTGGGGGTTTTTTTTGTTTTGTTTTTTGTTTTATGATTCCACGTCATCTCCACATTTTGTCTTCTGAACTATATCTGTTCCCAGTGTGTGCTTGTGCACACCTGGAGGTCCCTGAGACCTTTTTTTTTGGGGGGGGGGGGTCGTGAGATCAAATCTATTTATAATACACCAAAATATTATTTGCCTTTTTCATCCTCATTCTCTAACAAATATACAGGGTTTTTCCAGAGACTACCTGATGTGTAATGAAACTATATAATGAAATCACCCAATATTTGGAAGATCTGCATAACTCAGAGGACCTATATTTTTCAGAAGACTAATGTATGATGTTACATAGTGACACGTGGGTAAAAGACCAGTTCAAAATGCCAGATCGGGGCACCTAGCTGGCTCAGCCAGTGGAGCATGTGACTCTTCATCTCAGGGGTGTGAGTTCAGCCCCACACTGGACATAAAGCTTACTTAAAAAAAAAAAAAAAAGCCAGATAGCTCAGTGGAGTTTAATGTAACAAAGCATGAAAAAGTAGTACATCAATATGGTTTCAGATTCTATACTGTGACTCACCTTTAAGGAGCTAGCATATGTTGAATTCTGGCATAGTAGCAAATAAAAATACCTACAATTTTCTGAAAAGACTATTTTTAAAAATATTTTGTTTATTCATTCATGAGAGACACAGAGAGAGAGAGAGGCAGAGACACAGACAGAGGGAAAAGCAGGCTCCATGCAGGGAGCCCGACATGGGACTCGATCCCGGGGCTCCAGGATCACACCCTGGGCTGAAGGCGGCACTAAACCACTGAGCCACCCAGGCTGCCCAAGACTACTAAAATATTAAAATACTCCTCCTTTTCCCAACTATTTATGTGTGTTTTCAAACGCTTCCATTGAAACAATGTATTGCAACACATTGAGTGCAGAAGGAGCTAGTAGAATCCAGCTGTCTTCTATTAATATCCATAGCACAGAGATTTGCAAAGCTATAAAATAAACAATCCCATTCTTTTTTTTTTAAAGATTTTTAAATATTTATTTATTCATGAGAGGCACAGAGAGAGAGACAGAGACACAGGCAGAGCAAGAAGCAGGCTCCCTGCAGGGAGCCCAGTGTGAGACTTGATCCCAAGACTCCAGGATCATGACCTGAGCCAAAGGCAGATGCTCAACCACTGAGCCACCCAGGTGCCCCTCTTTTAAATTTCTTCTAGAGTAAATATCAATAGATATAATCCACATAAAGTTTATTTTAAAACATCTTCCAGGGCACCTGGGCAACTCAGTTGGTTAAGCATCCAACTCTTGGTTTTGGCTTAGGTCATGATCTCAGGGTCCTGAGATCAAGCCCCAAGTCAATGAGTCTCTGTGCTCAGTGCAGAGTCCGCTTATGATTCTCTTCTCTCCTCCCTCTGCCCCCACCCTGCAAGTGCACATGGGCTCTCTCTTGCTTTCAAATTGATCTTTTAAAAATAAAATAAAAAATAAAACATCTCCCAGCAATGGTTACAGTTAACAATGGTGTACCAAGTGGACCAGTTTCCTAGGGCTGCCATAACAAAGTACCACAAACTGAATGGTTTAAAACAACTGAAATTTATTTTCTCACATTTCAGAAGCTGCAAGTCCCAAATCAAGGTGTCAGCAGGGCCACACTCTCTCTGAAGGCTCTAGGGGAGAAGTGTTCTTCACCTCTTCTGACTTCTGGTGGGCCCTAGGAGTTCTTGGCTCAGGCTGCACCACTCCAACCTGTCACTCATCTTCACATGGCCATCTTCTCTCTGTGTCCTTATTGTCCTCTCTTTCTCTTATCAGGACCTCAATCATTGGATTTAGAGTCCACCTTAATCCATTCTGACATCACCTTCACCTAATTACATCAGCAAAGATCCTATTTCCAAATAAGGTCACATTTTGAGGTTCCAGGAAGACATGAGTTTTTAGGGGGACACTCTGAACCCACTGCAAGTATATTACTGGAAAGAATGCCCTAAACAGTGTGATCTATCAGGAAACAAAGTAAGATGGTGGGAGCAGAAATGATGGAAAGTGGAACTGGCCTCAGCCCTCCAGGACATGAACTCCTCAGGACCCCCCCTGCCCCTCTCCCCTGGCCATGAGACTAATAACTAGGATTAAGTTATTACAGAGCCTAGCTGGGCTCTGCTGGACCCAGTGATGGAGGACAGGAGCTGTGGGTTCTAGAGACAACACATGGGACAAGTGTCAAAGGATGCTCAAAGAGGGTGGAAAGTAGAGTTGGTTAAGGGAGCATGTATTGCTTTGGGAGCATCATCCCAGAACACTGGCTTTATCACACTGGTATTTATCCTTTAAGATGGTACGGTTATATGGCTAAGGTGGCTCTTAATGGCATGATGAGGTAAGGCCCACTCTAAGGGAGGCAAGACATGCCTAAAAGGCTCAGAGAGGCGGCCATGCTACCATGGACATGCTTCCTAAGGCTGGGAAAAGCCCCAGATGAGGACCTGCAGGATATACATATATCAAATTATTTTTTTAAAGATTTTATTTATTTATGAGAGACACAGAGAGAGAGAGAGAGAGGCAGAGACACAGGCGGAGGGAGAAGCAGTCTCCATGCAGGGAGCCCAACATGGGACTCGATCCCAGGTCTCCAGGATCAGGCCCTGGGCTGAAGGCAGCGCTAAACCACTGAGCCACCCGGGCTGCCCCCACAAAAAACAAATTAGTAAGGAAGGCACAGTGAAGGTGCATCAGAATCAGTAAAAAGCAGAGTGGTGGGATGACAGTAAAGATGCCATCGCAGGAATAGGATCACTGTCACCCTGGGATGACCAACTCCCAAACAGCAGAGGCCTGATGGCAGCACTTCAAACTGTCGGAAGCCAGCAGATCAGAATGATTGTAATGAGCAACAGAGACAAGGTGGCAGCCAGGGAGGCCTGATCCACAGAGAGTTACAGTGACAGCTATGAAAACTCAGCATCCCAGAAGGCAGACAGATAGGCAGCCAACAGGGCCGCTGCTCAGTCCGTACAATTAGAAGAAACAAAAGATGCTCACCAGGGACTATGGCAATGACCCCGATACAAAGTAATAAGTCTTTGCCTGCCTTCCATTACCTGAGACAATGTTTGGATCTGGAAGGCACTGACTGAAGGAAGGCTGGGACCCCAGGACCTCAGAACATGAAGCAAATGTATATAGTAATGATTCCTCCTAGACTTCAGCCAAGGAACTGATGGCACTTATTTGGATAACTGTGCCCTAGGGGAGGTGCAATGTATGAACACTTCCTGGACAATTGGACACAGAATCCAAGTTCACATGTATCTCTGAAAACCCAAAGTGTCATCACAGGATGCCTGGGCGGCTCAGCAGTTGAGCATCTACCTTTGGCTCAGGGCATGATCCCAGGTCCTGGGATCGGGTCCCACATCAGGCTTCCCATAGGGAGCCTGCTTCTCCCTCTGCCTATGTCTCTGCCCCTCTCTGTGTATGTCTCATGAATGAATGAATGAATGAATGAGTGATAAATAAATAAATAAATAAATAATCTTCATCACATATCCCTCTTTGGGTGGGGACAGGATAGAGGCCTGGACATCAATGGAGGCCTGGTCCTGTCTGGCTCACAGTGGGTCCATTATGTGTATGAACACTGTGGTCATTTCTCTGGTCCCCCAAAGTATAATTGGAATATAGAAACTTTATATTTGGCACAACCCCTTAATTCTTTTGCCTGTGGAGTAAGACGTGTCATAGTGGGGAAGGTCAAGTGTAAATCTCTAAATCAGCAATTTCCTAGGGTTTAGATACTTGCACCTGACCTATAGGGAAGCAGTATTATGATGTGTGGATTATAAGATTGCAGAATGGTGAGACACGGGACAGTTTCTCACTTTGGTTTTGTTTGCATGGCTCGACTCTATACACATTATAGAATTCTTCTGGATCTAAGCTAAACATGACAAAGTCAAATTAATGAGGTTGGGAAAAATGAAGGACTCAGTATGATATGCTTTTTAAGCTGGGATTAAATAAAAACCAAAGGTAGATAAAAGAGATGCAAAAAATGAATGAAAGCATTAGTGGGGAAAATATCCGTCCCTTAATTGGATGTCTTCTTCATTCTGTGTCTAGAAGTGAAGCACCATCACACATGTCTATCAGCACATATCATTTTCTTTTTATTTATTTTTAAAAAGATTTTATTTATTCATGAGAGACACAGAGAGAGGCAGAGACACAGGCAGAGGGAGAAGCAGGCTCCATGCAGGGAGCCCAGCATGGGACTCCATCTCAGGTCTCCAGGATCACGCCCTGGGCTGAAGGTGGTGCTAAACCACTGAGACACCCAGTCTGCCTTATTTCTTTATTTTTAAACAAATTATTTGTTTTAAGTACAAACCTCTGAGAAAACTGGACAACCACATATAAAGGAATGAGACTGGACCACTTTCTCACACCAAACACACACATAAACTCACAATGGATTAAAGACCAACGTGAAGGGACACCTGGGTGGCACACCCTTTGGCTCAGGGTGTGATCCAAGCGTCTTGGGATCAAGTCCTGCATCAGGCTCCCTGCCTGGAGCCTGCTTCTCCCTCTGCCTATGTCTCTGCCTCTCTCTCTCTCTCTCTCTCTCTTTCTCTGTGTGTGTGTGTGTGTGTCTCCTATGAATAAATAAATAAAATCTTTAAAAATATAAAATAAAGACCTAAATGTGAGACCTGAAACCATAAAACTCCTAGAAGAAAATACAGGCAAGAATCTCTGTGACCTCAGCCATAACATTTTTCTAGATCTGCCTCCTCAGGTGACAGAAACAAAAGCAAAATGAAACTATTGGGACGACATCAAAATAAAAAGCTTTTGCTCAGTGAAGGTAATGATCAATGAAACCACAAGACAACCTACTGGATGGGAGAAAGATATTTGCAGATATATCCGATAAGGGGTTAATAACCAAAATATATGAAGAACTTATACAACTCAATACCAAAAAAAAAAAAAATCATCTGATTAAAATGGGCAGAAGATATGAACAGACATTTTCCAAGGAAGACATACATACAAATTGCCAACAGACACATGAAAAGATGCTCAACATCACCAATTATCAGTGAAATGCAAATCAAAACCACAGTAAAACATCTCTTTACACCTGTTAGAACAGCTAGAATCAGAAAGACAAGAAACAACAGGTGTTGGCAAGAATGTGGAGAAAAAGGAACCCTCGCACACTGTTGGTAGGAATGCAAATTGGTACAGACACTTTGGAAAACAGTCGGGAGGTTCTTCAAAAAATTAAAAATAGAACTACCACATGATCCAGTAATTCCACTACTGGTATCTACCGAAAGAAAGCAAAAACTCTAATTTAAAAAGACATGTGCAGGGATCCCTGGGTGGCGCAGCGGTTTGGCGCCAGCCTTTGGCCCAGGGCGCGATCCTGAAGACTCAGGATCGAATCCCACGTCGGGCTCCCGGTGCATGGAGCCTGCTTCTCCCTCTGCCTATGTCTCTGCCTCTCTCTCTCTCTCTCTCTCTCTCTCTCTGTGACTATGATAAACAAATAAAAAAAATAAAATAAAATAAAATAAAAATAAAAAGACATGTGCAGGCAGCCCGGGTAGCTCAGCGGTTTAGCGCCTGCCTTTGGCCCACGGCACGATCCTGGAGTACCGGATCGAGTCCCATGCCGGGCTCCCTGCATGGAGCCTGCTTCTCCCTCTGCCTGTGTCTCTGCCTCTCTCTCTCTCTCTCTCTCTCTCTCTCTCGATCATAAATAAATAAATAAATAAATAAATAAATAAATAAATAAATATTTTTAAAAAAAAGGGGGGGGAATCCCTGGGTGGCTCAGCGGTTTAGTGCCTGCCTTTGGCCCAGGGCGCGATCCTGGGGTCCCGGGATCGAGTCCCACGCCGGGCTCCTGGCATGGAGCCTGCTTCTCCCTCCTCCTGTGTCTCTATGTCTCTCTCTCTCTCTCTGTGTCTATCATGAGTAAATAAATAAATCTTTTAAAATAAATAAATAAATAAATAAATAAATAAAAATAAAAAGACACATATATTCCTATGTTTACTGCAGCATTATTTACAATAGCTAAGATATAGGAGTAACCCAAGTATCCATTGATAAAGATGACAAAGAAGGATATAGAAGACACAGGTCCTGTGTTGGGCTCCTTGCTCAGCAGGGCATCTGCTTCTCCCTCTGCCTCTCTCCCTGCTTTTATGCTCCTGTTCTCTGTCAAATAAAATCTTTTAAAAAAAGAAGGATAGGGGATCCCTGGGTGGCTCAGTGGTTTAGCGCCGCCTTCAGCCCAGGGTGTGATCCTGGAGTCCCAGCATCGAGTCCCACGTCGGGCTCCCTGCATGGAGCCTGCTTCTCCCTCTGCCTATGTTTCTACCTCCCTTGCTCTATGTCTCTCATGAATAAATAATTTTTAAAAAAACAAAAAAATAAATAAAAAGACGGATAAAGAAGTTGCGATATATATATATATATACACACACCATATATAAACAGAATATTACTCAGCCATTAAAAAGAATGAGATCTTGCCATTTGTAACAACATGGATGGACCTAAAGGTATAATGCTAAGTGCAAAAGCAGTCATTCAGAAAGACAAATCCTGTATGATTTCATTCATATGTGGAATCTAAGAAACAAAACAAATGAATAAACAAAGAAAAAAGAGACAAAAAAAACCAGACTCTTAAATACAGAGAACAAACTGGTGGTTGTCAGAGAGGAGGTGGGTGAGACATGGGTGAAATAGATTAAGGGGCTTAAGACACTTATCATGATGAGCACTGATGGTTGTATAGAATTGTTGAATCAGTGTACTGTGCACCTGAAACTAATATAATACTGTATGTCAATTATACTTCAATTTTTTAAATGGTCAAGGAAAGGGAGAAAGTGTAAAACTCTGCCTCCAATCAGGATAGTAAATCAAAACAGTCTAGATCCCCAAAGTGGGAAAATGTATGATACACTTAAAAGACAAAAAAATAAAATAAATAAAATAAAATAAAATAAAGTAAAATAAAATAAAATACCTGGAGGATGCAACCTAGCTTAAGTTACCTCTATGCCCAATGTGGGGCTCAAATTCACAACCCCAAGATCAAGTCACATGCTCTACTGACTGGGCTAACTAGGTGCCCTATTTATTATAGCTTAATTTAATTGATCAGTCTACTTCCTATGAAAACCAGATGGATCCTCCAGAACAACCTATTGCAAACTCAATCAAGTAGTAAGTAGCCCCAGTTGCAGATATGGTCTCTTTTCATTTTCCCTCTTCCTCTCCCCCTCCCCCTCCTCCTTCTTTTGGTGGTAAAATACATATAATATTTACCATCTTAACCATTTGTAAATAAGTACATTCAGTAAGTACATTCACACTGTTACCCAACCACCACCACCATCCATCCCCAGGACACTTTATCTTGCAAAAGTGGAACTCTGTCTCCACTAAACACTAACTCCCTCTGCCCTACTCCCAGCCCTTGGCTCCCACCAACTTCAGAGGTGGTGTCTTTGCTAGAGCAGACTAACCTGGCCTCAGGTGTATGGCATGAGGTTATTGACTTAGACACAAGGAATCAGAATCCCTAGAGGTGGGATCTGGAAATCTACTTTTCACAAGCTTCCCAGAAAGAGGTAAAGGAAAAAAGTGTGGGCAGCCTGGTGGCTCAGCGGTTTAGCGCCACCTTTAGTCCAGAGCCTGATCCTGGAGTCCCTGGATGAGTCCCACGTCGTTGTTGGGCTCCCTGCGTGGAGCCTGCTTCTCCCTCTGCCTATGTTTCTGCCTCTCTCTCTGTGTGTGTGTGTGTGTGTGTGTGTGTGTGTCTTTCATGATTGAATAAATAAAATCTTTAAAAAAAAAGGAAAAAAGTGTCACGAATGCAGTAAATATTTGTGTAAATACATACCTTGTAATATAAAAGCCTGTAATGAATGGGTGTGGCAAATGGAAAGTGTTTACCTTGTTACTGTCATTTGAGCATTCTGGACTCTTAAATTTGAGCATTGAGAGTCCAATTTGGATTTACCAGGAGGCTGATGAAGCTTAAGCTTAGATCTGCTTCCTAGCAGGGGCATAACATGGTAGAATGTTCTGGAACAGAGGAAAGGCCAGGGTTGTCACCAAGACGTGTGTCCGATTAATTGCTTAAAGAAAAACCAAAAGCATGGTCATCAATCTGCAAGCACAGCTAGTTTGATGTGACTTAATTGTCTCACTCTGAATATTTATTTTCGTTCTTTTTAAAGAGTTATTTATTCATGAGACACATACAGAGAGAGAGAGAGAGAGAGAGAGAGAGAGAGAGAAGACATAGGCAGAGGGAGAAGCAGGCTCTTTGCAGGAGCCCAAATCAGGTCTCGATCCCAGATCCCGTGATCATGCCCTGGGCCGAAGGAACTGCCCAACCACCCAGGTGTCCCTGAATATTTATTTTCATAAATAGTTTGTATTCATAATTTTATATTGAAATGTAGCCTTACAAAACGTGGATCTGCCCCTGATTTCTGAGGTCTAGAATGGTTCTTTGTTCTTTTAGAACTTGGCCCCAGGTGCACCTGGGTAGCTCAGTTTCTTGAGCATCTGACTCTTGATTTCAGCTAAGGTCATGATCTCAGGGTCCTGAGATAGAGCCCCGTATCAGTTTCCTTGCTCAGCGCAGAGTCTGTTTGTCCCTCTTCCGCCCCCCTTGGTCTCTCTCTCTCTCACTCACTCTCTCTCTCTCAAATAAATAAATAAATAAGATCTTAAAAAAAAGAACTTGGTCCCATTCCCCCTCAGGTTTGTAATGTCCCAAGCACTATGGCAGGTGGCTCTGGACCCCACCTCCGCAATAGAACTGGCAGTGGCACATATTCAGCTTGGAAACTCTTTCCTTTACCGGCCAGCCAGGGATCCTTGCCTCACAAAGTAGACTCCTGTGGCCAGCCACCCAGACCCTGCTCCCTGCTGCTCAGCAATGGACCTCAGATGACAAGACACCACGTGTACACTTGGGTGTACCCACTATTGCCTTTCTCACGCTCCTGAAACCATTCAAAGTTTCATTATACCTGCTTGAAGTGCCTGGGGCTTTGCTAGGGCCTCTCAAAACCCAGAGTGAAACTAGTTGCTCATTGGGAACCCTCAGTGGGTGGTAGCTTCTCTTCCACATCACATGCCCAGGCAGCTCCCTGCAGGGCGGTCACTGGCTGTGGCAGGGACACACATGCGCGTGCTCACACATGCAGGTACTCAGTGCCCCAGAGACACAGCCACGCTGGTAAGTGGCCAGGCGATAAGTAAAACCAAGGGGAAAAACACCATTGGCTGGGTCGGTTCTTTTCTGAGACATCTATTGCAACTTGGTATGTTTTTTAAAAGTAAATACAGGGGATCCCTGGGTGGCTCAGCGGTTTGGCGCCTGCCTTTGGCCAGGAGCGCGATCCTGGAGTCCCGGGATCCAGTCCCGCGTCCCGCGTCGGGCTCCCGGCATGGAGCCTGCTTCTCCCTCTGCCTCTCTCTCTCTCTCTATGTCTATCATGAATAAATAAGTAAAATCTTTAAAAAAATAAAAAAATAGGGGATCCCTGGGTGGCGCAGCGGTTTGGCACCTGCCTTTGGCCCAGGGCGCGATCCTGGAGACCCGGGATCGAATCCCACATCGGGCTCCCGGTGCATGGAGCCTGCTTCTCCCTCTGCCTGTGTCTCTGCCTCTCTCTCTCACTGTGTGCCTATCATAAATAAATAAAAATTAAAAAAAATATATCTAATACTTAAAAAAAATAAAAATAAAAAAATAAAAAAATAAAAGTAAACACAACCGCATGTTTATGTTTCAGGTAGCAGATAGCTGCACATGTTGGGGAAGCCCCCCTCTGTCCCACCACTGTCTCCAGAATAGTCATCCCAAGGCATGATGGGGAGGGTTCTGCAGAGCTGCAGATTTTTCCAGACATTCCCCACAGGCTATGTTCCTTCCCATCCTATTACGGAGAAACCAGGGAGAGACTCGTTGGCAGAGTGTGGGCTTCAGAGGCAGAGCATAGCAATTTGTAAATGTTTATTAAAGGAGTCGTCCTTGGCAACCAGCTCTTTATCCTCACTCATGGAAAGGAGATTTGACCTCTCTAAACAAACTGACGCCAGGGGTGGGGAGGCCATGTAGAGTTTCCCAGACAGCTCAGTGCTCTGGTCATTGGATCATTTCACCCATTGGTTTATGAGAGACACAGGAGCCTTTTCTCCAACCAAGCATGATAACCATAGTTAGATTCAAGCATGGGATCATAGCAGAGAGGGCATCATAAAAGCTGGCCAGCAGGCACGATGTGGGCCAAGTTGAAGATCACAAAATGCCCCTGAGTAAAGCAGCCTCCCTCCCCCATAGAAAAAGCCCACACTGCCCTGCACTCCCTTCAGGAACACCTGAGGAGGTGCCTGCAGGTGTTCCGTAGAGGAGGCCCAGCTCAGACTTTCTGGGCAGCTCTTGCCCATCCCTGCTGGGAAACCAGCCTCTCACCACGGGCCTGGAACCTCACCCAGCTGGGCATGCCTCAGCTCTCTGTCAGGGCTCCAGGCGAGGGGAGGCACCTGGTTCATGTTCCCTGGAATGCCTGATCCTGTGAGTCACTGGCCTAAGCTCTGATCCTCCCTGACCACTTGTATTATAGCTTGGAGTCAAGTCATTGAGAGTCACAGGGTTGAGGACCCAGATGGCACTCAGAAGCAAGAAGTGGCAAAAATGACCCAAAGGAGGAAAGAGGCCTCAGGTTGATCAGTTCTTATAGAGGTCAAATCTGTATGGAAAGCTCTTATTTATCAGGGAAAAGAAGCCTGCTCAGTGGGTGCCCAACGCAGAGTCCTTGACCCAACGAGGGAACTTGACATTATGTGGTGGGTGTGAGCTTGGGTTGGGTTACCTGCCCCTGCTCCACATGCTCCTGGCAGATCAGGAGAGTAGGCTTCCATTCTCAGGATCAGGGAAAGCAAGCAAGCATGCTCTCTCTGCTCTCCACACTCTCCCCCACATTTGTCCTCGGGGTACACAGGCTTTGGTAGAGCAGATATTCTAAGTGACATTAGGGATTAGGGGTAGGAGTTGAGGCCAAGGGATTCTGTACAGCTGTGATCCAGTCACATCACCTGTTCATTAGCTCATGATATTTATTGAGCAGCCACCACATGCTGAGTTCCCTGGGGATACAGAGGTACACTCAGCCCTAACCCTGCCCTCCAGGACCTTCCAATCCAACCAGCTGGGCCCAAGAGAGCACTGGGAGGCTCACCTCCTGTCTTAAATTGATTCCTTTGACAGTGCCCACAGCTGCCCACATCTCACCATCCACATCAATGCCGAGGACACCATGGGTTTTTGTGACATAGTTGTACCCTAGTGAACACCCCCATCCTGTCAGCTCCGCTGTCCCTTGCTCCTGGTTCCTTGCTCAGGATGTTGGACTGGGGATGGTTGGGAGTCCCAACCTCCCTCGAATGCTCAGTGAATCCCTGTGAAACAGAAACATGACCAGCAGGCCTCAGGTGCTCCTGCCTTCTCCTGGGCACCTATGACTGGGGTCCACAGGCCCCTCCCTGAGTATCTTCAGACTCCCCTTGCTTCTAGGCACAGGGAAAAGCAGTCTGAAGAACAAGTGGCTTCCAGGAATCTGTCCTGACAAGGAGCAGGGAGCAGTCTGCAAGAGAAAATAAGGAAAGGTGTTTCCTATTCCTGTACTTGCTGTTATCTGCAAGCAAATTGAATTTCTGCTGCTCCGGGACATAGGCCCTGCTCACATCACATTGGCACTGAGTCTGTTGGGTGCAACCCCTCCAAAGCATCAAGATTTCTTGAGGCCACAGGGCACCCTCCTTCTGATCCCACCCCTTCATCACCCCCAAGCCCCCCTAGACTGGTGTGTGGTACACAGGTGGTCACTTAATGCTCGGGGAAATAAAGTCCTCCCAGAGGCGATCTCACAATGCCTCCATCCCCAGCAACAGAGAGCCCTGGCTGCACCCTGTCCCTATAAATGAAAGCACTGGATAGGAGAGCCCAGGAGTGGAGGTGATGGCTGCCCAGCCCGCAGAGCCCCTCGGGTCATTGCTGTTGTCGGTCCAGAGGTTCCCAAGCTGAACCAGTAAGGGGGCAGGCACTAGAAGGCCTGGGAAGCAGTGACCAGTCAGCACAGATGGCTGCACCTGGCTCAGGTGAGCTCCTGGGCCAGCCTTTGGGTTGGTGCCGGTGCTGGGGCAGGTGTGCCGGCTGCCCAAACACAGCTGGCCCAGCTCTAGAGCCACTTCCAGCAGCTGAGGAGGGGAGCTTCTTCCTCCCCTTGCAGCCACCTGCCCCCTTCTCCATCCCAGACACACCCACATTGAGGTGAGGCTGGGCCACTCTCATTCCCTGGAGCTGAGCCCGCGTAGCCTTCAGCCTGCCACACAGATCACAAACATCCAGGTTCCAGCCTGGTTGTGGGTGCTGAGCTGGTCCCTCGGGGTGGAAACAGCAGCTGACACCACGAGTTTCCTTGGTCCGCCCAGCGCTCCCAGCGCTCCGGGTGTCTTGCAGTCAGCGGGTCGGGGGACCGGCTGGGGGCTACCAGGGCCTCCAGAAGCCGGAGCCGCGGGGAGGCGCCGGCGGCGCGGGGGCAGGTGGGGGCGGCGGGGAGGGCATGGGCCGGCCGCAGGGGTCCCCAGCGCGCCCAGCGTCTGGGGCGGGGCCGCTCGCCCTCCCTCGCAGGTGCTCCAGCAGGCGAGCGCTCACCTCGGGCTCCAGGACGCGGCAGGCGGGCAGCACGCGGGCCAGGCGTGCCAGGCAGGCGCGGTAGCCCTCTCCGTAGCCGTCCGAGGGCGCTGCGGACCGACAGAGGGGTGAGTGCAGGGCGGCGCGAGGCGTCGGGCGGGGTGGGGGACGGGGCGGGGCACTCACCCTGCGTGCGGGCCGCGCGGTAGGACGCAGGCAGCTCCCGCAGGAAGCGCACGGTCATTTCCAGGATGTCCGCCTTCTCCAGCTTCGAGTAATGGGAGCTCTGCGCCCGGCCACGAGGGAGACGGGCAGAGACGGGGACAAACGAGACAGATCTCCAGCCGACTGCCGTGAGCACCGCTCTCCTGCCTGGGTGTCGGGCTCCGGTGGCCGGGGTGGAGCGGCTCCTCGCGCCAGCCCCACGCGGCCTCGGCCTCGGGCGCCGCGCACAGCCCCCTCGCCGGCTCCTTGCGCAAGGGCCCCTCAGCCCACCCGGCTTGCTCGATCTGCGCCCCGGAGGTCCCACCCAGGCCCCCGAGCGCCCCGGCACCCACCTCCCTGCCCAGCAGCGGCAGGATGAGCCCCTTGAGCTGCCTCAGGCTCGCGTTGATGCGCGCGCGCCGGCGCTTCTCCAGCAGTGGCTTCAGGCTCTGCGGACAGGCGCGGAGGCCGAGGTTACGCGGGTCACAGTCCGGTCCCGCCCCGGCCGCTCAGCCCTCTGTCCCCAGCTCCTACCTTGCGCAGCTCCGCCGGGTCCCCCGCTCTCCGAGGCACCCCCATGCTCGGCGGGGAAGCGGCACCGCTGCGGGCCCTGCTCTGGAGAGACCTGTGCCCTCGCGGACGCGAAGCGCAACCCCCCGCCCGAGGGGATGGCCGGCGCGCTCTGGGAGCCAGCGCCCGAGGGGTGCGCACCACGCCAGCGGCCTGGCTTTAAGGAGGCGGTGTCGCCCTGCCGGCCCCGCCCCGTCCCTCCCCACGGAGTCTGGCCGCCTGCGGGTCCCACCTCCAGCCTTTGTTCCTTCGCTGGGTAGGGGCGGGAGGGGGACGGCCGGGCCCCCGGGGTGCTGCTCTTGGCCTTCGCATCCCATCTGCGGCGGGATCGCGGGCCGAGGGCGCACCCCAGCACCTGCAGGGGTGTGTGTGGGCGCCATCGAAGCCTTGGCTGCGGTGAGCTCAGTCTGCAGTTCCTCCTCGACCAGCGCCGCCCTTCGAGCTCAGCGCCTCCCCTGAGCCCCGCCATAGGCCGGGGAAGCCCCCGAGCCTCAGGGAGCCCCCACGTAGGTTTCTAACCACGGGGAAGGACTGCCTCCACGAGTTGCTCCGCGACTGAAAGGCTGAGCTGGGAGAGGACGCCGAGGCCCGAGTAAAGTGTCCCCTAGCCGCTGGGAACTGGCTGGTCGCCGAACTGCCTATCCTGGTTCTAGTAACTCCATAGAACCATATATATTCTTCTATATATATATGTATATATATTAAGATTTTATTTACCCACAAGAGGCAGAGAGAGAGACAGAGACAGAGACACAGGCAGAGGGAGAGGGAGAAGCAGGCTCCATGCAGGGAGCCCGACGTGGGACTCGATCCCAGGTCTCCAGGATCACGCCCTGGCCTGAAGGCGGCGCTAAACCGCTGAGCCACCAGGGCCCTCCATAGAACCTTCTAGCGGCTCACCAAGTTAGGAATTATCGGGTTCTCCCGTGCTCGGTTTTAATTCTTTTTTTTTTTTTTTTTTTTTTTTATGATAGTCATACAGAGAGAGAGAGAGAGGCAGAGACATAGACAGAAGAGGGAGAAGCAGGCTCCATGCACTGGGACCCCGACGTGGGACTCGACCCCGGGTTTCCAGGATCGCGCCCTGGGCCAAAGGCAGGCGCCAAACCGCTGCACCACCCAGGGATCCCCCGTGCTCGGTTTTAGATGGGTAAACTGAGACCCAGGGAAGATGAGGCAGTCCTGGAGCCCTGGGCTCGTTTTCATTTCAACTGGATCCAGCTGTGGACAGTTGGAGTTCACGTGACGAGCGGGGCTGGGCGGTCCTGGGTGCCGGCTCCCCGCTGCCAGCCTCGGCCCCAGCGGTGCGCGGGGCCCGCCTCCGCGCCGCGTGGCCGTTGCTGTACCAAACTGGCTGGGCGTCCCCCGCCCATCTGCTCCGGGGGCCCTCCCCCAACCGGCTGGCAGGGCAACGGATTGCCGGGCGTCGGCGCTGCTGACTGCAGGCCCAGCAGTGGGCGGGCGGTGGGCGGGGCCTCACCGCAGGCGCTGTCCAGGGTGCTGGGTGGGTCCCCCGACTCACTCGTACTCCGAGCCACACCCCGCCGCTCGCTCCAAGTCCCCTTACCCCATGCCCCGCAGCAGGGCCTCATAAAACCAGTATGGCCATCAGGAAGGGGCCCGGAGCAGTCGGGGTGACGGGAGCTCAGGCCACCCATCCCCGTCTGTGTCACTCAAAGGACCAACTGGCCACCATTTATGGAGCACATACTGTATGCCAAGCACCTGTTACCCTCACCTCCATTAACTCCCATAACAGTCTTAATTATGAGAACAAAACATTCAACACATTTGACCCAGTAAGGCCTGGGAATGCCTGAGCCCCTGTCCCCCCTGGCATCATTGAGCCCAGAGTACCTATGGGCCAGCCTCCCCCAAGGTCATGAATTGTTCTTTAAAGGCTCAGAAAAGGACTTTACAGGGCACCTGGGTGACTCAGTGGTTGAGCATCTGCCCTCAGCTCAGATCATGATCCCTGGATCCTGGGATTGAGCCCTGCATTGGGCTCCCCTCAGGGAGCCTGCTTCTCCCTCTGCCTATGTCTCTGTGTTTCTCTGTGTGTCTTTCATAAATAAATAAATAAAATGTTTTTTAAAAGAACAAAAAGGACTTTACAGATTCCTTGGTGGATCACTGATGCCTCACATGTCCCCCCTCACCACACACACTAGTTGACTCAGCTCTGTGCCCACAAGACCACCCTATACCAACGTCTGCATCTTTGCTGAGAAGCCCTCATGCTAGCTCCTGGGGGAATGATCTGGGGACAAAGATTCCTCCTAGAACATCCCTCTCCATGCCTGTGGACCACTGTTGACTCCAAATTTTAAATTTCTTCTCCATTTTTCCCATTGTGTGAAGGACTTTGACCAGGTGGCTCCACCTTTCCCTTCAATCAAAGGATTCTGTAGGGTTTGTTTGGGTTTTTTTTTTTTTTTAATTTATTTATGATAGTCACAGAGAGAGAGAGAGAGAGAGGCAGAGACACAGGCAGAGGGAGAAGCAGGCTCCATGCACCGGGAGCCTGATGTGGGATTCGATCCTGGGTCTCCAGGATCGTGCCCTGGGCCAAAGGCAGGCGCCAAACCGCTGCGCCACCCAGGGATCCCATTGTTTGGGTTTTTTAAAGATTTTATTTAGGAACGCCTGGGTGGCTCAGCGGTTGAGCATCTGCCTTTGGCTCAGGGCTTGAATCCAGGATCTGGGATGGAGTCCCATATCGGACTCTCTGCGGGGAGCCTGCTTCTCCTTTTATCTATGTCTCTGCCTCTCTCTGTGTGTCTCTCATGAATAAATAAATAAATTTCTAAAAAAATAAAGATTTTATTTATTCATGAGAGACACAGAGAGAGAGACAGAGACACAGGCAGAGGGAGAAGCAGGCTCCTTTTGGGGAGCCCGATGCTGGACTTGATCCCAGGACCCCGCGATCACGACCTGAGCCATCCAGGTGCCCCAGATTCTGTAGGTTTTGTTGGTTACCTAGAGGAAGCAGTTTGTTTATAACCAGGGAAACAGGTAAGACCACCAAGTGAGCAGAGCATGGGGGTGCAGGCTTTAGGGAAGGGTACAGTGGGGACACACTCCACCCTGGTCCCTGCCCTTGGGTGGGAGAGATCTGAATGGGGCAGGTGAATGGCCTGAGCCCAGCAGGGGGATGAGAGAAGGAGGCCTCCTGGTGAGGAGGAAATTGACATCTGGAGGAGACAGTGGAGGTGCTTTAAGCATTTGTGTCACCTTAGGCAAGATACATTAAAAATAGAAACAGGGATGCCTTGGTGGCTCAGTAGTTGAGCATCTGCCTTTGGCTCAGGTCATGATCTTAGGGTCCTGGGATCAAATCCCACATCAGACACCCAATGGGGAGCCTGCTTCTCCCTCTGCCTATGTCTCTGCCTCTCTGTGTCTCTCATGAATAAATAAAATATTTTTTTTTAAAAGAAAGAAACAAATCTCCTGGTGCTTTAGTTTCCCCAGCTGCAAAATGGGGATAGTGATTGTACCTCTCTCATAGTGTCCCTGTGGAGATTAAATATGCAAGTGAAGGTGAAATTATTGTCTTTCCCTGTGGCCATTTGTATTCTGTGCTAAACAAAGTATGGACCACAGAAACTGAGGAGCAGACAGGGTGGACACGCTACAAATGCAATTCAAGTAATGAAGTAGGGAAATTTTAAAAAATATTTTATTTATTTATTTATGAGAGACACATAGAGGCAGAGACACAGGCAGAGGAAGAAGCAGGCTCCCTGTGGGAATCCGATGTAGGACTCGATTCCAGGACCCCAAGTTCATGACCTGAGCCAAAGGCAGACACTCAACCACTGAGCCACTCAGGTGTCCCTGAAGTAAGGAAATTAAGTGAAGACTCATCTGAAATTAAGGAGGAATGGACAGCTTCATCACAGGTAAATATACCTCCATCTTGTCATCTACCCAAAGCAGATCCTGCTGTTAAGAAGGCAGCTTCCGAACCCATCCTGGACCCACAGCAAATCCAAGCATTTGATCAGCTTCATCGTCTCCACCAAGGAAGTTCTGGGCTGGTTTTCCTCACAAACTCCCCTAGAATCACAGCAGTGAGAACTGCAAGTCATGTCGGTGGCTCCCAGGGTGGCCCTGCTTTTAACAGCATCTTCTGGGATGAGAACTTCCAGCTGTAGTTCATTGCCTCACCTGTGACCAAGCACTGAGGCCTCTCTGGGGCCTGGTGCTGGAGACCAGAGACAATCCTAAGGCACCCAGGGAGGGACCCTCCTATGACTGGCTTGGCCCTCTCTGCCTCCCAGCTTCTGAGCAGAGGTTCTGACGTGGTGGACTTTCTCCATGCTGCTCACAGGTGACCTCTATGGAGATGTCTGTATCCACAGTGGGATAGGCTTGGGCATCTCCTCTGCCTTGCAGCCATAGCAGCAGCTCATCACCCCATCTGGCCCTCATTTGATACATGAGGGTGTCCAGAACCAGGGGAGCCATGTTGGGAATAAAGACCATGAATTGCAAGAATTTTTAGTCACGGAGGAGGCACAGCTGAAGGGCACCAACGACAAGCGGTTTTAGCTCTTTCTCACAGCACCCCTACCACTTACAGGCCCTACAGTGTACCTGTCACTGGGTGTGCTAGAAGGACAGCTTTAGTGGGCATCAAGAGCCAGCTGAAGCATGGAGGCTGCAGGGATAAGATTCCTCCCTACCCCTGTCCACAAATCACTGGGTAGGGGTCCCTAGGCCCAGTCGTCCTAAGTCCCATGGAGGGAGCAAGGCGGTTCTGGCCCTTTGGAAGTGGGCAGAAACCCACCAGTCCATGCAGGCACAGCAGCTCCGTTTAGTGTATTCGTTTAGTCGGACACCTTGCAGCCTTGGAGGTAATTGTGCACAGCGCCACCAAGTGGCGGCCCCCGAGGCCCGCACTAAGACTCCCAGGGTCCCTGGAAACGGGTTCATACTCTAGCATTTCTACAGCTTAGGGCCTTCCTGAGCTGGGCCTAGCTTGGTGCTGGGTGAAACAGCCCAGGGCCAACACCTCACAGGGCTCCCCTGGGGAGGTGGGGGAGGGGAAGAGATAGGAAAGGAAGGACAGACCGTTTCAACTTCACCAGTGGTACTGAATGTGCTCTCACAGCTTCGCTGCCCCTGCCTTCTGGCAGTTGGTCCTTCTGTCCAGCGGCCACGCCTCCCTCCAGCTCCCACGAATGGCTTCCGGCTCTGAAGGTAGGCTGTTTTGGCGCCCGTGGATCCTCCTGGCCTGCTGCCATCCTGGAACCTTTGTGAGCCCTCAGGGAAGGATCCTGGCCCTGCTCTCCCAGTGACTGCTCTGGTGTATGGTGCATCTCCTCACTGCCCCCCACCCCCTTTGCATTCCTGCTTTCCCTTCTATCTGTCAGCCCCGAAGCTCCGCGTTGATTCCACCCACCCTAGACAGAGGCACTGGGAATCTCTGAGCCCCCTGGCCTCTGGACCCAGAAACCTGAGTGGCCCAGGCATTCCTGCCTTTCCTCCTCTTTCTCGGAGGACAGTTCTTGGGGCCTGGAGGAGCCCCAGAAGGCTGAGGGCCCAGCTCCTGTTGCGCCCACTTTGGCACAGACCCAGAACCCCTCAGGGACTTGTTTGGCCTGTTCCTGCCCCAGGGTCTTTGCCCTTGCAGCCTGGCCCGCTTACCACCCACAGCCCAGCCTACAACACCTCCTCAGAGGACCTTTCCCTGACCACCCCGCCCACCCCCCGTGGCCCCTACGACTCCCTTCCTAACCCCGTATTCCAGCTCTGGTGACACTGGTCACTCTCCGGAAGGGCGATAATTGTCTGCTGGCTTGTGTCCCCTGCGCCTGGAACAGCATGGAGTGGACACTGAGTCGATGAATTAATTCGAGGGCTCCGCTCGCCAGTGCCTGGAAGGCTCTCAGATTCGAACCGTTTGGCCTCCCTCCGGGGTCTCTATATGAGCTCAATCAGGAGCCGAGTCCCTGGGCGCACCTCCCGCTGTGTAGCCGGAGCTGCCCGCGGCCACCGAGGCCGCGGGGCGGCGGGGGCGGGGGCGGGGCCGGGGCGGGGCGGGGGGCGGGGCGGGGGGCGGGCCCCAGGCTTAAGCCGGGCTTGCGCCAGGGTGCCCCCCCAGCCCCAGAGCGCGGCGGAGGCGGAGGCGGAGCGGAGCGGGCGAGGCGGCGCGGGGCAGGGACCGGGCAGGCAGCCGCTCCGCCTCCCGGAGCGCAGGGCCCCGACGGCCGCGCCGCGGGCTCTCCCGCCGCCCGAGGACAGGTGCATGGCGCCTGGGGGAACGCGCTGAGCGGGCGGCGGCGCCGCGGGCGGCACCATGGCCCTGGAGCGGGCGCTGCAGGCGGCGCGGCAGGGTGAGCTGGACGTGCTGAAGTCCCTGCACGCCGCCGGCCTGCTAAAGCCCTCGCTGCGCGACCCGCTGGACGCGCTGCCGGTGCACCACGCTGCCCGCGCCGGCAAGCTGCACTGCCTGCGCTTCCTGGTGGAGGAGGCCGCCCTGCCCGCTGCGGCCCGCGCGCGCAACGGCGCCACGCCGGCCCACGACGCCGCCGCCACCGGCCACCTCGCCTGCCTGCAGTGGTTGCTCTTGCAGGGCGGCTGCGGAGTGCAGGTGGGTCTGCGCCGCTCACGGGGCGCCCTGCGGCTTCCTCCCCGGGGGGTGGGGGTAGCTCTGGCCCAGAGCCCCCGTGACTCAAAGGGGTGGGCAGTGAGATGGGGCACCTCCCGACTGAGCTGGATTTTGAGCTCCTAACAGCGGGTTGGGGGGGGTTGGGCTCCCCAAGTCTAATGCACCCAGGGAAGACGCCCTGGCAAGCCAGGACCACTGCCTAGAAGAGCACCGGGTAATGGGGAGCCAGAGGGAGTTGGGTTTACCTGGGCTGGTATTTAAGCAGGGACTGGAGTGGAGAGTGTGTGTGGCGGGGGTGGGGACAGGACGGAACACTGATCCAGGGAAGTCCTGGAGAATGGGCAGCCACAGAATCAGAAGCCCAGGTCTTCTGGGATCAGGTCTGCAAGAGGGGTGGACAAAGCCCTACAGTCTACCCCAGGCGCAGATGCAGGTGTCCCCAAGGCCAGGACATGGGGCAGGAGTGATGGGCATAGTAAGTGGGGCCTCCCCGGGACCTTAGCTGACCTTGAGACACCTGCCTGCCAGTTGCAAGTTGCTTCTTCAGCACAGCCTGAGTCTTCCTGCCCTGAGACCCCACCTGGTCTTGTTCAATGGCCCCCAGGCTGACATAAACCTGATCCCTCCTGAGCTGGAGGTGGGAGCAGCTCAGGCCCTGATGTGTAGCTCTCCTGCTCACTCCTGCTGGCAATAGAGCGTCCAGTAGGAGTACTAAGCCTAGGGATTCATTCAGGTGCTTCTGACCTCCTGTAGCTGCCAGTCCGTGGGGGCAATGGACAGCAAACCCGGGGAACCATCAGGTCTTGCTGGGCCATGTGGGGGTGTCAGGGAGCTAGTTGCCTGCATGGAGCCTGCTTCTCCCTCTGCCTGTGTCTCTGCCTCTCTCTCTCTCTTTGTGTCTCTCATGAATAAATAAATAAAATTTTTAAAAAACAATAACAAAAAACCCCCCACCCAATGTATTTTTCATTTCAATTATTATACTTTGCAGTCCTAGAATTTCCTTTTGATTTTCTGTAATTTTCATTTCTGTGCTGAGACTCTGTTTACTCATTTAAAACATTTTCATTTGATCTTTAAATAAACTTTTAATATCTGCATTAACAAACAACTAATAGGGCAGCCCGGGTGGCTTAGCAGTTTAGTTGGGTGAGGTGGCTAGGAGTGAGTGACCTCTGTGGGGAGTCCTGGATGATGAGAAGGAGGTGGCCAGGTGCTGATCAGAGAGTTCTAAGCAGAAGGAACGAGACGTGCAAAGCCCTGAGGCATACACATTCTTGTTCTGTTGCAGGATCAGCAAGGAAGAAAGCATGTGTGGAGTGGGGGGAGGGTGGGAGAAGCCACCAGAATCTGGGGTTAGGAATTTGGATGATATCCTAGTTGTGAGGAAAAGCCATTGGAGGAAGGAACCAGAACTGATTTTCCATTTAGCAAGACCACTGTGCTAACTGAAGAGGAGACAGGGGTGACTCTGTGCTGGTTGGTCGTGCCCTAAAGATGACCAGATCCTATCCCCCCACTTCACCCTCAGGATGGCAAGGTCCATCTTTCCTACCCTTCCTGGGAGATGGCTGGACCCCTTATCTCCTGGCTGGCTCTCTTATCAGGACTTCCTGGCACACGGTCCATGCCCACTCTTGGGAGGTGGATGCCTCCCTGATCCCAATGTCCAGCCTTGGCCAGAAGCCTCCCTGGCCCCTGCAGAGGAGGTGGAGGAACAAGTGGCCTTGTGCCCAGCTTATCAAGTCTCCCTCCCTTGAGCCCCAGCAAGCTTGGGTGCTGGGGGCGGAAGTGTGTGTGTGGGGAGGATGACCTCGATCCCCAGTGCTGCTCAGCCCAGAGAGATAAGCAGCTTTACGGGGCGGGCCACAGCACGTGAGGCTCCTGTGGCCTTCACAGCTGTTGGAGCCTTGGGGACAGGCCAGAGCCTGGGTCCTCTCCTTATTGCCCACCCCCTGAGGTCCAGACTTGGCCGCATAGACTGAACCAGTCTTCAGCTCCTTCCAGGGTGTTCCAGCACACAGAAGAGTCTGTGTTGTGCTCAGCTGTCCGTGTGCTGCTTGCTCTGGCTCACCTTCTCCCTACCTCCTTCCTAGCCCCACAGCCACCCCATAGCCTGACTAATGACTTACTAGTGGCCCCAGGCCTCTGTCCCCTCTTTTCCTCTCACCTGTTTTTCCAGAGCCTCTGATTCACCTTCCTCAAGCTGCCTTGGCCATACCTGTCCCCACTGGGTGTCTTCTGGGCAGAGTGACTTCCCTGATCCTAGTAAAATATGCCTACCTCTCACTGCTGCCCGTCATCTTCCCTGTGTCCCTGCCCACCTTTGCATTATCCCACATGCTTGGCACTGGGAGCTCGTGCTGTTCTCCAGCTGGTGCCCACTCACCCAAACTCACCAGCCTTTGAGTCCAGACTTCTGGGTTCTCTCTGATCCCCTTCCTTCCCCAGGTAACGTAAGCAGCACTTGCCAACCCCGTCCTGCAACAGACCCACACACCTGGATGGTCATGGATGATGTATTTAGTACTTCTGGGCCTAGACCATTGACCTACCCCCTCTGGAGTGTCTGGAAGGGGGTCCTACCCAAGGCCCTCCCAGGGGCGCCTCTAGCCCACACCTCCTACCATTGGCTAACTCTCCGGGCCCTGCCACCAGTACCCAAAACCTTCCTCCTCCACAGAACAAGAACACAGCTTGTTCCCTGGGCCAGGAGCAGGGAGTCTGCTCGTGGGCTGGGGCAGGGGCAGTTCTCTGCACTGATGTTGGGTTTTTGGAGGTACACCAAACTGGAGACCTCTTTTCATGTGACACCAGGGGAGGGATCAAACGTTAGGTGCATGGTTCGTTCCCGGGTTTCGGCACCAAAAAAAAAAAAAAAAGGTTAGATGCAGGGGGTGCCCCACACCATCCTGATGCCAGCCTGGTACAGCCACAACAGCCCACTCTTCCAGCCCCAGCCACCCTTGCTCACTCCTTCAGGAGTTCCCAGAGCATCTGGGTGACAGTTGCTCCCGCAGGGAGGCCAAGAGCACCATGTCCTAAAAGCCTACTATCTGCAAGCAATTCACAGTCATGACCTGCAGGCCTCAAGAAGCCCAGCGTGGATGGCACAGGTGTGCCACTTATGGACCAAGTTCAAAGAGGGCCAATTAGTTGCCCAAGGACAGAACCATCCCTGTGGCTGGTGGGTGCAAGAAGTGCTCTGAGCCAGAGATGTGGGCAGGACAAGGCCTCGGGACTAATGGGCTCTTCTCCCACAGGACAAAGACAATTCTGGTGCCACAGTCCTACATCTGGCTGCCCGCTTTGGCCACCCTGAGGTGGTGGACTGGCTACTGCGTCATGGTGGTGGGGATCCCACCGTGGCCACAGACACAGGCGCCCTGCCTATCCACTATGCCGCCGCCAAAGGAGACTTCCCCTCCCTGAGGCTTCTCATGGGGCACCATCCTGAGTAAGGACACCCTTCTTCACTTGTCTTCTGGGTGGTGGGGGCCAGGGCTCTGGGGAATGCCTGAAATCTGCCCCTCCAGCATTCCATGGGAAATACTGCTTCTAGGCCATCCCAAGGGCCAGAGGCCCAGAGGGCCAGGCCAGAGGCACCTCCTACCCAAGTTGAAATTTTTCCCTTCCTGGAACGCTGCTCACAGCCACTCGCCCCAGAGCTTTGCAAGCAGATGCTCCCACAGCCCACGACTGCACCCAGAAGGCTGGGCATGCAGGCCAAGATCACCTGCTCCCCTCCAGGAGGCCTACCAGTCTGCAGTAAGTGGCTCTCTTGAGCTCTTGCCTGTGCTGGTTTGTAGGACTCTTCTAAATGGGGGATAGGAGTGGAGATACGGGAAAATTTCCTCGACCTCTAGTCAAGAAGGAGGAGGAGCAGTGAAAAGAGAGGACTATCTGCCCAGATCCCCACCGCCCCCTAATGAGGCCATCCAGAGAGCATCTTGTCATTTATTGCTCCTTGTCATTTGTGGCCCCTCAGCCCATTCCCATTAGCAGGGGAAGTGGGCCCCCAAACCTCCCAGGATCCTCAGCCTGAGTGGCAGGTCTGAGAAAGCTGAGCAGTGGGCTGGGAGCTCCCCAGGGTGGGGTGGGAGTTTGGGGAAGATCGGGGCTCAGTGCAGAGCAGGGAAGTCCTGTGGGGGGGATCTGAGGGAGTAGGACAAGAGTGGCCCCGGGGACTGGCAGATGGGGGCTCTGACCAGTGACCTTTGTCATCTAAGTGAGTGCCTGGGACACTAAGTGGTGACAGAGGACCGAGCCTTAGGAGGAGAGCAGCCATGAGGTAGGAGGTCAGTACTCACCATTGGCTCCACACCCGAGGTAGGATCCTGGCTACCAGGAAGCAAGAGGCCAGCCTGACCCCGTGGCCTTGTGGCAGAGTGGGTGCACCCTGCAGGGTGGCTCTCGGGCCCAGGCACACTGGGGTGATGGAGGGCAGTCCGAAGACCACCCCCCAGGCCAGCCTGCAGTCATCTTGCTGAGCAGGGAGTTTCCTGGTTTGGTCAGCAGAAGCTTAGCAGGTGTGCCTCATGGGCCAGAGGTTCCTCTCATAGCCAGACCTGCCAGAGGCCACTTGGCAGCACTTTGGCATGAATTCTCTGCTGCTGGACAAGCTAGGGTTTGGGTCATGTCTAAGTCTGGGATTTAGAGTAGGAGGGCCCTGAGGCTCTTGAGTGCAGGCTCCCATTCTGGCACCATCAGCACCTCTGGAGCTTGATCCCAAATTCCTGACTTGGACTCTCCAGGCTGAGGGCAGGGGGTGGCACCTGTGATATGCCTGCTGCTCCACTGTGGTGATTCTCTTGCTCCTGTCCCACCCCCTCACTTAACACAGAGTACATTGAGGTCCTAAGAGGGGAAGAATGAACTGTGGTCACCTTTCTGCGCCCATCAGACTCCCCCATCACACATTATAGGCCCCCCCAAAGCCAGGCTAATGGCGATGCCAACTTAGCCAAATGGTATGAACTGCAAGAGGGCTCCAAGCCCACCCATGGAAGTGCTGGTAGGAACCTGCCTGAGGTTCCCACCCAGGCTGCCCCTGAACCCCGACTTATCAAAAAACCTGGGGCCATGGATGAGCTAGAGCCCTCCAAGGGTTGGGATCCCAGCCTGAGGCAGACTGGCTGTGCCGTGGAACACCCTCTTGAGCTCAGTCAGGGCCTTGGGAACCCTGACCCCTCCCAGGCCATGCCAGATGCTGGCTGTGATTGGGCCCTGGTGCTAACTCTGAGGCCAGATGGCCTGGGCTGATGAACCGTCAGCCCTTCAGAGGCCTCTATGAATCTCACGGAGGTGGTCAGAAGACTTGGGCCCATTCCCGTGGCAGTGTGTGAGCTGGCTGATAAGAAGGTGCTTTTGTGTGGTTGCCAGGCTCGGCCAAGGCAGGAGGGGGTGGCTGGGAATTGGAGTGGGGCCTGGCCTGCTGGTTGTCGGAGGCCAATGCCCACATAGCCTCCTCTCTTGGGGGTAGAGACTCCTGCTCTCCCAGGCTGGGGTCCCAAAGCCTGGGCATGGAGAGGGCAGAGGCTCAGGCTTCCCGAGACCACAGGGCTCAGTCCAGAGGCCCAGGCAGCCTGGTTGTGGAGGCCGTGGCTCCAGGCTTTCACTCTCGTGAGCCTCCTGGGCCCGTTGTGAAGCTCAGTGAATTATTCACAAGAGCTCAGCTCTCCCTGCCGGTGGGTAAGGGAGGAAGGGCTCCCAGACCCAGCAGTGAGAAACTCGATCCCACCTGGGGAGGCTGTGGGCAGCAGTGGGCCGTGGCAATGACAGGCTGCAGAGGAGCAGGAAGGCTGGACCACCTCCAAAGATGGGGTGTTGCTAATAATGACAGGCTGTACCCTGGGTGTTAGAAAAGGCTTAAGATTGCAGGAACACTGTGTACCCACCTACCCCTTGTCCAGTCTATCCCAGTCCATTGGGCAAATCTTTCCAGAGGTAGAGGAACTGCCACAATGACCTCTGGGGCTCTTGCTCCATGGGGATCCTCCCTGCAGGAGGGTCCCTAAGCTGGCAGCCCTGAGGGTGGCAGGAACTGGGTCAGGGCTGTTTCAGGCCTTGGGTCTCAGGGAGATGGAGTGAAGGGGCTGACCCTCCAGGCCAGGAGCACTAGTAGTTGGTGGAAGGGAGCCAGGTATCTGGATGTCCAGTCAGGGCAGATAGAGAAGGAGCAAGGGACAGGTAGTTTCAGCAGGTGCTGGGGCCCAGGAACTACCTCATGCCTGCTTGGCCTCTACCATGTGCTCACCTGGGGTCTGTGCAGCTGGAGGGCATCCCCAGGCTCAGCCCAGACTTGAGCTTTGAGGCTATGGAGGATGGTGGGGGAGGGGGGGCTGTGCTCTGCCTGTCATAGCAAACTGGAAAATCCATCTGCCCAAAGATTTGTACCAACTGCACCTCTCTGTAAGTATTTCCTATGCCTGAGGCCTACCCTGCCCAGGACAGAGATTGGAAGATGCCCTGGCCAGGCGTCAGGATGAACTCGGATGAGCTCCTGCCTGCTGAGTGCTGACGGAGTACCTAGCACCACAAAGTAATCTAAGCTTTACAACCACCCTGGGCAGGAGCTCTATAAGCAGCCCAGTTTACAGACTGATTTATTCAACTAATCTTTATGGAGCATCTACTCTGTGCCAGGCAATATTCTAAGTGCCAGAGATACATCAGTGAGCCAAACAGATGTTCCTGCAGCATGGTGCTGACAGAGAAACTGTGTCTCGGAGAGGCTGATGGAGCAGCCGAGGTCCCACTGAGTCTGTGTGGCCCTGATCAGGCCATACCCCATCTCCTGGCCTGCATCCCACTCCTTGTCCGGACCCTCATCTCTCAGGTCTCTGCGCCCTAGCCCTTGCCTCTTCCTGTCCAGCTCTGCCCACCTTAGAGAAGGCAAGTCAGACCCCTGGACTGGCCATCGGCTCCCTGCTCCTCAAGAAGGAAAGCCATTTGCTCATAATGGCCCAGAGGCCCTCCTCCCCACGCCTCACCTGCACTGCTTCCGCACCCCCACTCCTTTCACCTGCTGAGTCTCCTCCCACAGGCTGGTGCCTCCAACCTCCCTCTGACTCTTCCTACTGCCTGGAACTCTGCCGCCAAGAGCTCTTCAGCTACTCTCTCTTCCCTTGAGGCTTTGCTCCATGGAGCCTCCTTCAGACTGTAACTTGCTGAGAAGCACACACACCCTCCAGTTCTCCCTCACCCTGCTTTCTTTTTCCCTGGCATCCTTATCATCACCTGGTGTTACATTCTGTGCCTCCTGGGGGCATTCTCTTATCATATCTTCCCAACTAATGAGAGGAGACTTCCTCTTCCCCATCCTGTAGGCCAAGTGCCTGACACACAGTAAGTATTTGTTGAGTCTGGAATCCTTGGGGCTCGTCCTGCATGCAGGCTCAATGCAGGTGATCTCAGATGGAACTCCCCCCTGGGCCTCCCTGGGCCCATCTGGCAAACAGGCCAGCTGAGGCCATTGTGTGAGGAGATAGCACAGAGCTCCTGGCCTAGCTGCCCGTCTCACTCATCTCCACAGCTACTCACTCAACAACCAGCAACTGGGCATGCCACTGGTGTTCATGTTCGGGACATGGTGAGCCCTACCAGCTGCTTGGGGCCAACTTTCAGAGAGGCTCCCAGGGCAAACAAGGGGACAGGTCCAGAGCATGTGCCGTGTTCAGAGAAGTTCCTGCTTATTTGTGTGTGTGTTTGTGTGTGTGTGTTGGTTTGCCAGCTGGCAGCCTCAGTGGAACCAAGCTCCAGGATGGCAGGGGTCTGCTCTTTGCACGGCTCTGCTCTGGCTTGTGGCAGCCTTGTGACATGGGTCCCTGGAAAGAATGAAATAGATACACAAGACCACTCCAGTGACAAGAGCTATAAAGCAAAATGGGGTAGTTTGGTAGAAACCAGTGGCATTTTCTTTAAATTGAGGGAGTGGAGGAAGGCCTCCTAGGACAGGCAAGAGCTCATCTGAGACCTGGATAAAAAGAGGGACCAGCCCAGCAAAAATCTGGCCTGGGAGCATTGCAGCCAGAAGAATCAGCAGAAGTAGCCGCTGAGCTGGGATCAAGCTTGGCTTGGCTTCCCAGATGACCAGAAAGAAGGACTAGAAGGCTTGGAGAGTTTCAGGAAAGGGTAAGCTTCTAGAAATATTCCAGGCTTGTAGATGGATTGGGTGTAAAGCTGACTATTCTAGAACCTTCCTCAAATAAGGACTGCATTTCTTCCCTCAGCCAAGCCTGATTTGGAATCTTTTTAAATAAGCCAGGACATGTGATTAGAGGTCAAGACAGGTAGAGCCAGCCAAAGATCCATGACTTTTATCCAGAGCAGACTTACTCCACGACGAGGTCTAATCCTCATGGAATCACCTCCTTTCTTACCTTCCTTGTAGCAGAAATTATTGCCAAAGGAGAGGGCCACTGGAAATGCAGTTCTTTGACCTGAGTCTAGTTTTGTGGGAAGGGAACTCCTTGCTCTTTGTAGCAACAACTACAGTAAGCTGGCACCAGTCTTGGACGGAGATTTCCAGCAAGCATTCCATGTTTGCTTTGTGTCGTCACGTGGTGACTTGCTTACTATTTGAAGTTCATTCATGTCACCTTTTTCCCAGAGAGAAAGAACATATGATTTATGCTAGAGTGTTGCAGACCTATAAGAGGTTAAGGGTTAAGGGTCATAAAAGACTCTTAGAGCTTAGGCTACCCCCAGGGAAGGTAGTTTGATGTCCTTTACTAAAATGGAGTTGGCAAGTTGGGGAGAGATCTGCTCTTGGCACATAAAGTTCCAGAGGCCTGGGCATCACACATATGGGCAGGGGGTGGAGGTGAGGACCAGATATAGACTCCAGGTCCAAGCAGGAGAGAGGAAGGGCACCAGGTGTAGGTGGCCTTTGACTCTGGGACGTAGATGACCCCACCAGCAGGGAGAGTGTGTTCAGAAAGGAGGCTCTGGGGCATCTCCACCTTTGGAGGTCAGGTGGAGGCCAGGACCTCGCAAAGAAGGGTTAGGAGGCTCGGGTGGTGAGTCAGTGGCTGGTCCAGGAAGTCAAGAGGAGCAGGTGTTCAGGCAAGTGGGAAAGGCCAAGTCAGATGAGAATTTGAAACCTCTAGGGTTGGTCATAGGGAGTGACAGTTGAGACCCAGTGGGTTGGCAAGGGGGTTGGCTGGTCAGTATGGGCTGCAGCACCAGGTAGCAGGGTAGCCTGCCCTCCAAGGAAATGTTCAACCTTCCAAAGCTTCCTCTTCTGTTATAAGAGGCAAGAAGATGCTGGACAATTATGATGCCCATTTGCCATATATGGAAACTGAGGCTCAGGAGGTTAAGGACTCACTAGGGCCCTGCCTAGTGAGCTATAGAGTCAGGGTGGTGGGGTAGTGGCCAGGGCCAAGGTCAGGGGCCAGGACTGGAATGGTCACCCTTCGTGTCACTTTGGCTAGAACTTGATGGGCAGGCACCAGTGGGATTCTGAGGCCAGAAATACCCTGAGACCCTGCCCCTCTCCTCTGGGTGACTCTCCAGAGCAGAAACAATGCCTGGCCTGACCTGTGCTTGGCTGGGCCCGGACACCCCAGACCAGCAGTGCTCCTACAGAGGCTCAGTGGGTAGGGATCCCCAAATATAACAATGATCCCAGGTTTGTGCCAGGTGACAGGCCCATGCTGAGGGCTCTCCAAGCACATCTCGTGGACAATTACCACCCCCACTCCATGGGTGGCTTTGAGAACCGAGACAATAGGGAAGACAGTGACACAGCTTGGCAGGGCTCATACCTCGGGTCCTTCTCTGCCTCTCTCTCATCAAGCGATCTTAGACTTCTGTGCGCAGTCTCCTTGTCTGAAAAGGGGAATAATGCCAGCACCTACCCCATCTGGTCCCTGCAAGGACCAGGTGAGAGAGCACGTGTATAAGCTTAGCACAGTGCCTGAAACATATCAGTCCTTCGATGAACCGTACCTGCTACCACTGTTATCAGTTATTATTACTACTATCATAACTTTATCTCTCTCTCCACCTGAATCAATTGATTTTTGTTCCATGTGCTCATCCATAGTTTTATAATTTTCCCCAGTGAGCACCTGGGGGCCCCTGACCCTCTTGCCTCCAGGCCAAAGTGGAAGAGGGTACCAAGGCCAGGACCCCCTTTCTCTCCCTTGCCCCTCAGCCTGTCTGCCCCGTTATGCCAGGGCCTCCCAAGTTGGAGGCTATAAATTCAGGGCTGCAGGGACTGAACGGTGATAAGCTGGAGCATTTATGGAAGCTTCCTCTGTCCCAGGGTCTCCAGATAAGGGTGGCAGCCGCTGGCCTGGCAGTGGCCATGACTGCCCCCTCCTGCTCAGGTCCTGCTCTGTGCCAGCTTCTCAGACCTTCTCAGACCTTCCCAGGCTGGCTGGACACCCCTGAACCATGGATACCTTCCAAGCAGGGGGTGCTCGAGGGCAGGGATCCTGGCAGAACTGGTGCCCCAAGTTCTGCATGTTGCCTTAGGCCTCCCCAGAGAGACCTCAGTGGGTCCTGGGTGGTGGCACCCTCAGCCTCTGATCCCCAGGACCCCAGCACTCACTGTGCCTTGGTTACGAGGTGAATAATTCAGGCCACTGAGTGTTGGTCATGAAATATTAAACAGGCTGTTACTGTCACATCAGTATGTGAATGTGAATGTGAATGCGTGGGGAGGGGGGGCGATGGTGGCAGTGGGGTATGGAGGCTGGTGGCTGCAAGCCAGAGGGTTCCTGGGAAGAGGCGTGTGGGCGATCCTCTATCACTGGGTGCCATGTTGGCTCTTAAGCACCATTGCCCCCACACAGGTGGGGAGACAGAGGGCGGCCAGGCATCGTCCCTGCTCCACCCCAAATGCGTGACGTGCCATGGTTGGCATCAGGCCCAGGACAATAGTGTCTGGGGTGGGGACACCAATGTCAGGAGTAAGGAGAGAGCAGGGAGGTGGCTGGTGAGGGCTGCAGATGGCCTGAGGGCCCAGGGTCAGGGAAGTGCACAGGAACCTGGGTTTTAGGGACAGGGAGAAGTCAGCTGGGAGGGTCCAAGGGGAAGAGACCAGATCAGGAGACAGGAGGATGGTCAGACATTTAGTCAGGTGACGAAGTGTTCTTACTGGGGCACAGAGGGCTGATCCAGCACAGTGGGACTCAGCCTCACCCCAGAGCTTCTGAGCCACACTGTGGACCGCGGTGGGCAGCTCTTGTGTCTGGGCCTAGATTATGGCTCCACCTAGTGTCCAACTATGATAACTGCGCCCTGGAGTGTCCACACCCATTACCAAGTCAGAAAAACCAAGGCTCAGTCAGTGACCCTGCCAACATCCCTGCTTCCCAGCAGCACTCCACCTCATGGGGTTGATTCCCAGCTCCCCAGGTAGGACTCCTCTTATGGGGAACAGAGATGAGGGGCCAAGGCAGCTGCGAGCTGGACCTCAGGAAAGCCTCAGGAGTGAAGACAGGAACTGACCCTCCCTCCATTCCCTGTCTTCACTCCCTGTGTGCCTACTACATGCACCAGGCTCTGCATCACAACCATACACTCAAGTGCCATTTACCAGTTGTGTGACCCTTAGTAAGTCACAGCCTCACTTGCCCCTCTGCAAAATGGGAATGACAACAGGACCTGAGTTAGTGCATCCAATGAGAAACTGCCCATGCATATCCCAGCACACCAGAAGCGCTGGTGAATGGTGGCCGCCTGTAGAGTTGTCAGAGTACCGACAGGATATCCAAATGAATTTTAACTTAGATAAACCGCAAATAATATTTTAGTATAAATATGTCCCATGCTTTGTTTGGGATATACTTTATTAGAAAATGACTTCCCGTTTCTCTGAAATTCAGAATTAACTGGGTATCTTGTGTTTTATCTGGCAACCCTACTACTCCACCTTCTGGGAATTTAGTCTCCTGGGGGGAGGCAGAAGCCAGAATTAGTTATGTTCCATGGAGTACGACAAACAGTCCATGGAGTGAGCCTAGGGCCATATGGGGCACAGAGGCAGGAAAGGCCTGCTCTGCCCAGGGAAATCAGGGCAGGCCTCATGGAAGAGGGATCTGGACTGAGTCTTAGGGAGGAGGAAGGAAGGGCATTCCAGATAGAGGAGGGACCTAATCAAAGCTATACAGGTAAGACAGAAGGTTTGAGGACTCACAGTGACGGTGGGTCAGGGCCTGAAAGATAAGAGGCCAGATCACCACATCCTCGTAGACCTTGGTGAAAATGTGGGCCATTTACTGAGGATAGGGACTGTCTGTCGGGTGTGCACTGTAGAAGGGAGGCTGCCGGAGGGGGTGGCCAAGCCAAATCACCCCCCCCCCGGACCCACAGGGAGGTTATCATTGGACTAAGTCCAGAGAGAATCAGGGACAGCGGGACCCGGCGACTAGACCTCCTCCAACCCACTCTCCCAGCCCTCCGGAACTCCCCAAAGGAGCTCGAAGGGGCATAAGAAGGCTTTGGAGGGAGGTGGGTGCTGAGAGCCCACGGTGGGTGCTGTGTCTCCGCAGGGGAGTGAATGCCCAAACCAAGAACGGTGCCACGCCCCTGTACCTGGCGTGCCAAGAGGGCCACCTGGAGGTGACGCAGTACCTGGTGCAGGAGTGCGGCGCGGACCCGCACGCGAGCGCCCACGACGGCATGACCCCGCTGCACGCCGCGGCGCAGATGGGCCACAGCCCGGTCATCGTGTGGCTGGTGAGCTCGGGGCCCGGGGAGGGGCGGGGCGTGCTCGCGAAGCGGCCGGCTGGACGGGGCGGGGCCTGGAGGAGCCTGGCGCCCAGCCCCCCCCTTTCCCGCACCCCCTCCCGCCCAGGTGAGCTGCACCGACGTGAGCCTGTCGGAGCAGGACAAGGATGGCGCCACCGCCATGCACTTCGCGGCGAGCCGCGGCCACGCCAAAGTGCTCAGCTGGCTCCTGCTGCACGGCGGCGAGATCTCGGCCGACCTGTGGGGCGGGACCCCGCTGCATGACGCCGCTGAAAACGGGGAGCTGGAGGTAGGGGCGGGGCTGGGGGGAGGGGCGGGGCTGGAGCGGGCGGGCCGGGCGGGGCCGGGCGCCCTCTGCTGGCGCCGAACTGTCGGCACAGCCCTGCGGCGGGGCGGGGGTCCGGGCGAGCGGCGGGGTCCTCAGTACGTGGCCCCCCGCAGTGCTGCCAGATCCTGGTAGTGAACGGCGCGGAGCTGGACGTCCGCGACCGCGACGGATACACTGCCGCCGACCTCTCGGACTACAACGGCCACAGCCACTGCACCCGCTACCTGCGCACCGTGGAGAACCTGGTACGACCCCCCGGCGCTGCTCCCCGGTTATGTCGTCCCCCACCCCATTCCCACCTCTCCCCAGCGGTAGGTGTTCTTACCCCTTTACCACGGAAGAAGCTGAGTTTCGAGACCTGGAGCCCCTTGTCCGAGGTCACACAACGAGAAAATACCGCAGACCATCACGCTCTCTCAGCCCAGAACCACTGACCACTGAGGGTGAGAGGGTGAAGGAGAAAGGGCCAAGGGCAAGAGGACCAGCGTCGTCCTGGTAAGGAAGAAGGCCTGGAGAAATCACAGGACACTTACATACCGATGGGAATAGTCAAGTTCATTCGCCGGCCCACAGCCCACACTAGTAGCTCATGTAACTAACTCTCCACCGCCTCAGAGGAGGTGGTGTTAGTGTCCTAACTCACCCAAGGTCACACAGCTGTTAAATGGTGGAGCTGAGTGGCATGGCCTAGAGCCACTGCTTGATCACTACACTGTGTGTTTGCTCACTTCATGGTTACTTCATAACTGGAAACTTGTATCATCTTTTTTAAATGATTTTATTATGGTTGCACAGCTGTGAAGTCACCTCCTGAGACTTGAGCTCAGGTGCGGTTGGCTCCAAGTCCAGGGCGCTGACTCATCTGATATAATGCTTGCTTTGGGGCACGGGGGAGGATGGAGGGTGGGTCTCCCAGGTGTCTTCAGGAGGACCAGTGCCAGGGGGCAGCCTGGCCAGAAGAGGGGCTAGGAAATGATACCTGGAGGGGAGAAGGTGGGATGTCCTCATCCTGCCATTGCACTGTCTGCAAGCACAGGGCGGGGCACCCTGGTTCTGGGTGCTCCAGAGCACAGCAAGGCCCAGGGGTTCTGAAACTGCAGCTGGACCTGAGGAAGAATTCCCCCCACCCCCGAGAGGCCACCCAGAGAGAGCAAGGGTCCAACAGATAGTGAGCACCCTGTTGGCAGGGTGTACAAATGGGTGGATGCTGTGAAGGCATTTCTGCACAAGAGGTGGTTCTTTCCCACTGAGAGTTTCAAGGATGGGGTGGGGGTGGCACAAAGCCCCAGCCCCTCCAGCCCCTCTTAACAGCAACTACAATTGCAACAGACACCACTCCGTGAATTCTGACTCCAGCAGGTACTCTGCCCGGTGCTTTATAGTAGAACCTCAGTCGCCATCAGAAATTAATACTAACAGTTGACATATATGGCGTTTACCGACCACCCTACTCCCTGGGATTTCACTAACTTTTAAAATCTTTCTTATATCCTCATGAGGCAAGAAATACTGTTATCCTCATTTACAGGTAAAGAAACTAAGGGGCACCTGGGTGGCTCAGTCTGTTAAGCATCTGACTCTTGATTTCAGCTCAGGTCATGATCTTCGGGTCGTGAGATGGAGCTCCACTCTGCACTGGGCATGGAGCCTGCTTAAGATTCTCCCTCTCCCTCTGGCCTTTTATACCCTGCCCCCCCCCCCCACTCCCCACTGCAGGCTCTCTCTCTTTAAGTACAGAAAGGATAAGTGATTTGCCCAAGGTCGCTTAGCTAGTAAGTGGGAGAGGTGACATTTGAAGCCAGCATTCCAGGCTGGAGAGGCTGTGCCCCTAACCTCTGTTATCCATGGGGTTGGGGCTGGGCACCCCCAGTGCCCATGCTGTCAGCCACAAAAAGAGCATTTTCCCACCTCCACCCAGGCCAGCCCCTATGCTTTCCCTTGGCTCACGGAATGGTCAGCTGGCCCTGGCCCCCCTGAACTAGGTGGGGTAGGGGGGGCCTTGGTCCCCTCACCCAGACAGGCCCAGCTGCAGCAGTGACAGACCTAAACCATGCAGGTTGCTGCCCCAGAAAAGGCAAACACTCCCACAGAGCCCCTAATTACAGGGCCAATGAGCATGACTGCTGAGCTGTTACCTGGTGCTAGGCTTGCCTCCCACTCCCGAGGGGCCTGTGACACTTCTCAGGCAAGGAGAGGGCCGCGGGCAGGGAGAAGCAGGCTTGGGCAGGAGGCAGCCACCAGAGCCAGCGAGCAGGCTTGCCAGCAGCAAGGCCAGCATGGGCAACGTAAGCAGGACCCCTACCCCAGCCCACCCCCATGCCAGGAGGGTCAGGCCTGTGGGCAGGGGCACAGACAGTGGTGGGGGGACAGCAGGCTTACGGCCTGACCTAGGACTGCCCACCAGACTCAGCTGGGCCACCCTAAGCCCCTCCCTTTCTCCAAGGGCCCCATCAGGAGAGTGGGGCTGGGCTGGGGTTGGAATCTGCCCCAGTAGGGCATGGAGGCACAAGGGCTACTGGCCAGGTAGTGGAGAATTAGTCTTTCATGTAAGCTATGGGGTCCCTGCATCCTCCCCTACCCCCAGTGGCTGTGGCACCTGAGCCCCTCACCACAGATACAGTGGAGCTCAGTCTCTCTGATGAGGAAGGAGAAGGCTGGTGCCATGGCAGTCTTCCCCTTGGGGTCCAGATGGCCCCCCCCTTCTGACAGTCTCTCCACCCCACCTGAGCAAGGTGTGGCCAGGGTAGGAGTTTCCCAGGAACCTGTGGTCCTGCTGCCAGGGGGCTGGGCTTGAATCTTGGCCTGGGAAGAACCTGAGAGACATTCTCAGAATGGGGAGAAAGCCCAGAAAAAGAAGCGGCTCAGCCTAGGTCACACAGCAAAGACATGCCTGAGCAGGACCCTGGCCTGGAGAGCACCGGTCTTCAGGTCAGGCTGTCCTCGTCGCCTCCCCTCCTGCTCAGAGTGTGGAGCACCGTGTTCTGTCCCGGGATCCATCTGCGGAGCTGGAGACCAAGCAGCCTGACTCTGGCATGTCTTCACCCAATACCACCATGTCGGTCCAGCCACTGAACTTTGACCTCAGCTCACCCACCAGCACCCTCTCCAACTATGACTCCTGCTCCTCCAGCCACTCCAGCATCAAGGGTCAGCGCCCCCCACGCGGTGAGTGGGCCAGGTTGGGAAGAGGGAGGGGGGAGCATAGACTGGGACTGGCCATGGGTCCCTGAGGGCCAGCATCAGGCACACTCTTCCCACGGCTGGCGCTGGAGGCTGCCCAGGTCACCAGGAGGGGCTGCTGGTTCTGGTGAGAGGCAGATGACACTTGTGCTGTGTGTGCTCATCACAACACAAGCCTATGTGCATATAGAGACAAAATCCACATGCACCCTGAAAATGAGTAATCATCCTCACACACACAGTGTAACCCAGACTTTTACACACACCTATTCACACTCAAAAGTGCACACTTGTACATGTGTAGGCACAGTGTACAGATAGGAATTCACAATCACACATACAGCATGGTTGCAGATGCACGCACACACATGCACTACAGCAAAGCCTTCCATTTTCATACTCCAGATGTTTGTGCACATGTAAACACACGCAGAAATGCACCCCGTGTCCACAGACCAATGCAAACACATTTGTAAATACAAAGAACCCATGCATGTGCTCACAAACATGTGAATGTACAAACACTTGGCAGAAGCCAGGCATGTGTGTATACACACGCTGACCACACCCTGAGCTTGAGTGTCCATCTACCTGTGATACCTGCTTCAAGCCGCCAGGCAGGGGCCTGCAGAGATGGTGGGGTGCCCTGCGGTTTTGGGGGGTGGCCGTCCATGCTCCTGCCACACCACCCTGCTAGGTGTGACCAGAGGAGCTCTCTCCATACCCTGGAGTGGAAAGCCCCCTGGGGGGGTCCCCCTCCAAACTTGAGTGCATGTCCTTTCCCCAATGCACCCAGAGCTAGGGGAGGGCAGGGCAGGGGAGGGTGGGGTGAAGTGGGGTGAGGTGGGCCCTGCACTGCTGAAGCCCACGGTGGAGCCATACCTGGCCGCATCCCAAACCCACCTTACCCTTTGGCTGGTTGCTTCCGGGTAGAAAGGGGTCTCAGTCCCGGGGGACAGCCTCTCTGCAAACTCCCAAATCCCTCCCTCCCCAGGGCTTTCCAGCTCAAGAGCTGCAGATATACAAAGCTACATGGACATGCTGAGCCCGGAACTGGGCCGTCCCCGGGGCAAGACGGAGAGAACCACACCACTGCCACCACCACCCAGTTTCCCTCCACCGCCCCCACCCCTGAGCACCCAACTGCCCCCTCCCCCACCAGGCTACCCAGCTCCCCAGCCCCCCATGGGGCCACATGCAGCTGATATCTACATACAGACCAAGAACAAACTCCGCCACGTGGAGACGGAGGCCCTCAAGAAGGAGGTAGCGAACATTAACCCCCTGCCCGCCTCCCAGCACCAAGACTGGGTTGATAGGCAGCCCTTGAGGCCAAGAATCTGCCTGGTTCATGGGCACAGGGTGGGGGTCTCTGGGCCAGTGTGGCTTATTCAAGAGTCAAAGCTCCTGGCCAGCCCCATGGGGACCCAGGGCTCGACACAGGGGACAGGGAGATGAGGAAGACAAAGCCACTACCCTCTCGGGAGCTAGGGTGAGTGAAGGAACATATTACCAGGCAGTTTTGCCTCTCAGGGAGCTGAGTCCTCCCTCACCTCTTGCACAGAGTGGCAGGGTGGTCTTGGAATTGGCAAAGCATATGTGCAAACTGCCTCTCCACAGACCTGCACATGCCCATAGCCCCAGGCTCAGGTGGAGAATGGCCCCCAAGGGGGTGTCTTCCAGGTAGGAGATGCAGGTGGCACAGCTGTGAAGGGCCAGGAGGAGGGTAGAGGCAGGGAGAGAGAGCACTAACAGGACTCAGCACTCAGGGTGGGGCTGAGGGAGGGGTGAGGCTGAAGCTGGCTCCCGAATTTGGGGCTTTGAGTGGCCAGGTTGGTGGAAGGGGTGGTCCTGAGATAGGAGCCATGGGGGAGAAGCCAGCTTATGGGAAGGTGTCTGTGTCCAGTGTGGGCACAGAGGATGCAATGCCAGGATGTCAGGGCCTCTGGGCTCCTGGCTGAAGCTCTGGAGCCAGAGAGCTGTTCTGAGTAGCCGAGAGTCCTAGGCAGGGAGCCTAGGTCTTGGCCAGCAGGGCAGAATAAGGCTGGGCTGGGCTGGGAGGGACAACCCGAGACCACAGGTGGCTGAGTATGGGGTAGAGGCCACCGAGGGTCCTGTGGGAGCCCTAACCTTTGGTTATCTCTCCAGCCCAAAGCAAGCCACTCCAGAGTGGAGCTGAGTAACCAGTTTGCCCACAGGTGACCCAGGTCTCCAGGTCACCAGGTTGGGGAGGGGAATGACAACCACCACAGGGGCTCCACCTTGTCCTTGTGCCATCTTGGAGCAAGCTGTCAGTCGGGTTCCCCTTTCATCTCTCTGAGGTGGAGAGGACCAGAGGGGGCCACAGGTCACCAACTTTCCCTCAGGGCGGCTGTGTGAGCCCTGCCCAAAGCCACAGGACAGGTGGCCCAGACAGTTGCCTCCACTCCCCTGAGCACCAGGATGTCGAGGTCCCGTGCCCCTACCCCGTGCGTGCGTGCAGGGCCGCAGGCATTGGGCAGCTTCACAAAGGGCCCTTTGTGTGTGCCCACTGTGCCCGCGGCCCCTGCCTCTGCCCCCCTCCTCGTCCCCCCCCCCCCCCCGCAGTTGCCTGACCGCCTCGGGAGCAGGGTCGTGGCATCCGCGCCTCGGGGCTGCAGGGGGCGCCGAGGGGGCGGACTGTCCCAGAAAACAAATCCTGTGGTGTCGGGTTTCCTGCAACGAGAGCCCATTCGGGTGGGGCCTGGAGGTTCGGGGCCACTGCAGGGACGCAGGGGCGGGGGGTGGAACAGGGGGCAGCCCCCCGCACGGTGGCTCGGCCTTTGGCCCTGCAAGCCCCATGTCCTGTTCCCTGGGCTGGGCTTAGCGGGGGCGGGGGGGGGGGGCAGCTGCGACGGGGCGGGCCACCGCGCTGTCATCCGAGCCCGCCTGGCCGCCCCTGAAACCTGAGGCTTAGGCGCGGGTGTCGGTGTCACTTACGCGGATGTCGATGGTTTCCAGATGCGGGAGGGGAAGGGAGGGGAAGGGCGGGGGCATGACCCGGAACCCGGGGGTACCAAATACGGGGGGCTCCACTGCTTGTGGTCGGGCCCGCTTTCTGTCCACCCGGTGTGGAGGGGCCAGTTTGAGGGAGGCAGAGGGGGCTGAAGGCCAGGATGCCCAGCGCCTAGCGGAGGGAGAGGGGCACTGGGGGCGTATCCACATCTGGTTCGCTGGACAGGTAAGGCGCAGCGGCAGGCTGTGGCATGATGCACTTGGAGCCCCCGTGGCGTCCCCTATGGGTGCGAGTGGGTCAACCCGGGATTGGCGGGCCTCGGGTGATGTCAGGCCGGCAGAGCTCATAGGCGCTCTTAGGCGCGGGCGGGCAAGGGCTGGGCTGTAACCTGAGAGGAAGGATCGAGTAGCGCAGGTGTTGGGTCCAGGCCGCCCCCGCCACCAGGTGCACAGCGGGGGCCACCGGCACTGGCGCAGGTAGGAGCAGCCCCGGGGACGGGTGGCGAGAGCCCTGGGCCAGCGGAAGCCTAACGGGACGAGGGCTCTGCGTGGGGCCCCCTGGGAGCCGGGGTCCCCGAAGGAGAGGGTTCGGCAGAGCCTGCGGGAGGAGCGGGACGGTCCGGTGGCCGGGAGCTGGGTGAGGCTGAGGCCTTAGCGCTGCCCAAACTGCGAGCTGCCCCTTCACCAGCTCCCCCTGGCGACTGGGCTGGACCAACCCGCCCCTGGTCCCGCCCCTTCTAGCCTCAGTGGGGGCCCCTGTGGCTCTTGGCCCGCGCCCAGAACCCCTCCCTGAAAGGCCGACCGAGCCCGCCCTTCCCCGGGACCCTCGCCCCATCCCCGCTCTGAGAACAAGAGGGTCCGGGAGCCCGGTTGGCTGCGCCCTTCGACGGCCGCTGGCCGCGAGCCCCAGGAATTGCGAGCCGGGGGGGCGGGGCGTGGGAGGCATCGGTAACCAGTGGCTGAAGCCCCCGCACCGCTGTCTTCCCGCAGCTGAGCTCCCGCGACGGCCACAACGGGCTGAGGAGGCAGGACTCGGGCCGCAAGCCCCGCGCCTTCAGCAAGCAGCCCAGCACGGGGGACTACTACCGGCAGCTGGGCCGCTGTCCCGGGGAGCCGCTGCCCGCGGGCCCCGGCATGGCGCACAGCGAGGAGGTGCGTGCCTGCCCGCCCGCGCCCGCCGGCCGCCGGGGACCCAGCCCGGCCTCCGGCTTCTCACTCGCCAGCTCCTCCGCTCCCCCGCAGGCGGCGCTGCTCCCCGGGAACCCCGTGCATAACGGCTGCGCCGCGGACCCCAAGGCGTCCAGGGAGCTGCCCCCGCCGCCCCCGCCGCCCCCGCCGCCCCTGCCGGAGGCCCTCTGCTCGCCGCCGCCTGCTCCGCCCCTGCCCTTCGAGGGCGCCGGCCCTGGCTGCGGGCAGCGTCGCTCCTCCTCGTCCACTGGCAGTGAGTAGGGGCGGAGGGTGGGGGGCGGCGCTAGCCCTGGAGGGGTGGGAAACCTCGCCATCGCTCCCCTCCCAGCTGCGACTGCCCTAGTGCCTTCTCTTTTCCTACTTGCGCTTCCTGCTGCAGCCCCCAGCCCAGTGAGGGCTCGACCCGAAGGGAAGGTTCTGAGTCGCTTGAGTGTGACCTCTCAGTCCGGTCCCCTTCCGTCCCTAGGCCCATGTCCCATCCAGCAGAGAAGGCCTCCCAGCTCTGCTGGCTGGTGTTTCTAATGAGCTGGTGCTAATGGGGAGCTCTCAGAGGGAGAACTAGTTTCAAGGAGGCAGCTGCTGGCCAACCTTCTTCCTGCCCCATATCTGTCCTAAGTCTCTCTTCTGCTCCTCACCTCTTTCTCTTGTTCTTTCAAGCTAGCTACAGCCCGAGCTCTTAGATGCCTGAGGGACTCTTCCCAGCCAGATCCCCGTGCCCCCCCACCCCGGGGGGGTCCCAGGCCAGGCCAGCTAGAACCTGGCTATGGGGACTAGGCCAGTGACCCACCATGCCCTGCCCTTTCCCTCCTGATGACCCCTTCCCTGTCCCTGCCCTGCCCCACATCCTTTGTAAGGTCTAAAGTGGTGAGCAGGATTCCTGAGCTTCTCTTCTGTAACATGGGTCAGTATGTAGTATGCCAGGGCTCCTGCAAGGCCCAGGAGGTGGTGCCTAGGTGCTGATGCTCCCACCCAAGCCTGGGAGAGGGGGGCTGATACTCAGTGCTACATCTCCCTAAGCTTCATCTCCTTAACTAGGAGTGCAAGGCTATAATAGTCCGGGGTAGGACCAGCCTGGGCTCCTTCAGTTACCTAAGGAGCCTCAGCCTCTGCATACCAGAGCCCATGGTAGCACACTCATCACCAATTGAGCTTCCAGAACGGCCCCCACCTCTGGGGCTAGCTTTGTCCATCTGGTGCAAGACTGAAGTTAGGAACAGAAAAAAATAGACTGGGCTTCTCCAGACACCCCTTCTCAGCAGAGCCTGGGCTGGGTGCCCTCTCCCAGCCCAATGCCAAGACTGAGGCCCTTGCTAGGGGGGCCAGGGCCAGTGGCAGCCCTACCCAATCCTCAGGGACCAGTAAGCGCTGGAACTGGGCGGACCACCCTTGCAGAGCCCCAGAGCAGCCTGAGCCAGGGTCACATGAGCTGGAAAATTTGTTCTCTCCTCTCTCCCCTCCTCTGCGCATCTCCCCCTCCTCTTGCCCGCCCTCTTCTTGCTGTCCCCCGCTGTCCTAGCCTCACCCAAGCCCCCTACCCCTCCTAACTTCGCTGTCACTTCTCTCCTCTCGGTCCCTAGAAGTGAGAGTCCTGAGGCACAGGAAGAGTGAGTAGCTGCGTGCGTGGCTCCTGGCTGAGGTGCGGGGCGGGGACCAAGGCACGCTCGGGGAAGTCAAAGCCCAAAGACCCTTTATAAAGGGCAGGGCCAAGGGCCAGAAGGCCAGGGTCCTCCACACTACAGCTACCTGCCTCCCTCCACCACACCCGCATGCACACCCACAAATTCTGCCCATGGCTGTCGGTTTTGCCTAAAAAAATGGACCTGTTGCCAGTGCCTGCCTGGCACCTTTTCTTTTTACCCTTCCTGCTTATTGCTCTAGGATCCCCAGTGCCGGGGAACCTAAAAGCCATCGGCCTGTTTTGTTGCCCTCACCCAGCCCTCACCCCCTCCTCAGTCTCTAAAGACAGCCCTTCCCAGACCCCAGTCACCTCTGCCAGCCTTGTCAGAAAATGCAAACTCCAAGCACTGGATATTTGCATGTTTTTCACCTGGCCCTTCTTCCTGGGTGCCTTCACCCCATATCCTTAGTAAGGGCTCCGCTTTTCTAGGTCCCCCAGAGCTGAGCAGCGCTTTGCCATAAGTGTGCTACGGGCTTGCAACCAGTGTGTCTGCGCGTGTGTCTGTCTGTGTGTATGGGGGGCGGGGAGGAGACCGGCTGGGCTCTGGCATCCAGGGTTCTGAGTCCATATAGCCATGGAGGCCCCAGGTGACTCAGTCCAAGGGTCACTGAGCTTTGCTGATGCAGAGAGGGCTGGAGGGAGACTCCACCCCGGCAGGGCCGAGCCAGGGAACCCAGGACAAAGGTCAGGTGGCTGGCCCCCAGGTAGTGTCTTAGAGCTGGTCAGTCAGTGTACTGGGTGGAGACATTCTCTGGAGTACCCAGCGCAGGGCCAGGAGCCAGCATGTACTCCCAGAGGCCTCCAGGAGGGGCCCCCATGTCCCGTGAGTAGGGCTGGGAAGATGGTGGGGCCCCGTGAGCGGGGATGCCCCCTTGGCGCCCCTGAGAGCCGCCCAGGGAGCCTGGGATCTGGAGAGCTGCCATCTAGGGCCTGGGCACCTCCTGACTTGGGGAGGGGACAGCAGAGGGGCAGGTGCGGGTCGGCGGGCCACCAGCAGCCAGCACCTCCTCTCCTGCCTCTGTGCAGGCACCAAGTCTTTCAACATGATGTCCCCGACGGGTGACAACTCCGAGCTACTGGCTGAGATCAAGGCTGGCAAGAGTCTGAAGCCGACACCGCAGAGCAAAGGGCTGACGACAGTGTTCTCGGGCAGCGGGCAGCCCATCTCCCAGGTAGGCAGTGGGCCGGGCACTCCTGCCCCAGCTCCTCTCACCCCTGCTCACCAGGCACTCAGTGTCACCACTTCTCCCTGCAGCCAGACTTGCCGCTGCCCCAGGCATCGCCTGCGCCTTCACGGGCCCGCAGCCCCACCCCACCGGCTGCAGGGCCCCAGCCACTGCTCAATGGCAGCGTGGCGCCGGCACCGCCTGCCACCCCGGCGCCTGGTGTTCAGCTGGATGTGGAGGCGCTCATCCCCACACACGACGAGCAGGGCCGGCCCATCCCTGAGTGGAAGCGCCAGGTGATGGTGCGGAAACTGCAGCTGAAGATGCAGGAGGAGGAAGAACAGAGGCGGAAGGTGGGTGGGGTGGGGCTTCCCAGAGGGCCCACAGGTCTGCGGTGGGGCCCTTGGCCCATCCCCCACCTTACCCCAGCCTGCTGGTCCCTTCCACTGCAGCCAGCTCCCGTAACCTTGGGGTGGGGGCAGATAGCAGGACTGGACGATCTGCCTGTCCACTGGGAATGTTCCCAGTCTCCACCCCAACCCCCACCTCCAGTAGCATGTCCTTTAGTAAGATGGCAAAGTTCATCCAACTCTAAGGCAGCTCAGGTTGCTTGAGATCTTGTAAAAATGCCTATTCTGATTCAGGAGCCCTGGGTGGGACCGAGATCCCATGCTTCTAGGAAGCTCCTGACTGTGCTGGTCCAGGGACCACACGCAGTAGGTGACAGGCTTTTGGTTGCGAACAGACTAGCCTGGGCCCTGCCCCTGCATGGCCACTTTCCAGCCACTGATACCGAGACTCAGCCAGCCTCAGTTTTCTTATCTGTCAGATGATTGCTCATTACTGGCTGGCAGGGCGTTTGCCATTGATCCACTCAACACATGTTTCTTGGGTGCTATGTATGTGACATACACTGTTGTAGCCTCTGGGGATTCATAATGAATATATCAGGGCCTTTTCAAGGTGGCCGCGTGGGGAGGGGGCGGCTTGGGGTCCGCCAACAAGCAAACACAGCACCTCAGTAGGGTGATAACTGCCCCCAAAGATACAGAACAAGATAATGTGAGAGCCTGAGTTTTGGAGGCCAGTACCTGGGCTGTCACAGGACAGGTGGCACTGTGATAGGGCATGCAGAGGTCTGGGGCAGCCTTAAACCCACCATCCTCTTTGGGCTGAGGGCAGTGTTAGGGAAGGAGGAAGTGATGTCCAAGGTAGACTTGGGAGATGAGCAAGAGGTGGCCTGGGAACCGAGTAGGGCAAAGAGCAAGGAGGCTCCTTGACCGTAGGAGAGGGGTGGAACTGGAGAGAGGTCAGTGGCATCAGATCATAAGGTCTGGCTTTGAAGAAAACAAATTTCTCCTGCAGCAGTTGGGAGCCTGGGAGAGGGTGTAAGTGGAGGAAGTGGCCTTATCCTATTTGCCTATGAGAAAGCATTGTAGATGCACTGACAGGCCGGTGAGGATGAGGACAGCCCCCCAACTCCCAGCTGGAGAAGCCCCACACTCAAGTGAGGAATGAATGAAACTCGGAAATTCCTGGCACAGCTAGCTCCATAAATTGATTATTATTCCTGGTACGGGACTGCCTGACAGCTCTTTTGGCGTTAGAGCACTGCTAGCGTGCGCAGGGGGAGTTGGGGCTGCAGGCGGCGCTTGAGAAGGGGTCATCCATGGCGGGGGCGGCGGGGGGGGGCGGTGGTGGCTTGCAGGTGATGCGGACCTGAGATAGGGTGGGGAAGGGGCAGCCTTGCATCGCAGCCTCAACGCCTTTTGCATGTTCCTTCGGTGGTGTAATGAGCAACCTGGCCAGGTGTGGAGACTCCGTCTGCCCGCCCTGTCTCTGCAACGGCGCCCAACGACCCCGCCAGCAACCAGAGGACACTGGCCAGCGCCCGGAGTAGCGGCCTGGGCTGAAGCCTCGCCCCAGTGTAACCACCTGCCGGCCAAGCTCGGCCCATCCCCGCCAACACAGTCCCGCGGAGCCATTACACCACCCGGGACATGCAAATGGCGCCCCCGGCGGCCGCTGCGGGAACCGGGCCAGAGGGAGACGCGCCTCCCTCCCCTCTCTTGTCTTCCCCGCCTTAGCTGACGGCCGCCAGCTCGTGCTGCTACCCCCGCGAGGGCTGGAGGTACTCCAGCGCGCACAACGCCATCCTCGGGCCCTTCGGCGAGCTCATGACCGAAGCCGACATCCTCCGCATCGAGCAGCAAATCGAGAACCTGCAGGTGTTGCACAAGGCGCAGAAGCTGGAGGCGCGCCTGGAGCAGCTGGAGCTGGAGTTGGAGCAGCTGCTGCCGATCTCGGCCGCCCTTTCGGCGCCGCGCTTCACCGTCGATCCGCGCCGCATGCACGGCCGCGCCGTCAGCCTGCCTGCCTGGTGCAGCAAGATCTCCACGCTGCTCAAGAGCATGGCCACGCTGCTGGCCGCACTGGGCGGCCGGCCCGCGCACCTGGCCGAGCTGCTGGCCGCCGACACGGGCCAGCCGCTGGCACCGCTGCCCGACGCGCCCTGGCGGCCGGGCCCGCTCTGCCTGGGCCGCTCGCACTCGCTCAGCTGGTGCCGCGAGGCCGTGGCGCGCGAGATCCTCGAGTGCGGCGTCTCGGTGCAGCACCTCCGCGCCGTCTACGAGCTGCGCGCCCAGGGCTCCGCGCCCGCGCGCGGCTCGCGCCACAAGCTCTCGCTTCCTGCCGGCGCCTCCGGCCGAGAACCCATCCTAGAGGAGGACTACGTGGCGGCCGGCGCGGGGGAAGCGAGCGCCCCCGCCGCCAACGGCTTGCCGGCCGCGGGGTACTCCCTTAGCGCCCCGGGCCCGCCCGACGCGCCCGGCCACCAGGCGGCGCCGCCTGAGCCGGAGCAGCTGGCGCGCCGGCCGCCGCTCTCCACCGAGCTGCGCGGCGTCCAGGACTACATAGATATGCGCAAGGAGCGCATCGTCTACCTCTTCCTGGAGCACTGGCGCAAGTGGACCTTCCGCGGCCCCGGGCGCCATGCCCAGGCGCGCCTACGCAGACTGCTGCCCCGCGTGGTGGCCGCCGGCGCGGGCTCCGTCCCCGAGGCCGCTGAGGCACCCGGGCCGCCGGCAGGCGACGGCGCCGACGGGCGGCTGCTGCGCCTGCTGAAGCAGCGGCAGGCGGTGGGCAAGCTGCTGGGCCACTGGCGGAGCCTGCTGCGGCAGGTGCCCGCGCGCCCCCCGTGCGGCTCGGGTCTGGCGCACGGCCTGTACTGGCCTGAGCACTTCCTGCCGCCCCTCGACGGCGGCGCGCCCCCACGCTACGACAGCCTCACGCTCGACCTCTTCATGCTTGGCTACTTCCAGCTGCTCGAGATGGGCCTGAGCCGAGAGGAGCGCAAGTTCCGCCACCTGCTGTGCTACGAGATGTTCGACCGGCTGGGCAGCCACCCGTGGGAGCTCATCCGCCGCTTCCACCGCGTCGTGCTCGAGGAGGTGGAGGCTGGCCGGCGCAGCTGGAGCGACGGCTTTGAGGACCTCAGGCGCCAGTTCTTTGGAGACAGCCCGGAGGCTGAGCCGGCGCGGGAAGAAGAAGCCGAGGAGGAGCGAGAGAAGGGGGAGGAGAACGAAGAGGAGGAGGAGAAGGAGCCCGCGGAAAAGGTCGCTTCGGCCCACACGGTGGACTGGCCCGAGGGGCAGCCCGAGGCCCCAGCTCCTGCGCCGCAGTCTCCGACCCCACCTCCGCCAGCCGCGCCTCCCCCCACGTGGGACCCGCCTAGTCCTGAAGCCCCTGTCGAAGATCCCCTGGAGCTGGTGTCTGAGATGGGCGAGTTCAGCAATGAGGACATCTGCCGCTATATTGACCGCAGCTTCTCCTTCTGGAAGGAGAAGGAGGCAGAGCTCTTTGACATCTGAGAATTCGGAATTTCCACTCAAGCATCTTAGTCCCGGGCCAGATGCCTGTCTGATGCCCTCCGGAGGCCAGAAGCCGGCAGGAAGAACCCAGAAGCCGGCGGGGTGGCCTTGGAAAACCCAGAGTGCCCAGGAGGACCAGGCTGCCACAGCCTTTGAAACCCCACCATGGCCAAATGTGGGGCAGTGGCCAGAATGGGCAGGGCAGGGCACAGGGCAAGCCAGCTGTCCCCCACCCCACCCCACCCCACCCCACCCCCCGGTCCTACAGTCCTGCCTAGCTCTGTGTTGGAGCCAGGTTGAAGAAGCAGGCCCCCTGAGTGAGGGACCATGGGTCCCCCTTGGGGCAGTGTGGCTCTCCTCTCTTGGTTTTTCACTGGAATTCACAGCTACTTCTTTGAGGTCAAGGGAGCCACGTGTGTAGTGTTCTGTGTGACGTGTTCTCCTCTGTAAACATCCAAGTAATAAAACTCTTTGCTGTAAGCCGCCTGTGTTGGATGCCCGCTCCCCTGCTCCTGCCAAGTCAATGCAGCCACACAGTGGTAGAGGTAGTGTCTACTCCACTTGGGAACAGGACACACATGGCCCAGAAGATTCTTCCCAGTGGAGGCCACTTTGAGCCTGTGGGGGCCCAAGGATGTTTCTGCCCAGAGTCTGGGTTGGGGGCCTGGGGCCATCTGTCATCCTGCCCCAGTGGAGAAGCTCATTCTCTGGTCCTTTCCTACACCTTAGGTCTGACCTCTCTGGCGCCCCCTCTAGGACACAGGAGGCTGGAGTTACAAGGGGGCAGAGCCCTTTAAGGAGACCATGGCCAGGCAACTTTATCGATTTGCCCTGTGAAAGAACATCTGTATCCCATTGTCCCTGACTCTTGCAGGTCTCCCGGGGTTGGGGGTGCCCCTTCTGGCCCCCTACCTCCTAGCCCATGCTGGTCCTAAAGCTCAACAATTGTGTTTCAGGAGGAAGAGGAGGAAGCCCGGCTGGCCAGCATGCCTGCATGGAGGCGAGACCTCCTGCGGAAGAAGCTAGAAGAGGAGAGGTGAGTTGGGTAATCAGAAGCTTCAGGGCCTGGTAGGATGTCTTGATCTTGTGTCTGCTGTGGTGGCACCAAATAATGCTGTCTCTTTTTCCTTCTAGGGAGCAGAGGCGGTGAGTTGGGACTGGGCCAGACCTGTCACCCCTCCCCAAACCTCCTTAGTCTTTTGCCTCTTCATCCAGCCCCATCTTGAGCACATCTCCTTGTCACTCTAGTCTGTAACACAACCTCTCTGCTTCCAATGATGCCACCAGACCTCTCTCCCCCAATAAGCCCCTGTCCCAAAGTCTATATCTTATGCCCTAACAACCTTTGGTTAACCCAACCTCAGTGTCAATAACCTTGCGCTGTCCCTCAAAACATAGTTCCTGCCCCCAGGAATCTAGCCCAGTGCAGACAGAAATATAATGCGAGCCACTATGTAATTTTAAATTCTCTTGTAGCCACTTTGAAAAAGTAAAAAGATATAGGTGAACATGTGTATCTTATTTAACTCAATATATCGAAGTATCACTTCAATAGATAATGTAAAATTTATGAAATATATAGATATATATATATATGTACACACACACACATATAAACATAGTCTTTGAAATGCCAGGTGCTATTTACACCTACAATGCTTCTCATTCTGACATTTCAGATGCTTAGTGGCCACATGTATTTAGTGGCTGCCTTGTCAGCAGCACAGATCTAGCCCCTACTTCTTTAAGACTTTATTTGTTCATGAGAGACACAGAGAGAGGCCGAGACATAGGCAGAGGGAGAAGCAGGCTCCCTTTGGGGAGCCCCATGTGGGACTGGATCCCAGGACCCCTGGGATCACACCCTGAGCCACCCAGGAGCACCAGCCCCTATTTTATAATAACTGTTCTGAATTACCCACCACTGCATCTCAGTACTGTGGTCCCTCTGTTCTCCAGCAGCCCAGCCCCAGCCCCCCATATCAGGTCCTGTCCCCAGACACCCCCTCCTCACCCTCTGCCACACCTCCTGACCCAGCACTACTATTTCCAGTAAAAGCCCCGCCTGCAATAACTCATCCACAGCCTCTCACTCACCCAGCTCCTCAACCAAGACCTTCTGTGCCCATCAGCCCTGCCCTTATGCTTCCTGACCAGACCCCAGTCCCCGGTCCCCCAGCCCTTCTGCCCCCCAGAACCCCTTGCCCTGGCCACCACGAGTTAGTCCCTCTGTCCTCGGCAACCCAGCTCCTGCCCCCACCCGTGACCCCCCCAGGGTGCCTGGCCCACCCCCCTCACAGTTGCGGGGGGGTTTCTGCCCCTACATTATGCCTAGGAAAGAGGAGGAGCGACAGAAGCAGGAGGAGCTGCAGAGGGAGAAAGAGCAGTCGGAGAAGTTGCGGACGCTGGGCTACGACGAGACCAAGCTGGCGCCCTGGCAGAGACAGATCATCCTGAAGAAGGGGGACATCGCTAAGTACTAGATGCAGCCCTCCTCTCGCAGCCCCGTGAGCTCGAGGGGCCCCAGCCTCGCCCTGGCCTCGGGGCGGAAGGGCTGGGAGCCGCGCTGCCTTCCCCTCCCGCGCTGGAACCTCTCCCTGACCCCGCTCCGGCCCCCGCACCCCCAGCCCGGGGCGACGCTGGAGCTCGCCCGCCGCCACCGCCGCTGGGGCCCAGAAAAAGTGCCCAAGCCAGCTGCTGACGCAAAAAGATGCTGCTGATTTGCATGTTGATTTACTTATATTTGCATGTTCGTTGAACGCCTCGCAGAGCTCTCCCGGCCCCGTGGGTGGCGACCTGGTCTCCCCGCGGGGCGTGCGCCGGGCCGCAGCCCCCTCCCCCGCACCCCGGAACCCGCGTGGCTGGCGCATCCTGGGCGGAGGCAGGCCCCGCGCTCGGGGAAGGGGTTTTCCTCCCGTCCTGACCCAGATCTGCGCCCGGCCCGCCCGGGCCACATTTCCCATCCCCGCCGAGGGCTTCCTCTCAGTCATTTGTTTACCAGAAGCGATGAAAACAGCGACCTGCCCGGCGGGACGGGGCTGCCGCTCCGGGGCCCATCCTCTGCCCCCCCACCCCGGCCCCTTCCGCAGCGCCCGCGGGGAGGCGGGGGCGGGGGGCCCTGCACCGCGTCTCCACCTGCTTCCCCCCGTCCTGGTCCCCGCCATCCCGCACCCCCATTAAAGCTCTCTCAGCCACCGGGGCTGACGTCCGCTCTCTCGCGCCGTCGCCGCGACTTCCTCTCGCTATCGGGGTAACTGGGCCACGGCCGAGCGGGAGGGGCAGCTGGGAGCCAGGCGCCGCACTGGCCTCCACCGTGGGTGCCCGACCCTGGGCGGCGAGACTTCCGGCCCCTTCCGACGCCCCCAGGAAACCAAGGCCGGGCCCCGCGGAAACAGCACGCAGTAGTTTTCCTTCACAGATTTAATATGAGGGCCTCAGCGAGGTCAGGCCCAGGCACCGCTGAGCCGTCGGCCTCTCGGCCTTGACCAGAAGCCCGGGGTCGCGCGGCGGGGAGGGCGCTGGGCGCTGCTACGCAGGGCCGCGCCGGGAGCTTATTAAGTGACATAAGATGTCTACACGCATAAGTAACCGTACTTAGGGCTTCCGCAGGGGCCCCCGAGTCACGGGCCGCGCTGCAGGCGGCTGCGCAGGTCCTCGGCGCAGCCGTCCAGCCCCATGCGCTCCAGCGCCGCGTAGACGGCGCCCAAGCCCGCGGGCTGCTGCTGACGCCAGCGCTTGAGCATCTCGTACTGCTGGTCGCGGAAGCGGCCGACCTCCACCTCCACGGCCTCGATTTCCGCCTCGCGCAGCCCCAGCGTGCGCACGAACTCCTTCCAGCGCCGCGCGGGCACCGCGTCCATCACGTCGTAGAGCTGCGGGCCCGGCTGGAGCGTGGCGGCCGCGGAGCCTGCAGGGGGCGCTGGCGAAGGCGGCGGCGGCGGCTCTGGGGGCGGGCCAGAGAGCGCCAGTGGCGGGAGTGCGATCTGCGGCCTTGGGGGCGGCGGGAGCCCCAGGCAGGGCCCGCCAGGGAGCTCCACCCGTTCCACTAGGGATGGGAAGTGGGCAGCTGGTGCGCAGGAAGCTAGTACTCATCTCGGGCTCGGGAGAATGGGGTCAGGTCTCAGGCCAGGGAGGTCTCTTACCAAGAGCTCTGCTGTGCATCTGGTCCCAGGGCCATGTCACCTCCGGACAAGGCGCCTCCTGGCTCTGGGGGGAACCAGGGGTCCAGCCGTTGCCCACCAACTGGACAGCGCGGACCTTCTTCTCACTACTGCTGAGGGGCACTAGAAGGGTGTGCGCGCTCTCCCTGGATGAGAGTTGGGTGGCCTGGAAGCAGAGAGAAGCCCCAGGTCAGCCCAGTTTGCTAAGTAAGGCCCCTTTTCTGAGGTCTCTGGCCAGGAGTGGCCATTCCTTGGGTCAGTCAGCAAACATTCTCCAAGACTGCCTCCCGCAGTTGGCCATAATCTTTCACTGTGGCTCAGAAGAACTATTTCCTTTGCCTGGAATACCCTGCCCTGGCTGCCCTTCTCTGGGCTCCCTCAACTCTGCCCAAGGCCTGACCATGGTGGCACTCATCCCACTGAACCTGTCTGGACCCCATCAGATTGAAAGCCACTTAGAGGCAGGTGCGTGCTGTACTCCATCACTGATAACTCAGTGACCTCACAGATGTTCATTAGGTCTACTCTGCCAGCACCTGTGCCACACACTGGGGATGATGAGTTATAATAAGGCCCAATCTTTTGCTCCCTCTCTTCCCAGAATATTACTTATATGCTTACCTGTAGAGTCAAGGCCTCCATCCCAGCTTCATCTGCTGAGAGACAAAGAGCATCTCATCAGCAACCAGGCAAGACTCCTAGAGTGCCGGCCCATGCCCTCTTGTGTTCCCCTGTACCACCCCTGCCCCCAGCACTCCCTCCCTCAGTCTCCCCACTCTGCATCAGGAGTCAGTGGGCTCTGAGCTACCCAAGCTGATCCTGTGCCTCTACAAAATGTGTGTTTGCAGCCTGTACTTACTAGGAACCATGGGCTTGCAAGGTTGGCAGCGGTGGTATGTGTAAGTCAGGGTAGCACCAAGCAGGAGTGGGACCACCAGGCCAGCCAGAAGCACCTGGACCCAGAACACTGAGAACAGCTGGTGAGTGGTGAGTAGTAAACCCCCGCCCCCAAATTCCCCTTGGCCCATCCCAGCCATCCTGCTTAAATTCCCAGCACACCACCTACTCTGCCTCCAGCCACAGATAGTCACACATGGCTCAGGACAGCTCCCAAGGGTGCTCCTGCAAGGAGAGGGGATGGGGTGGGAGGTGAGGGAGCACTCGTCAAGGGGGGCTACCCATCTTCTCCATCCCGGAGGCCCTTCCCTCCCCAGGCCTCTTCTCTGGGAGCCACACTTCCCACAACCACTATTTATGGAGCTTCCTGTAGACCGGGATTTCCCTACTTTATTCCCTGTCATATCCCCAGCACCTAGAACATCTCTGGAAAATGGTAGATGCTTAATACATACTTGGCTAAGCAGATGAATCAATAAAGTGCTTTACCCCTTAATCTTAGCTCTGGGAAGAACCTACTAACATCACCATGTTCACCTGGGGAAGCCACAGATCAGAGAGGTGAAGTAACTTCCCCAGGGTCTCCCAGAGAGCAAGTGGCAGATCTCGAATCTTAGCCCAAGATTTGAAAGTGTATCAACATGACTCTATCAATTGACAAATCCTATGCTCCCTTAACATACAGCTGGAAAGATTACTACAGGAAAGTCTGACAGAAGGTGAAGAGACTCCCCCGATTTATCCGTCCTAAGGTGAACGCAGATTTCCCTTTAGCGTCCAAGGACCAAGCTCCCACTCTGCTCCCAGCCTCCCTCTCCCTGTCCTGGGGCAGCCAGGAAGTTACGTGGGGCAGGACACGCAGCTGTTGCCATATTCATAGAAGCCAGGCAGGCAGGTCCCACAGTCGCTATCTCTGGCAGAACCTGCAGTCCAGGAAATGATTTGTGGGTCGGGAAGGGAGAGAGGGAATTAGGGAGAAGGTATTGGGCGGAGTAGGTAGGTAGCCCAGAATGGGGGTACTCACAGGGCACCCGTGTGTGGCGGTGCAGAGCCCTGCAGTCTGAGCATGGATGGCAGCGGAAGGGAGAGCCAGCCTTGCAGGGCTTGACCAAGCACTCCAGGAACCAGCCTGGCTCACAGCCACAGTGGGTGTCCGCCACCATCGAGCAGTTCTTCAGGGCCACCTGGGAGACTGGCAAGATTGTTCAGAGAGATGGGGAGAATGGAGGCCTTCAGAGCCAGAGGCCCCCGGTGGGGGCGGGGGGCACAAATCCCCTGGGAAATGGAAATAGGGCCACCCACAAAGGGAGAGGAGCATGGAGATGGCCACAGATCACAGGCACACAGAGATAGGAGGGTCATCAGGATGAGAGGAGGCAAAGGCATCATAGGGCAGGATCACTGTGGAGAGCCTGGGAGAGGTGGGCACAGGGATTGTCACACCCAGAGGTTAAGCCCAAACCTGCCCCCTTCTTCAGAAATACCCTGGCCATGGCCTGTCCTCACGAGCCCCACACTGAGCACTAGGGTTCTCACCCTCCTCGTCACAGGCCTGGCAGCGGGTACAGCGGGTCTCATGGTGGTTCTCCCTGGCCAGGAAGGTACCCCAGGGGCATGGAAGGCAGATGGCCGGACCACAGGGCTTCAGGCAGGGGCCTTTCAGGTAGTGCCCTGTGGAAACAAGACCCAAGTCAGATAGTCAAAGGGGGTTCCCACGTCTTTCCTCTCTCTGGCTTCCTACTGCCCCCACCCTGGCCTCCCCTGTCTTCTGACCCCAACTTACCCCCATCTTCCTCTGTCTGCCCTCACTTCCCCCCTCACCCCTCCCGCCTCTGCAGCTACTCACCTGCTGGACAGCCTTTGCAACAGAACAGACCGTTCCTCTTCTGGAAATTGTAGGCACAGTTGCACCTAGGAGCAGGAGTGCTGTGCTGGCCCTGGGCGCCCAGCAGTGCCAGGAGTAGGACCTGGAGGAAGGGCACTGCTCACTCCAGCAGGGCTGCTGCACAGGCCCTGCCCTGTCTCCCCCACCTCAAGGGGCCCCACACTTGCCCACAGAGCAGCCCACTTCTCGGGCTCTTGAGAAGAGGTGCCCGTGGATGCAGGAAATGTGGGGAAAGCCAGCTTCCCTCGCCGGGCGCAGACCAGGCTCGGAGCAGCAGAGCAGAGGTCTCCGGCAGCTCTGAGCACATTTCCCCTCCTCCACTAGATCATCGGAGCAGGCTCAGGCAGCCCCATCCCCACTCGGGCTCTTTCTAAGGTGGGGGACCTAGATCTTTCCCTGCTTGGGGCCCCTATACCCCTCCAGGCTCCGGGCGGAGGTTTCCTTTCAGCGGAAGGGCCCCGCCCGGGTAAGCCTCTAACTAGCTGAGTCTCTAAGTCGAAAGGGAGGGTGGTGGTGGTGTTGGCACACTTCCCAAGGAAGTTGGGCCCCTTCATTCACAGCCGGCAACCCGGGCCTGAAGTCAGGCCGTTCAACCCCCTCTACTGTGCTCCCACTCACCGCAGCCACCGCTGCCGTGTAGCCCCCCAGCCGCAACTCCATGGCTCTCGGCGCCTTGCTGGGCCCTCCGACAATGGCGTGAGCCAGCCTGGGGGCTTCCCCCGCTCCGCCCGCTCTGCCTGCCTACTCTGCCCCACGCAGCCCAGAGGAGCCTGCCTCGGGGGTGGGGGTCAGGGCGGAGCCCCCAGCCCACGCAGCCTGCCCCTGTGCACCTGAGCTCACCTGAGGTGGCCCCAAGGGCAGCAAGGTATACACAGGACAGGGCTGCATTCAGGTCCCCACACCTGGGTTCTAGCCTCAAGCCTGAGACTACCACTTCCAGGTGAAGTGACTTCCCTCCTTTGGGCCACACAGCCCTCCCTCAGCCATGAAGGGTTGGGCCAGAACTACTCAGGAGGAAGACCCAGCCTCCCCAGATACTGTCTGGGTGTGGGTACAGGGGCCTCTCCCCTGGAGGGGAGTCCTAGGGGGCATTCTCAGTAGAGCCTTGAGACACATTGCCCACCTTGGCATAAGCTTACAGGGACTGCCCAGGGCAGGGCCCTCTGAGGCACCTCGTGGCAGGGAGCACTTCACGGTGGTGGTGGTGGGGCTCTAGGGTCCACCTCGTAGCTGGGGCAGGGGATGGGGTTGATCTTGGGGTGCTTGTCTGGTCACCTCTGCCCTGTTAATTCACTACTGCTCTACCGCAGTCTCCTCCAGTGGTGCCTTACCATAGATGGAGGGAGACTGGCGGGGGACAAGAGCAGGAGGTGCCTGCCTCAGAGCTTAAGAGGACCTGAGTCATGAAAGGGGTGGGTTCCAAAAGCAAAGGACTCCTTCCAATAGTATATACAAGTCTTTATAAAAGAATCAAAAGCTCAATAAATATGCAATTTTACACAGAGCCTAACCCAAGCCTGGGGTGGCCAGTGGGACTGGGAGGGAGGGAAGGCCAGGGGAACAAACATCCCATCCAGGACCGGATGAGGGTGGAGGTGGGAAGGACCACCCCGGAGCCCAGCCCAGAGGAGCTGGTGACTTCAAGAAGCGGGGGACCCTGTGGGGTGGGGAGTTGGGAGGGGGTGTACAGGTTAGTGAATGTGGCCTTTTGGAGGATCCTGAGGAACTACTGCAGCCTGGGCCAGGAGCTCTGCTGTATGCTCCTCCACTTCCATCCAGTCTGGCAAAGTGCAAATCAGGGTTCCTGCCCGGCACTCTGGCTCCCACAGGCACAAGCAGCAGCTGGAGCCAGGACCGGGATGCCCCAGGAGGCATGCTGTCTGCCATCTCTTGGTCAGTGGCAACCTTGGGGGCCTCCCTCTGCTCAGACCTCCCTGCAAAGGAGAGGAAGGGAGAGACAGTTCTTCTTTGGCTGAGGCCATGAAGAAGGGCTCTGGCCACCCTCTCTGCCCCACTGGAATCCTTAGGCCCCCTCCCCACTGCCCACTGTAGACACTGTCATTCAGCCTCTGGAGCAGCCTCCCATCCCCATCCTTATCCCCAAATGCCATCTGCTCCCAGCCACAAGAGTGGCCCTACCCATTCCTGAGGCTCTGTGCCCCCAGTGTCAGCACATTCGGCTGCCAGCCCTCTAGCCCAGGCCACTCACGAGGCAGTGAGCGTGGAGTTAAGCAGCAGGGTGGTCCTGATTCGGTACAGCTGGGCTAGTGTCAGCTTCCGGTGCTGGGCAGAGATCCCCGGAGGCGGCTCGGGCTGGACCCTGGGCGAGGCCCCCAAGGGCAGGTCTCTGCTCCTCCTGGTGGGTCTTTCGGGCTCCCCAGCCAGGCAGCTGGTTCTGCCCTCCAGCTCTGATGGCTCGGGGCCACTGCTAGGGCTTGGTGTCCCCTGGCGAACCCAGCTGGGCCCAGGTTCCCGAGAAGAACCCTGAGTCCTTGTGCCACGGCCTGCCACAGCCAAGCAGAGTTCTGAAAGGCTACGGCTGGGGGCTGGGGGCGCTCCACTGGTGGTGGCCCCTGACAGCAGCTGGAGGAGGCTGGCCTCAGATTTGGACTTGAGCAGGTGGGGCAGATGGGGCAGCAGCTGAACAGGGCTGCGGCGGCGGAGGCGGGGGGAGGATAGGGGTGAAGGGGCTTGTGGTAGTTCTGGGGGCCGTGGCAATGGCTCCGCGACAGGGGCTGGGGCCATGAAGTCTTGCAGGGAGGTAGGGGAGAGGGTGCCATAGGCGGAGTCCATGGAACAGGAGCGGCCATCCACTGGGCCCAGGGGCAGCAGCTCGCTGATGGGTGTCACAGAGGAGGCAGTGGTGCTGAGAGAGGTCTCATCTGACTGGGAGCCGAAGGGGCCGCCCTCGAACTCAGGAGAGGACAGTGTCTCCCCTGGCTCCACCACAACCATGGCCAGGGTCTCTGTGGAGCCATCTGAGGCGCTGTGGAGCGAGGAGGAGACAGTCCAGCCACCTAAATGGCCTGGTGCACCCCACTCCACCCTCCCAGAGCTGGAGGCTCAGCAGTGGCAAGCATGTGGTCCACCAGCCCAACCACCCAATTCCTGTGCCCGCGACCCAGAGGCCAGGAATGGTTTCTGGCACCACCACAGTACTCCTTCCAGCTGGATACAGTTTAAGAATCCTCAGTTCAGCTCCACCCAGCTAGCCCTGGGGGATCAGAGCAGGCACTCAGGCTGAAAATCTTTTGCCTTCCCCTCCCCCACACGAAGCCAATCAGAGGAAGGGGTGGTGGCTGGCCCTGCCAACTGTCCGTGGCCTTGCGGTCAGGAGTGCTGGGCAGGAGCACATGCTCTGCTCTGGCTGCTGGGTGGGCTCAGGCGCGCATACCAGTGCTGGGAGTTGAGACTGTTGCTGCTCTTGCGCAGAATGGTGGGGGAGCTGGCGGCAGAAGTGCTACTCCCCCCGCCTTCCTCCTCTTCCTCATCCTCATCCTCTTCATCCTCCTCCTCCTGCTCATCGTCCTCCTCCTCCAGGCTCTGCAGGGGCTGCTGGCTGCCTGGGTGCTCCTGGACACGCAGCTGCTGCAGCTGGTTCTGCAGGTGGGGGAGGGGAGTTGTGAGCAGCAGCCCCTACCGGGACACCCTGCCAACCCACCTGCCAGCCCGCCACTCAGCTCTCACCTGCGCGTTGTAAATGGCCTCCACCCAGCCTCGGCACAAAGCCTGGCCGCTGGCCTGGAACGTGTAGGCACCCACAGCACTGTGGAACTCGTTCAGGTAGATGAGGAGAAAGGAGCCTAGTGAGAAGGGGCCCGCATCAGTATGAGCTAGGACCACAGCCCCTGCCGGCACAGCCCCTGGCCAGAAGCAGCGCCAGGCTCCTCACCAGGGTCTCGAAGCTCTCGGCACACAATCTTGTCCACCAGCAGTGGTGGCCGGATGACCTTGGTCCTCTCAGCCTTCTTCACTGCCTTGGTCACCAAAAGTAGGTCCGTAAAGAGGAAGCAGTATACGTCCATCTGGGGGGTGGCAAGGGGAGAGGCAAGGCCAGGGATCAGGGCCAGGGTCCTAGGACTCAGCCAGTCTGCTATGACACCATCTCCTGGACTGGTCCCTGCACAAGCCCTTCCTTACTGCACTCTGGTGATGTTGTAGGGGCACTCAGATTTTACTAAACACCTTCCTTGTTCCTTGCCTCCTCTGGACCTGAGAATAAAATTAAAATGAAGAGAGGGGCGCCTGGGTGGCTCAGTGAAGCATCTACCTTGGGCTCAGGTCCTGATCCCAGGGTCCTGGGATTAAGTCCTGGAGTCTGAGTCAGGCTTCCTACTCAGTGGGAAGTCTGCCTCTCTCTGTGTCTCTCCCCCTGCTTGTGCTCTCTCTCTCTCTCAAGTAAATAAAATCTTTAAAAAAATTAAAACAAAGAGTAAGATGGTATTTCTTCACGGACCTATGTATTTGTAATTTGTTTCAACAAAAAGTTTACATTAAAGAGAAAAATGGAATTTATAGTTTGTGGTTTTAAAATCACGATTTGGGGATCCCTGGGTGGCTCAGCAGTTTAGCACCTGCCTTTGGCCCAGGGTGTGATCCTGGAGACCCAAGATCGAATCCTACATCAGGCTCCCTGCATGGAGCCTGCTTCTCCCTCTGCCTATGTCTCTGTCTCTCATGAATAAATCTTTAATAAAAAAAATAAAAAATAAATAAAACTACGATTTGGGGGAGCTTGGGTGGCTGGCTCAGTCAGTTAAGTGTCCAGCTCTTGGTTTCACCTCAGGTCATGATCTCAGGGTCCTGAGACTGAGCTCTGTGCTCACTGGAAAGTCTGCTTCTCTCCCTCTTCCTCTGCTCCCCTCCATGCTTGCATGCACTCTCTTTCAAATAAATAAATAAATCTTTAAAACCACAATCTGTAGGCTCTGGGTTATACACCTAGGATTAACAGCTCACGAACAAGGCTCTGGGCTTTTCCTGACCTGTTCTTGGAAGGCACCCCCTCCCTCCCACCAGGAACTCATATGGCACCAGCAAGTGGGCAAGCCCAGCACCCCACCCACTATGCCCTTGCTGCCATATCTGTAAAGAGTAAATTGCAGGCAGATCATCAGCTGTCACATAACCAAAGTCATTCCTTCTTGAATTACCAGCCAACTGACGGGGCAGTTGAGAACCCCTCACTAGGGCCCAGAAAGTCTCCAGGAAAGGGTGGGGAAGGGGCCCTGGGTGTGGGTGGCCCCTAGAGTCACCTTGCTGTCCTTCCCCTCCTTCATCCTCAGGCTCCCCTCCAGCAGCAGCTGTCGTGTTTCTTCAGGGGAGGCGCCAGGGATGGGTGCTGTAAGGTCTAGATGCAGAAACTCCTTCAGGAGCTGGCGATGGGGACAGGGCGGGGGAGGTGCAGAGAGATCAGGGTCTGACTCCCCTTCCCCGCTAGGCATCCTCAAAGGAGATCCCAGCACTGGCCCGGGTGCCGGCTTGGCCCTTCCTCCATCCCCGCAGGGCCGGGGGTCCCCGCGCCGACGGCCTCCCACCTTGTCCACCTCATCGTTGCTGCCTTCCACCACCTCGTAGGCGTCGATGCGGCTCACCACCGCCGCCAGCCGCTGCCGCTCCTGCCGCTGCCGCATGCACGCGTTCACGTGGTGGATGAAGCGCTCCACCGAGTCGATCTGGGGGGCGGGGGCGGGGGCGGGGGCATCAGGACCCGGGTCCCGGAGGGGCCGCGAGCCAGGGACCCCGCCTGCCGCCCCGGTTACCATGGTGACGACGGCCTCCTTGGCGCGCGGCTCGTCGGTCTTCCTCAGCACCGACTTGAGCAGCAGCGGGTACTTGGTGAGGCGCTGGTGGGGCTTGGCCAGCATGTCGCTCAGCTTCAGCCGCTGGCACTGCTGGTGCTTCTCGGCCCACTGAGGCGGGGAGGCGCGGGCTCAGGACAGGCCCCGCCCCGGGCCCCGGGCCCCGGGCCCGCCGCCCGCGCACCTGCACCTGCCGCCCCGCAGCCCCGCCCGCCCTCACCGTGACGTAGGCCCGGAAGAGCTCGTTGTCGCGCAGCAGGCCGCGCATGTACTCCATGCAGCCCTCCTCCTCCATGCAGTATCGGATGTAGGGCCTGAAGAGGGAGCCGAACTGGCCCGGGGCAGAACGGGCGCGGTTGCCGCGCGCTCTCCGCCGCGGAGCCTGCGCCCGGAGCCCCACCGGCCCTCTGCACGCTCGCGCCGACCCCGGAGGGTAGCACGTGCGCCACCCCTGGGGCCAAGCCGAACTTCCGCGAAAGGGACCGCCCCCCGCCAGGTAGGAGGGGCAGACCGACTCGGAATCCCTTGCCTGCGACCTCGAGGTCACGAGGGACCACCGGGACCACCGGCGCGGGGAGGCTGGGCGATGGGCAGATGGGATGGCAGCCCCCAGCCCTGCCGCAGTGTCCCCGCCGGTGCCCGGGCCGTACCATCTTGAAGCCTCTGAGGAAGTCCCCGGGCTGCAGCAGCGCCCGCGTGCGCCGCGCCTTCTCCAGCACCGGCGCCATCGTGCCGGCCCACAGTCCGCGGTGCAGCCGCGCCAGCTCCGGGATGTTGCTGAACAGACGCTCCGCCTCCACCTGAGCGGGGCGGGAGGTGCGCTCGGCCCCGCCCCGCCCCGCCGTCCCTACCCTCCCATCAGCACCCTGTCGGGGCCTCCCCTCACCTCGCACAGCAGCCCCGACTCTTGCAGGTTCAGGAGGCAGCAGAGGAACAGCTGTGGGTGCAGGGAGCGCGGCGTCGGGGGGCGTCCCAGTCCCGACGCCCCACCCAGACTCAGGCTCCCCTCTACCCCTTCCTCCTCCCAGGAAGCCCTGAAGCTGCCTGGGACCAGGACGATTCACCCCTTCGGAAGAGGCCCAGCCTCCATGGCCCACCTGGGGGTCAGCCTGCCCCATCCCCACCCGGAGGGAAAGCTCTGGGAGACCGGCTTTGCAGTCACACCTGGAAGTCCCTCCTCCACCAGGGAAGCGTGTACACACAGACAGAAACACACACACACACACACACACACACACACACCACGTTCAGAGTGCGGGCTGCTGGGCAGCTGGCACACAGCAGGTGTTCAGAAAGTTACTGAATGAATGACTGAAAGAATGAGCCTAGTGTTCAGGCAGCCACCTGGGCACATTTACCCAAAATCCCCTCCAGGTGCCTGGCCTGTGGGAATCCCCTCTTCCTTTTCCCTGGGGCACCGCGCTTCTCCCTTTCCTTCCCCTGCTCCTTCTGCAAAGCCCCAAACTCTGCTCGAGGGCACCCAGGAGGAGGCTACAGGGGGCAGGAAGAGGGGTGGCTCTGGGCCAGGTGCCATTCCACACTCACGTTGGTGATCACCCTCAGTTTCTTAATGTAGGAGACCTCTGTATGCAGGAGCTCCCACACCGCCTCCTGCTGGTGGCACTGCCTCCTGGTCAGCTTCTGCAGGAAGGGCAGGGGGTGGACCAAGAGTTCCAGAGTGAGCCCGGGTGACCATAGAGGGGGTAAGCACAGAGGTCCCCCAAATTCTGGGCCCTCCTCTGCCAAGTGGCACACTGCATACTCCTTGCCTCAGTTTCCCCACAGTGAGTTAATGATGACAGCAGCCTGGCACCGCTGTCCCACACACAGAATATCCTGCCACTGTGCATGAAGTGGGTGGGTCCCCCTTTCCTTGATGGGGAGGGTGGAGAGGGTTCTGGTGGTACCAACCTCATGCCCATCAATGAGCTCCCGCCAGCTGTCCTCCAGCCACAGGCAGGCGTCGTCCTCCTCTTCCTCCTCATCCCCCTCTTCCTCCCATGAGTCATGGTCAAAGCGCAGCCTCCGGGGCAGCCTGGGAAGCCCAAAGAGGCCGTAGGTGTGCAGTTTGGCCTCCAGCTGCTCCATCTTGTCTACTTCCTGGAAGGAGACCCATGGCCAGGGTCAGGGCACAGGACCGGCCAGCTACCCTGCCCCAGGGCCCACAAGACCACATACCCGGCCAAAGGTGCTCGTGCTGGGGCCCGAGCTGAAGAAGCCACTGAAACGACTGGCTGCCCGATTCTTCCAGCTATCACTGCCACCGCTGCTGCCACTGGGCAGAGAGCAGCTGGAAGGTGTGGAGGCCTCCTGGCCAGGGATGCTCGTCTCCCCCAGGAACTCCGACATGTTCTTGCGGCGGCGGCCAGGGGCCTGGCCAGGGAGGATGGTCAAGGCCAGGCTCATGCTGGCTCCCACAGCCCCACCCCATGCTGGGTTTCCTAGACTTCAGGCAAAGCCTGAGATGTGGGAGGCTCTCTGCACCCCTACCATGGGATGCCACCTCTTCTGAGATCTGTACATGCTCTGGGGGCTGGAAGGTCCAGGCACAGATGGACTGCCCCCACCCAGCCAGCCCCAACCACCACACAGTCACACACATACTTAGATGCACTTATAAGCATGACTCCAAATGGATCCACCACACACACACAGTCACTCACACACTCACTCACACACTCCTTGGGCACTAGAAGACTCTCAAACACAAGACCCATCATCTTGGGGCCCCCTGTCCTCAGACCCAGCCCTATCTGCCAGAAGAGGAAACCAAAGCCCAAGAGGGGGTTGAGGGGCCCAGGGGCCCCTCTAAGCTACCCCCCGCCCCGCACTCCCAGTCCTGACACAGTGCCTCACCAGGATGTCCAAGCTCTCCCGGCGGCTCTGGGGGTCCACACGTTCCAAGGAGGGGGTCCCAGCCCTGGCTGGCCGCAGGATTGGCAGACTCAGGGACTTGGAGTCCTTCACTCCCTGCTCCACCTTTCCCTCATCCCCTGGCTTGGCTGGTGCAGCATCGCGGTGGGGGGTGGGGAGGGGGCAAGGAGTGGTCCTCAGCACCCAGCTCCACTGGAGAAGGGCACCACAGACCTCTCTCCTGAGGATCCAAACCAAAGCCTAGCTGCCCTCCCCCGGGGCTCCACCACCCCAGCACCTATTGCCAGGACCCAGCAGAGACACCTGTATAGTAATGAGCCTGCTCAGGGCCATGGCCAATGGGAATCTGTGCCTGGGTAGCACAGCCATCTCTGGGAGGTCCAGCCAGAGCCCAGCCACCCTGCCTGCCAGGTTAAATGCTCACCTTTGACCCGCAGGTAGTGTCCCCCGAACCGGTAGGCCTCAAAGGTGAGGGACAGGGGTGTGTTGGACTGGTCCAGGTAGATATCCACTTTGCCCAGTGCAATGCCCTTCCTTTCAAACACTGGCAGCAGCACCTCCCTGCCCCCAGATGGGAGGTGTATGTGATAGGGGACAGTCATATGAACCCCACCCCATGCACAGCCCCAGCTCCAGCCCACCTTACCAATGGGAAAGGGAGACACCCACAGGATCATACACAGGTACAAAGACAGGTGTGCGTGCACACACACAGCTGCTAATAGAGGCTCACACTCCTACATGTGTCTACATACACGCCAAAACGCCCATGCTCTCACATTTTTGTGTCTGTACACCAAGGTAGACATGTCCCAGTCCATATCCAGGAACAAGGCCATGCATTACATGTGTTGGAATACATAGGTGAGTCTGCCCGTAGGTGGGAGACCTTCTCACTCACAGGCCACCACATAGACATACACAGTATGCCGGCAAGAAGCCACATCTACCCCCAGCCCCATTCCCCCTGCCTTGGCCCCACCAAGCCCTACCCCAGAGACTTCTTCTTCATGGCCGGTACAATCTCTGTCTCAATGTCCACGTTCAGGTCAAATTTCAAGGTGAAGCACTCCTTGCTTGGGTCCTGAAAGGGCATGGGTCTCTTAGCTTCTGTACCCCTTGTCTCTGACTCCCCCCCACCTACCAGGGTCCAGGATGGAAACCCCAGCATGGGAATGAATGCAGGGATCTCTCTAGCCTGCCTCTGTCCCAAGAAGGTCCCCTGTATCCCTCCTGCCCAAGGGAGGAATTCCTGTAGCATCTCCCACCTGGCTAAGGTGGGCAGTACTGGGCTGCAGGACATGGTGGCCAGGGGTAGGGGAGACCCACTCGCTCCAGGCCCCACCCCTGGTCCTGGAGTTCAGAGCAGACAGGTCTAGCCTTGGGGATGGAAAGAAAAGGCCCCAGGAAGGGCAGGGGCTGTCAGGAGCCCCCCTGACAGCCTGGGGACTCCTTACATCTGTGTGTCTCCTCCTTGCCTTCTTGGAGAGTTTCAGGCCTGTGCTCTTCCGGTCCCTGCAGGACAGAGGGCAGAGGTTAGAGGCACAGGGAGGCCCTCAGCAGGGAGGGATGTCAATGGGCCCTAGCTGGCTGCCCACTCCCTGCTCACCCCCGCTGACCAGGTAAGGCAGCTGTGCTCAGGTAGGCCAGGGCCCACAAGGGGTCTGTGTGCCCTCTGGTGGCCAACACAGGAATCACACCCAGTGGTACTTAGGTGGAGTCTGATCCCACCAGGCTGGGCGCTGGCCCAAGGCTGGGCAGCCTCCTCCAGGAATCAGGGGATCACAGGGGCAGGGAGGGGTCTCCAGTCAGGTCTTCAGAAGCCTCTGGTCCTGGATCTCAGATCAGACGGTCTGCTTTGCCCGCCTACCCTTTGCCATCCATAGAGCTTTCCTCTTCCTCCTCCAAATCCACTGCAGGGCTGGTTCGTGGGGGGCATGACCGAGTAGACACATTCCGGGCCAGGATAGAGCCTTTGGAGTAAAGTAGAAGGAAAGATCCTGTCTACTCCCTCCCTGGCGCCCCTGCCCCAAAAGAGCTGGGACCCTTTGGGTCTGTGAGGAAAGTGGGCCAGTCACTGCTTAGCATCTGTCCATCCCTAGACTCAAAAAGACACAAGCACCCTGGGATGCCCACCCCCCCCCCCCCGCTGGTGATGCCCCGCCCACAATACAAATCCATCTGTGGCCTCAGTTGACCCTTCTATAAAATAGGGATAAGGAAACCCTGCCTCTGGGATTGTTGTAAGAGGTGACTGGTCCATGGCTCTCTCTCTCTCTCAGGCCTCCTCTCCCCCAGCACTGTGACCACACCCCAAGTCCCATGGGACCTTGGCAGAGGAGGAGAGTCCTTTTGTCCCTCTGACCAGCTAAAAAAAGAGACAAAGGTTTGGCATTTCTGGCCAGACTCGGATGCCTGTGAATCAGCCCAGCACCGCCAGCTGGCAGTGGGCCTGGGCCAGGTCCCCAATCAGCAGGAGGGGTTTCTTGTTCCCTGCTACAAGTTCCTTGGGACCTGCCCACCCCTACCCCCCCCCCCCTCATCTCAGCTCGCTGGCAGCCTGGCTGGAGGATTTGCCCAGCAGTTGCCTGCCCTAAGGACAAGAAGAAAGGGGTCTTTTCCATGTTGGCCCCAGGCAAGAGGCAGCTATGGGAGATGCAGACCCAGACCCTGGTAGAGACAGGCCTGCTCTACAGATAGGGCACAGTTCCCCACCTTGTTCTCTTATTTAAAAAACTTGTAGCACAAAAGGGGCCACCAGGTACTTGGGTTTCATTATTTATAGTCAGCTCTTGTCCTTCTGATGGCCCTGTCACAGCTTGGACAGTCACACTGAGCTCCTAGGCAGGGGGTCTGGAGCTGCTTTGGGAACTTCGGGCTGGGGTTCCTACCCAGGCTCACCTTGTGGGGGCAGGTCAAAGCGGACGTGCCCATCATAATGCATGGCACTGTGGAACTTGCTGTCACAGGCTTCACAGAGGTTGAGGGGTCCCCGGCGGTGTAGCTGCTGGCAGTCAGCGTGGTGGCATACCTGGTGGGGAAGCAGGGTGAGGTGGGTTGGGCTGGGCCCCGCAAGGCCTCAGGCAGGCACATGTGTGGCCCAGACCATGGCAGTGCACAGGTGAGGTTCCTGGTTCCTCCGGAGGCTGCTCTTCATTTCCCGACCATCCACTCCCCACAGGTGCCTCATGTTCATGAATTCACTGTGGACATTTCCTAAGCCCTGCTATGTGTCCGCTCTGAGGGATCTGCAGAGCAAAGCAGATCCCTGCCTTCAAAGAACAAAGCATGGAGGGGATATTTCCAGTAAGGAACCACAAGGCAGTTGCTACCAGCGCCTCTTCCTGGGGTGCAGAAAGGGCACCCCAAAATGCTCAGGGCTGCCATTTGGTTCAGCCAGCTCAGTGTTGGAACCAGCAAGCCCTTCCTCTCTACACACCCCCAGGCCCTCTGCCCTAACTTCTGTGACCTATCTGGCCCCTGAATAGCCAACCTTGCATGCAATGAATGGGGTTTTGGGGGAGTTAGGGAAAGGCCCTGGCATCTGGGTTTTAAGGCAGCGCCCCAGCCCCAGCATTTACCATATTTACTGTATCACCCTACATTCTCCCCCAACCCTGTGGATGACTGTCATGCCTTCTCTGCTCCCTGGCTCGCCTCTAACTCACCTCTTCCACTTTCCTTGCTGTTCCCCAACACATCCACTCACCTGCCCTGCACTGGCAGGGAGAGTGGGCTTTCTTCTGGTCCAGTCAGACTGTCCTCCCAGTATGGAGCGGCTCAGGGCTCGCCCTCCCCCACATCATCAGGCTCCCTGTCCTTTGGCTCACACTTCTCCACCTCCAGCTTCCTCTCTTCCTTTCTCCCATTCCCTTTCAGCGAAACCCCATGAAACAGGTCTCCATCTCAATCAGTTCCACGTTTCACCCCCCAGTATGCATTAGTGTATTTTCCCTGGCTTCCCACTTTTAAATATTTCAGACCTACAGAAAGTTGTAAGGAGAGTTGTAAGGTCTCCTTACATCCACACACCCTTCTAACTTCCCCAGGCGTGAACATTTTGTCACGCTGGCTTCTCTCTCATTTCCCCCTGCCTGGTGCAGAAGAACATGGGAAATCTCCTATGAAGCCCCAGTACCACTGTCACACCCAGGAAACTAAGTATTGATGTATGATAGTCTTTTTTTTTTCCTAGATTTTTATTTATTTATTCATGAGAGACAGAGAGAGAGAAAGAGAGAGAGAGAGAGGCAAAGACACAGGCAGAGGGAGAGGGAGAAGCAGACTCCATGCAGGGAGTCCGACGTGGGACTCGATCCCAGGTCTCCAGGATCACGCCCTGGGCTGAGGGCAGGCGCTAAACCACTGAGCCACCCAGGCGTCCCAACATATGATCCGTCTATAGTCTACGTGTGTGTTTGCTGCCCGACTGTCTAAACCACGGCCTTAATAGACTTTTTTTTCTCATACGGGAGCCAGTTCAAGATTCACACATGCATTCGGTTTTGTCTGTTTACTCCCTTAAGGATGAGTTCTCTGCACGTTTTTGGTTTTTTCTTTCATGACATCAACATTTTGGAAGCATTCAAGCCCGCGGTCTGGCAGAAAGTCCCTCCACAGTGATCTTTCTGGAGGTTGTTGGGTGGTTTCAGGCTGAGCATCTGGGCAGGGACATGAGAGAGTGGACAGCGCCCTCCTCAGTGGCCCACTTGGGGACTCCCTGTACCGTGTAAGGGTCCTTTTTCTCTTGTGATGAATAAGTAGCTGGGGGCAGGGAAGGGGATACTTCGAGATAGCCTGATCCCCAGCAATCTCACACTCCAGGGTGTTCACATCCACTGGTGATGCCTGCCTAAATCGAATAGGACTACCACAGTTGCAACCGAAGATTTTCTACTTTAGAAAATCTGCCCCTGTCTCTCAGACCCTCTGCCATCAAGTTCTCCCTTCCCATCACCCCAATTGCCTCTTCTTGGGCCCCCAGAACTGCTGTGTTTCTAAGTCCAACCACAGGACCCAGCACTTGACACAGGTGGTCTCTTTCACACCTCGTCCTCTGTGGTCCCCGGAACCCCACACTCTGCTGCTGCCTCCTGCAGCCCTCAGTCCTCCTTGCCCACTTCCTGCTTGTCTCCCTACCTGCGGCCCCTGCTCACATCGACCTCCATCTATCCTCTGCTGACTCAGCTCATCATGTGATTGGAAACACTGACTATGCGTGGAGGGCTCTCAGAGGTAAATTTGCAGTGAGGTCCTAACCCAGGACACCAGACTGACCTTCTCAATGCCCGCCCCCCATTAGATGCTAACGAGAGCACCTCAAACCGCACACGTCGGCACCTGAGCTGCTGAGCTGCCCACGCGGGTTCCTGCACTTCAATCAATGGCCACACCTTGCAGTTGTGTGGGGGCATGGGCTGAACGGTGTCGTCCCCCCGTAAAAGACAGGTCAAATCCTAACCCCCAGGACCTTAGAATGTGACGTTTTTTGGAAACAGGGTCATTGCAGATGTACTTCATTAAGATAAGGTCATAGTGGAGTCTGTAGTGGGGTAGCATGCGGAGCATTCCTATGACCCGGGTCCTTAAAAGGACAGGAGACACAGAGACAGGGACACATGTGAAAGTGAAGCCACTACTACATTGCGTGGGTCTCCATATGGGAGAGAATAAAGTTCTGTCATTCCAAAGCCACCCACCAGCAAGTATTCACTGTTACAGCAGCCCTGGGGAAATGGATACGTTAAACCAAAATCCTTGGGGTCACCTTTGATCTGTTACAGCCCCACCCAGTCTGAAAATGCTGGTGGCTCTCCCTTCAATATCTGTGGCTTCAACCAGGCCATGCTCATTAGCCCACTGCTGCCTCCTGGCCTCCGTGGTGGTCACCTCTCAGTGCAGTCACAACAATGACCTCATAACTGGCCTCGCTGTTTCCATCCTTGCCCTGCAGTCTGCTCTCTGTGAGCAGCCAGGGTGGCCCCTGCTCAGTGAAGAGTCTCATCCTTCTCCTCCAAACCCTCCACGGCCTCCCGTCTCCCTCCGGTAAAAGCCAGAGTCCCATTTGGTGACGGTGGGGGGCCTCCTGTCCTGCCCTGCCATCCAGGTGCACTCCGCTCCACCAGCCGACCCCATGTCCCCAAAATGTTGCTTCTGACATGCGCAACTCCAAACCCTGGCATCTGCTGCTCCCTCGGCCTGGAATGCTCTTCCCCAGACACTGGAATGACAGACCTCTACTGTGAAGTCACTGCCCCTTCACACTCCCTGTCCCCTCAGCACCCTGTCTGCCATGGAGCAGCCTGCCTGTTTCACTTTGCTGCCTCCACACCTCGCCAGCCCTGTGGGGACAGTGACGTTAGGCTATTGCCCCATCACCAGTCCTAGCCACTCAGTGAACACTTGTTTAATTTATTAATGAGGGTAATGAAGGGTCACTGGAGAGTTTTGGGCTGGGGAGAGAGCCTGATCAGAGATTTTCAAGGTGACAGACAGGGTGAGGACAGACAGCCTAGACACAGCAGAGAAAGTAGTCACAGGAGGAAGGAGAAGGCGGTGATCACCCATTGTGTGCTTGGGGCTGCACTGAGGGCCCCTTGCCCCAGGAGGTAGGAATTCCAATCATCCCTATTTTATGGAAGGGGAGAGTGAGACTCAGGGAGTAATTTGTTGGAAGTCACACAACCAGTGAGGCCAGGACTTGAACACAGTGTTACATAGCTCAGGCTTCTAGATTTCCAGCACATTCCTGAGTAGCTGCTGAGAAAGAAGAGAGGAGCTGGGGAGGCTGGCCTCAGGGCAGCCTGGAGAAAGGAGGGTGGGTACAGAGACGAGAGAAGCAATTATAGTTTGATGCTCACTGTTTGGGCTCCTGTGTCCCCTCAGTCTTCCATCAGAGAGAAAAACAACCAAAAACCCCTCAAAAACATGGGCACAGAATGACAGCTGGCACGGGGAAGACTGAGAAGACTGAGAAGACCCCCTGCTCCAGGGGGTCTGACTTTGTAGGGCTGGGCCCTGGGCGGGTGGCTATGGATATTATGGCCCAGATTCCCAACAGCAGGCTGGGCACCAGGTGCTCCCCACTTCCACACCCTTCTCAAATGGTCTTCAAGTATGTTGTTCTTGGAGCTTTGGGCAGGGGAGAGGGACACCCTTCAACCAGAGCAGCTGTTTCTATCTTCACTTAATCTGCTCCTAACTAGAGTGAAAATCGCTATCCTCTACCACTGTGACATCCCCAGGGCACTGCTGACAGAAGTAGCATTGGCTTTGCAGGTTCTGGAACCCCACCCGACTCCAAGCTGTAAGCATCTCCTCTTGACTAATTCACTAATCTCTTGACTAGATTCACTAATCTGGGGAAGGCACCCACCCCACTTCAGCCCCTCTTTCCCAGGAGCCCCACAGTCTGCCAGCTAGGCAGCCACCCTCCACCCCTGCAGCCAGCCTGGCAGTCAGCCTGGCACAAGTGCCCCTTCTCACCCCTTCCAGGCCTTTTGTGATTCCTCGACGGTTTCATTTTGCTGGTGCCAGGTTTGGCACAGAGTGATAGGGTTGCAAACCTTCAGGTCACCCAGGCCCTAGTCTCATGGGGGGGCGGGGGGGAGTGTGACATGACAGGACCCTCCAGCCCAAGTCCCTGGCTCTCTGCCACAATCCTGCTTTTATTATTTATTTTTTTAAGATTGTATTTATTCATAAGAGACACAGAGAGAGAGGCAGAGACACAGGCAGAGGGAGAAGCAGGCTCCATGCAGGGAGCCCGACATGGGACTAAATCCCGGGACTCCAGGATCATGCCCTGGGCCAAAGGCCGGTGCTCAACCACTGAGCCACCCAGGTTCCCCTTCAATCCTGCCTTTAAACCAATCTAATACACAGACAACAGATCTTACACAAAGATTTACTCCTGATAGCAGATTCAGCATGCAACAAATATTTATTGAGCACCTACTATGTGCCCGCCCTCTGAAGGCACTGGTCTCCCTTGAGACACTCAGGATGCTTCATTTCCCAGCACTGTTGTGGGCTCTGGTGAATACCACCACAGCTCCTCCTTTTACGGCTAATATAATATTGTTACTCCTACTCCTACTGCTGCTAATGATAATGGTGGGAGCCAGTGCCCAGCCTGTGGCTGACCTCCTCTGGGCACCCCCCAGGCTCAGGGACAGCAGGGGCATGTGAGGGTCAGGCCCAGGATCTGAACCAAGTAGATGTTTCTTCACTTAAGTCAACAGGTCTGGTTGATAATGAACTTCCCAGAACCACAACCCGGACTGGGAGGCTCAGCCTGGGGCGGGCACAGCCTCCTGGCCCCCCCATACCTCCCTCCCCAGACTGCAGAGCTCCACAGCTCCCTAGAGCAGGGCAGTCCCTTCCCAAAGCCAGACTCTTGGACCTTCTCAGGCCAAAGAGCCTACTCTCCACCCTCCTGTTGCCGACCACTGCCACCCTGGGCCAGTGGGGTCGAGGCAGCAGGGTCCAGGGGGAAAGTCCCTGGGACTCAACCTAAAGAGCTGAGAGCCCACGGGATGGAATCACCCGGCACCTCCAAAGGCAGCGAGCGGACCCCACCTTTACAAATCACAGGGGGCGCCCCTTAGGGAGCACGGTCAAGGCTGCCCCCCACGGGGACGGGGCACCAGAGTCGGACCTCCGCTCGCACTAGGGCGGGGGCCGGAGCCTGGAGCCTGGAGCAGCGGGCTGTGGGCAGGGCCTGCGCGGAGGAAGGAAAGGGAGAGGGGGCCCCAGCGCAGCGCCCGGGACCCGCAGGTGTGTCCGGAGTAGCCCAGACACAAAAGGCCGAGGGCTGGAGGCCCCGCCGCCGCCCGGCCCCTCGGTCGCCGAGTGGGGACACACCTCGCCGCGGGCAGTCGCGCCCCCCCGCCGCCCGCGCCCGGTACCTGGCCTTCCCCGTCGCGGGCGCGACCCCCCGGCCGGCAGGGCAGCCCGGGGCCCGGCCTGGAGGCCGCTCGGCGCCCGGAGACGCCGGGGCCCGTCCCCATGGCGGCCGGAGGAAGCGGCGGTCTGCGCCGCCCGCCGGACAAAGCGCGGGGCTCCGCTTCCTGCCATTGTGCGGCCGCGCCCGCCCCCGGCCGAGCGCGCCGGGACCCCGGGGCCCCCGACCGCCCCCCCGCCCGCCCGCGGCGCCCCCGGCCCCGCCCCCTAGGCGCCCCGCCCCGCCCCGACTGCGCCCCGGGACCCCCGCCGAGCCCCGCCGGCGCCGGGCGCTGCCCTGCCCCCCACCCCGCCCCCGCGCCAACCTCCCCTTCAGTCCCGAGACCCCCCCTCCCTCCATCAGGGGAGCTCCCTGACGCCGGCAGAAGAGGGGGGCCCAAGACGGGCACATCCCACCCGGGTCATCGTCTTGGCCCAGGGACACCTGTCTCTGCTCTGACCTCCGGGTGCCCGAACCACCCCTCCAGCGCCCACAGGGCCTTCTGAGTCGCGGGAGCGTCGGGGCACAGTCCTGGAGCCGGGGGCCCTGCTCCCACTGCCCAGGCCGGCGGTGCAGGCCGGGGAGCGGAGGGCGCTGGGTGACGACGGGTGGAGGCTGCAGGCACATAGGTGCAAAGGGCAGAGAGGGTCGTTCTTTGGGATCCCCCCGGAGCTGGGTGTGAAAGAGCGTCAGGAAAACCCCACGTCCAACTCGGCTTTCCCCCAGATCCCGAGGTCTCTGCTGTTCCAAGCGGGGGTCCCTTCCGCCTGCCCCACCGCCAGGGGGCGCTCATCGAAGCCCCAGAGAGCAGGATTGGGGAGTGGCGGTGGGGTCCCCGCTGCAGGTTGTCACAGAGCTTTCCCACTCCTTCCCAAAACATAGGGGCGGGTGCTGCTATCCCCATTCATTGCTGGGAGACAAAGTGATAAGCCACTGGCAGGACTGAAACCCAGACTTCTGACTCTGCTGTTCTGACCTCCTTGGTACCCCATCTCAGTAACTATGGGGCTGGGGGGGGGGGCATGATATCATCAGCCCACCTATCCCTCCTCCTTCTGGTGCGGTGGGGAAGGAAGGTGAGGTCTCTGAAGACAGCTCTGAGGAGGCAGTAAGCAGTAGTACACCCCAGACCACAGGCTTCAAGGGCCACCTCCACTCCCAAAGCCTGAGCCATCCACTGTCTACACCACAGACAGAGCTTTTGAAAACTAAAACCAATCATGTCACTCCCCACTTAAAATCCTCCAGTTACTTAGAATAAGATCCCACATGCCTGGCTCCTACCACCCCTCCTGGTGGTGTCCAAGCCTGCACCTCTACATTCTCTGACTGGAGCACCATGAGCCCCTGATCTCGCAACGGGGGGCACTGGGCCCCCACGTTAATGCCACCTGGTCGACAAAACCTTTACCTCCCCTCAAAATAAGTGGCCCCTTACATCTCTCATTCTCAATCCTCTTACATTGAATTACTTCCTCCTAAGCATTTAAGACGACCTGAAATTATTTTACTTCTTTGTTCACTTCTTGAGTATCACACTTCCCGCTGGAATACCCTCTCCAGAGGCCCCCACTGTGCCGCCCTCCACACTGAGAACAGGTCTGGCACACAGCAGGTGCTCAGTGAAAACCAGATAAGAAGGGACAGATGAAGGCAGAGGAAGGGTCTTCATGGCAGAGATTGCCAGTGGGGGCAGGGAAGGTCTCAGCCTGCTGTCAATGGTCAGCAAAGCCCTCCCAGCTGTCTGACCACAGGCCCTCTTCTGCCTCCTAGCATCCATGACCTTGGGCCTGCTGGCCTGCTCAGGGCAGCTGCTACCACAGATCTCTGTCCTTGCTGCCCTACAGGCTGACAGCTGAGCACACCCATGTGCCAGGCCTGGGCCAGGGATTTTGGGCAGCAAATCCTGTTCCCTCTCTCAAAGACCCTAAGCAGGACATACCATTACCATCTCTACTTACCAGATGAAGAAGCTGAGGCTTGGGTAAGTTAAGCGGCTTGCCCCAAAGTTAGCAGCTGGCAAGTGGGGAGATGGATGTCTGGGCTTTGGACCAGTACCCTCATGCCTCAGGGAGGGCTAGGAGGGCATGAAGACCAGCTAAGTGATGCTCTGACAGCAGAGCCTTGAGGTTCACCCCACTGGGGACAGGGCAGATCCCAAAGCCAGTTTAGGGTGATCCTATTGGCCTGGGGTTACCAGGTCACATCAAGCGGAAACCATGGGGGCTGGGCCAGGCAGGTCACTGGAGGTCACCTGAGTGTCCAGGCCCTGGCCATCCTCATATCATGCTGCTGCTTGCTTCCTCCAGCCAAGGCAGAGGGCTGCTCTTTGGAGGACCATGGCCCTAATGCCTCAGGGCCAGAAGTGCAGGGTCAAGGACATTACAGAGCTGGCGGAAGAAAGGAGCCTCTGGCCCTTGCACCAGGAGAGAGAGAAGGCCCCAACAGTCTCCTGGGTCCCCACCTCCTCTATGAGAGGGAGCTGAAATAGCCCATGCGCAGGACAAAAAGGTCTCGGCCCTTGGCTCCCTGGGGAGGGGGCCCAGCCCCAGCTTCAGGCTCATGAGTCAGGACTGGCTTGTTGAAACTGATACCCAGAAACCAGATGCTGGGGCTGATGAATAATGGAGTCTCCAAGGCAGGAGCCCCCCTGCCATCCCTCCCCACTATCTCCTCAACCCTAGAAAAGCAGAGGACTGTGGGCCATCAGGCCCCATAACAGATTGGGGACCTGGCCTGGTCTTTGGTGGGACAGAGGAACTCCCCGCTCAGGAGGAGAGACCATAGGTCTGGGTCCAGGCCCATGTCCTGCTCACAGCTGACCAGCCTGAAGCACCCCCTAGCTAGACAGACATGACTGCCTAGGAGCTCCCCATCCAGGCTGAGCTCCCCTGGGAGCCTACTGGCCCCAAGGCCCCATCTGGCACCTTTGAAATCCAGGGGCGGAGGCTGCATGTTTGAGCAGGTTGGCCAGGGTGGGGCCAGCTCTGCCAGGCTGCTCTCCTAGCTCCAAACAGCCTACCCAGCCCCTCCCTTCCTGGAGGCCTGGGCCTCACCCCCTTGGATTCTGGGGCCCACCTGGAGGTGGAGCCTGACTTAAGGCCCTGCCCTGTTCTGGGCAGATGACAGGGGTATAGGGAACCTCTCTGCAGGCAAGGCTAACTACACAGGCCCCAGAAGTCAGCCAGGCCTCTACAACCCCAGGGAGCAGTCCAGCTGGGACCCAATGCTAAGAAGAGAGGTAGAGGCTGTGGCCCGTGAACCTCACCGCCTGCCCAGTCCCTGCACGAATGTGCCAGACTCTGGAGTCCAAGATCCCAGCACTGAGGCTCGCCATCTCTGACAACTCTCTGACCAGCATAGTATAGAAGGCTCCTTGGGAGGGGAGGAGGGAGGAGGCACCTGCCCCGGCAACAGAAGACCTGCTTCTGGGGCCCACCTATCCCCACCCTTACCCATCTGTGCTAAGAGGGCACTGGCCAGTTCTCTGGACTATTTTACCTAGGGATGGCCTCTGGGCCCTAATATGTGCCTGGACCTGGCCTAGGGCAAGAGAACAGTAAAATTCTCCTAGAGTCCGGCAAATCTGGGGAAGGTTTCTTTAGAATTTGTAGGACCCGAGGCCCCTTGGGCCTCCGTTTCCGCGTCTTTGATCAAGGCAAGCTAGGGCTTCTCCAGGTTCCTGGGTCCTCTCCCTCTCCCCTCCCCCACACGGGTCCGGGCCGGCCCAGACCGCCCGAGGCTCAGACTCGCGCGCCCCCTGCCGGCCTCGGGACGACTTTCCGCCTGGGACCAACTCTCGGACGCCGAGCTCGGGCAGGGTCGCCGGAGCCTACCCGCCGCCGCCGCCACCACCGCCACCACCCCGCGCCAAGGCCCCGCAGGATCTTCTCGCCCAGCCAAGAATCCTCACACTGGGGCTGGGTCCCTAGAGGCTCCTCACGGCCCTAGAGCCGGGCCAACCCCACCCTAGTCACCCGGGCTGGGGGCGGGAGCTTGAGCCTATTCCACCCTCGAATAAATGGAGTCAGGGCCAGTGGGGCCCATCGATTCCCACCGCAGCCCTGGAACTGCCTGGGACCCTCTACTCCCGGTTCTGTCCACTAACTCGGGGGCAGTCTCGGAGCTCGTCCCGATCCCAGCCCCGTCTCGTCCCAGCTTCCCCGCGAGACTCACCTTAGGGACAGGGGTCTCCTCCCCTGGGGCTGGGGCTCCGGCGACGGCTGCCAAAGCCCCGGGGGCCGCGCAGAGCCGTGGGGAGCACCGGAGCCGCGGGCCGGGCTCCGTCGGCGCAGCGCCGGTGCGGGGCGCGGGACGTAGGGGAATTACGGTAGACCCGCGCGGGCGCTACCACCTGGGCGGGCCGGGACGTACCAAGCGAGCGCCCGGCTGGGAGCCCGGGGAGGCCCCGCGCCCGACCCGCTGCCGCCCGCAGGAAGCGGGGCGGGGCGGGGCGGCGCTGGGGGTGGGGGATCTAGGGCCCGGGATGCGGGCCGCGGGCAGGGACTGGCGCTGCCCCCGAGGGCGCTGGCCCTTTGCAGTTGTTCGGAAAGTTCGAAGTTCCTAGGCTTTAAGCTGGGCTTGAAGACGGGAGCTCGCCCGTCCCCGGCGAGGGGGCGAGGGCCGCGGCAGGAAGCTGCCTTAGCCCTTAGCCGGGGAGGGGAGCCCCGGGAGGGGTGGGGGTCCGGGCGGAGGGACCCGCGGGCTGAGCCCGCCGGGGAATCGCCCCAAGCCAGGCTCGCTCCCGCAGGATTCTGAACTGTGCCTGAGAAATGCGCCGCCTCTGGGCCCCCTCTTCTCCCCCTAGCCCATTCCATCCCTGGTGCTCCCCGGTTCTCTCTCCTGGTTGCCCAACTTCAGAGTAACTCTGCCGTAGGCACAGGGGGCTGGAGGTGTGGGGTGTATGTGTGTGTGGGCGTGCGCGGGTACACAGGAGGAGTCAGACAACCTGCGCTCAGCACACCTCTCCCCTTCCCTGAATATCACAGCTGGGTGAGGTGGGTGCAGGGGGAATGGCCCCTAGGGCCTGGGGCAGATCTGGGGCTAAGGCCCATCTGCATTTTTCCAAATCTAGAACCCCCTCCCTCATGGCCCTCAGGCGGCCTGGGGCCTCCAGGCTGCGGGTTCTCCCTCCTAGCAGGCACTGCCCTCTTTGGCAGCACTGACCTCCCTGGGGCTGGGTCCACTCCAGGACGGCTCATCTTGCCCATATCCCATATAGTTGATCCTCTGTCCCTGCCTCTTGGGCCAGACACCCCATGCCATCACCTGCTCCCCCCAGAATTACCTAGCCAAAGCCCAGGAGTTCCACTTGCACTGCTTCTCTGGTCCTACCACTTCCTCCAGCTGCAGACTGGACTGCCACCTGTCTACAGCTGACCAGCATCTAAAAATCACCTCCAGGAATCCCCAGAATTGGGCCATTCTCAAGGACACCCTGGCCTCCCACCTCTCACCCCCAAAGCCTTGCCCAGGAGAATAGGTGACTCCCTCTCCTATTATTCACTACATCCTGCCCATTCTTTCCCCACAAGGACCTCAGATCCGCCCCTTCCTTTGCCCTGTGTCCACTGGTCTTCATCTGGCCACCCCTCCCCTAGACACACCTCCCCCTGACTCATCCCTGCCACCTCACAGTCTACTGTTAAGCTGGAAGGGAACTCTGCTCCCTCTGCTTGAATACCACTAGAAATAGCTAGCTTACAAACACCACACATCCGAATGACAATAAAAAACTTTACCTAAAAAAAAAAAAAGGAACGGGGTGCCCAACCTGTACACTGAGGAGCAACTCCAGCTGTTGGAAACTCACCCTCCTGCCAGGGCCCTTGGAGCCAAGCAGAAAAATTCACCTCCCTTTCCTCCTGAGAGGTCCTTAGAAATGGGAGGCTCTAGGGGCACCTGGATGGCTCAGTTGGTTAAGGGTTAAGGGTCTGCCTTTGGCTCAGGTTATGATCCCAGAGTCCCCACATTGGGCTCCCTGCTCAGCAGGGAGTCTGCTTCTCCCTCTCCCTCTGCCCCTCACCCGGCTCATGCTCTCCCCTCCCCCGCTCTCAAATAAATAAATTTAAAAAGATAAAAAGAAATGGAAGCTCAGAGGACACAGATGTGGTGTAAGTCCTGGCCTTGCCTTGGCAAGTCATTTACCTCCCTGCTTCTCAGGGTCCTATCACTAAGATGGAGACAAGAGGTAGTCCCTGACGCATAGGGTGGGTGTGAGGACAAGAAGAGGTCCCTGTGGGGAGGCATGGATGAGTAGTGGCCGCTAGAATCATGACCTTTGAGGAGATGCCCCAAGGGTCCCATCTTCAGGATAAATACCCCTGAGTCTTCAGTTCCTCTCAAATATGATGTTCAAGTGCCCCCTGGGATAGTGTCAGCCCTCCTCCATGTCCCCTTGTGACCTGGAGTGCCTTGACTTTGACCAGAGCACCTAGCTCAGGGGGGCCTAGCAAGGAGCTGGGGAGTCCAGCCACCCTCTGTCTGGGTTCATCTGCAGGAGGGCTGGACACCCACTGCATCATCACCTGGCCCTCCACAAGAGGAGGGACAAACACTTCCTTCATCTCCCTCCCTCCCAAGACTCCAAGCTCCACCTGCCCTGGGAACAGGACAGTGGTGCCATAAACATTAGCCATGCTGCCTGGGGTCGGCTGGGGTCTGGGATGGAATCTGGGGAGGTCTCGGGGCGGGGGGAGGAGGGCACACCCAAAGTCGATGGGTTTCTCTCCCCCTCCATGGTAGATGGACAGCCAGCATTATCTGGAACACCTACATCTTGCCATACTCCATGCTAACCCCTTCACGTCTGAGCCCTGTTTTAATCCTTCCTACCACTAGAGAAGCCTCAGTTTGCAGAGGAAGAAACCAAGGTCAGGGAGGTGTAGTGATCTGCCCAGAGTGGCACAGCTGGAAAGGACTGAGCTTTGACCCTGGAGTTCATAGGTATGGGCTACCCTACACATCTCCATCCTGAGGAGGGGCAGGGATACAACTTCTCCCCTGTGGTCTCCAAAGCCCTGACCTCAGGCATTCTCTGCCCAGCTCTGCCTCCCCCTCCTCATTTCCCACCTAGCTCCTTCCTTGGAACCCCAGCAGGCCTCCTGCTCACTCAGCATCCTCATTCCCCTGGAAGGAACTCCAGGGCAGGAGGCAGGGGTGGCAACCGCTGCTTCATCAGAAGCCCCAGCACCCATGAGACACTAAAACAAAGCCTGGGGACCGGTTTGGCTTCTCCCCTCCTCCCAGGGGAGCTGGGATATCTGCTCCAGGAGGCCTTGGGCCTACAACAGGGCCTGGCACAGCAGATGCTGAAAGCTGATTCGGTGAACGAATGAATGACGTCATCTCCTTAAAAAAGCTAGTCATATCCTGCTAGCCTTCTGAGCAGGGCTAGGGAGGAGCGAGAATGAGGCTCTTGATCCCTCTCCAGATCCAGCTCTGCCAGCCATGCTGTGCAAAGTGGGCAAGCTCTCTTCTCTTTGAGCACCATTTTCATCACATCATGTGAGAATAAGGCTTTTCTCCTGAGGTCCTCCTGGGTTCAGTGAGACAAGGGCAAGGGCCTAATACCCCACCTGGTGTACAAGCCTGTCCGGTCAGTGGTGGGGATTACCACCACCAAGGACATTCTTTGCTCCTCTTTCTCACCAAAGTGGGATGTCACTCGCCTCCTCTCCTCTCTCTCTGTTCCAGCCAGCTCAATCCCTTGGCAAGATGAGCCTCCTGCCCTTACTTCCTTCCCTGCACATGTGCCTGTGGCAGTTCCTCTTTCCTGGACCAGCCCTGCCTTCTGCTCTGCCTCTCATACTCCTGCCTCCACCAGTGGTTACCTTCACCAGTCCTCCCTCACTGGTCCCCCAGCCTCTGCTCATTCGAGCATCCTCATCCCCAAAGTGAGTCTGTGCCATTTGTTCTACCATGGGTCCCCCTGGTGCCAGGACTTGGACTCTCCCCCTGCAGGCTGGGTGACCCCCTGGCCAATGTCAGTCACACTGAGTTCTGGGCAGGCCAGGGGCTGGGCTGGAGCTAGCACCTGGAAGCTGTGGAAGGCCCACACTCTCTGAGACCAGCCCTCCACTCACAGGCCTCACCTCTGCACACTCCCACCCTCGCCCCTGCCTGTGGCAGCTTGGGGCCTGCCCCAGGAGCAACTGCCTACAGGAGGGACCCTCGGGCTTTGCAGGTCACCGGCAGGATGTATGCTGGGGGGGAGCTGAAACCAGTTTGTTGCCTGGAGCTCCCATCTGGGAGTGAGGCAACCAGCCAACACCAGAGCCCCAGTGCCAGGCACCATCCGTGCCAGTAGGTTGTGTCTGACATCATAGCCGCCCCCTTACCCGGTGACCACGGCAACTGAAAGCCTCCCCCTCCTGTCCCCGCCCGCAGAACAGTCCTCCATGTTCCTTCTAACCTGGTCTTCCTGTACAGAATGTAGGAGCGTGTGTCTGGACGGAGGGGGTGGGAGGGGGAGCTAGGGGGTGGGAGGGTGGCATTTTACATTTTCGGCAGCTGGCAGAGCTGAGCTACATGGTGGTTAGGAACACAGGCTCTGCCATTATGCTGGGCTCTGGGTTCAAATCCTATCTCTACCACATCCCAGCGATGTGTCCTTGGGTGAGCCACTCGCTCCCTGAGCCTGTTTCTTCATATATAAATGAGAATAATGGCAGGACACATCTCAGAAGGCCAGAAGGAGGAGACAGCGAGTCCTCAGCTCCATGCCTGACACAGTAAGTGCTGGCAGTTTTTACCATGATCACTCAAATGCATGCTGGAAGGGGCCACGCTTGGGTTCAAGCCCTGGCTTGGTCTCTCACGAGCTGTGGGGCCTCGGCCAAGTCACAGGACCTCTCTGAACCTTGGTATCTTCATCTGGAAAATGGGGCACCCAGGCCTTCCCAGCAGAGCTCCCTCAAGTAGCACATAAAGCAGAGAAAGAGCACGTGGTACAAAGCCTGGCACATTACGGGCAGAATCGCCCAGCGATGATATTTCTTATTCTCCCTCTCATTCCATCCTGCTCATGGCTCCCAGGCCCTGGCACTTAAGTACCAGTTTATCCTTTCTTCCCTTTGTTATTCCATGACACAGTCACTCTCACCAGCTCCCTAAGTGTCCCCAACCCATGCCCAAGCCTGAAGAGTGGCCCAGTGCTGCAGGAAAGGTGCCAGCTGGGCACTGGAACAAAACCTTCAGGCGGATTGGGGGTGGGGTGGGTCCTTTCTCTTCCTAGGTCTCAGTTTCCTCATCTGTGGCATGGGGCCATGGCTCCTATAACCTCAGGGCAGCTGCAAGGACTGCAGTGCAGGAAAGGGCTTTGGGGCACCCAAGTTCCCCCTGCTCTTGCAGAAAACTCCTCCATTTTGCTGTTTCTGAGCCAAGGGCAGCCCCTCTGCCTCCTAAACCAGCCACCCAGTGCCCTATCCACCCTTGAACCCAGATGACACCATGGCTGGGCCAGCTGCACCCTTGCCAGGGCCCTGTGGGTATCCGTGCCTGGATCCAGCAAGAGTTAGAGCCCTGGCCCCTCTGCTCCCAGCAACCCAGGCCCTCCAGCCTCCCTACCTTGGCTGCCCGCCCCCTGTCCATGCAGCCTGGGTTCTGACAGTGCAGTCCTTTTTCCTCCGCCAGGCTCTGGTCGTCTGCAGAGGAGAAAAGCAGAGGGTTATCAGCCGGGTGGGGCCCAGAGAGGCTGCGCCCCAGGTCGGGGCACCCAGGGGGCCCTACGGCCCCAGTGGCCTCCAGAAGAGAGGATGGGTGGAGCTGTCTCCTCAATCCTCCCTTCAAAGGAGGTCAGTGTCCCTTTTTCTTTTAAATGCCAACTTATCTGCACGGGAATCTGTTTGCAGAGTCCTTTTCTTGTTGCGGTTCCCCAGGGAAATTATCCAGATTCCACGGGGAGAAAACGTCTTTGGAAATAAGCTGCCGGCTCCCTCTGTCCCACTAGCGGGGGGGCGGGGGTAGTTCAGTGACCTTGCAGGGCTCCAGACTTCCTGGGGGGTCCCCGCAGGGCTGCCGGGTCCACGATCCCGCCTTACCCCTGCCCTCCAGCTCCCGGCCTCTGAGGATGGACTCCTCCTCAGAGGCCCCGGGTGGTGTCCCCTTGCCCCGCGGTCCATCTCTGACCCAGGATTCGGCCCTCTCTTCCTAGGGGCGGGGTCGCAGCGGCGGAGGGGGCAGGGAAGGGGCAGAGAGGCTGGCTGCTGCAGCCGGCGTGCAGGGCCCGGGGAAGGGGTGCTGCTGATGCGGGCCCCAACACCGGGGCAGAGTCTGGGCCCCCCGCGCCCTGATCTCGAGGCCGGCGTCCACCTCCCAGCTCGAAGGGGTCTGCCTCGGGGCCCCCCGCGGCTCCCCCCGCCCCGCCCGCCGGCGCGCGGCGCCCCGGGCCCGCGCCCCTCCTCGAGCCGGCGCAGAGGCAGCCCGACCGGCAGGCCTGCACGGCGGGGCCGACCCGGGGCCCCGCACTCACCCATGGAGGAGGCGCCGAGCGGCCGGGGACGCGGGCGGGGCGGGGGGCGCCGCGGGGCGACCGGCGGGGCGGGCGGCGGCGGCGGCGGGGGGCGGGCGCCGGCCGGGAGCCGGGGGACAGGCCGGAGCGCCGCCGCCGCGGGACCCTCGGCGGCCGGAGGCGGGGCGGGGCAGGTGGGCGGCGGGAGGAGCCGGCCGGGAGGCCCCGCCTGCGGGGGGCGGGACCCCGCGGCCGGGCCCGCCCCCCGGCGCCGCGCCCCCTCCACGGCCCGCGCCCGCCCCCTGCGCCCCCGGCCCGCCGCCGCGCGCTCGGCACCCCGCGCCCTGCTCCGGGGGCGTCCGCCGGGAGGCTGCCCCGGCGCCCTCAGCCCCCAGACGCCTCGGTGTCAGGAGACATTTTCTCCATCTCCTGGCAAGCGGGAATAAAGGCATTTTAGGCCACTCCGCTCTTCCTCCTGGTCCGCAACGTACCACCTAAGCGGAGGTGGCCCCTCCCAGTGGGGAGGAGCGCGGGCCAGGACGGCGCTCCGGCCCCTCCCCCTCCCCCAGCAGAGTACCCCGGCTTGGAAACGCTCTCATGGTTGGCAGCAGGGCTCCATAAATGGGAGTGGGCTTGGTAACTAACTACTGTCGTTCTGTTGGTTAGCATTCTTAAAACTTTCGGAAAATATAAATGTGTACAGAAAAGTGCAGCTGTTAGGAGTGCAAAGCTCAATAAATTCTCACATAATGTCTTTTCACGAAATAACCAGCACCCAGATCAAGAAGCAGAACGTCACCAGCCCCCTGCAGAAGTCCCCCTCCTGGGGGATGCCAGCCACTCCCCACAAGGGAAGACACTGTCCTGACTTCTAACTGCAGGGATTAGTTTTGCCTGGCCTAGTGCTTTATGGAAATGGCATCACGCGATACTTGGACAGCATTTTAATGGTTACAAACACTTTGCACTGCAGAAATGGAGCCTCCAGAGGTGGCCAGGACTCCCCCAAGGGACTTGAGAGTGCTCGCAAGCCTCCCTAGACCCCATCCCACAGGCAGGTTAGTGCCAGGAGGCCCTGGGTAGATCTCTCTCCCACAAGCTCCTCAAGGCCTTCCCTGGGGCAGCCCTCTGGAGGGTAGCATATCTGCATGCAGGGGGTGGTGTTCTCCTGGAGCATCTGCCCCAAGGGCTTATATGGTGCCCTGAGGCTTTGGGGCTGAGGGAGGCAATGGCACAGTGAGTCTCTGTCTCCTCTTGGTGAAGTGTGAATCTGGGGCTTCTGAGGATGGCCGCCTGCCTCGGGGCACTCAGGCCAGTCTTGCCTCACTCAGTGCATGAGTTCTGGTTTCCCTATCAGCAGCTCTGTGGCCGGTAAGGCCTGTCCTGATGGGGTTCCTGGGGTTGGTGGTCCCAGGGGCCCTGCACAGCCCCACCTACCAGGAGGTAGCTCCACCATCACCCGTGCAGCACCCCCTCTGCCATCTGGGTTTCCATGGGGACCTGGACCCCTCAATCACATTGTGGGAGGTGCGTTCCCCATGTGCTCTGTAGGGGACATCTCTGAACTCAACCAGACAAGGTCTGCTGGTGGCTCCAAGCCCCTGGGTTCTCCCAACTCTGGGCCTGGGGTCAGGTTCTAACACCCTTTACCCCAAGACTTCTGAGTTCTGGCTCTAAACTCTGGGGGCTCCGAGCTATTTCCTTCACCACAACTATCTAGAATGCCTTCCCAGCTCTCTGCATCCTGCCCTGACAGCGCCAGGCCACAGCTCCTGCAGGGCCTGACCCTCCCTGCAGTTGCCATAGAGTTGTTGGCTTATGGTTCTGAGGTTCTTTGTCCTGGTTCTTCCAGGAGCTGGGGTTCTACCTGGCTGAGCTCTCTGGCCTCTGGCCCTCCAGTTTCAGCTCCCTTGAGATGCTCTATCTGCTTTAAAGAGGCCAGCTCTGGACGGCATGGTCCTCACTCCCCAGGGGTCTAGCTTTCTCTGCACTAAAGCTGTAACTTCCTGGGGCCTGAGGGTATGCTTCTTTCTCCCAGGGACTCCACACCCAGGAAAATCAGTGAGGGCCCCCTGAGAGGGAATTTGGGGGGCTCAGGCATGGGCCTAGGTCATCCCTGCCACAGGCCTGCCATGAGCTCCTCTCCAAGCAAGCCACCCCATATATAACCTGTAGGAAGGGTGGGCCTGGTAAAGGGGAATGTTGTGTCAGGTAACATTGTACCCTGGACATAGTGGATTGGGCCAGAGGTGGCCACCTGGCCTTGCTTATTCAAGCAGATTTACTCTCTGAGAATTTGTTTTTTTTTTTTTTTTTTTTTATAAAATTTTTTTTTTTTAACGTTTATTTATTTATGATAGGCACACAGTGAGAGAGAGAGAGGCAGAGACACAGGCAGAGGGAGAAGCAGGCTCCATGCACCGGGAGCCCGACGTGGGATTCGATCCCGGATATCCAGGACCGTGCCCTGGGCCAAAGGCAGGCGCCAAACCGCTGCACCACCCAGGGATCCCTCTCTGAGAATTTGAATTGAGCCAGGCAATACCTATGGAGCCGTGCAGCCTTGTGGACATAAAAGGTCAGTCTGAGTGGGTACAAAGCCCTGTGATTGTTGAAGAGCAAGAATGAGGGGACCCATAGAAGCAGCTGGTCAAGAATGCGGGGACCCCAGAGCAGAGAAGGAGGGGAGAAGGTAGCCCTGTGGATGACTGTAGGACAGCTCCTGGGGGCCAATCTCCACTGCCTGCCCTTGGCTTCCCCCAGAATCCCTGCTCCTGCAGCACCCCTCTGACTTGAGTCAACCTGAGTGGATTCCTGGCTGCTCATCCAGAGCCAAACCTCAGGAGTCCTGAACTCGTCCCTCACCCCCAGGAGGTCAGAGGTGGCCTCCCTGGATCTGAGACAGCCCCGCTGCCCTCCGGGTCCTCCAGTTCCCACCGTGGAAAGCCAGGGCCCCTTGGCCAGTCAGGCAGACAAGCCCACCACCAGCCCTCCCCCCACCTCCTGTCTTAGTCATGGGGTGCCGCCTTTGCTTCTCCCAACATGATCTCTACCACAACCGGCCGACAGGGCGCCTGGGCAGAAGCCGGCCGGCAAACATGTTTTGTTTGGCCAAGCACAGTGCTTCAAAAGAATTCGAATTGGTTGCCAACTTTGAAAAGTCAGATTTCACATAAAAATCCAGATTTCTGGCTTCTCTGGACAAACCAGAGAAGCCTGGCAGTTCCTGATGGCTCCAGTTCCTGAGTTAATGTGTGCCTTCAGCAGGCACACATCTTTCCACCCCCTGCCCCACAGTACCCACCACTGCCTATCACCTCCTTGGGAGGGAACTAAGATTCTTCCCCAGCCCAGCCCTTCCTGATTCTGTTCCTCTGCCCCCTGCCACATCCTCCACGTCACTGTCTACTGACATCCTACCCGCTCTCCAAGGCTTCTCTGCCTCAACATATCCAAATTCCAGATGACTCTCCCTCCTTGATCCTACTGTCCTGGGATGGGATCCCACTGTCCTATCCTCCCCATCAGATGGCTTTGGAAACTCCTGCCGATGCACAGCCCTGGCCTGCTGGGGACTCTGTTTTCCATACCTGGGCCATCCCTCTGCAGTGTGATCTCACCCCAGATGGCAGCCATGGCCACTGTGGCTCCTGGGCACCTACAGTGAGGCTAGACCAAATCCAGCTGTGCTGTGCATGTGAAATATACAACCGGTTTTAAAGACTTCATGGGAAAAAGAAGGTAAAATCTCATGGACGATTTTTTATATTGATTACACGTTGAGGTGGTAATGTTTGGATTTCCTTGAGTTTAATGAAAATTTTATTAAAATTAATTTTGTGTGCTGGTTTTTAATCTTTGTTTTTCAATGTGGCTACTAGAAAATATATTTTTTTAAGATTTTATTTATTTTTTCATGAGAGACACAGAGAGAGGGGCAGAGACACAGGCAGAGGGAGAAGCAGGCTCCACGCAGGGACCCTGATGTGAAACTCGATCCCAGAACCTCAGGATCACTCCCTGAGCCGAAGGCAGACGCTCAACTGCTGAGCCACCTATTTTCTAGGTGTCCCGCTACTAGAAAATATTAATGATGAAAGTTCTGTTGTATATCTCTGTTCTAAACAATGGAGAGGATGGTGGTGTTTTACAGGTGAAGCTCAGAGGACCAGGGGACTTGCCCGAGGTCACACAGCTGTGTGAGTGACAAGTCTGTGCTCCTAACCATTAGGCCACATGCCCTAGGGTGCCCCCACGGCACCTGACATACATGAATTCAGCCCCCCACTGTCAGGTGAGTGCCCCCTTTCTCAGCTGGCCCCAGGCTGACTCAAGGGTAAAAGAAACCACCTGTGTTTACATTCCTCAGAGGCACCCCTCACTGTGAGCCCCCTTCGGTGGACTCTTCTGCCCTAAGGAGGCAGAGCTCTCCTGCCCACTACCTCCCAAACCCAGGCCTGACCACACAAAGGCTGCCCCTCCCAGGAAGCAGCTGCAGCCTTAACTGCCCACTCCCACGCAGACCCAGCCCTCCTGTGAGCCTGTCCTTCCTTGAGCAGCTAGCTGCCCAAGGCTGCAGAAGGCCTTCTCACCAGGGTAACCTGTGGAAGGGCCCCATCTAACCCAAACCCGGCCTAGAGCCAGAGAGCATGCCCTGGGCAAATGGCTGTTGGCCCCAAGAACCATCTGCCACTCCCTACCCTGGACGCTGGTCAGAGCAACACAGGTGGCCTGGGAAAGAAATGTGGTCCCTTCCCAATCCCCATGAAGCATCTTGGGGTAAGGCGGTGGTCCAGGGGGACTCAGCAGGAGGGAGGAGCATGGACTGTGGCCTCTGATGCCATCCCTACCTGAAGCCCAGAATCATCGCAAGCATCATCTCCTGGGGCCCAGTAACCCCAACCATTGCCCTGCCTGCCCACACTCTGCAGGCTCAGTAAGAAGGGGCAGGACACATTTAGAATTCCTTTCTGGGGCCAGAGAAAAACCATGTGGACAGAACAGGCAGGCCTAGGGCCAACCAGCCACTTCCTCTGGTAGAGGCTGCCATGGGCACCTGCCCATTTGCCCACCACAGGCTGCCTCCTGAGGCTCCTTGGAGGAACGGAGTGCCGAAGGAGAAACAGGAGCCGGGCTGCAGAACCGGGTCTGAGATTCCAATTCAGGGCAGTCAGTCTCCGTGCACGAGGCCCACCCCCATCCCAGGGCTGTGCCAGCACCGGGCTCACCACCCACCCTGATGGGCCCAGGCCAGGGGCCAGCTGGCTGCAGAGGACAGAGCCCACACAGACAGCCATGTGCCCGCTCACCCACCCCACCCGCCTCTGCTCACCCCCCATGTCTGCTCACGCACCATGAACCACCCACTGTGTGCAGGGGCCTCCGTCCTTGGCCGGGCTGGAGGGGCGCTCGGTACGCTGTGAGCAGGCCTTGCGTGAGGATAGGAAGTGTGTATCTGGGCGCCCCACCCATGACCCTGCTTCCAGAGGCAAGAGGACACCCAGAATCATCCCTGCCTCAGAGGGTAGGCATGATGATGCAGTTTGAAAACCTTGGTGCCAAGCAAGTCCCCTCTAAACATTAGCTGTGGGGCCTCAGAGCTGGAAGCGGACGGTCAGTGCGGTGGACTACGGCAGGAGGGCCCGCCTGCCTGGAGAAGGAGAAGGCGGGGGGTGGGGGGGCTTTACAGATTGTGCCCCAGAGCTGCACTGACCAGCCACAGCATCCCAGGCAGAGGTCCCCAGCAGCAACAGGGGGCTCTTCTCGATGACTGAGCAACATGTGGGCTCTTCTCGATGACTGAGACAGAATAGGAGTGGAGGACATGGTCCCTACTCCCTGGCTGGTGGCTGGGACAGGCGAATTGACCTCAGGCATATCTCTGGCCCTGTTGGGATCTCAGCCACTCTACCTGCCTCAGGTGTACAAATGAAGCAGTATGAGCAGATGGGACTCCCACAGCCTACACCCCCGCCGGGCACATTCTCCCCAACCCACCCTCTGGCTGTAGAACAGTGCCTGGCTGAAGGAAGAGGGGAGCTTCCCCCAAGGCTGGGTGGGCCACCACCATGCCCTGCCTTCCCCGTGCCATCTGCCTGTCACCCTCTGCTCCACCCTCAGCCCAGCAGCACAAGCTCCCCCTCACACAGTCCTGACCTCTCAGCCACCTGCACATGCCCAAAGGTACCTGGTGTCCTGGGATCCAGGTGGGCTCTGTGCCTGCCCGTCCCCTCCAAGCAGCCATATCCCCCTGTGCACTTTGGCTGGTGGCACTGGAAGCAGGAGGGGGGCCATCTGTCACTGACACCCACCAAGCATCAATCCTCTGGGAACAGCGTTTCCCATGGAGCTTTGTGGAACCCATGTCCTAAGTGTCTTCTGTGGTGGACCGGGGCCCGTCTGTCACTCCCCATGCCCCTTGCGCAGGAGTGGGTCGGAGAAGGCCCACGGCAGCTGCGCTCAGGAGAGTGGCCTGCTCTGCTGGACCTGTGGCCTGGGGAGGCTGGCGCCCAGGGCCGAGACGACACAAGCAGGAGAGCACCAAGGCCCGGCTTCTGTGGGCCAGACCCAACAGAATTGGAGGCTCCAGCCAGAAGCTGAATGTTCTGCTGGGCCTCTGATTGGTTGAGCTCCAATAAAATAATGACAATAATGACAACAGGCAATGGTGCCCTTGCTCAAGGCCCACAGCCCTTTGAAGTGCTCCATGTGTGTCACCCACTTGGTCCTCTCAGGCATCCCTGGGACCACTGGCCTCATTCCATTTATAGGGCTTTCCTGACATCTCATGTCTGAGAAGAGAAAGGCTCATGGAGGCATCCAGACTCAGCATCCCCCATGACCCGTCCTGCCCCTTGAGGAGCTCGATTTCTCTGTTTCTTTTCTTCATCAGTGTGGGGATAACAGGAGAGATGACACATGTCCTGGGGCCCGGAACATAAACATTCCAGAAGGATTCATCCCACCACATACTCTTGGAGGCAGAGGGCAGAAAAGCACAGCCCAGGCTCGAAGCCCAGGCACTCATCACTGCTGTCCTCAGCTCCAGCTGCCCTGCTCCAAGCCCTGGAAGGCAAGCTCCCAGGAAGGAGAATCTCCTTGGCCTGTCCTGGACTCTCTTGTGGCCCCCAGGGTCCTCAGGCCCCTCCCTCCACCTGCAGCGGTTCCCAAGAGGGGCTCTGGGCTCTACATGTATGCATAGTAAGCAGGCCACAGGCCCTGGCCAGAGGGAGGTGGCCAGGCCGACCAGTGTCAGAGCCTACTGACAGCCCTTCCAGGAAAGCGGGCCCGCTCCTACCTCCAAGGTCCTCAATGATGTCCAGGGTGGAGCTCCAGGAAAAACGCTCCACAGCCCCCAGGTCCAGCTCAGTCAGGGCACCAGGCAGGGCCTCCAGCTCATAGGCACCCCGCTTCTTCCAGTAGAGAAACATTCTGAGGCCCAAGGAGGCCTCCCACCAGGCCCGTACCCTCAGAGGCTGGGCGGCCCCGGGGACCCAGGTCCCCGAGGCCTGGACACAGTAGGTACAGGGGCCGTGGAGGGGCTGCAGGGACCCTAGGGCTGGGCTTGGGCCGGCAAGCACGGCCCTCCCCTGGGAGGGGAGCATTCTGGGAGCATCTGGGGGCCTTGGAGCTGACCAATGGCCAGGGCTCCGGCCCCACACAAAGCGCCTTTCTTCCCCTCCTACAGACATTTTACAAATTTCAACTTCCCGGCCCCCTCGAGCCCCCACCAAGGGGATGGGCAGGCTGTCTGGGGACGGCAGAGGCCCGGAAAAGAGTGCAATTGTTCCGTGGTCTCTTTGCTAAGATAAATTTTCAGAGGAGAAAAATGTGCTGCCCCAGGAGCAATTCAAGCCCCCCACTGCTGACCTCTGACCCCAGCCCCCAGCCCCCAGCCCTAGCTGGGCCTTGTCAGATTTCTCAATGAGGAGTGGAAACCCCCACGGGTGTGCCATGGGATGGCTCCCAGAGCTATTTCAGCTGCCCGACTGGGTCCCCTCCCCAGGAAGCTCAAGGCATGTCTCCCAACTCCACTAAGCAAAGGACTAGAGGAGGCGTCCAAGGGCAAGAGGGCAGGAGCTGCTGGCCAAGCCTTAGCGTCAGCCTGCCAGTGAGGCCCCAGATCTGCCCTCTGGGCTCTCACCAAAGACCTCTCCCCTCCCCAGACTGGCCACACTTCACTAGGCTGCCCACCCCTCCCCATCTCCTTCCTTAGACTATGTGTCTGTCATCCTCACTAATGGCAGCACCATGCATGGATCCCTGGACAGGCCAACCCCATGGACAGAGCCTTCGGTGTCATCATGGAGCTTCACTGCCCCCTGCACAGGTGGGCACAAGGGTGGCTGGAGCAAGAGGGTTGGAAGAGCTGAGGGCTAAAGGAGCTGGGGGCACAGAGCCCCACAGGAGGAGGACCATGAGAAAGGTAAAAACCCAGCTACACAGAAGATGGAAGTCACTGGCCCATTTATTCTGGAACCCTGTAAAACCTGTGCATTCTTATCTAGTTAGAAAATAAAAACATGGGGCACCTGGATGGCTCTGTCTGTTAAGTGTCTGCCTTTGGCTTGGGTGGTGATCCCGGGGTCCTGGGACTGAGCCCCTTGTGGGGCTCCCTGCTCAGTGGGGAACCTGCTTCTCCCTGGTCACTGCCTGCTGCTCCCCTGCTTAAGCACTCTCTCTCTCTCTCTCTCTCTGTTAAATAAATAAAATCTGAAAGAAAGAAAGAAAGAAAGAAAGAAAGAAAGAAAGAAAGAAAGAAAGAAAAAAGAAAAAGAAAGAAAGAAAGAAGAAAGAAAGAAAGAAAGAAAGAAAGAAAGAAAGAAAGAAAGAAAGAAAGAAAGAAAGAAAGAAAGAAAGAAAGAAGAAAAAGACCTCCGGTCGCCCTCCTGGGAAGACACCTCTGCCCTCTGATCCAGGAAAGCTGTGCCTGGGGTCCTTTCAGTTCTCCCCACAGAGATGGGATTTAACACCATAGCCCAGATGAGGAGACCGGGACTCAGCTAAGGAGCAGAACTTGGATTTGAACTCAGGACTGTCTGGCTTCAAAACCAACATAGGGTCCTGGACAGCCATCTGGGAGAGAAGGCCAGGTGGTCAGAGGGCAGTGGGGCAGCCCCCTTGGAAGTCCCAACTGCAGGGGGACAGCCACCGTGCTGGGCCTCCTAGGCAGGAGCAGCCAAGCCAAGCCTCCCCAGTCTGAGCCCGCCCTGGCTTCCCAGGCTGCCAAGGCCAAGAAGGAGGTAGCCTAGGGGGATGCAGAGCTGGGGCACAGCTGGCTGGCTCCCCACCCCCACCACCAGACTCCTGGCAACAGAGAAGCACAAGTCCCAGGCAGGGAGAGCTGGCAGCAGCTTTGGGGGGCGGGGGGGGGGGGTCACTCCAGGGCTATGTCTGGTGAGAGGGTGGTAGAGGTGGCCGTCCAAGCAGCCTGCACACCCCCAGCTGAGGGTTGAGGTGCCAAGAGGCGGCTCCATAATTCAAACCATATGCTTGCCTGCCTGCCCACCCTCCTCCTCCTCCAGCAAAGGGCCAGCGACAGACAGATTCAAGTCCCTTGGTCATTGATCACTGGCATCCACCAGGCCTGGGCGCACAGGACGCTGGGTGCACCCCGGCTCGTGCTGACAAGCAAGTGGCCGGCATGGGATGTCAACCCAAGCTCAGGGGAGTGACCCCATCTGGACCTGGCTGCCGTGGTGGTTCTCAGCGCCTTCCAGCGGAGGCCAGGCCTGAAGAGTGGGGGTGGTCCTGGAGCAGTTAGCTAGTCCAGACCCCTGTGCATTCAGGCCTGGCAGCGGTCACACTTGGTTATGGGTTCAGAAGGGGCAGCCTCGAAGCAGCCCTGCCTGGCAGGGCGAGGGATCTCTTCCCCCTCAGCTCTGGGGTGAACACAGGGAGTCCCCACACCCCGCATGCACCCCCTACAGAGGCCCCACTAGGGGGCTGTTTGTGTTCAGGCTCCTGATGCTGCAGAAGAGGATGGGCCTCCCTCTCCTGCCGTCCAGGGGACATTGGGTTCTCTCTATCCCCAAATGTGTCCCCTGCTTCCCACCTTCCTGCCTTGGCTTCCATCACCGAGTCCTGCTGCCTGGATGCCCTCTCTGGCTCCCAGGGAGAGTCACCTGCACTCCTCTGTCCAGGCCTGAGGCCCCCATCCCAGCCCTGCCTCTATCCTCCTGGAGCAGGAGGGGGTGAGGGATCTCCAGGCCGGGGAGAGGGGCCGCATGAGCCCCCACCTCTGAGAGACAGCCGGTGTCAATGGCAGAGGTGGAGGCACCTGGGCTTTTTACTCAGCCTGGAGGAAACCAGGACAATAGATGGATGGTAATGCTGCTTATCAACATGAGGGGTTCACCATCGCTTCTGAGACAGCTGGGGCGCATGCTACCGTGTCCCAGCCCCAGGCAGGCACGGAGTGATGACAGCTGCCCTCACTGGGGGCCAGATGCCCAGCTGAGCGCTGTTCCTGCACCACCTCCTTGAGCCCTCACGGCAGCCCCATGAGGCTGGTGCCTCTGTTCCCATCACAGGGATGGAGAAGCTGAGGCCCAGGGCACGGAGCTGGAGGAGGGCAGCAGGCTGCCCGGCCCCGCCCGAAGCAACACCCTTACCGCACGTTTCAGACAGGCAGCAGAGGCCCGGAGGGAGGCAGGGCAGCCCCGAGCTGGAAGCTCGTCCTCCCATCTCTCCTGCCTCAGCAGCTGGAAACTCGGGACCTCTGGATGGGACAATCTGAGGACAACCAGGAGACCAATGGCTCCTGCTCTTCTCCCATGGTGGGAACCTCAGCCCCAGGCAGGGAGAACCCGGAGGTTTGTCTCTTGTTTCCACTACCGTGACCTCCCACTGGCCAGGAGTGGTCTGCAGGACAGGCAGAGGGATGAGCTGCTGGTCCTAGGGCTGCTCCACCCAGTGCCTGGCAATGGCCTTGGGTGTGGGGAAGGGTTGAGCCCTCTGCAAACCACAGCTGTTTCCTTGAGAGCGGAAGTGCCATGTGAGGATCCAGCGGGAACCCCGAGAAGCCTGCTGAGTAAGGGAGTGAAAGAGGAAGAGAAGCAGGTGGCTCAAGCCAGCCATCAACTCCCACACTGGCCACCTCCCAGCAAGCCATCCCCAACAGAGACCTTGGCCTTAGGTCACCTTCCCTGCCTGAGCTAATGGACTTGGGCGAGGCGGGGGGTGGTCCCCGATCTTTCTAGATGCCCACTCCCGTTCAGCCACCCTGGCTGACCCCTTTCCTACTGTGTTAGGCCCTGCAGTATCCTGAGGGCAGCTCCCTAAGTGGGAGGACTTGTTCACAGTCTTGCCTCTGCCTTGCTAGCCAGGCAGCCCCAGGGACATTTCCTGAGATTCCACAACTGTGAAATGGGTTAAGGAATGAGCCTCTTCCCCCCTGTCTGCTGTGTTGTCTCCATGAGATCCTGCCCACAGAGGGCTAAGGAGTCTGGCACAGAGTCCCTCCGGGATGAAGGCTTGGGGGGGTTCCTGCATTCTGCCAGTGGGCCCTGCCTATTCCCCTCCCCAGGCAAGATCTATTATGGCCCTCCATGGTGCTTTAAGCCGCCCAGGAGCAGGGGACCACATCCCTTCCTCCTCCTCTGGCACTTGGGGAGGCCTGTCTGGACCCCAGGGCAGCCCAGGAGTGCCAGCTGTGTGGGTTGGTGGAGGTGCTCCTGGGCCGTCCCCGGTGCCAGCCACCCAGCTGTCATGAGAAGTAGCTTCGTGGGCTGTGTTGTGGGTAAGTGCCTGGGCTACAGGTTGGGCTACAGAGCCTGTTAGGAATTAGGTCCGGCCAGACAGCCAGAGGCCCATTATATAACCTAATGGGGTGGAAACTAGCCACCTCCCAGCCCTCCAGGATCTATCTCTGCTCCCTCAGCCAGGCCTGAGGGGAGGTGCACCCCACTGACCACCTTCCACATACCAGACCTCCAGCTCGAAGTAAAGAGAAGAATCTTCCCCACTTGCCAGAGGCCCAGGCCAAGGACTCTCCAGGACCATTGCCTGGTGTGGTGGCCCTAGGGTGGGGTGGAAACCAACCACTGGGTAGAAAGCAGAGCCCTGGGTCAGCCAGGCCAGCATCTGCAGGAGGTGAAACACGGGGCCTGGCATGGGTGGCACAGGCCCTCCCCTGCAGAGTAGGGGAGGCTGACCCTTCTGAGGCTGGACATGGATGCCTGAAGCCTCAGTCATCCACGGGCCCATCTCCACGGGAGGCACTATTGGAAAGCTGGACCACAGCCCCCTGGCTGCCAACCAGCTCGGCCCTTGAGCCCCCACCAGGCCCTGGCTCGAGGCACTCCCCCCAAACACCTCCTCACAGCCCGGAGCCTCGGTGGGACACTGCTCACCAGAGCGTGCTGCCCTCACTGTGCCAGGAGAGGCCTCAGAGGCGATGCCCACACTTGCTGCCTGCACACCACTTCCCCAACCCTCAGGGAACCCAGTGGCCAGACTGCAATACGTGAGATGCCGTCCAGGCCCACAAGGGCTCAGGGTGGGGTTTGCAGAGCCTAGGACCGAGGTGGCGGGAACCCTGCCTTGGGTTTCTGCTCCATCCGCAGAGTGGGCACCACAGGCTGCTCATCCTCAGTACTCCCCCCTGAGCTGGCTGCCTTACCACTCAAGGATGTGAGTGTGGGTGACCCATCACCACGGCCTGGGGAGAGATTCTGCTGTCAGGGAGCCCTGCACCAGGCATGGAACAGTCTGGGCCTCTGTGGCCATTGCTGGGGAGGCCTGTGTTGTTCTCTCTCGGGTGCTCTTCACACAGAACTCTCAGAAGCAGAGGCATCTGCTCAGCTGAAGACCCTCTCTCCATCCTCTTTCTCCAGCTTCTGGCTGGGCTTGCAATAGGGATGCTAACAACTGGCAAAGCCTGTGTGCTGAGCTCTGGACAAGAGCCTGACAGGTGGGACCCCCTTAATTTGCCAAATGAGCCTGTTGTGGTGTAACCATCACCTCCATTATACAGAGCAAGAAACTGAGGCTCGGAGAAGCCTGGAGACCTGCCCAGGTCAGCCAGGAGTAGACAGGGATGCCGACAGTTTCTCTACCACCCTCTTGGCCACCTGCTGCTCCCTCCATGGCTGAGACATTCAAGTTCCATGTGTGGCTAGGGTTCAGTTAATGGCTCTTCCTGCCACTTGTGGCTCAGCACCCTGAACCAGGCTAAGGGAACCCATTGTAGGTGACCTGAATCTTAAGGCCCATCCTTCCTCAGATGCACTCTGCCTCAGGACTCTAGGAGTACTTCAGGCTTGGATAGGCCTCCCTGACCTTTGAGCCCACTGGCCACAGGCCTCAAGGGAGGCGGGTCCCTCGCTTGGCTCCCAAGTGTGGGGGAGACGGCCAGACAACAGGCCCCTCAGACCCAGGCGGCTCCCTGGAGGCGATGGGGTGGGAGGTCCAGTCGCTGTCCAGCATCTGGCCCAACTGTCATCACCCACTTGTCCACCCACTACAGCCAGGGGACAAGCAGAGCCTAGTGTGGGCTGGCCAGGGACCAGCTGCCCACACCATTCTAAATTCTGCCCCTGGAATGCCCTGGTCTGGCTCAGGCTACCCCCACTCCATCTGGGCCCCCTGCCTCACACTTGCCCCTCCAGGTTGGCCACCAGATCCCAGCTCCTCCAGCTACATCACCGTAGGTGAGTTGCTTAGACTCTCTGGGCCTCACTTCCATTCTCCATGAGGAGAATTCCCTCTACCTCTGTGTGTGTGTGTGTGTTCACAGCACTCTCTCAGGGGGTCACTGTGGGCATCAGGTGAGTTAATCCAGGAGAGTGGCCTTCACACTCAAGCTCTGTTCCTGGTATGGGCTCCAGGAATGATGGCTTCCAGTCACAATGAGAACACAGCACAGGTCTGTAAATGTTGCTGCTCCCATCACCCGCTGGGCAAGGCCACCCTCCCCGACCTGAGGAGTCCTGGCCATGCAGACCCTCCAGACTCACCCCACCCACTGCTCCCTGCTGAATTAGTGCTGCTGTTTGTTCTCCAGTGACCAGGCCGCCTTCTGGTCCTACCTCTACTACGCATGATCACACTGATACAGAGGAATTTAGGCTCCATTTAGACTGAGAGCCCCTTGAAGCAACCCCTGGATTCATTCTCCCCCAGATGCAGGGCCCAGGCCCAGCCTGGCCCAGAGCAGGTGCCAGGGAAATGCTTGTTGATTGGAACTTAGATCAATTCACAATCAACCATCTCTTGCTGGGCTAACATATGAATCCCTCAAAGCCTGGTCCAGCAGGGCTCCACCTTATCCCCAAAGCTCCAGGTGCCAGGGCTCCCAGGCCTCCAGGGAAGACCCCAGCTCAGAGGATGGCCTGCAGATTTGGGACACCCGGCCTGGGGTCAGATCTGGCCACTCCCTCGGAGGAGCTGAAACCCTGCTAGACCCAGGGGCTCTGACAGCTGAGGTACCAGGATTTCCCAGCCTGGGAAGGGGGAACAGGACGCCTGAATTACCAGGGCTGTCTGTGGCCCTGGCAGGATGGCCACATTCCAGTCTCACTGCCGGCCGCTGGCCACTGCAGACTTCTAAACCTGGCCAGACAGACTGAGAGGCTGGGCCTTCTCAAGGGCCAAGTCTGTCCAAGGAACAAAGGCTTCTGGGCCAGGTTCCCAACCACAGAAAAGACCGGCCAGACTTCCAGGACAGCTGGGATTTCAAAATATCTAGCCCATTGTTGAAACACCAATCCCGATGGTTGGAAACTATCATTACTGAGTCCTTGGACATCCCTGGGAGAGACCCAGGCTGCCTTGGATAGGCCTTGTCTCCCATTTGGACCATGGAGGCCAAGGACCCCACATCCCCCACAAGGCCAGGATGCAAGCCCAGCCTACAGAGGCAATTTCTGGCCAGGCCAGCTGCTGGATCTTAGGCTGTCTTGGCTTTGTAGCAGATGCTGGAGCTCCAGAGCCTTCCAAATGGGCCTGGAGACATTCTGCCTGGGTCTGGTTCATTTGTATATCAAGAAATACAAAGCAGGGCGCCTGGGTGGCTCAGTCGGCTAAGCATCTGCCTTTGACTCAGGTCATGATCCCGGGGTCCTGGGATGGAGCCCCACATTAGGGGTCCCAGCTCCACAGGGAGCCTACTTCTCCCTCTCCCTCAGCTCACTTCTCCCCCTGTTTGTGCTCTCTCTCTCTCAAATAACTAAAATATTAAAAATAAATAAATAAAAATAAAAAGGTTTGTTTTAAAAAAAAAGAAATATAAAGCAGGTAATGGAGGGAGATAGAGAGCATGCACATGCACACACATGCACATGAACCTTATTTTATGTTCTCCCTCTCTGAGGAAGGTGACTTTGAGCAGAGACTAGAATGGTATGAGCAAGCGACCATGCAGATATCAGAGAAGAGCATCTCAGGCTGAGAAAACAGCAAGCCAAAGGCCATGAGGTAGGGACATATCTTGGGCTCAAGTTAAGTGACCAGCTGCTCCAGTTTGCCCCAGACTGAGAGGATTCCCAGCACTTTCCTCAATAAAACCAGGATGAGGGGTTGCCTGCGTGGCTCAGGGGTTGAGCATCTGCCTTCAGCTCGGGTCGTGATTCTGGGGTCCTGGGATCAAGTCCCACATCGGGCTCCCCACTGGGAGCCTGCTTCTCCCTCTACCTCTGTGTGTGTGTGTGTGTGTGTGTGTGTCTCGTGAATAAATAAGTAAAATCTTATTTTTTTCATTTTTATTTATTTATGATAGTCACAGAGAGAGAGAGAGAGAGAGAGAGAGAGAGAGGCAGAGACATAGGCAGAAGGAGAAGCAGGCTCCAGCACTGGGAGCCCGACGTGGGATTCGATCCTGGGTCTCCAGGATTGCGCCCTGGGCCAAAGGCAGGTACCAAACTGCTGCGCCACCCAGGGATCCCAAATAAATAAAATCTTAAAAACAAACAAACAGGGCAGCCCCGGTGGTGCAGCGGTTTAGCGCCGCCTGCAGCCTAGGGTATGATCCTGGGGACCCGGGATTGAGTCCCACATCGGGCTTCCTGTATGGAGCCTGCTTCTCCCTCTGCCTGTGTCTCTGCCCCTCTCTCTCTGTCTCTATGAATAAATAAAATATATATATAAAAAAAAAGAGAACAGGATGAGTTGGTCACCCTAGCAAGGGGGCCTCAGGGAGGCCAGTGTGGCTGGAGCCAAAGAAGCAAGGGGGGGGAGATCAAGTCAGAGAGGTGATGGGGCGTTAAGTCCCATGGGGACCTATGAGGACTTGGCCTTTTTTTTTTTTTTTTAAGATTTTATTTATTTTTTCACAAGAGACACACAGAGAGAGAGGGAGAGAGAGAGAGAGGCAGAGACAAGCAGATGGAGAAGCAGGCTCCCTGTGGGGAGCCCAATGCAGGACTCAATCCCAGGACCCCGGAATCACAACCTGAGCCAAAGGCAGACGCTCAACCACAGAGCCACCCAGGTGCCTCTAGTTTCTTGTGCTTTAAAAATGCACCAAAGCTTTAGATATAACAACAGCTACAAAGAGACAATGTGCTAAACGCTTTGAACATTATTTAGATCATTCAGTGGGGACTCTGCTTCCTACTACAGTGGGTTAGATCAATCAGATCATCCTTCTCACTTGGGACAATCACAAAAGCTAGGTTGAAAAAAAAAACATTTTAATTTTAAAAACATCAAACTAGCTAAAACTCAGAAGAGGAGGATCTAAGGAGAAAACTCAGATGGTCTTGCCCTCAGGTTATTTATATACTCTGAGAAAAAAGCTGGGGAACTGATCTTCACTTTTAATGGCCTTATGGGGCTAGAGGAACCAAGTTCCAAATATAGGGAACCTTCAACTTGAATTTATTTATTTATTTATTTATTTATTTATTTTATTTATTTATGATAGTCACACAGAGAGAAAGAGAGGCAGAGACACAGGCAGAGGGAGAAGCAGGCTCCATGCACCAGGAGCCCGATGTGGGATTCGATCCCCGGTCTCCAGGATCGCGCCCTGGGCCAAAGGCAGGCGCCAAACCGCTGCGCCACCCAGGGATCCCGTTCAACTTGAATTTAGATTAAGATCATCCCAGACTGACAGTGTCTACAGGCAAATAGCAGAAGCACATGAAAATCCTCTGTCGTCCTGGGCCTCAAATTTTTCCTACAAATAATTTTAAAACTACAATGTCTAATACACAAAGATAGCTAGGCACATGAGGACAAAAGCCCCATGACTGAAAACCAACAGACACCCACAAAAACTTGAAATACTGGAATTATCAGGCATGGACTCAAACACGCCATCATCTGATCTCCACAGTAACCCTGGTGGTAGACACTACTATTACCTGCACTTTCAAGATAATGAAATGGAAGAGCACAGGCAAGGGACTGTCCCACGGTCGCCCAACTAGGACGTGGGAGGGCTGTAATTCAGCACAGGTCAGACACCTCTCATCTGTGCTAGTGAAAGAAAACTCACTACGTGAGAGGGTCCTTGGAAGGAAAAACTAATGAGGGGCACCTGGCTGGCTCAGTCGGTGGCACATGTGACTCTGGGTCTCAGGGTCAAGAGTTCAAGCACCACACTGGGTATAGAAATCACTTAAAAATAATATCTTTTTATTTTTTTAAAAATTTTTATTTATTTATTCCTGAGAGACACAGAGAGAGGCAGACACACAGGCAGAGGGAGAAGCAGGCTCCCCACAGGGAGCCTAATGTGGGACTCGATCCCAGGACCCCACGACTTAGGCTTAGGATCACGACCTAAGCCGAATGCAGATGCTCAACCACGGAACCATCCAGGTGCCGAAAAATAATATCTTTTTTTTAAACAATATTTTATTTATTTATTCATGAGAGATACAGAGAGAGAGAGAGAGAGAGAGGCAGAGACACAGGCTCCATGCAGGGAGCCCGATGCGAGACTCGATCCCGAGACTCCAGGATCATGCCTTGGGCTGAAGGCGGTGCTAAACCGCTGAGCCACTGGGGCTGCCCTAGAAATAAAATCTTACAAAAAAAAAAAAAAATAGAAGAAGAAGAGAAAGAAAGGAGAACTAAGGAGAAGGAAAAGGAAATCATGCCTGGTGTGCCCTCCACACTCCGAGTCCTAGAGGCATGATGGCAGAGCCCAGGCCAGAAGCCACAGCATCTTGGGAACAGGTGTGGCCAGAGAAGAGCCTGGGAACCAGGGGAAGGGACACCTGCCCAGCCACCCACCCTCATGTATCAGGGACAGGTCCTGGAAGATGATGAACAGACACAGGAGCATTTGAAGGATGGATATACTGTGCCAAGGAGAGAAGTGGCTTTCTGGGTGACAGTCTGGAAATAGGTGTTAGGATGCAAATGCTTGCACCCAGCCACCCAGCAATCCCCTCCCAGGAGCTTGTTCTCTGGGAACAAGCACACAGTTCTCTTCCACAAGCACACAGAGATGCATGGATAAGGATGTCCATGACAGCGTCATGACAAGAGTGAATCACTAGAAACAGCCCCAAATGTCCCCTCACAGAGGGACAGTTTAAAAATTAATTATAGGGGCACCTGGGGGGCTCAGTCTGTTAAGCTTCGGCTCAGGTCACCATTCCAGGGTCCTGGGATGGAGCCCCATGTTGCACTCCCTGCTCAGCGGGGAGTCTGCTTCTCCCTCTCCCTCTGTCCTTCCCCCCATCCCTTCTTGCGCTCTCTCTTACATTCTCTCTCAATTACATAAAAAATTTTTTTTAAGATTTTGTTGATTTGGGGCAGCCTGGGTGGCTCAGCGGTTTAGCACTGCCTTCAGTCCAGGGCATGATCCTGGAGACCCAGGATCGGGTCCCACATCGGGCTCCCTGCATGGAGCTTGCTTTGCCCTCTGCCTGTGTCTCTGTCTCTGTCTCTGTCTCTCTCTGTGTGTGTCTCTCGTGAATAAATAAATAAAATCTTTAAAAAAAAAAAGATTTTGTTGATTTATTCACGAGAGACACAGAGAGAAGCAGAGTCAAAGGCAGGGGGAGAAATAGGCTCCCTGCGGGAACCCGATGTGGGACTCGATCCCAGGACCCCGGGATCATGACCAGAGACCAAGGCAAATGTTCAACTGCTGAGCCACCTCATTCTTTTTTTTTTTAATTTTTTTATTTATGATAGTCACAGAGAGAGAGAGAGAAACAGAGACATAGGCAGAAGGAGAAGCAGGCTCCATGCACCGGGAGCCCGACGTGGGACTCGATCCCGGGTCTCCAGAATCACGCCCCGGGCCAAAGGCAGGTGCTAAACCGCTGTGCCACCCAGGGATCCCTCACCTCATTCTTTTTAATGGCTTCACAACGTGTATGGCTATAACTTAATTTTTATCTCTTTATATATTTAACGATTTTATTTATTTGAGAGAGAGAGAGAGTGAGAAAGAGAGAGAGAGAGAATGAGTGGGCGATGGGCAGAGGGAGAAACAGACTCTCCGCTGAGCACGAAGCAAGATGTGGAACTCGATCTCACAACCCTGAGATCATGACCTGAGCCAAAATCAAGAATCAGATGCTTAACAGACTCAGCCCCCTAGGCACCCCAAATGAGGTAGATTTTTGTATATCAGTATTTTTTAAAGTGTATTTGTTTATTTTTAGTAATCACACCAAGGTGGGGCCCGAACTCACGACCCCAAGATCAATAGTTGAGTGTTCCACAGACTAAGCCGACCAGGTGCTCCTGTATCAACTTTTTTTTTAATAATTTTTTTTTAATTTATTTATGATAGTCACACAGAGAGAGAGAGAGAGAGAGAGAGAGAGAGGCGCAGAGACACAGGCAGAGGGAGAAGCAGGCTCCACGCACCAGGAGCCCGATATGGGATTCGATCCCGGGTCTCCAGGATCGCGCCCTGGGCCAAAGGCAGGCGCTAAACCGCTGCGCCACCCAGGGATCCCTCAACATTTTTTTAATTGTCCATTATACAGTATTCATTAAAATAAGCAATTGCAAAATTGCATATTTTCTACCATTTCAAAACTTCTTACATATGTACACATATGTGAGGATGTGCAGAGTATGTATATAGTCATAGAAAAATCTGAAATACAACTGGAACCAATAGAAAATTGGAGGACTTACATCTTCATTTCCATTGAACTATTTGAAAATGTTATAATGAAAATGTTGTTATTGTATAAGCAGAACAAAGCACACATACCTATGTGTGTATGTATATATATATTTTTTTATTTCTAGGTCAGTTTTAAGGATATTATTGCAGGAGGCTTCCTGATTGTTCGGTTCCATTTGCCATGCTCTCCTCCTCAAACTTCCTGAATCCAAACACCAATCTGCTATCAAAAAGGATTTTCCTGGGGCAGTCCGAGTGGCTCAGTGGTTTAGCGCTAGCTTTGGCCCAGGGTGTGATCCTGGAGACCCGGGATCGAGTCCCACGTCGGGCTCCCTGCATGGAGCCTGCTTTTCCCTCTGCCTGTGTCTCTGTCTCTCTGTGTGTCTCTCATGAATAAATAAAATCTTAAAAAAAAAAAAAAAAAAAGGATTTTCCTAAAATGCAGGTCAGATGGTGCTACCCATGTTGCTAAAGATGCTTAAACTCTCATTGCCCCAGGGATGAAAGAATTCTGGGGATGCTCTGGCAGCCTCTCCTTGGACTGACCTTGCACCGTCTCCACCCCTCTCCCCCTGTACCTGCCTTCCCAGCCATCCTCCATCGACTTGCATGCGGCTCCGCCTGTACCCCCGTGTGCACCCTAGACTTGCCGCCCCCGTTCCCAGCTCTGTCATCCCCTTTTCCAGAACTGTCCTTTCCAACCCTCCTCAAAACTCCTCCCCCGCCCTCCTCCCCTTACTTTTGACCCCATTGACTTCAGTTTATCCCTTAGCTGTTGTCACTTCTTTGGAAAATCCCCAAGATTGGTGTGAGGAGAGGAAGCTCTCTTAAGAATGATCTCATTGCCCCACAATCGACACATTTTAACACACTAACTACTTGTCAATTTCTGGTATACACGTTCTTATCACTCAATAGCAAGATTCTAGAAAGATGGGCCTTTATCCTGTTCGCCATCATCTCCCCAGCTCTGGCACACTGACAATTCATAAGCGTTCAATAAATATTAATTTAGCTGACTATGACACATTTAAGCTGATACTCTAAAACTTGATAATAAGGCAAAAGAATAACTAGTTGTCCTTTTCATATCAAAGGGGAACATTTTTTAAAGGGCTTAAAAGGCACAATAAAGCGTACACTGAAGCAGAATAGATGGTCATTCTCTGCCATCTGTGTGGCAGGTATGACTTGGTAGACACACCAAAAGGCCTTTGCAATCCACAAACATGTCTGGAAATATCTCCCCTTCCTGAGTAAGCATTGATGGACCTTGTGTTAACTGGACGTCACTCACTGGGACATGGATAGTAATATGATAGGCCTGCTGGGACGCCCGGAAGGCTCAGCAATTGAGCATCTGCCTTTGCCTCAGGGCGTGATCCCGGGGTCCTGGGATCGAGTCCCACATGGGGCTCCCCATAGGGAGCCTGCTTCTCCCTCTGCCTATGTCTCTGCCTCTGTGTGTCTCTCATGAATAAATAAAATCTTAAATTAAAACGGGATCCCTGGGTGGCGCAGCGGTTTGGCGCCTGCCTTTGGCCCAGGGCGCGATCCTGGAGACCCAGGATCGAATCCCACATCGGGCTCCCGGGGCATGGAGCCTGCTTCTCCCTCTGCCTGTGTCTCTGCCTCTCTCTCTCTCTGTGTGACTATCATAAATAAATAAAAATTTTAAAAAAAAAGCTTTAAAAAAATAAAAAATAAAATAAGGATAGACCTGCTAACATGGATGGCACAGAATCATTTTATTCTGTCTGCTCCCAGCAGAGACGAGCCACGAGAACTAAGTTCTGCTGTGAGGGTGGGCCAGACAAAGGAAGGTCAGCAGTGCAGGCCCCTTCCTAGAAGGGGATAACCCTGCAGTGAAGGACCTATGTGGGTATTAGGACGAATCCTCCATGACTGCCTGCTTCATACACATCTAGGGCCAGCCAAGGGTGGTGGCAGGGGTGGGGGCCAGAAGGGGTGCTCTTATTTGAACACACGGAGGTCAGTGGCCAATGCATCCCCAGGCCATTTCTCTTTGGCCAGGAATGGGGTGTTTCCTAGGCCAGAGCTCCGACTCTGAAGTGCTGGAATGCTATTTGATTCCATGCGCACATTCCTGATCCCCCGCTGCCAAAATGTGTCATGGTATGTACCAAAAGACAATTTAAAAATATTGATGGTTGGGGCGCCTGGGTGGCTCAGATGGTTTAGTGTCTGCCTTTGGCTCAGGTCGTAATCCCAGGTCCTGGGATTGAGCCCCACGAGCCCCATGTTGGGCTCCCAGCTCAGCAGGGAGTCTGCTTCTCCCTCCGCCCCTCCCCCCTGCTTACGCTTGCTTGTTCTCTGTCTCAAATGAATAAATAAAATCTTTAAAAATATATATTGATGGTTTAGGAAGAATTTCAAGGCCTTTCTTGAGAACTACAAAGACAAGGCTGGGAACCTGTTTCAGACCATCTTAGCAATGGGGACACATCTGTCATGCACAAAGTATGCCAGTGTGGAGGGCCCTAGGGCACCTTTGCCATTCACCTTCCATCTCACAGAGGCGGCTGGGTAACAGCCTGCCATCGCTGTCCCTCCCACCACCCTTCTGCGGCAGCTTGACACTTCCACCACCAGAGCAGTTCTTCAGCATGGGATTATGCTCTTCTTTTCAGGAGTTGGATGGCTGAAACAGGAAGGCTCCCACTCTGGCTTCTGAGAAGGGAGGACGTTACCTGCACACATGCATCAGAGCTGATGGCTAAAACTGCTGGGCAACCCTTGCCTTCCACAATCTCAGTTCATTAACTTACCAGTTAACAAGGACAACAGTGCCCAGCTTGGCTCAGAGTAATTCTGCAAGCCTGGGGCTTGGGGGCCCTTCTGAGACCTGTCAAACCTCCTGTCTGAACAAAGAGGCAGAAGACGCTCACCAGTTCGTTGACAGGCTGAGCCAGCTGAGAGGGAGAGGCCCACACGCTTGCCCTAGGGCCTGGTGACACCCTGCCGGGCCCTCAAGCCACATGCTAGACCCACAGGTCTGCCCTCTGCCCAGCTGCAGACCCAACCAGAAGGCTTCTCCCAGACTCAGCACCAGGTTGAATTTCTCTGGCAGAAAACCACAGAGCTTTTGGCCCTGCCAACTCGCTTCGCCTCCGACGCAGGCCCCGACGCTAGTTTAACGTATGGACCTTGTGGCCACAGTTCACACCATTTCCTTGCTGGTGGTTTCCTCTCCGTGGATTTTCCACTCCTAAGTACCCATTTCCTCCCTGGAACAGACCCCATAGTGCTGCTTCTGTGAGAGCCTTCCGTTTCATGGAGGCAGTTCCATGAAGACCCTTGTCTCTCCCACCCCAACGGCCAGCAGCAGCCCCCTGGCTGGCCTCTTCACAAGAAGGGCTGAGACTTTGGTGGCTTCTCCCTGCCTGACAGGCGCTCACAGATCACTGAGCACCACGAGGGGCATCAGGGCCTGTTGCCACGGCGACCCCGGGCTTCCCGGCCTGGCCCAACAGCATCTGCCCACCGGCTCAGTTCTGTTTGCTGACTCCCCAACATTTGCTTACTCAGCTCCCAGCATTCCCAGATCGGACCTGCTGCCCCTCGCCTCCAAGTGGGTTTTTCGGCTGGCCCCCAGCCACCCTCTGCCCTCTTTCCCTGGCAGAGCCCTGGAAAGCTTTCAGCTTAGCAAAGCCTTGCTGAAGAGGCCCCCGTGTGTCACGTGACTCCTTCCCCTTACAGCACAGACGGCTCCCATATTTATTTTAGCCACTGTTCAGGCTCCACTTGTGGGCCAAGGCTGGCTCCCTCTGCCAGGCCAGTGTGGGGAGAGCGAGGACGGGGCTGCTGAGTGAGCACTTGCTGAGACAGCTACAGGCACAGGCCGCAGGCTGGTTTTCCTCTTTTAATTGGAACTTCTCTGGCAGCAAAACTCTTCCTTCTAACACACTCTCAAAGACGGTACAGAAAGGACATAGCATTTTCTCTTAACTTACATCCTTGGGCCCAAACACAACTTAAACTTCCACTGCACTCAGTATTGCAATGAGGGGCGCCTGGGTACAAAGGAGGGGCTCCATTGGTGGAGCGACTGACGCTTGGTTTCAGCTCAGGTGTTGATCTCAGGGTCCTGGCATGGAGGCAAAATTGGGCCCTGCACTCAGCAGGGAGTCTGCTTGGGATTCTCTCCCCCCCCACCCCTCCCCTCTCTCATCTGTGTGTGTGTGTGTGTGTGTGTGTGCACATGCGCACTCCCTCTCTCTCTCAAAATAGTTATCTTTAAAAAATATATTGAAATGGAAAAGGGTACAAGCATCTGCTGGGGTTTCCTGTCATCCCTGCTCCGGCACCCAGATTCCACCTTCCAATGCTTTATTTTCACCAAAGTTTTTTTTTTTGCCATGATTTATCCTAAATTTAAATAATTTCCCGGAAAAAAGATGATATATCTACACATGTAACATAAATCACACAATTAACTTCATGTTCTCAAAAAATATTTAATGACACAGAAGTTCCCTTGTTAAATGAAAAGAGCTGGATTAAAAAACTACACATAAGGCGGGACATCAATTTTATAAGACACACACATACAACTTAGAAAAACACCAGACAAGACTGCATCATGACACTGAGTGAATGCCCATGTGGTGGTGGGTCTTAAAGTTGTTTTTTACCCGAGTGAACCGTTCATACAATTTTAAAAGCAGTAAGTGAGGGTTTATGGAACTGCCAGGATCGGGTACTAATGGGAGACCCAGAACCTACTCCCCAGGTTGGCTGGAGAGACAACAGCACACTTGGCTGGAAAAATGCTTTGAGGGTAACCCTGCCCAGAGGCCAGACAAGGGAGAGGGATGTAGGTTTAAACATTTAGCTTCTTCTTCGACCCAGTGTAACTGTGAGGAATAGTCTTGGTCCCTGCTTTCTCACAGCTTACAATTCAACAAGAGACAGGGTACTGCTCCACCACATACAGACGAGCCTCACTTCCTCCCCACAGGCACTGACGAATGGCCACCATCCTGCCTTACAGATGACAACAGGCTGAATATCTCCCGCAAAGATACACGGCTGGCCAACTCCCAGCTCACAGAGCAAAGCCTGCTGCCTCCGCCACTCAACTGCCACATCCAAACCTGAAGGATAAAACTACCAAGTAGACATGGGACCCAGATCCCAGGTCTGGCAGGGAAGCAGCCCCCTGCCCCAGGGTCCCAGCCCAGGCCCCCTATCCCCACCCCGGGCCTCTTCCAGAGTGATAATCTCAAACATTCATGGCACCTGAAGGACCAGCTCAACGATCCTTCTCCCCTTTCTCTTGTTCCAGGCCATGCTGAGGGGCCACCACTTCCTGTCCCCAGGCCCAACTGGCCCTTGTTTACAAATGACCACCATCCAAGAATCTTGCTATTTATCTTCACATCTGTCTTTCCTATAAAGGAATCTCTTCTAAAGAACTGGCTTTAAAGAACCACAAAATCAGCAACTGGGGGTTTCAAGTTCTAAGTCATGTTATTTCTTTTTCTTAAAATATGCACATACTGCTTTGGAAATCACACACACACAAATGTCTGAGTTTTTGTTAAGAATACCTCAAGTGTAGAACTTACCACCATATTCTGAACCAAAGGACTGTAGAAATGACAAAAAGCCCAAACTGCTGACATTGACAATCACAGGGACAGACATCTAGGGTGGATGGCATCACTGTGGTGTGAGCAGGCCCACGGAGCTGGCTACACAGCTGAGTCTCCAGGATGTCTGAGCCCTCCAAGGAGTCTCAGGCAGGCTCCCCGGCAGGCTCTGGGGCCACGGGACCGAGGGCCGGCAGCTCCCTCTAGTGGCAATGCCTACTTTCTCCTGAAGAGCAGCAGGCGGTAAGGGAAAAGCCAAGCCTTTGTTTCCTGGAGTGCAGGTGCCAGGGCATCAACTGTCATTCCTCCTGAGACCTGCTGCCCAGGACCCATAGTGAGCATCACTGTGAAGACACAAGGAACTAGGGAAGAAGGCAAAATGCTGGTAATGGCAGATTGTCTGTCAAAGTTCTTGGCAAGACCAAGACAGAAAGCACGCACAAGGTAAACTTAGATATAACTAAGACCCAATGAAGTCAGGCCCTAAACTGTCTCCAGAGAATCAAAACCACCCCTGGAGGGTGGCACAGTTCCAGGGAGAGCATGTAAGGGTGGAGGGGCCACTGTAAGAATCAGGACAACAACCAACGGTTTAAATGAACATAGATGTTAAAACCCACATCCAAATAACCGGCCTTCCACATCATCTGTAGAAAGCTGAACCCACAAGACCAGTTTGAAAAGCTACCTCAGTAAGACTTTCACAGACTGAAATGCACAAATGATGTGATCTAATCAGATACCCTTGTTTACCAAAACCACTTCCAACCTAGAGGATCAAGAATTGCGACAATCAGGGAGAAGACGAAGAATGGATTTCCACCACCTTCCCAGAAGCCATCGGGAGAATGGCTTCATCATCCCGTCTCCCCTGGAGGAGGCACTGGATGGCGCAGAGTTGTCCTTATGTGCAAGATCCGGTCCAGCCACCAAAGACGAGATGTAGCTCTCCACGAGCTGCTCGGCCAGTCCTTTTTCCAAACAGCCTGGTGTCCAGCTCTGCCACGCTATGTCTTCAATCCCCAATGAGAAGTCAATTAGGACACAGCTAGTTTTACAGAGACCACGGCAAAGGTTTCCTAAATTTGAGAGCAATATTTTCCAGCATAAAGTCATAGATGAAAAAACCCAAAACACGAAGGGCTCTTGAGTCCAAAGTTTTTATCTAATTAAACCTTGATTAATTACACCAAACAAACCAAATGTGATCCTTTCACACCAGACCGAGTGAATGAAAGAGAGTGTGGACCGGAGATGAGCACAACCACGGGCGGACCCTGCTGCTGGGACCTCCTTCCCATTTGCCATCGCTGGGCAAGGACCGGGGAGCCCCCGCACCAGTCTGCTTGTGACCCCGCTGGCCAAGCCTCCCTTCCTCTTTGGTAGATTCTTAAGGACCCAGTTTCCCTATTTTTATCCAGATTCCAACCACCAGGTGCTTGAAGAGCTTTGTGAGGAATCAACTGTGTTCTCTGCTTTAATGGTGTACAAACGTCCCCCTGCTGCTTTAACCCTTTGGAAAAGAAAACAGTCAGTATGAAGAACCATACAGAACACCAGGGCAAAACTCTAGGTCACGTAGCTTTTAAGAGTTAAATTTACTCTAGATCCACGAGGTACATGGGAAACGCTGTTGGCTACTTTAGGGCACCGTTCCCCATCCTCGCCATCAGTCTGATGGCAGGCTGCAGACGAAGTCCAGTTTTCAGGTAAAAGCTCCTTCCCTTACTAATAACGTCAGTGTCAGTTTATTCTTCGATAGAGTTTAGGTTTGGGGTGTACTTTCTCTTCACATGTCTCCTCAGTTTCTCTTGCTCCAATTTTCTCTGATGCTCCCGGAAGTTTAAAATTGTAATCTGTGGTGATGTAAGGTATTGTTCCTTCGAGCCCACGCTGAAACAGAAACATGAAGAGAATGAATGGAAATACCCCAAATTCTGCCAATTGGACTTGGTGGCATTTCCTTTCTTCCCCAGAAAATATTGTGAAAAGTGAGAGTCTGAGTAAGGTCCCCACACTCCTAAGACCTCTGGTCTCCCTTCCCACAGAGGGTCCACTTCCTACAACTAGCCCGTAACAAAGGTGACTGCCACCTTTCTGAATAATTCAAGTCCACAAACACATCAACCAGCACAAGAGTAAGAGGGAGTAGGTGCGTTTCTCCCTCAAACAAGGCTAGCAACTGAGATGTGAGGATCATCCAGCATCTCCGCAGTCTACACATGGACGCCCTCAGCCAAGGACTCCCCATGACTTTGTCATGGGTATCCCCAGGAAGGAGTAATCCTGGGGAAGACCACCTCTGTTCTCTCCTCCCATAACCTACTTCTGGGATAAGGGCTCTACCATGGGGCTCCTGACTACCAATGATGGGAATTCATGGCCTTGGGCCTCTCAGGCCACTCTGATACTCCATTTGCCTTGTTGGGCCTCTCCACAATAACGTGTCCCTGTGACTCTCTCTGGCTTTCCTGAAGAGCGGCACTCACCTGGCTCTTGAAAACACAATGTGGAATGGAAATGGCTCCAACCAGCAGACAATTCACATTTCTTAGCTCTTCCGGGGGCACAGGAGTAAGGATATGGTAAAGCCTCTTCTCCATGTCGATCCCTCTACAAATTCCTTGAAGACACATAAAACACACACAAATAATCCCTTCTGGAAGATGTTATACCCCCCTAACACTAAGAATTATAGAACAGCTTTTAAAATAAGAGTTTCAACTGTGTTTTGCTCTGAAAATATGAAGTCCTTGGTCAAGAGTCATCAAATACCTCCATCTCTTAGAACCCTTCCCATTTTCAGCCATGAACAACCAAAGTGATCTACATGCAAAAGTCCTAGACTGTCTTAGGTAAGGCACACTCAGGCCAGGAAGAAAAGCCACTGTGCAGAACACAGAGACAACTCAATCTTTCCATTATCAATTCCTTCTTCATGTCTGTACCAGGTTACAATTTCTATGGAAACACTTTTTAGAAGTAGTCTCATGTAACTCAGAAACACGTATTTAATTATGTAAAGGTTTTGCTAATTTTGGGTTACATAGGTCCAGCACTTTTCCAGAATCATACCAACATTTATTGGCTTCCATGAGCCAGGGGGACAGGCAAAGGAGGAAGGGCCTGAAGCACTGCCAGGCCAATGGTGCTGGGCCTGAGTGATGGGAAGTACCAGGACGTGACATAGTCACAATGTCCTCAGATCACCCGACTATGCAAATTCCAGCAGAGAAGCAGTGGCTCAGACTGGCAGAGTAAGACAAGATGAGATTGGAGGAATCAGACATATTTTAGAAACGAGCTAGCAAACCTGCTAATGGGTTAGATATGTCAAATAAAGGGAAGGGGATACCAAGGTGGACCCAGGGGTCTGGTGCAAACACCAGAGTGAATCTTCCAAGGACTCTTCAGGCCTGGAACAGGAGATGGTGAGGGTGGGAGCAGATTTGGGGAGAAAAATCAGGACCTCAGTCATGGACCTAAGTCTCAGATGCCAGTGAGATATCCAAGTGGAGAAGTGTGCTGGTAACACGGGCTTAGAGCTCAGACACAGTTGTGCTACCGAGATCCTGTGGGAAGTCAGCCTAAAGATGGATCTAGGGGCCAGCAGGTGGACAGATGGCCTAGGGAAAACATGTCAAGTGACAGGAAGGCCATGACTAGGCCCTTAGGAATCCTAGATTTAGTTGGCAGGAGAAGCAGAGAAAATGCTACTTTCTTCCTGCCCACCAGCCCCCAGGCCCACTGTCTAGAAGCCAGAGACACTCCGACCACTCCAGCCAAGAGATAGCTACAAGGTCAACAAGACCAACCATATATGGTTGGAGATCAATTTCAGTAGGTATATAGACATGTTTTACTCTCACTCACCAAACCCCAAACAATCACAGATTGGAGTCTGGGCAAGTAGGATGGGCCCATTTGCGTATCCTCTGACATCATCCAGGATCTTGCAAAGACCAACCCAGCTGGCATTCACAGCATATAATATATGAGTAGGAGCGACATCAGCATGAATAATCCGGAGTGCAACCGCATTGAAAGGGACCTGGAAAATAAATTTGCATCTCCCTCTAGTAATTCTATTTGAGACGCCTTTTTTTTTTTTTTTTTTTTTTTAAAGATTGTATTTTTTATTCATGAGAGAGAGAGACAGAGACATAGGCAGAGGGAAGAGAAGCAGGCTCCATGCAAGGAGCCCGGTGCAGGACTCGATCCTGGGACTCTGGGATCATGCCCTGAGCCAAAGGCAGACGCTCAACCACTGAGACTCCCCAGGCGTCCCTGAAAGGCTACCTTTAATGTTTAAAAGTTGACTAGGCAGCCATCTAAAGCAATTTTGGCCAAACTGTCCACCAAAAAGTACCTAAACAGAACAGAAATGCTAATAAATACTGGTCAGTGTTTCACTATTTTAATAGAGAGAACCTAAGAAATTCATACTAAGTTCTTTGCCGGCCAACAATTGCTAAAAATCCAAACTAATACTTGGAATTTTCTTTTTTCTTTTCTTCTTTCTTCCTTTCCTTCCTTTCCTTTTTCTTTTTTTCCCTTCCTTCCTCCCTCCCTTCTTTCCTTCTTTTTTTAAAAATATTTTACTTATTTATTCATTAGAGACACACAAAGAGAGAGGCAGAGACACAGGCAGAGGGAGAAGCAGGCTCCACACAGGGAACCTGAAGTGGGACTCAATCCTGAGACTCCAGGATCACTACCTAAGCAAAAGGCAGACACTTAACCACTGAGCTACCCAGGCATCCCGACGCCTGGAATTTTCTAAAGACACACGTCTGAAGACACCCTAAATGCATTAAAGTCGAGGGGGACTGTGAAAACCCCAGTTGCTGAGAGGTCTTCTAATGTCAGAAAGCAAACCTCCGTTCAGTGAGAAAGAGCCTCCATCTATTCTCTATACAACATACTGAGTTAAGAAAAATGGACCAAACTCCAGGAGCACAAGATAAATACTGTGGAGCCCTGAACAACACGGGAGTTAGAGGCACTGATCCCCATCCAACGCAGTTGAAAATCGACAAATAACTTCTGACCCCCATCCTAAACTTAACTACTAAGAGCCTCCAGTTGATTAGAAACCCTCCAGATAACAAACAGACGACTAACACACACTCTGTATATTGGACGTATTACACACTGTATTCTCACAGGATGCTGGAGGAAAGAAAACGTTATTAAGAAAATCACAAGGAGTGCTCACTTCAGCAGCACATATACTAAGAAAATCACAAGGAAGAGTACATTTTACAACACAGGAATGACTCTATTTATCAAAAAAAGCCTCCGCGGGATCCCTGGGTGGCACAGCGGTTTGGCGCCTGCCTTTGGCCCAGGGCGCGATCCTGGAGACCCGGGATCGAATCCCACATCGGGCTCCCAGTGCATGGAGCCTGCTTCTTCCTCTGCCTGTGTCTCTGCCTCTCTCTCTCTGTGTGACTATCATAAATAAATAAAAATAAAATAAAATAAAAAGCCTCCGCATATAAGTGGACCCACACAGTTCAATCCAGTGTTGCTTAAAGGTCAACTCTGCCTTTAACATGTAACTCTTCATGTAATTTCCGATTTATAAAGTAGAAAAGTATTTTGTTATATTGCTTAGATTCCAAAAACAAACTTGAAATAGCAAAAGACAGATACAATTACAGTAGATAAGCTTCAAGTTCCATTATAGAGCATCTCTAAGTGAGTAAAAGACCCCACTGACCAAAACTTCAATTAACTGCTGGAGATTCTCCAGGGGAGATGAGCTCACCATCAGACCTGGGAGACATGTCCTTGTCGGCCAGGCCTAGAGCTCCTGCCTGAGGAGTGCCCCGCTGAGGTGTGACCTGAGTCCAGTGCCTCGACCTGCCTACAGTGCCCAGCTCCTAAGCTGTAAAAAGGGAATGAAAGAGCCTCTCCCTCACTGGGCTGCTGTGAAGGCTCCCTGCTGAGCAAGGAGCTGTTCCAGGTCAAGTGCACAGCACACACTGAGTGCTTAGTATGGACAGCAGATGGTAAACACTCTGGGCTCTGGTCCCAGGTCAAACTTTTACTAGGCACCTTGGGCAGGCTGACTTAGCATCCCTGACCTCAGTTCTAGCATCTGTAGAATGGGGTAATAACAAAGACATTCTGAGCAAAGAAGTTAACACAGGTTTAAGACAGAACAGAGGGTAAGGATTTAGGAAATGCCATCTATTGCTATTTTAATCTTTCATCATCTGGCATTCTAATATCATGGTAGTTTCTTTCCAAAATAATTCTAAGGAGCTTGGATTCCAAGATGCAAATATTCCAGTGCTAGAATCCACCTTTTTTTTTTTTTTAAAGATTTTATTATTTTTTTAAGATTTTATTTATCTGGGGTTCCTGGGTGGCTCAATCGGTGAAGCATCTACCTTTTGCTCCAGGTCATGATCTCAGGGTCCTGGAATCGAGCCCTGCATCGGACTCCCTGCTCAGCAGGGAATCTGCTTCTCCCTCTCCCTCTCTGCCCCTCCCCTGCTCATGCACAAGTACACACATGCATGCTCTTTTTAAAGATTTTATTTGACAGAGCGAGAGACCACAAGCAGAGGGAGCGGCAGGCAGAGGGATAGGGAGAAGCAGGCTCCCTGCTCAGCAGGGAGCCTGACACAAGACCCTGAGGTCATGACCTGAGCCAAAGGCAGACACTTAACTGACTGAGCCACCCAAGAGACCCTAGAATCCACTTTTGACAATATGAAATGCTTTCAAGAACAGTCTCTGGGAGGTGCCTGAGTGGCTCAGTTGGTTAAGTGTCTGATTCTTGATCTCAGCTCAGGTCATGATCTCAGAGTGGTGAGTTCAAGGCTGGCACTAGGCTCCGCACTGGGCTCCACAATGGGCATGGAGCCTACATGTAAAAAAATAATAATAAAATAAAGAAAAAAAAAAAAAAAAGAGTAGTCTCCAGATGCCAGGAGCCACTATGAACACTCAGTGAACCCACAGAACCATCCTGTGAGGTCGGGCACAGCCTCTGTTCTCCAAGTAAGACACGGTCTTACACGCTGCTACAAAGTGGAAGCACTAGAGCCGGACTGCCCAGGGCCACCTCTAGAATCAGACAGAACATTCCTAACCAGCACAGAAGTAGTCGTGGCCAACACAGGATAGCAGCTAGCTATGGGCACAAGCTCTCCTGTCTATGAGCTGAGGCAGTTACGGGCCCTAAACCACAGGGTGATTCTGAGGAAAGAGGAGTGAAGCGCTGTAAGGTGGCCAGAAGAGCCCAGGAAGCTGCTCGAGTGCTCGTTAAGTCAACAGAGACAATTCCTCATACGAGTTCAGGTTACCTGATAGGGTGTCAGACCATGTAAAGGACAAAGTGGTCGTGGCACTGGGGGCTGCAGCTGGCCAAGGTAACCTAGTACCGCCAAATCACGGAGAACTTTGTTATGTGACTCTCTGAAAAGTAAATTAGAATGAAGTAAGTAGAGATTTAACATTAGGAGCCCAATTCCCGCTCGGAAACAGAGTCCGTTAGTCATTACAAAGGTTATATGTAGTAAGAACACACATCCCTACTTCAACATCTGTAGACCCTGCCTTTCTATAAACCCACTGGAAAAACATGATACGTAAAGACTCCCCTTCAGTAAAAGCTCTTGGCAACCAGAGCTGAAGGCCACCTCTGGATATGGGTCTTCCTTAATTTATGATGGGGTTCCGTCCTCACACACCCACAAAAAAGTGAAAATATCTGAAGCTGGAAATGCCTTTAAGACACCTTGCCCACTTGAATTGTGCTTAGGATGCTCACATTAGCCTCAAGCTGGGCAGAATCACCTAACACAGAGCCCATGTTGGATGGGTGCAGAATGGTTGCTGTGTCTATTGCTCACCCAAATGGCTGACTGGGAGCTGAGGGTCACTGTCACCGCCCAGCATCAGGACAGAGTGTTGTATAGCATTCCGATTTCCCAGGAAAAGAACAAAATCCAAAGTACAGTGTCTACTGCATATATATTGCTTTAATACCATCATAAAGTTGAAAAATTCAAAATCATTCCATCTTAGGACGGGGCTGTCTCTGTTTCCATTGGGACAGTAACAGCTCAGAAAATAACAGATTCTCCTTCACGAACACAGGGCTGTGAGGAAAATTTGAAAAGTTGTGGAAGACTTATTCCTTTTAAGGAATTGAGGGCAGAAGGCCTTGTTAAACTGCAGAGAACCTCATTCTCCAGCCATGATGGTTTCATTACCTATTTCTTGGAGTTTTTCTAAATGTAAAGTCTGACTGGACGCATATCAGTTTATGTCCAGTGAACACAACTGGACTCTCCTTTTCTTCGTCAGCAAATTCCAAATTCTCCGTAAACTCTGCCAGTTGGAAACCTCTGTTTCTGACTCTGGACTTGCTCTTTGTGTACAGGCCGTCCATGTCATCCACATAGTCAGGGGTGAGGTTTGGCATGTATTTGCTCCGGCCAGAACTGAACTGAACAACATGGCTGGGAGACAGCAACCGGATGAGATCAATGAGAAGCAAAAGTCCTTTGTCTGTGAAGAAGAGGACACAGCAGTTGTGGCGCTAAAATGCAGTGACACATGCCTATGAGAAAATAGCACGGCTACTCGGAGACAAAGAATCAAAGAGTCTCCTAAAAATGGCTCAGCATTACTGCCTGAAGCGAAAAGTTTACTCATGCTGCCCCTCCTTTCTGCCAGATGTGCCTCCACAGGCTTACCTGACACCCAGCCCATCGTGTTGACGATAAGAGGGGACTCTCTCTTGTAGGAGCTGAATACATACTTTATTATCTCAATATAATTTTCATAGTTGTTTTTACAAGAAGGTTTCCCGTAATATACCATTTTCTGGGGTGTCCTCTGGTGGGTGAAAGGTGGTCCTAGGAAGATAAAGGTAAGAGTCTGAATCTGTGACTATTTAAAAGGAGGTGAGGGTTTTGCTTCAGCCATTTTCAGCGACAAAGATCCTTAAGGAAATCAAAGACCATCCTACCAGACCATCTCACCACTGGGAACAGCTGCATCCCATTTTCAGAAATCTAAGCTTTCCCGGCGCCTGGGTGGCTCAGTTGGTTGAGTGTCTATCTGGCTTAGGCTCAGGTCATGATCTCAGGGTCCTGGGATCTAGCCCTGCGTTGGGCTCCCTGTTCAGGGGGGAGCCTGCTTCTCCATCTACCTCTGACCCTCTCCCCACTTGTGTGTGTGCGCTCTCTCTCCTCTCTCAAATAAATAAAATTAAATTTAAAAATCTGAGCTTTGGGGATCCCTGGGTGGCGCAGCGGTTTAGCGCCTGCCTTTGGCCCAGGGCGCGATCCTGGAGACCCAGGATCAAATCCCACGTCAGGCTCCCGGTGCATGGAGCCTGCTTCTCCCTCTGCCTGTGTCTCTGCCTCTCTCTCTCTCTCTCACTGTGTGCCTATCATAAATAAATAAAAATTAAAAAAAAAAAATATCTGAGCTTTGGGATCCCTGGATGGCTCAGCGGTTTGGTGCCTGCCTTTGGCCCAGGGCACGATCCTGGAGTCCCGGGATCGAGTCCTGCATCAGGCTCCTGGCATGGAGCCAGCTTCTCCCTCTGCCTGTGTCTCTGCCTCTCCCTCTATCATCAATAAATAAATAAGTAAAATAAAAATAAAAATCTGAGCTTTCAGCTTAATACAAAGACATGTTATTTTTACTCTATTTTAATAAAGTTAATCTCAATTATGTCCTTATATGGCCATTCACTCAACAGACATTTACTGAGCACCTACAACACTGAGCATTGTTGTAGGTACTTAGGATACATCTGTGAACAAAACAAACCTCCCCATCCTTGCAGGCATGATGTTTTAATGAAAGGACAAATAAGAACAGCAGCAATGATGTGCTGGAACATAGCACTTACTACATCCCATGTATTTCACATGGAGTCTCTAATGTTCATAAGAACCCTACAAAGTAGGTAGTATTACTATCCCCATTTGTACAGAGGACGTAGATTAATTTGACCAAGGTCTCACAGTGAGTAGATACCAGCCAGGCTTGAACCTCAGGTAGCCCAGATCCAGAGTAGACACTCCTAATCGCAGCATGGATCCATCAAGCCTGAGACAACACCCCTCTCTGGTTGGGATCCAGAACCACTCAGCAGGCTGGTGACCAGAACCACATGGCAACACAGCAGGGTGAGAGCCCGGTTTCTGTGGTTGAGGCAAGGCCACCGGAGCCAAGGCTAGCGAGGCGCCCACCAAAGGTGAATATGGGGATTGGGGCAGCCCACAACTGAGGAATGGCCTGCACAGCAGACAGACTGAACAAATACAAAGGAACTGAGTAAATACATAAATACATGGAGAATAATCATAGCCAGGGTTCTCATCATCAGAGAGGAAACTTATAAATATGGAAGGGGGAATGTGGAAGGGGGAAAGCTAACTAGAATAAACCTGGGGTGAAAGACTGGAATTGGAATGATGGCAGTAAACTCATGGCTCTTAATAAATACGGAACGTACATACAAAGAGAAAAAGAGGTAGTGTATATACACATATGTGTGTGTGTACATACATACACACGTATATGCATGTGTGGGTTTAAACAAGCATATGTTTCCTAGCTCTTCCACTGAGGGGATCTACAGTGACACCTTGAAGAAATAACACACCTAGTTACAGTCAGAGTGGAAAACACTTATCTTAACCAAATGAGCAGAGTTAACCTCTCTGGTAATAGGGCAAACCAATAGCTTGTTGATGGGATGCACAGAGAATACAGCATCACATCTCAGCCAAACCACAGGGACATTCGACAAACGTATTCTTCCAAACTGCCAAGGTCGTAAAAGAAAAGCTGAAGGGACTGCTCCAGACTGAAGACTAAAGATTTGCAAATACACACGGGACTCAGGCAGGTGGCTGGATGAACAAAGGAACAGCAGCATAACCATATCACTACCTTGACTCAGTGGCAGCATGATGATTACGTAATAGAGTGTCCTTGTTTGGGGAAACACCCGCTGAAATATTAAGGGGTGAAAGAGGAAAAGAAAAATAAATGGACTATAGAAAATGTAAAAGAAAACAATGAAACCACCTGGAGAGCAAAGTATAAACAATTAGTTTTGATAAAACTAAAAACAATATGAATGCCCTACTTATTGTCAAAAAGTCTGTTAAATCCACAATACATCCAGCAACCTAATCTATCATGTATCTTTTAAAAGTCAACTAAACAGGGGTGCGTGGGTGGCTCAGTTGGTTAAGCTTCTGCCTTCGGCTCAGATCCTGATTTCAGGGTCCTGGGATTGAGCCCCACAGCAGGCTTCCTGCTCAGCAGGAAGACTGCTTCTCCCTCTCCTTCTGCCTGGTGCCCCAACTACTTGTGCTCTCTCTCTCTCTCTCTCTCACATAAATGAATAAAATCTTTAAAAGTCAACTAAACAGGGATCCCTGGGTGGCGCAGCGGTTTGGCACCTGCCTTTGGCCCAGGGCGCGATCCTGGAGACCCGGGATCGAATCCCACGTCGGGCTCCCGGTGCATGGAGCCTGCTTCTCCTTCTGCCTATGTCTCTGCCTCTCTCTCTCTCTCTCTCTCTCTCTCTGTGTGACTATCATAAATAAATAAAAATTAAAAAAAAAAAAAAAAAAAAAGTCAACTAAACAAAAATCACACAAGTATCTCGACACAGAAAAAACACCTGACAAGGTCCAAAAGCCTTTCATGATACAACATTTCACACACCAGGGAGAGAAGCCCACTTCTTTAGCGTGACAAAGGCGAACAACAGAAAATCCACCACTGGCAGTGCACTTCTGCTGAAGTGCATTCCCTCTAGGATGAGGAAGGAGAAAGGGATGTTTCCCTCTATTCAGCACTGCACTGGAGGTCCCAGTCAGAGAGAGCTAGGAGACAAGAAAAAGTAATTAAAGGCATCCAGACCGGACAGGACGAGGTGAAACTACTTTTATTCACAGATGATGATCTTTTATATAAAAATTCTTAAAACATCCACAAAAGACCTACTGGAACTAATATAGGAATTCAGCAAATTTGCAGGGTACATGGTCAACGCACAAAAATCAGATGTTCCTATACACCAATAGTGAACTGGAAAAGGAAATTAGGAAAGCAATTGCATTCATGGTAATAGCTCAAAGAATTCAATCTTCAGGAATGAATCCAACCAAGTAAAAGACTTGTATACGAAAACCACAAAACATTGCTGAAAGAAATTTATGAAGACTTAAGAAACTGGAAAGAGGGCACCTGGGTGACTCAGTGGTTGAGCATCTGCCTTTGGCTCAGGTCGTGATCTTGGGAGTCCTGGGACTGGGTCCCGCATGAAGCTCCCCTGCAGGGAGCCTGCCTCCCCCTCTGTCTATGTCTCTGCGTCTCTCATAAATAAACAAATAGAAACTTAAAAAAAAAAAAAAAAAGAAACTGGAAAGATATCCTGTGTTCACATATAGGAAGATTTATCATTATTGAGATGTGTCACCCAAGGTGATCTACACATTCAATCAATGCAATCCCTACCAAAATTCAACAGCCTTTTCACAGAAATGGAAAAGCCGATCCTCAAATTCATACAGGATTGCAAGGGTACTACCAAACAGCCAAAAACAATCTTGAAAAAGAATGAAGTTGGAGGACTCCTATTCCTCCACTGCCATGGAACTGGCATAGATAGACACATAGGTCAATGGAATAAAACAGGAAGCCCAGAAATAAGCCCTCATATGTATGATCAAATACTTCACCACAAGATAAATTAACAAATACTTTACCACAAGGGTGCCAAGACCATTCAATGGGGGAGGGACAGTCTTCAACAAATAAACTGGACACCCACAATGAAAAGAGTGATGCTGGATGTTGTCCTTATATCATATACAAAAATTAATTCAAGGGACGCCTGGGTGGCTCAGCAGTTGAGCGTCTGCCTTGGGCTCAGGGCATGATCCCGCAGTCCCAGGACTGAGTCCCACATCGGGTTCCCTGCGTGGAGCTTGCTTCTCCCTCTGCCTATGTCTCTGCCTCTCTCTCTCTCTCGGTCTCTCATGAATATATAAATAAAATCTTTAAAAAAAATTAATTCAGAATGGACCAAAGACAAATATAAAAGCTAAACAACAGGTGGCTCAGCGGTTTGGCGCCTGCCTTTGGCCCAGGGTGCGATCCTGGAGTCCCGGGATCGAGTCCCGGCACGGAGCCTGCTTCTCCCTCCTCCTGTGTCTCTGCCTCTCTCTCTCTCTCTCTATCATAAATAAATAAATAAATCTTAAAAAAAAAAAAAAACTCCAACAACATTAGAGAAAATCTTTATGACATTGGACTTAGCAACGACATTGTGGACATGACATCAAGAGAATATCAACAAAAGAAAAATTAATGTGGATTTCATAAAAATTAAGAACTTTTATTGTGGGAATCCCTGGGTGGCTCAGCGGTTTAACGCCTGCCTTCAGCCCAGGGTGTGATCCTGGGGTCCTGGGATTGAGTCCCGCATCAGGCTCCCTGCATGGAGCCTGCTTCTCCCTCTGTCTGTGTCTCTGCCTGTGTATGTATGTCTCTCTCTAATGAATAAATAAATAAAATCTTAAAAAAATAATAAAGTAGATAATTAAAAAAAAAGAACTTTTATTGTATTGAAGGACACAGTCAAGAAAATGGAAAGAAAATGTTGAGGAGGGATCCCTGGGTGGCGCAGCGGTTTGGCGCCTGCCTTTGGCCCAGGGCGTGATCCCGGAGACCCGGGATCGAATCCCACATCGAGCTCCCGGTGCATGGAGCCTGCTTCTCCCTCTGCCTGTGTCTCTGCCTCCCTCTCTCTCTCTCTGTAACTATCATAAAAAAAAAAAAAAAAAGAAAGAAAATGTTGAGGATGGGAGAAAATGTTTGCAAATCATTTATCTGACAAGAGATTAACATCTATAGAACATATAGAAAGAACTCTTAAAACTCAGTAATAGCACAATTCAAAAATGGGCAAAGAACTTGAACAGACATTTCTCCAAAGATCTAAAAAGGCCAAAAAGCACAGGAACAGAAGCTCATCAGGGAAATGCAAATCAAAACCACACTGAGTTACCACTGCACACCCAACAGGATGGCTATAATCAAGATGACAAGATGAGGAGAAAGAAGAGCCCTGTGCATTGCCAATGGGGATGCAAAATGCATCCGCTGTGAAAAACAGGCTGACAGTTAAACATGGCATTACCATATGACCCAGCAATTCCACTTCTAGTGTATATCTCAAAGAACTAAAAGCAGGGACCAGCCCAGATATCTGTATGCTGATGTTCACAGCAGCACTACTCCCAATATCCAGAAAGTGGAAATAATCCAACTGTCCATCAGCAGCTGAATGTATAAACAAAATGTGATACATGTATATAATGGACTGATACCCACAAAAAGGAAATTAATCTTGATTATCTGCTACAATATGGACATTATCTTAAACCATTATGCTTGGGGGAGGGGTGAAACAGGTGATGGGGATGAAGGAGCACACTTGTGAGGAGTACAAGGTGATACAAGGAAGTGTTGGATCACCATATTGTACACCTAAAACTAATAAAACACTGTGTTAATCAACTGGATTAAAATAAAAACACTTAAAAAATAAAAAGAAAAAAATTATGCTTAGTGAGAAAAAACAAACACAAGACAAATATTGTTTTCACTTATATGAAGGACCTGGAACAGGCAAATTGACAGGCAGAGTGGAACAGAGGTTCCCAGGAGCTGGAAGGCGAGCAGGAGGAACAAGTGTTCTTTAATGGGGACAGCGGTTCAGTTGGGGAGGAAGAAAGCTTTGGATATGGACAGTGGTGATGGGCATGTAACACCTCGAACGCACGTAATGTCACTGAATTGGACACGTATCAATGGTTAAAACAGTAAATATCACCTTGTACATATCTTACTATTAAAAAAACGTTAACATGGGACTTTGGTTTGGATTCTGAACCAGAAAAAGTACATCAGTAAGATAACTGATGGAAAAAAAAAAAAAGTAAGATAACTGAATGCATTTTGAGTAAAATCCATAGATTAGCTAACAGTATTGTGTCAACGTCACTTCATCATCATACAGGTTCATAGAAGAGGGAATACCGTATGAAGGTGTGTTTCTAATTCACACAAAACTAAATGGCTATCGGTTCTGCTTACCATAATGGAACTTGGTCTGGGGATGTTCACTCCCATTTTGTTTTTTCTAATTTTTATTGATTTTTACCTTAATTGTTTTACAAAGGCTCCATGCCCAATGTGGGGTTTGAACTCACGACCCTGAGACCAAAAGCTGTGTGCTCCACTGACTGAGCCAGTCAGGTGCTCCTTATAGTTTCTGAATTTTTTGTATCATTATATTTGAGTTTTATGAAACCAAGACATGAAAGAAATGTATAATACATACCTAAAATCGGTTCTGTAATATTAAGTAAAGAAATGCATCCTGGAGGCGTAAATTCTGTCTGTCCCAGATCACATTCCAAGTAGTCAATGCAGGAAATACTAAAATATTGAAAAAAATAAAGAAAATCTCAACTAACTTTAATTTTGTCAAAAAATAAATCAGATATTACAGACTTCATGCAATACATAGGCATAATCCACCCTATGTAGTCTTTTAGGTAGAATGCTCCAAAGACAGCCATCAATATAAAAAAAATGTTGAAAGAAAATATGATGCAGGTGTGGTCATGGTGTCCATTCACAGTGTGGATACAACTTCGTCTTTCCTAATACCTGATCTTTAAAATGCCATAGAATTGCTCCCTACTCTGAACCTCTGGGTATGGACAAACAGACCAGGTGATTCCTGCACATTAATTGATAAGCACAATCAGGACACCCCGAGAGGCCGCTGTGCCACACTACGAAACACAGCCTAACAGAGAGTGCAGCTTTGCACAGACTTGTAGATAATCTGTATTTAGAAGTCAAATGCATTCCCATCTAGTTTCTTTTTTTTTTTCCCGTCTAGTTTCTTAAATCAAAAATCCTATCTCATTACCCAAATCTAATAATACATCTAAACAAAAATAAAAACACTTTTACCTATTTAATAACTGGTTAATCAGGTATCTATTAAATGTTGACTTTCCAACATCCTGAGAGCCACAAACCAGAATGACAGGGCAGCCGTCTACTTCTTCTGGAAACAAAACAAACATTGATGCCTCAAATTAGCAACCTTCTTTAGGGCTCTACATGTACATTGTAATCTTAAGGCCCTGGGGGATTAACACTCCCTTTATCACCACATATCACTCACCACAGGACACGGTAACCAACTCCTCCAAGGCCGACAACACACTCTCAGTCAAACGAAGGCCATTTTTCTTCTTCTCCCTTTTAATGCCAACAGATCTCAGGGCTAAATGTTCAGAGTTAATCTGGAATGTTGGACTCTGAAATTAACAATTTAAAAATGTTTTAAGAAAACGTGAAAACAAGTGCACAGTCTTCCTCTGGTGCTAAATTAGTAAACTTCAAATAGTTGTGCGAGCTATGAAAGATAAATCTGAGTCCCCCTCTTACCCCAGCAGCCATCCCTTCAAAGAGTCTCATCAGCTATTCTATAGTAGTCTGTACCTGTCCTGGCTGACACTTCCTTTCAAGCTGCCATCACCTCTGTAGGAGACCCCACAGGAAAGGAAAGTGTGCAAATTCAATTCAACAGAAGACCACTGCTGTTGAACAGGTTGGTGATACAGAACGAAATCAGGACGGCATCCTTAGACATAAAGTAAAAAGACAACCAACAGAGCTGAAACAATGTGGAAAACAGGCCCACTAAGTCCACTGGCGCTCCAGCAGAAGTACCAGGAAACCACCGACACAACCCAAGGAATGGAGGAACAGGCCCTCACTGGAGCCTCAGAGGAAACAAGGCCTCCGTAGTGAAGACAATCAAGGCAGAGACCCATCCATGATCATATACTCATGCAATTCATCAACCCCAGGATAAAGACATCATAGAAGAATCAGTGTGGTGTGTGACTTCCTAACAGCAACACTGGATTCTAGAATACAGTGGCACAAGGTCTCCAAGGAAAACTATACTGTGTTCAACTATCAATCATGGATGTCAAAATAAGAATATCTTATGTACCTTAAAATCAGATCATATAAAGTTCACTATCTGCCTTGTATGAAAAAATAACCCTAGGATGTACTGACACACAGTGGGGGAGGGAAATTACAGCATAGGAAGAGGAGGAGCATAAGGAATACAACAGTGGTGATGAAATCCCAGAAAACAAATAAATAGAGTTAAAATGAATGAAAACAAGGGAGCCTGGGTAGCTCAGTCAGTTAAACGTCTGCCTTTGGCTCAAGTCATGATCCCAGAATCCTGGGATCAAGCCCTGCATCAGGCTCCCTGTTCTACAGGCAGTCTGCTTCTCTCTCTCCCTCTGCCTCTCCCCTGGCTTGCGCTTGCTCTCTCAAAGTAGTAAATAAAATCTTAAAAAAATGAATGAAAACAGATTATCAAGGTATTTAGAGGGCAGCCCTGGTGGCGCAGTGGTTTAGCGCCGCCTGCAGCCCGGGGTGTGATCCTGGAGACCCAGAATCGAGTCCCGCATCGGGCTCCTTGCATGGAACCTGCTTCTCCCTCTGCCTGTGTCTCTGCGCCTCTCTCTCTCTCTCTCTCTCTCTCTCTCTGTGTCTCTCATGAATAAATAAATAAAATCTTAAAAAAAAAAAAAAATCAAGGTATTTAGAATTTTCCCTTGCAAGAGGCAAAGGCTTGATAACACAAGGTTCCCATTTCCTTTTCCATGGCCCTCATCCAGCTACTGAGTCTGCACTAGATTAAACGGAGGTCATCACAAAAGTCCACTGACTGTCCTGTGCTCATTGCATGGCCTCTCCTCTCACTTCTAACCTCTGACACCTGCCACTTAGCTACTCCCACTGAGCTATGGCCCTGATCTATTTCCTGGAGGGGATGAGACCATCAAAGGAGAACTTCTGGGACACCTGGGTGGCTCAGTGGTTAAGCACCTGCCTTTGGCTCAGGGCATGATCCTGGGGTCCCAGGATCGAGTCCCATATTGGGCTCCCTGCATGCAGCCTGCCTCTCTCTCTGCCTATGTCTCTGCCTTTCTCTCTGTGTATCTCTCATGAATAAATAAATAAAAATATTTTTTAAAGTAAAAAAAAAAAAGAGAGAGAGAACTTCTGCGTGGGCCAGCTACTCCAGGTGAACTGCCACTGCTCTCAAGGCTGACTCCTCCCTACAGACACCAGAGCCAGAAGCTCCCCTTCTGCAGCCTCATTTCCACCATTACCTCCCTCCCTGCACTGGATCATTCCTACCTGCTGTGTTCAAACATGCACTGGTTTTTTTTTTTTTTTCCTGCATCTTAACAAAAAACAAAACTCTGACCACACTTCTCCAATCACAAAAGCAAAATTCCTTCCCTTAAACCCTGGAATTCCTCCTCCCTAGGCTCTTGACCCTAATCCGGTCAGGCTATCCCCAAGCAGTCTACTGCAACTGCGCCTGTCCAGATCAGACTCCTACCTCCCAGGCTCCATTCTTGGGACCAACCTACCAACAGCAGCAAGTGACACAACTGTTCACTTCCAGCTCCTCTGAAGACTTCCTGATCACACTCACCTGGTTTTTCTCTAACATCAGTGACTCCTCTGATGTCTCTGACATCAGAGACAGTCTCTGCTGCTCCCTCATCCAGACCTCTTCTTGGGAGTGCCAAAAGCCTCAGACTTTGAACTCCCCTGTTTCTCTGTATCAACTCCCTTGGTGTTATTATCCCATCTCATGGCTTGTGTGCCATTCTGCTGAAAGCTCCCAATTCCAGACTCATATATTCAACTGTCCACCTGACATCTCCAATGGAATGTCTAACAGGCATCTCAAGGTTAACAACTAAATCTGCTCCTCCTGTAGTATCCCCATCTCAATAACTATAAGCATCCAAAAGCATGTTATTCCTTGGTTTTTCCTCATACCTCGAATCCAGTCAGCCTGATAATCCTACAGATTAGGCTCAATTTCCGGCTCACAGGAGACAATTATAGCAACAGAACATGACTTAAAGAAATTAATAACATGCGGACGCCTGGGTGGCTCAGTGGTTGAGCGCCTGCCTTTGGCTCAGGGCATGATCCCAGGGTCCTGGGATTGAGTCCCACATCGAGCTCCCTGCAGGGAGCCTACTTCTCCCTCTGCCTATGTCTGCCTCTCTCCGTGTATCTTTCATGAATAAATAAAATCTTAAAAAAAAAAATTAGTAACATGGTCAGCAAAAATTTGGAGAAAGAAATGGGAGAAAGTATAAGCTTACTGAAGTATGCTTATAGAGAAAATTTATACCGTCTCAAGTTAATAAATCAGAATAAAAATGTAACCATTTTAAAAAAATTCCAAAAGGCAGAGCACCTGGCTGGCTCAGTCAGTAGTGCACGCAACTCTTGATCTTCGGGTCGAGTTCAAGCCCCACGTTGAGGGGTAGATTGTACTTAGAGTTAAAAAAAAATCTTTTGGGGGGAGCGCCTGGTGGTCTCAGCTGCTTAAGTATCTGCCTTCAGCTCAGGTCATGATCCAGGGTCCTGAGATCGAGCCCCAAGTTGCCCTACATAGGGCTTCCTGCTCAGCAGGGAGCCTGCTTCTCCCCCTTCCTCCCTCCCCACTCATGCATGCTTGCTCTCTCAAATAAATAAAATCTTAAAAAAAAAAAACTGGAAAAAACATAAATTAAAAATTCCAAAAGGCATTTAACCACCTACAATATGAAAGGATGAAAGGGGGGAATACAACTAACGAGGATGGGATCCCTCGGTGCTTCAGCGGTTTAGTGCTTGCCTTCAGGCCAGGGCGTGATCCTGGAGTCCTGGGATCCAGGCCCACATTGGGCTCCCTGCATGGAGCCTGCTTCTCCCTCTGCTTGTGTCTCTGCCTCTCTCCCTCTCTCTGTATGTCTTTCGTGAATAAATAAATAAAATCTTTTAAAAATTAAAAAACTAATGAGGAAAGGGAGATAGCATTTTCTATGCTATTTTGCAGTGCACACATGTGACACTGTGCACAACCCACAACACAACAAACTGATCTTCCAAGGGAGCTCCTACAGTCATCTGACATGACTGTTCTGGTGAAAGTAATTAGCAAAACTCTGAATGAAAACTGGCTCTACCTCTTGTACGAAAACGTAAGATAAACCTGGATGGCTGACTAAGAAGTTCACAGTGGAGGTTTTCAGTTGTTCTAGCATCACAATGGAACACAGAGGAGAAAAGTTCTTCATCAACCAGCATCTGTCATCTGTAAAGAGAAAAGTAACTCCATGAAATTCTACATTATTTAGGACTACCTTCTCAGCTGAACGGTCCACTTTTTGAGAGCAGGACTTACGTTTGAAAACTTTCTTCAGGAAACCGTATCACATACTAGGAACACACCTGGATGGAGATATCAATCCAGGTTTGCTTTTGCTATACACTAGGTATGTGGCCCTGAGCAATTTTTCTCATTTGTAAAATGGTGAAAACAAATTTGAATCACAGGACCGTCATGAGGGTTTAAATAGACACAAAAAACCGCAATGTCTAGGCAGTAGGAATATCTAAAAACATCAGCCTTATTATAGTACACCTTCAGTAAATTATCCAGCTATTTTCCTTACCCCGACTAAGGTGAGATCTGAGCAAAGTTCGGGCTTCTCTTTTCATCTCCTTCTTGCTTTTCTCAGGCATGGAATAATGAACTGCATTGATAGCCAAGCGAGAGTGGGTGTAGGCAGAGAAGACCTCTTGGGCTGGCTGGCCTTGGCTAATGGTAAAACCAAACACCTGCACCTGGCCATAGAGGCAAGTCACACGGCAGATCCCGCTAAAAGTAAAACCCTAGCAAAGAAAGAAAAAAGAAGATACATTACAAATTCTGTTACAAGTTTTCTGAACTTTCTTCTACTTCTTTTAAGATAAACTCTATGCCCAATTTCAGACTGGAAGTGACAACGTGAGATCAAGAGTAGCATGCTCCACCCACTGAGCCAGCCAGGCACCACCCCCCCTCTTCTTTTTTAAGTTTTCTAAATTCTTAATTGCTTTTCACATATCAAAGGGGGGGGGGAGTTTCCAAGTCACAGTACATTGCACTAGGTGACCATCAGGTACTTACTACCTTTAACCCAATTTCCTCTGCCAGGGCAGCTAGAGAGACGGCTGGTGTACAGACGCAGGAAGGACAGGGGGTCCCATGCACTGGGCTCCGCTGTCCTCACGACCCCCACCTGTACCAAGGCCCACGGCCAGCCAAGTTTCTCGCACTCCTGGTTCTCACTTTCCTCCCGCCCTGGAGGAAGGAGAGCACGCCCCGCCGCCGGGCTGCCTGGTTCAGCACCAGTTCTGCCGTTGCCGTACACCTTCGGCAAGGTGCCTACGCTACACCTCAGCGTCCTCGCCCGTAAACATCCACGGAACTAAAGGCAAGGACTCCAGAGAGTTGAGCGCGTCGAGAGGGTCCGCGGCCCTGCTGGCAGGTCTAAGCACCCAGCGGTCGCGTCGCTCGGCAGCCCAGGGCCCCCCGGGAGGTCCCGGCGTCCCCGCTCCGCACGCCGGCGGCCGGGTCTTCTCAGGGGCTGCGGCTCCTCCGGCGCGACCCACCTGCTCCAGCGGCAGCAGCAGCAGCGCGCGGCCCGGGCCGGCCGGCCGCACGGGGGGGATGGGGAGGGTGGCGGGGCCGCTCGCGGCGGGGGGCGCGGCCGGGGCGGGGCGGGGGGCCTCGGGCTTGGGCCTTCGGGCCACCGCGCGCGGCACCGGGCAGCCGCTCTCCCGCCAGTCCGCGCCGGCCGCCTCGGCCTGCAGCAGCCGCCGCCGCAGGCGCCTCCGGCCGCACCAACGCAGCGTCCCGAGCCGGCGGCGGGGCCGGCGGCTGAGGACGAGCGGCGTCCGAGCCTTGCGGGCCCGCAGCCACGTGGAGCGGAAGGGACCCCGCTTGGGCAGCACCTGCGAGTCCGCCATGCTGGCCCCGGCGCCTGCCGCACGAGAATCTCGCGAGATCCAGTCGCTCCGCTCCGCGGCGGTCGGGCGGCTGCAAGAAGGGGCCTGGGAGCCGCGTGCGCCCTCTGCCGGCCGCCCCGGCAACGCACCTGGCCTCCGCCGGCCCCTCGGAGGCTCCCGCCGGCCCGGGGGCTTGAGAGGCAGCGGCCTTGGCCACACCCGGCCGGCCGGCCCTTCGAGGGCCCCATTTACATTATGCAAAAACCCCACCCGGGCCAGATACCCCACCGTGAGTCCTGGGCCACCTCTCCGGAAATCCACTTGGAATTTTTTTTTTCTTGCAGAAAAAGACCCAGGATTGGCAGTTTAAGCAAAACCGGTCTATTTGCATACTGTGTTTGCATGCAGTTGTCTTTGAGTTGAAGGGAGCCACCCTGGATAACAAGACAAACCCACAGTGATTCACTCAAAATTTCAGTGTCAGAAAACTGAGGACTGGGACCACATCAACTCAAAGCCATGTCTCATTTGGTAAACTGAGGCCCAAGTAAAAGGTTCTAAAACCCACAGCTCCCTCCACCTTCTATCCCCTGGAGAAGCTGTGTCCCTGCCTCCTTTCTCTGACCACCGTCCCCCAAAATGCCAGGGCTCCCTTTCTTTCTTTTAAGTAGACTCCACACCCAGGTTGGAGCCCAGCGCTGGGCTTTCACTCAAGACCCTGAGGTCAAGGGATCCCTGGGTGGCGCAGCGGTTTAGCGCCTGCCTTTGGCCCAGGGCGCGATCCTGGAGACCCGGGATCGAATCCCACGTCGGGCTCCTGGTGCATGGAGCCTGCTTCTCTCTCTGCCTCTCTCTCTCTCTCTCTCTCTCTCTCTGTGACTACCATAAATAAATAAAACATATTAAAAAAATTAAAAAAAAAAAAAAGACCCTGAGGTCAAGACCTGAGCCAAGGTGGAGTCAGCTGCTCAGCCCACTGAGCCAACCAGGCGCCCCAGGGTGGGGGGGCTCCCTTTCTGAGCCAGGTGAAGAAGCCACAGGCACCAGAGCAAGAACAGAAGCCACAACCATGCAGAGGAAGGGTCAGTGGCTGCCACCTGGTTTGCATCTGTTCTTTCCCCCTGCTGAGTTCCTGAGCAGGACCACAGGCCCAGAAGGCCACGGCAAGCAGCCAGGTTCCTACAACTGGATTTCAGCCCCACCCCTGGCACAAGCATGAAGTTGGGAAGCATCTGGGCAGCTGCCATCTATTCTATTTAAACGGCCAACCTGGTCAGAGGGCTCTGCTCGGCCATGCCAGGCACAGGACTGTGTGGCCAGCATGTCACTCCTGGCAGCTCACCTGGTCAGCTTGCAGCTCTCCCTCTCCTGCTGCTGGGCCCTCAGCTGCCACAACACAGAGTCATCTCCTGATTTCAGCCTCCCTGGGGATTACCTACTTGCAGGTCTGTTCCCTCTGCACTCTGACTGTCCCGGGGTGAGACGCAGGCCCATGGTGACCCTCTGTGACAGGTGAGTGAGGGGCCTGTGCCTAGAAGGACCTCTGCCTGCCCTTTCTGCCTCTGGGGCCGCCTCCTGAACTATCTCCAGTCCCTCCCCCTCCTAGGTCACTACCTTCAAGCCCTGGCTGGACCTTCCCTGGCACTTCTGCTCAGGTTCCACTTTATAATATGTTATTTTGTCTTCACTATTAGAGTGCTTTGTATTGTAATCCCATTCCAGTTGATCCAGGATTTGTGACATAAGTAGGCAGCAAAGGTTAAGCAATCATGGCTTTTCCCTGCTTCCGTGTCCTCCCTATTCCTCTCTGGGTCTCCCGATGGTGAGTGTGGTTTTCCATGCAGGGTAAATGGAAGGCACACAGCAGTAGATGCTTTAGCTTAGTAAAGATTCTTTAGATTGGTGCCTTGCCTTCATCAAGTCGACAGTCTTGGTAGAGAAAAGCATCTGCTTTTCTCCTAAAGAAGACAAGTGGTGGGCAGCCCCGGTGGTGCAGGGGTTTAGCGCTGCCTGCAGCCCAGGGTGTGATCCTGGAGACCCTGGATCGAGTCCCATGTTAGGCTCTCTGCATGGAGCCTGCTTCTCTCTCTCTCTTTCTCTGTGTCTCTATGAATAAATAAAATCTTAAAAAAAAAAAAAAAGACGAGTGGTATCTGTGCAAGTCTAAGATCTGGGAGGCTTGAGGCTGGATCGAGACCCAGTGGCAGATGCCTTAAACATGAAGCACATCTGTCACACAGGAAGGTTCTGGAAAGCCTAGTGCATGAAGACTGGCCAAAGAGATACAGATAGGAGCTGGGAAGAGAAGATTTGGGGTAGAGGAGACACATGGATACCCACTTCTGAAGGTGTCATGGTGGGAGGCACTCACTGAGTTTCCTCCAAGGGACTCGAGGACAGAAGTGATAGAATGACGGAAGACCCTTCTAACAAGCAGAGAGGTTGGAAAGTGAAATGTGCTTGCACACTCTTTAAGCAGAGCTGAACCATGCCCCTGTTGGGATCCAGCTAGCAGTTCCCAAGAGGTAGGGAGGAACACAGGCCCTCACCCCATTCATGAGTGTCCTGGTGAGTAGCATTAGCTAAACAAGGTTAAACAGGTGTGTGGCTAACTTTATGTGTTATCCTGACTAGGGTATAGTATTCAGTTGTTTAGCCAAACACCAGTCTAGATGTTGCTGCGAAGGTTAACATTTAAATCGACAGGTGAGGGCAGCCCCGGTGGCGCAGCAGTTTAGCGCCACCTTTGGTCCAGGGCGTGATCCTGGAGACCTGGGATCGGGTCCCACGTCGGGCTCCCTGCATGGAGCCTGCTTCTCCCTCTGCCTGTGTCTCTGCCTCTCTCTTTCTCTCTTTCTCTCTCTCAATCTGTGTATCTAATAAATAAAATCTTTAAAAAAATAAATAAATCGATGGGTGAGTAAAGCAGATTGCCTTCCATTGTGTGGGTGGGCCTCATCCAATCAGTTGAAGACCTTAAAAGACTGAGGTCCCCTAAAAAGGAAGGAATTCTGCCTTCAGACTCAAGACTGCAGCATCTACCATTAAGGGAATTTCTAACCTGCCCTGCAAACATCAGACTTGCCAGCCCCATAATCATACGAGCTAATTCCTTAAAATAACCTTTCTCTCTACATATATGTCCAGTTGGTTCTGTTTCTCTAGAGAACCCTGATTAATACAGCACGTGTCTCTGATACAGGACTTCATCAGCCTTTCAATGCTAATATGCTTATCTGGGGAGGCATGGTATGTGGTTCCTCCAACTTGTTCCCCACCCCAACCCCTGCAAAGGCCTATTAACACAACTGTGTGTATGGTACAGGGCCCACATTGAGGTCCTGGTTGTAGGGGACTGGACAGATGACCTCAGAGTTTCCTCTCTACCCCCCAAAGAGGGTTTCGGCAAGGCCTTGCCCTTCTCGGCTCTCAGCTTGGCTTTCTCTACAGGCCCAACAGCTTCAATGGCCATGGCTACCACCTCTTTCAGGCCATGCGGTTTGGCATTGAGGAGATCAACAACTCCACAACACTGCTGCCTAATGTCACCCTGGGGTACCAGCTGTATGACGTGTGCTCAGAGTCAGCCAATGTGTACGCCACACTCAACGTACTCTCCACGCTGGGGACACATCACATAGAGATCCAAGCAGACCCTTCCCACTATTCCCCGGCCGCCCTGGCGGTGATTGGACCTGACACCACCAACCATGCTGCCACCGCTGCAGCCCTGCTGAGCCCGTTTCTGGTGCCTGTGGTAAGCTGGTGCCCTGACAGGGTGTCCGTCTCCCCTTCTGTCAAGTCCAGTGTGGGCTAGGGGTGGTGGGCAGGAGCTGCTGGGCCCCCAGGCCAGTCTGAGCCCCTGGATCTCCTGGGTGATCACTGCTCATTAGTCACATTGCAGGAGGCCCTGCCCCATCGCAATCTGCACTCCAGCATTTCTTCCCCCCAGGTGCTGCATCCAGACCCCTGGCCTCAATGCTCCTGAGAAAACCCATTCTCTGAAACTGCTGCCCTTTACTCCTCCCAACATTCCATCTCCTTTGTGAAGGATGGAACACTCTTTGTTTCCTACCCCCACGAACCTCTCTACTTCTCCCAGGCCCTCCTTCCTTCCTGGCTTCCTTCCCTCCCTCCCAGGTCAGGCCTAGAGGTTTGGTCCCCCACTCAGGGTGCTGTCCCCCTGGGCCTCATGCTCTCCTCTGCTTGTCAGCCTCCTGCTTCCTCCTCCACCTCTCCTGGCCTTACCCCCTCCATCTTCCAGGCACCTCTGTTCCCAGCATGGGTCTCCCTCTGCCCTCTTTCTGTGGAAACTTATCTGCAGAGCTCTCTAGCTTTGTTTGCTTCTCCCTCTTGTCATTCGCTTCTCAGCCCCCTACCCCAGCTGCCACCACTTGCTCTTGTGATCTGGAGGGCCTCTCTCACTTATGGCACCTCCCCCTCCTTATGACCTGCCCTCTCTCACTTATGGCACCTCCCCCTCCTCCTCAGTTTCCTCTTTAGACTCTTCTGAAAAGGTGGATGATTCCCAGAGTGCAGGATGCTCCCTTTCCTAGCCAGGTGTTGGGAGTAAAAATTTTACTCTACTCTTCAGGATTCTTCTGGCTGGTCTGAACATTAAATTGACATGAGACAGATTAATAGGAGAAAGTCAAAGTTTTACATGTATAGGGAGAGGTTCAAAGACAGGCAGAAATGGGGCTTAATTGCTATTCTGAACCAAGGAGAAACTGGTTGGGGTCTGGGACTTCAAAGGAGAGGAAGACAATTCGCAGGAAGAGAAAAGAAAGTAAATGCTTAGTAAACAAATGTTTGCTGGGCCATCCAGGAACAATGGAACATAGAGAAGAATTTCAACAAATCAGACTTTGCTAAGATCCCGCTGCCCACCATATCTAGTTCCTATTATAATGCAGTTACCTAGGGTGACAGCTCCCTCACCTAGAGCAGTTCAGCTAACTAAATTCTTTTAGGCAGTTAGGGGAAAGGTCAAAGTTTTTTTTCTTGAGTTTGTTGTGCCTTAATTATTTCCAATTGGAAATTAACCCACAAGACAAAGTGGCATATCTTGAGGCAATTTATTCAGAACCCCTACACAAGCCATGGGCCCCGTGGCTCAATTTCCTGGTCTCTAGCTTCTGTCCTGAGTTTTTTTTTTTTTTTTTAAGATTTTATTTATTTATTCATGAGAGACACACAGAGAGGCAGAGACATAGGCAGAGGGAGGAGAAGCAGGCTCCATGTAGGAGCCCGATGTAGGACTCGATTCCAGAACTACGAGATCATGTCCTGAACCGAAGGCAGATACTCAACCACTAAGCCACCCAAATATCCCTTCTGTCTTGAGTTCTAAGCACTGAGCCTCATTTCTGGATGCTCATCTAGGGTCTCCACTTCATGGACCCACAGGCCCCAAACTGAGCTTACCTCCCTATACAACTAGAGCTTCTTTTCTTCCTGCATCCCCCTTCTTGCCCACCTGCCTAAAGAGTGACCATCTCTACTCAAGCCAGGAACCCAACAGGCCTACCCAAATTCCTCTGTCCCACACCCCCATAGTTAGCCCATCACCATGCCCTCTGCTTCTACCCTCTAAATGCTGCCAGGTCCATCCCCTCTTCTTCATCACCACCGCCACAGCTCTAACTCAGACCACCAAGCGCTCTCATCTAGACGATCCCATCAGCCTTCTAGGGGTTCTCCCTGACTCTGGTTTTGAGCCTTTTCTAACATGTTCCTCATTGAAATGAGAGATACACTCCTAAAACACAAGTCTGAATATATCACTTCTCTGCCTAAATATTTAGGGGCTCCCAATGACCTACAGATAAAGACCAAGTATCTTAGCCTGACAGTTAAGGCCCCCTTGGCCTAACCACATACCTACTTTTGTGCTCCTTCTTCTGGCATCCAACCTCTTGGGTCATTTCACTCACTGTGTGCAGCTTTTGTTCCCTTCCTTTTCTTCTCTCAGAACTCCCTCCTTGGGTTTCTGCCTCTTTTCCGCATGTAACTCGTCAGCCTCCTATGTCCACTAGAGCTCTCCTTGAGAACCAGGGCAGGGACCATGTGTCCCGCATCCCTGGGTCCCGGTGCCCAGAACAGGGCCAGCACTTGGGGGCCCTGATTGAGACTGATGCCACTGAACTTGCTGAACTGAACCCCCGCAGATCAGCTACGAGGCCAGCAGTGTGATGCTTGGAGTGAAGCGGTATTACCCCTCGTTTCTGCGCACTATCCCCAGCGATAAGTACCAGGTGGAGATCATGGTGCTACTGCTGCAGAGGTTTGGGTGGGTCTGGATCTCATTGGTGGGCAGCGACGGCGACTATGGGCAGCTGGGGGTGCAGGCACTGGAGGAGCAGGCCACCCAGCAGGGCATCTGCATTGCCTTCAAGGACATCATACCCTTCTCTGCCCAGCCGGGTAATGAGAGGATGCAGAGCATGATGTACCACCTGGACCGAGCAAGGACCACTGTTGTGGTCGTTTTCTCCAGCAGGCAGCTGGCCAGGGTGTTCTTCGAGTCCGTGGTCCTGGCCAAGCTGACTGCCAAGGTGTGGATCGCTTCAGAAGACTGGGCCATCTCCAGACATATTAGCAGCCTGCCCAGGATCTGGGGCATTGGCACAGTGTTGGGCGTGGCCATCCAGCAGAAGCTTGTCCCTGGTCTGAAGGAGTTTGAAGAGGCCTACGTCCGGGCAAAGAAGGCAGCCCATAGGCCTTGCTCCAGGGACTCCTGGTGCAGCAGCAACCAACTCTGCAGAGAGTGCCAAGCTTTCACAGTACAGCAGATGCCCACACTCGGAGCATTCTCCATGAGCTCTGCCTACAATGCCTACCGGGCTGTCTACGCAGCAGCCCATGGCCTCCACCAGCTCCTGGGCTGTGCCTCTGGAGCCTGTTCCAGGGACCGAGTCTACCCCTGGCAGGTAAGGTGGCCCTACCCCTGGCACCCTGAAACAGGGTGCTTTCCTGAGGAAACCAGAGTGATCACTCTCTGCCCAACTAAGTGTTGGGGGCAGAGGACAAAGGCCATTGACCAGAGGGCTGATCCCCTCTCTTAGGCTTCAATTCTCTGAACCTCAGCCCCTCCCACTCACCATGCTTCATATCCAGGACTAAAAATCACTGTAAAGGGGTCCTTTGTTAGAAACTTCCTCTCAGAAGCCTGGTTGGGAGGGTTGAGGGGTTTCCTTGGAGGGGAAGGAGGGCTCTGAATTTCCAGATGGCCTGAAACCACCCAAATAGAAGCATAAGGCCCCAGGCACTTGATTCCTGATCCTTCCAGGTCTGGGTGGGTTGAGGAGGAGCAACATTTGCCATCTACGGCAGCTCCCTGATCCCTGTGTATTTCAGCTTCTAGAGCAGATCCGCAAGGTGAATTTCCTTCTACACGAGGACACTGTGATATTTAATGACAACGGGGACCCTCTCAGTGGCTATGACATAATTGCCTGGGACTGGAGTGGTCCCAAGTGGACCTTCAGGGTCATCGGCTCCTCCACGTGGCCTCCAGTTCAGCTGGACATAAATAAAACCAAAATCCGGTGGCACGGAGAGGACAACCAGGTAATAGAGACATGGTCACTTACCAGATGACTGCTTTATGGGCAGCCTGCAGCCCAAGGATACTGTTGACATAGATTACACAGAGCAGGAGGGAGATCCCAGGTACCAGGCCAACATGCCTCTATCCAGCCCTGCTGGGGAAGCCCCACAGGCAGCACCCAGATGGCCTGCTGCGCTGGTTTATAAAACCAGGGGTTCTGCTCTGGGAGTGAGCTGTGAAGGCAGATGCACAGAGACTATTTCCCATTCCACCTGTGAGTATTCCTTGACTTGGCCATGTGGTTACAGAACACCTGTGGCTTCTTGCAGGTGCCTGAGTCTGTGTGCTCCAGCAACTGTCTTGAAGGGCACCAGCGAGTAGTTGTGGGTTTCTACCACTGTTGCTTTGAGTGTGTGCCCTGTGAGGCCGGCACCTTCCTCAACAAGAGTGGTGAGTGATCAAGTGAGTGGGTGAAGGACTGGGCACTCCTAGGGTCTGTACAGCAGAAGAGGGGCTCTCCCTCAGGCCACACATGCACAGAACCAGGGCCTTGCTCGCTTCACTGCTAGTTAGGTATAGGCTGAAGAATACCTGTCACCAGACTGAATTCTGAGGAAGCAGAAAGAAACAACCTGTTAAAATCCTCAGACCCACTATGTCTTTTACTAGAGAGCTCCCAGCCCCATTCCTACAGGCACAATTTTATCCTAAATTCAACCTCTTTATGCAAGCAGAGGTAGCTACGTTCCCTTGTACCCTTCCCTGCTATCTGTGTGAAGTCCCTTCTATTGCCCATGCTGTAGCTAGCACCTGAACAGCTTGGCCTGAATGAAGAAACTGTATCTGCAGCTGAAAAAACAGCATACTATACCCAGTGATGCAAGGCCAAGATCAGAGAGCAAATTAAGGCAACTAAGGGCTCAGCCCAGAGTTGGACGCCATGAGCCACATTCTTTTCCTTTTATGATCTCTATGGGCATGGGAACGCATCTCTTCTGTTCTCAGAGTCAGAGAAACCACAGAGTGGCAGCACAGGAAGGCGGATTTGGCTAGGTGGATTTTAGCACGGAAGTGCTGGGGAGAGAAGAAAATGCCCTTCCTTTGGGGCTGGCTGCTCCTATTGGATCATAGCCTCACTGGCAGGTGGGCAGAGCAACCAGAGTAAAGCCCTCCCTAGGGACCTCTTGGTTTGCAAGCCCCTTCTGGGATCACGAGCCATACATAACCTACCCAAGGGTCTCCAGAATCTAATTCACACAGGCATCTTGAGGAAACACATGGCCTCAGGACCCCACTCAGGGCTACCCCCATCTCCAGCTCCTGTGGTATCTCCCTCGCAGCACTTTGCAGATCAATGTGGTCTCCCTTCCTCATTCCTGAACTGCTCCACTAGCCCTTAGGACTCCCCTCCGCCTTTCCTTCCAGACCTCCACAGCTGCCAGCCTTGTGGGAAAGAAGAGTGGGCACCTGAGGGAAGTGAATCCTGCTTCCTACGCACTGTGGTGTTTTTGACTTGGCATGAGCCTATCTCTTGGGTGCTGCTGGCAGCTAATACGCTGCTGTTGCTGCTGGTGGCTGGGACTGCTGGCCTGTTTGCCTGGCACTTAGACACCCCGGTGGTGAGGTCAGCTGGGGGCAGGCTGTGCTTCTTTATGCTGGGCTCCCTGGCAGGGGGCAGCTGTGGGCTCTATGGCTTTTTTGGGGAGCCCACCCTGGCCACATGCTTGTTGCGCCAAGGCCTCTTTGCCCTCGGCTTTGCCATCTTCCTGTCCTGCCTGACAATCCGCTCCTTCCAACTGGTCTTCATCTTCAAGTTTTCCGCCAAGGTACCCACCTTCTACCAGGCCTGGGTCCAAAACCATGGTCCCCGCCTCTTTGTGGTGATCAGCTCCATGGCCCAGCTGCTCATCTGTGTAACTTGGCTTGCGGTGTGGACCCCGTTGCCCACCAGGGAGTACCAGCGCTTCCCTCAGCTGGTGGTGCTTGACTGCACGGAGGCCAACTCCCCGGGCTTCATGGTGGCCTTTGCCTACAATGGCCTGCTGTCCGTCAGCGCCTTTGCCTGCAGCTACCTGGGTAAGGACCTGCCGGAGAACTACAACGAGGCCAAATGCGTCACCTTCAGTCTGCTCCTCAACTTCGTGTCCTGGATTGGCTTTTTCACCACAGCCAGCGTCTACCAGGGCAAATACCTGCCCGCGGTCAACGTGCTGGCGGCGCTGAGCAGCCTGAGCAGCGGCTTCAGCGGTTACTTCCTCCCCAAGTGCTATGTGATCCTGTGCCGCCCAGATCTCAACAGCACCGAGCACTTCCAGGCCTCCATCCAGGACTACACGAGGCGCTGCGGCTCCACCTGACCCCGCCTCCCCTGTCCCGAGGGCCGAGGGTCAAGCGAGGCGCGCACGCCCTGCGCTGTCCCGGAGGCCTTTGGACTCTTCAGTTTGGGCTCGGGGAGTGTAAGCTCGCCGGAGGCCGCCCCGGGCTCCCGGGCTCTGCCAATAAAGCGCTGAAATGTGCGTCCTGGCTGCGCTTGCTGTCTGGGGCCAGGGTGGGGCGCGGCCTCCAGCAGGCTGAGGGCGCCGCGGGGGCCCACCGCAGCCGGAACCCGGGACCCAGCCCCAGCCGCGCAACCAGCCGTCGCCCAGCTTGGCGTTGCTAAGCAACATCGAGAGCCGAGCCAACCGCCGAGCGCCCCGGGCCTGGACCCCTCTCCCCATTCCATTGGCCGTTCTCTGCCTGGCCACGCCCTCGAGGGCGGAGCCAGAAGCCCGGCACCTCCCAGGCTTTCGCCCCTTCCGGCGCGCCCTGACGTCACGTCCGGCGGCGGCGGCGGCGGCGGCGGAGACGGCTGCGTCTCCGTACGGTCGGCGGGGCACGTACGGCCCGGGCAGTTGAGCAGGGGGGCTGTGGCGACGACGAGGTCCAGGGTCGGTGGGGCCGGCACCGGGAGCACAGGCCCGGGTGAGGAGGCCGCGGGAGGGGGCGGCGGCGAGGGAGGGAAGGGCTGCGGGCCCCGTGGACGCCTTCCGCCCGGTGGCCCGGGATGTGTGGGCGCGGCGTGGGTTCTGCTCCGCTGTCCGCACCCGCAGCTCTGCCCTGCCGCGGGTCTTCTCGCCGCGCAAGGCCGGCCAGCTCGTGCTGATCGTCCGTCCCTCTTCCCACACTGATTCCTCCCACCAGCACTTCCTCACGACCCTGTCCCCGGCCAAGCCGTGCTTCCGCTCACCCAGTGTGTGCCGCTCACCTGGCCCCCACCCCCGGGGAGGCGCTCGGTGCCCTCCTGGCTCAAGCTGGCACCCTCTCACCTTGCCCCAAGCCCTCGTTGAGATAAATGTGACTGAGTGGAGTCTCTCCCCCCAGTCCAGGGTCTTTCCCTTGCTGCTCCTGGGTACGACTGGCCTGGATGTCACTTCTGCCTTCCTCTCCTCCAGACAGATCATGGACGGCTCCTTCATCCAGCACAGCGTGAGGGTCCTCCAGGAGCTCAACAAGCAGCGGGAAAAGGGCCAGTACTGCGACGCCACCCTGGACGTGGGGGGCCTGGTGTTCAAGGCACACTGGAGTGTCCTTGCCTGCTGCAGCCACTTCTTCCAGAGCCTCTATGGGGATGGCTCAGGGGGCAGTGTTGTTCTCCCTGCTGGCTTCGCTGAGATCTTTGGTCTCCTGTTGGACTTTTTCTATACTGGTCACCTTGCTCTCACCTCAGGAAACCGGGATCAGGTGCTCTTGGCAGCCAGGGAGTTGCGAGTGCCAGAGGCTGTGGAGCTGTGCCAGAGTTTCAAGCCCAAAACCTCAGTGGGGCAGGCACCGAGTGGCCAGAGTGGGCTGGGGAAACCTGTGTCCCTGAGTGTGAACAGCCACCTCAAGGAGCCGGCAGGCTTGGAGGAAGAGGAAGTTTCAAAGACGCTGGGTCAGGTCCCTAGGGACCAGGAGATCAGTGGCAGTCACAGCCCCGACAGGCCTCAGCTTGGTCTCCCTGCCCAGAGTGAGAGCCCATCCTTCCACCGTGGGAAACTCAAGCAGGCCTTGAAGCTCTGTCCCCCAGAGGACAAGGAGCCTGAGGATTGCAAAGTGCCCCCAAGGCCCTTTGAGGCTGAAGGTGTCCAGCTGCAGGGCGGGAATAATGAGGTACTGTGCCCAGGGTGCTGGGAATGGGGAGGTGGGAGTCAGGGGATAGAGATTGACACTTTTCTGGGATAATCTGGACCCCAAGATGGAATCTTTGTTATGTGGGTTTGGAATAGGTTTTTCTCCAAACCCAGGAATCTGACTGCATCCTGCAGTCTCAGGCTGAGCTTTCTGTGAATCCAGGATTGGCAGTTCCTTGGGGTTGGGTAGCTGGCCTCGTGGTTACTGGTGTTTCTTACGAGTGCTGAAATCCAGCCAAGCCTCAGCTCCCCACAGATAGAGCCGCCGCCCTCCACATCCAAGATAACGTTGTGGCGTGCCCTAGGACCCTGATGGGAATAATCACAGAGAAAGGGAATCATCTGGGGATGTGTGTGGGTTGGGCCTTGGGATGGAACTGGATGAAGCAGGATGCCCTGTACATCTGTCCCCAGAACTCCTGCTAATAAATTTGGTGACCTCGCTTCCTGCTGCCTTTTCTGCTCTAGTGGGAAGTGGTGGTTCAAGTTGAGGACGACGGGGATGGTGATTACGTTTCAGAGACTGAGACGTTGCCCACCAGGAGGAAATCAAACATGATCAGAAAGCCGTGTGCTGCTGAGCCAGCCCTGAGTGCAGGTGCCCTGGCAGCCGAGCCCGCTGAGAACAGAAAAGGTACAGCGGTGCCAGTTGAATGCCCCACATGTCATAAAAAGTTTCTCAGCAAATATTACCTAAAAGTGCACAACAGGTAACGGTCTGTTTTTCTATTTTCTTTTCCTGTCTGCTATTTAATTGGGGGAAGGGCCTGCATTCCTTTCTTCTGGGCCATGTGGGGACTGGGGGCTTCATCACCGACTCACGGAGTGCCTGATATTGACTTGCCTCTCATCATCAGGGATGAGGCCTTGGGAGGGACCTGATCCTCTTCCTCCCTCTCCTACTTTGAGCCCTCTAAATGGGTTTCTGGACACCTTGTCAATGAGTTCCACCCAGTATGGACCTTGACCTCTAGCTGCTTTCTGGCAAGGGGATGGGAGAAACCCATGGCCCCATGCTGTGGATGAGGCATGCCCACCTTGGGCAGTGTGGGCTTTGGGCCAAGATGTCGGTCTTTAGGGTGGTGCCTCTTGTGATTTGGGGGAACCAATAGCCTCAGGTTATCAGTGGAGCATAATGGACTATATGGTTAAGCCTGCGTTATACGAAAAGGTAGTGAGATGCTGTATGAAGCTATGGTAATTTAAAGTCAAAGAAAAAAGGAGTTCAGTTTCTCAGATGCGGTGGCTGCATTTCAGATGCTCAGTAGTTAGTTACAGGTGGGCCTTGGCTGTTGACAAACATTTCCGTGGTCACAGTTTTCTTGACAGCACTGCCCCAGGTCCCTGCAAAGCCTCCAGAGGTGGCAACTAGGTGACATGCCTTCCAGACCTGCCATTTCATAGTCCAAGTCATCAGTCTGATTTCTTGCCAAGCCAGGTTGGGCTACATGCTTTTTCAGTGTGACGTTCTGGGAAGCCAGCAGTGGTGGATTGGAGTTGTTGCTGGGTGATGTTTGCTCACCCTGCTTGGGCAGCTGCGGCCAGGGGGGCCTGGGAAAGTGCCAGTGTGGGAGGCACCCTAGGATGGTCCACCTCTGTCTGATGCTCCTCTACCGTGAGACTGGGGTGTAGGCACCATCCCCATCCCTACGTCGGGCTGCAGGCTGCTGGACTGGTCCTGAGAACTAGGAGGGGATGAGGACAGTCAATGGAGGGGCAGAGGGTGAGAGAAATGACTGGCTTCTGAGAACTTCTGAGTGGTTCTGGTGCTGCTCAGGTGTTCTGAGGTCAAGGTTCATTTAGCTCATCCGTTCTGCCAGGTGCCTGACGAGACTGTTCTGGGTGCTTTAGCAAATAAAGCAGAGACTTGGAGCCTGCCTCTCAGCAGGGCCGTGCAGACGTTACTGACAGATGTCAGCTTTACAGTGGAAGATGGGAGCACCTCAGAAGAAGGGAGGGGGAGAGCCTCCCCTAGAGGTTGGGGAGTTCAGGGTGGGGTCGGGTTGCGGTTTTAAAGAAAGCAATTTTGGGCAGACTCAAAGGAGGTGAGGATTTTACCAAGTGAATGGCTGTAGGGGAGTGTTGTGGGTTGAAGAGGGCCAGAGCAGAGACTCTGGGGTGAGCCAGTGGGTTGGCAAACATCAGGGAGGCCAGCCCTGGGGAGCAAGGTCCTGAGGTAAGGGGCCGGCTGGCTATGCCCGTAGGTCCCTGACCTTTTCTCAGGGTGAAATGGGCAGTATTGCAGGGTTGGGACAAAGAGTCGAGGAGGCCTGACTATATATAAGGGCCCCTCTGGCTACTAAAGTTCACATCTGTTGGGAGGCAGGCATGGAGTATGACACTAGGTAGGAGGCTCGGGCAGCAGTGCAAGGGATGGCCCGGCTGCACTGGGTGATAGCAGTGGAAGGCAAGGTCAAGTGGTCAGATGCTGGCTATAGTTTTGATGGTAAAACCCACAGAAGTTCAGACAGACTGGGTGGCTTCTCCAGGGAGCCAGGACCCAGGGATTATTTCTGTTTTTGCAGAGATGTTGGCCAGCCGGGCCGTGTGGCTCTGGGGAGGCCCCTCCAGATGGCGCTGTGCAGGCTCCCATAAGGAGGAGGGTTTCTGGGTGCACCTGTGCAGGATCATCAGCCAGTCCTGACCAAGCCATGCAGGAGCCATGGAAGGCCTTTGGGCTACTCTTCTCTCTGCTGTGGAGCCCAGCCTGCTGCTGGGGGAGCCAGAGTGGCACTGGGTGAGGGAGAGGTGGGCCCCACTCAGGCCCCACACCCTCTGTGGCTTTTCCTGGCAGGAAACACACTGGGGAGAAACCCTTTGAGTGTCCCAAATGTGGCAAGTGTTACTTTCGGAAAGAGAACCTCCTGGAGCATGAGGCCCGGAATTGCATGAACCGCTCGGAACAGGTACTTGTGGGTTGGCCCAGGACATTGTGGGCAGGGGCACGCTGGCCTTTGTCTTCCTGCCATCTGAGAGGGGAGACTGTCTTAGGACTATAAACTCAAGAGAGCTGGAGTGTCCTTGGAGGCCAGAGTCTACTCCCTGGCATACAGGTGGGGACGCTGGTCCTGAGAGCAGAAGGGACCAGCTTAGGAAGGACTTTGTGGGAGGCATTTTGGACTTGCGTGCATGGGCCCCTGGACTCTGGAGAAAGGGTGCCTCGGTGGGGGATGGCTGCTGAGAAAGGCCACCTGGTCACCTCCCCTCCCCACTGGCTGGCCCATATGACATGACCAGCTAAGCTCACCCTCCTCTTCCTAGGGGTCTGTTGCCAGGGTGGGGGCTGTGGGTGAGGTCTCTCAGCCCTTGCCCCCAGCCTGGCATGGTGGGTTTGCAGTGCTCAGCGATGGTCAGGGTCCGGGCAGGCAGGTCACGTGTTGCCCTCTCCCACCCTAGCGTCCCCCCCCTCGGGCAGACTCCTCCCAGCAGCGAGTGGAAGCCCGGGCAGAGGCTGCTGTCGCAGGCAGAAGCCCCCCCCTGATGCCGGCCCTGCTTGCCCCTCACACTGCCAGGTCTTCACGTGCTCCGTGTGCCAGGAGACCTTCCGCCGGAGGATGGAGCTGCGGGTCCACATGGTGTCCCACACGGGGGAGATGCCCTACAAGGTCAGGCTCAGCCTGTCCCCAGGGGCATAGGCAGAGGGGCAGCCCCAGGATCCCTCCTGCCAAGCCCTGTATGTGGGATGATGTTGGGCGCTTTTTCCTTGCTGGCCCAGCCTTTCCTTTCCACTTGGTGTCCCCTACTTTTGGGTGGGGCCACTTGCTCTTTCTGGGTCCTTGTGTCTTCCCCTGGAGAGCAGGCTTAGTGTCCTTGTATACATGCAGCAGAGGCCCTCCTTGGAGCATCCTTCACACCAGGTCCTGGGGCTCTGCCCTCTGCGGGTTCCTGCCGCCATGGTGTGGGTGGCCTAAAAGGTGACCTTGGGCCTGTTTTCCAGTGCTCCTCGTGCTCCCAGCAGTTCATGCAGAAGAAGGACCTGCAGAGCCACCTGATCAAACTACACGGAGCGCCCAAGCCCCACGCTGTAAGTGCCGAGCTGGGCTGGGCTGGTAGCTGGCAGCTGTGAGGCAGTGGTCAGAGCCAGGCAGGCCATATTGTTTCTGCCATGCAGAGGACCAGGGGGCCCCCTCCGTGTCCTCACCCGGGTCCTGCTCCGTCTACCCCACAGTGTCCCACCTGTGCCAAGTGCTTCCTGTCACGGACGGAACTGCAGCTGCACGAGGCTTTCAAGCACCGTGGGGAGAAGCTGTTCGTGTGTGAGGAGTGTGGGCACAGGGCCTCTAGCCGGAACGGCCTGCAGATGCACATCAAGGCCAAGCACAGGTGCGGCCTGGCCCGTCACTCCCCAGGCCCTGCTGCTGGCGGCTGGCCAGTGAGTGGGCCTGGAAGGCGGAGTCTGCCTGGGCCTGCCTGGGACAGGGCGTCCTCCAGCCTGGGTCCCAGACCTGTAGCCTCTGTGGCAGTGGCACGTGAGGGAGGAGGACATTTGCCAGGCAGAAGGGCTGCGGGAGAGGACTGGAGGTTAAGGTCCTTGCAAGGGTCTTTGCGTCCTGCGACTTCTGGGATGGAGCTAGTGCCCCTTTCCTGGCACTGCCCCTGCCCTCCTGCCACACAGCCGCTCTTGGCTTGGGCCCAGCTACCGCATCAGCCCTGTGTGCTTCTGCCTAGATGGTTTCCTAGGCTCTGGGGCCAGGCGTCCTCCCGCTGTCGCAGAGCAAAGGGAACTGCTTCCCTTGGTGATGGTTTCTGCTTGTGTCCCCTGCCCGGACAGGAACGAGCGGCCATATGTCTGTGAGTTCTGCAGCCATGCCTTCACCCAGAAGGCCAATCTTAACATGCACCTGCGCACGCACACAGGCGAGAAGCCCTTCCAGTGCCACCTCTGTGGCAAGACCTTCCGCACCCAAGGTGAGGCCCGCCCTTCTTCTCCTGGGCCTGGGGCCGAGGCCTGGTGGCTGAGCCCTCGCCTTGTCCCCGCAGCCAGCCTGGACAAGCACAACCGCACCCACACCGGTGAGAGGCCCTTCAGCTGTGAGTTCTGTGAACAGCGCTTCACGGAGAAGGGGCCCCTGCTGAGGCACGTGGCCAGCCGCCACCAGGAGGGCCGGCCCCATTTCTGCCAAATCTGCGGGAAGACCTTCAAAGGTACCTGGGCTTCATCCCTCCTGCTTCCCTGGGTGTGCCCCATGGGGAGCAGAGGGTGAGCTGTGTCCCAGCTGACCGGAGCCGGAGCATCTCTGAGGGCAGAGGTCAAGTGTAGCGGTGGCTTTCATGTGCTCTTTCTCGGTGCGCAACTTTCTCACCAGAGACTGTCTTCTGTTCCCGTGTGTTAGACAGGAGCTGGGAGCTGCTACAAAGTGGGGGTGGGAGCTGCAGAGGGTCCTGTGGTAGGGTGCCCCTGGAGCCGATGGGGCCTGTGCAGTGGTGGGGCCTGTACACCCCAGGACTGCCTCTCATCCCGGCACCATCTGCCCATGTCTGCCTCTCTTGATGCCGGGGTCCCTTCCCTCCCACAGCCGTGGAGCAGCTGCGTGTGCATGTTAGAAGGCACAAGGGGGTCAGGAAGTTCGAGTGCACAGAGTGTGGCTACAAGTTCACCCGGCAGGTAGGCCTGGGGCCAGTGTCCCGCCTCCTGCCCCCTTGGGTCCCCTGCTCCCTCCCTGCTCAGCCCTGAGTCCCCTTGCCCCCTAGGCCCACCTCCGGAGGCACATGGAGATCCACGACCGAGTGGAGAACTACAATCCACGGCAGCGCAAGCTCCGGAACCTGGTCATTGAGGATGAGAAGATGGTGGTGGTAGCGCTGCAGCCACCCGCTGAGCTGGAGGTGGGCTCTGCTGAGGTCATTGTGGCATCTCTGGCTCAGGGCAGCCTGGCCTCCCAGCTCCCTGGCCAGAGACTCTGTGCGGAAGAAAGCTTGGGGAGCCCGGGCGTCATGGAGCCCTCACTCATCATCACAGCAGCCATCCCCGAGGACTGTGACACGTAGCCACCCTGCCACCACAGCCCCCTTGGCCCCGACCCCCAATAAACTATGTGGCTTTGGACTCCGTTGCTGTCTGGCAGTCACTCCCCAGTAACCTGGTCTCCAGGGGGGTCCTGCTTACCTGTCCTGTGGTCTGGAAGACATGGTGCCTCGCCTGGCCATCTGTGCACCTCAGGGTGCTGCTCAGCCAGCATCTTCCCCACCTTGTCTGGAGACCACAGCAGAGCGAGATGCCCCGGTGCTCTCGATCTTTGGTCCCTGTCAGGGTTCTAGAATGGGGAGCAGTGGCATTCCTGTTTGACAGTCATGATGCTCCCAGCTAGTGGGGGTAGAACTTGTCCCTAAGCCTCTGGAGTCAGAGCCGAGGGGCCAGGGTCCCCTGATGACCTTGCTAGCTTGGCCCTGCCTCCCTAGCATGCACCAGGTCCCCCTGGGAGCCCAAGGGGAGGGCTTGTGGTTAAGCAAGCTCTGGACCCGGGCCGGCAGAAGACCACAGACCGGATCCTTGCCCTGGGGGGGTGGGTCCTAACTTGCTTTGCACGTCCAGGGGGCCTGGAATTCAGGCAAGGCCAAGCTTAGAATGACTGGAGGCCCTGCCGGTCCCGGAGTTCATTGGCCACAGGGACAGCAGGGCTGGGTGCCATATCACGGAGGAAGAGTGTGTGGGTGCTGGCACCCAGATTCCTTCTCAGCCTTATTTATAGTGCCGTGACCTAAGGCAAATGATTGCTACATTTCCTCATCTTTAATGGAATTAGTAACAGCACACACTTTGCAGACAAGGACTGAATGAGAGTCTGCTACTGCATGGCAAAGCACCCAGGATTTCCCTGGGGGCTGGAGGGTGGGGGTCAGTGCTTGGCAATATGGTGCTCACTGGGGACCTGGGCCCCACTCCACATGCAGCCTGAAGCATGCTGGCTGGGTGCCAGGGACAGATGCTCCATCAGGCCGGAGTTGTGAGGCCTGTATATGACATCACCCTCAAGTCACACGGTGTCCCCCTTGCCAAGTTGTGTTGGTCCAGGCAGACCAATCTAGGTCCCCCTAGATTCAAGGGGAGGAGATGGGTGCCAAAGTCCGCACGCAGTTTACACTGCCCTACCCAGAGCATGGTGCTCAGTGCTTGGCACAGAGCAAACAACCCGGCAGTGACATCAGGCACTGCCTAAATCCTGTCAGTGGGACAGTCCTGAGACACCAGCCTCGTGCTGTGCCACATTCTTCCCTGTGCATGAGGACAACCGTCTGTTTTAGACCAGGACCCATCCAAACATCTTTTACCCTGTGGCCACTGGGGCACTTAAGAGGGCAAGACCATACTCAGGGACACCTGACACCCAGGCTATGCGCATCTCTGGCCTACTTCAGTCAAGTTACTAAGAAGATAAACTCTGGGGACGCCTGGGTGGCTCAGTGGTTGAGCATCCGTCTTTAGCCCAGGACATGATCCGAGTTCTGGGATCGAGTTCAGCATCGGGCTCTCTGCATGGAGCCTGCTTCTCCCTTTGCCTGTGTCTCTGCCTGTTTCTCATGAATAAATAAAATCTTTAAAAAAACAAAAAACAAAAAAACTCTGGCCTCAAAATGCTCCTTCCCTGCACAGGCACTGGCCCTTTCCCTGGTGAGGAATCTTCCTGAGCTTTGTGGCCCAAGGGACCCTCCTTTAAGGGCTCTCCCCCCACCCCAGGTCCAAGGTCTGCCCACTGCACATGGGCACCACTGGAGACGTCATCTTCAGGCACAGGGGAAGGCGAAGTGGGGGGCAGAGTCAGGGAGGCTGAATGGGCTCCGGAGCTGGGACTCAGGCACCTGTACTCCTCCTTGCACTACTTCCACCTTGTAATGATCTGCGACAAGAAAGGGCCTCAAGACTTTGCTCTGACAGTTGGCTGGAGTCCTGAGAACCCTGAACTCTGTCTCCTTCCCCCACTGGCATGGGAACAGCCTTATGCTGCTCTACCCCTCTGCCCAAAGTTTCCAAGACAGCAGCCACAGGATAAAGACCAGGACACCAGGCGTATAGGAAATAGTTTTATTTTAAAAAGTGTATGTTGAAGGCATCCTAAAATCTTAAACAGGATTCCGGACACCTAGGCCTACAGGACAAATAAATAGGCAAATCTGCCCCACCCTCTGGGGTTGGAACTAGATGTTGGACACCAAAAAGGGCGTGTCCTTTAGTACATAAGTCTCTGAAATCATATAAATATAGAATACTTTATAGCAAATCGGCATTAAATACAAGTCACTGAATTTTCATAACTTAATTTGTCTTGTAGACTGAAAGTTCCATACATCCAACACACAGCCCCAGCCCCGGCCGACCCCTGACCCCAGGCAGTGTAGACATCCCAATGTAGACATTCCTGCCAGGGGAAGCAGGGAGGGTCGGTCCTCAGCTAGGGTCTGCAGGAACCCCCTGCAGCTGCCACCTCTGCTTCTCACCCCTGGTGTTCCAAACCCAAGATGGGGTCTGGGTGGAGGGGACCCATCTAACTCTAGAGTGAGCGTAGAGCACTTCCCTGGTGTACCCCAAAGCAGCCATCACCTGAGCAGCCACCAAACACTGAGGCAGTCAGTTATGTGCTAACTGGTCGTTGGCTAACTAGTCATAATGAAGTACCCAGAAGAGGAGGGTTGAACCAGGACGCGGGGCCCCCTGCCATAGGGAGCTTCTACAGGGAAGGCCAAAGGCCCGAGTGGGCACCCGCCCTTAGCAGTGAATGGTGCCTGCTGGGATTTCCAGAAAGGGCGGTTTGTAGGACAAACAAGGTGTCTGCAGTGCCACATTCCCAACAAAAGTGTTACAGGATACCTATCTCCCGGAAGTCACTGACTCCGGGAAATCCTTGACTGAGATTGACTGAGCCCAGTGCCACTGGAGGGATGTGGGGCCAGCTCCAGTAGCCATATCACACGTCCATCCTGCCTTCTTGGAGGTAGCCCATGCAATCAAGGCCTGCATTCCTCCTGTTGGGTGGCCCCTGCACATGACCTGTCAGCAGGTATCACAGCATCTACCTGCATGCATGACATACCTGGTGTCTCTCAGGGCTCATTGGTCCTCTGAAGCCCTGTCCTACCCATCCCCTGCCAGGAGACAAGCCATTGTGCCTGGACAGCCTCCGCCTGCAGAGGAACCAGTCAGACCCTTCCCAGAACATGGACAACCTCCAGGGGGTTAGCCTACCGGGAAGGCACTAGAGCCAGAAAGAGGCGTCACCAGCCCCGGGATCGAGGGGTCAGACATCACTTGTGGGAGGAAGGGAGACACTCATACTGGGAGGGGTGAAGGCAAGGCTAGGGCACGAAGCAGCCCAGGCCCAAGGGATCCCACAGCCAGGCTGCCACCACCACCCTGCCTTTCGACAGTGCTGGGCACAGAGGGTGTGCGGAGGTGATCTAATGAGTGATGACAGAGGGGGTGGGAAGGGCTGAATGTGAGCAGGAGCCGCTCAGCCAGGGGCTCTGCAGCAAGATGATGCCTCCCCACCAGGGCGTGAGGCGGGGACCCCAGCCAACAGTTCCTGAGACCATGAGACATCCTTCCCAGAACCCATGCCCACTGGCCAGCAAAGGCATTTAAGTGCTACTTGTGAAGTGATGGTGCTAGGACTCCTTTCTTCCATTAGGAACACATCTCCATGTTAGGTCACTGGGGAAGACAACTCGATGAACACTTGTTTCCCATCTTTCTAAAGAGGGAAATGCAAACACCATTTGTCTTTGGAAGAAAGACAAATCCAACAGAAGGTTACTTGGGGACTTTAAGGTGACCAGACCACTCACTCCCCAGAGAAAACCAGGGACCCTGAGCTGTGGAGTTTTCGGGGAGCTCCTCCTGCCACCCTTGCAGAGAAGCCCCAGGCCCCAGAGGAGTGTGGGGTGTCATGCTGCCCTGCATAGACCTGCAGCTGTGGCACCGTGAGACAGTGAAGAATCAGAACGGACTGTTTCTCGCTGTCTCCCTCCCCACCTCCCTCTCTTCTACGGAGAGGCCAACTGCCTCTCAAACCCTGCAACCAGCTCTGGAGACCGCCTTGCCCAGGGCTTCCTTTGGAAGCAGCAGGATTCTCTGCTCCCACGGGGGTGTGAGGGCACCTGAGGCCATCTGCCTGGGGCCTCCCAGTAAAGTAAGTAGCTAGAGCCTGGCACCCGCAGGCTTTTGCCCTCTCCCGCATCCACCTGGGAGGACAATTCCGGAGAGGTCTCCAAGTCAGGCAGCACCATGCCAGCTGGTGGGGTGGGAGGATGGGGACACCCAGCATCTGGCTCAGCTCAGGTTCACTGGAGATAGGATTCACTCAGCACACCTCTCAGGGTCCCCCCAAGGCCACACCCCCATCCGGTCCTACCACCTGAGCTGCTGGGTCACCCACCCCTGTAAAGGGTGTTCTGGTGCAGCACCCTAGCAGGCAGAGGAGCCAGGCAGGCAGACCCATTCCATCACGGGGAGCTGGCCCACTGGGATGTCCAGCATCGGATGTGGAGTTTGGAAACTCCTACAGCCACGGTTGGCCTGGTTCCTGCAGGCCTGGACCACTCTCAGACAGTCATGGGACGATGTGTACCCCACAAGGGGCCCTTCTCTCTGAGGTGGGAACAAGCAGGCATAGGTAGTGGCAGCACGAGGGCCACCTGCTGGAGCAAGACCCGTGCTGGCAGGGAGGCGGCTCTTCCTGGGCTAAGGGAGGGGCGTTTGCGACCAGCTTTGGCCCCACCAGCTGGGAATCAGGCTCTCAATGCAGAGAGGCTCTCCTGGGGTCAGATCCTGGGGCTCACTCAGCAGCGTGAGAGCCTGTGCTCCACCTGGTGAGCCCAACTTGTCCTTGTGCACAAATAAGGGGCTCCCTACCCCCTGCAGACGCACTGTTACCCACACCGAGGCCCTTCCCCGGGCCAGGCCGGGGCTAGTGCAGCTCGTCCGGGTTCTGTGGCAGCCGGGGCCGGGCCACATCCATGTCACTGCTGCTGCCGTCCAGCTCAAAGCCACGCCCACCCGAGGGCATCTGGGGCATGAACTGGCGAAAGATGCTGACGCTGCCGTGCCAGAAGGTGGGCTCTGGGAGCCGTCCCACCACGCTCCATGCCCGAGTCTCCGGGTCATAGGCCTCCACCACATCAGAGAGTTCAAATGTATTGTCGTAACCACCTGAGACGTACAGCTTCCCTCCAAGGACGGCCAGGCTGCCCCCCACGTGTACCTGTGGGCCAAGGGGGGACAGGCAAGTGGGGACTGGCAGCTGGGGCAGGGTGAAAATCCTCCCTATCTCTCTCCATAGAGAGCGTGCCGGGACCCTCAGGGAAAGGTAACCTCGGCACTTCCCAGACCAATACCCTTCCTATACCCCAGCTCAGAAAACCGAGCCCACCCTGGTCCCCAAGGTGACTGGGTGGCTGCTAAAGCAGCGAGTCTCCCTGTGAGCAGCATCAGCCAGGAGGCAGACTCTCTGCTCTCTCCGACATCACAGATGGAAAAACAGCCTTGTGTGGCTGATGGGAGGCAGAGCCAGGACTTGACTCGAAGTCTGGGTTCTGAACCACAAAACTGACTATCCCATCTTCCCCAAATTTTGCTATAATAACGGGGGGTGGGAGGGTAATTACAGGGGGGGAACAAATTTACACTTCCTAAAGGTAAAGACGTTAAACTGTAATGTAAATTGTGACAACTGCCACAATTGCCATGCAGAGGTTTGGAAATTTTAAGCAAGACAAAAAAGAAACAAGTGGGTATACACAACTATCTAGGACTAAGGAGCTTTCCCGGCTCTATCACAGGGTCAGGCTCAGCACCTGTCTTCTTGACAAGTGGAAAGGAGAGACCCTGATAAGGTAGCAACAGTGTCCTATTTAGAGCACACAACAGGCACTTAATAAATGTATTCCCAGGGTCACTCCTGTCTGACCTCATGCCCTCTGTCATCCTCTTGTTCACTCTGCTCCAGCCACAATGGGCTGTGGGGTTTGGTTCTTTGACCACCCTAGGGCACATTCTACCCCAGGGCCCTTGCACTTGCTGTCCTTCTGTGGAACACTCTTCCCCACATGCTCTTTGGCACGTACCCAATGAATACTGGTCCACATGGATAAACTCATGCTCAATTGTCTGACTCTGGGGCTTACTATTTCCCAAATACTTCATGAACACTTGGGCCCGGAAACAGGACCAGCCTGTGCTTCCAATGTCAACATGTTCGTATATTTACCTGATTCATAGACGGGATCTTGTCCCATTCATTCTTCGTGGGGTTATACACGTCCACCTCCGCAGAATCGTCCCTGTGGGTAGGAGGAGAGGGGGGAACATGTCAGAGCCAGGAGGAAGCATCCCTGAGTGTGAGGAGCTGGGGAGCGAGAGCCACACAGGACCCTCTCCCTCTGGAAACTTCTCCAATGCCATCTGGTAGTCCATGGGCTGGTGAGACCCTGTCCCTGGTTTGCAGGGGCCATTTTAGGCCCTCATACCTAAGGCCAGAACCAGACTCTTGCTTTTCCAGCCTGAAGATCACACCTTTAGATGCTTTAACCCTTCCCCACTGCTCTACACCCCTGCAGCTGCTCTGTCTTCACTGCAGCCTCGCTGGCTGGCTAAGATCTGAGCTTATCACAGCTCTTACTGCCAGTCTCCTCTCAGTCTTCTGACCTGAGCTTGTTTTTCTTCCATGGCTGGCCAGGCCAGGCCAGCCCTCCTGCCCCACAGCACACCACCATGTGCCCCGAGTACTCCTTGGCCAATGCCCTCCCCTCTGCTGGCAGCCCTCCAATCTCCCCATTCTCTGCTGTGTCCTGGGTGCCCCCAGCAGGATAGCCACAGCCATAGGAAAGAAGTACCAGTGCTGCCCTTCCCTTTGGGGTCAGAATCCTTTGACCTTATTTAACATACTCTCGATCCCTGCAAAAAAAGACTCAAAAGCACAGCCTCAAAAAGCAGAGACAGGGATCCCTGGGTGGCGCAGTGGTTTGGCGCCTGCCTTTGGCCCAGGGCGTGATCCTGGAGACCCGGGATCGAATCCCACATCAGGCTCCCGGTGCATGGAACCTGCTTCTCCCTCTGCCTCTCTCTCTCTCTCTCTCTCTCTCTCTGTGTGACTATCATAAATAAATAAAAAAAAAAAAAATTAAAAAAAAAAATTAAAAAAAAAAAAAAAAAAAAAAAAAAAAAGCAGAGACACTAACCCTAAATAATAGGAGTCAGGGGTCAGCAGAAGGGCCAGTTGGCAAATGCTCCAGGCTCTGAAGAGCAGACTCTGTAGCAACTCCCCAATGCTGCCTGCTGTTGTAGCCGTTGTCGCGCAAAAGCAGCCACTAAGGGGCTGGCTGCATTCCAAAAAAGCCTTATTTATGGACACAGAAATTTGAATTTTGTGTAACTTTTCATAACACAAAATACTGCTCCTGCTTTGATTTTTTTCCTTCCAACCATTTCAAGATGTAAAAACCATTAAGTTTCTGGCCCATGTGACTAGGACAATTAGTACCAGAGGCCACCGGACTGCTGTTCCCTAGCAGATGTATAACCTGCCGCTGGAGGTGCCAGGCTGGACAGTGGGCCCCTCCTCCTGCGGGATTGGGCACTCCAGCCCCAGAGCCTCAAACAGGGACCCAGACGGAACACTGGAAAAAGGAGTGGCCCAGGATAGCAGCAGCTGAGGGGCTGAGGACTCCATCCAGCACTGGGTACCCCTGAAAGAGCAGCTCGTGGACAGGAGCTGCCCTGAGAGGCGGCATTCTGAGCCGGGCCTCATGAAGCTTATTAGACACCAGAGCACATGAAACTGGGAAGCTCTGGAACAAACACTCAAGGGCATCAGAACCAGATTCTGGGCTTGCCTGCACGGCCCCCAGAGAGGACAATCAGGCTTCCTTTCCCCACAGCTCACTCTTTTCACCTGCCTGCCCCCCCAGCCTCCTGTGGCTTAGGTGAACCCCTAGAAAGGCTAACTGTGGTCATAGGGTGCCCCCTAATGCTTCCACCTGGGGGGTGCCTTTAGCAACTGACAGGAAGCTCAGACATGAAGAAGCAAGGGCCACATCCTGCTCTAGGGTCACAGGGCAGGGAGGACATTCTCAAAGGCACTGAAGCTGGAAGGCTCCAGAAGGGCTGAAGCCAAGGTCCTGGCACTCTGAGAAGTATTTATAGCCATCTCCACCCCCTCTTTGAAGACCTCTACCTTGACTTGGGGGAGGGAGCTGGGTGAAGGGTCAGATAAGGTTTTATAACAGGACCAGGAGCTGGTGGAGATTCCAGAGCTTTCTCAGAGAACTCTGTAGGTGCCTGGCATACAATGATGCATGGCAAACGGTGCCATCCCTGTTCTGGATGTGCTCACCAAGAAAACCTGGGAAGGAGCCTCGGGTCTGGGGGAGCAGAAAAAGGTCAGTGCAGCTTAGAACATGACACAAGGGGTACAGCTGAGAAGCCAAGTACATACTTCCTCTGAGGCTCCCAACTCAAAGTTCCAGTTTAAAAGGGGACAGTTCATACCTTACCGTTCTCTCCTGGCCCTCAGCTTCAAACAGGCTCTAGGCCAAGGAGGGAGGAGCAGGGATACAGACACACAGACACAGAGGCTATGCACAGCAGGGAGGAGCCCCTGGATGCCCAATGGCCCACAAGGAGAGGGCCTTTGGCTGTGGCAAGTCATCAAGACCCACTGGCCATCCATCTCTGCCCCATGTTTCCAAGGACATAGCCAAGGCCGAGAGGCCACGATACAGCGACATCACACTAGGACCTGGGTCAGATATCCTTGATTCAAACCCTGTGCCATCACGCAAGTCCCCTACCTCCCCCCGCCCGCCCCCGTAAGCTTCTGTTGCCATCTATGAAGTACAAATGACAGTGGTGCTCATTTCACTATATAGTCACAGAGATCAACTCAGAAAATGCCCAGGAGGGATCCCTGGCGCAGCGGTTCGGCGCCTGCCTTTGGCCCAGGGCGCGATCCTGAAGACCCGGGATCGAATCCCACGTTGGGCTCCTGGTGCATGGAGCCTGCTTCTCCCTCTGCCTGTGTCTCTGCCTCTCTCTCTCTGTGAGACTATCATAAATAAATAAAAATTTATAAAAAAAAAAAAAAAAAAAAAAAAGAAAGAAAATGCCCAGGAGACAGGCCACACAGAGCTTAGAGCCCTAACTTGTGCTACTGTCATCATCATCATTTCCCCCAGGCAGCTTTGGGGGAAATTCACTAGGCAGCTATTCACTCAATAGAACCCTGAGCCTTCCCTGTGCCAGATCAGGTGGGAAGGGAACAGACAGGACCTATAAACACGAAACAAATGTCCAAGTGTTGTTTTAAAAAGAGAAGATGGAACTGATCCCCCAACCTGGCTCTTACACCTGGTGGCAGAGTGTGGACAGTCTGCTAGATGAGCAAAGGGTCCCTCTGACAAGGCAATACCTCCCCAAAGACTCAAATGTCCAAAAAGCTCTCCTCTAGTCTTTTTAAGATTCAAAATCCCCGGACACCTGGGTGGTTCAGTCAGTCAAGTGTCTGGCTTCGGCTCAGGTCATGATCTTGGGGTCCTGGGATCAAGCCCCATATTAGGCTCCCTGCTCGGCAGGTCTGCTTCTCCCTCTGCCCCTCCCCTGACTTGTCCTCTAAGTAAATAAATAAAATCTTAAAAAAAAAAATTATTTATTCATGAGACACAGAGAAAAAGGAAGAGACACAGACAGTGGGAGAAGCAGGCTGTTCACAGGGAGCCCGATGTGGAACTTGATCCCCAGACCCCGGATCAGGCCCTGAGCCGAAGGCAGATGCTCAATTGCTGAGCTACCCAGGCATCCCATAAATAAAATCTTAAAAAAAAAAAAAAAAAAAAAAAAAGAAAGAAAGAAAGAAAGAAAGCAAAGCAAAGAAAAAAGAAAAGAAAAGATTTGCAGTCCCTTAGGTAGGACATGTTCCTTTATCATAAATGCCATGTGAGAACAACCAGGGCTTAGAATGGGATCCTCCAGGTGGAAGAGCAGGCAAAGCAACACATTTTATTTAGCATCTAGAGATCTCAGAAAGTTCTCTAAAAGAACTTAACTCCAATCAATCAATCAAGGGATCTAACTTCATCAGTTAGGATCCCTCAACTAAGAAAACCCACAGAAACTGTTCTAAGATGGGGTAGAAGAAAGGCTCCAGGATACAAAGACCTCGCCTGGGATCCCAGCTCAGCCTGCTTCCTCATCTATGAAATGGGGAGCACAGTGATGATGTGCCTTAGCACGGGGCTTAGTAAGAAAGACTCAGAGTGGCATTGGCCTCTGGGGACTCACCTGATGAAGTACATAAGTCCGTTCAGAGTCACTGTCTTGGGGGCGAAGGACCAAGGCGGGAGCTGGCCACAGTCCACCAGCGACCACAGGTCGGTGTCCGGGTGGTAACACTGCATCACCATGGTCTCCTTGCCTGCCAGGGACCCGATGGCATAGAGGCGGCCACGGCAGGCCGTGGTGGAGCAATTGTCCATGGGGTAGGTCATGGGCTGCAGGGCCTCCCAAGAGTCTGTGGTATGGTCGTAGCGCTCCGTGCTGTCTGCAGCCACTACGTACAGCAGCCCATCCAGCACGGAGGAGCTGTGGTACTCGCGGGCTTTCAGCATGGGCGCCACCTCTGTCCACTCGTTCACGCTGGAATTGTACCTCCACACGCAGTCATAGAGCCGGGAGCCGTCAGACCCACCTGCCAGGACACGCATCGGACAAGTCAGCCCGTGCTGACTAAGGGTGAGTCACCCACCCATGCCTCGATGAACTTCCCCAAGGGAGTCTCCCAGGGCAGGAAGACATCTCACTGGGTTTCAACGTAAACACACGTCCTCTCTCACCAAAGCCCCGGCTGGGGGCTCCGTACTGTGGCTAAAGCGGTGTGTGTGCTGACCACCACCCAGGAGCACAACAGAGCCTCACATCAGAAGAACCCGGCTGCATCTGTGTAGGGCAAGCAAAGCCTGTGGAGCTGCGATTCTAAGTCAATGGCAATCTCGGTCTAGACCCCACATAGGCTGTCAAACACCTCAACTGAACCAGAGCCTTGTCTTTCAGAGCCAAAACTTCTGGGGAGCCATAAAGCAAATGGGTAGGGTGCACAGGGACTTGTTCAAGAACTTCTAGTCTTCTAGAAGTCAAACAAGCCAATGCCAGGACAAGCTGAGAGGAAATCTACTCCACTGCTCACAAGAGCCCAACACAAAAAGGAATCCTGGGGCTCTAGTTTTTGATCTAGGTGGTTACTGACATGCGCTTTGTTTGGTAAACTACATGAAGTGGTACAACTACAATGCTCACTCTAGGTTTCTTTAAGAAAAGACCTAACCGGGCAGGCCAGGTGGCTCAGCAATTAGCATTGCCTTCAGCCCAGGGCGTGATCCTGGAGACCTGGGATCAGGTCCCACATCAGGCTCCCCGCATGGGACCTGCTTCTCCCTCTGCCAGTGTCTCTGCCTCTTTCTCTCTGTCTCTCATGAATAAATAAATAAAATCTTTAAATAAAAAAGAAGACTTAACCATCTCTCTCATCAGTAGTGCTGGCTATCTTAAATTAAACCAGGTCTACCCAACACATTAGAATTCCCATAGCGTGAAGGGACCCTAAGAATCCTGGGGGGGGGGGGGTCCTATCCCCTACTATTCCCAAAGCTGGCGCCACAGGGCAGAGCTCGCATGACATTCTGACATTCTATCTGTCTCGTAGCTTTGAGCTTTTTAAAAGACAAGGCTCTTACAAAATGCACTCTGCCTGCTTTCTTCCTTGTAAAAGATAACTGTTTTAGGCAGCTGAAGCCAGCTTCCTCGCCCCCATGAAAATCCCTACAGGCAGCTGTATGCAATGACCCAGGCACCTGTCTAAACCCAAAGGATTAGCTGCTCAGCTGAGACATTTATGGAAGGGCTGTGCAAAGTTGGGGCGAGTCTAACCAGTTCTGGGAGGGAGTTCACTGGCCAGACATTCATGTGTTGGGAGGATGCAGTTTGCAAACACAGGGCCAACCTCAGATAGTTAAGAGACCGATTCTAGCATACTCCAGCAAAGGCTGAAACAGCAGCAGGCCAAAGAGGAGCGGGGCATGTCCTTAGGCCAGGATTCCTCCACTGGTCAACCAGAGGTGTGGGGGTGGGAATGCCTGCGATCAGAGCTGGGTTTCTCCTGAATGTGGGGCACTGGCCCCAGCCTGGGTTCACTGACTGCTGACAGCCTTTCCACAGGCCCAGTCGGTTGTTTCCTTATATAGCTGTCACAGAGACGGCCCCTCCTCACCCCAGGGAAGGAGGTAGCCCCATGTCTGAACCGGGATTTATCTTTAATGAAAAATGTGGGAGATGCCCAGGACCAGAGTAGGCTGGGACCCACCCAGCATGACTCGGCAGTGTTTTGGGGTTTGGGCCAACTAACTGGAAGAAAACCTCTTAGCATGTGACCATGTTTACAGTCGTTCGGCAGGGAGCTGCCTAAACACCATGTGACCCCCAGCGCACAGGCTAGGTGCAAGCCTGGGGGAGCCCTGTCACTGGTGACAAAGTGAGTGCGTCAGGGGGCCCTGTGTGGCTCAGCTGGGAGGGAGAAATCCCCAGGGCCGGGAACGGATGTCTCACGGAGCGCCAGCCCCTGCCTGTCCCTGGATTCCTCAGGGAGAAAAAGAAAGCACCCATTGTGCGGGGTGAATGCCCCTACATCCTCGACCCAAATGGCGGTGGGGGCACCTCCTGGGCAAGGAGTAGGCTCATCTATCAAACAGGCTGGCCCCTCGCCCCCGGGGAACAAAGGGACCACGAGCAGCTGTTTGTCCCCGCTCACACAACGGTCTTCCAGATCGAAAGCACCAGCTCTAGAAGTGTACCCACGGGCGGGCTGGGGCAGGGGATGGGGGAGGGAAGGGGCCGCTCGCACGCTGGGGCGCTCCTGAGAATCACAGGCTCCTCCTCTGCCAGGGGCGCAGGAGGCTAACCCAGGGTCCTCCCGGGGGCCCCCGTCCCCTCACCCGTCACGTAGATGTCGTTTCCCAGAGCCACGATGCTGTAGCCCCCGCCCAGGTGGTCGGGGAACTCCGCCAGGTAGCGCCACTGGCCCGTCTGCGGGTTGTAGCAGTCGACGGTGACCAGCTCGTCGCAGTCCTGGTCGCAGCCGCCCACGAGCACGAGGATCTCGGCGAGGCCGGTGGAGGGGCGCGGGCGCATGCGGGGGCAGGGCCCGCGGTCGTGGCGGTCGTAGCGCGCCGCCTGGAAGTCCCGCGCCTCGCGCAGCAGGCGCAGGCAGGGCGGGCAGCGCGCCACCAGCGGCTCGGCCTCGACGTGCGCCAGCAGGTAAAAGCGGCGCACGAAGGGCAGGCGCACGGCCTCGAGCAGCTGCGGCCAGTGCGCGGCGCGGCGCGGCGGGTCGGCGCGCACCCAGCGCAGCGCCAGCTGGTAGGCGGCCTCCTCCTTGGGCACGCACAGCCCGTCGTCGCGCAGGTAGCGCAGCAGGCGCGCCAGCGGCAAGCGCTCCAGCTGCTCGGGGCCCAGCTCGCCCACGTGGCGCAGGATGAAGCGCTGTGCCGCGCTCGCCAGCCCCGCGCAGCTGAAGGCCTCGGCGAAGTCCTGCATGTCCAGGCAGTTGGCCAGGTCGAGCTGCTGCTGCAGGAAGGCGCCGCACGCCTCCTTTACCGCCGGGAACTGCAGCAGGTCGGCGGCCCGCAGCAGAGGCTCGGCGTTGTCGCCGCTCACCGCCACGCGGCCCGTGTAGCTGAAGTCGAGCAGCAGCTGCAGCATGTCGGGCGGCACGCCGTGCAGGCGCACCCGCTCGGCGCGGCTCTCGCGCAGCTGCCCCGCGAACATGGCGCGGAAGTAGGGGCTGGCGGCCGCCAGCACGGCGCGGTGCGCGGGGAAGTCGCGCCCGCCCGCCGCCTCCAGCGTCACGTCCAGGAACTTGCGCTCGGCGCGCAGCTGGCTCAGGCCGCGCAGCAGGCTCAGCGCGTGCGCGGGGTCCGAGAAGGGCAGCACGGCCAGGGGCGCCGGCCGCTCCATGGCGCGGTCGCTGCGAGAGCTCGGGGGCGCCGCGGCCGGGGCCAGCGGGAGGAACGCCGCGCGCCCCGCGCCGCCGCTATAAGTACCGCCCGGCGCGCCGCGGCCTCGGGGCGGGCCCGGGAGGGGCGGGGCGGCGCGGGGCCCGCCCACTTAACCCCTCCGGGCCCGCCGCCGCCGCCGCCGCCGCCCCGCGCCCCAGGCTGAGTCACCGCCCAGCCGCCCCGCGCCCGCGCCGGCCTGGGGCTGCCGGCGGACCCCCGCCCGAGCCGGGCTCTCCGGGCGACGCGCGTCCTCTCCGTGCAGGGCCGGGGGCCTCCGGGGCCCGCCCGCGACTCCCCGGGCCTGGCTGCGCGGCGGAGGCCGGCGGGGCGAGCTCGGCGCGCGGAGCCCGAGCCACCCCCCCTTCGCGCCAGCCTTCCCCACCGCGTCGGCCCCTGAGCCCCTGGGCGGCTCGCTGCAAGGCCCTCTTCTTGATTTGCCCTCAATTCCGCTCGTTCGCAGGGTTGCTAGTGAGCCTTATCGCCGGGCAGATTTCAAAGGATGGGATTTTTACAGTTGAGGACCACAGCTTGAAGGAGTATGAGCTTCTTAGGTGACGTCTCTTCTTGGCACATTTATAAGGGACACGGGGCCAGATGCCAGGAATCCGCTCCACTCTGCTCCTGCAGGAGTTTCAGACTTGACTAAACTCAGTCATTAACTTTCGTCAGCGGACCAGGCGCAGGGTTAGTTGCCGATTCATAGAGACTCAGACTCCAGGGCTGCCTGGAGAAGGGGGCAGGCCTGCTCGGCTTTGACCCCCAGGCCTGCTCGACCCCTCTTCCTGGACACCGGCGGCAGAGGGTAGGAGACGGCCTGTCGTTAAGAATTCAGAAGAACGCACTGTGAGGCTGAACCAAAGGCTCAAGGACCAGAAAATCACAATAATATAAACAATGAAAATAATTCCAGGGAAAAGAATAGCTTTTTCTATTCCAGGAGAGGGGACACCAGGGGCCCCGGGGGCGGAGCCTTTAGTTCAAGGTCAGACAGGGGACGCCTTAAAACCCAGGGGTGTGGGCGTTCAGAAACGTCACAGTCACTTGTAGGGTGACTGTGAATAAAGGAATCTTCCTTATTTTGGTTCCAGGAGCTAGAATGCCAGCACTTTCAGTGCGATCATGGTTTTTCTTTCATGGATGGTTCGCCCACTTTTAGAATAGACCCTCATTTCAACTGCAGTCCTTTTGTGTCTTGGAAGAAACCTGGGTTCTGGTTATTTAATAACCCCCACCCATGCCCGATGGGCCTCGCAGACATTCCTGGGGAACGCCTCATCCATCGCCCACGTGTGTCCCAGGGCGGGCCAGGAACAGGGAGGGGGGGTGGAGGAGGAGGGGTTGCTGTCATTCCTTAGTTCCAGCTAAGTTGGTGCAACCTTTGGAGAAGACATCTTGTTTTTATTCTAGCCCTGAAATGTGAACTGCAGGCTTTCCCTTGTCGTCGTGAAGATCTTCTTGCCATGAGAATATATCTGGTCCACATTTCAGCATGGGAAGCACAGGCCTAAGTAAGAAAACATTCAGGTACCCAGGCAGCTGCCTGTTGCCCATAGATGGACTGTTCACACAGCTATTAACGGCAGCAGCAGCATTCCTGGGCCCAGGAGCCGGGCCAATAGCTTCCTTGCACAGGCTTTGTGACAAGAAAGTCTGAGTAGCCAGGAAGTGGGATGTTTGCAAGGAAAAGTATTCCAGTCCTCTGGGTCAGGACACGTCCACCTTGCAGAAGGCAAATCTTTAATAAATCAAAAACGTTTCCATAGTGAAGAACTGGTAGTCCAGTTTTGTGTAATTAGGTAAACAAATCAACCTTACTGGGAAGCCTTGATGAATAATGATGCATATGTTTATTGAAATGGAAAGATATTCATGCTCTCCTGTCGAGCAAAAAATCTGATTACCCTTAGAATGACCCAATTTGTTGTGTTCACAGGCCTACAAAACAATTCTGAAGGTAACATATCCTCTAGGTGGTTAGGTCTGTTTTGTTTGTGCTTACCTATATTTTCTGTTCTGTGTACTAAGGAAACAATACAAGTTTAAAGAAAAATTTAAAATTCAGTTTTTGAGAAAAAAGGTCTATTACTAATATATTGGACCTAAAAGGGGTGCATTTGGAGCCATGTATACATATCTAAGTCAACAAAGGAATGTGGTCAGAAAATAAAGGAGACTCGGGATCCCTGTATGGCTCAGCGGTTGAGCGTCTGCCTTCAGCTCAGGGCATGATCCTGGTCCTAGGATCAAGTCCCGCATCCGGCTCCCTGCTGGGAACCTGCCTCTCCCTCTATCTCTGCTGCTCTCTGTGTGCCTCATGAATAAAAAGTAAAAGCTTAAAAAAACATAAAGGAGACCCATCAGCTGTGTTTGGGAATTTGAATAACCTACTAACCCAGGCATGCTATCTAGTTCCTTTTTTTCACTCATTAACCTTAAAAGTTCAAGATGGGAATGTGCAAAATTCATTTACTTGGGTAGGGCCATGTGATCCATACAGTTGGCAAACTCTTCAAATGTTATTCCATACCCTGGCATGGTAGAAACACTAGTGTTTGGTAAGAAAGATGTTAACTCTAATCAAGGACTCATAGTTTTGGGGGAAATGTTTGCATTTCAAGAATAAACTTCTGGGGAGAGGATGGCTGGGGGGGGCGTTGCAGACAAAAAAAATATTAAACTTCAACCATAGAGAGTTTTTAAAAATTTTACGTCTTCCACAATCATGAAAATGGTCTCTGCCTGAGTAACTTCTTTATGATAGAGGAATTTAACGTGTTTTAACAAATAATGGTACCATTTCATTTTAAGAATTCAAACTATACAATTTTGATATTTGAATTCTAATTTTAGGCCGACAGGACAAGAGATCACTAAGATCATTTTATAGAAGCCACTGTTATCCTTTTTTCCCCTTTGAGAACATTTAGGAATGTATGCTTTAGCATCTATATCACAAAAAGAGATTGCGCCTTTTTTCCTGTTGTACACCCTGATTCTCTTCTGCTTCTGGACCACCTCAAGTGTGGCTTGGAATGAACTTGCTGTAATGTAAACTTTCCTTTAAGGAACGCTACAGTATTCGCTATTTATTAAGCGCATTATTATATGTAAATGAGATACTGTAGATCAAAACATTTCAACAGTATCTGGCATAGTGCTAGCTATTAATCTTTATATTTTACTGGTATGGTATGAGCCATAACAGCAAGCTCATTTGATCTTGTACATAAGTTATTTTCCTTGTTATATAAAAAGTTGATAATACATGGTTTAAAAATTCTTTATTGACTTAAAACTATTCATATATATATATATTCATACAGTGGTCAAGATACTAAAAGTTGAAAACAAAGCAATTTGGGAAAATTTTGACTTTTTTCCCCTTCTCCTGGAGATGGAAGTGGAAACGTCAGAAAACAGGATGGGAAAGATCCTTATGAATTCCATACTATTAAAGCTGAACAAAAAGCTGAACCACCACATATTTCTGGGAAAAACAAACCTCTAGTTATATTCATAGCCACACTCAAGCACTGAGTTATAATGGTAGGCAGAAAGCTTTTCTGAATGTTTCCCCAAATGAATGTAGTGTAGCCAGTGAGATTTAGAAAGGTGAAGCTATATTTGGTAACCCAATTAAAATAACTACCTTCTCAGGTTACTTACTGGGAAACTTATGGTATTCTTAGTATTTTAAAACTTGTCACAACCTGTGCTAACGTTGGCTTTTTGTCTTCCTCTTTTCCAAATAACTATAATCATCAGATTTTTTTGTTGTTGTTTTTTAAAGCAGAAAACAAGGACTCAGAGACTCCAAGAATCTGGCTTTTGTGGCTAATGTTTTGCTTTGTTTTTAAGATTTTTGTTTTTTCATGAGAGACACAGGCAGAGAGAGAGAAGCAGGCTTCCTGCTGAGAGCCCCATGTGGGACTCCATCCCAGAACCCCAGGCAGGACCACAACCAAGCCAAAGGCGGACCAAAGGCAGACGCTCAAGCACTGAGCCACCCAGGTGCCCTGTGGCTAATGCTTTTGCATTAATCCTTAAATTCCAAATTTGCCCCTGGGACCCCAGGTGTAATTCAGGACACCTGAGAAATAGACTAGCTAAACCGACTATATCCCCCACATGTCTGTATTAGGCTATTGCATCTGGGTCAATTATTGGTATTATAGTCCTTCCTTGAGCCTAGGGATGGGATGTAATGTCTAAATCTCCTCCAAAGGGCTAAATTTCTAAGGGAAGTCAAAGGAAAGAGACCAAGAAGGTCCTCCATGAAAATGTTGCAGTGGCAGGCAGACAAGCAAACTACATCAGGTAGTACTAGTCACATCTGTGTGCTAAGAACTACTGTTTATAAATAACTTATTTGAGAAATACATATTGAATACCTATTCTGAGTAAGAGTTATTGTTACATGATACAAACCAGGTTTGGAATGTTCTTTCCTCAATGTGAGTGAGTGGTTCCCATTCGATACAGATCCTTAAATTCTAGGGTTTCATCATCAAGTAGATTATTATCATGGACAAATTCTTTATTTCACTTTCTCAATGGGAGGGTGCTTTTAATATTTACTGTGTGAAAAACTACATCATAGGCAACATATAGCAGTTAAAAAAAAATCCCTCTTAAAAAAAAATCCCTCTTATTTGTACTTCACCTGCAATCAATATTCTTTCTGGCATTTATACCTTTATTTTTATTTTTTATACCTTTATTTTTAAATTTTATTTAACTATTCATGAGAGACACAGGGAGGCAGAGACAGGCAGAGGGAGAAGCAGGCTCCCTGCGGAGCCTCATGTGGGACTCCATTCCAGGACCCTGAGATCATGACTTGAGCCAAAGGCAGAAGCTCAGCCACTGAGCCACCCAGGTGCCCCTGGTATTTACATCTTTAAACTAACAATTAGGATGATATCCTTTGTGATAGCCCTTTCTTAGTCTGGGGAAAAAAAAAATTGCTCCAGATAATCTGACCCTGGGCAACATGGGCTAACCTCAGGACATTTGCTCTGGCTACAGTGATGGGGAAATTTTCTAAATCTGGCTAAACCACCTGGATGTGACAACTGTAAGAAGCTGTTGGTGATGTTTCTGCAGGCCAAGGCCAAGGTCTGTTTTTAATCTTACTAACTTTTTAGAGCACCTCAATTTGTTACCCACACTGGGGAGCCTTTCAGTGCGGGAAGGCATTGCTGAGATAACGTTAGAACATAACAACAATAATAAACTACCATTTATGGAGAAAGGAACTAGGATAAAGTAGCTTCATAGTTTAGGAATTTTTAAAAAGATTTTATTTATTTATTCATTCATTCATGAAAGACACAGAGAGAGAGAGAGAGAGAGAGAGAGAGAGAAGCAGAGACACAGACAGAGGGAGAAGCAGGCTCCATGCAGGTAGCCCGACGTGGGACTTGATCCTGGGTCCCCAGGATCAGGCCCTGGGCCAAAGGCAGGGGCTAAACCTCTGAGCCACCCCAGGATCCCCCATAGTTTAGGAAATTTAAGTTTAGAAAAGTATATCTGAGATAAACCCAGACCCCTAACCACCCGGTTCCTTCAGAATTATCTCCGTCTAAACAGCAAGTCAACCAAGGAGGTATTCACTGCCTCAGAAATCATCTCCTAGAGGTCCTTCCAATCATCTTTCTTGATTTGGTGGCTCCAAGAGTCAGTTTTCTGATTCGAATTTAAGATTTTACATCCGTCCTCTGTAACGCAGTTCCTTTGTCTTCGAAGCCACCCAACATGCTCTTGAACCGTCTAAAACATGTTTTTTCCTTTCCAGCGGTTATCAGAAATGTTCACAAACGTCAGGCCTCGTCTGGTAATTTCACCAGAGCGGATAATCTTCAACTAGGTGTTCAGTCAATCAACCTCCAGCCTGAAGTTGTCAAATACCCGCGGTCCGTAGGTAAACACCGCAAACTCAATCACCTATATATGTAAGACCAGGGTCAATACCAAGCCTTCCAACCACTTTCCCCCCTCTCCCTGCTGCTCTAAATCCCGTGAGGAATACATTCGGAAGGTAATTCAATGAAAGAAAACAGGGGCGGTCCCAACATCAGCCAGAGAGGAGGGGGGAAAAAGGCGAATTTAAGGCTAGTATCTTCCAAAACACTGATAACCCTGGCACAGAGTTTTTGGGACGCAGTTAACTCGACACCCCAACGTGGATCCCATAGAGATCCCACAAGACCAGGAGGTCCTCGGTCCCCAGTCCCAGGACCCCCGGGACTGGAGGACCGGCCAGAACAGCCGGCCGCGAAAACAAGTTCACCCTTCGGGGTCCGAGCCCAGGGGGCGGCCGCGACGTCAGCGCCGGTCGCCCCCGCCGCGAGGACCAAGGCCCCACAAAGGGGCACGGACCCCCAAGTCCAGAGGGAGACGCCAAGCCTCCGCCGCCCTCCTCGCCCGAGGCCGTCGTCCCCGCCCCCACCCGCCGGGACTACCCCCGCCCCTCGCCCCCGCGGAGACCGCGGAGCTACCGCTCGCGCCGCCCCTCCCCCACCGCAGAGCCGGCGCGAGCCTCCGCACCTCCCCCGCTCCGGCAGCCTCAGGTCCCGGAGACGCCGCCCCCACAAACCGGGCAGCCGCCGCGGAGCTCTATGGGGGCTGGAGTCCGCGAGGCGGCCTTTGTGCGCCTCGGAGGCGGAGCTGGGACTACTACTCCCACAATGCTCCGCGCCCGCCCCCGCGCCTTCGGCTTCCCGTCGCCCACAGACTACATTTCCCGACAGCGCTCGCGGCTCTCCCGCCCTCCCTCCCGAGACACGAGCCGAACTGGGCGTCAGGTCGGGGAGCGGGTCGGGTTCCCGCTCGCCGCCGCCGCCGCCCCCCGCAGCGACTCTCCCGCCTCTCCCACCGCGCCGGCCGCAGGAGCTGCATCGCCAACTCTGCTCGGCCGTGGAGCCGCCGGCCCCGGAGCACAGAGCCCGGGACGCAACGCGCCGAGCCCCTCATCACCTCCAGCCCGGGCGACCCCTCCCGGGTCCGCCTTCGCTCTGCGCGGCCGCCGGAGCCCCCGGCCCTGAGCGGCTCCGCGGCCCGGCGCCCGCATCCCCGGCCCCTGCACTCCTGTGGCCGCCGCCCCCCACCCTGAACATGGACTCCGACTCTTGCGCCGCCGCCTTCCACCCGGAGGTGAGTGAGGGCTGCGTCCCGACCGCCCCTGACCACCCCCACTCCCGTCCCGTGCTCCCCGCAGCCGGACCCCCGCCGGCCGAGCGCCGCCCTCCCCTCCCCCAGCCTTCCCTCGCCGCCCCCTTGGGCGCCCAACCCCGCCCCCCACTCGGGCCCGCGCCCGGTCCTCCCCGCCCGCCCTCGCCTCGGCGCCCCCACCGCGGTGGTCCCCGTCCTCCCGGCGCCCCGTCCCTCGGGCCGCCGCGCCCACCCCTCCCCGGCCTCGCGTAGCCCCGGGACCTGTCTGCGCCCCCGGCCCCTCCCCGCCGGCTTGGCTTACTCCTTCCCCGCCCCCGGGGACTCGGGCACCGCCGCCGCCTCCTCGCGTTCCCGCTTCCCCGCGGGTCCCCCGTCCCCCTCCCGGAGGGGCTCGCGGTCCCCCTCGGACGGGGACTCCGCTCCGCGCGCCCCCGCCGGCTCCCTTAATCCCCCGGGCCCGGTAGTCCGCGCCCCGCCCCCTGACTCCCGCGCGGCCCCCGCCCCCTCCGGCGCCGGGGGCCTAGTCCCGCCGGGTCCCCACCCCCGCAAACACCCGAGTGGAGCCCCCCACCCCCGGCGCGCTCTCCTCCCCCTGCGGGGCCCCCGCCCCCCGCCCCCCGGCCGCGGGCTCTCTCGCCCCGCCCCGGCTCCCCCTCCTTCCGGGGATCGGCCCTCGGTTCTCCCGGGCGGCCCCTCCGGCGCGCCAGCCTCGGTCCCCTCTCTCTCCTCCCGAGGCCCCCGGGGCCCGGGTGCGGGTCCGGCAGCGAGCGGGTGGGGGAGGCGGCGCGGGGCGCGTTCGCCGGCCGCCTCGCCGCCTCGGGGGTTCGCGGGGCCCAGCGGCCCCGGACCCCGAATCCTGCCCGGCTTCCCGCGCCCCCTCCTCCGCGGGATGGGCCCCGCACCTTCCGGGGCCGAGTGTCGGCGGGGGGCGGCTTCCGCGGAGGGCGGGGAGGGGGCCGCACCGCCATCTGCTTTTCCTAAAGGCGGCGAGGCGAGCGGGCGGGCCGGGCGGGGGTGGCGCGGGTCCCTCCGCCCCCGGCCCCCGGGCGCCGCCGCCTTCCCCTCGGAGGCCAGGCCCCCGGCCCAGTCGTGCGTGTTCCCCGCCGAAATAAAAGTTCTCCCCGAGAGTTTGAGGCCCGAGGGCTGCGGCCCTCCCATCGCGGCCGGAGCGCGGCGGTCAGTGCTTCCCGGGATGGGGGCAGGGTCTCTCCGACGCAGGAAATGCCGGGGACCGCGCCGGGGTCGGAGCCCCGCCAGCCTGCGCCCCCCTCGGCGTCCGGGCGGCCGGGGGTGGGGGGCGGAGGTGGTCGGGTGGAACCAGCTGGAGAAAATGAGTGGAGCCCTTGGAAGGGAACCTGCGGGCAGCACGCCGGGGCCGGGCCGCTTTCTTGGCCCTCCGACCCGGGGTGGGGCGGGGAGGGGCGGGGAGGGGCCGGGAACCCACCCTCCAGTTTCCTGTCCCGTTGGTCCCAGCAGGGTAGTGGGTCCTTGGGCCCTGGCAGTGGCAGCGGAGCACGTCAGGATGGGGTTGGGTGGGTGGTAAAGTGCATTAAGCACACCTCAGTAAATACGCCAGTCGAATAAACCAAAATAGAGTAGAGTGGTTTTGCTTAGTAGCAAATAAGGTTCTTTCTCCCCGGGCTGTTCTTCCTCAAGGAGAAAAACCCTTCTTGTTGAGGGCATTTCTAGATTGAATGGAGACAGGACGCACAAGCCAAAAACCCTCTCGTGTTTCGTCTTCCAGGCGCAAGTAAACCCAACCCAACGATTCTGGTTCATTTTCTGAGTCAGAGAACGTTTGGGTGCTGGCCCCCTCAATGTGGGGTGCTGGCAGGGCAGGGAAAAGTGAGCAGTGCTAGGAGGAGGGGTCCACCCACAGCCTAGGCTGGGGAGGGGTCAGGCCTCAGTGAGCTTTCTAGGATAAGCAGCAGTTGACTTCTGAAGTCATTTAAAATACTTTGATTACAGCTGCAGCTGGAGTTTATTTTCAAAATGGAAAATCTGTAACAAAAAAGTAGTTATTAGAGCTCCTGATAGGCCTGCAGACAGCGATAGATAATGTCGGAAAATGCGGCCGGAACACCAGAAAGCAGACTCTTGTACATGTTTTTATCTCCTGCCCAGTTTCCCAGTGTGCTTGGCATAACATCACAATACCCCCCTTTCAGCCTTCTGAGTACAGTGTTATTTCTTGACCCAAACCTACCTTATCTTGTTTCTAGAGTGTTTGTAAATCTAGCAGTGTATTTTCTAGTGGTTGACAATAAAAGCTCCAGCTGGCTTAGTTTTGTTTCTGCGACTCCACCTACAAGTGCCTACTCTGAAATACACCCCATTTTCTCGCCTGCTCACAGGAGTGCTCCCCCAGTTACAAGAGGCGCAGGACTGTGGAGGATTTCAACAAATTCTGCACCTTTGTTTTGGCCTATGCTGGCTACATTCCTTATCCAAAGGAGGTAACCTTCAGTGTTTCTGCTCCCTTCCTGCTGGCAGGGAAACCAGTGGTGGGTTGGGGGTCTGGAAGGGGCTGTTTGGGAGGACTCCAGAGAGCTATCGGGTAGAAATCTTTCTTAAAAACTTAGCCCAGCCTGGGAGGTGGTTCCTAAAAGTCTGCTGGACAATGCAGGCTTGTCTGTAAATTATTTAATAAACTTGGAGTGTTGATTTGCAAATAGCATGTCTGATGTCCGTCTGCTCTGAGTCTCCAGTGCTTACTGGGCGGCTGCAGTGGCCGGCCAGTGTTCTTGGCCCTCAGAACAGGAGAGAGGTGCTGTTACTTCTCCCCATTTTAGAGATTAGGACACTGGGGCACAGGCCTGGGATTCAACTGGATAGTTAGGCCTGGTCCACACTGTCTTTCCTGCTGAGCAGTTTCCCTGATGCACATCATGTTGCAGAATCTTCAGGGAACTTTGGCCCAAATCCCGTGTATTGTAAGGATATTTCTTTTTCCTTGTTAAGTAGTGGGCAGGTCTGAAGACCACTTTGTCATGGTGCTCAAACTCGTATTGTACAGGGCTAAAAAGAAAGGAATATGGTATTTCTAAGAGACCAAACCCCAGTATTGCTTTATCATTTCTTTTGCTGTGTACGTAGGTAAATGTGTCCTTTGTGCCCAGCAGAATGTTGCCACTATTAGCAAATAAATGCTTGAATGGTCTGAGGAACTGTAGGGATTAGCTCACTGCTTTGGGGCAGTAATTACCTAGTTTGATTTTGCAATATTTGGGGGTATCTCCATTTTTAAAAAAAAAGAGTATCAGGAAATCCTCAAAACTATTTTAAATTCATTTAATTAAACAAAAAATAACGCCCCTTGGGAGGGCAAACGGAAAGGAGAGATTCTACAATCCAAGAAAGATAAGTGGGTATGAAAAGATATCCTTGGCACCCTTCTAGATATTTACTAGGCATCGAATAAGTTTCCTGGCTCTGGAACAGGGGCTAAAGGTTCAGCAAGGGAAGGTCTTCCTCCTGGTGGGTTAACATTCTGTCTGGAAGGTCACAGTAAAGTACTCATGACACCATTCCTAAAGAGTCCTGCTTATGAGAGCCAAGAAGGCCTGTTTCTGATAGCCCTCGTCTGTAGGCCTGACCTGGCTGGGGGTGCCTGGGGAGGCTCTGTTTGGGGCTAGCTCTTATTGCTGGGAACCAGTCAAAACACTTGGGCCCCCTGCTACCTCTGCTTCTGTCTTTTCAGGAACTCCCTTTGAGGAGCAGCCCCAGCCCTGCCAATAGCACGGCTGGCACCATTGACAGCGATGGCTGGGATGCTGGGTTCACTGATATCGCTTCCACCGTGCCCCTGCCAGTCTCTGACCGCTGCTTTGGCCACCTGCAGCCCACCCTTCTGCAGCGAGCCAAGCCCAGTAACTTTTTGCTGGACAGAAAGAAGACGGACAAGCTGAAGAAGAAGAAGAAGAGGAAGCGAAGGGACAGTGACGCGCCAGGGAAGGAGGGGTACATGGGGAGCCTGTTGAAGCTGGAAGCCGCTGATCCCTACGTAGAGACCCCCACAAGTCCCGCTCTGCAGGATATCCCCCAGGCTCCCGGCGACTCCTGCTCAGGCTGGGACTCTGATACGCCTTCCAGTGGATCATGTGTCACCGTGTCACCTGATCAGGTCAAAGAAATAAAAACTGAAGGCAAACGGACTATTGTCCGGCAGGGAAAGCAGGTGGTGTTCCGGGACGAGGACAGCACTGGCAATGATGAGGACATAATGGTAGACTCGGGTGAGTGGCCCTTGAAGGACTGCCATGGTGGTGGTGGCTGGTGGTCCAAAGAGCGGTCCCTTCCTTGGAGTGTGACAGCAGAGTGTGCCCCGCCATCTCTAGGAAGGAAGGTGGACATCAAGACATTTAGGAAGGGGGTGGTGGCAGCTAGAAACAGCTGAGATTCCAGGACAGGCCTCAAAACATGAAAATAAATGTAGCTCCTAAAGTAAACCTCTCAAAAAAAAAAAAAAAAAGTAAACCTCTCACGGTTAATTCCTGGTGCCATACACTTCGATTACTCCACTCTGAGAGGGGAGGGCTGCCCTGACCTTCAGTGAAAGTTGACACCTGATCAAGCTTCCCTGTGGCTCAGCTGCTCTGCATCCCCCTTACCCTTGGGCTGGTGGGGGAGGGAACCGCAGGGGAGGGAGTGCAGGAAGTGCTTTCTCCTCACCTGTTTCTCTCTGTGCAGATGATGACTCCTGGGACCTCGTCACCTGCTTCTGCATGAAGCCGTTTGCTGGCCGCCCTATGATAGAGTGCAACGAGTGCCATACCTGGATTCACCTGTCCTGTGCGAAAATACGGAAATCCAATGTTCCTGAAGTGTTTGTCTGCCAAAAGTGCCGGGACTCCAAGTTTGACATCCGCCGCTCCAACCGGTCCCGGATGGGCTCACGGAAACTGTTTCTGGACTGACTGTTGGTGAGCGAGGAGAGCATGGGTGAGGAATCAGAAAGGATGAGGAGCCTCTCAGCCCCTCCCTTAGTTGAGCACAGGACTCTCAGCTCTGGTGCGGGCAGACCCCTGCCATTCAGGTGCCTAAGCAAAAGGACAGGCTGTCCAAGGTATAACCTGTATATAGCCAGTGACTGAATAAAATCCTCGTTGGCCAAAGCTGCTGCTAGAGCTGTGTTCTCTGCAGTGGAGGTGGACTAGCCACCCGAGTACAGTGGGTTCGGTTCAGCTAAAAATGAGGGTACATGGTAGTTGTGAATTCTTTGCTATCATTGTTAACAAACTCCCGCTGGTTGGAACCCGTGCTAGCTGTTTTCCTGCTTCCGCTGTCTTGGGAGAGGAGATGTTCAGTTTCCCAGGCCTGTTAACGAACAGCCATACGTGTAAGCTTTTTCTCAAGTGTAAGTCTTTGACCATAAGTGTCTGTACAGCAACCATCGAGCTGCCCCTACCTTCGTGGCCTGCCTTCTCCCTGCCTTGGCTGGTGCCTGTGGGTCCCCTCGGGCTGCAGGCGAGAGTCCTCTGGTCTCACTTAGAGGAACACTGGGGCGGCGGTGGCCATTGATCCCTCGGTTTCTTTCTGTTTGTTAAAAGGGACAGTGTGCAGCCACTTCCCGGTGGAAAGGGGTTTGGTTGGGGGGTCGAGGTGGCCCATGTTCATAACTCAGTTTCCTGTTTTGCACGATGTAAAAAACAAAAAACAAAAAAAAAAAACCTGTCTTTTTGCACGATATAGCCAAAAGTATTGGCAGATTTCTGCTGGGGTGCCCATTCCAGTTGGTGTGTGAGGTCCTCGGGGTGCCCAGGCGAGCTGTTTTCAAGTGAGAGGGCACTTAGGTTCACCTGTCCTCCTCTCTTTCCCTCACTGTATTCCAGGAGCGACGTAAAATTTAGGCAGTCACTGGGGAACGGCGTTCCTCTACATAAGGAAGTAGAGAAGACTTGAAGGCCTCTCCTGTGGTGGTATGCCTTCTTAGAGGCTGGCCTGCTGGTTTCACGGGGCAAGGGTAGGATATGAAGCCCCCTCCCCCTTTTTTTGGTCTGAAATTGGTGAGTGAGCTATAGGGTAACATTGGGCTCCAGGAATACGCACTGAACTGTGCAGACCTCCTTAGATCTGAACTAGGACCCTGGACTGGGAGCCCCCTGAGCAGGCCAGCCCTGGAGAACCCCAGCACTTTGTGTTTGTAGTTCCTGCAGGGCACTGTCCGAGGGCCTGGTACCCTGGACTTCAGGTGGCTTGGGCCTGGAGGGAGAGGAAGGCTCCCACCTTTTCTGAGGCTGACAGTGCTCTTTAAACAGTTCAAATACTCTCTCAAAAGTGTGGTGTTTTTTTTTTTTTTTTTTTTTGGTAAGTGGACGGGTGTGTCTTCATACACGTTTCTTGTGAAGCATGAAAAGGGAAGAAGGCCCAAGATGGCCATATTTATTTACAGCAGGGTGGACTCCTGTCTCTCTGCGGGGGGCCTTGATGTGGCATCCTCTTGCAGGGCCACCAGGGGGGCTCTGTTCATATTCTCTCCCTTAGGCACAAAGGGGTTTTGAACTCTAATTGGCCGATCAGAGCCCATTTTCTGTGCTAGTGTCTTTCATGCTTCACCAGCCAACTGCTTTTTGTTTTGTTTTGCTTTTAATTCTGTTGCTTATATTAACACAGAAATAGAGATATATTCTGAAACCCAGTTTATCGTGAAGATCCCCAAGGGAGAAGTTCTGCTGTAGAGAAAAATAGTAAGAAGCGGGCTTAGAAACCACCTTCTCCCCAGACAACTGTCTGGCTCGGATGAGGGCAAACGTCCAGGAAAAGTTGGAGAGGAATTTGCCAAAGATCTGCCCCATGACATTGCCTGTCCAGTGTCTTCACCATGAGAATAGCCAAAGTTCCAAAGTGTTTTTCTTTTAAAAAACAAAAACAAAAAACCTCCACTAAGTTTTAAAAGTGCATTTAAGAATACATGTGATTTTAGAGTGGAACTGCCAGCCCTGGCGATTGCTGTATTGCTTTTAGAAAGTTCTATGCCTGGTGACACCTCTGGAAGGTACTTGATAATCATTTCGATCTGTTTCCTTCATTTCCTTTTTGTTCTTTTAACAGATCTATCTATCCCTGTGGGTGGTGTCTAGGAATTCAAGACACCTTGGTTTTTGTGTTCACTTGAGCTGGGCAGCTGCAATCAGCTTTATGCAAATTAGGCATGGCCCATCTAGGGGCTCCTGGTTGGTGGCTAATAAAGTGAGGAGAGGGAAAGATGTCACCCCAAAAGTAAGCACCTCTCATTGGCATTGGCCAGGCCAGACACTTAACATCGTTTACATGGTTCTGTGTAATTATAAAGTTTATGTGTATAAAGCGAAGCTGTTTCTGTGAAACTGTATATTTTGTAAATAAATATATTGCTACTTTGAGGTTCATGCCTAGCTTCAGGTGTTTGTTTTCTGTGGGGGTGGACAATGGTTTTTCTCCTCCCTTCATCACCCCCAAACCGGGATGACAGAGACCTGGGGAGATAAAGTGCCCACAACTCTTCATTTACTTTTCTAGTAAATTCTCCAGGATCAAACCACAGTATGAATAGACATGAATCGCTTTCACAGTTTCATCATGCTGTGGATTGGCTTAAATCCCAGTGAGTAGTTACCTGCTTTGTTAAAAGCTGCAGTCTCATTCTCCCTCTGCCTATGTCTCTGCCTCTCTCTTTCTCTCTCTGTGACTATCATGAATAAATAAAAATTAAAAAAAAAAAAAAAAAAAAAAGCTGCAGTCTCCTCCGAGGTTCTGCAAGCAGGTTTGCAGTCTCCCAGAGGTGCTCATTCTGTCCCTTTACACTTGGGGGTCCCCACTGCCCCTGCCTTTTCTTTGAGCTGTGTCTGCCCACCTCTAATCTGGGACCAACTAGTGGTCACCTAGTACCTCCTTTCTGAGCAGCCAAAACCTAGTATCAACACCTCTTAAAACCTCGGAGATCCTGGCCAGGTTGGGCTGTGAGCCGTCTGTGGTATCCAGGTGTTCAAGGCTGTTGGTGGGTGTGTCTTGGCTCCTCAAAGCAAGGAGGTGAGGGCCCCGGGCTTCGCGAACGGGTGGAGCTTGCGCCGGAGGCGCTGTTAGGGGCGTCGGGCCTGGGTGGGGCCCGGGAGCACCTCTAGTCGTGATACTCCGGAGTCCACCTGACTTGCGGGTCCGCAGGGAGCGCCCAGGGAGTTGACCCCGGAGCAGAGCGGAGGCAGCCCCGCCTTCCGCCCCTCCCCGCCCCTCCCCGCCCCGCCCCGCCCGCAGGCCCCGGCCTGGCCCCGCTGGCCCCGCCCCCCGTGGCCCCGCTCGGGTCTTCAGGCCTCCAGTGCCGGGCAGGCCCCAGCCGGCCTGCTGGCCCCGCCTCGCTCGCCGGACCCCGCCCCCCGTGGCCCCGCTCCAGTCCGCAGGCCTGGCTGTGCCCTGTGAGGCTCCGCCCCGCCCGCTAGCCCTGTCTCGGGTAGCCCCGCTCGGGTCCGCAGGCCCCGCCCCGCTCGCCGGCCCCGCCCCGCTCGCTGGCCCCTCCCCCCGCAGCTCCCGCTCGGGTCCGCCGGCCCGCCGCCGCCATCTTTGTTAGGGGCAGCTGGGCCTGGCGTCCGGAGATGCCGAAGTCGTGCGCGGCCCGGCAGTGCTGCAACCGCTACAGCAGCCGCAGGAAGCAGCTCACCTTCCACCGGTGAGGGGCAGGGGCGCCGTGGGGCGCGGGGGCCCGGCTGCCGACCCGCCTGGCGCCCCTGGGAGCCCGAGGCCTGGCGCGCCGGGCGGGGACGGCCAAGGGCGTGCAGCCGGGTCCTCCGCGGAGGGGCCGGCGGCCCGGGGACAGGGGGATGCCCCGCGGCCTGGGCTCGTGGGGAGACGATCGGAGAGGCCGAGCAACCTGCCCAAGGCGCACAGCCTTACCCCCACGTCGGCTGGGGCGGTCGCTTGCGGAGGAGGCCGGGGTGGGTCGCCGGGTCCGCAGTCCTGGGGTGTCAGTCCCTCCCCGAGACCCGATCTTGTTCTCAGATGCAGCCTGGAACGCGGCTGGTGCTCCGTGCGTGCGGGCTGAATGCGTCTCCGAATGAATGAGTGGTGGTGACGCGGGGGGTTCGCCCCGGCCAGGCCTCGGGTCAGGAAGCTGGGGAGCGGAGCCCTGAGAACGTTCCAGGGTGTTGGGGAGCGCGGCCGGCCCTGCAGCCCTGCAGCCCTGCAGCCCTGCAGCCCGGGCGGGAGGCTTGGAGCCTGTCCTCGCGCTCCCGGCGCTCGCAGCGTGTCGGCCCTGGGCCCCTGTCCCGGGTCCCGGCCCGGCCCCTGCCCGGGAGAACGCAGCTTCCAGCCACCGCCGCCTAGAGCGCGACCCCCAAGGCCAGCTGCACTGTCTCCACCGCCCCTCCCATCACCATTTTCCTTCTCCCAAGTGAAGGTTTTTATTGAAGTAGACCTACAGAAAAGCACACAAATGATAATTCCATGGCCCAGGCCATGCCGCAAAGTGAACACCTGTGTGACTGTGAACCAGAACATCAGCCCCTGGGGAACCCCCTCCCCCACCCCCGGACATCCCCCAGAGTGGCCCGCATCCTGCCTTCTGTCCGAGCCCGGTGCTCTGGCTTGGGTTGAACTTGACACACCAAGTCCTATGCTGTGCTTTCTTGTGTCTTTTGCTCATGTTTATGAAGTCACCTGTACTTGGAGTGGCTGCCCTGCCTTCCTCCCCATCTCTTGAGGTCCTCTGCTGAATGAATATGCCAGAATTGACTTGTTCTAGAAGGAAAGGGCATTTGGGTGTTCCCGTATTTTGGCCATGACAGGCCCATGACTCCTGCTCAGCCCTCTCAGCCAAACCCACCTCTGGCTGTGCCCCCAACATGCTGGGTGCATCCCAGTGCCTTTATTCTTGCTCTTCCTTCTGATAAGACGACAACAACGTTGGCTGGCTCTCCTGCTTCTTGCAGCCTCTGCTCAGATGTCACCTCCCAAGAGGCCTTCATGACCACTGCCTCCCTTTATTCATTTGTTTTTAAAAGATCATTTATGTATTTATTCATGAGAGACACAGAAGAGAGGCAGAGACACAGGCAGAGGGAGAAGCAGGCTCCCCATGAGGAGTCCGATGTGGGACTCCATCCCAGGACCCCGGGATCATGACCTGAGCCAAAGGCAGATGCTCAAGCACTGAGTCACCGAGATGCCCCCTACTCTTTATTCCTACACAGTTCTGTATCTGTTGGGTCTGCTGTCTGTTTTCCTGTTCTAGAATGTAGGCTCTCTGAGGGTGGGGCTGTTTGTTCCTTCCCACATCCCAGTGCCTGGGACAGGGCCATCCCTGGGGGAATGGACACTGGCTCAGCCTTTGAGTACTCAAAGACTAATGGACCAAAGCCTTTGGAAGGCTTTCTGGCCACGTTCATGGCCTCACATTGCACACTAAGGATACTGTAAACTGGCATGACAGAAGCTTCCAGAAATAGGATGTAGTTTAACAGAGTTACTCAATTTTCGAAGCTGTCTGGTAAAATACCATGTGGTATTTTCAGAATTGCAGCGAACCCCACGGTGTTGACTTGAGCTTCGCAGATTCCTCTATGTCTCCCTCCTTTGCTTCCCAGGTTCCCATTCAGCCGCCCGGAGCTGCTGAAGGAATGGGTGCTGAACATCGGCCGGGCCAACTTCAAGCCCAAGCAGCACACGGTCATCTGCTCAGAGCACTTCCGGCCCGAGTGCTTCAGCGCCTTTGGAAACCGCAAAAACCTGAAGCAGAATGCTGTGCCCACCGTGTTTGCCTTTCAGGACGCCACGCAGGTGAACACACCACTGTCGTTACATCTCCACTCAGGCCTCCAGGGCGCCCGTGCAGGTGTTTGCAGGGGCAGTGGGGGCGGAGGCTGACGAGTGCAGGGAGGGCAGCGCTGTCAGGCCCCTGGGGTCCAGAGCCCGGTGGTCCTGCTGGCTGTGACCTTTGCTTTAGGTAACTTATAATTTAAAGCCCCTTTATTTATTTTTTTAAAAGATTTTTTATTTATTTATGAGTGAGAGACAGAGAGGCAGAGACACAGGCAGAGGGAGAAGCAGGCTCCATGCAGGGAGCCTGACGCAGGACTCGATCCCGGATTCCCAGGATCAGGCCCTGGGTTGAAGGCGGCGCTAAACCGCTAAGCCATCCGGGCTGCCCTAAAGCCCCTTTAAAAATGTATCAGGCGGGTAGCCCGGGTGGCTCAGCGGTTTAGCACCGCCTTCAGCCCAGGGCGTGATCCTGGAGGCCCGGGATTGAGTCCCACATCAGGCTCCTTGCGTGGAGCCTGCTTCTCCCCTTCTCCCTCTGCCTGTGTTTCTGCCTCTCTCTCTCATAAATAAATAAAATCTTAAAAAAAAAAAAATGTATCAGGCATGGGGCGCCTGGGTGGCTCAGTCTGTTAAGCATCGGCTCTTGGTTTTGGCTCAGGTCATGACCTCAGTGTTGTGGAATCAAGCCCAAAGTGGGGCTCTGTTGAGTGTTCTTTTTCTCCCTCTCTCCCTCCCTCCCTCCCTCCCCCTTTATTTCCCTCCCTCTGTGCGCGCCCCCCCCCCCCATCACACTTTACAACCAAAAGCTGCTGAGGATTGTATTTATTTATTTGACATGGTGGGAGGGTGGAGTGTGCACAAGCAGGGAAAGTGGCAGGCAGAGGGAGAGAGAGAAGCGGGTTCCCCGCTGAGCAGGGAGCCCGATGTGGGGCTCCATCCTAGGACCCTGGGATCATGACCTGAGCTGAAGGTGATGCTTCACTGTCCGAGCCACCCAGGTGTCCCTGCGCATTTCATTTTTGCTGGCGTCACGTGGGCACGAGGCCACACAGTGAAGATCTGGCAACTGTGTTGAACTCAGACCCTTTCCTTCCGAGTGGACAGCCGGGGCCAGGCAGGGGTCAGTAAGCTGCAGGCTGTACTGCTGCCTCCCAGCATGTGCCACCCCGTGCTCCCAGGAGCTCTGGCCTGGGCAGAGATGGCTGGTACAGTTGGAGGGAGTCTGGGGACAGCATGGAGGGCACTTGGACATGGAAGGGACCTCTGGCTGGTTGGAGGGTTACAGGGCCCCAGAGGGTGGCAGGCATGAGTGGACTGTGGTTTTTCGGGTGAGGTGAGTGGGGATGTCGCTTTGGAAGGCTCCCTCTGGCTAGAGCCATTGGTGTCACAGATAAGTGCAGTCCTGGTGGCCTGAGCTGAAGCATGCGTGGATGTCAGAGCAGAGGGCCTTTTCAGATCTCGTGGGCTGAGACTGAGGTGGTCTGGGTGGGCTTGCTGAGCCCCCAGAGGGTGTGGTTCCTAGATCCTCTGAATTTGGCTCTGTGCCTGTGGAGTTAGATTTCCCAACAGGACATTGAGGGGGCCAACTCTGTGGGGTGGGATGTGCAGGTTTGGCTCAGGAGAGAGCTCATGCACGGTTGGGTGCAGAGGACTCAAGGGGAATGATACTGAATTTCATAAATCCCAAAGGTGTACTGAGTCCCAGGTGGTGGGCTTCACAGCGGGCACCTCTTTGAACCTGGAAGGCAAAGCAGTGGTGGAGCAAACCAGGGCCAACTGGTACCTGTGCTTGATTGTCCTGGGAGAGAGAGGGAAGAGAATTAAGGGTGTGGGGACTTGTGCATTGGGGCGCCTGCCCTCCATCTGAGCTTTGCACACACCTGCAGGCTTGTAGCCTCACTTTCTCCAAGTCCACGGTCACGTCGTCTGGAGGAGGTCGCCACCCCTCTCCCCCCACCTGCCTTCCCTTCGTGCTGGTTCTTTCCGGCTCCTTTGCGTTCCTTTGCATTTGCTCTGATTCAGCTTCTCTCTTTGGTTCGCTCCCTGAGGGCAGGGGTTTGTTTCATGGCTTATTCCCAACACCTAGAAGGTTTTGTTGTTATTTCAATATGGAAGACCCTTTTTTATTTGATATATATTGCCCACTTTTATTTTGTTGCCGTAAGAACACTTACTGTGAGACCTGCCCTCCCGGCAGAAGTCTGAGTGTCCCGCACAATGCTGGAGACCACAGGCGCGGTGTGCAGCCCGGCTAGACGTCGCCTTCCTGCTGGTCTGAACCCCGTGCCCGGGTTAACTACCTCCTCTGTCCGTGCCTGTGGCTAAAGGACTTTGATTGGTTCTCACACCTTTGTGGTGAGATTTGAAGGGAGCTCACAGTTTAACAACGTGGGGCGGCATCTGCAAGCCTGCCCCTGGGTGCTGTCAGTACCCCGGGGCCCTGGGGCTGGTGGCAGCTCTGGGGATGCCCAGGAACCCGAGTCGATGTTCTCTCCTATGTGGCTGCCAGTCTTTGAGCCAAATTTGAGTCACCTATGTGCCCAGAATGTCAGGCTGTGGGGTAACACATATGAATGAGGTCCCTGGCTTCAGGGGGCCTACGATCTGGGGACAGCTTTTGGGAGAGCGGGCCAGTGGTTGGTGACCAGAGCTGGGCTGGGCTCAGCACCATCTGCCTTGACATGGGCTGAGCGGGGGAGTCAGACATGCATGTGGCCGGGCACCTGGTGGGGGATCTCGGGGTGATCCCTCGAGCCCTGGGGAGCTGAGCCCCAGGGCCCATCTGTGTACAGTGCTCTGTGCCCCCTGCAGCTGGCGAGGGAGAACGCAGACCCGGCCGGCGGGGACACAAACGTGGACTCTCACAAGGAGGTGAGTGCCAGTGCAGCCCCGCCAGGACTGAGGCTTGGTGGGGACAGAGCCGCAGCGCCCGCCCCACCCCGCCCGGTCTGCGGGGCTTTGTTGTGCCCACCTCATAAACCAGGTTTGGGATCCTGTGTCTCCCTAGAGAAGGGAAAGCAGAGCCTCCCGTGCCTGCTTCCCAGTAACACCAGCCAGTCCCAGTTGGCAGGCGGTGCGGCTGGTGCCCGATTCCCCAGGGTCTGACCCCCAGCCTGTGAGGAGGAGGCTGGCTGTGGGGCAACCCTGGCCCTGGCCATCCTGGGACAGCACAAAGGGCTTCCGGGGGCTTTACCCACTTCTGCCCTGCCGTCCCCAGGTGGCCTCCGAGGTGGTGCCTGCAGAGTGTGGCTGGGGGAGGAAGCTGGAGGCTGCCCTGGAAGTGCTGCCCCCGATGGCCAGCGGCCCTGCAGAGCAGGTAAGGGTGGAGCGGTAAGGTGCTGAGCCGGGCCCTAGGGGGTGTGCGGGCTGGTGGCCTCTGCAGGCCGATTCGCTTCACACCGCCCGAAGCGAACTGGTGCCCAGGCCGAAGTGCCATGGCTCGTGGCCCTGAGTTCAGAGCTCCCCAGTAACAGGACGGCCACAGTTTGGGCAGATGAAGCTCTCAGGAGTCCTGTGGGAAGGGAGGCCTCCCTGGCCCCCACCTGTCGCCCACCTGTCACCTGGGTTCCACTTTGCCTTCACGTGCCTCTGTCCTTGGGTCGCCTCTGTCATCAGGTCGTGCCGCGGAGACTGCAGGGAACTCAGGCCCCTGCCCAGCAGGCCAGCCCCAGCCCTGCACAGACCTCCGACCACAGCTACGCCCTTTTGGACTTAGATGCCCTAAAAAAGAAACTCTTCCTGACTCTGAAGGAAAATGAAAAGCTCCGGAAGCGCTTGAAGGCCCAGAGGCTGGTGATTCGGAGGATGTCCAGCCGCCTCCGCGCACACAGGGCTGGGCCTCCGCCAGAGCCACAGAGCTGAGCCCCTGGCAGGTGGGGGCCGTGGACCCCGAGCCTTGCCGCTGATGTCAAGTGACAGGAATGCCATGCCGGGTGGGCCACGTGGAAGGAGCCCAGGCCACCTCAGGGGAAGAGTAGTTGCAGCAGCCCAGGACAGGGTGGACCTCGAGCAAGGGGACCGAGCCTGCTGTCCTTTCAACGAAAGCTGGGTGGTGGGGTGTGTGTGTCTTGAGAACCGCAGGATGAAGCGGGCCTGGAGGCCATGTGGCACACACTCCCCCAGTGGGGAGAAGTGCATCCCCTTGAGGGGCGGCTGGGCCCGGGGCAGGACACGAGACGGGGCAGTGTGGCCCCCATCGCCTGGGCGCTGGCTCTGAGTGGCTGAGACTGGCCTCTGTTCCTGGCCTGGTGTGACAGAGCAACAGAATAAAGTGTCTTTTTATGCTGCAGGGTCTCCTTTATTTAAAAACTAGTACACGTGTCTCCCGTTTCTCAAGAGTTTGTTTTTACAACAGACCTGCATTAGTACCTGTTTTTGCTAACCTAAAGAAATTTGAGGATTTTCATTTTTATGGCAAAAGGCACAGGCAAAAAAAGCAACGAGTGTGTGTTTTGCAGTGGCTGAGAGGGAACCAGGGCACTGCCCGTCCCTCCCCGGGAACTAGACTCAGCCTCGAGCCCCTGAGCCCCCAGAGCGCTGGGCCGTCTGAGAGTCTCTGGTTCCACTCCGTTTCATGCAGCCATTAGTAAGATGTGTCCTAAGGTATCCAAAAAAAAACCAAAAGGTGATTTATTGGATCTGGGAATGCTCACATTTTTTCCAAAAATTAATGGTAATTGCTTCTTTGCTTTAAGCCATTTCGGCTTATGAAAGTTTCCACAGGAGTGCTCTGTGTTCAGAATGGGGGGAGGGGGCTGAAGGCTAATTTGAAGGTCTCTCTCCTCCCTACTTTGTGGCTGCCGAGAAGATGGACTTCCTGTGTCCTCTTGGAGAACGGGCAGGGCATGACCACCTCTGACTACAAAAAAAAGGTGACTTGACTTAAAATAGCAACAACAAAAAGCTCCTAAATGAAACCACCCCCAGGAAAACAAGGATACTCGCCTAAATGATCTCCTGACCCTGGACTCTGTTTCTCAGGCAGAGGTCTCATGTGGAAACCACAGCTTCAGGTTCAGCCCATGGTTTCCATAGTGAAGGCCAGGGAGAAGGGAGGGCGTGAGGGCAAGAGGAGGGGGCACGTCCTTACTTTGCTCACCCTTGAAAATGAACATACAGATGCATTAAAATACCATCCCCAGTTTTCAGGAAAGGTTTATTGTGATAAGAGAGTGCCTTCTGTACAGTCCATTTCAGACAAAATTAAGAGAATCAGTGCCCCAAAGAGCCACCTGCCATGGAGGGAACACATGGCTGCGTCCAAAGGCAGTTCACGCCACGCTTATTGCACGATTTACATTCAGAGCAGCAGCTCGTAGAGAAACTTCTTTAAATGGAGATAAATATTACAGAATTGGACAACCTGAACTGTTTTGAAAACTGGAGGAAGAGAGTATTAGCGATGACTCTGGGACCACCGCCAGGAGCGAAGCCTGATTTTAGCAACAGCTGCAGGGGGCTGTCAGAACCACCACCAAAGAGCCAGGGCCTCTTTGCTCATCAGTGACTCGCAGTCACCAGACAGAGCAGGCGGTTCAGGAGCATTCTAGCTCCTAAGGGCTCTGCATCCCCAGAAGAGGCAGGTGAAGGAAGAGGGTCTGGGGAGCAGACACCACAGTCCCCTTAGAGGAGAGAGTTGGGACTAGCGGAGGTGTGGGAGCAGCAGCGCCACCTGCCAGCCGCGTACAAGCAAGTGAGGCTCAGGCCGCCTTGCTCTCCCAGCACCGGGGATTTGGCAAGTACCTGAGCCAGGGTCCAGGGTCCTTTCCACTCTGCCCGGCCCTGCCCCATGCTTCCCCCTCCTCTGGTCCTCTCCCCTGTCCTGTGCTCCAGTGTTGGGGGCAGAGGCATGTCAGCTGAGCCGTTGGGGGGCGGGCTGTGAGGGACGTGAAGGTGGATTGGCTCACACCTGCCTTTTGCCCCCAGGACATGGGTGGCTCCTGGGAGGAAGGGACCTGTGACAGGGCTGGGCCTTGGGACCGGGGGTTACACCTCTCCAGTCCAAGCCACATGCCAGTGGAATGATTCAAGAAGTTCTGGGAGGGGGAAAAAAGACACTAATTTCCAAAGCCATTTGTTCTCAGATAAAAAGCCGATTTATAAACCCACACAATCCTCTCCAGATTCACTGGATAATATTTCAGCAGGAAAAAGTAGTTTTGGGAAGTTGACTGAACAGATGTTCACTTGTTCTGGAGACCTCTGCTCAAGAGAACTTCCTTTCCATTTTGTTTTCCATGCTCGGTGTGGATTTTAGGAAAAGTAGTTCACAGTCCTATGTGTGAGGGCAGGATGTTCCATAAATACCTCACATAGACTGAGCACTACTGGGTGGCTGCAGTCAGCACCCGGGCTCAGGAGCCTAGGGGCCCAGGGGCTGGGGCCTCCCCTCCAGGGACTCGATCCTTGGGTAAACAGCCACAGGCTGTGCTGCAGTTCTGCTTTGGGTGGGGCTGCCTCAGTCCTCCCTCCAGCACCCATGAACGCGGGGTGTCTGTGTGTCCCTCCACATCATTGATACGGTACCACCTTCTCTATAGGAATAATATAAAATAAACACATCTGATGTCTGGGTTTTTTCCCTGCTTCTGGATTTGTAGATTCTCAGGAAGATTTTTTGCAGCCTTTTGTAAATCTGGTTTCTCAAGCAGCTTATCCGTCTGTATCAATCCTGTGAGCTGTGAAAGACAAGACAAACTGTCCCAAAAGGCAACTCTTTCCACGCCTCTCTCCACTGAGGGGTTCAGCCATCACCTGACCAGAGGCTGCCTGGTCTAGAGTGGAGCACAGAACAGGCTGTGGAGAATCAACTGGTTCTAGAACATATAGGAGCAGCTGGGTTTGCCTCCTGCCCAGCCACCCTTGCTGCAGTTTGCAAGCAAAGAGCTCAGTGAAATTCCACCTGGGAAGGAACACCACCCCTCCTCAGGGCAGCCCATCACGGGCTCTGAGCAAGTCCCTTGCTCCCAGGCAGATAACACAGGGTTAGGTGGCTGTCACCTCACACTCTGATGTCCCCAGTCCCCATCCGTGGCTGAGGGCCTACCCCCATTGGTACACAGGGCAGGTGACTGCAGAGGGGCAGCTACTCACACTGCTTTGGTATCCTAAGGGCCTCGTTGTCCAGTGCCATCACCTGGTGCAGGACGCCTCGGAACTGGTAAAGCACTTTCAGGTTCTTTTCCTCACCCACACACGGGTCGTAGAACCCCGGCAGTCCAGCCTGTAACAAACACGGTCTTACTCCATGGGGCCTCAGGCCCAGCACCACTGCTGTCTGCTGCCATCTGTGGTCAGTGTGGGCAGGCCTTGACTTTCCCTCAGGAGCTGCCCTCGAGAGATGCACACCATGACCCTGAGAATGTCAGAAAGTTGCCTATTGGGCAGCCCGGGTGGCTCAGCTCAGTGGTTTAGCGCCGCCTTCAGCCCAGGGCCTGATTCTGGAGACCCGGGTCGAGTCCCACATTGGGCTCCCTGCATGGAGCCTGCTTCTCCCTCTGCCTGTGTCTCTGCCTCTCTCTCTGTGTCTCTCATGAACCAACAAAATCTTTTTTTTTTTTTTTAATTTTTTTTTATTTATTTATGATAGGCACACAGTGAGAGAGAGAGAGGCAGAGACACAGGCAGAGGGAGAAGCAGGCTCCATGCACCAGGAGCCTGATGTGGGATTTGATCCTGGGTCTCCAGGATCGCGCCCTGGGCCAAAGGCAGGCGCTAAACCGCTGCGCTACACAGGGATCCCTGAACCAACAAAATCTTAAAAACAAAAACAAAAACACAACAAAACCCTGCCATGTTAGAGCCCCCGGAATTCACGGAAGCCCCATCCTGAATCCTGAGAGAACAAGGTATCTGGCCTGAGTGAATCTGTGCTTTAATTTGCCTTTAGCGTTCCCACCCCTGGGCTCCAGTGTGAACTTCAAATGGGAGATCCCACACTTTCTAGAACAAGGCAAGCAAGGAAGAGAATATAAGCTCACGAACACTGGGCGTTTATATTTTGTTCGCTGCTCTACCTGGCACACAGTCGGAGCTCAGTAAATACTTGCTGTGTGAACGAATGGATGAAGTGAACAGCTCCAGTGTGACCGTAACTTGGGTGCTGGGCAGCACGCCAAACAGAAGAGATTCCACTACGATGGAACGGCCATTCCAAGGCGCCAGGCTATCCCCATGGCCCACAGGCCTTTCGTGTCTGAATCCCATGGGTGTGTGCTCTACCTTGGAGGCCTCCGTGAGGATGAGCTTCGAGTCTTTCACCAGGCACTGCAGGGGCACGGTCACGTCAATCACCTTCACTTTCTCGCTCTTCTTGCTCTTGTCATTGACGAACTTCCCGTACCAGGCGTTGACAATGATAAGCCCTGAGGATGGCTCGGTCTAAGCAGGGGCGGGGCTCAGTGGGGCACCCTTCTTGGAGCCTGGGCTGCAGGAGTGCTGTGCTCCTTTGAGACCCCCAGCACCCACCCTACCCCGAGGGAGGCCATGCCTTCTCACCCATTCTGGACTCTTCTGCCTCAATTATTCTTCGGACAGATTCCTGCATCAACCGAACCTGCGAAGAACAAGGAGGGCACCTATCAGGGCCCTTCCTGGGCTCTACCTCTCATGCTTGGGTGCATTTTAACTCCTCCTCTGTTCACAGAAAACCCAACGGTACCCCTGCATGTATGCTGGATATGTCTGTTCTGTCACCTAACACCAGTTCACTTACAGGGAAGAAAAGAGGACAGTACCCTCCAGTTCTTGGAAAATCCTGTTATGCCTTTTGAGGGTAACTGTATCTAATCTTTAGGACAGCGACTGGAGTTTGCGGAATCGTATCCCATAGGGATTAGAGAGGTGGAGTGTGATGTGCTCCCCGAGCCCGGTCAGAGGTTTATCGTTGGCAGAGGGTGAGGAGCACCCTCCCACCCCCCGCAGTCTGCTCTGTGTGGCAGCATGGTGATATGCAGAGCCACACAGAGCAAAAGGACTTCCGGGGGTGCATTTCTGCAGCACTTACGGCAGCTTCTGCCTCTTGCTTCTTTTGCAGAATGTCAGTGGCTGTGCTTTCCCTTTGCTTTTCCAACTCCCTTAAGCGAGAAGAACACAAGCCACATGTTAGTGAGGAGTGAGGCAACAGAGCCCCTCGTTGGACCTGCGCCTGGCAAACAGTGTGAGCTCTTACTGCATTCCTGGTTCTGCAGCTTTAGAAAATATTTCCAAGACAATTTCAAGCAAATCTGTTCCTTTTAGGCCTCTGCAGCTTCCCTTTCTTTTGTCCCTGGATGGCTTTCCCCCACTCCTCACCAGAGCACACAGGAAGCCCACTGCTGGGGAATCAAGCCCCTGCCTGATGAGAATCTCAGCATGGTGAGCAGCTGGAGGAGAGGTGAGGGCCACAGGGAAAGCCACCTCCTGGGGGTGATTCTAGAATACTTCTGGGAGGGACAATGCTTACTGCTTTAGGTACAAAGTATACTTTTTTCTTACCTAGCAAAGAACAGAGACAGCAAACACCCATCCTGTCAGAAGACCTGACCCCACACATTCTTCTTTTAAGCCTCAAGCCTCCTAGGGAACCAGGGCTCTAAACTGCCGGAATCTGAACGCTGGAGGGGCCCAAAAAATGAGATTCCCTCAGCTTGGTGACTTATTCTATTAGCATTAGAAGTAATGAATCTAAACTACCTCTCGGATGGAATGCTATGCTCCAGTGGGTTATCTACAAGAAACTGTAAAAATATACGAACGTTTCTATAACTTTCAAGACTACAGTTAATACACGCCTCTGTAAGAACTCAAATGTACCCCTACTGGACTCAGTGTGAGGAAAAGAAATGGTCAGAGTAAGAACAGGGGACTTTCTATTTCTTGTGGTCATGGTGTAGAGTCTGCACAATTTTGTGAACTAGCTCTAACCCCTTCTGGGAGTCAAAAGGGCAAGTGAAGGGGGCGCAGTAGCAGTGCTGCCAGTGGGAACAGTCAGCACCCACTGGGTACTTACTACAGGCCGGATGCTGTGCCCAGCTTCACAGGTATGCATTAATTTCCCTAGGAGCCCTCTGAGTAGCTTCTATCATGATCATACCCGTCTTAAAGACAAGGAAACTGAGGCACAGAGTTGTTTAGTGAAACCCTGGGACATGTTAGGAACTCACTTCTCTTTTTGAGCCCTGAGGTACGGTTTGATGACCAGACGATGAAGAGCGAAGTAGACCACGAGCGGCCCCACGGTGGCATAGAACACGGCGCTGGGAAGAAGCTGGTCCGTCAAGTGAATAGGGAAGAAGTAGGTTTGACTGGCCCTGTTTAACCTGAAAACAAAGATGAAACAGAACACCCAAGATAGGTTTCCAGGGAAGGGTGATGGAGGTCTCAGCCACAGGGCGAGAACTCTAGATACACACACCACCAGTTCCAGCTGGTTTCATTATCTACACACCTTCTAGTCCCTATTCCAAAGCTGAGCTGCTGGATTTCATGTCTGTGACAGAAGAAAGATCCCACTGCCTGCTAATTCTGGGCAAAGCAGCGACCACTGCTTTACCAGAGTGACAGTGGCTTTAGAGGACAGGAGCGGGCACCTCCCGAGGCCCTGGACACAGAGACAGAGACCTCTCTGCCCTCAAACTATTCTGTTGAAAGTAGTGGGTGATGATCTCCAAAGCTGGCAGATTGAAGAGATTCTGCTTCTAGTAATGTCCCAGTAGCTCCTATTGCACCAGTCATCCAACAGGTAAGCGCTGTAAACCCTGACCACAAACTACAAAGACTCTCGGGTACTGAGGAGCGACAAGAGGCCGGCAAGTGCACAGGAGGGCAAGTCTTAGCTGCTACTGTGTGGTTGGCAAACATGGGGAGGAAATCTGCAGTCCTGTGAGTCTGAAGGCCCAGAGCTCGGAGTCTGAAGCAACCACAGCAGCTGGGAAGTAGGGGGTTCCCCAACAAGGGAAATCAGAGACGGGCAACCCCAAGTTCTTTTTTATAAAAGATTTTATTTATTTGTTTATTTATTTAAAGATTTTATTTATTTATTCATGAGATACAGAGAAAGAGAGGCAGGGGACACAGGCCGAGGGAGAAGTAGGCTCCATGCAGGGAGCCCAATGTGGGACTCGATCCTGGGTCTCCAGTTAAACCGCTGAGCCACCTGGGCTGCCCTTATATATTTATTCATGGGAGACACACAAAGAGAGAGGCAGAGAGAGAAACAGGCTCCATGTAGAGAGCCTGATGTGGGACTTGATCCTCAAACTCCAGGATCACACTCTGGGCTGAAGGCAGGTACTCAACCGCTGAGCCACCCAGGTGTCCCAGCCCTAAGTTCTTTATGTAAACACCGCACAGATCCCCAGTCTCTTGGCGGCCTTGGCTACAAGTGAAATAATTGTGTGGTTCTAGCTGCTGCCACACACGAGTGAGTCCCAGTTCACTGACTGATTTTGCCAATTACCTTCAAAAAGGAAAAATCAACACTTTTTTTGGGATCATAACAGAATATAGACCCTCTATGCTATATTATTCAGAACACCCAAGATATGATACAAATGACTCTATATACCAAGATATACAAGAGAAAAAGATAATGAACTGTGACCAACCCCAGATGACCCAGACTGGAAGGGATTTTAGAGTGCTACTTCATGTCCAAGACAACATACAATGCATGGGCTAAATAGCAGACCGGAGATGAGAGCAGTCAGTGAACTTGTAGACAGAGCAACAGAAATTACCCAATATGAAGAACCAAGAAAAAAAACTGAAGGCAAATGGGCAGAGCCTCAGAAACTTGTGGAACACTAAGAGATTTAGTGTATAAGTAATTAGGGCCCCAAAGAGGAGAGAGAGGGCAGGAACTAAGATTTGAAGAATTAATGGCCTAAAAATTCCAAATTTGAGGTAGGACCTAAACTTACAGATGCGAGGAGTTTAGCAAACCCCAAGCAGCATAAATACAACAGAAACCACATGTATGTAAACTGCAGGTACAAACTGCTGGGAAAAAAAGCTTAAAAAAAGAAAATGGAGGGATCCCTGGGTGGCGCAGCGGTTTGGCGCCTGCCTTTGGCCCAGGGTGCGATCCTGGAGACCCGGGATCGAATCCCACATCGGGCTCCCGGTGCATGGAGCCTGCTTCTCCCTCTGCCTGTGTCTCTGCCTCTCTCTCTCTCTCTGTGTGACTATCATAAATAAATAAAATTTAAAAAAAAAAAAAAAGAAAATGGAAAATTAGTCAGGAAAACAAACAAACAAAGACATCACATTCAGGGGGATAATGATTCAAATGACCATTGATGTGTTACCAGAAAGAATGGCGGCCAGAAGCCAGCAGAGTAACATCCTGGGAGCACTGAAAGAATAAATCTGTTAACCCTGAATTCTACATTCAGGGACAATATCCTTCAGAATAAATGCAACTCCAGAATCGGCAAAGAACACTCAAAAAATAAGAAACCAGGGCAGCTCGGGTGGCTCAGCAGTTTAGCACTGCCTTCAGCTCAGGGTGTGATCCTGGAGACCTGGGATCAAGTCCCATGTCAGGCTCCCTACATGGAACCTGCTTCTCCCTCTGCCTGTGTCTCTGCCTCTCTCTCTTTCTCTCTGTCTCTCATGAATAAATAAATAAAACATTAAAAAAAAAAAAAAGAAACCAAACCACCCAATAATAAAACAGACAAAAGATTTGAATGAAGACTTCACTAAAAAAACAAACAAAAGATCTGGATGGCAAAGAAGCGCATGGAAAGATGTTCAACATCCTAGACGTCAGGGAGACACAAATCAAAATCACAACGGATGTACTCACATACCTGCAGAAAAACAGCCAAAGTGAACAGGATGACCATTCCAAGCAAGGGCTGTCGAGGATGTGGAGCCACTGGGGCTCTCACAGGCTATGGGTTGGGGTGGGGGAAGTAACAGGAAGCCATCACCTGGAAGGCGGCTTAGTACTTTCCTATCAAGTGGAACATACACCTACCATTCAGCTCAGCATGCCTGCTCCTAGGTATTTATTTACCCAAGATAAATAAAAACTTATGTTCACACAAAACTTATATGTGAATGTTTACTGGCTTTATCTGTAATTGCTAAAAATTGGAAACTGAAATGTCCTTAAACGGATAAGCAGATAAACCGTGGTAGATCAACACAACATAATGCCAAACAGCAATAAAAAGGGACACACTACTGATGTATGCAACCATAAGGACATATCTTAAATGCATTATGCTCATGAAAGAAGCACAAAAGGCCTCACAACTCTATGATTCCAATTATATGACTTTTTGAAACAGGCAAAAATATAGGGAATGAAAACAGGTCAGTAGCCAAGGGCCTGGGAGACCACACAAAGGCCATGAGACAATTTTTGGGGACAATGGAAATGTGCTCTATCTTGATTGTGATGGTGGTTACATGACTTATGTGATTGTCAAAACTCCCAGGATTGTATAATAAGACAGATGAATTTTAATTTCTGTAAATTTAACATCAATGAAGCTTGACTTTCAAAATTATAGCAGGGGCACCTGGGTGGCTCGGTGGTCAAGTGTCTGCCTTTGGCTCAGGTCATAATCCCAGGGTCCTGGGATCAAGTCCCGCATCAGGCTCCTTGCAGGCAGCCTGCTTCTCCCTCTGCCTCTGTCTCTCATGAATAAATAAATAAAATCTTTAAAAATAAAGTGATATATCTAGATAGAATGTAATAATAAAATATAAAAGCAGAATAAATAAAAAATAGAGACATTTTCTTGATAAAGAATACTAAGAGGTCATCATTGGTAGACTTACAACAGTATAAGAAAAGCTGAAGAAAGTTCTTCAGGCCAAAGAAATGAGTATCAGAAGGAAAATCAGATTCTTAGGAAGGAATAAGGAACACTAGAAATGGTTAAAAAAAAAAAAAACAAACATGGGCAAAGATGACTCCCCCCCTTTTTGATTTAACACATATAGATGTACAAATATATACATATAAAACTACTGAAAGCCAGAATTAACATATTCTTGTGGAGACTATAATGTGTGTAATTATAACACATGTGACAAGTACAGCATAAAGAACACAGGGATGGGTAATGGCCCTACAAGTTTTCAAGGTTCTTTCATTTTACATCAAGTATACAATATTAAGTCTAAACAGATGATAAAAGGTTAACAATGTGTAATCACTAGAGCAACCACTAAGGAAAAAAAAAGTACAAAGAGGTATAGCTAAAAAATCAATAGGTAAATCAAAATGGAATGCTAAAAATATTTAGTAAGGACGGTTAGAAGAACAAGAAATCAGAAGGGAAGAAAAGAAGACAAATAATAAATAACAGGCCTAAAACCAACCATACCAACAATTACATTAAATATTACTGGACTAAACACTCCAATTAAGTAAGAAACTGGGATCCCTGGGTGGCTCAGCGGTTTAGTGCCTGCCTTCCGCCCAGGGAGTGACCCTGGAGTCCCGGGATCGAGTCCCACATCGGGCTCCCTGCATGGAGCCTGCTTCTCCCTCTGCCTGTGTCTCTGCCTCTCTCTCTCTCTCTCTCTCTCCCTGTTTCTCATGAATAAATATATAAAATCTTAAAAAAAAAAAAAAAAAAGAAAAAGAAACCAAATGAATGGATGCATGCTGTCTATGAGACACCCTGTATATATGAACACAGAAGATAGGTTAAGGTAAACAGACAGAAAAAGATAAGTCACATAAACAGTAAGCATAAGAAGCCTGGAGTAGCTATACGAACATCAGATAAAGCAGATTTCAAATCAAAGAGCGCTGCTAGAGATGAAATTCACGAAGCCAAAACTGACAAAGGAAGAAACAGAATTTTACACTCAGCAGGAGATTTTAATACTACTTTCTCAGCAACTTAAAGAAAACGGCCCCAAGTCGGTAAAGTCATAGAACTTCTGGTTTCTGATGAATGTTGTCAACCACCTTGACCTACTGGTATTTATAGAATACTATGCCCAAAAACTACAGAATACATGTTCTTCTCAAGTGCACATGATCACCCAGGTCGATTACATGGTGGGCTCTAAAACAAGTGCCAATATATTTAAAAAGGCTGGAATCATACATTATATGTTTTCTGACCAAAATGAAATTAAATTGAAATCACTAATCAGTTATAGAGAAAAACCCAAATATTTAGAAATTAAGCAATACATTTCCATAAGTGAACCTAGAAAACAGTTTGAATTGAATAATAATGATATAACATATCCAAAGGATAACTGGCTGGCTCAGTGGTTGAGTGTCTGCCTTGGGCTTAGGTCATGATCCTGGGGTCCTGGGATTGAGTCTCACATCGGGCTCCTGCATGGAACCTGCTTCTTCTCCCTCTGCCTGTGTCTCTGCCTCTCTCTGTGTGTCTCTCATGAACAAATAAATAAAATCTTTAAGAAACAAAACAAAAAAATAACATCCAAATTTGTGCGATGGGGTGAAACAGTGTTTAAAGCCTTAAATGTTTGTTTATATTAGAAAAGAAAGGTTTTATTTATATATATATTTTTATTTATATATTTTTAAGATTTTATTTATTTACTCATGAGACACACACACACAAACACACACACACACACAAAGAGAGAGAGAGAGAGAGAGAGAGAGAGAGAGAGGCAGAGACAGGCAGATGGAGAAGCAGGCTCCATGCAGGGAGCCTGATGTGGTACTCAACTCAGGACTCCAGGATCATGCCCTGAGTTGAAGGCAGACTCTCAACCGCTGAGCCACCCAGGTGCCCCAAGAAAAAAGGTTTTAAGTTAACCTAAGGCTGGGCTTTAAAAAGCTAGAAAAAGCAGCAATATGAATATATAGAAAGAAGAAGAAAGAGAAATAGGGTAGAGCTGTAACTGTGAGAGTTGTCAGTGCAGGAAGGTACTTCAAGCCAGCAGGCTGGATGGGGCCATCTGGGGAGGGAGTCTACACAGACAAGGACTGGGTCCCACTGTGACGTTGCCACATACAAGCAACCGACTATCATGTAACAGAGACCATACTGAGAGGCCGGAAGGCAGGAAGGCTCAGCACTGGAGCAGGGAGGAGTCTCTGTGTGGATGGGAACGGTCTGCTATGGAGGGATAAACAGACGCTGCATAGGCTGGTGGAGGCCCTGCACATGTCATGCATGGGAAAGGCAGTGCTGATGAGCGGGCATGCAGGACCGGTACTGGGACCCCCCAGGAAGGGAGAGATGCAATTGGCTTGGAGGATGGGCCAGCAGAGCAGGTGGCAGCTCCCTGAGAGACTCAGACCCTGAGTGAACAATGGGCTCTAGGACTTCTTGACGTTGGCGTATACACTTAAGACAGGGGCAGCTTTATTTTTTAAGAACAAAATTACAAAGCAAAGTAAGTCTATTTCGTCCTTAAAGTGGGTGAAGCCTGGGTGAGTGACAAGTTGCCAGATAATTCTTGGCCAGTTCAACTTACTTGACTTTGAGAGAAACGCCCTGAGGGACTCCAACGCTGACAGCTGCGCCTAGGACGCTGTGCCTGGAGATTTTCCTTTCTGCTCCGTACTCCACCACCGTCCCAAAGAAGCCTGCCCTGCAGGGAGTGCAAGGCCTAAGCAAGTGGCTTTCCATCTCTCCCGGTCCCCACAGGCACCTGTCACTCAGAACAGAGGCTGGGCCCCCCTATTCTGTCCCTCCCTCTCAGCTCCCCACCCTACCCCCATCCTCAGCCCCAGGAGTCGGTCTTGACGGACACTTCTGGTCAGTGAGCAGAAGCAAGTCAGCACGCTAGTGGTGCAGTTCTATCAGCTTCAAGGTCCTCGAGGCAGGGACTGCAGGGTGGTAAACCCCATGCCCTCGCAATAGGGGCTCTTGAGAAATGTGGCCAGCTCGAGCGGGCCACTGACACCAGGCTCTGCAATCAGAACCCCCTACCTGATTTGCAGCCAGGTCAGGACTTACTTCAGGGACCCTTTCACGCGCGTCTGGTCATCGTCCTGGAATTTGTGCTGATAGCTGATCAGTGCAAAGGAGTGAGGGATTCCAAGCTGGGGAGACAGCGAGAAGAAGAGAAGGCACAGCTAGTGCCCGGGACTCTGCAGGAAGATGGCCACCGAGTGCACCTGTGGGCGCTCGTTGTGGGTGGGCCTCTTGGGCACGGGCCATGATCTGTGTGTGGAGATTTACTAGTGGCCAGTATTTGCAACCCGGGAGAGCTCACATAAAACCCCAGTTTCCTCATGTCTCATGAAAATAGAACATTCTGTGTCAAGGAGCTGTGTTCTTACATGGCAGCAGGTGCTGAGTGCTGAGGAGTAGCTGCCCTTTGAAGTGGGGTGTCTCTCATTCTCTGTGTCCCTGCCCGCCATGGTGGGACCCGAGTGCCTGACTCTGCTCTGGGATCACTTACTAACCTGGGCATTTTCCCAACCTTATTCTGTGCACTTCTACTATAAGATGTACAAAGGACATTTTGCTTTAGGGTAACTGGAGCACAGCTACCCTTGGAAGCCTGAAACAACAGGATTTCAACACTCCTGCATGTGTGTGAGCCAAACTGGCCCTTTAGGACGTCTCCTGGCACTCAGACTCAGGGAGGGTGACCAGGGTAAGAGGTACAATGGGCACACGAAGGTGCAGCTCTGTCCTCACCTGCAGGGCCACCGTGAAGTGGCTGGTCTTGGTGTCCCGGACGATGCTAGTGTTCATGGCTGACTGGATGCCCCACCGCCACTGCAGGTAGCCCACGGTGTTCTTGTCTAGGTTTCGAGCCAGGACTGTGGTGAGGCCAGGCCGGATTCCACGGGATGAAAACTGCAGAGCACAGTTTGTCGTCACAAAGCTGTGGGGACACACAGATGGAAAGGGTCCTGGGTGACACCTGGTTCTCAGCTACTCCCTCTCCCTTCTGTGAATCCCTGGGCCCCACTGGGAAAATGGGACGTTAAGCCTTTCTCTTTGAGAGGGAGAGAAGGTGTCCTGGTGAGTCTTCCTAGTGGCCCTCCTTGCTGACGTGCACTGCCCACTCATCCCATTCTAACTTTAGATATAACTGAATGTCTGTTTTGAAAACCAGTAGGTCCTATCCTACTGCAGGTTAGAATCACCTCTGGGTGGGGGAAAGCTGCAGACTGGAATCACCCAGCTACTCTAAAAAACACTCATGGTCAGTTCCTACATGCTGGGATTCTGACGTACAGGCTTGAGTGTTAAAGCTTGCCAGGTGATTCTAATGTGTAGCAAAGCTGGGGACCCCTTATCTGGAGACCACCCCAGACCAATTAAGTCAGAGTTTTGGGCTGGGGGCCAGGCATCATCTATTTCTCTAGGACCACCCACGTGATTCTGGTGTCCACCCATGGCTGTGTATGCAGAAAGCCAGTACAGTAAACCTTTCAGTAAAACTGAAAGGCATCTCAAGTTTGTTTCCAAGGGAGTCAGCCCCACCTTCTGGCTAAAAAGGGGTATTTCATTTCAACAACAGAGGAATTCACACCACTATACCCAAAGTGTTAAAAGGTGAGCAAACAGCCTAATATTTACCAGACTGCCAAAGTCTGGTTTCTTTCTCTTTCCTAAGCTCAAGAAGTAATACTTCTGCCATTAAGTAATAATAACTATGAGAGCTCTGATCATACTGCTCTTGCAGGCTTCCAGTAACTCCTCATGGCTAAATGGATGAACAAGTTACTCCTCCTCTCCACAGGGTCCCCAACCCAAACTTTGCCTTGTTTCTCTCATCACACTGGAGACCAGCTGCTTGTTTCTGCTTCCACCACACTGGGGTCAGGGGAGGCAAGCAGGGAGGAGAGACACCAAAGTCATCCCAGAATTTCAAGACAGATGGTGGCACTTAAAAGAATCAAAAGATAAAGACTGGGATCCTTGCTTAATTGAAGTAGTAAGATTTAGTCTTTTTATCCAGCATGTCCTAGAGAGAGACTGACAGAGAGAGGGAGAGAGGGAGAGAGAGAGAGAGAGAGAGAGAGGGAGGCACTGGCCCGGGAGACCAAGAACATTCTGCAGGCTGTCTGCATCTTCAGGGCTGACACTACACTCCCAACCAACCCCATGACCACCAGTCTGGACTCATAAATAGCCTGACCACAGGACCAGGGCCTTGAAGAAAAGACACTATGTCAAGAGACTGATATCCCAGTTTATATATCTGTGTTCTCAAGTCTGATAAACTCTGGGCACAATGATAACACTCAATTCTCAAACCTGTAAAGGCCGATAAACAGGACACCCTAGTCTCTGTCCTCTGGGGCCACTCAACAGATGGGCACTGAGGTTCAATCAGAACAAAAGGTGGGGGATCCCTGGGTGGCGCAGCAGCTGGGCGCCTGCCTTTGGCCCAGGGCGCGATCCTGGAGACCCGGGATCGAATCCCACGTTGGGCTCCCTGCATGGAGCCTGCTTCTCCCTCTGCCTGTGTCTCTGCCTCTCTCTCTCTCACTCTCTGTGACTATCATTAAAAAAAAAAAAAATTAAAAAAAAAAAAAAAAAAAAAAAAAGAAAAAAAGAACAAAAGGTGGGCAGCCCCGGTGGCGCAGTGGTTTGGCGCCGCCTGCAGCCCGGGGCGTGATCCTGGAGACCTGGGATCGAGTCCCACATTGGGCTCCCTGCATGGTACCTGCTTCTCCCTCTGCCTGTGTCTCTGCCTCTCTCTCTAGCTGTGTCTCTATGAATAAATAAATTAAAAAAAAAAAAAAAGAACAAAAGGCCAACAGCTTTCCCTCGGTCAAGCATCTCCTAAATGTGCCTGATCTAAGAATGACCGAGGTGCTTGACAGAAGTACAGATTCCTGGGCCTCGTAGGAGACCCGACTCAGCTGGTGTGGGGAGTAGGGGCAGGAATCTATGCACTCAGTTGGCACCAGGAGTGACAGACCTATGCAGACAAGCTTAGGACAACATGTATGTCTACTCTTTGCCTAAAGTCGTGGTTAAAAGTGCAAATTGGGTGGCCCTGGTGGCTCAGTGGTTTAGTGCTGCCTTCAGCCCAGGGCATGATCCTGGAGACCCAGGATTGAGCCCCACATTGGGGTCCCTGCGTGGAGCCTGCTTCTCCCTCTGCTTGTGTCTCTGCCTCCCTCTCTCTCTCTGTGTCTCTCATGAATTTAAAAAAAAAAAAATGCAAATCCTCATCCCTTCCCAGACCCACTGAACCAGGTCCTGGAGCAGAGGCCTATGATGCCATGTGTACTCCATCCTAGGACTCCTTTAACTATATTTCCTCCCCAGAGGAAAGAGATTTTATTTTACCTTCTACCCAGTTCTTTTATCTGAGCTCACACAGGTAACCCAACATGGGAACTAAGGACATGCCTGTGGTTCTAGAAGGGCAGCCTTGTACAGTTGTAGGAGCAGGATATCACTGCAACAGCAATGATGAAGGAGAGCTGGCGGGGGGCATTATTACTCCAGCGTCTGCACATCTCACTGATGACCAGGCAGTCTCACAAGTGCCTCACTATTTAATACAGACCCTTTCTAGAACTTGACATACATTCTCGGAGATAAAGAAATGATCCACAAGTTCATCAATCTTTCAGGACACTGACCAGTTTTGTCTCTAGTTTCTCCTGGTGCTCACAGCCCCACAAAGGAGGAGACTGGCCTGCATAGTAGGAGCTGGGCCCAGGGCAGGGACAGGCAGCAGCAGCAGATGACTCCTTCCTGAGCCCACTCTCTGCGCTATGTACACCCTGCCCCAGCTCTGCCAGTGCCGCAGGGTCTGCCCCTGGTGACCTTGTAGGGCAGAAAAGGTAACTCCAGATGATCGTGACAAAAAGAATACAAAGCTTCTAGTCTGCTTAATCTACAAAGACCATCAGAGAGGATTTCTCTATATTTACCATCTTGGTGTGAGATTACGGAAGAGCTTCAGACCAAATAAAGGTCCCTGCAGATCCCCGGCTCCAAATTCTAACTGTTCAAAAGAGAAAAAGAGAGTGTTAGTGGTGTTTACTTTCTTTTTTTGTTTGTTTACTTTCATAGCAGCAACACATGTCTCAGGGGAACACCTCTGGTTATGATTCCTTCTTTTAAAATACTGAAAGGGACCATAAGGGAAGGAGCGGAAACTGAGTGGGGAAAAATTAGAGAGGAAGATAAATCACAGGAGACTCCTAAACTCTGGGAAAAAAGGGCTGCAGGGGGGAGGGGGTGGCAGGGTGGGTCACTGGGTGACAGGCACTAAGGAGGGCACGTGATAAGACAAGCACTGGGTATAATACTGTATGTTGGCAAATTGAATTTAAATTAAAAAAAAAATTCCTTCTTTTAATTCAATGCCTTTGGCGTTTGCCAGGGCTCTAAGAGTACGGGCTGGAAGATATATATATATTTTTAATTTTATTTATTTATTCATGAGAAACAGAGAGAGAGAGGGGCAGAGGGAGAAGCAGGCTCCATGCAGGGAGCCCAATGTGGGACTCAATCCCGGGACTCTAGGATCACGCTCCGGGCCGAAGGCAGGCGCTAAACCGCTGAACCACCCAGGCATCCCTGGAAGATTTTTTTTCAGTAGGCTCCATACCCAGCATGGAGCCCAACATGGGGCCTGAACTCATGACCCTGAGATTAAGACCTGAAGTGGGATCAAGGATCAGACACTTAACCCACTGAGCCATCCAGGTGCCCTGGAAGATTCTTAAAACTTCATCCTAACCTTGGCCAAATGGAAGACTGTTTCCAGAGATGCAAAGGTGGCAGTTTTCAAGGAGGTATGTTTCAGAAAGGAGTCCCTCCAAAGAAAACACTGCTGGCCTCCGATGGTCTTCCTTGCTCAAGTGAGGAGGGACTGGCTCTGTGTCCTGCTATCTGCAGAGCTTCCTGCTGCAGTCAGGCACAGCCCCCCGCACCCCCGCCCCCCGCAGTGCCGACTTCCCAGTGTTCTTGTTCTGCTCTCTACTGTGCTTCATTGCCCCCAGCTCTCACAGGTGACTGGAGATGGTCCTCTGGGGTCTGGAGTTAACCCATCAGCAGTCCCACACTCAGCCCTGGAATTCCAGCCAGTTATGACTGCCTCATTTACTAGTCTGGGTGACTTTCAAGGCTACTCTTCAATGTTAATTTGGCGCAGTTCAATTTGCTCAGCAGAACTGACTGTTAAACAGCCACCAATCAGTGGACCAGAGCATTGACACGGCACTTGCCTTCCGCATTGGGCAGGGAAAGGGAAGAGCCTACAGGTTTCTGCTGAGAGGGCAAAAAGAGGCTGAATTTTTCGTGGTTGGATTTCTGTAAGTTGGCACCTCAAGGGAAATCTCACTGCTCTACCCTACCTCTGAACTGTCCAGCAGATGGGGGATTCCATCTCAGGTATGAGACATATTTTTCTCTTGGGGAGCGTCACCTAGTGCAAGTTTGACATCTGGTACCCTGTTATACAATGATGTGGCCAACCTAGGTCTTTTTGAGGCTTTTAGAGTGTAAATGTTCAGAAATTAAGGCTTCACAGTGGACAACATGATCCCGCCAGCTGGCATTCTTACCTCTCCCCATCCCTTTGCAGAAGTGACTCGTCTAAGAGCGAAGTTAATGGAACCTCCTCCATTCCCATTCTGGGTTGAGAGGCTTCCAGAGAGGATGGCTGTGTCTGTAGCTGTTAGGGGTGCCTAGGAAATGATATTTGCTGGTAAGGAATGAATCAATGCATGAGGAAGTACAAAGATAGCGGCCTAATGAAGATGTTCAAAGTGTCCACTCAAAAGTGCAGGTGACCATGGCTCCAGTGTACAGGGATGCATGATGACCTCAACTAGTTCACTCTTCTCTCACTTTGCCCTCTGTACTGCATGTGGCCACCAAGGTAATATTTTGCAAAAGCTTTACTGTGCAAATTAAAAAAAATGGGAAAGACAGAGCTGAATGCTGGTTCTTAGTGCACTGATACCATCAGATTGCACAGTGACTTCATTACATGCCTTCCTGCCCACTGTAGATGTCTGGGACTCTCCAGTCCTTGTTCACCACCAGCTCTGGGGAAGGGACTAAATCCGTGGCTCTACTAACCAACACTGGAAGCTCCACCAGAGGGGCAAGTTTCCCAGAGGTAGGACTCCATACTCTGGGTTGATGTACTTGAGAATAAACAGAGTTGAGGAGGCAGAGACCTACTGTCAGCCTCAGCAGACGGGCCCGCCAGTGCTATATCCAAACCATGGGCAGAAAGGTGACATTTCAGTGACCCCAGGTTCAGCTGAATATTGTGTTTTCTGCACATGACAGAGTGCACCTTAAAACTAAGACTGGTTCTTGGACTCACTCATGGGCGGAGTCTGCTTTCTCAACCCAAATCTTCCTGACCTTGGCCTCTACTTCTCTCTGACCACTTGTACTTCTGCTGGGGGAGCCCTACGACCATGGAAGCTAAGCACCCCCGGCACTCATGCTGCTAACACGTCAGCAAAGCAGTAACAAACAAGGTTGTGCCTGGAACGTTTTTTTCCCCCTAAGTGGCTAATTGCATCCTTTCATAAATAAAGATGAGAAAAACCACAGCTGCTCGGTGTGCTGCGCCTCGTTAACCTGAGCCTCACTGCACTCAGGGGGAGTCTGGGCCTTACCTCAATGGACTGAGATATATGCATTTTGTTAATTTCAATCTGTGGAAAGCCACTTCCAGACACATCTTCATACTCCTCCTCATAGCGATCAAAAAGGTCAGTGGCATCGATGCCAACACTGATGGTCCCCTGGGGCAGAAAAACCAGGAGTCAGCAGCAGGGGTGGTATTTGTGGAATGAAAGACAATCTACACTTTGGCAGCCGGTGGTTCACTGGGTGTGGGTAGAACTCCACCACGAGGCCCACGGAGCATGAAGGTCACGGTTCACACCAAACAGCAGCAGAGTACCACTGACTGCTAGGGTCAGAAAACTGGTCACATCAGGAGGCGGATGACAAGGTAAGTGTCAGGAAGCGAAAAAGACCCACACAATTTGATTTTTAAAGCCCAAACAAGACCCAATTCATGGCTCTAAATAGGTCACCTCCAGATTTTTTCTTTCTTTTTTTTTTTAAAAGATTTTTCATTTATTTATTCATAGACACACACACACACACAGAGAGAGGCAGAGACACAGGCAGAGGGAGAAGCAGGATCCACGCAGGGAGGCCGACGTGGGACTTGATCGCGGGACTCCAGGATCACACCCCGGGCTGCAAGCAGCACTAAACCGCTGCGCCACCGGGGCTGCCCCGGTCACCTCCAGATTTAAGCCAGGAATGCAGAAACCACCTAGCCATGCACATGAATTAAACATTCTAATGTTGGATTTTAAACACTCTTATACCATAAAACTACCTTAAAACTTTTTAAAATATAAAAATAACTTCAAAGATAAAGAAGTACAAACAAAATCAATTATGAATGAACGGGAAATTGAAAAATCGTCTCACCTTCTAAAATTAAGAATTAAGCTATGAGAAACGCAACACCATATTCTCTCAAGAAATGCGAAGCTAAAAAAAAAAAGAAATGCGAAGCTAAAATTTGCTGACATATAAAATGCTCCATGCTCAGAAAAATCAATGTTTATTATTATTGTTATCATGGTAAGAGTTTTCAAATGGGAGTATATTTTAATCCTACATATAAAAATCTGACCAAACACACCTTTCTATACTCAGTTCCCTGCGCCCATTTAAAAAAACTTTACTGAGGTTGAATTTACATATAATAACACAAACTGCACCCACGTAAAGTGCACAACTCGGTGAGTTCTGACAGACATGTAGACTCGTGAAACCACCTCCACAATCACGACACAGAACATTTCTATCGCCCCAAAAATAGTGTGAGGGCATGTGTTTTTTTCCCTGAGAAGGGGACACGCTAACAAAGACGTGAGTGGAAAACCAGGGGGAGGCCGCCGGGACTGGTGCAGAGGGAGCACAAGGCAGATGAGCAGACTGTGGGCTGTTGTGCGAGGGTGGTCCATGGATGCTATGGCAGGGGAGGAGGGGGTGATGGGCAGGGGTTTATCCGAGATGACCAGTTGAAGCCTGTTGTTGTGGTTGGTTTAGCAATTATTCCAGATTTTCATTTTTAAACCAAGTATTACCATCGTCATCAAGAGCTGTCTTAAACTAAGAAGCCAGGGACCCCTGGGTGGCTCAGGAGTTGTGCACCTGCCTTTGGCTCAGGGCTGATCCTGGAGTCTGGGGATTGAGTCCCATTGAGCTCCCTGCAGGGAGCCTACTTCTCCCTCTGTCTAGGTCCCTGCCTCTCTGTCTTTCATGAATGAATAAATAAAATCTTAAACAAAACTAAGAAGTCAGGGATCCCTGGGTGGCGCAGCGGTTTGGCGCCTGCCTTTGGCCCAGGGTGCAATCCTGGAGACCCGGGATTGAATCCCACATTGGGCTCCCGGTGCATGGAGCCTGCTTCTCCCTCTGCCTGTGTCTCTGCCTCTCTCTCTCTCTGTGTGACTATCATAAATAAATAAAAATTAAAAAACAAAAAAAAAACTAAGAAGCCAGACTGGTTTGGTGCTGGGCCTTCACTTGGTACTTCCAGCATCTGATGCGGTCTCATCCAGCGGTGTGTGGGGTGCCACCACCGCTCTCCTCTCTTTCCAGGTGAAATGAGCAGCCCTCCACCCTCAGCCCATCCCAGGTGCTTGCTGGTGTGGTGGCCGGGCAGTCATCTCTGTCTCAGCTAATGTGAGAAGTATGAGGTGCTCTTGCCCATTTGGTGCCATCAGGCAGGTGGCCAGCGCCTTGGCCCAGGACATGTATGAAGCTGTGGTCAGCCATGTGCACAGGAAACTGCAGTGTATGTGAAAATATGTGTGGGAAACAGAGTTGGGCCAGTCCTGCAGGAGAAGGTAGCAGAGACCAGTCCCAATACTCTTGTCATAGTATTCCTCTTCTACTGAATGGTATAATCAGGAGGTGGCATACTTTCTGTGAAGGGCCGCAGTAACTATTTTAGGTGGTGTGGGTTCTGCCACAGTTCGACTGTTGGTGTACAGGAAAGCAGCCCAAATACCCAGCAAGGGCCTGACCCTGGCTATGTTCCAGTTTCAGTAAAACTGTTCACTCACTCCGAAATCTGAATTTCATACAATTTTCATGTCTCAAAATATTACTTTTCTTTTAAAGAAAAAAAAAAAAAAAAAAAAAAAGCTCCGTCGAACGCTTAACCCACTGAGCCACCCAGGTGCTCCCTTTTGATATTTTCGACCATTAAAAAATGTAAAAACCATTCTTAGTTTGTAAGTCATATAAAATCTGGCAGTAGGCCAAATTTGCAACTCCTGATGTAAATCTGTAGGGCTTTTGTGTTTTAGTTGGTTTTTTTTGGGGGGGTAATACTTTCTTTTTTGATAAATTCTTCAGGCAGCAATAAAATTAAACATAGTGTATGTTTTTTTTTTTTTTTTTTAAAGATTTATTTATTTATTTATTCATGAGAAATACACACAGAAGAGATAGGCAGAGACACAGGCAGAAGCAGGCTCCATGCACCGGGAGCCCGACATGGGACTCGATCCCGGGTCTCCAGGATCGCGCCCTGGGCCAAAGGCAGGCGCCAAACCGCTGCACCACCCAGGGATCCCCAGTGTATGTTTAACAACAATAAAAATAAGCAAATTCTATTTTCTCAGAAAGCTGATGAATTTGTACTTGTATGAAATTCAATTCACTAGTCATTCACCCATAGTGCTAATTCAGACCATATAAAAATAAAAAGTCATACATCTGCTAAACAAACTCCACTGTCATTCTTTAAAGACCATGCCTAAAAGTGAGGCACAGCAGCAGGGATTTACAGATAACTAAAAAGCGACGTTATATAACTCAAATGGTAGTTCCTCTGTTAATTTCACTCATTTTTCCATTCTAAGGTTTGTACTGCACATATGAAAGATAAAGCAACAGCAGTTCTATTAGCAAAAGAACCTCACAGCTGCTAAAGATGCCAGTTTGTGTTAACCAGATGCTTCAAACAGAAAATCAGTTGCGTTAATCCTAATAATCGTTTGATTTGAATTATAGATGTGCAATATAGTGATGAATAAAAAATATATATTTAGTAATTCAGATGACCAAATATATATTTCTTATTCATATTTGGTCTTCATCCACAGGGCTCCTGGCTCATAGCTCCTAAAACCTTGAACTTTCTGGTGATAAGGGTGATAAATAGATCTTCTGTCACATTAATGAAGGTGACTTTTGGTCTCTACCCAAGGCCAGGGGGCTGGTTGCCAGGAGGACCAACCAAGTGACTAGAGGGCTGTAACCTTCAGTTCTACCCCTAGCCTCCAGGTAAGGGAGAGGAGCCAGAGGTTCAATCAGCTAATGGACAATGACTTAGTCATGTGACTATGCAACGAAACTTTCATAAAAATCCCAAAGGACTGGGTTCTGAGAGCTTCGGGGTTGGTGGGTACAGTGGAAGTGCAGGGAGAGGAGGGTGTCTAGATAGAGCATGGAAGTCCCATACCCTTTCCCCAGACTTCGCTCTATGTATTTCCACCTGCCTCTTGATTTGTAAAGTGCTTTCCTGAGTTCCACAAGCCCCTCTGGTGAATTAAAAGAACCCAAGGAGGAGGGTGTCAGAATCTGTAGCCCTTGGTCAGGAGCCTTGGGCTTGTGACTGACCTCTGAAGTAGGGGGTGGCTGCAGTGTTATAGGATTGAACCCTTAACCTGTGGGATCTGATGCTATCTCCGGGTATAGTGTCAGAACAGAATGGATTTTTAATATTTTTAAGTAGGTTCACACCTAGTATGGAGCCCAGCATGGGGCTCGAACTCTCGACCCTGAGATCAAGGCCTGAGCTGAAATCAAGAACTGGATGCTCAAAACACTGAGCCACCCAGGTGTCCCTAGAACTGAACTGAATTATTGCCTGCTACATGTGCCCCCATCCTCCATGCTGGGATTGGGTGGAAACCCTAAGAGAAAATGTTACTGTAAACTCTAGTAAAAAAATTCCACTATGAACATAACATTTTGTTTTTCTGGTGATACTCAGATATCCATTTTGGTAAATTACAATGTTTGGTAAAAGTGTCTTATCAAAGCCAAGAAGCCTACGGAGCAGATATAGCCTAAGGATTAGTTACACTGCACACAGATGCATAATTGTGTCAAAACAAACTGTGGTATTCTATGCAAGGAAAACAAAGCTAAAGCTGTCAAAATGTAAAAATATTTTTGAGTGTTTAGAGAAACAATAATCTTTTGTGGGGCTGATTGATTTAAAAAAAAAAAACAAAACAGAACTCACAACCCTGAGATTACGACCTCAGCTGAGCTCAAGGGTCAGATGCTTACCCGACTGAGCCCCCCAGGCACCACAAAGCTGATTCTGAATATCTGCAGTATGAAGAGAATCTGCAGTATGTCCGTGTATTACAAATTGAATATTAGGAATTGCTGAGCCTTTAAAGAACTCCTCTTTAAAATGGCATAATAAGCCCTGTAGTTTTTAAAATATTTCAGAAATTATAATCACTGAAAATAAAGCAGGTAACTCTGAAATTGAGCTCTCAAGGAAGGACAACTGAGCAAATGAGATAATAGCTCAGTTTATTTCATTTTGAAATTTCATAATAGTATTTTGAAGTATCTCAATTTTGGTAAGACTCTTTTGGTAGAATTGTCATCTTTAGTTAAATTTATTTATTTAAAAAAGATTTTATTTATTTATTCATGAGAGACAGAGAGAGAGAGAGAGAGAGAGAGAGAGAGAGAGAGAGGCAGGCCCCATGCAGGGATCACGGGTCTCCAGGATCAGGCCCTGGGCTGAAGGTGGCGCTAAACCGCTGAGCCACCTGGGCTGCCCTTCAGTTAAATTTATATTCTATCTTCGAATGGAATTAAATTGAAAAGGCCTGACTGCAGTTTTATGACTGGCATGTAAATCTGATGAAGCAAAGATCATAAATGAAGACAATTAAAAAAAAAGTACCAAAAATATTCTGAGTGGAGGCAAAAAGACAATACCCCTATGAAAATACTTGGGCTAAAGTATATGTCCCACAAAAAAGAGATTTAGAATTGAGAGTTTTCTCAATTAAGATATTACAGTAGGCAGAAAAGAATCAAACACGTTAAAAACTTCAAATATGCTAATACAAATGTATTGAGACGGTAGGCTATGTTACTGAAAAGAAAATCCACCACACTGAAGGTACATTCTTTGGGAAAATAGTGGTGCTGCAATGCAGGAATGAGGATCCAGAGAGGGCCTCCTGGTGAGCCCTGCCTGCTGGCCTCTGACCTTTGCACAGAGCCCTTTCCTTGTTTCTGCCCAGGATGGTGCCTTACTCTCGTCCAACAGAGTGCAGTGGGTATGAGGACACAGCCTTCAGAGTTAGGTCACAGGAAGCCACAGGAAGCCTTGCAGCTTCCTTCTAGGCCTCTGGAGGTGCTTTCTGGGGAAGCCTGCTACCAGAACAATCCACCTCCCCTGAGACTGCTATGTTCTGAGGAAGGTCAAGCCAGCCAAGGCAAGGAGAGCCACATGGAAGGCGCAAGGAATGCAGATGCCATCTTCAACATGACCCAGATGCCACTGGACTACACCGCATGAGGAGACCCCCAGTGAGGAGCATCCACTTGAGTCCGGTCGACCCACGGGACCATAAGAAAACCAAATTGTGTAAGCCACTAAGTTTTGGTGTGGTTGGTTATACATAACCAGAACACAGAATATCAGAGACACTTAAAAATTGATTAAAAGTATTTGAATGTATGCCAAAAATAATTCTGACTGATTAATTAAGTAGGCTTGATATTGGGCTTGAACTCACAACCCTGAGATCAAGAGCTGCATGCTCTACTGACAATCAGCTAGGCACCCCTGATTCTAATACCTTTAATGTTCATATAATCGATATGATTTTTAAAACTTGCTTTGATATACACAGGTATATTTTTTAAAGGAAATATATATATATATTTAAGTTTTTTATTTATTTATGATAGTCACACACAGAGAGAGAGAGGCAGAGACATAGGCAGAGGGAGAAGCAGGCTCCATGCACTGGGAGGCCGACGTGGGATTCGATCCCGGGTCTCCAGGATTGCGCCCTGGGCCAAAGGCAGGCGCTAAACCACTGCGCCACCCAGGGATCCAAAGGAAATATTTTTGAAGCAGTTTTTGAATAAACCATATTATAGGTTCTCTAATATAATAAAACCAATGTTGGTCAATAAACATTTCAAAAGACTAAATGCATTTTTAATTATTTTAAGCACCTCTTTTCACTCTCAAAAATGTCCTTGCTTGGACAATGCACAATGGTAACTGCATCTGCAGCCACTGAGAGCATACTGGCTGACAGTGAATGAGGCCAGCCATCTAGCTCTTTAAGCAGGATGACCTGGTCTCACCTGACTTTTGTAGGCTCACTCTGGCTGCCATGTTGGGGGAAGGATGGAGGCTATTCTGTAATCTGTGAGGTGTTTTTTTTTTTTTTTTTTTTAAATATTTTTTATTTATTTATTTATGATAGTCACACAGAGAGAGAGAGAGAGAGAGAGAGAGAGAGAGAGAGAGGCAGAGGGAGAAGCAGGCTCCATGCACCGGGAGCCTGACGTGGGATTCGATCCCGGGTCTCCAGGATCGCGCCCTGGGCCAAAGGCAGGCGCCAAACCGCTGCGCCACCCAGGGATCCCATCTGTGAGGTGTTGATGCAGGAACAGCAGAGACCCTCTGTTAGTATACATGAGTTTCATGACTGGCTGCCTCATTCAATGTGTTAGTCCTGATAGTTTTCAGCTGGTTCTCTAAGGAAAGGCAATCATATCCTATGCTGAAAATTACAGCCCTTACAATATTTTATCTTTTTTTAAAGATTTATTTATTTATTCATTTATTTATGACAGTCAGAGAGAGAGAGAGAGAGAGAGGCAGAGACACAGGAGGAGGAAGAAGCAGGCTCCATGCCAGGAGCCAGACGCGGGACTCGATCCCAGGACTCCAGGACCACGCCCTGGGCCAAAGGCAGGCGCTAAACCGCCAAGCCACCCAAGGATCCCCTATCTTTTTTTAAAAATATTTTATCTTTTATTTGTTTAATTGCATTGGCTTAAAACTTTCAAAATAATGCTAAATATGGTTTTATTTCCTTTGGCAAAGAAAACTTTAAAAAATGATAGGTATTTGTGTTAGCTCCACAACTGACAATCAACTGACTCACCAGCAGGTGGAATAGCCTTTAAAAGTTAAAAAATATTGCTTAAGTCATGACTTTTACAATCATTTGGTTGTTTCTTTAAACAAGGCCAAAATAGGGCAGCCTGGGTGACTTGGCGGTTTAGTGCCACCTTCAGCCCAGGGCATGATCCTGGAGACCCGGGATCGAGTCCCACTTCGGGCTCCCTGCATGGAGCCTGCTTCTCCCTCTTCCTGTATCTCTGTCTCTCTCTCTCTCTGTGTCTCTCATGAATAAATAAAGTCTTTAGGAAAAAAAAAAAAAAAAAAAAAACAAGGCCAAAATAACCACATACTCCAATGAGCCAGTGACTTGAGACTCAACAGTCTTTGGTGCTGATCCAAGTCAATGGAAAAGGACTAACCCAGAAAGGTCAAGGGAGCCGCTGCACAGAATGTTAGGCTCAAGTGCCAGCCATGGCTGATGAAATGGACTGCCCCAGAGAATGAGTGATCATGTCACTGTGAGTTCACAAGGACACAGCTTTTAATATTTTAAGGAGTGGTTTGGATGCCTGCCTTCTGCTGTACTTCCATTTCAAGGAAATAACCTTTCGAAAATGGACTGGTTACAGCACCAGAACCGGTCAGCTTTCTTCTCTACATGCTAACCAGGTGTTTGGCTGCATCTTAGAACTCATTTTCAAAATCTTTCAAGACAATATGCTTTTATAGGAGAAGTCATAACTTTGAGGGATGAAAGTCAGATTCTGAATTCCTGAATTCTGACAGGTCAAAAAGATCAAGGAAAAAGAAAAAGATAAAACAAATCTAATGCTGGATAAATTAATGAACCAGGGCTTTCCCAACAACTTCTAATTGAATATATACAGGCTTGTTTTCTTTTATTATTGCTATTAAATCACATTTTTCAGAAAAAAAAAGTTTACAAAGGAAAATACTTGCATATTTCACCTTATTTTTCTAGAGCAGAATCATCAAATTTTTTCTGTCAAGGGCCAGGCAGTATTTTTTTAAAATATTTTATTTATTTACGAGAGACAGAGAAAGAGAGAGAGAGAGGCAGAGGGAGAAGCTGGCTCCATGCAGGGAGCCTGATGCAGGACTAGATTCCAGTTCTCCAGGATCACGCCCTGGGCCAAAGGTGGCACTAAACCACTGAGCCACAGGGGCTGCGCACCAGACAGTATTTTAAAAGGCTCTGTGGACAACTATGGTTGAACTACTCCAGTCTGTGCTGTTACTGGATGCACCACAGAGCCACAGGTAATACTTAAATGAATGAGCGTTGCTGTGTTCAAATAAAACTTTAAGAACACTGAAATTTGAGTTTAATATTATTTTTATGTGTCACAAATTATTGTATGATTTCATAAAAACCATTAAAGATGTAATAAAAACAATTCTTAGCTCATGGGCTGAAAACTAGACAGTAGGCCATAGTTAGCTGACCCTCATTCTAGGGTACTCTGCCATCAATGTACAAAAAGGTGACAATGATGACAATTATGAACTCCTTTACATACAATCATAATACTACTGAAAAACTGTCAATGGGACATGTGGCAGCTACAGATTCCCAACTGAGATCTTTGTGACTTGTTTAGGAGCTGGAAGATTCAATCTATCATACAGGCCAGTTTCTGCTCCCCCAGATTAGAAGTGCCTGGACTCTATGGGGAACACATCGCACAGTTTCAAACTATCTTCTTCTTCTTTTTTTTTTTTTTTAATATTTTATTTATTTATTCATGAGAGACAGAGAGAGAGAGAGAGACAGAGGCAGAGGCAGAGGGAGAAGCAGGCTCCATGGAGGGAGCCCAACATGGGACTTGATCCCGGGTCTCCAGGATCACGCCCTGGGTTGAAGGTGGCGCTAAACCGCTGAGCCACCTGGACTGCCCTCAAACTATCTTCAAACAACCAGGTCATGGCAATAATAATGTAACACAACCTGTCAAGTGAATATGATTTACTTAGTGTCTCAGGCTTTGAGCTACTCAGTAAAAATCACCAACTGATAAGATTCAAAGGTTTAAGGAGCTAAATGTAAGAGGAAGTAGCTGGAGAGATCACCTTTTAGACATCTATTCCAACCTATAAACTATAACCCCAATGGATCACCATCTTCCTGGACTGCCCAATGAACCAGTCATAAGTCAACTTTTTTTCTTTAACCAATGAATAAAAACAAGCACCATAAAAAAGATATTTTTTTTACTCTCTCATCTGCAGATTACTGCAGCAGTTCCAATTCAGCCGCCATCTGAAGTTTGTTCAAATACACATTCCCAGGTAGCAGCCTGACAGACTCCTATTCAGCTGGTCCAAGAATCTGCACTTTTTAAAAGAAGACTTTATTTATTTGACAGTGTGAGCACGAGTTGGGGGAGGGGCAGAAGGAGATGGAGAGGAAGAAGCAGATTCCCCACTGAGCAGGGAGCCTTACACAGGGCTGGATTCCAGGACCCTGAGATTCATGACCTTAACCCACTGAGCCACCCAGGCACCCCCAGAATCTACACTTTTTTTTAAAAAGATTTATTTATTCATGATAGAGAGAGAGAGAGAGGCAGAGACACAGGAGGAGGGAGAAGCAGGCTCCATGCCAGGAGCCTGATGTGGGATCGATCCCGGGATTCCAGGATCGTGCCCTGGGCCAAAGGCAGGCGCTAAACCGCTGAGCCACCCAGGGATCCCCAGAATCTACACTTTTAATAAACAAATGTTTCTGTGATATAGTTGAGTTAACCTACTGGTTTTGGGAACCATTATCTAGTTCTTTTTTTTTTAAACTGAAAATTTTATTGAGATAATTGTAGATTCACAGGCAGTTGTTAAGAAATAAGAGAGATCCGATGCATCATTTGTCTTCCAATTGTAACATCTTGAAAAACTAGAGTACAATATCACACCAGGATATTGACCTTGATACAATCTAACGGTCTTGTTTAGATTTCCTGTTTACTTTTTCATTTGTGGCACATACGTTTAATTCTACACAATTTGATCGCCTACTTGCATTCCTGCATCTCGGAATACAGTCAACATACTGAATATTACCACCACCACAGGGATCCCTGTATTGGCTGTTTATAGCCACACCCACCTCCACCACCTCTCTGCCCAAGCCCTTTTTTTTTTTTGTTGTTTTTTGTTTTTTGTTTTTTAAAGATTTTATTTATTTATTCATGATAGTCACACAGAGAGAGACAGAGAGGCAGAGACACAGGCAGAGGGAGAAGCAGGCTCCATGCTGGGAGCCCGATGTGGGATTCGATCCTGGGTCTCCAGGATCGCGCCCCGGGCCAAAGGCAGGCGCCAAACCACTGCGCCACCCAGGGATCCCTGCCCAAGCCCTTTTGACCTGGGGCCTGCTCTTCATCTCCATGGTCTTTTATTTTTAACATTTATTTATGACAGACATAGAGAGAGAGAGAGAGAGAAAGAGAGAGGCAGAGACACAGGAGGAAGGAGAAGTAGGCTCCATGCCGGGAGCCCGATGTGGGACCCGATCCCGGGACTCCAGGATCGCGCCCTGGGCCAAAGGCAGGCGCTAAACCGCTGAGCCACCCAGGGATCCCCTCCATGGTCTTTTAAAGACTGATTGATTGCTAGAGATTGAAAGAGGGAGAGGAGAGTGAGGGGAGGGGCAGAAAAAGGAGAGAGAATCTCAAACAGACTCCCCACTGACCATGGAACCTACTTGGGCCTCAATCCCACAACCCTGAGTCAAAATCAAGAGTCAGACGCTTAACCTTAATGGATTGTGCCACTCAGGTGCCCACCCTTATCTCCCCACAGTCTTTTTGTCTTTTGAAGATCTTATCTATTTATTCATGAGAGACACACAGAGAGAGGCAGAGACATAGGCAGAGAGAGAAGCAGGCTCCCTGTGGGGAGCCCGATGTGGAACTCGATCCCAGGACCCCGGGATCGCGCCTGGAGCCAAAGGCAGATGCTCAACCCCTGAGCCACCCAAGTGCCCCTCCCCACCGGTCTTTTAAATGAAGAAGCTGCATCTTGACAGAGTTGTGGCCACTTTATATTGTTCCTATATCTCAAGGATTATGGGCAAATAACTTCCGGTGCTATTATCTCCAATAAATAAATATGGATTTTTGGTTAAGCCAATAGGATTGTTCTCTTGAAGCCCTCCTCTCTCCCAAAGTGACACTCAAGGAATAACAAAGGTGACCCGTAGGAGGCGCTAACTGAGCCCTAGAAACTGGAAAAGTATGGAGGCACTCACTGATGGAGCAGAGAAAGCTGGCTCAGGAACCAGAGGGACCAGGCACTAAGAGTGCCTCCGGAGTCGCCAGCTCACTAAGGAGACAAGTGACAGAGGCTTTGCTCTTTGAAGAAATGAAGGGAAGGCATGCCAGGTCCAACTGGCAGGGGAGATGAGGGCAGGCACTGGAAACAAGGGCCAAGTGAGACATGGCGTGGTCATCTCTAGACTACTACTATGGGGGCATCAGCAGCAAGACCGAGAGGCTGGGGTTTCCTGTACACAGAAGCATCATCTGCTAAGGAGAAGAGGCCTTTTAACACTAACCTTTGGGTCTCAGGGGTGGGGAGTCTCCATCCAAACAGCCCAGAGTTTAGGCTGTCAGTGACAAGTCCTGTCGAGCACATGGCACATCCCCTGAGCCTCACTCACTCCTTAAGGGCAGCCAGCCAGAGATTACCAGAACTTTGAGGGAAACATCCAACACAAGAGTCTGAAACCAAGTAAAGATCAAAAGGAACCAGAAAGAATCAGAGAATACAAATGTCAAAAAAAAAAGAAAAAAAAAAAAAGAAAAAAAAAAAAAAGGCAAGAAATGCCTAGGTAATATCCTTAGAAAAATAAGATATTACATTAATTGTAAAAAAAAGCATTTATGAATGCTTACTGTGTCGGGGACTCTCTAAGTATTTGAATGTATTATTCCATTTAATCTTTTCATTAACAATATGAGTACTGTTACTGTCTCCATTTTACAGATGAAGATACCAAGAACAAAGAGGCCAAGTGCCACACAGCTGGGAGGTGTGAGACAGAACTCAAATGCAGGGCATCTATCCCCATGGCTCAAGAACCAAAGCCCTACCTTTTACCTCCTCATGAATTACAAAAACAATGACAAATTGAGAAGAACAAAGTTCTTAGATATTAAAAAATACGGCAGGAATTTTCACACGGGTAGGAAGGCTGGAATATAACCTAGAAAAAGAAACTCTCAAACAAGTAGAACTAAACCAAAAATATGCAAAATGGAGAGGAAAAAATTAGCAAGTGAGACGATGAATCCAGTGGGTCCAATATGTGAAATGGAAGGAATGTGGACAATATGCGAAAACACCCCAGGGCTGGGGCACCCTGGGCTGGGAGAAGTGGGAGAGGGGGTGTGTTGGGGGGACACTGAATGCACCTGGCACTAGTGAGCAGTTCACCTGAGGCCTCCCACATGCAGCTGCACGAGCCCAGACAGGACGACCCTACAGGTTTCCAAACGGGGAAAAGAACATCATACACAAGAATCAGGAACTTGGATGGGTCTTCTCAACACCTGTCCCAGAAACTAGAAGACATTGGAACCAGGTCTTCCAAGTTCAGAGGAAAAATGACTTCCAAACTGGAACTTAATTACCAGTCGAATTAGTAAGCTGAATTATATAAAACCATCATTTTTTGGGTCTAAAACAGATAAAAAGCAGCCATTTCTAACATTAAATATAAAGCTATAACTAAATACTGAGACACACTTCCTAACATGTGTGCGTCTATCTATACACAAACTGTAAAAAGTATGCAGATACATGCTTTACACTTAGTTAAGTATAAAGATACAATCGAGACATTCTGGCGGCAGCCTGGGTGGCTCAGCGGTTTAGCACCGCCTTCATCCCAGGGTCTGATCCTGGAGACCCGGGATTGAATCCCATGTCAGACTCCCTGCATGAAGCCTGCTTCTCCCTCTGCCTGTGTCTCTGCCTCTCTCTCTCTCTCTGTCTCTCATGAATAAATAAAAACTTAACAACAACAAAAAGACATTCTGAATTACGCAAGGTCCACACTTGACCTCTGGAAAACAAGGTGGCAACATCTCTTACAGCTGAACATTTGCATATCCAATGACCCACCAATTTATATCCAGGTGCTTGTGGACACTCTCGCACACGTGCACTAGGAGGCAAGCACAAGAACATTCACAACAGCAATGTTCATAATCGCAAAAACCCGGAAACAATCTCAACACCCACTGGCTGGAGAATGGATAAATTGTGGGATATAGCAACGAAAATGAATGAGTCACGACTTCATGAGACACACAGACTTTTGAAAGAGTAGGAGGTGTGGGTAGAAAACAAGTCCCAGAGGACCACCTATAGCGTGGTACCATCTTTATAAAGCTCGAAAACAATAAAAACCAAACAGTGGATTACTTAAGCATACATCCAATTTGTGACAAAATTTTAAAAAGCACCAGAAGGATGACTCCCTTCAGATCGTGCTTCCTTCCAGCAGGGAGATGGGGCAGGAGGGGGCCATGGAAGTGGATGCAAGGTGTGGGCAATATCCTTGTCCCAAGGTCAGGCGGTGGGTTCCTCCACATCTGTTATTACTGTTAAGGTTTATGCGTTACATGTAATCCTTTCTAGGTATGTGTATATATAAATATGTTATTAATTTTTCCTTTAAAAGACAACAAAGTGGGGATCCCTGGGTGGCGCAGCAGTTTAGCGCCTGCCTTTGGCCCAGGGCGTGATCCTGGAGATCCGGGATCGAATCCCACGTCAGGCTCCCGGTGCATGGAGCCTGCTTCTCCCGCTGCCTATGTCTCTGCCTCTCTCTCTCTCTGTGTGACTATCATAAAAAAAAAAAAAAAAAGACAACAAAGTATGTGTGTGTATGGGAAGGACAAAAAAATTTGCCTTCCAAGGATTTTCTTTTTTTTAAAGATTTTGTTTATTTATTCATGAGAGACAGAGAGAGAGAGAGAGAGAGAGAGAGGCAGAGACACAGGCAGAGGGAGAAGCAGGCTCTACACAGGGAGCCCGACGTGGACTCGATCCTGGGACTCCTGGATCATGCCCTGGGCCGAAGGTGGCGCTAAACCACTAAGCCACCCAGGGATACCCCTCAGGGATTTTCTTTAATGAAGGTACTGGAAGATGGGTTTTCTCCATAGAAAAGGATATATCAAAAAAGGAGGGAGGTGTGGGAACCCATCCAAGGGAGGGAGGTGCTGTTCAGTGTGTCTCAGGGTCTGGCAGTGCTTCCCGGGGCTGCTCCTTGGAAAGGAAGAAGGTGTTCACTGAAGGAAGAGAAAGGCATTCCAAGGAAGCCAGTGAGGGACATCCTGGGGCCCCAGCTGTACAGCAGGCCAGAAAGTATGGGCCTTCAAGGGGTGCCACCAGAATCAGCGAGAATGACAGCATACTTAAGGAGTCCGATAGCACTGAGGGGGACACGTTCAGTCCTGACAGTCTGGAAACAAATTAGTGACAGATTTATAGAAAGCTCATCAAAGAAACCAAAGGAGACAATTATAACACCGTGGAGGGAAAAGTGTTTTAAGAGAGGTCAGGGGCAGCCCGGGTGGCTCAGCAGTTTAGTGCCACCTTCAGCCCAGGGCCTGATCCTGGAGTCCTGGAATCGAGTCCCACATCGGGCTCCCTGCATGGAGCCTGTTTCTCTCTCTGCCTGTGTCTCTACCTCTCTCTCTCTCTCTCATGAATAAATAAAAAATCTTAAAAAAAAAAAAAAAAAAAGAGAGGTCAGGTGGGGGCCCTTGGGTAGCTCGGTTGGTTAAGCAGTGGGCTCTGATTTCGGTTCAGGTCATAATCTCAGGGTTGTGAGATTGAGCCCCGTGTCAGGCTCCCTTTGCAGCAAGGAATCTGCCTCTCCCTCTCCCTCTGTCCACTCCCCTCACCCCTCAGCCCCACACGCCCTCTCTAAAATAAATAAATAAATTTATTAAAAAAAAAAAAAAAAAGTCAGGTAGTCATGGTACATCACCTGGCTTGGCCAAGCATTTATTCAGTGAACATTCACTTAACTCAAAAGGGGGTTATAACCACACTGGGTGGAATGGCAAATGTGTGTGTGCTGGGGAACTGCATTTTATCTTTCCTGGCGGGAGGTCAACACATAATTGCTAAGACTGAAAAAAAAACAGAGAACATTATAAACACACAACTCAGGGACACAGAAATGTCCCAAGCAAGAGCTCAGAGTGCTGGAAGTGGCGCCTCTGGGGTGGGGGGCTGGAGTCAGGCCTAGAGAGACGGGTGGGAGGAGGCAACTGCTTGTGTCTGTCTAGTCACCTACTTTTTTTTTTTTTTTAAAGATTTATTTATTCATGAGAGACAGAGAAAGAGGCAGAGACACCCTCAGACGGAGAAGTAGGCTCCCCACATGCAGCCCGATGTGGAACTCGATCCTAGATCCCAGGATCATGCCCTGAGCCAAAGGCAGAGGCTCAACCACTGAGCCACCCAGGCGTCCCTAGTTACCTACTACACTGCTTATGAATATGACTTTGACCACAAAAACTGAAAAAATTTCCCCACACTTCAGACTTCAAAACTAGTTTCCTTAAAAACTATTAAAATCTTGGGGCACCTGGGTGGCTCAGTCAGTTAACTGTCTGCTTTCAGCTCAGGTCAGGATCTTGGGGTCCTGGGATGGAGTCCCATGTGGGGCTCCCTGCTCAGAGGGGAGTCTGCTTCTCCCTCTGCCCCTACCCTCACTTGTGCAAGCGTGTGCTCTCTCTTTTTCTCTCTCAAATAAAAAAACCTTAAAAATGAGTAAAATCTCGGAAAGGCCTTATATGCATATTTAAAGATTAGTAGACTTCTTGTGCCCAAGAATGTCAGAAGTTTTCAGGAAGAACCAACAGAACCAAATGACACCATTGCTCACAGGCAGGGCTTGGAGCGGGAGAGTTGGGGGCAGCCCTCCCTCCCCCAGAGGTCATCAAAGGAACTCCACCCAGCCCGGATGGGAGCACCACCTGCCGGCCTGGAATCCACTCCCACACTGACTCTGCGAACAGCCGGGAAAACTTATTTTTATCTTAATTATATAACTCTCCCCCCCCCTCCCCCCGAAGATGTAGGTCCTTGCTGCTCTGTGTTCAGGATGAGATGGTGGATAAAAGTGCGGTTCCTTCGGTCCCCAGCAGCCTGCTTTGTTCACTGTTCCTTACACCAAGCCAAAATCGTCTTCATGCTGTTGGTTCTGTTCTCTCAAACGGTCATGAATTAATAACAGTTGCTGGGGGATCCCTGGGTGGCTCAGTGGTTTAGCGCCTGCCTTAGGCCCAGGACGTGATCCTGGAGTCCCGGGATCGAGTCCCACATTGGGCTCCCTTCATGGAGCCCGCTTCTCCCTCTGCCTCTCTCTCTCTCTGTGTTTCTCATAAATAAATAAATTAAAAAATCATAAAAAAAAAAAAAAGAGCAGTTGCTGCTTCTCCACAGAGAAGGGGAAGATGTGTTTCTTTGACCTCAGCTGCTACTAATTCCCCCACCACTGCTCCAGACACACTGGTGTCTTTGCTATTCCTGGAACACACCAGACCCATTATCCTTTTCCACTAGCTGCTCCCTCCATCTAGAAGGCTCTTCCCGATATCCACATGGATAACTCTTCTCTCCTTGTCTTTGTTCCAATTATCACTTTCTTAACAAGGCCTGAGCACCCTATTTAAAATGAGCATTTTTTTTTTAAATTTTTATTTATGATAGTCACAGAGAGAGAGAGAGAGAGAGAGAGAGAGAGAGAGAGAGGCAGAGACACAGGCAGAGGGAGAAGCAGGCTCCATGCACCAGGAGCCGGATGTGGGATTTGATCTCGGGTCTCCAGGATCGCGCCCTGGGTCAAAGGCAGGCGCCAAACCGCTGTGCCACCCAGGGATCCCTGAGCACCCTATTTAAAATTGTGGTCCTCCCCCCTTACTTTGATCTATCTTCCGGCTATAGCATTATCACCTCACCTTCTAACATATTATATAATTTACGTATTGTGTTTATTGCATCTCTCTCTCAATTAGAATCCAAGAGGGCAGGGTCTTGTCTGTTATTCTCTGCTGCACATTTACATCTGAAACAGGGCCTGGCTCCTTACAGGCACCCAATATAAACTGCCTTGTGAATACATGAATCATCTTTACCTTACCCATCCCCAACCTACAAATATTCTAAACTGTTGTTAACATTAAGCCCAGTCAGTTAAAGACCACCATTTTCCCGTCTCCCCTTCTAGAACGTTTCACCTTCACATTCTAGGTCACTGGGATCTTTTAGAATTGTGGTTTTGTCCTCTGGCTTTGGGTCACCTGAGAATATGATAGACATATCTTCATTGACATCATTCATAGAAATTCTGAGCATGCCAAGTGACAGCCTTTCTCCCACGATGAGAAGCTTCTCACCAGGCTAGAGATGATGCATTAATCAACCCTCTTTGAGTAGAATCAGTTGTTCATTCAGTCAGGAATGTTCCGTTCTGAATTATTTTCATGTTTATATTTTATCTGGCCATAAGCATAATGTGAGAAATTTCTGTCAAACGCATTCTTAATTACTAATTGAAAATTCCACCAAAAGAGGCAATTGCGTTAAGAGGCAATGTGCAGTTTGCCTGTTTTAGAGTTGATGAGCCTAGGGTGGCTCTTGAGACTGTCTTTGCAGATTCATTCTGAGATCAAAGTTGGAACCTTTGTTGTCTGACATCACGGAGGATTAAACACAAACTTTCCAGAGTTTCCCACTGCCCACCTCCCCCCTACATAAATAGCAGTGTCTATTCTGACATCTTGTTTCTGAGCAGCTATGCTGTCAGGATGGCAGGAACGGCCTCCTGTAGCCATCACTTGTCCTCTTCTGCAGGCTCTGCTGTAAACAACAGCCTCCTTGGACTTGGCCCGTCCATGACACTTCCCAATTTCTTCCCTTTCAATAGCTGCCTGTTTCTGCATCCGCTGAATCGCCCCCTCCTGCCATTGAGCACAACAAACATATGGGTTCAAACAGCTTTTCTTCTGCAAGATGTTCCTGTCAGTGGAGCCGAGGCAGTTTATGACATCAGAGCCATTTCCAGAGAACAGACTGAAGTCGTAGCCATGGGCTCATTCGAATGCCTGCAATCATTAGCCACGGCAGCCGATACACAGCTTTTTAAAAAACCCTTTAAAAATAATTGAGTAATGTAATCTTGCATCTTTATGAAAACATTTTGGGATTTATTATTATTATTATTATTTTTTTAATTTTTATTTATTTATGATAGTCATACAGAGAGAGAGAGAGAGGCAGAGACATAGGCAGAGGGAGAAGCAGGCTCCATGTACTGGGAACCTGACGTGGGATTCGATCCTGGGTCTCCAGGATCACGCCCTAGGCCAAAGGCAGGCGCTAAACCGCTGCGCCACCCAGGGATCCCACATTTTGGGATTTAAAGATATTTTTACTGTTATATGGATCCTTGATACGTTATTTAGATTTTTTTCCTGATAAAGCTGAATCATATTTTTAAGCTATTACAGGAACCAAACTGATAAGCTGGCCCTTTTTTTTTTTTTTTTTCAAGCTGGCCTTTCTAAAATCAGAAAGAAGGCCTTGCCAGGGAGTTTATGTTGACCTCTGTATGGAGAAAGGAAATGGAAGGTCCAGGAAAGAATGCAGTGTACCCCCTGAACTGTAATATAACAGGGTCTGAAAGCAGTGCACACCCTCAGGGGCAGACCCTGACACCTCCCAAGCAGTCTTTGACTTAAGGCTCTGCTTCACATGGGATGTGAACAAGTTCATTAGAAGGCAGTAATAAAGTCCCACAGTGCTGTCCGAGATCTGATGTCCTTAGACTCGTAGAGTGGCTGCCATCAGAGGGATAGAAGGCTTATGGGTATTAACAAAGAAAGGAATCAAAATAATCAATATGAATGAACATGGCACAGAACAACCCTATTGTATGACCTTAAGTCTTTAAAAAGGCAAGAAATGTAGATGGACTAAGCCAATGAAACAGACATCTTGAAGACAGTGGTAGGGTGGCCAGGGCAGTCCAGTTACAGTCCAGTCACACGTGGTGCTCCAGATGCCGATGAGTCTCATTGGTCTGTCCCAGCCATAAATTCCCTCCCAGACCTGCTCCATATGAGGGCCCGGGAGATCCTCAGACGCCAGCAATCTGAGCTTGGGGTTTTCCAGCAGGAAACACAGAGGACTTTCCTCTCACACGACAAAGACAGAACAGAGGCAATTAAACTAAGGACTTTGGGGGTCTTCCGACCCCCCATAGTGGGTTTGGTGGCAAACCTTCCATTTCACACAAGGGGAAACTGAACTAAGACAGGAAGGAAAAGTGGCCTGACTCAGAGCCCATAATGGGAGGGTGGAATCTGAATCCCTGTACAGGGCTCCTGACTCCAAGCGGAAAGCACCACCATGCTGTCTCTGGCACCTGTGCGTGTGAGTGTGTCTGCACACGCATTCCACTGGTGGCTTGCACTCTAGAGTTGGAGATTGCGCTCATTTATTTCTAAGCCCCACAGTGTTTCCCAAAGCTTATTTCACATAAACCAAGATTCAAAGGTAGCTGGCCACACTGAAACACCACTGGGCCAAGGCCATAGGAGAAGGCTGAATGGTGTTGTCAGATGGCCATTTTGAAATCCCAATGGCCAGACCTCATTCAAGCCCACTCACCACAGGCCCAGAACTGCCTGACCAAGCCAAGTATTTCCCATGCAGTGCTGAAGGAAACATGGACACCACACTGAGTTCTTAACCTCACTAGGACCTATGCACAGTATCACTGTGCATTTACTCAACAAACTTGGTCTGTTAAATTAACTTGGTCTGAATAAATTAACACCTATTTCCTACTTTTTAAAAAAATATTTTATTTGTTTGAGAGAGTGCATGCACATATACTCGAGCAGGGGGAGGGGCTGAGGAGGAGGGAGAGGGACAAGCAGACTCTGTGCTGAGAACATGGAGCCTGACACAGAGCCCAATCCCATGACTCTGAGATGACCACCTGAGCTGAAACCAAGAGTCGGATATTCAACTGGCTGAGCTACTCAGGCACCCCTAGACGGCTTCATTTTACAGACAAGAAAACTAAACACATCACTGTGTCAGAGTCAGTATTTCCAATCAATGATTTTTCCCATTTGACCTCTTTGCCTGTTCTTGGTATATACATCCTCCTGGAAAATCCCCACCCAATAAGCTTACTAGTAACAATAGAGAGAAATGCCCATCCAAATTTCAAATGGCAGTACCAATAATGGTACCTAGCCTGCCTATACCTTGGGATAGGTCAGTGCTGAGCCCGATTGTCATCAGGAGTATCCTTCTCCTGCGGTTTTCTTAAAAGGAGAAGATTGCCCCTGTCTTTCTTTGGATGAGAACATTCCAAACCCTTCCCACTCATCATGAAAAGCAAACTCCCCTGAAACAGAATAAAAGACCTAGCTCAAAACCTCTTCTCAAAATGCTGCACAGCCAACATCTGGTTATCACTTACTATTTCTGGTTAGAAAATGCCTTATTTATTTGGAAGCAGTTTATGCAAGTAGCAAAGTATTAGGAATTTTACAATAACTTGCATGCTTGTGTGAAATGGTCACAGCTGTGCTCCCTCATTCCACAGAAACATGGCCTGGAGACACATTTTCACAGAATCCCAATAAGCAATCACTGCGCACACCCAGATGGCCAATTTTATTGCAGGACACAGAGGCTCAGGCTACTGTGACGTTCTCTTTCCCCTTCATTGCTCTGAATGCAGCAAAACTCCAGCCAGAACAGCAAAGATACCAAAGCAACAGCTTGCTCCTGCCAGGCTTCCACCCCATCTTCTCAACCCTCACTCCATCTGCCAACACCGACCTTTCAAACCAGACCTCCCCACAGTGCGTGGCCTTGACCACTGGCCCCTTGAATGGAACTCACGAACATGGCTCAGGATGCCTCAGAAACTTTAGCACTCCTAACTATGCCCCAAGTTGATTTGGCTGGTGTTTCAGTTCTCTACCTGCCTAGGATCAAAAGCCGCTCTGCATCACTGACGCCATCATCTGTGGCAGGGAGGCTGAGTAGAAAGGAGAGGTGTTGGCATTTGTAGATATACTTTGAAATGCAGGCCTCAAATAGATGGGAGCATTCTGAATTTACGGTCCTCTAACTGCTGAAGGAGTCTTTAAAAAAATCCACTTTCGGGAATATATGTGATCAGAAGTTCATATTATCACACTTCCCAGTTGTATGCTAGCATCTGTTCTTTTTCTTTAGGAGATTTTCAGGCTGCCTGCCAGGCCATCCTGGCCACACTGATGGAAGTTCGGCTGCTGGGTCCCCTTACCAAGCACAGTTGAACAGGAATACTGGGCCACATTTGGTTAGCCATTCATACATCTGGTATCTTAAATCAACTGAGCTATCCTATCTGCCATAGGGCTGGGGCACGCACTCAGAACAATGTGCTTCCCTAACAAATCAAAGGACGAAATACCATATGCGGGACTGAAAAGTCACTCTCAGACTCAGGGTCACAGGACTCAAGCTCCCCTGGGGACCTGACTGAGTCAAAGGGGGGTCATCTTATTGCTGCCTAAAGAACCTGGGGACTGGTGTTCATGGCACTGCTATCCTGGGAGGATAAAAGCCTGGGCCCCCGCCTAAGGCAGTCTGGAAATATCTCAAGCCTAAGTAGTCTGGTGGCTGCCCTCTCCCTGATAGCATCCCCTGACTGGAACCTGTCAAGGGCTTGGGCAGCTCGACTGCAAGGAAGGGTCTCAAGATTTGGGCTGTGCTGCTGTCTGGGCCAGAAATCTGGAACTGGTTTTGTCTTCTGTGCACATGGTTGAAGGCACATTTCTTCAAGACCTGAGCAGCAGCTTTGCTGAAAGTCACTGGAAGCTGCTTTCCAGAAAGATGTCATTCAGATAAACAAAATTTTGTTCTACCAATTTGGTATATAATTACTTAAAAAAAAAATATCTCACCAGCAACAAGGATCCTGGGCCCACCGATGCCCTAAACTGTCCCCACAGCATGCCTGGCTCACCTTGGGGTTGGTGCGCTGCTGCAGCCTCCTCTCCTCCCTCTCTCTCTGCAGCCGCTCAAACTCTTCCCTGATTTCAGCTGGTGTTCTCCTCCTTTCCACCACCTGCGGACACAGTCAGGAGGAGGAGACAGTTAAGGACCCAGAAAGCAAAGAAAACACACAAAGAGCGGACATCATTAACTGAGGTGTGTCCACCTGGCCTGGGCTGGCCAGTCCTTTCCCCAGGACTTTATGAATGGCAATGACACCCCAATGAGTTTTTCCTGTGGACACACAGTCTCTAATGAGGTGAGGCTCACACTTACACCCACTCAGCTCTTCCCTGATCATCCCCAGGGCCATGCTTTTCCTCAGCTCTCCAGCGAGAGAAGCATCCTTGGTTTCAGTAACCGATCTCTGAGGCTGCAGGACCTTACAAAGAACACATCACCTTATTTTTTAATTTTCTTTAGAGACAGAGTGAGAGGTCATGCACGAGGGTGGGGTGGGGAGTGGCAGAGGGTAAGAGGGAGAGAATCTTAAGCAGGAGCCACACTGAGTGTGGATGTGTGGTTGAATCTCACAACCCTGAGATCATGACCTGAAGTGAAATCAAGAGTCGGATGCTCAAACGACTGAGCCACGAAGGAGCCCCAAGAACAAACCACCTTAAGTTTCACAGTCTAAATTTCCTAATGAATCCCAGCACAGATAATAAATGTTAAAGATGAAAGCAAAGTGCAAACGTGCCCACTGTAGCCCTGCTGTCTCTTCCCAGTACGCCGGGGCCATCACTAGAGAAGCTTTCCAAGCTTGGACCAAGTGGTCTTTGGCCTTCAGGCCTGGGCATCTTTACAACAGTGGGACTCTTCCCCCTACACTAGGATACCCCTGAGAATGTATAATGTCAGATGTACTTTAGCATAAACAGTACTTAAGTCCCAAAGGGCAGACCACATGAATGCTTGGGGTTACACAATGATGTCAAATATGGAGAATATTAGGCATTCCAACTTGGCTTTTTTCTTAGTTTGTCATAAAGTAGAGATTTCAAAGAGGCAAGGAAATGCCACCTTGGACCTCAGGCCCCACATCTGTGAAAGAGGAAACCGCACCCCATGATTTCTAGGGTCCAAGATTCCACGGCCTGTGAGGAACACTGAGAGTGGGGGTGGGACAGTCATGGAAACCCAGAGAGCACATTCCCTGTATCAGTGGGAGAAATACAGAGGAGCCTTGAGAGGCTGCTCACAGAACAGCTAAAAAGGGAGGTGATGTGAGAAGAAGCAATCCTGGAAATCACAAGTTTAAAAAATTGTTTAAAAAAATACACGCTCACAGCAAAAAATCAAAATAGTACAGAAGGATATAAAGGATACAGTACAATTTGCCTATAGCACCCTCTCTTCTCTGCCGTCCTTCTCAGGGCTAGCATCTAGTTTTTATGTATCTTCCTAGACACCCTCTGTGCACACGTGTGCATGTACATTCTAACAGAAATGGGGTCATACTCCAGGTTTTGTGCACCTTGATTTTATTATTCAGCAATATAGAAAAATTAATATAAAAATTGGCTTATTCAAAAAAGCACTGAGAAATTTTTCACTACTGCTTTTAGGATGTAAAGAGAAAAAATAAAGAACACATTTTTGGCTCTAATATCCCTTATAATCAATGATTACTAAAAAGTGGCAGTGGTTCTTTTAAAGGAAGTTTTCTTTCTTTTTTTTTTTTTTTAAGATTTTTATTTATTCCAAAAAAAAAAAAAAAAAAAAAAAAAGGTTTTTATTTATTCCCAAGAGACACACAGAGAGAGGCAGAGATACAGGCAGAGGGAGAAGCAGGCCCCCTGTGGGACTCGATCCCAGGACTCTGGGATCACACCCTGAGCCAAAGGCAGATGCTCAACCACTGAGCCACTCAGGTGTCCCTAAAGCAAGTTTTATAATGAAGACACAAAAATTACCCAAAAACAAATCAAAATCCTCAATGGCACATCAGTAATTGCTTTGTGGCCTCACAGCAACATCCTCCATTGTACTGAACTGATATGGAGGCTCGCCCTATTTCTCTGAAGTTGAGGACATGGGTTTCCACCCTATGTCCTGACCTTGGACAGAGCAGGAGGAAGGCTTGATGCTTCAACTTTCATTACCTTCCCTTGTCTCCCATCAGCCTCTCCCTCCAGTACAGAGAACAAAAACAAAAGAGCTTCAGGGAAATATAAGTAATTACTCCATTTAACCATGAACATATAGAAAGATCAGGAAAAAAGGATTTAAAATATTTTAGAAATTGTGACCTCTGAACCCTAACTTGGTAAGCCTGTGACTATGCACCCGCCAGTGGTGACCTAAGTGATGCATTACCAAGGCCAAGCAGGGTCTGGATGGGAAGCACCTGCTCCAAAGGGTCACAGAGTAATCCAGCTCTTCTACCTGGATGAAAAGGTTTCACACTGAATATTCTGTCCAGCAGGACACTGGTGTTGAGAATGCAAATTATGCACAAGTCTGACTAGCCAAACTTTAACCAATGACACAGACTCCACGAGTTCCTGAGATTTTTAAAATACACAGATTTGTAAGATTCCAGGAATTAAAAGGCTGGAAAGTGTCAGGTTCTGCAGAGGCCAAAGCAGAACAAGATTTGTTTTCAGAAATTCTATAGCTGCCTGACCTTTGCAGACTGAATTAATAGCTACACATTCCTTTCTCTCTGCCACACTGTGATGAGCTGAAGATGCAAATACTCCAAAGGTGTGAGGTCATTCCATTTCTAGCCGATTTTACATAGGTTTGGCAAACAGCTGGTACATAATCAGAGCTAACTGTGAAGTCAGGATGGTTGGCACCTCCAGAGCAGGGAAGAGCTGGGCAGGGCAGGGCAGAGTCCTGCTTCCCTGACATCCTCTGTTCTTTCTGCCCTTCGCATACACTGTGCCATGGTAGAGAAGGGTAGGAGACTGAGCCAGCTACAAGTCACACAGCACCTGGAACCCTGTGCTAGCTGGTAAATACCAGACATGCTCCATAACAGAGAGGATCACATGCAGCCCATGATCCTACACACCTACATTTGCCTTAACTGTCCATTTACAAACTAGGCCCATCCCTGTGCTAACCAGGAAGAGTGATTTACCCAGTGGACGAGGGGGCAGGGGTCCCTAAAAGCAAGGCCGTGTGGTAGAAGGACAGAAGGCAGGCTCACCCACACTGCCTCTAATCTCCTGGTGGCATCAGGTGTGTGTGGGGGTTACTTCACTTCTCTAAGCTTCAGATCCCAGCTATGGATGAGGGGTTAAATTACAGGTTTCCCGAGATACTGTCTGGTCTGAAAATTCTGATTCTAGCTACTTGACTTTGGTTTTATTTATTTATTTTTATTTTTTAAAGATTTTTAGTTATTTATTCATGAGAGAGAGCAAGAGGCAGAGATACAGGCAGAAAGAGAAGCAGGTTCCATGCAGGGAGCCTGATGCAGGACTCGACCCCGGGACTCCAGGATCACACCCCGGGCCAAAGGCAGGCACTCAACTACTGAGCCACCCAGGTGCTCCTTGACTTTGGTTTTAGAACAATTTTAGAAAATTACTTAGAACTTTGGAAAAATTACAGACAGTACCGGAAGCTCTTGTACACCTTTCACTCTGCTTTCCCCACTGTTAACAAGGGACAGTTGCCAAATTCAACACCAACCCTAGAGCACTCCAAGGAACTGAACCCAGACTTTCTGGATTTCACTAGATTTTCCACTAACATCCCTTGTATGTTCTGGGATCTGGTCTAGGCTCTCGGCTTGCATTTCGTCATCTAGTCTCCTTAGTCTGTGAGAGCTTCTAAGTCTTTGTTTTCATGATGTTGACCAGATTGTAGCTCCTACTAATGCAGGTTACTTTCCTAGACACCGTAAGATTGATGTCAGAGACAGAGCAGAGTGAGACACAGATCACCTATGGGGCTGCAGACAGAATCTAGATCATGGACGGTTGGGGCCGCAGGACGTGATCTAACACCTGCCGGTGCTACTGAGTTGTGCACTGTACTACACTGGCTGCTGTTACCAGCTTCAACACCATCAAGCACTCCCAGCTCAAAGTTGAGGCTTGCCATTCTGAAGTCAATTTCATTTTCACCTGAGTATCCCCACAAACACCACTAATTAGCCTGGGTAACTAAAATGACTGGTTTCACAAGTGGTGAATGCTTGCACCTCTGCATCTCCTTCCTTTGGAATCCTGCCAGAGAACGACAAAGTCTCTTAAAAGTTAAAAGAAAATAAAAGTGGGGGGCACTCAGGTAGCTCAGTCAGTTAAGTGTCTGCTCCTGATTTTGGCTCAGGTCATGATCTCAGGGTTGTGGGATCGAGCCCCCTGTGGGGCTCTGCACCAAGTGTGGAGTCTGCTGGGGATTCTGTCTCTACCTCTGTCCCTACCCACCCTCCTTATTCTTGCTCTCTCTTTAAAAAAAAAAAAAAAAAAAAAAAGAGACTGAAAACTTACTAATGGCTGAAAGCAGGGCCGGTATCTTTTGCAGCCTGCAAGCTCACATTTCCTCCCCAGTGCTAACCAACAGAAGGGGGTGACCCCCACCCCTGAGACAGGGAGAGGCCAATACGCCTGTGGAGGGCCCTGACGAAGGTGTCTCCGGAGCTATGGTTCTGACGGTGCGTTTCCTTTTTCAGCCACTGCCCGTGTGTTCAGACTAAGAGATAGATGGCAAGTGGAGATCATCAGCAATCAGCAAAGTTTAAGAGTCAAAGAATATTAGCAGCAGCATGATGTGAACTCAGCTTCTCCCTGGGGAGGAAGCTCTGCCTGAAGCAGTGACGATGCCAGCCCCAAAAATGCTCCAGTTCAGTGAGACTCCTTTACCGCCCATAACAATGGGCTTAATTGCCCACCGTATGCTAGGCACCAATACATTTCTTAGTAAATATGTGGGGAGGTATTTTCATGTGCTCTTCCTTGAAAGCATTTTTATCTTCAGTGAAGGCTTAGTATCTCTCTCTCTCTCTCTCTCTCTCACACACACACACACATACACACAAACACAAGCTAATTCTGATCGATGAGAACTTGATTTCCTTATAAAGTAGCTTACAAAAATATATGAATATAAAAGCTTATCCATTCACCATCTGTGACAGTCTACATACTTTTATAATCATTACTGTGTGTGCGGTTTTGCTTTGTTTCTAATGGGGAGATAATCTGGTTTGGCGAGAGGAAGCCACTCAGCATTTTGCCAGGAAAATGTTACCCTGCTGGCTCCATTAGCTGGGCTAATGCTGCTGGGAATTAACAACCTAGACTCTGAAGGAGGGACATGTAAGAGAGGCTCCAGCCTTTCAGTGGCCCTGACTGCACCCATGAAAAACTGTAGCCAACCTACGTCTTCAAAAAACAATGGAGTCTGAACAGGGTGTACAAAGGTTGAGGAGAAAGTCAATAAATAAAATGGGATTCTATTTTCCTTTTAGGATGGAGAAATGCTAAGCTATTAGACCCAAGGCTCTGCTACAATGAACTAATGTGATGTGAAGCACTGCTGTTTCCATCAAGCCAAAGGCTAGAAATCAAATGCCTACTGGAGCCAGGTGGGACATGCGGATGAAGGGCAGGTCAGCTGTAAGAAGACAGGAAGTGGTGAGCACTGGGGAAGGCCACGGCACAGCCCTACCCACGGGGAAGAGGCTCCTGAAATATGGTGGACTGCCATATTCACAGGGCAATGCAGGTATGTTGCTCCCAGATTTTCTAATTTTTTCAAGAGAAGAAAGACCACTGGATATTTATGCAAAACTTCCCATTTTTAAATGTTAGCAGCTACAGTTTATCATGTGGGCACCCAAAACATGGCCACAGGTAGAATATGGCCCATAAGCCACCGATATTAAGCAACAGTGGAAAGGCAACTAGAACCTGTCTCGCTTCTCTTGTACTCCTCATCTGAAAGCCTGTAGGAGGCTTTAATACTAGTTAGAGGAGACAGACTTACTGGCCTGAGATTAAATACCAAAAGAACTTCAAGGGTAATTTAATTTATACAGTGACAAGAAAGAAGTCAGCAATGCCCAACTTAACACTAACAGCCTCCCACAATTTCTTGGGCATCAGAACCAAGTTTCCTTAATGAAATTAAATCATAACACCTACATGTTCTTATAGCAACTTAAGAGTTTTATCACTAATTTTCATATTCATTTTCCCACTTGATCCTCATGTCTTCCTACTGCAGACAGTAACATGGACATGCTTAAGGCTCTGAGAGAGGCAGCAGCGTGAGGGAAAAGAGAATCTTGTGAATTTTAGTGATTGTTTTCATGCAGCAGGGCTGCCAGGGAAACTTATTTCATTATGGGCACTTTCATGCTGTAGTTCTCAACTATTCCAGGCTTCCATTTTGTTCCCACACACAACACATGACCAACACAAACACATCTCAGATCCGGTTACATGTAAGCTGGGGCGAGAGGGGCACAAAACTGTGCCGGATGGCAGGAAATGCATGTGGAGACAGAGCTGGGCCCTGAAGAAATGGTCTTCCATCAGCTCCCTAACCAGCCTGTGCCCTCTCTTGGGTTAGAAATGACTGGCATCATCTATGCCCTTTGCTTTTTACAGGACAGGTTAGGACACTGAGGATCAGCTGGATCACTGCATGCCCAAGCACACAGAGGTACACGGAGGCACAACCTAGCCTAGAACTCAGTCTCTGAGACCAGAATACAAAGTGAAGAAGGTACTTCAGCATTTCCCAGTATTTCCCAGTGATCTGGGTTGTAGGACTGGAGGGGGGGGGGGGGCTGTTGTTTTGTAGATGTGTGAGGAATCTTCTGGGACACTGACACGCGGTTTTTCTTACCTCCCATCCTTCCATTTCCAGTCCTCTCTTCCCATATATATCATAGATGGCCCTGGTCTGGGGGTCGCTAAGCACTGCAAATTAAAAATCACACATGTTTACAAAGCACACAATTCTCCTTCCAGACCTGGCAACATCATCAAGTATGTCCACCTCTTCTTCTTCCCTGTCCAGCCACAATTTCACCAAGAGGCTCTCTTCATCCCCTGTGCATTTTTCCTCCTAGCTGCCTCTCAGATCTGATCTAGGATGTGCTTAAAGATGGACATAAAGGAAAAATAGTGGATTTTTCATGTCCAAACTACTCTTAATTGTGAGATGCACCTTATAGGAAGCTGTACCCTAGGATCAGTAAAGAACAGTTATTTTTAACAGAATTAAGTTTCTGCCACAGCCTAAAATGGACCCAGGCTGAAAGAGTTAATTCCAGTTTCTAAAGCTTATTCAGACAGGCTCTGATTGTAAAAAAAAAGATGATTTACTGCTTACTCTATTATAGCGTTTCACTACCTTCTAAGACTGAGTGTTTTTTTTTTTTTTTTTCCTTTCCCACTTTTCTTCTTTTTTGTACACCATTTGAAAACACAAACACCTGTCACTATGGTGGTGGCCACATCACTTAGGTAAGTACATCAGAAAAAGATTTCTCAGCAAGGGGCAGAGTTACTGAGAGGGCATCCAAACTGAACATAAGTGTCAGGAAAGCCAATGGTCCTTGCTCTTCTCCTCTGCCAGCTTCTCTTCCAGACCTTTGAATCTTTTCTCCCTTGAGACTTCCCATATATTTTTAGGCCTAATTTAAAAAACGATGTAAATGACTCCATCCATATTCAAATCTAATGGGGAAGAAAGAAATGCTGACCACTGGAAAACGTGGGATGCAGACTTCTCGTGCTAATCTGTAGGATTTCATAGGGAATTATTTATTCACAGTTTTACTTTGGTCTCCCCGTTAGGATGAACACTGGGGCCAGGTCTGCTGCCGCAGCACTTCCACAAGCTCTGCTAGGGTTTTCTGTTAACTCTTCCCTGAATTTCCAAAACCACACAAACTGGCTACATGGGCAATTTAGACAGCAGTAAAATCAATGCAGCCATGCAGGCAATAGAGTACGAGAGAAGGATCAAGTTTCTGGTCAGGACCGCCGCAGATGTGGTCTGAATGGAGTTAAGTCCGTTGAAGACCCACTGCTGACCTCAGACATGTGCCACACGCCATAGCCCAAGTTTTACTCCTCAGTAAAATCTAATTATTTGGTAAAACCATAAAGTGAAATATAGCATATGCTTTTGTGTCTGCAATCAGAAGTCTTTCTGATTTCTGATTTCTGTAAAGAAACACTTTTCTAATTTTTGGTCTAACTAAGGACCAAATCACCAAATGGCTCTGGAATAAACAACTTATTTTACTTAGTGTGTATCCTAAGAATGGATTAATATTTTTTTAATTTTTGTTTTTAAAACTGGCAACATATGCATAACACAGAATCAATTTCAGCCAATGATTCAGTGGCATAAGGACATTCACATTGCTTTGTGTCCACCACCACTACATTGCTAGAGCTTTCCCACCATCTCCAACGGCAACTCTGGACCTATCAGTGATTTGAACACTTTATGCACAACTCCATCACAAAATTCTCTTTCTGAAGCACCTAACATGTAGTAAGCACAAAAACCTGAATTACTTGATTCTATTTCCTGTTGGCCTTCCTAACATAATTTTCCTCCCTTTGTTAGAACCTTTCTTTAACTGAATGCTCCAGAGCCAATAAAATCAGCGTCATATGAAAAAAAAAAACATTCCTGTACATCTTCTCATAAAAAAGAGAACAAAGAAGGCTTGTCTGTAGCGATCAGCCTTTTACCTCTAAGAGTTCCCTTTAGAAGAAAACCAGCGAGCGATTTAGAGCCCGAGTGCTCCCTGCAGCCCAGACCCTGTGTGCTGCTCTACCTGCACTCTCATTTCCCACTTACTGGACACATTGATTTCTAAAGCAAAATACTACTCTTTCAAAGGCCCCTGTCAGTAAAAAAGCACTAACCTAACCTCCTCTCTTATACACCTCTAAGGACTCTCTTTCTGTCCTCTACAAATCAAGTCTCTTAAAAATCGAACCGCTGCTTCCAGGGCGTCTGCATGAAGCCAAGCCCTCCACTGACCTTCATAAGCCTGGTGGACAAGGTTAAACAGTCGTTCTGCTTGTGATTTGAGCTCTGGGTCTCGGTGCTTGTCGGGATGGTAGAGCATACACAGCCTCCGGTAGGCAGCTTTCAGCTCTTCAGAAGAGGCCTACAGAAAGAAAAATCCAATTAGAGAACAATCGATGCTCCTTAAATATTATCATTATCAGAATCAGCCTTGAAATGGGAGCCTGTCAGCCACTTTCCAACATGTCTGTTCTCTGCACACAGGACATAATGAAGTTATGCTTTATTGCTTCAATGAGGCTTCTTTTTTTCAGTTAATAAAGTGATCAGTTATGGACGTCAATATCAACTGTGTTTTGCTGGGAAATGCTATCAGATGCATCTCTATACGGTTTCAATGTGCTCTGAGCTGAAACTAAAAACGTCAGAGACCGCTTACTTTTTAACTTAAGTTATTTGAGATAAATCATGCCAAGGTACTCTTAACAGAAAATTGGTGTAGACAGGAAAAAAGCTGTAGACCACTATACAGGAAATGGCATGCATTTTATTTGGTTTTCTGATAAAGGAAATTCAGAATATTTACCCTCAAAAATCAAAGACAAATTGTAAAACTAACACACGCCTCTGGTTCAACCTCTAATTCTAAAAGGTAGCACAGAAAGCAGGCAAAAATGCTTTGCTATCCTATAACAGGAACAAATGTCCTTCCTCCCAAACCCAGAATACCCCTCTCCAATGCATACAGCCCCCAGTCCTCACACATCCTCAGTCTGAGGGAGAACATGGACTATGTGAAGAACAGATGACACGAAGTAAGTAGAATGGACTCTGCATGTGTTTTAGCCACACAGAAGGGACGGCAGGGGAGGCTTGGGTGGAGGGGTGGTGGTGAGGACAAAACCCACATTCTACTTTGCCTGCCACACAGCTGAGTAGTTCTCAGAAACAGACCTCTCAAGGGCCCTAGGAACACTGAGCCACCTATCTGCTAGCTCCTTTGGCCTGTTTTTGGTAAGTATTATGTCTGATTTTGTATCAGCCTCAGGGACTATTCTGATCTATAAGAGATGATGCTCAATAGGCAGCTCTATACAGATGATGGTCAGGTAAAGAACATTTTATTTTGGGAGACAACTCCCTCACATTTGAGGGAGTCCATTTTTGGGTTGCCAACATGCCAAGGGGGCCTGAAAAACCAGCCATCTGGCCACCCACCAGGTCCCGGGTGACAATGCTAGGACCAACGGTGCCCTAGGAGCAGGTCTCAGAACATGCATCTGTAGGGAGAAGCTTATAGGGTCTAATCAAGTGATCAAGGGTACAAGGGAAAACGTTAGAACCTATTTTTCAATAATTTCCACAACCTTTTGGTATCTTCCAATTCCAGGACTCTTGGGTTTTTTCCACTAAGGGAAAAAAACCAAAACTTTATTATATTCTAGTAGTAATTTTTGGCACAAAATGTAAACACTTTATATGAGACTAAGTTATTCAGATGCTAGAAAACCAGCAATGTTGTACAAGTCTACAAAAAGTTTTTAAAAAATTTTTAAAAAGATTTTTGTTTTTTTTTGCTTTTGTTTTTGTTTTAAGGATTTTATTTATTCATTCATGAGAGACAGAGAGAGAGAGAGAGAAAGAGGCAGAGATACAGGCAGAGGGAGAAGCAGGCTCCACGCAGGAAGCCCACTGCAGGACCTGATCCCGGGGCTCCAGGATCATGCCCTGGGCCAAAAGCAGGCGCTAAACCACTGAGCCACCCAGGGATCCCCACGGATTTTCGTTTTTTTTGAGAGAGAGAGAGTGTGAAAGAGCACATGAAAGCATGCGGGGGCCGGGGGGGGGGGAAGAGGGACAAGAAAACTCCCTGCTTGAGCGGGGAGCAGCTTGGGACTCCATCCCAGGACCCCAAGATGATGACCTGAGCCAAAGGCAGACACTTCACCAACTGAACCCCTCCAGGCACTCCTACCAGAGGTTTTAAACAAGGAAAGAACTCCAAAAGAAGATAGCACCATGACTAGTAAGATGTGTGTTGCATGTGCCTGGTGCCCGTTGGTGCCCTCAGGACAGTGTCTTCACCTCTAAGCAAGCCCATGGCTTCTTCGTCTGGGGAGGAGGTGGCCGGCTGGCTGACTTCTCTGAGCCTTTCCAGCTCTGACTTCACATGATCTGTTATCCAGAAAAGAAAGAGCTATCCTTGAGCCCCTCAGCCTGTGCTTTAAACCAGACATGGACCTTTACTGCTTATTTGGACAGAGGTTCATCTGCATGTAGTTTTATTTTTATTTATTTATTTATGATAGTCACACAGAGAGAGAGAGAGAGAGAGAGGCAGAGACACAGGCAGAGGGAGAAGCAGGCTCCATGCACCGGGAGCCCGACGTGGGACTCGATCCCGGGTCTCCAGGATCGCGCCCTGGGCCAAAGGCAGGCGCCAAACCGCCGCGCCACCCAGGGATCCCTGCATGTGGTTTTAAATCAGCAGCTCCTTGGAAAGGGTCAAAGACCCTGCTGACTGAGCCTCCCTTGGCCTCCAAGAATCAGGCAGGTGCTGCCTCATGCTAGCACCACTGTTTTTCTTCCATCTTCTCTTTGGTGCAACCTCTGAGAATTACAATGAACAACTTGTAGTTGGCTGCCTTCTCTTTCTCTCCATCTGCTCATCTACAAAATTTCCACTGTGGTGACACATCGACCTCCAAGTTTACTGGTAAAAAACACAGGCTTGGGGCAAACGAGCTTCCGACCTTTAATTTGCTCATTGGCAAAAGGAGATGACAACTCTCAGGGACGGGGAGACAATGAAACGAGAGGTGACCATACAGGGCTTCACAGTGTACCCAACACACAGCACAAGCTTGTAAGTGTGGTTCTTGTAAAACCTCTTCCTTGTTTTCTCAACTTGAAATTGTGGACAGTACCTCTCTCCTCAAAGTCACTGTTGGAAGTAAAAGAAGAAAGACCTGTACAGTGCTCAAGCATGCTGTGCACACAGTAGGGAGCTGGTCACTCTGGCTACCCTGTCACAGTGAAGCTTGATCCTCTGAGGTGGCCTGCATGCAGAAATCGGAACAGTCCAGAGAGAAGGCATCACTGTGGCATGGGGTGGCAGAAGTGCTCATTTGTGAAGCGGTCCTGGTTTGTGAAAACTTACTGAACTGCAAGCTTGTGATGAGTGCCGTCTTCTAGATGTACATTCTATTTCAATAGAGAACACAAGACTCCATAGAAGAGATGTGTCTCAACATTCTGATGTCTGCAGGTTTTTCTTCTTTCTCCTACAACTGGCTTCTTTCCCTGCCAAGATCAATCATGCAATACATTTCTTGCCACACCTGGCCAGTACGCCAGCTGTACCAAACCCCATTGTTTTAAGCAAATACGTAATAGTTAACTAAATAAAGTAGATCTTCTCCAAGTAGGTTTACCTATGTAATGATGTAAAAAAGGGCTTGTACCTTCCTAGACAGCAATTATAAATTATTTTCTTTCTGCAAATTTTAATTGTTCTTTCCAGCATCTCATAAAAGTTACAAGTGCACGATTAGACAGATCTGGCTGACTTCTAGCTTAGGCTGCTGTTTCCTGGTTGTTAAAACTAGATGACAAGGGGGCGGAATATCTAATCTGCAAGGCCTTCTGTAATCATATTAATAAATGGCTTAATGTGCTATTGATTAAGTAATAGAAATGAGAGGTTTCATTTTTAATAAATATTACATTCAATAGAAGATTAGATTGGGCCTTTCATCATAACTGAATAGCTAAGGTCACTGGGTCGATATTTCATAAATGATAAACTCTTAATCATAAAAACACTGATATCATTTCAAAATCTGTGATATCATTAAAAATGAAACCTTTAGTTGCAGACTCATTTCTAAAATCCTACATAAAATTAAGAGGTATATTGTGCTTTTAAGTCTGAAAAGTTTCGTCATCTCAATCATCTGATTCTATTTTTAATGTAAAGTAAATCTATTATAAATTAACCTCAGAGATCATAAAACTCACAGTAAAAAGGTCCTCTGTGACCTGACTGTAGAGTTTAGTGGTCTGTTAAAATGGTTGGATTCAATGCTATACAACACAAAAATGAAATTCCTGCAGTAGGGCACAAAAATAAAAGGCTTCCAGATTAGAAAGGAAAAACTAAAACTCCGTATTTGCAGACATCATTTACATGGGAAATAACCTATAAAAAAGCTACTAAGTGATGTTAGCAAGGTCATGGGGCTATGGGGTCAATAAGCAAATATCAATTATTCCTATAACCTAAAAACTGAAATTTAAAAAGACAATACCATTTAGAGCACCATCAACAAACATGAATTGCTTAGGGATGGATGTAATGAACATGTGGAGGACATGTCTGAGGACAACCCCAATACACTGCTAACAGAGATTACAGACTAGAAACAATGGAGGAATAAAACCACCTTCATATATCAGAAGGGTCAATACTATTAAGATGCTACATTTCCCCAAAGCTATAGATTCAATGCAACCCAAAATCCTAGCAGGCCTTTTTCTGTAGAAAGAAGACAAGCTAATTCTAAAATTCATGTGGAAAAACAAGAACATGGAGAAAAATAAATTTTATTATTTTTTTATTTTCCTAGTTATTTTTTTAAATTTTTTTTAAATTTTTATTTATTTATGATAGTCACAGAGAGAAAGAGAGAGAGAGAGAGAGAGGCAGAGACACAGGTAGAGGGAGAAGCAGGCTCCATGCACCGGGAGCCCGACATGGGATTCGATCCTGGGTCTCCAGGATTGCGCCCTGGGCCAAAGGCAGGCGCCAAACCACTGCGCCACCCAGGGATCCCCCCTAGTTATTTTATTCGCCAAAATAGTTGAAAAATAACTGGTGGACTCACATTACTGAATTTTAAGATTACATGGCTACGGGAATCAAGACAGTGTGGTACTGGTGAAAGAACAGATGTAAATGTCAATCCACAGAGGTAAGTCCACAAATCAACCCCCTATATATAGCCATGTGATTTTTGACAAAGATGTCAAGATGGTTCAATGGGGCACAGATAGTCTTTTTAATACATGATGCTGAAAGAAGGGAACATCCACATACAGTAAAGTGAACCTTGGCCCTTACCTTGTGTCACAGGTAGGGGACACATGAAGACCTTCAGAGAAACAAAAACAGATAAACAAAAGGTGAGGGAGTTCATTACCACTACACCCGTCCTGCAGAAAATACTCCAGGGAGTTCTGCAGGTTGAAATGAAAGGACAATAGACAGTAACTCAAAGCCATGTGAAGAATTAAACACATGGGCAATTATGAAAGCTAGTGTTACCGTAAAAACGGGCCCTGACGCCACATTTTGCTTTCTTAATAATTTAAGTGACTAAAACATTAAAAAAATTATTAGACTAAAGGCTGATCCTTTGTAACTTTGGCTTGTAACTTTGTATTTTTTTTACATAAGAATCTAAAGCATTATAAAAAACAATTACTAGATGGGGCATCTGGGTGGCACAGTTGGATGGGTGTCCAACTCTTGGCTTCAGCTCAGGTCATGATTTCAGGATCCTGAGATCGAGCCCCGGGTTGGGCTCCACACTCAGTGGGGAGTCTGCTTGGGATTCTCCCTCTCCCTCTGCCCTTTCCAATCGTGTGCATGCTCACTCTTCCTCTCTCTAAAATAAATAAATCTCAAAAAACAAAACAACAACAACAACAACAAAAAAACCCCCACAAACCTAAAAAACCCAAACCCACAACCAAACTAGGTTATTTTTCGGACACCCAACATATAAAGATGTAATTCTGTAACAACAATAACTGAAAGACCTGAGACAGAGCAGTACAAAAATGAGCTTTTGTACACTCTAGAAGTTAAGCTGGTATAAATTCAAAGTAGAATGGTAGGGTGTTAAATGTAACCACAAAGAAAACAGTGACAGAATACACATGAGAAGAAAAGAGAAGGGAGTTAAAATGTTTCACTATAAAAAAAATTGGCTAAACACAAAAGACCACTATTTGGTAATTAAAGGACAAAAAAGAGGGCACAGAAAGGAAATGGCAAAACGGCAGAAATACGACCCTACTTATCAATAGTTACTTTATTATTATTTTTAAATATTTTATTTATTCATTCATGAGAGACGCAGAGAGAGAGAGAGAGAGAGAGAGGCAGAAACATAGGCAGAGGGAGGAGAAGCAGGCTCCATGCAAGGAGCCTGATACGGGACTCGATCCTGGGAATTCGGGACCATGCTCTGAGCCAAAGGCAGATGCCCAACTGCTGAGCCATGCAGGTGTCCCTCAATAGTTACTTTAAATGTTAGTGGATTAAAGTCACCAATAAAAAAAAAAAAAAAAAAAAAAAGTCACCAATAAAGAGACAGAGTCTAGCAGGATGAATTAAAAAAAAAAAATCATGACCCAGCTGTTTGCTACCTACAGAAAGACTTGCTTTAGAATCAAAGACAAGGGATCCCTGGGTGGCGCAGTGGTTTAGCGCCTGCCTTTGGCCCAGGGCGCGATCCTGGAGACCCGGGATCGAATCCCACGTCGGGCTCCCAGTGCTGGAGCCTGCTTCTCCTTCTGCCTGTGTCTCTGCATCTCTCTCTCTCTTTGTGTGACTATCATAAATAAATAAAAATTAAAAAAAAAATCAAAGACAAAAAAGAAAAGTGAAAGGATGGAAAGATATTTCTTGCAACCAGTAACCAAAAGATAGGGGTGGCTCTACTAACATCAGACAAAATAGACAAATCAAAAAGGGTTACGAGAAACAAGGAAGGACAATATATATTAATACAAAGCTCAATATAGCAAGGACATATAGCAATTATAACTATTTATTACCAGTTAAAATATATGAAAAATTGACAGAATTTAAAGGAGAAATAGGGTAAAATTTCAATATTTTGGTCCAATAACATAGAGAATAACCAGACAGAAGGAAGGATCCAGGGGACCTGGACAACACAGTAAGCCAATGAGACATGTACAGAATATTCTAACAGACATGTACAGAATATTCTACTCATGACAACAGAACATGTATCGGGATGTGTGCACATCAGGACCAAGGCAAAGTTGTCTACTTTTACCACTTCTATTCAACATAGTATTGGAAGCCCTAGCCAGAGCAATTTGATAAGAAATAAATGGCATCTAAATTGGAAAGGAAGAAGTAAAATAATCTGTTTCCAGATTGTATGATCTTATATGAAGAAAATAAACAATTCCACCCACCCACAAAATAACCTGTTAGAATTAACGGATTTTAAACATGGCAGGATACGAAGTCAACACACACAAACTAGTTTCTATACACTAAAAATCATCAATCTGTAAAGGAAATTAAGAAAAACACTTCCACTTATAATAGTAAAAGAATCTTGTAATTCATCTAACCAACGAGATAAAAGACTTTTTATGAGAACTATGAAACACTGCTGAAAGAATTAAAGAAGACATAAAAAAACCCCAACATTCCACATCAATGTATTGGGAGACTTAATATTATTAAAATGTTACTACTACTCAAAGCAACTAAAAGATTCAGTACAATCCCTATCAAAATCCCAATGACAGTTTTTGCAGAAATAGAAAAATCCACCCTAGAATTTGCATGGAATCTCAAGGGATCCCAAAGAGCCAAAATAATGTGAAAAAAAAAAAAAAAACAAAGTTGGAGGATTTATATTTCCTTATGTCAAAGCTTACTACAGAGCTACAGTAATCAAAGTAGTGTGGTACTAGAATAACAACATGTGGACCAACAGAATAAGACAGAGGGTCCAGAAATACACATATATGGGCAAATAATTTTTGGTAAGGTGCCAAGACTACTCAATAGGGAAAGGACAGTTTTTTTTTTTTTTTTTTTTCCAACAAATGGTGCTGGGAAAACTGGATGTTCTTATGTAAAAGACTGAAGTAGGACCCTTACTTAATGTCATATATAAAAGTTAATGTAATTGATTTTTGTGCGTTGACTTCATATCCTACAACTTTGCTAAAATTATTAATTTTGTTCACTAAAAATGGATGAAAGACCTAACCATAAGAGCTAAAAGTGTAAATAAAACTCTTACAAGAAAACATAGGGCAAAAATTTCATTACGTTGGATTTGGCAATGACTTCTTGGATATAACATCAAAGGCACAAGCTATAGAAGAAATATAGAAAAGCTGAACTCAAAACTGAGAACTTTTGTAAATCAAGGGATACTATCAAGAAAGTGAAAAAATTATCTGTAGAATGGGAGAAAATATTTGCAAATCATATATCTAATAAGAGATTAATATTCAGAATATATAAAGAACCCCTAAAACTCAACAAAAACAACCAACCTAATTAAAAATTGATAAAGGACTTGACTAGACATTTCCCCAAAGAAGATACAAGAATGGCCAATAAGCATATAAAAGGATACTCACTATCACTAATCATTAGGGAAATGCAAATCAAAGCCACAATACCATTTCACACCCATTAGAATGCTATTATGAAACAAACAGATAATAACAAGTGTTGATAAGGATGTGAAGAAACTAAAACCCATGTGCACTGTTGGTGGGAATGTAAAACAGTATAAAGCTTTTGTGGAAAACTGGTAGTTCCTCAAAAAAGTAAAAACAGATTTACCATATGATTCAGCAATTCCACTTTTGGGCATATACCCAAAAGGATCGGAAGCAGGGTCTCAAACAGGTATGTGTAAACCCATGTTCACAGCAATATCATTCACAGTATCTGAAACATGGGAGCAAGTGTCCATCAACAGATGAATGCTTATCAGTAGAATGTGGTACAAACATATGACGAGATACTCAGTCTTGGAAAGGCAGGAAATTCTGACACATACTATAACATGGATGAACCTTAAAAATATCATACCAAGTGAAATAAGCCAGTCACAAAATGATAAATACTATGTGATTGTACTTAGATGAGGTACCTAGAGTAGTAAAAAATCAGAGACAGAAAATAGAATAATGCTTGCCAGGGAGTTGGAGAGGGGAAATAGACAATTATTATATAATGGGCAGCGTTTCAGTTTTGCAAGATGGAAAGACTTCAGGAGATATATGGTGATGGCTGCACAACAATATGTATGTACTTAATGCCACAGAACTGTATACTTAAAAATCAGGTAAGATGGTAAACTTTATGTTACTTTTTTTTTTTAAATTTATTTATTCATGATAGTCACACGGAGAGAGAGAGAGAGGCAGAGACACAGGCAGAGAGAGAAGCAGGCTCCATGCCGGGAGCCCGATGTGGGATTCGATCCCGGGTCTCCAGGATCGTGCCCTGGGCCAAAGGCAGGCGCCAAACCGCTGCGCCACCCAGGGATCCCATGTTACATGTTTTTAACAATTTAAACAATTGAAAAAATATACCTCAAAATGAAAGCTAAAACCATAAAACTTCTAAAAGAAAACATGTAATTTTTGTAACCCCGAGTTAAAGATTTCCTATACAGAAGAATAGAAAAATATTTGTAAAACCTGTATCTGATAGACTTGTATCTAGAATGTATGAAGAGCTCTAACTGAAGAAGAAAACTCAATAAAATACTGAGTAAAAATTTTAAACAGAAATTTCAACCATAGGTGATACAGGAATACCTAATAAGTACATGAAAATACACTCAGTATTGTTAGTCATTATGGAAGTGCATTAAAAACACAAATAAATACACAACCTTTAGAATGTCTAAAATGACAGAATGAGAATACCAAGTGTGGGTGAGGATGTGAAACAAAATAAACATCATTTTCAAAAATATGAACCAAAGCTTTGTCGTTGGCATAGAGATAAAAATGGCAGCAATTCTTCTGGTCAAAATAGGTTTAAAAAAAATGAATTAATGGCTATGTTTTTCCTAGTTGAATTACCTTAAAAAACCTTTACTTTATTAGAAAAGTACACATACATTTTAAAAAGATGTTATTTACTGTAGACAGAGTGTGAGAGAGCATGAGTGAGGGGGAGGGGCAGAGGGAGAAACAGACTCCCCACTGAGCCGGAGTCCAACATGGGACTTAATCCTAGGACCCTGGGACCCTCCTTTCTACATAATTTTCAAAACTTTGGTTCAAATCAATATACAAGGTCTTTTTAAAAACTTAATTTTTGGGACTCCTGGGTGGCTCAGCAGTTGGGCACCTGCCTTCGGCTCAGGTTGTGATTCCTGAATCCAGGATCAGTCCTGCATCGGGCTCCCTGCAGAGAGCCTGCTTCTCCCTGTACCTGTGTTTCTATCTCTCTCATGAATAGATAAATAAATCTTAAAAAAAAACCCACTTAACTTTTATTATGACTATGTAAATATAGCTCAAAGCTAAATGAAGCAGTATATTGTGATTATATTTCTTTCCTAAATTATTTTTAATTTTTCCTGGAGTTAACAATTGCCTCACTTTTTCCATTTGCTTTAGTTTTTTTATGGATCTATCATAGATTTTTTTTTAAAGATTTTATTTATAAATTCTTGAGAGACAGAGAGAGAAGCAAGCTTTCCACAGGGAGCCTGATGTGGGACTCATTCCTCAGGACCCCGGGATCACGACCTGAGCCAAAGGTAGATGCTCAACCACTGAGCCACCCAGGTGCCCCTCTATCGCAGATTCTTCTTCAACTCCTCAAAATAAATGATTCATAGTAGAAACTTCTAATATTCTTTTCAATACAAAAATATAAAGTAGTTCACCAATTCCATGTTTTTTTTCTTCCTAAGAGGTTTTCCTCCTAGAGATCATTGAATTGTGTCAGATGTTAGGCCTGCTAAACAAACTTCATCCTAGGATTTTCTGTCACCATCCTCCAGGGTATCTTTCCTAGGTCAGTCTCTTCCTTTTGATATCCTATGCCTTTTCTCTTTCTTGGTTTTCTTTATTTCAACAGCTCAACCTCCAGTAGTTTCCTTTACAAAGGCTAGCTAGGAGGAAAAATTTTTTAGACTTCACATATCTCAAAATGTTTTCTTTTTTAAAAGTAACCTCTACACACATTGTGGGGCTCAAACTAACAACCTTGAGATCAAGACTCACATACTCTACCGACTGGGCCAGCCAGGTGACCCTCAAAATATCCTTGTACTCTGCCTTTATACTTGACAAATAGTTGGCTGAGGATATAATCCTAGTTTAGAAATATTTTTTCCTCAGAATTTTTACTGTAGTGGTATGGTTTCTTTGTCTTCTAGCTTATGTACTACTGCCAAGATAGTTAATGTCATTAACTTCCAATCCTTTGTGACCTGTTTGAAAATTTTAGGATGCTCTTGTTAACCTAGATTCCCGTAGTATGGGTCTTTTCTCCCCCACTCACTGTGCTAGTTATTTGGCCCTTTCCATCTAGAGTCTTTTTTTTTTTTTTTTTTTTAAGATTTTAAGAGAGCGAGGACCCGAGTGAGCATAAGCGTGAGTGTGGGGGTGGGGGTGAGAGAGGGAGAGGGAGAAGCAGACTCCCCACAGAACAGGTAGCCCGACGCAGGGCTAGATCCCAGGACCCTGAGATCCTGACCTGAGGCAGATGCTTCACCAACTGAGCCACTCAGGCTCCCCTAGAGTCTTGCATCTTCTGAGAATTGTTTTTTCATGTTAATTGTTTAATAATGTCTTCCCCTTCATTTTACTTTAATGTCTAAGAGTTTGTCTTCTAATTTTTAAATTTTACTTTCGTGGAGTTTTCCTCATCTTTCTTTTCCAGCCCCTCTATAGAATTTTTATTCCTATATTTTTTTAATTTCCAAGAGCTCCTTCTTTTGTATATATGTATTCTTAAAGATTTATTTATTTATTTACTTTTTATTTAGAGAGAGCATGAAAGCAAGCAGGGGGAGGGCTGGGGAGAGAGAATTCTGAAGTGTATTCCCTAGGTGAGCATGGAGCCTGATGTAGGACTCCATCTCAGGACACAGATCATGGCTTGAGCCAAAATAGTTGGTTGTCTAACCAACTGAACTTACATAAGGTGATACTTTTATTTTTTATTTTTTAAAGATTTTATTTATTTATTCAGAGACACAGAGAGAGAGAGAGGCAGAGACACGGGCAGAGGGAGAAGCGGGCTCCATGCAGGGAGCCTGACGCGGGACTCGATCCAGGGTCTCCAGGATCACGCCCCTGGCTGCAGGCGGCGCTAAACTGCTGTGCCACTGGGGCTGCCCAAGGTGATACTTTTTTTTTTTTTTTTTTTTTTTTTTTTTTTTAAAGATTTTATTTATTTATTCATGATAGTCACAGAGAGAGAGAGAGAGGCAGAGACATAGGCAGAGGGAGAAGCAGGCTCCATGCACCGGGAGCCCGATGTGGGATTCGATCCCGGGTCTCCTGGATCGTGCCCTGGGCCAAAGGCAGGCGCCAAACCGCTGCGCCACCCAGGGATCCCCCAAGGTGATACTTTTAAAAGAAATATATATGGGGCACCTGGGTGGCTCAGTGGTTGAGCATCTGCCTTTGGCTCATGGCGTGATCCCCAGGTTTTGGGATAGTGTCCTGCATTGGGCTCCCTGTGGGGAGTCTGTTTCTCCCTCTTCCTATGTCTCTGCCTCAATCTGTGTCTCTCATGAATAAATAAATTAAATCTCAAAAAAAAAAATAAAAAATAAAAAATGAAATATATACAGGGGCACCTGGGTGGTTCAGTCAATTAAGTGGTTAATTCTTGATTTTGGCTCAGGTCAAGATCTCAGGGTCATGAGATCAAGCCCCACATTGGAGTCTGTGCCCAGTTGGGAGCCCCTCCCCTTGCTTGTGCTCGCTTGCTCTCTCTCAATAAAAAATATCCTAAAAAAGAAAAAATATCACCTTGTTCTTACTTCCTACGTGTATTATCTTATCTCTTTGAAGACAATCTAGTTTTCAAATTCCCTGCACTCTCCACTTCATCTCTCTTCACTGTCTGCATGATCTTAGAATTTCACAGTGGAGCATTCCTTCATATATTTGATGTTCTTTGGTATCAATTTATACTTAACAGTAAGATACTAAGCTATTTGGAAGCTCTGTGTGAACAGACCTTGTCATCTGATGAGATTCTTTGTGAAATACCTGTAAGAGGACCAGGAAGTTTCACTTGGCAGTATTTTCTCTTTGATAGGTCAGTTTCTTCAGGGAAGAGCACCAAGAACAAGGAAAAAGCTGTAAGTCTCACCATGAAGGATATAATCACTCATATATTCCCTGCTTTTGTAAGGGTGCCACTCTCATCTCATAAGGGTGTTGTCTATGGGTAGGCTCTGAAGCCTTCCTGGTTCAATTTCTCCAGGGAATAAACATTTGGTCTCCTGGTTGGGTGGGTTAGCATTTCGCCAGTGCTGAGTGCTACCATTAGAAAGAAACAATCTTTGTCAACATGGTAGACAAAAATGGGTACTCTGTTTTAAATTGGTTTGTTTACTCTTGAGGGTGAACACTTCTCCATGTATTTATTTGCATTTTAGAATTTTTTAAAATGAAATAATCCATTTGTTTCCTTTTTTTTTTTTTTAAGATTTTATTTATGAGAGAGAGAGAGAGAGAAAGAGAGAGAGAGAAAGAGAGAGAAACCAGGCTTCCCACAAGGAGCCTGATGTGGGACTCGACCCCAGATCCCAGGATCTTGCCCTGAGCCAAAGGCAGATGCTCAACCCCTCAGCCACCCAGGTTGTCCCCATTTGTTTCCTTTGCATAGTTTTCCTATTAGTGTATTCATCTCTCTCTTTTTAATTTTTTTTAAAGATTTTATTTATTCATGAGAGAGAGAGAGAGAGAGAGAGGAGCAGAGACAAAGGCAGAGGGAAAAGCAGGTTCCATGCAGGGAACCCGACGTGGGACTTGATCCCAGGTCTCTAGGATCACGCCCTGGGTGGAAGGCGGCGCTAAACCGCTGAGCCACCCGTGCTGCCCTCTTTTTTAATTTTTAAGAGTTCTTTATATATATATCGGAAATATCTTTTATCTAATAAATATACTGCATATACCTTTTGAGTTTTAAAAATTGTATTTATTTTTTTGTTTTTTTTCCCCCTCCGAGCAAACACAGAAATTTCCCATTTTTACAAAATCAAGCCTATAAATTGTCCCTTTTCTTAAAAAAAAAACCAAAAAAAAAAAAAAACCCACAAGATTTTATTTGACAGAGAGAGAGTACAAGTAGGCAGAGTGGCAGGCAGAGGGAGAGGGAGAAGCAGACTCCCTCTGAGCAGAGGGCCTGATGTGGGGCTTGATCCCAGGACCCTAGATCATGACCTGAGCCCAAGGCAGACACGTGCCAACCGAGTCTCAGGTGCCCCAAACTGTCCCTTTTCTGATCTCTGCTGTGGTATCATGTACCCCAAATTGTCCCTTTTCTGATCTCTGCTGTGGTATCATGCTTGGAAAATCATCTGACTCCAGTGTTATCATATTTACTTCATTTAAATAACAAAGCCATTGAAGAAGCTACTACATTTCACTCGAGATTCTAGTGAAGACCATGTCTGGAATCAATGTGACACTCAAAAAGCATACTGCCACTCTGCTTTTATTTCCAATCTTCATTTAACAAAGTAAGCTAAAACATGTGAGGAACACCCATGTCTGAACTGCGATTGTACTAGTCAGGATTGGCAAGGTCAGTTGTTCTCAAGCTGTGGTGTGGGGCCCCTGTGAAGTCTGAACCTTTTTAGGAGGTCCACAGGTCAAAACGATTTTTAATAAAACTAATAAAACTGAGCTATTTGCCTTTTTGTCATTCTGTAATGCATACAGTGGGATTTTCTTAAGGTTACAGGATACCTGATGACATTACTGCTTTGGACTAATGGACTACGTGCTTGTGTATTATGTTTGCTAGTAATTTCTAAGGTGGTAGTTTTATAGCATAAATACGAGAGATTTCAGAGATTAATTCAATTGGTTTTCAGTTCTTTCACTGTGTATTTGCATTTGTTATAGTTGTTGTGATATCTGTGTATCTGTAACTTTATTATTCAATACAGATTTATTTTGAAATCCTCCAGTCTTCCTTATGCCTTACTGAAAATACAAGTATACCCTGCTCTGTGTTTTGTTTTACATTTTGTTAATTACTGAGTTTTAATTTTTAATCAAAGTCAATAGCTACAACCCATGTAAACAAAAGCTCAATAATTTGAAAATGTAAAGGGGCCTTGACATCAAAGTTTCACAAAGGTTTATTTCTCCTTTTACATGGCCATATTAGGACATGGTGGTATGCAGCTGCCAATGTCCTCAGGTCCCAAGTTTGAAAGAGCAGCCACCCTCTGAACCACTGCCAGTGGCCAAGGCAGAGGGAAGGGCAGGAGACAGACCCCCTCTGGCTCACACTAGCATTTAAATGCTTCAACCTGAGCAGGATACATATCACTTCCACTTATATCACTGGCTAGCACTAGTCATAGGGCCTCACTCAACCACTGGGGGATCAGGAAGTACAGTCCTACCATGGGCCAGACAAAGAACCGACTGCATCTGGTATACAGCACTTAAAACTAATGTAATGATGATATTTAATTCAGTACTTTGAAGACCTAATAGAGCATGCAAGCAGCAATGCGCATCTCATACTTACATCCATTTTAGGAATAGGAAAGCCACTAGGTCTTTTGTTGCTGAAGCAACTTTCCAGCTCAAACTTCCAAGCTGTATCTATGCTGCTGTATTTCAGGCAGTCTTTACAAACTATGTTCTATTGGATTTTGGGAAGTCTGCCTAATTACCACAATTGAAGATTCATTACTGTCCATATGTTCCATGACAATCTGATTGAAATAAACTGCATCAGCTAATAAAACCTGTAATTTTTTATGATACTTGGTGCTCATACTATCTAAAGGAAAAAGCAGATTTCAGAGCTAATTAACACCAGACAGCATGGGTGCTTTGTGCTGAGTAAGAGCTGGTTCGTGAAGAGGAGGGGTGTTACAGATTACTTGGTGTCACTGAGGAGACCAAGGCATGTACTCATCAGGCACTAAACTGCACTTGGAAAAATTTCCTGCTTCATTTTGAAAAGGTTCCCACTACACAGTCTGAAGCTTCACACAATAAAACCACTCTCACACACAGCCCTGCCATTTTCTGATGCCATTTACCCTGTTCCACACAGTCTTCTACAATTTTCATTTACATGTGGGACATCTCTGAAGGGTCTGGAAATAAAGCTGGGGTTGATCTGCAAACAGCAAGACTCTAACAGTGTACGCAGATTTACCCTCAAACTAGAGCATGGTGCAGACTGTACTGACTCGTTCTGGCTGACCCATTGTTGTAAGGAGCATCTCAAGTAGAACAAGATTTCAAGTGAGACTAACCTATGTAGTCTTGTCCTAAAAATCCAGTTCTGACAAAAGAAAACTACAAAAAAATCTAATCTATTTGAAATTTACTTACTTTTACCATTATCATTACTGATGCTAGTACAAAAGGTGATAAACAACCTTTTCCCACTGCAATAGGGAAGCAGAAGACGAACAGAATATCTCCCAGAGGAACAAGCCCTCTGTTCCTCTTCCAGTATGGTACCCAGTCTCTGCATGCCTTGGCTTACTTGGGGAGCAAGCATAAAGGCATGTGTTGGATTTGCTCTCTTCCTCTTCCATCTGACTTTGAACAATTTTCTAAGTGAAAATTTAGATTTACCAAACTGATAATTGATACACTCCTTCCAATAAATTCCTCTAAAATGATCTGTTGCTAAAACTGCAATGTGATCTTCAACACAGGTATTCTCCAACATGAAAAGTGCCTGGACAAGGTGGGTATGATGTTAGCAAATACTTAAATCTTCCAGTCAGTACATTTACTGAATGCCAGCCCTGTTTGAAGTACTGCAGGAGCTACAACGGGAATATAATATTAAGGAGATTACAAACTAGGTATGCGTATGTGTGTTTCCCTTAAAAACCCCACATATGCTGATTTAACTAAACAATATAAGACAGAAATGCTAATATTAATGGTAGAGAAATAAGTTCAGAGCAGTCAGAATTTAAAGAAAGCTTCATGAAGATGAAGCGATCCAAATCGTGGGTTTTGATTTGCTTTGGTATCCAAGACGGGCTGTGGCATTTCAGGGGAAAAGAACATCCTGAGGAGCAGGCCAGTTTGGCGATAGAGAGAACACTGAAAAAGTGACACAAGGGCAAAGGAGTCTTAGTGGGACATTGGCTGGAAATTAACTTGGACATCCACCCGCCTGCTCATTCATTCAGTAAACATTTGCTAAGTACCTGTTATGTGCCTGCCCTGTACTAAGGAATATAATGGTGAATCAGCCAGCCAGAGTCCCTGACCACATGACGCTTACTTTGCAGGGAATGAAAGCAGAACATCACCACACGGTAGGCAGAAAATACATAAAACAGCTAATCTATAAGGGGCTTTAAAATGGAGTTTGATCCCCACCCAATATACAGCAGGAGCCACAAAAGGTTTCTGGGTAGGGAAATAATGTGATCAGTACAGTTTGTTAATATTGATTTGGTATTAGCTCGACTACAACTGACAAAAATAAAACCAGAGAGACCTAGAGAAAACTATGGCAGAGGCGTAGGGTTGAGGTTAGGAGGGCTGGTAGGTGGCACAGGAGTCCAAGTGGAAACAAAGCAACAGAGCTGGCTGGTCAAGAAGAGTCCTGGTGAGCCGAGTGGATCTATGAAACAATCGGAAGGTGCTCAATTCCAAATGGAGAAAACAAACCAAAAAGCATGCCTGCCAGGGGATCTGGCTCCAGCACATGGGTTGGGGAGAAACTGGAAGCACCAGGCTTTGTAGGGAAAGGGGGATTTAAACACCTAAATAGGATGCCCAGAAGGCAGGTGGAGATGCGACAGAACCAAGCGATGTTAAAAAGAGCCAAGCTCAAGAGGCCCAAACCTGGGGGGATTGTGAGGATGGAGAAGGAGCACCAAAGGTAAGGAAAGAGGACAGAGGGGGACACCTGAGTGGCTCAGTGGTTAAACATCTGCCTTTGGCTCAGGGCGTGATCCTGGAGTCTTGGGATCAAGTCCCACATCGGGCTCCCTGCATGGAGCCTGCTTCTCTCTCTGCCTGTGTCTCTGCCTCTCTTTCTTTCTGTGTCTCACATGAATAAATAAATAAAATCTTAAAAAAAGGAAAGAGGACAAAGAGAGCATCGTGGGAACCAAAGTCGAAGGGGCTTTCAGGCTGTCCACAGTGGTGCACATATATCTGCACAAAATGTTTCTGCTGGAATCTTCCCGTTGGATGCCTTAACACTCACAAAGCATCCTGAGACTGGCGCTGGAGCTTCCATTTTACAGGTAAAACAGTGAGGATGAAAAAGATTAAAAGTCTGCTCTGAGAAGGAGAAGGAACTTCTCTGACCATGCCCCCTGCCCCAGCCCAAAAGCTGGCTAGCTATTAGAAGCCCGTGTGGCCTGGCCCAGACCAAAGTGTAGTTCATGGAGTGAAAAGCTGCAGAGAGGAAGCAGGTATTTACAAAGCATATATCACACAGCCGGCTCATCCAAACTGTGTGAAGAACTCTGACAAATCAGTAAGAGCATTTCTTATTAACTTTTATGCTCATGATACTAATAAAAATATACTGGCATTTACTTTACATAATAACATGCCAATTACTATGCCGAGCACTTACATGCATTCTTGCTTAATTTTCCCCAAAGCCCCAGGACAGTGAAATTATCATCTGGATTTTATGGATGAAGAGACGGGCCCAGAGAGGTTAAGTGGCTTGCCCCTATCAGGCTACCAGGAAGTCAAACTCAAACCTGCCTTCAAGGGCTTTGCTCTTTATGTTGCTGACCCCTTCCGAAGCTCCACCACCATTTCTGCCTTTCCAAATGATCACAACAAAGGTGCACAGGTGCTTCATATGGAAGGTGCCGGACTAAGTGGTTTCAGTGTCCTTCTCTAAAACCCCTAAGCACACCACAGCTTTGTAGAGTACAGGGGTCAGGTGGACAACGCTACGTGTCATGTGATTTTGAAAAGTCAACCTCCTGCAGCCATTTTATTATTATTTTTTTTAATCTATTTGAGAGAAAAAGAGAACACGTGTGGGGGAGGGGCAAGGGAGAGGGACAAGCAGACTCACTTCTGAGCATGGAGCTTGATCCCAGGACCCCCAGATTACAGCCTGAGCCAAAGTCAGACACTTAACAGACTGAGCCACCCAGGCGCCCTCTATAGTCATTTTAGACTGTGCTTTGGGAAGGTAGTTAAGAGAGAAACAATAAATCATGATTAAGTCAGAGAAGCTAAACAGGAGGATGGTCAAACAATTCCAAGTTTCTACAACTAGAGGTAACCTAAGTCGGTTGTCTTATGTAGAAGGAAAAAACAAAATTTACAGAACTCATTACCATCAAGATGGCAATATAAATTCAAAAAGAGATTAGGCAATCAGTAATGACAGCAGTCTACATACTAATGAAGAGAAAGGCAGGCCCCAGTCACCTTCAAGGTTTATTTGGGGGTGGGGTGGGGGATGGGCATCCTTTCCTCCACGCCCACTTCTGCTGACAACAGAATGTGAGAACAAAAGAGCCAGAGGAGCAGAAAGTCTGATTCCTGAGCAGAGGTCATTCCAAGGGCTGAAAAGATATTTCCTGACCATTGTACAATTTGGTTTTCATTTCTCTTCCTGGTCATGTCCATATGTGTATCTGGTGCCCTTGAGACACAACAGTAAATAAAAAGGCCAGCATCTTAGGAAAATGAGCTCCAGTTCCTTTCTGGGTCAGAAGTGATGGTTCGGAGCCTACCTTCACATAAAGAGCTTGGCTTATTCTTCCCGAAAATCCTGACCTTATACTTTCTGTTGTCCACGTCCATCTGTTATATCCTGCGCACTCATGCAGACTTCTCATGGTTGATGTCTGCTGGCATTTTATTACTGAGGAATGTTCTGGCTCCTGCAAACTAGGGAGGGGATACTGTGCACTCTGCTTGCAGAAGTGGTTTCAACAGTCCAAGACCCAAACAGAACCCAGCTACCAGGATATGAACTTGCAGGAGGCTCCAAGCTCCTTCAAGGGAATGAGAGCTTTATAAAGTTTGGGCCACAGTGGCGGTGATAAAGCAGCAATGTTCCCAATGGTCTTTTCCCCTCCTGATGCCCCCTTTTAAACTTTTATGCTATTTTATTCATCCCTGTTAGTTGTCTTAAATCCTTTCTTGAGCAAGGTAGGGTATAAATAAAATCAAAATGAAAGTTTAATAAAAGTAAACACTAAAATTCCATATCCAAGCAAAGCACGTTCCATGTGTGTCCCACATTTTCTTATCCATTGTTTACTACTGAACTCACAGCAAATATAAAAGCTTTCAATTGAATTCTTTCTAACAAAGAAAAAAAAGGTATTTTTGTAGATAATGCAGAGCTAGAGCATTAAAATTTCAAGAAGCAATTGTTTGAAATGCCCAAAGCAGAAAGGTAATAACTAGCTTATGGTTCATTAAATAAAACACATTTTAAAATTTAACCTCATGGTGTTTGCTAATCATATTATAAGATGACATTGGAACTAAGTGGGTATCCTAAGAGCTCCCTCCCCACCCAGAAGCAAGACAGATCACTGGAGGCCTCTCTGAACTCTACTTGAGCACCTTCCTGACCCCAGTGCTGTCTTCCTGTCGTTTTACCTCTGATCACGGAGGTCCTCCCTGCCTTGCCCTAAGAAGCTGACAGCTCACAACACTTCTACTCTGCCTTCAACCCCAGACACTGACTGCAGTTGTCGCGGATCACCCCTTCTACTCTCCTCCCTAGCTTAGCTCCCCCTTCTGGGAGCCGCCCCCCTCCTGCCCTCTGCATGAAACTCATGACTGCAGGAAGCAGAGTTCAGAGAGATAACTGTCTTTTGAAGATAAGAAACTCTGTTATTTTGAACAGAAAGAGAAAAGAAACCTTTGGGAATTCATAACCTGATGCTTAGCATAAATTCTGGCACTATGTTTTGTTTTTTTAATTAATACAACAGACGGATAGAAAATTTAGCCAGGATGAAGTTTACCAAAGCTTTCTATGTACTTGCATTTAAAATAAGCAAAACCTCATGCTTTCTCAAAATTCAAGAAATAATAAATATTAAATGAGCATCTACTTGTACAAAGCACTGTATACATACGCTCTACTACACTGCAACACGGCAATATACAACATCCTGGCCCACAGTAAGTTCCTAATCCATTATTGCCGGTTCCCCACATTTCAATGTCAAAGAAAATGGGAAAAAGAAAGGGTAAACTACTACCCTAGGGGCAGGAACCCACACCCCCCTCACAAAGTAAAGATTTGAACACAGGACATTCTGGTTGCAAAGCCGCGATGTGGCCTCCTACTCTCCGTAACTTGGAAGAATTGTAGCAGGAAAGTAAGCAGAGACTTAAGAGGTTAAATGACTTGTTGCTCAGGGGCAGTGTGGGCTGTGACTCTTGCTCCAGTGAGTGACCTTGCTCTTCAGCCTCTTTATTTACTGGACATCTCAGGAACGGGGATCATCGCCTAAGTTTGTTTTTTGGACAGCCAAGGCTTAACACTACCTGCTGAATGTACACATTTTAAGCACGCTTATAAATACCAAACTTTGAACATAATGTAGTTAATGGGAAACTCATCAAAGGAATGACCTTCTCAGACCTATCTGGTTCCCTCTCCTTAAGACTAAATTACCTGCTCGTCACAAGGTGAGATAAGCAACAGATGAATAAACACACAGCACCTCACCTCAGTGCTTTAGGTGTGCACCTGGCTCAGCCAAATGCCTATACTAAACTTCTACAGACATCCAAGTCATCCTGGTTGCTGTGCTGTGTGACGTCCCCCTAGGTCAATTTGGGCAGTGGCCAGTAGACCTTCCTCTACTGCTCTAGCCCTTCTTCCTATCTGCAGTCCAATCTTGAATGGTTAGCCCCACTCTGACTGTAACCCCTAGCCAGAGACCCAGACAACCAAAATTGTGGAAAGACCAACATACTCTAAACCAGGGAAGGTATCAAAGTGCAGGAATTCTGGGGAAAGTTGTTCTTGGTAAGAGATAAATTGATTGGGACCAAAGACCTTAAAAGGGGTTGTAAACAATGCTGAATGCCATGCATAAAAATGAAAGTTTCTTTTAATGGTAATACAACATTGATAAAGTAGGAATTTGAGTCAATTAGGAATAAATTCAATTTAGAATGTCAATTAAAACATCTATAAAATGTATAAAGATCAAGAAAATTTCACTCTGGTTGATTGGTCAGGAATCCTTTCTCCAAGTAAATTTTGGAAAATCATCTCAGAAATCTCAGAACAGTTAGATTTTAGGCACCTGATGACACATTTGACTACAGTAAACCAGAGATGAGAATCTGGTTTTAATATGCCAGGTTAATAATAAATTCCTCCCTCCCCTCAGTGTGACAATAGCTCTCCTCTGTAAACAGGAAATTCAGAACAGCAGAGAAGGGGAATCATTAAAGATCGCATATGTCTTGTTTAGAGAAGAATTTGGTCAAGTCTAGCTGCCTGCCTCGTTCTCTGAAATACAACATGAGGGGATATTCTCAAGTTTAAAATTTAGAAAAAGAGATTTTTAAGTTGCTTTTTGACATTTTTCCAAAAATTTTATTTATTTGACAGAGAGAGTGAGCACAAACAGTGGGAGCAGCAGAGGGAGAGGGAGAACCATACTCCCCACTGAGCAGCGAGCACAACGTGCAGCTTGATCCTAGGACCCTGGGATCATGACCTGAGCTGAAGACAGATGCTTAACTGACTGAGCCACCCCAGCGCCATGATTTTTAACTTTTCTGTATCACTTCAATTGTAACCAGACATTATGCTTGTAGTTAAAAAAATTTTAAATAGAACTTCTTGGTTCTGTGTTAGGTTACTGCCATTTGAGATTTTTAGGGAAAAGTCTGGACTTCCTGAACACAATGCTGAAGGTATTCTCTTGAAGATGCTCTGAAGTACTGGTGGGAAGGGAATCTTGCTACCTACACATATACTTAAATGGCATCAAGCTATAAGAGTGACAGCAAATACATAAACAGGTGTAAGAGTTAACATTACTTCTACTTTAACTCTCCAAACAAATCATGCTATTTCAACTTCAGGATGATTTCTGATTTCCCAAAAAAAATCCTAGTAAATACCAAGTCCAGAAATCACCTTCAGAACTTTTCTTCCAGTAGAATCTTGAGAGGTAAAATCTGCATACCCTGACATTTTACACTGAGTTTGTTGACCAAGAGAACACAAAGTGACTTCAGTGAGGGAACATGTTTTGTAGGGATTTCACCCGTAGCCATAAATATGAGAAATGCCTTAAGTCACTGGGAAAATATTTTTTTTAAACCTTTGCTACTTTATTTTTTTTTTAAAGATTTTATTTATTTATTCATGAGACACACACACACACACACAGAGAGAGAGAGGCAGAGACACTGGCAGAGGGAGAAGCAGGCTCCATGCAGGGAGCCCGATGTGGGGCTCCATCCCAGAACTCCAGGATCAGGCCCTAGGCTGCAGGCAGGCACTCAACCGCTGAGCCCCCCGGGCTGCCCGGAAAAGACTTTTTTTTAAAGAAATCTTTATTTGTCTCCCACTCATCAATCCAATAACAATAAATCTTAGGATGCCAGTGGTTTCAAGGTATATCTTTGACTAACATTTATCGAGGACTCCAGCCAAGCCTATTGTTCTGTATCTTTTTGATCATATGCACCTGCCTAAGATTCAGTAAGCCTGATAAACTGGTAAATTGCTGCTCAATTACTGATAACCCAGACTATAAATAAATGGTAAGAAAGGTTGGCTTCAGGGGCGCCTGGGTGGCTTAGTAGGCTTAGCATTTGCCTTTGGCTCAGGTGGTGATTCTAGGGACCTGCTTAGTAGGGAGACTGCTTCTCCCTCTCCCTTTGCCCCTCCTCCTCTGCTCTCAAGTGTGTGCTCTCTCAAATAAAATCCTAAAAAAAAAAAAAAAATAAAAAAAAGTCTGGCTTCATTTACTAGTTTGCTTCTAAGAAATGGAGAAAACTTAGTAATTAGCCAAGCAGCTTGGTTCAAAGGGAAATGAATTGAAGGCTAAAAAAGGTGATTTACCCAAAGCCTTACTGTTTATTAGTTACACGAACCTCTAGGTGCCTATGGTAGCCTAACAGGATTTGCAGTTCCCCCACATATTACACTAGACATTTTCATAATACATAGTATTAATGTATTAGCTAATGTTTTAATGGATTGCCTAATCCATTTGGGAGCTCGCAGCTCCGCAGTCTGGTAATGACAGCAGCGCTTAGAAGTCAAGAGCTGAGGCTCCAGTCAGACTTCTGAGGGCTGAGGTCAGGCTCTTGCACTTGCTATTGGGGTCACTTTGGCCAAGTAACCTAATCTCTCTCGGCCTCAGTTTTCTCACCTATAAATCAAGGATTATCAGAATACTCACCTTAGGGGCTGGGGGGAGCGTTAAGGTAAGGAATAGGGAGTGTTCCCTGGGCACTGCAGCCTTGGACAAAGCGGTACTGATAAAAACGTTAGCTGCTACTGACACCACGCACACCAACAGGGTGAACAACACATATTTGACGGGCTTTGCCTAAAATAATCAAACTTTATGATCACGGGGAAAACGGGCAGATAGAATTAAAGGTCCTCCAGCAGGGCCGGGAGGACCAAACCCAGCAGCCTAGAGAGAAACGATCCACCTTAGGGCTTGACCTTGGAAGCCTCCCTGCCCTTCACGCTGCGGTGAACTGGACGAGCTGCCGAGAAAGGGAATTTGCTGGGCCCTCTTACGTGCCAGACACAGTGGGAGACTCTGCCTTTTACCGGGTGAGGAGGAAACAGGGTGCGAACACGCGGCGCACGGAAAGGGGCGCACACGCCGAGGCCGCGCTCGCGGCACCGCTCGCTGCTTTTCCGGCTTGGCAGCTTCTTGCCCGTCCGCGGCCTCCCGGACGGAGGCTGTGGCTACGGGAGGCTCTTCCCTCGGGTCCTGGACAGCCGCTCAGGGGAGAGGAGGGCACAGGGCACGTGCCCCCGGGCTTGGGTTCACTTTGAAAGCGGGACGTCCCCGTGAATACTTGGGAACCCGACAGACGGCGTGGGGAGGCTCCCTGGAGGCCTTGACCTTGGTCCCTGGGGCTCAGTTTCCCGCTCTGCCGACCGGGGGGCGAAGACACAGCCTCGGCCAAGGCAAGTTTGTGGGCCGGGCGAGGCACCGGGTCCTGGAGAACCGGGAGTCCCACTCCGGTGGCCTCCGCCCCAGGGACCCGTTCCCTCTTGTGGGTCCGGGGCCTCTGCCTTGCCAGGACGCAGCGCCCCGGCCGCCGAGAGCAGCGGCAGAGGCCGGCCGGGACGCCCCCCGCGCAGGGGTCGAGGCGGTGGGGACCGCCCGGTCGGCGGGCGGTCGCGCATGTCGGGCGGGGTCACGCGGCCTCCCCGCCGGGTCCCGGCCGCCCCGGGTGGGGCCGGAGCGGTGGCCGCCAGCCCGGCCCTCCCGAACTACGGGGCACGGCCTCCTCCCAGACTGCGTCCCGCCTCAGGCCTCACCTCCCTGCGCACGTTCAGCAACGAGTAATAGTCTTCATTGTCCAGCTCCTCCTCGTTCAAGGCCGTCGCCATCTTCGCAACCTTTCACCCCGCCAAACCGGCAGGGCCGTGCCCAAGAAGGACCGGCGAGCCAGGGCCCCGACAGCGCGGGCCGGCCGGGCTGCGCCACAGCGGCCCCTGGCGGCCGGGAGGGGCGGCGCCGCCGCCCGCGCCCCCGGCAGCGCGCCTGCGCCCTGCGCCCTGCGCCCCCGCGCGGCGGAGGGCGGGACGCGGCGCCCGGGGTCCGCCACGTGCCGTCCCCGCCGGCCTCCGGGAGGCTCAACGGGGCCGGGCGGGAGGCCTCGGCCGCAGCTGGGGGCGTCCCGTCTGACCCCCGCGACACGTCGCTTGTGTCCTAGGCCGGCTCCCAGTGCGGGCAGCGTCCTGCCCCAGGCATCCCCGCCTCGGCCGGAGGCGCCTCGACGCCCCCCTTGCCGACTTCTCCTTGCACTGGAAACCTCTAGGATGGGATTTATTCCTGCCTCCATTGTTCTTTCTCCTGGCCGTCCAGAACCCTGCACAGCGCACGAGCCCTCTCAATGTCATTTTTTATCATTGCCCTATTTTTTAGGAGCACCTGGCCATTTTTCTGCTGTTTAACTGACAAGGCAATACCCATTTGGTTCCTAATAGAATTGTCCCTGGCAGGCACCTACCCCTACAGCCCCTACCCCCTGAGCCCTCCGCTTGTAAATTTCTACCTTATAATTTAGCGATGGAGTCTAATTGATTTCAACCTGGTGCCTGCTGTTTGGTGCATTATTAAAGATGTCTCGGTTACAATCATCTAAATAATTTAAATGTCTTCGAAATGATGTAATTATCAAGAGAAGGTGGACAGCAGAGCTCTCATGCTCTTGCCACCTGTTTGGTTCATGCTGACCTGTACCAATTCCTCATTATTTCTCAGGAACGTTTGCTCAGCCTTAACTAACCATGAGTTTAGAACCATCCCTGTTGCCCTTCCTAAGCAGGTCTCCTGGGAAGCCCCAAACACCTGTCTGTGGATTTGAGAAGTTGATTTCTTTCTCTTCCTAATTTTTGGCCAGATGTTCGCCATCTGGGCCTGTGTATGGTCCCTTCCAAGTTGTTCGGCCCTCTTAGGATCTTTCAGCATGAGACACATAGGTGTGCTGAGACAGGTTATCCAGGAGTGTTGAGTCACTGGAGCCGACCCCAGCCCAGGCCGTAAAGGAAGAGCTGTTTCTTTAGCTGGCTGGGGCTTCTCCACAATAGCTTCTGCAGACACTCATGCTCCATCAGCAATTGTGGCATTTTTTTAAAAAAAGATTTTACTTATTTCACCCAGAGAGAAAGAGAACAAGCAGGGGGGAGTAGCAGAGGGAGAGGGAGAAGCAGGCTCCTCCTGAGCAGAGAGCCCAATGGGGGGGCTCCATCCCAAGACCCTGTGATCATGACCTGAACTGAGGGCAGATGCTTAACCGACTGAGTCACCCAGGGGCCCCATGTAGCAATTTTTTATGGTCTTTCCTTTTTTCTCCTTTGCAGAGCACTGATTAGTGCTAAGCTGCTTGCTGACATTTGCTGGTCTTTTAAGAATTTCTTACAAAGAGGCTGGAGGAGAAGACTACAGTGTTGAGACATTCCTTTTTTCTTAGGTTTGTGGGCATTAATTGGGCCATAATGCTCAGTTGAGTAGAAGAGTTTCTTGCCATCTTTCCTCTGCTTTGGAAAACACTGCCTCTAGGAATCACATAAACAGAACCTAACGTATGTTTCAGAGGGCCCAGGACTGGGTTTCTATGATTGGGAATGACCTGGTTTTTGTCACTATTCAAACAAAATAAATAGTGACCTGGAGATGCTCTGTATTTGTCCTCTTTCAGACACATGACACTTTGTATTATGGTTACTTGGAAAGTGGTTGGGACAAATGGAAAATAAGATTAGATATACCACAGGCCTGAGAGTAAGTTTACTTCGGAGGTTGGCTGTTTTCTTTCTCCTTCCAAAAACCCTAATCTCTGATGGGCAAAATAATGGAAACCAGGAGCAGTACAAATTGATAAGTTGCCACACCCATCCAACCACTACTCATGCCAGGGCAACCGATGAAACTCGGCCACAATAACTCACTGCCTTGCATTTTTGCTTTCTCTTTATTGGGTAAAGCCACAAAGCAATTTGTAACTTAGCTGCAAAGCCAAGCCTAATACCCATATATATTTATATAGCTATATCTACGTGTGTATGTGTTATGTATATGTATAGATAGTCATTTTTGAATTCTCTCAGCTGTAAATAGAAAACATAAGGACAGGGACGTCTGGGTGGCTCAACAGTTGAGCATCTGCCTTCAGCCCAGGGCGTGATCCTGGAGTCCCGGGATGGAGTCCCACATTGGGCTCCCTGCTTGGAGCCTGCTTTTCTCTCTCTGCCTCTTTTTCTCTGTATCTCTCATGAATAAATAAATAAAATCTAAAAAAAAAAAAAAGGAAAAGAAAACATAAGGACATTTACCTTTACTACCATTTGTTTTCAGAATGACCCCAGAATATTTGGCCTTTTCAGCACAACCATCAGGAAGCTTTCTCTGTTCAATGGCTTGATCTAGTGCCGGGGGTGGGGGTCGGGGGGTGGTGGGGTGGTGGGGTGGGGTGGTGAGAGGCATGGGCTCCCTTCTAGAGTTAAATACAGGACACTCGCTTAGATTTGAATTTCAGATATGCAATGAATAATTGTTAGCATAAGTATACTAATATTGCATGGAGCATATGCACATACTAAAAAAATTCATTGTGTATCTGAAATTCAAATTTAACCGGGCACCCTGTATTTTTACTTGCTACACCTGGCAACCCCAACTGGAAATCCTTCACTCCTTCCCCCTTTTCCTGAGTAATACTCATAAGAGATGAAGCAGCCTGACTCAGCCCCTTCTACGGTTGGGCTGAATCCATACCTCTTCTCTACAATTCAGGAGGAAAAGTTACTTCTCATCTTTTTATTATTCTCTTGTCATTGAGTCCAGATTGGGATTCAGTGCTTGCTTGCCATTCATTGCCTGTCCTTCCTTTCCCTCATGAGCTCTGATAACCCTGTTAAGAGGAGTTAGGGGGAAAAAAGTCCTTAGCTGAAGAAAAGAAGGGAAAGTCTGCAGGCACTCAAGAATTAAATTTTCTTGATGGTATCGCCTCCTTTAGCATTTCGGGGACTTGTCATTTATATCTTTAGCCAAGATAATAATTGCAGAAGGGTTGAGTCACCCAGAGGAAGGACCATACCTGCTGTGCAGAGACTGTTGCTGAGAAGCTGCAGAGCTGAACCCAGCCTCGGGGGCTCTGGCAGCAGCGCACGGATGGACTAGGGGCTTCTCAACTCACCGGTTTCAGATCTCACCATCCCGACAGAGCATGCATCTCCAAAATCTCCAATTCAGAGCTCCTGCCTTTGGAACTCAGCATTTTACCTGCAATGTCATCCCTCCACGGTGCAAGGGTACCAGTTTCCCCTGCTGTTTGCAACTTTAGGTCCTTGGTTCCTAGGTGTTAATCCATCTTAATCCATCAGCTCCCAGCTGGGGTCCCCTCCCTATCTGCTTTCTTGGTCATTCAGTGATATCATAATCCTTTGACCTTTGCCTCTGTCCACCACATCCATTCTCAGTTTGGTTTTTCTTCCTTATCTACCTTTCTGCACTCCTCCCAGGCTGTCGGGAATAGCTGGGGAAAGTCCTGGAAAATACAAAGTTGATGCTATCTGACTTCAATGGGCCCCCAGTGTTACTTGGCAATCCTATTACATTCGCCTCTTATTAACACTCTATAAATTCCCCATAGTGTCTACTCAGCTTATCTTTGAGTTTGAAGACAACATCCAGGAATGGGCACTGGTGTTTCAGCAATTCATAAGAAGGAAATGATTTCTGTTTTAGTGGAATTAACACTCTAAGAGGGTGGGGCAGGGGGTAGGTGCAGACAACAAACTAGTTAATTAATAAGAATTTCAGATGCTAAGTATTATAAGTAAAATTAAACACAGTGATGCAATGGTGGGACACCTCAAGGGAGGGAGGTCACGTTAAGTTGGCTGGCTGGTTATGAAAGATCTGAGGAGGTAATTTTGAACTGAATGAGGGGGAAGAATCCAGCTTTGCAAGACCTCAAGGTGTGAAGACTCAGAGACAGGAAGACGTTTGGTGTGCTCCAGGAACAGGGAGTGAGCCAGTGAGTTCAAAGCTGATGCAGGTTGGGGAGAGCAGGAGGAAAAGATGTTAGGGAAGCTTAGTCAGGGAAGACTCATGGAGTATAGTGGTCAGGAATTTAAATGTTCTTCCAATCACAGTGGGGAGCCATCTCAGGATTTTAAGCAGGGAAGTAGCATGGTCCAATTCCTGCTCCTCACCCCAAGGATTACTGTGGGGGGGGGAGAACAGGGTTAGAGGGAGCAAGAATGGAAGCAGTCCCTCACCCCGACCCTGACCCCTTAGAGATCATGCAGTATTCTAGGAAGAGAGGGGAGTGGGCTTGCAGAAAGACAGAAGCATGGGGCTGGCAGGCAGGGACTACTCACTGCATTGGAGTCAAGAGTAACTGGTGAGATAGGTTGGGTCTGGGGGATGGAGTGAAGGGGGGTGGGAAGGGGAATCAGTGGTTACTCCTGCATTTTGGTTTGAGCTGCCAGGTAGTGAGACTATGGATGCTGCTGAGGAAGCTAGGGAAGAATTTGGAGGGAGAAACAAAGAGCTCTGTTTTGGAGATGTAGACCTAGGTCTCTGTTAGACTTCTCTGTGGAGGGGGCACCTGCTGCCTCTGCTTCCTTTCCACCTGCTCTTTTCACTTCTTGCAATCAGACCCTCACTCCCATCATTCATTAGAATTCCCTCCTCAAAGTTTCCCATGACCTCTTGAGCCCCGCCAGTGCTGAGCACCTGGAGCCAGTGGTGTCTGTTTAATTGCCAACAGCCTGGACCTCAGACATCGTGTAGCAATGTTGCCCCTACATCATTGTAAGCTCTCCATTTCCACTGTTTCACTATCTATCTCTCTTGACCTCTCGTTTATCTGCATCCATCCCCCTTCTTTCCTCCTGCTGGCATGCAGGACCTCTGTGATCTGGGTTCACCCATCTTTCAGCCTTACACCTCTTGACTTTCTTCATGGAGCTATGCTTCTAGCCAGGAAAAAAAAAAAAAAAAAAAAAAAAAAGAACCGTTCTCCAACTTGTTCTTCATCCTTTTTTGTGTCTCTGGGCTTCCAGGAAGGGTCATTGACCTTCAGCCCAAAACCACCTTGTGGAATTTTTTGGGGGGTCTGCTGTTGAACAACACTCTCGGCTTTTGTTTATCTGCCTTTATTAGTATGAAAGGATTTTTCCCCCCTCAGGGTAGAGGAATCTAGTTTGGCAATTATTTTGTTTTCTAGCATGTTGTTCCCAATATCACTTCTCTTCTTTTAGGTGTCTGCAATTGCTGCTGTGAAGTGATGTCCTTGTTTCTTTTTGGGATCCTGGTTAAGCATGTTAGACCCTCTCAGTGTATTCTGTATCCTTTTTAAAAAAAGATTTTATTTATGGGGGAGAGAGAGAGAGAGAGAGAGAGAGAGAGAGAAAAGCAAGACTCCCTGCTGAGCACAGAGCCTGATGCAGGGCTTGATCTCACAATTCTAAGATCATGACCCCGAGATCACCACCTGAGCTGAAACCAAGAGCTGGATGCCCAAACAACTGAGCCACCAGACACCCCATTCTGTATGCTTTTTGTGCTCTCTTTTATATCTTCCTTCTTTTTATCTCTATGACTTCTTTGTGGATAGTTCTCCATGACCAGCCTTCCACTTTATGATTCTCTCATTTTCCTAAAATTTATTTTATTTTATTTTATGATAGTCACAGAGAGAGAGAGAGAGAAAGAGAGAGGCAGAGACACAGGAGGAGGGAGAAGCAGGCTCCATGCACCGGGAGCCCAACATGGGATTCGATCCCGGGTCTCCAGGATCGCGCCCTGGGCCAAAGGCAGGCGCCAAACTGCTGCGCCACCCAGGGATCCCAAAATTTTTTTTTTACTACTGCATTGAGGTATAGTTTATGTGCAGTAAAAAGTGTAATATTTAGAGTGAACAATTTTATGAGCTTTGTAAACACCCATGAATCCGTTACCATAATTGAGATGTTAAATTGCCAATCCACTACTTATTGTTGTAGATTAGTCTGCATTTTCTAGAATTTTATGTATAGAACATACATCCTGCCCACAGCTGTCATCCTGCCTAGGCTGTCACTGCTGGTGACCCTTCCTCTGTCTTCACTGTTGGCACTCCTGCTTTCTGAATGCTTATTTCCTATTTGTTTGTTTCATTCCTTGGTTTTGATGGAGTAAATCTTCCCAGTTATTTGAGACCATGGGTGCCCTTATGTTACCTTTATATTTGATGGCAAGTTTGCTAGGTAGATAGTTTGACTGGGTACAAAAGTCTGGGTTGTAACAATGATTTTCCTCATAACTTTGAAGGCATTGCTCTACAATCTCAGTTTCCCAACGTTGCTGACAATATGACAGACTCTAATTCCTATGGCATTGTGACTGTTTTTTTCTTCTTTCTTTGGAAATATTGTCGTTCCTGGTTTTCTGAAATTCTATGATGATGTACCTTGTATGGTCTTCTAAAATTTATGGTGGTATGCATTCAGTGGGTTCATTTCTGTCCATCACTTCTGGAGAAGTATATCTGTTTGGTAACTGAATTCTGCTTAATTGGTTTTCTTGGTCTATTCTTATTGGGTCTATGTTTATTGTGATGTCAGACCTCTTGGACATGTATTTATTTCTATTCTTTTATCTTTTTTTTTTAATTTTTTTTTAAATTTATTTATGATAGTCATACAGAGAGAGAGAGAGAGGCAGAGACATAGGCAGAGGGAGAAGCAGGCTCCATGCACCGGGAGCCTGATGTGGGATTCGATCCCGGGTCTCCAGGATCGCGCCCTGGGCCAAAGGCAGGCGCCAAACCGCTGCGCCACCCAGGGATCCCCTATCTTTTTGATCTTTGTTGGAGATCCAACTATATTTATCAGTTTGATGATTTTTTAAAATGTCATAATATATTTTTAAAAAATTTCCAGAGCTCTTGTTCTTTAATTATTTTTTCTTAAAAATAGTTTCATATAGGCAGCATGTTCTTTCACATCTCTAAGAATGTATCTAAGTTTTATTCCACCTTCTCACTTTTTAATTTCCTGCTCGTTTTTTTTTTCTGTTTGTTTTGGCCTGTGTGTGTGTGTGTGTGTGTGTGTGTGTGTATGCTTCTCAAATCTCTGGTGATCCTTGGCTGTCTATTCATGGGAGCTCCACGAACATGTTCAAGACTACTCTTCTGGTGGGATTCTTGGAGAGTTGTTAGGTAAGGTCCTCCAGATGTCAGATCTGTAAGTCTTTTCTCTTGAATGGACTGGTTTTCCCTGGGAGGAAAGGAGGAGGAGGAGTCCTACTTTCTCCTGTATGGGGTAGGTAAAAGCTCTGCAGGCAAGGGAGTAGCATGTTAGTATGATATCTAGTATCTAGCTATGCTCGATATCTAGACTCCAGAGCCTTTCTTGTTGAGCCTCACCAGATAATAAACCTCCTACTGGGTGCCGATGAGGGGGTAGTTGCCTAGTTGGGTAGATTGAGGAAGGATATCTGGGGTTCTAAACTATTCCGTGTGCAGACTAGTAATACCCCTGCCCAGCCTCCAATCCTGAACCACTCTTAGATCCTGTAGCACAAACCAATCCACTTTTCCATTGTCTCCCCTCACCCCACAGGCATTTAGTCAAGTGGAGAAAGCTGTAATCTGAGTCTGTTACATCTTTCACATTTTTGTCCTGTCCTTTGTCCCATGTCATCTTCCATGCATTGTGTCCATGTGCATTTATACCTGTTTGATTCCTTTATTATTCTTTCATTAGGATTTGTGGAGGGAGCAAAGACAAACTCCTACATGTGTCTTGTCAGTTTTAATCTCAGTCCCTTTGTACAACATAATGTCCATTTGTACCACTTGTATTTCAGGGACAGATTTCCACCATCTACACATTTATTCCTCTTTTAGACTGTAAGCTCCTGAGGCAAGTGCTTGAAATAGTTTGTATTTATATATCCAGCAGCATTGTGTGCCTGGCGTATAATAAAAGCTTAAGGTGCACGCTTGTATTTAATGTGTGCCAAAACCAAGAGGAAAGCGAGCTGGAAGCAAAATGATGGAAAGGGAGAAGTAGAGAGGTGTTTTCATCCATTGTTCGGCAGGGAGACAGAGCTCAGGCTGCAGTGCCAGGGACCCCAGGAGCACAGCTGAGCCAAGGGAAGCCCTAAGTCTTTCTGGATTGGGATCGATCGGCCTTCTCCCCAAACATCCCTGATCTCATGAAGTGCGTAGCTCTGTAGTTTGGTAAGCTATCCATCTCCCTTTCCCATCTTCTTTGGAAATCCAAGGAGAGAGAGGCGGAGGTGACTTGGTCACAGGGGGTGGTTGAGTAGGACCTGCCCTGACTACAGAGTCAGGCCAGGTTTGAAAAAATGTCTTCTTTTAAATTAAGTGCCAACTTCAAAGAAAAATCTCTGGGTATTTGATTGGTTGGCTGGTTATTTTAGTTTTTTAATGTTGATTAGGCTCCACATTCAGTGCAGGGCTTGAACTCATGACTCTGAGATTAAAAGCTGCATCCTCTACTGACTGAGCCAGCCAGGCACCCCTGTTTTATTGTGTTTTAATCTGTTTTTATATGTTTCTTCTCCCCCCAAACAATAAGAGTATTGTTATCTAACCAGAGGCCCAAAGCCAGGTGGTTAAGGGTAGATCAGCTGTTCAACTACAGTTCATCAAGGAGGAAGAAGAAAACTCTTTCCATGTTATTCCTGGCATTCTTGGAAGCTGTGTCTGCTTGGTCTGGATCCTCTTATGGTGCCTAGATGGCTGCTGTAGGTCATTAAAAAAATACATGAGTATTTTATCTTATAAAAATAGTAGGAGTCCTTGTAAGGAAGGGGGATGAGGAGTTGTTTAATGGGTATTGAGTTTTGGTTTTGCAAGATGGAAAGAGTTCGAGAGATTGGTTATATAACGATGTGAAGATACTTAACCCTATTGAGCTGTACACTTAAAAATGATTAAAGTGGTAAATTTTATGTTGTATGTGTTTTATCACAATTTAAAAAATTTAAAGATATGTTGAGAGTCTTGACCTCTTGACTTTGGGTGGCTTTTATTTTATTTTTAAGATTTTATTTATTTATTCATGAGAGACACACAGAGAGAGAGGCAGAGATACAGGCAGAGGGAGAAGCAGGCTCCATGCAGGGAGCCCGATATGGGACTCATTCCCCCGTCTCCAGGATCACAGCCTGGACTGAAGGCAACACCAAACCACTGAGCCACACGGACTGTCCTTTGGGTGGCTTTTAAATCCAGAGATTTTATTCCTGATGTCACTGACATCAAGAAAGCCAAGCAGTAAGCAGAAATGTTGCCTGTCAGTCAGCGATGGAAAGTTCCAGAACTCAGCTGAGAATCAATACTGCTCATAAGGCCAACCTGACACATTGTGAGGGCTTACAGCTTGCATTTCTGAATTGTTTTCAACGTGATGGAAGCATGACTTCAGTTGTAGAAAGTGGCTGGCCAAGGCCTTAGTTCTTCAGTGTTAAAGCTAAAGACACTTACAGAAAGGTCAGAGAGGGTTTCCAAACTCAGTGCTATCAACATTTGGTGCTGGATGAGTTTCTTGTGGGGCCAGCCTGTGCACTGTAGGAAGCTTACTTAGCAGCATCCTGACCTCTACCCACCAGATGCCAGTAGTACCACTCCCAGTTGGGACCACCAAAAATGTCTCTGATGTTACCAGCAGACCCCTGGAGAGACAGAGGTGAGGATACTGGTCAGAAACCACAAGGACCACCTTCTCCAATATTGGCTTCTCTTACTGTGGGCACTCAGAGAAAAAATTACTAGCTTCTAGAATTTAATGAATTGAAATAGAAAGCTATTTAAGCTTATTTATAGAATATTTACTATGTGCCAGGCACTGTGCTAACTCATACATCTCATTTAATTCTCTGATATAATGATTAATAGCTTCCCTTTACAGAGAAAGAAGCTGGGCTCAGGCAGGTGTTTGCCACAGCCCTTGGAGCTTGTAGACGGTGAAACCAGGATTCAGATCCAGATCTATCTCCACTTATGATTGCCTTGATGTTTAGTTTTTTCCCTTTTAGATTGATTTGTATAATGGTGTTTGAGAAGCCTTTGAGCCGTATGTGCGGTAACGTCAGCTTTATCTTATACTTCCCTTGGACATGTGGTGTGTGAAGTTATCGGGGACCTGCAAGGGTGGCAAATGTTCTGTTGCCCACTCAACAGCTCTGAGTCCAACATGAAGCATCTATGAGTCAGGGAGTAAGTACTTTTTTGCATCCCTGGCGAGGCAGGTGGCTAAGGGGCCTGACGTGATCCCCTTCCCAGTCCTAATACTGCTTGGATCTTGGATGTCCCTTAACCAGCAGAGGGCAGACCTGTGGTCCCAATTGACAGAAGTGGGCAAAGAAAATTGTTCTTGAAGGTTTGGAGCACAAGGGGAAAGGCTTAGGGAAATAAATGGTAGCTGCATCCCTTGCTTGTCCAGAGGTGGGGCCATTTTCATATTTTTGTGGGCGATGTATTTAATTGTCCTGTTATTTAAAAAAAATGCATAACCTCCGTCCATAACGATAACGATAAAGTTGAAAGACCACCCTAACTTTATTTTCCTCTTCCTGACTTACCACTCTTCCCTGAGCTTGGTCTGAATTACAGTGTCATAAGAGTAAGAACTGTCTCCGCTGGGAAATGCCCCTAAGAAGGAGAGGGTTTTCCTCTGCATTCTCCTCTCTGGTAGGTTCTCAGGGGCTCAGCGGGGCCATGTGCTCAGGCCCCAGCCCACGGCCTCCAGCAGGACGCTGAGCCCAGAAGGAGATGGATGCGTTACAAGAGGACAGGCGCACGGGTCCTTATTTTATGAAAAAGGAAATTACCCGCAGAACCCGCAGCCAAAATTCTATCTGGGCTGAAACTCTGATGAATTTACCAAAATCTTCATTTTTACACGCTCACCTGCATGAAAACTGCAGGAAGGGTAAACAAAAACTTCTCCAAGTTTGTGCAGTTTCCCAGAGAAGCAGGCTTTCACCCGCTGCCTGGCCCCTCTTCCAGCTCCTCATGTAACCAGCCCCGGCCTGGCGGAGCCATATTAATCATGATAAGCTGTTCATGCAGAGGCTTTTCCTTTCCTGTCCGTGTTACCACCCGCATTTCTGTTGAGTCGAGTGTTTTCAAAATCTCTTCTGGATCCAAGTGGTGGAACGTGGTATTAGGAGCATTTCCTTCCCCTTCAAACTCTGCTCCTCACTCCCAGATGTGTCTGATTATGTTCAAGGTTGTTGCTAAGCCTAATACAATGGTCGTTTGGGAAAAAATCCAAAGAATGTCACAGACTTGGTTTGTTTGATGAAGGAAGAGGAAGGCCCCCACTCTGAGCACTGAGTTTCCTCCAGAAACAGCCCACGTCTTGGATTCAGGTGCTTCACGTGATTTTAGAGTAATTAGTTCCTGGCAAACAATACGAAAGGACAAAAGTTTCAAGGTGTGGGATCACCATGGCAACGACTCAGATTCCCTGCCTTGCCCGGGTCTCACAAAGATAGCAACTGGTCATGGCATTCCTCTGAAATTGGCCAAAGCCTCAAGACCTGCAGGGATGCCTATTCAGGGCCAAGAATGTGAATTTTTGCATCCCCCAGGGCAAAATGTCCTGTCATGAGGGTGTGGTGGGTAGATTAGTGACCCCCAGGAAGGTATGTCCAAGTCCTAATTCCTGGATCCTGTGAAGGTGACCTTACCCAGAAAAAGGGTCTTTTGTAGATGTAATTAAGGATCTCATGATGAGATTATCTTGGATTTAGGGCCCACCCTAAATTTAAATTTAAATTTAAATCCAAATTTAGGGTGGGCCCTAAATCCAAAGTCAGGTGTTCTTACATGAAAATGCAGAGGAAGATTTGAGGCATGGACACACAGGGGAGAGGGTCCTTGCAAAGCCAGAGCCAGAGGTTGGAGCAATGTGTCTGTAAACCAAGGGATGCCAGTGGCCACGAGAGGCTGGAAAAGGGGTCCTCCGCAAGAGTCATCAGAGGGAGCACGGCTCTGCTAAGAACCAGGTTTGAGATTTCTGGCCTCCAGAACTGTGAGAGAATAGATTTTGGGTTCTTATGGTCCTCCACTTTGTGATACTTTGTTACTATGGCTAATATCGTGGACGACATCTGCTCCTCCCAATCCCATGCTTTTCTGTGTTTGAGTTATAGGGCCAAGAGCCCTTTACTGTTGACTGAAGAGCACACTTTTTGCATAAGAAAAAAGTAAAGCAGATTTTGGGTGGAACATGCAGCCAGCCATGTCATCAGAACCAACTCTGGGTCAGTGGGCTGTGATGGGGGGTTACCAGTGCTCCTCCTGGGCACCCCGAGAGTGCCACTGTCCCTAAAAAAACACTCTAGGTCCGGTTCCTTGTCTTTTCCTGTCCTTCCCTCTGCCACAAGCTCACTTGAAAGCTCATTTCAGTGCTGCTACTCCTTTCTCAACTCTGGTCAGCATCCCCGTTTTGTGGCATCATGAATGGTTTCCATGGAAATGAAAGGTTGAGATAGAATGGTGCCAATGTGCATCTGAACTTCAGAATTCTGCTATTGTTTCTGCCAGCCATGGGGTTTCACTCATTCTGAAGATGTCCCCGGGGATTTCGGAATGTGTGTTCCTAACTTCCTGATTTTATGCCATATTCCAGCCCACCTGGCTGATGAAACATGTCGTGACATGGGAGCACTTCAGATCTTCACATACCTTGCTCTTGAGGATCTCGGCTATTGTTGCACGTGTATGTAAATGTTAACAAGAAAGGTAAGATTTGCTGTAAATAACCAGTTGATCCCCACAGGGTAGGCTGCAAGTGAGGTGGAAATCCTAGCAGGAGACATCACGGCCAAATCATTACCCATCAAAACTCATCTCCGGAGTAGTGCATCAGAACCAACAAACAGAAGGGGATGGCGACCCAGGGCTATGTGCTAGTGCTCATGACCCTGAGGACAGGTGCTGTGAGAACACCTGCTTCCTGCCAGTACTGGAGGCACAGCTTCCATCGTGCACAGACTTCTCCAAGGGTAAGTCACAAGGAGAAGCAGACCGTAACCAGTCCTCTAACTGGCTCATGGTAACTGATGTGCATCTGGTGGAGGAGCCCCGGTATGGATTCTGAATCACTGGAGCTCCTCACCCTTGCTTTAAAGGAGACATTACCTGTAAAGTAACTTACTTCAGAGTAGGTGGGGTGACCATATTATCACTCAAACTGGAATGCTTTTCAGAATGAAAGGAGTTGCTATTTTTTGAGTAGGCTCCATGCCCAGTGTGGAGCCCAACGCAGGGCTTGAACTCAGGACCCTGAGATCCAAACCTGAGCTGAGATCAAGAGTCAGTTGCTTAACTGACTGAACCACCCAGGTGCCCTTGAAAAAGGCTGCTATTAATTATTTCAGGCTAACAAGCACAATCTCGACTGTCCCTGGAAAAGAGGGACATTTGGTTGCTTTACCTTTAGGTCAACCTGTACCCTGCTCCATTAAGATCTCAGTGTTGAAGTGCCCTATGATTCAGTGCTTGGACCTCTTTTTTTTTTTTTTTTTTTTTGACTCTTACATATTCCCTACAGCAGCACACTGTCCAGTGGAATTATCTGCAGGGCTAGAAATGCTCTCTATCTGTGCTGTCCATAACAAACAATAACCACTAGTCAAATGTAGCCTTTGAATACTTGAAATGTAGCTCGTGTAACTAAGGAGATAAAACCTAAATTTTATTTAATTTTTTAAAAAGATTTTATTTATTTATTTGAGGGAGAGAGAGAGTGAGAGAGAGCGAGTACAAGCAGGGGGAGGAGCAGAGGAAGAAGGAGAAGCAGACCCTCTGCTGAGCAGGGAGCCCGACATGGGGCTTCATCCCAGGACTTTGGGATCATGACCTGAGCCGAAGGCAGATCCTTAACTGACTGAGCCACCCAGGTACTCCTAAATTTTATTTAATTTTAATTAATATAAATTTAAATGGCCACAGATGGCTAGGGGCTACTATATTGGACAGTGCAGACCTAGATGATTTCAGCCAGTCGCCCTAAGGTTCTGACTCCCAAATTTGTCCAAGTGCCCCAACCTCTCCACTAATATCCAGATCCATGTATCCAAGTTGATGTATTTCCTTGTCTGTCTAATTAGGCATTTCAAACTTAATGTAGACAAAACTAACCTTTCTGATCACATTATGATACCACTTTGAACCCATTAGTATGAGTATTAAAAAACAAACAGAAAGTAGCAGGTGTTGGCAAGGATGTGGAGAAATTGGAATCCCGCGCACCTGCTGTAGGAATGTAAAATGGTGCAGCTGCTGTGGAAAATGATAGGACAGTTCTTCAAAAACTTAAACAAGATTACCATATAACTGAAAGATTCTACTCCCAGGTGTTTATCCCAAAGAACTGGAAGTGGGGACTCAGACAGACATTTGGACACCCATGTTCTTAGCAGTGTCATTCGCGATGGTTGAGAGGTGGCAGCAGCCCAAGTGTCCATCAACAGGTGACTGGGTAAACAAGAAGTGGTCCATGCATATGTGGAATATTATTCAGCATTAAAAAAGGTAGATTTTGACATGCTACCATGTGGATCAACCTTGAAATTCCTCTGTTATGCTAAGTGGAATAAGCCAGTCACAAAAGAACAAATATTGTGAGATTCACTTATGTGAGGTTCCTAGAGTAGTCACGCCCTAGAGACAGAGTAGGACGGTGATTGCCAGGAGCTGGGGGGCAGCACGTGTTCAAGGAGCATGAGCTGGGGAAGATGTTAAAGTTCTGGAGATAGATGGCGGTGATGGTGGCACCACAACAACTGGATTAAGTGCCACAGGGCTGCAGAGTTAAAGATGGTCAAAATAATAAATTCTGTAATGTAAAAAACCCAAATTTCCCGACATTTCCTTCAAGCTTGCTCCTTCTGCAGACTTCTCATTTCAGTTAATACCAACTCGACTTTTCCATTTGTTGAAGCCAAAGACCTCTTCTTTCCCTTGCAGCCCACATTTGGCACAGGCATACATCTTCTCAGCCCTGCCTTCAGGTACATGCGTTCAGAACCTCACCGCATGTCACATCACCCAACACACTAAGCCACGGATCACCCCTTCCCACACACACCCACTGACTTCTCATGTCACCAGAGCGATGGCACGTCTCTGTTCTGACCCGAAGGCCCTGTGTTATCTGTCCTGCTGCAGCCAGGTCTCCTCCTATTCCTCAGACACCCCAAGAATGTCCCTGCCTGCAGTTCTCTCTGCTTGCTGCCCTCCTTGCCCCAAATCTGCTTGGCCTGACTCCCAGTCCCCAACTCCTTAGGTGTGCACCCCCTGTCTCAGTGGGCCCTTCTCAGGTCACTCTGTCAAAACTTTCAGCATACCTCCTCCTCCTCTCACCTTTCCCCTCCCCCCCATCTTTTTTGCTCAGTTTTGTCTTTTTCTCATTCACATTCATCAATAGCTAACATATGTTTTATTCATCTTGTTTACTTTCAGCCTCCCCACTAAAATGTATGATGTTTAAGTCAGGGGTTTTAAAATCTCTTTCATTCTCTGCTTTCCCTACCAGGGCCAGCTCAGCACCCAACATGTAAATGGCACTCAATAAATATTTGTTAAATTAATGAAGGAATGCAGACAGTGAGATGATTGCTCAGGACTTGTCTGTCTCTTTTAGGAACTCTTTGTTGATGGACATGAGCCACCCTAATTTCTTCAGCATTCAGTTGACTTGAAGCATCTTTATAAGCTTGGTTTACTTTTTATCTACGTCCATGGTCTCAGGATGGGTTGCCCCCTCAGGGGACATTTGTCAAGAGACATTTTTATTTAATTTATTTTAAATATATATACATATATTTTAAGTAGGCTCCATGCCCAGCATGGAGCCCAGTGCGGGGCTTGAACTCACAACCCTGAGATCATGACCTGGCCTGAGACCAAGAGTCAGATGCTTAACTGACTGAGCAACCCAGACACCCCTGTCATGGGACAGTTTTGGTTGTCACAAGGGGCAGGAGGGGTATATCCCTGTACTTCTAGTTGGTAGAGGCCAGGGATTGTGCTGAACATCCTGCAATATGCAAGACAGTTTCCCACAACAAAGATTTATTCCACCACTATGTCACTTGTGTCAAAGTCAAGAACCCCTAGTTCAACCATACGAGGTATTGTCTAGGCTGTGTGAAATAAGAGGTGAATTCCTTGAGGGCTATTTTAGGCTGAATTGTGTCCTCCAAAAAAGATATATTGAAGTCCAGTCCTCAGTACTCCAAATGTGACTTTGTTTGGAAATAGGGTCTTTAGAGAGGTCATCAAGTGAGATGAGGTCGTTAAGGTGGGTCCTAATCCAATATGACTGGTGTCCTTATAAAAAAAGTAAATCTGGATGTAGACATGCACACAGGGAAGAGCATGTGAAGATGGAGAGAGGGTGGCTGTGCCACTGGAGTCATGTAGCTCCAAGCTCAGGGACACCAGGGCTTCTGTCCACCACTGAAGTTGGAAGCTTCCAGGAAGGATCCTTTCCCCTAGGGTCCTAGGTAGAGCTCAGGCCTGCTGACACCTTGGGCTCCAGACTGCAAGAGAGTACATTTCTCTTGTTTTAAAACATCTAGTGTTTGGCACTTTGTTACGCAACCCCAGGAAACTAATACAAGGACAGAGCCAGTGCTAAATCCAAACTTGATACTAATGAGGTTTATACCCAGTGACAATTAAATTAGTGTCTGGGAAAAATGGGAGATTTCACCAGGATGGTGGTTAGAGTCTCATATGGAAGGAGAGACAAGGAAATTTAGTCTTTTGAGTATTATGAAACTTATGACCTAGAGTTGGCCAAGAGCACTTGGATAATAGATGTTCAAAGCCAACAGTAGCCAAAGCCTTTCATGGGAAATTACCCCAGCACAAAGTGCTCTTTGCTAATATTAACTTTGGTTCTATTTCAGATCAATGGAGGCAAAAAACCAGGAGATCCCATAAATCCTGTCAAGCCTGTCATAGCTGCCAAATTATGCCCTGATAAAGCTTTTGGTGGCTAACGATATGGCCCTTCACCCAGCGTGGATGCAACTGGGAGGGGGCTTTCTGGAGATGATCTGACCTGAGGTGGAGACACTTGTCATGGAGTGTTACCTGAAGGCTCTTTGGCTCTAATGAAGGGTGAAGCTTTGAACATGATTACTTCTAAACAAATAATAATTAGAAAATAAACAAAGATCTGGATTTAAAGTCTACTTATTGTCCCAGGACCAAGATTAACAGTGAATGGCAAGTTTTTGTGAGAGATAATGTCTTTTCACATATAGAAGATCCTATTGATTTCCTGTTGGTATTATTCAGAAAATGTGCAGTGTGTGTATCTATGGAGCAGAGACAATCTTCCATCACTTGCTTTATGGGAGGAGAATGGTTATTGTATCTCTTCCCATAAAATATAATCTCTTTTCCTCTTCCAAAAATCTACCTGTTCCTCTGGGAATTTCCAGTTGTAATCTGGGGGAGTGAATTGATTTTTTTCTTTTCTTTTGCATGTGCCAGTATTTTTATATTTGGCTTCTTTACATTTTCTCATTGTTCTCTGGAGTCTGGCTTTTCTAGATTGTTATTTGAGCCCTTCTAAAAATTCCTTTAAAATCAGTGCCATTGAAACACACACATGGGGGATCCCTGGGTGGCTCAGTGGTTTAGCGCCTGCCTTTGGCCCAGGGCGTGATCCTGGAGTCCTGGGATCAAGCCCCGCAGTCTCCATGACGGGAGCCTGCTTATTCCTCTGCCTGTGTCACTGCCTCTCTCTCTCTCTCTCTCTCTATGTCTATCATAAATAAATAAATCTTTAAAAAAATATATAAAAAAAAAAGAAACACACACATGATGGTGGATGTCAGGCTCCCTGTGACTTGAGTGCCCCTCCCTTATACTCCACGGGGAGCTAGTGTGAGTGCCTAGGAGCGCTTTGGAGGCAATGAGAGGTTCCTTAGTGTGTTGTAACAGGATAAAAATGCAAAAAAAAAAAAAAAAAAAAAAAAAAACCCAAAACAAAATAAAACAAATCACCAAATCACCAAAGGAAGGAAATGTTCTTTCTGAGGATTGGGGTTCTCAGCATTACCTCTGGGCATTTCTTCAGGATCAATGAAGATACAAGGGCAAAGTCCTTCATATTTAAATATTGTGCTCTGAGCAGCAGCTTCCTAAGCTAATGAATTTGGCTAAGAAGAGCCCAGCAATGCAGTCCTGTCCAGGTCTTACAAGTGGAGGTCTGCAAACTGTAGCTCCAAGATGGAAAGCCTGTCCTGTGGCTCTGTCTTCACCTCTTCATTAACACAGAACCTCCCTCAATTCTCCTAGCTCAAACCTACCCACCCTTCCTGGTGCAATCAGTCCACAGCCCCCCACCACACTTTCTGCCCTCCACTCTGGTTTTTCTCTCTTCTCCAAACCCCTGTGGTACTCTGATTGCATCATCCTAGCCAGCATTGGATTCCAACTACCTCCCATTCTCTTCTTGTATGTGTGCTGTTCTACAGCAGTGCCATGGGCCCGCGCTTCATACTTCACTCCCACTTTTTCTCCCTCCACTTCTGTGCTATGCCTGGAGCCAGCCAGTTTATTCTGCACTATTGCTAGATGATTTTTCTAAAGCCCCCCTAAAGTGTATATTTATATATATTATATGTATTATATATATTATATATATTTATATATAATATATTTATGTTTATATATATATATAAATAAATGTGTGTGTTACATTATAAATCTAAATGTTATGGGCTGGGCAGCCCCGATGGCCCAGTGGTTTGGTGCCACCTTCAGCCTGGGGTGTGATCCTGGAGACCCGGGATCAAGTCCCACGTCGGGCTCCCTGAATGGAGCCTGCTTCTCCCTCGCCCTGTGTCTCTGCCTCTCTCTCTCTCTGTCTGTCATGAATAAATAAATAAAATCTTCAAAAAAAAATGTTATGGGCTGAAATGTGTCGCCCAAAATTCATACATTGAACTCTTAACCCCCAGTTCAGCATGTGACTGCATCTGGAGACAAGGTCTGTAAAGAGGTGATTAAGTCAAAATGAGGTCATTAGGGTGGGCCCTGATCCAACATGACTAGTGTCCTCACAAGAAGAGGAGACGAGACACTCACAGATGTATAGAGGGACGACCATGTGAAGACACAGGGAGAAGGTGGCCATCCAGAAGCCAAGGAGAAAGGCCTCAGAAGAAATCAACCTGCCAACACTTTACTCTCAGCCTTCCAGCTTCCAGAACTGTGAGGATATAAATTCCTGTGGTGTAAGGCCCCCAGTCTCTGGCACTTGGTTACGGGAGCCTTAGGGAACTGATCTGATCAGCTAGACACAGAGCCTAGTGACACAGGACAAAGGCCAAATTTCTTAGCTTGGTCTTTAAGACCCTTTATGTCCTTGTCTCATCCTGATCTTCTCTTTCCTTCCTATCGTATGGTATCCCTCAGGGTACCCTATCTGTGTGACTCCCAGGCTCCTCCTACCCCAGATTATCTTCCATCCCTTGCTGCTTTTCCCCAATGCCTTCTCTTTCCAGACAGCTATCTTCTTTCTGCAAATGCAGACCCAAACCAAGGCCAACCCAAGCCCAAATCCTCCTAAAGCTTCAGCCATAGGCCATTAACTAGGAAAGAATCATAGAGGCTTATTGTGGATAATGCAGTGGTTTTTGAACTGTGCTCCATAGTACCCCCTCTAGGGCTACTGTGTGATTGATGTGGGGTTCAGCTACAGAAAAGGGGTAGCCCCTCCTAGCCATTCACCAAGCAGACAGCTGCCGGACTTCTTTCTGTGTGATTTGTTTGCCTTTCCATATGTTATTTAAAAAAGGGGTTCCTTGGGCTGAAAGTGGTGCTGGAAAGCGCCACCGAAAATCCTGTCCTGGATGGAATGACCACAAAGCATCCGAAAAGTCTTATGAAGCTAATGGTCCTTCTCAGGAAACACTTAGGCAAACAAAGCCCGTAACACTTTTTTCTAGATTTCCTAGAACTGTACTCATTGCAAGGGATAAACTCAATTATCAAAACTCATTCATTGACTCCGAAAATGTAACTTCCATATACTACTGCCCATTCCAAATCATCAGATAGGCAGCTGTTGCGCTGTTAATGTAATCATGACTTGCTTGGTTATTAATTTATTTTCTAAGTATGAAAGGATGGCTTTAGATTCCCTGATACAGATGTGGACATTTGCCAGGCCACATCTGGCTGGGGGTTTGTTGAACAGTGACTCCATGAAGAAATCAATTCTTGTCCCCTTTGGGTGACCTTAGGGCTGTCTTCTCAGGCTCGCTTTTCTCTATTGTCATCTAAAAATTAAATTTCAGTCTTTATGATTTATACAGTGCTATTTCTTTCAGATTTTAACAGCACATTTTGTATGTTAGCGAGGTCTCAATGAGGCGAGGAGAGAGAAAATCTGTAATTATGTCCCTGAAAGAATTAAGCGAATGTCCCTCTCCAAAGTTTGGAGTAAATTTCTTTGGACCTTTTTGTTGCAGAGTTCTGGCCAGAGGATTTCCCACCTGTAGGACTCAACACTTTCTTAAATCAGCCTTTCAATATCAAATATCCACCTGTAGGGATCTCTGGGTGGCTCAGCGGTTTAGTGCCTGCCTTTGGCCCAGATCCTGGAGTCCTGGGTCAAGTCCCGCATCGGGCTCCCTGCATGGAGCCTGTTTCTCCCTCTGCCTCTCTCTCTCTCTCTCTGTGTCTCTCATGAATGAATGAATAAAATCTTTAAAAGAAAAAAAAGTATCCACCTGTGAATGTACAGTGCGGGTACTGAATGCCCATGGGATAGATAAGTGGATAAAGAAAGTGTGGTTAAATCTTTCCTTAGAGGGGCGCCTGGGTGGCTCAGTGGTTGAGCATCTGCCTTTGGCTCAGGTCATGATCCTGGGGTCCTGGGATGGAGTCCCGCATCGGGCTCCCCGCAGGGAGCCTGCTTCTCCTTCTGCCTGTGTCTCTGCCTCTCTCTCTGTGTGTCTCATTAATAAACAAATAAATAGGGATCCCTGGGTGGCGCAGCAATTTGGCGCCTGCCTTTGGCCCAGGACACGATCCTGGAGACCCGGGATCGAATCCCACGTCAGGCTCCCGGTGCATGGAGCCTGCTTCTCCCTCTGCCTGTGTCTCTGCCTCTCTCTCTCTCTCTGTGACTATCATAAATAAAAAAAAAAAAAACAAAAAACAAATAAATAATCTAAAAAAAAAATCTTCCCTTAGAAATATGCAAGTTTGGGGCACCTGGGTAGCTCAGTCGGTTAAGCATCTGACTTTAGCTTGGGTCATGATCCCAGGTCCTGGGATCGAGACTCCCATTGGGCTCTCTGCTCCTTTGGGAGTCTGCTTCTCCTTCTCCCTCTGCCTGCTGCTCCCCCTGCTTGTGCTCTCTATATCAAATAAATAAAATCTTAAAAATAAATTAAAAAAATAAAAATCTTAAAAAAAAAAGAAATATGCAAGTTCTTCATTTCCTGTGGCCTTCCCAACCTACCAACACACGCCCAGCTCTTCAGTCTCAGATCCCTGGGTATTTTCAGAGAGAAAGGCAAGTCCCTTGGAATCAAGGTGAGGTTATTTGTTCTGACGCAGATGGATGTGCTGTTGAGATGTGAACCCTCTTCCTTCTCCCTCCTCTGCTTTTTCTCATAAAATTCCATAACTAGATTCATAAGTCAGTATCATCCATCTGATTACTCTGTTTCATCAGAGATTCCTATGTCATAGATTTCCGATGTTTCTGATCAGTTACCATGGATATGGTTTTTGGTTATCAGAGTTCTCAGTAACTACAAGCTGTACTTTGTGGGTTTTACCCACTGTAAGGACTAATCTGTGCAAAGCTCTCAGGATAAATCTTGGTTATTTGTTTGTTTTTCATTCTTTCTCATGGAGCTGGAAGGATTACAGATCCAGGGGAAACAGTGGGGAGGGGAACTGAAGAATTTGGCCATATGCTTGTTTATTATCCAACATTTGTATCTCATCCTTGCTTAGAGCACACATTCTAAATGTGGTAGAAGCTTTGGGGGACATTTCCCTCAGAGATGGCAGAGTTTGGGGACCTTTTAATCATTTCCTTCCTTTCCCTGTCATGCTCATCACACCACAGCATAATTACTTGTTTACCTGTCTGCCTCCTCCCCTCCCCCAAGGCTACACAGTGAGGTCTTGGAGAGCGTCCCCCCATCCCCCCCTGTCCCACGTTCATTGCAGCATCCCCAAAGCCTGGCAGAGTGGCTCTCCTTCGAGTTCTGAGTTCTGAATTCTGAAGGCTCTTTTCTTGTATGTTTCTCCTCTTAGCTGAAAAGTGCAGTTACATACATCTAAGATCCCTTGTTTGAGACAAGGCTCCCTTCGTTGTGAGAAAAACCCACTGGGAGAACAGGGAAGAATAGCAAAGAGCACCCGTGAAGCTCGTGAAGCTCGCAGACTTAGAGTTCCCCCTGGATGCAGGGCTGCCCTCAGGCTCTAAGGAGCAGGTGTTTGTGGGTTTCACTCTGCCCTTCTTTCGGGAGGCTACTCAGCACCTCGGTTTCCTGACCTCCTGCTTCTCGCCTCTCACTCAACATCTCTGCTCTGTGGCTTCTGCTGATGTCCGTTCCCGCTCATGATTTCAGTTACACGAGACCCACAGTGGCCTCTCTGACTTCTTTTTATGTTGTAATGTTTAAACTTCCAATTTAAACATTAACTGGCCCCCCTTCTCTCGAGCTCCTGTAGTTTCTTCCTTCAAATGCCCAGAGCAACAATCTGGTCCAACCCATCTTTCTATAGGGCAACATGTAGCCAATGGATGGTTGGTCGTCAGGTGTGGGTACCCTTGTCCCCAACAAATATGGCTAGAGGTCAGTGTCATATGCTAGAAAACGTGGCTGCTCATGACAGCTTTCACCAAGCATATGGGCAGGCACTGGTGCGTCGTGTGAGTTTGTCTCTACAATACCCATCGTGGTGCAACAGCAATGTGGTTCAGGGGTGAACCTCAGCAGGGTGGTGAAGGGGCTGCTGAAATCAGTAAAGGTAATTTTACTTCCCCCATTCCTGCTAGTTCTTGGTCTAAGAATCCAAGGTTGGGTCAGCGAACAGCACTGTGGTGAACAGTTGGTAGAGGTCAGATATACAATCCTTCTTGCTTCCACCCTGAGGATGATGTCATTGCCCATGAGGGCAGAACCCAGAGCAAGGTGGGGAAACTGAGCCAGAGCCAGCAGATTAGACAGGTCCCAAAGCCCAAGCTTTCTCTTGGCTTTTAGTCATGTGATCCAATACATTTCCTTGTCGTCGAAGCCAATTTGCTTTGGGTGTTTGTACTTTGCAGCTGAAAGCACCGGTGGAGGGATGAGGGGTAGGAGGTGGAGGGGAAGTTGGAGGAGTCTTGGGGTATTGGAGATAATGGGTAGTACATATGCCTCAAATGGCTAATTCTGAATCTCAGCAGAAGCAGGGCCACTTTCACAGACGGCTGACCTGGGCAATCACACAGGGTCCTGTGCTTGGCTTAATGCTCTGCCGTTGCTGTCGTGAAATTCCTAAAAGTTTTAAAATACGGTTCTGCATTTTCATCTTGCACCAGCCTCAGAAATTATATAGCCAGTCTCAGGCAGGTGATACAATATATGTAAAAGGAGTTGTAAACTGTAAAGCACTATACAAAACATTATTTTTATTATTTACAAGCCTCCTATCTTGCCTCCCAGGGCCCAAAGCTCCTGTGTGGACCTCCTATGTGCCTTCCTGCCAGGAAACCTGTTCACACAATCCAACTGTTTGTGGCCAGACCCCCAATAACCTGCATAGACAATAGATGGATGGGCTCAGACTCTTTGGGCTTCCATGGGAATATGGAGAGAGAGGTGGAGAATCATAGCAGATAGAAATTTCTTTTCCATTTCTAGGAGTTTGGGGGATCATATGGCCAAAGTTAAACTAATTGTTTAACTCCTAAGCAAGCAAGCAAGCAAAGCAAACACACACACACACACACACACACACACACACACACACACACACTACGAGTTTTGCTGGGCCACATTAAATCCACTGCCCGTGTGCAATCTTCCTCTGCCTTCCAGTGACTTATGTTGGACCCAAGGGCCAAACCGTCCTACCTTTATCCTTTGGTGTGTGCACACGTGTGTGCACTCACGTCTCTCAGATAAAAGGAATGGCTGCCTGGCTCAGCCTGTCCTTTCATCCTGCTGATGTTGTTACTGAGTATTACTTTGGAGATAATTAATGTGTCCCATTTTAGTGCAAAAATATACCTTGTCTCAGGTCACATGACAAATGTAACCATAAAAAGTTTAAAATGCTATTATTTAAAATTTATTTTCTCATAAAAAATGGTTCCTGAAATGATCATAATTTGAATAACTTACTCTATAGTTATGATCCATTATGCCCTGGCCCAGGTCCAGGATTGGTAATCTGGGAGCTGCGTGAGATCCTAGGTGGAGTTAGGGCTGTAGCCACGGTGTGGATCAGCAAGTTCTTCCTATGAGGTTCAGTTCTGTGTCTGCTCCATTTTCCATCAGCCTGAAACTCAGGCTGCACATTATCCATTTTACAATCCTTTCTCCCTGCCCCTAAAATGGCATTTCTTTGTGAAATTACTAGAAAGTGGACTTTAATCCTTAGATAAAGGGAAATTTGTGATGCCAGCTATCATCATCAGGACCAATGTCCCATTTGTGCTTCATCAGTGATTCTAAAGTCTTTGCTTTTTGGGGATCCCCCTCCCCCAAGCCTGTCTGACCTCTAGACATCGTAAGTACTTGGAAACAGGGTGTCTGTGGTCATGATTTAGTAATATCTGGGGCTTGAACCCCTGTGTCACATACCCTGACTTACCCATTTGGGTCCGTGTGTACCCTCTCTGCAGTGACACACTTCCCCTAGTGGTTAGTGGGTGCCACTAACCCCCACACCCACGGGGTTCCTGCGCATTGCCTATACTGAGTAAAATTCTCACATGTGGCAGATACAAAATCATGGGCCATTGGCTCCAGTGCCAGTTGCACAGACAAGCTCAGGATTTAGAAAGCCTTCACCTTCCAAACCAGGAGCTCATCACACCCGAATAGCCCACTGCTATTAGTTTTACTCCCAACCCCACCCCACCCCAAAACGAGTTTGCTGCCTGTGCCTGGTGGGCTTTTGTTTCATGCTTGGTCCCTGGGCCAGCAGCATCAGTGTACCTGGGCACTTGTTAGAAATCAGGGCCTCTGGTCCTACTCAGACCTGTTGAATCAGAAACTACATTTTAGGAATGCCTGGGTGGCTCAGCGGTTGAGCGTCTGCCTTTGGCTCAGGGCATGGTCCCAGGGATCGAGTCCTGCATCAGGTTCCCTGAATGGAGCCTGCTTCTCCCTCTGCCTATGTCTCCGCCTCTCTCTCTGTGTCTCTCATGAATAAATAAATAAAATATTTAAAAATAAAAAACAAACAAAAAAACACTACATTTTATTTTAAGAGTTTATTTATTTATTCATGAGAGACACAGAGAGAGAGGCGGAGACATAGGCAGAGGGAGAAGCAGGCTCCTGGCAGAGAGCCTAATGAGGGACTTGATCCCAGGACCCCGGGATCACGACCTGAGCCCAAGGGAGATGCTCAACCACTGAGCCACCAGGTGCCCCAGAAACCACAGTTTAACCAGCTCCCCTGGCGAACACCTGCACATCAAAGTTTGAGAAGCATGGGTCTGGAGGGCCAGACCCTGTTTGGGCTCCCTCCTCACACCTCTGTCTCCTTCTCTCCCACCCACTCTGCAGGTGTCTGGGGCCTGACTCTAGCAGTTTGGAGGAAGCATCAGGGAAATGTCTATGTTGCTCTTTCTCTCCTAGCTTCTGGGAGCTGGCAAGCAGAAAAGGCACTGCCTGGTAGCACTCAGCGAGCCCTGCCACTGGGTGGGAGTGAGGACTCTGGCCGGCACGCCTGGGGGCTCTTACCAGTCCTCTGTGCCTCCTCTCTCCTGGGCAGTGGTTCTGGACAGCTGGCCGGGGCTGCGCCGGATGCCTGGTCCCTCCTCCTGTGCCCCAGCCGCTCAAGAGTGGAGGAGAAGGTGTGAAATGATTTTGACCTTGGCGTCTAGTCTGATCCCTCTCACTCTGAAAGTGCTTCTGCATGTTGGCCTGGTACGTTCTGAGCGCTGTGGAGTTTTGGCAGAGTGTCCGATAAGTATTTGTAGTTCCTTCCTCCTTAATGTTTGCCAGAAAACCACAGTCATTACTCATGAGCAGAGGGCAAATTTCTTCCTCCCAGTCTCCAGGAGAGTTTGGGTCTGCCCTCAGATGCCCACAGAGGGTCCCCTGCCCTGGCTTCCAAGCCTCCTCTGGAATCAGCACGAAGATAAGCACCTAGCCTAAAGCACAACACTGTGTTACTATTATTATTATTATTATTATTATTATTATTTATTCATTTTTTATATTATTTTTTTAATAGGATGAGCCCTAACTTTAAAAAAATGTATTTTTTAAAATTGTAGTCAGTATATATCACATAAAATTACCATTTTATTTAAGTGTATACAGTTTGTTAGCATTAAGTCCATTCAGTGTTGTGCACTCATCGCCACCACCTGTCTCTCCAGAATTTTCTCATCTTCCCAAATTGAATCTCTGTCCCTGTGAAACACTCACCTCCCATCTCCGCCACCCAGCCCCTAAGCCCCTACCTTTCTTCCTTCTGTCTTTGTGAGTCTAACTCCCCTAGGGACCTCATGCAGGAGTGGAGTGGAGTCATGCAGGATTTATCTTCTTGTAATGGGCACATTTCAGTGAGCATAATATTTTCAAGGTTCATCCATATCTAGCATCCTAAGCCTTTAAATAAATCACTCATCTAATAATAGTAATGTTAAGCTAAAGCACAACTACATTTTTTTGTTGTTGTTGTTCTTGTTTTAAGCAAGTAGTTTCTGACCGGCCCTACCATATGTTTGCTGACACAGGGCAGCTCTGCTTTCAAAAAAGGGATAGCAAGTGAGGAGGGAACCAAGCATAGACCACCCCTCGGCTTCTTCGTGGGAATGGTCTGGGGAAAGCTGGCTTGGCCCCATCAAAGTCTCCAGGATTAGGGTTTAGATCTCTCCACAAATATCAGGACGCCAATTACCTCTGCCAAGGGGAAAGTGCCTGCATCCTCAGCATCTTCATTTCTGGTTCCCTGTGTGGATCTTATTTTTAATGGCAGTACCTTCCAGACCACAAGGGACAAGGCTCCCTCAGAAAAATCTCACCATTGGTGGAGAGATAATGGCCCTAAGGATCTAGTTCAGTAAACACAGGATTCTTTTGTGATGCACTTTCCAAATGAAGCGCACACTTTGGGATTAATTAAACTCTTTTCTAGCTGCCTGCCAGTGTAACCTTTCTTTTATGCTTCTTAGGGGGGCACACGATGTAAAAAGTCAAATCTATTATGTTCATGACTTGGAGGGGAAGATCTGGGACAAAATTACCTTACATGCTGTTGTTGTTGTTTTTTTTTTTTTTTTCCTTCTGAATGTTGGATCAAATGGAGAGCTCTCTGAGCTGTGTGCTAGCTAAACAACAGATCTGACCCAGAAGAAGAGTGGTTTACAATTAAAGTCATACAGACCACTAGTGACAGTGCAAACCCCAATTTCTTGGCACATCCGGTGGGCTGTTCAAGAGGCATGCAAAAGTTGGGTACTGACTGCTTAAACCATGGCCATGCTCTCGTTCCAATCTTGCTGTGATTTTGATGCATGACATTTAATTAATTTTACAGTTAATTCTTTACTGCTTTTTTTTTTTGACAGTGTCACTCTCTGGTATCTCAGCTGGTTGGGAAGAGTCTCTGTTGGTCATTACCCTTGTTGGAGCCCAGACAGGGTCATCTGGCCACAGCGGGAGGCAGCAGTGAGGAGCAGCGGCAGGCATACAGCCGAGACAAGATTTCAGCACTGAGAACAGTTTCCTGGAAGAAGCTTGGTCTAGAAGCTCCATCTCTGTATCCCATAAGTACCTTTGAAAGCTTCCCTTTCTTTGGCCTCAACCTCCAGGAGCTTTGAAAAAAAAATGCTTGCATTTTTAATTTATTTTCCCCATTATGTCAAAATAACACACACATGCACACACATGTAGCAACAAATGAGTAGAACAGAAATAATGTTGAAAAGCAGCTCTTGTCCCTAACATCCCCCAGCCCTCTCCTCAAAATGACTTCACCTGTTCCTTGTTTTAATTCTTCCGGAGCTTCCCCATGCTGCTCTAGGATTACGCCTCTATTGTTAGATTTATCAATTTTGGGCACTTATCTTTTGACTCCTAACTAGAAAGATAGGAGTCATTCACCCTATAGCTCACCCACCCCCAACCTTTCCCCTTTGCCCTCTTCTGACTTCTATGGTTATAACTGCTTTCTTAAGCTAGCATGCCCATACTGAAAAATTCACTCTGTTCAAGTGTACAATTCAGTGTTTTTTTTTTTTTTTAAGATTTTATTTATTTATTCATGAGAGACACACAGAGAGAGAAAGGCAGAGAGAGGGATCCCTGGGTGGCGCAGCGGTTTAGCGCCTGCCTTTAGCCCTCCTTGATCCTGTAGTCCTGGGATCGAGTCCCACGTCGGGCTCCCGGTGCATGGAGCCTGCTTCTCTCTCTGCCTGTGTCTCTGCCTCTCTCTCTCTCTCTCTCTCTCTGTGACTATCATTAAAAAAAAAAAAAAAAAAAAAAAGGCAGAGAGAGAAGCAGTCTCCACGCAGGAAGCCCCATGCGGGACTCGATCCCGGGACTCCAGAATCATGCCCTGGGCTGAAGGCAGGTGCTGCAGAGCCATCCAGGCATCCCCAATTCAGTAGTTTCTTCAGCATGTTCACAGTTGCGCAACCATGTCTAAAGCCCGCACATTATGCATTTTGGCCCCCACTAAGGAACTCCATCTCCATCAACAGTCAGCCCCTTACTCTTCTCTCCTCCCAGCCCCTGGCAGCTACTCATTTTCCACATGCTCACCAACCCAAGATTTGTCTTTTTTCTCATGGTCATCCTAGTGGATATGAAGTGGTTTATGACTATGGTTTTGACTTGTATTTTCACTAATTACTAGTGATTTTGAGCATTTTTTTTTTCATGAGTTTACTGGCCATTCATAGATCTTCATTGGAGAAATGTCTCTGCAGGTCTTTTGTCTTTATAATTGGATTGCTTGTTTATTGTTGGGGTGTCAGAATTCCTTGTGTATTCTGAGTAATAGATCTTTATCAGATATATGATTTGCAAATATTTTTTTTCCCATTTTATGGGTTGTCTTTTAACTTTCTTGATGGTGTCCTTTTAATCACAAATATTTTAGAATTGACCAAGACCAATGCACCTATTTTTCCTTTTGCTGTTCATGCTTTCAGTGTTATATCTAAGAAATCATTGCCTAATCCAAGGTCATGAAGATATACTTCAATGGTTTCTTCTAAGATTTTTATAGTCTTAGCTCTCACATTTAGACCTCTGGGGGATTATGTTGAATCTGTGGGCCAGTTTAGGGAGTTGCCATCTTAATGATATTAAATCTTCCAGTCCATAAGCATGGATTCCACTTATTTAAGTCTTCCTTAATTTCTTTTAATAATGTTTTGTAGCTTTAATTTTTGATGCAGTTGTAAGTAGAACTGTTTTCTTAATTTCATTTTCAAATTGTTGTTAGTGTACAAAAATATAATTGATTCTTATATATTGATTTTGTATCCTGCAGCCTTGCAGGATATCCTGATCTTGTTTATTGGTTCTAATAGTGTGTGTATGTGTGTATTTCTTAGGATTTCCTATATATAAGAGCATATCATTTGTCATTTGTGAATAGTTCTACTTCTAAATAGTTTTCCTGATCTAGATTTTTTTTTTTTTTTTGAAGAATTGCCCTGGCTAGAACTTCCAGTTCAATGTTGAACAGAAGTGGTGAGAATAGCCATCCTTGTCTTACTCCTAATCATAGAGGGTAAGTGTTCAGTCTTTCACCATGAAGTATGCTGTTAATTGTGGGCTTTCCATGGATGCCTTCACCAGCTTGAGGAATTTCTCTTCTTCTTCTTCTTCTTCTCCTTCTCCTTCTCCTTCTCCTTCTCCTTCTTCTCCTTTCTTCTTCTTCTTCTTCTTCTTCTTCTTCTTCTTCTTCTTCTTCTTCTCTTTTCTCCTTCTTTTTTTAGGACGTTCCCTTCTATTCTTAGTTTGTTAAGTGCTATTAAGAGAAGGAGTGTTGGATTTGGTCAAATGCTTCTTCTGTGTCTATTGAGGTGATTATGTAGTTTTTTCCTTTATTCTATTAATATAGTTGATTTTCACATGTTAAACCAACATAGCATTTCTGGGAGAAATCCCACTTCATCATATAATCCTTTTCATACATTGCTGGATTTTATTTGCTAATATTTTGTTGAGGATTTTTACATCTATCTTCAGCAAGGATATTGGTATTTGATTTTTTGGACTATGTGTTTATCCAGTTTTGGTATTAGGGGATGCTTGTCTCATAGAATGAGTTGAGAAATATCTCCTCTTGCTTTATTTTTGGGAAGACTTTGGGAAGGATTGGTATTAATTCTTGTTTAAACATTTGGTGGAACTCACCAGTGAAGCCATCTAGGCCTGGGCTTTTGTGTGGGAGGGTGAGTTGGTGTATGTGGGGGGCTCTATCCCAGGACCTGGGGATTATGACCCAAGCAGAAGGCAGATGCCCAACCGAGTCACCCAGGCACTCCCGTAGATTTAAAATATGATGTAAATATCAGGAGCACCTGGGTGGCTCAGTCAGTTAAGCATCTGTCTTCTGCTTGGGTCATGATCTCAGGATCCTGAGATTGAGCCCCGTGTCCGACTCTCAGCTAGTGATAAGCCTGCTTCTCCCTCTCCCCCTAACTGCTGCTCTACCTACTTGTGCTCTCTCTGTCACATAAATAAGTAAAAAATCTTTAAATATATGCTTATTAAATCTTCTAAAAGTCATTTTCCTAACTTTAAATAATAGGCTTATGTCTTGATTTCTTGTACATCAATCATCCACAATTTTACTTGATCCTTCACTTTGTCAGACAAGGATATTTATACCCATCCTTTCCTCCCTCCTTCCTTGTTATATCCATTAGCTGCACTTTCACAACAACAGGGTAATATTTGCATTCTAACAACACAACCAAATCTTGGGGGCTGTATCTACAGTTTGAATTGAAAAGCTAAAAAACGAGTGGCTTTACATTATGATGACATCCTCAGGAGTGTTTGATACCAAGAGTGAACTGTGTGCCATTTTTCCAAATATTAAAAAAAATTAGAATTATTATATTCCATCAACTGCTTAAAATTATGACACATTTTGTTTGCTTCTTTTTTGACGATCATTTCTTATATTCTTCCTATTGTTTTGCCTCCAAGGTCTAATGGCCTTTCTTTCTTTCTTTCTTTGTATGTGACTTGCCTTAATCCTATTCTTGAGTCCTTTTCAAGCTCTCAATTACACCATTTATTTTCACCTTCTGGAACTCCCTGCTTTCCTGCTCTAAACTGGATGGTTGCTTGCGAGATCCCCAGCAGCTTTTGTTTTTTTATTTTATTATTTTTTATTTTCCCAGCAGCTTTTGAAAGCAGTTTTCTGCTCTACCTCTAACCACTTGGACTTCCTGCTCTTTGCCAGTAATTTCAGCTGCTTCCAATCTCTGGCTCGTCCCTCGTTCCTAGCTAAACCCTTTCTGAGTAATTTCTTCTTCTGATTTTTCCTCCTGTCACCAAGGAACTTTGCTTTCACTCAATTTTCCCATCTGTAAGAGGAAAAGTCTAGATTTTTCTAGAATATAACTTCAGCAGAATTTAGAAGAAGGAAATGAGTTCATATTGAAAATCTGCCTCAGAATGCCCAGGAGAAAGAGGTGTGACACAAAATCAAGGAATTGATTTCATTGTTAATTTCTTGTGACTTTTCCCTGCTTTTGACTAATTATCCATCCTGCAGGGTAGATTAATTTTTGAATTTAATATCATTGTATAGTGTTCAATCAGAAAAAGGGATAATCAAGGTTAAAATTATTATACAATTAAGTCATAGGTTTCCTGTCCTCCTAAACTGGAAATATTAAGAATTTGCTTCTTTAACATTAAAATTAAGCCAAATATTGATAAGGCTATCAGCAAGTTTTTGAGGAAGATAATTTAATGCATAATCCTTGCTGAGTACTTATTAAACATAAGACAGCCTACTTTAGTGGGCAGAATTTGTATTTGAATCAGGTGCTTCACTGGAAATTTTTTGGCTAACTTCAACACATTTTTTAAAAGGAAAAACAAATTGAATGTGCAAATCTTCTTTGCAAGAAGACAGAAAAATCATTTTATTATGAGCAGTAAATCAAGAATTCAAGCTTTTACACCTATGAGCGTTAGGGATAGGCTGAGTAGATGCTCAGATTGCGACAGAACTCACTGTATCTCACTTCATATTATAAAGCAAAAGGCAGTGATTCAAGTTTTTAAAATTTGCATGAAAAATTCAGGCCAGAAATAAGTTAGGGTAAATTGAAAAACATCAAAATCATATAAAAATTAAGATATTTGTCATCACTTGACTTTTAAGATTGTTAAGAAGTATTTCTGCCTTCATCAACACAAACCTTTGGGCAAATGTTAGATCAGACATGCAAGTAATATGAGAAAAATTGCCAACTCATTAAATGTTTTACTTGTCTGCCAATTCCTCATGTGATAAGTAAGGAAGAAAACCTTATCTTTCCCCACCTTCCCAGCCAAAATAGTTAAAAGTTCTAGGCAGGTGGGCCAGTAGCTGTTTGTGCAGCAGACTTAAACAGATGCCATCCCAAAGATAATGCATATCACTTAGAACTTGGAATTGACACATCATAGGTTCCCCCCTTAATTTATAGTGCAATAAAAGCGGTCATAAATGTAGGTGCACTCCACCCTTGCAAAGAGTTACCATTTTTATGATTTTGACAAGTTCACACTCCTGGTTTTACCCTCACACTGTCCTAGGTTCAAGTATTTAATATTTAACAATCTGTATTCTATAAATAATAGATGTGCCTGTCTTCACAACTGAATATCAGCAGCAGATTTTATTGTTGACAAGAGTGATAATGTTCTTTCACCTTCTTAACTTTTTATGTTACTGTTAATTTTCCCTTTGTGGCAGAGTCAAGGGAGGGGTCTGGGTCATTCTGGAGGAAAATAAGCAGTTATAATCCAATTGGAACTGAGCACCAGGAGAAGCTTGGGTAAATCTATGACCGTTTCAGTGGTTTGAGGTCACAGACTCATGCATGGAACTCATGGAACCAGAAAGCGCCCAAGCCGTCATCTACCTATCATAGGGAGGCAACCCAGAGCTTCATGTAACATATACTGGGCTCAAGCCTATTAGGTGCAAAGGAGATGCTGCAGGACAATTGTTAGTGAAGGAATTTGGTCAAGGTCTTATGGCTAGATTGGGAGAGTGGATGAGATTCAATTTAGTTCAATAAATGGTTGAAAACCATTGAGAAACAAAGTCCTAGCTCCTTAAATGTTTAGATCATATGATTTCCCCTGCTGAAAATCCTACAAATAGACTTCTGCTACATTTATAATAAAATCTGAGCTCTTTATCAGGATCCCAACAAGTATCCTTGAGTTCGAGCTCCTTTCTTCCCTGTCTGGTGTTCATATCAGCTTCTCAGACCAAGCTCATTCTATCCTCAGGGCCATAGTACAGGTTATTCCTTGTGCCTGGTATGCATTGCCTCCAGAAGATAACAGCTCCAGCAAGAACAGCACCTCCACCTGCTATCCCACACGCCCAGTGAGGCATTCCCTGTCCTATTTCCCTGTGTCATTGACTTCAGACCACCTATCACATTGTACACTGTAACTGTTTCTCTTTTTTTTGTCCATCTTCTGCTCTGTAAGGGCAGGGCATTCGAACCATATCATCAAGGCCTGAGCTGGTATAGAAACACAAATATTTGTGGGGTCAATGAATGAATCCAGAGAGGGACAAGCATTCTGAAGGCAATCACAATGTTATGGGATGGTTATGCCATCCAGCCTTCAAGGCTCGTCTTGGGCAACCCTCTCCTGTAAAGCTGCCCTGGTGTCTTCCCATGGAGGCAATCTCTCCTTTGTTCTCCCCAGCACTCAATGTGACATTTCTTGGAGTACTCATAATGTAACTGCTTGGCTACTTTGGTAGTTAATTTTAAGTGTCAACCTGACTGGGCCAGGGGATGCCCCAATTAAACATTATTTCTGGTTGTGTCTGTGGGAGTATTTCCCAGTGACAAGAAGATTTGAATGGGCAGACTCAGTAACATGGATTCACTTCCCAGTGTAGATGGGTGTCATCATCTACAGAAGCTTGGAATGGAATCAAAGGCAGAGGGAGGAGGAATTTGCCCCTTTTTGCTTCTATCTGCCTGCTTCAGTTGGGACATCTTAGCTCATCTTTTCTGTTACTTGCACTGGGACTTAACCCATAGATCCCTGGTTCTCAGGGCTTTGGACTCAGCCTGAATTATACCACTGGCTTTCCTGGGTCACCAGCTTGTGGATGGCAGATTATGGGACTTCTTCATTTTCACAATCACATGAGCCAATTTTAAATTTTATGAGCCCATAATAAATTTTTTTCTCTCTCCCCTTTTCTCTCTCTCTCTCTCTCTCTCTCTCTCTCTCTCTCCCCTCCTGGTTCTGTTTCTCTGGACAACCCTAATACAGGTATCCTTCAATTTCCCTCTCTAGAGGGCAGCTTGGAGCTCCTTCCCTAATTCTAATGGCCCACAAAATCTTTGGAGTTTCTGGGAGGTCAGTGAATGAACAAAAAACAGCTGAATGAATGGAGTTTAGTGTTTGGAATTTGTGAAAAACATCTCTTCTCACGAATCATGAGTATATCATTGGTGGCTCTAGTTTGAGCTACCCTTTACTCAAAGGTTACTACATATGAGCCTGTGCTGCCTCTTTGTTTTCTGAGCCCAGAAGGCAGCCAGGCTGGTTCCATTCAGCATGGTGGGCTAAACAGGCTTTGTAAACACCAATAGAAAGTAATATTGAAAAAACAAGTAAAATGTGTTTGAAAGGCTCCATCTGAGTCTCCAGGGATTGCTCCCTAAATTCCTATAACCTCCAATGGGGGTTCTACAGTTTGGAATGAAAATGACTAGCTGGCCAGAGATCTGTAAAAAATTGAGAGCAAATAGCAACCTTTGTGCCTCCCATTTCTATAAAACACCTTGCATTTAAAAAAAAAAAAAGACTCTTTTTTTTTTTTAAAGATTTATTTATTTATTTATGATAGACAGAGACAGAAAGAGAGGCAGAGATACAGGAGGGAGAAGCAGGCTCCATGCCGGGAGCCTGACGCGGAACTCGATCCCGGGACTCCAGGATCGCGCCCTGGGCCAAAGGCAGGCGCCAAACCGCTGAGCCACCCAGGGATCCCCTAAGACTTGGTTTTTAAGTAATCTCTATACCCAACATGGGGCTCAATATTGCAACCCCAAGGTCAAGAGTTGCACGGTCTACCACCTGAGCTAGCTAGGTGCCCCTGAAATATCTTGCATTTTCAAAATAACTTTAAAAAAATATTTTATTTATTTATTCATGAGAGACACACAGAGAGAGGCAGAGACGTAGGCAGAGGGAGAAGCAGGTTCCCTGCAGGGAACCTGATGTAGGACTCAATTCCAGGACCCCAGGATCATGACCTGAGCTGAAAGCAGATGCTCAACCATTGAACCACCCAGGCATCCCTTTCAAAAGAGCTTTTACAGGTATTCTCTGACACTCACAGCTCATGGGATGCCGCAGTAGTTATCATGCACTTCTTTGGAGTAGGAAACCAAAGATCACAGAAGCTGCATGGCTTGCCGAATGCCCAGTGCCCTTGTGTCATTTTGGCTGAGACAGGCCATTGGTCCAGCCCCTTTCACAGATGTTCCCAAATTACAAAGAAGTACTGGGAACAGTGAGGGAAGCTGAGAACTTCTCTTCATACACAATGCTGATGGTCAAAGAAGAGTTTGGAAGCAAACTCCCTCAAATTTTCTCTCCATTTCCTATCTTGCACATTTACTGCTAACTATGTGATTCAAAGCATTGTGCTTGGTATTGGCTCCAGCCTGTCTTGTCCAATAATCCTCTGTAGTGTTTCATTTGTGTCTTTGGGGAGGCCTGGGTGCAAACTGAGGAGGTGCTTGCTGCCAGGTTATGCAGTGCAGGGGCGGGGCCACCTCTCTTGCCTCCTCCTCATACCGGGTCTGGCATTGGGGCCCATACAACTCGCTGCTGGAGGCATGCTGGAGGGGCAGTGTCGTGTTCAGCTGAGCATCACCATTTTAGGCTCCAGGCAGCTCATTGCTCCTCGGCATGGGCACATGCTCCTTTTTATTTATGCTTGAACCACCCTTCCTCATCTTGTGTCCAGATGTAGCCTCAGCTTGCCCCTGGATGAGGGAGAGCTCCAACAGAGGCTTTCCCTCCTTCTTCCCAGAGCCTGTCATAACTCGGGACTATTTTTACTCAGAGAAAGTAGCCTCTGAGGAATGGCATGGGAAATGAGAGAATTTTCTCCTTGCCTTTGACACAGACTCTCTGTGTACACTGGGGCAGGCAGACTGTCTCTCCCATGCAGGGTTTCCGGCTCTGGAAGGTGGGAAATAGTCTGGTGACTTGTCTCATCAGGCCAATAAGAAAATATTATATGCCAAATCAATGCTGACTCAGCACCGACTGCTCATATGAAATTCTTGGCATAGCTGTTTTCCTTCAAAACCTGAGAACGTATTGGTGAATGGCAAGAATGGATGGTGGCCCATCCAATGGTTAGATGGATGGGCCACCAGACTGTGGGGCTGTAAGGAGGGTTAGGTAACTCCTTGTGGTTTTGAGTCCATGTTTGGTAAGCTTGGCAGTGAGTGTCTCATTGAGCGGACAGCTGGATTGCTGTAAGGATTCAAACTTTTATCACACCAAAGAGAAAAGACTGAATTTTTATGCATTTCAGACTGTAAGGTAGGCTAGCTTAGTAGGGTTTCCCCTATGTCCTGTTTAGAAAGAGTGATACATGAGTTGATGCTAGCCAAAAGAACAGTTGGTTTTATCCTGATCACACAAACATTGAAAAAGTGAGCCTCATATTTGACTAGTGTTTAAAAAATAACATCATTTCACATTTTTACCACTGTTTTCCTCTGCAGAGAAACTCTGTAACTGGCACAAGGGAAAAAAGGTCTCAATATTGCTATTCTTACCTTGAGAAATTGTATGCGTCATCCGGTTGTGTTAGGCTTGCCAGAGCAATTGGACATGTATGTGTGTAAGTGGTTGAGTGCCCACTGCAAAATATCTGGATGTGGTCCTCGCTGCTTACACGTGTTCATCTTAAATAAGCAAAGACAATCTACAAATAAACTCCAGAGAGGGAACTTAGAAGATAAAGGCATAAAGAAATGTCTCTTTGCATTCCAATTTCCCATGGTCTATCCCTTCTGAAGGTAGGAATTGGGGTAGGGGGTAGGTGCTGATCATCAGGACAGTGCTTTGCAAGGGTCCATGCTCACCAGAATCACCTGGGGGATTTGTTAAGACACAGAGCACTGGGCTCCTCTTCTCTAGGATTTTTGACTCAGTGGATCTGGAATAACACCCAGGATCTGCGTTTCTCACAATTTCCCAGAAAATGCTGAATGTGGCTAACCCAGGGACCCCACCTTGTGTACCACTGATCCAGAGGTGTGTCCCCCAGAAAAGGGTGTGTGCATTACTCACTTAGGGACACCCCTACTTCTGACACATCTGACTTCTCAATATTCTGAAGGTAGACAGGTATTTACTGTCTACATTAAAAAAGAAAAACTGAAATCAAGCCTTTACTCTCCTGATGCATAAGCCACATCGACATTGACTCTGAAAATCAAGAAATGATAGGGTTCTGGTTGCATTCTGGTTCTCTAAAAAAAGGGACAGGCTGCACAATTATTAACATTTTATTCTTAATTATAAACATTTTACTCTTAAATTATTAACATTGGTAACAGGTTCCTTTTCCACCTACCAGTGGCAGAATAGGCAGAAAGTAAACTCTGGATTATGAGCTTTCTGACATAGTAGAGAAACTCCACATTTACATCTCCTGGGTGGAGCCGTTAGGATGGTGCTGGGAAGGAGCTAGCTCCCCCAGGGAGCTACACATCCTCCCCAACACTTGGTATTCTTCTTTGTTTTTTGGTTTTTAAAAGATTTTATTTATTTATTTGTTTGAGAGAGAGAGAGAGAGAGAGAGAGAGCACTCCCGCACAAGCAGGAGGTGTGGCAGAGGGAGAGGGAGGCAGCAGGCCCCTGGCTGTGCAGGGAGCCCTATATGGGGCTGGATCCCAGGACCTCAGGATCATGGCCTGAGCCCAAGGCAGACGCTTGACCAATGGAGCCACCCAGGCGCCCCTGGTTTGTTTTTTTTTATTTTGGTAATAGTCATCCTGGTGGATGTGAAATTGTTCTAATTTGACTTTTCTGTGGTATTTGACTCTATAAACACTCCTCAAAATTCACTTCCTTCATTTCCTCCACACTTTTTGGGTTTTCTTTTCTGCGTCTCTGGTTATTGTTTTTCTCAGTCTCCAATCCAATCAACCTCATTAATGTTAGCATTGCCCAGGGCTGCATCTAAAGTCTCTCATTCCGTATATTCACATACTTCATATATTTGTTACTCTATATACTTATGTACTCCATATACTCTATGTAACTTGTAGAGTCCATATAACTCATATACCACAAATAACTCATATAGTCCATGTACTCGTATACTCTATATAATCCGTATACTCCATACAACTCATATACTCTATATAAGTCATATAGCTCATATACCTATATACTCCATATAACTCATATAGTCCATGTAATTCATATACTTCATATAAGTCTTATAGCCCATCTACTCATATACTCCATATAACACATATAGTCCATATAACTCATATACTTTATGTAGTGCATACAACTATCATTTGAATAATGATAATAAAATAATTTTATTTTTTTTGTTTTGTTTTCTTTTTTCTTTTTTTTTAAATTTATGATAGCCACAGAGAGAGAGAGAGGCAGAGACTCAGGCAGAGGGAGAAGCAGGCCCCATGCACCGGGAGCCCGACGTGGGATTCGATCCCGGGTCTCCAGGATCGCACCCTGGGCCAAAGGCAGGCGCCAAACCGCTGCGCCACCCAGGGATCCCATAAAATAATTTTAAAATCAGGACTGCGGCTTTTAAAAACAATGCATTTTAAAAACAGGTACTCCATGTGTTTTAAAAAATGAGGTAGGGGCATCGAGTGGGTTAGTCAGTTAGGCACTTAACTCTTGGTTTTGGCTCAGGTCATGATCTCATGGGTTGTGGGATCAAGTTCCACATCAGGCTCTGCACTTAGTGAGGAGTCTGTTTGAGGATTCTCTCCCTCTGCCCCTCCCCCGACTCGTGTGTCTATGCGTGTGCGTGCTCTCTCTCTCTCACACACATAAATAAATAAATCTTTAAAAATTAGGCAATACAGAAAGGTTTTGTTGTGAGGTCTCCTTCCCATCCTTGCCTCCCAGCTCCCCAGGTCTTTATCTTTGAGGTAACCTCCTGTTACGAATTTCCTTGTATTACTCCCAAGTATGCTTGGCATTCACAAGCATTTATAAATACCCACACACCCCCTGCTTTTTTTAAACAAATGGTAACACCTTGTTCTGCACCTGAATTTTTTCACTCTGTAATATATCTTGGCAATTGTTCCATATCAGTACCTGGAGAGCAGCCTCATACATCTTCATGGCATAACCAACATTGCTTCAACTTCCCACCCAAGTATCTGGGATGGCAGAAACACATAGGCTGCAGCAAGGACACATTTTATTTGAAATCTTCAGTTTTATTTGCATTTCATGCCAATTTTTTGTTCTGCTTCCTAATGCATCTGTGCTTATTTTAATATAACAATGATATTTTAAAACAGATTTTCTAAAGGATGGACGTTGTTTATGCGGAGACTTATACACCTCGTTAGGCACAAGTACCTGGTTTGGACATGTAAATACGACATCATGAGATCATCACAGTGATATTGTGAAGCAGGCAGGACAGGGATGAGTAAGCCCCTTCTGAAGGTGAGGTGGCCCTCAGCAATGTCAAGTGATCTGCTCCAGGCAACAATTTGTGGGGGCACCTGATAATATGTCACACTGCCTCTCAGGATACAGAGGAAAGATAGAAACCCGAGATCTATTTTTTTTTCTTGACAATGGTTTATTGAAAATGACACAAAAAGCATAGGCAACAGAAATGAAAATCAACAAGGAGGACTATATCCTGCTATAAAAGCTTCTGCATAGCAATGGAAATCATGAACAAAATGAAAAGACAAACTACCAAATGGGGGATAATATTTTCAGATCATGTACCAGGTAAGTGGTTAATATTTAACATATATAATGAACTCCTACAACAGCATACTAAAAAGGAAAGAAACTATCTGATTTTAAATAAACCAGTATGTCTCCAAAGGTAAGGGAAACAAAAGCAAAAATTAATTATTGGGACTTCATCAAGATAGAAAGCTTCTAGACTGCAAAAGAAACAGTCAACAAAACTCAAAGGAAACCTCAGGAATGAAAAAGATATTTGCAAATTTCTTATGGATAAAGGGCTAGTATCCAAATCCATACAGAAGTTATTAAACTCAACACCCCCCCCCCCAAAAAAAGAATCCTGTCAAGAAATGGAAAGAACATGGATTCTTGTCTCACATTTAGATCTTTCATCCATTTTGAGTTTATCTTTGTGTCTGGTGTTAGACAATGGTCTAGTTTCATTTTTCTGCACGTGGCTATCCAGTTTTCCCAGCACCATTTATTGAAGAGACTGTCCTTTTTCCAGTGGATAGTCCTTCCTGCTTTGTTGAATATTAGTTGACCACAGAGTTGAGGGCCCATTTCTAGGTTCTCTATTCTTTTCCATTGATCTATGCGTCTGAAACCTGAGATCTAAAAAACAAAGTGCAACAGGGTTTACATGGAAGGGATACTTCCATAACATGTTTTGCCGAGTATGGAATGAAAGATCTGGAAAATGTAGCCCTAGCTAACATGGCAGAAAATGAGACCAGTGCTCTTTTTTAAAAAAATAAATAAATATAAAAATAAATATTATTCATGAGAGACACAAAGAGAGAGGCAGAGACATAGGCAGATGTCTCCCTCTGGGGAGCCTGATGTGGGACTCGATCCTAGGACCCTGTGATCATGACCTGAGCTAAAGGCAGATGCTCAATCACTGAGCCACCCAAGTGCCCTCACTGTGCTTTTGTTTTAAGAAGCACCAAAGTACTGAGCGCTAGTCTGAGAATAGTCTGGACCAGTTATGGACTGAATTGTGTGCCCCTCAAATTTGTTTGTTGAAGCCCTAACCCCTGGTACCTCAGAGTGTGACTGTATTTGGAGATAGGGCCTTGAAAGAGGTGGTTAGGTTAAAATGAGGTTATTAGGGTGGGTCCCAATCGAATATGACTGGTGTCCTTCTAAGAAGAGGAAATTTGGACTCGCAGAGACACCAAGAATGCTGGTGTGCAGAGAAAGAACCACATGAGGACACAGGGAGAAAGAAGATGGCCATCTCCAACCCAAAGAGAGAGGCCTTAGGAGAAACCAAACCTGCCGACACTGTGCTCTATGACTTCCAGCCTCCAGAACTGTGAGGAAATAAATTTCTGTTGTTTCTGTCCACTCTCCATGACCCCTCCCCCACCCCCCACCCCCACCAAGTCTGTGGCACTTGTTTAGGGCTGCCTAAGCAGATTAGCACAGTATCTGCCCAAGGGCTGTCTTTAATTCCTCTGTATGTGAATTTCCTACCCCTCAAACAATGTGATTCCTTTGGGTAAGGGTGGGCTGAGCATTCATTCATTCGGTATTTACTGCACATGTCCCTGGCCTGGGCCAGTCTGGGCATGAGGCACACAGCAGTGGCTGTGGCCAAGCCCCTGTTACTCTGAGGCTACTATCTCCTCTCCCATCTCCAAAATGATCCTTGCTCCAGCTTCCTCCCTAGATGAGCTACTGCAAACATCTTCCAGGGAAAAAGGGGAAAGAGGTGACATAAAAAGTAAATTTAATGACCCAGATCATGATTTATAGATGGATCCAAATGTTTGTTTGTTTGCTTGTTCTTGCTTTTACACAGAGGCTTCTCTCGTAGATTGCCTTGCTGAACATGGGCGTGCAAGACAAAGTAGCTGAGGTGGATTATAGTTATGCCTCGTCTCATTATGAAAGTGGTTCAAGCACCCAGCTCAGCCAATTTGGAGGCTGGCGGCTCTGACAACGCTCAGAGCTATTAATTTCCTTGTGTGTGTTTGTGTGTCTCCAGAAACCACCCAGATTCAGAGAAGAGCTAGGATGCTCCCGGCACTGGTAATGATCGTCTCCCCTCTTAGTGGGGAAAAGCGATTAGCCACCATGGGGTCAGCCTGTCTTAGGAACGGCAGCCCCACCGGCTTCCCAGGCCCCTCGTGCTATGGAGTGCCAGAAAGAGCTAGCGTCACTATGAAGCCCGGCCGTGACTCATCTGCCTCCCCAACTTCTCTCTCAAAATGTGCTCTCTGGACTTTCTCAGGCAAGCCTGAGTGGCTCATTGCAGACACCCATCATTAACGTGCCTTTCACGCTTCTTAATTCCCTCCAGAGCTTTAACAATCATCGCAAACACGAGCAGGGTATTCTTCCCAGAGAAAGACATTCATCATGACTCTCCCCAACCTCCGTCTCAAAGCGCAGGAATTACTTCAATTGCCAATGGGAAGAGGGAGCCAACAGGTATTTTTAAAGAGGCTCTATCCACTGGAGGATCGAAAAGAAAATATCCCCTTTGAGCATTTAGTCACACACATCAAAGGAAACAACACTTTCAATCTTCATTTGCATCGTACAGGCATTAGATGTGGTCCAGTTACACTGAGCTCCGCTTGAAAAGGCAGAAGTGCCAGTACTTTTCAAGCCTTGACGGAGACAGAGAGAAAATGCAGCCAGGCAAATAATATATCACCCTGCCAAGGCATTTTCCATTTTTAAAAGGACAGAACAATTTTACATTATTTCTGGAGCCTCTTTGCAGCAAATATCCCTTGACATTTATTTTAGCACCCTGGCCGGCCAGCCTAAAAGCCCTGGCTGCTCCCAGCCTGCTGCTCCTGTGTGCCGGCGACCACGTTCTGCCTTTTGGTCTTGAAGCTCCAGACGTGAGAAGGGCAAGTGGCCAAGGCTTTTGAACACAGGCCGGAGGAGGTTGGTTCTGCAGAAGGGGCCGATGAAGAAGACATCACCCTGGTGGAAGGGATAACATAGCATTTCAAGTCACTTGAAGATGGAGAACCATCATTCACGGCTCAGAGCTACCAGGATGAAAACGCAAGGCAGGCTTGGGGTTTTTCAGAGATAAAACAATGAAGTGTGCGTGCTTGCACTTGATGGGGAGGCCTCTTGGGGAAGCGGAAACGGCCACCGGTTCTAGAATAATTAGCACCAAATGACTTCTAGTTAGGGTGACAAATGAACAAGTTTTCCAGATCTGGAGACTCAGGATCGGGCTATTAGGTAAAAATTTCCAAACTGTTCTTTCTAAGGTGGTCTGTGGTTCATTCCTTGCCAAGTGTGAGGTCTTTTGTCAGAGGGCGAACTGTGGTTTTATTGTTACAAGTCCTCAGCCCCGGCTGGCCTGAAAAATCTCAGGGTGCTGAATGATTAATTCCAACCTGCCCTAGAAAACGTTAGTCAGCTGGCAAAAGGAAATAGCCCAACACAGAGGCAAAAAGAGCAAATTGACTTTATCTGTGAGTGATTATGTTTGACAAGATGAGAAAAAAAAGAAATCTTTTGTCACAGAAGAAAATTGTACTTTGAGAAATCTTTGCCCAAGTCTTAAGACTTTGCTTTACACAGTTTGAATTAAAATGGAAATAATCCCAGTCCCCCTCCCACCGCCCCCGCTTCTCTCCCAAATAAAGAGCAGAGAAACAAAACTTCATTTTTATATGTTTACTATAGCAGAGTTTTAGAAATCAGATCAGGAATTCCAGGTCTACTCCAGAGTAGCATTTCCATTAACTAGCAAATTCTCTTTCAAGAAACCTATTTTTGAATTGCTGTTTACTACTAAAAGTTTAATTTTTCCTTTAAGTATTTGTCACACATGCAGTCAAATTCCTTGTGGGTGGGATAGCAGGGCAGATGGGACTCCTCTCCAATAAGAAAGGAGAGCCAATTTTCACTCTGAAAGGGCGAAAAGATCAGGACTGTTAGAATCATTCTTCCGATTTAACATTTATCTTGTATCCACAGCATCACAGTCTGCTTAGGACTGGAAAGAAGGCGTCGCAGGCAGGAAAACAAACTGTTTTGACTCAATCTATGACTCAAATTTTACTGCTTACATTTTTTTCTTTCACTAATTAAAAACAAAATTAACCTTCTCCTGAAAATCCCGAACTCTTATATTTACACAATCTTCTTTCCGGTATCCACAAGACCGACTCTCTTATCTCCTTCAAGTCTTTGCCCAAATGTCGAGTTCTTTCCTTTTAAAAATTATTTAATTAAGTGATCTCTATACCCAACATGGTGCTCAAACCCGCAACTCGGAGATGAAGAGTTTAATGTTCTTCCAACTGAGCCAGCCAGGCACCCCTCCCCCCAATATCAATTTCTTAATGACGTCTTCGCTGTTTCCATTTATCAGCGCCATGCTATAACCCACTGAGCTAACTGGCCTTCAACTTGGCCATTTCTATTTGAAACTGTATCTCCCCAACACTGGTGTTTCTGATCACCTTTGACCACTTTTTATTCTTCCCGTAACACTATGGACTTCCCATATATTATAGATTTTCTTTATTATGTTTATTGCCTTCACTAGAAGGTGAGCATCAAAAGAGCAGAAATCTGTGTTTTTTCATTCAGTGATGTATTTTCATTGCATGGAGTAGTGCCTGTCACTTAGTAGGATGCTCAATAAATGTGGAATCACAGTATCAGAAAAGAAATTGTCCAGGATTTGGAAATGAGCAAGATTGCCCATTCAGCAAAGTGTTGGGCATTGCCTAAGGGACCCTCTGGGGAGGATGTCATTCTATCAGAGTGAACACCTTTAAGTGCATATCTGTGGACTGGGTAGAAGCAGAAAGCTGAGAGGAATGCAGATCATTCTTGCCCATAGATGTGACTGAGTTCTGCCCTCTGGAAAAGAGGATCCCAAACATGTCACTTTATTGCCCTGTAAGATATGAACCACTATTGCATCTTCTAGCTAACATTCTTGCTTGCCTTATAAATGTATCTCTCTTCTTCAAATTCTTCCAGCTGGTGTCAATATATTACTGGTTACTTCATAATCTAAAGAGCTAAAGACAATTCTCGACACATACTCACTTTATATTTGTGTGAGAGTCATGATTTTTATAAGCTTTTTGAAAATTATGAGCAAGTAAAAGAGTGAATTATACTCCCTGCCCCAGGAAACCTTAGCTAGTCCCATGGTTTTAGATGCTGTTGAAGGCTGATTGCTCTCTGATTTGTATCTGTGGCCACAACCTCTCTGTGCCCCACATGAATATATCCTGTTGCATTCTTGATGTCTCCACTTGGCTATCTAACAGGCAATTCAGAATTAAATGGGATTATGGATGCCTCTCCTAAACTTGCTTCTCCCCAGTCTTTAAGTGGCAACACTGACCAACTCAGTTGCTGAGGCCAATATCCTAGGAGTCAAACTTTGGCCCAAATAGCTTCTTTCTTTTATACTTCACATCAACCCTTCAGTAAAAGCTGAGCAATATCTCTTCCTTCAATATGTGTTCTAAATCCACCTCTCAAAAAAAAAAAAAAAAAAATCCACCTCTCTAAGTCCTCCATCTTGGTCTATGATCTGCCTCCCATTTTTGTAAATAAGGTTTATTTGGAACATAGGCATGGCTATTTGTTTGCACATTGTCCATGGTTGTTTTTGCACTACCATGGCAGTTCTGACAGTTGTTTTTAATTTTTAATTTTTTTTTAATTTTTAAAGATTTTTATTTATGAGAGGGGGGAGAAAGAGAGAGAGAGAGAGACATAGGCAGAGGGAGCTTTCTGCAGGAGCCTGATGTGGGACTCCATTCCGGACCCTGGGATCATGCCCTGAGTCAAAGGCAGATGCTCAACTGCTAAGCCACTCAGGTGTCCCCAGTTCCCCAGTTCTGACAGTTGAGTAGTTGTGATAGATCACAGGGTTTACGAAGCTTAAATATTTACTATCTTGTCCTTTACTGAAAAAAAAAATTACTAACCCTTGTACTGAATAATGGCCTCCAAAGATATCAGGTCATAATTCCTGGAACCTGTAAATGTTACCTTATTTGGAAAAAGGGTCTTTGTCAATGTGATTAAGTTAAAGGTCTTGACATGGATGAGACAGTCTTAGATTATGTGGATGGTCTCTAAATGCTATCATAAATGTTCTTATAAGAGAGAGGCAGAGGGAGATTCTCTCTCTGTCCCTCAGCCTGTCTCTCTCCCTGCCTCTCCCCGCCCCCCCAAAAAAACCAAACAAACAGACATACACACACACACACAGGAGAACAACATGAAGATGGAGCAGAGAGAGTTTTGAAGTTGCTGGCCTTGGAGATTGGAGAGATGTGGCCACCCGCCAATGCCGGCAGCCACTAGAAGCTGGAAGAGGCAAGGAATGGATTTTCCCTAGAGCCTCCAGAGGGAGCACAGCCCTGCCAACACCTTAATTTTGGCCGAATGAAATGGATTTTGGACTTTTAGCCTGCAGAATTGTAAGAGAATAAATTTCTGTTGTTTTAAATCACTAAGGTGATTTGTTACAGCAGCCACAGGAACCTAATACGCTTTGTTTGAGCCACCATCAAATCCTACTGCCATCATTTCCTGGTGAGCCTTTGGGCCTCCTCTCTTACCCTTTTGCAGTCTATTCTCCACTTCATGTCACAATGATTTTTTAAAAACACCACTGAGATATACACCCAGCTCAATACTGTCCATTGACTTTCTAGGACCCTTGGAATAAAATCCAAAGATTTCACCATGGATTCAAAATCCTATGGGATCTGGCCTTAGATTCCTCTTTGGATTCATGTCCCGTACTCTTCCCAAATGGCCTCATTGCAGTTCCTCCAACACACCAAGTATGCATTTGCCTCAGGGCTTTTGCACCTTCTGTTTCTTCTGCCTAGAATGTTCCTCTACCCTATCCATAACTACATGGGTCACTCTCACTTCCTTCAGGCTTCAGAGACCCCTTGCTACCTAAAATATCACCAACTCCCTACCTTCTTGTCCTACTTAATTTTTCTTCAAGCACTTATTCTCTAATCTTTGATCACATATTTCTTTCTTTTAAGATTTTATTTATTTATTCTTGAGAGATGGAGAGAGAGAGAGAGAGAGAGACAGGCAGAGACACAGGCAGAGGGAGAAGCAGGCTCCATGCAGGCAGCTCAATGCGGGACTCTATCCCGGGTCTCCAGGATAACGCCCTGGGCTGAAGGCGGCGCTAAACCGCTGAGCCACTGGGGCTGCCCCGATCACATATTTCGTTATCATCTGTCTTTCCTACTTCCATGCCAGTTCCACAAAAGTGGGCATTTTGTCTGTTTTGTTCACTGCTATATCATCAGCACCAAGAGCCAGTACCTGGTACATTGTAAGCACCCGATAAATATTTGTTGGGTGAATGCACATGGTAAAAAAAGATTTAAACCATATCAAATGAAGAGTATGCCTTATTTCTACTTTACACTTTACCCTCAAAAGAAAACTATAGGTAGGTTGCTTGTTGTGTTTCCAGAAACATTTTCTGTATATGCTTGAATATCTATATGTGCAATAGATGTTAGATCTGTGTATGTATGAGAGTAGTATATCATGCCTGGTGCCTTACTTTTTTCCAGTTTAATGGTTAAGCTGGAGAAGCTTCCATAGCAGCGCATGGTGATATACCCCCATCTTTTTAATGGCTGTGTAATATCCCACAGCTTAATACTTAAAGAAAAATAAATTGCTCACTTCATTTGACACATGGAGAATTTAATGACAGTTACATGCTCTGGATCCACACTGTGTTTATGGGCTCTGGCAGACAGGAGCAGGCTGATTTTTCTCGGGTGCTCCTAGGTACCCATCAGAGATGATATGTACTGATGTGTACATCAGCAACTTTTTCCTTCAGGTATTTTGACACGTCATTTTACTTTCAACAACTAAATAAAGGTTCCTTGTAAGACTGAGAGTCAAAATAAATGACACCGGAAAGGGTTGAGGCAAATAAAAAAGCAAATAAAACAAAACTTAGGAGCCCTCCAGATACTCTCTCCAACCTTCAATGGTAACCAGGCAGTGATGAGCAACTACCATATCCATTTGCCTCTGGGAACCACCCAAACAGACAATGAATGTGCAAGGGTGGGTTTGCAGGGCAGATGCTAAGTGCTTTCGCCCCTCCCTCCAATCAGACTGCTGCCTAAGTCCTTGCTCTACAGAGACCCACTAACATCTCTCTGGGTCCCAGGAAGCGGACATAGTGTCCTGGTCTCCTAAATCTTTTAGTTCCAGAAGTCACGAAGCTCTTTGCATAGTGCCCTTCTGAACCAGCAAAACCCATCTCTTTAACCTTTTCCCCTCTTTAAAAAAAAGAAGCCATTTCTTTGATCCTGGGTTCAAATTCAATAAAAAATGATTAGTCTGTAATACCAGAAGGCTCAAGAGGGAGGGAAAAGGCTTTAGTTTTAATTAATTAATTTATTTAAGATTTTATTTTTAAGTAATCTTTACATCCAATGTGGGGCTTGAACCTACAACCCCAGGATCACAAGTCACATACTCTATGGAGCCAGCCAGGCACCCCAAGACTTTTGTTTTAAAGGGATAGTCCAGAAAAAACTGGATTGACTTTTTAAGTAAGGCATGAAGATGAGATATGTCTTATCATAGGCATTTAGCTGTAACTCCAAGGAGGGTCCATGAAGAGCAGGTGCATTCAGGTCTGTTTTATGTAATGGCTGGGTGATATGGAAAGGTTTTACGATTAAAACTGTTGTTTAAACAACATCTCTTGAAGTCCCTATCACAAGGATCATGTTTTGCTTTGGGTTCTAATACTAAAAGGAAAACGAATCCACCAGAAGTGGTGTGGATTGGTCCTCAGACATCCCATCCCCTCTGACTCAGTGAAGGAAATATGGAGCACCTTAATTTTGAAAATGTTCAAAATTTCAACAGATTCCTGGTCCACAAAGCAGGACTTTTATGTTCAAATTACATTTCAAATGAGCTGAAATTCAGCCCTACTAGGCCCAAAGATCTCATTTTGTGTGGACTATCTGATAAGTCTGTACTCTTGCTTACTGGAAGTAACCCCTAGAGATGACAATGGCTGACATACTGTGTATGGAGGCAGGTGGGGTGCGCAACGGAAGAAAGATGGAGGTTTGCAAGATTGGGAAAAATGGGATACTTATCTAACAAAGCTCACAAGTTTTCATTATGTTTTATAAAGGCAAGGAGATTTAGGATTGCCTGTTTTATTTCGTACAACTGCATGAAAATCTACAGTGATTGTGAAATAAAAAAAAATTAAAGAAAAAGCAAGGGGAGAAACCTTTTGGAAGTGGAACTTTTGGACAGTGGTTTTATTTTTTTAAGAGTTTTTTTTTTTGAAGATTTTATTCATTTATTCACAAGAAACACAGAGAGAATGGCAGAAACATAGGCAGAGGGAGAAGCAGGCTCCCCGTAGAGAACCCAATTTGGGACTCGATCCCAGGACCCTGGGATCATGACCTGAGCCAAAGGCAAACACGCTCAACCACTGAGCCATCCAGGTGCCCCCGGATAGTATCTTCTAACAATGCAATTTTTAACAAGGTATAGGCAGAGCAATTCATTTCTTTCTTGTCCTGTGTCAGGAAAGAGTGAGTAGGAGTCTCTAAGCCCCTGAAGTGGGTTCAGTGCATGCTTTTCTGCCAACTCAGGAACCTGAAGTCCAGTAACTTCCAGTTTAAGGAAGCAAGTCCTAGCACTCTTATTATCCTCATCACTTGTGATAATAAACAATCACTTTAATCACTTCAGAACACTGACCAAGAAAGAGTACTCCTTTACAATTATTTTTGAGGTGAAAAAGTAACAATCTAATATTCCTATTATTTACCTACCTTCATCTGTTCCCTGATGGTAGCATTCTTTCCTTGAAGAACATTGGTGCCAAAAGGGGCAAGGATTCAGACAGTGGAGGGTCCAGTATATTTTCTGACTCCTCCCCTTACAAAATGGGCTTATTTAGCTGGTTTCTAAGTGAGCAGTTCCCATACTGTAAATGCCCACCTCTTGGAAACCTCCTAAGCAAAGACAAACACTAGTTGTTATGGACTGAATATTTCTGTCCTCTCCCTGCCCCCACCCCCCAAATTTACCCCCCACCTGATGGTATTAGGAGGTGGGGCCACGGGGAGATGACCACTGGATGAAGTTGTGAAGATGGGGCCCTGTGATGGGATTAGTGCCCTTTTAGGAGTCATGAGAGGACTTGCTTCCCCCCTCTGCTTTCCACAGTGGAAGGAGGCCCCATGATCTTAGACTTCTAAACTGTGGGAAATAAATTTCTGTTGTTATAAGCCACTCAGTTTTTGGTACCTTGTTATAGCAGCTTGAACTGACCAAGACACCAGCATGGCAACCAGCACCCCACCCCTAGCATCTCATCCTTTGGGTTAGTAGTTCTCAAACCCAGGATCCCTCTACACTCTTAAGAATTATTAAGGACTCCAAAGAACTTTTATTTGTGGTATGTTTATTAAAAAAATGAAAAAAAATGATTTATTGATTTATTTTAGAGGGAGAGGGAGAGAGATTCTGAAGCCGACTCAGCACTGAGCACGGATCCCCCTGTGATGTTTGATTTCATGACCCTGATACTATGACCTAGGCTGAAACCAGGAGTTGGACCTTTGACTGACTTTGTCTCCCAGGCACCCTGTGATGTTCATTTTTAGCTTAGGTATATACAGAAATTTAAGAAATATTTATGAGATCACTTAAAAATAATAAACCAGGGATGCCTGGGTGGCTCAGAAGTTGAACGTCTGCCTTCCACTCAGGTCATGATCCCTAGGTCCTGAGATCAAGTCCCGCATGGGGCTCCCCGCAGGGAGCCTGCTTCTCCTTCAGCTTATGTCTCTGCATCTGTGTCTCTCATAAATAAATAAATAAAATCTTAAAAAAATAATAAACTATTACATATTAACATATGTATTTCTTTTTACTAAAAGCTAAATTTTCCAGGGGATCCCTGGGTGGCTCAGTGGTTTATGCCTGCCTTCAGCCCAGGGCATGATCCTGAAGTCCCGGGATCAAGTCCCACGTCAGGCTCCCTGCATGGAGCCTGCTTCTCCTCTGCCTGTGTCTCTGCCTCTCTCTCTCTCCCTCTCTCTCTGTCTCTCATGAAAAAATAAATAAAATCTTACAATAAATAAATAAAAAAAACCACAACTAAATTTTCCAAAACAAAAAAGTTAATGATGAGGGCAGCATTGTTTTACAGTTCTGCAGGTCTCTTTAATCCCTCACTTAATAGAAGACAGCTGGATTCTCCTATCTGCTTCTGCTCTACTTTGATGTCGTACATTATATGGCCTCTGGAAATCCCTACTGTACACCCATGAGAGACTGATACAGTATTATTAGGAAGACGATTTTGACCTTATAGATCCGCAGGGGTCTTAAGGATCCCCCACCTCCCCAGGTATGCAGGCTGCACTTTGAGTACTGCCATTTCTGTTGGGAGTCTAAGGAGCTTCCCATAGGTGCTTTCCACTGTGAGAGTCCTGCTTCTTTTGAAGTTCTGGTGATATTCACGACTTCTGTGTCCCCACTGCACCTTAACCTGCGACTTGCTGTGGTTGATGCTTGTCAACCCCTGCTAGGCTGTGAGCCTGGTGGGGGAGACACTCAACTTTATTCACCTTTATATCCTTAGGACTTAACACAGTGTCTGGCCTCCCCTGGGCATCGGATAAAAATAACCTTTTAATTTAAATGTATGTTTTTTTAAAATTAAAGATTATATTTATTTAGTTGTGAGATAGAGAGAGAGAGAGAGAGAGAGAGAGGCAGAGACACAGGCCGAGGGAGAAGCAGCTCCCTGCAGGGAGTCCGATGTGGGCCTCCATCCCAGGACCCCTGGGATCACCACCTGAGCCAAAGGCACACACTCAACCACTAAGCCATCCAGGTGCCCCTTAAATGCATGTTTTAATCATAACAGTTGTATAGTTATGACCATATTATAAAATAGAGACTAAGAAAAAAACACTCCCCATCACCCAAATGTTATTTCTTGGTTGTGTTTTGTATCAGTCTTTTTTACAAAAGCAGTTTTTTTAGAACTAGAACCACATCATATATAATAAACTAGCATCATAATTTTGAATAATTTATTCCCCCTCACCTAGAATGGGTAAGATTTTCTCTCTGTTGTTCTTCCTAAATACCCAACATTAGCCTGTTTAGGCTCCCAAATCGTTGTTGTCATAAATACAGCGATCTTGTGAAGAATACCTTCACACATACGGCTTTTTTGGCATTTTGTGTTATTTCCTTAGAATAGATTCCCAGAAGTAAGATTACGGGGTCAAAAGATGTAGACGTTTTTTATGGCTTTTAATACATACAGTAAAATTGCTTTTCAAAAGGGTTATACTAATTTTCAATGCCACCAGCACTTTCAGGAATGTTTCCCTACTCAAATTGTCAACATAAGTCCTATTAAGAATGCTGATCGATAAACTACTGTACCTTAGTTGTCAAAATTTTGCATTTTTTTTTGAGGCTCATAGATTTAAAGTTTGCTGAAGAAGGAGAGTCTAAGACAAAACATTCTCTTGGGACATCTTTATTTATGGAAAATTATCTTTTTGTAAAAAAGATTTTATTTATTTATTCACGAGAGACAGAGAGGCAGAGACAGAGGCTGAGGGAGAAGCAGGCTCCCTGCGGGGAGCCCGATGGGGGACTCATCCTAGGACCCCGGGATCACAACCTGAGCCGAAGGCAGATGCTCAACCACTGAGCCACCCAGGTGCCCCTATTTCTGAAAAACATAAGAAATTTTTACTTGTGAACACTAGAAAAGGACGCCTGTTTTAAGACTGGCACAGAATTCACTCTGCCAGTCAAATCTTCTCGCCAAGATTCTCCAACAGAGACCTTTCGCGGATTCTGCTAGGCGTCCTCAACAGTCGCAAAGGGGGAAAGTCCAATGTTCCCACCGTAAACCAGACAGGACCCACAGAGAGGGGTTGGAGCTCCGGTGCTCCTTCAACTAACTTTCCTTCCTCCGGCCCCCGCGCCCGCCCTAACTTGGAGGTTTCTACCCTCTCCTTTGTTTGGGCTGCACCTGCCCACGTGCACCAGGGCTGACTTTCTCCGCAGGGTGCAGGGGGCACCTCCCCGCCGCCGGGCCGCGCCTCCCGGCTGCTCCGCGCTCGGCTGTTCGGGGGGCACTTGGGCTTTCCGAGCGGCCGCGGCCGTGCGCCCGCCCCCCGCGGGAGGCTCGGGAACCCGTTTCCAGGCTGGCACCGCCAAGCCGCGCGGCGCGGGCACCGGGGGACGCGCCAGGAGCGCGGCGACCGTGCGCCCAGGACGGAGGGGAACTTGGCCGGCCTCGTCTTCCGGGCCGGCGCGCCGCGGCTCAGCGCTCCTCCAACGTTGCCTCCGGCGGCCTCATCCCGGGACAAGCACTTATGAGTCATCGGCTCTGTGGGTCACATGGCCAACGTGACCAAAATAAAGTTTCAGTATTTTAAGCCGCTAGAAAAGGGGACAACGGAGCACACCGGAGGCGGGCTGCGGAGGGCGGGCGCCGGCGGGGCCGGGCGGGCCGGGCACCCGCGTGAGGGGCCGCGGCGGCGCGGGCGGCCCGGGGAGCGCGGAGCAGGGCGCCGGGCGCCGGGGCCGGGCGGGGGCGGGGGCGGGGGCGGGGGCGCGGGGGAGGGGACGGGGCGGGGCCTGCAAGACGCGCCCCTCCCCCCACGGCCGGCAGCGACGCCCGGACTCCCGGGCCGGCGGGCTCTGAGCGCGGCGCCCGGCCGACCTCCGCCGCGGGGCCCCGGGCCGCGCTGCCGCCGGGCCGCTGCAGGCCGCGGGATTCCGGAGATCCCGCCGCGTCCTCCGCTGCCGCCGGGACCCCACGCGCCGGCAGCGGCTTCCCCGGGAACGTCCTTCAGCCCCGGGAGCACGCGGGAAAAGCCCCAGCGCGCCAATGAGCGAGCGCCTTCCTCCTGACGGTCACGCTCGGGGGCGGGGCTTCCCTTCGCCGCTCCCGAGTTCCGGGAACCCCCTTTGATTGGTCTGGACGGCCTGGGAAACACTGCAGTGACGCCCAATCAAAGAGCCACGTCTCGGCCTCGAGGAAATATTCCGTGTCGGCCCGGTCCTGACTGGGCAGTTCTTCCCGGCTCCGGCCACTGGGAAGCTTTGTTTAGGTCCGGAAGGCGGGCTTTCCTGGGAGTGGGTGGGGCGGGGGCGTTGATTCTTCACCAATCCTTTCATTCCGTTGGGTGGTGACCAGCCAATGGGCCTGGCGGATAGGACGCTCCTCCCGGAGAGTAGTGAGACCCCTGGTGCGTGGCGATTGGTGGCGGGCAGAATGAGTGGCAGGCGTGCGGCCCAACGGGCGCAGTGCGTGGGCCGCGGGGCGGGGCCAGGGCGGGTGCGCGGCGGCGGCGGGGTGGCTGGGCCGGCGGCGGCGGCGGTACGAGGCGCGCGCTCGGGGTCCCGGTCGCGAGGAGGAGGAGGATGTGGCGCGCGGAGGGGAAATGGCTGCCGAAAACAAGCCGGAAGGTAAGAGCCGGCGCGTGAGGGGCCGGGGGCAGCGTGGCGGGCGGCGGGACCCGGCCCCGCCGGACATCCCGGGCATCGGCGGCGCCGGGCGGGAGCGCGGGGGCGCGGCGGCGGCGGCGGCGGCGGCGGCGGCGGCGGCGGCGGCGGCGGGCGGGCGGGCGCCCCGGGCCGGGGAGGGGGCGGCGAGTGGGGGGGCGGAGCGCGGCCGGGTCCTGAGGTGACTCGCCGGGCGGCGGAGCGCGGCGCCGCACACCCCCACCCGGGGGCGGGCTGGGGCCGGAGGGGCGGGGGGCCGGCGGGCGGGGGCCGGGCCCAGCGAGGAGGAGGAGCCGGCGGAGGGAGGGCCGGCGCCTCCCCCACCCGGACCGGGCATCCCCGCCGCTCCTGGGCCCGCGACGCGGCCCCCGCCCCCCGCGCCGGGCCCGGTGGGGGCCGCGGGGCGGAAAGTTTATCCGCCTCGGGCCCCCTCCGGCCCCGCGCCCCGCTGCCCCGGGCCGGTCCCGGTCGGGGACACGGTCTGCGCTCAGCCCCGCCGCCGGGGGCTCTCGGGCGGCAGGGCCAGGCGGACTCCGTCCAGCATCACCCTGGAGCCCCGTGGGCGCCTCCCAGAGCCGGCGGGGGGCCCCGTGCTTCTCCCCGCCAGGGGGACCCCCTCCTGCTGAGCGTCCCCGGGCAGAAGGGCCTCGTGTGACCCCTCCCCCTTCCCTTCCTGGGAAGGGGGCCTGCGCAGCATCCCCGCCCCTGGCAGTCGTTCCCATCCTACTCCTGCCCTTGCACCCCTCGCAGCTAGGAGGGTGGGGTCTCCGTTTCTATGGCAAGTGAGGATCTCCATACTCCCTTGCCCTTTACCTTCTGTGACCCTGATCCTTCTTTGGCAGAGGGGTCTGTCTCAGCCTGCCTCTCATCTTCCGTGGCATCTTTTGGGGCCTTTGCACACCATCTATTGACCCTTCTGCCAGGACAAGGGGACTCGGGCTCCCCACGTTCTTCTTCCCTCACCCAGAGGGTAGTGGGGGCCTGTGCAGCCCTGAAGTCATTTCTAAATAGGAAGGCAGATACTTCTTATAGATTATGCATACTCTGTGCTCACTTTCCTGGGTTAGGGTGAGCTCATTTCCTGAATACCCTTTGACTTGGCCTCTTTTTCTTAGGGGAGAAACTGGACATTACGGTGCTCCTTTCCCCATTTGTCCATCTCCCCCAACGTGTTCTCTGTCTTCAGGAGTTTCTTGTCTGGGTGAGGGTGGGGGCCTGGATCAGATGTAGGGCAGGGCTTCCATGGTGCCTAGTACTTGAGTGAGAGGGGGCCACGGTGATTACTCCTCTGTGTCTCAGGAAAACAAGGGTCTGTTTTTGCTTCCATTTCACTCTGGTCTCTGAGGTAGGGGCAGCATTCACCAGTTGACACTACCCTACCAGGAATGTGGTCACGTGTCCTTCTTTTTTGGTGTTCCCATTACTATCTTCTGTGCAGTGAGAACCTGACTTTGTATATCCTACATACAAGAGTTTTTGAACCTTCCCTGGAAATAAACTTCCCATTTCTTTTTTAAGAGAACCCATATCCTCCTTATGGCTTCTGTTTCCCAGTCAGCCATATTTAGTGAGCCTGTTACCTTGACTTTTCCTGATTTTCTTAAATTGTATTCATGTTGGCTGGGTAAGAAGAAGCCATATGCCTTTCCATCTAGAAAAGGGAGTGTAGACACTCATGTCGCCCACGTGCCATTCGGGAAGGGGTTGCTAGCGTGCTTCTTGTTGTACTAGAACCTTCCTTTGGCCTCGTGTTGTCTCTCATGGGATCTTAACTTTTTTGTTGTTGTTTTTTGATCTTTTAGCTTTCAGGTGAAGGGGAAATTTGGATGCTTCCTATTTTTTTTTTTTTTTTTTCTGCTTTGGTTCTCTTTTGGCAAAAGACAAAATGCCATGCATTTGTTTATGGATATACACATGTAGGTTTGCATTCCCAGATAAAGTCACACTTGTCACGTGTACAGCTTAAGTTGGAAGGGTTAGATGGCTAGCTTTGTGTTCTGCATGTTTGTGGGGACCTCAATGTGAACGTATATGGATATATATTGCTGTTGTCAGTAACTCTTCAGGCTTAGAAGAATCAGAAAACTCATTGATAAATGGCCAATTCTTACCATTCTTTCATTTGTCATTTGTACTGTACTGAATAAGCAGAATGACATCCTGAATGCTCACCAAGCCCCCGAATACATGAAGTGTAGAGTCCTGCCAACGCATACCAAAACTTAGGCATTCTGAATTTAGGGGCAGTAGTCTCTGCTTGATTCTTCCTAGGTGAAAAGTTCTCCTCTTGATCTCTTTGCTGCTGGGTAGGGGAAAGAGTTTCATGTATTTGGGGCATCGATAGGAGGGGGTGAGAATATATGTTTCTGTGACAGAACTAGGAATGAACAGCTGTATATATGTCGCTGTTTTATTTTGGCCATTTAAATAATCAAGAGAGGTTTGCACATTAGGAAAAGGTACCTTTGGGAAGGCCTGTGACAGTTCATCAAAGGGTGGGAGGGACTGTTGTCCAGGTTGGTCCTGAGTATCACAAGTCTACAGATTGGCTCTGGGGCACGGCCATGATGGAGCGGCCTCTGGGGCCCTGCTCCGTTCGCTCACGGAGCTTGGAATGGCTGCTGTCACTCAACAGTGAAGTCTTACTTTTTGACAGGCTTTGTGTGGAGACCCATCCTCCCCAACGAGCTCTGTCAGACTCTGAGTGTTTGGACCGTTAAGCATTTTTTGAGTAAGAGTTTCCAGCTGGAGTAGTAAGTAAGGAGGCAAGGTGATCTGGAGGATTGGTCAGCATTAGGCTTTGACTTCAAGAGTTTGCCCTTCAGGTAATATGGAGCTATCCAGTGGGCATAAAACCCACTGCTCCAGAGGATCACTTTTAACCTCAATTTCCTTTTTTTTCCTCAAAGTTTTTATACTATTGTCATTCTGTCTGTATATCTATACTCAGCTTGATGGAATTGTGTATTTTTAGGGTGTGATATTAATGACCTTTGGAAAATGATGGTTGAGTACCTGCTGTAGATGTTGGGGTGTTCCCAGGAGAGTGAGTGTTCCCATCTCACTTCCAGTGGTGGATCCTTTCCTGTCTTTTTGCCTGCCATCGACTGCCTTTCCGGGTTTCTTCTGCTAATTGGGGTGCTTTCTCTGTACAGTGGGGCAGTGGAAGGAAAACGGTTAAGGGTTAGAGGAACACACTTGAGCTTAGTGTGTAAAGGTAGGCTCTTTGGGGGATCCCTGGGTGGCGCAGCGGTTTAGCGCCTGCCTTTGGCCCAGGGCGCGATCCTGGAGACGCGGGATCGAATCCCACGTCAGGCTCCCGGTGCATGGAGCCTGCTTCTCCCTCTGCCTGTGTCTCTGCCTCTCTCTCTCTCCCTCTGTGACTATCATAAATAAATAAAAATTAAAAAAAAAATAAGGTAGGCTCTTTGAGTTTAATGTGGTTGTACTTTCTGTGGCACCCGCCCCACAGATGATGGGAATCAGCTTTTCCCTGTTAGTCTTCCAGTGCACAGTGTTCTCTCGCAGTCTTGCTAGATGGGTTCTCTTAAGGACTTTTCTTTTTTACATCTTTTCTGTTAGAACATCACTCTCTCCTCCCCCTCAGCCCTTACCTCCAGCTTTTTGGACAAGGTTGGGTGACTCATGGGACATCTCTTCCCTTGTCTTGTTGAAGACTTGACTTATCCTGCTGTTAAATGTTGGGTTTCTCTATCTCATCATTTAGTGAATTCAGAATGTTGACATGTACATAGCAGCCTCTACTCAAGGTCAGGTTGGTTTGGATTTTCCTTTCTGTAAGAGTAGGATTGCACTTGCTTGTTCTTTGAGCCATATTTATATATCCTGCTTACCCATGTTTTTCCATTTCTTTAGCGTTTAGGCTTTCCCTAAAGTAGCCTATGCTTTAGTGTCAAGTGGCGTTATTTTAGTTCTCTGTTTATGTGTTTATGCTAGCCCATGTGCCTGGCCGGATTTATTTATTTATTTATTTATTTATATGTTATTTTCTTTTTCCTGGTGGGGTTTTAATATTTTTTTCAGTGATTTTATTTTATTTATTTATTTATTTATTTATTTATTTATTCAGTGATTTTAAAGTAGCCCATCTTAAGGTTTAACTTTTCTTTTTTTAACCACTCCTTCATTGCTCTGGGCCATTTTTCATTTCCCATTTTCTAAGGTTTAGGGAAATACCTCCCTGTGTGCAGTTGTACTTCTTTGCGATTTCTTTATGGAAAAAGCAATGGAAGGTGATTCTCGTGTTCTCTTTCTTTCCCCTGATAGTTGTGTCCGTTGCCTTCTTTGCAGGACCTTTGAATTTGTCCTTTTGGAGAGAAGCTGTTTTTGCATCCATATCCTGTCACTGAGCGCATTCATTCTGGAGACATTCACTGAGCTTCTTTTATGTGCAGGGATCTGTGGTGGTTATGGGACTGTGTCTGAGACCTCTTAGCATGAATGACATTTCAGTGTATCTTGTGTTTGTCTTTTTATATATTCTTTTAAGGAATTCTTTTCGGAATTGTGATTGTTTGGAATGTAATCTTGCAAAAAAGATACTCTAATGGTGTACTATCTCAGTGAACTCTTACTCATTCCCTGCAGGATTGGGGGTGTTGGAGAGGGTGGAAGGCAGCGTGAGAGGCACTTAACAGCTTTCCCTCAGACTATGTGTAGAAAAAAGTAAGGTCAATCTTCTTTTTAAATGGCTAGGCTTAACTTTTAAGTCGCTTGCATACATGGTTGGTTGGAATGCTTGTTTAACATTTGAACAGCAGCATACCAGGTATTGTATAGAACATACTAGGTATTGTGTAGAACATAAAATCAAACGCATCCTTTATAGAAGGAAAGGGTAGAAAAATAATTTCCTTTTAGGATTAACTGGTATATTTCATATCCTTAGATAGTAAGAACTGAATGAGATGCTGTAACATTTTTTGCTGCCAGGATGTGTTATATCTAAATTTAATGCCTAATTGTGGTGACCATTCTTTGGCTAGATATCTAATATAAATTATCACTGTGTTTGTTTATTATGTGACTTCTAATACTTTATACTTTTTTAATAGGCTTTTGTGTCCTATCTTTTTTTGGGGTAAATAGCCTCATTATTTTTGGATGTAGGTTTGGTATGCTGAATGATGGTAATAATAATAAAGAATTAATCTGGAATGTATTTTTTTCATTCTATATTAAATCAGATTTCCCCTCCACAATGTCTGTAGAAACCAGTTGTGCTAGTATTTCACTCTTAAGTCTTATTTAGGGTTGTTATAGTCTGTGATTTGGCAGTGTCCTTTATTCACGTGAATATATGACAAGATTTTTTGTGGGGACAGGTGATATGTGTTTTCATTAAAACAGGTGATTTTCTAAATGTTCTGTATCTTCTAGAATCACTTATTCTGCCCTTTTTGATGTTCTAGATGGCCTAAGTCCTACCTCTCTTCTTTCCCATATGAAGAAGTTTCCTTATTGCCTTTGTCATTATTATAAAAAAGTATGTGTAGGTCTACTGTTTTCAAAGTCTTTCTGTCTCTGGGAAAGTGGGGTGCCTACCATTCCTTTTGTCCTGTAGTAGTAAGAGGCAGTGTCACCTCTGTCCCCCTAAGGATAGAGGGATGAAATGGGGTTTAAGCCACAAGGCCAGGGGTGATAGTATTTGTAAGTGGATAGCATCTCAGGGTGAAACACTGTGTCCTTCTGGCATCTGAGATGCCTCTTGTAGGATTTTGAAAATTTGATTTTGCTGCGTTTAGCCAGCTTCGTTCTGTCTCTTTGGCTTTATAATAGTAAATTTCTTTGGGCAGAGCCAGCAAGTATACTACTTCATTTGGGACCTTCATTCACAAATATGTGGGGGTCTTCTAATAATGTTACTGTCATACTAGTTATAGTCTTTGGTGTATTTGAGGGTGAGAGTAGGAAGTGTTCTTGTACTCTACTTCTTTGTCCACATAATATAAGTAGGGTTGCGTAGTCATTCACTTTCTTTTCCAGGTTATAGTGTGTAATCTGTCTGCTTCTTATTTTTTTTTTCTTTTTCTTTAATTTTGCAAACCTGATCAGGTTCAGGGTATAGGTTGACCAGACATTATCCAATCCCTGTATTTTGTGCCATCCTTGGATGTAGTGCCCATCAGTCCTGTCATTAAGATGTGTTGCTGTTCTGTCAAATGTGATGGTCTTCCATCCCATGATATTTGTCATGTGTTGGTAAGGATAGTGTTTCTCTTGTATATATTGATAATAGCAGTTCCTGATTTTTTATATGGTGGGACAAAGGTGTTTTTTTACCCATCAGTATGCTGGCTGTGTATTTCTAAGGTTGTATTGCATCTTTCTGCTTTGAGCGCCATTGCTTGTAGAAGGTCATGGGCCTCCTTGTGTAAAGATTGGTAATGCTTCCTGAGCATTTTTTAGCTCATTACCCTGGACTAAAAAAGAAATATTATGTACCCCACTGCAAAGAAAGGCCAAGTGTCAGCCATATTACTTCCCTTTCCACCTTTTTTTTTTTTTTTTTTAAAGAGGGTTGTTTATTTCTTTTCAACTGATGGATGTGTCATAAGATGGAATGGCCAGAGGTATTTTTTTTTCAGAGATATTTTTTAAATAGTTCTTTTGCATTCACCCCATATTTTGCTCATTCTTAATAGAGTTGCATGTTCTCATATACAAGTCCTTTACTCACTTGGAAAAGTGCAGTCACATTTTATTTACTTTTTTTTCAGATTTAGCCAGGCCTTTCAAGTCATGTACCATATTCCTGCCTGCGACTACCCAGAAAGTGGCTTCGGGGGAGATGGGCTGGTCTGGGGCTGTGTTCCTCAGTTGGTGCTCTGCAGTGTGGTCTTATGGTTACCAGTGTACAAAATGACATGGTTTCAAAGAAACCTATGGATTTGAGTTCTTAATGGTTTTAAACGTGTTATTGCTTGGAGACTAGTTAAGTGGCATTACTCTCACCACTAATTTTACTTCTAGTGTCACCTGAAATATCTCTACCTACCTTCTCAAAAAAAAAAAAAAAAAAAAAATCCCCAAACAAAAATCATGATAAAATCCCAAAAAAGGCAAACTGAAGGCCAGCTCTGACTGCCCCTGCCCCTACTGTACGGTTGAGCCACTAGCTTTGGGGAGGACCTGTGAAAGCCTTTGGAACACATAGCATTCAGTCATTTAGCAGAAGATCACACATTGTGTCTTTTATTTTTCCTTATCCGTTGCCACAAGGTAAGCTTGTGTATTTAGTTACTTAAAAATACTTTCAATGTGGATTGTTTTTCTTCCTTATTTTCACCTAACCATTGGAAAGAAAACTGGGGTTTACTTTTCATGATAGTAGTAAGTTATTGTGTTCCTACTTTTGTGTTCAACATCTGTGAGCAAATGGGGAGCTAACTCCAGTGACGGCAGTGGGACTAGTCCGGACTCAGACTTGTTCTCCGTAGCCGATATGTTATTGTGGAGATGATTTATATTTTAAGCCAAGTCTAGTGTCTGTAACACATGATAAACCAGATGTTTAAGTTTATTTAATCTTTTTTACAGTATGCATTTAACAGGATATATCTATGTGTTTTATTAGAATGATCTGCAGATACAACTGGAGGTACTCCTGCAACTAAAAACAAAGAGAGAAAAAGAAAACCTTTCTTTCTAGTTTTGAAAAACAGGTGTTATCTTTTTTTTTTTTTTTCCCTTTCATCGGGGTGACTTAGATTGCCAGAAAGCATTTCTGAAAGTATAGTAATACAATCAAGAGTTAATCTTTTTGAGACTTAGATTTGATTTTTAATCCTTGTCTGAAAAGTTACTTTTGAGGATGTATGTGCCCCATTGGTTTTCTGGGACACTTGGATATCTAACCATTTGGATAAAAAGAAGTTGGTATAAAGTGTGAAATTATCAAATAGAAAAATGATGCACTAGTGAAGAAATTACCTATTTATCATTGAAGATAATCTACAGTAATGATTGGAAGTGTAAATTCAGATATTCTAAGGAAAAATGGAATGTTGCGGTGGGTACCATGTTGAAATTGGCACACAGAGCTATTATTTGAACAACACTCCCCAACATGGAGATGCTTAGAAGATAAAGAAGCTAATGGGATTGATTATTTTAAAATGTTAAGTCTTTTTTTCTCTTTTTAAAAAAGTAATTGGAATAAAATAACCCTTCTTGGTGAAGAAAATGTAAACTTTAATGGAAGTTCAGAATGATATATTTAAAAAGTGAACATAAAAGATAAGGATTTTTTTATTGCAAATCCACAAGGGGGTAGTGATGTTCTATCAAAGATATTTGTGGTGGAAATGTGAGATGGTCTCTTTTAACATTTTAGATTTACAGATAAAGCTGGTATGTTTGCATTTTAACTTAATAAGATCTTCTTTTAAAATGTTTATTGGCAAAATTGTTTATTGCTTAAATTAAAAAAAAAAATCCCATTTTGGGTGAATGGCTATTTTAAGCCATATGAATGGTAAAGAGAGGATGTCCTTGTAGTGTTGTGCTTTGGAGAGGTTACCAAGGACCTGGGGGTCGCTTATTTTCTAAGAATGTAATAATCTTAAATTTCCTGGGAAGCGTTAGGCATCTAGGAATCAGTGACTTAAGTGTCCTTAGTAAAAGGATTTTAGGAAATTGTGTCTAAACTTTACAGAAGTTTGTATTACTGGTTGTATTTTCAGCCCTGCCAAGAGATGAAAAATGTGAACAGTCCACACCACTAGCCGCTTTTAATAGTTCTAAGTAAATCAAATTTTTATAATCTTTTTTTATTAGTTTATATTATATCATTAGATAAAAGCGTTTTTTTTTTTTTTTTTTCCCCTAGCACAAAAAAAATTCTAGTAGCTTGCCTGAGATCATGGAGTCCCACCCCATTATATTCAGAATTGCTCAAAATTAGGTGTGGTATGGCAATACCAGGTAATTTTCTGAGAAGAACTAAAACTATATTATGCCTTCTTTTCTTTGAATGTGATGGCACGTGGTAGGAGGAAGATTTAAGGTTGGGGATAGGACTGTATTGTACTTATTTAGAGACATGCTAACCATATCTTTACGAAATATTACTTTTAACAAGACTGTGAAGCAGTTGCATAGTTTGGAAGTTATGCTTGTTTGTGGCATACACATTGAGCATTTTTCAATTTTGGTCTAGGGAAAAAGATTAATACAGCTCTTTTTTTCTTTCTCTGTTTTTCACCGTCCCTGTCCTGAGCAAGGGCTTTTTTTCTTTTATCGCCTTTCCTAAATGCCTGGTGATTTAACATCCCAAAAGGTACACTGTTTTTTCACAGACTCCCCTGAGCTCTGCTGAGAGCTGAACTATGACGTCAGCATTTTCATTCATGAATTTGCTCTTCTAACTCTCTCTTCTCGTTTTGTATTCCTGAACTGACTTCTGGCACATGCACAAATCAGTTTACCATTAGTCAGCCCATAAATCAGCGATAAAAGGTAAAACAAAGATAAGATACTGGGGTTGTTTTGATAGAGCTATAGTTGCTCATGCTGATTTGCATCAGTGTAGTTTGGACAGGGTTTTTCACGAAACAGATTGAAACCTAAAACCAGTCAGTTTAATTACCTCATGATTTTGTGGATTGAGCCCTGTTGTGAGCATATTGACACTATATTTTTATTCTCTCATGAAGTTCAGAGTGCTCTGCTGCAGTTCCTTTGTTCTAAAGTAGCATTTTGGTTATAATTTGGCCAAATTGGAGGATCTACTTTATTTCAGAGAGGTGAGGCCTGGGCCTTAAATTATGTTCTACTCAAACTGCTTTTGGAATGCATTTGGAATTTTGGGGGGCAGGGGAGGGCACTGTGTTGGTCATGAAGTATTTTCAGTAACTCTGTTGCTTGAGACAGATTATGAGCAGCCTGTAGTTGTTACTCTGTAACTGGCATGCTAGCACCTAGTGTCTGAATATGTCCCCTCTCTACCCCCCTGGGGGCGCAGCACACTCCAGGGTATTCCCTGTGGCTGTGGACTCCCATTTCTCCTGCAGGGAGGTCACTGCAGGGAGGTCACTGCTTGTAATTTAGTACTGCGTGAGAGCAGTTCTTGAAGAAATCTTATTTGCAGTTTTCCTCTGCAGGGCCAAGTTTGAGGCTGAGCCTCTGGCGTGTGGCATCTTTCAAGCTTCCTGTAGTTGATGAATGGTGAGCTTTCAAAAAGTTCATTTTCTCCGCTTTCTTGGGGGTTTGTTGACTTTCTAGATATTTAATTGCCAAGAAACATTTAGAAATAAAGTGTGTTATATTTAGAAATCATTTTAGCTCAGTTACAATTTATGGCTAGAGTAGCTGATGCGAACTGCAGCCATTTTGATTGATACCCAGTGTTGCTCCTGAGATGACTTTTTAAACCTCATGGCAACTCAGAAATACTGTCTACTCCCATCCTGAATGAAACGAGAGCTTTGTTTCTTTAGGTTGCACTGAGTTGTCTGACGGGGAACAGAGATGTGTGGTCTGTCATTTAGTCTTGTCCTTTGTCCTTATGTGCTCTAAGAAAAGAAATAAGGGCAAGTAGATGTGAATAAGCGTTTGAAGATGACTTAAATTTTTATAATTTTTCCTAAGAACTAAGATGTTTTAAAATGATTTAAATATAATTTCTACGAAGGAATCTAATTGCAAATACTATGGAAGAAAGGAATATTTAATGGTAGAGGGTCTCTGCAAACATTCTCTAATTTTTAATGCTGTATTCTACTGCAGTATTTATGAAAAGTTACGGGCTTTGATTCTAAATTTCAGAACATGGGGAACACTTGCTTTGGTGTCCGTGTTGGCACAGTTTTGTCATGCCCCAAACCATATAGTGTTAGACGAGTCCTCTGGTCATGAAGGCTTAGGTATCTGTTGTGGCTTTTAATGCAAGACCACTGTGGCTTCCAGCTCTTGCTCTTCTCTTTCATAGCCAGGAACCTGGCAAGTAGGACCAAGGACCCCAGCTTGTGGTATATTTTCTACTGTTCTTGCTGCCACTTATGTAGACCACGTACTAGAAGCCTCTTCATTTGGCCTCCACAACCTTCTCTTCTTACCAGATTCTACTTCATCACTCTTGGTTCTGGCACAACTTCTCATCCTGCTTTCCCTAGACTTGAGATCTTGTGTACTGAGTTAGTTGGCAATAATTTTGAGATGATTCATGTGTTGAGTAAAGGGTTGTCTTAGTGATGACCCATAGAGTTCTTTTCCTGTCCTGATTTAGGATGACAGTGAAGTTGGATGTATGGAATTTGCTTTATGGCTAATTTGCTGGAATGCAGCTGTTTTAGTCTGTGTAACTTTCTTCTTTTTGAGGTACTTGCTCTCGATCAAGAATTAATATTTTCAGCTCAAGCTGTGTAGGAGGAATTTGGAGGAATTTGAACTGTAGTCTCTGAAGTGCCTTCTTCCTGGTGTACATAGAAGGCTTAATTTTTTAGGTCTAACACCTGTCACTAATGTTTACTTTAAAAAATGTAAAAAATTATTAAATTTTTAAAGTTGTTAAAGATACATTGCATGGTACAGAAATGTTCATTCTGCTTGGCTGTTCCATTACCATTAGCCCATTAATCAGCTCTTTATTCTAATGTGGATGAGAGTTCACAGTTTTGGAGAAATAGACTTACATATCATATGATTACGGATGAAGAGGTGTCTGCTAACCTCAGGCTTTTTTTGTGTAGGGTAGTCAGTCTTATTTATATTCATTTGATTGTATTTTCTGGGGTTGGTTGATAAAACTTTTATGAAATGAATAGATTCCTGGTAATTCAGTAAACAAGACTCTTCCTATTAAGAAACTCGTAGAGGGGCACCTGGGTGGCTAAGGCGGTTGATCAGCTCAGGTCATGATCTTGGGGTCATGAGATCGAGCCCTCTTCAGGCTCTGCCCTCAGTATGGAGCCTGGTTGTCCTTCTTCCTCTGCTTCTCCCTGCTGCTTTTGCTCTTTCTCTCAGATAAATAAATAAAATCTTAAACCCGAAAACTTGGGGACTTTTGGTGAGTCCACTAAAATGGATTACATAGGATCTTCTCTTGGGCCTACTCCAGATGCTACAAGCCTGGCATTTGGAAAGGCCTTCAACATAATTTGTGTTTCAATATATTTTTTTTTTTTTTCCCATAAGTTAAAGGTACTGAGGGGCAAGTTAAAGTTCCTGGTGTTCTTGTCATCATTCTCTGCTGCATCTTTCCTGTCTCTGCCGTGAGGAAATGTGCCGGTTGGATCATTTGCCTTGACAGAGCTTCTAATGGTGGTTTTTTCCCTTTTTAATTTTATTGATAGAGGCCATTGTGCTTAAAAAGAAAGCTGTAACAAGCAGAAGGCGGTGAGTGGCCACTCAACATTTTTGAAGTACTTGTTTCTCTTCCTAGCGGTCCTCCAGAAATTGATCATAGATGACTTGACCAAATTCGAGGCCTAGAGATTGATTCCAGGCATCCCAGGAGGCAAGGAGTATCAGTCTTCCTCCACTGAATCTGATTATCCTATATGTGACCCATTGCTGCCTGTCCGGGTGTCTTCTGATGCAAATCTGGCGGTAACAGCAACCTTTCTAACTGGCTGATATCCTTGACAACTGTTATCTGTCCTCTCCAGGGATGTTTAGTCTCGAGCCTCTGTGGCCATGTCTAGAGCAACTGAGGATGGATTTAACTGCTGTGGTGCTGCTCTGAGCGGTTGTGGATGTTCCTGGTTACCTTCTCCACCAGCCTGCCTCAGCCCCACTTCCATGAGCTTCCTTGCCTTTATTGTTGGTGAAGGACCATAAACAGAAATCATTTGTTTAGTAAGAAAGAATGGAAAAGTCATGATTTTCAGAATGCTTTTAAAAATTAACAATGGTGAGTGGCGATCGTATGCAACAATGTGCATGTACATAATGCCACTAAATGGTATACTCAGAGAAGGTTAATTGGTAAACTTTATGTTATGTATATTTTAGCACACACACACACACACACACACTCACACACACTCTCCAGATGGGTAAGACCTAATGAGAAAAGTAACTATAAGGTCCTAACAGTAAATATTTGACAGTATTTTCATTACCCCAAGGTGAGATGTTGTGCCTTGAATAATGTCTCAGAATCTCTCACACACAGAGACACACAATAAATGATGGTAATCAGGCCCCAAGAAAGTGAATGTTAGAACACTTGGTTTCAGGGAGGGTAACAGATCCTGTTTCAGTTAGAGCAGTTTATTTTTATTTTATTTTTTTATTTTTATTTTTAGTTAGAGCAGTTTTGATGACAAGGAACACAAACCATTCCAGTTAGGTTCAGTGAGGGTATAAGAAGAGCTAGAAGCACTCTCAGCCTCCTAGGACAGAAACTGAAGTGCAGCTAGACAGTCCAGGAACTGTGCCTGGAGACTCTGAGGTAGTAGGCTTTTCCTCTGGAGACCCCTTGGGCTGAGCTGGGGTCTCTTGGGACGCCACAGCTCATGGCTCTTCTCTTCTCTGTGTTTCTTCTTGAGGATGAGATTTGTATACTTCCATGTAGTTTCTTTGCTCCACCATAGCCTGTCACAGCCCCAGGCATGGCTCCTACATGTCCTCACTCTGGTCCCACTGCTTGTCATCGTCAGGCTCCAGTCTCGTATGCTTGTATTTAGAATACTCAAGACAGAGAATTGCACTGACTCCTCTCAGCCAGTTGCTTTGTTTCCATAGGCCAGGTGTTTGTCCTGGTCTAGTCGACTGTGAAGGAGGGTTGGTTAGGGTCCATGGGCTTGCTGACCGCTTAGAGGAGGCACAGGGGATTGTGTGAGAAGTGTTCTGTAGCATGGGGTCCTTGCATCTCAAACTCTGTCTCCTGTTAGTCTAAGAAGTAAGGATATTGACTCCAAAATGGACTTTTTTATGTTCGCTTGCTATCGGGAGTCAACTTTTTGCAGAGAAAATGTTCATTGTAGCTACAGGTAGGAGGCCAAGCGTCCTCAGCCAGCCAGCCCAGGTTTGTGTGGAATAAGTCAGCAGCGAATGTGGTGACTGTTCCAGGGCTTGTGCTTTGAACGTTGGTGAAGCAGGGAGGATGCACTGGAACGAGATGGTCTGTGCAGTCTTTGCCCTGTGTAGTTCTCAGGTAGAATAAGGCAGTTTGGGGATGTCAGTGTCATCTGAGGTTTTCCACAAGTCAGACACTTGGGTGGGCTTCCTCCCCGTTCTCTTTGCTGTGGACCACTAAACTCGACAGGTTAGAAACACGCATCCTTGGTAAGAAAGGGAGACACTACCTCAGAAGAAGTGGTGTCAGGGAAAGAAAACAGCTTCTGTTATAGTGTGTGTGGCCACCTGGATGCACACTTGTTTGGCTTTTCCTTGCTCTATCCATCAGGCCTCTGGTTTTTCTTGATTTCTCATGGTGGCAGGTAGAAGGCTGTAAAGTGCCAGTAGTCTGTGCCATTGAGCACTCTGCAGATGCTGCTGCTTAGGGATTGATGTTTCATAGTGATGACCCTCAGGTACCTTGAGAAGAGCAATACTTGTTATGTTCTACTTAACAAGAGAGTAATGTATATAATGATTGATTGATTGATTTTTTAAGTAGGCTCCATGGCCTGCGTGGAGCCTGATGCAGGGCTCAATTTTACAACCCTAAGGTCAAGACCTGAGCTGAGATCAAGAGTCAGACTCTTAACTGACTGAGCCACCCAAGTGCCCCAGAGTAAATAATGTTTTATTTATTTTTTAAAATTTTTATTTGTTTTTATTTTTTTTAAGATTTATTTATTCAGGAGAGACAGGGAGAGAGGCAGAGACATAGGCAGAGTGAGAAACAGCCTCTGTGTGGGGAGCCCGATTCAGAACTTGATTCCAGAATCCCGGGATCACAGATTCCAGAATCCCGGGATCACGCCCAGAGCTGAAGGCAGAAGCTCAACCACTGAGCCACCCATGTGCCCCTGTATTTAATGTTTTAAAGAAACATAACCATCAAAGTAGTTTATAGTAGTTAAAGGGATTTGATTTCTTTTTAAATAACAGCTTTATTGAGATATAATTCATATACCATAAAATTCAAAATTCACCCTTTAAAATATACAATTTAGTGGTTTTTATTATATTTACACAGTTGTGCAACTATCACCGCTATCTAATTCTAGAATATCTTCACCACTCCACAAAGAAACCTTTGCCTGTTAGTAGCCACTCTCCATTCCTCCCTCTTACCATCTCTAGGCCATCATTAATCTATTCTGTCTTTACAGATGTGCCTTTTTTGGACATTTTGTATAAACGAAATCCTACAGTGTGTGGCCTTTTATGACTGGCTTCTTTCCCAAAGCATAGTGATTTCTGGGTTTGCGTTGTAGTACATGAGAACTTCATTCCTGGGTCGCCTGGGTGGCTCAATTGGTTGTGTCTGCCTTTAGCTCATGTCGTGTGATCATAAGGGTCCTGGGATGGAGTTCTGTATTGGCTTCCCTACTCCGTGGGGGGCCTGCTTCTCCCTCTCCCTCTGCCTTCCACTCTCCCTGCTTGTGCTCTCTGTCAAATACATTAAAAAATCTTAAAAAAAAAAAAGAACTTCATTCCTCTTAATTCCTTTTATGGGGAATAATACGATACTGTATAGATATGCTGCATTTTATTTATTCATCGGTTGGTGGGCATTTGAGTTATTTCTACTTTTTGACTACTCTGAGTAGTAATTGCACTATGAACATTTGTGTACAAGTTTTTGTGTGGACATATGTTTTCAGTTTCCTTGGGTATATACCTGAGATTGGAATTGGCTGGGTCATGAAGTAACTCTGTGTTTAACTTTTTCAGGAACTTCCAGACTGTTTTCCAAAGTGGCTGCACCATATTACATTCCCGCCAGCAATGTTTGAAGGTTCCAATTTCTTCACATTGTTGCTAACACTTGTTATTATCTGTCTTTTTGATTATAGCCATTCTTGTGGATGTGAAATTGTATCTTACTGTGGTTTTGATTTGCATTTCTGTAGTGACTAATGATGTGAAGTATCTTTTCATGTGCTCAATGGCCACTCATTTGTCTGCTTCAGATATGTGTCTGTTCAAGTCCTCTGTCCATTTATGAATTGTTTGTTGTTTGGCTGTTGGGTTGTAGCTGTTCTTTGTATCAGTCCCTTACCAGATGTAGAATGTACAGATACATATTTTTTCCCATTCTGTGGATTGTTTTCTTCACTTTTATGATGGTGTCCTTTGAAGCACTAAAGTTTTAAGTTTCAAGTTCAGTTGATCTGGTTTTTCTTTTGTTTCTTTGGCGTCATAAGTAAAACTATTGTCTAACCCAAGGTCATGATGATTTGTACTTGTGTTTTCTTGTAAGAGATTTATAGTTTATCATTTACATTTAGGTCTCTGATTCACCTTAATTTTTGTAATTTTGTGAGATAGGTAGGCTTCCACTTTGATTCTTTTGCATGTGGATATATGGTAGTCCCAGCCCTATTTGTTGAAAAGACCATACTTTCCCCATTGAATTTTCTTGGGGTTCTTGTCAAAAACCATATGTGGCATTTAATTTGGGAGTCTCAATTCTGATCCATTGATGTGTATGTCTGTCCTTATGCCGGTGCCACACTGTCTCGATTCTTGGTTAAGTTACGCTTAAGTTTGTAGCTACATTTTGAAATTGGGGAGTGTCTGTCCTCCAACCCCGTTCTTCTGTTTTGAGATTGTTTTGACTATTCTGGATCTCTTGAATTTCCATATGAATATTAGGATTGGCTTGTCAGTTTCTACAAAAAAGGCACTTTTGATATCAATAGGGATTATGTTAAATCTGTGGATCAACTTGGGGAGTTTAAATCCTTTTTATGAATCCGGATCTGGTGTTTGCTTTGGGAACTACTGGTAACTCAAGCCAAGCATCTTAACTTAAAAAGAATATTGTTTTAATTTATTAATATAGTAGGCTGCCTTGGTTGAAACACTGCAGTTCACTGTTAGGCTGGAATTGGACTTTTCAGGCTTCAGTAGAGCGACTAACTATTCATATAGTCTATAGTTGGGCTTGTATGTGTGTTCTTTTGTTATGAAAGTTTACTGATACCTTACCTGTTTTGAAAAAGAAGTGGTATTTTAGTTAACACTCATTATGATTAATAGAGAATTAACAGATTCCACATATGAGTATTTAGTTATCCAAGAGTGAGAGCATGTTACCATAAGATTGTGACATTAAAATTTATTTCATTGTTATTGTCAGGTGTGTCAGAGGAGAGTTTAGGGTGTTGCTGGCTCGTGGGGGCCATGTAACCGTCAGTTGTGTTACTATTCCTGAGTCAGTTCATTTACTTGACAAGTAATAACAAAGTGCCAGGCACAGAGAAGGACAGACACAGCCCCTGTCCTCACGGACCTGACTGGGAAACTGACAGTAAAGGTGCCCTTTGCCACGAAGAGGTCTGTGCTGTGAAGGCCAGTATATTCTAAAGGGATTTGACTGACCCGAGGGACTGGGGGATGCTTCTTGAGCTGAGCTCTGAAGGAAAATGGGAACTAATTGAAGGAAGAATGAGGAAAATAAGTTTCCACTGATCAAATAAGTCGGTTACTGAGATGTGTTGGGGATGCACTGGTTATGTTCTGGCTTTTTATAGCTTTTGAGAAAGAGTATGTGAAGACTTGACTCAGGTCATCACTCTGCCCCTTAAGTGCCCTGTGTCTTTGCACAAGTAACTTAACCTTTCTGAACTTATTTACTTAATGTTTTTTAATCTTATGGGGCAGTGCATAACCATTTTTATTTAGAGATAATATATGAAAACTTAAATTTAGGCTTTTGATTGTATTTATAGAATCTAAAACTAATTTTTGTTTTTTGGTCTTTTCCATGGTTGGTTACTTAGGAATGCAGTACTGGTAAAATGAATATCTTCCTGAACATTTTTCCTAATCTTTAGATTTGGGATTCACTTCAGTTCATACATACTCCAGAAGCCTCCAGTCTGCAGAGAAGCAGAGATGGATGTGACTGATTCAAGGCAGGTCATAAAGAATGCTGTCTTCAGGCATGGGGCAGGGGGTGGGGGTGGGGGAACCAGGAAGACTTCTGGAAGGAGGTAGAATTTGACCTGGCATCACTGACAGGCAGACATGGTAGTTGGAGGAGGAATTCCAGGCAGAGGGAATGGAACAAAGGCACAGAGCCAGGAGAGTAAGGGGGTGGATGGAATTCTGGGGTGTGTGGGTAGATGAGCCTGGAAAAGTAGGTGTGGGGCAGGTTGTAGGACTTGGAAAGTCAGACTATGGAGTCTGGATTTTATTTTGTCTGCTTTGGAAAAGGCTTTTAGAGGTGAGTGCCCCCCCCCCCCCCCCCCCCCCCCCCCCGTCCTCCCTTAGCAGAAGAGTGAAATTGACTGGATAAAGTCCATTTTCCTTTAAGGTGCTAGGAAGGGCCTCCTGCTTACCTCTCCAGCTTCCTCTCCACCACTCTCCAGCCATATGAAATTTTTGTAGATTCTGAGTGGCGGGGGCACCATGTTTTCTCTTGGTTTTAGCCTTGTATATTGCCACTGCTTTGACTTCTCCAGAACACAAACACACATATCCATACATGTGTTCTGCTCTGTCAACTCTCCTCATCCACTGGGTTTCAGCTTAAGTGAGATTTGTCCAAGAAGCCTTTTTGACCTTCCCTCTCTTTTCAGATTGAATTGTGTGCCCTTCCCGTGTACATCCACAGCATTCTGTGGTTTTCTCCGTTCAAGCACATTGAAGTTTGTATGGGAGTTGCTTATTTCTCTTTCTCCCTTCATTAGTTATACGGAGACTTAAGTACGTGGCACCGAGAATGGGCTTAGTAAATGTCTGTTGGTTGAGTGAGTGAAGGAATGAAGAGGAAGGGCTGGTGTTGGGAGAGAGTAGCTTCTGACAAGAGTGTAGCACTCTTTTGGGTTGCTGAAAGGAGTGAGTGTGACTGAGTTGTTTGTGTGTGAGAGACACAGTTTTTTTGGCCTTGAAGGGTGAGAATAGTTGAAAGTGACTCCCAGCTTTTGAGCCTCCACAGCTGAGGTTAGGGAACGTCATAAACCGAGATAGGCAGTCCAGGAGGATGTGTTTTGGGGGATTGGATACAAATGAATTGGCACTATTTAGATGTAAGTACCTATACAATATGATGTGTCAAATGTGGGTCAAAGATTAGGGAGTCATTCCTGTCACTGTGTTTTTTGTCTTCATTGAACTCTCAGAGGGCAAGGGGGCCCTGGTGATGGAGCCCATAGAGAGTAGCCTTCTTGGCACCGTGCAGGTGGGTAGCACCTGGAAGGGCAAGTTGAGATGCCAGCGCAGCCTCTGGTAGAGTATATAAGCTTCATGAAAGTAGAGATTTGTTTTGTCTTGCTTATTGTTATACCTCTCTGCCCAGAGTAATGCCATCTGGTTGAAAGAATGAATGAATCAGTTCAAAAGAATTGGAAGACATAGTAGTGAGTGAAATCGTCATGGGAGAAGAAGGAACGTGAGAGCAGAAATGTGTCACCAGAGGGGAGAGGACGAGTGGCCATTGAGACAGAATGGTCAGAGGTAATAGAATGAGAGCATAAATGCAGAAGGTTGCAAGGAGGTTATCAGTTGTAATGTTGCAGAGAGTTTGGAGAGAAAGAAAACTGAGGAAAAGGTATTGATTTTGTCAGTTTGGTAGTGAGTTGAAAGAATGAAAAAGAGGTGGTGGGAGGGCAGATAATCCCTTCAAAGGTTGTGGTGGTAAATGTGGAGTGCTAGTGAAAACGATAGTGACATGACAGGTGAAGTCTAAGCTGAGAAGAGAGGTCCCTGGGACCCGGTGGACCGTGGGTGTACACATTATCTGTTGCTACTATAACAATTGCCACGTACTTAGTGGTGTAGAACAGGACACCCTTATTATCTAATCCAGTGAGTCAGGAGTTCAGTTAGGGCTCTGCTAGATTTGCTGCTTCAGGGCTTCACAAACCTGCAGCCAAGGTGTTTGGCCAGGGCTATGGTTTCATTTGAAGGCTCAACTGAGGGAGAATATTTGGAATTCCAAGTTTACACAGCTTGAAGGATTCACTTCTCTGTGGGTGATTAGACTGAGGCCCTCTATTCCTGGCTATATGGGCCTCTCCAGCACGGCAGCTTACCTCTCAGAGCCAGCAAGGGAGAGAGTCTGCTAGCAAGACAGAAAGCACAGTATATCACCTGATCACAGACGTGATAGCTTGTCACCTGTGCCAGGACCGGTGGGGCAGGACCAGGCATTAGGTCCAGTGCACTCAAGGGGTAGGGTTGGTTACACAACGATGTGTGTTAAATGTTAATAACATCAAATGATGGGGTCATGGAGGGTCCACATAGAGTTTGTCCAACACAGTAGGAAGGGATGGTGGCACTAGAAGGCATAGGACTGTTCTTCAGAAAGAGACCCTGTAGGGTACAGATGGCAGAATGGAAAATTTTAGAGAGGGAAGTTTGGAGTGAAGTTCCAAGTGAGGGTTCAACTACAGTTGTTGGCAACATTGCTCTGGAAACCTTCCCTGGCCTCTCTCTTCATCCCTTAACACGGTGGGTGCGTGTTCCTTCCTTTTAAACAGATGAAGAGGCTGTATTATAATTGCCATTGGTAACCCCTTCTGCCTTGCTAAAATTAAATAATTAACCAGCAAATTCTTGGTCAGCAGATGTATCTGCCTTGCTTGCCTTAGGATCTTAGGACCAAATGAGGTAATTCCTATGGAAGTATTTTATTGAATGTAAAGTGGCATGCAAACAAAAGTATTAAACTGTGCGTTCTCTCCTGAGCCCCATGTTTAGTAGGATATGTGGATTTTAATGTACATTTTACTTGTTAACATGGGTTCATTTTGTTATGTTCTACCTAAGTTATTGAACTGGGCTTTATTTAATACTGTGCTATTTTTAAAGCCTTTTGAGTAGTGTTTGCTTTTATGATAAATGACCCCAAACTGCTGTACCTTTCAAGCCCTTGTATCCAGTTTTTATTGTTAGTGAAAGATCTGTCCTTGCTGTCTCTTGTCACTCTTTTGCTTCTACTGATCTGTTAATTTCCAGCTATCCTTTCCCCTTCTCATTTGTTGTTTCTGATCTTCTCTGGGGTTGGCAACCTGATAATTAAGCTTATTAGAACTGTGGGTAATTTAATAATAATCAAGCTAGGAATATGGATCAGAGAGCTCTTCTCACAGTAAGGTGTGGGAGCTTCGGTGAGTGGACTTTGTAAAAATCTCTTTTGGCCTCAGAATGTGTCTTAGCTTCCTTCCTAGCTCTGGCTGTGTGCAGATTAGGTGAGGTGCCCACATAGCTTGAGTTCCATTCAGGGGGAGTGTGGCTGCCTTTTTCTTGGTGTTCGTCTCATTGGTCTGTTATGAGAAAGGGTGTCATTCTCTCCTTTAGTTTTGATGAGGTTTAGTTTTTGGGCAGTAGCAAGTGCTGATAGGTCATGGACCAAAAAAAAAAAGTGTTTGAGGAGCATGGAAGGTCTTTCCAGCAGATGAACATCTAGGAGTATGTAGTACTGTGGTGCGTTCCCTCGTTAGTCTTTCCTTGCAGACGCTGAACTCCAGTTAAGGTGCTGGATATTCTTGGATATCCTTCAGTGTCTACATTTGCTTTAGCTTTTCTGACAGAGTGCCTCGTGTACTTCCTCTGCCCAAACTTCTGCACCGTTTCCTTGTAGAGAAGCATTATTGCATCATTAGGGAGAGAGAGAGCCTTTGTTCTTGTGGAGACAGACTGGAGTGTGTGGGAAGACCCGCTCCTGATTCTTGCTCTGCTCTTCTCTAGCCGGTGGCCTTGGCAAGTGTCTGTGCCCATGCTGTGGTGACTCCTTTTCTAGCATGGGCATCATGTCTGCTCTGCTGCCTGCTGGGGCCAAAATAGGATTTTACATATGAAAATGCTTGGTACTCATGCGTAATATCAGATAGAAGGCCTAATTTATTGGGCTGATTTTGTTGATATTTTATAGTGCTCTATCTTTGAGGAGTTAAAAAAGTTCTTATTATTAGTGTTGGTAATGATAAGTGCTGCTAAAACAGTGTAATTTTAAATTTTATATCTTTTTTTTTTCTGAACATGTTCTAGAATCTGTATAAATGTGGACATTTAATAAGTGCTCTTTGATTATTTTCAGAATATTGAGTGTACTGGCTTCCTAGCCAAATTAAATTTATGAAAATTCTAATGATACAATGATTCATATCTAGAAAGAATAATTTTTTTTTCATTCTGAAATCACTTTAAATACGCTTTACATGAATCTCTGGTAATAGCGAATCAATTAATGTGATTTCTCAGGTCATAAATCAGGCTTTATATATTGTTGTATTAGTTCCTGTATAAGCCTCGTAGGACTTCAGCTGTTTTGTGGTTTGTTTTCTCTAGTTGTTTGCTTTTGAACTCAATTCTAGGTGTTGAACTCCATTTGAGAGCCTAAAATGGCTTGTGCCCCAATTACCTGAGAGTTGACGGCTTCACTTTTTTTATTGAGCCAGCCCTGGTGGTAGGGAGTCTGCCACCTATCAGACGGTTTTCCTTTTAACTTAAGTACATACTTTAATTGTGTCTCTGTCCCACAGGAATGTTCTAAGGGTTATTACAGTAGCACCTGTAGTGTATTTTAAACTTCTTGAAAAGAGGTAATATGTGTGCACAAAATATTTTTGTACTGTACCACCTAATTTTTTTCTCCACTAAGCTTTTGTGGTTCAGAAAGAGGATGAAGTTACTTGAGTTTAGGCGGTACAGTCTCAGAGATCATTACCCTGATTTTATGGAGTGTCTCCTGAGCAGGGCCTTTGCCAGACCTCATGTTCCTTCTTGTTTGGCAGGCCTGTGCTCTCGCCAGAAAAGTGTTGGCTCTCTGGGTGTCTGTGAGCACTGCTGAGGCTTTTCACCCCTTATTTCCTCTTAGTAGGTCTGAAGTAGTTTTTGTCTTTGCTGCTTGCCTCTTAGGGGACCAGAGGAGGGGTGGCAATTCAGGGCAGCAGTAGGGGAAGGAGAACGGGTCTTAAGACCGCTGATGGCTGCAGTAAATCCCACCATCGCCACCACAAGACGTGGGGCCACTCTTTTTCCTTTCCACAGTTTCTGGGAAGGTCATTCATCTGGGAATTCAACCATCATTTGAGCTTCCTTTGTGTGCCAGACATTAAGTATTAAGTACTGGAGATACCGGGACCAAAAGCCAGACATCCCTTTAAGGATGCCCTTGAGATAGTCTTATTTTAAGAATGTTAGAAAAATATTTATCAGAGAAGAAAAACTAGTAGATTGGTTTTAGCTGCTGAATAGCCTTAGGGATTAAAGGTGGGCTTTTTGGTTAACAGAAGACATTTCTGAAAGGAGTGATTGTTCTGTAATTAAAAACAAAACAAAACAAAACAAAACACAAATGGCATTGTGCAAGAGACTGCTAGCTGATCAAGAAATCCATCTCCTCTTCTGGGCATGTAGCCAGACCACATTTCCCAGCCTGTCTTGCAGTTAGGCGTGGCTTTGTGGCCAAATGCTAGCCAATGGAATGAGAGCAGGGAAGTGTGCCACTTCCAGGCCTGGCCCCGTAGAACCCTCCAGGCATGGTTCCCCCAGCCCTTGCCCTTTGTGCTGGCTGAGGCAGAAGAGCCTAGTGACCAAGGAGGTTACCTGCCGCAAGATGGAAGGAGCACGGGTGCCAGAGCTGCTGCTTGGAGGGGAGCCCTCTACTGATCAAGAACACCTGTTTTGGACTTTACACCAGCAAGAAGTAAATATTTATAGTATTTGAGCCATGATACAGTTGCTCTGAGTAGCATCCCTAACTGGTCTAGGCATAATGCCTAGAACGCTGGGCAACACTGGTGAGTTTAGTCACGGTGCTAGGAATTTCGGACTCAGCTTTAATTTTGATTATTTAGATGTCATGTTATATGGGATGACCAGTGAATTTCAAGAATCATTTTAAGTCATGATAAAATATGTGACAAAAGTTTTTTAATGTATTATTTCTAATTGATACAAGTCGCTTATTGGCATTCAGTGTAGGCTCTCTCCATCTTTGATTTGATGAGCTGTGTGGGGCCTCAGTTGACTTTAAAGGGACTCTATGGAGACTTAAACATTCTGAGTCCTTATTTCAAAGAACTGTAAATACAGTTTTCATCATGCAACTTCTCTGTTCAAAAGCCTGAAACCACATCTCATTATATAGCATTTTGTTTCATTTATTTCAGCGTCCCAGAACTGTGTGTCATATCCTGACCTAGGTTCTCTGAAGAGAGTCCACGCCTCCAGAGAATTTGTGCTTGGTACACAGATAGTTAACTGAGTTTCTCTACTGCTACTATCTCTTCCTTTTTGCTATTAGTAAATTATGTATTGTTCCTTCATGACATTTTTTTAGTATTGTCTGCAACTTGGTAGAGTACTTTGTGAAGGCAGGGAATATATTTTATAGAGCTTCTGTATTTCTCCCCTCTTGGATACTTCCAGAGACACTGGACACTGAGTAACCATCCTTGTAGTTTCTTTTAATTATCTTGCTTGGATTTTCTGGTATAGTTTTGTGTCATAATTTGTGTTAACAGACAAATGTGCTTTTTTATAGTCTGTTAGGAATTCATAGAATTATGGAGAGATGTTATGACTGGAAGGATATTTTTAAGTGAATTCCTGATCTTTTAGGCTGTCTAGTTCCTGATACTCAAGATATGGCCCTGAATCCTGGCATGGGCATCACCTGGGGGGGCCTCTTAGAGGGGCCACACTGAGACCTGTGAATCCAAACCTGCATTTTAACCCCTCAAGGGACCCATGTGCATGTTTAAGTTGGGGCTGCTCTGTTGAAGGTCAACCCCCCATTTTACTGTTGAGGAAACTGGTTTAAAGTAGGGGGTTGCCCAGAGTCACACAGCTGTTTATTTTAGTGGTCCTCATCTTTGGATATATCTTGGGATCACTTGAGAACCTTTCAAAATACTGATACCTAGGTCCCAGCCCCACTCATTCTGACTTACCTGGTCAGGATTGCAGCCTGGGCATCAGCATTCAGAAAATATCCTTGGACAACGGACATGCAGTCAAACTGAGAGCCACTCATCTGGTTGATGAGAGAAGCCAGCTTTCTTGATGCTTCAGTCAAAGAGGCATTTTATTCCGCTCGTGGGTATACGTTCAGATATGGTGTGTCTTCCTTACCTGATTTCTGCACCACCCATTGTATATCCATAGCATTTGCCCTGCTTACCACCTGCTTCCCCCACTGGCAGGTACCCCACGAGAGTAGGACCTTTGTCTGTCTTGTTCACTGCTAGGTCCCAGCTCCTAGGGTAGCATCTGGCACATGTCAGATGCTCCTTTAATATTTGTAGAACAACTAGGAGTTATGACGATACAGAGGAAAATGCAGGCTGCTCAGATGGCACTGGTAAGGCGATTGATCATTGGAAGGCTCTCAAAGGATGATCAAGCTGAAGAGTTAGCCCTGGGGGGCCGGGCGGGGAGGGCAGCCTGGAGATGTGCAGCTGAGGGTGGACTTGGCCCCAGACCTGTCTGTCCTGGCACTTGCACTTAGAGTGTTGTCCTGGGGACAGAGAGGCCAGCTGTTTGCTAAGCAGTTAGTAGGACTGGGATGGAGGCTCCGTCTGCAGACCCTCAATCTGGTGCTCCTCCCTCCCAGAGCCACCTCTGGGTTGGTGTTGTGAACAGGTTTTAGGAATTGATCTTGAGGGTCTGCAGAGTGAAAGGCCTATCCCAGAGTCTGGCCTGTGGGTCTTCAGTATGGGGTAGCCATTTCTCATGGAAGTTTTCTTGTGTTTTAGATTCTTTCCCTTGAGAATCGGGTGTTTTTGAGGCTGGAATGACTTGATTTCACTCTCAGTTTATGTGAGTGAGTTTCTTTTCTGGTTAACTATTAAGACTTTATTATGTCAGTGTTGAAGAGAAGTCATAGTCCATTGTTCGTGATATTTGTTACTTTTTCTTTTTTTAGTATTTAATTCTTCTGATTTGTGATTTGGTATGTTTTACTGCTTATTTACCTATTGTTGAACTTTGAAGTTAAGTGTAAAAGTCCTTTTTATGAAGCCATTCATTAGTGTGTCCCACTGTATGCTAGTCATTTTTAAATCTTTTGACGTTAAGATTTGTTAAGATGTCTTGTTAAGTGGTAAACTTATACTATCTTTTTTGGGTAATAGGAAGCCAGAAAATGTTAAGCCTTGAATGTAGCACATTCTTTTTAACATCATAAAATTTCAAGTTTCAATTCTGAAATGATGTTAAGATGAGATGTTGCATTCTGTGGTTAGAAGGCTGTTGCCGGCGGCTCTTGCAGATGTTACTCGAAGTCAGACTGTTGTTGGCTTTACATCAGCCACTCTTTATAATGTCCTGTAATTCTATGCTCACAGTTGGAGAAGAGATGAATGTTGATTTTTCCAAAGGATACATGGATACTGAGCATAGTCCATAGTTTATAGGGAGAATTCTTAGGCTCTGATGTTACCACAGGTTGTTTAATCAGTAGGCACCACTATTGATTAAATAAAACAGGAAGTGGGACGCCTGGGTGGCTCAGCAGTTAAGCGCCTGCCTTTGGCTCAGGGCGAGGTCCTGGAGTCCCAGGATCCAGTCCCACATCAGGCTCCCTGCATGGAGCCTGCTTCTCCCTCTGCCTGTGTCTCTCCCTCTCTCTCTGTGTCTCTCATGAATAAATAAATAAAATCTTTAAAAAAAAATTAAAACAACAACAAAACAAAACAGGAAGAGACAGTAATAGCCCTGGAACAAGAATTTTCCAGAAACAGTAAATAATTAGGGAACTGATGGTTTATCCTGGTAGCTAGCAGTCACATTGTGGACAAAGACCTAATCTATGGTGAAACACTTGATCATGGATATAAGGAGAGGAAAATGAAAAGTTCATAGGTCAAGTTTAGTCTGATTTCAACACTCTTTGGCACAAAAAAAATCCACGGAATCCTCAGTTCTTAAAAAATGTTAACACTGTTAAGGATTATGCTTCCCAAGCACAGAAACAGTAGCACTTCATAGTTGTGTTGTAGTTTTGAATTTAAAGCACTTTGTATACATCATCCCATGGAATTCTCCCAACACCCTGTGAGATAGGAGAGAGAGGGCACCATCACTACCTTTTTTGATGAGATCATACAGAGAGGGTAGTTTACTTTTTCAAGGGTTAGCTAGTAAGTGAGAGAACTGAGCTTTTCATATTTTAAATATAAAATGTTAAGGGTGGTTGTTGAATTTATAAACTATCCTTGGTTTCCTAAGTATATAAATACGTGGTTTATAATGCAGGATGAATAATCTAAAATTTTTTTTTAATACTGCAACTGAAGAAGGATATTTTTAGGACCGAAATAATGGACTGACAAGACTCACAGAAATTGTTTTCCTTTTTTTAAAGTTACTGTTGTGTAGTTTTTTTTTTTTTTTTTTTTTTTACATGAAAACTATAATTTTATTTACATGAAGCAGCCTGAGAACAGAGACCTGGTCTTCCAACTTCTTCCTGACTTTACTGCACCTGTTGTACTGTTAGTTGGCACTCATTAGATCCTTTGGAACAAGTTGGGGGTTGGGCTCACTGTTGAGAAATGGTTAGCAATGCTGTTGAATCCTGACTGATCTACAAAATGATGTGGCATTGGTTCTCCTTAGCAAACATTTCCTGTATGTACAGCACATATGGTCCCTATTGAAAAAATGATACACATAATATGTGTTTACCAGCATGTGTCTTTTTTTTTTTTTTTTTTTTTTTACACACATAATATTTTGAAACCCCTCTTATGTCTCCAGAAAAATTGCAGGTGTAGTGCGAAGAGCTCTTTCCCCCCTGAACTGTGTGAGACCGAGTTGCTGGTATGTTTCATTATCCTCACATACTTGCTTACCTATTTCCTGCAAACCAGAGATGAGAACATTCTCTGTAACCACCATACGGTGATCAAAATCAGGAAATTAACACTGAGACATTTCTACCCTCTGATCCTCAGATGCTCCTGCAGCTGTGCCGGGTGACGCCGCGGTGACCTTTGTAGAGAAAGGTCCAGTCAGGACCCTGGGTCACACTGTCTTGTCTCTTCAGACTCCTTTAATACAGAACAGTTCTCAGTCCTTTTTGACTCTCATGACCTTGACACTCTTGAAGATTACAGGCCAGTCATTTTGTGGAATGTTCCTCAATTTGGATTTGTCTGATGTTTCTTCATGATTAGATTCAGGTTTTGCATCTTTGGCAGGAATATCACAGAAGAGCCAGTATATATCTTTTTCAAAGATTAGTTTTACATTTTATTTTCTGTTTCCTTAGAGCGTTTCCCAAAGTGTATTCTGCGGAACTAGCACCTACTGTGTTCTCAACACCGTGCCACCTCTAGAAGGTAGGATTCGAAAAGCTTTTGACTTACAGGAAGGGGTGGGCTTGGCAGTGAGAGTAATTCCATCATCGTAGTGCAGTGGAAATAGCCTGTGACCAGGCCTTAGGGGATCTGGGTTCTGCCTTTAACTTGCTGTGTGATCTTAGATGAGTTACTTAATCCTTCGGCGGGGTAGCAAAATACTACTCCCTTGTCAAGTTTTTGTGAGGGTTCAAAAAGGCAAAGTGTTTAATCACATGGGAAATTCAAAGCACTCTGCAAATTAGTTAGATACTAATACAATAATTCTATAATTCTAGTATCCAATTCCTGGGACTTTGAGTAGGAGCCATGTGGTATTGTGGGAAAAACCACAGGTCATGTTTGAATCCCATTTGAGTCACTAGCTGCGGCTCCTGGGCAAGTTAATCCGAATCTCAGGTTCTTCATCTGTAAAGTGGGGGTAATTATGCCCTGATGGGTAATTGTGAAAATTAAATGAGAGAACGCAATGTAAAATCTCTTTCTGGATGCCTGATGTAGAGTCCCCACAAATGTTTACTTCATAGTAAATAGTAGAAAATAAGTTTACTTGATCACGTGCTGCTCAAATTGAAATTGAATGGAATGAAGCAGGAGAGGATACCCCTAAATCCAAATTGAAGCAATTGATTGCATACCTTCTGTGTTCCCACTTTATCTGCCTCTATTCACATATTTTAAAATTGAAAATGTAAATGAAACTAAATAGTGAGAAGCTTATTGAACCTGAGTTAGGAGTTGACTTAAAGCTGGACTAGAGATTTGGTGGTATGATTGACAGGGAGAGGATAAACGTGGGCCACCTAAAAAGACAGGGTGAGATTTGACGATCACAGACTCTAAGGAGAGGAAAAGGCTTGTTAAGTAGCAGAACTAGTTATGTTTCCTATGGAAAAAAAAAAAAAAACTATTATATTTTAGTTTTTTTCAACTTTAAAAAAGTCTTTTAGATAATTACAATTGAGTAATTCATTTTGGAGAATTTCTTTTAGAGAGATAGCATACTGATGCTTGGCACATAATTAAGCACATTGTTGCTTAATTAATATTTATTTTGGATGCCTAGTGATTTGAAGGTCTTAGGTTACTGATGGCGGTATTTGCTGCTGTGAGTGCTGTGCTGACTTGAATATAACAATATGTGCTTATGTTTTCCTGAATCAGTTCCTATCCTACTAATTAAATCTAAGCACATAATAATTAGAGCTGAACAGAAAAATTGTAGAGCTTCCTTTTAATTTTACCACTCCAAGTTGTTGATCAAATATATTCCTAATAAGATTTGGCAATTGGATACACTGTTATACCAACTTATTTTAAACAGTTTGGTCTAGAGGTTGAGAGATTAATCATAATCGACTTGATTGAATAACAGTGTTCATAATTATTCACGGAGCCCCCAATTTTTTAAAGATTTATTTATTTATTTATTCGAGAGAGACATACACACATAGAGAGGCAGAGACATAGGCAGAGGGAGAGGAGCCTGTTGCAGGACTCGATCTCGGATCCCAGGATTACCCCCTGAGCTGAAGGCAGATACTCATCTGCTGAGCCACCCAGGTCTCCCATTTCACAGAACCAAAATTATTTAATTTTTTAAATTATAAATCAAAATAAAATGGATGTTATCAATTCCAGGTTACAGTTAATATAGTTATAATTTTCCTTATAGGAGTCAGTAGTGTGTTCCAAGGAGAGGGTTTGAACACATTTTTTTGGATTTAAATAAAGGATTTGGTCATGTGAGTTTTCGGAAATAACACATGAAAACAAGAATTTTACTTTTTGCCTAATTAACTAAGCAAATGAGCATTTTTTGCACGTTTTAGAGAGCTTCTGTTAAATTGTACTATGTTTCTAAAATTATTGTTTGGAAAATATTTGAAGGTTGTCTGGAAAGGATGGTACATTCTCTAGAATTATAGCTGTCAGCCAAGCACATCATCTGTCAATTTCAAGAGCTTCACTAGTTATTTTTATTGTGAAGTAGGTTAGAAAACTATTTTGCAAAGTCATATATCATACACGCATATTTTGCCAGATAATGAAATGTTTTACTGTCTTTGGTTGACACTTCCATGTTGTAGTGTCAGAGTTTAACTATTTGGATTAAATGCTGAGATACAGTTGAAACCAGTAGTACATACTTTACTTTCAGTGGCAACTCAAGATACTGTTAATAGTGTTAGTACTGAGACGAACATTTAAAAACTGACACATGAATTTATCTAATTATTATATCATTTATAGTTATTCTAAAAACAATGAAAAAGCAGCTTTTAATAAAAAAACAGAGTTTTGTAGAGTATGGCCATGTGAGCAGTTCTTTTCCAGTGTGAAGGTAGAGTTGTTTTCCCATCACAACTGTAACTGGAAAAACTGAAATTTGAAAATACAAGTTGTGAGATTCTGCCTGTTTGAGTTCCTAATATTCTTTCTCTGGTATTAAAATCGCCATCTTCATAATGCACAGTGGGAAAACTTACCCATTGTTATGTTTCTAAAAAACATCCAATTTATATTCAGCATGAACCTAAAATTCTAGATATAGCACAGTTTAAAAACTGATTAAGGGGAACCCATTGGCCTGTCATACTCCTCTTCCTTTTGAACCCATGGCTGCACATCCCCATAAAGTACTATATTTGGAATCTTGATTGAGACAGTGCTTACACAGCCATTCTCCTTTCCCTCTTTAAAAGCCTTTGGACCGATTCACCACTGCCTGATTTGGTATCAGAATAGAAGACAGAGCCTTTTCGGTGGCAGTTAGTTGTGCTGTTGAGTACCTTTCTTTATCTCCACGTGCATGCACATGTGGGCGCGTGCACACATGTATGTACATGTACATATATGTACACACAGGCAGGAGTACACATGTCTATCCATGTGTACGTGTGTATACACATATGTAGGAGTATACACACACAACTATGTTTTATAGCCACAGGACACCTGGGTCTCTCAAGGAGGCTTAAAAGAACAGATAATTAATATCAGGTTGTGATCATAAACATAAAAATAGAAGCTGGGGTTTAATCATCTATTCATTATTGTTCAAAATCACACTTTAAATAATAATTTTCTCAGAGCTATGACTAGTCATACATAGTTCATAGTAAGCCTATTGATTGAGCACCTAGTGTAATACTGTTTTCATAAAAGGCATCCTGTAAATGGTAAAAGGCATCCTGTAAATGGTGACTATTTGAATTGAGTATACATTTTAGAATTTCACCTCTACTTTCAGAATTGTACACATCATGGGAGATTTAAAAAAAAAAGAGAAGAGAATAAAACCTCTTTAGGGGAAGAGAGAAGGGAGGTAAAGTCTCATGTGATTTGGTATTCTGCGCTTTAAAGTTTTATGGCCCATGGTGCCTCCCTTGGGAGGATGAAGTGCAGGGAGCATGCATAAGCACATAACATTACACTGGTTTTATAGAGGGTAATTAATACAGAACTTTCTATGAACACTCTCTTAGTTGAACACTTTGTTTTTTGGTTTCACAGCAAGATTTTTAAAAAGTTTAATTTTAGTTTGCTGTTAAAAATTTTAGATTCTTAAAAACAGTTTTTAAGTTTTTATACTGCTTACAGAAATAGAGGATTGGGCATTATAATTCAATTGGTTGTGTAGTTCATGGACCAAAAAAGATTTAGTACACTAAAATTCTCTTAAGTTCCTCCCTTTAAAATATTTCCACATGATGTAGTAAATTTTTTAGGCTTTATTTCTGTGCCCAATATTTTTCTGTTAAGATCTTTTCCTTGAGAAGAAATGTGTTAATCAGATGAAGCATGTTTGGAGAGGATTTTGTTGTGATTGTAGAAAATTTTTTATTATTTTATGTTTTCACATGTTCAAAAAATAGGCTCTGCTAAACAAAATTACAGTAAATGACTAGAAAGATATATTGTTGTATTTCAGTTTTAATATTATTAACTAATTCCTGTATGCCTCTATAAGGTTCTTTAATTGTAAGGCATTTAAATTTATTGAATGGCAGTAAATTTCATAGGGATTTATGCCTGGAGGAGAATTGGTGATTACTTAATTCTCCTTGATTTAGAAAACTGAGAATATTAAGTAACTTACCCAAGGTCACACAATTATAAAGTAGCAGAACTGGGTCAGAATCTTGGATTCTTGATTTGGAGTTCAGTGTTTTGATTATACCTTTTTATATCAGAATAAGTTATTTTAACTATGATTTTCTGGAGCAAATTCAGTCTTTAGTATTTTCTTGCTCCTAGTATCTGGTTATGCATTGCACTCTTTGGATATTGGGGCTTCCTTTTAGCATTTAAAAAAAAAACAAACAAACTTGGACTGGGTAATTCAAAACGTGGACCTAAATGTGCCAAAACTGGCAAGAGATTTTGAGCCAGGCAAAGAGACTTTGTTACGGGAATGAAACAAGAAACAATCTATGAATGAATGAAATAATACATAAAGGAAATGAATGATCTCTTCTACAAGGTGTCTGGGAAACATTATATCAGGGAGACATGCCATCTTGTCTGAAAGTAATGAACTTTTCTTCATTAATTTAGAAGAGTTACATTTTGATGAAAGACATTAATGAAATAGATATGTATATATGTAAACCAAGTTAATTAAAATGATATGTTTTTAGATGTAGGCTAGAAGGACCAGCCTCTCTATTTACCTAGGTAGCTAACTACAGGTTTAAATTCTTTGTATTTCTAAGATTTGTAATTTGCTTTTGAAGGGTAAGTCTCATTTGTATTCTTGGGGATGTAGTAGTATTAGTTTATGAATAAAATAGTCATTTTATTATAATTCCTCTTCCCTAAAAACCTTTTTCAACTGGTTAATAGAAGATTTCTGGGTTTTGTGAGGTTAAATCCTGTTGCAATTTGGATGTACTTCATGGAAACCTGGTGGGAGAACCTTGAAAAGTAATGTTCTGTTTATGGGCAGCTGCTGGGATATTCCCTGTTCACTCGCTTGTCATGGAGCAAAAGCTCGATCTTACTTTAGAGCCTCTTGACCAGATTCTTGCTGCCACCTGTCTGATCAGTGTGTAAATGAGCTCTGTTGACCAAGAGGAATGGCCCTCTTGGTCTCACCGTGACCAGACTAAGCTGCCGTTTCTGACCTTGCCAGTATACTTAAAAGGAGATTTTCCTCTATTATTTTCTCTGAATCTATTGTTTTCTTCTTTATAGATGATCATGGGAACAGCAATAGTAGTCATGTAAAAATCTTTTTACCGAAAAAGCTGCTTGAATGTCTGCCGAAATGTTCAAGTTTACCCAAAGAGAGGCACCGTTGGAACACTAATGAGGTAGATAAATTTCTATTTTTAGGGGTATAATTATTTTAAGGGCAAAGTTGTGAGGTCATTTAGCACAGTACACTACTTTTTATTAGTTTTAAAATCAAAATATTGCACTAGGGGATTGTAAATGAGAAGAATATTTAATCTGGGTTTAACAGAAACCAACGTTTCTTGAACTATCTCTAATCTGCTTGGCCGGTGTTGGAAAATATAAAATGTGCACGCTGACTTACTAAGATAGCATGAGTTACTATACTTGTATTCTCTTGCATTTTAGCGTCTTGCATTTGGTGGTTAACTCTGCCTGCATCTCAGATAAACGCTAGTTCTTATGTTGTCATGAATTAATAAAGAGACAGCCCCAGTGTTCCACAGAACATGCAGCGTCTTGACAGTGTGAAGTTTCTGTAGAGTTGGTGAGGGTAGGCTTCTTATTAGCAAAACAGCTTTCAGTCTTCTGTGATGATAAGAAATTGCATGGAGAATTGATGGGTTTACCTTAATGATAGGAGTTTTTTAAATTAAGAATGGAGGCTGTATGGTAGATTGTATATTTGGCATCCAATTAGAAGATTGGTAAAGTAGAATGAATGAAAGTATCTTCTTGGATGATGTTTCTTGTTTTTGGTAAATCTTAGTCTGGGAGTCTTAATATTAAGGTGGTTTGCTTTGTCATCTTTTTAATTTTGAATTCTGAATATTTCCATTTAGGGTAATGCTCATTTAGTGTGGTGATGAGAACTCGGTATGCTCCATCAATCTGGGACTTAATATTCCTTGACTTCAATTGATTGTGATTACTGGTTTTCCAGAGTTGGTGTAAGGCAGTTTGTGTTGCTGTTTAAATATAACGCCCTGCTCTAAATCGGGCCCTCAGTTTTGTTGAAAGACACAAGGAGGCAATAGTGCTGCCTGCTTATTACCCTTATCTTTCTAAGGTGATTTTGTTTTAACTTCTTGACCTAGAGTGCTTTTATTTTGAGTTTTAAGAGGTTATATGGGTGAAAGTCTCTCTACTTTAATCCTAGTTTACAGATTTAAATCCTCCTTAGACCCTCATAGCTTTGATATGTTGTCTCAACTGATTTCATATTTCTTTTTAAGGTATGTATATTTTGGTTATTTGCATAAATTATATTGCCCCCTTAGACAGAATATTGTTATGTTGATGAACATTAGCTAGTGTAGAGGCCTGTTGTTCTAATCAGTCATTGATTATTTTAAACATGAAAACAAAGTAAATATGCTGAAAATTAGTTTTAATCATAGACCATTGCTCTATCAGCAAAATAATATGATTTGGGAGCCATTTGGTAGGTCATAACTAGGTCATGAATTACTTAAAAACTCAGTATGTTTCTTAGCATTCTCTGAAATATGGATCTGCTACTTTACTATTATACAGTAGTTCCAGTTTATTTATAAATGAAACAAAACACGTGATTGGTATATATTTTTTTCAATATTATGTTTTCTGTGAAGTTGGCAGTTTATATTTACTTATGACTTGAAATTATATTTGAAACCAGCAAGTGCTTAATTAAAATTTGTGGTCTTTAGGATCTTCTGAGGCTGGAGTCACAGTATCTGAAGCTCAGTTGGTAGACTGTTCAGATCCTTGCACGGGACTTCACCTTTCACGTATTTACCTCTGGTTTTGACATGTTCCACTTATAGTTCAGGTACATTATAAAACACCTAATAAAGAATTTTTCTAGAGGATGAGATTAAAAGGGAAATACGGAGCTGTTTTGTACTTCTAGGACCCTGGGCTGCAGAATTCCTCGGAGATCACTGGTTTAGGTTGCAGTGTTAATGAAAGTCCCTGTCCAGGGAGGAGACTGCAGCCCCCTCTGTCTGGTGAAACATGAAACTGGGGGCTCTGAGACACATGGATTGTTGTGTGCTAGCTGCCACTGCTGCTGGAAACGTCAGTGAAAAAAGTATGTTCCTGTGGGTGGTGGGAGGCAGGAGGGGTGGCTCGGCCAGCAGGGGCCAAGGCTCACACCCTTTTCCATGTGACCCGTTCTCTCAGTAATTTGTCAGCTGCACACTGACAAAAACTCTTAGGAGAGAACTGAATTTAAAAGTTGGCCCATATTTCATTTCAATGTAGAGGACATGGGCTTGCTCTCTTGTTTATTTTTGGCTTTAAGAAAAAATAGGGGAATCTTGGTGACAGCTGAAGACTTAGGAGTCCTTAATTCTTTAGAGTATTATGCAGTGATGGTAACCTGTCTTTTTTTTTTTTTTTTTTTTTTTTTTTAAACTGGCTTGGATAACAGGAGGAACCAAACAATCAGTGCTTCTGTTGAAGCAGTTCCTCCTTTGATCTAGTGGGTATTGGCATTTCCCCACATTTCCCTGCACACAGACATAAGCCTGAAGGAAGCGAACTTCTGTGGACTCGTCTCACTGGGGCCCTTGGTCCCACTCATGGCAGCGTCATGCTTAGGCAGAATGCCCATGAGGTCTCTTGAATTGCTCAGAAGACTTAAGTGTAGCCATACTGCCATTAGTAAGGGCCTGTCTCCTGCTGGGGTTGGAATAGATTGCTGTGTTTTGGTGGAAGACCAAAATGTAGTCGTTGGCTTGTATTTAGGAGCAGTGTTGTACAAAAACTGCTTTAGATCCCCCTTCCCTGGAACAAGGTGCTCTCCCTGGGAGGGGTGTGAGGTGGGGGAGAGCAACAGAGAGCACATCTGAGTCCCATTTTCCGTGTCACTCTGTAGCATATGTCCACAGAGCAGACTGGTGGCTGGAGTTGCCTCTGTGAGGTGTCTCTGTCTCCCATGCTCACTCTCTGCTGGATGTGTTCAGCTTAGTTCTGGAATATCTATCATGTGACTCCTCCATACTTTTGAGAACTTCCTTTACTGAGACCTGTAGTGTAATATTTGTGATTATTTGAGAAAACCTAGCTTTTTTACAGTGTATTCCTTAAGAGGTGGAGAGTGAGATTGTGCCCATTCAGGTCTTGCCATTTATCGAGCCCCTGTTCCTTGCTAGTGGCTGGGTACTGTGTATAATTACTTCTGAGCCTTTTGATAACGTTACAAGATATGCAGTATTATTTCCTTTTAGTGATGAGGGTGTAGTGGTAAAAAGTGGTTAACTAATTTGGTCAAGATAGCACTCTTGTTAGGGCCTGTCTCTAAGCTTAATTTCTTGTACGTTGTTTACTAATTCTTAGGAACGTTCATTCTGTTGTAACATTGTCTTGGCTTTTAATCAAAGACCCGTAACTCTTTTTTTAAAAATTTTTTTTAAAGATTATTTATTTATTTATTTATTCATAGAGGCACACAGAGAGAGAGGCAGTGGGACTTGATCCAGGGTCTCCAGGATCACACCATAGGCTGCAGGCGGCGCTAAACCGCTGGGCCACCGGGGCTGCCCAGACCCGTAACTCTTAACCACATTAGTGTACTCGGCAAATCCAATCTGTCATTTAATTTTGGATTAAACAGAGTTAACACAGGGGATCCCTGGGTGGCTCAGCGGTTTGGCGCCTGCCCCTTTGGCCCAGGGCACGATCCTGGAGACCCCGGATCAAATCCCACGTCGGGCTCCCGGTGCATGGAGCCTGCTTCTCCCTCTGCCTATGTCTCTGCCTCTCTCTCTCTGTGTCTATCATGAATAAATAAATAAAATCTTAAAAAAAAAAATAAAAAGAGTTAACACAGGATTGGTATTGTGGGTTCATATGCAAATATTTGGTGAAGCTGAAAGTCACTAAAAAGGAAGACTACCGGGAGATAAGGAGGTCTTAGGGCCCAGCTAAGGAACCTTTCTTAATGCATTGGGATAGGTAAAATCTCCTGCCCTTCTTTTTTTTTTTTTTAAATTTTTATTTATTTATGATAGAGAGAGAGAAAGAGGCAGAGACACAGGCAGAGGGAGAAGCAGGCTCTGTGCACCGGGAGCCCGATGTGGGACTCGATCCCGGGTCTCCAGGATCAGTGCCCTGGGCCAAAGGCAGGCGCCAAACCGCTGCGCCACCCAGAGATCCCCTCTCCTGCCCTTCTTAAATGTTATTTGCAAGTGCAAAATAAATGTATTGTCTAGAAACAAATCCATTTTGGATTATGCTTTCTCAGCCACACAAAGCCTTCACCCGTGTTCTTGCAGGTGATAAAGTTGGGTGATGATGATGGTGGCAGTAATTATGGCAGCCAGCATTGACTGAGGATGTACTGTGTGTGAGACACTGGTGGGTCCTTGATGTGAATAATCACATTTACTCCTTAAATTCATCTTATGAGGCAGATGTGATTTTCCTTATGGTATCAATGAGGAGATCTGAGCCACAGAGATGTTAAATAATATGGTAGCCCAAGAGTGGTGGACTTTGGACTCTAACCTTGTAGCCTGATTTCGGAGCCCATTCTCTCTCCAGTTCTGTCCTGAAGAATACTTTCAAATAGACTTTCTCAAGATCTTGTAGCTGTTTAGTGACTTCTCATCCTTTTGTTTTATAGAATTTTTTTGCTTCTTTATTTATTTAGATCTTCAGGTATTATACATAAACAATGTATTTTTTTTTAACTTAATGTATTTTTACATGAATTTTTTTTTTTTTTTTAAAGTAGCACCTATTTCGGGGTGCCTTGGTGGCTCAGTTAAGTGTTTGACTCTTGATCTCAGCTCAGGTCTTCATCTCAGGGTTGCGAATTCAATCCCCCGCATTGGGCCCCACTACTGGGTGTGGAGCCTACTTACAAAAAGGAAGAAAAAAGCACTCATTTCTTAGGGAAGTAGTTTTGATTCTTTTTTTTTTTTTTTTAATTTTTATTTATTTATGATAGTCACACACAGAGAGAGAGAGAGAGAGGCAGAGAGATAGGCAGGGGGAGAAGCAGGCTCCATGCACCGGGAGCCCGACGTGAGATTCGATCCCGGGTCTCCAGGATCGCGCCCTGGGCCAAAGGCAGGCGCTAAACCGCTGCGCCACCCAGGGATCCCGTAGTTTTGATTCTTTTTTTTTTTTCCCCGTAGTTTTGATTCTTAATGAATATTAATATGTAGGCTCTGGATGATGAAAAAAATATTAAAAGTAGAAATTTTGAACCTGTGCATTACTTGAGGGTTGGGCTTGATTTTTATATCCAGTGTAGGGGAGAAACAATGTATTAAACAGAGCAAAATTGTTAAAGAACCAGCTCTTATTCCATAATCAGTTTGGCATTCACATCTTTATTAGGTGAACTATTATAAGGTTTCTGCATTTTAAGTTAATATTTTTAAGGCCCAGAGCCAGAAATAATTATGCTAATGCAACTTTCTGATTGCACAAATGACTATTCATAATTACACATATTAGTACTCCATGTATGTTGTCCAGACTGAAATTCTTTTGTTTAGTCATTAATTAGCTGTTTGACTTAAAATACAACTACTGCATTCCCCCAGTTGCTGGATCTGGATTTTAGATGGCATTCTTCCATAGCCGAACTAATACACCAACAAACCTTTTGTAATGAAAATATTCTCCTTAAATGTTCAAATCACTTTTGTGTGCTACTGTTTTTGCACTATTAATGCTCTTTGTTTTTGTTTTTCCTCTAATACAAAGTTTCTCTAGAGTAAATAAACAAAATAGAATTCTAGTTTGTACTGATCTTTAAAAAAGTTGCATCAGACGTTTTCGATTGATAGCTTTAGAGATTTTCATATTAAATGCATCTTTTTTAATGGTAAAAATGTCTGTGTAGAGCACATGTAGCTATCCACTGGTACATTCTAAGTCATGCCAAAGAACCCGGAGGAAAAAACCCTAAGTGTAATGCTTTTTATAGGGAAAGAATTACCTTTTTAAATCTTAAGTACTTTTTTTCCCTTAATTTTTTTATATTCAGGTAAGAAAAATAGACTTTAAGACTGTGAGATTTATGAAATTAATATTTCAGTTGTTTTAATAAGAAGCCACCTTCTCAAAATTTTAGTCATTTTTTGTGTGTGTATGTGTGTAGGCATATATTCTTTAGTGTTTTTTGTGTTTTTAATTTTTCTCTTGGTAAACCTTAGAGTCATAGTTTTAAGGGCTGTAATTTTTTCAGTGATTGGTTTTTCTAGTATATTTAATAAGTTATCTTTTTGAAATACAGACCAACATTTTGAAGGGGATCATTTAGCACTCTTCAGACTTCCATTATGCAATCTAAACAGAAAAACATTAGCATTATGAAGTGAGTGAGGTATTTGGTCTTGATGACTCAGAAGGCTAGTTAACCCTGAGGTTGGCCTTTGTTCTCTGTAGCTTTTGGCAGTGCTAACAGTTTGGTCTCAAGTTATTCTCTGAGTCCAGGTGGGGCTCTCCTGTTTAATTGCAAATAGGAAAGTGCAGATATGAATAGTACCACAGAGAGTCAAGTTTTAAGAGGAATGCCATTTGATTTTTGAATATGATCTATGGTACCAAATTTCAAATTAAATGTGATCATTTTGTAGCAGTTGGGTTAACTGTAATTCCTCTGTTTAACTTAGTAGTATGAGGTCAGGTGAATGGATATTAAATCCAAATGAGCATACACCTGTCTATCAGACAGCCTGTGGTATCAGTTTAGCATTGGTGGTAGCAGAGGCAGATTGGATGTATTGAAATGCTGGGGGTAGATGTAGTTCCCCACCTGTTGGGGGGAGACAGGTGAGGAGAGGTCGAGACAGGCAGGTTTAGCTCTGAGAAATGGCAGGAGAAGCAGATCTTACTTGCAGAGAGTAGAGTAATGTTTTAACATTTGAATAAGATGTTAAGGAAAATTTTCCTTAAAGGAAGAAAATTCCTGTGGACCTGCCTCAGTTTTGACCCCGGTGATTCTTATTATGTGGTATTATTTCAGAATATAGCACTTAGAAGAATACTTGGCCCATAGTCAGTGTTCAGTAAATATTTGTTGCAAGAATGAAATGTGTAAAAATACAAAAAAAAAAAAAAAAAAGTCCTCAGTATAAATTTCTGAGCTTTTGGAGTTCTTGTTCAGTTATAAAACTCACACACACATATATATGTTACATAAAAACGACTAGAAAACAAATAAAATTTATATTAACAGCATTAGTTCAATGTGATGGATGATGTTTTGCCAAAACCAACTTGTCTCTTGCAACACGAATATGATAGTGACTGTACTCAGGCAGGATCCTTAGAATTTGGCATGTGGCAGTGATCCCACCCCTCTCCCCATTGAACTATTTAGAAACTGATTTTGGCTCAGCAGGCATTTTTCTAAGTCCATTGTTAGGCCTTGGAACAAATATATGATTTAGTCTGAAGTTCACTTCTGGATTTTCTCATTAGCCTGAGAACAACTTAAATGGCTACCCAGGTGTTGTAATCACAGATCACAGACTTGAGCAGTGGATCTGTGTGTTAAAAGAATTGGTTATGGGTTTTATTTTTTCAGGTTATAAATTAAGATGTAAAATGAAAACTTCCATAGTGAACTCAAGGACCACTGATCTCCTGGAAGGGATACACAACTGGCAATCAGGAACTGGTTCTATCTAGTTGTGGCTCTGCCACCAGTCAACTGAGTGCCAGGTGAGCCACAGTCTGGGCCTCTTTGGAGTTTTGGGTGATCATGCTAAGTGACCCTTAGAGATAGAATGATTGTGCCAAGTGACTCTATGCCGTGAGCCGCGTTCTCCAGTTTTGGAGGCCAAATCTCTGTTGCTTTTGCACTGTTGTTTGCAGTCGGACACTCAGGGCAGGCTTGGGGCCAATTGGTGTATGTGTTTATTTATTTATTTTTTGCCGTTAATCATCCTTTATTTTTAAAGTGTATGATTCAGTGGTTTTTTAGCATAGTCTACACATAGTTGTGCAGCCATCACTACCATGTAATTCTGGAACACTTTTATCACCCCAACAGCTCAGGTTTTCCATCTCTCTGGGCTTGGTTAATAATGTCTTATTATATAGGAAGCCCTTTTAAAGTACAGATGGCGATAGTGGTAGGTGCAGGCTTATTCTAATTTTTGTGACCTTATTTTGAAGAGGTGGCATGAAGGATCATCTCCACCTCCCCCTTTCTTTTTCGTCTCCTTTTTGCCTAAATACCTGAAAATAGCAGAACCCCAAAGCTGAATGTCATAGTGTACCTACTTACCTATGTACTTGCCTGCCCACCTTCCAGTCTTTTTAATACTACCTTCCAAATGTTTCTAATGATAAAGTCTGTTATCTTGGTGATGATGAAGTTCTGTTGAAGATTTTAAGAGAAGTTCCTAAAATATAATCTTAAGTTTTCCAGTGTTAATGCTTTTTAGAAAGCTGGAAAAAAATGAAGAAGAACAAACAAAAGAATCCTTTCTAGATGTCTGAGAAACTACAGATGGGCTGGGGTGGATGTGATGAAGATAAATTTGTGTTTGGGAGAGTGTTTTCTCTGTAAGGGAGAATATTATGGGCAGGACGTATGGATTTCATGAGGCTTTCTCGTATGCTTCCATGCTTGTGTGTTCTCTGGTCTGGTCAAGGGTGTAGAGTTGAAATCAATGTAGAGCCGAAAGAACCTGTTGTTTACATTTGCTGGGGCTCTGGGGAATTGGACAAGATTGAGCAGATGTGTGCGTGTGTACATATACATGTGCATGCAACCAGGTGGGGCAGCTGTAGTAGAACCGGGGTGGAATTCTAAGGCAAGCTTCATTTTGCCTTGAGTTCATTTTTCTGTGATTCCAAAGGAGTTTATGGGAAAAAAGAGAAGGTTCCATGTCTGAGAAAACAGGAAGCTGAAAAGTAGCTTGACCTGGGCTAGAAAGTAGAGTCCTTTGTGCCAGAAGTCAGAGGGAGCGTGTGGCTGAGGGATTGGCCTCCACAGGTGCTGCAATAAGAGCACTTGGGTGTAGGCCACACATTCTACTTTTTGTTTACCTTTTTTTTTTTTTTTATTAAGGTTTAATTTTTTTTAGAGCAACTTCAGGTTCTTAGCAAATTGAGAGGAAGGTACAGAGAGTTCCTTTACAACCCCTGCCTCCAAACTTGCATAGCCTCCCCAACTATCAATGCTCCCCCCACCCCCAGAGTGGTACCTCTGTTACAATTGAGGACCTACATTGACACATTATCATCACCCAGAGTCCCTAATTTATATTATGATTCACTCTTGGTGTTAAGATGTCTTTTCATGGCTTGCTAGCTCATCTCTTTTTAGTGATGACTAATACTTTACTGTCTAGATGGACCATGGTGTTTGTCTGTTCATCTACTGAAGGACTTTTGGTAGCTTCCAAGTTTTGGCAATATTAAATAAAGCTGATATAAACATCTGTGTGCAGGAATTTTGTGTGGAGATGTTTTCACCTCTTTAAAATACCAAGGAATGTGATTGCTGGATCATATGGTAAGAGTAGGATTAGTTTTATAAGAAACTATTAAACTGTTCTTTAAGAGTGTCTGTACTGTTGGTACTCCTGCCAGCAACAGTGAGAGTCCCTATTCCTCCACATGCTCCCAGCATTTGGTAATGTTGGTGTTCTAGGTTTTGGCTTGTTCTAATAGGTATGTAGTGGTATTTCATTGTTTTAATTTTCCTGAAGACACATATATGGAGCATCTTTTCATATGCTCGTTTGCCATCTGTATCTCTTTGGTCTGTTAAAGTCTTTGGCCTATTTAATTAGGTTGTTTTCTTATTGTTGAGTGTGAAGAGTTCTTTGTGTACTTTGGACAACAGTCTTTTATGAGATGTGCTTTTGCAAGTATTTTCTCCCAGTCATTCTCTTGACTTTTTTTTTTCATAGGATAGAGGTTTTTAATTTTTATTAAGTCAGTTACTTCTTTCATGGATCCTGCCTTTGCTGTAGTAATGCTACACAGGTTAGCTAGATTTTCTCCTGTGTTATCTTCCAGGGGTTTTATAGTTTTGCATTTTATGTTTAGGTCCGCATCCAATTTTACTTGATTTTTTTGTGAAGATATAGTTCTAGATTCTTTTTTTTCTTTTTTGATCTGTGGATGTGCAGTTCTTCCAACACCATTTGTTGGAAAGACTGTCTTTGCTCCATTGTATTGCCTTTGCTCCTCTGTCAAAGATGAGTTGACTGTATTTATGTGGGTCTATTTCTGGGCTTTTTCTTCTGTTCCATTGATTTATTTGTCTGTTTCGATAGTACCATACTGTCTTCATTATTGTAGCTTTATAGTAAGTCTTGAAGTTTGGTAGTGTCATTCCTCTGACTTTGTTCTTGTCATTCAGTATTGACTCGGCTCTTCTGGGTTTTTTGCCTTTCTGTGTAAACTTTAGAATCATTTTGTTATTTGTGCTACCCACAAAATAACTTGCTGAGATTTAGGTTGGGATTACATTGGATCTATAGATTAAGTTGATAAGAACTGACGTCTTGAGAATAAGTCTCCCTGTCTGTGAACATGGAGTATCTCTCCATTTATTTACATAATTCTTTGATTTCATTCACAGAGTTTTGTAGTTTGTCTCATAAAGATCATGGATCATGTACATATTGTTAGATTTATGCCTAGTTATTTTCTTTTCTTTTCTTTTCTTTCTTTTCTTTTCTTTTCTTTTCTTTTCTTTTCTTTTCTTTTCTTTTCTTTTCTTTTCTTTTCTTTTCGCTAATACTGTGTTTTACAATTCAAGTTCCACTTGTTCATTACTGGTATATAGGAAGGTGATAGACTTTTCTACAACTGCTTTTTAGCTCTAGGATTTTTCAGAAGGCCTAACATTTGCAGTGCAAACATCTGCTCTGTTTACTGATGCATCCAAAGCACTTAAAAACATTGCTTGGTATGTAGTGGGTCTTCAGTGACCAAAAGCCTTTTGAAAAAAGAGGGACCATCAGTCTGTATATAACTCATGCCTAAAAGTAGTTCCCTTTTAAAGAAAGGGTGGAGAGCATTTCAGGGAAGGGGGAAAGTCCCAACACAGAAGGTCAAGGACAAGGTGGGAAAGGCCACACCTTCTCCGTTTTCTGGATGTAGGGGACAGAGCCTATTCAGAGAAGCTGGCCAAGAAGAAGGCTATCCTGTTGGAAGCTGAGTTCTTATTTAGAAAGAGCTGCAAAAACCACTTTCTTCAGAAAGAGGAGAGAAAACACTTAAGTATATTTACCTTTTTAAAAAGTTAAAGATTGGAGAGAAAGAGGGACAATGCCATTTGCTTCCCGTTTCTGAGAAAGGATACATTAAAATAGCTTGAAATTAAGCAGAATCTATAAAATTGAGGTCAGAGTAGAGTCATTTCCTATTTTTCCTGTCTTTAAACCATGTAGTGACAGACACCCCTTTCCCGGCATCAGAAGACAGTTGTTAATGTGCATGCTAGGGTTATATTTTATTTTTGTATTGTTGAACATTTAAGCTTCCTAACTCTAATTGTTTTATTTAAGAATCAGTTTTGTTAGATGCTTTCTTCAATCATTATTAATCAAAATTTTTATGTATTTTCCACTAATTTTTAACAGTCCATTCCTCAAGCAATTCAGAGAGCCTGCTGTGGGGTGATTATGTATTTCTTATTTTATAAATGAGGATGGTGAGATGTAAGTGTTTTAGAATTAGCATGTAACATCATCTAATATACTGTATAATTCACTTTGTTTAATGTGTATTGTCTGGCTGCCCCTGTTGGACTGTGAGGTCTGGGTGGACTGGGGTCTTCATCTGCTCTTTTTACTGATAGATCTGAAGAGTTTGCTTGTTTGTTTATTTATTTATTTATTTTTAGATTTTATTTATTTATTCATGAGGGACACAGAGAGAGAGAGAGGCAGAGACACAGGCAGAGAGAGAAGCAGGCTCCATGCAGGGAGCCCGATGTGGGACTTGATCCGGGTCTCCAGGATCAGGCCCTGGGCCAAAGGCAGGTGCTCAACCGCTGAGCCAGCCAGGCATCCCAGATCTGAAGAGTTTAAAACAGTACCTGGCACATAGTGGGTGTTTAGTGACCAATGGATGCGGTTTAGGTTTGCTACTCAAGTGTGCTGCTAATACTTTGTCTCTGAATTCTACAGTCTAGGTTAGTAAAAATCATTAGTAGTGACAAACAGATCCATGGGAGGTACCCCTGAAAAAGTTGTGATGTGGAGAAGAGCAGAGTGTGTGCTCCCCATGAGCACTCGGGTTCCCAAATCCATGAAAACAAGGGTTGAGGCAGGAACTCAGTTCTTACCTCAAACTCAGCAGTCAGATAAGTAAGTCACCCCTGTCCAGGGCAGGAACAGGAAGGAGTGTGAATCAGGAAGCCAAGACTCTCGTTGTGGAGGAGCTCTTGCCATGTGGGAAATGAAACCAGGGAGAGGGAGGACCCTCCCATCGCCACTCCCTTGCCCCTAATTCACACAGTTCGGCATAGGTAGAAAGGTGGCCAAATCACCCCAAAGTCTGCCATGAGAAAGAAACAGTTGACTTTTTGATAGATACCTCTTCAGATGTTTTTCTGTGGTGATGTGTCTGTATATTTTATTAACTCAGAATAGGTTTATTCTGTATGTAGTTTTGTAATCTGTTTTTTTCTTAATATGTTGTATATATCCTAGGGCTTTTTTGACAGTGATCCATAGCATCATGTTTATTGACTGCACATTAGTATTCCATTGTATTTCCTGCTATCAGTTATGCTTACCAGTATTTTTGAGGGCCTAGTATGTGCCAGGTACTGGTTGAGGATAATGAGGATACTAGATAGAAAGTTCCTGTTCTTTTTTTTTTTTTTAATTTTTATTTATTTATGATAGTCACACACAGAGAGAGAGAGAGAGAGAGGCAGAGACACAGGCCGAGGGAGAAGCAGGCTCCATGCACCGGGAGCCCGACGTGGGATTCGATCCCGGGTCTCCAGGATCGCGCCCTGGGCCAAAGGCAGGCGCCAAACCGCTGCGCCACCCAGGGATCCCGAAAGTTCCTGTTCTCATGGAGTTTATAGTTTAGAAGGAAAGACAAGAATTTCAGAGAGTGCTAAGAAGAAAATAGAACAGGACACTGAGGTGTGAGTCCTTTTGTTGGATGGTTTGACTTTCTTAGGAAGTGAGCTGAGATCTGAATGATGAAAGAGGGATAGCTGCTTGAGGATCTAGGGGAAGAACACTTGAGGCAGAAGGAATAGCAAGTACAAAGGCCCTGAGGTAGGAACGTATTTGGTTTGAGGAACAATAAAAGACATTTTTTTTGCTGGAGCAGAGTGGACATCTGGAAGGTGAGATAGGTAAGGTAGGCAGGGGCTAGCTCTCAAAGTGTCTGGGAGTCATCAAGACTTGCAATTTTATTTTAAGAGTAACAGTAAGTCATTGAAGGATAAGCTCTCAGGAAGTGAGTGACATAATATGGATTTTTTTTATTTTCAAAGTCTTTTTCTGGCCACACCGTGGCCAAAAGGGGAAGCAGAGAGACCAGCAAGGAGGCTGTTGTAATAACTGGCAATCTTCGTAAGAGTGAGGGTGAAAAGTGGGATATGCTTTGGAGTTGGAGGTGTTAGGACTCGTGGGACTGGACATAGGCGGTAGAAAGAAGTTAAGAAGGATTCCTAATTTGTGGCCTTAGCCACAACCTTGGTGCTGGTGCTTATAAAAGACCAAAAAGACTGAGGGAAGGGAGGGTGGGGCTGGATCAAGAGTGCTCTTTTGGGATGTATTGATTTTACCGTGTCTGTTAGACACTGAAGTGGCAGCATCGAGTAGGCAGCTGTCTGGGAGTCTGAGAGAGGTCCTGTCTGGAGATCTAAATTGGAGAGCCATTAGAATAGATGAGATCACCCTGGGGGCAAAAGATATTTAAGAGAAGGGATGAGATAAGCCCTGAGTGGAGCAGGAGGAGGCAGCAGAGCGAGGAGTAGTGGTAAACCACACAAGTGTGAGATGGAAGCCCAGAGAAAAAAGTGTTTCAAGGAGGAGGGTGTATCAGTTTTCTTTTTGCTGCTGTAACAAATTACCACAAACTTGGCATCTTAAAACAGCACAGATTTATTGTCTTAGAGTTTGGTAGGTCAGATATCTGACACGGGTCTCACTGGGCTAAAATCATGGTGTGGGCAGGGCTGTGCTCTGTTCTGGAGGTGCTAGAGAAGAATCTGTTTCCTTCCTTGCCTGTTCTACCTTCTAGAGCAATCAACATAGCTCTGTCTTCAGAGCCATCATCAGACCATAGCGTCTCTGACCCCTCTCCATTGCCACACCCCTTTCTCTGTTTCTGACCTCTCTTTGTATCCTGCTTCCAGTTTTAGGGCTCTTATGATTACATTGGTTCCATTGGATAACTCAGGTCAATCTATTTTAAACTCAGCTGATTAGCAGCCTTAATTCTTAACTCCACCTGCAACTTTGCCATGTAATACAACCTATTTCCAGGTTCTGGGGATTAGGATGTGGCTATCTTTGGGTGGGGGCATTAATTGTCCTATCACAGAGGGGGTAATCAGAGGTTACTGAGAAGTGGAGGAAAACGAGGATGAGGTCACCATTAGATTTGGGCACCTAGAGGCTCTTAGTAACCCAGGTGGGTGGTTTCAGTGGCATGGTGGGCGCAGAGGCCCCTGTTGGAGTAGGGGGAAGGGCAGATGGGTGAGGGTGTAGGGGCTGCAAGTGTTAGTGATTTTTTTTTTAATGTATTTTTTTTATTGGATTCGATTTGCCTGCAGTTGTTAGTGATTCTTGATGGGAGATTTCCTGTGAAGGAAAAGGAATTATGGCTCAGTGTGCAAGAGAAGCACAGAGCACGGGTCTAAGAAGGTGCAGAGATTCAGGGAAAACTTCTGAGGAAGAGTCTGAGTCTGGTGTCAGGTGGAGTGGGTTACCTGAGCCAAGAACCTGGAGCAAGACCAACAGTTGGCTTATAGCGTTGGAGACACCTGAAAAAAGAATTAATATGGTTATTTACAATAAAGTAGAACATACCCCATGTCTCATCTGCATGCCCCTGGGTCAGTGGACAGAATGTTTGTCAGCAGCTCCTACAAGGTCCTCACCCCACCACCCTGTCAGAGGCTGTTGTCATTCCTTCCGTGGTTGGCCAGATCTCTGAAGTCTGAGTAGAATACCTGCCTTTTATTCTTCGTGGACCCACTATGGTTTGACCACAGCTCTGTGCCATAGGGGGAAAGTGAGTCTTGCATGCAGCACAGAGCTTAGTCCTTTCCTGCCTTGGTTTTTTTCTTTCACTTCATTGTGTTTTAATAACATTCAGATGCAGTAGTATTTACTGAGCAGTAGGCTCTGGGCAAAATAAGCCTGAACCACCAGATCCCTGCCCTGTTGGGCTTGCATTCTAGAGGACCCATCTTATGACTAATAGGTGTGTCCAGAGCTGTCATCTCCAGGAGACAAGGCACCGAGTTTATGTGGGCTGCTCTTATGGGGCTCTTGGATGCTTTAACCAGCTGGTGGACCTTCTCTTCACCTCATCACTTGGCCACCTTCAGCAGCAGGCCAGCGTTTCCTGCTGCTGGCAGAGCTCCTGCTCCTTACCTGCAGCTATCCACAGCTACTCACAGCCCCCCTCACTTCCCTAGAGGATGACCCAGTGCTCCTCACACCCTTCTTGGAGAGCCCTTCCCTGAACCTCCATCCAGAGGTATACTCTCTTCCCTTTTTTTCTCATCCAGCTTAAATTCCAGAGTCCAGAGTATGTAATCACTTTCACACATGCCCTTAACTTTCCTGCCCTTCTCTCCTGCTGTCACACCCAACTGGACAAATCCTGTTCCCAGTGAATCCTCCCTGTCTGCTGGCTTCTGTGTGCCTGCACCCAAGCAGCTCAATGTTGCTGGAGAAAAATGAGGTAAAAAAATCAGGCTTCTGTTTCTGTCAGTTCTTGGTCACCAAATGAGCACTTAGAACCACCCACAGTTTTCTAGGATTCTCCACCCACTAATCCTGTTTTGACTTCATGACCACTTCATACTTTCTGAGTGTTTCTCACCAGACCACCCCCTTTACTGTCACCACCACTGTTGTCTCTTAGCTGTGGAACTTCTTTACTCCACCACCACTTCCCACCAACTGAGTCTTCCTAACTACTGTTGAAGGCCAGTCTGGTCACAAGAGTGCTGGGTGCCAGCCCCTCCCCCTCTCAAGGACTTTAGTCCAGCAGTCATCCTGCATTCTCCTGCATCTTCGGTTCCTCCGTTTCTACCAGATTGTCCAGGTTAACATCCACAAAAACAGCGTCCCTTTCCATCAATAACCCCATTTTAAAATCCTCAGCATGAAAATTTCTTAAGAAAACAATCCACTTATTTCCTCTGTGTTCTCACTTTCCAGTTACTCTTTAATTCATATATACAGGGATGCCTGGGTGGCTCAGTGGTTAAGTGTCTGCCTTCCGACCCAGGGTGTGATCCTGGAGTCCCAGGATCGAGTCCCACATCGGGCTCCCTGCTTGGAGCCTGCTTCTTCCTCTGTGTCTCTGCCTCTCTCTCTCTCTCTCTGTGTGTCTCTCATAATAAATAAATACAATCTTAAAAAAAAAATTCGTACCTACACCCTCTACCCCTGCCGTAGTGAAACTGCCCATTTTTTTCCAACATCGTATATTTTGCCAAACCCAGCAGACACCCTGTAGCCTTTTGACAGCCCTTCCTTCTCCAGACCTTTCTCTGTGGTTGTGATTGGGCATCTTCTGGGCGCTCCTTCCTCTAGGGCCGCCGCCTCTCTGTTCCCCTAAGCCCATCTTCTCATCCAGTCTTTTTAGGGTCAGGTTCCCCCAGGCTCTGCCCTGCAGTGTCTCTGTTCACATCATGCAGTATCTTGAGTGACACCACTCCTACACAGCTCGGGATACATCTGTATGTCCCCAGTTACAGGCCCTGACTTTTCCACAGATGCTTATGGACACCTCAGGCAGCTCATCCTCAACTGAACTCTGGATCTTTCCCTAACTCTGCTGACTGTACAGTAGTCCCTACTCTCCCTCTTTCCCACCCCCAGATCGAATGCGGCACCAGATCGTACCAGGTCTTTCCCTGCCACCTGCCCAGGGCTTTCTTGGGCTTTTTTGCTGTGGAATGAAGAAGCCTGTGAATACCTTCTTGGAATTATTTCTTAGAGCAAACTATTTATGGGATTACAAAGGAAACCAATTGCATTGAAATGGTTATCAAAATCTTAATAAAACACAGATCTGAAACATGATATGACAACATGTATACTCCTTAAATGTTCTTAAATAACAAGATCTAGTGGTGGGTCTGTAACTACCATAAATTTGAAGAAATAATAAACAGAAATGATACTTCCAGTCACAAGATTGGTAATTGGGATGAAAAACATCCGAGATGTACAAGTCACAGGTACAAGCTGTGTTGTTGAGGTTTGTTGCTTATATTCATAGTTAAACAAAATACTGCATTTCAGTTGGAGTTTAGTGAAATAAGGATATATTCTTTTCTCATCCAAGTTCATAAACCCGGTTCTGTCTTTGCTGTGACCCTTGCACTGTCCCAGTGCCACCATCACCACTGTTCCCCTGGACACCCACAGGAACCTCCCATGACCCACCCTTGCCCCTCCCTTGCCTCTGCTCTAGACCTCCTCTAGTTCATTCCCCCACAGCAGTCAGAGTTACCTTCCTAAAATAGCGAAATGCGAATCAAATCATGTTTTTCCCCAGCTTTACACTCTTCAAGTGCTTTCCACTCTTTCGTGGATAGAAATTTAAACAGATGGCTGACACTCCCTGCTCAGCCTGGCTACCCTCCCTCTCCAGTTTCATCTTAGGCCCTCTTCCCTACATTGGTAGAGCATCAGCCATGTATGTGCTTTCAGCTCTGCAGTTGTGCCTTACTCTTCCCATCATAGGACCATGGACCATGCTATTTCTGCCTTTGTTGCATACTGTAATATATTGCTGCATGACCATATTACCACACACTGAGTTCCTTTACACACTCTATGTTTCCTGTCTCACAGTTTTTGTGAGTCCAACATCTAGTCATAGCCTAGCTGGACCCTCTGCTCTAAGGTCTCCTGAGGCTACATTTAGGGTATCGGCCAGGATTCTCATCTGAGGGCTTGATTGTGGAAGGATCTTCTTCCTAGCTAATGGGGTTGTTGGCAGCATTCAGTTTCTGGTGAGCTGTTGGACTATGGGCCTCAGTCTTTTTTGCTGGTTATTAACTAATGATAGCTGTCAGCTCCTCATTACTTGTGCCTTCAAAGCCAGCAAGGGAGAGTCCTAATGCTGCAGTCTTAAAGTGATATAATCACATATGCAATCACCTGCATCCCATCACATGTCTGTGTTCTCGTTTAGAAGCAACTCAGGTCCACCTGTGGGTCCTCTTGCCCACACTTAAGGGGAAGTGATTTATATTAGAGGCCAAGATGGTGGGAGCTGTCTTAAAGCTGGTTAGCTCCCTCCCACCTTACCCTCCACCCCCAGGCATCTACACTTGGATCCTTAAAAGAGGAAACAATTTCCACATGCCTCTCCAGAGGGCCTCACAGACAGAGTGTGCTGTGGTCACTGTGTGCCAAGCCACACATGACCTACAGGAGTGGAGTCTCTTAACAAATTTGCAGTCTCAGAGATGCCTGTGAGGAGTTATCCAAGTGGTAGATGGAAACAGGAGAAAGAAAATCACTTTGTCAGGTTCCTTCTCACTCCTCTTCTGCTTGTTGGCCAGTCATTTACTAAGTCTCCACTCTGTGCCGAGTGTGGAGGTTGTACCGGCCTTAGGTACAGGAGGAGTACGCCAGGAGCATGCAGTTTGCAGCCTGTGTTTCTCAGTTGAATGCTAGTACTTTTGAACTGGAAGGTCTGCCAGTTTTCAAACTTAAAAGATGTCTTTAGGCAGCTGAACCATTTGTTTTTAAGTATAAACTTATGGGGAACCTAAATCTATAAAACAGACAAAAAGTAAGAGATGCTCTAGTTGAAGCTGGGGAGCAGAGCTATACTCTGCCTGCTTGGCCTTCTGGGTTCCTCCAGTGGCGTCTGCCACAGTGAGGCCTGGGCTTCTGGGGTATCAGAAGCAAGGTTAGTGCATGACAGGCCTGAATGGTGGCTGAGGAGACTGAGGCCTAGAGGCGTGGAGACCAAGTTAGTACAAACCAGACCCATTCATTGTCTGGACCAGTGACTGTGATGTGGGGCTGGTGCTGACCCCTTAAAGGGTATTTAGAAATAAATGGGAACACTCTTGGGTGTCATGGTGAGTGTCTGTGTGGGTCTTCTCTGGTTCTGTACAAAATGGTAAAAATGTCTTCATGGAGAAGCTTAAAGAAATCAGTCCCTGCTCTTGCTCCCAGTGCTCTTTCTTTATGTTAGTGGTTATCAGCTTTGGCTGAATGTTAGAATCATCTGGAAAGCTTTTTAAATATACCAGGGCCTGGGTTTTCTCCCCCACCCCTTAAATTGAGGTCTCTGGGGTGAGCCCCAGGCTTCAGATTTTTAAAAGCTCCCTGGGAGATTCTAAGTGCAACCAGGATTGAGAATCACCACCCTCAACTCTACTGTTGACTGCTTTCAGAAGAAGCCATCATTGTAATTAAGCAGACTGTGGTTAAAAGTAAGCAAAAGGAAATCTGGAGGGGAACATTTGTAATAGTCAAGTGGGCTTTATGAAATGTACAATTACATTATCAGAACACAGATCGCTGGAACCAGCTGACACTTCCGAATTTGGACTAAGATTCAAGCTGTGAATAACATTCAGAGTCTGGTGTCTGTTTGGGCAGAGGTTATTTTTTTCTGTTTTTCATGTTGCCTTCTTTATCCCTTTTTATTTTCTGAATATTTTAGCCTAATTCACTGAAGCACCTGTTCCTAACAAATTATTCTTTCTTTTTTTTCTCCTGTAGCCCATCTCCATCACTTAGCTACTGTTCTCTGTCCATACTCTAAGGCTCTTCAGTATTTGTTCCATTTCCTGTCTAATCCCAAGACACTGTGACAGTGAGCATTCCTGGTAAAGTGTCCATTCAGTTTGGAAAGACCCCATATTTTACAAGATGATCAGTTTCTGAGAAACTTCAGTTATTAGAAAACTGATGTTGTTGACCTACTGAGGGAAGGATCTGCTGGAAAAAAAGACCAAAAGGTTATGTGAGGAGTTCTCAGAGTAGCTGTTGGCTACCCATGGTCTCTCATAATTGTTCCATTGAGAGCTGTCTTATTGAGAGTAATCATAGCCATCCTCATTGTACATTTACAAATTTCCTTCACTGCACTACTCCTGACAGTGACATAAGCTCACGATGACAACAGATTTAGTATGGTTTTAAAAATACTTCACAAATGTGTAATGAAGATTAATCTCACTTTGCTTTCACCAAAATAGTTGTTTTCCTTTAAACCCACTGATTAATTTTCAGTTTTTTTACTATTTGATTTTTTTTTTGAATTATTTATCTGTACCATTAAATTCTCTGCTTGTGCTTCTCTGTGAACTGATGCTGGTGTTAATGGTTTAGCCCTGTATCTTTTCTCTCTTTCATGAGTTTGCATTGGAAACACAATTTAGTATTCAGTCAGGCTGACTTCATTGGTTCTTGACTTCTTTAATTTTTGAAATGTGGGCTGGAAATGTTATGTGTATGTGAGTAAATGTTACACGTTTGTTACATGTATGTATGCATATTCTGTGCATGTGGGTAATGTTGTATATATATGGGTGTGTCCTATGTATTATGGACAAATGTTATATGTACATGCATGTTCCATGCATGTAGGTAAATGTTTTATGTACATCATCTTCTATTTGTGTGGATATTATATGTATCTGTATGTGTTCTGTGTATGTAGGTAAATGTTATTTATGTGTATATACTATATGTAGATAAATATTATATGTGTGATGTACACTGTGTGTGTTCTCTGTATGTGGGTGGGGATTAGGTGTAGTTTGAAGAGCACTCTTAGGAATTGTTCAGTATGGGCAGCCCCGGTGGCCCAGCGGTTTAGTGCCGCCTTCGGCCCGGAGCAGAATCCTGGAGACCCAGGATCGGATCCCACATCGGGCTCCCTGCATGGAGCCTGCTTCTCTCTCTGCCTCTCTCTCCCTCTCCCTCTCTCTCTCTATGCCTCTTATGAATAAATAAAATAAAGTCTTAAAAAAAAAAGTTGTTTAGTGTACAGTGCTAAGGTTATAAGAACCTGTTGGATCTGGCAGCCTCCTCTTCTGTTCAGTGCACCTCCCACACTGTTGGCCTCCAGGATAATCCTACTTACTTTAAAAACATTATTTAACTTATTACATTTTATTTATTTTTGTTTATTTAATTTATTATTTTTAGAGAGAGAGAAAGTATGCATGCAACAGGGAGGGACAGAGGAGACAGGAGAGAGAGAGAATCTTAAACAGCAATGCCCAGCACAGAGCCTTATGTGGGGCTTGATCTCAGGATCCTGAGATCATGACCTGAGCCAAAATCAAGAGTTGGATATTTAATCAACTGAGCCACCCAGGTGCCTTGCTTTTTCAGATGGTTTGGAGGATTCCATGAGTTAACAGATACAATCCTTAATATAAAACATTACAAAACATTAGTTCATTTGCCCATATTTATATTAAATAAATGCTTAAGTAAAACACATAAGCACTAACTTTGTGTAAAATAAAAGGCTGTTATGTTGGATTACACTGGAAGAACTTCTGTTTATCAAGAGGCACCATTAAGTGAATGAAAAGACAGATCAGAGAGTAGGATTGGCCAGCAGAGGTCTATAATCAGGTGGTTTTGAGAAGTCCTGTAAGTCACTAAGGCAAACCCAATAGAAAATGGGCCAGAGACTTGAACAGGCATTTCACAGATGGTCAGTATATATAAGTCCTCATCAGTCATCAGGGAATGTAAACTAAAACCACAGCACCATGCCGTTAACACACCCAAGTGACTTAAAAGGACAGCCGTCAGATGCTGGCAGGGAACCAAGCAGTGGGAGCTCATACACTGCTCAAGGGCGTCCACGTTAGTGCTGGACAACTAGAATTACCTATCAGAGTAGAAGACCTACACACCACAGCATTTCCACTGCTCATGTATATTCCCAACAGAAACATGTGCATATGTATACCAAAGATATGTATAAGAACATTCTCGGGAGTGTGATTCAAATTCTTCAAAACCAGAAATAGCCCAGATGCTTACCAACAACAGAATGGAAAAATTAATTGTGTTTTATTCATATAATGTAAAATTGTGCAGCAATGAAAATGAATGAACTTATGCTATATTCAGGAAACGAATAACTCACAAACATACTGTGGTGTGAAAGAAACCAGACTCACAAATTTATGTGTTGTGTGGTTCTGGATACAAGTTCAAAACAGGTCAGAAGCAGGAAAATTAACCACAGGTTGGATGTCAAGAGTAGGTACCTTTGGAGTGTAGGGGAGGGTCTGTTAGCAGGGCTTCTGGGATGCCTGTCATGTTCTAGTTTTTGATTGTGGGTATGATACCTGTATGTGGACACATACAAATATACTTGTGATTTGTGCTTTTTTCTGTTTGTAAATAATATTTCAATAGAAAGCTTGTTAAAATGGTATATAGTGTAAAATAGATTATTGATGAGAAATGGGTAAAATAGAGCTACATGTAATGACATGGAAGAGTCTTGAAATGCAGTATTTGATTCTGTTTTTGTAAAGTTTAAAAGAGCTCAATGCTCAGCTATCATCAGGAAAAACATAGCTAGTGGGTATCAGGGCGGCAGAACCACTATGAGTGTTATGGAATAAGGGTTTTATTTATTATAAGAATAGCCTATGCAACTGCGAGAGAAGCTGGGCAATGGATGCTGGGAAAGTCCAGCTTCACCAAACTGATTGAGGTAGAAACGGCTATAGCGATGTTTGCACAACCTTGTGAATATCCTAAGATAATCTTTATTGTATGTAAATGATATCTCTGTAAAGCTGATATTTAAACAAAGAGTATCATAGGTTGAGAACTCTAAAGAGAGGCAAGGAAATAATGAGTTCAAAAATCAGGATATTGGTTACCTTCCAAAGGTGGTATGTTAGAAGCTCTATGGGAGGGGCCCCCACAGTGTTTGCCCTGTGGCTGCACAGTCTTCTGTAGATGGCATGAGGCAGCCTACACACACAGTAGCTGTGAATTCACAGCCTCATGTGGTAGGTGGTGTGTCAGTAACTTTATCAAGTTACGGGGGCACAGTGTGCTCTAGTCTGAGATTTCTAGCTTTTTAATGATTAAAAGATGTTAACATGGGTGTTTTCAGTGTTCCATCTTGGGATCTGGAAGTTTCAGGGTAGTAGTTGCTGCTTTTCTGTCTGTGTCTGTGTTTACTGTGAGGCAGCAGGGGCTGTGACCAGGACTTGTGGGTAATGAGGTCTCCAAGAGCTCCTGACACATTTGTGAGTAGTTTTGAAAATAGGTTAATAGGCTATTTCTATCACTTTTTACAGTATATATTTGATTTTAAAATTTCAACTAAGATTTCTATATACTTAAGATTTCTTTATAAGATTCATTAAAGCAGTCATAACAAATCTGTTTTGATAATCTGAGAAATCAAAACATTTTCATCATTTAAAACTTAGTGGAAAATGCCCTTATCCACTCTTCATTTACATGGAGCCACTTTTTATTTGAATGTTTGCTGTGGCTCTTTTTATCCTCTTTGTAATGAGGAAGCAGTTGTCCAAATGAAGAAAGTTATGCAGCTTTCCTGCCTGGGGCGGTACTTGTACCGTAGTTAGGAAATGGGTGCGAAGGTTTTTACAGAAGTTCAAAAACAGAATATCTTGTACGTTTTGTGTGCAAAGGCTAGAAAAATTTTTGCTGTCGTTGTGGAGACTTTTAGCTTTCTGTTCTTTTGGTATAGAACATAAGTAGCAAGGTACTTGAATGAGACAGTTTAACTCCTTAACAGGAGCCTCCAAACCATCATTTCTATATGGGTTAAATTTATAATATAGAGCTTCATTACAGTTACTTCTAGTACCTCTGGACTATTTGCAAAAGTCCAGAGATTCATTTGTTACATAATGAGATTCGTAGGGTTTTATTTTGAGTCAAATGTCACTCTGGTTTTCCAGTAAGAAATACATTTTGGGGCACCTGGTTGGTTCAGGCGGGGGAGCATGCAACTCTTGATCTCAGGGTAGGAGTTCAAGCCCCATGTTGGATATAGAGATTACTCTAAAAAATATTTTAAAAAGAGATGCATTTTTTAAAAAAGGTTTTATTTATTTGAGAGAGAAAGGGAGAGAGCATGAGTTGGGGAGAGGGGTGGAGGAGAGTGAGCAGGTAGCCAGACGTGGGTCTCAATCCCAGGACGCTGAGATCATGACTTGAGTTGAAGTCAGACACTTAAAAGACTAAGCCACCCAGGTGCCCAAGGAACACATTTTTGATAATTTGTAAAGCCAGTTAATTAAGCATTTTGTTTGTTAATATGTTTATCCAGTAATCATTTTGAGCACCTACTGTGGACCCTAAGCCCTGTGCTAAAGCCTAGCCATTCAGAAGGAAGAAAGAGGTGATCACAGTCATGTCAGAAGACATACATAAAAAAGTAATTACAATATGGTACAATAAAGGATATAATGAAATTATGAAGTGTGTATGTACAAGATAAATTTGAGACATATAAATGGTGGCTGTTGTATAAGAAATGACACTCAAGCTGTATTTTGAAGATGATTAGGAATTCGTTAGGCAAAGAGAATCAGCAAGAAAACTTTCCAGGAAGAAGAAACTACTTGTGTTAAGGAGTGGAAGAAGGAATTACTTCCTTGGGTAATCAAGAATGCCTGGCTTAAAGTTTAAGAAGACAGGTGGATAAATTAAACTTAGGTAGCAGCCAGCTCACAGAAAGCTTTATATGCCACACTGGTTTTATATTTTTATCTCATAAGTAATAGGGATCAACTGAAAGATTTTAATCAGAAAAAGTAAAATGATCATATTTTCATTTTATACAGTCATTCTGTGGGCAATTTAGAGAATGGTTTGGAGGGAAGCTGGAAATCTGGGGAGGAATCTATAACAGATAATTAGAACCTGTTTCTAGGCAATGGCAGTAGAGAAGGATCTGACCTGCGTGAGAGCTTAGAATCTTCAGGATTTACCATGGCCTCCCTCTAAGATGTAATGGTGAAGGAGAAGAGAAATACTGAGACTCTGGCTTGAATAATGATGATACTATAGGTAATAATAGAATATAGAAAGAAGAGCAAGTTTCAAGACCTTGAATTTAAGATTTATATAGTTGAGTTTAAAACATCTGTGGAATACTTAGGGATTCTAGAAGGCAATTGGATATAGATCTAGGTCTCAGGAGAGAGCTTGAGGAAACTGATCTTACAGGTGGTATTTTCCAACGAGAGAAGGGAGAATGAGAAAAGAGGGAGGTTAGAGAAAAGGACTGTTTTCCCCATCCTCTCTGGAAAGTAAGAGAGGATGAGGAGAATAGGAAGGAAATTGAGCTTATTATGAGAGAGACTCAGAAGGAATAGTTGGAGAGGAAGAAAACTGGGGGGATCACAGAAACCAAGCGAGAACAGAGTAGTAAGGAGAATGGGCAAGAGGGATCAGCAGTGCCAATTGCAAAGAGAAATTCTATAAATATTAAGAAAATATTTTTCAATTTTTTGTGTGATTAAGGTATAATTTAGAGGAAAAAATGAAGGGTTACTTGTTTAAAAGGATTTGGGACAATTGGCTTACCAATTGAAAAAATATAAGGTAGGTCTATATGTCATACTTTATATAAAATAAATCCAAAAATTAAATATAAAAAGGAGAAATAATAAAAATACTAGAAGAAAATATGGGCTTATATTTATAAAGTGATCAGTTTTCTAATGGCACCAAAATTAGATAGGAAAGGCTATAATTTGAACTGCATATAAATTCACCATTTCTATGTACTAAATATACTATAAAATTGAAATGTAAATGGCAAACTGGGAGAAATATTTGTCACATTTTTGACAATGGTTTAATATCCTTAATATATAGAAGATCTATTAATAAAATGAGTAACTGGAGATTTCTGGCTAAGCAGTTACTCATTAAAATGGATTTATCTCTACTTCCTTCCAAAATTTTGATAAAATGATAGAAGAGAATTACAAGAGTTCTATATCTACAAAGATAGAAAATATGGGAGTGGGGAAAATTTTTGTTAATGGTTGACTAAGTGGTTGGACCCTCTTTCTTGCAAGTAGAAAAGCTGGACATAATTTAAACCAAAATTTATGTTGACAGTAATGGGGAGCTAGAAGATGGTGAAGATTTGTAGGGCCAAAATCTGTGGGAGGAGGGAAGGTCATAGATATGAGATCAGATTTGAATCTGCTTCTGTCCTACAGGAATCTGCTAATTTAAGAAGAGGCAGGCAAGCAAGAAGCTGGAAAGCTGAATAGAGATCTTGATGGATTCAAGGGATTGGAGGGTGGAGGGACAAAAATTATACTTTGTTATAGATCAAGGAAGAGGGACCCTGGAAAACTTCTTAGGCTTTGAGCAGAAGCCTCAAAGGCCTGTATCCTAGCAATAGTAGTCTCTCAGAAGTGCTTAAGTCCAACTTTAGATCCTCTCATTTTTTATTGGATCAAGGTGATCTTGACAGAAATAAATGTAAATCCTTTCTGGAAGAAGATAACATTACCCAGAGCCTCAAATGATATCAGCATTTACTTACAATGATTGTATGTATGTATATGATATGTACAGTGATTCTCATCACTCATTCAACAGATGAGAATTTAAGACAGTTTGACTGAAACCAAGAAAAACAACAGACTGTGGAAGTGGATAGATTCACAGGGATCCAGAGAATGAAGTTTTAGAAAATGTGATATGTATAAAGAAATAAAAGACAAGATTAAGAATTAGGGAACTGGAACTTTTGAAAAAGAAAAGGAACCAAATGTAAATTCTAGATTGAAGGATTATAACTGAATTGAAATTAAGATCTTAATCCAGGGTCTTAACAGTAGATAATAGTAGCAATAATTAGAAAATATTCAGAATGATGAGAAATGTGGAGAAAAATATATGGGAAATACATAAAAGAATGTATGTATGATGTGAGATTCATTGTTTAATGAGTGTGTAAGCAAAATCCTAGTAGGAGAGGAAGGAGGAATGGTGCAGAAACAGTATTTGGAGAGATAATGACTTAGAATTGCCTATGACAGACAAAAGCATCAAATCACAGATTCAAGCAATACTATAGACCCTAAGCTAGATACATAAATTCAAATAAAGTCTCACTGAACATAACGATTGCTTAAAACCAAACATAACAAGAAAATCTTTAAAGTAGCCAGAGAAAAATTATGTATTACATTCAAAAGAGCAATAGGGGTGCCTGGGTGGCTCAGTCATTTAAGCATCTGACTCTTGATTGAGGCTCAGGTCATGATCTCAGGGTCATAAAATCAAGCCTCACATTGGGCTCCACATTGGGCATAGAGCCTGCTTAAGATTCTTTCTTCCTCTTCCTCTGGACCCCCTTCCTGCTGCCCTGTCCACCTTGTCCCAGCTTTTATTTGTGTGCGCGCTCTCTTTTTTTTTAAAGGGATGGTATCACCTAGGTGGCTTAATTGGTTAAGCGTCTGCCTTTGGCTCAGGTCAGATTCCAGGGTTCTGGTATTGAGCCCCACCCACATCAGGCTCCCTGCTCAGCAGGAAGTCTGTTCCTCCCCTTTCCTGTGCCCCTTCCCTTGCTCATGCTTTCTCTTTCTCTGTCTCTCTCTCAAATAAATAAATACATAAAATCTTAAAAAAGTAGAGCAGTATGACTGACCGCTAATTTTTCAACAAGAAGCAGAAGTCCAAAGACAATTGGATGATATTTTTAAAATGTAAACAAGGAATTAAACTGACAGTCTAGAATTCTATACCCAGCAAAAAACCTTTCAAAAATAAAGACAAAATACCACCTTTTTAGATCAACAAAAAATGGAAAGAAGTAATCTCACCAGACCTGCACTGAAGGGAGTAATATTAGAGATTCTTTTTTAGGCAGAAGGGAAATAATCCTGCACCTTTAAGGTACAGGAAAAGTGAAGAACAAAGCAAGGGTGAATGCAAATGAAGAATATTGATGTATAGGAAAACAATAGTGTCTTGTATGGATTAAAATATACATAAGAATTAAATGTATATTAAAATAGCATTTAAGGTCTGGGGACGTAAACAGAGTTAGCATCCTGTGGTCTTTGCATTGTCCAGGAATTGGTAAAAATAGTAATATACTTAAGACTGATAAATCAGGTTGCATGTTGTAATCTCTAGATATTCATTAAAAGAATAGTAAAAGAATATATACCTACAAACTAATAAAAAGGAAATACAGAGAAGAAGGACTTGTCATCAAGTAAAATTTGGTTAATCCAAAAGGAGGCAGGAAGACAGAAGAAGGAACAGAGAACATTTGGGAAAAGTAGGAAGCAAGCAGATGATAGATTTTAACCATGATATTAGTATTTATATGAAATAAAAATGGACTACATTTTTTCATTTAAAATACAAAGATTAAAAAAAAATAAAATAAAATACAAAGATTGACAGATTAGTTTATAAAACAAAGTGAATTATAACTTCATGCTGCTTACAAGGATGTGGATAAGTATAAAGTGAAATGGTAGAAGAGGATATATCATTCAAACACTAACCAAAAGGAAACTTACGTTCCTATATTAATAGAACAGAACTTAGGGCAGAGAAGCATTACCAGGAATAAAGAGAGACATTCATAATGATAAAAATAGTCAACTCAACAGTTCTATATCTGTATGTACCTAAAAACATAGTCTCAAAATACACAAGTCAAAAATTGACAAAACTAATAAACAATAGACAAATCCACAATCATAGTGGGAAATTTTAATATACTTCATTAACTAATAAAAATCAGAATATAAAAGATGTCAGTTACACAATTAACAAACTCGAGATCTTACTGCGTTTACCAGTTGGACAGAGAACTAGTAAACTGAAATAAACATAAGAATGAAATATAGGGGACACCTGGGTGGCTCAGCAGTTGAGCATCTACCTTTGGCCATGGTGTGATCCTGGGGTGCCGGGATCGAGTCCCACATTGGGCTCCTTGCATGGAGCCTGCTTCTCCCTCTGCCTGTGTCTCTGCACCTCTCTCTGTCTCTCATGAGTAAATAAATAAATAATTTAAAAAGATTAAAAAATGAAATATAGAATAAAATGAAATATGAAATAGAGCACTGTATCCAGTATCTATAGACTGAATGTTTTTTTCATATGAACATGGAACGTTTATCAAAATTGCTGATCTCCAAAGTAATTCTTGACAAATTTCAAAAGGTTGAAATCAGACTTAGAAAGATAGGCTTAACTATTTGAAAAACCACTGTAAATCACTAAGCTGGTAAGGTAAAACAGAAAAGTAATATGATGTCAATAGATACAAAAATTACCATTTAAAATGGATTATGGATAATAATCCCATAACACATTATGACTAAATAGTAACAGTCCTTAATTTGATAGATTACTTAGGAAAGTCCTTTAGCAAACATCGTATTTAATGGTGAAATGCTGAAAAACTTCCTTCTGAGACAGGGGAAGAAATAAGTTGTTTTCACGGTTACCATTTCTCATCATTATTTTACTAGAAGTTCTACTTAGTTTAACAAGATGAGAAAAACAAAAAGTACAAGAATCAGAAAGTATAGAATAAAACCGATTTTGTAGATGACCTGATTGTGTATGAAGAAAATAAAAAATTTTCCTTATAAGATAATCATGATTAATAACAAGATTGCAAGATGTAAGATAACGTAGGATGCAATTGCAATTTTATATGCCAACAACTAACAGAAAATGTAATAAATATCATTTACAATAACATAATCAGATTTTTCAGAATTAATCTAAAGAAATATAAGGCATTTATACAGAAGATGATAAATGTTATTGAAAAACTTAAAGATCTAAATAGATATACCATGTTCATGGATTAGAAGACTCAATATTGTAAGACATTGATTCTTCTCAAATATAATGTCAGTGAAAATGCCAGCATAGTCTTTTCTTTTCTGTGGAACTTGACAAACTTATTAAAGTGTACAAGGAAATGTAAACAGCAAGCAATAGCCAGAATAATTTCGAAGAACAACAAACTGAGCAGGCTTACTGTATTGGATAGCAAGACTTATCAAGCTGTAGTAATGAAGAATGCTATTTAGATAAGTAGACCAATGACCATACTAGTTCAGACACAGACCCACTCTGATTTGGACACTTGATTTATTGCACAAGAGGCACTGCTGAATAGTAGAGAAAGGACAGTCCTTTCAATGAATGGTGTTTGGTTAATTAGATACTCATGTGGGAAATAAGTCACTCCTTACCTTACAAACATAGAATTAATTCCAAATCTGTACCAGGCTAGATCTAATCAGGAAAGAGGAGCCAAACAGTAAATTGAAAGAAAAAATTTAGTATGAAGAATTGTAACTGTAACAGGGAATTGAAGTAATGAGAGATTAGCCGATAAGAAATAACTCTAGATAAGAGTAGCAGTTATGCAGAGTAGCTGCTACCTCTAGGGTTAAGAGAGAGCCAGCCCCCAAGGACAAGGTCCCCTACCCCCAGGACTGAGACCTTGTGGCTTACGGCAAGGCTGAAACATGGTTGTTGGTGTCGTGCTGGTGGAGCTTGGTAGAGCTTGATGGAAACCTACCTTCTGGAACTTGACAGAAGTTGCTCCTTAGTGCATTATAGGAAAGCTTTTTGTGGGGGAACTTACTAGAGATACCCTGCTCTCAAACTCACCAAGGTGGTGATTCTGGGGGAAGCTGCTGGCTGCCAGGCAATGCTGGCCTCTTGTGTGCTAGTCTCTGGAGACCAGAGAAGCTGCTGCACTCACTACAGGAGCTCGGTGGGTGCTAGGTGAGCTGCAGGAGATAGATGCTAGAGAAGCGACGTGTGGAAGGAGCTGGACGCTTAAATGAAAGCATTCAGAAGGCTTTATAGATCAAGATGCCAAGATGGTGCCAGTGGTTTTTTTTTTTTTTTAACTTAGCAGATAAGATTATGTCTCCCCTTGTTTGTATTCATTCAGCATTTATTTAATACATGTTGTTAAACACTCTGTGCCAGACAGAAATTTGTTTGTTACAGATACTTGAGTGAACAAAATAGACACTGAACTTACTTTTGCAGAGTTTATAGTCTAGTTGGATAACCAGCCATTCTGTCAGTGAAGCTCCTTCATCAGGCACTGCTCTAGTCCCTGGGGATAGATATATATAGATCTATATCTGTATCGGTGATCAGGACACCCTTTGCCTTCTACTTACAGCCTGTAAGTAGATAGTCATAAGAATGGGGATGTATTTACAGAGTTGAAAGGGTAATGAAGGAGAAACACAGGCTGCTATAAGAGGGGAGGGTCTAGGGTCTAATTTAGATTGGAAGTCAGGGAAAGGCTTTCTTAAAAGCGATATTTTCATGACGAAGAGACAGGATGAGAAGGAGTTAGCTTGATGAGATTAGTGATCAGAGAGGAGGTTCTAGACAGGGAAGAGGAGCTTTGGCACATCTGAAGCAGAAGTGGGAGAAGCAGCAGGGTGTGGCTGGGGCTAGGATGAGATAGAGCATGGCAGGAGAATTGCAAGCTACAGCAGTTCTCAACTTGAAAGAAGCTTGGCTATAAAGTGGAGGGCTGGGATGCGGTATAAAGTAGGCAGCATTGTGTTTCGTTTTATAGGTGGGGAATGCAAGTGACTTCTCTTGGTAGGGAAAGACCATAGAGAGGAGAAGGCAGTTACTAGCCCAACAAATATTTGAGTGGCTTATTATGCTAGGCAGTATTCTACACTGTTGGAATATATAAAACAAAAAAAGAACTCTGTCTTCAAGGAGCTTACATTTCAAAGGAGGAGACTGAATATAAACAAAATAAGGTGCTAAATGTATTGTAAAAGGAAAAAAAACCAGAACCTGTTAACAGGAAGATACAAGAGCTGAGGTAGGGCAGGCAGTGGGATGTAGTTTTTTAAGTGATGAGATGGATTTGATGTCACTAGAATGCGAGATAACCAGGGCAGAGGTTTTTTTTTTGTTTTATTCAGTGCTGTATCCCAGAGGCTGGAGAGGTGCCTGGCACACAGTACATGCTCAGTAAATGTTGTATGAATGATGCAGGTTCCCAGGGATGGGAAGTAATGAGTTGTGGGAAAACTCAGTTCACCTGTGTCTCCCTGATGCTCACACCACTACCATACTCAGAGCATTTCTGACACCAGATGTGTGTGTGGGCGTTTCCCCACCAAGCTGTTCTCTCCAGGACCAGCTAGGTGTCCTACAGTTTAATTCAGTTCTGACACTGTGTACCTGGCGATTACATCAAATATCACAGGTAGAGTTCTGTCTCACAAGACGGCCCCCACCCCACTTCAGATGCCAATGGCAAGTCCAGGTTCTTACCTCTGCTTCTGATGAGGTATAAATCTGAGGTTCCTACAGCCCCCTCCTCCGGTTCGTTTAATTGGCTAGAGCGGCTCACAAAACTCAGGAAAACACTTAGGTTTACTAGTTTATTAAAGGATATGAAAAAGGATACAGGTGAACAGCCAGATTGGAGATACATAGGGCAAGAGTTAGGAGGTCCCGAGTATAAGAGTCTGTGTCCTTGAGGGGGTGGGGTATAGCACCTTTCCTGTACAGATGTGTTTGCCATTCCACATGCTCTCTGAACCCCATATTGTTGGGGTTTTATGGAGGCTTCCTCATGATTGGTTGTTAAGTGGGTTGGGGCTGAAAGACCCAAGCTTCTAATCATAGCTTGTTTTTTCTGGTGACTAGCCACTTTTCAGGAGCCCAATGAAGTTGCCTCATGAGAACAAAAGGTGCCCTTATTATTTAGGGATACATAAGGTTTAGGAGCCCTGTGTCAGGGTTAGGGTGGAATACCAAATATTGAAAGAAAGATAATCTTATCACTTAGGAAAATTGTGAAGGTTTTGGGAGCTTTGTGCCATGCATGGGGCCAGAGACTAATGTATCTATTATCTCCACCTGAGGGACCAAAACAAGATTAGTCTTGGATGAAGATCTGTTCTAGGGAGGGTTTGCATATTGTAGGGATACTATTACTGGTATCCCCAATTCAGATTATGGTAATCACCCCTTAACTGTGGTTCGCTTTTTGTAGTATCACTTAACACACAGTCACCTGCGGTCTGGAAGAAGATGATCCTCCTCCTGACATATTGTCAGAAGTGTCAGAAGGTCAGAAACACTGTCACAGTGCCTGTGTCATTGACCTCACTTTATGTCCTCATGTAGGCATTTTATCATTTCACATCATCGCAAGAAGAGGGGTGAATGCAGAACAATGAGATGTTTTGAGAGAAAGGCCAAATTTACATTACTTTTATTACATTTTATTGTTATAATTGTTCTATTCTTAAATTATTGTTAATCTCCTAATTTATAAATTTAGCTTTATCACAGGTATGTATGTATAGGAAAAAACACACCATATATAGAGTTTGGTACTAGCTGTGGTTTCAGGCATCCACTGGGGGTCGTGGAACCTATTCCTTGCAGATGATGGGGGACTATTGTAAATTATATTTGCTTTTAAAGGACTTAACTGTTCAATTATATTTTGAATTCTTGGTTTCATGGCATTAGTTTTGTCCACTGTATGTTTCTCAATTTTATTAATTATAATTTACAGATCTACTTATCCTCTGGGGTATTATGCAATTGAAAGGTGACTGCTTCTAGTAATTTTAAAATCAAATTGGTATTATATATTGATTTATATATTGAAATTCTTTTACCACCTGTCTTGCTGTATTATACTGCCTTAAGATGGTGGTGCTGGTGAGGGGGATGTGCATATGTGGGGTGGTTGCTTTATACCAATTAAACCGTTTAGTTAGAGTTCAACAGTTTAGCAGTAGTTATATATTGAGTTTAAAGTTATACTCCTTGCAGTTATTCTTCTGATCCATTAATTGGACTGACCCTTCAGTGAGTTTTCATGTAGCCTTTGCTGAGTTGAGCCTCATGATGATCTTTTTGTTTGCTTGAAATCATACAGACAGAACATAATTCCTTCTAATTTAGGTGTGCATGAAGATTGCCCTTTATTTGTCAAGTCTTATGCTGTTTGAGGATTCCAGTGCCATATGTAACATCATAGCTCAAGAATATAGAACTTCTGACTAATAAGTACAGGGCATTCATTTGTTGAAAAGAATTTAATACAGATGTTTTAAGACCAGTCATAGCTGGAAGCTGGCTTATATATGATGGATTTCATCTGTGAATGAGGAATGGGGAGCGCACTAAATTGCCTACATCCTTTTTGCCATAGGTAGTCTACCCCTCCCATAGAAATCACTTTATTATATTTCCGTCATAAAAGTATACAGACAAGGTGTGTAGTTTTTAAAGCTCCCAACTCTTGATTTCAGCTCAGGTCATGCTCTCAGGGTCATGAGATTGAGCCCTGCAGGCTCTGTGCTCAGCGTGGAGCCTGCTTAAAATTCTCTTTCCCCGTCTCCCTCTCCCCCTCCTTCTGCTAGCACTCTCTGGAAATAAATAAAATATTTTTAAAAGTATACAGATATATCTATTTTATTATTAAAAATGGTCATCAGAAGCATGCTAACAAAGGAATGTAGAGATTAAAAATTCAACAAAAATTGAAACCTTTTGTTAAAATAGAACACTGTAGGAGATAACCATTGTCAAAAATTTGATTAATATCTTTCCCTGAGCTTTAAAAATGCATATGTAAATCATGTGTGCATGAGTATGTATATATGCATGTTTACATCTATATGTATGTAAACATATATAGACACTCTTAAGGAATCATGCATGCCTCTCACCTGACCATTCTTTTCCCAGTGCCGCCATCTACTGTGGTCACTTCCCACACCAATGCCTGGGTGTGGCTATGCATAATTGCAGAGCAGGGAAGTTCTGTACAAATTTTAAATTAATCCCTTATGGATTGTCCCAGCATTTTGCTCATGTAATCAGCAAATTAATATTAATTGATGCACTTAACATTCTTGTTCCCATATTGTTGCACACTTCTCCAGTTATTTCCATACAAGAGAGGCCTACTGGTCCAAGTTGCTCATCTGAGAATGGAAACATTTGTCATGTGCCTTTTAGAAAGGTTGTGCCAATTTGTATCCTCAGTAGCTGAGAGTATCCATTTCCCCAAACCCTAACCAACACTAGGTTTTTAAAATCTTCTCTCAGGTGAAAAATGGTATCTCTGTTAATTTGCATTTCTTTGCATATTCCTATGATTTGGCATGTTTTGGCCACGTGGGTTACTTTTCTGACTTGTCTTGATCATTCTTCTGTCCTTTTTTTTTAAGTAGATTCTGCATCTTTGTGTTTCTGATTTCTGTGTGTTTTTCTGTAAACAATTGTGATTATAATTTTCCCTGGCTAGTCACCTATATTTCATTTTTAATTTTCTTAACTCGTTATACATCCTGTGGCTGTCCTGTGAGTCATGCACTGAGACTTTGAATCTTTCTGGCCTGGTTAGCATGCCTGGGACAGGCTCCCTTATTCGGGATTCTCCCTAGATTTTCTTATCTGTTCCATATTTTTATTCTGAAATGTTTAATACAGATTAACAGTTTTTATAGATGGGAGGGTGAGATTGAGCTCTAATTTCATCCCCTCCATACATGCTAATTATTGAATCACTCATCCCCCCCAATACATGCTAATTATTGAATCATTGATTCTTTCACACTGATTTGAAGTATTGCCTGATTACCTTGTGCTAAAATTCTACAAACACATGGTTCTTTTACCTGATACGCTCTCTTCTTTTATCTCTTTAGTGTGTCTTCATCAGTCCCACATTTTGTGTTCTTTCCTTACACACTCATCCAATTTTTATCAGTCTAAGGTATCATGAAAATTATTCTCCTAGTCTTAAAGATCTTTCAAAAAACGGAGTGTGACTTCATTGGCTTCTCTGAGCTGACACCATTTTCTGTAAGCTGAGGTCACAATTCTTTTTTTCTTTTGGCAGCAGGTGTTGTGGGTTGATGAAGAAAATGAATTAAAGTAACTTTTCTTTGCCACTGAAAATAGAATTAAAATAATCTCTATGCTTTGTTTCTCTGGCTGTTGCTTTCTACCTTTCCTCCCATCTTGGCACACATCAAATATAGAAGTATTTCCAGGGTGTGCTGGGTTAGTGGGTGAGTTCTCTTGAGGTCAGAGCCCGCTGGGCAAGGATCTGGGTGTCGTAGGCTCCTTGCAGAACTTGAGGGGCTCAGCATTTGTAACCTGCGTGTGATGTGCTGTGTGTCATTAGGGAATAGCTGACCTAGGTTAAGGTAGTCTAGCTTTAAGTAGTTTTCACTGTAAGTCATCATAGCTTCATATGGATTTAACATTCTCAGAACCAGCCTTCTTTTTATTTTAATTTGTGGTAAATATGACATCAATTTTGTCATCTTAGCCATTTTTAAGTATAAAGTTCTTTGACATTAAGTACATTCACATCATTGTATAACTGTCACCACCATCCATCTCTTGAATTCTTTTCCTCTTGCAAAACTGAAACTCTGTTCCCATTAAACACTAACTCCTCTTCTCTCCTGCCTTCCGGTCCCTGGCAGCCTCTGTTCTTCTCACTGTTCCTGTGAATTTTGCTGCTCTAAGTTCCTCATATAAGTGGAATCATGCATTATTTGTCCTTTTGTGACTGACTTTTTTCACTTAGTATAATGTTCTCAAGGTTCATCCATGTTGTAGCATGCATCCAAATGTCCTTCCTTTTTATAGGCTGAATGAGGTTCCATTATGTATACACCACACTTTGTCCATCTGTGCATTGATAGACACCTGCCTTGCTTCCACCTTTGGGTGTTGGGACTCATGTTGCTGTGAACATGGGTGTACAAACCTGAGAGCCAGACTTCTTAGAAGGGTTGTATCCCTCCTCCCATTTTTTTGCCTCTTACTCAGATATTCCAGTCTGAATGTAGCTTCCAGTATTCTGCTGAAACTTATTTCTTAGGTCATCAGTAACCTCAGAGTTGTTTAATGTAAGGAGCATTTTTCAGGACTTGATTTGGTTTCTCAGATATAGTCAAGTAAATTGACCACGCCTTTCACCTTGGTTCTGGGATGGTGTATGCCCGTGGTTTTTCTCCCTACTGCTGGTTGTTCTTTTTGATCTATCCCCAGCATCTAAAGGTGGAATTTCCTTAGGGCTTGAAACTAGACCGTCTTTCCTGTGTGACTGTTAAATGTGGATATTTCTGGGAATCTGAGGGCCTATGCTTCTTGATTTCCATTCTTTCTCGCAATGACCACCTCCTCCCCCTGCCCAATTCCACAGTCTCAGCCCATCCAGGGCTCCTCAGTTTTTCTGAACTCAGCGCTCTCAGCTGAGCTCCACACCAGAGCTGCCTACCTGATATCTCTGCTGGAGGGTCTGAAATAGAACTGATTGTCTTCCTCTCTGTCTCTCTTGTCTCAATAAAGGACACCTCCCAGGTGCTCAAGTCAGGCTTGGGGGTCAGTCTAAAATAAACTTCTATAATCAGAATAGGTTTAGATTTACAGAAGAGTTGCAGGAATATTTCAGAGTTTCTGTGTACTCCCCACCCAGTTTCCCCTATTAACATTAAGTTGGTACACTAGTCTCAACCAGTCAACCAATACTGATGGATTATTATAAACTAAACCCCACCCATTATTCAGATTACCTTGGTTTTCCCCTAAAGTCCTTTTCTGTTCCAGGACCCCACCCAGGATGCCACATTACATTTAGTCATCAGGTCTACTTAGGCCCCTCTGGACTGTGACAGCTTCTCAGACTTGCCTTGTTTTTGTCAACCTTGACAGATCAGGTATTTTGTATGATGTCCTTCTGTTTTTCTCATCACTAGGCCAGGGTTATGGGTTTTGGGAAGGAAGACCCCAGGGGTATGCTGCCATCCTCATCACATCATACAAAGGTGCCTGCTGTGAACATGACTGCTCACCGATGACCTTCACCTTGATCACCTGACTGAGGCGGTGGTGGGAATCAGGTTTTTCCACTGTAAAGTTACTCTTTTCCCCTTGGAGTCCATTTTGACTCTTCCTTCTTTTACTCTGCATTGGCTCCAAACCTGCTAGTTCTTTTTGCAAGTAAACTTCCTTTCTGTCCAGATCACTTTTTACAGCGACCACTGCTGTCTAACCACAATTAACCTGTGCCCAGATTGCTTTGAGGGATCTCGTGGCTGCTGTCCCTGCTTGTACTCTGGTCCCCTCCCAAGCAGTCTTCACCTAGGTTCCAGAGTGGTCTTTCACAAATGTGCTTGGGTTGCAGTACCCCTTTTCTCAGTCCTTTGATTGATTTCCCCTTGTACTTAAGATACTGTCCTGACTTGGTCCATGAGGCCTGTGTGATCGTATGTCTGTCACTGTCCAGCCTTTGCCCTAGCCCCAAGCCCTTCCTCCTCCCTGAGTCCCTCTACTCTCAGGTGTGTCCTGCCACATTGCCTTTTACTTGTCACTGCTTGCTCTGCTTAGAAGATGGTCACCACCCACCTTGTGGTCCTTCAGATTGCACCTGTATGGTATTTCCTTAGGGAAAAATTTAAGCCCCCTTGTGAGCCAAGGGGTTCTCCAGGCATGGGTTTCCACAGGGTCTTGCATTCCTCTTTCATTCTGTGCTCAGGGCCCTGTGTGGGAATCCTCACTCCCTGGCTCAGGCCTCTTGCCCTTCACTGTGTGCCCCGGGGATCTCTTGTACTGAGCCTGCCCCAGAGTTTCATGCTCAATAAATATTTATTGAATAAAATAATTTGTCCTTTATTTAAAATAGTGGGTAGAATTGCAGAATGGAAACCAGTTTATCTTCCTTGTTTTAAGCATGCAAATACAAAAAGACTTATTTGCATATTTGCACACTTAATTCTGCCATTCCACTGCTTTAAATCCTACCTATCCTAGGATAGTAGGATAGTAGTGTGTCCTCGTAAATGAATTGTGTGTGGTCCTCTGAAGGGTATAGCAGTGGATCGAGAAGTGTGTATTCACCTCAAGGACCTACCTACTCATTCATTGCCTCATCATCCAAACTTGTTGGGAGCCGCAGTGCACAGAGCCTGTGTGACACTTTTGGGGCCTATGGGACACTTAAAAAAAAAAAATTATTTATTCATGAGAGAGAGAGAGACAGACAGACAGACACAGACACAGGCAGAGGCAGAAGCAGGCTCCATGCAGGGAGCCCGATGTGGGACTCGATACCAGGACTCCAGGATCACACCCTGGGCTGAAGGCAGGCGCTAAACTGCCGAGCCACCCAGGGATCCCCTGTGGGACACCTTCTGTTCCCTCTAGCACTAAGTCAGAGAGTAGCGGGCAAATCTGGACAGAGGTAGTTTGAATTCCAGCTCTGCCATTTTTGAGATTTATGTCTTGAACTTAACCTTTGCCCATCTGCAAAAATAGGGATAACATTATCTCTCCCTCTTGTAAGTCTTGGAAAGAATGAGATAAGAAAAAGAATATAAGATGATCAGTATCATAATCATTACAGTTACACGGCTAATGTTGATTGCTTTTTAGGTCCTAAGCATTATGCCAAGGAGTTGATATTACTTACTGTCATAAATTCTCACAGCAGCCCTATGAAGTAGGGCTGTCATTATCTTCATGTTGTAAATGAAGAGAGTGAGACTCAGATAAAAAATTAAATAATTTGTCCAAGGTCATGGAAGTAGTAAGCGGTAGAACAGTTACTGGAAGCCAGAACCTCATGACCTGATTTCAGAGCCCAGGAAGGACTCCCTGTGTCTTGTGAAGCCACTGACCTTCCAGTGCAGCTTCATTCTTTTGGGTTTTAAAGACTTTTTAGGGATCAATTGGCATTTAAAAAATGTGAATAGTATTGGGAGGGAGGACTGCCTGAAGCTTCTATCAGCTGGAATTTGTTCCTTAACTTTATACTTTGGCTGCTTTGACATCTGTGACCCCATGCCAGCAGGAGGCAGGGTGTGTGTGGGGAGATGGGAAGGTGGGGTTAGACCTACCTGGGCACTTTTTTTTTTTTTTTTTTTTTTTACAGTGAGGATTGTGACTCTTGTGGTTAGACTCACCTAGTGGTTTTACCAAAACTACAGTCTTTAATTCCTCTTTTGATATACTAAATTGTAATCTTTTAGTGACAGGACTTGGGAAACAATTTGTATAAATGACTTGATTTAAATAGGGGGTTCTTTCTTATTCAGCTTGAAGTTTGAGAATCAGTGAATAGAGGAGATGGGAAAGGTAGGAGTCTTAAAGATCCTTACTATCGTGCAGAAAGCCACAGAACAGTTAAAGTATGGGCATGCACACTTAGCTTAGAAACAAGTAATGTACAAGTAAAACATACAGTGGAGGAATCTGTTTCCCTTTTGTTTTATTTCTTACAAATTTATATTTGGGGGAATTTGGCACATATTGTATTATTATTTTTCCCTTGTGGGATAGTACCAGAAAGAAATGGGTCTTGGCTACGACAAGTTGACATAATACACATTTCAAATCTGATGGAAAAATGTGAGACTATTTCATGAATTTACATAACATTTGCAAAGCTAGGAGTATGTGTGAAACTGATTTTTGTAGTCTCAGAGAAACTACGTCAGAGTGCCCTGATTTTCAATTTAGAAAATGTGGTTCCAGTGTTGGGGTTCAGTGGCTCAGCAACAGCGTCTGTCCCGCACTTCCCCATGGCTCTGTACTTTCTCTGTGTGGGGACCACAGCGTGGTGGCCGCATGGCTCAAACGGTGCAGGCGAGGGCAAGACCTCTGTCTTGCATCCCTCTTCATTCTGAAGTGGCTTTGTTGAAGTATAATTGGCATATAATAAACGGTACATAGACACTCTGTGTGGCCGGCCCCATTCCACAATAACGAGCGTGTCCATCACTCTGAAAAGTTCCTGGGAGCTCTTCCCTGTCCCTTCCTTCCATTCTCTTCATCCTTTTGTGAAATCTTTGAAGCTGTTAGGAAAAGAAAAAATGGTATTGGTGAGGATAAAATCATAGGTAGAAAGGCCTATGATTTAACCTGTATTTTTTAGCTTTTTTCTTTCTGAGGACTAGTGGAAGTAATGTGATGATTGTAGGTGTAGGTTGCTCTGTCATTGATAGAAAGTTTTGAAAAATAGACAAATATCTTAGAACAGACTGTCTTTGAGAAACTTGGCAGAGTTTTATTTCTAGAGAGGTTGAAGAAATGGTAGAGATGGTGACTGTTGTCGGAAGGGCACAGAGGACCAAATGCTTTTATTTACTTAGTTCTTCAATAGATGGTATTCCTAACAAATTCTATCATGAAAGTATAATAGGAATATAATACCCACTTAACTGAAGGATATACTTAGCTCAAGTGTGTTTTATTCTAGTCTGTTTTATTGAATGACATGGTGGTGATTTATTTATATTTATAGGTAAAAATTTTTTTTTTGCCTCACACTGTAATAAACTTTTGTCTGGACATTTCTCTTTTTTCATCTCTGAATATACTTGCTGAGATTAGTTTCTGTTGAGCATCATATCGTTGAGTAACTAGACATTTTGTAAAGAAGTAGGAAGATAGATAGGATTCTACTGTAATGTTTGTTTCTGGCTGTCTCCTAGCTTTTTGATTCTCTGAATTTTCTCAGTTTATTTTTCATTTCTTTTTGGTTCTCCCACGTATTTTGTTTTGTAAGTAATATGCTTGAGGTAAAAATGGCAGCATTTGTGTCATGATTTAACCTCGTTAGAAATGATGTGTCTGTTTAGTTGAGAAATGAACCAATTCTCTGTGCTTATAAATGCTGGCAGGTCCTTGACAAAAAACAAAAACAAAAACAAATTAACCTAGAATACAAAGTGGGTGTGTTGGAAAACATGTCCTTCTAAAAAGTGGTCCAGATGTTGAGAGCTTAATAAGGGTGAGGATTTCCCTGGAAGAATGTTCTTCACTGTAACTCTGATGACCTGATGGTTTTATGACAGTGAAGCTTGGTTGTGTATTTCTGTGATGGTCTGCACTATGGCAGCATAGTTCTCCAGTTTAGATGGAGGATAGCATGCATGTTAGTCATGCCCCTAAAGTTTTGGGGGGTTATTAGAATTTTTTGATCATTTTTTTGTTGAATTCAGTCACTAGTCATTATTTTGGAAGAGGATTGTCTTGCAGTAGATGAACCTTCTGTATCCCTTGATGTAAAAATGGCATTTATACCAGTGAGGGATTTGTTTTTGGTTGAGGAAGCCCCCCTAGTCTTTACATGCATTGGTATGTATAAATTCAGTCCATTCTTAGTCAACCAGTGCTTGGCCTGGGGGAGAGATGGGGGGCTCCTGGAGGAGACTTGAAGATGGTCATTTGGCTTCTGAGCCACTCTGTCTGGGGCCCAGGAAGAGAGCTAGGAAAATCTTTTGTATACATCAAGTTTCAGCTTGGGCCAGTCCTTTGGAAATAATAAAAAAGCTATGCAGCCCTCATAGCTTCTAGAATTCAGAGCCAACCTGTCGCTTCAACAAATTTCAGGTTAAGTAGACAACTACCAGATTGTTTCTGTGGGAAAATGTATGTATGTTGCAAATGTCTGCCCCAGTGAAGGGGCTCTGGGTGACAATGTGTGGTTGTTGAAGTTGAATTCAGGTGTTCCCCAGGTGAGCCATGTCCTTGAGCCCTCTTTAGGCATTAAATTATATTTTAGGACCCCTGAATATTAGGTATGTACTATTTCCTGGTGGCCTTTAACACTTTTCCTCCACCCCAGTTAGCAAAATTATTTGTAGATTTTCTTGAATCATGTAAAGTGTTCTTTATTGGTACAGATTTATTCAGAGTCACCTGTTTGTCAGAACTTGAAAGTATTTAGTTGGAGAGTTTATTCTGTTTGTGTGTGTTTATTACTTAGATTGTAGTCATTTCCATGGAATTATCAATGGGAATTTGGTTGGTTGTAGTGAGAGCAGTTCCTTACTACTTGGGCTTCTATGATGTTGGAATGGTTTGGAGTCTCTGCAACTTTCGGCAGGGTTTAAACTGGTACAGCATTTGGGCTAGCATATTTTTGTGAGTTGGTGAATTTTAGAAGGGATTTGGAAGACTTTCGAAAAGCCTCTATAAGTACTCATTGTTTTAAGAATAAATTATTTAATAAGTACATGTATTTTGGTAATGAAGGGATCCACGTAGATCCTTGATCTGAGTTGATATGGTTTTTCTTACTTTAATAGGAAATCTTTTAGTAAAACCACCTAACGTTATACTGCTGGCTCCTTACCTCCTACTGCAAACCACCTGGAGTGCTGTGGGCATGAGCACTGCAAGAAGAACATGCACCTTTTTTTGATGGGCTATCGATTCCTGTAGTGTTCCCAATTGCTTGCATGCCTCCCAGCCACAAATACATATGTGACAGGCTTTACGTGAGATGAGCATTCCAGAGAAATGAAATGCTAGTTTACTTTTCAGTAGCTATGGAACTTAAAAAAAGAAATCACGTTTTCAGAATCGTGGCCTTAAGGCACTAACATACTTGTATCTAGTGCATGAAGCTCTGTAAGTTATTTTTAACAAAACCTAATCGGGAGAACAGAAATCTGATTTTATAGAGTTTGTTTATTTATTGATTGCTCTAAGCCATCAGAAAGAATATGCGGTTCCTTCTAATAAAATCCTTTTGGGCAGTTGTCTATATTTTAATATATAAGTATTTTTGGAATTTGATTTTAACAAGGTAAACTCTGATGTTGGGTACTGTGGGATGGAACGCAGATAGGGTCCTGGAAGAAGGATGATACTTAAACCAGGTCCTTTTCTGCTCCCCTTGGTGCCAGCTATGTTCCCATTTACCCTCTCACCCTTGAGCCATCATTTGTGCTGCTGGTTAGAGCCTGCTGTCCAGTAAGTGCTGTGGACTGTGGATCCTGAAATGAGGGAATTCAGCCTGCTTCAGTTTGGTTTTAGAGAGCAGACTAAAGATTACTGTATCATGATCCTGTTCACTTCCTTTAGTAGTAAAAGGAATATGGAAATTATTTGCTGTGACTGTTAATTGTCATGCTTGTTGTTGCAAAGTTAAGTGTGGTTTGTTGTGATGTAGATGGTAGCTTTGTGTTGCCAAACAAAACCTTAGTTCTTTTGGTCCTTTTTAAAGCAAACTATTCTAATTTGTTAATGAGGAAGAGGAGTAAATAATAACAAGAAATTGAAGCCTAACGTGTCAGATACTTTTCATTGTCAGATATTCCTCTTGTCAAGCTTCTCTTAATTTGGTGTAATTCCAGTAGAACTAGCAAGTTATTTTGCTTCAAATGTCTTTTTTTCCCTGTGCAGTGAGAGTTGAATGTGAAACTAGATCTTAATAGATAGAGTTACACAGTTTATTTTATCATGTATCACTTTATTGCTGTCTTCTAGAACATTGTTATACTAAATGTTCCAATAATGGAAATTTTATGCAGCTACTTCAAATGAAACAAATTTGCAAAACCTCAATTTTGGAACTCATTCCTTGAGGAGAAGAAAAAAACTCACCACAGTATGACCAAATTAGATTTCTGATATATTGGCAACTTATCAAACACTGTCATTTCCAGAAACCAGGGTATGGGGTCCAGTGGAAATGTCAGTACTTCTCAGTCACTTAGAATTTGGAGATATTTTGGGTTTCAATATGATTGTGTGGTTAAATTTTTACAAAAATTTTGTTGGTAACAGGTAATTGAAATTTGGTTTTGTGCCTAAATAAAAATGCCTCTACACAGAATCAGGAATGACTTGTGTTCAATTACAGGGGAGTCTTCTTTTCAAGAACTTGATTTTAAATTCTCGGAGATATTAGTTTTACTTACTAGAGCTCCTTTGTTTTGCAGAGATCATGATGCAGCCGTCCTTTTGGATTTCTTTTTAATAATGTGTGACCCTTCACCTTTGATCCCCTGACCTGCATTACCTTGGTAACCATTTCATTTTTTAATTTAATTTCATTTTTTAATTTTGGTGTACAAGCTGTAACATTTCATCTCTCAAAGTGTAACACGCTGATTTCCTCAAATAGAAATACCCCTTTGAGCGATAAATTTGCAAAATGCTGTCTCCATTTTCTGTATTAAAATTCATTTCAGTTTTTAAAATAAAGTGTAATCTGTGTTTTCATCCTTTTAAAATTTAAGTTTAGTGAGTGCATTTCCCCATACAGTAGATCTCCTTTTCTATTCATGTTTTGTAATAGCTAGACTAATTTGCTGATCACACATAACTCACATGCACAACAGCCAGCCACCACCACCTCCTTCCACACACACCCCCTCCCCATCAGCACACACCCCTTCCTATACAGATTACCTCCTCTTTCTTTCAGAAATAGTGGCAATTTGAGCTTAGCAGTCTTAGCTGCCACATACTACAACCTCAGATTACATTTTATATTCTCACGTATTATTAGACAGAAAGTTGAGCCTCTAATTCCATGTATGGACTAGAAGATAAGAAAATTATCTTTTTCTCAGAATGTACATTTTTCCTCCTTTAATATTTATTTCTTTATTTGAGGCATAACTTAAAAAAAAGCAACATTTTTAACACGGTCAGAAATGTGCTTTTGTCTCTGCTGAAGCCTGGGTAGTCAGCTGCATTGGTCTGTATACCTGATTGCTTTATGACATATACTGTTTTGTGACTGTTGTTCAGACATTTTTAACTGTATTCTGCTTTTCAGAAAATTCTTTTTCAAAATCAAAACAAACCAAAGTCTAAAAACAAAAATCAAACTTGAATTGAACCGCTCAGATATTCCTAAGAAATCATGTTCCTTAAAAGAAAATCATGTGAAATTTCTTAGTGTGGCCTGCTGAAGTGCAGATTATTTTTTAAGTGTCTCATTATTTTATTCTCTAACATTTAATGCTGATGCTTTAATTGCACACAGCTGAAGCTGCTAAATGAGCACTGAAATGGATTTAAGTCCTCTCTGAGCTTTGTTGATACCTATAAAAGTTTATGTCATTCATTAGAACCACAAATTAAAATTAGGTGTAGTGAGCTGTTCGTTGGAGATTGGAACTCTCATGAACACTTCTTCAGGCGTACTAGCTTGTTTTTGTCTGTTATATTTACATACCTGGAAAACTGTCTTTGACCTTGGCTATCTTTTCACAGAATCTCAAAATACCAAGAGCTGAGAAATACAAATCCTATTACAAAGACAGAAAGTATATGGAATGAATGTCTCAATAGCTGTGAGCAACTTATTTGTTGCCTTGCATTTAAGGTGTTGTGTGTGTGTGTGTGTGTTTTTAATGAGAATGTTTTCAGAGTTGTGTAGGAATGTTTTTCAGATTCCACCCATTATTTGTTCCTCTGATGTGTTATCCTTCCTCCATTGAAGGAGTAGTGTACAGCTTGAGTTTATTGCACAGGATGTGCTCTGCTCCTCTTGCTGAAACAGGCTGTAGCCACCTAATCCCTGAGGGGAGTGGGCTCGTGGTCCCCAGAGAGTCACAAGCTCCCTGTTGACAGAATCAGGGCCTCTTGACATCTTGCCTGTAGGCTCCCATGTGTCCTAGAGATAGTCAGCTACATTATTCCTAAATCCAGTAGGAGCTGAAGAGACAAATAGATGCACAAGAGAAATGTTTTTATTGTGATGTTTTATTTGCAATTAGGTCAGTTAGGTTTTCTTTAAAGTTTTTTGCTTAGCAAATTTTAAAATAACTTAATTTTTCTAAGAGAGCTAGCATTCGGACATACTTATTACTTACTTTTCAATAAGCATTGCTTATTCGGTTAGTATTTAGGGATTCTAGTAAGTTGTAAGCCACCTGGATATAGTTTTTGTACGCATGATTCAGAGAAAACTAATCTGGGAGTCAGAAAAACCTGCTTTTGACTAGCAGGGTATCTGGATGTGCCATTTATATCTTTTGAGGAAGTTCTACAAAACTAAAGAACTGGAATAGAAAGACTTCAGAGGACTTCCATGTTGATGTTATTAAAAACAGTGAAATCAGTTGTTCAGTTTAACAGTAAAGGAGTCTGTAAAACATCTCATGGATCTTCAGTTTTATCCCACGTGAAGTGTAGATATTGTTATGTCTCCTTGCTTTTTGGGGTTGTTGGCAGGATAAATGAGACACAGTATGCTGGACACACTGGGAACCCAGAAGGAGGGTACTTTTGAAATTAAACTTTGTCCTGTGGCTTTGCTGTTGGCAGCTGTGACTGTCATGCTGAGAGGTGGTTGTAGTGAAGTCTGTGGTGAATGGCCAGGTTGCCTGGGGTCAAGTGTCACCTCCCACCTTGGCCCCTTGCAAGTGGTTTGACCTCTCTGTGCCTCAGTTTCCTTCCTCTTTAAAATGGAGCTGATAAGAACAGCCCCCTGCTCAGAGGGTCATGGTGCATCTTTAGGGGTAGGTGTCTGCAAAGTACTTAGAGCAAGGGGTGGCATGCGGGGAGGCAGTGTCTGTGGCACGCTGGGAGAGACCCAGGCAGGGTGGAGTTTCAGTGACACAGAATTCTGAGGGAGACACAAATGTCACAGGACATGAAGCTTCAGAGAGCTTCCCTGTTAGTCTCCTGATGTTGTCTGGGAGAGCCAGGTGTGCTTGTGGGAAGAGGGTCTGGGATGCTCAGTTATTGGGCACCTCTGAACATATTCAGGTTCAGGTGTGTAAAGGCAAATCTGGGCTTCTAACCTTTTAGGAAGAAAAGGTAGATGAGTAAGAGCACTTAACCCATTCATGTTAGTGGTTTTTGACTGTGGAGATGCAAGAAAAGAAATCCATGGGAGAGGCATGTCTTTCACAGTTTTGGCTCCCAAGGAGGCAGAAAACTGAATGAGGTTTCTGTGCTTCCTCCAAAGTTGAAGAAGGGGAAGGAAGTCACCACTGCAGAGGGCAGGTCACGTATTTTTCCAGGTGCTTTCCATACATTGTAATTATCTAAATTTATCTATGAGGTGTGAGTAGTGTGTCCACCCTATTTTGCACCTGAAAACACTGATTGATCAGGTGGTTAAATCAGCCCTCATAGGGCAATACTCCTAGAAAATAATGGGACTGAGACTTAAATGTAGGTACTGTCCTTCTGGCACCTGTCCCCTTATTTTTACCGGCAAATGTGGCTATACTCCTGACAGAAAATAAATTTGCCATTTGGTTGCAGGAGACTCAGCCATGTGCATTACTGTCTCTTAGCTCTTCGTAACCCCAACTTAGTAAAGCCTCAGTGACCTGCCACCACCATTGCCAGGAAGGCTCCAGCATACATGTGACGCTTACAGGGGCTCCCTAACAGGGCTTTCTCCCTCTTGGCTGCACATCCAGGATCACTTGTACAGGTTTAAAGTATGGAGCCCTGGCCGTGTCCCAGGGTCTGATCTGGCCATTCTAGCAGAATCGGTAGATTCAGAAATACAAGAAATTTATGTTATGAACAGAAAAAAAAAGTTAAATAATTGGACCTCTGCTTCTAGAACATGGGCCAGTGCTATTCTATAGTTAGCTACATTGTGAGTTAAATGGGCCTTTGCGGGCCAATTTAGTAATTCAGCCACCTGTAATCAGCACCCCTTCTGTGGGAAAAGTCCCAGCTGTCCACTCCGTAGAACATAGTCTTCTAAAAAGTGGGCATCTGACCCTCTCCACAACTGGATTTGAAGTTAGTCACAGAGCTGAATACAGTTAGGGGGCTCCAATGCCACCTTCTATCACTTCTCTTTTCTTCTTCCATCTAGTTTGCTTTATTTTTCCCTCCTTTCCTCTAGCTCCCAACTCATCCTGCTCCTGTCCTTCCTCTTTTTCTTCGTCTCTGTCCTGGGGCAGATCCCTCTGGATGTGTCTGTCCTTGGACCTTAAAGCACTTGGAAGCCTCCAGGGGGCCTAACATGAAATAGGTGTTCACATCAACATTTCTTAATTTGCCTTCCTATCGATCTTTTAGAAGTGTTAGTCTGAACATTGTCAGCTTTTGTTGGCGATTCACTGAGTAGGACAGAGTGTGGGGCAGTAGGATGGACTTGATCGTTCTTGAGGCCCTTGGTATCAAGCTTTCCGTGTGTTTGCTGCATGGTGTTTAGAGCTAGACTATGAGGCTGTGTGGGTTGGACTTCTCACTTTGCTCCTGAGAAGGGAAGGCCCTTCCTCGGCGTCCCCCGCCCCCTCACACACACACTTAGTGAGGGTAGCAGAACAGGAACTGTGACACCTGAGGCTGTGTGCCACTCTTCTTATGCCTTGAGATACGGTGGCTGAGCAGCTGGCCCTCCTGTGTCTGTGCCCCTCACGTGAACAGACTCAGCGGGGCCTAGTGCTTTGGGGGCCACCCTGGAGCCTCCTCCCGGCCCCCATCTGGCCACTGTGGGAGCCCTCTGATGGAGGTTCGCCTTTCTTTGGGCATCTCTGGCTCTGGGAAACGCGCTCCGAGGATGAGAAGCTGTTCTGGCCATTCCTCATTGGCACTCAGCTCTTGCCAGAGAGGGAGTTGGAGGAGGAGAGGCGGCAGCCATGTGGCTGCATGGTCAGGAGAGCACGGGAAACCTTTCTTGTTTGTTCTTGTTGGTGCTTCTTGTTTCCCTGGGAAACTGTGGCCGTGGTTACCGTGGACTGTATGACATGCTCCCAAATCCTAGGATTTAGACCAGACTTTCCACTTTGTGCACACGTCTTCACCTAGGTTTGCAGATACACTGCCTGATGACAAATAGCACATGTGCCTACCTCAGAACTTTGGTTATTCTGGTTTGATTGTCCAGTCCTCCCCACCCCCCATGCTGGTCCTTTTGAGTATTTTTACCCCTCTTTGCCCTTCATTTTTCCAAGGAGAAACCTGAGTGTTTTACTTCTCATATGTACAGTGGCAGGAGCACTGATAGGGAGGGTTGAAACCCTGGGCTGGGCTGTTGCCTTGACTTGGTTTTGCCGGCTCCTGTACAAGTTACAGCGTCTGGCACAGGAGCTTGCACATAGTAGACGCTCAGCAAACACTCACTCTTTCCATTCTCATTAGCACAGGTAATTAAGAACAGGAGCTGATAGACTGCACGTATCTGTGCAGAGATATATCTGTAATTAAAGTTTTAATTAAAGAAACACCAGACCAGGCAGATGGTTCTTATGCCTGCATCCTGTAAACCAAACAGCCATGGCTTTTTGGTCTTGCAAACAAGCAAAGCGGAGACTGGCATCTCTCAGGGATGGCACCAGAGGGGAGGGGTACTCGTATTAACTAGCCTAATCTAATTTTGTTAGTACTCTATGTGATGCCACATCCAGGGATAATCACTGTAGTTTGAAATGGAAACACGATACATCAAAGTTATATCCCAACCAAAGCTTTGAAACTTCAGTCAAGGGCATTACCACAGCCCAGCTGGTATATCACAAGGCATGTGGTTTTGTGCTAGATCACAAAAGCTGACAAAGTGTTATTTAGGATCATCAGCTAAATACAGTTTTAAATTAGAGTGCTATCATCCCAATTTTTTCGAGTTTTTGCCACCATATAGCAGTGTAGTATTGAGATAGGGGATATGTGTCTGCCTTGCTTGTATAGGTCCTCTGTGCTGCTTATGTCACAGTGACCTTAATGACCAACCAAGTACAGAATTCAAAAAAAAAAAAAAAACATAACAACCACAGGGGATAACAAAAAGATACCTATCTCAGGTCTTACCCCTTAGAAGAACCTCCACCCAAGGAGCTCCATGAACGTGTTTAGGTCATGCCACTGTTAGCAGGAGGCCAAGGCAGTGCAGAGAAGAGGCTATGGAAGGTCCACGCCAGTTCACCTGGACCTCTTGAGATGCATCCACTCCTTAGCCTCCAGTTTCTTACCCTTCCTTGTAATCGTTTGCTCATCTTTGCTCATGACTTTCTGCAATTACTGCACTGCCGGTGGGTAGATCTATAGCTCAGTTACATGCCAGTTGATGTAGCTATGTTTTTACCACCTATGTCTCACTCATTTGTTTTCTGTTTGTTAGAACCAGCATTGAAGATGTTCATTTTCTATTTCACAGTGAAACATCTTAGTTTAGAGGGTTAAGAGAGTAGTTTCTGCTTTGCTTAATTGTAGGAGACCTTATCCCTGTTTCTTTTATTTTTATTTTATTTTATTTTTATTCTATTTTATTTTATTGTTATTATTTTTTTGCAATACGCCACAATTTTTAGTGCGACATGGCCTTATCCCTGTTTCTTTTAAAGGAAACAGGGCTCTCAACAGAAAAAGCCTGTGTCACACCGGGATGTATATAGGTGTCTTCACATTAAAGACCGTGTCTCTCTCTCTCACACACACACATACATACACACACACACAAGACCGTGTCACAAAGTTGTAGAACCCAGAAGTACTTTAACTCCTCATAATACTGTCGGTAAATCAGAACTCCATCATCTTAGCAGACATGCCAAATCTACAAACTTGTGATGCTCTGTGAGTGACACATCCATGTGATGAGGAGACAGAAATGTTTTCACCGTCTTTTTGCTTGGGGAAGACTTCTGTTATTTGGGGAGATCCTCTTTGGTTTTAGAAGAAGCCAGTTAAATAAATGCAAGCTAATTTGAATAAGTGGTCTTGGATGTGTGTGTCCAGGAAATACTGTCAGACCTTAGAGACAAAGTGCTCCTAAGTAGTGAGTCGCCATTTTATGTGCAGAATTTGAACTTGACCAGCTACGAAGTCTGTTTCTTCTCTCGTTTGGTTGGAGACCTTAGCATGTAACCCTCCTGTGTGTAGCACAGTGTTCGGTTGTAGGAGGTTTCCTAGGAGGTGATGTGTTGCTGCTCAGAGGATGACAGAAGCTCCTCCTTTCAGGGTAGCAAATGTTTCTCCACAGGGAGAAGGAAGCATCAGCAAAGAAACCCACCTGGAATAGGAGGTTTTTAATTTCTTATTCTGTGGTGGGCATGAAGAGAGCTTTTGCTCTCCCCAGTACCTGGGTGTTGATGGGGTTGGGAGTGGTGGTGGTGGAGTGTTGTCCACCCTCAAATGACTTAAATCCAAGCACTTATTCATTGATTGAGTACTTAGTTGAATGCCTAGTAGCAGGCGCTGTCCTAGTTACTGGAAATAAAGCAGTAAACAGAAGAAGGCCATTCTCCTCAAAGAGCTTGTTTTCTGAGTGGGGGAGGAGGAGTCACAACCAATAAACAGAAACTAAGTAACAGTAATTGAAGGATTCTGTGTGCCAGTAGTGTTTATTAACTAGGTACTCCTCAGAGCACTGAGGAGGTAGGTGTTCTTCTCCTTGTTTTGTAGGCAAGGAAACCGGGGTACAGAGAGATAGAAATAAGTGCTCAGTGTCAGATAGCAGGACGCGGTGCTGCTGGTCTTCCAACCCTGTTGACCTGCCATCAGGTTTCATGCTCTTCACACTATGTGATTTTCTCTTTTAAGCAACCGCCTAATCTGTTTATTTCTACACCAACACAGAAATGCTGATGATACTAGGTGTGATGAAGATCAGTGAAAGCAAAGTGAACCATTGAGAGGGTTCCTGGATGTTAGCCTGGGGGTGTGCAGGTGTGTGCTATGTTAGAGAGCTTGACTTGGGCAGGTGTCTGGTAAAGTGATTTGAAGGAAGTGACACAGTGATCCAGGTGGTATCTGGAGTAAGAGTATTCCAAGCAGAGGGAAAACAGAAGGAACGGTCCCCAGATGGATGTGGGTTTGGCAGTACTGGAGGAGAAGTGAAGAGAACAGCAAGGAGGCCAGTGTGATTGCTCTGAGTGGGTGTGGTGAGAAGAGTAGGATGAGGTAGCCAGGGGCCGTGTCTCACAGGGCTTGATGGGGCACAGTAAAGTCTTCTGATTTTAGCGAATGAGAAAGGAAGCCATATGAGAATTGTTGAGCAGGAAGATAGCATGATTTAAGGGATCATTCTGAATGCAGTGCAGAGTATAGTTTAGGGCAGGGGTTGGCAAGCCCATCAGGTGAAGGCTGGATCCAGCCAGGTACCTGTTTTCGTGCAGCCTGCAAACTAAGATGCTTTTTACATTTTTAAATGGTTGAAAAAAATTAGATGAGTAATAATTTGTACATGGAAATTATACGTAATTCAAATTTCAGTGTCCATTTAAGTTCAAGTTTTATTGGAATAGGGCCACACTCATTCATTTGCATATTGTTGGAGTCTGCTTTTGAGCTGCAACAGCCAAGTTGAGTGGTTGCGACAGAGACCATCTGGCCCACAGAGCCTAAAATATTTACTATCGGGCCCTTTAAGAAAAAGTTTGCTGACCCTAGTTTAGGGCCATAGGGCTGGAAGTAAGGAGACCAGTGAGGAGACCATCGTGAGGTCTGATGGTGGCCTGAACCAGGGTGGTGAGAAGTGGTCAGATACTGGATGTGTTTTTGAGGGAGAGCGGACAGGTTGTGTGCAAATATGAGGAGTTGGGTTGGATGCCAATGTTTTTGCACTGAGCAGCTGGGGGAATGCAGCTTCTCTTTGCTGAGATTGGGAAGCCCGTGGGAGCTGCAGGTTGGGGAGAAAGGGTGAGGAGAAAGCAAGAGTTGTGTTTTGGACGTGTTAACTCTAACATGCCAAGTGGAGGTGTTGACTAGACAGTCACATATATGAGTTGTAATCTAGAGGAGAGGCCTAGGCTCGAGCCAGACTTCTCAGTATTTTGGCATATAGAAGGTTCTTACAGCTGTGGGATGCATGGGATCTGAATGGGGTATGGATAGGGAGAGGTGTTCAAACACGGAGCACTGGGGTGTGAAGAGGAAGGAGAAGGAAGCAAATAAGAATGGTAGGGAACCACCAGAAGAAGGAAAACCAAGAGGGTGAGGTCTGGAAGAATGTGTTTCAAAGCAGAGAGAATGATCCTCTGTGTCAAATGCTGCTAACGGTCGGCTAAGATGCAGACAGAATTGACCATGTACCTGGCAGCATGGAGGTCAGTAGTGACTTTGATATGAGCTGGATGAGTGAAGTGGTGAGGACAAAAGCCCTGTCCCGGCTGGTTCAAGCAAAAATGGGAGGACAGGAAGCAGAGCTGGTGCATTCAAAGAGTTCTGCTTTCTGCTGCCCAAATGCATGCTGTGAGGGGGCAGAGTAGGGTTTAACCGGGGATTGGGATTTTGCTGGGGGAAGGGGCAAAGGAGCTGAGCTGTAATGATGGACTGATACTTTAAGCCAGACAGATAGCAAAAAGGGAAGCATGAGGGAGATGAGGGCAGCAAGAGGCCATGGCATCAGAGTTTTTCAAGGAATAGGATCAGGAATGGTTGGAGTGGAGGGGCAGAGTACCTGGGTGGCTTAGTTAGTTAAGCATCTGATTCAACTCTTGATTTCAGCTCAGATCATGGATCTCAGGGTATAGAATCGAGCCCCGAGTTTGTGCTCTGCTCTGGGCGTGGAGCCTGCTTTGGTATTCTCTCTCTTCTCTCCTCCTGACCACCCACTTCTCTCTTTAAAAAAAAAAAAAAAAAAAAAAAAAAAGAATGGTTGGAATAGAGATAGTCAAAGACAGGGATGCTTGAATTTGATTGTGATGGAGTGCAGTTATGGTTAACATCAAGGCCGAGGGCATTGCTGTCCAATAGAAATACAATGTGAGTCACATGTGTAATTTTGACTGTTTTAAAAGCCATGTTTTAAAAAAGTGAAAAATAAATGGAATTAAATTTAATGATACATTAAGCTCAATATCTAAAATATGTGAACATGTAATTAATATAAAAATTTTTGAGATATTTTACATTTATTTTGTACTAAGTCTTTGAAATCCAAAACGGATTTTATACTTTGAGCATCTCTTAATTCAGACCAGGCACAATTTCAAGTGCTCAGTATCCACATGTGGCTCATGGCTACCATCTTGGACAGGTTGAAGATTATCGTGGAAGTATGGTTCAAGTAAGGTTATTAGAGAGGAGTGGGTCAAGGAACAGGCCAGTGTTTAGGAAGGATTGTCTGCATGGATTTGAAAGCACGTATGACCCCTTTTGAGAGTAACAGGGTTGGAGAGGCAGAAGGGGGATGCTGTGGCTGTTGGTATGATTGATGTTTCAGTGCTCACTGCTCTAACCTTCTACCCACCAAAGAGCATTTCCTAACTCTAACCCTGTCCTACTTCTCAGAGCATCTGTGAGGTTCTGAGGGATTGCTCTAGCCTCATTTTAAATCCAGGTGGTACCTCCTTGGAATGATGGGTTTGGGACAAGACTTCTGAGTCACAGTGAAGTGTCAGAACACAAGGCCATAATTTTGACAAGATCTTCCAAAAATGGCAGCTTTTCACTTGGGTTTTTATTTTCATCCAGAAGGCTTTTCATTGCCTCACTAATGAAAATGTTAACTCCATGTGGGCAACTCATTATAGCCATTTCCTCCACCACCACCCCTGCACCAGGAAAAAAATAACCCTTTAGATTTTTATCTTTATTTAGTCCTATCTTTAATTTTGGTCTTTGTTTTGGCATAATCCTCAGATACCTCAAATGTTAGTTATGTTTCACCCTGAAATGTGCTTGAATCCCTACAGAAGTTGGCGTTTAGTAGCTTCGAGGTAGTCCCATGTGATGCAAACGGCTGCCTACAAAACCTGCCTGTCCTCATCTGATGCTTTTGAAAGGGCAGGCATGGTCATGGTCAGCCTTTTACCGCGTAGAGGATTTTTATATAAATATATGGTACACATGCACACCTGGGTGTATATACCTGGGTGTATAGTAAGTTACATAGATAAATACACTTAGTATTTGGCTTTGATCCACAATATGTCTTTAAAGATTAATAAAAGTTGATGATGGGGCCGGAAGCTGTTTTTTTAGCCTTGTAGGCCAGGAAAATTCAAGTGTTTAGAAAGGGTAAATGGGAATGCTGCAGCTGCTCACGTGCTCTTGCTCCTTTCTATACAGCTAATGAGCTCCGGGGAAACAGGTGCATGGATACCTCAATTCTGTACCTTTATCAAGTTTAAATTATTTTAGCTTCTCTCTAGTTTGGTTAGGTTAACCAGTAAGTAAGTAAGACAAAATAAAATGAATAAAATAAAATAAAATAAAATAAATAAAATAATAAAATATAAATAAATAAAATATAAATAAAGTAAAATAAAATAAAATATAAATAAAATAAAATAAAATAAATCTTACCAGCCTTGATATTTAGGAAGAGTCTGTTTTGAGCCATGTATTTGTGAACTTTATATTCTTGGATGACTTCTGTTTTGAAGGAGTAATTGCTTGTTCATTTTGTATGAACTAATGGTGCGAGAATGTGGGGTCTAGGTAATTTGTTTTGTTAGCATCCAGACTTCAGTAATAACCATGAGTGTCACCGAGTCCACCTGGTTGCTAAGTGTGCATCGTCTATAAGTGTAATGTCTTTCTTCTGGCACCATTGTACTCATGCGAAAGAAAACTCAGTAAACACAATTTAGTAATAAGGAAAGCTTACTCATTACATAAGTTTTCTTAAACTCTCTTTATTCTAATTAAAATGTTTCCATCTAATAGGGAAGTGGATGAATACCAAGAAGTGGAAATTAAGCGAGAAGTTAAAAGAACATTGATGGCTTTATTGCAGTTGGTTTTGAGCTTTTTCTCTCTACTAAATGGTGTTTTGCTTATAAAGTCACTCCTTCACACATAAATCTTTATGACGAGTGGACTGGAACTTATTCCAACAAAAGAAGAGTGGGTTTATGATGCTACTTGTAAATGATAACACATGTTATGTAAGAGAACCAAAGCATTAGCTTTTTAAAAGCATTTTTGGAATGATTAACTTAATTTGGTCCACACACAAGTCTAGTTTTCTTGAAAGTGAAGGTCAGTGTGTCTAGGAGACTAGGAAAGTAAGCGCTTTGACACTTGTTCATTATTTTTTATTTAGATCTGGGTCACTAGCATGCTCTTCTTATAATTCTCGCCTCAAAAAAAAAAAAAAAATCCAAAGCATAACATTTGAACTTGTACTTTTGTTCCTTCAGAAATTTACTGCTGACACTGAAACTTGATCCAGCGTGGCCTTCATAACCCTAACCAAAGTGGATGCTTGTTCTGTAGGGGGCAAGCCCTCGGCTGCCCTTGTCCTAGAACTCATGTGTACACCAGCTCTCTGGATGCTTCTCTGTGTTGTCATCTCAATTGGCGTTTATTAATAAAGCATTTATTAACTCAAAACACCCATCTGTGCATGTAGCTGGGGCTATTCATTTACAGATACAACCTGCCCCACCTGCCCCACCTGCCCCACCACTCCCCCTGTCCTCCTCTGCTCCCACCCTTCCTGGTTTTGTGCCTGGCAGACAGGCTCTTTCTATAGGCCAACCCGGATGTCACTTCTCTGTGCACCCTTTTTGCACAGCCTGTCCTGTTGGCTCACTTTTAATGGGCACTGCTTTCCATGTCCCTGGCCACAGCATATTGTATTTTGTCTCTTTATTGGTGTTATTAGTCCCCTAAACTTTGAGCTCCTTGGAGCAGGTGCTAGACCTCACCAACTTCTCTTTCCCTAGAGCCCAGCCCAGCGTTGTGCATGGCTGTGAGTAAATGAATGTGTATGGATGAACCAGGAAGGAATGGTGGGGTAATGTACCAATATTACCAGTGTAACCAAATGTTACCACTGTTACCAAAGGTAACCAATGTTACCTTTTCAAGCCAAAAAGGTAAACCTAATATTTCAGGGGAAGAGAATGAATACCATTTTCATTTATGTAGTCTTATAATTTGGGTGGCAGAAAGCAAATATTCAGAGAACAAGTCAGAAGCTGCTGTCTGATTCCACAGAGAGTCACATTTTATATTTAAAAAAAATGTAATTTACATTTAATTGCCTAGAAATCTTCAGTTTGTTGTTCTGGTGTCTTAATTAACTAATTATTTAATTGACTAACAACTAGGGGAATAGATCATAAATGTGAGGACTCTCCTTGTAAGAAGCCCACAGCTCTTTTCTTTCCATGACCTGTCCTTTTTAGTACCATCCTTGAGGCTTATGAAACTGACTTGCCTCTGCATTGGATACATGCTTGAATATGATGGTTCTTTCATAAGTACCTGGCTCCATGGGAATTCACTAGTCATGCTTCTGTTCAGTCAATTTGAGGTTTGGTTAGAAATCATTCCCATAGTAGAAAAGCAAATTAGCATTACACATTCCCCCCACCCCACCCCTTCAACCCCCCTCGCAGAGGTTTTCCCAGCTTCTCAAAGACTCATTAGCACGAGTGTTCAGTGTTTTACCCAAAATCACTGACTTTAAAATGGCTCTTCCCCTCCAGTAGCACCCAAGCAAGGGGAGGTAAGTGAGACAGATCAGAATGAGCAGACCTTCTGCTGCTTTCCTCAGCACTAGTGTGCATTTGGTGGTTTAAGGGCCACTGTGGAAAGTCAACCTGTAGCTTATTAGGATCTTACATAATTAAGGAAATGTTATTCCTACTCCTCATTCAATATTCCTTTGGAATACTGCATTCCTCTGACCTGTGAAGCTGCTTGGAAGTACCGAGTGGCAGTGCTGGGGATTTAGTGTGAGCTGTCCACCTTCTCATTCCTGTGCTTCACCTAATGGTGTCTAGCAGGGGAGCCTCTCAAAGCATTGTGTTGTGTTGCATCAATATGTACTTAGACACGCTAATCTGAATTAGAGAGCTGATTGTACATAATGACTCCTTGGGGATGCTGTGGTAGAAAAAAGAAAACAAAAACTTAAGTCATTTACTGAATATGCATAGTCAGTAAAAAATCCTTCTAAAATTAGTATTAATTGAATCTGAACCTTGATCATCTTTGAACCTTTAATTTTTAATTCAACCCCTTTAAAAACTCTTGTGGCCTCTTAAAGATACATCCTACAACTAATAAAAGTTACATTGTAATGATTGTAAAAAGGCTGATTGTAAAACACCCAATTTTGAGTTACTGTAGGGAAGTGATTTATATGTACATACGCACACACACAGACATACATGTGTTCTATACAAACCGTAGTTTGTCTTTATTCAGACGTCTCCTTCTCTCTCTGCCTCTGGAAATGGGGCACATTTTCTTCAGTTAAAAACAGAAATAGAAGCGATGGTCTTGACCCATTTTACACTTATTTATTTCAGGCTTTCACCACACACTTGTTCATGGGTGCAGCAAGAAGAGGGACCCACAGAGCTGGAGCGGTGAGGGCTGGCCCTTTGGACTGAGCACTGGAGGAACTTGTAAGGGGATCTTGACATCCTGCAGCCCCACATCTGGCTCTGAGATAATTCCATTAGTGAAGTGATCACACTTAAAACCCCAAATTAATGTGAGCTGAATGTCACTGAAAATGAAGTCATTTAAAGTGGCCTACTCTTGCTTTACTCACAGTTCTTATGTGGGAGATCCACAGTGTGACCTGGCTGTGGAAGAGCAAGTCTGTCCAATGCTACCTGGTCACAGAGGTCTCAGTGATCATCCTCGGGCCCCTTGGTGAGCCTCTCTTTTCATAAAGTTCTTGTCTCCAGAGCAGTGATAGAATTATGTGCTGGTTGCTGTCTTGTCTCCTACAAGAATGGAAGCCCCACAAGGGCAGGGCCTCTGTCCTGTTCATCTCATATCTTCAGTGTGTAGGGCAGGGCCTGGCGCAGTGTGGAGTCTGAATAAATGCTGTCGAGTGAATAAATGGGTCAACTGGAATGGCATCCTTTTTGAATGTTTGCTTTTAATTTACCTTTTACATATAACTTTTTAAAATGATAAAACAGTGAAATGTGGGTAAATGTAAAAATTTTGTGATTGAAGCAAGTGGCACAAGGTGTTTATGAGTTACCAGAGCAAATTGGAACTTTAGAATATTGGATTACGTGTTTACTCTCCGTCCTGGCATCCATGCCTCCTGATGATAAAGCATAGGAAATAGATGTAGGAGAGACAGGAGTCCTGTGTCTGGAATACAGGCATACCTCAGAGATCTTGGAGTTTTCATCCCAGGCCTCTGCAATAAAGCAAGTATCACAATAAAATGAGTCAAATGAGTGTTTTTGTTTCCAGTGCATATGAAAGTTAGGTTTATACTATACTGTGCTCTATTAAATATGTAATAGCATTATGTCTTAAAAAATGTACAGAACCTTAATTTAAAAACATTGCTGAAAAATGCTAACAATCATCTGAGCTTTCAGTGAGTTGTGACCTTTTCGTTGGTGGTGGGTCTTGCCTTGATGTAGTGGTTGCAAGATGCTCAGGGTGGTGGGTATTGTAGGCCAGAGTGGCCATGGCAATTTCTTACAAGACAACAATGAAATTTGCTGTATAGATCGACTCTTCTTTCATAGATGCTTTTTCTCTAGCCTGTGATGCTGTTTGATAGCATTTCCCCCATAATAGATCTTTTTTCAAAATTGGAGTCAGTCCCCTCAAACCCTGCCACTGCTTTGTCACATAAGTTTATGGAATATTCTAAATCTTTTGTTGTCATTTCAACAGTCTTCACCGGGAACAGATTCCACCTCAAGATGCTTGTCCATAAGAAACAACTCATCATCTGTTCAAGTTTTATCATAAGGTTTCAGCAATTCGGTCCCATCTTCAGGCTCCACTTCTAATTCTAGTTCTCTGGCTCTTTTTACCACATCTACAGTGACTTCCTCCCCTGAAGTCCTGACCCCTTCGAAGTCATCCATATGGGTGGGAATCCATTTATTCCAAATTCCTGTTTGTGTTGATATTTTGACCTCTTTCCATGAATCATGAATGTTTTTAATGGCATCTAGATAGTTCTTTCCAGAGGTTTTCAGTTTACTTTGCCCAGATCCATCAGAGGAATTCATATCTATGGTAGCTATTGCCCTATGAAGTATATTTCTTAAATAATAAGACTTGAAAGTCAGAATTACTCCTTGATCCATGGGCTGCAGGATGTATGTTATATTAGTATGCATGGAAACAACATTCTTCGCCTTGTACATCTCCATCAGAGCTCTTGGGTGACCACGTGCATTGTCAATGAACAGTACTATTTTGGAAGGGATCTTTTTTCCTGAGCAGTAGGTCTCAACAGTGGGCTTAAGACATTCAGCAAACCATGTTGTAAACAGATGTGCTGTCATCCAGGCTTTGTTGTTCCATTTATAGAGCACAGCAGAGTAAATTCAGCATAGTTCTTTAGCATAATTCTAGAATTTGCACAATGGTATATGAGCATTGGCGTCAACATACCAGCTTGCATCAGCCCCTAACAAGAGAGTCAGCCTGTCCTTTGGAGCTTCAAAGCCAGGCACAGACTTCTCCTCTCTAGCTGTGGGAACCCTAGATAACATCTTCCAACAGAAGGTGTTTTGTCTGCATTGAAAATCTATTGTTTCATGTTGCTGCCTTCATGAATCCTCTTAGCTAGATCTTCTGGAGAACTTGCTGCAGCTCCTCTATCAGCAGTTGTTGCTTCACCTTGTGCTCTCATGTTATGGACATGGCTTTCCTTAAACCTCCTGAACTTACCTCTCCTGGCTTTAGACCTTTTTAATGCAGCTTTGTTCCCTCTCTCAGCCTTCAAGAATTGAAGAATTAGAGCCTTGCTCTGGATTACACTTTGGTTTAAGGGAATGTTGTGGCTGTTTGATCTTCTATCTAGACCACTACAACTTTTCCCATATCTGTACTAAGGGTGTTTTGCTTTCTTCTTCATATATTCACTGGAGTAGTACTTTTCATTTCTTTCAAGAACTCTTCCTTTGCTTATACAACTTGGCTGCTTGGCGTGAGAGGCCTAAGCTTTCTGCCTGTCTCGGTTTTCAACATGCCTTCCTCAACTGAGCTTAATTATTTCTAGCTTTTGACTTAAAATGAGAGACATGGACTCTGCCTTTCACTTGAACACTTAGCAGCCATTGTAGAGTTATTAACTGGCCTAATTTCAATATTGTTGTGTCTCAGTGATATAACGAGGCCCAGGCCTGAGGAGGAGGAGTGATGGGGGAACAGCCGTCAGTAGACCAGTAGGACACACTCAACATTTGCCAGTAAAGTTTGCCATCTTCTGTGGATATGGTTTGTGGTGTCCCAAAATGATGACGGTAGCAACATCAAAGATTACTGATCACAGGTCACCAAAAAATATTATAATAATGAAAAAATTTAAAATACTGTGAGAATTACAAAAAATGTGACCTAGATCCAAAGTGAGCAAATGTTGGAAAAATAGTGCTCATAGACATTCTTGACACAGGGTTGCCACAAGCACTCAACTAAAAACTCAATACCTATAAAGCACAGTAAAGCAAGTACAATAAAACAAGCTCTCCTTTATTTTAATATCAAGATATCTAGTGAGGGGTGCCTGGGTAGCTCAGTGGGTTACGTGTCTGTCTTCACTCAGGTCATGATTCCAGGGTCCTGGGATTGAGCCCCATGTCGGGCTCCCTGCTCAGTGGAGAGCCTGCTTCTCTCTCTCCCTTTGCTGCTCTCCCTGCTTGTGTGCGCTCACTTTCTCTCTCTCTCTTTCAAATAAATAAATAAAATCTTAAAGGACGTTTAGTGAAAGTCTAGAAAGAAGCATTGAAAAATAAAAATAGTAGACATTTTAAACTTTTCTTCATATTTAATAATTTAAAATAATAGATTTTGGCATCAAGTAAACAAAATAAACAAAAATATTTCCTAGATCAAGGGGCAGTAACAAAGACATGGAGGGCGCTTGGAGGCAGTTCTTTAGATGTACTAACATAAGTACTTGTCTTCCAGAATACCTATGCATTGCAGCCGCTCCCCTCTTTATTCCTAGTGTGCTGGCATAGGCCACAACACCCACACATTCTTAAGAACCTTTGAGGAGGATTTGCTTGTTTTTAATACAAAGGTCAAAAACCAGGGAAACTGTATCCTGTGACGTAGGCTGTTCTCTCAAGGTGAGTTTATTTGGGGCACCAACTTGTGTCAGGCTGGTTACAGAACTGGAGCTTCTCAGGTATAGCTGCCTGCCTTCATCAGATTCTGTTCATTTCGTCGTGAACTTCAGTTACTTACTGCACACTGAAAGAATCACCTAAAACCAGGAAAACCAAAGGCCTACTTGAGCTTGAATTTTATGTCACGTAGAGAGGTACCCAACATTTCTGATCAAGTCAGTAAGTACGTTTCACTTCCTTTTAAATAAAGTGTGAAAAGCAAAGAGCAGATTTTTATGTACCACAAAGCAAAACAAAACCTTTCGGGGCATAATGCATTTTTCATTAAACTTACCGCTGAACTATTTTGATTATGTAATCTTATCTTCCCGTGAAAGTATAAGAAGTGTGAATTTTCTGGGGTGAAGAAATAATTGCAGAAGGTGGTTAATGAGGCAGAACTCACAAATCTGCATTTATAGTTTTGTGGGCAAATAAATCATCAGTGGAGGATACAGATGTAAAGAAAAATTCTTGATTGCATTCAAGAAATGCAAGGTTGAACTTTTCACTAAAATAGAATTTTACAGCCTCTCCGAGGGATGTTGTGAGTATTAAATAAGTGTAATGTGCTCAGAATAGCAACCCAGGGCGTAGTGAGCACTAGGAAATGTGTGCTCTTTATCTCTTACAAGGATTTTAGCACAAAAGACTAAATCATGTTTTAATCATGCATAATAAACCGAACTGTAATTCAATATGGTGAATGTCCACTTTAACTCAGTCAAGAGTGGCTTTTAAAGCCAGGGAGATACTGAAACGTTTTTCTTTGGGCTCTTATGTGTGACATGTGTAAGATCCTGGGACAGGTTATCCAGATGACAGCCCAGAGCCCAGACATGCAGGAGCAAATGTGTAACTCTTAGTTGTCTTTGGAAATCCATTAAACCTGAAGATTTGGTTGACTTTTTTTTTTTTTTTAGCACACCCCTTCGTTCTATGTGTGTACTTCTAAGTTTTATGGAATAATTCCATAAAACTTAGAGATTTATGACCAGCAGATGCTTAAAGCTGCTATCAAAATTACATACCTAGCACTTCATTGATTTGAAATCTTGTTTTCATTCAACATTCTTGCAGTTTAAAACGGGACAGAAGTTTTTAAGAGTGATTACATGAGTTAGTGCCCTCTGGTGGCACGTAGAGGGCATCAGGCAGAGAGGGACTGACCCATGAACTTCAGATACCCTGAGGAGGAGGAACCATCTTGCAATTGGTTCTTCTCTCAGAGCTTTTCTTTTTGGTGGGTTTTGAAAAGGCCAATGGTGGTTGACTTAATGCCCATCCATAATTTATTTTTCGTGTGTTGGGTGCTCATCAGTGCCCTCGCCCATTAAGCCGTGGCCCTGGAGTTGACTAGTAACAGCCTTATAGGAAGACTTGTTCAGCGGCGTAGGCTATGATGAAATTCCGGGTGAGGGGATTTTCAGGTGAACTTAGTGTAGGAAGGTATTCCAATGTTAAGGTTTTCCAAAAGGGACCAGGATCTCCATTTTTAGATGCATCTCTTAATTTGTCTTTTGAAGAGGGGACCCTGTCACTTCCTGGATGATGGCCTTTGGGTGATTCACTGGTGCCGCTTGAGACAAACCTACCTGCTGGATTGGAAGTAGGTGGGCATTCGTTCATTTAGATCTTTCCTGGAGGACAGCCCTGCCTTTCATGCCTGGGTCCTTTGGCCAGATTCACTTATTAGTCTTTGGGCTTTGGGGTCAGGTAGACCAGGAACAGCATCCCACCCCCACCTCTGAAAAGCTGTGGGACCCTCAGACAGTCGTTCTGCCTTTTATGAGTTTCTTAGCTGTAAGATCGGTCTGCTGCTGCTTCAAACCTACATCAGAAGATAGTTATGTGGTGGAAATTCGAGTTCCTATGTGAGAAGGCCGTAAACTGTGCAGATTGCTGTTACGTATGTGTTACTTTCCTTCTCTTCCCCAAAGCAAGCTCCTCCCTCCTTTTTAATTTAAAAGATTATTTAAAAAATGAACTTTTAATCTTGGAATAATTTTATATTTACAGCCAAGTTGCAAAAGTGGTGCAGAGTTTGCATATATTCCCTTTACCTAGTTTCTCCCACAGGCCTCACTTTGATACTGTTGAGGTTTCCTGATAACTTTTCATTTATAATCCCTGTGAACTTCAATCACATTTGGCTTAAAAGGCCCATTTAGCAGTTGGCTAAGGCTGAAATGTTTGCCTGAATACCTATATTCTGCTGAAGATATGATATTTGCTTCCAGATAGTCCTTCTGTTTTTACCTTGGTCCATGTGTGACCACTTGACAATAGAGTTTTCTTTGATTTGCCACGATCTTAACACCTAAATACTTTACCTGATTATGCAGTTAATGAGCTGTGCACCCACAGAGGAGACGAGGCAGGCAGTTGGTGTCAGCATGTCACCGAGGCACATCAGCACCCTCTGCCGTGTCTCACACTGTCACAGTTTTAAGTCAGAATAGAAGCATGTGCATATTCTGAAAAACCCCTGAAGTCCCAAAAACATTTCTTATATTTGGAAATACAAAAAGAACTGATGTAGCTTCCTAATCAAAAGCCCACCAGCTGGTTTTAATATATAGTCTGTAATTAGTATATAAAAAACAGTAGCAGCTCACATTGTATAAACTTTTACAGTCTAAGAAAATGATTTCACAGACAACATGTCATTTGGTTTCTTAACCCTGAGAGATAGGTGGGGAGAGCTTTGTCACCCCCTTTTCATGCACCTGAATGAAGTGAGAGAGGCCAGGGGGTCACTGGTGGAGGCCAAGTTCATTAGAACCACTCTACACATGACCAAACATCTCTTGCCCAGGCCTCCCCCAGCACTCCTCTAAGAATGTGACCTTTAAAATGGTGTTTTTCAAAAAAAATAAAAAATAAAAAAAATAAATAAAATGGTGTTTTTCCTCTTCCATGTTGGCTGAATTCCATCCCAGGGATCATATTTGTGCTTCTAATATGCACAGTTTTCTTTGGATACCTAATTGACGATTTATATATTTTGTTCAACCTAGATCTTTCCTGAACATTATCAGAACAGCATTATTAGGCTTGATTTAACAGAATCTCACCATCCTGGGCCTTCAGGGGGGAAGTCACAGTCTTTGCTGACCCTGAGCATCTGTAGGCCCTGGTGTACCTGCAGCCTGCTCCGAGTGGCAGCCTGTGATCTTCAGGCTGGGTATTGTGCTGTTGAGAACCTGGGCATTGGAGATACATGGGATGATTTTTTTTTTTTTTTTTTTTTTACAAGAACCACAGAGATATTTGAGGAAACGATGTAGTTTGAAAAAGTGATAAATGGACCAGGTTCTTGAAAAGCTAGCAGAACATCTTATTTACTTACACATATAGATATAATCAGAAAACAGAAGTGAGTCTCCTCAAAAATTTTTTTGCAAATATGGCAGGTGTAGATGCTTTTATATAAATTATATTATCTGTTTCTGTGGTATAAAATTTAATTTTGTTCTCATTTGTTTATTTTTGGTTAGGTCTCCATTTCTAACAGCATCTCATTTAACTTTTCTGAAACCATGAGTTCAGAGGAACCCATGTGCTGGTGGCTGTAGTGGCACTTACTCCCAGATGGTTAAGTCTCACTGACCACTTTGGGGAGTTGAGTGGATGGTTTTTCTTTTGTTTTGTTTTGGTTTTAATCAGTAACATAGGCCAATCTACAAAGCCAAAGTCAAGTGTAAGAATTAAGATACATTTTAATCTTTTCAAATTTTAAGAGTTTCATTAAAAGGACCATCTTTTTTTTTTTTTTTTTTTTAATGCAGACAAAGCCTCCAAGTGCTTGTCTGGTTCCAGCCTGGCACCTCAGAGTCCTGGAGCAGCATCCAGGGTAAATCCCTGGTGGTTTTCCTCATGGCCTCTAGTGGGGGTGGGTGTGCTGCTCCCTTACAACAGTCCCATGGGTCACATGGGAAAATCTGTGCTCTTGTTTTGATTATCCCCTTCATGTTAGTGCCTTTTAGGAAGTTGTAAAACAGGTGAGGCTGTCTGGCTGGTCAGAGAGGTTGGGTAACCACTGATCTGAGATCGTCCCTGCCAGTGTTGGCAGAATTCAGAATGAAGTTTTAGCTTCACGGGCACATTGTGGGGGAGTTGCGTGTGATGATAGGCGGTGGTCCCATCCGGGGCAGTTCCGTGGGACGGACCCCGGGAACATGAGACTGGAGGCTGCTGGGCTTCTACCGGCTGGCAGATGTGGCTGTGAGTCACCCATAATAGTTACTGCCTCCCTCTCAGAGCGGTTGGGGAACCTGAATGGCCAGTCTGAGAAGGGATCGTTAGTGTTCACTTGGAGTTTTCTGACATTGACTGGAAGAAAGTCAATGGACTTTGTTGGAGAAGAGTAAGACTTTAGCTGTATAATTTACAGTAATGACCCAAAACCTCATGTCTGCTCCCCACAAACCATCCATTTATCCAAATATTTACACAAATTATAAATTTCTTTCAGCCATGGGGCCCTTTTTTTCTTTTTTTTTTCCTTTCTGTTTTCTTTCCCCACCAGATAGATTCACACTGAAAAATAAGACAGACTCCCAGTATTTGCATGTTGAAAATTAAGATCCGTGCCCAGAGGCACCTTGTGGCAGGCACTGTAAGCACAGAACTGGGGCACTTGTTTATTTGAAGGCTGAGTGTGACATATGATGGAACCTATCTTTTTAATACCCACCCATCTGTCCTGGACTGAAGCAGGCATTTGGAGTAGCTTTTGCATTTTTAAGTTCAGTTTTGAGAACCACTCATTCACCGTGAATGCAAAGTTGCTGGAACTTTGTTTCAGAGATGATGCCACCCTCTACTTCTGTGAACCTAATAAAAATAGCATAGAATAAAATTTAATTATGCTATGCTGAATATTTCATGTGGAATTAAGGGGCAAGAATTAACTTTACAAAGCATTAAGTTTGGAAAGAATAAAGGCTTTGTAGTTTCTTTGGAAGATACTATAATTAAAAGATTTGCTCAAATGTATTTGTCCCATTTTAAAGAGTTTAAAGAAATCCATCCCTCCCTTCCTAAATTGATTGCTCCTCAAACATCAGCCCCGCTTGGCAGTAAATACGGTGAAGCCACTGCTGCTCTGCTGATCTGACGGCTTCTTTCTGTTAAGTGTAAAATAGGTTTTTAATCTTCTGATTTAGATGTTTAATAGAAAGTAAATATTTGACTTGCTTTGGTTTCTGCTGAACCTGTATTTAAATCCACACAAACAGTTTGAATAAAGTGAAAACATCACTGGACTAGCTATTTTAAACATTTCAGAATGTGAGAATGCCAAATGGGGTTCCCTTTTAAAACTAGAAATGGCTGCTTGCATTTACATAATTACTGCTAACTAGCACAACATTTTACATGGTGACAAATGCAGGGTAGGGAAAGTATCTGTTTAAAAAAGCTTGGTAAAAGGAAGCTGAGAAGCTCTGTGAGCAGCTGCTTCAAGTGGAGGGTCTCTTTGCAAAGCCAGGGGAAGGAAGCCTTTCCATAGGGACAATGATGTCACCAGAGGAGGCAGGTAGTTCAGGCAGCTGCTTGGAGTTGCTTGTAAGCTGTCCCTCAGGCTGAGCTTGCAAACTTTTTGTTCACAAGTATTAGTTCCTAAATCTGCTTTTTGGTGTTGGAGTGGGTACAGCATTCTCTGTCTATGGTTAAATGGTGTCTGATGAGGTCAAAGTTCAATTTTGGTGAAAAGAGCCTGGGAGGATATTTGTGAAAATGAAGACGAGTGTCACCAGATTGAGCAGGACTTAGGCCAGAAGCTCAGATGTGGCCTTGATTCTGCCCTTTGTCTCCTGCCAAACATGGAACCCACCTGTGGGTCCCTTTGTTCTCAGCTATGTCCCCCTGTGTGCATCTCTGCTGGCACCTCCAGAGTCCAGGCTGCCTTCATTTTCTTTGTTTGGATGTCCGTCCCCTCTTCTGTCTCGCTCCCTGTGCAGGGGCCAGAGTGACCAGAGTGAGGTCAGTAGCTTGCTTAAAAACCCTACAGCGACTTTCCACCCATTTGGAGTAGAGTTGGCCCATGTGACCTGGTCCCTGCTATAGCTCTCAGGCCCGACCATTTGCTCTTCCTCTGGGCTCATTGACCCTTCCCACAGCTGGAACACTCCTGGTGTGCTGCTCTTTTGCCATTTCCTCTACATGGAGTGGTGTCCCCTCCTATCCTGTGTTTGTGTGCTGGCTGCTTCATGCCACTCAGGTCTTACTTCAAATGTTGTCTCCTCAGGGAGCCCTTCCCAGGCAACTCATGCTAGCACAGTCTTCCGTCACTCTATCATGTGGCATTTTTGAGTATAATTCATTATTGTCTGAGATTGTCTTTTGTGTTCCTTTCCCTTCTACTCTTCCCCCATCCCCTTAGAATGTGAGCTCTTTTAGGCACGAGCTTTGTCCATCTCAGCTGTCTTCTCAGCAGATACAAGGGCCTGCAAGTGTACAGATTGCCACTGATTAAAATAATGCAGGACAGGAGCCCTGGACAGCACTAGTGTCTGAGGAGGGAGCTGACCTGGTGTAACTGGGCACCTAAAAGGATAGTCATGAAGTCCTCGTGGTCCCCAGATGGTTTTTGGAACCATTTGGGAAACACCACTAAACCTTGCCTTTTGGCATTGAAAGCTGACATGTGGGGATTCTAAGAATGGCTGTGGACATGGGCTCAACTACGGGCTAAACCATGTGGATCGTAGTTGAGCCCATGTCCTGAGAAGGTCCGGGACCTTGCTCTCAGGGCTCCCCAGGTGAGATGAAAAGTCAATATTCCCCCTACTCTTGGCTCAGTGGGAGCTCAGCAGTGGGGGTCTCGCCTCCTCGCTGGGGCAGTGGCTGTGCCTGACTTTGCCGGAACTGAATTTGAACTCACCCACACCTAGCTTGAGAGCTAGACCTCATTTTCTGTGATTGCACCTGTGGCATATTTCTTAAGAGCATGACAGGTACACTTTCTATGTTCCACATTCCTTCTGGGGTTAGGGGACAGATCTCCTAAGATACCAGCATTTGCAGAAGTCTAAAATTTGGTGAGTAGCTTTTAGCTTCCCTGTTTCTCCACTTGGCTACATCACAGACTTTTAGGAGGAAAATGTGGTGAGGCTACTGATAGCTGGAACATTGATGAGGATGTTTGGAAGTACTTAAACCAAACCTTTCATGTTCAACTTTCTTAGGGTAGAAAAGAATCACATTTCCAACTCTTGGCCATCTCAAATATGATATGCCGCTGCAGGTTGTCTGTCAAAGCATTTACTTTGGCCTCACATATGTTAGCTGGGGACTGGGTTGTAGAACTCAGGAGACCTCAGCAAAAGTTCCCCTGTGCAACCTTCCATTCTTGCTGCTGTCTTTTTCAGGACGTTGTTATGGTGTTGGGTTGTTTTAGTAAAAACACTAACTTCTCAGTTATTTTATAGTGAAATAGGCCTTCTTAGAACTGAGACCTAGGGACAGAGCCCATGAGCTGGAGTGTTTGCATTGCTTTTGACTGAACATCAGCTCATGAGGCTGGATTTAAGAGAATCTCCCCTTCTCATGTGTGACTGGAGCCTAGTGCCACCCACGGCACAGTGCCTTGACTGCCTGGTCCCTCACTTGCCTGGCTAGAGAGCAGGCTCAAGCTGGGGGGAGCAGACAGGTTGTTAAGAAAGGGCCTGGCCTGCCAGAGACTGAGATGTGTCAAGTGGGGGTGGCTGGATAGGGCTGGAAAACAGGTTTCGATGAGCTTACAGAGGGTCTTGTATGTAAGAAGTGGGCAACCGCAACAGGCATTTCCCCTGGTAACGGAGCTGGTGAACTGGGGTGTGTGTGGGGCCAGTTGGGGGCAGGGAGAAGAGTAGGAGGATGAACCAGTCATTGTGGTTTCCTAGTTACTGGAAACTCCATACACCTGTTTTTGCTGGGAGCTGAGAAGCCGTCTACGGCATACCCCTGAGGTGTATCTCTTTTCTGATTTGGTCCTTTTGGTTGGTTGCTTTTGAGGTTAAGGTGCCGGCTTCGTCAACTGGATATTCTAAACAGACTCATACGTACCTACCTGGCTGGTAAGTATTTGAAGAGCAATGACTTTCCTGCTTGGATGATTGGAAATTAGTTTGTGCAGTACACTTGACAGTGTGGTTGCCACACACTCAGTATACATGGCAGTTATTATTTAATAGTTTGAGTATGACCCAGAGTATAATGGTCCAGCCTGAAGAAGTGAGCCCTCTGGAAGGGCATTCTGATCGTGTCTTATTGGCATTGCGTGTGAGCAAGGGAAAAAACGCCTACTTACTATTGTTCCCATCTCCTTTCCCAGTCTTAAAAAAGCCAAAATGATTTCCTGCCCGCAAATTGCTTGGTTTTCTTTTTCTGGTCTTTCCTTTCATGGCCAAGATATTTGCAGAGATTTCTGGCTAACCACCCATCCGTAACTTTCCTCTTCATTGCAGATGCTGTGGTTGGTGGTATCATCCAAACAACATCCAACAACTTCCAAAGTTGTTGCCTTAGGAGATCTGAGATTCCAGTGGTTCAGCCACTGAAGTGGTTTTACATTCCTTGTCTTGATAACTGTGTTAATCTTTCAGGTTGATTGAGAAAATATTTGTTAAATTTCAGTGTGTCCTGACTTAGATTAGAGAAAACTAATACTGTGTATATTTTAGGATCCATCTTTTGCCCATTCCTCAACCTGTACTGATGATGAGGCTTAAAGATTCTGTCCTTTAGGATGATGGTGAGAGAATGTGCTATCAATCGGGAGCGGTTCTCTTGGGTGCCATTGGCTTGTGAGTTGGCCCCTCAGGATGGTAGATACGATTTCCAGGGAAGAGTTCAGGGAAGATGCTGGAAAGGGGTTTTCCTGACTCTTTTCTCAAGTGGAATCTCCTTTTTGCTTCAGCTGGCCAAGCTTAGCTGGCTCAGCCTGCCTGATTCCTAGAAGGACTTCCCACCCTCTCATCATAGCAAACCTCCAAACAGGTACCTGGTTGATGTGGATCCCGTGGTTTGCTTTGTTTGAACTATTATCTTTTTAATGGAGAAGTGGATGATCTAGACCAAGCACCAAGGTTCTCCTGCCTTTCATGTTCTTCATGTGCCTGGATGCCCACAGCTTGCTCTTGTGTGGATCTGTAGGGCAGACCAGGTAGTCCTGTAGGGTCCATGAAGTTATCTGTACTTGAGGGCTTCTCCAGAGTGGGGGACGGTTTGCTGCCCCTGACGGTGCTGCTGTCACCATGGAAGTGTGCCCAGCTTGCTTAGCCATCTGAGATGCACCATGGATGATAAATAATAATCATGGCAGTGTGATTGCTGAAAGGCAAGCTCCAGCCAGTGTGTGCTGGGTAGTGTTTTCCTGATGGATGGAGCCTATTCTGGGAAGCAGCTTATTGTCTCACGTGAACAGGCTTTCTAAAATAAATGACTGCTTTCTTAATATTTTGAATCATTTTCTTCAGCACATGTTTTGTAGCCGTGGTTTGAAAGCTTGCCAAATATATGCCTTCGCACAACTCCCTGTAGGGCTGGATATACAACCAGACCAAACAGTGTGATTTAAGGTTGAACATAATTGGGAACTCAGCAATCACTTGCCTTGCATTTGATAGAATGGCAGCAGAGTGCTCTAGAGTTATTTCTCCGTTAAAAAATTATATATATAATTCGCACACACAAACGCACACTCCTATATGGTTTTACTGCCTCATAATAAAGAAGTCGTGTCTGAAACCACTGGCCAGAAACACTAGTGTGAAAATTATTGACTTTTGTGATGGAGGCAGTAATGAGCTTCAAACAGATCCTAGCAGTTGATACCACAGATGTGACTTAGGACCTTAGTCAAGTTGTATCAGGTTACAGGATGGAGAAAAATCAGATGGTGGCGGAAATACATTTTAGACCCAAACCCCCATCAAGATTTTCATCAGGTGATGTGTTCCCTGTTTCTGTGCACTTCAGTAATTGAGCCATAAACTTCGTGAACTTGGTGCTGCCTCCCAGGTAAACAAGGGGCTTTGGTGTTTACATTTCAAGTGCTGCCGTGTGTTTGGGATTGTTGGACTATCGGTCTCCTGTAATTGAGACCTTCTCATGTGCCTCTTGTGTGGTGGGAAAAATGCTATTGACAGCCCCACTTCCTGGAGCTCCTTAAGAGGTGGAATTGAGAGCTCTTTGAAAAGTCACAGCTAGAATCCGAGTTTGTTTACCAGGCTGAGGGAGATCACACCAGCGGGTGTTTATGGTGACTCTCTGGATGACAGAGAGTGGAGGCACGCGAATATGTCTGCCTCACTCCCTGGTGCACTGGCTCCTTCAGGCTCATCGCCAGCTACAGCACTGTGCTGGAGGAGGGGTGTGGGGAGGGAAACCATGCCTGGCATAGCTACCGCAGTTCCCCAATGATGGCATCCCATCGCCACACAATGACATGGCCTACCACCACCCCTTGTAAGAGAAAAATAAAACGGAGTGGAAATGTTGCTATCTTAAAGTGAAATTTTTCCAGGGTGCCCCCTCCCCCACCCCCCCCACCCCCCCCATGAAAGTTTGGATACTTTTCTAGTCATTGAAAAGCTATCTTTTGGAGTTTCAGTCAAATTAACCCAGCTTCAGAATTTAACCTTTATTTGCAAACAACATGATTATGAAAAACCCTAAAGAATATGTATCTATATATTCCACCTCTAAGAATATGTGAATTCAACAAGATACAAGATACAAAGTCAATTGTATTTGTGTATATTAGCAAAAGCTGAAATTAGAAAATCAGTATTATTGGCAATAGCTTTAGAAACATCCAATACAAAATCTCAGAATGTTTATACGACTTCTGCCCTGAAGACTGGAACATGTTCCTGAGAGAGATGGGAGAGACCTCACATAAACGGAGGGCTAGGCTGTGGATTGAAAGACTCAATATTGCTAAGATGTCTGTCTGTTTTCCCTAAATTGATTTAGGAATTCAGCGCCATCCTAGTTAAAATTTAAACAAGCTGATTGTAGTTTAGATGGAAATGCAAAGGACCTGAGAAAACCAAGTCAGTTTTAAAAAAGAACAAAACTAGAAGGTTTCATTGCCTGATTTTCAAGACTTCCTATAAGGCTACAATAGTCAATCTAGTGTGGTATTGCTAAAGGATAGACATGTAGATTGGTGGCGCAGAATAAAGAGGCCAGAAATAGACCCACACATACATGGGCAGTTGATTTTTGACTATGGTGCTAGGCAGTTCAGTGGAGAAAGGATGGTCTTTTAGACAAATGGTAATGGAACAATTGGACATCCTATGCAAATGACAGGAACCTCGACCCATACCCTGTACTATATACACAAATTAACTCAAAATGGATCATAGATCTAAGTTTAGAGTCTAAAACTTTTATAAAACTCCTAGAAGAAGACACAGGATAAAGTTTTTGTAACCTTGGAATAAGAGATTTCTTAGATACCAAAAAACACAATCCATAAGAGAAAAAAATGGATTTTGTACTTCATCCAAAGTAGAAATTCTGTTCTTCCAAAGACAGTGATAAGATAATGAAACTACAGGCCACAGACTGGGAGGAAACATTTGCACAGCATATGTGTAATAAAGAACTGGCATCCAGAATGTATGAACTTTTAAAACTCAGTAACGTGAGTTATTAAAATGGCCAACTTAAAAATGGGTAAGAGATTTGAATAGATGTGTTAAGATATACAGATGGCAGCTGACTACATGAAAGACATTTGGGGTCCTTGGTTATCAGAGAAATGAAGTAGAAACCACGGTGATATACTAGCTAATGTATATCATTATGTATGTATTCTATAGTCTATAGAATGTCTTCAAAACAAAACAGAAGGCTTGGTAATACCAGCTCTCATACCTTGCTGGTGGGCATGCAGAATTATACAGCCATTTGGGAAGAAATTTTGAGTTTTCTATAAACCCGCACCTTAAAAATTCTTAAATCTGTACTTAAAATATGGCCCTGCAGTGTGACTTGTAGGTATTAATGTGAAAGAATAAGAGGCTGTGTTCATACAAAAACTTGTGTGTGGGCTGTGGCTTTATTCATGATTTCCCAAAGCAGAAAACCCAGTGTCATTCCACTGTCGAATGACCCTCTCAGATCAGTAGAATACTACTCAGCAAGGAAAAGAAGCAAACTGATACAACATGGATGACTCTCACATGCATTATGCTTAGTGGAAAGAAACCAGACTCAAAGGCAACATATGGCCTGATTCCATTTCTGTGACATTCTGGAAGAGGTGAAGCTGCATGGAAAAAGATCAGTGGTTGCTGGCGTTGAAGGTGGAGGTGAGTTGACTACAGAAGAGCACAAGGGAACTTTATCTTGGTTATGGTTGTGATTGTACAACTATACATGTTTGTCAGAATATATAGACCTGGATATGTTGAACAGGTACTTCACACAAGAAAGTATATGAATGGGCAATTAACATGTGGAAAGGTCCTCAGTATCTTCCCTCACAAGGGAGGTATGAATTAAGACTGTTGGGTGCCATGTTATACGTTGCTGGTGGGTGCATCACATGACACAGCTTCTTTGGACACTTGTTTGGTGGTTTGTATGAAATTGAACATCTAGATTATAATCCAGCAATTCTACTCTTCTCGTTTACCTTAGAGAAATGAAAATATGGTAGTCCTCCGTTACTCAATGTTTGCTTTCTTCAGTTTCCGTTACTGGTAGCAGTTGATCCTCCCCCTCTGATGGAGCGCCAGGGGGTCAGTAGTAGCCAGTGCTGTTACCTGCTCACATCATTCACCTCCTTCATCTCATCACACAGGCATTTTATCATCTCACATCATCCCAGGAAGAAGGGTGAGTACAGTACAATGAGAGAGATACACACACAGTCATCTAACTTTTGTTACAGTATGTTGTTATAATTGTTCTATTTTATTAGTTATTGCTGTTAATCTGTTACTGTGCCTGATTTATAAATTAAACTTCATTACAGGTATGTATGTATAGGGAAAAACATGGCATATGTGTAGGGCCCAGTGCTATCCATGGTTTCAAGCATCCACTGGGGGTCTTGGAAGGAATTTCCTGTGGATAAGGGCATGCTCCTATATTTGTTCACAAAAGGACCTGCACAAGAATGTTTCTATAAGGCCCCAAACTGGAAACAGCCCAAATATCCATCTTCTGAAAAATGGATGAACAAATTGTTACCGCAGTGGAATTCTGCTGAGCAGAAAAGAATGAACTACTAATACAACCATATGGATGGATCTCGAAAACAAAAGACGTACATACTCTATGAAACCCATCTATGGTGATGGAAAATGGTTCTTGAGGACAGAGGGTAGAGTAAGTAACTTGAAAGAGAGCAAGGAAACTTAGGGTGATACAAGTGCACTAAATCCCATTTCAGGTTGTGATTGTGTGGGCATGTGTAATTGTTAAAACAAACACATTCAGATCCGTACATTCGACTGTATGTTCATTATGCCTTAATAAAATGATCTTAACTCAGTTTTATAGACATTTTATTGAATCCTTTTTTAAAAAAACATTTATTCTGTTCGGTCGTCATTACATGCATTTTGCATAAACCCACGTTTCTTTGTGGTACCTGTTGACATGGTGCAGTGACCAATGGGCAGGAGGAAAGGCTTAGCTTCTGATTCCATGGTTTGACATGGCCCAGAGCTTCAGAATGTCAAAGGGCAGGTAAGTAGCCCTGTGTTTCTTGGCTCTGTGTCCTATAGGATCTGCTTGTGTTTACTGGCTCACCATGTATAGGAGCTCAGTGCCGTGGAGAACTTGAAGACTCCCATGCACCTTATGCATGGGGGCAACCCCTTCTGGAAGCTGATATGGCTGGCATTCAGCCCTGTGGACCGAGCTGGCTGGGTGAGGCAGGTGATTGGAAAAGATCCTCTTGCTCCAGCTCACTGTAAACATCAGGGCTCTGGCTTTGGTCTCTCTTTTCTTGCTATACTCTCTGTAGGTAGTGTCGTCCAAGGGCGTGGTTTCTACCATCACCAGTGTGTTGACAATTCCCAAATGATCTGCAGTTCATGCTCTTCTTCTGAGTCAAAGCTATCTAGGTATCCCCTCTGTATTGCTCTGTCCTCTCTGCTCAGAAATGTGCTATTATTCTCATTTTGTGTGAAGTTGTCCTCAAACTGTTCCTGCAGCTGCGTCATCTCTGCATTTCCTTTCCATCTTCTCCTCAGCAAAGACATTGGACATTGACATCTCTGTCCCTTACAATGGAACCTTCTATTAGGATTCACTGAGTGTTACTCAATCCTGTGGCCTGGTTTCAGCCCTCCTCCTTCCTAGCTTCTGTATAACCTTTGTTAATGTTGGCTTTCCTCTTTTATCTTGGGGGTAAAGAAAATCTTTCTCTCCCTTGGCTGTGGGTCACAATTCTCTCTCCTGCTTTGCTGCCTAGACCCTGCCTTTCTCCTGGCCATCTTTTGAGATTGTAGTGCCTCACATTTGTGTCCCTGGCTGTCTTCCTATGAGAGAACCCTGGCCTGTGTCCTGTTATCTGATGGCTTAAGTTTCTATTCCTACACCCATAGCACCACATCTGGATCTTTAGGCCCTACCCCTCGCCCGAATTTCACATCTTTATTTTGTGTTGCATACTGAACGCTTTAAACTTGCTGCGTTCCAAGCCAGACTTACTGTTTCCCCTCCAGCTGATCCTTTGTCTGTTTCAGAGTGTCCCCTGAGACCGCTGCCCCAGGCTTACAGCTCTGGCACCTTTCTTGATGCCCTTTGGTGCTCCCTGGAGTCTGAATGGCTGTCCACAGGTTCTGCCTGTCTTCTCCATAGACACTACCCAATGTGGGCCCTCACGAGCCTAGATTATTCCTGGGTCTCCCTACTTTGTTCTTCCTTTTCCTATAACCTGCTTCTGCCTTCATCTAAAGGCAGTTACCCCTATTCTGCAGGTTATAGCCTCATCTCCTTAGGATGACCATGAAACCCTCTTTGTAGCACCTGTCCCCTCTGTACCTGGGTGATGGGAACACCTGTGTCAGTTATCCCTCCTCTCTGTATTGTCCTCATCCCCCGGCAGGATGGCTTGTTCCCTGTTCTGAGTTTGTGAGGGCACTTCACATGTTTCCTTCTTAATAATTTGTGAATGTGTCCCTATGCATTGGGGATCATACCCGGATCACTTGTGTTCCAGACCAGACAGCCCCTCCATCCCTGCCCCGTGCCGGTGTTCCCACACACTGTCTCTGCTCCTCCAGATTCCAGATGCCCCAGGGGAAGCCGAGCTGAATGTCGACGCTCTGGCCAAACGAGCCAGCTTGGAACTGTGAGCGGAAATCGCCCACAATTTCTTCAAAGAAGCCAGGAGGGACCACTCTGTGATCTGGAAGCTGTCCAGTGTTGGTGCCAAGAAGAGGGGTTTCCTCTTTCATGTCCTGTCCAAATGGTTCTAGTGGTCTTACTTTCTCAGGGTTCACCTGCTCCTGGGTAGGGGTGGACAGAAGGGTGGGGAAAAAACCCCACCTAGGGGCTTTCTGCAGGTTGTGAAGGTGTGGGATACTAGCAGAGGACTGTCCTAACGGTGGACTATCTGCCGTGCCTAGTACATGCGTTGTGTTGGCCTACTGATGCTGATTCCAGATGGAAAGGGCTCATGTCAGGCCTGCTCCCTCCTCCTCACTCCTGTCAGGGCTGCGGGTGGGCAGCGATCCTGCTCCTAACCTAAAATACAGTGGCCTGTGGACCCAGAGGAGAGGCTTTGTTCTGGACCGGTGCTACCCCACTGACACAGAAAACAAGGGTGGTGACAGGTGCCACAGGCGGGGTGATAGGCATGGTGGGGACCGTGGCCATGGGGACAGCAGAGTTGGGCATTTTTAATTGATGCCTTTAATAATTACTGTTTAAGCAACAGAAGGCAAAGTGAGATTGTTTCAAAGGCAAATCAGAACAGCACGAGTTTGGAAGTTGGCTCAGAAATCCGTGCCTCCCATCCCTGCTCTGTGGCTGTTATTTGAATATATTTTTTAATTTTCCTCCCCCTCATTTTTGAGCGCAGCCGTCTTTTCCCTAGAGGGAGTGGAAGAGGAAGGTGCTATATGAAATATTCTCTTACAGTTATTATTTGCCCAGGGCCAGTGCAAGTTTCTCCGGCAAATCAAAATCCTCATTTTAGCGAAGTTTGCAACCCTGCTGCCTGCGCAGCTGTGGGCACCTGAGGAGAAGCAGTAGTGATCTGCCCGAGAGGCGGCTGCAGGTGCCATCTGTGCCACCGACACAGCCTTGCTGTGCTCAGCAGGGCCCTCTGGGTCCGAAGAGGAAATGGAGATCCATCTTCAAGATAGACATCAATTTCAGGCCTCAATATTTAAATATTTGTGATTTGTCTGTCCTAATTGCTTTTCAGTTTGTTTGCTTTTTCAAAATCCGGTGTGTGGTTTCCACTGTGTCCTTGAGTTGGTGAGATGGGAAGAGTTATAGGATGTCCTGGAGCCTGGGCAGCATCATCAACAATCGCTGTTTGCTGAGTCGCCAGACATCTGGGCTCTGGGACAGATAAAGGGACACGGGCCCTGACCTCTAGGAACTCTCGCCGTAAGGAGACGTGACAGACTGGCTTGCAGCCTCAGCCGCTATCCTCCCTGATGCCCCCCTCGCACCTTCCCGCATCCCTGTGTTTCTAAAAGGGGTGGGGAGATTTTAAAGGGCAGGAGTAAGTCTGGGCAGCTCAGTTGAGGAGCTCCTCCTGAGCAAGGTGTGCCGCAGATGCAGGTGCAGACAGCTGAGGGCTCCTGCTAACAGCTGCTCTGGGCCTGTGTAGGCCTAGGCACCTCTTGGGACTTGTGCCTCCTGCTCTCTGGTGAGCTTGCGCTGTTCCCTGAGTTGATGCTCCCTTCCTGGTGAGACACTGAAGGCTCTGTGCGTCCAGCAGCAGGTACCAGGCCAGCCCAGCAGAGGAGTAGGATTGGCTGTCCCAGGGGCCAGAGCCACCCTTGGCCTGGGCAGAGGGAGCTGGGAGTGCCCTTCCTTCACCCCAGGATGCCCTCGGGCACTTGTGAGAGGCTGTGGCCCTGGCTTCTCAGGGGTGAGCAGCCAGCCCTTCTACTCGGATTGTATCACATGTGTGGTAAAATTCAGAGACACCTGTGATCTCTAGGCCTCAGGTGGTCTGGCTCATAGACCCTCTGTGCCCCACGCCTAGGTACTTACTGTTCCTTCTCCCCAGAACCCCAGGCATTTCTCTCCAACTTTCTCCCCTAGCTGTGCTCAGACGCACCCTTTGGGTGACTTCTGTCACCACCCCCTCTATCATGCACCCTCAGCCCTTTGCCTGGCTTCTTGCGAGGTGCTCCAGCCTTCAGCCATGCAGCATCTCCTTGTCCATGTATCCTCTGTTTGCCTTGTGGCAGGACGAAGGGACATTTGCTGTTAGCTGTCACTGTGGGCACTGTGGCCCCCGGCCTCCCGGGTCTGGTGCCAAGTGAGCGCGTGTGCCTGCCAAAGATGCCCCGCTGCCCTGGGCAACATTCAGGCCAATGACCAGGCCTCTGTCTCGCACTCCCCAGCGAGGCCTTCTACCCACAGCTTCCCTGTTTTCTGGCACAGGAGATGTCGTTCACTGCTCACTGAAGATGCTAAGCTAGAATATTCAAGAAGCATAATTGAAGTAAAAGTTTAGTGTGCTTTTCCATAGAAAAGGTTTTTGTGTGAGCAGTTTGGCAGCTTGCTCACCTCCTGATCCTCCTCCATAAATCTGAGTCTCTTGGGACCGTGGTCCTGTCCCATTCTCCACATTTGGCCCAGAGTTGATAGTTGTGAACTACAGTCCTCATTTATTTTATTTTGTTGGGTGGAGAATCGGAAGGTGGATACAACATTTTAAAAAATACTCTTTGATTCAACTTTGCCAAAATCCTGTTCATGAGGTAGCGGGGGTTGGAATCATAAGCCCAAACTACACCGCTGGCTGGGATGGTGTACGAGATGCCCTTTGCTTTGCCCTACCTGCCCTGCTCAGTGGGACCATCCTCACCTGGCTCCTGAGTGTGCAACTTTTCACAGGAGTTGTTACTGACAGGTAAGTGTGCAACGGTAACTTAGCCAGGTTCTGACATTTTCAGAATCACACATGAGCATTGAGAAATCATTGCTGGAACTGCTTGATCAATTTAAATTTAATTAAAAGGCATTGACTCCAAGAATAACATGGTAAAGTACAATAATAACCACAAGCATCCTGGTCACTTTATATCCTAATCCTTATTTCATTTTTCCAACAGAGGCAGGTAGGATTAAGCAGGCCGACTTGCCACATTCTTTTTTATTTTTTTTTTATTTTTTATTTTTATTTATTTATTTTTGCCACATTCTTTTTTAATCTTCAGGAAAACAAAGATTTCCTTGCCTGAAAAGAAAACTCAATTTATTTGTCTGCTTTGGTCATCTGAAATATTATATGCAGGCTGGAGAATCCTTGAGACCTTTAATAATTTAGAGGAAAGGGCACACGAAGTAAAGTCACCTAATATTCTATATTTGGATAGAGTATTCTGAATTAATTCAAAAATACACGTGAAAGGTCAGTATTGCCTCCCCGTTCCAGCTGCATTTGGAAACAAACTATGGCTGTTCTTTCTAAGCAAAATCATAGTTGGTTTCATTCTTGGGCACTCCCTAAAATGACACACAAAGAAATGCTGCTGACCCCTCGGGGCAGTTTGGGAGCAGGCATCATCTAGAAGTTCATAGCCAGGAAAAGCCCATCTCAGGGCTACTGGGTCTTGAGGCCTCTCCAACAGGAGTGTAGTTCTCAAGTGAATGGGGTCTCCACCCTGAGGTGGGCCCTAGAGCAGACCCTTGGGCCATTAGACATGTCTGAGGGGTGAAGCTCTACCTGGCAGAGGTGGACACATGTGGGAGAGGGAGCGAGTATGTGGGGTGTAGAAGGCTCTAGTCTAAGAAGCTGGTGAGGCTGGGGTCCTGACAGTTTACTATGTGGGTCTCAGTAGAGTGGGCAGAGTTGTCCACCAGAGGCAGCCCTGTACCAGATAAGGCCTGGGTACACTCACCTGCCCTCTCCGGCTTATCTCTGACCAGGTAAACTTAATCCAGGTACACAAGAAGACTTGTGAAAACCACCCCTGAGTGAACTTTCTATGCTCAGCTCTGTGAGAGGTTGGCGTTAACCTAATGCTGAGGAGGATTTCCTGCACCTTCCTCAGCTGCTGGCCTGGAGGGCTGCCCAGCCTATGCGAAGCTCTGCTGCAGCCAACCTTGACCAGTCCTCAGATCTGGCCTTTCTCACAATGTACCAATATGGACTCTGTAGCTGTCCCATGTTGGGTTTTGTTTTTATCTGTGGATTGAGGAGGTCCTGGGGTCCAGCCCAAAGCCCTTGCTGTGGTTGTGCTAAGGCAGCATCACCTGTAAGGAAAGCCCGGGTGGCTGCACAGTGACTGAAGGGGCACTTTGTCTTCCTTCTTCTGGGTCATAATTAAGCTCACAACCCAGATGATTCCAAAGCTACCATGGATTTTTCCAGTAGGTGACCTCTGGGTAGGAAAGAAGAGATGCAGTCTAAAAACTCCAATATGGCAACTTCTTTCCTCCTTTTTCCTCTGGCTATCTTCTAGCTTCCAGCTTCTGCACACATAGTCACCCAGGTGGCCCAGAACCTGTATCTCTTTTGAGCCAGACTGGCACACCCCATTGCAGGGTTAATCCTTTCTACAGAAATGTTTCTGCAACATTTGAAGTTTGCAAGAAAAAGCTAGCTTTTTATTTATTTAATTATTATTATTTAAATAATAATAATGCTGGTCTTGTTTTTTTGAAGGGAAAATGCTAATACGAGTTGATGTGTGTTTGTTGAAACAGCTCTCTGCACACCTGTGTTCCTTTGAAATGTCACAATTTGGGAAGGTCCTCACAGTCCCATCCTGTGCCTTCTCTGTTTACAGAGGCAGCAAACAGGGTCAGGAACCCATGCTGAGTATAGAATGAGGGAATCCTTCAAGGATGGAGTTGTGTTCTTCTGTCAACTGATAGGTCTCTGTGTGAGAAGCTGTGGTTGATGAATCCGAGGTGTTTTGGGCCTGGCCCCTAGGCTGCCAGTCTGCCCTGCATCCTGTAGCTTGGAAGGTTCTGCTGGGAGCACTTTGTAATTGTCCAACAGTGAGGAAATCGAAGTGGCGGGCGAGGCATGGACCTGAAGGGATCTTTGTGTCCCCATTGCTGTCCTCTAGGATGTCATCCTAAATTGCTGTGCATCTGCTAATGAGGAGGCAAGGCATTACCTTCCGTTTGGAGCAGCTGCATTAATTACATCCTCTCAGACATCCCCTGTGCCTACCACTCCTGGCCAGCTTCCTTTGCTTTAAATTAATAGACCAAATTAGAGGGAATTGGGGAGGGTGTCCCTGGAGGCTAGATGCCCTCTGCTCCTGGGATGTGGATGATGACTTTTGCTCAGGACCAGGACCTGTGGGCTGGCTCTGTGAGGCGAGCCTGGGATGTAGTGCAGGAGTCTGGGAGGCCACTTCTCTGAAGGTGGCCCATTTGAGCTGGAGAGGACACTGCCTGTTGTCATTTCCTTTGACTTTTTGTGCCAATCCTCCTATCGACAGTTATTGTCCATCCAGAGAATGAGACATTAGTGACAAGTCTAGAAGCCAGAAACAAAGCCCCAGCACGGTGTCTTCACACGTATCTCCAAATACCCTGGAAGGTTGGCCAGGCCCCTCCCTGTGCCATTCCCCCACCCCCAGGAGCGAGGAAGAGGCAGCTGAGTCTGGCCTGAGCGGCTGAAGGCAATTCACTTCCCTTAGCGCTTTCATCTGAAAAGTGGGAACAATGGTCCTGCCTGCCGGTTCTGTCCTGAAGTTAAATCCACAACTTTATTATGTCTCTCTGCTTCCTTGTTTGAGGTCTGCATGCTCCCTGCCCTGAGCCAAGCTTCAAGCTCATCCCTGGCACACACTGGGAGCCTGGTACATATTTGTTGAGCAAATGAATGTGACAACAATTTGCACAATGATAGCTAAGGACACCCAACCCTCATCTTCCTAAATCCCTGCTCCCTCCCACCCCTTCCCTTCCCTCCACTGTTCATGGCCCAGATTTTAGAATGCCCTGGTGGATGGGGGGGCTGTACTGTGCCAGACATGAAGGGGTGAGCAGTATGAACCTGGCATAAGAAGCGTAAGAAAGGTTTTGCCTCCTTCCACTTGATAGCTTGGGTCTCAATCCCGGAGGAGCAGGTTTTGTAGGAGGCACCCAGGAAGTCTTGCACTTTTGAGTTCATTGTCTCAGGTAGCCAGAGCCCTGAAGGTCAAATCCTTTCTGACTGGCTGCCTCGGGCTGCTTAGCAGGCCAGTGGGGTCCCCTGTTTTTTTCTGAATGAGATGTTATTCCCAAGAAGTCACCAAGTGAGAAAATGTGTGTTGTCTTGCTAATGGGACACTAATGAAATATTAAAGTCTGTCTCTCTTCCAGTCTGTCTCCTGGGGGCCACTCTATCCTCTTGACTTTAGTCGTCTTTACATAAAGAGCCCCAGGGAATTAACATTTCTTAGTACTCTTCAAGATAACCTTGTTATTTCTGCTGCCATAGAAGTTCATACTATGTGTTTGGTGGCTGGCTGGCTGGACTGAGGCTCTCTCCCTCTGTGGGGCAGAGGTGTGTGTGGCGTACCTGGGGAGGGTTACTTTGGTTGGTTCTACCAGCAACTTATCCCCCAGGCTGGCACATTTCCCAACTTCCATATGCCCCACCTCTGCCTCCTTTTCAACGGAAGACTTGACCCCAGTTCACAGGGGTTATGCTGTCATAGCTGCTCTGACTCAGGTAGGCCCACTGTTAGTCATCATGCACATGTCAGAGTCCTCCCAACCCCACAGTTGGGCAGCTAGGGAGGTGTTTCTGTTCCCACTTCACAGGGAAGAAGCTTGGGTTTGGTGAGGGTATGTGGCCTGTCCAAAGTTGCAGCTCTGCTAAATCACAGAGGCAGGGTGTGAACCCAGCCCATGTGCCATGCATTCCCGTGCCTGGGCTTAGAGCTGCCATGACGTGTTGCCTTCCCCAGCACCTCCTGTTCCCAGCTGTAGACCTGGCCTCCCAGGGCCACCATCCATGAGCTGTGACTTGGAGTGAGTCACACTCTCTTTGCTTTGGTTGCCCTCCATCAAAGAACCATGCACAGTCCTTCCTCTTACGTGTGAACACTCCAGAGGACAAAGGTCACTGAGGAAAGGGTTGGACTTTAGGGACTAATTTTCTCCCACTGTACTCCAGGCCTGTGCCTGTATCTCTGCTCCGGCTGCCACTGTTTGGAGTGGCTGTGCCGCTCCTCCAGCTGCACTGGAATGCCCTCCTCACAAGAGCACCATCAGAGCAAGAAAGGGAGGCCTTCTGCTTAACCCCCAGGAGCTCTTGGCCAGGCCCTGACCCCTGCCTGGGGCACCTGGCTTCCCCCCACCTCTTCCAACCTCAGCTTCCTCTGCCCTGGACCCCAAATGGGCTTTTTCCTGGAAGCTTCCAACAATGGATTATTTCTTTGCACTGGGTTTTGTGCTCTTCTCTTCCTGAATGTTTTCAGGTTGCTTCATGGCTGAGCATTTCTGTGCTGTGCCAGATTGTGCACTCAGGGCACAGAGGAGAGAAAAGTAGGGAGAGGAGGGTTCATTCCTAGGGGGCTAACAAAGGAGGTGGATGGAACTGGGCTCTGAAGATGGAGGAGGATGTTTGCGATTGAGGATTGGGGGCCTCCCTAGTGGGGGAGAATGTGGGCTCGGGAGCACTGATGGGTGTGGGGGCACACAGAAGGTCCATTTTGTCTGCAGCACAGGGTTTGTCAGCATTCTGAGAGCGGGCAGAGAGGCTGCACTGGGGCGAGGGGCTCTGCTCGCTTGGTCTACTGCCTTTGAGGTTCTAAGTGTCATCACAAGTGATTATTTTGGAGGGGTTTGGTCTGATGCCTGTCTCCCCCAGTTGAAAATAGGTTGCAAAAGGGCAGGCCCATGTCTGAGCTTTTCACTGTGTGCCTCTGGTGTTAGGACATTGCCGGATGTATACACAGGTATTATATAAGCTCTCGGATGAATGGGGACGCACACCAGTTAAGGTGAAGTGAAGTCACACACACAGCTACAGAACACCCCCGCTAGTGACCACTCGTGGCCATTTATCATAGCTTCTGACTAGTGGGTAGGCTGTCTGGGGACTGTCTGCCCCTTCTCAGGTCTGGTCCCAGGCAGACCCTGGGTGAGTGGTGGGTGGTAGGTGTGGATGGTTGGGTCACGGACCTCTCTCTCTCCCTCGGATGCAGCCAGCCTAGACCTGGCTTAAAATGTGAGGGCTTTTAGCTCAGCAGGTCAGGCGAAATGGGGAGCCCATGTTGTTGGCCAGGGCGGTGTCAACAGCCACAAAGTCTGGGGCACGGCTCTGCTCTCTCCCCTCCCCAGGAACACATTCTTGTCTCCACCTCACCAGCTTTTTATCTTAATTTACGAGCCTGCTGGAGTACCAATGAAGACATACTGTACTGCCTGAAAAAAACACAGCGGAATTCTAATTCTGTACGATTCAAAAGCATGCCTTTGGCTGGCGCTGCTGCAGAAATAAGAAAAGCAGGAGATGTATCCCCGCTCCAGCTTCCTGGGCTTGTTGGGGGCTCTGTCCTGGCGGCCTCTTATTGGCCCTGGGCTTAATGAAGCCTTCTGATTTAGTTTTCAATTCATTATTTTTTGAAAAAAGAAAAGCTGCTTTAATGGAAGCTTTTAAAATCCCAGAGCTTTGGATTTCTCTACTTTGTCAGGCAAAAGTGGATTCATTTAAGTAGTTTTATAAAAAAAAAAAAATGCATATATTTATGAAGATTTCAAAAATTAGATGTTTTACTCCTTCCACTCCGGGAACCTAAAAGCCAAACTTGGAAAATAATTTTTGTAGTGAGGTATGTGCATTCACTCAGCCAAGAAATGCAGCAATTTTATGAGATCTCTGAATTTCTGCATTTCATATTTTCTCTGTCCTGTTCTCTTGGAGACTTGGGCTTGAACTCCTTCCCTGCCCAGGCTCCTGAGTGGGGCTCTAGTTTGAGAAGTTTCACAGGAAGAGGAAGAAGGGCACGCAGTGGGAAGTTTTGGTAGAGCCGAGTAAACATTACTTTTCAAGATGGGAAAGACCAGTGCAGTCTACAAGGAAAGGGAGGGGTCAAAGAGGTGGTCTAAAAGGAGGAGCTTGCTGGAGGAAGGTCTCTGGGGTGGAGGCAGAGCCAGGGTGGCAGGACGAGGTGCACATGCAGGTCGACAGATGAATCGGGGGAGGAAGCGGCTGGCCTCTGGCCTCCAGCTCCTGCAGCTGTGGCCCTGTGAAATGGGCCAGAGCTACGGGTTTGGGAAGAAGCATGAAGTCAGTGATGTTCATGATTGTTAAGAAAGGGAGCAAACAGCCCTGCTGTTGACCAACCTGGGGCCTGGAAGCAGGGCTGGCCCCAGTGACTCTTCCCAGGCCCTCTGCCCTACAACCAAGAGTCTGATCCCACCATCAGGCCGTTGTTTCTAGACTCTGGTACAGGACTGATACCCTGTCTGTGGGTCCCATGCACTGGGCATGGGCAACAGAGCCCCAGAGTCTCCAGGGTACGCCCTGTGAACGCCTTCCTGCCCCAGGTCCAGATGCCTTGGAGAGGTCAGGAGGGGAGTTGGGGTGTGCAGTGTCTATGTTCTTCCTCTGTGCTTCTCCCTGCCCCCTGGGGGGGGGGGCGGGGAGGGAATCCTCCCGGCTGGACTGTATCCGGTTCCCCCGCTGTCAGCGCAGAGCCTGGGCCTTTCCCAGGCCTCACAGAGTAGAGAGCCCATATATTTTCCAAGAAAGGACGCTGAGAGAGATGGCCAAATTGAGTTAGGAGTGCCAGGAATTCAGACCCGTGAGCAGAGCGAGCAGAGCGCTGAGTTCCTGTAAGGCCGGCTCCGCCCCTGAATTACAGCTGCTTCAGAGGTCTGTCTGCAGGGAAGCCGGGCAGCTCTCCTCGTGGCTTTGACAACAGCTTGATTTACAGGCCTGCATATTGGCTGTACACTTCACATCAATTCTCTCTGCTTCTTTAAACTTTTAAGCCTTTGCCTTATGAATGAGGCCACTGGTTTTCTGGGTTCCCTGTGCTTTTATGAGTTTTCTTCCTTTCTTCTTTCCTAATATCTCCATAAGCCTGTTCTGAACACCTACTCTGTGGAGAGACCATGGCAGGCTCCCCAGGGGTCCAGAGATGAACTTGGCACGGTTCTGGGCTTCAAGGAGTTTGCATTCTTGGGAGGAATGGGAAGAAGCTGGGTGTGCAGATCAGTTCTTCACCCAGTGCAGCTGCTGGGCAGCTGTGTGACAGACTGTTACTCAGTGCCAACGCAGTGGGAGGTGCTAGGGCCGCTGTGATGACCAAGGCCCAAGTGGGCCCTGAGCTCACCTTATGGGGAAGGGAGAGGTGTGCCAAGAAGTAGGAGGACAGAATCACAGGCTCCTCGCAGAGCCCTAGCAGAGACTGTTTTGGAGGGGTGGGTCAAGGAAGTTTCTCTGAGCAAGTGCAGTTAAAGCTGACACCTGGAGAATGAGTTAGCCAGCTGAAGAGGGCTGGGGAGAGAGAAGATTGCTGTAGGCAGGGAGAGCTGCCCTGCAAAATGTGGTGTCCAGAGAGTATGGCGTGTCCAAAAACTGCAGGAAGTCCAGAAAGTGTGTAGCCTGGGGAGCCAGGGAGAGGTGTGCCCAGGATGGGCCTGGAGCTGTCTGCAGGTGCCAGGTGGTGCAGAGCTCAGTCAGCTGTAGTGGAGCATTTCTATCACGCGCCTTGGAAGACTCTGGAGGGCTCTGGAGAGGGGTGGCTGCCGAGAGTTGTGTTGCTCGGAGGGGAAAGCCAGAACAGACACACGGAGAGCTGCTTAGAGACTGTAAACTTGCTATTATTAGTCTAAGTGACACTTGGGCCAAACTGGGGCAGTGGAACTGGAGTGACAGGGCCAGAGGTCATTCAGGAAAGGAATCTGTAGGAGTTGGTCATCAATCGTAGATGGAGAGTGAGGCCAGAGAGGAGTCCATTGTAGCCCCAGGGCTTCTCTGTTGACCTGCTGAGCCAGAAGAGACCTTATTTTGCCAGAGGACCCAGCGGTGTATGGAAGGCTGCAGTCGGGACCCCAGAGACACCCATGTGTAGTAGGATCCAGGAACATGAATCTCAGAACTGTGATAGGTCTGGAAAACGCAGGTTTGGGAACCATCAGCAGATGAATCCCTGGAGGTAGACGGAAACTCAAGGGAGAAGTGGTTTGAGAAGGAAGAGAGCCTTGGAGAGCCCCAGAAAGCATAGCATTTAAGGGAGGGACAGAGGCAGGACCACAAAGCAGGATCAGGGACATTTGTATGTCCTCTCTGGTATGGAACAATGGCAGTTCCTAGTGGGTGGAGCTCATGAGGGGCTAGGAAGGACAGTCCAGGTTGCTGGACCAGCATGCAAAGCAGAGAGGGAGGGAGGCCCCCAATGCCTGAGGCCTTGGGCCTTGCTCGCTCTCCTGGCTCTAACTTTCCTGCTGTGGCACCCAGTGGTCAAGGCCTTCCTGGCTCTTGTTTGCAAAGTTATGCAGTTATTCTCAGCACCCCTGACGCTGAAGAGCAAAAACTTGTTCCAGAAGAAGAAAGCTTCCACCCAATCCCAAGCTGCTACTGGAGAGTACTGAAGAAGAATAATATTTTTTTAATCTAGAAGAACTTTACATTTATGCTTGACTGAAGCACAGACCACATTTATCCTGAGAGCCAATGGGAATCCGGGATTTGGGTAATCTATGCAAAGGCCCCTTAGCTGCCCTGCATCCATCATCCCAAGTGACAGAATTTACATCATTAATCATTGGCGGTAATAGAAAAGTCATTGGAATAGAATGTTGTCACAGGATAAATGTCTCCCAATTGCATATAAATGTCTGGGCTTTACTGTACTGTTTGTGCTCGAGAAATACTGTGGCTTCAAACGGTGTTTATCAGGCATCGGGAAACCATCAACACTAGCTGGTCCTGCCTGCGGCCTCTCTGGAGGAGGCCCAGGGGCATCCAAGAGTTTGGGGATCCCTGCTGTGTTGACCTAGGTGGTCTCTCTGAGCTCCCTACCTTTTCCTCTGCGGCTGCAGAGGGGACAAGGCCAAGCCCCTGGCCTGCCTTTGCTGGCAGCTGTGGTGGCCTCCCCACAGAGGGGTGGCAGCTCCAGGGCAAACCAGAAACCAGAGGGCAAAACATTGCAGGCTGCTTCACCATTTTAGAAATGAAGTCCACAGCGTTTTTTGGCTGGCTGTCTTTCTGTTCCGTGACCTGAAAACACTCTGTTTTTGGAAAGTGCAGATCTGCTGACACCTTTTTCTGGAGGTTTGTTGTGTTTCTCTCTGTGGCTAGCTGCCCTGCCTTGGATGGCCAGATGCTGCTGGAGGAGGTACTCAGCTCAGAAGCCAGGCGCTTTGTGCCGTGGTTTGGAGGAACTGTTTTTGTTTGAGCCTCCAGCTCTCCACCCACTCGGTGGCCCTGGAGCCTGGGAGGGCCCAATGGGGAGGAGTGAGCCCCAAGAGCAGGGCAGGCAGGCCAGAGGCCACTGCCTTCAGTGGAATGGTTTGCAGGAGCTTGTTAAGGACTCATCACATGACCGACGAGCTGTGTTAGAGCAGAGCCAGGTGTCTGAGCTGATAAGGCAGGGTAGGGCTTTGTAGAGTCTATCTGGTGGGAGAAGAAGTAGCTCCATCTTTTCTGTAGGAATTTCATAAATCACGGCCTATCAGATGTGGAAGTGATCTGAGGCCATCTAACCAGGTGGCTTCCCTGATGTTGGATGTCACAGGCTGGTCATGTTTTTAAAAACTTTTTAATTTGACCGAGGCTATTAAAAGCCAGTCACCAGCTACTATATCCTCATTCATAAAAGGAAGAATATTTTAACACCAACAATGTAAAAGGGACGTAATTACAAGATAAATATTTTTTCTTCAAATGGAATAAATTTAGCTTAAGGAAGAATTTGATCCACTTTACCTGTTTCTCTTTCTTTCTCTTTCTTTTTCTTTCTTTCTTTCTCTTTCTTTTTCTTTCTTTCTTTCTTTCTTTCTTTCTTTCTTTCTTTCTTTCTTTCTTTCTTTCTCTTTCTTTCTTTCTTTCTTTCTTTCTTTCTTTCTTTCTCTTTCTTTCTTTCTCTTTCTTTCTTTCTTTCTTTCTTTCTTTCTTTCTTTCTTTCTTTCTTTCTTTCTTTCTTTCTTTCTTTCTCTTTCTTTTTTAAAAGCTGACAAAAGTCTGTTCCTGGTCCCCAATTCCTTCATTTCAGAGGAACAAAAGGAGGGAAGAAGCCTGGCTAGGGCCCCACAGCCAGAGAGGTCTGTGTACTGGTGTAGCTATTTCTGGTTTCATGACAAATCACCACAGACTTAGCAAATTCATTCCTTGTTATTGCTGCTCCTGGTTCTGCAGCCTAGCCAGGCCTCCTGGTTCTGCAGCCTAGCCAGACGTGTCCAGGTGGCTGTCCCTTGGGGTCTAGTGCCATTCCTGTGTTTGGGAAGATGCAAACTGCTAGACCAGCAGGGGCTACTTGGGTTTCACATGCACCCCCCACCCCAGGAGTCTCCATGGCAGCTTCTGGACAGCCAGACTGCATGTGGGCCCCAGAGTTGTGTGTCCTGAGAGAACCAGGTGGACCATGGAAGCACACAGTGTCCCTTCCATGTGCCATTATTCAAGGAGAGGGGACTCAGGGACTTAGACTCAACTTTCTGATGGGAGGAATCCAAGGGGTTTGTAGACATGTTTTAAAAGCATTGCATGGCTCCCAAGCTCCCTGGAAAACCAGATTTTAATCTGGGGCACTGAGATCTGAATCCCCCTCCCCTCCTTGTTTCAGGAACAAGTCAGGTGGAGGATAAAGTAGGTGGCTCTCTGGTGATGCACAGCGGGCTTTGCCAGGTCTCCCTGCTTGCACTTCTCTGGAGTAATAAATTTCATAGGTAAGGTAGATTCCATCAACTAAGTATCAATTAAGCTCTTTTATGATCATAGCCAAGATGATGAATTGAAGTCAGTCTAGAGAAATAGCCAGTAAAAGAACAGAGACTTCAGGAGTCTGGTGTGAACTCACAGAATGCCAAGCACTCACTTACTCTTTCTGAGAGGGCAGCCTTTAGCTCTGCTTGAGCACCTGCTACATGCAAGGCATTGGGCTGGTATGTGGGGGTCTGGTGGTGTGCAGAGGTGGGACAGGTACAAACCTGTGCTCCTCAAGGTCCATGGTCAGATTGGAGTGTCCCTGTGTGGCCCCATCAGGACCAGAGTGCAGGATGGACTCTGCTTGGGTTGGGCTAGTGGGCTAGGGTGCTAGTGGCTTTTGGTTCTCAGAGGTGCTCTAGAGATTCCTCTCTTTCGGGAGATTTAAGGTAAGGGTCCGTGGAAGGTGAGGAGGAATAACGGACCATCTCCACCAGCCACTGGCCCAGTCCCCAGCATGGTGCTGGCAGCTCTCGCTGGTCTCTTGTCACAAGGCCTGGATATTCAAGGTCTGATGTGTGAAATGGGGCTGGGAAATACGTTGCAACCAGCCTGGGAGGTGTCTCGTGTGCAGGAAGTGGCTGACTACACAGAGCTCTTCATGGCGATGAGCTGGCCAGCCGGGGTGTATTTAGGGTCAGCTGGGGTGGGTCGAAGAGTGGGTGTACATGCCAGTTTTTGGCTTCCTGGTGACTGGAAACCAGGTGCCTCCCCTTGGGTCTGACCCAGCTACATTCTCTCCTCTTCTGGCCTCCCAGCTTCTTATTCCCAGCAGCAAAGCCTCCTCAAGGGTCCCTCACCTCCTCCCCACTGGCTGTGTCTGCCCCTTGTGCCTCCCTCCTTGTGTGGCAGACACTCTGGAGACTTCTATGCTCTGAAATGTCAGAGGGAAATTTCTGGTTCCCTCAGGTGACAAGCCCCATCCCTAGAGGACCCCTTCAGAGCTGGCCTCTTCTCTATGTGTCCTGCAGTTCCTTGGAAAAATCAAGTGGGAGGCTTTGGATTTCTGCCCTATCTACAACCCCTCTGAGAAGAGTTCTAGGGTAGTTGGTCCTCTACCAGGTCCATGTGAAGCACAACCACATCTCAGGGTCCTCAGGAAGCCGGCCAAACACCCACAAGGGGCTCTGCCAGAGGTGCCCACTCCTGGAAAGTGATCAAACACCTGTGATGTGCCAGGCACACCTCTTGGTTCTAGGGACAGAGTAGTGGACAGACACTCTTACCTTCCCCACGGGATTGCCCAGAAAGTCACATTATTTCTCCTAGTCAGCCAGACCTGCTGGGTTTGGTGGATAATTGTTTTATACCACAGCTGCTGCCAAAAGGAGGAGGAGAGAAAGAGTTCCCTAGATATAAAATTAATAAAAAACAAGGACTCCCTCCATGGTCATCGGACAGACTGGTCTGCAGTGTCCCAAATAGAGGAGAGGCCCACCCATAATCAGTAACAGAGGTGCTTCAAACACAAGCTATGTCAAGCCTGGCCACACAGACACGAATCCATTCATCTGATCAGTGTTTATGTATCATGTGCCAGGCCCCGTTCCGGGGATTGGGTGTAAATAGTGGGCCCAGAGGGAGCTTCCCTTCTCACTGGGAAGATAGCAGTAGAAACATATGAAATGCTGGAGAAAGATCCAGCTGCTTGGGCTGGGGAGGGGGGGGTGTCGGGGAAAGTCTGGCCAATCTAGATGACATTGGGGCAGTGAGCAGTGGCCTGCAGGGCCTGGAGTCAGGCTTGCCCCCTTCCAGAACTGGGAGAGGGGGCTCCATAGGAGCTACCCCCTACCCTCCCCATCACCCTGGCCCTCTCAAGTGTGGGAAGGTAGCTGGGGGCTGCCCCTCCCTAGCCTGGCTTCTTCCTCCTTCAGCGCCTGGGTGTCAACTCTGTTTTTCTGATCTGGGTGCCTGTGAGGAGGGGATATATATTTAGACTCTTCTGTACTTTCCGTGGTAACAGTCGCTTTATTCCTGGTGAAGAATGAGGAAAATGGGTCAGCTGTATTTACTAAGAAGCGTGTTCCAGCTTCTTTTCCGAGGCTATTTATAAACTTTAAAAAATGTGAGCGAAGTTTTTACATCTTACTGGAAGCCAGAGTGCCTATGAATACCCTTTCTATTACTATACCAGGGAATCTAGCACTTTGGAATTGAAACGATTCGAGTAGGGCAGATAAAAATCTTGCAAATAGTGATTTTGATGAACTCTGGCAGCCAAAGTTTGTCTCTTGGTCTGATTTCTCTGGACATTTTCTTCATGCAACAGTCTAGCTTTGATGGGAAGGAGGGGTGCTGCACTACAGCCACACACGTCAGCCCCAGGCCATGCTGGGCCCTGGTTGGCTGTGGGATGAAGGGCAGGTGGGCTTCCGGAGCCTGGGGACTTGGGGAAGCTATTCTGGAACTTGCTCTTTGCCTTCCTCCATGGAACCGGGCCATGGGGCTGCTCAGTCTTGCTGGCTCACCCCTGGCTCACTTCCTCCCACATCTCTCACCCCTGATGCCTTGTCTGCTGTGTCATGGGGTCACACGGTCACTCACTTACATGAGAACATGTAGCTTTTTTCTAAGTGGCCTGAGCTTGCTGGTGAGAGAGAGGAGGGCTAGGGTCCCAGATTTTGGCTCCACTCCGGTGAGTTTGATTTCCGTGGCTCGTTACTCTGTCTCTACCTGGCTATGTTGCACCCATGTTCAGTCTTTTCTTTTCTTTTCTTTTCTTTTCTTTTCTTTTCTTTTCTTTTCTTTTCTTTTCTTTTCTTTTCTTTTTTTCTTTTCTTTTCTTTTTTTTCTTTTCTTTTTTCTTTTCTTTCTTTTCTTTTCTTTTCTTTTCTTTTCTTTTCTTTTCTTTTCTTTTCTTTTCTTTTCTTTTCTTTTTTTCTTTTTTTGTTCAGTCTGAGTGCCTCTCAGAGACTCCCTCTGTGCCCTGGGGACAGGGAGGGATGTGTCCTTGGGACCTGGTGGTAGCTGAGGGCCAAGGTCCCTTCTGCAGAGAGCCGCCTTGTTGAAGGTCTGGGAGTACTGGCCCCATCTGGACTTTGGGGGAGTAACCCTCAGAGGTGGAGCCTGGTTCCATCTTCATCTTCTCCCAAGAGGCCTTTCCATCTTGACCATCAGAGACCTCAGTATTTCTGTGTCCTCTCAACCAGGCATTAAGCTGCCCTCCACCTATCTGTCCCCCTGGGGACTGTGTGTGGGGTAGGAGGCAGGCTGTGGATGCTGCTCCCCTCACCAGGTGAATAGCTGTGGGGCCCTTCCTTCCCCTCCGTGGCCCCTACCTCCTGCTGGTGTCATGTTAACAAAAGTCATGGTAATATAATAGTGATGATACTCACCACTTACTGATCACTCACTCACTGTGCCAAGCAGTGGTCTATACTTTCACACCAAGTCAGTCACTTAGGATGGCACCTGACATGTTTGCTCTCAGTGAATACTCATTACTGTCCATCCACCTTCCTGTGTTGGGAGGGTCTTTGGGCCAAGAACCCCTCCTCCCCTACCTGCCCCAGAGCAGAAGTTCCCAAACTATTTTGATTCTTGACCTCCCAAGTGCCTCGGTGTGTCCCTAAGCCACAAGAAATACCTCACAGTTCTGTTCATTACGTAGTTAGATTTAAATACCTTAATAAATATTTGTGTCCTAACAATAGCAGTTTAAAAATACTCATAATTTTTTACTTTATTCTTAAGTAACCAAATTATTTACTGATGGGATATGCGTGCCTGTCCGTCTGGACAGCTTTTCAAATCTTAGAATCAGATTGGGTGTCACCCATCCTCGTTCCATACTGATTTTTGCAAGGCACTTGATTATCTCAGCAAGCACTGAAAACCCAGCTCCACAATGACATCACCTACTCAGAAGGGATTGTAGGGTCACCTGATGGTCAAACTAAACTAGTGGTTCAGGCAGTGTCTGACGGATCCTTAGTATCACTCAATACCTGAAGGTTTTCTGCTGGTTCCTAGGAGTTTACTGAAGCTCCTCAGGGTGCCTTGGTGCAGAGTTTGGAAAGCATGCTCCCAGAGCCTGTGACAGTTTCTTCATTTCCCCGGAAGCTGATCATCAGTCCTCAGGCTCTTAGAGTCTTATAAACCTGTCTGGGGGTGGGGCAGGAGAGAGGACGAGGATCTCATGTCCCATTTTCTTCCTCTGTCTCCTCCTCTCCCTCATCTCTCATCCCTCGGGACAGGCAGGGGTGGGCTCCGCACTCTCACTCCCTCTGCGTCCCATTCACCTGCCGGGAGCATCAGCCATGGAGTGGGGATGGGGATGGAAGGGCATCCTTTCCACATTCATGGAAGAACTTGGTGATCTGAATCCTCCAGGAGATGAATTAAGAAAACCTTCCCTCTCAACAAAATGCTTTCCAATCCATGGCCATGCTGCTGACACTAACAAAAATTCCACTTGCCATTCAGAGCTGAGAATACCCTTTTCCATGGTGGTGAGTACATGGTCTCAGCTGAAAGTCCTGAAATCCATGGCTTCCGTGGGCAGGGAGCTCCCCAAACCACTGGACTTATAAGATAGGGAGTCTGAAAAGGTTTTTAAGATGTGGTGCCCACTGTGTAAATGAGAGGAACCAGATATTCTGTCCTTTCTTGTTCTACAGGTGCCTGTGTCTTAGGTATAGACCAAATATAAACCCAGGTGGGCAGGGCCATGTCTTATTAAACAGGTGCTTCATCCCAAGGCCTTTGCTGCTTCTGTTCTAGCTCTCACAGACTTTCTTTTTACCTTTGCTCCATCTGAGCCCTCCCCAGGGAAGAGTTCATTATCTCTGTCTGCCCTCGGAAGATGCCTCTGGCTGCCTTGTTCCCAGACAGGCCCATACATGCAGTTCCAACTGCCTGCCTCTGCAGTGTCTCTTCCTCACTGGCCCTCTGTCCTTCTAAGATCTCCCCTCAGGACCTTTGCACTTGCCACTCTCCCTCCCACCCCCGCCACTTGGGACCCTCTGTCTTCAGCCATTCCCATGACTGACCTTAGCTCATTTTCCAGGCCTCATTTCACCTGTCACTTCTCAAAGAGGTTGTCTATGAGGACCCTGTCTCAAGAAAACCCCCAGCCCCACGGTTTACTCCTCACAGCCTTTTGAACACAAGCTTCATCCAGGCAGAGGTCATGTCAGCACCTGTATCTGTGCCGTTCACTGCTGTTTTCTCTGTACCTGGCCCCAGGGCTGGCCCATCGTGGGCACCCAGCAGACGCATCCTGCTGAGTGTATGTTTTCACAGAGTTTTTTTTCAATGAGAGGGACTTATAGGGTCACCAACTTTTAGTTTTGCCAAGGAATACAGAAAATGTCTAGCAACCATGTATCATTAACATTTCACAAAAGAAAGTTGGAAAGATACAATCTCAGAATAAAGGACCATTCTTTAACTGGAATCCGTTTAACTTTATTGAAAATGTACTGTATTACCCCTCTTGTCTCATGTGAAACCCTCACAAAAGGGGTGGCTGGCCAGCAGAATCAGTGAAACATCTGACTCTTGGTTTTGGCTCAGGTCATAATCTCAGGATGATTAGATCGAGACCTGAGTTGGGCTCCACACTCACTGAAGAGTCTGCTTGTCCCTCTCCCTCTACCCTTCTCCTGACTCGTACGTGCACGTGCTCTCTCTCTCTCAAATAAATAAATTAATTAAAAAAAGAAAACTCTCACAAAAAATGTAAGTCCATCAGTGAACACTTGGGGGACACCACTTTCACCCTCCAGGGAACTTAGTGTCTTCCCCAACGCCATCCTTGTATAGCTCTTGTGATGTGTGTGTCCTTCACTAAGTTGTAAACTCCTCCTGGGAGAAACCACTTTTAGATTTAAGTTGCCTTTGCACTCGCTTCAAATGCCCTAATCCCTCCCTGGAGACTTCCAAATCCTGCCCAGATGTACTCTGTGGAAGCCCTGCAGGACAGGCCTCGCCTTCCCTTTCTCCTGGTGACCTGCAACCTTGTCATCATTTGTCTGCACGCCTGTCTCCTCTTGGAGATAAGCTGTCAGGACCAGATCCAGGTCTCCCTCCCTTGGGTACATGGTGGCCCAGTGGGCCGCATTATTCACTGTGCACTTGTGCTGCTTTAATCTGTGGAAGGATGGACTGTCGACTGACAATGTCCATGTACAAGTGTGTAGCAAGGACCAATCTTGGGCCACAATTCAGGGATCTTTGACACAGCTCTCTCTCTCTCTCTCTCTCTTTCGATAACTGAATTTAATTTCTATTTCAATCCTTCATTCCACCAGGCCACAGGAACATAATCTCATTTAGTTCTGGGGTTTCTAAGTCAATTTAAAGCTTCTCTTAATCCATTACTGGGCCTATTGGTGCGTGAGGAGGGCATGGAGGTGAGGGGTCTGGTCCTTAGTGACTGCCACTTCTTCACATTCCATACAAGTCACCACTGTGCCCCTCTAACCCCATGTGAGGCCTTTTTAGGGCCAGGTCCTTTTCAGCTGCTTTTGCACCCCTCTTGGGTGGGTGAGGAGCCCTTTGGCTGCTGTGTCTCTAGGAGGGTGAATGCTATCAGCTCCTCTTGAGGAACGAGGCCCCTGCTGGGAGCACAGGCCCCTGTGGGATTTCTCACATCACCCATCACCAGGGCGGGGAGGAGGTGGGATCCGTGTTCTGCATATCAAGCCCCCAGTCTCCCTCCAGCTTGGCTGTGGGCAGGAAGAAGCCCCCAGTGGTGGGGCATCCTCTGCACCTCTTCTGCATACATCCAGGTCTTAGCTTCTGAAACTCATAAGTCATGGCTTTGATTCTTGGGTTGTCTGTCCCACATAGCAGCCCTTCTCCCAGGGGAAAACACCTTTGATTGAGTCAGAATTACAGGCTATGAGAAATGGGGGTGAAGAGAAACTGTAGACCCACCTCCCACATGTTAATCTGCTGCAGGTAAATGTTCTGATCTGGCCTCTTGTTGGGGGGCTTCTAGGGCATCTGAGGAAGGGGAGAGGGTGTAGGCTCAGCACCCATGGGAGCTTGCCTTTAAATTGTGCCAGGTGAATACCATGTTCCAGCTCATTTGTTCATTTGTGTATTTGTATGTACTTTCAGTTTTAGAAGTAATACAGGAGCACTGAGGAAAAGTAAGGAAATACAGAAAAGCAGAGTCTGTCATTTATCTCAGCCCCTGGAGACCTCTTCATATCTTGGTGTAAGTCTCTACAGATAGTTGAGTGATGAAAATAGAGATAATTATAGCACGAGATGTGGCTCACACTGAGTGCTTACAATGTGCCAGGCATCCTTCTAAGAATCTAAGATGATGTTATTTTGTTAAATCATAACAACTCTGTGAGGTGAAGGATACTATTATCCTTCTGTTACAGGCCAAGAAACTGAGGCTCAGAGCATTTATGTAATTTGCCAAAGTGCAGTCAGCTGGGAGTCCGGCTGTGTACTCACCCCATACACCTGCAGGTGGGGGTGCATAGTTAGGGCCAAGATAGAGAACAGTGTTCTTGTCCTAATTTCTTTCAGGAGAGTAACCATATCTTTCTCTGTGTCCTCAGGGCTTGGAACATCCATTTACTGACTGAATGAACGAGCTGGGGCGTTTCAAATTCTAACGCGAGCTTTCTCACCACTAGTCACGGGCAAATCACCGTTCCTTCTGTTGACGTGTTTTCTTTTCTCTCCTGGGGCTCATGGCACCTGCACATTCCTGTGAGCCTCCTTGCACAACCTGCGGGGCACTGCTTACATTCTAGCCTCTGTCTAAAAGCAGCTTCACTGAGGCATGATTGACATACGAGTCACGGTGCAGGTCGAATATGTACAACCTGGTGGGTTTTGGTGCCACCATCGCTAACTCGAGAGAGTGAACAGGTCTGGCTCCAGCTCTGGAAGTGTCCTGGAGCTCCTCTGTAATCCCTTGCTCCAGGCCTGCCCTGCCTCCCTGCCCCCAGTTAACCGCTGTTCTGCTCTCTGTTCACTATAGTTAGTTTGCATTTTCTGGAGTTTTATATAATTGGAAGCGTACAGTCTGTACTCTTTTTTTGGTCTGCCTTCTCTCACTCTGCACGATTATCTTGTGACTCATCCATGTTGTGTGTATCAGTTCACTTCTTTTTATTGCGGAGTAGTGTTCCACGAGGTGGGTAGGAGACAATTTGTTCACTTGTTGGTGGACATTTGGGTGGTTTACAGTTTTTGATTATTACAAGCAAAGCTGCAAGGAACATTTGTGTACAGGTCTTTGTAAGGACATATACTTTCTTTTCTCTTGAGTAAATACCTAAGAGTGGAATGGCCAGATCATATGAAAACTGCTAACCTGCTTTTCAGAGTGGTGGCATCATTGTAGCTTCCTGCCGGCAGGGTCTGAGGGTTCCCCGTCCTTCTTATCCTCCCCAGCGCTTTGTGTGATTATTCATTTTAATTTTAGCCTTCTACCAGGTATGTGGTCACATCTGGTTATGGTTTTAATTTGCATTTCACTTATGACTAACAATGTTCATGTACTTATTGGCCACTCCTGTATTTTCCTGGTGAAATGTCTATTCAAATCTTTTGTCCATGTAAAAAAAAATTGAGTTATACGTGTTCTTCTTCTTGAGTTTTGAGAGTTCTTTATGTATGTAGTTCTTTAGCAGACAAATGTTTTACAGAGATTTCTTCCAGTCTGGGGCTTCTCTGTTCATTCTGTTTGCAGTATCTTCTGAGGAACTGAAGTTAATTTTGATGAAGTACTATTTATTGATATTTTTGCTTTTCAAGATGTGCTTTTGGTATCATGTCTCTGCCTTACCCAGAGTCATAAATATTTTCTCTTATGTTTTTTTTTTTCTCAAAAGTATTACAGCTTTCAAACTTAGGTATGCAGCCCATTTTGAGTTAATTTTTGTATATGGTGTAAGGTAAGGGATGAAGCCCACTTTAGTTTTTTTTTTGTTGCATGTAGATGGCTATTCTGGCACTGTTTGTTAAAACGCCTCCCCCTTTCTTCACTGAATTGCCATTTGCTGCTTTGTAAAAATCATTTGTCTGTATATACACACAGGTCTATTTCTGGACTCTGTTCTATTTTGTTGATCTGGTCATGTATCTCTATGCCAGTGCCACAGTCTCTTGACTACTATAGCTTTATAATAAGTCTTAGAAAAAAAACAAACAAACAAGTCTTGAAACCTTTTGAATCAAAGTAGAATTAGCTCTCCAACTGCATTCTTCTCTTTCAGGTCGTTTTGGATACTCTAGGTCCTTTGCATTCCCATATGGATTTTAGAATTGGCTCACCAGTTTCTGAAACAAAGGCCTGCTGGGATTGTTATGAGGATCGAGCCTCAGATTGTATTCTCTGTGGGTTCTCTATTCTGGAGTTGTCACCTGGCAGTGCCCCACACTGGGCAGCTGTGTGGTCAAGTGAGTGGCTGGATAGGCAGGCACTTGTAGTCAGTAGAAGGAGAGGATGTTACTCTTTATAATCAGAGACACTGTGCATTGACCTTAGGGGGTCAGGATTTGATTTTTTTTTTTTTTTGGCCGAGCCCAGGTCCCTGCTGAGGAATGCAGAGCTGACAAATTCAAACATGCTTGTGGAAGTTTCCATTGCTCGTAGTCCTAGATCAAGGCTTGGCAAGGAAACTGCCAGTCCTTTTGGGAAAGTACAAGTGGATCTCCTTTTCTTTAATCTGACCCTGTCATCTGCCTTAAGTGTTAGCACTTGAGGTTCTATAGGTATGAATGCATGTTGACCTTGTGTGGAGCCTCAGGTAACTCTGGTAGTGGGCTAGGCAGGGCTTTCCTTTCCAGAATGTTCCTTTGAGAAGGAAAGAGAAGAAGACTTATGAACTGTGGCCCTGCCTGGGCTGGTCATGTGTCACTGTGTGCTCCTGCCTGTTAGTATGTGCCGTGGAGTTCCTCACTTCCTCCCGGGGCTGGTTTGTGACTGGCAGGGGCTGTCTGAGGCCCCATAGCAGGTGCCTTGGCTTCCCCCACACCTGCTTTCCAGTGAAGGCATTTTGCAGAGGATGTGTTGTTGGAGAGGAAGGAAAGCTCCTGAAGAAGCTCTGATGTGCCATTTCAGTGGGCTTTTCTGAGGACTGTTCACTAGAGCCTGCCCCTGGAGAGAAGGAGCTGTGAAACTGTCAAAATAAAAAGTCAAGCAAACTCCTTAGGCCAGTCGAAAGCACTTAACTCCCAATGACAGGCAGCAAAGGCAACAGCTTTCCCTGCAATGGGTTACAGGGGGTGGCGGTGAGGGGAAAGCTGTTGGGGAATTTCAAGAATGGGAGAAAAGTTTTAAAATACGGGAATATACCTAGTCAATAATACGTTAAATTTGGGATTCATAAAAAGAAATAGTGGTGAAAATCTCCCCAAATAAGTTTTTATTCTAGAATTTGATGACAAATCTCCTGGAGCACTGGTTATCCCGTAGGTGTGGTACTCTGAAATACAACCCGAGGCATATATATTGTCAAATAATAAAGTATTATGAAACCAATCAGCTGTGAGCTCCCCACTTGGCAGTTTGGAAGTAAAACCCTTTCTCCTTTACAAGGCCAAGTGACTCTTAATTTCTCCCGGGAGATTTCACGTTCAAATGTGTTCACTGCCAGCTGACAAAAGAGGCGAGTCCAGATTTATTACCCTGGCACCTGCAGCAAAAAAATGACGGATGATGAAAATATATTTAATTATCATTCCATGCCACATCTCTGCCTGCTCCAGTCGCAGGGCTGCAGCTGTTGGCACACACTTTATTTTAAAGTCAATGTGCTTATCTAGAGCGAAGGCTGCTCTCTCTGAGTAAATTGACTTGTGGGAGGAAGGGAATGGCGATCTCCTGTAGACCCAGCTGAACAAATGCAGATTTGTATTCCGTGTGCCTGCTTTAATTGTCTAATCCGCCCCACATCATATTAGCTTTGGGATTTGGCTTTTGTAAAGAAAACATTTGCAAGAAGTAAACTTTTCCATGGCCTTTCCGAGCCGAAATGAATTATTTTCCTTCCTGGATTGTAAAGTGCCACCTGACGGCGGATGCTCCTGTTTCTGCTCTAGGCGCAGAGATCACTGTTGGTTGCATCTCAGAGAGGAGGAGCCCTAGAGAGCTAGGGAGCCCCTCCCTGGTCCTTCTCTGTCACCACATGGGGATCCCACAGACCTGAGAGGCCCGGCTGGAGGGCTGGCGGGCATGGGATGGAAGCCCCTGTGTTCTTGCGGCCTGTGGCCAGGAGAGGTCTAGTCGCTTGGGGTGATGAGCCTGAGCCTAGAGGGTGACCCCACAGCACTGCCGTCTTGCTTGTCTTGTATTGAAACCTTCTGAAAAGCAAAACCCTGGACAGAGCCGCAGCACTCTGACTTGGTAGAGAGCATTGGATTTCGTGGAGTGAAGGCCATAGAAAGTCTACCTTGGCCGTTGGGAGTCTGTGCCATTAGCCCGTGCCTAAGATGATGCAGTTTTCAACAAAAATAGCCCAGATAATAGTATCTAATGTGGCAATTTTCCTGCTCTATCTCTTCTTATCAGTAGAAGCCACTCAATATTTTGTATATAGTGGGATTTAGTACAAAGTGATGGAATTTCCACTGAAAGTAAAACACAATAACTGGCTTAGCAGTTGGGATAGAAGGAGAGATGATGCTGAGTGTTTCTGAAGGTGCCTGGTGGTGCCGGTGGCCGGAGGCGGATGCTTGTGGATGGGGCAGGAGGGGATGAGGTTTCTGTGAATGTGAGCTGGCACAGGGAGGGGCTCATTTCCTCTGACCTTCTCTTTGATGAATAAGGATGCAAGATTGCATCTGCTGAGCCTGCAGGACCTGAGGCTTGGGGGAGAAAGGAGATCTCTGGCTTATGGCTTGGGGCGGTGAGCAGAGTGCTCCTGCAAGATTCTGCCTGTAAACCAGTGAGAGGAGTCCATCCTCAGCACCCCTGCCATGGCCCCCATGATGGCATGGCCACATTCATCATCACAGCACCACGTGTCATGCACCAGGCCCTTGGCTAAGTCTTACATTCATCCTCTCTTTAAATCCCACGGGGCAGATACTATTATGCCTAGTTTACAGATGAGGAAACTGAAGCTCAGAGAAGTGGTGGAGCTGGGACCTGAAACCAGGCCCTGGAGCTCAATCATACCTTTTCAGTTAGGAAATTTAAATACATATATGACAAACATAAAATGTATAATGGATATATTTAATTTTGTAGGGTAAAGGAAGGGATGAGAAAGCCAACTCTGTTCTTGTCAAGAAAACAGTTTGAGGACGTCAGCAGTCTCGAGTTTGAAGACTAACACCTAAGGATTCCTTTTTCTGAGTAGTTGACTCTCTCAGCTCTGGGAACCAGGGTTCCTGAGACGAGCCAGAGCTGTGTGGGGACCCAGAGGTGGTGCTGTGGGGCCTGGGTCTGTAGGACCAGGGCAGAGTCACAGCTGGCAGTGGGATGGCTCAGGGGAGCTGCGGCCTCTGCTCCATCCTGGCAGCACGGGGGCCTCTGCCGCTGGAGTGTTGGGGTGGGGTCCTTGGAGACCTTGCTGGTGGGCCTTGGGCTCAACCACGGTGTCCTCCCAAGTCTCCTAAGTGATCACTCGCAGCCCCTCACAAGCAGTGCAGCCCTGATCTTTATATTTCTGGTCATTCGTGCCCTCCTCTGGCACCTAGTGGCCCACAGGGGCTCAAGGTTTGATGCTTGACTGTAGTAGTGCAGGCTGGCAGAGTGTGTGTCTTCATATCCATGGCTGAGCTGCGTAGACACACGACAGGGTGCGGCTACCTGCTGTACCCTCCTCTGCTGCCACAGCTCTGCACTCAGAGCAGGAACCCGGGGCTTACCCTGGCTCTCCACGAGCACAGGGCCCACCTGCTCCGAGTCTCTTGGCGAATAGCTTTCAGCAAATAGTTGTTGTGTGTCTCCTGCATGCCAGGGAGCTATGGTGGCTGTCCAACATGTTCCGCGCATGTCATTACCAGACCCTGGGGCCATCAGAACTTGAGGTTACTGTCATAGGAGCAGGTGTCTCCCATGTGCGTCGTATCAAAGGTCGAGGAGACGAGACACATCGTGACTAGCTTATCAGGGTAACCATGGGCAAAGAAATTAATACCGATTTTATTTCTGAGTGAGGCTCATGACTCTCCTTTCCACATTAATTTTTATTAAGCATTTTATGTATTATTCCAAAACCACAGAGTATGCAGAGACAGTTTAGAACACATTATGGGTTGTGCGTTTTGTAATTATCATATGGCCTTAGTCCAGAACGTAGAAGAGAAAATAAACACGATTGTTTTCCAATGGAAGGGAATCACCATGGTGATGTGTGGAGGGGTGTCAGAGCTGACATCCCCGCTCACAGGCTGGGCTCAGGACCTGGCACCGCCCCCTGCATGGAATCCGGAGCTAGCCCCCCTCCTGGGGCAGTGCCTGGCCCCTTTCAGCCCCAGTCCTGGAGGCGAGTCCTAACTGCCTGGCCTTCTGCTGTCCAGGACCCTCTGATTCTCTGTCGCTGGACATACCATAACGGGGCCTTCCCCTCAGGGAAGCCTTTCTTCCCTGCTCCAGACCGAGGTAACCCTGGGCACTCTTGATCACATCACAAGGTTTTCTTTTCAAACCTTGGCCCTCGCTTACTCTCTGAGGGTTTTTCTTAGTACTTGTCTCCTCACTCCCACTTGAGCTCCAGGAGATCAGGGAGTTCATCTGCTCATTCCGGTGTCTTTGGCAGCCAGAATGGTGCATAGCATGTAGCAGGTGTGCAACAAATATTTATTTGATGGATGGATGGATGAAGAAATGTCTGCTCCCCTAAACTGTGAGCTCCTCTAGGGCAAGGAATGGCCCTGCCTTGGCCACTTGGCTAGTGCCAAGCATCCTGGTACATTCACTTATGTTTGTGTGGGACCTTTGACAGTCTAGCCAGAGGGGGGATGGAGGCCTGCTTGGGGCTGGTGCTGGGCTAGGGGCTGCAAATCACTCAGTATAAAGAAGGGAGGGGCTTTCTGGGCAACCAAGGGTCCAAAATGAGTAACAATCCAAGGTCTCCAGAGGCAGTGGAAATCAGGGGTTTGATGGTGTGCTGTGGATCATGGCAGGGAGGACAGAGAAGGGCACAGCAGATCTACTCTGCAAGTGTCACTATGGGCTTTGTTTCCTTGTCAGTCACTGTCCTCAGCCCTGCCTGCCCATGGTGTCTGTGGGGCATCCTGACAAGTGGGCGTGGTTTGTTTTATTCTCCTGTGGCAGGGTCCACAGGGCCAGTAAGTGCAGGGCAGGAGAGTTCCAGAACCTTCTCTTGCCTCCATCTGCCACTGCTTCTCTGAGTACATCCTCCCAGGGGGTGTCTCACAGCTCAATGGGGTCTCCCAGCAGCTCCTCCCAAGCCAGCTTCAGTTATTCATTGGCAGTGCCCAGTGTATATGAAGCCACAGGACACCTTTGGGAGGCTATGGTGTCCCCACAAGAAAGAGGCCTAGCAGCCCCCAGGCCCTCTCGGAGTACATAGCCCTCAGGCCCTCTGGGAGTACATGTGTGCCCAGCTTTCCAGTAGCTCTTTCCTGACCCCAGTCCCTCCAGGACCAGATGCTGGTGTCCATTCCATATGGGGAAGCCATGACCTGGAGAGTGCAGGGATCGGTGTCCTCATGTGGTTCCCCCAGAAGCTGACCCTGAGGCCCAGATATGGTGCCTTTTGGAAGGTGGGGGGGTGTCAGTCAGCAGTTAGCACCATGGGCTCAGAGATGTGGGAGCACAGCGCAGAGGGGGATGACAAAGCAGGGCATCGATGCACTAGCTCCTGTCTCTCATGGGCTGAGAGTCACTCCTATGGTGTTAGTGGCCCAGTGCCTCTGGGCAGCCCTACAGGCCCACAGAGCTCAGGTTGAAAGCAGTGATCAGATGCTCAGAGAGATCTGTGGGTGATCCCTGGATGGTGTGAGCAGCATGGGGGGAATCACACCTCTCTGTAACCTTGCCCAGCCAGGCAGTGCCTAGACCAGAAGCCAGGTGTGGCCACTCCAGGTGTGGCCAGGGCCCTTTCCCAAGACTCCAGGAGAGGTGGGAGGCATGTGTTGTGATTAATTCCTACCACCAAAGAGCCTGAAAAAGCGGGATGCCTGTGAATGAGGGAGGACAGAAGCCGGCCTCCCTGGCCCCAGAGTGTGGGTAGGGCTGTGCTGCCCTCCTGAGGGGCCTCATCCACATGGTTCAGTGTGTGACTCAATGGCTGACAAAAGCCTCCCTCTATGCCCTGATTCTCTGTTCACCTGTTTTGTTTTGACGAAACTCATTTTACAAATGGTCTTCTGCATATTACAGTGCTGTTTGCAGTGCTTACACCCTGTTTCAAAATTGGCCCACACAATCCACCCTGTTCAGAATTTTTAATCAGTTTTGGCAAGTTGCCCCAGCAATTTAAATAAAAAGTATATAAATGAATTTAGTATTTTAATATTACAGTGACATTAGCCTTATATATGTACTTAGCAATTTCATGCGGTATTGCAATTTTGTAAAATATTCCTCTTCATTTGGCTGGTGGATAAACGGCAGCATTGAAACCACGGGCTCTTCGTGGAACCAGCAGAGAAGGGAGTGAGTAACCCAATGGCCACCCTTCTTCACCAGTGTGCTCACCTTGTGTGGGGCTGCCCTGGGCAGGGTCTGTGTGTGCTGGGACATGGACTTCAGCTGGGTGGTCTCGAGCACACCCTGACCCAGAGTCATGCCCATGGGCCAGACCACACCAGAGATGCTGCCAGGACACACCTGGGCAGCCTGCTTTGTGCTGGCCGGGTCTGGGATGGTACCTCGCGGTGGGCTGAGAATGTTAATGCAGGGGTACCCAGGCCTCCCATCTTCTGGTCATTTCTGTGGAGGCCCTCAGTGTGCTGGGCAATGTGCTGATCACTCTGCAGGTATTACTCCTTATCAAGGTCACAGTGACTAGCCCATAGCCGTGCAGTGGTTCGTCCTCATGTCATGTGACCCACCAGATTATTGGACACAGCTAATTTCCCTCCTCCTCCCTGGAACAGTCTGCCTGGCTAGCAGGTTTCCTCTCACTGTGGTGGCGGCTGCTTCTCAGTCTCCTCTGGAGGCCTCAGGGCTCAGCTTTGGTTTCCTTCTTTCCTGTGGACTCCCTCTGGGCTGCTATACTCTGAGATGTTGCTGCTCCCGAGTTGGAGAGGGAAGAGGCTAGGGGGCATCAGACACCGGTGACACCTACTTCCGGAGGGCAGGGCAATGGGACCTGTCCTGTGCCAGAAACACGTGTGGACACCACTAATGGCCTTTAGCTCCTGACTCATTTCCCACTTTTGCCTCCCTTCGGACTCCTCTCCACTCAGCAGCCAGACTGATTTTTTCTTTCTTTCTTTTTTTAATTTAAAAGCACTCTGGTAAAATACGTGTAATGTAAAAATTACCATTTTAAGTGTACAGTTCGGTGGCATTAAGCGTGTTCACATTGCTGTGCAACCATCCCACCATCTATCTTCAGAACATTTTCGTCTTGCAGAACTAAAGCTGTGCACCCATTAAACACGAAGTTCCTTTCCCCTCTCCCAGCCCCTGGCGCCCACTGTACTACTTTCTGTCTCTGAGTTTGATTGCTCTCTCCATTCATCATATAAGTAGAATCATATACATAGAATTTGTCTTTTTTGTGACTGGCTTATATCACTGAGCATAATCGTATCCTCAGTGTTCATCCATATCATAGCAGATATCAGCATTTCTTTCCTTTTGAAGCCGAAATACATTCCATTTATGGAGCTACCACATTTTGTTTATCCATTGATGGACACTGGTGGAATAATGCTCTGTGAGCATGGTATACAGATACAGAGCAATTCTTTTTAAACAAATCAGACCATGACAGTCCTCTGCTTACTTGTGGCCTTCCAGTTCTTGCTGAGAAGCCCACGCCCATATGATGGCGCATGAGGACCTGTCCAGCCTGTCTCTTTTCTTGTTCTCAACCCCAGGCTGCTCTGCAGCCACACTGAGCTCTCCTTTCTTCCCCAGAAGAAAGGAGGGCTCACTCCTGCCCTGTGGCCCAGGCACGGGCTGTCCCTCTGTGCCCTCTGCCTGGGACACTCTTTCCTGAGAGCCTTTTGGCTTCCTCTATCATCTCCTTCAAGTCTCTGTTCCAATGATACACCCGCCCTGATCACTTGTTACGTCATATACCCCTCCTCTGTCCTTCATATCCTCCTGGCCTGCATAAAAATAGCACTTATCACCATCTACCATACTATGTAATTTACCTTTTTATTATGTTTCTTATCTTCCTCCTACTGTCAGAGGGCAGAAATCCTTTCTGTTTTGCGCATTGAAGTTTCCTGAGCACTTAGAGCAGAGCTTGGTACATCATAGGTACTCAATAACTACTTGTTGAATGAATACATAATTTTTCTTCTTCTTTTTTTTTTTTTTGGTAACAGCTTTATTGTGATATAATTCATATGGCACATGACTCACCCATTGAAGTACATAGTTCTGTAGTTTCTTACCATATTCCCAGAGTTATATAGCCATCAGCATGAGTATTTGGAGACTTTCATTACCCTCCAAAGAAACCCTTTAGCTGTCACTCCCCAACCCCCCAGCCCTATGTTCTATCTGTGTTCTATTCTAACATTTTATATAAATGGAGTCATATACCATATGGACTTCTGTGACTTGCTTCTTTTCTCTTAGTGTAATGTTTTCAAGGTTCATCCATGTTGTGGCATGTATTAGTGCTTCCTTCTTTTCTATTTCTGGATAATATTCCATTGCATGGATAGATCCTATTTTATCTAGACATCAGTTGATGGATGTTTGGGTTGTCTCCACTTTTTGACTATTATGAATAATGCTGCTGTAACCATTCATACAAGTCATTTTTTGTGTGGACATATGTTTTCATTTCTCTTGGATATATAGCTGGGAGTGGAATTGCTGGGTCATGTGGTAACTCTGTGTTTAACCTTTTGGGAAACTTCCAGATTGTTTTACAAAGTGGCTGCACTATTTTACATTCCTGCCAGCTGTATATGAGAATTCCAATTTCTCCACATCCTTACCAATGTTATCTTTCTTTTTGATTATAGCCATCCTATGGGGTTATAGGTGGTATCTCACTGTGGGTTTTTTATTTTAGATTTTATTTATTTATTCGTGAGAGGCACACACACACACAGAGGCACAGGCAGTGGAAGAAGCAGGCTCCATGCAGGGAGCCCGGTGTGGGACTCGATCCCGGGACTCCAGGATCATGCCCTGAGCTAAAGGCAGATGCTCAACTGCTGAGCCACCCAGGGATCCCTTCACTGTGGTTTTTTATTTGAATTTCCCTGATGACCAATGATTTTGAAAATCTTCCATTTGCGTATTTGTAGAGCATACATTTGATTATCTTTTTTTTTTTTTTTTTTTGGAGAAATGTCTATTGAGATGTTCTGCCCATTTTTGAACTAACTTATCTGTCCTTTATTACATTCAGGTGTTTGATCCATTTTGAGTTATTTTTGTATATGGTGTGAGGTAGGAGTCCAACTTCATTCTTTTGTGGCTATCCATTTGTCTGAGTATTATTTGTTGAAAAGACTATTGTTTCCTCTTTGAATGATCTTGGCACCCTTGTTGAAAGTCAACTGACCATAAATGAGAGGGTTTGTTTCTGCACTCTTTGTTCTATTCCATTGATCTATATATCTATCTTTATGCCAGTACCACACTGCCTCACTTACTATAGCTTTGTAGTAAATTTCCAAATTGGAAAGCATGAGACTTCCAACTTCATTCTTTTTCAAGATCGTCTTGGCTATTCTAGATCCTTTGTATTTCCATATGAATTTTAGAATCAGCTTGTCAATTTCTGCAAAGAAGCCAGTTGGAATTTTGATACAGATTGTGTTGAATTTGTAGATTAGTTTGGGAGAATAGTGTCACCTTAACACTGTTAAGTCTTCTGATCCATAAGCATAGATGTCTTTCTGTTTATTTAAATCTTCTTTAGTTTCTTTCAACAATGTTTTATAGTTTTCAGAGTATAAGTTTTGTGCTACTTTTGTTGAATTTATTCCTAAGTATTTTATCCTTTCTGATACTATTATAAATGGAATTTTTAAAAATTCCATTTTTGGACTTGGTCATTATGAGTGTATAGAAACAATTCTTGTATACTGATGTTGTATCCTGCAACTTGACAACGTTGTTTATTAGTTCTAATAGCTTTTTTTTCCCTCCCCTGTTTGTGGATTCCTTAGGATTTTCTATATTTAAGATCATCTCATCCTCAGATAGAGATACTTTTACTTCTTACTTTCTAATCTGGATGCCTTTTATTTTCTTGCCTAACTTCTCTGGCTAGAATCTCAAGTACAAAGTTGAATGGAAGGAATAAATGAATTTTATTTTACTTTATTTTACAAAAATGTTTTATTTATTTATTTGAGAGAGAGAAAGCAAGCAAGCTTGGGGGGAGAAGCAGAGGGAGAGAGGCAAGCAGACTCTGTTTTGAGCTCAGAGCTTGATGTAGAGTTCAGTCTCATGACTCTCAGATCATGACCCTGAGATCATGACCAGGCCAAAATCAAGAGTCAGACACTCAACTGACTAAGCCATCCAGGCGCCTCAGGACTAAATGAATTTTAATTAATGCTCACATCATTGGACTATAATATTTAGAAAGTTTATTACCATTTCACAGATAGGCAAACTGAGGCTATAGAGAGATGAAGTAAATTGAGGTTATGCATCTGGCAAGTGATAGAGCTGTGGTCCCAGGCCAGAACTGCTACCTACAGTTTACTTGTTAGAGTCCTTTCTCCTCTCATTGTACTATCTCTATATATGGTGGGCACTTGGAGACAGACCAAAGCCAACTGGGTTGGTGACATTCAGAGGATTTAATAGCAAGCTCTGCAGATCTGACAAGCAGGACTGAGCTTCTCTCTGTGTACTGGGTACCCCATATAGGTGCCTGTATAGGCAAGTCAGCAAAATGGAAGCTGCTATAACATTTGTACATTCTACTGAAGTCTTCCTCTTCCAGTATCTCACTTCATCCTCCCTGGTCTTAGTGTCCCCGTTGTACGAATAAGGAGCTGGTACTCACAGAGCTCGGGTGGCTTGCCTGGCCTCTTGGAAATGTTAGTGTGGGACGGATGGGGTGGGATGTCATGTGGAGTGAATATCTTCTATATGCCAGATGCTATGCTGAACACTTCACATACAATATCCTATTTAATCCTCACTCAGTCTCACTATCCCTTTGCTATTGCTCTGAACACTGATGGTTACTGGGGTTAAGAGAGTGGCTCTGTGCATGCAGCTCGTAAATAGCAGGATATCCCCTCAAACCCAGGGGCTTGACCCTAGAAATTGTACCTGCTGTCCCTGCACCAGTAGACCCGAGATGATTAAGGAAATTCATTAAAGGGAAACAAACATGGAAAAAGCACGATCCCCAGAAGGCCAGCCTTGCCAGGTTTTGTTGCTCCTGGAGATGTGGCGTCTTGCTGTGGGACTCACCCTTGCCCCTGGCCCCTTTGGTTTAGCTGCTGTTGAGAGAGTGGATAATCTTGCAGGAAAAGCAGAGACCTGTTCATACAAACTCCTGCCTTTTCTGAGAGAAGTCTGACTAATCCAGTCTCTGTGACTAATCCACTCCCTGACTATCTTTAGAACTGATGATTAACTGAGATGGGTTAAATCATTCCCATTTCAGCCCCACACCTGGATGTCTGTACCCTGGGGGAGGTGGGCAAGGGTGTTTTGGGGGTCTGTGAACCCACTGGGACCTCTGTGTTTCCAGCAGGCAGGGCTGGGACCAGGTCCCATGTGGCGCTGAGGCCTCTTCTGTAGACATCACAGGTAATCCCATTTGGATGCTCAGGGTAGTGCCTGATGCCACGGGGGCAGGTATATGCAGGGTGGTCCCCTTTGTACAGACCTCGTGGAAGGTGCTGTGGGTGAGAATTCTGGGATAAGGAGGTTGCTTCATTGTGGCTTTCCTTTCCTATTTTATTTCAAGGGCCAACATTTTGCTCCCAGATTACAAAACTCCCTGAAGGCAGGGACAGATTTGCCAAAGCCAATGGCTGCTGTAGTGTGGTGAGGTGCTGCTGGCCAGGAAGCCCACCCAGCCAGCCTGCACCTCAGACCCTGCTATTGGGGTAAGTAGAGCCTGGATGTTGAGTCAGACCCTTGGCTCTCTGTATGACCTTTAGCATATGATTGTTTCTCATCCTCCATTTTCTCATTTTAGAGCTCACTTAGTCTGAGCTCATTTTTCCAAAGGAGGCACTGAATTTTGGAATTATCCCTAAGGCCATGCAAGAAGAAAGTGACAGAGGGAAGGGCAGTGATACGTGGTGATTGCCAGCAGTGTACCATGCATCTCCTCTGGTTCTCATAACCAGCTGCATAGGTGCTGGTGCTCTCCTGCCCCACTCAGTAGCTGAGACCGACAGCAAAAACGTGGCTGAGCTGGACTGGAATCTATGTGTGCCTGACTCCAAGCCCTGTGTTGGTCCCCCAAAGCCCAAAACTGGATGTGTCCTTGGACCTTTCTGCCAGCTGGCTCTCAGCTCAGCCACCAGCCATTGCCTCTTGGATGCTGAGCAGGGGCCTCTTCTGCCCCAGGGCAGGGCTAGTATTGGCTGCGAGAGCCTGGGAAGGAGGCAGTGAGCAAGGAGTGACCTTCTGCTCCTAAACTGCCTCCCATACTCTCCCTTTGCATGTAAGCCTACTTTGCTAAGGGAAGCCTGGGACCCGTGGAGGTTGTCAGCTCCTTTGACATCTTGGCAGCCTCCTATCTTGATGGGGTGTTTCATATTATATATTTAAATTTTAGATGGTGAGGTATTCCCTTGGATTCCAAGGCTGAGAGCTTTGGGACTTTGGTGAGAAAGGAACCCAGTGCCTTCTGAGCCAGGTTTCCTCCAAACTGCATATCAAGATATACTGTGGGAATACTGGTCTCCAAGTCTCAGTGACTTGGAATGGCAGTGGGTGATTTGCCACTCCTGTCTCAGGATCACTGCAGCTGGACAAGGGCTGGGCTCACTGGGTCCACTCAGGGACCTGCTGCTGGAGCAGCCCCCCTTTCAAGCATGTTGGTCACCCTGCAAGAGGGGAAGCCAGAGCCGTGGGTCTTAACCTGGGTATTAAATGTTCCAGCCAGAAGTGATGTACTACCTCAAAGCTCACAGACTGAACTCATCGCCTGGCCCATCCCCTCAACCAGGGCGGGTCAGAGGGGCAGGTCCTGCCACATGCTGTAAGGGGGTCCCAGAAGTCATCACAGTAGAGGAGGAGAAGTAGGATGAGAGCTCTTCTAGGTGGGGGAGGGGTTTCCTGCCATGGCGCTGTCCAGCAAGCAGGGGTGTCCAGTGGTGTCCCTGAGGCCTGTGTTAACCTCCTTCAGGGAGGGTCTGGACTTTGTCGTGGAGCAGAAGGATCAGACTAGAGAACCATCTTCACCTGGTTTTTCCTTATGGCTGTCGGCTGGGAGTTGCAGACATCATTTCTGTAGCTGATTTGGGGTCAGGAATCCTGATGGAGCCCAAGGACAAGGTCAGGGAGGAAGGAAATGTGCTTGTTCCCACTTTTCTGTGTGGTCAAGCAGTGGACGTTCTTGGGAGACACAGTGAAAACAGGAGTGTGACAGCTGCCTGCAGGGCTGGGACCTGGATCAGAGGGGCCTCATCTGCCAATCAGTCCATCCATCCATTATTGAATGCTAGCTTTGCTCATCTTACTGTGTGCCTTTAGGTAAGTCACTTAACCTCTCTGAGCCTTGGCTTTCTCATCTCTCTCTCTCTCTCTTTTTTTTTAAAGATTTTATTCATGAGAAACAGAGAGAGAGAGAAAGAGGCAGAGAAGCAGGCTCCATGCAGGGAGCCCAACGTGGGACTTGATCCCGGGTCTCCAGGATCACGCCCTGGGCTGGAGGTGGTGCTAAACCACTGAGCCACCTGGGCTGCCCGGCTTTCTCATCTCTAAACTTTGGGATCTATCCCCCAAAGTGGCAGGGGGATACCTTGTATCAGTGTTGTGAGGATTGTAGTTGTGAGGATTCAGTGGGATATACATGAAAATCCCTGGTAGGGGCCTGGCACACACACGACACAGTGGATTCCAGTTGAAGGAACAAATCAGTTTTCTGGTCTGTGAAATAGGCACCCTAAGAGGCACCTACCTTTACCTCATGGGACAGTTAGAAAGGCCAAAAGGGACAATTTGTGCAAAGCCCAGGGCTGATGTAAGCACTTGGGGGACCTTAGTGTCCTCCTGGCCTTTAGGGTCTGGGGGCTTTGTAGGGGACTGTTCTCCTTCCTCCTTTCCAGAGCCTTCCTTGGGCCTTCCCAGGCTTGCCCTATCCTGTGGCTGGGGTGGAGATCGCCCTGTCCTGGGAAGGGCCTCCTCCCCTGCTGTCAGCCTGAGAGAGTCCAGGGTCCCTGTGATGGGGAAGGGCTGTTTTATTACCTTCGTCTGGGCTGGCTTCCCCCTACCCCTGCCCCTATAGCACCTTGTTGTTCCCTTGAACCACCTGCCTAGCCTCTGTCCAGTGGATCCCCACTGCTGTGTGCACCCTCTGGTGCTTGCCATCTGTGGGGACAACTGTATAGAAAAGGAAAACGTAACATCAGGCTGTTTAGGCATTTCTGGCACCAAATGGGATAAAAGGCTGCATTTTCTTTGGGGAGGAATATTATTTAAATATTTAATTTATTTTACCATAATTGATCTCCATTATAAAAATAATCATTGTAGGGAACTTAGGAAATACAGAAAAGAATTTGGAGGGAAAAGGAGGGTCACCCTGAGAGTTCACCTCCCAGAAGTCGCTACTGTTTCCTTCCAGCCCCCTGCTGTCTAGACATGTGTTTGTTTTGTTTCATAAAGCTGGGATCATATTTTTGGTAGCTTACTTGTTCACTTAACAACATATTGTGAGCTTTTCCCCTCCCTAGTCATTAAATATTCTTTGCAAACATGATTTTTAACGTTTGCCTGAGAGCCCTTCGTGCAGCTCTCCATCGTTTCTCTCTATGTTGTTGTTCTAGCTTCGAGGAATGCAACATAAATTCCCTTTGTGGACCTTGGTCCCATCTGAGGGGGAGAAAGTTTCTAGAGAGAGAATTCTCCCTTTGTCATACCTGTCGCAGGCCCTGATGAGCTGTGCAGACCAGAGGGATGCCAGAGGGCTGGGGTCCAAGCTGGGGGCTTGGCCACAGCAGACTTGGCAGTCGAGTCCTGTTACTGGGTCCTCAGTCCCTGGTCCTGCTCTGGCCCTGCCCTCAGGCAAGCCGCTCTTAGCCTTGAGGGGTTGTGGGCACTGTTGCTATCATGCCTGAGGCTGTGGCTTTGCACACCCCCAGACCTGAGAACCAGACCCCACCCAGAGATGCAGCCTTGCTGTGTCTTAGGGCTGACCACCCCATGATAGACAAGCTTAGGACCTAAGCATGCTGGCCAGTGCCCACAGGGAGCCAGTTTGCTCCAGAATTTCCCATCTCCCTGACCTTGGAATCCACTTTTCTTACCTCCTTGTCACCTCCTTATGCCCAGAGTCTGCTTTGATTGAGGAACTCTCTAATACAAGATGGAAAAAACCCAAGGGTATGAAAGTCACTGCACTTTATAGCCTTTTAAGGGCCTTTTAAAAACAATGTTCATTCAATTTTTTTCCTTTTTTATGAGCTTTTTGGTACACACAGTGCATAATCCCACATAAAATGGCTGAGCATTATACCGGCATAAAAACCCAGCACCAATGTGAAAGTCCGGGAAGGTATGGGCTAGCTTCTGGGGGAGAAGCTGTAGTCCTCCAGTTCTGAGGAGGGTCTGGATTTCAGGGCCAAGGTGTGCACTCACTGACCTGAGGGCAGCACTTGAATGGTTCAGTCCTGGGGGTGGGAGGCTCAGGCCCCTTCCTGGGATTGATGCTGACACGGCTTGAACCCTGACCTCCAGAATCAGCCACATACGCTGTTTTGTACTTGTCCATTTTCTGGAAAGTTGGCTTTGCTTTTGTCAGCTGGCTAGGGAGAGTCAGTCCCATGTTGCACCTTTTTAGATGTCAATATGATGACTGACCTGTGCACAGGCTGGTGAGGGGTGATGGCTGTCTGCAGAAGTGCTGGGTGCTGTGTGCAGATACTGGCACCAGCTTGGTCCCAGGTCCCAGAGGGTTGGGTGTTGGAGGGCATTTGCTTGGTACCCAGTGCAGGGTTGGAGGCACCTCCCAGTCATGTCCAAGGTATGGTGTGAGTGAGGGTAATTTGTCCTCAGACCCTCGACTCCTCTGTGTATTCTCATAAACCCCAGCTCTGTCCTACCAGTCTTACAAGTCCCAGTATTTTGTTATCCAAAGTGCATCTCCCAGGTCACTTCTCGAACCCTCAAACAAGTATTTTGCAGTAGGTATTTTGTGGTGTCCTAAGGTCTGAGTTTTGCTTTGCAGAATGGGAGTGAGAGTTCCTGTTTATAGCATGGTCACTCTGTGCCAGGCTTGAGTCTGGTACAGAGTAACCCAGCGGTGGGTACTCTGCCAATGAGACCATGAGAAACAGAGACGTCGTGTCCCTTGTCCAGTGCCACACAGGAGAGAGGCCCTGAGCTCAGCAGCCCAGGTCCAAGGCCAAGCCTCTAAGGAACATGAGCCTGTTTAAAAGTTTAGTGAGGTCTCCAGGCAGCTGGGAGTTGGAACAGTACCAGCGGGTACCTCTTTCTGAGCACATGGGGTTGGGACTCTGCCACCGCTTTCCCCCTCTATCTGCCTGGGGCGGGCAGTTCCTTGGCCTGAGCAGGCTGCTGTACTCTGGCCCTGCCCCTTCTCAGTCTGTGCCTGCTTTCCTGGTCACTCTTTTGATGCCTCTTCACTTCATGATTCTCCTCTGTTAGAAGGGCTTCATGTTTATTGATTGTTGTCTCCAGACCTTCAATTTTTCTCTGCAGCTCCGGCAATCTGGAAACGAGTCTTCCAGCCTTGTTAGCCCCCGGATTCTGCAGAGCATCCGACCTTTCCCTAATCAGCTCCCACTAATCATGGTCAGTGGCTCTGAGCAAGCTGGGGTGGGGGTGGGGTGGGGTGAATAGTGCTGGGGCTGCAGGGAGAAGGCCCAGGGGACCTCCCCAAAGAATAGATGACACCAGGCGCTGCACCTGCTGCCTATCTTCCCACCTCTTCTGTCACCTCCATGCCTCCTCTGACCTGGGGGTCAAAGACACGTGTCCCTTAACATGCTAGGGGGCTGCCCTGGTTCAGAGTCAGACATGGGGTTGGGGAGAGAAGCTGCTGCTTGTTGGCAACCCCAGGCCAGGTCCAGATGGCATGTGGGATGGAGCCAGGGCTTTGGGGTTCATTAGATCTGGGTGGAGGCTTGGCCTTGTGGCTGCAGATGAGGTAGTTAGCTTCTCTATACACTGGGGAGAATCAGAGCATGGGGAGCTGCTGCTGCTGTGGGAGTGGCCCTCAGGATTACATTATTGTTGCTGTGGTTGTGCGCTGGGAACTGGTTTCTCCAAGGACCCTGCCTGGATTACATCTGTCTCTAACCTTTGTACTACATCTGGGTTGTGGTTTACTGAGCCCTTCCATGCTCTGGTTGGGGCCCGAGGCTCCCCATTTTGCTGCCTGTGAGGAGGAAGCAGTTTGGATTGGGTGGGACTTGGCTGCTGGGGTGGTGAGATCTAACTTTTGTCCTCCCCATGGCCAGTGGGAGAAGACTCAAAGCCCTCCAAGAGATTTGCTCCATTGGGTCTTTCTGTGCCAATAAATAATCCTGCAGGCAACAGCTAAGAGGGAAGCTGTGCATCAGGGGAAGTAAGGTTCAGCGCTGCTTCTATGGTCGCCTCATTTTCTGCCTGAGAAGGTGCTGCAGCAGGCTCTCATTTGGAGACCCACAGCTCATGTGGCTTGAGCATCCATTGTTACACCGAGGCACACCACCTGGAGCTCCCTGCCCCTCAAGTCCAGAACCATCCTGGGTCCTGTCAAGTTCTGCCTCTGGCAGCCCCGTCAGTGCCCCAGGCCTAGGTAGGAATTGGGGAAGCAGGCGGAACCCCACTCCTCGTGTCCGCCAGGGGCTCACTCGGGGGCACACTGCAGTCAAGCTGAGGGCCTGCTGGGTGAGCTGGTCTTCCCGGGGAGCGGGGCAGGGTCCCATGTGTCGTCCCTCCCTCTGCCTTGCTAGGTCCACAGTGTTTTAGCGCTCCCTTTGGCTGGCCCTCCTCGCGCTCCTGTTTACCATTTGCTGTTAACAGCAGTAATTACAGTACAGTTGTGAGATGAAAACATGACTAAATTATGACACTGCTTGTGTAACAATCTCTTAAAACTGACTCAGAAGGCAACAGCTGCACAATCAGGCCATAAATCCTCCTAAATGAACTTGTCGGTGGCAACGGTACCTGTGTGGCAGTGCTGTGCGTGAGATAACTAGGCTTTAATGGGCTTGGAGAGGGAGCACCAAGGATGGCCTCGTAAAGAAGGAAACTTTGTTCTTTGTCATGAACCACTTGTTCTCTTATAAAAACAAAGGGCCCTGTGTTGGCCCATTAACTCCCTCTGTCATGAGGGAGTGGTGGCAGAGCATCCATCTGACAAGCTGACATCAGGAATCCTGTCCTGCCCAAGGTGTGGCCTTCTCTGAGTCCGGGGTGGAGGCAGTGCACCAGGGACCAGAGGGGATGTGGTCCATACTAAGGAGGGCTGGTGAGTGTGGCCTTGGTGGGGCCCAGGGGGGCTTCTGCTGGCCTCCTGGGTTGGCCAGTGCCATATGCCACTCTTTTTTTTTTTTTTTTTTTAAGATTTATTTACTTCTTTGAGAGGGTGGTGGGGGATGTGGGAAGGACAGAAGCAGAGGGAGAGAGAATCTTAAGCAGATGCCATGCTGACTGGGGAGCCTAATGCGGGGCTCCATCTCACGACCCTGAGTTCATGACCCGAGCTGAAATCAAGAGTCAGACACTTAATGGACTATGCCCCCAGGCACCCCATGGTCTGCCACTCTTAAGCTGAACACTTGGAAAGTGGGAATCCGAGGCAGGACATGGGTCTGGGAGCTGTAAAACCACAAGGTTCAGTGGGGACGATGGAGGCTGGCTTCCAACTTGCTTGTTAGAAGAAAACCTTGTGTACCACAAGTCTCAGGAGGACGAAGACTGGTAGGTAGGTTGTTAAGTGTGTTTTTGGTCCTTTACATGCTGTCCCTTCTCCCCCGCACCCCCGCTGTGGGCAGCCTAATGGGGTGACACCTTAAGCTCCAGCAGACCAGCTCTCAGTACCATGCTCATTGCCTATTGCCGCTGCCGAAACAGATGATCACAGACTTATGGCTCAAAACAACATGGATGTATTGTTTTACACTCTGAAGTCAGAAGTCTGAAATTGGTCTCAGTGAGCTAAAATCAAGGTGGGGCAGGGCGGCTTCTAGGGGCCCACCAGCTTCCTGGCCTGGGGATCCTTCCTCCATGATCAAGGCCAGCAGTGGCAGGCGGAGTCCTTCCTAAGGCACAGCTCTGACCCACTCTTCTGCCTTCTTTCTCATTCATTCTTAAGGACTCTGGATTATCCTGAGCACACCCAGATAATCTTTCCATATCAGGATCAACTCTTTAGCAACCTTCCTGGCACCTGCAATCCTACTTGCCCTTTGCCACGTGACATAGCACATTCACAGGTTCTGAGGATTAGGACCTGGGCATCTTTAGGCAGGTGATATTTGATCACCCAGAAACAGGTGGAGAGCAGGGCTGTGTGCCGGCTTGGCCTTTGTAACCTCTCAGCGAGACATAGGCAGGGCTTGGACATGAGGGAGGATCATTGAGCTGGTCCTACAGGAAGTGAGAAAGAGGAAGAAGCATAGTTGGGTCAACAGCATGGCCTGTCCATGCAGGGGACAGGCCTACAGTACTGATGGACTTGTGGTTTCCAGGAGGAAATGGACATGTGTGAAAAAAACCCAGAAGGAGATGTGCCCCACAGCATCACCGACTGCTGGAATCTTCCTGAATGAAAATCACAAGTGGATGGGGTGGGGGCAGTCAGCAGCACCCTTTCCATCCTAGACCACCTTCCTGGAGAAGGTGCAAATCAGAAACTGGCCTTAAAAGATGAAGTTCATGGTTAACAATTTCCTTCCTTCCTTCCTTCCTTCCTTCCTTCCTTCCTTCCTTCCTTCCTTCCTTCCTTCCTTCCTTCCTTCCTTTCCTTTCCCTTCCCTTCCCTTCCCTTCCCCTTTCTTTCTTTCTTTCTTTCTTTCTTTCTTTCTTTCTTTCTTTCTTTCTTTCTTTCTTTCTTTCTTTCTTTCTTTCTTCTTTCAAGATTCTATTTATTTATTCATGAGAGACACACAGAGAGAGGCAGAGACAAAGAGAAGCAGACTCCCTGCGGGGAGCCCTATGCGGGACTAGATCCCAGGACCCTGGGATCTCTAGCCAAAGGCAGATGCTCAACCACTGAGCCACCCACGTGCCCCCAGAGTTAACAATTTTCAAAATAAATGAATGACACACAAACCCCAGACATGGCACAGACCCACTGGCAGGGGCTCCATAACTTTCTCCATTCTGGGACCGCAAAGCCTTTCACCCATAGCCCAGCCTGACAGGCTGCCTCCACCCTCTCCCACTGCAGCCTGGATAAAGGAAGCAGTTGGACTCCCTCTCGGACAGCTTTCGTGATGATTTGCAGGCATCTCCCTGGACCTGTCCGCACAACAGATTTCTGGAGCGTGTCCTCAGGGACCTCCAGCTCCAGGCCTATTACTGAAGTCCGTCACCCAGAAAATCTGTTGACGGAACCGTTCTCTCTGAACTGAAAGCAAATTGGGAAATTTGAATGTGATGCAATAAGCCTGCAATAAAACAGAGCCTCCGAGAAGCGCACGAAGCGCATCTCCTCCCAGCCCCAGTCCACCGTGCCTCTGCAGCTTCCTGAGCTTGTCATCCTCGAGGGTGGCCACATACAGTATTTATTTTTTTTAATTAAGCTGTGTTGCTGTGTGGCTCACCCTCCACAGATGCTTTATAAAGCCCAGCCTTATAAGTTGCTGGAAGTTTTTATTTTTTTTAAGCGGATAGTAAAATTAAGCAGTTATTAGTATTCACGAAAAATGCTCGTGGCAGGCTTTGCACACGTAATGAGAAGCCACCTGCAGTTCAAAGCAGTACTTGATAATGCTGTAATTAGATTTGAGATGCAAAAAAGCTCATTAAAATTAAATAACATATTTGTCACTGTTTTAAGAGGTACAGATTGCCTAGAACCATGCTGGTCTCTTGACCTTGAGTATTTTGGTAGAGTCCTTGCTGCCAACAATTGGGAAATAACATCAGCAGTTCTACAGAGAGTCCTGAAAACATGTTCATCCTCGGTTCAGTTTGTGTCGAAAAAATTATATAGATATCCAGGGGAAATTACAGATTTGTACACAGTTTGTTCTGGGAGAAAAGGGTGACCAGAATCCTCTTCAAACAGGCAGTTCAAATAATGCCAGGGAGAGATGAACATGTGGACATGGGGAGGCTGGGGCTGGTCGTTGGGGGTGGGGGGTGGCGCATGGTGACCGGGTCTTCAGGAAGTGGTGTGGGAGCATCCAGCACCACTGCTTACCTGTCCAGCCCTGACCTGCATGAAGCCACTTGCTCAGAGCAGGCCCAGGGCTCTGAGAAACCAGACTGTCAGCAGTACCAGTGAGATGTGGCCCAGACTTCCAGGAGGTTACAATCTGGCTTGGGAGACAAGGCACAGGAAAGTTAGATTCCAGGAAAGAGAATATAGTTAATTAAAGAAGCCAATGTTTACTGAGAGTGTCTCGCACACCAGGTATGAATGAAGCACATGGTGTGTTTTTACCTTAGTAACCTTCTCCATTGTGCCCACTGTTGCGAATTTTGTTCTGAAAACTTCACATCTGTGAATCATTTCATCCCCATGGCAACCCTATTACTCCATTGTACAGATGTGGCAACTGAGGCTTGAGAAATTAAATAGCCTGCCCAAGGTCACGGGATAATTTGTGGCAGAGCTGGGTTTAAGCTCTGCCCTTGACCGGTCCTCTGTATTCCTTGTCTCTTGAAATCTGTAAAGCATTCTACAAAAGTAGGAAGTAATTTAGAGCAATCATGATGATTTTCATTCTTGGGGGAAGAAAATGCAAGTTGCATTCAAGAGGTGGAGACAGGGTGGGGGAGTCCACCTGGAGCAGAGAGCTCTTACCTGGAGGTGAGCTGGATGGTGGGAAAAGACAGCAGTTTGTACACAGACGCCTGGCCAGGCCTCCTGGGAGAGTGTGGGCTCTCACAGCCTGGGGGGGCCGAGGCCCCATCTGTCCTTGTCCTGGGGGCAGGGAGCCTGTGGGAAGTCAGTCTACAGCCCGATTGCCCCTCCCGCGGTGGCTGGATTGATTTCTGAGGCTGACTCTCTTGGCACTGGGTCCAGATTTAGTTCTGTGGAGAGCTCGTCTTTCAAAGTCCAGCTCAAATGTCACCTCCTCTGCAAAGACTCCCCCAACCCCCGAGGCAAAATTAATCACCCCTCCTCTGTGTTCCCACAGCTCTCTGTTGATACCTTCAGAATAGTCTTATCACATAGGACTGGATTTATGTGTTTACAAGTCTCCCTCTCCAGCTGACAGAGACTTCTCGAGGGCAGGTCCCCTGCCACTCTGTGTCCTTGCACCTGGGGCAGCAGTGTGCATGCAGTGGGTGCTCAATAAATGAGTAAATGACAGACTGTCAGGTGATTGAATTTGATTTAATTCAACAGTTAGTGACAGAGCCCTTCTGACATGCAGGTCCTGCCCTGAGCCCTTTACATAGATGAATTTACTTACTCTTCATGACAGCCACAGGAGATCCACTCTATTATCTCCACCTTACAGGTGAGGAAACAGGCCCAGAGAGGTTTTATAACTTCTTCATATCATGTAGCTGGCAAGCGGTAGAGCTGGGCTCTTGAATCCCAGGTTGTCTGGGGTGGACACAGCTGCTTAAAGCAGTCTTACCAATAAGTCCATTCTGATTGTGAGCAATGAGTCTTACTATAGAATCTCTGGAATTAATTCTTATTTCACTTTTTTTTTTCTTTTTTCTTAACTTGTCTGAGTTTAGGAAGGTTTGGAAAAATGTTTGGGCTGCGATGCAGTTAAGACTCCTTTGTTGTAAGCCACAGAAACCAACTGTAGCTAAATTAAGCCGAAGTGGATTCTCCTGTAGCTTGCAGAGTGGACTCACTGGCTGGACAAGCTCTGGGGATCCAGGACCTATGAAGGATGAGCCGAAGGGCAGACCTGTTGGGATGTGCTCCCTCATCTTCAGTCTTCCTGTCACCCACCCCCACAGGCCATCACCATACTGACTGTATGGTAAAGAAGGGGAAAACCCAAACAAAACTAGGGGTCTGCTAAGACTGTCTGTGGGAGTTGCTGGGTGGGCGAGAAGGTTTCCGGAGCTTGCCAGAAGCTGCCTGTCTGTTGCTTTGAGTTCCTGCTCCTCAGGTGCCTTTAGTGGGCCCGTGGCCACAGGGGTGGGGTGGGGGTCATGGGGGCTGCAGAGCATGAGGGCCCAAGGCTCACAGTCATATTTCCTTGAGACACATTTCTGGAGTTGGGGGTGGGGTTGGTCGGATGATTCTTCCTGAAAGGAATATTCACTGACAGTGACCTTTCTCAGGTTTTTAACATTTTGAGGGGATTGATTGAATTGATCCAAGCCCATTCATTGTGGGGCTGGATCCAAGGGACACAAACAACACAGGCCAGCCCAGGTTGGAGGTTTGGAAACAGGCATAAACAGGGGTCAGGGCTGTCTCTTTTCACCAGGGATGGCATCAGGCCCTAGATCAGGAGAAGCGGGGTCTGTCTAGGTGTCCTGGGAGAGCAGGGTGACAGAGGGGGCCTTTCTCAGGGTTATTGAAGGTTGTCACCCTGGCCCCAGGCAAGGTGGGGGCTCCCTTCTGCACCGGTGGGAGGGCAGGTGGCTGTGCCCCACTCCCTGCAGCCCGTGCAGTCTTCCAGGCCAGGAATCATCTTGTCTGGTTTTGTCAGATCTAAGTCCTCAGCCTCAGTCGCCCTCTCCATTGTCCCATTAATGCACCTTCTCCAGACCTGCCTGGGCGCTGGGCGGTTTCTCTGCAGAGTCTGCTGTGCGGACTGGCCATGCCTCTCCCAGGCGCTTTTTGTATTCATTACACAGTCTGCTCTGTGTGGGGCGCAGGGGCAACAGGGCATAGGGTCTTTACTCAGTTACCACCGTCCTCCGCACTGTATGCCTGGCAGCCCCTCTCCAGACCCACTTGTGAGGCCGCCTCGCTCCGCTGGGTCAAGGTCAGCTCGCCCTGACTGCTGGTGGCCTGGACGCGCACGTCGCCGAGGCCGAGCGCCCCAGCCCCGGGAGCCCGCACCTGGGGCGCCTGGCCCCGCCCTCCCTCTTTGCCCCGCCCCCTCCCCTCCCTTGCCGGGCCCCGCCCCCCTGGCCCCACCACGCCCGCAGGAGGCCCGGTGATTTATGTGGCCTTCTGAGCCGTGACCTATAAACCCTTTTCTTCAGAGGGTGCCTGTTCTTGGATTAAATGCCTCCGAAAGGAGCCTCTGCCTCACAAGTGTCATGTAGAATGTTTCCGCTGACGGAGAACATGACCTTTAAAACCCCCGGTAAAGGAATCAGAGCTGCCGGGAGAAGAACGGGGCAGGGGGGTGGTGCGCTGAACTGGGCTCCACCTGCCCTCGGGGGTCACGATCCCCCTGACCGGATTGGGGTGGTGAGGACCCCAGGCGGGTGTAGGGGCCCGGGGCGCTGGTGGGCCCTTTTGGGGGACGGGAAATAGCGACTTGTACCCTGACGGTGACCAGTGGGGGGGATGGAGTGAGTGAGTGGAAAGGTTCCCCCCTCCACTGCCCCCCGCGGTCGGGGCCTCAGATGCTTTAGTGGGGAGAGAAGGTCATGGTGAGGATGGCGGGCTGCTCGTGAAGGCGGGCGGCCTGCTTTATTCCTGAGGTTATCCCAGCTTGGCCGGAGCCCGCCCTGAGTAGGGACGCCGCATCCTGGCTGCTCCGTGTTCCTTCTGCACTCACAGAGCCTCAGAGAACCACTGGACCCACATTTCGTCTGAGACTTCAGGTCTTTGTTGCATGGGCAGAAAGTGTGGTGGTGGTGACTGCTTCCTCCCATGTTGGGGTAGGTGTCCTCTTGGCAGTGACCACTCAGTGGGTCCACCAGGCATTTTACGCAAAGGAGGCTACATTTTCCACTTTTCTGCTCCCCTAGGCAAAGGGTCATAAATAGAAAGGTGACTGATTCACTCACTCAGTGAGTGAATCTACCTTTTTTCTTAATTCTTTACTTACATTCAATTTGGGTAACACATACTGTATTATTAGTTACCGAAGTTGAATTTAGTGACTCATCAGTTGCATATCACACCCAATGCTTGTCCCATACATGCCCTCTTTCGTGCCCATCCCCCAGTTACCCCATCCCCCACCCCTCCAGTGACCCTCAGTTTGTTTGCCTAGAGTTCAGCATCTCTTACGGTTTTTGTAAGAAACCTTTGCAGACACTGGCTCACTTTGGTTCCTGTACAGTGGAGGGACGGGTGGCTGGATTCTTCTCTCCAAGGGGCCTCTTGCTGGAAGCAGCCAGTGTGTCTTGCTTGTGGGATGCCACCAGGAATTCTCTGGAAGGAGGATTAGAAGGTTTCTGCAGAGATGAGTCTGTTGTAGGCCTGTGGGCCTTTGTGGCCAAAAGCAGGGGATTGTCTTCCATCATGTCATCTTCTATAGAAGCTCAGGGAGGGGAGGCCAGGTCAGCTGGGGAAAGAGTTGTCTCCTTTGGAGGTTCAAGCCCTCTTCCAAGGATCTCAAAATGGCAGGTGGAGATTTGTGTTCTCATATGGAAAGAGAGGGGCTTGGTTGTGAGATCTGCCCAGTCCTTTCTGACCTGGGTGCATGGTGGTGGGCTGGAAGAGGAGCAGCTTCACCACCGAGGCACAGAGAGGTGGGGTCTAGCTGGGAGGGCCTGGCTGTGCTCTTTGTTGTGGGATGAATGTGAGGTATCCTGCTTTGGGAAAAGTGGCATGGTGTGTGTGTATGTGTGTGTGTGTGTGTGTGTGTTTGTGTCTGTGTGCATGCTTGCGTGTGTGTTCGAGTGCCCTTTTGCACAGGCCCATGTGTACTTTGTGTATGTGTGTTTATATGTCCTCACATGGGTGTGTGTCTGTGTGCATGTGTGTGCCACATGTGTGTGCATGCATGCATGTGTGTAGCACAAAGCCACGTCTAATCCGGGGAACAGAGGTGTTCTTTTGTTATAAATAAGGCTGATTTTTATATTCCCACTTGAGCAGGGAGTGCAACCAGCAGACCAAAGGTAATGCATTTCAGGCGCCCGTTGGGGAAGGTAAATGTGGTTTATAAGCCCCGTTAGCTCTGATGGGGGCTGGGCAGTGGTGGCAGCTGAAGCAAGGCATGCTCCAGATGGAGGGAGGGGACAGGTTGGTGATTGTGTGCCCTGTTTCTCTAAAAGAAAAAAAATGACGTGCCGCCTGTTAGCTAATCAACAGTGAGGAGAAAGTCCTGACAACAAGTAAAGAAAACTTAGCTGGCAATAAAATAAGGGACTTTTTATGGTGGTTTTTATGGGAACATTTTCACTTTGGGAGTTATTAGAGTTAGTGCCGGTTGTGACAAAAGCCGCATTTGCATATCGCCCGTGATGGAGGCTGGATGGAGCCTGAATGCGGCATTAACTGCATATCAGAGACCCTTTCAGAAGCCAAACAGGATGACATTTATTGCAAGCTCGATGCCGCGTGTCTGGCATTAGTTACTGCTTGTTGTGTCCTGTGGAATGTAGATTTTCAGTCTTGGGATCTTTCTGAGACTTGGCACAGCAGCTTCCTGTGTCGATAGCAAGCTAGAACTTTTGGCATGGTGGTGGTGGGGGGTGCCCCAGGTGGGGAATGGGGTGGCCCCCAAAGGGATTTGCAGGATCACGCTTTGCCTGGGTGACTGTTGGGGCTGACCTTGGGGAGACTGCCATTCTGGGATTCAGGCTCCATTGTAGGAGACACAGGAATTTCTCCCAAACTTAAAAAAAAAAAATGAGATGGAATTCACATACCATATACTTCACTCATTTAAAATACATGATTCAATGGTTTTTAGTGTATTTACAAAATTGTGTAACCATCACCACAGTTAAATGTAGATTTGCATTACCCCCAAAGAAGCCCCTGATTCCTTAGCTGTCACCCCAACCCCCTTACGCCTTCCAGCCCTAAAGGACCACTGACCCACCTTCTGTCTCTGTGGATTTGCCTACTCTGGACATTTCGTATCTGTAGAATCATTCACGTGTGTCTGGCTTCTCTCACTCGGCATCCTGTTTTCATGGTTCACCTACATTGTTGTATGTTTCGGTGCGCCCTCCTACTTGTGGCCGAGTGATAGCCCACTATATGGATGGAGCACGTTTTGTTGGTTTTCATCAGTTGATGTCCCCCCTGTATAAAATCTCTTTCCTTTTTCGTTTTAAAAGATATGTGAAAAAATCCTGGTTGGGCCCGTTAGAACAAACTTGAGTTTTCCTGATGAAAAGTGGAGTTCTGGATGCAGCAGAGGTTGTGAGGAGACACTGGGTCCTTTTGAAAAGAGAGAGCTGATTTTTTTTTTAAAGATTCATTCACTCATTCATTCATTCATGAGAGACACACAGAGAGAGACAGAGACATAGGCAGAGGGAGAAGCAGGCTCCCTGTGGGGAGCCTGATGTGGGATTCAATCCCAGGACCCTGGGATCACGACCTGAGCTGAAGGCAGACGCTCAACCCCTGAGTCACCCTTGTGCCCCGAGAGAGTTGATTCTTTGCAGTTTGGCCTGGTGAGGGGCTCACTCAGCAGGAGGTCAGTGACCTCTGATCAAGGGTTGATGTTGGGGTCCTGGGGGCACTTTGCTGCTCTTATTTCTGTATCAAAAAGGAGCCTTGGCCTCTCTGAGGAATTTCTGGGGGACACCAGTATGGAGAGAGCTCTGGAGCAGCCTGGATTAGGGGCAGGGAATGATTTCGTGTTCTTGCCTTGGCCCCACCTCCCCATAAACTCTAGTCACGCTGTACAAGGTAACCACCAATTTGAAGGTCTGGTCTGAGTCTGCTGAAGAGGGGCAGCGGTTATGCATTTCAGAGATGGTCTGTCTTCTGCTGATGGTAGAGGGTGATTCCAGGGGAGGCACGGTGGGCTTCTGCCTGGCACAGATTTAGAGAGGGTCTTAGGGCAGGGTGTAAAGACAGAATGTCCTATATTTTCCTCTCCCAGAAAATCAGTAGGATTCCTCAGTGACTCAGCTCTGAGTCTTAATTATGCTGCTATGTAAATATTTCTGAGGTCTCTTGGTTTTCTCAGTTGGCATTATATCACCGTTAATAACTAGAGGGCACATTATAAATATGCAAACTCATAATAATGCATTAACTCGAAGAACATCGACGAATTACCAAACAGCCTGAGGCATTGGGCAGCTTGTTCCCTTTGCTGCCGAGACCACCCCTATCTCCTGAATCTTGGAATCTAAGAATTCCCTTGGCTCACCCTGCCCCAGATCCTACCCTCAGGAGCAGTCCATTGCCCCATTTGTGTGCCGGGCAAACTGCTCTCATTGTGGTTCTGGACGTGCTCTCCTGGATCTCAGACTCTCTGGAGCGTGTCCTGGCTTACCTCCTGTTCCTGTCTGTGCTGGGACAAGATCAGCTGAGGGTTTGCCCTTGGCCTTCTCCTACCCTTGGTTAAATTAGAAAAACCGTAGCCACTACCTTAGTTCCTGTCCTGGCTCCCCACTCGTGAATGTGGCCTTGGGAAGTCATATCAACTTCTTTGTCTGAAATTTATTAATTGGACAGGTATTTACTGTGTACCTATTGCATGCCAGATGATGTGCTGGGCAGTGCCTATGGTACTTGCCATCTTGCAGCCGATAGTGTGCTGGGGTAGACAGACAAGCAAGTAGACAGTGATAGGAAAACCATCAATGCGTGTTTTAGAAGCATGGGCATATAATCTAGTCCTGATGGGTCAGTGAAAAGTCTCAGACAAGGTGCTATCTAAGTTTAGACCTGAGGATGAGTTGGAGACACTCTGGCAAGGGGAGGTGGCTGGGTAGAGAGTGGAGGTGGGAGCGGGGCACAGGGAAAAGCATGGGAGGCAGAGGCAGAATGCACAGTGGCTTCGAGGAGAGAATGCAGGGTATGAGTGTGGCCACAGGATGGAGTCCGTCAGGGAGAGATGAGGTGGGCTGCAGAGATAAGCCAAGGTAAGTCTTCAAGGGCCTCAACCATCCAGCCAAGTGGGGGATATATAAAGAAATTGAGTTTTATCTTGAATGAGAGAGGAGCCACTGTGGAGGGCCCCTGTCTTGCCTTAGAGAGCTCCTGGCTGCCTGTCGGCGAATGGATCAAAGAGGGTAAGAGTGGTAGCTGAGATACACGGCGGTGGGGGTGGGGGAGGGGTCCTTGCTTGACCACCCTGAGTATTTGCAGCAACGGCTAAGATAGTGGCTTCATCCACTGCCAAGTGCACTGTCCCACTAACCTGAGCCCTGGTAAATTAGGCAGCTTATGAACAGGATGCAAGTTACGGGCCTGAGTTTGGAGTCTGGGCAGGAAGGAGGTGGTGTCTGTGGTTTGTGGAGGCAGCAGCCACATGCATGTGACCTGAGTGGAGCTGGACTGGTGTCAGGATGCTGCAGAGGCGAGGTGGCCCGACAGGGGGAGTGTCGGGCCTGGCAGCCAGAGTTCTGGACTCCTGTTACTGTGCTGCCACTTCCCCGTAACCTGGCTGGGCTGGGCTCCTCACCTGGAAATAAGGATGATCACACCTGATTTGCTGCTGTGCTGAAGAGAACTGAAGTAGCACCCACCTGAGATGAGCTTTTGAAGGCAGCCTGTGGACAGATGAGCTTGCTCTAGCTCTGTGCACTTTTCCTGCCTCAGCACCCGTGTCTATAATATGGTGACTTTCCATTTGAGTTTCTTGGGGGCTGAACACAAGAAAGTGCATGCATGCTCTTGGTCTTTCTGTTTATAAGGCAGAAGTTGGATGGCTGTTTACTGGCCTTAAAAACCAGTTTAGCCTCACAGTTTCGGCTTCATCTGCATTTCTCCGCATTAGATGTGGACCATAGTTAGATCTATTTTAAACTTTCTATTTTGAAATCATTATAAAATTACAGGAAGTCGCCAAGATGGCACAGAGAGGCCCTGCTTACCTTTCGCGCAGCTCCCCTGGTGGCTGCATCTCAGCCCGCTGTAGTGCCAGGTCACAACCAAGAACCCAGCATTAATACAACGTGCGTATTTTTCTGGCCACTTAATGTCACATGTATAGATTCATGGGACCTCCCCCATTGTCAAGATCTAGCACACGCCCCCCCACTACAAAGGTCTCCCATGCCCTTTCTCTGTCCTTACCCTCCCTTGTCATTATCTCGGACTCCAGGAAACCACTGGTTTGTGCTCCATCTCTGCAAGATTATTTTATATTATGAATGTATCTGTTTGTATTATAATAATATATAATAATATTCCAGGAATTTAAGAACATGTAAAGAAAAGTCTTCCTGCTATTTGGCCATGCCCAGACAGCTACAACCATCGTTTCAGTGTATGTCCTCTTTGTCTTCTTTTACATATATGCAAATATTTAACATATATATAATGTATATATTTAATGTATATATTTATATATTTAGTGTATTTTAATCCTGATGCATGTGGGGTTCCATACCCTGCTTTTCCACCTGATATACCACACACATCCTCCATGCATATTGGACAGAGTGAGGCACAAGCAGCATTCATGGAGTGGGACTGGGTGAGACTGGGTGGCGCAGGGTGGGGACCAGGCATCACGGAGAGGCCAGGGTGCCTTCTGCAGCCCTGTCTGCTGTCTCTGTGAGGGCCTGGAAGCCCCTTGGCTCTTCAGTGAGGCCTGGCTGCCCATCACCCAGCAGCTGGCTTGCTGGTCCCAGGACTGTCACCGAGCATGAAGCAGAGGTGGAGAAAACCTTGAAAGTAATTAATAGAGCAAGAGCACATGAAGTTCCTGAAGAAGGAAAGCACATCATGGGTCTCCTGTCTTTCCTCATCCTCCTCACTTTGTGAGTAATTCCACGTGGGTGTCTGGGAGTGGGAGTATTTATAGCAACACCTCTTGTGCTGGAGTGTTGAAATTTCATCTTTACGGTACTGTGCTTATAAAAAGGTAATCACATAGCAGAATGTGCAATTGTATCCGCGTCTTTCTGCTGCAACTTTAATTAGGATTACAAGTAAATAGAAAATAGAAAATTTGAAATTGTAATATCCCAAAGAGTTTGTAAGCACACCGGTGGTGGATAGGTGGGGCTTCTTCCCCTTCCACCCTTATGGACGAATTTTACAGTTTGTGTCTTAAGCTGCACAGCGGCAAAAGCACCTTCTGGGTAGATTTGTAGCTGATGAAGAGATCCACAGGCAAGCCTTTTATTAAATCGTGTTGGATAAGTTTTTAAATCTTCGTTGCATTAGAGCTGATCTGGTGCACGATAATGGTGTCTATGGCCAGGATAAAAACACCCATGACCATTCTCTATCATTATCAGGTAAGTGACAGGCATAGATTTCCTGCTGTCTGAAGAAGAGAGAAAAGAAAGGAGAGGACAGGGCCATGTTGGAGAAGTAGGCAGGTTAGTCCGCGCCAGCTCCAGGTTCTCCCAGTGGCACCATCCCTGCCACCCAGGTGTGACTCAGGCTACTCTGCCATTGGTGTTGGCTCGCCACCTGCTGTCCCCTCAGCTTCATGCTGGAGCTGCTGGTTGCTGTTTTGAGGGGACACCTTTGTGTGTCCTGGACAGGCCGCGAGCAGGGGGTGGGTCATCCTGGTGAGGTGAGCAGGAGGGCAGGGCTCTGCAGACAGCTCAGATGCTGCATTGTGCCTGGCATTATTGGGGGAAAGACGGGGGTGCACACTGGGGACTCCAAAGGGAACAATTGGTGGGATGTCTTCTGTGTGTTCTCTGGACCCTCCAGTAGAGAGCGTCTACATGGAGAAGTTTTGATGAGGCAGGGTCATATGCAGAGAAGGAGGTGATTGTTCCATGGCTCTGGAGGGGAGAGACTTTGGTTTCTAGAATGTCTAAAGAGTGTAAGCTTCTGTAGGTTGCAGGAAGGACTAGTAAGCAACCTAAAAGTAAATCCCATGTGTACTATTAGTAACACACCTGGGTATCTGTCTTTAATAAGGATAAAAAAGCCTCGTTTGAGACATTTATTCATGCCCTTGAGTAAATTAATATTGATTTGATGTTTGACAAGAGTTTGAATTTTTATTTTTCCTGCATTTGGAGCACTGGTCTGTGGTTAGTAAGCAATTTCTTGCACCAGCATCTACAATGAGCCATTATTCATTCCATCCAATTCCACTGAGGGCCCGCTATATGCCAGACTGCTCTTTTTGGAATTAGGGTGGTGAACCAGGTGGGCTCTGCCTTCACTGAGCTTATGTTCTAAGGAAAATGCTGTCTAGGGGAAGAGGGAAGTCTTACCCAGTTGTCTTAGGGGCTGGCGATTGGCCAGGGAAATCCTGATGAAAGGATCTGCCTTAGTCTATCTGGGCTTCTATGACAAAGTACCATTGACTGAATGACTTATAACCAAAAGAAGTTTGTTTCTCACTGTCCTCAAGGCTGGGAAGTCACTCTCTGGGATCGCCTTAAAAGTGCACTAATCCTGTTCAGAAGAGCACTGCCCTTATGACCTAATCACTCCCAATGCCCCACTTCCTAATAATAATCGCACTGGGGATCAGGATTTCAACATGTGAATTTTGGGGGGACACAAACATTTAGTCTATATCAGGTGCTGAAATTAGAGAGAAGTCAGGGCGAGTGTAGGCTTCATCTCTGTAGCCACAGACAGCCACAACCTAATTTGTTCTGGACATTGGACATGTTTCTTAACCTGTTTGGTCTCCTCCCTTGCCAGACCACAGCTAACTTACAGGGCTGTTGTGGCCTCAGACATTCCGCCAAGTCTAGACTGTGGCACTGCTCATGAGCGTTAGCTGTTCCTGTGGCCGTTGGAGTGGATAAGGATCCCCTTTATCTTACTTGTACTGTGGCTGGTGGGGAACCTAAGCTGGAGCTGGTGCCTGCTCCATCTAGGACATCTGGCTGGGGAGGGACCTTTCCCATCTCCAAATCTCAGAGCCAAAATGAACTCTGTCTGGTCTTGCTTGGGAGTCCCAAATCCAACTTGAAGCTGTGGTCGATTTTTGTGGAGTTCTCATTATTTAAAATTTGGCCTGGAATGGCATCCTGGTCTCAAGAAAGATGGAAGCTGGAGCTAATCGGGCCCCCTGGCACAGCGCACAGAGTAGCTCAGGACCCTACAGCTTGGTTTGGGCTGTTCTGACAGGGAGCTCATTTGTAATATATATTGTTCTTGATGCCAGGAGCTACAAGCATCTCACGTGGGGAGCCAGGAGAAGGAGGAGTGAGGTGGCAGGAGGGGAACACAGGAGCTGAGAATCTAATTTTTCATATAGTAACAAAACAATACAGTTGTGTATTCCCCTAATACCCCTTCAGTTTCTTGGGGTCTGGAGTGGCATCTATTTTTAAAAACATTTGGACCAATAATTCTGCTTTATGCAGACCAACTGGAGGGTCTCTGGCTTGGAGATTTAATGTAAAATAAACCCTAAATGGGGTGGTACACAGCATGGTGGCCAGCCATTGTAGGTAAGCAGTTTTTCTTAAACAAGCTGAGAGAATGATGGAAATGGTCGCTGTATTGGGTTTTGTCCCAGAGTGAAAGCTTTCTGTGAGCTGAGGAGTTGTTTGGTGGCTGGGGAGATGAAAGGGGAAGCTTGTCTGATGTCCTCCTGTCTGTTCTGGACTCAATGCCAGGGTACATCTTGCTGGGGCTCTGGAGGGCAGGAGGCTCCCAAGACAGAGGCTCTGAAGATGCTGGACTCCTTTCAGGAGGCTGGATGTCTTGGAGAATCCTCTAGGCATCAGGACTATGGTTTCTTGGCACTTTGGAACTGGTCACAGAAGGCTGAAGTTTGAAAAAGAGTGCTATGTTTTGCAGATTTGCTTGAAGCAGGACTGGGGATGATCTCTGAGCCACATAAAATTGGAATATTTTTCTTTGTCAATCTCTCATGAGTTTAGAGCCTCACTGTTTGCCATCCATAACCTCTGTGTTTTTGGAGAAGTTTCTCTCACTGAGATCCATAGCCATCTTCCTAACCCCTGGCAACTGAAATGATGTGTCCCTGGGACCCCTCCCTGCAGATCTCCCAGGCATAGGCTGTGTCTTCAGGTGCATCTTAACCTTCTAAGATTTCAGTGTCATTAATCAGTAAATAATCATTGGGCGCCTTACCTTTTATTCCAATAGCGCTATAAGAGTAGCAAGGCTCTTGCTCATTCATTGATAATAGGATATCCACTCTCTTCTGTTCTCAACCTTTTTTTCTTGAACATTCTATTAGAATTTGGTCCCAAATTTGGAGTTCTCTGGGTTCTGGAACAACCTTCTAGCTCTCTCCCACTTCAGGGGTCAGCTTAGGATCCAGGGGTATTCCTTCAGGGCAGCCAATTTCTTCCAGCCCGGAAACATAAGAGAATTATTTACTTCCCTGCAGGAGTAAGTGATAATTTAAAAAAATCATCCATTCAGTCAACAAATATTAGGTATGTGTTGGAATAAATAAAAGGTCTACCATCTTCCTGGGAGAAGAGAAAAATACCTTTCTTTCATTTCTGATGAGTGTACAAGATATAGGTTAATTTTACAACAGATTATCCCACTGATATTAAATTCTCAAGAAATCACTCTGCTGCACACAGCTCTTCTTGTGAAGGAGGTGCCATCACTGTTTTCTAGGGAACACTATGAGACCAAGGTGAAGAGTCACACAGTCGATGGAGCCAGAAGCATTTCTGGGTCTTCCAAAGCCAACTCCAGCACTCACTCCACCTACCACATACTGTGTGACCTCTGGAGAAGTGAAGAACATTGTCCCTGCTCTTGGGGGGCGGGGGGCTTGGGGTCTTCTCAAGAGGAAGAAGAGTAAAACCTGAAAAGTTTAGTAAAAAAATTAAGGAGCAAGAGAGCGGTAAGGTTTGCATTACTATACTGTAATCATCCTTTTGCTTGCTTTGCTGTTTGCTATTACTTTTCTTTGTTTTTTTCATTAGGCTGTGGGTGCCTTGGAAGCAGGAACAGTATCTTGTTTGCCCCCAAATGTCCGTTAGTGCATGGATACCATTTGTTGGATGCATACCTGAATGAATGAATGCTATAGGAATTTGAGGAGCTGGACTTTGAAGGGTGGGTATTCTTTGGTTTAGGCTGGTGGTGCACTATGGTGGGTTAAGAGGGAGGGATTCCTGATTGGAGCATAAAGCCAGCTTTATTGATATGCAATTCATATATGGTACAGTTCGCCCATTAGGGGGTACAACTCAGTGGCTTTTAAAGTATTTGCAGAGTTGTAAAGCATCACTACAGTCAACTTTAGAACATTTTCATCCTCCAAGTAGTAATCTATACATTTTACCTGTTATCCCAAAGCCCCCATTTTCTCACAGTTCCTGGCAATTCTGGACATTTCACAGAAGTAGAATTCTACAGTATGTGGCCTTCTGTGCCTACCTTCTTCCACTTAGCACAGTGTTTCCAAGGCTGGTCCGTGTTGTAGCACATGTCAGGGCTTCCTTCCTCTGTTGCTGAATGATATTCCCTGACATGGATATAGATTGGATCATCTGGAATACAACTCATGTTAGGCACCAGGAAGCCTAAACTGAAGCTGTTGGAGCAGGAGTTTGACCTAATCAAATGGAAGTTTTGAGAAGCTCAGTCTGACAACAGGGTCAGACGAAACAGAGGTGTCTGGAGGCAGAGATAAGCAAGGAGGCTTTCTTGGGTTTCTTTGTAGGAGGCAAGGACAGTCATAACCAGGGAACAGAAAGAGAAGCATGAACAGGCAAGGTTCTGGGGACCTTGTCTATGCATGTGAGGGACTGAGGAGGGACTGAGAGGGAGATCTACATTTTTGGCCTGAGATGCTGGAGCCTAGGGCATGAATTGTCTGGTGACTGATGACAAAGGGAGAGGTGAGTCTCCACTTGTGCCCACCCTTTGGAGTGATGGCAGGGTACAGAGTTCAGTTGGCTGGAGGGCTCTGGAGGGAGGACCTGATAGACAAAGTCTCCTCTTTTAAGGAAATTGCCTTTGAGAGGGCAGATCTGCCTGAAAATCAGGCCTTCAGGTAGCACATCTGTGAATCAGGAGAGACACTCTCCCTGAATGATGGATGAGCCATACACAGGCAGAGAGGACAGAAGGGAATATTCCAGATACAAGCCAGGCCAATAACAGGAGCAGGGCCACTGGATGGGAGAGAATCATGTGAGTCTGGCCCTAGGTTGGCACCAGCAACTTGCAGAGAACACTGGGGAACAAGCCAGCCAGGCAAGTATCAACACAGCATTTAAATATAGCATATTCTATGCTCCAAAGCACCGGGGTAAGCTTTTTATGTTACTCTTTACAACAATCTACAGGGCAGATTTTATTCTCATTACTACTTTATTAAGATTTAGAGAAGTTAAGAGCTTATCCTCAATCACATATCTAAGAAAGTTTTCATTTGGGTGTAAGCAGAAGGAAGTACAGCATGTTTTAGACTGGATAGACTCTACCACTACTCACTTCTAGCAGTGAGCTTTCAGTTCAACAGTCGCTGATTGTGGGCTGAGCACTTGACTCCAAAGGTGTCAAGTAGGACACACCCCTGATCCTAGTAGCCTCCCTGACATGCTGAGGACACACACACACACACACACACAACCTGCTTGTGTGTCTCCACTGTTTCGCCTTTCTGGAGATGCTTGTTGAACTGGCGCATTAAATGCACAAGCAGGAGTTGGCCTGGAATACTTGTTCCCTCTTCCACTGGGTGGGGTTGGTGTCTGAAATCACGGAGGAGGCCTAGGACCTCGTGGTCTGGTGCAACTGGAGGAGGGTGTATGGAAGGCAGTTTGGGAACAAGCAGATAGGCTGAGCTAAGAGGTTGATGGACGGATGAAGGAGCAGGGCAGCATCTGTCTCCACTGAGGAGGTTCCTGGAAACCACCCTGCCTCCTCTACCATGCCCCAAGCCCAGAAGAGCTGTGCTTCACTGGTAACCTCTTCCCACCTGCTCTGCGCTCTGGGCCACCACCCTAGCTCCCCATGTGCTTTGCAAGGGCAGGGCCATTCAATTCTGCATGGAGACGTTAAATGGGTTTCCAGCAGCTCCAGTGGAAGAGATCCTTTTAAACTGCAGGTCCTGGGGAGGAGGCTCAGAAGAGGAGCCATCATTGAGTTCCTGCATTTTGCAGCCTTCTGGAACGGGAGCAGCTTTTAGAATTTCAAGCCACAATTTGTATTCAAATGAAGGTCATTTGAAAGGTGTAACATAGTAAACAGCCATTATTTCATTTTGATGGTGGCACTAAAATTATAGTGTTGGTTGAATTATTTTAGTGTAGGACCATTACCATCTCCCTAAAACACTTAGAGGGGTTCTTAGAACGCTGCTCCAATCCTAAAATTAGAAGAAAATTAAAAATCACAAAGCTGTGATGGTGGTGGTGGTATAATTTGGGAGAGAGGGCCCCTAAGGTGTGGGGCACTTTCTCTGTCCTGCACACACCCACTGTGCTTTCCTTGCACAGCACAGCTGTGGGAAGGGTCCACTAAGTGCATGTGAAGAAGGGGGTGTTGTAGAGCTTTGAATTGTGAGATGTAAAGGAACAACCCCGCCCTCCACCTGTCCTGCATTCAAGTCCTTAAAAATCCCACCACTGGGGCTTCACTACCTTGGGCGTTTCTTCCAGAGGAGCAACCTTGGTGGGAACCCCTTCCACTGTCCCTTTGCTGGGAGCATTCGCTGGAGAAGAGGGATCCCTTGGCTCACCTGCAGTGGTGCTTTGGGCTTACCCAGGAGGGACCTGCAAGTTCAGGGTGGGATCCAGGGCAGGCGCTCTCTTCCCTGGTGGGCAGTTGCCTTTCAGCCCCCCATTAGGTAGGCTGAAGAGATGGGTCCCATTTAGGAACCTGTTAAATTGCAGTGGCACCAGGAATCAAGAGTGTGTAGAAAGGCAGACCCAGGAGAGGGTTTGGATCTTCCGACTTCATTCTGGATTCTGCACATCCAGAAACTGTGGCCCCAGAGGGATGTGACTCCCCTAAGATCAGATTGCAAGTTGGTAACAGAAACAAGACTTAGCCTGGAATCTTGGGCTTCCTTTACTGTCACTGGCTGTGCGTTTCAAATATCCGTTCCCCTCCCTGAAAACCTCTGAGTCAGTTGTTTGCAGGAATCAGAATCCTTTGGGTTTCAGATGAGTAATACAGTGCATAGGCTGGCCCAACCTCAATGGCTTTGGAACAACATCTTCTAAGTAAAACCATCAATATTTCTGCAGCAAAACACATAAATATTCACCCTAAGTGGGGGGTAAACAGGACTAGAAACTGTATCAGTTCAAACTAAGTTTTGCTACATGGTACCAAATTTAAGAAAAAAACTTTGGATTTCCTGTCTTTTGGATTTGAGAATTTCTAAGAGAGGACATGACTGAGTCTGGTAGCAACACATGCTCCTTGAGGGGAAGTTGAAAGGTTCAGAAACGTACCCATTAGAAGGAGGGGGCCATTGCTCCCAATTTTGGTGATTTCTAGACTTAAAAAAGTTTATTTTATGAATATAGAATTGATAAATAACATTACATTAGCTTCAGGTGTACAATGTAATGGTTCGATACTTGCATGTATTGCAAAATGATCACCACAGTAAGTCTGGTTAACATCTGTCACTATACAGAATTGCAAAGGTTTTTTTCTTGTGATGAGGACTTTTAAGATCTCTTAGCAACTTTCAAATATGCACTATAGTAACGTTCACTAGAGTCTCCATGCTGTACCTGATATTACCTGATGACATAGATTTCATTGCTGGAAGTTTGTGCCCTGCGAACCCCTTCACTCGTTTTGCCTACCCCTTACCCCAGACCTGGGGCAGCCACCAGTCTGCTCTTTGTGTCCATGAGCTTGGTTGGGTGGTTGGTTGGTTGGTTGGTTGGTTGGTTTTTTTAGATTCCACACAGAACCAATGTCTAGACTTTTGCCCATGTATTTTTTATATAGCTGGCTTCTTCCTCTGTACAATTTTGTACTTTACTTTTTTCACTTTTTATTACATAACAAACACTTTTGTATGTTTCTGAACACTGAAGCCTTTTCCATGGTTACACGGCTGTGAGGAGCCCGCATCTCACACCTCAGCCTGGAGCTTTTCTCCCTACAACACATGCTGCTTCTCCACCAGTCAGACTGGAGCATCAACAGGCAGCCCCCCCCCCCCCCCCCCCCCCGCCCAGCATCTGGGACCATTGGCATTGGGATGGCCCCCGATGAGGCCTCCAGGAGCTGTGTGCGGTGGGTCTGGGAGGCAGTCTTCTGGGCAGAACTCTGGGGCTGTTTCCAGGTTGTTTCCTCTTCCATGTGGGCCATCCGCAGTGGAGAAGCCTATCAACCTGGAAAATGAAAGCAGGTCCTGGAAAGGTGGCTCTGCATTTGTCTGCACTTGAGGGCAGAAGGAGAGGCAGAGTAGGTGTGTGCATCAGGCCCCTCACATGGTTGGGTGGTACTGCCCTTGAAGGTGAGTATTTCTTGCCTTATTTCACACTTGAGGGCCCCTTCTTTGTTCTCTCAGTGTCCGAAACTCCCATAACCCAATGTCTTTCCTTGGAGTTGCCATCAGCATCACCTTGTCACCGACTCCCCATCCCTAGGGAGGTGGCAGAGGAGTGGCTCCAGGCTCTTGCTCCTTGAGGGTACCTCTGGCCACCCATCTTCACCCACAGAGGTCCTCCTTCAGCTCTCTGGGTAGTGGGTCTGGTGAGTGTGCTGGCCCTGGGAGAGCCTGGGGTGGGGAGAAGCAAGGGTGGCCTGTGTCTCAGTTGTGCTCTGTCTCCCTCTCCTACACAGATTTGCCTGCCTGACTCAGGGCTTGGTGGGAAGCAGGCCATTGGAGATGACTAGTCCTCCTTTCAGGCTTCTTGTCACCCTCCCATGAGATGGGGGCATGGGGATAGAGGTGGGGATTTTGGACTACATGACCTTGAAGTCTTTTCTGGGTGGAGAAGCCTCTGAGCTTCCCTGTTTATGCTTTCCTAGATGGTTCTTGGGGTTTGGGAACACCCACTAGGGCTTCCAGAAGGTCCTGGGTGTGGGTCCTGTTTACTATCTTTCTCCCATGTCACTGTCCCCTGAGGCAGATCGTGCAAGTGTGAATTCCAGGAAGAAGCCCAGAGTGTGTGTGGGGAAAACTGCATTCCTGGAAACTCTTCCTATTTATGCTGTGTCTTTCGAAAAATAATTGTTCTCAGAAAGGACTAGGTTTTAGGGCCTGTATAACCCCTCAGCCTTGTCCCACACTTCCCTCTACTGCATTCCAGCTGCTATACTGGCTGCCTTTCAGATCCAGGGCCTCAGGCACCCACTCTCTGTTCTCCCCACCTCATCTGCTAACTCTTGCTAAGTCTCAGCTTAAATCTCAACCCTCCAAACCTACCAGGCACCTCTGTCACCATGTGTCATCACCTACATACTTTTCCGTGGTAATATTTATCACAACTTGTCTTTATGTATTTATTTTAGTGTTTTATTTTATTTCACATTTATCTTCTCTACAACACTTCATGGAGGTAGGTTCCATAGCTTATTTGTTCACTGCTATAGCCCAGTGCATGGCATATGGTGGGCATTCAGTACATAGATCTATTGGATGGATGGATGAATGGGTGGATGGGTGAGTGGAAGCCTGGATGGATGAGTGGGTAGATGGATAGATGGATGGTGAATGGATGGATGGTTGGATGGTGGATGGTTGGGTGGATGGATGGGTAGATGGGTTAATGGTTGAGTGGAGGGATGGGTGGATGGATAGGTGGTTGGATGGATGCATGGATGGTTAGGAATATGAACTACTTTTGGGGCATTCCATGAAGTCACAAGTACAGAAATGAGTTAAGCCAGCTTGAGAGAAAAGGGAACTTATTGTGAGGCTGTAAGAATGTTTCACAGGGAGAAGCAAGCTCAGGTAGGAACTAGAACAGGGAATGGAAAGGCCATCCAGACTCTCTCTCCAACTTGTGCCTCTCTGCACATTGCATTGTTCTTTCTTGGAAGACTGACTTGGTTTTGTCCTCAGTCCATGTGAGAGGACACTGGTACTCTCAGTCCTGAGTTTACATGTGATCAGGTCAGCCACGCGAAGAGGTGACTGGCAGGCCCTTGAATCCAATCCCAGATTCCTGGGGAAGAAAGTCTGGAGCCATTTACTCCTGGGGGGACCAGAGTCACACATCTGGACTGTGGGAGCACACCCTTGTGATGTGCGTGTGGGTCACTTCTCAGAGAAAGGGACCGTTGTACGTCGCACCAGTTTTGCTGAGCCTACCCTGGATTGTTTGCAGTTTTGTCCAGCATTCTTACCTCCCATTTGATGACTGCCTAGTGCTCTCTCTGTTAGATCCCAGACCTAGAAGCCTGCACTGTTTGTAAGGCTGTCCCCTCAGCTACAAGCACGGGAAACCTGCCCATTTGGAGCTATGAGTGCAGAGCAGTGAGGCTCACCTGCAGAGGTGAGATCAGGCCTGCCAGGCCTGCCTGGTTTTGGGGAGATGATGGTAGCTCTAACTGTCATGGCCCCCCAGTAAAAGTTTCATGGGTTTTCCCAAGTGAAATCTGTCGGACTATATCAGACACTCACCGTAAAACAAGAAGGAGCCAGTACCTGGGCTCTTCAGAGGAGCCCCGCTCTTCTCCCCCATCTAGTTCTGCAATAGGCAATGTGCTGCCATTTCAGACTAGAAATTTTCTCCATGAAAAGAAGGAAACCTCTTTATGCACTTTTGTGATGCAGAGTCTAATTTAGGTTTCAATAAGGGAAAGGACCATTATATCACCCTACTTCAGTGCTTCTTGTCATTACGTTATATTTTTAAAAATACTTTCATCGGGGGCCCTATATACACTTACAATCTCTCTGCATTTATTTTCCTTTAAGAACACATATAATAAAACTCAAAGTTAATAGCATGAAAATAATTTCTACAATAACAGTTGTAGCAAATCTTAGAATTGCCAGGGTGAAGGTGGCTAGACAGAGCAAGGCAATTACGTCTATTATTAGCAGTGCACGCGAAGGATTGATGTACAGTGGGCTGCGTGTAAGCAGAAGCCTTCAGACGTGAACTACATTTTAATAGTGAAATTCTCATAGATTATAACTCCCTTCATTAACATTTTCACACATCGCTGACTAACAAATGAGGAGAGAGGCCTTCTGCACGCTCAGATTTATCATGCTCCGGATGCTCTCTGCACCTCTGTGTATGGGCAGGAGCTTCATCTTCTAACCTCTGACTGTGTGAGGATTAACTCTTCCTGGGCTGACCTCTTTCCTTCAGGGATGGGAGAACATTCTGGAAACATAGGCTTTGCACTTTCAGACTTTTAAGAGGTTGGGTCTTGGTCCAGCCCTGGTGGGACTTCCTCTGCATCCCCCTGGCAGCACCTGCAGGTGGCTGTCTGAGGGTGGAGGGTCTGAGGGGAGCAGGGCTTTGCTGCCACAGATCACCTCTTCATAAACAAGCCCTACTCAGGTGCTTGAGTCACTCAGTGGGGTGCGGTGTGCTTTCAGCATCCGCGGATGGCCGATGGGAAGTCTAGATCTCCCTTAGTGAGAGGAGAAAGTTGACCTTCTGTCCCCAGCTGAGGCAAAGGATGCAGCCCAAGATATGACAGAGGGAATCCCAGGAGGGCTCACTGGGCAGAGTAGATCCCAGAGAAAGGGAACTGGACCCCTTGGTCAGGGTCAGGGTGGACCAATAGCCTTGTCCTGGGAGAGGCTGACTGTTTACAGAGGACTTGGACACCACCATGCCTGCCCTGGGGTGTGTTTAAGATCTAAGGAGAGAGAATATGGAGGAAGGTACAGTGCTCCTAGGCCGCTCACCAACAATTCTCCCTGGAAGCATACAAACCAGAGTGAGTGCTGGGGCATGCCAGGAAAGGCTGTCCATGTCACCCCATGAATCCCCAAGAGTCTGTAGAGACAGGGGCCCCAGGAAGGTGGTTCCTGGTACGTTGTTGGTTCCTGGCACCAAGGGGGTTGGAAGAATGCCAAGGATGAGAATGAATCCAGAGAGAATGGTTCCGGCCATCAGAGTGGTGGGGGTGAGTTTTCAGCCCATCTTCCCATTGAAGTACCCCCTGCTGCTTTCTTTTGGGAAGCAAGCCCTTTGGTGTCTGTGGTGCCAATCTTTGTAAACTGGCTCTCCGGCAGATTTTGCAGTTTGATTGGGCCTGTAATGGCATCTGAGACTCCTGGGGTCAGGTGGCTCCAGTGTTCTTTTGTGTGTCTCCTGGGCTGAGTATTTTGATAAACTTTTCAAAGATGATCTGACCCAGATGTTCTTGACCCCGTCCACATATTGTCATCACCTCGGGGAACCTTAGAAAACTACTGGTTTCCAGAGCTCATCCTCAGAGACTTTGTTTTAAATGATCAGGGGAGGGGCCCAGGCTCCCTCAGTGATTCTAATGTGCCACCCAGATTGAGGACCCAGAGACCATTCAGGCAGGTAACCTGGTCTTCAGGTGACTTAGCTGGAAGAACATGGGTCTTATTGGGACAAACAACTCAGCTGTGGACAAAAGGCCATCTGTCTATAAAACCTCTCACCCTTCCTTCCTCTCTTTTGATAACTACAGATATTCACTGCTGTTGATACATTGCTGGGTGCACAGGACCAGACCCTCTAGGTCATCATGAGAAAGGGGTACCTTGCCCTTAGAGCCAGGAGTCAGGTTCCCCTCTTCCCTGTCACTCCTTCCTTCCCTCTTCCGTGTTCAGCCTGTGCCACGTGGTCTCCACCTTAGCCCCGTGGTCCCTGGCTGAGCATCATCTGCAGAGAGAGCTGGCTTCTGTAAGCTTTCATCTCCCCCTGTAACTCTTTGGGGCTCAGCCGGCTCCGTTGGACTCCAGCACTGCACCATCAGCAGGGGCTACTCTACCTCCCATTCCTCCTCCCTGGGAACATTATCCCTTAACTAAAATCAATAGACCCAGGACATACTTGGAATCTAGAAGCTAATCACTCACGAGCTCCATTTTCCTGTCAGGGCTCCCCTAGCGGCGGTCTTGGGCTGTGCAGGTTTGGGGAGGTGGGAGTGAGGTCTGGGCAGAGGCTCTGAGACCCCTCCGGCAGAGGGGCCGGGGTGCTCTGCAAGCTGGTGCTGAGCCTCCTGTGTTGAACGGGGCTCCATCCTGCATCCTGGCACCCCATCAAGTGTTAAGGAGCACAGGAGCCAAACCTAATGAAAACCCAGCCTCATTTTGCATAATCAGGCACTACTGAAATGATCCTTTCAGTGCTGCATGTTGCAAATTAACAATCTGACTTATATACAATAAAAACCCGAGTATTGTACCATGCGATACTTCTTAGGTGGTAGATACACAGATGGAAATTCATTTAATGAACTACAAGTCCCCGAATGGATCCTAAACTTCTTGTAATTACCCTGGAAAAAACCCCAGTAGAAACTGAAAAAAAGCTTTTTGTATTCCTCCACTCCTGCTTCATGGCAGCCAGCGTTCTCCATCTTTAAGACGGTTTTGTAGGAAATGAGTATCTTGATATGAAGAGTTCTCCGGGGCCTGGCCAACAGTACAGTTGGGCCACACGCAAGTTAGCCGACTCCCTCCTCCCACCCAGACTCAGAAAATAGCATGATTTTTAAAGACTCTGGAGCTGAGCACAGTTTGACTTAAATGGTCTTATGAAGAGTTTAACCCACAACCCTGGTGTCAGCCGGTGAATAATCTGGCTGGCTGCCCGAGGGACTGGGGAGACCTGGTCTTTGAAGCACTTAGCCCAGAGGCTCTGCCCATCTAGCCAGGTGACTCAAACCCTGTCCTGCTAGTTTCCTTGAAAGATGTTATCTCAGTGTGGGAGGCCATCAGGAGTGTTCCAGTAGGGCCAGGAGGGTGAGTGAGGGATGCAGCAAGGACCACCGCTCCAGGGAGCCACCTCCCACCTCCTGTAGTCAGGGGCCCTGGGGGTCGCTTCCATGGCAGGGGGCTAGGAGCGGATGTGGCATCCCCTAGGAGTGCCACACTCGATGAGTATCAGAACCTGTTCCATATTTATTATGGGCAACAATTTGACTAACGGAGAATTTAGATTAATAACATTCAGGCCGGAGAAGTAATTTCCTTTGAGAAAGCGATTTACATGCACTCTGCCAGAAAGAGCCGTCACTGCTCTCTTGTCGTGTCAGCTCAAATAATGAAGTTGAAAATAACACGGGAGGTTAATAGGTCCAGCTTATCTCCTTAGAACTGAAAAGCAAGATTTACAGTGTGGAGGCTGTTTTGCATATTTCCACTGGGAATTGAAAGGTTTTCTCCCCAAACAAGATTTATGAGAACCCGTGGTTCAAGGTATCTGCACTGTTATTGCTCCTAAGTGAGGCAGTAAACCTCTTCATTTCGGTGGGTGCCCTCCGGCTTTAGAAGGAGCATCACGCTGGCCCGGCCTGTGTAGCCACTCTGGTGCTGCTGCAGCTTTACTCCGAGAGCACAACCATCTGCTTTTGACTCTGGACAGCCACGTCATTTATTTGCTAAGAGGTTTAAGCATTTAAAAATGTATTTTGTCATCATTTGGTGGCTGGTCCTGGTCTTGGGGAACATGGGGGAACAGAGCTGCATGGGGGGTAGGAGAGTAGAGTCAGAGCAGCCCTGGGGGCTCCTGAACTCCAGGTGGAAAGTGAATGAGGGGAGGGCCGGCCAGCTCTCTGTGGGCTCCCCAAACAGCTTTCCTGGGAGTCTTACCTGGCCACTGAAGTAATACCTCATTGGCCACCCCTCTGCAGGAAGCCCTGGGAGGGGTCATCCTTTTCTCCTCACTTTCCTGCCCTTGGTGCAATTAGGCCGAACTGTGTAGGAAGAAGAGGAGAGTGGATATTGGTCGACCACCAACAGTGTTTAGCACAAACGCTTAGTGCATTTGTTCTTCCATCTTTCTTGTTTGCTGTTAAATGCATTCTAACGATAAAATTCCCCTTAAATACTGCCTATGCTGTATCTCACAATTGTTTTGCTTCCCCCCACGATGCCATGTTATGAAAAATTTCAAGCGAAAAGAAAAGTTGAAGCAATCGTAGCTAACATCCACATATCTGCCACTAGGACGTTTTGCTATATTTGCTTGATCACATATTCAATTCTTCAGTCCATCTTAGTTTTTGGTGATTTTTGTAGCAAATTGCAGGTAACAGTATGTTACCCCTGAATATTGCAGAATGCATATTGTGAACTATTTATTTACTTTTTAAGGGAAAATTTATATATAGTGAAATGCACAATTTTAGGAGTACCATGTGCTAAATTTTGAACAAATGAGTATACCCACGTAATACAAATTCCTATTAAGGTATAGACATTTTAGTCAGTTCAGAACATTCCTTTTTGCCTTTGCTTATTCAATGCCCTGCTCCCATCAGCCACCACTGTTGGAATTTTTTTCATCATAGGTTCTTTCTGCCGGTTCTAGAACTTCACGTAAATGAATTCATATAATATATACTCTTTTGGGTAGTGAGTCCTTCACTCGGCATGTTTTGAAATTCCTCTGTTGTTGAAAGTATTGGTGTTTTTTTTTTCCTTTCTATTGATGAGTAGTATTCTATTGTATGAATGTACCAGAGTTTGTTTATCCATTTGTTAATGGACATCTGGTGTGTTTCCAGTTTTTGGCTGTTATGAATAAAATTCCTGTGAATATTTTGTACAAGTCTTTTTTGGGGATGTGTGTTTTTATATCTCTGGAATAAATGCCTAGGAGAGAATTGTTGGGTGCTATTTTTGTCTCTTAAGAGAAACAGACAGATTTTTTTCCTAAAGTGATCACGCCATTTCATATTTCTGCCAACAATGTCTGATGATTCCAGTTGCTTCACATACTCACCAACATTTAATGTTGTCAGTCTTTTTAATTTTAGCCATTCTAGTGGGCGTGTAGTAGATTTTCCTGTGGTCTTAATTTGCATTTCCCTGATGACTAATGGTATTTTTTTCATATGCTTATTGATCATTCATGTATCTTCCTTGATGAAATGTCTGTTCTAGTCTTTTTCCCATTAAAAAATTTGGATTTCCTTTTTATTATTGGCTAGTAGAAGTACTTTGTATAGTCTGGATACAAGTCCTTTCCCAACTATGTGTTTTAAAAATATTTTCTCCTAGGGCATGGCCTGCTGATTCATTTTTATAATGGCATCTTTTTGCAAGCAGAAGTTTTAAATTTTGCTGAAGTTTAATTCATCACTTTTTCCCCTTCTCTGTTTATTACTTTTCCTGTCCTCTCTAAGAAGCTTCTGCTTACCACCTTGTTGTGAAGATATTCTCCTGTTTCCTTCTGGAAGCTGTATAGTTTTAGCTTTTAAATGTAAGTCTGCTTTTCATCTTAAATTAATTTTTGTGTATGGCGTAAGGCCGGAGACAATACTTATTAATTTCCACATTGATGTCCTGTTGTGCCAGCACCATTGTTTTTTTTTTTTTAATTTATTTTTTATTGGTGTTCAATTTACTAACATACAGAATAACCCCCAGTGCCCGTCACCCATTCACTCCCACCCCCTGCCCTCCTCCCCTTCTACCACCCCTAGTTCATTTCCCAGAGTTAGCAGTCTTTACGTTCTGTCTCCCTTTCTGATATTTCCCACACATTTCTTCTCCCTTCCCTTATATTCCCTTTCACTATTATTTATATTTATATCCAGCACCATTGTTGAAAAGACTTTTCTTATTGGATTGCTTTGGTAAGTTGCCTAAAATTAATCGACCATATAAGAATGGGTCTAATCTGTCTCTCCTATGTTAGCACTTCACTATCTTGATTGCTGTTGATTTTTAAAAAATTCTTTTTTTTTATTAGTTTCAGAGGTGGAATTTAATGATTGGTCAGTTGCATATAACACACAGTACTCGTTACATCAAGTACTGTCCTTAATGTCCATCACCCAATTATCCCTTCCCCCCCAACCTCCCCTCCAGCAACCCTCAGTCTGTTTCCTAGAATTCAGTGCCCCCTATAGTTTGCCTCACTCTCAATTTTCATCTTATTTTATTTTTCCTACCCCTACCCTATGTTCATCTGTTTTTTTTCTTAAATTCCACGTATGAGTAATCATATGGTATTTGTGTTTCTCTGACTGACTTATTTTGCCTAGTGTAATGCCCTCTAGTTCTATCCATGTTGTTGCAAATGCCAAGATTTCATTCTTTTTGATGACTAATATTCCATTATATCTATAGATCTATATATACATACCTCTATCTATATATACATGTCTCTATCATCTATCTATCTATCTATCTATCTATCTATCTATCTATCTATCTATCTAATACATATTCTTTATCCATTCACCTATCATGGACATCTGAGCTCTTTCCATAGTTTGGCTATTGTGGACATTGCTACTATAAACATTGGGGTGCATGCGCCCTTTTGAATTACTATGTTTCTATCCTTTGGATAAATACCTGGTAGTGCAATTGTTGGGGCATAGGGTAGCTCTGTTTTTAACTTTTTGAGGAAACTCCATACTGTCTTCTTGAGTGACTGTACCAGTTTGCATTTCCACCAACAGTGCAGGAGGGTTCCCCTTTCTCTGCATCTTTGTCAACATTTGTTTCCTGAGTTGTTAATTTTAGCCATTTTGACCCATGTAAGGTGATATCTCACTGTGGTTTTGATTTGCATTTCCCTAATGCCTAGTGATGTTGAGCATTTTTTCATGTGTCTCTTGGCCATTTGTATGTCTTCTTTGGAGAAATGTCTGTTAATGTCTTCTGCTCATTTCTTGACTGGAATTTTTTGTTTTTTTTAGGGTGTTGAATTTAATAAGTTCTTTATAGATTTTGAATACTAGCCTTTATCTGATAAGACTTTTGCAAATATCTTCTCCCATTCCATAGGTTGCCTTTTAGTTTTGTTGGCTATTTCCTTTGTTGTGCAAAAGCTTTATATCTTGATGAAGTCCCAATAGTTCATTTTTGCTTTTGTTTCTCTTGCCTTTGGAGACATGTCTAGCAAGAAGTTGTTGCAGCAGAGGTCAAAGAAGTTGCTGCCTGTGTTCTCCTCTAGGATTTTGATGGATTCCTGTCTCATTTTTAGGTCTTTCATCCATTTTGAGTTTATTTTTGTATTATGGTGTAAAAAAGTGGCCCAGTTTCATTTTGCATGTGGCTATCCAATTTTCCCAAAACCATTTGTTGAAGAGATCATCTTTTTTCCATTGGATACTCTTTCCTGCTTTGTCAAAGATTAGTTGGCCAGAGAGTTGAGGGTCCATTTCTGGGTTCTGTATTCTGTTTCATTGATCTCTGTGTCTGTTTTGGTGCCAGTCCTTCAACTGCATTCTTTTTCGAAATAGCTTTGACTCTTCTGCTTTCTTTGCATTCTCCATTTAAATTGTAGAATCAGCTTGTCAATCTCTACAAAAAAAAAATCCTTCAGGTATTTTAAGTGGAACAGTGTTAAAGATATAGATCAATTTGAAGACAATTGCCATCTTTAAAATATTGAATCTTCCAATCCACAAATATGGAATATCTCTTCAGCTAGTTCTTTTTAAATTTTCCCTCTGTAATATTTTATAGCTTTTAGTGTAGAGGTTTTACACATCATTTGTTAAGTTTATTCCTAGGTATTTTATGGTTTTTGGACACTATTGTTAAAAATCTTGAATTAAGAGATTTATCAGTTTCTTTCTTTCTGTAAGGTTCTGCTTCTTGTTTTTTAAGCCTTATTATTGAGCATATTCATATTTATGATTGTAATGGCTCCCAGATTAATTATCTCACTTAGCATTATGGAATGTTTCTATTTTTGGTAACACTCTTTATCTCAAAGACTACTTTATAATACTCACTTCAGCTCTCTTATGCTGATGGTTTACATGATTTACATTTCTTTTTTTCACATGTTACTTTCTTTGACTTTATATTTAAAGTATGCTTCTTGTAGAGAGCATATACAACTATCTTGGTTTTTAATTCATTCTGACGATCTGTGCTTTTAAATTGGTGTATTTAGTCTATTTACATTTAATGTAATTGTGGATATGGTTGGTCTACCATGTTGATATTTTATTTTTATTTTTTCATTTTTTGGGGTTAATTAAATATTTTAAAAGAATATCATTTTAATTTCTCTATTGGCTTTTTTTTTTGCATGTTTGCATTTTTTTGGTGGTTGCACTAGGGAATATAATATATATTCTGAACTTTTTATAGTCTACTTACAGTTAGTATTTGTAGCACTTCATGTAAGTTATAAGAATCTTGTAATTATGTAGTTTAATGTACTTCCACTTCTTCATGCTATACTTGTTTTATGCATTATGTCTATGTATGCTGTAAGCCCCTATAATGTATTTTTTCTTTTTTGCTTTAAGCAGTCATATGTAACTTAGGAAAATAAGAGAACAAAATACCTTTATAGTCATACACATTTCTGAGGATCTTCATTCCTTTCTGAAATGAGAGTTTCCATTTGTATCACTTCCCTTCAGCCTGAAGAATTTCATTTAACTTTTTTTTTCATAGGGAATACTTTCTGGTGGTGAATTTTCTTATATTTTATTTTTCTCAATATGCATTTATTTGCCTTCATTATTTGTGGATCTTTTCATTGTGTATACAATTCTTGGCTGACAGTTTTTCTTTTTAGCATATTAAAGTTGATGTTCTCCTCTCTTCCGATCTATTGCTTTTGATAAGAAGTTATTCAGCATTTATTTATTTACCTCCTTTATGTAATACGTTGTTTGTATCTGGCTGCCTTCAGGATTTTTTCTTAATCTTTGGTGTTATTCACTTTGACCATGATGTGCCTAGATATTTTTGACTATGTTTTGTTTATTTTCTTTAGGGTTTATTGAACTTCTTGAATCTGAAAATCTACATTTTCCAACATATTTGGGAAAATGTCTATTATTTCTTCAAATATTTTTTCCTGCCCTATTCTTATTCTCTTCTTTTGGGACTCCAATTATATGTATACTTGACCTTGCATTATTTCCCACCAAATACTGATGCTTGTTCACTTTTTGAAAACGTTTTTGTTTTTCAGATAGAACAGGATTTATCAATCCCAGTATGATTGACATTTTGGGCCAGATCATTATTTGTGGGAAGGGTTTCCTGTGCATTGTAGGACATTTAGCTGCATCCCTTGTCTTGATCACTAGATGCTGGTAGCATAGCCTCCCATTTGTGATGACCAAAAATATCTTCACACATTTCTAAATGTTCCTGCGGGGGCAAAAATCACCTCCAGTTGAGAATTAGTGAGATAAACCAATAGAAATTATCCAGTTTTCAGGTTCACTAACTCTTTCGTCTGTTCTCTTCAATTCAGTGAATACATTTTCGTATTTTATTTTTCAGTTATAGAAATTTCATTTGGCCCTTTTTTGGATAGTTTTTGCCTTTCTCCTGAGGTGACCTATTTGTTTATTCATTACAAATGTATTTTCTTTCCTCACTTGAGTACATCTATAAATAGCTCCTTTAAACTTTTTGTCTTCTAATTTCAACAGCATCTTAAAATATAGGTCTTACTCTTATTCAGGTATGGTGAGACTAATAGATTGGAGAATGACTGCTATTGAAAATATAATTTGTCACTTATAGTTCTCAAGGGAAAGGGACACAGCATGCTATAGTGGGTGAAACAGGGAAGAACAAGGCTGTTTAGGAGGCAGAGGGAATGAAGGAAAAATGTGGACAAGAGCCTTTGTTGGGGTTTTTGTTTTTGTTTTTTGTTTTTTGTTGTTGGGGTTTTTGAAAGAAGAACAAGGCAAGGCATGGTAATCAGGGATAGGATTGGCTAATTTGGATAATTTCAGTGGGCTCTGCGGTGTAGGGGCTGTTCCTAGTTATCTGGTAGCTGGTGCTGGGGCTTGGGGATCGTGGTCTGTATGGAAGATGCTTGTGAAAGCCCAACAAAAGGGGCAATTGAGGTATGGGCTTCAGGTTGGTTGGCTTGCATATGAAAGATATGCTCCTTGTTAAACTTGTTGTCTCTGTCTAGGAGTGAGCTAGCCCTAGGAGGGGTAGTTTCTTTCAGTGTTACAAGGCCCCAAGATGTTCAAACATCAGAATAAAATGATTTGCTTAATACAAACTTCTGTGTCATCTGAGAGTTAGTCCCCACTGATTGCCTTTCTCTTGAATCTGGATCCCATTTTTCTGCTTGTATTTTTTTGGTAATTTGGGATTATATTCTGGATCTTGTGGATGATATGTTTCAGGGATTGCAGATTCTGTCATGTTTTTCTAAATAACATTGAGCTTTTGTTTTAGTACACTTTGCCAAATTCAAACTCTAAACTATCTCTCTCACAGTGGGCAGCAGCAGAAATCTCTGCCCAGGTCTTTTTTAATTTTTCTATTTTTTTTCAAATTTTTAAAATAAATTTATTTTTTATTGATGTTCAATTTGCCAACATATAGAATAACACCCAATGCTCATCCCGTCAAGTGCCCACCTCAGTGCCCATCACCCAGTCATCCCCTCCCCCCCACCTCCCCTTCCACCACCCCTAGTTCGTTTCTCAGAGTTAGGAGTCTTCATGTTCTGTCTCCTTTTCTGATATTTCCCACTTATTTTTTCTCCTTTCCCCTTTATTCCCTTTCACTATTTTTTATATTCCCCAAATGAATGAGACCATATAATGTTTGTCTTTCTCTGATTGACTTATTTCACTCAGCATAATACCCTCCAGTTCCATCCATGTCGAAGCAAATGGTGGGTTTTGTCGTTTCTAATGGCTGAGTAATATTCCATTGTATACATAAACTACATCTTCTTTATCCATTCATCTTTCGATGGACACCGAGGCTTCTTCCACAGTTTGGCTATTGTGGACATTGCTGCTATAAACATCGGGGTGCAGGTGTCCTGGCGTTTCATTGCATCTGTATCTTTGGGGTAAATCCCCAGCAGTTCTGCCTAGGTCTTATAGCATTAGCAGGCTGCTAAGAGTCAGCTCCATGCACATGTAATTCCAGGATCAGCCAGAGATTTGGGCAGAATTTATACACCAAATTTGGAACTCTTGCTTTGTAGTGCTCTCCTTTTGATTTCCTCCCTCATTTTTTAGCTACTGTAGTCTCCCTGTGCTCTGTCCTCTGATTCTACAACCAATAAGTCTGCAAGTTTCTTGAATAATAGCTGCTTCATGACATTGACAAGGGTTTGTTTCACGCAAAAAGCTTTAAAAACAAAGACACTGAGAAACTTACCCAATGCCATCATCTTCTTCCAGGTGCCCAAATTTCTCCACTTTCTACCTGCTTTTGGTCTCTCTCTGGTGTCTTTAGATTAAAAAAAATATATATATATATATAATTTTAGAGATTTTATATATTTATTCATGAGAGACATAAAGAGAGAGGGGCAGAGACACAGGCAGAGGGAGAAGCAGGCTCCATGCAGGAAGCCTGATGTAGGACTCGATCCTGGGACTCCTTCTTCACACCTTGAGCCAAAGGCAGACGCTCAACCACTGAGCCACCCAGGCATCCCCCCCAAATATGTATTTTAAATGTAGAGGGTTGATCCAATATGAGCTACTCCTCCATTATTGGAAGCAGGATTTCTTGTATCCCATGGAATTTGACATATTATGGTTTTACTTGGTGTTCCAAGTATTTTAAATTTCCTCTATGATTTTACCTTTAACAAGGATCAATAGAAAGTTTTTTAGTCCCCAGGTATTTGGATTTGCCATCAGTCCTTTTGTTAATATTTTAAAGTTGTATTATGTTACAATCTCAAACGTAGTTTGTATGATATTGATGCTTTGGCCTTTACTGAATCTTCCTTTATGGCCTAGTGCATGTTTAATTTTTGTGAATGATCTATGTGTGCTCAATAAGGACGTGTATTCTCTGTTGGGTGAGTTCTCCATATATTTATTAGTTCAACATTAATAAGCCTCTTTTTCTTTGTATTTTCCTTTTTTGTGTATCTGAGCCATCAATTTCTGAGAGGGGTGTGTTAAAGCCTCCAACCAAATCTCTCAATTTATTTATTTCCTTTTGTAGCTCTGGCAGTTGTTATTCTACATTTTTTTTTAGGCCGTATTCTTAGGTATGTATCTTTTCATGATCATTATATCTTCTTGAGTTATTGTTCCTTTCAGAAGCAGCTACTATTCCTTTATCTCTCTTATCTATCCTTTGGTACTCTGCAGTGTAAGGTATTTACATCTCTCTTTAATTGTGGGAGATTCTTGGTTACTAGTTCTTCATTAGTTTCTCCCTCCATTTATGTCTCTGTCCTTCTGGGGTTCCTAGAATATGGGTGTTGGCAGGTCTACTTCTGTTTGCCATATTTCCTTTCACTTATTTATTTAAAAAATATTTCCCAGCATTTTATCCTTTCTTGGTGCTTTCCAGAAAAGTTTCCTGATGTGATCTTCCATCTCAAAAAATTATTCTTTAGCTACTTGTTGAATGTTTTATTTTAGGACAAGAATATGATAAGCTTGAAACTCTGACCACTTTCATCCCCTCATTTGACCCAGAGGGAGGTGTATGCTCTTGGCCCTGCCCCCACTTCTCCTGTGCATCATTTGTGCCCTTGCCACCACTATCTGCCCCTTATCAACAGTTGCCACAAGGAGCCCCAACTTCCAGGGCCCCTTCCCAGTGACACCAGTCCTCACCAGTTTGTTCAGAATCCACTCCCATTCTCTTCACCTATCACTGCTTACTATACACTGCATTTCATTTCTTTATCTTATTTATTTTCTGTCTCTTCTGGCAGAATGTAGCATCTTTTGTTTTGTTTTGTGTTCTCATATTTCTCCAGCACCCAGTGCAGTGTCTGGCATATAGTGGATGTTCAATAAGTATTTGCTACATGAACCAATGATTACACTGTATTCTTTATTTCAATTATTATTATTATTATTATTATTATTATTATTATTATTATTATTTTGTAAGAGCTACCTTTTATTGGATATCTTCTTTGTTCAGAAATAGTGCTTGGGTCTTTACATTCATGGTATTATTTAAATATTCACTTATTCATTTTTTCCTGTATGTTTTTATTGTGGTAAAATGTATAAAATTTGTTATTTTAACCTTTTTTAAGTGGACAGTTCATTGTCATTAAATACATTCAGATTACTGTGCAACCATCTCCACTATCCATCTCCAGACTTTTTTCATCTCCCGGGCAGAAACTCTGTCCCCATTAAATAAAAGTTTTATGTGTTTCATATCCAGTGTTTCCAGTTGAGTCTTCTTTTCTTTTCTTATATTTTATTTAAGTTCAATTTGTCAACATATAGTATAACACCCAGTGCTCATCTCATCACATGCCCTCCTTAATGCCCATCCAGTTGGGTCTTATTTATGACTACCTGTTCCTACCTTATATTCCCAATTATCTTCCCTTATCTCCTTGAGGATATTTATTTGCTTGGTTTGGATTTTTGTTGTGTTTTTTCAACTAATTCTGCTTTATGGACAGATATAGGGTGTCTACTGTCTTTTTCCTAGGGTGGCTGCTCTCCTGAGAGGTCTCATTATTTTTCTCTCAGAGCCACAGTTGCCTTTGGTAATAAGCACCTGGCAGAAAGATCTTGCCCAGGCCCATATTGGGCTTTTTCTGAGGAGTTTTGGAGAATGGTCAGGGGCAGGGGTGCCCTACAAGGTAGAGAATTTAGATGTTAATCTGGGCCTTACCATTCCCTGATTTTAGATCCTCTGCCTGCACCCTGGCCAGTCTGTTTTCTGAGAGCTGCTAGCCTTTGCTGCAAATCCCTTGCCTATGAGGCAGAGTGCTCGGGGGCCACCCTGAGATCCATTCCTATTGTCACCGACTTCTCACCTTTGCCAGGCCCTGTCACCACGGCAGTACTGGGTGAGGGACTGGTGCTTTTGCTCTTTGGCTATTCATCCTCTAATGATAGGGTAGGAAATGACCATCCAGTGCAAGATAGAGTAGAGCCATGGGCCACTGGAAAGCTTCCTTGCACCTGCTCACTATGGAGCAGGTACCTCTCCCACTGCCCAGTCCTGCCAATCCCTGCATGGGACTCTATATCTTTCTATTCCTGAGAACTTCTAAGTTTCTGCTTCTTGTTCAGGGGCATCTTCAAAGCATGGAGAGCCTGCACCCTATGTCAACTCACCTCTTGTGAAGTCTGAAGTGCTCTGAAGGTCACTTGACAGAGAGGTTGACTTCAAATGGCTGTGCTTTGGGGGGCAGTTGCAGAGAAGGAACAGTGATGATTTTGGAGCTTATCTTGTGGGGTGGGACCCAGAGCAGGCCAGGCCTAGTCCTGCTAGAAAGCATTGGGGTGGGCAGGTGCCTATGGCCATTTCCCTGGGGCCTCTGCCCATTGGGACCTGAGGTTCTGGGTTATGTGGCTTCTCTTGGCTATGACCTTGGGTGTCTGACCTGTCACTACATGAGTTTACTTTCAAATTCATTGCTTCTCTTTCCCACTTTTACCTGTTAACCTCCCCTATTCCTGTTCTCTCATTTGCCTAGTGGGCTGCCAAAGACTCCTAGTTCTTTGCTCCATTATAAAGTGGTGGGGCTTGTTTCAGAAGAGTGTGTGGGAATCACAGACATGTTTTTATAGAATTCCAGTGTCTTTGGGCAGGGAGGGACCTTGGAGGTAACAGATCTCATTGATTTCAGATGATCTTATCTTTGACTCACTAATGACCCATATAAGGGACCCAGATCCCATTCCCATAGGAAAGTTCCCACACTTTCTTTTAGCTGCACACCTATTTAGTTATTTGTTGTTAATTTCTTTAAGTTTTAAGGATCTGAATATTGGAGGAATAGGGTTGGCAAAAAATTTGCCTGGAAGTTCTTATTTCTCTTGAAAGCCCCATGTCTCAGTTGGCATTGCCTAAAACCCTGTAATCACAGATGCCCAACCCCATGAGAATGAAATTTTGTCTTTTGCTCACTGCAAAAGTCTTTTCCAGCTCCTGGGTCAGTGCTCTCAGTGTGTATTTGCTGAGTGAATAAATGATGTAGTTAGTAACCCTACGTGGACCCTTTCTCTTAACTGCCAGCTAAGTTTGAACACTTTCAAAGCTGGAGAGCTATCCATTGGCACAGTGACCTGTCTGCCATTTCTGAGTGGTATGAGTAGTTAGGAAGTTCTGATGTCTGTTGAGATTAGATTATTCCCCCTCAATATACATTATTCCTACTTTTGTCCTCTAGAAGCATAGAGAGTACCTTGCATTCATTCATCTTGTCCATGACGGCCCCTCTGCTGTTGAAGACCGGCATGGTGGTCTCCCTGAGATGCCTCTAGCAAGCATATGTTCCCCATTCTTTCCATCTTCTTCATAAGGCGTAATGTTGATACTCTTCTCCATCTTAATTATCCTCCACTGAGTGAGATCTTGTTTTCAGTCTGCTTGTAAATGTGGTCACCAATCCTTGCCAACCCAGCACCAAACCACAAGCATGGCTGCAGATCAGAGCAGAGAGTAATGGCACTGCTACCTTCCTTTCCTTGACATTTCCTTGCACGAATGCAGCCAAATTAATACCTTTCAAGTTTGCTCAGCTAAAACCCCTTTCCAGTGGATTCTCTCCCTGGTCCTGGACTCTAGCTGGAAGAGGCTTTGAACCTAGGTGCAGGCTCAACCCCTCAGCATGGTAGGGTATAGAAAGGAACTGGGCTGGGACTCAGGAGACCTGCCCACACTATGGACTTGTGATCCAATGGTGATGATCCAATGAAACAGCCCAGTGTGAAAGTGCTTCAAAAGCCATAAAGATGTCTAAGGCCCCCTGTTAATGTGGTATACCTGCCTTACTCTATTGAAAATCCATTGAGGTCTGTTTGAATTGTGCTCAGCCCACAAGAATATCAGCATCCTTCTCAAAGCTATTATTCATGGGATGTCATAAGGCCTTTCTAAGACTTTATTGAACCCGTTGATAGAAGTGTCCCATGTGATAGGGCTGAGGACAAAGCCCATTGGACGCTATTGGAGGCTTCCCCCTGGGGTGACTGACATCTATTATTCTAGACTCTGCAAGTTTGGTTATTCAATCAGTGATGAATCTGCCACCAGCACTACTGTCTAGCCTGTATGGCTTCATTTTTAAGGATAACATGAAGGCCTTTGCTTGTGGCCTTGCTGAAGCTCAGGGACACTGAGGCATGTAGAGCTCCAGTCCTGTTACCAAGGGACACGTGATGGTATGCCATGACTCTCATGGTCCTGGACTGGCTCCCACTCTTCCTAGCTGCTTTCCAGGTGCTTCCCTAACCGATAGTCCCCAGCGTTTCATCATAGAGCATAGAGCACACAAATCACAGTGACTTCTGGAAGACACATAGTAAAGACCATGGTAAATTGCCTGTGATCTGCCTAACTCCATGCTTCTCAATCTCAGCACTGTTGATATTTGGGGCTGGAGAATTCTTTGCTGTGAGGGAGCTATCCTGCACATTGTAGGATGTTTAGCAGCACCCCTGGCCTCTACCCACTAGATGACTCACCTTCAGCTGCGGTGATCACAGAAAATATTTCTAGACATTGCCAAATGTCCCTTGGGTTGGCAGGGCCGGTCGTGGGGTGGGGGTTGGTGCTCCCGTTAAAAACCACTGGTCTAACTAAAGGAGAGAGGGGTAGAAATATTGAAAACGGTGATACCTACTACCACCACATTTTCTGAACTTGGCTTCAGAATACATTTCCTGTTCTAATTGCATTTTGCAAAGATTAGTATTAAAATGAGTTCACATGCTTTGATTTTGCTCTGTCAGCATAGAGTAATATGGCCCAGAAGTGTGTTTAGTGCCAGGGTGAGAGCGGGGGTAGAGCAAAACCAAATTGAGGTTAATATCTGGGGCCTAGGGGAACCTGGGTGGCTCAGTGGTTGAGGGTCTGCCTTTGGCTCAGGTCACGATCCTGGGGTCCTGGGATCAAATCTCACATCAGGGTCCCTATGGGGAGCCTGCTTCTCCCTCTGCCTATGTCTCTACCTCTCTCTCTGTCTCTCATGAATAAATAAATAAAATCTTTAAAAAAATATCTGGGACCTAGAGAACCGGGGGCGGTGGGTGGTCCATGACAGACAAGTGGAATTAGCCTTGAGTCTTGGGGAAGATGTTGACAGACTCTCAGATCTTGTCTGTGCATAGCAGAGGAGCTTCGGGGCTTCATTATTGTGGTTGGGGGCAGCAAAACCAAATCGAGGGACATGTTCTAAGTTTCTTTGATTATAAGTAATCACTCAAGCAGATAGGTTGGCAGTGAGGGGAAGCCACATAGATACTTTGTTCAGAAGTTATTGTTTCCATTAGAAAGAGTAATAATCTTCATACACCAGTGAGAGCAAACCCATGTCACCACAGGTTGAGGAGGAAAATAATGGAGAACCTCCAGCTTTACAAAAGTATCTCGTTTATGCCCTGGGAGGTAATAGCAGTTGAGAGAGGTGAGGCATAAGCCTGTCATTGCCTGTCCAACAAGAGATTATTCATCATTATTATTTTTATTTTGAAAATTAACTCCCCAAAGGGGCCAGGCTGTGTTATGCCTCTCCAAGGGATACTCCCACTTTACAATATAAGCTATTTTGAGATGATCTGAGCACAAGAATGCATCCAGTTACAGAAAATAATTTCCCTAGCTTTTCCTGAAATAAAAAATAGCTCAACATGCTTAGGAAATGGGAATTATGGTGGACACTACATTATTTTCTAGATGGATCACCTTATAAACTAAAGTCCCGTCATCCAGTTAATGGTGAAAAATTGTCTATTTGAAGAGAGAATAATTGCCAAGGAGCAGAGAGGCCGAGTCTGTTGTTTTCTTCAAAAACAGGGTCTGGCATCAATTGTATTTGGACTTCCATGCGAGGCAGCTGGGAGAGCTCGGATGGGGAAGGGGAGGCAGCTATGCTGCATGGACTTCTAGAATCAGACCTGGGGGCTTGGCCAATCAGCTAGACAGAGCTCATGGGGTCCCATCCTAGTGTTAGAATGTGCTCATCATCTCATGGAGGCTTCAGGAATGTATTTGTTTGTTTTAAAAAATTTTAAGTCTTTCTATTGTGATGTTAAGCATATATGCAAAAAAAGTGTCCCAAACAAAACTGCAGATCGGTGAAAATGTGAAAACCATCCATTTCAAGAACATGCCAGTACCTCAGAAGCCCATTCACCTCATCACCCCATCCTCAAAGACAACCACTGTCCTGACTTCTAACACTATAATTTAGTGTTGCCAATTTTTTCAATTTTTTGAGTTTGAGAAGTTTAAACCTACGTAGAAATTGCAAGAAGAATATCATGAGCTCCTGTCTAACCTTTACTTACATGGACCGACTGTAACCATTTTGCCACGTCTACTTTTTTTTACCTTGAGAAATTGTTAGATGTAAACCTCGGAGGCAGGCTTTTAGGTCATATTCAGGCCGGTTTATATTCAGGCCAGTTTTCCAGACTTCTCTATTACAGATACTCTATTTGCCAAAACCTGACCAATGCTAAATGTCCATTTGAAGGCTCCTGGAAAAATGAAGGGGGTTGGGCTCTTTGGAGCCTCTAAGGGTCCAGGATTAGTTATCTGGGAAAAATGACCAATCACCCATCAATGAGTTAATTCATTAAATTCTTTCTATCTTTCCCTCCCCTTTTCTCTTTCTTCTCCCTCTGAACAAATATTTTCTTTTCTTGGGATGCCTGGGTGGCTCAGCAGTTGAGCACCTGCCTTCGGCCCAGGACATGATCCTGGAGTCCCAGGATCGAATCCTGCATCGGGCTCCCTGCGAAGAGCATGCTTCTCTCTCTGCCTATGTCTCTGCCTCTCTCTCTCTCTCTGTGTGTGTCTCTCATGAATAAATAAATAAAATCTTTAAGAAAAGAAAAAATATTTTTAAAGATTTTATTTATTTATTTTAAAGAGAGAGAGAGAGGGAGGAAGGGAGAGAGAGAGAGAGCAAGCATGAGCAGGGGGAGGGGCAGAGGAGAAGCAGACTCCCCACTGACCAGGGAGCCTGACATGGGGCTTGATCCCAGAACCCTAAGATCACGACCTGAGCCAAAGGCAGACGCTTAACTGACTGAGCCACCCAAGCAGCCCTGAGCAAATATTTTCTGAACACAGTAAGGATCTGTGCCAGGTGCTGGGATACACGGATTGGCAAGATGGGTCTCTGATCTTTGCCTTCATGGATCATATCTGCTGGGTGTGAGGGAAAGCCTGATCAATGTACAGATAATGACAAAGAGTGGTATATAGGATGTACAGGGTAGAGGAGGAGGGGACTAACTCAGCCTAGGAGGGGCAGGGCAGGGACCTCAGAACGAAAGGAGGAGACCCTGATGTGGACTGAATTGTGCCCCCCCCCCCCCAATTCACATGTCGAAGCCCTAATTGCCAGTGTATTAGGAGGTGGGGCCTTTGGGACGTGACTAGGGTTAAGTGGGATGCTGAGGGTAGATCGCCCCTAATGGGGACTTCTAGGAAGGGTAAGGGGCTGGAGTTTATTCTTTCACCACATGAGGACACAGCAAGAAGGCAGTCATCTTCAAGTCAGGAGGAGAGCTTCACCAGACCCTGAAACCTGCTGAACCTTGTGCTTGAACTTTCCAATCTCTAGAAATGTGAGGCAATTAACTTCTGTTGTTTAAGACACTGTCTGTGGTATTTTGTTATAGCAGCCTGAGCAGTCTAAGCCTGATAGCATCATGCAGGAAAGAAAGAGGAAAAGATGTTTCCAGTGAGAGCTACCATGAGTCCTATGTGTACAGAGTCCTATAAACCCACCTAGGTGGGTTAAGCATGCAAATGCACAAGATCATTCACAGAATTTATGCATCCAGAACTCTGGGTCTGGAGGGGCCCTCCTTGTGAGTAGCAGGTCTAAGAGCTGTCCTAGTAGGAGATGGTTGAGGACAGACAAAGGCAGGGGGTGTGATGGAGGAAATGCTCAGAGAGGCCAGGAAGACCGAGAGGAAGAGCGGCAGGTTGGCTGGCAGCATTGGGAAGGATGGGGAGTGGGGGCCATGCCAATGCCACTTTCTGGGCTTAGCTAGACTTGGAGGAGCACTGGGACTTGCTTCTTAGACCAGGCCACAGTATTTGGGCTTGGAAACTCCCTAGATTTCTGTCCAGTCTTGCCTTGGGCAATGGGATGTCTTCTGATCCTCCTAACTCTGTTCTTAAAACCCTGGATGGTGGGGCACCTGGCCTTTGGCTTGGATCGTGATCCTGGGGTCCTGGGATCAAGTGCCACATCTTCCCATGAGGAGCCTGCTTCTCCCTCTGCCTGTGTCTCTGCCTCTCTCTCTGTGTCTCTCATGAATAAATAAATAAATAAATAAAATCTTTAAAAAGAAAACAAACAACCCTGTATGGTAGGGTCTGGTGAGCCAAGAGATTTTTAAGAACAGAGCTTGCTTTTTCTGGTTATAGACTAACATATACTTATTACAGAAAATTCCAAAAGTTACAGAAAAGTAGAAAGGAGAAAGAAAAGATATGATGGTATTTTACCAGAGTGTAGTATCAGTTTTAGAGATTCTATTGAATGGAAGGTGGTAGGCTTTATTACTTTTATTGTTTATCTGATGGACAAAACAACAAAACCCTTTACTTCTTTCAGAATTACCCTGAGGCCCAGGCACAGAAAATTAGTTTAGTGATTATAAGGAAAATGATATAGGAGCTCACCTATTCCTAAAGGCAAGCTTAGGAATGAAGTTGGGGGGGATGAGATGGTGGTGACCTCCTCTGAAGCACTGAACTGGATGAGGCATCCCCTAGGCTGCCACCTGTGCTGGGTACTTGCTGTGAGTGAGCTCCTGTCACCTGTCACAGGACCATCTGCACCTGACATATCTGAGCTTACCTTCACCACTGAGGGCACGATTCTGTCCCCACCTGAGTTACAAGACTTGTCTTTCCTTCATCTCCCATGCGCACATTCTAGGATTTCTCCTTTAACCTCTTTATGAAATCAAACACTGGAAACACTGTATAATTTTCAGGTTTTTTTTTCCTGGTTGGAGGACTTATTTATTTACAGTTGGTCCCCAACTTCCAGTAGCTTGACTTCTGATGATTTGGCTTGACGATGGTGCAAAAGTGGTATGCATTCATTAGAAACTGTACTTCGAAGTTTGAATTTTTAAATTCTTTTTTAAAATGTTTTATTTACTTTTTAAAATTTCAAGTAGGCTCCGTGCCTAACGCATGGCTTGAACTCATGACCCTGAGATTAAGAGTCACATGCTCTACTGACTGAGACAGCCAGATGCCCTTTTTCCTTTTTTATTTTTATTTGTAATTTTTTTTTTTTTAAGTTTGCATTTTGACCTCTCCCTGGGCTAGTGATATGCCTCATCATCCCCCTTGTCATGCTTCTGGGTGGTGGCAGCGAGCTACAGTGATCATAGGGGTGAGGGACCCATACACTGGCAGCAACTACTTGTCACTTTTGGCACAGTATTCAGTAAGTTACGTGGGATAGTCAACACTGTTATAAAAATAGGCTGCATGTTAGGTGATTTTGCCCAATTGTAGGCTGATACGTTTGGAGCATGTTCAAGGGAGGTGAGGCTAAGCCCTGACGTTCAGTAGGTTAGGTGTATTAAATGCATTTTCAACTCACAGTATTTTCAACGTATGATGGGTTTATTAGGCTGTAACCCTGTTGTAAGTCAAGGAAGATCTGTACTTTGGTTTATACCCCATTTACTTCCAGGAAGGATTTGTGATGGCTTATAATAAAATTCACTTTTCCAACCAGGCTGCCAGATAGAAGTAAAAAATTAAAAAAAACCTGTATTCATAACATTATTATAATAGGCTTCACATTTAGCTATAAGTGCCTGGTAGTCAGGGGCAGGAGGGAAAGCTGCTACTGGGGTGCCTGATTATTTGTTCGGAAGGAAAAGACCAACTCTGAGACAAGGGCCACTTTGTCACTAAATCCTTCAAGGGGGGGCACTTGGGTAGATTAGTCAGTTAAACATCTGCCTTTGGCCAAGGTCATGATCTCAGGGTCCTGGAATTGAGTCCCACATTGGGCTCCCTGTTCAGCAGGGAGCCTGCTTCTCCCTCTCCCTCTGCTGCTTCCCCACTTGTGTTCTCTTTCCTTCTCAAATAAATAAATAAATAAATAAATACTTAAAAAAAAAATCCTTCAAGGAGCTGATCACATAGGTTCTTACTTGAGGGATGTGAATCAGGAGAGAGGCCCATTGCTGTCCCAGTGGGTTAGAGCACATGTGCTTAGAGCTCAGGCTTAGACATGTGAACACTTCCAGACTTAATCTAATCCAAGGCCTAACAGAAGAGGACTCAAGAGATGAGGGTCCAAGATAGGGACCCCTGCTGAGGATGCCACTCCCCTGAGTGGCCATGGCGAGTGCTAGGACCTGCTGGCTGAGCTGACTCAGCTTCCCGTCTAGTTGGGGAGATAGAACATCACTCCTGGGTCCTTCCTTTGCCTTGAGTCCCCCCCAAGGGCATTCCCACTTCCCATTGGAAGTAGTTTAAATTGCTTAGGACTCCTTTCATGGTCCTAAAGATGGGGTCTCAGTTTATTATCCTGTGTTGAGCTCCCACTCACCACCTCCGGCCCCACCCCTCCCCCCTCCTTTATCCCACTGGCTGCTTCATGCAATCCTCCTGCTCTGGGTGCTCTGCGTGTTCCTGGGTGCAACCTCTTCACCAAGGCATCTTGGGGCTCCCAGCATTCTGCCTCTGACAGCACTGCTCCCATCCCACCTGCCTACCTGCAGTGCTCTGAGATCATCTGCTCACCGTCTTCGAAGGGAGGCAGACCAGGGGCTCATTCCATTTGCTACCAACCCCCAAGGCCTTTGCACATAAGTACTTAGTGATTGTTAACTGATTTAGGAGCAGCAGAAGGCAGGCCTGTGGTGAGCCCCCTCCCCCAATTCAGGAGCAGGACAGGAGAGACTTCTAAGGGAAGACCCGCAGCAGACTGCCTTCATCTGGGGGGTGGGATTTGGAATGGTGGCGGTCGGTGGGGGGTTGACCTTGTGGTCAGTGCTGTCTCGGGTACTCTGTGGGGGTAGAGGGATGCCAGCCTCGTAAAGAATCTTAATTCCTGCCTAGGGCCTCCAATTTACTCCAGGATATTCTCCTAGAACCCCACCTGGGGATATGCATGTGGGGTGAACAATGCAGAGGAACCGAGTGTGCAGAAGGAGAGGAGGCAAGAACTCTGGGCAGTGACCATCGGTGGCAGTGTAAGTGGCCCTGATGGTGACAGGAGTGTCACGGGGGCAGAGGCAGATGCAGCACCTCACACACAGCATATGCCGCATCAAGGGTGTGTGTGGCTTGTTGGTTTCTTGACTTCATCGACGTGAGCAGGAGCCCAGGTGGGACAATCTGGACAGGGCAACTGTGAGTTCCACTCTGTGTGGGGCAGGAGACCCACTCATCTCAGCCGGAAGCTTCCTGGATAAGGGAGGAGCTGGGTCTGGGTATCTGGTAAGTCAGGGGGGCTGGGCCTCCAAAACCCTCCACAGAGGACCCTGCCCAGGACTGGGGGAGCACATTCTCACCCCATAATCAGGGCCAGATTGGTAAAACTCTAACAAATTCCTGGCTTCATCTCAATTGTTTGAATTTGGGACCCGTCGCGAGCATCTCTAAAGGAATTGGATTGCTAATAAATGCAAACTGTAAAATATTCATTTAAGATGATTATTTCATATTATGAGGTAGAATTAACTTTCTGCTCTCTTACAGTAGAATCCATAACTATCTGAGCTATTTAGTGAGTAAAATATTTAACCTGATATGTTTGCTTTAAGTGACCTAAGGATAAATGTTATGGTTTAGTGCTGGAGAAAAAAAACCCCAGGGAAATAGATGCTTCAGGCCTCCTGCCAGCCTTTCTGGGTGAGGAGCCCCTGGGAGGCTCTGGCACTTTCTGTTCCTCCTGTGGGTCAGTGGGGAGCCTGGGGCATGGCTCCTTCACGTGCCTTCTCCCCAGTGGTGGCCGTTCATGGTGGCAGAGAAGCCAGGAAGCTGGAGGGTTGCTTTGGGCTGCATGACCTTGCTTGAGGTCACGTTCCTGACCAAGTCTCAGCCTCCCCAGCGTGGCCGTGGTGATCCCCAGATACAGACTTGAAAGGGAAGACCCACAGCTCTGCCTCTGTCTAGGCAGTGGGATGGCCCCTGGGGTTTGGACGCACAGCCCTATGTGTAGGGCCTAGAGTTAGCAGTGACCTCTGCCCTTGGCCCTTAGTAGAGCTCGGGGCTGGGGAGGGCGTATCTGTTTGCTTCTCAGTGCACAGCAGGCTGGTACCTTGACTTCTGGGGCTCATTCAACCTCAGCACCGGGGCTGGAAGGCATCTGCTCTGGCTCTGAGGGGCTGGGATTAGGATGGCTGCCTTTCCTTGCCCCCTTCCCTCCCGTAAGAGCAGGCAGGAAACCCGGGATCCAAGTCCTCGTGGGGGCTGTTTGATTCCAAGACCAGGGTCAGCCCAGTGGCCTGAGAAGAACCCCTGCCTGCCCTTCTCTGTGCTTCAGCATCCCTGGCTGAGGGGCTCACCGAGTGCTTTCCCCACCTCTGCATTTCACTTTCTATGCCGTCTGTGTTGGCCAGGCTGCCAGGCACATTTTACTGCTGGGCACCTGTGCCATGGTGGCCCCTGGAGATGATTACCTGCAGCCTCAGAAAGGGGCAAGCTTCAGGCTGTGATTGCCACTCTGGAACTCGCAGCCCTGGGGAGCTGGGGGGTGAGCCTGTCAGCTGCACCTGTCCTCCATGCCACACAGAGCCAGGACCCCATGAGCTCATGAGCTTGCCTCAAGGCCAAGACACAGGCCCCCAATCAGCTGATTGGTGCCGAGCCTCCGAACCACCTCTGACTGATGAGGCCATGGGTTTGGGTCTGCTTTTCACCTAGGGCAGCAGGTTCAAGTGCTGGGTGAGATCTGAGACTTCTGCTCTCTCTGGGTTTGTCCCCAGGGCAGATGTCCTCAGGTATAACTGTGAGCCATTGGTTTGCGGGACATTGCCCCTGGGAGGACATGATGACCTCAGAAGCTACCAGGGAGCGGGAGAACTGGGGCCTGTGTCTGGCTGCCTGGCCTGTGCTTCTTATATTGTATCCAGAGCTCAGGCCTGTCAGGTCTTGTTTGCACGTTGCCTGAGCTCCGCTCTGCTTGGCAACCATGATGAGCCCTGGGCTCAGGCACCACCTCCTCTGGGAGCCTCCTCTGGACACCCCCAGGTTGGATCAGCCTTGAGGGTGCCAAGAAACCTTTTCTGAAAACAGCCTGCCTGTCTCCCAATTTTGTTAGCTTAGCTCTTAACAGCAAATGGACTTTGGAGTGGGAAAGACCCAAGTTCAAATCTTGGCTCTCCTGCTTGCTGTTACTTGTTTCACTGTCTCTAAAATGGAAAATATACGGGGCCCAAGAGTCCACAAGACAGTGCGTAGAAGGCTCGTAAAGGTAGGACCTGGAGCTATTGCTATGTGCTTCCTGGCCCCACACCCACCGGCCTTCCCTTCAGCACATTTGCGAGCAGTCAGATTTGCTGCTAATGGTTTCTTGTACTCCGCCTCCTGATCACCTTCTCTTCCACTTCAGCCAAACCCTCTGGGTGGAGCCAGCAGTGGACAGAGTTCTGGGTGGCACTTGTGACCTGGTCAGTGGCTGGGCTTGGTTGTCACCTGGACATCCAGGTCCAGGTATTGTCTGGTTCTGACTGTTGGGGCAAAAATTTTAGCCTCAAACATCCCAACAGCTGTCCATCCAGACACTGCTGTCATGCGTGGGAGCTCCTTCTCATTTTCTGTCTTGGCCTCATCACTTCAGAAGGAAGCCAGCACAGACTTGTGGCTGGTTGCACCGACAGTGTGGTCTGCTCACGATGGTATGTTCCACTCTGGATTGGTTCATTTGCTGTGAACTCTTCAGCTCCCCCGTTTAGAATAAGCTCCTGGTGCTCCCCTCATGGCCTGCAGGCCCCGGGCCCAGCTTCCCAGCACTCTCTGACCCTTCCCTGTTGCTCTCTGCTCTGCAGGATGTTGGGCCTTCTTCCCTCAATACTGTGCATGCGCTGGGTCCCTTCCCATCACTCAGGTTGCCTCCTCAGGGGGCCACCTGGTCACTGTCTTTAGAGAAGCCCCTCCCCCAGCACAGAGTGTGTCTACTTCCTTCACGACATTTAGTGCAGTTTGAAGCTTTTTATTATTTATCTGTTCCTTCCCTGTCTGGTCTGCTTCCCCATTCCAGAGAGCTGGAATGTCAGTTCTCTGCGGTCCTGTCCTGTGGAGGCTGGCATCTGGAAACACCCATGGACATTGTCCGTGACCCTGTCCTCTCCTGGAGCTACACTCCTCCGAGCGTCCTGGACAGCAGACCCCTGATGCCTGAGGGCCCGTTCCCCTCCTCGTCCTTGTTTCCTGCTCACTAGCTCTTGTCCCCAGTGTCACCAGTCACTTCCAACTTGGCCCCGTTCTCACCTGATTGCACTCCCTTTGGTGAACCTACAGCCCTGCTAAAGTCACGCTCTTGCCTTCTTGCCTGCAACCATGTCATTGGAAAGGGAGCCACCAGCGTGCTAGCTCCACAGTTCTGTGTTGCTGCCCCATGGCCCCTGTGGTACCCTGTCTGTCCTCTCATTCTCCAAGGCTCCCATCTCCCCCTCAACCCCCTAACATTCCTCCTGCCCTCTCTTGCTAAGCAGAGATCGCAGCGGAAAACTTCCTGACGCTCCTCCTGCCAAAGCTGCCGGCTCGTGCACCTGTGCCCGTGAACGACCTTCTCTGTGGCTACCCGGGGGCCCTGGCTCTGTCCTCTGCTGCTGCTCTTGATCCTGCTCCCCTGCCTTCCCAAGCATTGATTTCTTTCCCTTTCCTGGATCTTCCCATCAGCATACAAACATGCCACAATTTCTCCCATCTTAAAAATATCCCTCTCAATGTGGAGAAATTGGAACCCTTGTGCGCTGTTGGTGGGAATGTAAAATGGTGCAGCTGCTATGGAAAACAGTATGACTGTTCCTCGGAAAATTAAAAATAGAACTACCATATGATCCCTCAGTTCCACTCCTGGGTCTGTACCCAAAAGAACTGAATGCACCGTCTTGAAGAGCAATGTGTACACCCATGTTCACAGCAGCCGTGTTCACAATCACCCCAATCACCTGGGAAACAACCCAAGTGTCCTTGGACTGATGGATGGGGAAGCCAAATGTGGCCCATCCACACAGGGAAATATTATTCCGCCTTAAAAAGGAAGGAATTCCCAACACATGCCACGACATGGGTGAACCTCGAGGATATTATGCTAAGTGAGGCAAACCAGTCCCCAAAAGACAAAAACTGCGTGATTTCACCTATATGAGAGGAGCTAGAATCTAAGGCAGAAAGTAAAAGGGAGGGTGCTTGGGGCTGGAGAGAGGGGACAATGGGGGCATTAGTATTTCATGGGGATGGAATTTCCACTGGGGAGGATGAGAAAGTTCTGGAGACGGGTGGTGGGGACAGCTGCACAGCAGTGTGAATGTCCCTAATGTCACTCAAAGGGTTAAGACGGTAAGTGGTATGTTACATGTATTCTACTACAATAGAAGATCTGGCAAGTAATATACAGAAATTTGGGAAGTTTGGAAAGGTGTGAAGGAGGACATGAGAACCACCTCTCTGCTGACCTCACTGCCCTCCAGCTGCCCGCCAGGAGCATTGCTGGTACTGCCGTGCCTGCTGATGCCCCGCCAGCCCTCAGCATCTGGACTGTCAATCCGGCATGCCACCTACCATCAGCCTCTACCTCCTGCCGCCATCTCAGTGCCAGGTTCCCTCCCGACCCCATGGTGGCCTTGCCTGCCTTGCCTGGCATCCGTCTTGCCTGGGCTCCTTCTCTTTCAGTTTCCTTTGCCGACTCTGCTCATCCCGTCACACACACCCCCCCCCCGCCCCCGCCCCAGCTCTGAATTCTGTAGTGTCCCAGCTCTGTCCTTGGATTCCCTGTTTGCCACTCACAGCCAGCTGCGTGCTTCTAAATATAACCTCCACCTAGGAGTCTGTGGCCTGGGCTTCCCTCCTGAACCCCACACTCTCCCGTCCAGCCGCCCCTCTGATGCCTCCACAGGTTGACAGCCCAGACCTAGCTAGCTGCTCTTCCTTCTTCCCAAGCCTGAGCTTCTGACTCTCCTGCCATCTTCATCAACCCAGCATCTTAGGCCAAGAGCCTGGGGATGATCTTTGAGCTGCTCCACTTCTGTCTCCACATATCCTGTCCATCAACACACCCTGTTGGCTCTACCTTCAGAACATCTGGCATCTCACACCCTTGAAGGGCCCACGTCCCCAGTTCCCCCGGGTTGTTGCAGTCTCCGCACCTGCTCTCCAGCCTCTGCCCTGGCCTTTACCCTCTCCTCATGCCTGTGGCCAGGGCGGTTGGGCTGAGATGAAGGCCACTGTGTGCTCAGAACCTCCAGTGGCTCCCATAGCACCAGGAGTAAGAGGACATGCCCTTCCACTGACCCTCCTGCTGCCTCCCTGGGCTTGCGTCGCGGCTGCCCCCGCCTCCCCTCTGCTCCTGAGGGGCTGCAGGGCTTGCTTTTCCTGCAAGGCGGGCACCGCCCCCCCGCCCCCAGCCTCACCGTTTGCACCTGCTGACCTTTCTTTTTCAGCTTCTGGAAATGCTCTTCCTCTCCTCTTGCATTGCCAGCTTCTTTTAGTTGCTTCACTGGAGATGCTGTTTCATTATCTGCAGAATGAGGAAATACAGCCCCATTCCTTGAGATAGTACGTGCAAAACTCATAGGATGGGACCTGACTTGGAATAGATGCTCTTGCCATATGGGCTGCTCGTGATTCTTCCTCCCCAAGTATCACCTCTCCAGTGAGCCCTCAGTGACAGCTTCAGCCCCTCCCCGTCCATGATACACTTTCCTCCCCAGCACTGTTACTGAGAAGCCACAGGTGACATGTGTTTACTTACTACCCCTGCTTACTTTCTGCCTTCACATTGGACTGGAAGTCCCATGGGCACAGTGGTACTCGTCTCTTTTCCCACTGGTGTGTCCCTAGCACCTAGAACGCTGGCTCCCACAGACCAGGTGCTTGATAAATATTTGAATGAGTTTGCTGAGTTGAAGAATGGAAGAGCTTCTTCTCCCCCATCTGGCACAGTGGGCATCTGAGCAAAGGCATGGAAGGAAGGTAAAACAGTGTGTTTCAGGACCCAGCAGACATCCTGGTGGTTCCTGGGGAGGCCAGTCTTGAGGCAAGACTGGAAACACAGTGTTGAATCAAGTTGTCTTTTTAAAAAAAAATGTGGTAAAATATACGTAACATTAAATCTACTATTTACCCATTGTTAAGTATACAGTTCAGTGGCACTAAGTACATTCACCACCATCCTTCTGAAGAACTTCCTGACTCCAAACAGAAACTATCCCCATCGAACACTACTTGCTGGCCCCCCACCTCCCAGCCCTAATAACCACTATTCAACTTTCTGTGTCTGAATTTGTCTATTCTAGGCACCTTGTGTAGGTGGAATCAGATAATCCTTGTCTGTATTTGTCTGGCCCAATTCACTGGGCATCATGTCTTCATATTGTAGCATATGTCAGAATGCCCTTCCTTTCTAAGGCTGAATAATTTTTCATGGTGTATATAGACTACATTTTGTTTATCTGTCCATGGACCATTGGGGTTTTTCCACCTTTTGGCTATTGTGAGTAATGCTGCTCTGAACGTTGTTGTTCTGTAAATACCTATTCGAGTCCCTGCTTTTGGTCCTTTTGGGTTTATACCGAGAAGTGGGATTGCTGGGTCATACTGTAATTCTGTTTAATTTTTCAAGGCAGAATTATATTCTTTTTCAGAGTGGCCATGCCACTTTATATTCCTTCTGACAGTGCACTGGGGTTCCCAGTGACTCCACATCCTCACTGACACTTGTTCTTTTCTGGTTTTTGCTTTGTTTGTTTTGGTCATATCTACCCTAATGCCTGTGAAGTGGGATCTCATTGTGGCTTTGATTTGCATTGCCCTCAGTGATGTTGAGCATCTTTTCATGAGCTTGTTGGCCATCTGTACATCTTCATTGTGGAAACGACTATTCAAGTCCTTGGCCCATTTGTGAATTGAGTTGTTTGTTTTGTTGTTGTTGAGTTGGGTGAAGTTTTGAGTGAGCCTGGTTTGCCTGTGAGGCTTAAGGAGTCGTGTTTTCTCCTGGAGAGCATGGGAAGATCGGGAAGGTTTCTGAGCATGCAAGGGAATGGCAGGCTCCGATCTGTGTTCTAGAATGCTTACCTGGATGGTAACATGCAGACTTGAGGCAGAGATGGTGTTGAGTGGGCAGGAGGTCCCTGGCTGAGGATGTGGCTGTGATGAAGGGAGCACCCCACCCAGGACCAGGACCACTATCTGATCATGTCCCAGATAGCGTCACCAGCCTGGGTGTGGCATGGAGGAGAGGGCCAAGGGGAGGGCTTCCTGAAGCCCCCATGGTCTTCCCCATGATAAAATGATCCCGGAGGCTTCCTGACCATGGTAGCGGGATACCTGCCCTTCAGTAGCCACCAGGACTACAGAGTTCCAGTGCTTCACCTCACTCATGCACAACGACCCTACAAGGTAGGCCTGGCTCTCCTCACCTCAGTGTGGAGGTGAGCCGTGTGGCCCAGAGGTGTTCTACACCTGGCTGCAGGTAACAGAGGTTCTCAGGATGGAATCAGGAGTTGGACTTGGATCTACCTGACTGGCCGCCACCTCAGTGTGGCCAGGGCCCTTCACAGATTGTTGGTTCTTGTATGTTCTTGGTGGTAAGGGCGAGGATGGCTTTGTAGTTCTCAGCTTCCAGGAGCTAGCAGAACTTTCCCTCACATCTCACCTATACTCTTCCAGGCCCAGACCACCTCATAACACTGTCTTCCTCCTCGAGACTCTGCTTATTTAAAGCCCAAACCACAAACAGTCAGCTGAAAGCGACCTCCAAAGTCAAGCACAAGGAGGCCTGGCAGTGCAGCTGCCGCCAGAGTCGAGGCCGCGACCTTGGAACACAGAAACCCGGCGCATTTGCTCATCCTAAAAATACAACTCCTAAAATAGACCCACCCGCGTGGGAGCGGGGAGCCTGCCCATCATGCAGGTTCTATGGGGCCGCCCTGCCGAGGGGACAGGGCCTCTCGGGCAGCTGTGCCCTAAGAGGGCACTTGCGGCTGGCACCCTCGGCCCTGTCTGCATGGGGAAGGGGAGGCGCAGGCTCGGCTCCCGGGGGGGCCCGTCCAGCCTGTGTTCTTGAAACCCCACCTGCAAGCAGTCCTGTGACCTGCTCCTGGTCTGCGCACAGGGAAATCTGAATTGAAGCGGAGCCTGGGGCCTTGGAAAAGCTGCAAACAACAGTTTGTGTTTTGGGTGTGAAGCTATAAATAGCCCAGGAGGCCTGAGGGGGTTGGAGATTGAGTCAACTGTGAAGGAGCTGGAGATAGGCTCCTTTTCTCGGGGATCCCAACGCCCTCTAGAAATGTGAGCTCATCTTGGCTCCCTGTGCCAGCTCGCCCTGTCACACGCTGCAGCGACCAGTCACACGCTGCAGCGCAGGAACGAGTGGCTGCAGGGGCTAAAGCCCAGCCCAGCTGCAGGTAGAGCTATCCCAGCTGCCGTTTGGCTGCAGCAAGACAGGGTGTGAGCTCCATCCCTTGTCTCCAGCCTCCGATTACTTCTTGTCACTCAACATTTGACTCAGTTCCCAAAAGGAACTGTCTTCTGTTTGGCACCATTTCCGGATCCTCAGAATAGATGAGACGAGGCCAGGTCAGGTGTGCTGGACATTTCACGTTCTACATGATTCCCATGATCTGGGGGAGCTGAGGCCTTCCAGGGTCCTGTCTGGGGTCATAATTTGGCACTTGTGGACAGTCTGAAGGCCCTGCTGTGCCCAGGGGTGAGTGTCAGCGAGTTCAGGAATACCTGATAATCACTTACATAACTAGTCTCTGTGTGTCTCCTTCTGGATAAAGAGGATGGAGCTTTTTCTAAGATTCTTGAGGGCTCCCTGACCCCACAACCACACGCTAAGTGATCTGTAAATTTTCTTGCACTGGTGATCACCTCTGATTCTATTATCCCAAGTCCCTCTCGGCACAGATGCCAGGAATTTGAAAGTTTCCATTCCTAGTGTCATGCTGGGTTTTGCTAGATGGATGGGTATATTGGAATGTTCAAGATTTCTAGTCTTCAGAGAGGCTCTTAGCTCCTGTACTCATGAGCTGTGTTCTCCTCATGGCACAATAACTATTTCTTTGGACGGAGTGAGGCAGTTAAACGCGATGCGCTGATAACTGGGTTTCCCACCGCATCTCGCAGGTCCCCTCCGGCTGCATTCATCACCGCCCCCCCCACCCGACAGAGCCACCCCCTTCCAGCACGTTCCCACCTCAGCACCTTGGCTTGTTCTCTGCTTGAAATCTTCCCCTGCTCCCTGGGTCCCCATCCTGGCAGCGGTCAGGGTCTGATGAGATGTCTTCCTGTGGGGTTGCTGCCTGGTAACACCTGCACATGGTGTTACTTTTTTTCAATTTAAAACATTGTATTTTTTAAATGATCAGATTGTAAACTTGTTTTTTTGTGGGGAGGGGAGTGCATTTCTATGAACTTTAGCTCACATAACCAGCGCTAACTCAGGGTAGATCAGCTCCATCACCCAAAGTACTCCCTGGTGCTGCCCCGGGGCCCCTTCCTGCCCTTGCCTGACCCCTGGTCACTGACCGCTCTCCCACACCGTGGTATGGTCTTGAGAATGTCATCTTGAAGTTGGCTTCTTCACTCCACCTAATGTCTCTGACATTCACCCAACCTGTGCGAATCAGGAGCTGCTTCCTTCCAGTTGCTGGTGTGAAATCCATACCCACAGCACTTTATTTGCGCCCCGTCTTGGTGAGCTTTACCTTCTATTGTGCGTGTCCTATGTCCTGTGTCCTGAGCAGGATAGCGGGGCCAGTGCCTGGTTAATTTTTATAACCTCCTGAGTGCTATGCCAAGAGTAGGCATTCGGCCGTCAATGGATGGAGTGAGTCCACTGTAGTGAGTGACACGAGAGCGACATGAATTCTATAGAACTATTTGCTCTGCCTTCAATCTCTGCTAAGCATAACGTTTGGTTTCCTGAATTAAAAGCAAATCAGTGTAACCTATCCCAGGGATTCCTACTACCTGTTCACCTGCTTCTTGTCTCTTCTTGGTGTGCATGCATCCCCTTCTGTGTCATGGCCAGAGAGCATTCTTCCCCTTCCTCTGCCCCATGGCCAATAGCTTTTAGTGGCTTGCAGGTAGAGAGGAAACACTGCATTCCCGGAAGGTCCTGAACAGGCCCGAGGCTTGGCAGTTTGCTGTCTGACCCTGTCTGGGGAACAGGTGCAGCAAGAGTGAGGGGGGTTCAGCCTGGAAGTGGAGAGGCTGTGTTGTTTGACTCTGCTGGCCCCAGCTCTGTGACTTTACTGAAGTTGTCTCCCCTCTCTGGTCTTTAGTTTTTTTACTCTGAACACATCTGTTCAACAATGAAGCTGAGACAGATGTTGCAAGCTCCGAGACAATCTGGTTTTCTGACCAGATGACCTCAGTGCACCCATTCGTGCAGACGTCCCCACACTAGCAAGGGGGTTTTCTAAGGCAATGGCTTTCACTAATTGTAAAGTATAAATTCCTTGCATCTTAGTGCATATGCTCACTTAGCAAGTATGTATTAGGGCCCGCTGTGTGTCACTTTGACCTTGAGAGTTTTAATGTTTGCAAGATTGGGAAATACTGTCTAAAGTCTTTGTGTTTTTTTTTTTGTTTTTTTTTTTTAATAAAAAGGGGACATGAAAAGAGCAGGTCTGTGTTATCAGGGCCCCGTCTAACTTCTCTGGGTCATTCGTTTTTCTTCTGCCTCCTTTTCTGGGACTACCAGATTCAGGTTGGTGTCCTACAAATGAGTCTCCTGCAGACTGGATGTCCAAGCGCCCCAGAAACGTGGACTAGCATGGTTGGCGCCCAGGCCCACCCCTACCTGCCCTCTGTGCACCATTCACTCTGCCCCCAACAGAAGAGCAGAGGGAGGAGTTGCTTTTCTCCAAAAGGGGTCCAGTGCAGAACTGAATGCAACTAGGTCCTTCCTGGTCTGGGCGTGCTCCTTGACGTTGGAGGCAGTGTTGGGACTACCCGCCGTGGAGGATTCCTATGACAGCATCTTTGCTCTGCCCTCCATGATTCCCGAGGCTTCAGCACTCACCACTTTCTGGTCCTCCTGGGCTCTCAGGGGTCAAGGGCCTTGTCAGCTCACACAGGTGGTGGGTGGAGCTGGGGGTTTGGACCTATCCCTTCACTCCTACATCAGAAAGCCGCTCCATTGAGCACATATTTTTATAATCTCAAATGAGGCTAACATGAAAAGAGTCATGGAGGTTAATAGATAAGACTCAGCTGAAGGCAACAAGGAGGACCTGCCTTTGGTTAAGGTGCTTGTGGCCTGGCGGATATGGGCATTCCTTGTGTCCCCAGTGGTCTTTCTGAGAGGGGATAGCATTTTACTATTATCTTTATCCTGGAGAGAACAGGTAGGGACAGATTAATTTAGGATTCTATTCTCTCCATCTGGAAACTCCATGGCAATTCTACAAACACTCTCTATCCTTCTAACCCTCCCTCTCCCACCCAAATTTGTGCCGCCAATTATACGTTGCTAGCAAAAGGAAACTCTCTGTGGAAAATGTTGGTTTAATAGGTATCTTTTTGATAGCTAATTATATGTTCCCAATAACAAATAGTAGAATCTGCCTCCCTTCCAGCCATGGAGCTATGGTCATCACAGAGCATGTGTACATGAGGGAGGCTTGGTTTCCAGTCATTGGGGTCAAAACCATTTTTGGAGTCATTTCTTGGTTTTAATGCCCATCCTTTCTCTGCCCAGCTATTATATCTTCTATCCTCTTCTGGCATCATTTTGCCCTGAGAGAAGCCAGTTGTCTGTCTTGACTGGGTGTCCTGGCTCTGTTATCTGTGCTTAGCATCAGAGAAGCAGAAGAGAGGGACCCAGAAGAGAGGGCACTGGGGATGGGTAAGACTGTCCCTCATGGCATCAGAGTGTCTACTCGGCTCTGGCTCTGTGGGCTGCCATCCTGGCATGAGTGCTCTGGTGGGCAGAGCAGATGCTGCACACCTCCAGTGTCCTTGGCAGTGAGGTGGATCTGGGCCAGGAGTGGGGTAGAGGCACAGCTCCCATAATGCTCAGAACTGACATTTCTTGTGGCTTCAGTGTAGTCCTGCTCTGGAATCTATGGACCAGTTAAGTACTCAGGAGTTGGTTTGCTTCAAGACAGAGATGGGCCGGGCAAACCTCCTGAAGGGTCTACCTGGTCCAAGCCTTTGCTGTCAACTTGGATGGTTTCTCTAAAGCCAGTTGGCAACATTTGGGAATGGCCCCCTCTGAGCAACAGCCTAGCTTGTTGGCTAGCAAGACAGTCCAAAGTTTGGGCTGGGGATGGAATTAGGCTTTATGTATGAATTCAGCAAGGTACCCTGTGTGTGTGGAGATGCATGGGTCAGGGGGTGAGGAGGACAAAGCCCCAAACTGAGGACTTTGTGGAGGAAGTATGGGGGCAAGGGGGACAAAGCCCCAAATTGAGGAGTGAAGCCTCTCTTGGCAGAACTCTGGATCTGCACCAGACACACTCTGAGCTTCCCAGAGGGGACATTGTCGCACTGTCAGAGATGCTGTGGGACCATCAGAGTATAAGAAGTCAGCAACATAAATAAATGGTAGATGGTAAGCTGGCACCGGCTTATTCTGCTACCATGTAAACTCAGTAGAAATTTCCATCAAGATAGAATAAGGATGCAGAACACTGTAGGCTCTTTGCCTTTGACCCTGAACCAAGCTATATCCTGGAGAAACCGATTCTGATTCTGTGTCCACACGCCTGCAACCAGCTCCCCACTCTGCCCACTCTGTTTCCCTGGGCCTTCCCTAACTCCACCGTTTTGCAATAGTCTTGAGAATCAATGGCTGCTTTTCCTCTCTTTCCAAAGCATGGGGCTTGTGATTCCAGAAACAGTTTAGGCCCAAACCCCAGAGTGGTAGGCGTTGATGGTTTCTCATTTAGGGGACTCTTTGGAGGTTGATATGACTGGCTGCCAGCTTTTCCAGGAGAGCCAGGATGGCAATATTAGTTGCAGAATGATGCTCTGTCTCTTAAGGAGGCAGTCTGTTCTGAGTTCTGAAAGAATGTGAGTTGGAGCCAATTAGGGCTGGGAGTATATTCCAAAATGTATACAGGCAATAAATAAATAGATGAAGAAAGAATTTTTTATCACCCAAGATCCAAGGCTTAGGAGTTAGGACCCTCTGAAGGCAGTGGGATATGTGCTCTGCATCTGTCACAGTGTTGGGGGCTGCAGACTGTGGCCTTGACCTTGAGGTGTGACATGAGGCAGCATGATGACAAGGGTCAGACAGTACCACAGACAGGTGGGGATGGCCCAAGCAGTGGGCAGCAGCCGGAGTGTCCTGCCCTGTCGAGGCCTCAGCTTGGAGCTTGCTCTCGAAGGCTGTCACATAGAGCTGGGTGGGTCTCCTCTTTTGTGCTTAGGGAAACTGTCCCCTATCAGTGCACCAGCCTCTTGGATCCCAGGCTCAGGCCACAGGAGTTGCATTCTACAGAGGCATGGGCTGCCCAGGCCTGGTCACTGCCTACTCTTAACCCTTCTCTGCACTTGGGTCTCAGAAGGAAGCCCACAGACCGCCCAGATACCAGCCGTCTTGTCTGACGCAGACCAGACGGTGTCGGCAATCAGGCCCTTGCCAGGTGGAATCACTCCGTGTTTACAGGGTTAGTTTCCGAACATGGCCGTGATGAATTGTGCTGTAGCAGGGCCTTGACAGTGAAAAATGGGGCCATGCAATGGGGCGCGACGGTGCGGGGTCCCTGCTGAGCTGTAGCCCTGCACCTGAGCAGGGCATCCTAGGCCCTTGGGTGACAGTGGGTACCTCCTCCGGCTCCCAGAGGGGAAGTGGACAGATGTGCATGCCTGTCCTCAGCTTCTCTCTTCTCTCTCTGTTCCTTGCATGCGTATGCTTTTTCTCTGTCTCTCCGGCCATAACGTGGCCATCAAACACCTGTTCTGCTTTCTTGCCTTCCCAGTGTTTCTCTCCCTCTTTTTCTTTCTGTCCCTCTTTCTCCTCCTTTTGTATTAGATTTTTCGTTGTGATCAAACCCGGCCTGTGGGACAGAGTGAGCAGGGGCAGGAGCGAGATTTGGGGATGGCGGATTTGTTCACTGTCTTGATTTGGTGATGGTTTCATGGGTGTAGACATGTGTCAGAATTCATCAGATGCACACCTTAAGTCTGTGTGTCAGTTCTACTTCAATAAAGATGATTTTGAAAATCTCACTCATTTCGAGTGGGAGAGCAATAAGGATATGTTTCCGAATATTTGACTTTTAGAAAAGACTGTATTCTGTTTCCCTGTAAACTAGAGGGAGGCTAAGACCCAGCCTAGGGCAATTTATTTCTGAGGTCTGAGTGCTCTAACATCATTATTAACAGCATCAACAACTCCTGTGTTGGGCAGACAGTTCAGTCTACCTCACGAGCCTATGAAATAGCTCTTGTGCTTGTCCTCAGAGCCTCAGGAAAAGTGTGAAGTGATACACCTGAGGCCACACAGGTCAATTGCAAAGTCCTGCATCACACTCGGGACTCCAGAGTGTGATCTCTCTTCCACCACCAGTCATTGGCTGGGACAAAAGGGCCACTTGGAACAATTGTCAAAGGATGTTGGAAAGTGCCTGCCCCCTACTCATGAGATTTGGCTCGAGGTTGAAGAGAAGATGGTCTGCTTCTCTTGCCCACCTCATTTCCTCTTTCTGCCATGTCCTCGCTTCCGGCAGTGTGCCTTCCGTGCTGTTGGGTAGGCTCTGTATTATCTCTTCTGTCCAGACATTGGCTGGCTGGCTGTGGAGAGAGGTCGATGGGGATCACTCAGGATGTCACTGATGAACATTGGGTGGGGCTGGTGTTGTGTGTCTGGTTATGTAGCCAGGGTACACGGGGAGTGGGCTTTCTACCTTGATTTGGCCTCCTTAATCAGTCCAGGGTGATATACAACAGTCTCTCTTTAAAGAAGTCAGGTTTGGTCAGACCTTGGTTTCCGAGATTCTGGAACATCCAGGCAAAACTGCCTTGGCAGCCTCTGAAATCCTAGATATGTAAGTAGGCCCCAAATGCTGGGTGGCATTTTTCTGCCATCATCTTTTCTCTCTCTGATTGGTTGGTATTTGTGGGCCCCATGTCTGAGGTTCTTGAAGGAGGGCAAGCTAATGTCTATGGCTTAGTGTGATCTTGGTGAATATTAGGCAGGAATCTAACCCTTTGGGGTGGGGTGGTGCAGATGAGCCTGCCATCAAGACAGACTGTGCCCCAGTGGGACTCATACCTCTAACTCTATTTTCAGAGAAAGCTTGGGTTAGATACAATTGCAGTGAAACATAACCTAATTTCAAGGAGAATTGGGGAGGTTTGTGGGTGTCAGAAATGAGGAGGAGATGTGAACCTGATGCTGAGTGGCTCTACTTGGGTTTTCCCAGGTCCCAGGGGAGGTGGAGCTAGATCTCCTGCACGAAACTGGGAGCAAGAAGGGGCCATCCTTTCTGTCAGGAAAAACTCGAAGGATCCTGTGCATCATCCCAGGGGCATGGTATGTCCCACCTCCAAGCTGTAGCTGTAAAAGAGTTTCCTACAAGCTAGAGGGAGACCACGCAAGTCAACAATGTGTGTAGACAGGAGGCTGGATCGTGTGCTGTCCACACAACGCAGAAACCCTGAGCTGAGAACCTACCATAACATTTGGTCCAGACCTAGTTCGACCCTTGAGTTTAGTCAAGTGTTAATGTAAAACTGCCCTGTGAGGATTAGTCCTCAGCAGAGGGCACAGGTGGGACTCCCAAGGAAAGAAAACTGGGGAACTCCCAATGTAGTTAAGCTCTTAGACAAGAGTTATAAGGCAGACAAGAATATCTCCTGCCACAAGAGATAACCCACAGATGCCATGAAAGGAGGGCTCATGTGCCAGGAACTATAGATAACAGAACAATATGAGAAATATATTAGACCAAATATGTTTAAAATGTTTGAAGAGATGAAATAAGAAATAAAAGCCATGAGACTTGAACAGGACATAATGGGACAGTTTTTTAAAAAATACTTTATTATTTATTCATGAGAAACACAGAGGAAGAGAGGCAGAGACACAGGCGGAGGGAGAAGCAGGCTCTAAGCAGGGAGCCTGACGTGGGACTCGATCCCGGGTCTCCAGGATCATGCCCTGGGCTGAAGGCTGTGCTAAACCACTGAGCCACCCGGGCTGCCTGACAGTTTTTGTTTGTTTGTTTTAAGGATCAAATTAGTCGCTCTAGAAATAAAAATATCTAGTATGTGAGACTAAAAAAAAAAAAAAAAAAAAAGCCCCCTCCCTAACCAACTCCTAACAGGTGGGGCAAACAAAAGTCAAAAGCATATACACATGGCTAAAGAAAGAGTTAGCAAAGCATCCTGTCCTATCCCGAGGAGGTCATCCAGACGCTGGCTCAGAAAGCACAGATGGCAGCCGTGGGCGAGGAGGTCCAGCGTGTATCTAATGGGGTCTCAGAAGGAGAGGACAGAATGAGAGGCAGGCGTACCTGGGAGAAATATCGCCGAAGGAATAAAGAAAGACAAAAACCCTCCTACTGAAAATGAACATGGGGTCCCGAGCGGAATAAATAAAAGCATAGATCCATGTGTGGATAGGTTGTGGTGGGAAGAGTGAACACCAGGGATTAAGGAGGTATCTTAAAACCCCCAGGAAAACAGTCACAAGAAGACCTCACTGATTTGGGTAAATATAAAATGGGGAAAATGCAGAATAGGGGCTGCTTTCTATATTTTAATATGTCTTGCTAGGGAAATTATAGGAGAAAATGAGCTTTAGCCAGTCTGCCCTAGCAATGGAATGCTGGATTTAAAAGCAGAAGGGTCCTTGTGTGTCTGCCCCTAGTGCTCCGTGAAGTATGGTTGGTCTGACGGTCGCTAGCGCAGTGTCTGCTCCATGAATACCTTTTGGGGATAAACCTTCAAATATGGGCTGTGGGCCTGGGATCCCCTTGACAGGTGCTGCTGAGAACAGAAATGTGATATTTCCAGGGTGCTTACCTCCTATTAATAAAGGAAAAAAAGCAAACTAAATTAATCTTGGGAAGTAAAGTGCCATATGAATCAGCTTTCTTCACTCTGAAAATAACTTGCAAAGAATTTATAGATCCCCTAAGTTCTGCTGATTTTTTATATTGTTTACTTTCCTCTCCAAAATATCAAATAATTCACAGGTGGTAGGTATGGTGGCTATATGGATAATTTGCAATGAGAAATGGACAGCAAGAGAAATTTCCTTCTAGGGGGTCAGTGCTAGGGTGACTCCCTAAGACTAATGGTGCTGGATTAATAACCCGGGTCTGCTTCAATATTCATAGCCTGTTCCCTCTGAAGGCTGGGATATTTCCCACTTTTATGTCCTACACAAAACTGTAAAGCAAAGATGGTTTCATTGCAGCTATGTGCGTAATGAGATGCGCAAGAGCCGCTCCTGGCCATTAATCAGCGTTTGGGGGAGGCTTCTGGAAGCCTGACCTATTGCCGCGGTAGCTGATCTGAATGCAATGACTTTCCCCTGTGGGAGTAGATGCTGCAGGACCCGAGAGCTGGCTCTGGAGGCCCAGGGGGTCCTGGCCATGCTGTTGTGCTGCAATGAAGAAGGGACATTCAAACCTTTGGCATGTATAGACGGATAGCTGGGGTCTCCTAAAGGAAAGAACTGCAGCGTGTTGGAGGGAACTGTAGGATGTAGAGTTTACAGTGTAGTTACCTGTTTCTGGGGTAATCTCCTCAGTCCCTTTGGCCTCAGTAGGGTGAGGGTGGTCGAGGAGGGTGGGCATAGCTGCATTTGTTGGGAATTTGAGCGAGTCTCTGTGCCAGGCTCTGGGCTAGGTCTGGGGAAACATCTAAATAATAAAGACAAGACCTCTGCCTTCCAGGTGCTCCACAGGGAGTAGGAAAAGCAGACACCCAAACAGATGATTTCAGTGACCCAGATTGGTGAAGTGGTAGCGATCTGATTGAGGCACAGATGACCACTGCTTACCTACTGTGGAAGCGGAGGTGGAAGAGGGGGCTGGCTCTGGGAAGGCTTCCCGGACAAGTAGTATCTGAGCCAAATCTAGGAGTCAGTAAGATTTGAGCAAGGGCAGGTGAGCAGGGACCACATGGGCAAAGGCCCAGAGGGGGGACATGCTGTTACAGCAAGGGACCACAAGGATGGGGTTGGTGGTGGCATATTTGTGCTACTCTTAAGTTCGTATTTAGGCAGGCATGTGTGGCTCAGCCCATGTGTGATGCAGGTGGGTGGATTTTGGAGGGCAAGAGGCTGGATGGAGAAAGGATAGCAGTTCGAGGTTTCCTGCTGCTTAGCTGTTCCTCTTGCCAGAATTCACATATAAGCAAAGGCCACAAATGAGTTTTAAAAGGTCTTAGGGACCTTCACGGGTGGTTTTGAATAACAGGGGAGGGGGACATTTCTCCAGCCTTTGGCTCAGGAATTAAAGCTTGTAGGGGGATGGAGAGCTGTCTGTCCACCTTCTCTGGCACAGACTTTCCCTGGCCACTTCAATAGGTCTTATCCTTGTGCTGATGGCCTTCTCCGAGAGGGGTCAGAGCTGGGTTTGGGAGGGGATCCTTGGTCTTGGTCTTTGAACATGGTTGGTGAAGGTTGGTGCTTCAGGAAGTTTCCAGTTTCTAGTGCTTAGAGAAGGGAGTGGGGAAGAAACAGCTGAAGGGTCGATGCTGAAGCATTTTCCTTCCCAGCTCTGGGGGATAAAGTAAAAACCAAACCAACCCCCCAACCTTTCCTGTTTGTATTTGGGGACACACACATGTGTGCGCATGCCCACACACATGCACACACATATATCACTTACTAACTGCTGGGATTCATGATCACATCATGAATATCTGCATTAAGAGGCTTCTTTGAGGATCAATAGCAATACACATGCTGCATTTAAAAACCAACAATTAAGGTTGAAGCCAGAGGCCACCACCCCTGGGAGGCCGACTGGCCCTGGGGGAGGGACCAATGGAGGCTTCCTCATACATTTCAGTGACCTGGGGATCAAGATAGGCCACGTTAGATTTTTGTGTATGTTCTATAAATCTTTCTGTTCGGTGGGGCCCGTATTTTTAATGTACTCAATTGGCCTGGTGTTTTTGGTGGCAGATGTGGTGATGCTGTGACTTTTTATTTATTCCCTTCGGTAGTAAGGCCTACATGTGCATTTACTGTCAACCAGAAATACTCCTTAGCATTTTTCTTCCTGACATTTATCTGGGTCCAAGTTTGTGGCAGAAATGAAGCTGGAGAGGAAAAGTATGTAATGTGGAGCAGTGAGCAGTGACATGGCTGTCAGGCATTGCGTTGTCTTACTTCTGGAGCACTGATATTAGTGCTGGGGAGCCTTGGGTGGTAGGGCTGGGGGTCAGGGAGGGACCTACACAGCCTAAACCAGTAGGAACTGCCAACCACCCTGAGCCCCTTGGTTTTTGCAACCTAAGAGTCTGTTTTAGACACAGGAGGGCTCCTGGTTGCTTCTCTGAAACTTTAGTTTGATTTCTCATACTTTTTCCTTCTTGTTCCTATCCAGGAATCTGAATTCTACTCTGCAGTTTGTCCTTACTCCCAGAATTTTTCTGGTCCTCCTAACCCTTGGCTACCATGCCCAACTCTGGACTGCCTACAGCACTTTTCCATGGGTATCCCTGCAGGGCTTTGAGAGGCACTCTGGTATTGGCATTCCTGTTTTGTGTTCCCACCTGTCTTCCCGCTTTGGGGTCCATGTCTCCTTGCCCTTTTGTCTACCTAGGGCATCATGTGGCAACTTTTGTGTGCTCAGTAAGTGTTTGGGATGTTGGAGATGAATAAACCTGCACTCTTGTTCTTTCTGACCTGGGCCTCAAACTATTCTGAAGTTAGGATTTTTATTTTTATTATTTATTTATTTTTTAAAAGATTTTATTTATTTATTCATGAGAGACAGACAGAGAGAGAGAGAGAGAGAGAGAGAGGCAGAGACACAGGCAGAGGGAGAAGCAGGCTCCATGCAGGGAGCCTGATGTGGGACTCTATCGATCCTCGGTCTTGAGGATCACACCCTGAGCTGAAGGCGGGGCTAAACCACTGGGCCACACAGGCTGCCCCAAGTTAGGATTTTTAATAACTTTAAAGAACCCTCAGACAAATTAAAGACTGAATGCCTAGTTTTCAATTTTCCCCCTTATTTCTTAGGTCCAGGTGAGAACGTACACACCACCCATCTTTCCCCAAGACTTAAAGAAAGGTCTCTGTCCTAAGATCTGGGGACCAAACACTAACCTGAAGCCAGAGAGCTTCTGAAGCCTCAAGACCTGGACCAAACAACACTCTGGAGCTTGACTTATCCTTCCATAAAACGGGAAGATTTATCCCTATCCTTATCCACACTATAGGAATATACGATATGCATAAATTAAGCCCGATAGAATTTTTTATGTAAAAAAATCAATGAGGACTATAACAAATGTCAGTGCAATTGGAGCTCTAAGCACTATAGATTACAGAATTGTTTGTTACCATGATGGTTCATTCATTCACTCATTCAGCAAATATTTATTTGTTGTCTGCCATGATGTCCGAGGTACTGCTATAGATCTTGAGATATAGGAGGATGGACTGAAATCTGCTGAGCTCATGGAGTTACAGTCTAATGGAGTAGAAAGAGACAATATATGAATGCTACTGCACAGTGATGGCATGGCACAGTTTTGGAGCAATTTGAAGGTGGGTGGTGTTATTGGTTTGGAATCAGTTCTGGATCAAAACCTGACCCCTTCAACGTCTAGGGCAACTAATTTAACCTCTCTGGACCTCAGTTCCTTTGTCCATCATATGTGAATGGTATTCATTTTCCACAGCAGTTGTTGCAAAACAAGGATTTCAGTTTGAGAAAATGACTGGCACATAGTAGGGCTTAGTACATGGAAGCCTTTGTTGCTACTCTGATCATCATTGCAGTTACTATAAAATCAAGGGCTCCAGTTGTTTCTATGTAGAACAGTCTGTTGTTTAGCTTAGAATCTCCCAGTGATTTTGCAAACATCTAGAAACATCTTTTTTTGTATAGCCTTACAACCGAGCAGTCAACTTCTCTAGAGCAATGGCTCTTGAACTTTTTGGTTTTAGGAACTCTTCACATTCTTAAAAAGTTATTGAGGACTCCAAAGATCTTTTGCTTCTGGATGATAGCTATAATATTTACTGCATTAGAAAATAAAACAAAGGGTTCCTGGGTGGCTTGGTCAGTTAAGCATCTCCCTTCAGCTTGGGTCATGATCTGGAAGTCCTGGGATTGAGTCCTGCATTGGGCTCCCTGCTCAGTGGGGAGTCTGTTTTCCTTCTCCCTCTGTTCCTCCCTCCTGCTCTTGCTTTCTCTCTCTCCCTGCTCCAAATAAATAAATAAATAAATAAATAAATAATATTTTAAAAAAAGAAAAAACAGAAATTATTAAAATCTATATTATTCATTAAAACATAACAGTAATAGGAGCACCTGGGTGGCTCAGTCAGTTCAGGATCTGTCTTCAGCTCAGGTCATGGTCCCAGGATCCCAGCTTAGTGGGGAGTCTGCTTCTCCCTCTGCCCCTTCCCTATCCCCCTCCCCCTGTTTGTGCTCTCTCTCGCTCACTCTCAAATAAAGAAAAATCTTTAAAAAACCCATAACAGTAGTAAAACTTATTTCAGGTTCATATAAATGCATATTATTTAAAGAAAAGTAACTATATTTTCCAACACCAAACAAAATTTAGTGAGAAGAGTAACATTGTTTTACATTTTTGCACATTTCTTCAATGTCTAGCTTCATAGAAGAACATTGAAATCATATGTCTGCTTCTGCTTTCAATACATTACAATATTTGAAATATATGAAGAAATTTGGTCTCATATAGACATGTAATATAAAAAAGGAAGAAGGATTATAATTGTCTTCTTTGATACTATTCAAAACCTGACAAGTTTTTAGAAGTTAACTGCAATGTGGAATCTGAAAGTCTATCGATGAATGGTTTTTGTATTTTGTTACATTGGCCTATAGTTTTTCTTTTTGTTGTTGTTGTTGTTGTTGTTGTTTTTTTTTTTTTTTTTTTTTTGAGGAAGGCTGTCTTTTAATATAGATTTTTGAAAAGATCTACCCAGGCATGGTTTTCTAAAATCACGTTGGTCATTTTGAAAATATTGGTTCATTGAGCTGTGCAGATCTCCCCAAAATTGACATATTTCATTGTATAGTCCAAAAAAACTCATCTTTGTTAATAGCATTACTATGGATGTCATTAGAAAAGTCTTCAAGTTTTGCAAGCTATCAGGTTCATAGTGGTGAATGTAAGTTTTCCCTGATTCTAGTTTTTACTTGAAAATTCCAATTTTGTCATTGCCTGCAAGTATGGTCAATTGAAAAGAATCTGTCAAATTCCTATTTGTTGTTAATTTCTAACTTTATTCCATTGTGGCCAGAGAACATACTTGTATGACTTGAATTCTTTAAATTCTTTTAAATTTATTGAAGTTTATTACATGGCCCAGAATATACACTTGAGAGGAATGTGTATTCTATTGTTGTTAGTTTAAATGTTCTATAACTGTCATTTGGATCAGGTTGGCTGATAGTGTTGTTCAGGTCTTCTAAATACTATGTTTCTGTCTATTTGTTTCACCAATTAAGGGAGACATGGAAATTTCTAACTAGAATTGTCTATTTCTCCTTGTATTTCTAGTAGTTTTTGCTTCACATATGTTGAATATTTTTTATTTGGTGTCTAAACATACATACATATGTTTGTTTATGGCTATTGGATGTTTTGATTTTATTTACTTAGAAAGCTTCTATTTGAGTACAGTTGACACACAGTGTTAGAAGATATTTGCAAATGATCTACTCAATCAGGGATTAATATCCAAAATATATGAAGAATTATACAATGTAACACCAGCACACACCCCCCTCCCGCAAACAATTTGATTTAAAAATAGGTTGAGGACCTGAATAGACATTTTCCCAAAGAAGACGTACAAATGGTCAACAAACACATGAAAAGGGGCCTAAACATTTATGACTGTGATGTCCTTTTGATTAAAAATGGACCTTTCTACCCTGGTAGTATTTTTTTGTTCTGAAATCTGCTTTGCATGATATTAATATTGCTACTCCAGATTTCTTTTGATTAGTGCTGGCACCGTATAGCGCCTTACATTTGTTTACTTTCAGTCTATTTTTTGTCTCTATATGCATCTTGTAGACAGCACATAGTTGAATCTTGCTTTTAAATTCAATCTTATAATCTCTTTTATTGGAAGTTTTAGCTTATTTATATTTAATGTGAATATCAGTATGGTTGGGTTTCCGTTTGATTTCTGTTTTTCCCCCATCTGCTCTGTTTCCCTTTTCTCCTTTCTACCTTCTTTTGGATTGACAGAGTTTTTTTTTTTTAATTATTCCATTTTGTCTGCTTTGTTCACTTTTTAGCTATAACTCTTTGTTATTTCAGTGATTGCTTTAGAGTTTCTAGTATACATCTTTAACTCATCATAGTGCACTTTCAAGTGATATTGAACCACAGCATGTATAGTGTAAGAAGCTTATGACAGTATAGTTCCATTTCTCCCTTCTATCCTTTTCCTATATTTCTCATACATTTTACTTTACATATGTTATAAACCCCATAATTCATCATCATCATCATCATCATCATCATCATCATCATTATTGCTTTAAATAGTTATTATCTTTTAAAGAGATTTAAATAATACAATTAAGTATTATTAAATCTATATATTTCAATATATTTAACTTTGAGAGAGAGAGCGAGTGAGCAGGGGGAAGGGCAAAGGGAGAGGATCCTCCCTGCTGAGCATGGAGCCTGACACAGGGCTTGATCCCAGGACCCTGAGATCATGACCTGAGCTGAAGCCAAGAGTTAGATGATTAACTGACTGAGCCACCTAGGGTCCCCAATAGTCTTTATATTTGCTGACATATTGACCATTTCTGGTGCTCTTCATTTCCTTCTGTGGACCCAGTTTTCCATACAGTATCATTTTTCCTTCTGCCTGGATGACTTCCCTTAACATTTCATGTTGTGTATGTCTGCTGGTCATGGATTCTTTCAGCTTTTGTAGCTCTGAAAAAAGTCTTTGTTTTTGAAAGATAGTGTTATTGGGGGAAGAATTCTAGGTTAACAGTTTCTCCTTTTAGAACTTTATAGAAGATGCTCTGCATCTTCTGCCTTGCTTCTCTTCTTTCTTTTTTTTTATGCATTGCTAATTTTATTTTATTTTATTTTTTTTAATAAAATAATTTTTATTGGTGTTCAATTTACCAACATACAGAATAACACCCAGTGCTCATCCCATCAAGTGTCCCCCTCAGTGCCCGTCACCCACTCACCCCCACCCCCCCGCCCTCCTCCCCTTCCACCACCCCTTGTTTGTTTCCCAGAGTTAGGAGTCTTTATGTTCTGTCTCCCTTTCTGATATTTCCCACACATTTCTTCTTTCTTTTTTTTAAGATTTTATTTATTTATTTGAGAGAGAGAGAAAGAGAGAATGAGTGGGAGGAGAAGCAGAGGGAGATAAGCAGACTCCCCATTGAGCAGGGAGCCCGAAGTGGGTCTTGATCCCAGGACCCTGAGCTGAAGGCAGATGCTTAACTGACTGAGCCACCCAGAAGCCCTATTCCTTATCTTGTTTTTGGTGAGAGATCTGCAGGTCTCCATATCATTGTATCTCTGTACACAGTGTCCTGTTTCTTTTTTTTTTTTTTTAATTTTTATTTATTTATAATAGTCACACAGAGAGAGAGAGAGAGAGAGAGAGAGAGAGAGAGATAGGCAGAGACACAGGCAGAGGGAGAAGCAGGCTCCATGCACCGGGAGCCCGACGTGGGATTCGATCCCGGGTCTTCAGGATCACGCCCTGGGCCAAAGGCAGGCGCCAAACCGCTGCGCCACCCAGGGATCCCCAAAGTGTCCTGTTTCTGTGACTGCTTTTACAATTTTCTTTTTGTCACTAGTTTTAAGCATTATGTGCACATGATTATTATGTGCCTTGTGTGTTTGTTTGTTTATTTATTTAGTGCTTGGGTTCATCAAACTTCCTGGATTTGTGGATTTATAATTTCTATCACATTTTGGTATTTTTTGGCCATATTTTTTCAAAATTTCTTCTGTTCTTTCTCCTTTGGGAATTTTATGTGTATTAGACTGCTTGAAGTTGTCACTGATGCTCTGTTTATTTTTTCCCCCTTCTTTCTCTATCTTTCATTTTGGATAGTTTTTATTGCCATGTCGTTAATTCACTAATATTTTCTTTGGATATGTCCGATTTTCTGTGAATCCTATCCAGTGGGTTTTTTATCTTATATTGCATATTTGGTTTTCATTGCAGTTTTCTTTATTAGAAATTTTGCTAGGGTCTGTTTAAAATTTCCATGTCTCTTCTTTTTTATTTATTTACTTGAGAGAGAGAGGGAGATAGTAAGAGAGAGCATGAGTGGGGGCAGAGGGAGAAGCACTGCTCCCCACTGAGCAGGGAGCCTGACATTAGACTTAATCTCAGGACCTCAGGATCATGACCTGAGCTGAAGGCAGACACTTAACTGACTGACCTGGGTGCCCCTCCATGTCTCTTAATGTGTTCAATCTTACCTGCTAATATTCTTATTGTATAATTTTTGGTTTGGCTGTGGTTGATTTTTATTTTCATTATGAGTAATATTTTCTTGCCTCTTTATATGCTTGGAAAATTTCTGTTTGCCCCCAGACATACAAATTTCACCTTGTTGGTAGTGTATACATTTTCATTTCTATAAATATTCTTGAGCTTTGCCCTGGAGCTTTGTTAGGTGATCCACAACAGCCTTGAATCTAGGGCTAATTTTCCCCTATGACTAAGGTAAAATTCTACTAAATACTCTACCCTGTGTCCTAGATATTATGAAGTTTTTCACTCTGGTAGGTGGGAATAGGCCATATTCTAGGCCCAAGAGTGGATGATGGTGATTGTTCTTGATAATTCTTTTGGATGATTCATTATATGACCTCAGATAGTTTCCTCACATACATGCACTGTACTTCTCTGAATACTTGAGGGGGGAACGCTCTGTGTAGCTCTGGAGTTCTCTGTGTGGCTTTCTCTGGTACTCTGCCCTATGAGCTCTTCCTGCTTTGGCCTCCTTGGATTCCTAGTCTTTCTCCCCAACTCAGGGAGATTGCTGTGCTCTGCCTGTGTCCCCTTCCTGTGTTATGGCCTACAGACTTTGTCTTGTAAGCAGATAGGTCTCACTTTGTTTATTTCCCATTTCTCTGGGATCACTGTCTTTCATTGCCCAATGTCTAATGTCTAGAAAATCAGTGTCTCCTATATGTTGTCCAGCTTTTTAGTTGTTCTGAGCCAGAGAATACATCAAGCCCATGTTACTCCATCTTGGCCAGAAGGAGAAGTCTTGCCAAATACCCAACTCTGAATTACCATAATTTGTCAGTCATCCTTTCAAGTAAAAATGATGCTCCATGGAACAAGTAGCTAGTTTAGCTTGCAACAATCACACACATGCTTTTCTCCAAGACAACCATCTTATACACTTCAGCTGGCAGCAGAAGTGCTTTAGGCATACTTTCATTGTGTCACACAGAATACTGAAAAGACATGTAACCAAAGATTGACATTTAATAAAACCAATAATTTTTGGAAGAAGACCAAACATTCACTAATAATAGATAAAGAAGGGATGCCTGGAGGGCAGCCTGGGTGGCTCAGTGGTTTAGCGACGCCTTCCACCAAGGGCGTGATCCTGGAGTCCCGGGATCGAGTCCCATGGCGGGCGCCCTGCCTGAAGCCTGCTTCTCCCTCTGCCTGTGTCTCTACCTCTCCCTCTCTGTCTCTCATGAATAAATAAATAAAATCTTAAAAAAAACCAACAACATTATAAAAAAAAAAAAGAAGGGATGCCTGGGTGGCTCAGTGGTTGAGCATCTGCTTTCGGCTCAGAGTGTGATCCTGGGATCTGGGATCGCGTCTGCCTTGGGCTCTCTGAGAGAAGCCTGCTTCTCCCTCTGCCTATGTCTCTGCCTCTCTCTGTGTCTCTCATGAATAAATAAATCAATCTTTAAAAAACTAATAAAGAAGATGTGGGATACATACACACAATATGGAATATTACTTAGCCATAAAAAAGAACAAGATCCTGTCATGTGCAACATGGATGGAGCTAGAGGGTATTATGCTACATGAAAGACAAATATCATATGTATACCATATTCCACTGATATGTAGAATTTAAGAAACAAAGCAACTGAATGAACAAAGGAAAAAAATACAAAAGACCAGACTCTTAAATACAGAGAACAAACTAGTGGTTTCCAGAGGGGAGGAGGTTTGGGGGGCAGGTGACATAGATAAAGGGGATTAAGAGAGGTACAAACTTCTAGTTACAAAATTAGTAAGTCAGAGAGATGAAAAGTACAGCATAGGGAATATAGTGAATAAGATGATAATAACATTATTTGGTGACAGGTGGTGACTATACTTACCGTGGTGAGCACTGAGTAATGTATAGAATTGTTGAATTATTATATTGTACACCTGAAACTAGTATAACACTCTATGTTAATTATACTTCAATAAAAAAGAAACCCATCATTTTTACTGTTTCATTAAGGAATTCTTAAGTCAAGCTAGAGTGTGTTTCAGGAAGTTCATGGTGTTGGGGAATGTGACTGCTAGTAGTTTGTGGCTACTCCCTTAATTTGTACTAGGGCTCCAACAGTTTTACCTACCATTGCTTTTGCTCTAGCAGTGCAAAATAAACACGAAGAAAAAGGCAAATAACTTCTTAGTATTTTAGACAAATAGTTTTGACCTCACAGTTTCCTAAAAGGGTTTTGGGGATGTCCCAAGGGTCCACACACAGACCATACTTTGAGAACTGCTGTCACCACAGACACTCTCATACAGAGATATATGTACAAGAGTGTTTTTTTGTAGCATTGTTTACACTAATACAAATTTGAAAATAGTTACGTGGTCATCAGTGTAATGGAAAAGTGAATTGTAGTATATTTATATAATGAATAATACATGAACCAACTAAAGCTGTATGTATCTATATATATAAAGATCAAAACAGCTGGGTAGAAAAAAGGCACATTGCAGAAAGAGATGTACTGTATGATACCATTTATATAAGCTTAAAATGTCAAAAACTATGTATTCATGGATATCTACATATTTAGTGAATAAAAACTAAATGGCATAGAGAAGCTACCTCTTGGAGGGGGGAGAATGAGATCGGGTAGGTGACAGGAACTCTAGTTATATCTATAATTCTAGTTTTCATTTCCAAAAGATAAATCTGAGGAAATCCAGCAGAATAGGAAAACTTGACAATGTGGTTGGTGGGCAGGTAGGTTCTTATAATATTCTTAGTTTTGATAAAGCTTGAAACTCTTCATATTCATCATCATCAACCTCGGCGTTGAGAAATATACAAAAAGATAAGATGCGTCAACACATGGTAGGTTCCCAATTCTATGGCAACAAGGCTCGGTGAGCACTAGCTGATGAGCTCACCATGGGATTATCTTGGTGCCAGCAGCTGTCATTTACCACGAGACCACAGAACTTGACCAAGCTTCATATTCAACTTCACAATCACCTATGAAATGGGATTATCGTCCTAATTCTACAGCTGAGACCACTCACATTCTGCAATATGTAACTCGCCCAAGGTAATGCAGCTAGACTGTTGTGAAATCACAGTTGGAATCCAGGTCTTTTGGGTTCCAGGTCTGTGCTTTGCCCCCTCTACTAATGTGTGAGATGACTGGCTTTCATATGAAGTTTTCTATTTCTCTTTTAGCTCTTCTTCCACATCCCCCCCTTTTTGTAGTTTGTTATGTTTCTACTAAGTGAGCCAGCTGGATCAATTACATTGTGTTTGTTGCTATAGCAACAATAATGCAGCAGTATTATTAGGTATTATTATTGTTTGGTTGTGTTGTGAGATCTAGCCAGGCTGATGCCCTGCTATTTGCAGAGGGCTCTTTCCAGTGGCTGCAGCTTTCTTGTCTTTGAAGCTAATTGCATCGAGGCTGCGCTTTGTTCAGTGAAGCCTTGAAGTTTGGGGCTGGTACTATAGCCTGCTATAGGAAGACTTCTTGATCAATTTTGCAGTGGGATCATTTATAGTGTTTTAGGTGATAAAACAAAAGAACTTTTTGAGGTTGTTGGTAATAATATCCCACTGACTCATCAAGCATTGTCTAGAGATTAATTTGAGTTAATTGAGTAGATGATGGAAAGAGATGATCTACATACTCGTGTAGTTTTACCCACTTGCAGCTGTCTGATAAAGAAGAATGGAGGCAGTATCCTTGAGATTACATTAATGCATCTAGGAAGATGGGCTGAGGATTTATAGAATTTAAAAATAGAAGTTTGAGAGTTTTGTAGGTATGTTTACCTGCCAGCATTCCTGCAGAAGCCGGAGAGGGTATATGCTATAGAGACGGGGTTACATCAGCTGTACAGAATCCTGCATGGAGGTGGGCTATTACACCTTCCCCTGTGCCACTGCTCTAATTAACAAGGCATTCATTTCCTTTAAAAAAATTATTTATTTATGCGTGAGAGACACACACACAGAGAGAGAGGCAGAGACACAGGCAGAGGGAGAAGTAGGCTCCATGCAGGGAGCCTGACGTGGGACTCGATCCTGGGACTCCAGGATCACCTGTGGGCCAAAGGCAGTGCTAAACCGCTGAGTCACCCAGGGATCCCCAACAAGGCATTCATTTCCTTCTGACCCCACTGTGCCGCTTTCTCTGCATGTTGGGGTCTTCGCATCTGTCTTCATGGCATCTGGAAGTATGGACAGTATTTTCTTTAAGTTTTAGATAAATTTGAGAACAACACAGTCTGGAGAAGCTGTGACTTTTAAACACTGTGGGTGGGAATATATATTAATTCTATCTTTTTGATTTTAATTTATAAGCATGATGGTTAAAAATAACCAGTTCTGGAGTCGACTGCCACTTTCTGGATGTATATCCTTGGGCAAGTCATCTAGTCTCTCTGTGCCTCAGTTTCCTCAACTATGAAATGAGGTTACAAAGTACTTAATTAAGTCGTTGTAAGTACAAGATATAATACATGAAAAGTACTTACCACAGTGTCTGCACAGAGTAAACCTGCAGTAGGTGTTAGCTGCTATTACATAGCAGAAGTTAAGCTGTATATTCTCTTTGAGTCAATAACTTCACATTTAGGGATTTATCCTATAAAAAAGTTGTCATAAGTATTCAAAGACATTTTTAGGTGGATAGTCACTGTGGCATTGGCACTGTGAAGTAACCTAAATGTCCATCCAATGAGGGATTGGTTAACCATGAAATGAAATCTAGTGTAGCTGTTAAAAAGGGTAAAGAGCAGGGCGCCTGGGTGGCTTGATTGGGTGGGTGTCTGACTCTTGGTTTTGGCTCAGGTCATGATCTTGGGATCATGATCTCAGGGTCATGAGATCCAGCACCATTTCAGGCTCTGCTGGGGATTCTCTCTACCTCCCCCTCCCCCTCTTCCCCTCCCCTGGCTGGAGAGTGTGTGCATACACTCTCCCTCCCTTTCTCTCTCAAATAAATAAAAAAATATTTTTAAAAAAGAATAGAGAGATTTGAATGTATTAACACGTTAAGAGATTGGTGCCATATTATTAATTTTTTTTTGCTATTTCAGGTTGCAAATTTTAAACATAAAATACAGCTGAAAGAATTTTGCAGTGAGACCCATATACTTACAAACTAGTTTCCACCATTAACCTTTTATTTTACTTGCTTTGTCGCATATCCATTCCTCTAGCCAGCTAGCCAGTAGCTTAATATTTTAATTCATTTCAGAGAAAGTTGCAGACATCAGTACACTTCCCCCCAAATACTTCAGCATGCATAAATTGATTAGAGTCCATAACTTGTTTACAGTTCTTTTGTAAAATTAGTTTTACAATAATACGGATATTATATGAACCCATTTATGTCATAAGCGAAGATGTTTATATATGAGGGTCTACATGGACCATAGCAAACCAGTTGGTATCTGTTATGGTACCAGTATGGTAATCTGTTAGGAGTGGTGTTACTGAGCAGTGCACTTTGACTTACAAAATTTGAATTATACCATTTAATATAGTGCTGGAGCATGGCATTGTGGTTCTTCCTCCTTCTCCTTCTTCTTCCCCTGCTCGTCCTCCACCTCCATCATCACCATCACCATCAACAGCAGAGCAGCAGCAAACATAGTTATAGAACCTCTATTGTAAAGGTACAACACACTCAGGCAACCCCTGCATTTCATGTGGCAAAAAGGACAAAAATGGGACACTTTTCTAATCGGAGACGCTTGTTTTGTCCTTAATGAAGTCTGGGGTCCTTTCTGATACCTTTGTATGAGATCTCTGAATTAAAAGTACTAGCACTCCTGTAAACATCTGCACCATCACATAAGAGCCCTATTTTAACGAAATATTGAAAAACAAATGGGAATTTGAGGAAGACATGTGGGTATGTGGGTGATTTATCTCGAGGGGCGTTTTATTCTGTGAAATGCATGAAGCTAATTGGCATGTGTCACCTTGGCTAATGGGACTCGCTTTAAAGTCTGAAACCAAAGTTCTAAAAGGCAGAAAGATGAGGCTCTTAGCTTTGTTGCAATTAGGTATCCAAGTGCTTAAACCCACTTGATAATTTTCTCTTCATTTCTGTGGGCTGTGGAGTGTGGGAGGAAAAATGGGTAACCATAGGGGAGTGGGGGGTGTGAATGCAGACCTATATATAATTTACTTTCCTGGAAAGATATATAGTCAAGTCATTTCAATTGCTTTTTTCCTGGGGGCGTGTATCCTACAGATCCTGCTTGGAGTTGGGTGGCGTCCATTAGAAGTGGCAAAAACATTTTTTTATGGAGGAATTCAGGAATTTTTAGAGCTTTGCAGTGCATATTTTTCAATATGTTAAGTGCTATCAGAAGGTTTGGATACTTCAATCTTCTTTAAATAAATGGATTTTACAATTGCAAAGTGGTGACTTATTCTTTTTTGGGTTGCAACTCACAATAGCTCCACCTTTTAAGTGAAATTTTAGACACGGTGGGTTCCAAAATGCTAACTGTGAATTTTTGGGCTTTTAGCATTTTGGAATAGAGTTTAAAGTTTCAGGAGCAGCCAGCATATTTCAATTTAATCTACTGCTGCTGTGTTGTCTCTTGTTGATAGCATAATGGCAGGGCCACAGAGATGTTTTCACGATGTAAATAATTTGTGTATTATAAGTTGTCTAAACACGGCATGTGTGTGATAGGCTGCAATAAAATTGCCTGGATATGGTTTTACATGACGGACTGTAATAGTTGCTTCAGAGTCATTAGAGCCCAGTATGTAAATAATCCATATTTAAAATTGTCTTAAATGTGCTTAGACAATGGATGTGAATACCTCCTCCAGATTCATTAATTCCATCATGAATTCACAGTTCACAGCTCCTGAGGCATCAGCCTGGTTGGTCTCATGCTGGCCATCAGCAGCAGGTCGGTTTGCCCAACTCCTAGATGTGTCTGTGAATCAGGATTGGCGTCCATCATGTTAGGGTCAGGAACACAGCCAGGTAGAGTGCAGATTACAATCTCGACCAATGACTTTCTGCCTCTCCCTTCCATCTCTGTTTTTGTTTCTTTTTGGTTTTTTAAAATAAAGAGAGGAAAAAAAAATAAAGAGAGGGACAAGTGGGAGCAGGGACATGGAGGGCCCTCACGTGGCACCCCAGTGAATGGAGAAGAAGAGAGGCCAGCAGAGGCTGAAGTATCGTTCCTTAAAAGTTGCCCCTGAGCCAGCACAGGCAATGGCATCTTGGATCCTCTGCTCGTTTCACACACATGGCCCCAGCTGGATTGGGAGCTAGTGCTCTGATCACAGGTTGGCCTGTCTGCTTTCTTCTCTGCTTCCTTTTTGGACGAGTAGAGACCGAGACCGGCTGGTTAGCCTTGTGAAGGCCTGGGGCGTGGGGGCTGTGGGTTCTCGAGCATCTATTGTTTGGGAGGGCTGGTTAAGCTCTCTCTTTGAAACACACACACAACATAACATAAATCAGAGCCAGAATCTTTTAACATTTACAGTTTTAAATGAAATTCCTGTTGAGAGTCTCTTAAGCTAGATTTATATCTGATTTTGCATTGAACTGTGTCGTTATGTGGGGCTGAGAAACTCTTACGAAATTAAGCATAATGCGAAAACATGCTGAAAAGACAGTTCTGTAGAAATGTGAAACATTATTATGTTATAGAATATTGGAGTGAAGAAATATGCATAAAGGCACGATTACCATGGATATTTTCCTTTTAATGATCCTTGTACGATCCTTGGCAGAAAGGTTTGCTGACGTCTTCTTGCAGATAAAGGAAAATTGAGACAATATTGATATTCTACATCCATTTTGAGTTCCAGAGAATACCAGGATAGCAAACCAGTCTGTTTTCTTGTTCCGAATGGAGGCCCAGCCTGTCGGAGCTGATGCTTGCAGGGACCTTGGGAGAATCTGTCATTTGTGTTTGGGGATTTGGTGGAAGCCTACACACCATAGATGGACCAAGAGGTTGAAATAACAAGTGGAAAAATGCACTTCTGGATGTGCTGAGCTGGAAGCTTCTAGAGGCTACTAGGTTGGATGACTCTGAAGTTGTTGGGTCCTTTCCTCTTAAGAGTTTTTAGGATGGCAAAGCATCTGCCAGGGATGATTTGGGGGTGGTTGATAGAGATTCCTAGCTTAGACTAAGCTTTATTGCTTTCAGCCAGGGACAGGGCTATCTTCCATGTACCCATCATGCTCTACCTCCCAGGGTACCTTTCTCACATAACACTCCTCCTGCTTCATTTCATCCCTCACCTGGGCTACCCTGGCCTCTCGTCAGAAGCCCCTTCCCCTTCTTGTTCCTGGCAGACCCTCTTTTGGCTGGGGATTGTGTTTCTGGTTGGGAACAGGAGTAGCTGTTTCCCCTCCTTCTGGACTCAGCCCCCAGGTCTCTATCTGCTGGCAGGAGGTCCAGGGTGGCAAGAGCAGAAACTGGCTGGCAGCACTGAGATCACAAGCCTTCTAGAAACCCTCCCTCCCCACTGAGCTCCTAGCAGGTCCCCTGGCAGGGTTGAAACTTTTCCAAAAAAAGTTGTGCCCTCTAAGCCTGGCCTTGAGATGCCACTTACTGTGGGGGTGGGGAGCTGAGGCTGAGATGTGCCCCAGGCTGGAGCTCAGAGGCCTCTCGCATTTGCTCTGGGTTACATCCAGAGTCCACTGACAGCCAGCCCATGACTTAAATGGGGCTGGCGGCAGTTCTCCTCTCTCACTCCCCTTTCTTCTGCTTTTCTTGGAAGCTCAAAAAGAACCTCAAGGCGTTTGTTACTTAGAATTGCTTGAAATTAAGCAATTTAATTCTAATTTGGGCCTGCAATGCCTGGTTCTTGGCCACCAGAGGTCACTGTAATAAGGTGGAAAGCAGGTGTTTCAGAGAGTCTTAAGTTGGTAGTTGGCTTGAAAAATTACAATGAAATCAAACAAAATCCCCCCCAGTTTTCTAGCTGGCCTGGGTGTGCTGCAATGTGCTCTGGGGTGTGGACCTGCAGCCCTGACTTCTCCTCACTCAATCTACCCTGATGCAAAGCCTGGCAGAAACGGCAAGTGGCTGCTTGGGGAAGGGTGGATTCCCAGGGCCATTGGCCTCTGGCTGGCGTTCTGTCATGGGCATCAGGGGCCCCACACTCGGCGGGAGGGCTCTCCTTCTGTCCCACCCCACACACACCCTGAGCTGCATTTTCAGAGTCCATTTCTTGCAGCCATCTTGGAGTTAGGCTCTCTCAGGAACGCTTGTGTGTGCATATGCCTGTGTGCGTGCATGCGTGTGTGTGCATGTGTGCATTTCCCCCTTCGTAACATGGAGTCAGTAACACTACTGTCCATTGAGAGCTGTTTGGTGTTAAAAAGAGAAGATACAGAGAGCTCAGTGCTTGGCTCATGGCAAGTGCTTGATAAATGTCAGCCGTTGATAACATTCTTCTGGGGAGGACCATCAGTGGAAGCATCTACACTCCAAAGAGTGGCCTGAACTCTTTTTCAGGGGCTCATGGTGTCCCCCTCCTGCCGTCTTTGGCCATCCTCTCTGTATGTTGATGCTGTCAGTTGAAAGCAAGAAACACCTGCCTTTGTTGGCAGCAACATCTGAATGTGTGTTCCAGGGACAGTGTTTGCATCTTTGGTGGGTGGCTGGCAGGAGAACCTTAGAGCTTTAGGTGGGAGGGTAGGTGGCCTGCATTAAGCAAATACTTCGGTCCTCAGGCTGGAGGCTTTGTGAGGTTTCTCATGCAATCATTTCTTTTCCAGTTCCAAATGCCTGAATTGCCTGAACACAGTGAAATTAGAGATGCATGCGGATCTCTGCAAGTAGCCAGGCAGCATGAGGAGAGGGTGGTTTTGGATGCAGGTGCTCACATTCCTCACTGGGAACATTTGGAGGATATATGGGTCTTGGGGAAGGTGAATGCATTACCTGGGTCCTCTGGAGGGCTGTTTGGGCTGCCAGTGGAGGAGGTCAGGAGCAGTGATCTACAGGACATGCTGTTGCCAGCCGCCTTCAGCAGTAATTTCCCCTGGATGTCTCTGCGGAGGTGCCACACACACATGCACACACACACGGAAAATGACTAGGGCTGCAGAACAGGCAAGCTGGCAATATCAATGGTGGGGCTGCAAATCTGGGCCTGTGAACCCAAGTCCACAGACTGGCCACAGGGTCTGGCCCTGCCTGGCTGGGAGAGCCAGGAGACCTGGGAGACCCAGAGAGACCAAGAGTGCTGTCGGGGGTCTGCAGTTTGCAGGATGAGTGTTGGGGGCTTCAGCTGGTCCAAAGGGATCTAAAGCTGGAAGGGCACAGGCAGGACTGGCACCTGCCGAGGGGCCTCCGTGGCACAGATGTTGTGGCGGGCTCCAAAAGAGGAGAGCACTCTCTGACCTTGAAGGCATGTCCTCCAGAGCCCGAATGAGCTAGAGGCAGGAAGCTCTTGGCCCTCCCGTGGCTCCTCAGGTGACTTTCCAAAGCACCTGCTTCTCGCTTGCTCTGGAGAGGACACTTGTCCCCGGGTATTGTCTTCCTGCATCCCTCCTGGTGCGTCTTCCCTGCCATTGTTCCTTGTCTCCTCTCTCCCTCTCCTTCCTCCTTCCTGTCCCCTTCTTTCCTCTTCCTGTGCGCCAGCTGTACCTCCTATCCCCATGTCATCCCACCATTTGGGCTTGAGAACAAAAGCCCCAATCCTACAGATGAGGGTTTCTACACAGGTTCTGCAGTTCTCTGGAAGCAGCCCTCTTTTTTCAACCCAGTGAATAAATCTCTTCAGTCATTGCTAACTTCTGCATGAAGAGACCTTGCAAAGTAGAGCTTATCCCCCCAAACTCTGCACAGATGAATCTATCCTGTTTTTAACTCTGTGCCAGATGCCAAGCAAATGTTTTATATGCTTATCTCTTTAATCCTCCTAAAACCCCAAGAAGCCAGTACTAATGCTATCCCCATTTTTTAGATGCAAAACAGAAGTTCAGAGCATTTAAAAGATAACTTGTCTGAGGTCACCCAGCTGGAAGGTGGCAGAACACGGAAGCCTGTGCTCACCACCCCCTCTCACATGTTACCTCCAGGGACAGTGGCCAGCCTCTCCTGGGAAGGCCCCCAGCTATCACCAGCCATACCTGCCTGTCTAACTCCTGTCTGCCGTAGTTGGAAGCATCCTTCCTGTTCATTCTGCCCTCTGCTAAATCAGAAAAACCCTGGTTTCCATCTTGCATGAAATCCCCTTCATGTATGTCTGTCTAATCATTAAATTGCCCCCCAGGTCAGGCTGGAACTGTTTAAACTTTTAAATATATCTACATTTGGAAGATTATTTTTTATTCCATTAGAACCATTACATGCTTACCGTAGATACCCTTGAGGGAAGAGGGTTTCTGGAGGGCAGACTGGAATGTGACCAATATTACTGAGTCCTGGTTCTTTCCATTCAAGATATGAAATTGAATGCTTTTAGAGTGCACTGTGTCCATGGAGCCTGAATAAAGCAATGTGAGTGGATTTCAGGAGTCTCCTCTTTGAAGATGTCCTCCAAGATCTGCTCTTGGATTGTGTGACTGATAAGGGCTTGGGGTGACCGCAGCCCTACCTGATACTAGTAATCCTTCTCCCTTAGAAAATGTGCATTCAGAGGCTTCAAATGTGCCCTGAGACTTTTCCGTATGAGAGACAAATGTCCTCAGGTCATTTGGCAGCAATATGGCACTTAAACAAGAATAAAATAAAAGACAAGATTAAATTAATGGCTTAGATGCTTCTATTCCTTCTTAAACTGCCTTTCCAGGTGTCCAGAGCCCAGCTTCTCTGAAAGGCCTGGGTTCTTCCCATGGGGTGCCTTGATAGGGAGGAGACCCCTTTGCGAGCATCTCTGGCCTCTGACCTCTCTTGGCAGAAGTACACAGAAAGCCCAATTTCAGATCTGCTTCTGCATATAAATAGCAGCATTACTTTTAAATTGAAAATTTCATTTTTCCTGCCTGGTATGTAAGCAAATAATTGAGACCTAATTTACTTTATTTAATAAGCCAGCAGCCAGTGTGGGAAAGCCCACACTGGTAAGAACCTGGAAGCATTGTTTACAACCTCCCAGATTTCTCTGGTTGGGTTGTTAGGTCTGAGCATGCCCTGGAGCAACAGGAGGCCAGGACAGCAGGTCCTCCCCACCCCCATCCCCTAAGTCCCCTGATAACTCCTACATGGCCTCCTAGGTGTGTGAAGTATCTGCTTGCAAGGTTACTGACTGCCATCTAGGAGCTTTCCATGAGTGGATCCCATCATGGGTCTCTAGTGGAGCTCCCAGTGCTCATGGGGGAAGGGCCACAGTGTCTTGGGGCTGCACGGGCTTTGCTCACATGTCCCTGGCATGGAGCTGATGTGCTCATTCTGCAGAAACTTTTGAGTGCCCAACACTACTGGTCAGATGGAGAAGGCACCACATTTCTCTTGAAGAACTCATAGTCAAATGGGAGATATGGTGGGAGACAGGAGAGAAAGAATGTGGGATGGGGCAGGACTGTGTGTTTTGGACTCACATAGGACTAGTTTTTGAATACTGCTCTTTTCACTTGATAGACGTGTGACCTCAGTAAATATATTTAGTTTCTTTGGGCCTTGGTTTCTTCATCTGTAAACAAATGCACATAGCAATGCTTTCCCCCCAGGCTTGACATATGAATGAGCTATAAAAGCAAATGCATAAGTGTCATGGGATACTGCCCATCACAGCTACTGGCCTGGTGAGGGCTGCCCATCAGTGTCTGCATTTCTGCTTGGGGGACCCATGGTAGGACTGTGCTTCCCTCTTCTATTTGAAGTCATCTGTGGACCGGCTTTGGCTGGTGACTTGTGTCTCTTCTGGGCAGAAGCTTTAAGTGCTGGTATGTGGTTTGCTATGTGCCCTTCCCCCAAATTGGCAACACAGATGCTCACCAGCCTGGGTTCCTGAGAGACCATGAGGCACAGAGCCTCCTCCCCAACAGCATGCACTGGACCTGTGATATGAATAAGAAACAAATCACTGAAATTCTAAGATTGATTGTTACAATGGCAGAACTTGGCACATCCTGACTAAATGTTTGAGAGGATCCATTTGCTCCTTTCCATGAGAAGGTAAAGGGTAAATTCAAGCCCCCTCTTCCATCAGGACCCAGAATTTTCCAGGTACACAGGGGAATAGGGAACTATGGGTGGAGACACTGGTGCACCGGTGCCTGCAGGACGGCACCCCTGGCTCTCGAGATTAGATTTCTATCTCCTCTGTGTGCCCCTCCTCCTCTTGCCTCCACTCCTCTGTCTCATTCTCTCCACTCCATCCCCATCTCCTCGCCTCCAGGGTCCTACTCTTCTCTTGCCAGGTGTGCTGAGGCTTGGTGATCCTGGTGCTTGTGGCATGACCGGCCTGCGTCCCCAGTGAGGTTGTCCATCTCAGGACTCCACAGCATCATCCCTCCTGCACCCAAGGCTTCCCCCTGCCCCCCTCTCCCTCAGAGGTTACCAGGGTTAGAGAGCGAGGGAGGCTCCCCACTGTCCATGTGGGGACAGCTGTGAAGTGCCAGCAAGCTGGGCAGAAGGGATGTTTGAAGGGCATCTATGCACGTTTGATGCCGCCCTAGGTCCTGAGCTCTTGTGACCTGGTAGATGCTGTATAAACCCCTGAATGTGTGTTACCCAGGTGATTTTTGCTAGTTTTCAGTGAAAAAGAAGAGATTTATGGCTTCAACCACTCTACATATTTTCTGGTTAGCCAGTGGGTGAATTCTAGGTGAAGTGGCCCAGAATTCCCTGCTGCTGGGAAGGGAAGGCTGCTGGTCACAGCTTTACAGTTCGTCCAGGGCCTGGGACACAGAGCTTGGTGGGAGGGAGGGTGGAGTCTTCCCGGCCTAGTGGGGATAAAGACTTTGGCTGGATGGCACTCAGAGCTGTGCTTTATTAGGAAAATAATACAATCACTGTGGGAACAGAGCTTATTAATTATTATGACAAGGAGAAATTTTGGAGTGTGGGGAAAGAAAGAGAGAGAGAGTCACTCTGAGGTAAAATAACACTGCACTTGGAAGGTCCAGGTAATTACGATTGAGGCAAGCGCTAACCAGATAGTCACAGTGGGAGTCGTCTGAAAAACAAAATACAATTAAAAGTTTAATATTTGATGGAATCAGTAAACTAAGAGTTGCCAGAATGAGTCTTCTCGGGGGGAGGGAGAGTCTGCTGTGTGCTTTGGTGTGGCTGGGCAGCTGGGGCGTGGGTAGCCCTGCTCCCGCAGCCCTGGCCTGAAAGGACTCTCTCCATGCCACGGGTGAATTCGTGTCCCCTTTGAGCTCTACAAGGAATGCAGCGGTCCCCCCACATGTGCCCACTTCTGATCATCCCTCAGCAAGCTCTGGCCTTCCTTGTGCCCTCTCAGCTGCTCTGGAGTCAGGAGTCAGCAGGCTCACTTGTCGCTGGGACGATGGCTTGCATTACACATGGATATACAGCCTGCAGGTGTGTGCAGGGCGGTGCTGGAACCGGCCTCTCTGTCTTCCTAGGGTGGTTGGCCAGTTGAAGCTGAGCACTGTGATAAGGTCTTCCCCAAGTGCATTCGAAATTGTTCATAGGACTTTCGAGACTTTAAGATGATCCATCAACCTGTGTTGCAAATCTCCTCCAGCTTTAGGAATTAGCTTGAAATTAAAGTTACAGAGAGGCCAAATCTCCCTAGACCTAAGCTGACTCAGGAACATGCAACGCGTAGTTTCATTTCAACTCGCAGCTCCCTGATATCGTGCATGAGGAATCTGTCATCAAATGTCAGTTGGTTAACTTGACACCGAAATCGGTCGTTCTCTGGGCTGCAAGCACAGCACATTTCAAGTATGGGGTCACATGCTCACTGAGTGTTGTTTTGAGTCCTGGCCTCAGCTGAAGATCCAGATGGGGTCTATGTGAGGAGTCCACGGGAAGGTAGTCTGGTCAGAACGGCCGGCATGACATGAGCTTGGAGCAGAGAAGATTCATTAGGAAGACCCGGAGGGGAAGCAGAGCAGATGGCCACTGGTGCTCTGCTGGGCCCCCCTCAGTGCCTCTACAATTCTGGGGGATGCAGTGACTCGCAGCACACTCATGGTTATGTGCCATCCTTATGTTTTGTCCCTCATTTTCAAAGAAACAATTTTAAAAAAAGATTTTATTAATTTTTTTTTTTGTGAGAGACACAGAGAGAGGCAGAGACATAGACAGAGGGAGAAGCAGGCTCCCTGTGGGGAGCCTAATGCAGGACTCGATCCCAGGACCCTGGGATCATGACCTGAGCCAAAGGCAGACACTTAATCACTGAGCCACCCTGGCATCCGTCAAAGAAACAATTAACACTCAATAAGATGCGACGATTTTCAAAGTCTTTACTTACCTCATGAATGTTTAAGCACTTAGTGTGTGCTAGGCACTGTCCTGGATGCTGGGATACAGCAGTTAAAACAGTCTCAGACCTTTGCGTTCATGGAGTTTATTTTTGAGCCGGAGAAGCAGTTCAGGCAGTCAACAGGATGAGTAGGTGAACTTGGTGATGTCTCACAGGGTGACCTGTGCCCTGAAAGGAGGGGAAGGGAAGGGAGAGGGGGGTGCAGGGCATGGGAGGAGGGCAGTACGAACTAGGGTGGGCAGGAAGTCTACCTTCCTGTTTGGGTGAAGCCCTAGGAATGGAGGGAGTGAGCCACATGGACATCTGGGGACTGAGAGAGTAGCAAGTGCAGTGTCCCTGAGGGGATTGTGCCTGGCAGCTTCTAAAGGGCAATGGGGATTGTGAGGCTGGAGCTGGGAGATCCAGACGAGATGGGCCTCAGGCCACTGAGAGGGGCTGGGGGCCGCAGTTCCCCACCAGAACCCTGCCTCCATGGCCGTGGAGGAACAGCCTTGGATGGGAGCCTCCGTGTCTGGTATGGCTGGGGAGATGGGGCAGGAGGAGTCTGTAAATCATGAGTCACCCGGACCCTGAGATGCTCCAGGGGCAGCACTAGGGCCAGACCGCTGAATCTAAGCCCTTGTGGATGGCTGGGTCCACATTCCTGCTACTCTTTGCTCCTTTGGATCCTGATGGGGTGGGGGGCTTGGACATCAGCCCTCTCTCAAATAGGCCTTGGCTGTACTGAGCACCATCAGGGGGTGTGGGGGGTGGATAGAGGAGGGGGAGAACTTCAGACTTCTGCAAATGCCAGCCATGGGCTATGACACGGCCACCCAGACTATGGAATGTGTCCTTGCAAGCATGTCCCCCTGACTCTTGGCACCCAGGAAGACGAGTTCAACTTGGGGCCATGGTTCTGTATATGAGGACCTTGGTGACAGAGCAAATTTGGGGAGGAGCTGTGGGCAGGGTGGGTGGAGGAGAGGGTGTGACGGAGATGAGGGGGTACGCCCAAAGAAACCCTTGCTCCTTGAGTTTCTGGTTCTGTGGGGTGAGATGAGATGAGAGGCAGGGGCTCCCCCAAGGACAAAGAGAAAGAGAAATCGTGGCATGTTTCTGAGAGCCAGATGCAAGAGCAGCTGGAGAACCAGTTGCACATAGCACAGTTTTGGAAGTGAATCCCAGCAGAGTTTGTCTTCAGCTTGAGGGCATAATAGCCATGCTGACCATTTTGGGAGGGGTGATTTGGGTTGTATGTGCTCGCAGCCTGGCCCCCCAGTCAGCCCTCTCTGTTTTGGTCTTGGCTGGCGAGGTGCTGTGGGGAGGTGCCTGGAGACACCCAGAATCAGGTCAGCATCCAGGTGTGTTGATAAAAGGTTTTGATGGGAAGTGATACCACTCCTCCTCCACCGGGTCTGAAAGTTCTCTCTGGTTGCTTATGGGCTGAAGATCTCAGAACTTGGAAAGGTGACTCTGAATTCATTCCGAATGCTTTGGGCAGATGGGGGAAGGCCACGTGCTCTGGGTGACAGTGATGCTGCAGGCTTGTAGGTGGCCTGGTGACCCTCCCGCACCAGAGAGAAGGGAGATTACCCACTGTCACTGCAGCTCCTGTCCCAGGTGACACTTACCAAACTGGTCCTTCTACTAAGTCCTGTGTCTGTGGGGCTCATGGTGCAGCTGGGGTTTGGCCCGTCCATGTCTGGGGGCTCCAAGCCATGGGCTCACTTGAGGCACCCAGCCTGGTGGGGGAGGTTCAAAGTGTTGGTGATGAGCTTGGGAACTCAGCTGCTGTTTGCTCTTTAGTGAAATGTCCTTTCTGAGGAAAAATATCCCTGTTTGCTGGGACAGACTCAGAACATTCCTGAAACAGAGGCTGCTCCCTTTGGGTCCATATTCATTTTAAGTAAGTGGCTCCTCTGAGCTCCCAAATTGTCTTCTATTCCCAGACTCTGATCCCCATACAGCTCCATGCACCCCCTTTTCTGACCCCATTGTCCCCAAGTCCTGGAGCTTTCTGCTGTGCAAGGCCTCTACATCCCTCCCCCACCCCCAGTGCTGGCTCCCCCTCCTCCCTCTGGCTCTCACCCTGGTCCTGCAGCAGATACGCCTTTGGTCCTTGGAGCTTTTTCCAGATCAGTGTCCCTCCCCCAGTTAGTCCTTATTGGTCCTGCTCCCCAGCGCTCTGCAGTCACATGTAGGGTCACTCTGCCCCCACTGGGCAGTGCCAAGCCTCTCCTATTCCACCAGGTTTTCACATTCTCTGCCCACGATGATGTGATGGTGTCCACTATCCCAGGTCCCTGACCTCCTCCCCACCACAGCTCCTCCTCCACCTTTCTCCCTGACTCACTTCCTTTGCTGGAATCTAGTACCCTCCAACCTCTGCCATCATGATCTCAGGTTCCAGATGCCCTTCCAAACCCTCCCGTCCTCCTTGCTCTTTCCTCTGGGTGCTTCCAACACCCTCCTCCCCCCCTCTGCCATGACAGCTGTCCCAGAGCCAGGGATCCTGGTCATCCCTGTCATGGTGTCATGGTCTCCCTCATGCTCCTCCTAACTCAGCTCAGATGCCACTCGATTATCATGTGTCCCCATCTGGTCCCTGGGCCTGTCGCATCATCAGACATACTTGCTGGAGCCCCCGGCCTCCCTACACTTAGTCCCCTCCTGCCCTGTGCCTGCCCCATCCCCTGCCTTTGGGGAACCTCAGGGCCTTCGGTTCATCACCTGCGGTGCCCCCTCCCCCATTCTCTCCTGCCCTCTCCTCTCCTCTCCTCTCCTCTCCTCTCCTCTCCTCTCCTCTCCTCTCCTCTCCTCTCTTCTCCTCTCCAGCAGCCTCCCTCCCTCCTGCCTGCCCTCTCACCCAGGAGAGGACAGGAGACATTCAGAAGGCCAGCCGGCCTCTTGGCTGCTTCACCCCCCACCTCTGTGCTCTGCTGGCTGGGTTGGCTTGGGGCAGGAGGTGGGCACAGGGCAGGAGGGGACTAGGGATGGGGAGGCCCAGGGTGCCAGCAAACACGTCTGATGACGTGACAGGCCCAGGGATCAGACAGGGACACACGGAGTGACTCCTGGGGCAGGTGGAAGCACAGGCTGGTCATGCTCTTCTCTGAAGACACGTCCCCTTGTAAACTTGATCCTGTTGTGCTGCCCTCTTCTTTCCTCTCTCCTGCACTGGCTGTGCCTTCTCCCACCTTTCTTTCTCTTGCCACCTCCTTTCCTGGGTCTTTCCCATCAGCATCCACATACGCTCCTGTCATTAACAAACACCCTCTAGACTCGTTTCCGCCTGCAAGTCTGACTCCGTTTGTGTGTTGTTCCCTTTACGTCAAACCCACTTGAAGGATGAGTTCTCTACTCACTGCCTCTGATTTTACCGCCACCTCAGGTTCCGACACAAAAGTAAATTGCAGCAGCCTCCCCTCTGCTCCTCTGTAGTGTGTCCCCCTGCTTCACCCCTGCTTTCCTCTAGTACATTCTTGACACAGCTGCACGATAGATCTTTTTAGAACATGCCTCCCTCCTCATAGCCCTCGAATGGGGCCCCCTCTCATTTGAGCTAGACTAGGGTCTTTACTGTGACCAGCAAAGCCCAATGGGACCTTCCCACCCACGTCCCTTAGAGCTCACCCCTCACCTCTTCCCTTGCTCAGCCCAAAGATATAGGCCCCTTCACTGTTTCTGAATCCAGGGCCTTTGCACAGGCTCTTCTTGGCTCAAATGTTCTCTCCCCGAAGTATCAGTGTGGCTCCCTCTCACTCCTGCTATAAGCTTGCAGTGAGAACAGTGGGACTTCTGTCTGTTTTGCTGTGTCCCTAGCACCTAAACAGAGTCTGACAAGTGGTTGGTGCTCTGTGCACATTTGTGGAACAAAGGAATGAACACTGTTGGCAGAGGCACTGAGTTCTGATGAGACGGCTCTCTTAGCAATGCAGCCTCTGGCGTGATCCCTTCCTGTGGGCCCTGCAGGCCTCTGAACTAATTGGCCTTGGGGATGTCTTCCCCACTGGCCATGTGTTCCCATCCCCTTTGCTGCAGTGAGTGCTTGGGGGAGGGGGTCCATGTGCTCATGGTCTCATCACAAGCCGTCTGCCCTCCTCACCTCTGAGTGGGTCATGGCTGGTGCACAGCTATGTCCTTTCCCACTGTTCTCACTGCAAGCTTACACAGGGACCCGAGGGCTCGCCTGCGGATTCATGGACAGTTCCCGGATGAGCCCCATCCATCCCTGGGGGGAAGGATGGGAAGAGAGACCGCTGTCCAGCATCCCTTGGTTCCCACAACAAAGAGCATGCCCTCCCTGCATTTGTCTGAGTTTGAGGTCTGATGGCAAGACCGATGGGTGAGCCAGGGGCCAGAGAACTTCACCTACTTACTCATCTTCTACTTCTTGCTTTCCCTTTCCTTTCCCCAGGAAAGGCCACTTTGTCAGAGGCCACTTACAGGGCCCGGGGGCATGTTCTCTCCGCCTGAAGATGAGCTGAGCTGGACCTGCCATGGAGGGGGAGGGCAGAGAAGTCGTGGTGCTACCATTTCTTTCAGGCCTCTTGGGGAGCTCACCCTAGGAGCAGGCCCAGCCCCTGCATAGGCCATGTAGGCCAATGTGACAGTGTTGTGCAGATAGCTTGCAGGGCACCATCCCAACCAGGAGCTGAGCACAGCAGCTCACAGTGTGGCCTTTGGGTCAGGCTGACCTAAACTCGAGTTACTCTGCTGCCACTTCAGTGTCCGCACCTGCAGAATGGAGTAGTGGTAGCACCTAGCTCACTGGGTGCTGTGAGATTGAATGAGAATGCACGACTAGTGCAAACATAGGAAGTATTCACCGGTAACTCTTCTTATTTTAGGCAAAGCCCTAGAATTGAGAATCAGAGACTTCCCCTTACAGTAGTGTTAAGAAATCTGCGTGCAGCACCACAGAGCAAGGATGGTCCTTCTCTGCCTCTCGGTGGCTCCAGTGGGACACAGCGTCCCTGAGCACCCCCTTCCTTGGCTGTGAAATGAGGCACACATGAGAGAACATTTGAGAAGGGGCTCTGAACTCAAATACACAATGTACATGTCAGGAACTGTTGGCATCTGTTACTACCTCCCCATGCAGCAAATATTCATTATGCCCTAGTTTCTGGGTGCCATGGGAGGTGGCCAACTGCCCTGGGTGGCTCCATCTTTATCCAGAGGCTGTGGTGGCTTCATGGCAGAAGGCCCCAAAACCCCCCTCAGCAGAACCTAGGCCACTTGCTTAGTCTGTTCCACCCAGGGCTTCACCTGTCGGGGCCAGTGCAGGCACGCAAGGGCTGTGTTCTTTGCTGAGAGTCCCAGCTGGAGGGATGTTGGGGCTGACTCAAACAATCCCAGTAGAGAATAACTTCTGGTCCGAAGGGCCTTTCTGGGGGGCCTTCCAAATTAGGTCCTGTCCCTTGCTCCTCACTTGGCACACGGAATACCATTGCTCTCCCCCCACCCCCCTGAAGTTTCTGTACTTCCCACTAGGCTCTGCACAATCCCACTCCTGAAAGGCTTTGGTAAGGGTTGGAGGTGAGTGCAACATGCAAGGACACAGAGCTGGTTCCCAGGGCCCAGGGGCCTTCAGGATGCGTATCTTTAGGGTTACTCCTTACCTGGAACCAGCCAGGGAATGGCATGCCACAGACATGCATGGTTTGTGCCGTGTCACTGTAGTGCTTTTGAATATCTACCTTTGTGGCTTCAATCTTTTATTTTATTTTATTTTATTTTATTTTATTTTCAATCCTTTATTTTTAACTTCTAAAGTAACTGAGCCTGCAATTAGGACTTACCACCACCAGGTGGGGAGGGTGAGCGTGGTCTCACCTGTTTGCTGGGGCTGTATGTGATTACCCAAAAGGCGTTTTGCAATCATGACTTTCCTGGCAATTTTTACTTTTTAAAATAAAAGAAAAAGTACTCTGTTAAAACAGACAGACACAGACACACACCCCCCCCCCCCCCAAATAGTGCAGAACACCAGATGTAAGTGCTCCTGGGTGGGTGGACCTAGCCCATGTTTACTGAACACCTTTTTTTTTTTTTTTTTTTTTAAGATTTTATTTATTTATTTACTCATGAGACACACACACACACACACACACAGAGTCAGAGACACAGGCAAAGGGAGAAGCAGGCTCCATGCAGGGAGCCCGATGTGGGACTCCATCCCAGGACTCCAGAATCACACCCTGGGCCAAAATGAGGCACTTAACTGCTGAGCCACCCAGATGTCCCTACAGAACACCTTTTATACCCAGGTCCTATGGTTGGTGCTGAGGACATAGCAATGGATATGATGGAGTGTTCCTGCTGATGGAGGGGCACAGAATCTGGGGAGGGCGAGGCAGATCTCTGAGGAACACTTGCCAGGCACTGAGAAGGCAGTGTGAGTAAGGGAATGGCTCAGGAGAGGGGCCTGCCATGCCACGAGAGGACTGGGAAACCCGAACCCTGTGATACTTTAGGGAGTGGACACAGGCAGGTGTGTAGCTTTCACTCCTAAAGCCATGGAGACCAGGAGGTGTGTCAGGGCCGGCATCCCAGGCTCATGTGTTGCTCCATACTGTTCACAGCTTCTCTGGGCCTCACTCTCTCCTGCTCACCCTCATGGCTTGGGGCTGGCACCCCTCTGGGTGGATGGAGACCCCCGCATGGGATGGAAGTAAAGAGATGTAGCCTCCAGCTCTGTGCTCTTTCCCACCAAGCCTGAGACAGGGTCCAGCTCTGGGCTCCCCATGCTCTTCTGTCTCTTCGCAGTTCAAGGCTCTTTTGGAAGTTTGCCTGCTGGGCGATGAAGGTAATCTCCATTTCTGCCCTTGAGTTTCTCAGCTGGGAAATGGAGACATGGGCACGGGGCTCCCTGCCCCAGTTGCCTAGCATCCTGCAAGGCGTGTAAACCTACTCATGCACTGGCTGCTTTAGCAGGAGTGGTCCTGGGGATTGATCTTTGAAAGAGCTTATATCTCTGCCAGAACAAAGTATATAAAAAGGCCAACTTTACAGGTATTTAAACATAGATTTAAAGTGGATTTTACGATACCTCTTTGCAGCGGGCTCAGCAAATCTCAGGTTGGCAGGATGGCTCTTGCTGCATTCAGGCCATACTCTGCTCAGGCTATGGCTCCCCTCCTTCCAGACAAGGGGCCAAGATTCCAGGGGCCTCCTTAGGTGCTTGGGAGGGTGTCCAGCTGCCGCTGGACTAATCTGACCCATGAGTGTGATGTCCCATCCAGGTCAAGTGCAGAGCAGTGGTTTTGTTTACATTTGCATGAGGCCTTTCTGGAAACCATTTTGGCAGTTGGTTCTGATAACATGCCGATTTCGATAGAGATGAGGGTTTAGTGGAGTGGGCACTGCAGCCTGGTGTAGTTGTGGTTTGTCATGGATCCTGCATCATGGCCTCTACTCTGGCCATAAAGCCTTCCTCTCTGAGCTGGAACAAACCCAATGACTTCTCAGCCTGGACTAGGAGGAAGATTTCCTGTAGGGGGATATTTCTTTCCTGAACCCAGATCCCGGAAGACCAGCCAGGGAAGGCCCTTTGGTCTGGGCAGAATTGGGAAGAGCAGAGGGCTGTTTTCTACTCCAGAGGCAGAGAGGGGACACTTTCAGCAAGATCAGGTTTTCTCAGAGATGGCCCCCCATTGTGGAGGTTGGTATCCCAAGGTGTGGGAGTCCATGAGCTTGGCTTTATTCCCCAGGGGACCGCCTTGGCAGGAGAGTGTCCCCACCCTCCTTCCCCTCACACCAGATGGAAATAGCCCTGCGGACATCCAGCTTTGCCTGCCTGAGGCTCTTCCTTGGACTCCCCAGTGTCATGATACCTCTGTAGTGGCCAGGACAAGGTACCCCCTACCCCAATCTGAAGCTTCCTGCCCTCTTCCCTGGGGCACTGGGAGAGAGAGTTTCTGAACTTGCTGATTTATTTTATACTCAGCCTGTGTTCCTTGGCCAGGGGTAGCTTGGGTTTTCTCATTTCTGTTCCAGGCCTGATCTTTTGTGGGGAAAAGTGGAGGAAGACATCCAGGAACCCCATTGATGGGCCACTGGTCTGCCTGGAACCCTTGCTTCTGGGCTGGCAGAAGCTGAAGGTCATTGCTATGGAGATGCTACTGCCCAGAAGGCTAGGATGGGCATTCACATAGTCCCTCCACTCAGACTGATGCCCAGTAGATGTTTGTGGGATGAAAGAATAGGTGGAAGATGAGTGAGAGGTGATGGGTGGCCCTGTGAGTGTCAGAGTCCTATTGGGGGTGGGACTCCCCTGAAGCTGGGCTCTCCTTTTCAGAGATAACGTCTGGATGGATAGAGTCACCCAAGTTCTAGGGTCTGAACACAGAGACCATGGCTTATGAAAATCCCTTCTTTTCCTTAAACTAGCATAATTTAGATGTCATCTGGCCCCATGGAAGGCTAAAAAATACTTCTGATAAATCAGTTTCCAATGGCTGAAGGGAGCATAGAGAATGGTGGGTGCGTGCACACACGCCCACCCCACCTCTTTCTTTCCTATTGTGTGCTCCAGGCCATGTCTGTAGGCTCTGGAAGCTGTGTTCTTCTAGACTCAGGGTGTGAATTCATGGGCCGGGGAGTTACATACTTGGGTCCTCCCTGGCCTCCCTGGGCATTCAGCATCGCCACTCTATTCCTGAACTCTCCTTTGCATCTGCCCCTCGGTCTCCCCAGGATGTCCCACCACCATCCTCTCCATCTCAGGGTGCCCTCCCTCCCCACCCCACCCCTGCATAGTTCTCTCTAGACTGACTGAGGAGGAGCTCCAGTGAACTCCTTGCTTCTCTACTTACCCCAAGGACTCTAGTCTGGGTCAGTTCAAGATGTCAAGTGGATGGCAGGGTGGATGGGGTGATGCTGACAAACCTGGCAAAGTTAGAAGAATTTAAGAAATCTCTTAGTATGGTTACCATGCTGGTCTGATTATGTTCACTCTTCCTCAAATGGCACCCCATTTTTTTTTTACTCTCAAGGGAACTTCTTCCCAGTCCTGATGCCTAAAGCAATCAGAGTGGATTCATGTGTGTTGAGGAGGATTGAAAATAGCATATAATGAGTGGGCTTTATTGAGCTTTCCGTTGTTCTGGGCACTTATGCTTAGTGCTTTAAAAATATAATTGGATCTAAATCTCCCCCAAACACTAAGAAGCAGATGCTGTTATTACCCCTCTTTTAGGTAGGAGTGGTCTAAGGCCCAGGTAGCAGAAAAAGTAAGTGGAAGAAGCAGGACTCCAATCTAAATCCCTAGCCCTTAGCTGTGCACCTGCCCCCAGACTGGGCCCCAGGCTGCTGGCATGGTTGGTGTGCCTTCTCCCTGACAGCCTGTGGTGCCCATGCATCTTAGGTGGACACTTGTGAGCAGGGAACCTTATGGTGGGTGTATTCCCTTCCTAAGAGGCTGTGTTAGTCTTCTTGGGTGGCCAGAACAAAGTACTACAGACTGTGTGTGTGGCTTAAATCACAGACATTTATTTTCTGATAGATCTGGAGCCTGGAAACCTGAGATCTGGCATTGGCAGGTTTGGTTTTCTCCCTAGGCCTCTCTCCTTGGCTCGCAGACAGCTGCCCCTTGCTGTGTCCTCACACCATCTTTCCTCCATGTGTGCATCCCTGGTGTGTCTCCCTTCTTGTAAGGACACCAGTCCTGTTGGATTACAGCCAACCTTTAGGACCTCATTTTACCTTAATCACCTCCTTAAAGGCCCCATCTCCAGATGCAGTCACAGGCTGAGGTGCTGGGGGTTAGGAATTCAATGTGTGAATTTGGCAGGGGGACACCATTCATTCCATTACAGGGGCCTTCTGCTCCACGTTGGTGGCTTCTTTTTGAGGTGGCCACTCCTCTACCTATGGTGTACATGGCTTCCGGCCGCCAGGGGAAACCAGTGAGCTGCAGGTCATGGGTACACTGGAAGATGTTATGGCCACGAGCCCTCGCACCCCTGGATTTTATGTGCCATCCAAAGCAGCATACATTTTCTCCAGACTGTGGAAAGTTTTGTGGCCTCTTGTATAATACAAGACAAGCCTTCTGCATCGAAATTGTTCGAGAATTGGGTTCCAATTTCCCAGGAGCACGTAAAGTGTTGCCAGAAAGCAGAATTGTTGGAGATTTATGTCGGTTTTTCTGACACAAGGAAGATTTCCTTTTGTTTCTTGGAACTGACTGGAGTGTGCTTGCCAGAAGAGCGGCCTCAGAAGGAGCAGATCATTTTCCCTTGTTCTTCCTTCTTCTTTTTTTATTCCCTCTCAATTTATTTTCAGGTCAGAGCTTCATGAGGTCGCTGAAGCTGTGAAATCTGACAGACTCGCCATCTGAGCAAACAGACTGTCCAGGAACAGGTTTTATTTGGCTCACCAAGGCGATGTGACAGTCTGGGAAAATCCCCAGTCTTTCCATTTTGTCTTTGCCTGAAAGAGTTTGGTTCAGTTCAACAAATATTAATTGAGTAACTCCTTTGTGCCAGGTATGATGTCAGGTGCCAAGGCTCTGAAATTGGGTAAAATCCAGTCGTGTCCTGAGCAGGGCAGACATGTAAACACACACGTATTCTCAAGGTGAGTCCCACACAGCCCGGGATATATATTCAGCTGGGCTGCCAGCTGCCTGCGCTCACAGGCTATTAACCTATTGAAACAATTTCATAACTATTGATAAAGATGGTGCCACCCCAAGCTCCCTGAGTGCTCCTTCTGCTCTAGCTTGTGTCCATTCTGGGTAGTGGTGTCTATAAAACCATTTATTCTATGGGATGTTACCCCTGTGAAGGGCACATAGATACAAGGGGGCTGGGGTGAGTGTTAGGTACCAGGAAAGGCCTTTTGGAGGAAGTGATGGCTAGGCCAGATTTTTAATAGAGTTGAGCAGACAGACTGGAGAGGGCAGGAGGAAGGCTATTCTAAGTAGGGGACATAGGCTGTGCCAAGGCTCTGAGGCAGTCAGTGTCATGGTGGGCTTGGTGAGGTGGTGACAGAGCAGGGAGGAGGCAGAGGCAGAAGCACTGCGCTGGTAGTGGGGATGGAGTGGGCGCAGCACCAGACGGTGGTAGCTGGGTGGAGGGTAGGGCTGGCAGAGGGAGCTGGGAAAAAGAGCCCGAGCCAGATAACCAGGGATTTGAATGTCATGCAGCAGTGCCAGGGGTCATGAGGATGAATGAATAAAGGGTTTATTGTGATGATTTATATGGTCCAATTACATTTTTAAAGTGTACATATTTTAATATCCCACCTTGTTCCAGAAAGGATTTCGGTTCTATACACATGGCTGATGCTCAATGAATGGCTGTGTATTAGATTATATATTTAAGGTAAATTATAAGGAAACATAATACAGTTAAATGTTTTTGATGCAAAAAGTGATGAAAGGAAGAGAAGATGAGACAGGGTTAAATGGTGGAGTGCGCGACACAGAACTGTCTATCAGATGCCCTCATAAGTTCTTAGCACCCAGTGAGTGACAGGGGAGACACCATCCTTGAGAGTCAAGTGAGGCTGTGCGGGAAGGCCCAACGAAGTCCTCGTGAGGAGTCTTCTTGCCCAGTGGCAGTGCTGCCACCGTGGGGCTCATGCTCAGGCCTGAAGAGCAGGCTCTGGGAGCCCCAGCACCTGTGCTATGAGGGTGGCAGGTGTGCGAGTCTCCCATAGCTGCTGTAACCAGTCCCACAAACCCAGCAGCCTAAAGTGACAAACATTCATTCTCTCACAGTTTCAGAGGCCAGGTGTCTAAAAGCAAGGTGCCAGCAGGGCCAGCAGACACAAACCTGCCTCATCTTCACTTCCGGTGGAGGTGAGTGATGCTTGGCGTTCCTGGGCCTGCAGCTGCATCCCTCTGGTCTCTGCTTCCATGGCCTCCTCCCTGGTGCATCCGTCTGCACATGGCCGGGCACGTGAGACAGCTGTGCCCTCTGTAGGGCCCACCCTACCCCAGTACCACCTCACCTTAGCGTGATCACCTCCACAAAGATTCTATTTCCAAATAAGCTCACATTCCCGGGTACCAAGTTAGGACTCAAGCATATCTGTTTGGGGACGTGATTCAGACCTCAAGAGCAAGCCGGATCCAGTCTCAAAGTGCTGGTGGAAAGTCACGGGGGTATCTGTACCACAAGGCCTTCAAGCATGTGCTGAGGCACAGCCTCCAGGGGCGGTTGTCTGAAGCATTTCACTAACTAGTTTGACCACAAGCACCTTTCTACCTCCTCCCCCTGCTTCCCCATCCTTTTTGCTTTATTTTGGGAGAACATCTGTGGAGAGAACGTTCTGTGGCGCATGCCGTAGGAAAGGCTGGGTTAGCTGCATTGCAGACAGGAGGCAGGGACAGACAGAAGCTTCCCCTTCTTGCAGTGAAAGACTCCTTCTGAAGAAATACCATTGCATGAACCCTTCCTCCCTTTTTGTGGTTTTAAACATGTTTTGGATCTGAAATACGTCCTGGCTCTAATTTGCATTTGGATTTAGATTTAAAGTAGTAGACATTTTCTTCTCATAAAAAACAGCAGGTTGTAGATGCAAAACGGGAGCCAGTGTGACAGTCATACCCTTTGGGTTCCTGTCCCCGTGGGGCATCCTGCTTGCGGGGGAGCAAACATAATGGTGAAAGAGCCAGAGACATTTTCTGCTCTTGCAGTTTACATGCTAGTGAGGGAGCAAGGAAAGTAAATCAGTGCACTAGTCAGCTTGGCTGCTGTAACAAAATACTGTGGGACAGGCAGCTTCAACAAGTCAGTGATTTTCCCACAGTCCTGGGTGCCAGGAAGCCTAAGAGCAAGCTGCTGGCCACTTTGGGTTTTGGTGAGAGCCTGCCTCCTGGCCTTCAGATGGCCACCCTCCCACTGTGTCCTGGCATGGTGGGGAGAGCTCTCTCTGTCTCTCTGTGTCTCTGTTTCTGTCTCTGTCTCTCTCTTCCTTTTATCAAACCACTAATCCCATCATGAGGGAGGTGCCTCACATGGGGAATGAGGACTTCAAGAGGAATTTGATGGGGACGTGGTTCAGCCCAAAGCCATCAGGTAATAGATAGTCATGACCACATCCTTGGTAAGAAGTGCTGTGGAAGGGAGTGGTGGTCTGCGGGGGATGCTCCGGGGGCTAGTCCCTGAGGAGCTGGGATGGGAAGGGAGGGAGGAAGGTGGCCTAGGAAGTGCTAGGAAAGGTACGCATCAGGTGGCAAGAACTGAAGTTACAAAGGGCCTTGGATGGGAAGGGGCTTGTTGTGGTCCAGGGCCAAGGAAAGCCCACTGGCTGCTGAAACCCTGAGGTGGTGGTAAGTGAGGGAGGGCATGGTGGGAGGGGGCGGGGGGGCAGTAGAAGAGAGCCCTGAGATGTGGCAGGGTGTGGTCAGGCACCATTGTCCCTGGTAAGCAGGTGTTGAGCAGGTGTCCAGGTGAGACCGGAGGGGCCTGGCAGTGGTGGTGAGGAGCAGTGCACAGCTCTGAGGTGCCCTTAGACTTAGAACCAAAGAATTTGTGGGTTTTCAACTTCAGTAACCAGGTGATGAGCAGTGCAGTATATCGAGGAGGAGAAACAGGTTTAAGGAGGCAAAACAAGACTATTTTCAACATGTTAAATGTGAGATGTTTATTATATGTCCAAGGAGGCAGCTGGGCACAGGAATCAGGAGCTCAGACAAGTAAGTTTCTTTGCCAATGACTAGACTAGGTGCTGTTGCAAGCCATGAGCCAGGCTAAGATGCCTCAGGAGAGTGCAGGTGTGGGAGTGAGGAGGGCAGGCAGGATCCTGCAGGGTTCAAAGTCCTGGGTTGGGGAAGGGAGGAGGTGGTGATAGCGGTGGTGAGAGGGAGGGTGGGGCAGGCAGGGGGTGTGTGGTCAGTTCTGTGCAAGGCCGCTGGGAAGCTGACGTGGGAAAGAGGCCAGACTGGATTTGGTGGTCTGAAGGTAGACCGGCTGTGGAGAAGTTTAGCAAAAACGGAGGAGACAGGAGCGATAGGAGTGGAATGAATCAACAGAGAGGGCCAGAGAGAGGACGGGGAGAAGAATTTTGGCTAATGGATGACACAGAAGAGAGAAAGCTTGAGAAGGTGAGAGAAGATGAGATGCAGAGCAACACTTGAGGGACCTGACCTGCCTGGGGTGGGGTGCTTCTCTGTGGCCACAGGAGGGAAGACAGTAGGGTTGGAGGGATTCAGAAGAGAGAGCTGGACTGGTGGTGGAAGCTCAAATCTGAATGTAGTAAAGACCAACCAGGGAGATACTTTTTCTTCCAACCTGGAGAAGGATTTTTCTCCTTTCAAGGAGCAGGTGGCCTCAGGTGTGTGTATCAATGTCCACCGCCCTTCTACACTGGGAAGTGTAGCAGTACTTAGATTGAGTAAGAGGAAGTAGAGAAGAACATGGCACTTGTTTGACTCTGTCAAGGGCGTCTGAGTTGGCTGGAGTGGTTCAGCATCACCCATCTTGGCCAAAGAAATGAGGCCTGTCATGCCTATGACAGGACAGACTGACTTCTGTGGGAGAAGCCGAGGCCACCGACCTTGACTTCATGCTGGTTGGTGTCCTAACTGCTGGCTTCCTGTCCAGCCTCTGTTTCTAGGCCCCACTCTTGCCTGGGGTCATCTCTCTCTCTGGCCTTTTGCCACACCCCAAACATGTCCTCCTTCCCTGTTGGCTCCTCTTCTCCTGGGGGTGACAGCCAAACCAGTGTTGTCCTTGGCTCCACCTGCACTGTTTGGTTTTAGGTGGGCTTCTCCACCTGGGCATACTAAGCATGAAAGGTACATCTGTCTGTGTACATACACTGATTATTGAGAAGCAGGGCATGTCATTGAAAATAGTTGGAACAGATTTTTCTCGTCTTGGAACAACACTAGTTAAAGAAGAAGCAAACTAGGGACACCTCGGTGCATCAGTGGTTGAGTGTCTACCTTGGGCTTAGTTGTGATCCTGGGGTCCTGGGATCAAGTCCCACATCGGGGGATCCCTGGGTGGCGCAGCGGTTTGGCGCCTGCCTTTGGCCCAGGGCGCGATCCTGGAGACCCGGGATCGAATCCCACATCAGGCTCCCGGTGCATGGAGCCTGCTTCTCCCTCTGCCTGTGTCTCTGCCTCTCTCTCTCTCTCTCTCTGTGACTATCATAAATAAATAAAAAAAAAAATTAAAAAAAAAATCTTAGAAAGTCCCACATCGGGCTCCTCGCAGGGACCCTGCTTCTCCCTCTGCCTATGTCTTTGCCTCTCTCTGTGTCTCTCATGAATAAATAAATAAAATCTTACAAAAAAAGAGCAAACGAGCTAAAGATCCATTTGACTACTTGAATAAAAAGGTTGCATCCTTTTGAAAGTCTTGATGCTAACGATATCTGTGCCATGTGATAGCCGCCTTCCTCCCTTAGCCTGGTAATATCTCAGGGGGAGCATCTGGGGCTCATTTCATCTGATTAATAGGTGAAATTGAGAGAAAGAAAGTTTTGCTTCCTTGCTGGACAAAATTGTCATCTGGGAGGTGCCCTGGGTTCATAGTTTAGGAGAACGCATTTGTGTCCTTTACCTCTGTGATCCTATTTGCTGTCCTGATTCCCTGAGACCTGACTGGGGTTTGAATGTTCTATATTCTATTTCTAGACAGTCCCTCGATTACTTTTAGCATTCATTCATTCATCAAACATTTGAGTGCCCACTGAATACGGGGCACTGTGCTACTCACAGGGGGTATAGAGAGAACAAAACAGACATGCGCCCTGCTTCTAAGTGTGTATATTTTGGTAGCTTAATGCCAAAGGTCAATTTCTCCAGGCGGGGCAGCTTTTTGATTGTTTGCTCAACAGCAGTCCCCGTCTTCTTTCTTGCTAACAGGTGTCAATGGCCAGATTTTTGGGGAGAGGCCAGGTCTCTTTCTAGCCATGGGGAGTCAAATTGGATCAATCTAACCCATCACGACTAGTGGTTGGTTTAGGGGCAGGCTGTCACTGACTCAGTGCCAGTGGGATGTGCAGGAGAGCTGGGAGAAATTTCCTAGCTCTTTCAAGGGGGTGTGAGAGTTCACTCTTCTGGGCTTTGAGAACCTGATGACTTCAGGGAGCTGTTGTGACCTCCCAGCTGCCACTCAAGTGCTGCCATGTGGGTGCAGCCCGAGGTCAGTGCGTCCGAGCTGAAAGAACAAACACAGGTTCCCGATGATGTCAGTGACATCACCCGTCCCTCCAAACCCCCTGGGACATGAGATAATGCATTTTCCTTCTTGGGTCAGGTTTAGGTTCAATTTTCTGTAATCTCACAGCCAGACATATTCTTGTTGATATAGACGCTTCTCTCTTCAATCCACACACTGTCAACACCAGCCTCCTTTCAACCCTTTCCCATGTTCCTTGTCCTGCACTCAGTTTCATGCAAAAGTGCTTCCTTTTCTAACTTGCCAGTGCTTCAGGAAATCTTTGCTTCTGTCTTGCATCCCCTCTCTCCTGCACAGCGCCTGGGTCGCCTGGTGTTCTGCCTATAGTAAGATATCAGTAAGCACTTACTGAGTTAAATGTGAGTTTTAAGGATAGGACTTTAAATTTAGTGACTACTCACGGGGTTCTGAGAAATTATTGAAAGCCAATCAGTGGCCTGAGGGGAGTTCGGGCTGATCCGGGCAGATACTACTGGACCAGGCTGGTGGTGCCAGGGATGAAAGTGTCTTGAAGGAGGTGCCAAGGAAAATCCATCATATGGCCTAAGCTCTGTTTTTTTTTTTTTTATTGAAAAATCCATTTATAAATAATCTGCACAGATAAAGTAAAATGTACTTTATTGGGATTCAGAAAAATTCATGGCTACAGAACATGGGCCCCATGTAGCTCTCTAGATCCTGATTAGCTGCTGGCAGCTCCCCATCACAGAGGACCCTCTGGCCCTTTCAGAGACTGCCCTGAGACAGACAGAGTTCCTTTCTTATTTCTTAGCATGCTGAACATGAACATTTTCTTCCTCTTCTTTTTACATATTGGCATTTAATTGATATGGGGTGTTTCAGCTGAGTGGAGTTATTGCCCTGTTTTCATGGAGAGGGCGAATGGACCCTCTGCATTGTCCCTCATCATTCTCCTGCTGGAGAGCCCCTGGGGCAGCGGGAGTGGCAGCGGGCCTCACTCCTGCACAGCCATAAGGCAGGAAAGGCAGGTTTCAGACACCCACTGCCCTTGCCCTCATGGGCCTGCTAGGCCCCCAGTGTCCTATGGGGGTTGTCTTCCCATTTCACATAACATCTTTCTTCCCTGATTGTTCCCTTAACCCAAAGAGAACTGGCGAAGGCTGTCTACATTAGCCATGAAGGAGCAGTCATCAATTATTGAGCACCTGCCTTGTTCCATGCACTGTGCAGAGCGCTTTCCTGCTTCATCTCAGGAGACCCTTGGAGGACAGAAAGGAGACTCTGATGTTAAGTGGCTTGCCCAGGGTCACCTAGTTTGGAAGTGGTAGAACCAAGATTAGAATCTGCAATTTCTCTTTTAGAAGTTCACTCCTTTCCACGAGGATCACAGTGATCATATTTTCCAAACCAAAAATTGGATGCGGACTGCCTGGCACAGAGTGAGGAGGCAATAAATAGTTGTTGAAGGTGCAAACAAATGAACCGGATCATGGGCCAGCCAGCAGGATAGATCTTGAGTCAGTGGCTGAGGGGAGCAGCCAAGGAGAGCCTGGCCCACAGCATCATCGCTGTGTGGCTGCAGACTTTGAGAGGTGTGGGGCAGCCAAGGACTTGCACACAGCTGCCTGACCAGGTGCATTTGCCAGGCCAGCCAGGTCTGGAGTTGAGTGAGACTCTAGACGTACTCTAGGCCCAGCTTGGGAAAATATTACACAGTACAAAATAAAATTAAACAGTATTAACCACAGGCCCAAATTGCACCTATATTTTAAAAAGCATTGTGCAGCTGAGACTTATAAAGCCTAGCACCAGCATGAGGCCGTCTTGTTTAATGAGAACCTCTGCCACTTCCTGCTCACTTCCTTGGCCTCCCCCAGCCTGCTCATTCATCCTTTTCTGATGCTCTTGCTCCTTGGGGTCGAAGTGAGGCTCCTGGGTAATATGTACCCTTTGTTCTCTGGAGGAAGAGGGCTCTGCTGCAGGCAGGGCCTGGAAATGCCTGGATTGGCCAACTCCCGGATGTGACAGCTTCGGGGGTCACAGGCACCCCTTCTTCCTGTGTCAGTGGAAAGGAAGATAGCTTAATCAGTGCAGCTCACTTGGGGGCATCTCAAGGAGGCTCCATGGGCTCTCCTGACATCATGGCCATGGAGCCAGGAAGGTTCCAGAAAGGAAATGTATATGTTGCACTAGACTTTCTAGACTTACAAGAAAAGCATAGATATTAAATAGCCACTTATGGCCTTTTCTTTTTAATTTTTCTTTTTTCTTTTTCCTTTTATTACCCCACAGGTGCCCAGAGGGTTCCCACCTTGCCCCGCCCCACACTCCTGGCCTTATTTCAGGTTCCTCATTAGTTCATGTTGGAGCCTGAAGTAAATAATTTTCATTCAGTAATGTGTTTTCCCTTACTTGAAAAGTGGGTGGATTCTGGTGCTAGTGGTCACTGCTGACTCCCTATGACTCTAGAGTGAGCCTCTGGGGTCACATTTCCCTTTCTGCATGCTAATGCTCCTTGGGCTTTGCACAACAAATGCCTTTTGAGAAGCTGGCTTTATCTCTGATATGCAGGTCATGTCATGCCCAGTGAGCCCTAGTGGTGATAACAAAAGGGGCATTTAGCTCAGACCCAGCCCAGGACCAGGACCACTGTCTCCATACATTGGCTCCAGCACATCACTGGGCAATGCCCTTTTCTGTTGGTGGCAGGGAGGGGACAGGCAGACATATCCTCCCCAGTTGCCTCCACCCTCCATCCTTCTATCTCATCAAACTGTCAGTACCTGCCATTTTCCCCAAGCATAGAAATCATCTGTGTGTCTGTGTATGTACGTGTGAATTCTAGAAAAATCACTCAGGCATGCTAAAGACTTGGTAAGTAACTTGCTTTGGTAGAAGGGACTGGGGAGCAGATGTGCTTTCTTTGGCTCTGAGCACCCAGGCAGGATATTCTTCAGAAGGGGAGGACTGCCTGTGTGTATGTTTCTGGGCAAGAGAAAGTTCAGAGAGGGACAGTCTGAGCTCCAAGCTGCCATTGCTGGCAGAAGTGGCTTCTGCTTCTGCACAGAGGTACCTGTGTTGGCTGAGTATAAGAGGGGAGGGCACGTGAGTCAGAGCCCACAGGCCCACGGCTTGTGCGGGAGTATGGTGCCTCCTCCTTCTCTTCCCCTCTTTGAGCAAGGTCACAAATGACAAATGAACAGGAGATGGTGAAGGTGGATTGGGTAGGATCTGGACGTGTTTCTCCTGACCTTGATGGGGCCATGTCCCTCCTATTTGTAATCTTGGGCTAGAACAACTGACAAATGGCCTGATAGGAAACAAAAGCAAACAATAGACTCACTTGAAAGATACAGTGAATAGAATTTAATTGAATTTCTTTTTTTTGTACAGACATTGATTTGACCCTGTAAAATGTAGAGAGTAAATCATTAGGAGAATTAGTATACATTAAAATGTGGTTTATTATCATGGAACTTTTATTGTGCTTGTAGTTGTGTTTTTAATTATTATTTTAATGACTTTATTTCAAATCGTGATAAATCTATTTTATTTAAAAAAATAAATGGACTATAGTTTTACAAGGTGATATGTAGTATAGAGCTGTTGATGAGTATTGCTCCTCCATTAATGAGAATGAACAGATTACAAAGACTGAATATGGACCGATTTACACACTTAAAAAAAGTCAATTAATATCTAACCGTTAAACACAAATGCTGTAGATTAGTCTCACTATCTTATCTATTCTCTGGACTCCTATTGGATCATGCAGAGATTAACTTTTTAAACCAAATAAGTGAAAGAAGCTAAAAATAGAAATGCCTAGGACCAATTAAAGCAAAGGATTTGGGCATAATGTGGTGCAAATACCCTATGCCATGCTGCCTGGGGTCGTCAGGAAATGAGCAGAGAAGATGAAGGTGACTGTCAATCCAGTCTTTGAGGGATGAAGTAGGGGATAGTGGCTTTGTTGGTAGGATCAGGGTTTTGGACTATTTCTCTGATAGTAAAGGTAGATTTGTGTTGGCCTATCTGCCTTGTGTCTTCTGAGCTTTCTTGAGGTCAAGGGTAAATCCTTGTTACATGCTTGCTGGGGTTTTGTGTGCAGTATGGTCTGCATGGAGATCAGCTCCTGGACCACTCTCTCAATACTGAACTCATCCAAGCTGTGTTACATGATGCATGTTATTAGCATCATGATCATATGTCCTAAATTTCCTGGTACAAACCTTGTATTTTAAATATTTGGTTCTATTAGCCACATTGGGCCTCATACCGACTTCTTACCTGGCTGCATACTGGTTGGATATTTCTGATTTTGTAAGGTTGTCAGGCAACATGTCTTGGCAACCAGAGGCAGGAGAATGTAGATAGGATGTGTGTGGGATCTGGAGACACAAGGTCTAGGTCTGAAACCTGCCACCAGAATTTATTAGCCAGATGGCCTTGAACAGGCTTATTTGTTTGTTTGCTTGTTCATTCAATAAATATTTATTGAATCTGGGTCAAACAGTATTCTAGGGACTGTGATCAAAATGGAGAAAATGTCAGTATTTTAGTGGGGACTGTGGTAAGAACAGAGAGGGACAATTAAAAAAAACAGTATAGCAATATGCATAGTATATTGCAGAATATGAGGTGGTAATATATACCATAGGAAAAAGTCATGTGGGTGAGAAGGAAAAGGAGTACATAGGGGAATGTTACTATTTTATACAGTGATTAGGGAGGGCCTTACTAATAAGGGAACCTTTGGTTTGAGATCCAGAAGTGAGAAAATGAGCCAAGTGGAATTCTGAGAGAAGAGTCTCTTCTAAGTTTAGAGACATGCAAATGCAAAGGCCCTGGGGCAAGAGCATCCTGTTCTGTCCACTGAGTAGCAAGGGAGCAGCGTGGCTGTAGCAGAGTGGTAGGAAATAGATCATAGAGGGAGTGGGGCCAGATCATACAGGGCTAGTAGACTGCTGTTGAGGACCTTGGCTTTGACTTTGAGTGAGGTAGGAGTCATCTTAAAGGAAGATATGGCATAAGCCAGGAGACCAGCGCAATCCTCTGGGTGAGAGGTGCTGGCAGCTGGAACCAAGAGGGCAGCAAAGAAGGTGGGAAAAATGTTGGGTTTTGAACATATTTTGAAGGTAGAATGAACAGGATTTGCTCATGAATCTCTAAACAGAAGAGACAAGGATGGCTCTCAGGTGTTTTGCTTGAGCCACTGGAAGGGTGGAGGTGTCATTTGCTGAGATAGGGAAACTATAGGGAGAGGATGTTTTGTGTGTGTGTGGGTGGAGAGGTGCATTCAAGGGCTCACATGTGAGGCATATGGATTTTAAGATGCCTAGCAGGTACGCAGGTGGGTATTTAATAGGTAGTTGGATATTTGAGTTTGGAGTTCAGGGTACAAGTCCAGCCTGAAAGTAGAAATTTTGGGGTAATCAGTGTAGAGATGATGTTTGGAGCTGTGAGTTTCCATGAGGTGACAGGGGTTGGGGGGAGATGGAGAAGAGGTCCAAGGACTGAACTTTGGGGCATTCCAGTGTTTAGAGGGCAGGATGAGGAGAAATGAGTGAAAAATATTGAGAAGAGCAGTCAGAGAAGTAGAAGTTAGACCAAGAGAGAGAGATGGAAGTCTGAGAGCCTGAGTGAAGACAGTGTTTCTACAAGCAAGGACAAGCAAGGTAAAGGCTCAGAATTAGTACTGGCTTTGGCAATGTGGAAGCCATTGGTGACTGTGACGAGCACCGTCTTGATGGAATGGTGGGAGTAAAAATGTGACAGGAATGAGCCTAAGAAAGTATGAGAGGAGAGGATTTGAAGGCAGCCAATATGGACACTCTTGAAGGGAGTTTGCCCTGAAGGAGAGCATAGGATAGAACGGTAATGTTACTTAAAAAAATTTTTTTTAAGTTTTTAATTTAAATTCAATTTAATTAACATACAGTGTATTTTTAGTTTCAGAGGTAGAATTTAGTGATTTATTAGTTGCATATAACACCCAGTGCTCATTCCATCAAGTGTTTTTAATGCCCGTGACCCAGTTACCTCATCCCCCCAACTCACATCCTCTCCAGCAACCCTGTTTGTTTCCTTGAGTTAAGAGTCTCTTATGGTTTGCCTCCCTCTCTTTTCCCATCTTATTTTATTTTTCCCTCCCACTATGTTCATCTGTTTTGTTTCTTAAATTCTACATATGAGTGAAATCATATGATATTTGTCTTTCTCTGACTGGCTTATTTCACTTAACTTAATACACTCTAGCTCCATGTATGTCATTGCAAATGGCAAGATTTTATTCTTTTTGATGGCCAAGTAATATTCCATTTTGTCTATCATCCATCTCCCCCACTCTCATATCTTCTTTATCCATTCATCTGTTGGTGGACATCTGGGCTCTTTCCATAGTTCAGCTATTGTGCTTTTTAAATTCTCAGCTTCCTTCTCTGTGAAAAGGGGCAATGATAATGCCTGTATCGTAGAGCTGTTGGGAAAGATTAAATGAGATGCTGTTCCACTCCCAGTGCTTGGCACATAGTAGGGATCCTGCATGTTTGCCAGTACTGTTACCTGACTTCCATGGCTGAGGTGTGGGCAGGAGGATCTGAGCTGGTGTGTCTGCGTCCAGGGTTGTTTCAGGTAATCTCTGATAGTCTGCCCTCCTGAGGCTGGAAGTAAATCAAAAGTTTAGGTAAATTCCCCATTTTCAGCAGTTGTGAAGTGGCACAGAAAGATCAGAAAGTCAGAAATACCATAGTCCTGCTAGGTGGTTGGCTTATCTGCATGACTATGCAAATGAGGTGTGTTGCCGTACCCAATCCTATATTCTGTTTTATTGCCTGCTTTGCAGAATGGCACATTTCAAGATGAAAGCTATTTGGACTTTGAGCTAGAGTCTCTGAAGTATTTTCTTTTTGATTATAAAAACACGTACTAATTGTAGAAAAAAACCTGAAAAGTTGAAGGAAATGTACAAAAGAGAAATTTATCTAAGGTCTCACACCCAAATCCAACTGCGGTTAACATTTCAGTAGATTTAAAAAAAAAAAAAAAAAACATTTCAGTAGATTTTTTCCAATATTTTTATGGACTCTTTTAAAATATAATTGAGATTGATATACTGCTTACATGTGTAAAACGTATTTGAAACTATATAGCTTTGTTTCTGAGTTTTTGTCCCCAATATTGTATATTAGGCATTAAATTCTCATGCATGTTTTTAATGGCTGGGTAATATGAAATCTTTGAGTTTGCCACCTAAACCTATATCAAAGTAAAGTGATAATAATAATAATTAACCCTGGAGGAGGGTGGGGGGATGGGTAACTGGGTGGTGGACACTAAGGAGGGCACTTGATGGAATGAGCGCTGTGTGTTATATGTTGGCAAATGAATTTAAATAAGATCTTAAAAAATACATAAGGAATTTATAAATAAAAAAGTTAACCCTTATATAGCATTTATTGAATTTCAGGCTTTGTTTGAAGTACTTGGTATAAGTTAAGTCTTTTAATCCTCATCATCACCTTCTGACACAGGTATAGTCATTATTCCTAGTTTACAGTAAAGCCTTTAAGGCTGAGTTAAAGTCCTTCATTGAATGTGAGGACCAAAGAATGAGAGAACTGATAATAAAACAGCCAGTGTTCCCTGGGTTTGCCAGGCAACTACTTTCTTTTTGAAATGCCTGTAGTTTTAGGAGTAGATGTGGGAGGCATGCCTCCTACTTCAACTTTGCAGGGTAAAATCCCAGCAATTTAGGTAACTCATATAAAAACATCAAAAGTCTCTCCTCATCCCTTCTCTTACAATCTCTTAGTAGTTGTGGTCTTCTATTTATTTGTTTCTCTTGATTTTCATTCTGTGTTCTCTTCTACCACTGCTTCTTAGTTACAACTTCCATTAGAATTCCTGGGGAGAGGAGTCTTCCTATTCAAGTATGGAAAGAAACAACTGTACCCTAGAGCAGTTATTTCCCAACATCTGTCCTTGACATCTAGAAATACATTTCATGTTCTGACTCAGAACATACACATATATATTTACCTGTGATGAACTATCTGAACAGAAGTTTCAAGGGACAATGCTACCTGTGGTGTACTCTGATATGTTTCATTCCATTCCACTCTACTTTATGCCACCTTATGCCACCTCATGCCACCCCACCCCACCCCATTCCATTCTGTTCCATTCCAAAGAAATATCAGTTCCCACCCTAGATTGACTTAAGGATTCACTAATGGGTTAATGGGTTATGGCATGCAGTAAGAAATTGCTGTTTTGAGCCCGGGTGGCTCAGCGGTTTAGTGCCGCCTTCAGCCCAGGGCCTGATCCTGGAGACCTGGGATCAAGTCCCATATTGGACTCCCTGCATGGAGCCTGCTTCTCCCTCTGTCTGTGTCTCTGCTTCTCTCTCTGTGTCTCTCATGAATAAATAAATAAAATCTTTGAAAAAAAGAAAAAGAAAAGAAATTGCTGCCCTGGAACCACAAGTTTGATTCAGAACCAAGGATAGCATCCCCATACACCCTCTCCCCTGGCATTGCATGTTGGTTTCTTATTTTGACTCTACCAGCTTGTGTTCACTTGGCTGTTCCTGGATTTCCCATGGCCCACTTTGGATCTTAGTGGTCTTAGAGTCTCCACCACTTTCTAGTTTAGGTACCTAGTCTTCCAAGACCAAAAGCTGTTTAGAGAGAGGGCCTAGGCCTTCTTCATGGTTTCTATCCCCCATAATGACCAACCCAGATTTCCAAGGAATTAATGGAGCTCAAGTGAAGCTAAGAATATTATATCAAGGCTACTCCCTTGGAGGTGCAGCTGGCTGCAGATCCACTGGGAATGACTTCGTAGACTATTATGACATTGGACAGGGAAGGTCTCCCTTTACTGGAATCCTTTTCTTTTTTACATGACCAGAGAAAAGGCCAGTTCAGTCCTCATCCTATTGATATTGCCATATTGTGACCCTTTGTGAAGCAAGCTCCCTTTTAATAAAAGTTTTGACATTAAGTGCATCATAACATCACAACCTTCTCAGGAAGATAGATTTGATTGACTGTGTTTTCTGCCCTGCAGCCTATACTGCTCTTCAAATGACACAGTATGATGCTTGTGGGCTCCTTATCACTCATCTTACTCCTTGATATTATCAAGAAACAAGAGAAGAGGAAGATCTCTTTTTTCCTTTTAAAGTAATCTGAGATTCTGAGGGTAGGGCCCAGCTTGTCAAAGAGAAGACTGTACAGACTATCAGTGGGCAGGTTTTGGATGCATCTCCCATTTGTAGTTTTAATTAAGGCCTGAGATGGACCTACATTTGTGTCTTTGGGGGTAGGGTATCTGCATGATTGATCAGTATTATCTTCAGGTTGGAGGCGGGTCCTGTACTGCTCTTCCCAAGGGATTCCTGTTGAAACAGCATAGTAGTGGGCCTTTTGAGTTGTGTGTCAGCTAGGAAGGCTGTGTTCATGCATATGTTAAGGCCTTCTGAGACCAAACTCAACTGCTCTTCAAAGCAGAGTAGAACAATTACCTCTAGAAAATTCATGAATTCTTCTCCTGTTTACTCTTCAGTTCCAAAAGCTCAAAGCTGGGGGTACTTGCTTGCCATGTGGGATTCATGATCACAGGTGTTAGCAAATGGAGGTGGTGACTAAGCTTAACTTCTTTTATGAAGGCAGGTTATGAAATCCAAACACTATTGAAATCCAAACACCTTTCATCTATTAATGGCCACCAGTGGCCTATAATCAAGTCACACTCTGTTAGCTACACAATTAACTTGTTTGTTTGAAGTGTGAATTAAAGATTTGAGGCATTTGCTAATTAATCTTACTTGCTCCCTACTTTAGCTAAAATCCTGTATTTTCCAAATTCAGGCGGTTCTGGAATTTAAGGACAGATATTTGTTGACTCAATTTCCTTCCTACATGAAATGAGCTTGTTTTGCTTTTGCACAGATGGAGAAAAGTAGGCTCTCAAGCCTTTCTTCCCCACTGGACTCTTCCTTAATTTCATTCTCAGCTCTGTAACTTATGGCAAGTACCTCCTCCTTGCTGCAGTTCTAATGGCTCTCTCAGCTTGAGTGTTGTACCCCTCCTATGAGAGCAGAGGCGAGTGCTGGTGTCTCCCCCTTTGCCTGCCTCCTTTGATTCTTTCTTTGTTTGTGGCTCTCTTCTGGAACGAGTTTCCTTTGTAGATAATGGGATTCCATTATGGGGTGTTAGGGCTGCTCTGGAACTGTCGGCTGTGAGGGAAGATAGGAGGTTTGATCAATGGTTTCTGCTTGTATCTTGGATGTGTTAATTTTAAGATGGCTTGCTTCTGTTTTTATTAGTTTTATTGGATTTGGGGTAGGGGAGGGGTTAGGATGAGTCTTAGTGTTTGTTCTGCAAGGAAATTTAGTTGTTCAGAGTTAAGTTGCTCTGCTTTGCTGGGAGGCAGGAAGGGCCAAGAGCAAGTCAAAATGCCCACCTTTACTCTGTCCTTATAGAGTTTTGCTCTCAGAACCATCATCTGTTACCTTCAAGTCCTTTTCTGACCTCTTTGAATGATTTAAGACCCATTTCCAAAGGATTCTATTGGTTAATGCTAGAGCAGAGGTAGAGATTTTAGCATTGTAGGTAGGGTTATCTATTGATAGCAAGAGAACACACACACACACAGACACACACACACACACACAGAAATAAATTCCTGATTTTCATAGCTAGGGATTCAGAATTTATTTTACAGGGAGGTAGGTACACAAAGACCAGCAGATGCAGGATATTTTTACATGGCTTGTCCCCTGTCCCTAGTTCTTAATGGGAGTTGGCAGTGTGTGGCTGTCAGTGACACTTTCTCTACAGATAGAATCCTGCCAAGGTTGAAAAAGAAGCCAAATTCTTGCAACACTGCTTCTGTTTTATATTCAGGTTTATATCACTATTCTGGAAGGACTTATAACAACAATCTGTGCTCTTTTAGGCTCTTCTGATTCTTGAACTGAATCTGTCAGATCAGCAAGTCTACATCTTCATCCAAGGGTAGAAGTGAAGGGTGGGTGTTGTTAAGACAGAATCAGTATTCAGTTGTCCCTGGACATTATCTCTTCCTCCCACTTTTTGATACTGGAGAAAGCTTGGATCCCCATAGACTTCAGGGTAACCTCTCTCTAAGGCAGCAATGGTACCCTTGAAATTTTAACCCAGGCTATGTCCTTTATTCACCAGATTGCTGACTTCTCAAAAAAAAATAAAACAAAAATCTAAAAATCTAAAAATTCATGGTAAAGACTTTTGCTGCTGTCTGGTGGAGTAACTGGGACCAGATTTTTCCTCTCGCTATAAACAGTATAAAATTGGACAAAATACGTGGAATATTTTCAGATGTTATGCAATAGTCAGGGTAGGACTTTGGTTCCCCAGAGGATATTGTGAGTCCAAAACCACTTGGTATTTCAGCTTGGAGGCGTTTCAAGTGTGGTTTCAAGGAGGTTACCCCAAGCAGAGTACAGTCATCTTGCTGAGTTGAAGAGACAGATATCAGAATTGGAGGAGATTGAGACGCCAGGTATCAGAAGACAGAATGTCAGAGAATAGAAAGCCTCGTGGAGAAGGTGCTCCAGAATTCTACATGGGTCCTCTGGAAATAGCTATTGGATATTGAACTGTTGAAATTTGCCAAGGCTGGGCTAAAACACCTCGGCTGTAAGGTGAAAAATTCCCAGAACTCATGTAGGACTGGGACGTGTTCAAATTCTGAGCAGCCAGATTGGATGAATGGGATATATAATACAGAAGGAAAAAAAATAATAGTTGAGCTAAAACATTTCTTGAATAAGAGGTATGTAAACCCACCTTTACAAAGATTAAGAATAAGTCTTAAGAGGATCAAGTTGATCTACAAGTAATTCAAATGCCTGCCAGAGCAAAGCCTACCACTCTTTATTTAAAGATATAATGGTTGACAGTTTTCCAAATTTGATGAAAATTATAAACCTAGTGATCCAAGAAGCTCAATACACCCCAAGCAAGATAAATATAAAGAAAACCACAGCAAGGCACACCATAATCAAATTGCTTCAAATCAGTTATAAAGAGGAAATCTTAAAGTCAACCAGAGGCTGGGCTGGGGAGAGGGCGGGAAGACACAACACAAGAGACAAAGATAAGAATTTATGCAGATTTCACATTAGAAACCATGCAAACCAGAAGACAGTGGAGTAAAATCTCTTATGTCCTAAAGAGAAAAAACCTGTCAGCCTAGAATTCCATATTCAGTGAAATTATCCTTAAAATAAAAAGAAAGTAAAGTAAAGATGTTTTCCCATAGACAGACAGACAGACAAACACACACATTGACACACACACATCAGAGAATTCATTGCTTGGAGACCTGTGCTGTAAGAAATGTTAAAGGAATTTAATGTGAAGGATAACACCAGATGAAAACTTGGAGCTACACAAAACAGTGAGGAGTGCTAAAAATGGTAAATGTAAGATATTTTACTTCGATTACTTAGGTAAACCTAAGATATTTTCCTTCAGTTTTGATTTCTTTAAAAGATAATCAGTGGTTCAGATCCCTGCTTTGAAGGGTCTAGAACATAATTGAGAAGTAAAGTATATGACAACAGATAATATCAGGAATGAGAGAAGGGGCAAAGTGGAAGTATAGTGTTTAGTCTGCAGTATGCAGGAGTGGTCTAGTATTTGAAGGTAGATTCTGCTAAGTTAAAGATGCATAATGTAAATCCTAGAGCAACTACAACTAAAACAGAAGCAAACCTAATAAGCCGAGTGGAGATAAATGGAATACTAAAAATTAAAAAAAAAATCAGTTAATCCAACAGAAGGCCAAGAAAAAAAAGGAACAAAAGAAAATGGAACAAAGAACAAATGAACAAATAGAAAACAAATAGTATGATGGTAAATTTCAACTCAACCACATTGATAATTACACTAAATACAGTCTAAACATTCCCAAAAGAAAGCAGAGAACTTGGAGTAGATGAAGATTTCTTAAATTAAGCTTTTGAGAAAAGAAAAAAATAAATAAATTGAACTTGAGCAAAATTAAAAACTTCTCCTTGGGGCGCCTGGGTGGCTCAGTTGGCTGAGCATAAGACTCTTGATTTTTTGTTCCCATGTTGGGCTCCGTGCTAGGCGTGGAGCCTGCTTAAGATTCTCTCTCTCCCTTTCCCTGTGCCTGCCCCCTTGCCATCTCTCTCTCAAAAGAAAAAACAAGCAACAACAAAGCTTCTGCTTTTTGATTGTATCATTAAGTAAATGAAAAAGTAGGCCAGAGATGGGAAGAAAACACACATAATGTGTAAATGTTATGAGGGACTCATGTCCAAAATACAAAATAAACTATTACAATTCAACAAAAAGGACAAACAACCCCATTAAAAACTGGACACAAATTAAAACAGTCTTTACAAAAGAAAATATGTAAATGGTCAATAAGCACATGAAAAAATGTTATGTCATTATTTATTAGGGAAAAGCAAATTGAAACTGCAACGAGATGGTTACACACCTACTACAAGGGCTGTAATTGAGAAGCTTGATAGTGCCAAGTGTTGACAAAGACATGGAGCAACTTTAATTCATATACATTCCTGATGGAAATATAAAACAGTGAAAACACTTTGGAAAAGTGGTTTGGCAGTTTCATATAAAGTTAAACACATACTTACCCTATGACCAAGTGATTCCATGTACTAGGTTTCTACCAAAGAGAAATGAAAACACATTCCCACACAAAGACTTGTGAATGAATGTTAATTCCTTATGAACTTTTATTCATAACAGCTTACAAGTGGGACAACACAAATGTCAATCAACATTTGAATGAATAGACAAATGATGACAAATCTTTAAAATGGAATAATACTTTGCAATAAAAGGGAATGGATTACTACACAAAAACATGGATTAATCTCTGAAACAGTGAAAGAATGAAAGAAGTCAGATACAAAAAGAATACATTGTATGGCTTCATTTATATAAAATTCTAGAGTAGGCAAAACTGATCTGCAATGACAGAAAGCAGATCAATGGCTGCTTAAGGCTGGAGGTATGACAGAGATGGATGGAAAAGGAGTATGAAGGGACTTTTCATGGTGTTGGAAACAGTTTATGTCCTAAATGTGGTGATAGATACATAATATACTTGTTAACATTCATGGAACTGTGTGTTTAAAATGAATTGAAACAGTCTGGTCATAACTTGGGGAGAGGACCCAAATAGACTTTTTCAAAGAAAACACACCCATGGCCAACAGTCACATGAAAAGAGGTTCAACATCACCAGTCATGAGGGAAATGCAAATCAAAACTGCAATAAGATGTTATCTCACACCGGTCAGAATGGCAAGTATCAAAAAGAAAAGAAATAACAAATGTTGGGTAAGGATGTGGAGAGAAGAGAACCCTCCTGCATTGTTGGTGAGAATGAAAATTCATGCAGCCCCTGTGGAAAGTGGTGTGGAGGTTCCTTAAAAGGTTAAAAATAGAAGTAACCTATGATCCAGCCATACCACTTCTGGGTATTTACTTGAGGAAGATGAAAAGAGTGATTAAAAAAAGATATGTGCACCCCAATGTTTATTGCAGCACTATTTATATTAGTCAAAATATGGAAACAATCTAAGTGTCCATCAATAGATGAATGAAGAAGAAGTGATATATATACACAATTGAATATTACTCAGCCTAAAAAGAATGAAATATTACCATTTACAACAATATGGATAGACCCAGAGATTACTATGCTAAGTGAAATAAGTCAGGCATAGAGAGACAAATACCATGTGATTACACTTATATGTGAAATCTAAAAAACAAACCCAATGAACAAACAAAAAATCAGAAACATATTCAAATACAGAGAACACACTGATGGCTGCCAGAGGGGAGAGGTGTGGGGAGGATGGACAAAATAGTGAAGGGGATGAAGAAGTACAGACTTCCAGTTATGAAATAAATAAGTCACAAGGATGAAATGTACAGTATAGGGAATATAGTCAATAATACTTGTAATAACTTTACAGATGATAGGTAGTAACTATACTTATTATGGTGAGCATTGTAAACTCACCATATACTAATATATCCTAATATATCACCATATACTAATATAACATTGTATTCATTTTTTAAAAAAGTGCATTGGGGTGCCTGGGTGGTTCAGTTAGCTGAGCATCTGACTCATGATTTTGGCTCAGGTCCTGATCTCAGGGTTGTGAGATTGAGCCCTGTGTCCAAGCTTTGCACTCCTTGGGGCGTCTGCTTGAGATTCCCTCTGCCTTTCCTCCCCCACTCATGTATACACACACTCTCTCTCTTAAATAAATAAATAAATAAATAAAATCTTTAAAAAAAGAATAAAGTACATTGCCATAGAAAAACATCAGGAGTTTCCAGCAAAATGAATGAATGAATGAATGAATAAAGGAGTTTCATTTTTTGTATGTAAATTATACCTCAACAGAACTGATTAAAAACGTTTTAGCCCAACAATCATGTGCCTAGAATCTGCATATATTACCCTATGTAGTAATACAGTGTGTTATCCCAGAGCTCAGGTGAGGAAATGTCAAGTCACTTGACCCAAATTACGAAGGCAGAGGGAGATGGAGTGACATTTTTCTATTCTACAAGAAATGCTTTTTATTTCCCCAAAAAAGGCAGATTAGATCTTCTCACAAATTAAGGGTACACATCATTCCAATACCTTTCAAACAACCTACGGTGTAACTGATTATCTGGGAAACTTGCTGTAGAGTCCTCACTGGGGTAACTTGGATACTCCCCCCAATGCATGCTTCTTCTTGAGGTGTCTTTTCATTATCCTATTCTTTTTAGTATGTTTTCTAGGATGACACAGCAGTGAGTTCACGAGTATCCTCAGAACTGTGGATGATTCTTAACAGTCAGGGTCCAGTCAGGACACAGAAACCATATTGGTTATTTGAACAGAGAAAATTTAGTAAAAGAATTGTTAACTAAAAAAGGGTAGTTGACTACCAATAGGGGTAAAAAGAATCCTGAGGTTTCTAGAAGTACCAGATACTTCTGGAAGAGCAGCTACTACCTGTAGGTTGAGGAAGAGTAGACCATAATTGATCTAAAGACAAGAACAATTCTGTGAACCCCATGGGATGAAATTTAGACCTCTTCAGAGCACCTGTCCAATTCAGGAACATGCTGGCTGCCAAAGGGTATGGGCTGCAGTCGGTCTGTAGAGGTAACCTGTTGTTGCTTGAGCGTATTGGGAGGACCAGAACCACAGCCTACCAGGGAGCGTGCTGTGGGATGTCATGTGCGTGGCCACTGGGCTCCCACTCTGAATAATAATGATGGTCTTAATAATAGTGATAGAGGGATGCCTGGGTGGCTCAGCAGTTGAGCGTCTGTCCTTGGCTCAGGGTGTGATCCCAGAGTTTCGGGGTTGGGTCTCATATCGGGCTCCCTGCATGGAGCCTGCTTCTCCCTCTGCGTATGTCTCTGCCTCTCTCTTTCTGTGTCTCACATGAATAAATAAATAAAATCTAAAAACAATATCACTATGATAGAGGGCGGAAACTGGAAAGAGATGTCTCCTTGCCACTATCATCTTGTAGGGTGACTTCATTGCTCCCTATTGTGAAGTGGTTGGTCCAGGAGAAATGTTTACAGGGCCCATTGTCAGTGTCACAAAACAGTACAAATAAGGGTGAAATTGGAGCTAAAAGATACTCATTGACAACTGGCATAATATTGAAATAGAAGGTGGGGAAATCTTAGGTCCAGATTAATTAGCAAATATTGTATTAAGGCAATGACTGCTCTGGCTAATGTATCTCCTTTTTTTTTTAAGATTTATTTATTTGAGAAGAATAAGAATAAGAAGGGAGAGAGAGATGGGAGAGAAAGAGGGAAAGGGAGAATCTCAAGTAGATTCATCACTGAGCATGGAGTCTGACACAGGGCCCAGTCCCACAACCCTGAGATCATGACCTGAGCTGAAATCAAGGGTTGAGCACTCAACTGAGCCACCCAGATGCCCCTAGCATATCTCTCTTCAAAAACCTATTGCTCTAAATCCATTTTCTTTCTGAATAACCTATATGGTTTATGTCTTAAAATACACTTTGTTTTCAATGCTAGAAACATCAGCCACAAAGTCATGTGCCTACAAGGTTCAAGCAGGTGTTGTGAGTAAAGAAAGCCAGCCAGGTGGATGGGCATGAGCTTTCTGAAAGCTCATGCTCATCCAAAAGGGCAGCTGCTCTGCTCTTCAGCTCCAACCAGTGGATATACTCTGCAGGAACATGGGCCCAGAATTGCCAGATATTATTTTTCAAGAGAAGCTGGAATCTCTGAAATGTTGGCAAATATGCCGAATGGGAACAAATACTGTGTAGACCAAATCAGCACATCTCTGGGTACATTCAGCACCCTGGGCTTCTTTGCTTTGGAGAGGCCCTCATTGCCTCATTTGCTCAGGCCAATTGGCTTTTAAGCATCTTTACTTCACGTTTGAAAAAATTCAACTTTGCTCCACTTTCTCACATTGTAGTTCAAGATCCCATTCTCACCTTTCTGGGCCGTAGTCCCCTCCCCACCATCACACGATCAGAGTGCTATTTCTAAAGCACAGCTCTTCTTGTATCTCCCCTCCACATGAAAGCTCTCAATGATTCCCCTGGTTCTTGTGGGTAAAACTCCATTCACTGGTCATTTTAATTCTTCCCCAGTCTGTTATCTTCCTAACCTTCCAGTTTTGGGTTGTGTCATTCCCCAGGCCCTGCAGATTCTACCTATACTTCCTATTGCTCAAAGTTCCCCAAACACATTTGCTTCTCCCACCTTCCTGCTTTTGCACTCACAGTTTCCTTTCTCTAATGTTTTTACCATTTGTCAGCCTGGCAACTCCTACTCATTCTTCAAGACCCAGTTTAAATGTTAGCTCCTTGGTGAGACCTTCACTTCTCTTCTCAGCATGGACACATGATCCGTGCTGCTAGTTTGGCATCAACAACTGTTGTGGGGTTGATACAATAGCCCTGGATCCTGCAGCCCTGTCTTTCTTCCCAGCTGTATTTCCCAGGACCATTACTCATATGCCTGTATCATTAGGGCCTTGCATAGGGCCTGGTATAGAGTAGGTGCTCAGTAATTCATCACATGATCGAACCAATGAACGGATAATGAAATGAATGAAAGACTGGATATATTGCTTCTTCACCAAATCTTTCTCTGAATGTTTTTATGAGGGTTCATTGTTTCTGCTGGGATTGACACTTTAATGGTCATGATGATGCTTTACCGTATCTAAGTAAGATAGCCAACTGGACCAGGCTTTATTGTGGAAGCTCAGGCTGTCAGGAATTTATCCTGGATTGCTACTTTACCATTTTGTAGAAAGTCCTACAGATGCCCTTGGAACCCTGAGATCTTAATCACCAACAATCTCATAAATTATCAGCATAGAACTATGCTACCATTATTATAAATAAAAAATATAAACCATTATTCTATATTCTAGCTGTTTACAAGAGCTGGTCATTTTGAAGGCATGATTTGGGGTGATGTTTTTGACCTCTGAGTGGGGACCCAGAACATCCTGTAAAGGATGTTGGCTTGGCCAGCTGGGTGTTTGGGAAGTATGTCAGTGGATGGGGACAGGAATGTATAGAGAAGGGACATTGTGCTATTGGACCTAGGGTTGGAATATTTATCATGGAGGAGGAGACCCATTAGCTTTATGTATGGGGTGCCCTGCAGGTGAGAGATGCCCCTGGGAGAGGGTTATGGAATGGTTATTTATTTAAATTAAGGCCAATTATTTTTTGTAAAGTGCAGTGAGCGGTGGGTTCTGGGAAAATGTGCTTCCACTATAAACATGTTGGTTAGAAGTCATTAATATGACATTCACACATCCCTAATAAAGTACATAACACAGAGATCTGGCACCATTGAAATACCCAGAGGACATTAAGTATGAGTCTTAAAACCAAGAGTATTGGAAACAAGATATTTTTACTTCTCGTTTGGGAGTAATATAATTGCATTTCGTGGCTCCAACAGATGCTGGGGCCAGCTGCTAGGAGAGTCCTGGCTTCCCCTCCCCCCAGCCCCCAGCTTTGGTCCCTTACAGATAAAACCCTTATGCAGAACTCTCATAAAAAATAAACTTTAAAAATTATCCCTTGGTTGAAGATTCATTTTTCTAGTGTGCAAAAATATCTGAGATTGTGTAGACTACAGATATTTTTATTACTTGGACTCAGGAGTATAAAAACAAAACATATCTCTACATAATAGTTTTTTTGTTTTTGTCTATTTAATGTGTCCCAATAAGCTCTAAAGACCCCCTTGAGACTGACCCCACTTTTTCCCTGACATTGAACGCATGCCTTGAAGACAGATCGAAGGTGGACCGTCCCAGGGAGATCTGGGTGGGATTCCCTTCCTTTTTCTGAGGGCTGTTCCAGGCAAAACTGTTGAAGGGGAAGCCAGTTTCTCTGGACTGGATGATTCTATGGAGTGTCCAAAGTGGGAGACTCCTTCTGGAGACAGAATAGAAGTGACAGCGAGCTTGCGCTGAGAGATGGGGGTGAATTCAGCCTGTCTGAGAATCCTGGATCCTCTCCCAAGCAGATGCAGCTTCCCCATGCATCAGAGGTAGGACTATGGCTCCTCACCCCTGAGGGGGACCAGTGGGGCATGAGCCCTGCTTCTGGGGAAGTTTTTGCTGTGGCTACTTCTGCATTCACATGAGGTTCCCCGTCAGCCCTGTGAATGCAGGCATACTGTTTTTTTGCGGGTTTCTCTGATGTCTGTATCTAGGGCTGCATGTCCAGTGTGGCAACTGCACATGGCCGTTAAGCACTTGCAGTATGATAGTTCCAAACTGAGATGGGCTGTGGTAGAAAGTACACACTGGAGTTTGAGAACTTAGTACAAAAAAGAATGCAAAATAGCTCACGACTGCTTTCTTTAAATTAGCAAAATCATAATAATGATTTTAATGAGTTAATAATAAGCCCAGCCTTACCTGGTAATTACTGGGTTAAAATATAAAATATATTGACAGAATATATCATTAAAATTAATTTCTTGTGTTTGTTTTTACTTTTTTGAAGACATAGCTTCCAGAAATTTAAAAATCAAACCTGTGGCCCTCTTGCATTTGTGGCTCACATTCTGTTTCTACTGGACAGGGCTGCTCTGGTACTGATGGGCTGGCTGGGTGCTGCTTTTGGTTGTGGAGTGCTGAGCAGACATTTCTGTAGCACCTCTGCACACAGGGCACGGATCCTTGATAGCAACCACGCCCTTGTCTGTTTACCTACACAACCCCCAACCTGCAGCAGGAGTAGGCTCAGACGTGGGCTCTTTCTGTTTGTGTCCTTTACAAAGGAACTGGGAGTTCTTTCATTCTACATTGCTAGGTCTGCTGTTATGTCTAGGTACAGAATTGTTTGGGACTCTACAGTGTTGAAACTCAGAGGCTCAGGCCCTCCCCAGATGCTGCAAAACTAGGAAGGGAGAACAGCAGGCACAGAAATGCTAGCAACAGAGGGTACTGTGTTCTGAGAGGCCAGGAATGGTGCAACCATTATTGAGGTTATGGGAAGTGGAGTTCACTGGAGTGAGGCAGCAGAGAAGATTCCCTGGGGGAGGAGGGTTATGAACAGGGCCAGGCAGGTGACATGGGCAGAATCAGCGCTTACGGGCTGAGGTGGGAAGGGGCAAAAAGAGCCAGTCTCAGGGCAGCCCTTGTGGATGACCTCAGTCTGCTTGTCACCAAAAGGGGCTTTGCAGTCCTCCATTAGCCCTCATCAGCCGGAGGGCAAACCAGCCCAGCCTTACTTGGCAATTAGGCAATGATGCTTTTGGATGATGGAGATTCACGACAATGCAGCGTTTAACAAGACAATGATGCCAAGCGTGGAGCCATGCTTCCCCTTGGTTCCTCTGCCTCTATCCTCCTGGATGGGGCTGGGTCAGTACTTTGTGGAGGGGCCCATCCACCTCCCTGGTCTGCAGGGGCTGAACCTGGTGCCAAGCAGATACAGAGGCCTGTGGGACTCACCACAGCTTATTCGCAGAGCCCCTGCCACACACAGATACCATAATTTGGCGGCAGTTTTTCTATTTGAACGTCCAAAGGACAAAGTGAACATTTAAAATCTGCAAGCTGGACAGTCTTTGCTTTGGAGCCTGCAGTGAATTCCTTCATCTTGACAGTCAGGTCATTCTTCTCAGCATTGCTGCAGTATTTAGGGTCCAAGAGGAAAGATACTAAGAGAGCTGGGGAGCTGGAGGAGGCCTGTGGGCATGGGTATAGCCCATTGGGTTCAGGTCCAACTTTGTGGGAAGGAGGGCTGGCATCCCAGTGCCACACCTAGCTGGATGTCTATACTCTTTACTTGTTCTTTTTTTATTACCACCAGTGGCATTTAGTACATTCACAATTTTGGGTAATCTTCACCACAATTTCGTTCTGGACAATTTTATCCCCTTAAAAGGAAAATGCATATCCATCAGCAGTCACTCCCCATTGCCCCCTTCTCCTAGCCCCTGGAAACCACCAGTCTACCTTCCATCTCTATGGATTTGCCTGTTCTGGACATTTCATATCAATGGAATCCTACAATATGTGTTCTTATTTTCTGGCTTCTTTTACTTGGCATGTTTTCAAGGTTCATCCATGTATCAGAACTTTATTCCTTTTTATGGTTGAACAGCCTTCTGCAGTGTGGATATATAGCACATTTTGTGTATCCATTTATATTGTGATGAGCATTGGGGTGCTTCCATCTTTTGGTGACTGTGAATAATGCTGCTGTGAACATTTGTGTACATGATTTTGCTTGAGTTCCTGTTTTCACTTCTTTGGGGGCAAGCTCCCTTTTTGTTTGAGCATTCCATGAATTTCCTGGGCCAGACTTGACTTTGAGAGCCAACAAGATCATGCAGGCACTGTGAGTCAGGAGCCCTGGTTCCCAGCTTGGGGCAGCCACAAATGCTGACCTTGGGAAAGTCTCTTTCCTCCTCTGTGCCTTAGTTTCCTGCTCTATAAAAAATGAGGTCGACCAGATCTCTTTCCATTTGCCTTCCTTGGAGCCCTGGGTTAGTGGAGCTTTGAGGAAAGAGGGAAAGGCCAAACAGTTGGGCTGAAGATCTTTTTTTTTTTTTCCCTTCTTTAGCTTGACTGTCTCTCTTTTTGTTTGTTGCTTTTCTTTGCATTGTAAGATATTTTAAGTAAATGATTTCTGAATACAAGGGATTTTCCCTGTCAGTGAAGTGTAGATGGTCTCATGAATCATACAAGGACTTCTGGGTGAAAATGAACATGATCCTGCTGGGAGGAGAGAATCCTACTGATGGATGCTCGGCCTGGCTTCTTCCCTCGGTTCCCTGAGGGTGGCGGGGGAATGAAGTGCCTCCGGGTCAGTGGGGAGCAGGAAGCTCTTAAACTGTGTTGGAGAAAGCATGACTCTCCATGTGCTAGTTTCTTTTCCTCCTTCTGAGCACATCATAAATTCAGAACAGTAGTGGAAAGTGTAGACTCTAGAATCTTTCCACACTTGTTCTGGTTCAGGTTGCACAGAGATTAGCCATATGACCTTGGGCAAGCCACCTAACTGTTGTGTGTTTCAATTTTCCCACTCATAAAACAGGCATGGTTCCTGCTTCATGATTTGTTATGAAGATTAAGTGAGATTATCCCTTATAAAGTCCTAGAGTGGTAGGCCCTAGGCATCATTCTATTAACGTTAACCATTGTGATGATAGCGATGATGACACAAATGATGAAATCTCTCTTCCCTCACAGAACTATCCCCTTTCCTGGCCCAGCTGACTCTTCTTACTCTGAATTTTTACGGTCCTTACTTTGGTCTACACTATTTAACATCTAGTATTCTCTGGTTCTTTGGCATGTGCATATCCATTTTCCCAATATGCTCCTTAGCTTTGGGAGGGTGGGTCTGGCCCATGGTCTGCCCATCTGATGATGAGGTGGACCAAGACCTGCATCAGGGAAATGGGCTGCATGGACTGGGTAGCATGAGTTTGGGAGTAGATAGGTGACTCAGACATGCCAAGTCTAGCTGGAAGCCAGGCAGCCAACTTGAGCACCACAGAGGCAATTACATGGGTCTGGGCACTCAGTTTCCTTTGCTCAGAAAGGCTGCTCTTAAGTGGGATGAATGCCCCACCAAAGGGCATCGTGTGGGAGGTATTGTTACCTTGGAGGTAATAGTGCTCAGTGGTCAGTGCTCAAAGGTTAGATCATAAATCATTGTGACTTCTTGTGGCTTTGTTTGCTCATACAATAGCTCACTAGGCCTGAGATGACCTGCCGGGTGTGGCTACAGACTTGACTTGGACTAGTGACTCTGTAATGGTGCTTATGCTGCTCCATCGTGTTAACTTGTCTCTATTGCCTACTTGACCATGAGTCCTTTAAGAGCAGTGGTCTTGTTCACTGACTGGCACAAAATAGGTACTCAAAAAATATTTTTAGAGTAAATAGTGAAGGCAATAAGTGGTCCAGGGGGTTTATTTATTTGAAAGGCAGTAGTGGCAGGGGTACCTGCTGGGTTGGGGTAAGCACTGGCCGAGGGATGTTCATGAAGGTCTTCTTTGGGTGTTTGGGTCTTCAGAATGCTGTGATTAATCTGGAGGTGGCTGGGATGTACTGTGCCCCCATCATTCTGGGCCAGGAGGGGTCACTTAGCTTGTGGCATAATCCAAGGTAAGGATATGGATCCAAGGGGTTCTAGTTGGCACAGCCTATTTTCTGGATGCCAAGACTTCTGAAATTCAGGTAGATGGGTTGATATACATAAGTGGCTCAATTTATCCACTCACTGACTCCAGCCACAGCCTGCTGTCAGTGTTTTGTGAAGCCAAATGGGCATCAATAGATACATGGAAGGATCAACTCCAACTAACTCTGAACAGCCACTGTGATGTTACCATTCATTGTGAGCATAGAGGGTAGAAAGGGATGGAAGGTGGGGATAGATGGAGTTAAGTCCAGCAGTGGTGGCAGCTTCTGAGCTGCACCAGTTTGGTCCCTGCTATGTCATCAGGGGCCTCCAGACAGGCAGCTCACATCACGTGGACCTCAAAATGAGAATAGTGGTAGCTGTGGTTGTGGGCATTGCTATGTGCCAGTCATTGTCCTAAGAATTGTCGCTCCCTGTGAGTGCCCCATGAGGTGGTGTTATCTCAGTTTCATAGAAAACCAAGGTTTCTACACAGTAAGCAATGTGCTTAAGATCAGACAGCTAACAAGTGGCAGAGCCAGCACCCAAAGCCAAGTCTGTTTGCTTCTGAAGCATGTGCTCTTAACTGTGATACTACATTACCTTGCTACAGTGGCTTGGAGTTAATTAAAGCACTGGTAATGGTTTATTTAGGAACTGCTGCATTTTGCTGCTTTTAAGCTATACCTCACCTAAAAATAAACCTATACAAAGACACAACACACTCAGGACACATGCACACAGACACACAGACTCACTTCTACCTGCATATTTGTTTCTCTCACCCCAACTCTTTCTCCTTCCCTCCCATCTACCCACCCGTCCATCCATCTGCCTAACAAACGCCTGTCAGGATGCTGTTAGGTCCTGGGGATATATCAGTGATGACATATTCCTTGCCTTCGAGGAGCTCATGATCCAGTGGGGGGATGCTACCAAGTAAACAAGCAATTAGGTTGCAAAGTGATAAATCATACACAATGGAGGATGGTGTGGTGCCATGGGAGCACACAGCATGGGCAGGCGACCCCCCCCCACCACTGTGGATAGTTAGGGAGGTGGTGTGTGTCTATGGCAAGACCTCAGGGAAGGTGTTTTCTAAGGAGAAGAAATAGAATATGGAATATAACAGCTTCAGAAATGAGAGAGAATAGTGTGCTGGTCGATCTGCTTCTTTAGCTGCACTTGGTGACAGGAATCTCTGCAATGAGGGAGCTCTATTTTGGCCACAAGTTTCTGCTTGCCAGGTTCTTTGTGAAAGATCTGGGCTTCCAGAATGAGGCAGCATGGGCTCTGGGTCACCGGTTACTGGCTGCCTGGTGGTAGTGGCTGATTATAGGAGATCCTGATCTCTACTTGAGTCTGTGGCCTTCAGACTGCATGGTGTGGATGGCATTTTCTACTTTCACCTGCTCTGCTAACCTGATTTTGGGAAGCGTCTCTTCTTTTTCTTCAAGGGCAGGTTTAGTGCCTCTGGTCAAAGGTGTCACCTCCCGTTATGTCCAGGCCCAGAGGAGGCTCACTGCAGAGGAAGGCTTTGAGCCTCTAGGCAGATGGGCTGCTGCATCACCATGAGCCCTCTGGAAACCCCCGTTGCAGAGAGAATTGAGACAGAGGCCCCCTCTCTGCATGTTTTGATGGTCAAGGGCAGCAGCTTTATGTTGTATCATCACCAAGATCAAGGGAAATGTGTACGAGTCCAACCTTAATTTAAGTCCCAATCCGTGCCAATTTCATGTTAGCAGATCCGTTTGGAGCTGGAGGTAATGGGCCATATCATGCCCCAGAGCTGGAGCAATGACTTATGTTGATGTCGCCCACTGGCTTTTTATGGAAATTATTAATAAATCAGTAATTCTATCTGCAGTGATGTTGTTGTGTTTATAAATATTTAATTTACCTTCAGGTGCCCACATTTCCTCCATCTTTGCCTTAAACTCTGCTGACATTGCTCTTGTTTCTGAAGCACCGCTCAATAGATTAAGTTATCAGTAGAGGGAAAGGTTAACTTCTCTCTCTCTCTCTCTCTCTCTCTCTCTCTCTCTCTCTCTCGCTCTGGAGTATGGCTTTATCTTTTCTTTTTAATCTTTGCATGATTTGGCTCGGGGGGGTGGGAGTCAAGCCGAGGGAATGTGACGTCTCTTGTGAAAATGATGAAAGATGAGTCCAGTTTCAGAAGAAGACAGACAAAACTTTTCCAATGACAACCTTGCACAGGTGCAGACCTGTTGTTGGCATCTGTTTGTCCCTCCTTCAAATTAATGACATTTAGTATCTGAAATTGTGTCTGGTGTTTTCTTCCCACAGAGAAATATCTTTGTCCTTGCCACTGACTCATCTTTTGAAATCCAGCGCTTTGATGATGATTGTATGGCAGGCTGAATGGAAAGAGCTTAACAAAATCAAAATAGAGGCACCATCCAAGTCCGGTGCTTTCTGGCAGAGATGGGGGTCCAGCCTCACCAGGGAGGCAGCAGCTGGGAAGCAACAAGAAGTTTCTTGCGTCTCAGGAGCTGATGTGAGCTAATTGTTATTATTATTTTTTTATTCTTCTGTTTCAGGAAATTGCAGCTTATTTAATAACATTTGAGAAACACGAGGAATGGCTAACCACATCCCCTAAGACAAGGTAATGTCCCAGATCTTGCAGTTCTTCAACTATGTACGGTAAATGGATTGATTTTCATTGATTACCTGGTTTGGCTGATCAGTTCGTGGGCAAGTTGCACATACCGTGTTGCATGTGATAGCGTGCGACACTGAGGTCTCATTAATTGACCCAAGACAGTGGCAGTGAACACAATCAGACAGCTTCAAAACAGCATGGAGGCTGTCACACGAAGTTGAAGCTTTTAAACTTGATGGCTTAATCCTGGGTCTCCCGGCCAGCTACTTTGAAAGCCTTGGCGGGTGGGTACATCAGGGGAACTTTATTTTGGGAAAGTACCCCCCTGCACTTTCTAGTGTTTTCTAGAAACTCAGTCTTTAAATGAGAAACTACCTTCACTGTCCACCTTTGTCTCAACATGTTTTACAAACTCAAAGTTGGGTCATTCCTGGTTGTGGTGAGAAGATCTCCCAAATCAGAAGCAGGGACTAAAATTGCAGTTTATTATGCAGCAAATGTGCTGAACCAACAGACTGCCACAGACAGGGTACTTCCCACACTACTTGGGGACAGGGAATGGGTGATGATGACTCGGCCGCGCAAATCATACTGCCGTGTGAAGAGCAGTGAAGCTGGGGCTTGGGGTTTGTTTAAAAGGCAGCTTCTTCTTTCTTCCCCTGCTCTCAGCTTTATTTTTGGTGTGTTATACTTTAGAGCTTCGGAGATACGTGGCCACCAATTGCTACCACGTATCCATTAGTGGTGACAGGTCAGGCATTCGTCAGTGTGATGGGTGTTGGCCAGAGTGCAGCTCACACGGTGGCTGGGCTGTGGGGGTGACTTCAGAGGCAGAAAGCTCAGTCTGTCTCTGGGGGAAGAAGCACCAAATTCTCCAGGTACGTTACCTGAGACCAGGGAAAGGGGCGGGGGTGTGTCCTCTGCCCCCTTGCCCAGTTCCTTGACCTCTGTCCTTTCTGAGCCACGGAGGAAAGAGGGTCTTATCCTCTAGAATGCTTGCTCATTCTAGAAGGTACTTTAAATTATTACTTTATTAAACTTAAGTTTTTATTGGTTGGCATCATTTAGACAAGGACAAAAGTGTCCATTTTGGAGGATGTTGGAGGATATTGAGGAGAAAGGTTGATTCTGAGATTCACATCTCCATAGGTGGGGCTAGAGGTTGGCTCTGATTTTTTTTTTTTTTTTTTGACCTTCCAGCCTGAATGCCTCTGCAGGATGTTCTCATTCCTCAGCCTTCTGGGGCCATGATTTCCTTTGCTAGAAAATCAAATGGTTTGCATTAGTTAGCTTTTGCTGCGATCATGCTATCTAAGAAACAATCTCCAAACTTAGTGACTGTGGAACAGCAGACTTCTTTTCCCCCTGCTCATGGGTCTGCGGGTTGGCTATGGCTTTGGTAGAGTTTAGGACTGCTCCATGTATCTTTTTGTTCTAGGACCTGGGCTGAAGAAGCACCCACAGTCTGGGACAGATGGTCATGGAGCATGGCAGAGGCTTATAAGCCTAAGGCAATCCATGTAGGCACGATGAGAATCCCTGCTGCATGTGGCATCCTGTCACCCTTGCTCCCAAGTCCATTAGCCAAAGCCATTCCTGTGGCCAAGCCCAATAAAAGCAGGTGCAGGAACGACATTCTTCCATGGTGCATGGGTAGGGGTGGAGTGGATGAGGAAATGGTGATGCAATCTACTGTTTGGTGAGCACAGCCGTATTCCTGACTATGGGAAAGCCTGGCATACTCATCTCTTTCTTCTGGGGGCATCTTCTTTCAGGGCAGACATCCCCAGACCTGAGCAGGCACCAGAATCAGCTGGAGGCCTTGCTAAAATACACATGCCGGGGCCCCACCCCCAGAGTTTCTGATTTAGTACTCCTGGTGTGGGGCCTGGGCACCTGTTATTTCTGACAGGTTCCCTGGGGATGGGATGCAGCCAGCCTGGGGCCCCACTCTGAGAACCACTGCCCTGGTTTCTGTGCCGGGGAAGGAAGTCTGTCCAATTTCTTTCTCTGCACTATTCCCTGACTCTACAAAGTGCCCTCATCTTGAGCAGCCTGTGGCTTCTGTGTGCGCCCTTCACTCCTCAGCGAAACACTCCTTGAATCTAAGTGGAAGGAAAGAGCTTCTCTTTAGCCAGAGAGTGAGATTCTCTGGAACGCGTCCCGGGCCAGACATCTGATTTCAGATACGCAGACACGTGCTGTGCTTCAGAACAGCCTCTGACTGCAGATCAGTAGAACATTTCAAGCGGGGATTTTGCCTCGTGTTTCAGCCTTCAGAGTTTGGGTTTCAGTTGAGAAGTGAATGTCACTCACGGTCATGCCTGACTCACTTGACTTTTTGGAGTATAAATAGAGCCAGGAGACTTCCCATCCCGAGGCACAAGGGGCATGTGTGCAGCAGAGAGGGAATGTGGGAATCAGATATTGACAAAGCTGGGTTTGAGGCCTGGCCCTGTCACTCAATCACTTTGTGACTTTTAGAAAGTCATTTTAGTTCCTCATTAAAAGCTCCCCTGTTTTTCCTCACGTATGGAATGGAGTTGATGCTCCTGTCCTCACTGGGCCATTATGAGGGTCGAGTGAGACAGTGTTTGTGAACTTGCTTTGCATGCCATGAGGCTCAGTGTCGATGCCAGCGGATATTCCTGATCCTCTTGTCTGCGAGGAGTGGTCCCCGGGCCTGCTGCAGGCTGCAACTTCAGGAGACATCTGCCAGAATTTCTTCAGGCTTTGGAAAGATGAATTTCTTTCCTGAAGGCAGAGGGTGAAGACAGAACGTTTCCTATTAGTATTATAATATCCACTTCGTGTTTACACTTGAAAGCTTCTCATCCCAGGAGGAGGAAAAGTTGCTGTGGTTGTTCAAGGACCTTCCTAAATTAGTTGTTGAGTTGAGTTTGGATTCCCCACCCCCCTTCCCATCTCTAGTATTGAAATTAATTGGTGCAGTTAACTGCTGAGTTCATACAAACCGGCCTCCTGGTACTAAGGAATTAATGACACCAATACTCTGCTGAATGAGAAGGCAATGCAACTTCTGTGTGCCACCGCCACTGCCACTGCTAATTTCATTTTAGAAAATTAATAAAAATGAATTGCACCACTGACATTTATAGAGTTTCCTAATAAAATGATACATTGTTTGTGTGGAGGAATCCCTATTAAATTAATTGTTGTAATCGGTTCACATATAGATGTTGGTATAGGAGCTGCTCAGGGACCCACTCCTTGTCTCGGTGGCTTGCTGATGGCTGGGGGTTATAAATATAGCCCTTGCTCAGATACTGCCCTAATTACAGAGAAGGTCCCGGGAGCCCCACTCACCTGTTTCATAATGAGGTGTGCTACAAGGAGGCTCCCAGGGTTGGGGGCCTCGGGGGCGGCGGCGGCACCATGGCAGGGTTGAGTGTTGAATGTTTAAACAGCCCATATTATATTATCAGCAACTGGGACCTTCTGGAAATGGCAGTTTGAAAAATCACCCTTCAGGACGTCTTTATTTGGCACTTGCTGTGTGCTCAGCAATATAATAATACCATTTGGAGGCCCCAGGGGAACTACACACACACACACACCACATCCCACCCCACCAGGTGAATTCGGAGTCTTGGAATTAAGAGCCTATTCCCTCAGTCTAGAATGTTCTTCAGGCTCCTCCTTCTGGCCTTGATTTGGTGTCACTTTCTCCGTGAGGTCTTCCCTGAGCACACTATTTAAAACCACACCCCTCCCATTCAGCCAGACCTCCTTTCCTTTTTTCTTGTTTTATGTTTCTCTGGAGCACTTATTGCCATATGACACACAATGTATTTCACCTATTTATTTGTCTAATTCACTTATTCATGATCTGACCTCCTCTCCCCCACAGTGACAATATCACGAGGCATTGGTGTGTTCCTGGGGTGTCCCCAGTACCTGGAACAGCACTGAACATGTGGTGGGCACTCAGTGCACGTTTGTGGCACGAACAAGAGTGAGGCAGAAGACGAGTGTGAGTGTGTGAAGGAAGAGAGCTGGGTTTGCTCCATTCTATTTTTGTCTGTGTGTCTCCCAAGGATCAGCTAATTGACCTAGTCCTGTGCTTTTAAATCCTTTCAACAGTTCTGCCAGGTGGCAAGATGCAGAGAGGGTACACAATCTGTCCAAGACTGCACAGCAAATGTTGGAGCTGGAGCTGGAGCCCAGGGTTATCTTATTGCAAAGCTTGTAATCTTACCTTTTAGGCTGTACCGCTGTGTGGGTGTGGGGTTCAAAGGTGGCCCAATAAATAGTTTTGATATTCCTTCCCACCTCCCACCTCCAAAATTTCTGAGCCACACTGGAGAGTCAGGCACCAGGCAGAGCGTCCTTGTGTTGGTGAGCGTGGCTCAGGTGTGTCTGTCAGGTATGTTCCTGAGTTGGATGCAGCCTCCCAGGCATGGACAGTGCGGGAAACTGCACACTCCCCTGCAGTGCAGAATGTAGAGTGGAGCAGGGCATGGGGTGGGGGTGGGGGAAAGGCTGCAAAATTTAGCAATCGCAATAATTTATTGCTCCTCCCTTGGGAACCATGCAACCTTCCCTGGAAGCCGGGGACAAGCAAAGCTTAAGATGAAATTGGAAGCACTTCTGTCCCAGGAATCCTGTGTACACTAGTTAGAAGAGGCTGGAAGATGCTATTAATTATCTAATTAATTAATTAGATTTATATAGATAGCACCTAACACTGAAGCACTAAAGGTCTAGTAATAGAATTTTCCTATAATGAGCACTAAATGCTTCGTGGTCAATAAACAGTAAACCAGCCAAAGATAGGGAGGGAGTCTGGAAGGAAAGGAAAAGAAAAGTGAGACCTAAGTTTTGAAAAGACCCAAGTGACTCCCAGACACATCCCACTGTCCCTCTCTTATCTCTCTAGACCCCACCTGTGCATTGCTTGTTGTGCTCCCGGTGATGGCCAGGTGGGAGGGTGGACACTGAGTCCTCTGTCCTCTGCTCTTGCTTACCAGTCCCCTACCCAGGACTATTGTCCCTTGGATGGAGTTAGCCAGTGCTTCTGCCAGTGTTTCAGACTGGAGTTCGCAACCTGATTCCCCCAGGTAGGCCTGTACCACCAATGTCACGCTTGGATTAGGGAACCATTCCCGCTGTGCTTCCCTCTCTGGGATGGACTCCCCTCCCTGCATGAGCTGTCCTACAATGCTCCTTTGTGACATCATTGTTCCCCTCCAATGCCTCAGAGATTTCCTATGTGATAAGTCCCACTCTAGCTTCAAGTTCAAGGTCATTCTCCTGCCTCAGCCCAAGGTCATTCTCCTGCCTTAACCCATATTCTTCAGTGTTTCCCTTTGACTCCTACCTCAGAACACCTACTACAGTTAGGGGGCTGCTTCCTGCTCTCCAAACACATCTTCCGTGTCCCCTCCTTTTGCCTTCAGATCTCGAATGCTCCATGCCCAACCCAATCTGCCTGTCCTTTGAATCTCACTTCTTTTTGGGAGCCCCTGCAAACACATCAACCTGTAGTGAGCCCTCTTCCCTGTCAGCTTCTGCAGCCCACATTCTCTGTATCGTCAACTGTTTGACAGTCTCGCTGTCATCAGTATGTAAGTCTTGCCTTCCCAGTGAGATGGTGAGCCCCCTGCCCTTGGGTCATGCTGTCTTTTTTGTCTCTGAATGGCTAGTGTACAGGGAGCTTTGATGGGGCACAGGGTGGTGTGCAGACTCAGGGCAGAGCAGCAGGTGTGCACCAGCATGGGCTGGTAGAGTGGGACCAGTGTGTGGGCACAGGGCTCCACCTAGAGAGCCAACCCAATCAGGCCCCAGGCTGGTCCCCATGCAGTTGGTGCTGCTAGGGCCACAGCCCTCTGCAAGGGGTGCATGGGGGTCATAACCTGCTGGCCCCTTGAAGGGCCTCTGATCCTTGGGACAGCCCTGATTGCTGGGGAGGCTGCTTGAGAGACCAGAATAGAATTTCGAAGATCATGTGGAGCTCCTATTTGGGTGATTAAAGAATTCTCAGAAGGAAACAGGAATGAGGTTCTGACACATGCGGCAGCATGGCTGAAGCTAGACTAGAGGACACTCGCTCACTGGAGTGCGCCCATTACAAGAAGACAAATCCTGTGTGACTCCAGTCTGTGAAGTCCCTAGAAGAGTTGGACTCACAGAGAGACAGAGGAAAGAAAGGTGGGGGCTGGGAGACTGGGGGACGGGATGGGGAGTGAGTGTTTCATGCAGAGAATTTCAGTTTGGGAAGATGAGAAAGTTCTGGGAATGGATGGTGGTCATGGGTGCACCACATTGTGGATGGACTTAATGCCACTAAAATGCACACTTGAAAGTGGTAAAAATGGTAAATTTTATGTTACTTGTATTTGACAACGATTAAAAAAAGATTCCCATAGTGGCTTCTTTCTGTGTCTAGTTGGGCAGAGTGGGTGGTCAGAGATTGGCCCTGCGTGTGCAAGTGTGTGTGGGTGTGTGTACATGTGTGCATGCACGTGTAGGGAGGGGGTTCTGTTGGGGGATGGAGTTAGAGAGGGCAGCCCTTATATCTACATCATTTCAAGGACTCTGTTCTTTGCGGCTGCAAAGAAAAAATAAACTGGGTCAGCAGTCATTTCAATGTGGCGACCTTTGCGTTACGCTGAATTGGGGACCTGCTATCAAATTAACATAACGATGTGTCATGTTACATCCATTTCAGTATTTGCCTAATATATTGAGCGAATCCTCGACGAAGTGCAAACTACCATCATTAACCAAAGAGCAAGTGCAGTGCAAGGAGGTTCGTAGGCTCGGTGTCTGCTGCCTGAGGACTCATGAGCAGCCCGATCCGCTGGGACCTTCCCGGAAGGCATCTGCCTCAGGGTCCTGAGTTTTGAGACCTTTCCCCATGAGGCAGGGAATTAGCTGTGACCTGGATCCTGATAAAGTGTCTGGTGTCTCGACAGTGGTGGGGAAATCCCTAGCCTCCATATCGAAGTGGGTCTGTCCCAGATTCCAGTTCATTATCAGGAATCACAGACTGCAGAGGAGACGAAGCAGGGGCAGCCGGCAGAGGCCACCTCTCCAGGATGCCCTGTGTGTGGGGACAGGGGCTGCCCAGGTCCCGGTGTCCCTGGATCTCCTGGGAGGTTTCCCCTGCTGTCCTCTCTGCAAGTGGGCAGCGGGTAATGGGTCCTCCTCTGGGCTTAGCAGCTTGTTGAAATGGCACCAGCAGCCAGGCCAGCTTTCATTACCTCCCTCCTCAGTTCCAGGAGCCAGGACAGCCAGTCTAGCAAGCCGCCTTCCTGGAGGGAGCTGAGACAGGGAGTGGACCTTTGTGTCTCCGGTCTCCCTGGACTAGACAGTTGCCAGCTCCTGGTTGCCGCTTCTGCTTCCTTTCAGTAGTTTTATTTTTATCAAAAATATCCATGCACATAGTTTAATAAGTCAAACAGTCCTAAAGGGCTTGTAAGAAGGAGCAGCAGATCTCTGCCCCATAGCTCAATCCTACATCCCAGGAGTGACCACTTGTAATTCTCTCAGTTCTGAGATTTACCTCCAGACTTTTCCATGTGTTATTCTGCTATTTCTTGCTGTGTCAAGTTTAGATGGTTGTCATTGGACTTCCTCGGAAGCTAACTGAGGATTTAGTTATCTCGCTCTGCCATGCTGTGTTTTCCTTACCTGGGGGAAGGGCTTTGGTTGTGGGATTCTGAGATTCAGCAGCCTGGTTCTCCGGGGTACTGCCAGTGGTCTGGGAACCAGGCAGGGAAGGGGTGTGGAATTTCACCATCAATTAATGAATTCCCCCCCAGTTTATATCTGTGTTTCCTGCCTCTCCTCTGCACAGTCAAGAGTCTTACAGGGATTCTTTCTCCAGAGAATAAGTTTGTCTCCAATAGTGGTGGTTGCTTGGCTGCTCGGGGTAGATGTAAGGCCCTGGGAGGGTCTGACTGTTCCCTGCACAGACTTGCAAACTCTCCCTGTCACCCACCTCATTTCAAACTTCTGCCTTCTCTGGCACCTAATTCTTGCAATTTGCCAGTCTTTTCAGGCTCTGCAGGAAAGTGGGCTTGTTGGTCCCGATGTTCCCTGTGGGGCACGTGGCTTTGGGCTGCTTCTACTCTGCTAGGATGTCTTGACATCTGTCCCACTCCCATTTCTGCTGCTGTTGCCCTATCCTTATGGGTCTGCACCTATTTTCCTTCGTCCACGGCTGGCCCTGCACATTGGCTGGCCCCTTTTCTGCTGTTCACGCTCACACTCACGCTCATGCTCCATCTTACTTGCTGTTTCACTCTCTTGCTATTTTTTCTCTTTATCTCTTTTTCAGGAAGAAAAGCCTCACAATGCACAACCCACTCAGGGCCCTGGAAATCCCATTGCCAAGATGTGCACACCCCTGTGTGCAAGGATGCAGCCCCACAGGCATACTGACCCCCCCACCCCCGCCCACCGCATTTGCCTCCTCACCTTCTTCAATGGACCACCCTTGGTTTAGAGCCTTTCCTGGTGTCAGCACAAGGGGTGTGGCTGGCCTCTCCCTGGGCAGAATTTTGGGGGCTTGGGGGGCTACTGAGGGGCCATCTGGTATGCCTTGCATGTCACCTGACCATGTGCCTTAATGCTTTCTCTCGCTATGTGGCTACAAATGTGTCTTCCTGGGGTTGTAGGAGGCAAGGTGCTCTCATCAGGGCCCCTGTGGTGCAAAGTTGAGGTGCTGGGGCACCTGTGGGGACAGCTTTCTCAGGCGCTCCTGCTGGTGTCTGTGCAGGATGACCTGGCAGCGACGACTGTTTCTGAGAACGAGATATGTTGTTCTTATTGGCATTGTGCTTACACATACCGATGGCATTTACGGTCCTAATCAGTGCCCACGCCCTGAGATCTGGCTTTGTTTCTGCTCATGCCAGTTCATTCTTAGTGTCTTCATTCCCCCCCTGGATTTGGAAAATTAGGATTATCTAGTATTTCTGTAATGGGCCCAGGCTGGTGTCTGTGGTATTTCCTGCAGATCAATTCTGATCTAATAAATTGTTGCTGGCTGCAGGTAAAGGGAGCTGCCCGTGTGCCTGGCGGCAATGTTAGGTGGGAAGGTATGTTCTCGGGAGAGACCATTCTTTGCAATTCATGGTCTTCTGTGTAATGAGTAATTCCCAAATTAGCTTGATATTCTGGCCTAGAGGTTCTCCTACTGTTCTCAGTCTGGTTAGGAGCTATTACTGTCTTTGCTGTTCTGAGATTCCCCACAGTTCTTTATTATGGGGCTTTAAAAAAATTGAAAATAACCAAAAACAAAGGAAGAAAACCTTTCCTGGTTCTCCAGCATATTCCACTTTCCATGTGAGCTTTTACTTTGTGTGGTGTGTTTATATGCATGCACACAAACACACACACATGATACATGCATACACACCTGTAGACACACAGGTGCACCTGCATGCATGTATAATATGCTGACACACATGGACATACATGTCCATAGATAGGTATAGACACATACATGTGCTGACACACATGTTTACACATGCATACCTACAGATACACACATACACTTATGCACATATACACATGTATGTGACATACACAAGTACACAACACCCACCCACACAGGGGTACACATGCACACACACACACACACTGTCCTTCTGTCACTGTTCTCTTTTGTAAGAGCAATATTTCTGGGAAAAATTTCCTTCTTTTCATTCAAGAATTTAATAAGATGGGATGAAATAAAATTTCTCCTAAAAGAAAAAATAAATTCTTCCATAGTGGCTGCACTGACCTCACTGGGTAGAAAATTTACTGTTGGTTGAGGTACTTCATTTGAGGGGACTCTGGGAACAGAGGGGCCTCAGGCCCCAGGAGGGGGCGATGTAGAGGGTCGTGACTGAGCCAAGGGTGATGGCCTCACCAAGGTGGCTTCTGGGCTGGCTGCTCTGTGATTTCCATCACTGCTCCAACGAGGTCTCTAGGAATTTGGGAGCAGGCATTTGTGGGGATTCTTGAGGCACAGGCTTTTTTTGCTTATGGAGGAACCGGATTCACTTGCCTCTGCAGGTGTGCCCAGGCTGTGGTGTCAGGGAAGCAACCACTGCCAGGTTTAGGGGGAAAGCTATGGAGAAAGGCAGTGAAATCAGGGAAAGAAAGATTTAGGAGGAGAAAAGAGATGAGGCATGTGTGTTTCTGTCCAGGAGCACAGCCTGCACTGTGAAACGTGCCATTTCCATGCATCTTCCCACACATGCACACCTGTGGCTTCACTGCCTACAGTGTCATGGGCTCCCAGTCATGAATCCCATTTACCAACTTTGGGGGATGCCGTGCCCCACTCCCGATCTGGGGCTTGAAGGGGCTCTGTTGGGGGAAGACCATGTGTTACATGTAAGCCCTTTTACTCTTGAACCACACAGTACCACATTGTCACCTTATGTCATTGTTGCTCTGCTTCCATTCATTTGTTTATTCAGTGAGTACTTTTTGATTGCTCCCCACGTGCCAGGTGCCGTGCTGGGCTTTGGGGAGGTGGCAGTGAATCAGAGAACTTAAAATAATGGCAGTTTGGAGGAGTGCTACAAGGGACAAGTGCAGTGAGAGGCTGCCCCTTCCCAGCGGGGGTGGAGGGAGTGATGGGTGGGTTGCCTTCCTGGAAGGCTCAATATCAGGCAGAGACCTGACAGATGAGTAGGTGAGTGTGCGAGTGTGCATGTGAGTGCCCATGTGTGGGTGTGTGCATATGTATATGTGGGTGTCCCTGTGCATGTGTGCATGAGTATGTGTGCAGGGGGTGTTAGGGGAGTATGAGACTGGATAGAAAGTCATTGCGCTGGAGGTAGTAAGGATGGGGAGAACGGTGAGCTGAGTGGTGGTGTTGGAGGGGCAGTTGAGGCTGAGGTTGGAGAGGGCTGTGTAGACCAGGCAAGGATTTGGAGCTAGTGCTGGACCCATTGGGGACACTGAGGGGAGGGTTTTGAGCAGGTGGAAAGTGAACCAGAAGGACAAGAAGAGAAGTGTGGAGAAACCCAGAGCTCTCACTTGCCTCTGCAGGTATACCTGTTAGTGATGGAAAGACTGTCTATGTGAACGTGCAACATCCTGTTACTTGTTGTCCTCTCAGAAGACATGGTATGATCTAGCCTTGTGAGTTTAGAGAGTCAGAAGAACTCTTGGCTTCCCTGGGTGAACTGGGGGCTCAGTGGCTCAGAGCCTAGAGCTTTGATTCCCCTAGAATATCTATTGCTCCACCTCGGCTGCTGTCACCTCCACCTGTCCCTTGGTCCCCTCGTATTCTGTGCTCCTCCTTGGCTTCCTCTCTCCTCTTCAAATAGGGGTCCTGCCTGAGGCTCCATGGGAGGCAGGGCTCCCCAGGGGCTCTGCTGGGCATGATAGCTTCACGGCATGGGCCCATCTACGTGTTAGAAAAATATTAATGACAATGTGATAGTGATGGATGACAGGAGGAACACACAGGAGAAATATTCTCTTGAAATGATTGCCAAACTTGGAGTTCTTTTTTGGCTGTTGTACAGAATTCCAAGCTGAGAAGGAAATTTATCCCTTTACTTTATGAGTAAGTGGTTTGGTTCTGCTTCCTGTAGAAAACTTCCAACCTTAACTCCTATGTCCCATTAGCTTATGTCTGGAGTCATCCAGGGCTCCACTGTCTTTCTAGTGCCAGAGGGACCACAAGGATACATCAGAGTTTTGCAGTTTGTTAATTTTGTATTAAATAATTAATAGTAAAGTTAATTGATGAATTATTCAATTTTCAGGTAAAATGGGATGATAAATATTCATAACTTATTTTATTAAGGGAATTTCCATTTCATATGCCATTAAATCTAGATTAACAAAGGCTGATTTCAAATGAAGATTGAAAACAATTGTGCTTTGGAATTAATTTACTAAGTTAAGGTCATTGCTTAGTGAGTTTACCCCTTGCCAGAAAGTTAGGGCTTCATCACCTGGATAAGTGTCTGAATTCACAGAAGGAACATTGCCATTAGTTTAGGAACATTCCACAAGTCCGCTGAGGATTCCCCCTGCAGTGTTCCCAGTTTCCGCTGGGCTTGGAGAGGAGCACAGTGACATGGGGGTGCGCAGAGGGCAGGTCTGGAGTCCCTTATAGCCAGCATCTGGTTGTTGCTTTGAGCTATTTGTTGTTTGTTCAGGAACTACATCATAATATTAGCCCAAATCAAATGTGATGAGGGTGTACATTCTGATAAGAGATTGGTATATGCAGGGACACCCAGGTGGCTCAATGGTTGAGCATCTGCCTTTGGTTCAGGACACGATCCTGGGGTCCTGGGATGGAGTCCTGCATCGGCTTCCCCGCAGGGAGCCTGCTTCTCCCTCTGCCTGTGTCTCTGCCTCTCTCTCCGTGTCTCTCATAAATGAATAAATAAAATCTTAAAAAAAAAAAAAGAATGGTATATGCAGGGGCACCCGGGTGGTTCAGTGGTTGAGGTCTACCTTTGGCTCAGGTCGTGATCCCGGGATCCTGGGATCAAGTCCCACATTGGGCTCCCTTGTGGGGAGTCTGTTTCTCCCTCTGCCTATGTCTCTGCTCCCCTCTCTGTGTCTCTCATGAATGAATAAATAAAATCTTAAAAAAAAAAAAAAAAAAGAATGGTATATGCACACATCTCAAAGTCCATTTTAAAATACCTGGTTTTTCCCATGGAGTTCCAGGAGATATGTGCTGTGACTTCCTGTCCAGCAATGCTCTCAGCCAAGGATTAACTATGGCTTCAGTTTTTATTTGTGTTTTCTAGTTATCTGATTTCTTTGAGGTCTGGTTTATGTTAATTCGTGAAACTGCTGGAGCCCTGACCCACAGACCAGCACTGAAGCTTCATCAGTACCTCATAGGCTGTTGATAACTTGCAAAGCTGCTTTAAATTTGGGATCTCAAGCCTCAGAACAGCCCTGCAAAGTGGAGAGTGCCTGTTGGCAGGGAGAGAGGGGGACAGAGAAAGACAGAGATAAAGGGTAAGGGGTGGGTGTGGTGGGGAGAGAACAGGAGTCCTTCCCTCTCCTGCCTAGCCACTTCCCTCTGCTCAAGGCCTAGGCCACTGAGTCTTAGTGATTGTGTTACTCGCCCAAGGTCACTCAGCTTAATTAGGCACAGACGTGGAGACCATAGCCCAGGTCCTTCTGACTCATATTGGAGTACTTTGTTTCAACTTCAGCATCTTAGTGCTTTAAAATAATTTTTTAACCACCCCGAGTAGTGGGGCACTGGGGAGTATTTATAACCCAATGGAGCAGTTTTCTCTGCATCACCAAGTGTTCATTATAATTTTCTAGCAAAACTTGTTTGCTCTAGAGAAGTTGATCCTACAGTAAGCCTTCATTTCAGAGGAGAGCATTTGATGTTACATCTCATGAACCTGCTCTCCTGAAATTATTCCTAATTGGCTTGGAAAGTAGCTTCCAACAGGCAGATGGCTTAATATCTTGACTTTCTGGTTGTGACTCAGGGAGGCTCCAGGGTTCTTTCTGGTTTGGGATAGTGGTCTTGTTAACTTGGAGGGTTAGATCCTATCACTAACATGCAGATTGAAGTGCTGCCTCAGGGGAGATGGTGTGGAAACCAGCAGGGACAGCCTGTCTCATCAGGGATGTTGGATGGCAGGTGGGGCGAGGACAGAGGTTGTTGAAATGCAATTCTATAATCTCCAGCATTCGTCAACACGCCTTTATTGAGTGCCCGCTGTGTGCATAGGTTTGTACTAGGCAATGTGCGGTTACAAAGGCGGTAGGAAACATGGCCCCTAATCCAATTGGAGAGACAAGTCATGCATATCTGAGATAACTGGAGAGTAATTCCCAGACAGCACACACAGGAGAGCCTGGTGTACGTGTGTACACATGCACGCATGCGCTCGCACACACACGGAGCTGTAGGAAGAATGCAAAATGGGGCCAAGATCAATTGGATTCAATTGATTTCATTGGGAAAAACAGCACAGCAACATTTGTAAGGGTGAATTTCAATCAGAAAATCATGAACTTTGGCTGGGGGGAGGGGATGGTGCGCCCTGATGGGGGACAGGAGGGCGACACTTGGACTTTTCTTGTCCTAAAACCATGGATACAGCAGATTAATTGGTGGCTTTGGCATAAGTGATTAGAAGGCTCTAGAGGCCTTGGAATGCACTAGGATGGAATGAAAGCCCAGAAAGAATAGCTTAGTGGAGGGGAGGGCTGCCACTGGGATGTCTTCATTTGTGTTCAGTCTGTGGGGAGCCTGGCAGAGGCTGAGTAAGGAGACAAAGCTGCTCACGATGCTGAAGAGCTGCCCTGGAGGACACGACTACAGCCCCCTTTTATCGAGTGTCTAGGAAGGTGCAGGGAGGTTAGAAGGCCTTCCCCAGCTGGGATTCATACTCATCTGTCCAATTCTGAAGCCTCTGTAGGTCCTCTGCCCTTGCACACCTCATAGGACCATGAGTGGAACCATTTACAAGGTCACCCTCGTGGGCAGCTGGGATCATGCTGACTTCTTCCTATACTTGAGAGCAGTGCTTATCCACTGGGGACAGTTTTGGCATCTCCCCAAGACTTTTGACAATACCTGAGGACATAAACATATTACATATTGGTGGTCGCAATGGGAAGAGACATGCTACTGACATCTCCTGCTAGAGGCTGCTGACACTGCTAAACCTCCTACAGTGTCCTACAGTGCATGGGCAGCTTGTCACCTCAAAGAATTATCTAACCCTATATGTTGGTAGCTGAGGTGGAGAAACCCTGATGTCAGTGAAGGGAATTCCATGCCGAAGTGCATGGTGGTCATGAGCCAGACTGGATTTGAATCCTAGGTTTGCCACTTATTGGCCGTTAACTACCTCCCTGTGCCTTTGTTTCCTCATCTGAATAATGGGAATAACAACATGCCTGCTGTTGTGAGGAGTAAATGAATGAATGCTGAGCTCCTAGGACACAGCTTTGTTGTATTCACTATGATTATCTCGCCAGGAATCCGTTCGGAAGAGCAGTCCCATATGGCCCTGGGCTCTGTACACACACACACAGACCAATTGTTTTTTGCTTCTGTTTTTGTGGTTGCATGGAATGATGGCCTGAAGACTCATGTCATTCTCAACTACCAAAAACGATCTTTGGGATAAACAAGTTTCTGAGAGGAGAGAGTATTATTGGAATTCATGTCAAAACATTCAGCAGAGAAGGGCCTTTTAGGTGGGAGGTGATTGCCGGAAGAGTCAGAGTTATACAGGAGGTGAGACTCAAAGCCCAAACTCACTGATTATCCATGCAAAAGATATTTATTGATCACTAAGTTATCTATTGCTGTGTAACAAAGGTATTATGCTGAGTGAAGTAAGTCAGTCGGAGAAGGACAAACATTATATGTTCTCATTCATTTGGGGAATATAAATAATAGTGAAAGGGAATAGAAGGGAAGGGAGAAGAAATGTGTGGGAAATATCAGAAAGAGAGACAGAACGTAAAGACTGCTAACTCTGGGAAACGAACTAGGTGGTAGAAGGAGAGGAGGGCGGGGGGTGGGAGTGAATGGGTGACGGGCACTGGGGGTTATTCTGTATGTTGGTAAATTGAACACCAATAAAAAATAAGTTAAAAAAATTACCTCAAAATTAGGTGGCTTAAAATAATAAATATTTACCATTTCTGTGTGTCAGGAATGTGGGACAGCTTAGCTAGATCCCTCTGCCTCTGAGTGTCTCACACGGTGGCAGCCAGGGTGTCACTTGGGGCCCCAGACTCATCTGAAGACTTGAGTGAGGCAGGATCCTCTTCCAAGCTCATGCATGTGGTTGTTGGAGGATTCAGGTTTTCATCAACTTTGGGCCAGTGGCTCAGTTTCTCACCAGCCATTAGCCAAGGTCACCCTGGTTTCTTGCTACATGGGCCTCTCCAAAATGGCCACTTGCTTCATTGGTCAGAGCAAGTTAGCAAGATAGTATAGGAAGGTGAGCAAGACCAAAGCCAGAGTCTCTTTAGAATCAGATCTCATAAATGACATCCTATCACTTTTGTTGAACTCTGTTTCTTAGAAGTGAGCCACTAGGTCCATTTTACAGCCAGGGAGGGCATCACACAAGGGCATGAATTGCAGGAGGCAAGGATCACCAGGGACTAAATGAGATGCTCCCCACCATAATCATGTATCACATGGAGACTGGGAAGAAAGGCATAGTGTGACTGGGGAGCTAATCATGGCATTCACACTCACTTTCTGAGTGACCTTGGGCAAAGTGCTTTTGCCTCTCTGTTACTCAGTTTCCTTCTCCTTAAAATGGTTGAATTGGATTTGGACATAGCATATATGTGTGATCCATCAATGCCCAAGGCAGGCATCACTAATCATGACTCCATTTTCTTGAGAGCTGGATTCAGCCTCAGAAGCCTTCTTAACACAGCTCTCGTTTCAGAGGGCCATTACTAGTTGTGTTGACATCCATTTGCCTTTGCTGAGTGATCTGTAAATAGACATTCTGTGGTAGGTCACTGCAGACCATCAATCAAGATGTTGCAGTATTTTATTTTAAAAAGATTTTATTTATGTATTTGACAGAGAGAAAGCACATGTAGGGGGAGCTGCAGGCACGGGGAGAGGGAAAAGCAGATTTTCTGCTGGGCAGGGAGCCCAATGTGGGACTCGATCTCAGGACCCTGAGATCATGACCTGAGCTGTGAGCCGAAGGCAGATGCTCACCTGACTGAGACACTCAGGAGCCCCTGTTGCAGTATTTTAAATAGGGTAGACAGTCTGTCCTCCTGTCATTGAGAAAGCTGACTGCTTAGTGTTTGGGGACATTGGGTGGCCCCTCTATTGTCCAGTCCTCCCTTCTCATACAACACCTGGATTCCAGGTTAGAGGATGCAGGGGGCACACCAGCTGAGGGGTGTGGGTTCTGAAACACAGCATGGGGTTGGCATGACCTGGCCTTTTCAATGGTGTGGTAGGCTTCTCTCTGGTTCCTCGTGGAGGCAGATCTGACCTCAGTGACTCTCCTGCCTATGGCAGCATGGAAAGGGAGCATAGGTCATTCTGGAAATGAGCTCAAGGTGGCCCGAGGTGTTTCTGCATTCAATTTATCTGACTTTCAAGTGATTCATTCTATTCCTTCCTGGAACATGCTCCTGGGCTCCAGGTGTTGGCTTAATTTGCTTCTGAGATCTTGCTACCACCCAGTCATTGCTTCCGGTAGCTGCTGGGGCATTCTGTTAACAAGGAGCAGAGCACATTTTCTGGGCCATGTAACCCTTTATCCCAACCCATTAGAATTTCCAGGCCCTCCCCACCCCTTATTTTAAAGTTTCTTTTCCTGAAGGGCTGGAATGTTCAGAGGCAGTTTAATAGACATCGATTTGCAATGATTTTTAGGCACTGTGCTTCAGGAGAGCTGAGAGGCCAATAATTAATCCTTTCAACAGCTCATCCCTTTTGTTTTAAAATGACCTAATAGCTGCATTGCTTGAGCAGGCCAGGCCAGCCTGACCCAGTTCAGCTCCTTGCCTTCTGCTTCATTCAAATAAGCCCGCTATGAATTATTCAGCCCTGCTGCAGGGGCATGTGGGTCCTCTTGTTGTAATATTTAATCGGCAACCTGGAGGCCAGTGCTGTTTTTACCGACAGCTGCTACTCACTTGGGGGCAGATGAATGGGTGTTCTTAGAAGGGTTGGATTCCTGCCTTTTCGAGGAGGTTGGTTTGCCCTCTGATCTCAGAGGGACGGTGCTGATCCTTGGGCCTCTCCGTGTTCCCTTTGGGGTGGTCTCCTTCCTGTGACAGCAGGAAGTGATTCTGGGCCCCTCCCAACTTAGGGACTCTTAGGTGAGTGCTGTCCCCATGTACATCCCTTCTGTAGTAATGTCCTTTCGCCTCCAGAACACATCACCATTAACTCGTGGCTTAAAACAACACATTAATCATCTTATAGTTCTGTAGGTCAGATGTGCAACACGGTCTCACTGGGCTTCTGGGGGCCCAAGAGGGGAGTCGGTTTCCTTGCCTCTCCACCACACATCTCTGCTCACTGCCCATTTCTCCATCTCAAGAGCCAGCCTTGCGGCAGGGCTCTATCTCTGTCCCTGGTGGCCTCTTTGCCTCCCTCTTCCACTTTGAAGGACCCTGGTGATCACGTAGGGTCTACCCAGATAATCCAGGCTATTTTCCTCGTGTCAAGGTCAGTGAGCCAGGAACTTTAATTCCATCTACAGCCTAACTCCCCCTTGCCACATAGCCCCATGCAGTCACAGGTTCCACGGATGAGGACTGCCTCCTCAGCAGGAGCTTCGTTCTGCCTCCCTCAGCTACATTGCTCTGGCTCCCTTGTTCCTGGCTTTCTGGAAATTTATATCAAGAAGAAACCCCCAAGAGATTCCCTAAGCAGACAGGCTAGTGTGATTTTAAGAGCATGGGCTTTGGAGACAGAGCTGGGCCATTTTAATTTTGCCACCTGTGTGCTAGAGAATGATGTTGGACGCGTGACAGCTAATGACCAGTGGACAGGATGCTTCATCTCTCTGAGCTCAGGTGTCTGTTGAGGGGTTTGTATCTTGTTAGTACACAACCTGGACGCTGCGTGAGGGTGTCTGTTGGGCTCAGAGCTGGTGCGTTTGTGGTGGGCCTACCTCACAGAGCTGCAGGTTGCTGCTTCCCTTCCTCTGTCTGTCTTTCATTAAGACCTCCTCTCACATTGAGGATATGGAGCCATGTGTCCCTTCGAACGCGGACAGATTGGCCTTTTTCTTTGTTTCTCTCCAGATATCTGTCAATAATCTTAACAGTGTCCATCTTTGGGGTTGTGCTCTTGCTGCCCTCAGGGGGTTTGGCTGGGCCATCTGCTGTCCCCTGAGGTGACCGGCTGGGGTACACATTATGGTCCCTGCTTTGCACAGGGTTGCATGGTGAATGAGGGCCAGAACTGATCACTAACACAAATATTCTGGTCAAGACTGAGTGTCCTTTCTTCCTGTTCCAGCACCTTCTCTCCTCAGATGCCCAGAGGACGTTGGCTGCTCTTGATAAGCTCTCCCCCTCCCCATTTCCCTCTCTCTTCATGGCAGCACATTCTGGGGACCAACAGTGTCCTGTTCACTCATGTCCTTGAGCAGTAAGGGGCAGGGGCACACTGCGGAGCCGCACTGTCCCCTGAGCCACATTCCTTGGGGAGTGCCAATTCTCTGGGTGCTAAGCCACTGCTCTCTTGGAAAGGTGGGGATGTGGTGTTTAACCCCAGGGTCCACTTGTTTACTCCATTCACTCTCGGGGACTCGCCTTCTTCTTTTTATTTTTAAAGATTTATTTATTTATTCATGAGAGACACAGACTGAGAGAGAGAAGCAGAGACACAGGCAAAGGGAGAAGCAGGCTCCTTGCAGGGAGTCCGATGCGGGACTTGATCCCGGATCCTGGGATCACGACCTGAGCTGAAGGCAGATGCTCAACCACTGAGCCACACAGGCGACCCGGGGGACTCACCTCCTTGCACGGGGTGGTGGGGCTCCAGGTATTTCCATGGCCGCCCAGTGAGGCTTGGTTCGCTGTCCTCGCCCTTCTGCCTCTGCCCATCAGTGGAACCTCATGAGCCCCTTTCCGGGTGCACTGGCCCCATCTCTCCTGCTTTTTCCACTGTATTCCCAGCTCACCCCAGGAAGGTGTAGCATCAGCAAGAGAAGCAGCAACTTTCTGAAATGCAGTGTGTGCAAATAAATTATTCAGTGAAACTCAGTCTAACTTTATTAAAGCCAGAACCATCCTTCTCTGTCAGAAGCCACAGATGGGGGCAGGTTCTGCAGGAGGCCCCGGGACACGATGGCTTCTGGAGTGGGGGGATTGTGCTGGTTGTATGCTGAGCCCCAGTGCATGGGCTCTGGCTGGGGTTCCCGTGTGTGCCTGGACCCCGTACTCAAATGTGTCCCATAACCCCTTTAACTAGATGGGGCTGCCTGGGAGAGAGAGGAGCCAGACATCATTCCCTCTGGAAGAGCAGTCTTGACCTGACTCCCTGGGTCTGGAGAAGAAGCTTTGGTGCAGTAATGTCTTCACAGCATCAGAAGGATGGAGAGAGGAAGGAGGGTTGTAGCCAGACCTCCGACACAGAGACCAGGGCTGTGCATGTGTGCCTATGGTGTTTCACATCATAATAAAGTTACAGCGTCTGTGGCATTTTAAATGCTTTCCAGATTAATTTATATTCTAACATGGTAATGAGGAAGCAGCTTTTGTCCAAGAGGTGAGATATGCAAAAATAACCTTTAAGTTTCTCATAATTAACCTTTAATGATATTCTCTCGCTTTAGCAATATATTTTATGCTTCAAAAATATAACAGACAGAAAGAAATGAGTGCTTCTTGCATCCAAATGCCTGGCCAAAGTGAAGTCACAGTGATGTAGGAGTTTCCACCTCTCAGTACTTTTACTCAGACTATCTGGAAGGTGCCATAACCACAGGAGACCTTTGCCTTATGGCTGCAGGGGCTTTTCTTTTGCTCAGTCCGTGGATCACTGTTTCTGGTTCTTCAAGGCTCGTTCTTGCTGCTCACAGCCTCTTTCACCATGGCTGTAACCAACTAACGTACCTCATGCAGGGAGATTTCCTCTGTCCTCATTCTCCTTGACCTTTGCAGTATTTGACCCCATGGACTGGTGGACTGTCTGTCAAAGTCCTCTCTAATTAATTCTATGGAGCACCTAACACATGACAAGTGCTATGAATTGGGCTCTTCTCAATCCTCAGATCTCAACCTGTATACATACCCAGACCACAGAGGCATAGGGGCAGGTGAGTGTGGTGATGATGGTGAACGGGGTGTGGGAGGGGAGAGCCCAAGAGGGTTAGTGGTCAGGGAAGTCTTCTCTGCTCTGTCCTGCTTGCCTTCTATATCTGCCAAGGCTCTAGAGAGACACAGAACCAATAGGGTGTGTGTGTGTGTGTGTGTGTGTGTGTGTGTGTGTAGATTTATTATAAGGAGTTGGCTTATAGTGGGCAAGCTGGAGACCTAGGCAAGCAGACTAGCAGGCCCAAGACCCAGGAAGAACCAGTGTTTCAGTTCCAGACTGAAGACGGAAAAAAGACCAATGTCCCAAGTCAAGGCAGTCAGGCAGGAGCAGTTTACTCCTACTTGCTGGAGGGTCAGCCCTTTTGTTCTATTCAGGCCTTCAACAGATCGGATGAGGCCCATCCACATTAGGAAGAGCACCGCACTTTACTCAGTCTACCATTTCAAATGTTGGTCTCATCCAAACACATCCTCACGGACTCACTCAGAATAATGTTTGACCACTGTTGGGGAATGCTGTGGCCCAAGCAAGTTGGCACGTAAAGTTAAATGTCATAGATCCTGTTTTCAGCTTCCTTTCTTGGTCACATTTGCTGGCTCTTCTCTTTGTATTTTGCTCGTTGGCTTCTGCTCCCAGGTCTTCAACCATCCTTTCTGGCAGGTGACTTCCAGTGCTTGACCCCTGACCCAGCTGGGTGGAGTCATTAATCAGTTAATTTTTAAAAATTACTTAAAGATAGATGTTGACGTACTAATCTTTTGATTTGGGGCCAAGGTGTGTGATTCTCCCTGGCCTGCTAGTTCCAGATGAGTTCCATCTTCGTTCACATATCACCTTGTAATGCTTTGCCTACCATTTCCAGTTTATATTTCTTCAAAATGGAGGGGAGACTTAAGGACACTTGTGAATCAATCTGGGTACAGAATCCTTCCAGAGTTTCCCAGCCACCCCACTGACATTTTATAGTTGAATCAGTCCCCTCTAACTTGGCAGATTCTTCATGCAACTTACTTCCATTGTATCTTCCTAAGTTGACTTACTTTTCACAGAAACAACCATCTTTTTATTCTCACATCTCGTTATTCTGTACATTATTTATTTACATAATTACAATCAAGAATACAGCTGGCACAAACAGGCTTGGAAATAAACATAACTGACTCTTGGTACACATATAAAATTACCTGATGAATCAAGAAATGCACAGCATCCTAGAGCATAATTACTACCTGTGGTAAATGTGCTGATAGATGTTCCTTAATGGGGGTGGTGGTGTTGCTAACCTGTGACTTCTGCAGATTTCCATTGCTGTAAATACTCCCATCATGCTGATTTCAATGTACAGGTGGTTTCACAGCCCACCCAGCTCAAAGTCCCCTGAAAAACTAACAACTGGCTCTCCTTAGTGGGCAATGATTCTGGCACACACTGCCCACCACCCTTCAGTCTTGGGCAGGCAGTGGGCTTCAGGCATGGGTCAGTTTTACTGTATTAAAAAATCAGCCTATCTCAGCCCTCATCATCTTCACTCAGCAACAAGCTTCTCCTCACATTTATAACGCCTGACTGCCCCCTTATGCATGGTGGGTGGCTCTTCAGACACTTTGTGCTGCTGTTGGGCTTTCCATCACCCCCTACTGGGCCTGCCCTCATCACATGGAGCTTTGAGCTTTCCTGGCTCTTTACTCTTCCTACAAAACTTCTCTGTTCTGCGTCCCAGCCCCTGAGGGTCCTATTAGGCAGTTGGCTGATTAATTTAACAGCATTTTCAGCCAAGGTGTTGGCTTAAAAAAGCTTTGTGTACTTCCTGCCTGGACGGTGGGCTGACTCACATAAGTGAGTCAGGCCCCAGGGCATCTCTCAAATCTTCCGATGCCAGTGGGTGTCTCCACTGATGGATACAGCCATCTCTGCTTGGAACTCATTTTCAGAATCTTTCCACCATTCTTCCTGTCCTGGGGGTACTAGGTCCTCCTAGTTCAGGAGTAGGATGGGTCAGAATTAGATTTCAAAATCTTGGCATCCCACTTAGGGCTTTGATGCTTTTTGGAATCAGAAATGTTTGTACCAGTGTTTTCATACATTGTTTAAAATTTTTCATTGTGGAAAAATGTGTGTTGCAGTGCGTTAGATAAATGGCACTTTATTCACTTTTGCAAATGTGCAATAAACATCAGAAGTGGGGGATGTGGTTTGGAGGTACCAGAACCATCTGTGTGTCAGGGATGGAGGCAGGAGACCTTGACCGAAGAGCTTACGTTAGGAGGAACTTGCTATTCAGGCTCATTGAATACAGACCCATTCGTATAACAAGCTGTATTTGTTAGAAGATGAGCTGACTTCAGAAGCTGATTTTTATGCTGAAGAGCAGAGAGTGCCACGTGTAATGAACAGAGTTTATCTTTATGTGGAATGAGAAATAATTTGCTAAGCCAGTAACTTCTGGATTTCCCAGATACCTGTGCAGTTCACACATAGCCTAGGGTCTGGAGTGCAAGAAATTACCGTACTTCACAGAGTTCTTAAAGGACCCCTGATGTCAGTTCAAATTTTGGAAATTAAAGGGTTAAGTGCTTTCTGTTTTCTCTGAAGACCAGCTACTACTTGATCTATTTTCATTAAAATGATTCCTTTGGTGTAGTGTCCCCCCCAGAATCAGCTAAGAGCTTCTCAAACCCCATCTTTAGTTCTGGCTGTTTTCTGGGTCCTCAAGCTGGGCCCCAGATGGAGTCCAGTGTGGAAGGTATTGGAAGAGCCACTTAGAAGCAAACACATAAGAACCCACAGCGCTAAATATGAGAGCCAAACCACCAGAGCCCTAACCTTCTCACTATTGCTCTCCTTTCCAGACCTACATAATCCTTGGAAAAGCATGGCAATTAACGGAGGCACCATTATTTTTTATTTATGTCCTGTCAAATTAGGGTCCTGGAGAGTTAACACAGTGAACCCCTGAGCCCAAGACAGAGGAGAACATGCTTGTTATTGGCAAGAAATGCTGCTGTCATTACATCACCCTGAGATCTGCTTTCTGGGCTAATCGGTGGCTAGAGTAGACAATGGTTTCTGTAGCAGGAGGAAGGGGACTCTGGAGAGGCCCCTTTATACCAATGCAGACACTGCGAGGGTCCACCCTTGGAGAGTGAGGGCACCGATATCACACAGAACGGTAATGGAAGATAAAGCTGCCATTTACTGAGTACTGGCTGCCTTTCTTACCCAGGGTTCCAGGAGAGGTTTTAAGCCGTGCAGAAAATGATATGTATGGCTTTTACTCAATTCTTTCAAGGATAGTAATAGCTAGTACCATTCTGATACATTGGGAGGAGGTTAATTCTTTACTGTCCATGGATGCCTGTGGGCACCAGGGCTTGCTCCTTCAGGGAACCATCGTTGAAAACAGCTGATGTAAAGAAGGCTAAACTCTTTGGGTTCTTTGTCTCATCTTTACAGCCACTCGTTGAGATAGGTGTGATGTCATTACCATTTTACAGATGAACAAACCAAGTCTTGAAGATGCTGAGTAATGTTATTATCTGAGATTGCAGATAGTAAATGGCAGGACGAGGACCAGAACCCAGATCCGTATGACTTTGTGTTAGTTATCTGTTGCTGCATAACAAATGACCACACACGTAGTAGCTTAACAGGGCACACATCAGTTTCTGTGGGTCAGGAGTCCAGGCTCCGCTTAGCTGAGTCTCTTACTGGGCCACAGCTCTGTGTCCCCTGGGACTGCAGTCTCACATGGCGGGTCAGCTGGGGCCTGGTCTACTTCCAAGCTTGTCCAGTTGTTTGACACCAATTCCTCACAGGCTCCTGGGCAGAAACCCTCAGTTCCCTGATGCTGGACCCCTCTGACATGGCTGCTTACTTCATCAAAGCATGAAAGTCAGGAAGGAAATAGAGTCTGCTAGCAAGACAGGCGTTATAACCTTATGTAAGTTAACTGTAGAAGGGATGTCCTATCACCTTTGCTGTGTTCTGTGGGTTAGAAGTGAAGCACCTCTTCTCACACTTAAGCGGAGGGGATCACACGAGGGTGTGAACACCATGAGGAAGGGGTGATTGAGGACATTGGAGAATCTGTCCACCACAGAGACCAAAATCCAGCTCAGGCCTTGCAGTCCCCTTTGTGGAATGGAGAAGACCTGATTGGTGATAGTTTGGAGATGCCCCACATGGGCCCAGAGATTTAATTGAACTGTCTGCTCTCAGGTGATAAAATTTCCATTGTTTTCTATCAGGAACAGAATTAAAATCTCAGAGCCACACTTTTGATTAATGTATGAGATGCAATATTACATGTTTCATAAAATTATCTTTCAAAGAAAGTGAATCTGTTTCCAGGAGAGATGTCAAGGGCATGGGTTGTTTTGTAGACACTCTCCTGTTTTTGGCAGCTAAGAAAAGCCAGTGGTGTCAAGCATCCAGACGGCTCCTAAGGTCATGGTGTCCACAATTTAAGGGAAAAAAATCTCCCAGGAGAAGAGCCCATCACAGCGTCTGGAGAATTGAGTTCAATGGGAGGCAAAGATCTGTGTGCATTTCTGTGCCACTAAGTCACTCTGGCTTTGTTCCCAAGGCTGGCCCAGGACTGGGTTTAAATGCGAAGAGCAGGTTGAGTGATGTGTGTGAAGAGACTCTCTGGGGAGCCAGTAGGACATCCTGGCAGATACTGTAGAGAGACATAAAAAATAGGCAATGACTTCCAACACAAAGTAGGTGAATAAGGTGGACTAAATAAAGCTCCAACATTGTCAGGAATTTTATGTTTCCATTACTGGAATGTTCTGGTTATCAGAGATCAACCATATTCCCTCCAGAAACAGTCAGTGTTGAATGAATTAGAAAACTCTTAGGGTCATGGGCATAGTTCCTGGGTGAAAATGTACATGAGAACCATGATAATTGACCGTTAATTCACTTTTCTGTGAGATTCATGGACACTGGTGGTTATGTCCTTATAGCTGGGTGATTCCTGAATCTCCCAAAGTGTCCTGCTGGGTCTTGCAGGGGCTGCTAGAAAGAAAAATGGGGCACAATCCTGCTCTTGCACTCTGCTGGCTGGGGTGGGGTTCCCAGCTGAAACAAGAGGGCCCAGCATGTTCGTTTTGGAAGCCCTTCTCAGCTAGACTCCCTGTATTTGGTTGTTGGCACTCAGGCTAGGTGAAGGATCCACGGTGGAGGGAAGGGCATGGTGAAGTGGATACCAGGGCACTTTTCGGGAGTTGCTTTGTGCTCCTGAGTCTTGGGGGGTTTGATGGCTCCATATAGGGAGACACTGCATTTGTCCTTTGATTCCTTGTCTGATGTAGCCTTCTCCTTAGGGACAAGGCTGGTTCTCTGGTTTGTCAGTCTCTTACCTGGCTCCTCAGGATTGCTCCAGGGGAAGGACCCCTGGGGATGCTGGCTGGCAGAGAAGGAAGCTCTAGGAGGCCATTTCAGGAAAGGCTATGGAGATTGTTCTAGGTTCCAGAGTGACCCAGGGGATGTGGAGGGGAGGGGCTTTCTCTTTCTTCCTCTCCACCCAGCTCTCCTAATGGAGACCCCACTCCCTTCCCATGAGGGGTGCAGAAAATTCTCACTAATTTCTGTCCAAGACAGATCTCAAGAAGATGCCTGAAGAGAACGGCTGGTAGAAGATTTGGATTTTTTCCCTCAGGGGCTTTTGTTTGAGAATGGCTTAGAGCCTGATGATGAAAATGAGACCAAGATTGCTCCGAATTCAGCGCCACCACCCTCCCTGTGCTGAAGCCAGAGCTGGGCACCATCCCTGAGTTCCCTCTATCATGCGTGCTGGTGCCCTCGTCCCAGCTGGTCTCTCTTTGACCCTCACCCCGCAGCCACTGTCCCCACAGAAGCCGGGGAGATTCTGTAAAACTGCAAGTCTGACCCTATTACTTTTCTGTCAAGACCCCTTGTGGCTGCCAGCAGTTCCCAGGATGGAACCCAAGACCCTGGATGTGGCCAGTGAGCCCTGGCAGCCCAGCCCCAGACTGTCCCCTCAGCACCATTTACTCGTTAGAGGTTGTGTTAGTTTCCTAGGGCAGCCATAACAAAGCATGGGGACCAAGTGGCTTAAATAATAGAAATTTATTATCTCACAGTTCCAGAGGCCAGAATTCTGGCTCCTTCTGAGGCTGTGAGGGAAAATCCATCCCATGCCTCTTTCCTAGCTTCTCGTACCCTCAGGCACTCCTTGGCTTGCAGATGGCTGTCTTCGCCCTATGTGTTCACTTAGTCCTCCCTCTGAGTGTATCTGTGTCCAGATTCCCCCTTCTTATAAGGACACTGGTCATCCTGGGTTAGGATCCACCTTAGTGATGTCATCTTAACATTATCATCTGCAAAGACTTAGTTTCCAAATAAAATCATAGTCACAGGCACTGGGGAGTTAGGAGTTCAACATCTTTTGGAGACACAGTTTAGCTCAGAACAGATGCCACGTGTGCTATGTGCCCTCTGCTCTCTCCACACCTGCTCCCTCTCTGTTCCTTAGCTGTACCAAGCTCTTCCCTGCTGCTTGCCTTCACCCAGGAACATGTGCCATCCCCTTTGCTTTGGATAAGCCCTGGGTACCTGACCTGGGTAGGATCTTTGCCCAGCTGATCCCTGATCACCTCTTGGGTTCCTTCCTCACAGGTGCCTTCTATGGACTCCCGCCTTGCTGGGAGGGCCCTGACATCACTCCCATAGTACCTGGAATCCTCTTCTATGACTCACTTACCTGGCCTGCCTCCCCTATGGGGATGACTTCCCCATAAGGAAAGAGACTGTGTCCAGCCTATTCACTTTGTCCCTTTGGTGGTACAGTGGGAACCCTGGCCTTGCAGTGGGAGAAGTCTGTGATGTTGTGTCCCAGTCCAAGGGCAGCCAAGGGAGTGGCTGTGGGATTTGCTGGGAAGGTATCTCATGAAGTCAGCCTAAGACGGTGAACTCAGGTGTGAGCCATGAGGACATGCCCAGGCCCAGCCACCCCTGTGGTTTCTCATCTGCAGAGGTGTGTCAGTCAGAGGTGTGAGGCGGGCTCTGGGGCATAGACTTCCTCACTGCACAGTTATTGTCTGTTTCCAGTTGGAGACACCTTGCTGGACACATGCAGGATACACTGTTATTCTTTGCATTACTTAGCTGGGCCCCAGTGGGTGACTCCATTGAGCAGGAGAGCCCAGAGCACTGTGTCTGGAGTTTGCAAGTGGCAACATGCTGCTTTGATTCAGGGTCCTGTGTCTCTTTCTGTGTTCTTCTTCCTCCTTTTGGAATGAATCCATTCCATCTGAGACCTTCATTGTCTGCTGTATCCTTCCTTCCAGCCACAAGGACAAAGTAATGCTTCCTCTTGTTGAAGCAAGTTCCCCACCTAGAACATTCTGTTCATCCTTCTGGGCTCAGATCAAATGCCCCTTCTCTTTTCATATCTGCAGTGCCATTCAGTTGCTCTTTCTTTGTGAGGCAGTTTTATGTGGTATGTAGATGGTACCTGAGCAACCGTAACTCACTCAATAGACGTTTATTCTCGACCTGCCCCTTGCTTGACTATAAACTCCTTGAAGTTGGGGATGATGTGCTTGTTATTCAGTGCTTTATGTTGCACATGGGGGCTACCCAATGGATTCATTGGCCCAATTTTCTGGCTTTGCCATCACTGAGTGTTAAACAGATTCCCTGAAGTTTAGGGTCCTGGGCCTCATTCTAGACCTCTCAACATGGTCAATCATGGTGCTGATGGTGAAAGAGGACCTAGTAGATATGTACAGAATGAATGAAGTTGCTGTCAGAGATTTAATGTCTGCCTTCCCAGGTTTTGTACAATTTAGCAGGGAACTCTTAAGAGAACAAAGACCCTCGGGCTCTAAAGAAGTGACTTTCTATTGGTGGAAGCCCAGAGAGGTGGGGATTAAGACCTGAAAGGAGAGGAGTAGCAGGTGCTTGTGTGGCAGGTTTTCGTGGTGTCCTTAAATTTACTCAGAGTGATGTCTGCACCCTGTCCTCTCGTCTGTGAGCCCTCAGGGAGCTCTGAGCCTGGGTTTCCTTATCAGACTGAATATCTGATTTCAGAGTAGAAAGTCTCCATTTTCTCCATTCTTTATCATAAGCCATACCTGCTCTCCTGAGAAGAGTCCCCAGGAAACAATAAGATTTTAATGATCCTCTGCTTCTATACCATCTTAAGATGGAGGAATGTACCTGTCAAGAAGGTTGAGCCAGATATGGGAGTCAACCTCTGACTACCTACAGGGGCTGCTCTGACTACCTGGGTCACTCTCCTCTAAGTCAGCTTCAGGGACATAAAGAGATCTGCTGGGTCTCAGGGAGCTAACCGTCTATCCATCTGTCCATCCATCCATCTGTTTTTCCATCTGATGCTGATTGAGTCCCTCCTGTGTTCCAGATGCTCAGAGTGGATAGGATCCGTCCTTATCCTTATAACTTTTCTGTGGCAGAAAAGTTCAGAGTGATTGAAAGCTAGATAGATACTGTATTCAAGGTCAGCATAGAGTACCATGGTGGCATATATGGTGGCCACTTGCCCATCCTACATGCCTTCCTGGAGTCAGTGGCATCTAAGCTGAGATCCCAAGGAGGAGCAGGGAATTGGCCAGGCCAATGGGAGGGTGAGGAACATTTTAGGTGGGAAGCTGTATTGAAAAGTATAGAGGCTAGAGAGCCAGTGTGGAATGACTGAGGGACATGGGGTTCAGTAGGACCAAAACATAAGGATGGAGGTGAGGGTTGAGGGAACAGGCCCTGGAGGCCCTCATATGTCACTCAAGCTAAGGAATTTCAGCTTTGGCCAAAGCCAGGTCACATGGCAGAGGCTTCAGGCAGCGCTTTCTCTCTACCTTCCCTCTCAAAGCCTGGCCAGTCCATAGACACTGGACAAATGCCTTCCTGTCTTGAGGCAACTCAGCCTAAGGATTCCCCCCAACTCCTCCAGACCCCCCCCAGTATGATCTGCCACTGGCCTCCGTTCAGGCAGGTAATGATATGGAATGGTGTCTAATTCTGAACTCCGCAAACTTAAAAGATTAAATAATGGATTTTGTGATCTGCTGAGCTCTTTCCTGGATAGAATGATAAGATGTCAATTGGAAAAATTTAAATATTGATGAGTTTTAACTTTGTATTGATTGGGCAGTGACATATTTTGAATAATGATTCACATTAAAAATACAAGGATTCATATTGATCATGTAGTATCTGGCCATATTAAAATAATTGAGTAATCCTTAGAACTTGGTATGCCTTAAAAAGTTTGTTTCTTTTAATAGCTGAAGACCCAACCAATGCATACCTTGCAACAAATATTTATCATTTCTATCTCTTCCTTCTGTTGCCTTATAGGATTGCTATTTTTTGAGGCACTGGCAGTCTGGGGTCTTGGACAGCCCAGTGCATAGGAGCCACTACATGTGGGAACCCCAGGGGAATTCCCAGACTGTTCAGCTTTTCCTGGGTGTTTGTAGCCTGGGAGTGAAGGAAAGGCCAGAGGGAGTTTGGAGGTGGTTTTGTTTTTTATTTTTAAACAGCTCGAAACTGTTCCCTTGGGATCTGAGATGGGTCTTCAACCGCTGTGCCCAGGGGCTTTGCTCATATTCCTTGAACTCACCTTTGCCCTTCTTGTTGAGACTTTGGCCATGGTGTCTTAACTTTTCCAGCCTTTTTGTCTTACTCTATTTGCTTGTGGCTGCTGATCTCTCCCTAGAACTCTCACAGAGGCTCAAGAATCAAACATTTAGAAGTGCCTGAGTGGCTCAGTCAGTTAAGCATCTGCGTTTGGCTCAGGTCATGATCCCAGGGTCCTGGGGTGGAGACGTAGGTCAGGTCGGATTCCCTGCTCAGCAGGGAGTCTGCTTCTCCCTCTCCCACTGCTCCTGTGCCCCCCTTTCAAATAAATAAATAAAATATTTTAAAAAAAGAATAAGCTTTTAACAGATGAAAACTACCACATGCTGGTATTGATTATGTGCCAGCCACTCTGCTAGACTCTTCATGTTCATTATTTCTTCATTCATTCATTCATTCATTCATTCAATGCATATTTATTAAACTTGAATTCTGTGCCAAGCATGCACCACGCCTGCCCTTATGGAACTTATGGCCCAGAAGGGGATACGGACATTGAATCAATGATTTACACATGACTCAGTTAAGTCCAGGTGTGACAGTGGCACAAGGGAAACCAGCATGAAGACTTAAGCCTAGTGTGGGGTAGTGTGCAAAAAAAAGCTAGCCTAGTGGGCCCATCAGCTATCCTCAGAAAGGCCTGCTTGCAGTGTTGGTCCTTGGCTGGTGTCTGGGAACTGGACTGGACACAGTTCTCTACTTTGTTATAAAACTTACCTTAAATGGTAAGAATGGCTCACTGTGCCTGAACTGTTTGTATAAATAGTGTAGTTTATGCTGAGCACCTGGTTTCCTTCTTGGAGTCTGGAATTTTGATATGTGTTAAGCAGAGGATGCCTATGGGACCAGCCCCCAATAAAGCCTGGGTGCTGAGACTCTGATGAGCTTCCCTGATCCCTGACAGATGATACTTTGATGTGTTGTCACAACCTATTGCTGGAGTAATTAAGTGTGTCCTAAGTGTGGAATTAAGTGTGGGACTCCACTGGGAGGGCACCCTTGGAAGCTTGCACCTGGTGTCCCCCAGACTTCACCCCCATGCACCTTTCCCTTTGCTGATTTTTCTCTGCATCCTTTTGCTGTAATGAAGCTTAGTTATGAATATGACCATATGTTGGGTCCTGTGAGTCCTTCTAGTCAATCACCAAAACTGGAGTGGTCTTAGAATCCCCTAACACAGGACATAAGGGATGGCCTCTTGAAGTGACATTCAGCTAAGACCTTGAGGAATAGTAGGGGTGAGACAGTGTATGGGAAAGCACCATAGGCAAACCCAGGAGCTTGTGCAAAGACCCTGAGGTAGGAACTGAAACAGTTTAGTGTGGATACAGATGTTCCCTGGAGGGTGCCATGTGACATAGGCCCAGAGATGGAGGTATAAAATCCTAGATTATGGTGGGCCTTTTAGCCACATTATGGAATTTGGATTTTACCTTATTTCTGATTCTACAGCAGACCTACAAAATAGAAAAGATTAGTCCCATTTTTAAAGATGGAGAAAATAAGATCATTTGCCTGGCCTCCCACAGCCAGTATGTGACAGAGCTTGCCATTAATTTATTATGTCTGTCTGGCTTCTAGCAATCCTGGGTTCTCTCTGGCAGATCCATGGTACAGACAAGGGCTTGAGCCTTCCTGAGAAAGGTAACTGAGAACAGTTAAGCCAGATTGCTGTTTTCACTCCTTCCCTCTGGGTCTACTGTCTCTCCAGGCCTAACAGCTTTGGAAGAGTACTGTGTATAGTCGCCTTTGGGTTGGAGAAGAGTTTTGTGACCAAGGGTTCTGTCCCTGATGTGATAGGGTGACTGTTCTGGAACCCCAACTGTGTGAGGCTTTTGCTTCATGCGATGTTCTTAATACTTTTGTGCCTCAGTTTCTGTACCTGCAAAATGGAGATAATAGTAGTGCTTAATCAGTAGGCTTGTTCATTTAGTTTTATTGAAGTGTAATAGACAATAAATTATACATGTTTCAAGTGCACAACTGGATAAGTTTTGTCATATGTACATACCATGAAACCATTACCACAGTCAAGATAATGAGCACATTCATCACTCAAAAGTTTTCCTTGTGTCCTTTTATAACCCATCTTTCCTATCTCCAGACAAACATTTATATTTTCTGTTACTATAGATTAGTTTACATTTTAAAGAATTTTATATAAATTATGTCATACAGCATAGCATGTACTCTTTTACATCTGACTTCTTATACTCAACATAATAATTATTTTGACATTTATCTACATTGTTGCATATATCAACGTGCATGTATCCTCGTCACCATATTGCATACCTGAAACTAATAGAATGTTATATGTTAACTATACTGGAATTAAAATAAAAACTTAATAAAAAATTATTGAGTAGTATCCCATTTTATGCACATATCACAGTATTTTTTCCTATCTGTTCACCTATTGTGCAGCTTTTTTTCTCACTTTTGGCTCTTACACGTAAGTTTGCTATGAACATTTACATACAGGTCTTTGTGTGGACATATATTTTTGTTGCTTTGGGGTAAATGAATACATAGAAGTAGAGCAGTTGAATGGTATGGTAGGCATGTGTTTAATATCATAAGAAACCACCAAACTGTTTTCCAAAGTGATTACATTCCCACCAGCAGTGTGTGAGTTCCACTTTGTTCCACATCCTTGCCACCCCTTGGGATGGTCAGCTTTTTACTTAAAACGTGTTTTAACTAATCTGCTGGCTGTGTAGTTTTATCCCTAATGACTAAGGATGTTGATCATCTCACCACGTGCCTATTTGTCATCCAGCCGTCCTCTCTGATGAAGTGTATATTCAAATGCTTTGCCCATTTAAATTAGAATGTTCCTATTACTGAGTTACAGAAGTTCTTTACATATTGTAGATAACAAATTATTTGTTGGATATATGTTTCACAAATATTTTCTCTCAGCCTGTGACTTGCCTTTTTATTTTCATAACAGGATCATTTGGAGATACAAAGTTTTTAATTTTGATGAAGTCAAATTTGTTGATTGTTTCTTTTATGGCCCTTGTTTTTGTATTTAAGAAATCATATGTAAGAAACCTTTGTCAAATCCAAGGTCATTAAGATTTTCCTCTATGTTTTCTTCTAGTAGTTTTATAGTTACATCTTATATTTAGGTCTATCATCTTTTCTGGTTACATTTGTATGTGGTGTGATTGAGGATGAGGGTTCTCTTCTTTTCTTTCCCCTCTGTCGCCCCCTGATTGTTTCAACACTGCTTGTTGAAATGATCATCCTTTGCTGAAAATCAATTAACTATGTATGTGTGGGTCTTTTCCTAAACCTTCTGTCCCATTTTTCTATGTCTGTATTTGTGCTGATGCCATACTTTATTAATACAGCTTTACAAGGTATATTCAAATCAGGTGGCGTGAATAATCCAGTTTTGTTCATTTTCTGAATTATTCTGGCTTTTCTATGTAATTTTTATTTCCATATACATTTTAGAATAAGTTTGTCAGTTTCTACAAAAAGCCTGCTATGATTTTGGTTACAATTGCATTGAACGTGTAGTTATATTTTGAGAGAATTGGCATCTTAATAATGCCACATTTTCCTTTCCATGAATATGATACATCTTTATGTTTTATTTAATTCCTTTTCACAGTGTTTTATAGTTTTCACTGTCCACGTTTTGCATGTATTTTGGTTATATTTATCCCAGTATTTAATATTTTTTTGATGCTATTATAAGTGGAATTTAAAAACTTTTTGACTTTCTGTTGTTGGTGCTAGTATGAGGAGATTTCTGCACTTTGCCCTTGTATCCTGAAAACTTACTAGACTCATATTTTAGTTCTGTTCATTCTATTATTAGTTAATTCCATAGGATTTTCTCTGTAAACAGCCATTTTCTTCAGTGAATAAAACCAGTTTTATTTTTTTCCAAATCCATATACCCTTAATTCTTTCCTTTACTTTATTTCAATGGCTAGAAAATAAATGGTGGAGTAGAAATCCCTGCCTCATTCTCGATATTAGTAGGGAAAAGATTCAGTCTTTTATCATTAAGGGTATTAACTACAGGTTTTATATAGATGCCTTCTATCAGGTTGAGGATGTTCCCTTCTATTTTAGTTGGCTGAGAGCATTTTGGGGGAGTAGATTGACTTCTAATTTTGTTCTCCTTGCTTCTCATTTTCATTCTCAGACCACTGTCATCCCATCTTCCCTGCAAACTCTCCTTCAGTGCTTTCACAGCCCCACCATCCAGTATCTTTCCTTCTTACAATGATTACAGATTCCCTTGAGTTGCTCTTTCTCATTCCTTGAAGATTTTGAAGCACCTGGTTCACTGTCTCTTTACAACACCACACGCGTCATATGTCTTGGTGATTTTAATATCCATGTAGCTATCCTTTCAAAACCCAGGAGTATTAGCCATGGTAAGTAATGCCCTGTGCTGTTACAAACAAACCTCAACATCTCAAAGGCTTAATTTAACAAAAGATTCTTTCTTGCTTATGCCACAACCAGACACCCCCCTGGTATTCACCTGTTAAATCCAACTGTGTACCTTCTGAAGGCTTGCATCTAAGCAGCCCAGTGTGGCTGGAGAAGAATACAGACTGAAGCTAAGTGCGTTCATTTTATATCTACAATCCCTCCCCCAAGGCCTTTGTGCTACCCGGAGACACTATACAGAATTCTGTTCATACCTGTGCCAAACTATGTCAGCTTCTCCTCTCTCAAAGAGCACCTCTGCTAGGGCTTCAGTCTTTCTTCTGACTTCACTGGAGAGCAGAATAAATCAGAAGAGAGTCTCAGCATGTGGCCCATCAGTGCGTCTACCTGTGTCCATGCCCAGCCTTCCCTCGCACTCCTGCGGACAGCCTGTCTTTGCTCCTACTCGTGTGGTGGATCCCATTCCTTCTTACTTACTCAAGGGCATTGTTTCTGCACTTGTTCCCTCTCTGTCATTCACCCTGAGATTTTTCCTCTCCTTCAGTTCGTTCCTATCACCATAACCAGTCTATAACATCTCTCTCTTTTTTTTTTAAAGTGCCTCCTTGCAGCTTCTGCCCCATCTCTCCGCTTTCCCATGCAGCAAAACAGCTTGCATTGTTTGTCTCATTCATTCTTTCCAGTTCCTCTCCTCTGCTGCTCTTATTTTTTTTACTTATTTATTTATTTATTTAGAGTAGAGAGGGACAGAGGGTGAGAGGAAGAGAGAGAGAGAGAGAGAGAGAGAGAGAGAGAGAGAGAGAGGAGCCTGCACGGGGCTGGATCTTACGACCCTGAGATCATGGCCTGAGCTGAAATTAAGAGTCAGACTGATATACTTAGGCACCTGTGCTCTTTTATACTCAACCAGGCTTTTGTCTACTCTCCTCCAGAATCTCTTGTTAAGGACACCACAACCAGTGGCCCACTCTTTGTCCTCACCTTACTGGCCTCTAAATAGCACCTAACATACCGGTTCACCTCCTTCCACCAGAAACCACTCTCTCCAGGTGCTCCTTTGGCTCTGTTTCTGTCTCCCTTGAGCAACTCTGTATCTCCCCAACCTGTGAGGGCTGGAGTGCCCCAGTGTTCAATTACCATATTCTTTTCTTCTCTACCCAAGCACTCCCTGGTGACTGCCTCCAGGCCCTCAGCTTTACATGCCATCCATGTGCTGATGACCTAAATTTATCATTCCAGCCCTGACCCGATTTGGGTTCCTAAATGTCACCTCCTAAAATGCTCACACCCTGCTACTTCCCATCTCAGGAAATGGTGACTCCAGTGTGCCCTAATGCTGGCAAAGTCATCCTGGACCCTTTATCTTTCTCTTCCCTCATCTGACCCATCAGCGATCCTATTGGCTCTAGATCCAGAACCACGGACATCTTCAGAACCTTCACTCCTTTCCTGGGATGCCTGGGTGGCTCAGTCAGTTAAATGTCTGACTCTTGATTTCTACTCAGGTTGTGATCTCAGGGTCATGGAATTGAGCAGTCTCAATTGGTCTCTGTGCTCAGTGGAGAGTCTGCTTGAGATCCACTCTTCCTTTCTCTCTGTCCCTCCCCCTGGTCGCACACTTGCTTTCTCTCTATCAAATAGATTAAAACCACCACCACCACCACCACCACCACCACCACCACCACCACCACAACCCTCACTCCTTTCCCTGTAATCTACACCACCCTCATCTTTATCCTGCACTATCACTGGAGCTCTCTTTTAGGATTTCCTTTTAACACATTCTCTCATGTCACCCCCAAAACTCAGAAGCCCCCAGCACCTCCTGTGCTACTCAAGGATTACAAAGTCCTGTTGGACCTGGCTTTTCCTACCTTTGTGACCTCATCTTCTGCCTGTCCATTCTACCCCAGCCTCACTGCTTAACTACTCCTTGCATGCTCCTGTCTCTGGGCTTCTACACATTGTTTCCTCTGCTTGAGGTACTTTCTCCCCAGATGTCCTCATAGCAACCTCCCTCATGTCCTCCAGGTTTTTTCCATAAGAATCACCTTCTCAGGGAAGTTTTCCTTGAGCACCCTACATATGATAGCACCCTCATCCCTTCTTTCTCTTTTTTTTTTTATTTATTTTTTATTGGTGTTCAATTTACTAACATACAGAATAACCCCAGTGCCCGTCACCCATTCACTCCCACCCCCCGCCCTCCTCCCCTTCCAACACCCCTAGTTCGTTTCCCAGAGTTAGCAGTCTTTACGTTCTGTCTCCCTTTCTGATATTTCCCACACATTTCTTCCCCCTTCCCTTATATTCTCTTTCACTATTATTTATATTCCCCAAATGAATGAGAACATATAATGTTTGTCCTTCTCCGACTGGCTTACTTCACTCAGCATAATACCCTCCAGTTCCAACCACGTTGAAGCAAATGGTGGGTATTTGTCATTTCTAATAGCTGAGTAATATTCCATTGTATACATAAACCACATCTTCTTTATCCACTCATCTTTCGTTGGACACCGAGGCTCCTTCCACAGTTTGGCTATCGTGGCCATTGCTGCTATAAACATCGGGGTGCAGGTGTCCCGGCGTTTCATTGCATTTGTATCTTTGGGGTAAATCCCCAACAGTGCAATTGCTGGGTCGTAGGGCAGGTATATTTTTAACTGTTTGAGGAACCTCCACACAGTTTTCCAGAGTGGCTGCACCAGTTCACATTCCCACCAACAGTGTAAGAGGGTTCCCTTTTCACCGCATCCTCTCCAACATTTGTTGTTTCCTGCCTTGTTAATTTTCCCCATTCTCACTGGTGTGAGGTGGTATCTCATTGTGGTTTTGATTTGTATTTCCCTGATGGCAAGTGATGCAGAGCATTTTCTCATGTGCATGTTGGCCATGTCTATGTCTTCCTCTGTGAGATTTCTGTTCATGTCTTTTGCCCATTTCATGATTGGATTGTTTGTTTCTTTGGTGTTGAGTTTAATAAGTTCTCATTCTCCTTCCTGTCCTACTGCCTTGGCTCTGAATTTGTTACATTGCCTCTGGCCCCTTGGAGCATACACGTAGCAGGCATGTTGACTCACTGCTCTATTACTTGGTGCCTAGAGAAGGGCCCAGTTTGCCACAGGGACTCCTTAAATCTTTCTAGAATGAATACATTTCAGCCCATGTCCTCGATTAATAAACAAAAATTCCATGTCTTCCTTTAATATTAATTTAAATTTCGGAAATTAAATATGATGACTGAAAGGGAATAAAATCACTTAAAATTTGAATTGCATTTTATCATTAATAACTATTATAAAAAATTTATGCTAATTTTAAAGATTCAAACTGTACAAAAATGCATAATAAAAAGTGAAAGATGACCCCTTCTACGTTTTCTCCCATTTCTATTTCTTCCCATCACACTGTCCCCAGCTGTTCACCTCCGTTGACAGTTTTGTGTATGTCATTTCTCTGAATAGATAATACACACACACACACACACACACACACGAACTTCTTAAAATGTTATCTTATTCTGTACTATATAGTTCTTTTTTTTTTCACCTAAATACATACCAAAGATATTTTTTATGCTAATGACTCTAGATTTTCTGTGACTGTCTGACACCTAGAGATCTGTTTTGCCCCCTCCCTCTCTCCAGAGGTATGCCCTGCTGGTTCAGATCACTGTTCAAAAGCCCCTCCCTGGAAAGCCTGAATTCTCTGAATTGAGTGTCACATTTTCCATGTCACAACCTTCCTGGCACTTTTCCCCATCTGTCTTCTGCTGCCTCCTTCCTGCCTGCAGTGTGGCTCCTTGCTTCTCTGATGCATTAGATTACAAACTTCTGGGGGACCAGGCAGAAGGTGTGTCTTCTGTAGTTCTGTGTCTGCCATCATTGTGGGTTCAGTGGATGCTTTTGGATGGATGAATGGTTGGGTAAGTGAAAAATGAAAAAAGTAGCTTCTCTTCCATTTTTTTCCTAACTAAAAGACACCTCAAAATGCTTCATAACACAGATCTTGCAGGTTTGCTGGCTGGGACATGAGCTAATTCTTCCCTTGGTCCACCAGGGGAAATTGCTGCCTTGCTCAGTCATGGTGTTGCATTGGCATTTTAAAAAACAAATAAACAGCACTAGCAATAATAACAGTAAAAATTGCTGTTACCACTTAATTGAGTGCTTACTCTGTATGAACACTGCACTTAAATGCTTTATATACATTGTCTTCTTTAATTTTCAACAGTCTCTGTGAATTTGATACTGTTATTATATCTGTTTTGTAGAACAGGGTCAGAAGTAACTTACTCAAGAATGTGCTAGTGACAGAGGCAGGATTCAAACCAGGGCTATCTGATTCACTTTTCTTACCGAAAACCAGGTTTGCAAGGAATTGTTTGCTTCTGTTGGAGCTGGTTGTGTTTTTAATTGCAGAAAGCAACCAACTTATGATTAATAGATTAATATGGCAACTTTTTTTTTCCTGTGAAAGTAGTTCTTTAACTTGCACATAAGACTAGTAGTGAAAAGACTCTCCAGAAAAACTAACGCTACCTCTGCCCCCCGCCCCACTCCCCAAAAAAATTCCTTGCATGGCTTCACCAGTGTCAACCTCAGCTCCCTGACTACTTGATTTCTTTGGCTACTTTTCTGCTTTAGCAAAGAGAAGACATGCTCAGGAGTTAGACCCAGGAGAATAAGCATTTAGGTCCTGAGTGTTTTGTTATATAAGCAGGACACACTTTGGACAGCACCATCAACTAACTGTTTGTCAAACTCTGGGTTCTACAAAACTGAGTTTAAAAGGAAAAAAAAAAAAAGCTATCTGCGGAGATTTTGTTAAAGTTCCACTTGGTTAGCATGCTTGCAATGCACACTGTAACAAAGCTTTAATATAATTAAATTTTAAATTCCATGTAGAATCTAGTGGGTAGGCAGATGTACCGGTATGTTAAACTTTATGTCGCTTGAAAATGGTTTTCAAGTACATCAGAGGGAGACCATCCAGCTGTAAAATTATCTGCTTTATGATGCCGCATCGCAGCTCTGATCTGTTTCTTTTAATTAAAAATGTACCTTAAAGTTGAACCATCCCCACTCTCTGCTACCTTTTCGCCTTTTTCTTAAAATTCACTGACAGAAGATGAGGTAGCATGACTGTTCCATGAACCTTTGGGGATGTTTATGCAGGAAATCACTTTTCAATTAAATATTAATTTTTGTGGCTCTTGAGCTGGGCTCAGGCCCTCTCCAGACCAAAGGGCAGCTTTCAGGTATCTGCTGTTGTCCAGGCTGTGGGACCTTTGGCTGACCAAGCCTTCCAACCTCTTGTAGCAGTTCCAGGAACAGAGAGAGTAACAGAACTTCCCGGAGGTAAGGAGCTCTTCCTGAGCTGGCCAAGGTGTGAACAGGCTTAGAAGATGTCTGCCCTCAGTGGCATGCCAGGGTCCCTCCTAGGACCCTTTTCTCATGTTTACCCCTCAAAAGCCTTCCTTGTGACTTTCTGATGTCTGATTTTTTTTTCTGTGAAAAGTTCTCTCTTTAATTGCAGAGGTGTTTAATTTCAGAGATGTTAATTACATAGATGTTTCATTCTCTGGTTACTCATCAGCCATTGACCCCTTGATATGGCTGAAGCTCCCAGATCCTTCCCAGAACACCATAAGGACAGTGGATATCAGTACCTGGGTAATGGCCTTTGCAGAGAGAAAAGGACACAGAAGGGCAGGCTGGGTGCTGGAATCCTCCCCAAGCCTGGTTCTGGTGGTAGCTAATTAACAGCTGTAAATACACTCAGTGTTACTTTTTTAAATGAGATCAATCTTATAGCACATCTATGATGGAGCCTGGTATATAGCTAGTCTTGAATAAATATTGGCTATCATTGAGATTATGAATATTTTATTCTTCTAATTATAATCAGATCCTGGTAGGCCCTCTTTAGGATCCTTCTGGAGTCTGCCAACAGGCAGAATGACAGGAAATAAGCCATGCCTTACATGGCCTAGGAGGTCTGTCAGCCATCAGACAAGGCTTCGAATTGAAGGATCATCTTGTTTAATGCCCCAGGCTTTCAGGACAGAGAACAGGGGCTTCTGGAAGAGAAGGTGCTCACGTAGATGCACAGCCAGCTGAGCCAGAGTTGGTTTCCCTGACCCCTCCCCCCATTCTTTCTGATACCTTGGCCACGCCTCCTCCCAGCTTGCTTTCCACTGGGAAGGGTTGAGGCTAAGTGGTAGGATTTGGCTGTTTCTTATAGCTCTCTGTTACTTTGTTGCAATGTCCATCCAGGTGCCCCTGCTGTCCTCAAGAGCCCTATTGACTGCTGCCACCATCTCAGGCTCTAGGCAGAGTGACTGACCATAGAGTATTTCCCTGGATTGTAAAGAACCTTCTAGTTTTCAGTGGCCTCTCTGCTTCCTCATACCTCTACTAGGCATCCAGTACCATCTACACCCCATTGCAGGACATGTGGTTCCTTCCCTCGTGCTGGCATGTAGTTGTGATGATGCTCTCGGAAAGCAGCAGTCCGGGCCCTGCAGCCCTCTAGATACCAGGAGTTTGTGGGAGATTTGCTAAGAAGGGATTGCACACGGGAGAAAGGGATTCTGCTCCAAGCTCACTCTGGAATGACTTGCTCTGAGGGTGCAGGAAAAGCCAGGATCCCCCTTCCTCCTGGACTTGCAGTTTACTGGCCTGGGAAACAACCCCTACACATAAGAATCTGGTGGTGGAGGGTGTGGTGCATCATCCACAACCCAGGCCAAACTGTGTTGCATATGGTTCTAGATACTGCCAGGCTTCCTGAAAGAGTGGGACCTGAGGTTGGGGAAGAGGAGGCCAGTGAGGCCCATATGGAGGGGTGGGGGGCTTGGGCATCATGCTGACTTAGAGTTGTGGGCCAGCCTCATGCAGCGTGCTATGTTTGGTGCTAGGGTGGCCACTGCTGCAGGAGAGATGTTACACAGGTCAGCTGATGTTGGTGACAGGCTCATGTCTCCCTTGAGCTAGAACCATAGCACAGTCAGGATGGAATGTTGTGACCAGGCTACTTGGCTTTCTTCATGCTTGCTGCTATCTCCATTGAGGTGCTGTGTGGCTGCCCTTGTTGGGAGGTAGATGACGATAGGGTACAGTGACAGGAAGAGGGCCAGGCCCAGTATGGCCTACAGCTCTGTGATCATGGGCAGGTGACATCCCCTCCTTGGGGCTCAGGTTCCTTCCATAAAAAATAAAGGGTTCAGGGGTGCCTGGGTAGCTCAGTCAGTTAAGCATCTGCCTTCAGCTCAGGTCATGATCTCAGGGTCCTGGGATCGAGTCCCGTGTCGGGCTCCCTGCTCAGGGGGGAGCCTGCTTCTCTCTCTCTGCCTCTCCCCACTGCTCATGCTCATGCACATGCTCTCTCTCTCTCTCTCACATAAATAAATAAATAAATAAATAAATAAATAAATAAATAAAATCTTAGAAAAAAATGGATGCATCACTTGCCATCAGGGAAATACAAATCAAAACCACAATGAGATACCACCTCACACCAGTGAGAATGGGGCAAATTAACAAGGCAGGAAACAACAAATGTTGGAGAGGATGCGGTGAAAAGGGAACCCTCTTACACTGTTGGTGGGAATGTGAACTGGTGCAGCCACTCTGGAAAACTGTGTGGAGGTTCCTCAAACAGTTAAAAATATACCTGCCCTACGACCCAGCAATTGCACTGTTGGGGATTTACCCCAAAGATACAAATGCAATGAAACGCCAGGACACCTGCACCCCGATGTTTCTAGCAGCAATGGCCACGATAGCCAAACTGTGGAAGGAGCCTCGGTGTCCAACGAAAGATGAGTGGATAAAGAAGATGTGGTTTATGTATACAATGGAATATTACTCAGCTATTAGAAATGACAAATACCCACCATTTGCTTCAACGTGGATGGAACTGGAGGGTATTATGCTGAGTGAAGTAAGTCAGTCGGAGAAGGACAAACATTATATGTTCTCATTCATTTGGGGAATATAAATAATAGTGAAAGGGAATATAAGGGAAGGGAGAAGAAATGTGTGGGAAATATCAGAAAGGGAGACAGAACGTAAAGACTGCTAACTCTGGGAAACGAACTAGGGGTGGTAGAAGGGGAGGAGGGCGGGGGGTGGGAGTGAATGGGTGACGGACACTGGGGGTTATTCTGTATGTTAGTAAATTGAACACCAATAAAAAATAAATTAAAAAAAAAAAGAAAAAAATGGATGCAGCCAGCTATTTTCAAGGTGCTCTCAGGCCCCACATGTGAGTTCTGATTTGGTGTTTTCATTTCTGCTCTGGTCTTGGTTTTCCCAGTCTAAGATCCATGTTAGAGGATTGAGTATAGATCCCTCTCCCTCAAGGTGGCCTGGAAGGAAGATGGGCCACTGATCTGACAATGTGCTGGACCCTCCAGGGGCTTTGAAGAGGAAGGTCAGGCCAGAGCAGGTAGGGAACTCAGGGTTTCCATGCTCTGAGGGTCCACATCCCCCTGATGGGAGGGGGTGTCAGTAGCAAGGTGAGATGGGCTGCCACCCGATGTGTTCCAGGGAGTGATGCTGGCGAGAGCCAAGCCCTTGCTCTGCTGGGCAAAAGATGTTGGTCTCCCTTCTAATCACTATCACATATTTTGCATATCAATCTCATCCTCAAGTGTTAGTCTCCATGAGAAGCAAAAACCTTCTTTGAAATATTCCACAGTCAGTGTTGTGCACAGCCACTTCAGATGTGTGAAGCCAGAATTAATTATGCTCTGCTCACCTCATCCAACTCCTGAATGTCAACAGTTGGCTTTCTCCAACTGTTTCTCTGGACGGAGCTGGCTTTTTTGGTCTGATTATTTTGGGTGGTGTGGGATTTCCTACTGGCTTCTTGGGGGACCCTTTCCTGCTACCACCTGTCAGCTCTTTTCTATGGCAACAGCCCACGTCTACAGGCAACAGTGAGATTCTTTTCCCAGAGAAAGCAAGATGCCTGGGGTATCAGTTCACCCAGTGTTCTCACCCTCTCCTGAGGAGTCCTTACAGAGCAAGTACTGCACTTGCCTGAAGAGGGGCGACCTCAGCCATAAGGCAAACACCCCCTTTCTCAAAAATAGGACAAAAATGTGTTTTTGGTCAACTTGAAGTAGTGACTTTGAGGGATTTAGATAGAGTAACTCAGATGTCAACTTATGCTACTTCTGCCGATTTAGTTGTGTGAACATGTAGAAAGTCATATGTATATAAACTATTTGTAGAAATGTGACTTTTCCATTCTTGCATTTTGTGAAATAGTTTTTATTAAAATTCTTCATGTGCATGTTGCCTAATCTCCCTGAATGTGAGCCTTCCCGTATACACAGTCGAGATGGTACATATTTCTATTGTCAAAGGTACACTACTTTTTGAATCTAGAAATAATGCTACACTGGAAATTTTATACCGTATGTCTGAGTCAGCTCAAGGGCCATCACAGAGTTCCATGGAATGGGCAGTACAAACCACAGACATTTATTTCCTCATGGTTCTGGAGGCTGGAAGTCTAGGATCAGGGTCCTGGCAGGGTTGGGTGCTGATGAGGACTCTCCCTGCCTTACAGATAGAGCCTTCTTGCTGTGTCCTTGGGAGAGAGATCTTATAAGGCCACACAGGCCTATTGGATTAGGACCTCACCCGTATGATCTCACTTAACCTTAATCTCTCCTAAAAGCCCTACCTCCAAGCACAGTCACATTGGAGGCTTGGGGACTTCACGATATGAATTTAGGGATAACACAATTTAGTCCACAGAACTAGGCCATGAGGCCCAACATATAGAATATTAGGCAGGATTCTTAAATTTGCCTTGTAGGTGTATGCTGCAGTCTCTGTGTCGCAAGGCAACTTGCAACAAGAGCTCTTTACAAGGCATTAAAGTTTGTAATTGTGAAGTCATACTATTCTGAATAATAACTAAAACTTTGTCAGATTTATTTGCCTCTTTTTACTAGTTTCATCTGGTGACCTCTGTAAGCATCCCAAACTAGTATCGATTGAGGCCTTAGCTACTGTGTCTTCTCCAAATAGTACAATTTTATTCAAAGTATAGCAATTGAGAATGTTCCTGGTACTTTGAAAAACTGTAAGTTGTCAGCTAGAAGTTGGTCATTTTTTGCCTCACAGCAAACCATGATGTGACCTTCCTTATTGGTCCCATTTTGCAAAGGCAGAGCAAGATGAAGGATGGCTGGGTAATGGGTCAGAGCTGCATGGCTAGACTTGAAGCTGGATGGATTCTCTTCCTCCCAGAGTTGTGCCCCTATTGCTGTATCACTGGGCCTCGGGGAGCAAATGATGGGAGGAAGAGGGGGTCAATGACACCAACACCAACACCTTCCAGGGGATGAGTCTCAAAGAGAGCCCTTTGTCAGGACCCTCTGGCTGCATCACATAAAAATCCATATGAGCCACAAGAGGCAGGGATGCCTCCCCTCCACTGGGGCCAGCCCTGGGCTGGGGCAGGGAGAAGACCTTTCTGCTGCTCCTCCATGGCTTATGTGGGGATCCGGGTCCCACTCTATCTTGCTTTAAGTAAGGGTTTTAGTGGCTGCCAGCTTTTTCATCTACTGTATTTATGGAAACCACTAAAGACTTCAAAAAAGGGTTTAATTTAATGTGAGTTTCTATCTTTGAAGAAATTTTGTTTAATAGCGCAGGGAAAACTGAGCTTTCAATACAGAAGGAACAGATCTGCCTGGTAACCCTGAGAGGCAGCGGGGCTGGAGAAGAGAGAGGCCAGGGAAGCCAACGAGCATGGAGGGAGGGCAATGGGCACAGGGCAGGGCCCAAGCAAAGACCTTCCAGGGAAGGCAGGGTTGTAGGATAGCACCTGCTGCTCAGTGTCCAATGACCCTGGGGTGGTGGCGGGAGCTAGACCTGGGCCATCAGGAGGGGGCCGTGTTAATCATGAGTCTGTGAGCCCTCTGGAGGCTGAGGGATTGGAGTCCCCTGGACACCCACAAGCCCTACATCTGCCCACAGCCAGCCATATGATGTTGGCTTTTTGGCTGGGTGTGTGTGATATTTCTGATTGAGTAGAAGAGGCTGTCTTTAAGGGAACTAGAGTGTGGTGGGGTGCTTGTGGTGTAGAGGAAAGCTTTTGATTAGCACAGTCCTGGGTTCAAATCCCCTTCTGCTGTTTGTGAGCTGTATGCCCTAATCTTCCTGAATGTCGGCCTTCTGTTTACACAGCAGAGACAGTAGTACCTTCTAGATCGGTGTGTACAGGACTTGTTGCTTCCATTTATCGAGTGCTTACTATGTGCATGGCGTTATGCCATGTGCTTTAATTGGGTCTTCTTTTTTTTTTTTCTCTTTCTAAAGACTTTTTACTTATTTATTGAGAGAGAGCACTAACAGGGGGAGGGGCAGAGGGAGAAAAAGACTGCCTGCTGAGCAGGGAGTCCAACATGGGACTCAATCCTAGGACCTTGGGATCATGACCTGAGCCAAAGGCAGCTGCTTAACTGACTGAGCTACCAGCCACCCCTGGGTCATCTTCTTTAAATTAGATGTTTCTGAAGGCCCAGCTGAGTATCTCTCTCTGGGGGATGCTCGATAAGGGCAGCTCTTCCTTCTCCACCTTCAGAACTCATGGGCCTCAGATCCTGCCTGCGGAGTCCGTGCTGAAAGAGTTCTGCAGGCCCCCCACAGCCCAGAGTCTGCTCGTGAGCCTGCCTCCCTTGTGGCTATGTGGATTTCCCAGGGCCTTGGAATATTAGATGTTAATTTTCACAGATACTGAAGGGGAAAGGCACATGTGAGAAAGAAGTGGAGAGATAAGAACATGTAGGAAGGTTATCTTTCAATTAAGAAAGGCAGTAATTCTTTCCGCCAGGAGTCTTGTCCAGGAAGATCTGTTTCATTGGTTTGGTAGAAGCGTGCTGCATGAATGCTGCCTGGCAGGATGCTCGCCTGCATGGCCTTCCTTATCTTCCACACTGGAAACCCACAGCATCCTGAAGCCTCCTAGACTGAGCTCAAAGCAGGGCCTTGGGGGCCTCCCACTGGGTTTGGAGACCTGTCTTACCTCGTGGGGATGGGTCCCCCCTGGGACTGCTGGGTGGAGGGATAGCTTGGAGTGTCAGATGGTGGGAGAAAGGTGAGCATGGGGACCTCTGGCAAGGACACAGAGGGCTTCTTTTGTTCCAAATGTCAGTCCTGCTTCTCTTCCTTCCTTTATAAAAATTAAGACTCTACTTTTTTAAGAGCAGTTTTAGGTTCACATTATATGTGAGGGGAAGGTACAGAGAGTTTCCATATTCCACCCCTTTCCCACTCTGCACAGCCTCCCCCATTGCCAACATCCATCCCCACCAGAGTAGGACATTCGTTACAGCAGATGAACCTGTGTTGACATGCCATCAACACCAGAGTCCACAGTTTACACTAAGGTCACCCTTGGTTTTGGACATTCTGTGGGTTCTGACAAATGTATAATGACAGGTATCCATCATATAGTGTCATGCAGAGTATTTGCACTGCCCTGAAGTTCCTCTGTGCTTGATCGGTTCATCCCTCTCCTCCACCCCCAAACTCAGGAAACTACTGATCCTTTCACTACCTCTGTAGTTTTGCTTTTTCCAGAATGTCACATAGTTGGAATCATACAGTATTTGGCTTTTTCAGATTGGCTCCTTTCACTTAGTAATATGCACTTAAGATTCTTCTATGTCTTTTTATGGCTTGATAGCCCATTTCTTCTTGGCCCTGAAGAATAGTCCATTGTCTGAATGGATCAGAGTTTATCCTTTTACCTACTGAAGGACATCTTGGTAGCTTCCAAGTTTGGGTAATTATGAATAAAGCTGCTATAAATATCCATGTGCAAGTTTTTATGTGGACATATGTTTTCAACTCCTCTTGAGTAAATGTCAAAGGATGTGGTTGCTGGATTGTATGGTAAGAGCATATTTAATTCTGTAAGAAACCATCAAGTCTTCCAGAGTGGCTGCACCATGTTGCATTCCCACCAGCCATGAGTGAGCATCCCTGTTGCTCTACATCCTCCTAGCATTTGGTGTTGCCAGTGTTCTGGATTTTGGCTGTTCTAGTAGGTGTGTAGTGATATCTCATTGTTGTTTTAATTTGCATTTCCCTGATGACATATGATGTGGAGCATCTTCTCATATGCTTACTTGCCATCTATGTTTCTTCTTTGATGAGGTACGTTTCCTGCCTTGTCCACTCATCCCCTGTAGGCCTGGCATCTGCATTCACTACCAGACATTTTTACCTATCAGAGGGTGGAATGGGTCCAATCCCAGCTTTGCCACCTTCTGAGTGTGCTGTCAGGATTCTCCAGTCTCGGTTTGGAGTGTAGCCAGACTGCCTGTTCAGTCCTGGAACATCCAGAAGTCCAGTGTGTCATCTGCTCACCAGATTCTAGTTCCTCCCTCTGTTATCTAGGATTGCAGGGGCTTTTGAATGTGGTGGTCACAAGGCAGTCCCTGCATAGCACAGACCTGTAAGCATGGGCAGTACTTCTCTCTTGCCTAGCCCACTGTCAGATGTCTCGTTACTTGCTTTTCTCTGCCCAGCTTGACTGTGGGTCCCCAAGGTTAGAGCTTGGCTTGCTGTTTCCAGGCCCCAGTGTTTGCTCAGGGCCCAGCACAGAGAAGGCACAGAAATGTTTGTTGTCTTGTTCACAGATGTCAGAGGACACATACCCTGTCGGGTACATCTCTGAGGAATACGATGGAGGGAAGTGGCCTGTGCTCTCGAGCACTTCTTCTGGTGACCTGGTACCTCCACATGATGCCCTCCCTGCCAGCTGCCTAGAGATTCAGAAGGGGGCTGTGAGGCAGGGGCTCCTCTGGGGACCTGTGGTGGAGCAAGGGGAGGCATGAGTCCCTTCTTGCTGTTTTCCAGCCAAGCCACAGCTGTGTTGAGAGGGTCAGCTTTCTCTACTGGAAACTGGGAGTCCCAATTCTGTTCTGGGTTTGGAAGGGGTAATCCCTCCTGGAGGGGAATGTGCTTGTGTCTGAGCACACTGGTCTTTGTTTCTGAGCAGCAGAAGGGCTCCCTGGCAGAGCAAACAGTAGCCAACAAGCTGGAACCAAGAAAGGTCTGATCCTGAAAACAGGCTCCCAGGGCAACCTGCTCAGGGTTGCAAGGCCTGGGGGCTCCCACCAAAGGAACTCTGCTCATTCTCTACTCCTCAATTGTGAGCAAATGTGGCAGGAGAAATGCTTTCTGTCTACAGCCCCCTAGTTGTAGAAATACCATCTGTAGCCCAGTGATCATTTGGTCACTTTACCTCTGTGTGATCTGAGGCCAATTGCTTAACCTCTCTGAGCCCGGGATAATAGGAGCTCTCTCCTAGGGTTGTTTGGAGATCAAATGAGTTAACGCCCATGAGGGCAGAGTGTCAGCAACATGGATTATTTCTTGTTTGGGCTTGAATGCCAGGCTAGATGTCCTAGCTGGCCTCAGACACACTGAACAGGAGATAAGTAGGGGGTGCTTAGTCCTCAAGGGATGGCTGTTTTTGAGCTTTGGGGGGAAGGGACATGTCCAGCCTAATTCCCAGAATAACTTGTGCCTGGGCAGGCGGCCAGCAGGTCAGAGCTAGGCCAGGGGTGCTGACAGTGCCCGTGTAAGAGGAGGTGGGAAGGTGGAGAGTAATAGCCACAGCCTTCATGGCAGTAAAAAATCTTGACAACAGTTCATGGAATAATGGTAGTCCTTCATTCCTTTGCTCTTCTCCAGGGCTTGTGGTGCCAGGTGAGCTTTCATATTGTTCATTTCATTGTTGGGAGAGGGATAGCCTAGGATTCAACAGGGAAACAGAGATTTGAGACATTCATTTGAACAAGGAAATGGTGGCATTAGACTCCGGCAGCCAGACTGTTCCTACCCAGCAGTGCAGCAGCCTCTCCAAAGAAGTGCCCCTTTGATGCTCTCAGAGGGACCGCTAACTCTGAGCGCTGTCCAAGGTTCCCGAGGAGTAAGGCAAGTGCAGGAAGAGCACCAGGGCCTCCTCAGTCAGACCCGGTAGCCACCTACCCGCCTCCTCCGCAGCTGACTGCAGTCTTGCCTGGGAGGTCCTGGCTGGCTTCAGAGGTCAGCCCAGACAGGTGGACACAGTGCCCATTGGGACTGGGCAGGAACAGAGATGCTTGTCCACCTGGAGAATGGCAAAGGGAAAGTCAGTCATGCAGCCACAGGGCATAATGAAGGAACATCCCTGCTTCCTCCATCATAGGGGACTACATCCTGTCAAGGAGAGAAATGTGGTTCCTTGAAGGTACAAAAGTCTGTACACCTCAGTCTCTTGACCTTGATGCCATGGACAGCTGGGGTGGATAAGTCTTTGCTATGGGGGCACTACTGGATGTGTAGCAGCAGACTTGGTCCCTGCCCACTAGTTGCCAGTAGCACCCACCTTCACTCCCAGTTGTGACCACCAAAAATGTCCCAGACATTGTCCACTCTCCCTTGGGGGAGCAGAAGCATTGTTCTACACAGTGGAAGATATGGATTCTTAGCACTTTGGGGACCGAAGTGCATTTGCAAAAGGGTAGGACATGAAGCCCAGGCGCTGGGTAGGGGTCATTCCATCTGGCTGCTCCCAAGAAGATGGCCTGGCTCTTGGTCGGATGCACAAGTGGGGAGTTTGTTTCCCTTCAGATATCGTCACTGCTGGCTGGTGCTGCAGACAGGCTTAGGACTGTTTCGTTTCACTCGTGCAAAGCAAGCAGGCATTGTGTGCTGTTCGTATATTGATTGACTCATCAAATGATCTGCCTCAGCTGCCTGCATTTGTTTATAGGGTGAAAATTAATGCCACAGATGTTTACTGTATAATAGGATTTGAAATCTGTTGTGGGGAGCAACCGTTGAAACCATTGGGCCAAGAATGAGAAAAACACTTCTGCAGAAAGGAGGATCTGGTTCACTAAGTAACACACGGTGCTTGCTGTCAGATGCTAACGAGAAACACGGGCCTCTTCTCTCCCTTCTGGCCAGTGCTGGCTGGCACGTCTGTCTCCTTGGCTTTCCTCTGCACTGTGCTTTGATGTGGATGTGACACCTTCTAACGTGTTTCCATTATTGAAAGTGCTTCTCCTGCAAGGTAGCACCCAGCCTAATGATTCATCACTAGCACCAACACAGGCCTGGGGCCACCTGTCCTCTTTCCATTCATCTCTTTTCAGGGGGCCTCAGGCAGCTCTCACTGCCCAGCAGGGCTGTCTGGACCTTGCATGTGTGTGGAATCCCCCTGGTGACACCCCTCTTAGCTCTGGCCATTGTTTGGAGCCATTGTTTGGAGTCTGATGTTACTGTCCTCTGAGATATAAGCTCCTCTTTCTTGCCAGAGCATCTAAGCCACCAAACAGAGTCATGGTTGCCACTGATTCCTGGCCATGTTCATGGATCAGGGCAGATGGGGACCCCAGTGCTTTCTTACTGGAATTGTCCCGCTTCTTCCTTGGCTTTTGCGGGAGTTTCCCAGCCAGGAACGTCGTAGGTTGCTGGTGCCATGCTGGTGACTACCGGGGGACCCTGGAGGGAACCTCCTTTCTGGAAAGGCTTCTTCACTTGGGCTCAGGAGCACACACACTGCACTTGTATTTTCCCTTATGCTTTACTCTTCAACTGGCTCTGATTGGATTCACCACAGATTAACATTTTCCATTATACGTTATAATGTGTTTTTTTAAAACCAAATCTCCCTTCACAGATTGCTGTCTTTATAATATAGGAATTATTTCTCAGTCACTTTAAAAGTCCTGCTTCATTAGCTTGGTGACTGTTTGGTAATTTGCAAAGTCACTTTCACAAGTTTTAATACTGCCCGGTTGAGAATCACAGTCATAAATGTATTAGATCTTAATAGTGTTATGATTCTGTCTGAAGTGAAAAAAATTAGAATCAGTAATTAGCTCTGACCTCCACACAAACCTACGCTGTGCAGGAGATGATGTCAATTATGCCATCAAAGCAGCCAGAATCTTCTGGTGAGGCCTTGGAGCCCTTAGTCTGGGCTCTTTGGTAAGATCAGCAGTGACAAAACCTTGCATTTCCCCTTCCTTCTTGTTGTGGCTCAGAGCACTTCCCTCCAGGTAAAGTATTTTGTGTCTAGACTCAGCCTCCAGGGAAGTATGCAGGGTAGGCGTGGTTTCTACCCATTGGCAGACAGACATGTTGAAGCCCCCAAATTCAGGCTCCCAACTCCAGCTTTCATTTTTGACAGGTGATGTTACCCACCGGGAGGATGGGTCTAGAGGCTTCTGTTTGGATTTTTGTGTTTGGTGTTGACACTTTTCTCATCTTCCTGGGCCAAGGCCATATCAGAGTGGTGCTGAGAGAGGGGCAAGTTGACAAGGACAGAGATGTGGGTCCCTGCTCTGAGTGTCCGAGCTCCCGGCAGAGAAGGGGTGGAATGCCTGGGCTGGTCTTCTCTCTGCTCAGTGATGGGTGTCACCTCTGCCTATCCGGAGGTGTCTCTGGTCCCTGCTGACCGCAAAGCCTGATACCAGCTCCCACTCCAGAGACAGGGTGGGTGGGTGGGTTGGGAGGAACTGGAGCCTCACGCTGCTTTGTCATGTTTCGTTTGCCCTGATTAATTTCTGTGCAAGCCGGAGGGAGTGGTGCTCACCCCCAGCCTCTCACAGATGTTGCAGGCCAAGGTTTTCTGGCCAAATCGATTTTGACATTTTGATAAGAACCCATTCGCCGTGTTCTGTATTTTGAATCTTTGACTCTAAGCTGTTCTGAAAACCAGCTGTGAACCTAAATCTTGTTTGTAAAATCTGCATACTGCATCAGCAGCAGAAACTGCAAGAACCTCGAGGTCATTTCATAGACACTTGAAGCGAGTTAGGCGGGATGGGTGTTATTGAATCGTGGTAGTTTATCAGACTTCTGCCACGGGAGGCACCGTGAGAGATGCATAATGAATGTCTCGAACCCGCTTCTGTCTCTTGCAGTGTTTGGAATGTAAAAAAAAAAAAAAAAAGGTAGAGCTTTAATGGAAATATTTTGTATTCATGAAAAAGACAGAGTCCCTGCTCTTTGGAAACTTGGTTGCAAAGTGAAACTGGACATCGTATCAGAAGCTGGAGACCTTTGTTGCTTGTAGAAGGGGAAAAAAATGAAAAGATTGAAAGCATTTTAGGCCACTATTTGAAAGGCACACACCTTCCATCTGGCTTGAGGTTTCCATTCACAAGTGTTATTTTAGGGGGAGATCCAAGAAGGAGTGATTGGCTGCCACCCCTCCCCCCCATCAGTGGCAGGCTCTGTCTCTCACTCCATTGTAGGTGACCCTCTGAAGAAATCATGAGAACCAAAGAGATAAACAGTGTCCAAGGAGAAAGTCTTGGACCAGGAGGGAGGGGAAGGGGCTGGAGATGGTGAGAGACCAGTGCTCCCATCTTCCCGCTCTTGTGAGGGACATTTCACATGAGGTCTTTTGTGGGTGGAAGGGACTGGAGCCATCTAGCCTCCAACCCCAGCTGACTTCCTGCACAAGGGCACTATTGCTTCTTGGTCCTGAGCTCCATGACCCTCTTCCTTTTCTCTTGGCTTGGGGTTCGTTTGTGTGAGAGGAGAGGAATGCTGTGTCTGGGGTGCATATCATGAATGACAGTGTATGTGCCCCAACAAGGCTGGAGTTAAGTGAAGCACCGAAAAAGTCTGTTTTGTGATGTGGAACAGAGACCAAAGGAACCAGGAGCCACTGGGCCTGAGCTCCTGTCCGGTCCTGCCACTGGCTTCCTGTGTGGTTCTTAGCATAGCAGATCCCTCCTGGGGCCAACAGGGGTCCCAGCTGTACCTGGACATGTTGGGCTAGAAGATTACCAAGGCACTGGAAATCGCAAATGCCTGTGAGTGAGCCCTTGCTTCCTAGCTACACAGACTTGCTTCATCTTTATGCACAGTGAGGTTGGGATTGTTGGAGGGAGGGGGTACTTAATACCCCTCATAGGAGAGAGCAGTGAAAATGCAGGGAGTAGGGCATCCACTCACTTACAAAGTTTAGGGGAACCCTTTACTGGAGTCTGAAGATGCATGGCCTAAACCCAGGAGTAACCCCTTACACGAGATTCTTGTTTGTGACTGTTGGTGGTTCCATGCCTGGCATTGCCAACTCCAGACCATGTGTCTACCAGGTCCAGTTTCCATTTGTTTCTGCATTCATTCAGTTCCAGAGGGTGTTAAGCATCTCTTGTAGGTCTATCTCTGTGCCAAGAAAGAGATGCAAAGATAAATAAGAGATTGTCTCTGTCTTCAAAGAGCTCACAGTCTAGTGGAAGAGGCAGACATTAACTGGCTAGTTATAAGGTAATGCAGGGAGGAAGAAATACGTATGTGGGAGTGGAGAGAAGGGTGCCTAGCCAGCTTGTGAGGGCCACAGAGGGCTTCCCAATAAGGAGATAACATCTGAGCTGAATTCCCTTCAGCATAATCTCCTTTTGACCCACACTGAGCATTTGGCTGAACCACAGATATCACAGGGCACTAGCCTTGTTTGCAAGAGGCTGAACCAGACCCCATAGTGAATACAAAATAGCATAAGCTGTTCTTCACAAGTTGCCTACAGCTTTATGGAGCCCGCTTGGGCTTGCTCATCCCAAGACCAAGAAGATTTCAAAGTATCTGCACTAAGCATAACTGGTACCCTTTGGATGGTTTTATGGCCAGTGTTTAATTTCATGGCAAGCAGAACATTCACGATTTTCAGATTCCTTGGACCAAGTAATATTTTCAACACTTTAAAGACAGTACTACCTTTATTGTGTGCATTATTCTTTCTTGAGGAGACCATGACCACCACTCACTAGTTTTTCTTACTATTGCCATTGGCTTATGAACCAGCAAGAACTCTAAGAGAGGCTTTTAAAGCAAAAAATTCTTGGGACATCTGGCTGGCTCAGTCAGTAGAATATGCAACTCTTGATCTCAGGGTTGTGAGTTCAAGCCCCAAGTCGGGTGTGGAGATTCCTTAAAAATAATAAAATAAAATAAAATAAAATAAAATAAAATAAAATAAAATAAAATAATAAAATAAAATAAAATAAAATAATAAAATAAAATAAAATAAAATAAAATAAAATAAAATAAAATAAAGTAGGGGTGCCTGGGTGGCTCAGTCAATTGAGCATCTACCTTCAGCTCAGATCATGATCCCAGTGGGGAGACGGCTTCTCCCTCTTCCTCTGCTGCTCCTCATGCTTGTGTTCTCTCTCTCTCAAATAAATAAATAAAATCTTAAAAATAAAAAATAAATAAAGCAGCAATTCTCAATCATCTCATTTGTTTCTGAGAAAATCATGAGCCAGAAAAAATTCTTATGCAGAAAAGAAGTATTTGATAAAAATTAACACAAACCAATGATTAAAAACTTCTATCAAGTTGGGGATAGAAGGTCTCCTTGTCAGTGAGATGAAAGGCAAGTATAACTATCAAAAATTTATAGTATAGGGAATGCAAATTAAAACCACAGGTATATAACACACCCAACCAACTGGTTAATATTTTTAAAAAACTGAGATTACCAAAAGTGGGGAAGTTTGAGGAATAATAGGAAGTGTCATACATTCTTGGTGGGGATACAAAGTAGAATAACCACTTTAGAAAAATATTGGGTATATTCTTATTAACTAAACTAAATATATATCTACCCTATGACACAGCAATTCCTCTCTTAGGTATTTCCCAAGAGAAATGAAAATATATGTTCACAGAAACACTTGTGTAAGAATGTGCTTGGCAGTTTTATTTATAATAACTAATAATAGGAAGCAACTCAGGTACTCAGGTATTTACCAACAGGTGAATGGATGGAGCGAGGTCTATTCATGCAGTGAAATAATACCCGGCAATAAAAAGGAACAAGTTACTGATATATGTCACAGCAAGGATGAATCTCAGAAGCATCATGCTGAGTGAAGGAAGCCAGACACAAAAGAGTGCATATTTATGTGTTCTTTACATGAAGCTGTAGATTGGGCAAAACTAATCTATGGTGAAAAAATTTCACAGTAGTGGTTGCCTCTATTGTGAGTGATTGTGTCTGTAGTTTTACTGGGAAGGGACATGAGAGAACTTTCTGGGTTATAACAATGTCCTATATCTTGACAGTTATTTGGGTTACAAAGTTATATGCATTTGTCAAAATTCATCCCATGATGCATTGGAGAACCACACATTTATTTTGTTCTGTAAATATTACCTAACCCCTCCCCCAAACAAAAAATAGCTGCAAACAAATATTGAGTTCTAGTTACCTGCAAAAGTGTAGTAATGTCTGTAATTTACTTTGAAATGCATCAGAAAATAAAAGGAATCAATGTATGCACAGAAGGATGGCCAGCTGGATAGTTATAAGATAGAGCAAATATAGCAAAAATGTTCATTGTAGGATCTAGGTGATGAGAATGAGTGTTTTCTTTGTGAAATTCTTTCAGCTTTTCTGCATGATAGTTTTCATAATCAAATGGCAGAGGGAAACTAAGCAATATATCTTTCATGGATTCATACATATCTGATCAAAACAGATAAAAAATGAAGGGAATTTTAAGCACAAACCAGAATAGTGTTTGTCTTTCTGGTTGGGCTTTTGAGAATGGGCTCAAAGAAATGCCCACTATGGTTTTGGGTGGAATGTTCTAGTCTCTAAGTAGGGGGTGAGGTGGGGCTGAGTTAATGGGTCTTTTACTTAAGCTTTGTAATTTACATATATCCTTTTATGTATTAAGGATTATATAACAAGATTTTTTAAAAATCTGTAGGGCTCTGAAAAATTTTTTTAAGGAAATAATGAGATCTTAGAGTCAGGGGAGTTCAGTTTTAAATTGGCTTTAAATAGCTTGGGTCCAAGAGGGAATTCAGGGGAAGGGTTGTTTTATCACTAAATAGCAGGAATCCTACATGGGGTAAAAGATGGTATTTCCATAATTTTGGAAAGTGCCTCTTCAAATTTTGACTTTATTTGGTTGCAGAAATTCAACGTGATGAATATATTCAGTATGCCCCTATCTATTTTTTAAAAAGATTTTATTTATTTATTTGAGAGAGCACAAGCAGGGTGAGCTGCAGAGGGAGTGGCAGAGGGAGAGGGAGGAGCAGGCTCCTGTTGAGCAGGGAGCCCGGCATGGGGCTCGATACCAGAACCCTGGGATCATGACCTGAGCTGAAGGCAGACACTTACCCCACTGATCCACCCAGGTACCCCCAGTATGCTTCTATTTAAATGTTAGTAGAAAAACATAAGAGCTGGTACAGCTGGGAGTCCAACTCTGGTGACCTCAAATTCAATGACCTTTCCTCCTCACTTTCAGCAAATGATCTCACTTCCTACTTCTCCAACCAAAACGGAAGACATGAATTAATATTTTTGTATCCTTTGGATAAATACCTAGTAGTACAGTTGCTGGATTGTAGGGTAGTTAGTTCTATTTTTAACTTTTTGAGGCATCTCCACTGTTTTCCACAGTGGCTGTACCAGTTTGCATTTCTACCAACTGTACAAGAGGGCTCCCCTTTCTCCATATCTTGCCAACACCTGTTGTTTCTTGTATTGTTGATTTTAGTCATTCTGACAGGTGTGAGGTGATATCTCATTATAGTTTTGATTTGTATTTCCCTGATAATCAGTGATGTTGAGCATCTTTTCAAGTATCTGTTGACCATCTGGATGTCTTCTTTGGAAAAATGTCTATTCAGGTTCTCTGCCCATTTTTAATTGGATTATTTGGGTTTTTTTTTTTTTTGAGTGCTGAGTTTTATAAATTCTTTATATATTTTGGATATTAACCCTTTAACAGATATGTCATTTGCAAATATCTTCTCCCATTCTGTAGGCTGCCTTTTAGTTTTGTTGATTATTTCCTTTGTTGTTCTATGGAAGTGTTGTATCACTATATTGTATACCTGAAACTAATATTATACTGTTAACTAAGTGGAATTTAAATCAAAACTTTTTACAAGGAAAAAAAGCAAAACAGAAGAAATGAAACCAGAGTATCCTAGCCATGCCCCACAGCTACCAGCTTCCCAGCTGTGTCTCACTTGGACAGCTGGGAAGGTGGTCCATTCATGCTCCATCTCTCTGAGCTCTACACCCAACCATTGGCTCCCTCCATCTTCTGGATAAATATGGGGATAGCCTTGTCTTTCTGTGCCTACTTCACATGAAAAGATCAGCATACCTAGAGTGCTCAGAATAGTGCCTGGCATATTGCACAAATTGAGTAAACATGAGCTGTTAGCTTTTATTCTTAATGACTTAACTCTGCCCATTATGCCTCCTTTCTGTATCTCACTATAAAATTTAATATAATTTCACCCTCCACTAGTGCCCTTCACCCAAGTGTCTTGAAGTGATCCCCCACTGGCTGTGTCTATCCTATAATCCCTGAAAGTGCTCCCACCAATGACCTCCTGGTTTCTCAGTCCTCATTTCTCTGGATGCCTCTCTGAACCACGTTTATTTATTCATATAGATGTCCTCTGGCATTCCTTCTAACTCCTGCTGCCTTCTCTTTTATCTTTGTGAGCTCCTATCTCTATGTTTATCCCTTAGGGGCTGGTGACCCTCAAGACCTGGCCAGATTTCATCTGCATCTATGGCTTTGGTTCCTCTGGTGACAGCCAAGTCCCCATTCCCAGTCCACAGCTTTCCTAGCTGTCAGAACACTGGTTGGTCCATGGTACTATGGACACCTCCACCTGGACGCCCCGTGCTCATTCCCCAACCCTGGAATGTGCATACATTCCAGTTCTGTTGTGGGTTACAGTGCCATCCTTGAGTTCTTGTCTCTCAGCTCCCATATTCATCAGTCACCACTCATGTCAACTTCTGCCGATATCTGTCCTTGCTGTACCTATCCTAGTTCTGGCACCCACCATCTCCTTCCTGGACATGCAAAAGGCTTACTCTTCTCCCTGTTGTCTTTCTTGTCCTCCTTTAATCTGTTCTTTCTACTGAGACCACAATAACTTCCCAAACCTCAATTTTGGTGACATCAGTCTCTACATAGAACTTTATAGGACCTCCCAGCTGCTCTTTCACAAGATGTACATTATGGAGCCTAGTCCAGCCCCAGGCTGCTGTGTGGCCCCTTCTTCTACCACCCCTTCCATCCCTCAAGTCCTCAGTGTCCAATCACAGCAGGTCCAACTCTTGCCTGGCAGGCTTTTCCATCTTGTACTCTCTTCCTGGGACACTCCTTCTCCCCTTGTTCACTTGGATGATTCCTCCCCATCCTAGCACTCAGCTTAGCTGCCACTTCCCCTAGGAAGCCTCCTCTGATCTCTTTCCTCATTCATGCAACACTACTCATTGAGTGCTTGCTTACTCCATCCAGGCACGGAGCTGGAGTGCTGAGGAAGAGAGGCAAGGCTCTTACCCTCACAGAGCTGATATCTATGGGGGGGGGGGTGCACAATAAGTGAATAAATGATTCATCTGGTAGGTTCCAATATTGTTAATAGCACTTAAGAAAGTAAAACAAGATAACACAGTACCAAGTCAGAAACATCAAATAATCTACTCCTGGTGACATTTGAGCTTTTACCTGAAAGTGCTGAAGAAATCAGCCATGCAAAGATCAGGGGGAAAGACAGCCCAGGAAGAAGAAACAAGTCAAAAGGCCCCGAGGTGGGGCTTCTTGATATGTTTGAGGAATAGGAAGAAGACCAAGGTTTCTGGGGCACAGCGAGCCCCAAGGAGAGCAGTAGGATATCAGGCCTCCATGGCTCACTGGGGGAAGACTCATCACTTGTAGGTCACAGTAAAGAGTTTGGATTTTATTTTTAGTGCGGTTGAAGCCATTGGAGGGTTTTAACCAAGGTGTGATACAGTCTGACACAGTTTTTAAAAAATATAACAACTTTATTGAGACAATTCACTTACAATATAATTCACCCCTTTAAAGTGTACAATTCAATGATTTTTAGTGTCTTCATAGAGCTGTACAACTTATCACAACAGTCAATTTCATAATCAGGATAAATGTTCATTACTCTAAAAAGAAACCCTTGTACCCATGAGCCTTCACTCCCCATTTCCCCCCAACCCCTCCAGCCCAAGACAATCATGAATATACTTTCTCTATATATAGATTTACCTGTTCTGCACATTTCATATAAATAAAATGATACAATATGTGGTCTCTTGTGACTGGCCTCTTTCACTTAGCATAATGTTCTCAAGGTTGCTAATACTGTAGCAGGTGTCAGTACTTCATTCGTTTTTTTTGGCCAAAAGTATTCCACTATGTGGATGGACCACATTGTGCTGGTCCATTATCAGCTGATGGACATCTGGGTTGCTTCTACTTTTTAGCTTCTGTGAATGTTTGTGTACAAGTTTTTCTGTGGACACACATTTTCAGTCCTCTTAGACATGTAAGTAGGGATGAAATTGCTGGGTCACATGGCAACTCTACATTCAATCTTTTGAGGAACTGTTGGACTGTTTTCTAAAGCAGCTGCACCCTTTTATTTCCACACGAGATTTAGTTTGAAAGGTTTAAAAGTTTCAGTTCTCTCCTGCCATGGAGACTGGGTTAAGGGGGAAAGAGTAGCAGCAGGAAGACCTATTGGGAGACCACTATAGGACCTCTGGGGAGATGAACTGATCCTCTACACTGGGATTTTGCCCTGGAGATGGAGGCAAGGTCAGGGTGCATCTTGGAGGCTTTGCTGACAGAGTTTCTGGGGTGGCATGTACTGTGAAGGAAGGAAGAGTCAGGACGGCTTTCTAAGGTCAGAGAGTGGGTGGTTGTGCCACCTGGTGAGGTAGTGGGGACTGGGAGGTAACTAGGTGCTCTCCTGAGCATAAATTAAGTTTCAGATGCCTACCGCCTATTCTGAGAAGAGACTGGGAGAAGGTGGTGGATACTCGAGTACACAGGTCAGGGCTGGAGAGACACATTTGGTACTACAGCTTAGAGATAACAGTTATAGTCTGAAGATGTTGGTTAACCTGCAGAGGGAGTTAAGGCAGAGAAGTTGGTCTTGGAATGAGTGACGGGGTACTCCAGCACTTAGGGGTTAAGCAGGGAAGACTCCACTGCAGAAGTCTGAAGATGACTTCTAGTGAGGGAGGAGGAAGCTCAGGAGACCATGGGAGGTTTCATGGAAACAGAGAGGAGGGACATGTTTTAAGAAGGATGGTGTCAGGGGATCCCTGGGTGGTTCAGCGGTTTAGCACCTGCCTTCGGCCCAGGGCGTGATCTTGGAGTCCCAGGATTGAGTCCCACATCAGGCTCCCTGCATGGACCCTGCTTCTCCCTCTGCCTGTGTCTCTGCCTCTCTCTCTCTCTCCCTGTGTCTCTCATGAATAAATAAATAAAATCTTAAAAAAAAAAAGAATAGTGTCGCATGCTTCTGGAAGTCTTAGTTGTTTGGAGGCTGAGAAATGACCATTACATGTGGCCACATACATGTGATTTTTGTGGTGTGGAGAGCACGCCGAAGTGATGGGAGTAAAGGAGAGAAAGGGCAGTGAGTCATAACCGTGAAACTTTTTAGTCAGTTTTGACTAGACTGATGATTCAGAAGGGAGAGGATGATCAGGGAAGTCTGAGAGTATGAGGGACCAGACCCAAGCCCAGGGGGACAATGGCCCCTGGTAGGAGCACTGGGCAGGAAGGAATGCGGGGAAGGCAGGTGGTGCTTAGGTGGGACAGCAGGATGTGGAGTGAACGTGGGATTAGTTCATGACCCAGCACTCCTGTTTTCTCAGAGAAATATAAAAATCAATCAAGGGGTGGTGGAAGGGGAGGTGGGCGGGGGGGGGAGGTGGGGGTGACTGGGTGATGGGCACTGAGGTGGGCACTTGACGGATGAGCACTGGGTGTTATTCTGTATGTTGGCAAATTGAACACCAATAAAAAATAAATTTATTATTAAAAAACCTAAACTGGGATGCCTGGGTGGCTCAGTGGTTGAGCATCTGCCTTTGGCCCAGGGCGTGATCCTGGAGACCCGGGATCAAGTCCCACATCAGGCTCCCTGCGTGGAGCCTGCTTCTCCCTCTGCCTGTTTCTCTGCTTCTCTCTGTATGTCTCTCATGAATAAATAAATAAAATCTTTAAAAAAAATAAAAATAAAAAACCTAAACCGTATTATGATGACAGAGACCAGATTGGAGAGGAAAAGAATGATCTGGGGGTAGTAGAGCAGAGTGTGGGGGATGGCCCATAGATTTGTAATGGTAGAGATAAGAAGGAAAGGACAGGCAGTATGATGTAGTGGTATCAGCTCTCAAGGAACTGTGGTTTTGAAGGAGGAAACAGGAAAAATATTTTGGAGCTGGTAACAGTGAATGAGGAGGGCACCAGCTTCAGCTTTAGGTTCTGTGGTACTTGGGGTATGAAAGAGGGCCATTGATGAGGACTCAGAAAGCATCCTTGAGGAACAGCAGACATCATCTGGGCTTGACCTGAAAGCAGATTGGCACCTTTGGTATAACTTTGCCCTCTTTAGACTGTGCATTCTATTTTTCAGGCTTTATTATTCACGTCTGTTTCTCTGATTTCTAGCACAGGGCTTAGTGCCTAGTCAGTGCTCAGCAGTGTTTGTGGACTGAGTAAGAGAAAGAGTCTCCCCCATCATGCCTGCTAGTGTGGGCATAGTGACCAGCTAAGGGCCTAAGAGAAGGGCCTGTGACATTGGAGGCTTGCCTGTCCCTATCTCTTGAGTTCTTCCACATTCTGACCCTTATGGTTGAACCATGTCTTCCCTACATTCTATCTCAGATTTTTTTTTTTTTTTTTTTTGGCAAATAACAAGGCATAAGATATTGACTTAGAACTACAAGAATCCCACAGGCCCCAGCTGGCCTCATTACTAGCTATTTGGAAGTTGAGGCAGACAGATTGGATTGGGTTGTTGAAGGAGTTTGCCAGTTTGTGGTGGGAATTGAGTTGGATTTATTGTCATTTTTGCCAGCGGTGCTTTGCCAAATATTTATTTCATCTGAGGATTCTAGAGAAGTGCTAGGGGTTTGATGGGCAGGCGGCTGGCTGCCAGCATGGCCTGTGTTTGAGCTGGCATCCCTCACTCTGCCTGGTGCTTTATTAATTCCAACGCTTTGGAGCCAGCAACACGTAGCAGCCGGAGTCCCAGGTCCCGTGCCCAGGGCTGGCCCTGTCCTGCCATGTGCTGAGATGGGCTTGAGGTCAGACCCCACAGGAAGTGCTGAACTCATCCTATTTGCACCTTTGGAAGCCAGCGAGAAATGAGCATGGACAGATTGCTTGAAAATTAAGATGATTTTGTTGCTTGTGTTTGCACCATTTCAGCCAGTAAGGTTTACTTCACCTTTATAAAGAATAATCAATTGAGCTAAGAGAAGCTTTATCTAATTGTGTCTGAGTGTATCTAGGGCAAAGTGTCCACCAATATCTGTGATTATTGGAATGCCCAGTGAAATGAGGCAGACAGGTATTTCTGCCCTCTTTGATATTTCAATAGTAAAAATATCATTAATGGTATTGTCCTTTTCAGGAGCATCCTACATTAAAATTGTCCCTCTGTCTCTTTTGGAACTATCACTTTATGAAAAAATTGTTTGCAGAGCTGCTTAAATACAAGACAGTTGAAAAACATTAAAAGCATGACTAATAAAATAGATGTCACTGGCTGAAAAAATAAAAGATCTACTTTTAAAAAAGGAAATGAAATTTTGTCAAGTCAATTAAAATTGGTTAAGATAGCTAAATTACCCTAGGAGGGACAAAAGTTGTTAACATATAAACTAATGGTTAGAAATCTTTATTCAAAATGGATTATTAACTGCTTTTCATAATAGGGCACCTACAGACAAATACAGAGAAGTAATACAATTACGCCTGTTCATGCACCACACAACTTTATCAAATCACAACCTTTGCCCCATTTCATCTGATATTTTTGAGAAGATGTAAAGCATAACATCCACATCCACATCATAATCCTACTTACCTCCCTCCTGCCTCAGGCTCACTATGTTTTATTCTCATGCACATTTTTCATTCCAATGCATTTTTTATACTTTTATCACATATTTACATACTCCTTAATAATACATAGCATTGTTTTGTAGATTTTAAAACTTTATATAAATGAGACCATCTGATATCTTCTTACAAACACTGTTTAAAGTTTATCCTTACTGATATACATATATATCATTATATTATGTATATATTTCTCACACATATACAATATGTCATCCTAGTTCACTTATTTTAGCTGCTGTATAGAGTTTCATTGCATTGGCATGTGTGTGCTAGTATTTCTCTAAAGCGTATGTGTGTGTTTATTTATTCTTATATTCCTAAGAGTGGGACTCCTTGTTGGTGGAGTATATACATCCTCAGCTTCACCAGATACTGTCAAATTTCTCTCCAAAGTGATGACACTGACTTATGCTCCCAACTACCAGTATGTGAGTTCCTATTTTTCCACATTCTCATTAGACTGTAAAAGTTTTGCCAACTTGTAGCCTGTGAAATACCCCATTATGTCTGAATTTCTATTTCCTTGTTACCAGTGAGGCTGGCCTTCTTCACATGTGTTATCTACTATTTGCTTTTCTTCTGTGAATTTCTCATTCATTTCCTTTGCCCATTTGTTTCCTACTGAATTGTCTTTTAGTTACTGATTGATTTGTCAGTATTCTTTATATTTTCTAGATACTGATCCTTCACCAGCGCTATGTATTACGAATATCTTCTCCATTTTGAGGCTTTTAAGAAAAGTATTCTCAATGATGTCTTTTGTTGGATAGAAATTCTTGATTTTGACTTCAATTTTATCAATCTTACTTTTTATTATTTGTGCTTTTTGTTCTTATTTAATCAATCTTTCCCTATCCCAAACCATAAATATTATCTTCTAAAAGTTTTGTGCTTTTGGCTTTCATGTTTCAGTTTTAATACAACTGGAATTCATTTTGCATAGGAAAATTCTTATTTTTTTCCATGTTGGAAACCAGTTGTCCCCATACCATTTACTGAGCAGTTCACACTTTCCCAGGGTCTGCCCTGGGAAAGTCACATGAGGTCCCACATGTGACTTTTTTTTTGTATCCTGAGAAAGTAGTCCTGAGTGGGTAGGTGTAATTCTAGACTCTGAGTTCCATTTCAGTGGTCCGTTTGTTACTTCTGCCCTGGTACTTATTGTCTGGATTGTTGAAGTTTACTATAACTTTGCAGTAAGTCTTGATGAGCAGAAGATCAAGTTCTCCCTACCTGCTGTGTTCTGTGTGTCTTGCCTCTTCTTAGTCTTTGCTTTTCCATGAGCATTATGGAAGATAATCTTGTCAAGATCATCACATTCCTGTGGATATTTTGATGGGAATTACAGTGAATCTATTTATCAGTCTGGTAAGAACTGATCTTTTCACTATGCTAAGACATTTATTTATTTATTTATTTATTTATTTATTTATTCTCTTTTCAAGTTTTTATTTGAATTCCAGTTAGTTAACATATATGGTAAAATTGGTTTCAGGTATAGAATTTAGTAATTCATCAGTTACATATAATACCCAGTGCTCATCATAACAGGTGTCCTCCTTATGAGTGATGGGTATTAAGGAGTCTTATATCTTTGAACACAGTATACCTTTCCACATATGTAGGTCTTCAATGTATTTCTATAAAGTTTTAATTTTATGCATCAATTTATTCTTAAGAACTGTATATTTTTAATTGCAATTATAAATGGTATCTTTTGGGAAGCCCGGGTGCATCAGCGGTTTAGTGCTGCCTTCAGCCCAGGGCATGATCCTGGAGTCCCGGGATCGAGTCCCGTATCAGGCTCCCTGCATGGAGCCTGCTTCTCCCTCTGCCTGTGTCTCTGCCTCTCTATCTCTCTCCCTGTGTCTCTCATGAATAAATAAAATCTTAAAAAAATAAATGGTATCTTTTAAATTATATTTTCTGTTTGTTGTTGTTGTATAGAAAAATAATCTTTGTGGTATGTTTGTCTTATATCCAGCCACTCTGGTAAAATCTTTTCCTAACTTAATACCTTGTCTGTAGATTCTTTTGGATTCTATGTAACATCATCTGAATATTGAGTGTTCTTTCTTATTTTCCAAAACTTACAGCTTTTTTTTTCTTGTTCTTGTATTACTGTGTGAATTAGGATTTCTAATATAGTGTGGAATAGAAATGGTAATAGTAGAAACTCCTGCTTCATGTCTGATACTAAAGGAAATTCTGCTAAGATTTCATGGCCAATAGTGGTATTTGCTGTAGTTTACCTTTTATTTTATTTCATTTATTTTCCTATTAAGTTTTTAATTTCAATTTCAGTATAGCTAACATTCAGTGTTATACATTAGTTTCAGATATACAATATAGTGATTTAACAATTCTATACATTACTCAGTGCTCATCATGAAAGTGCACCCTTTAATCTCCTTCACCTATTTCACCCATCTCCACATCACCCACCTTCTGGTAACCATCAGTTTGTTCTCCATAGTTAAGAGTCTGATTCTTGGTTTGCCTTTCTCTCCCTTTTTTCCCCTTTATTCATTTGTTTTGTTTGCAAAATTCCACATATGAGTGAAATCATATGGTATTTGTATTCCTTTGACTGACTTATTTCTCTTAACATCATACCCACTAGTTCCAATCACGTTATTGCAAATGCCCATTGTATATATATATACACACACACCACATCTTCTTTATCCATTCATCTATTGATGGACAGTTGTGCTGCTTCCATAATTTGGCTTTTGTAAATAATGCTGTAACACTATTAGATCAAGAGTTTTCTTCTATTCCTAGTTTTCTAAGAGTTTTGATCACAAATGTATATTAAAAGTTTTTGGCTGCTTTTAATGCAGCTATTAACAATTGTATAATTCTTCCTACAATCTGTTAATATGATGAGTTATATTTATTTACCTTATAATGCTAACTCTGTAAGCCTAGAATAATTCCATCCTGTTCATGATGTATTATCATTTTTACACATTGCTGGATTTGGCTTTTTAAGATTTCATTTAGAAGTTTTGCATTTATGTCATGAGTGATATTGGCCTCTACATTTCTTTTTTTATGATGTCCTTGTCAGGCTGAGTGTCAAGATTGTGTTAGTTTGAGGCTATGGAATAATTACTCTTTGGAAAAATTTGTGTAAGATTGAAATTATTTGTTACCTGAATATGGGACAATTTAAATGCTACAACCATCTGGGCCTGTCTTTTTCTCTACTGCCTCAATTTTTTTTGTGTTTACAAGAATACTCATGTTTATATCTTCTTGAGGCAGTTTTGATATTTTTTTTGTCTTGTGGTTTGTCCATTTCATTTAAGTTTCCAATTTATTGTCAGTAGAGTGCCATATATCTTCTCAATAACGTTTCAATCTTTAAAGTTCTGCTCTTTCTTCTGATCTCATTGTTCTTTTCCACCAGGATATTGTCAATGAGATTGTTCATTTCAAAGAACCAACTTTTTCCTTTGCTGTTCATATCTATTTCATATATGTGTTTTACTTTATTAATTTTTCTTTTATGTTTATTTCCTACATTCTACATTTTTAAAATGTATTCTACTTTCCTGTTTCTAATGCGTTAGTTTGGAAGCTTGGCATTAATTTTTAGCCTTTCCTCTCTTCTATATGAGCATTCTATATGAGCATGAGAAATATATACATTTCTGTCTAAATACGTTTTAGCTATGTTTCACATATTTATTATTACAATGTAATGTTTTGTTTATCACTCAGTTCTAAATATTTTTAAACTTTTATTATGTTTTACTTTTTGAGTTGTTTGAAACTGATTTCTTAATTTCCAAACATACAGGGATATTGCTATCATTTTTTTTGTTACTGATTTCTAATTGAATTTTTGGTTTCTAGTATAATTAATTATTATTTGGAGAACATGATTTTTTAAAATAATAAATTCATTTTTTTTTGGTGTTCAATTTGCCAACATACAGAATAACACCCAATGCTCATCCCGTCAAGTGCCCCCCTCAGTGCCTGTCACCCATTCACCCCCAACCCCTGCCCTCCTCCCCTTCCACCACCCCTAGTTCATTTCCCAGAGTTAGGAGTCTTTATGTTCTGTCTCCTTTTCTGATATTGCTAGTCCTTTTGAAAATTTTCAGACCCAGTATTGGTTCCATTGGATATGGAACATGGAATATGTATTTTCTATTCAATGGATGTAATGTTCTAAATATGTTTTTGGGTCAAGCTTGTTAATTGTTCAAATTTTCTCTGTCCTTAGGATTTTAGTTTTTATTTGATCTACAAATAACTGAGAAAGTGGTGCTAAAAAACTCATATTTATAATGGTGGATTTGTCAGTTTCTCCTTGTCTTTCTGTCAAAGCTTTCCTTTATTGACTACTTCACTTCTTGATAAATTTGTTTTCAACCCGTTCTCCTGGAACTAGAGGAAAATACAGCTTGTTCCTCATTCCATTTGTCCAGTGACCAGTTCAAGGAGGGTTGGAATCAAATCTATCATTTTCAGCAGCACTGAGCTGCTGTGAATACGTTCAGTTGTGGTAATTTAGAAACATGGTCACATGCATTCATGACTCTGTGCCTGTGCTTGTGTTGTTCCCTCTGCCTAGAATGTCTTTAACCACCTTTTTTCTCCACCCTTTGGTCAAGGGTGAACTTTTTATCTTCCAAGCTGTGCTCAACTCTGATTGTTTCCACTCGTGTGTCCTCTGCTATCCCCTGTGCTGGACACAGGGCTGACAGTGAATAAGTGGTCAACAGGTATTGATTGGACTGAAATAATTTCTGCCCTTAGAAACTACTTCCTATGAGTTATTCCATCCTCTCCCAGTCAGATCCATCCCTTTAACATTTTTTTTATTGAAGTAAAATTCATATAACATAAAATTAACCATTTTAAATACAATTCACTATGATTTAGTGGCATTTATTACATTCACAATGTGTGGAACCATGTCTGTCTAGTTCTTTTTTTTTAAAAAAGATTTTATTTATTTATTCTTGAGAGACAGAGAGAAAGGCAGAGACATAGGCAGAGGGAGAAGCAGGCTTCCTACAGGGAGCCCAATGTGAAACTCAGTCCCAGGACCCTGGGATCATGACCCGAGCCAAAAGCAGACACTCAATCACTGAGCCATCTAGGTATCCACATATCTGTCTAGTTCTAAAACATTTTCATCACACCAAAGTAAAACCCCAAGCCCATTAACCAGTCACTTCCATTCTGTCTTTCCCCAGCCCCTGGAGACACTCATCTGATCTCTGTCTCCATGGATTTGCCTACTTCAGACATTTCACATAAATGGAATCACAGAGTGTGTGACTTTGGTTTGGTTTCTTACACTCATTGTATCATGTGTCAGAATGCCGCTCCTTTTTGTGGCTGACTACTACTCCATTGTATGGATGTGCCACCTTTTTTTAATCTATCTATCCTCTGATGGGTATTTGGGTTGGTATTTTTTCCTTTCCTCTCACTCTGCCTCCTCACCCAATATTTTGTTTTTCACTGTCACAGGAGAGGTTCAGGTTGAAGCCAATGGATGTGGAACCCTTCTCCATTGTATCTTAATTCGGAAGAGCTTTTGTGGAGGGCGAGGGTATGGGGAACATCAGCCAGTAGTATATCAGGTCTGTAGATGGAGGATGCCACTGGACTCTAAATTATCACAGAGTTTAGCACGGGAGGCCAGAGTATTGGGCAAGTTAATCAGCACACGAGAGCCTGGATTTCTGTGCATGCACCTCTGGTAAGGGGGAACTAGCCTTGGGATTTCTCCTCCTTGGTCTTTGAACAACTGTCTCACCAGGCTGCTGCATCTTTGTCAGCCAGGTGGCTTCATTCTCTCCAGGCCTCCCCTGAGGACATGGTGGGACACTTGTACTAGGCAACAGGAAGGACATTTGCTTCCTGGGACAGTGCCTGTGAGTGGCTGGCATCCTTGGGGCCCTGGGCAGTGAGGTATGAGGACAGTGATGCAATTATATCAGCTTCTTACATCTTGGGTCTTTGCAGACTCTCCGCTGTGATCCCCTAGGTTGGGAACAGCCAAGTGTTTAATGATCTTCTTCTGCACCAGCAATTTCAGGCTCTGTGAGCTAAAATTAGATTCCTTCCCCAGTGCCTAGGGCAGGACAGGCCAGCTCTATCCATCTATCCTGTGCCAAAGTGTGGTTGGTGACAGCCTGTGTAGGTGTGGGCTCAGGGGTGAGGCTCAGAATCCCCAGCTTCAGGACACTGCTCCTTCATTCCCCTCAGCTTGTGCTGTCTGTACAGGTGGCAGAAACAGCACTTTGCTGCCCTGTGTCCTCCTGAGGGCCTGTGTCTGAATCCCAGTCCCTCCCGTTCCCAGCCCTGTGACCCTAGGCACATTTGCCAAAACTGAGAATTGAAATCCCTACATCATGGATTTGTACAGGCTGAATAAGATAGAAGTTGCCTGGCAATAGGTTCTCAATAAATGTCAGGCCGGTCTTATGTCTTCATGCTGGTGCAGGGCAGCAGAGAATATGTTTTAAAATGTATCTGTTTCTAGATTTCTTTATGTGATCCTTTGGTTGGAGGGAAGGGGTAGGGAGGACCTAAGAGTAGATTTCCCTTCCTGCAAAACCCAGCAGGACCCAGAGGGACTCAGCCTTACCATGGGTCACCGTGGTCACCGAAGCTCCCTTACCCCTACTCTCCAGGGTGCATCTGGGAGCTCTGCTTTGTCCCTGGGTCCCTTTCCTTGTCATTGGGACTGTGAAACCTTCTAGTCGGTTGACATGAGAGTTACTCTGCTTTTTTCCTGGCTCTTCATCTCCTGCTCCTGAGGGAGAATGGCCCATCAAGGAGCCATGGGAAGAAAGCTCTCCAGGCCCTCTATCCCCTGAAGGAGCTTCTCTATGTTGAGTAGAGAAAACAGTAGTATTCTTCTGCAGAACTAACTGGATTAGAAACTTAGTAAAAACAGCCCCAGCTGCAACCACTATACAAAATCACTGTCAACAAGCAAAATTTATGCCTTAAAAATAAAAAGAAACTCAGGTACATTAGTCAGTGTGGAGAAGTGTTCACAAGAAAGGTTTGTTCTCCAAGTAAACAGCTACAATGGAATTGTAATCAAATTTCTTAATGATTTCCATAAATCTTGGGTACATAAAAATACACAAGGCCCTTTTTCAAAAAGTCAGTGTTTACTAGTGCCTTGGGTGAGAGAAGAGGTAACTCAGAGAGCTCTGTTTGTGACTCTAGAAGTTTCCAGAGGAGAAGCCAGGAGACGGGGCCAAGGGCACACTTCTTCCTTCCAGACCGGGAGTGTGAGGGGCATCTGGCCTGAGGCTCGGGCCATCGCTTCTGAGGGGACATTGAGAACTGCATTTAGGGGAAATGAGGAGCAGACCCCTGGACCCCATTTCTGATGATTCCAGCTGCTCCTGTGGGGGCCAAACAGGAGGAAGCTGGTTTTCTGTGGCTCTGTCAGCGGAGTGTCTCCCTGCATGTGGGGAACCCTGAGGATTTGGAGTCCTGGGACCAGGGCAGGAGTGGTTGGGAATGCGGAGCCCAGGAGGGGCAGATGCACCCACCTGGTGTTCTCTGGCAGCAGACTGTGGTGCTGGGGATGCCTCTCCTTGCCGGAGTGGAGTGGTGGGCAGGAACCAGGGGGAAGCATGAAGTGGGAAAGCAAGTGGCTGGTGGCCTGCGGCTCTCTTTAGGCATCCAGCTTGTCTCTCTCCAGGATTAGCATGTGGTGCTTTTCTAATTCTTTTTGAGAATAACTTAGAAAACTAGAAAGAGTTTCAAATATTGTAATTCTGCAATGATTTAGAAAATTAGAAATTTAGGAAATGATTCCATGAATGATGTTGATGCTTCCTGGTGTGCATGCATGTGTGTGCATGTATGCATAAAAGAGAGGCAGGAGAGAGGGGGAAAGAGGCAGATACTCTGCCCTGGGTGACAAAGCACCTGCCTAGATGTTGGCACCTTTCATGTGTCCAGGTGTTGCCTCTTGTCCCCATGGACACCCTGGAAAGACCAATAGGGTCATTGACATCTGGCTGTGATGCTGGTGACAGTTTTAGTGCCACAGATTATGTGATGGGGACATTAGATGCATGTCAGTAAAATAATGGAGATATTTTTGTCAGTGTATAAATGCTCCATACTGGAATCACTATTCCTCAGTTTTCTGTTCTCCCCCCCACTGCTTGGCTCCTCAAGAAAGCCAGATAGAGTGTCTTGTTTGAACAGTTGGCTACACATGTGTGTGATAACCCAATTCCATTAAAATGTTCATACATTCAGCAGAAAGGCAGCAAGCCAAATGGTCTATGTGTCGTATTAAGCCATAATCAGAATTAAAATGTGGAATCCCAGCCTTTCCAAAATGTGCTTTCCTTTAGAAGACTGAGTGAGTAGGGTGCACAGAGGGCAGTGGCTGGGCTGCTGGGGTGGGGCCAGCTGGATCGATGCACATGAGTGCTCACAGTCTGGGTGCAAGGCATGGTACACTGGGGGGGCTGCCCACCCTTCTTTGCATCAGAGCCCTGCTGCCAGGCTGTAGGACCCAGCCTGGAAGGTACCCCCTCCTCAGTTCAGACCTATAAGGAGGCACTACTGCCTGGTCCAGGTAGAGGCTGAAGTCAGACATCTAGGATCCAGGTCTGGGATGTGTGCATATGTGTGTGCATGCCTCTGAATTTTCATCCACTGCCCTGAGTCTTCCCTCACTGGCTCCTGCTGTCCCTTGAGGCTTGATGATCTGCCACTCTGGGTTCCTATAGGCCTTTGCTTTCTGACCTCTCATTGTCCTGCATTTAGTGACATTTGCTTGCTTGAGTTGTATTCATCTTGGTATTTGGGGAGCCCTGTCACATGTAAGTGCTTAATAAATGCTAGTTGCTGGATATGTATGTATGAGGCACCATGTCAAGGGTATGGCCATTTTAAAGATGAAAAAACTGAGACTTTACCAAGGTAAAGTGAGTTTATCGAGCTCACGCTGCTATGTGGAAGAACTGATAGGTATCCTTGCCACTAAATCCATGGATCTCCACAGGCTGGACGGTAGCACCCAAATGTTGCTAGTGTTGCAAAGGGCACGGGTAGGTCGAGGGGTGGTCCTGGACCTGCCTCAGCATCACTCAGTGGCTCCTCTTCTCTCTGGTGAGGCTTCTTTTGCAAAAGCAACTCCACTGTTGAACCCAAATCTCAAAGCCATGTATTGTGATGTATTGTGCAACTGGCCATGTCCTGAGTTGGACTCTGAGTCAAACCACCCATTGCTGGAATGGCACCTTGGTGCAAAGCCCTGTTCTTGACTAGGGTCTCCCACTGCACTCTTCTGGCAGTAGCCAGCTGAGAGGGGCAAACAAGGTCTCCTTGGCCATCACATTCTGGACTGGCAAGCTCTGTTCAATGCTGTTATGGTTTCAGAAAATGTAGTGGCAGGGAGACTTCTTTCTTACCGACAAACGCTATGACTTCTAAAAATATTATTTTCCATCTCATTGATTTTGTCAGTCCTTACCCGCACTTTGCGATCAGTTTCTCTGCACCTTTCCTTATGGAATTAATGATCTATAGGCAAACACTGGGATGGATTAAGAAGGCCACTCCCTGGGGGGGGCTGCAGTCCCTCTGGGGGCCACCAGGTGGTGGGTGTGCACACCCTCCTTTGTTCTTCCCTCAGAGTCCCCCTCTCTGGACACAGTCTGGGGTGGGAATGGACATCTCTAGCTTCGTGAAAATGATGAAATCTTGTTATAATGTGGTCAGCTACCCCGTGCTGCATTTTGTAAGATGAGATTTTTGCAGCAAGAATTCTCTTTCTTTAAAAACATTTTAATTCCAGTACAGTTAACAGGCAGTGTTACAGTAGTTTCTGGTTTACAGTGTAGTGATTCAACAACTCCAGACTTCACCCAGTGCTCATCATGAGTGTACTCCTAATCCCCATCACCTATCTCACTCCTTCCCCCGCCTATCTCCCCTCTAGTGAGCATCTGTGTGTTCTCTGTAGTTAAGAGTCTGTTTCTTGGAGTTAGATGTACCTGGCACCATGGTCACTGCCAGAGCAGGGGGACAGGTGTGAGGGCAAAACTAAAGGGAAAAAATCCCAAACTCAGGGCATCTGGAGTTCTGTGGTAACAGAAGATGATCCTGGGATCACCCAGGGTATCTTGGAAAAAATGAAAGCCCTGGGGCGGAGGCTTGCTAACTCCTGCCCCTTGCTTAGAGTCTAGGTGAGGGGCCTCTTCTGAGGGACTGGTGCTTTTGTGCTCTGGATGAGCTAAGGTGGCTTCAGGAAATGGGATGCATGTTTCAGAGTGCCTGAGAAACCCTGCACAGTCATGAAGAGGGTGTTCTCTGGCCTCAGGGTCAGGGCGGATTCAGGCTAGAGTCCAAGTGCCCTTTGAACCCCACCAGGAGCTGTGGGCTCCTGTCCCAGCTGCTTCTGACTTGGTAGCTCACTTGCATTTTTTCCTCATTGGCCTGGGTCACGGATAGGGATGTACTGATCATGCGGCCACCTGTCCAGAACCCCTCTCTGGGTGTCTGGATCCTGGTATATCATATTTAATAGAAAGCTTTGGGTGAATGGATGGACTGGGCAGTGGCACAGTGTAGTGATAAAAGGGTGAATTGTAGCAATGGTCAGGCCACCTCAAGTCTCCCTTGAGGTAACTCACCTTGAGGTCTCCTGAACCCTCACCTTTCAGGTGAAAGATCATAAAAATCCCCACCTGAAATTGAAAACGGGAAATCAATAGAGACAATCAAAGAAATAAAAAATTGGTTCTTTGAAAAGATCAATAGAATTGATAAACCTGAGTTAGGCTAAGAAAGAAAGAAAGAAGACACAAATTACTAATACCAGAAGAGAAAGAGGGGACATGACTGCTGACTCCATGGAATTAAAAGGATAATAAAGGAATATTATGAACAACTTTATGACCACAAATTCGATAATCTAGATGAAATGAACCAAATCCTTGAATGACACAATCTGATAAAACTCACACAAGAAGAAATCTGCACTCTGACTAGGCCTATAGCTATTAAAGAAATTGAATAAAAAATTAATAACTTTCCCAAACAGAAAACACCAGGCCCATATGGGCCCATTGGTGAATTCTATCAAACATTTAAAGAAGAAATTATACCAATTCGTTACAGTCTTTGTCAAAAGATAGAAAAGAGGTAATCACTTCCTAACCCATTATTATAAAAATATTCACCTTCATGTTGCTGGGGATTGAGTGAGATATGCATGTCACATATTGAGTGTGACGCTGATGGCTATGGAGGACATAGTAAAACTTTTTAAAACAAGCTTTGTTCTTTAGACCAATTTTAGATTTACTGAAAAATTGTGGGGCTCATTCAGAGTCCCCACATACTCCATTTCCCTGTTGTTAACATCCTACATTAGAATGGTGAGTTCATTACAATTGATGAACTCCTACTGATGATACATTACTATTAGCTAAAGTTCATACTTTATTCAGATTTCCTTAGTAAAAAAACTAGAAAAATATCCTTTCCTGTTCTAAGATCCCATCCAGGACACCACATTGCATTTAGTTGTCATGTCTCCTTCGTGTGACAGTTTCTCAGATGCTCCTTGATTTTGATGACCTTGACTGTTTTGAGGACTAGTCAGGTATTTTGTTGAATGTCCCTCAATTGAGATTTGTCAGATATTTTTCTCATGGTTAGACTGGGTGACAGGTTCTGGGAGGGACGGCGAGGTACAGTGCCCTCTCCGTCATGTCATATCAAGGGCGCCTGCTGTCAACATGACTCACCACTGTTGATGTAGCCTTGGTCACCTGGCTGAGGTGGTTTTTGCCAGATGTCTGTGCTGCAACTTCCTTTATGTCCCCCTCCATACTGTTCTCTCAGGGGGAAGTCACTATGCAGCCTGCACTTATGGTCCTGGCTCCCTTTCCTCTGAAGGACTGGGGCTCTGCTCCTTCAGGGAGGAGTATCTACATAAATTATTTGGAATTCTTCTGCACAGGAGATTGGTCTCTTCCTATTTATTTTTTTTTTCTTCCTATTTATTTACTTATCCATCCACTCAGTCATTTATCTATATCCATATGAACCTACAGATTTCTGTTTTGTGCTTTGGATATTTAGTATGTAGTGCTACTGTATTTTGTTGCTCAAATTGCTCCATCTTTGGGCCATCTTCCAGTTGTCTCCTGTGTCCACACTGACATATTTCCATTACTGAGTATTTTTCCTAGTACTTCTTTGTTTTCTGGCAGGCTCTAGCTCCTCTTGCATATTTGCTGCCCCTGCCCTAGAATCAGTCATTTTTCCATGAAGCCCTGGTTCCTTTCATTGGAAAATGGTATTAGAAACCATTTTTCTGGTTTCTGGTCACTCAGTTAGCTTCTGCCATTGCAATGACTGTAAGATCATCACAGGCCCTCTGGGTGGCTATTGCATCATGTGTAACTGATTTGAGTGGTTTCCACTCTTTCCAAGACTTTTTTTTAAAGGAAGTTCACATTAATAGATGAATCCAGGTAGGCTAACTGTGGTAGCTACCCTCAAATCTCCAGGGCTAAAAAAAATGTGTAATAAAAAACGTATTTTTTTTTCTGGACTCCAGAGGCTGACACATTTTTCTATAAAGGGCCAGGTAGTAGATACATTCAGCTTTGTGGGTGATAAGTTCTCTGTCTTTGTAGTGTGGAAGTGGCCATTGAAATACATCAACAAATGCTATGTTCCAATAAAACATGATTTACAAAACAGGTAGTGGGCAGGATCTGGCTTGCAGGCTAGAGTGTACTGACCTCTGTCCTAGTCCAGTGCAATTGTTGGGGTGGGGGCCGCACCATGCAGTCATTTAGGGGCCTAGACTCCTTCCACCTCATGATGTCATTAAGCTCAAGGCTAAGGTCTACCTCACTGCTGGAGGGCAAAGGAAGATAGACAATCTACATGGGAGACGTTATGACGGATCTGGCCTGGAAGTGGCATGCATCATTTATGGCACCTTCCATTGGACAGAGGTCAGTCACATGAGTCCACCACTGCAGAGGGCTGGGAAATACTGTTTTGTAGTGTGCCCAGGAGGGAGAGGAGAAAAATACAGTGGTGAGCACCTGCACAGTGGAGTATCTGGGACAGGCAAGGCAATAGGCTAGGCACTATCCACACACTAAGGCCCCTCTCTCACATACTGAAGCTCTTCCACACAGGCCCCTCCCACACACCGAGGCCCCTCCCACACAAGGGTCCTCCCACATGCCACAGCTCCTCCCCCACACTGAGGCTCCTCCCCCCACACTGAGTCTCCTCCCACCCACTGAGGCCCTTCCCACATGTCGAAGCTCTCTTTCATACAGAGGCCCCTTCCCTACACCGAGGATCCTCTTATACATTGAAGCCCCTCCCACACAGGAAGGCCCCTCTCATATACTGAAGCTCTTCCACACAGAGGCCTCTCCCACATACCGCAGCTCCTCCCCCAAACTGAGGCTCCTGCTGCATTGACTCACTTGTCTTCCTGTGAAGCCCCACCTGACAACAGGCTTGAATACCTCAAAAAAACAAGAGTCTATTCTCTCTCCAGTGGCTTTGCTCCTCTCTCTGTGTCCAGGCCTGCAGAACTGGTACAGAGTGTGAGTGGACAGGAAAGATCCAACTCTCACTCTTGCCCCTGGGTAGGCTGTGTCTTTGCCGATATATTTTTAAAGGTTCTTTTAAAAGTTATCCTGTTTGTGTCTCTGCCCTGATTTATATTCTAGTGACTATTAATTGCCTACCAAATGAAAGTTCAACTTTTGTAATTAGGCTGGCAAATTCTGCATAACATTTTTGACTGTGTGTTGGGGCAAGGAGGGTTCATGTGTTAATGGCATTGAACTAAGCCACACCTCCTCCCCTAGCCTGCTGATTAACCCCAGGTTCACTTGGGGCTGTCTGGTACTCTGCTAATCAATGAAGTAGCTGGCTCTCTTTGCATTTACATCCTGACTTGACTCTTAGCCAAGGGCTGCTAGCTTTGGTTCCAAAATGCTTTCTGTGCTCAAAGAGGGTGCCTCTCTGCTATGCCACTTCTGTAAAGGGAGCTGGCTACCTGAGTGGGCAGGGAGGGTGTTCCCTAAAGAGGCAAAAGGGAAAGGGTCCTATAGAGTAGCCAAGGTGCAGAGAGCTCCCTACAATTGTTTTGGAGCATGCAGGATGAAGCTCTCGTCAGTTTCTTCACAAGAAATCTTGCCATAATTCAGCTAAATAGATCATGGTGCTGTGTCAAGAATCATAACCTCAGAGATGTCCTTAATTTGTATTGTATTAATCTTTTAAAAACACAACTGGACTGGAAGCATCCATTTTCAGCAGCAGTAGGTTGCTTGGCTCTGACTGTGGAAGTGCTCTCCAGCATACTGGCAGAGTGGACAGGTGTGAATAGCCTAGGAGCCAAGAGTTCTTTCTAGAACAAATAAGGAAAGCTTAAAGAATGGTGCCCTAAGTGAGGAACATTTGTGCTGTAGCCCCAGGGTATCTTCATGACCAAGGCAAGGCATTTCTACATCCCTCTGTGACTACTGCTCCCAGCTACATGGAAGAATAAGTGGTGGTATGGATATTGCCTTGTGCATAGCTGATGCTTAATTCATGCATCTGGAAAAAAGGGGGGTTAATAATCATTCAAAATAGTTATATAACAGTTCCATAACAGTTCCATAACTGACACCTATGCACTAAGTAACACAGAAATCACCTTTATAAAGTAGAAATTACAAAGAAACAAGAAGACTTAGATAGAAACATGCTAATAATGGGAGATTTTAACATAACCACACTCAGCACAATATAATCAAGTGGATAAAAATGTAACAACATAATTAATGAAGCAGATAATTAATATGCATATACAAGTTAATGCCATCATAATATAGGCTATGCTTTCTTCTTAAGTGCATGTGGAACATTTGCAAAAATGCATCATATATTAGGTTACAAAGAAAACTTCAGTCATTCTATAAAGTAGAAATATTACCATACTCTGATCAGGATGCACTAAAACTGAACATTAACAAAACCAAAACCAAAAAGACACTTTGATCTAGAAGTTTTAAAAAGCTCTATTTAACAACTCTTGGATGAAAGAGGAAAAACAAATAAATTGAAAATGAAAAAGAAATGATAGTGAACACACTATCTAGCAGAATTTATGGGACACATTTAGATCAGAAAAATTTATATCCGCAAACACTTTTAGCATTAAAAAGTAAATGAAATGAACTAAATTCTCAACTCAAAAAAGAACCACAAAGTAAACTAAAAGAAAGTACAAGAAAGAAAATAAGGCCTAGAACAGAGGAATAATAGATGTAATTAATAACTCAAAAATCTAGCTTGAAACATTCACAAAATGCTAACAATAAAAAATTGAGGAAAGCACAAATATATAAAATAAGAAATGACAAGGAGGGCATACCATTAAGATAGAAGAAATTAAACACATTATGAGACTATTTTGCAGACCTCTATAAAATATATATCAAAACCTGGATAAAATACAGTACCAAAATTGGCTCCATTCATTATAAGAAGCTTAAATAAACTGATTTCTAGAAAAATCTAGAAAAAATCACTCAGGAAGTACTCCACCAAAAAAGCACCAGGCCTACATGGTTTCACAGGGGAAGCCTATCAAGCTTTCAAGAGTGGATATTCTCCATTCTTTATGAATTGTTTCTGAGTATTGAAAATGAAGGAATACATTATAGTTCTTTTTTGAAAGCAAGTATAACATTGATACCCAAATTTTTAAAAAGCAAGCACAAAAAAATGAAATTATAGAACATTACTTATGAATATTGAAGCAAAGGTGCTAAACTGAGCCCAATATGACATTGAGAAATCAATGCACCATGACAAAATAATTTTTTTAGGAATGCAAGGTTGGTTCAACATGAGAAATCCATTAATATAATACACTTAAGAGGGAAAAAATTGTAGGGTTACTTGCATAGATCCTGAAAAACCTTTTATAGAATTCAACACCCATGACTTATATATCAGTTAAGAAAATAAGAATAGATAGATACTTCTGAATATTATAAAATACTTTAGATGCCTGAATTCTGTAGTTGGCATCTTATTTGATGGAGAAACACTGGAGACTTTTCCACAAAGATAATTTTCAAGGGAAGGATACCCATTATCTCCACAATTATCTCACAATTGTACTGGAGGTATTAGAAATTAGTGGCCTGAGTATTAGAAAAAAAGAGTCAAAACTCCCTTTACTTGCACATTATATGATAATATGCTGAGAAAGTCCTAGAAAGTCAATGATAAAAGCAAATCAAACAATAAAATCACTCCAGTAGCAGGCTAAAAAATTAACATACAGAAATCAATAGCTTTATTATACATAAATAATAATGAGATAGAGGACATGATAGCAACAGAGAAGATAAAATACTTAGAAATCAATCTAGCAAGAAATGGGCAAAACCTATATTAGGAAGACTTTAAAACACTTTTGAAAGACACAAAAATAGTTTGAACAAATAGAAAGGCATCCTTTGAACTTGGATGACATGACTTAACATCATAAAAAAAATGCCAGTTTTTCCAAAGTTAATTTATGACTTGACTCAATCCCAGTGAAAACACCAATAAGCTTTTTTATGGAGTTAAGACAGTTGATACTCTAGTTCATATGAAAAAGCAAACATGCAATAACCATGAAAATCTTGAGAAATAAAAGCTTTTCAGGGGGAATAGCTCTACTAGACATTAAAATGAACTCTAAAGCCTCTATAATTAAACTAGTATGGTATTGTGGCATGAACAGACAAGAGAGGGGTGAAATTGAATGCAAAGCCCAGAAGTAGAGCCAATGGCATATAGAAATTTAGTATTGATAAAGGTGGCATCTCACATTATGGGAGCAGATTAACTTTTCAGTGCATTTTGCTGGGACTACTGGCTAGTCCTTTGGAAAAAGAGAAAATTAGATGTATTTCTTACACTGTACACAAGAATAAACTCCAAATGGAATCTGAGACCTAAATATAAAAAATGAAATCATAAAAGTGCTGCAGGAAAACCTGATTGAATTTTCCTATGACATGGGCCTAGGGAAAGGTTTTCTGACTATGACTCAAACTCTAGATTTAGTAAAAGAAAGGATTGGATACATTTGATTATGTAAAACAGAACACTTTTGACAGGGCAAAAACCAAAACCAAACCACCATAAGCATAGTCAAAATGTAAATGACAAAGTGGGAGCAAATATTTGCAACATATATCAGATGTGAAGGGTTAATATCTTTTTTTAAGGTTTTGTTTATTTGAGAGAGAGAGAGAGAGAGAGAGAGAGCATACAGGCAGGAGCAGAAGGGGAGGGAGAGGGAGAAACAGACTCCCCTCTAAGTAGGGATTCCAGGATCCCAAAATCATGACTGGAGCCCAAGGCAGGCGCTTAATCAACTGAGCCACCCAGGTGCCCTAAGGATTAATATATTGCATATATAAAGAACTATTAAAACTAGGGGAGAGGAGAATCCGATAGAGAAATGGGCAGAAGATATAAAAACATAACTCCTAGATACAGGAAACTGACTGGTAGTTAGTTGGCAGAGGTGGGACATGGGGGGGTGGGAGAAATGGGCAAACTTTTTTTTTTTGTTATTGTTGTTTTGGGAACTAGGGGTGGTAGAAGGGGAGGAGGGCGGGGGGTGGGAGTGAATGGGTGACGGGCACTGGGTGTTATTCTGTATGTTAGTAAATTGAACACCAATAAAAAATAAATTAAAAAAATAGAATTTTAAAAAATGAGAAGATAATTTGCATAAAAGAAATTCAGGTGGTCTTTAAACATATGACAGGATGTTCAACTTCACTTATAAGCAGAGAAATGCAAATTGAGTGGACTCTGAGATACCATTTTTCACCCATCATGTTGGCTCAACAAGACATCTGTTGCCAAAGCTGTGGGGAAATAGGCTCTCACATACATTGCTGTGGGAATGCAGATGGGCAAAACACTGTCAAAGGGAAATTTGGCAATATTTATCACAACTACCTTTGCATTTGCATTTTGACCTAGACATTGTACTTCTAAGAGTTAACCCTCAAGATATATCTCAAAGGTATGAAAATACTCATGCATAAGATTATTCACTCCAGAATTATTTGTAATTGCAAGATATTGGTAGCAATCTAATGTCCAAACATGTTGGAGTGGTTGAATAATCATTGATATGCACATACAATGGAGACTATGCACTTGTCAAAAGGAAGAAGGAGGTCTCCGTGAATGAGCATGGGGGACTCTTCCAGGATATAGTGGTAAGAGACAAAAGCAAAGCATGGAAGAGTGTCTTCATGGGGATGGGCGGGGGGTGAAAGCAGGAATTGAATGCAGATGAACACAGGGTACTTCTGGGGGGTGATAGAGTGTTATAAAACTGGATGGTGGTGATAGTTGCACACTATATACTTTAATTTATATTCAAGATTGAGCAAATATGTAATTTTATTGGGAGTAAGGGGAGCCAGTTTTCTCCAAATCAGTGAAGGAAGTTACTCACATAGAGAGGTGGATGGGAATTGGAGGTGTCTGCATGAACATGCACACACATACATAGAGCTAGGTAAAGATGTAGATGGAAGTATCGATGTAGCTCTGTCTGCTGACAGAGCCTAAAGGCAGTGACAGCTCAATAGCAAATCCAACCCCCCAGGTCTGATTATCTAAATAACTTCTCCACAAAAAGACACCAGAAATCTTTAGAGATTTGGTTAATTCCAGGGCTGGGGCAAAGATAGTAAAAGATGGACTGGAGAGTAAGGAAGTGCTCAAAGAATGATGGAGATGCGGTAAAAGGACATAAGAACTAGACTCCTGGGGGTCAAATCTGGGTTAGTTGAGCAAATTATCATCAAATTCATATAAATAAATAAGTGGAGAAGAAAGAAAGGTGTTTCTTTTTTTGCAAATTGACAATGTAGAAGGGATTTATGAAGTCCCAACATAAAATTCTTATTAATTTCAAAGGAAATTAGGAAATTTCTAATTTTGGAAAATTAGGAAAATTCTGATTTTGCAGTGGAGAAATGTGGTAGACCCTACCTGAATCAAGTGGCCAAAGTTAACATCACTAATAATGGGATAGTAGCCACCCTGTGCCTCTGGATATGATGCACTAAGGGAGGACACAGAATCATTTCTGTGGTCTGCCTGCCAAAAATGTACATCCTGAATCTTTTGAGGAAACAGCAGACACACCCCAATTGAGGCACTTTTGCAAAATAATTGTACAGTACTCCAAAATGTCAAGGTCATGAAAGAAAAAATCCAGAGGAACTATCCAGATTAAAGAAGCCTAACAGATAAAAGTAGTTGTTAGTGTGATGCTGGACTGGATCCTAAACCAGATGAGGTTTTGTTCTTTTCCTTTGCTCTATAGTACATTATAGGACAATTGGTGACAGTGGAAGGTCTGTAGATGAGATAATGGTTTTGTGTCAATGTTAATGTTCTGATTTTTAGGAAATAACACAATAAAGTATTTGGAAGTAAAGGGGCACCATGGCCTTATCTTACTCTCCTATACTTCAGAAATTGTGTGTGTGTGTGTGTGTGTGCGTGTGTGCGTGTGTGTGTACGTGCCTGTCTAGAAAGAGAGGGAGAGGAAAGTGAATGAGGTATATGTTAACATTTAGGGTATGTGGGTAAAGGATATACAACAATGTCCTATTTTTGCAAATTTTCTGTTAAGTCTTAAAATGTTTCAAAATAAACACCTATAAAAATGTGTTGGTAGTTAGTGATGGAGAATTAAATGAGATAATAAGTATAGGTGCTTACTGCTGGGCCTTAAACATAGAATCACCAAGGAAATGTTAGCTCTTACTATATGACGGCAACACTGCTCAGAGGCTGACCTGTGGGACTTCCTTAGTTGTTGGCAGATGGTGGATGGCAGCCTCACTTATGACTCTGCTCTGATACCCACCCAGTGTGTGACTGCAGGTTGGTTGTGCCTACCTAAGCCATCATTTTTGGGGATCTATCTTCTAGTTAGATCTACTTTAGAATGAGGTTAAGTCATTTATTATTTAATTTATTAACTATAAACATCAATTATTAAAAATGAGGTAGTAGGCACTATTCCTTGCAAGAAGCCAGTTAGAGGGAAAGAAGTATGTAAAACAACACAGTGGAGAAACACACACAACTTGGTACATATTTTTTGGTGGCTATATTGAGAATTTCCCTGTTGGATGTAATTTGGGATTATTCCTAGTGGGTGTATTCAGCGTCTCCTTAGTGGGTGTACTCAGGAGTCTTCCTGCTGGGTGTTTTCAGAGTCTCCCTGGTGTGTATACTCAGAAGTCTCCCTGGTGGATATATTTAGAGACTCCTTGGTGAGTGTATTGAAGGTTCCCTTGTTGGGTATATTCAGAGTCACCCTAGTAGATGTATTTAGAGTCTCCCTGGTGGGTGTATTCAGGAGTCTTCCTGGTGGGTGTACTTGGGAGTCTCCTTGCTGGGTGTTTTCAGAGTCTTTCTGGTGTGTATACTCAGAAGTCTCCCTGGTGGATATATTTAGAGACTTCTTGGTGGATATATTAAAAGTCTCCCTGATGTTGTATTCAGAGTCACCCTGGTGGATATATTTAGAGATTCTCTGGTGGGTATATTCAGGAGTCTCTCTGGTGAGTGTGTTTAGGAGTCTCCCTGGTGGGTATATTGAGAGTGTCCCTGGTGGGTGTATTCAGGAATCTCCCTGGTGGGTGTATTGAGAGTCTCTCTGGTGGTTGTATTTAGGAGTCTCCCTGGTGGGGGTATTGAGAGTCCTCCTGGTGGTTGTATTCAGGAGTCTCCCTGGTCGGTGTTTTGAGAGTGTCCCTGGTGAGTGTATTCAGGAGTCACCCTGGTGGGTATATTGAGTGTCTCTCTGGTGGGTATATTCAGGAGTCTCCTTGGTGGGTATATTCAGGAGCCTCCCTGGTGGGTGTATTCAGAGTCACCCTGGTGGGTGTATTGAGAGTCTCTCTGGTGAGTGTATTCAGGAGTCTCCCTTGTGGATGTTGAGAGTCTCTCTGGTGAGTGTTTTCAGGAGTCTCCCTGGTGGGTGTTTTGAGAGTGTCCCTGGTGGGTGTATTCAGGAGTTTTCCTGGGTATTTTGAAAGTGTCCCTGGTGTTTGTATTCAGGAGTCTCCGTGGTGGGTATATTGAGTGTCTCTCGGGTGGGTATATTCAGGAGTCTCCTTGCTGGGTGTTTTGAGAGTCTCCCTGGTGAGTGTATTCAGGAGTCTCCCTGGTGGGTGTTTTGAGAGTGTCCCTGGTGGGTGTATTCAGGAATCTCTCTGGTGGGTGTATTGAGACTCTCTCTGGTGGGTGTATTCAGGAGTCTCTCTGGGCAGTTAATTTTAGTGAGTCTGGGAGGAGGAATGGAATGCTCTCCTGGGAGAGAGGAATGTAAGACAGGTGGTGAAGCTCTGCTTGGGACAGTTTGGGAGATGCTGGAGCCCAGGGTGGAGGAATGCACAATGTGAGGAAAGCTGAGGACATTGGAGCTGACACTGGAAATGACTCTGGGTTTGCAGGTGAGGAATGTGGTCTTAGGTGGGGGACCCAAATCCAGGAACCCTGACTAGTCCCAGCCTCTGGAGAAGTTCATGTTGGTCTATGGAGAAATGCAAGAAATTACGGTAATATGGTGCCTGAACAATCATGTTGGGAAGTGTTGCCAACTTCCTTTTCTTGGGAAGGACAATCTTTTATGTCCAAGCTCATTTTTTTTAACATCAAATATGCCTTCTTTTATGAATAATATTGAAAGCAGATGGCAAGTTTTTTTAGTGTCCTTATTTGGCAAAAGAAAAAGTTGTCAGTCCTATATTTGTCTCTTCATTACATTTTTAAAAACTGGATCATAAAATTGAAACATCTGGGAACCTGGGCATCTATATTTCCTAAACAGAGTTTCATGGCACTTTCCAGTTTAAAAAAGAATGTATTATTAATAATAAAATTATTAATGTATTAACATCAATGTATTAACATTAATAAAATTATTAATAAAAATTGATTTATTGTTATTATAAGATATTTTAAACATACAGAAAATTATAGAGAATAAGAGGAATATTGGTTTACCTGCCCTCTGGATTTCAGAGAAGCCCACACTCCTCTGTAGTGGCAGTGTTTTTGCCATTTCTATTGTCACTGATGGTTTGTTTACCTACCCCTCCTCCTGCAACCCATTAGTGTGACATACTCAAAGGCAGGGACTAGATATTATCCAGGCACATGCCATTCAATGCAGTTCTTTTCACAGAGTTCTTTGGGAGCCACTTTTTTTGAAGCAACCATTTACCTCTTTTTAAAAAATGTGGTAAAATCTATGTAACATGACATTGCCATCTTAACCATTTTCAGGTGGACCTGAATTTAGTGGCATCAAATATATTCACATTACTGTGCAACCATCACCAACATTCATCTACAGAGCTTTCCATCTTCTTCAAATTAAACTCTCTCCCCATTAAATACTACTGGGTCATTCACCCTCCCCAGACTCTAGCACTCACCCTTCTACTTTTTTGTCTCTGTGAATTTGGCTACTCTGTGTGCCTAATAAATGGGAGCATTTGTCATTGTGTGTCTGCCTTATTTCACTTAACATAATGTCCTCAAAGTTTGTCCATGTTGTAGCATGTGCCAGAATTTTCTTCCTTTTTAAAGCTAATATTCCATTGTATGTACGCATCATATTTTGTTTACTCATTCTCCTGTCTACGGAAATCTGGGTTATCCTTACTTTTTGGCTCTTGTGAATAATGCTGCTATGAACATGGATGCTCAAAAAATTTTTCAAGTGCCTGCTTTTAGTTTTTTTGGGATATAGGCTTAGAAGTAGAATTCCCGGATCATATGATAATTCTGCGTTTAATTTTCTGAGGAACCACCATACTGTTTTCCACAACAGATGCACTGTTTTACATTCCCACCAACAGTGCCCAAGGGTTCCATTTTTTCCACTTATTATTTTCCTCTTTTTTTTTTTATTTTCCTCTTTTAATGATGATAGCCAATGTCATGGGTGTAAAGTAGTATCAAACCATTACACATAAAGCTTTATATTTTTATTACCAAGTAATATGCGAAGCAGACGTCCACCCTTTGTCCCTGACTCCTTGTCCTTTCTTTGGCCCCTACCACCCCTCACTGTGCTTGCATTGTGCTCAAGTCTATACATGAAAGGGACTCTGCTCATGGCATGGTTTTTAATTTTTTTTAAAGATTTTATTTATTTATCCATGAGAGACAGAGAGAGAGAGGCAGAGACACAGGCAGAGGGAGAAGCAGGCTCCAGGTAGGGAGCATGGCATGGTTTTTAATAAAGAAGTGCAGAGAAACCCTAAATGCCCATTAGTAAAGGAAAGGTTAGATAATGTACACCACATACAGATCATGAACATCTATGCAGCAGTGAAAAAGAATGAGTTATGTCTGAAAGTCTAAAGTGGAATGAGGTCTATGATACATTGTTAAGTGAAGCAACCAAGCCAGAGAATAACCTGAGAAATGACATGTGTGCATAACTATGTGGAAGTGTATCTGATTGCGTATAATGTATGTAAGATGCATTATATGGCATGTAAGTGATTCTTATATACCTATCCATAACATAAATGACAGAGAATGTAAATATATGTATGTGTGTATGTGTGTGTGTGATACATATATCTTTTATAAACATGCACATGGAAAGTTCTGGGGAAGTATGCATGAGGTTGTGGACCATGATTACTTCTGGGATGAGACTGAAGTTGCTAGGGGAAGGGAGTTTCAGATTTTACTTGTCATACTTCCAATTGTTTGACTTTCTTTTTCTTTCTTTCTTTCTTTCTTTCTTTCTTTCTTTCTTTCTTTCTTTCTTTCTTCTTTCTTTTTCTTTCTTTCTTTCTTTCTCTTTCCTTTCTTTCTGTCTTTTTCCTTCCTTCCTTATTTTTTTTTGCAAGAATTTATCACTTCTGTAATTTAAAAATAGAAAGAAAGAAAAAAACCCAAATACAGTGAGCCTGATGTGCCAGTCACGAAGCACAAGCTGTCAGTCATGGTGCTGCATATATTTAGGACCTAAATATCACACACAGCGATTCTGCACTGACATCCCATCAGTGATGGTCAGTATTATTCATGTGCTTACTGAGCCAGGTTCTGTTCAGTGCATTTAAATGCACTCACTCATTTATCCTCCCTGGCCACATGTTGAAGGTTGTCCATATTTTCCAGATGTACAAAGAAGCTCAGAGAGGTGAAGTCACTCACCTAAAGTCACATAGCTAGTGAGTGGCACATAATTTTTTAATGATGAGACAACTGTCTTCTAGACAGGTGCACAGGCGATTTTTAAAAATCTAGATTTGAACTTCTGATTTGTCTTTGAAAGTAATGAGATAGCATACATATATTCTTCTTGTAAGATTCAAGAACCATTTGGGTCTGACTTTTTATTATTTTATTTTATTTTGCTCTGGCTTCATTAGAACAGAACTCTGTTCTCTTTTTTAAGATTTTATTTATTTGAAAGATTGCACAAGCAGGGGGAGGGGCAGAGGGAAAGGGAGAAACAGACTCCCCATTGAGCAGAGAGCCCAGTGCTGGGCTCGACCCCAGGACCCTGGAATCATGACCTGAGCCAAAGGCAGATGCTTAACCAACTGATCCACCCAGGTGCCCTCACAGCTCTCTGTTCTTAAGAGCCCTTAGTCATGAGAAGAGTGTCAGGAACTCATCAGCAGCCTCCATCAGAAATGAAAGGTTCTGTGTTTCTTTTAAGGAAAAAGAATTTTGAGGCAGGACAACTCACAGCTTTGTTCTGAACCCTAATTGTGAGTGGATAGTTGATAGATTATCTTAAAGTTAACAATGAAGTCTCTAATTCTGGATAGAAATATTTCATTGGTACCTCTGCCTGAGCACCATGTATAAATTTTTCCTAATAGCCTAAGTGGTAGGTGTAGCATCCCACCATGTACTATGTTATCAATAATTGTGCGTTTTTGAGAGCTTGTTTGGAGGTTCTAGCAGGGGAGCGCAGCTACTCGTATACCCTTGACCGAAGAACGGTCCTCCTCTATCGGGGATGGGGATGGTCGTCCTCTTCGACCGAGCGCGCAGCTTCGGGAGGGACGCACATGGAGCGGTGAGGGAGGAAGGGGACACCCGCCTAGCCAGCCAGATCAGCCGAATCAACCCTGGCGATCAATGGGGTGACAGATGTCGCAGCCAGATCGCCCTCACATCCTAATTGTGCGTTTTTGAGAAGCATTATTTTGTTATTTTGCAAGTCATCCCTTCCTTTGAAGGAGGATTTCTTGGATGGTGCCAGACCTTCTGCACCTAAATGAGCAGCTTCCACAACAAAGATTTCCAAGTGCATCATTTTGTTAAACTCTTAAAACTGTTAAATTAATAAAATCAGCTTAACAGAACCCTGATTAGTTTAAAATTGCTTTAAATTTGGTCATTAAGTTTCAGGGAACATGTAATTTTCTCCACATCTGGTACAGCTGCGAGGCATGAGGGATGAGGACAGAAGTGGGATAACAAATGCAAAGGATGGCGGGGAAACACTTTGTCATTGACGGTTTCTGCACCACTAGTTTGCACCCCCCAGATATCAGCTTCCTGGTGAAACATTCACCTCTGCTTAATGTCTCCAGGAATGTTCTCTTCCTGTGGTGAGAAGGACGGTATGGAACAGTTGGGCATCAAGGAAGCTGGGCTTCCTTCCTGAGAACCCTGGGAACCTCCTGTGTCACCTTGGACACGTGTTCCTGCTTCTCTGTGCATTGACATCTCCATCTGTGAAGTGGGCTAATGCCCATAATGTCCTGTCCCTTCAACATGTTTCAAGGGCTGGTGGGGGATAGTGCCATCTTTCATCAGGAGCTATTAGAAAGCTCTGAGACTCGTTATTTGGATAATCACATGTCAAAATGCATTTACTGTCTTCTATTTTACTACCCTCCTGGCTCTTCTGCTCTTCTGATCTGTGTTCAGGATCAGACATGCAGATACAAACAGATGGTGGACTAGTGTTAGCAGCTAGCCCCTTGGTCAGCAGCTTTGTCCACCTTGGGGCTAAGCTTTAACAAGCCCAGGAAGCTCACTTTGTGCTGTGTGGGTGTCTTCCCTGGCCAAGGACTTTGGCATTTGGCCTTCAGCTAAGATGGCATCACTATTCACCATTAGTAGCTGCAACTTTCAGAAGTTGAGAACATGTGAGTACTTTGGGGCAAATCCCAATGCGAGAAGGGGCTGAAACCAGACAGTCTGACGGTGGAAATACAGTCATTGTGGGAAAGAGGGCCTGGGGTTGCATTATTTGGGAATTCTTAAGTTAGATCTAGAACCCAAGGCCATAGGCAGCTTGGGTGGAAGGTCAGTGCTTATGGCTGATGCTAACCACTCAGGCAGGGGGCCCTCCCAGAGCAGTGGTAACTCTAGTAAAGACCAGGTCTTGAGTGCCTGCCCCCTGCCAGGTGTGGTGCTGGGAGCTCTCTAAGCATTATGGCCTCTTAACAACCTTCCAGCTGAGGCACATGACTGCTGCCTACAAAGGAAGAAGCAAGGCTTAGTGGGGTTACATGATATGCCAAAAGCTACACCTTGAATCTCTGGCAGGGCTAGGATCTGAACCCAGAAGTGGAGAGTTGAAGCAGATTCCCCAGCGGGAGCAGGAGCTGAGAATGTGAGGGTGGGTGATCTATATTGGGCAAGCATGTAAGCAAGGTCCTGAATCATACTCTAAGAGCTCCACGCTGAGTCACTCGTTGATTTTGTTATGTGGGGGAGGGCTTGAGTTCAGGTGGCACCAGGGCAGGGCTCCCTACGAAGCCGGAGATCCCCACAGGCACCAGAACTTCTGGAGGAGTCCAGCATCTTCTGCTAGTCCTTTAAAAATAGTTGTTTGCTCTCTCAAGAATGTGTCATTTTTTAAGTCACATGTCATCCATGAAAGCCAAGCGCCTTCTGGAATTTATGGTACTTAAGTAGGTTACTGCAGCCCAGTTGCATCTGTTTCTCGAAAACTGTTGACGTTTCTGATGATAGTAGATAAGTTTCATGGAACGCCAGCTGCCGCAGAAGGGGATGGTCTGGTAGAAGGGACATGGATGGGAACGTGAAGGACACAGACCCTGGAGACATGAATCTCACCCATGGGAGCCCACCTGAGGGATAGTGGGACAGAGCTTGGTCCAAGTGCAGAGAGCCAGGGTAGTGGCTCTTCTGAATGCTGCACCACATGGTGGAATGCAAGCATTTCAAAGCCCAGAATTCTGTAAGCATGCAGTGGGGGAAAAATGTGAGATTTGGAAAATTATTTTCTCTGGCTACCTCTTCAGATATATTTTATAGAAGAGACTCCTGACTTGGAGTTGTCACCAGCTGTCAGATCTCCATTAGTGATTTCCACAATCTCTGATGCGGACTTGACAGGGTCCTTGCAGACAACAACAGAACAAATGGTAACCTGTATTTTACTGAAAATCTTTCATGCCCTTAGCACCAAATCTCATCGATAGATACAGGGATACACATGAACGGAAGCATTATGTACATATACATATGCATATTGTGACCAAAATGTAGGGGATGGGTATTAAATACAGACCTATACCTAATAATAGGAAGTATTTTTAGCTCCTGAAATGTGGTTTTTAGAAGTATGACATGAAATAGAATGAAAAATATTTTTACTAAATTCCCTCCATCTGCAATCACCTTTTGTCCTCAAGAGCTGGTGGAAACACAGCTGCTTTTCTGGAAAGTCAGTTTTAAAGAACAGCCCTGTCTTCCAAACACATGGCAAAGTTTTCTAGCTGATGTTTTTTGATACTTTCTACTATTCTTGGAGTTCACTAGCTTTGAGTGCAGTTGAAAAAGATCTAGATGGAGGATATATTTGGACAGGTATTGAATATAATAAACCATACTTAAATATTTATATATGGAATTATTTTTTTTATGGTGCTGTTCTTTAAATCATTAAATAAGACCCTATCATTTCTCCAAAAGATATATGAGCACTGTCTTTCAGCATATAGATCATTTTTGCCTTCGAATGATATCTCAACTTAAAAGTGATTTCTACAGATGATCTTTTACATACATTTGTTATTGTAGTGAGCATTGTATCCTGCTGTGTTACAGCGATGCTTGGAGGATTTCTTCTGAAAATAGCTCTTTATTTGTGGAAAACCAAAAAAGAGGTGAGGGCAAGGAGGACTCACTGTATTTCATCTGCCCAGAGCCTGGGGAGGAGGGTGGGGAGGAGGGTGGAGCAGCCCAACCTCCATCCTCCCTGAGCTCTTGTGAAGCGTCCCTGGGCTGTGAGGAAGGTCTGGCTTTTCTCCCTTGTCAAGAGTCTTAGAATCCTGGGATTTTTATTTTCCACTTATGCCTCCAAGGCCTCCCTCCCTCCCCCACTCCTTCTTTGTCAATTTTAAGAGCTCTCTTTCTATTCCTAGTAGTTACCTAAATAACAACCATTTGTTTTTAAGATTGATTCTGATAAAGAGTGCATTAGGCATCTCAAGGGCTGCAATGTGGCAAAGTGTCAGGCTTTTCAGAATAGAAAGATGCCTACTGGCCAGACAGAATGTTCCTGGTTTTATGGTGAACATGCACACACATGTGCACACACACACACACACACACACATACCAGAAATGGTCAAGGATTGCCGTGTCTAGCACAGGTGAGGGAAGGGTGAGGTAGCATGATCACAATCAGCACTGTCCACCTTCTGAGCATACATGATGGGCTTCCCCTTCCTCTGGGCTTTTGATGGTTGGGGTAATCACGCCACTTTCTTTGGCCAGTGAAATGTGAGCAGAAATGATATGTATCACTTCAAGGCACAGATTTGAAGATGTAGGGACGAGCTTCCACCAGCTTATTTCTCTGAGTGAGGACTGCATACACTGTGTGCCGCCAAGGCCCTCGCTGAGCCAGAATGGCTGTGTGGTGTGAGCACAAAATAAACCTTCATTGTTATCGCAGCAGAGTCTAACCTCCCTGACTAGCACAGGTGGGAGTAAAGCATACAGTCCCCACAAGGAATGCTCCCATTGCACATAGTGTGCTTACACTCATCTGTACCCTGTGCCTCTTCTAGAGGTAACTCTGATCCCATGAGGAAGCTGGCTTATTAACATGCTGAAATGTAGCCAACCATTGTCCACAAATGGAAGGTGAAGGAGAAGATGATTGTGTGTATGTGTGTGTAGAAAAACGTCAGTTTCTTTAGAGACACATCTGCCACTCTGTGGAGCTTTCCCAGGGGCGGGGTGGTGGTGGTGGTAAAGGATGTGTCTGTCCGAGGGGAGAGGATGTGCTGGTCCTCAGCACTGCTGGAGGAAAGCACTCTGACCAGGCTTCAGTGCACTAGCAGATTTTGGAGTGATTTATATGAAAACAGTTTAAAGCATTTACTAGCTGTAAGAACTAATTTCCAATAAATCAGACAGGATTCCCTTTGGAACCAGAAATAAATGAGGGCAAAAGAAATTGCCAAGGGTTGTTGAGCAATAAAGAGATGGGTTCTAGATATCTTGAAATGATATTTAAATGGACAAAGTTGATTTAACTGTCTTTTTTCATGTCTAGGAGTAAGATTTAAGTCTATAGCATGTCATTATAACCAGGAATTATTCACCAGGAGACTTTCAGCATTTCATGCACATTCCACTGAATGGCAATTTTAATATTCCAGTTTCAGTCCTAAATTGTAATGAAAAGGCATTAATTGCTTGGTTCCCTGCAAAGTCCATTAAAAAAAAAAAGTGTTTCTAGAAAAAGTTCAAATTTGGTCCACGAGGCAGAACTTTCATTATCAAATTTTAGTCATTTTTTCTAATTAAAAAATTTAAATGAATATATATTTTATTATCTTCAAGTCCACAAGTACCTATTATTCACATACTGGTAGTCTGGCACTGTGCCATAAGCCTTGGAAAATACAGAAAAAATCGAATATGTATGTGGTTCTTGAACTTCCCAGAAGTATGAAATTCATGGGATGATTAACTCGTGAAACCATCTGAGAACCTGGGAGCCGCTCATGGACGCTTACCAAAATGTAGGGACACAAGGTTCACTGGAACTAGTGGGCACTGGCAGAAGCTCAGAAAGAAGCTGAGATGTAGAGTCCAGAAGCACTTGCTAGCCTTGGCCAAGGCAAGGAGGGGTCCATGTTCCAGGATGGGGCATAGCTGTGGTCAGAACTGGACACAGGAAGGAATTTTGGGGGTTCCCAAAGACAGAGCTCTCCAGTGGTGTGGGCTGGATTCTGGAGATGTCTGATTCCACCAGATGTGGGCATTTATCACGCCAAGATTTAGCATAATTTCCTGAGAAACTGTGGGCTCCCAGCTCCTTGGGACCTGACAGGTGGCTGGTCTTTTTAGGAACTAGAGCATAGAATGTCCTTGGGAGAGAGGAAGATAGGAAAGGACAAAGGATGTTTGTGATATCTGTCCCTCTGTACTAGGCCCTGTGTGTGCTTTTTTCTTTAATCTCCTTGACTTCTCTCAACAACCAGAGTATTTTTTACTCCATTTTCATAGATGAGAAGACAGACTTCCAGAGGTTGGAAATCTTGCTCAAGGTCACTTAGCCAGAAGACTGCGGAGAGGCCTTTGACTCCTGGCCATGCCCCTTTTAAGGGTACAGAAAGTGCTCCAAAGAATAGCAGGCCAAGGCCTAGCTTCTCAGTAAGTTCTAGAATATCGAGCTGGCCCCTAAATTCAAGAATCCAGGCTCTTTTCTTGCATGAAAGGTAGATGTGTTCAAGCTTGTGAACCTCCCCCTCCCCCTAGTGGCCTCTGCTCAGCACATTTAGCTGGGCTGGGACTCTCAGGTACTGACCTGTGTTTGGGGGCCCTGAGAAGACTACCTCCTGATAGTTTGTATCCTAGATACTCTGCCCCTGCACCCACAGTCCTGACTCTAACTCTCATGGGAAGCAACACCATAAGAGGAAAATGTGGAGTCCGTTTGCAAAGTCAGGTGCTGACCTAGCATGTACCCCCATTACCCCTCAGCTGTGGTGGCTGCAAACCCTTGAGAAGTCTTCAGAAACCTGTTAGTTTGCTCTGAAGGCTCCAGCGCTCCCCACATCACCCTGAGCAAATCCATAGCCAACCAGGCCCCCAACAACCCAGTGATCTCAATGTCATTCATGCTGGCTGCTGCTTCTGGGATCCACCAAGAGACAGAAGTGCCCTTTGCACTGCTGTTGCCATGGTCTGGCAGTATCTTTTCCCCCATACCCATAGAGTTCCTCATTCCTTCATCATTGCTCCAAGGTCCTCCAGGAAGGAAAGAAGCTCCAATCAGTTTTTTTCCCCTCCTCTCTTTGAGAGCTTAGAAGATTGCATGGCTTGTGGTAGGTGCCCTCTCCATCTTGCTGACAGACTCTGCCCTTGACATGATGGCAGGTGGAGACCTGTCCCCAGCCCTGCTGTGGGGCTTGGGTTCCAGCCAGCACTCTCTCCTCTGCCTGTGCTGGCCTTCCTGCTTGGACAGGTCTCCTACAGCTTGTCAGGGACATCAGTGGTGGTCAGCGGGGCACTCCAGGTCCAGAGGGCCATTAGTAACTCAGGCAGATGCCACTGCCTTTTCTACCACAGTCCAGACACAGTGTGGTGTTCCATTTCAGGGAGGAGAATGCCCTGCTGGCTCAGCTTCTGCAGGCAGCAGTGGGAACCCCATACTGCTTCCCAGATCTGGGTGGCCCCTGCCAGGCTCCTCCCTGAGGCCAGGAAACCATCTGCCCCTGCAGCTCCAAACACCCCCATTCCTGGCACAGAGCCTTCCCCTCTCTTGTCCTGTGCAAAAGTATCCAGCTACTTACTGTCTGGTAAGACTTCGTCTTTTCCGTTAAGGCGAACAAAGTGTATGTGAGACTCTCTATCCCTGGTCTCTTCCTCCAGGGACTCTATCCCCTGTGTGCAGTGAGAATTTCTCAGTGCTATTGAAATACATCTGAGGGCAAGAGGGAACTGGCTGCTCTATTAAGTCCTGCATTGCCGGAGGAAAGGAGTGCTGGATAGATGAAGGGAGAGGAGTGTTTTGTTTTGTTTTTAATAGAAAAATTAGTATTCAATATTTAGATATACAAAAATATAAGTGATAATAAATGCATAGTCCCATACCAGCATTAGCTTGAGAAGCAAAACACAGCTAGTCTATACTCGGTTCCATCTTCCCTAGAGCCGACCACTGTTGTGAATGCTTCTGTATTTTTGCTAGATATGTATGTGTTCTGAATGAGTAATTTCCTTTCACATTTTTAAACTTTATATAAATCATTGCATGTACTGCAAACACTTTTTAAATTAATTGATTTTATTTGAAACTATTTCCAAATTTGAAAAGTTGCAAAAAATAGTACAAATGTCACTTGTGTATCATTTTCCAAATTCCACAGTTGTTAATATTTTAGTACATATGCATAATCATTCCCTCTCTGTGTACACATGCACACACACATATTTACACACAGATATGAAATTGTGTACATACGTAACAGTTTTCTTCGGAAACACTTGAGATAAGTTGGAGATGCTCCTTTACCTCTAAATGCCTCAGGGCAAGTTTCCTAAGACCAAAGGTATCCTTTACAGAAGCATGGTACAAGTATCAAAATCAGGAAATTAGCCTTGTTACTATACTATCATCTAACCCTGGGACCCTATAGAAATTTCAACGGTTGTCTCACTAATGCTCTTTATGGCAGATGCAAAAATGAGTTTTGGGTTTTGGTCTGGAACTCGATGCAGGAGCAACAGGCTGCACCTAGTTGTCCGATCTCTCCTGTCTGTTCTCACCGGCAGCCATTCCTCAGTCTGTTTTCTTTGGTTCTTGAGTGTGGCACGTTTTCAGAGGCTAGGCCGCCACCCCTTCAGTTCTGCTTTGTCTGATGTTTCCTTCTGGGTAGATTAGGATACAGGGTTTTTGTCCAAAATACAGCAGAAGTGATGTGATGGCCTGTTCCGGGCGTCCTCCAGGAGCCATGGGATGCCCGTCTCACCGCCAGTGATGTTGTCTGATCACGTGGTTTAGGTGGATTCTCCAATGTCAAGTGGCTGTTTTCCTTTTTGTAATGAATAAGTGTCTCATGAGGTGACAGTTGGGGATTGTGTGAATATCTAATTTCTCATCAAATTAAAAAAATTCTTAAATGTTTAAAAAAATAATAGATAACAGCTGTTTAAAAACAGCTTTATTATGGTGTAACTCACATACTATGCAATTCACCCATTTAAAGGATACAGTTCGATGGCTTTCAGTAGAGTTATAGGTATGTGCCACCCTCAATGTTAAGCATATTTATTGCCTCAAAAAATTCCCGTATCATTTAGCTATCAGTTCACTGTCTCCCCTCTCCCCACTTCCTAGTCCTTGGCCCCATGAAGCCCATGAATCCACTTTCACTGTCTATACACTTCTCTCTTCTGCACTCTCATGTGAATGAAATCACATAATACATGGACTTTTGTGTCTGGCTTCTTTCACTTAGTATAATATTTCCAGTGTTTGTTCAAGTTGTAGCCTGTGTCAGTTCTTCATTCCTTTTAATGGCCAAATAGTATTCCCCAGAACATTTTGTTTATCCATTTGTCTATTGATGGACATTTGGGTTGTTTCTACCTTTTGGTTATCATGAATAATGATGCTACAACCATTTGTGTACAATTTTTTGTGTAGCTATATTGTTCATTTCTCTTGGGTGTATACCTACTAGTGAAATGTCTGGGTCTTACGATAACTCCAATTTTTTGAGAAACTACCAGAAACAGCCCATTTTCCAAAGTGGCAGCACCATTTTACTTTCCATCTGCAGTGTATGAGGGTTGTAGTTTCTGTGTCAACACTTGCTAACATCTGACTTTTTGATTCTAGACATCATAGTGGATGAGAAGCGGCATCTCATTATGATTTTGATGTGTATATTCCTGATGACTAATGAAGTGTATATTTGAATATCTTACATTAACATATTTTCCATGGAGAAATATTTATTCCGATCCTTTAACTATTTTCAAAAATTGGGCTCCTTGTCTTTTTATTATTAAGTTGTAAGAGTTCTTTTTATATCCTAGATACAAGTCTCTTACCAGATATGTGGTTTGCAAATATTGTTTTTCCTTCTTTCATTCTGTGGGTTGTCTCTTCACTTTTTGGTGGTGTTCTTTGAAACACAAAAGTTTTTAATTTTGACAAAGTCAGTTTGCCTATTTTTTTCTTTTGTTCCTTATGCTTTTGGTGTCATATCTAAAAATGCTTTGCTGAATTCTAGGTTATGAAGATTTACTTCTGTGTTTTCTTCTAAAAGTTTTATGGTTTTAGCTCTTACATTTAGTTCTTTGATTCATCCATTTTGAGTTAATTTTTCTGTGTGTGTGGTATGAGGTAAGGGTCCAATGTCATTCTTTTGCATGTAGCTATCCAGTTGTCCCAGCACCATTTGTTGAAAAGACTATTCTTTCCTGATTGGATGGTCTTGGCATATTTTTTGAAAATCAACTGACCATAGATGTTTGAGTTTATTTCTAACTCTCAGTTCTATTCTGTTGATCTGTATGTCTGTCCTTGTACCAGTACCACACTGCCTTGATACTATTGCTTTGTAGCAAAGTATGAATTTGGGAGGTGTGAATCCTGCTACTTCATTCTTTTTAAAAGATTGTTTTGGTTTTTCTGTGTCTCTTGAAATTCCATTAAGAATTGTAGAGTCAGGTTGTCAGTATCTACAAAGAATTCTGTTAGACATTGTGTTGCATCTGTAGAGCAGTTTGGGGAGTATTGCTATCTTAACATTAAGTCTTCCAACCCATGAACATTGATGATTTTCCATTTATTTAGGTCTGTTTCTCTTAACAGTGTTTTGTAGTTTTCACAGTGTAGTTTCGTACTCCTCTAATTAAAATTATTCCAGGTATTTTATTCTTTTTCATACTATTGGGAGTGGAATTGCTTTTTAAATTTTATTTTAAAATTATTCATTGCCAATTGTATCTGTATACAGATACAATTGATTTCTGTTTATTGACCTTGTATCCTGCAACTTTGTTGGACTTGTTCATTAGTTCTAATAGGTTTTTGTTTTAGCGGATTCTGTAAGATTTTCTATAGACAAGATCATCTCAACTGTGAATAGAGATATTTTTATTTCTTCCTTTCCAACCTGGATGTCTCTTGTTTCTGTTTCTTGCCTAGCTACCCTGGCTAGAACTTCAGTACAAATGTTGAATGGAAGTGTTGAGAAGTGACATCCTTATTTGTTCATGATTTTAGGGAAAAAAATCCAGTCTTTCATCATTAATTATGATGCTAACTGTGGATTTTTTTTGTATATGTCATTTATCAGGTGAAGGAAATTATCTTCTAGTTTATTGATTTTTTTTTTTTTAATCATGAAAGAGTGTTGGATTTCAACAAAGTTTTGTTCTGTGTCTATTGAGGTGATCATGTGACTTTTGGTTTTTAGCCTATTTATATGATGTATTACTTAGTTGCTTTTCAGATGCCAAATGAACCTTAATTCCTGCTATAAATCTCACTTGGTTATGATGTATAATTCTTTTTATACAGTACTTCTTACTTATCCATGGTGAATTCATCCCAAGACCCCAGAGATGCCTGAAACCATGGATAGTGTTGAATCCTATATATATATATATTATGTTTTTTCATACACATATACCTATTTTGAGTTTAATTTATAAATTAGGCATAGTAAAAGATTAACAACAATAATTAATAGTAGAATAGAACAATTATAATAATATACTGTACTATAAGTTGTAAGAATATGGTCTTTCCCTCTCAAAATATTTTACTGTACTGTATTCATCCTTCTGGTGATGATCTGAGATGATAAAATGCCTATGTGTTGAGATGAAGATAATGCGAGGTGAATAATATAGGCATTATAATGTAGTTTTGGCTGCTATTGACCTTCTGACAACATGTTACAAGGCAGAACATCTGCTTCCATACTGTGGTTGTCCATGGGTAACCAAAACCATGGAAAGCAAACCTGCAGATAAGGGTGGAGGACTTCTGTTATGTTGCTGGATTCAATTTACTAATATGTTGCTGAAGATTTTTGCATGCTCATTCCTAAAAGTTGTTGGTGAGTAGTAGTTGCTTTTCTTGTTATGTCTTGGTCTGGTTTTGGTATCAGGGTAATACTGGTTTTATAAAGTGAATTGAAAATTGTTTTCCTCTTACAGTTTTTGGAAGAGTTTGTAAAGAATTGTAAAGGATTAATTATTCTTTAAGTGTTTAGTAGAATTCAGTGGCAAAGTCATCTCAGCCTGGGATTTTCTTTGTGGGTGATTGTTTGATTACTAATGCAATCTCTTTATTTGTGACAGGTATGTTCAGATCACCCATTTCTTCTTGCATCTGCTTTAGTAGTTTCTATTTTTCTAGAAATTTTCTCATTTCAATCTAAGTTTTCTAATTTGTTGGTTTACAATTGCTTATAGTATTCCTTCAAAATCCTTTTTATTTCTTTAGGGTCATTGTAATGTTCCCCTATTTCATTTCTGGTTCTAGTAATCTGAATCTTCTCTCTTTCATTCTTGGTCAGTGTAGTTAAAGATTTGTCAATTTGTAACTTTTTTTTTCAAAGGGCCTGCCTTTTGTTTTATTGATTTTCTCTATATTTTTCTGTTCTCTATGTCATTAATTTCCACTGTAATGTTTATTATTTCTTTCCTTCTTGTTTTAGGGTTACTTTACTTTTTTTCCAGTCTTAAAGTGGAAGGTTAGGTTATTGACTTGAGATTTTTTTCTTTTATATATTTCCCTCTTAGCACTACTCTTGCTGCCTCTCATGTGTAGGCATCTTGTGTTTCCAATTTCATTTATTTCAATGTATTTTCTGATTTCCCATTAAATTATTTAACCAATTTGTTATTTAGAAGTGCTGTGTAATTTACACAAAGTTATGAGTTTACCCCGATTTTTTGGATTTTGACTTCTAAATTCATTTCATTATGATTAGAAAGCATACTTTGTATTATTTCTATCCTTTTATATTTACTGAGGTTTGTTTTATGACCTAGCATATGGTCTATATTAGAGAATGTGTCATGTGCTCTTGAGTAGAATGTATATTCTGTGGTAAGGTGGAGTATTCTAAAAATATCTGTTTAGTTGGCTTATAGTGTTATTCAGGTCTTCCATTTCCTTGTTGATATTCTATTTGTTCTATCCATTATTGGAAGTAGGATATGGAAGTCTTCAAATACTAAAGTAGGATTGTCTACTTCTACCTTCATCTGTCAGTCTTTCTTTATGTATTTTCGTGCTCTGTTATTAGGTGCATCTGTGTTTATAATTGTTATCTTTCCTGATACATTTACCTTTATAATTATAAAATGTTCCTCTTTATCTTTAGTAAAATTCTTTGTTTAAAGTCTATTTTGTCTGATATTAGTATAATCCAACTTTCTTGTGGTTGTTCGCATGATATATTTTTGCCCATCATTTTATTTTCAATCTATTTGTATATTTGAATCTCAAGTGTGTCTCATATACAAAATTTTTGTATTTTATGAGTCATATTTATCAATATTTTACTGCATCTGTGTTTTTGAATCATAGTAATAAGATCTCTCCCTACACTCATGCTGTGAAGGAGTTCACCCACATTTTCTTCTAGACTTTTATGATTTCATTTTTATATTTACATCTTTGATCCATTTGGAAGTTTTTCTGTGTTTGATGTGAGGTGTGGATATAATTTTATCTTTTTCCAAATTGTTAGCCAGTCCCTACAACATTTATGAAAAATTATTTCTTTGCCTCAGCGATTTTAGAGGCCACATTTATCATATACAAAATTTCCAAATATAGCTGCATCTATATCTGAACTTCCTTGTCTACTCCACTTCTGTGTCTATTTATACACCAGTGCTACACTGTTTTAATTATGGAGGCATTGTAGTATTTTTAATGTCTTATAGAGCTTATTTCCCCTTGAGGCTTTTCTTTCTCAATGTTTTCCTGGCTATTCTTGAAAGTTTATTTTTTCATGTGAACTTTAGTATCAATTTGTCTAGCTCCATAAAGTATCATTAAACTTATAAATTAACTTAGGGAGAACTGATGTCTTTATGATATTAATTGTCCCATCCAAGAACAACTTATATCTTCCTTTTGTTCAAGAAGGCTTTTGTGTTTTGTGTTAGTTTTAAAAAGTTTCCTTATAGCTGTTTTGTGTATCTCTTGCTAAGTTTATTCCTACATATTGTATATTGTTGCCATTATGAATAAGATTTTCTCTCTGATATTGATTTCTGAATGCCACATTTATATTCTGCTATTTTATTGAATCCTTTTTTTTTAATTTGAATTATAAATGCGGTGGGTTTTTTTTTCCAGCATATTTTCTTGAGGTTCATCTGTGTGGATGCCTGGAGCTCAGCTTATTTATTTTCACTGCTGTATTCTATTCCATTGTGTGAATATACCACAATATATTTATTTATCTAGTCATATGGGAATAGACATTTAGATTATTTCCTATTTGTCAAAATTGCTAAGTGGTTTTCTAAAGTTGTTTTATCACTTCTCATCTCTCATTCTCATCTGTAGTGTATGAGTCCATTGCTTTATGGTTTTGCTAGAATTAGCCATTGTCAAACCTTAAATTTGGCCTATCTGATGGGTAGCCAATGGTGGAGTAATATGGTTTTGGTTTTTTTTTAAAAGACATATTTATTTATTTGAGAGAGAGAGAGCATGCAAGTCAGGGGAGGACCAAAAAGAGAGGGAGAGAAAGGCAGAGAAACAGACTCCATCTTGCATGTGGAGCCTGAATTGGGGCTTGATCTCAGGATCCTGAGATCATGACCTGAACTGAAACTAAGAGCCAGAGGCATAACTGGCTGAGCCATCCAGGCACCCCTAGAGTAATATGGATTTTAATGACTATTCTTAAGCTCTTGCTTCTAAACTCTGCCCCAAATGCCAAATGATCCCCCCAGCAAGGACAGAGTCTCTGTGGGTTGCAGCTTTAGTATCTCCTTCCTCTCAGCACTCTTGTCTCACTCAGAAGCATTTGGCTTCTGATAGGAATTGGGAACTATGATGACTCTTTCATACCTTTGAGAGAAAGGTACTTCTATAAAAAAAGTTAAATGTACAGTTCATTCGATGAGGACAGCTCAGCCTCAGATCAGGCATCCTAGGGAATTTCTTTGCTGAGTTAATTGTATTTATTAGTGCTATATGATTATCAACAATCATCATTTACTGAATAACAGCTTGAATCTGGCACTTTGCTAGGCTCTGTACAGGGTTTAGTGATGAATTAGGCCCAGTTCCTACTTCAAAGGGCCTTATAACCTAATTGGAAGAGAAGACATGTTTACCTTAGAAGATACCACTAGATAACACCAATGATACCCCATGAGGATCATGTGCCAGGTTGCTGATACAGATACAAAAAAGTCTACAAAAAACGAATGTAAAAAGAAAAGGGCATATTTCTTTCTTCATATCATATTACAAATTCAGTGGGAAAAGCTGTCATTGTATTTCTTCTTCTTGCATTAAATAGACTAAATTCATCCTAGTAAAAATGCATACAACATCTAAAATATCTCCCCTGTCTTTCCAACCCATACAATCATTGACAACTTAAATTTTACCTTTGAGTCTGGGTTCACCTAGTGGAACTTCCATGTGAGTTCCATCTAATTCTAAGCTAGTGAAATCAACCTTATACCTAAGTGGGCATGTTTCAAGATCCTATGTCATGAGACCTAGCGGCTGGTCTAGTTATGACCTAGCACCAGATGCCTTGCCCTTGTTTCTCATGACCAGATCACTGGTTCTGTGATTTTCCTCATGTAGTTTATGCTGGACTCCTGGTACCTCCAAGATTAGAGCTCTCAATCTCTTCAGCCTTTCTGAGAATGCTGCTGTTCCCTTCCTCTTGGTGTTTAAGCCCTGCTACCTCTCCTGGCTTCTCAATTCTGAGTGCCCAAATACCCAGGTTCAGGTATTTCCTTAATTAGCAATTCCGTCATTCTGCAACCAGCCAAAACTGGGTGTATGACTAAGATTTGGTCACACCATATGGGTAAGAAGTTTCCATGCCCAATAAAGTGCCACCTCATCCAATTTACATAAGGGTGACTTGTCCCTTTAGAGTTGGGTGCCTCTTTCACATCGCCTGGTACTGTTGTGGCTAACAGCACACCCTCGAGGCAGCTGGGCAGCATTGCAGATGTAGACAGTTTATGCCAACCAGTGCTCCAGGGGGAAGCCCGTTGGTTTGTACAGACATCTTGTCCATAGCCTTACTAGGTTCACTTGCTAGTCTATCAAGCAAACTGGCCCAGTTCATGCTAGTTGGCTTATTCTTTGGTTTCACTTAGTCATTCATTAATTTGTTAAACACATATTGTGTACTTCACTGAAAGTTCTATAATTATCCTGTCAGTTGAAATACTCACATGTAAAAAAGCCTCTATCTTCCCTTACTTCACAGAGCAGTGGGTGTCTCTGAGCATCCAAGAGCTTGTGGGATTGTTGTCAGAACTTTTCCTGTTTGTCTAGATGTGCTAGGTAATGTGAAGGGTGCATAGGTCAGAGTCATGATTGGTGAAACCCTGTGGTTCTATTGAGGGTGCAAATACAGCCAGCCCACATGGAACAATGAGTTTCTGTGTCCTAGAGTGGCCAATGCTGGGCAGAACTGCTGTGGTTGGGCTGTGGTTGACCTGCTGCCCTGGACAGGGCCATGGAGTTACCATAGCCTAACTCTGATATGGCCATGACACAGAAATAGCCTTCATCCATGAATCAAGCCTCTCATCCTTCTCCTGTGTGACTGCTGTTCGAGCACTCTTATTTTTTTTTGTTGAAGCTGTAGGGTAATTACCCTTGTCCTTAATAATTGCATTAGTTTCCTTGATGAGCAGAGATGCTCTAGAGTCTGTGCTGTTAAAAAGAGGTTAGGATTAAGGTTTTCAACCTGCTGCTGGTGTGAGAAGGATATCTCCATGCCAATTACTGTCTCCTTGATAGGATTAGTCACTGTGTTAATTGCTACTCAGAAAAAAACGCCAAGTTTGTTGTTTTAGACTTTGGCTTTTAAAATATTGCAGATGTCATCTTAAATGCAAATTGTATTTGGTATTAGAGATAACTGTTGATCTATTAACACTTTGGGGTTGATTTGTATCTAGGGCTGTGTGAGATAGAGGAGTCTTGCCCTTGGATTATTAATTGCATCTTTGATGGTGGTTCCAGAAACTGGAAGGGGGAGGCAGCTGTTAAGCTCGTTCCTTGGCACTCTCTCTGAGAGAACTCAGGGCTCTGTCAGCAATAGTCTGTTGAATTGGCCAGAGTAACGTATGAAACAGCCTCACTCTTCAATCTAAGAGCATTGCCTATCTACTCTGCAGGTCACCCTGGTTGATTGGCTTCTGGTTTGTACCTTCAATGTTGTGTCTCTTCAGGCTTTAGAGATTTCTGAATTGGTGGCACCTCTCCATTTTCGACCAGGAGAGACTAGTCAGAACTAGGGAATAACTTAAGTTATATAGCATCTTATTTTTAGTTTACATTTCAAAAACTTTTAATTTTGAAGTAATCTCAAAATTTCAGAATAATTGTAGGAATAGTACAAAGAAATCTATGCCTTTCACTCAGATTCTTCAATTGTTAACATTTTATCATTTTTGCTTTATCATTCTCTATGTGTGTGCATGTGCATTTTTTTCTGAACTGCTTGAAAGTAAGTTTCAGACATGATGTCTCATTACTCCTGAACACTTTAATGCATATTTCCTAAGAACCAGGACATTCTCTTGCATGACTCAGTACAATGATTAAAATGGGGAAAACAGCATTGACACAATTTGATTATCTAATCTAGACTTTATTCTTATAACCAGTTATATCCCAGTAGTGTCCTTTATAGCAAATTATAACCATCATCATCATCGTTGTCACCATGATCATCACCATCCTTATCATCACCATCATCATCTGTTCTAAGTTCCCATGTAAAATTTCACATTTATTTCCGTGTCTTTAATCTCCATCAATCTGGAACAGTTCCTCAGTCTTTGTCTTTCATGACTTTGACAGTTTTTGAAGAATACAGGCCAGTTAGTTATTTTGAACAATGTCCTTCAACTTGGGTTTGTCTGATATTTCTTTGTAACTAGATTCAGGACATGCATTTTTGGCAGGAAGATGAGAGATGTGATGCTGGGTCCTTCTCGGTGCATCCTATTAAAAGGCACATGGTACCAACTATCTCATTACTGGAGTTGTTAACTTTGATCATTGGTTAAGATGGTATGTGCTGTATTTCTCCAGTGTGAAGTTATTGTTTTTTTCTTTTGTAATTAATTAGTATTTTGTGAGGAGATAGTTTATGTATATGTAAATATATTGTTCTTCATTAAACTTTTACCCACTTGTTTTAGCATCCACTGATAATTCTTCTCTGAATCAATTATTATTATAATGTTTGCCAGATGGTGTTTTTTCTAAATTTATTTATTGTTTAGTACTTTCTACTGTATTGAAGAGCTTCTGCTTTCTTACATTTATTTATTTACTCATTTATTTATTTATACCCATATGTACTCATGTATTCCCATTTTAGACAATGAATTACATTGACTAAATTATATTAAGTAAGTTCCATTCAGTGGGTAATATACTTGTCCAATGGTTTATAAATTAGTTATTTTGATGGTTAAATTGTCACAGATTTGGCCACTGGGAGCCCCTCCAATTTAGCTGCTATGTCCTTTTGACAAATTCCCATATTTTTCACATTTTACTATGAAAAGTTTCAGATACACAGAAAGTTAAGAGATTTTTTTGGTGAACACCCATACACTTATTACCTATTTTTTTTTAAAGATTTATTTATTTATTTATTCAGAGAGAGAGAGAGGAGAGAGAGAGAGAGGCAGAGACACAGGCAGAGGGAGAAGCAGGCTCCTTGCAGGTAGCCCGATGTGGGACTCGATTACGGGTCTCCAGGATCATACCTCAGGCTGCAGGCAGTGCTAAACCGCTGCGCCACGGGGGCTGCCCTATTACCTACATTTTTAAATTACATTTTACCATGCTTGTTTTATTACACATCTGACCATCTATCCATCCAGCAATCCATATTATTTTTAAATTGCCTTTCAAAGTAAGTTGTAGACATCACTACTCTTCATTCTTGAACATCTTGGCAGACAGGATATTGTCTGGAGGTCAAAATTTGTTTACAGTTCTTTTATTAAGTAAAATTTACATATAAGGCAATGTAAAAATATTAAGCGGACCATTTGATGAATTTTGAGCAATATAGGCACCAAACTTAAACCCCTATCAAGATGTAGAACACTGCCATCACTCTCAAGGAAGTTATTTCATGTCTCTTTCCAATCATTTCTTGTGCCTATCTTCCTCAGGAGCTATCACTATTCCAGCAACATATATTAGGTTGTATTCTAGAATTTTATGTAAATGGAGCATGTGTGGTATATATTCTCTTGTGTGAGGGCAATTCTCATCATAATGATTTTCAGATTTATTCATGCTGTTGATTACTTCATTCATTCATTCATTCATTCATCCCTCATTTCTTTTTTTTTAGCACTTCCTTACTTTCTGGCACAACAAAATGTTCCAAGCTTGCCTTGTACCTTCCTTGCATAAGCCCTGGGATTAGCTTTCTTCAAGGAGCCCTGGCTCTTTTTAGCAGAGAATAGTTTCTGAATTCCAGGTGTATTCATTGGTATGTTATATTTTTATTCATACTGGTATCCCATTGCTTCTAGGTGCTCTCTTCCTTAATAGAAAAAGCTAAGAAACATGTGAGAATATACATTTATAAATACATAAACACATATATGTCTACATCTATTTCTATCATATGTCTTTATACATGTCAGTGTATGTATGTAAAACCATGAGTTCACAGTGATACAAATTCCAATCCATCACCACTGGGTTCATTCTAGTCTTTCATCTTTTCATAAATGGAACTTCCTTCTCCAATGTGGAGACATTTTTCTGAATATATTTATTCATTTTATAAATACTAAAATATATATAAAGTGGTTAAATAATTAACCTGTACCATGGAAGAAAACAAATCTTCAAGGAACTAGAGTTCAATTTGTATATAGCATTTTTTGTTTTTAGTTTGCGTGCATATGGTTGAAATACTGTGTGCAAAAGTTACTTGGATTAATCTCCCTCTCCTTACTTCCATTTATTCTGGGTTATATAATTTTGGGTTCATGTTTCATTTGTGTTCAATTTTAGGGGTCCTCTCCATTCTTTTGATTTTTTTTTTTTTTTTAGTATGTAAAACACTAACTCGTTACAAAAGGTAAGACTATGCAAAAAAGCTAAACCCAGAGATATATCACTGCCTCCATCCCTCTGGTCAGGTAGGTAACTAGTCTTTTTTCTCTTTATCTGTCCTATATTTCTTTTGCTAAAACAAGCAAGTAAACATGTATATTTTCTTATTTTCTCCTTTTTTCTTACACAAAAGAGAGATACTGCTTTGCACATTACTTTTAAAAAATTTAGCCTTTTATTTTGAGCTAATCATTGATTCACATAAAATTGTGAGAAATAATAGAGAGATCTATATCTGTGTACCCTTTAAACGGTTTCTCCAACAGTAACATCTTCAAGGCTATAGTTACCTATTACAACAAGGCTGTTGACACTGATGTAGTCAAGACACAGCACATTTCCTGGGATGCCTGGGTGGCTCAGTGGTTGAGCATCTGCCTTCTGCTCAGGGTGTGATCCTGGAGTCCCGGGATCGAGTCCCACATCGGGCTCCCTGCATGGAGCCTGCTTCCCTTCTGCCTTTGTCTCTGCCTTTCTCTCTCTCTGTGTCTCATGAATAAATAGAATCTTAAAAAAAAAAAAAAGACAGCACATTTCTATCACCACAGGGTAGGTATCCTGTCTGTTGCCCAATTTGGTCACATCCAATTCCTTCTCCCTCCTGACCCTCTTTATTCCTTTGTAACCACTGATCTGTTTCTTCATCTCTATAATATTATTTCAATGGAATGAATGGGATCACACAGTAAGTAAACTTCTGGAATTGACTATTTTCTCAGCATAATTCTCTGGAGATCCTGTAGTCGTTGTATAGTAGTCTTTGCTTCCTCTTGATTGCTGAATGGTGTTCTGTAATGTGGTTGGATCATTTCTGTGTAGACACTTAACCATCAAAGGACACCTGCCTGTTTTCAGGTTTTTGGCTATTACATGTAAAGTTGAGACAAACATTCATGTACAGATTTTTGTGTGACTGTAAGTTTTTGTTCCTCTGGGCTAAAGGCCTAGGAGTCCAGTTTCTGGGTGGCATGGTAGTTATGTTTTTAGCTTTTAAAGAATCTGCCAAAATATTTTTCAGAGTAGGCGAACTTAGCATTCCCAACAGTAGTGGACAAGTGATCCCATTTCTCTATATCCTGTCAACATTTGTCACTAATTTACATTTTACCCATCCTGATAGGTGTGATAGCTCCTTGGAATTTTTTTTTCTCCTTGGAATTTTAATGTGTATGTCTCTAATATCTACTGAGGCTGAACGTCTTTTCATGTGCTTATTTGCTATTTTATATTCTCTTTGGTGAAATATCTGTGTTTGTGTCCTTTGTCCATTTTCTAATTGAATTATTTTATTAAAATGATTTTTTTACTGTTGAGTTTTGAGAGTTTTAAAAAATATATTCTAGATACTAGTCCCTTGTCTGAAATGTGGTTTGCAAAATTTTCTCCTGATCTGTATCTTGTCTTTTTGCCCTCTGAGCAGCATCTTTCATAGAACAAAGATTTTTAATTTTGATGAAGTCCAGTTAGTCAATCTTTCCTTTTATGGATTGTGCTTTTGGTGTTAATTCTTAGAATTCTTTGCCTAGCCTTAGATCCCCAAATTTTCCCTATGTTAAGTCTATTACTTATTCTGAGTTAATTTTTATAGGTGTGGAATGGTCTTAGGTTGAGTGAGCTTGTTTTCTCTCTCTCTCGCTCTCACTCTCACTCTTGCTCTCGCTCTTCTTTATTTTGCCTATGGAGGCTTGTGTCAGGTGCCAAGCTTAGTGGGGAGTCTGCTTGAGATTCTCTCTCTCTCTCTCTCTCCCTTTCCCACATTCTCTCTTTCTTGAATAAATGAATAAAGGGGCACTTGACTGGCTCAGTGGTTGAGCGTCTGCCTTTGGCTCAGCTCATGATCCTGGGGTCCTGGGAAGGAGTCCTGCATTGGGCTCCCCTCAGGGAGCCTGCTTCTCCCTCTGCCTATGTCTCTGCCTCTCTATCTGTGTCTCTCATGAATAAATAAATACATAAAATATTTAAAAAATAAATTTAAAAAATAACATTTTTAATTCCTCCATTTTAATTGAAATAAGTATTGAAGGCTATGAGTTTTTATCTGATTGCTGCTTTAAATATGTCCCATAAACTCTGATATGTCATGTTTTAGTTACATATATATATTTTTTAGAATTCATGTTATTTTAGTTTTAGTTTTTTAAAACTAATTTCTAGTTTTGTTATACTATGATCAGAAAATATTCTTTGTCATTTTCTGCTTTATAAGCATTGGTTATTTGTCACCTAATACATGGTCAATTTTTGTGAATATTCTACATACATTTAAGCACATTCTCTAATGTCAGATATATAAATATCTTTGTATAACTTGCCTTCTTGATTATGTGCTTAGGACACTGTATCCTTACTTAACTTTTGTGTCTAACTGCTCTCTTTTGTGCTAAAAGTAGTATGTTAAAGTGTACTGTATTAGCATGTTTCCATCTACATTTCCTTTCATTTTCTACAATTTCTATTTATAATTGTAGTCTTGCTTAGTACCTCAACATTCATTACTATTGTATTTTTATTGTGACGTGGGGGGATTTTTAGACACATCAGAAAGTGCCTGTCACAAGCTTTGTTCTTCCAGCCCTATTTATTCTACTTTGTCTGATATCAAGTTTGTAATACCTGTTGTGTTATTATTTCCATTTGCCTGATATATCTTTGCTTACCTCTTTGTTTTTAGCCTTTCTGAATCCCTTTTGAAAAGTGCACCTCAGTGTACAACATGTAGTTGGATTTTGTTTTTTTTTTTTAAGTCAAATTAAAAATTGCCTTCTTTTCGTAGGTGATTTAAGTCCATTCACAATTATTTATATGCCCAATATTTATATGATTGATATACCTGGTCTTAACTATTTAATAATATTTTATATAATAAATACTGTATTATGTTCTGGTGATTGTATTTTTTGCTCTACATGATGCATTTTCTTTGTTCATTTATTGAATTTCTTTTGATATCTAAGAAGTTTTCATTTTCATTTGAATGGTGACCTTTGTCTTTACTGCCTTTTAAAATTCCCTTCACTCCTAGCACACTTCCATGGTCTGACTTTCTGTTGCAGATGGGTCTCTTGACCCTGTACAACCACCATTGTGCACGATGTTGAATAAAGTCATCATGGAGCTTATTCTGTTTTTGTCTTCTTCTCATTGTCTACCATTTTAAGGAATTTATTTATTTATTTATTTGAGAGATTCAGAAAGTGCTCGGATAAGGGTAAAAGGAGAGGGAGAGAGAGAGAATCCTAGGCAGACTCCATGTAGAATGTGAAGCTGGATTCGAGACTCGATCTCACAACCTGGAGATCACCACCTGAGCTGAAGCCAAGAGTCTGTAACTTAACCTACTGAACCACCTAGGTGCCCTTGTCTACTGTTTTCTAGTTGTAGTACTTTTATTTTGATCTAACATGTAGCATCTCTATGTTATTCTTCTACCCTTACTCCCACATTTAACTTAGATCTGTAATTGAATATATGTTTCCCACACGTCCCTTTGCCAAGGAGGACCCCCTCAGTCATCTCCCCACGAGATGAAGTTAATTTTCCGGTACATTCCTTGAGGATGGCTGGTGGGTGCATTTCTTCCTCAATTCCTACCTGTTTAAAACTCTTTTTTTTTTTTTTTTTTTTAATAGCTCAGATTTTTTGAGGATCTGCTTTGCTGGAACTAATCTCTTCAGTTCACAGCTTCTTTCTTTGACTTTTGTGAACATACTGCTCCATCGCTGCCCTGCCCAGCCCAGGATGCTCTTGAGGGTCTAGCAAGGGTCTACATCTCTTATTCTGGAAAGTTATTTGGTCCCTTAGTTCACAGGCCGTGAGGATATCTTCTCAAATGCATCTTTAGGGTTTTTCATTCCATGCAGTGCTCTGTTTCAGTTTGTACTCCTGCTCTGTGGTTGTATTTTTAGATGACTTTTCATCAGCTGAAATACTTAGTCATGTTTTCATTTTCCTTCCTGTAGTAGCCTTTCTACCGATGAGGACACTCACACCTCTGTGGTCCACAGACTGCCCGGCTGGAGCGCAGATTCTCTGATTTTTGGTTCAAGAGCTCCCTCTCCTGTCAGTGCAGCAGAGTGCAGTCTCTTGAACGGTTGGCTTCTGTGGCAGTGGCTGTGCCAGCAGAAGGGTGCGCCCTTGGATTTATTCCTGGGTGTCCACCTCTTGCTCTCCTCATTTCACTGCAGCTTCCTGGGTGGTGCCCACCCTCTCCCTCGACGTCTCCTTCGCTTCCTGAGCTGCCTCTGGAGGTGGGAGCCCAACGTTAAGCCCTTTCCCCCTGGTCAGTGGTCTGGTCCCTCTGCACTCCTCTTCAGTGTTTCTGTACTTAGGGTGTACTTTCTCTTCTCAGGTAATTTTAATGTACTCCTGGGAACTCTGTTCTCTACTTAGGGGTTGTGTGTGATTTTTTGGGGTGGGACTCTTCTTGTTGACTTGGGTGGTTTTGGGAGCACGTGTTGGGAGATTGGGATTTTTGTGGTCATGGTTACCTTGGCTACCGGGAAGATCCCTATGTAGCATTTAGGAGGTGGTGCAGTTACTCAATTTCAGGCAATGAGAACCTGAGCCTATTATTAACATAGTATTTTTTGTTAATTGTACACAAATTAATCTTGAGGACATGCTCGAAAAGGTATGCTTCTTAAGAAGGTTCAGCGTCCCCTCTATAAGCTTATTTACACCCCATCTGTTGAGCCAGCCTGTTCTCACAGATATCGTAGGTGAATTTCAGGGAGCTAGTAGCTCCTGTGCTGTGAGGTCGGACCCAGGGAGGCTTTTACTGGTGGTGTAACAGATTAAAGGAAGCATTGCCATTCTGTTGCCAGAGAAGAGTACTAGTAAGCTAGTGACCATGATGTGCACATGTGTCCAGGTCTCTGTTGAGGAGAGACTGCTCGCCATCCAACCATGTGTTTGCAGACTTTTCAGGCAAGGCCTAAAGCCTAAGTCTGATTCGGCTCTACATGGCTGGGGGAAGCAGCTCAGTGCCTGACAATGTGGAGGCCTGAGAATATTTGTGGAAGGATCATACTGAATATCTTTGTTCTGAAAATAAACCACTTCTGAGTTATTATAGTAGAAAAACCCAGGCCTGTGCATGGAAAAGCTGGGGTACCTGTGTATGTTCTTGGGCCCTAGAGAAGCACTGGAGAGAGCTGGTGTGCTCTGGGAAGTGCCATTCACAAACCTACCCCTGAAGGGAGCTTCCTTGCACTGCCAGGACCAGGCTGGGCCACTGGCTCCTCCTCCCGTGGGCATGTGGATCCTGGCCTGCTCGTTTTCTCTCTGGATCGATACCCTTCTTCCTGGCACAGTTTGTGCTCCCAAGAGCACCCACCTCACTGGCAACTGTTTCTGCCTCTTCAGAAAAGGGTTTGCTGGTGAGTTTGCTCATTTGGGGGCCTCAGGATGCTGCCCCATCTTCTCTCCTTTTTGGTGGTCTCCAGAAAAGGGGGCCACCTCAGCTTCACGGCTTTGGGCCCCTCCATGGGAGGGGGCGGGTGCCTCAGACAGCCTCTCTGAAAGGATATCACTTAAGTCTGAGCTGCCTTTTCAGGATGAGAGGCGATGTGAAACTGAGTCAGACAAGGAAGAAGGAATTCCTCTCCCTGAGGAGGTACCTGTGAATCCAGCATGTGGTCAACAGATAGTGGGTCAGGCTACCAGTTTGTGTTCCAGTGTCCAGATAAACCCTTCCTCTCCCTTGGGTCTGATAGCCCCATTTCCTACTGTGGGCATCAACCCCCCACACTCTCAGACCAGGGGGAGCCAGTCAAGACTATGAAGGCATGTGTGGGGCTGGTCTCTGAGCAGTTGTTTCTATTCTGAAGACCTCCAGCTCAGTTTGCTCCACCCTGGGACCAGCTCTCCTGTCTCATATTTGCCAGGTGGCATCATGAGCTCCTCCTGGGCCCACCAGGCAGGACAGCAAGAGGCAGGAGGCCCTGAAAGCCCACACGGCACCAGCATGTGGTGGTGGTACAGTTAATTAATGGTATGGCTTCCTCAGAACTGTCGTGGGGAACGTCAGGGGCAGCTCAGGAATGTGTGACACTCTAGGAGAAGCTGTGGGTGATAGAACAGGTGCCATTGTGGCTTTTTCCCCTAGAGCCTTATTTTGCATCTTTAGACAGAACTGTCAGTCATGGCATTTGTTGTTTGTTACTTACTCACTCACTCACTCACTCACTCACATACTGTCTGGCTATTACAGTCTCCTACCTGGTGCCCAGAATGGTGCTAGATACTGAGAATCTACCATAGGCTCCGAGCATTTGCCTTCAGGGGGCTTTGAAAAGCAGTGTGGCTATTGTGACTATTGGGGACTCACAATCTGTTAGCTTTTGAAGGAGGAAGCCCGTCCAGAATCAAACCTGTTCAATTTTGCTAAATTGAAAAATGTATAAATTTCTTTGGGTATGGATTCTGCGCCTCCATACAGTGAAACAGGCAGAGCCATGAACACGCTGTGCAGCAGCATCAGGTCTGCTGAATGGGGCGATCCGAGGGTCATGGTTGAGAGCATGGACTTGCATTTAGATACATCTGGGTTCGATCCCAGCTCTGCCGCTCATAGCTATAGGATTGAGATCACATGAACCTCGCTAGACTGTGGTTTTCTCACAAGTAGTTTGGGGATAATGATTCTTGCCTCAGTGGGAGGATTAAATAAGGTAAAGGAATTGATGAGTTTTACCTATGGACAGGAAGGTATGGTTACAACTTTGTGCCGTCTGGTAGCCCCTGCCTCCTTTTAAAATGTGCATGTGAGCATGTATATGCACACATGCATGCATAGTCACAGGTGCATGCAAACACAGGACACAGGCTTTCCACAGTCCTGGCCTGGGAGGCAGCAGGGACTTTGCCTTTTAGAAGTTGTCTGAACTGTCGGCTCCCAGACGGGGGTGGTAGGACTCTGACTTGCTGCAGTGGGTTATTGAACTGCCTTGCTACCAGATGCAATGTGCAGGATTCTTATAATGTCAGTTAGATCTGGGAAATGGACCAAGCATGATTTCCAGCTAAATGAAACACTTCGGGGCCATCAGCTAAATAGATGATGCTTTTGGGAAAGACCCTTGAGTGTTATGTCAGACAGGTAGTGGGACCCTGGGAGGCCTGGGGCATGGCTGGTCAGCTACTTGGGTGCTGCTGGCTGTGAGGGCCTGCACTTCCTGTCTAAAGTACTGCTTGTGGAGAGCAGAGATCCTATGGAACACCTGATCCCCTGCACTGCTGTCTCTTCCTCTCCCTCCCACTCCTGTTCTCCCTCTCTGTTGGCCTGAGACTCTGGCAACTGCATTATATCATAAGTCATATTGCTTCCCTAGCCCACTCCACTCTTTCTGTGAAATGGTGGCTGTGCTTGGTGGGACAGGGAGCTCAGGCTAGAGGGGTTCATGGATCCTGGGTCCTCCCTGGAAAGCCTTGACCCTTTGCTCTTTGCTGTGAGGGGGCCTGGCTGCCATCTCTGTGCTCTCTGTAGAGAAACTTTATAGATAACTTTCTTCATAGCACAGTCCCACGCTTCCAGGATTTGTCCTTTGGTCTTTCTGCATCAGGAGGGAGTTTATGTTAGGCCAGCTACATGATCTCCGATCTTGGCTCCACCATGTGCTGACTTGGTAGTCATGCAGGCTTACCCTGTGGAGCTCAGTTTCCTTCTCTATAAGGGTAAAATACGTTCCTCAGATGTGATGTGAGGATGCATTGTGATGCTTATGAGGTATCCAGTACACTGCCTGGCACAGAAGAAGGGATCAGAATATATCAACTTACTTCCCATGCCAAATCTTTCCTTTTCCTTAAGATCTCGGGACCATTTCCTTTTAGATCTTCTTCCTTTGCTGACAAATGCCCTCATTCCTCCCTGCTCTTGCCAGTCACTCTCTCAATACGTTTTATCATGGGTCACAGCTTCGACCTTTATCTTGTCTTTTCTTACCTATTCATCTATCCATCCACCCACCTACCCTTCTACCCATTCATCTGTCTACCTATCCATCTACTCATCCTTCTACCCACCCACCCATCTACTTATCTACCCATCAGTCTACTCATCCATCTACCCATCCATTCATCTACCTATACACCTATTCACCTATCCATCCACTCATCCATCCATCTATTCTTCCTTCTATCCACTCACCCATCCACTTATCTACACATTTATCCATTTATCCACCCATCCACCTACCCATCTGTCCATTATCTCCTCATCCATCTCTCCACCCACCCACTCATCCACCCATTCACCTCTTCTCTCCTTCCTTCCTTCCTGCCTTCCTTCCTCCCTTCTTTCCTTCTACCCACCCAACCATTCATCCATCTCCCACTTATCCATCTATCTACCAACTCATCCATCCATTCTCTATCCATCCTCACATACATTTCTTATTTCATTTATCCAGTGATTTATTGGCCTTTCCCTCTATGTAGATGCCAGACTATAGCGAAATGGATCAATCTCCACTCTCACTAAGCTTACAGTCCAGCAGAGGGTAGAGATATGAAATAGGTGTCTGTGCTTGCATGTGCATGTGCATGTGGTGGTAGTGGATACTAGGTAGGGAGAGTAAGGACTGCTTGGGAAATGCATAGAAGGGTCACCCCCCAGGGTCCATTAGGGTCAAGAAGGCTTCATGGAGGAAGTAACTCTCCTTGACCACATATAAGCCACTTAAAGACAGGGGTTGTGCTTTTTAGGGCCTTAGAAAAAATAGTCACATCAATAGGCAATCGATTGAGTGCCTATTATTTATATGAGGTACTAGGGTTACAAAGAGGGATGGAAATGCCAAATAAGTAGTAATGCAAGGTAATGGTTAATAAATGCTTGTTCACTGAATACACCAGTAGATGTGCCTTTGACAGCTTATATTTGCTAAGAAATGCTCCTAGCACATGTTAAATCTCTGACTCCCTGTGAATAAGAAGCTTAAGAATGGCTCATCTGAGTTTTCACTTGATTCATGAATATGTAAGCAAGCTTCCTTTTAATCTCAAATTTTATTTTATTAGATGTATTTTGATTTATTTATTAGATCTAAGTTTTTCATTTGGATCTATGAGAAATTTAATGAAGGCATCTTCCATGTGATGGGTAGAGGGTAGATGAGGTGGTCAAGCAAGAGATGTCCTGGATGCAAGATCCCTCAATAGCTGATGATCTGGGAGCTGCTGGGCTATTATGACCAGAGAATAGTCATAATTACAGTCACTACTGTGAATCATAAGCATCATAAGCATTTCTGTGGTACCTTGACTTGTGCAGCACCTTTATATAAAGCCAAAGAATTCAGACATTCTTGCAGCTCCCCAAGTGGGAGAGAAGCCAGTTCCCTGCAAGGTAGGGCCATAGGTCTTGCCGGCCTCATTTTACAGTAGGAGAGGCTGTGGGTTTGGTTGGAAATGTAATAGCTGCTCAAGGTCAGGCTGCAAGCCAGTGGCTAAGGCGCTTGATGAGTTTTCCGAGGGATGGCCTAAATTTGCACCAGTCTGCAGGCTCTCATTCCAGTTGGCAGGGGCACTGCCTTGGGGTGGCTCAGCTCCCACCCAGTGGGAAGAAGAGAAACCAGCAGCTGGAGAATCCCAGTGTGTTCACACTCCCAGTGAGGCCCACGATAGAAACATTATCTAAAATGATTTCCCACTTGCTAAAATTAAGTTTTTAAAGAAATCTGCTGTATACTGGTTTATCTTTAGACACCATTATCATTTTGGATGGCAGCACAAAATCTCAAGGTCTCCTGCCCTTGGGCAGCCCCGGTGGCTCAGTGGTTTAGTGCTGCCTGCAGCCCAGGGTGTGATCCTGGAGACCTGGGATCGAGTCCCATGTTGGGCTCCCTGCTTGGAGCCTGCTTCTCCCTCTGCCTTGTGTCTCTGCCTCTCTCTCTCTTTCTGTGTGTCTCTCATGAATAAATAAATAAAATCTTAAAAAAAAAAAAAAAGGTTTCCTGCTCTCCTCTTCTGCCGCTCAAGTGGGGTCCTGAGTCCTTGTCAGCAGGTTGGGAGCATGGAGGGAAGTGTCCTCTCTTTTGGAGTCAGGTGATTGTCAAGGGTAAGGCTCTAGGGCCAGTGAGGCCCTGGCCAAGGCTCCCTTGAGGCTCTTGCATGGGAGTGTTTGGTGGATGCATGTCTACTGCTGGCCCAGCTGTCCAAGGCCCTGAGTATCAACTATTCCATGTGATTTTTGGACAGACTGATAACACCCTGCTCACCACACTGCAGCTTTATTTGCTGCCTGTCTACAAGGGCTGCTGTGTGAAGAGCCCTGATTCATACTACATGTATCACCATCAGCCTGTAGCCAGTGGAATGGTGTAAAGTGCTTTAACCTGCCACAGTCCATAGGGAGGTTGGAGAGTCTAGAAGTGTCAGAAAGGAGCCCAAGGGTGCCAGGTGGGGATGGGGCACCTCAGACTGGTGCAGTCCTCACCAGGACTCTCTGACCAGGAATGGGAATTTGTTTTCTCTGGCATTGGATTTCTGGAGCTTGGAACTTCCCAGGAAGTCAGGTCATGCAGAGGAGTGGCAAGGTTGGCACCATGTAACATGCCAAGTGGCTGATGACTGTCTAGAGAAATGCAAAGGATCCATAGGACATTCAGCTCCATTTCTGGGGTTCACTTCTCTACTTGGTTCTCTTCTCTGGAGAAGGTTGCAGTCAGACATGAAGACTTTCAGTGAGCTCTGAGTCCTCTCCAGTAGAGAAGTCTGGGGTCCAGGTCCACTCTCCCTGAGGAACTCTGTTCCTCACCTAGTAGGTGGCAGGGGAGCCCCCCACATTTTTTTTTAAAGATTTATTCATTTATTCATGAGAGACACAGACTGAGAGAGAGACACAAACACACACACAGGCAGAGGGAGAAGCGGGCTCCATGCAGGGAGCCTGATGTGGGACTCGATCCTGGATCCCGGGATCAGGACCTGAGCCAAAGGCAGGTGCCCAAACACTGAGCCACCCAGGCTTCCCGACCCCCACAGGGTGAGTGTGGCCCTGCCACTCACCTCTTGGTGGGCTTTTGGAAATCCACCCCTTACAGTGAGATTGCTTAAATGTGGGACCAGTGTCCCTGGGAACTTTCTCAGCTTCCTAAAATAAGTGTTATAATTCCCTATGACAAGGGACACCTTGGAGAGTGACTGAGAAGACCTAGTAGTTCTCTCTTGCTCCAACAAGATTGTGTGTTGCATGAGGACAGGAACTACTGTTTGTTTCTAACCTGACCCTGACCCTTTGGCCAGGAGTCCTTGCCTAGTGTCCTATGCGCAGCAGGATGAGGACCATGACCGGCTGCCAGGGAAGAAGGGCCTGAGGCAGGAGCCCCCAGATAGAACTTTGTGCCTCAAGCCTACCTTCAGGTCATCGCTGGGCTTTTTACCTCATCCTCTCAGCCACCTAGCTCCCCTGGCAGTAAAACATTGTTTTCTATTAAATGATGTGTCTGACATTTACCAAATTTTTATGTGACAATTTAGAAGGAACTGGTTGCATTAAACAGCCTTATTAATATTGCAGTAACATGATTAGAAGAACATCATGGCTGTTAGACCACAGGGCCAGATTTACGAGCTCTGGAGAGAGGAGGCAAGGAGGTCTCTATTGACCAAAACACCTTCAGCACAATCCATGTTAGAATTAATGAAAGTCAGAGACGAATCCCCCTGATAATGCAGCTCTGCACTGTGAGGGTAGTGCTTGCAGCACCTTGGAAAGTACAGATTATGCATTTCCATCTGGGGAGCACACATAGCAGACTTGTGGCACATAGCACCATGGGGTGTTTAGGCTGTTCAGAAAGCCACTTCCAGTCAGGTTCAAGGTGGACTAGATGGACCTTTTCCAAATACTCTGCTGGTGTCATTGGGTTCTGAGTCTCTGTACATATCATAACCATCTTCTGGGATGGTGTTGGGGGACTGGCAGCATAGGACAGGGGTCAAATGTGTGCCTAGGGTGGGGTGACACTTGCCTGCACAGGATGCTGGTGTCACTCATGACTGCTGTGTAGGCTTGGGAAAATTGTCTAGCCTCTGTGAACCTAGGTGGTCCCCTCTGTGAAGAGGAATGAAAGCATTACCTACTGCTAAGGGTCACTGCACGAATCAAAGGGAATCACACATGTAAGCCCTCAACACAGTGTCCGACACTTACTTCCTGCTCAGTACATGTTGGCTCCTACCAGGGTTTGAGGGAGCCTTTACAGATCACCCCTGCCTCCAGCCCTAGTTAGAAACCCATTGGAGGTATTTTGGGAGGCCCACCATAGTTAATACACCCTTCTAGGTCTATAGGAGACCCTAAGTAAAAGGGTATGTATGGCTCCTGCTCAGGGGTTTCCAGCCTTCTGGGGAGGCAAACATGTGGAAATAACTGGAACCAAACAAGGACCCATGCAGGGAGGGTCCAGACTGAGGGACCCCGTGTTGTGCTATGGAAGGCAGAGCAGGTAATGTTTAATTCCACAGGAGGCAATAATCGTGTAGCATTTGAGGTAAGCCTTGAAGAACCCAACAGGATTTTGGCTTTGGCCAGGAAAGGAAGAAAGGGACTTTTAGGCTAGAGTGATACCCTGCACGGGGACAGAGGCCCGTAGATATATGTGCAGGTGACCCACTGGGGCTGGGTCCCTGGTGCGTTAAGGCCATGTGTGGGAAAGGACAGCAAAGCAGTCTAAGCCCAGTTGGCAGAAGGTCTTGGATGCCAGGCTAGTGAACGCTTCACTCACAGCATATTAGCAGAGTGTGGTTTGAGACTTGGAGGTCACCCTGGAGCAGGTGAAAGGGGAGCTAGTAAGGTTCTGTCCCAGGGTGGGTGACTCTGTGGAGTTGCACATCAAGGCAGGAGGTGAGAGCAGGGGTGGGGCTCGGGGTGGGGGTTGTCAGTGCTAGAGCATCACCTGCCTTGTTTATCATCCCATGGAAGCCCAATGCTTGCAAAAGGGGGACTTTACAAAGGTCTGAAACATGATGTCTGTTCTCAAGGAGCCAGAAGGATAAAACTAGACCTCAAGTGCCAGATAATGAGGCAGGATCTATAGACTCTGGGGTGAGGAACAGGGAGTCTGGGGGGCCTGGTAGATGAGTGAAGCCCAGAAGGGGAGGGGAGAGGGGGCAGGAGTGTGAGCCTAGAGGGGTGCCAAGCCCAGGCACAGATGGCAGGGAACCACTTAAGCATCCCTAAGAATTCAACTTTTCAATGACAGAGAGTTTCCTTTTTTCTTTCACTATAAAACAGTATGGCTCCACTGAGGGGGGCACTTGACGGGGTGAGCACTGGGTGTTATTCTGTATGTTGGCAAATTAAACACCAATAAAAAATAAATTTATTATTAAAAAACAAAAACAAAACAAAACAAAAAACAGTATGGCTCATTGTGGACAAATTGGAAATACAGTTAGGCAAAAGGAAGAAAACAGACCCTTAAAGTCCTTTGGGTACAGCTGACTATTGGTAAAGATGTGGGGCCTGGCATTCATTCTTGCTTTCATCCAAATATTCCTCCTGGGGGCTTTGAGCTGGTTGGGGGCCAGAAGAATGGTGTCATTGGGGGCCACTGAGCCCGAGCAGCCAAGTGAAAGGCACTCAAGGTGTGAGCCCATGGAAGATTCAGGAGCTGGTACTGTGTACCCAGAAGGAGGGTTCCCTCCCCTAACCTGGGGAAAGCATCACCTGGTACTCTTTTGTCCCCAAAACTCTGGTTTGGAGGTAGCAGCTTCAGGATTCACAGCCATGCTTTTGGGACTTTGGTTGCAGAGCCTTGCTAGAAGGCCAGGGGAGCCCTTGCCAATTAAAGGGAGCTTCTGGGAAGCAGGAAAGAGGATTAGGGTCAGGGATAAGGGGTATGTGGAGGGGGAGAAGACATCTTTGAGGGAACCTAGCAGCTTCTGGCTCTGGCCCCGGGCACTTGCAGCCACTTAGCATCCCTGTGTCCTCCCTGACGGCTCCTCTGGGCTGACCCCTCTTCCCTGCAGCCCTCCCCAGACTGGCCGTTGCTCATGGAAAAGCTCCTTCCTTGCCTGTTTTCTGCCATCTGGAACATCCCCCTGAATCTCTCTGCCTCATCACCCCTCCATCTGCACCAAAGGTCATTTCCCGGATTCTGTTATTAATCCCAGCAGCGTTTACTGGGGTTTTTGGTCTTCTGTGTGGGAGAAAATCATTGTTCATGTCAAGATGGAGGTGACAGCTGCAGGTCATGGCCTTGGATGGAGGTATCATTCAGGCTTTTATGCCTGGGAGCCCAAGACTGAGAGACTGGGGAGAAAGTCATCATTTCTCGGCCCAGGTAAAGGGCAGCTGAGATGATTTCCAATGCATCCTGCAGCCCCTGGGCTCCGTGCCAGTTGGGTACAGAGAACTGGCGCCCGTGACTCCTCTAAAAGCCCAGGGCTATACCGATCAGGGCCTGTCCCATGGGCGGACAGCATCTTCCCTTCTCGAAGGTCCCTCTCGGAGCCCAGAACAACCTGGCCCCATGCCTACTTCTGGTGGGAGTCTTCAGTAGCCAGAGGAGGAGGGACCTTTCAGTGCCTGGCCCATGGCAGGTTGTATAGGGGCTGTTCCTGGGCCCCCAGGTACCTGCATTCAAAATGAAGAGGCAGCTTTGGTCATGTGGTAAGAACAGACTCCCAACTCAAGCTGCCCTGGAGTCTCCTGTTGAATGAGAGCTTCCATCGGTGCCCTCCCTGGGGGGTGAGGCAGCCTCAGTTCTGACCCTGTGGGCGTCTGTACAGGCAGCATCTTCGCCCTGCAGTTGTGGGTTTGAAGCTGGGATGTGGCCAAAGCTGTCTGGGCCGGGTCTGAAGATGAAGGACAGGCAGGAGAGAGGAAGGCAGGGGCAGGCTGGCTGGGGGTGGAGGGTCTCAGGCATCATGCCCCACCCCTCCGGCACTCATCACATGTTCAGCTAGCATGACAGTGCTGTGAGGCTTTCGATCAGAGTCAGTGGTGTGATTGCCAGGTGATGAGGGGGGGAGGGGGCGGCAGCCAGGCAGTGGACCAGGGCCAACTTCACCGTCCAGCTGGCAGCTCTGTGACCTTGAGGCATTTGTCCCCTCTGAGACATGGTCTGCTTCTCTGCAAAATGGGGAGCTCGCGGCAGCTACCTAATGGAGTTGTATGGGTAAAAGGAGAGAATTCCTGTGGCTCAAACAAACCCACAGGGCCCAGGGCCTCATAGAGGCTATAGGAGTAGGGACAGCTCAGCCTGCTGAGTGTCACAATGGGTGGCCTGCAGGGGGCTGGCAGAAATATGTTGGGGCTAGCATAGTGGGGAGACACCTCCCCCATGGTGATGGGCCCAGCAGAGAGAACAGGGCCCGTTGAAGGACTCCAGAGCTGAATGCTCTGTCCCTTGGCCCCCCGCCTGCCATGCTGGAGGACACACCATCATTGATCAGCACCTGCAAGGTTGGTCTGTCCATTTCCATCTGTGGTGTCTGAGCCAGGGTCCCCCAGGCCCCCAGGCACAGCTGTGCCTGTGCTGGACAGTTCAGTCAGCCCAGGCAGGGCTGGCCCTGGGCTTCCTGGGTCCTCCTAGCCGGCTCCCACTGGCAGGAGAAACCAGCCTTCGTCCTGGCTATTCTGTTTGCTTAAAGCCAGAAGTGTCATTTACTCTAGAGAGTGTTTTTATGTTTTCCACTGAAGATCAAAAAAAAAAAAAAAAGTTACTAGACAAAACAATTCTATTTTAATGCACAGCATTTCTATCTTGGGTTATTTTCTGTATAGCACTTGTCTATTTTATTAGTTTGCTTATTGATGGATTCCCTTGCTAGACTGTAAGCTCCCTGAGGACCAGGACGTGCCTGCCAGCAGATCCCTAGAGCCGACAGTGGCCTGGCATGGAGGAAGCTCCTGGAAGCGTGTGGAGAGCGAGAGGGACCGTGTGTGCAGTGACCTCTTTGCATCTCCCTGGAAGGTGGCCCTGCCTGATGTTTACACAGCTCCCCCTTGGCGGATCCTCTGTCTGCCCATCTTTCTCTTAATAGTTATGGATTATGGAAAAGAAGAACAAAGCCCATTAAGAGGTTCCCCTACATTTGATTTGAGGAAGTTTTCATCAGAACGGCTCCATTTATTGGCCTTTAGCGTACAGCCTTATTCCCTTCTCACAAAATGAATATTGCCTTGTCTCCTTGAGAAAAATTGATTTCACCCAGGAAGGAGAATAGCAAACTCCCTCCTCCTGCTTTTCTTCACTCTCTCTCTCTCTCTTTTTTTTTTCCTCCCACCGAGACAGAATTTATCTCCTAGGTAGGTGGGGGGAAAAACAGGAATAATTGGACCAGAAGCTAATTCCCAGAGATTCATTGTCTCGAACGCTCCCACCAGAATGTGGGACGCTTGCCTTGAATTGCATGCTAATGATAAATGACAACTCTAACAGACCGTCACATTGAGATGTTTAGTCCTTCCTGCTAGGAGATGACACATTAATTTTCCCTCAGATTTACATTGGATTATTAATAAAATATCAGTGTTGGAATGTGACAAGTGAGGGTCTATAGAAGTGCCAGGATCTATTTAGGGGCATGGATTTTAGCCAAATGAGATGTCGGTGGGGTCAAACGTGACCCAGATGCTGGTGGTATTTGAGCAATACTCTTTTCGCTCCACTGGGCTCAGGCTCCCATAACCTGGGCTGTGCCGAGTAGCAGGGATAGAAAGTTCTCTTTCTTTCCAGCAGTGTTTAATCCAAAGAAAGGTGATGCCATATGTTCTTTCTCACTTTTTTCTTCTGCTTTGTCATTGACCAAACACTTTAAATGTAAGTGGTGCTTTCTGTTTATTTTCAAGAAAAAATATAGGACTTTCTTTGTTCCAGCCAGAGTTGCTTGCTTAACTCGCTTATTTGACAAGCATTTACAGAGTGTTGACTGTAAACATGTTTACATGTTACGGTGGCAGGTGGAGGACGCACAGCACACGTGTGTAGTCTGGGTGAGCCGGGCATGCCAAGTCTCATGATCACCCCACTTCTCTGCTCAAAACCCTTCATTGCTTCCCATCCCTGCAAAGGTGAAGTTCAGATCAGAATTCTCAGAGGGGGTGGAGGGCAGTGACCTGAAGGGGAGCAGCCCCACTGCCTCAACCTAGAGGAAGCCTCCCTGTGATGTGTGCCCTATGCTGCTGCTCCATTGTGTTTGCTGCAGGTGCGCTGATAGAGTTCATTTATGTTGTCTTTGCTCTTATGTCACACTTGCATGAACGTCCAGACTCCTCACCACTCTTTCTTTGCCACTCGTGTGGGTTTACTACCTGGTTCATTTGCATCTTTCATCACACGTGGAGCAAAATCCACACTCCTTCAACCCTGGCCTGCCCGGCTGTCTACCCCAGCCTCACCTTTTGCCTGTCCCCCACCTGCTCTCTGCCCTCAAACTTGTTTCTCGGCCACTGATATCTCTGCTCTCTTTCCTGGGAGTCCTGGCCTTCACCTAGGCCTCTGTTCAGATGCTGCGCCCCAGGAGGGGTCTCAGGCTTGTTGTCCCCATGTCACCACCAGCTTTACAGGATGTGCTCCCTTGTCGTTTCCTGTCTCGCCCACTGGAGTGGGGTCTTCTGAAGCCCCTGGGTACTTCCTTCTGCTCCTCCTGTCCCAGCCTGCACAGAGCAGCCTCCACCCCCGCCCCACCTGACGGGACAGCAGGCTGTACACAGACAGGGCTTGGGACACTTCTAGAGCACCATAAACAAATGCCTGGCTTATAATAGCTGCTCAATAAATATTAATTGAATAAATCACTGAATGTCGTAATAGAATTTCAAGCTGAGCGCCCTGGGAGCTTTAGTAAAGGAGCCATTAATGAGTCCCTGCAGACTTACTCTGGAGTGATTCCTGGTCATTACCAGTGACCTCTTCCTATGGGCAGTCTTTCCGGTGACCTCCAGCCTCCATTTAGAGGAACAAAACTGTGGTTAGCAGGCTGCAGTTAGTGCTCCTCTAGAAATGCAGATTGGCTTCTGCTTCTGGGTGCAGGCAGCTTTGAGCTGCCCCTCATCCTGGCCTGTGGATGGGAGGGTCCAGCGCCCACCCTCGGGGGTCTCCCTGGCCGGCCCTGTGGGCTGGGCCAGCCTCGGGTGCAGCGTGGCCTGCAGGACTCAGGGCGTACACAGCACTCATGGCTTGGCAGCGCTGGTACCTGCCTTCCTTCCAGAGAATGAAAACAGGCCCAAGACACCCTGACCAGAGCTCCTCATCTAGAACAGCACCAGCGGGCACGGGCCCTGCTGGCTCAGGCTACCGGGGCTTTTAGGCATACGAATCTGTGCAATCGTTTGTTTCCTGATAAGAAAGGCTCTTTTACGATTTTCAATTTGCCCTTATTTTAATGAAAAGAAGCTAGGGTTGGACCGCCCAAGAAGGAGCTAATCAAATAAAGCAAATTGGTGTTACCTTCTCCTGGTCCCTATTATTTCTATGGCTCCAGCTGGAATTTATTATGAAAAGCAATTGGTTTTCATATCTGGCAGATAGCAGCCCAGGCCGGGCCTGACAGCCCTTTCCTCCCTATCATTCCATAAATAGCTCGCAGTGGCCAGACTGGGATGGGGGAGGAGAGGACCCCATTTGCTCCCTACCAGTTTTCTTGTTCCTTGTTCCCCCAAATAGCGAAGACCCTATAAACAAGTCAGGAGGAAACACCAGATTGAAAGTTAATAAGCCAGCTCCTGACCGTGAGATTCGGGCTGTCGCTGTGGCTTCTTGGGGTTCCGTTTGGCATCCTATCAACCTTGCTGTGCTCCAGCCATCAATTACTACTCTTGCTGGGTCTGTGTGCAAGGGAGATAAGCAGGGAGACATTCCTTTTCCAGATTCCTTTCCTCTCTTTGCAACAAAAGGAAAAACTAAAGGACCAATTTAAATCAGGCTCAAACGATCCTTCCTTTATATACAGTGTTCTGCTGTGAGAGGGACCATGGGCTCTGAAAGTATCCTGGGTTGTTGCTCCTAGAGAAGGAGGGTGCCTGGGGGACATGCCAGGGATTTGTGGCAAGACACCAGAAAGGGGTACAGTGGGCTGGTTCATTTGTTCTGTCCTTACCAGCTGTATGACCTTGAGAAAATTAATTCCCTTCTCTGTGCCCCAAACCTTCTCATCTGTAAAATAAGGATAACAACATCCACAGTTGTCATGGGATTCAAATGAGAAGTAGGTACGAAGGGCTTTGCCTGCATCTGACACATGGTGAACGCTTGATACATGGCCCCTCTTGTCGTCATAGCAATTGTTGTCATGCCAATTATTGACGTTTGGACTAGACCAGGTACTTCTAATGGTACACTGAAATCAGGTCATTCTGTGTTGGAAAGATCAGAAAGAAGGGTGTGGGTACACATGTGTAAGCTGCAGTAGAGAGTGGCATTTCTCATTTTCTACCTACAGGAACAGAGATTTAGCATTGGCCTTAGGAACAGTATCCCCTGCTCTAGGACACTACACTTTGTGCCTTGTCACAGGAGCCTGCTTCACATTTGGGGTCAGGGCCTAGAGCATTGGAACTACAAGAAATGCATTTCTCTCTACCCAGGTCCATCTCTGTGCCTCACTGTGTGAGTGATGGGACCGAGGGCAATGAATAAAAGGGAAGGAGATGGGGGAGCCTGCCCAGGTTTGGGTTCTAGCTGGAAAAAGGAACTCTCTGGAGATGCTTGCTGTTCTGAAGCCATCCAGACACTGCTTATGGAGGCTCACTAGGCATGAGGACATTATCTGTTCTCCAGGGGAAGCCACAGGGACATATCATATCGTATTAATTCAGTGGAACAATAGCCAATCAGTCAGATCAGAGCTTGCTGCACAAAGGCTGCTGCATCTGGGCCAGGCCAAGGGAAGGGGCTGACAAGAGATCCCAGGAAGCCCATGGATGCTGGGGTGGTGGGCTGGATTTCAGTTGTCTGCATGGAAATTAAGGTGGTTGTCAAGGTCCTGGAGATGATCTGTATCATCCCTGATGATGATAGGGGAAGGGGATTTCTAGGAGGAAGGGCCATGGACCTGAGCTGTTTGGGGTATACTGATCTCTAAAGTTAGACACGTGCTCAGGAAAGAGTATCCAGACCATTCCTGGATTTGTCTGGATTAACCTTGCCTTGACAGTGTGGCTTCAAAAATTCCTATTTAATATAAAACCTCTCAAGAACACCTTCCTTCTCTGATCTTCAGTTATCAGTTGTCTCCTAGCTACTGATTTTGAAAAATTTGCCTTAAAGTAATGGATGAGTGTGTGTGTGTGCCTCACTGCTTACAGACAGATGGCCTCTCCCATGGGTGGATGTTCTAGCTGCATCCTACAACAAGCCATTTTATCATATCCTAAGTGCCTCCATCATTGTCCCTGGCAGTAGGACCCTACAAAAGGGGGCCAAGTTTGTTATCATTATTAGTTGTGAAGAACGTATTACATGGTGGGCAGCATTCTGGGCACCTCACATGCAGTATGTCTACTACAACAGAGAGATCAAATAATTTGTCCAAGGTCACATAGATTATAAAGAACTGAGCCAAGATTATAACCTAGAGCTCACTTCAAATCTCATGATCATCTTTTTTTTAAAAAAACTTATTATGGAGAATTTCAAACATCTACAAATATAGACAGCCTAATATAATAAACTCCTATATACTTATCATCTACTTTCAACTATGGCCAACACATGTCCAGTCTTGTTTCACTCACATCCCCTACCTACCACCACAAACATTGTTTTGAAACATATCTTAGACACTATACAATTTCATCAGTAAATGTTTCAGTATATATCTCTAAAATATAAGATCTCTTTGGGGCACCTGAGTGGCTCAATCAGTTGGGTGTCTGCCTTCAGCTCAGGTCATGATCCCAGGGTCCTGGGATATATATAATATATATATAATTTTTTTTTTTTTACAGAGAGTTTGTTTACCTCAGTATCCAAGTAAGGCCTACATGTTGTGACTAGTTGATGTATCTTTTGTCTCTTTTAATCTGTATATTTCTACTCTAGCATTTTCTTACTCTCTTTTTCACATGTTGTGACTGGTTGATACATCTTTTGTCTCTTTTAGTCTATATATTTCTACTCTAGCATTCTCTTACTCTCTTTTTCACTTAATTTGTTGAAGAATCCAGGTCATTTGTCTTGTGGAGTTTCCCACAATCTGGGTTTTGCTGATTACATCCCCATGATATCCTTTACCATGTTCTTCTATCCTCTGTGGATCTTATAAAGTGGTAGATCAAGAGATCTGAATAATTTCAAACTCCTAATTTTTTTTTTCCTACAACAACGTATTCTATCAGGGACACATTTTGTCTGGTTGTCTTTCTTTTGTGATGTCAGTCACTGTTGATGATTCATTAATTATCAGGGGTTGAAAATAGTGATTTGTCACTTCTTCATTTATTGGCGGGAATACTTCTACAGAGAAAGTCCTCTTTTTTTGTAATTTGTTAACTCAAAGGAACTGTTGGTGCAGGAAAGGTAAGATAAATGCCTGATTCTTCCTCCTTATTCTTTTTTAGTTTTCAAAACAATGTATTGGGTCACTAGCCTCCAACAATGATCACTTGGGTTTTTTGTTTATGTGCTTTAGTTTCATTATGAACTTATGGATTTAAATATGTTTAATGTGTTTTAACCCAGAGCAATTTGCTATTCTTATTGATGCTGAAATGGTCCATTTTTGGAACCTCTTCAAGTTGGTTCTTGAGTCCTTTTTATATGATTTAAAATCTTTGATACAGTTCACATCATACTTAAGTGAAACTGAATGTTTTCCCTCTAAGATGAGGAGCAAGACAGGATGTTTATTCTCACCATTTCTATTCAACTTTGTATTGGAGGTTCTAGCCAGTGCAATAAGGCAAGAAAAAGAAAAGGCATCTATAATGGAAAGGAAGACCTGAAATGCTACTTATTTATAGGTGACTTGATTATAAATGTAAAAGATCCTAAAGAATCTGCAAAAAATTTTGCTAGAACTAATAAGTTTAGCAAAGTCATAGAATACAAGATCAACATACAAAAATTAAATTATATCTATTTATAAGTGGAAACATGGAAAAGCAATACAAAAAGGAAATTTTAAGTAAATAATGACAATGTTTACTTCAGCAGCACATATACTAAAGTTGGAACAATACAGAGAAGATCAGGATGGCCCCTGCACAAGGATCATGCCCAAATTTGTGAAGTATTCAAGTATTTTATTTAAAAAATAAAAAAGAAAAATAATTCCATTCATAGTAGAATCAAAAAGGATATAGTACTTAGATAAATTTAATTTATAAAGCATAAAACCTGTACTCCAAAGTCTTACTTAGAGAAATGAAAGATTTACATAAATGGAGAGGCACTCCATGTTCTGTGATTAGAAGTGATTGGAAGATTCAATATTGTTAAGATGGCAGTTCTTTCCAAATAGATTTTTAGACTCACTGCAACCTCTATCGAAATCCCATCAGGCATTTTTGTTGTTGTTGTTGTTGCAGAAATTGTCAAACTAACCTTAATGGTTTCTATAGGAGTACAAAGGACCTAGGATAGCCAAAATAATTTTGAAAAATAAGAGCAAAGTTTGAGGACATATAGTCTCTGACTTCAGAACTTACTACAGAGCTGTAGCAATCAAGACAGTATAGTATTGGAATAAGGATGGAAAAAAGAGCAAAGTATGAAGTCCAGAAATAAAGTCTTATGTTTATGGTCAATTTATTTTTATCAAACATGCAAGTGCAGTTCAATGGGGGAAAGGATAGCTTTTTTTTTTTTTTTTTTTTAAAGCAGAAACAAAACCAAAAACAAATGGTGCTGGGAATTGGATATCCATGTGCCAAAAATCAACGTAGGCTCTTAGCTCACACCATACACAAAAATTAATTCAAAATGCATCATAGACTTAAATGTAAAAGCTAAAACTATGAAGCTCAGAAGAAAACACAAGAGAAGATTTTTGTGATCTCAGGTTAGGAAAAAAAATCCTAGATATGATACTGAAAGCATGATTCATAAAAGAAAAATATTGATAAATTGGAACTTTACCAAAGCCAAAAACTTGCTCTTTAAAAGAAACCCATAGGGGCACCTGGGTGGCTCAGTCAGTTAAGCATCTGCCTTTGGCTTGGGTCGTGATCCTGTGGTCCTGGGATCAAGCTCTGCATCGCGTTCCCTGCTTGAGGAAGAGAGAGGCTGCTTCTCCCTCTCCCTCTCCCTCTCCCTCTACCACTCCCCCTGCTTATGCTCTTTCTGTCAAGTAAATAAAGTCTTTTTTTTTAAAAAGATTTTATTTATTTATTCATGAAAGACACAGAGAGAGAAGCAGAGACACAGGCAGAGAGAGAAGCAGACTCCATGCTGGGAACCCGATGTGGGACTCGATCCCGGGCCTCCAGGATCACGCCTTGAGCCGAAGGCAGATACTCAACCACTGAGCCACCCAGGCGTCCCTAAATAAAATCTTTAAAAAATAAATAATTAAAAGAAACCCATAAGGAAAAGGAAAAGTCATGGACTGGGATGAAACATTTGCAAATCCAATATCGATAAAGGACTTCTATCTAGGTTTTATTGAAGTAGCTCTTACAACACATAAAGAAGAACACAACTCAATTAAAAATGGGCAAAAGATTCAAATAGACATTTCACCAAAGAACTTAGATGAATGGCTAATGAGGACATGGAAAGACGCTCAACATCATTAATCATTAGGGAGATGCAAATGAAAACACTGCCACACACCCAAGAGGATGGCTGTAATCCAAGTGACGAGACAATGCCAAATGCTGGGAAGGATGCGGAGACGTTGGAATCCTCATTCATTTCTAGTCAGAAAGTAAAATGGCACTGCCACTTTGGAACACAGTCTGGCAGTTTTATGTTTATGTTCTCTGATGTACCTATCTTTCACCTCTTGTTGCTGGATTTTTAATCATGCTTAGGAAGTTTTCTCCACTTGGAGGTTATAGAGAAATTCACCTATATTTTCTCCTCTAGTAGTGTGATTTTATTTACCACGTTTAAATCTCTGGTCCATTTTGAATTCATGCTGCTGTACACTATGAGGGGTAGATCCAATTTTATCTTTTTCCAGATGCCAATATCACTCATTAGAAAGTCAGTCCCCTTCTCCCATTGACTTTTGATGTCTCTTTTAGGGCATGCTAAATTTGCGTATGTAAGTGGGGATATTTCTGGATCTCCTATCCCATTCTCTTGGTCTTTCTATGTATTTATATGTTAATTCCATACTTTTGAAAATACAGAGACTTTATGGGACATGTTAATAACTGTTAAGGCTAGTTTCTATACCTCGGGCCTCTTTATTGAAGTTTTTCTATCCCTGGTGTTTTTTTCCTTCCCAATAAATTTTTCAAAAAATTCTTTAGATCCAGCAAAAAATCCTAATGGGATTGTCATTATCTTTTATTTATAAATTATTTGGGAACGATTGACATTTTTATAATCTTTGCTCTTCTTAATCAAGAACATGTTATGTTTTTGTGTTTATTGAACCTGCTTTGTCCTGTAGATTTTTATAGTTTTTCCCCTCAGGTTTTGGGAATTTCTTATTAAATTTATGCCTAAGTATTTAACTTTCTTTTTCTCTATAGCATTTACTGTATTACGAAAGTCATATAGCATATATTCGGTGGAGTCCTCTGTCATTCCTTCTATTTGTGTGTGAGGGTGTGCACATCACATACACAAACTATTGAATATGTATCTTAATTTTATACCTTCTTGTTTACTTTTATAATCTGCAGTAGTTTTTCCATTGATCTCATGATCTTTTACCAGATTGCATGAGTGTTATTGGTTTTGCCAGCCATTAGTTTCTCAGATTAAAAGGTTATTTGGCTTGAAGCCTCCCTCATTAGAATGAAGCTCCCTGTTGTCCATGGTATTTCCCTAGATGTTCCTCTCTCTGCTGCAGTGGAGGTCTTGGATTGTTTCCCTGAGGCTCTCTAAGATTGTCAGCTTAATCAGGGTTTACCCCAGGAAACCCTGAGATGAGGACTTGCATACAAGCCCTTTATTTGAGAGGTAGTCCCGGGAAACACCAGCAGGGGGCATGAACGTGAGAGAGGAGGGAGAAGGATACAAATATAGGGCTCTTGTCCAGCAGGTCTCCACTTGGGCAGTTGGAACTTAGGCTCTGGAAGACCATATAGATAGAGCATCCAGAGTTGTCCTACACATGGGGTGAAGAGACCTAGGATTGCTTCAGAGTTATCCCATTTGTGGGGTGAGGAAGTCAGGACTTCACCCCCAAGTTGCCCAATGCTTTCAGGGCCTTAAAAATCACCCAACCAGTAGAGCAAACTGAGACTGGCCCCACAGTCTATGTTAAGCCAGTAGACTTGGGGGAGGCTCTGGAGTCACACTGACTCTGAGTGAATCCTGTTCGGATGCTTTCTGGCCTCAAAGGTTTGGTTTCTTCGTCTATATGTTGGGAATGATAATCTTACCTCACAGAGTTGGTGTGAGGCTGCAAAAACTGGACAAAGATGTAGCTATGGAGGTCGATGTGATGTAGGTGCAGGTGTCAACATCGAGACACACAGGTGGATGCAGATGGAACTAGAGGTATGTAGAGGTGCAGGCATATATAGTTGTAGATGCCGGTGTAGACATACATTTGGAGGTAGACAGGGGCATAGACACACATGTATCCTGCTCCTCCCATGCCAGGCCCTCGCTGGGGCTTGGGATCAATAAGTGGCAGGACTCCTGTGCCTCCTACTTGACTCTCTGTTCTCAACTCCATTACCATTTCCCTGCTTTTCTCAGGTGGGTGCTGTCTTTCATGCTGTGATGAGATGTACTCAAGCCTTTTCTTGCCTGGCCCTTTCCTTTGGGCCCTAGCCCATCCCCCTCACCCCTCCCTCCTTTCCTGGATCCCTTCCCATTAGCTCCGACTTGGTCTTGATTATATTCTGGGACCGCTGTTCAGCCTAGTTTTCTTCAAGCTGTGGGGCCCCTCTGTAGTCTGATTTTCTCTTTGCCATTCTTAGGACCTGAGAACGACAGAGGCAGGGACTTTCCCCATCACACAGCAGAGGCAAGTTCTAATAAAATCAGAGTGCTGGATTAAACACTATTAGGTTGTCATTATTGCAAGTTAAAGAGATGATTCTATTTATTAAGGCCATTTAAGGTGGACACTTCGGTTCCCTGTGGGATTGTGTCCATCTCAAAGTGTCAGGTGATGAGGCTGTTCTCACGTTCTCAGGATGCAACGGGCAGGTCACTGGAAGAAGATGGGTTTCCTTATGTGGGTGTACTTGTGGACTACAACGGACTGTGGACCTGACAGTATTTTGGGAAGTTCACTCTCTCTGAGTCATACCAGTCATGATCTGAAGACAGTTGGCCTGAATACACTGCTGGGGTTTACTGGCCATGTTTAGAAAGGGAGGATAGTGCAAATCTTTATGTAGCCTCTTCACTCACCAGAAGCTAGACTGGATTGATGTTGCCGCAGACGAGTTTCCTGGGACCAAGGGGGTCCCTGCAACACTCTTGTGGATGTCTTCATTCCTGTGCTGAGAGGGGCAAGACAAATGCAGAACCTGTCTATATGATCAAATGTATTCCTTTGTGGGGTGACTAGGTGGCTCAGTGTTTGAGCGTCTGCCTTCAGCTCAGGTCATGATCCTGGGGTCCTGGGATCGAGTACTGCTTTGGACTCCCTGCAGGGAAACTGCTTCTCTCTCTGCCTAAGTCTCTGCTTCTCTCTGTGTGTCTCTCATGAATAAAAAAAAAAACAAAAAAAAAAAAACATGTATTCCCTTGCTTACTCCTGGGACCCTGGCCCTAAGCATAGGAGTTGGACTTTGGGCTCTTCCAATGGTATGAGCCTAGAGCAGGAGTGACATGGAAATAGGCAGGCACAGCTGGCCACACATTTGAGCCTACTTGCCATTTAGAAATGGGAAAATACTGTAAGGTTTTCAGTGCAGACTTGTGAGTACAAGATGGTCAGGTGACAGCGTTGTGACAAGCGCATGAAGCCATTTCCCAATTGTTTCAGTCGGCCAGACTTTAGTAGGAGGAAACCAATACTGACACAAACCAATTGCACCATGATTGGCAAACAATGAAGTGTTGGGAGTTGCTGTTGAAAGTCTATAATTTCCAATGCAATGGAATTGCTGTTCGGTCATCAGCTTGCTGTAGAAGGACACAGTCTGGCTGGGTGGGAACAATAATTAGCCACTGTCACCCCGGTGTGCCTTCCCCCCCACTTCAGACAGTGGAGTAGTAAGACATCACTAGCCTGTGTTGGGTGCCTGCCTGTGAAATGCCCCCTTGTTCAGAGGAAGAGGAGCCCGGGGTGGAGGATCTTGTCCCTGGGGTCATGGGGAAGCCCTGCTGGCCTGCCCTCTCATCTCTGCTGTAGCAGAGACAGGGAAGTCCACTGGCACTAGAAGAAACCACCTCCTTTGCCTTGTTTGTGTAAGGAGCCCTGGTACCATGGCTGGGACTGAGACGTGCCCGTGTTGGTCTCCTGGGCCCACAGACTCATTTGTGACCCTTCTTCTGTGCTGGGATTTCAGTCTCAGGGGGACGCAGAGCTGGCCACGGGGAGTGAGCAGGATGCTGTGATGCTTCAGGGGGTTCTCAGGCTTCCTTGAGGGCTGAGTGTGCCCACCTCTGCTGCCGCTTTCTTCTGGAAGTGGCATACTGTAGACATGCTGCCAGAGGAGTTTCGTTCTTTCTGTCTTTGGTGTTTCCAAACCAAAGTATGCACCCACTGCAGTTGCGGAGGCACGCGCGAACATCCTCTGCTCTCTGAGGTTGGCGCATGACTTCTTTTTGGAAAATTCAAGGCTCTTTGAATGGCACTGGAGCAACCAGCCACTCTTGGCATTTAGCAAGTGGGCAGCAAACTGTTTTCCTAAGGTTATGGTGGTCATGGACCAACTAGACAAATTTACTTGGCAGTGCCGAGCCTTCCGACAGCCGAAGCCCAAATGTGAAACAATCATGTACTTAGCTTGCTTGAGAAGGGCCGTAGATGTTCCTCTGAATCTTGCAGTGATCTAAACGCGGGCAATGAATCAAGAGCGTTTGGCCTGGACGACTAGTCTTTCCATTGGTCTGTTTTTAACATAGTCATCTAGCGTCTGCGTTAAACTTATTTATTTCCTAATGCTGGGTGATGGATTAAAAGATGTGTAGAAAATCTTTCTACAAGAGATAAGATATTGCAGGCTGCCACAACACCCCCGGCTCTTTTTGCTTTCTCTTGCTGTTTTTTCTACATTTTAGTGCAGAGCTCAGGCCCCCACATCGTATATCTTGATTAGATGGTGGATATTACTAAGGGGATGTTTTTTAAGCCTATCATTGACACATTTAATTCATTAGGTACCAAATCCACAAGCAAATTTTGGCTGGCCATAAAACATGGTTAATCCAGGGAGCTGCAATAAAAGGTGAAAAATTATGTCCCAGCAAATGTGGAATATTGCTTTTCTGTAGAGACTTTTACTGGTCTACGATATCTTTCTTCATAAATTTTTCTTCCGCTTGGTTCTCTTGGTAACTTAACCATTTGTTGTTTCCAGACCACAGAATGGCTCAATGATACTCTACAACAGGAAGAAAGTGAAATACAGGAAGGATGGATATTGCTGGAAAAAGAGGAAAGATGGGAAGACGACCAGAGAGGACCACATGAAGCTGAAAGTCCAGGGAGTGGAGGTAAAGAGCAGAAAGGCTCTCTTGTTCCACAAATGTTGTTTCTGGGCTGCAATGACATGGAATCACTTTGGAATAATTTGCTGCCAGTCACCTCTAGTGACTGCCAGTCAAAAGTACTTTTGTTTGCCAAGACCCTGTTTGCTGTTTGTTTTTTTCTTGCTTTCTTACCCAACAATCTCCGTTCAAGTTTTCCATGAAACCAGACTTAGATAAAGTACTCCTGTTTCTCAGGAGTCCTTGGTGTGTAGACTGGGATTTGTAAGTTTCCTGCAGAATCCAGTGTTGTATGTATCATGGAAGAGCCTGCAGGTACGAGGGAGGAGGAGGCTGCCTAAGGTATCTCCCTCTCAATGTGGCCTGGACCTGCCTTTGTTGAGTGGGTCCTTTGGGAGCTGGTGATTTCCAACCAGATCTTGGCTCTACTCCCTCTACCAATGGCTACATCAATGTCTCTCTGGGTGTTGCGACCTCAGGAAGCTTGAAAGTGCTAATGATAATTAGATGGGATCACAAGGTGTGCAGGATTCTTGTGGCTGGGGTGGAGGTAGGTGCTGCAGGACACATCTTGGGATCTGTGCAAACTTCAGTTTGGGTTCTGGGGGAAGATAGGGTGCAGGATGTTTTCTTTGCCATCATTCTGACACCATAGGCTCTCACCCTTGGGCAGTCATGGAGTCGTTCTCCTGGGGTCCTTTCATTGTTTTGAGAGCCCGAGTCATGTGCCATCATGTAGAGGGAGAGGATGTGAACCGCGGTGCATTCGTGGCCTGCTGGTTAGTGAGCACCCACTTCACTGCATTGCTTGCTGATTCTTGTAAAGGATCTTCCCTGTGAATATGATGCTGTGTGGGGCCAGAGCGGGGACGCTGGCCTGTGATTCACCTGGTATTTCATACCAGTGAAAGAGAGGGATCCTGGAGATCTTTGGTGTGTTGGGTCCTCCAGCCTGCCAGGATTGATCACTTGGACCGTAAGCCCACTTGACTTCAACGGCTCACACTCCAGGCTGACATTCTTTGTGATGCACTTTGTCATTATGACTTTTTCTATATTAATCATGTGCTTTTATGGCTGTTAAAAATAGCATCCAGTGGCTTTTATTATATTACCCCACAGAGAGAGATAACTTTTGTTTTATGTTTTTGTGTTTTTTTAAAACACCCAATAACAATGCTTTATGATGATGAACAAAGAGAAGCCGCAACACGAGAAATTCCACTTTCCTACATTCTCTCAGGTTCTGTGTTTGCACAGCATGGTTTAGTCGACTGGTGAGACATTAAAATGCAGATCGCTCTGAACATGATGCCCTGGACCTAGCTCTAGGACAGTGACTGGTGATTATGCCAGCACATCAGCCGTGGCTGTGGGGGCCTTGGGGCGTGGGAACCGAGCAGTGTGGGCAGGACCCATGTGGGACTCTTGCTGGGACTTCCAGGATCTGCAGGAACTCACACCAAAGCCGCACTGCAGGCTTCATACCCTTAGATCTCTGGCAGGGCTCCGTCTTCAGTGATATGTAAATCAGGAACTTCTAATTGTCCGGAACAGCGGGGTGGAAGTCTCCCTCAGCAGCAGCTCGGAAGCCCAGGGCCAAAAAAAGTCACAGTGTTCATTTTCTTCCCCTGTGTTATCAATTTGAATTGTCACTAGATGGAATCAGAATGATTTTCGGTTATTTTTTAGGTCATATTTGTGTCTGGAGTTATTTGCGAATCAGGCTTACAGTCTCCCATGCAGACACCTGTATGGGGGCGGTTGGGACCCTCGGAACATAGGGGAAGGGAATGGGCCAGACGGGGCGGGCGGGGGGGTCTTCCCTTCCACATCCTTCTACTTGCTGTGCCTAAGTCTCAGTGGGGAGTGGGAGATGGGCTTATAGACCCTTAGTCGGCAACACAAGGGGCATGCTTTCCAGTTCTCAGAGAGTGAAGCCCCCTCTGGCGGGCCCGTGGCATGGGTGGCCTCTTCCTCTGAGCTCAGGGCATGGTCGATGAGCATTGACTGTGGTCCTACTCTCTGTGGGGCCCTGTAGTATCCACAGGGAAAACAGAAGCCATGTGTTCTGCCTCAGAGACTCGTGATCAAGTTGAAGAGGCAGCTGTGCCCATGCCTGAGAGTCAAGTGACAGTGCTGAGAAATCTGGAAACCTGAGCTTCTAGGACAAGTGTCCAGAGAGTCCAGAGTGGGCTGGGATGCTCAGAGAAGCTGCCTAGTTAGATGGGCTCCAAACTAAACTCTGGAAGTTGGGTGGGACTGTGTGTGTGACATACATAGTATTTCAGGGCTCCCCTTTCCACTTCGCACTATGGTCTGAGCTACATCTCTGTTGGTATTCATATCCCCTCATCCCTTTTAACTGCTCTGTAGTATTCCACCGTGGAAGCATTTCAGTCACCTCCTAGTCAGTGGACTTTTAGATTCTGTCCAGTTTTTCAACATTACAGTGTTTCAGGAAACATGCTTATACACGTCTGCTTGTACACCTGTGCAACACAGACCTGCCAGGATTGCTAAGTGTGAGCTCTGAGTATCTTTCCTTTTACTAGACTCTGCCAAATGGTTGAGCTAATTGTATGCCCAACAGCACCGAGAATTACCATCTCTTCTGTACCCTCTTGGACACTGATGGATAATAGATGGTACCCTGTTCAATTTGAACCGGATTTTTCTTAATTATTTGTGGGGGTGAGTACATCATGTTAGTGGAAGTCCTTTGTAGTAGATTGTCTGCCACGGGTTGTAATTTAAAACAGCCCCAAAGAAAGACATCTTTGACAAGAGCAGCCCTATGTCTCACTGTGTTTTTCCTGCATTTGCTCTGATCGGGACCAGTGGCCGGGAAGCCCAAAGGTCATGCGGGGACAGTGGACAGGTGTTCCTTTCCACCTGGGAAATTGCCATGCAGACATACATGGAGTTTTGTGTCTCACAGGAGGAGGCTTCCCCATGTGAACCCTGATTCATCCTTCAGTGGATTCAATCGGGCGGTTCCCATTGACTCACTACCTCTATTGCTCCCTCCTCTGGGCATGGTGCCAGCCTCTGCCCCTACTGTGGAGGGTGGCAGATAGTCCTGCACGGGGCCTTGGAGCTGTGATTTTTCTACCACCTGAGATGGTTTCCTCAGTTCAAGGGCATGATAAAGATATTTGGGTCTACCGTTTAACATATTACTTGCTATAAGCCTTCCCTTAGGCCAGGAAAACTTCCAGCCTGTTCATGGAACTGCTCGGCAGTCCAGCTCCTTTTGTTCTCCAAGGCTGGGGCCCTAGGAACACACAGCAGCTCAAAAGCACATTGATTTTCTCAGCCAGGCACAGGATGGGGGCAGCCGCTTTTGAAGCTGACGAGCTGTTAAGTCCACGATTAGTTGTCTTGTCTGTAAGCCACGGAGAAGCTAGCTCGATAAGGTTTCCAGGGACGACAAAGGTTGGCAGGGAGGAAAGAGAAGGTGGTTGTGATGTCAACGTTTCATGAGATGAAATCTCAGCAGGCCTGAGGTTGGCCCTGCTCCCCATGTAGATTCGTGCCTGCTTATCTGGAGCCTTGATGGGGTAGGAGGTCTGGGGATAGGAGACTCCCTGAGAGCAGAGGGGCACATCTAAACCATCCCCATGTCTCCCAGATTGCCACATCCTAGGTTAGGTGAGCTGGGTGAAGTCGTTGGGCCAAGCCAGGAGAGCTCACATACTTTTAAAGTTTACGAAGCTGTTCTCTGGCCCCCAGAAGCCATCTTCACACCACCCTCCTGAGAGAGCCAGGTATCTTAGAACCTAGGCTACCACTTGGCTGTCTACCTCCGGACCCTTTTAGCTGCCAGGTTTCCACAACAGATAGAAGCCATGCATTTAGTACAGCAACGGCCACTGGTTTACGAATCTCCTATATATATACCAGGTCTACCATCTCATTCAACCGTCATAGAAACATCCATGTAAAGTACCTATTATTATACCCATTTCACAGATGAAAAGATTGAGCCTCAGACAGGCTTTCTCCCACCACATATCCTTCAAAAATCAGCATGGAGCTGGGACTTGAGCCAAGATTTGCCTGGTTGTATGGTGAAAGTGCCTGCTCTGACACCAGTTGCTCCTGGGCATCCTGGAGGGATTTGTAGTGTTTTTAGATTGAATCAGGCACATACCTTCCATCCATCAGCCATCTGTCAAATGCTTTCCATCCAGCACCTTGTGATAGATCCTGAAGATGCAGTGATACATCGTTTTGATGTCATGAGGGGGACAGAAAAATCAAGCATGCAACTCCCAACGCCAGGTCATGAGGCGTGTGTTGGAGAAATTGCAAGTCCTTGTGCGGAACACGTAGGAAGCATACCTAAAGCAGACTGGGACATAAAGAAGTGACATAAATACAGGGAAAGAGGCCCTGGTGGAAGCTAGAAAGTAACAGGTAGGGGTAAGACACAGCAGTGGGCAGTGACAGACTCTGTTGAAAAATAGCTAATGTGATTTAAAGCAACAGGTGGCCAGAATTGCACCATGTCAGAATCTCTCCCGGCCCCAAGCAGACCAGATGTTCACCTCCCGGGGATGAGGCCTTCTCTGCTCTGATCATAAGGCACGCCTTGCCACAGACATCCTGCCTTTGGAGCCAGTGGGTGGTCACTGCACAGAGGCTGTTGGCTCAATTGTAGGCAGCGTGGACAAAGAACATCCTTCCCCACTGAGCCCATGCTGTGGTGGACAGGAACCCCCGGCCTGGACCATCTGCCTGGCAGAAATGCCAGGCATCACCTCTGATTGGAATTTTCAGCAGTGAAGAGAAAGTTTAGTTTTGCTGACCTGTTTGTACTGCCTCAAACAATGAAGAGTTGCTTTGACTTCTTGACTAACTGCCGGAGAGCCCGAAGCCTGTTGTGAGCACAGCAGCAGTGGTAACAAGGTTATGTTTTTGGACTCAGCCTCATTAGAAGTGATGTTCTTTATTTGGACACTTAGGCCACATATTAAAAAGAAAAAAAAGCACCTCTTTCAAAAGTAGGAATGATATTGTAGTTACCGCATTAGGAATTAACAGGGCATGAAATAACTGTCTGCCTCGTGGCGACGCCAGATCATTCCAGCTCTGCTTGCAGCCATAAGATAAATAGGTATCTTGCTTGCAGCTGATGGGATATATTTAAAATAGCCAGCCACACACATGTATGGTGCCCAAATCAAGTTTGGAAAACAGCTATGAATAGATTAAGAGGAGGTAAGGTGGCTGAGCAGCTCAAACTCACAGAAGGGCAAGTGAGTCTGCATGTTGTCACCATGTGTTTTTGAATGGAATAAATACTTCTTGGTTTTTGTAGGTGCTAGTGTGCCTTTGGTCTGTGTATTTTGTCTCCCTTTTTTCCCCTCTGGACTTGCCACACTCCTGCTGGTCTCTACCTCGAAGTGCTCCTTGCTCCTAACCTGTGTTCTCTTGTGTCCACATTGAGACTTCTGAAGCTTCCAGGGGCATCTCCCTTGGCGTTCTCCAGCCAGCAGTAATCATTCCCTCTCTTTCATTTCCATGGCCCTCCATCCGTACCTTTCTTTAGGAAGTGTTCTCTCTGACTTGACACTAGCCTGTCCAGTTCAATAAACATATTATATTAAGTACATGGTATTTTCTGAATACAAGAAGGTCCGTATCTGGTATCTAGGCACTAGAGGGCCTGTTAAGGGAAGAATAGAGAGAGGCCGATGAGGTGCAGCATCATGCTCAAAAAACTTACAGAAACACAATATGGGTCATTTTAATGAGATGTGGTAACTGCCACCATCGAGGTTTTGGAGTGTTGGAAGGAGCTTGTTTCCCTTCTCTGAGGACAGGGTCTGGTCACCCATGGGCCCTTGCTCTGAGCAGTGGCATCTGCTGAGTGACCAGCTGCTCTCATAGGCACCCATTATCTGAGCCCTATCCCCAGCCTTGCCATTCAGTCCTGTGAATCAGCTATGTTTATGCCCATGGGAACTTGACTGAGGTTTTTGATTTGTAATCCCCCTTCCTCCTCTCTGGTGTCCAGTGCAGCTAGCTGGGGTGTTCTTGTCTCATGACGCCTCCAGGGAAGCGAACCAGCCTGCTCAGCGGTGACTCGGAGGGTCTCCCAGAGCTCTCTGCTGGCTTTTAATCATCTGAGCTTTTGTGTAGTGTTCCGCTGGTGCGTTAACACGTTAAAACCTAATTTCCTGTTACCTGGATGTGTTTTGGTAGAATCAATTCAGGAACTCGAATCCATAGTCTTTCTTTAATTTCTAATTACTTAGCATCCCTGGTGACGTGTCCCTACCCAGCTCATATAATTAAATTTTAACTAATAAATAACATTAAACTAGCTACGCTTTGAAACAGCAACAGGCTCGGTACACATTCTGCTGAGCTCATGGAGGCCTGGCCCAGATGGCAGTTTTGCTTCTTTTTCTTAAGGCTCTGTCTTCCCTGGCCAAAGGCAGTTAAAACAGTAGTGACAATGATAGCATTTATCGAACACTTCCTACATACCTGTTCCTGCCCCTATCACTTTATGCGCACCATTTTATACAATGACTTGGCAACATTCTCATCGAGTAGGCAATGCTGTTTTCCTCATCCTTGTGGAAAATGGGATTAATTTCCAGGATATTAAGAAATGTATCTAAGAATACCCAGCTGGTCAGTAGCAGAGTTGAGATACTACCCCAGGTCTCTCTGACGGCAAATTCCCAGTTTCCTCATCACCAGACACCTTGGTTTTCAAGGCACCTTGATACCCTGAAGATGTGTGCTTACACCAGGGAGGTCTGTAAGTGCAGGGGTTTGAAATGCAGCACATGCACCCAAGCATGGGTCTCAAGTGAGATAGGGGATAAGGAAGATCTTCTAGTACAAGTGGGCCTCCCTTCTTTATAACCCCAACCAGTCAAAGGAGAAAGAGTCCCCACCCCCCACCACTGCCCAGCCATTCTTTCAGCCCAGGAACCCAGCTTCCTTGGGCCACCAGAGGCAGCAAGAAGTATGAGAGGCCTCTCACCTTCCATTTCAGTGGATGAGATTTTGTCTCTGAGCACTCTGAATACCTGCAGGACCTGCCGTCACTCTTTAGCTGGGTCCTATATGAGGTTGTCATATTCCCATGTCAACCTTAATTGAGGAACAGCAAGTTGTGTTTATATATCCCACTATGAATAGTCAGTTCTGTCTGTCCTGAAGCAATAGTTCTCAAGCTTCCAGGACATGCTCACTTTGGCATGGGAGGTCTGTGTGCTCACTCTCTCTGTGCAGGGTTGCCAGATTTAGTGTCTGCACGTGTACGCATGCACACACACATACATGATGCCCGGTGAAATTTGGATTTTAGATAAGCAATAAATAATTTTCAGCACAGGTATGACATATTTACATTACAATATTATTTGTTGCTTATCTGAAATGCACATTGGGCTGGGTGTCTTGTATTTTATCCAGCACCCTCTGACCACAGGGCAGTTTCCTTTGAGTTTTTGCAGACAGAGATTTGGCTGCTTGGGTATTGCTCTCATTGAGGACTTGAGGAAGTGAGTTGGTTTATCTCCAGACACATAATCGATGTAGGAACCATAAAAACCAGGAAGGACGCTGGCCACTGCTAAGGAGAGAAGGCACTCTTGGCAGTTTTCTTGTAAACCCAAGGGCTGCCAAGCCTGGGGACCCTATTAGTCTCTCTAAACAGAGAGTCTGGGGGCTGCAAGGACTGCTGGAGGCCCAGGTCATGCCCTTAGAGGAAGCAGGCCTCTTGCCAGTGGCATTTGGAGAGCTTGTTGGTGAAGAGGTGCCAGGAAGATTTTGAAGGAGATGTGTTTACAGTTTCTGCCTTCCTCATCTCTCCTGTAGATTGCAGTTTGTAAAATATTTTGCAATTTCCTTTTTTAAACTTGATTTGAGCCTTATTGAGCTAGAAACTCCCTGTCGAAGGTAGAGCAGCAAGACACCAACTTGGTATGCTGAACTTGTATTTAATTATTATCATAACAGTCCCTTAACATGATTGCAGATTAGCCCACAAGGACATGAATGGAAATTTTAGCATATTCAATTACAATGGAAGCTCTTGAACACCACTGTCAAAATTCACCCAAGGGCCTTTCCATTTGGGCCCCAATGTACAGCAGGCACAAAGTTAGATGTTACTCAGGACATATAACCTTGATTTTGTAAGCATAATTTATGGCCTCATCCAGAAGCTGGGGATGCCTTTTAAGAATGTGATATATATTCCACCCACCTGGGTAAATGACCAGATACAGCTGCTTGTGTTGGGTAAAGAATACCTCTGGCCTTCACTTGACCGAATAGTAAATTATTGATCTTCTCCACATCTTTCAATGCCCTGACATTGCTGGAGAAATTTACTCCTGTCATCCATGGCTGTGGCTTATCTCCTTGCAGTCCTGTCCATGCTCAGAGGGCACGAATCTCCAGCCCATCCTAGGAGAGATTGCAGCTGACCCCTGTAGCTGACATGGGTTAGTCACCGACCCAGGGAAGGCAGACGCTTTGCAAACTAATCAGGCCCAGGTTTCTGTGTCTGTCTGTTTCCCCCAGACCAGCAAAAATCATGGGGAAGATAGAGGTGTGGTGGAGGGCTTCTGTGTACCCAGGAGGAGTGGCAGAGGAAGGCATTAGTACATAAACAAAAGAAGGGAACAGCTAGTCACCCAGCTGCTCCAGTAGAGGCTGCATTGATGGTGGCTAGATTCTGGTCTCCTTGTTCCTTCTGTGTGCTTGTTCCCCAAAAAAGATGCTAAACCACTCTCTGCTGGGCCTTCCTGGATGGGGGGCTGGCACCATAGGTGGAAAGCTGGCGATTGCGTGACAGACCACCTTTCCAGTTCTTGTTTTCCTCTGAGACAGATGAAGTGACCTTTCATTTCCTTTTTGCATGTCTTAATTCCAATACATTATATTGCTTTATGCTCTTTGGGTTATGTCTTTACCTCCTGCTGCAAAACACTCATATCTCACTCATGCCATACCTGAGGGGCCACACAGGAACGTATACAGTCACATTGTCACTTGCTACTTATGGTGTGGCCCATTGGTCAGCACTGCCAGCCTCACCTGGGAGCTCACTGGAAGGGCAGAATCTTGGACCCCACCCTGGTTCTACTGAATCAAAATCTGCCTTTTAGTATTTCCCTCCATGATTCATTGGCACATTCATTTGGAAAGGATTGGCACAGCCATTCTCTTGCTGCTGGGATCTTCCCTTGGTGACTCAGCCTTAGGAATATGTTTTTTTTTTGGTTTGGTTTGGTTTGGTTTTAATCTTAGGTTAAGATAAACGTCCAAATGAAAATTTTACAAGTTGGTCTGGTAATTCATTACTTGACTCTCAGCACCTTTAAAAAACATTTAGCTGAAATCTCTGATCATGCAGTTTGAGCCCAGCATTCCTTATTCTGCCCTTGGCCATGAAGGAGAGGGACTAGTGGGTTTCTGACAGCAAAACACAACAGCTGGCACTGCACTACCGGCTCCTCGATCCTCTTCCCCAGGTCAGCTAGCCCTGTTCCCGCATTGTTTAGCTACAATTTCTGTCCTTGTTCTAGCCTGGCGTTTGGCATGCTACTTGCTACACATTTGATGCACAATAAACATTTTTTTGAGTAAATGGATGAAATGATGGATTTCTTCTATGAAGGGTCAGGCAGTAAATAGTTTCAGTTTTGCCAGCCAGATGGTCTCAGAGTGCATCATAGAGACTTCCCCCTCCTTCTCTGCAGCGCCATGGAACAGGCTTGTGGGAGAAACAGGACACTTCCCAACGCCCTTGCAAGGGACACCACCTAGCTTCTTCAGACTGAGGACAAAGAAACCTATGCCACGTGGACATAATACCACTACAAGGAAAGAGAAAGAAGATATCCTACCTGCCCCCCCACCAGGACAAACATGATGAATAACACTGTCTGATGCCACAGTGTGCCATGAGCAAAAGTGTTAATTCCTTACAGAATTACTAGCCAAGCCTGAATATTGTCAGGCCACTGATGTGGTATGAAAGCAACCATAGTCAATAGTTAAGGAATGAGTGTGACCATGTTCCAATAAAACTTTATTTACAAAGTGAGGCCGAGGACCAGATTTGGATGTAGCTTGTTGACCCCTGTTCTAGATTATGGCAGCAGGTTCTGGAAGGAGCAGTGTGCTTTGGAAACCAGTGAGAGATTGGTGGGGGGTGATTAGGGACTTGCCTCTTATATTGGAGCACTGGTATGTTTTATTTTTTATTTTTATTTTTTTATTTTTTGGTATGTTTTTAGACTCATGTCTATAGCCTGAAAATCAATATTCAGGCTTAGCTAATAATTCTGTAAGGAATTGACATTTTTGCTCATGGCACACTGTGGCATCAGACAGTGTTATTCATCATGTTTGTCCTGGTGGGGGCAGGATGTCTTCTTTCTCTTTCCTTGTAGTGGTATTATGTCCATGTGACATAGGCTTCTTTGTCCTCAGTCTGAAGAAGCTAGGTGGTGTCCCTTGCAAGGGCAGTCGGGAAGTGTCCTGTTTCTCCCACAAGCCTGTTCCATGGCGCTGCAGAGAAGGAGGGGGAAGTCTCTATGATGCACTCTGAGCTCCTGTCCAGGGACAGCTGAGCCAAAGGCATGTGACGTTGCTGTGACTAGGTGGGTCAAAGGATCAGGCTCTCATGGAAGAGGGAAAGGCTGAACCACCTGCATTTTTAAACCTGAAGTGCTTTGAAGGTAGCCTAGCCATGGTTGATGTGACAGTGTCCCCCGTAGAATACAGGCCATAGGGAGGGTACAGATGTTATTTGTCCGTGTTTAAGTATTTACATGACAGCACAAGAAAACTGGGGACTTTCTCTTTCATCTTTGCTGCCACAGTTTACATACAGTTTTATGATGGATGCAGGAGGTAGACATTTATTACAAAAGTGTAAGAGATGTTGACTCTTCACGAATTGATTATTTAGAATTTATTTTATTAAATATTCTAGGTGGCGTGTGATAAACTGAACCTCTGCTGGTTTGCAGCTTAATGATTCATGTATCTGCGGCAGTGATAAGGAAATCAAAGACTGTTTGCCATTTCAGGGGAAGAATATGGATTATTATTAAATCTGGAATGGGCCTCTTGAGAAGCCTTCCTTAAGGGAACACGCGTATCAATAATTTCTTCTCCATACGAGAATCCTAATGTTTCACTTATGGAAACATAAATTCCGAGCAAGTGGCTATGGTTCTTCCCTCCCTTTGGCTCCGTACATCCTGTGCTCGTGTCTGACCCACTCTTATCCTAGCCTTCAGAGTCCTTCAATCTCCATGTCTTTATCCCCCTGTATCTAATTTTTAATGCTCTTAAACAGCTCTGCTGAGGGCTATGCATTTCAGCACCTGAGATGCTGGCAGAGACCAGGATAGTGTTCCTTTTGCTTGAAATGTCCTAAAAGATTTGTTTAAGTCTAGGAGGAAACAAGGAGTGACTGGGAGTTCTCAGAACCCTGATGGAAGTGTGGTCAGCTCATATAGGTTATAGGATGTCCTGAACTCATTCTTGAAGAAGCCAATGGGTAGCAAAGCCAGTCTGGTGGGCTGCATCTGTATCGAGGAGAGTGGATGGGCACACCCTGGAGCTGTGCCCGTTCTCAGGTGACAGAGAACTAGGGAGGCTTAGCAGGTGTGGCCTCAGGACAGAGGGCATGCAGAACTCCTGGGGATGTCTAGTCAGAAGGACAAGTCTGCACACCTCATGGTGACAGTTTGAAGGTATCAGGGTTGTCTGATAGCTTGAGTTTCAGAATATTCCCTGTCTTGTTCTTCTTTCCAAAATATTGGACAGATGGTTAAATGTGGTAATTGTTACTGTAGGAGACTGTGGGAAACTAGCTGGGGGACCCCAAGTCTCCTTTTTAAAAAAATATTTTATTTATTTATTCATGAGAGACACAGAGAGAGAGGCAGAGACATAGGCAGAGGGAGAAGCTGGCTCCCTGAGGGGAGCCCAATGCGAGACTCCATCCCAGTACCCCAGATCATGACCTGAGCCAAAGGCAGATACTCAACCACTGAGTCACCCAAGTGCCCTGATCCCAAGACTCCTTATCTCTCCCCCCAGTTTCCTTACTCATCCATGCACAGAGCAACCCTATCACATGCTCAATCCTTCCATGGTGTAACGTCCTGACACTGATATTGTACTTGAACCCCTCACTTTGCTGTGTGCTTTTATACGTGAAATTAGACCTAATTGTCAGTATAATGCCATGGTAAGTTCAGTTTCCCCAAAGAATACACACCGAGGTTTGCAGTACTTTCTTACAAACAGAACCTGCTTGGCTCTCCACAGGACTAATCAGTCCAAGAGGATTGCTGCTACTGACCTTTAATTCTCTAATTGCTGTGAAATAGTTGAAAGAATCTACACTATAGTCCCCATCTAAGGGTGTGCACAGAGTAGCTCCCTGGTTGGTACAGAGGGGTTATGTGTAGTTGTTCTGCTTTCATGGGATTCATCTTCCCTTTACGCCCAATAATCAGAGCCCCTGAAACAGGAGGTGGGTTGGGCATATTCCCATTTTCTTGTTTGTTTGGTCAGATTCTGTCCCACTAGGGCTGAACATCGGAGGGACTCAGTTTTATATTTGCTGGAGTGGAGAGCTGGTCTTCAGAGTCTGGGGTGCCCAAGGGCAGGCTGGTCCAGGACCCTAGTGGAGGCGTGCATCGTGGGCACTGGGACACCTGCCGGGACTGGGGTGCAGTGGCCTCCTGTGGGCGGAGCCCCCCTCCTTTGCCTTTTCCTGGGAGGCAGTGAAGTAAACCTCATGGAAGCAGCTTCCCTCCCAAATTAATGAACACTTTCAGACATGATATGAAATGTTTGGAAACGAAATGCAGCACAGTATTTTGCCCGTATTTTTTTTTTCCTTTCACAACACCTGGCAATAAAATTCTCGGGCTAAATACCAGATGAGTGTGCGCCTCATTATGTATAGTAACTTCGTCTATAACTTTTTTAAGCCCTCCAGATGGAAGCACGGTATAAATGTGGAGAGCTTGAGAGGGGAAATGAAAATAAATGCACTAAGAAATAAAGAATCTGTTTTTTATACTTTCTTTTGCAAATAGTGTTTGCAATGACATATTGTGAATGGACTGAATTATAACAAAAACGGAAATGAAACAGAGCTCGAGGGTACGAAGAGCAATTGTTACACTTACTTTAACTGATATAATGCAAAGCAACGCTTTTTACACTCAATTAGTTTGCACATTGTGTTGGACACAAACCAGAATGTAGAACATTTTTGGGTTTTGTTTTTACATGATTAAGGGAGATGAGATGAAATAAATTCAGTAAATTACCCTGTGTTCCTTTTCGGTCTGAGATACTTTTGTTTTGTTTTTCCTCACCCCTGGTATTGAATGAATGAGGTTGGCTCCTTCAGAGGTAGACCTCTGTTCTCAAACACGATGCTCCTCCCAGAGATCAATGGACTTTCAATAGAGTTCCTTCCTCTGCCTTAGGGCCATCTTTTGCTGCACAAATAAGGTTACGAATCAGAGCTATTTACATTTGGTATTTGACCATACTTTGTGCTTTGAATATCAGAAAAGGATAGCAAGCATGATAGCAGCTAACAGATGTTTGCAAACGTTTAGGCAACAAAAGTATTTCCAAGGCTGTATATTTCAAGATCCTTGTTTAATTTATTTTGCTTAATTATCCTTTCTTGCATTTTTAATGCTCTTAATATGATAATATTAAGAATTGCAGAGTGTGATAGTGTATCGCTCATTTGAATAGATGCTAGATGTGAGGGGGAACATGGGTTGACGCCCGGCTGGGACCCGGCTCTGTGTCCTGCAGGAGGGGTCTGGGAAGGGACCAGGTCTTCACTGAAAGGATGTAGGAAAGTGTTTCTCAAACTTTACTGTGCATGCCAGCTCCCTGGGGGTTCTGATTCATTTCGTCTGGGGGCCCCAGGGGTGGGGGGGGCCTGAGGTGCTGCATCCAGAGCAAGTTCCCAGGAGATGCTGATGCTGCTTTGAGTAGAGTGAAGCTACTTTGACACACACTTTGAAGAGTGAAGATGGGAAAACATCTTCAAGGGAGGGATCCACGGGGCTGCTGTTCAACTAACTAGTACCCCTCACTAGCTAAAAATAACCAATACCTGCTGACCAAGCCAAGCCCATGGTACCCAGCACATGCGGTTTCCTTTCGGTGCAGAAGTAGTGGTCAGGGGTCCGACTCTGGTCTTTTCAAAAGATTATCCTCATTTTCCTATATGCAGAAGGGAAGCCACACCTGTAGTGCACTCAGAGGTCCTGTGTTTTACGTTCCAAACCACAAATACTAATAAGAAAACAACAGGAGAAACCTGTTAGGTATAATATCCAATTACAATTATTTTTTACTCCAAAAGGCGCGTCAAATAAATAATGCAGTTTATGTTACGTCTAGAAAATGCAGCAGCATTAGTTAATTTACATAAATTATACAACTCATTATCTTTGTTTATAAAAAGCCTTAGCAATATTTTGGCTTATGGATCTAAAATGGAAAAAAAAAAACCCTCAGATTTCGCTTCAGTGTAACTTTCCTTTCCTGCAGTCACCTTTTTATTTATTTACAGAAAGAGCATCTGTTTGACAGATACCCTTAGGATTACTGCCCTTTCTTCATGATGAATGGAATGCGTTAAGTCTGACTTTTGTTTATCAAAAGCCAAATAAATACAAGTGAGGGAATCCAAGCACCTAGAGCTCTGAGCAGCCATGGTGGCTTCTCCTGCCGGCTTTGCCTGCTGCCTGACATCAGTGCCAATGAGGGCAGGGTGAGGAAGGGGCTGTGGGGGCCTGGATGCAGGTTTTCCTTCCTTTTGTCTTCCAAAAGTAAGTTCTTAAGGCAGCTTAGGTAGGTGCCATGGCGCCTCCCCCTGATGAGCGGAGGAAACCTTCCCGTGCTGTTGGAATCCGTGGCCACGAGCCACGTGTCATTATTGAGCACCTGCATTGTGCCTACCCTGAATTGCGATGTGCTGGAAGCATAAAATACACACTGCATTTCATAGACTTACTATGAAAAAAAAAAAACTCTGTTAAATAACCCGTTAATATTTATATTGATTACGTGTTAAAAGATTTTAAATATATTGGCTAAATAAAATATATCATTAAAATTAGTCTCACCTGTTTCTTTTTACTTCTTTACCCTTGCTGCTAGGAAATTTAAAATGTGGCTTGTGCTGTACTTACTGAACAGCACTGGGACTGTAGCACACTAACCAGGAAGCTGCAGACCTGGATTACTTTGAAGCGTGCCCATAATTTAGACTCTGATTCTAATTCTTCCACTGGCCCTGCGTTAGTATCTGACTCATAATCAGAAACTTAAGATGCGATGTCGTGGGAAGGGCAGGTCCTGTTTGATAGTGTGGTTGGAGATTTGAAGGGCCCATAGGAGAACAACATGATATGAGAAAATTGAGCTCTTATCCCTTGATAGTGCTGGGCTGATGCTTCTAGCTTGAATATTAAAGTCTTTGCCTGTGGATGGAGGAGCCCAGCTCCCAGGTTATTTCAGAGTGGAAACTGGTGAATCCTAAATTCTCCTTCATCATGTATGCAGACCCATTTGAATGGCAAGAGAGAAGGGCTGCCCTGAGGCAGGTCTGCAGAGCCGGGGCATGCTTCTTAGAGCAGGGAATGGTGGACATGATTCTGTTTGTGGGGAGACCTATGCTCTGCCATGTGCCAGGGTATCTGGACGTTTGATATCAGTGTGTTCAAATGCCAGGAGGTCTTCTGGATGGGAGGGCATAGTCTGAGACCCCAAGACCCCAGGGTACACCTCTGAAGGGAAGGGCTTAGAGCTCTTTGCCCCCATAGCACTAGGTGGATTAAAGACAAAGTGATTTCTGTCACTCTTTACTTGTTGATTAGTTATTTCTTTACTTCTCCCATCTATCTATTCATTCAAGAAACATTATTATGAGCCCACTCATGCTAGTCACTTTGCTAGGCATTGGATGTACAGTGACCCACAAAGCATAACCATTGTCCACTCTCTTGAGGCTCTCCACTGAATGGAGTGGGGATAGACAGGACAGAGGTGAGCAGCAAGTACCTCAGGACCCCTGAGCAAAGTGCTAAGGGTGACAAACCAGGCATGCACCCAAGCAGAGAACAATGGACAGGCATTGGGCTTTGGTGGTCCCAGAGGGCCTGGATGAGGCAGGAACGTTCTACCTATAATGCAAAGGATGAAGAGCTGGCATGGGGCATTCTCAGCAAACAGGACAGCATGAGTCTCAGTGGGAAAGACCTTGTTTTCCTGCTGATGGGATGGGACCAGTGTGCCTGGAGAGCAGAGACAGGATAGGATTGTATGAGATGTGGCTGGTGTGGCCTGGAGCCAGGTTAGGTGGGGGCTCAGATGGTGAAAGGATTTTGGATTCTGTTCTAAGGGATTTTAGGAGGGGTCTCGGGGGTATTGGGGAAAGTTCTGGATGGGTAACTGGGCCCTGGACTGAGTGATACTGGGCATGTCACTTAATCCCTTGAGGTGTTGGTTTCTTTACCTGTGAAGTGGAATGGCTGAGGTAGGAGAAAAGAAGCTAGCCAGAATGATCTTTAAGGTTTTTTCCTGTGATTCAGAGAGAGCTCAGCGTCTTCTATTTTTTGGATTGGGTAGCCTTCATGTCCCCCCAGGGCTGACTGTGGGTGGCTTACAAGGCACTGGCAGTTTGAAGTCTTCAGCCTTGATGTTTGTGAGTTTCTTGGCCTCATAATATATGAGATGACAGAATGATCCTTGGTGGTGCATCAGAATCACTGTAGCTAGTAGGGTTCTAATGCGTAGTCTGGGGTGGGACATGGGCAGTTGTAATTCTTAAAGAGTTTCCTAGGTGGTCAATTCTGTATATTTGGTATATTGGAGATCCTCTCAGGGGACAAAGATAGCCCCTGTAGCCAGAGGCTGTTTGTGTAATAGTATATCAGATGCCTGAGATAGCTGGTAATAGTTGGGCTGAGGGCTTTAGTTCCTACCTGGCTTTTAGCCAGAGGCCACCTTCAGTTCCTTGCCATATGGACCTCTCCAACTTGGCGGCTTGATTCATCAAAGTATAAAAGACAAAAAGACAATAAAGAGAGATTGCTAGCAGAACAGTAGACACAATCTCTTGTAACCTAATCACAGATGTGACATCCCATCACCTTTAATGTATAGTATTGATTAGAAGCACGTCATCAATATGTTCATGAAAAAGAGATGGAGATTATACAAGAGTATGAATAATAGAAGTCAAGATCATTGGGGCTGTCTTAGAGTCTATCACAATGGGTATAATGATCAGTGAAATTGTACCTTTAGCTAGACAAAGATAGATAGATAGATAGATAGATAGATAGATAGATAGATAGACAATAGATAGATAAGATAGATAGGTGATACATAGACTGATGGAAGACCCAAGTGACTAAAATCAGGAATGAAAAAAAGGATATCACTACTGACTTTATAGAAATAAAAACTTTCATAAAATAATACTATGAACAACCATATGCCAATAAATCAGATAATTTCAATTAATGGACAAATTCCTAGAAAGATACAATTACTGAAATTGACTCAAGAAGAAATTGAGGATCCGAGCAGACCTAAAACAAGATATTAATTTAAAAGTCTTCTGATTGGGGGATCCCTGGGTGGCTCAGCGGTTTAGCGCCTGCCTTCGGCCCAGGGTGTAATCCTGGAGTCCCGGGATCGAGTCCTATGTCGAGCTCCCTGTGTGGAGCCTGCTTCTCCCTCTGCCTGTGTCTTTACCTCTCTCTCTGTGTCTCTCATGAATAAATAAATAAAATCTTTAAAAAAAATAAAAGTCTTCTGATAAAGAAAAGCCAAGGGTCAGATAGATTCACTAGTGAGTAATACCAAACATTTAAAGAATAGTTAACACAAGTCATTCACAAGATAGTCCAGAATATAGAAGAGAGAACACTTTAGAACACCAATTGTATCTCTATAAACTGGTAATAAATAATTTGAGAATCAAATTAGGGAAAAATCAAATTACGAAAACAATTCTAGTTTATAATAGCATCAAGAAGAATAAAATACTTAGGAATAAATATCTTAAAAGAAACACAAGACTTGCACTTGTGTAAACTGAATATTGCAAAACATTTGAAAAGAAATTAAAGCATACCTAAATAAATGGAAAGACAATCCATTCTGATACATCAGAAAGCTTACTATTGAGATGCCTGGGTGGCTCAGTGATTGAGTGTCTGCCTTCAGCTTAGGACATGATCCTGGAGTCCTGGGATCAAGGTCCTCATCAGGTTCCCCACAGGGAGCCTACTTCTCCCTCTGCCTATGTCTCTGCCTCTCTCTCTCTGTGTCTCATGAATAAATAAATAAAATCTTAAAAAAAAGAAAACTTACTATTAAGGTAGCAACAGTCCCCAAACTGATGTACAAAATCAAGGCAATCCCTAACAGAACCTCAGCTAGATTTTTTTTTTTTTTTTTTTTTTTTTTTTTTTTTAGAAATTGATGAAGTGAACCTAAATGTAAATGCAAAGGACCCAGAGTAGTCAAAACAATATTGAAAGAGATGAACAAAGTTGGGGGACTCAAAATTCTCAATTTGAAAATTTACCATAACTCTACACTAATCAAGTGTGGTTATGGCATAAGGATGGACATATAGATCAATAAAATAAAATTGAGAGTCCAGAAATAAACCTTAACATTTTTGGTCAATTGATTTTCAACAAAGGGACCAAGACAGTTTAATCAAGATAGATTAGTCTTCTTAGCAAATAATTCTGGGAACAACTGGATATACAAACAAAATGAGATATATGGGCCCCATGCTTGTATCATACACAAAAACTAACTCAAAGTAGAGCATAGACTTAAATGTAAGAGCTAAAGATATCAAAATCTTAGAAGAAAACATAGGAATAAATCTTGGTAATTTTAATTTAGGAAATGATTTCTTAGTTATAATACCAAAAGCATAGGTAATTAAAGAGAGGATTGATTGATAGGTTGGACTTCACTGAAATTAAAAACTTCTGTGTTTCAAAAGTTGTCACTAAGAAATCAAAAGGCATCCTACAATCTAGGAGAAAAATTCTACAAATTATAAAGCTGACTTATATATGGAATATGTAAAGAATTCTGACAGCTTAATAATGAAAAGAAAAGTAACTCAAATAAAGTGGGCAAAGAACTTGAATAGACATTTCCTCCAAAGAAGATATATGAATATCCAATAAATCCATGAAAAGATATTCAACAATATCATTAATCATCAGGGAAATCAAAGCCATGATAAAATACCAATTCATATCCACTAGGATAAATATAATGAAAAAAGACAGATAATAACAAGTGTTGACAAAGACGTACAAAATTTGAGCTCTCATACATTGCTGATGGGGATGTAAAATGGTGCTACTGCCGTGGAAAACAGTTCATAATTTCCTTAAATGTTAAACATAGAGTTACCATATGACCTAGCGATTCTATTCTTAAGTATATAATACCCAAGAGAAATGAAAACATATGTTTAAGGAAAAACTTGTACACAAATGTTTGTAACAGCATTATTCATAATAGCCACTTAGTGGAAACAACTCAAACGTCAATTAACTGATGAGTGAATAAACAAAATGTAGTATATCCATACAATGAAATCTTGCTTGATAATAAAAATAAATGAGGTACAAATACATGCTACAACATGGATGAACCACTAAACATTATTCTTAATGAAAGAAGCCAGTCACAAAGGCCATGTATTACATGATAACATTTATATGAAATGCTCAGAATAGGACAACCTATAGAGATAGAAAGTAGATTAGTAATTGCCTAGGGCTGAAGGGGTGTGTGTTGGTTGGGGACGGGGAGTGCCAGCTGATGGATATAAGGTTTCTTTCTGGGTGATAAAAGTGTTCTGAAATTAGATTATGGTGATGATTGTACAAGACTGTAAATATACTAAAAATATTGAGAGACACCTTGAGTGGGTGAACTTTATGGTGCATAATTTACATATCAATGAATTGTTAAAAACAAGATGATTGTCCAAAGCAAAAATAGTAACATATAGAGCAGAATGTATGACAACAATAATACGAAGAAAACCAGTGGGAAGTGGGAATGTATTGTTGAAAGGTTCTTAGAGTACTGATGAAATGCTATAATTATTTGAAGATAGAATACTGTGATTAAAGATACATATTGCAAATCCTATAGCAGCCACTAAAATCTAACAGAAATAGCCAGCAAGCCAATAGTGGAGATGAAGTGGAATACTGAAAACAAAAAAAAAAGTGAAGTAAAGAAAAGAGTAAAATGAAACAGGACAAATAGAAAACAAATAGCTAGATAGTAGAGATAAACCCAACTGTATGCATTATTACATCAACTATAAATGGCTTAAACATTCCAATTAAAAGCTAGAGATTATCAGAGTGGACAAAAAAAGCAAGGCCCAATTACATGCTTTCTACAAGAAATTCACTTTAATAATAAAGACACAGGTAGGTCAGAAGTAAAAAGATAGATAAAAGATATAGTGTGTAAACTGTATTTATATAGCTATATATCTGTATCTATAAGACTTAGTGTGCAAACTATAAGAAAGTTAAAGTGACTATTATCAAGCAAACTAGACTTCAGGACAAGGACTGCTACTAAAAATTGAGACATTTCACAGTGATAAAAGGGTCAGTCCATCAGGAAGACATATCAGTCCTAAATGCATGCATACCTAATTACATGGCTTCAAAATACGTGCCAAGTGACAGAACTGAAAGGAGAAACAGAGAAATTCACAATTATAGTGATACATGTCAATATTCCTTTCTCAGTAATGAATAAAATAGACAAGAATTTAGTAAGGACTTCAAAACTTGAATAAGACTATCAACCAACTTGATCTAATTGACATTTTTGAAACAAAATACCTAACAATAGAAGAAAATACATTTTTTCAAACGCACATAAAACTTTTAGTAGGCCATGTGCTATACTACAAAACAAGTCTCATTAAATTTAAAAGGATTACTGTTTCTCTGGAAGTAACTGAATTAATTTAGAATTTCAAATGTAAAAAATATATATCTGAAGAACTTCCAAATATCTGGAAATTAAATAACACATTTCTAAGGGTAAAAGGAAAAAAAACATAAAGGAAACTAGAAATTAATTTGAAATAAATTAATTAAAAATTAAAACACAACATATTTGTCTGATGCACCTAAAGCAGGTCTTAGAAGGAAATTTATTCTTATAAACGCTTGTATTAAGGGCTTATATGATATTTACATTTAAAATCAATAAATGTAATTCCTATTAACAAAGGAATTAACAAAATTATTATATTTTGTTATATTTTGTTTTGTTTATTATATTTGTTTTGTTATATTCTATTTGTTTGTATATTTTGTTTTGTTATTAACAAAATTCCTATAAACAAAGCTTTTACATTAAGAAGCTAGAAGATGAGCCAGTGAAAACCAAAGTAGCAAAAAGGTAATCACAAAGATGATTGTGAAATCAATGAAACAGTAAATAGACAAACAAATAATACAAATCTGGCTCTTTACAAAGATCAATAAAATGACAAACCTGTAGCTAGTCTGATCAAGAAACAAATGGGAGAGAATACAAGTTATTAACATTATGAATGAAAAAGGATACATTGCCACCAATGCTACACACATTAAAGGTAAAACCAAGGAATATGATGAATAACTTTACAGTGATAAATTTGGCAACTTCGATGAAATGGACACATTTCTTGAAAGACAAAAATCATTAAAATTGACATGAAAAGAAATGGAAAATCTGAAGAGCTTTATATTTGTTAAAGAAATTAAACTTGTAATTAAAAATCTTCCCATGGAGAAAATTCCTTCAGAGTGAATTCTATCAGATATTTAAGGGAAGAATAATGTTAATCTTACCAAACATTTTCAGAAAATATAGGATATTGGAACACATTTCAGTTTATTTTATGATACTAAAACCAGACTAAGACATTCCAAGAAAAGAAAACTGTGGACCATTATCTGTCATGAGAATAAATGTACAATTCCTTAATACAATATTTTAGCAAATTGAATGCAGCTATATGTGAAAATGACAATATACCATGATTAGTAGGGTTAATTGCTGGTATGCTATTGCTTTAACATTTGAAGATCAATCAGTGTAATTCACCATAACAAAATAGCAAAGGATATTAACCATATAACTATATAATTATCTCAACAGATAAAAAAGTATTCGATATAATATTACTCATGACTTAAAAAAGGAAAGCTCTTGGCAAAGTAGGAATAGAAGGGAGTTTCCTCAGTCTGATAAAGGGCATCTATAAAAAGCCTACACCTAATATTATATTTAATAGTGTATTATTTCACTCTCCCTTAAGATTGGGAAATGGCCAGTATGTCCACTCTTAACACTTCCATCCAAGGCAGTGCAATAAGGCAAGAAAAAGAAATAAAAAACATACAAGTGGGAAAGGAAGGAGTAAAATTTTTTATTTGCAGATAGCATGCACATATATATAGAAAATGCTAAGGAATTTATGGGAAAAGTTGCCAGAGCTAACAAATAAATTTAAGAAGTCCACAGGGAACAAGTTCGGTATTTAAAGAACAAATGACTTTCCATATATTAGCCATTTCCATATATTAGGAAAATAAATTGAAGTTAAAGAAATGTACAGTTTAAAATAGCATAAAAATTTGAAATATTTTAGGCTAAAATTAGCAAAGTATGTGTAAACAGAAATGTATAAAACATTCCAGCGAGAAATTAGAGAATACTTAAGTAAATGGAGAGATATACTTTATGCATGATTTGGAAGATTTAGTGTTCAGATGGCAGTTTTCTCCAAATTGGTCTATAGCTTCAATGTAATCCCAATCAAAATCTCATCAACCTTTTTTTTTTCATAGAAATTGATAAGATGATTTTAAAACTTATATAAAACACAAAATAGACCTGGCATAGCTAAAAGGACTAATAAAAAACAAAGATTAAAAAGTTACACTACTTGATTTTAATACTTAAATCTATGGTTACAATAAGCAAGACCATATGGTATTGGTATCACTGGGTGGATCGATGTCTCCGACAGGTGGATTTCAGGTCTGTTTCTGGACTTTCCTGGGAGCCAAACTGGAGAATTAATTTAATCTTCCCTGATAATGATGGTGTGTGTGTGTCTGTATGTGTGTGTGTGACAGAGACAGAGAGATGGGGGCTCTATGTTCTTTTATATGGTGGTCAACCTGGAGCTGCCACAAGAAGGGACACAGGAGAGGCTCAGGATGAGAAACTTTATTATACTCAGAGGTCCTAGGAACAGGGGGTATGTCACACCACACAGAGTCACATGAAAAGACACCAGGGTGGTCACAAGACAGAATGGACCATAAATGAAGGGAGGAGAGAAACCTAGGCCACAGTCTCTATTGTAATTTGCATGAGAAAGGCAGGGGAGGGCAGGATAAACGGTTTAGGATTGGGTGGTTTGAATAATTTCAGTGGACTGTGAACAATAGGGATAGTCCTTAGTTGCCTGGTGCTTGGTCCTGGGATGATTAAAGCAGAGGAATATTGCCTTCTGGGATTAAGGGCCAGGCAGAGGTAAGGCCTAAAGTTGGTTAGTTTGCATATCAAAGGCATGCTCCTGGCTGAGCCCTCCGCTATCCCTCTGAATCAGCTAGCCCTCAAGGGCATCTCTCCCTAGCCAGAAAGGTTTTTGAGCTTCAGAAATGCAAGATGACTAAATTCCTGAGATTCACTAAAAAGCATAGTGCTTATAGCTAACAAATACTATATTATAGATTTAAAATTTGCTAACCTCTTAGCTCTTATGTTAGGTGTTCTTACTATGAACACAAAATAATAATGATGATGCTGACAATAAATAATAATAAAAATACTGAGGGTGGGAGGAAGCCTTGAGAAGGGTTGGATATGTTTATGGCTTTGATGGTGGCAATAGTTTCATGGGTGTATATTAATCTCCAAGCTCATTGAGTTGTGTATATTAAATATGTACAGCTTTTTATATGTCAATCATACCTCAGTAAAGCGGTTTGAAAGAAGATGTCAGAACATCATAATATGCAGAAAATAAAAAATGTCAACCATACAGACTATTCTCACATTGCCCATTAGATAGACTGACTTTCCCAGGAAGCCCCTCTGTGGCAGAGAGAATGTCATTTTCTTCTCTCTCCTCCTTCTGAAAATAAAACACCTTCCTCTTTCTACAGTTTCAAAACAAATATATACCCACTGTAAAAATTCAAAAAGTCAGACGAATATAGAAAAGTGAGGAAGAGATTAGATTCACCCTAAAGTCTAAATCCCGTTGACAAAACTGTGCAGGGTGCACACAATTCTGAAGGATTTTCACACACACACCACACACACACACACACACTTTTACCAAAAATGTCATCATATCATACACACTATTTTGCATTTGCTTTTTTTCACTTGAGTCCCTATTAAGTTGATTTATGTCGTTTTTAATAGCTCTGTGTGATACTGTATATTCAACTTATTCCCTGCCACTGGACACAGAATATTATTACTGTTTGCTATTAGAAATCACACTGTAGCATCCTTGTATTTATTCAGTATTCCTTCAACAAATATTTGAGACTTATCACGAGCCAGGCTTTTCATACTTGTCCATTGCTTTCTTGGGTATATTCCTAGAAATGAAATTGTAATGCTGGGTCAAAGGGCATATCCACCTAAAAATTTGATACATATGGCTAGAGCATCCTTTCGAAAGATGGCGTGAACTTGCGATCGCACCAGCAATGATCATGAGGCCCTGCTGCTTAAACAAATGGGCCCACCCCACAGTGTTTGGCACAGGCAGGGCACATGGTTGGTGCCTCATATCATTAACTGAGGTAATAATTATAAACAGGGGGTGAAATCTTTTGTTTCACAAACGTTACTTGTAGCACATCACTACAGATATGTGTGTCATGCCTTCTGTAGCTCAGAGATGAAAGAAGAGTCCACCCCTCGTTCAGTGTGTGCACAGCGTCTACAGTGAGTTTTCCAACTCCATTCAGCCTTTCAGTAACAAGGACGTGAATAATAGAAGGCACCGTTGATGCTGCTGAGTGCTTTTCATACCTTGTCTTAATTCCACAGCTCTGGATGTTTTACAGATGAGAAGCTGAGGCCCGCAGGGTTGACCAATCACAGGGCAGCTCAGCTACTGAATGGCCTACCGTGATTCTAGTGTAAGACACCCTCACACCCAAGCTCAGATTCAAACTCCAGTCAGGAATTTGGGGACTTTAACTTGTCTTTCTTTTTCTAAAAGCTTTGGCTTTGGAGTTCATCCATGCCAGAAGTATTTATCAAGCACCTTCCAAGGGCTGAGAGAGAATATAGTGGGTGAGGTCTGGGCCCTCATGGACCTTCCAGCCAGGTAGAGGAGACATAATTTCATCACTTAATTGTGTGAAAAGAACTCTGACTGGTGCCATGAAGGAGAAGTGAAAGACTCTAAGACCTTCCAGCAGAGGGATCTGATCTACTCTGAAGATCCAGGAAGGCAGCTCTGAAGAAGTATGCTCCCCGAAACTGTGAGGGGTGGGTGGGAAGGGCATTACAGAAAAGGAACAAGCATTCCAGTGGAGGGAGAGCCTGTGCAAAGGCCCTGAGGCATGACAAAGGGTGATGTGTTAGAGGAAAGGCATGAAGGCCAGTTAGTGTATGTGGAGCTCAGAGTCTGAAGAGACAGGGAGGTGAGTGGGAACTGAGCCTTGCAGAGTCTCCTGAGCTGTGCCAAGGCATTTAGAATTTAGCATTAGAGCAATGAGAGCCATTGGAAGGTTTAAACTAGGGGAGTGGTGTCCTTTTATTGTTTTAAAAACATCTGTTTGGGTGATGACATGGAAGATTGGCAGGGGTGGGGCGCAGATTCAAACAGGAGGGACTTCCCTTTCCGCTGTTCCAAGCAGGTGGTCCAGCTCCTCTTCTTTTTTCTTTCTTCCTTCTTCTTCTTTTTTCTGTTTTGATTAGTTTCTTCTCCCTCTTCTGTTTTACCATTCTGGGCCTCAGGCTTCAGAAGTGAGAGGCTACAGATGGCTCGGGTCTTAGAGCAGTGAAGTCAGGGGACCGGCAGCCCCGAAAGCTGTCATATGTCACACAAGTCATCTTTCCAGAGCTGCAGCTACCTTCCCGGCAGAATGTCAAGCAGCTTGGTACGAGGAGCATCTGCTCTGAGCGGCTCCGAGCATTGTCAGAACACCATAAACAAAACGGTCAGGTTTCTGCAGATAGCCTTCTGGCCTCCACCAGCACACTTGGCCGCGCTGTGGGCCGGCTTTCTCTTCCGGCATCTGTCTTCGGTACTTCCAAAGCCCACAGTGCGGGGCTTTGGGACTGAGGCTTTGGGATGTTGTGCAGTCTGCATGCTAACATGCCAAGGCTGAGGCGGGAGCAGGATTCTGAGAGCCGCCCTTGCCACGTCCAATCTTTGGAACGAGAGTCAGGCTCAGTTACTGCTGGGGGCCCCTGGACCAGAGAGGAAGGACTTGCCCAACAGGAACCTTATCCCAGAGTCCCTCAGGTAGGAAGGGAGAGAAGGCAGGCCCAGAGAGGAGGAAGAGCACTGCATCAGGAAAGGAGGCTTTGGTTGCCGTAGAAACCTTGCAGCATCTGTAAAGGCCACTCAGTCCTCGCTGAACACCTTTATTCCTATAAACGTCAGAAACACCTGGCCTCAAAAAACCCAAAAAACAAAAACCAGTGACCATGGTCTTCCCAGCCTGATACATATCTGTGCTTCTCTCCCACCTGGGTGCCTGGCCTCATGCTAATTCCTCCACCCTGTCTGGCTGGCCGGTCATCAGAAGCCCTCTGGTTTTCTGAATTGTAGTCACCAGCCAGAACACTGAGAATTCATCTGGGCAGTCTCATCTTGGCTCATTTGTGGGAACACTGAAATGGTTCCCCAAGCCCCCTGCTTCAATGGTAAGACCTTCCTGACCCAAGGATGAAACTCCTGTGCTTAGCACAAGTGTGGCTCTAAGAAGGGTCTCCTGTGGAGATAGCCTCCTCAGGACTCTTGGTGGCAGCACACTAAGGGTGGGCTCTTGGCACCTGTGGGCATCCAGGAGAGCTACCAAGGGCAGGCTCTTCTTGGGTAGGCAGCGTTCTAATTGCCGTGTGGCCCAGGTTCGCAGAAACGGTTCAGGAAATTGTTTTGTAATTAACTGCATCACCTCCTTCCTGTTTAATAAATAGCACGAATAAAACCAACCTGCATGTGGTGGGATTGTAATTCAAATTCCATGGACTATAGCTGCACATTTTTCATTTAGCATGTAAAGGCAGTTTCTATGTAAATTATTTAGAAAGGTTCTCCATGGAATAATGACATTAGTGTCTGGATGGGTTGAAATTGTCTGAGTAATTGATACAACAATGGTGTGGTGCATCTTGGAGAAAGGAATTGGCACAGTAACTTGTACACTTTTTTTAATTATTAAAGCCAAATTAGAAGAGAGCTGCTGAAAAGCTAAAACAAATATTTCATAAACAAGAATCCAAAATGTGACACATTTGTTTTGACTTAAAGAGCCAAATTCTTTACAAACATAGAATTAATGGTTCCATTGATAAACTTTCCACAGGAAAATGATGAGTGCCAGCAAACATGGAGATGCTCCCTTTTCCCCTCAGCCAGTTGGCCAGGTCCCTCCTGAGCACTGGGCTCCAATGCTTGCAGCCCACCCCACCCCTAGCCCAACTGGCAGTAGAAATTGTAGTAAAGATATCCATTCACTCTTTAAAACACAGACTTGTTAACTTTTTTTATTTATAACTAGATAGAATTTTAATCTTGCAAACCAATTCAGGAATCTCTTTTTAAAAAAATGGCCTTCTGGGCTTGAAGGTTGTAGGTATATATTTAATAAAGTGAAGTGCTTTATGGTTAATTGTCAAAGACCTGGTCTGCCACATGGAGAAAATAATTGTTGTAGAAACAAGAATAAAACCTTGTTCCCAGGTAGGTAAATGTCCTGAAAAATTGGATTCCATCCCCTTGAGTATGAATCCCTTGTGAATTAAACATTCAGGCAAAGAGATGTCAAAGAAGCAAAGTAGAAAAACAATCAAAAACTTAAAACGAGTATGTTCTTAAATGAAAGAATTAATCATGGTAAATTAGAAAAAGTATTAAAGTAGTTTTAGATTAATGCAGACTGAATATCAATATAATTGCAGCAACTTAATTTGGCATAAAAAACATCTAATGAAATATTTTAATATCACTGTCCATTCAATTTACCAGCTTGAATTTCATGGGGCATTAAGTGGTTCTTAAATTATCATTGGAAACCCTTCCAAATCCATGTGGGGTTTTGGTGGTTGTTGTTTACGGAAGGAGTGAGAAATACGTATGTATGTGTGTGTGTGTGTGCACGTGTGCACATGCGCTTGAGTCTAAACTCCTATTAGTACTTTGTAGAATAGGGGAGAACCAATCCCTCATTCTTGTCAACTGTGCAGAGAATCAGCATTTTCTCCACTTTTCCCCAGGGCCAGAGGTCTCTGTGTTATCCTGAGAAATGCTCAGTTTAATCAGACAAAGAGGGGTCTCACACTCATCCAGATTAGCCCTTCATTTTGCAGTCGTGGGGGACAATCGCCCCATTGATCCTGCAGGAAGGGAGTTTTAAGGGAGCTCATTTCCTGTGGATTCTCTGACTCACAGAGCACAATGGAAACAGCCAGTACACTAGAGAGGAATTCCAGATGGTGATTGCCTAAACATGCTGCAGTCCCAGCACCCTTATGTCTCCTGACACAATGCTTCTCTGGCTCTCTGGGAACTCTGAGACTGGTCTGCTCCACACATCCTGTAGGCTCTTGTCCTTGTGATGGAGTATGGCCATCTCTGTCCCCATGAACATCCTTCTCATTCTCTATGGCTCTCACTTCTCTGAAACCGGCCCCAGATCTGCAAGAACAAGTCCACTGGGGCACTAGTGACCAGTGATCTTCACTTCATTCACCTGGAGAGCGTTCATCCTGCCTCTCAGGAATCGTTGGTAGCATTCGATAACAGCTCATCTTGGCCTCCATAAAACTCCTCTTTCTTGGTGTTCTTGACCCAGAAATCTGGGTCTTGGTAACCTCTCTCTTGCCACTCCCATCTCATTTGGGCTTTGGTCTGAGGCTTGAAAGCAACTCTACTTGAAGGCTGAGTACAAGAAAGGAAGATTGGGTTGGTATTTAGAGATCACTAGGGTACAGAGCAGTTTGGTTTGGTGGCCTTGGGCCATAGGGAACAAGTGAAGTTTTTGAGCAGGAGAAAAATATGACAAGTGTCCACAAGATTTATGTGTGACGATGCTCATTACAGCAGTATTGATAAGTGTGGGGATTGGAACAACCTAACTTTCCAGCAAGAAGGAACTAGTTATATAAATCATGGTACTCTATAAATATTTGTTGAGTAAATGATTATATAGAAGAGCATAAAGAAGAACAAAAAAGAAAATAAATCACCTCTAATCCTATCCCCTGATCTACCCGCTGTTATGGGTTTTGTGTATTCCCCTCCCCCAACCACCACACAAGATACACAGTATACACTGTATATACTGCTGGCCCAACTCTGTTAGAGATGCCATCTGTACTTTTGCTGCAGCTTCTCTGCTGATGTTATGTTGTAAGCAGATTCTCATGTCCTCCCATATTCCTTGCCGCCCTGATGTTGAATGCACATCTATTGCTCTGGGGTACAGCACTCCTCGAAGTTCAGGCAGAAACATTTCCTTCCCACTCTCCACTTTCTCCAAGGCGAGTCCATCCATGACTATAGCTCCATCAGCACCTGCCTGCAGGTGACTCGAACTTCTCTCCTTCCCCTGCCCCCCGACCTCTTCTCAGAGCTCCAGATAGGACAGTCAGATACCCATTTGGTCCCTCCTGTCAGAGTCAGCAGGTCCAACCCAAACTCATGACCTTTGTCTTCATGTGTCTCTGTTTTAGTGAAAGGCAATGCCATCTATCCAGTTGTGCCAGCCAAAACCAGGAATGGTTCTTCACATGCTCTCTGTTGGTCCCTCATCCAAGCAACTCAGATCCCTTTACCTCCTGAAGCTCACAAATCTATCCCTTTCCTGCCATCCCTTCGGCCCTCACATAGGCTTAAGCTATCACCTTGTGGACTTAGCATTGTCCTTCCAAGTGGGGCTTCTGGGTCAGCTCTGGCCCCCAGCCATTCTCTGCACCGCCACTGAAGGTCTCTCCACCATGCAAACCCATCAGTCCTTTTTCTGTTCTCAGGAGGAGATGTGAGACTGCTACTTGGAAACTGAGACTTTGGGGCCAGACTGCCCAGGTGGAGTCTCCACTCTTCCTCCTGATACCTGTGGGACCTTGTGTTTTATGTACCTTCTCCCATGTTCATTTTCTCATCTTCTGTGAGGATTAGGTGAGTCAGTCACAGTGTTCCTCACTGAGCCCTGGCACCCAGAAAGGCTATTTCAGTATTTGCTGTTGTTATTATTCTACTGTTGTTGTTTGTAAGGTAAGGATTATAGTAAGAAACTCCTGAGTTAACATGGATGTGCTGACCATGGAATAAGCCCTTAAATGTTAGTGGCTTTTATTGTCTCTCCACCATCCTGCTGTGTCATATGCTTCTTTTGGCCCTGCACTCCACATGGCTCCTTTAGTTCTTTGTACCTACTCACCACGGGGCCTTTGCACACACATTGCCCTGCCTGGACTACTTCCCTCTCATCTTCCCCTAATTAACGTATCCTCAGGTCTTAGCTTAATTGCTGTTTCCTGGCCTCACTGACCAGAAACCACATCTCCCTGATGTTGGATGCCCCTTCCCAGAGGGATGGCATGGTGGACTGGAGCTCTCAGGATCCAGTGCTCTATGTGGGGAAGACACAATTCAAGCCACCCTCTTGTGAGCCTATTGCTCCTGCAAGTCTCTCCCAGAATGTTCTGGTGGCCTCTGGTGGTGATTCATCATCCCAAGGCTCCTTCTGGCCAGGTGGCCCCAGAGAGAGTAACTGTCCAATCTGAGCTGGAAAGAGCCGTGTGTGCACCCAGCAGATGAGTTTTTCAGACAGCTCACTCCCACATCCACATTACCCCTACCCCCATAGGCACAGCTGCTGGTCAGAAAATGGATCACGAGGATCAGCAAGAGCCAATTTCCTGTTCTTTGCTTTCTTTTAATTTGAGAGAAGACAGACAGAACCTTGTCAGGTAATTATGTCCCAGAGGGGAAACTGTTGGAGCAACTTTCCAGCCAAGTCCATGATTTATAGTGCATTCCATGGTGGATTATTCTGATACATATCTGGGAAGCTCTGTGATGTGCAGGCTGATCCTGCCCATGGTGTCACCTCTGTGGGAGTTCTTGGCCTCTGGTGTTAGTGACTTCTGACTCAAGGATCACCCGTGGTTCTCTGAAAGCCATTAGATGGGAGTCACCAGTGCTGCCCCTCTCATGGCAGGTCTTCTAAACAGACACCAAAGTCGTCTTTTTTCTTTCTGAAATACAGATCATATACTACAGCTTGGAAACAGCTGAGCTATTTTTTTTTAAGTTTTTATTTATTTATTTGAGAGAGAGAGGGAATGTGCATGAGAGAGAGAGTGAGCACAAGTAAGGGGAGGAGTAGAGGGAGAGGGAGAAGCAGACTGCTCGCTGAGCAGGGGAACCTGGCATGGGGCTCAATCCCAGAAGCCTGGGATCGTGACCTGAGCCAAAGGCAGATGCTTAACCAACTGAGCCAACCAGGCACCCCCAGAAGAGCTATTTTAAAGATGTCGGTACAGAGGACTCCCCAACCTAAACATCACATGAGGGGAAACCAGTGTTTAGGCAACCAACCCCCAGATCTGATCCACCTTCTTTAAAGCCAAAGATTCACAGTCCTCCTTTTCAGGTGAAGGTAGGGTCCCTGGAAGCCCCATCTAAAGCTTGGTGACGGTAGCACCTGGCAACGACTGTAATTATGCTTCACTTGTTCCAAGCTGCCCTAATGGCAGAGATCCTTACAATGCTGAGACCAGCAGGAGACTCATGATGCAGGTGGCCATGGACATTTCTAAATCGTTTACAGATTCACAGGCCACATGTGTCCTCTTCTCACAGCGGAAAGGCCAGGAAGGAGACCTGCTCCTCCAGCATATGTTCTCAAAAGTGGCTCTTTCTGATGCTTCCACCACTGTGCTGAGGGAGCCTACTGCATCCCAGGCAGTGTGCCAGGCTCTGAGGATCAAGGCCACGTGGTTTCTGCCCTCAGGGCAGCTACGCCCTGAGTGCCAAGCAGATGGGGGAGTGTGGGGTGGGGTGGGGGCCGAGAAGACCTCACATGGAGATCAGCATTGATTGGAGTCCTGAAGGGTGAGGAGGAGCAGATCAGATAGATCTTGGCATCAGGCAGGGGTGACAATCTGGGTGGAGAGACAAATGTGCCAGAGTGTGCTGCATGCTTTAAAACTACTAGAGCAGTGATTCTAGATCTTGGGTGATTCCTGAAGATAGTCACTGGGGTTTCCACTGTTTGTAGCACTTCAGAAACCCAAAGATCTTCCATGATAAGGTGTGTCTGTGGCAATTGTGTCCAATCTCTTCTCTTTGGCTGGAATTACATCCGTTCAGAGTGGTAATACCATGATCACCACAAGAAGCACTGACAGGTAATGGCAGTGATCACCATATCAATCAGGGTTTTGGTAGCCAACGTTTTTCTACATGGAGTGAAGATTTTTGGAACCACCAGGCTGGAGCGCTAGCTCTCAAATCTCAAAGTATGGTAGGCTAATATTGTGAAGGGTCTTAAGTGACCTTGAATGTTACTGTGTGACAGTCAATAAGTTAGAGATTTGGGGGGGTTATGGAAGCTGAGTGCAAAGAGAAGAATAGGCCTGAGTGAAAATCCCTGCTCCACATTTCCAAGCAGTAAGACCTCAGGCATGTGAATTAACCTTTCCCAGACTCATTTCCCCCTCTGAAAATAAGGACAGAGGAGCTCTAAGGACTCCTAATGGTGTGTGTAGAGTTTTGCTTGTGCCTTTCATTGTCACTACTCCCATCCCTATTACTATAAGCATCAAAAATTGTTGTGATTATCACCAGGAGTCTTATCCGATCAGTAGAAATTAACTCGATTCTTTATGGCTGAGATCAGCCTGCCTGAGCTTTTTCGGGGGAGATCAGAGAATGAGAAAGAGCAAAGTTATTTCTATCAAAAAACACTTGGCAAGGAGAACAGACTTGAAGGTGGAGGGAGGGAGATGCTACGGAGGAACTTTTAGCCATCAGGAGCAGCTTGAGCATGGTGGGAAAAAGTGGGCTCAACACCCACCAAGGGCATTTCTGTGTCTGCAGAGTGCATATTTGAGGGTGCACGATCATCACTGTTCATTCGTTTCAGGACTCAAATTGGGTCTTACCTCATCATAATAGTGCAAATGCGAGCACTGTCATCATCTGAGAGCAAAGATGTCATCACCTGAGGATGTCTGGTCTCATGAGATTGCTAACTTGTATGTACAGACTGTTCTTGGGACTGAACTGGGCTATTCCGACGAAGGTCCTCCACCTTTTCCTTCATCATCACAGCTAATATTTTTATATGGTGTATTGGTCAGGATAGACTAGGCCAAGCCCCAGTAACAAATAAACCTGCAGCACCTTGGCTTAATACAATATGAGTTGACTTCTTTCATTAGAAACCTGGTAGGGTCAGACAGCTTTCCAGAGTGCCTCTCTTCCAAGCAAGTCTCTTCCAAGACTTAGGGGTTCCAGCTCCTTTCATTGTAGGGCTCTACTATCTTAGAGTCTTTACTTCATATCCCTGAGGACAGAGAAGAGAGGAGGTATTTTAGGAGCCAGGCCCAGAGATGGTATTTATCACTTTTTCCTCATTTTATTGGCCAGAACTCTGTCACATGGCCAACCTAAGTGCAAGGGAGGCTGGGGAATGTAGTCTCTCTTTGCCTGGGAGGAAGAAATGACATCGATGAGCACTGGCCAAGTCTCTACCATGTATATATTATCTCATTTGATTTTCCAGAGAACCCCAAAGATGTTATGCCATTATGATCCCTATTTATATTTGAGGAACCTGAAGAACAGAGTATGCCTGACTTGCCTTGGTTAAGTGGTAGAGCTAGAATTCAGGAATAAGAATGTGAGACTCTAAAGTCTATACTCTTAAAGGAACATTCAACACAATTCAAGCCCACATGAAGAGCTCGACATCTAGAGTGCTTTTCTGACAGAAAGGGGCTGGTTTTTGTCCTAAACCCCCAGAGCACCTTACCTCTATTTTACTTTGCATTGTGGTCATTCAACTTGTCTTCTCTACTAGATTTTAAGTTTCAGAATCAAGGTCAGACATGCATCTCTGCATTGTCCTTCACCTAACAGATTCTTAGCCAGCACTGAAGAGAGTGTGACTTAATGACTATGGTGTGGGTCATTAAGTCAATAGAGAGCCTGGAGCCATGGGTATGGAAGGGAAGAGGCAAGAAAGGAAGAATGTGGATTAAGACCCAGAGGAAGGGCGATGTGCTGGATGCAGGAGGTCCAAGGGCAAAGTAAGGGTTGAGAAGGAGGAGCTGGCTCATAATGCTGCATACAGCACAAGCATGAAGAGAGAGAGCACTGGAAGAGAAAAGAAACCAAGGTGTCATTGGCGCCTGTGGAAAGTGCAACAAATGATGGGCCGAAGCCAGAATGCCAAGGATCGAGTAAGAGTGGGACGAGGTGAAGGCGGTGAGTTAGTACAGGGTGCTCTTGTGAAGAGTTTGGTGTTAACAGGACAGATGGGCAGTATGGTCACAGGTGGGCTGAGGTTGGGAGTCTTCCATGTGTGTCTGGGTGAGGAAGAATGAGTAGGAGGGGCAAGAGTGAAAAGGAGAGAGTTGATTTTGAGATCCAGGCCCAGAGGACAGAGGAAGGCAGGAGATTAAGATCACAGGCAAAGGGCTGACCTCATAGAGGAAGGAGCATTCTTCCTTCTGAGACTGGTGAAAAAGAGCAACATGCATCCAGTTTCTTCATCTATAAAATGAGGGTGCTTCTCCTGGTACCTCTAGCCTTCATAGATATCTTAAGTGTATTGGGTTAAATAGTGTTCCCCAGAAGTTATGTCCGCTCAGAACCCCAGAATGGAAACTCATTTGGAAATACGACCTTCTGTACATAATTAATCAAGCCACGATGAGGTCATCCTAGAATAGGGTGTCCCTATCCGGTGACTGTTGTCTGTATAAGAGGGCAGCTCAGACACAGACACTCAGAGAAGGCCTTGTGGGACAGACCCGGAGACCGGGGGATGTAGCCAAAGGCCAGGGAGTGTCAAGATCTGTGACAGCACCAGAAGTGCAAGAGACAAAGAAGCATCCTTCTCTGGAGCCTTCAGAGGGAACATGGCCCTGCTGACACCTTGGTTTTGGACTTCTGGCCTCTGAAGCTGTGAGGGGATAAATTTCTGTTGTTGAAAACATGCAGTTGTAGTAATTTGTACAGCAGTCCCGGGAAACGAATACAGTGGGGAACATAAAGGCTCATTTGAAAGTAGTGGGAAATGCACAATTACCGTGAGGTGTGTGACATTTTCATCAAAGTCATCATAAAAGGGAAAGTCCTGGACATAGCCTGGTAGAGGTAAGGGGGTGGCTTGGGGGAGAACTCAAAGTTTCCACCTTCGAAAGTGCTTTCCCTTGGCTCAGAGGCTTTCTCCTGCATTATCTGCAGTCTCTCCGGATTTAGGTGATTAAAAAAACATGGTTTCTCCTTCTACTGGTTGCCTGCAGTCTCAGTAGAAGCAGTGCATCTGCTTCAGCGTTGGACTGGGAAAGAGTGCCGAAGTTGGGGTGCACGTCGCCTGCCTTCCAACCACTGGGGGAGCGTGATGTTCGGGAGACAGTACCACGCCCCCGGGTCATGTCCAGGCTGGTCCACGTTTCCAAATGGATGTGTTGGAACTCTTGCCGCCTTAATCTTCCCGCTCCCATCGAAATAAATCTTACATATTTTCTCCACATTAAAAGTGGCTGTCTTCAGCTTTTCCTTCCTCGAGTCCATATAAATCCTTCTCATCTGTTATATTACCATCACTGTCACCATCGTTGTGTCCGTCATCGCCATCAGTATCACACTGGGAAAGTGAGGCAGCATCTTTCACATGCCCCTCTCTGATGGATGAGAGCAGTGGAGTGACACTCCCAATCCCTGGAAAACCCCCAACAGTTTTCAGTTTGTGCTTTTTACCAACATGTTCTTTGAGGTTCCTTTAGACTTTACTGTTTTGGAATCTCCCCTGATGTAGGAGATGAGGAAGCTGACCCACGGGTGAAGTGACTCTCCCAGGGTCACTCAGCTCTCAGTAGCGGGATGGGAACTGGCCCCTGGCTCTTGGATGCACTGTACAGCTCCCAAGTTCATTTTCATGTTCTTCTGAGTCTGCTATTAACTTTGGGGCCACGGAAGCTGCTGAGCCATGTGCAGGAGGAGTGGAGTGGGGAATGTTCTGCTTTCCCCAGGCTGCACCCACTGACAGCCCCAGGTGGGCCTCCGCTCCAGGAACAGATGTGGTGCCCCAGGGCTGGGGAGGTGGAGACAAGAGCAGGCAGAGAAGTTCAGGGGAGGGACCACCCCTCCTGCTGGGCTGGGATTAGTAGCGCTGTGCCTGACCGTAGGGCACCATGCTGGTGAGGAGAATCCAGACTCTGGGACCAGCACGACCTCTCTCTGCCACGCAGTCATCATGCAGTGACAGTGGGCCTCTCTGAACCTCAGTTTTGTCATCTAAAATAGACTTACTAATGCAGAACTCCTGGCAGTTGCTGAGAGGAGGCGCATGTGAAGTGCCTATTCCCAGTGGGCTGACTATTCCTCTAAGTGCATCCTCCCCATCACACCTACCAAATGGCCTGTGGGTCTTCTGGGCTCTGGGTATTTCCTAGCAATGAGTTAGTGGTTGCTGGAGGGATGCTCACTGGGGCTACTTCAGCCCAAACCGCTCTAGCCCATACAAGGCTTTATACGTCCCTTTTCTGTGCTAGCAGAAGTGGAGAGGCTATGAACTTAGCCCAGGAATGGGTGGCTGGTGTGGACAGGGCAGCCAGCCTGGCTCCATTCCACTGGCGGCATTACTGTCAGACATTTCTGGTTGTCACCCAAATTTGGCATCTTAGTTGGAGCTCTCGAGGTGCATTCTTCTCTCCAACAACTGTCTGGAAGCAGAAAGTGATGCAGAGAACCAGGGAAGAGAACCAGCCGTGAGCCACCCCCGCTGTTTTGACTGGGCTCCGTGGATGGAAACATCTGAAAACGCCGTCCAAGGGCATACATGCCCATCTCAAAACTGGCGCGTGCGTCGTGGGGAGGACGTATGGCACAAACACACCCTGACGTTTATATTGAATATTTTAGTTTGCAGAAATTTGAAATTAAATATACTTTCCACCTACACTATGAAAAATCCATTTATAGAAACCAAATCAAATTGGAGATCTAAGGACTGGTGGCCAGAAATGAAATATTTTAAAAATAAAATATATGGAGATTGAATTGCCAAAGCGGTGGCTTGCTCCAAGGCTTCCCAGGATGTGAGCTGGAGGAAGGCTTATTGGACAGAGCCTTCTCTGGGGATCAATTCTGAACTACTCTTACATACTGGCAGTTTGAAAAGGGGAAAAAAAGTTCTTTGAAAGAACTTATTTAACAGTAGAGCCGATATTCTGTTTTCTGGAAGCCACCTTGTAGTTCGGCTCTGGCGAATGTGTGTATCTCTTAAGGATCTTTGTGGGAATTGCTTGAACACTCAAGAGAGGCTGGGGGCTGCATTAACATCCTTGCTTCCCCTGCTCCCCACACACACCCCTGCCTCTGCTACCCCAGCCTCACTCATCCTGAGGACTTAATTATCTTCTGAAGCATGGTACAAACTGGTACTGCTTCTTTCTGCTGACCCCCCTTCTCAGTACACAGGAGACAGAAGCTCAAACTCAGCTCTGGCTCACATTTTTGAAATGTTCCTTGATTGAATTCCTTCTGAAAAAACCCCTTCCCTGCCCTTTAAAACTCACAAGGGCTGCCGTCTCTCTCGCTCCTGTTAGGGGCTCCTGTGACCTCATGTACGTTTGTGTGCTAGGCTGCACCCACGGACACAGCCGGGACACTCGGCCACTCTGCCCAAGCCAGTTGATGTCATTGCTCTTTATGGTCCCAGCTCCCTTGGAGAGGAACTCCTAATTCAAAGCCAAGTACTTTCTGCAGCTTTGCTTTCATCTTTAGGAAATACGCATTGGAGATCCTGCAGAGTGCTGCCCACCTCTCCCCCACCTCCCGCCTCCCTACAGCAGACATCTGGAGGGATCTCTTGAAAAGAGATCTCTCTCTCCCAGGGAGCTGAGGGAAGAACCAAGCTAAGAAGCAGCAAGCACTCAGCATGCGGCCCAACTCCCTACTGGGTTGCTGGGACTTGTAAAGCCCCGATAATTTCCATGTAGGTTTTCTGCTGTATCCCACCCATTTATTGCTTTCCAGCAGATAGGGAGGGGACTGCGCTAGAGAAGCTGTGGGGGCTGGTAAAGGAGAGAGAATCCCGCACAGCTTGTCCCAGCAATGAGAGGAGAGACCCGTCTCCAGAAGCTGCAGCCGGAGGCCCGCAGCGCCGGGGATGACGTGTGCTGGCAGGCCACCGGCCACAGAGAGACGTTCCCTCCAGCACCTGGAGGCTGTTCCGGGGCTGGCATTTCTCTGGCGCTCAGTGTGAGCAGAGCCCATTGGGTTGTTTGTCAGCCAAGACAGAAGAGTCACGATGAGCCGATTTATTGAGCATACAGAGTGTTGTGGGGTGAAGGCCCAGATTGTTCTGTGATCCATGTGTGCACCTTCCTGTTTTGGTTTGTTTGTCATTTGCTTTCTGGCCATCCACTGGGAAATGTATTTATCATCACTACTTTTGTAATGCGGTGGTCTGTTTTCATCTGCTACAATAAAAATGCTCCTGTTTCAATGCGGTTGAGGCAGGGTGGCAGAAATGGACTGCACTGCACTTAGGATTGTCTGGGGGGGAGTCTAGACATGAATTCTCCCAGCTTAATGCCTCAAGGTGTGCATGTTCCCTTGGGGATGAGGACAAAGAGCATCTTCAGGGCTTCTTATAATATTGCTGCCACCTGATGGCTGCCCAGAGTCCCAAGCTCTGATGTGCCCCCGACTCAGAAGCTCCCCGTCGGGGTTCTTTGGAGCCTGTTGGAGGAGAATTTTCAGTCATGAGCATTTGGCTTTTATAATTCTTTTTATGCTCCTTGCCAGCAGTCTCATGCTCTCCACCTGGTAAAGTTTACAAAGATAATGTGGGCAGGTAGTTTCCCAGGGGAAACGCAGTTGAGCCCCAAGTCCAGAGTAATCTAGGCTTCCCTCGTTTCTGTGCAGAGGGCATCGGGTCATCTAGAGTGGAGGCACCAGACAAGGTCACTTCAGAACAAATTCCCCTAGAAGTACAAAGGCCTCAGGTAGAGGCAGGAGAGGCAGGCGGATGTGAGCTCCAGGTGGGAGGAGGCTCCCTCAAGGCTTCATGGATGGGGCTGTTCTGTTCAGCCAAGTCTGACCCCTCTGAGGGTTTATACTGTTCCCAACTTATGCAGGGTCAGTATTGGGGGCTACGCTGAGCTTCTTCCAAACTCATCAGCTCTCAGTAGTTATTAGGCAACTGCAGAGACATGCCATCCTCCTAAAAGGACAGTAGTATTCAGGTTCCCAGGACTGGACCAGACCTGATGTTCCTGGGACAAGGGAGAGTCTCAGAGGCAGCGTTTGGGGAACAGGCAATCTTGGCTAGCAGCCAGCTCATACCTGGTCCTTGGTGAGGCCAGCTCTGGAGGAAGGGCCACCTTGGCCACATCTGCCCAATGCGTTAAACATGGAAACCACCCACCTATTCTCCTGGCTTCCCAGAGAGAATGCTCTAAGTCATACAATTTTTTGGTCTCTGGCATAGTGATTTCCTGTCAGACATTAATAAATGGGTATTTTCATTTTATCCCAGTGCCTTACAAACCTGGCTACAGGGAAGATGGACAGTCTCAGACTGCAATCACACGGGGCCTCTGCGTCTGTAGGTGAGGACAAGCCCTGCCTGGGGCACAGTCACCAGGCAGCGACTCTCGCCAAAATCCTTCCCCGACTGGGCTGTGCAGCCACAGCCCCTGATCACAGGCCTGTCTCCCACCTTCCCTCCACACTGGACCTGGTCTCCAAGGTCATTCTGTTGTGGACTTTCCTCCCCTTGTGCCTCTTCCTTGCCTCCTGGCCAATTATCACGTGGAAGTCAAGGGGTACAAGCTTGCAGTCAGATGTCAGGTGTTCAAATACCGGGGCCACCGTTTACCTGTCTTGTGGCCGTGAGCAGTCATTTAACTCCTTTTTGCTTTGGTTGTCTGTCTGTAAGACAGGGATCATGTTGGCACCTATGTCTCCAGGTCGGACACTCCTATGTCTCCAAGCACTCCATGCTTGGAGCGGTGCCCGCACACACATGCACTCAGTGTCCTTGGGACCCAGTCCAGCCCTGTCTCTTCCGCTTGCACCTGCGTGCATGATCTTTCAGTCTGCGCCCCCAGTCTGAGAACTAAAGCACCTGACTCATCCTCACGAACTGACCTTTTTCCTTAGACCAGGTTAGGTTGTAACTCATTGAGGGGAAGGTGTGCTGTGTTTCATTTCAGCCTGAACAGAGGCTCTTAGCAGAGTTCTGGGCACGTGGTAGGAACCCGGGGAATACCGGCTGGCTGATTGAGTGGTTGATGATACCGTGAATCTGGGAGTGTAGATTAAGAAGTCCGTTCCAAATTACTTCCAGGTGCTCATCATTTCAGCATCACACGGCCACTCGGGAGAAGGCCCACTATGTGATATTTATTCATCTATTCAACAAATATTTATTGAGTGCTTGCCATGGACCAGCTCTAGTTCCTGGGGACTCAGAAATGAATAAGACAGATCATATCCATGCTCTCATGTAGCTTACCTGGCAGCCGGGGAGACTGACAAGGGACAGCTACAATCCAGGAGGTGATTAGTGCCACAAAGAAGGCAGGGTGGATTAGTTATCTATCTCTGTGCAATGAATTGCCCCCAAACGTGGTGCCTTATAGCAACACACATATATTATCTAGTCATTTGTGTGGGCTGGGGATCCGGGCACAGCTTAGCTGGGCCCTCCAACTCAGAGTGTGTCACAAGACCAGTTGTGGTGACAGCCAGGCAGTGGCCGTCTCTAGGTCTAACTGGACCAAGACCCTCTCCCAAGCTCCCTTGTGTGGTTGTTGGGAAGAGCCTTGCCATGTGGGCCTCTCCAGGGCTCCCTCACAGCTCAGCAGCCTACATCATCAGAGAGGAGAGAGCAAGCCTGCTAGGGCCCTCAACTCACAGTCTCTGGTGCCAGTCTTCTGAGTACAGTGGGTGCTATTAGAAACCCCACTTGACAGATGGAACTGGTTATGACAGATGAGCCTAAGGTTATGCACCTAGCAAGTGGCAGGACCAGGTTTGGCTCCAGCATCAGCTCTCCCACCATCGCTCTGCCTATTTATCTTCAAGAGAAGATGGTGCCTCAGTTGCTTTTGCCATAGCGGAGGCAGTGAGACGTGAACTGACTTGAGATGTGTGTTGATGGACTTCTTAACAACTTGGATGTGGGGATATGGGGGAAGAAAGACGTTACAGATGATTGCAAAGATGGGGCCTAAGAAGCTGGGTGGCACTATCTATGGGCTCAGAGAATTACAGGAAGGAGTGGGTGTTGGGGAGTACACCGAGGGTGACGTTTTGGCCATGTTATGAGTGACGCTGGTGTGGATATCCAGGGTGCCACTGAGTGCACAAGCCCAGAGCTCAGGGGAGCAGTCAGGCCAGGGATACAGACTTTTGTATGCACTGGCCATGGATGACTACCCAGGGAGAGAAGAGAAGAGAGAAATTGGCTGAGGCAAAGGCCCCATGGCTCTGTATCACCTGCAACATTTAGCAGTCTGGCGGGAAGGGGAGAGCCAGAAAAGGGGCCCATGAGGCAGCTGGAGAGCCAGCAAAGTGTGGTGATCTGCAAGCTGGGTGGGAGGGACTTGAAGAAAGAGGGAGTGGGGAGCTGTGGCAGGTGCCTCCTGAGTGTGCTTAGGGGGTGGGATGGGAAAGCTGCAAAACTGTAAATTCATAAACATCCTAATTTGGTCAAGATAGTTTCTCCTCCCTGGAAAAAAAAAACAACTCCTTTGTGTTGTGATTGTTAAATCTGTGGACCACTTTTGATCCACAAACATGGTATATTTAGGTATTAGGGAAGATATGTCTGGATTATGTTATTTTCAAACACCAGCAAATGGTGTTCAGTTTGTTCTGACAGGCAGTTAAATTGCTGGCAGCTCCTCTTGGTCTGGTCACACTTGGTTTGAATCTAACAAGGGCTTGTCTGTTTTGGTCTTGCCCTTTGAGGTTTCTGGCCCTAATGTAAGGGCATGGTTCTTACTCTTGAGACCTGGACTTTCTAGAGTCTTAAACAAATGCACCAGGTACTCAGCCAGCTTCTCCTGTCTGGCTGGGCCAGACCACAAAGGTCCCCCAGCCCTGCATGACCTCTAGCATGTGTGTGTAGCTCTCAGGGCTACAGCAACAGTGAAGACTAGCCCTGCCTAGGGGGAGCTCTGCCCTCAGCCAGGTACTCCCAGGGAACCCCCAGGCTCACTCCTGGGGCCTGCTTCTGTACATGGCCCTTCACTCCAGGATCGAGAACTGCAAGTTCTAGCTGTTCTTTGATTTTTGCCTTCTCCAGCCAAGGAGGCTGTGCCCCACTTGGACCCCTGTGTAATGGTCCAGAAAGCCGGGCAAACGGGCTCATCTTGTGGGTTTTCCTTCTTATAGGATCACAGTCCTGAACTTCCTATTGTCCGGTGCCCAGACAAAGTAGCATCCGACAGTTGTGTCTAGTTGTTCAGCTGTTTTCAGTGGTGGGGAGGTCAAGTGTGTCTGGAAGCCGAGTCACTCCTATTTGAGGTTTCCAGTTTCTTTTTTTTTGTTTGTTTGTTTGTTTTTTGTTTGTTTTTTTATATTTTATTCATTTACTCATGAGAGAGAGAGAGAGAGAGAGAGAGAGGCAGAGACACAGGCAGAGGGAGAAACAGGCTCCATGCAGGGAACCTGATGTGGGACTCGATCCTGGGTCTCCAGGATCATGCCCTGGGCTGAAGGTGGCGCTAAACCGCTGAGCCACCGGGGCTACCCAGAGGTTTCCAGTTTCTTCCCATTTCCAGCACCAGACTATCACCCTTATTGGTGACAGTTTTATGTGATATGGAGCAGTCCTTTTGGTTGAAATAAAATCAAGTGAGACAATTTGTGATCTGAAATGAACAAAGACCATAGTCAAGACTGCCAGTGTCTATTATAGGGAACTCACAGGGAAGGGTTCCCAGGGAAGGCTCAATGGGACATCCTTGGACAGAGGACCATAGGACTGAGTATTAGGGTGGGCTTCCTGGGGGATAGGGACAGGGTGAGAGGACCAGGGGGAACATGGCAGGGGTCCTGGATGCTGCAGTGGGGGATGAATTCTCCCTCAACCTTCCCCAGAGATGCATGGTCCCCTCAGGCTGTCCAAATGTGGGACAGATCCCCTCTTCCTCACATCAAAGATTCTTTTCTGCTCTAGAATAGCCACTGACAGGTTCTGCCCAGGCCCCTGGGTTCCCCAGGAATGTTATTTTCTGCTCGAAGGGACAGTGATTGTCTTTTCTCTGGCAGTGAATTGAAATGGAGCCCTTAGCTCTCTCTGACCTGATACATGTAGCCCTCTCTCTCCTGGGAGCCTGTTCACATAGGTACGTTCCCCATCTACAGGCTTGGAACTCCTGTCACATGCTATAGGAAATTCTAGAGTTTTATGTCTTATTGGCCCTGGGTTACCAAAGTCTGTTGTATCACTTCTATCTGGGGGATTATTTATGTATTTATCAATACATTCTATAACAGATACTTCTAAATTATTTATGCAGCAAATTTTGTTAAGCACCCAAGATGTGCCAGGCATCGTGTTAGGTTCTGGGGTCTCCAAATCTGCAATCCAGGGCCTCAGAAATGCACTGAGGGGCCATTTCAGAGAGATGAGGAGTATAGTCTAATGTGCTGAGATAGTTGTCACCAAAATTCTTAGGACCCAGCACTCCTAAGCAGTCAGCATTTTGGCTTCCCTTGGCCTCTCCTGTACTGCCCACCAGGCACAGGGTTTCTGGATGCCAGGAGGTCACTGGCTTTAATGAATGGGGTTAATGTAATAGTCAGATGTCCTGAGTTTGAACCTTGCCTCTCAGTGACCTGCTATGTGGCCTTAACCAAGTACCTTCCTCCTTTCTGTGCCTGGCTCCTCCTCTCCAGAAAATCTGAAAATTCAGATTCAAAATGTGAGCAGGAGGTGCAGAGACCTGGCCTCCTGGCCTAGCACATCCTGTGTTCATGGACTGGTCATTAGGAAGACCAAGAGTAAAGCTGCTCTTCATAGCAAAACAGCCTATGAAACAGTGACTTGATTTCTTTTTATTAGAGGCACTTTGTACATCTAGAAATATTACTAAGATAATCCTGGCTTCTGGGCCAGAGCTTTGGTCTTGTTCCTGCAACAGCGCCGTCAGCAGGCTCTCCCCTCTTGAGCATCCTGTGTGTGACTCAGTGGGATGGGGCGGGGCGGGGTGGGGGGAGCAGCGGGGGGGTCTGGCCCACCCTACTAATCCACACTTTCTGTGCAGTTCTCCCACTTGTTTATAGTCTGGGCAATTTGCCTCCTGCTGCTGCATGACTCAGACTCGGAGAGCTTCCAACCTTGCCCTGAGCCAGCAGCTCCCCTGAGTCAGAAGCTGGCCATTGTGTCTCAGTCTCCTGGAGCCTTCAGATAAAGTCCTCCATCCCCATCTCCTCTCTAGTCACCTTCAGGCAGCAGCACCCCCCCACCCCCACCCCACAGACATAGAGAACCCTGTGCTAAGGACCTTGAGATGTCCCCACCCCACCCTGGCACAGGATTCCCAGCTCCTCTTATGGGTTCATTGTGTTTTGCTTTGAAATGTGAGTTTATTTCTGATCAGGGGCAGCTTTCAGTGTTATGGGCCGCAGCCGATACGATGGGGGGCCCTATAGAAGAATAAACAACACAAAATGACAAATACAAGATCAGGCCTGTATCTTAGAAGGGGTCCACGCAACTCAAGGGGTCCTGAAGCTTAAACGCTGTTAGCTTCCTGGTAAACCTGCCCATTGTTCTGATTCACTTAAGATTCGAAATAACTGCTCCCTGCACCATAAGCAAATTTTAATTTAGAATAAAAGAAGAGAATTGCTTGCTGTATATTTTAGAATGAAGCCGCCAACTGCGTAATTCAGATTTGAGATAACATTCTTTAAAAAAAAATTTCCTTCACATTAAAGCAACAACAGATTGAATGTCCAATGAGTCACAAATGCCCTTCTGAAAACAGCTGCATTAGATGGGCTTATTCAGAAAACATGATTTTCTTCCTTCCAAGGCTGCCTTGAGCCCTCCAACAGCTCCCTCAGGCCTGGTGCAGAATCACCCCATCCCTCCCCTTCCCTTTTACCCCTCCTGCCCCATCCCTGCTCAAGCTGTCAGCCCTCTAGATACCTTCCACATTTAATATGTCCCATCTAAACAACGCCAGTGTTTTTTTTTTTAATTTTTATTTATTTATGATAGTCACAGAGAGAGAGAGAGAGAGAGGCAGAGAAACAGGCAGAGGGAGAAGCAGGCTCCATGCACCGGGAGCCCGATGTGGGATTCGATCCCGGGTCTCCAGGATCGCGCCCTGGGCCAAAGGCAGGCGCCAAACCGCTGCGCCACCCAGGGATCCCAACGCCAGTGTTTTTAACTACAGTAATTGTTTAGAAAATTGTATAGAAATTGATTGAACCAGAAAATTGAAAGGTTGTAAGTAATTGGCGGGCAATAAGGGGAAGCGAATTCAGATCCCAATGTTGGTTGGTGACATTTTCAGACTCTCCTGGTTTAAAGTGATTCCAGAGCAACTTTATTTGAATAGTCTGTGTTGCACTCAAAGTAAATATTAATTCCATTATGCCATAAACTTTTATTTATCATGACAGCAAGTTATAAAGTTCTCTTACTAGAATATAGCTTCTAAATTGCATATCATAGATGAGATACAGCGCGCACATTGGGTGCTCGCAGCAATTACCCACCATGCTTTATGCAAGTCGGTATTAAATGCACTTTCTAAATATGAGTCGCATTCTGAGCTTATGCAGAAAATCTTCCATGGCTATTATCCAGGAGCCCAGAAATACGAAGAGAGGGTGACAGAGAAGTCACAGCGGGCAGGGGCCAGTCACAAGGATCAAAGTGCACCAAGTCACCCGACAGTAATTCATTTGAAGCGTTCTTTGCATATTATGGGTCTGACTTTTTAAATTACATAAATTGCTCATTAGAAGCGTGGTGTAATTGCTTTACTCTGTGGTATTGCGAGAAGTGTAGGTTTTAATTATTCTTTTTTGATTTGTAGTGTGGTTTGACTTGTTCAGGGTGATGGTTTGAAAATATGGATCTGCTTTAATTGTTGCACTAAGTGAGAATAGATGACTATTTATCAAATTCCTTGACTTTGCATTTGGGGAATACAAAGGGGTCTTATGACTTCTCAGCCTTCGTTGGCAACTGTAGGGGGGTTCCCAGATGGGGCCTGGGGAGAATCCCTCGAAGCCTGCAGAGGCAGCACTTTGGGCTCCACCTGCCCCTGTGTGACCTGAGGAGAGCCTGGCAACGCTTTGTCTGTGGATAGATTTCATGACATCTGCCTGCAAGTCCACGTGCCTCTTGCCCACAGTGTTACTAGGATGGGAGAAGCCAAAGCCCTTTTATCATCTTTGGAGAGTGGGGCAGGGACTCCCAGGGTGCCTGTTGCAAAGTTGCCATTCTCTCCATCCCCTTTTGCAAGGGCAGCCAGCACCACTGCGCCCAGCCAGCTCTGTCTTCCACAGCACTGAGGCCTCCCCGTTCCTAGCCCCACCCGGAGCAGACCCATTCTAGCTCCATCACAGGCCTCGGGCATTCCGGCCCCTGGGCCCGGCCCCATGTCATCCAGCGCATGGAATTGATGAGTTGTGAGACCAGAGCTATGGCTTCGGGGGTAAACTTCCAGGACCCACTCTGGCTCATCTGCAGCCACTGATGAATAAAAACTTGATTAGGACGCTGGTCCTTGAAAGGCAGCTATTTTAGGACTCACTTTTGGAAAGGCAGGGGATTTCTTTTTCCAAGATAAAATTATGCATTTGTCAATACAGCAATAGCATCGACTGCTTTCTCTTGGGGGCCTCTTGCCTTAATTATTCTCTGTCAGAAAGCTTTTCTCTTTGAAGCCTGGCTGGCAGTGGGCTTCCATGTGTCTGGCTCATTGAGAGATACCCACACATCTCCTTTTTGGAGCAGCTCACCCCTCAGCAAGAGCAGAGAGGCCAGCCTTTGTGAGTCTAGGAACGTTTAGTCACCAAACCCCTAGCCCATCTCTTCTCTTTCATCACCTGCTTTGTGTGTGCGCCATTCTGTTCCAGGCCAGACTTCTGTGACATGAAAAACACACTAAATATGGGCTGCCACAGTAACTGTCATTAACCAACCACTAGTTGTACCTTTATAAATTTTTACACACCGCTAAATTATAAATATGCAATGCTGAGAGCAATGAAACATGCACCTATAAATTTGCAGTTATAAGACCTGTAATTCCACATGCACATCGGAATGAGGGGGTGACTTCACCTGTTCCCCAAGTCAAGCCCACAGTGGGCTTCTCCCCCTGGGAGGCCCTCCTGAGGGTCATTCTTCTCCAGGGAAGCCCTTCTAGGAGACACCTCTCAAGTGCTGGGCTCCCCTGCGTGGTGCCTTTCCCTTTGTTTGACACTGATGTGGATTCAGTAAACATAAGTTCAGTAGCATTTGCCGTGTTTCCGAACCGTGCCAGGCTGGAGATCCACACTTGAATTGGTCTTTGAAAATGTGCATCATCTATTGAGGGGACAGATAAATTACCAGGTGATGACAGTCCTGGGTGATGAGGCCCAGAGTGTGGGGTACCCAGGTGCTCTGACGCTAGAATGACTTTGAACAAAGGCTGTAGCTGAGCTTCCTCACCTGTGACTGGGGCATATCCCAGGTTCCCTATTGTGCTGTTGGAGGCATTTTATAGGTTCCTGCGTGTAATAGCAGTTATTTAGAGTGATGCCTGGTGCAAATTAAGCATGCAGGAAATGTTAACTATCATAACCACCTTTGTTATTACTTGATTTCTTGTTGTCTAACACTCAGAATTAGTGGGCGAGATCTCGGCAAGGGCACTTTCTTCCTTGTTAAAGAGCATGGCCTTCAGCATTGTAAGGTTTGAATGAGAGACATTGTATGTTCCCCAGCATGGAAGTATATTTACTGTGTTTCTTTTGATATCAAAAGCAACCTGTTGTAAAAATGCAAACAATATAAAAATGTGTGGAGAGTAAAAGTCCCCCCTAAATCCAACGTACACACACACATTTTTGGCACATATACATTCAAAAGTATCATTTTTCACCAGCACTGTACTATGAACTTTATTTAAATCAATACAAATAAAACAAATCAATACAAATAAATATCTTCTATCACCTGCATGGTAGTCCTCTGGAGGGACCTACTCTATTGTTAAATAGGTTGTTTCTAGATTTTTTTTCTTCCCGTACTTCTAGGAATATCCTTGAACATTTTTTAGTATACTTCTCCGATTATTTTCTCAAAATAAATTTCTAGAAATGGTATCATGAACTAAAGGGCTTTCATATTTTAAAAATTATGCATTTTTAAACTCTATATGAATTTTGAAGAAAAATACATGATGGAGAATTCAAAAGATAGACAAAGCTTTATAGTAAAAAGTAAGTCTACCTCCCATCTTGCCTCCCCCACCTCCCCCAGAGGTCCTCATGTTACCATTTTCTCATTGATCCTTCCAGAGGTGACACTTCTTTTCTTTTCCCTTTGTGCAAATGTAGCATATTTCACATGCGAATTACACCTTGCTTTTTAAATTTAAGACTATAACTTGTAGATTGGTTTCCATCAGTATATATAGAGCTCCCTCATTCTTAGGAGTATTATTGAGCAGCGACTATGTGCCCAGCATTGTTTTAGGTTCCAAAGATGTAGTGGCCCTTGTTGACACACATTTTAGAGAGAGCAGATGGACAGTAAATAATGAAAAAAATATATGGTGGTGGGTATGATTAAGAAAAATAAATCAGAGAAAAGCCATGGGAAACAGGTACAATTATAAATTGAGAGGTCAGAGAAGACTCCATCGAGAAAGAAAGAGGAGAGGAACCCTGGGTGGCTCAGCAGTTTAGCGCCTGCCTTTGGCCCAGGATGTGATCTTGGAGTTCCGGGATGGAGTCCCACATCAGGCTCCCTGCAGAAGGAGAATTCTGGGCAGAGGGCAGACTCTCCCTCTCTCTGTGTCTTTCTTGAATAAATAAAATCTTTTAAAAAGAAGAAAGAGATAGAAAGAAAGAGGAGAGCAAAGAGCTGAAGGGTCAGGAAGCCCTGGGAAATGTGGGGGAGAAGCTTTCCTGTTACGACAGCAAGGGCAAGGCCTTGAGTTGGGAGCTAGTCTTCAACAGATGAATGTACCAAAATTAATGTAATCAACACCCTGTTGATGGATAAATGCTGAATTAAGTCACATTGCAACCAGTGTTATATGTCTGGTTCCTCCCATCCTTACTAAAACATTGTGTTGTCATGCTGTTTCCTGTGGTTCTGACATGTGCAAGCATTTATCTTGTAGTTGGACTTTACACTTATCATATTATTAAGAATGTGAACATTCTTTCTGTGGATTATGTGTTCACATGTTGTAATATTGTGTATTAGATTATTGATCTTTTCCTTATTGGTATGGAGAAGCTCTTTATATATTACAGAAATTGGCCCTTCTTCCAAAATATGTACTGTAAATATTTCTAAGTTTTTTTATTAAGATTTTTTCTATCTGTTCAAAAAAGTTTTAAGTTGTTCAATTAATCAGTCATTTCTTTCATGGCTTCCAAGATGTGTGGCGTAGTGAAAGAAGGCTTTTCTTACTTTAAAATTACACAAAAAAACCCCACCTTATCCTAGTACTTGAATGGTTTCATTCTGTTCTTAATTTAAATCTTTGATTGATTTGTAATTTATTAAGATAGAAGGGGTAGGGTCAGTGTACAGTACCCCCCAGATAGCTATTCAAGTGTCCCCAAACTATTTATTGAATTAATCTGCTTTTTATCTATTGATTGGCATGCACCTACTCTATGATATACTAAATTCCCAATTATATATAGACCTTTTTTTGGCCTTTCTATACTGTTTCAATGATTAGTCTGCTCATGTTCTACTGCTGCACTCTTTTTATTATTGTAGTTACAGAATACATTTCCATATGAATGGAACGAGTCCACCTTTATTACTCTTTTCCAGAATGTTGTTGGCTACTCTTGCTTGTTCATTTTTCTAACAAACTTCAGAATGAGTGTCCAGACCTAAAAGCAAACCCTGGCTGGTATGTTTATTGTAGTCACACTCTTACCCCATCCTGAAACTGGCAACCACTGATCTGTTCTTCATCTCTGTGGTTTTGTTCTTTCCACAATGTCTTATAAATGGAATCACACAGTGTGGAACCTTTGAGACTGGCTTCTTTCATTCATTTGAATGCCTTTGTGATTCATCCAAGTCGTTATACTCCGTAGTATTCCATTGTGTGAATATACTACCATTTGCCTACCCATTCATTGAATAAACTTGTTTTTGGTGATTATGAATAGAGCTGCTACAAACATTTGTGTATAGGCTTTGGTCTGAAGGTAAGTTTTTATTTCTCCAGGGTAAATACTCAGGACTGGGATTGTTGCATCATATGGTAAATATTTGATTAATTATTATAAGAAACTGAAAAGCCATGTTTTAGAGAACAAGCGAGCAAGAGAGAGAGCGCATGAATGGTGGGGAGGGGCAGAGGGAGAAAGAGAATCTTAAGCAGGCTCCATGCTCAGTGTGGAGCCTGACTCAGGGCTCAATCCCAAGACCCTGAGATCATGACCTGAGCTGAAATAAAGAATCAGACACTTAACTGACTGAACCACCCAGGCATCCCTGAAAAACCATTTTTATTGTTTTGAATTTTTTTAAGTAACTTTTCTGATCCATATATACTGGTATTTCATTGTGCTCTAATTTGCATACCTTTAATGGCCAATGATGTTGAGCAACATTTCATGTGCTTGGTTTCCATTCCCATATTCTCTTTTAAGTGAAGTCTCTAAGGTTTTCTGCCCATTAAGAAAAAAAAATTCTTTTTACCATTGAGTCATAAATGTTATTTGCCAATATTTTTTCCCACTCTGTAGCTTGACTTTTCATTACCCTAAGAAGGCCTGTCACAGAACAAAAGTTCTTAAATGTCCATGAAGTCCAATTTATTGATTTTAATTTAATTTAATTAATTTATTTATTTAAATTTTTTGAGAGAGAACATGTGCAAGTGAGGGGGACGGGGCAGAGAGAAAGGGAGAGAGAGAATCCCAGGCAGGCTCCACACTCAGTGTAGAGCCCCAGGTGGGGCTTAATCCCATGATCCTGAGATCATGACCCCAGCTGAAATCAAGAGTTGGACACTTAATCAACTGGGCCACCCAGTTGCCCCAAATTTATCAATTTTTGAAAAGGATCTTGCATTTAGTGTTAAGGAAATCTTTGCTTAGTTCCAAGTCATGATTATTTTTCCTGTTTCATTCTAAAATTTTATGATTTTATATCTTGCATTTATTTTTTTAAATATTTTATTTATTTACTCATGAGAGACAGAGTGGCAGAGAAGTAGGCAGAGAGAGAAGCAGGCTCTTCATAGGGAGCCCAAAGTGGGACTCAATCCTGGATCCTGCCCTGAGCCAAAGGCAGATGCTCAACCACTGAGCCACTCAGGCATCCCTATATCTTGCATTTAGATATATGATCTATTTTGAGTTAGTTTTTGTATAAAGGTTTAGGTCAAGATTGTTTCTTTTTCTTCTTGTGCATTTGGATGACCAATTGTTACCCCTCCACACACACACACTTGTTGAAAAAAGAACCCTTTCTTTATTGAATTGCCTGTGTACCTTTGTTAAATCATGAAGGTCTATTTCTGGACTTTATATCCTATCCATTCAGCTGTATGTCTATCATTTCACCAATACCACAGTGTCTTGGTTACGGTAGGGTTTGTAACAAGTCTGAATTGTGTAATAAAATTTCTCCAACTTGATTATCTTTTTCAAAATCATTTTGGCTATTCTAGTTCCTTTGTCTTTTGTTATGAATTTTGATATGAATCAACTTGTCTATAGCTGCAGAGATTATTGCTAGATTTTGATTGATATTGCATTAAGTCTACACATTGCTTTGGGGAGAGCTGAAGTCTTTACTATACTGAATCTCCTAATCCATGACCATGATAGATATCTCCATTTATTGAGGTCTGCTTTGCTTTCTTTCACCAATGTCTTGTAGTTTACAGTATACAGATAATATAAAACTTTTGTTAGATTTATACCTGAGCATTTTAAGTTATTGGATATATTGTAAATTATATTTAAACATTTTATTTCTAAATGTTCATTGCTAGTGTATAGGAATACAACTAATTTTTTTTGTGTTGACCTTGTACCTGTAACCTTGCTAAGCTCACCTGAAGTCTAAGAGGGTTAATTTGGGGGATATATTTCTTAGGATTTTTTATGTAGACAATCATATTGTCTGAAAATAGTGAGTTTTACTTCTTCCTTCCCAATTTATATGACTTTTATTTCTTTTTCTTGCCTTATTGCACTGGCTAGGACTTCCATATTATGTTGAATAGGAGTTTTGGGAGTTTTCAGAGTCCTGGCCTGATCACAATTTTAGAAGGAAAGCTTCCAGTCTTTCAACATTAAAGATAGTGGTAGTTGTGGGGTGTGTGTGTGTGTGTGTGTGTGTGTGTGTGTGTTTACAAATGCCGTTCATTTGAAGAAGAAGTTCCCTTCTATTCCATTTTGAAGAGATTGTTTTTGTGAATAGATGTAGAATTTTGTCAAATGTTCTTTCTGCATTGATTGATACAATCATATGGTTTTTCTTCTTTAAACTATTAATAGGGTGGATTACATTGATTCATGGATATTGAATCAACTTGACATTCCCAGAATAAAATCCATTGGCTCGTGACATATTACTCTGTTTACATATTGCTGAATTTCATTTCCTAATATTCTGTTGAGGATTTTTGCGTCCATATTCCAGAGGAATACTGATCTATAGTTTTCTTTTGTTGTCTATCTTTGTCTAGTTTTGGTATCAAAGTAATGCTGGTCTCATAAAATCATTTATTTTTTTATTGGAGTCCAGGGGTATGCTCTCTCCTCTTCTGTTTTCTGGAAGAAATTATATAGAATTTGTTTGTTTGTTTTTTAAATGTTTGGTAGAATTTGCCAGTGAAACCATCTGGGCCTGCAGAATTCTTTTTCAGAAGGTTTTAAATTACAGTTCAACTTATTTAGTGGTGATAGAACTATTCAGGTTACCTGTTTCTTTTTTGGTGAATTTTGGTAGTTTGTAGTTTTTAATAAATTGAGTCATTTAAGTTATTGAATTTATGTATGCAGAGTTGTTCATTGTTTCCTTTATTACTTTTTTCATGTCTGTGGAGTCTGTAGTGATATCTCCTCTCTCATTCCTAATTTTTTGTTGTTTTTGTTAATCACTGATCTTGCTTTTATTTATCTTTCAGTGAACCAGCTTTTACTTTCATTCATTTTCTGTATTGTTTTTGTGCTTTCAATTTTATTTGCAATTCATGATTATATTTATTATCTCCTTCTTTTGGCCTACACTGGGCTTAATTTGCTCTGATTTTGTTAGTTTCTACAGGTAGAGTTTTATATTACTGATTTGAGACCTTTCTTTTTTTTCCCCCTACTATAAGCATTTAATGCTATGAATATTTTAAAGTACTGCTTTAGCTGCACCCTACAAATCTTGATTATAATTGTTTATTTAGTTGAATATATTTTCTAATTCTTCTTGAGACTTTCTCATTCACCTGTGGGTTATTTAAAAGAGTGTTCTTTTTAATTCCCAAGTATTTGCAGATGTTCCTGTTGTCTTTCTGTTATTGATTTCTGGTTTAAGTCCATTGTCATCAGGGAACATGCTTCATATTATTTCAGTTTTTTTTTACCTTTTAAAATTTGTTCTATGACACAGTATATGGTCTTTCTTGGTGAATATTCCATGAACACTTAAAAAGAATGTACTCTGCTGTTGATGGGTGGAATGTTCTCTCAATATCAATTTGATTCAGTTGGTTGATGGTGTTATTCAGTTTTTATTAAAGTCCTTCCTGATTTTCTGTCAACTTATTCTATTTTTTTACTGAGAAAAAAGTACTGAGACCTCCAACTGGAGCTGTGTATTTGTCTATTTTCTCCTACAGTTCCTTCAGGTTTTGCTTCATATATTATAAAGCCTTTGGTTAAGTGCATACACAGTTAGGGTTATTATGTCTTGATTCTCCTTTATATTTTCTATTTATTTTCTGAGACTTTTCATGTTTACATATTTTAAAGAGTGTTTTACTCTTCTTTTTAAAAAAGATTTATTTATGTATGTATGTATGTATTTATTTATTTAAGAGAGAGAGAGAGAATATGAATCAAAGCAGGGGGAGGGGCAGAGGGAAAGGGAGAGAGAGAATCCCAAGCCAACTCTACACTGAGCATGGAACCCAACACAAGGCTTGATCCCATGACCCAAACCAAAACCAAGAGTCAGACGTTTAACTGACTGAGCCACCCAGGTGCCCCACCCCCAACTTTGGAATATTTTTTTTGGAATATTTTTATAATAACTGATTTTAAGTCTTGATCAAGTAACTCCAACATCTATATATTTTTTTCTATGAAAGTTGAGATTTTCCTGGTTCTTAATCTCCCACATCCAGTTTTCTGGGCCAGCATGTGGGTCCTGGCAGTTCTCTGCTACCTGTGAATCTTGTTTCCATTGTTCCAAATACAAACTAGTACGTTTTATGTCCTAAGGCATATGCTCTTTCCTGTGATGAGCTATTCTCTCCAGGCTTTGTCTGATCTTCAGTTGTAGACCTCCTCTTTGAGCATTTTCCCAAAGCCTGATTGGACCGTGCTGCATTGGGCAGCCCTTCTGCAGACACTGTTGTGAGAGTAGAGAGATTTTATGGCTATCAAGCCAAAGTTTGTATTTCTTTTATTCTCTGTAATGTTTGGGAGTGATCTCCTGGAAAAGAACAGAGTGATACCATATTTGCTCCAACATATTACAACCAGAGTTTGGATAGGGTTATTTTGTTTGCTTTTTTGTTTGTTTGTTTTAGATTTTTTAAAATTTATTTTTTATTGGAGTTCAATTTACCAACATATAGCATATCACCCAGTGTTCACCCCGTCAAGTGCCCCCCTTGGTGCCCATCATCCAGTTACCCCAACCCCTTGCCCACCTCCCTTTCCACTATCCATTGTTCGATTCCCAGAATTAGGAGTCTCTCATGTTCTATCATCCTCACTGATATTTTCACTCATTTTCTCTCCTTTCCCCTTTATTCAGATTGGGTTATTTTGATATGTATTGTCAAAATATGTATCAAAATTTGATACATACTATCAGATTGCCCTCAAGAATCTTAGATATCCTTAAAATTGTCTTTATAAATTTAACTTGATATATACTAGGGAAGAAGTATGTGGGGAGACAATATATGTGAAAAATCAGAAGATGGGCTTGGAGGATGAGCTACTTAGTGTAGCCATTTGTCATCGTCCTTGGGAAGGCAGTTAGGAAGCAGAGCAGAGGGTCACATGAGGGCAGAAAGAGCTGTTGGAGCACTAAAGGGCCACTTAATTTTTTAAATTTTTATTTAAACTCAATTTAGGGCCACTTAATTAAAAAATTCCATGTTATGAAAGCATTTTTGTGTCAGGAATCTGAACTCCTACTCAGGGCAGACTGGGCAGCCCACTGCAGTTTTCCCAAGAGGTGACTATTTGCAATGAATGGAAGTTTATTCCCTCAAGAGGATCCATTCCAGGGCTGAACAGTTCAGTTCCTGGCAAGTTGTCACAGAGACCTGTGACAGCTTCCAGCTACTTGTATCCTTTGGTGCTATTCTCTAGTTAGGATCCCCACGAATCTGTTCCTCTCCACAATTATGTCATCTGTTCCTCTACTGGAAGGCAGAGTTCTTCAACAGAAGATTTTGCCAACAGCAGCTCCTTGTGTGCCAGTTCTGGAGAGAATGGCAGTCTCTGGGGCTGTGTGGAGACAACCCTACCTGGGTCAAAAGACATAACTCCCAGTGCCAGACAGGGATGGAGTTCTGGGGGGCCGGTCTGTGCCCAGCAGAAGTGTGTCTGTGGTGCTGTCCATGGTCCTCAACCACAATCTCCAGATAGGTCATTGTCGCTTCTTTTAATTATGGAACCCCAGTGTCTTATATGCCTGTTGGTTCCCAGTAATTGTCAAATGAATGCATAAATAGGCTGTGATTGGAGAGAAAAGGAGAGCAGAGGAAGAGAGCTATGCTTTTACATCATCATACAACAAATGGAATTGTGACTGATGTTTCACAATTTAGGTACCCAATTCCATGTGCCATTGATGAATCTTTCATGTTTCTGACAGTTATAGATTTCTGCCTCTGGAATATAACTCCCTTGCCCCCAATTCTATATTTATGGGGCTGAGCTCCAGGCATACCCGCAGAAAACCTAAGGTACTTTGCTGTACATCTGAGATCTAATAGTAACAGCCTCTGACCCCCAGGGAACCTGCCCTTCTTCCAACTCTCAGAGAGAATCCCCAAGTTTTAATCATCCTGAAACTCTCTGGCTGAAGGGCAGACACAACCCTGAGACATCCACAAGATGTATGATTAGATTCAGAGAAAGAAAGGCCAGGGGTGAGGATGTTGAAGGAGTTTTGGACCTGCAGGTCAGTGATGGGTGTCAGCAAGCACAAAGAGTGAATGAGAGCATGCTCAAAGGTTCAATTTCATTGCTCCTTCTCCTGGAAAGCAATTGTCAGCTGTTGACTTTCAGAGCAGCACTGGGGCTGAGGTTCATGTTGGATCTACCCACGCACCTTAGGACACTGAGCCGCCAAAAGGAGGACATTCAAGGCTTAGAGCTATAGACACGTTATCACTGTTGTCAGTTCAAGACACTTCTCTGTGTATGAAGTGTAGGGTTTGGCCTGGGTCCATGTGTTGGGGAGGCAGAATTTGGTTCTGTTTTTCTTTTCTGTGTAAAGGAGTTGAGATGTGCAAAACAAGGAGGGGGATGGTTGCCCTCTTTACTATTTTCCCCCAGTGTGGATTGGTTTAACACTTCAGGATGGAGCATGGGAAGCAGACATGGCTTTGACCTTGGTTTATTGCTTATTATCCGGATCAATTTGGAAAACTAGAGAAAACTCTTTTGAACCTTGAATACCTTACCTGCAAGATGTGGGCATTCTACCCCTTAGGATGTGGGCTGAGTAACAAGTTACCATGAACTGGGGGGTTTAGAACAACAGAAATTTATTTTCTCACAGTTATGGAGACTGGAAGTCCACATCAAAGTTCAGTAGGACCATGCAGGTTCTAGGACAGGCTCCTTTTTTGTCTTTTCCAGGTTCTGGTGGCTTCCAGCTATTCCTGGCATTCCTTGGCTTTTAGACACATCATTCCATGCTCTGCCTTTGTTACCACATGGCTTTCTTCCTCTATGTTTCTGTCATCACATTGTATCCTCCTGTGCCTTCTTCTAATGACACTAGTGACTGGACTACCTTAAGCTGACATGACCTCATCTTAACTCATTAATCTACAAGGACCCTATTACTAAATAAGGTCACATTAGAGGTTCAGGGTGGACATAAATTTTGGGGAGATGCTATTCAACCCAGTATATATACTTTAAAAATTAAATGAGATAACACATGTGAAATATTTAGCGTGATGTCTGACACATAGTAAGTGCTCAATACGTGGTATCTATTATTGTTACTTATACCATTTAGAGAGCACTTACTGGGTGGCCTTACTGTTACTCCTAGTATCCATAACAATTCTGTTAATTCATTTAGTCACAGACCTTTATATGCCAGACATTCTTCTTGCTAGGCTGAGGGATACAGAAATGAAAGATACGGCCTGCTGCTTTCAAGAATCTCACATTCTGGGAAGAGGAATATACCTGTAGCAGGATAACTGCAGTGGATATGGGTGTATGTGTTGGGAAAGTAAGAGGGAAGCTGCTCTCAGGCCCCCTGAGGGAATCAGGGAGATCCTCAGAGGTGGTGGCTTTTGGGATGAGACTTAGGGTGAGTAAGGGTTAGCCCAAAACAACTGAGGGAGCAGCAGTGTGCAAAAGTTAAGAGAAGGGAAAGCATCATTTATTCATTTGGCTGTAGCAAGGACCCCCAACTCTGGCAGATTGTGCCCTATCACTGAGAGTAAGAAAGGTGGAAGAGAAACACATGATGGGTATATAGACCCCCATCCTGGGACTGAAGCTGCACCTATCACAGGGAGCATGGTCCTTCCTCTCCTTTCCAACTGGGACGAAGCCATGAGAAGGGAAGGAGCTTCTTGCTAGTGGGGTAGGGGAAGGAAGACTTCAGATTGGGAAGGGATAGAAACAGGCATGCCTGAGTAGAAAGGAGGGCAAGGTGGGCTTCCAAGTTGGCTCTTAGATCAAGGAAGCTGAGCTCAGAACAGCCATTCACCTGTCTCACCCTGCCTCAGCCTGGGGCCTAGAACCTTGGAGCTGCCTATATCAGCCATTAGCTACAGCTGTTGAGAGGATGAATGATCTTGGATAAATCCATGTGAACTTTCAGTGGTTAGTTACTCTCTCTGGAGAAACCTGCCCTCATCTGCAAAATGGGAACGACATGAGTATCAGCATGAAGATTAGATAGATGAGAACATGTAGAGCACTGAGAACAGTGCCTGGCACACACTGAACCTGCTCATGGCTTTGCTTGTATTGCCATCTGGTAGACTGCCCAGTCAAAGGGGCTTTTAAATGAGTTAAAAGAGCTCTTTGTCAGTGTCTCTTAATCTTGCTCAGATGGTTTCAAACCCAGGAGATGGAGAAGACTACAAAATCCTGAAAGCAGTTGAGCTGAATGGCATCCATGTAGCATGTGTCACATCTGAGCCTGTGCTCTTGCTCAGTGGAAGGTTAGTTGGGAGTCTCTCCTGGGTGGTCAACTGGTATATCCTGAATGGAGCTCTATATTGCACAACTTAACCAGGAGGCAGAGGGCAGTGGGGTTCACAACTCTTTTTGGGGATATTTATGAGAGACATTCCACATAGGTTAAAGAAGAACATAATGTGACCAGAGCTAAGTTTTATTGATTTTTCTGTTTCTTCCCAATCTTAGACACATTTCTTGCCCTACGAAGAGGTAAATGCTTTCCTCATAGAGGCCCTTCCTACCACCTACTGGCTGGTATGCCACCTGCCTTGCATAGGGTGGGAGGAAGCTCTGGGAAGTGGGCAGGTGTGTGGAGCTAACATGGTTGAAAGGGAAAGGAAGTATCTGTACAGCTGATGTCAGAGCCCAGTGCTCCCATTCAGTGCCAGGGAGCCCCTTCCCTGCCTTGTAATGTACTGCTGTGCAAAGAACAGGCCATGTTCCTTCTGATAAGGCAGAAATTGCACTGCAGTGACATAGGGAGGCATAACGCCTTTCTCACGTTGAGTGGGCTGGTAAAAGCTTCACTGGAGGATGTGAACTTTGTCAGTGACAACTTCGTTGGGAGCCTCCTGTAGGAGGTCACTGGTATACTCTGAATGAAACACAATACTGGGCAAACTTAGTGGGGAGGGGGGCAGTGAGTTTCACAACCATTTTAGGGGGATATTTATGAGAGACACTTTGGTTAAAGAAAAATGTAATGTGACCAGAGCTAAGTATTATTGATTTTTCTCCTTCATTTTGGTATTAAATGAATCACAGCTCGTGTGGGCTCTGACCGTGTATTAATGGGGTTTCCTTCGATGACTGCTCAGCCAAGAGAGCTACCAAATTGGAATTCCATGGGAAAGGATTATTGGATGTGACAAATGGCAGAGGAGGAATGTCTTTCCTCAGCTACTTTTGGGGATTACATAAAATGAAAAAAGGAAGAACCCTTCTCTTCTGCAGCCAGATAAGAAGATCTTCCCCGTTGATGTATAGTGACCACCCCCAGCTACCAATGAAGGCCAGACCTACTGCTGCATCCCTAGATCCTAGCACAGCACCTGGCATAGGCAGATGTCTCAGAATATACTGGTGGGATGAGTGAGTGAATGAATGGTGACTGGTGAAGATGTACTAGGTGAGTAAACTAGGCAAGAGGAGGCAGGACGGAGTCATGTGTGCTGGATGGGTAGAAATGGACAGCTGAGGAGACTCAAAGACATTATTGAATTGCAGGTAAATGTGACTCATTAATTAGTCAAAGAGTATTTGGGGGGCACCTCCTTGTATCAGTATATTTGTCATGGAATCTACATTCCAGTGGGGAAGGCAGACATGAGCAGTTACACAATTACTTACTTAAGTACAATTGTGGTGGGCACTAGAAAAGAGATGTATGAAAACGTGAAAACCTACTATGGTGCAGGATTGAGGGAAATCCTATCCAAGGAAATGACACGAAAGGAAGGGTGTTAGATAGTAAAGGGGAAAAGTATAATGAGCATCACATACGCATATTCATTCAGTAAATAATTATTGATCACCCATTATGTCCCGGGCATGTTCCAAGTGCTGGGAACATTCACCAGTGAGTAAAATAAGGTCCTTATCCTCAGTGAACGTAAAACAAACTACAAAGTTTTATATATATTTTGTTAGATTTATTTTTAGGCAGGTGATATTTTTGATGCTGCCCTAAATCTTACCTTTCAAAAATTTTTTTGTATATCCTATGACTGCTGACAGAAATGCTATTCATTTTTGTATATTGACTTTGTATCTAGCTAAACTCTTTTATTCAATCTAATATCTGATCTATAGAATCTTTTGTATTTTTTCATATTACATGTACAAAATCATGTCATCTGCAAATAATTAACGTGTTATTCCTTCCTTTCTGATCTTTATACCTTTGTTTTTTTTCCTGCCTTATTATGCTGGCTAGGGCCTCCAGTGTAATATCAAAGAGAAATGGTGATTGCAGACATCCTTGTTTTGCTGATATCAGAAGGAAAACTTTCAATAATTCATCTTTAATTATAATATTTGCTATAAGGTTTTAAAATACATTCTTTACTGAATTGAGGAAGTTCCATACTATTCCTAGTTTGCTTAGAGCTTTTTCTTGTTATAAATGAATATTGTTATCTACTTCATGTAAATGAAAACCTTTCGATCTTTGCTGATTGAGATAGAAAAGAATACAGGCACCAAATCAGTCATCCTATGCCATGTCTCTGAAGCAACAGTAATCTGTTCTAGGAAAGACATCTGTCATGGTAGCTGTGAATTGACTGGGACTGCTACTCAGTTGAGCTTGTAGTAGTCTACAGTCATAGTTCAGGATCTGTCGATTTTCTGTAGGAGTTGCTACTGGTGAATTAAATAACAACATAAATAGGATCACCATACCTGCTTCCTTTAGATCCATAAGGCTGACACTTGTCTCTGCTCTGGCCCCTAGAATATAATATTGCTCTTGGTTTGCTATCTTAGCTAGCATGGTGCGGGGGTAATTTTTAAGACTTCCACTTTGTTTTCCTCTATTGTACCTCACAAACCAAGAGCCCACCGTGGAGCTACATCACCTGCCAAGTAGATTAATCCCAATCACACACTTGAGGATGGGGGAAATGACTATCAGATAGATCACAGACCCAGCAGACCCACTGTAAATGGACTTTGATCAGGAGTCCATTTATTACCAGGCCTCCACATTAATGGGAGAAACATATTGACACTTGGGATCTCTGAGTCTTGATATTAACTCAGACTCTATGTCTAGCAACAGTCCTCCAATTTCTGACTATATACAGTGTGTGCACAGGTAACCCCAAAAATGGCAGTAAGAAGGACTAGGGGAATCATCCCATTGTATATACTTGCTGTGAAATTGTAGAATCTTTTTTCTTGGGCGCATGGTCATGTTTTCTTCCAATGGTTTCAGGATAAAAACTGGCTCAGGTCCAGAGACTAGATAAGGGATTGTGAATTTTTATTGGGGCAATTTCCCTGCCTTTAGCTCCTTGGGCACCATTGCTGATTTCTTCTGTTGAACAAGCTTGCCAGCTTCTCATCTTTCTTGCCCCATGACCTTCTCTGAACTCTCTGAAGATCTTTAACTGTTACTCTGATCTTGCTGCTTATCTCAATAATTGTGACCCCTGGCTTCTAAGTTCTTCATTACCACCTCTATTGCTTTGACATCCTATCACCACATTGCTATCAGCAAGCCAGGTTCTCTATCAGCTTCCCCTTCTTTCAGCCTTCCAGCCCTGGCCTACAAGGAGCCATGGCCACCACTGAACTTTGTAGTGTTTCTGGGCCCCTCTCACTGGCACATTCCTTTTGATCTTAGAGTATAGTGTGTCCTCTGGTCCTTCCTTCCCATGGAGCATCCTCACCGGCAGATGTTCTGACCGTAGGTGTTAGGACCATTCTAGCATGCTTGCTTCCTGGGCCCTTTCATCCCTTCCTCTGCCATTGACCAGGGCATTCCTGGCATTTAAATTTATCTTTTTTGCATATTTTTAGGGGCCATCTCAGTAGAGAGTTTACACCATCACCAGGGGTCTTCACCAGAGTGTTAGATCTCAGGAGAGAGCCCCGAGGTCCACATGTGCTCTTCACTATTCAAAATTATGGTCAAGCCTCTTTGACCAAGCACCCTCAGAATCCATCCCCCATTTCCTTCCTCCAATACTTCTGGCCAGGACTTGCAGTAACTTTGGGGTGTAATCCCTGACATTCTTTATCAGGCCGGCAATCCTTCCTGGATTATGGTGCTCTTTAACCCAATATTCAGTAGGGGGAGTGGGAACATATCCTGAGTTGAGGGCTCTGCATTGTTTTTCTAGCACTGGAGAGCACTAGGTCTTCCTAGGGAGGGGTGAGCACTTATGTGGGCTCAGAAGATTCCGAATTGTTTGGGGGAATCAAAATCTTTGGGGGCATCTCCCCAGATGCCTTCATCCCATGTGTCCCAGAGTTCCCAATTTTCCTAGCTTGGTCTTTGTCCCTGTCATAACAGACATGCATCGATTGGATATCTAATCTGCTCTGCGGTTCAGCCTTTGGTCTATTTAGATCCTAAACTTGGTCTGCCCTGCAGGCCTCCATACCTGGTTTTCAGTTGCCTACTATTTGCCTTTGCTTTTCATGATCTTCCTATAAATCAAGGGTCAGCATACTTTTTCTGAAAGGGACAGCTAGTAAATATTTTAGGCCTGCAAGCCATGTGATGACTCTGCTGCAGCTACTCAACTCTGCTTTTTTGAAAGCAGCTTGACCACATTGCATAAATGAATGAGTATGGCTGTGTGCCAATAAAACTTTATTTACAAAAACAGGTGGCCGCCTATAGGCAGTTGTTTGCTCACCTCTGTTGCAGAGCATCTGTGGCAATAGCCATGCAATCCCATCATCCCAACTGGAATGCTTAGACACTGCTGGGGGGAATGTAAAATGGTACAGCAACTTTCTATTGCTTTCTGAGTCACATTTAGTTATTTGCACTTTACTAGTGATTCATTCATTCCACCTTAGTTTTCAAACTAGCTGGCTAACGGTGTTTATAACATTCTCTTATCTCTTTAATCCTTGCTTCACTTACACTTATGTGCCTGTTTTCTTCCTAATATTGTTTAAATGTTCTTTCGCTCTTTTTCTCTTGATAATTGCCAGAGGAATTTGTCGATATTAGACTTTTCAAAGAATCAACTTTTGACTTCATTGATCCTCTCTACTATATATTTGTTTCCATGTCATAAGTTCCAGCTGTGATTTGTATTATTTTTTTCTTTCTACTTTCTGTTTGTTGATTTATTTCTTTTTGCATTTACTTTCTCCCTCCTATTACTTAATGCATTATTTTCATCCATCTTCTCCTTTGAAAAAATAACCCTTAAAGTATATAATTTTTTCCTCCAAGTGCTATTTCAGGTACACCCACATGTTTTAATCAGTAACATTTCTGCTGGCACTTAGTTCAGTGTGTTTTATAATTTTCACTTTATTTTTTCTGTATGGCCCATGGCTTGTTTGGAGTATTTTAAGGTTTCCAGACACATGGCAAGGGTGAAGATTTCCATGATATTCTACCTGGAAAACTCTTCCTCCAGAAATCCACATGGTTTACTTCCCCACCCCTGTCAGATCTTTGCTCCACCATTACCTTCTCAGAAATTGGTGTATATCCTCTTGAATTGAAGCTTTCATCAATCTGTAGTGACCTTCCTTATCTCTAGTAAATGATTTTGGCCTTAAGGTCTATTTTATCCATTTTATTGATTAGTATTTGGTGGATCTCTTTCCATCTTTTTTGCTTTAAACAGTTCACTTCCTTATGTTTTACTTCTTCGAGATTTAAATAGCATATCACGAGATTTTATTTTTAATCCAGACCGGCAGTCTCTTGTTTTAATTTGAGATTTGAGTCTGTTTATATTAGCTATAATTATCAATCAATTGAATTCGTGTTTGTCACCTAGAACTTTCCATTGGTTTGAGGGGTTTTGTGTGTGTTTCTTTTTATTCTCCTTTCTTCCCATGTTTTTGATTAATTGAACTTTGTGTTTTTCCCTTTTTCATCTTTTACAAAACTCCTGTGGTTTGAAGTTATATATTTTATTTCTTTAATGGTTATCTTGCAAATGTTAATATGGATTAACATTTAAACTGACTTACCAGAACCTGAAGTTAATCAATAGTTTGGCCATCCTCTTGAACAAGACAAGAAATGTAAGGGACTTAGTTATGACCATCCCCCACCCACACCCTCCTCATCCAACCAATATGTTCTTGCTGTAAAGGCGTTGAGTATATTTTGATCAAGATAGATGTTATTATCATTATCATTTACACAGCTAATATTTTCATTCTCTGCTTTGACAGATGCTTATTGAATACTATGCCCAGGCACTGTTCTAGGTACTTGGGATACACAGTGGGTGGAACAGAGGAAGATTCCCACCCTCATGGGCTTTACAATTCAGCTGGAGGGGTGACAGATTCTAAACCAGAAACATAATCCATGAGTAAATTATAAGAGGTTAGAAAGAGAAAACTACCTGGGAAAATGGAAGAACAGAACAAGGGAGAGAGGAATGCAAAGTGCAGTTGTCTATGGGGTGGGGTGGTCAGGTCTGACCTCAGGGAGGCAGTGAGATCTGAGTGAAGGCTGCAGGGCTGAGGGAGGGAGCCATGTTCACTGGAGGAGGAACATGGATATAAGATAGGAGCATTCCTGGCATATTTAGAGTTAGCAAGGAGACCACCAGGGCCAAGCAGAATGAGTGAGGAGAGCAGAGCAGACAGGAGGCGGGGGGGGGGGGGGGGGTTGGGGGGCAGGTCCCAGAGGGCCTTGTAGGCTGTGCATTGTAAGGACTTTAGCTTCTAACCTAAGTGCAGTGGGACATCACTGGAGGGATCTGAGCCTACCAGCAGTGAGATCTGCTTTATATTTTGAAAGGTTCCTTCCCATTGCTGTGTTGACAGTACACTGTGGGAAGAGGAAGAAGGATGGGAATAGGGTGTCTTAGTCAGTTTGGGCTACTATTACAAGAAACCATAGACTGGGTGGATTTTAAATTTTAAATAAATTCCCCTCGGTTGTGGCAGCTGGAAGTCTATGATCAGTATTGCCTCATGGTGGCGTTCTGGTGAGAATCCTCTTGTGGGTTACAGACTACTGACTTTTTACTATATACTCATATGGGGGAATAGTGAGGAGGCTCTCTGAGGTCCCTTTATAAAGGACACTTATCCCATTTGTGGAGGCTCAATTCTTATGACCTAATAACCTCCCAGAAGCCCCATCTCTTACTGCCATCATACTGGGGGTTAGGATCCCAACATATGAATGGGGAGTATAAACGTTCAGTCCACTTCATTGGGGGACCAGTTAGGAGGTTAATGTAATAATCCAGGCAAATGATGCTGGTGACTGGGGCCAGGGTGTAGCCAGATAGATGATGATAAGGGTTCTCATACTAGGTTTAATCTAAAGGTGGCACAAATAGGTTTCTTTACAGGTCCGGTGTGGTGTGGAATCAAGCACACCCCAGAGGGTTTTGTCCTGAGCAGCTAGAAGATAGAGTAGCCGTTCACCGAGATGGGCACGCTGTAGGAGCAGCAGGTTTGAGGGGCAGATGGGAGTTTCACTTCAGATATACTGAACCTGAGATGTCTCAATTCAGCTAGGCGATCAGATACCCAAGTCTGGGGTTTCAAAGGTAGATCCAGGCATTTGTTGTTGGCCTGGAGCTTTTACAATTTTAAAGGCCTTCTTTCAGAATAAAATGAAAAATTGTTTAAAAATCAGATACAAGAGAGACCCAGACACTGGAGCTTACTAAATCTATAGAGAACTGTCTCTTCGGGAGAGGGGGAAGTCCCTGCCAGAAATATGAATGCATATGTCATCAGCACAGAGGGGTTTCTAGCTGTGAGATGCTCATGTCCTAACCCACCAGTACCTGTGACCATGACCTTATTTGAAAATAGGGCCTTGACAGATGTACTGAAATAAGGTGAGTCCTGGGTCCAGTACAGCTGGGGTCCTTCATAAGAAGAGAGGGGATAGATGGCAGATGCCAAGAAGGGCATGAAATGATGAGGGCAGAGCTTGGAACGATGCTGCCGAGCCATGGGCCACCGAAGTTCACCAGCACACCCCAGACATGGGGAGGAGACAGGAAGCACCCTTCCCCCGAACCTCCGCAGAGAACCTGGGCCTGCCAGCACCTGGAGTCCGGTGCAGCCTCCAGAGCTTGAAGATGATCCATTCCTGTTGGTCTGAAGGGTCCAACTTTGTGGTACGCATTCTTGGCAAACCCAAGGACCCAGTTCACTAAGGGAAGGGGGTATGAGAGAAGCAGCCCAGGATCACCCTGAGGCTCATGGGGGAAAGACCCCACTGCCTCAGGCCACCTTCCAGGACTCAACCCTGAGGAGGGATGAGGAGAGAGATGGAGCAGAGTGAGGATCTGCTGAGGGTTCATCTTTGATGAGTGAGAAAGAAGCTCCTCGAATGTCTCCTCAGTTATACCATGTCCTCCCTTGCTCCTTACTGTCAGCTCTACGGCCTTCCTCCTGGGGTTGTTTTCCCTCTGCCTGAAGTACATCCTTGAGGAGCTTCGTTCATGGAGTCCTCCCAGCAGTCAGGTTTGGTTTGGTTTTTGTTTTCCTGCTGCAAATATCTTCATTCCATCCTCCCTCTTGAAAGATTTTTTTTTTCCGGATATACGATTTTAGGTTGACAGTTATTCTCTCTCAGCACTTGAAAATATTAGGTCTGTGTCTCCTGGGACTTACTGTTGCAGCTGAGGAATCAACTGGTCTAATTGTCATTTCTCTTTTTCTGACGTGGCTGCTGAGGCTCCTTCTCTCTGTGGTCTGAGTTCCCCCAGTGGCAAAGCTGGTGAGGGTTTGCATTCACTTTTCCTGGTGCGGATGCACTGGGCTTCGAGATCTGTGGATGGCTGGTTGCCTCTGGACCTTCAGAGTTCATGGACAGATGCTGGCGGGCAGGCTCAGCCCCTGCGGCCCACCTTTCCTCTCCTCCTTATGAGCCCAGCCCTCATGTGGGGCATCGCCTCTGCACCCTTCATCTCCGCATCATCCTTCCCAATACCTGCCCTCCACATTCGCCTTCCTAGTGATATTTTCTGATTTATCTTTCAGTTCACCAATTCTCTCTCTGGCTGTCTAATGTTTCCCACATCAAGTTGTAAATGTTCATCACTGTGTTTTGTTTCAAGAAGTTCTGTTTCCATTTTACCTAAAATCTGCCTCATCCGATCTGAGCTTCTCTTGCTCCCTCATCTTACTTGAGTTCCCTCTGCTTCCCTTTCTGCAAGCAGACCAAACAAGCCAGTTGTAGATTCTGTTTCTGATCATTCCCATATCTGGGTCTTTGCAGTTTTGATTTTTACCTTGATTTTCTTGGTGTTGGTTTTCACTTACAGAGGATTGTTTCCTCCTGTGCTCAGTGGTTTCTTCCTTTGGACCCTCATGTGCCAAAAAACCTGCACCAGCAATAATGTCAAAATGCAGTGATGCCACTTAAGGCATCCTCATCCTTCCTGCACATGCCCTTGCCACCCTAGGAATGTGAGGACCTTCCCTAGATTCTGGGCTACAGGAGAATCAAGTCACAGAAGTTGAAGTAACATTTTGAAAAAACCAAAACAAAATAAAACCATGAGCCCTTAATTAATAACTTAATGTGATTTCTAATTGTGTTGGGGTTTTTAGATCTCTTTCCCTAGATGAACATAAACTGTGACTAAATATTTTCTAAATAATTAAATTTAATATTTTTTAATAATTAGGACATTGCAGTTGAATTCATAATTAATCATTTTTCCCCTTCATGTATGACCTTTTTCATTAGTGGAAAGAGATTCCAAAATTCTAAACCAAACAGAACCAAGAAATGTTTAAATAACTTTTTGAAAATTTTGCCTCTTTATGATGCCCACTTGTCCTGCCTTTAACCAACACGTTTTGTTCTCAGGCTTTAATTTTCTCAGTTGGAAACTCCTTTAATTTTCTCCTGGGGCTGTTCTCTCTGGAATCACAGACTTGAGAGCTGAGGGGGCCTTAGAGGTCCAACCCACCCTAAAGCTGAAGCATCCAGAAAAAGTATCTTTCAACAAATACCTGTTATTTGTTTGTGATAATGCAATGGGGAGAGAGTCCCTTTGATTACTGAAGTGATGCACCATCTCTTCTCTGTATGAGCCCAAATTCATTGCTACTGAGGTTCTATAATGCCAAGTGTCGCAAAAATGTCACTTTGATAAACAATGAAACAAATTCTCACTTAGTGATGAGTATTCCAGTACGACAACAGGTTTTCCCTTTTTTAATATTATGAAAGTACACATAGATCCAGTACAAATACATACCATACAAAAAGGTATGCAGTAAAAATCTCTCTCCCAGCGCCTCCTCCAGACCCATGCTCAGAGGGAACAAGAGTCACGCTGTCTCTGGTTTTCAGAAAGTCACATGGTTTTCCAGCCAGTGGTGGGTGTCCCAACCCTCCTGCCCTCCTTCCCCACACTTCCTCCTCTGGCCTCTAGGCAGACAGCAGACATGGAGACAGGACTGGTGGTCGTGAGATTCAGCTCTGGGCCATGTCTGTCAGAAGGAAAGTGGAGGAACTCATATGGACTGAGTAGGCACAAGGCTGAGGCTCCCTTTCCTGTCTAGAACAGTGTGGAGTAGATTTATTGTCTCCATTTCACAGTGAAGAGACTGAAGACCCAAGACAGCAAATGGTCAGCCATAGCCACATGGCCAGTGGTAGTCTGAATAAGTCCCAGGTTCTATATCACAACCACCCCGGGGAGGAGGGGCCTGCAGGTACGGCAAACCCTGGGGAAGAGGTGCGTCCCTTTCCTATTGTGAGCTCCCTTGTCTCTTAGCCCCTCTGTCTTGGCTGAGAGACAAGGGTGAGCTCTTCTGAGGATCCTTCTGGCCCAGACGAGAGTTAGGACCAGAGGTGAAACCAGCATTACCTGTGTGAGCCATGAGTGACCCTAGCAGGATCTGGGTATTTGGCCTCATTAAGTAGACCTTTAACTTCAAATCCAGTCTCACGTGCCTGAATTTTAAATAAACACATTACACAAGACAGTGGATATGCAGTAGAAAATATAAATGTAAATATAAATATAGATACTTTCAATCACACTTACTTGTACTCATTGGCTGTTAAGCTATAAGAGGAAAGTATTAAATGCCAAGAAGTTCCCCTGTGACGATCCTCTCTCTTTAATGTACTGGCTGTACAGACAAGGCTGGTCACGCAGGAGCTATGTTTATCCTCTCCTGCAGCCAGATGTCTGCAGAAAGGGGAGAAGCGTCTCTGGTGCCCACGAACACCCTCCAGGGGCAGATTGAGCTTGTTGCAGGGATTTGGGAGGCGGAGTTGTGTTTGACTCATCAGGTTAGAGTTAAAACTCAGTGAGGTCCCCACCGCAGGACCTTAAGGGAAGCCTGAGAACATGGGTATAGGTCTCAGGACTCCTTTACTCTTAAAATTCAATGAGGATCTCAAAGAGCTTTAGATTTTGGAATTATATCTCTTGATATTACTGTATTTGAGTTAGACCTGAAGGAATTTTGGAGGGCATTTGTGATGAGCACTGGGTGACGTATGGACCTACTGACTCACTATATTGTACACCTGAAACTCATATAACACCATATTTTAACTGTACTGGAATTCAAAATAAAAACTTCATTTAAAAAAAAAATGAAGGAATTTTGAAACCCAGGAAAACACAAGCATCGCACGTTCCATGAGCTGTCAGGCCAAGCACATCATCATGTCATAGAGCCTCTGGACAGCACCACTAGAGGCAAATTGTGTATTAGGGTCATTATGAGGACAGTATGGGTGCTCACCACGCCTTGAGAAGCTCTGCCCATGGTATAGCCCTGGAGAGCTGACCAGAGGGAGCTCTGGTCCAAACCATGAGCCCAGTGCCATCAGAGGTGACGTCATGCTGCAGTCAGCACTGTCTCCTGGTCTTTTGCCTCTTTGGTCCCCTTACCAGCAGTAAGTTGGGAGCAGGAGAAGGTAGGCCTACAAAGGCTGCCAAATTTATTTAAGCAGCTGACCTAACCCCCATCCTTCTTTTCTTGTTTGGGTGGTTTTGTGGGACTCTGGCGATCTCCATATTTAGGCAGCAAGAAACACATGGCAAACTATTTGGGATTCATGACTTAGAGGACTCCCCCTCCAATTCATCTGTACAGGAAAGACTGGCTTTCCCCATATTGCTCATGTCCCTACTGAAATCCTGTTACACGGTTCAAGGAAGACTCCAGAATTATGCTCTGTGATTGCTTTTCGGGCAGCAAATGGAAGTGCAGTGAGAGGACCTGAGTGGGAGCTGCTGGATTGGGGTCTCGGTGGGGAGTGGAGGAGCCCACTCTGTCATCCCTAGTTCACTGTCAGGAGACTCTCATAAAGGAGCCTTGCAAGGACTGGGAACACATGTTTATTTTATGAATGACTTCAGGGAAAGAGGAAAAAAAATCATCCAGAATGTCATCCAGGAGGCTGTGTTCTTTTTATTATGTTTTGTCGGTAAACAAAAAAAATTGCCACATTTAATACTTACACCGGTCCCATGGGATTTCTCTGACTAATGTAAAATGACAGTTGTCGCAACATTCTATATAAATACAAGTCTGTTTGCGGGAGCCTGTTCTATTTTTAATGTAAACCACACCTAACTTGCTCTGAAGAATTGTACCCTTGGAATTTAGAGTCCTGTCTGTCGTCTATTCATGGTACTGCATTGTCTTAGGAGCTGCGTGCGGAAGAAACCAAAGGCGTCCCAAACTTTTTAGTTTAATGTGAGAATTATTCACCTAATTTCCCTGCAGCGATTGTGTTACTTAATTTATTGTTGTGCTGAGCTGCGAGATGATGTAGCTAATGAGTGACACAGTGTACTTGGTGAGCCAATCTATAATTTAGGAGGCTGCTGATGATCTTAGTGCTGTCTGCAGGCTGAGCAGAGCAGGCAGTAAAAATAAAGAATATACTCACAGATTATATAAATATGCACAAATCCACAGATTCACGCATACAATACCTATTAGTAGGCTTGTAGCCCCCATTGGTTGCACAAAACATGAACTTAGCTTCTCATGATGAACAGGGAAAGTTGTGTTTTGTAAGTTTCCAGCAGACTCTTTGGCCAGCCTCTTCAAGGATTGTGAGCTTCTGGAGAGCTGGAGGGACAAGGGCAAGTATGCTGACCTTGATGCTCTGTTCCCGCTCACTTCTCGACCACTTTTTCCTGCTCCACTTCAAGGGTTGCCAGCAGCAGGATTCCCCTTATTCTAGCAGTGTGGCACCCAGCTGCTGATAGGCATGTAGTTGCTGAACTTGTGGGAGACTTGACGATGGCCGCCTTCGCACCTTTCAGACAGGCCTGGGAAACATGTCAGATTTCGACTCTAGCAGTGATGATGAACTTCCCCCACGAGCCCGGACTCTTGGCAGTTACTACCACATGGTGGGCACTGGCACCAGTGGAATCTGTCATTCCTGACAATGAGGAGAAGACCTGTGGATGGCCTCTGATCCAATCCTGGACTCCTGGCAAGAGCAATTGCATTGGTGCACCTTCATTCAAGGCTGCACCTGGAAAAAAGCATCCCGAGGGGGTGCAAGTAGAACATGCCATTCTTTCTGCTCTGAAATTCCCTTTTCATTGGGAGATTTCCGGGCAGAGGTCCCATATTTTGTCAGTGAGACATGCCGTGGGGCTCCTGCCGCGTGCAGCCATGGACATCAGGATCTTTGTGTCTGATTCAGACAGCTGGTAAAGGGAAAAGGCCGAGCCTGCATCTTTGCAGGGGTTCTTGACAGCCCCCCGACACCATGTTGCAGATTTTCCAATAAATACGTAGATTCTCCATGTGCCCCTTAGAAACAGGGAGCCCGGCGTATTTACATACCATATGTACTAGGTTTAAAAGTCAACTTTAGATTTGGTTTGCCTTTTGCAGTCTCTCGAATAAAGCATTTTTGTAGCCTACTCAAAATCCTCTCTCTGTGTTTACATTTTAATGGGCATTCCAGTGAAATGGAGGATTTTTTTTTATTACTTACATTTATCAGGGGAGGAGGTGGGGATGGAAACAGCCAAATGGTAGGGCTGCCTCTCTTTAGACCACTGGTTTCTCTCTTCATCAGTGGGCTATGGTCTGATGTAAGCTAAGCATGCAATTTAGCCAGGCAAGCAGAAAGGAGAGGAAAGGCTATTTTTATTTGGGTTTAAAATATCTATCCCTGAGAGTTTGTAGAATTTTAAAATAGTGCTTTAGATCTCAAACATCACTGAAAGAAATGAACATATGTAAGGAGACTATTAAATCTCATTGACCTATGTGAAAAGTAAAATCTGTTTCATTTAAGGAGGTACCATTCAAGAATTGTCCTTGCTGAAAAAGGAAAGGAGGGGAAAAATCATCCTCGCTGGCAGGGCAGAGAAGCCCCTTGACTGGTTCCTTGTCGCAAATGCTCTCGGCAAGAGTCCTGACGTGACCTCGACTCCTTGGGGGGCATCTTAGGGGCAGATTTGGTTTCTGTGGCTGCATAAGGGGAACCTCCACTCAGGTCTTGGTGCACAGAAGCTACTTTCTGAAGGCAGTAGGTTCTTCTGAATGAGGAAACAAATTTCTGCTTATGCCAGCAAGTAGCTGGTATTAAGATCCTCTTGTGCAAAGAGCTCCTTTATCACAGTGGATCGTATGGTATAATGAAATTGGGCCAGGGCAGCTTCCGGGACTTTGATTCAGTGGAACTGCCAAAGTCTTAATCTTCCTCTGGGGATGTCTCTCTCTTTCCTCCTCTGACACTCCCAGGAGATCCCTAATTAAAGCTACAGATATGGTTTAAAAGTACGCTCACCAGATGTTAGTTTAAAATGACCTATAACTGGCAGGAGAGAGGGAAGAGGCTAACTGTGTCTGAGGCCTTCCGGTGCCTTTTCTTACACTGTCATTCGATATGCAAATGAAGCCCAGCAGAATCTCCAAGCCAGTCTTGCCAAGCCATAAAACCAACTGCTTTGAAAGCAATGCATCAGTAATTCTTATCACCTGGCATCTGGAGTGCAGGAAAGCTCACTTCCTAACTAGAACATGTCATAGTGTGACTTAGGAGGAAGCTCGGATTTTGCACTCCGCAGACAGTTTAGACTGATGGATCTGCTTGCTGAAGCTCATACTGCTCCCTCTAGGACAAACCATTTTTTAAACCGAATCCAGGCTCTGAGATGCGCCTGTCTTGATTCAACTGTACCCAAACACCACAGAGGAGAAGGATTGTCAGGTGCCTCCTATACAAGAGACCAATACCAAGGCTCAGGCAAGTCAGAGCCAGTGGCCACCCTCTGGGGTTCTGTTTTGATTTTTCTGTGAAAGTTTCTATTTTGGTCTAAGTGAGTTAGATCTTAGACTTTTGGTGTAGTCCTTGTCTGGCCTGCAAAGCCAAGGGATGAGGAATGCAATGTTCGGGAATCAATATCATGGGAACGAAAGGACTCTTTCCCTGAGGACTGAAATTTATAGGCAGCATGCTCCTATCGGCACATTTATCAAAGTAAACATATAGGTTAAATTACAGTTTACCCAGAAGCCACCTGTCAGTTCCTTGGGACACACTCTGTCCCTGAGATGTCCATCAGAACAGCTGAGTGCTTTCAGCTCTGTTCATCGGCAGCTTCCCAGCCTGATGCCCTTGAGCTCAGGCTTCAGCTAGAGGCTTCCTGATGCTCTGGATTAAAAGATGACCCTGCACCTGAGAGTCATATACATCTCGCTCTGGGGAGATAACCAAGGCCAGGCCCTTACACAGATGAGAGCAAGGCCAGGATTTGGGCCCAGAAAGGTTGGGCAAACACCCACATACATTCCTCCTGCCTGAGTGCGCAAGGATGAGTCACAGTTGCAGAAATGGTGCCAGTCAGTAGAGGCAGATGTGTTCATAGATAGTGTCGAAAACAAGACTGCTGCAACCTTCGTAGTGTAGACACAGACCCAGGTTTATGTCATAACTAAAATGTGGTTAATAAGACTAACCTATTAGTGGTGGAAAAGAGAGCCTGTAAAGGCAGACTGGGTGCCTCAAAGGTGTAGTTTATGTATCAGCTAATTAAAACATAACCACTGACTCACTAACTCTGAGAACTGGGCTTTCCTGCCCAAGAAGCAGCACTATGTTGAGCGCCCTGTGAATTTTTTTCCCATTCATTATCCCACAGGGACATACAACACAAGCCCAGATTGGTTATCTGGACTGGCCACTCCCACTCTCTGCGTGGATTTTGCCCCCCTGGACTGGGTGTTGGGCTGGAACACTTGAGATAGCAATCAGGGGTTTGGGGAGAGAAAGGGGGTGCCCAGATGGCCCCCAGTGAAGCTGCATTGAGTTGAGTTAGGTAGCTCTGCTGGCTGGCAGCCTGGGGCTAGGTATACTAGAGGGCACGTGTTCATCAGGGCTGGAGATTGGGGCCATTCACACAGCCCAGAGTTGCCTGGGGGGCTTGGGTATGGGAAGCCAGCCTTATTAGAATGGGCACTGGGACCCAGAAAAAGCTAACTGACTTATGGGCACAGGCTTGTCTCATAAGCTACTTGGGAATGTCGAAGAGGTTCAGAAAGTTTTGCTGAGAAACAAAAGGCAGAGAGACCTGAGGTCAATAAGGCCAGGGCAATGTACCATATAGTTGGCCTCGGTTGATCACATTTCTGTATTTCACATCCTAAGGAGAACGCAGGCTGGATGGGAACATCGCGTTGAGGCTTTAGTGCTGGGTCTGGTTCACGAAGCTCCCAGAGCCAACTGCAGGCCTCAGCCAGGTCTTTCTCTCTTCCTGTCCTCCTGAGTCCCCACGTGTATGCCAGGGGACTGAAGGCCTCCTTTCACATCTTGCTTTGAGGGATAGCTTCCACCTGGGAAGAAGGAACATGGTGGAACCAGGGCCCAGAAGCCCATTTTCCATTTGCCTTATGCTCCTGAGGTCACAGAGGCAACAACCGTGACTAAGGACTTGACCTCTCTGGGGAGTGGCTTATGAGGATGGTGGCAGATCCTTGAGCAAGAAGTTGGTGAGTCCAGTCACCCATCTATCCCAGAAGGCCTGGCCTATAGCTAGTTGATCTGTACCTGTCACCTCATGGCAGGGATGGGCACTGAGGGCCTGGGTCCTCTCTGTAGCTTTTCTCAGGTGTCTGCTCAGTCTGCCCTATTACCCTTTTCCTCCCTTTCCAAGGACTTGGAAAGTGGGGACAGGACATGTGTAGTTCGGAATTGTGATGCTGAATTTCATGTGTCAGCTTGGCTAGGCTATGGTGCCCAGTTTTCAGTCAAACACCAGTTGCTGTGAAGGAATCTGTAGATTTTGAGTGAAGTAGATTAGCCTCCATAGTGTGGGTGGGCCTTGTCCAATCAATTGAAGGCCTTAAGAGAAAATGATTAAGGTTTCCTGCAGAAGAAGGAATTCTGTCTCCAGATGGCAATCTACAAACCCTACCTGGGTTTCTGTCCTGCTGCCCTGTGGAATTCAGACTCAAGACTGCAACATCAACTCTTACCTTAATTGCCAGCCTCCATGATGTGAGGCAATTTCTTGAAAGAAATCTCTCTCTCTCTCTCTCTGTATATATCCTACTGGTTCTTTTTCTCACCAGAGGTGAGAATCCTCACCAATACAGGGATGGTGGTGCCACTCCTCCAGAATTGTGGAGGTTCTGCTCTTGACTCCGCTACTCACCCTCTTGTTGGCTGCCCAACTAGCCCCCAGCCCTCTATTAGTTCCCACAAGGAAAGGCTGGGAGCAGTACAAGAGCACACCACCTGCTGTGGAAACAAGTGCCTGCAGATGACCATGCTACTTGCAGATTTCTGCCAGGTAAGAAGCAGTGAAGGATGCCTACAGGGGCCAGGGATGCTACACAAAGACACTGGTGCAATTCTGGTTGATTTGGAGCTGGCTGCCTTCCTGTGGATAGGACTCTGTGCCAGACACATCGCTAAGCCTTTACAGAAATTACACCATGTACACAGTAATGGACTCAGCACATCAGCTCACTAGTCATTCATTTATTTGAATATCTATGGAGCATTTGCTAGGTCCCTAACACTCTTCCAAGTGCTGGAGATAACCAGTGAACGAGAACAAGTCCTGCCCTCATGGAGTTTACAAGGGAAAGACATTAAGTAAATAATAAAACATAAGCAACAATATATTTTCAGGTAGATGTAAGTGGCATGAAGAAAAAATAAAGTAGAACAAACAGATGGATCCATGCGGTGATAGTTCGAAACATGTGAATTTATTTAGTGCCACTAAACTGCACCCTTAAAAATGGGTGAGATGGTACATTTTATGTTAGGTGTATTTTCTTTCAATTTAAAATAGTTTTAAAATGCTCTAAAATTTATTTTGCTGATGACTACACGAGTATATGAATAAACTAAAGCTCTAAATTATGTTTTAAATGGGTGAATGGTATGGCATATGAACTGTATCTCAGTAAAGCTATCTTCTATTTTTTATTTTGTTTCTTTCAAGATTTTATTTAAACTCAAGTTAGTTCACATATAGTGTAGTATTAATTCTAGGGGTAGAATTCAGTGATTTATCACTCACATACAATACTCAGTGCTCATCCTAACAAGTGCCTTCCTTGATCCCCGTCACCTACCTAGCCCCTCCCCCACCCACCTGCCTCCATCAACCCTCAGTCTGTTCTCTATGGCTAAGTGTCTCTTGTGGTTTGCCTCCCTCTCTGTCTTTATCTTATTTTATTTTTCCTTCCCTCCCCCTATGTTCATCTGTTTTTTTTTTCTTAAATTACACACAAGTGAGATAATATGGTATTTGTCTTTCTCTGATTTATTTCCCATAGCATGTTACGCTCTAGTTCCAGCCACATCATTGCAAATGGTGAGATTTCATTCTTTTTGATGGCTGAGTAATATTCTATTGTGTATATATACATATATACCACATCTTCTTTAACAGTTCATCAGAGGATGAACATCTGAGTTCTCTCCATAGTTTGGCTATTGGACATTGCTGCTATAAACATCAGGGTGCATGTGCCCCTTCGAATCTGTAGTGTTGTATTCTTTGAGATAAATACCTAGTAGTGCAATTGCTGGGTCATAGGGTAGTTCTATTTTTAACTTTTTGAGGAATCTCCATACTGTTTTCTTTTTTTTATTTTTTATTTATTTATGATAGTCACAGAGAGAGAGAGAGAGAGAGAGAGAGAGAGAGAGAGGCAGAGACATAGGCAGAGGGAGAAGCAGGCTCCATGCACCGGGAGCCCGACGTGGGATTCGATCCCGCGTCTCCAGGATCGCGCCCTGGGCCAAAGGCAGGCGCCAAACCGCTGCGCCACCCAGGGATCCCTCCATACTGTTTTCTAGAGTAGCTACACCAGCTTGCATTCCCACCAGCTGTGTAAGAGGGTAAAGAGAGAGAGAACCAGGTGAGGGTGGATCATTTCAAATACAGAAGTCAGGGGAGACTTCTCTGAAAAGGTGACATCTGGTGGGAGCTTTTATCATCATTTTTCAGAGGCATCTCAAGAGGTTGCCCAACTTGTCTAAAGTAGCAGGTCTGTGCAGTAAGCGCAGGCTGGCCTGCCTCCAGAGCTGTCCTTCTCTGTGCTCCCGTTCAGGATTCTGCTTGCTTTTCCCCTTCTCATACTGCTTTCATACTCACCTCTCTTATAGGTGTCCTTAGTTTTTTTCTTTCTTTCTTTTTTTTTCTGCAGACACAGTGAGAAGCAAATGTTCAGGGCCTAACCTAGGGTTCCACAGCCAATGATAGGGCTCTAAACAATACTCCATCCTAAGAGTTAGCAAAGTTGTCTTATAAAGGACCAGTCAGTAAATATTGTAGACTTGGTGGCCCATATGGTCTCTGTTGCAACTCTTCAACTTTGCTGCTATGGCATAAAAGCAGCCATGGATATGTGAACAAATGGATGCGACTGTGCTCCAGCAAAGCTTTACAGAGACAGGCAGCAGGCTGGATTTGGCCCAGAGACCACTGTTGGCCAACTCCTGATCTGGTTGTCATTTTAGGAAGGACTTCCTAAAGAGATTGAGATTGGAGGGAGGCCTAATACTGTCTCCCCCTTCAATGTGTGTCTAGGAAAAGGTATGTGAGATGTTTTACCTGGCTAGATTCCCCCAGAGCAAAAGGATGATGCACAGACACACAGACATACCTCTGTGGAAAGGCCCAGGCAAAGGAAAGTCCCAGGAAGCTGCCTATTCTGCATGGTTGCTTTCTCCCATGGGCCACTAATGACCTATCATCCTTTCATCCATCTGTCCATTTGCAGATACCTGCATACATTCTTCCTTCTATCTATCCATGTATTTGTCCATCTACCTACCCACCCACAAACATTCTCCTTTTTAAAAAAATATTTGATTTATTTATTCATGAGAGACACACACAGAGAGAGGCAAAGACACAGGCAGAGAGAGAACCAGGCTCCATGCAGGGAGCCTAAAGTGGGACTCGATCCCGGGTCTCCAGGATCAAGCCCTGGGCTAAAGGCAGTGCTAAACCATTGAGCCACGTGGGCTGCCCATACATTTTCCTTCTATTCATCCATCTGTCCATCCCTCTATCCATTCATCTACTCCCCTCCATCCATACATCCATCCACCTAACCACACATACACACACATTGTACATATCTACCTTATTCCTTCTATTCATCCACTCACCCATTCACTCCCCCCAACACACATCTATGCATACATTCATGCATTATTCCATCATCTGTCCATCCATCCATCCATCCATCTATACATCCATTCATGCAGTACCTCATTCATAAACATGTCCTCAGATCCTACTCAGCACAAGGCCATGAAGTAGGCTAAAGGGCTTCAATGGAGAATAGGACACAGTTTCTGCTCTCAAGGCTTACTCCATGGACAAACTCACATAGCCTATAAACTAAGGGAGTGAGTGCTGTGATAAAGATATGACAAGGAGTAACCTACAGTGTTGGCCAGAGCCCTTATTGCCCCGGAAGCCCTTCCTTCTTAGGCCAAACCAAGACTACTTTCTCAGGACACCAGCTCCTTGATTCCAGAGGATCTCTGTGGTCAAGCTTTTTCTATAGGTCTCTTGGCCAGCCTATACCCTGAGCTCTGGATCATGGTCCAGGGCATGCAGAGGCCTGCCTCTCAGCTATGCAGGGCCCTTAGCTACCCTGAGATGTGGAATGGGAAGGAGAGTTAGTTCCCAAGGACACAGGGACAGTGCTGAGGAGTGTCTGGCAGTTGGGGGTAGGGGGCTGGTCATGAGGAAGAGAAGCAAAGTCACCTCTGTCCTCTCACCCATGGAAACAGGTGACCAGCAAATGTCTGCTGAGCAGAACAGGACACCCTCCAGGAGGTGGAGAGCAGCTGTCATTGTGTCCAATGAAATGAAAATATTTCCTTTCTCTTTGTTATCTAGGAGCAAACAAAGTAGGTTGGAGATTGTTTTCGGTAACAAAGAATAGGCCGAGCTCTCTTGTTAGGGGAGTCCATTTCTCCCTCTGAATTGAGCTGTCGCCCAGTATGGAGCTGGCTCCCCTGCAAATGACGGTGAAAGCAGCCCTGGCTGGCATTTGCCAGCCTGGGTTTCCCGCGGCTGCCACCAGCCTAATGTCTGCGTGATTGTTCTGCTGTAAACATCATCTGTGTGTGCGTTATCTTCAGACAGACTGGGCTCGGCAGGCTGGCCAGGGTCCAGTGCTTTCTCTCTACAGAACTCAGAATCGTGACTGTCTCGTCCCCATGGGATAAATGAGATGTGGTGTCTCTGCCCTGAGCTGGAGACAGAATTAAAAGGAAGAATTTGGGAAGGAGCTCTGGGCTGGCCTCCTGGGAGCTGTGAGGGTGAGCTGAGGTAGGCCAGCCTGTGTGTCCTCTGCTCCCTGTAGCCCCAGAGCCCACCATGCTGGAGAGCAGGTAACAAGTGACAATTCTCGATATTGCTGGGAGGCACTTCATTGATTGTGTGTTTGCTCTGTTTTAGGAGCCGTTTCACATGTAATACCTCATTTCATCTTTACACCAACCCTGTGATGGAGGTGCCATCAGCAGCTCTATTTTACAAATAAGGAAATTGAGGTATACAGTGGTTCTTCCCTTGAGAAAATGGACCTGGGGTCCAAGTCTGCCCCCCAAATGCTGTTGGAGCCACATGGGGGGCATCTCTTGAGTGGCCACAGATCTCAGATGGCCTGGAGTGGAGGGCAGAGAATTTGAGTTCTTTCCCTGTTGAACCATCACCTCCACAACTCTGACATGGAACCTGCTCAACTGTGCTTGTAGGAATGGGGCTTGAGCCGTGAGGAAGAGGTAGGGCTGGAGAGCTCTGAGGTCTAGGATGGGAAGAAATGACTCCCCATGCTCACGGCAGGGTGCTCATGGTAACCCTGGAAGAACATTCCTCATTTCTTACAATCCTACAACACTTAGAATCCTAGAACATAGGGCCACAGAGCCACATCAGGAACCAAATAATTCAACCCCTATCTTGGAAACAGGTGGAGATTGGGGAAGAAGGAGAGGAAGGGGAGGTGATGTCTGACTCACCCAGCAGGTCACTGGAGTGACTAGATGCTCAGGTGACTTGAAGATGGACCCATCTCGGGGCCAGGGTCCAAACGTTCCCAGCCCTGGTTGGCCAGTGGGCATACTGACCACCTCCCTGTCTGTTTTCCACAAGCCCATGCCTGTCTTTCGAGAAGCATTTCCCACGTTTCCTGGAGCATCTGTCAGACCTGGGTCTCCTTGCTCCTGTGAAGGTCTGAAACCAGTGTCTTCTGTGCTCTGTGGGTGCTGGTTCCACTGCCACGCATCACACGGCTCGGGTCCTCAGCTCCCTCTCCCTGACCCTGCGCACTGCTAAAATATTGTCCTGCCGATAGGAAATGAAAAGGGTACAACCTTATTTCTTCAATGATCGCCCAATCTAGCCCAGAGGTATAATAAAACCCCAAACTTTCCTTTCAGGAATCATCTTTTATAAATAATATCTTTCCACGTTAAGTGGTAGGCACACAATTGTAAAATAAAACACAAGGCTCGGTGACTCCAGGTGGCTTGGGGGTTGGGAGGAAAGGCTGCTTTTTATGGTGGTGAGCTTCCAGCCAGCCAGGCTTCTTGGATTGTGGGGTGCATGGCACCTGGCAGTGATTAATAACTTATGCTCTATCGTCCGAAGCTAGAGGCTCCTGCCTGGGCCATCTTGGCCATCTCCCTGGGGTCTTGTAAGACCAGAGCCTTGCTTATCTGTCTAGTGGAGGATTTGCTTTTAAAACAGAGGTAAATTAGAGTAATGGGATTAATTACTATCTTATTTCATGACACTTGTTATTGTTTATTTTAGAGAGTTCCTTTAACCACTATAATAGTGGATGCATCTGCCTTTGTGCTCGGTGGGGGATACCCCATCGCTCCCCCACCTCTCTATCTCCCACAGATCATCATGATCCTGAATTGTACTTATCTTTCCTTATCACTATTGTGATAGTCTCAGTCTTATCACTTATACCTGGATCTCTACATAATATGTGTGATAGTTTTGCCTATTTTTTTGGAGGGGGGTATTTTTAGCTTTGCCTGTTTTTGAATTTTGTGACGCCAAGACTTGCTATGTTGGTTTATAGCTATGGTTCATTCATTTTCATAGCTGCGTAATATTTCACCAGGAGTCTCTGCCACAATTCACTTAACTTTTCCCTTGCCTATGAGCATTTGTTGTTTCCAGTTCAGCACTGCCCAGAACCGCTATGTGTGTGTCTGTGTGTCTCCTGGTGTACTTGGATGGGAGTCCCAGGTTGGGTCCCCAGCCATCTACTGTTGTGACACAAACCACCCCACTGTCCCACACAACCACACTGATCCGAATGGTTGGGGCTAGTCTGGCACCTCTCCCTCCTTGGAATCCAGGACCTTCCTCATGGGCTTTTCACCTTGCCTCTCCCAGCATGGCAACTTGGGTCTCCTGGTGCAGGTTTTCCCAGATGCTTCTGATGGTTAACCCTAAAGTCTTAGCCCAGCACTCCCACCATATTCTGTTGGTAGAACAAGTTGCTGGGTCAGCCCAGGTCCCAGGGCCAGAGCAATTAGGTTTCACAGAAGAGGAGAAGCAAAAGTGGTTATCTTTACTGAAGCTCACAGGGTAGGTGAATACTCATCTTTGCTAGTTAACCCAAGTTGTTTTCTGAAAGTGATTGCATCATCAACAGTCCCCCAACAATGCATAAGCGATTCTTAAGATCTCCACTCTCTGCAGATCTTGTCAGATTCTTAGTTGGTATCAGTTGAATGGGTTTTAAATGGGATCTGGCCATGACCTTATCTACATTTCCCTGATCATGAGTGAGGTGAGGCATCTCCCATATGATTATTGGCCATGTGTTTCTCCTCTTTCCTTTTCAAGTCTTTTGCCCACTTTTCTACTCAGTTGCAGCTTTTTATTATAAGAATTATTTATATTTTCCTGATGTGAATCCTTTTTCCTTACATGTTGCAAATATCTTTTGTTTTCCAGTTTGTAGCTTTTCAGTTTCTTTAAGCTATTTTTTGATAAACAGAAGTTCTCACTTTTTTTCTCTCACTTTTGATATAGGCAAATTTATCAATATTTTATTTCATGGTTAGCACTTTTTAATCTTCTTTGAAAAAGAAATCCTTCCCTCTCTCAAAGTCAGAGAGATGTTCACCACAATCTTCCTTGAAATTTTAAAGTTTTGCTGTTGACAGTATTAATATCTGGGAGCTGTCATCACTAAGCTGACTTTTGAAGCATTGGCTGTAGTCACTCTGGCTGTAATATTATAAGTGACCTCCCTGCCTCCTTCCACATGTGGAGAAGCCCACTGTGCATCTGTGGAAAGATGGGAGAGAGAGAACCATCAGGACTGCAGGATCCTGAGCAGGCATGTTGGGTGTTCTGAAAGGTCCCCTGCTGGAGAACCACAGTGAGTTCCTAAATGTCAGGGAAGCCCAGATGGTGGTTGCATTTGTGAGTTAAGCTGAAGAAGAGCCTGATCTTCTTCAGTGGTAATGTGGGGCTTGCTTTTAGTGAGGTGTATGGTATTAGGGTTTGAAAGCCTTGGGGTGAGTCAGAAGATATTTCCCTGGAAGCCAGGAATTGAGAGGAGACAAGAGCCCTGAAGCCCTAGATTCTGGTCCCAATTGCACCTGTCCTTGCTGTGTGACCTTAGGCCATCCTTCCTCTCTGATAGTCAAGTACTTCTCTTTAAAAGGCAAGGGGCCATCAGTGGTCTAGACAGTCTCTTGGGCCCTCCTCTTGCCAGTGTTCTCCAGATCTATGACAGCAGCAGGTATTTGATGATGCTGTCCTGTCTCAAGCTAAGGACATGGGACTGCAGCAAGAAAAACCCAAGATTTAGCTTGAAATGTAAGCAACTGAAATCTCGCATTTATTTATTTATTTATTTAATATTTAAATTCAATTAATTAACATAGTCTATACCAGTTTCGGAGGTAGAGTTCAGTGATTCATCAGTTACAGATCATACCCAGTGCTCATTCCATCACGTGCCTTCCTTCATGCCCATCCCCTGTGCACCCCATCCTCACCCCCTCCCCTCCAGCAACCCTCATATTGTTTCCTAGAGTTAAGATTCTCTTATGGTTTGTCACCCCCCTGATTTCATCTTATTTTATTTTTCTCTTTCATCCTATATGATCCTCTGTTTTGTTTCTTAAATTCTGCATATGAGTGAAATCATATGATAATCATTTTTCTCTGATTGACTTATTTCACTTAGCATAATACCCTCTAGTTCTGTCTACGTCATTGCAAATGATGAGATTTTGAGTAATATTCCATTGGATATATACACCACATCTTCTTTATCCATTAATCAATGGACATTTGGGTTCTTTCCATAGTTTGGCTATTGTTGATAATCCTGCTACAAACATTGGGGTGCAGGTGCCCCTTCAGATCACTATGTTTTATTCTTGGAGTAAATATTTAGGTAGTACAATTGCTGGGTTATAGGGTAGCTCTATTTTTAACTTTTTGAGCAAACTCCATACTGTTTTCCAGAATGGCTGTAGCAGTTTGCATTCCCACCATCAGTGTAAGAGAGTCCCCCTATCTCCACATCCTCACCAACATTTGTTGTTTCCTGCCTTGATTTTAGCCATTCTGACTGGTGTGAGGTGGTATCTCATTGTAGTTTTGATTTGTATTTTCCTGATGCTGAATAATGTTGAGCATTTTTTTCATGTGTCTGTTGGCCATGTGTATGTCTTCTTTGGAGAAGTGTCTGTTCATATCTTCTGCCCATTTCTTCACTGGATTATTTGTTTTTTGGATGTGGAGTTTGATAAGTTCTTTGTAGATTTTGGAAACTAGCCCTTTATCTGATAAGATATTTGCAAATATCTTCTCCCATTCTGTAGGTTTTCTTTTGGATTTGTTGACTCTTTCCTTTGTTGTGCAAAGGCTTTTTGTCTTGATGAAGTCCATATAGTTGATTTTTACTTTTGTTTTCCTTGTCTTTGGAGACCTGTCTACAAGAAGTTGATGCAGCCAAGGTCACAGAGGTTGCTGCCTGTGTTTTCCTCTAGGATTTTGATGGATTCCTGTCTCACATTTAGGTCTTTCCTCCATTTTGAGGTTTGTTTTTTTTGTTTGTTTGTTTGTTTGTTTGTGTTTTTTTGCATATGGTGTAAGAAAATGCTCCAATTTCATTCTTCTACATGTGGCTGTCCAGTTTTCTCAACACCATTTGTTGAAGAGACTATCTTTTTTCCACTGGATATTCTTTCCTGCTTTGTTGAAGATTAGTTGACCATAGAGTTGAGGGTCTATTTCTGGGTTCTCTATTCTGTTCCACTGATCTATGTGTCTGTTTTTGTTTTGTTTTGTTTTGTTTTTGTTTCTTTGTTTTTTTTTGCTAGTACTATGCTGTCTTGATGATCATAGCTTTGTAATATAGCCTGAAGTCTGGAATTGTGATGCCCCCAGCTTTGGTTTTCTTTTTTTTTTTTTTTTTTTTTTGGTTTTCTTTTTCAACGTTCTTTTGGTGATTGGTTCCATACCAAATTTTGGGATTATTTGTTAGGTATTTTGATAGGGATTGCATTGAATGTGTAGGTTGCTCTGAGTAGCATAGACATTTTAACAATATTTGTTCTTCCAATCCATGAGCATGGAATGTTTTTTTTTTCATTTCTTTGTGTCTTTCTCAATTTCTTTTATAAGTGTTCTATAGTTTTTAGAGTACAGATCCTTAATGCCTTTGTTTAGGTTTATTCCTAGGTATCTTATGGTTTTTGGTACAATTGTAAATGGGGTCGATTCTTTAATTTCTCTGTCTTCTGTCTCACTGTGTGTAGAAATGCAACTGATTTCTGTGCTTTGATTTTGTAGAAAGTTTGCTTCTTAATTGGGTTTTACCTCCATATTGTTTAGAATCACCAGGCTGGCCTGGGAGGGGCTGCCACCTGAGAGGTGGGCTGATGTGCACACGAGCCTTGCCAGTAAGATTTTCTTCCTCAGGAGTTGTCACAATCATCAAATATTGTTTTGAAAATCTGAAGTATTTTGTTTTGTTTTCTATTCTTAAATTTGCTTCCAGCTTTACTGAGGCAATATACAAATGAAAATGGTATATATTTAAGGTGTACAAAGTGATGAGTTGCTCTACATATCTATTGTGGTGATTACAATCAAGTTAATTAACACACCCATCACCTCATGTACGTACCATATGGGACCCTATTAGCCACATTCACGGGCACATAACACAGTGTTATTAACCATAGTCACTGTGCTATCCATCAGATCCTCAGAACTTATATATCTTATGCCTGGAAGTTTGTACCTTTTTACCAGCATCTCCCCACTTTTCCCACCCTGAAATATTTTTTAAGTGGGATTTTCGAGACAGTGGACAGTGAAGCTAGGGCCTAAGAAATGGAACTGGGCTCACTCCCTGGAGACTGCTTATCTTCCTAGCTCCTGGCCTGGTGGGCGGTGGCTCTCTCTGAGCTCTAACTTCTCGCTGCAGGTAGTTGTTTGCCTGCCCGAGGGCATGTAGCACCTCAGGCAGGTATCCAGACCCAGGTATCTCAGGAGACCCAGAAATTTTCCTGGGTGCAGCCGGGAGCTTGGTGTCCTGGTTGCAATCCTGAGCTGTCATACATAGAAGCATGGAGTCAATGGGGTGGACAGCCCTGGTGCATTCACCCTCTACCTCCAGAGGTGACCTGGCCTGAGCAACTCAGCTGCATGCCTCTGAAAGACTGCATGCACCCCTTTCCAACTCTGAGCTATTGGTGGCAAAGAGATTCTGAGCTATTTATGGCAGGAAACAGTCAGCCACTTCATCTCCATTCTGAGTCTGAGTAACTCTCCCTGGAGAGGAGAGTGGTGATCAGTTAAAAAAAAAAAAAAAAAAAAAAAAAGCTTGGAATTTGTCCCCTGCATCGCTGGCCCGTCTCCATTCAGCCTTTCTCCATAAAAATCTATGGTGAGGCCCGGCCTGTGCATCAGGAAGGGGCTTTGAAGCTCATCCCTCATTTCTCATTTTCTATGGTGGCAGCTGAACCCCACTGAGGGAAAGACCACAGAGTGGCTAGTGCCCAAGGCATATCTGGCCCAGTCACCCCCGACCTCTGCTGTCACACCCACCCTCTGGGTCATGGCCATGAAGTTATGTTTTTCAAAAAGTGTTCTTTTGGTTGCAAGGAGCCACAACTTGCTCAAACCGCTTGTATTTGTTCCATAGCAAATCACCACAAACTGGGTGGTTTAAAACAAGAAAGATTTATTTTGTCTCAATTTAGGAGGCCAGAAATCCAAATCAGGGTGGCGGAAGGGCTGGTTCCTCCCAGAAGCTCTGAAGACGAATCTGTTCCCTGCCTCTCTTCTGGCCTCTCTCCTGGTGTCTGCCAGCAATACTTGGTGACCTGGGGCTCACTGGCCCATCACCCCGTCTCTGCCTCCATCTCCCCCCAACTTCTCTGTCTCATATATCCTTTTCTTTCTCTTGTAAGGACATCCTCCTTGTACGAAGTAAGTGACCATCCTATTCCATTGTGTCATCTCAGTGCCTTCCTACATCTGCAAAGACACCATTCCCAAGTGAGGTCACAGCCACAGAGTCAGAGTTAGGACACGGCTGCCTTAGAAGTTGCTCATGGCTCCTGGAAGGTGGTGCGGGGGCGGGGGGGGCAGCCAGGGGAGGGTGGCCAGGGGGGTGTGGAGGCACAGGGAGGGCTATGCTTGCTCACTTGGCCTGCCTCGTGGGCACCTTGCTTTCTCAGGGTTCCTGCTTCTCTGCCTTCTCAAGGCCAGCTAGCGTCTCCATTGCTTCTTACACTTCATCCTCCTGCTTCCTGTTTCTCAGACCTTATCCTGATTCCTCCTGGTTCCATGTCCCCTCTTCTGGCCTCAGGCTGAGCCACTTCTCTGCCCCAGTTTCTGCTCTTAATTGCTTCCTCTTGTGCCTTTTCCCAGTCTGACCCCAAGGGAGGAAATCCCGTTGGGTGTGCCCATCTCTCACAGCAATGCAGAGGACATGGGACAGGCCAGACTGCTGATTACTTGTCCCAGGCTGTGTGCTCACTCTTGGGCTGGCAGCAGGAGGGGCTGTGGTCCCAAGTATGATCACCATGGTCTGCCCTCCAAAGGGGCAAGAATGGAGTGGGCACGGGCTGGAGGGCGGGATGCTCACACGGGTGCAGAGTGGCTGTGTGCTTGTGTAGGAGAACTTCAGGGGACTGGGGTCCACACATGGCATCGTCACATTGTCAGTTATCTGGCGTATTTTCAGCTTTACCCCACTCTGACGGAGAGAGAAACAGATAACAGGAACGTGAAAAAGGCAACCGCATGGGAATGTTCTAGTATCAGTCAGGACTTCATTCATTCCTTAGATGCAGAACAGAAACTTCTGGGGATGTCATGATCCTGTAAGTATCTGAGGAAGAGGGAGCCACATTCCCTGCACTGCAGCCCTCATTAGGCAGGAAGGGATGTCTGTGATAGGAAAGGCTCTCCAGCAACTCCCCGGGCGCCCAGCAGTTACCTGCTCCTCATTTCCTGACTCTCAGGTCTTTCTTTGGGCCTTTCCGGAGCTCCCTGTGTTCGCTTGGAGCCGTGTGCAGCCAGGCAGCAGTGAGGCCCTCTTCCTACCTTCTCGGTCCTATCATTGTCTGCAAGAGACGCCGTTCTGGGGAATATCGTGTCCCTGTGCTGTGGGCTTCAGACAGCAAATCCGCGCTGATATAAACGTAAAAGCCATTACCATTCTCCTCGAGTATATGTTAATGACACCACGGAATAGTGATAATTAGATGAAGCATCATTTCACACCATCACCAGTGTGCTTTACATTTATTTATCGTCATTTCTTTCTCCAAAGTCAGCAAAATGGAGACTGGCACAATATCCCAAAGCATCCGATGAGAGGAGTTTCCTGCGACTGTTAATTATTGCCTTATGAGCCCGTCATTCCTGACATTCCCTTCCAGCCTCTCTGGGGATCTAAGGGAAACTCACTCTCCTGCCTGTCTCCTCCATCCCTTCCCATCCCAGGGCCCATTGAGGGCTGACATGTGCCCTCAGAATCGCTGCCAAGGGTATAGACTGTATCAGCCTGCTCGGGCTGCCGGGGCAAAGCATCACAGACCATGGGCTTATGCAACAGATTGGCTTTCCTGCAGTTCTGGAAGCAGGATATCCAAGATCAAGTGTGAGGGTCGGGAGGGTCCTCCTGGGGCCTCTCTCCCTGGCATTGCAGATGGCTCTCCCCTCCCTGTGTCCTCACTTGTTCATCCCTGTGTGCACCCCTGTGTCCTGGTCTCCTCTTCTTATAAGCACTCCAGGCCTTTTGGATTAGGACTCACCCATATGACCTCATTTTACCCTAATCACCTCTTTATTTTTTAAAATATATATATTTTTACATTTGTGTAGTTGAGAGAGAGAGAGAGAGTGAGCATGCATGTGTCCATACAGAAGGGGAGAAGACAGAAGGAAGGAGAGAGAGAGAATCTCAAGCAGATTCCCCACTGAGCACTGAGCCTGATGCAGAGTTCGATCCCATGACCTGAGCCAAAATCAAGAGCCGGCCACTTAACCGACTGAGCCACTGGGGCGCCCTCGAAAGGAGCTGCTCTTAATTATATCAGGCCTACAGGCCCTTTTACCTCAAAAGTATTTTGTTTGGGCAGGACATCACATGGTCCCACTTCTTCTGGGTGGAGTTGGGCATATTCCTGCTTAGGGAGAATCAGATGGTCTGTAGGCAACTTTTCCCACCCTCAGGGCAGCATTAGCGGCCAACCTATTGGGGGCTGTGATGCTGTCAAGTGTCCGTGCTTTATGTCAGGCACTGGCTGGGTGCTAGATTTAAGTTTTCTTTATCTGAAAAATTGGTCAATTATTATGTGCTGGGCACTATACTACATCTTTATATACATGTTCTTTTATTATCTGCACAGTGATCCTGTAAAGGATATACTATGATTATGCTCAGGTTGTTATTGGTGGGTTGTTTTTTGTTTTTTGTTTTTATTTTTTAATGAATGAATTCAGAGAGGTTAAGTGACATGGTCAACGTCACACAGCAAGTAACTGGTATAGTGGGATTTGAACCTAGGTCTTTTTGATTCTAAAGCCCGTGTCATTTGTCACCAACTCAGAAGTAACTCAGAACAAACCCCTTATCCCTTCTGGGACTAGATTAGTTTCTCTTCCTATGAAATAGAAAAAGATGACAGAATCAGGCTAGGGTGCTTGTCACACTGGTTTTTTTTTTTTAAGTTTTTATTTAAATTCCATTTGGTTAATGTACAGTGTACTATTAGTTTCAGGTGTACAATTTAGTGATTCAACACTTCCCTACATCACCCGGTGCTTGTCACAATAAGTGCTCTCCTTCATCCCCATCACCTATTCCCCCAACCCCGCCCCACCCCGTCTTTTGGTGACCATCTGTGTATTCTCTGTAGTTGAGAGTTTCTGTTTCTTAGTTCACTTTTTTCTCTCTCTTCTTCCTTTGCTTGTTTGTATGCTGGTTCTTGTTTTAAAGTCAGAGTCTGAAATTGAGGTGTCGGTAGGGCTGGTTCCTTCTGAAGCCACGGGGAGAATGCCTTCTGGGTTTCTCTCCTAGCACCTGGTGGCCTCAGGCACTTCCAGGCTAGTAGATGATCTTCTCTCTGCCTCCACATCATCTTTTCTCTGTGTCTCAATTTCCCCTTTTTATAAGACATCAGTTGTATTGGAATAAGGCCTAATGGTCTCATTTTAACCTGATGATCTGCAGACTCTGTTTCCAGATAAGGTCACAATCACAGGTACTGGGGTTTAGAACTTCCACACCTGTTGGGGGACGCAGTGGAGCCCATGACAGCACTGCAGCGAGAGGCACATAAATCCTTATTTTCAAGTCAGCAGTGGTGAGCCATGTGCCTTCCGGGCCTTCCAGCCATGGTCCAGCAGGCCTGCTCTTGGACAGGACCTTCATATGGAGGGAAGTACTGTGGCATCTCAGTGTGGGCTTGCCCTGGAGTCCAACTTGGGGATGGGGAATGCCCTTCTAAGTATGTCCCTCAGGATCCTTCAAGAGCTCCCCCTCCTTGGCTGGACCCATGACCCTTGGCAAGGCCCCTGTGCAGCTCTTTGGGGAGGGGTGCTCCCTCCCTCATGCTCCCTCCCTCGTACTCCCTGAGTACCCACTGCCTTCTGCCCTAGTGCTCATCCTCCCCTCTAGCTTTCTCCCCACACCAAATGCAGCTTAGCACCAGGAACTGTGGGTACACACTCGTCCTGGGCCTGGGAAAGGTGCCTGGGTGGGTGTGAAATGCACCATCCTCTGATTCCCCAACCCCCAGGCCCCGAGCCCCTGCTGTGCCTTGATTCCTTAAGAACACAGTCACATAATCCCTGACCTTGGGGGTACCTGGAATCTTGTCTTTTATTTAATTTGTTTTCCCCTCTTGTGTTCAAGAGGATCTAAGGTGGGCAAAGGGTGGTCTAATTGGCTCTGTGATGTCACCAGTAGGAAGCTGGTGTCTGGCCTTTGTCTGAAAAGCCAAAGGATCTGTGATCTGTTTCCCAGGATACCTGCCTTTGTATGAAACCACTGATATGGAATTGTGTGTGTGTGTGGGGGGGGTATACAAAGGAAATCCTAACGATGTGTGTATACATGTGTGAATATGTGGAGGTGTGTATAAGCATATCAGTCACACACACTGCACAAGATAAAGGACTTCTTGGAATTGGGTCTCTGTCCCACCAGGCTCTCCCAGGACCTGTTTCTCTTCCTTGGCTTGAGGTGGGAGCCGCTACCATGCAAAGATGCCTGTGTGCTCGGCAGCAGGTAGTCCCTGCACGCCACCCACACTGCGGCCGTGTCCTCCAGGCCTGTGGAGGGAAGGGCCCCTGCAATCCCTCGGAGCACTCAGGTGGAGGCAAACCTCACCATCTGAGGACACCCAGGAGCTGTGGGGGCTGGGCAGCATGACCTCTGGGACTTGACCCAGACAGGGCCACCTTCCAGGGGGAACATTTTTCTCAGGGAGAGAATCCAAGTGGCCTTATGCCCTTCCTGGGCACTATCCTGATGTCTGAAGGATTACTTTCATTTGGGGAATGTGCAGAGCTGGTGAAGCATTCCGCCTTCTAATCTTAGTGCTACACCAGACGCTCAGGGAGCTGGAAACAGCCAGGTAGGAACTTCTAGCAGAATGAAGGCCAGACATGCCTCCAGGCTCCTGACCCAGCCGAAATGCAGAATGCATGGATGAGGCTGCTGTGTTAAAACGGGCCATAGCACCTCCAAACTGGATGTGGGGCAGCGAGTCCCACCATCCAGAAAAGTTTCCAACATCTCGGGTAGCCTCTGCTTAGTTTGCAGTGGATGGTCCGGCCCCCTGGCTGTGTCACGAACCTGTTTCTGAGGGTCCTCGGGCTGGAGACAGACTGGGGGAATGATCTACCTGGTTAGCACATCACGCCCGTGTGCTTATCTGTCCACTTGGGGCGGGGCTGCCAGGGATGCCCCTGGCCCTCTCAAGGGGCTGCAGTCATTTGGGAAGCCTTATAATTCTGCATTTGGAGCTGCACATAAATCCTGGAGTTTCGGGGATAAGATTTGATTGTAGCATATTATTTGGGCTTGACATTTACAGCAAGTATAAGCAGAGCGTTATTACTACCGAATCATGAGCCTCCGACCAAGGGGGAAGGCAGTGAGCTGAGAGTGCACGCAAGTGAGAGGGAAGTTTTTATACAAAAGAGAACAAAGTGATATGCTCCCGCTTTTAATACTGCTGCTATAAAACAGGGAAGCGAAGACCAGAAAATTGAAACCATTAGGAAAGTGTCAGGTCGGGGCAGCCAAGACGGAAGTCGCCACTGATGAAATTAGGGAGCTGGCATGGCCTCCAAGGGATCACCGGGTCCCCCCTCCCCCCACCGAAGAGAGGGAAGGAGGAAGGAGGAAGGACAGAGGACCTGAGGGCGGAGAAGAAGAGGAGGGGCAGGAGAGAGGAAAAGCAGGGAGGGGGAGAGAGAAACAGGAGAGGCAGGAGGTGCAGGGAACCCTGAGGAGGGAGGAGAGAAAAAGGTTTTGTGCGCTTAGCATTGATTTTTTTTTCTGCAGTCACTGCTGATCCAAGCTACTAGTCCCTTCTAGGGGGAGGGGACATCACTTGTCACCTAGGATGCTCAACCATGTGCATACCTTGACACTTCCTACAAAGGATCATTGCAAAGATTCCTCAGGCTGTAGTCTCCAAAGACCAGGTGCACCAGATGTGGACGTCACCAAGTGTGTCTGTCCTGGTGCCTGCCACCCCCTGGATGCGACCGTCTCCTCGGGACATTAATGGGCAGAAAGGCCAAGGCGATGCCTGTTCCTAACTCCAAGGGGGTGGTATTTATTTCAGAAGCCATCCTACCTAACTTCCTCTGGGAAGGCTCCTCGGCCATTGGCCCACGGTCCCCTTCCCACAAAAGGAATTTTTAAATCAGCCATGATGAGCCATGTGTCTTCTGGGCCCCTTGGCCTTGGTCCTGGGAGGGCCCTTAGCATGCAGGTAGACCTTCTGATATGTTGCCACATGAGGAAGAGAAAGGGAAGTGGTGTGGGGTCTCAGGGTGGCCTTGCCCTGAGGTCCATCTCAGGGATGGGCGGGGGCACCTTTCCAAATGTCTCACCCATGGATCCCTTGGAACGTGCACCTCCCTTCTGGCTGGACCCATGGCCTGTGGCAAAGCCCTGGTCTTGAGAGAAAAAGCAGGAAGCTAATGAGAAGGTCTCTTTTCCTTCTGGTGAGCCAGCCTCTTGGTGGAACAGAGGGAGGTCCAGAGTGACCCCGCCCCACCCCCTGGGGTTATGTTAAGGTAGCCACAGATGTTTGTGGAACATCTGTAGGTTCCAGGCACTGAGGAGACACTCAAGGGCACCGCCTTGCCTACCAGGGGAAAGGGACCCAGGTAGTCAGCTTGGGTCATGGCGTCACCTCAGCCACGTTCCCTAACCTCTTGAAGCTACAGTTTCATCACCTGTTCACCGTTGTTAGCATTGCGCCTGGCCCACATGACACACCAAATATCCCTCTATGCTGGTAACCTCCAACTTACTTCTCTAGCTCTGTCCTCTCTCCTGAAGCCCAGACACCTAGCTCTAGCCCCAGACCCTTCCTCCTCGGGGGTTAGCAGGCATCTCAAACTTAATCCAACCAAATGGAACTCTTCCTAAATTTCCACCAAACTCATTTCTTCCAGATCTTCCGCATCCACCCACCCACGCACCCACCCACCCATTTTCTCCAAAAACCAAGGAGGCATCCTGGATTTTGCCCTTTCCTCTTCTTCCTCATGTCATGGCTCAGCCAACCCCGACAGCCCTATCCCCAGTCCGCCCTGGCTGCAGAGCCCTTTGCTAAGGTTCTTGCCATCCATTCTCCATGATCAAGTCATGATGCTTCCCTGTCAAAATGCTCAAGAGCACTTCTGTGGCTAGAGTAAGATCCACACTCTTCCTATGGCCTACATCCTTCTCTGGCCAGCCCTTCACTCCAGCCTCATCTCCCAGCAGGCTTCCTCTTGCTTTCTGGGCTCCAGCCTTGCTGGTCTCAGGTTGCCACACCTGGACACCCCCCAGCACCTTTCCCTCTGACTTGAACACTCTTCCTCCCGATTTTGCACAAGTAGCTGCACCCATCTAGGGCTAGGAATGAATGTCCCACTGTCTCCCCAAGAAGGATCCCTGGGCAGGTCCTGGGACAGAAAGGTTCCTTCACTATCTGGAAGCTGGGAGAGAGCTCAAGCAGAGACCATGAGATAGTGAAGGCTCCACGGCATGTTCTCCTAGAGCCTCAGAGCCTCTTCCTCCTCAAGATGCATGTGGAATCTACAGATGGTTTGAGGGAATTTGCAAATGTACATGACAGTTTCTACTACCTCCTCCTCAAATCCCCAAATCTAAGTGAAGGGGAATCCCAAACCTATGGGCCACCAGACAAGCTCCCTGTCCTCAGGGGTCCCCCCACCATGCCAGGGCTCAGCTCTGTAGGAATCCGGGCTACCCCATTCCTGGTGGCTGCTTTTATAGGGTAATGGTAGAACATTGGTTAGGAACAGGACCTTTGGAGTCATGTAGACCCAGGTTCAGATCTTGCCTCTTCCACTCACTGATCAAGGACAAGTTGCTTGACTTCTCTGAGCCTTAGTCTTCTCCTCTGAGATGGGGCCAATGCAGTGCCTGCCTCCCGGACTAGGGTGAGCTCCACGTTCATGTCACCTGCTACTGAGATTTTCAGCCCTCTGTACATCTTCATCTTTGTGATGGCCCTCCCCACTGACATCCCCACCTGGCCCTTCAGCCAGTTCACAGTTGATGCAGGCTCCCTAGAGTCCATCTGTTCTAGCATCTTCTGAGTCCAGGTGAAGGATATTGCTATACACAAACCCTATTAGTGCTTTGGTGGATTTCAGCTCATAAGGGATTTAGGGATAAAATGAATGTCCCTATGATATTATCCAGAGTCATGGAGCATCCAGTCCCAGGACGAGAGAACACATCTATGAATTCTCTACTCTCCATTTCCTTCTACCCCTAATCACTGAGCAGTGATTCTCAAGAGCCCACCCTTTCCCAAGCCTTGTCCCTTTGCTTCATGAGAGGGATCCAGGGCTCCTGGTGAGAAGGAGGGGGTGGTCTGGTGGAGAGGACCAACACAAGAGAGGAACTAAGTTGCCTAGATGCTGAGGTCTCAGGCCTAACATCACCCCTCTCAGCTGGGCAGTTGGGGTGAGTCACTTCCTTATTTGTAAAGTAGGGATCATGATTCCCACCCAGGGGTTGTTCAGTCCTTTCATTTCACAAATATGGGAGGGTAGTGATGAGGCCCAGATAAGGTAGGCTACAGGGCCATCCTGCCATCCTGAAGGCTTCACCTTTTTTCCAGAGGGCTCTAGAAAGCCGTAGAAGTGTTTCAGTTTATTTTCTTTCATGATTTTTATGCATATTGTTAGCCTGTACTTCTAAGAGGTGAATGAGACACATCCACAGCATTTAACAGAGGACCCAGCATACAGAAAATACCCGATAATCCTAACTCCTCCCATTATGTTCCTGGTGATGCTTGTTGTGGGGCTAGCTGCCCATCTTCTGGATCATGTGCACCAACTCAGTCAACTCTACTCCAACTTGGAGGGAATGGCTGGATCTCTAGTGGCAGGCCCTTGGGCCACCCCTGCCCAGGGAACTGAGGTACAAGGAAGTGTTCTGAAACAGTGTTTGGTGGGGGCAGAAAGAGTGAAGGGGCTTCTCTGAGGTTGGGGTTCTGGTGTGTCTGGTGGGGGTGGAGGGTGAGGGTCTCAGAGCCACCCTGGCTCACATGCTGCACCACGGCCGAGGCCTGCCCAAGTGCAGAGACCCGTCTCTGGGCCCAGAAAATGCAACAGTCCTTTGCACTTTTACTGAATTTACATCCAGTGAGTTTACCAGTTTTGTGTAAGCAAGCTTAGAGCATTTTGAACTCAAAGGCAGGGAATTTAAATTTTATTTCTTAGTTCTTGTTTCTGAAATTTTTTAAAAAATTGTTTTTAGTTTGAGGATGTCATTCTGCTTCCACTTCTATGTCGTCCTGTCCATCCTCTACTTGTACTACTTGCCCTTCTAGCTCCTTCTGGTGGGAAGCCTGGCTGGGAAACCTGCCCAAGTTTCTGTCATCTCTGCTCCCTCACTCGCAGGGGTTAAGCACAGTTAGAGCCAAGGAGATGTGAATTTGAATACCAACTCTGCAGCCTCTTGACTCTGTGACCTTGAGCCAGTTACTTAACACTCCTTGGCACTCCTTAACTCCTCCTGCCCAAGTTTCCACACCTGACAATTAGGAGCAATAATACGAATTCTGGCCTGCTGGACTTGTTGGGAGATCCAATGGAAAGCACCTGGCACTAGTACTTGCTCAGTGAACATGAAGGTTATTATTTATAAGTATACCACCTCTATTTGTGGCTGCTTTTGATGGCCAAACCCAGAGTCACACTCCATTTTGGATGACAGTATATTGTGCTCAATGCCACTGCCAAGAGACATGGCTACTGGCTGAGCCATGCAGAGAGCCAGCCAGCCCATAGCCCTGCCTTAGAAGGATGCCTCTCCTTCCCCCCCCTTCCTTCAGAGGTGGCTCTTATTTGAAATTCATGTGTTGCCTCCAGGGTCTTGTGAGTTATGCTTCTGGACCTTTCTAGGGGCATGTTCCCTTTAATTTGGAGAAATCCCCAGGTAGGCTTCCATTTAGTATCTGAGCAGGGTATTGACATGCCTTCCCCACCTCGGTTCCCCTTCCCACCCTGAAACCAGATGGAGACCATCCATCATCTTCCCCGAAAGGCTTTTCTCATCCTTGGTGCAACTTTGGGTGGTGACAAACAGGGCCTGCTGTTTCCTGGGCTGTGCCAAGGCTGTTCATGTGCTGGGAGGATGAGGGAGTTTGTGGGCTCATTCTCAGAATGAAGGTCCGAGCCCAGATCTTTGGGAGGCTGATGGACAGAGAAAACATCCCCTTTTCTAGGCTCCTCCACCTTTCTCTGCCAATAAAGGAGTAACTATAAAGAGCTGTGGTTGGTGGTCATAGGGAACAAGATAGCCCTACTCCTCATGTTTCTGTTCTCTGGTGGAGGAGGTAGGATCTCCAGTTGCTTTTCTGAATCTGTAGCTAAAAACCTTGACTTGATAAATGAGATGTGACCTTGAAGTAAATTTGCCTATTATCTAGAAGTCATGGAAGCAGATATTAAAAATGGACTTCATTTATTTCACGAGGAGTTGGAGCATGTCAAGCTTCTCATAATTAGTAATAAACTCATCTCTGCTTGATGACTTTTTACACTGTTTGTATTTTTTATTGATGTAGTCACGCTCGGGTGGCCATCACTTAAGGCAGGCTGGGATGGGGCTGCTTACACTGCAGAGTTGGATTTACTCCCCCCCCCCCCCACCAGGAGACCCCATGGTCTCTCCATGCCTGGTGCCTCCCCTTCCCCACTTTGCCTCCGCTACTGCTTCTTCACCGCACTCAGACTCTCCTCTTCAGGCTTGGCTACCTCTGCGAGCTTGCAGAAATAGATCATAGGTGCTGGATATCAATATGTTTTCCTTCCTGCTTGTGTCAGCTAACCACCCTCATGTGCCACAGTAGGCGCACGGTCAGGGGAAGTACTTGCTGTTTGCAGACCAAATGAGGCCTCGGGGTTTTGTTAATGGGGCTCCTTGCCGTGAAATGTGTTGTTTATGGGTAGGCAGGTCACCCTGGCTTTGTCTCTTTAGCCCTGTGGTGAAAGTGTGTCTCTGACTGGCATTAACAGTTAAGGAAGAGATGGAATAGCTACAAGCCCCAAGGACCTGGAGTTTGGCTGCTTTGATTGTAAAATCTCACTCTTCAGAAACCCAAAAGGCACAGAGGGAAATGGGGACCACCCTAGGATGTTCTGGGAGGGTTGCCCTGTCCACAGAGCCTGGGGTGGGCAGGCTCACCTGTGTGCAAGAGGGGTGCTCTCCTCGGGCTTCTTTGCTTCTGCTCCATCCCTACAGCCCTGTTCCCAGCTGTGGCGTCAGGTGATCTCTTTCCAGTGAGACTCGGGTTGGAAGATGGCCAGCCTTTCCTCTTCCTGGTGCTATGTGCAGGGGTGCCATGTGCAGGGGTCACGGTGCCATGTGCAGGGGTCATGGAAAGTCTGAGAAGGTATGCGTAGTAGGGGCCACAGTAAGTGTTAGGCTTCATGGAGGATAACAGAAGGGGCAGTTTGCTGGCCTCACTGAATTGTGCTCTGAAAGAGGCTGGAGAGCCCTGCATTTCTGATGCCCCCTTGGTGCTCCCATCCCCTGAGATTTGAGGCTCAGAACCATCTTTATCCTTCTGCCTATGGCTCACCTCTCCCTGCAATCTTTGCTACAAGCTCATTCATTCATTTTCTCCCCTGTTCTCCTACAGTTGGTTTTTAGCTCTACTGTGGCAAGAAATGTTCTTGACCATTGTCATTTACAGAGACAGGGCATTCTGCAAATTGACCAGTGGGCCATGCTCAATTGTAGTGGTTCCTTTAGAGCTGGTTTGGGGAATGTGCTCTGTGCTTCTTGAATATAAGCTCTGGAAGGGAAGAGGGCAGGGTATGAGCATGACAAGCAGGCAGGATAAAACACCAACCTTCAGAACTAGGGTCTGGATGGGCTTTTTCAGAGCAGGTGTCTTGGTCAGCTAGGGCTGCTCTAACAAAGCACCACAGACACAGAGGCTCAACCACCCACATTTCTCCTCCCCTAGTTCTGGAGGATGCAAGCCCAAGGTCAAAATGTTGGCAGGGGTGAGTCCTTCGAAGGCCAGGAGGGAGACTCTGTTCCAGGCTTTGCCTCAGCTCCTGGCAGTCTCCTGGCATCTTTGATCTCTGCCTTCATCTTTGTCTCAGGGTGCATGTCTGTGTCCAAACTTCCCATTTTTATAAGGACACCAGTTATATTGGATTAGGGCCCATCCTAATGACCTCATTTTAACTAGATTATGTCTATAAAGACCCTATATCCAAATAAGGTCAGATTCTGAGAAACTGGGGGTCATGGAATCTAACATATGAATTTTAGGAGAGATACAATTTAATTCATAGCAGCTAAAAAAAGAGAAAAGGCACCCTGTTGACATGGAAGCTGGAATTCACCAAAGAAGCAGGTTTAGTAGGTGATTCCCATTAAGAGCAAGCCCAATGGGCCCCCTGTGCTGAGGCAATGGAGTGTGTGGGGCAGGCGAGACGGTCCATGTAAACCACAGTTCAAGCCTCAGGTCTACTGCTTATTGGCCTGTGACCTCCATTGGGTGATTTAGCTTCTCCAAGTGCTCCATTTCCTGCTTGTAAAATGGGGCTAACCATCCCTTTTAAAGGCTCATCTGGGGGCCAGAAAAATAACAGACAAACATCTTTGTGCACCCACTCTGCCAGGAACATGGTTGATGCTCAAGGATTTTGTGTCTGCCCCCCCACCCCATACACATCCCTGAGACCGTATGATCACTGAGGGGCTTCTGTCTATCCCATTCCCCATTAGCCTCATCCTCACCTGGCCTGGCAGTGTGTTCAAGGAATGCTGGCCAGCGCAGGTACAAGGATCTGCAGCAAGGGAAGATGTGTGAGTCCTGCCACGCTGGCCATCTTCTTTCTACCAGATCCGTCCACAGCCACTTGGCAGTCAGGGCACACCACGACTTGGTTGAAGGGAGTTTACTGCTGAACTTAATAGGGTCATTTTCTGCAGCACATAAATCTGTGCTTGGCTGAGGTTCCTGGGCGACTGGTACCCAGCCATTGTTAATGGGACTTACCCCTGGAAAACGGGGCTGTGGGTGTTAGCGCATCACTCTGGAGGTTTCCTCCTTGGGAGGGGATCCAGCTCATGGGGAGATTTAGTGATAGAAGCTCACTCTCTTGTCGCTGCCTGCCAACCTGGTCAAGGGAGTGCCCTCAACAGGAAAAAGAAGGACACTGTGTTTAGAACGTAAGGCCTCTCATTGTAACCATGCTGCCACTGTTAGGTTGAACAAAAGGGGTGGGCGCCATAGCCTCTCTGAACACTCACTCATTTGTTGAACAAAAACTCCCCTGAGTAGCTAGCTTGGGCCAGGCCTGTCACCAGAACTAGGGATACAAAGGTAAAGAGGGCAGATGTGGACTCCATCCCCCATGGGACTTAGAACCAAGCAGAGGAACCTTCAGGTATGGGGGTGGTCGTTGCCTCCCCCACAGAGGAAAAGTTTCTGTGGGGAAGCACCTTCTGGCTGATGCCTGATGGGTGAATCGGAGCTGGCCAGGCCGAGATGGGAGTCTGCAGAACCCAAGACCCCCAAGGAGCTATGTTCTCTTCCTTCAAGGACTTCTGTGATTTTCGTTGTTTACGTGGTCGAAGGAACCAGAATATACAGGTCCTATGTACCCCATCACCAAAGTGACTTTTCCACAGCTCGCCTTCTTAAAAAGTCAAGGTGAATCTCATTTCATGCAATAAATATTAACCTGGAAGGTTGGGGGTACATTAAACTTTTATACATCACAATCAATTTCTTATGCAAGAGAGGACTTGCTACTGGTTAAAGGAGTCTGGCGTGAAAACTCCGCTGGTGGGAGCCATCCACCCCCTCCTCCAGGCAGAGTTCATGTAGATAGTCCATCTTTGATATTCCATTTCCTTTCCTCACTTTCTGCACCTCTGACCTGATTCCCATTGCCCTGGAGTGGCCTTCTTCCTTGGCTCCTCTGAGGAAGAGTCCTCAGTATTCACTCACTCCCTAGAACTCATAGGCCTTAATCCACCTGTCTCAGAAAACCAACTATGAAACGTTTCTCTCTATTTGGGCAGGACTAGGGGGCCAGTAGTCATACCTCTTCCCCAGTGACCCACAGGGCCATCCACCTGACCCTGGACTGTTTCATGCTCCACTCAGATGACATTGTAGTGTACACTTACTCCATCCTATCAGCCTTCCTCCGACAGTGGGAGGGCACAGGCGGAGTCAGTGGGCTTGGGTACTTGGGGTGGAGGTGATTGGTGGAACATGACAGGGGCAATGTGACTATTTTTGCCAACCCACCTAGACAAGGAAGGCTCTCTATAGAAGTTGGAGCATTTTTAGGAAATTTCTTAATGCAGACATATGCCAAGTTGTAAACTTGCAGGATGTGGGTGGTGTGTACTTTGCTCTTCTCTGACCCAAGGGCTACATCAACATGGATGTGGCTCACTCACTGTACCCCTCATGGACCTGGGCTGGGCTGTTTTTCTTACGTCCATTTTACTTGGTGATTAATATCTTTTTTTAATGTTCAGCTGCAGTGAATTCTTAATAAATTATTTTGTAACACATTGAAATCACTTTGTAAGCTTTTTGTTAACACCTTTAAGAGGCCTCCAGCTATAAAATATTACTTTATCATTTTCCTGTGCCGGACATTTGATGTAATGCTCATGTCTGGGAGGTTGTTAATAAGTAATGAATGGAGGAATGATCTGGGGGGGGGGGTGACCTTTTGTAGAACATCATCTGTCAGCCGAACTTCACTTAATCCTGTCTTCTGCACTGTCTTCTGGCTTTCAGGGTACGGCAGTTTGCAGGTCAGGTGGTTTGGTGCCTGCCAGTGAGTGATATTTCCATAGGATGGGTGACACAACATCAGACTATTGCCTTGTCCCTGGGACTCTAGGCGGGGTTTGGCCCCTGTGATAGCATATCTATTTCAGGCCCAGCCAGTGTGGGAGGTATGTGGTCTTATGTCTGCCTACTCAAAGCCAGGACAAGGTCCTGTTGACCCCAACAGGGGCTCTCTGTGTGGAGTATGATGGCCCCGGAGCCAGGTAGGCAGGTGTAAGTGTCTCTCAAATGATCTTCTGTAGGCAGGTCCTCTGCTAAAGCTTTTTTTTTTTTTTTTTTTTTTTTTACACCTTGCTAGCCCTCCCCAAAGGCACAGCAAGCCAGCATCACAAGGACCAGGACACCTGGAGGTAAAGCCCAGGGGAGAGTCACAGAACCATAAAGTCACTGAAGTTTAAAGCCAGAAAAAAAAACAAAATGTTTATCTAGTCCAACCCCATCAGCTCACAGAGTGGAGCTGTACTTCAGAAAAGTCAAGGGCCTTTCCCAAGGTTGCATATGGGTGTAACTGATTTTCTACCTGAATCTTGAACTCTGGCCTTCTTGCCCAGCACTCTCCATTATGGGTTGGCTCTAGATTTATTTCATTTGTTCATAAACGTTTTCCAAGTGCTGACTATATGCAGCTGTTATGTGGCATCCTGGGGACCTCGCAAAGAACAAGACAGATGTAGGGGTCCCTGGCCTCCTGGAAGATGCCTAGTAAACCAGGAGTGCATAGCGAGCATCATGGCTCTGGCATGTGCAGTGAAGGAGGAGTGGCGGCTGCTCCGCCGTGGACATCGGGGAGAGGGACAAAGGAGAGGCTTCCCTAAGGATGGGATGTTGAAGGTAAGACCTAAGGGATGAATAGATGTTCTTGGGGTTGTGGGAGGAGGATGTCCAGCTGGGTCACGTACGGAGGCTACAGAATGTCACCTGCCTGTGGTTCTTGGATTACCCAGTGGAAACGTGGCTTTTGACATCTGCCAGAGTCCCCAGCACAAAGCAGAAGCCCCATATGGATCTGTGGAATGAAAGAATGAGTGAATGAGCCACCTATCAAACCATGAGTTCTTCGATCATGGGATGGTGGTGGTGGTGAGATCTGTAGTGACCTCTGGTCTGCGTATGACTGAGGGTGGAGGACTGTGAGTCATCTCAGACAGTGACCTTCTCCAGGGCTCCAAACCAAGGGAGCAACAGTGACATCCAACCAGCCCATTATAGTTGGCTTTGAGGACTGGCTGAGGGAAGGGGGCCTGATCCCCACAGGTGTCAGGGATGAGGGCCTCAGTGGACACTGCCTTCCACACTCTATATGGAGGCCTGACATCAAGCATTTGGCTGTCCCCTCCCGTGAGTGGGTTTAATGGCCTGAACCTGTAACACCAATTCAGGCATCTGAAAATCACCCTAAAAATTATCTCTAGAGTTTTATTTCCTCAAATCCTGAATAGATCACATTTTATTGTTGAATACTGAAATCTCATTACTTTCGGAAGTGCTATTACTAGGCTATTACTTGAAAGGAATTCCTCTCTCCTGTTCTGATTAAAACCTCCTGTTCATATTTAAAAAATAATTTCAGACCTTTCTATTTTTTTGTATGCTCCTGAAAGTCTAAATGTGCAGTGAAGTTTCTCTCCCAGAGTCTAATGCCCACATATGGGCCTGTCAGGGTAGGTGGCAGAGGAAAGCCCCTCAAGGTCCAGGATGCCAGGCCCACTTGTGATGCCCCTGCCCAGGGAGGAGGGCACCTCTTTACTCCTCTGCCTTGGTTGCTTCATAAGATTGTAATCGTATGCTATAATTAGGCATAGGATTCTCATTTGCAGTCCTGGCCCCAAAGGCAGCTCCCCTTGTCACTGATTTGAGCCAGCTCTGGAGTGATTTGCCAGCAAGACAATGCTGGGAAAGCTAACCATATACCTTGCGATTTGGCCTTTCCATTGACTGATGAGCCCAGGGGAGCTGGCTTAGCCTCCAGGAGAGATGGAGGTAAGGCCCCAGGGCAGGGGAAGCCATGGAAAATGCTCCTTCTTTTCCTTGCACCCCCACCTTGCACTGAGGCATCTGGCTTCCCAGGTCTGACTTTGTGACCTGGGGAAGTCCTCCAGGTTCCATGAGGCTCACACGCCACCCTCACGTGATCAGCTCACTACATGCTTCCTCCTCCAGGCATCTGCTTGTTCGCAGTAACCCTGGTGGACTCTGCACAGCTGCTGGCATGCGGTGCTCAGAAAATGTCTGATAGTTGTCAGAATTAACATCAGCACCCAGAAAGCAGAGTGGGTTTGGAGAGAGGTTCTTCTGAGAGGTGGTGACCTGAGGACTTCTCTAGGGCTGAGGTGATGCTTTTGGCACCTCTGGATCTCCCAGGCCAAACACATCCTGCCAAGTAAATTGCAGCACACCCACTTTCCTCCCTTGGTTCCTTTTGTTCTTGGCTAGCTCCCCTGACCCAAACCTGGAGGTATGCTTCCCTGTGGGTACAAATCCTAGTGTCACAGCCTGGGGTGAGACCTTGTGGCCAAGTCTGCTTGGGGGTTATAGTGGAGGAAAGAAATGCCTATCTGCAGCTGGTGAGAGCCTGGTGGGAAAGCCATCCCCTCCTCTCCAGGGGCTGCTCCTCCAGGGCCTTGGAGAAGGCTCAGAATAGCTCTGTAGCCCCCACGTAGGCACTGCTCGGGTGCACACACGGCTGGAATGCTTTTCTGGACTCTCGGCAGATGGAATTATTTACAGCCACCAGGGCCAAGATTTTCCTGCTCCGCAGATGAGCTGCGGCAGGCAAGTAGATGCTCCCTCCCTGCAGAGAGCTAATGTAATGCTCAGCTCTTCCCTCCCCACCGCCGGTCCTCAGGGCTGTGACTGTGGACACTTGCATCTCCCTGGGATAGCCTGGCATCTGAGCCTTGGTATCTGCAGTGAAGGCACCAGAGGCACCAGTGCCAGCCTCCTGTGCCAACATGAGACCCACCAGCTGGGCTCCCGGTGCAGCCTCTCTCCCTGAGACGGACTACGGGCAGCACCCTATTTCTGATATGACTCATCCATCTGGGTCACTGGATCCAGAAGTTAGTTTTCGATGGAGCTTCACAGTCATCTCGCTTCTGGTTATGCAAACACTGACCTCTGTCCTCATCTCTGGGTCCCTTCTCTTCTCCTCACCCCCATGCCGCCTGCTTCTTCATCTCTGGGCCATTCTTTCCTCTTAAAAAAAAAATCCTGCTGACAGGAGCTTTCTTACTTGTCATTTTGGAGATCATCAACAAATTCTATAGAGAGGTGACCTCCATTATGAGACAGGAACGGGGAGTTGGACGGGACCCAAGCTGAGGAGCTGGAGCTCTCCTGACTGGCAAGGTGACATTGTGTGTCATATCAGCATTCATGGCCAGCGCTCTTCTCCTCGGAGAGTAATTATTTCTTTCAGAGCGAAAGGTCCAATTTGCTGTAAAGAACAGAGCCCCAGGTAAAACGGAAGAGCTAGCTCTAAGCTCCCTTGACATAAAGGGACCCAAGTGCCCCCGTCCCAGCTCCACTTCAGACTCTACATCATAATGACCATTCCGCCAGATTTATTATGTTTATTTGTACTACCTTCCCGTCATAACACATTAGGGTGGCTGCACATTCCTCTGGTGAGGCCAACCTGGCAGCTGGAACTGAGGTCCTAGCCACTGACATGGGGTCCTCAGCCCACCTGGCTCTGGCCAGGCCCGAGATGGCACCTTTGGGGGGACAGTGGGAGGTCTGTGGCACTCTGCACTCTGTACTCTGCTGCTATTTCCTTAATCCCAGGCCAGAACAAAGAGAATAGTTGGACCAAGGGTAGGGCCCTAGGTGCCCATACCACAGCAGACCCTGTTGACAGTGTTCACTCCAACCCAGACCCTCAGCAGATCCTTGTTACATTGGGTCCAGACAGCCAGCCCACAAAGTGCAAAGCAGCCTTCTGTGCCCACTTTATGGCTGAGCTGACAAAGGCTTTGCAGACCCCCAACACCCATGAGGACAGGGGTTCCTGTTGTCACCTTGCCCAACACCTAGCCTGTTGCTCTGTGCACTTCTGTAAATGAGTGGGTGAGCACAAAATGAGACGAGTTTCTCCCCCGGAGGAACAGCTGCCCAGCTGGTCAAACACAAGCCCGGGCTTGGCCTGAACTGTCCCACTGTGAAGCCCATGCCACGACCACTCCATTTCCTTGATTTGCCATCACACCACAACTGTCATAAGGCATTAGGACATGCCACCCCTCCACCTCCTCTATTTTTGGCTCTGCTTTGGAGGGGGGGGGGGGGTGGTTTGGTCAGAACTGACAGGTTGCTAAAAATTGGAGGGGAGATAATGTGAAGGTAAAGGTCCCAGAGGGGCTCCATCAGGTCCTGGGTTGGGCGAGTTCCTTCCTCTCCCACTCCCCTACCCCCCACTGTCACAAGAACCTAGAGGTGGTAGAGTGGTGTCCTTGGTGGGAAGTATGTGAACTGGATCCTCAGCCTGGGGCTCAGGAGCAGAGGGAGGACTCCCATTCTTCCTACTGGTCTTGGTTGGAAGCCAGGATGCTGTCCAAGTGCAGCGGACCCGAGCCCTGTACACCAGGCTGCCCGGCTGGTGAGGGTCAGAAGGTCAGAGCTGACACTTGAACCTGGGACTCCTGATTGGTGCTCTTCTCACTACCTCCCAGTGTCCGCGTGTGAGAAGTCAGGGGACAGCCACAAGACCACGCTCACTCCTGACAGTACCTACAAATTGGGGTCCCCAGGTTCACCCTAACTTCTGACCCCACCCACAAGTTGTTCTCCTTGTCACATTGTCACCTCTCTCCCTCCCAGGCTCCCAGCAGCGACAGCCCCCACCCAGCCCTCTATGGGGGCAGCGGGGACTGGTCGACACAAGAACCACATCAAGTTCCTCACCTCTGGCTGCAGCAACAACTGTATTTGATTTGATGTATATGAAAGAAATAAAACTCAGAAGCCAATTGACTTAAACATGGAACAAAGGCAGCTTGGTTATTATGGTGTATGCTAAATTTTAATGGCATTTAGAAAGCGTTTTGTGGGGTAGAAAATAGAAGCAAACCCATCAAACCTCAACTATGCTCCATGTTTTATAGCGCAGAACATTTTTCTGCTACAATCCAAAGACTTTAAAATGTAATAAGGTACATTTGAACCCAAGGGTTTTAAAATATACGTAAGAAACATGCATATCCAGAAATGGAGTAAAATAATCCATTATGATCCAGGTCGGATTCGAGGGAAGACACACATTACTGGAAACGCTTTTAACATTTCATGTTCTGCAGACTGTTATTTATTGACACGTGTTACTGGTGCCGGGATTAACATATTGCCAAGCGAGGAAGCAAAGCATGCCTGGCGAGGGGCTTTCATACTTGACGTTGTTGGGCTTTTTCTATTTATGAATGTGTTTGCTCATGTATGTTTAAAACCACATGCCACATAAATTAATATATCAGTAGAGACATTATGCCAATTTTCCATTCTAACATTTCATCAAAAATTTATTCCGACTTTTCACCTGCATCTTCAACACGTGTCATCCACATTGCCACTCACTTTTCCTTGCTCCAGGTCCTGGGGTCCCAGGCTCAGTGTGTTTCAGTGTCCTGTCCTTTAATCTCCTGGTCAGCCTCACCAAACCCTCTCTGCTCTTTCTGTGGCTAAAAAAGTCTTGAAAATTCTCTAAGGAATGGGCCCTGCCTCTGTTGGATCACCTGCAGAAATTTGCTCGCATCTTCGAACTCCATTTGAAATACCAATCTATGTCCATGGTCTTCAAATTTGAGGGCCGAAAAAAGCCTAGACCCCCTCTGGCTCTGCAGATCTCTTGTGGGGAGAGATTTTGCCCCCACGGACATCTGGTGATGTCTGGAGACACTTCTGGTTGTCATGCCTGGGGTACCGGGGGAGGGTGCTTCTGGCACCTAGTAACATCTGACATGTAAGAAGGTTTTGGGTCTTCTTTACTCACACAACCAGCCAGTGGTTGAGACTGGCAAGACACCCCTCTGTCCACCCAGTTCTTTCCACATGTTTGACCAGACCTCAGCTGTCAATCTGGAGAAGCCCTGAGCTGACAGCAAAACTGTCTTCTCAGCTGAGGGCCCCCTGCTCTGGCCTGTCCCTGAACTGTCTGCTGGTGGTGCTGTGGTTTACTGCCACAGCATCAAGAGTCCCAGGTCCACTGGGGCCAAGGCTGCAGGGAGTGGCCATGTCCTATCTTAAATCTTTCCCAGTCTCCCTGCACCTTTAACCACCACCATGGCCAGTTCTTGCCCTAGGCTGGCCAATCCCCTGCTTCACTATCTGCTCTCCCGTGTAATACTGGTGAGGCCACTGCAGGCTCTCAATGGGGACAACAGTCCTCCTGCTTGGTGCCAAGCAACACAAATCCAGGTAAGATCCAAAACTCATTATAAGACAAAGATGTTGATTTTTATTTTTTTTGTGAAGATTCCTGCTGGTGTGTTTATGGTGTTTTGTTTTATGTTATTAGCATTTCATTTCTTCTTCAAAACACAACAAATATCTAGAAGCCTACTTCCTAGCCCACTATCCAGTAGCGGGCACCCATCTTTTCTGGTCGGGGTCTGTCGCAAGCTTGTTCCCAAGGAGCTGGAAATATAACAAGCACGTGATTTGGTGTCTCCTTTTCTTACTTAGCCTGCACATGAGCATGAATCTGTGTTTCTCAGTCAATGCCATCAACGTCAATGTTAATAATTATAACAGCCTACAGTTACTGAGTGCTCACATGTGCCGGCGCTGTTGTAAGTGCTTTGCATGTAAGAGCTAATCCAGTCCACATGGCAGCCCTATGTGGCAGGCGTGTGCGGGTCACCCCAATGTGTGGGAAGGAAGCTCAGGGAGATGCAACAAGCAGCTTCAGGTCAAGAAGAGCTAGTCAACAGCAGGACCAGAGCCTGAACCCAGAAACACTTTCCAGAGCCCATCATCTCAGCCACCACCCTACAAAGCTGTTCAGTGGCTACACCCTCACTCTGGTGGTCACCCTGAAATGGCTTCATCACCAGCCCAGTGTCCCAGATGGACACTTCTTAGGTCCTTGCTGGCTCCCTGCACCCTGCACTTGGACAGCAGGAGCATATGAAAGAGAGAGGGACACTCTAATCCCAACTTTTTCAACCTTGGCACTAGTGTTTTGGACTGGATCATTCTTTGCTGTGGGGCTGTCCTGTGCCTTCTAGGATGTTCGAGATCATCCCTGTCTCCATCCGCTGGAGTATTTCTACCCGGTGGCAACTCTGTCACCTCAAGTGGTGACAACCAAGAATGTCTCCAGACTTTGCTAAACATGCCTGGGAGGTGAAATCGCTGGGGTTGAAGAGCCCTGCCAAAGCTGCAATGTACAGAAGACATTTGCTCAAGTGCAAGACTTGACAATCTGGGAATGTTGGTTCCCCTCACTACTCTATCACCCTGAGTTGGCTGCTGTTGAATGAAATGAGGCCCAGGCATGGACACTGCACACATGCAGGCAGGAAGGAATGCTCTGCCTCCATTCACCGCCCCTCCCCAGGCTATAACTTTCCCCTGTGCAGATGGAAGGAAAAGGGTTGCATCCAAACCCAACCAGAACCCAGTAGAGCAGAGGAGCCAAGAGCAGCAGGAAACCCAAAACAACGATCGCCGGCTTCCAGACAACTTTGCCTTTTTGCCTTGTGGGGAAACTTATAAATTATTTGGAGAGCAATATTAGTCTTTTTGCTTCTGAAAAAGGTTCTGCATCTTTAATAGAGCCTAGTTTTGAAACATAACTCACAGAGTTGTACAAATACCCCATCAATAGTGCGGTGGCTCATTTCATTGTTCTCAGCGCATGGAATCTTCATTATTTGCACTGCTGATAAAAGGCAGCATTTTCAGCAGATCTGCACTACTCCATTTAGCGGAGAACAATGATTTATTCCTCCCTCACTATTGGACATCCTCAATTTCCTTGGGTAATAAAGAATGCTCCCACGGATGGGATGAACAGGGACAGCCGGTGGCTCCGAGCCGGGCAAAGGCAAGAAGAGTGGGCAGGGGTCCTGACCGGTGACCCCACCAAGGGAGAAGGCCCCAGAGTCGGCCTCCTGGCCCGCACTGACAGCCGCAGCCTCTGGTGGAAGCCCAGACTTAGCACATGGCATTGACAAATTGCCAGGAAGCAGCGCGGTCCCTGATGGAAAACCGCCTATCTCAGCACCGACAGCCAGCGAGCGCCCTGCCCAAACCACTCCTTCCTCCACAGAGATCAACATCTCACTGAGCCTTTATTCGATACCACAACTCAGGGAGGCGCAAAGTTAGAATGTGTGTGCATTTGCCTTGCGCGGTTTTCTCCATATTAGAGAATTCGTAGCCTGCTGAGAGAGGGGAAATCAGAGTAATAGCCTCAAACTGGAAATGGAGGTACTTGCACAGTCCACACAAAGGGGATTGTTGCATCCTCCGCCTGGCGGGAAGAGAGCCTGCCACTGGGCAGACGGTGCAGGTATGGGGCCATGGACAGTGACAAAAAGGTCCTGAGTAGCTGCCTCGCCTGAACACAGATGCAATTTGCTGCATGTCAGCCTCGCTTGAGTGGAGGGAAAGAAGTTTTGAGAAGTCTCTTGGTGTTCCCTGATGCACTGTAATGGCTCTCAAGACTTGGATGAACTGGTGGACCAGCTGCTAGATGAACCTTTAGAAGTAGTGGGATGGTAGTGAAAGGAGTGATAGGTATGCATGCTCACTAGATGCCAGGGCGATCGGGGCTTCTAGGAGGGGAAGGGAGGCCTCTGGATCCAGGCACTAGGCCACTATTCTGTTAAAATAACTGGCAGATAGCCACAGCCCTGCCAGGTGGGTTGGAGAGGGAATGATGCTTGCTAGAGCTGTGTGTTCTTAGAAAGTTCTGGAAGCAGGCAACTTAGGAGTTTGTGGTCTGAGTCATTTCCCCTGGGGCACTGAGAAAGCCAAGATGACCTGTGAGAAGGGCACTCAGCCTGGTCCCAGGCCACCCCACAGCCCTCTCCCCACCACTGGCCACACCCCGTGGACTACAGTGGGGGCAGGATTGGTGACCAGAGGAAGCAAAATCCTGCTTCAAAGACTAATTACAGCTGCACCAACCTGGCTTTAACTCCCTGGTCGCCACTGGGGGGTCTGAGGCAGACACACATAATAAGCATGTTGGCAAAGAAAGGAAGAATGCCAGTCATGGGACCTGCATCGGTGGGGACAGGCAATGTATTCAACCATCATGACTCATTTCCCTTCCCCAAACAGCGGTGGACTGGGCCTTTCCCCTATGCAGGCCTGGCCCTATATCACCAGCCTAGATCCTCCTAAATATCTAAATATTGGGAACCTGGTCCCAGGCAAGACACATGAGACACAGGTTTGATTGTGAATTTCCCACCATAACCACCTTTCCATTGATTAATGCAAAGCTTATGGAGTCAGCTCGAGGCCCCCCCGTTGTTGGCAAAGACAGGAGAGTCGGGGAGTGTCATAGGGAGGGGCACCTGGGGTGGCAGAAGGGAGCGGGCAAAGACAGAGATCACCTTCTGCCATCCCATGTGGGCCCTTCCTGCAGGGAGCAGCCCTACTGAGGCCTCCCAGCTGCCCCACTCCCTTGCCTGCCTTGGACTGGGAGCTCATGAGTCCTCAGCTTTTAAAACACTAATTGGGAGGTCAAAAAATATTTCAAGGTCACCCAAGGTCTCCCTTGGGTCTTATTTATTTCCAGAATCGTGGCCATCTCTATCTAGAAATGTTTCCAATTGCAGAAGTATGAATAGTAAGAATGCAGCTCTTTATTTATTTATTTGATGATGAATTTATTTATTTTTGCTGCTTATACTACCTGGATGGGTCTGGGCATAACTGGACAGCAAGTGGCTCTGTTCTGGCTGGTCCTGTGCTTGTCTGCTGTTGGCAACTGCCTGCCTGCTCAGGGAGCATCTTAGTGGAAACCCTGCATTGCATTCATTCCTCACCTTCTAGAAGGATAGCTCCAGGGAACTCGGGAGGAGAATGTGCTGCCACCATACCTGAGCATGAGCTGGGATGTGCTGTTGTCTTGGTAGTCCTGACACCAGAACCTAGAACTAGTCTACAAAAACAGTGCCTAATAAAGGCAGGCAGCATGCCCAAGTGACCTGGTCCTTCTGTGCCAGTGAGCTCATGGGGGCCCTTTCTCTCAATGATACTGTCCTCCTAAGAGGTGGAAATTAGTATACCTGCTTTATCGTGCAAGTCAGTGGAGGAAAAAGTTGTAGTCCCAGGCAGGCACCGGGGCATCATGGAACTCAGACTGGACTCAAGGCCCTCCCGACTGCAAACAACCCCTGTGGTCTGAACCTGGGACTATTGTCGTTCTGAAGATGGAAGCCAATGCACTGTGTGTCTGATATCGATTATCATTTGCCCCACCTCCTGCCCACGTGTGCAAAATCACCTCCCAGATGTGTGCTGCTCCTCAGGGCTGCTTTATCCTGAGCCCATGTCAGAAGGCTCTTGTGAATGAGATCACAGATTGGATCAATCTGGAGGTGTGGCCTCTGCTGTATGGCATTCTAAAGAGGACTCTCTGTGACATAATAGCACTGCTAGCAAGCGCCCACCCCAATCCCAGCACATGGAGAGCACCGGGGTGGCAGGTCCACAAGAGAGTATGAGCTATTCTGGCTCATTCGCGTCTCCTCTCTATACCCACTACCCCAGGAAAGATCTGAAAAAAATCCAAGAGTTCATTCATTTGGCAAATTTTTAAGGACTTAAGTGTGAGGTATTGGGAATATAACAACTAACAAACCCTTGTGACGGAGAGACAGACAAGTAATAAATGTATAAGGTTGATACATAGGTTAGGTATGGAAGTCCAGATGTAGAGGAGACTTCAGGCATGGCCTGATCAAGATTTTGACTTGTTCTCTGTGATGCTTTCTATGATTCCCTCCTCTTTGGGTTTTTCTGATCCTCAGCTGGCTTCCCTCATGTTAATAAAATGGGTGTAGGCATTTCAGACCTTACAGGCACATCGTCTACTGTCCAAAAGAAGACAGAACCTGTCTTTTCTCAACCATTAAGGAAAAATGGGCTTCACTCTGATTGGATCAGTTGAGGTCATCTGACTACTTGGAAACAATCACTTTGGCTGAGAGGATGCAATTAGTTTAGACTAAGGGTTGACAAATCATAGCCTATGGACCAAATTCAGTCTACTGTTTTTGTAAATAAAGTTTTTTTTTTTTTTGCAACACAGCCCATTTGTTTACATAGTGTGCATGACTGCAGAATCAAAAAGGTAACAAAGACTTTATTGCCTACAATGCCAGAAATATGTGCTATCTGATGTTTTATAGAAGAAGTTTGCCAACCCTGGCTTAAACACACCTGAGTCTACATTGGAGGTTGATGTTAGAGGAAATCGCCTCAACTTTTATGAGGGTGACATAATGGGGCAGAGGATGGAATAAATGCTGGGACGGGATTCAGTCCATGCTAGCGTATCCTATTCATGGATTCATTCAGCAGATGAAGCTTGGTCAACGTAGGTGGAACTTATCCTCTTTGCCCAACCAGAGAGAGCCTGATTCAGAGAAAGAGAGCAAAGCCACGTTAAATAGAACAGCCAGAGGGGGGAGTAACCCAAATGTCCCTCAACTGAAGAATAGATAAACAAACGTGGTATCTCCATAGGGTGGAATATTATTCATTCATAAAGGGAAATGAGGTACTGACATGAACTAAACATAGATGAGCCTCAGAAGCAGGACACTGAGTGAAAGAAGCCAGACAAAAAGGTCATGTTCTGTGTGTGATCCCATATCTGAGAACTATCTGGAATAGATAAATCCATAGAGACAGAATGCAGACTGGTGGTTGCCAAGTGCTGGCGGGGAGGGGTCACAGGGAGTAACTTCCTAATGGATGGGTACGGGATTTCCTTTTGGGATGATGAATGTGTTCTGAAACTTGTTAGTGGTGATGATTTCACAACATCGCCAAAGTGCTAATGCCACTGAATTGTACACTTTAAAATGGTGAGTTTTATGCTGCCTGAATTTTATCTCGATTTAAAAAGATCAAAGCTAAAGAGCCTGCGCTAAACTGCATGGGAAGGCTTGTGGGCTCTATAGGTGTTCAGAGGAGGAGCCCCAGGGCCAAGGCCTGGTTTCCTGGCAGAACTTTATTCCCACATTTTCTGAGCTCGTGTCCCCCATAGGCTTCCCGCCGGCGCCCCAGGTGCCCCAGCGGCCCCTGCTCTCCGCCCCCGCAGAGGTGTTCTGACAGCCGATTGCATGCCTTGGGGTGGCACCACAGGCGACCCCCTCACCTGGCTCTCTTTAGCACCCTGGTGGTGGAAAGCCACATTGCATGACAGAGTCTATAAATTTGCCTCCAGGTTTGGCATTTATGTTTGCCACCTTTGTAAAAATATTATTTCCCATCGCTACCTGGTTTTTATAATGTCAATATACTAAGATCTACCTCTCAGTATTACATTTTATACACAATGCCGCTTTCTTTATACCCTAGAGCACATGTGTTTTTCTAACTTGGCTTTCAAAAATAGTTGGTTTTCAAAGAGATGTCACGGGAGACTTGCTGTTGGCAGTGAAAAAAAGGTTCTTTTTTTTTTTCTTTATTGTGGTCTGGAGCAAAATATGTGATGGAATCCTTAATTGAAATTCACCTTTAACATTCAAGTTATATTTTTATTACAATTTGAAATCCATTGTGAGGGATCATTATCTTTGGGGATTCATTTCCTTCGGGATGTTTCTTCCCTGGTGTAATTTAAATCCAGGGAGCCCAGAACAAACACCAGTGTCTCATATTTCGAGCTGGTGGCAGAAAAGGCTGCTGGCATCGGTGCCCAGGAAACATAAAACAAAGCGCTGTCTCTATGGATCTTCTTGTTGGGTTCTCTTCAGGGCATTCTGGGACACTTCTGTGCCTCTCACCAGTAGAATTCCCCAGCGGCCAGGGCAGTGGCCGCCTGGACCAGCAGGCAGGATTGAAAGGGGATTGAACTTCTTACTCTCTCTGCCTCTGACTCTGTACTTTGATCTTTCAGTCTGCTTGACTGCCTCTCCCCACCTCCTCTTCCTAAGGAAATGTTTCCTTGTGTTTTTATTTTTCAAACTCCACACCTTTGGGGAGCCAAAAAAGCTATCTGTGTCTGTGCACCTGTGTTCTCTAGCACAGACGCGGTGAGGCCTTGGCCAGGCTGACACAGGACTGCCAAAGCAAGCAGGGTGGGAAAGGCAATTCTTAATCAGCAGTCACCACTTTGGGAAATATAACAGCAATTTAATTAATTGCCCAATGCCAGTGTTCAGGACAGTCTGCGAGAGCTTCTCTAGAATTTGAGGAAATTATTACAAATTGTGCATTCAACTCTTAGGATGAATACCAGAATCCAGACATCATATGTTTCGACATGTCTATTATTTATATGCAAATATGGCTCTCACAAAAGGATTTCCCGAGAGACTGCTGGGTTAGTTTTCCTGCAAGCTCAGAAAGTGACTGTCCATCAGCCTGGCATGTCCCTCTCCTTGGGTGTCCTCAAAAAGGTTTTCTGGTTAGATCAGATTTCACTGCTTTTGGCCACCCTTCCACTGGGGCTGCTGAGCTGAAAAAAATTCTCCTTCTTTATAGCGTAATTCCATTTTGGCTAAGTAAGACTCTGGCATAAATACGTGCTTGGTACAAATAGTTTGAAGACTTTCTGGAGACGAAATACTGGTCCTCCTTTCCTGCCAGGCAGGGGTGGGCACTCTAGGCTTTCTGAAAACAGCCTTGCCCGCCCACCTGGTTGATCAGGTCATTCTGAATTGCTAAGCAAAGCTGTCAGAGTCGAACATGTTTGCAGATAGCAGCAGCAGGAGCCACCAAACAATGAAAACAGTGGCTAGTTAGCATTTATTGAGCATTCATCTGGACTAGACTGTGCCAAGGGCTTCATCATAACATCCTAAGGTCTTGGAAGGTTGATGAAGATAAGCTGCTTTCTAAAGAAAGTGTTTTAAGAAAATGTGCTCTGGGCAGCCTGGGTGGTTCAGCGGTTTAGTGCCGCCTTCAGCCCAGGGTGTGATCCTGGAGATCCGGGATTCCCTCGTCGGGCTCCCTGCATGAAGCCTGCTTCTTCCTCTGCCTGTGTCTCTGCCTCTCCCTCTCTCTGTTTCTCATGAATAAATAAATAAAATCTTTAAAGAAAAAAAAAAAAGAAAATGTGCTCTGGAGTCAGACTACATTAGAATAGAATGCAAGTGACCAAAACCTCTGAATGGCAGTGGTTTAACTAGAATAGCTTCATTTCACTGTCTTGGAAAAGATTGGTTAGAGGATCCAGAGCCAGCATGGCAGCTCGTGGCTGATCAGAATCCCAGCTTCCCATAATGCAGCATCACCATTCTCAATACACAGCTTCTACCTCATGGCACAAGATGGGTGCTTGAGCTCAAGCCATACTGTCTGTCTTTTAGCAGCAAGAAAGGGGAGAGAATACTTCTGCCTATATTCCATTGACCACAACTCAGTTACAGCCACATATAACTGCAGAAGATGCTGGGAAACATAGTTTTTCTTCTGGGTGGCCATGGACCCAACTAATTCTCAAAGAAGAGATTGGGTAAAAGGGTGCAGAAGCTATCTCTGCCATCGAGACCTAGATGCAAGCTGATAGTTTGCCTTAACTGAATTAGGATCTGCCTTCAGAATATCATAAATGTTTATCTATAAAGTCTGTAAAACCAGGTACTTGATAGGACTGTTTTAAAAGATACACGAGACAGTCACTCTGCAACGTGTGGTGTAAGGCCAGATACAGAGAGAGCCTGGGAAATGGTGAGAGTCATCATTGCTCCTCAGTCTGAGGCCAGGCTCCATCACTAAGGAACTGGTAAATCCCTAGGGGGAGCTGGAAAGCCAGATCATTTATTTTACAGCCTGTAGCTTATACATTGTGTCTTTACACCTTGCCACATTTGCATTCCATAATAACCCAGTGTGTAGGTGTTCATGCCCCCACTGTAGGGAGGTTGGTCTCAGAACTTGGACCCATCACTCAGATGTCAAAACCAGTGCTCTTTTCATTTCTCTATACATGTATGCACCTTCCTGCATGTAGGAAAAATAAAAGGAAACATTTGACATAAAGCATTAAGTGCATGCCACTTTGTTACAGTGATTTATTAGCTAAAACACCCAGATACACACACACTCACACACGAACACAGACCTAGGAATTTCTATATATACAAGATACATATATAGGGGTGCCAGGGTGGCTTAGTTGGTTAAGGGTCTGCCTTTAAGTCAGGTCACAGTCCCATGGTCCTGAAATCATGAGCAGGGAGCCTGCTTCTCTCTCTGCCTCTGCCCCCAGCTTGTGCTCTCTCCCCCTCTCTTTCTGTACTCTCTCTCTCAAATAAATAAATAAGATCTTTAAAATATATTATATACATATATATAATAGTCTGACATAGGAATATACATTATATATGTATATTATATATGTATATGTTATGTAATGGTGGAATCTAAGAAATTTGTGGGGGATGCTTCCCTTTCTGTGTTAGTTCATATATTTATACAACCAATATCTATTTACTACGTACCTCCTCTGTGCCAGGCAGTGTGCTGATCACTGGGAATATAGCGATGAGCAAACAGACCATCTCTGTGCTTGTATGGAGCCTCGTGTTCCATGGGGGTCAGAAGCAAGATCATCACATCATCACAAAACAAGGGCACACTTACCTATAAATGGCACAGCAGAAACAGCCTGATGCCTGGAGAGTGTGGGTCCCAACCCCACTTCATTGACAAACAGAGATCTTTGCCACAGGAAATGAAGAAGGAGGGTCAAGATGGATATTGTTGCCAAATACAAATAGTGGAAAATGCCTTTATTCCCCAGGGCTCCTTGGCAGCCACTGAACATTCATTCATCTGTGCACACATTCAACACAGTGTGGTATGGTGATCTGGAACATGGACTCTGAAGACATATTCAAACTGGTTAAAATCCTGATTCTGTCTCTTATGGCTCAGTAACTAATCTCCATGTGCTTCAGTCTTCTCATCTGTAAAATGAGGGCAAATAATTGTATACCTACTTCCTAGGGTTGTTAAAAGCATTGAGGCGAGTTACTATACCTAAAGCACTTAGAGTAACATATGGCACAGGGTAAGCCCTACATAAGTGCTGGCTCAGGAGGATGGTGGTTAGTGACACTGCTGTTGATGGCATTGATAAGGAGGACATTGGTGATGATGAAGATAATGACATTGATGAAGAGGAGGAGGATGGTAATGATGACACTGATGAGGAGGATGAGGATGATGGTGATGAGGATGATGACATTGAGAAGAAGAGAAGGGCAGTGATGATGATGACACTGATGAGGAAGAGGATGATAACACTGATAATGAAGAGGAGGAGGAGTATGACTTTGATGAGGAGGAGGTTGGTGATGATGATGACATTGACAAGGAAGATGGTGATGATGCATTGAAGCTAAGGAGGATGGTGATGAGGATGAGGATGACACTGATGACAATGAGGAGGAAAAGGAGGAGGATGGAGATGCTTATGGTCATAGGGGATTATTAAGTTCCCCCACAACATGCCAGTCACTACCATTGGTGCTGAGTGTGCAGACAGGAACACAGAGAAACTCCCAGCGCAGCAAGGAGCAAATGGGTCCAGAGAGGGCCACAGGGCAGCAGGGGTGTAGGGAACAGCACAAGAGGTCTGCGCTCCAGAGAAAGGCATGGAGCTCTCACCAGAGCTCTTCTCACTCTCCATGGAAAGCCACTCGGGAAGGCAGAGGGGTCATAGGAAAGCTGTAGCTGCCTTTTCGGGAAGGCTCCATGGGGAGGCTTTGATGCAGGGTGTGGGTACATGGGACAACAGATAGAAAGGAGGCCATGGCTCCACTCAGCTGGCTGGAAATGCCACCCACAAAACAATGTGTACTCACTGCTTCTTGGGGAGCTTTGGAAGTGGCCAGGGCTCTAGGACTGTGAACCTTGCCTGGTAGTGATGCTGAGTGCCCGGGACCAGTTGTTCCCCTAAGCCGATCGCTGTGCAGCCCTGCAGGAACCAGCACTGTCTGTGATGATCTCTGGCCTTAGAGAACCTCCTCTGAATCCATTGGTAAATTTTTGGTAAATAAGTAACTGGAATGCCTGATATTTGCTTTTGTATCATTCACAGTTAAAAGGAGTTTGTGTCCATCTGAGCAGCAAGGGCACACATTAGATAAATCAGTAATTCCTTGCCATTTTGTCACTTAATTTTTTGTTAATATAATTAGGATAGAGATAGTTAAGTCTAGGTGTGCTAAATCACAGACCATAAAAAACTCCATAAATCACTTCAGCATGTGACTGGGTTTGAGGCGTGGTTGTTAATCAGGAGGGGCAGGGCGGTGGCTCTCGGGATCAGCTTCTGGCAGGGACCCTCAATGAGCTTGTCCCCCAGTCCTCCCCCGCCCCACACACACAGACACCTGCCTCCTCCCCAGACTGCAGCCTCCCTAGAGCTGCTTACCCCAAGAAGGTCTAGTACCCCCTACTGTTTAGTGGGGGAGATGCCCCCTTCTGAAGGCCATTCTGAAGACTTGAGATCTGAGGCCACGCTGCCTTTGTGTGGAGTTGGGAGGCTTCCTTCCCAGTGGGGATCACACTCAACAGGACCCCCGCCTACCACTCTTCTCTTGGAGGCTGCAGTCTTAATTTCCAACTCTGTGGGCCTGATGGACCCCCCGCCCCTGCCCCGGGCTTGGGTGTGAGGCAGACTGGCCAGAAGGCTGTTCTGTAGCCTGTCAGGACTGGCCAGCCCCTGGACATCTGCAAGTCAGCTCCTTCACCTATGGAGAACGTTTGGTCCAAGGTGAAGTGATGGTGCTGGCTCACACCCACACATAGCAGCTCCAGGGTAAGAACCAGTAAAAGACTGGTCCTGCCAGCTCCCAGCCTTCACACACTTGTCAGAGCCTGAACCTGTCCCATGACTCCTGATGTTGCATCCAGAGGCTAAATCTTTTCCAGTGAAACATGAGTGGCAAGGGACAGAAGGACTCAGGGACACATCTGACCACCTCCCAGACTTTGGCAGGATTCTGACTCCCCTTACCAGTAGGTGCCTCTGTCTGGGGATGGGGTCAGCCAGGTCTGGCAGGAGATGGATCCAGGACTCACAGGCTTGAGCTCTGGCCACAGGGGACAGTACTCCCCCTGTGGGCTTCAGCTGGTGAAGGAAGTCCTGCCCTCTATCCCCTCTTACTGTCCGGGCCACCCTGCTTGCTATTAGCATGACACTTGATTTTAGCTGTACAGCAGCACGCAATATTTCCAGAACAAATAAAGCTGCATAGACATTTGCTTTAGGTGTTTTACGTTTCAACTTGAATATGTTTAATTAGGCTCTGCTGTTTGAATAGCATCTCTGTGGGGATGTTTGGGGCATTTAAATTTCCTGCCCACATGCCAGTACTTTAAGTGAGGGGAACCAGACAGGCTGGAAAGGGTCCTGAGAGGCCAATCAGCACTCCCTAGTGAGCGAGCCAGCAGGAGAAGCAGCCCCACAAAGAGGAGCAGCAAAGACCAGAAGGAAAGTGTTCTGGTGAAGCCAGGCCAGCCCTGAGCCATTTGGAGAAGCCTTCATGGGGTGCTTGCCCAGCAGTGTCCCGGAGGCATGTTGAGCTCACCCCCCATCCACCATAGGCACAGTGGTCCCCGGTGTTCAAAGTAACTTTGGGGTACCCTCTCTACCCACTTACATCTGCTAGAGCTCAGCTGGGGCCCCACCCTGCCAGCTGCTCCCATCCACATCCAGCCTTCTGGCTCCAGGTGTTTCTGTCTGATTGGAAATCTGGGGCCTATCTAATGGTCCTATTCCATCCACTGTGGTGTAGAGCTACTTTCTATATGCATGAAGCTCTTTCACTCCAAGGTTCTGGGCTGCACACATTTCTGGCACCCCAACATTGCACTGTGCCTCCCTCAGAGTTTACTCTGAAGGGCACCTCCAAAGCCTGTCCTTGCTTCCCACGGCTGTTAAAGGCAGACCCCCTTGGGAAATCCAATTTCAGTGACCATTATCAAGGAGAGACACCAATGCCCCCCACAATGCTCTTGGGGATGCTGCGCTCTGAAAGATGATTTGTTGTCAATAAAGCTGCATTTTTGAGCCTGATTTCCATCTGGGACAAGTATGAATTGAATGGTCCACATTTGTGCCTAGGGCATGGTGTTGAGTGGATGTCACAGACCTCAGATGCTGAGCTCAGATTCTGTGTGTGTGTCCCACTGATGTCCTTGGCCTCCGGAGCCATACTGTCACCCAGCGGAGCTGGTCAGTGCAGAGCAGGACCTGGTATCTGAAGACCCTGATGTGGGCCCTTATCCACTGAGAGATGGCAGGCTCTGAGTCACCCCGGTGATGGCAATGGTGATGCTAACAATACCAAGGGCCCCAGCCCCGACATGTGGTTTTCAGCCATGGCCAGGTCCTCAGCTCTGCACTGGGCAGCTTCTCCTTATATCCTGTGGTTACATCTCATTCCCAGCTCCCTCACCTCTCCTAAAGCCCCCCCCGAGGTGCTCTCCAGCTCAGTGATGCCCCCCCTTCTGCCTGAGAGGAACATGCTCTGTGACACGACAAAAGGGGTGGGAGGTCTTACCAGCTGTGTGACCTGCAACAAGTAGCTAAATCCCCGCTGACCTCCACCCATGCCTCAGTGGAAGGGAACAGCAACATTCCTCAACATTGCACAGTGTTGAGGAGTCATGAGATAACTGGTGAAAAACACAGGCTCCTTCCTCCCCCTCCGACACCCACACAGGCCACGGAAACGGCTAAGGAGGCCCTACTGCCAAGTCTAGTGGCTCTTTGGTCTTTCCCATGACATTTGGTGGTGCTGCCCACTCCTGTTGCCATGGTTTCTCTGATGCTATTTCTCAGGTCCCTCTTATCTCACTAAACTTTTGGTTCCCAGGCTCCTTTGCTGGCTTCTACTGAAAGTCATAATCCCCTAGAATCCTGCCCTTGGCCTCCTGGCTCCCCAGTGTCCCTGCATTCTGCTCCAGGCAGGGATCTTATCCCTTCTTGAGTTCAGAGCCCTGGCTGGCGCCCCCCTCCCACTCCCCGTGTGTGCTGTAGCCCTCTCTCATTGAACATGCTGGCTGGAACCTCTTACCAGCACCGCCAGCACCACCAAATGTCCAGCTTCAGTCCCTGCTACAGTCACAGCAACATCGGCATCCACCCAGTCCCTGAACCAGGAGGCCTCATGATCCTAATTTCTGCTTGCCGTCCACATCCCCAATCCACCCCCCACCCCCAACTAGGCTCTGGGTTCTCTCCTCCCGTCTGTTCTGTTTTTCCGCCATGTCTCTGAGCTTCCTGGCTGCAGCCACCTCTGCAGCAGGCAGGGTCCAGCTCCCCTGGCCCAGCCGGGGGGCTTCCTCCTCCTGCGAGTCCCTGAGGCCTCATGTGCTTCTCTGCCCGCCTTAAAGCTAGAGGCGCATCCTCAACTAATGCACGTAGAGAGAAAGCTGCAAAATAGATTTTAAATTGTGCATGGTATAAAAATGATAGCGGGAGATTGGACACAGATGGGTAGGAGGTTATGATGGAAAAGAATTTTGCTTAATCTTGGAATGAAAAATACTCTGATCCTGGCAGAGTCCAGTCAGAAGGAATTTCCAGCAAGATCTGTCTTCCTGCCACATTGTCTTCAACACAATTGATCTTTGCTTTTATTGCTTTTCTCCTCCCTTCCCCTCACTTGGCTTTTTTGCAGATGATGCACGGAAAGCCCTTTGTGTTGCTGGAGCCATCCCCAGGTGTGCCCTTGCTCGGAGCTGCCCCTCCTTCCCCTGAGGTCAGGCGGAGGGGGCACCACAGCTTCAAGCCCAGCCTTGGGCAAACTGCCATCCTAGGGATCATTTCTAGCATTGGAAATGGTGGGGGGCTCCCACAGGGCCGCGGGGGGCACTGGGCGCTGGGGCACACGGAAACGCGCAGCTGCAGTGGGCCCCGCTCTCCAGGGGCTGTTCTGTGGTCCCCGCCACTGCGCCCACGGCGGAGGGCGGAGCTGGGCACAAGCCCGTGTTCTGCTTCCCGCGCCCGCGCCACCTCAGCTAGCTGGGGGCCCCCCCAACGCTGTCGGGAGCCGCCACAGGTTGCCCGGGGCCAAGCTGGCGGCCTCAGGTCTCCAGCCGGAAATGGCGCGGATGCTGGTGGGGGTTTGGCAAGGGAGGCCTGGCGGCCAGGTGTCTAGGCTGCTGCCCAGAGAGGAGGCAGGGGCAGCTCTGTCCGTGGTGAGCCGGACAGACAGAGTGTCTCCTTGTGCTTGTCCATGGGACCTTCTGACCTCGAGCCATCGGGGGGCGGGGGGGGCCCATCGAAGCGCCCGGCTGGGGGGCTGGGGCACCAATGCGCCCCCCTCACTGGTATCGGATGTTCATGCAGTTGGTGGGGGCTGTTACCACCCTCTCCTCCTGGAAGGAGCAGCCTCAGAGCCCAGCGCTCGGTGGAGACGCTGTTCTCAGGCCTGGCGAACAGCTGGGCCCCGGGGGGGTTGGCCAACCCCTCTCCCTGCCAAGCCCAAAGAGGATGTGCTTCCCAGGAAGGCCCCTTCCCTCTCCAGACCCAGAGTCAGGTGGAGCCCGTTGCTTCCCGTCAGCAGCTCCCGTTTCCACCCCAGGGAGGCCTGTCCATTCACAGACACAGACACGGAGACCCAGGCTGGGGGCCTCGGCCTCCGCCACCTTCATCCGGGGCAGGGGCTTTGGCCGGCTCTCCCTGCGTCGGAATGGCGTGCCCTTTGCTTGAGCTGCCTTCTTCCTGGGCCTGTCTCCTTGCTGGAGGCCCCTGGCAGGGCGGGGCCCACCACCATCCGCTACTGTATCCCCAGGGCCATGCGGAGCCTGGAAGCCCTAAGTAGGGGCTCCATAAGTGAAAGGAAGGGAGGGAGAGAGGGCGGCAGGAAGTAAGGACCACGGGAGGGAGGGAGGACGGGAGCTCCCGGCACAAGCCTCAACCTGGCCGACTTTCCTTGGAGGGACCTGAGCAGGTCTACTCTGCCGTGGGATGGCCCCCAGACACTCCCCACTTCCACGCGGTCTCTCCTTGGCCTGTGGCTGCCCAGCTCCATCCTTCCTAGCCTACCCCCTGGGGCTATCGGTGGTTCTGGACTCTACCACTGCTCCCTCCTGCAGCCCTGCTGGCTCTCTGGGTACCAGGAGTCTCAGGTGTCCAGACCTCTCACACATGCCCAGTGAGTTCCCTTAGCGTTGCCTATAGAACAATCTGCTTCCTAACTAGACACTGAGACAAGCAGAAAGGACTCTACCCATTCCAGGCTTAGCAGGAAGGCAGGAATGTCTCTGGGGGAGCGCAGGCCCACCTTCTCTGCTCATTTGCCCTTAGAGACTGGTCCCTTAGAGACATTGGCAGCCACGAGGCCAAACAAGCCTCCAGTGTGTTGCATGTGGGCAGACTGTGGGTGTCACTGATCTTAGCACCAGGAGTGTGAGAGCGGAACAGGAAAGCCTGTGTCTCTGGGAGCTTACAGAAGCCCCTCATGGTACTCTAGATGGGAAAGAATGGGTGGAAGCAGAGTCCCCAGAGGAACAGGGTGAGGCCAAGGGAGGGGGGGCACAGATGGGAGAACCTGGTGGCCTCTGAAGCATTGGGGAAGACAGGAGGTTAACCCTCATGGGCATGGGTGGGCTCAGTCCAGGCTGCATTTGGGGGTCTAATGGCTGCTAGGAGGTTTGCTTTCCAAGCCTAGGGAACTAATTTAGCACACAGGCACTTTTATCAGAATGCACTATTTTAGCATTTGCACAATTACTTTTCATAAACTTACCTGTTGCCTGGCCTGCATTCTGAATTAGTGACTCACCTTTACCTGCTGCTTCCTGGGGGGCTGATCTGGGTGCAGGAGAGGAGGCTGAGCAGAGCCTAGAGCCTGAGCATGTTCAGGGCTGACCCATCCCACTCCTGTCCTGGCAGTCTGAGGACCTGGAGAAACTCGGCTGGGGTCTGGGCCTCAGGAACCTGCCAGATTCCCATGTCTAAAGGTCAGGGTTCACTGGTTTGGGGAGGAGGGTGACACAAGGTGCTGCAAGTGCCTGCTTTCTCCAAGTATCCAGCATAAGGCAGGGACCTGCTGTTCTGGGGTTCACTCTAGGTGGGCATCCTGGCCCCACACTCCAGACCAGCCTCCCCCTAGAACTCCATCTGGACCCAGGGTGGTGGGTGCCATTGCCTGTATGACACCCCGTGTCTGTCCGAGGGGCCGGCTGCAAGTAGCAGTACCAGCTTTGGGAAGCGGACAGACCCGCACTCCAAGAATGGCCCCACCATGTATTAACACTAGGAACCTACCTTTGTTCTCCTCTCTAGGCCTCTTTTACCCAGAGTAAGGTGGGGCTGATAATAATCTCTATTCCTGTGCCCAGGACCTCTTTCAACCAGCTATGGTCGGTCACCAGACATGCAAATGAGTGTCATAGAGAAGCTTATAACTTACAGATCCCTAGAATCAGAATGCCATGCAGGGCCACATGGGGAAGCACCAGAGTCATTCAGGAGGCTGAGAAAGCCAGAAGAAAATGTGGGCAAGAGCCTTTACTGTGGTTTCTGTGGGAAGGAATGGGCAAGGCAGGGTATGCAGGCTTAGGATTGGCCAATCTGAATAACCTCAGTGCACTCTGGGCTGTAGGGACTGTTCCCATGCTGTCTAGTTGTGGTCCCGGGATGATCAGGGCAGAGGAATATTGCTCCCTGGAGTGTAAGAGCCAGCTAGAGCAGGTGATTCTAAGAGTGGGTTCTGGATTGGTTGCATATGAAAGGCATGCTCTGTGGTGAGTCATTTGCTATGTCTCAGAACTAGCTAGCTGGAGGGGAGGGCAGTGCCTCCCAGGTCAGGTGGGCAAGACCCCAGCTGCCAAGGCATAAAGAATACTGAAAATAACAAAATATACTTAGTACAGACATCCCATGTGTGACAATTTCCTGGCAGGACCCGAATGGTAAGCGCTCATTACCAAAGAAAGAACGCGGGATGCCCAGGAGTCCCCTCCACCCTGAAGAAAAGGACAAATCTGCCTCATGTCTCCATGAGGAATGAGTAGCCTGCCGCCCGAGGTGTCACACCCTGCAGCTGACAGCAGAGTTCTGCCTGGACCTGAGGCAGGCGGCTCTCCCTACAGTGCCGGAAGTGCTCGGGAGGCACGGCTGTCTCTCCCAAGCTGGTCATTTTTGCACTCACTCACAGGAAGGAGATCACCTCTCTGTCAAAGGTGCTGGGTGACATGTCCAGCTGGTTCCCTGGTTCTGGGATGGTTTCCTGTGTCCAAATATCTAGATGCTTCATGTGACCTTTTACACAGAGCCCATAAGCAGGTCCTTCTGCTGACTCTTTACAGTCTGTAAGTCTTTTGTGTCCACTTTTTACAGATCGGGAAACTGCTGCTCAGAGAGACTTGAGCCACCTGCCCCAGGTCCCATGGCTAGAAAGTGCTTGGGTACAATGAACACACAGTAAAATATCCCCTTGTGTGTCTGGTTCTGAGAGCCTTGGCAAAAGCATATAGTCATGTGATCACCACCAAAATCAAGATACAGAATATTTTGGGGGTCTGAAGGTACAATCTCCCAGTTACAAAATAAACGGGTCATGGGTGTGTCATGTGCAGCATGGTGACTGTAGTTAATAATACTGGATTGCATATCTGAAAGTTGCTAGGAAAGTAGATCTTAAATGCCCCTCATCACACACAAAAATTTTTTCCTTTGTAATTATGTACAGTGACAGATGTTAACTAGGGTTTTTTTTTTTAAAAAAAGATAAAGAATGTTTCCATCAGCTCAAAAAATTTCCCTGTGTTCCTTTTGTTGTTAGGTCCTCCCCACATCCCAACCCCTGGCAATCTTGATCCGTTTCCAGTCCCTATAGCTTTGCCCTTTCCAGAATGTCATATAAGTGGATCATACAGTTACCATAACTCTTTGAGTCTGCCTTCTTTCACTGAGCACAATGATTGTGAGGCTCACCCACATCGTCACATGTGTCGAACGTTCACTCCTTTGAATTGGTGAGTTGTATTCTGCTGTGTAGATATACCACGGCTTATGTAACCATTTATCTGCTCAAGGACATCTGGGCTGTTACCAGTTTGCAGCTATTGTAAGTAAAGAACTATAAACATTCACATATAGGTTTTTGTATAGATGTGAGTTTTTATATCTCTGGAATAAAGTCCTAGGAGTGAAATTGCTGGGTCACCTGGTGAGTTTATTTATCAGAAACAGCCAAACTGGTTTCTCAAGAAACTGCACCATTTTGCATTTCTACCAGCAATGTGCAAGAATTCCAATTGCTCCACATCTTTGCCAGCATTTGATATTGTCATTTTTAGGTTATTCTAATGCGTGTTTAGTAGTATTCACTGCACTTTTAATTTGCATTTCCCTAATGACTAATGATGTTGAGCATCTTTTCATGTGCTTATATACCATCTGTAAAATCTTCTTTGGGGAATGTCTGTTCAAATTAATATTGCCTCTTTTCCTTTGGGTTGTTTGTTTTCTTATTATTGAGTTTTGAAAGTTCTTTATATTTTCTAGCTACAAGTCCTTTATCATACATGTGATTTCCAAATATTTTCTCCAGTATTTTCTAAATAAAATGAGAAGCACGTGGCTTCTCATTTTATTCTCTTAATAGCGTCTTTCAAAAAACAGATGTTCTTATTTTTGATGAAATCAGATTTGCCAATTTGTTCTTTGATGAACATGTCATATCTAAGTAGTTTTTGCCTAACTCAAGATCACAAAGACTTTCTGTGCTTTTCCTAGATTTAGATTAATGTCTACAACCTGTTTTGCATGAATATTTGTATGTGGTATGAGGCATGGATTGAAGCTCTTTTTTTTTAACATATGGATATCCAGTTTTTCCAGCACCATTTATTAAAATGACTATCCTTTCCCCCATTGAATGGCCATTGCACTCTTGCTGAATATCGATTGACCATGCATATACGGTTCTATTTCTGGACTCTACTGATATTCACCCCTTTGCCAATTCCATGCTGTCTTGATTACTGTAGCTTTGTGGTAAGTCTCAAAATCAGGTAGTGTAAGACTTCCAACTTTGTCTTTCTCTTTCAAAATTGTTTTGGCGATTCTACTTCTTCGCCTTTCCATATCAGTTTTAGAATTAGTTTGTTGATTTCTCCAATTTTGATTGGAATTGTATTGCATCTACAGCTCAGTCAGGAAGAATTAAAGCTTACTACTACTGAGCCTTCCGGTTCATCAATATGGAACATGCCTGTATTTACATCTTGCTTGATTTCTTTCACCAATGTTTTATAGTTTTTAGCATTCAGATCTACACGTATTTTATTAGATTTATTCCTAACTTTTGTACTTTTTGCTACTACCACAACTGATATTTTTTTTCCATTTCCAATTGTGTGTTGCCATTATAGAGAAATGTGATTGATTTCTCTTGTTGTGTATTGAGCTGAGTTCAGGTCTTTTTGGCTCCACATTCAGCCCTGCACCATGCCCCCAGGCTATCTCCTTGGCACCAGGCACTGGGTCTGGGAACTGGGTTACTGGGTTATTGCCCCAGCACCCGAGTCTGAGTCGCCAGCCTCTGACTGTAGATTTTCTAATACAAGGATTGAGCCACCTGCTCTTCCATCACTCCCAGGACTGTTCAAGATGAGTGACTAATACAGCAAGGGCCTCGGCACTCTGACATGAATAGTTTGACATACTTGAGATCTAGTCATTTTTCTTTTTATTCCAATCCAGGTGTTATCATTTGAATCTTGGGGAAAGTGGATGATGTGGGAGGATGGATGAGTCAGGAGACAGCTGCTCATACTCTGCAGGGCTCCAGTGGCCACCCACCAGTCTCTCACACTGGCTCAGCAGACCTGGGGGGCCTCCCTTGTGTGTGTCCACCCCTGACCTGAGAGCACCTTCTCCCCTCACTTTTTTCTCTCACCCATTGGGGAGACCCAAGTGAGCCTTTTCTCCCTGCTTTCTGCCACAGCACGCCATGGCTGTGCATCTGTCATTATCTCTGAGGCAGTGACTAATGGTACCCTGTCCTCACTGGGGTTGGTTATCCACCCCACGCCCATACTGTGGGCATCAGGGGGGCATCACATTCATTTCTGTGGCCTGTCACAGGGCCCATCAGTGCCCCAGTCACAGTGGGAGTGCCATGTTACTGAGAGACACCATGCCTCTCTCAGGAGTTCCAACTTCTTCCTTTCTTCCTCACGGTTTGCAGTCACTTTACGAGGCGCTTCTGTTGGCTTGGCAGCAAGCACCAGCAGGCAAAGCTAGCAGAGTCACTGGTAAGAAGAGGTGGTGAGCAGAAGCTGGGGGAGGTCAGGAGCCCTGCTTGACGTTACTGTTGAGATTGGAACTGAAGAGAAGTCCAGAATACAGCATATCAGCCTCCTGCATGGCCCCCATCAGAAACACCCTTGCCCAGACCCTGTCAGCAGAGTGTTCTCTTCCACTGTGAGGAAAGAGCAGGCCCACTAACATCCACTCATTACTCTTTCATTCATGAAATAGTCCCTGGTGCCAAGTAAGCACTCATGGAATAGATGATGAATAGATGAATGGATGAATGAATGAATGACCAGGCTTACATACCAGGCACTATACTAGGTATTTGGGATACTCAGACGAGTGGGAAACAATGCTAACCCTCAACAATATCATGGCCTAGTGAGGGAAGTGGACACAAAAATAAAAATAACAGTGTGGGTAAGTCTAATGATAAAGATATATGTAGGGAGGGTAGAGAGGGAGCTCCCAAGAGGGCTTTCTGGAGGAGGTGACACAAGACCTTCAGTGATGAGTAGCAGCAGCTGGTCAGGTGTTGGGGAGAGGGCAAAGGAAGGGGAAGTGGTAGACGGGAGCAGCTCCACCCTGAGCATAGGAGCAGCCTGCTGCTCTGGCCAAGCTACAGGCAGGTGGGTGAGGTCTGTCTGTGCCTCGCCCTTCCGCGGCTGAGGACACTCAGCAGCTGCATGACTGCAGGTAGGCTTTGCAGACTGGGACAGTTAGTAGAAAGTCATTGGTCGGGATGCCTCGGTGGCTCAGTGGTTGAGCGTCTGCCATTGGCTCAGAGCATGATCCTGGGATCGGGAATCGAGTCTCACATCAGACCCCTTGCAGGGAGCCTGCTTCTCCCTCTGCCTGTATCTCTGCCTCTCTCTCTCTCTCTGTGTGTCTCTCATGAATAAATAAATAAAATTAAAAAAGAAAGAAAGAAAGTCATTAGTTATCCATGGAAGAAGTTATAAGAGTCACCACGTCTGGCCTCTTTGCTGGGAGCCCATGGTAGTCTTCACTGAATCCTCCCCACACCCTCTGAGGGAAGCTCTGGGGTTATTCCATTTACAGAGAGGTGGGGTGACTTTCCCAAGGTCCCACTGGCTTCTCAGTGGTGGAGCCGGGCCCCGATCACGGTGTGGTGGCATTATCGATTGCTGTGTACCACACTGTGCCAGCAGCTAGCATCCCTAATCTCGTTTAGTCCTCACAAACCTAAGATGGATGGTTTATCTACATTTTACAGATGAGGGCACTGAAGCCCAAAAGGTTACCTGTTGTCCTTAAGGTCACAAGGTAGGATTTGTCCTCTTGGTCCTGACCCCAAATCTCTGGTTCTTAAGTCATTGGCCAGCCCTTTATGCCATCAGAGGGAAAGTCCTCTGGGAGAGAGTCACTGCCCATGGTCACACATGGCCTTATGATGATAGCAGGACCAGGGATCCACACTGTCGAGGTGCTTCTGCCAATGGTGATGATGTTGGCTTTTCTGGTTTGGGTAACTGAGGCTCCACACTGGAAGTCCATGATGCTCTTCCTTCCCCATTCATGATGGCCTAGGCACTCTGGGTCCCTCCTCTGCCCTAGGCCATTCCACTATGGACCCCTTCACCCAGGCTTGTGGCCACCCTGCGCCAAACACTGACCTGACCGGCCCAGACCTGACTCCAAAAGTTACTTTGACCATGGCTGCCCCAGCCACATCCACTGGGGGTTCCAACCTCCCCAGCAGGCTGGCCACATAAATGGCCTTCCCACTGCAACTCTGTAGGCCACACTGGCATTTCCAAAGAGGGTGTGGCAAGGCCCATCCCATGGGCACCTTCTGGGCCTGGCCAGGCTGTGAGTCACTACTGTCCCTGGCTGTCAGCAGGCCCTCCAGGCAGCCTTTCAAAAGCTGCTTGGCTGAAAGAAGTGCCATGTGAAACTCTGAGGCCTATAAACTCACTTTTGGATTAACTCTGGCCCCAGTTGCCAAGTGGCATTAGGCTTTGGGAGCAGTCGATAGGACAAGATTATTTCTGAGGACCATATCCCTGCCAAGGAAACTCCTAGCTAGGGCATCCAGACTCCTCGCTCTCGACCTGGATGGTGAGGTTACGGCATGCCAGCACGCTGTGTGCCTGGTCAGCTTTGATCCAGGGATCTCTTACCACCAGCAATGTCTAAGTCAGACCAGTGGGACAAACTAAAACATGTTTTTCCTGATGTTTTCAATGTAATTTTTAAAAATCAGTAATTGCATTAGTTTTTTACTGCTGCCCCAACAAATTGCCAAAAACCTACTGGCTTAAAGCAACACACATTTCATATTTTACAGACACCTGATGCAGGTCTCGCTGCGCTATGATCAAGGACAGGGCTGCACTCCCTCTGCAGGCTCCAGGAGACCATGCATTCCTTTACCTTCCTCAGCATCTGGAGCACCTAGAGCCGCTGTTCCTTGGCTCATGGCCCCATCTCCCATCTTCAAAGCCAGCAATGTTGCATCTCTGACCCTCCTTCCACTGTTACATCTCCCTCTGACCACAGTCTGGGAAAGGGTCTTTGCTTTTAGAGATGCATGTGGTTCTGCTGGGCCCACCTGGATAGTCCAGAACACCCTTCCTGCCTCACGATATTGAATGTAATCACATCTGTGAAATCTCTTTTATCAGGAAAGGCCACACAGTCACAGGCTCCAGAGATGAAAACATAGACATTATTGGGTGTCTGTTATTTTACCCACCATGTTACTATGGCTCAAAGAACAAGATGGTATTTTTAAAAAGTATACTTTTATACTTCTTTTGTATTTTTCCAGCATTTGTACAAAAGCACATACATGCACATATTCCCCCTTTTCACACTTCTTACCGATTTATTTATTCACAATTATGAACTTTGGCTTTTGTCATTCAGTGATGTATCCTGGAAAGTGTTCCCATTGTATGTCAAAAGTTTCCTTGTTCTTCTTCTCCCTTTCATTTATTTTAATATGCATAGTACTCCACTGGGTAGACGGACCATGATTTATTATTGTTTCCAGTGTATTGCTCTGACATGCATTCTCATGGGAAATAATTCTGTGAGGTCATTTAGCACTTGTGCAAGTGCATCTGTAGGATAAATTCAAGAAATGGGCTCGCTGGGGCAGAGGGTACTTATGCATTTGTAGTTTTTCTATTTGATAATTAAAACATATCTTGCTGAGGTCTTCTATGTCCTTCCGTATTTCAGTCCACTTTATCTGGGGCAGAGAAAGGGAATGAAAGGCACCTGTCACTATTTGTCCATCCATCCTCTTTAACATTTGCTTTAGTAAGGCTGCTGTTTGTTATCTGGTCCCTAACAGTTTACTGCATCCTTTAGCATCATAAAGTATCCTTTTGGACTCATTTTTTGCTTGTTGACCTGAAGTCTACCTTCATGTTGCAGTTTGACCCCTCTTTTAATTTTGCCTGTCCCCATGCCCCCCTATGTTTTTGCCCAACCTATGGACGCCATCACTGGTCCCACCAGTCCACCCTCATGAAATTCCCTTTGACTTTGGTTTCCCTATGTGGATCTCACCCTTCTACCTGTGCCTCTCCAAAACCCCCCTGCAATGGCTCCCACTCTGCTTTGAGGGGTTTAGAGAACTGACTTTTGATGTGCCCTGGAGTTGATAACCCTCTGGTGGGTACCCTAAGGTGGAGGCTGCCCCTCTGTGCTGCTCACCCATGAGATTAGCCTATGGCCAAATACAAGGCTGATGAGAAACATGTGCTCTGGGGTCGGAGGGCTGCCTTCTCTGTGTGCTCTTGTTGGTGGAGACCTCTGTGCTCCAGGATTTCCAGGGACCTCATCCTTAGCTTGAGCTGTAGGCTCAGTGTCACTCCCTGGGCCCTGGGGAGTCTCCCAGGAGTCTTGCTAAGGGGTCCCTGTCAGAAACCAGGCTGAGAGATCTGTAGGGCCACCCTGAGCTGCTAGACGCCTCCTACAAGAAAAGCAGGCCTCCCATCCTTTGACTGGAAAACAATTTAAAACACATTTTGAAAAAGTCGGTTCCTGCAGAACAAGGAGATTGATATAAGCAATTTCACGTCTCTCTATAACCAAACTGGAGTATGGAGCCTCCCTAGTTAATGATCAGCATAAAATAAAGGTCTTTTTAGTATAACAATAAGTTAACCATTAATTTTACAGTTGAACGGAGGTGAACTACCATGAATATGGGGGCAGCATTAAAGTTTACGCATATTGTATGGGTTATGCTCCGCAGGTGAGAGGTACTGTTGCTGCTGGGGCTGGTCCCAGGGGAGGACTTCCGGGGTCCTCCCCATTCACCTGCAGGTCGGTATAGTGTGCCCTCCATGAAGCTTCTTCATCAGCTGGGACCCTTGCCTGCCTCAACAGTGGATTCAGGTGTCCCCGAATGAGTACCAGACTTGGGGTGCCACATGCTCTGACCTTGGACATGTGAGTTATTTGTGTGGAGTTTCAGTTTCCTAATCTGTAAATGGGGATAACAGCACACTTTGCATGCCTGGCTTCCATGAACAAGAGGACGACACTTAGCCCAGTGCTGGACCGAGATCTAACAAGTGCAACTCCGTGTTGGATGAGGTGGACAGCACCGTCCCCTGCTATGGAGGGACGGAGGGAGCACCATTCTTACACGGCTGCCCTGTTGTTGCTCTTGGGAGGTTTAACAGTTGACAGTGATCTTTCTCACTCCAGTTCTCATCCAGAACTGCACTAGGAGGTTAGGAGAGCCATCAGGACAAATGTTCCCTCATAAGGATGGAGGGTCCTGCCTGAATGTGGAGCTGGAGCTTCTGCAGCTGCCCAGGATTGGTGGGGCCCATTCCTCCTGTGGAAAGTAAATCCTGCCCAATCTGTGATTCCTTTGGATGAGGAGAATGGAAAAGGAACCACAGGGAGGGGCCAACACAGGGTCCCTGAGTGGTGCAGGGAGAGGGGTAAAGTGGCCCAGCCTTCACAGCATGGAGGCCCCCAGACTCCTGCAAGGAGAGAGGAGGCCCTTTGCACAGCAGCTAACTAGCAGTGAGTGGTCCTGAAAGACATGTGGCCAGATGCCATCGGGCAGGGTGATTATCAAAGTCAGACATACAACCAACAATGGAGAGGATTTTGAAAAGACTCTTGACAATGGGCACTTAGAAGATGTCCTTGAATCACCAGCAATGCCCTTGGCTTTGCCTTTTCCCTCCATCTTAGGTGCTCCCGTGTGCATGCACCATCATCCTCACACAGAGGAACACACACTGAAGGGACCACACCCTAGTGTCCTGCGCTGGCAGCAAGTGACCTTATCCTTATGACCCTGGCAGTCTGCTGCTGCCCAAGCCCTGGATGAGTTATTTGGGCTTTTTAAGAAATCTCCTTGAGTTTCTGTTTTGTTTCTGATTTGTTGTGCAGAAACAGCCTCCCCCTCCCCAGGCAGGTACACTCTACTGAGTGGACATTTGGGCTGAATTAAATTGGGGGGCCCTTGTAGACCCCATATCTCCATCTCCTACCTCTTTAAACCCAGTGTCCCCAGCCCAGCAGGGCAAGCGAGTGCACTTGGTAAGACAGTTGTTATATGGTTGCTAAACACCTCTTGATTAATAAGACAGATTGACTGAGCAAACCCTTCTATAGTGGATTTTGGTGACATGCTGCACAATCCCATGCATAGGTTTTCAATAACATGCCGCTACCTAATTACCTTACAAATGCCTGTCAGCAGGCAGCATTGATGAGGAGGCTGACTCGGGGGGCTTTTGGCTATTGGGGTAGAAACCTAAGGAGAGGTGAACAGATGCCATCAGAGCTGGACTTGGGGGAGGTGGCCACAGGGAGTCAGATGCATGGGCCAAGGCCCAGGACACTGGGGGCAGGGAACCCCCAGAGGGGAGGAAGCCAAAGCTCTCTTGATTGCCTTGAGTCATTGTGATTTTTGTTTTGAGTCACCTCTGCATTCAGGACAGATGGTCATACCTCTCAGAGAAGGACTTGTCTTCATCTGTAGAGAACCCCAGAGTGGGATGTCTGGGTGGCTCAGTCAGTTGAGTGTCTGCCTTTGGCTCAGGTCATGGTCTCAGGATCCTAGGGTCGAGCCCTGCATTGGGCTTACTGCTCAGTGGGGAGTCTACTTCTCCCTCTGCCTCTGCAGCTCTCCCTGCTGTGCTCTCTCAATATCTCTATCAAATAAATAAATAAAATCTTTAAAAAAAGAAAAAGGAAGGAAGGAAGGAAGAGAAAGGAAAAGAAAGGAAGGAAAGAAGGAAGGAAGGACGGACCCAGGAGTTCCTGATACAGTGACGCAGCAAGGAGCAAGCCAGAGATCCTGGCCTCCAAGGCAGGTCAGCCGGCCTGGTGCCCAGGCTGTAGGACTGCTGCTCATAGGGGACACCCCACCACCTGCTCTGCCAGCCCCCGCCCTGTCCCGGAGGCCAGCTGAGGGGGTACAGCTTGCCCTCTCCTGTGGCCCAGCTGGGGTCCCGTTAAGCCAGAAGATGGCAAGTTGCCCACCATCCATCCTCCTTTTTTTTGTCTCTCATCCCGGCCTCTGCCTACACTGGCAGTCATCGTGTTGTGTACCCCAGGGCCCCCCATGGGAACATCACAGGAGTGCACGGGGTGATGGGAAGGAGGAAGCCGCCTAGGCAGCACCACAGCCTGGCTAGCCTCCCCTCTGGGAGACAGCACCCCCCCCCCCAAGTCAACTTCAGTGATGGTCCCAGGTGGGTATGTGTAGCCACAGACTTCTGGGCATTAATGTCTGAAGTGAGTTCTGCGCCACAGGTGTCCATCCTGGCTCCTAGTCCTCTGTTACCCCTTTTCCAGCCCAGCATTGGAGCCAGAGGGCTTAGTGACCATCTAGGCTACCTCTTGGAGTTTGCAGATGGGGAGACTGAGGCCCAGACAGGCAATGACTCGCCCCTCATACCTGCCCATGGCCTTCCCTCCAAGGTGTCATGACAGCGGCTTGGGAGAAGGAACTGAGCCTAGTGAATCTACCCTCCCAGCAATGAACCACTGGGAGTAGCAGATCTGCTACCTAGAGGGAAGACAGGGCCTCTTACTGATGGGCTGCAGTCTGGGTTTGGCTCTGCTCACACTGGGCATCCCCAGATAGAGACACAGAGGGAACCGAAGAGAGCTTGGAGGGAAAGACAGGGCAGCTTGCTGTCTGAAGGCTTCTGCTTGGGGCCTGTCATCAATCTGAGACATCTGTAGATGTCCAGCCTTGCTGCCCTTCCTTGGAAAAGGCTGCCAGCCCTGCCCCCATAGCCACCAACCCCCAGTCCCTTCACCCCACAGGCTGGGAGAGGACCCAGTCAGGCTGCCTTGGAGAGAAAGAAGGAACTGAGGAACCTCACCTGCTAAGTCCTCCCCTGGCACCTCACAGGCCATAGTAATGCTAAAGGCTGACACTGAGTGACCGTGACCTATGCCAGGGACTCTGCTTGGCATCTGTGTGCAAGGGCACTGACCTCTCCCCTTGGGGATGGATGATGGCTGTCTCTGTGGGAAGAAACAGGCTCAGGGAGGAAACCTCACTGCCCGAGGTTGTGTGCTAGTACATGAAGTTGGAAGTTAAATCTTTTAACCAGGACAAGAGACAAACACTTCATTTAGCTTTCAAATGAAAATAAGCCATTTTTGTTCTCAGAGAGAGAACACCCAATTCCCCACCCCACCTTTCATCCAGGGTGCCTTGGGGAGACAGAGTGGCACCCAAGCTCTTTTGTTGGCAGACAAATTAGCACATGGCATTCTGGCATTCTGAGCTCAGGGAGCCTTCCCTGTCTGTCGGAGGGCCCCAGCCTGGATCTGGCCATGAATGAGGGGTCAGGAGATTTACTGAGCAGGAAGAAGCCCCTGCCCTGTGACTGTGGGCTCAGCTGCTGCCTTGGGACAAGCAGTTTTGAGGGGACAGTGTCTAGAAGCTTTGTGTTTCAGCAAAGGGCTGAGGACCTGGCTGGTCCCCTGAGTCCCTCTACTCCATCCTCCTTGAAGGAGAGCAGAAAGCATCTGTGACTGTTGATTTTCAAAAGAATAGGAAATATGATTCTTCTGCAGGACAAGACTAGATGAGGCCAGGACTGGGGTTTTGTTCCATATGGATTGTAGCTGGGCAGCTGAGACAACTTGGAAAGAAAGAACCAAAGTCCTCCAGAAGTGGTCCCTGGAAAAGCCTTTGGATTATGTGGCTCACCAGGGCCTGTAACAGAGGATCACTGACAGTGGCTGCGGGGGAGTCTTGGCCACCACAGTCCCCTGGCTCAAGCCTCTGGATGATTAGGAGCCCACAAGAGGGATGTAAAGTGACTCTCAGAGACAGTCAGATGGCTTTGTGTTAGAACAGGCTAAGCCACAGACCCTGACTCAGAAACACCTTCAAAGAGTGGATAACCATAAAAACCACAACTCTTTGAGAAAAAGCAACAAAAACGTCCCCCAGAGAGGATGAGAAAGTCCTGGCCAATATGTGTGATCAGGGACCACAGGCTTCTGAAGATGCTTACTTCAGCTCAGGTTGAAGAACTGACCATCCACTTGAGGACATCCCCACAGCCCACATGGCAGGGCTGGCAATACCGAGTCCTCAGGTCAAAGCTACTTTGTGTGTCAGAAAGTAGATAGTGTGCACAACCCAGAGAGTTCCAGACGTGGACAATCTGCTGAGAGGGACTTACTAGCTATGCCATGCACTTAACTCAAGGTAGTATCTCTCCAGGGCCCTGCAAGATCCAGAGTGGACATGTGCTTGTGTGCATGTGCGTGTCACTAACTTTCTGGAGAATGAAACAGATTGTGTCCACAGGTCATATTCCCAACCACAAGCCTGGTTCTAGTGGCAGATCTTGTTCTCTTCTGCAGGACGGGGGCTAGCTGGTTTGGAACACAGCTTCCCATGCCCTGCTGCTCTTGTGACTGGTGAGTGTTGGGAGGGGGCTGTGTTGGGTCTTGGGAGAGCAGTTTCAGCCATTTCAAAGCCCTCCCGTTCCTCTGCGCTCTGACACACAAATGTGGGCTTCCTTTATGACACAGTGTCTTGACTGGGTCTGAAAATTGGTACAGGGATGTGTCTGGATCTTACTGGCCCCAGCCCTGCCTGTTCTGCATTCGGGAGGTCCACCTGAGCATTCTTCCTCAAGTAGGCACACCCTGCTGTGCTCGGTGTCCACGCTCTGGTCAACTGAGGCAGCTCACTGATTTTATGGGAATCACTGCCTTTGAAAGAACTAGAATCAGATTAAATTAAAGACCTAAGGCCACTGACTCCTTCCACTGACTGGAAGAAGACCTTTTTTGGATGGTGATTCAGAAGGCTGAGGCCATCCTTGACAGACCTTTATTGGTCTTTGATTAGTGAAGAGAGAGAATCTTGGCCCATTTTAGATTGAATAAGTGAATGATTTTCGTAGAATCAAGCCAACTTTTGACCATGCTTTCGGTCTGAATATCTAGGCCCTTCTTCCTGTCCTAACCCCCAACCCCAACCTCCTCATTTCTTTTGTTGTTTCTCAGCCAGTTCTGGAAGCCTTGGTCTAGTCCATGGACCACTTCTCTTACCAGCTGCTCTGACATGGTCTCCAGGACACCCCCTGCCTGGCCTTCCACCTACCATTCAGTTTGCTCTTTTTCAAGACCCTCCCTCCCCACTCTGAATGGGGTAGCAAGTGCACAGAGCCCACTTCCTGGTCTTCTTCCTACTCATTGACACTCACTCCCTACTCGTCTCCTGCACTTCCTACTCATCTCCTGCCCCAGGACCTGGAATGCCATCTCCATCCCATTACCTCCAAGATTTTTATCCCCCATTCGGACCTCTCTCCTTAATCTCATATAGGGGCTTCCAGCTGCTTACCTCACGTCTGCACGTGGCTGTGAAATAAATGTCTCCCCTGTTGTATGTCCTGATTTCCCCCTCCCCAAACCTGCTCATCTTCAGCCTTTCTGGCTTAGGCAGTGGCAACCCATCCTTCTAAAGCCCCAGGCCAAGCACCTTGGAGCCATCCCTGACTCCTACCTTATGTTCCCCTCTTCCCCTCCATATCAGTAAATCCTGTTGGCTCTTCCCTTCCATTGGAGCCTGGGACTGAGTCACCATCTTCCTATGCTGGGACCCCTGCCGCAGCCTCCCAACTGGTACATGTGCCCTACCCTTGCCCCTCAATGCTCAACCCACAGCCAGACTCATCTTCCAACCGGTCAGGTGGGTCACTGCTCTGCTCAGAGCCCTGCAATGGCTCCCACCTGTGGGTCACTGGCAGCCTCTGTATCACCAGACTCAGAGCTCTGACTCCCTTCTGATCTTTCCTTGTCTGTGATGCTCTACCCAACTGGCACCATCCTCATTCTTGAAATGCCTTCTTTACTTGGTTTCCAGGACTCCACAGTTTCTCGGTTGTCCTCCTGCCCGCTGGCCACCCCTTCTCAGTCTCCATGGCTTGTTTCACCAAATTATTCTTGACTTGTAAATATTAGAGTCCTTCCTGGACCTCTCCTCTGTCTACACACACTTCCTAGGTGAGCTCACTTAGTCTTGTGGTTTTAAATGTCATGTGTAAGCTGATGACTCGTAAGCCCATACTGAGGGCCTTGGTTTCACCACTGAAATCTAGACTCAGGAACCTCCATGTGTACTCAGCCTCCCCACTGGATGCTTATGTATCCAGACTAACATGGCACCCCCTGGGTCCCCGCCCTCACCACCCAATATACTCCCTCCCTCACAGTGGATGCTGAGTCAGGAGTTGGCCACTCTAACCCGTCAGTCATTTGGTCAGAAATTGGGCATCATCCTTGACACCCCCCATCATCTGCAAGCCCTCCACACACCCACCGACTCTGTCTTCACAGCACTCTGCTGCTTCCCGCCACCTGCATGACTCGCATAGCTCCAGATCACTCTGCTGTCATGTTTCTCTGGATTATCATGATAGCAGCAGCTTCCACCTTTGGCCCCCAGTCTATTTGTAATGTGGCAGCCATCAGCTCATGTCACTTCTCTGCTCGGAAGTCACCAGACGGCAGCTAAGGACCATGGCCCACACCTTCACCGTGCCCACAGGGCCCTCCTCCATTCAGCCCCACCCGCCAGCCTGACTCCACAGTCTTCCCCATGACCGCTCCAGGCACACCTGCCCCTGGGGGCTTCACCCATGCCACCCCATCCAGCTGGAACACCTGGCCTGTTCTTTCCCCACCACTTCTTCCCCGTGTCTGCTCAGACATTCCCTGCTTCTGCACCAAACAACTGGCCCGGCCCAGCCATCCAGCACTTCCCACCCCCTTGCCCATCTTACTCTTCTCCATTGCATTGTGTTACCATCTGGAATACTTTGTGTCTAGTCATTTATCTGTGTCTGCCTGTTCAGAAGAGTGGAACTTCATGGGGTCTAGATATGTTTGCTGCTATATCTCCAGGGTCTATCACTGTGCCTGGCCCTTGGGAAATAGTGTCTAACAAATGAAGGAGTGAGAGCATGGATTGAGGAGCCTTCCTTGGCACATGTGCCTGGCTTGCCTGGACCCCAGAGCCCCAGGCCGGCCTGCTTCTCCGTGGATGCTGCATTTGCTCTGTCAACAAGTCTTCGCTCCATGCTCAGTCCCCTGGAAATCCACGCATGTAACCTCACAGTTCAAATATTAGCAGTGTCTTGAGCCAAATCAGCATACTCTTTGAGTCTCCGAATTGGTAGCAAAGCGATCAGAACATTCAAGTACGAATCCATCTGTGCAGCAGGGCCTGTGTGGGCAGAGGGGCCTCAGCCAGATCCTGGGAAGTACAGTCCCAGCCACGGGGCTGTCACCCTGGCCTGGACTGAAGGTTCTCTGGGGCCTCCGGGAGCACTTCCCGGAGATGTCAGGACACCTGTTCAAATGTGCCTCCCTGGGGATCAAGTCTCAACTGTCTCATGCCCTCACCTGAGAAAAGCAGCTTGTTCTCTCACTGCTTTCTGGCCTTCATCTAGGGGACTCTCAGTATTAGGATCAGGGCTGAGGACCCCAAGTGTCATGTGAGTGTTGGCTGAGTGTGTTTCATCAGAAGGCATAGAGCAGAGTGTCTAATGTGAAGACTAGGGCTGTGCCTCACAGGTGAGGTCACCATAGGCAAGTCACTTGATGTCTCTTGGCCTCAGCTTCCCCATATGTGAACTGGAGATAATAGCAGCACCCCCATGGGCTGTGATGATGAATAATTGATGTGAAGTCCCGAAAACAGTGATGGAACATGGCAGGGCCCCAGGTGTCAGTACTTACTGTTGTCACTGGCAGTGACATCAGGTGATGGCATCTTGGGGAATGGGAAGGTAAGGTCCTGCCCCTCCCAGGGCTGGGCATCTGTGGTCACCTGGCACAGTGGGCTCCATGGCTCAGGGCAGGTGAGACATGACCAAGCAGATCTTGCTTAGCATAGGGTGCCTCCTCCCGTGACTTTGTTTACCACCCCACCTCCACATTTAGAGAAGAGCATGGTGAGTCAAGGTGATCCATCAGTGAGTGATGACCATGTGAGTGGATAGGCACCTGGATCTCCAGGCCACACCTATAACCCTCCTCAAGGTCCTCCAGAGATTTACAGTCAGCCTAGGGAGATATATGCCGTGTATCAGAAACCATGGAAGCATAAAGATGCCAAAATCCAAGTGCCACCTGGTGGGTGAGTGAAGCGCCAGGCAGGAGCTGGACAAGTGTCGGTGAGCCCCACTCTGTGCTGTGAGTCCGATACTCAAATGCGGAACCTGCCTTTGAGACACTAAGTTTCAAGGGGCAGCCACAGATATGTGTGCACCTTGGGGTTCAAGGGGGAGAGAGGGCCACACAGGAAAGAGGATCAAGAAGGGGTCCAAAAAGTGCCTGGTGTTTAACCCTGGTGAGGGCAGGACTGCTGCCCTAGAGGAGACATTGCGTCTGGGCCTCTATCTCTGTCAGATCAGGCTGCTGTGACAAATGCCACCAACCAAGTGGCTTCAACAACATACATTTATTCTCTCACAGTCTGGAGGCTGGAAGTCAAGGATCAGGGTGCTGGTGTGGTCTGATTCTGGTGAGAACCCTCTTCCCAGCTTGCAGACATCTGCCTTCTCACTGGGTGCTCACAGAGCAGAGAGGGAGCAGGAGAATGCGAGTGAGCAAGCATGCTCTCTGGGGTCTCTTCTGTAAGGACGCTGATTGCAGCATGGGGACTCCGCCTCATGACCTCCTCTAGACCTCATTTTCTCCCAAAGGCCACATTTCCATATCACATCAAGGGTTAGGGCTTCAACATACAATTTTTTTTCTTTTAGCTTTGAGCTTTTTAAATGTGGATGGGAATGTTTATTGCTTTGATTGTGATGCAGTAAAATGTATACATGCGTCCAAACTCATCAAATCATATACATTAATTATGTGTGGGTTTTTTTTGTATACAAACCATACTTCAGTAAAGCTGGGGGAGGGGAGAAAGAGGCCCTCCGATCCCTTCCTCCAACTAGCTAGGATGCAGACATCATGGCTATTGCACAAACAGGCTCTTACCTGGAGATCTCCTGTCACATGTAGCTGGGCCTAATACTAGCTGCTGAAACAGCAACTTTGGAATTTGCCCTACACTTCCTGTGGTTCTTTCAGATGCCCAAGCAGGTTCTTCTAACACAATGATGCCCCACCTCTGAGACATATGAATTGTGGAGGGACATAAGTGTTCAGTCCATAACAGCCCCTAAGGATGGTGGTGGTGGTGGGGATGATGCCCCCACCTGTGGGAAGAGGGGCCAGCAGTACAGCCAGCTGACCTCTGCACCTGGGCTCTGCTGCTCTTCCCAGAAACCTGGCAGGGCACAGGATGCCATCATGAAGCTGCATCTTTTGGACAATGGACTAAGAAAATAAAAGTGAGAAAAGCAAGTGTTTTAGGATCCCTCTTTGACAGATAAGGAGAGTCGGGGCTGGAGAGGGTGAGACCACAGCCAGGCAGCTCACTACCAGTAGGGCCGGGCTATCAACTCTGCATGGCCCCCACAGCCCCCACAGTGACACAGCCAGCCCCGGGCTGCCTCGTCCCAAAGCACTGAGCTGAAGACAGACATTCCCTCTGGCTCTGAGGCTGATGGGTAGGCGTAGGCAGCCCTCTGCCAGCCTTCTGTGGACTGTGTCCAAAGGGGCAATGAGCACTTTTCACAGGTTGCCCCACAAGATTAATTTTCAGAACATAGATTAATGGAAGTGCATGTTTAAGTGCTTTGAAAATATTTTCTCTCTTAATCTCAATGGGAAGCTGATTACTACCAATAAGGCTAATGAAGATATAGCACGGGTTAGGCAGTGTCTCAGGGAGAAAGAGCCCCCAGCTGGAGCCTGACCTAAGTAGTTAGAACCCCGGGCGCAGATAGTAGCCACTGCATGCATCCACCCTCTCCTGGCTGGGTTCACTTTGTTGAAAATCATCTGGAAGTGTAGCTACAAGAAGGAAAACAATCCACATACTCTCTCGTAGCTAACCAGCCATCAACACTTTGAGGGAGTTCCTCAATCTGTACCTGTTGTCCTTTTTAGATGAGATCATACTACATATTCAATTTTATTTCCTGTTTTTGTCAATTAGCATGAATTCCATAGTGGTCAGATTGTTTACTCCCTCTGCCTCAGTTTCCTTATCCATAAAATGGGCTACTACCTGCCTTGCCTACCTCTTCGGGCTACTATTTAAGTCAATAATGATAACAGGGGTGAAGGCTTTATATAGCCAGGTGTTGTGCTTCCGGCATTTTGTGTGGGCATTTTTTTATTCATTCATTTATTCATTGGGCAAATCACTATATACACATGAGGTGGAGAAAGTGCTCTGAAAAAAGGCTTCAGGGAATTCTGTGGGCTGTTTGGTAACAGTCACGGTGTGCCCCAGAACCAGGCTGTGGTTTTCTGGGGTGAGCACTGGGCTCTCCTCACCTCTGCACCCACAGTGGGTTCTTGGCAGGTGCTTGGTGAAGGGAGAATGGATAAAAGTGGACCTTTCATCTGCAATCGTGGCTGCCTTCTCTCAAGCATCTGCTCCCTCCCTGCCACCAGGCAGCCTCTAGGATACAATCATCCTGTGCAGGCAGCTACTTCTCTCTTGTATCAACAAGAAACTTTCAAAAGTCACATATCATATAAACATGAATAGAAATTTTTATAAAAGAAACAAAAATAAAAGCTCCCCCCAAGCCCCCATTTCCTCTGCTCTATAATGAAACTATTTTGATTTTTCTTACTACTGGTCAGCCCTTAAAGACATCATTTTTGCATAGTATGTCATGGTGAGGGGTCTTTCATGAAAAGTATTCCTCCTTTGGAAGGGCTTGAAGACTATATTGTGAGGGGAGGGCAGGTGGGGATCTGCTTGTTTGAGGGGGACACCACATTACGATCTATACCCCACACCTAGAAGTTAGTGGAGCAGCCTCGTCTTGGCCTGAAGCTCAGCCTTTTGGCACAGCTGATGGGCTGAAGGTAAGAAAACAGGCCTAGTCAGCATTGCTCTGACTCTGGTGGCTCCAGAGTCCTCCAGAGTCATGGCCCAGGCTCCTGGGAGGTGGGATGTGCCTTCAAGGACCAGAGAAGTATAGCCTAAAATTGCAGCTCAATATTAAGGCAGGATGGGTGGGGACATGATCAAGTTCTGTGGAGTCCAGGACTTGTAGTGAGAAGATGTCCCCAAGCCTGATAAACTGCTCCCTTTTGAAGTGAAAATAATAATATGTAGGTTCACATGTGGCCATATGCATCATCTGCAGGATGCTGTGTTCCAGCTGGCAGAGGGGATGCAAGAAGAGTGTACCTACCCAGGCAGGGAGATAGAGTGGAGTTGGTTTCAAAGTCACTTCCAGGAGATCTCAGGGAATCGAATCTAAGCGCTTAGACATTTGTGCTTATTTACTTCTGGAAGAACTTGAATGTATTTGAGAACTGGACCAAAGCTGTAAACCTGGTCCTCAGAGAAAAAGAAAGAAAGGCACATCAGCCCACCACACATTGTTTGCAGGGCTTCAGAGGGCCACAGACCCCAAGGTAGAGTCTCTGTCCAGGGACGTGGGCCTTTGCTGCTGCCCGCACATGGGACATCTCATGGAGAAGACACCCCAGGAAGAGAGAAGGAAGTGCTGATTCCTCCTGAAGAAAGGTGCAGACTGAAACCAGGAATTATTGTACCCAACCATTCATGCAGCCAATATCTGCTGAGCAGATTTCTGCATCCAGCCAGGCACCGAGATGGCAGCAGACAAGAATCAGGCAGATCTATGGCTCAGGCAACCACAAGACTAGCCAGAGGTTCAGTTTACTCACTGGATGGCAAATCTGATGGGTTTTCCAGGGATCCTTGAAGAGAGACAGCACAGTCTCCTGGGGGCTCCAAAAGGGGCCCTTGGCGCTGTGGTCTTGTTGCATCTCAACTGTGGGGACAGGCCCTAGCCTCCTTTGATCCTGAGTCACCCGTCTCTATGAATCCCAGCAGGGGGCAGAAGGACAGTCCTCTGGGGGGATTTTCTGGGTGGGGTGTTGTATGGTCAGAGTCCTTGGGAGCCACCCCAGTGGCTGTGTCTTAGTGAAAAAGGACAAACCCTTTGGCTCTTGCAGACAAAGGGAGAGGAGATAGTGGAAATAGGGCTTCCAGGGGCTGTGGGTCAGGGCTGAGGCTTGAAAGCACAAGAGGATAGTCAGAGGGAGGCCAGGTCCCCTTCACCCTCCTCTAGGCTTGGGAACCCCCTCATGCCCAAGGGCCTCCCCTAGGGCCAGCAGGGCCCCTGCACACTTCACTCTGCTGGGAGGACAAGCGAGTAGGCAGGGATCATGCAACCTGCCCACATCCTCGGTGAGGACACGAGGGCCCACCTGCACTCTAGGTTTCCCCTTGCACTCCGGACTCTGGCCTCACTGTACAGTGAGAGGCATACACTGTGGCTCCAGGCTGCTCATCTTCTCTGTCCCAGTAGCCACTGGGTGGAGCAGGCAACCTCGGAGAGTTGTTGGTGGCCACGGTTTAGGCTTTAATTCATCCAACATGCATTTATGTACTGAGTGCCTATCAGGGCCAGGCATGATGCCAGGGACTAGAAAGCAGGCCACAGTGACTATTAACTACTTCCTAACCTCAAGAACGTGGGTGAGCTGTGTCCCTGGGAAAACTTGGCCGGGTGAGGGGGCTCTTGACATCTGTACGATACCTCCCTCCTTCCCCTAGCGCTAACACCCATCCCCATCGCAAGTGGGTACTTTTCTAGCCTGACATCTAAAAGCTGAAAAAAGTGAAGAGTGCCTCCTGCAGGCCTTGCTTTTAATAGTCAGGGACCCAGGGGCCAGGGAGTCTGCACCAGAGCTCTGACATCCTCAGTAGTGTCTCTGTCCCCTCTCTTTCACTTTTCCTGGGTCCTAGCCTTGTGGGTGATGGGGCCAGGAGGGAGCAGCCTGGCTGGGGGCAGCGTTGACTCCTGTCTTGGTGTTAATAGAGGCCCAGAAAAAGCCATCTACTCCAAGAACTGCCGACCTGGGGTTGCCAGCTTGCAGCCCATTATCTGCTAAATAACTGCATCAATTCGATTGATACTATTTGTGAGATAAAGCAGAGGGTCCTGGATGGGGCCGGGCAAGGCCCAATCTGCATGGAGATCATTTAAAAGATTAACTTAGTGAAAACCTCCAAGTTTGGCAAATCCATAATTAATCAGGCTGGCTCGGAGCTTCTGTAATTGGGGGCTAGAGAGAACTCTCCAAAAAGAGCAGGGGGTGGAGGGAATGGGTACAGGAAACTCCTTTGCTGGCCACATTTGGGAAGGAGGAGCCTGAGATGTGGAGAAGTGGGGGTTCTGAATTGGATCATTTTGTGCTTCCTTTCAGCATATTTGCTTCTTGTGACTTATAAATAAGGGCCATCATAAAGTTGCAAAATCAGAAAGACCTGAACAGTTGTCCTCCTGGGAGGCAAGTTGAGATTAAATTTGGTCCTTAAATCTGGCCTGTGTTTTTAGAAATTTGTCAGGGCACCGCTAAAGCCTTCCTCCTCAGCAATGGCCTTTAGAATCGCATTTTCCTTACTCAACACCCCTCAGGGTCATCCCTCTTAAGCTGTCCTGGATGAATCTTCTAGAAACAGCAGCGACTTACAGTTTGAAGAGGTGGTGTACCCACCCCCAGGTACAAGTGAGGGTGCCAGCAGGTGGTGGTCAGGAGGTGTCCAAGTCAAGGAGGGCTGTTTATTACAATCCTGAAAATGAGCTAGGCCGTCTTTGATAAAAAATTCATACCGGGACCATGTCAACCTTTTGACCGCTTCCTGAGTGGCCCACAAATGTCAGAAAAGCTCCATTCCTGTTTGTGCGATGTGAATTCCAGCACATTTAGTCACTAAGCTGAAGGGATTGATGCCCAGCCATTTGGGTGTGAGGAGCATGAATGCAATATTTATAAGTTGATTATGGGCGATCCACACTCAGTATCTCTACAGCAATGGGTTCAGAAAGGTCTTCTTGAGCACTTGGCTGATCATCGTGCTTGCCAGCATTAGCCAACCTCCGGGAAGGTCTGCAGGGTCTAAATTGGAATGTGAAGATTTAGTACTGGCCTACACAATAATTTGCTTTAAGCTGTATAAATAGTATTTTCTTTGGGAATTCATCGAAAGGAAGTTTTGAAGGTCAAACCTTTCCCAACACTGAGTGCATATGTATTTAATGTTCAATCTCTAGACTCTTTTATAATCCTGAGTGGCTTGGCTTCAGATATATTTTTAGCGATGGGAAATTGAATGTCAATTTGAGAAAGCCTTCCCCCAGGATGGCTCTTCAGCCCTTTGCACACATCCCTCAGCCTAGAGAAGAGTTATAATCCCAGCAGTTCCTCAGGGAGGGAGTGGAGTACTAGTGGCCAATCATCCTCTGTGGCATGCTCCAGGATCAGCCATGAGGTAGAGCTAGCTCTGGGTTCCAGAGTTTTCTCCAGGCACCTTGCTGCTCCTCTGTTCTTTGGAATCTGCCTTTCTCAGATATTACAGAGATGACCTAGGAACAAGAGAAAGGCCCCAAAGCAGAGAGAGGGAAGGTGCCATGACTTACTGCAGCCCACCCCCCAATTGCCCACACAGCCTCCCCTTCCAGCTCACACAGACCCAAAACAGTCAACACTGGAGTTGGTATCTGCGGAAAATATGTCTGTAAAAGGCTATGACTAGCACACAGGTGTGCTATCTGGGTGAGAGGTGAGGTCAGTGAGGCCATTAGGCAACTGACAGACCCTGGGGAGTTGTGGGGACATCGGTGTTGCTGGGAAGGATGGATGGGAGCAGGACCCTGGCCAGGTGGTCAGGGCAGCCTGGCCTAGAAATGTGGTCTGTGCAATGGAAGGTGGATCCCTAGAGGGCAGACCTTGAATGGCTTCTTCACCCTTCAACCCCAGTGCCTGGAACAGTGCCTAGCATGGAGGAGGTACAAATAAGGATGTGTTATATTAATGAGTTCTTTAGGGTGAAACTCAGAAGGAAGGAAACAGAAGCATGTTTGAGCCATAGGTTGCTGCCTCTAAGACTTTGCCAAGGGCCAATCACAAATCAGGGACTGGGACTCTCATCCCACTGCCCTGCTCAGTAGCCTTGGTGGTTCTCACATCCCTCATCAGAATCAGGTCCATAGCCCCATTCCCACCCCATGTAGCACAGGTCAGGGCTTTGCAGTGGAGCCCTCAGGGCCTCCCCACACTTCCCCCCGAGAATCTTACTTTGAAATCACTTGGAACTCTTGACTATACCTCTACTTTCCACACTACCTTCTCCATTGGGGTGACTTCATCCTGGCCCATATCCAGCTGGTGAAATTGTATCAGTTTCTTCAAAGTCCTATTCAAGTCCCAACACCTCCACCCCTGTGGCAAATTAGAAGGATTCCCTTTACCCCATATCTTGTGTTGCATGGCCTTTGCATACTGGATTTACATGCTGGAGGTCTCTATGTCTGATTCCTTCAGCCCCAGCGGCTGGTACACTGCAGGGACTCAGTAGGCGTTTACTAAATGGACTTTCCTCTGGTCAGTCCACAGTGATGGGATAAGTCATTTCTGCCCTGAGTTTATATATACCTAACACAAAAAAGATTCCTCGCCACTCTGAGATTGTTGGCATGCTTTTAGGTTTCATGAAAGCTCTTCCATTTGAGACAAGTGTTGTCAGGACTTGGAGCCAGAATAACCTGGGTTCCAATTTGAGCTTCACATAGAGTGTGTGTCTTTGAGTAAAGTCTAAATCTCATTAAACATTGGCTTCCATATTTATCATAAACTTAAGGGTAGTTCACATGATTATTGTAAGGTTAAAATATAGCAATTTATGTAAATCTTATAGCATAGTGCACAGCACATTGTAAGTGTTCAACAAATGGAAACTCTTAGCATGATGACGATGGTAGTAGTGGTGATGATGATGACTGTCACGATGATGGTATAGTGATAGTGGTGTTGGTAACAATGGTGATGATGATGTCATGATGGTGGTGGTGGTGATGGTGATGATGATGGTGGTGATTGTCATGATGATGGGGGATGATAAGCTTATGGGGAAGGTGGTGATGACAGGGATGATGAGGATGGAGATGATGGTGATTATGATGATGGGGTAGTGGTAGTGATGAAGATGATGATAGGGATAATGATGAAGAAGATAATAATTGTGAAGATGGGGATAAAGATGGAGAGGAGAAGGTTGGGCAAGTGAGGATGGAGATGATGAGGATGGGGATGGTAGTGATGATAATGGGAATAATGCAAATGATGGGAATGGTGATGGAGATGGTGATAATGGGTATGATGAAGATGATGATGGGGATGGTGAAGATACTTCTACCCTTTTGAGGCTCTGTGAGCCTCTGTGCCTTAAGGTCTTTGTAAGCCTATCTGATATCTGACCAGTGCCAGGCCCTGATCAGGCACACAGACCATCCGGCCCTCTTCTCTCCCATCTTCTGTGTATTTACCCACAGGAAAGTCTGCTCTAGAAGCCTCTCTTTCTGTCCTGTGGGCTAGTAAATGCACCAAGCAAAATCTTTGCTAAACCCCTGCTCTTCCAGGGCCCATCAGCTGTTTCCTATTAGAGTTTCATGCATCCCTTTGACATATTTTTATTGTCAGGTTAGAAGAAAATATTCCACTCGTTTGCAACATTCTCATTATATTCCCTTTATAACAATTTCTAAAAGAGAATAAATATAAAATATTTCTCTGTATTGTGGCAATATTTCAGCCTGACTTTAATATGCTGCATGGTTTTCCAACTCACAATTCTTCTAACCTTGTGATGACAGTTAAGAAATCTTCAGGCCTGGGAAAACATGTGGATCAATGAGTTAGTGGAAGCACAGGACACTTTATGGGGATTCGGGGAGAGCAGCTTTCTGCCGACTCAGAGGTACTGTTTCAGCCTTATGAGAGGAAGCCACCGGACACCTGGGGTTTCTCCTGGGCCATTTCTGAGAACTCAGGGATGTCTCCTTCAGGACCAATCAGCAGTCAAGGGCCCAACGAGCCCAGTCAGGAAGCTTTGTCTGGAGGGGGGAAGTGGGAAGCCTTTGGCCATGGCTTCTGACTAAATCTGGCTGCCTCCAGGTGGTCATCACAGCCTACCCCAGAGGATCTAGTCACGTGGGCATCCAGATTTCCAGTTTCCACTTGGAGTTCAGCTCCCACTGAGCCTTCAGTCTCAGGCACCTGGTGGGCCTCAATCCCTGCCTGTCCCAGAAGTGGACTCAGTGCCATGCTGGGCAGCCCACAGGGCAAATGGACAAAGGGCTACTTCCAACTACTCACCCTGGACAGAGAGCCACTTTGGGGTAAAGCCTTCTGGTGGCCTCTATTTCATCCTGCCTCAGTATGTCTCTAGCTGGCCCAGCCCATCTGCAGACCAGGACCTCTTGGGTGAATTCCTGCCCCGTACTCTTGTTCCAGGCTTATAAAGCAGCCTGGAGCAAGGCTGAGCGGTGGGGAGCTGAGGGGACCCCAGACAGAGCTGGAGCCACAAGAACCAATGTTGGTTGAGCGTATGCTTCTCTTCTCTTCTCTTTTCAGCCTCACTTTTACTTTGTGACCTTGTAACTAGGTATAACATCCCCATTCAACAGAGGAGAAGGAGGCCCAGAGAGGGAAAGTGACCCCCCTCCCAAGGTCACACAGCCAGGAAGTATGGAAGCTGTGATTTAGACCCTGACTACCAAGTGGGGTCCCAGGAGTTTGGTCCAGGTAGTTCTGTGAGTGTTTCCAGTATGACCTATAGGGCCAGCAGGGATAGGAGGAGCATGTCCCAGGAGCAGTGAAAGAGATGGGGGACATAGATCCTTCTCCCTACTGGGGAGAATGAGCAAAGGCTCTCATCTGGGTGAGGAAGCCTCGTGGAAGGGTCCATGGCTGGGCCAGGATGGAGGGAGCTGGTGGCATCACTCTGCCTCCACGTGGACAAGGATGCAAGGCCAAGGACAGGGCTAGATCTTTGGCACAGTGATAGTCCCTCCTGAGCATGGCTCTGGGGAAGGCAGCTGGCTCCTTCCCATTAGCAGCTGACTTCTGTTGTCCAAGTTCCACACCAACAAAATTTGCTGTCCCCCTTTTGGCTGTCACCTTCGGTTATCCCCGCCCAGGGCCTCCCTATCTCCCAGCTTCACCAGGAGGGAGGTATTTATGGCCTTGTTTGTGTCATTCTTTGCTGGAGATGCCTGCGCTGAGCCCCCTTGGGATATAGGTAGCAATGAGGCAGGTGGCCCCAGAAGGGTCTCCAGGTCCAACAGCCCCTCCGAAAGGAAATAGGAGCCTTCCTCCAGTGATTGGGCCCAGTGCTCACCCCTGTGGTCCCTTAGACCTCAGGCTGCCTGCCTCCTGCCCTCCATGTCCCTGAGGGGGTTCACCCCCAGGAATGGATCTGCTTCGGTCTCCAACAGGCTGGTGGTGGTGGGTGTCCCAAAAGGAAGTAGGGGTGCGAGGAAGGGCTGCCCTGCCCACTTCCACCATCCACCTCTGTCTAAGCCTCTCTCCTAACAGCCAGGACCCCTTTCCTCCTGGGTGGGCTGGGGGCTCCGTGACACCTCACTGCCTTTTCTTGGCAGCCCTTCAGATGGGACATTTGCATCTGGGGGCTTCTGAAAGCCACTTGACCTATATGGTTGCCCAGTCCAGCCGACTCCAGCCCTGTACCTGTGGGGTCTCCAAGGACCACTCAGGAGCTTCCTGATGCAGAGTCCCTCCGGGTGCCTGCTTCTCGGGGAAGGGCAGTCCCGGCAAAGCCATTAGCATGCAGGGGCCACTGGTGGTAGCTAACTCACTGGTAGGAGAAAGAAAGAAACAAACTATTAAAACCCACAACCATTCAATGTCTGGATGAATCTCCAGAGGACGTTGCCACGTGCAAAAGGCCAATTCCAAGGGCTGCAGGCTGGATGAGTCCATTTCTATAATATTGTTGAAAAGACAGAATGGCAGAAATGGAGACTGGATTAGTGGCTTCCAGCAGTTAGGCAGGGTGTGGTGGGGGAGGGAGATGGGTGTGGCTAAAGGGGCAGCAAGTAGGGACCCTTGTGGGATGGGAACATTGTGTCTTGACTGGTCAATGTCAACATCCAGGTTGTGAAGGAAAAGAGACCCATGAATCCCAGGACAGCGGGCAGCCCTGCTCTCGGCCCCAAAGACAGGCAAGTGGGATCAGCCCTCCTGGTGCAGGGGACACAGGCTCTGGTGGAAGGGGAAGTGGGGCCCCTGTGGACCAGCCTTGAGTTCTACCCCTGAGTGTACCCCCGCATCCTTGCCCTCAGTTCCCTCTCTCCTCTCCTTTCCAAACCTGCTCTCAGGAAAGAGAAGGCGTGCCCCCGACAGCTCTGAGCATCTACAGCACTTTTTGCTTTTTCCCTAGGGATTGGCTCACTGTGGCAGCCATGACCTTGTCCCCTCCAAGGATTGCCGGAATGCAGGAACTCAGAGAGCAGGGCTAAGCCCAGACACAGGCAGGGACATTTACCTTCTCCACCTCAGCCAGAGCAGCTACTTATGGACCCTGGGCTCTCCCAGCAGGGGATCTGGGAAGAGTGTACCATTTGTTCATATATTCATTCATTCCTTCAGCAAATGCCCCCAGATCCCAGACATGTTCTAGGACTCTCCTAGGTACTAGATGTTCTGAAATGAGCCTGGCATCAGCTTGCTGGCCCCCTGAGCTCAGTCTTGTACAGGGAGCAGGCCCCAGGACTCCTCTATCAGGTGCTAGTTTGGGCCAGGATCCTGTCATGTTGTGGCATGGAGTCCCCAAGCTCCAGAATCCTGTTTGGGGCCACAGTGTGTCTCCACAGGGGCTCTCAGCCTCAGCTCCCAGCTGGGCCCTTGCCCTCCTGACATCTATAGAGTAAAGCAGAACCTTACTGTTTTCCAGGAAAGGAGCCCTCATCACCAGGGAAAGTAGGCAGCAGTACACTCTAGGCCTACAGCATGCCTAGCCTGGCAGAGGTTAGGAGGTCTGTTGTGGGGGTGCATAGTCACATTGGTGCTAAGGCTGAGCTCTGTGGAGGATGGATGGTCTAGGCAGAGGGCCCTCGAGATGACCTCCCCCAGGGGGCGGCACCCCTCCTCCTGCACCCTTGGCTTCTGGTGGGGCCTGATAAGAACTGTGCTCACAGCACTCTACTGAGGGTCCTGGCCATGCCGCACCCCACCAAAGGTTCCTCCTCAGCTTGCAGAGGCTCCGAGGGAGCAGGAGAGGGAGCTGGGAATCACCCTACCACCCTCCACTGCAGGAGACCAGCCTGATTTGCAAGCAGGAGAGGGAAGCTCTGGGCTTCTTCGCCCAATATTTATCAAGTAGATTCTCAGCTTCCGAGCAGCACAGCCTGGCATGCATACTGATGAGAGATGTGCCCTCGCCTTGTCCCCTAGGCCTGGGGCTGCCAGGAAGCTCTCCAAGCAGGGAAGTCAAGAGGGGGCCAGGCATGGGAGAAGATGGCCCAGCAGGAGAGGACACTCGAAGCTGGCAAGTCTCCCCCATAGTGCTCTCCTCGGGACCAGATGGCAGGCTGGTTCTGAGACTGATTTCCAGTGCACACTTGTGAGGACCCCCAAATCGGGACACCCCCCGGAGGGATTCTCCCAGGATCCTGCAGTGCCTTTGATGAGCCCTGAAGTCCTGTCTCATGGGCTTAGCACAGGGTTGGGCTACACACACTTCTTGTCAAGCCAGCAGGCTGGCCTCCTTCCGGCCACCCTCACCTGCAGATAATAGGACCTTCCTGGCCAGACCTGGTCCTTTATCCCCTGCTCCCACCCCGGATGTCCAGGTAGTTAATGCTGATTCCCAGGGCTTGTCCCTTCTACCCACAGGCCTGAAGCATCATAATTAACTCCAGGGCAGTTGATCCTGTTGTGATGCAGATTCTCAGGAACTTGCAAGCTCCCCACTTCAGACCTGGGAAGGATTGAGGCTGGGATCCCTATGTGCAGACAGTATGGGGTGGGATGTGGGATTGGCAGAGAGCTGAGGGCCCTGCTATTCCACTGGAGGACATAGAGACACCGGAGGCCTCCATGCCAGGCACAGAGGCAGGGTGCATTCTGACCTGCATGCAAAGCCTGGTCCCTGGCAGGGAAGTGAGAGGACAGATCTCATTTTTGACCTATCTCTCCAATCTGCAATCTCAGTGTCTCTGAGCATAGGTGGAAGCCTTGGCCAGGTAGGGCTAAGAACAGAAAGGGGAAGGGAGCAGTTACAGGTAAGCCAAGGGGACTGCCCAAGTGGAAGGGGGCCCTGCAGAGGCCCCTCCACACTCCAGTCTGTCTCCTCACAGGCCTCTGGTCTGAGCCTGTCTCTGGCCATCCAGCCAGCTGGCCCAGCCCCTCCTTGGCCTGCGGCCTCTGGATATCATCCCATAAGGGGATGTATTTGTACAGTGTGCATAACAGAGGACCACGGATGGGGGTGCTTAAACAGGTCTCAAGGACCTCTCCTCACTTTGGAGGCTGGAAGTCCAAGATCAAGGTGTGGGCAGGGTTGGTTCCTTCTGAGGCTATGAAGGAGGATCAGTTGTAGGCTTTGCCCCAGCTCCTGGTACTTTGCTGGTGGTCATTGGTGTCACTGCGCTTATAGACACGCCACCCTGACCCTGACCCCTGCCTTCATCTTCACATGGGTTCTCCCTGTGTGAGTCTGTCCAGTATTCCCCTTTAGGTAAGGACATCATCCATATTGGATCAGGGGCCTGCCCTTGTGACCTCACCTTAAGGTCCTATTTCCAAATAAGGTCATATTCTCAGGTACCTGGGGTTAGGGCTTAAGCATATGAATTTCGAGAGAATATAATGCAACCTGTTTTCCTAATCTGACTAGCAAAGAAACACACCCTTTTCCTGGGAGAACTGAGAAGACTAGCTGTGGGCGGTTTGGGGGCCCTGACAGGGGTCTCTGTCTCCTCAGGGGACCCCTGTAGGGTAAGTCTGGAGCCGGCAGGCCTCACTCACCCGTTCGTTCATCTGCTCAAGCATTTACTGGCACCTGCTCCATGCGGCACGGTCCTTCTACTTGGGATACAGCAGGGAGGAATGTGGGCAAGGTTCTGCTGCCTGGGTCTAACTTTCTAGGTAGAGTCAGAACAAACAAACAAACAAACAAAAAGGTCAACAAATATAAAAAATTATCCCAAGTGGGCATGAGAGCTACTATGGATGAAATAAAATGGGAACATGATAGAAAATAACAGAGGCCTCACTGAGAGATGGACATTTGAGCTGAAATCTGACTGAGGTTCGAAGAACCACAGGTAAAGAATTACAGGGTCTGGGAGGCAGGAGGAAGCCCAGTGCTGCAGGATTGGGGGAGCAGATGCCAGCTCTTGTGGACTGTGGCTCTTGCGGCCTGTCGCCCCAGGCAGGCGGGTGAGCAGAGTCCAGGCAGGTCAGAGGCCTCCAGCCCCGTGTCAGGGGCGGCCCGGACACTTTGTGGCAGTGAGTCATTGTCTGAGGGGCATGTTTGGACAATGGCATCCTGATGGGGAAGGAGTCTGTTCCAGGAAAAAGCCAGCTAGAGCTTTTCTTGAGATCTTTCAAAACCTTCTGGAAAGAAGTAGAAACAACGCACAGGCCGGGTAGCTGGGCAACTAGGAGCTGGGAGGGATGTGAGCTGGAGAGTGTCTTGGTCACTCTGGGCGACCGTCACTATGGAGGTAGAGGGAGCCTCCCAAGGACTGGGGCTCAGTCATGAGTCCCCAGCCTTGCTCCAGGGACTGAAGCCTGGCCCTGTGTCCCAGGAATCAATAAGGAGGCCGTCGGGGAGGTGGCCAGGACCCCTCCAGGGCTTGTCTTCTCTCTGCTGCACTTAGCTATAGCCAACATACCCCACCTGCAGAAGCAGGGGGATCAGAGACAGGCAGAAGCAGGGGAGTGGCCTCCATTCCTGGCACAGGGTTGCCAAACCCTGAATCAGGTGGACTTTAGAACTAGGAGGGCCTCATATGTCCTGGTGAGGCAGAAAGCACTGGACTTCAGAGCCAGGAAGGCCTGACCTACTATGACAGACCAGGGTCTCATGCTACGATGAGTGCTGGCCAGTCCTCTGCCTCAGTTTCCTCATCTGTGAGCTGCATGGCACTCCTCCCTCTGTATTTCCATAAGGAACCAATGGGGACTTAGCTCAGTGCCTGTGTGGGGCAGGTGTCCCAAAACCCTTTCTGCCTCACCCAGGGCTCCTGAGCCTTGCAGGTTCTGGCAAGAAGGCCTGGGTGCAGAATGTGCAGGGTTTGGCCAGCCAGCCACACAGCCTCCTGAATCCAGAGCCCATTCCTGGACGTCTGGAACACGGAGGCCTCCAGGGTGCAGGTGTGGGTGACAGAGGAAGGGAGAGAGCTCAGTACCCCACTCCCCCATTATGGGAGCAAATCCTGATATCTGGTGCTTTCCAAGGTTCAGAGCACCTGACCCACCTGCACTCTGTGATGCATATGGGCAAGTTGCTTGGCCTCTTGGGCCTTGGTTTCCCCATTTGAAAAACCAAGATCCTCTAGGTCCCTTGGTGGGATGACCTCTAGGATTCTGTGAGGCTTTGCAGAAGTGCAGCAGGCCAGTCTCAGTGGCAAAGGAGGGAGGCAGCTTCTGGGAAAACAGGCAGACCCTGCGTCGGGCTCCCACACATGCCACACAGACCTGGTGAGTCAGCCCCTGGCACAGACAACATTGTTCCCACTGCGCAGGTGAAAACAGGGGCTCCAGACCCCTCACACAGGCACTCGGGCTCTCTGTGCCCCCCACCTGGGGGAGAGAGGTTTCCAGTTCAGGGCCCGAGGGCTCGCTGCATCCCCCAGTGCTCTAAGGGGTGGGGAGCCAGGAGCCCAAGTGGCTGCAGTTCTGACTGTCACAGCCGCTCCAGATGAGTAAGCAAATAGGAACTCTGGCCCCCTCGCTGTCCTCACTGGCGCCTGGAGAGGCGGCCTCGGGTTGAGGGGGGTGGCGCAGAGCCAGGGCAGCCCCAGGGGAAAGGAGGCCTGGGCAGGGCTGGACTGCGGCCCGGGAAGGAGCGCGTGTTGCCAGGAAGGCCCAGAGCACCGGGTGAATCTGCATCTGGAGAGCCTGATTGATCATGCCGCTCAGAGTGGATATATTTTTTAATAATCTGTTTCCAAAATTAGCCTCTCTCTGTATAGCAGCGATCACAAACAGCACGAGACGCATTTTTTACCTGTCAGCAGCAGATATTTGCTTTCCTTCCAGGGAGAAGCAGACGAAGGTGCTGTCCCCAGGACACCCACACCCTGGGGGCTGGGGAGCATCTGGCCCCGGGCACTCAGAGTCCATGAGGCAGGTGTGGTGCAGGGAGGCCACGCAGGGAGGCCACGGCCGCCTCTCCTGTGGCTTGGAGGCAGGCGCCCTCACCTCTCTGCACCTCTCCACACCCTGGTTCCCTCAGCCACAAGACCGCAATGGTTTGGGTTTCTCATGAAGCTATTCTGAGGTTCAAATAAATGTGGAGTTCAGACATGGTAGATGCTCAATAAACATTCAGGGATTAGTAGCCTCCTTCTCCTCCCTTCTTTGTCCTCCTGGTGGCTTTGGGCCACTGATTCCATCTCAGTTTTACTGGTCCGGTTGGTACCAGATGGTAAATGCTTGTTTTTAACTCCTGTCCCCTTTGCATGGAGGTGTCCAGTGGGTCCTTGTCTGCTCCGGCAGGTGCCAGCCTCAGTGAGCTCCTGGGTTTCTCTACCAGTCAAGACGTTTTGTTGTTGAGAGTTCTGTTTCTGGTTTTTTGCTTTTTGGTTTTGTTTTGTTTTGTTTTGTTTTGTTTTGTAATTCCAAACAATAGGGTCTTTCTGCATTCCCCCAAATAAAAATGCTCTAATAGTGAATAAGGTCATCCTGACTTGCTCCCCCAAGGGCATGTACCCTTGACTCCTATTGAAAGATGGTCAGTGAGTGTCTGTGTCTTGATGGCTTGAGCATAAAAGCTGCTGGTGTCACACTAAGTGCCTGGGGTGTGCCCTGCCCCAGGCTGGGCTGATCTGAGTGGTAGAGAACAATGCCAGGGTCCCCCCACTCTTGCCCTCAGAGAGGTGAACACAGGCTGTACCGCAGTGGCTGCTGGTGTGGGGGGAGGGCAGGCTCTGGGCAGGGGCAGTGGGAGCTCAGAGAAAGAAAGATGTTGCTAGAGTCAGCTCTCTGGAAGATGGGGTCCTGAGCTGAGCCTCAAAAGATGGCAGAGTTGGGTTTGGCTGAGAGGAAGGACAGCTCCACAGGTGGAGCTTGAGGTAGGGCTGAGCCTGGCCGGGGGCAGCCAGTAGGAAACAGCTGCGTGCTGTGGCTTGCCTCGCTTGATAACTGGGCATAAAGTCCTTGAGGTGCTGCAGTGTGGCTGGCAGCTCCCCACACCTCCCCGCCGCTCCCACCTCCGGCCAACCGAGGTGCCGTGGCCTAGTCACACCTGCTTCTCCCAGTTCCTAGACCTGGCCAGGCTCTGTTTGAGCTCACCTGCTCCTGTTGGGGTAGACCTGGCTTCCTTCCGGGCAGAATCAGGGCCTAGGGAGGCCTTGATTCCAGAAATTTCAGAGGGTTGCTCTGTGCCTGCACCAGCCAGCAGGGCTGTCTCAAGAGCCCCCACCTCTGGCTCCTGGGGACCCCCAGGACTTCCCCCAAAGCTGCCCTCACCCCTTGTGTTTCCAGGGAGAAGTGCTGACTGGTTGGTTTCGACTCTCATTTCTTTCTGGAATTCATCTACATCAAAGCGAGATCCCTTATGTTCAGCGCTCAACAAGGCTGTGGTGATTAAGCACTTAAATTGATTAATCAAATTTCCTGTGATGAGAACTACTGTCATTCATTAATCTGAGCGGGATTATAAATAAGAGATGGCAGATACAGGAGACGAACGTGTTGACAGATGGAGGCGCCGGCCTGAATCACAAGTAGGCGCCCGCTTCCTGAGGGCTCGAGCTGCAGGCAGCCTGGGGACAGAGCTTCCCTAAAGACAAAATTAGACCGAGATTAAAGTATCCCCATTTTAATAAAGAAATATGCAGAGATGAGCGGTTGGCCCGGGAGGGGAGGGTGCAGGTTTGCATACCAATGGCCAGACTGTGTTCGTGGAGGTGGTGGCGGCAGCTGCCGGAGGGAAGCTGCTCTGCCTAAAGCAGACCCCACAGTGATTTGGCGTCAGAATTGTGCACCAGTTGAGAATATGCGTTTTGGAGTCAGAGCAGCCCTGGGTTCAAATCCCACCTCCGTAGTTCAGTCACCATGTGACTCGGCTGAGGTTCTTACCCTCTCTGGAGCCTCCATCCCCTGCTGGCGAGATGTGGATACCACTGGGACCTCCCTCATCAGGTAGTCATTAGGATTACATAAGGTGACCTCTGTGAGGCACTTTTTAGGCATCCTACAAATATTTATCAAGTGCCGACTATTTGCTAGTACCGTGCCGGCATTCAGAGATTTACAAGGAATAATCTGAGCGTGGTCCCTGCTTAGGGCTGGTGTTCCCGCAGAGAACAGACATGACACACAGACCCCACTTTGCGGCTCCATTCTGGTGGTGGCGAGGGCCATGGAGAGCGCAGCAGGGTCAGGGAGATCGGTAGTAACCGAGGAGCCTGTCCAGTCTGGGGGCAGGGCGACCATCTGGAAGAAGGAACGTTTGGACTGAGCTCCCAGGATTGCCTAGGGCTGCAGTATGAAGAGCTGGCACATGGGAGAGGTCACAGGACTGCTCCCCAGGGAGAGAAAGGCATGAATGGGGCCCCGCCAGAGGAACTGGTAGGCATGGAGGGCTGGCATCCAGGACCAGGGTGGCCAGACACACAGCAAACCAGGGTGGAGGATATTCTGGGAGAGGCTGGAGATGGGCAGCAGCTGGTACCCAGAGCTCCCGGCTGTGTTGAGGATTTGGGTTTTAGGAGTCAGCACTACCCACACGAGGGCTTGGTGTGGTGCTTGGGGAAGCAGCGGGGTCTCCTCACCAAGGCACAGAAGGGAGCGGCTGGCCACCGCCCTGGTCTTCCCAGGCACCGCATTCTCTACTGGCCTTCTGAACCCAGGCATGTGGTGTCTTCCCATTCTCTGATCTTCTCATACTTGCCTCCTATGGTTCTTGCTTCTAGAGACGCTGTCCCTGACTCCTGGCCAGCTCAAGGGTGCTGCTTTCCCAAGAGTTCAAAGCCTCAGTGACAACCCTCCCACCCCCACTCCCACCACTGAGCACTGCAGCCTCTTGTTCATGACTCAGTCCCAGATTTGACCTGCCCCTGATATGTGAGATGTTCTTCCTGAAAACTGTGGCTGTGCTCACATGAGCAGTAGACCCCAGGAGGCAGGGACCGTGTCAACTCCGGTCCCCAGGGCATCCTCAGAGCCTGCACAGGGCCTGGCACATCAGCAGAGGCTTGCTGAGTTCACAGATGCTGGGTTGAGGTGGCCTCTGGAGTGTCACAGAGATGGTGGTGGTGGTGCCAGGGAGAGCAGGCAGGTAGAGAACCACCCAGCCCCGATATGCAGATCAACATCTTCTGGGCATCGAGTCCTGGACCATGTCAGTGAAATAACATTCACTGAGCTCCTGCTTGACGTATGATTCTGCTGGGGCTCAGGGAACCTGTTCTCACCTTCCCGCAGCATTGAGTAGGATAGGGGAGGTGTATAAGTAGAGAGATCACTGCAGTGCACTGAGGTTAGTGTCCCACTGAGGGAAGCCTGGAGCAGGGGTAGGCGACTTTCTGGATAGGCAGATACCAGGGCTGCTTCCTTTGGAGATGGAGGAGTTGGGGGAGAAGTGAGAATGGGGGTTCTAGGCAGAAGGGTGGGCACACGCAAACTGCCATGGCCCCTCAGGTCCTGGCACCCTTTTGTCTGTCTGTTTTTGCCTCCTGGCATCTGGGTCAGAGTCTCAAGGCAGCCTCTGGAGGGACTCTGGCTGCACAGACCACAGGGAGGCCCAGCCTCCCTCCCACCCACACCTCTGCCCAGACACAAGGACCTGGAAGCATCATTCTTCATCCATGGGCTCACACCCTGTGATCAGCCCATGAGCCATGTGAGCCTTCCCTCAGACCCCTGGACAGAGACTGCAAGAGTTTGGGAGGGGGGTGGGGGAAAGAGGGGAGAAGCTAAATTCCTTCACTTGGAGGAAACCCACTGGTGCTCAGTGAGATTAAAACTATCACTCCTAGCTGAATTGGCCTCTTCCACTGTTTTGCTAAATAATTAAAGACTCCTTATTAAAAGAGTTACTGTCTTAAAGATGTCAGCCCTTCATCTCTCATGTCCTGTCTCTGGCACGTGGCCGTGAGGCCGTGTCCAAGCACTCCTGCCAAGGATAACCTTTGCCCTGGAACCTGAGATATCTCAAGTAGTTTTTGAAGACTCACTGTGCGCTCAGCACCGTGCGGTGTACGGACATCCAGCAGCTCAGCCTGGGCCTCTCCTGCCACAGCGCCCCCTCAAGGTGACCCAGGGCTTGTGCCAGCCTGAGCAGATCTCAGAACACACGTGGGGAAGGCAGGGTGGGCTGCACCCATCTTCCAAGGTGGACTCCCTCTGTCCAGCCCACAGCTGTGTGTTGCTTTCCCCCTCCCTGGCACCAGGCTGGTGGGGGCAGGGAAGCTAAGGAGGCCGAGTTCCTGCCACCAAGGAGCTCCCACCTAGGGAGGGAGGGGCAGGGAAGCCGAGGAGGACCACCTAGCTCTCCCTGGGAAAGTCAGAGCCAGCTCAGAGGAGAAGCGAGTGTTTGCACGGCACCTGGAGGGACAAATGCGAGTTCACTGAGCCTAGAAACAGAGCTTTCCCCAACACTTCAAAAACAAAGCAAAACAGATGAAAGACATAGAGTCTGAAAGTATGTGACATGTTCATTCCACAAACAAATGAGTGCCTAATGTCTGCCAACAACCATGCCAGGCACTGAGAATACAGAAATGTGCATGACATGAACCCACCCCATGTACAATTTGCAGTCTGGCAGGGGACACGGGCTAGAAACAGCCTCTGATGCTAAGTGAAATGCGCTCCAATGAAAGCATCTTCCAGCTACCTCTATGGCACCAAGGAAGGAGCGATTACCTCTATGCCTTCCAGGAGGACATGTGCCTAGGCAGCTTTGGAGGGATACTCAGAATTCACTCAGATGCAGGTGGCCTGAACAGATGGGGCACAGGGCTGGTGTAGATGGAGAAGACCAAGAAAGGGCTGAGGAGCAGAGGGGAAAGGCCTGGGCCTCCCATGTGGGAGATTCAGAGTGTTGGGAAGGAGGGAGCTAGAGCCTCTGGGGTGATCCAAGCAGGGAAGAGAAGATGCTATGAGAAGAGATTGCAGAAGGGCCCACAGAAAGGAGGTGGTGACAGGGTGGGTAAAGAGTGGGGACCCCATGGGAGCTGTGATCTGAGCTGAGTCTGAAGGGACTCAGCAGAGGGACGCCCCCACGGAGTTGTGAGGCAAAGCTGGGGTAGCCTGCAGTCTGTGAGTGGCCAGCCAGAGCAAAACTGCCCAAGGTGACCCTGGACCTGGGGCAGGGTGGGAGGAGCTCTGCCTGGAGTGATGGGTTTGTCCTAAGACCCCTCACAGGGTGGAAGGAGTTTGTTGACCTCTGAACTGGAAGGCACAGGCTTCCTGATGCCAGAGGAACCCAGGGAGAGGGTGGGGCACGCAGGACAGGGCAAGGACTTGGCTTCCAGCAGGGCTTCATCACCTACCTCTACGCTCATGTTAGAAGAGTCTCACACTTGGTTTGAATTTTCTTCCAAGAAAGTCTATAGTCACCTCTTCTTAAGTGGTGAAAGGCTCAATTTGCTGCACTTAGTAACGGCCAGGGGTGGAGGGCCCCAGACTTGGAGGTGTCTCCTGCTGTGAGCCCCGCTGGGCTGGGGGCCGGGCCTTGACTTGAGCAAACGTCCAGGAGGAAGGTGGTGTCATGGATGGAGCTCCTGACTTCTGGGCAAGGCCATTGACGCCTGGCCCAACCTCAGACAGACAGACAGGCCTTACTTCCCTCATCTGGAAAATAAGGCAGTCGGGCCAGCACGCAAATGAAAGCAAGAGCCCCTTTCTACTCTGAACACTTTCCAACTTGATGCATCTTCCACCCACCCACTCACCTTGCTGTCGGCAAGAGTTAAGTTTTAATGAGAAAAGAATTTCTCTCTGGAATATTGAGTATAATTAAAACTCTGCCGTGAAAAAGAAAAAAAAAAAATAAGCCCGGCAAACATGGAGAGTACTAGAGGAAGTGAAAATGTTAAAACACAACCCCCATTTTCCTCTCCCTAAGACATGGATTATTAAGTCAGGTTTGAAAAAGTTCCTATTAAATATTTAAATATTGCATTAAATATTCATCATCTCAAAAATTGCTTCCTAACCGATCCTTAGGTAAATATAACAATATTTGATCACAAAAGCTGCACAGCCTGACAGGCTCAGAGAGGGTGAGAATCTGTCTGAGGCTCAGTTCCCACGGGACACAGGGAATCCCGCTTCGGGAGGCGACCGGCCTCAGGGACCCCAGGTGACACGTGGCCTCAGAGCTGCTGGGGGTGGGGGGACTCCTGGGATCTGAGCCGGCAGTGGGGGGCTCTCCTCCAGGGCTGCCTCTCCCCCAGGGCTGACTCTGTGGGGCCCTCTGTCCTGCACACCTGGAAGGCCCTCCTGAGGGCTGAGTGAGGGGTATTCTCCAGGGTTCTCCCAAACTGTACACATGGCCTTGCCTTTGCTCCTGTGGGCACCTGGTCTACAGGACTGGAGTATAAGCAGCTCTCTGCGGGCAGCACAGGTGGTGTGCCCCCACCTCCCAGGTATAGAGCTGAGGCTCTACAGCGGTGCTTCTCCACTTGTGTGTTGCTGACTGGGTCATTGCTCGTGGTGGGGGCTGCCTGGCACCCCAGGGTGCACTCCCCAGCACCGCCGCAACATCATGCCTACATGAAGTGGCCCCAGACATTGCCTGGTGTCCTCTGGGGGTGAACCCACCCCAGGTTGAGAACTCTGCTCTCAAGAGAGGCAGTGAACACTTGCTGTGTGTGGATGGCTGGGTGCTGGCTGGAGGGAGGGCAAAATCAAGCCAGTTGGAGTCAGAGCATAGAGCCAGTTATGTGTGGGCATGGGTACAGGCCTGTGAGGCCAGGTGGGGGCTGCTGAGCACGGGACCTGAGTGACCACAGGGCTGGCTCACAGGTGCCACGTGGCATCTTCCCTGAAGTCCTCAGAGCTGGTGGCTTCCACCCTTATCCCTGCCTGTTCTAGACTTCCCCCACCAGGGCCCTTACCCCAAGGCCATGGAGCCATTACTGCATGCCGGCCACACTGAGGCTCCCTGACCTCCCAGCCCTGACTTCTCTGGACCCCCTTAACACCCTTCCCACATTCAAGGAGCAGAAGGATGACCAGACCAGCCCATTGATTACCCATGTCACTGTCACCAGCAAGTGCACAGACCTCACCTCTGCCACCAGCTCTTCCCTCCTCACAGCAGCCCTGGGCATTTGCAGAGCAGAAGGTCTGGATGCCCAGGCCTCTCCCACCTCTGTCCTCCTTCCCTGGACAGATTCTGGAGTGAGGAGGAGGCCACAGGTGTTGAGGGGCTCCTCCCCACTGGCAGCAGGTATGGGAGTGAAGGCTCTCCTGGGCAGAGTTCTGATAAGTGACCCCTGCTGCAAGGGCCTCCAGCTCCAGCTCACTGGCTCAGCAGACAGGAGAGGGTGAAATCCCATGCCTCAGGGGGCCTGAGCCTCCAAGGCCTGGAAGAAGGACCACGTGCCAGTGGAGAAGCTGGTGCCTGGCTGGGGGAACTTGGCTGAGGTCTCCTGCAGAGGGGCCCCTTTGTTCTGCGACAGCTATCGGGGATATTTTACGCACAAAGATAGAAAAGCGTTTCGAGGTAGAGAACCAAAATATTTCCCACAATGGCCAGTAACCCGTTGTGAATGGTGTTCCCAACGTGGCCTGTCTAGACACCTTGAGTTAGAAGGTGGTGAGGGCCATGGCCAGAGGCTCAGGGAACCTGACGGAAACCACTGCTGACACATTCTTAAGGAAGATGGCAGAGGCTGACCCCAGGAGTGTGGGGCATGCTGTGGACAAGTCACAGAACTGATGACACGTTGGGATGCCAGACTGGCTCCCCTCCTTAGGGTGGGCCCAGGGTTTCCTAACTTGAAACTGTGCCCACAGTGGGGTGCAGGGGCCCCATTTTCCTGAGATGAGGCTCCTGACTCTCATCTCATGTCAGGGCACCAGGGGAGACTGACCAGCTCTTACAAGGATGAACGAGGATGTGGCCAGAGCACCCCAAGGACAGGTGCAGCCACTGTTGCACTCTGGTCCTGAATCCCCCTTCATGGCCATGGCCTCAAGGTCTTCTCCCAGAATACAGGCCTAAGTAAATGCTGGTTCCTCCTGTCCTCTCAAAGCTGCTCCCTGGCTGATGAGAAAAGGCCTTGGCTTGGGACTAAGATAGAACAGTGGGTCTGGGTTCCAGTTTTGAACCTGCCATCACATTACCCTTAAGGCTCAGTGTCCTGCATGGGGAGACAGGATGAAGGGTGAAGTCCTGCCAAGTCCAGATGCTCAGGGCCATGGGTTTTGGCTTTAAGTCCACCCTCCAGGCAGCCCTGATCAGAATCCCCAATGAACTTGGAAGAGTCTTGGCCTCTGTAAGGTTTGGGGTCATCCTCCACCAAGCGGGGGTGCTAATTCCCACCCTGATGGGTGGTTGTGAGGCCAGAGGAAGGACGTGTGCCTGTAGCCAGCATGCGGTGGCACATGCATAGGCGACTTTGACCAGACACGTGCGAAAGCCCAGGGGGATGCCCCAGGTAGCCGAGCTTTCTGCAGAACACGGAAAACGTGGCACCACATGAGGGGGCTTTGTTATCAGCCGCAGCCAGAGGGAAAGCAAGGGGCCTTAGGCTTCAGCCCACCTCTGGTGTGAAGGGGCGAGGAGGGCAGGGAAGGAGCGGCGGCATTCACTGGCCTTGTAAGCGGCATAGATGCAGAACAGAGACAGGTGGGATTGAATTATCCACAGGTGCCCGGGGCTGCAAGCCCGCCACTTCTCCGCTCTGCCTGCAAGATTCAATACCGCCCCTTGCAGGTTAGCAGCATATTGGATTCCAACGAGTCATATTTTAACGCTGCCGAATAGTTGCAGGCGACAGAAAACCTGTTTCTTTCCCATTTTATACACCCAGGAAATTTGTACCACATGCAGCCTGCATGTCATTACACACTTTAAAATATTGCATTCTTTCTTTCTAGAACCTGCAGATCTCTCACAAGGCAGATAAAATGCAGGGCTGTGGGTCAGAGCCCCTCTGACGGGGCCCCGAGAAAGCAGCCAAGTGTAGGATGTCGGCCTCTCACCATTAAGAATCTATCCCACCACCTCCACCCCCAGGGAGGCTCATCTCCTGGAGGCTGCAGGACAATCTGTTATTTCCCCGGAGAGGCTGGGGAAGGCGCTTGCCCGGGAGATACAGGTGTAATTACAGAGGCCCAGGCAGGGCCTTGGTTTAATGGATGGAGGGTCCGCTGCTAGACTTAAGTACACATTGCTGAGCCTGGAGACCACCCCCACCCCCACTGTGCTTAGGCTTCTGGTCCAGGGAGACCAGTCCTCCCACCCAGCCCCATTCAAGTGTGGGAGCGGCCTCTGCTCCAGTAGAGAGCTATTTGCATTTATGTTCTCCTTTGCAGAGTGCACCTCTCAGAACCTACAGGGGTGGGTTTTGGAAAGTGGGTTTCCAGAGCTTCAGATCTTGGCATGCAGAGAAGCTGCCATTGCCTAGATGGCTGAGAGCAGCTCAGGCCTTGGGCCCTGGCCTCATGGGACCTCCTTTCCCGCTGGCATCTGCCTGGCTCTACTAGGGGAGGGAGGAGTCTGCTCTGTGGATGCAGAGATGAGGAACCTTCCTCCCTGCTGGAAGCTCAGGCTCCACCTCTCCTAAGCAACCTTTCCTCCGTCCATCCTTGGCCCAACCAGAACATTCAGTGCCAGGATTAGGGAGACATAGAGGAACGTGAGTCCAAACCACCTTGAGAAGCTTTTCAAGGGGGAGGGACGCCTTCTGTCCTTTCTTCCTCCTCAGCAGAGGCTCCTTGCAAGGCCTGGGATAGATGGCTGAGTTTGAACAGAGCGTCTGTCCACAAAGCACTAACAGGGCAAGTCATCCCCAGCCCACCCAGACGGCCTTTTGGCCTCCTTCCCTTTGCAATCCTGTTCCTTCTGAGCTGGGTCCCAACAATGTGCCATTCCCCACTACGTCCTCTGTGCTGGGCCTTGTGAGGACCTGGGGTTGGGGATGGAGGTTGTCAGCAGAAGGAAAAGGTAAGGTCAAGCCCTTGCCCATGAGGAGTAGACAGGTTCACTGAGAAGACAGGACTCAGAAAGTGAAGAGATGGGTTGCCAAGGGGTAGGGCAGCTCTCACTTCAGGGCTGAGACTTAGACAGCAGGTGTACTAGGCAAGAAACCAGGCAAGCAGGGTGGGCCAGCCCCTCCCCCGAGATATGAGCCCCAGACGGCAGGCTCAGCTCTGCCCAGTGCCTTGAGAGGGCCTCCCACAGGATGATGCTCAGCAAGTGTATGCCAGCTGAATAGGTACGGTGCAGATGGGCCTCTATCTCCTGGGTCCTCTCGAGTTCCTGAAGCCAAGGCAGCGTCTCCAGGGACTGGGTGCAATGGAGTCCCTGACTCTCATTTGTTCCCCGAGCCACAGTTTTGTTTTGTTTTTAAAGATTTTATTTATTCATTCATGAGAGACACAGAGAGAGGTACAAACACAGGCAGAGAGAGAAGCAGGCTCTGTGCAGGGAGCCCGACGTGGGACTCGATTCCAGGTCTCCAGGATCACACCCTGGGCTGAAAGTGGCGCTAAACTGCTGAGCCACAGGGACTGCCCTGTTTTGTTTTTCATTGAGGTGAGGTTCACATAACATAAAATTGACACATTTAAAGTGAACAATTCAGCAGTATCTAGAACATTCACGGGGTTATGCCACTATCACCTCCCCCTCTCCGTCCCACCTCCCCACCCCGGGCCCCCTGCCCTGGGTCAAACAGTTTTCTGGCTCTGTGCCTTTGCCTACTCGGGATGTTTCCTATGGAGGCATCATACACTATGTGGCCTTCCAGGTCCGGTTCTCTCACGCCACACAATGTTTTCAAGGTTCACACACGTCATGGTGTGTGTCAGCACTCCATTCCTTTTCATGGCCGCACAATGTTCCAGTGTGTGGCTGTGCCACATTTTGTCTCTCCTCCCATCCGCTGATGGCCACGTGGGCTGCTTCCATCTCTTGCGAAGAGCTCTGCAGTGAGTGTGTATGCATGTGCTGGTGTGAGGATCCTTTGAATTTTGAATCCTTTGGGAGTGACTGGGTCATATGGTAATTCTGTGTTTCACTTTTTGAGGGATGGCCCACAGCTTCTCTACAAGGGTCAAAAGAGATGTGTGAATCAGCTCCCAGGCTCCAGGAAACGAAGTGCCCACATCATTCAAGGGACTGAAGGTGGCGGAAGACACTGTGTGTCTGTTAGGGAACAAGGAGAGTGAGCAGCCCACTTAGCTAGGGAGCTCGCAGGGCCTGTGGTGGAGAAGGGGTGTCCCTGCTGGGGAGTAGAGGGTACATCTAGGGAAACTGAGGAAGACCTCCTATACCCCCATACAGAAAACATGTTGTCACTAATCTCATTTGACTCAACGAACCTGCAAGATCTGAGTCATCAGTCCCCACCCTCTACTAATAGGGACATTGAGATTCAAGGAGACCAAGCCCCCCACCACCCACCCCTAGGCTTTCTCAGTCCTCTGCGTGATTTAAGAATTGCCCGGGAGTTTCCAACCCAAGTCTAGCTCCAGTGCTTACACCCTGACTCCAGGACAGATCAGGAAGGGCAGGGAAGGGCCTCTGTCCAGCCCCCCTCCCACCCTGTCCTCCTACAGAGGTGCCCCAGGCTGGACAGAGGCTCTCCGTCTGAGGGCCTGGAGCTCCTCAGGGACGTTCCCTCCTCACCCTGCTCTCCCACAAGGACCAGCACTCCTGATCATCCTATCAAAGGATGGAGGGCTCTCCTCTAAGGTCACAACTGTGAAACCACAGGTACCTCCTTGGGTGGCCAGTACTGTTCAAGCCTCACTCCTATTGTTACCATCATTATTATATTTCCATTCTACAGATGAGGAAATTGAGACCAGGGCACCTAGTGACTCAGGTCCATATGGCAGCTGAGTGCCAGCAGGGCCCTGGGGCATCCCATGTGCTTAGATCCTTGGAGGCACTGAGAGTAGGGCCTGGCAAGGGTGGGATGTCCACACGCTTTTTTGACATGTTTGTTTCTTGGGGAAGGGACACAGCTCAGGACTCTTTGAGGGACGCTAAGGGTCCTTAGGACCAGGTTCAGATCCTGCTCAGTACATCCCATAGGTTCCCAGGACAATCAGACTTGCTACCCATCCCGGCATCTCTGGCTGGAGCTGGCTGGTTGGTGTAATCCCATTTGGGTGTGTTTCTGACACAGGCCCTCAGATCAATCGTCCGAAGCCAGGGGTGCTCCCTTTGCAGGAGGGCTCTTCCCTGCCACCCCCCACTTTGTAGTGATATTTTTGTGAACTTGAGAAAAAATCGGGAAAAGGCCGATTCCCTCTGTCCAGCCCATTAATTCTGCATGCTCAGGCCCAAATTAACCTTGGCAAGGCTTCGAGAGGAGAGAGTAATTCTAACCTTAAAAATCTGCTGATTAAAGCTGGTTTCAGGAATTCGATTCTACTTAATGCCTTGGCAGGGAGCCCAGCCTCACATTAACATGGCCACAGACTTGGGTCCTGGCATTTCCCTCCACCTTCTTAATAAACAAAACCCATTGCCTGTCGTAAGCAAGAATCCCTTTCTTAGACTCCTTGCTGCACGCAGCCGTGTGTGTTGCCGAGCGCCGTGGGTATCTGGATGGTGTCATGGGTACCTGGGTGGGGCGGTGCCAAGAGCCGGGTTCTAGCAGGTCTGGGAGCAGAGCAATAATTACAGCAGGAAAGCCGGGCACTCCAGCCCCGAGAGTACCGAGCAGGGCAGGTGGTAGAGCAAGGGCCGGTTTCTGGGCAACCCTTTGGCCTCTGTGCCACCTATAAAGGCCTCTGGGGGCTTTCAGAGCCAAGTCCTGGTGTGTTCCACATCCATCAAGCCCCTGCACCTTCTGGGAACGGGGACCAAGGGATGGATCATGAGTAAGGACAAGGGCCAGCCACCTGGATCATATACTGAAAACCCCTAGCACCAAGGACTGGCCCCCCCTAGAGAGGCTCAGTGTCCCCCATTAGCATTTGCATTGGCTGAAATGTGCAAAGCTGGCCCTTTGGCAAGGGGGGCACTAGACCAAGAGTTACTTGTGGGAGTCCATTCTCCTCCTCAGAGTCCTCAGTACAGGGGTGCCTGGTTCGCCGCAGGGGACCCCATGGCCGTTAGCACAAGAGGAAGGGAGGGAGGCCCTGATCACTATAAACAACTTTCTAGATCAGTTCCAGCCACTGGCAGGGCACCAAGAAAGAGGTCTCAGCGATACGCTTTGATGAGAGAAAGGAAATTTCACTTTATTTATTTATTATTTATGCCCAGTACTTTTAGGAAGTATTTGAAGTAGAAACAACCCAGATATATATATATTGAAATAGGCTCAAAGAGTAAGACTGTGAGTGTAGGCAGGGAGCTGAGTCAGAGGATGTGGGTCTGTACATAGACATAGTGAGGATAGTTTCCCTGCTGGCAGTTCCCGGGCGGGGGGGGCGGGGGCAGAGCTGCCTAGCACTCCCCAGCGAGGGGGAGCAGGGTGGAAGGGACACCCTTGACAGCCTGTGGGGGGCCAGGTGCCCAGAGGGCCTTCTGAGACGTGAGAATGCCCCAGAGCAGCTGGTTCCCACAGCTGTTTGTCGAGGGCAGGGGATGGACAGGAGCCCACACCCATCTGGCTGAAGGTCCCAAGGGCAGGAAAGCGAGCAGGTAAGGGCGACCAGGTGTCTGGACCGGACCCCCGGCTGAAGCCCCTCCACTTGGCCATGGAATCCAGAGCAGAGCCCGCAGGCCAGCCAGGAGGACCCGGGTTAAGCTGCCAGCCCCCCTTCTCTGCTGGAGAGCCATGTCTCAGATCACCTCCTTCCCTAAATCTAAATTTACCTCATTATCAATTTTTAGCTATTACTCCGTTTTATATCCACTAATTTATTAATCCTGGAACCCCCCAAAAAAACAATAAAGCTGAAGCTCCAAGGATTTTATTTATATCTTTAAACATGATTTTTATGCCTTTTTATCTAAAAATTCATTTGATCTTTATCGCCCTTCTCACTCATGTCGCCGAGGTTAGGCCGACGCGGCCCTGCTCGGGTGTGCTGTCCGGCAGATGCTCAGCCTGTCCCTGGGGAGGCAGCTCAGCGAGCAGAGGCAGGTGGGGGTGCAGGGCTGCCAGGGCAAGGCCCCCGTGGCCTCTGAAGTTTTGCTGTGGCCCTGGGGCAGGACGTCCCCTCCCCCCACCCCTGGAAGGGGCTTCTCGAGCTCACACTGTCCCATGACCTCTGCTGCTCATGTTCCCCTTCAGGTCCCTTTACTGGACACCTGAAGATGCTATAAAGATGATCTAGATGTTTCTGTGGAGATGTTGGGGAGCCTCTAGTGTAAGGCCTCCCTCTCCATGATTCCCCTGGAGCACCTCTCAGCATTTCTCTCTACTCCTTACCCCGACCCAGAAGCCCCAAAGCCTGGGGGTGCGGAGGACAGTGGCTCCTCCTTCCTTGCCTAGAGTCCCCCACCCAGAGGGTCTCTTTGACTCTCTCTGCTTGTCTAAGGTCCTGCTACCCCTGTGCACCCCCTCCGCCAAGCTCCTGCTGATGCCGGTGCCCAGGGACACTCCTGTCCCAGGGTCTGGGGGTCCACAGAACTGTCTACAGGGTGATGGGGTGGGGTACACACATGCCCCAGGCCTGCTGGGCACCCCCTCTTTCTGGCTCTCTCCCTTGTACACTGCCCATCTGGGGGGACGGGGCAGAGAGCCGCCTGCCTTACAAAATTCGCTGCCCAATCCTTTGTGTCTGCCCCTTGATTCCTCCAGTTCTGGGGACCTGACCTCCACAGCCCAGCTGGGCCACCTGGTCCCCAGTGTTCCTCTGGAACGTGCACCAAAACTTCTGCCCGGGAGATGGCAGTGAATTCCCAGGGTTCAGATTTTAGCTTTAACATGTACCTGTGACCTTGGGTGAGAAACTAGCATCTCTGAGCCCCAGCTCTCACATCTACAGAGAGGGCATCCTACCACCCCCTTCCAGGGTAATGGAGAGGCCCCCAGATCAACTATAGCACCAAGCACAAGAGACTCTCTGTTAGTTGGCAGAATGACTGACTTCATGTCCTGGAAGAGCAAGCCACCAGGATCCCAGTCCTGGAGGTAACCAGTCTCAAGGAGGAGTCCTTTGAGGCCCTGGAAGATGACTCTTTGGGATCCTGCAGGCCCAGAGCCCACCCACCCCCCCCACCCCGCAAGAAGTTATGGGGCTAATGGGCTTCCTCCAGGGAAGGGTCTGGTTCCACTGTGCAACCTAAGGGTGACCACGGCTGGGACCTGCCTGTGTGACCCGCCGGTGTCAGGTTGGGAAACTCGGCCAGTCCCCTTGCTCTCTGACCTCCGTCCCCTGCTGTGGCAGGGCCTCAGCATACTGGGAGATGCCATTGCTGATTGTCTTAGGAGAGAGGCCAAGATGGAGACCGGGTCAATGATGATCTAATATTCCAGATCTCTCCTGTCACCCAACCCGGAGGCCAAATCAGACTGCAATCCATTTAGCTCAAACTAATTTTAAAGCAATTCACTATTTAACAAGTTCTGAGGCCCAGTGCTTTTGCAGGCAGCATGCGAATTGAATCATTTGGTCTAATCTTAAATTAATACGAACCAAATCCTTCAGTGAGGACAGTCCTGGGAGCAGCCCGGGACTTCACCCCTTTGTCTTTGACGCAGGCAGGCCCAGCAGAAGGCCTGACCCTCAGCCATTGGCATGGACGCCTGAGTGAAGCTGGCAGGGGCTGACCCGCTGGGCAGGGTCAGGCAGGCATGGGTCTGAGTCTCCCTCTGCCTCTTCCCAGCTGTGTGACCTTGGACAAACCACTATCCTGCCCAGCCTCAGCCTTCCCCAGGATGTCTCTCTGCCGGACAATGTAGAGCTAGAGAAGAGAGACAGGAGAAAGTCTGTGTCACCCCCCACCCCACCCCCACCAGCACTCTCACACAAGACCTTCTAGTAGTGCCTTCCGGGATCAGCTCCAGCTTTCAGGGCACCAGGGGAGCAGCAGACTATGTAGCTTGCAGCAGCTGCTGCTGGTCCAGGGAGATCTGGGAGGTCCTGGAGGGTTTTCCCTTTACCTGCTCCTTGGAGAGCACCTGCTTGTCCCAGGAAGTCAAAGCTTTAGCAACAAAGGAACCATGTTTACCCCCACCTGGGAGCCCTACAGTTCTGCCCTACACCTGCTCGGGTGCCTTCCTGCCCCACTGAGAGTCCCAGGGCCGGCTCACGGCCCAGGCAGGCAAGACACTTTCGTGCTTCTGGGGTCACACTGGAAGGATGGGATTCTTGCTACCTGCCCAGCTGCAGTGAGAGAGAAGAAAGCACCAGGAAGACAAATAGCAAGGAGAGATGGAGACAGAGGGAGGGAGGGAAAGCTGGTAAGGCCAGATCCAAAGTTCTAATCTTGCATCTGCACTTCTTCCATGAATTTGCAGAGCTCCCCACAGTCCTTCCAGGAAACCTGCCTGGGCATGCAGAGCCTGGACCAGTGCAGCAGGGCAGAGCCATAAAAATCCCAGGCCTTAGCATCCATGCAAGGCCATCTGCCAGCCGCTCATCACAGGTCCCATGGGGGGACAGCAGAACAGTCTGCGACTCATAGACTCGGCCATCTATCCCTCCACTTAAGATATTGCTCTTGTGCACCTACCCTGGCTTTTTCCACCAATTATGCCCCAGCCTTCTGCTACTCACCCTTTCTGATTCATCACAAATGTCACTTCCTCTTAGGTAACTTGGCTGACCATCAGCATGAGAAAGAGACTCTTCCCTCCCCCGACCTCCATCACAACCTGTCTTGGGGATCTTGCACTTAGCATCAGGCCTGTTTTGATCTGCTTTTGTTGGTTTGCTCCTGTCTCCCACAGGGGAGCATGGGGGATCGTGGAGGACTGGGCTGGAGAATAGGCCACAACAGGGAAGAGTCCACAAAGTGAGAACTTGTTTTCAGGAGAATCCGGCTCCACGCCCCCCTCTTACAACCGAGCCAAGACCCGGCCCGACCCTGGGTGCCCTTTCTTGGAGGGTCTGCCTGTCACCCCATCTGCCCTGGCACTGCCTCTCACCTGCCTCAGCCCAGAATATTCTGAACAAATGGCCCCTTACGCCTTCATCACTTCAGAGCAGGATTAAATTGTTATCTTCTGGGCGGATTCCCCCTTCCCTTCTATCACCTCTTTGTCTTCTGTCTCCTTTATACCATGACACATTTTTAAAACTATTCATCTTTGTCATGTGAACATCAGATTCAAGGTAAACCAAGCACCTAAAAATCTATTTTCACTCAGATTGCTGTTGTGCAGACACCTGGGGTGGGGGGGAGACCAGGCCAGGCCACTGGGGGGACTTGGGGCTGTCAACACAAGCCTAATCCAGCTCTTGGGATTATAAATGGCGATATGCCATAAACACCCTAGTCTAAGGACACAGCAGGAATTATGCCTGCATCAGAGAAGGCTTTGGGTGGCGAGAGGCTAGGAGTAAGTTTTTCTGTGGCGGCACAGGGGCTCTAGGAGACACTTGTGGACTGATTCAAGCTGGCCCAGGTAGAATGACATGTACCAACCCGTGGACATTCCAGCTCCCCAAAGTGGAGCCAATATCCAAAATCCCAACCTCGACGTGCCATCTCCCTCCAAACCCTGGATCCCCCACATCCCAGCCATTGGGGTCTCAGGCTCCAAGAGTCTCAGCCAGACATCTCTGCACTGGATCTCCACTCTTGTTCTCTAGAGTTGCAGTGTCCAATGGAGCTCCCTGCGATGACAGACTGTTTCACACCATCCCACACCATAGCCACTAACTACGTGTGCATATGACCGTTGAGCACTTGAAGTGAGGCTAGTGACTGGGGAGGTGAAGTTTCCATTTTTTTTCATTCTACTGAATGTGAATGTGAATCTGAATAGCTACACATGGCCTATGGCTGCCATGTTGGGTACTGCCACTCTGGAAAGGCCTGGCAAGCAATACTGGGGAGCCATGCAGTGAGATGCTGGGCTCACACTTTCCCAAAGAGGGAGGTCAACAGCCAAACTTGGCTTTGGGGTTTCCCTGCCTCTTGTGGAAGGAGGCCCTCAGGAAACAGAATGAAATGTTTCCTGCAGAGAAGAAATTCCATTGGCAGCTGAGGCCACAGAGATGAAGGGCCAAGTCCCCAATGCTGAGGTAGCTACAGTCAGATTTCTGTAATTTCTCTCACTCAATTCTGCTTTAGTTAATAAGAAGGTGCTTGACAGGTACAGGAAGCCATGTTTTCATAGGCACCTACTACATGCCAAGAAGTCCTCTGATCCAAGCACCATGCCTGAGTGTCAGCTAATCTCCTATAAGGCATTTAGGGTGATACACAACATTCTCAGGCCCAGAAAACAAACAAACAAAAGCACAATTAAGTGCAGTTTGAAAGACATCCAAGTTCTGTGAAAACTGCCGTAGACGATGGTGAGAGACGTGACCTATCCTGTAGTCTCCCGTGTCATGTGTATTTGTACCTTCCACACATTTAGGTCTTTGCTGCTCCCTCTTTGCCATGCTTACATATTCACATCACATGGAAATGAAGCATAGTGTACTGAGCATCTGCTAGGTGGAAATCACTGTGGGGAATTTTACAAAGGACCATACAATTCACATTCTTCTCTATTTGGTAGGTCAAGGTTAGCAAACCATGGCCCATGGACCAAATGTGGCCTACTACCTATTTTTTTTTTTCCTACTACCTAGTTTTGTTCAGCCTGAGCTAAGAATGGTTTCTACATTGTAGAATGGTTGGGGAGGGGGAAATCAAAAGAAGAAGAATATTGACGACATGTGAAATTATGCACAATTCGAATTATAATATCCACAAATAAGGTTTTGTTGGGACATAGTCATGCCCATTTGTGTACCTATTATCCAAAGCTACTTTTGCCCTATGAAGGCAGGATTGAGCAGTTGTAACAGTGACCATCCACTCACAGACCAAGAATATTTACTATCTGACCTTTACAAAAAGTGCCAGCCCCGCGATACAGGAAGCAGGACTGAAGACCACAGTGGCAGTGTGTATCACACCTGGGGCAGAACCCACATCCTCATGGCTGTCCCTGTCCAGGGACTCCTTCCACTGGCCTGGTCAAGAGGGGCTTCCAAGGGGCTTCCTTGGAGAGGGAGGACCTAGATGTCTCGGGCAGGGTGGGGTTTGCACAGGTAGTGGGACCACAAGAGGAGAAGCACAGGAATGGGAGCCACAAGGTTGGCCTGGGGACAGTGCATCCGTGTCCTGGAATCCCAGCAGATAGTGGAGGAGATGACAGAGGGTTGGGGTTTCCCTGGGAGGAGGAGAGGAGAGGAGAGGAGAGGAGAGGAGAGGAGAGGAGAGGAGAGGAGAGGAGAGGAGAGGAGAGGAGAGGAGAGGAGAGAGAGAGAGGTGGATAATCAGCTGCTCACATGAAGCCACTGAGAGCTGAACAGAAGAGGGGAGCACCTGACGGTGTCCTAGTCTCCCAACCAGTAAAGCCTTGCTCATCACGCAGAGGTGTTACCCTCTTTTGCCCACTGAGACCATTGGGTGTTGAAGCCTGTCAGACTGTCTGGCACCTGGGAGACCCCCAGCAGCTGAGTCTGTTGGGGAGAAATCCAATGGACAAGATTCGCAGCCAGTGTGCCCCTTCTTTATAGGAAGTGTTTGTTTTGAATTAAAGGGAGCTCCTGTTTACTGTTGGTTTCCCTGTAAATGTATCTTTCCTTTTTATTAAAAAGGGGAAAAAAGCCCCACTGTGTCATAAAAGCAATTTTGAGTATTTAAGAAAAAATTCCTCCCTGCTCAGCTGTCACGTTTAAGGGAAGGTGTCAGGCCTTAATTCTGCAAATATAACGAATTTGAAAGTTGCTTCCAGCTAGGGGTGAGGTTCTCCCGAGTTTTCCTATAAATAGCTAGTTGCTTTCTCTTTTTCTTTCATTGTGTGCATGCATAAACAAGGGGCTCACAGTACGCTGTCCTGCACACAGCCCTGCACACGTGTGCACATGCACACACATGCAGTTGTGTCCACCAGCCCTAGGAAGTGACTCTCCCTCCAATCACATTACGGCCCCCAAGCGAAAAACTCAACCCACAGAGCCCCAAGGGGAGCCCCAGGCCTGATCAAAAAGCACCAGGAGTTTGTAAAACACAGATCACTACAGACAAACCTGATTGCTTTTTTGATGAGCAGGTAAAAGAACGGATTTGATATGTTGCCTCACGAAATAGTGTGCAGTTAATCCCCAGGTGGCTTGGTGAGGACGTTGTCATGGACGAAGAGCTGCAGAGTGAAGACCTGGTGACAAAGGGCCCTGGCAAGAGAGTCTGAGGTCAGGGCTGGGGGCCTGGCTGGGGGCGTGCCGTGAACGAAAGTGTAGAGGCCCAGGGTGCCCGGCCCATGGCGAGCCAGGCCAGTCACCTGCCGAGTGTCGGCAAGTTCACGCCTCACCGGCACCAGAGTGGAGAAGCCAGCCTGAACCGACACCCACTCCCCGGCTTCTCTGTTGCCTTCCAACGCTGTCTCTATGCCCGGATTGCTGTGTCCAGCCCAGACTGAGCACTGAATCCCTGCACACTGCTCCACCCTGTGTCTTCACTTGAATGTCTCACGAGCTCCTCAACCTCACCAAGCAGAAATCTGAAATCAGCCTCTCTCCCCCTCCCCCACCCCACGCTGCTGCAGCCCTGGAGTTTCCTGTCCTGGAGCATGGATAGGACCACTTGTCCCCTGCCCGCCACCCCCCCCCCCACACACACACACATCTGTCTGTACAGCCAGAAAGCGAAGCACCGTCCTTATACCTGGCAAGCGTGGCTGCTTCTCCACACCCAAATTCTACTGCTACCACCATCCAGTGCCAGTGGGTCTCCAGGCTCACGTGGCTGGCCTGGGGCCCCTTACCTTCCTCAGCTCTGTGTCCTGGCCACACCATACCACAGTGAGCTTCTGAAGGGCAGATCTGCTCATGATGTCTCAGGACCAAGTCAAGCTCCTGGCCGTGGCCCCCACAGTTATAGTGACCTGAACTGACCTCCCTGCTTTAAATCTGACCCCCTCTCCCACTGTCCTCTGGGACTGTCCAGAGCATCCCACCTGGGCATCTCCTCTTCACCCTCACAGCCACCTAGGAGACAGGAGGAGGAAGGTGCCCTTCTCACAGCCTAGGAGGACAAGGACTCTCCCAGCAGGTCCCCTTCCCCAAGCAGGACCCATCTCTCCAGAAGCTGGAGTCTTTACCGACTTAAACTCACCAAGGGTGAATTACTGGAAACTTCTTTCACCACAGGGACAATAAGCCAGCTACTCAACATGAGTCAGAGTTCCTTGAAACCGAAGCTTAGCCCTTTAAGCATTAAATGAGGAGCCATTTTTCTAGGATGGTTTTTTAGTCCATGGTTCAGAGACCTGAGCCTTCGGAATACCACAAGCAAAAATGAAACATTTATTGGCTTAGGGTCCTTTCCTGTGACAGGCTGTGGAGACCAGTGGGATGGTCGCTAGTTATTTTCATTCAGAGGGTCTGAGGCTCCCAGTCCCGGGAGTAGAGATGGGCAGTGAACCGTGGGGGTGGTGACCCCGTGTGCTGCACAAGGTGACATGGGGAGAAGGCAATGCCCTTGGGCTCCTAAAGTCCTTGGGGCTCTCTGGGGGGGCTTTCCCTCCCTCCCTGGATGCTATTTGACATGGTTCGCTCTCATCTCATCATGGTCCGCTTTCCCTCTCTCCAGCCTTCCTAGACTGTGCTTCTCATCTGTGGAAACCAGAGCCATCAGATCACCAGGGTGGTTAGAGTAATATCTAAAAATAGAGTAACTAGGTTCTAAGTGAGGCCCCGAGTGTTCCTCTGATTAAAATGCATGAGCCTTGATGTAGAAACGGCGGTTTCTTTTTAACATCATCCTGCTTATTGGACGGTTCTGGGCAATTCTGGGCAGGTGAGGTTGCCCACACATGCAGGGGTGGCTCAGGGGAGGGTGGGCGCATGCTTCTTCCTTCCTGTGGACTCTCAGAAGGGACACACAGTAGGTGTTGGGTAAATTCCCAGCGAGTCCTCGTGTGTGGTTCAAAGACGCCGCAGCCCAACCCAGGCTGCTCAGCAGTGAACTGGGGGGAATGGAATGAAGTTGCACATCAGCCACATTCTTTTCAAGTTTGAGAAAAAGCAGTGGGAAGAGAAGGAGACAGGTGAAGGGGGGAAGTCTGTAAACCCTCAAGAGGAACGAACAGTGGGAAAAAGCAGATGTGCAGCCTTTTATTTCAAAGAGACGGGAGAGAGTTCTTCTCTCAACAATTTATGTCTCTCTCCATTTGGCTCATTACATGAGTAAGAGTAATGAAACTGCCCATGAGGATATGCAAATTCCAAAGGAAAAGAGCTGATTAGAGTTGCAGGTGGGTTGCTCATTCGTGGCAAACAAACGGTCACAGGAAACGTCCAAACAGGCATCTCTTTCTGCAAGAAGGAGTGAGTTATCAAAAATAAAAGTGAGAAAAGAAAAACACAGTGTATTAAAAACCAGAAAAGTCAGGAAAGAATATTGCCTTCTTAATAATAAATACATTTCGTGGGCAAGAATTGCAAGGGAATCGTTTAAATTAATTTCCGCTTTGTTTGGTTGGTTTGTACAGGGTTTAGTCCCAGCTGACAGCAATCTGTAAAAGTTCTAACATATTGGAAATCTGATTTTCTTACAGCCAGAATCCCATAGTCCAGACTGATTTCTCTTCAACTCGGCTAATCACACAGGCAGGGCTCAGATGGACTCCTAGTAAAAGCAAATTGTACTTGGTCTTTTGGGGGGTGCTTTAAATGCAGAGCTGCTGGCCACTTCTCCCTGCAGCACCGGTGCTGGGAGGGGGTGGCTATGGTGAGGTTCAAATGAGCAATGAGAGGTCAAGGGGAGACTGTGCTCATCCTTGGTCTGCGAGGTTCTGGGGTCCTGCCTGCACTCTCTGCCCCACCGATTCTGGAACGTGTGCTTTGGGAAGCCAGGGAAACTCTGCAGGAGATGGAAACAGAGAGTTTCTGGTTTAGAATTGGAGGCTACAAAAGAAAAGGCAAAATCTTGTCCCCCTAAGACTCTCAGAGTTGGGTTTTGAGAGGTCTGTTCTCACCGATCCCTGATCCCACCTCTGCCTGGACACCTGACCCACAGGGCCCAGTGCTGTGTGCACAACACACCGGGCAGCTCCACCCACCTGAGTCCCCACTGCCCCCCCACACACACACCTACCTGATTCTCCAAAACCAAATCCATCTGCAAAAGATGCAGCTTGAACCTTAGAACAAACAAAAAATATGAATGAAAAACTAAATAAAAGCCTGCACGTGGGTTGTGCATGAGGGGCCTCTCAGCCTCTAGAGGTCAGAGTCCTAGGAAGCCCACCCCCACCAGCCTCAGAGGTCCCACCAGCCAGGGCCACCTCGCCTGCCTGGCACGATGCCCTTGACCAGGAAAGGTCTGGCATGGGCGGTGTGTACATGTGTTTGAATCAATTCCCTACGCCTCCGGTCCTTCCCTGTGCACCAAGGGGTCTTAACCTAGGCTCTGTGGATGAACCTTCAGGGTAACTCCGAGCCCCTAATATTATGGGCAAAACGTATACATATGTGTGTTCCCCTGGTCCCTGGCTTTTCTGGGTTCACACATGCCTGCATGGCCCCCAAAGGGGAAAGCACCCCAGCTGTCCATCAGGGTGTGCACACTAGCGCTTCCCAACTCTGCTTCTTAGATACGGACCCAGGCGTCAGTCCCAGCCCTGGAGCCAGGCCCAGAGGCGCCCGCCCTCAGGCCCCAGGGTGCTGGCAGAGTCCGTGGCCCCTTCTGGCTCCTTCTCTGTTGCGCCGTCCTCCTCCCTTCCTTCCCTCTTTCCAACTGAATTCTCGTTTTTCCTCTCTCCCTAGTGCTTGTACGGCTGCTATGTCCATTCCTCCATCATCCCCACCTTCCACCGGAGGTGCTACTGGCTCCTTCAGGTAGGTGGCTGGGACTGGATTCTTCTTCCGTCTCCGGTGCTGGGGAATGTGTGCGGAGGGAGCTGCGCGGGCGTGGGGCTCCTGCGTGCAGCAGCTCGGGGCCGAGGCTCCCTGGCGAGCTAGGGGCGTTGGCGTGTGGTGCTGAGGCCGGGCGTGTGGCTGGCCTGGTGGCTGTCAGGTGCCAGGGAGGGGAGAGGCCTGGTGGGGGGGCTAGTGCTTCCTGCCCCAGGAGAATCAAGCCCCACCAGGTGCTTCCAGGGTGCCTCAGTTTCCTCTTGATGAGGACGGAAACAAGGCTGAGCATCTTGCCCCTGATTGCAAAATGCGTGTTGGCTGAAAGCTGCACATTCGTTTTCCCTTGTGGGTTAGTTAGTCGTCGGCACTTGTGGAAAATCGGCTCTCAGAGGCATGCCGGTGGCAGTTGGATTGATTGGAATGGTTGTTGGGAGAGGAGGAGCCCGTGACTCAGCGGGAAGGAGCCCAGTAATCGATTTGTGATGTCTGCTCTGCAGTGGGACAGAGAAAAGGGTGAAGGAGCCCCCCAGCTACCCTTGCCCCATGAGAGTCTGTGGTGCTGGTGCACAGCCTGGTGGAGTCGGGCCTGGCTCAGCAGCGTGGCTGCCCAGCCTCTTCCCCGTTGGTGGTCGCTGGTGGTCACCTTGCTGAGGAGAGGGTGCTGCCCTGTGGGTGGGAAGGTCCGAGGGATCTATCGGTCAGGCTGGACCTGGGTTCTTTGCAAAGCATGTCCTCTGATCTGTAGCCGCTCTCTGTGGGCCCCACCTCCCTGGGGGCCAGGCGCCGCTGCCCCAGTTTCTTCCTACTTCCTACAGAGGCCAGAGGCTCTCCTTGGCTTGCAGTTGGCAGTGCAATTAGGAGGGGTCTGACAGATTGGAAAATGCCCAAGGTCACAGCATGCATTCAGGGAGCAGAGAGAGCAAAGGGGCCACTGGTCCCAGGGAAGGTGGCCTGGAAGGTATCTGCGGGGCCCAGAGCCACCTTGGTGTGGATGTGGAGGCCCTGCCCAGGCCCTGCCTCCAAGCTTCGCCCTTGCCCCTCAGTTCCAGAAATAATTGTTTGTGGTTCAGCAAGTTCATTAGTGGATGACGCCTGAGACTGTCCGAGGATGTGCTGATTTGCAAAGACACGGCTTCCCTGACATCTTGCCCTGTTGTCAGTTTCCAGGGATGTCAGTTCCCTGGGAGGCTGGCCTAGAAGAACCGTCTCCTAATTGCTCGGCCTCGCTTTCCTGTGAAAGGGGCCTTCCGCGTGGTCATGGGCTGATACTTTTGGTCTTGTTAACACGAAAGGTTTTCTCTTCTACCCGGCTGCAGGAGTAGAATGTGGGCCTCCTACCCCAAGAGCAGGGATCTGGTGCAGTTGGAGCAGGTCCTTGTGTCCCCAGAGTCACACGCTGCCTGCCGAGGAATATTTTCACCCGGAGCAGCCTGCACCCGGGTCACCTCCTTCCTGCTCCTCCAAAGGCACCAGGGCCTGTTTTGGCTTTTTTTTCTTTATAGTCTGATGCCCTATTGAAGCACCCCTTGGGCACACTCTCGGGATTCCTGGCCGCCACTGCCCCCTGTTGGAGCAGGGCCCCCAGCCAGCTTCCTGCCAGCCAGCCTCTCCTGCAGCCCACTCTCCACTCCTCAGGGGTGCTCCCTCCTCCAGGCCTGCTCTCCCACACCCACGCCTCCGCCTGTCTCCTCTCATTCCATCACGTGCTTGTGGCTTTTTCATTCCACTAAATTTACTTTCCTAGAATCAGACACCATCCGGCAGCCATGGGGTGTGAGCTCATTACCGTCCAAACTGGATTCCACTCAGATTTTGTTTCTGGGGCCAGGGAAGAAGTCAGGCGGTGGGAAGTCAGGGGTCGGGGTTGGAGGGGAGTGTCTGCGGTCCCAGCCCGCCTCTCTCCCGGTGCTTCAGTCCTGGCCACTATGTGCTAGAGACATACCTGGGGTGATGTACATTCATCTGGGTTTGTCACTTCCAGCTGGCAGGGGAGCCCGTGTCCCCAAAGGCCAGTATCACAGGAACTAGTTGGTTTCTTAAAGGTAGATCTGGGCCCCCTTATTTTCTCTTTCCAGCCCCAGGGAGTGGTCACTCTAGAGCATTGCCCTTGTTTCTGTGAGCAGGTGACCGGAAGGGATACACACAGGGGTGGGGGCTTCTGCTCCCCGGTCCATGCTGGGCAGTAGCAGGTTAAGGAGCCAAGGCCAAAGCAATTAGTGGGGTGCCCCTTCCGCATGAGCTTGATAGACACTGCGGCAGTCGGCGCGGCTCAGGGCAATTTGTTCCGGTGCTAATTACAACACCAGGATAATGACGGTGTGGCCAGGTTTAATTTCTCTGATATTAAATAGGAAAGAAGCTATGAGACACTGGCCCAGATGGAAATTGGCCCAAGTTTGTCTCTGACACCAATTACCAGGAAAAAAGATTGGGTGGGAGTGAAGGTATCAGGGCAGTGCGTGAGGTAGGAGCCCTTGGCTCCCTGGAAGCCAGCCTGGTCCCCTGAAGCCACCAGCTGCTGACCACACCCCTCATGGCAGTGGTGTGTGAGGGGTTGAGGGACACGGGGAGCTATCCTGAGAGGAAGGGGGTTTGGGGGAGCATCAAGGGAAAGCGAGCTTCTGGGTAAAGGAGAGTTTGTTCAAGGGGCGCCCCCCCCCCACTGTCGTGCCAGCCCAGCAGCCAGCGGGGGCTTCTGGGATCCCAAACTGGTACCACTCATCGCAAGGTCACTTAGGGCAGCAGGGCCCTCCACCCATGCAGACTTGATTTTCTTCTGCAGCCAGACCATGAGGTCCCTGAGGGAGGAACCCGCACCCCACCCCCACCCCGTCCCTCCAGAGCCCAGCACAGAGTCCCAGCCGGCCAGGGAGGGGCCGGCCACGTCAGGACCGGGGGTGGGAGCGTGTGTCAGACCCGGGGCCAGAGTCAGCGCCCCTGCCAGAAGCAGGGGGTCAGGGAGAGGAGGGGGACAGGAGCTGACACAACACTTAAAAGTTTCTGAGTGACCTGGTTTTCTGAGGAGGAAGCTACCCTGCCCCCTGTCCATCGCTAATAAATATTTTATTAAGATGTGAGCAGGGAGACAAGTGAGGAACCAGAGCCTTGCCTGAGAGTGGAGGGTTCATAAGGTCATTGTCGCGGCTGGCATGCACCACACGAGGTCATCTGCCCAGCTGGGTCAGGGCCTCTGGGGGATTTGCCCTGGGGCCTCGAGGAGCCACCACCGCTGCCCGGGACACCTGCCTCATCTGTCACATCATTTGCACACTGGGGCTTCCATGTGTCACAGCTGGCAGGTCCCCTAGGCTTCCCTGAGCTCAGCTGCTGCATTTCCTAGATAGACACAGAGGCTCAGAGAGGACAGGGCCAGACCCAGGGTCACCCAGCTGGTCAGCGACAGGGCCAGCTGGGGGCAGGCCTCCTGATTCCTTGCCTCTGCCTCCAACGGCCTGAACACAGTGATCACTGCAGTCATCCCGGCCCTGAGCCTTGCTGGGCGCCAGAGGAGGTGGGCGCTCCTGCCGCTGGGCTGCTCCCAGGGTGAGCCAGACAGTGCACGGGCCTCAGGCTCCATCCCTGCCGCCCACAACCTCTCCTGTTTGGGATCTTCTAGTGCTGGGGCGTGGGGCCTTCCTGCCGCCCCCTGCACCCCTTCCTGGGCCTCCACATTCCATCCGTTTGGCCATTTCTTCCCCTGTCCACAGCCTCAAGGAGAACAGGCCCTTGTTTCAGGCTAGACTTTCCAGCAGATTCTGTATGGCTCATTTGGAAACTATTTCTGCTTCTAATGAGTGTTTTTCTTTGTGCCCTGTCCTCTAAAATGCTTAATGAATGTTTTCTGTGCTTGAGTGAAGCAGGGGGTGTGTCCCTGTGTCTGCCACTGCCATTTGGGGGGCTGTTAGGCTGCGGAGGCCGGCTCACTGGGGCAGAGGTAGCGAGGAGCTCTCCTTCCTGGCCCACTGCAGTGGCACCCATGGAGGCCTGTGGGCTCACAGCCCTGCTGTGCAAGCGCCGGGACCCGGACTTCGGTGGGACCCCAGGACTGGGGGCTCCTAGATCACTGGAGAATGGCGGGTGTTTGGGTTCCAAGGACGAGCTGGGTTCTAGCTCTGCCCTGACGACTTGCATCGGAAGCTGTGACCATATAGCCAGCCACCACAGGCACCAAGTCCTGTCCAGACAGAGCACCGATCCTTACCATGCACCCGGAGTCACCCAGAAGAAGCCCAGACTGTCAGACGTTCCATGGTCACCCAGTCCACAGAGGGCACCCCTTGCTGCCCTCTCTGCCTCCCCGGGGCACCAGTGTCACCTTTCTTATAGGGAGGGGCTGCAGACAGCCAGCTTTGGGCACCTGGTCCCGGGTCTTAGGGCCAGAAAGGAGGCATCTCTGGGCCTGTCACCCCATGCTCTCTGCTTCCTGCCTACTCCTGAGCTCAGCCAGCCCAGCCCACCACCACCCCGCCCACCGTAGTAGCAGGTGCAGTGGAGCTGTCTACACCTAGTACCGCGGCATGGGGGCCCACATGGTGCCAGCCTGGAGGAGTGCAGGGGGTGGGGGTACCAGCTCACGGGGTGCTAGCTCCAGGCCACCCCACTAAAGCTCCCAGCCCAGAGGTGGAAAGAGGATAGGACTTCCTGTCTTCTAGAAGAAGGAGACCCACATTCTTGCTTGGGCAGGGCTCTGGGTTCCCCTCATGAGTGCCCTGAGAACCATGTTTCTGCACCTGGTCGGTCAGGCCTGGAGGTGGAGCTGAAGCCCTAAATCCCTTTGTTGGCTTGTGAGTCCACAGCTGGCATTGGATCCTGCAATTTCTCCTGCCTGGAGGAGGAGGCTGAAATGACAGCCGTGAAGAAGAGGCAGGGGCCAGCAGCTCCCCAGGCTGACCCAGGGCTCTGCAGCTTCTCAGACAGGGCCCCAGAGAAGCACCTTTGCTCCCGCTCTGGGGACGTCGCCACGAACAGCTCCATGTCAGCTTCTCCACCAGACACAGGCCTTGATTCCAGCACACTCCAAGGGAGCCCTGCCTCCCTTCCACTGGGGCCTCCCCACTTGCCCTTCAGGTCTGAGGGTGCACTGAGACCCAGGCAGCCCCAGCCAGCAGGGGAGGGAGCAGGCTGTGGGCAGACAGGCCTCCTCGCCAGCATCAGGCTGTGGCACCCCTGTGGGGGTGCAATGTGTCCTGATACATATGTATTTCTCTCTGTACTACCCCTGGCTCCCCAGGAAGGGTCCTCAGAGATCACTGTTACCCAAAAGTGGCAAAGTGATGGCACGGTTGGGTCAGGGGTAGGCATTCTGCAGGGTCACAGAACACCTGCTACTGTCCCTGGCACATCGCCCCCAAGGCTGCCCTTTGGGGCACCCACTTTGCACAGAGTAGAGGGAATGAGCGCCATCGGCCCTCTGTTTGGGATGGTGTTTATTTTAACCCCCTAAAATAGTGGAGGTGGGTCACCCAGGGAAGCACCTATTAGCTGCCTTTGGGCTGTTCACCTAATTTCTCTGCATCTGTTTCCTCATCAGTAAACAGGGACAGTAACATGGTGCTCTTACACACGTTGCCAGCTCCTGGCACACAGCAAGTGCCCAATGGGTCATAGCTCGCTGCCCTCCGCATTGGGTTGGACCTGTAGGCTAGCAACCCAATACCCCTGAGAAAGCTTTAGTGTCCCCCACAACCCACATCACCCCCTGCCCTGTGCAGTGAGGCTGCAGGGAGCTGGGACCAGTGCGTGAGCTGGGCAGGACAGGCTAGCCAGAGTGTCTCTCTTCCTGTGAGCCCCCCTCCTCTGCAGCAGGACACTGAGGGAGATGCATTCTCAAAGTGGTAGCACTGTTGTCACTATAAATGTCCCTTGCCCTCCCCCAAAAGACTTGACATCCATCTGGGGAATGATCAATTTTTTTATAATTTGTGACCCAGCTACCCCTCTCCCCGACATCCACTCACTCTTTCTGGAAGTGCGGCCCCACCTGGGACCATATCCCCAGCCCTCAGGGGTGCCCTGCAGGTGAGCTAGTTCACAGAAGGGGCCAGAATCCCCAACCAAGCACCTAGAGGAGCGTATCCACACTCACCCCTCAGCCTTCAGGCTCATCCTAGTGGTGGGGACATCTCCACTCAGAGTGAGATGGACCCTACCAGCGGGCCATCCCTAAGATACAGGAGACAGTCCAGCAAAAGAGAGATCTTCCTCCCTCCCTCCCTCCCCCTCCCTCTGTCCTTCCTTCTTTCCCTCCCTCCCTCTTTTCATCCCCTCTCTTTCTTTCATCCTGTTTTCTAATGGAAGATATTATAGCTTCATAAAAAATACTCAAGTCTTCTTGCTCAGTAACCGTTTTTATGTGTCACTGGGGTGGAATAGAAGTGGCTGGGAAATAAAGTGTCCCGGAGCATGCTCTGCATGTGGTCCCTTGAACATGTCGTGCGTTACCCAGACTGAGATTTCGTGGGCCTGGCCATGACATGTGGCTTTGATGGGAATTAGAGCAACAGGAGGCAGTGTCAGCAGGCTGGCTGTCTGTCCTCGTGGGGGGGGGGTGGGGGGAAGGGGGGGCATTTTGACCCACATGCTTCAAGGAAGAGAAGTGAGTTGGTGCCTGAGTGGGTCCCTGACCCCCAGGCTTGAGTTGGTGGGGAGGACACGGTGCCCAGGCAAGCCACACCCTCTGGGCTCATCGCACAGATGCTGTCTGGAAAGCCCGGAGCTCAGCACAGCGCTGGTGTCCTCCCATCAGCTGCAGAGAGAGGAGAATGTGGGAGATGCTAGGAGTGGGCTGGGCTAGGCAGAGGGTCTCCTGACGGTGCGCATGACAGATACCACAGCCGGGCCCCGGCTGGCCCTCAGCACTTGGTGGGGACTCTAAGTCCAGTGTCTTTTGGTTCTCACAGCTGCCCTGGGGGAATCAAGGCAGAGTGAATTCACCCTGATTTTCACAGATGGAGAAACAGGTTCCAGGAGAATAAAGAACCCCCAAAGACGGGCAGACAGGGCTGAGTCCAGGCTCCTTAAACCAGGGATGGAGCAACACAGGGGAAGAGTCAGCATTTGGAGAGCACTCCTGTGTGGAGTGGCAGCTGAAGGACCCCATGGCATCAAGGTCACTTTCAACCCTGAATTTACATGCCTAGGGGCACCTGGCTGGCCCAGTAGGTGGCATCTGAAGCTGGTTGGTGAGATGAATCCAGAGAAGGAGAAATCAAGTGGGCTGGGTGGTCAGGGGAAGCTTCCTGGAGGAGGAGGAGGTGTGCTCAGGATGGAAGAAGGAGGTGGGATGGTCCTCCGTGCCCTTTCTGACATGTGGCAGGCGTGGGCCGCAGAGCACAGGGACAGGTAGGGCTAGCAAGGCCGTGTGGGGGTCCCAGCTCCACAGGCTGCAGCCCCACAGTCCAAGAAGTCCTCAGGACAAGAGTCTCAGGCCCTGGTGTCAGTCAAGTACTTGGAGGGAGTGTGGGAGAGCCCCGACCCCCCATCTCTGCTTGGGCCCCGGGGAAGAGAGCAGGAGAGGTGGGGCCAAACCACAGGAGGCTGTAGGTTCAGTACCGCCATGGAGTCTTCCCCAGGCTGACGAAGGTTATTGGCATTATCGGCATCGGTAAGAGAAACAGTAGCCATCGTGGGTAGTGGGCTCCCAGGCCCCAGGTGCCAGGCAGCCCTGTGCAGGCCCGTGAGGCCTGGACTTTGTCATCACCCTATGGAAGTGTGGCTGGGGTATGAAGGGAAAGTGCCTTAGGGGGGCCCCGGAGAAAGAGGAGCTCCCAGCAAACGGTTGTGTTGGTAGCTAATGGTAGCAGCAGGCAAGTCCTGGAAAGAAGCTCTGGGTCTATGGGTAACAGGATGGGGCTCCAGGAGGTGTTGGCACCGAAGGAGAGGTGAGTGGAGGGAGCCCCGTGAAGCAGGGGTGGCGTAGGGGGAAGAGAGGAGAGGTGAGGGCATACTGCAGGTGGCAGGAGTCCCGCCTCCCCCGCCCCAGGAGAGAAGGTAGCAAAGCAGATGCTGTGGGACAGGGGAACGGAGCAAAGCATTATCGGCTCTTTCTCGGGGGAGCACAGCACATGAGCAGCAAGCGGGGAAGGCCTTTTGCGGCCGGGGAAGGGGCAGGTATGGAGAAGGCAGCTGCGGGCGACACCGCGGGATCCGAGGGCTCATTCCTCAACTGCCTCCTTGTGCTGCTTCTCTTGTAACTAGCAGCTTCCACTCCATTCTCCATTAATGTGCCTTGAATAACGTGACGAGAAGATAAGGTAGACACTAGGAATTTACGGTGCTATGCAAAAAATTGCTCAATTCCATTAAGATTTCAGGATCTTTGCCAGGCTGCACAGCAGAGCGGGTATTATTTCCTTTTTAGACATCTTTGCTTGATTGCAATTTATGATGCCAGGGCCTCTGCTGTACCCACCTAAAGCCTCCAGAAAAATATGGCCATCTCCCCAAAGCAGCCATTATTCTCTCCAAGGAAAGTCACTGGGTATTTTCCAGAAGATTCCCTCATTCTGATCCCCTTCTCTGGGGGCTGGGGCAGCAACCTGCAATCAGGTCCTAGCTACTGGGCCCTTGCCTTGCAAATCTCAGCTGCTTGGGCAGCCGGAGCCCACGTTGGCAGGGGTGTGGGATGGAGAGGGGGAGTGGGACCCTCTGCCCCCACTTCGTGGACCAGGAAGGTGCTCAGCAGGAAGGCCTTGAAGCCCCAGGAAAGGCTCCCAGTGGCTACCTTCGGGGACCCCCAGGGCTCAGTTTAAATTCAGCTCTGCACTTCCCTAGCCACCAACTCTGGCCAAGTGAATGACCGTCTTTGAATCTTATTTCTCTGTCTGTGAAATAGGAATGAAGGATGTCTCTCGTGAGGTCACTGGGAGGATGAAATAAGCCAAGGCTTATTTGTGGGTCTTCATGTCATGCTTGGCAGTGGCGACTCTGCTCATCACCCCTCCATGACTATAACTGGCAGCTTTGGCTCTAGGGGACGGTGTGGGTGGCTGTCGTTCCGGAGGTCTGAAAGGTCTCCTCCAGACAACCTTTCATGTGGCAAAATTCTAGGTCCCTCCCATGTGCTTGTGTGGTAGCAGGTCCTGTTTGCTAATTCACCTGTGGTCTCAGGCCGGAGCTTGGTGCTCACTTAGCGAAAGGGAAGCTCCACGCTGTAGCCATCTGTGCGCTGCTCACCCCACGCCCCCACCATGTCCCCTCGGCTCCCTGCCTTGCTGGGAAGGGCCACCCTCTAGCCTGGTCCATCCTGCAAAGCCTCCTCTGTCCTTCAGCCCTCTGAAAACCGAGTTGCCCGGACCAGACTGGAAGACAGAGCAAGAAGGAGGTATCGCTCCTTGGAGATGGAAATTATTAATTAGTCTTATTATCCAGGACTTGTCAGGCTCTTAATCCTTCCGTCTGCAGAGGGGGTTATGCCTCCGCGGTGTGTATTGTCAGCTTGGCTAAGCAATTGCTTTTAATGGAAAGGGAGAACAATGGGCCGTACAGTTTGGTTACTATCTGTATTTATCGAGTCCAACAATCCCTGCTCCCCTTCTACAGAGCATCCTTCAAAGACGGGAAGGAGGCAAAAGCCGCTTAATTTCCCTTCTAGATGTCGTATAATGTGGGGCTTTTGTTTAATTATCCTTTTCATGTAATCTTCAACTGACATTCTGTCCTCAATATCCTAATCTCCTTTGGAGCAAAGGGGAAAGGGTGGTTTCCAAAGCGAAAGACAAAAGTTTGCCTAAAGGAAACACTTTCTATTTTGCCTCTGAAAGAACTCAAAGGGCCAAGAGTGAAATTTGGATGTAACTTGATAGACTGAAATGGTAACTGTGAGCCTTCAGTGACAAGCTCCCTGGGTGACCGTCAGGTGCTCATTCAGGCCCCCAGGTGTCCCCCCAGCTGGTGGAGCTGACCTGCCAGGGCAGATGATAGACTCTAGGCTGTGACATGGCATCGTCACTGCTTTTACCACCATAATGGTCCAGTGGTCCTCAGGATGCAGCTATTCCCATGCAAGACACCACACACTCCAGACCCACAGATGTGCAAAGGTGTGCACAGGTGAACACAGGTGTCACTACTCCTCACTCCTCCCCTCTCAGTTCTCTTGCTCTCCTCTCTGTAAAGGGTTCCGGGAAGCTCAAAGGAGACTTCTTACCATCCCCACCACCACTCCCAAACCTGGCAGGACATCCTGAGGACTTTCCCCTCTCCTGTTCCAGACACACCAGAGTCCTCCTGGGTGACGGGGAACCATACCTTCCTGGCCACCTGGTTAGCGGGAGATGACAGCCATGTGACTACCTTCTCTTGCCTAACACAGGCTTCACTGGGTCCAAAGCAAGAGGCATAGCCCAGCAGAGCAGCCCTTGCAGAAGTCTCTAGAACCTGGTGGCCTCACATGGTCCTCGTCCTTAGCGGTCTTACCTGTGTCTTTCTTTGCTTTTCCTGCAACTCTGCCCTCTTGCTTCTCCCTATCCCCGTCAACCACTGGCACATTCCCTGCTTAATAAAATGCTCCCCTTTCCAGCAGGAGTCCTCAGATTATGCGCCCCATTCCTGCTCTCTCCCATCCTATGCCTCAGGCTCTCCTTCCCTCCTTGCTCCCTTCTCTCCATACCACATGCCACACCAAGGCCAGCTCAGGCTCACCCATGCCCACCAATCTGTGAAATCCAAAGGTCGTGTCACTGTATCCCCTTTCCTGACCTCCAGACAGCAATTGCCAAGTCAGCCATTCTCTCCTTCTGGAATATTCTCTTCTCCTGCAGCAGGGACACTCCCTGGCTGTCGCCCCCTCTGCCTGTTTTTGCTGACTCCTCTCCTTCTCTTCCACCCCTAGATGTTGGCACATCCCTGGGCTTCCTGAGCCTTCCCTTCTCTGTCTATACTGTCTCCCTGAGTCATCTCACTCACCCTCATGGCTTCACTCTCCAGCTCTATGCTGACGATTCCCGCACTGACACCTGCACCCTGACCTCCACACTAAACACCAGGCTATCACATCTAGCCACCCACTCAGCATCCCACCCAAGTGCAGAATCAGCATCTCGGGCTTCCCTCAGCCAAAGCAGAATCTGATCTGTTCCGTGTGCTCACCTTCCCACTGCAGCCACCACAGCACTGCCACCCGGGACCTGAGCCAGCCATTCTTGGTCCCCATCTTTTGCCACTGTCCTCTTCCCCAGCAGAAATGTATCTCAACTGTATTCCCATCTCCCTCTCTTCTGCTGCTACCAAGTTAAAGCCACAGCTTTCTCCTGTACCAACGTGACTCTCCCCTGAACATGTGGTCCATTCTCCACAAAGGATCCAGAGTGGGTCACTCTCATCCCAAATCATACCAAGGCTCATGCTTTCAACAAGTTCAATAAATCTACATAGCACTTAAGCAATCTTTTTTTTAAAAAAATATTTTATTTATTTATTCATGAGAGACACAGAGAGAAGCAGAGACATGGGCAGAGGGATAGGCAGGCTCCCTGTGGGAAACCCAATGCAGAATTCGATCCCAGGACCCCAGGATCACCACCTGAGCCAAAGGTAGACGCTCAACCACTGCGCCACCCGGGTGACCCAAAGTCTGAATAGTAGCTAAAGTAACAGTCAAACCCTTACCAGGCCATGGAGGTAACCCTTAGCCCAACCCTGTCCTTCCTCTCCTTAGCACTCTCCAGCCATGCTGACTTCTTCCTGCCCCTCACTTGAGCCAAACGTTCTGGTCTCACGACCTTTGCACCTACTCTTCCTGCTGCCTGGAGGCCAAACTGGGCTTCCATGGTTGACACTAAGATTTGGGTGTCTGTCCAACCCTCAACTCTTCAGCAGAGTCCTCCTGATATCCCATCTAACTTTCCCTTGCTCTCTGGAAAATCACTCTGTTCCCATCATGAACTCAATGAAATATTGAGATATACAGAAAAGTTGAAGGAATTTTACAAGCATCCTGTAACTAAGCACCCAGATTCTACTGTTAACATTTTCTTATGTTGTTTCACCAGTTATAAGTCCTTCCATCCATCTTATTTATTTTTCATGCACTTTAAACTGAGTTTCAGACAGCAGTACACCTCCCCCATGTACGTCAGTGTGGGTATCATTATCATTAACCCCAGCTCAAGGTATGTGCACTTCTGCTTTTGCTCGGTGGTAAAATTGGCACACAATGAAACAATTAGAGGCACAGATGTCAATGTACTAGCTGACAAGTTGTGATCAACATAACCCAAGCCGACAGCAAGATTTAGAAGGTTTCCATTACCCCAGAGATCCCCCCCCCCCATGTCCCTTCCCAGCTGGCTCCCACGCCATGTGCTAGAAGCCACCACAGCTCTGAATATCCACCCTGGATTCGTGTTTCCTGTTCTAGAACTTCATATAAATGGAATCCTACAGCATGTCCTCATCCTCTTAGGGTGAGGTTTCCTTCACTCAGCAAAATCTCCTGCGATTCATGCGCGTTGTTACACCACCACCGTGCTGGTTCATTCTTGTCTCTCCCCCGCCCCTATCCCCAGCCTTCAGAAGTGAGCTCTTAAGAGCAGGGGCATCATGCTGTGTTTGCTGCTACCTCTGCAGTGTCTAGAACTGTGCCTGGCCCATGGGTCTGTATCTGGTGGGTGTGTGTGAAGTGCATTTATCCTCAACCAGAAGGCAGGCTTCCTGAGGAAGCACCTGGCCCAGCTATGCCCAATAAGAACAGGTATCAGATTTGGGTAAAGACAGCAGAGTGGACCAGCTCATCAACAGCCCACCCCGTCCTCCCTTTCAGCCTGCCTCCACCCTCCTCCCAGAGAGGGGGAAGGTTTGCTCTTCAGAGACCTAGTTAAACTGGTCATAATATTGAGAGATGTCGGAGTCTGTGGCACATCCAGGAAAGGGGATTCTGGAGACATGAGGCTTGAGAATTTGTAACGTTATCCTGGAGGATTGAGAAGGAAATCCAGAGCAGAAAGTTTTGTTGATCCTGAATTGCTAAAAGATTGCTTAATTTGGGGACAAAGTTCTCAGAAAAATGCTGTCAGTTGCAAAGACATGAGGTCCTATGGGTCTCTTGGCTTGCTCTCTCTCTCTCTCTCTCTCTCTCTCTCTCTGCTCCTGCTTCTCTGCTGGAGGGAGGAGGGTTCAGGAGGCTCCTATGCGAAGGCCCCAGCCCAGATCCCTGATCTGGTTAAGATCTGAGGATGGGGACGGGACACAAGTGGGGTGATCTGCACCATAAATGTGCTCACCAGCACCTGGGGTCTTCCTCGGGCACCCATGGGCATGGAGCCCCCACTGGCCTCGGGCAGCCTGAGAGGGCCTTATTACTTAGAAACAGGAGATGGAACCTGTTAGTAACAGCCCCGTGTTAGTAACAAGGAGCCACCACACTCAGTCACTTGGATGGTGACACTGGGGACAGCCAGTCCTTCCCCCTCGGGACTGCACCTCTGTCAGTGTTAGCCCTGGGTTTCTAACAGTGTGACAATCGTAATAATGATAGCACGACTCTCTGAGCACTTGCCTGTGTCAGACCTGATGCAAAACACTTTAAAACCTCTTTGAGTGTTTACAACAGCACTGCACCATTTTGTAGGTGAGGAAACTGAGCCCCAAGTATGTATTCATTAGCCACAGCTCCAGGCCACTTTGGAAACAGGATTAGAACCCGGATCAGTATAGCCACCCAGACCCCAACAGAGCTGCCTACTCCCACCTGGGCCTCACAGAGCCCCAGCTCTGGGTCCTTCCCGCCCTGACCATCACGAGAGTCTCCTGCTCTGCTTTGGCTAAGCCTCCAGCTTCTGGCATTCACAGCCAAAGACCTTGGCCGGGGCTGGGTCCAGGCTCACCATGGGATGTGCCTGGCCCAGCTAACTCCAAAAAAGTCCCCAGGGCTACCCAGACCCGACTAGCTCTCTCTGTTGTCTCACATAAGCTAGGATTTAGGAACTCTGCCCCACGCTCTCACCCACCTGCCCCTTGAGCTCGAGGCCACCCCCACGGCCCCACCTTCTCCTGGCCAGTGCTCTCCTGCACTCCTGACCTCTCACTGAAACTGCCAGCCCGCATAGGCACATGTCAGGCAGCTGCGGCCTGCCATGTGTCACCCCTGCCTCCATCACACCCCTCTCTCCTGGGTGTCAAGCAGTCAGCTCCACTGCCCCAGGGGAGAGGGGAAGGAGGCCCGTCTCCGCCAGCCCTCCTGACAGGCATCACTGTGCTGACAGCCACCATGATGCTCCCTGACACACCGCTGCTCTCTGCTTCCTGGGAGCAGGTGCCTTTGGTGGCAGGGTGGCTGGGGAAGTGACACAGGATGAGCCAGGCCCAGGCCCAGCCCCAGCCTTGCTTGATTTGGTGACTTTCAACTCCATTGGCAGCAGAGCCTGAAGGGACCTCGAAAATTAGCTGGCCCAACCCCCTGTTTACATAGGAAAGCTGTCACATGGAGCCAGATGACTTCCCTGGGTCCCTGAGTCACAGGAAGAGCTGGGCATGAATGCTGCCTCCTGACAGCCAGGCCAGGTCTCCTTGCAGGACACCCCTTCCAGGGGAGCCCGTAGGGAGGCACAGTGCTTCAGCCAGCCCTCCAGGTGCCCAGAGCACAGCTCAGCCACAGCCCTGGTGTCTGGTCAGAGAGTGAGGCTCACAACTTCAGCCCAAGTCAAGCTTAATTAGATCAAAGATGGTCCTGCTACCAGAGACAGATTGAGCGTTCAGCTCCAGAAATGAGGTCGGAACTTAACCGCTGTTGGGGTGCTAACTGCCTCTTTGTGGAAGAGACACACAGCTGCCCGTCCACTGCTGTGGCCGCCTGAGACATGGCCGGGCGCTGGTAGGTGCAAAGATTCTGTCCTGTGACATCGTGGCATGCTGGGAAATGTTTTAACAACCAGTCTAGAAAAACCAAAGGCCTGATGAGTAGCATTCACCGATTTCCATGGTACAAACCACCATAGCTGGTTTCAAGATATCAATTTGATGTCCGTTGGCTTGCAACATTCATGAATATTTGAGAAGCCAGTATAAGCCACACAGCCCTGCTTTATTATTTCAGTTTAGCACAGACATGGAAACTGAGGCCCGTGTCCCACACTGCAAGAACTATCTGAGCCTCTCCGCTCTTTGTCTAACACTGAGGCTCCTGCTCCGTGGAAGAAAAGGCAGGGTCTCCCTTTTGAGTCTCCACTGGCACAAGTGAGCTGGAGATTTCTGAGACAGAATGGGGCCTGTTTGGGCCATCTGAGACCTGGCCTCAGGATGATCTCTGTCACTCAACTGTCCCATAGCAGCTGATGAGCTTCCCATGTCATGCCAACCTAGGCTTTAGCCTCCCCCCTCCACCCCTCCTGTCCCCTCATCCATGCTTGGGATTATGCAGGTGGACTTTCGTTGTGGCAGTGCTGGCACCTGGTCCCACTTTGGTGGTCAAAATTCCACTCTGAGTGAGCCCAGCTCCTCCCCCCAGGACGGCACCTTCACAAGGCGAAGTCTTGCCTCAGAAAATTCCATTGTTCATCTCACCCGAGGCAGGAGCAGGGCCTTCCTTCCCCACACCCAAGTTCTGGGCATGAACCTCAGCCCTGCCCTCACCCTCCCCCCCCCTCCCCCGGGGAGTGACATAACCTCTCCTCACCTGCGCTGGGGAGATGGTAATAGTACCTGTCTCAGGGGATTGTGGAGAAGAACAAAAGCCCTAACTCCCGTGAAACACTCAGCTTGACGTGGCACCTAGTAAGTGCTCAATAAATGGGAGCTCATGATGGAAAAGGTAGAGTGTGACGCATGGCCATTGGCACCTGCTATATTCCTCACTTCCTGTGGCACATATGCCAGGGCACCTCAGCAATCGTTGGTTGCTCTTTGATCTCCTGGTTAACCCATGGAGCAAAGCCGTGTGGCCACCAGAACAGGACTAGGTGGCTAGCACTTGGGGTAGTAAACCACTGCTCAGGATAGAGCTGCTGCCTCCAGCTCCAGGGCCTTGCCAAGCCATATCAGAGCCTTAAAGCAAAAGAGGAAGTCAGTGATGCCAATCCTGTCTTTATTTAAAAGTTTGATATTTGGTTCATCATGGATTTTTTAATTAATTTTGATTTTTTTTTCAAAGGTTACATTAAAATAGCATTTGTCTTGATGGCTGAGTGTCCGGGTGCCCCTTAAATTGCCACCCAAGAGGAGTGCTCATCACTTACCCTAGGCCCCAAGGGCCAGCCCCTGCTCACAAGTATCCCTGACAGGAAGATTCAAGAAAACTTCTGGGAAGAATCCACATTCAGATGCCAAAGCTCAGGTGGCCTACAGGACACATGAGGACAGAGCCTTCCAGGTCCAGGGCCTGGCTCAGAGTAGGTTTCCAACCCCTGATTGAGGCTGTTCCAGTGCTCTCAGAGCTATGCTCCCAGAGCAGGGGCCCAGGCCTGGGCTTGTCCTTGGCCCTGACATTTGCCTCCTGCACCCCCCGCCCAACCCCTACCTGGGCTCTCTGCTGTGTTTCAGCTGGAGGGTTCTCAGTTAAGATCTGCACCCAGGTCTGGCTCAAGGGCCTCTGAGCCATTCCCTGAGCTGTGATCACTATCTCTTCTTTTCTTTTCTTTTCTTTTCTTTTCTTTTCTTTTCTTTTTTTTTTTTTTTTTAATTTAAGTTGTAGGTAGTTAAGACACAGTGCAATAACAGATTTTAAGAGTAGAATTCAGTGGTTCATCACTTACATACAACACCCGGTACTCATCACAAGTGCCCTCCTGGATCTCCATCACCCTTCTAGCCTCTCCCCCACCCACTTACCTTCATCAGCGCTCGGTCTGTTCTCTATTGTTGAGAGCCTCTTATGGCTTGTTTCCTTCCCTCTCTCTTGTTTTCCCTCTCCTGAATGGTCGACTCTTTTGTTTCTTAAACTCCACATATGAGTGAAGTTATATGGCATTTGTCTTTCTCTGACTTATTTTGCTTAGCATGATACCCTCTGGCTCCCTCCACATCGTTGCAAATGGCAAGATTTCATTCTTTTTGATGGCTGAGTAGTATTCTGGTGTGTGTGTGTGTGTGTGTGTGTGTGTGTGTGTGTGTGTAATGCATCTTTTTTATCCATTTGTCATGGATGATGGAAATTTGGGCTCTCTCCATAGTTTGGCTATCATGGACATTGCTGCTAGAAATATCAGGGGACCACTTTCTTACATTATACTCAAAAATAAACTCAAAATGGATGAAAGACCTATATGTGAGATAGGAAACCATCAAAATCCTAGAGAAGAACACGGGCAGCAGCCTCTTTGACCTCGGCCTCAGCAATTACTTACTAGACACGTCCCCAAAGGGAATGGAAACAAAAGCAAAAATGAACTATTGGGAATTTATCAAGATAAAAAGCTTCTGCACAGCGAAGGAAACAATCAACAAAACTAGAAGGCAATCTACGGAATGGGAGAAGGTATTTGCAAATGACATATCTGATAAAGGGTTAGTATCCAAAATTACAAAGAACTTACTAAAACAACACCCCCCCAAAAAATAAATAATCCAGTTAAGAAATGGGTAGAAGACATGAATAGACATTTTTCAAGGAAGATATCCATATGGCCAGACACATGAAAAGAGATGCTCAACATCACTCACCATCAGGGAAATACACATCAAAACCACAGTGAAATACTACCTCACACCTGTCAGAGTGGCTAAAATTAACAACACAGGACACAACAGGTGTTGGCAAGGATGTGAAGAAAGGGGAACCTTCCTGCACTGCTGGTGGGAATGCAAACTGGTGCAGCCACTCCGGAAAACAGTGTGGCAGTTCTTCAAAAAGTTAAAAATAGAACTACCCTATGCCCCAGCAATTGCACTGCTAGGTATTTACCCAAAGGATGCAAAAATAAAAAACATACATGTTGTCACTTTCCATGATCTCCACACACCTCCTCCAGGGAGCTAAAACCACAACAGCCTATTCTTACTTATTATTCTTAAATATTCTTACTAGAATATTTTCCCTTTTTCCTGTGACTCTGCCTATCCACCATCTGACTCTCTCCTGATGCTCATCATTCAGCCTGGGGGCCACTCAGGTGACCAGGGCCTTCCCACGGTCAGATCCAGAGGCCAGCAGCTCCCTGCAGGCTGGGCCCAAGTGCTGGCTATGCCCCTGGCAGGAGGTAGGGCTGGATGGGATGGGTAGGCCCAGGGATGGGTCCAGACTCTGGTCCAGCGCCCCACCCTCAAAAGAGCCTATAAACCCTAGTCTTCATTCCTCAAGCCTCTGGGACCAAAGAGACCTGGGGCAGGGTTGGCATCAGAGACGGCACCTCAGCTTTTTGCCCCCAGCATTTGTACCCATGTCATCACGTGTGCACGCACGCACCCACACACGCATACACCCTGCCCCCAGGAGAGCCTGACACCCCTGCAGAAGGCCCCAGCTTCAGGAAGGGAAGAAGGAGGGAGGGAAGAAGAAGCCCAGGGAGGTCATCCCTCAGAGATGAAAACACTCCACAGAACGAGTGTTTCCATCGCTGAGATGCTTATACATTATTTATTAACACTTAGGCTACATTTTTCTCAGGAACTCACAAGAAAGGCTATGATGAGTGGAGGGGCTGCCAGTTGTGGAGGGGGAGCTGCCGCTGAGGCCCGGCTCCTGCCCGTTGCTGATCATGCCTGCCCGGTGTGGTGTTTCGGCCTGAACTGAGAGACCACTGCGGGCTGCCAGGAGGAAGCCGGGGCGTGGGGGCCGCAAACCGGAGGCAGAGGCTGTGCCCTCGCTGTGGCTTCACTAATCTGACCGCAGGGAGCCAGCAAGTTCACCAGACAGCCGCTAAGACAGAGTCCTCGCTTCCTACAGCGGGAACATGCTTCTAAAGGGTCCCAGTCAGGCCCGGCTCTGCAAAATCAAGCAGAAGGTGTGGGTATTTGTAGTAGACAACAGGCCTGGGGGACCGGGGTGGGGGGGTAGGCTGCCCCAGGGGACGACGGGGGTCCCTTCTGAAACTGCTCTTGGGCTCTGTGACTGGCGTGAAAGATGTGGAAGAGGGGGGTGCGTTGGGCTGGGGGATCAGCGCCCTGCTTCTGAGCCCTCAGGAGCACTGTACACATCTCACGCAGGAGTCCCAGAGCTGGTGGAGGTGGAGAGAGGTGACTGGGAGGTTGCAGGAAGACCCTTCTCCCTCTCCTGCCTCCAGAGCTGAGGAGGGCCCTTCTGCCATGGACGATGGGGGCCCCCAGGTCATGCAGCTTCTCCTCCAGGGTCTGGCAAAGCCTTGAACCAAATGCCTGCCTCCCTGTACAGCGCCCCATCCCCACTGCCGGCCACCTTCACTAGGTCCTGTTCGCTCTCCAATGTCGCTCCTAGTCCCCTGCCTCCTCTCTGAAAGAATACAGGAAAAGAGATAAGCTGCCAAGCCTCCCCGCAGGGCCTGGCCTGGGCCTCGGCCCATGGTCTGTTGCTTTTGTTTTCCTAGGCAGCCTTCTGTTCTGTCCTGCCACAAACGGCTCGGAAGCCGCTCCTGCTGAAGCCTTTGCAGAAACCAGAAAATGTTTCCCAGTCACACGTGTCTTCCACAGCCCACAAACCCGAGAGTTCCCAGTTCCCCCGAAGGGGCCACTCTCAACCACCACCTTTACAGGGCCTCCCATGGCCCTGTGATGCCACGGTCCCCTCCCTGACACTCATAGGCCCGTCAGGAATGATTCCAGGCATGATTCCAGGTGACTACAGGGACACGAGGAAGGCTTGGTCCTGGAGATCTGATCATGCATGTGACCAGCCCTCCCCTCCTGAAGTTGCTGGAAATCAGGCCCAAGTGGACACTTGAGACTTTTCCATGGGCGTGTGAATAGCCTGTATTCAAAGCTCTTGGGGACGCCTGGGCGGCTCAGCGGTTGAGTGCCTGCCTTTGGCCCAGAGCATGATCCTGGAGTCTAGGGATCGGTCCCGTGTCCGGCTCCCCGCAGGGAGCCTGCTTCTCCCTCTGCCTGTGTCTCTGCCTCTCTCTCTCTCTCTCTCTCTCTCTCTGTCTCTCATGAATGAATAAATAAAATCTTAAAAAAAAAAAAACCCTCTGGACTTAAGAAATGAAGTCATGCCATCAGCAGAAGGCCCAGAATGGGCTTCAGCTTTCCTGAGGCTCGGGGCTCACTGACAGAGTGGGGGAGCACATTATCTTTGTTCTGCAGTGACCCCGCCATGCACCTGCCTGTGTTCTGTCCACCCATGCTGGAGATGAGTTCTGTGCCTGCTCTGGGGGGAGGGGAGGGAGGTGTGCAGGATGGTGGTCTCCCAGTGGTCTGTGGGGTGGGGGGCTAAGTGAAATAGCTGCTCTGCATCTCCTGGGTGCCAGGACCCATCCCCCCCCAGTGGAAGGAATGGGGAGGCAGCGTGCTGTCCAGATGCTGTGCCACTTGGTGGCTCCTGACCATCTTCCACCGCCTACCTCCCTCCTGTGCCATCCTGCCACAAGACCTTGGGCGTTTTTCTTAATCTTTCGGATCTTCGGCTTCCCTGTCTATAAAATGGTGACACAGGACCATTTGGTAGGGACCTTGTGATTGGTGATCACTTACATGAAGCTTGGCACACAGTAAATGTGGGTCCCTTTGCTCCTCTGGCCACAAGACCCTGTGGAGGTCCCTCCCCTTCTCGGGGCCTCAGTCCCTGCATCTGAGAAAACAAGCAAAGCAGTGTGAGTCTGACCCCCTCGCTCCTGAGGGTCTACAGGCCTCCCTCCTCTTGCTCTTCCTCGGCACCTCCCTTCCCTTCCCTCCTTCCTGTCTGGTTCTGCCGAGTCTACCTCGGTCCTCAGTGGCTCTGTGTGCTCCAGCCCCTGCAGGAACAGCCTCTAGGCTCCTACGCACACAGGAAACCCTATTAGCTGGGCCTCCTCAGCGGCTGGACTGACCTGGGGGTGGGCAGTGACACCCTGCTGTCCCCAAGGCATTCTCCCATTTGTCCCCTTCGGCTCAGTGGATGGCATGCTACACAGCACCTTCCAGAAGGGTTCAGATAAACACACAAGCAAGAGGTCTTTCGTGAGGCTTTGGTGGGCAAGAGCCACCCAGACCTGGGCAGGCTGGTTTGAGGCAGCCCTTCAGGACAAAGCTGCACCTAGAAAAGGCACAGATCAGCCCCCCACGTGGTGTTGCAGCGCCGTGCTAGGCTCTGAGATCCTGTCTGAAATGCGTTGGAGGAGGCAGCCTTCAGGCATATACACAGTGCAAATACGAAGGGTCTGGCTCTCCGCCTGGTGCTGGGGATGCAGGGAGAAGCCAGGACGATGGCTCCCCTGCCCTCGGGGAGCTTATAATGCAGGGGATGGCACACGTAGTGCATACACGCTCATGGGCCCAGTGCAGCGCCCTGGATTTATCCGTCCTGCAGATGCAGACATGTATAAAGATTCTGAAGCAGCACTCAGCTTCCTAAGGCAGAGGACGACCCCTCGCCCTGCCAGTCCCGCCCTCCACTCCCCACAGGGAGCCCCTGCCAGGTGGGACAGCTTTCATCCCTGGGGCCCTCAGCTGACATCTATGACCTAGAAGAGGTGGGAACACATCCCTGCACACTGCTCCATTCCTGGTCCCCTGGGCGGGAGGAACGACAGGTACTGGCGTCATCAGCTTGCTTCCGGCTGCTCAGCACATGGGGTGACTTTCAGCAGGCACAGGAGGGCACGTGGGTCCCAGTGGAAATGTTCACACGCTTGCGAGGATGCTGAGCCTCACTGGCCAGCCCCGCCAGGCACTTGAAGGTGAAGCCCGGCCCCAGGTGACCGCGTGCTCCTCTACCAGTGTCCCGGGCATTCTGGGAAATGTCATGGAGTGCCCTGGGGGCAAATCACTCCCCCCCACCCCTGCCCAGAAGCACACTGTCCTCATAGGAAATCTGAAGCCAGGCTTCCCTCGCCGGATTTCCTGGCCTCATGTCTGCTCTTTGGGCAGTTTTGGGGGCTTGTTAAAAGTGGGCAGGCAGTTACTGTTTCAAGTGATCCCCAGGAGCACAACAGCCAGCCCAAACCATAATTACCAAGAGTGGCATTAAGAAGTGGCATTAAGAGCCGCTCCTTGGCCTGATGGAGGAGTGGCGGGGGTGGGGGATGAAGGGGAGACCAGAGGCATTTGCACCAAAGTCCATCCATTTCCTGTTGGGGTCTTATGGGAAGCTGCTGCTGCCCTCAGGGGACTTCCAATCTGGTTGTGAGGTCGAAGTACCCACAAGTCGGGTCTTAGACATGTCTAAGTTGGGTCCTTAGACATGGAGATGGCCTCCTTGGACACTGCAGACCAGACAAGTGGCCCTTTTCTGGGTGAGAATGTCTTCCCTGGGGAGATCCAGAGCCCTCCAGGTGGAGCTATGACCCAAAAGCAAGTCAGGCCTCCTGGTTTTAGCAGCAAAGGCACTTTGTCCCCTCTCTGCATGTGTCTCTGACCCTACCAAGGGAGAATCCATCAATTCAACCCCATTTCACCAACACAGGCTTCCTTCTGTGACTGTCATTACTTCTTTGTTTGTTTGCAAATAACCTAATGAAAACTCCTTTTTTTTTTCTTTCCAAAACAAAAAGGAGACTATAATGTGTGTTCCACCTACACATCTGAAATCCTCCAAGCTCTTTTTTTAATAGCATTTCCATCTACACGGCACCCTGAGAGATTGCTCTGTCCACCCCTGCCCCTGCCTGAGCCCCTTCCACACTTGGCCCACCCCAGGCAGAGGCAGATGGACTCCACTTGCCATCTTTCCTGCTCATAAAGACATCTCAAGGAGGAGACTTTCCCAGTGCTTGTTCGTCTTAAGGGCAAAGGTGAGCTCCCACTCGAACTTGGTGCTTTCACAAACACAAAGCCATAGAGGTGAAGGATGTCTCCAGCACTGTCTGGGCAGCGTGGAACATAGGCCTCAAATCTCCAGTGTTTGGCTCAGAGTGGCCAGGAGAGAAAATGGGCTCGGATGTGTGCGCATGTTCTACTGCTTGAAATAGGACCTGCCTGCGCATTGTTTGGGTCATTAGTTAACATATCTGGGTGGGGAGAAAGGGAGAGACCTAAATAATTATAAACACTTCAGAGGTTGTTTTTTTTTTTTTTTTCCACTGACTAAGGTTAAAATGAATAGTGTTGATCCGTTGCCCAGGCAGTAGGCTTGTTAAAGGAAATGGTATTTAAAATGATTTTTGAGCCAAAGCAATTTGGCTGCTCCAAGGCGTCCTTTATCTTTTGCTTTCAAGAGGATAATAATGTTTAAAAACGAAGTCACTCATACCATTTCCTGTCGGGAAGCCAGCTCAGTGATGGGCAGCTCTTCCTCTGGGTTTGTTTACTTGCTCTGTGATGGAAATGCAAGCTTAAAGGGGCCCCCTTCTGCAGAGCCCTCAGAGCTCCTCAACAAAACACACACACTGATGCTGCGCTCAGGCTGAAGTCTCTTTCACACATTGTCGATGTCCCACTTCCATCCAGCTTGGCTCCCACTTCCATCCAGCTTGGCTTGAGCTTGCGAGCTGGAGGCTCCAGGCAAGCAGCTGGTTCCAGCATGGAGGGCTCCCCTCTGGGATGGGGCACTCTCCCACCTGGCTGAGGGGCTCCCTCCCCAAAGAGAACATGGTGGGTCACCCCCTTTAAAAGGTACTGAGCAAGTCCTCTTGGGGAGGGCTATCTCCTGTGTACTGAGTACAGCTGGAGCAGCCAACTTCCCTTTTAGAGGAAAAGACTCAGACATGGAACTTCCCAGTGAGCCTAGATGAAGAGGCGCCCTGCCCTGGCCTGGGCTGGGCTGGGCTGAGCTGATATGGGTAGTGTGCCTTCTGCAAGTCCAGGGATGCTCTGCTCAGGTGTGCACAGGACCAGTTCCAGTCTGCCCGCCCACTTCCCTCTCACAGAAACCTAAAACAGTCTGGAGGCAGCAAAGTGGGATGGAAAGAACTTTCCATGGCAGTAAATGAGGAAGAGAACACCTGCTTCTTAGTGTCACGCAGCGCCTGCACAGAAGAGCAGATCCATTGTGTTAAGTCATTCTCTGACCTTTCTTTCATTACTCAAAAGCATGGCCCCCATCCCCCTGGGGACAGGGGTGGATGGAGTTTATCCTTGGGGCCACTTCCTAATCTAAGTCTGGCCACAGAAGGAACCCATAAAATGTAGGAATGCGAAATAAGGATGTTGTGGGGAGTCTGTGGTCTTGCTATGTGTGCTCTTTGCCCAGTTTTGGGGTCACATGGCACCTAGAGGGGAGGGGTGCTACTGAGGCTGTGGCAGTGACAGATGGGCAAGTGGAGACCCCTGGCTTTGTTCCTAAGTCCGCTTCCCTGTCCCCACCCCCCATCCCCACCCCACCCCCACCCCTGTAGCACCTACTGGCCTCTCCTGCTCTGTCTCGTAGGGAATGCTGGCAGCCCCCACCATCCTAGGCTGAGCAGGATAATTTAGGATGGCCGCTGCTCCCTTGGTGCATTTTAAACACACTTCCAAACTCTGTTCATTTTGCCTTTGATGGGGAGGTGGCCTTGTGGGTTTTTCTTTCAAGAGATGCAGATTTAATGGACTGTGATTTTTCTCCAGATCTGCTGTTTAAAAAAAAAAAAAAAAAAAAAAGGCAGCATTAAAAAAGCAACTCAGAATTTCTATTTACTCAGGGAAAAAAAAAAATCTGCTTGCTATTCAGGCCCTAGATTTTCCTGGGAGATTAGTGTACTTGCCTGCCAAGATGTTAGCTAAAGGAAAACACATTTGCTATAGATCAGAAATATTTATCCTTTTCTGGGCAGGAGATCCGAAGAACTTCATCTGAATGTATAGCACCTGGAAATATGAATGAATTCAATCTCCTGAGCTGTGGACATCCTCCAGAAAGGCCGTTGGTCACTGGCAGGGGTGTTGTGTGTGGGTTGGGGCGGGGGGTGGGCAGGCAGTCTCTGGGAAGTAGAAGCCATGAGGGTGTTTGAGCAAGGCTGCTGCGCTGGGCTGGGGTGGGGGATGGAGGTCAAGGGTCAAGAGACCCTGGTCCCACAGGAGGCAGGGGGTCAGCTGGAAGGACAACAGTGAGGGTCCCACAGCCTGGCAGCCTTGACTGGCAGGCTTGCTTCATCCTGGGATAGAGGACTTTGACCCTGCTCTCCTTGTGTGTTCTTGGAGCAGGGCCAGGGGCCAAGGATGGTGATGACTTGGACCAATGCTGCTCCTGCTTCTTGATGAGAGAGACCTCAGCCTCTGTTGAGCGCCATGCTGTTTCCCCAAAAGAGAGGGCCCCCATCTTTTAAAATCTTCTTTCAAACGTATCAGATTCGTCTTTGGTTGCCCAGAGAGGAGTGACAGAAGCAAGCTCATGAATGATTAAAAATCTAATCACTGTTTCCACCCAGACGGCAAGCCTGCGTCCTGGTGAGAGACGAAGTACGCCCACAAACTGTTAGCTCGTGAGTTTTCTCATCTGGCTCTGTCACGCATTGGTCCTTAGTATTAGGGTTCACTTGTCTCCTGCAGTTGTGCTCTGGGTTCTTTGAGGGAAGGGTCAAATTCAGGACATGGGGGCAAGGGAGCAGTGCATTCTCTGCAATGTCAGGGCCCCTTCTAAGATCATTTATCTTCCGGTCCCAGTGTTTCACCGAGAATTGATTTGCAATGACCACCAACCAGCGTCCACCCGGCTTGAGCACAGTAGGGCTTCAGGGCTGCCGAGCCCTGGACACATGGCCTCTCGCTCCGAGGGCCAATCAGGCCTGGCAGCATGGCAGGAGTGGAACATGGTTCCTGCCGGGTGGAGAAGGACCCACTCTGGAGCCTCCTCGGGTCCCTGGCCAGGTGGCGAGTACAGATTCCAGTGTCTGCCCTGGGGGTTCTGCTAACAAGGATTCTGTTAACCAGAAGCCCATACATACCCTTTCACGTGGAGCCCCTAGATCTCTTTCAAACAAAATTACTCCCGGAGCTTCTCAAGGATAAACCAGTCCAGGAAAGACTGCAAATCCTGGGAATTTATAGGAGGGCTGCATGTTCTCCGTTATCTATTTTGGTCTTGTTCAGAGGTGCCTCCTGGCTATAATTTAATCTCAGGTAGATGAAAGCTTCTTTCCTCTCCCTCCGAACTGAGGAACCACTTCCTCTCTCTCTCCTGGGCTAGGGCCAGCTCTCTGAGCCTCCCCGGGAGCCAGCGGGGCCTGACCCAAGCAGAGCTGGCCGTCTGGACCTGTAGGGACGGCTCAGAGCCATGTGGTGGGCCTCGTCTTTGCTTGAGGTCGGCGCCAGACAGCTCGCCTGAATAGGCTAGGGCTTCTTTGTACTTGAAAAGCAGCCCACATGTGGGAAGGTGTGCAGGAATGAGAGAAAGAGGTGTGTGTGAGCCAGTATCAGGCTCTCCATAGGACAGGGCCATATGTGGGACAACGTAAGCCCGCGTGCACAACTTTCTGAGTGTGTGGAGTGGCCTGCAGACAGGGACTCTGAGTCAGCAGTAAAGGTGTGGGTGTGAATGTGTCAGCCCCCAAGAGTGCATGGAGGGGAGTATATAGTGTACATTGACAGGGCCCATGGGCCCCTCACAGCCTGTGTGGGCTGATGCATTTGGCTACGTATGTGCGCACACATGTGTCCAGGCCTCTCTGCAGCAGACAGGGCAGACGAGAGCTTAGTGGTATAGCATTCATTTGAAACCCTGGTGACGGCCACCGTGCTGAATGTCACAGCCACTGCAATGTTTCCCTGGGAACAGATCACCAGCATCTAAGTCAGGCCTCATTCGTCTGGTATCGGCCGTAATTAAAAAGTAGGTGGCTTGGGAAATAAAGGCAGAGAGAGACTGGCATCCCTGCCCCAACCTGTTGTCTCCTTTAGAGGAAGATGTGTGGGAGATCATGCCATCCATCCTCCTGCCTCCCACACAGCTGTGGGCCAGTTACCCCACAGGCATACTGCTCCTTCTGCCCAGCTATACCTCCCAGGGCTGCTGGTCACCTGCCTGGTCGGGCTGGTGCCCTCGATCTGGATGCAGCCCAGCACCCTCCACCCTAAGGGTCTGCAGAAACACGTTCCCTTCTTGGGTACAGGCTGAGGAGAGAGGCACAGAATTCTCACTGGGCACCACCCCCAGGGCACCTAGGGTCAGGATGCACAGCCAAGGCTGCTAAGACCGCTGTCCTTCATTTCACCAAACAGTAAATCCGTTGTCCCAGATATTCAGAAAGGAGAGTGGCTGCAGATTTGCATGAGGCCACTTGCCAGAAGGGCTTCCCATAGGATTTATCAGGCTGGAGTAGCTGCCAGAGCCCCTGCCCCCCGGACAGTGGGGCCCCCATCAGGGGCTCTCACTCCATCAGTGCCAGTGCTGGTCATGGGCACTGCCCTGTCCCTAAGTGATGTCTGGAGCTAGGAGCCAGCCCCCCACTGCTTGCCAACAGCTCACCCATGGATGAGAGCCCAGCCCATCCCATCCTGATTCTGGACCCTTGCTCTGCCCCCACTCATCACGGAAGGTCGGAGGTCAGAGCCCATCCCTCAGAAAGTGAGAAGGACCTGGCCCTGCATGACCATCCATGGTGCTGTGTCCACCAACAGCCCTCTGCAGGTTCACCCTGGCACTTTCTTAGTGTGATGCTAGAGCAGTCACCTCCCACATTGTGCAGGCCTTCCACTGATACTTCTAATATTCCATGGACATCATCACTTTCATTTTTCTGCTGCACCTTATCTCAAGGGACTTAATCTCTTTGGGGACACACCACACAGAGTCAGAGCCCAGAAGAGAAATACCCTGAGGATGTGGTTTGACCCTCTGGGCAGGCATCCCAGGCTCTGCCCTTGATCTGCAACCACAGCCACAGCAGCCTCTCGTGGGTCTTCCTTCACCCAACCATTCTCATGCTCAAGGAAGCCCAGAGTCAAATACCATGACTCAGTCAGAGGTCAGGGCTGGCTCCACTCAAGACTGACAGCCCCTGTGGGTTTTCCTTTTCTCTTGGGGTTTGCAGTTGTCTTCTGGGAGAAGGATGTAGATTCCCCGTTTATTTTGTCGGCTTGAAGCAGTGAGTCTGGTGATGCTGCATGCAGCCCAGTGGAGATCCTGCCTCCGCAGACCCTCAAAAGTGTCAGGGTTTCAGACATGATTGGTCAGACCTGTCTGACAAGAGGGGTCCCAGGCAGGGACTCAGAGCCATGGGGGAGAGAGGGTTGTAGAGCCACCAGGAGCCCTCAGGAGCCCTCAGGAAGGCAGGAGCTAGCTATCACCAGGCATCTGTGACAAGTGCTGGCGTCTTTGCCGGCCACTGCCCAAGAGCCAGGAAGTATAGCAAGAGAGAGGATCTCCCTGGAAAACTGCTTCACACCTGCCCTTCCAGCAAGCAGTCATCCCAGAGGCAGGTGTCTGAAGAAATAGTAACAGAGGCCGAGGGCAGGAGGGAGAATGCTGAGATTAAGTACAAGTGTGGACCATAGGTCTGATGCAAGAGATGAAGGGAGAAGCCTGATAACGGGGATTTGGTACAGGATCCCAAACCAGATGTGCCCTCCCAGCTGCAGGTCTTCTCAGGCTGCCGTGTCAGATTATTGTCTTCGAGAGCCTTGCTGAAGACACCTCTTTATAACGTTGTGCTCAGTGAGGTGTGGGTTTTGGCAGGACAAGGAGACAGAGATTGTGCAGTAAACCCTGGAGGCTGGTGTGTAGGGTGGCCACATTTAGCAAGTGAAATTTGTAGATGCCCAGTTACATTTGAATTTCAGATAAACAACAAGTTAAAAAATAGCGTAAGCATGTTCCACTCAATATTTGGGTTATATTTATAGTAAACATGCATTTATTATCTCTCTGAAATCCCAGTTGAACTGGTATCATCTATCTTATCTGGCAAGCCCTCTGCTGTGGGCTTTTCTCTTGTGCCTCTTTCTGCTTTTCCATCCATTTCAGCACTGAGTAGAGTTTGGTGATTATATGATGGATGAACACCCACTGGAACCGAAATTCTTCCACTGCCTGTAGCACTGCAGGGGTCCCCATTCCCTACAGAGTCTTCCCTGAGCTCCCAGGGCCTCCAGCTAGGAGCGCTGGGGCTCCTGTCCTTGCAGCAAGCCTGTGCCTCTGAAGGTTGTAGGGGGGCGGGGGGGCCCTCTGTCTTAGTGGTGATCCCAAGCCTCTAAGGGAGGAGAATCCCAAGCAGGGTGGCTGATGGGTTTCTGCTGTGAGTGAGGACATAGGGTACCATGCTACAGAGATTGCAGGTTACTAGGACGAGTCCAAGGTCAACAGAAGCCTTGGATGGGGGCTGGTAGGATTCACAAAGTGGTCCCCATCTTACTCCTTGCCAGATGGAAGGAAAAAGCCTGGCTCCCAAGAGCCTTAGTTCTCAGCTTCCCTCTGGCCCCCAGCCAAGGACAAGCCCAAACCAGCCTCTGTGCAAAGAAGTGGCCTTTGAGAAAGTGTGTCCTCTGCCCTGGGAAGGAACATTTGCAGTCAAGTCTGTGCATGGAATTTTTATTCCTCTAATACAGCCTGGGCAGGATTTAGTACACAAGTTCTCCAGAGGAAATGCATTCAATAAAAATTTGATGGGCTCCGGCAGCTCAGCAGAATCTCCTTACGAATTCCAAGTGTTTGTTGGTCCCTGGCTTAGGCAGGAGCCCGGCTACAGTCTGCAAATGGCCTCTCTTTAGCCGGGGTCCCTTGGAGCCAGACCTGCCCGCAGCCCCCTGCTTCCCCAGGTTGGAGGGTAGGGAGCCTCTTGGAGAAGGAGCAAAGTCCCAGGGCTCTGGGGGCTCTGGAGTTGGGCCGTCATAAGGACGTGGGGGCGCCAGACACTCAGTGGGGACCCGGTGTGTATGGAAACCTAAAGTCAGTTAAGGAATAGAAATGAATTGCTGCGACTAGTGGGGGAAGTATAGTAACTGTTCATTTATTATCTTCTGACAATTCTTGTTGCTCAGCACTCAGGGAAGAGTTCCAGGGCTGAAGACAGGTGTGTGGGTCTTGCTCAGGCATCCCATGGGAAATGTGTGCTAGAAGCTAAGCTTCCTGCAGGTGAGGTAGGGTTCAACTCACCTCTCTATTCTCAGCTTTTAGCCTGGGCCTGGCACAGAGAGTGAGGCCAGCGAGTGCCAGGTGGCACTGGAGAGAGGACAGCCACGCCATGGGCCCTCAGAGATAGGGGAGTCTTCTGTTCACTGTTCACCCTCTGGCTTGTTAGGAATCTCCAAGCACGACCCAATACCCCACCTTCATCCTGGTGAAGCAGTGCCAGGTCATTGGAAAAATGCTCCCAAGCTCAGCAGCTGACACGGCATCAAGGCCCCACATGCCTAGGCCTCTCCTACAGGAAATGTAGGTGGAAAAGGGAAACTAAAAAGCCAAAGAGCATGTTTGCAGAGTGGCTCTCAGGCCTCAGAGCAGGTGATTCCCCAGCCTTTCATCCGGGAGAACACCACCAGCCCAGGGAGTGGCCAGGAGAGTTGGCCTTCATCTGCCTTGGACCAGCCCTGGCCGCTGCCTTCACCCACGGCTCCCAGAGGCAGATCGTGAGGACGGCTCATAGCAAGGACACAGAAGAGGGTTTCTAATCTCAGATATGGCACCTACTGGGCAGCCTCCAGCAAAAAACTTGGCTTCCCTGAGCCAATTTACACTTCTGTGAGCATCCCATGGGACGGCATTTGCAAAGACTCAGCCCTCAGCCCCATCTATAAGCCGTACTGGGTGGTCAGCAAAACCCAAAGCTGTAAGCTATGCTGGGCTCTCCTTTTGGTTCTGGAGAACTTTGCCGGCTTTCTCTCTTGTGGTGATTTCCCTTTCCACCCGGGTCCACCATGGCTCCCTGTCGCTTAGGCATGCAGCCGTCAGAGTTGAGGGAGGCTTGCCCATTTGCCATTTGAATTGCCCTGGAAACACCTCCCGACCACATCCCCCGCAGATGTGATGCATCCAGGCCTTCCTAGGCCCCTCCCCTGAGCCACTTCTGTGTGCTCCCCTTTCTGTCTGGGGGCACAGAGCCATGGAGGGAGAAGTGGAGGCAGCAGTGGGATGGAGAGCTGGGAAGAAGCAGGACCTAGGGGGCCCATGAAGAAAAAATCCAGGTGATGTGATGGGACTGCCTGACCCTAGAGGGCTTGACGATTTCCAGGCAGCCAGAGGGGGCCTCCTGACAGAAAAGGGCTGCCCCCACAGCCCACGTCAGCCATTACCACCTAATCCTAACCCAGAGGAAAAAGCCCCTGTCCCAAGACTTCAGGTGACAACATATACTGCTGCTGGGGCCCCAAGTGTGGGGACAGACAGGCACAGGCTGAGTGAGGGGCCCCAGCAGTCAGCCTCCTGGGGTCCGTGTGGTTCTGCTGCCCAGGATGCTTCAGATGAAATAGGATCCTGTGGCCACAGCTTCTCTTGGCCCGAGGGACAGCCAGGTGCAGGTCCTGGGTACCTGGGTGTGGGCAGTGTGCTGCTTCCAGCCAGTCCTCCTCCCTTGGTACCTGGGCTTGGCCTCCAACTTGGCCGACCTGGCTCAGGGAAGAAGGGGACCAAGCTCAGACTGCTCAGCCTCAGACTGTATGAGCCCCACAGGCCCCTGCATACAGCTTCCTTCAGAAATTTATCTGGTCTCTCCACTAACTGACTCCAACATACAGAGCTTTTCACAGGGCTGTGAGAGGCTGACCGCCCTTGCTTGACCTGCAGGAGGAAGAAAGGGGGATGCACAAAAGGACAGTCCACATGTCGGCAACAACAGAGGGTGAGGGAAGTCAAGAACTTTCCAGAGCAGTGGTCCTCCATCTCCTTCCTGCTCCAGCATGTAGAATGGAGATATTCCATGCCCAGCAGGAATATGGGTCCTGATCACTTCAGGGAGCAGACGACACTCTCCTAGGGGACATGTAGGTTCCAAGGTGACATGGATATCCTTTCTCAGAGTGGCATGCCCATCTACCCACGCCCAGATTCAGAGTCACCGGGGAAGGCTCAGTATCATTCTGCACAGGCACACAGGACACACACACCTGCATGTACCTCATGGGACATGCATGATTTGCATGATTCACCTGCAGATCAGACATGTGTGAATACACACTCAGGTGCACACACGCTCACCTGACACCCATGCCACACACATGTATGGACACTGCTGACGCTCACACAGGCCCGCTGCACAGACCCAAAGCGGAAGCCTCCTATCCTGCTCATGAGATCCTCATCCTCCTTGAGCTCCTGGAGCTCAGAGACAGCTGGTGGTCCAAGAGGAAGCATTCTGTGGTCCCCTGGCTCATGGGCCACTTCAGTGGGGCCGGGGGCTCCCTCTGGTCTCGAGGCCTGCTGTGAACACTGAGGTTGCCAAGATCCCCTTGGGGCCACACTGAGGGTCTCCCAGGACTCAGGCATTCAGTGCAAAAGCAGGATGACTGGTCACCATGAGGCAGGCACTATACCCCAGAGGAGGTAAGATAGATGGGCAAACCTCCATCCCTGTGTGTCCCTTTGCACATCCCCTGGAGCTGCTCTGTGAGAAGAAAGCAGTAAAGGAAGATGTGCTTCCCAGAAGTGAAAGACCTGGAAGTGCCCAGGTGGTGGCCTTCTGTCCTGGAGCTATAATTACTTGTCAGGGATGGACTAGGCCAGATGACAACCCACCCAGAGCTGAACAAGCCAATAGTTAGGGGCCTGGGAGAAGGGTGGGAGAAGTCTTGACAGACAATGTGGAACTGTCCTTGGGACAACAGAGGGGGATGTCACAGCCTGCTGAGCTGCCCCTTGTCCTTCTCAGCCTAGAGCCTGTTGCCAGACAGAGCCTGTCTGCCAGGCCACCCCCCACATCCATTCCTGGGGGTCCAAATAGGCTGGAGGCATGTTTCAGTCCCTCTTGAACCTGGCATCCTGCCCCGATGCTGGGGGTCCCCTGGGGTAGCAGAAGGCAAGGGTTTAGGTGGTGACAGGCAGTGAACCCTGACTAAGGTCCCAGCAGGCACACCTGGCCCTGGGGTGCTTCCCCTGCATGACCTCTCCTGACCATTCCTGCCTGGGTAGGAGAACTTCTCAGGTGACAGGGTCCACCAGCTGCCTGCCTGGCCAACGTGCTCCAGAGGAGAGGAGGGGTTGGTGAGCCATGCCATGTCATGTCTGTAGGAAGCAAACAGACCAGACGGGGTGGGGGGGGGGGGACAGAGAGGAAGGAAATCCACAGACCTCCCAGGCCCCATGGCCTCCCAGGTCCCACTGGCCTTCCTCATCAGGATTTGAGGCAGGAAGGGGATGAATGTTCCTAAAACCAAAGAATACTCCTAAGTGCTTTGAGGGAGATTTGCGGTGGGGGCTGAGTCCCAGGTGAACAGAGCCAGGAACCCCAAGGAGGCAGGTGAGCCCACCGCCCAGCAGCATGAGTGCCCAGCTCCACACTAGGACCCTCAACACACAACACACACCAGCTCACCCTGCATACACACACACTCACAGACACAGGCACACCCACCCTCGTGATCACATACTACTTGCATACTTCATTCATTGCCTTTCACACTCACACACTTGTGTGTTCACACACAGTCTCATGCTTACACACTCACATATCTGTTGCCTTCACTCAGTAGCACACACCCACATGCTCACACTCACACACTTTGCCTTCCTCATACCCTTGCACACACATGCTTACACATCCTCTCCCACCACACTGACACATGCTCTCACGTGCTCATATGCACCCACACTCTGCCTTTCTCCTGCCCTTACGCGCTCGCACACACATGCTCACGCATACTCTCAGGCCACCAGCCGCCACACTCCAGAGCGGCCCCTGCACGGCGCCCGCAGCTCGCAGGGCGGGAGGGGCCCAAGCCCAGCGCTGAGTCTAGCGAAGCCATTTGCTCCTCCAAGCAGCACTTAGCTCCACTTCCTTTTTCTCTCTCCTTTGGCGCCTGGAAAACCCCAAACATTCCCAGGAGGGAAAACAGGCCCTTTATTACCTCGTGGGCTCAGAACACTGCATCGCAGTAATTGAAAGTGGCTTGACTCAAATTGCATTTTCTGAGGAGCCGTGAGAGACAGACGTGCGGGAGGGAGGGAGGTGGGGGTGCGGAGCGGCTTCGAAAGCTGGCACCACACAGGCACACACAGAGTTCTGGGCCCAGAGCAGAGGCCCGGTCCCCAGTCGCCTCCCTGGGACAGCCTACCCCACGCAAGGACACAACCCTGACACAGCCCTCAGAGAGCATCTGAGCCCTGAGCTGGCAGGCCTGCCTGCCACCTGTGCCAGGCTCCTAAAAGCTTCATCCTAGAAAGGCTCTTTATCCTCTCCTGTAGGTCACACAATGGCACACGGCAGCCATTCAACAAGTGTTCATTGACTGAACGCTGGTTCGTGTCTCAGGGCCTTTGCTCGCATGGTTCCCTCCCTCACCGGTTCCTTCAGATCCCACAATACTGTGATCACCCAGCTGTCTTCCAGATAGGTAGCTAAGCTCTGTACGTATTATCTCAGAAAATCTGCCAACAACCTCATGGGGTAGGAGATGGTGGCACCACCACATAGCAGATGGGGAAGCTGGAGCACAGAGCCGCAGCCCCTCACCTCAGAGGAAGCGGGACTGGGCTTGGACTGGGGTCTCTGGCCCAGGTTGGCTCTGAAGCTGGCGGGCCCTCCACATGGCCCACGCTGTGCCAGGCCCATGGCTCCCAGGACGCCCACTGACCCCTGTCCTGGCCATGGTCAACTCCTTGTGGGTGCCAGCAGTGGGGAGAGGGTGCTACGTCTCCATCAGAAGAGGCATTTAAGAGTCCTCAGGAAGCTGGGATGGGGGCTGGTGTGGTTTGAAAAAGCGTCCTCAAAATGGCTGTGACTTTGATTCATTGTTAGTCATGACAGTTATTTTGAAATTACATGTGACACTAAAGAAGAATGGCAAAAAGGGGCCCGGCTTAAAATGGGTGAGAAACGCTGCTTTAGTGCCTCTATTCATCTGCGGGCATGAGCCCCCTGAGTCAACTGCGTGTCCCCGGCAGCCAGCACTGAGCCCAGCTCATAGGGAAGACTCAGAAAATGCTTGTTGAGTGGAATTAATGAATGAGGGAGGAAGGGAGGTTGGTTGGGAGACTCCTGGGATGCAGAGCGGGCGGGAATGTCAGCGGACATCCATCCCTAGCCCTGAGAAAGGAGGAGGTTGTGGTGATCCCCCAGGGCCCTCATCTCTCTCCTGATTTCTGCCACGGGCTCGGCCGATGTAAGAAAGTGAGGGCCTTTCCAAAGGGTCAGCAGACTGCTGGAAAACACACAAACAGATGGCCTTGGCCTGAGATGAGAGCTAAATGCTATTGGGGGGCCAGAGCAGGAGTATCCCTTGCCAGGGCTGACCCAGGCTCCCTCCCGGGCTGTCCTGCTACAGAATCCTCCCAGGTAGAAGAGAGGAGAGGAGTCGTGAATGAGGCCTGTCAGGGGGCTGCCGAGCCCAGCACAACAGGCAACCCCAAAAGCATTTAGTGATAAACTTGTGTCCACGGTGAGTTCACCTTGCCAGTGTTTCAGTTTAAACGAGAGTGCACCGGAACCTTCTTACAAAGACATCTTTTCCAGCAATCCAAATGGGAGGTGCTTTCTCCCCACCCCCTGCTGCCCACTCTACCCAACCCTCACACTAAAACACGCTGGAAGACGAACAAAGTGGCATCGGACCCGATGACAGGGCCACAGGCCTCCCCCAGGGCCGGGTGTCACTCGGGGGTGGGGAGGACTGCAGGATTCAGGGTAGGGACCAAACATTGTGACACCAATTTGATTTCTGAACTGCTGGCCTCAACAGACTTTATAGTCTGTGGACACTTGTACCATTTTTTCTCCTCCTGGTTTACTCTGTTTCTGGATTATTGTCTGTAAGTTTCGAAATGGCCCAGGATCCCTGAGTGGTTTATAAATTAGGGCTGTATCCTGGGAGCACCCAGTAGTGCTGATATATTTTAGGTGGTGTCAGAGTTTCCATTATAAACCCCATTTCTCAGAGGTTTACAACTTGGCCATAAAAAGGCACCGAAGCCTGAGGCTCAGGCTGTACCATGCGCAGCCGCCTGATTCCCTGCCCCGTCTCCAGGCAGGGACATCTAGCAGGTGTGCCGCAGAACAAAGGAGACTGCTGTAGGAGGGTCTCACACCTGAGGATGCAAAGACGGGTCCTCCCTCCTGCTGGCCAGCAAGCTGTGCGCTCCAGACGGCTGCCAGTAAAGGACTGTCACAAGCTAGCAAGGCCAGTGCTCTGGGCGGGAGAGCCACTGATGGGGTGAAAATGTATGCCTGCCAGGGAGTCTCCTGGGTTTACTGTCATTCTGCCCCAGAAATGCCTCCTTCAAAGCCATTTGGGTCCCCTTTTGGCAAGCCCACTGACCCAGAGACACCTTTCAGACCGACTTCCACCCTAGGACACGTGTCCACGCTGAGTACCATAGGGCTGGATGTCACACTCCGGTTTTCACTAAGGCGCTGATTATAGAGTAGCACATTTTGCAAAGTGAAGGAATGAAGCCCAGCGGTTCTGAGGCCCAGGGAGCTTGTAAAAGAATGCAGTGCCTGCCTCCCCGCCCCCAGGAATTGATTGGATTAGTCTGGGGCTGTCTGAACAATCAACAGTCCTCAGGCGAAGTCCCAGCCCTGGAGTCAGACCTTGAAAGTGATGTTTCCAGGGGCCTCTGTCCCCCAAACACGGCCAGATCCCTTCTTGTCACTGGGGCCCTGGGCACCTGCATATGCTAAGACTGGGCGGGGGGGCATGGTGGCTGTCTGGTCCCTGAGCGCCACTTTGCCGAGGGAGCCCCTTCTAAACCTTCTCCCGGGAGCTGTAGGAACAGGTGGCAGAGAGCCCACCTTGTTCTCTCCAATTTCTTCTGAAGCTCTAGGATTTCGGGCCCAGATGTGGGAGTCATGGGTTTGCCTGGATAAACAGAACCACATCCAAGGGTTGCCCATCTCTGAGCCAGGCTGCTACTCAGGGACCCCTGTTTGCAAAGAGCCCAGGCTTTTCCTCGGTGGAGTGCCAGCTGTCAACCCGTGAGGGCACTTTCCATCTATTCATACACTCAAAAATGTTCCCTGAGCACCTGCTCCATGCAGTTACTGTCCCTGGGGTCAGGAATGTACCAAAGACCAAAGCGGCCCAAAGTGCACCCATCCTGGGCTCACCCCCAAAAGGGAGACCACATCGAACAACAGACATGATAAGTAAGTTATATAGCACAGAGGAGACTGTCATGCTGTGGGAAAGTGACAGCAAAGTGGAATAAGGAGGCGATTAGGAGATCGTGGAAGGAGGATGCATTTCAAGGTCTGGGGGGTAGTCAGGCCTGCTGCAATGCTCCTGTGTGACAAGCAGCCTGGGAGTCTAGGGGGTTGACAGGAACAGGTATGTCCATTGTAGTGGCTGAGCCGCAGGTTCTGTGGAAGCAGTGGCTGAGGAAGTAGAGAGAGGAGGGAGGAATGCTTGCTGAATGGCAGTGCAGTCTCCCCATTGCAACACAGGGGGCCCCGCAGAAGCAAAGCCTGGGAAGTGGGGGGTAGAGGAGCACAGGAGGCATCAGACAGCAGGAAGAACATGCAGGCAAAGGGAACAGACTGTGCCAAGGCTTCAAGGCAGCCTGGCTTCTTCATGACAGTGAGCAGCCCTGCAGGGTAGGGGGATGGTTCTAGAAAGAAGATGGTGGCAACCCCTTGAGCACCTTTTCTGAGTGAGGTGGGGATACTGTGGGCTTTGAGTGACTTACATTCCAACCCTGCCCACTGATCTCTTCATCAGAGAATCGCTGTGGGGACAAAGAGGTGAAAGCAGAAGGCCAGGGTGGGGGCTTTCAGCAACCCAGGTGTGAAGAAGATAGCAGGTCCGAGGTGCGGCCATGGGGTGGAGAGAAGGGACCGATTCTAGATGGATTCTGAGGCATAGCTGTGGTGTCTGCTGGCTGAGCAGGTGTGGGGTTAGAGAAAGAGAAGCTTCTGGGCTGCCTGCAGGGGTCTTGCCAACCGTGATGGAGGCTGTGGGGATCACAGGTGCTGCGGTGACTTCACATCACAGAAGCCTGTAGACGTGTGCACTAGCTCCCTTGGCCTGCTGTCACAGAGCACCACGGGCTGGGTGACCTGAACAACAGGGAGCTGTCCCCTCCCAGTGCTAGAGGCTGGGAGAGCAAGCTGGGGGTGACAGCAGAGCTGGTCCCACCTGCCGACTCTAAGGGACGAGCTGCTCCGGGCGCCTCTCTAGCTTCTGCTGCTTTGCTGACAATCTTTAGTGTCCCTCGTCTTACGAAGGATCACCTTGACCTCCTCCATCATCTTCACTTGCCTTCTCCCTGTGTGCACCTGTGCCCAAATTTCTCCTTTTTTGTAAGGACACCCATCATATTGGATCGGGGTCCCATCCTGGTCCAGTATGACTTCATCTTAGCCAGTGTCATCGCGGGGACCCTGTTCCCAAGTAAGGTCACCCCACAGATTACATGATGGCATCTCCCCCAAATTCCTGTGTTGAAGCCCTAACACCCAGGGTGATAGTATTTGGAAGGGGAGCCCCTGGGGGGTAATTGGGTTACATGAGGTCAGGAGGGTGGGGCCCCCATGATGGGATTAGTGTCCTTATAAGAAGAGTAAGAGATACAAGATCTCTCTCCACCCTGCAAGGATATAGGAAGAGGGTCTTCATCAGGAACCTAATCTGCCGGCACCCTGGTGGTGGACTTCCTGCCTCCAGAACTGTGAGAAATATGTGTCTATTGTTTAAGGCTCTCACGTTGGTATTTTGTTAGAGCAGCCAGAGCTACCGGGTTAGTCATATCCTGAAGTACTGGTGACTTTGACGTATGGATTTAGGGGGTGGGGCACATCCCAGTTGGCGGACCCCTCACAGGCCTCCCCTATCTGACTCACATCACAGGCCTAGGGGCCTCTTCCCAGCTCCCTGGGTGAGGGAGGGAGCTCAGGATTCTCCTGGGACACCTTGCTCTTCCAGCCAGCCCCTGCCCCCAGAAGGCATACCTGAGGCAGCTGGGCAGGTCCAGAAAGGATGCGCATAAGTGGGGAAAGTCTGCCATCCTCTTGTTGTCTCCATCAGTGCTGAGCACCTACTGTGTGCCATGCACCTCGGAGAATCTGAGAGTGCACCAGAGAGAGCCCTAGGGTCTGGGAAAAGGCTGGAGGGTGGTCCCTGGAAAGACTCTGAAGGACAGATGGAATGTGGGACAGGCAAGGGGGAGAGAGGATGGGGGGAAAAGGGGCTCTTTGCTCAGAAACAAGGGTCTGGGGAGCAGAGGTGGACAGAGCCCTAGTGCCCAGGCTGCAGGGTACAGCCCCAAGCAGGCAGAGAGCTGTCACCAGAGACGGGGCTGTGAAGCGACAGTAGGTGGAAGGGACCCATTGTCCCGCAGGAGCACCTGGGTGCAGATCCAACAGTGATGAGTCCCAGGGCTTCTGAGGCTGTTCTACACCGGACCCTCGGGGTTCCCCCCTGCCCCGTGTTCGCCGCAGAACACACCAGTTGAGATTCGTGACCGAGATTCAAGACCTGGAAGAAAAATCAAAGGACAAGAGCTCTGTTGCTTTCTGTTTGACTTGGAGAACCCAGAAGGGTCTTTGCAGAATCGCTCCGCCTGAGACGGTGTCTCCTTATGGCATCACTCCTGGGATATTTTTATCTGGCTCTGGCAGTTCCTTGCTCTCCTGAGGGTGGGTTCCTTAGGACATTAGGGAAAGTAGGTCATGAGGAGCAGCATCTAAATCACAGACTGTGATACCAGATGGCCTGATTCTTACCTGGGCACTGCCACTTTTCTGCTGTGTGACTTTGGGTGAGACACTTAACCTCTCTGTGCTGCTGTGTCCTCCTGGGTTACATATTTGAGCACTGAGCGCGGGACTCGGCGCCTGTCTCAAGTGTGGCTGTGGGAGGTGCTCAGTCAGGGCTTTGCCCTCCAGGGCCCTTGCCGGGACATCACGCTGCCCCTTACCAAGGGTGACCTGTTCCAGCCTAGCCAGCTCATCTTGAAGTGAGAGGCACCAGAGGACAAAAGGGATCTCCCAACGAATTCTTCCTTCGCCCCCTGCCCAGCTACGTCTCGTGTGAACCTCAGACAGACCTGACTCCCCTTTTGCCCGGGATCTGCAGGTCTGCTGAGTGACCCCAGGCTCTTGCTGTTCCTTGAGACTTAACAGGTCCAGAGGAGCAGAAGGTCCCATATGACTGCCTGATTCCAGCCTCTGGCTAGGAACAGCCCGTGCGGAGAGACTGCGGTGGCTCAGACCCAGGGGCTCAGGGGCTCTCTCCCTCCCCAGGAGAGTCTCCCAGGCTAGAGGGGTGGAAAACCCGCTCCCTTCCCGCCGCCGCCTGGATGGGGAATGCATGTTGCCTTGCGAGGCTCTACCACTTAACACAGAGTTGCAGGCTTCACCACAGAGGGGTTTTGTTTGGAACTTAAAACACTTGCTCAAATTAATGACCAAAAATGTCAGATGTGTCCACAGCTAATTATTCATTAGATGCTTAATTAGTGTGGGATGATCATGACATTTTAATGTTATTAATTTTTATACTGTAATAGGATTTAAATTGTTCTGCTGTCCTGAAGCCTCCTGTTAGAGTCACACTGGAATTGGGGGGCTAGGAGGAGGTAGGGGCTGTGGGGGCGGCCAGTGGTGACCAGGCAGCTCCCTGGCCAGGTTCCAGAGCCCACACACACCTCTTCCGGCCTGGGAGAAGCTTTTTTCCAGGCTGCCACACAGCCTCTTCAGAGCTGGACCCTTCCAATGGCCAGGCTGGCAGTAGAGGCTGCTAGAATGGGAGAAAGGGTAAACCAGATGGCTCCCCAAGGCTCCTTCCTGTTCAGATGTTTCTGGAGTCTCTGTTCCTCGTTCCCTCATTCCAAGATGGGAGGAAATCCAGGGAACTGTCCTGAGAGCCCCACATGGAGAGACAGAAGTGACCAAGGCTGTCCCAAGGGGCAGCAGAGGACCACCCATCTGCCACAGACCTGCTCCCATTCCCCATAGTCCAGAGAAAGGGGCCCACTTGCAGGAGATGGTGCATATTTTTAGACAAATCCCTTTAGAAAGGAGCCCTATCTGCCAGGGAAGGGCATCCATGTGCAAGATGCTCTGTGGCCTCTTCTCTGTAGAATGGACACAGCTCTATTATTAGTTTCTAATTATGAAAATCATCTGTGCCCGTGCTTTAAGATACAACAATAGGAAAAATGGGAAGCTAGTAGAAATCATATGAAATCCCACCATCCAGATATGAGAACTCTTAATACTTTTAGTGTATCAATTTCCAAGCTATTTTTAGGCACATGACTGTGGACTTTTAAAAAAATACTCATATTATATAGTGCCATCTTGGCATCTGCTTTCTTCCCCCCACTAAACAACATCTTGTGAGCATCTTTTCAGGCTAATGGATACAGATCTACATGAACCTTTTTAGTGGCCACATTATATTCTATTACACAAATGTGCCATAATTTCTTTAACTGGTCTCCGGTAGTTGGCCATTTGATTATGTGTAATTATTTGTAATTTTTCACAGTTAACTACCAGGGCTCCTCTGATAATGCTTTTTGTGTTGATCTGGCTGTACCCTCGGGACAGATTTCTAGAGATGAATTTGTTGGGTCCCAGGGGGACTTCTTGATGGTAGGAAAAAAATTTGAGTTCACTTCTACTTGCAATGTGGCCAAGTATTTTAATTTCCCTGAAGCGGTGCCCCCAACCTGTGAAATGAGTATGATAAATCTGTTCTTCTGAGTTGTGTCGAAGGTGGCAGGACCTGGCACAGAGCCTGGCACTTAGTAGGTGCTGCTAAAGGTTAGCTTCTAATCTGTGAACATTATGTGCCAATTCTCAGTTTACAAAACATGTAAGTGTATATTACCTCTTCTCATTGTATTATCTTAAGGGAAGAACAAATAAAAAGGATATGCAGGCTTAGGACATGCTTGGCTAAGTTCCAAGTGGGTGAGGACGCCAGTCAAGCTGGAGTGATGTCTGGGGTTTGTCCATAAGCTTTCTAGGTCTGAGGAGCCTAGGACAACCAACACATGTTTCCGTGTGCCCTATATTATCCCTCCCCCATTCAGAGAGAAACATGGTATCCATTCAGTCCTGGGACCTGGGACCTACTTTCTATTGATGAGACCCATCCCAGAGTGGATAAAGGAGTCAGTCCCAGCAGAGGCTTGAGCCAAGATCCTATAAAAAGAAGTCCTGCCATGGAAGGTGGTGTTTCCCCCAGGTGGCCTGGAAGAGCCCTCCTGTACCTGGTCCTGCGTGATACAGGGGCCATTTCTGAGGTTGAGACTCTTTGAAATACTCTTGATGTTCTGTCCTGGAGGAGAGGGCTAGGGTTCAGAGAAGCTTCTCTGGGGGCATGAGAAGGCATGGGGCAGTTACAGGGAGTCAGGTTATATTTAGGAAGAACATGTCAGGAAGAGGGGACCATGGGCAGTTCAAAGGGCTGGTTATAGACTCTCTTTCATATGTAATTTGGAAAAAAAAAAAAAAAAGAAAACACCTGGTAAAATGAAGTTGGCACTAAGATATCCAGAGCTCTTAGGCGCCCTCTCCAGAGATGTGGCTGGACCTCCTAGAAGCTGAGTTAGCCCCCTTTCCTAAAATGCTGCTTCTTCTTTTTCCAAGGGCCTCTCTATTCTGGGCCTGACCCTCATCCATATCAGCTGATTAGGAGCCCAAATGACAGCCCCAGTGCAGGTGACAGAGAGGTCCATGTGGGTGGAGTCCCCTTGGGGCAGCTGCCAATAGGAGATGCACCTCCAGCCCACTCTGGAGAGGTCAGCCGAGTAAACAAAGCATGAGGCTGGGCAGCCTGATGGGTAGGGAGCCTGGTCCCTCCCACCTGCCCTCAGGGAGATGAGCTGTCATCCACCCAGAGTTGAGTCTGCATAAGGGGCCAGGCAGACCCTACCCCCCTGCCCCGTGAGGACGGTGTGCTTGACAGCTCCATTCAGTTCACTCTTCCTGAAGAGTGCCCATCACTCACTGCCACCATCTCTCTAAAAGCCAAATGTCCCCACGAAAATTCATGAGGACCCACACATCCTATGGGCACAGGGAGCCTGGTGAATACTAATCTCCCTTCGGAGGTTGAACTTAGCAATACCCCAATTAAGTATTCTGAAAACCGGCCTGTGATGCCTGCATGCCTGCCAGCCCCTGTGCGTGGGGATGGCCCAGGTGCTGAGGGGAGGGGCCCTGGCCCAATGCCAGGGACAAAGCCCAACCCCCGCCCCAGAGACGAAGGTGGGCCCCAAGGAAATCTCTCAGCCTTCCTCCCACCCACTACTGCAGACAGCCTTCCAGAAGAACAGGGAGACAGAAGGAAAAAAAATGTTAATATGCAGTTGTAGTTGAAATAATAAACATGCTCTAATTAGAAGTCTCCTCAAATCATCAAAAGCTCATTTACAAGGGGAGACGGCAGAGGTATTCTGGTGCCAGTGTGGAGCTCTGTGCTGGTGAGGACTCTGGGGGGGATCCTCACCTATCGTCTTGCGGCCTTACCAGGTGGGCAGGGGCCAGGAGAGGCAGGAGCAATCTTCAGAGGTGGGCAGCTCCTGCTCATGACGTTCCACAGGTGGCTTTCCTGCTCGGCCGCCATTCGGGCCTTCTCGGCAGAGAAAGCTTCACACACCTGGAGCCCTTGTGTGCAGGTGGCAACCCAAACAACCCTTTGAGGATCCTTGGATCTAGAGGCAGAGCTTCTACCCTGCTCTGTGAGTGCTCCCTTCAGTGTTCCTCAGCCAGGACCTTCCTCTTCCCCACCGCCCTGTACATCAGTCTGAGTCTCCCATCCCACTTCTGGGACCTGGGCCGCAGATGACAGGTGGTTGTCTCCAGCCTCAAGCCACCCCTGAGCTGCAGATCCGCAGACATTCCCTGGGACAGTCAGGGACCTCCCCTCTGTAGGGGTCCTGCTGAGCTCTCATCAGCCAGCCCTTTCCTCCCACTGTGCTCCCCCTCTGCTCCCTCTCTCACCCCACCATGGACAGCTCACACCTGTCCTTCTATCCCAATCTTTCCCCTAGTCTGTTCCCTGCCCCCACACGCTTCTCTACCTGCAGGGCCATGCCCTCCCCAGGTCTTTCACCTCTGCCCTTGACCTTTGTCACCATCTTTGCTCATCTCAGGGACATCAGCTGTCGCTCGTGCTCCATGGGCCACAGCAACACCACATTTGGCGGTCTTTCCAAAAGATGTCATTTCATCACATTTCCCACCCAAGAGTCTTCAAAGGCCCTTGTCCTATAGGAGAAAAAACACCCCCACCCCAAGCTCCATCCACTTTTCATGGACTCCAGCGCCCGGCTCTGCCTCCAGGAGCACCAGACTTTGCTCCTCCTCCTTTTCCCATGCCTCTCTTTTCAAGAAACACCTCAAAACCAACAGACACCCCACTCTAAGGGGGCACTCTGAACCTGCCTCCCCCAGGCTGCTGTGGGGTCTGTGGACCGCTGTATCAGAAGCACTTGGGGGCTCATTAAAAATACAAAGTCCCAAGCCCACTGAGGTGGTAAAGGATCAGAGCCTCTGCTGGTGGAGCCCCGACTCAGCCTTTCCAACAGCTCTCCCTGCTGCGTTCAAACTGCCATCCTCTGCCATCACTAGATGTTAATTGACTATGAATTTGCTTAGGGGCCAGGAAGGGGGTCTTGTCCTCTGTGCCTCAGCATTGAATGCAGGTTGTGTTCATTTGTGCTTAACCTTCTTTGAGGGCTTACCCTTTCCCGCATTGTGGTAAAACTCCTTACCCCAATGAAATCACTACCGTGGGAGATAGTACCGTTGTTATCTCGACTTCATAGATAAGGAAACAAGGCACTGAGAGGCTGAGAGCCTTGCCTACGTTCACAGCAAGTGGGTGTGGAGCTGGGATTCCAACCCCTGCTCTTCATGGCTCTGAGAGATTCCGTCCTGGTGCCGGTACATGGTAAATGCTGAGTGGTGGATGGATGAATTCACAGGGGGCCACTTGCCTGGGTGAAGGAACACGTCTGTGCTCAGGAAATGCACTCACCTCCAGCTTCTGAGCCAAAGCATGGTCACCCCTACAAGATGGTGCATTATATGGGAATCTGGGCAGCAGGCGTCTTGCTAGCCGAGGACAACTCTGTCCCCAACTGCCATCATCCTGCCTGCCGGTCGCTACACCTGAGGATAGTGAGTTCAGGGCCTCGGCCACACAAAAAGTCCACTCAACAAAAGTTCTGGCAAAGGTGTGCCTTATATTCAGGGTGGGGCCGGTTTCTGTCAGCAGACCTCCAGTAGATGCAGGCTGATAGTGGCCTCCTCCAGGGACCCTCCTCTCTAAAGCTCTGCTAACACAGTTTCTGGAGCTGGCTGAGCGACATCTAATTTCTGGCCAAATGGAATAACTTGGAGCTGAAAGTTATTCAATTAGTGGCCAGGCACCGGAGTGAGGCCCTCTCAGAAATGCTGAGTACAAGCTTCTTGGCAGGGAGGTAGGGGCAAGCCAGGCATAGCATCCTTTCCAGTCTCATGAGCCATCAGTCACTGGTGTCACAGGGCAAATGTGGATCCACCCCAGGGAGGGTCCAGCTAAAAGGGATGCCATTCCCTGCAGCTAAAGAGAAGGACATGGGGACAGGTAGTCTCCCTGCAGGCCTTGCTGGGGCAGCTGCCCGAGGGGACAGAGGGGCATCTCACTGGGCACCATACTGGGCAAGCTGGCTGCTGAGGGCACAACCCCGTCCCAGCCCCCCACCATCGGGCTCCCAGGCTCAGAACGCAGAGAGCTATACACCTTGTGTCACAAGGTGGTGTCTGATCCAGCCTTCCCTGAGCACAGCTAGAGATCCAAAATCCCCTGTACACAGGCAGGCTCGTGTGCGCATGTGTCCAGACACATACACACACACACACACACACACACACACACACCACCTTCCCCATAGTATCTAACTGGCTGATACTTAAGTCTAGTGGCTCCCAAATGCTTGTCTTCAATCCTTTGTAGCCTAGGATGAAGTTCTTATCAGTCCACGGAGAATGAGAGAAATATGAAAAATGTGGCAAGCTTTTCATAAGCTAAATGTTCACTTTAGAAGGACTATCTTTTGTTCTGAACTCTGACCTCCTTGCCTTTTTTATGCCTAAAGCATCCTTTCTCCTATGAAAGCACGGTGACAGTGATGCGGCGACTGTTTTCTAAGGACTTACAGGCTACATCTCTGCCAGTTCCCCCATCTTTAATGGAAACTTTTTATTGAGTTAATTGTAGATTCATATGCATTTGTGAGAAATGATACAGAAAGATCCCTTTCCCTTTACCTAGCTTCCTCCAATGTTAACATTTTAGGAAATAAAGGTACAATATCAGAATAGTGACATTGTTACAATCCCCCAATCGTAGTTTTCTAGTTTTACCTGTTCTTACTTGCACGTGTGCGTGCATGTGCACATGTACATGAGTGTGCATATGAGTGTTGTGCACGTGTGAGTGTCTGCATGCATGTATATACGTGTGTATGTGTGTGCATACGTGTGAGCGCATGTGAGAATTGTGTGCAAGCGTGTGTACACGTATGAGAGTTCTATGTGTGCACACACGTGTGCGCAAGCACATGTGAGAGTGCACACATGTGTATGTGTGAGTTGTGCGCACGTGTGTGCAACTGTGAGGGTTGTGCTGCATGTGTGCATGTGTGTAATAATGTGCGTGAGAGTTTTGTGCATGTGTGCATGTGCATACATGTGTACATGTGAGTGTATGCACATGCATGCACACGTGTGAGATGATGTGTGTGAGTTGTACAGACGTGTGTGTGCAAGTGTGAGACTTGTGCGTGTGTGAAAGTGTGCGTGTGTGTGCACTGTGTAAGAGAGTCTACGCATGTGTGAGTGTGTGTGCCCATGCGGGTGTGGTTCCATGCAATTTCATCACGTGCACATTAGTAGACCCAGTGCCACAATCAAGATACTGACTGGAAATTCTTTCACGTTGTCACGATATCGTAGTACACTCCTTGTTGCCAAGTAGTGTTCTGAGGTGCGGAGATACCGCGGTTCATTCAACCATTCTCGCCCTGAAGCACCTCTGGGTGTTTCCAGCTTAGGGCTGCATCTGAAGCTGCCGTGAACATCACGTGCTAGTTTTTATGTGAATGTAAGTATTGCTTTGGGATGAATGCCCAAGTGTGCGACCACCAGGTCACACGGTATCTGTACGTTTAGCTCTACAAACGACAACTGCTGGGCCGTTTTCCAGAGTGGCTGTGCCATCTCGGGTTCCCACCAGCGGTGCAGGAGGGGTCCTGTCTCTCTACTTCTTCATCAGGATTTCATGTTGTCAGTATTTTTTATTTGAGCCACTCTGATAGGTATGTAGTAATGTCTCATTATGGTTTTAATTTACATTTCTTTGAAACTAATGATGGTGAACATCTTTTTATGTGCTTACTTGCCATCTGTATATCATCTTCAGTGAAATGTCTATTCACGTCTTTTGCCCGTTTTCTATTTGGATTGCTTGATGGCTTTTACTGCTGAATTTTGAGAGTGTCTTTACATGTTCTGGATACTACTCCCATGTGGGTTATGTGGTTTGCAAATACTTTATCCCAGTCTGTAGCATCTTTTTATTCTCTTCAAGCAGGCTTTTTGCAGAATAAAAGTTTTTAATTTTGATAAGGTCCACTTTATTTATTTTTCCCTTTTTGAGTCATGCTTTTAATAGCAAGTTGAAGAACTGTTTGCCTAGCTCTCAATCCCTAATATTTTCTCCTGTGTTTTTTCCTAAAAGTTTTATAATTTTATATTTTACAGTTAGGTTCATGCTCTGCTATTGGTTAATTTCCGTTTAAGGAGTGAGACCTTGTTCAAGATTCTTTCTTTTTTTTCTTACCTTTTGCTTTTGGATGTCCAATTGCTCCAGCATCATTTGTTGAAAAGATTATCCTTCCTCTATTTAATTGCTTTTACACTGTTGTCAAAGATCAATGGGCATATCTGTGTGGGGCTATTTCTGAGTTCTATATCATACTCCATGGATCTATGTGTCTATTCCTCCTTCGGAATTACAAAGTCTTGATTGTTTTGTGTGTATTTATAGTATATATATAGTATATATGTGTGGGTGTGTATACATATCTATAGTTAGCTCTCAGTATCAAGTAGAGTGATTCCTCCTACTTTATTCTTCTTTGCCAAGACTGTTTTAGCTATTCTAGGGCCCATGTCTTTCAATGTAAATTATGGAATACATTTGTCTATGACTATCAAAAATATTGCTACGATTTTGATAGGAATCGCATTAATCCTGTTGAGTTTTCCAATCCATGAGCAAGGTATGCTTCTTTATTTAATACATCTTCTTTGATTTTTGTTCATCAGCATTTTGTAATTGTCAACATATAGATCTTGTACATGTTCTGTGAAACATATGCTTAAAATTTTTCTTTGAAGAGATTATACATGGTATTGTGTTTTTAAATTCGGTTTCCCTATGTTCGTTATTAGTATATAGAAATGCAATAGCTTTTTCTGCATTGATTTTGTAGCCTATGACTTTAGTGCGCTCAATTATTAGCTCTAGGAGATCTTTTTGTAGATTTTATAGATTCCTCGGGATTTTCTATACAGACAATCATGTCATCTGCAAATGGAGACAGTTTTTTTTCCTTCTGGTCAATCTGTATGCCTTTTATTTGTTTCTTGCCTTATACCCATAGAACTTCCTGCACCATGTTGGATAAGTTCCTAATTAGGATTATTCCTAATCTAGGGGAAAAGCATTCCGTCTAACCATTAAATACCATGCGGGTGGACTCCTTGTAGATACATTTTACCAAGCTGAGATCACTTCCTTGCATTCCTAACTTGCCAAGAGAGTTCCTTCATCTGTTAAATTTTGCTGTCCTTAAAATCTGAAACGTTGGGAATCTCCAGTCTGTCCCAAACACATGCTGCACCTCCCAGCTGCTCTCTCATTCGACCTTCAAGGGCTCACAGTGGCTGGTGAGGGTCCAGGGCTCCCAGCTCCCATTTTGGCTCTAATCCCTATGTCCTACCCACCCATCCCTCTTTGCTCTGCCAAGGCCCCTCCTCAGTGTGGTGTTCCAGCCAGAGGCAGGGCCACTTTCTCACTCATTTACTCACCCACTCATTCATTCAGCAAGCTCTGACCCCTAGGCCTGACCCTGGAGGATACACATTTCATTCTTGAGAAACTTAGTCTAATACATGAAGTCCATTTCTTCCACTTAGCTCCCATCACTTTATATATGATTATCCATCTCCTTGCTCCACTTTTGAGGGTAGCTGGGGCTGCAGCTCCACTCTACCATTTCTTTTTTCCAGGAAGCATATATCCCAAACCATCCCCCAGAGCCCTACCCTCCCACCCCCAGCCACCCCGCAGCTGGGTGGGAACAGCCAGCTGGCCCTTGGCCCTCATTGTACCACCCTCTCCTGCACAACCAGAGCCTCCAGGCCCCAGAAAGCAGAGGATGGACAGGCCTTCTCTTGCCATCCCAGCTCCTGACACTGGAACTTTCTGCAGAGCCATGAACTAACTGCCTTACTCCCCACAGCCAGAGGATGATGTACTATTGATGTTCTTATGGTTTTTTTTTTTTAATCAAGAGAACAATTTCTCTATATGCAAATCTCTTCAATAATAATAATAATGTTATTATCAGTGTGGCCTCAGGCAGAGTCTGGCTGAATTGGAGAGCAGCTGAGTTTATGGTTTTTAGCATTATCATGCAGGCTCCTGGGAGGAGAGGGAGGCTCATTTCCCCTTGAACAGTCCCAGCTGGGAAGATATCAGGTATGAAGAGATACCTGGCTATTATGTTCTCATTTGAATGTCTGAGAAATCACCCCACCCTTCCCTGCCTTCCATACTGCACCTCCTCTGTCTCAGGCTGTGGCCAGAGCCTGGCCCTCCCTCCGTAAGCATTTACTAAGCACCTACTGACTGTGTAAGCCCCAATTACTGGCCAGACCAGGTGGGCAGAGGTAGAGCTGGTCCTGCTCAGTCAGAAAGGGGAAGCTGGCAGGACAATGCAGGATATATGGCCAGTCCCACAGCTCCACAAGCCCAGTGCCAGACTCGGGAGGCCTCCGAAGGCCCGGACAATGGTGAGAGAGCAAGGCACTCATCTTGGGCACAAAATTCAATATTTTTTAAAGTCAAAATTAATGCAAAAGATCCATGATAAACAAAATACCAAAAGTGCAAATAAAGACAGGAAAGCCTATGGGAAGTTTTCCAGAGAAGGGATGTCTTCACTGCAGGCTGAAGTACAAGCAAGAGAAGAGAAAGACAAGGAAAGGGAGCAGCAGGAGGAACCTGGGGCCTGCCATCCCCACCCGGACCCTTGCACGATCAGAGCCTGTGGGCCTATGGAGGCTGGATACCCCACCTGGCCCTACACCAATCCTGAAGCAGAGCCTCTGGCCAACTTCTGCTGCCTCCACTTATTACCTGTTCTTACAGGATCCTCCCTCAGCACAGGTTTCATCATCTGTTAGATGGGGTGAACAACGTCTACTTCCCAAGTTCATGGTGAGGTGATGTGAGCTTTTGTACAAGATGACGTCCAAGGGAGAGGCTAGCACGCAGTAGGTGTGTTTGGTAAATGGTGATGAATATGAGGATAATATTTTGTACAGTGCCTTCCCTCTTCCTGTTCTTCTACCCTAGCTCCATTCCTGAGTCACCTGAGATGGGAGGTGTTAATCTTTTGAAGACCTATGCCCGCATTGCTCTGACAGACACTTGCTCATTAGAAGTGGCCAGTACCCCCAACGGAAAGGCCCACCATGCAAGTGGGGCTAATCTCATCAGGTTCCTCAGCTTCTGAAGACAGGACGCCTGCAAGAACAGCCTGCATGGGTTTCCTGTGGCTGCTCAAACAAATCACCACAAGTTGCAGGGCCTAGAACAACACACATTTATTATCTTGCAGTTCTGGAGGTCACATGTCCAAAATCGGTCTCTGCGGGCTCAAATCAAGGTGTGGGCAGGGCCTCAGTCCTTCAGGAGGCTCCAGTGGAGAATCTGTTCCCTTGCCTTTACAGCTTCTGGAAACTGCTTACATTATTTTTTTTAAAAGAGTTTATTTATTTGTTCATGAGAAACACAGAGAGAGAGAGAGAGAGAGAGAGAGAGAGGCAGAGACACAGGCAGAGGGAGAAGCAGGCTCCATACAGGGAGCCCGACGCGGGACTTGATCCTGGGTCTCCAGGATCATGCCCTGGGCTGAAGTCAGCGCTAAACCTCTGAGCCACCCAGGCTGCCCCTGCTTACATTACTTATCTTGTGGCCTCACATCATTCCAAATTCATTGTCAAACCACCTTTTCCAATTCTGCCCCCTCTACATTGCTCTTACAGGGACCCCCATGACTCCCTATATTGGGCCCATAGGATGGGCTCACCAAGATAATCCAGGATAATCTCCCCATCTCAAGATCCTTAACGTAATCATATCTGTGATGTCTCTTTTACCATCTAAGGTCACTGTCACAGGAACTAGAGATTAAGACAGGGACGTATGAGGGGGGTATTATTTGATACACCACTCTACATTCTGAGTGGTCACAACCCTGACACTTCTAGCTCCTGGGCCGGGTGCCCTGGGAGCCCAAACCAGTTGTAGGGGGAGGCCAGGAGGGTGGGCTCTGAAATAAAGTACCTTCTCCCCTTAACCAAGTGGGGCATAAAGCTACAGCAGGAGCCTCAGCATCCTGGCTCTGGGTAAAAACACCTTCTAGTGACTTCTAAGAGGAAGTGCCTAGGCTGTACCAGATGAGGTAAGATGAGGCAGGACAAGCCAGAAAGTAACCACTGGGGTATATGTGGGGGCAGGGGCCTTTCCACCTGGGATGACTCTCTGGGCATGATTCACAGCAGTGAGGGCCATGTACTTCCCAACATGCCAGGACAGGATTAGCCACTAGCTTAGAGACCACCAGCCTGGTTCTGGAAGTGGGCCACCGGGGCCTCCCCAGGGCCTCCAGGGCCAGGCCAGGGCCTGCCCAGAGGGGGCCTAGCTGAAATGGGGGACTATGGCTTTCTGGTCCCTGTGCTCCAGCAGCAGATGGGGCTGGACTCCAGCCCCTGCTGAGCCTAGGCTGGCTGCCTCCAGGATCCTGACCATCTCCAGGAACTCTGAATAATCAACCCCATTTGCATCACTGGGCATCAGACCACTTTCCTCTTCGCTCAGCTGCTGGGGCCTGTGTTTCCCAGAAACCAGCCTTTCAAACAGGGGCTCTGAGTGCCAGGAATGTCTGCCCACCCCCAGGGCTGTCATCAGGCTCTGGCAGGCCTGCCTCCTCCTGTCTCTGGCCAGCTGGCTCTTCCCTCCTGCTAGGAGCAGGGTCCCAGGCCTGCCGACTCCACATCCCGGATCCCAGCCCTGTGTCAGCTTGATAGATAATGATCTTTGTAAGTCTCACGACATCCCCCTGAAGAAGGTATGACTGTTTTCAGAGAGGGAAACTGAGACTCAGAACATTGGCCAAATTTGCCTGTTACGGAGAGGTCAGGATCTGAATGGGGTCATACTCTTAGCCACTAGTCATCATCCCCTGACCATGCAGGAGGCTCTTCCTCAGGCAGGAAGATGGGCAGCTTGGGGTCAACCTCTGGCCTCAAAACACAGAAAAGCGTCCCAAGTTAGTTCACCAGAACATGGAGACCCTCAAACTCACCCCTGGAACAGGAGGGCTGTATGACGTGCTGGGATGAGAGCCAAGGGCATGGTGTACAGCCTGAAGCCTGACCTTGAAGAGGTGCTCTAGACAGGGGAAGGTCAAAGGAAGTAGCAGGGGAAATAGCACCATTGACTTAAGGCCCTCTTTTTGGATGTAAAAAAGGCTAAGACCTTCATCTGGCCTTCCTCTTGGAAGTCACTAGAAGGTGCTGTCCCAAGAGCCGGATCTGTGAGGGTCCAGCCCTGACCTTTATGCCCCAATCATGAGAGGGGAGAGGGCTCTTCCTGAGAGCCCCATCACTGATGGGGGTCCTCGGGCCCCACAGATTTGCACCTGTGCTTGTCTGTCCCACTCAGACCCCTCTCTCTCTGAAAATAACCAGAGATTAGAACAAACAGCCACACCAAAACTGAACATATGGCTCTTAGAGGATGGGGAAGCTTTGTAGGGCACAGACAGCAGGGGGCCTGGAGGAGGGGTGCCCTCCCCTGCTCCCCCTGCAGCACCGGCCCACACACGCCGGACCCACACCTCTGCCCCTATTCCAGAAATGCCCCCACTGAGTTCCCTTGGGGGCTGTGGACTCTGCAGCTGCCGGGCAGAGAGCAAGCCTGCTCCACTTCCGGAGCCAAGGACTTCCTTCCCACTCCAGAGAAGACAGACTTGAGTCTCTGCACCCTCCCTGGGCCTCACTGTGGAGGGTACAGAGCTTGGGGGCCATGGGCAGCACCCACACCTCCTAGCTGCCAAGCCCGCCCCGCAGGGAGGACTGAGCCCGGCCTCACTGGCAGGAGAGCAAGAAGGCCCCCGAGACTTTCTGCAGGAGACTCATCTAGGTCATTACCAGTTCCATGTGATTCCTCTTCATTTTTGGCAGCAGAAAAAACAGAATTCAGGTCTCAGGGCTCAGCCCTCAAGGAAACTAGCCTGGAGGGGTTACAGCCTCAACCCCTTGATTCTCATTTTCATGACACTAGAAATCCATGTTCACTGATGAAGTTTTACAAACTGCAGATGAAACAGACAGGACTAATTTTAAACTAAAGTAGCTTCAAAGCCCAACCCTCAAAGATAAGCGTGGTTCATATTTCAGTAAAATTTCTTTCTTTGTAAAGAAAAGTACAACCATGGGTCTCCTTTATGGCCCCAGAGAGCTAGCCTCCTTTCCCGGGGCTTTGGCTACTCCCCTCTGAATCAGATTTGTATTGGATATCTTGCCATCGAGTGCCTGCATGGGTCTGCGCACGGAGCTTTCCTATAGGGCAGGGCACGTGCCCGTGCTGTGCTCCTGGACCCCTTCCAGGTCAAAGATCAAACATTCTACAGGAGTCCAGGGTCACTCTTGGGGTGGAGAGGAGCAGGAGCATCATGAGCCAGTGCGCCAGTGGGTGCTGCCCTGTGCTGGGGAGGCATAGTGCAGAGACAGGCATGGGACGGACTTGCCCCAAGTCACTGTGACCTTGGATGTGCCTACACCTGCTTCTCCCTGTGGGATGGAGCACAGTCTGGATCCCTCTTCCTCCTCCTGCATGGGCCAGGGCCCGCAGCCCTCCCCTCCAGCCCTGCGTGGGGATGTGCAGTGATGAGGTACAGAAAGTGTGCAGAAAGATGGGACTCTAGGTAGGACTATAACAGATCACCCTGGCCTGGTGCCAGACCCTGTTAGACACTCTCAACCTAGTCCGTATGAGATACCCTTCAAGGCAGGTGCTATGGTTGCCACCCTCATTTTACAGATGAGGGACTTGGGGCACAGAGTACTTTCAGAACTTACCCGAGGTCACATAGCAAGTCAGTAAAAGGCTGGGATTTGAACCATGCAAACAGGCCTGGAGCCCATACTCCTCACTGTTCTGCGAGACTTCCTCTATGCAAAGGTTATAGACATTCCCTTACTGGTCCTACTGGCTCGGATGTAAGCCTCAGATCTCTAGGTTTGAGCTATTGGCCCTGAAGAAGACACCTTGGTTTCTGTATCTGTGAATTGGGGAAAACAATCCCTTCATACAGACACTGTTAGGTTTTCTAATGAAGTGACATTATGTAAAGCTCAGTACATGGTAGGCATTCACCAAGTGGCAGCTGTGATTAGGATGGGCCCCAGGAGCAAGGCTGTCCTGGGGCACGTCTGGGACTGTGTCCAGAATGGGCTGGGCATGAGGTTCCAAGAACAGGGGGTATCTGCCCAGGTGCACTCTACTGCCCACGGCCACTGCCCACAGGAGGGTCCAGGCTCGCACGGCTCAGCCCACGCAGGACCACCCTGGCCTCTTGGGCCGGGCTCATCCTTCTCTTTCCCTGTTACAAACTGAACCAGAGCTTCATGAAAGGAACCAAAGCTAATAATTTAAGAGGTAATTTGTTATTAGTGTGGCACTGATGCATTGAGCTGACCAAAGTGCCTTTCAGCAGATTATTATTAAATATTAAGTCTATTGATTCGATGTGGAGTGGCGCTCTGGTTGGTCCCTAGCAGCTAGGGACATGCGTTCGTTTTCGTGATTTATGGAAACCAAGCCCACACCAGGGAGCTCTGCAGCCTCACAATGTTACTAACCCAAGTTCCCTCCCAGCAGCACTCAGAGGCATATTATAGATGAGGATCTGAGGGTCTGAGAAGTTGAGGAACTTGCCCAAGGCCACACAACTAGTAGGTGAGAAAACCAAGATTTAAACTTGGATCTGTCTGAGTCTGGGTCTCTGCCACTTTGGGGCTGTGTATCAGGCACACAGTAGGGACTGGTTTAATGTGTGTTAGTATTTCCTCCCAAGATGTAAGCCCTGTATCCATGAGAACAGGACATGGACTTTTTTTATTCACTAAAGTATCTCTAGCACAGAGTCTAAATTCTTAATATGCTCATTAATGTTCAGATGGAAGGATGGATGAGCAGGAATAAAGGAGGAAGGGAGGAGGGGAGAGGAAGAGAGGGAAGGAGGGAAGGAGGAAGGAAGTCCTGGTCAGAGTACCCAGCAGAGTGGCATGCTCTAAGAGAGTCAGTTTTACTAACTTGATGTTACTATGCATCTTCCAAACTCTCCGTCTTTATGTTCCTTTGCATCTCCATGTTTTGCCTTTCTTTTCTGTAAAATGGGATGAATTATTATAGCACCTAATGTATTGGGTTACTGGGAGGATGAAATGAGCTAATGCTGTAGATGCACTTGCTGCAGCCACAGAATGAGCCCCAGTTGTTGTCAGCCATTGTTAACATGCTGCAAATCTGCACAGAGGTTCGAGGTTCCAGGGGCCCCAGAAGAGGAATCCACCAGAGCTCCAGACCAGAAGCAGGCCCAGGAGAGGTGTCCCCGGGTCCCCTGAGCTCAGGGGATGTGAGAAGAGGGGCTCCCTCTGGCCTGGCCCCAGGACACAGACTGATCAGGGTGCCTCTGCCTCTCTGTTCCTGATGGTTTGGGGGCTGAGTTGCCTCTAAGCAAAGGGTCTCTTAGAGCAGCATCCCAGGACAAGCAAAGCATTTCCATGCCATGCCTACAGTCACCAGGGCCCCAAGACTCAGGGGACTCAGGGGGTAAGTCACCCTATGAGCTGAGTGTCCATCTGGAGCAGCCACAGAAACTCTGAGCTGAACACTGGCTTCAGAGTGGATGAAAAGGTTTTTAATCCACCTACAAAATGCCCCAAACTGCTGGCGCTTCTGTGGCTTCAAATGATGCTAGTCCCTTAGGTGTCTGAGATCGTGAGAGAAATGAAAGCAGTAGAAGAGAAGGAGGGAGGATGAAGTGATCAGAGGAAGAGGGGTCAGGCACCACCACAAGTAGAGGCTCTAGGGCCCTCCCTGAGGTGCCAGAGTGCCAGCTGGTGGGGAGTCCTTCAGCCCCAGGCAGCGGCCCGAGGGGCAGCCCCCTGCATCCCACAGGGCCAGCAAGGATGGCTCCCTCCTTCCTGTGCCACTTCAGTCCCGGTGGAGAGGCTGCTTGCCTCTAGTGCCCCCCCGCCCAGCAACACCGCCGTGACACCCCATTCAGGCGCACCTTCTCAGCGTCTTCCCCACACCATGGCTCAGTAGGCAAGGCTCAGTGGGGTATGGGGCTTGGCGACCTCACCTTCTTTCTGGAGTTCTAGAAGGCAGTACCTTCCGCCACCCCACCCCCACCTCCAGCTCCACCAGCCTAGCATGGACGGAGATGGTGGGTGCCATGGCCAACTGGAGCATGAGGGAGGAGTAAAGAGACATGTAGTACATAGTGGAGAAGGCAGGACAGAATGACGGAAAGAGAAGGTCGCCTGCAGTGTGGAGGTAACAGGTGAAGCTAACCCTGAGACCTCAGTCCTCTGGGGCCAGGATGGGCATTTCTTCAGGAAAGGAGGGATTATGTCTGGAACTCACTTGGGAGGTTGACAACTAGCCCCTTGTTCTCCCCCTCTGAGTTCTGAGCCTATCAAGTGAGACAAGAGTAAGGCAGGTAGAGATGATCACCTGGCTCTATTCCTGACAGAGCTGTCATGCCCAGGTGTGGGGCAGCAATGGGACATGCCCAGGTGTGGGGCAGCAGTGGGTGGGTGAGGTACCCTGCATGCCCCTGTACTGTTCTCAAACTCCTGAGTCAGGAGACTCCCTCCTAGTCTGTGAGTGAGCCAAAGACATGGGGGCGGGGGGACAGGGTGTCTCCCATCCTCTGTGGCTTCCTTTTCAAGGAATGAGCACAAGGAGGGGAGCCAGGGCCCCCTGAGTCCAGCCCTCTGATCCCAGCTGTCCCCCAGTCGGTGGGGCAGAGGCCAGGGGTAGGGGTTCAGGGGAGGTGTGAACAGATGGCGGCAGGGGCCAAGGGCTCCGGGACCTTGCCAACCATCTGAGGTGTTAGAAAAACATTCAGACCCACCTCTTCCCTGAAGCTGGGGAGGGGCCTTTCCAGAAGCCTGGTGGCAAGGCCAGGGGAGCCTCTCTGAGCTGGGCCTACAGCTGTGTGCTGACCCCAGCTCCTTGTCCCTGTCCCCCTCACCTCCTCCCTGCCCTTGGTCAGTGGAGCCCCTGGGAGCCCCCCTCGGCCACACAGAGGCCCTGAGGACCCTGCCCCGCCTTCCATAGCCTTAGATCTGCCAATACAAAGCCATACATCTTGGTGTGTGACAAATCACTTTTTAATTGCCTCAAGGAAGAAACCCATTAGTCTTTTCTTTACGTGAGAATCATCATAATATTGGGCAAAACCCTGCTGGCTGGAGGCCGAGGCTGGGGGCCGTGGGGCTATTTTTAGATCGCAACAACATCCCATTCCAACATTCATTTGGGAGAAGGAGGAATGAAATCTTTCCTGACACCCCAGTGCCTCACTGCCCACATCAGGAGAGCTCGCCACCCACCCGAGAATGGGAGGCTGCCAAGCAAGAGATGCAGCTTAAAATGGTGTATTATTTGTCCAAATAAATTTGTGTCACGTTTCATGCAAAATCCATTTCCCCTTAAACAAGTTCCAGTCACCAGCCTCCCAAGCACTGAGCAGACCTGAGGCAAAGCCCCGTGGTGCTAGCTTCTCCTCCCCTGTCCCGTGGGGTGCTAGCTTCTCCTCCCCTGTCCCCTGCAGCCCCTCCCGGCCCCCACCCACGCCCTGCATCTTATTCCTGTGACTGCCAAATGGCAGTGGCAGCGGCCCCAGTGGGGCTTCCTCCCTCCTTCTCCGTGAGACCCTGGAAGGCCACAGGTGGCTGAGCCGGGACCTAGAGGCCTGTCCGGGGCTCCAACAGGCCTCGCTTTGGAGAGAGGGCAGCGGAAATCATTACTTATGGCTCATCCTGAGGGTTGCCTCTGCTTCTTACAAACGACTCTGCCTCAGTCTCAGAAAAGATAAGGAAAGAAAGGTGAGGAGTAGAGAGAGAGAATGGAAGGGGGGAGGGGAGGAAACTCTACCCAAGAATGAGGAGTCAGGTGACAGGAAGGTGGCTGGAGCCCCAGGCCAGCGCCCCTGCCCCAGGCCAACCACCCACAGGCCTTTGAGACACCACAGCTGCCAGTCCCTGCCAGGAACGAGGACTGGGTCCAAATGAATTTTAATGCATTAATTAGCTAATGAGTGTGGTACACGATGCTCTGATTGGCCTGCACAAGTCTTCTGATACAAGGCACCCCAGGCAGGGCCCCAGCCCCTTGTAGGGTGATGCCTACTAAGGGCCGGGGGGAAAGGGGGTCACAGGAAGGGTGCCCCTCATTCTTGAAGCCAGCCTTATCTTTACAGAAGCTTGCTGGTTTGCTGACTTATACCTCGGGGCGGGCTCAGTCACCCAACAGAGGTGGGCAAAACTGCTTGACCTCAGGGCTTTCGCAGTTTCAGGACTGGAAACTAGTCACCATGTGCAAGTTGGAGAAATCCTTGTGATCTATTATGGAGACAGACCAACTCGGTGCCTGGGTCAGCGGACCCAGCAGGTTAGACAAACAACCACTTCCCTCTGGCCACAGCCCTGGTGCCCAGGAGGTGACACCCAGCTAGCCAGTGATTCTTTGAGACCCACAGGCATCATGCAAAAGGGTGCTACCCTACGAGGACCCACATACGTCCCACATGATGGAAATGCCATGTCTTGGCAAGGGCAGCTCTCATGTGCTCTGGGCATTATTTTTTTAAAAATCAGAACAAAAATTACTACATGCTTGTTTCTGTGCACTCAATGCAAGGTTGCCGAGTTTAGGTTCCACCTGATGCTAATAACCTTAATTGTAAATCCTTTATTTATAGACTTGGCCTATAACAACCTCCGCCTGGCATTAAACTGAATGCTGACTAAGGCAGAGGTGGGCTGAGCATCCCTGGAGGTCCCAGAGCTCAGATCCCACCCACCAGTGAGGCTATGTATTAAACGACAGGGCTCATAAAACCCCATGGCTCTCTCCCCACCGCTGTCCGGCTCCCATGGGGCAGATAGTTGAAGATTCTTATGCAAAATAAATTGTACTGCATTTTCATTAAAAAATTATTGCGTCTGACTCAGCGTTTTGAGGGTGGGTGGTGAGGAGGGGCATTGTGCCTCATCCAAGGACAAGCGGAGGCGACAAGACCCCCGGGTTCACTGTGACCCCACCGGCTGGCTCCTGGCCTTTGCTTCAGCTCTGCTCTGCTTCTCTGTAACTCCTCAGTCCAAGGCCTTCAGGGGTCCTGAGAGAGGCAGCTGGAGGTCCCAGAATGAGGATCTGGTTTTGCTGGAGGTGGGCAGGCCTTGGGAGGGCAGAGCCTAGTGTTCCCAGAGGCAGGGTTGTTTCAGGCAGGGGCCAGTGCTGGGATGCAGCTCTTCTCCAGCCAAGTGTGTGAAGGGCTGTCTCTGTGGGACACCAGGGCAGGTTCATGGCTAGATCTCAGGGCAGGTGCTCACAGTGGTGCAGATTTCTGGGCATCAGCCCAGTGTGCTTTCTAAATAGCAGGTCTGCCAAAGGCCTTCGACACCCCCCCCACCCCAAGTACTGCCCCTTGGCCTGCAGCTCAAAACCCTAATCCCTAAAGGTCCCTGAACAACTCCCCGGAACCCATGCTGGTCAGAGCTTTGCTCGCTCCTCACCCCCTCCTCAGCCTGTGGAGTCCCTCCTGGTCCCTCTGGCACATCTCAGACTGGGCTCCCTCCTCCACCTCCAGCTGGTACCCTCAGCCCCAGCTTCCCTCCCTGCAGCCTCACAGCTGGGGCACAAGCTCCTTGTCCAACCGGTGGGTAGTGGCCGCTTAGCAGGTGCCCAGGAACATGCAGGGGGTGACATTCCACAGCAGCTGCAGGCTGTGAGCCACCTCCTCCCCCACAGCTGACAAATGCGGCATTCGGAGAGCCGAGGCATATGGCCTAACCAGGAGGGACGCATTGCCCCACGGTTTATGGGGCGAAGCGTGATTAAGTGGATGACATCAGGCTGTCTTTGAAAGGGACACTGTTCCTGTGACCCTTTGCCTGTTGGGCAGCAGGTCTGAACCAGCAGAGCCCCAACTCCAGCAGCCAGCAGAGCACCCCCTAGCCTCACCTGCAGGATGCTTTGAGCCCCAAACCCCTCTGCCTCTGCTATCTCAGAGGAGCCAGCAGACACATGGAGCCCCTCCAGCTTCTGAGGGGCCCGATGTGGACAAAGAGGCCCCTCCTGGCAGCAAGCAGCACAGCCCTGGCTGCAGAAAGCCCGACAGCCTGTTTCCTGAAGGTGCTGCTGTGCCAGGCCTGCATCTGTGCTCTCCCGCTGCAGAGATGGGTCAGGGCTGAGCCCAGGGGTGGGGCTGTCTCCCAGGAGCCTGGCCTGGGGCAAGTCCCCAGGTGCGGGCCTCCAGCCCAGCTCCCCAGGAGAAGCCCCTCTCTCTGCTGAAGGGCATCAGGATGGGGGAGCTGGAGCAGTATTTTCCCCAGAAGACTCTCAGCCTGTCCCTACTGATGAATCTCTTCCCTGAAAATGAATTTCAATCCTTTAGTCCCAGACAAATAGACACACTCTCCAGCCTCTTGAAAGAAATGAGATTTTAATTTGGGATGATTTTATTCAGCAAATGCCCCAAAACCATGCACTTTTCAAAGGGAAACTCCGGGTTCAGTGGAGCCTTTGGGGAATTGAAAAAAGACTTCTCTCTCACTCTGTCTCTCCTTTTTTTTCCCCCCCAGCTCAAACTGAGAAGGGAAAACCTTTTCCTCTCAGAAGGATCTTTTCCTGTTTTCTTCTATTTTAGAAAAAAAAATTCTTCCTCCTTTTTGATAGCACTGTTTTGGATTTTTTCTCTACCCACCTACCCACCCCCCTCCATCCTTCAGTGGATTCCTATCTAATGAATGTATTATGATCAGAGGCAGATTTATCAGGGCCCTGACCAACCTTAAGCCCACCTCTCATTTGGACTTGGTTGTGCTGGTAAATGTTTAACAATTGGCTCTCTTTTGGGGGGGGAGGGCTGATTTGTATCACTTGCCGATTTTCCAATTTTCCTTTTTTTTTTTAATTTTTTTTTAATTTTTTGATTATTTATTTTTATGATAGGCACACAGTGAGAGAGAGAGGCAGAGACACAGGCAGAGGGAGAAGCAGGCTCCATGCACCGGGAGCCCGACGTGGGACTCGATCCTGGGTCTCCAGGATCGCGCCCTGGGCCAAAGGCAGGCGCTAAACCGCTGCGCCACCCAGGGATCCCTGATTTTCCAATTTTCCGTAGAGTACTCCACCATGGTCCATTTCAGGCTACCAACATGATGTCTCGGAGTGCTGTTGGAAAGAAATACTTATAATTGACCAGCACCAGCAATGCTATTACATACCTTCTCCAGGACATGGCCCCTGATTTTGTGTTCTAAATTATGCATTCTTTTTCCTAACAAAGGCCTCCCAAGTTGTATAAAACTCAGACCCCAACGTACTGAATCTGCCCCTTATTATGATGGAGGGATGGAGTTTCTTAAAAAGGTAGTGTGAGAACCCAGCCGGTCCCCCAGGGACGGCTGCACACCAGGCTGTGCTCAGACCAGACATCACAGAACTGGCAGTGGCTGATGAGCCCCCATATGCTACTCTGACACTGAGAAGGATGGGGTTCCTGAGCCTCCAGTCCTTTGAACCTCCTGAAAATACACTGGAGTTCTGAAGGGCTACATTTCTTAGCAAGTCCCATTTCAAAGGGTCTGGATCCTGAGTCCGCAACCTGCTTTATACCTCTGCCAGCCTCCCCGATGCTCAGAACCCTGTTGTACCCCACACCCTCCAGGGCGAGTATAGCAAACCTGGACTTCTCAGGCCTCCCACTACATTTGGCTTACACAATGTTTTATAAAGATTTGAGCCAACATATGCAAATCAGGAGATTTCACACAAACACTTAGATTTCAGACTTTTCTTGAAAACCCAGAAGACCTAGTCTTGTTGGCCTGAATCCCCTAAGGGCAGCAGTAGACAGGAATTGCTGAGCAGCCACTGCTAACCCCATGAGATGGGATGGGGACCGTCAGCTCCCCAGGTCACGTCCTCCATGCTCCATCCTCCCGCACCATCCACCCACCCACCAATCCCGACGCCTGGGCCAAAAAGTAACTGCCATTTCTCATGGTGCACTGTGGTTTCTCTTAGAGAAATATTTCCCTCGACCCAGGCTTCTCTCAAAAGTGGGAAATGAAAGATAGAGCAAGCTGTCCATATGTTTCAAGAGTAATGTGCATGGCGTATTTCTCTGTGGGAGTGAAGAATATTCCTCCTGGGACCGTTGTACTGCACCATCCAGGGGACACGTTCACATCCATGTTTGCGGGAGCGGCGCCTCCCGGTTGCACACCACACTGCCTGCACTCCCTGGTTCCTGTGTACTTACCGTGCAAAGAGGAATGATGTCAAAATAATTCCGCTCCAGATGCCATTGCTCTGGCACATAGTTGGCCCACTTCACTCATGCGTGTGGGCAGACCCTCCAAGTTCTCATGGAAATTCTGGTGAGGCATGGTGAGAGCAAACAGGGGAGAGTGGGACCCAGAGACTGGCAGCCCCAGTGTGGAAGGTCCTCCACTGGCATCATGAGAAAGGCCTGGAAGGCAAGAGGGTGCTAACTAGATGGCCTCAGAGGTGAGATTCCAGGCAGGGGACCAAGCAGCCCCCTCTGCTGGGTGCATCATTATTACTGCATGGGCTGCCAGGCTGACTTCTGGGCCTCCTACAGAAGCCAGCAAGGATGCTGTCTCCTCTGGGAAGTCTTACCTTCCAGAGAGTTAGTCATGCCCTCCTCTGGGCTTCCTCAGAATCCTGCACCTGCCCAGCAAACATTGTGCGTGCTCCTCTGTGTACTGTATTTCTGTTGACATGATCTGGCCCACTGTGTTGTTCATGTGCCTGGTCCAGGATTATGTCCCCAGTGCCTAGGACGTGGGCTAGTGCGTGGCTAGGAGTCAATGAATAATTAATTGTTAATCAGATGGATAGAGAGATGGATGGAGGGATGGGTGGATGGAGGGTGTATGGGTGGAAGGAAGGATGGGATAATGGATGGATGGAGAGAGAACATAGAGGATGGAGCCCAGCATTAGAACTGGAGTACAGGGATCCCTGGGTGGCGCAGCGGTTTGGCGCCTGCCTTTGGCCCAGGGCGCGATCCTGGAGACCCGGGATCGAATCCCACATCGGGCTCCCGGTGCATGGAGACTGCTTCTCCCTCTGCCTGTGTCTCTGCCTCTCTCTCTCTCTCTGTGACTGTCATGAATAAATAAATAAAATCTTTAAAAAAAAAAAAAAAAAAAGAACTGGAGTACAAGCAGGGCTTAGGGTAGGTTCATTTCTGGAACCAGGTTTCACCAGAAGAACCTTGCCACTAAATCTCTGAGCTCCTGGCTGAGAGTTCTTGTATCCCACCACCCCACCCACCCAAAACAGTGGCCTTAGCTATGGGGAGTAGCAGCTGAAGGGTAGCAGTCCTGCTGCCCAGGTATCTGCTCTGCTCTCTGGCCCCCCTGGGCCATGCTTTCAGTAGATTTCTATTCTCAAGGACGCTTATAATTGGTGCAGGCAGTACCATAGGGCTTCATCTGTGCAGGACAGCTGCATTAGTTCCCCTCCCTCCTACCTCTATTTCTCACGGGCACCACCAGCCCGGACATTCGGGACTAATTGCTGGCCCTTCCTATTTGTGCAGGTGGGAACCCACAGACCAGTTGAAGATGAAAAATGCAGGAAGTTAAAGGCTTCTGAGGGATAGTCATACAGTCCAAGAAAGGTCAAGAAAACTATTGCTAAGATCCAAACACCAAGTGAAACTCTGGTCCTTGATTAATTGACTAAATCATAGAGGCTTTGACCTACCTCTCTGAAGTTTAATGAATTAGTTGATTAGTTGCACAAAGTTGCTTCGCCGCCCAGAGGAGAGAGCAGGTCACTGGTCTTTGGCTAATGGCATGCCCCGTTGAGTTGCTTCCAACTGCCCTACCACATCGACCTGGAGAATGGCGGGGTCCTCCTGTGCACTGCCTCTCACCAGCAGAGATGCAGGGGCTGTGCCGAGCAGGACAAGGTGACCTTCCTTGCTACCCCAGTTGTCTGTGGCCCAGATTTCCTGTTCTCTTCCTTCTCTGACTTCTTAATGTTTGTCCCTCCCGTCACCCCATCCCCACCCCTACCCCTGCCAACTTCCTTGTTCCTTCCCTGTGAAGCTCTGTTCGGAACTTGCTGTCTGACCCCCTGCCTGCTCCTCCCCTGCTCCCTGAAGGGAGAGGGGAGAGTGATACCCCCCAGGAGAGATCTCATCAGTGCTGTCTGGGCTCGGGGGAAAGAATCACCACCTTTGTCATAATTATTGATGGGAACTAGATTCGCTGAGTTAGAGGATGGGAGAAAGGTTGGTATTATGGGCATCGGACTTGCTTTGGTCAATAAAGCAAATTGGTTTAAGTGAAAATAAAGCAGCGTTCGCAAGTATATTAGAAGAATAAAGTAATTGCTGTCCAAGGTGCACAGAATATAAATCTGTGTGCTTGAAATTATTACAATGCGGTATTGATTACCTAGAGCCTGCCATTGCTTTTTAAGTTATAGCTTATTAAAGGGTGATGTGCCCAACGAATAACTTCCCCGGCGTGCACTATTATACACACAGGAGTTCCAGGGGCTCGCTGCCCTCCAGCGTGGCTGTGATCACGGGCTCACCCCTCCAGGCTCAGCCTGCTGGCACCGAGGGTCCCGCTCCCCTTCTGGGACCTTCCTGGATCCCAGGCAGAGGTCTGTGGGAAGCTCCAGAGTGCTTTTTTGTTTTCTCCTCACCAACAAGATGATAAGCCCATGGAGTCAGATACCACCTGTCCTTCTAACACTTCCTCTATGTTCCTTCGGACCCAAGCATCATGCCAGGATGGAGTTTGCATTCCATAAATACCAGTTGAATGTGAATGAATGGCCTTGTTTTAAGCTTTACCCTTTATTGAAATTTTTTAATTACATAAGCACAGAATTATTATAACAAATTAATAAATTATTTTTAAATATTTAAAAATACTTTTCTAACCATTAAAGTTAGATATGCTTGTGGTAGAACAATGTTTTTAAGATTTTATATATTTATTTGAGAGAGGGAGAGAGAGAGAGAGAGTAAGCAGGAGGAGGGGCAGAGGGAGAGGAAGAGAGCGGAGCTCAACATGGGGCTCGATCTCATGACCCTGAGATCAAGACGTGCAATGAAATGAAGAGTAGGATGCTTAACCAACTGAGCCACCTAGGTGCCCCTCATGATAGAACATTTATAAGTTGCAGAAAGCTATTAAAAAGATAATAAAGATCACCTATCGTCCCATCATCCAGGGATAACCCCTGTTCACGTGTTGGCATAGTTCCTGTCAATCATTTTGCCATACTCATGTATGTCAATTGTTTTTATAAAATTTGTAATATGAAATCTATGCAGTTTCATATTTTATATTTTTTCACTTGCCATTATATCAACAGGCTTTTCCCTTGTCATGCAATATTCCTTAAAACATTTTTAATAGCTGCATAAAATTCCATCTCATAGAGATACTATAATTTATTATTCATTCTAATAAATGGCTAGACATTTGTGATTCTTCTGGTGTTCAGCAATGAATAATAGTCTGACGGACATTCTTATTGACAAATCTTTTATCTCATGCCCAAGTATCACAAAAGGGCAAGTTCTTTCTTTTCTTTTTTATTGGAGTTCAATTTGCCAACATATAGCATAACACCCAGTGCTCATCCCGTCAAGTGCCCCCTCAGTGCCCGTCACCCAGTCACCCCCCCACCCCACCCCCGCCCACCTCCCTTTCTACCACCCCTTGTTTGTTTCCCAGAGTTAGGAGTCTCTCATGTTCTGTCTCCCTTTCTGACATTTCCCACTCATTTTTTCTCCTTTCCCCTTTATTCCCTTCCACTATTTTTTATATTCCCCAAATGAATGAGACCATCGAATGTTTGTCCTTCTCCGATTGACTTATTTCACTCAGCATAATACCCTCCAGTTCCATCCACGTCTAAGCAAATGGTGGGTATTTGTCGTTTCTAATGGTTGAGTAATATTCCATTGTATACATAAACCACATCTTCTTTATCCATTCATCTTTCGATGGACACCGAGGCTCCTTCCACAGTTTGGCTATTGTGGACATTGCTGCTATAAACATCGGGGTGCAGGTGTCCCGGCGTTTCACTGCATCTGTATCTTTGGGGTAAATCCCCAGCAGTGCAATTGCTGGGTCGTAGGGCAGGTCTATTTTTACCTCTGAGGAACCTCCACACAGGTTTTCCAGAGTGGCTGCACCAGTTCACATTCCCAACAACAGTGCAAGAGGGTTCCCCATAAAAGGGCAAGTTCTTAATGCAACAGCCGGTGGCAAATATTCCTGAAAGAGCCAGTTTGCATGTGCAACCTACACTAGGTTTAACGTTCTGCTATCACATCTCTGAAATTCTTAATGATTCTTCGGCAAGGGATCTCATGTTTTCATTTTGTACTGGGACCCATAGATCCTGTAGCCAGTAGCGGTTATGGAACATTCTTTCCCCTGGTGTGGAGGCGTCAGGGCCATCTCTGGCCATCCAGGGCCTTGTGCAGGGTCTTGCCTTTTGTTCCCGTGAAAGCACCAAAAAATGCACATATTACTGTGGTCATGTGTGTCTCATTTTATCTTGCTTTTTATTTGAACCATAATTTGCCTACGCAGCATTTTGTTTGTGTTCTTTGGAATTTCTAATTGCCCCCTTAAAAAAACTTTGAAACAATCACAAGCTAACTAAAAGGTTGAAGGGATAATTCAAAGAAATTTGTCCTGAGCTATTTGAAAGCAGTCAATCTGATGCCCCATTACCTGAGAACAATTTTGTGCATATTTCCTGCAGACAAGAGCATTCTCCTACATAACCATAGAACACTCAAAATCAGGAAACTAACGTATATGTTGCTACTGCCTCATCCTCAGTAATTTTACCAATTGTCCCAATAATGTCAGCATCACATGTCACATTAGTGGTCATGTCCTTCAGTGTGGAGCAGTTCTTCTTTCTATCCTTGACATTCAGGATCTTGCCATTTTGCAGATTCCAGACCAGTTATTTGTAGGTTAACTCTCAGTTTGGGTTTGTCTGATGTTTGCTCGTGAGTAGATTCAGGTTGTGCATCTTTGGCAGGAATCTCACAGAAGGGATGCTGAGATCTGCTGGGTGGTCCAGGACTTCTGTTTGCGTACTTCTTCTCATGTTCACTCAGATCACTTGATGAAGGTGGTGTCTCAAGGTTTCCCCACAGTAAAGCTACCCTTTTCCCCTTTATCATAAGTATTTGTGGGGAGGTCCATTAAGCTCATATAAATATACTATTCCTCATCAAACCTTTAGTTTATTTATTTATAATTTTATGGACTCCTAATGTCATTATTCCATGGGTTCTATCATTATTTATTTTGATGGTTGGTGGGTGCTCATTCAAGCTGGCTTCTGTGTCATTTCATAGGACATCATTCTCTGAGAACTTCCTTGCTTTCTGAACAATATCTTTCAAGAACATCTTGACCTCTCTTGGAATCAACATATCTCCCAAGAAGCCTGGTTCCTTCTAGCGGGAGGTGGTATTCAGAAGCCAAGATCTGGGCATAAGTGTGTTCATTGTTGTTGGAATGTCACTACTCCCAAACCCTCTCAATGGATAGAGCCGGGGAATATATGTTATAATACATACAAGCATGTGAATATGTACACATGTTTACATCTATATTTCTGCATGGAGGTAAACATTTTGAAAACCATTAGTTTATTCTGATTTACCTGATTCCAGTACACCACTAGAGAACTCATTCTTACTTTCTCCCTTGTGATATTTGTAACTATCTCCTCCAATAGTAAGAAACCTGTCTCCTATTATCCTTAAATATGCTTACACTTTTGATCAATCTCCCTGTTTACAACCAATCTCACATCTCTGCCACCATCTCCTCCCCAATGTGCACACTCTCCTCACCCACCAATATGCCTTAATGCTATTGTTAGAAGGATTCTGAAGTCTGCAGGCTCAGGGAAAAGAGTGATGTCATCGATTAGCCATGTCTGCCACAGATCAAGGAATAGGATGTATGGAGCAGTCTGCCATGCATAAGCTACCTCTGACTTAGGGTAATCAATAGGAGCATCCATATTATATAGATGACCATATAATTTTCAGAGACATCATTGATAATTACGACGGGGACAATAGGTATCAACCAGGTCATCTGGTCATCCTATGTGTTGGATATACCAGGAAGGCACAGTTCTGAGTATGTTCTTGTGATCTTTGACCTTCTTTGTCAGGGTCACACTTAATCTCTGTAGGTCACAACAAAGTTCCCTCACTGGTTTCTTTCCAGCTCACTGCCCCTCTTATGTAGAATGGGAAGGTCCCTAACAAGACTTTGTCCTAACAAAGTCCTAACAAGTCCCTAACTTTATTAAGAATAAAGTTGACCCTGCCAGGTAACAGTGGCTCATACCCCTTGCACCCAGACCTCTTCTTCCCAGATCCATCAACTGCAGGTGGAGTTCTTGTCTCAACCTGGAGGAGCCCAACCCTTTCTGCCACCTCCCTATGAGGAGTCTCTTTTGGCTTCCTTCATAGAGTATGGACAAAGGAAAACCTCTTTCCACTAAAGGAGCCCTTGGATGGAGCACCTCCAGTTCATTTTAGTAGACTCTTGTCTGATTACTGATTGGAACAGGTACAAGGACTGTCTGTGCCTGGGTGTTTCACTGAATGTTCTGGAAAAGAACCGACTGGCCTGGAATGGCCAGATGTGACTTTCACCCTCACACAGAGAAACATGTCTGAATTCAACTAGTCAGTGCTTCCTGTGGTCTTTCCCGTTTCTCTACCCCAGGCTGTTCTGCCTCCCCCACCCCCCAAAACTCCCACTCTGCTCGGGAAAAGGTGGCCATCACATTCTGAGGCCAAAGCTGAGTTCTGGAGGCTGACCAGAGGCTGCAGGGCAAGTGCACCTGTGTGTGTGTGAGGTGTGTGTGAGTGTGCCCATGTGGAGTGTGTGTGGTATGGTGTATGGCATGTGTTGTGTGTGTGCACACATGTGGGGGTGTGTGGGGGGGTGTATGTGTGTGTGCCCATGTGTGTAGTGTGTGTGCACCCATGTGGGGGGTGTGTATGGAGTATGAGTGGGTGCCCCCGTATGTGGGGGGTGTGGACACCCATATGCGGAAAGTGTGTAGAGGTGTGTGAGTGTGTGTTGGGAGAGGGACATGCCACCCACCCAGCAACCCCCCAGCATCCAGTCTCCCAGGACCTTGTCTACCCCCCTCCTCCTGATGGAGGCCCAGCACCTGCCCTCTAACTGATGGGTGGGACCCTGAGCCCAGGTTCCCAGCAGCCCCTCCCTACTTGGAGACCTCTGGCTGCAGGAGATTCCTGACTCTCCAAGGGAGGGAGCTAGGGCTCTCCCTCAGAGCCTGGGCCCTGTCCCTGGCACAGCCCTGCTGCAGCTTGACTCCCTGATCAGCTGATTCCAGCTGGCAGGGCTCTTCTCAGGGGCTGGGACCACATCTTAGGCTCTCCTGTAGGCCTGTGGCCCCAGCCCAGAGCCCACCTCAGGAAGAGCCCTAAGGGAGGAGATTTACGTGGGCCTGGGACTCCAGTGTAGACCTGGGCAATCCTCACCACAATCCTGGAAGTAGGCATATCCTTCTTCCAGACATGGGGTAAGAGCAGCTCAGAGAGGTTTGGTGACTTGCCAGAGGTTACCCAGCCAGGAGAGAATGGAGCTGAGATTGAAACACTGAGCCCAGTGCATGCCCTCAGCAGAGCAGGGAGCAGGGCCAGGAGCAGAGACCCAGCTCTCCACAAGTAGCCTTCCCAAGGCCATCCCAGTGCCCCCTGTGCTCTGGTATAGCTTTGGAGCTGAGGAAATGATTCTTCTGCCACATGAGGCAGTGTCTCTGGACTCCTAATCCCTGACCTCACTCAGCCTTCTTCCAAATTTGGTAAAACATGCGGAGGCACATGGTGCCTCCATTGCCTCCACCCTCCGAGGGGCAGTGGCTGGTCTTGTGTACTGGTAACAGTGGCCACACCAGCCCTGGCCACACCCGGGAGGGAAACAGTGCTGGACACCCAACCTCGGTGCCCCAACCCCTGGGTGGGACCGCAACAGAGCACCGGCCAGCAGGAGGGGCGGTGGGGGGAGGCTCAGAGGCTGGCCACCAGGCCTTCCTGGCCCAGCCACTGGGAGTCCCATCCACCCTGGGTTGCCATCCGCATAGTCCAGCAGGTTCCTCTTTTCACAGAACAGGTGAGGTCTGGCTTTCCTACTCACGTTCAAAGGTTCTGGGTTCTGAAAAAGCCTGACAGCTCCCTGAAGATGCAATGCAGCAAACAGGAGTAAGTGACAGAGCAAGGACTGGTGAGGCCCCCACAGCAGGCCTCCAGCATGGCCTCCCCAGAGCCCGACAGGCGCCAAGAGGGGGCCAGGCCAGTGATGGCAGTGACAGCCCTCGGGGGCTGTGGGCCATAAGCAGGGGCTGAGCAGGAAGCCTTTGTGGAGGCTTGGGGGACGGACGGACCATGTGGGCTGGAGTGGCCACAGTCTGGCCCCTTTGCAAAGCGGTAAACTGCTAGGGAACAGGACGGTGGAGGAGAAGAGCATGGTGGCAGGGAGGGAAGGAGACCGAAGCCATCCGTTCATGGCTGCCATCTGTCCTGGGTACTGTTATGCACAGGCCGGGCTGTAGGACTGGCTGCCCTGGGGGCAGGGGGAGCACCCCCACCAGAGTGGGGCTTGCAGCTGGTCCAGAGAAGGGTGAGGGTGGGAGAGGGACAAAGCTCTATGCCTGGGCTATGTCTGCTGCCCTCTTAGCCCCCATGTGTCCCCATCCCTTCAGAGAGCCTGGCTCAGAGCTTGAAGCCCAGAAGCTGGGATAAACAGGATAGGTCACTCCCTGGGAGTGCTGAGGGAAAGTGCCAGGACCCCTGGGCCAGCGGCTCTGAGAAGAGATTCTGCAATCAGGAGCTTGGCGTGGGATCCAAGGAGAAGGGAGGGAACTTTCTGCAGTGAGGGGGAGCCAGGTCTGAGCTAGCCCCTCAAGGGTCGAGGATTAGACGACAGGCCTGTGGCGAGCTCCGGGACCAGCATGACCACCCGCCTACCTTCGGGGAACGTGTCCTTAGGTCCTCCAGCCTGGCACACTGTGACCAGTTCTGCACCCTGAATTCCCTGGACAGGTGCTCTCTTCTAGTGCAACTGCAGGGAGGGGTCTGCAAGGAGACAGAGGGAAGTGAACATCGAGGATGACCCGGGTGGTAGGTAGGAGCCCCAAAATGCCTCAACAAAAAAGGCAGGGCCAGGAGGCCTTCCTGGTGCCTTTCAATCTGAGACGGCATCCCCCTGGCTGGCCTGGGGCTCAGGAACTCCCCAAACCTGGTCTCCCCTTCTGCTCCACCCTGTGGCACCTGCAACCAGTCATTTGTGAGTGTCTGCAGAGACCTACAGGCACCGGACAGCATCCTAGTTGTAACTCAGGCAGGCCTGGCCTCAGGGAATTTTGGGTGGGGCGAGAAGTCATTAGAGATGAGATCCCAATGTTTCCTTCAGGTAGCTTCCGCCACTTTAGCCCTGCATTCCAGGGGCACCTGGAAGGATGCTCTGGATGGCGACACTGCTGTCTCCCATCTTAGTTCTGAGCCACTTGCCCTAAGCTCAGGGATGAGGAATCCGCTGGCTCCCACCTACCCCTCCCGTGCCCTGGGCAGGCATTACTAATGGATCTCAGCAGTCTTTCCTGCTCAGCCTGCATGCAGTCCCAGAATCCTTCTCAGCCTGGCCCTGCAGCGCTTGGTAGAAGCTGGGAATAAAATAGAAGCATTTGACTCTCCCTGGTCCTACCCCCTCCTGTCACTGTCACCAGACAGCTTGTTGCTGGCCCTGTGCTCTTTCTCCCCTCTCCAACCTCACACAAACGCTGAGCTATCCCTCCCAAGTCTCCTCAGCAGCCCCCTCTGACCATCACTTGGGGTCTCCCCCTCCCCTAGGACATAAGCTTCCATGACCTGCCAGAGTGTCCCCAGCTCCCAGGCCACCTATCCTTGGCTTGCTCCATCGCCAAGAACAGGATCCAGACCTCTTGGGGGACAGAAACAGAACCCAGCTGATTTCCCAAGCCAGATGGTGGGGACTCACATCTGAGAGCTGAATTTTTCAGATTTTTTGTTCAAGCAATCTGCTAATGGAGGCGAGAACAAGGCTCACACAGTCATCAGCTGCCTCTGTCAACATCGGGTAATGATGTGCGAAAGCTGGCACCTCACAGTAAACTGTGAGCCTCCAGATATTCCCAAGCACCTGCAGCCCCGGTTGCTCTCCAGCCAAGGGGGCGAGCCTCGGCAGCACCCCGGAGGCCTGCGGAGGGGTGGGGCTGCTCCGGGAGCGCGATGGGACCACAGCTTTGGAAATCTATTTATGGGGCCCGCAGAGCTCTCCCTTATTTAGAACCAGAGAAGACCGACAGCTCCGATTGACATAAAACACCACAAAAAGCAAGGGACCGTTTGTTTCCATTTTTAAAGTAGTGACGCTTTTCGAGGAGAGCACGTGGGCAGGACCCTGGAGGGCGGCTGGGACCAGAGCTTCTCCACACCTCTCCACCCCTCCTGCTGCCACCAGGCCAGCGCAGCCCCCTGGCCCCCTGCCCACCTGTGACCCCTGCAGCTCTTCTCTTCTGCCTTCACCTCTTTTCCTTCCTGAAACCCAGGCGATACCTTCCTGCAGGCCGACACTGTCCCCATTTCATAGGGGACGGAGCCATGGCCCCAGCACATCAGCCAAGCACCTGGACATGTCCCCCCACAACGGGCCTAAACCCCAGACATTTGCCACTCCTCTTTCACTTTCTATCCCCAAGTCACCACCAGGTCCATCCATCCATCCTGCTTCCCCCCCACCCCCACCATAAGCTCAAATCCAGCCATTTTCTGCAGCCCACTATCAGCCCCAATCCATACAATCATGATTCTTCTGTTTCCAATTGTAGCTTTTTTAAAAAAAGATTTTAATTATTTATTCATGAGAGACACACACACAGAGAGAGGCAGAGACACAGGCAGAGGGAGAAGCAGGCTCCATGCAGGGAGCCCGATATGGGACTTGATCCTGGGACCCCAGGATCATGCCCTGGGTCAAAGGCAGGCTCTATACCGCTGAGCCACCCAGCAGTAGAGGGAGGAACTAGGAGGAAAAGTTTCTGTTGTTTTGAGCCACGCAGTGTGTGGGACTTTGTTAGGGCAGCTTGAGGTCACTAATACACCTCTAACCAACCTGCAGCATGAAAAAAGCCCCTCCATTGGACCCTTTCACCCCCACCTTCGGATACTGGTTTTTAGGGCCCTACTGGGCTTAAGGCCCACCCTAGTTCAGGATCACCTTGCCTTAATTTATTGATTAGATCTGCAAAGATCCTATTTTCCAAGGCAGTTCACATTCTGAGATCCTAACAGGATCCCCTCCAATTGTTGCTTTTATTGATATTTGGGTATGGTGAGGCCAACAGAGCAGGAGATTATTGCCATTTAAAAGACTTTGTTACTCACAGTTCCCAAGGCAGTTGGGGCATGCCACCAGGCCACGATGGGCCATGGGAGGATGAGGACCAAGGTCAGTCAGGAGGCAGAGGGATTAAGGGAAATGTGAGTGAGAGTCTTCATTGTGGTTTTGTAAGAAGAACAGGAGAGGCAGGATAGGTAGGTTTAGAGTTGGCTGGTTTGAGCATTTTCAGTGGGTTCTGGGGCATAGGGGCCCTTTTGTTGTCTATACCTGGTACTGGATGATTAGGGCAGGGGAGAGTGGCCTGGAATGTGACAGCCTGATAGAAGAGGTTGGGGCTGGGGGGCATTGCTCTCGATCAGCTGGTCTCATATGAATGAAACCTGTGCCCTCAAGTTAGTCATTTACCACTTCTCACAACTGGCTGGCTGGTAGGTTCTCCAGTGTGCTCCATCGAGATGTGCACATGCACGCGTTCCCTGGAATAATCTCCATCAGCCTGGACCTCATGCCACTGCTCAGCCTTCCAATCCCTGCAGAACAGTGCTCATGTAACCAAGCTCCTGTCCCTGGGTGTGAGGCCTCAGCTGGTGTGAGTCCTAGATCCAGATCCCACCAGACTGTGCACCTGCCAGGGCATCCCCAGCAACTATCACAGACTATGGCTCATGGCAGACACTCCCTAGACATTTCTAAACCTGTGGGCAACCCTGAAAGGTAGGTATCCCTGCTTATCCGCATTCTTCAGATGAGCAGTTGAGTCTTGGAAGATTTAATGGCTTCCAGGTCATGTGGTTAGAAAGGAACAAAGCCTGGGTTTCAGATGAGGTTGGTGTTACTTCAAAGTCCCTAACCTCTCGGTACTTGGGTGGCTCAGTCGGTTGAGCATCTGACTCTTGGTTTCTGCTCAGGTCATGATCTCATGGCTCGTGGGTTCAAGCTCTGCATCAAGGCCTATACCTGACTGCAGGCTGTGAACTCCAGGCTCCCTGCTCAGCTCAGCGCAGTCTGCTGGCCCCCCTCCCTCCCCCTCTGCTACTTCCCCACCCCACTGGATGGGGCCACCCCCCCCACTCAAATAAATAAATAAATAAATCTTTTTTTAAAAGTCCATAACCTCTCAATGTGCCCCTTAACAGTCCTTACCCCCAGGGGTTATCCTTTTTGGGGATAGTCAAGGCCCAGCCTCCAGGGAGACTATGCCATACCCTGAACCCACCTTCCAGGCTCTTGTATCCTATTTTGAGCAACAGAAAAACCAGTATCCAAAGGTGGAGGTGGAAGGGTCCGATGGAGGGGCTTTTTTTCATGCTGCAGGTTGGTTGGAGGTATATTAATGACCTCAAGCTGCCCTAACAAAGTCCCACACACTGTGTGGCTCAAAACAACAGAAACTTATTGCCTCCCAGTTCTGGAGGCTGGAAACCCAAGATTGAGGTGTCAGCAGGGCCATGCTCCCTCTGAAGGCTCTAGGAAAGGATGCTTCCTTCCTTCTTTCAGCTTCTGGTGGCCATAGAAGGTCTTTGGCCTATAGACACAACTTTGCCTCCCTCATCACGTGGTCTTCCCCCTGTGTGTCTCTCTATTTGTATCCAAATCCCCTTCTCCCTGTAAGGACACCAGTCCTACTAGACTTAGGGCCCACCCTAGTTCAGGATCACCTTGCCTTAATTTACTGATTAGATCTGCAAAGATCCTATTTTCCAGGGCAGTTCACATTCTGAGATCCTAAGTGGACATGAATTTGGGGTGGACACAACTCAACCCAGTCCATTGGGGCACCGAGTGGCCTTGACATGGGCCCCATCAGATCCCACAATGTCCAAAATGGACATGTAATAGCACATAAAGGCCTCTGCTGGGGGGTGTCTGGAGCCCTACCCCCAGCTCTCCATCCCTGAGCCTCACTTTCCTGGCAGACAGTGAAGATTAAACTAGGCATTTTCCCCAGCTGTGATGTTCTAGGGTCCAGAATGATCCATAGCCTCTTTCTTCATAGGTCTTTATCTTTTTTCAGCAGAAAAGCCAATGAAAGATGTAATTGCCATTGCTTTTAACAACCACTGGTGCAGTAATACCCATTTCAGGGTAAGATGATAGGAGTCAGTGGGAAGACTCAGTCCATGTCTCCCCACGGCTCCTTTCAGTCATTTGGTTGCCATGTAGTTCTTGAGCACCTGCGTGCCAGCTTCTGGCCTGGACCCGAGGGTCCTGTGAATGAGACGGACTCCGACCCTGCCCTCAGTGCACTTACAGACTCAGCCCCTGAAGTCTAGAGGTGGAAAGTGGTAGCAAGGCCGTGCCGGGCTCTGGGGGAGCCTGCCCTGTCTGTCAGCATCTGAAAGGAGGGAACAGGCCAGGGAAGCTGCCTGGGGCCACAGCCGGGAGAGGCAGGAAGGAGGCAGAGGATGAGCCCGATGAGCTCCTCCTCCAGTGTTGCCCACCCCACCACAGCCAGAGCTCCTGCGGCAGTGCCCCCACCCTCCAGCCTCAGACTCCCTCTCCCTGCCCTTGTAGGGAGTCCTGAGGCAAAGTGATAACCAGGACTCCTGCATGCTTGGCTCCCCGAGCCATCCTACTGAGACTTGGCTTTCCAGGCCCACTGGGTCCCAGCAGCCTCTTATCTCCTGCTTCCCAGAGTCCTGCTCACCCCAGCCCCAGCGCGCCTGGCCTCCATCCCTCCGCCCAGCCCCAGGCCACAGTTCTGGGCAAGGCTGGATTCTCTCCTGGAATAGCTGGAGCTTCTGTTTGGGCCCAGAAGGAAGAGAGGGATCAAAGCTCCAGAGGGTGAAAGGGGAACAGGCAGGAGCCCCTCTGTACTGGGCTCTCCTCACGGAGGCCCTGGGGGCCAGGAGGGAGCACTCTGTCCACCCAGAGCAGGAGAACCTGCAGAGCGCAGGCCTCTGCTCCCCTGACCCCAGCAGAGAGGAGGGAATGCTTTGGGGTGGGGCGAGGAGGCTTATTATTATTATTTTTTTTTTTTGAGGAGGCTTATTTAAATGCATTTAGGGACTCCCCATTGTCCCTTCCAAAACTGCCTCACATCCACCAGGGCTGACTGGCCATGAGTGCATCCCTAGGATGGAAGAGGCGCCCAGAAGAAAGCAGGGGCTCCCCGGTTAGCCCACACCCAGCCCCACTGTGTCTGCAGGCTATTCCGTCCCCTCTCCAGCAAAACCCATCCCGCAGCTGTGGCAGGAGGCCACCAGAATCAGAGAAGGATTTCGGCAGCTGTAGTCATTAAGATAAAAGTCGCGCTAATGACTCGAGTGTTATTCAGTTCTGATATCTTAATTTAATTGGATTTTTTTAATTAAGAAAAAGACCCATAATCCTGCCAGCACCGGGCTGGTGCTGCCTTTTCAGAAGTTAACCTTGGGGGCTGGGCCCCAGAACCTCCGTCCCCCCTGCTGAGGCCAGGGTGGCTGTGGGAAGAGGGACGAGGGGGTCTGGGGGTCTGGGCCAGGAAGGAAGCAGGAGGCTGCTCAGAGAGAGAGGGCCAAGGTCTACCCCTCACAGTGCAGCTCAGGAGGGAGGTGGCAGCTGGTGTGGATGGCGCCGTCTGCGCCCAGGAGGCCAGACATGGGCATTGCTGTCACCCCCCTGACATGGGCCCTGAGTGGTGGCTCTCAGGAGCCCTGGGCCATTCTCTGTCCCCAGACACAGGCCTTCTGCCTCCCATCTGTCGCCCAGCAGCCCTGTCCTTCTCAAGGTCATACTAGCTCTCTGGAGCCCAGGGATGTGCCCGGGAGAGGGGGCTTGCTGGCCTCCCTCAGGCCTCACGCCCCCAATGGCAGTGGCTTCCCCTCCCGGTTGTCCTCCCCCGCTGGGCTGCCCAAGCCAGAGGCTGCTTGCTGACCATGATTGATGGTTTACCAATAGGAGTGGAATGAAGTTTTAATAGTCTCAAATTAAAGGATCAGGGAGCAGAGGGATCAGGGAGCCTGGCTGTGGCATTCCTGTCTTCTCTGGGAGCAGAGCCTGGAACGAAACAGAGGCCCTGTTACAGCCACAGGCCAATCTGGAGAGGTGGGGGGGCCTGCCTCTGCCACACAGGGGGTGTAGGGGTACCCACGGCTCCCTGGGGGTCCAGAGTAGAGCCCCGTGAGTTTGGAACCTTCACTGAAGAAGCTCGCCATGGTCCAGGCTGAACATCCAGCCTTTGAGAGGTAAATGAACACACAGAGACATGGGTCCTGGCTGGAAGAAAGTTCTAGAAGGAAGCACAGGTCAGTGAGTTTCAGAACATGTCTGGCTTCTTGGATGAAAGCTTGGTTCTCTGCTCTTCATAGGAAAATGCAATTTTTTCTAATTTGGAGATTTGGGGTGAAATAAATGCACATTCCTCCAAAATCACTCGTGACTGGAAGACCCTTGGGCCCAGGCTGACAGTAAATCTAAATGGGATTTGATGTCCAGCTGCGGCAGGGCGGTTTCTCCCTTTGACCTTCTGTGGGGTTATGGTGCACACCCAGATGGTCCCTTGACCCCAGGGGAGAGGTGAGGGAGCCAGGCGTAGGTAGTACCTGCATGGGGACCTGCCACCACTTCCTTGCAGCCCCACTGCCCCTGTGTCCCTTCGTGTCCCCTGAGACGGGGACACTGGGCCCACATGCCCAGATACCCTGCAGCCCAGGCCTCTAGCCCTGAGCCCACTGGAGCCCCACAGAGGCTTACTGTGACCCGCAGATCACTCATGTGGTGTTGCAGGGAGCCAGGGCCCAGGACAGGAGCTTTCCTTGTCCCCTCTGGCTTTCGGTCCCCTCTTCTGTGGACAACATGAGCTGTCCATGACTCCATCAGACCCCAAGGAGACCTGCCATCTGAGCTACAGCCGAGGCCCAGCCTGCCCAAAGCCACCATCAGGGCCCTCGGATGCACAGGGCCAGACAGGGCTGGCTGGACCAGCAGCATGAGCCGGAGTGTGACCTGATGATGAGTTTGAAGGTCACGAAGCAGATATGCATTTCAGCTGGTTTAAGACAGTGTCACCCACCATCTGCTCACTAACGAAACCACTAGAGTTGCTCTATCCGATGCGCCTGGCTGTGCCCTCAACAGAGAGCATCGAGAGCCTGGGAAATGGGCTGGGCAGGTGCTGGGAAGAGAGAAACATGGGGGCTGGGAACTGGAGCCTAGAGAAGCAGGGTCAGCAGTGTTGGAGGTTGCCAGCAGGAGGGGTGGCGTGTCAACCTCACAACAGCCACCCCAGAGGCCTAGGGATAGGAGTAGCCACTGCAGTTAATACAAGAGTGAGGGCCAGGGTCTGCACTGAAAATCCCTACCCTTGGGGATCCCCGGATGGCTCAGCGGTTTAGTGCCTGCCTTCGGCCCAGGGCATGGTCCTAGAGTCCCAGGATTGAGTCCCACATCGGGCTCCCTGCATGGACCCTGCTTCTCCCTCTGCCTGTGTCTCTGCCTCTGCGTGTGTGTGTGTGTGTGTGTGTGTGTGTGTGTGTGTGTGTGTGTCTCATGAATAAATTAATAAAATATTTTTAAAAAAAGGAAAGAAAAGAAAATCTCTACCCTTCACTTTCTAGGCCGAGCGACTCATTTCATACATTTCATACTTTGGCAAGCATATCCCAGGCACAGCCAAGTGCTGGTTGGGGGTAACCAGTGGGCAGGTAAAGGGGTCCCATCACACTACCCCCCAGCAGCATATCTGATGGTGGCCCTGGAGAGCCCCTCTGCTCTCTACTCACCCATGGAGGCTGAGGTCAGCACTCTCAAAGGAGCCTCCAGAGGCCCGTGGGGGTGAGGGGGGAACAGAGGGATAGGCAGCCAGGCGGCAGACAGGAGGCCTCCTCTTACCATTCCCAGTCCCCGCAGGGTTGCACACCGCCTGCCTGTGGTAACACACTCTGCATCTTGCAGGATGAGCAGAACCTTCCCTGAGCACTCACCATAGGCCCGGGAGGGATCGGGAGACGACAGGAGACAGTAGGCCCCTCCACAGAGCACTGGGAGGCAGAGCTGGCTGGGCATGAAGGACCCCCTTCCCCGGACCCAGGGGCCACAGTCCTAGAATGACTCCTCCCTAGTTCCCAGAGTCAGAGGGCTTGTGGGTCCAAGAGACTAAGCCCTAAGCTCTGCTTGCACTCTGGCCTGACGAAAGCAGCATCAGTGCAGAGGTCACAAGCATTTGTCCCCAACCACCCCGCTTCTGAGGTTCCATCACTCCTCTCTCTGCCCAGGGCTGTGTCCTGGCTCTGAGAGCCAGTGCAGTGTCTGGAGAGAGCGCCAGGGAAGTGGAACTCAGATTTCCCCCATCAGAAGCTGTGTCCCAGATGGTGGCTCAGAGATGGGGCTCAGAGGAAGCGCTCTGCCCTAGGAGTAACTGCCCAGGGCCCCCTGCCGGCCTCATGCCTGCCTCCAGCCTGCCTGCAGCCTCTGTCTATGCAAGAGGCCAGGTCCCTGCTGCCTCTGCGTCCCGGGCTTCCGCAACCTGCCATTGCAAACACAAAAATAAACTTTAAGGAATGTGCATTAGACAACTGTTACTCAGCATATTTTATGGTGTTTGCCTCGGTTTGAATATGTAAAGGCACTAAGCTGTTTAATTCAGCATTTTCCTGCATAGTTTAGAGGCATAACTCAGTTAGGTGTCAGCGGCTCCTAGCAGCAGACTGGGAAGACCCGGCAGTTTGGGTAATTTAAGCTTTGTTTGCGCCGACGCCTGAAACTTCTGCTTCTTTCTCTGCCTTCATCCCAGTTGGCTGAGTGGCTAAGCCGGCTCCCTCTGCACCCCAGCCCCTCCTGCTCCCCCTCACGGCGACCTAGGCCCCCTGACAGGTTGTCGTAACTCTGCTGTCATGCTACCTGCACTTTCCAGAAATGTTATCTCCTCTTTTTCGGAGGTGTCACCCACTGCCGTTTGAAAAGACACTTGAGTTGTTGCAGGATGTTGCTCTGATGGCTTATCTAACGCAGGCTGGCTCCAGAGAAGGCCTGGTTTCTGCATCTGGCGTTAACCCCTGCAAGGCCGGACAGTTGGCTCCCCAGCCCTGTTTTCTGCTCCCCAGTGATGCCCAAGGGAGACAGCAGCTGGCCCTTGAAGCCCCAGCACCCCTGCAGGCCACAGATGCATACATTGCTGAATCTCCTGGTGCCTCCTGCTCCAGGGTTAGCCAGAGCTCCAGGACCACCCACCCCAGTGGCCTTAAATCTGATGAGGTCTGGGGTTACCAGGCCCATCACAGAAACTTTTTGTGAGTGCCCCCTCCCTGCCTTCCAGAGAGAGCTCTCTCTTGCCCACCCTGCAGAGGCCCCTGGAAACATCCTGTCCCACCCCTATGCCCAGGGTGACCTCAGCCCGGAGCTGGAGTATCCCAATCGTCTGTCCAAGGATGTTGCTACCCTCAGGCACCCAGGCAGCATGTGCCCAGCCCACCTTCCCATTCCCTCCTTCCCTTCTGGATGAGCCTCACAGGTGAGGGCAAGTGGGCAAATGGCCAGAGTCCACACGGGTCCTCGACCCAGCTGACCCCAGCGGCTACTGAGTCCAGGTGAGGGTCTGTTGCAGCACCTTCTGCCTGGCTGCTGGCAGTGAGCCCTTCCCAGCCTGGCCCAACTCTTCTCCAAGGCAGGGGACAGGGGGCAGGTTCTCAGAGCCGGGCTGTGCTTGCAGGTGGCTGTTTCAGGTGGTGGGCAGAGCTGGGGCCTGCAGGGTGGCAGGACCTGACTCTCCCTGTGCCCTCCTATCATCATCATCACCACCGTCACCACCATCACCATCACTGCAGCATCTCGGTGCAGACAATGTGTCCCAGATCACAGCCACAATGGCCAAGTCCCCTTAGTCAGGAGATGCACAGACAACGAGCTCTCCCACTCAGCTAACTGCCCTGCATAATCCTTTTAACTCAGTGGAAAATTTTCTAAAATCATGTGTCCATTTCTCTACCTTTCTTAAAGGCAGTAGAGTGATAAAAAAAAAATTACTTTTGCTTTGATAAGTAGGGATCCTGGGAGGCGTCAGGGCCACCATGCTTAATCCCACTAAGACCTCTGGTGGGACAACAGGGCTCTCCTGGTGGGCACTGTGTGGATCCTGAGGGTCTCTGCAGGACCTGATGTCCCTCACACTACCTCTTTCCTCTGACCCAATCCTAAAATTCATGCAGGAGAACTCCTTTGCCCCAGCTTCTGGCTGTGATTTTTGATGAAATATGATCCTTGACAGGACTCCCATATTCTACTGTGGGTCATTTGCACTGTATGAATTAGGGCCCTTTTAGAGAGAGGTGGGAGAGCTTAGTACTTAGGGGATAGGGAGATGGAGAGAGGAAGCATGGGGGGGGGGTGCCGGGTGCAGGGGGGTAGCTAGGGGCACACTCTTGCCAGTCCCTGCATGTACCCACGGCTAGCCCGGGGTGTCCACAGTCAGCAGCAGAGGGGCAGTCTGGCTGCATGTGACCTCAGCCAGGGACCTGGAAACTGTTCTGATATTAGTTTTTAATTAAGGAGATTTGTTTAGTGCTATTAAACTTTGTTCTGAGAGTAGCACCTTGACAATCAGTTAATCTGGTCTGTGCTCTGAGCCTGGCGCTGCCCTGTTTACCAAGGTCAAGGTACTCATGGGCTCTGTGGGGTCAGCACAGGCCCTGCCCAGGACACCCACCTCCCCCTCCCCAGGCCCAGTCACTGGCAGCTGCAATGGGCCATGCTTCTGTTTTCTTTCTTTCTTTTTTTTCAGATTTTATTTATTTATTCATGAGAGACCCAAAGAGAGAGGCAGAGACACAGGCAGAGGGAGAAGCAGGCTCCATGCAGGAAGCCCGATGCGGGACTCGATCCCAGGACCCTGGGATCACGACCTGAGCTGAAGGCAGATGCTCAACCACTGAGCCTCCCAGGTGGCCCTCCCCATTTTTAAAAAGATTTTATTTATGTATGCTTGTGTTTTCCACCACCCTCAGCCCTGGAGGGAAAATTGTTGTTGCCAGGGTCCACAGGGTGGAGGGAGCTTGGGGGTCCTAGGGAAAGATTCAACCCAGCTCCCCCATGAACCGGGTAGGTGAAATCAGGGGGCTCCTTTACCTCTCTGGCCCCCCAGTTCCCTCAACTGCAAACAGAGGCCATCATCATAGTCTCAGTAGTGCTGTGGCTTAGTCAGCTCAGAATGCTGCAACAGAGAAACATAAACTGTGGGGGCTTCCACCATAGGTATGTCTTTCTTACAGCCCTGGAGGGGGGAGGGCGTCCACGGCATGCTGTGAGAATTCAGTGGGGTGGGAGACGTCCAGTGTCCCTCCCAGAACCAGGCCTATGAGTGCCCAGCAGCGACCTGCCCCATCCTCACCTCCTCCACCATCTCCAAGGGAAAGGGATTTTGCTGAAGAAGGCAGAGGGAAAGGAAAGACAGAATGAAAGGCCACGGGGGCCGAGGGCTTGTCTGATGAAAAACCAACTCTGTGCCTCAGCTATTGTGCAGATGCCCCCCTCACTTCCCTCTCGGCCCCAGCTCTTCTGGAGGCTGAACTCATCACGGCCCGACTCCTGGTCCGTGTTCTGCTAGAAAGCATCATCTTCATTTTAAGGTGTACTCACCTTTCTGGTTCTAAGAATCTCTCCCTGGACCAGGCCTCAAATCCTGGGAGCCAATGGAGCGGCATGCAGGAACGGGGGTGAGCGCCCTGCAGGGGGCTGGAAACTGGGCAGGAAGATGGGCCAGGCACCCCGCTGAACCCTGAGAGTTCAGGGATCCCACCGTCCCCATCACAGCATGCTTGCAGCTGGACGGCGTAGTGGACTTGACCAAGAGATTTCACAGGATGTGCAAGGCCCCCTGGAAGAGGAGATTATTCCCATTTTAGGGTCAGAGAAACTGAGGCTTTCAAGAGCGAACTGTCTCATCGGCCGCAGCCCAGGGGTTCCGCCTTTGCTCCAGGGCCATGGCAGCTTCCCTCGCCATCCTGACATGAGCTGTATGGAGTCTCCAATTGGGGGACTTTGACCCCCCAGCTGCCATAACAGAGTACCACAGATGGGGGGGGGGTGGTGCTTGAAACTATGCAAACACGTTGTTTCCCAGTTCAGGAGGCCAGAGGTCTGAAGTCAAGATGTTGGCAGGTTGGTTCCTTCTGGAGGCTCTGAGAGAGAACCCCTCCCAGGCTCCCTCCAACTCCTGATGCCTCCGTCAATCCCTGGAGTTCCCTGGCTTATAACGGTATCTCTAATCTCTCCCTCCATCTTCCAAAGGCCTCCTCCCTACGTGTCTCTCCTCTTTACATTAGACACTGGCCACTGGATCTAGGACTCCCCCTAATTGAGTATGACTGCACCTTAACTAATTACTTCTGCAAAGACCCTACTTCCAAATAGGATCACATTCTGAGGTTCCAAGTAGATGCAAATTTTGTGGGGATGCTGTTCAACCCCCACCGGCTAAGTGGCAACATCTGTATGCTTGTTGGTGAGGGCCTGAGGGAAGAAGAAATTGGCCGAAGGGGGCAGGGGCTACCCATAGGCTGGGAACCCAGGTTGTGCCCAGAGCCTTCAGTGCATGAGCCACTGGTGTGGGAACCCACCCAGGCCAGGGCCCCGGTCTGACTGCTGCCAAGACCCAGAGAGGGCCCAGGGCACCCAGCATGGTGCCCACCAAACAGGAGTGAGGCCACCGAGGTCATGACGGGAGAGGACGCGATGTGGCGTGCTGAGCTCCGAGCCTTGGGCTGGGGGCTGCGAGCTGGTCGCCTTAGCCTGTGAAATAGGTCTTCAAAGCAGACATTTCCCAGAGTTATCAATTACTGGAGAACCAGAGCACTGTCTGAAAGGAATGGAATGGCAGCCCCTCCTCCCGGGGTTCAGGCACCTGGTGAGTGAGCCATAGTGTTGGGGACACTCGAGCCTCATTTGCACAGCCCTGGATATGCAGGGGATGCTCCCTGGCCAGCTGAGTGGAAAAATAAATCACCTGAGGGGCTGACTCAAGCCAGTCATTTTGCCAATGAAGCTCTGATAACTCACGCTGGACACGGCCCCCGATCGATATGCCTCTATTTTTAACTCTGGGATCAGCAGGGTCATTTTCCAGAAAGGGAGGGCTGTTTACTCAGCTCCCTCTCCGTGCGGACGAGGCTCCCTGGCCAGCTTTGGCCCTCACCCCAAGCTGCCCCCCTGCCTCACCCTCCCCACCTTCCTGGGAAAGGTCAGATTTCAAGGCTCAGCAGAGCGAGGCAAGGGGTCAGGCTGGCAGAGATGGGGCACGAGTTCCAGCTTCCCCCAGTTTTGCTTTGTCAAGTCCAGCCAACTTGGTGTCCAGCTGCTGGCATCATTCACAGACTCCAGACACCCAGTTTTTGGCTTACTCTGAGGCCTGTGGTTAGGGAGGCCCCTGGAAAGGACCTAAGTGTAGACCCAACTCTTATTAGTAACCCCAGTGGCACTCACACTCACATGTTGCTCTCTGCTCTCATGCTGCTTCATGCCTGTCCCCTGCCTCTCTATGCACACGTTCTCGAGTCATCAAATTCTGTGCCTCTGAGGCCTCAAAGGGGTTCATACGACTGTCTCAGAGGGCAGGGAGGGGCCCATGAAATAAACCACATGGAGGATTTGGCTTTCTGTCCCAGGCCAGTGGTAAATGTCAGCTGACATCTTTTGAGGATACTTTGCTAAGCCTCATAACCTTGGGAGCTGAGGTTTGAACCCAAGGTGAGATTCAAGCTTGACTCAGAGGCTCGGCTATGCCTCTGTCTGTACTTCGCTCCTTCATCCTACACTGCTCTAGTCAGCCTCTCTTGGGATGGGTGCCTTCTTATTTTTAGTGCATTAGGATCACACCCACCAACAGACAAGTAGGGCAGTGGGTTGGGCCTCATTCCAGGGGCATGGGCTCCTTACAGGGCTAAATCTCTCCCACTTGTTCAAGGCAGGATCCTATTTACAGAACAAAGATCTAGAGTTTGCAGATGGCCTGTGGTATGCAGAACACTGGGCCTGGAAGAGGAAAGAGAGCTCTAAGCCTGGCTTTGCCTCAAATGGCCATGTGATCTTGGGCCAGTCACTTCCTCTCCCCAGGCCTCAGTTTCCATCCCAGCAAAACTATGGTAAATAAAATTTTAATAACATTGCTTTTAATAACATTTGTCAAGAGAGAGTCGGAGTTCTGACACAGACAGAAAAGATGCTGTGATCAGTTAGCAATGTCTGGCACAGATACAGGCAGGGGATATGAGGTGTACTTATCATTTATCATGCACTCGGCAGGACCATTCTCCATAATTGCTAAGGGCCCCTCCCATTCCTGCCTCCCTGGATGCTTCAGGAAAGGAGGTGGCAGAGAAGAGTGATCAAGGCAGTGAGGCAAGCACATAGGCCTGACTGCAGGGAGGCCTCACATTGGGGTGCAGGACAGTACGAACGAAGCACCTTAAGATGCAGAATGGGGCCCTATTATTTATGGAGAGCGCTCAGGGCAGGCACCACAGTTTACAGGAGCAACACTAGGGAGCCAGTGACAGTCCCTGAGAAGGGGCAAGACACCATGAAATTCATCTCTTAGAGAGATTAGTCTAGCAGGGGCCTGTAGGGTCCACCAGGGGAGGGAGGTAGAAGGATGGCAGATTATCACCTGCTGCCAAGGGTTTGACTCGGAGCTCTGAAAGCAGTGGAGGGCGAGGGTGGGGGAGGTATATAAGGGCAGTAAGAATGCAGCAGTCCCAGGACTGCCTGACGTGAAGTGTCAACAAGGCCAGCACTGTATGTCCCCTGCTGGGAGATTAGAGGCCCATGGAGATGGTCCTCAGAGCCCTGTCATCTCTCCCTGTCCAGGACCACAGCCTCCCCAGGCACTCCAGAAGCATATCTGGTGTGTGGAGCGCAGCAGGCCCAAAGTCCCAGAAGCTCCAACGCCCCCACCCCGACCGCCCGGTTGTGTTTATTATTTATTTTAAGATTAATGAGCTTTGAGGAGAAGCCCCAGCTTCTCCTAGCTGGTGCTCTAACTTCACCAGGCTGCCGGGCCAGGAGGGACTCAGGGAAGCCAGGCCGGCGGGCATCACAGCTGCGTGTCACCAGCACAGGCCAGCGCGCCCCCTCATGGCTGGCTGTGACAATGCAGGGGCTTCACCCACTGGCCATTCTATCAACCCTCTTTTTTCCCCTCTTTTATAAAATTTAAATTCAATTCATGAACTTATAGTGTATTATTCGTTTCAGAGGTAGAGTTTAGTGATTCATCAGTTGCATATAACACCCCGTGCTCATTCCATCAAGTGTCCTTAATGCCCGTCACCCAATTACCTCACCCCCTCCCCTCCGGCAGCCCTGTTTGTTTCCTAGAGTTAAGAGCCTCTTATGGTTTGTCTCCCTCTCTGATTTTATTTTATTTTAACTTTCCCTCTCTTCCCCTATGATCCTCTGTTTTGTTTCTTAAATTCCACATGAGTGAAATCATATGATAATTGTCTTTCTCTGACTGACTGGTTTCACCTGCATAATACTCTTTAGCTCCATCCACGTCATTACAAATGGTAAAATTTCATTTTTTTGATGGCCTGAGTAATAATCCATTTTGTATATACCACATCCTCTTTATCCATTCATCTGTCAACAGACATCTGGGCTCTTTCCATAGTTTGGCTATTGCTGAAAATGCTGCTATAAACATTGGGGTGCAGGTGCCCGCTTTGGATCACTATGTTTGTATCCTTGGGGTAAATGCCTAGTAGTGCAATTGCTGGGTCCTAGGGTAGCTCTATTTTTAACTTTTTGAGGAACCTCAAATCAGCCCTCTTAGAGGGACACCTGAATCCGGACACAAGCTTGGGATTTTCTTTTGGAATATGAGATGCATTGTTTTTAGCATCAGATTTCCTTCCTAACTGGAAATGCTTCTGGTGGTATAAAAATGCGTTGGTTTTCTTTACACCCACACCAGCCTGTATTTCTTTTAAAATGGTCTCATGAGGCCTTGGTCTAAAGCAAAGGTCAGCAAACTTCTTAAAGGGTGAATTGATCATTCTTTCCTGCCTCGTGGTCTCTCTCACAACTATTCTGCTCTACTTTGTACCAGGAAACAATACAAGTGTGAATGAACAGGTGTGGCTGTGTTCCAATAAAACTTTATTTACAAAAACAGGTGGCAGGCTGGATTTCACCTAGGGGCTAGATATAGCATGCCAACCCCCTGGTTTCAAGCTTCATTTCCAAAACTGTATTGTGAGGGCACTCGTATTTGCTGTCCCATAAAAACAAGGTTCTGTGATCAGCTGGCTTTGGGAAACGCTGGATAAAACAAAGTTTGTCAGGTTTTCCTAAAAATATGTTAATGTTACATTGAGAACCCTCAAGTGGGGTAAAAGACCTGCTCCCCACTCTCATCTGACTGTAGAACCCTTGTTTCCAGAAGGACCTGGTAACTTTGTTTCTTCTTTTCCTACATGTATCTGTTAACATCTCTCTTTTGTTGTTGTTGTTGTTGTTGTTGTTGTTTAAAGACTTTATTTATTGGGGATCCCTGGGTGGCTCAGCAGTTTAGCACCTCCTTCGGCCTGGGGCGTGGTCCTGGAGTCCCAGGATCAAGTCCCACGTCGGGCTCCCTGCATGGAGCCTGCTTCTCCCTCTGCCTGTGTCTCTGCCTCTCTCTCTCTCTCTCATTAATAAATAAATAAAATCTTTAAAAAAAAGACTTTATTTATTTATTCATGAGAAACAAAGAGAGAAGCAGAGACATAGGCAGAGGGAGAACCTTCTTCTCCCTGTAGGGACCCCAATGCAGGACTTGATTCCAGGACCCTGGGATCATGATCTGAGCTGAAGGCAGATGCTCAACCACCTGAGCCACCCAGGTGCCCCTGTTAACATCTCTCTTGATACAATTTAGGAAGGGTGGACACAGGAGCGGAGGTGGGCTCCTCCAAGGGTGGGGATGAGGAGATATGGCCTGTAGCAGAGCTCAGTACACAACAGATCCATGACTCTCCTTTTCACAAAGAGGTAACTAAAGCCTCGGGTCCTCCAAGGAGCTGAGAACACCAAGAACTGAGCCAAGTGTGCCTACCCCCGACCCACACAGCCCCAGCTCCAAGCTCTGCCAGTAACCAGTCTCAGCAGGGCTTCTTGTCCCACAGCTTGGGATCTCAGACCCAGTACTGGGGGAAAACCAGCCCACCTGCTCCTTACATGGACAAGGACAAGTGTACCCAAGTTACTCCTGTTGCCATGGCAACAGATGGCCATGCCCCCACAGAGTGTGGCCCTCAGGGTAGGGGCTCTCCCACCACCCACCTGGCTCCTAGGGGTGCAGCCGGCAGGTGTAGCCCAAACTTCTGCCTTCAGCAAACACAGAGCCTCAGGCCAATGAAGGCAGTGTCAGGGATAAAGGGCCACCCCCTGCCATCAAGGAAGAGGGCACTTGCCTAGGGGCAACTGAGCCTATTCTGGGGGCACCAGGGCTGGCAGAGGACAATCACAGGGCAGCTGGCCCTGATCTTCGGACCCTCAGACCAGTGCATGGTGAATACCCCTCATCGGGCCTGGAGAAACCCTAAAGCTTCTAGAAAGAAAACAGACTCAGACCATCATAATACATAGTCATCAGGCGGTACGTCGATGGGGCCCTGGGCTTCACAGTGTGCGCTGGCATAGCCTCACAACAGCCCTGGAGGAGGTGCAATTATTTCCTGTCGTTGTATACCAGGAGAGCCGGGGTGGAGAGTCAGGAATTTCCCAAGTTCCGGGCACTCCGAAGCAGCCGAGCCAAGATCTCAGTTCTGGTTGGTATTACTCCAGCATCCATTTTCTTAAATATCTGGACAGACCTCTGGAAAAGTACAAATGTCTCGTCATCACTGCTTCCATGCAGTTCTGGGGTCCTGGGACGTGGCACCCAAGCCGTGGCATGTACTATGAGAGGCGGTGACACCATGATCTCTCCACTGCTTAGCTAAATCCACCTGCGTCCAGCCAGCTCGCGGGCCGATTTCTGAGCCAGGCATGGGCTGTGGGCTGGGGCTTCCTGGGCCAGAAGAGGCTGGCTCTGCCCTCAGGGGCTCAAAGTCCAAAGAGGAGACCAGTGTGTGAGTTCAGGCTGCAGGATGAGTTTCTGGCAGAACGATGTCTATTCGGACTGGATGGCCTGCCTGAGTAGCATCAGCAGGAGGTGACATTTGGGCTTTGGGACATTTCGAGGGGGCAAGTGAAGAAGAGGGAGGAGCCTTCCAGACAGAGCATCAAGGCAGTAGGGGAGTCTGGGGAAGACTGGGGTGGCAAGGCAGCTAAGGGACTTACGGGGACCCGCCTCCAGGCGTGGGGGACCATGGTGAGGTCACAGGGGTAGCAGGCACCATGGGAACCACAGAGACTTCTCCCACTGGCCACGTGGCAGACTGGACACCCACACATGGAACAGCCACTAGCAAGCGTGGACCTTGGGAATCACATGGGCTCCCATTGGACTGCAGAGGACCCTGGATGTGAGTGACAAGTGTGACCAGAGGTGGGAATGAGGAGGGGATGGGTTCAGGGGGAGGAAGAGATGGGAAGGGGATGGGAGCCCGGAGTGTCAGGCCGAGGGAGTTGTAGGGTGTCTCTTGACCCTGCTTTTGGCCTCATTCATCATGGACTCAAAAGCCTCCAAAGTGCCTTCCATACACAGTGCACTGATGCCGTGCCTGGGCGGGGTGGGGGACAGGCCAGCTTTAGGACAGTCTTGTCTGGAATGGAGAATATCACTTACCCTCGGTGATGCCAGAGGCTACCATGCCCACAGGTCAAAGGTCCCCAGCTCCTGGAACTGAGGGCTGAGTCTGGGCCAAGCCCTGTACAAAGTCCCTCACATGCTTTGTCTCCCTCCAGTATGCTGTTGGTGGGAGCCCAATTTGGGATTTGGCTCTTTGCCTCCCCAACCAACATCTGCTCCAACTCTGTGTCCCTCGTAAGACTTATACACAGAGACCCTAAAAATGCCATGTTCTGACCATGTAATCTTGGAAAGCCACATAATCTTGCCAGGCCTCAGTTTCCTCATCCATAAAATGGGTACAATAATAGAAACTACCTTTGAAGGTTATTGAGGAAAAGGGATAATGTGCAGGGTTTATACAATGCAGTGATACAGAATGTAGTTCTCGATGTATCAGTGCCCAGCGTACTGGGGAGCCATGGGAGGTGTGGGAGCCGAAGTCAGGGGCCTGATGAAGATAGTTCGCTGTGTTCCCATATGCAGGACTGGGGGTCAAGGCACCTCGGCAGGGCAGGGCAGGACCTGGGGGCTGGGGTTTCTAGGTCCAGGGCGGGCAGGATCCCCTTTGTACTATAGGGCATCAGGTGGCCCAGAAAGGTCAGAGGGGCCTCATCTAAGTACACTGGTGCCAGCAGTGCCGGTGGGGACTCCGCTCGGCCCTGCCTGCCTGTCCCAGCGGCTCCCCGCTCTACTCCGCTGGCGCTATGAGGCGAGACGATGGGTTTGAAGGGATTTCTCCTGGAACCGGCCTCCTTCCGTGGCTCCCACGGTGAGGGGGGGGGGGGCAGGAGAGGTAAGTTTGGTTTTCATTCTAATATGGCTCAAACCCCAGCAACTTTTGTAGCGTTTATGGCCGCCTCCAAGAGCCCGCAGTAATGTTCTTTGAATTGCTAAGCAACGCAACCCCTTCTCTCACATGGAGAAAATTGAAACATTGATTTATCTATTTGTTTTGCAACTAGCACTAGCGGCTTCATTACTCTGTTCCCCGGGGACACCCTCCCACACGCTCGAATTGAAAATTAACTCTTTTTACCTAGGAAGGGGCAGCAATGGGTTTTTAATTTGGAGAAAGGACAGAAACAATGGCTGGGCCAGGCGCCAGAGCAGGAGGCCAGGCCCACCCCAGGCCTGCGCTGGAAGAGCCGCAGAAAGGGCCTCAGCCCCCTGCCAGGCCACGAGCCAGGCCCCCCCCCCCCGCCCCCGGGGGACAGGCCAAGAGCGGCGAGGGCCCCCCTGCACCTCTGCCTCCGTCGCAGCTCCAACACTGGGCGTCTGTCACCCTGCTCTTGCTGGCTCTGTCTGGAATGGAAGGAGAACTTCCTGTCTTTAGCAGGAAGTCTGGTCTCTTCTGCCCATGGCCTGGGGTTCAAGCAACTTAGGTCTGCTTCCCAGCTCCGTACTGGGGGCTTGGAGCGGCTCTGTGAAGCCGTGCCTCAGTTTCCTCTTCTGCCACAAGAGGACAGGAATCCTCCCCCTAAGCTTCTCATGTGGTTGCAGCGGCGGGGGGGGGGGGGGGGGAGGATCGAGGGCTGTGGGGGGGCAGCTGAGCAAAGCCGCAGAACCCAGGACGGGGGGTTGGCGAGTAGAGCAGGTGAGCGGGCTTCCTGTCGGTGTATACTCTGTGTTTCAGCGAGCTTCGGGGAGGCTTGCTCCTGGAGGGCCGAAGGCAACATTTGTTGCTTCTGTAATTCTCAGCAATGGGAACTGGCTCTGATCCCCAAAAGCAGGAGTCTGTCTCTGGGTAAAGCGGAGACCTTTGCTAGGAACTGGCTGTCCCCATAAAGGGTAGCCCGGGGCGCAAGGAGCCAGTTCCTGTTCACTCCGTCCCTGTGATAATGCAGTGCTTCAACTGGCCTCCCGAGTTCTTAATTCCCCTCCCCCTGCAACCCTTCACTACCCTGACCTCCACCAGCCTCCTACCTGGCACCCTTGAGTGTGGTCATGAGTGAGCCTCTGTGATTACCTCCAGCTGAAAGATCTGCTCGGGCTCTGAATTGGTTGGGGATGGATTCAGCTTCCATGGGCAGAAAACATAGGCTAACAGAGGCTCAAATGCTAAAGGTTCCTCTCTCTATATATAAACAGTCAAGTCCTCATACGGTAGCCATGGTTTGCAGGCGACCCAGGCCCCTTCTGTCTTGTTGCTTGCCATCTACTCCAGTAGCTTCTCATTCAGTATGGCTGCTCTAACTCCAGCCATCACGTCTGCATCCCAGCCGCCAGGAATAACACTTCCTGGAACTTGCATACATCCCTTTTACTTACACCCGCTTGACCAGAGCTTGGCCACGTGGTCATGCCTAGCTGCAAAGGAAGCTGGGAAATGTCGTTTTAGCCCAGGAGGCCGTGTGCCCAGAAGATTGGGCACTGAGGATGAAGAAGAAAGTGGACATTGGGAAAGCCATGACCCCTGCCATGGGCTCCATGGCTATGTCCCAGACAGAGCCACCCTTAGCTCTGCCCGCCCCTGTGCACTCAGTATCATCTGGCCTTGAGCTCACACTCTTTGGAACCATCTAGTAGAAATTAGCTAAGAGGGAGTCTGAAGGCAAGACTAAGGATCAGGCATGTCCTCGGTGGAGAATGGCAGGGCTTTGTCTTTGCCAGGAAGTCTGGTCTCTTCTGCCCATGGCCCTGGGGGAACAGGGAATCGATTCCATATTGTCAGGGAATGTGGGGTCTAACTAGAAGCCTCAGATGAAAAGTGAGCTCCACTGGATACTGAAAGGATGCTGTTAGTCCCAGAGACTAAAACTGGGAAAACCCAGAATATTGGTGGCCCTGCATGGATGTGAAATGAGGGAGCCTGAGAATTCCAAAAACATTGTTGTGAGCAGAGAGTATTATCTTGTGTCCCAGAAGGGGATGAGCTCCCTGCTACTGGGGGTAAGTAAGCAGAGGCTGAACTATCACTAGACAGAGATGTGGGTGGGACCCAGTAACCTTTCCCACCTGAGTACTTTTTATCAGGGCAAAAGCCAGAGACCAATCTTACTCAGGACCCCTATCCCTAACCCTCACTCCCTCCTCAGCCTGTCCGTGATCATACTGGTGATTGGAGGCCCTAACTCTTCACAAGTCATCAAGGCCTGGTCCACAAGGCCTTTCTGTGGCCCCAACCTGTCCCAAGTACACAAAAAGATAAAGGAGGTGTCTCAAGATGTGGGCAAGGGTCATTGTCTCACGCTAGGGATCAGGGGCTTGAGATTAGCAATGGCCAGACTCCTTAGTGCTTGTGGGGTCAAAGGAAGGAACCAGCCAGCTGCCTGGGGCCCCACACCCTCAGGGGTACTACGGCGTCCCTGGCGATGACCCAAGATGGAGAGCAGGTTGTTCACTGCACTCTGCTCAGGGAGCGGGGTGCACGTCTGCAGGGCACTCTGATAAACCCATGGCATGAGGACCCCAGGTGCCTGCTGGGGAAACCATAGAGTCCTTGTTTCCTACATGTAAAAATTATTAATTAAGGGCCAGCTCTGCAATAATTTCTGCCCCTACAAAATGTATATTTCATACAAGTAAACAAATAGAGAGGGGTCCATGGTCCCTCATCAGAAAGCCCTCGGGCCACATGCACTTCAGCCAGCAGTCCTCAACTAGGGGCAGTCTGGGAATGTCTAGAGAGATTTTTGTTTGTCACAGCTGGGGGGACAGCTAGTGGCATCTAGTGAGTAGAGGCCAGGGATGCTGCTCAAAATCCTCCCGTGCACAGGACAGCCCCGCACAGCAAAGAATTATCAAGCTCCCAAATGCCAGCCGGCAGTGCCGAGCTTTAGAAACCTGTTCTTGGCATTCAGACTTTGCATTTTAGAAACGTAATACGGTGCACAGACCATATATTATGTAACGTCCCCAGCGGGGTGTGGAGTAACACCCCGTAATCAAACGCATTAATATTTCTGCAGCAAAATGTATGAATATTCACACTAAGAGGGATGAACCAAGACTATAAATAGCCTCACGTCAGTTCAGATCACGTTTTGCCACCAAATGAGTTATGAACAAGCTTTTGGTTTTCAGAGCTTTATGGATTTTGGAATTGGATTGTGAGCCTGTAATATAATTTCAGATAGTGATAAATGCTGTAACAAAAACATAGGAGAGCAAGAGAAGGAGTAATGCAGGGCTTTAGATAGAGCGGCCAAGGAGGGGCCTCTGTGGAGGTGACATTTGAGCGCAGAACTGAGCGGAGTAAGGAAATGGGCCATGAGTACGTCCAGGGAAAGTGCTCCCAGCAGAGAGGAGGTGTGTTAAGGTTCTCATGGGGTATGGAGCTTGGCCAGTCTGAGAAGCAGCCAGGAGGCCAGTGCACCCCCAGTGGACGAGCAAGGAGAAGACAAGTGGGCAGCGAGGCTGCAGAGCTGACCACAGAGCAGGTGTGCTCAGCCTGCAGCCTTGGAAGGACTTGGGGTTTCACTGTAAGTGAGGAGGGAGAGCAGAGAATGGGAGCAGGCCTCAAAGGACAAGCGGGGCATGACCAGCACCCAGCGAGCCCCAATTCATGCGTCCTGGGTGGGGAGCACATCAGTACTCTCTGAACCTCAGCTCATCAGTCCCGAACCCACCCAGAGCTTCCTGCCTCCCGGCCTCTGCTCCAATCAGCCCCCAGCTAGCCCACCTTCTACCTTCCCTCTGGGTCACTCTCAACCCACATGCTGGGTCTGGGGGTGCAAACGTGTCTGGTTCCCCAGCTGGCTCCATGGCCTGGAGGGCCAGACTGAGGCTTCTATCCCTGTGTCTCCCAGTAAGTACTCCAGGCACAAAGCTCCTCGGGAGAGCTCATAGGGGCGAGGACAGAGTTCACACCAGATATCCATCCCTAGGACATTTGGAAAAGGCAGGGTGGTCAGAGCAGTTCTAGGGAAGGCACTGGAGACCAGGGAGAAGGAGCCAGAATGAGGACAAGTGACGTTTCAAGAGTAAAGGGCAAGTTCAGGAAGAGTCTCCTGTTCCAGCTGAGCCCTCTTCTGCCAGAGGCCTGTTTTGTGTCCATCCCTCAGCCACCTAGGCCCCCACCAGCATGGACAGAGTCTTCCCCTAGTTGAGTCTCAGGGCCGAGTCATGGGTGTCACCAACTGTGTCATAAGTGGTAGTTACAGACACACTCTGAAGATAAACCCCCAGATATTAGGGAAATGTCCTTGGTTCATACCTGAGTCCTCCCCTTTACCGAAAAAGGAGCTTTATCTGGACTCCCCAGGGCACTGTGTAGCCTGCAGGCTGCTGTTCTAACCCTGAAGCCGTGTTAAACCCACCTGGGAGCTTTCAGACAATATCGGCACCAGGGTTTGTCCACTGGCCAGCTGACTACTTGAGAACCCAGGACAGGCCCAGGAGCAGACTAAGTATTTCTCAAAGCCTGAGGCCAGGACTGCAAACCCCTGCTCCAAGCCCCAGCCCTGACTGGCCCATCACCAGTACCCAGTGGCCCCAAAGCCTGCCTCCCATGTGAGCACTCTGCCCTGGGCTCATCAGGCAGAAACACCTGAAAGGGAGAGAAAGATGCCCCTCCTGGGCACACAGGCTGGCACTGCCTCCTTAGGGGGTGTCCCACTCGATCCTTACATCACTGGAGCGGAGGGTATCTAAGCCCCCCAACATTACAGAGAAGACAGCACAGACTCAGAGGGGCTCAGTGCTGGAGCTAGCAGGTGGCTGAGCCAGGAATAAGTGTTCTGACACCAGTGGGCTGGAGCTCCCCCTCCCACCCCCCACCCCCCACCATCCTGTTGTTGGGAACCAGGACTGCATCACTCAGCAGGGGCTTGTGGCTCAGATAGCTCAGGTAGGGACCTGTGATGTCCCTGAAATCCCCCCATTATGGCCCACCCAGTACACTACCTACACACCGAGCTCCCTGAAGACCCCCACGCACCCCCACCAGCTCCCAGCAGAGGGGTGTAAATGCCAGGAATCATTCCCTTCCCTAGGTCACTCTGCACACTTCCCCACCTCTGCCCACGCCCCCACCCCCAGGAAAAGGGTGAGAACAAAGAGGCTCCCCCTAGAAGGAACAGAGGAGAGGAGTGGGGTTGAGGGAGCAGCAAGGAGGGGTTTCAGAGCCTACAGCACCCAACCTGACTCCTTCAGGCAGCCCTGCTGGGCCTGGCAGAGGTTCCGGGTGGGCCCTGGTCAGGAGGATGCCCCCTACCTAGGTCCCCCTTCTGGAAAGGGTGAGCCTCTCCTCCCTAGAGTGCTGGGCGCAGATCCATCTAAATCCAATTACTCAAAGAGCGGGCTGCGCATCTGCAGGGGACTTTGCTGAACACCCTCCACTCTAACTGCCTGTGATTTCAGAGCTGAATATCTTTCAGAGTTATTTAAGAGGTTCTTCCCTTTTTTCCCATTTTGATGATATGTTTCTAAATTATACATTAAACTTATCAGAGTGAGTAATACCTCACAGCTTCCTCGTGTCAGGCCTAATGTTACTTACTCGTCTGCCGCTCCCTGTTTACATGGTTGAGGGGGAAATGCTCCTTTCGGATCCATTTATCTTCACATTAAGTGTTTAGAGATGAGAACCTCAGACAGGTTCGAGACACCTGGCTCCCCAGGCACTCAGCTTCCGCGAGAACCTTTCCTGGTTCACCGTGCAAGGGCCAGGGTCACATTGCCAGGCTGGCTGGGACCTGGAGGCGCCTCCTCCCCAGGGGAGGGTCCTGGGGGCAGAGAAGCCCCCAAGGGAACAGAGATAGGAGTCAAGCTTAGAGATTTTTCCTGAAAGGGAAGTACAACCAGGGAGCTCATGAGACAACAGCACCTCAAGCCTCCTCCCCTGTCCCAGAGACCTGCGGCGGCTTCTGGGGAGACAGACCTTCTGTCCATGGCTGTCACTCCAGCTCATTCATTCATTCATGCACGCATGCACGCACTCAAGTAGTTGTGGCAGCCTCCACTGTGCTAGGTGGGCACTGGTCTGCTAGATGCTACTCTGGGTACCCGGGCTATTAGAGAACCCCTCGAGGCTGAGGTCCAACAGGAGGGCACAGACTCAGCCCATTCAGGGATCTGCTGGCAAAAGGCCTTCTTGTCCTCCCAGTCAAGGGCAACCCCATTCCTAGGGCCAGCCCCCAGCCAGGAGGCCACGCAGGAAGGGTGGCCCCCACCCTAGTCCTGCTACCCTCCAATACCCATTGATGGCACAGTCCTGCCAGGGGACTCCAGCTCTGCCGGATTTGGGGGTGGGTCCTCTGTAGTCTGGAGCACCCAGCTCTCTGCACAGAAGGCCTGGGCTGAGGACTAGAGCGGGGAATGGCCCCCCAGGGCCAAGGACAGCTTAAGGCTCTGTAATGTTTACAGCTTCCAGAGTTTGCGTGCATAAGCTACACCTGCTGCCTTGCACGGGCCTTTTATGTAACCCTTACCACCAGCTTCACTACCTGGCGTGCCCGAGATCACCTAGCAGAGCAAGGGTGGGGCTGGGATTGGAACCCAGGCCCAGCAGACCGCAGGACGTGGACTCTCACACCCCCCACAGCACAGACAGGGAGACGGAGCACACCCTGGCCCAAATGACCCATAGTTCACTCCCCGCAGGGGAACCCATGGCCTGATGGGCCACATCCCTCTGAGGCCACCACCTGGACACCAACCCCAGCAGCCCCCAGAGTCGGGCCAACAGCTTCCAGGCAGCAGATTCACCCAAAGGGAAGTGATGGGGCCATTTATCATATCAATAAACTTGCTTAAGGCGCTCTGTGTCTTCCCATAATGAAATGGGGATACGATCCCACCATGTTATTGGGCACCAGGGCAACTCCGCATCAGGCGCTTATTATTTTCTGCCACTATCAGGGAAGACTGATCGTGCTTGGGGAAGTGCAGCTTAAAATTGAAAACCAAGCAATTTACCTTCAATCGCTTCTCAGAATTTTGTGCAGCCAGAGACAGTTAAGGAGAAATAGACTCCCTTTCCATTTTAAGTGTTTCCCATTAACATTTGTTTCCTCCCCAAGATTGGGCTTGGTTGGGGGAGGGTGTTGGCTGTCAGGGCATCTTGTTCCTGCCTCCTTCCGGAGATTGCCTTCAGGCACCTCTCTTTGAGGACTCAGGGGGTTAAGGGTGTTGGGGTCACCTCCCTTCCTCTTGGCAAGGCTGTCTCCTGCGTTATTTCTGCCTGTTCCCGGGTCACTGGGCCGGTCAGTCAGGCGGGCGGGCGCTGGGCTGAGCATTGCGCCTGCAGGGGTGAGGCTCTCAGGTGTGGGAGGGAGAGGGTGCACACACAGGGCTGAGCTGTGCCCTTTGCCTGGGGGCCCTGCGCCTCCCTCCCCTCCAGCCCAGGCTCCCTCTGCTCCTCCCCACAGCCCTGCAGGCTTTCAGGGACAGATATTCTCAAGCCAAACTCCTAGGACCTTCGTGTTTCCTTCCTGATTGAGGAAGAGAGGTTGACTTTGGGATGTTTGGCCTGTAAGAAGCCAGAGCCCCTTGGTGAGTGCAGAGTCCAGGCTTGTGGCTTTGACAGTGGAGAGTGGTCTGTGACGCGTTTGTGTGTTGTTCCGTGGGCCACATGCGGGCCTCTGACTCCTGGCGGACAAGGATTCTCTTCACCAACTCCCAAAGCCTCCCCCACTCCCCTAGCCCCCACCACCGAGCCCCCACCTCTCCTACCCCTCCAGCCCCCTACTGCCTCCTCACCCTCCTCAGTCCCCCGCCCCCCCCAGCCTCTGCCACACAGCTCCTACAGAGTGAGTCTTGGAGGTGTGTTCAACGTTCTAAGAAAGAAATCCTTTGCTCTGGTGGCTTGACAGTGGGGAGGCAGGCAAGGCCTTGGGACAGACCCCCAAAGCCCTAGCCTGCCTTCTTTTATTTCAGGGATAAGAAGAGGGGCTTTTGCTGAGATGTAAATTATTCCCCGCTTGTAAATTTAAGTTACCTCCTGAGGCCCCTCCATCAATGTGGCAAGATAAACTATTGTGACAGCCTCAAACCCCAGCTGCCCTCCTGGCTGTGTGGCTTCAGCCCAGGCCTCGTCTTGTTTGATCAGCCTCCCCCATGGCTGGCTGCACAAGGCCAGGCTGTGTGCGGATGGGATTTGCCAGCCCTGCGCACACCTCGGCTTGGCAGGATCACACAAGCATGCTCTGGAAACGGGAACTTGCAGGCCAAGTGCTGAGTTAGCTGCTTGTCCTCTCTCTGAACCCTGAGTACCTATTGGCCTGTGCAGACCATCCTGGGGCTCCCATCTCCCAGGGGTATGAGAGTGGGGTGGGGGAGTCTCTAGGACACAAGCCACCATCACTGTCCTGAAAACTACAACACCTCTGGCAGGATTTGTGCACAGCCCAGCACCATCTGGCCTTGCTGGGTGCCTTGGTGGGGGGCTGCCTTGAGCCGCCCACATAGCAGCAATGAGCTAAGAGGAAGGAAAATTCAAGACACGTTCCACAGGGACAGAGCAGGGACTCAGGAACAAGCTGAGGCCACTTGGATGGATGCTAGGGCTCCCACTCCCCCTTCCCCAGTATTACCAGACCAGTTTGGGTCTCGTTCTTGAGAATGAAGGGCAAGGGAGCCCGGGACCCAGGACATCCTCCCTAGGCTGGCATCTCTGCACACAGGATCATGATGTGGGGCACTCTGGCCTCAACACTCATATCTTGGAGGTGGTTCATGAGGGCTTCAGGAGAAAGTGTCTCCCCCACTATCTGCACTTGGGGTTGGCGGCTGGCTGACAGCCACCCGACGTCCCCTGTCCTCTCCCCCTCAACCAGGCAGGGCTAATTTTGGAGAGGACCCAGAAGAGTCCTGAAGCATGGTTCCGGTTCCTTTATGATGCGGCTTCCAAAATGACCAGCACCTTTGCGCACATCGCAGGGCGATAGGGCACTAGGTACCAGGTCCTTGCGGCATCAGGGAGGAGATGAGGAGACCAGAGCGTGTTTGTCACTGTCCTGACCCCTTAGGGCACATCACAGGCTTCTCCCAAGAAGCAGTCTGGGAATAAGGTCACTAGACTCAGATTCTCCCAGCTTTTTATATAGCTCTACTTTCACATTTGCTCCTGTTTTTCTTGTCATACGTAGTGTACATGTGGAAAAGTGCATGGAACACAAGCAGCTGGAGAAATAATTATAAAGTGAGTGACCACAATGCGGGACAAGAAAAGCAACGTTATTCACATAGGCTGGTTCTCCAAGGCTTGCTCATTCCCCCGTACCAGAAAGAGTAACCAGGAACTAGGAATGCCCTCCCCCAAAGTGCAGTATTTCTGGGCACTTCTGAGGCCATGCAGAAAACCTTGTTCTCACCATGGATTCTGTCCCCTGCTTGATCTCAGAGAGAAAGGACTGCTCTAAAGATGACAGGATTCAAGGGAGATTAATTTGTTATTTTAGACTTTTAGAAAGTGCAGTTGCATAGAAACGGAGTCCCTGGGTCGTAAGGAAGTTCAGATCAATTAAAACAATTTACTTTGCTGCTAATGATTTCAGACCATTGTAATTTATTGGTAAGTAAATGACTTCAAAAGCGCATTCCTTTGGTGGCTGCACAGAGGGAATTTTAACAAGTTCTTGGATAAATTAAGTCTGGAATTTGTTAACAGACCATTATTGTAAAACATTGAAAGTAGGCCTTTCACACCGCTCCAAGGCCTTAAAGTTTCCAGAAACAATTAAAACTTCTAATCAGTTCTTCATTGTTTAAGCAAATCGAATGGCAAGAAAGGGCTCCTGATAACAGGTGGGAAACCCAGACCCTGCAGTGACATCCAAAGGGCTGATGGCCACTCACGTCCCTTCGGTGACCCCTGCTCTCAGAGAAAATCCCAAATTTCTACTCTGGCCAAAGTACACCCTGCACATTTGGGTTTCCACCCACCCCTCCGGTCTCCTGCGTCTCTGCCTTGTCTGGACTCCCAGGGTGGCTGCAGCTGTGGCCTTCTTAGTTTACCTCTCCCTTGCCTGTCTCCCACCCCCACCCCCTGGCCAGCCCAGTCCCCAGCCTCAACATCTGTATCCACCAGCCCCTTGCTATGTAGCACTCTATTCCCAAAAGGAATACAAGTGATTGTGCTGTGAGAGCTCCAGGCACATGACACGAGCTGTGTCTCATTGGGATGGACCCGCACCCCAGAGAGTGTACAAAGCAGGGACTCAAGGGCAGGGTCAATGTGAGAGGCCTGGCTGTCTTTCAAGCTGCCCACTGGTGCAAACGAAGTAGTGGGCACCCAGGGAGTGCGTGCAGATGGCCCATAGGGCTTTGGATCCAGTCAGAAGCATGCTTGTCTGTGCCTTTTATGTAGGGCCCAAATCTTTAGAGGCCAGCTGGGATCTCCTGTGGCCTTTTCTTTGGGAAATGAGGATTCTCCGTGACTTCTTTCCAACCCCCAAACACCACAGTCTCTTGTCCATGGTAATAGGTAGGATGATAACTGGAGCATTTGCAAAGCATTTGGGCAGGATGTGGCACCGTCCACCTCAAGAAAGGGCATATCACCTTTTACCTCATTAAGGCCATGAGGTAGGGATTCCTGTGCCAATGGGCAAGCTGATGCTCAGAAGTTAAGGAACTTGGTCTTCAGATGCCTGCACTGTAAAATCCATTCTGCTCCACTGCTGTCTGTGCCTTTTCATGCTGCTTAATGCCACTCAGCCTGCAGGGCCAGTGACTCCTAAGCCAGGCCTGCTTTCATGAGCAAGCTGCCAGCCACAGCTCAACAAGGGGCTGGGTCCCCCTCGGTGGACATAGGGAACAGGTGGTAGGTAGCCTGGGACGGCTTCTACTTCTCATGTGTTCATTCATCAGGATGCATTTATTGAAGGGTGTGTATTGGGCACAATTCTAGATTCAGGCATTTGGAGTCCTGGGGTCCCCACTCTCATGGAGAGGGCAGTGGGGGGCAGGGATCCTAGTGGAAGGAAGGAAAGACAGTGAGCAAATGAACAAGAAAATGTTGAATGTGTGTAAGGTCTAGGGTCTTACTGATCTGGGATCAGCAGGGAGGTGACACAAGCTCTAACACATAAGAATGTTCTAGGAAAAGGAACCAGACAGTGCAAAGGCCTTGAGGTTGGCAGAACAGGAAAAGAAAGAAAGCATGGGTGGCAAGCAAGTAGGACAGAACAGGAGAACAGGCAGCAGGCAGCCAGGGTCCAGGCCCCGGAGGAAGGGCAGAGTGTGGATCTTATGCCGAATCTAGGGGCAGCCTTGGGGCATTTTAGGTAGGGCGCCGACATGATCTGGTTGAGGCATTTTAAAAGCTTCCTCTGGCTGCTATGGGCAAAATGGATGTTTGTGAAGAGGCCAGAGTGGAGCTTCCAGACCAGCCAGAAGGCTCTGGCAGGAGCCTCATGAGAGGATGGTGATGTGAACCAGAGAGGAAGCAGTGAAAAGGGAGAGAGGGACACTGGTCTGGGATGGGGAGGCTAACAGAACTCCCTAATGGTTTGGATGTGAGGTTAAGGCAAAGAGAGGAATCAGTGTGATGATGAACTCAGGGCTGGAAGAAGTGTGCAGGCAGCAGTGCCATGTACTCAGAAGAGAAGTCCCTGGTGGGAGCCCAAATGCTGCTCTGGCCATACTGCCATCAAGGTGCCCGTGGACGCCCTGGTAGACTTGTTGTCTTGGTTACTGGGGCTATTATCACAAGGTACCACAGACAAGTACCTCTCACAACTCTGGAGACAAGAAGTCCAAGAGGAAGGTGCTGGCAGATTTGGGGTCTGGTGAAGTCCTGCTTCCTGGCTCACAGAAGCTGTCTCCTGCCTGTGTCTTCATGTAGCAGAGAGAGAGCCCTCTGGTTTCATCATGTTCCTATGCTCATAGAGGGGCACCAATTCTCTCCCCGGGTCCCACGCTCATGAGCTCATGTAACTCTAATCACCTCCGAAAGGCCCCATCTCCTAATACCATCACACTGAAGTTAGGGCTTCCACATGTGGGTTTCGGGAGACACAGGCATTCAGCCCAGAGCATGTGCCAATGGGCAGTGGGGCTATCGGTTTGGAACTGAGTGGGGAGGTCATGACCCTAGGTCAGGAATTAGCAGTTAGGATGGGAGGCTAGAGACCAAGCCCAGAGACACCCCAGCATTTACAGTTCATGAGAGGAGGAGGAGCAGAGGGTGCCATCAACTAAGAAGAGAGTCCTTTGGGAAGGAGCCCAGTGGGGGCCAAGGTGGATCTGTAAACAAAGATGCCCCTCCATGAGGCTCCAGCTCATCACACTGGGCAAAAAAGGGCCTGTGTGTCAGATCAAATGTGATCAGTTTTTAGATGATTGGAGGCAAATTGGCAAACCTCTTCCAGAGCCAGTGTAGACTACATGTTAGTAATTTTCATTGTATTTTTGGCAACTGCAGAAGACTCCAAAGCAAGGCACAGAACTTTCAATGAAGCACTGAAAAGCAGTTTTTAAAAATACCTTTTAGAAAGCTATTTAAATTCTCCTGTCTGCAGCAAAGTTAATGTATAAACTTAGTGCTTTAATCTGGCTCTTCTTTAAACAAAGGAGTCGGGGAGCTGTCTCTCCCTCAATTCGGCTGAACCCAGAGGCTGGTTCTCATTCAGCATCTCAGCGCCTGGATGCTCCTGGGACGCCCTGGCAGGCAGACTCGGCCTCCAACACCCTACCCCCATCACTGAATCTAATCAACAAGGGGAAACGAGGGATATGAATTCCCCCACCACTCTGTTTAGAGATGGGGAAACTGAGGCTCAAACTGGCAAATAGGAAGCTGAGTAGGTATGGTCTTGTCTTAGAGCTGAGGCAAAGGAAGCTTGCCCAAGATGCCAGGGCTCGGAGGGACCAGGGTGAGACCCTAATGTGCTATACACTGAAAGTTCGTTCTCCTCATCCCCTCAGAGCTTCCCCACCCACTGGGCCTCATAGGCACCTGCCACGTCCCCAGGTCAGCAGCAGGGGCAGGATGCAGCTGGGTTTGGACCCACTGCAGGAGCCTGGCTCCAGCAATTCTCAAAGGGGTTAGGGCCCCCACCAGCCCCTGGGGTGCCTGCTAAGTGTGCAGTTTCCCCAAGTTAACTGGGTTCAGGGGAGCAGATTCTTGGGGTGCTTCCAGGGTGATTCTAACACTGAGTGAAGTTTGAGATGTCCTACCCATGGCCCTCCTGCTCCCCAAACTGTGCATCACAAGTCCAAAGAATCCAGGGATGTTGATGCCATCACCCCTCCCACCACAGCTAAGAAAACAGGCCCCCTACTCAGAGTTCCACAGAACCTGGGCACCTGCCCTCCCGTGGCAGAGTCTTCTTCTCACAGACACCCCCACCCTGGCCCTGGCCAGCCTCCAGTCAGCCTTCTAGAGAGGCAAGCTATCTGCCCCGAAAAGGTGTCATTTGAAGGGAAAAAGGAAATTGGTGTCCAGGTGAACTGTGGCTGAAGGCCCAGCCGCCCTTTGGTCATGGTCTCTCTGGCTATCTGGGTCCCCAGCGACAATGGTTTAGCCTAAACTGTCCTGGCACCTCCCTGTATCCTTGGAGATGGGTAGGAAGTCCTATGGGCCACTGCAGAAGTGATAAGGCCTTGGAGCCTACAGATTGGGTAGAGAAGACAGAGCTGGAGGGTTGTACAGGTGAGGCCTAGCTACCGGGGCAGGGAAGCAGAAGGGCTCTCAGTCCACAAGGCTGGTGGCCTGCTTCTGCCCCCCACACTGCAGTCCAAGATGGGCCTAGAGCAGCATGCTGCATCCCTGCCCTAGCATGGAGGGGCTGGCCTGTCCATTCTCAACCAGGCTGCGCGACCAGAGGTGGATATAAATGGAGGAGGCTTCAGACAGGGTGGATCCATGCCAGGGACTAGCTGGATCTTGGAAACAGGGTTCATCTCTTGAGAGACACAATTTGACTTAGAACAAACCTCATCAGAATTTTAGGGTCCTCAGCTCATTTCCCCAAGCCCCTTGCCTGCTCATACCCACATGTATGTCATGTACCAACCACACACTCCCACCTCCCATCCATAAGACTCATATCCACCCATAGCTCCATGTCATGGCCTGCCCCCTCCTGAGGCCGTGCCCAGGGCTGCTCCCACACAGGCTGACAAGGTCCCGTTCTTCAGATGAGCAGTGGGGCCAGGTTTCTCAGGGTCACTTGCTCCCTGGCCAGTTGACTGCAACTTCTATTTTACTCTGTGGTTGAATTGGCCGTCACCTGCTGAGGACAGTCCGATCTATCAAGCCCACGCCAGTTGCTTTTATAGGTTCTCCTGGCTTTATTGCCTTTCTTGGAGCAGTGAGGGGCAGCCAGCTGCTGAAGAATCATTCAGGATGACACGGCTTTTTAGATTTCATTTCCCCACTGCCTGCCCCCACCCATGTCTCTATCTGCGGAAGAGAGTGACAAGGTGATGGCACTTAGAACTCCCAACATGAACAGGACTAACGTTCTTGAGGATGGGCTGTATTCCCACATTGACCCCAGGAGCCTGCGGACATGGAGGGTCTGGGCGTGGGCATCTCCACTTTCCCTTCCATTTGAGACCCTAGATATTCATCTTTGCTGGCATCTTCCCCCTCTTTGTTGCCCTAAGATAGTAGCCTGCTTGCTCATAACACCACCAACCTGTTCCCTGGGCTCTCTAATAAATACTAGGACCAGAACCCATCACATAGGCAAGGGCCTTAGACAAAGCTGGATTCAAAGCTGGACTCTACCCACTACCAGCTGCACTTAACGTTGGGCAAGATGCTTAACCTCTCTGAGCTTCCTTTTCCTCTGCTTCCAGAGAAGAGTGATGATGGCACCTGCCTCCCAGAGTTGGCATAAGGACATGAGTTGATGTATATGGTGGGTAAGCACAATGTCTGGCACAGAACAAATGCTCAATAAGTATCAGGAAGCACCATGATTTTCTCTTATCATTGACTGGTTGATTGATTGCTTACTCTGGCCCCAAGGTCTGCCCAGGAAGGAAGAGACAGACCAGCAGAGCTGGACAGCCCCTGAGGATCTGATAGGATGGGTGGAGCAGAGCAGGAGATTCCGGGTGAGGGGTTTTCCAGAGAAACATGATCAATAGGATTGTGTGTATGTGTGTACGTGTGTGCATACATACTAGGAAAGAGAGAGATTGATTTAAAGGAATTGGCTTGCCAAATCAGCCCCACCTTGTGGAGCTGGCAAGTCCAAATTCTCTAGAGCACACTAGCAGCCTGGAGACCAGGGAGGAGTTGATGTTGCAGTCCTAAGTCCAAAGTCAGTCTGTAGGCAGAATTTCTTCTTCCTTTCCTTGGGGAACCTGTGTCTTTTTCTTAAGACCTTCAACTGATTGGATGAGGCCTATTCACATTATGCAGGGTAATCTCTTTACCCAAAGTCTACTGACTTAAATGTGAATTTTATCTTTAAAAAAAAAAAAACCTTCATAGCCACATCTAGACTGGTGTTTGACCAAATATCTGGGTACCATGCCCTAGCCAAGTTGACACATGGAATTAACCATCACAGGGAGGAAAAACCAAGTGTCCTTGGCTATCCTCCACCAACACCATGGTCTCTTGGATGTGATGGCCCTACCCCTGCCTGGTCTGCATTTTTCCCACCCCTGACCTCTCATTTTGGGGTGTAGCTTGTGGAAGGGCTTCAGCAAAGGACAGGTACCACATCAGAAGACTAGTGCCCTCTGAGTCATGGGAGCCAGGCCAGGCCCCTTGGCAGAGAATAAGAAAGTTACCCTGGTTGGTTTGAAGAAAAGAAGCTAGTGTTGTCAGTGTAACAGGGCACAGACCCCTGAACCCTCATCCTGAATTAAGATCCTACTCAGGTCCAGAGCCCCAGGAGCCTCCAACCAAGGGATGCCAGGCAACCACAACCTCTGTAGAGGAATATTTGGGGAAGTGCCTGAGACCCAGCAGTTACTTCCCAGGATACAACACAGGCTAGGAAATGGTTCCTTTAAGACAGAACCTGGATGCCAGCAATACGTGACACTTCCACAATAGAGACTCAGATCAATTCTCTTTTATCTTTTCTGGAGGCTCAGCATGATGAAAAGTGGCCTATATCTATGGCTGATAAATAACTAGAAACTTGCTGTATCTACTTTCATATGATTTTCTTGAACAATTACTGCTAGCATGCCTTACATTCAGAGGCTCAAATTTTAAGTGGCCAAAAGAACTTCCCAACTGAGCCTGCCAGGAACTCATTTGAAATGTTCTTTGGTGCACTGAAAAGCGACCAGACATGATCTATGAAAAAGCTTGGAAGAGCGTTTCAGGTTAATGGCACAAACATTTCCTCCTCTCCAGAGGATGGAACATGGGAAGACATTCCCACCCCCAGCCTCAAACCTCAGGAGAGACTGCCCTGTCAGACCTTCTGAGCTGAAGGCCCACCCATGGGCCCAGGCCTGGCCTGCCCACAGCAATGAGAGAGGGCTGGCTCTAGACAAGACAGTTCCTAGCACAGTTGGAACTTTGCTTGAACAGGATGCTGTCTAGACCAGAAGTCATCCAGAGAAAGCTGTTAAGGGTGAGGAGGTCTCTGGAGTCCTCAGGACCATTAAGGGAAGAAACTGGGAGTGTTGGGCTGCAGATGCCTTCCCATGTTTTCATTCCCCTCATCTGTCACTTGAGTTACAGTGTGACTCGGGTTATATGCCTAGCTCAGCCCCAGAAGAATAAGTTCCTGGAGACCAGAGATGGCATCTTCCAATACCCAGAGTGGTATCAGCATTTGACAGGTCTTCAATACATATTATTTTTTTAAAAATATTTTATTTATTTATTCATGAGAGACACGGAGGGAGAGGCAGAGACACAGGCAGAGGCAGAAGCAGGCTCCATGCAGCGAGCCCGATGTGGGACTCGATCCCGGGACTCCAGGATCATGCCCTGGGCCAAAGGCAGACGCTCAACTGCTGAGCCACCCAGGAGCCCCCTCGATACATATTAAATGGAAGGATGGATGGATGGATGGATGGATGGATGGATGGATGGATGGGCAGATGGATGAGTGAATGGGTAAATGGATGGATGACATGAATCTGTCTTCAAATCTTTGAAAAACTATCACATCCTGAAGAGTGAAGTTCTATATTCTGTAGATCCAGAAGATAAAACCATGGCAGATTCTTTAGGGTAGCAGACTTGACTCCAGGTTAAGAAAGAAAGATTGAAATTGCTTTTGGTGCATAGATGGTGTGAGGAGGGAGCAAGCTCCCATCCCTGGAAGTGTTCAAGAGGAGGGACTTGTGGGTATAGTAGAAGGTGTTCTCATGCTGGTGGGAGACAGGGCTAGATGACTTCCAAGGGCCTTTGCAGCTCTGAGCTATGTGAGTGAGTCCTCTTGAGCCTGTGCCCTCAGCCAGGCCAAGGAGCTAATTTCTCTGGGTCAAGCCATGCATCCCGTGGGGGTCCCATACTCGACCTTTGCTGCTGCTGACACGTGGCTAGGACACTCTTTCCTGGCTGCAGACCCAGTGCCCCTACCCGCCCTCCTCCCGTGCCTCAGATGCTGCAGTGGAGCTTGCCTCAGCAGGCCTGGGAGAAGGTGATCGCAGAGAGCAGAAAGTATGTGGTAGTCACAAGACTGGGTGGGCCCTGATAGAGGCGAGGTGTATGAGAGATGGGGGAAGCTTCTGGAAAGGTCCCTGCAAGGATGAGGGAAACAGAGCCAGGGCAGAGCCTTCTGGACCCAGTTCCTGGGAAAATCTCAGTGTTGGGGGGGACCCTCTTCTGGGGGCAGGTATGTGTCTTTGTCATCCCATTCATAAGAGCCAGGGCCTCCAGGAGTGGGAGAGGGCATGGCGGGGCTCACAACTAGGTGACATGAAGACTTGCCTCAACAGGGAAGGGCAGATGGGCACCGTGAGAGGCTGGTAGAAGAGAAGGGGGCCAGCCCCACCCTGCCAGCAGGATCCCCTTTGGCCCATGCCAGTCCCCTCAGCATCCCTTCCTCTTTAGAAAATCTAATTGCTTGTAGCTTCCACTCTGCCCATCAATTTGATCTGCACTCAAGGGTGCAGCCGAGGTTCACCTTGTTCTGCTTAAATAATGCAGGTAGTGAGGCTATTGACAAGCTGTCATCTGCTAGAAAGTGACTTCAACATGGCCAGGCACGTAGGGGGCTGGGGGCCTCGGCCAGCCACAGGTCCAGCCCAGGGAATGGGAGGGTGGCACGGTCCGAGGTGGATGGACGGGAGCTGGAGGCCTCCGTGGCCTTTTCCAGAAGACAATCTATGGGGAAATTCTAAAAGAAAGCCAGGGCAGGAGCCCCCCGGGCTGAGCAGCCCACCTCAGAGCAGCGGAAAGGAGGCCCGCATGGGGCTGGGGGCAACGCTGAGTCACTTCCTGCCAGAAGATGTCCCTCCTCCCTGCCTCCCTGCCTCCTGGCCCCAACAGCAGATGAGGGATTTATGATGAGTCTGCTGCTCTTCCCTGAGCCAGGGTTGGATTTTTTTTCCAAATGTTTAAAAATTCCCAGCAGCTTGGCAGGTGCCCGGCTGCCGGGTCACCCCATCGGCTGTTGTGTCATCAGACATCATGTTTACCCGTCAGACACTGTTTTCCTGACACTCAACACTCAAAATAATGATCTCGTTGGAGTACCTTCATGAATGATTCATGATACTCCGCTCAACTTTGGGTGTTAACAGCAAATCAAAGCCCCTCTGAGTGGGAGCCTGGCAGCAGCAGGAGGGGAGCCCTGGCCCTGGCCTCCAGCCCCCCAAGGGTTGCCCAGGGGTCTCTGGCCTGCCCTCAAGGCTCATTTCTTCCGGCCCAGCCCAGCCCAGCCCTGCAGAAGCCAGAGTGCAAGCAGAGAGAAGAACAGGGTTCTAGGAGCAGGGCGTGGAGTCGGTCCCTGTGGCCACCCTGTGACCCTGTAACCTTGCTGAGAATGTTGAGCTCAACCTGGAGTCCTAGCTGGATCCCTTCCACTGACAGGCTGTGTGACCTTGAACAGGTCACTTGGTCTCTCTGAGCTTCCCTTTCTTGTCTGTGAAGCCAAGTGGGCATGGTTCTCCCACAGGGCAGCGGGGAACATGAGTGAGTTCCTGGGGCAAAATTCCCGGGGTGTAAATCAAAGCACGGGGCTGTGATTATTCACTACTATGGCCTCACCTCCCCCAGGCTTTCTTCTCTCATCTTCCCATCTGTGCAATGAGAGGGTCGAGTTAGGTGCCCCCGAGCCTGCTAACCTGGAGCACAGCATGGTCCTCTGCTATTCTGAGAGTGGGTTACAGGATGCGGTTGAGTGGCCACAGCCTGGCAAGCAGGTTCCTGGGACATTTCTTAATGAAATACTGGGTTGGAGAACCTCAGGGACACAGACCTAGCACACAGCCCAGTGAGGGACTGTGCACACACACACGCACACACACACACACACACACACACACATACACATGCACGCACACACACAGGAGCAGCACCAGACAGGCATGAGGACTTCTCAAATACCCACATAGCCAGTTCAGTACACGATGACTCTGAGGAAGGAGATGGCACACCTGGGTTCTCTTCCTTCCCCCCTTGGCTTGTCCGCCCGTCCTCACAGTCAGCTCCCCCCAGCAAGGGCAGGGTCCACCTTGATCATCAGCCCCTCCCCATCCTATTCACGTATACACAGCACGGCACACTGAATTTATGCTTAATAAACATTGGTCAAATGAAGGGAATTTACAAATATGTATTGGGTACCAAGGACACAGCAGTGAACAGGACTGGTTGGGCACGATTAGCCATGACCTTCCACCCCACTCTAGTTTCTCCTGTAGAATTAAGGCAATAGACCAGAGGGTTATATCTCCAACACCTCAAGTGATCTTTTTTTCTGTTGTTCAAAAGTGGTGGAGAGTGCCTCCCCGCCTCAGAGCCTGTCAGCAATGGTTGCCCCAGGGCAGGAGGACAGAGGGGCCCGTACCTGACTCTGGCCCAGAGGAAGGAAGGTACCTGAAGCCACACACAGACCCTGCATGAGCCAGAATGGACCTCTGCCTCTTCTCGAAAGCAAGATCCAGCCCCAGCTGGGAAACCCTACAGGGTTTCATTTTCTCCCTAAATGGCCTGAGAACAGAATGCCAGAAATGTGCATAGTCCCACTGCTGACCTGAGTCTCTGGAGGGAAAAGGAAGTTTCCCCACCACTGAGTCTTGAGCCCGACTAGGGTGATGTGAGAGAGCAGAAGGCAAGCTGTGCCCCACATTAGAACAAGACAAGAGACCCCTGGGGGGCCCAGCCACAGCCGGGCCCAATTCGCTAATGAGAGTCTGACAGTAGCTGCATGTGACTGAAGACTCGTCCTGGCCTCACCTGCCAGACGCCTTTCCCCAGCCGCACTTGTGTACAGAGGCAGAGCGAGGGCTGCTGCTGCCTCAGGCTGCCCCTGGCCTCTCCCCCATCACCTGCCCTGGCATGGCCACTGGTCCTCACCGCTCTGTGCCTTGCCTCACCCTGCCTGGGCCTGTGACCGCGATGGCCCCACCCACTCAGAGCTCACTGGGGGCATGTGGAGAGATGCCTGCCAGGCAGAGCCATTCTGACATTTCAGGAGACTGGGGACTATGCGGAGGCCAGACTCTAAGCAAGGCCAGCGCTCAAAGGGCTGGCGCTGTCCTGCAGGGGCCCTTGGAGGACGTGACTGCCCTTTGCAAGTTAATAAGGCATTTCAAAGAAAAGGTTCAAGTGGAGCAGAAGGCGGTGGAAGTGATACATGGAGCCTGTGAGAGCAGATTTCCAGCCGAGCACCCACTCCTGCAGTAATGCATGCTCCTCAGGAACCCCCACCATTCCGCCCCCCGCCCCAGGCTGCCTCTCTCCACCCAGAGGGCCTGTGTTCTTTGTTAATCATTCTGTGTGTGCCAGTCTTGTCTCACCTCCAAGTGTGTGTTTCCCAAAGGCAGACACCCCATCTTAGAATTCTTTGCACCGCTTACCCCATGGCATCAGCAGATGCCCAACCAGACCCATACCCTGTAGACCTGGGGTAGAGAGAGCAGGAAGACATTGGGCAATTGTGTCTAATCCATGCATGACCCAGGGATGGGCATGAGATTGGAGTCTGGCCACATAGTTATTTTCACCTTGGAATTGGAATGCAGAGCAAAGTCTGGAATCCTATCTGATCCCCCAATGAAGTGCTACTATTTATCTGCTCATCTATTCAAGACCCACTGTGTGCCTGGTGCTGGGCTGGGATGAACAGACAAGGAGGGAGGAGAGTCCTGAGCTGTGGATACAGGCTGCAGTGATGGCTAGCCCAGGCTGGTCCCACAGTCATGCAGGAGGGACCCCAGCCCGGCTGGGGTGGTTCCTGGAGGCGGTCAGCTGTCGCTGAGGCATGGGGAACAGGCAGCGGTCTGCCCTGCCAGGAAGGAGAGGAGGCACAGAGGAGAAGCAGCAGCAGCCAGCCTCTTTGGGAACCACAGAAGCATATATGATATGGTCCTTGCTCACGAGGAGGTGGTGACAAATTGGGGACAAGTTAAATAGAACAAGATTTAAGCCCCGTTGCCAAGTGGGGATGGGAGCCGCGGCAGGGGAAAAGCACGTGATTAAGTGCCAGATGAATCACACCCACCACACCAGCTCTGGGTCAGAGGAGAGTGATTGGTGGGGGGGGGGCAGCCTAGACTCTGAAGGGTGGGCAGGCAGGGAGGGGACTTGGCAGGAGAAATGACCACGTGAACAAAAGCCTGGAACCCAGAGGTGCAAGCTGCATCTGAGGACTGGTTTAGCTGGAGCAGACGAATTGGGGCCAAAGGTGTGCAAGGGGCTCCTTTAGGGTCCCGAGCTGGCCCCATCTGCCCCCTACTCCCCCAGAGGGTCTTGAGGGCTCTTCCCACATCCCCAGACCCTCTTCTCCTTCATAGCTCTGATGTGGAGTGTCCCATTCCAGCCTGAGCCACCTATTTATGTCCATCTTCTCCTACTCACACAAAACCAGACCCCAGAGACAAACAGAGAGACATAAAAAGGAGAGAAGATGAAGATTCATTGACGCCAGAACCAACTCTATTCTAGAAAATTGAAATATTTTGTACATAATGACAATCGAGTCACCAGGCGACCTTCCCGGAATAACTTTCCAGATATATGACAGCGACAACGGCGGCCCCATTGGCGCTGACATGCTGAAGGCTCCCCAAAGCCACCACTTAAAAAATGTCTCCTGTGTTATTAACATTCCTCACTTGGAGATATTTATGGCTCATCACTGTTATCAACAGTAACAAATTTCAAGAACCTATAAATGACACCACCTCCGAAGACAGAGCCTGGAACAATCCACCCTCAACTTGCCCAGCCCTGACTAGACCATGAACGTCAAATCAGGCTTATCTGATGGACCCTCCTGCCATCCTCAGAGTCTCACACCACCCTCACTCACCTTGAACCCTGGAAGCCCTGGGCCCCGCTGCATCTGCTTCATCATGGCCACCAGGGGCTGTCACCACTGACAGGGCTGTGCAGAGTGGGTACTGCATAGGGCTGAGCCGGGGCAGGTGTTACATGTCCTTCCACTGAACTGCTCCACTCTGCACACATGCAGAGTCAGGTGCTCTCATTCATTCATTCATTCAGCCATTCAGCCATTCAGCCATTCAGCCATCCATGCAGCAGCATGTTTGCTGGGGTGATTGTGACGCTGTGTGAATGATCAGGCCATGCATGGGATGCGGTCCAGTAATGTCTCTTCTTGAAGGGCATGATTCCAAGCAGGGAGCAGCCTCAGGACCTGGTCCTCACTCCAGGAGCAGCCCCACGGAGGGAAAGAACCTGGATACTCACAAGAAGGGCACAGCAGGCCTCACACCTCACCCATGTCACCCCTCCACACCTGCCATGACTGATGCTAAAAACTGCCCTGAGAGACAAATAGGAAGTGCATGGCATGCTAATGGGGAGCTCAGGCTTTGGAGCAGGCTGCCCAAGTGTGGATATGGCCTCAACACTGACTAGCTATAATCTTATGAACACCAGTTTTCTCAGGCATTAAACGAAATGGAAATCATTTTCAGTTGTTAAGAAGATCAGATGAAATAACTCATGTCAGGGATGTAGTATAGCACACTTCTTGGCACAAAGTAAATGCTCTGTAAATGAAGACTCTTGCTAATTTTAAGGATTTTTCTCATTTTGCTTTGAGTTTTAATTCCTCTTAAAAGGCAGAAGCCCCAGTGAAGGGTTCAAGTGGCATCTCCACTTGAGAGAGAGTGGCATCTCCACTTGTGGAGAAACCCTTTGGTGGTCACTTGAAGACAGGGAAAGGACACGAAGCAGGGGGCAGCCTGCTAGGAACAGTGGCTGGCATGGCCGCCACCTGGCCTTGGCCTTCCTTGCATTCCACCTTGGGGTGACCTTAGGTCAATCACTTGCATGCCCTCAGCCTCAGTTTCTCCATTTGCCACGCGGCCTTCCTGAGCTTTGCTATTCATATATAGCACCTACAATAGCTATTTGTGGAACATTCTGAGCAGGATTGCTGTGAAAATCTAACAAGATAATGAATGTGAGCAGGCTTTGAAAATACCCAGTGTTTTGTAAATGTAAGAGATTATTATTCCCATTTACCACCCTTTTAAAAGGATGTTTTCCCTCAATTCAGCCAAATTTAACTTGGATGATGAAGAACCAAGCCCGGGAGTCCCCAGCTATAATTTTCCTGCTTTCTTGTGCCTCTGAATATTAAAACACAAAGGCTCCCATTGCCGAGGGAAACCAAAACAGCAGCACATTAGAGGCGCGACTGCACAAACAGAATTCAAAGTGGTATTTCAAGCGGGGCGTTCTGTTTATATAAACCTTGAGAGCCCTCAAATGTCAGCAGAACTTTGAAATTAAAATGGCTTCTTTCTTCATGCACTTCCCAATCTGTTATTGAGCCTGTGTCTTGGAGTAGCAGAAGGTCAGAAACCACTTGGGGTTTACTTTGTAGCGTTAGAAACGCTAAGAGATGAGGCAGGGAGACGGTTTAAGTGGCCTGGGCCAAGGGCGTGGAGGCACTGAGGGGGGCATTTGGCGGGATGAGCACTGGGCGTTATACTATATGTTGGCAAATTGAACTCCAATAAAAAAATAAGAAAAAAAAAAAAAAAAAAGGACGTGGAGGGGACAATGCCGCCGCTGCCCAGTGTGCTGAAAAGGAAGCCCAGTCCGGGCGCCTGTCCAGAGTGCTGAAAAGGGCCCCCGCGCTGTCTAGGGTGCTGAAAGGTTTGGGGGTTTTTGTTTTTGTTTTTGTTTTTGTTGTTGTTTTTGTTTTTAAGATCCTGCTGTCCAGGGTGCTTTGGGGGAGGCGGGGGGGGGGGGGGGGGGCGCGGCGGCGACCTGCCCGGTGCTGTCCAGAGTGCTGAAAATGAGGGCTGGTCCTGGTGCTGCCCTAGGTGCTGGAAAGGACGGGGCCTGGGGTTGTCCATGGTGCTGAAACGGAGGGCCAGGCCTAGGGCAGGGACCGGTGGGTGTTTGGGTGAGGGGCCTTCCCCACTGGCACATTCCTGTTGCTCCCTAGAATCCTAGAGAAAGGATGAGGTCCTCTGGGGAGCCCAAGTACCCTGGTGGGGTGGGACACTAGCAGACAGAAGGAAGAGCGTGTAAGGGAGGGGAGACAAGGCCCGCCAGAGTGACAGCTGCAGTGGAAATGAGAGGAGAGAGGTGAGCACGGAAGCGGGAGGAACTGGAAAATAAAGTAATAAAATAGAGAGATATACCGGATGACAGCAGAGAGATAAATGGCACAAGTTATATGAAGGGCTCATTTTTGTGCAAATATTTGGGGCTCTATAAAATAAGGCTGTTTATTATAAATCTGTTGCCTGAATAAGTCTTGCCATTCCACGGGTGTCCCCTGCAGTGAAGTTTTCTCTCTAAGACATGGAGAGTTGAGCTCTTGGGGTAAAGTGTGGCCAAGACTGCTCCTTCTGTTTTATAAACAGCCCTTCCCACGGGAAAAGTGTGGCTGCTGGGAGCTGAGGGAAGGGGCTGGGCATGAGGCCAGGGCCTCCTCTGGTCTCAGCCATGGGCTGCTGTGGTGGCCTTGAGCTTTGTTTCCAGCCAAGGGACTACTGGAGCTATTTGGCCTCCATCCAGGTGACTGAGATTCCTGGGTCATGGAAGGCCCACCCTTGGCTGGGAGTCACTAGATTCCATCTTTAAATATCAGGAGAACCTGTCTGCTGGGACCCTTCCCATCTTCAAAGGGGAAGGATGCACCAGAGCACAAACATGTAGCAGCAAACAATTAGGTGAAACAAGAGGAAAACTTCAGAGGTTTATTGATCCCCCCTGTACAGACTTGTGAAAGTGTACATGTCCTTCTGTCTGAAGGGACTCATATCAATCCTGCCTGGAACCAAGGGGTGAATGGGAAAACTAGGACCTTAGGAAAATTCACAGGACCTGAGTCCTCTACATTCAGTTCTCAGACCAGCATACCAGCAGAGCAAATATGACCTCAGGGCTGATTAGTATTCAAATCTTGGGGTGGACCCTGACTCTGCTAATCAGGCACTCATACTCAGGAAGACACAGGCAGGAGGGGTGAATGTCCCACTGAGAGAATTCATCCAGAAGACGTTGGTTAGCATACACACACATACACACACACCCTTAAGGTCTAAGGCACTATTTCCCCAGGACTGGATCGATTTCCTCAAAGAAATTTGCTCTCAGATGTCAATTTTTCAATTGTGAAATAATCCAACAAATGGAGAATCAAGAGTCTCAACCATTCATACACTCAGTGTTGGAGCCGAGCTGGTCAGAGTGAGATGAGATTGTTCAGGGTTCCAGCACAGGAACCTCTAACAGGAAGCCATGACCAGACACAGGTTTCCTAACTCCTCAGAGCCCATTTCCTCAGCTCTGAGGTGGAACAGATCATAATAACAGTGCCTGATAAGATTCTCAGGAAGATTCAGTGCAGGAAGCCATGTGAAACTGTAACCTAGGCCTACCTAGCACAGTCAACATTAGCTTTTATTACCATTGCCTGGGCAGAAACTCAGCCCCACCCCATGCACAGAGTAGCTGCTCCCAAACTACTCAAATGGCCTTGAGTCTGCTTCTAAGATGAGATGCTCCCCTAGCAACCTGGGCAGTGCTCCATCGTGGCCGTCACCATTGTCATTCCTTATTGTCACCTTGGCCGACCTTGATTCTGTCAGACTGTGTGGTTAACACATCACCTGCTTGTACCACCAGGGCTCTGCAGACAGGAACTTGCTCTCCTATAGCCACACCTCCAGTGCATGACATATAGGACCTCAAGAAAGTGTTGGCTGAGTGGTGAATGGAAAGAGGGCCTTTCAGCCCAAGTTGGCTCTGGAGCCAGTACCAAGCCTGAGCAGATCCCCAAAGAGTAGGACCATTTTCTAGGAGGGGACGGCCCTCAAATTCTGCAGCCTCCTGTCATCTTGCTTTGTGTATGGCTCCAGACTTGCAACTTTGCACCTTTGGAAGGCGACGTCCTGCTTTCTTCCCTGGCCAAGGAGCCTCTACCCCAGTAATAGGCTTAATGCTGTTTTTGTCTCCCCCATTTTCAAGACTTTGGCTGGAAATTTGGCTTCTTGTGGTTGATCCCAGTTGGTTTTGATGATATTTTACAGCGCCTTCCTAATTTACTGCCCTTTTATGACTATAGTAAAAGGCCACACGTCAGGGAACGCCATCAAACAGGAAGAAGCGTCCCCTCTCCTTGTCAGCTCAAGTTGAGCGTTGTAATTTACAGGGAAACCTTGTGGCTTAGGGTGTTTACCTCCCACAGAACCAGTTTCTTCTTCCATTATGAGAATGAGATAATTAAAATACTTCCCTGTTCCTTTGATATGGAATTAGGTTCGCTCAGCCCAATTGCAAATGCCAGTTTGAAAGCTGTTATGTTATTCAGGTTTCAATTTAGAGCCATCCATTTCTTCCAGAAAGGTGTTTTCTCTCTCTCTCTCTTTCTCTCTCTTCACCTGATCTTGGATTAGACATCAGGAAGGGAAGTAAGGGACTTATTTAAATGTATTTAGGAAATTTGCATCTCACACTGGGATGCAGATCTTGGCTGCAGATTTTAGGGAGGCTGGAGCCCAGGGAGCCCCTGAAGCTATGCAGCCTCCCTCCAAAGCAGTGGGCCTTACAGCTTGACCAGCACAAGAGAGCACAAAAAGGTGGACTGAGAGATCTGATTCTTTAGGAGGAAAGCCACAATCTAGCTTCTCTCCTTCCATTGAGACTTTTTCCATATTTACCAAATGATGCCATGGCAAGATATTCCTGCCCCAGGGATATTGCCCTGACTCAAACTGGCCTAAGCAATAAAACATCTGTGACATCACCTACAACGAAAGTTGGAGGGAGTGCAGGCCGAGGTTAGTAAGTTCAGAGGCTTGGTTGTGTCACCAAGGACCCAGGTGTTTTCCAACTCTTTGCTCGGCTATTTTCAATTGTGACTTCATGCTTTTGCTGGGAGCAAGATGGCAGAACCAAGTCCAGGGTCACATCCCATATAACATGTTGGGAGAAAGATGGGAGGTCCTACATCTCTTGCTAGTGGGAAACCCTCCTATCGAAACTTACACTTCAGTCACCTCACTAGCCAGAACTGGATCATAGGTTCATTCTTGAGTAATCCCCATGGGAAGGATAGGAGAACACTTGGCTGGTTGGGCCTCACCTTACCCACTCACCCACTCCACTCTCACCCACTGACCCAGGCTCATGGCTGCACAGGGGGAGTGAGGGATTTTGGTGGAGAATAAATGCTGGTAGACAACCCAGCAGCATCCACCATAAAGCCATGTAGCATTCTTATTAAATGGTGGACATAAAGAAATATATGTGTAAAAAGCCAAAGTAATGATAAAATGAACCCCAGAACAGACCAGAACCAGCCCCAGCACCTTTAAGTTCCCTCTAAAGACAGTCTTATTCTCCCCATCCTTCTGGAACCTTGAAAGTTGAGCAACGTGGTACCTGGAGAATAAGTGGAACCTGGTGTCATTGTGAGGCTCAGTAGTTCTCAACAGCAACAGGTTTGGCTTCCCAGGGGACATTTAGCAATGTCTAGAGAGTGTTACCATTCTAAGATGCTACTGGCTTTTAGTCATAGAGATCACAGATGCTTCTAAATATCCTGCAATGCACAGGACAGCCCTCCATAACAAAAGAATATGCAACCCCAAATGTCTGCAGGTGTGAGGTTGAAAAGCTGTGTTTAAGCCTGGCTTGCATCCAGGATATTCCCATGATGCTTTGCTCCCAGGGGGGGAGGGGAGAGAGGAGGATGACTTCCCAACTAGATGTGACTGGAAGCTGGAAAACACAGGACCAGGTGTCATCTCTCCTTCCCTTCTCCCACAGAACTCTCCTTTGCTTCTGCAGACAAATATTTCACTCTGCCTTGTTCCCCATGAGTGCCCCTGAGGGACTGTAAGCATCTGGGGAGCAGGGTCCTGGTTAGCTGTCCGTGTCTCCATGCCAGGACTCACATAGTAGGTACTCCATAGATATGGGCTGGAAGGAAAGAGGAGGGAGGGGAGATGAGGTAGGAGGAAATATCTGGGGCTGAGGATGGAGGAAAGAATTTAGAGACCAAGATTCTCAAGGCAAACCTTGGCTGGTGCTGAGATCAGTTGGTTTTTAGCTAAGGAAGAAAGACATTCAAGAACTGGTCAGAGAGACTCAAAGGTTTTGCTAGAGAAATTGAACCTAACCATTCTGACCAAGCCAAAGGGTCCCCTGATAAAAGAAGGTAGGAAGGAGAGATGAGGTGGGAAGGTCAGAGGAGGCAGCCCCCAGGGCCAGATGCAAGATGAACGGAGCGGGAGAAGGTGGAGCAAGAGGGAGAGAGAAAGAACCAAGGAGGGTCACCGAGTCAGAAATGGAGCCTGTCAATGTTCCATCTCGTAATGGAAAGAGCAAGGCCAGGAGTGGAGAGAGGCAAAAGTCCAGGAGAGGTCACAGAGCCCTGATTGAAGGCTGGAGAGAGGAGGGAGCAGGGCAGGGACCATCCAAGGGAAAGTAGGCCTTTTGAGAGAGCAGCCAGAGGGAGGTGGCCACAAAGAGAGGGGCCACTGGTCTGAGGGAAGCTAAGGCCCTGGGGACCACCGTGGCAGGCACCAGCGAGCCCCAGGACCCCTCCATTCTCTAGTGGCAGACCATAACAGGAATATCTTGTCATTGCCACCTGTCAGTGCCAGCAGAACTTCCACTGGGGGCTGAGTCTCAGAGGCTGGGAGCTTTCCATTACCTCTGGAGATGTTTGCTAAGCCAGATGCCAGCATGAGAAGGTGGCAAGAGAGGCTGTGGGTCATGCTTTGCTGCCAGTCTCCAATATTAAAATTGCTGGAAGTCCCGGTCAACCCTATTCTGGCAGCATTGCTCAATAGAGATACTCCCCTCAAAGTTAATAAGAAGCTAAGAAATTAATTTCCTGCCAGGTGCCTCCGCCCAGCAGTGACAGCTTAATGCTTTCCATCATCTGGGGTGTATTTAAGTAACAAGGAGAATGGGAGGGGGTGCCAAGTGCTGTTCTGGCCCATCTGGGAGTTTACTGGATAAGGGACGGGAAAGTCTGTGTAACCTGAGCAGGGCAGGGGTGTCCTGCAACACACCCTGACCATGGAACCATCACTTCTGAGAAGGTGACTTTGATTTTTCACCTACCCTTGGCATGTTGCAAAATTCCAGGTACCCATGCAGCTCCATCCTGGCCCCCCTCTGCCTCCAGAGAGCTATGCTAAGGACAAAGCAAAGCATCTTCTCAGGGATGACCTTGTGTGTTATTGGAGTCACTTCAAACCTTTGGTTTTGCAGAAACCAGAGTCACATGGAGAGTTGCTCGCCTCCGAAGGCACAGTAAAACTGACCTGTTCCAGCTCATGACTCTAGAGGTATGGAAGACAGAGGGCACATGGAAAGACAGAGGGCACACGGAAAGACAGAGGGCACAGGGATTGGTTTGTCTGTGAGGTCACTAACCAGTGACTGAGTGGCTGTCACTTGCCAGGAACTGTGTTGGGGGCTCTTTGATGTTTTCCCATTTGACCCCACAATGGCCCTGTTGGGTTGGCGTGATGACCCTTGTTTTAGAGGTGAGGGGAAAGAGAGGGGCTGAGTAACTCGGCCAAGATCACGTTGAGTTTAAAGTAGCCCAGGTGGGCCTGAGCCAAGGTCCAATTCCAAGTCCAAGTTCTTCCCATCATCTGGCTGCCGGCAAGATAACAGATGGGTGCACTGTTTCTATCATCTTTTAGTTCCAAAGTTAGTACCCGCTACTGAACACAGCTGACTTAATTATAACCCATCTTTTATGCCTTCATTCAACAAATGGCCAACAAAACAGATTGTTTTTTCAGAACAAACCTTAAACAAGTTAAACTTTGGTAACTTTCTCACGAATGGGTAAAACTGCATGTTTCACCTCGTACTGAATCTTGGCTGCCAGTGGAAGCCCTCCCCAGGGATTTCTTCATAAAAAGTACAGGTTTTCTTCCACTGAGACACCGAGTCTTTTTTTTTTTAAGATTTATTTATTCATGAGAGACAGAGAGAGAGAGAGGCAGAGACACAGGCAGAGGGAGGAGAAGAAGCCTGCCTGCAGGGAGCCTGATGCAGGACTCGATCCCAGGACCCCAGGATCATGACCTGAGCCAAAGGCAGATGCTCAACCACTGAGCCACCCAGGTACCCCAAGACACTGAGTCTTGAGTTCAAGGGGGAGCCTCATTTAACAATGTTGTATTCCTGAACTGTTTCACATGTTTGCCATGTGAACATGGCCCAGCTCAGGCCAGGCACTGATGAGCAGACAGATGCACAGCTACTGCCACAGAGGGTGGCCCTCACCAGCCCTAACGCTCTTCTCTTATTTGGAACTTCCATTTCTTCTGGTATGGCTTTTTTCCTGAATGTCCCCGGGGCAGGGTGGGGAGGGCTCAGGCTGCCCTAACCTCTTCCTTCACACCCGCCTGGGTCTGAACCCTTGCTTCCCCCAGATCTTTCCCAGGCTGGATTCTTATTCCAGATTCAACTCAAGGTCTCCTCCTCCAAGGCTTTTCCAGAGTTCCCTGCCTAAACTCCATCTCACACACCCCTCGGATACCCGTCATTCAGGCTTTTTATACTCATAGCACCAGCCCTTCAAAAATCACCTTCTCCTTTCTCCGAATATGCCTGGCCTATCTTTTCCTTTGGGTTCTTTGAGAATAACTTCGTCTTACTCACTAGACCAGTCCATGGCACGTCGTGGCTCTGGATGGATACCTGTTGAATGAATGAGTGGGTGAATGAATGAAGTGAGTACTACTATTACCCCCCACTCTGCAGAGAAGAAGCTGTTCCTCCGAGAGGCTGGGCATCCTACCCAGGAGCACCCAGCTGGTGAGTGATGAGCTGGGATCCCCCACCCCTCTCTCAAGTCAACTAAGAGAAAAGAAAGCCTTATCTTCTATGGGCTCCGAGCACTTGCACCCTTTCTCCTGCACAGCAAGGGAAGCATACAGAAAGAACTAAGAAAGGCACCTTGCTCAAGTGAGTCTAAAACCCTCAATCAGAAGAGGTATTTTTTCAACTTTTACCTTTCAGCTTCCGTGTACCCATCGGCTTTTTCCAAAAGGAGCTGCTGGCTCATTTTACCGACAGCCACTAGAATTAATTGCCGACCCTGGGTAGCTAACTTCTCTTAACAGCTCCATGGCAACAGTGGTTCGCAAATGCCAGCAAGTGTTTTTCTAAAGGGACTCTGCCCCTTACACAAAATAGAACATTTTGAGTGAAATTTAAACACAGTTTTTGAACGGCCCTGTTCTGATTTCTTCACACTTCACAAACGCTTTCTTTGCAAACATGGGTGTCCCAGTTACCCTGGGCTGGTGCCAAGGCCCTCGGCCCAGCGTCTGTCTTCTCAGCTTCAAGGCAGCCGTGGTAAGACCTAAAAACAAACAAGGAGAGAGAGCTGCAGGCCTCACAGCTGAGAGGCGTGTGTGAATTGTGTGTGTGTGAGTATGTGCGTGTGTGTGTGTGTGTGTGTGTGAGTGTGTATACATGGAGAGTCCAATCAGCTCAAATGCAGAAGTACCCAGAACGGCCCATGCAGCTTCATTCACTCTGCCTCAGCAATGGCAGGAGGGAGGAGAGGGTAGTGGGTAGATGGAGAGTATATGAGCCCCCAACTGGCTGACACACTTGTTATCCTCCAAAGGCACAGCCCCCAGCGACTAGTCCATACTGGGTGCGCCACTTCACCGCTCCCCCAAAGGCAGATGTCAACCAGCCGTTGATTCAACCAGTACCTGTTGGCCCCTACTGGGTTATGAATTTCCTTCTGATGTAGACTCTACTATCAGAAGGCTTGGAGTCTAAAGGAGGATGTAGACCTGAGTCCAAATATCAGTGAAAAAATATGGTACAAGTTCAGAAGGCTGCTCTGGGAATCTGGGGAGAATGCAGTTATTTGGTGTTGGGAGTGTCAGAGGAAGCTTCAGGGGAAATGTGGCTTTGGAACTGGGTCTGGACAAGCAGGTGGGATGGGGACTGGCAGAGATGGGGTGAAAGGAGCAGAGTGGGCAGAGGTTTAGTGGTCCCAAGGACTGTGCCAGGGATGTGAGGAGGGTGTGTGGAGGTGTAGATCGAAGGGATCTGGGCCGTCGTGGAAGACTCATATCTTTGTGGGTTGAATTCACAGAAGATGAGGAGTCGTGGACGGCCAGCAGCAAGTGGTGCCAACAGAGCTGAGACTTGGGAAAATGGGTCTGAGAATCCAATGGGGCCCATCAGAAGGCCGGTGCCAGTTGATGGGTGAAAGGATAAGGACCAGACTGGGGCAGTGGCCTCAGGGACAGAGAAAGCCTCACCATGCCCACCTTTCTACCCTCCTTCCATTCTGCTGGCACCAGTCGTGCCTTAGTGAGTGCGGCAAGAGCCACAGCCATATAATCCTTCTGGAATTTCCCAGGTCTATGGCTTGGTTCTGCCCCCACCAGCAAATGTGGGTCTTGCTCTCCAAGCACAAAGCTTGGAGATGCCCCAAGGAGGCTGGAGAATGCCCATCTCTCTGTCGCACCATCTGGGGAGGAGTAGAGCCATCCTTTCCCTGGGGCCACAGCACACACACATACACCCCACTAGGGCCTTTGGCATCTGCCAGGAGAGGGGGACATTTGGAAGAAGACTCAGAGCTGGTGAGCTCACCCTGCTCTGCTGTTTGCAAGGGGCCAGCATGGGGCAGCCCGGCACTCGGCTCCAGCGCTTGTTCGGTCTGCAGCAGCAGAGACCAGGCCTTGTCCGGTGTTGGTATTCAGGATGTCAAGCCCTGCCGGTTTGGGGGACAGGTCGGCATTGCCTGCAAGGGCATGGGCTCTGGGGAAGGGGCGGGCCTGCCGCAGTGGCTCTGCAGAGGAGGCGGCCCCCGGATTTGCCTGTGTCATTAGTACAGCAGATTCCGTTATTACCGAAGGAGGCTTACAGGTTATCAGGCAGCTCCAGGAGCCACTGGAGAAAGGAAGAAGATAAAGAAGGATTTAAAAAGAAAATAACAAAAAGAAAAACTGTAATTTCTAATCCAAACCTCGCCCTGCAGTGGCTTTGTTAACCCTCAGTCACTCTTTCAAGACATAAACTGTTGAGTGCCACAATTACTTCAGTGATTACACTTTATCTTGTCCTACCAAGGTATTAAAGAGGAACTGGGGACCACATTAAAAAAACATACAGCCCAATTTAATCATGATTCCCTCTAAAACAATTGCTAGAATCTCACCGTTACAGTTGCCAGAGCATAAAAATCCTATAGATGCTTGGTGGGCCAGGCACAATTCATCCTCTCCTGCCTCCATACTCTGCCTGTTTGTCATTCAAGGAAGAGCTTTGGGGCTTATGTCTTTAACAGGATTTAGTGGAGGGGCTCCCCAGATGCTCCCCAAGAGCAGAGGGAGGGTGGCCCAGGTTCCAGCCGCCCAGACATCCCTGCTTAGAGCACCTGCCCCACCATGGCTACCACAAGGAAGAAGCTGGCCTGAAAGCATGAGCACCAAGAGCTAAGCACAGTGCCCTCGTGCAGCTCACTGGGGATCTCGGGGGCGCCCATCCATGGTCAAGGTTGCAAAGAAGGTCATGGGCCAGGAAGCCAGCATCATTGTGAATACCACATGGGGTGGACGTCAGCCAGCTCTGCCCTGCTCTACTTTCTCTCTGCAAAGCAAGGGAAGTGCAGCCATTGCTTTGGGGGTGGTTCTGAACCCCAGGAGGGGTCAAAACCAGGAAGCAAGCAGGGGGTGGGAAGTTGAGTATGGCTCCCTGACCTCACTCTCTCCCTTTCCACTGGGTGACATTAGAAGTCACAGCCTCTCTTGAGTGTGAGAGTCACACTCTCTCCCTTTCCAGGGAAGGGGATGCAGAAGTTGGTCTGGACAACCCATAGGTGTCTTCCCACCTCAATCATCCTCTGTTCCAAGAGGAATACACAGAAGAGTCCCAGAGGCCCATGATTTGCAGGATCCTTAAGGATCTTTCATGTACAAATTAAAGTATATAAAGCATCTGGATGAGGAGGTAAGCAATAATTAATTAGAGAAGAGTTTGAAAGACCTGAGGTCCTGTGACATGGCTTTTACCTGGCTAAGGATTAGAGATGACTCTGGTGGCCAAAGAGAATCCCACACATTCTGACCATGTGACAGGATGTGGCTGGGGTGGGTATCTCTTTGAATTCATGGATACTTAAATCACACAGTATTTCTTGAAAAATATAGTTTTGTTTTCTTCCAACACTTAGAAGATAGCCAAAAATTATCTCAGAGATCCTGTTTTTCATGATTGGCCAAGAATGACCCGTGTTTAGCTCATCAAAACCCCTCCAAAGCTTGAGTATGCATTGGTGCTAATGATGCTTCCTCAGTGTCTGAGAAGAATTTCTTAATCTTGCCTCGATGGGCTCCTGTCTTTGAGAATTACACCTCCCAAAAAAGACATGTCTGAATCAATTTGGTTTCACTCCACACATAAGTTCTGTGAAATCTTGGGGAAAGGTGGTCTGTAGCAATACTGAATGATGAAGTCACATGGGTTTGAGAGGTCACTGTGAGAGTCACCTGGCTGCTTCAACATGTCAGGCACCGTTCAAGTGCTTGTCACCCGTACGGGGTAGGTACCAGTATTCTCCCCCCTTTTACAGGTGAGAAAACTGAGGTACAGAGGTGGGCTTGCCCAACGCCCACAGCTAGGAAGTAGCAGAACTCAGATGCAAACCCCAGCATGTGTAACCAAAGCACACCTCACTTTCACTTTAGCATCCCATGGACCTGGGTTCAAGGTGGCACTTTGGTGGACGACCTAATTCTTTTCACTTCATGTTCCTGTGTGTAAAGTAGAGATAATGCAAGGCAGTCCTTACCTCATGGGGTCCTGGTGAGGATTAAATGAGCTAAGGCCTGTGAGGCACCCAGGAACATACCAGTGCTGAATAAATGGTAGCTCTCAGCAATCACAGTAACTGCTGTTGCTGTAGTAACCAGCGGACAGTCTGAACTGTAGAGTGGAGAGAAGAGTGGCTTAGCAAAAGGATGACATATCTGCTTAGGAATTAAGGTTCTTATTTGGTTGATGCAACAGAAAATTCAATTTGAACTAGCTCCAAGGATAAAAGAAAATTTGAGGGTTCAAGTTACTGAAAAGTCTTGAGGTGTTCTGGCTTCAGGCATGACTGGATCAAGGAGCCCAATCAATAACATGGACGTTTGGTGTCTCCTTCCCTCAGTTCTACCTCCACGTCAGCTTCCTTCTTGGACCCCATGCCCTGGATGCAAGAGATGGCTTCCAGGAGCACTAGGCTTCATCATCCCAGGCTCAGGTCCAGCAGGAAAGAACATCCCTACTCCCTAGAGGCTCCAGCCAAGTCCAGGGATTAGCTGTGATTGCCTCTGGCTGGGACTCATGGCCAGTCATCAAGGCCCAGAGAATGTAGGGCTCCAGTTGGCCAGCCTGAGTCACATGCTCCCTCCCTGGACTGAGTCAGAGAGAAGTGGTTTGTTCCCTAAAGTACATTTGGATACTTTTATCACAAAAAAACACCAATCCAGTAGAGTTGTGTTCAGTTCTGCCTCCCATTAGCCATGTATCTCTGACCAGATCCTGTGGCACCTTTCCGTCAGAGAGGGCTCATGTGGCCAGTGGGGACAGCAGCACATGCTCAGCTTCCTCCAGAGCTATTGTGAAGAGCAGATGGACAGGAAAGGCTCCAGAGCACGTCAGACGCCTGGATGATTGTGTGGTGCCGTTGTCATCTGATGGGGTTGACTCACTGCCTAATGGGGCACGGTTCTAAGCAGAGACACCAGCTCTGGGAGCGAGACTGAGGCACATGTCCTTGGAGAGGAAGGGACAAGAGGGCAGTGGATTTGGTATCCAGTCTTCCAGGAGCACACGGCCAAGTCTCGGCCAGAGGCTGGTGAGAAGGGGATCATGTGGCCCATGGATGTGGCTCCTGGGATGGGAGAGATGTGAGCAGTGGGGACTGCAGCCCTCAAGACGGAGTACCAAGCATCCATGCCACCAGCCCCAGTGCTTCCCCCCTTGGTCCCTTCTGGGCCAAGGCCCAAACCCTGAGCAGGACCCATTCCCCAGTGTCCCAGTGAAAGGTCCAAGGCATCTTACCTCAGGGCTGGCTAGAATGACACTTGCTGCGACTTTTAATAAATCAAAAATGAGTTCGAGGTGATAGCAGGAGAAAAACTAACAATCTCATTCAAGCTCAGGCTCTGCCAACTACAGGGTGACAGCCACGCACATCCCTGGCAGGTGCCTGGCAAGTGGGAAATGACAGGCAGAGGCTGAGCACCCTGGCTGACACTCCCAACCCTGACCCCATGCAGTAGGTGCCCCCCCAGATCTGGGTCCCATAGAGAGATGACTCCCAACGTCTCCCAATATTCTGATATAACCCTTCCATAACCCCTATGGATCAGCCACCCAGGAACTAATATCACCCATTAAAAATATATATGTATTTCTACCTTTCAGCCCGTGTCCCCCTTGGGATAATGAGTCTCATACGTTAACTGCCCATCGCGCAGAGTTTGTTTGTGCTAAAATTACCTTCCTGAGCTCCAAAGGGAACCCTTATTCTTAGCATTTGGGGATCTAGTGAAAAAAAAGCATACATTCACCTTCTCCTCTTTCTAACCTAAAACACGTACATTGCATTTCCTCTTGGCTTTTGTCTTTCTGGCCAGAAAAATCCTTAATCTTAGTTTCCCCGTGGCCAATGCCTTTCTTCCATTGGTAGCCCCTTCCCCTCTGCACTCACTATTCCAGATCATGGTTCGTAATAAAAGAGCCTTTGCTGCTCCGACTCCAGCTCCCGGGTATGCCCAGCTCACCAGGCGTGGTCCCTTGGTCCCAGGGACGACTTGGCGGACACTGGCATCCATGAAGCCCAGAGGTCTTCCTGGGCACTCGAGCCCCCCAGCCTCCATGGCCAATTTGTTTTATTCTTCCCAAGCTCATTGCCTTGCGTTTCACCCACAATGGGCTCCATCTGTCACTCCGCACCCACTAATACAACCCCGAGAGATACTCTCAGGACTGATCACAAACTTTGGGCACTTTATGGGCACTTCGTCACCCATAAAAATTTAGTGTCATCTGCAAATGAGATTTTATTGGGCATTCCTTCCCTCAGACCATTTGTAATGACTTTAAATAAGACAAGGCCTGGCCCCACACCACCGCAAATCTCACGGCTTCCATGTGTGCGTCCAGAAACCTGCCCACACACCCCGCTGGCAGGTGCGGTGGGCAGCCAGGTCTTGCTCCATAATAGAATGTTCTCCACGACAGTCATTGTCCAGGATGGCTTGACCTTCTAGGGAGCCTTTAGGTGGCACCTTCTCAGAGGCTTCAGGAAGGTCGGGACAGGTGGCATCCTTGGCAACTCTCGAAGCCCATGCATTTTTATGTGCGCCTGGAGAACGGTGACTCCTCTTCCCGCCAGCACTGCCCAGTGCCCGGGATGTGACCAGGGCCGTGCCAGGCGCGGGTTCCCGCGTCATCTGTGAGCTGCAGGGGCCGCGCGGGCGGCCGTTCAGTCAGCGCGGCTCCCGGAACTCCGCACCAGGTGGAAACTGTTTAAGTCTATTCCCGAGACTGGAAAACTCTGGTAATTGTGTAATAACAACAGCAGTGGCAGCACTCGGCAATTACCCAGGGTTTTCATCTTCAGACCACTTTACCCACATTAACTAATTAAGCCTCCCAGCCTCCCTCCGAAGCAGGGAAGGGCCCCAGACTCCCTGTGGCGCGCGGTGGCTTAATGAGGGCAGCTCGAAGGCAGGGGCGTGGGGGCTCCCCCAGGGCAGCCGGCCTCTGCCCCCACGTGGAGCAGGAGAGGAGGCCCCCTGTGGGCCCTCCCTGCGGGGCATCACCCCAAGTCCCCCTGCCCTGTGGGGCGCTAGCCAGGGAGCAGGGAGGCCATCTGTGTCCCTGGCCATGCAGGGCAGAGGCGAGGCCTGGCTCCCAGGGAGTGCGCCGCCCGCTGGCTTCACTGCTTACTGGGCCCCTCTCTATTCTTTCTCTCCCTTCTTTCTCTTGTTTGGGGTCTTTAGCCACCCCCAACTTTGGGGACCTGGGTCTGGCCCCAGTCACCAAGTGCTCCGCTCCTAGCTGTCCCCTGCCCCACCTCACTCCTCTGCCTGAACACAGAGATGGGGACTCTGCTGCCCGGCCCTGCCCTGAGAAGCTCACAGACCAACGCAGAGGCCAGGACTTACAGCCACACCCCTGTTCCCATCAGCTCCCAGCACCCCGCATGACCTGGCCAGCCTCCCTGGACTAGTTTGTGCTCTGGCGTAGATGCTAACTGGGCAGCTGAACACCCCTCCCCCCACCCAAGCTCTGGCCAGTCCCCTGGGAGACCCTGGGGCCCAGAGGAGAGGAGGCGAGGAGGCATGGGACTCATGGCTGAGGCGAGTTACAGCATCCTGGGCAGTGAGCCTCCATCCCTGGAACGCATAACAATAGCACCTGCATCCGTGTGTTGTTGAAGGGGCTAAGTGAGGGGTGGTCAGCAGGGCCGGATGGTGGGGCTCGGCATGCAGCTGACAGTCAGAAAGCAATCTTTGCAAACAGAGGTGCCCACTGTGAGGTGTGTGCTGGGGGTACAGGCACGTTCCTGCCCCCCTCCCCCAGGAGGAGAGAGGACATAAAATGTGTCCATTCTGTACACGGGAGTTCTCTGCAGCAGGGAAGAGAACCGGAAGGGCCTAGCAGCCCGCAGGAGACCAAGGCAGCCAGGAACTGCCCCCCACCCTACACCCTGTGCCCACCCTGGCCCTCCTCAGGGAGCACAGTTCCTGCATGTCCTCCAACCAGCGTGACCCTCAGCCTGCCTGCTGGCAGCCCTCAGTGGGAAACGGGAGAGAGCTGGAGCCTGCCCAGGGCTCCATGACTGGCCTCCCTTCCGATGGGGACAGGGCGTCATCCAGAGCAGAGGACAGATGCCAGGCTGCCCCGGGCAGCTGGAACACAGGCGAGAGGATTTTTCTCTGCCTTGCAGCATGGTGACACCCACAGCCCTGAGATGCCTGGTATCATCATTTATTCATTCCCTAATAAATCCTGCCCTTCTTTCTGCCGGCTTTGCACTCCTGTTTTATGGGCATCTACCCCGTTTATTAAGCACCCAGGTATGGGGAAGCCTCTGCCTCTTAAGATCAGGCTTGTGGGGCTTTCGGAATCTGCATAAATGGTGCTCACGTGACAGATGCAATAATAGAATGGGCTTTGGCTCACACGGTGGTGATTTACTCTGTCCCCCTCCTGGGCGGGCAGTGCGCAGGCCCACCCCCGCACCCCAGCAGCAAGTGGGGAGGTGTGTGGCACTATTACACGCTATTATGACTTTCTGGGTAATGTATACATTTTCACTATCACACAGCCTCTCTCCTTCATTTTTCATGAGAACTGGCACGAGATTAATGACTGAGCCACAGAAGAAACGGAACGCCATGCCACTCTGATTTATCGACCACTTAGCGTTGATGAAGCTGCAAACAAGAGTCAAACAGATGTTGCAGCTGCATTTTTCTTTATCAAAACCAACAGCTTTTTGCATTTTTAACCACTTCGTGTGCTGCTGCCCCACTTCCTCCACAGAAGGGGTGCTGGCTCTGGGCCTTCTCCTTCCCATAGAGGTGAAGGAGACAAGGCCGGGGCTGGGGGGACCTCCTGGCACCCAGCAGCAGCCAAATCCAGCGGTGGCCAAGAGGAGGACATGGTACCCCCCGAGTGGGGCCTCGGATGGGGAGCTCACTGCTGTACCTGCCGGCCTTGCCAGAGCCTGTTACACACCTGGGGCTGGGCCCTGCATGCAGCAGGCTCAGGCTCAGCTCCTCCCTGCAAACTGGAATGTCCCCCCAACTCTGTCTTGAACCCATAGCAAATTACTGAACCCCCAGTCAAATCAGCAGTGTCGGTGGCCTTGCTTGTGAGCCCTGATCATGGGTCAGGCCCATCCTGAGCTCCTTATGGCCTCACCTCTCTCCCAACCAGGTCAAACCACTCATAGTCCTCCCCTATCCTACAGGGCAGACACAGAGACTCAGCCAGGTCAGGTGCTGGCCCAAGCTAGAGCCAGAAGCCACAGGAGTAATGGGGCTCTGTCTCCAGGTTGGAAGTCGGAGCTCTCTGGGGACCAGGGGGAAGCTTAGCACCCCTCCCCACTGTCTGACCCACTCCCAGCCACCCGTGGCTGCCACTAGCATGGGCTTCCCACATGTCTGCTGAGCCTCCTCGTCTGTTTTTCTCTTTCCTTCCTCCCTTCCTCTGCCTCTCCTTCTTGCTTCGAGCCCCGGTCTGAGGTCCAGTCCCCCATGGAGGGTGAGTCCAGTTCTCCCTGGCGGGGTCTCTGCTAGGGAAGCCCATGGGCACCCTCAGAGAGACATGGCCCACCTCCACCAGCCGCTCTCCCGGTCTGCTGCCCACCCAGCCACCGAGCAGCCACATGATAGTGGCCACCAGCACAGGGGGAGCAGGGATACTCTCTCATCCAACATGGTCTCCCTCTCTCAAATTCCATCACCAGATTAAATGAGCAGTCATGCTTTCTTTCCTGCCTCCCTCTCCCTGCAGGACCCCAGTGGCCCAGGGAGCCCAGGTCAGGAAGAATGCGCCAACATTTGAAGGGGCATACACAATCCCCCCACTTGGCACCCCTCTTCTGCTCATCTTTCCAAAAGGAAGGCCCAGCCCCGGTAGGGGAAGAACTTTGGCCATGGTGACCAGGAAGGGGAGAGAGTGTGGACAGAGCACCAAATCAGGGCAGAGATACCTCAGAAACTTGGTGGTTAGGTGAAAGCAGCTCAAATGCCACCTGAGCCTTGGGCCAGGACAGGATGGTGACCAGGGGAAAGGGGGCAGTTCTTGGGCATCTGAAGCCCTGATGCCCCAGAGGCACAAGGAACTGGGTGGGAGGAGGTGGGATGCTGTTTTCCGGAACTGCTAACCATCATTTCCTTTGGCTTTGCACTCTAACAATGGTTCCCAAACTGTGTTCCCAAGAGGGGCTCAGGCTAATGTTCAAATAAGCTTGGAAAGCCTGTTTATTACAACACCTATGAGGTGTCCTCCTAAGCAGGGTGCTGTAAAGACTGACTGGGCCTGCAGGAAAGGAGCCTGTGTGACTTTGGCAAAGCATGCCCTTTCCAGAACATTCCTAAGCACTCCTGTGCTTTCAGACATAGGTCCTTGGCTTGTTCATCCTGGACTTCCCTTTGTCCCTGAAGGTCAGATGAAATATGCCATTTGGAAAAGGTGTCTTAGGAGATCAACTAGCTCCGGCCCTCAGGGCATACTCTTCCACCACCCTTAACCTATGTTATGAGTCTCTGTCCCACAGAGTCCTGGCAACTGAGCAAATCCAAACGTCACATTTTCAGATAAAAACTAGGGTGGCACTGGGGCAAGGGGTCAGCTTAGCCTCCCACCAAGGGGCCAAGGGCTCCTGGGCCCCCTCAGATGCTGCTGCCCCACTTCCAAGAGGACAGACACCACCCTTTTCTCCTCCTGAGTCTGTGCATCCCTCAGGAAGACACACCTGGAGGTCTTCTGGGTGGGTCCCAAATGCTGAGTCACCAGGGAGGAGACAGCTATCTCTATGCTGTCTCCCAAGGTCAGCTGCCTGGCAGGCTCACTGGCCTGTGCCCCAAGGGCAGCTCAGCTGTCCCACACCCTCAGCACTCGGCACATAGGGGCAGAGCACCTACCACATGCCAGCTCTCCTCTGGGCTTGGGGAGCCAGCCACGAACAAAGGAGCTTGGCTAGCAGAGCTCACACCTAAGGTGAGAAAGCAGTCCAAGCAGTAGTTGCTCAGAAATAAGAAATGGAAAGTCTTTTTAAAGGGGGGAAGGCACCTGAGTGGCTCAATGGTTGAGCAACTGCCTTTGGTTCAGGTCATGATCCTGGATCGAGTCCCGCATCAGGTTCCCCGCATGGAGCCTGCTTCTCTCTCTGCCTATGTCTCTGCCTCTCTATCTTTGTGTCTCTCATGAATAAATAAATAAAATCTTAAAAAAGAAAGAAGAAATGGGGGCAAGAGCCAAACAGGAAGTGGTGAAGGGTGCTGGGACTGCAGGAGTGGGGAAATTCATTCGATAGGGTCTTAGACAAGGTGCCCATGAGGAGATTGAGGTCCATGAGGTGTTGAGATTCCAGGACATATGAAATGGAGAAGACAGGCAATCAGGGGAATGGGAATGTCAGGGTGGGTGGGCCAAAGGGAGTGTGAGGCCAGAAGTGGCCCCAGAGAGAAAGGGATGGTTCTCCTATATCCATGTCAGGGATGTGGGCTTTCTTCGCAGGCCAGGGAGGCTGGCCCAATCATGGATCATGGCTGCTGGTCTCAGAGAGTGGGTGGGGAGGGAGGCCAGAGCAGAAGTGAGGAAGCCTGCAGAGGGTCCATGTGGCAGGGATGAGGGCTCAGAGAGGGGAGCAGAGTGGGTGGAAGAAATGACAGGGCTCGCTCGAACTGGCTGTGGAGGAGGAGGGAGTGAGTGAGAAGAAAGAATGACCTTCACAGGTGGGGGCGGGCAGGGTCCAGTGGACCAGGTGGGCCCTGTGGACATTGGGCTCAGCCACATTAACCAGGGGTACTTTGGAAGTCCCGACCAGGGCTGTCAACAGGCAGTTGGACAGGTGAGACTGGAGCCAAGCAGAGAAGTGGGGCTGGGGAGAGATCTAGAATCCTTGCAACTCAACAGTTGTAAGGTCATGAAGCTGCATGAGGTCACCAAGAAAGGAGAAGGACAAGGACCCCACTGGGAGGCATAGAAGAAGGGGAGTCTCCATGCACTAGGGGGGTGGTAGGGAGGAATTAGGATAGAGGGGCTGTCACAGAGAGGGAACGCATTTGAGGTAGAGAAACTGCCTCTACCTTAACTCTGGTCATTCTGTCAGCAAAATGTCAGAGTTCGGTTTGGGGTCTGGCCCAGTGGCACTTGGAAGTCAGAAGAGCAGGACTTCTGTCCAAAGGGGACTTCACACCTCTCAGAAGCCCTGGGTAGGCTCCCTTGAGCAGCTTGGCAAGAAGTGCTTTCCAGAAGGTTCTGGAAATTCTCCAAGATTCTTACTTACTCTCAGCTTTCCTTCAACAGCTACAGCCTGCCCCCACAGGGCTCCCTCCCTCAGGCCTTCAGTCCCAGACCAGGCCTCCTGGACATTCAGGGGGCCCATCTTCAAGGGTCATGCTCTCTTTGTGGGGGTTGGGCTCTTGTATGCTCATAGGAGCTCCATTGCCCAGGGAGGAGCCTCTGGATAGGCTGTTGTGTGAGCCCCGACCTGTAAGACCTGAGCTGAGTGATAAACCCCCAGGAAACATGAAAGCAGCCAAGGGAAGACAAAGGCAAGCTGGCTCCCCAGCCATCCAGAATCCAGAGTCCTGGCGGGTCTGCTGGGGTGTGTCCTTGGCTGGGTACCCCCCAAGCTGGGCATGGGCGAGCACTTGTCCCGCCCACTGTGTGAGGCCAGCAGAGCGGTTCTTGGCCAGGATCTGACACTGTTATGAGCACTCCATGAAGCTGATGCATTGGGACTCTATGGCTAATATATTTTTCTGCCAAAAACACCCAATAAAACGTACAACTAATGAATAAAATTGCAACGTTGCCAAGAAGTGATGTGTGCCCCAAATTTCCAAAAATACTTCAATCACTCTGTGTCTTAAAACCAGCCCAAGCCAAGAAGTCATCGCTTAAAATTCAGCCCAGGAGTTTCAGCCACAGGAACCCCAGGCCTTGGGATGGAATCTGTACTGAAGACACAGACCATGGCGCCATCCACTCCTGCAGTTCCTAACCCCAAACCCACACCCCTTGAACCTTCAGGGGCTAGCACCTTCTCCTCAACTGTATCAAGGCCCCCAAGAAGCACAGATGCAGAGCAAAGGCTCCCCACAAGGGGCCCTGCACATTGAGCATATTCCTCGAATCAACAGAGCAATGGTGAATCTAGAAACCCTGAATCAGTAGTTACAGATGTGGGGTGCACAGACCACTGGATCTGTGAACCCCTTAAATGCAGTGTTGATGTGCCTTGGGTAGCTTTTGAAACTAGAAGTGGAATATCCACAGCCTTCATCAAATTCTCAAAGAGGCCTCAGACCCAGAAAAGGTTAAGGACCAGCCTTGCCTCTTAGCTTCCTAGGAATGCGTATTTTGGAAAGACTGCTCTGCCCACAAAGACCCAGAAAACTGAAGCCAGATGTCCGTGGAACACAAGCTTGGGGAGCCTGAGGATGGGGAGTCCCGAGACAGCCCAATTCAATTCTACAAACACAAAATGAGCACCAATCATTGCCAAACATGGTCCCTGTGGTTGAGGAGTTAAGGGAGGCGGAGGCACACAGACCATGAAGACTCAAACCTCCATCCTGCTGTGGTAGATATACGGAGGGCAAGATATCAGGAAACACTTCCTAGAGGAGGAGGCGATCCCTGTGCCTGTCCTCAGAGACTAAATGGAAGCTGGTTATGCAGAAATGCAGCTAGGCCCTGAAGAAGGAACAGAGCTTCTGAAACTTTGGGTGCATGGAGAATGTGGCCCTTTGCTCCCCAAGCCCCCACCTGCCCTCCCACCACCTTGGCCCCCACAGCCTCCCCACACATCCAGTGGAGCTCAGTGAGGCTGTGGGGCAGGAAGCTTGTGGCCCTTTCATTTCACAGGTGGCTGATATCCTGGCTTTCTCCTGCAGGGCTTGGCTCCTGCTCATGGTCTGGGATCAGAGGATGCCCCCTGTGGCCCGGGGGCCTGCAGCCCTTTGATCCTTCCTCATCTCGCTCAGTGGCTGGTGCTGCCACCTGGCCAGGCACAGGCTCAGGCAGGAGGTCCCAGCTCAGATGCAACCCTGGAGAGGCCACAGTGTCTGTAGGAAGAACACAGGGCAGGGACTTGGGTGTATGACCCCATTTCTTCTTGGCTCCCCCATCTATGTAACGGGCATTACATATCTACCCAACCCACCTACCTCTTGGGCGTATTGCAAGGATAAAGTGAAATATGAGGTGGGAAAGCACTTAGACCAAGCAAAAAGAGGCCACCAGATGTCTTGGCAGGACCTGAATTTGGAGTCTGAACCCTGGCTTCCAGCCCAGGCTCTGTCCCTGGCCAAGCACACAGCTTTGCCGCAGTCGGCTCATTGTAGATGGAGGGCGCCCTGCCCAGCCCTGCCCAGCGCGGCCCGGCGGGCCAGCCTCCCCGGCTAGCACGGGCAACCCATGAGGTAATGGCTGCAAAGTGCTCTGAGAAGAATAAAGTACCGTGCCGATGTCAGGGATTATCAGTATTATTAAGGAGCATGATTACCGCAATCCAGAAAAGCTGCCATTAACGAGAAGGCTCCTGTTCATGTTGATTTAATTTCCTGGTTAACTGAGCGTTGGCAAGAAAAAAAACTCTGTGTTTCAACCCTTATTGAAAATCTTTTTAAATTATACCAGTCTACTTTCTTGCACTGGTCATGGTGTAGTCTTGGGTCTTTATTTATGAAGGCATTGATTGATTCACATAGTCATTTATTACTCTTGCCCTGGCCATATCCAAAAAAGGCAACTGTGGCCTTGTCTGTGCCGGGGGTCGTCACACCCTCCCGGGACTTGCCGGCGAGTATCACTCAGAAAAAGCAGAGGACACAAGTCCAGGGAAAAGCATGAGATGGGGCCTTCTAAGGGGCTGTATCCGCAGTTCCCTGGGGCATGTTAATATATTGCCATAGGTTTCCTTACGATTTGAGCAGTGCTTTCTGATTGGGGTAGAAGGTGTTTCTGGATTTATCCAGATACACTCTAAAGTGATATGATTGGGTTTTGTTTTGTTTTGTTTTGTTTTGTTTTGTTTTGTTTTTAACAAACTTGTCAGGCCTGTTATGGCCAAATAAATGGCCTTGCATCCTCGAGGGCCACAGAAAGCCATGGAAGGCCCATGCTCTTTGCAGGGAAGCTGCTGCCCCTACCAGATCCCCTTGGCACGTCGCTATCAGAACTGGTGGTGGGCAGAAAGGCTCAGAGGGCATTTTGAATTGATTCTCATGGGAAGAGGCTGACCCATTTCCATAGAACCATCTGGGGACAAAATGAGGTCTTCACACAGAGTTCTCTCTGTTCTAAAGGCTTCCCAGGAGGTGTTTCCAGAGGCTCTGAGTGACAGCTGCCTCCTGGGTGTTGCTCAGAAGTGACAGGCTGATGGGGCTGTTTGTCTGGAGAGAAGCCCACAGACTGAAGTGCAGAGAGATGTCCAGCCCTTAGAAGTGGGGTGCCTTAAACTTTGGGAACTCCAATTCCCTCGGAGAGGAAGGGGGTGATGATGCCTGTGTGGGGGGATGTCCAGCAAGCTGTGATGAGGAACTTCGTATAAAGCACGGAAGAGGGGCCAGAGCTCCTGGGCAGCTGTTGGCATAAAATCCCGAATGTTGGACCAGTGATTATGTCTGACCTTGTGTGTGGTCCTTAGTTACACACAAATCAGCCCATGTGGTTCTCAGTTGGGGGCGATTTTGTCCCTCAAGGGACAATGGGTAATGGCTAGAGATACTTCTAGTTGTCACAGCTGGGAAGGGGGCAGGATTTACTAGCATCCAGTGGGTGGAAGCCAGCACACAGGGCAGCCCCACACCAGACAATGATCTGGTTCCAACCGTCAGCAGTGCCAAGTTTGAGAAAGCCTGCTGTAGGGACACTCAGCCTGTCTGTACCTGTTGGGGGGTACCCTTTGAATGGGCTCCATGCCTCTCTCATGCTGCCAGTCTCTGTACTCTCCCTGCAGAACCCCGACATCGTCCTGGTGCACTATCTGAACGTCCCAGCCATCGAGGACTGCGGTAAGCCATGCGGCCCCATCCTCTGCTCCATCAACACCGACAAGAAGGAGTGGGCAAAATGGACGAAAGAGGAGCTCATCGGGCAGCTGAAACCCATGTGTGAGTACCTGGCCCACCTGGCCCAGGGTCCTGCGCTGGAGGCCAGGCCAGCACGATGCGGGCGGGTCAGAGGTCCTCTGCAGCCATCCTACTTGGATGACAGTGACTGTAGCTTCTATAAGGGCCACCCCTCCCCTATTCTCACTTGATCCTCTAAGCCCCCTGTAACCAGGGCACAGAACATCAGGCCCATGTTGCAGATGACAGCAATGAGGTTCAGAGGCACAAGGCCATGGAAGCGAGGAGCAGAGCCAAGAGAGCCCTGCCCTGCTGTCTCACGGGCTGCAGACAGGAGACCAGTGGCAGTCTGGGGACAGTGAGGCCTGGAAACAGAGGAGGAGCTGGCCAGAGCTGGCCTGCCTCCAACCCCCAGCCCATCTGCTCCTGGACATGGGGCCGGCTCGGGCTTGGGCTCCCAGACTGGGTGGCATGCAGTTGACCAGAATTAGCTGGATTTCATTCTGTCAGCGAAGTGATGTTCTCTGAAGCATCTGTCAGGTGCAGATCACTGAATCGGAACATCAAGTGAGTCTGGAGAGCTGGGCATGGCTGGTGCTCCATTTCCATGGGCAGCCGCTGGGGGCTCTCAGTGGCCTCTCCTGCCACCTGAACTCAAGAAGAACAGGCAGGGGCCTGCCAGACCCAAGAAGACCCATCCAATACTCAGGGCCCAGGGTTCCAGAACATTGATTTCTGAGGCTCAGTGAAAATACATGTCATCATACAGAACCTCTGAGAAGAAGCCACCAGGTCCCTTAGAACCTGTGCTACCCATGGTGGGGCTGCAGGGAAGAAGCCAATGGACACCATATCCAGATAGCAACTAAAATGTCCTTTTCTGGGGGACCATAGGTGTCCTGTCACTAGGAGTAGCCAAGCTGAGACCTTGATGGCACCTGCAGTGACCAGTCAATCCTGAGAGTTCCTCAGTGCTCCAATGGGGGGATTACACCCCATTCTCAAGGTTGGGGTTGGGGACAGGAAGGAAAGATGGGTCTGTGTGGGAAAAGAGGCCCAGGGGCTAGACCCCAAAACTGAGCCATCATCCTGAGCTAGGTGCTGGTGGGGAGCTCCAGTCATCTTGGCCTTGCTGCTGCTGCCAGGAATCTAGGACAAGGAGGCCCAGGGGTCTTCCAGGCTCAGGCTATGTCCCGTGGAATCCTCCTTAACTACATATGTGACACACTCATCTTGTTTAAACCTCCTTATGTTCCCAGGGTGGATCACTCTCCCCTGTCTTCATCTTCTTACCCACCTCATCTCTCTGCCCTCAGCATAAACATCACCTCTTCGGCAGGCCCTTCCCTACTACTGGCTGGGCTTCACATTGACCCCCCCCCCCGCCAATGCCCTCTACCCTCCCCTGTCCCCACTGCCCAGCTACTTCAGGACCTCCAAGGAGACATCAGACTGAAGTTAGCCTCCCATGCTTAACTGGAGAGGCCTCTCTAGCCTCCTCAACACTCTGCAGAGCACCCAGAAACTGAAGACATTGCAGCTAATCCCCAGGAATCTTTCCTGTACTCTGCCCTCCCTTGGGGCCCTGTACAGTGCTGGGCATGTGGAAAGCCCTCAGTAAATATTTGTGGGATGGTCGAATGGAAAGCATCTGTGCCCAGCTTTGGACAAAAGCCCCCAGTGTCCAGGCCCCGGGAGCCAGGGCTGCTGGGTCGCACCCTCCAAGGCCAGTCCAGGAGTCTAGGGAGCCAGGGCAATGGTACTGGGCATCCTAGCCTCAGACCGGCCTGCCCTCTCCTTCTAATTCGGTACTGAGGTGGTGTCTAAATGTACAGGACTCATCCACCTGGGCAGGGGAGGACAGTCAGGCTAGGGGACCAGGTGGGCCTGGTTCTGTGACTGCTTCATTATGTGACCTCAGGCCAGTCACTTTCTGCACCCCAAGCCCCTTCTAGAAGGTGAAAGAAAGAATCCAGAGTCTCCCAACCAAGATCCACAGCATTCAGCCAGCTCCACTAGGCCCAGGTCAAGGGCTGGGCCTCTGCAGACCCAGATCCAAAGCACTGGGCATGCAATTTCATCCCACTTCCTAGGAAGTTCTAGAGATCACATTAGCCAAAGGTTAGCCAAGGAGGCATTCCTGAAGGAAAAGATGCCTTCCAGGAGGCTACAATGGTCAGAGCCTCTGGCCTGGGTCCTCCCAAATACCTCTTAAGACGCACAGAGGGCTGTTCTTCTAGAAGCCACCCCATCACCACTGTCCTCACTCCTGTAATCTATCAGCTCCCTTTTTCTCTCCTCATTGCCTCTACCTCCCCACAATACCTGCCCGACCCCCCCAGTGCAGAAGCCTCCTCATGTCAGACAAGGATGCCACCTCCCTCGGGGCAAGGGGATTAAGCTCCATGAGCTCTAGGGGCTGCAAACCAGACCTGAGTCAGCCTCTGGTGCTTACCTGGAGGGAACCATGAATGCCTGCTCAAAAGTCTGCAGTGCATCAAGAAAATTATGTAAAACTACAACAAACTCCCCATAAATCTAATAACACTTGGCTCGCTGGTGTGTCTGGGGGCGGGGAGCAAGCAGCACGCAGTTACTGAGTGTGCATGTGTGTGCATGGCTCTGGTGGTAGATGCATAGCCTGGAAACACAGCCTTGGAACTCAGGCTCCAGTGGAAGCTTTACACGCGATGAGTCTTGGAACACACGTAGGGCACCAGCTAACCATGTTTGGGGAAAGCAGAGGTGTGCGGGGAGCCAAGAAGGCATCAGATTTGGTTCCAAAATCAGGCGTGCCACCCAACACTGGAGCCAAACACATTAGCTTCATCACATTTTCACATAAATCACATTCCTTCAAAGACTTCACAGTTTGATTTGCTGATGTTTCCAAATTTCTCTGCCCTACAGCAGAGTTGTCAGTGGTTTAATCAAAATGTTGTGCTTATCAGTGGTGAAGGGAAACTCTGATCCGCAGCCTCTGCCTCACCTGTTGCAAGATGGGGGGCTTATTATTCTTGAGCCTTGGGAATCCCACAAATGCTCACTTCTAAGCCAAATTGATTCTGAGAATCCTACCTTGATTCTTGTGATTGTGCCATTTGGTCTCATGCCTTCAATCTGCCATCTGAGGGATGCCTCTTACAAAAAAAAAAAAAAAAAAGGAAGACAGGGGGAAAAATTTAGATATCTGATAGGAATTCTCGATATATTTTCCAAAGATGCTTCCTATCTTTTGCAATCCCTCCTGTGACAGTTAGAAGAAGGGTGCTGCTGTGACAAAGACCGAAAGAACAATGGCTTTAATTTAAAAAAAAGAATTTACATTCACATTCACATTCACATTCACATGGCACTTCAGGGTTGACACGGCAGCCCCAGAGTGCCAGGGATCAATCCGCGGGGCTCCTTGCAGCTGACTGGCCTAACACTCGTAGGGTGCTGCTCTCTTTTTTGTGGTCCAAGATGGCTGCTCCAGCTCCTACCATTGCAACTGCATTCCAACCAGTGGGAAGCACAGAAGACAGAGTGGAGGGCAAGCTTCTTGCTTTCAAGAACAGGGCCCAGAAGTTGCACATAATACTTCCACTCATATGTCATGGATCAGAATTTGGTCATATGTTTACCCTTGATTGCAAAGGAGTCTGGGAAGTATAGTCTCATGCTAAGCACTACCGTCCTAACGTACTTTGGGGAATAGGGTTCTGCGTGTGAGTCATTCAGAGCTGAGTGGAGCTGAGCGAGCCTGGGGTGTCCCTGTGGGGCCTCAACTGAGAATTGCTTGTCTTAGGTCAAGACCTGAGAATGATTGCCTCGGGCCCCATCTGAGAGTGGGAGTTTATAGAATTCAAGTGAATGTGATCTGAAGCAGATCAGACATTCTGGGGTATGTTCCAGTGCAGCTGGTCTGAGAGCACCAGCTTTGGACCGGCAAATCCCCAGAGTGTGAGCAAGGGCCTGGCCAGGTGGGGTTCCGTCCTCCGGGGTCAACTTTGAGTGGAGAAGAGTGCGAGGGAGCTCTGTGCCGCCGTCTTTGCTCAGTGATCCTCGGCCGCCCAGAACCACAGTGGCTCCGAACCGCTGTGCCCTGCACCTTCCACCCTCGCTCTACTTGAGCCTGCAGGAAGTCAGATGGGGCCCTGAACATCCGTGGCTTTCTGCCTGGCCCCGTTCCTTGGCAGCCTGGGAGGGCACAGGCATGCCAGCCACTTCCCAGCTAGCAGTAGATGAGGTTATGCCATCCAGAGTGAGGGATGAGGGCGTGAATTTTAAGCTGTGTTCACAGCCTTCCCTGGAAGAGATCGTGCCCCAGCTGTCCCACCCAGGGGCTCCTCCTGGAGCACGCTGGCTGGCTGGTAGCCCTGCATCGCCCAGCAAGTCCTGGGCCTTCCCAAAGACTTCCATGAAGTCACTTCCATCAGCCACGTATGGGCTTGGCTCTACTCGGACTGCTTTCCCAAGGTCCTGAGACCTCTGGGTGGGAAAGCAGGAGGGCTGGCTGGGGAGCCTGCCTAGCCCCGGGGCCTGCACCCCCCCACATGCTTCCATGGCCGAGGTGACTGGAGACAGGGAACCCCACATTGCTGAGAAGTAGCTGTTGTAGCAGAGAGGCTGGAGGGAAGCGGGCTCATCAGCCGGCACCTACCGCCACTTGAAGCCAACGGAACCCTCCGTGTCCAGAGCCCCCAGCCCTTTCTGCACCTGTCCCAGCAGCCCCACCAACGCTGCACCCCAGGCTTGCTTATAGAGTCAATGCATCTGTTGTTTTCTCATAATTTTCCAGACAAAGACCAAAGATCCAGTAAAGGGGGCGGTGTTTATTTGTTTTGCTTTTTTGCTTAGATTGTAATCCTGGTGATTATAGAATATCAAGAAGTAAAATCAACAAAGGCTTTCCTTTCGGGGGCCCTGCATGGACCCTTGTTCCTGGTCGGTTAGCGCCACCTGGTGGCCCTAGCAGCAGAGCGGCTCAGAGATGGGAGCCCTCTGCAGGAGCCGGACTCCCCTCCCTGGCCAGTGTCCACAGCAGCCCGGGGACTGTGGGGCACTGTGCCACCCCTGCCCGTGGACCCGGTGTCTGCGATGCGGTGGGAGGCCATCAGGGGCCTGCTCTGTGATTCTGGAGCCCTGGGCTCGGGCTGGGGCTGGAACAAGCAGAAGGGAGCCCCAGGGAGAGGGACACCCACTGCCTTTCCTCTCTGACTTAGTCTATCCTGATCAGACATTACTCGGCTGGTGCAAGACCAAGAGCCTGGCAGCTCCACCCTGACAAGGGAGGCATCCTCCAAGTCTTGGCCAGAGTCTGTGGGTGGTAAGAGGAAGTTAGCAAAGCAAGTCGCAAGGTGCTGGCCCCATGTAGCTGCAGACAGGGGCACTGAGATGGGTGGGGAAAGGAGAACAGCCAGGGGAAGGGGAGTGTGTTGTAAGACAAGGTTGGAAGGTTTCTTTCTGGTGACAAATGTTCACCTGGAAGCACTTTCTAGCCTCCCCTTCTCTGAAGTTACACCCAGGATAGGAGCGAGGGACCAGGAGGCAGGAATGAGCTTGGGCATGGCCGGTGGCCCGCTCCTGGGGCTCAGGGGAGCCAGGGCAGCCGTGGCTCCCCACCCAATGCTCCAAGGCCCACAAAGCCTGGGCAGAGGTGTTGGCTCAGTGCCAGGAGCAGCAGTCGACAATGAAACTACCTGGGCAGACCGATAAAAGGCAGGTTCCTGTCTCACCCTCCACCCACTCAGCCCCTAAGGCTTTCTGATTTCACAGGTCTGGATAAGATTCTTATGCTTTTTGAGAGATCCCAGCCTGAATCAGGCTCCTGCAAGAGCCCCACCAAAGAGCCCTATCGTGGAGATCAGGTCAGCACCGTTCTGGGGCCACAGGCCCCTCTGAGCATCAGATGGTTGTCCAATCCACATGGAACGGAAGCAGGTGCTGGAGGCAGAGCCAATCTCAAACATGCATGAAGAACTGGGTGTGTAATTGGCCTGGTGAAGTCTTCCCATAGACTCTTAAGATATGCTACCCTAGACGTTTCCTTAGGTTGAAAGTTCCATGTGAAAGCCAGGCAGTTGATGGGGTCTTGCAGACTTTTATGCACCCCCACACATGCTTCCATGACTTGAACTCATGAGAAACATTGTGTGCCATGAATAGAAGCACATCTGTGTCCCCATGGCAGGCTCAAGCCCAGGACTGCAGCTCCGCCCCTAAGAGCAGAGACACTCATCAGTGGATGGAACCTGCGAGACCCTTGAAGTTCCCCCCTGCTCCCTGCCTGTGTCCACAGGATTTAGAGTCACTGGGGGAGGTGAAGACAGTACAGAAGGGCCTAGAGAAAATTTTCCTGCCCATTTTGCTTGTCCCTTCAGTTAGGAGCTGCTGGCACAGGGAACAGGCAGTAGGTCCCCTTATGTCCCCTGCTTCTGTCAGCGAGCCTTCCTGGCACATCCCACCCTGGCACGGAGGAGAGCAGACAGTGGGCATCAGAGACAAGTTGGTTTGGGCTAGCTTCCTTTTCCTGCTCTGCTCAGAGGATCCGGGCTTGTTTTGCAAATGTGCCTCCTTCCCTCAGGCTAAATTGTATTTGGCTGATCTGGCCCCCAAGCAGGAAAACTGAAAGAGAAACACTCCTTTTGATTTCTTGTCTCTCCCTGGCTGCTTGGGCGCCACGCACCCCCTGCTGCTACAGAATCCTGTTTTAGCCATCCGCTAGTCCAGTGAGCCCTGATGGAGTGCGTCCCTGTGCTGGTGTGGAGGACACAGCAGCCCTACCCACCCATGCCTGACTGCCACCCAGGGCTGACATAGTCTCCCTCAGCGCTGGGAGGTGGTTCTGTTAAACTTAGAATTCGTTGCCAGTATTAAAATCTCCAGATTTTCAGCCTCTATTTGAATATCGATGGTTCTGGTCCACACAGTTAGGAGTCACGAGGCAGGTGTCTCAGTGCTGCCTGCCCCTCAGCATGTAGGTGCCGCCTCCAGACACAAGGAGAGGGCGCCGGATTCCAGAATCCTTACAAGCCCAGAGTCTCGAAAGATGCAAGATGCAACTGTCCAAAATCCCACGTGGTCCCCTGCCCCCACTGCCAGTGGTCTGGGGGCGCTGCTCAGACAGGAGGTCACTCCTGCCATCTCTGCCACTGAGCGGGGCTTTGGGAGATGGTCTACTGTCAAACCCCAATGGGAGAGAAGAAGATTCCAGAACCATGTAGCTCCCCAGATGTGGGACAACTGCTGGAGCTTCTGTCCTGGCCAGCTGAGCTTCCAACATCACTAGACAAGGAGAGCTCCAAGCACATTCACGCCCCCACTAGGGCGCAAAGAATTCCCTGCCTCAGCAACCATGCCACTTAGCAAATCAGGAGGAGATGCCGAGAACCTCCATCCGACCACCGACCCCGCAATGCCGCAGCAGGGAATCACCCAGCTCAAGCCACTTTCTATGTCTGAGGGCCCCTAGGAGATGTCCCAGGAGGCCACGCACTTGGCTCAGGGATCCTGTTCCCATGTGGACGGAACAGCCCGGACAGGCTCCCCACTGGAAAGGTCCCCTCCCTGCCTGTCACCTCTGAGGCCCCGGGCCCCTCCCACCTGGAAGAAGTACTCCGTTCTCAGGCCCTCCACCTCTCTCCTGGGCATGTTTGCCGTGGGAACAAGGTGCCCCCTGCCCCCCCACAGAAGATGAGGCCCCGCATCACCAGACTTCCAGAACTGGGAACTACTTGCATCCCTGCACACGCATGCCATCCTGTCCCCACTCAGCCTCTGCACTCCTTGAAATGAGATTTCTGGAAATGTTGTCCTCAGGACCCATAGGAAAACAGAGTTGAGGGTGAGATGGGGAAATGGAATAGCATGTGGGGGTCTGGATACGAGAAGTCAAATCTAATGAAAATTTTATCCAGTTGAACCCAGAAGTCAGAAGCAGGGCCTTTATTCCCATCAACAAGAACACAGTCAAGATGAAACTAGCGGCTGCCGGTTCCCATTGACCTTGTTGCCATGGAGACAGCCTTAGTGTCAACAACTCGCAGGATCAGAATGGGCTCATTCACGCAAGAGGCATGTGGCAGGCCCCCTCCCGCCTGCCTCCATCACGTGGCTCCTAGGTAGGGTGACCACAGGTCCAGGGCTGCCTGGAAGCGGCTCTTTTCATACCATGGTACAGCCACGTGATCCCAGTGTCCCTGTCAGTCTGCAAGGTGACCTGTCTGGATGGCAGGTCAAATGGCCACCCTATTTATGGGTCATTCGTGAGTGTTGAGTACCTGGGCAGGAGCACTGGAGGAGCCCAGGCTGATGGGGAAGGAGGAAGGGACCCCCTTCCCCACACAGGCCTCGTGTTCCGTGTGAGAGAGGGGAGGGGATTATCTTGGTCACCAACATTCCACTTGTCCCCTGATTGCCACAGCAACAAGAAATCTCTTTCATGCAGAGAAAACCAAACATCAGTTCCAGCAGGCACCGCCTGTGTGGTTACCCAAGCTCCTGCCAGCATGCCCTGTCACACCTCTAGAAGTTTCTGCCCCACAGAGCAAAGAGGGACAGGCAGCTGGCTCTTACCAGCCTTCTAGAGCCGCCATGGGGTAAGGGAGTGCTTTCGAGTTCTTTCTGACTCCCTCCAGCTCCTGTCCGAAGTGTTCCAGGCATGATGTTTCAGAACAGAAAGGGGGTCTCTTTCTGGGTCCTCAGCCTGGGCATGCCTCAAAGCTCCTATGGACAACATCAAATCAGAATCCTGGGTGTGGGCCCCACCTGTCTCTAACGGTCTTGGGGAACAATGAAGTGCCGTCAGGTGAAGCACACATTTTACACATGAGCCAACTGAGGCTAAGAGAAACCAAAGATCTTCCCAAGATCACATGCACGTGAGGAAAAGAGCTGCCAAGGCTCACCCCTGACCTCAGGCCAGTGCATCCCCACAGCCTGTCCTCCCACCCCTACCCGGCCCCAGGATCTTCTTCCCATACAGCTAGCTGGGACACTGAGCTCAGAAATTCGCCCTGCCTTCCCCCTAAGTTCTCCCGCTGCTTAGGGTAGCCACGGTGGAAATGGACATTTGTGGCTTCTGCAGACACCCAAGAGGAGGCCGCCTTTGGGGCCCTGGTCCCTGACTCTGTGGGTCCCCTCCCCACCCCACCTCCAGTGACTGGGAACCCAGGTGAGGAACACAAACACTGGCCCTCACAAATCCCACATTCCCTGGGAGGAGTCTTTCTTTGAGTTCTCTGTCTTTTGTAGCAATTTCCCCTGAACACACCCCAGTCTGCCAAGATAACTGAGGCCAGGCAGGCTTCTGGGGACCCTGAAAGCCCAGGTGTAGACATCGGGATGAGCTCCCAAAGCATTCCTCCCTCTCTTGCTGGCAGCCAGTCTTCCAACAGCAGATCCATAGCAAGTCCTGTTTCCCTGGGCTGGTGGCCCTGCCTGGCTGCCCGTCTGGCCCTTCTGAGGCCGCTGACACCCTCCATAGTCAGGATGGGCAGTGGGCTAGAGGACAGCACCTGGCCCAGCCACGGATTCCAGGGTCCCCTGCGTGATCGCCACCCAGGAAATCAGACACTCTGTCCCGAGGAAGTGAAGTGAGTCCAGCTGTAAATGGAAGAAACTTTCAGGCACCTGATGGGGTAGCTCTCCCTCCTCCGCCCACTAAGTAACCTTCCTGCCCTTCCTTGGTCCCTGTAGGGATGCAGCCCCGGAGGCCCTGGGGGGCAGGTGGGGTAGTGGGAAAAGCTAGACTCTGCAGCCCCACTTACCTGCTGTGTGACCTTAAGCAAGTCATGAAACTTTCCTGTCACAGTCCTCACATTCATGAAATGGGACGATAATTCTTCCTTAAAGGATTGTTGAGGGATTAGAGACATATTCTCTAGACGAGTGGGTCTCAAACTTGAGCCAGCATCAAATCCCCTGGAGGGCTTTTGAGGACCCAGATCTGAGCCCCAGTTGACAGAATTTCTTATTCGGTAGGCCTGGGGCACGGGGATGTGCATTTCTAGCAGGATCCCAGGTGGTTGCACTGCTTCTAGGACCACAGTCTGAGTGGCCCAGCACGCCCAACGCCCTGTCCACAGTAAATGCTCCAGCGGGGAAAGAAAATATTGTTACGTATTTCTTTTTGCGATGTAGTCAACATATAAGGAAACTAGCACAGTGCTGGGGTCTGGAAAGTCCCTGATCTCGGGGCCTCTTGAATGTGCGCACACACGCACACACACCCAGTGTGCAGTGCACAGGGCTGGTGGCTCTCTCCTGGGGCTTCTAGGGCTCCAGTCAGTAAGCCTGGGGAGGAGGGGACACTGAGTCTCCCTGGGCTTCCGAAACAGAATAGCACAGAGCAGGGAATTTCACCCACGGGAATAATCTCATATTTTGGAAGCTGGAAGTCAGAGAGCAAGCTGCCAGCAGGGTTGGTTGGTGGAGAGCTTGCGGACGGCTGTCTCTCACTCTGCCCTCACGTGGCCTCCACTGTGCACACATACTCCCCGTGTTTCTTCCTCTTCCTACAAGGTCAGGAGTCCTGTTGGATCAGGGCCCCACCCTTAGGACCTCATTTAACCTGTCACCTCCTGAAAGGCACTGTCTCCAAACACAGTCCCATTGGGATTAGGGCTTCAACCTAAGAATTCCTAAGAATTTGGGGGCACGCAATTCCTTCCACCAAGGGGATGACAGGGAGGTCCACCTGGGCTCAGGCCGAGCCCACCTAGCCAAAGCTCCCCCTCACCCCACCCCCACCCCCACCTCCACCACAAGTCTGGAGCCAAGCAACTATAACCCTACGTCAGGTGGCAGCGAACCCCCACCTAGGCCCCTCTCCCAGATCCCAGTGACTGTTCACGGTGGTTGGCCTCCTCTTGGGTAAATTGTTCATCAGAAGATACTCTCCAAAGCATGGCCACATGCTGTTGTCACTGATTTCATTTCGATTATTCATATTAGTGGGATTATAGCTGCCTAGTCGTGGGTGGTAATTAGGGTAAGTGTCGCCTACAGGCCAGGTCACCACTGGAGTGGACTAGGGGTTCCTGTAACAGGCATCTGGCCTGTGCTCTGCTGGCCCATCCTCATGCAGGGCATGATGTGGGCAGCCCAGCCAGAGCAGGTGGCAAGTCTCAGGGTGGCTGTGGAGCTGCTAGGGAAGCCACGGGAGCACCTGCACACCCCAGTTTCTGGGGGAAAGCGGGTCCCTCCTGGTAACTCCTGGCCTGTTCAGGCCTGTGGAGGAGTGGGCCTGGCCCACCCATACCTGCCTTCTCCCCCTGTGGTATCTTCCCCTGACCAGCCTTCCTGGGACTACTGCCCAGGGCTGTGCATAGGTTGCTGTGAGAAGCCCCCCCAACCCCCCGGGATTCAGCACAAGTTGGGCTCCTCCCATCTGAGGGGCTGACTATGGCCTGGGAATTAGGAACCTGGTGCCCTCCAGTGAGACCTAGCAAGCAGAGGGGACAAACATGACCCAGAGCCACCAGGATGCTATTTTTCTGGGAATTCCCTTTCCTCTTTCTTCGCATCCACCTTCACCCCAACCCCGTCTCCAACCGACCTCAGGTCATGACCTTACACTTAATCAAATGTATTTTTAATGCAGTTTCCCTTTTGCTGCTTTTGCAAAGAGGGAGGGGCAGGGGACAGGCAGGCAGCGCACGTGTTTATTAACCTTCCCTTCATAAAAAGCTCTTTTCCCATAGAAATCTCCTTTCCCGCTGATTCATTACGTGTCGGGAAGCAGAGCATGACATGTTAAAAGCCGTCTTGATAGTATTTGATATTCAGTACTAACAACTCACCAGCTTGGAGGAGGGGGCTTCTCTCCCCGCCCCCACCAGAGGGGGAGGCACACAATCTGCATATTGAATGTGCCAAGACAGTAGGTAATTTGCATTAAGCATCCAGAAATTCTCTGCTTGCAATCTGTCACCCTTCACTGGGTTTTCATTTTATAACCTTCACAACAGAAAGAGGAGAGCAAGAGGCAGAAAGAATGCAGCAAGCACACCCGCATGGCAGGGCTGGAGAGGAAGCCTGGAATGGTGGGGGGACGAGGTGGGGGCTCTGGTCAGAAATGCCAGAAGACTCCAGTAGAGGTACCTGCCCATCCACCCCAAGACCCAGACCTTTGGGCAAGGAGTGGCCATGCGGCCAGAAACCAGAGGTGGGCTGCCCTGTGCGGAAGCCCACAGGTCCTCTCTCCAGTGAGCCACTTTCAGACCCAGTTGGGGGCTTTCCTGAGAACACCTTGGTCTAGCTTTGCAACGGGCACCCGCTCAGAGTCCCCCTTAGGTAGGACCCGCTATGGTGGGCCTCCGGAGGTTTTTTTGCTCCCAGGCTTGCAGTACCTACAGGATTCAGGCTTAGGACAGAGCTGTGGGTTTGCCATCCTGGGTACCCATGAGGAACTCCTGAGAGCTTTCAAAAAAAACCTGGCACCACCCCGGAGCAGGGGCTGGGATACGCCATCTCCGCATGCAGCAGTATAGTGCAAGGGGAGAGGTCCTCAAACCCTGCCCTCCCTCCCCCTGCCCAGCCTCTGCTTCCTCCTCTATAAAACAAGAAGTGTAGAAAAAGGCCTCAGCCAGGAGGTCCCAGGCGTGAGGACAGATAGTGGACCTTGGCCTTCACTCCTGCCTTGACCAGGCCCCTTCTGCTGTTATCGTCTTCCATACTGGATTTCCAAGTAGAGGTTTATTTGAGAAGAGCTCCATAGCTCTAGTGAGATCTGCAAATCCCTGGCCTGGGCCTTCCCTTTTGGCTGCAGAAGACAAGGTGGGGCTTGATGCCACAGGAGCGCAGGTGACCTAGGGCTGCCAGAGAGCTCCCTGAGGGATCCAAGGTGGAAGCAGGTAGACTGGAAATCACCCCACCACCCCCTGGATGTGCCCATCATACAGCCCTCGGAACAGCCAAACACGACTTCACAGGGCAGCTCAGCTAGCTTGGAGACGGAAGCCACTCAGCAGCAACCCTCCCATCCCCGTGCGATGACGCACCAGAAGCCAGGACCCTCAGGGAGCAGGGCCACAGGCCTCATCAGAATGGGCTGGACACCTGGGGCAGATGCACAGAAAAGGGAAAAAGAACCTGCCAGGATTCCCAGCATATCACCACCCACACACAAAGGGTTTTCTTTGAAAAACCACTGAAGTCCTACATAAACGAGTTGACAAGGAACAACAGCCGTGAGCTCTCCCCCTTGGTGTTCTGAAGCAGAGCCATGGGTGGCTGTCACAGCAAGCAACTTTCTCCCCCAAGTCCAGGTCTCACAGCACCGGCCAGGCTGTGGGGTAAGACCAGCCCTGTGCCTGGTCATCCCCATCACTACCAGTGACAGTCAGGACCACAGCTGTTCTTGTTGCATACATACGAGGTGCAAGGCAGGTGGGTGGGGTTTCCTCCTGTTCCCATTTCACAGGTTAGGGCACTGAGACTCAGACAGGCTCAGTGACCTGCCCAAATTCACACAACAAAACTGAAACCTGGACTCACATCCAGATGTGGATCTGACTCCTACACTGTGTGGACTGCCTTCTGGAGCCTCACAGAGCCAGGGCAAGCACTGAGCATTGTGATGGTTCTTTCCCTGAAACCTGTGTGAAAGAAGCTCCTCCAGAGGAGAAAGGAAGTAGTCTTTGCGTTGGCAAAGCCCCTGGCCTCTCCCTAGCATGGCCCTGCCTGGCTTCTCTTCCCAGGCCACCTGTTCCCACTGTTCCTGATTCACAGCAAGCTGGGTCCCTCCTGGAGCCCTGGGCACTGGCCCCCAGCCCCAGGGCTATGTCCAGATTCCCTGCCTCTGGAACCTGGCCCTCTAGAGCCACCAGAGAGAGCTGGGCTATGCCATATGCCTGGGGTGCCGGCCGGGTCGGCTTCAGCTGAGGACTGTGGAGCAGGTGGGCATGAAACCCATCAGTCCACAGGCCGAGCAGGAAGCCTACCCTCAGCCATCCTGCGGATCCATCCAGGGTTGGCTGTCCAGGTAGCTGGTCATCAGCAAGCATCCACTGGCCAGGCCATGTGGCCCTTCAGTCCTGCCCTCCCCACCCCCTGCCTAGCCTGCAGCCCTCGGAGGTCTGGTGAGAATGAGAAGCAGAAGATCCCCTCCAGGTCTGGGCATCCACCCCAGCACACAGCCTCCATCTCCTCTGCAAATCTCCACTATCTGGGGGGCCCTGCCCATCTCCCTCCTGGACCCTCTGAAGAGCCTCTCTGGGGCACTTGGACTTTAGGAAAACAGAAGTGAGTCTCTAGGCGATCCCCTCCCCCAGAGGGCACCATAGGGAGGGGAGGAGGAAAGGCAGAGGAGGAGCACGGAGCTCCCAGTGGGAGTGGGGGGTCTGGTAGGGCAGCCTGGCCCTCCCCCCTCGTCCTCCCTCCTCCCTCCCCCACTCCTCGTGTGCATCAGTTCAGCCCTAGAGCCAGCCTCCCAGTGGCGAGGGGGCTACGCTCTGGGAGGGCCCAGGTGCCATCCCTCCCAGGCGCTGCCCCTGCACCCCGTGACCTCTGTCTGCCCCTCTGCCTCTCTCCCCCATAGTCCACGGCATCAAGTGGACCTGCAGTAATGGAAACAGCAGCTCAGGCTTCTCCGTGGAGCAGCTGGTGCAGCAGATCCTCGACAGCCACCAGACAAAGCCACAGCCTCGGACTCACAACTGCCTCTGCACTGGCAGCTTGGGTGAGCAGGGCCCCCTGGGGCAGGGGGGATAAGGGGGAGGCTCTCCCAGATAGTGGGTGTGGCTCTCCACCTCAGGGGTAGCCTCGATGTCCAGTGAGCTGAGCAGGGTCAGCCAGGAGCCAGGACCCCGTGCAGGAAGCACCTAGGACACACTCACTCTAGTCCTGCCCCATGGGGCTCGTGGGCAGCCCACTTGAGGCAGGAGAGAGCAATTTCCAGAGAGCCAGCTCCCACTAGGAATGGGGGCAGCAGTGTTGGGAAGTGCATGGGGTTGGAGATCCAGGTCTTGTCTACACACAGCAGGTACCCTCCAGGCCCCATCTTGGGTATCGTCAGCAGGAAGCCCAGGTGCCCGGGCACAGGGTTGACATGGGCTTTTCAGGGAGGTCAGCCCTGAGTCAATGGGACCACTCAAGCTAAACCTCCTTCTTTAACCTCTGTCTCTTCCAAGAATATAAAGTGTCCCGCACTCCCTGTCCTAATGTGTCTATTTTTCTGATAATGATATTTGCTCTTAGAAATGTGCATTCTCCACCTCCTTCTCTACCTTAATTAGATATTTCCATTAGAGGGTCATGTCACTTCTGTGCAAAGTCCATGCATTTAGGAATCATCATGGTGAGGCCATAATAGGCTCAAGGGAGAATTCACCTTTTTATCAAAAGTGAAGTGACCCTCATCAGATGGAATGAAAATAATGGCAGAGGGGAGAGAAAGAAGAGTCGACCTGGCTGCTGTGTGCGGGGGACCTCATTTGTGGAGCCCTGGGGAGACTGGCCAGATTCAGCCTAGGACTTTCTCCCTCTCTGCCACTGAGCTGGGGGTTTAGGGCTCTGTCTTTGCTTGGGTCTTACAGGGATTTTGACCCACAAAGAGTTAAGGACAGGCCTGGGCTGGCCAAATGGGAAAGAGGGGCAGATACCTTTCTGCTTCTGGAGCAGAGTCTAGAACCCTCTTTGGTCCTGGAGCCTGAGAGGTAATCCAGAGAGACAGCATTGCTTTTCAACCCCCCCACCCCCAAAACCCCACTGTGCAGCCTGAATAGGTGTGGAAATTTGGGGGAGGGGAGAGAGACACGGCCACCACTCTGGGCTGAGCCCATCTGGCCAGCAAGAGCTGTTTCACTAAATAGTATCTGTCTCTGAAGGTGGAAAAGATTTTCCCGGAAGGTGACAGGTTCTCCATCTTCTTCTTCCCAGCCACCTGTGTACTGGAGCACTAGTAGTGGTAGTAGTAGTAGTAGTAGTAGTAGTAGTAGTATAAACACATCAGGGAGAAAGCCCAACTGGTCTGATTGATGGTTACATTGAGTGTGTGAGAGCCCCGGGGACTGGGGTCCAGAGGCCAGAGATCCTGAGTGTGGGTCACACGCCAGCCCCAGGGGTGAGTGGCCTGTCTGGGCTCCCAGGTTGGGCTTTGCCAGCCCCCAGCTGCTCAGAGACGGGACCTGCTGCAGACCCAGCTCTGATTTTCTCTTTGCGTGTGCGTGTGTGGCCGTGTGTGCATGTGTGCGTGCGCGTGTGTGCATGGTGTGCCTCTGATTTTCACAGGAGCGGGCAGCAGCGTGCACCACAAGTGCAACAGTGCCAAACACCGTATCATCTCGCCGAAGGTCGAGCCGCGGACAGGGGGGTACGGGAGTCACGCAGAGGTGCAACACAACGATGTGTCCGAGGGCAAGCACGAGCACAGCCACAGCAAAGGCTCGAGCCGCGAGAAGAGGAACGGCAAGGTGGCCAAGCCTGTGCTGCTGCACCAGAACAGCACGGAGGTCTCCTCCACCAACCAGGTGGAGGTGCCCGACACCACCCAGAGCTCCCCTGTGTCCATCAGCAGCGGCCTCAACAGCGACCCGGACATGGTGGACAGTCCCGTGGTCACGGGTGTGTCCAGCATGGCCGTGGCCTCCGTGATGGGGAGCCTGTCCCAGAGCGCCACGGTGTTTATGTCTGAGGTCACCAACGAGGCCGTATACACCATGTCCCCTACCACTGGCCCCAACCACCACCTCCTCTCGCCTGACGCCTCTCAGGGCCTCGTCCTGGCCGTGAGCTCCGACGGCCACAAGTTCGCCTTCCCCACCGCGGGCAGCTCGGAGAGCCTGTCGATGCTGCCCACCAACGTGTCCGAAGAGCTGGTCCTCTCCACCACCCTCGATGGTGGCCGGAAGATTCCAGAAACCACCATGAACTTTGACCCCGACTGTTTCCTCAATAACCCAAAGCAGGGCCAGACGTATGGGGGTGGAGGCCTGAAAGCGGAGATGGTCAGCACCAACGTCCGGCACTCGCCACCAGTGGAGAGGGGCTTCAGCTTCACCACCGTCCTCACGAAGGAGATTAAGACCGAGGACACCTCTTTTGAGCAGCAGATGGCCAAAGAAGCGTACTCGTCCTCGGCGGCGGCCGCAGCCTCCAGCTCCCTCACCCTGTCGGCCGGCTCCAGCCTCCTGCCGTCTGGCGGCGGCCTGAGTCCCAGCACCACCCTGGAGCAGATGGACTTCAGTGCAATCGACTCCAACAAAGACTACACGTCCAGCTTCAGCCAGACGGGTCACAGCCCCCACGTCCACCAGACCCCTTCCCCAAGCTTCTTCCTGCAGGATGCCAGCAAGCCTCTCCCCCTCGAGCAGAACGCCCACAGCAGCCTGAATGACTCCGGGGGCACCTTTGTGATGCCCACGGTGAAAACGGAGGCCTCGTCCCAAACCAGCTCCTGCAGCGGCCACGTGGAGACAAGGATAGAGTCCACTTCCTCCCTTCACCTCATGCAGTTCCAGGCCAATTTCCAGGCCATGGCTGCGGAAGGGGAGGTCACCATGGAGACTTCTCAGGTGGCCGAAGGGGGCGAGGGCCTCATCAAGTCTGGGGAGCTACAGGCCTGTAGCTCTGAGCACTACCTGCAGCCCGAGACCACTGGGGTGATCCGCAGTGCCGGCGGTGTCCCCATCCTCCCGGGCAACGTGGTGCAGGGACTCTACCCCGTGGCCCAGCCTGGCCTGGGCAACGCCTCCAACATGGAGCTCAGCCTGGACCACTTTGACATCTCCTTCAGCAACCAGTTCTCCGACCTGATCAATGACTTCATCTCCGTGGAAGGGGGCAGCAGCACCATCTACGGGCACCAGCTGGTGTCGGGGGACAGCACAGCGCTCTCCCAGTCGGAAGATGGGGCCCGCGCCCCCTTCGCGCAGGCGGAGATGTGCATCCCCTGCTGCAGCCCCCAGCAGGGGAGCCTGCAGCTGAGCAGTGCCGAGGGCGGGGCCGGCACCATGGCCTACATGCACGTGGCTGAGGTGGTCTCTGCCACCCCGGCGCAGGGCACCCTGGGGATGCTGCAGCAGAGCGGACGGGTGTTCATGGTGACCGACTACTCCCCGGAGTGGTCTTACCCAGAGGTAAGCTGCTGCTGCCCTGGCCTCCCCAACCTGCCGCCAGCGCGCAGCCGAGGGAGGCTCACTTCCATGTGGCCGCCCTTTGGATGGAGCTCTGGACATACAGACAGAGTTGTCCCCTTCCTCTGTCCCCATGAGCTATGCTTCTCAGACTTCACTGAAGCAAGTAGCTTGACAATCAAGGATCTCCGGGGGGCCAGGTGGCCTCCCCACTGCCCCCGGAGTAACAGTCTGCTGTTACCTGGCTTAAGTATTAACATTCCATCTGAGTTTTGCTCTGCTTCCTTTTTTTTTTTTCTTTTTAAAAATGTCCTAGGGCTGCTAAAACAAAACAAAACAAATTCAAAACTCACCACCATAGACCATCCATAGCCATTACTCTTGATTTGCTTCACTAAAAACAAAATATAAACCAATTCCCATCAACCTGAGAGGAAGGGTATGGCTTCCAAATAGGCATCCGTGAAAATTTCTCGGATAAATCCAGCCTCTACAAAATCAAAAGTAGGATCTGACCTTTGGTTTTGTAGAGGAGCCTGACCTGATCTCCTGACTCAGGATCCCCCACCTGTGCCCCTTCCCCAACTCTCTGCCACTTCTGGTAGTCTCAGTTCCTGCCAGCTGACCTCTGACATAGAGGATCACTATCCCAAAGCCAGGGTCATTGGAAAACCCAGGTCTCGCCACAGTGGCATGGCGTTTAAAGAAGAAACCTTTGCTTTCTCTCAGAGGTTAAATGGCACAGGAAGGGGACAGCGTGGCCCGAGGTTTCCCTACTGCCCTGCTGCACACTGCAGCTCGCTCATTGACCTCTCCCAGCTCACCTGCCAGGTGCTTGGGGAGCAGAGCAATCACCACACTTTCTTCCAGGGAGGTGGCTGCCCACGGATCTCCTGGTCCCACTGCTGTGTGTCCCGTGGACACTGGGGTTAGGGGTAGCTGTCTCGTAGACCAAGAGAAGGGTGTTCTTGAAGACCATGAATCTCACAGGGTAGCTCAATGCAAGAATACAGATTCCACAAAAGCTCTTCAGGTGCAGGCAGTGCAGGGACTCTGGCCAAAGCCTGTGCATGTTACAGCCCCAGGTGATTGAGGGGCTCCCGAGGATGATGCGGGAGTCTCAGGACTAGACCAACAGGGTGCTCTGAGAAGTGGAGTGCTCCACTGAGCCAGTCTCAGCATTTTTTTTTAAGATTTTATTTATTTATTCATGAGAGACACAGAGAGAGAGAGAGAGAGAGAGAGAGAGAGGCAGAGACACAGGCAGAGGGAGAAGCAGGCTCCATGCACCGGGAGCCCAATGCAGAACTCAATCCCAGAACCTGGGATCATGACCTGAGCCAAAGACAGATGCTCAACCACTGAACCACCCAGATGCCCGCTCAGTCTCAGCTTTGTCTCCCCCTCGGGCCCTGGTGAAGGGGACAACATGGCCCATGGGTGGAGCAAATCTTAGAGGATATTCCGAGGTATCAATTGGGCTCTGCAATGATGTCGCTTTTCTGTGACTGGATTTCCTCATCTGTAAAATGGGGGTAACAGACGTACCCTCCTTGGGGCAAAGATGTAGTGCCAGGAATTTTGGTTTAGTACTTGCCCGTAGTAAGTAATCAGTGAATACTTGTTGTTCTGTGGCTGTCACAGCTTGAGGCTTCCTGTGGTCCTTTTGGGGTCCTGCCACCATGACTGTGGCACAGAGGCCACACGAAGCAGTTTCCTGTCCCTCCTACTCACTGGTTGACTGCTTACAACCTTGGGGAAGTCACCGAGATTATGGGCCTCACTGTTAACAATTCTTTCCAGGAGGCTCATTACTTCTTCTCCTTTTATGGCAAAGCACAGATAAAATCAGGCACAGATGTACCCAGCTCTCAGAAAGATGCCACATCAGCTCAGCTAGTGGCCCAGGCTTCATACAAGGGGGTCCCGGAAAGACGGCAGGGGTCTAGACAGAGCAGCTTCTGTCCATGCACCATGTCTGTGTACAACATGTTGAGAGGTGTCCAGAGGCCACTACCTCGTGTGCTGAGGAGCATGGGGCTGGGGCCAGACAGGATGTGCCCCATACTCACTAGCTGGTAACTTTGGGCAAGGTTGCCACCTTTATTGTTTCTGAAATGGGCAATGATATCTCTTATCTCACTGAGTTGTTATTAAGGACTGAGTAAAGTACTCAGGCAGCACCTGCCTCTTCCATCCACCTCCATGTGCTCCACCTCCAAGACTTCGGAAGATTCTGACCAAGCCTACTCCTGGTATGGCTCAGTTTGACCCTGTCCGTGATGCTGAGCCCAGTGGCATCCTCATAGTCCCCACCACATTTCACTTCCCACCCCAGGTCAGCTCAGCCCAGCAGCCTGCCCACTCCTCCTCCCAACCAGCACAGGGCTAAGAAAGCATCTCAGAGGGACAGAGAGGGGTATGTAGCAAGAGGTCAACTGTGAGACCTGACTCCCTGGGCCTCAGTTTCCTTATCTGTAAATGGCTGAGAGGGGTGGCCTCAAGACCTTGCAGGTCCTAGGCCTGGGAGATTTGTCTGTCAGGACCCTTGGAACTTCCCCCTCACCCCCGCCACCAGAGCCTAAGTCCTGCAGGAACTGGACCAAGGGATAAGGGGGACCTCTCTTTCCCCAGCCTCAGCCTGTGCACACCAGCCCCCGGCATGGGTCCAGGCCCGCAGTCTGGCCACCGTGGGACTGGGGCACTAGCAAGGAGCTATTAACAGACTTGGTCCCCTGTTCTGTACCCAAAAACCGGCAGGTCCCCAAATCGTACCTCAAGGAAAGTCAGTTCAGCAGCCTGCCACGCGAGGGCAGCACGGGAGCAGGAAAGAATGTGGGTCTGGGCACCTCCAAGAGGGAGCCTCCAGCCCTGGTTTTCCAGAAGCCCTTGAGGTTTCCAGGAAACAAAAGCAACTCAAATTCAATTTGATATGGAAAATGCACAGATGCCACCCAGCTGGTCCCTTTGGAGCCAAATGGCCACACGGTGAGGCCTCTGCAGAGAGAGGCCCCAGTGACTCTGACCAGCTACTTCCTCCTCACCATCCTCCCCCTCCCTGGCCACAGTCCCCAGTCCAGCAGCAAGGGCCACCCCCTCCTGGGTTCCCCTACACGAGACACACCTCTCTCTCAACCCTTCTCTCCCCCTCACAGCCTCCTGGCTGGCACATTTGCCCCTGTCTTCCTGGCCAACTGTGCCAGGAGCTCGGTTCTAGCCACACTATGCCAAGCAAGACATGTAGCAACACACATAGCAAGACACCTAGGCTGGGGGACAGACACTTCTGAGGCTGTAAATATGAGCGTGAGCTAAACTGGCCCAGCTCTAAAATCCACTCTGCCAGAAAGCTAAGGCCAGGCCACCCTGCTGTCTCTTCTGGGAGCGTCCCTCCCCACCTCCCAGATGCTCTGTCCCCCTCTTCACCTGCAGCTGCAGCTGGTCACCAGCACACACATACACACACATGCACGCACACACACATCCACGCACATGTGCACACATGTGCCCCAAGATCTACCCTGGTTACATCAGACACCTAGGTCCTTTATATCAGGGCACAGACCTCAGATGGCATGTGTTGCCCCCTCTACTCCCCCAAATTCTCTGCGTCATCTGCCTCCACTGACAGTTCGCTACACCAGGCGGAGGAAGCTGCAATTAGAGCCCGTCAGGTGCCTGCGTCACCGCGGATGGAGCGCAGCCAGGCCAGCGTTGCCATGGGAACCATCCCCTGAACTGATGGATGCTGAGCCCATCCTGCAGCGGTTTCCATGGAGAAGGTCCTGATGTTCTCCAGTCATTTCTACAGTTCTTTGTTTCTCACAGCAGCCCTAGTTTCATGCCAGCAGCTCTTGATTGGGGTTATTGTTTTGTTTTGTTTTGTTTTGTTTTCCTTTTTTCTCACATGGAAAATGTGGCTTTTTGAAGCCACTGCTCTTCCACTTCAGAGGATCCAGGGAGGATCGTGCCCTGAACTGGCCTGTGGTTCTACCTATGCCATGAGCACCCCTCCCCGCCCTCACCCAGAATGCTGGCCCCAGTCCTGTCATCCTGACAGAGTTCCAAATGCCCCTATGGAGCCATATAGCAGAACCAAGGAATGTTAAGACCAGAAGGGCTACCAGGGAGGTTGGGTCACTGGGCTGAGGACACAGAGCTCCTGAGGGACAGAAGCAGGGGCCTGGGCTATCTCCACTGTCCCCCACCTTCGGCCTCCTAGTGGCAAACTTCTCCAAAACCATCCCATCCCATCCAAGAGGACACGTGGAATGCCTGCCCACCAGGGGAACCCTCCTGTGCTGGGCTGTAGGAGAATCACCCTCACCTCATCCCTGGGAACACCCTCTCCTGCTGTTGATGCCCAAGGCCAGCCCTGGTCCAGGTCGGGGTTCCGGAAGCATTGTGGGCATCCCAAGGGTAAGCCTTGGGTTGAGGCTGGGGGTCCCTCCACGTCAGGGTACGCCAGTGCCAAGAAGGATCCGTGCAACACCCGGTGACTGGGCAGGAGAGTGTCTCTCTGGCGGGGCCAGTAGTGGGAGAGCTGGGGTCTGGCCTCTCTGGCCTGGAAAGGTGGGGAAAGGGGCCTGCACCCTTCACTCCCTTCCACCCTCTACCCCCACCCCCTACCCTCACCCCCACCCCCAGTCTCCAGTAGATATGCCGGTCAGTGTTCTGAAGCCTGGACACTAGGTGGCGCTCTCCACACTGTCCTGCGCAGGTGTGGGCCCCTTGCCGGGAAAAGTGGCTGGAGCCTGCGGGAGGGGGGTGGGGTGGGGGTGGGGGGTTGAGGGGGCACCCAAGGAAAGCCAGAGAGGCCAGCCTCCCCAGCCCCCAGCTGTAAGTCCCTGTCCCACTCAGGGCCATCTCTGAGCCCAAGCCTTTCTCATCCACGCCCCTTCTCCCACTGCAGAAGCCCAGAAGCCGGCCCATCCCTACTATACCCTGAGGATCCTGCAGTTCTCCCTGTTTCCCCACCAGAACACCCCCATCCCTGGAGTGACACTGACGTGCTCAAGCCTGTTTTCAAAACTCGGAGTTCCTGAAACCTGTCTGCAAGTAAAATGACAGAGAAAGCTCCCTCCCTCCTCTCCCCTTCCCTCCAGGGCTCCTGCCTGGCCAATTCTCAGGAGCACCATGTGCTGAAAAGGAGTGAACAACTCTGTGCCACCTTCTGCCTAGAACCAAAAGTTCCTTTCCGCAGGAGAGGTCAGGGGTCAGAACTGCTGGCTGCCTGTGCAGATGCCAGCAGGGGTTCCCCCCCCCCCCACCAGAGGCTTCCTCCTCCTGCTGCCATCCTGAAACAGCAGTTCTCAAAAGTCAGGGCACATTGTAGTCCAGTAGCGTGCATGTACACCAGGCACGGGGGGTGGGGGCAGCCTGGAAGGCCGGCTTCCCCGTCCCTCGCTCTGTGGCTGATGCTCCTCTCTGCCCCTCTGTCCCTTCCAGGGAGGAGTGAAGGTTCTCATCACAGGCCCATGGCAAGAAGCCAGCAATAACTACAGCTGCCTGTTTGACCAGATCTCAGTGCCTGCGTCCTTGATTCAGCCCGGGGTTCTGCGCTGCTACTGCCCAGGTGAGAAGCCCAGCCCCCACCGTAGGTGTGGGGGCCCCAGGAGCACCGCATGGAGGGTCAGCCTGGGAGCGACCTGGGACCAGGGGCACCATCACTCTGAGCCTCCAGTGTCTTCTGCTGGGGTGGAGGGGTCCCAGGCCAACTAGCACGATGTCATCTGTTTGGGCTCATGGCGCTCCTATCAGATGGGGTTACGAAGCCTGCTCAGCTGGGATTTTGAAGAAAACATGATGAGGGACTATCCAGACAGCCAGGAAGGCAGGCTGACACACCCAGGACTGGGCATAGCAGGAAGCCAGAGACACCCTCCACCTGAAAGGATCCCGGAGCTGGTGGTGGGAGCCAGGCAGGTAGAGGAGCCCCAGAGGAGCCGCATCTAGGGTCAGAGCAGCAACCAGGCAGCCCTCCCTCCTCTGGCCTGTGCCTCCCACAGTTACAGACCAGCAGAAGCCACAGAGGGAGAGACAGCCAAGCTGTTTGGTCCATGAGTCAGTGCCCCCAAGGCACTGAGCAGGTCAGAGAGAGGTGAAGAAGGCCTGGTCGCTGTAGGGTGGGGGCAGGGGGGTCAAAGTGAGAATAATCTGCATAAATTCCCTTGAGGACATGTGTACCCTGCGCCCAGAAAAACTCACATGCACATAATCTGCTTCCAGTTTCAGGGGCAAGAACCCTTCTGCTGTCCCTGTCCTTTGCCCTCACTCACTCATTGCCATCTACTTAGTTTGGCGTCCCTGTCTGGTCACCTCCTTGACCTCTGGCCATCACTACCTCCCCATGGGCCTGCCAGCTCCATGTGGTCAGCCTCTGTGTCTTTCCCAGTCACCAGGTGTCCCCAGGGCTTACAAGTGGCTGGCACATCACAAGACAGAGATCAGTATTTGTGAAGGAATCTGTTTCTAGAGCTCCTTTTCCAATCCCTGTGCTGGTGCTGGGGAAACTCTTCAGCTGACATTAGCTCCAGGGATGGCCCATCCAGCTTGCCCAGGCAATGAGTGGAGAGAGAGCCCTACCCCATGTTATCTGATGCCAGGGGATCTACAAAAGGAGAGAGCGCTCCCTGTGGGGGCTGAGGATTAGTATAGAGAAGTGGGGACAGGGAGCTTAGGCCACCCCAGCTATCTGCCACTCCCCATACCATCCCCCCAGCCTGGGGCTCCTGAATTCACATGGAACAGTTTTCCTTCTGTCTCTCTCCTTTCCCTATGCAGCCCACCAGAGCAGAATGCTCCAGGGCTGGTTTCACATGTTCAGTCTCCACCTGAACTCAGCACCTCCTACACCACAAACATCTCAGGGAGTCAGGGATGGTGCCATTGGTGGCCTCTGCCCTTACTGGTCTGCCGTCACCACTGCCTGGCTGGCCCCAAAGGACCCACTTAGCCCCCTTTGCTCCCGGGAGCCCCGCTTGGTCTGGAACACAGCCATCAGGACGCCAGCCCAGGCTGGGTCAGCCTCTCACAGCTCGGGCTACATGGTTAATGCAGCTACCACTCCCCCACCGCCTCTACCCCGGGGGGTAGGGGGAGAGGGCAGCGTGTTATTACACTGTCCACTCACCACCTGCTGTTGGAATTGGACTGGCCTGGCCTATAAATAGAAGCCACTTCCTGTACCTGGTTCTGGCCTGGCTGAGGACCCAGACCTTGCCTGTCCTAGGTTATCTGACCTCTCCACAAAAAAGACTGGCCTTTGCATGCCCTCTGGACGATGTCCCAGGCCAGGACCTGGCGAGTTCTGGGTGGTGAAGCAGTCACACCACAGCATATCCCAGATCCACCAGTTACCATCTGGTGATGTTAGGTTGGTACTTGACCTTTCTGGGCCTCAATTTCTATATCTTAAAAACCACCTGCCAGATGGGTGAGAGCAGAGGTGAAGGAAGGACACCATGGAGCACTTGGTTCATAGGCTCAGTTCGTGAAGGTACTCTAGGAAGAAAGAGCTCTAGCTCTTTGTTTCGAGGGGGAGAGGGGATCAGCGCTGTTAGGTCTCTCAGCAGGCAGCTGTCCTGGTCCCAGAGCATTCCTGGGTCCCAAGAGCTGGCATCAGAGTCCACCTAGGCTAGCATGTCTCCCAGTGGTTCAGGCTCCTCTAACACAGCACATCTGGAACCGGAGATGGGAAGCCACAGGCTCAGGCAGAGACCAAGAGCCAAGGCCCTGCTGCTAGAGCACCATTTTGTTCTGCAACCAACTGCAAAGAGGGGGTCCCCTTTGGACGTCTCTGCCTTAAGGCCCAAATGAAAACATGTCACTCTGTAAGACAGTGTTGGATGTACACATGCACTCCTTCATTCATCAAATCATTTACCAGGCACTGGTAAGCATCTAAAATGGGGCAGAGCGTAAGGAGGGACAGAAGCCCCCACCCCTCAGCCCCACTCTGACCCCAAGGAGCAATCAGTCTCGGGAGGAAACAGGCAAACAAGCCCCTGCCCTGGGGAATGGTACGGGCTGCTTGGGCGCCTCTTCCAAGGGCTTGGGGACATGAGCTGATCTTGAAGAAGAAACATTTGAAGCCAGAACCCATCTGGCCTTGCCAGAAAGGAGGTGTCAGAGGCCTGTGAGCACAAGCCAAGCCACCTCAGGAGCTGGGAATGACACGGAGGAGGGGCATGGGGAGCACACATGGCCGCCGCTCTCTAGCCTGGCACCCTGACGAGGAGACTGGACCCTGACCAGGAACATAGTCCCCCATTGTCACAGGCCACAGACGACATGCAGCATGGCATCCGCATCCTACAAGGTCTTAGCAGTGCTCCCAGAGCAGGAGAGAGACAACCAAGTCAGGGTGCTGAGCTCGGGGGGAAAGGTGAAGGAAGACTTGAGACTTCAGAAAAGGCTCCCTGGACTCAGGAGGAGACAGAAGAAGCCACCAACCAGAAGACTTGGCCAGCAGGACACCCCACCCTGGATTCCTGGGAGGTTGCCAAAGGCAAAGGGTAAAAGTCAACACAAGGCGGGCAAGTGCACTGCGTTTTGAAGCAATTCATTCACCAAATGATTGAGTGGCCATACCATGCCAGGCACTGAGCTTGGCACTGGGCATGAAGGGGCGACCCATGCCCAACTCTCATGGAGCTTACATTTTACTGCAGGAGGCAGAAAGAAACAAGGAGACAAAATCGCCAAGCAAGTCGGAGGGAGATAAGGTGGGGAGAGCTGAACATGGAAGAGCTGAAGAAGATGGGGGGGGACCTAACCACATCCATCCTTCTGAGTCAGGGGAAGGAGCTTGATCTGGTCTTACTTGCAATGAGAAGCCATTAGTTTTAAGTAGGGAAGTGATGTGATCTAAATTATATCTTTAAAAGATGATTCTGGGTGTGTGGGAGAGCAGATTGTAGGGGGGAAGACCAGAAACAGGGAAGCCGTAGGAAGCAAGCAGAGGAGTGATCTTTCCCAACATAAAGGGGGGGGGTGCTCCGGGCAACATATTCTCACCAGTTTCAGGTGAGAACTTTGGAATGTGGCCCCCCAATTCCATCCCAGCAGGAACAGGTAGGTCTCCGGGGGGGCTGAGCTTACCCTTAGCAGGACTCCAGGTGAGAAATGCTGGCAGCTTGGACCAGAAGAGTGGCCAGGGAGATAGAGACAAATAGAGGGACCAGGACTCACTGCCAGACTGGATGACAGGAGGGAAGGAGAACTGAGGAAGTGCCTGGGAGCTATGGCCTGCAAGGGCCAAGCTACTGGTCCAGGACCCAGGATACTATGATAGGTCCTCTCCTCTCCATTCTGTCTCTCTCTGTGGAAAGATGGGATGCTCTGAATCACCCACATTCCAGCATCACTGCAGGTTGTACAAGTGCCAGGAGGTGGTGAAGAAGACAGCAGTTGAGGAGCTCCTTCGGGTCGGAACATCTGTCACAGAGAATCCTTGGGCTCCCCAGCCACCAGCCAAGGCTGGGAGGCCTGCTAATAGGTGCAGAGCTGAGCGGGCTCAGATGGGGTGCCTTCTTTCTGTTGTCTCAGATGCCCTTCTGGGGTAAACCAGGCAAAACCCCAGGGAGGATGAATGACCATGAACTTGGAAGTCTGCTGGGGACACTGTCAGGGTCTCAGAAGGTTCTGGGCTTGGCTGGGAACCCCAGCCCAGAGAGACACCACAGGAGGGCCTATGGGACCTCCACCCATCATGGAGCCAGTTGATTCAGTTTGTGGTCTAGAGCTAAGAGACCACACCAGGATGGGAAGCAGAGGGGGAAAACCCACTGGTCACCCTTGGGCAGTGATGTCCTAAAGCCATGCTCTGGGGACAGTGGCATGGTATGTATACCTGGGATGAACAGAGTCCACAGGTCAATGAGTTGGTTTTCCCATGGGAAGTCTGCATGAGAGGGAAGCCAGAGCTCTACTCTGCCCTGGGGAACAGCTGACTTGGACAGCTTTCTCAAGTCTGTAAGCTTCTGAAAGCCAAGAGCCCAAACAGTAACATGATCCCTGTGTGCGTCCTCCCTGGAAATCTGTTCTGGGGAGGCCCTGGGCACTGTATCTGGTGTTCCAAAAAAGCAGGGTAGAGAGCACATAACCCTGATGTCTACCAGAGGACGAGGCCTGGTGGGGTGGAGCGGCCTGTGCACCCATCCTGGCCCCCTGGGTCCATCTCTGTGGGTCACAGCCCCCAAGATTTCAACAGGAGCCATGTATCATCTTTAACCCCAGAAATGAAGCAGGTTTCTGCCAGGGGTGGGCTCTCTTCTTGCCAACAGTTAGAATGTCCCAGTTGTTTATTCAAGCAATACAGCCTTCATTGAGCCCTGTGTTGGGGACAGAACAGGTAATGAGACCCTCAAGGGCCTGCCTTCCCAAAGCCCACTGTCTAGGCATTGGAGGGAGCTGTAAGATTCAAGCCAGCACCCCAGCTCGGCACCCGTGGGCCCAGAGTAACAGGCATGGCAGAGGCTCCTACCTTCATCAGGAAGGCAGAGAAATTTCTGAAAATACATGGAAGGCCATGCTAAGTGCAACAGGACAAGCTTGTAGGATTAAGTGAAACAGAGAAATAAGCACAAAGACCCAAAGCAAATGCTGTACCCAGGCCCCATCTAGGATGGATAGGGTAGGGGAGAAGTCAGGCAGCCATGGGTCAGGCAGGGTTGGGGGTCATTCATTCATTCAGCAAATCCACACTGACTTCCCAGTACCTGCCCTCACCACGGAGCAGAGGAGCAAACAGGTAATATAATACCAGGTGTGGGAGTGATCACAGGGCACCCAGCTGAGTCTGGGGTCCAGAGAAGTTTCCTGGAAGAAGAAGCATTACATTTGGGCCTCTAGGAATGAGTAGACAGAGGTTGGGATCACCCAGTGAAGGGAGGGCACTCCAGGTTCCTGTATGATACATCAAGGTGAAGGGTGCTCACCCCCTGCCCCTCGCTCTGACCTCTCTTTCCTTTGCTTTCAGCCCATGACACTGGTCTTGTGACCCTACAAGTTGCCTTCAACAACCAGATCATCTCCAACTCAGTGGTGTTTGAGTACAAAGCTCGGGCCCTGCCCACACTCCCTTCCTCCCAGCATGACTGGCTGTCATTGGACGGTAAGAACAGCGCTCGGATATCCTTGCCAGGTGCTGAGAAAAAGGGACACTTGGGGACCCTGCACACAGGTGTGAAAAAGAAGGAAACTTCCTAACTTCTACTTAGGGCAAAAGTCTTCACTGTGGAAAGACCAACAGGGTCCCTACTCCTAATCTGGGTTTCTCTCTGGCATGGAATGAAGTATATGAGTTTGGGCCTGTGGCTGTCATTCCTGCCAGGGGATACAGGTGGCCAGACAAGCCCCTGGGTTGCTAAGAGAAGCAGGGTCTGAGCATCCTCTGTTGCCCCCTCCCCAAGCCAATTTCTAGGGTGTCCTTGAACAGAGAGCCCCCAGTGGCCATCACCAAGCCCTGAGTCTCTTAGAGATGAAAGCAATGTGAGCAGCTGAGAGGAGGCATCTCAGGCTCAGCTCCTTTCATGTTCCAAGGCCCAGACAGGGGAGCTGTGTATTAAGTGCTTTTGCCTCATAGGGATAACAAGCCAAACCTCAAGGAAACCCTCAAATACTGGTCCCCTGCAACTAGGCTGTTTCTACCTTAGCCTCTGCCCTGTGGGGCATCTGAAACAAGTCTAGGATCATCATCATGACTGAGGGTGGAGGGCCGGGGAGCCCCAATGTGCTCAAATGGAGGAGACAGGACCTGCTGTCCAAGGCCAGCTTTCTGAGAGCCAATGGCCTTGAATATAAGTTAGCGTTGGCACCAAAGGCCCTGCAGAGAAAAGCTGCCAAAGACAGGTGGGGGATGCTTAGGTCAGAGGCTGCCCTTCCCAGCTTGTTCATGCCTAGCAGAAGCCCCGGAACTGGCCTGGGGAGCTGGGCTGGTAGTCTGCTCTCCACCCCCTGATGGAGTGGAAGGGATGGCTGCACACATGTCAGTGTCAGGTCAGCCAGCAGAAGGGCTGGTCTGTGGAGTCCTCCCAGGGATCTCATCAGCCTGAGGTGTGGGCCGTGCCTAAGCCGACCCTGGGCCCTCTGCAGGGATCACTTCCCTAAGCACCTCTCCTCTGTGCACAACAGCCCTTTGCCTTATCAACTCTCAGGCTTCCCCTTGCTGCTGGCTGCTGGAGAGTTTCTGGGCTAGGGCACATGCCCTGAGCCACACAATGTGCAAATCTCAGCCTCATCCCAGGCCGGCTCCAGCAGCGACAGGGTGCCTGGCGGCCACCCCGGCCACTAAATCCTCTGAGCTATTTCCCAGAGGTGGCTTTGGGTCAGCAGGCATCTGCACCCTGGCAGTAGCTGCGCGGGAGCACCAGGCTGGCCTTGGCAGCCACCCTGGGCGAGACCGAAGCCAGCCAGAGCTGTGACGATGACCTGCAGGATGTAACGGAGAAGGGCAGGGTGACCAGGGGCTCCCGTTCAGGAAATCCGGTTTCAGTTTTGCAGAACAAATGGGAAATGGAGCAGGGTACTCTGCAGAGTCCTGGCTCTCCCTGTGTGACCAGGTCACCTCACCAGGATGGACTGAAGGACATTGGGACAAATGGAGGACCTGCCTGGGATGTGGGAGCCCTTCAGAGAGCCAAGCCTCAGCCAGGCAGTAACTGGGAGCACAGGAAACATCAGCCAGCCCCCCCCCCCACCCCACCCCAGAAGCCCAGGAGGTTATTGGTACAGCTTGGGGAGGATGCTGTGACCATGGAGAAGGGAAACCATCTCTGCTTCACCGCAAAGACACCTCTGAGTCCTAGGCCATACCAGGTCCCTTAGGCAATGAGCAGGCTACCAAGCTGGACACCTGCTCCCCAGCAGCCCCTTCCCAAGGGGACCTGGAGCTCTGACCTCCAGAGGCCTCCAGTTGAAATAACATCCTCCAGCCCCTGACAAAATACACAGGGGAGAAGACAGGAGTCGGGGAAAGGACGTGGGAGGCCCACCGCACTACAGAGAACAGATCGGAGCCCTGCAAGACCTCGCGAATCCCGCTCCCTTCGGTCTTGGCCAGGTGTCCTTTCAAGTAAGGGGAAGGTGGCCAGAGCAGAGCAACCGTGAGACCCCTTCTCTAAAGGAATACAAGTGCCTCATCCAGCCCGAAGGGAAAGTTTCCCAGGATTTCACCAGCCTGATCAATAATAACCGTGCGGGGAGGGGGGAGCCGGAACTGCAGCCGCAGCGCCAAGGCAAAATGCGCCCCGTCAAAGGGGACAGCGGGGACAGCCCTGAGGGTAGGGGTCTCCGGGCCTCCGGGCCAGCCCCGTGGCTTGGCAGCGAACTCCGCGCGGGGGACGCGGCGCAGGGACCAGGCCGCCCGCAGCCTTCCTCTCAGCTCCCCTCCCCTCCCCTCCCCTCCCGCCCCCACGGCACTGGGCAGGTTCGCCCTGGGCGCCGCCGGGAGGGGGGACGCGCGTGCTGCGGCGGCGAGGGGGAGGAGCGGGGGTGCAAAGGGGAGGGGGCGAGGCACCGCGGCGCCGGGAGAGCAGGGGCGCGGCGGCGGGCGGCGCGCGTGCACACACACAGACACGCGCGCGCCCAGGCCCGCACATGCGCGCACGCAGGCCCCCCGCCCCCCTGCTCTGCAATGCAGGGGCGCCTCGCCGGCCGGCTGGCACCGCCGCACCTCGCGCCCGCCCGCTGCGGCAGGGCCCCGCGCCTCTCCCCAGCCCCGCGGACGGCCAGCGGCGGGGAGCGCGGTGCGCTCCGGCCCCGCGGCCCCGCTCCCCATCGCGGGGGCTCTGTGCCCCTCCCCCAGCCCGGAGGGGCAGAGATGTTTGGGGAAGAGGATTTCTGCCTTCACTTGATCCTTTTGAATGGACGTTTGCCAGACGAAGGGCCGCGTGGGGGCACGAGTGTGGAGCGCGGCGCATCCGCACAGGCGCGCGGCCGTGGTGGCGCAGCCTTTGTCCTCCCGCACGGCCTTTGTCTGAGCCGCAGGGCCAGGTGGGGGGCAATCTCCACCCCCCCCCGCGGGGCATCGGTGCCATGGCCCCAAAATCTTAGCTGAGCGCGGCCATCCGGACGGAGACCTAAGGAGGAGATGGGGTGGGGGGAAAGGGGGTGCTCCCGCCGCCACTTAGCTGGGGCCGACCTTGGGAAACGCAGCACATCCAATCCCAGGAGCTGCAGCTCCTCCGCCAGACCTTGGCGGCTTCTCCTGCGTTACCCACCCACCCCCAGCCTGTCTGCCTGGACCCCCACCGCCTAGCCCGGCCTGGCGGGTTGCAGGCCACGGTGCACATTTGTCCTGTGAATGCACGCGTGAGTGAACGAGTGCCCACCAGACGCATCCGTAGAGCTTAATCCCGCCCAGTGGTCAGGAAGGCTTCCCCAACCTGAGACATGGAGCCTGAGCAGGCATCAGCTAAAACAGGAGGGATGAAAAGGAGTATCCCAGGGAGAAGGGGCAGCGAAGGCTGAGGAGATGCAACGGTGGCTACCTTTGGCCAGGGCACTCTGAGAACTACCATTTTCACTATTTCTTACCCAAAGGTGCAAATTCAGAACAGATTCCCGCCCCCCCCCCCCCCCCCGGGGGCCCGACCCCAGAGTGTCTGGGGCAGGCCAGCTGTGCCTTCAGGAAGGAAGCAGGACCTCTTATAGGCTAGAGGCCCTCAGTGAGTTTACCCCAGAGACGTTTGTGGAGGGACTCTGGGAAATGTCTCTTCTTTCTGCCTGTTCTGGGTCCTGCAGACACAGCCGGGGATGTGCTGTCCCTGTGGATGGTCTCCCTGTGCCTGTGTTTGCAGAGAGTAAACCCAGGCCATTTGACACTGCGGATCTGGAGCTGAGGGGGTGGGGCTCACATCTAGCCAAGGGCACTGGGACACCTTTAAGTGACTCCTGTCCCTGGAATAGAAGATGAATGGAACTTCTGGGTGCACTGTTCTTTCTCTTGCAGCCATCTAATTCTTCTCAAAGCCAGATTGAGAAGCCCAGGGGTCCCTCTGGCCCCACCCCCACCCCACTGGCCCCTTTCTTGGAACCCCACTAAGCTGCTTAGACTTAGACTCTATTTTCAATTGCTTCTCAGGCAGCTGGGCCTCTGCCTGAGCAAGAGGATTGGAGTGAGGCCTGGATGCAGCTTTCTTGGGCTCGACAGCTGGCCACCTGGGCAGGCCTCCTGTTGACCCTTAGGGGCAGGAGAGGGACCTTGTCATCTCCAGCAGAGTGGGGAGCAGGGGCTGGAACTGACTTTATCCACTAGGTGCCTGCTTCCTGCATAGGAAGCCTCAGGGCAGGATGGGCACTCAGCAAGGCCAGGGGAAGTTATCCAGTAAGCCAGCCTCCAGGGCAGCCTGCCTTGGGGTTAGACATCTGGAAAGATGGAGAGTAAGGAGAGCTACTCTCTACTAAGGAGGTGGAGAGAAGGAAAAGCAAGATTTGGCCTCCTGATTTGGCCTTCTGCTCTGACCAAACCCTCTATGCTAACAGATGGAAGGTGTGTAGCTGGGGTGGTTCCCAGCTCTGCCCCCCACCTTCATGCTGCTTGCCTTACACACACACACACACACACACACACACACACACACTGCATGCTCCTGCCAGCCTCTCCCTTAAAGCAGGTTTCTAAAAACAGCCTCCACCCACCAGGAGCCAGAGGCCACACATGACGTAGAGACCATGGGGGTAGTCCAGTAGCAACAGGAGAGGGCATTCCAGCTGTGAGACTGGCCCCCCGAAGCCTCTGGGTGTTTTTTCCCTCCCATAGTGACACTCCAGGGCCTTCTGATGTGTATACTACGCCAGCTGCTCCTGGCCTGGCTCCCTCCCTCCCTCCTGCAGACCCGCAGCCCACCTCCCAGCTACCCACCTCTGCGCTTATGGTGTGATGCCCAACTGTCCACATAGGAGAACATGCATGGAGCCGAACAATTTAGTTGTAAATAATTTAAAATATCACTGTTTTATTAAAAATAAGACAGTTTATTTTATGGAACAGGATACAAAATTCACAAGACTTTTTAAGATAAGACATTCAGCAGGAGTGAATTGTCTTGACTTTGAAGAGCTGCCTTGAAGTATATCCATAGCCAGTGCCCCAGGGGCCCACCCTTACCTGCCTCTGGGAGGACTTTGGAGGAGAAGCTTGAAGGAGCACTGACAGGGGTCCTCCCCAAAAGTAAAGAAGTGGGTACTGCCAAGAGCCCTCTGGCACTCATCTGGAGTGGATTAGCTCATGGGTCTCTGGGTACTTCTTTGCATAAGCTAACCTGCCTGGATGTGCCCCAGACCTCATTCCAGAGACAAGGTGGCAGCAGAAAAAGCTGATTTGACCTAGTCTTATATGTAGGACTTGAAGCTGAGTGGCAGGAATATCCCCCTGTCTGACCTACAGCCTGTCTGGCCAGTGCTTTACTTCAAAGTGTGGGTTCTCTTCCCATAATCAGTCTTTGTGGGGTCTGCATCATTATAGATTGGGGGTGTCTGTCCTTAGCCCTCCTTAGCCAGAAACCAAGGGGCCTGGTCCTCAGATGCCTCCTAGAGAAGTGATCTCCCGCTGTTGGCAGCTGGGGCCACACCAAATAGATCTGTATAGAGCTCTTCTGTGTGGCAGGGAATGGGTCACCTTGGAGCTCACCCGCCTCCTTACAGCAGTGACAAATGGTGCCCTGCAGAGAAAGAGCACTGAGGAGCAAGCCCAGCATCTGCAGAGGCCAAGGAGGCAGCCTCTGCATCTTCATTCTGGCTGTTAGGGCAGGAAGCAGAGTAAAATCCATGTGGGAGCCCCAGATCTCTGCCAGATGTGGGCGCTCTTGTAGTACTGGCTTCCCAGCTACCTGAGGGTAAGGTGGCTTATTTTGAGGCATCAAGGTAGGGGGCTCAGGCCCTCTGGTGGTCAGTATCAAGCAACTTATACTTGACCATCACATTCATTTCCTGGGCCACCATAACAAATGAGCACAGACTCAGAGGCTTAAAACAGAAATATATTCTCTCTCAGTTCTAGAGGCTGGAAGTCCAAAATCAAGGTGTCAGCAGGGCCATGCTCCCTCTGAAAGCAATAGAGGAATTCATTTGCTTCTTTCAGCCTCTGGTGGCTGGTGACAATCCTTGACGTTCCTTGGCTAGTGACAACATGACTCCCATCTCTGTTTCTATCATCACACAGCACCTTGTCCCTGTGTCCTCATCTTCTCTTCTTATAAGTGTACCAATCATTGGCTTAGGGCCCACCCTATCCAGTATAAACTCATTATAACTACTTATATCTATAATTAACTAATTACAAAAACTTTATTTCCAAATAAGGTTGCATTCTGAGGCAGAGGGAGAAGAGAGTGCCCCAGGAGAAAGCAGGCTACTTGGACATTCACAGAACATTCCAGAAGGAGCCTGTGATAGAAATTGAGAAGGAACAGTCAGGGGAGTTGAGGGACCAGGAGAAGGTGGAGTCACAGAGCCTATGGTCTGGAGAGCCTCACAATGGGGATGGGACACCCAATGGGGTCAGAGGTACTGAAAGCCCACAAATTGAATGGCAGTTAAAAGGCAATAGGGTGCTCTCTCCTGGGCCACTCTCTTCTCCCTGAGGGCTTGCCCTCACCCGGAGCTCCCTTTATGGTATAGGAAGGTGAAGGTGCACTATCTTCTCCCTTGTGCCTCTTCTCAGATCCAGAACCATCCATCTAACGGTCCCCCAGGAACAGCTTGGCTCGGATTTCTCTTGGGCAAAGTCAACATGTCACAAATCTTATTCACTACCATTCTTTTGTTGCCCTCTGCAACCCCCATCTCCTACAACATTCCCCACCTCAGTGGACGGCCTGACCCCCGGAAGCTGGGAGTCACCCCAAAACCCCTTGCCCACCCCTGTCTGCACCCCATTGCCGTCCTAATGCTTTTGTCCCACCAATCTCCCCTGCCTCCCTGCATACCCTGTCCACCACCTTCATGCAGCCCAACGTAACCTCACATGTGCTGACTAGTCCTCTGGCCTTTCATCTTGCCTCCTTTCACCAGGGCCATCAGCTCTTCATCTACTGTGCACTGGACACTGCTCTAGGCTCTGGAAAACCTTTATTCTCATGGAGTTTATATTCCAGTGGGAAGGAGAAACAACAAATAAATCACAAAGGAAAATATCAAGGCACTTAAAATGGTGGCCTAATAAAATAAAATAAAATAAAATAAAATAAAATAAAATAAAATGGTGGCCTAGTAGAGGGTGCCAGGGTGGCTACTCGAGGGGGCGGGGGGTGGTCCAAGGAGGCCTCTATGGGAAGACAATATAACAGGAAAAGAGCCAGCCACAGTAAGAACATGGGAAGAATATTACAGGCTGAGGGAATAAGAAGAACAAGGCTGCCAGGGAGAGAAAAAGCTGATGAAGCCCCTGCAGCTGAGCAGAGTAAGGGAAGGTATAGGGGAGTGAGACAAGTCTAAGGAGGTCAGCAGGGGCCAGGCCACGTGCAGCCCATCAGCCAAGGCAGGGAGCTGGAATTTTATCCTGAGGACAAAATTGGGGGCCACGGGAGGGTTTTATGCAGGTAAGTCAACACCCTCAGGTTTATGTTTTTCTGATCCGCAGCCACCTGACACTCTTACATCAGTGCAGGCAAGATATGATGGGGGCCCCCAAGGGGGCCAGTAATGATGAGTCCCAAGAGACACAGTTTGGGGTTTGGAGGTAGAGTCAAGGCTTCTGTGGATGATTTAAACATGGAGAATGAGAGAGACGATGGGTCATACCTAGGCTTGGGGCTTGGTGGGTACGGTGGATAATTCCCTGAGATGGAGGAGTTTGAAGAAGCAACAGGTTTGGGAGATGGGGAGTGAGGAGTTTGGTTTTGCTCATGTTGTGCTCCACTGCCTTATTAGGGTCACCAAGAGTACTTTGGAAGTCTGTAGGCCAAGGACAGTCAAGAATGGAGATCAGTTTTAGGAGTCATCGTCTCATAGATGGAATTTAAAGCCATGGGCTAAATGCCATTGCTCCATGAAAGAGTGTAGATAACAGAGGGTGGGTGGGTACAGGGTCCACCAAATATCTGGCTCCCCCAGATATTTGGATGTCAACAGAAAGGAGCTGGCAAAGAGTCTGGGGAGAAGCAGCCAGCAAGTCAGGAAGAAGATGGGAGGACATGACCCCAGGGAGGCTAGGAAAAGAGGGGCTGTCACCAAAAAGGCTGTGGGCATCTGTGTCACCTGCCAGGTGAAAAGTGAGGCAGAGCATTCTGGGTAGAGGAAGCCACATGGAGGGAGATCCTCAGGCAAGAGAGAGCCATGTGAGTTGAAAGAACCCAGAGAAGTGGCTGAAAGCTCTGGATGAGATGGTGCCAAACCTGTCTCTGAGCTCAGAGCCGTGGCCTTCCCCAGTCCAGGGCAGGACAAGAAGGCCCTCCGCCTCCTACCTGACCCAGGAGGTCTTATGCCTCCAATACCTCTGCCCTTCCTTGTGCAGCAAGAGGAAGGACAAGGCCTGCTTTGCCTGTCTGGCCTTCTGGTATTAGCCCAGAAAGGCAGCTTCCCTGTCCCTGGACCCAGGGAGACATCCTGCAACTGCTCTGAATTCCTGGGACAAGCTCTTTCCCACTTGTTCCCCATTGGGGTTCAGGGACTGGGGGTGAGCCCAAGGCAGGAACCAACTGTGACTTATCACCGAAGGGCATGTGGCTGTCAGACCCCTTCGAGACAGCTGTCAGCCCCAACCCTGATTGTGGCTGGAATACAGGAATTGTGTGGATGGGCTCAAAGACTGCCTGGCAAGCCCACTCGGGCAATTGTACCCCTAGCTCCTCATATGATTGTATCAGACTCCCATTATCCTATCACACAGCATTTGGATGTGGGCAGCTATGCTCCAGAAGCTATAGCCTCAAAGAGAAGCCTCTTGGCAAAGCTGGGACCCCAAGGAGACCAGAAGACCTGGGGTACAGACAGCAAGCCAGTGTTTTGCTGGCTTCCTTATCCTTTCCTGGGATCTGGCTTCCTGACTACCTCCCTGGAAAAGAGTGGAGGTGTTGATCTGTTTATCCAGCACTGAGGAGCAATGATCCTAAGACTTCGACACTCAGAATGTCACCAGCAAGGAGAAGAGGCAGCTGCCCCTGGCCTCCTGGAGGAAGTGAGTCCCGGAGGTCCCAGACAGGGTAAGGGGAGACACCTCTCTGCAGTCCAGCTCCACACAGGACTGAGCAGGCCAGACAGCCTCTGGCTGGGGCTAAGAGTAAGGCCTCTCCCTTTAAAAGCTCCTAAAAATACACACATTTCTGATCCATCTAAGCAGCCTGATGACCTTGTCCCTGCCTGTGACAACAAGCCATTCAAAATAGTCTGACAGGCTGAAGACTGGCTTCCTCTACTGCAGTAACCTGCTGACGCTTTACACTTGTGAACCCAAAGTCCTTTGTTTGAGAACAAAAAGTAGCAGGCAGGTATGTGTCAGATGTTCCATGCTTATTAAGAATAACAGGAGACATTTTAAAAATCAGCGGCAGAGGGGAAATAGTTGACACACCAGAAACAAACAGAATCTTCGGGAGTTAGAACTTGAAGGAAGCTCAGTCAGCAGGTAGTCCAACCTCCTCATCCTTTTGGCAGAAATCTGGGCCCAGAGAAGGGCGGTGACTTGCCCCAAACCATCACTAAATCAGAACAGAAGCCCCTCCTGACCCTTAGCCCAGCGAGCTCCCCTCCCTGCATAGCCAGACTCACCAAAGCTCTGGGAACCAGGATGCAGGTGGGGAGGAGAAATGAGCTGGCTCGAAGCCACGGCTGGTGTGGTGGACTGTGGTTTCTTTCCCTTGGTCCACATTTGCTCAGGTGTCGGGGCTCAATGAGCTGATGCCCTTTCCCATGATTAGCACTGACGAGAGAGTGGGAACCATGGGCAGAGGGACTGGTTCTGACGGCAGAGGGGAGGCTCCCCAAGCGTCCTTTCTCTTGTCCAAGTCCGTGATGTGCTAGTGACGAGAGCAGGGCACTCAGCCCCAGTCTTCATCCCGTTCAGCAGCACCAGCATTGAGAAGAGCTGGTGACAACTTGTGTCATTTCAGTGACATCAAGCTGCATCCGGTGGTCTTGACACACAAGGGAGAGCTGGCATACCTCTGAGCCACCATGACTGTCTCTTTCTGCAGAAGCTGCTTCTTAGAACAGAGCTGCCCACCCAGGGGTTACAGCAGGCTGACATCTGAGTCCCTGCCACCTTCCAGGCCCTTGCCATGAAGCGTTTAGGTGAATCGATGCACTAAACTTCCAGCAGCCTACAAGATCCCCCATCCTCCACATGAGGACATGACTCCACCCACCTGCTCTTGACTTCTACACAGTGGGAATTAGAAGCGTCCCTTGTCCCTGCTCTTCCCTTCCCATTATGCTCTCTCTCCAGCCAAGCAGTTTGCAAATTAGTACCTTCAAGCCCCACAGGGCTTCTTCCCCTTGGGTCTGTTGCTGTCCCATCTTAGGCTTTTCTTTTCCCAGACATGCGCCAGGGCCTCCCAGTTACCCACCACTTTCTTTCCCTTCCCATCCATGCTCTAGGCCACTGATTACATTCAGAAAGGATGGATGGAGCACCCACTGTGTGCCAGGTGCTGTGCAAGGTGCCGTCTGCCAGAAGAGACAGCCAGGAAGACAGGCAAACATAACCTGGGTGTAGCGAGATCTGTTAGGGAAGGAGGGATGGAGCTGCGGGAGCACTGGCTGGGAGGGAGGCAGGGGTCCTCTGTTCCTTGGCAAGGTTTGGATAAACTCACTTTCCAGCGTTGTCGGATATAGACCCTTTGTAAGCTGGCCTCAGCCTGCCTTCTCAGCTCATCATCAGCCCTCCCTGTCCCCTGGGTAATGCTCCACTCTGCTCTCTACTACAATACTCAGATTTCCCCCTATGTACCATGCTGTTTCCCACCTCTAGATCTTCGTAAGGACTTTCCCTCTGATCCCGTGAGTCTCTTCCTTGTGATCAGTTTAGAGAACCTCTGCTCTATTGAAAACATCTACCCTAAGCCCCCTCCCCTATAAAAGCCAATTCTCCACCTCATCCTCTTTCCCTCATATGCAGGGTGCCTTCTTTTTTCCTGGCTTTCCCATCACACTTGATAAATTCCTCCATTAGTGATTATTCTTTGTAATCATTTATTCACTAACTGTTTGGTGCCAGGCACTGGGCCAAGTGCTGGAATCAAAACAAATGAACAAAACCAGAAGAGGTGCCTGTGCTCAACCAGTTTACCATCTAGCGGAAGAAAAATCAGACCTGGCCTCCAAGCCTTCCCACAAACAAGAACTTGGGGAGCTTGTAATGGGAGGAATGACTCCTCAGGACATCTGGGAGTAATTTCTTGAAGAAATGACCTGTGAACTGAGATCTGAGGAAGAAGATGTTAGTTCCATGAAGAGAGGATGCAAGAATATTCTAGGCAGAGAGAATAGCATGCACAGAAGCTCTGTGGTGGGAGGGAACCCCATGAGTATAAGGGAGCCTCACCACATGAAGGCTGGTGAGGTGGAGAGGGAAGTGGGGATCAGAGCACAAAAGCTAGTGGAGTGCTCGAGGACAGGACTGTGTGGGTCAAGCTAAGAAGAGATGGCTTTGTCCCCAAGCAGAGGGCAGACACTGAGGGTTTGAGAGGCAGTGACATGGCCAGGTGTGCATTTCAAGCTCTCTTGGCTGCTGTTTTGAGAGTGATGGAAGGGGGTTCAGAGCGGGTGAGGTTAGACCAGTTAATCCTCCAGCCTGAAAATGATGCTGTGCTTGGTGGTTCTAGAGAGAAGGGACAAACTCAAGAGACATTCAGGAGGTGGCATCAATATTAAATGCAGGTGTATTAGTTATGAGAGTTCTGTGTCATTCACCCTGGCGAGGACTAGTCATAGGTTGGGCTAAATTTGAAGGGCCTTTGGGACATCATGTGAAAAATCAATAGTGAGTGAGTGGATGTTGGCTCCAGAGCTCAGAGAAGCATGTGGGCAGAAGAGAGTAATCTGTGACCAGTCTGCATGGAGGTGGCATTGGATGAAATGGGTCAAGGGGTGTGGATGAAGTTGACAAAAGTGAGAATATAGCTGAATCCTAAAGCCAAGGACTTTTGTCTTAATTATCATCATATCTCAAGAGACTGGGAACACAGTAGGTACTCAATAAATATTTCTTCAAGGGATAGATAGATGGACATATGGATAGATGGATAGACGGATGGATGGATGGATGGATGGATGAGCAGATGGATGGACTGATGGACAGCCAGTGGTGTTTGGTGACCATCATTGTCACTGCTGACTGCCTTAGCTTTAGGCTGTAGCATCCCTGATGTCAAGCCAGGCTGGGGAGGGTGTCCAGAACTGATTAGGCACCATGGCCTCCTGAGAGCCACTCTGCTGGACCCATGGCTTTATAAGTCAACTGTGCATGTTCCTGCCTCTGGGAGCTCATGGCCTAGGACCCAAGGCAAACATGTAACACAACTGGTGTGATGAGTGCTCCATAGAGGCAGGTCCTGAGTGTTATGGGAGCAGGTGAAAGAGCCAGGGGTATCCCTCTGTGCCCCCATCAGGAAGGAAATGTGTTTGATAGGGGCTGATCCTACATGAAAACTTAAATGTTTGCTCATAGACGTGGTCTCCATATGTAGAAAGAATGTGAGAGAGTTAACCAACTGTGAGGTTAGAGGGCGCGCACAATCCATACCAGACCACCCTCAATTCTTATACGAACTGTAAGTTCTGGGGTCCCTAAGTCTTTGCTCAGATTTGCTAATGCACTGAAAGGATTTACAGAACTCACAAAAGTTATACTCAGTTACAGTTTATTACATCAAAAGGATACACATTAAAACCAGCCAAGGAAATAAGTATAAAGGGCAGAGACCAGAAGGCCACCCTGTGGAGTCGTGGAAAGTGTTTGTTTGCCCAGCAACCATATGGGACAGTGTTCCTGGAGTATCATCACCAACTAAGGAGGCTCACAGGAGCCTCGGTGTCCAGGGCTTTTATTGGGGCTCCATTACAGGAGCATGAGCAATTGCCCACCTAGCTGATCTCCAGAGGTGGCCAACACTGTGTGACTAAAAGCCCCCACCCTAAATCACATTGTTGGTCCTTTTAGTGTGGCCAACCCCACCCTACAAATATCCCCTGGGACCAGCCCTTACTTTAAATCATACTGTTAGACAACCAGTCACCCAAGGCCTCCAGGCAAACAAAGACACTCCCATAAACCTTAACATTCCAAGGGCTTAGAAATCATCTCTCAAAGGCGGGGATAAAGGCCAGACTTCTTTTCGGGGCAACGTTACATTTTTTACTGAGGAGGACAGTACCTCCTCCTTCTCTGTTCCCACCTGCTTTCACCTGCCTCCCCTGCTCCTCACCACAACAGACCAATTTCTTTCCCATGTCTTCGTTGAGAGAGGAAATGTGTGTTTTCTGTTGTCTTTGTTTTTTTAAAGATTTTATTTTATTTATTCATAGAGACAGAGAGAGGGAGAGCGAGAGGCAGAGGGAGAAGCAGGCTCCATGCAGGGAGCCTGACGTGGGACTTGATCCAGGGTCTCCAGGATCACGCCCTGGGCTGCAGGCGGCGCTAAACCCCTGAGCCACCGGGGCTGCCCTCTGTTGTCTTTGTTGCTGTTGTTTTTGAAGTGTTGCCCCCACACAGATCTTGTGTAGTCTTCAGCAATTCTCTGGGGCCAAAGAACACATTTTATTAGGAAAAAATGGCTGGGGTGAATACCTTGTCTTCTGCAGAGAGTATTGTCCAAAGCTCAAGATTTCCTAGGCAGAGATGCTAAAATAAGCAGATTACAGATCAGTCTACCAAACTGTGAATTAAGGAAGAAATTCTAGAAGCCTTTGATGGCCAAGCTTATTATTCTAACATATTATTTCAATTACCTCTTTAAATTACTCACCTGTGCCACAGCCTGTGATGGTCTGTAAATGAACCTGCATCCCATCTCCATCCTGCAGAAGGCACCCCAGGCTCTAGCAATGTTCTCTTCTTCCTAAAGTGTTCTCCTGATGGCTCCACTTGCTGCTGCAGGGTTATGAGCAGCTCCATTTGGAGCAGCCTGGCCTCCTCCCTCCTGCCCTCTCTCCCGTCTTCCTCCTGGATACTGGGGACTGGGAGCCTGGAAGAAGCCCTAGAACCAGTTCCCCCTCTCCCAACAGTGCTTCTCTTTCTTCTGCCAATACTGGTGGGAATGGATCAGACCTTGCAAATGGTGACCAGCTGGGTACAGTTGGGGATCTCAGAGCCAGGACAGGGACCGAGGCAAGTAATTCACCTCTAAGAGAAAGGGAAGACATAGAGGCGGCATTCACAGCCACCTTCGAGGATGTTAACAATTCAGTGTGATTCTTCAGACTCAATGCTCTAATTTTATAAGCTCAGTGATGTTTATTATGACATTGGAAGGCCTGGCCTGGGTCACGCGGGAGCTGTGAAAACCAGTGGAGCTCCGTTGTGTACCTCCAACAGAGTAGGTCCTGCACAGGGGTGCTCTGGAGCCACCCCAGAACCACTGCAAGCACAGCCTCACGGTGCTGGGCCCGAGGTATACAAAGCCCCCACTTATCTGCAACTTGGAGATGGCTAATGCATTCATCACGAGTCTTTGCGCTCCTCACTTGAAAAGCAGCAGGAGAGAACCAGCTCCCAGCAGAAAGCAAATATGCAGCAGGAAGTCTGACTCCAGGGCCTGATTGCAGTTAAAGACATCATTCCTCCCCTGACATCCCCGTGTTTGATACCTAGGAAGAAAGTGAGTGGGTGCTCATTTTATATTTCCCATGTTACTTAAAAGTGAGTTAAAGCCAGGAGGATCGTTGGGCGGGGCTGCATTTCTTGTCATGGTGCTCAGGGCATTTCTCTTTGGAAATGGATGGATGGTGCTTCTCAGGCCCATGGGTAGCAGAGCCATGCTGGCTTACAGGTCCTGAAGAAGCCAGTGAGCTGCAGGCCTATGCGGGGTTGTGGCCACAACATGAGGGTCCACAGCAGAAACATGACCTGAGGTGTCAAAGAGAGGTGAACTGGGGGTGTGCATGACACATACCTGCTTTTTTTCCCTGGTCCCCTTTTTGTTTTCCTCACTTTAGCGCCAAAGGGATCTAAAACTCCCTGAAGCTAATGTGTCAGCTCTGCTTCTCTGACATGCACAAGAGGGGTACAGGTCTAAATTAGAGACCCGTACAGGTGCACTGGTCTCTAATTGTGCCTTGTCTTTTGACTGCTTTTTTCTTCTTTTGGTAACTCAGAACACGACGTGGTGCGACAGCATTCCCCGGTGCCATTGTGACCTCAGTAATTATTATTCCTAGGCAGCTGCTAGTTGCTTCCTTAAAAGGAGAACTTTCTAACTCTTGCTTTCACTGGCGCATGAGCTTCAGGTTTGGGTAGGCAGCAACCGTCAGGTTGGTGATCTCAAAGCGGTTTTCACCCTAAATACAACATATGGATCTTCGGACTCAATTGTTGCCTATGAGAACACACTCGTTTCTCTTTAATCAGATTTCCATGTTAAGAAAGCGTGGCATCTATTTTATGAAAAAGCACACAATGGCAGTTTTAATAAGTGCATTCTGAGGGTACCTTTCCAGTAAACACCTCCAATCACAAGCATGACTCCACTGGACGTGGGTGCACGGTAGCCTCTTTTGAAGGTTTGCTGGGTTTTCCTGCCTCGAGGAGAGGCCCACAGGTGCCCAGAGGGCACCTGTGGTGCTCTCTCACACCCTAGGCACCCAGGCTTCCTCAGCTCCTTTCCAGAAGGATTCTGGGGTTTGGGCTCTGCTTTGGCAAGAGTGGCATTGAAGGGGGAGCCATAAGAGAAACCCACGAATTCTTGAGTATCTGTAAGCCCTTAGGCAGGCAAAGAGATGCATGGAAGCGGGGGGAGCTGTGCATAGAAGAAAGAGTTTGTATTCATTCACTCGGGCAGCCATAACAAAATACCATAAACTGGCGGGGTTAAACCATAGAATTGTATTTTCTCGCAGTTCTGGAGGCTGGGAGTCTGAGATCAGGGTGTCAGCAGGTTTGGTTTCTTCTGAGGTCTCTCTCCTGGGCGTGCAGATGATCACTTCCTCACCGTGTCCTCGCATGATTGTTCCTGTATATGCTTCCATCTCTGGTGTCCCTCTGGAGGTCTAAATGTCCTCTTATAAGGAGAGGACACCAGTCACACTAGATGAGGGCCCACCCTAACAGCCTCATTTTAACTGAATCACCTCTTCAAAGGCCCTGTCTGCAAATACAGTTACGTTCTGAGGTACTGGGGGTCAGGGCTTCAACACGTGAATTTGAGGGGGACACAGTTCAGCCCAAAACAGAGTTATTGTCCAAAAATGGGAAGTCCTGCTGGAAGGGGATTTCATCACTTCCAGAAGGGCTCTTCTGAGGCCCTAGATGCTCCCTCTGAGGTTTCATGGAGGCCCATCACTCGGACACCAGGGCTTCTGCTACTTTTCTATCTTGGCCAAGGTGTGGGCCAGTTTACCTTGTTCCATTGTTTAGCTAAGACAAAGTGCCAACACCTTTTGGGCACCAGGCTGTGAGCTTCACAAATATTTCACTGAGGCCTTACGATGAGCTTGTGATGCAGCCACTGTTTTCATCCCTGTTTTACAGATGGGCACATCAAGTCCTAGAGAACAGACCCTTTCCAGGTGTCAGAGCTGGAACACATGAGTGCCCAGGCCCTTCTGACTCCTGAATAGAACACTCACTGCATGGATGCTCTGCCTTCTAGGGATTTTAGGCTCCTGGTTCAAATAAAGCACAGGCCGACTGGCCCAGCTGGCCCAGCTTAGTGGGCCCTCAGGCTTCATGACCCTAACTCTTTGACTAGATCTGAGATGCACCTCCAGCCACCAGAGGGTGGCCGTCAAGTTGACTGGAATTCCTTCAGGAAGGGGGCTCGGGGGAGGGAGGGGCAGTAGCCCTGTCAGCCAAGCAGCCAAGCCTGCCCTTGCCTTCTTGTTCACCTGGCTGTGCCTGTCCCTATACCTGTGCTTCTCTAGCTCCCTGTGAAGTTGAACAAAGAAGCAGCTAAGAGCTCCAGCTCCAGAGCATGGGGGCTCATAGTGGTGGGGTCTCTGCTACTCACTAGTGCACAGGCCAGGGCAAGTTACATAAGCCTGCTGTGCCTCGGTTTCTTCTTCTGTAAGCTCTGATAATAGCGGCACCTGCTTCCCAGGCTTGGTGTAAATATGGAAAGAATGGACCTGGGTAAGAAGCACAGTTGGGGCTCAGTGACTGTTGTCCCAATGATGATGATGACTATGATGATGATGATGACAGTGATGATGATGACAATGATGATAACAATGACAATGATGATTATCAGGCCAGTGACGATGACAATGACAATGATGATGACAACAATGATGATGACAAAGACTATGACGATGATGGTGATGATGGCAGCTCCCACCTCAACAGGAAGAGTAAATCTCTCCAGGTGGCATCTGCTCACTGGGTTCTCATCACCCTGCAGACTTACTGCATTGCACCACCTTTTCCGTGAGGACTGTATTGCCCAGATCCCTAGAACAGATGGGACCTTTGGAGAAGTGAAAGGATATGTAGGCTAGGGCTAGCCTGCGTAGGATCCATGAGCTACGCTGGCATGTGCTAAGGGGTCTGGGTCTTCTAGTCCCAGTTCCTCCTGAAAGACTAAGAAGTAGGATTGAGGCACAGGCTCTCTCCTCCTGTGTGTGATTACTGGCCACATCTAAGACATCCAGGCCAGCTCCACCACCCAGCTACCATGTGCTAGGGAAGGCAAGCTCATTTTAACAGCAGAGGAAGTAAATTGTAGTAGGAGAGAATCCACCATTCCAAAAGATCCTGGAGTTTATCATGAAGATATTCCTAGTCCCCAAGCTCTCCCTAGGTATCCAACAGGCTCTGTGTTACTCACTTTATTCGTTATCCAGTTTAATCCTGTGTTTCCAGCAGATGTTTCCATCCCCATTTTACTGAAGAGGAACGTGAATCTCAGAGGAGTCAGGTGACTTGTCCTATGGCTCACAGCTAGGGATTCCAACTCAGGGTGTCAGACACTAAAGCCCATCGGGTGCTTTATTACCACACACTACCACTTCCTGAATGCATTTTTGATACTCTGTGCCCCTTAGAGCAGAGCATGTCCTACCCTCACAGAGAGACTAGCCATGTGTTTCATCATCTTGGCCTTCATATAGTATACTGGGGGGAAGTGGGGAGGCAGGGAGGTAACAGATGGGCCTGTATAAGCCTCTGGGAGAAGGAGTTGGTGTATTCACCCAGTTTCTTTGGATTCTTTTTCTGCATTATATCCTTTAAGAGAAATCCCCAAGTTCTCAGGCTGATGGCTAATGATTCCCCTCCACCCTCCAGATCAAATATGATAGACTTCCCAGGCTGATATAAATCACGGTAGCATGGTTTGCCCTGGTAGCAAACACCTTTCTCCCCACCATCCCCTTTACCAGTGTCTTCCCTATCTGAGAAGTAGTAGTTATCGACTACTGCATAACAAACTACTACAAAGCTTAGTGGCTAAAAACAACAACCATGAATTCATTCTCTTGATGCTGTGGGTTGCCTGGGCTCAAGCATGCAGCTGCATTTGTGGGACTGGTCATTTCAAATCCAGAGTCCCTGCAGCTGAAGCATAGGGCAATTGCTGTGGCAGATCAGGTCATGCTGGACGTATGCCAGCACCCCTTCTACACAGTCTTTGATCTCATTTTGCAAAATAGGAAACTGAGGCACAGTGAGAGCAAGGAGTTTCCCACACAAGCAGTTAGCAGTGGAACTGGAACTAGAGCCCAGACTGCTGACCTCAGGCCTACACCCTTCCCCTTGCCCTCAGTATCTCCCTCATACGGAAGGCTCAGGGGTCCTGATAAGAATATTTACAGCTCAGATAGAATGGTTTGAGGCTCTCTGCAAATCTTACTTTCACATCAGAATCAGCCAACCATTGTGATGGAAAACTTCAACACCCCAGGGAGTTCTTCAAAGGGAACTCCAAGTTCAGGACGCTGTTCTCTCCAGGATCCTGAGCCAGGGAGAAAGCAATCACTGTAAGCAGGGATTTGACAGACCCACCCCTGGCTTTTTTATAGACTTTCATAAGCACAATTAGAAATGACCCCTCTTCTGACCTCCTTTTGCTCCTTGATGTGGCCATCACGGACTCAGTGCCTCTGCTATGTCTATCTTGTCTCAAGAGCAGTCACCTGGCAGGGGCTGTCTACCTGGGTTCTCTACCCATGTATCTCACCCTGGGGTGGACACAAGGGGCTTGGTGAACAAGGCTAGACAGCTGACTCCAAGGATAGGTCATCAGTTCCCTAGACCTTGGTCTTCTTTTTCCTATCCTTCAGTCTATTCCAGAGTTAATCCACTGATCCTTTTCTATATTTCATTCTTTTTCTCCTTATTGTGTGTGTGTTTTACAACTATATTGAGATATGATTAACATACCATATAATTCACCTATTTCAATCCAAAGATTTTTAGTAGACTCATGGGGTTGTGCAGACATCACTACAATCTAATTTTTGAACATTTTCATTCCTCCAAAAACATTAACAGCCATGCCCCAGCACTCTCCCCAGCATTCCTCCTACCAAGCAAAAGACAACACTTCATCTACTTTCAATCTTGATAATTTTGCCTATTCTGGACATTTCATATCAATGGAATCCTATAACGTGTGGCCTCCTGTGGCTGGCTTCTTTCATTTAGCATGTCTTCAAGATTCATCCATGTTATAGCATGTGTTAGTGTTTCATTCCGTTTTTATAGCTAGATGAGTGTCCATATGCATGGACAAATGTTTTCACTTCTCTTGGATATATGGAACTGTGGGGGTCATAGGGCAACTCTATGATTAAGTTTTTGAAAGCAGCTGCATTTTACATTCCAATCACCAGGGGATGAGGGTTTCAATTTCTCCACATCCTCACCAACACTTGTTGTTGTCCATCTTGTTTATTATAGCCTTCCTGGTGGGAGTGAAGTGGTATTTCATTGTGGTTTTGATTTTCATTTCCCCAGTGCCTAATGATGTCGAGCATCCTTCCATATCTATTGGCCATTTGTTTATATTTGGAGAAATACCTATTCAGATCCTTCACCCATTTTTTTTAAGTAGGCTATTTTAAAAAGTTATTTTTAATTATTCTTTTTATGTTCTAGATACAAATCCCTTATCACATACATGAGTAGCGAATATTCTCCTATTCAGTGAACTCTCTTTTTCATTTTCTTGATGCTGTCCTGTGAAGCACAGATGTTTTAAATGTTGATATAGCCAAATTTATCTATTCCACACACACACCCCCCTTGGTTGCTTGTGCTTTTGATGTCAGATCTAAGAAACCATTGCCAAATCCAAGGATATGAAGATTCACCTCTGTGTGTTCTCCTATGCATTTTGTAGTTTTGGCTCTTACATTTAGGTCTTTGATCCATTTTGAGTTCATTTTTATATATGGTGTGAGGTAGGGGTCCGACTTCATTCTTTTGCATGGATATCCAGTTGTCCAGTTTTATTTGTTTAAAAGATTCTTCTTTCTCCATTATTTCTGAGTGCCTTAAAGATACACTGAATATGCATCTTGCACTTATTTTTAAATTGTCATTTCGTAGAGAAGACTCCTATTTGGTTATTCTTTTACTGGAAGTTGAAATATTTAGAAACAGATTTGACTTCTTATGAGTTAGAAGAGGCAATATTATGCTGCACTAACAAACAATCCAGTCTTAGTGCTTTATTTCTCACTTGTGCTCAAATCCAATGTCAGTTTATAGGTAGAGCTCTACTCTTCACAGTCACTCAGGGACCTGGCTGGGGAGAGTCTACCTCTTCCCATAAACAGGCTTTCACAGTTGCCAGGGCTGGGGAAAAGAATGTGGTGGTTCCTAGAAATTTCTCGGACTGCTTTCTTAAACAAATGGTATCTAAATGGTAGCAAGAGTTGGAGAACGACCAGAGAGGCAAAATGAGCACAGTATCAGAACCTAAAACCCTGATCTGCCACTTACCATCTGTTTGCCTTTCGGCAATTTATCTGACTTCTTAAAGCCTTTATTTTTTTCTTCTATACAATGTGCAACTTGCAGGAAAAATAATGGCAGTGTATGTGAGTATTTAGCATAATACCAGGCAGATAACAGGCATCCAACAAACTGTAGTTCCCTTCTTCCACATCTGCACCAGGATGCAGCCCCTTGGTTCATCATGAGACCCTCAGCAGAGGTTAGGGCTAGGATCAGGACTCACCATCCCTGCTTTAAGGGGCAAAAATTGCACTTGTTCTGGGTGCTGCCAAGTGATCACAACACTGAGCAAAATTTCTTTTTCCCTATTTTTAAAAACAACCCAGGCAGACTCAAAGCCCCATAAAAATCTAGTGTAATAATTTGCCCTAAGCACATGCATACCTTACCCTGTCATTTCCTAACCTGCTAGAAAGACCCATAAAGAAAGACAACTTGTGGGTACTTGGTCCTAGCATGCTGTCAGAGTTCTGAACTTACTTCAGAAGCATCTAGTTTACCCCACCCAGTGCCATCCGACTTTCCATGAAAGTGCCCAAAAAGGGCACTTGCTCTTGGGGCCTCCATCCTGAGACAGAGGTGCAGTGGGGAATTAGAGTGGCAGATCTTCCAGGAGAGTTAATGGGCCCAGCAGAGGAACAGTGAAGGGACTACTGCAGAAATGTCACTTCAGGCTGCCTGAGAGGAGAGCTTCAGGCTGCTGACCCCAACTGTATCATCAGGGCACAGCCAATGTGCTGAAGCATCCATGACTACCTTTCTCACATGCCAGGTGTACGTGGAGTTGGTGGAAGAAGGGTGAAGGGTCATGATGCCCCTCCTCAGGCAGCTGGGATGTTCAGGTCTGAACCTCTGCTTTTTAAAAACAAACCCAAGGGGAAAAGAAAAAAACAAACATGCCTGCCTAAAAGAAAAGACTGAAGGTGACTTCTCTTTAGCAGGGGGCCAAGTGCCTGAACCTGGATCCTAATTATCCTGAGCTCACTGACACTGTAAAGTTGAAAGGCAAGCATTGCCCCTCATGATCCCTCCTCTCCACTTCTCTCTTACAATCCACTCAGAGTAATTCAACAACTGTTAGCTGAGGGCTTATAGTGTGCCCGGCATTGTGTAAGGTGCAAGATGAGTTAAGGCTTTGTTCCTATTCCCAAGATTAGAGCTGTCTCCATCTCAGCTAATAAAACCCCACTTTTTAAAGCACTTTTTATTAATGTACTATATACATATGGAAAAGTGCACATAAGTATGTGAAACTCAGCTCAATGAGTTTTCACAAACTAAAACTAGTGCCTAGGTCAAAAATAGAATATTATCAGAAACCCAGAAGCCCTCCCCTCCCCTTTCCAGTCATCACCCTCAGATACCCTGACTTCTAGTAGCAGCAGGAGCCAACTCGAACTGATTGTGCCTTATGCACCAGGCACTGGTATAAGCACATCTATTGGCTCATTTAATTTTCACCCATAGATATGAAGGCATAAGTGGGGGCACACAGCTAGCAAGTGGGAGAGTCTGACTTTGAACCCAGATGGTTTGTCTCCAGAGCCCTCCGCCTTGACTACCCACCTCTACATTTCCTGCCCTGGAAGCAATAGATCCCAATCAGAAAGTGCGGCAATAGGGATGCACTAACAACGTTCCTGGATCAGTCCTGCTGGGGGTGAGGGGGCTGGAGCCAGGTCTTAAGGAACGGACAGGGGTGCCCCTAGCTCATAAAGGGAAGTTGGGAAGCAGAATTGGGAAATGCAGGGGTCCTGTGTGGTAACAGCAGGATGGATGCAGGTTGGAGCAGGGTTCTGAACAGGTTCGGGTGTTGTGACTTTGCCAGGGCAGGGAGAGAGACTTGCTGCAGACAGGAAGCCAGGGTCAGCCCCCAGAAGTGAGACTGTACATGACCTGCTTGTTTCCCTGGCTCAGATGCGTGGCACAGAATGTGACCCAGCCTCGCCAGGGGCATCCTTGGCTTGGCCTCTAACCAATCATTCATTTTTGGTTGTACAGGCTTAAGGACTGTGCAAAATTCTGTGGTTGTTTACACGTGTGTTCGGGTAGAGTAAAAAAAAAAAAAAAAAAGACTCCGTCCCTATCTTTTGAGATTCTTTTAAACCCAGATGGCAGAAACGAGATATAATCAATTTTAAAGATAATTGACAACATGAAGGAAAAAAAGGAAAGATAGCCTCAAGGAAAGTCCGCGTGGGTCAAGCGCTTTGCATGCGCAAGGCCGCAAGGCCCCTGGTGGGTGTGGGGTGGTGGACTGACGAGCAGGAAGGCTACACATGTTAAAGGGAACGGGGAAAGGGTGGTAGTGTCCATTTGGGATGCCTGGGAAGGCTGTTTGGACACGGTGAGCCTTGATGGAGAGGTGTGACTTGGACTTTAGGGCGGAGGCGAGGCGAGGGGTTGTTATGCAGAAGTATCCAAGTGAGAACGCCAAGCCGCAGCCAGGACTTTGGGACACCGGGGTTAGACCCGGGGAGCGAGGAGCGGGCGGAGGCCCTGGAACTCCTGCTAAGGAGGTGGGGCCCCGCGCCTCCGGCTAGGGAGCCTTGAGCGCTCCCGAAGTCCCAGGGGCCCGACCTCCCGGCCCCGCCCGCGCCCCCGCCCCGGCCGACGCCCGCGCACCTCTGCACCCCGGCGCAGGGCTCGCCCCGCGCCCCGCGCCCCTCCTTCCCGCCCAGCCTTCCGCGCTCCCCCGCTCGCCGCGCAGCGCAGCGCAGCGCCGGCTCCTCCCGCGGCTGCAATGCAGACGCCGCCGCCGCAGGGCGCGCCGGGGCCGCGCCGGGAGCCGAGCCCGGGTACGCGGGGCCCCCTGGGCGCGGGTCTCCAGCGCCGACCCGACGGCGCCGCGGAGCCGGGAGTCGGGCCAACGCGGTCCGAGCGGCCCCGTCGCGCGGCCCCGGAGGAAGCCTCCCGAGGCCGTAAGCCCGGGGGAGCGGGCGCGGCCGTCGGGCTCGGGCCGTCCCTTCCCTCGAGCGGACCGCGGCCGCCCCCGCAGCGGGCCTCGGCGAGCCTGGTCGGGGAGCGGGCGGCGGCGTCGCGAGGGGCCGTGGCCCGCCCGGGCCTCCCGTGCGGGCGCCCGGGGCCGCGGGGCCGCGCTCCGCCCGCACCCTCCGGGCCCGGCCGCCGCCGTCCAGCGCGGCGCCGCGCGGCCCCGGCGCAGTTCCGGCGCAGTCCCCGCGCCGAGCGGCTCCGCGCCCCACACCTGCCTCTGCCCGGCTCCGGCTGACGTCGCGCCCTCCGATTGGCCCCCGCGGCCCGGGGGGCGGGGCCGAGGCCGGTGAGCTCACCGCCGCGCCCCGCGATTGGCCCCGGCGGCGCACTCGGGCTGTGGCGGGGAGACAGCGGTACCCGGAGCCCGAGTCGTTCCAGCTGCGGCGTGTGGAGCTGAGCGGGTCGGGGCCGGGCTAGGCTGTCGGGGCCGGGCCGGGCGGGGCCGCGCGGGAGAGGGGAGGAACGCAGAGGCGGCTCCGCGCCAGCCCGACCGAGCGGCGGCCGTGCTCTCCAAGTCCGAGTGAGTGTGCGTGCGGCCGAGGGGAGAGTCGGCCGGGCGCGTGCGGGGCGAGGGCGGCGGCCGGCGGGGGCGCGCGGGGCGTCTGGGGCGCGCGGGGGCGGGGCCGGGGCCGGGGCCGGGGGCGGGGGCGGGGGCGGGCGCGCGCCGGGCCCGGCCGGGCCGGGGCGTGGGGCGTGGGGCGGCGCGCGTGTTCGCGCCCGGGGCCGCGGGGGGTGTCGGGGGAGTGGGCGCGAGGACACGCGCGGCCGTGGGGGGCGTGAGGGGCGCGAGGGGCGCGCGTGCTCCCGCGAGGGAGGGAGTGTTTTGACGCGTGAGTGTGCGTGGGCTCCGGCGTGTGTTTACGGCGCGGGTGTTTGGCCGAGCGTGAGCGGCGCGCGTGGATGGGGAGAGGGGCAGGCGTGCGCTTGGGAGCGGGCGTGCGAACACGCGTGCTTGCGGGCCGTGGGGAGGGAGGGAGGGAGCGCGCGTGGATGGGCAGCGCGACGGGCCGGAGCGTGTTTTGACGCGTGAGTGTGCGCGGGCCCGGCGCGTGGCGGCGGAGCGAGCGAGCGGGTGAGGAGGTGTGCTGGGGGTGGGTGTGAGGTCACGCGTGTTCCCGGGGCGAGTGGGGGAGCGCGGGATCGCGAGGAGCGGGGCGGAGCGCGCGCGCGTCGGTGCGAGGGCGGGAGCGGGTTGCGGCCCCGCGTGTGTGCGCGAGGGAGTGGAGTGTTTGGGTGAGCGGCGGTCTGGGGGCGCGCGCGGGCGCCCACGGAGCCGCCGACTGGGTTTTGTCTGCCGGGCGCTACTCGGCGGCGGCGGCGGCGGCGGCGGCGGGCTCTCCGGGTGCAGCGCCCGCTCCTGCCGCGCGGGGGCGGGGCCGGGGGGCGGGGGGCGCGCGGGGAGAGGGCGGGGGACACGTGGCCCGCGGCGGGGAGAGGGGTGGGGACAGAAGCCCGCCCTGTGGGGCGTGGGGAGAGGGCCCCGGGCGGGTTCCCTTACTTTGGGGAGAAGGGGGAGGGTCTGGTACGGAGGGCGGAGGGAAGATCCGGACCCGCGCCCCCTTCTCCGGGAGAGGAGAGGAGGGGAGAGGAGAGGAGAGGAGGGGAGGAGGCCCGGGCGGGTGCCCCCTCCGCGGGGCGCTGGCAGAGGGGCCGGGACAGCCCCGAGCTGGCCCTGGGCGCGTCTGCGGGACCAGGCGGTTGGAGGCTGCCTTTCCTAGCAAGCCAATGGAGTGAATGAACGTTTTATTAACGTGTGCGTAGAACCCGGCCGCGAAAGTTGGTGGAGTTCAGACACTAAGAGGTTTGGACGAACTTGGGAGTTTGGCTTACCTGCAGACCAGAGCAAGAGAGGTGCATCCACCCTTGCTTCCACCGGCCAGGCTCAGGTGGGCTGCAGTAGACAGGCTCCCCGTGGCCTTCTTGCATTTATTTATTCGCAGGATCTCCCGTGATTTCATTTCGGTATTGCACGACTTGGAGAGGTGGCCCTGATTGTGTTCAGATGTTTGAGACTTTTTCAATCTCCGTAGGTTTCTGTGGGCATCAAAACAGATTTCTGAAAGTCTCCTATTGTTGCAAAGTGTCTTTTCATCGATTGGTTCACCAGGGAATGATGATAATTTTAGTCTATTTTGCAGTTTGTTTGCTCTTGATCAGTATGATTTCTACTCATTAATCTGAGGTGTGTGATTAATAAAGCAGATTCGGTGCTCTCAGATATGACAGAACTGCCTCGTGTATGTGTTTGCTTGTGTGCATTATATTTCGTTTACTAATGAAGCCCAAATCTGAAATTTTAGAACTCTGTCCCCCCAAATTTTGTCATATATGATGAAATGGCCAGCTGTTTATAAAGGAGTCGTTTTCTGTTTCTGCCCAAAGGAATTTTTCAGTTTTCCTACAGAAGCGATGTATCATAGAAACTATTGCCTGAGAACCTGAATAAAGAGAAACATGCTCAGCAGTAGCACCTTTCATGGTGTGTGTTTATGGGAAAATATTATTTTAAGACCAGAATTAGATGATAGCAAATAAGCTTGTGTATTTTATTTTCTTTGTATTAGATTTAGGGAGTAATCGTGCTTAATGTTCTAGAAAATAACATTTATTTGCAGGATATGCATTTCCCCAATAAATTTAGCTTCGTGAAAAACAGCAGTGCTGTGAATATTGAAGGGATGTCCATTCAATCCTGATTAATTATATTCCACATAATCAAAGTGGAAACACAGTATTTAATACAGTAATTAATAACAACATTGTATCATTTAAAGATTTTTTTAAATCAACTTTTCTGCTTTTGGGATACACACACATAGACTTTAAGACTAAAGACTAAAGACTGTTAGTCTTTTAAGACTTTGCTGGGCCTTCCTGTCTATAATAGCAGCTGTCCCTGCTATAGGCTACTCATGTTGGACTTTTTTAGAGAGCATAGACTACAGGTAGAACTAAGGATTTTTTACTTCATGTGAGGAGGATAGTGAAGTTGAAGAATTAGTTGATGTTGAACCTTCTCCTAGCCAAAGCGCTGAAGCTCTTGTTGACAGCTAAGGTGCAAAAAGCCCTAATCTTCTGGCAGTGGGAGAAATGGACATTTTGGGGATCTGGAGTTTCCTCTAGGAACCATCATAATTTTTCTGATGTTTTAATCATTGCCATTGTGAACTTTGCAACCTTCAGAACTGTGCTTGTAAGCTGCTTTTGTTAAATGTCTAAGGGAAAAATTGTTAATACATTTATTTAAAACACAACTTTTGGAATCACCCAGAAAGATCAGTAAAGACCATTTTATTAAACTTGGCACCATTCTTAGCTGGTGCAGTGGTTTCTGGAAGTCCTTTATTCTTAGTGGTGTACACTTTCCCACCCCTTTTCCAACTGTGTGTCTGCCATGTCTTCTCACACTTAAAGGGTTTTGCTTTCTCTGGCTTAAAGTGGCTTAATATTTGTATTCCATCGATCTTTTCAAAAAGAGACTCTCTTAGTGGTGCCAAGTCTTCATTGTTAAATATCAACCATGGCATCCTGTCATAGTATATAAGCTGAATATTTGGGAGGTTATTTCAGTTATATATTCCCTTGCCAAAAAGCATTTGGCATGAACACGTGATGTAATTTGTATATACGCACCTTTTTTTTTTTTTTTTTTTTTTTTTTTTTTTAGTGATTTAAGGGAGCTTACAGAGATACCAGTGTGCCTCATTCTATTGTGCTTCACTTTCATGCATTTCACAGATAAGGCATGTTTTACAAATTGGAGCCTTTGTGGCAACCCTGTGTGGGAGGGAGCAAATCTTTCAGTGCCATTTTTCTTTCTTTTTTTTTTTTTAAGATTTTATTTATTTATTCATAGACACAGAGAGAGAGAGGCAGAGACACAGGCAGAGGGAGAAGCAGGCTCCATGCAGGGAGCCCGATGTGGGACTCGATCCCGGGTCTCCAGGATCACACCCCAGGCTGCAGGCGGCGCCAAACCGCTGCGCCACCGGGGCTGCCCTCAGTGCCATTTTTCTAACGGCATTTGCTCAGTTCATGTCTCTGCCACATTTTGGTAATTCTTGTAATATTTCAGATTTTTTTAAAAAATCATTAATTTGTTAATGGTGATCTGTGATCAATGATTATGACTTGCTGAAAGCTCAATTGATGGTTAGCATTTTTTGGCAGTATTTTTAACTCGGTATATATATTTTTAAGACCTAATGCTGTTGCACACTTAATAGACTACAGCATAGTATAAAAATGACTTTTACAGACACTGAGAATCAAAAAAATTTGACTCACTTTATTGTGATGGTCTAAAACCAAATCCACAATATCTCCAAGGTATGGCTGTGTATATTATACAATGAAGTAAGATAAAAATAGATGAAGTAAAGAAGAATAAGGCCAAAGGAAAGTGAGGGTACAGGAAAAGGAAAGGGAAAGTGGGTTCTCATGAAGTTAGTAACATTCATTCCATAAATCTCACATACTTTCTCGAGGCAGGCCATAAACTGCATTCTGGGATTTTGGCAATTATAGATGGGAGGTAGGGTTAATTTTGTCTTTCTTACACCTGACATGAATTTTCTTACATTCTCTTGTAAGGTCTGACAGTCAACCAGGACTTTTCAGTGCTGTTGGGAGAAGCCCAGATGAGATGCACTGAATGATATTGAAGCTGCAGCTCACTATTAGTCACATTTAACATTTGGGAAGTGCTCAAGAGCCTGCTGAGTGTTGGCACTAATAGCATGAAGATCATGTAGCTCATGATCATGGAGACCATCACTGATGATCTTGTCCCCTTCCTAAATAGATTGCCCTGAAGTCAAATGACCATCTTTCCTTTGCTTTTCTCTGACATGTCTAGACATGGGTTAACTTGCAGTAGGCAGGCAAGGAGGTGCCTTGACTGGCAGGAAATAGTTATGCTCCGCCCCCTAAGCAGTGTAGCACAGAGGCTCATTACAGTTATGGCACGATACTTTGTTAATAGCATCTTTGTTTTTTTACCTTTGTGGGTGGGTGCACTGACAAGGCCTGTATGATCTTGCTTGATGCTTTATTTCAATAAAGTTGCTTTTGTGTCCTAACAAATTTTAGTTTTGAAAATACCATGGTACCTATAATTTGTTTCATTTTATATTGTCTTGTAAGCACTGAATGTAGAGCATAGCTTCAGACATATGACGTATAGAAAGATCAGTCAATGCATTTTTATTTTTTTAAAAGATTTTATTTATTTATTCATGAGAGACACAGAGACAGAGAGGCAGAGACACAGGCAGAGGGAGAAGCAGGCTCCATGCAGGGAGCCCAATGTGGGACTCTATCCTGAGTCTCCAGGATCATGCCCTGGGCTGAGGGCGGCGCTAAACCGCTGAGCCAGCCGGGCTGCCCAGTCAATGCATTTTTAAAAGTACCTACTATATGTTACCTGTTCAGCAAATTATAACATCATTGAGGAAGGTAAAATATGGAAGGAATTTAATCAGAGTGGATGTTTATAGGAGTTAAGCTAGTGATGCTAACCTTATATAACATTTTTGTAATATTGAACGTAATGACAAATAATATAAGTTCTTCCAAAGATGTTAAATTAGCATTCATCAACTACCAAAATTAACTTATTTCTATTTTTTTCACCTTTCTTTTCCCCGACTTCTACCCCCTCACACCTGATCCCACTCTTAGCTAGCCTTCCTCTGTCTCTCAACAACTACTCAATATTCTAAATTCTCTGAGCCTAACTCAGGTCTTATTAATGAAGCCTTTTCCCTCATCTCCCAGCTTAGATTAGCAGTTCCTTGTTGGGCAAGGTGGCACCTAAGCTATATGCTCCCCTCCTTCACAAGCATAAAGAAATCTGGGAGTTGGAGTTTCATGACTACGGTTAGTTGACTAGCAGATTACTTAGGGTGTTACTTATTGGATAGCGTGTGAAGAATGTGATGGGAATGTTTCTTCAGGGCAAAAGCACACTTGTCTCTGATCCTACTTCTTGCACTCCGTTCAGTCTTGTCTGCTAGTCATTTAGACACAAATGACCCAGGATTTCCCATGTTCAGCCGTTCAGGGTCCCTAGGGGATTGGGGTTTTCCTGTAAGTGGTTTTGAAGAGTCCTAGCCTATACCAGTGTGAAATAGCTAAGTCTACCACCTGCATCATTCTGGCTCTCTCAGGATTGGCCAGACGCTCACCATCTTGGAATGTGTATGGATAACAGTTGTTTGCTTTGACAGAATACAGTAGGATGAGTATTTGTTTTATTTTTCAGCTGTCCCACTGAGTAAATAAGAATTCTCAGGTAAATCACCTGCTATCTCTGGATCAGTGCCTTACCTGTGTTCTAAACCTATTAGGAGTGGTTCAAGAGATTAGTGGTCAGCATCATTAGTTTCTAAAGTCAGAGTGCCCTCCATATGGTAAGTATGGGTTTGGGACGTTTTTGTTTCAGAACGCACGCACGCCCTTGTGTCGTTCTTTCTGTGGGCCACAATCAAAAGCTATTGAAAGCCCCTGGACCAGATAATTCCTGCATGCTCTTTAAATTTCAGTGTTCTGTAGTGATTCTCTTCCATGGGGTGTGTGTGTTACGAAAGTTGGTTCACCTAAGGCTGAACAAGATACTTCTGTGGGTACAGAATTCAACAGCAGACGGTCTCCAGATCAGCTGAAGCTCAGTATGCCTTTTTCTGATTTCTTCAGGTAGTCAGAATGTTTCAAATGAACACGACAGCCTATTTCCACAATTTATCCCATGTTTCATAAGGAGATTCCAATGATAATTTTGTGCTACCAAGGTATATGTAATTAATATCGAATTGAATATTTTTTTTATTTGTGAGAACAGACTTTCACTATTTAGTGAAAGGAACCACGTTTCAGTTAACAGAGTCACTATAGACTCCTCTCTTAGCTGCAAGTAACAGAACTCCAACTCCAGCTGGCTTTAAATGTATTGACTGTTAATGAAGTCCAGTTTTGGAGTTATCTTCGCTACACTTGTCTATGTTGATTTTATTCCAATTTCCACAGTGGTAGCAAGATGGCCCCCACAAAGCTCCAGGCTTGTATTTTGCCAATTTAGCAAATATCTCCGGGAAGACAGCATATCTTTGCCAGTTGTTCCAGGAAATGTTCTGTTCCTGGCTCAGCTTGACTCATGTGTCCAATCACTGGAATAAGAGGAGGCAGTACTCTCATTAGCAAGACCTACCTCTCCCTCCCTGGAAACAATCGGGGTCGGCATCACCTGAACAACTCATAGGGCAGGAACAGCTCCCAAAGGAGAAACAAGGTGCGGTAGCCAGGGAGGGAAGGAAGAAGGGATGCTGGGCAGGCATAGTGTGAGGAAACCGGTACTTTGTGATGTTCAGCCTGATGGTCATATTCCTAAAGAAAACAGCATTCATTCTGAAACCACAGAAGCTCATAATAAGGCTGAGTCCCTGATTTTATTGTTATGGCCTCATTTTAAATAAGAAGACATCAGAACCTTCACCATTTAATAGGTGCTGGCTAACAATTCCTGACCATTTTCAGAAAATATGATTCAAGTCCTTAGTATATTATACACTCTGGTTGGATTAATCAACAAAGAATTCATTTAAATAGCTTTTTGTCTTGTCTAATGAAAGAAACCATTCATTCTGCTCTAGCCAGAATCCATGCCTCTGGCATTTGTGTGTCTGTGTGAAAGATATTTTATCTAACAATGTAAAAAATAGGAAGGTCCCAGCCTAACACTGATGGTGTTCTAAAAACATAAGTCAATTGAATAATATTTCTTAGATAAACTGTACAACAAATGGTAGGTGTGTTCCCAGGCTAGCCTGAGAAGAAGGGATGGACAGAGAGGTTAACGAAGTGGTTATATGTGTCCGAATTTGTCCAAAATGGAATGGACTAAACCATCAGAGGAAGAAAAGTCTTCTAGGAAGGGAGAAGGGAGAAGGGAGATATCAGACAAAGAGCTTCCCATACTAGTCCCTGGGTGATGTTCACCCTCAACCCACATAACTTTATTGGGACCTATGGCTGGTTGGCATGGCACCTGAGCCTTGCCTGGTGAGTGAAAAAGGGAAATGAGTGTGGAGCAGGCATTTCCTCACCAGACATTGTCTGTATCGGGGTATTCTTTAGGATTAGTTTTAGTTCTTAAACTCTTCTGTGGGAACATTAATTACAAGAAATGCTTATAAGAAGCTCCTCTAACTTCATACAGAAAGGTTCAAATAAGTTTAAGAAATGTTCCTACCAGCAATTTACAGCATATGTTAGCATGTTAAGGTTCAGCAAAGTCACACATTAAAGAAAATCAAATGTATTTAGTTGTGTTTAACCTAGTAAAAACCTCAAAAACATCTCAACACGATTTGTTTTTATGGTCTACTGGGTAACATCTTGTGGGAAATTTTCTGCAGCATGCAGTTTGGGAAATGTTTCAGTGGATCATTCACAACAATATCCTGAGCCTCGAACTCAAGGCCCTCCTGTAGGTCCATGAGTCCCCTGATATTGAATGTACAATTTTGTACAGAGGTACTTTTCTAGGAAAGGGTTTGTAGCTTTTATCACTAATGAATGATGAAGGGTAGGAATCACTGTTCTCGGTTCTTTCTAAAAGGGAAGTCTGGCTTCTCCTGTACCTTTTACATCTGCAGAGGGACATTACTCAGCAGGCAGGGTGTCACTCAGGGGTATTTTATTTTATTTTATTTTATTTTTTTAAATTTTACTCAGGGTTGTTTAGTGGCAAACAGGCAGCTGACTGGTCAATTGTTAGGCTTATTGTCAAATAGATTTAAACACTGGGAGCTGAAAGAAATTGCCTATGTAGGACACTGCCTTGTCGTTAAACTCCAGATATATTTATTCCCCAACGAACAAGATGTGTTATTTCATTGCAGTAAAAAGGTTTGTTTTAAAAGTTGAGAGCCACTGACCCGCAGAAAAGAAATCCATTGAGAGCTCCTTAATGATAAACTACTAAAAACCAACTAAATACAGAAAGCTCTTCTTTCAGGAAATTGAAAACCATCAACTTGCCTACTTTTAGATTTAAAAATCAGGATCATAAAATACTGTTTAGGAAAGAGTGAACAGTAAAAAACAGACATGCATGGAATAGTTCAGTCTCCCCTTGACAAACTAAATCCTCAGAGAGCTCTCAAGTCAGTCCACACCAGATCTTTGTTGAACTGCTTCTGTGAAATAATGTTTGGTGTCTACTAATACTAAAAATGGTGATAAATAGTCCTTGGAAACCCAGTACTGCCTTTATTGCAAGGATGTCAAAGTCTGTGACATCACATGCTATCCAAAACAGCTGACTGTGATCTTGAAACCGCCTGCCGTTTTGCTTCATTTGCCAAGTTCAGCCAGATCTCACATAGCTTTACATGAGCTTTATTTTATTCTTTCATGAGTCTCAATCTTACCTAATCTATTATTAATCATAAGTGTTTGTGTCAGCTGCCTCAAACAGACCTACCAGAATCTAGGACTGGTACCAGTTAGGCAAGAGCAGGGAGGGAAATAAAGAGGTTGAGGAGGGATGGGGTTGGGGGCCGGGAAGGTAAATTGGGAAAATGAGGAAGAGTGGGGAGAAAATGAGATGGTGGGAATGTGTTAGGGGTTGGTGAGGGATGTTCCCCACGGTTAGCACCTGCTGCCCTTTGAGTTGATTATTAACCTTTTGTTCCAGTATTTACTCCATGACTAGCTATGCTCCAAGTGGCGTGATTACAGAAGCCTGCTTTGGGGCTTCCATGAGGATAGCAAGACCAGGGCAGCACCCTCAACTCTATGAAATCAAGTGGCATCCCTGTTTAGTGGCAAGCATGATACTTTATTAGCCTTCCCGCCTAGTCCAAGGGATGTTTGAATACTGGCCTCAATAATATATTCATTCAGGCCTCACTGATTTGGAATTTGCAGAAATTTGAAGATTTCTCTGGTCCAGGCATAGACAACGATGGGAGATGTAGCACACAAGTGTGGGAGTGAGTGGCATGTAGACACAGGAGAGCAGACCATGGTGCGTTCCAATGTGGCAGGTGGGCCAGGAGCCAAACTGCCCTCTCAGGGATCATGATACTTCTAAAAAGGAGCTTAATGGTTAAAATTTTTCTAAAACCCTGGTTTTCTCCCTTGGGAAATATTTTTATTTCTGAATAAAATGTTTAAATGGTATAACTTGGATTTTTAAAAATGTTTATTCTCTATTGTCAGAAAGGCCTATGATAAATTGTAAAATAGTATCCTTAAATCATTTTACCTATCAAGACCTACCTTAAAAAAAAAAGACCTACTTTATCATATACCCAATATTTTAAAATTAATATTTTAAAGTAATATAGCTGCTTTCTTTAAAATATACACATTTCAGTCTATTCATTTGGAAATGGTGTCCTCACCATTATTCATTCCAGATATTTATCCATCTAGCATTCTGAAAAATCTAGCATTCAAAATCTAGCATTCTGAAAAAGTTATTACCATAGTTAATAAACTTTCGAGTTCTAGAACTGAAACCTCTCTATGGAGAATCCAGTGTTTACCAAAAAACACATATTTTTGGAACATCTTGGACTTTAACTCTCATGAGTAGGCAAGACAGTTGGGAATGTCTGTGCAGATGGCATTCCTGCAATTAGTTCTGAGAACAAAGCATTGCCAACAGCAGGCCTCTAAATAATGTATGCAGAATGAGTTGGACACAGAGAAGGACTCTTTCAGCTAGAATCCTGAACGAATGGTTTTTCAGATATTGAAAGTCACCAGGAGCTCAGGGCAAGTAACATCTATTATGATTAGTAGAATTAGCTGAAAGCAGCCAGATTTTTTCCCCCCTCAGGTACCAGGTAGCCTATGTTATTAGCCAAGTCTTTCTTTCTTTCTTTCTTTTTCTTTCTTTCTTTCTTTCTTTCTTTCTTTCTTTCTTTCTTTCTTTCTTTCTTTCTTTCTTTCTCTTTCTTTCCTTTCTTTCTTTCTTTCCTTTTCTTTTCTTTTCTTTTCTTTCCTTTCTTTTCTTTCCTTCTTTCTCTTTCCTTTTCTTTCTTTCTTTTCTTTTTCTTTCTTTCTTTCTCTCTTTCTTCTTTCTTTCTATTTCTCTTTCTTTTTTTAAGATTTTTTACTTTTTAAAAGTAATCTCTGCACCCAATATGGGGCTCAGACAACCTCAAAATCAGCAACTGCAAGCTCTATTGACTGAGTCAGCCAGGTGTCCACAAAATTTTTTTTTCATAGAGTTTTCAGCTCCCTCCCACTTCCTTACCCCCACAATGCCTCCACCCTGACTTTGTTCTGGAATGCTACTTTTAAGGTGGAAACTACCAAATGTAAGAGTTACTGTGTACCAGTCTCAATCAGATGTTTTGTTTGTTTCCAAATGCCTGGTTCCTGGTACCTTCGGATGAGATCAGGTAAAAGGTGGCCCTGTGAGAAGGGAAAGGACCACTTTTAGTAACTTGGCTGGAGAAAAGCTCACAGCAGAAATGACTAATACAAACATATTTTATGGTACAGAATTTCCTTTGCCTTGTCTTCTTTAAAACTCATGTTTTCTATTTCTTTTGTGTGTGTGTGTGTGATATTTTCTATTTCTAACATGAAATGAAATCACTCCTTCAGTAAATCCATATTGAGGGCCTACTATGTGCCAGGCACTCCTCTAGGCCTTGAGAATATCTCAGTGAACAGATTGATCATAGTTGCTGGCTTCACAGAAGCTCATAAGGCTTCTCTTTACCTTTACATCAGACTGAGGTTCTTGAAAAAAAAGGCTGCCATCGTACTGGTAGCTACGATGATGTGGTGCGTTTTCTTATACACCGTTGGATTGTGAACATCTGCAGGACCTCTGTACACTAGTGCCGAGCAGTCGTGCTTTAGGAGTGGGAGTTGACTAGGCATTTGCAGAATGAACCTGTTCTGGCCCTGATCCTTTGTAGTTCTTCCCAAAGGTTTTTAAGTGTTTGGGAGTTTTTGTTCTTCAAACTGCACACAGTGGATCAACCTGCTGGTGGGTCATTAAAGTATCTTGCCTCCTGACACGTCTATGCAGTTTGTAGCTTCTCTCTGCACTGTCAGTTCTTGGGTGTTAGGATTTTCATTTCCCATTTTCCTGTGTGCACTTACATTTCATTCCACTGTCACACCTTGGCATCCAAGTGAGGGAGATGGTTGCTTGCCCCTGAGTCTCACTGCAGCACTCTTCTTTAAAGACCTCATTAGTCTTAGTAGTGATACGCTCCCCTGCTCTTCATTAGTTTTGCAGGTACTACTTTTGAACATCTCAGTCTGTGCTTGTAACATTTCTTATTTTCATCGGCTACTGAAACTGTTGAGGCAGTGCCCTTCAAATACATTGCTTTTGGAAGTTAGCAAACTTACAATGTTCTACTTTTCTGTAGGCTGTGAAGGTAGGTACGGAATCAGCATCAGAGTTCCTGATTTCCATTGTTCTCCCACCAGTTAGCTGGAGTTTTACTATGCTGACCTCCAGTCGGATTTGCTACTTTATTGACCATGCAGTCGGCTCCTGAATTATTTGGGGGTGCTCTTACATGCTTTATGCCACATGGCAGTATAGTTGAGCTCCTAGGGTGTTCCACCAAGCCTTCGTGTCCTTGGAGAATAGGTTTGAAATTCTTGCCCTTATGCACCCATAGCTCTGGCCTTGAAAGAGTTCAAGGGAGAAATAATCATACATTTGCCTTCCTCCTTGTAATGTTTTGTTTCCTCATGGCTGTGAGTTGTTTTTGCAGCATCCTAACCAATTTTTTCCTTCATGTGTCCAAGACTCTGAATTTGTGATTAGTGTGAAACACAGACCAATGAGAAGAAATATGAATCCAAAGTCACTGCAAGTGAAGACAGTCTAAGAGGAATTGCTAATTTCCATTTGTCTTGGTATATAGAGTTGGGAAGTTTTTAAAAAGTGGAGTATGGCAGTTTTTTTTTCCTGAGGCTAAATTTAGCCATTGCTTTGGAAAATCAGAGTGGTACAGCTTGTGCCTTATCTCTGTCCGGCCCTTACCCTTCCCTCTGCACTTGGACATCTTAAATGGCTTGCTGGAGAGGACAGCTTCATGTGCTCCAGTGGCCCCATTTATTCTGGGAAGGAATTAAGTGACTTCATTTTCCCTGTCTTTCCGAGCTTCCTAAAAAATTTAGGAGACTTCCTAAGCAGCAATTGCAGTCCCTACAGAAATAGTTCAAGTCATGCCTCCTTTTGCTTCATCAGCTCTTCCTGCCAGTGCGGCCAAGGGCTGTAAATGGAATGAGAGATGGCCTCTCATTCCCAATCCAAATAGCAACAGGAGGGCACATGTGCACTTGAGCTACAAATAACGCGTTTTAAAATAGCAGGTGGTATTTGATGATTGCTCCTTCATTCATTTACCTGCCAAGGCAAAACTTTTTCTCCCATTCTGGCAGCAAGACTGGAGGTGGCTCAGATCAAGCAATTGTAGCAACAAGTTCTCGTGATTGCAGATATTCGTGAGCCGATTTTCAGGCATTCAGATGCATGCATACTTAATGAGGCTGTTCTAAAAACTGTTTCTTTTAAGACAATAAAAATTTCATGTTTACACTGATGGGCTTGTGAGGCACTTTTGTAACTAATTGTAGACATTCCTTCCATTAAGATGTGCTGCCAGCTATTTGTGTTCCAGATATTCCATTTTGCCAGGGAAAAGTGGGAATACATAAAAGGTAGGGATCTATATTTTTAACGTGAAGCTCAGTGGATAAAGAAGAGTGGCACTGCTGTGAAACCTCAGTTTGTGTCTCTAAAGAAGTCAGATATTTCTCAGCTCTTTTGCCAGAGTCTTGCACCAATGCACTGGAGGTACATAATTTCCTTACCTGAGCGGAAAGGCAGCCAGCCAAGTGAACTCCTAGAGCTTTCTCACATACTTTCAAGTCCGTTCCATTGGATTTTTGATAATTCCAACCATCATCTTCACTGGAACAAGTGGTAGACTGCTGATTGGTATACAGCCCCCCTGGAGTCCACTGTGGCTAGTGGAGGTCGCTCAGAGACCTTGTCCCAGAGTTTGGATGACCTCATCCATCACTTGGCTTCCAGACAAAGCTTAAATTAGAAAATAATGTTCTTTACCTTTGACTGAGCACCCACTCTGTATCTGGTGCCAGGGTGCAGACAAGTTCCCTACTTTCAAAAAGCTCCCTCTAGTAGAAATGACGCATGTAGGAGAATGACTCTACATTCATTTGCTGAGCACTGTTAGGACACAGGGCAAGACATGAAGGCTCACTGGGCATAGCAGAAAGAACATGGGTCTGTATTCCAGCTTGTGTTCAAATCCCGACCCTGATACTTAAAAGCAGTATGACCTTGGGCAAGCAGCTTCAATTTCTTCATCTGTCAAATGAAGAGGAAAGGCTTTCTTTTGGTTATTTTGAGGACTAGAAATAATACATGTGGAATGGCCTGCCATGGATGTTCAGTAATAATACTGAAGTAGTGTGTGAGCCATGCTCTGAAGAGCAGCAAAGTTACCAGGTGGGCACAGGAAGAGGTTGACATGACCAAAGGTCCAGAGGCATGTAAAACCCCCAGTGGATTGAAGAACAGCAAGTAATGAGAGAGTCCCTAAAAAGTAGCCTGAGACAGCTGGTCAAGGGCATTCTATGCCATGCCAGAGAACTTCAGTTTTGTCTTGTAGGTCAATGGGTGAAGGAGACTTAAGTTTTTAAAACGAGATTATCTAATATAATATCAGAAGCTTTCTCATGTTGTATTGCTCAATATAGCCATGAAAATTAATTAGGTTCCAAGATTTACAGAGAGGTAATCTAGAGGAAACAGGTACAGCTGGGTGCTGAGAGCTTGGAAAGTCTGGCTATTAGTTGGATTCCTGATGTAGACACTTTCTTACATCAGATCCTTAAATACTTGGGATTATCCACTTTTACAGAAGCCAGCACCAACCTTTCTAAACTTAAAACATACTGTGGGAAGTCTGACTTCATGAAATTTTCTGTCTTTAAAACTTTGATATTGTTTAGGAATTTTAAAATTTTAGGCAAATATTAACCTGGGACATTTTAAAATGAGTCCCTTTGAGGGTTGGAAATCCCTATCAGAGAAGAGATGACCCATGACTGCTGCTATGCCATATGTCACTTTGCATAACAGCACCTAAGGGGAGGCTGGGACACGGTGAACCCAGCAAAAGAAAAGGGGATATGAAGCCCCAATGAACCATCCATTGACCCTCCAGCCAGTGATTGGCTGGAAGTGTTTCTTCATCTTCTTCTTGACCTTTGTAACACTCAAAGCTGTTCTGGGACCATGAGCATTTTTTCTGTATGTTTTCTAATGTTGGGGAACTCTAAGAATTGGAGTATGACAAGGTAGTTGGATAAACTACTATGCTATGTTCGATACCTATACTTTTGAGTGACAGAAATTAGACTTCTAGATTTCTTTTTTTTTTTAACTTTTTATTTATTTATTCATAGAGACACAGAGGGAGAGAGATTCAGAGACACAGGCGGAAGGAGAAGCAGGCTCCATGCAGGGAGCCTGACATGGGACTCGATCCCGGGTCTCCAGGATCACGCCCTGGGCTGCAGGCGGCGCCAAACCCCCTGAGCCACCAGGGCTGCCCTAGATTTCTTTTTTGTAGTTTAATACGTCAGTGAGATTTCTTTTCAGCATTTAATATATTGGTTTATTATATCCAGGTAACACATAGTTACTTCCACCATCATCTTATCTACATTTAAAGCACCCCCTGGAAGGCAAGGATGGACACTGCAATGTTGCATTAGAGGTGTAGATGTCAACATTGGCTCATGTTTATTTCAGTGTGTTACAGATAGATATAGAATAATTATAGATGTGTTAGCTTACATGGGTTACACTTACATGTGTTTCCTTGCTTTATCTGCTGGGAGGGCCTGGAAGCAGTGATGCCCCAGCAGCAATGAGCACACCCGGAGCCCGGTTCTTGGCTTCTAAATTCCATTCTCCAATAAAAGGAACCAGAGTTCCTTAGAGAAATTGCTGATTATAGAGCTGGGACAGGGGAAGTAAAAGATGAATCTGGGCATCTTATAATCCCAGAAAGTAAGGAAGTGCCTGAAAAAGAAGGGAAGAGGGTGAGGGCTTATCAGACAGAGGACACAGGAGCCAGCGTGAAAGAGTTCCCATTGGCCAAAGCTGCGACAGTTTGAGCAATAAACTAATATAGTATTGGATTATGGCCAAAGTGTAAAGTAAATATGCATGAGTTCTTATAGATATAAATAAATGATTGATCAAATAAATTCAAAAAGACAAGTCTCCCTTATAGGAGAACTCCAAATAACATATGTGTTCCCAGGAATACATGGATGTACTCCCTCATCCATGAAGTAGAGCTTTATTTCCTCTTCCTTGAGTGTGGGCTGGACTTACTGACTTATTTCCAAAGAGTTGAGTATGGAAAGACAAAAATGATAGCCTCATCATAGAGCAGTCTAGCAGACAGCACCTTCACCGAAAAGCAAGGTCCACATCAGCAAGACATCATATACGGCAGATGTTAGGTGATGAGCAGGGTGTTCGACCTCTGTGATATTCTCCCTGAAAACTCATGAGTCCAGTCCAATTGTTAGAAAATGCATCAGACAACTTGAACAGAGGGACATCTACAGAGTTCCTGACTGGTGTTCCTCAAAACTGTGAAGATTGTGGAACTAAGGGCTACAGAGAAGACTGTCACATTAGAGGAGAGAGAGGGTGTGGAACAGCTAAATGCAGCATGGCATCTGCAGTTGGATCTCAGAAGCAAAAAAAGTACCTTAATTCTATCGGTGAATCTAATTCAAGTCTGTTGTTGAGTTAGTAATGAAACTACTGGGTTTTGACAGATGCACCACAGATATGTAAGATGTCACTGTTAGGGCAAGCTAGGCGAAGGGCTTGTGGGGCGTGGGTGCTGAGGGTGAGGCAGGCGCCCCGCTGAGCATGGAGCCCGACGCAGGGCTTGATCCCAGGACCCTGAGATCATGACCTGAGCCAGAGGCAGATGCTTAACTGACTGAGCCACCCAGATGCCCCTAAAATGCATTTTTTCTTAGTAAGAATCTCACTGGTATGACTGGGTAGAAGGTCCTAGTCAAAGAATCGCTAAGACTGAAGAAAGCCTCACCACTTCAAACAACTTTATGTAAGTTTATCTCATCCCCACAAAAACAATAGGATAGTGATATCCCCCCCTTACACATGAGAAAACAGGTGCAAAGTGGTCATTTTTTGAAAGTCACGCAGCAACAGGTTTAGACCTGGAGCTTTCATCTTCACTCCCATGCTCCTTCTACTCCGTTGCAGCTGCCCAGGCTAAAAATGCCATTTCTGCTAAAAGGGGTGCAGTCCATGAAGAGGCTGAATGAATCATGAGCCAGACTCCTGCTGCAGAGCCATCAGGATTATTTACTTTCTGTCTGGGCTGCAGGCACATGTGTGCATGTGTCATGAATGTCATGGGAGGGAATTGCTGTGTATGGTTGAAAGTCCTTCTTCCCTGAAACCATGCAGGTAAACAGACTGCTTTAGAGACAAGCAAGACACAAAGACAGACATGTGGGAAGACACCCCATTTAGTCAGCTGAGAGGTGAAGAAAGCAATGAGGTGAGATTCGATGGGGAGATAAAGTAGTGTCTGCTTCATTATGGAGAGTGGTACAGGTGGGTGGATTTTAAATAGTTTTAAGGTTTTGTCAGATTTTAATTGGCTGTGTATGTGAGAAAAAAGTGTGCAACCCAGTGTTGTTGACAGAGCTAGTGTGGATGGACCTAGCATGGTTTACATGAGGTAATGTCTCGTGTGTCCATGCTGGGCAGCAACCCGTGCATCTGTTGAAGCAGGGGGTCCTCAGACTGCCCTTTAAAGAACACTCAGGTGGAAAGACGATTCATTCTTATGCAGGGAGGTGGTGGAGTCTTAGAGCAGTTGCTCCTGAATGTGACCCCGGACCAGAAGCATCAACATCCCCTGAGAATTAGAAGTGCAACCTCTGGGCCCACCCATACCTACTATGAAAAACTAACTCTGGGATTGGGGCCTGCCCATCTGTCTTAAGAAGCCCTCGTGGTGATTTTGATGCCACCTAACAAAAAAGGAGGGCAGGGACATCTTCGCCAATGTTCGAATGAATCAGTCCCAGTGCTTGGTACGTAGTAGGTACTTGATGAACATTTGTGAATGAATAAATGAATCCTGAAATCTACTTTTTTACTCTAACATCATCAGAACTTTTTGTTTCTCAGTAATTATATTCCCTTTATCCCATGACCACACATAATATACAATTAAGGCAATAGTTCTGTATTTTTCCAGTATTTTACAATACAGTTTCCACATCATCATAAAACTGTAAAACCAAAACAAGCATACAGTTGTTGATTTTGACTTGCCAGTGATGGAGACATAAAGACCATCACTTCATCCATCTGAGTAAGCTCTGTGGACAGGGCGGGGCCCTGGCCCTGCACAGAGGAGAGGAAGTGGGATCAGAAGGCTCTTCTGATTCTCGGTCAACACAGTACAACAGGCCTATACTCTATGGGACGCCAGCTCAATCATTTCCATTTGAGGTTGTTTCGTATTTTAATTATCACTACCTTCCCCCTTTGGAGTTGAGAGGCTCAGAGATGCCATTATGCAAGATATAATTTTGTTAAGAGGCAAATAATTGCTTCTGAGTATCTTCATGAAGTGCTTCTCAGAGCAGCTTAATAACACGAGAGCTAACTGCATGGTTAGCTGTGGGGATGGTGCTGAACAGATAGCCCAGAAAAAGCGCTGAGACTTTGGTGGCAGTCACGGAGTTTTAACTATCAGTGTTTTGATCTGGAGACACCATGGGCGAGGCCCTGTTCCATAATGGGCAGGGGGACCAGCAGGCATGAGAGGCTGACCTCACCGCAGCAGTGCATTTGCCAGAACAGAGCCATCTCCATAGGACCAGGTGGCAAGGCAGGCACCCCACAGCCCTCCACTGGGGTGGAGTGCAGCTGGGCACTGCCCTCTCTGCCCTTCTGCCCCTATGCGTGACATGGAAGGTTAATGTTGGCCACCGGGCTCCAGACAAGTGCTCCAAACAAGCAAAATGGATTCTGAACACTCGTTTAATAGTTGCAGATTTGTAGGCTCACAGAAGAAATCCTCAGTAGGCGGCTCTGAAGCTTACCCCATGTCAGTGGGATGCATGCATATCTGTGAGTAGATAAAGGGCATGAAGGGGAAAAAGCAGGGAGAGTTGATACAAATGCCACAAGGCATAACTGCCATTCTACTTGGAGTCAACTCTAATTGAAAGGGAAGATTCTTAGTCTTCAGTTGGCCCCACAGAAAGGAGTCCTGCATTCTGCAAAGTGTCCCTTTTCTAATGGAGAGGGCATGGAATAAGGATTCTGGTAGCACTCCTGAAGGCATTAGGGTCACAGGATGACAACGACCCTCTGAGTGCATCACACTGACACTCAGGGTACTTCCCGTAGATGACCAGGCTGCAAGATGCTCAGCAGCAGGGGCCTCAGGGTTTGCTGTATCCATGTGTATGTTTGCCATGGGCACACGGACATTATCTTTCACTCTTAAAGGAGGAGGATTTTTCTTTTCATGTTATTCCTGGAAATAGCTTTATTAGAAAATAATATCACAATCTTTGAAAAGTTATCTTCCTCCTCTGGCTTTATGGTTTAGTCAAGTGGAATCAGTTTGACAACCAGTCAAGCAGGTATTTACTGTCATGTTGCTGTAAGAAAAAGGTTCTCTTTCCAGGGGTAGCCCTAATTCTGTGCATCTTCTCTTCCCACAACGTCTTCCTCCTGCTAGTGTCATATAGGGGTTAAGCTCCAGGCTCCGGAGCCGGAGAGATTAATTGTCTTATGCCTCAATTTCCTCCTCTGTAAGAAGCAGGTAGGAACAGTGCCTACCTCACGATAGTTGTGGAGAGTTAGTGGGTTAATACTTGTAAAGTGATCAAAATGGTGACTGGCACATAGGAAGCCTTCCCTAAGTGTTGGTCCTGCCCGGTGTTTTATTTCTTTTAGAATCAGTGAGCATTACTCACTGGTGTTGGGATTTGTAGTCAGGATGGCCAGGTATGCTGATAAAATACTTCGTTCCTGGGTTCTTCCTTTTCATGATTCAGGTAGTTCTGTATCAAAAATAGTCATGCCATTAACAATTTGGGGACCAAATAGGCCTTCACAGCTACTCAGTCAAAATTCCTAGTGACATTTAACTCGTTTGTTGGAAGATGAGGTGGAGGAGGAACTTACATGTTTGCACATTTGCACACACTCAATCCTTACAACCTGAGGTAAGTATAGTTACTTTCTCCAGTTAAGAGTTGAGGAAACTGAGGCACTAAAGGTTTGGTTGAAAGCTGCAGGGCTCTCCTGTGGCACAGCCAGCGTTCCTAACCATGTCCTATCGGGTACTGGCTCCCTTCCCAGCTTCACCCTCTGTTTTCCTCTCTGCTGGGGTTCAGCCATCCACCTTCTGCCCCTCCAGTGCCCTGCCTCAGGGCCTTTGCATTTGCAGTAACTCAGCCCAGCTCTTAGAGACCTGGCTCCTTCTCATTAGTCAAATTCAAGTGTTGCCTTTCCTGACTTACCTAAATCCTAGCCCACCCTATTGTTCCTCATCACATTATCCTTCTTGCTTCCCCTACTGGAGCGGGGAGAGGCCTTTTTAGACCAGGTTACTATTAATATCTGATACAGCATTATTTAAAATTTGTTGAATAAATATAGGTGCTAATGATTTTAATAATGGTCTTACTCCTTTCTTACATATGCATGCAACCAAAATCGTGATATGCATGTATGCATGTGCATGCACACGTATGTGGATATAAATGCATGAATGTGGAGAGAGAGGGAATCTAATCTTGGTAATAATGGTACAGAATCAGACTTTTCTGAGTTACAATCCTAGCTCCAATGGTAATGGCCTGATGTTTTTTCTTATGTAGAGGTGAAAGATTTGGTTGTATTGGTCTCAAAAGACTGTGTTATGTGTCATGTGTTAAAGGAAATGTGTAAGGGTTTCAGCCAGTGAATGATCAGCAAATAAAATCTTTTTTTCCACAGTGTTTGGATAAAACAGTTACTACTCTGATAACCAACTAGCTAGATAACTTTTATATATACACTGGCACACACACACATCTTCCTTTCTTCCATTGATTTAAATTAAATTGTAATCATATCATTTATTTGTTCTAGGGGCTTACGTATCAGATCTCTCTAAGGCTTCAATTGGGGAATTTGGCAAGGAAATCGGGTGCCAGGAACATGAAACTAGGACTTTGACAGAAAGGGATTTTCTGTTCCTTTAGCAGAGAATTCTGATCCACTGTAGATGCTGCAAGTGTTGTGTGAGGCATCAAAACTCACTACTACGCCAGAGAAACCTGGCCTGGACAAACCTCTGTGATTCGGTTAGGCTGACGGCAGTCCTGCAGGCTTGACTAGGCCGCATGTCGACTGCTCTTCTTCTGGAACACGACCTCACTCTTCCCTGTTCTGCCCTAGATAACCAGTTCAGGATGTCCATCCTAGAGCGCCTGGAGCAGATGGAAAGGAGGATGGCTGAGATGACGGGGTCCCAGCAGCACAAGCAGGGGAGCGGAGGAGGCAGCAGTGGAGGGGGCAATGGGACTGGGAATGGAGGAAGCCAAGCTCAGGTATGAACCTGCATTGACCATCACCTTTTGTCTTGTTTATGTCTTACTGATCAGGGAGGCAGTGGGTCTCAAGTCCCTTGTCTGGTAGTGGTATCATTCCTGGACTAGTCCCAGGGAGTATTTCATAGTCTTGTGCCCGAGTATTAAAACCTATGTAATAGTAAAGAAGCCTCGAACTGTGGGGCCTTCCCAATATTGACCTCCCTGGGCCTTAAATCGTTATTATTGATCTCAGAATTCACTGCTACTGCCTGGCTGTGGCAGTTGAGGGATCCAATGAAAAAAAGGCCCGATGGCGACTCAGTTCAGATGGAATCTACTTTGTATTCTGTATTCTTTATCTATTTTAAGTATAAATATGAAACATAATTTAAGTCAGTAATTCTGAAGCCTTTTATAAACTCAAGATGACCAATATGAGATGGACCCAGAGAAACTGCTTCTGTAATTATTTGGTGGGGAACAACATTATCCATTCTATCTTGTTTCACATATGCTTCTTCATATATTCCATGAAGATTTTGCCAAATACAGGGAAATTACTAGATTTTTTTAAGGGTCCCATTAGCCTTAGAAACTTTATATAAATTTCATTGAGGATCTTCATTTCGAGAAAATATCCTGGGCAGCAATTATTTTTCAGGGCCCTAAAGACAAATGTAAAGGGATGGAGAGTGTTCCTATCTCTGCCACTGAGTTATTCTCTGCAAGCCTAAAGTCATTCTTCCTTTTTCTTTTCAAAATGAATGATGATTTCCTGTGAGCAGTTATGTTTTTTGGTGAACATTTTGAGTTTTACGATCCTTGTAAATATCAAATGCTAGTAATATTTTAACAATAATCATAGGTAAAAACAAAGCATTTTATAGACCACATCCAAGAAACTAACCCCCTTTACCTCAAGTTTTCTTCTTCTTTCTCGCCTGTCTTTAGAAGTGAAGAAGGACTCGGCACACAGTAAAATATGATTAAGGCTGGAGTAGGCTTCTTTTTCACCTATATTCCTAAACTTTAGGAAAGAAGCAACCATTGTTTAACGAATCTCATGGCTCAAATAACAGATTCCCATGAAAACCTTTTCCTCACACCAACCAAGGTTGCATGAAGGGAATAGAATTTAATGTCATCTTACAGCTCCACCATTCAGTAACGGGCCTCCTATGACCTGATCCCATATTAACTACTATTGAAGACTCTTTCATCAATTTGGGTTGGCTTCAGTACATCTCTGTGTCCGCCTTTTGTGATAAAGATCTGGCAGTTTTTGTTAATGCAAAAAATATATACATATATAAAAATATTCCCTTCTTGTTCACTAACCCGTAACTTCTATGTGCTTGTGAAAGTTCTGTTTGGTACGTGTGGGGCACCTCTGCCTGGGCCTTTTGAGTCAAGGTCATTCTACTGCAGGTTGGGATCACCAGTCTGTGCTCCATTAAGATGTTTTGACAGCCTTACGGAGGACATTATATCTGTCATCCACCTTTTTATTTTTATAGGCATTTTTTTCCATACCTAAAAGTAAAAAAACAATGGAAAGCAACAATATTTCTGTAGTAATTGAGTTTTGTGGGCTTTATTACTGGAAAAAAATACTTTTGAGTAACTCCAGAGATAAGAGTCAAACTGGAAGTATTTATTTGGGGGGAATGTTCAGCAGAGAACTGCCATCACAGAGACTCAGATAAACCTCTGAGGTTACTAAGTTTGATTCTATTCTTCTTGCTTTACAACTGAATCAAGAGAAGAAAACCATAGTTAAAATTGGTGAATTGTTCTTTCCTGTATGCCTCTATGGTTATTAATAACACATCAATTTCAAGATCTCCAATGCTTTCCCCAAAGGATGGGATTGTTATTGGATTTTCAAAAGTGTTTCTGTGGGGGGAAAAGATTCCCCATTTAAGTGACTTAATTCTCCTTAAGGAAGAGTAGGGGAAGCAAAGGTCCAGGTATATCTGCAGATCCAAGAACTGGGATGACTACCCTGCTTTGCTCTCTTACCAGTTCATTCATGGTCTACAGTGTGTACTTCAACTGGAGGAAGTAGCAGTAGCACCCCCCCCTTTTTTTTTAAGCAGTATATGCTTTCCCTGAGATGGGTCAGCATGATGTTCATAATCAGAGTTTCAGCTGTGATTGACTCTGGTGTTCTCAGAGTTATGGGAAATTACCCTGTGCCACAAGTATGGACAAGTTCTGCTGAGCTAAACCAGGCACATCCTAGTCTCTGTTTTATGATGCCTCTTTATGTGCAGTCTGTTGATTCCCATTCTGAGTGGCTAACCGTAAAGCATTTGTTTCTCCTACATGAAAAGGCTGACTTGACGGGCAGTGGGGAGGGGAGGCCATTGGTCCTCAGTCCTTCATACCTGCTTCCTCCTCCCAGTGTGCTTCTGGCCCTGGAACGCTGGGGAGCTGCTTCGAGAACCGTGTGGTTGTTGTGTGTGAGAAGATGATGAGCCGAGCCTGCTGGGCAAAGTCTAAGCACTTGATCCATTCAAAGACTTTCCGTGGAATGACCCTCTTGCACCTGGCTGCTGCACAGGGCTATGCCACCCTCATCCAGACCCTCATCAAATGGCGGTAAGACGGGGGTGTGGATGGCTGGGGCTCATCCTTGCTTATCAGTTTGCTTCTTCTTCTTGAATGTTTCCACTGGGAGAGAGAAATCTGGCCATTCAGGGAACATGACCATGACCTGTGAACAAAGGGCTTTCTCTGAGGATAGTTTGCAAGGGAAACTTATGAATTTCTGCCCAAGAAATGCGGAGTGAGGTACTAACTAAATGTTGTACTTCCTGTTTGCTCTGGACCACTAGGCCAAACCACCCTATGAAGTTAGGGACTCTATTTCCTTGCATTGGGAAGGTACCCAGTCAGGTGCTCCTTTGGTTTCATCTTTGCAGGTTTTATGATATTCTAGTATCTCTCTTGAACATTGGTTAACTGTGCAGTAATTTCTGGTGCTATCCCTTACAGCACAAAGCATGCAGATAGCATTGATTTGGAACTGGAAGTTGACCCCTTGAATGTGGACCACTTCTCCTGTACTCCTCTGGTAAGGAATAGGTCATTTATTCGCTGAACTATTCTTCTAAACTGGCATGGGAATATGGTAATATGGACCCATTGAGATTGCCGGCAAGGACCAATTTGTCAGTTGGCAGCCATAGCAAAAGTAGAATATGTTTTCTTTTTAACTTGTACTGAGAAAGTTTGCTTCATTTTCATGTTTTCTAGATGTGGGCATGTGCTCTAGGGCACTTAGAAGCTGCTGTTGTGCTGTACAAGTGGGACCGTCGGGCCATCTCTATTCCTGACTCTCTAGGAAGGCTGCCTTTGGGAATTGCCAGGTCAAGGGGTCATGTGAAATTAGCAGAGTGTCTGGAGCACCTGCAGAGAGATGAGCAGGCTCAGCTGGGGCAGAACCCCAGAATACACTGTCCTCCAAGTGAAGAGCCTAATACGGATAGCTGGATGACCCAGTGGCATAGTGAAGCCATCAACTCTCCGGAAATACCCAAAGGAGTCACCGTTATTGCAAGTACGAATCCAGGTAAAAATTCAATATTATTACTTCTCAGAACTTGACAGATTTCCCATTTGCTTTCATGCAGCTACCCTCAGAAAAGTCCATAGGATATTCATAGGATATTCACATATATTTAAGGGCTTGGTTTTGTTTTGTTTTTTATACCTCCAATTTTTCTTTTAGCTGTAAGAAAGCCTACTGCTTCCCCCCACCCCTCCCAAAAATATATGCAGAAAGTAGTGGGAAACAAAAAAAAAGAAAGAAAGAAAGTAATCTGTTTCCATTCAAGAAAGAAACACTTATGGAGGAGGACTATCTGAATACAGTATATGCTGCTGGGGAATATTTAAATGTTAGGGACATGTCTTAAGTTCCAGCTTTGCACTTTGTGTCTCTCAGGCATAGGGAAAGTGTTAATTCTTTAGGATTCCTAATTTTATCTCCTGTCCTGACTATCCTTTCTACTGTACTTTTCAGAGCTGAGAAGACCTCGTTCTGAACCCTCTAATTACTACAGCAGTGAGAGCCACAAAGATTATCCAGCTCCCAAAAAGCATAAATTGAACCCTGAGTACTTCCAGGCAAGGCAGGAGAAGCTGCTCTCCACTGCACTGAGTCTGGAACAGCCAAATATCAGGAAGCAGAGCCCTAGTTCTAAGCAGTGTGTCCCCGAGACAATCAGCCCCAGTGAAGGAGTGAGGGACTGCATCCGGGAAACCTCCCCTCCCACTCCAGAGACTGCAGGATTCCAAGCCTCTGGATCTCAGCCTGTAGTAAAGTGGAATTCCAAAGATCTTTACATTGGTGTGTCTACAGTACAGGTGACTGGAAATCCGAAGGGGACCAGTGTAGGAAAGGATGCAGCACCTTCACAGGTGCGACCACGGGAACCAATGAGTGTCCTGATGATGGCTAACAGAGAGGTGGTGAATACAGAGATGGGGTCCTACCGCGATAGTGCAGAGAGCGCGGAATGCTCACAACCTATGGATGAGATACAGGTAAGCGCGGATAAGGTAAGCCTGCAGAGGCCAGGGTGTCCGTCTCACCCCCTCTGTCTTTACAGCCAGCTCCCCCAGGCCACGTGATCTGCTCAACCAGCAAAGGCTTAAACATACGATCTTGGGCATAAGAATGCTGGAGTGCCGCCTTTGTTCGGGCCACGTTTTCATCCTGACTCAAACATTGTGAATAGGGCCTGAACACTCGTGACCTGGGTCTCAGCAAAGCCTTCCCTCTTCACACCAGCTCCTCAAAGCTCACTCAGAGCTCTCCATTGCTCTTCTGCTTCCCTCCTGCATCTGGGGAGATTGACTTCCCATTTAAGTACTAGTTTCATAGAGTCACAGCCTGGTAATCGCTAAAACAGGAGGTCTGTGGATGGAATTTGAATGACCTAAGTGGTTTGATGAGCACAGCTGTCATCTGGCCATTGTAAAGGCATATGTGGTGTGAGGCTCTTAAGGTGCAGTGGAAATATCCCTAAAGCTGATAACTGGCTATCTTATAATAAACCTAGAAACTCCAGCATCCTGTTGGGGCATTAAACTTGCAGTGGATTAAGAGAGTATATGCTGCAGTAAACTTGGAAGCTATTAAGCAAGCAAATTCCATTAAATAAAATATACTATATAGGGGATGACCAAATGAGTAGCCAAAAGAGTATGAGTTTGACTTACTCTCTTTCCAAGTTCCTATATGACCCACAACAAATGTAATGGGAAAAAATCCCAGGAGAAATTCAGTAGGGCACCAGGCTTATAGAACTGGCACAGGAAGAAGGGGCCTGGAGATCCCCTGTCCTGGCCTGCATTCCCAGAGAGAGGGCCATTGCTAAGCTGCTCCTTTTCATCCTCAGATCCCCTTCCTGCCACCCCTGCTGTTAGCACAGAGTGACAAGCTTGTGTGCCCCATTCCTCATGGGTGGAGTGGGTGTTCCACCACTTGTCTCCCAACCACTGCAATTGTGGGGAGGCCCGCCAGGGAAATCAAAGAATTTGTTAGACAAAGGGTTGGCAAAGTTTTTCTATAAAGGACCAAATGGTAAATATTTCAGGCTTTGTAGGCTATATTGGCTGTCAGGACTGTTTAATCTGCCTTTGTAGCTCAAAGGCAGCCTTAGGTAATAATGAATGAGTGTGGCTATGTGCCAGTATTTACACAAACAGGTAGGTGGCTGGATTTGGCCATATCACATATCAATACTAAGCAACCTAGGACAATATTTATAAACATAAACATAATAAATCACTAGACTGTGAAAATCAGTGCTGTTCACTGGAGTTCTCTGCAGTGATGGAAATGATCTGTGGTTCTGTGTCTGTACTGCTCATTATGGTAGCCACTGGCCACACGTAGTATCCATGGCTGAAGACGAAGCCAGTGTGACTCAGGGACTGGATTTCTGATTTTATGTAAGTTCAATTAATTTAAGTTTAAATAGCCGTTGGATAGCAGAGCTTTGTAGTGGTTGGCCTTTGCTAAGATGGGGTTGATGCAAGAAACACAGAACAACCTGAAAAGTTTTACTTTATATTTTCACTGAGCCTTGAGAAGCAATATTTTGCTAAATTAAGAGCATACATCTATAAAAAACCAACAGTCTCAAGTATTCACCCAAATGAAAAAATAAACATGAAAAATAAGTAATTCAAAAAATAATGAAATAATTCGAGCCAGAGTTCATGGAGGAGTGGACAATAAAACTAGTAAAACTGATACCTCTAAGTACTTATTGACAGTGTAACTATACCTACAAGGCACTTGTTAAGAAGGGATTCTTTAAATAGAGGAAGAATCATATTTTAAAACTAACCTAGAACTAATATCCTTATTATTTTAATAAAATGCGAGTAGTAGGGAAATAAAGAAATAATGAAGGGTATTAAAGCAGCTTTCTTGTTTGGGAAAGATCACAAATTTTTTTCACTTGTATTATTGATAGGTAAGTATAGGCTGAAATAGGCTTGTTAGAAATGTCAGGTTAATAGATTGCATAAAAACAATCTATAGAATTTCTAAGTCATTGAAGGGAAAAAAGGAATTGGGACCCATTTGGGAAAAGTTCAGAAATGGTGAAAAGTAAAAATGCAACAAAATAAATAATAAGCAGAAAACATAGTGTAGGGATATTTTTAAACATGATTTATTCCCACTTTGCTAGTTAGCAATTCTATTAAAAGATGCTCAGGGGGATCCCTGGGTGGCTCAGTGGTTTAGCGCCTGCCTTTGGCCCAGGGCGCGATCCTGGAGTCCCGGGATTGAGTCCCATGTCAGGCTCCCAGCATGGAGCCTGCTTCTCCCTCTGCCTGTGTCTCTGCCTCTCTCTCTCTCTCTCTCTCTCTCTCTATGTCTATCATAAATAAATAAATCTTAAAAAAAAAAGATGCTCAGAGTTGGGTTAAAAAAAAAGAAAGAAAAAGGCGGCAAAACATACTATGTGCTACTTAGCTTAGCACATAGTATGTGCATACTTAAAAGGCGATGACACAGAAAGAATGAAAAGGAAGCCATGGGCAAAGATAGAACAGGCAAATAAGCATAAAAAGAAAAAAAACACAAAGTACAATTCAAGGCAAATAGTATGTATCCTTTGTCAAGAAGATATAACTCATCAACAGTTGTGTAACTCACAACACAGTTCCTGAATACTAAAGCAAAAACCAGTAAACAGGGCAATGTGGAACCACACTTATAATCATATGTGGTACTGACATTTACTCAGAATTTGTCAAAGTAGATATAGGAAGAATGTGAAAACATGTTACGAGGCAATTAGAAAGTTGGCTTTCATGTATATATTTAACATATGTGATAGATTTAATACAGGATATGCTTTTACCATGTAATTATGCAGATGTATGCAGTTCATATGCATAGCAAGTTATAGATATGATTTTCCTTTTTAGATATCCTAGACACATTTGTGAAAATTGTTCATATGCTAGAAGATGAGAATTTAAACAAAAACCCAAAGCTGCACATTTAAAGTTTGTCTTCTCTGAACAACAGTACAAGAAATTTAGAAACAGATGACATGACTTTTTAGGTCCCACTGCTTAGAATGTTGTTATTTTGTTTAAAGTCATTTAAAGGAACACCAGGGTGGCTCAGTGGTTGAACATCTGCCTTAGGCTCAGGGCATGATCCTGGGGTCCTGGGATCAAGTCCTGCATCAGGCTCCCCGCATGGAGCCTGCTTCTCCCTCTGCCTGTGTCTCTGCCTCTCTTTGTGTGTCTCTCCTGAATAAATTAATAAAAGTCTTTTTACAAAAATAAAGTCATTAAAAAAATAAAAATAAAGTCATTTAAATTTCCTTGCTTTTGGCAGCCACCACAATAAAAAGTGTGCTATCCCAGAGTGTGGCACTTGTGATGTTCAGGTGTTCTCACACTAATACATATTTATAAAATGAGGGACTTTGGAGGGTGGCCCTAGAGTTATAACCTTCAGTCTGCAGAAATTTTAATAAAATATGTAAATAATTTCATGGAAAAAGTATCAAGGTAGGATTTCCTGCTGCTCAAGTCACAGATCAAGAGGCTTATATGGAAGGAAAAGAAAGGCTGCACTATTTTTCATTTTTATTCCTATTACAAGAATCATTCTTGTTTATTAAAAGTTTAGAAAATGACCCAAGATAAGTGTTTTTAAGAACTTCATTGAGGTATACCACACACTCCATAGAGCGCAGCCCTCTAAGCGCTCCATGTGATGTCAGTGTGCATAGCTGTGCAGCTGTTCCCCTCAGTGCCCTTTAGAGCAACTCCATCACCTCCAGAAGGTTGTCCATGCCCATTTGCAGTCATCTCCGCTCCCCTCCCAGTCCTAGGCAACCCATCTGATTTCTATACCCAGAGTTTTGCTTTTTCTGGAAATTTCATATAAATGGCATCATAAACTTTGCAGGCTTCTGTGTCTGGCTTCTTGCACTTAGCACACTGTTTTTGAGGTTCATTCATACTGTAAGATAAGCATTTTGTCACTTTTGTATGGATCCTTTCAGAATACTTTCAATTCACTTAAAATCTTTACTATATTTCAATTTCCATTTTCAAGAGACATGCAAGGAAATCTTTAAAAACAAGGCCATACCTCCAAGCCTAATTATATTTGTGGCAATGCAGACTAGCTCTGAAGATTCCTAATTCTATTAGGAATGTACCTGGGGTGCAAATGTCAGCAGCCTAACTGTGGTGGTTTAATAACAAATGATTGATTTTTCTCACATGACAGGAAGTCCAGAGGCTCATTTGCTCAGTGATGCCCAGAGGGGTCCAGATTTTCCCCCTGAGTTTTCTGTTCTTTTTGGTGAAAATTCTTCTTGATTCTTGTTGCTTTATGGTTACAATGTGGGTGCTGGAGTTCATTTGGAGTCAAGGCAGGAAGAAGGGAAGAGCCAAAGGCATCAATCCTGTTCATCATGAAAGCCAAAGCTTTTCCCCAATCCCTGCAGCAGGTGTCTGTAGAGTCTCGTGGTCCAGGTGGTCCAGAAGTGGGTCACAATCCTCATCTCAGTGCACAGGAAGGTGGGAGGTCAAGAGGATTATCTAACTGGGTTATGTCAACCGGGAGCTGGCCTTTCAGATTGGCTCGTTGCTGCCCTCTACAGGACTGGGGGTCTGTAGGCAATGCCAAAGTGGGGGGTGCAGTGGCCATTGCTTAGGTCACCTGTCATGTCACCATGGTAATGTGACAACTGGCTAAAGAACAAGTCACAGTATCATTAAATGGCTGATCCTTGCTGAGAACAGAGACTAGGCACGGGGCAGAAATTCTTTAACACCTGACTAAAGGGTTTTGGCGAGATGATTTGGAGAGAATCAGGTCTCAGCATATTTGGCCGAATTGTAATAAGACCTTTCAGTGATACTGTGGTGCACTGGATTGAGGTGGAAGGCCGCCCTCCCTTCTTTTTTCTTCCCCAGGGAGGGTGGGGTAGATGAGGGGCTGGATAACTTCTAAGATTCCCTCTTAACGAGTGTTTCTGTGAACTCTGGATTCCAGGTGAACATGATGACCTTGGCAGAGCACATCATCGAAGCCACACCTGACCGAATCAAGCAGGAGAGTTTTGTGCCCACGGAGCCCTCGGCATTGGAAAGGACAGACACTGCCACCATTAGCAGTACCATGAGCTGGCTGGCCAGTTACCTAGCCGATGTCGATCGTCTGCCAAGTGCTACCCAGATCAGGTCAGTGCAAGTCTGTGGATCACTGACTGGCGTAAATTCCTGGGCTCAATGGAAGACTTGGGAAGCTAATTAGATCTGATGAATGCTGTGTAATGTGAGACCTCGTGAAGGAAGCAAAGAAACACTGGGACAAGTTCCTTCACTACTTTCAGGTCCCTGCTCACATCCTCACCTCTTCTGTGACTTCTCTCCCCTTGTAGTGCGTGTGAGGTCATGTCCTGTGATATCCCCCCGCCGCCCCCAGTTCAGCTGAAGTTTCATAAAGGCCAGGCAGCGTCTTCAGTGGCTTTAGTATTTAGCATAGTGCTAAATTCATAATAGGTACTCAGTAGGAACTTACTAACTCCAGGACAGTTTAAAGTACAGAATATGTTTACCAACTTTCTGGACTGAACGGAGGTGTATTCTTAATAGCATGCAGTGGCTCTTGTCTCATTACTCAGTATGTAATGGATTGTGCAGATCAATCACCAGTCTTTCTCCCTTGTGTCTCCTCTTGTTTCAGAAGTGCGTATAATGAGCCTCTAACTCCTTCTTCTAATACCAGCTTGAGCCCTGTTGGCTCCCCAGTCAGTGAAATAGCTTTCGAGAAACCCAGCCTTCCCTCAGCAGCAGATTGGTCAGAATTCCTGAGCGCGTCTACCAGTGAGAAGGTGGAGAATGAATTTGCTCAGCTGACTCTGTCCGATCACGAGCAGAGAGAGCTCTATGAAGCTGCCAGGCTTGTCCAAACTGCTTTCCGGAAATATAAGGTAAAGTAGAACAGAGTCCTGATGTTGTGACATTCGTAAGATTGAGGAACACAGGCAGAAGTTAGAATCATCCAGACTAAAACTTAGGCCTTACCCGCCCTCCCCTGCTAAGTCTTTAGAATTGTTATTTGGGAATATTATGTCACAAGAAATTATTAATAATTTTCAGAAGCTTTAGTGGAATAAAATTGACCAGTAGTGTGATAGTTATCACCATCTCAATTTATTCTTGGTAATGGTAATGGATATTTGTTATCTAGTTAATATAGAGGAAGTTGATACCTCTGCCACAAGGAATTTATAACCTAAAGTAGGGGTTCTTAAGGGACTGGGACTGCCTGTGGGCAGCCCTTGAACTCCTAAAATTTTATGGTAAAGCTTGTGTGTGTATTTTTGGTGGGAGAGGGTCTGTGGCCTTCCACAGATTTTCAAAAGACTCTTTGACCTCCTTAAGAAGGTGTTAAAAGCCAGTAATCATTGATCCCAAAGTAGAGTAGTTGGGGGTTATGTTAGAAAAGACAATGGAGGGACACGTGGGTGGCTCAGTTGTTGAACTGTTCGGCTCAGTTTGTGATCCCAGGGTCTTGGGATCAAGTTCTGTATTGGGCTTCCTTTGGGGAGCCTGCTTCTCCCTCTGCCTATGTCTCTGCCTCTCTGTGTGTCTCTCATAAATAAATGAATAAAATCTGAAGGAAAAAAAAGGAAAGACAGTGGAAATCTGACAATGTGTAAGGACAAATAGTACAATACCTGATTTGTTAAATAGTTGGAAAATGAGTATTTTTAGACCTCCTAACATCCAAATATCAGTTTTATTTAGAAGCAAGAATTAGAGATTTAGTCTATAAATTCATTTTTCCTAATTTCTACTTACAATTCATTATCACTGTATTTTAGTAAACCTGAGGCTTCTGAAAAAGTTATAAATGACTAATAATTCTGTCTAAGTCTTAAGAAAGTTGATATTTCTTACACTAAATCGTTATTTCTTGCACTAAATCATGTTTCTCCCTCTCTTTACCCTAAAGGGCCGACCCTTGCGGGAACAGCAGGAAGTGGCTGCTGCTGTCATTCAGCGTTGTTACAGAAAATATAAACAGGTAAAGCACAGCTTTGGGTCGCAGTAGGAAGTGCACCTCGTCCAAACAGCGACAGGCCCCTGAGGATTCTAGCATGTGGCCTGGCCAGAGAGTGCTAGGTCCAGCACTTGATTCAAAGACTTTGAATTGCATGACCAAAAACCAGAGGAAAATGTTCCAGAGCAGGGAGGTGGGGGTAAAAAACAAACCAAAAAACCATCGGCGCGGTTAAACTTATGCCACAAAATAATTCTTGTGCAGATTGTTGGCCTTTCAGTATTATGACCTACCTGAGATGTTGATCTGACACAAAGAAGGTTATTTGTATCTAAAGTGAGGCTCTGTGTTCCAGTAATTGTACCTGGAGTAATTGAGGCACCCTAGGGACTTTGATGTGGTAATCAGAGAAGAGAAACAGCAGCAGTTCTTTGACCTTGAGTCCGAGAAATTTTCTACTCTTGAGCCACTTTTCCTTTCAGCTTCTTCCTGTCCGTTTTCAAATGAAGACTTGGAAAAAATCTCTGAAAATCTTGAGAAGCCCAGAACATCTTAAACTGCTTTTGCATTCCTTACTTAAGAGATTCAGGAAGAGGGTGCCTGGGTCACTCAGTCAGTTAAGCATCTGCCTTCAGCTCAGGTCGTGATCCCAGTCCTGGGAATCAAGCCCCGCATTGGGCTCCTTCCTCATCAGGGAGCCTGCCTCTCCCTCTACTTTTGCCTCCCTCTCTCTCTGTCTTTCATGAATAAGTAAATAAAATCTTAAAAATGAGAGAGAGAGAGAGAGAGAGAGAGAGAGAGATAATAGATGCAGAAAGAATACCTAAGTGTTCGTTCATGCAGTATTTCTGTTTCCCAAACACCCTGTAAGGTTACCTAACTGCCACCATGTCGGTTAGGGACCTGATGTGTTTGGGGCCCTAGGATGCACTAGACTTGCAGCCACATCATCTCATCACATCTGCTCCTTACAATTACTGGCAATAAACAATTTTATATTCCTTTTACAATGAAGAAGCTAAGGCTCAGAGAAATTAAGTCACTATTAGATTTTCCTAGCCACCTGGATGGTTAGAAAATATAAAAACTTGCCTAATTGAGTTTTTACTGGCCCATATGATAAAGTTCAGGACTGTCAGTAGATTCTAAAACCTTTTAGTAGATAGTGTCCTAGGTAGATTTTATTAAAGGAATACTACATGCCAAAATGTGTAATAGTTGTGTGGAAGTGTGATATTGTGTTCTCTTGTTATGATGCAGGGCTCATTTTGATTTTTTATATGGGTTGCCATGTTCTTGAGTTTCTCTCCTATTAAGCCCTCTTAGTGAAAGGGGGCGGGCTGGGAGGAGTCTTCAACTTATAGCCAATTGAGTTCATGATCCCAGAAAATGAAGGTTTATTGTGTAAACGCTGGCACCACAGTACCTGTAGCTCCCCAGCAGGGGACCGTCCTTAGCACAAAGGAAACACACAAAGTTTCAAGTCTTTGAACTTTAAACAGGTATTTATTCCAAAAGATGAGTCTTGGTTTGGGTTTTGTTTTTTAAAATCCCCTCCCAAAGAAGTGTTGTCTACAACCAGGAAAACAGAAGGCATTATTTTTGGAAATATCCACAAGTATAAGACAAGTATTTTGGAAGATAGAAGGCATTAATATAGCCAGATTGCCTTTTTTTTTTTTTTTTCCGGTTGGGAGTTTTATTGGTTCTGGTTTTTAATTTCCTTATATTCAGCAATCTAACATTAATCTTGTATTTTCTGTTTCTCCCCAAGCTGACATGGATAGCCTTGAAGGTAATGACACCCAAGTCCCCTCACAAACCATTCCACCAGAGTCACAAACTTCACACCCATTACCAGCTACAAGAAGGGGCCATTAAGATGGCAGGGTCAGGAAACAGGTGTCCTCTCCTTGCCATGCCACCTAACCACAGTGCATCTCTGGGGACCATGTGGTTATTCAGTTGGAGTGGGTTTTGGCATTACCAGTCATTGGACATTTTCCTGGCCATGTCAATCTAAAGAATCCATCTGAGCCAGTTACTGTGAGCCCAGCAAGCCACTAAATGCATCTCCCCTCCTCCCAGTGTGCTTCACTGTGGTCCAGTAATTTCTGAATGTGCAGTGTGCACAGGCCAAGGGGATAAAAGCCACAGGAGCCCTGTAGGATGCAGAGTTGTCTTCAAAGATGTTTGGGCGAAGGAAAATGGAAAACAGATCAGACGAGATAAGAGGATTCTTGCGCAAGGGTCTTGTGTCTTGAACATTCCAAGAAGTCAGTTCCCTTCCCTTATTCCAGCTCGTACAGGCAGAGATGTACTTAGGCACAGGCATTTTCTCAGGAGTATTTTTCCCCATGATGGTAAGTCACCTTCTTGCAAGGAAAATGCGGTTCTTGTGACCTCTTATCCCCAGAGTCCTATTCTACTTCATTAGCAGTTTGGACATCGCATTTTTTAAATATGGAGAGCTCTGTATTTTTAGTGACTAGAGACCAAAATGGAAGAGAACTCATTCTGTTGTGCCTTCATCTTTTACTTGCATAGTGCTGCAGCAGGCTGGGTGGAGGGCTATGGCACTGGCTCCCAAGCAGTACCCCCGCTTCTGGGACACTTTTCCCGGTTTCATGGCTTCACCCCCATGTTGGTCTTATGAGTGTTCATCTTTTGCAGGTTAAATGTCTTAAAGGTGTCAGCGTTTCATGATAAGCCTTGTATTTGGGACCTTGCAACTCAGAAATGTGTCCTTTGGAACAGTAGTTAGGAGTCACATGCTGACTGCTATTAGTGGGCTTGCATATGGTGGTGATTGGGATGCATAAGAAAGGTTATTTTGAAATGTTTCAAAATCAGATAGTAAACATTAATCTTCAAATAATAAATATTAATCTTAAACATTTAAATTGTACTTCCTAAATATGCTTTTATTATTCCTAAATGTCTACACCTGTTGCTTTTAGAAAAAAATTTTTTCAAGGAGGGCAAAATATTTGATACTTCAGGGGAAAAAGCACATTTACAGCAATACATTGTCTGAAGGCAACCCTTAAACTAATATTTTACATTTGGGAAAGGTAGGTGAAAACAGGCTCCTAGGCTGCCTCTTTGATGATTGAACCCAAAACAGAGACTATGATGCTAAAGGAGAAAAGTTGTTTCTCTCCTTCCCTTCCCCGGCACACCCAGAGGACACATGGATTTGTACAGCTCCTGTTGTTACTGTACTGCTTATTCTTGTTTCCCTGCAGTATGCACTTTATAAAAAGATGACACAGGCTGCCATCCTAATCCAGAGTAAATTCCGAAGTTACTACGAACAAAAAAAATTTCAGCAGAGCCGGCGTGCTGCTGTGCTGATCCAGAAATATTACCGGAGTTATAAGAAGTGTGGCAAGAGACGGCAGGCTCGCCGAACAGCCGTAATTGTACAACAGAAACTCAGGTGGGTTGAGCTTTCACGGGGCAAAGCTGTGGAGGGGAGAGAGCCCTGGCTTTAGGGAAAGAACAGCCCTGCCCCGACGTCAGGGGAGACATGCATGTCACAGGGACCTTCTTTACAGATCACTCTAGATGTCGTGACAGTGTGTGGTGATACCCATGCTGCCAGCCCACCTTTGTCTGTTTACCTGTTGTCCTCTCCAAGTCCACCTGGTTATTTTGGTCCCCACCTGCCTTCAGCTGGGGCAGGAATCCGTCAGGACCACAGTTCCTGCTCAGAGAGGGCGCTCCATTAGGGCACTGTGAATTGTAGGGTCCCTGCATGTGAGACCTCGGAAGAATAGCTAGAGGCCAGCCAGTCCAATTTAGAGAGTGTGATGGGGGTTCTGAGCAAGGAGACATGGATAGAAGTTCAGGAAGATATCAAACTCGGGTGAGTCAGCTTCGACACTCAGCCTAAGGCCAGAAGGGTTGTGAAAGCATACTTGAGCATCATCGAATGTTGGACCTGGGCCCCGTGTCCCTCACCACCAGGGGAAGGTGCCGCCACCCCCTCTTTCCTTCCCTGATGGCGCTGCCATGCCTGCCCATGTGTTGGGTTCACTGGCTGAACTGTTTCATTAAAAGTCTTCTGTCACTGCTCACCTGCTTTCAATGTGTGTGCATTAAGCGTTACAATACCCTTCTCGTGACAGTGATGTTCCGGCTTTTTCAGGAGCAGTTTGCTAACCAAAAAGCAGGACCAAGCTGCTCGAAAAATAATGAGGTTCCTCCGCCGCTGCCGCCACAGGTAACCCTACTCCTCATCTAGACAGTTTGCTCGTCGAGAGCAGTAAAGCAGCCCTAACCCTCCTAACCACGCATGACCGCCTCCGCAGAGCGAACCCCCTGACATTCATCAGAGTAAACATCCCGCATTGCAGTAGGAGAGCAGAACTCTAACTAGGGACCAAGTTGCTGCTTCGGGAACCCAGGTGACTGTCTCAGACTCTGTGGTAAATGTCGAACAGTGGAGATTGATTTTTCTGTCTTAGTTTGGGTGTGAGGACAGCTTAGCAGGACGAGCTCTTCATTCCCTTTTCTCTTGAACCTCTTATTTCTATGCCACACTGCAGCATGCTCTTTTCCAAGCCCTCCCTGTGCCAGTGTGTGTCCAAACAGAATAAGTGAGTTTCTATTCTCAAGGAAAGGGTAGCAGACCACTTACTCCATCTGAGCTTTCCAACATAGGACCTGATTAGCGGGTGCCCTCTGCTGGGGATGTGCAGGAAGGAGACTCCATCTGAGTTGAGAGGTGCGTTTTCAGTTAGGAGCAAACAGGCTCTGGTGACCTGAGCCTTCCCTGGAGGCAGGGCAGCTGTCCACGAAGCCAGTTAGAGGGGATTCTCTTTGTTTCCTCAAATTTGATCTTCCTTTGTCAACAGCAGGATCCTTCCTTAGCTCTGGGGGAGCCGGTGAGGTTGTTCTATTTCCTTGGTTAGGTTAGCCCTCTGTCCTCATGGCCCTCTGAGCTGTGTGTAGGTGACCCTGTGTGGTTTCGTTGCTTCCCTGTGCATCAGGAGCCACGCAGTTTATAGAACTGAACTCTGAAGCAAGCTCTTTGACATCTTATTTCCTCTTCCTATTTCATTGTGCCAGAAGCCCAAGTGTCCACATTCAATTCAATTCCACAGAGGTTCCCTCTTCAGTTTTTCGTACTCCTAAACCTGTCTGCTTGCTGACTTTGAAACTATTTTGACTTTGAGACCTTAATAAGGGTCCACTGTCCATTTGTACTTTTACTTCTGTTAACAAAAGGATTCTTATCTATGATGATAAAAGGAAATGTGCACAGAGCCACCCATTTACAGTAATAAAAACTTCAAAGAGAACATTCTCTAGGATATGTTTGATATTCTCTAACTAGAATGCTATTTGAAAGAAGCTAATGTACACTTACTAGGCCTTCACAGCACATTTGCTCTCTACAGACGTAGTGATTGGGGTCTTTTTCTCCATGGTTAGCTAGCCAGTGAGATTTCAGTATCAACACTGAACGAGGAAGTCTTCTTAGGGAGTGCATATGAGACTATGAGGCACCTGTGACATGATCACATTAGTTCTACATGCCTTCATGGGGCTCATCTCTCCTCTCCCCCTCACTCACACCTGCGCCAGCGTGAGAATACTTGCAACCAACTAGAGTGTTTGGTTTTCCTCATTTGGTGGAACATCTGAGATTTCCCTAGACCCTTCTCTGGAGGTTCTCACATGTGCTCTCATTCCCTTCTTCCTTTTTTCCTCTCCTACCTGCAAGATGGAAAAATACAGGGAGATTGATTCCACCCAGCCCTGCTGAGACTGTGGTTAACACTTTCCCAACAGATTTTATTTTCAAGAAAATCAGCTTTACATTGCTCTGCCTTAGGCCACTTTGAGCAAACCCAAACATTGACAAATTATATTTTCCTTGTTTTTCCTATCTTCTCCTCGAGCTTTGGAAACACATATAGATAGTGCCACCTCAGTTGTTATGAGCAAATTTACCTAAAGTCCCACACTTCTTTTCTTTCTCATCCAAAACACCCTGTGTCTACACTGGGTGAATTGAGAGGGTAAGCTATTTAAACAAAACAGACGTGCATAAAGGGCTGCTGGCCCCCAGAGTAGACTGAACAAAGGAATCCCTTCACTCTTGTTTTCAAAGCCCTCTTTTTGTAAACTAGTAGGAAAGAGGCTTGTGAAGATTTTGCCTTTCTCGGGTTCGTATTTTAACTCATAGTAACCCCTTAAGGGTGGCAAGAAGGTTCGTTATGAGAACATCAGATTATGGACTCTGACTTCCTATTCATTGTTTGGGATGAAATAAAGACCCCTACTGCCTCTTTTCCTCACTTGATCTGGAATAGTTCAGATGTCGGGAAAACTGTATAGACAAATTTTAATGGCCTTTGTATACTGACTGTGTCAGACCAGTATTCTCTCCCCATCCCTGTATCCTGAAGATCCACAGAACCAAAAGTCTGAGTTCCTATTTTCCCTAGGATGAACGTAGCCCTGTTTCCATTCTGGGGTACTGCATATTATTTTAAGAGAAACTGTCATTGTCCTGTCCCCGAGAAGCATTAAAATAGAAAACCTCACATGACACCCTCTCATAGGTAGGTAACGGCTTCAGGAATCAATAAGAAGTGTCCCATTTCTGAAGGAGTTTGCGAAGTCATATGACCCCCACATTTTCAGACTTCACGATAAATTGGTGAATTTTGTACCTGCTCATTTCACATACCCCATCACCACTCCTTTTCTTCCTTTCCAAAAAAGGAACCACTTTATACTCTTTTTTTGTTTTGTTATTGAAATAAAGCTATGTATAAGGTTTCTGTTGTGACCCTCACGTGCTAATAGCTCTTTGGTGTTGTTTTACTGTCTAAAGCCCCCTGGTGGACCATAGGCTGTACAAAAGGGTGAGTTTAGCTGCCTGCTAGCCAGTGTTTACCTTTATCTTCCATTTTCAATATTTTGCTTTTTGCTTGCTTGCATGGGGCTGCAGCCTAGGTATGCCAGTAAGTTTCACATCCATTTTGAATGAAATAAGATAAAATGAAAACTAACCCTAATTACTAACACTGCTACCTTATACAACATGAAAATAGTCACATACAGCAGATGTACAGATGCATGAGTAAGAGAAAGGGAGGCCCTTCTGAAACCACCGCAGGGCATGCTTAGAAGTTGGTGGAGTCAAAACAAGGCTACACCTCAGAAAACATCTAGCAGGTGGTTCTTTCTGATTCAGATGATTGGCCACAATGAAATTCTTTCAACTACTGCCAGGTCCAAATTTCTAAAGCAAGAAAACTCAGCAGGTGATACTGCCTTTTTTTTTTTTAATGAATAAATTTCTTATTTAGAGTTACTATGTCCCCGTTACCTTGTTCCTCTAATTTCATTTTCTAAATCTCCCTTTCCCTGGTGCCATGAGGTAAGTCAGCACATTGAAGCTGCCCTTTCAGAAGCAATGCAGAACATTCATTATAACAGAGCAAGCAGACCTGACTGACCTCCAGAATTTAATGGCAACGCTGAATAAAGATAACATGGTGTAAAATGTCTTGAATCTGTATATTCTGTATTGCAGTGAAGATTGGATGTTCCAGTAGAATTTATATTTTAAAGAAATGTTAACGGAGAAGTATCCAGTAGACACTGTCAATGTCCTAGCGATTTTAGAACATGACACTGATTTGTAGGTATACCCAAGGGGCAGAAGTCTCTGCCAGATGTGACTATCACATGCCTGCAGTTACAGTAAAGAATGTAGTGTCTGGAAATTTTTTTTAAAGCCAGGAATATAATTCACCAAAATCAGATTTGAATATAGATTAATTTGACAACTTTTGTCCAATAGACTTAAGAGAAGATATACTTTAAAAAAATAACATGGGAGTTAACTACCAACTCAGCTACATTCAGCGCCCTCCCTTTGTAACACTACAGTAATATTTGAGTCATTTGTAAGATTTCTGAGAAGACATTATAATTCAAAAAAATCTAAAACTTCAAGTGTTTCTGGAGCTAATAGTTTTCATCCAAGTACATTTATGTTGATGCTGGTATTTTACTCATTATATTTCAAGTCAAAGATCAGCTAACTTTTTCTTAAGAGACTTTAGTAAAATAGTAAATATCTTAGGCTCTGTGGGCTGTACAGTCACTGTCACAGCTATTCAGCTCTGCCATTGGAGCATGGAAGCACCCGAAGATAATATGTACATGAATGGTTATGGCTAGTGTTCAGTAAAACTTTATTTACACAGATATTTGTTGGGCTGGGTTTGGCTCATGGACTATAGTTTGCTGACTGATGATGATAGGAGAATTGAGTTTTTATAAATTCTTCCTAACACAAGACCCTATCCCTGTAAAAGACTCAAAGTCTCACCTGGTTAAAACCATGGCTAGTCACTGAAAGAAAACATTTAAAAAAAAATAAAGTCGATACATTGGTCTGTAAATTTAACTAGTTAATCCTTTTGAAAACTAGGCATTTTTTACAGTTGTCCCATATGGTAGAACTGGCTCAGAGATGTCTGTGTTTGAAACATAAAAGAAAAAGTGGACAAAAATCTCCATTTTTTTCTCTTTCCGTTCCTTCTCACTCTCTGCATACATAGATAATATTTCTTTTCACGTGAAAAAACAAACCCCTCCCAAAGAACAGATGCATGCCCTAGGGTTCAATTTACCTAAAAGTTGTAGTATCTTGCATGTGATGTGCAATTAATACAATCGTTGCAAGGAACCAACATTTAGTAAAAGTGGTTGCTTATGCACTTTTGAAACTTGTTAGCTTCTGGAATGTCAATTATCGTTTTCAGAGTACATTTTCCAAAGGTGATCTTCAACACTAGAGTCACAGAGTACATTTTCCAAAGGTGATCTTCAACACTAGAGTCCCTACCTTAACTTCTTTAGCACCTGCCGCATTGTATCTCAAGCTCCTCAAACTCATATCCAGGCATGGAAAGTTGGAATTCCCTGGCACCCCTGTGCCTGCAGTCTTCAGGGAGTTTGAGAGATAGGAGCTGAATAGTTCAGGTTCATTCTAGAGTGGTTCTCTTTCTCTCCCTGTATTATGCATTATCTGTGACCCTAATTACCAGGAAGCTCTTGCTTCCCCTCTTCCCTCAGAGAGTTCACAGTGGCACTTCCTCCAACAATCCCCAAGTTGAAATGACTCTAGGGAGGCAGAGCGTTCTCTGAGGAGAGTTCTTTTTCCTGACTTATGTCAAAGGAGTTAATATGCTGGTTTTATTAATGTATGAAGTATACCATATTTAAGATGTGTAAGGTTGATACATTAAAAAATACTCAAAAACTGAAGGAATTAAATTTTGCGGCACAGCGTTTGTCAGCCACTATTGAACCCCACCTCCCAGATGGGTGGAGCAGAAGGCTATCTAGAAAAGCAGGTGATGTCAGTCATCAGAATTAAGGCACAATAGGGTAATTCCAGGAATATAGCAATCTGAAAATGCCATCATATCTTCCAATTTTTAGTCTTCACTTGGGGAAGGCTAAGAAAAAGCCCCAAATACCCTTCACCACATCAGCTTATTTTCACACAGCCTTTCATCTGGGCTAAGCCCTTACTTTACCCACTTAAAATGGAGTTTCCAAATTCTCGATAACTCTTGGAGGTATTTGTTTTGTCTTGGACACAATAACTGTCCACTTAAGAGAAAACTTCTGTTATGCACAGAGAGATATTTAAATCAACAGTCTTAATTATTATTTCAGTTAATTTAGGTGTTATGCTACTTTAAAAAAAGTGGAGGATTTCTAAGATTGAAGAAGTCTTTGAGGTGCACATTGCTGCAAACACTACTTTCCAGCTGGGTTTGGAGTTTATTGAACAGGGTATTAATGTCCTAGTGGAAAGCCAAGATATCTCATATGTCAAAAAATAAATACCTGAATTATGTGACAGACTCATCTTTCAAGTACTGAGACTCAGCAGGGCAGTGATGCTTTTTCTAGTAAAAAATGGTTTTCTGCTCTTCAAGATACTTTTTTTTTTTTTTTTTGTGGGTATTAGGAAGTATTCTCATAGATGAGAGAGACCACTCTCTGAAAAGCAATTCCTAGACAAATTCATTTTTTTCCCTGGGGTAATATTTCTGTGAGAGGGCATTTAGAACAGTCACTATCATACACCGTGAGAATTCTGTTTTTCCAGTAACCTGTTTTTGTAAGTTGCGGACCTAGTACCCACGTTCCGTAAAGGTAGCAAAGCTATCCTACTGGCATAAAAGAACCCCAATTCAAGGAAGAAGAGGTAACACTTTCCAGTCACAAATATTTAAGCAACCGATTTTCTCTATAGTTAACAACTGGGTTTCCAAACACTTAACTTTGCCAGATGGTTCCAGTTATCTGGGTAAGTAGTGATTTCAGCACTGACTCTTGAGAGCAGTCCTGTGAAATCTCTTCAGTGGGTCATTATCAAGTTCTGCAGGTTACACTTAAACTTTTTGCTTTGTTGTATATACTTTAATCCAAGGGATAGTTCTCTCACAAGTGCCCGGAAGTCTGCTGTATAATGGAGAGAAGTAGTGCTCAAGGTCAACCACCATGACCTCATGCTTCCTTTGTTAAATTTGACATGAGGTGTAGTTCCCAAGTGGTCCAATGTATTTGGTGAGGAGTAGGAAATGAATGTGTGGGATGTGTCATCATGGATGTAATTCAAATATCCAGAGTAATTTTGTCTTACTTGCCTCTTTTAGGAAATGAATATTTTTGGAACACAGTGGTGTGTGTTAAATTGCAGACAACATGCTCTGTGTCATTCTTATTGGGCCTCTCTGTCTTTTTTGTTTTGCAATCCAAATGAGATTTCTGGAAAATGGCAAGACCTCTGTTTTCCTAAATTCCCCACGAGCTATTGCAGCTCTCAGAGCAACAGGTAACTAATCAGAAAGCCACATCTGGCTGCCCTGTATATTTTTGACGTCCAGCATTGCAAGAATATACCTGCTGAAATCCACTGACTCATGAAACATTTCTCTGGCTGAGCATTACTTAGTAGATGTAATGAAGCAGCTTTGCCTTATGCTTTACCCATGGAGCCATTGTTTGCTACAAGTTTCAGAAGCAGGCCTACTTCATTTATTCATGAATTATCATTGGACGTCTGACGGAAATAAACCCTGTGGGCTTTTGCTGGCTTTCAGTGCTGTTGCTTACTACATCACTTCAGTACATTAGAATGCAACATTCGTTTTTTTTGTTTTGTTTTGTTTTGGTTTTTTTATTTTTTGGGGGGGTTGGTTTTTTTGTTTTGTTTAGTTTTTTGGGTTTTGTTGTTATTGTTGAGACTGCAGTAGTATCCCAAAGTGGCAATTATTCAGCCTAGAATGCCTGGGCAAATCTTGGGGTTGTTTTCAATTTTAATAGTTGAATGGTCACAGGTCAAAGTCTTGCGACCCTGATTACCCATGAGGCTCAGAGATGTGCTCCTTGCAGCTCTCTTTACAGTAGTGAGAGCCTTGTAGCTGCAGAAGCTTTAGTTTCTGTCTCAGATTAATTATCTGTACAGTCCCATGGAAGACTGCTTTGCCCGTCTTCTGTGTGGTGAAAGTCAGACACAAGCGTAATAACAATGGGGTTTGTTTTTCGATGGCCAGGGTATTCTTAGGTAAGGTTTTTTTCTTGGCCCCAAATGAATCTCACAGGTATAACTCCTTTACAGGACTGAAACCTCAGCAACCATTAGCTGCATGTGGATAGCACATACCACACAACAAAAGCAGGGAACATCTGTATTCTAAGCTCTAGAAATACAGTGACAAATTTTCTAAGCTCTAGAAATACAATGACAGATTTTCAAGTGTAAGTCCAACTTCAAAAATGCTGGCCTATATTTACCAAATTTGTATACTGAAAAAATAGGCCTACAGTGCAGGTAATATCTACAACACCAGTGAGTTGATGTTGGTTTTGGACTATAAAATTGATTGTTTTCTCTCCACCGAGTTTTTCAGTTAGTTTTGTGTGTTATGTGAATGCATCATTTGTGAGCCATAGTAGTAGTAACAGATGGATAGAAAAACATAAACTCTTTTTTTTTTCTGGAGAATGACAGGCAGGAATAATTTTTACAAAAGAAGCATACTCCTTGTAGCACATTTTGGAAATACAAATAAACAAGGAGAAAAACCTAGAGGTAATAACAGCTAAGCTTTTGTGATACTTCTCATGAGAGATGTATGTTTAGTTAACATGTGCCTTTTAGTGGTTATTCATGTCCGGGCTGAGACAAGGGAATAACAAAATTCTGTAACATTTGAAACATCTGTTTTTTAGGATTTGCTAATACAAATTCTAGTAGCAAATATTCCAAATTGCTTTGGTGATATAGTTCATCATTTTGTATTTCTTTAGAGGCAATATAACATTCAAACATTACTTTTTGTCCAGTTGACGTTTGACTTAAAAAAAAACAAAATAAAAAATTAGGTACCTCTAGCCTTTCCTAATAATCTGCCTTCAAGGAACTTAGAACTCCATTTATGACTTCAGTAGGGCAGATTGTAAAAGTCTCTCAATTTCATCTAAACTTTGAGAGTTAAATTGACATCCATGTAGTCAGCCAATTGGAAATTGGAAGAGGATAAAAATCTTCCATTTCCTTGATTCTTATTCCCACTATCTTCAGATCTTAGATTCGTTTTATAAATTGATAAGTACATTTTATGTGGAGGAATTTTTGTTCTCCCAAACACCATAGTAAATCAACATGAGGTCTCCTAACAGGCAGCATCTCAGAGTTGAGGAAATGTAGTTGTTAGGAACATAGATGTTAATTGTTACCAGTTTTCAACAATGGACTTCTCTCATGCCATGGAGATTTTCCAAATACCTTTGGAAAAACCAATACAGTAACGGGTTTTTCCCCCCATTGTTTTGTTATCCTGAGGTACATTTGAGGCAGCAGGGTGGAGAGGTAAAGTCAGGCCTGGGCTCATTTAAATTCCCACTCTGCCACTTGTTAACTGTATTATTTGGGGCAGGTTGCTTCACTGCTATAAATCTCAGGTTCTGCATTTACAAATTGGAGAGAATGGGGATCTGTTGGGAGGACTGAACAAGGTAATGAATACTAAGTAGACTGTACAGCTGTTGGAACAGAAGCCTTCTCTTCCTCTTCCCTAATTTCTCCTTGAACATCTTTCTGTTTAAAAAAAAAAAAACCTATGCCATCAAAGCCACTCGGGTATTGTTTATCATCCTAACATACTGTAAAAACTAAGTTCTCCACCATAGATCCGGAGTGATGAAAGCCTAGAAAATGATTCTGAGATCAGGGCATCTCCTTTTTCCAGCATAGACAATCACAGTCCTCTCTGTGCATGGACATGCATCTCTCCTTAACCTGGAGTCTTGCAAGGCTTCCACTAGTTCATAGCAGAGTATTTACATGGTGACTTTGAAATCTCATGAAAACTTAGTTGACTTTTTAATTGGTTTCAAAAGAAATTGTTAAAAACAAACAAAAAAACCTGCAAAAACAAATGTGACCATTTTAACTAAAAGAAAAACCGTTTATGGTTTATCCACTATGACCAGCTGATTACAGCTTCTTTGGTATGAGACTGTGTAAAACATTTCTGGTTTATAATTCACTCTCCTTTTTCTTTCATCTCAATGATGAACTTAGTATTTTTAAAGCATTCCTCTTCACTCTAGAAAAACTGTGGATGGATATCTGTGTTTACACTGTCAGATTTTGAGTTGAGAATTCTTCAAATTCTAGAAATCTCATCAGTGATGGAGTCACTGTTGCATATTTGTGAATGAGTTCTGTACTAGTGCAGAGATAAAATGTCGAATTTGAAGTAGCATGCACATTTTGCGGTGATTCAGCCACTAGGTCTGCACAAGTACAGATATTTTGCATGCCCAGAAGTAAAGGTGGCATCAGTGCATGCCTTGCATTTTTCCAGCCAAAGGGCTGTTAGTATAGATATTGCATGTTTAAAAATTGAACACACAATATAGCATGTTTCAATTTTTAAAAAGCCATTTATTTATCAAGTATGCATGTCCAAAATTAGGGACCTATAACGATGCACAATTCTGTACTGTAATATGATCCAAATTACCCTAAAACTTAATAATCCATGGTACATTTAATTCTAAAATTTAAAACTAAATAATACCTTAATACCTGGATCCAGTATGAACAGAGCAATGTGTTCTGAGTTGCACCTGTTTTAAGAAAGGAGGATTTAACAGTTTTGAAGATACACTGTTGATCAAGCTGGACCTGGTGTATTTAGTAAATAAATCAGGCAAATAAGCAAGTTTTCAAACATGATCATTCTTTTCAATATTAATGATGATAAAATAATAAAGCTTTTTTTCTGAAAGAGAGCAACTTCTCTTTGAAGAGATTGTATCAACTTTGTAGAATACTCAGAAATGATTCCGCTTGGAGAGGTGGTAAATATATTGTTTTCTTAAATTGTCATAATAGCATATGTGCCATTGAATCCGCCTATGTAATATAACGATAACTTCCTGATGCTTTTCAAAATGTTTTCTTCCCCCTGGGTTTTAACGAGAATCTATTTAGAAAGTAAACTAGCATTTACTTTAAAATAGAATTTAAATTGACTGGTATCACTTAAGATAACAGCAGAAACCTTATCCTTAGAAATCAGAAAACTTTATTTGGGAATTACTGACCTCTGTATAGGCCCACATGAGAAAAACAGATCAGACTTTTTTTCTGTGCTGTTGAGGTGTAGAGTGTACGGGTCCTGAGAAACTGCCCTTCTGTTTGGCTAAACTCGTACTCCCACACACATTTTGGGAAACAAATGTTACTATATGGTACCCTGAGCTGCACACCGCCTATGCCATGTACCACACATACAGCCTTCAGGACTTAGACCCTGAAGTCACACTTGCATTTGATCATTTTGCTAATGAAGGCAAAATTTTAATTATTTGTCAAGAAAAGGAAATAGGCTTCTAGCTCACAACCTCTTCCCTGGCAACCCATCTTCATCAGATAGCCATAATTCAAAACCCAAGGCAAATTTTTGTATTAGAAAGTATAGACTGGAAGTGATAATTAACACATAATTTGCTGACTCTGTTGATAACAATTTCATTTAAATCTGTTAACTACAATATGTTTGATAAATAGAGAAAAGTACCCTATTGGTATGCACCCTGTTGCTGTCCGTCTGGGAGCACTGGGGGAAGTGGCCTGAACATCTTGTAAAGTTACAAAGTGGAATGGGAGGAAGGTAAGGAATAATGAAAATCAGACCCCCACAAGACGTGAGCACAGTAGTAGAGCTGTGCGGGCGTTTGATCAGCTTCGAGATACCTGCAGTCTTGAGTCTGTGAACAAAGCAGATCAATCACTGGGTGTGTCATAAGTGAAGTAAGTCTGTGTGCAGTTTCCCTAACTTGCCTCCTGTGGGATTGCCGGGCATTAATGGTGGTCCCAATAGGCTAAGAGGAAAGTTAGGTGAGGTTAACTCTTAAGATGATCACGTTACTGTCACACGTGCCTTAAATGTAGTAGACTTCGGTTTTGCTTTGTGTTTAGAGCACTCAGTACAGAGCAGAGTTTCAGGAAGGGTCATGTTTTCCTCTCAGGATATTTCCCTGAGCAATTTAGCAGGAGTTTCTTTTGCCATCAATCTTCCAAAGGGTATTTGTCTTGGTTTTTCACTTCAGAGGGAACAGTAATGCCCTTGCCGCATCTGGCCACGGTTTCACTACATAGCTATCACCTGGTGTTCTGTTCTGTTTCTCTTCCAGAGTGAAAGAGTTGAGAAAGGCCAAGGAACTTGAAGACATACAGCAGCATCCCTAAGCAATGTGACATTGCTTTGCAGACTGTTTTCATTTCTGTTTTTAGCAGAGACATGCAACGACACACACACACACACACATGCACACACACGCACGCACACACGCACACACACAATCCCTCTGCAGTTTTGGGGAGATCAGCTGCAGGATTTTAACAGGAATGTGTTGGTCATTTGCATTTGCACTTTCATGGACAACTTTTAATTTGATCAGCAAGACATCTTGGAACTCAATCTTCTGTTGGATCATGGGAAAACAAGACACCACGAGGCATTGAAAGAGGCTTCCTCTTCTTAGGAAGAAGCCGGTTTCCTTCTCATATAGGGCTGTATTCAAACATCGTGTGGAACTGTACAAATATTTATACCAAAAATATAGACAAGCAAAGGTGGGGATGCACAAGCAACAACAACAACAACAAAAAAAAAAGAATGCTGCTCCTGCACCTGTCAGTTACTTCCAAGAAGCTGAATCTTTGGGATTGATTCTCAGTGGAGGGCGTAGATCATACAAATCTTTATTGGGTCCGTGTGTTCTCATTTCCTTCACTGATCTTATTTTATTTTAATTTGTGTTTGTTTTAATCTCTACAGCACACTTAATGCAACTTTTAAAATCTGCAGGTTTTTAATGTCTTGTGGAAATTTGCAGAGGGGCGGGTGCGTGGTAAACGGGTAATGCATGGGAACTAATGAGAAACAGCTTACGGACCTTAAATTTATTTTCTTGTCCCCACCACCTCCCAAGAACCTGCGAATATAGCGATCATCTTGTCCCTTTTGTCATGCTCAGCACTTTAATTTTTGGGCCTTACTTTCATGTGCAATGAGATTTACTTAGAGAATTGGTACAGCATGGAGCTTTTTTTAGTAACCTTGGAAACTGTAGTCATTCTAAGGAATCATAAACCTTGCCTGGACATTTGCCACCTAAAAGATCAGTGTGGTGCTGCGTTCTGGCCAGTAAATTCCATATTTTTGGCTATAATCTCATCCAAACAGAGCAGTTTCTGTGTATATATAGAAGGTAGAAACGGAAAGTGAGAAAATATTTGAAAGGGATTATATTAATTGCTAAATATTTTATTCACAAAGGTCAATAACATGGCAAGATAAAATTATTTGTATAGTTTTGTCTGAACGAGCGAGAAAAATGTGGATGTATTGTTTGTATATATTGTATATATTAAAACAAAGAGATATGTGCATGAAATCAAGAAAAAAGAAATGAACAAAAGCAAAGCATTAGTGGCTATGGTCTGTAAAATGAAACAAAAAAACTTTATTTCACTATAAGAGTACTTTATTTTAAATGTTCTTTAGAAGAACATTTTGCTAAAGCATGACTAAACTGCAAAAAAACAAAAAACAAAAAAAAGAGCTACTGTATTTAGACTTAGGATAAAAGGCAGAGTAACATTACTTAAAAAAAGGATATGTTTACATTTAATTTTGGCTACCAGGAGTTTATTTTCTTTAATTTAAAATTTTTTTGCCAATGGTGCCAAGTAATGTGAATGCTAATATTGCTTAAAAAATTAAGTTACTTTTGCTAAACAGATAATCATAAGATGAATCCGTATATAGCTTAACACCATCCACTCACTCCAACAAAAGAACACTTAGAACGATCAAAATCTGACAAAAGAAATAGTGTGAAAAGTAGGAAAACGTCTGACGTTTTCATATCTCCTGCTGGAAATCAGAAAATGTAACAAAAAATGCACAAAAAATAACTAAAAATTTAAAAGATGCAAACTGGTCTCGTAGGGTTGTCATGGTCTATTACTCTTTCCATATAATGAGGAGCCAAAGAAATCTGATGCTTTTAAAAATTAAACTACTAACGTTAAATTGAGAGAATAAAGCTCGCATTTGCTGATGCCAGTTTAAAATTCCCAGGTTAAGTTTCAGGATCAGTTGGTGTAAAGCTGAGATAAGAGTTTTTTTTCTTGGTTCTGGCTGCCAACTGTAAGTTAAAACTCAAGGCTTGTTGTGAAGCCTAAAAATATTCACAAATAAGCTTTTAAACTGGTGTCTTTAGAAGGAAGGTAGATACAAAAAGATTGTGGTAAAAACTGGGGTCAGTGCTTTTGGTGCCTTTTCTATAATTGTACTTGTTTTTTAATTACTTCCTTTCACTGCCAACCTTGGATTACTGTACAGTATATGTCTTACCGCTTGTGATCAGCTTTGACAACAGTGACAGCCCCACAACTAGTAGCCACCTGTACATTTGTAAACTGACCTGGCTCGATTTTGTTTTTAAATGTGTGGGTTATGTTGCAGCTGTTGCACTCCCCTCAAATACCTATTATTTTACACAATTTGACCTATAGGAGGACATTGAGTAATTTACAAACACCCAACTGTATTCGTAAATGGGAATAGGAAGGTGAAAGCCAGCTCTTTCAGAATATCCCACATTAGTACCGAATTTAGACATGTTTATTCCATTTATGATGGTACAAATAACTGATCTTTTGACAAGAGTAATGACCTCAGTGGATTTGCTTTAACCCTCACATTTATTTCTTCATTTATTTTTTTAATGTCTCCCATGCTACATTATTAGCTGAGTAAGTTAGAAACTTCTGGAAGATAAAGACTCATGTAGAATTAGGAGGGTTCTTAATGGAGGGGATAGAAAGTAGGTTCGAAACCTACCGGTGTAGCCTACCAGTACAACTGTGAATCCTAGGTGAGGTACAAATGCACTTCCACTGAAATGAAGCATTTCTGACCGCTTTTTCTTGGTTGTGAATCTTAATTTTGAATATAAGATGATAGGTAAGCGCAGCTTTCTTGGATAATCTGAATTCCCAAGTGCCAGGAGTAGGATTTCATTATAAAATTAATAGCTAATCTTATTCTGTCTCCTGAAGATTTAATTGCTATTCTTGTTACCCATTTGAAATCAGCTGTACTGTGTGAACGAAATAAAGACAATAACTCGAACCCCTCTCTGGCTGCACGGTCGCTTATGGCAGTTCCACACAGTAGTTGGCGCCCAATGGGGGGTCCCTGAGACTTGCATGTAAAACTAGTCTAGATGTCTTCTTTTTTGTAAGTTTTATTTTTGTAATTGTGCATGTAAAGCATCATTGAATCAATGGATCTGTTGAAGAACTCAGCTGCTGGAAACCATGCAAAATGTTTTGAATTGCCCTTAAAATATGGAAAATGTTTTCTGAATGCTTTATATTCTTTCTGCTGTAAATTAAAAATGAAGAAAATTTCCCCATACTATGTGTGTGCTTTGCTTTAACTTGACCTGACACTGAAATCCAGGGTGACCAGCAGGTTTCAAACCCTTAGGAGATGATTTCACGTATTTCCTTAGATCCAGAGACAGTGTCTTGGCATTGACTGTTACAGAGTTTCAGACATGTCCATGAAAGAAAAACTTAGGAAGCCACTGTCCCCTAGAACACTTGCTTTTAACTGTCTTCTCAGGCACCTCTCAACATACCAGCTACTTGAAACACAAAGACACCAATCTGAATTCACCACTGCTGCTGAAAACCTCTGCTGTTCTCTATTAAGATCCATCTTCTTTTCTGAGAATTCTGTCATTATCTGCTTTCCTTCCACTGCAGAGCATCACCCTTTCTCCCTGGTAGCGGGTGGGAGTGCTACTGCCAAATCTCCTGTAGGGTCTCCCCTAGCTCCCTGCCCTGTGGCTTCCAGAGCCCTTGCATTTAAATGATAGTTTCCTTTCTTGTCTATCCTCACTCCTTACTCTTATTTTCACCTGGGCCCCAGCCTGCCCCTTCTGGTTGGGCGGTTGCAAACCGTGCCCATTTCCACTGTTGCCTTTGTTCATGTTTGTTCATCCCTTGCCTGGAAAGTTCTCTTCTTATCTACTTACCCAACTCAAATCCCACCTCCTCGGTGACACTCTTATTTATTCTAACACACACCGACATTCCCCTTTTCAAATTATTACATTGACAGTCGGAAAAGACAGTTCAGTATTTAAGTTTTTGGTTTTTTGCTTGTCTTTTTTTTCATTTCTCATCTCATCTGCCGGTTGACCTGGCAGTGTTCTGGGTGTTTAAGGTAGGCGTCGTCTACGTTAGGAATACTTCCAGGAACAACTTTCAGTACGTTGCAAAGAACCTCGCTGCATTCGGGTTTGGGCCCCCGCCTACGGCCCCGACCAGAAGCTGAGGACCTGCTCTGCGCGGGGCCCGGGAATACAGAAAGGTAGAGAGTAGGGAAGCCCTGGGGGGCCCAGGGCGTGATCCTGGAGTCCCTGGATCGAGTCCCACGTCGGGCTCCCTGCATGGAGCCTGCTTCTCCCTCTGCCTGTGTCTCTCATGAATAAATAAAATCTTAAAAAAAAAAAAAAAAAAAAAAGCGTAAACACAGCTAGCTCCTCCCGTGCAGGCTCCCGTCCCCAGATCCTCATACAGTGTGCACGACAACCGAGCACACGAGGCGAGGGTGTCTAACCCCATAACGCCCGCGATAAATACCCCAAAGAGCCTTCCTATCTCGACAAGTTTCCCGGGGGGGGAGGGGAGCGCGGCGTCCCCAGGACCACTCGGTTCGGGCGGGACGGCCGGCAGCAAGCAGGACTGTCACGGCCAGGGGAATGGCCTCCGGGCCCAGGACAAACTACCAGCCCCCGCCCTCTATTCCCTGCACCTCCCTGCACCCTCCCCGCACAGGGCCTAACGCGCCGCGTCCCCCAGAGTCGCAAAGGCGGCTGCGGGCAGAGCGCGTCCGGCACCACCGAGCCAGAGGCGCAGCCCCGCCCCTCGGTGGCCCCGCCCCCAAGAGGCCCCGCCCCCGCTGGGCCACGCCCCCTTCCGGCGCGCCCCTCCGCGGCCGCGCCCGGCGACGTCATCGGCCCCGCGCCGCCGCCCCGCCCGGCTCCCGGCCTTCGGTCCCGCTGCGCCGCTCGGCTGACCGTCGCCCGCCGCCGCCAAAATGTGAGTGACGCGGCGAGACGCGGGGCGGCCTCGGACCCCAGGGGGCGGCGGCCCGCGGCTGGGACCCTTCCCCGGCTCGGCTCCCGCCGGCAGCCGCTCGGACGCGGGCCTGCGCAGCGGCTCCCGAGGCCCAGGGGTGGGCGGCGGCCCCGGGGGTGTGCGGGCTGCAGGCGGGCCGACCCAGCCCCGCCGCGCACCCCGCACCCCGCACCCCGCAGCCCTGCGGCCGTGGGGCTGTCGCGGAAGCGGCGGCGGCGGGGAGCCCCAGGGCTTCCCGGAGCTAGGAGACGCCCCACCCCGACCCCGACCCCGACCCCACCCCTTCTCCCCTTTCCCTAACCCCCGGCCCAGGGTCCCCGAGAGGAGCGGTGGCCACTGCCCTAGACCTGGGAGCGCCTGTCCGCCGCCTGGGGCTGGGCTGGGCTCCGGAAGTTGCGAGGGAAAGAACCTCGGCCCTGTGCCTACGGGCTCCAGTGCTCAGAGTGGACTCCGGAGCAGAGCCGTGGATCTTCCCTCTTTAAGCAGAGGCCGCCTCGAAGTGGCCCTTGAAACCCCAAGTTTTCCCGCAGTAACATTCAGAGGAAACTGTCAAGAGTCACGAGGACCGTCTAGCCCCCTCCACACTGTTCTTGCTCGTCTACGGAGGAGGAAGGCATGGGTACTTTCCCGGGTTCCCTCCGGGGACTAGGGTCGCTTCTCCGGAGTGTACCTGCCGCGGCTGCCGTGCCAGTAAATCACAATGGTTAATTAAGGTCTAGATCGGTGGAATTATAGGAGACCTGGTCTAAGACAGGTTCCACTGCAACCAGCACTGTTGACTTTCTAAATCCCACTTTTTGCTTCCAGAAAATGGGGTTGATAGTAGTACACACACACACCCTCAAAGAGTTGAAAGGACTAAATGAGAAAAATGCTAAGTGAGAAAATGTGCCATTGCATGGTTCTTCGCTATTACCTATCAGAGAATAAAAATAAAGTGTAAGGGCAGGCATGGGATCTGCTGCATCCCTGGTCTTTGACATGTGGTAGGTATAAAATAACTTGAATCAGTGGGTGCATCAGTAGCTGTTGTAGTCAAGGCCCAGGCTAGGTGCTGTCTTGGGTACAGGGAAGAGACCTGTAAGACACAGGAGTCTGTGATCTATCAGGGAAGGCAAGACATTACAGATGACCCTTGAACAATATGGGTTTGAACTGTGCAGGTCCACTTACAGGTGGGTTTTTTTCCAATAAATACAATACAGTAATGTAAACGTATTTTCTCTGTCTTACGATTTCCTTTTTTTTTTTTTTTTTTTTTTTTAAGATTTTATGTATTTATTCATGAGAGACACAGGCAGAGGGAGAAGCAGGCTCCATGCAGGGAGCCCGACATGGGACTCCATCCCGGGTCTCCAGGATCAGTCCTGGGCTGAAGGTGGCGCTAAACTGCTGAGCCACCTGGCCTGCCCTTGTCTTACGATTTTCTTAACATTTTCTCCTCTAGCTTACTTTACTGTAAGAACACAGTGTATGATACATATAATATACAAAATACTTGTTAATCGACTGTTTATGTTATTGGTAAGGCCTTTGGTCAGCAGTAGGCTATTAGTAGTTAAATTTTGGGAGGAGTCAAAAGTTATATGCAGATTTTCAACCATGGGGAGGGGGAGGGGTCGGCGTCGGCACCCCAAACACCCCACCTTGTTCAAGGGTCAGCTGTGTGTGTATGTGTGTGTGAAAAATGAAAGCATGGCCAGCCAAGAAACGGAAGCGATAAGGACTTCAAAGCCACAGTGGTCAAGAAAGATCTGGCTGGAGAGCAATAGGCCTTCAGTTGAGGATTTGAAAAGAGAAGTACCTTTTAAGAGAGGAAGCACTGCTTCATCTCACCTTTCCCACTCACACCACCCCCTCCTCCTTGCCTCTTGATGTTCCTGACCCTGTTTATATAAATGAATATATTTCTCCAAACTGGAAAAGTGGCATTCTGTAATTGTTCATAACCATGAAAACAGTTCTCGCCACAATGAGAGTTCAGGAGAGTACTGAGTGCATTTAAGTAGATGTGTGCATTTAAATAAAAAACTGGAAGGTAGAGTTTCTCTATCTTAGGATCCCTGATCTTAAGATCAGGTGCCTCAGTGATAGAAAGTGATATTAAACCTTCACTTGAGACCCTGCTCACTTTTAACATATGATGAATCCTGGAAATTATAGAGGAATTAGAAGAAATGTCATTAGAACCTTTGTTCCTTACTGTAGGAAGGGTTTCTTTTTCTGCTTAAGTTCTGAACCTTTAAACAGTGATGCCTTGGGATAATGTCTTCATACTTATAAAAAATGTATCTGGAATCATAGTTTACTCATGCTTGTGCCTTTACCCATTTCAGGTCTGCAGGTGCAACCCCAGGGTCAAGTGCTGCCTCTGGCAGCAACCGAAGACTTCAGCAGACACAAAATCAAGTAGATGAGGTATTGCTCTAAAATGTTGAAAACAGTGAATTTTAAACCAACATGGGAACACTCTGGAAATAAATCTTTTTAGAAAAAGTATCTTAAAAGCATGACTGAAAAGGAAATTTTGGCTGTTTCATAACAAATGAGCTAAGCTTCTGAGAAGTCAGTACCCAAATCACGTATCTAAACCACAAATACTCCTCCCGAGAACATTCTTCCAAGGATCACTTTATAAAATATATTTTGCCACAATTAAAAAAATTGGAAAGAAAAAAAGAACTAGTTTATAAAATAGGGTAATTGAGTTTTAAGGATTAGGTCTAAAGTTTGTTCAAGCCAAGACCAGTCCCTCCGACCAGATTTTTCATCAAAATGCTGCTTAAAGTGTAGCCTGATGTACAGGTTACCAGGCATGAGCAAGCCTCTAGAACTCAGTTCCAGCTGTCGCCCATTCACGTACATAAGGCAGATGCTGGCAAACTGGTCTAGCCCAACAAATCTATACTTGTGGAATTCTTGAACTAGAGAACCCTCACAGCATCTTTTGTTCAGCTCTGTATATGCAGACCCACAATGGAAGACTGTGAGAAATTCAGATTAATGTTTCTATAGCCCGGAGAGCTACCAATGTCCAACAAAGACATGTTGATCTTTCTGGATTTAGCTGCTTTAAAAAGCAGAGTTAAGTTTAGGTTAGACTGCATTATTAAATCATTTGGTAATGTTTTGGTCTTATGGTTTTGTTTATGAACTGAATTCTGAAAATTTTTACGTTTCCACGGTAAGAAACCCATTCTGATTCCATCGGGGATGAAACTTTTGTTTACTTACAAAATCAAATTGGGTCCTTTTTCTTAACCAAAGGAATTTTAAGGAGAGGTTTTGTTTTGTTTCAATTGAGGTAAAATTTACATAGCATACAATTAGCCATTTTAACTTGTACAGTTCAGTGATATTCGGTGTATTTATAATGTTGTGCAATCATTACCTCTGTCTAGTTTCACTGCTTTTGCATCACGCACAAAGAACACCCTGTATACATATAGTTGTCACTTCCCATTCCCGTTTTCTCCCATTCCTGGTAACCTATAATCAGCTTTCTGTTTCTATGGATTTGCCTGTTCTGAATGTATCATATATAGGCGATCATACAGTATGTGGCCTTTTGTGTTTGGCTTCTTTCACTCAGCATGTTTCCAGTGTTCATCGGTGTGGTAGCACCTGTCACTACCTCCTTCCTTTTTATGGCTGAATGGTGTTCCATGGTGTGTGTGTACATAATTTGTTTTTCCATTCATGTGTTGCGGGGTTTTTGAGTTTCCATGTTTCAGCTATTATGAGTAATGCTGCTATAAACGTTCATAGACAAATTTCTGTGTGGATATATGTTTTTATTTCTCTTGGGATATAGATAGATAGATAGGATAGATAGATAGATAGATAGATAGATAGATAGATAGATAGATAGATAGATATAGGAGTGCTGGATTATATGGTAATTCTGTGTTTTAACTTTTTGAGGAACTATCAGACTTTTCCACAGTGGCTGCTCCAGTCTACATTCCCTCCAGCAGAGTCCAGGGGCTCTTAGGTCTCCACATCCTCATCAACACTTGTTAGTTTCTGTTTCATCTGACTTTAGCTATCCTCATTAGTAAATATGAAGTATTTCATTGTGGTTTTGGTTTATATTTCCTTAATGACCGGTGGTGTCAATATCTATGCATATGTTCGTTGATCGTTTGTATACATTCTTTGTAAAAATGTCTGTTCAAGTCTATTGCCTGGCTTTTCATTGGGTAGTCTCTCACTTTGTTATTGGGATGTAAGAGTTCTTTATATATTCTGGATATTAAAACTTTTTTAGATAAATGGTTTGCAAATATTTTCTTCCATTCTGTAGATTGTCTTTTCATATCCTTGATAATGTCTTTTGATGCCCCCAAAATTTTAATTTTTATCAAGCTCAATTTATTTTTTTTAAGATTTTATTTATTTGAGAGAGAGAGCTAGAGAGAGAGAGCAGGAGCAGGAACAGGGGTAAGGGGTAGAGAGAGGGGGACAAGCATAGTCCCCGCTGAGCAGGGGAGCTCAATCCCAGGACCCTGAGATCATGACCTGAGCTGAAGGCTCAACTGAGCCACCCAGGTGCCCCTATTTTTTCTTTTATTGTTCTTGATTTGGTGTCAAATCCATGGCCAAATATGAAGTTAGAAGGATTTGCTCTTATGTTTTCTGCTAAGAATTTTATAGTTTTTAGCTCTTTTACTCTTTTACTAATAGGTCATTGATCCATGTTGAGTTAATTTTTTTATATAGGGTGTTGTATAAGGGTTCAGCTTCATTCTTTTATATACAGCTGTCCTGTTGTCCTAGCACCATTTGTTGAAGAGACCATCCTTCTCCTCTCAGAATGATCTTAACAGCCTTGTCAAAAATCCATTGGCCATAGATGTTTGGGTTGATTTTTGGATTCTCGATTCTATTCCATTGGTCTGTATGTCTGTCCTTATGCTAGAATCACACTACTATGGTTACTATAGCTTTGTTGTAAGGTTTTGAAATTGAAAAGTCTGAGTCCTCCAACATTTTCTTTTTCAGTATTATTTTGGCTATTCAGGCCTCTTGCAATTCCATAAAAATTTAAGGATTGGCTCTTCTGTTTCTAGGAGGGGACGTTAGAGGGGGGAGGACAGTGGAGTTTTAATAGAGATTGTGTTGAATCTGTATATCTGTACATTGGTTTGAGGCACTTTGCAATCTTAACAACAATCTGTGACCATGGGAATGTCTTCCCATTTAGCTAGGTTTTAATCTCTTGAATTAAATTTCTTCAATTAATTTATTTCTACAAGCAGTGTCTTGTAGTTTTTAGTGTGCAAATCTTTTGCCTTCTTGGTTCAATTATCCCTGAGGTATTCTTTTGGATGCTATTGTATATGGAATTATTCTTTTTAAATTTCCTTTTCATTTCTCATGTGTGGAATTGTTCTGACTTCTGGGTGTTGGTCTTGTGTGCTAAACCTTTACTGAATGTTTTTATTGACCCTAGTAGTTTGTGGATTCTTGGGGATTTTCCATATATGGAATCATCTGAAAATTGAGATCATTTTACTTATTTCTTCCCAATTTGGATGTCTTTTATTATTTTTCTTGCCTAACTGCTCTGGCCAGAATTTCCAGAACAGTTTTGAACAGCACTAGTAAAAGTGGGCATCTTTGCTTGTTCTTGATCTTAGGGAGAAATGCTCCATTCCTTCACTGTTGAGCATGGATGTTAGCTGTGGGTTTTTCCATAAATGCCCTTTATCATGTTAGAGAAGTCCCCTTCTCTTTCTGATTTGCTGACTGTTTTTATCATGAAAGAGTGAGCCACTCCCTGCCCCATCCTTTCTAAATGAAAGTTTGGCTCAAAGTAATAAAGTGTTGGCCTGAAAGAAAATGTGCCCATTTACTTCACTAAAGGTTTTGTTTGTTCTTCCCTTCCTTTATGAGTAACTTGATGTGATCGTGTTCATTCAGGTGGTGGACATCATGAGAGTCAATGTGGATAAGGTGTTGGAAAGAGATCAGAAGCTCTCAGAGTTAGATGATCGTGCAGACGCGCTACAGGCAGGAGCATCCCAATTTGAAACAAGTGCTGCCAAGTTGAAGAGAAAATATTGGTGGAAGAATTGCAAGGTAATTTTCTTTTAACTGGTTTTTACATCATGTCACCCTCTGTATTCTCAGAGGGTCAACCAAGGCTCCAAGTGTTGGACTTCCCTGAATCTTGGAAGTGAGTTTGACGTGCTGCACATGGAAATTTGGATTGACTCGGAGTCAAAAACACTGACTGCATACCTTTTCCTATCTCCTTAGCTAGGAATGCTTCATCTGTGCCTGACCTCAAGAAGTATATAGAACAGCAATGTCCAAAATCAGTCACAGACATAAGCCCCTTCCAGCCCTCTACCCTCTCAAAGCCCTGAACACATACTGGCAGGAGAGGGCTGGGCTTGGTGGTCAGTTGGCATGTGGTTCAGTGAATGGCTCCAGCGTCTCAAGATGGCAGTGCTTGAAAGCCGCATGCTCCACAGAAGTGCAGGGATCAGCCAGGCAAGCAGCTGAGCCCAAAACAGATTTCATACATACACCACAGTCCAAATGTATCTTCCCTCTTCCTGGTATAGAAGTGATACTTTCTGATACACAGGACAAGCTTTTGTAGCCCTTCCTATGTGAAGAACTTACACAAACAAATGCCTTTCTAGGGACCACCAAAAGCAGATAAATAGCTTCATGCCTTAGTTGAGAACAATTTAGGCTTTAAAACTTAAGAATTATTTCCAACTGTAGTGTACCTTAATTTCTCTGTCAGTGACTAGAATATTATACCCTTCAGTGAGCACGCTAATGTCTGTGTTTGGAATTGTGAAATGGTCTATGTTTCGTCACAGATGTGGGCGATAGGGATTGTCGTCGTGGTCATCATCATCATCATCATCATCGGTGAGTTCTCCTGCCTAAACTCATTGTTCAAGTTGTCTGTGTGCTCACAGCTAATGGCATGTACAAAACCTCAGAATAAAAGTTCCTGCAGAACTATTAGTTTACTACACAGATTTTTATTTTTTTCAGTAAATTTTTTTTAAAGATGTATGTATGTATTTATTTATTTATTTATTTATTTATTTATTTATTTATTTATTTATTTATTTATTTATTTATTTATAATAGACATAGAGAAAGAGAGAGGCAGAGACACAGGCAGAGGGAGAAGCAGGCTCCATGCCGGGAGCCCAACGCGGGACTCGATCCTGGCACTCCAGGATCGCACCCTGGGCCAAAGGCAGGCGCAAAACCGCTGAGCCACCCAGGGATCCCCTTTTTCAGTAAATGTTTTAAATAGAGTTATTTTGTTAAAATCGGATGGTTTTTTAAATACAAACATTGATCCTTTGAAGTTAGGGAAAATGTATTCATTTCCACTGACCTCTCTCTGTTTTCATTCTGGGTACATTTTCATCTGATACTTCCTTTTACACGAAACAGTATAGTCTGTTAATTAACAGCATGACTACCTGATACCCACCATAGCGCCACTACCATCCAGGCATGTGCTTGGGCAAGCAAGTTAACATCCCTGGTCCTCCGTTTCTTCACTTGTAAAGTGGGGATGATAATAGTACCTTCCCCATATGTTTGCTATGAGGACACCACTGGCCAGTGTATGAAAAGTGCATAGGATGGCAGCCAGCATATAGTATTAATAATAGCTGGATAAGTAAATAAATACATAACGCACACAGGTTACGTGCACAGAAGTATTATTACTGGTATTATTCCTACTGCTACCATATACGATACTGCAACAGGACGTTGACATCTATAGCCTGGGACATGGGAACCATTTGCAAAAACAGTTCTTCCCATCCCTTCTCTCAACAGTATCCTCAGGCACTCTACAGAATGTAGAGAGAAGCCACCAGTAGGAAGTTGGCCAAATGGAATTTCACATTTAGACTGCGACATTCAATGTTAATTCTGGGAGAGAGACTAAACTGTTGTTTCCTCTGCTTTTTTTGTGTCTCCCCTGCTTCTCAGTGTGGAATGTTTCCCCGTGAACAACCAGTGTGGCCCCAGCCTGCTGTTCAAGAAATCTCTTCAAGACATTTGACTTAGAACCTGCTATATTCTCGAGCTCGCCTACTGTTCTATCTAAACTGATTATTTTCTGTTTGTTACTGTAAAGTTCAATTTCTAGGAAACGTGCCTTTGTTTTTGTAAGCACTCCAAACTTGAAGTGCAGCTGCCCAGCCCATACCCAGCCCAGTGCCTTCCGAGACTGCTGTGTGGCTGGTGATGAGGATCTCTTAAGTTCCCGAGTGTTGTTAACCTAGAAGTCATGTTGTCTCATTAATTGCCATTAATTCCAGTTAAGGGAATTTGTTCCAAGTTAGCTATCCCTGTCATAGGACATCTTCAGAACCACATTCTTTTTTTTTTTTTTAATTTTTTTTTTCAGAACCACATTCTTAAACTTAGGTAATCAGATTTCCAGTTTGTGCCTTCCAGAAAGAACACTACTGCCTAACGCAAATCTGTAACAATAACAGATTGTGCCTTATTTTGCTATTTTTCTGATTCCATAGAAGAGAACTCTCTACTGTTTATAAGCACTACTGAGTCCTGCGCTGTATTTAAAATAAGATGCAGATAAAGAGTTTTTGCTCTTACGTGAGATATGAAGATGTTTACTTTCTTGTTACTGTTTTGTATCACTTGCTAAAAAATATTATTTTAATCAGAAATAATAGCCTCTTTAAAACATTTTTATAGAACTATGGCTATGACCAAAGTTTCTATTTTGCCAAAAAGTTGAATGCCAGTACAGTGTCCTTAAGTCTGATCCCAACAGAGAAATTCAGAAATGTGACAAATGGAATTTAAAGTGCCCTTCACAATTAAAATGATAAGATTGTGAACTTCTATATCCTACCAGGCCTTTCTTGCCTGTGGAATACTGTAGGTGGTGCAGCTTGCCTGTGACTCAGCATCTCTCCCAGGGGTTAGAGAAGGTTTAGGCTAGACTCTGAGCATCTCCTACCTAGAGCCCAAGTACTACGCTATGGTTCACAGACTGTCAACTGTGGACTCCAGGAGGTCTATGAGAATTAATGTGAGCAACAGCTTCTGCAGCCTTTGAGTGAGACCATCCTGAACCCAGTTCCCAGTGACGATAGCCTATTTTTATCCATATTTCTATTTTTGTTTCCTATTTTTATCCGTATTCCACTTTCTAAATCTGTTTTCTAAATTATGCTTTCAATTGGGCATCGGTCAGGGCTGGATGACTCTTCACAGAGGATAGCTAATCAGAAACTCTTCGATGTCATAGATTGCATAAGATGCTGCTTTGGAAATAGCTTTGTCATCTGAGAGACTTGTGTGAGACTTTCATCATCTGGGTGGGTGGCTTAAGGATGGGAATTCAGGTAGGCATGCAGACAGGCAAGGAGATGCTGAAGGAGGAATACAGAGGTGTTACCACTCTGGCCCATTGTTACTGGAGGATTCTAAAATTCTTATTCACATGTTAGCATGTGACTTAGAAAGCAACAACAGTTGGGGGGTACTGGGACACGGGCTTTGTTTAGTATCTGTTTCCCTGGCATCACTGAAACACTGCAATGTTGAAGACATGCCCTGCAGGATGCCCAGCTGTGAGAAGGAAGCAGCAGTCAAATGTGGGGCAGGCCATGAGCCCACCCTTCACTCAGGAGCTCTGGCCAGGTCTGACTGAAATCTTGGTGCTCCCTCCTTGCCTCGTGCCTAGCCCCATGTAACCCGCTGGCTCCTGCGTTAACCCAGGGGTACCTTGCTTGTATCTGTGCATTTAGCTGGGAACTTGCCCACTATAATGAACTGAATAAACTGTTTATAAACATAATTCTGGTAGCTGTCTTGATTATAGGAGGATAGCTGCACATGGTCCAAGTCTTAAAAATGGCATTCCTGGGGATCCCTGGGTGGCTCAGCGGTTTAGCGCCTGCCTTTGGCCCAGAGCGTGATCCTGGAGTCCCAGGATCGAGTCCCACATTGGGCTCCCTGCATGAAGCCTGCTTCTCCCTCTACCTGTGTCTCTGCCTCTCTCTCTCTTTCTGTGTCTCTCATGAATAAATAAATAAAAATTTTAAAAATGGTATTCCTTGCTGCTGCCCTGACCTCTCACTTACAACAAACCCCAAAGCCCACTTTCTCTTCCTTCTCACCAGTTCCCTCCCCAAGTACTCATTTCTTAGTCTCCTACATTTCTCAGTACCCTAGTGAACAGAAGCAGACCTTCCCCTCCTGGAAAGTATAGCAGATGAGTGGGGAGCTATGTTTCTCACAACAACCAAAATGTTCAGGCTTTTGAGTTTCTTGAATATATGTTCTTTAAAGAGTAACGTGCAGAGCTGGCTCTATATGTCATAGAAGAGACAGCTGCCTACGTGGCACCTGGGGAAGATAACGTGGATGGGTGAGAGACTTCTCCAAATACATGGCTCTCTTTTTGATTCTGCATTTCCTTCCCCTTGAATATACTTCCACTCTTAATCTGCCACCCCTAAGGATCAATGTAATATGGGTGGAAATGCCCTTTGCTTATAGTTACAAAAAAAATGTCCGTTTCCTATAGAAGTCCTACTGGGAGAAAGGTTGACTTCTTCCTGTTGCCTTGGCCTTGGATAGATGGTCACCGCTCTTCTTATCTGGAATGCTGTTATGTCCAGGCAAAGTACTCACAGTAGAATTGTGCTGTTCAGTCCTCGTTTCAGGACTTTTTCTATAAAATTTTGGTGCCATTTTTGAGATTTTGAAGGAAAATCTACAATAAATGGGCTCTGTTCTGCCTTTCCCATAAATGTCAGGATTCCTTAGCCAGCTGAGTCCTCAGCCAATTTCTCTTTCCATTCTACTCACTTTTCCTGGTCAAACTTACCTATTCCCACATCTCTATTCATTAATGTACTGCTGATTCCTGGCCTAATGGACATAAGCCTCTCAAATTCAGCGTGGGCCAAAGAGAATTAAGCATTCTCCTGCTGCACATTCCTCTTCCTACAGTTAATAGTGTATGTTCCAGAGAATGGTCCCACCAGCCATCCAGTGTCCATGCCAAACAAGTCCACTGGACTTGGTATTTTTATTCACCATATATATCACTCAGAATGTATTGGAGGAGTGCTATAATAGTAAACGTACTCCAAATCTGAAAAGCTCCAAGTTTGTTTCTCACTCATGCTACATGTCCAATGCCAGGCAACAGGAAGTTTCTAATCGCACTCCCTCAGGGAGGGACTTACAGTAAACATTTGTTTCAGGTTATCACTGTGGCAGGAAGGGAACATCAGGAATTGTGCGCTGGCTCTTGAAGCTGCCAGCTGCGAGTCTGCTCACATTTTACTGGCCATGGCAAGTCACATGACCATGCCTAACTTCAGAGGTGGCCAGGAACACATGTCACCGGAAAGAGAAATGCAGGGTTTGTGAACATTTGCCTTCCTGCTGACAATTTCAGTGAAAGAATAGGGCAAATTTGCCTTGGTTCATAAGTATTTTCTAATGAATTGTGCATCTTACATGGCAATTCTATATTTGCATCACTAATAAGATGTTTTTGAAAGTATGGTAATTTTTTAAAAACTGGTTTTGAGTGAGGATTATTTGTTTAAGATTGACTAGGCTGCTTAGTACATTTAAAAATAGCATCCTTGGGGGCGCCTGGCTGGCTCAGTCAGTGGAGCATGCAACTCTTGATCTCAGGGTTGTGAGTTTGAGACCTATGTTGTGTATATAGATTACTTAAAAATAAAATCTTAAATAACATCCTTATTTACAACTGAGTTGCTTTTCACACTAGCAGAAAATTCAATCTGTAAAACTACAATTTACCACATAAACCAGTTATTGCATAATTATTAGAAAATAAAAATAATGTTTTCTCATCCTCTAAACAGCAAGCTAAGTGCATTTCAAATTCTACTTGTCTGTATACCCTCAAGACCTTAGACAATCCCGTTAACACAAGTGCCTGCCTTAGGCAAAGCTCTGGATCTGGAGCCCAACAGAAGCCTTCCCTCCGGCAATTCCCCCCTTGTCTGCAGAAATTCTTCCTGCTTGTCCCCTCTCCCTCCCTGTTGGGTCATCCCATCAGACCCTAATCGTGGTCCCACCTCCTTCCCTTGTGCAAACACTTGTCTCCGGCTCCACACAGCAAAATCCCTCTCCACGGCCTCACATTGTGCTTTTCCTTCCACCAACACTACTGAGACATCTTTAACCAAGGTCATCATCTTGGTGAAGCATAACAGAAAATTCTCTGTCTTACTCTGAGTATCACCAGCATTTTATACAGTCAATAGCTCTCTCCTTGTAATAGTTTATCTAGATTCCATGATCCAACATTCTGCTTTTCTTTCAACCCCATCTATGGCTCCTTATTCTTTGCTTGGCTCTCTGCTCTTCCTCTGAATCTCCCTGCCCCCCACCCCCACCCCATGTCTCAGTCTTGGCCTTTGGCCCTTTTCTGTCTGCATTCTCTTTTTTTATTTTTTTTAAAAGATTTTATTTACTTATTCATGAGAGACCGAGAGAAAGAGAGGCAGAGACACAGGCAGAGGGAGAAGCAGGCTCCATGCAGAGCGCCTGATGTGGGACTCGATCCCACGTCTTCAGGAACACGCCCTGGGCCGAAGGCAGGTGCTAAACTGCTGAGTCACCCAGGGATCCCTCTGTCTGCATTCCCATGTTGACATCATCTCACCCATGTCTATCAATGCCATAGGGACTCTGGCCTCCCCCAAATGTCAGGTCTATCTCCATCCCTGGCCTCTCCCCTACATCCCAGACTGGGAGAGCCAATCACCCACCGGACAACCCCACTGGCACATGTAATGCATGTCTCAAACAGTGTGTGGGAAACAAGTCTCCATTCTCCCCTCATCAAAACTTACCATCCCCAGACTTGTCCATCTAAGTTGATGACTCGATGACCCATGACACTCAGCACTGCTTAAACCAAAGATCCAGGAGTCATGCCTGATAACTCTCATTTCACAACATACATTCAACTCCTCAGCAAGGGTCTGCGCTCCAGAAGCATCCCACCTCCAGCCTCCTCTCACCATCCTTCCTGGCACCAGCCTAGTCCAAAGGATCCTCAGCCCTCTTCGTGTAACTAACAGCTTCCTGTGTAGAAGTCTGGCTGATACAGATCACTGTCTTACTTTAAATCCTCTTTCCACTACCATTAGAAAAAAAAAAAATCAAAATTGCATTCCCTAATTATAATCCAGCACTTCCTAACTTCCTGACCTCCCCTCACACCATTCCGCCTCGCTCTGGGAACTCTCCAACCAAAGCAGACCGTCATTCTCTTTCTTAACAACACACCTGCTCTATCAGCGGCACTGCAGGTGTCCTGCCCCCATCTCCCTCCCCCCACACACTCAGGTTTCAATTCGTCTTCTCAGAGAGGCTTCCGCCATCACCAGGTTGATGTATCTGCCACCTGCTTCACCCTCCATCCCTGTCCAGCCACACTTAATACTGTTTCACGTTCCACACAGCGCTTTCCACTTCTGACCTCTGTGCACTCGTTTGTGTTTTACGTCTTCATAAAAGGTTGACTCCTTGAATGGCAGGGACTTTTGCCACCACTCCGTCTCAGGGACCACAATCCCCTCGGCCTAGATCATCCACTCAATGACTATCTGTTGAATGAACGCAGTTTGACAAAACAAAGCTTGAGAGGCAGCTCTGGTATCAGTGGTTCATCCAATACACGGTATGAACAATTGCCGCACGTCACTCCCCCCTCCCTTCCCTTTCTATACAATTCCTTTCATTCATCCGATAAACACTGAAGATTTTTCACGTTCCAGGCACTGGAAAGGGGCGGAGTTCTGCACTTCGGATGAGCCCACATACAATCTGAAGGCCCTTCAGACTGCTATTTTTAAAAGGACTTCGCTACACCTTCCTTCTCTGAAACCGCGTCTTTTACATACACTTGTCTTCCCCCAGTTGCCAAATCAACCTGTAACTTCAGGAAAGCCCAGGAAAATGTGTATAGAGTCCGTCGTCAGTATTCCGTTTCCGGACTCGGCTGTGATCTCCGTGGGGCTGCTTACTGCCCGGACCCCCGGAGCCTCAAGCATCTCGGAGCCTCAAGCACCAGCGGGCGCCCGAGCAGGAAGGATGAGCAAGACGCAAACAAGGGAACGAGAAGGCGCAGACACGGAGCTCGGACGCGCTTCTTCCCTCTGCCCGGGAGCCGCCCGACCCGCGCCCCAGGTGCGCCCCCATCCGCGAGCTGGCGGCCCCCGCCACCCGCGCTCGCAGCCGCCCGGCTCCCCCCGCCCCTCACCTGGAGGCGGGCCAACCCCGCCCGGGTCCCGGCCCCTCGTGATTGGCGGCTCGAGCGCCCTATCCCCGCCCCGCAGCCGGCTTCCGCCCCTCCCTTTCCCGGCGCCGTGAGGGGGCGGAGCGCTCGGCTGGCCCGGCCCCAGCTCCAGGCCCCTCGGGGCCGCCCAGCCCTCCGCTGCGCGCCAGCCCGCCGGGATTGGCCGCACGCCGCCCTCCGCCGGACCCCCGGCGCTCTGGAACGTGCCCGGGGGCCATCTCCCGCCCACCCGCCTCCGCTTATGTAACCCGGGCCCCCCCCCGGCGCGGCCCCGCCCCCTGGCCAATGGGGGCGCGCAGAGCCGGCCGCGGCAGCCAATCGCGTGGCTGAGGGCGGGGCCGCGTCACGTGGCGCGCGGGGGGCGCGGCGGCGGCTCCCCCCAGCACGCGGCGGGCCTCGGGACTGCTCCCGGCGGGCGGGGCGGGGCGCGCGGCGGCGGTGGCTCGGTGGCCGTGGCGGGTGAGTGCTCTCCCGGGGCCGGGAGCGGTCTCCCCGAGCCCGCCCTCCGTACTGGGGCCGGCGGCCGGGTGGCGCCGGGCGGGAACCCGGGGCCCCGGAACTTGGCGCTGGAAGTTCCCCGTGCCCGGGTCCAGTGTTCGGGCGCGGCCACCCATGCGGAGCCCCGGGGGGCAGGCTGCTGAATGGGAGGGTCTGGCCGCGCGGCCGGCGGGGTCGGGGCGGGGGCGCTGTCACAGCCCGGCTGCAGCCCACAGGAGCCGTGTGACTGGGCATCTGTCCCTCGGCCTCCTGCCCCGCCCCGGGCTGCCCCTGCGAGCGGAGCCACCCAAGACTGCATGCAGATCCTGCAGAGGACGCTTCCTCCAGGTGACAGGGATCAGTGTCTGCTGGCTCCTGATGACAGATCACCTTCCCTAAGGCAATGGCATGGACCAAAATGAGACATTTCTGTCGCTGATTGCAAAGTGAAAAAGAAGCGGGCAACAGACCGAGAGCAGCCGTGCAAAAAAGATGGACCCCCGCGAAGACCTGGGAGTGTCCAAATCTCTGGACTCCAGGGGGTCCGAGCCTCGGGAACCACAGGCCTGTTGCTCTGAGGCCCTGGGGAAAGGACAGGAGGAGGTGTGGAGCGAGAAATCCCAACTGCAGAGCCCACAGGTGGAGAGCACCAACAGGTGACCCCCCTGATCTGTTTGTTCTTGGATGATCAGTACAGGGAAAGGAGAGCTTAAATCGTTTTATTCCTTCGTTGGTAAGCCTAGGAGAAAGTTCAGGGGGGATGCTCAGACAACTTGGGACGTAACGCTCTGGGAGACTGAAGGATTATGAAAAAAGAATACCAGAAGCACAGAAAGAGTGGTGAAGGATTTAGCTGAGCGGGGGGCTGAAGTGGGAATGAGAATGGATGGAAAATATTTGATGTTGACCAGTTTCTTTGGCTGAGATCCCACCACCTGTCCAAAGGGGAAAATAAACCTGTGAACTAAATGAGTTGATCCATGGGAAGCATCTAGAAAGTTGCTTGGCACATCATATGCTGTTCATACAGTAGATGTTGATTGCTCCTAAAATTGAAAGTGTGAATTGACAAGCTTTTTTTTTTCTTTTTATCTTACAGTGAACAGCAAGATCGAAACAGAGTTTCTGAAGAACTTGTAATGGTTGTGCAAGAAATGAAAAAATACTTTCCATCAGGCAGACACAGTAAGCCAAGTACCCTAGATGCTCTCAACTATGCCCTTCGCTGTGTACACAGTGTACAAGGTAAATGAGCTGGGGAGGAATTGCAGTCATGCAAGTGCATCAATTTGCTCATAAACATTGGCCAAGCTGGAAGAGTTGTCAGTGTGCTTCTAGTCCCTGAAATGTTTTGAGCTTTTTATGGTGCTTGATGTGAGATGAGCAAATCTACACAGAAACTATGTCTTAGTTTTGCAAATTAGGAAAATCAGGAGGACCTTATTTGTATAATAGTTTAGGAACTGCTGCTTAGTGACTGTGCCAGATTTTGATGATTTGTTGCAGGAGAGTAGGGTTTAGCACATTTTAAAGAGTCACTTTTACACAGTCGTTATCTTCTAAGGATATTGGGGAAAAAATACATTTGATTAAATACAGCTCACCTTGCCGTTATCCACATACAATTAGAGTGCATTCATGATATATCAGGACTTTGCCAAATTAAAAATGAACAGTTGCAAACTTTTTTCCTTTTTATCTCTGAGTTTTCTTTTCCAGGGATTTAATAAAGTATACATTTTCTTTAAAACAAATCTCTCTAACTTCATGTATGACACACGGTTCTTGGATACGAAAGTAATGTTTCTGCCATAAACACATCACCTGTGTGTGTTTGGAATTTTGGGTTTCAGTACCTTATGTGGATCTTGCTCCTGGCAATGCAGAACATCAGGAAATGCTAAAATTCAAAAGCTTACATTTGTACAGCTATTCGTGTTATAGGTGAAAGAAGATGATCTGGTTTTGAGGCATACACGCCAAGGTGTCCTCATCCTAAAAAATAAGCCAACTTTGATTATGGTAAAAATGATTTCCTAAAGATATTGCTGTCACTGGACTGTCTGTTTATTTTCCTGTGTTTCTTAGCAAGCAGTGAGTTTTTCCAGATTCTCAGTCAGAGTGGAACACTTCAAACAGATGCGACCGTGTACAGTCTTGAGGAGCTGGCCACTCTTGCTTCAGGGTATACTTCCAAAAACACAGTAAGAATTCACAAATTTTGCAGTCTCAACCTGGGTGATATTTCTTAACAACCTTATCAAGACGTAGATTTTTAAGCCTAATAACCTCAGAGTTTTAGTAACCACAGTGCGAGGCAAAGAATAGAAGCACACTGCCCAAGAGGCATTGTATAGATAGTTTCTCCTGCCCTTGCCAGAGCACAGATCTCAACCCAAGAGGCAGCACGTGAGGGGTGGTCTACTGGGCTTCCCTTCCGTGCCCCCCCTGCCTTCTGAGCATCCTTGAGTTCTCTTGAATTAAGAGGAAAACATAAAATGCAGAGTAATTGCCCCCATTTTTATTCTAATCTCCGAATTGTTAATTTGTATTTATATCATTCTTAGTTCCAATACCTACTACTTCAAGTTGTAACAACTGGATTTTATAGAACAGGTGAGTTGAGATGCTGTCATTTTTCTGTAAAATTTTGGAAGAGACATTTAGCGTATCATTTTTTGAATCTCTTCATGTGGACAAAATAATTCAGCCTCATGCCTTACTGATGTGATGGATATCCCTTAGTTTTATGTTTAGACCTCAACAAGATTGTAACTTCAAGATCTTGTAATAGTGGAACAGGAGCTATCCCTGGTATCACAATAGATACTTGTTTTACTGACTTGTGTGTTTATGGGACACTACTGAATATGGCGGAATATAAGAAGGAAAAGTTTAAGAAGATATTTTCCCTTTTTAAGATCTTCAGAATAAAGCTAGAGAGGAAGACATGCCAATGCTAGCAGCCACAAGCCGTGGCCAACTGTAAATGTTATTGATGTCTGATGGGACAGACATGAGAAATGATTCTTACGTAGTGAGGTTGGTCAAAGACAGTGTCATGAAGGAAGAGAATTTTGAGTGTGGTCTTGAAGCTTAGAATCAGGCATTGGTGAAGACAAGACATTCCCCTCAGTTTGCAAAAGAGAAGGAATCAAAAGTGGGTACGTCATACGCACATTTAGTCGATGCAGGAAGAGCTGGTATATTGTTTGGTATAGAAATCAGTCCTTCAGAAGATAAAACACAGGTTTTATGATGATTATTAAGGGATATGTTGGAGAATTATGCTGCCTTTGCAGGATATGTGTTTGTGTGTGTTGATCACATTAGGAGTCTCGAAGAAATTCTGTTTCAGGGAATATTGTTTGTAAGTATCTCAATCTTTTCATTATTTTAAATGTTTTTCATAGGATACCTTTGTGGCAGTTTTTTCATTTCTGTCTGGAAGGTTAGTGCACGTTTCTGAACAGGCTACTTCGATCCTGAATTGTAAGAAAGATTTCTTGGAGTCCTCTCACTTTATGGAACTGCTTGCTCCTCAAGATGTGAGAGTGTTCTGCGCACACACTGCCCACACTCAGCTTCCCCTCTGGAACAATTGGACCCAAAGAGGTAATGGGACCGAGGCTCAGATGTTTACCTTGCTTCTTAAAGATCAGCTTCATTATTTCAGAAATAGTACCAGAATTAACACATAATTTTGAACCTGTAAGCTATATGGTTTTTCTTATTTCCTTATTTAAAAGTCAGAATGTGGGGTACCTGGCTGGCTCAGTCGGTGGAACGTGCAACTCTCGACCTTGGGGTCCTGAGTTTGAGACCCACGTTGAGTACAGAGATTGCTAAAAATAAATAAAGCTTAAAAAAATAAAGATAAGTAAATAAATAAAAAGATTGTGATAGAAATAGCATTTTAAGTGCTTCTAATAACAAAGTTCCAGTTAATATGCTTTCATGTAGTCAAGTTAATTTTAGAAGTTCTGTTATCATAAATATGGTTTTTTTAAAAATATGATTTGGCAAGCTGCACACCATATAGCAAGTTAGTTGTTATAAAGACTCTGTTTTCTCTAAGTTAATAAAATTAAATGTTTTCTCTCTTACATTGACTTCATTATTTCTTTGCTTTTATTTGGAGATAAACTTCTCATGGTTATTTCCCCTTCTAGTTTCTCTTCTCCCTAAAAGTTCATGAATCTTGTTACTTTGTTTTTTTCTGAAATGCTTAATTTCCTGAACTGAGGAATGCCTAGTCCTAGTTTCCTTTGTGACATTCAGTCCTGTATAATTTTTAAAAATTATTCATTATTTCTTTTAAAGTCACTCTATATTTCTTATTTCATATTCTTTGTGAAGTGTATCTTAAAGAATTGAGTGTAGATGAACCTTTTTCTTCTAATTCCAAGCCCTTTTTTTCTAATTTTTTTAAAATTTAAATTTGATTTATTATGGTAAAAAAATCCCATTAGCAAAATGTACCATCCTAACCATTTTTAAGTGTACAGTTCAATAGTGGTAGGTACATTGGCATGGATGTGAAACACACCTCCAGAACCTTCTCATCTTGCAAGTCTAGGGCCCTCTGCCCATTCTGACTTTCTAAGGCAGGACGTGGTCCAGTGGGCACAGTCTCAGATGCAGCTTTTTTCAGTGGCAGACCTTTGCCCCATCTCTTATGCACAGGTTGTGTACACTTCAGAACACACACCTGTTTTCCTTGCTTGCTTCTAGCTCTTTCCTGTTCCCCTCACTCAAAAACATTGATTTTATTTCGCTTCCTCTTTCTTTAACACATATTTTCAGCCTTTAAGTGTCCATCTTTGTTTCTCTCCTTTTATCGATCGATCGTTCATCCACTCCATAAATGTTTATTCAGCAAGCACTGTGGGCCCGGAGCTGTTCCTGGTGCTGAGATAGAGCTGTGAGCGGGGCAGACACACCATGAGGTTGTCTGCCTACCTCTTGCCCTTCCAGCCACCATCCCTCCAGCGATGCCTCTATGGTCTCTGCTCTTTTTAGCTGTGTTATCTTTGCAAATTAGTTATTGCCATGCTGCTTCCTCTCCATGTAAACATATAATATACCCTGAAATTGCTGTCTTTTGGACCTCAATATTGACATCTTCCTTAAAGAGGAGGTGCCTCTTGTGACTGCTCACCCTGGGCTTCGCCTCGCACATCTCAGCAATTCCAGCTCTTTCTTGCGCCATTTCTGGGCTGGGCCCATGTATCCTCCTGCCCCTTCCTTTGAGCTCATAGAACATTAGGGGAACATAGGAAGCTATAAGCTCAGCAGGGTGTCAGCCTTTGGCCTGGCATTCAGAGCACGTTTCGACTTTGTAGTACCGACCTCACAGAAAGATCTGACTGCTGTTTCTTTATAATGCACTTCCAAAAACAAGGATTCACCTGCTACAGCTGAGGTGTGGAAATGATAAGGGCTAGAATTTACTGTTTGAGATCCCACAATCTGGTACTGCGTCCTACACGACCCCCGGAGAATGCAGTTGAATTCAGGTGCCTGGTGTACTCTACACATAGTTTTCCCAAGTCTATCTTCCGGTAGGGTTGCAGTATTTCCTGTGTGAAGAATTTTAAGCAAGGAGTCTGAAGATCCAAGATTGATTGATTGATTGATTGATGTATATTTTTTTATTGGAGTTCAATTTGCCAACATCTCGTGTAACAGCCAGTGCTCATCCTGTAAAGTGCTCCCTTCAGTGCCCGTCACCCAGTCACCCCATCCCCCCGCCCACCTCCCCTTCCACTACCCCTTGTTCATTTCCCAGTTAGGAGTCTCTGATGTTCTATTACCCTCTCTGATATTTCCCACTCATTTTTTCTCCTTCCTCTATAATCCCTATCACTGTTTTTTATGTTCACCATATGAATGAAATTGTATAACGAAGATCCGAGTTTTAAATTGAGCTTTGTCCCTTCATGAATGATGGAGGCCACTTAGCTTCTCGTCATGAAATAGTGATAGTTCTCCTTCCAGCCTGCTAACACAGGGCTGCTGTGAGAAGCAAGCAGGCTGATGGCGGGGAAAGCACTTGAGGTATTTGGCACATTATGCAACATTAGGGGTCATCTTCATTGCTCCCATCTATTGAATGGTTACCATGTGGCAGGGACTTTTTTTCCAGGTTTCAGTGGGTTGACTAATCTTCACAAAAACCTTTATGAGGCATGGATACTGTCGTCATCCCTGTTGACAGATGAGGTGACTGCGTCAGTAGGTCTGTTGCATAGCCAATGCCAAGATAGGGTTAGCCATTTGAGAGACTGGCTGGGGGGAGGAGGGGAGCGGTGCCCTCGGCCCACTAGGCATGTCTGACACCTGTGGAAGGAGCGGGAACAAGGGGGATGGGGCAGGAGGAGGAGTCTTGGCCGGCCAGTCAAAGGGAAATCCAAGTCATGGTCAGGCCCCAGAACAGCCCTGCATCCCACCTCAGGACTGCTCACGCATAGGCACAGGGCAGTGGCTGGAGCCTATAGTCAGGTATGGCCCTCCAAGCTCGGGCCCTGCCATCACAGAGGCCCAGGGCTAAGGGAACTCACCCCAGGTCACACTGCCAGTCATGAGGTGATGGCAAGTTTCACCCTGGTGGGCAGAGTCCAGGACCCTCACCCCAAGCCATGGCCCCTGGTGAACACAGCTATCCCTGGGAGATTTTTGCCTTCAGATGGGAGACGTGTGGTCAAACTAAGGCAGGATTTTATTTTATTTTATTTTATTTTATTTTATTTTATTTTTTATTTTATTTTATTTTGGGAGATTTTACTTATTCATGAGAGACACACAGAGAGAGAGGCAGAGACACAGGCAGAGGGAGAAGAGGGTCCCTGTAGGGAGCCCAATGCAGGACTCGATCCCAGGACCCCAGGATCACAGCCTGACCTAAAGGCAGACACTCAACCACTGAGCCACCCAGGCACTCTTAAGGCAGGCTTTTGAAAGCCACACCACAGACTGGTTCCTGTTCCTACAAACCATCTCAAAAAATGAATATTTTCGAAATGTCCTTGTCTTGCCATAACTTCTCTGCAAACTCACCTGAGCCTCTCCTGAGGTGGCGTCCCTGTGAGGGCTGCTGAGCAGTGCAGGGAGTTTGGAGAGTCTCCTTTGTCAGCAGCGCCCTCCCTGCTTTCTCACACACAAGCTCTATGAATGGTCTTCCAGGTTCAGAATTTCAGGACCTCCTGTGACTTTCCTAGTTTTCTGAATTCTGATAGTGAGGTTGTTGTCTTTGAAACTGGAGTATTTTGTGGTTTGACTTCTTTTCTTTTTTAATCACGTACAGTTTCCCTGATCATTCAAAAGCCCATTCTCTGACCCCTCCTGTGATCCTCTCCTCAGAAGTGCAAAGAGCAGGATCACATGCAGCATCTTGATTCTTCAGAGCTCTCATTGTTTATGCTCCATCGGTGCATGTTTTAAAAACATCTCCTTGTTTTTAAGCATTTCCTTGGTTCCTGTAACTGGGGATTTTTCACCCCAGTGAGCAAATGCCCAAAATATCAATTCAAGGAGCTCTAGCAGAGGAGAGGTAGTCAACAAACACTTGGGAGAAGGTTCAGCCCCTTGATCAAGGCAAATTGAAAGAGTTCTGAATTACCACCTCACAAATCCATAAAATTAATGCAGAAATCATTAAAACTGATGGAACTATTAGCCTGAGGGTTGTGAGAAAATGTCCTTAGAGACCCTGTGCAAATGGTATGATCTTCTGTAGATCAGTGTGGTGCTATATGGGGAGAATCCTAAGATCGTATTGTTTAACCCTGGACCCCAACTTTGGGGACTTTGTCCAAGGAAAGAAAAAAGTGAAAGACATATATGTATCATATACCTAAATGCTGTAACTTGTCCAAATCAGCAGTTTTTGAGGCCCATCCAGACCATCATGGTGAAATAGCATATTACGACCGAAGTAAATGTGTCCCCAGATTATTGCCTTGCATTGGAAGGAGGAACATGGGCAGTCTGAACAGGAGGATGAGGTCCTGTTCCCACACATCCACATTATCTCCCTGAGGGTCACTGCTACAGTACGAAAGCCCCCTGGAAAGCACTGGTTGTGACTAGATCTCAAAGTGAGAGCAGGAGCCCTGTTTGGAGATCAAAAGTATCTCCTTCTTTGAAAGAGTAATTTCATTTCTTGCTTCCATGGGGAGAGTTGGAGTTTGTCTTGCTGAGGAGGGGCCGCTCTGCCCTGTGGCTCTGGGAGTGGGTGATTAACACTTGTCTCTGTTTCCCACAGCATCTCAGTATGAATTCGCTCCGGTGAAATCCTTTTTCTGCAGGATCCGGTAAGTTTGGGGGCTTATGGGGGACCTGGAATGGGTGGGCTATACTCTGATTTTATTTGGCCCTTTATAGATTCTTTTGTATCCATCTAGTGCTGGGTTCTTGCCACAAGCAATTTGTATTTGGATTGAGGGGAAGAAATGCAGATTTCACTCACAAAATGACTAGATAATAATGCAGTCAGGAGAAAGATCATTCTTAGCCTGGCAGCGCTCGCACTCTCAGTCTTTTGTGTTCTCTCTCTCTCTCTCTCTCTCTCTCTCTCTATCTAAAAGCACCTCTGGATGATGTTAAGTACACTTTCAAATGCCCACTGTTTAGGGAAGCTTTGTTTGCTTTTTGCCCTTTGGTCACATTTAATTTTTGAAATTTTGCTTTATTTTTTTACTTTTTTTTTTAAAGCAAGCTCTGTGCCAAATGTGAACTGGTGACCCAGAGATCAAGAGTCACATGCTCCAACTGAGCCAGCCAGGCGCCCCTAACTTTAAAAAATTTTTAATAACTGTAAAGAAATTTAGATAGATGTGTTTCAGAGAAGGATTTAAAAGGTCAAGATATAGTGAACTGGAAGAAAACAGACCAAAATTGTAATAATAGTTGATTTCTGGTAGGATTTATTAGTGATTTTTTTTCTCTCCTGAATTTATTGTAATGCGTTCACGTTACTTTTGCAATAAGAAAATGTGGTTCAGTGACATCACGATTGCCAGCATGAGTACTGAAGTTACTAACTGCTCCAGATGAGGAAAACTAAAGACAAAACTCCTTGTAATGAATCAGTCAGCACTCCGTGGGGTTAGGGGTTCTTGAGCTAATAGCATTCCAGTGCTCAGGGAGGGAACTCTGGGGAGAGGGGTCCAGGGCAGGAGGGAGGGCTGTGTTTGTGTTCATTCAGTCCTTCACAGAGGAATTGTTACAAAGATCTTAGAACAGTGCTTGCCACCTACTAAGCGCTGTTTGTGTTTGTTTTGCTAGTAAATATATTTGTGTGTCTTCTCTGAGCCAGGCAGGATTACAGGTGTAAAGTTCTTGCCTCATGGGCCTTACATTCTGTGTGTGTGGGGAAACTGCTGATAATAAACAGGTACCTATGTATATGTCAGCTGACAGAAAGTTCTGTGTGGAACAGTGAAGGAGAGTTAGGGAATTCTGGGCAAGGGAGAGATTACTAGTATATTCAGGGTGGTTAAGGAATGTTCTCTGATAAGAAGCCTGATTGCAGCCTGAGCCTGAAGGAGGTGAGGGAGCGAGCCATACCTCTATCTAAAGGAAGAGTGTTCCAGGCAAGTGCAAAGGCCCCGGGGGAGAGGATGCTTGGCCTGTAGGGGAGTAACAAGGAAGCTAATGTGGCTGGAGCAGAGGATGGAAGGAAACGAAGAAACAGGGACCAGAACATGGGGAGCTTTGACATCTGAAGGAAATGTTTTGTTCAGGTTAATCATTTATTTGAAAACTTTACTTTTGGAATTTGCAAAATAATGTGGAAGTAGAGGAGATGGTACAGTGACCTGGTATGTACTTACCATCCAGCTTCAATAACTTTAGCCAGAGACATCTCGTGTCATCTCTGCCACTGCCTGCTCCTCAGCCCCTGCCTGTTATTCTGCAGCAGATCTCAGACTGTGGAGCATTCCCCCCATAAGCATTTCAGAACGTGAGCTAAAAGAGAAGGTTCTTGTTAATCTTCATGATGCTCAAACTGTCCTGTCTGTGACCAGCCGGAGCCGCTTCGGTCAGCTCCAGTGCCATGAGAGGGTACTCCTGTGGTCGGTGACAGCTTCCTTTGCTTCAGACAGTAACCCAGGCTCAACCTGGACACTTCCTACCCCAGACATGAGCCAGTCATTTCTCCGAGGATCCCCCATTCCTTGTGGGGAAACACGGCCTTCACCGTATGGTAACTGGCTCTGGATGGTAGTGGGGAGGTGTTGCTGGGCTTATCCTGGCCTCTGGGACTGCTCAGTGGACAGAAACAGAGCAGCCTTATTTTGACATAAAAGGACCACATTGGACACTGTGCAGGGACGAGAAGACGGGGAAGGTCTGGGAGAGAGAGGCTGTCACACCTGTCACACCAGGAGGTGGTAGCAGGAGGACGTGAGAATATCTTGGGAATTCTGGATATTTCTAAATGGCAGAGCTATTGGGATTCATGAATGGACTGGTTTCAGGTGTGAAACAGGATTGGTCAGGGGTGACATGAGGGTCTCTGGCTCCAGTTGACCTTTACTGGAGCAGAGGACACTGAGAGAGCTGCTTCCTGGAGTGCAGAGGAAAGAGCACAGTGCCTGGTTTTAGACCAGTTGGACTGCCTTACGGTGTTGGAAATCGAACTTGTGGTGCATAGGTATGGAGTTTAGGGAGAAGGCGGGGCAGCAGCAAGTACTGGGTCTTCAGCACATACGGGACAGGATGAGCCTGGGAGACAGTATAGCTGATGGGTCAGGGTCAAGGTCGAGGTCAGATTCAGGCCCTCAGCTGTGGAAGCAGGGTTGTGGTGGAGAGTGGAGGTGCAGGTGGAGGCCCCAGAGTCTGTGGAGAGGCGAGGAAGCCAGGCGGGGGTGGGAGCACGAGTGCATGTGGACGCAGATGTGGACATGAATGCGGAGCTTCCAGGCAGCTGAAGACCACCTGGCATCACTTCAAGCAGTGGTGGGAGAGGCAAGATGTGACTGGTAGAAACGGGGGAGCATGAATTCAGTTGTGGGCATGCTGACACAAAGGGAACCATGGTGTATCCAAGGAGAAGTGGGCAGCTGGGGCTGTTAAACTGGGTAGAAGCCTGGGAGAGGCCCCACAGCTGGGGCTAGGGCTTGGCGAGCAGGTTCCAGCTCTGCCTTTCTGCTCAGCAGGCAAGCAAGGAGAGCCTCACCACACCTGGGGCCCTGTGCCCATCCGGGTTGTGTCTGAAGCTGTGAGGTGCAGTCAGTCCCTTGAGGGAGGGTAGGTAGGGCTGGTGGAGAGCTGGCTTTGGGGAGTATGATCACAGGGAACCCTATTTCTGTCACGGGGTACTTAATTTAGACGCAGGAGGTAAGACTGGGAAGTTATGGTTTCGAAGTCAAAAGAAAAGTTGTAGGACAGCTGGTTCTATCTTCAACTCAGTAAACTGGTTCTCTGTAAAACCTCTCTTCCATTGAATAATCAATGAGTATAATTACCCTTGGGTATTGAAAATATACACTAACATTTCTTTTTAATATAAACAAATTTGAACATTTTCAATTTGGCTACATCTGTCTCAGAAATCACCAAGAAGGCATTTCTCCTGGCCTAGTTTCACATGGGCTCACTGACCCATCATTTCCCTGCTTTTCAGGGGAGGCAAAGATGCAGAGCAAGAGAAGCATTACTACCCATTCAGGATTATCCCCTATTTGATACACGTACACAGAGCTGCCCAGCCAGAACCTGAGCCCTGCTGTCTCACCCTGGTGGAGAAGATTCATTCTGGTTATGAAGGTAACTCAGGAGCGTCTGCTTTTAGGTCACATGTAACCTGACAGTACCTTAGGGAGAAACATGTGAAAGCCTGCTTAATGCAGCCACAGAACCAGGAAAGAATGCTCAGGGCTTCACATTGGCCCTAAGCTCTTGGGCTTTGAGAGCTGATCTTCCCTAAAGTCTCTGTGTACTGACCCTGAACTTCTCAGTGGTTGTCTCCCTCAAGGCTGGCACAGCTTAAGGGTCTAAGCATAGACTTGGCCACCGATACATGGTCCTCTAATCTTTTCTGTACTGGTGACTATCCCGGGGCTTTCTGCTTCTGCCCTGTGTGAAATAAGAGTGTGAAACTTGGGGGCGACTGTGGGCGGGCTCAGTTGGTTAGGCACCTGACTCTTGGTTTCAGCTCAGATCATGATCTCACCACTTGTGGGATCGAACCCCATGTTGGGCTCCATGCCCAGTGGAGAGTCTGCTTAAGATACCCCCTCTCTTCCTCCCCCCACAACATACTCTCTCTCAAGTAAATAAATAAATATTTTTTTAAAAAGAGCATGAAAATTGTAATTTCACAAGAACAAGCTTATATTTTTTAGGTGTTCTAAAAGCCCTTGAATGAAAACTGTAGTTTATGTCCTCTGATGGCAGAGCTACATTTCTAAACTCATATGTTAATACAGGAGCAGCTTCCATTTATTATTTGTTTTTTTGTTTTGTTTTGTTTTAAAGATTTTATTTATTTATTCATGAGAGACACACACACACACAGAGGCAGAGACACAGGCAGAGGGAGAAGCAGGCTCCATGCAGGGAGCCTAATGCGGGACTTGATCCCGGGTCTCCAGGATCAGGCCCTGGGCTGAAGGCGGTGCTAAACCACTGAGCCACCCGGGCTGCCCTCCACTTATTATTTGAAATTAAAGTCAGTTCTGCTGTAATCTGACATATGCTTTCCTAAAAATTATTGTCCTATGCAAACACACAGACACACACACACACATACATACACACACACACACACACAAAATCACAGAGCTTAAGGAAAAAATGGGTTTAGGGGCACAACACTCAAAAACTTAACCACACATTGAAAATAATACAGGGATCTAATAAAAATAGTAACACAGCTTTACACACGTTAAATGGTTAAGAAAGACACAAATGGCACAATAAACACAGTGCCTCGCCTTGGAAAAGGCCCATGGTGGCTTGTAGACTTGGGTGTTGGCAGGGTCACAGCTCCTGAGCTACTGTGGTGCCAGAAGTCAAATGTGGATGGGCATGTCTTGTAATATATGTCTTGCAACATGGGGTGCACAGAGGTGTAGATGTTTGAGGTGTGTGCATGTGCTTGTGTATTCTTGGGTGACTCCATTCACCTCTCGTTTCTTGCAGATGAAATTGTGCATGATTTCAAATCACTACATTTTCAAAGTGAACAACAGTAGAACTGACCATGTCGGGTTTTCTTACACAGACTTAAAATATCCATATCACACACCAAATAAATGTACTTAGTTATACACAATCACCAAATATGACCAGACTTGGGCTAGTCCTGACCTTTAATTTCCTCCAGCTTTGACTGCTGCATTGTGTTGAGTAAGCTTTCCGTGTATACAAACTCTACTTAAAATTAACTTTAATAGGCATTGCGTTTTGACCCAATCAGAACGTAGTAAATAATGACAGGTATTATAATTTCACCACAGCTTTGGCTTCTTGAAGGCCAGGCCCCTAAGTGAGATCTCTACCATTTTGTATAGAGATATTGTTCCCTTTTTAATGTAAGTGTTCGGTAAAGTAGGTGAGTAATTAGATATTTGCCTTTAGGTGAGTCTTTCTGTTTTTCCTAGCTCCTCGAATCCCGGTGGATAAAAGAATTTTTACCACAACACACACCCCTGGGTGTGTCTTTCTTGAAATAGATGAAAGGTAAGCACTTCCTTAAGCCTAAAAGAAATTTTGTTTCTGAGTACAGGTAGATATGTGAGAACATTTACATCATGTTTACATACTTCTACATTATGAAGTAGATATCTATGCATTTACCCATTTGATGTTAGCTTGAAGTTTATGTTTTAAGTATCTTGTATATTATATGATTTATAAGTTATATATGATTTCACAGTAGTAAGTCAGTAATTACTGTTCTGTGTTACACAAGAGGACAATGTACCTGGCCACATGGTATGTGATTGTACTCAGAAGGAGACCAAAACTCCAACCTTGGCCTCCAGCTTCAGATTTTTTTTTTTTTTTTTTGGTAAAGCTAAGTTTATTTAATTTAAAACATTATCAGTGATTTTGAACTTATATGTTTTTTCTACTTTTTTGTTGGTCTTAAAGTGGTCTTCCTTAAAAAATTGGGATAGGAGATGGTAGTCGTTGCTTATTGTTGTTTTTTAATAGTTTTATTTGGAAAAATAAATGTTATCCCCTGATGAGTACCCTCTGCTACCCATGCCCCCCGTTTATTTTTACATTTTACTTATTTGTGACATCTGAAAATCTGGGGAATCAGTGCACCATGGCACATATACATATAAGGCAACAAAGTCCAGACAGCTGACACAGTTATGATAGCTGTTAATTTTGATTTTTAAAAAATCTTAACATCTGAAAATAGATTTATTTAATAATAGATACTTCCAAACTAAACAGTAATTGGTGACATACTTTGTATCATGTAGTTTGTATAAAGTAAGAATATTTAGCAGCAGATAATAGCCTACTGGTAATGGCTTAAATTTCTTGCATTAGAAAATGTGAATTTGTGCACACAGAAAACATTTATGGAGTCCGTTCTTTCTAAATCATTCTGAAAGCTCTGCATTCACCGCTCTCCCATCAAGCTTCACCCTGCATGTGTCTCTGTGTTCCTTTTGTCTATTTGTTACTACCTTCTGGGAGACACTGTCTCTGGGCAGTTTTAATGGTGCTGTATAAATTTGTAGCCTGCTTTATTTACTTAACACCATAAGCATTCTTCTACATTATGATGTGATCTTTTTAAACTATTTAAATGTAGGGGGACATCAGAGACCCCTAAGGAACTTGCTAAACATATAGATTCCTGGTCTTACCCTAGAAACTCTGATTGAGTTAGCCTGTGGTAAGCCAATGAATCATTTTCTAGCAAGTTCCGTAGGCAGCTTTGATGCACTATGTCTAATGCCCAGCATTTCTTAGATTCTGGAGCCATTTCCCCATGGCATGGGCTCTGAGGTAGTTTGCTCTTTGTATAAAATGCTGGAATGACATCTTTTGCATACCTTCTATTTTTATATTTAGAATTAAGTTTAAAAGTATTTTCTAAAGTGTACAAGTACAGAAATTACTTGCTGCATGTAATGTGCTGTCTGTGCTCTGTCTGTACCCCAGAGCAGTGCCTCTGCTGGGTTACCTGCCTCAGGATCTGATGGGAAGGTCTGTCTTAACATATCTGCATCCAGAAGATCGTTCTCTCATGCTCACTGTACACCAAAAAGGTAAGGATCTGCATCTTTATAGTCAGAGGTTTTTGTGTAGCCACTCATCTGCTCTTTTTCATTTCTTTTTAGACCTTTTCATAAGTTCTAATCACTCAACCTTTAACAGGTGAGCCCTGTGTTGAAGGTGCTAAAAACAATTTTTTTCTCTTCTGGCATTCTGAAAAACTTATAAATGCCTAGAAAAAGACATCTGCAATAAATAGCTGCATTAAATAAATTCTAATCTCGGGGGTCCCTGGGTGGCTTAGCAGTTTAGCGCCTGCCTTTGGCCCAGGGCACGATCCTGGAGTCCTGGGATCGAGTCCCACATCAGGCTCCTGGCATGGAGCCTGCTTCTCCCTCCTCCTGTGTCTCTGCCCCTCTCTCTCTCTCTCTCTCTATGTCTATCATGAATAAATAAATAATCTTAAAAAAAAAAAAATAAAATAAAATAAAATAAATTCTAATCTCGTATTATCTTATATAGTCTTGAAGTATGCAGGCCACCCTCCCTTTGAACACTCACCCATTCGATTTTGTACTCAAAATGGAGATTACATCATCTTGGACTCCAGCTGGTCCAGTTTTGTGAATCCATGGAGCCGAAAGGTGTCTTTCATCATTGGTCGCCATAAAGTTCGAATGTAAGTCAGTCAACGTCCATGTTTTTGAAGACTATTTTTACCAAATAGTATTCTTCCACCCACTGACTCCCTTTGATTCATTTGACACACAAATTAACCACAGATAATTTTTTCTAAATGCTTTTTGAAGACAGTTTGGCAGTATGTGTCAAGAACCTTGGAAGATTTCTGTCTCTGACCCCATGATTTCCTTATAGAAAGAAACAGTCTAAGGAAATATGCCTAAATACAGGCCTATTTAGAATGAGCTTTAGAAAGCAAAGATATATTTTGTACCATTTTTTAATCATAACGGTGGACTTAGAGTAGCTAGCTTATATCAGTCGTTAAGTTCTAGACTATTTGACGTTACTGATCAAAAAGAAATTTGAAAATTTCTGAAATTTACTGAAAAATGGAAAGATTAAAAAAGGAGCATACAAAATTATTTATACCGTATGAATATAAATATGTTCAAATGACACACAAACATTGTGAAGTAGGAAAAAGAAGAGGAAACGAAATAAAATATAAATTCTGGCTATGGGTATGGTTAATGGATGAAGGTTTTTTTTTTATCTTTTCTGAATTTTAAAGTTCTCTTTAGCGACCACGTAAAACTTTTTATATCAAAAAAAATCTTTTTATATCAACTTCTTCTGTCAAATTCCACTTATTTGCATCTATTCTATCAAATCTTTATTTTTAAAAATTAGATGCTTTGGTTTTTATATTCCTGCCAACACACCGACTCAAGCCTGTTTGATTACTGCTACCTATCCATGTAACAGAACCTTGTGAAATGGATCTAGAACAACTTATGCTGCCACTCTTTCTAGCCTAAAATACTCCCAGTCTCTTGACTTTTTGGGTTAAATTTAAAATTGACCTGTAGGTTTCTCACCTGGGCCAGAGGGAACCTGGTGATGTCTATTTCGTTTTGTTTTGTTTTGTTTTGTTTTTTTATAATGGAAATTACACCTAACTCTTTAGGATCATGCTGAGTTTGAGAAATAACACCTTTTGTGTTTTATTGTAAAGCTTTGTGCACATGAGCATAAAATGGAGAACAGTAGGTCTTACTGGTAAGACTTATTTTTGTCATGTCTTGATACTATAACAGAGGATACCTAACCATGGTAAGAAATGGTTCCAAGGTCTTCCTAGGTCTTTGTGTTCTGGGATTTGGCCTCTCAAAAGAACAGGTCTGGAACTATACTATAATAATATATTATTACTATACTATATTATAGTATAGTAACTATACTATAGTTATAATAATATAGTAACTATAACTATACTATAATAATGTATTATTACATTATTACTAATGTAATAATCAAGAAATATGACTGCCAAGTAAATATAAGTTATGCGTATTGGTCAGAAAGGACCTTTTCCCTCCAGTAGGGAAATCTGTGGGGAAGTGAAAATAAAGTCAGAGCCTAGACTCTGGTCCCTTCATGAATACCTACTTAGACTTTACCAGCTAGGTGACCTTGAGAAGTTTTCAACTCCGGTGAAGGAGATAAAACTTGCTAGAGCTCTTGGAACAGTGTCTGGCACATCATATGGGTTTAGGAAATGTTATTCTTGCTATATGTTATAAGAGCATTATGGTTCCTGTCACATAGAGGATCCTAAATGAACGTCATTTCCTGTGTGATATTTTCTGTTGGCACATCTGCCTCTGTGTTCAGATAGTAGTTTTGGAACGCTCTAGTGTTAACAGGACTGCAGGTTGTAACAGCCACATTTTCACCAATAGTTGGGTTGCTGAAGTGATTAGGTACATTAAACATTTAATATTTGGTGGATCTAGGGTCTTAAAATTCCTACGATAGGTTGCTCAGTTAATGTTAAATTTTGAGACCAGTAGTTGTTGAAGGTATCTTGGTAGCTACGGTTACTTGTCACTTATTTTAGATTTCTACAAATACAGTGCTGACACAGATGTTAAAAGATTACAGCTTTAGATGATCCAAAGAAGGCTCTTAACGTCTCATTTGTTTTTCAGTTTTTTTCCTGCTTCCACGGATGAGATCTTAAGCTTCATGTTTTCTACTTGGAGCCCCAAGAGTTGCTTTGTATAAATACAGATTTAGTGTTTGAACATTCTGTTTAAAAATCTCTTTAGACTTTATTGTAAATTAATTTTGAATTGCTTGACTCCATCTTTTACTTGACACTTTGTAGGAGTCCACTGAATGAGGATGTTTTTGCTACCAGAATAAAAAAGATGAACAGTAATGACAAAGACGTAACAGAACTACAAGAACAAATTCACAAACTTCTCTTACAGGTAAAGTGAGATTTTAAAAAGCAAACACAAAATATCCATAATTGTGTTTTATGTTAACTTTCGATCTTCATAAAGCCACCTCCCAAAAATACAATGCGAGGAGAGAGAAATCTGTATCCTCTGAGCTCCAGGGAGTTCTGTCTTCCTGTTTTTGTTTTTAAATTCAGTTTTACTCATCTTGCTTTCCTTTTCCTGAGTGAATGCACAGAACATTCTTGTGAGATCCCACTCTAGGAGGGCAGAGCGGGTCCCAGTGAGCAGGTCGGGCAGGGAGCTGGTTCTCAGCGAGAGCATCCTCCTCGTGTTCCAAACCCTGCCCAGGCGCCCAGTATTTTAAAGGTGGGGGCAGAGGGATGGCAGCTCTCGGTGTCCGGTTATTACCGGGCAAACGTGGCCGAAACCCTCTGTGGGAACAAATGCCAGAAACGATTCCTTGATCCCGCTGGTGAGCGGGTGCAGGCCAGAGCGTTTGCGGAGGGTCCCGCAGGGAACAGCCCGGCGGCTCCCGTCTCCCTCCGCAGCCTCTGCAGGTCCACGGTGGCGGCCACCGACGCACAGGCTGTGTATCTGACTTCTCGTCCCTCCTAAACTCCTCACGGAGCGCCGGAGTCCCCGTGTGGCTCTCCCAGCGCCGGCTGTTCTGGAAGCGCCCGCCCAGGCGAGGCACCGAGCCCTGCCCGAGTTACTGAGAAGGGAGGGCAGGGCCCTGCCGGGCGCCGCGGCCAGCGGAGGCGAGGCGTGTGCCTCAGGATCTCACGGAGGTTCGCGCCCACGCCGGGCGACCGCGCGGGGGCCCTGAGGTGGACGCCGAGCCTCTCCTCTGGGCCGCGTCCACAGACTCTACAGCGGGGCCTCCTCCTTCCTTCAGCCCGTTCCCGCCAGCGCCTCCAGCGGCTTCGGGAGCCTGGGCAGCGGCGACTCGCAGGAGCCACGCGCCAGCCTCGCGTCGTCCAGGGAGTCCGGCGGGCCTCGCGGCGAGGCCGCACGCAGGGCGCCGGTACGTGGCCGACGGCGTGTGCGTGTGCGTGGGCCTGCGCGCTTGCGTGGGGGCGTGGGCGTGCGCGTGCGTGCAGGCTCCTTCCCCCTCCGCCGCGTGGTGCAGAGCGCGTGGGCGCCGCCGCTGCGCCTCGGCACGTGGGCCTTCTTGCGCGTTCGGGGACCTTATTGACTGACAGGCGACCTCATGCATTTTGGTTGGAAACCGTGCCTGGGAAGTGAGAGCATGACCTGTGGACGGCGAGGTCTGGGTTCGTGGCGCGCGCTCCTAATTAGCGGCTAACGAACACTTGTACTAACGCAGCATTTGGGCTTAACCCTGTCGCAGCGCCTTCAGCCTTCAGAGAACCGGAAGTTAAATGTGTTTTATCTTCAATATGTTGATTTCGTCTATTGTTTACCTATCTTTTAATTAATCTTACAGTTTTGAAACGTATCCTATCGCTTTTTTCCCTAAGACGGCCTTGCAGCGGGTCTGTGCCAGCGTAAACAAGATGAAGAAACTGGGTGGGCAGCTCCACATCGAGTCAGCAGCGGCCAGGTCACCAGATAAACACGCGATGGGGACACACCCAGCGCGGCCTGGTGGTAAGTCAGCAGGGCAGCCCCCAACCTCCTCCCCTGGTTCTGCCTCTTCCCCGTTGCTGCCACCTTTCACATTTACCAGCTCAGAGGATGACAGTAATAATGCTAATGGTAGCAGCAAATACTGCGCTGGAAGCCAAATGCTATTAGGGTGTAATTTCTGTACATTTCCGTCGAGGAATTAATGTTTTCGATAATACCAACAGATGTATAGATTCTCCCATACGAGGCATTTGTCAATCAAAAGACTTGTTTTTAGAATGAATGTCATAATCCTTCCTGTCACTTAAAACAAATGAAAGATATGTATATCCTAAATTGAATGAAAAACTGGGGACTTTCGTTTTGATACGTGTTTATTTTTCTCAAATAGGAGGTAAGGGAGAGCATTCCATAGGAATTGGATCACTTAGGACAATTGACATTATTTAGAAAAGTCAATCTACTACTGGCCTTAAATAGCAGAGGAAAGGTCTATAATGTAGAGATGAAATTATACTAACTTTTTGGTTTAGCTACCTTTCCTTCGTTTGTTTTTCTGAATGTTAATATGACTTTGGAAGTCTTTACAGGTTTGGTACCCTGGATGTTATTAATGGTTTCTGTCATTGTCAGATGTGGGTGTTTTACACAGTAGGGGTGAAATTTCTTCTCTAAGGTCAATAAATTAAAAAAAAAAATAGCTACACTTTTCAGGGCTTGCCGTGATTTATAAAACAAAAATATCTACGTACTACTCCTACAGGTGATATCACAGGCTAGGCTCCCCTCCTGATAGAGCACATCCTGTCCTTCCTTGAGTTTTTCTTGTCTCCTTAGTAGGAGATTTAACATTCTATGTGTTTCTTTTGTGGTAGAAGGGCACAAGATAGAAACAACACCTTTTTTTGTCCCTTGAAGCCATCAGATTCCTTCATTGCAAAATAATTTGAGTATCTTCCTTGTTGTATATCGTTATCCCGTATCCTAGCATTGGAACTTCTTTAGGAAGATATGAAGCATAAAATTTCTAATTTTTTTTTAATGGTCTGGTCCACTTTGTGCTGCTCACTGCTGCTTGGGCCTAGGACCTCATGTTAGGGCCATGATTTTATATCCTGATCTCTGTATTTCTTGCCAGAGTACAAATTCTTTCTCACGTTCTGCTTTGTTCCATTTTTTATCATCTGCCATTGGTCTGGACTGCCATCAGTACCATGGTTCAGAGGCTGTATTTTAAAGCAGACATCAATATTCTATCATTCACCATTTTATAAAATTCAACCTATAACTAATTCTGTGTATTTATGATGGTAGTCTGGAAATTAACATTATCCTACTAAGATATGTGCTCTATTTGACTCTCAAACACATAGGATGTGACTTTTGGGAAAGGGAAAATCTGCCATTTTGATATTGCTTGCGGGGACATAATGTAACTTGGGCATCCAGATTTTATTAACATCTTAAGACCTACAAGTTTAAAGAGCTAGTAAAAAATCTTTATTACTTTCTAATCAAAGGAAACTAGTATGCAACTTAAAGATAGAAATGTTATAGTGTAAATACTAGAAATAGCACCAATCAAAAGCAAAATACTAAAAAATCACTATATACATGGTTTATATACAGGGTACCAGAGCCAACAGGAGCATAAGGTTTTAAGTTTATATTTTTACCTTTCTTACGAGGGCAGGTTAGGCCTTGAAATAGAGTAAGAAGGAAAATTTTAGAAATGAATATGGAAAGGCAAGGAGTAACAAAGATACAAAGCCTCTTCATCAGCTACAAATACCGGTGCCAGCTGCCAGAAGCAGTTGGGAACTTAGAGAAAATCGACTGTTCCACTCCTGTGGCAGCACCTGAGGAAGAAACATTGATCCATGAACTGAACTTATTTAGGGTGAGTGTGCTTTGGTTTGTGTTCAGGGAGAAGTAGAAGGAGCATCATTCCAAACTGACAAGGAAGAAAGCCACGTGGCAGTGAATTCATGAGCTTTCTTGGACCTATCAGAGCACTGCAGTTATAGGGCAGCCAGCAGGTTTAAAATACAAGGGGGATACATGCTTGCAGGGAGACGTGAGATCAAGCCCTGGATACTGGTGCCTGACTGATGGAATCAGTACTTGTAAGAGGCAGGCCTCTGAGGCACAGTGCAGAGGGAAGACTAGAGGCTACAAGTGGAGCAAATATTGAAAAAAAAAAAAAAAAAAAGGAAAGCTCTCTAGCACACCAGCCACCATGAAAGCACAAAGTGTCACTAGAGGAATTTGAAAGCTGTGATACATTGAATGAAACCATAGCAACAACTAACCTGAGACCTGGCCAATAAATTAGTTATGTTAACTCGAACACAGCCCCAGCAGAAGGAAAAACATGCCCAGTCTCCACTGTCTTACACAAGGTGTTCTGTTTCCAACAAATTAAGAAACATACAAAAGGGGGGGGAAAAACCCTCCCAAAAGACAAAGCAGTCATCTGAACAAGAGTCAGGGGACGCCTGGTGGCTCCGCAGTTGAGCATCTGCGTATGGCTCAAGGCGTTAGTTATCCCGGGGGGGGGGGGGGGGGTCCGGGGGTTGAGTCCTGCATCAGGCTCCCTATAGGGAGCCTGCTTGTCCCTCTACCTATGTCTCTGCCTCTCTCTGTGTCTCTTGTGAATTAAAAAAAAAGAAAGAAAAAAAAAAACACAAGAGTCAGATACGACAGAGATGTTGGAACTACCTGGCAGAAAATTTAAAATATCTATATATAACATGTTAAAGGCTCTAATGGACAGTAAGCAATATCCAGAACCACATGAGTAGTCACAATGTAGAGATGGAACTTATTTTTTAAAAAAGGATCAAATGGAGATGTTAGAGGTGCACATATGCCTTTGATGGGCACTTGACACAACCAAGAAAAAAAATCCATAAACTTGAATATAGATACGTAGAAATTACACAAACTGAAACACAGAGAGAAAGAAACATATAGAATAGAGCTTTTAAGAATGTTGAGACACTGTCAAATGATCTATCATAAGAGTGATTGGAATCCCAGAAGAAATAGTTGAAGAAGGGACTGAGCCTGGGTGGCTCAAGGGTTGAGCATCTGCCTTTAGCTTAGGTTGTAATCTCAGGGTCCTAGGATCGAGTCCTGCATCAGGCTACCTGTGAGGAGCCTGCTTCTTCCTCTGCCTGTGTCTCTGCCTTTCTCTGTGTGTCTCTCATGAATGAATAAGTAAAATCCTTTTTTTAAAAAAAGAAATAATTGAAAAAATAATCAAGGATTTCCCACAGATATGAGAAACATCAACTAGTGTGGATACAAAACAACAAACAAACCAATCACAAAATAAAAACGCCACATACGTGAAAAAAGAATCCACCACGTACTTGGAAATATCCTATTCGAACTGCTGAAAACAAAAGCAAAAGGATATCTTGAAGGCAGCCAGAGCAACAAAGACTACATACAGAGGAACAAAGAATTACAGTAGACATTCCTTTAGACACCATGTATAGTAGAAGACTAAATGTTAAGACTAAAAACTGTTAAGGAAGAATTCTCTACCAAAATATCTTTCAGAAATGAAGGAGATATAAAAATTTCTCAAACAAAAACTGGGAATGGGGGATGTATTGCCAGCGATCTGTTGAATGAGAAACACTAAGGGAATTTCTAAAGGTGGAAGTAATATGGTACCAGACGTAAAACTTGGATTTACACAAAGAAATGAAAAGCACTAGAAACAATGAATGAAGAAATTTTATATTTTGCTTATTTTAAATTGCCCTAGAAGGTAGCTTATTAAAGCAGAAATATTCTTCTACATTTGTAGCCTATGTAAAAAATTGCAAAGGATCAGGAGAGGCACTGGGAACATACTGTGGAGTCCTACACCAGAAGCAATACGTTATTTGGAGGTAAAAACTGATTCCTTAAAGGTGTATGTTGTGAACTTTATAACAATGATTAGAACTAGTTTCTAAAATACAAATAATATCAGTAGAGGAGATAAAGTGGAATTTAAAACATTTAATGCAAAATGAGGCAGAAAGGAAACAAAAATCCAGATGGAACAAATGGAAAAACAGCGAAGTGGCATACTTTAATCGAGCTGTTTCAATAATCATATTAAATGTGAATGTTCTTAGTGTACTAGCTGGAAGACTGAAATCATCAGTTGAATGAAAAAAAGAGGTAGCTATATAGTATCTACAAGAATCCATTTTGCAAATAAAAACATAGGTGAAGAGCAAAATATTAGAAAAGATACACATGCTAACGGGAGTCCAGAGAAGGCTGGAGAGCTGTATTAATACCAGGTAGTGTAGACTTTAGGACGAGGAACATTATCAGGGTTTCAGAGGGATACTGCATGACAACAGAGGGGTTGATTCTCTGAGAGCATGTCCTAAAAGGTTATACACCTAACATCAGAGCTTCAAAATACTTTAAACACTGATAAAAACTTTGAGAAATAAATCTGCAGTGGTAGAGACTGTAACACACCTCTCTCTGTAATTGATAAAACAAGTGTACAGAAAATCATTAAAGATGTAGAAGACTTAAAAAGGCACTGTCAACAAGATTGGCGTAATGGACATTTATGGAACACTCCAAGCAATAGCAACATAATGCTTAATTTTCTCAATGGCACATGGACCATTCATCAAGATAGACCTTATTCTGGGCCATAATACAAGCCTTTTAACAATTTTTTTAAAATATAAATCATACCAAATATATTCTCTGACCTAATGGATTAAACTAGAAATTATTAATAGGTTTATCTGGAGAATTCCCAAATGTTTGGAAATTAAAGAACACACCTCTGAATGACCCATAGGTCATACCTTAAGGGAATTAAAAACATTTTGAATTGAATGAATTGAAAAACAAAAAATTTGTGGAATACAGGTAAAGCAGTGCTTAAAGGTAAATTTATAGCATTAAATGATACAAGGGAACAATAAAGTTCTTAAATCAATAATCTAAGCTCCCTCCTTAAGAAACAAAAGCAAGAAGAGCAAATTAAATCCAAGGTAAGCAGAAGGAAAGAAATTGTAAAAACCATATATCAATGAAATTGAGAAGTCAATAAGAGAAAATTAATGAACTCAAAAGCTGATGAAAATAAAGTAACAAACCTTTGGCCATACTGAACAGGAAAAGAAGACAGAAATACCCACCGTTGGAAATGAAAGACCCCACAGATGTTAAAGGGACTGCAAACAACTCTACTCCCAAAACTTTGGTCTATTAATAACTTGAAAGAACCTATTGGAACTTCATGAAAAAGAAACAGCTAGAATAGACATAATTATTACAGATACTGAATTTGAAGTTTAACATCTTCCAAAAAGAAAAGTCTGGGCCCAGATGATTTCACTGAGAAACATTCAAGGAAGATAAAATTCCAGTTTCTATGTAATCTTTTTCAGAAAATAGAGGACAGGAGAAAATAGAAGGAGGAAGTTTGGAAAGGAAACTCCAGGCTCCTTTTATGACCTCATTATTACCCTAATACTGAAACAAGATAAAGACAGTTCAGGAAAACTACAGACCGGGATCCCTTGTCAGTGTATTTGCAAATCATTAAATCCAGCAAGTACAAAAAGGACAAATATATCACAACCAAGTATGATTTATCCTAGGAATGTACAACTGGTTCAATATGTGAAAGTCAGCCACTTTTATTTACCATATTAACAGAATTTTAAAAACCCAGCAGGTTATTTTAATAGAGAAAAAGCATATGATAAATGCTCAAAAATTAGCAGTAGAAATGGGATTTCATTAATCTATCAAAAAAGGCATGCACAGAAACCTATAGCTAACGTGCTTGATGGTGAGAAAATGCTATTACCCTAACCTGGAGAACAAGTTAAAGATACCTTGTCCTAACATCAGACTGGAAGTCCTGTTCAATGCAGGAGGCAAGAGAAATAAAAGACATAATGATTGAAAAGGAAGAAATAAAACTTTCTATTCATAGATGATAGAGTTTGTCTACATAGAAAAATTCTAAAGAATCTACCCCAAAAAGCTCCTACTGATTTTAGCAAGGTTAGAAGATCCATGGCCAGTGTGTAAGATCACTTAAAATTTCTGTGTACTAACAAGGAACAATTGGAAAAAATTTTTAAAACAACCCAAAACCAAACTACTTAGATATAAAATCCAACAATATGTGAAATAATTGATACTAAGAAAACTTCAAAACAAAGAAAAACTGTAAAATAAAAAATACTAAGTAAATGAAAAGACATCAAGTTCATGGTCTAGAATACTCAATATTGTTGTCAGTTCTCCCCAGGTTGATCTGTACATTCAGTGTCATTCCAATTAAACTCTTAGCAGGATTGTTTTTCTGTATAGATATCATCAAGCAGATCCCATAACTTCAATGGAAAAAAAAATGAAAACAGCCAAAACAATTTTGAAAAAATAATCTGTGAAAAAATAGATCAATGGACAGATCAGAGAGTCCCAAAACAGGCCCACACAAATATAGTCAGCTTTTGACAGAGGTGCAAGGTCAAGTCAATGACAAAGCATAGCCTTTCCAAAAAAAAAATGGTGCTGTACAATGAGACATCCACATATGTTAAAAAATGTACCTCAACATATAGCTCACATGTCATATAAAAGCTAGCTTAAAATTGGTTATAGATCTAAATATAAAACTTAAAACTGTGGGACACCTGGGTGGCTCAGCAGTTGAGCATCTGCCTTTGGCTCAGGGCATGATCCTGGAGTTCTGGGATCAAGTCCCACATTGGGCTTGATGGGAAGCCTGCTGCTCCCTCTGCCTGTGTCTCTGCCCCTCTCTCTGTGTTTCTCATGATTAAATAAATACAATCTTTAAAAAAAAAAAAACTTAAACTAGTAGAAAATTTAGGAGAAAACCTTTGTGATCTTGGGTTTGGCAAAAAAGTTTTAGATATGACATCAAAAGCATGATGGATAAAAAAATTTATGAGATAGACTATCAAAATTAAAAACTTGTCTGACATTGGTAAGACAATGAAAAGAAAATGTAAGAGAAACAGATATTTGAGTGGTCTCAAAGTATTCCTTTGAAACCTTTATTGTTTATATTATGTTTTACAAATAAAATTGTCACTTTACACGGAAAAAATCGGGCAGACAGGAACTTAACCAATGATCAAGGCTGACACACCAATAGTAAACACATCAAGATCATGTACCCCTGGTGTGAGGCCTTGAGAAAAGCACAGCACCTCTGCAAGAATCTTCCACAAGATGCACACCCTCAACCTCATCATGATGGAACATCAGGGAAACTCAAGTTCAGCATTCCCATAGAATTCCTGTCCTGTGCTCTTCACAAGAGTTGAGATTGGGAAAGACCAGGAAAGACAGAGACACTGACAGCTGAAATCAACCATGAGATCCCTGGTTGGATCCTGGGGCAGAAAATGACGTTTCACGGAGATCTAATCTCACGGATAAGATCCACATAGGCCATGCACCACTGTGCATTTCTTAGTGTTGTTCGCTCTGTTACAGTTCTGTAGGATGTTATGTTAGTGGAAGCAGCGAGGAGCGTATACAGAAACTCCACTGTTTCTGTAGCCCCCTTCAAGATTCAAATTATTTAGAAATAAAAGTATAAGAGCTCCTGGCTGGCTCAGTAGAGCTTCCAACTCCAGCTCTCAGGGTCATAAATTCAAGGTAGAGATTACTTGGAAAAATGAAATCTTAAAAGTTTTTAAGTGTAAAAGTTACTGAGTGAAAGTTAAGCAAAGCAGGTCTTTTTCTATAATCCCCTTTGGAAATGGAGCATCGTCATCCAGGAAGCTAAGATGCCTCCCAGCAGGGTTTGAAATAACTGGTTCCTCGTTCCTTGAGCCACTTTTACGTCTTGGTTTCCAGAACGCCACATTGGCAGGCTCCGTGCACTTTCTCAGACTCCATTCTTGGCTCATCGTTCTCCACACAAGGTTTAATTCATCAGTGCCCCAACCTGAAGCCTGTACCTCTGCCATCCAGTGTGGCAACCACTGGCCACAATCTAGATTCAAATAAGTCACAAATAATAAAATTTAAAATTTAGTTCCTCAGTTGCTGTAGCCACACTGCACATGCTTAATCACTCCCTGTGGTGTTGATGGCTATCGTGCTGGACAGCACAGACTAAGAGCAGTTCTCTCACTGCAGAAAGTTTTGTTGGGCACAGGTCTGCAGTGCAATGCCTCGCACTTCACACTGTATCTGCTCACCCCACTCCCAGGGATGCCAAGATTGGTCAGTTGCCAGGTAGTGTCAGCTCACTATCGTAAAGTCCCCATCAGCCTTTCACCTGATAGTTTTATTATTAGTCTTTACCTGAAACATTTTTCATTCCTTTTTTGTAAGAAACAAAAAACCAAATGTAATTATTCATGTAGTCATTCCATGTCGATGTTTTTCAGTATTGGTGCATTTTTTTTTGTATCTGAACTCGTCTTTATTTTTTATTTTTTTTAATAATTTATTTTTTATTGGTGTTCAATTTGCCAACATACAGAATAACAGCCAGTGCTCATCCCATCAAGTGCCCCCCTCAGTGCCCATCACCCATTCACCCCCACCCCCCGCCCTCCTCCCCTTCCACCATCCCTAGTTCGTTTCCCAGAGTTAGGAGTCTTCATGTTCTGTCTCCCTTTCTGATATTTCCTACCCTTTTCTTCTCCCTTCCCTTCTATTCCCTTTCACTATTATTTATATTCCCCAAATGAATGAGAACATATGTTTGTCCTTCTCCGATTGACTTACTTCACTCAGCATAATACTCTCCAGTTCCATCCACGTTGAAGCAAATGGTGGGTATTTGTCGTTTCTAATGGCTGAGTAATATTCCATTGTATACATAAACCACATCTTCTTTATCCATTCATCTTTCGATGGACACTGAGGCTCCTTCCACAGTTTGGCTATTGTGGACATTGCTGCTATAAACATTGGGGTGCAGGTGTCCCCGCGTTTCATTGCATTTGTGTCTTTGGGGTAAATCCCCAGCAGTGCAATTGCTGGGTCATAGGGCAGGTCTATTTTTAACTCTTTGAGGAACCTCCACACTGTTTTCCAGAGTGGCTGCACCAGTTCACATTCCCACCAACAGTGTAAGAGGGTTCCCTTTTCTCCGCATCCTCTCCAACATTTGTGGTTTCCTGCCTTGTTAATTTTCCCCATTCTCACTGGTGTGAGGTGGTATCTCATTGTGGTTTTGATTTGTATTTCCCTGATGGCAAAGGATGCAGAGCATTTTCTCACGTGCGTGTTGGCCATGTCTATGTCTTCCTCGGTGAGATTTCTGTTCATGTCTTTTGCCCATTTCATGATTGGATTGTTTGTTTCTTTGCTGTTGAGTTTAAGAAGTTCTTTATAGATCTTGGAAACTAGCCCTTTGTCTGATACGTCATTTGCAAATATCTTCTCCCATTCTGTAGGTTGTCCTTTAGTTTTGTTGACTGTATCCTTTGCTGTGCAAAAGCTTCTTATCTTGATGAAGTCCCAATAGTTCATTTTTGCTTTTGTTTCTTTTGTCTTCGTGGATGTATCTTGCAAGAAGTTACTGTGGCTGAGTTAAAAAAGGGTGTTGCCTGTGCTCTCCCCTAGGATTTTGATGGAATCTTGTCTCACATTTAGATCTTTCATCCATTTTGAGTTTATCTTTGTGTATGGTGAAAGAGAGTGGTCTAGTTTCATTCTTCTGCATGTGGATGTCCAGTTTTCCCAGCACCACTTATTGAAGAGACTGTCTTTCTTCCAGTGGATAGTCTTTCCTCCTTTATCGAATATTAGTTGACCATAAAGTTGAGGGTCCACTTCTGGATTCTCTATTCTGTTCCATTGATCTATGTGTCTGTTTTTGTGCCAGTACCACACTGTGTTGATGACCACAGCTTTGTAGTACAACCTGAAATCTGGCATTGTGATGCCCCCAGCTATGGTTTTCTTTTTTAAAATTCCCCTGGCTATTCGGGGTTTTTTCTGATTCCACACAAATCTTAAAATAATTTGTTCTAACTCTCTGAAGAAAGTCCATGGTATTTTGATAGGGATTGCATTAAACATGTAAATTGCCCTGGGTAACATTGACATTTTCACAATATTAATTCTGCCAATCCGTGAGCATGGAATATTTTTCCATCTCTTTGTGTCTTCCTCAATTTCTTTCAGAAGTGTTCTATAGTTTTTAGGGTATAGATCCTTTACCTCTTTGGTTAGGTTTATTCCTAGGTATCTTATGCTTTGGGGTGCAATTGTAAATGGGATTGACTCCTTAATTTCTCTTTCTTCAGTCTCATTGTTAGTGTATAGAAATGCCACTGACTTCTGGTCATTGATTTTGTATCCTGCCACACTGCCAAATTGCTGTATGAGTTCTAGCAATCTTGGGGTGGATGAACTCGTCTTTAATAGCTATTTAATATTCTATCAAATGGATACACGCTAAGGGACCTGATCTCTTTTTATTGGATAAGTTCTTAGGTATGTGTGATATTTTTAATTACACATCCGTTCATTCTGTTTCAGGTGAGCAGAAGGCCTCTTCTCCCTTACAGACATTGAAAAACAACAGCGTGCACATGGAGTCTTGTGAAGGTTGGAGAAAAGACCAGCATAGCCCATCCTATCAGCAAATAAACTGCATTGACAGTGTTATCAGGTGTGAGACACAAGTTCTGAGAACATGTCAGTTTTTCCAAAAGTATACATCGTCATTGTAAGCACACAACCTACATCATTTTTAATATTGGTTGTCTGGATTTTTCACTCCAAGTCAGTAGATACTATGGAGTGCCTACTTACATTATAGTTTATAATAAATTGAACATTTTAGAGGAGGCAAAAAAATTAGAAGATGGATCCCTTCTTAGAAGGAGCCATGGTTTGGTTGAGAAGATAAGATCTTGATCATAAAAATTAAACGAGGCAAGATTTGGAGGTCAAGGTTTCAGTAAAAGAGACAGGCCAGTGATTGAGGCTGGGATGCTTAAAGATGAGAGTACAAAGTACCCACACAGAAGTGCTGCAAGAAAAGCAGAAATGTGGGTTGTGCAGAGTGAGGGGACAGGCAGGCATACATGACCTAATATGTTGTTGCAGATACCTGAAGAGCTACAACATTCCAGCTTTGAAAAGAAAATGCATATCCTGTACCAATACAACTTCTTCATCCTCAGAAGAAGACGGACAGAACCACAAGGCACATCATGCCCAAGCTTTGCAAGGTAACACGAATGCCCTCCTAAGTAGATAGAGGATGATTGCAAAGCCATCCTTTTCTGTTTCTTTTTAAATTTTTGTCTTATTTCATTAATCATAAAAAGCCTAGTTTCATATTGTTCCTTTGTGGCCGGTAGGTTTTAGCTCAACAGCTTCTAACATCTGCAAACTGGGTCTTTAACATAAATTTCTTTGGGGATTTTTCTTTTCATTGTCAATGTCTCTTGTGCCCCCAGCTGTGTCTCAGCTTCCGGCCATAGCTAACTTGGAGATACCGACTGCCTGGCAGTCCACACATGCTACAGAAGGCACTCCAAGGACCCTGGCCCCAGCGGCGCTGAGCCTGGGCTCTGGCATGAGCCAGTGCAGCTACAGCAGCACCATGGTTCTTGCTCCACCACCAGAGTCAGGTGCCACGTTTACCTTCTGCTCTAACATATGCGGGGCATGAGACACACTACTATGAGAAACAGAAGTCCTTCATACCAGTTACTTAGCAATGACTTCTAAATTATAATTACATTTTCCTTTCTTTGATTTCAGTGAAAACAATTTTGGAAAAACCACCATGTTTGTATCGATTATATAGTTTGGACTGTATTTCTAAGTCATTGTCATTTGTTGATAAATCAGCCGAAGTGTAGGAAGCACTTAGAATGATACCTGGTAACATAGTACTTGATAACATAGCATAGTTAGCATTAACTGTCACTAATGAAGTCTTTTTTGGGGGCTGTATTAAGACACTTTGTTGCTGCCCTTGACAGAAGGTGTCCTTGTCAAGCTTTGACTGTGGCTGTGACTAGATTGACCGTATATATGTCCAGATTTTTGTATTGGCCTGATGACAATGAAGAGAGTGTGTTTAAAACTCCCTTCCTTTTAACAGTATATATCTGGTAAATTATTCTAATATCTTCCTTTTGTTCCTTTTTACTGATTCGTATCCTTTGATTTTTGTCCTTGTAATTTGTAATTTGGTGGAAAAGAACTGGGGACAAAGGTATTAAATCTGGTTTGGGGCTCTTATTTCTCTTTGCTGGGCATCAGTGGCATATTTGTAAACATGTATTGAGCTCTTACTCTGTGCCACCCTCTGTCCTTAGTCATTCATGGGAATTAACTCATTTAATTCTCACACTGACCCTGGGAGATGGAGAGTATTATATAGTATATTATTGACAGGCAGGCTGGGCGTTGATGGGAAGATACCAGAGACACAGCCATTGGGAGATTAGATTATGTTTTTTTTTTTTTTAAGATTATGTTTTTAATGAACTGAAAATAGAGTTTTATCATAGCTGAACTAGTTTCTCAGGAAGGAGTAGATGCATATTTTTTAGTGTATCTTTTCTTAACACTTTTGATTTCAATATGGACATACAGCTGCCAGTGACACAGCCCACACAAGGTGGGTCTCATCCAACGGGGAAAGATTTTTTTTATTATGCCACTGAACTTTTTGTACTCTGGTATATATTACCATTTTGAAGGATTTCATACTGAAGTCTCTGAGCTTTCATTTAAGGGAATATTTATAATAGTTGTTTCTCCTGATCTTAAACCAGTCTCAGCCTGTGTGGGGCCATGTCTTTATTCCAAGGACAGGAAACAGAATCAAGGGATCTGTAGAGTATCTATGTGTCTTTTGTTTTCTGGAAAGCCTATATTTCTGCAGCTTACACTATAACTCCTCCAATGAGTTGGATCTGAGGACCATGATCACAAACGCATTTCCCTGCCAGTCATGGAGCAGTTAAGGTACAAACAGATTAAGTTCCTTAATCCTTATGTGCCCAAAGTCACATAGCAGATGAATGGCAGAGTAGGGAATCAGACATTAGTAACTAATCTTCAGAAACCATTTCCATTAACACATTTTTAAATCTGTAGTAGGGTCAAAATGGAGTGTGAAATAAAGCCAGGAGATAAAATGTGATTTTAAGAAACACTCAAATAATCCTAGGGCATCTGGGTGGCTGTAGATTAAGCATCTGAATCTTGATTAAGCATCTAACTCTTGGTTTGGGCTCAGGTCATAATCTCAGGGTCATAGGATCGAGCTCTGTGCTGGTATGGGTATGTGCTCTATCTATTTCCCCCACCACCACCACCACCACCACTTGAGCAACACAAACTCTCTCTCACACACACAAAAAATAATCATAATAAACACCAATAATCCAAAAGAAGAGCAGAAAGGGAGGAAGAGAACAACAGCTGCCACTACCAGAGGCAACATGTCAGATTAATAATAATCACTCTAAACCCAATTATATTCACTCCATTAAAAGGCAGGAATTGTCAGAACAGATTAAAAAATCAAGACCCATCCATATACTGCTTGAGAAGTACAGTTTAAATATAAATCCACAAATGGATTGAGAACAAATGGAGAAAGAGGCACAATGCAAACGATCAGCATAAGAAAGGTGGCATGCCAGTAGTGATTCAGACTTGAAGATAGGGTCTTCTCAGAGATGCTTTGGGTGGCAAACAGTTCATCAAGGAGACACAGCAATCATAATACGTGTTGAGAAGAGTATGCATTCTTCTCAAGCGTATGTGGTACGTTCATTGAGATATAAACTATGTTGGGTTGTAACATGTCTCAAATTGAAAATCATTCAATTAGGAACCAGTGAAGCCATCTTGGGTTAGAGTTTTCCTGGCTAAGTGTTTAACTACAGATTCGGTTTCTCTCATAGATACAGGGCTGTTCAGGTTTTCTGCTTGTTGAGTGAACTTTGTGTCTTTCAAAGAATTGGTGTATTTTGTTTATGTTGTTTATGTTTATGTTATTTTGTTATTTGTTTATTGGAATAAAAGTGTTCATGACACTCCTTTATTCTCCCCTTGACCCTTGTACAATCTCTAATGACACTCCCTTTTCTTTCTGAGTTGGCAGCATTCTGAGGTTAGCACCTTCTGTCTGTCTCCTCTCTTTCTCCTCATCAGTCTGACTGGAGTTTGATCAGTTTGCTTGGTCTTTTCAAAGCACCGGCTTATGCTTGCACTGGCTTTGTGCATTGTGTTCCTGTTTTCTACATCACTGACTTCTGCTCTGGTCTTTGTTATTTCCTCTTCGGCTTGCTTTGATTTTATCTTGCTCTTCTCTGAAGAGTTTTTCAACATGGAAGCTGAGGTAGTTGATTTCAGACATTTTTCTTTCCTAATAGATTTTACTACAAATTTTCTTTTTACCTTTAGCTGCATCCCACGCTTTTTGATGGACTGTGCCCTTTACATCGTGTTCCAATACTGACTTCTGTCCCCTAGCTGTCTCCTTTGAAATCATTCATGGTCACATGTCTCTGTGTTCATCATCACACATTAGTCCAGTACCACATATTTGGGCTTTTCCACAGCTCTTTCTGTTACTGATTTCTAATTTAATCCCATCATGGTAAGAGAAAATACAGAACTCAAATTCTCTATTTGTCAAGAACCAGAGTTTTACAGTCTGTGATATGGTCTCTGTGGATGACTATTCTGTGTGTACTAGAAGGAAGGACTGTTTACTCTGCTGCTGTAGGTTTGAATGTTCTCGGTGTAAACCAGGTCAAGGTGTTTGATAGTTTTGTTCAGGTCCTGTCACTCCTTAATAGTTTTCTCAGTACTTGTTCTGCTTCAGGAGGAGAACTGAAATCTCTGACCATAATTGTGGATTTGTCTATTTCTAAAGCCAGTGTTACTGGTTTTTTCTTCATGCATTTTGAAAGTACTCCTGTTTTGTGCATAAGTGTTTAGAATTGTCATGTCCTCTTGATGAAGCAGCCATTCTTGCCTTGGGAAATGATCTTTTTCCCTCATATATTCTCTGCTCTGAAATATACTTTGTTTTGTATTAATATATTCACTTCAGCATTTTTTTAATTGGTACTAGCTTGTTTTATCTTTTCAACCTTTTTACTTTTAACCTGGGTATGTTAGTATTTAGAGTGGTCTTTATTTTCGTGGGTGCTTTGGGGCTCATGGTATACATGTTTAATTTTCCACATTCCACCTTTTGGAAATATTATACCACTTCATATATTGTGTGAAAAACCAACAATAGGGTATTTCTGCCTCCTCCTTCTGGCCTTTGTCTGTCGGCTTATGTTTTCCTTCTACATATATTGTAAATCATACCCTATACTGTTCTTCTCATGTAGGTAGTGGTTATCTTTTCAGCTAGTTACCTATGTAGTTACCTCTTCCAGTGCTTTCATTTCATCATGTAGACTCATCGGGATCATTCTCCTTCTCCCTGCATGAGTTCCTTGACTTTTTCTTGTCGTATAGGTCAACTGGTGGTGCCTTTCTGGTTTTGTGTGCCTGGACTACACATACCTTTACAACAACCTTCATGTTGTAAAGGTATTTTGGCAGAGGATAGAATTCTGGGTGGCAGTCTCATCTTTCAGTACTTTAGAGATGTTGCTCTGCCATCTTCTCAGTGCACTGTTTCTGATGAGAAATCCACTGCCATCCTTGATTTGTTTGCAGCCCAGCTTCTCTCCAGCAGCTTGGAGGATGTTCTCTTTAGCATCCCCCATGATGCACTGGTGTGTACACCAGAACGTTCTCTGGCTGTGTGGAGCCCACTCTATGCAGCTGTCCTCCCTGGTACTCTTCCCTGAAAACTCTAGCCACCAACCAGACTCTCAGCTCTGCCTCTTCAGCTCTGGGGGCTCACAGGCTCCACCTCGTTTCCCCACCCTGCACCTCAGAAACTCTCAAGGCAGTAGGCTGGGACAGCCCTAGGGCTCACCTCATTTGTCTTCCCTCCCCCAGGGGTCACTCTCCTTCGTTCACTGATGTTCGGTGTCTTGGAACTTACTGGTTCATATGTTTGGTCCATTTTCTTAGTTGGTTCAGGCAGGAAGGTAAATCCAGTTTCTATTACTCCATCTCAGCTGTGCTGTGTTGATTTAGAGGAATCAGAGCCTACTTCTGGAAGTGGAGTGGGGCCAGGCACACCCACGCTGCCTGGATACTGCACAGAGAGGTGGAATGGGTCTTGCGGGGGGGGAAGCCTGCCACCATGTCCACCATGAAATCTTTTGTACTGGGGAGAAGTAATGTTCAGAAGCAACTCAAAGTCTGTCTGTAGACTCTTAATAAATTATGGTATCCACATAAAGTGGAAGGCTGTGATATGTAAAAAGTATAAGATAGTGGTTGCTGTGCTGGTAAAAAGGATATCATTAAATGAAAAAATATGCTGTAGATAGTGTACTTATTACATGCCTCTGGGGTAAAAATCTGTATTCATGCCTATTTATAGGTACATAAAGAAACGGGACTGTAGATAAGGAAATAGGAGAAAATAAAGAACTAGGCACATAGTAGGAGTGGGGAGAATTTACTGCCTGCCTTTTTATTGTTGATTTTTGAACCACATGAATTTTATTACCAATTTGTAAAATTAATTCAAAGATAAAATTTTTGAAGAATCTAGGATAAAATATTTGCAATAAGATTTTAATAAATATGTATATGCACACTGAGTATTACAATTCTCTAAAATGTATATAACGGGTATACAAAGAGTATAAAGAAAGAAAAAAATACCAATTTATTTGCTAGCTTGAAGTTTTTTATTTTCCAGTTGATGTAATAATGGTTGTAAGAATTTATTGAAAATCAGTTAAATTAGTGAAAAGAAATAAATGCAAATCGTTGGTAGCAATTACAATGAAGTCTGTCCCCTTCTACCTCAGCAGAAGTGGCTCCAACAGAGGATGCTGCCCCAGTGGGTGAGCCCTGGACCCTGAGCACAAGCCCAGCTCCACTGATGTCAGAGGAATTTAAACACATAGGGCTCACAAAGGCTGTCCTGTCAGCCCACACCCAGAAGGAGGAACAGAACTATGTTGATAAATTCCAGGAAAAGATCTTCTTATCGCCCTACAGATCCTGTCTTCAGCAAAAAAGCAGAAGCAGAGCTAAACATTTGTATGTTCAAGGTGATTACATTTTAGAAACTATTTCACTTATCAGTTTTTATAAATAATGTAAGTAAATACTGGGAGATATGGAGTAAAGAGTTGGGGATTTGCTTTTAAGAAACTGAGAGATGCTGACATAAACTCAAAGCAATTTGTTATGTGGGATCTTTCTTAGATACTGGATCTGAGAAGCTGATTTTATAAGAAAGTGATTGAGAGATACTGAATAAGTTTATTTTATAGCAACAGCTTTTATCCAGGATCTTGTTCATGTTTTCAGTAGCAGTGTTAGTGGACATAGTTACTGTTGACAAGTGTTTCTTTCTTCCTAATCTACTTAGAATTACCTGTAAGTGGCATTCTGTCGTCTTTTTTGGTTTTAGTTTTCCACAATATGCCTCCCTTTGTATGCTTTCAGGAGATTGTGCTGGCAAGCAGACCCGATCCACTGGCTGCAAGAAGGGGAAGAGCAAGCAGAAGAAGCTGCCGGTGCTGTCGGACAGCAGAGGCACTCAGGACACCTTCTGTCCCCACTTTGGAGGGGAGAGCGAGTCTAGGCAGCCCTGGGGCCCTGCCCTCTCCTCCTGTCTGCAGTCCCCTGGCCTGTCATTCCCAGCTGCCATGATGGTTCCAAGCCTGGCTCCCTACTTCGTCCCGGCCCTCCGGATCCCAGCCCTGCCCTCTGTCCAAAGAGAGCCTGGAGCATCACTGACCACACTCCATTATCTGCTTAAGCCACCTTTACTGAATGGCCTGCACTCTTTTCCTGCTCTCCCTTCTCCTTCCTCAGATACTGTGACGACCATTTTCCTGCCTGACCCCACTGGCTGTCCCCTGTTGTCACCATCATTCTGTCCTTATGCATTCCTGGGAGCAGCAGGCTCTTCTGGAACACCACCCTTCGTATCAGCGGTGGCTCCACACCTGGAGCAGCTGTCCTCAGTCCTCAGCCAAAGGCAGGCGGAGAGAAGATGGGAGACGCCACAGGGAGAGCACCACTGCATTAACTCGAGGAGCAGCTCACCTCTACAGCTCAACTTACTGCAGGAAGACATGCTCAGATCCTGTGAATCGTCAGATCAGGTGAGAGGGGATATTTGCCAGAAGTTAAATATGGAAGTGACACTAACCTCCAGCACATGAGCGAGAACATAAATGTGGGTCCTCATTAAAATTAAGGTTCTTGCACTAGGGCTCAACACTGAAGACTTAGCGGGTAATGGACATCACAGCTGGAGCTGATACAGCTCTGTTTTCCAGAAATATGCACGGTCTCTATCTGGCTCCATTGTAAAAGCAAGAATTAAAGAATTTATTATGTCCTAGTTTCTTGCTTTGTGAGGTTTTCTCCCCAAAGTACTATCTTTCACATTTTCTGTGTGCACTGGGTTCCCCACCTTTAAAATTTGATATCCAGGGGCACCTGGATGACTGAGTCAGTTAAGCATCCAACTCATGATTTCAGCTCAGGTCATGATCTCAGAGTCAAGATCAAACCCCATGTCAGGCTCTGCACTGGGCATGGATCGGCTTGAGATTCTCTCTGCCGCTCCCCCAGCTCATGCACACGCATGCTCTCTCTCTGTAAAACAAAAAAAGAAAATCATTTTTAAAAATTTAGTATCTAGTTATTAAACGTAACATATCCATTGCCTATAAAATGTATTTTCTTTCTTACAACTTGGATTATGGTTTGGTAAGACAGGAGTAAACCATACTCATAGGACCTGAATTGAGTGAGTGCACTCTTGCAGGCATGGTTGAGGGCCAGTAGGTATGTACAGAAGGAGGAAGAGCCACTTCTGGTCATTACTTCTCAGTAAAGTGGGCAGTAAAGTACGCACATTTTTAAGACCAAAAATGGCTTGGTAATTTTCCTTTAATTTTTCATCTCTTTACCTAAAAAAAAAAAAGAAATTCTCAGATGTATTTATCCAGTTGAACTTTGCAATATGATATTCCTATATTTAGGTATAGGATTCAAGACAAGTGTGAATCTATATAGTTTTTCTTCAGTTTTCCCTTTAAGGCATAATAATACCCTTTTTTGACAAATGTTCAAAATCTGATATTCCAAGTCAAGAAAATATGCTCAAATTTGAAAGGCTGATATTAGGGCACTTGCTTGAAGGGTAGTGCAAGGTGGTATATTCCAGTGAGCAAAACCAGGCTGTAGAATAATACACGTGTTCAAAGGCTCTGTCCCTTGTTCAGCCTGTTTGCTGAACCAAGTTAGTCAGCCTTCCTTATTTGTTCCTTATGTGAAGAATGAAGAGATTAATCTTCGATGGCTTTTTCTGAGGAGTATATGAAGTAATATTCTTATAGTCCTTCTTCCCATGCAATATAAGCTCAAAATAGCTGTAACTTTGTTTTGTTCACTATTATATTCCTAGTTTTGGGAATAGTGCTTAAAACATACAAAAACATTCAGTATATATTTTTGGAATGACTCAACAACAAAATACAACCGTATGGTACCTGGTGTGTAGTAGGTGCTCAAAAACCAGCAGTATCTTTAGTATTACACAGAAAGGTCAAAACTGCATTCTTGGGGACAGGCTAAACTGTTTGACATATCCCTTATGTATGCAGTTTATCCAGTTTATTCTGTTTAATATGTGGCATCAAAGATCCACCAGTTATTGGATCTTTGAACCATATTGAACCATATGATGCTCAGGTTGTTAAAATCTGTTTTTGTGTCCTTACTTCCTGCAGGGTGTCTTAGGCAGAAGTGGGAGTAAGAAGAATCCTTTTACTGCCAGTGAACTCTCCATGGCATTACTTCCTGAGGAGTCTCCATCTGGAGCGGGTTCTACAGCATCAGGTAGTGGATCAAAATAAGGAATTCTTCACACTCTGTGGCCAAGAAATCACTGTGTGATAGGCCATTTGGTTTTGGCACTGGTGTGGAAGTATTTTTTTCTTTTTTTTGAAAGCCTCCTTGGTGTATATTTACATACAACAGAATTTACCAGATTTGGTATACAAAATAAGAATTCTGACAAATATATACATTAATGTTACCAGCATCACAGTTATCTTATAGAGCATTTCCATCATCTGGAAAATTTCTTCTGTGATCCTTTATAATCCATTTCTGCCCTGATGCTCCAGCTCCTGGCAAGCACTGATTTGCTTTCTATCACTAATTTTATCACTTTCTAACACTAGTTTTAATTTTTCTGTAATATTAATTAATTTGTCCAGTATGTAATTTTTTGTATTAGAATTCTCTCAGTTAACACAGTGCTGCTGAGATTCATTCTTATTGTTGTGTATCAGTAGCTTGGTCCTTATTACTGAGTAGAATTAAATTGTATGGAGATCCATTCACCAGTTGATGACTATTCAGTTGCTTCCAGTTTGGAGCTATAATGAATAATGCCACTATGAACATTTGAGTCTGAGTCTTTTGGTGGACATGTGTTTCCATTTCTAGTCAGTAAATACCTAGGAATGAGATTGCTAGGTTGTGCGGTAAGTGTATAGTTAACTTTATTTATTTTACTTTTATTAGTAAAGTCTTGTTTGTATACAATGTTATATTAGTTTCCAGCGTGCAACATAGTGATTCAACAGTTCTAGGTGATAAGGTGCTCACCGTGGTAAGTATAGTTACCATCTGTCACCATACAACAGTATTACAATATCATTGACTATATTCCCAGTGCAGTACTTTTCATCTCCGTGACTTGTTTATAATTGGAAGTTTTTGCGTATCCCCCAACCCCTGCCCCTCCAGAAACCACTAGTTCTTTGTATTTATGAGTCTGTTTCTGGTTGCTTTGTTCTTTTGTTTTTTAGATTCTGCATATGAGTGAAATCATGTGGTATTTGTCTTGCTCTGTCTGACTCATTTCACTTAGCATAATACCCTGTAGGTCCTCTATGCTGTCACAGATAACAGGATCTCTTCTTTTTTTAAGGCTGAGTAATACTCTGGTATGTGTGCTCACGCGTGCACACATGCATGCACACACATCTCATATTTTTTTAAGGTTTTTATTTTAATTTAAGTAGAGTTAACATACAGTATTATATTAGTTTCAAGTGTGGAATATAGTGACTTAACACTTTTGTATAACACGCGGTGCTCATCACAGCAAGTATACTCTTAATCCCCATCGCCTAGTTCCTTCATCCCCCCACCCAGCTCCCCTTTGGTGACCATCAGTTTGTTCCCTGTAGTTAAGAGTTTGTTTCTTGGTTTGTCTCTCTTTGTTCGTTTCTTTTGTTTCTTAAATTCCACGAGTGAAATCATAGGATACTTCTCTCTGATTGACTTATTTTGCTTAGCATTATACTCTCTAGCTCTATCCACATTGTCGCAAATGGCAAGATTTCATTTTTTATGTCTGCGTAATATTCTTTTTTTTTTTTTTCATTTATTTATGATAGTCACACAGAGAGAGAGAGAGAGAGGCAGAGACACAGGCAGAGGGAGAAGCAGGCTCCATGCACTGGGAGCCCGACGTGGGATTCGATCCCGGGTCTCCAGGATCGCGCCCTGGGCCAAAGGCAGGCACTAAACCGCTGCGCCACCCAGGGATCCCCATATTCTGTTATATATAAACTACCTCTTCTTTATCCTTTCATCTATTGATGGACACTTAGATTACTTCCATATCTTGATTATTGTAAATAATGATGCTGTGAACATGGAGGTGCATATATCTTTTCAAATTAGTGTTTTGGTGGTTTTTTGAAGAGATTTTATCCATTTATCTGAGAGAGAATAAGCACACAGGAGCAGAGGGAGAGGGAGCCCAACATGAGGCTGGATCCCAGAATCTGGGATCATGACCTGAGCCAAAAGGTAGACACTTAGTCAACTGAGCCACTGAGGCACTGCTAGCGTTTTTGTTTGTTTTTAATATAAATATCCAACATCCAATATTGGATCATATGGTCATTCTATTTTTAATTTTTTTGAGGAACTTTTTCCCCAGTGGTTGTACCAGTTTACATTTCTAGCAATAGTACACAAGGATTCCCTTTTTCTCCACATCCTTGTCAGTACCTGTTGTTTCTTGTGTCATTGATTCTAGCCATTCTGACAGGTGTGAGATACCATCTCATTGTGGTTTTGATTTGCATTTCCCTGATGGTGAGTGATGTTAAGCATCTTTTCTGTGTTTGTTGGCCATCTGTATGTCTTCCTTAGAAAAATGTCTGTTCAGGTCTTCTTCCCATTTTTTTAATCAGATTTTTTTTTCCTTTTTTGGTGTTGAGTTGTAGGAGTTCTTTATATATTTTGGATAGTAGCCCTTTATCAAATATATTATTTGCAAATATTTTCTTGCATTCAGTAGTTTTCCTTTTCATTTTTTGATGGCCTCCTTTGTTGTACACAAACTTTATTTTGATGTGGTCCCAATAGTTTATTATTGCTTCTGTTTCCTTTGCATGAGCAGACATCATTTATTTTTTCTTAAGATTTATTTATTTATTCATGAGAGACAGAGGAGAGAGGCAGAGACATAGGCAGAGGGAGAAGCAGGCTCCTTGCAGGAAACCTAATGTGGGACTCGATCCCAGACCCCAGGATCACACCCTGAGCCAGAGGCAGACAGACGCTCAACCACTGAGCCACCCAGGTGTCCCCAGACATATCATTTCATATGTTGCTAAAGCCAGTGTCCAAGAGATTACCGCCTATGTTTGCTTTTAGAAGTTTTATGGTTTCACGTCTCAGATTTAGGTCTTTAATCAATTTTGAGTTTCTTTTGACATGTAGTATAAGAAAGTGGTCCAATTTCATCCTTTTGCTGTGTAGCTGTCCAGTTTTCCCAACACCATTTATTGAAGAGACTGTCTTTTCCCCATTGTATATTCGTGCCTCCTTTGTCATAGAGTAATTGACCATACAAACATGGATTTATTTCTGGACTCTATACTGTTCCATTGGTCTATGTGTCAGTACTATACTGTTTTGATTACTGTAGTTTTGTGGTAGATCTTGAAATTTGGGATCGTGATACCTCAAGTGTTGTTCTTTATTTTAAATTTGCTTTGGGTATTTGGAGTCTTTTGTGGTTCCATACAAATTTGAGTATTATATGTTCTAGTTCTATGAAAAACACTTTTGATATTTTGGTAGCTCCTGCATTGGATCTATGGATTGCTTTTGGTAATATGGACATTTTAACTATTAATTCTTCCCATCTATGAACATGGTATATCTTTGCATTCGTTTGTGTCTTCAGTTTCTCTCATCAAGGTCTTGTAGTTTTTAGAGGCCTTTAATCTCTGGTTAAGTTTATTTCTAAATATTTTCGTGCTGTAGTTATATAAATGTGATTATTTTCTTTTTTAAAGATTTTATTAATCTATTTGAGAGAGAGTGTATGAGCAGGGGCCGAGGGAGAGGCACAAGCAGACTCCCCACTGAGCAGGGAGCCCGACACCAGGCTGGATCCCAGGACCCTGAAATCACCACCTGAGCCAAAGGCAGATGCTCAACTGACTGAGCCACCCAGGCACCCCAGTGGGATTATTTTCTTAATTTTTCTTTCTGCTACTTCATTATTAGTGTAAGAATAGAACAGGATTTCTCTAGATTAATTCTGTATCTCACGACTTTACTGAATTGATTTGTTCTAATAGGCTTTTGGTAGTCTTTAAAGTTTTCTATATATAGTATCATGGCATTTGCAAACAGTGAAGTTTTACTTCTTCCTTACTAATTTGGATGCCTTTGATTTCCTTTTCTTGTCTGATTGCTGAAGCTAGGATTTCCAGTACTATGTTGAAAAGTGGTCAGAATAGGTATCTTTTTCTTGTTTTTGATCTTAGAGTGAAAGCTTTCAGTTTTTCACCATTGAGCATGTTAGCTGTGGGTTTATGGCCTTTATTATATTGAGGTGTGTTCCCTCTAAACCCACTTTGTTGAGAGTTTTTATCATGAATTGATGCTGAATTGTGCCACATCCTTTTTCTGCAATTAATTGAGAAGGCTCATGTGGTTTTTATCCTTCATTTTGTTAATGTGGTGTATCACATTGATTGATTTGCAGATATTGAACCATCCTTGCATTCCTGGAATAAATCCCACTCTGTCCTGCTGAATGATCCTTTTAACGTGTTGTTGAATTCAGTTTGCTAATATTCTGTTGAGGATTTTTGCATCTGTGTTCATCAGGGGTATGGACCTGTAGTTTTTTTTTTTGTTTTGTAGTGTCTTTGGATTTGGTATCAAGGTAATACTATCCTCATAGAATGAATTTGGAAGCTTTTCTTCTTATTTTATTTTTTGGAATAGTTTGAGAAGAATAGGTATTAACTCTTCTTAAAATGTTTGGTAGAGGGATGCCTGGGTGGCTCAGCAGTTGAGCATCTGCCTTCAGCTTAGGGTGTAATCCCGGTCCTGGGATCAAGTCCCACATCAGACTCCCTGCAAAGAGCCTGCTTCTCCCTCTGCCTGTGTCTCTATCTCTCTCTTGTGTCTCTCATGAATAAATAAATAAATAAATATTTTTTTAAATTTTGGGTGGAATTAGGGGCACCTGGTTGGCTCTGTCAGTGGAGCATGTGACTCTTGATCTCAAGGTCATAAGTTCAAGCCTCACGCTGGGTGTAGAGATTACTTAAATAAATAGGACTTAAATTTTTTTTTTAACGAATATTTGGTAGAATTCATCTGTGAAGCCATCTGGTTCTGAGCTTTTGTTGGTTGACAGTTTTTTGATTACTGATTCAATTTCATTACAAGTAATCAGTCTATTCAGATTTTTATTTCATCCTGATTTTGTTTTAGAAGAATATATGTTGTTAGGAATTTATCCATTTCTTTCAGATTGTCTGACTTATTGGCATATAATTTATTATAGTAGTCTCTTTTAATCTTCTGCATTTCTGTGGTGTCAGTTGTTACTTCTCTTATTTATGATTTTATTTATTTTAGTCCTCTCTTTTTTCTTGATGAGTGTGGCTAGTTTTATCGATTTTTTTTTTTTCTTTTTGAAGAATCACTTTGTGGTTTCATTGATCTTTTTCTCTGTTTTTTTTTCAGTCTTCCTTTCACTTATTTCCACTTTCATCTGCATTTCCTTCTTCCTACTAACTTTGGGCTTTGTTTGCTCTTTATCTGTATCTTTCAGGTGTTAAAGTTACATTATTTTGAGATTTTTCTTGTTTCTTGAGGTAGACCCTTATTGCTATAAACTCCCCTTTTAGAACTGCTTTTGCTGCTTCTCGTTAGTCCATTATGTTTACATTTTCACTTGTCTCCATGTGTTTTTTTATTTCTTCTTTGACTTGATCAATTGGCTGTTTAGTAGCAAGTTGTTTGGCCTCTGTGTATTTGTGTTTTTTCCAGTTTCTTCCTTATAATTAATTTCTAGTTTTATATTATTGTCAGAAAAGATGTTTGATATGATTTCAGTCTTTTAAAGCTTATTGAGACTTGTTTTGTGGGCCAACATGTGATCTATCCTGGAGAATATTCCATATGCACCTGAAAATAATGTGTATTCTGCTGCTTTTGGATGGAACATTAAGTAACTAATAGCTAAATAAATATGAATATTTATATAAGTCCTGTGTGGTCTAATGTGTTTTCCCAAGCCATTGTCTCCTGTCTGATCTGTCCTTTGATGTAATGGGGTGTTAAAGTTTCCCAATATTATTATATTACTGTCAGTACATAGATATTTGCAATTGTTATAGATTCTTGTTGGATTGATCCCCTTAATATTATGTAATGCTCTTTTTTTTGTCACTGATGGTCTTCTATTTCCTTTTGAAGTTTAATAGGCTTATCTTGTTAAAAAACAAATGTTTAACTGAATATATGTAAAGATCACATTGACTTTGCTCAATGATTTATGAATTGAGCAATATCCCATCCAGCAGTAGAGAGGAATTCTGAAGGGTTCTACAAAATGGAAGGGTTTTTTTGGTTTTGATTTTGGTTTGGGGGTTATTTTTGGCAGTAAGGGGGCAGAAAAAGGAAGTTACTAGTAAAGAATGCATTTCAGGCAAAGTCACAGTCCTAAGGGAAATGGAAGGGGTTTATCAGATGGATTATATCATTAGTCCTGACCAGGTAATTCCATGTTGACTGATTAAAAGTTACATTCCTGGGAAGATGAAACTGCAGTTAGGTTAACGGTGCTAAGTCTTGGTTTGCTGACATAGGACTTAGCACAAGTGATTCCTTTGTGGTATCTTGTTTTTTATTTTTTATTTTTATTTTTTTTTTGAGTGAGAGTGCACATGCGCAAACGGATGGGGGTTGGGGCACAGAGAGATGGAGAGAGAGAGAATCCCAAATCTGTGGCTCAGTCTCACAACCCTGAGATCATGACCTGAGCCAAAATCAAGAATCAGACACTTAACTGATTGAGTCACTCAGGTGCTCCTTTTGTATCTTTTTTAACAATCTTTTTTTTAAGGTTTTATTTATTTAAGAGAGAACACAAGCAAGGGGAGGAAAAGAGGGAGAGGGACAAGCAGACTCTGTACTGAGCACAGAGCCCAGTGTGGGGCTTGATCCCACAATCCCGAAGTCACAACCTGAGCCAACACCAGGAGTTCAGTGTTCAACCCGCTGAGCTACCCAGGCACCCCTTTTTTAATATTCTTTTGTAGCTAGATCTGTGATCCATTTTTAGTTAATTTTTATATGTAGTGTGAGGTAAGGATTGATACACTTTCTTTGCATATGGATCTCTAGTTGTTCCTGTCCCATTTGTTGAAAAGATTAGTCTTTTCCCCATTGAATTATCTTGGCACCTTTGTTGAAAATAAATTAGCCATATATGTTGAATCTCTTTGTAGGCTCTCTTTTATGTTTTATTTATCTTTATGGCTAGCTTTAGGGTAATACCATATTCTTTTGAATAATGTAGCTTTTTAAATTTTTTAAAGATATTTTATCTATTTATTCATGAGAGACACAGAGAAGCAGAGACATAGGCAGAGGGAGAAGCAGGCTCCCTGTGAAGAGCCTGATGTGGAACTTAATCCCAGGACCCCAGGATCATTACCTGAATCAAAGGCAGCAGATACTCACCAACTAAGCCACCCAGGTGCCTGAGTAATGTAGCTTTCAGATAAGTTTTAAAATCTAAGGAAGTAAACTCTTCCAACTTTATTCTTATTTTCAAAAAATTTTTGGATATTACAGGTCCTTTGTCCATATAAATTGTAGAATCAGTTTGTTTTTACAAAAAGTCCTGCTGGGATTTTTATTGACATCATGTTGAATCAATAGACCAATTTGGGAAAAATTATCATCCTAATAGTATTGAGTCCTCTGATCTACAAGTATGATGTATTTCTCTATTTATGTAGGTCTTTAATCTTTCTCAGCAGCATTTGGTAGTTTTCTGTACCAGTCTTACACATATTTTGCTATATTTATCCCTAAGGATTTCATTTTGTTATGTTATTGTATGTAAATGGCATTATAAAATTTCAATTTCCAAGTATTTGTTGTTGGCATATAGAAATCTAATTGAATTTTTATTTTGAATGTATATTCTATCTTACTAAACTCATTTATTAGTTTTAGTAGTTCTTTTGTAGGTTCTGTAGGACTTTTCAATGTAGACAATCTTGTTTGCAAATATAGTTTACTTCTTTTCTGATCTGCATGTCTTTATTTGTCTTCCCTTATTGGAATGGTTACGACCCCTAATGTTGAACAAAAGTGGTGAGACTGATACTCTTATCTTTTTAGCAATCTTAGGGGGAAAGCAGACAGAATTTCACCATTAAATGTGATTTTAAATGTAGGTCTTAATAAATGCCTTTTATCAGTACAATTGAGGAATTCTTTTCTGCTAATTTGCTGAGATTATTTTTCTGCATCTATCAAGGTAACCATATGGTTCTTTTCCCTTATTCTGTTAATACAGTGAATTACATTAATTTTCAGACATTAAACAAGCCTTGTATTTGGTCATGCTATTTTACCCTTTTTGTATTGCTGGATTTTCTTTCCTAAGATTTTGTTAGGGATTATCACACTATTATAGCAAGTATTGGCCCTTTGTTTTCGTTTCTTGTAATATCTCTACCTGATTTTAGTACCAGGGTGATGCTGGCCTAAAAAATAAGTTGGGAAATATTCTCTTCTCTTCTGCTTTCTGGAAGAATTTATAATGAAATAATATTCTGTCTTTATATGTTTGGTAGAAGTCACCAGTGTAGTAGCTCTCTGGGCCTGAAGTTTTCTTTGTGAGAAAGCTTTTGGCAACAAATTCAATTTCTTTTGTAGATATGAACTACTTAGGTCATCTATTTCTTTTTGAGTGATGTTTGGTGATTTATATCTTTCAAGGAGTTTCTCCATTTCATCTAAGTTGTTGAATATATTGGCACAAAATTGCTTATAATATTCCCTTATTCTTTTAAGGTCTGTAGAATCTGTAGTAACATCTTCTCTCTTATTACTGATACTAATTTTTTCCTGATCATTCTGGCTGGATAGGTGCCAATTTTATAATTTTTCAGAGAAGTAACGTTTGATTTCACTGAGTGTTTTTCCTATTGCTTTCTGGTTCTGTATCATCCAATTCTACTCTAATCTTTATTCTTTTCACTTTGAATTTTATTTGCTCTTTTCTAATTTCTTAAGTTCAGAGCATTGTTTTGAGATTGTTTTTTCTTTTCTAAATATATACAGTTGATGCTTTTAATTTCTTCTAAGCACTACTTTACTACATTACTGAAATTCTGACATGAGTATTTTCATTTTCATTCAGTCCAAAATATAATTTCCTTTGTATTTTCTTTGTTGGCCATAGGTTATTAAAAATGTTTTTAATTTCAGATTTTCTCAGATATCTTACTGGTTTCTAACTTATAGTCAGAAAACATTATATTTTTTTTTAAAAATTTACTGACTCTTGTTTAATGGTCCAGAATTTGGTCTATTTTGATAAAAGTTTCATGTGTACTTAAAAAGCATGTGTGTTCTGCTATTGTTGAGTAGTTTCTTCTATAATGTAAATCACATCAAGTTGGCTAATAATGTTGATCTAATCTTCTACATTCTGATTTTCTGTTTTATGGTTTACTGAGACATTACATCATCCCACTGTAATTTCAATCTTTGCTTCATATATTTTGATACTCTTTTATTAGGTGCATACACATTTAAGATTGTTAGGCCTTTTGATTAATTGAACTCTTTATAGTGGAAAGTACTTTGCTTTATATCTATTTATGTATCAGTGTATCCACTCCAGCTTTATTTTGGTTAGTGTTTATCTGGCATATTTTTCCTTTTTTTACTTTTAACTTATCTGTATATTTAAAATTGGTTTTTGATAACCAGCATATGATTGGATATTGATATTTTTTAAATTCATATCACAGCCTCTGCCTTTTAATTGGAATACTTAGACCATTTACATTTAGTGTGATTATTTATATGGTCAAGTTTAAATAAAATCTTCCATCTTGCTATATATTTTATGTTTGTCTCACCTTCTCTTTTTTTCCTCCTCCCTTCTTCCTTTTTTGATAATTATGTATTTCTAATTATTTTATTTTCTCTCCATTGATGATTTCTCAGCTGTACCTCTCTTTGTTTTTCTTTTTTACTCAATGCTCTAGGATTTACAAGTTCATCTTTTACCTATCACAGTTAACCTTCAAACCTTATATGTATTATATCACTTTATGTCTAAGAACCTTAAAAGAGTACTTCCATTTCCCCTTCATATTCTGTTATTTTTGCTTACAAAAAATATTATTTCTACATGTATTACAAACCCCACAATAAAATTACTGTTATATTTGCTTTAAACAATTACCTTTTAGGGAATTTTTAAAATTTTAAATATTTTTTAATGAGGAAAAACATCTTTTATATCTGCCCATATACTTTTTAAAAAATTAGGTACTTTTGGAGTTTTTGTTTGTTCTATTGTTTCAGAGTTGATTAGAAGGATCTAGAAAGGTTAAATGCAAGATAGGAAAGGAATAATCTGCAAGGCTCATTCAAAGCAGCCATAAAGGGATGGGCCTTAGGATGAATGGATGGCTTCTCTATTGTAACAGGAAGAGGTGAGGAGAGAGTGTAGATATGAGTAAATTTACATTTAGTATCAAGATAATGAATTCCATTTCTAATAGATGAGAGTGAGGGAGCAGAAAAGTAGAAAGTAGTGCTTGCTGGGACAGGCTGGTGTGCTGGCTAGAGATTGTCACAGAATTACGCAGCATTTGGATGATCCTTTTGCTGATGATGAACCAATGTGCCTTATTATATATGACTTTTCTCCATATCTTTGGCTATTTGGATTTACGTAAGAACAGAATTGACAGTTGGCTTTATGAGAATTGACATTTGAATAGTTGTGAAAGTCAGAGGGAAAAAGAAATCTCAGGTATTGCAAAGTGTGTTACTGAGTGATGGACTCTGGGCTCTGAGCTGAAAGGCTGAGGCACTGTTTGAGCTTCGTAGTTGGTACACTTGAACAAGCAGATGAACAAGTAAAGCTGAGATGTTAGTGATTTGGGAGATGGAGCTGCAATGAAATAGTTGCTAATGATGAAAAAGTGAGGCATGGACTTGAGTGTGGACAGGTTGGGAAGAGTGAGAGGGAGATCTAGGGAAGATGGAGGAGAAGATAGAAAAATTGGGAAGTGAGGTCACCCAGGGCTTGGCTGGGCTGGGTGGCAACAAAGACTGTCAGCTGGTTGCCAGAGTCTTTGAAGAATAAATTTGGCAAATTGACCCCTAACAGGTTTCTCCTAACCTGTAACTGTTGTTGATCTTTGATAGGAAGCAGTGACAGCAGTATATACCTTGCTAGTAGTGATTATTCTTCTGAAATCACCTCAAATGGGCAGCAGTTTCAAGATGTACAGGGAAAAGAAACATTTCCCGGTTTAGCTGAAGAGTCTATGTGGAGAATGATAAAACAAACACCTGAGTGCATTCTGATGACATATCAGGTACCTGAGAGGTAAGAAAGCACTTTAGAAGACCTACTTTTATATGAGTTTTTTTTAATAGTTTAAGTATGTTGTTTAATACAAAGTGACTTTTAAATTACGTCTTTTATACATGCTTTTAGAGAAATATATTTTCACATTCATTCGAGGTCAAGTGATGAATGATCCTAGAACAGTGGCTATAGTGACTGTACCACACACACACTCGGACCCATGCTCAACCAGCATGCTGTGCATCATGAGACCAGAAAACAAAGAAAAGCAGCGCTTCACAAGATAGCACACAAGTGCCAGAACTTTTCTTTTTGGCCCTTGGTTTTTCCCATTCTAAAAAGAGAGGAGCTGAGGGGAATCTGTTTCTTCTGTCAGCGTCCTTCAAGCACTGCACAGATGCTTTGCACCAGAAAAAAATGTTCTGGCTTCACCGACCTGACAAAGTGTGGATTCTGTTATTTAACATGCACATTGTATATTAGCAAGAGATATAAAATATATGGCAAACCCAAAAAGTGCCTTATTCAGGACTGAGGTTGCTTGTTTGTCCCCAGAGTTACAGAGGCTGTACTGAGAGAGGGCCTGGAGAAGCTGGCCAGCATGCAGGGGCAGCAGCCCTGGTTCTCACGTGGGCAGAGGCAGGAGCTGGCCAGTGTGCACTCCTGGATTCAGAGCCAGACTGTCCCTCAAGGAATAGACATCCAGGTAAGCACAGTGACAGCAGCTATCCAGTGTGGATGTTTTTCTGGGCCAGGTGGTGCCCGAGGCACTTCATACACTTCACATGATCCCACTGAAAATACAGTCCTTACAGATATTTCCACCGTAGGTGTTACTCTCCCTACTTTACCTACAAACACCAAAGTAACATGTATAGATATTAAATAATTTATATATGGTTGCACAGTCCCTCTCATTTTGACCACAGGTCTTTTTGACTGAGAGCGTATTTTTTGGTTGGAATGTTGCAGGGCACCTGCTTTGATATATGATTGAGGGGAGGAGGGGACTAAGAGATTTGCATTTCAGATACTCAATTTGTGTGTGAATGGCGTAAGATTCATACTAGAGGAAGTGTTCATGCAGGATTTTCCGTGAGACCCAGGTGGTCTTTTGCTGTTATGAGATCTTCTCAATAAGATCATATGCGAACGGCCTGGGCAATGGAGCTTTGATTTGCCAGTGGTCCTCATGGTGGCTCTGTGGAATGGTTGTGACAGTTGTACGAGTAATTGGCCCTTTATTCCCTCAGGAGTCAAGATGTGAATGTGGGATGTGATGATGTGAAGTTAAGAACTCTAGCAAGAGAAGTAAGCTAGGTGTTCAGAACAGTGTGATATTAAGGCTTCTGAAGTAAATATGTGCTGGAATCCTCCCCACCCTCATTTTTAAAGAACAGAACGAGTTCCTGGAACTTAAGGCTGGTTACAGATGGCATTGCTGAAAAGCGGGAGCTGAGCCCATTACTCATTTTAAGCATTTTCATTCTCAAAATACTATTTTGTGGGTTTTGAGAAGAGTGTATGAATGAGCCCCAAAGTAATGTAAGCAAAAGTGTGTAAACAATTATCCTATTCCTTCTAATGATAAGGAATGAACTGTCACATAAGCTCTTCTTAGATGTGAATTGAATAAATTGGGGACTAGAAATAAGGTGTTTGGCCAGCATATTACGGATTTTAAAACTTTTCAGATGATGGTACATCATGCTGTCTGCTTTTGTTCTTTCTTGGAGGACTGTGTCACTTGTGAAAGCAAGGAATCCGTCCGTGTCTTCGCAGAATCCTGTGGTCACACTCCAGCAGCGAACAGCAATTGAGGGACTGTGGAGACACACTTGCCGGGACCCCCTGGACAACCAGACCTCTTTGTGCATCTCTTTAAACCCCTGACTCCAAGTGACCATGAAGTTGTCACTGAATGTTATGGTTTTCCCTTCTTGATTTTTTTAATCAGCATCATTTTTCTGAAGCGGATATTGTATATACAGTCTTTTATATCTGTGTTCCTGGTGCACTAAAGCTGTCAGGTTCTGATTCTGCTGTCCTCTGAGATTGGATGGCCTCTAGAGAATTGTGTACACAGATGGCACCCGAAAACAGTGGTAGCCAGAGGTATAGCCAGAAATAGCCCCAAACCTTGGCCTCCTTTATTTCGTTCTGTTGTTACAGAAATCATTTTCCCCATGAGAGACCTTGAGGACATCCTACCTAAATGGTTCCCATAAATGTAGTACTTTCATCTGGTTCTTGTACAGCTTGGTGCTTCTCTCCATGGCTCAGATGAAACATTCTCATTTGCCCACAACATAAGTCACTTTGGTATTTACCAGTAGTAACAAATACCACCCATCGGTATACTGGAAACAACCTAGTTGTTAGGGTTGGATTTTGAGCTTTGTTCTTGTAGACGCCTTTTCTTTTAATTTTCCACGTTCAACGGAAATTCCCAAAGTCTTACCTAATAATCAATCTATTTACCATGAGCTTATTCCTTGGAGAGTTGAAGTTAGCTTTTGGATGTGTGATGTTAAAACAGAAAGAGCTCTTCGCTTAATCAGTGATATTCCCCTTTCTAATGTTTTTGTTTTTAAAATAATGATTGTAAAAAGTTTCAGAAGTTACGTAAAAAATAATTATTGTTCTTTTATGCCTTGGTGTTTAAATGTTGCCTCACCAAAACCAACAGTTAACTCTTTCTTTCCAATCAATTTACACACAAGAGGTCTGGCCATTTTTGCTGGAGATCTGTCAAGTGCTAAGACGGGCTGCACGGTAACAGTGGGTGTCCACAAGAGCACAGCCATCCTCATCTTCGCAGGGGTACAGGCTTGGCCAGAGATCAGTGCACTGCACTGGCCAGCCGTCATTGTATCTTCTAGGAAGTGAGTGGATTGTTTACTTGATAAGTTAGTTAGCTCCCTGTTCTTTAGAGAAGTCAGTAATTCCTGCCCAGACTTGGAATGACAGATGACCCACACAGACCAGAAAGAGGAATAGAAGCAAGTGAAGGAGCAGTAACGTTTTATCTTTATGTAACAGGCTGATTTTTCTTTTTGTTGTTGTTTTGTTTGTTTTAAGAAAATACACTTCCTCCTTTCAAGTTTTAAACCTTTCTATAAAAATACATCCTGATAATAATTAGGAGACTTGTCCTTTTTATCCATAATGACTGTTGGGTCCTGATTCTCAACTCCCATAGCTTGGATCTCCTTTCTAAAGTACATTTTCCTGGAAGGTAATTCTGTGTGTCAGAGCCATTTTCAGATGCTGAGCTGTTCCATGCAAATATTCCAATGTGGTAACTCAGGAGCTCTCATAATCTACTCCACCCTGATCGCTGGGTGATTTCTGAAGCCCTTGTCATGTTGGTTAAGTGGCGCAGTATTTTTGCCACTGGTGAAAAATCAAATTTTAAAAAACTAACCAGCTCAGATATTGTCCATCAGTGGAGTCATCATGACCTTCTGTAGGGGCAAAAATTTTAATTTATATGAATCAGAAATAATGTGTGGCTGTCAGAGGTCATTCTGCTTCATGCAGCACAGTTTATACCTTACGCTCTCCAGTCACAGAAGCACCTCTTTTTCATTCTTTCTGGATATTTGTTTGAATTTGCTGATCTCATTGCCTTAGTACACAGTTTATATGTACTAAAAAGTGCGTATTATACCAGACTTCATATGAAACTGGTGCTTGTTGTAGGCAGATCTGTAATATTGTTGATGACTTTCCTATGGTGATAAGTAGACTAGGCATATTTAGAGATTTTGCACCATGATGCTCGTACTGCTGGAGGGGGGGAGAGGAGGCTGAGCAGTGACACTGCTGCCCCACGAGGGGGCTGTAGCCACTTTTACACTTTGTTGTTTCAAGTTTATTAACTTTTTTTTTTAAGATTTTATTTATTTATTCATGAGAGACACAGGTTGGGAGAGAGGCAGAGGCACAGAGGGAGAAGCAGGCTCCATGCAGGGAGCCTAATACGGGACTCAATCCCAGGACTCCAGGATCACGCCCTGGGCCAAAGGCAGGCGCTAAACTGCTGAGCCACCCAGGGATCCCCCATATTAACTTTTTATATTAATAACTACAGAAATTTGTAATAAAAATATATATTATAGGTTTCCATGTTTACATAAATGTTACCCAAAAGGCTGCATTTCCTTGGGTAAGAGGTCAGGATTTATGAAAAACAGAATGCTCTGTGAATGGAGTTGTTTGGTAATTAAGAAAAACTTCATTATAATTCACAAGGTAAAAAAAAAAAAAAGGTAAAAAAAAAAATTCACAAGGTAAATTTAATCTAAACTGAAATTTTGTTTCAACTGAACTTATAATTAATTATATTAATTTACTTGTTTTTAATGCTTATTAATATTTTCAGTCAGGTATCTTTTTTAAGTAAAAACAAACTGGATACATGTGGAACTTGAGACGTTTTTGTACTATGTCAATAAACCTTTGCCCTGAATATGGATTTTTTTATCATCATGATAAAATGCATTGCAAGGTGCACAGATCAGCACTGGTTTTCTCAGCAACACTTTGTGTTTGCCTTGTCACAGCATCTGAGCTCTTGCTATGTTTTCAAATTCCTTATCTCATCAAGCCCTCCCAGCAGCACCGTGTATATTGTTAACACTCATTTCAGTGCCTAGTCCATAAAATTCAGTATCAGAAGCACTCATTCAGATTCCATACAGCAAACTTATACTTCACAAAGTGTGTAACTGGCAGCAACAGAATTTCAGAATTAAAACATGGGACAAGGTCCTGAAGCCGACACTGTACATGTTATCCTCATCACATCGTTTTCACCTTTCTGTAGCAAACCAATAACACCAGGAAGTAAAAATAGCTAGGTGTTTATCAGTGTACATGGCTCTATGAGAGGCTGTTCCAGGCACTTTCCATGAATTGTTCATGCTCACAACCACCTTAAAGAGAAGCATTGTTGGAATCCTCATTTTGCAGACAAGGACGCTGAGGCAGAGGGAGTCCTAATGGGGTCAAGGACTCACCCTGTGCCCTGTGTGTAGAGAACAGGGATTGGAATGCTTGAATCCCACCCCAGAGCCCCATCCATGGAGTAGTTGCCTAATGTCACTGAAACAAGGGCCAGGGTTCACAGTTACCCTGCACTGGGATTCCACAGAAGCTCTTTCTGGCATCATAAATATAAAATAGTTTTGTGGTGCCAGAGTTGTGTGTTAGAGAACTAGTATTAGCTTCTTTTCAACGTGAGATACTACGGTGTCGTCATAGCTATTACTGTCAACGTGATCTCTGAGACAGTGCATCCATTCTTTGAGTTTGAGACATCTTTCTCTATAGATTTGTCCTTGTCTTAAACCCAGAATGTGAAAGCTTTTTTCTTTTTTGTTTTTTAAGATTTTATTTATTTATTTGAGAGAGAGAGGGCAGGCACAGAGGGGTAGGGGAGCCCTGTGAGAGGCTTGATCCCAAGATCCATGAGATCATGACCTGAGCCAACTGAGCTCCCCAGATGCCCCTCAGAAAGTGAAAGTCTTTTTTAAACGTGTGTTGTATGAGAGATCTTTGATGCTTGACAAGCACAGCAGTGATTATGTGGGGCAGTTGGTACAGCTCTGAAGCTCCATTCCTTCTGAACTGCTGTGTGGTTGATGGCAGAGACCAGCAGCAGGGCAGTTCGTGTTGGCTGTGCTTTCCCATGTGTTTGCTTCAGGCTGGGAGCTCACACTCTGGATTCTGTACATGTTGAAGCTGCATCTGTGTGGGCACTTTAACAGAATTTAACTCAGTGTGTACACACACATAAGTGGGTTTTAACCCGGGGGGTGCCAGAATGGCTCAGTCAGTTGAGCTTCTGACTCTTGATTTCAGCTCAGGTCATGACTTCACGGGTCCTGGGATCGAGCATCACATTGGGTTCCAAGCTCTAAGCATGGAGTCTGCTTCAAGAAGCTCTCCCTGTCTCTCTGCCCCTCCATACCCCCTACCCCACTCTCACTCTCACTCATGCGCTCACTCTCTAAAAATACGTTAATAGGGGATCCCTGGGTAGTTCAGTGGTTTAGCGCCCACTTCGGCCCAGGGCGTGGTCCGGGGTCCCGGGATCGAGTCCCACATCAGGCTCCCTGTGTGGAGCCTGCTTCTTCCTCTGCCTGTGTCCCTGTCTCTCTGTCTCTCTCTCTCATGAATAAATAAAATCTTTTTTAAAAAATAAATATAATAAATTAAAATATATTAATAATAATAAAAGTAAAGTGAACAAACCAGGCTCTTCCTTTCATTCCACAATCTGAGCTCCCTCTTCAGCTTTCTTCACTCTGTAGGAGACGATCTAGTGTAAGTGAGCTGTGAGCCCTGAGCTCACAGGAACCGAGATCAAATGGATGTCAGTGTTAAGAGATGAAAGCTTTCAAGTGTTCAGCACTTTGGCAGCTAAGAGAGATCTGAGCATGTGAACTCACCTGCCAAAAACTGAGGAGAAGTCAGACATTTACCAGCTCACATCTTTATATATCCTTCACCTAGGGAATTTTTCCACTCCAAGGTATTGATTTTTTTTTTAAGTAATAATGTTATTTTCAAGGTTAATAGGACATGGAAATAATATTTAAGCGATTTGTTGTTTGTTTTTTTTATAGAGAGAGAGAGAGGCAGAGACACAGGCAGAGGGAGAAGCAGGCTCCATGCAGAGAGCCCGACGCAGGACTCGATCCCAGGTCTCCAGGATCATGCCCTGGGCTGCAGGCAGCGCTAAACTGCTGCGCCACCAGGGCTGCCCGCGATTTGTAGTTTAACTATTTTAACTAAATTTTATTTTTGTGACTTCTTAATTTTCACTTATTAGCTTTACTTTTAATTTTTCAGAGAATTCTATTTTATTTTATTTTTTTTATTTTTATTTTATTTTATTTTATTTTATTATTTTATTTTATTTTATTATTATTATTTTTTTATTTATTTATGAGAGAGGCAGAGACATAGGCTGAGGGAGAAGCAGGCTCCATGTGAGGAGCCCAATGTGGGACTCGATCCTGGGACTCCAGGATCATGCCCTGAGCCAAAGGCAAATGCTCAACCATTGAGCCACCCAGGCATACCTCAAAGAATTCTTTAAGGATAAATTGATGGAAGGAAAAATTGCAAATTTTCAGGACACATCTATAAGTAAAATAACCACTCATGATATTTGCAAAACATAGAGGATTTATTTTGCTTAGGTTTTTTTTTTTTCCTATTTTCAAATCAGGCATTTTTGTTTTTAACTTTCTAAGATGATTGTTTTTGAGTTGACTAGTAGGTGTTCATTTCACTTCAGACACAGTATTTCCAGAAGCATTCAGATGAAGGTCCGTGTTTCTTATCTGGTTTCCTGATTCTGCCCAAAAGATGACTCAGGAAAATGTTAGGATCTTGTCCAGAGAAAGCCTGAAATTAAACCCACAAACAAACATAGGTTATCAGTGAATTAAGACCCCTACAAGAAAAAGGAACCATAGCTAAGACTTAGGACCTTTGAAAAGTGTGTGTGCTCTGTTGTGTGAAATGTAATTGTGGTGAGAGCCTGGAGTGTGATGGCTTTGGAAGGACTCCCTGCACCCAGCCAGGGGTCCCCCCGTCCACTGAGCCCTCTCATTGCCATGATGTGTCCCAAGCCCTCATTGACCTATTTCTATTTAAATACTCGACCAGTAGCCTGTTCTCTACATTACTATCTTCTGTGTGAAATAGATCCTATATTTCCCCTGAAATTAACCTTTATTTCTCACGAACTTCCAGTGACAGCAGGGCTGCTGGCCCCTGGACCATAAGTGGGAATGATGAAAGAGAAAGCACAGGGGTGACAGACTGGAGAGGATGGCTTTAACCTCTTGTTTGTTCTTTTAAACCTGTTACAATAATATACCCCAAACAGGCACTAGGTGAGTTCTTAGGGTCACATATAGGAATCAGAATTTAGAAAAATTAATGCTTTGAAATAACACTGGCTTGAAGGTACGATTTCACCCAGGGCAAACCCCGTTCAAGAATTTAGAACCGTTTGAAGTATAAAATGCCTCACCTAACTGTGATAAATAGAGTCACTTACCTTTCTCATACTTCCTTTATGGTTAGCAATGTCAGTACTGAGACCTGTAAGACAGTATTTGAAAACTATTCATCATCAAATCTGTGATTTCTGTTTTATGCTTGTTTTACTTAGACTATAAGAGGACTAAGTCATGTCTAGTTTCTAATCTTTCTGTTTTCACTCTGTAGCGATACTTACTTGAAGGCAGCTAGGCAGGGACCCTTATTCTTTCTTGCTGATAGAATTCCCAGAGGGCACTGCATTCTCCCCAAGAAGTTAGCAGTTCAGTAGTTTATTAGAAACATTTTAAATGAACGAGTTTTCTTAATATTAAACAGTGTCTATTAAAAGGCTCCATTTCGGGGCGCCTGGGTCACTCAGTCTCTTAAGTGTCCGACTCTTGATTTGGGCTCAGGTCATGATCTCAGGGTCCTGAGATCGAGCCCCCTCAGACTCCATGCTCAGCAGGGAGCCTACTTGAGATTCTCCCTCTCCCTCTGCTCTGCCCTTCCCCCTCAAAAAAAGCCTCCATTTCATTTCCAGAATGTTCTGATCACCTGTGTCAGTGCATAGAGGCATACAGTCAGAAAACAGTAAAAGCTGACGGTTTATTGGGGGCTGGGTGTGACTGTGGTGAGCATTTTCCTTGCATTTTCTCATCAACTTCACAACAGCCCTGAGAGGTAGGTATGTATACAAACCCTGCCTACTGATGAAGAAACTGAGGTAACAGATGATTAAGTAGCTTGCTTAAGATTTTAGCAAGTGGGAGCAGGATTTAAAATGGCACTTATTGGAAACTGCAATAACACCCTCCTTATCCAAATAAATCTATGCATTAAAAAATTTATATTATGCTGAGGTGCCAAGGAGAGCATGATGCATGCAAGGAGTCAATGAGAAAGAAAACAAGATTGCAGAGGAGTCTTCACACCAGAAAGGGAGAATGTTGGGCAATTTATTAGCCTGTATTATAGGTCATCTTTCTATTCTATTTAATTATTATTCTATTTAAACGGGTGTTTAACCTCATCTAGTAGATAGGAATAGAGAGTAATTCAGTAGCAATAAAAATTAGACCACTAGACATGCAAGAATTATTTTACCTGCTTCCCTAAGACCGTCCTCCCTCTCTGCCCCTGGTCTCTCCAGCAGCATTTGCAAGAGGGACACTCTTTCCAGTTCATCCAAGGCCAATCTTGCATCTCCATCATGTGCTACACAGAGTAATAATACAGGTTAGTAACAGTGTTCGCCGTTTAATTACTTCTGTTCCCTATTGTCTTTGGGGGGCACTGGGGCAGGGAGAGAATACTAGAGATGCCTCAAATGCTGTGTTCATGATTTGTCAGTAGTATTTTAACAGAGAGGTGAAGATGCTATGTCTGATTTGCAAGCTGGCAGGACAGAAAATCAGGAGTGGATCTAAGTCTGACTCTTCACTGCCATGTGTGACTTTGCCAAGCTGCTCAGCTGCCTTGAATAGGAGAGCAGAGCTGAGCCACAGGACCAGTTAAAAAATGTTTCCACTCCAAAAGTGGTGCCTTTTGGTTTCTATTTACTGCTGCTCATTACATTTTACTTGTAGATATTTGAGGATAAAATTGGAGAGGGAAAATGAAGGGGTGCCTCTCTGGGAGCCAAGATTGTTTATGTTCCAGTAAACCAAATAAGATGGCACCACTCCTTATCTTCCTAGCCTTCAAGATTTGAATATAATCATTATTAGAAAAACATCAGGAGATCCCTGGGTGGCTCAGCGGTTTAGCTCCTGCCTTTGTCCCAGGGCGTGATCCTGGAGTCCCGGGATCAAGTCCCGCATCGGGCTGCCTGCATGGAGCCTGCTTATTCCTCTGCCTGTGTTTCTGCCTCTGTCTCTCGTTCTCTCGCTCTCTATGTCTATCATAAATAAATAATCTTAAAAAAAAGTCAGCCTTTGAAATACTCTTTCAAGACTTTGATAGTAACATTTTTAATGTGAAATTTGGTCAGCTTAATATAAGATGTATGGTTAAGATGTGTAAGATGAGTATGGGATGCGCATGGACGGTGGAAGGCACACTCAGTGGAGACTTGGCACCAGGATAGCTCTCTTGGCTGGCTGCTGCTGTGCTGAAGTCAGAGGCTCCAGGAGTCCCAGAATACCAGCATGCTTGCAGCTTACAGATCTTTAGCTACAACTTCACTTGGAAGACAATGAATTGAATTCATTATAAAGGCATCTGAGTACATTCACAATATTTCTGAAGAATATTAATGAAAAACCTGTAAAATTTGGCCACACGTAAGTGTGTGTGTAATGAGGCTCATTTATGTTGGAACAAATAAATTTGAAAAATTGAGGCAAGAACTTGAAGGGAGGCTACCACCTGTTAAGGGTTTACATAAAATGCACTCATCTGAGTTTAAAAAAAAAAGTCATAATAATATGTACATTTTCATTGAAGACAGTGATATAATCAATCTTGATTTCATCTCATGTTTGCTTTGCACTTTTCTTTTTAAATAGCAGAGATTCAACAAAGTTAATGCCTGTTTTTAGCCAGGAACAGGACAGGAGGTCAGGAGCTGTAGCAGTGGGTAGGCAGACATGAGTGGCCAACAGTGCTTGCCTATCATCAAAAAGCCTCTTGGAGAAACTTAGACACTAGGAATGACAAAATCAATGGTATAGAAGAGTTTTTTTTTTCCTTAAAAAAAAGTCTAAAAGTACCCAAAGTTAAAGACAAGTTAAAATCCACTTAAAATTTTTATGCATCAGTTGTTTTATGTCTTAAACTAAATTAAGAGGAAATAGCCAAACTATTATTGACTGATTTTTTTAATATGATTTTTTTTAACTCAACCTACACTTAAACTGAATGAAACATCAATCAAAAGGACAAGATACTTGACCTGGAAAATGATGTCATCTCTAGCTCCAGATTGTCCCTTTTTAATACTTCAATAAACATTTTTGTTTCATATAGCACATGTCAGATGATTGCTTTTTAACTAAATATAAAAGAGTTTTAATCTATAATTGGAACAACAAAATTCTACATCTAATCAGTTCATTTAAAATAGAAACTAAAAGTAATGATGTTTAAAATGTAGTACAATTTTTTAATCGAAAAAAAATTGACCAAAAGTTTGGATTGCAGATATGACATGAAATAAGCAAAGCTACCTTTTATTTCCTCTTACACTTTAGAAAGAAAAAAAAACTAAAATGTGCTCTGTAAGGATCCTCTAGTATTTTTTCCATATCTAGGATTTAATTTAACAAGACTCCTGCAAACAAGAATTCCCATTCTTATCTCTAACTTTGCGTTTGAGACCCTTGAAGACTTTTTCAAGACAAACAGAAGGGGAACAAATTCATCTTACCTGAGAGCTGTAGGACCTCTTCCCTGGGGTCAGGGACAGGCAGAGAGAAATGAGGATGTAAGCATCCGAGGAAAAGCAAACAGGATATCAGCTTATACATGTCGAGCAAGAGATAGGAGTCTCCCTTCTTGGCTTCTGTTGCTCAGAACTTCCAACTTGCTCCTCATTCTGTGATCAGTGATTATATATATGATCCTATGACTCACATCACCCCCTCCAAAAAATTAAATTTATTGGCCATGGAGGCTAAAAGGCAATCACTTTGCATTGATGTAATTTTTCAAGGTAACAACTCATAGACAATAAATTTACTGTCATTGCCTAGTGTCCCAAGTAGGTATTATATAAAGACAGAACAGTTACGTTTATAAATCTGGCAAAAGGAGTAACTGAGAGCAATAAATCATGAGTCAAAGAAAGGGTCATACATGAGTTGAAGTGGCCAAGGGAAAAGACATGGATTTGTGAGTCCTAGCAGGAGTGATGCAGAGCATGACATGGAATGTGTTGGTTTCCCTTTCCTTAATCTTTCAAGAGTGATCGATGAGTTGTCCTGTTGTACTGAGGGCTGCCATACCGGAAGAATGACAATATTTGGATTAAAACTTAAAATCGGTTCTTTACATTAGTGAAGCTAAGTTAAAATGCACAGCAAACACTCAGGATCAGAGCATGTCTTAAATTTCAATATTATTCATCGAGGAGGGATGGAACACAAACCTGAAAACCTCACTGATGAGTATTTCCCACGCCTAACTGCTGTGTTTTGCTCCTACTCTGCCCGGCCTGGCCCCAGCCTGGACTATCACATGGCCTCCCTGTGGGTGCCCTCAGGTCCACACTCCACCCCACTGGCGTCCACACAGCACAGGGATGCCTCTGACACAGAAGTCGGATCATGTCAGGTCCTTGCTCAGAACTCTGTATGGACCTGAAATAAAAGTTAAAACTACAGAATTATTAGAAAAAAACATGAACCCCTTCACAACCCTGAGGCGAGCAGACATCTCTTAGCTGAGATATCAACCATGTAAGCAAGAAATGGATAAATTGAACTGCACCAGAATTAGAAACATCTGCTCTTTGAGAAAGATACTGGTAAGGAAATGAAAAGACCAGCTATGAGAAAAGTCAGAAAACATGTCTGATGAAAGACTTCTCCATTGATATAAAATATATCTATATCTATATAGAACCATGTCCCAGTAAGCCAACAACCCAATGAAAGGAATGCATACATACTCCACAAGAGACAGTGTGCAAGTCTCTAATAAGGACATGAAGAAATAACATTGTTCTCATCAGAGAAATGCAAATTAAAATCACAGTGAGGGGCTGCAGTCTAAAAGACCAATGATCTCAAATGTTGGCAAAGATGCAGAGCCCCTGGGGGAATCAAAACACTATAACCTCCCTGGAAAACAGTTTGTAACTCTTTTATAAAGTTAAACATACATTAAAGTATATAACCCAGAAATCCTTCTGCTAGGTCTCCATATACTCAAGTGAAATGAAAACATAGATGCAATAATCACTTGCATGCAAACATTCATAGCAGCTTTATTCATAATAGCAGAGAACTGCGAACAACCCGAGAGGTCCATCCACAGACGAATGGATAAACAAGCCATACTAAGTCTTAGGATGGAGTTCTACTTAACGTACAAAGGAACTGCTGATAAACACAGCGTGATCTGAAAAAATTTTGTGCAGAGTGAAATAAGCCAGACCCAGGAGAGTCATGTGGCATGATTCCATTTAAATGAAATTCTAGAACTTGCAGCACACTTCCACAGGAGGTGGAGGGTTGACTGTGCGGAGACTCGGGGACTTTTGGGGGGGAATGAAAATGTTCTATATCTTGCCCAAGGCAGTGGTTACATGGTTATATATATGCATTGACCAAAACTTATCAAACTGTACATGGGTACATTTTATCCTATGTAACTGATACCTAATAAGGTTGATTGTGTCTTAAATCTCCCTTGGCTCCTATTTCATGTTTCTTTTTCTTTTTTTTAAAGATTTATTTATTTATTCATTCAGAGAGAGCGAAGAGAGAGGCAGAGACACAGGCAGAGGAAGAAGCAGGCTCCATGCAGGAAGCCCGATGTGGGACTCGGGCTTCCTGGGTCTCCAGGATCACACCCCAGGCTGCAGGCGGCGCTAAACCGCTGCGCCACCGGGGCTGCCCTCCTATTTCATGTTTCACTTCTTCAATGATGCTCTCCCCTTAGAGCTTAACTCGACGGCTTCCTGAACACATTACTGCCTCAAGATCTTTGTAGTGGCTGCTCCCCACCTGAAATGTTCTTTGCTCAGATGTGTGCCTGGCTCTCTTCCTTGCCTTCTTTGAGTGTTTGCCAGAATGCTGCTTCCTACATGAGGCCTTCCCTGAGCTGACTACTTAAAAATTGCAACAAATGGGGCGCCTGGGTGGCTCAATGGTTGAGTGTCTGCCTTCAGCTCAGGTTGTGATCCCAGAATCCTGGGATCAAGTCCCGCATCAGGCTCCCCGCAGGGAGCTGCTTCTCCCTCTGCCTGTGTCTCTGCCTCTCTCTGTGTGTGTCTCTCATGAATAAATAAAACCTTTTTTAAAAATTGCAACAAACCTATCCCCAGCATTACTCATACTCTTGCCTCTCTCAATTTATCCCATTGTACTAAGCACCTTCCAGCATGGTTACATATTTCAGGTCATTGTATGTAATAGGCACTCAGTAAATATGTTTAACCAATGAATGAGGTGTCAACCATGTGTCGGGCCTTGTTTCAGGGACAGAATGGTGAACAAAGTAAGTTTTCTCCTCTCATGAACTGTCTCACTGGAGGCAATAGCCAACAAAATAAGTATTTGCTGTGATAGTTTTTTATTGCTATAAGGAGGAATAAAGCAGAGGGAAGAGACGGTGCACAGTGAGGTAGACGGTCAGAGGGCCTGTCAAGTAGCCTCTGGGAAGGGGAAATGTGAGCAGAGACCCAGGTGGAGTTGGGGAGCCATACTTTGGGGGATCTCCCAGAGGAAATAGGGGAATGGCCTGAGCGTCCTATTACTGGTGAGGAAGGAGGGGCATGCTGCTAATGGGCAGGAATGGTCCAGATCCCTGGGATGGGCAGCAAGGGATTGTCAATTCCTGGACAGGGACAGTGACGATGTCAGGGAAATTTCACATGCTCACAGGTCTAGTGGGATGGAGGGTGGATTCGTCTATGCATTCAGTGGACACCTGAGCACCTATAGCACTCTTCCACTGCCAGGTGGTGGACACAGCCTTGGACCAGGAGACTCCCTCTCTCTGGCTCCAAATTTCCTTGCCTTTTAGCTCATCTTTTTGCTCTTTGCAGAACTGGCTTTCTTTTCTTTCCCACGTGTATTTGACCAAACATACACCCCACTGCCCAAAATTGGCCTTTCTTCAGTTTAAGAAGATCAGCTCCTACATCTTATCTTTAAATCCAGTTTGCAGATTCCTGGGATAAAGCGTTAAACTGGCCCAGCTTTTGCTGAACGCCCGCAGGGAGGGTGCCTGGGGGCAGCTATTGCCCAAGAGAGGACCGTGGACCCAACAGACATCCAAATGGAATACCATATAGCAGGAGAAGAAGTACACCCAGTAATCCTGCTTTCAGAAATATACCCTAAGGAAATAATACAGCAGAAGCAAAACATTATCTGAAGGCATCCTCTACAGCCTTATCTGTGGAGTCCAAAACATTGAGTCAAAGGATGCAGACTGAACTGCATACAGGACTCAAGAAGTGATCATGTAAATGAGCAAAGCTGGCTTTATGAATGACAATAGTGAGTGGTGAGGAGTGTGGCAAAGTGGAAAGTTTATGTTCTCTCTGAGGGTGGACTCCTACTGCTGGTTGCCAAATCTCAATATTAGAAATCTGAATTTTAAGGGCTATTCATGATTTCTCTTGGCAACTAATTAAAAAAACAAGAATAACAAGAGTCCTTGGGTGGCTCAGTCAGTTAAGCATCCAACTCTTGATTTCTGCTCAGGTCTTGATCTCAAGGATGGAGCCCTGCATCGGGGCTCTGCATTCAGCAGGTAGTCTGCTTGTGATTCTCCCTCTCCCTCTGTCCTTCCCCATGCCGTGCACTCTAACTAAATAAATAAACATAAAATTAAGAAAAAAACAAGAATGATAAAAAGTTCTGTAAGTCCACTATGTCTGTCAAATAGTACACACCCACAGGCACCTGGTTCAGCCCTAAATGCCCAAAATAAATGTATAAGTTAGAAGATCATGGAGCTTAGCAACACATAGTTTTAGTGATCATTCAAATAATAACTGATTATAGAAACTTGGAAAACATGGGCGCCTGAGAGGCTCAATCAGTTGAGCTTCTGACGCTTGGTTTCAGTTCAGGTTGTGATCTCGGGGTCGTGGGATGGAGCCCCACATACAGCTTCATGCTCAGCTCAGAGTCTGCTTGAGATTGCCTCTTCCCACTACATGTTTCTCTCTCTCTCTCTCATAAATAGATATATTTTTTAAAGATTTTATTTATTTATTCATGAGAGACACAGAGAGAGAGAGAGAGAGAGAGAGAGAGAGAGGCAGAGACACAGGCAGAGGGAGAAGCAGGCTCCATGCAGGGAGCCTGATGTGGGACTCGATCCTGGGTCTCCAGGATCACACCCCGGGCTGCAGGTGACACTAAACGGCTGCACCACCGGGGCTGCCCTAAATATAAATTTTTTAAAAAAGAAAAGAGACTTGGGGGAGGCAGAGTGCCTGGGTAGCTCAGGCCTTGGGCTCAGGTCATGATCCCGGTGTTCTGGGATTGAGTCCCACATCCGGGTCCCTGCTCAGCGAGGAGTCTTCTTCTTCTCTCTCTCTCTCTCTGCTGCTCCCCTCTGCTTGTGTTCTCTCTCTCTCTCCAATAAAAAAATAAAAAAAATTTTAAAAAGGAAACTTGGAAAACAGAATAATGTTAAAGAAGTAGGATACAAGGAGATTGACCCTATGTAAAAAAAAAAAAAAAAAAAAAAGAGGACTATGGACAAGAACTAGCATGTAATATTTCAAAAGTAAAAAAGCTGTGTTAGGGTAAAGGGCTGTTCCATTAAAATACTATTTTATTGTATATATTGCATACCTATATATTACATATATGTATGTATGTATGTATGTATGTATTACACGTGTGTGATATTATGACACCCATGAAGCAAAGTCCTGCAGTGAGGTCGGGAAGCAGGCAGACTGAAGTGTGGGGGTTGTTGGTGTCCCTTGAGGACAATTCTGAGAGAGGTGCGGTGAACTTTAGACGCCTCTTCTCTCTGGAAGAGGCTCTCTGCCAAGCTTCGTCATCCTCTGGTGACTCAGGGGTTCCTCTGACAGTTATTAGTGATGATTTTACAGGATGGCCTAATTAAGTTACTACTAAAGGCTTAAGCTCAAAAGAAAATTAGCTTCTTTTCCTTCAACAGACCATCAATGACAATGTCACCTTGTCCCAGAAATGCACAGCACATCATTCGGTCCTAACAGTCCTTGCGTTAAGCAACGCAGCTTTGTGTTTATGGCAGAACAGGTGTGGACGATGACCACCTTTTGGAAGAGATGGAGTCCCTTTTATTTGTTGCAAATTAACTTTTTTTTTTTCAGAGACTTTACTTATTTGAGAGAAAGAGAACAAGCAGAGGGTGTGGGAGGGGCAGAGAGAGGAGCAGACTTCCCACTGAGTAGGGAGCCTGATGTGAGACTTGATCCCAAGACCCTGGCATCATGACCCGAGCGGAAGGCGGATGTTTAATGGACTGAGCCACCCAGGCACCCTGTAAATTACCTTTTTAAACCAGAGAGATATCTTTTGTGTCTTGCAGAAGCAAACAGTTAATATGATGTGTTTTGGGTGACTTGTACCCATGGAGCACCAGAGTCTATTGGGTAACATAAAAGTCAAAAATCTCTTTTTGGTCTGTTTTGAAACTGATCTGAGTTCACCATCTCTGCTGCCGTCTCTACCCTTGTGTCCTGTGGGCATAACTTTTTGCGTATGGTCCTCAGTTATGACAGCTCCCTAGAAAGAAGTTGATAAGAGTGACTTTGCCAGGTGTTTTGAACCTTTTCAGCACTTTCTTAGCACTGACCATCAAAATTCAGTGACAATCTATCAGGAACGTATTTGCGCTGTGACACAAACAGTGAACAAACAGTTGCACAGTTGCACCAACAGTGCAGCGCTGACACCAGTCTGGAGGCAGAACTTCGTCCCTGACACATTCCGATGACATTTCAGACATCATGGGGATCCACTCATTTCTATTCATGTAAAATCATAGGTTATACAGATGTAGAGTTAATGTATGTTAATGAAAAATTTAACCTAATCTATATTCGTTATAGGCTTAATTTATATTAATTTATATCTCAGATAACCATCGCATGTAAGTGGCTATTGAATGCCTCCCTTGTTGATTGCACTACAGCGCTAACCCTTGGGAATCACAGCCACCCAGCACCACCCCAGGAGTATCAGGAGCTTCGTGGGAGAGGTGAATGAGGATCGACTGAAAAAACAGCCTGAACCAAGGCGCAGAGGAGGTGCTTAGTGTGTTTGCAGAAAGCTGGACCCAGCTTGCTAAGACTTGGGAGGTAGATGGGACTAGATCACATCACAAAGTTGAGGAATTTGGATTTTTGTCCTTCAATAGCGAAGAGGAGAGGCAAGGAAGGATTTTATTTATTTATTTTTAAGATTTTACTTATTCATGAGAGACACAGAGAGAGAGAGGCAGAGACATAGGCAGAGGGAGAAGCAGGCTCCCTGTGGAGAGTCTGTTGTGGGACTTGGTCCCAGGACCCCGGGATCATGACCTGAACCAAAGGGAGACGCTCAACCACTGAGCCACCTAGGTGCCCCCAAGGGAGGTTTTTTTTTTTTTTAAAGATTTTATTTATTCATGATTGAGAGAGAGAGAGAGGCAGAGACACAGGCAGAGGGAGAAGCAGGCTCCATACAGGGAGCCTGATGTGGGACTTGACCCTGGGTCTCCAGGATCATGCCCTGGGCCGAAGGCGGCACTAAACCGCTGAGCCACCCAGGCTGCCCCAAGAAAGGGTTTTAAATGAGGGAGTTGTGTCGTTCTCATCCAGGTTATCAGGTGATGATAGATGCCATGAAAAAACACCAGGCTTAGGAGGGTGTTGGGATGCAGGGGGGCCCTTTTAGGTAGGAGATCTATATGGAACAAAAGGAGAGTGCCACGTGGCTATCTGAGGAAACAAAAAAAAAAAAAAAAAAAAAGCATTCCAGGCAGAAGAAATAGTGATTGCCAAGGCCCTGGGGTAGGACTGGGTGATGCCTTCTTTGAGCAACACCCAGGAGGTCAGTGTGGCTCCAGTAGAGTTGATCAAGGAGGAGAACAGTGAGGCTTTGCCAACAGAAAGGTGGTAGAGGGACAGATACAGATTCCTGATGGCTATTTTAAGGACTTGCAGTTTAAGGTGAGTAGTATAGTAGGAAGCCCATTTGGAGGAAAGATGGCAATACGTGAATTATGTTTTAAAAGACTCATTCCAGGCCCCTGTGTGGGGAGGTCCTCAAGGGGGGCAGGGCAGAAGTGGAGAGACCGCCCTCTGGAGGCTGGAACTGGGGGTGGTGGGAATGGCCAGACTATAGCTACTTTGAAGGACCAACCAGTAGGATTTGCTGGAGAATCAGGTGCGAGAGAAAAACAGACATCAAGGATGACCTCAGTGTTCTTGGCCTGAGATCCTGGAAGGGCGGTGTCCCCTGTAGACAAAATGTGGACAGCCATGAGTGGAGCAGGTTTGCACAGGATTGTCAAGAGTGCTTTGGACATGTTGGTTTGGGGTGCCTACTAGCCCCTCACCTTGGGCAGAGGTCAAGAAGGAGCTGGAGGCGTGCAGGGTCCAGGAGGAGGACCTGGACCGTAGATAATACCTGGATCAGCAGGTGTGTAAAGCCACAAGGGCCTCATGAGTCCCCAAGAATGTGAGGGCAGACAGGAGGGGCAGATGAGGGCCCAGGAGACCTACCAAGTCTTTGGCAAGAGCAATTTTGATGGCGTCGAGCATTGAGAGACTGATTAGAATGGGCTCAGGAAATAACATGGAAAAGCCTCATAGGCTGAGCACCTCCTCTTCCGGTGGAATAGTAACAATGATGGCAACGCAGGTGTCCCAGCTCTGCGCCGTGCGTGCAGCATGTGCCAGAGTCTCCAGGATGAGGGACAGAGCTACAGCAACGTCTCTGCTCTCCAGATGACTGAAGGGAGGTGGCACAAGGTCCAGAAGCCTGCCAAGTTCCTGCAGCTTATGAGCGCTGGGCCTGCGACAGGGCCCCACGTCTGGCCGGGCTGCTTGTGTCGCCGTACTTGACACTGTTGGAAGGGGGGAGCTCTGTGACCAAGCGCTTTCAAGGGGAGCCCTGGGTGCTCAGGGGTCCTTCCACTGCAGGGATGCCTGAGAGGAGCCACTTTGTGGAACTGGAAGAGTATGGCCCTGCCCAGCCCTCCCTGAAAAGGGAGTGACCACAACGTGTCTAGTGATAACAGCACTACTCGATGGGCCTAGATTCTTATAAACTAAAAGACAAGTCCATCCATTTGTCTTGAAAATGTCACATTTCCATGAGACCTTGTAGGCAGCCACAGATGGGCTGCATCTTCACTTTCAGGCATCATTTTTCTAGCCGACACGTCCATCCCCATCCCTGTGACCTAGAAGGCCACTTTCCAAAGAAGGATGAGCTGCCAAAGCTGTGACACTCCGGGTCTGGACTTAATGCGCCGGGGGATGCGTCACGCATTGCGAATGAGGGCGGGAGAGGAAGGGTGCCAGGTAAATATCCACTCTCTTTATTGATTTGATTCATCCAATTGCATAGGAGCCCCTTTTAGGCAATGTTCAAGGGAATGACTCAAATGTCACCTGAATGAGGCCCAAAAGGCTTCCGCCAACATTTTTTCATATTTCTGATGTCACAGGAGGCTTTTAGTTAGAATATTCCTTGTGTCTGAGGTCTGGGTGTGGAGTTCAACGGAACCGTAGATCTATGAGGAGAATGGGCGCTGAGCCCAGCTGGGATCAAGTACCACATTGGGCTTCCCGCTCAGCAGGGAGTCTGCTTCTCCCTCTCCCTCTGCCCCTCCTCCAGCCTCTGTGTGGGCTCTCTCAAGTCAACAAATTTTTTAGAATCTTAAAAAAAAAAAAAACTGCACACTGATAGCCAAACAAAGTTGTGTTTTTTGACTCATTTCATAAAACCATATATCACGAGGAACCATGCAGTATCTCAGTAAGGAGGTATTGAAAAGGACCTACGGGATTTGGGGTGGGTGATACGGCGGGGTGGGGGCTCCAAGAAGCAGGGCTGTGCTCTGGATTGGATGAAGAGGTGATTCTTTGCTTGGATATCTCAATAATTCTAATCCAGAAAATAGGACAAACCATCTGAGGCTACTGCTTTGATTGGAAGAGAAGCAGCCATCTCGCATGTAAGCCAGAATAGGGGGTGTTGGATTATTTTTGTGTTTCCAATGAGTTGTTTTTGTCTGAGCAGACCTGCTTTCCGGCGCTGTTGTTTTGTCTTGGTCCAGGACAGACACAGGGTGACCTTGTCTGATGGGGTTCCATGAAATCAGTGTTCAACAGGACCAGCTGTGGGGGCCAGCCCCACTGCCAGGAGCTCTTACCATCCATCTGTGTGCTTATTTCTCAAATACATAACACAGTAAGCTTTCTCCGTGATGGACACTCAGTGATTTGTGAGCACAAATTTCATTTAATCAAATGCTGCCTTACGATCCTCCCTCACCTCCTATGTCCCCTCACCCTGCTCTGGCTTTTCTCCACAGCCTCTGACATGCAGTGGGTTTATCTAGTGTCTCTGTGTTCCATGAGGGCAGGGCCTTCTGCTCTGGTCACTGCTGTATTCTCATGACCTGGAACATAGCAGGTCCTTAAAAATTTGTTGATGCTGAACTTTAATTAAAGAATGTGTTATCTGGGGGCATCTGGGTGGCTCAGCTGGTTAAGTGTTGCCTTTGGCTCAGGTCATGATATCAGGATTGGGCTCTCTGCTCAGCGGAGACTCTGCTGCTTCTCCCTCTGCCCTTTCCACATGGTGGTTCTCCCTCTCTCTCTTTCTCTCAAACAAAGTCTTTAAAGAAAAAAAAATGTGTTATCTGTATGATACATACATGCCTGGCCAAATCACACCTGGTCTTTTCTAGTACAATTACCCAATGTGCTGATTTCCAGGGCCATTATTCTAAAAGATAATTAGCAGCAGTCTCATCCACCCACCCATTATCCACCCATCCATCCACCTGCCACCCACCATCCATCCACCCGCTTACAGCTTTTATTGGTTTATACATAGGTCTCATTCAGAAAGCGAACATCTTTGGAACGTTTCCCAAAGAGTTTCCCTTTCTTGTTTTTCTGTGTCCATGTGTCTATAATCATAGGACTGCTGTATCAGGTGCTTCGCTAACATCTGGGCTGGGCCGGGGGGTCTGGGAGGCAACACTGGTGGCCTGAGCACGAGGTCAGGAAGTGCCTTGGCCCTGGCAGTGCAGTAGTCCCGCGTAGGACCACCACCCGGGGTCAGGGGTACAGGGCGCAGGGAGAGGGGGACTGCGGATCCGCACGGGGGCGCCGCCTCTCGTCCCAGCCGGCCAGAGCGGAGGCGGGCCCTGGGCGTGGCTAAGGGGCGGGGGCGGGGCGAACCGGGCAGGCGGGGCCTGGAGGGGTGATGGGGCGGAGCTGGGGCTGGGTAAGGTGGGGCAAAGCGTGGCGGGCCGCAGCGAGGGGGCGTGGCCTGGCGGAGGGGGCGTGGCCAACGCCCTGAGGGACTGGGCCTTGGGGCGGGGCCGGGCCGGGCCGGACGGGGGCGGGGCCGGCCGGGGCGGGGCCGGCCGGGGCGGGGCCGGCCGGGGGCGGGGGCGGGGCGGGGCCGGGCCGGGGGCGGGGCCGGGCCGGGTGGGGCGGGGCGGCCTGTGGTCAAGACTGGGCGAGGCCTCCCAGGACTGCGCGGGTGGAGCCTGGTGAGTGAGACGGGGAGGCCCCCAGGAATGTGGGTGGGGGGCGGGTAAGGAGGGGCTTCTGGGGCCGAGCCCCAGGAGGTGGGAGGGATTTGGAGCCCCGGGCCGATTGCTGAGACACAGCTCTGGCAGGGGGGGTGTTGGTACTTGGACAGTTGTGCTTGAAACCCGGGCCCTGTTTCTTGCTGCATCCCTAAAGTCAAGGGCTCTGGTCTCGCGGGCCCTTGGAAGTCGCCTGCACCGCACCTGTTCGAGTTATAAGGCATTCCAGGTGTCCAGGTTTAAGTCTCCGTGGGGACCTGCGTGCCACCCGTCTCCCTGACAACACGGGGGAAGGTCTGGCCGAGTCTGGGGGCTCAGAGGCTTTCAGGGCTCTGGCCCTTTCCCGCAGTGCCGACGGCTCGCTCCAAACCTGTCCCCGCCCAGCTGCGGCAACAGATGACAGTTGGCCCCAAGCGACGCAAATGGTTACTATTTATCTCCAGACACGGAGAATCCATTTTAGCATTGCCAGAGAGTCCTATCCAGCTCAGACAGGGATGCTTAAGACAGTGTTCAAGCTCGTGTGGATTTTAAATAAATATAAAAGAAGTTATTTTTTTCAGACTTTATTTATTCATGAGAGGCAAGACATAGGCAGATGGAGAAGGAGGCTTCCCCTGCAGGGAGCCGGATGTGGGACTCCAGACCGCGACCTGAGCGGAAGGCAGACGCTCAACCACTGAGCTACCCAGGTGACCCTAAAATAAATTATTTTTTATGTTAACCCATAGGACGCAAACCCATGCTACATCAGTCAAGGTAGATCAGATTTAGGGCTGTGAACTGTCCCGTCACTCACTAGAATACTCCAAACAAAAGCAATTGGTTCTAATAGGGTTTCCCTATGTCAGTATTTTTCTTCTAAAGGGAAATATCCTCTGACTTAAAAAAAAAAATCCATTGACAGCTGTTGGCCATATCATTATTTTTATAACATGGTACAGCACATTTATTTCCCGTATTTCCTTATTTCACAAAAATGGATTTCCTCTAATGTCCTTGATTTAGAACACTGCTTTGCAATCCCACACCGGTTTGAACTGGATTTGTTAGTTCAGATTGACTCAGTTAAGGAGTGTGGATTTCGTTGTTTTTTTTAAATTTTTTATTTAATTTTAAGTTATCATGCAGTAAAATGTACCCTTTTTGCCAAACAGTTCTTTGAGACCTGACAAGTTGATAATCATGTAACCACCACCACAATCAAGATACAGAATAGTTCCATTTGCCCCCAGAGTTCCCTCATGCTGACCCTTTGTGGTCTGTGCTTCCTCCTACCCACATCCATAACAGTGCCCCCTCTATCCCTAAAGTTTTGTCTTTGTGTGAATATCATTATCAATGAATCATCCTACGGCACACAACCTTTTGAGACTCACTCTTTCATTTAGCATAATGCATTTGAATTTCATCTGAATCAATACTTCGGTTCTTTTTATTACTTTATATTCCATTTTGATGTGCCGTGATTTATCCATTCACCATTTGAAGGGCAGTCTCTGGCACTTATGAATAACACTGCTATACATGCTGGCATACAGATTCTGTATCACTCTACAATTTTTTTTCACTTGGGAGTAACATTGTGGTTTTTGGTGCTATTAGAAGGATCCTGTCTGTATAATTCCTATTTTTAATTGCTCACAGCTAGTATCTAAAAATACTTTCTATTTTTGTATATTACTTCATATCCTGTGACCTGGCTAAATTTGTAGTTCTAGGAACTACCTTGTAGATTCCTTCTAACCACTAACTTTTAGCTAGAATCCACAAACTCTGATGTTATATTTTTTCATTCAGTTTAAAATATTTTCTGATTTTTTTCTTGTGACTTTTCTATGACTCATAGATTACTTAGAAGTGTACTTTGTAATTTCAAAATGTTTTGGTGTTTCCCAGATATCTTACTGTAATTGATTATTAGTTTAATTTCATTATGACCAGAAAATGTACTTTGCAAAATTTTAATTATTTCAAGTTTGTTAATGTTTGTTTTATGACCCAAAATATGGCCTATTGTGATGAATGTCTCATGTGCACTTGAGAAGAATGTGTATCCTATTGTTTTTGGATAGAATGTTTTATAAATCTAGATTGAGTTGATTTATAGTTCAGGTCTTGTATATTTTGCTGATTTTCTGCACTAAACATTATTAATTATTGAGAGAAGACTGTTGAAATCTCCAGGAATAATTATGAACTTTCTTTTTCATTCTATGATGATTTGTTCCATGAATTTAGAGCAGGCACATTTAGGAATGGTGTGCCTTCTTGGTGGTCTTTTTACTATTATGTAGTGTTCTTTTTGATCCCCTATTCATCATTTTTCTTTTGAAATCTACTTTGTCTATATTAATATAACTGCTCCAGGGTTTTTTTTTTTTTTTACTAGTATTTTCTTTCTTTTTTTTTTCTTTCTTTCTTTTTTTTTTTTTTGACTAGTGTTTTCATAGTATACTTCTTTTATCCATTTGCTTTTAACCCGTCATTATATTTCTCTAAATATAGCATATATTTGGGTCTTGTGTTTTCAATCCTGACAATCACTCTTTTAGTTGATGTAATGTAGACCATTTACATGTAATGTAGTTATTGATATTGCTGACTTGATAAAATGTTGACCATTTTATAGAATGTATTTTTTTCTCTCAATGTTTTTTGTTCCTCTGTCCCCGATTTTCTACACTATTTTGATTATTTGAATGTTTTTATTTTTAAAAAGATTTATTTATTTATTCATGAGAGAAACAAAGAGAGAGGCAGAAACATAGGCAGAGGGAGAGGCAGGGTCCTCGCAGGGAGCCAGATGTAGGATGCGACCCCAGGACTCTGGGATCACCTCCTGAGCCGAAGGCAGATGCTTAACCACTGAGCAACCCAGGTGTCCCTATTTGAATGTTTTCAGTACTTCATTTTAATTTATCAATTTTATTTGCCCATTTCTCTTCATATTATTTTATAGTGGTTACTCTAGGGATTATGATACGCATACCTAACTTTCACGGTCTATTTAGATCTTATAAGCATCTAAGTCCTTTTATCCTCCCTTTTTAAAAAAAGATTTTATTTATTTATTTATTTAGAAAGCATCAGTTGGGAGGAGTAGAGGGGAGGGAGAGGGAGAGAATCTCCAGTAGACCTTGCGCTAAGTGCAGAATCCATTGCAGGGCTCGGTCTCACAACCCTAAAATCATGACCTGAGCCAAAACCAAGAGTTGTACACTTAACCAACTGAGCCACCCAGATGCCCCTACTCTCTGCTTATATTATAATTGTTTCTACATATTACACTTATATTCACTGAAAATTCTACCAGACAATACTATATTTTTTCTTTCAGCAGTATACATATTTTAGAGAAATTAAGAAAATAGTCCATTATACTGAGTCGGGTATATACCACTTCTATTGTTCTTCCTTCATTCCTAAAGGAATTCTTGAGTACCAAGTTTCCCTATGGTATCACTTCCCCTTGGCCTACAGAATCTCATTTAGTATTTGTTTTTAAGCAAGTGTACTGGCAGCAGATTCTCTTAGTCTTCCTTCATCTCAGAATGTCTTTGTTTTGCTGTCATTCCTAGAGAGTATCTGCACTGAATATAGAATGATACTTTGCTGCCTTTTGTCTTCTGTAAGATCTGGTGAGGAATCTACAGTCATTCCAATTGTTCCCTGTACAAGATGTCACTTTTCTCTGGCTGCTGTCAAGATCTTTCCTTTATCTTTGGTTTTCACCAGTTTATTATATATCTCAGCCTGATGTTCCTTGAGTTTATCCTGTTTGATAGTTCACAGAACTTCTTGGATCTATAGATTTATATCCTTCACCAAATTTGTGAAGTTTTAGTTATTATTTCTTCAAATATTTTTCCATACCAGTCTCTTTCTCTTCCCTTTCTGGACCTTCAGTGGCACAAATATTAGATGTTTTGTTATTATTCCAGAGGTCCCTGAGTCTCTGCTCTGTTCAATTGTTTGTAGTTAATCATTCTCTTCATTTTTCAAATTAAATAATTTCCATTTATTTATCTTTGAATTTACTAACTCCTTCCTCTGTCAACTCCATTCTGTTTTCTTCCAGGCATTGTATTTTTCAGTTCTAAAGTTTCCATTTCTATTTTATGCTTTTTATTTTTCTGCTGAGGGCTTATATCTTTCCATTCATTTGAAGTGTATTTACCTTTACCCCCTGGAGCACAGTTACAATACCCACCTTAAAGCCTCTGGTTAATTCCAATATCGGGGTGAACTCAGGGTTGGTATCTGTTGATTTTCTTTTCTCTTGATAGTTGGTTATATATTCCTGGCCTTTCCTGTGCCAGTGTTTGACATTTTGATTTTGTTATGAGACTCTGTGTCCTGCTAAAGTCCTCTGGAGAACACTGACTTGCTGTTTAGTGGGCAGTTACCTGGCTACATTCCTACCAGAAGGTCTATTTTACCTTCTGTCAATGGTGGTTTCAATGTCACTTAAGTTTTTCAAATCTTTGTTGTGTTCTTTTGTGTCTGTTTCATGCATGTAGCACTTGGAGGTTGGCCTGGGGTGCAGGCAGATGCTATGTTTGCAGTTCAGTTCTCAAAGTCTTTGCTGTGTTGCTCTGGGTCTCTCCTGCATATGCACAGCCCAAGGGCAAGCTGAGGACATGTGCCCATTGATACATAGAATTAAGAGATCCCCTTCACCAGCTCTCCTGTCTCTAATCCCTTGAGCACCCTCTCGCTCTCAGGGGCCCATTTCTCAGTCCTGTGGCCAGCAGTCCAGACTTTCTCTCTCAGTTATCACTATGTTCTCTGCTACCTTATAGATCAGAGACTGGGGTTGATGTCAGGTCAGGGCCTGGAGAGATAAAATAGAGAAAAGAGAGAAAGAAAGAAAGAAAGAAAGAAAGAAAGAAAGAAAGAAAGAAAGAAAGAAAGAAAGAAAGAAAGAAAGAAAGAAAGAGAGAGAGAAAGAAAGAGAGAGAGAGAAAGAAAGAAGAAAGAAGAAAGAAAGAAAGAAAGAAAGAAAGAAGAAAGAAAGAAAGAAAGAAGAAAGAAAGAAAGAAAGAAAGAAAGAAAGAAAGAAAGAAAGAAAGAAAGAAAGAAAAAGGATTCTTCCATACTCTCTTGTGAGGACCCTTTTTCCTGATTCTCTGGCAAAAAAAAAAAAAAAAACAAAGACAAAACAAATAAACAAATCCCAGAGCTACACAGTTCTATGACCAGAGTTGCCCTTAGCCAAACTCAAAGACAGGAAAGAAAAGAGGAGAAACAATCAGAAACTTTCCACTTACCTCCCAAATCTTCAGGTTTGATTTCCCTACCAGTCTACCTTCTTGTTTACCTTTCACAATTATGAAAGAGTTGCTCTTTGTTTTTTCTTCATGATGTCTCTATGTCACATTTTGTGCAAATCCTCAAATAATAACATTTGCATTCAGAACACAAAGGAATAAACTGCACACATACACACCTCGTTTGCCCAGTTTGTAGACCAGTAAGCTTCTGAGCAGGGATGCTCCTAAAAACATGCTCCGCATCACTTGCCATCAGGGAAATACAAATCAAAACCACAATGAGATACCACCTCACACCAGTGAGAATGGGGAAAATTAACAAGGCAGGAAACCACAAATGTTGGAGAGGATGCGGAGAAAAGGGAACCCTCTTGCACTGTTGGTGGGAATGTGAAATGGTGCAGCCACTCTGGAAAACTGTGTGGAGGTTCCTCAAAGGGTTAAAAATAGATCTGCCCTACGACCCAGCAATTGCACTGCTAGGGATTTACCCCAAAGATACAGATGCAATGAAACACCAGGACACCTGCACCCCGATGTTTCTAGCAGCAATGTCCACAATAGCCAAACTGTGGAAGAAGCCTCGGTGTCCATCGAAAGATGAATGGATAAAGAAGATGTGGTTTATGTATACAATGGAATATTACTCAGCCATTAGAAATGACAAATACAAAAAAAAAAAAAAAAAAAACGACAAATACCCACCATTTGCTTAGACGTGGATGGAACTGGAGGGTATTATGCTGAGTGAAGTAAGTCAGTCGGAGAAGGACAAACATTATATGTTCTCATTCATTTGGGGAATATAAATAATAGTGAAAGGGAATAGAAGGGAAGGGAGAAGAAATGGGTAGGAAATATCAGAAAGGGAGACAGAACATGAAGACTCCTAACTCTGGGAAACGAACTAGGGGTGGTGGAAGGGAGGAGGGCGGGGGGTGGGGGTGAGTGGGTGACGGGCACTGAGGGGGGCACTTGATGGGATGAGCACTGGGTGTTATTCTGTATGTTGGCAAATTGAACACCAATAAAAAATAAATTTATTATTAAAAAAAAATGTTCCCTGCATGATTAGTGTTTTAAAAGCCTGGAGAATGCGTCTGTTCTTTTGACCTTTGCAAGGTCAATCTCATGTTCATTCTGCATCCTGTATACCTCACCCCACCGCCATTTTGTTAGCCTGTGTATATGGAGCAGCTAACTTAACCAGTGTGCTTTGAAATGCATTTTAGAGAACAATGGCTGCATTGGAGTATACTTACATTACAGCAGGAGATCCCACTTCCAGGAAATACAACTCCTGAGTTTATGTGAGGTCTCTATTAGTCTTTACAGTGGATTAGGGTTGGAGTCTCATTCCTTTCATTCTCCCTGTATGCAGGCTGATTGTGTTAATTGTTTGGGGGAGCCAAAGTTTTTAGAGGGAAGAATGGAGTCACTGATTTCAAAATGAAAAATGTCAGGATGCAGCTCAAGAATTCGATGGTTTCTTTCCTGGTCATTGAGCCTATAGGTTTCTAAGTGCGAGTGGGTCTTACAGTCTCCCAACTTTACCTATTCCTGCATTTTTTTGTGCACACACTTTATTTAAGATGCATTAAATTTGTTATGAAAATGACTCTGTCATACTTTATTCTCTTTCATCCTCTCTTTTACCACTTAATAGTATGGCCCATGGTATATAATTATAGAATATCTAAGAGGCATTACTTATTTAAAGGTTCCTAGCTGTTGAAACTGGTTTTGCTCGGACTGAGAATCTAGACTTCAATGTAGAATTGCAGTAGTGACAGTAGTGCAGACTCTGTGAACAAGATGACTCTTGTGAATGGGTGGGTGGTCCCACTCACCAACTGGGTAACACAATTTCTCAATCTCTCTGTGCTACAGTTTGCTCATTTGCCAAAGGGGAATTGCAGTCAATCTTCTCACTGTGAGGATTAAAAGAGAGGGTGTGAAAATGTGCTTATCATGGCGTATGGTATCAGCTCTTACTGTCGTCCTTTAGGTGTGGAGATCACACCATCATCACTGTTTACTGACAGGCAGTGCTCCCAATGTGCTAGGTGCTGGCACTACTGTGAAAAATAAGACACAATTGATGCAGCACATTCAGATGGGGAAGACAGACACACAAACAGATCTTCATAATACAGAATAGTGAATACGATAAGAGAGAAGTGCCCCTGGGAGTCCCAGGCAGCAGTGGGTTCCTAGGAAGCCTTCTCTCAGTGAGTGTGTTTTTAGATATGGTGAATTCCTGGCTTGAGACATAACGGATGAATAGGAGTTCATTTCCCACTAATGGAAATTGGAGAGGAGAGTAGGGACCAGCATGAGAATAGTGTGATTAAAGGTGAAATCAAGCATAATATGTTCAGGGAAGCTCCTTGAGAGAAATTCTGGAAAAAAGGAATCATATTTTTAATAAAGCCATTGGTGAAAGGCCAGTTTCATCAAGAACTCTTTTTTGACCAAGTAAGTACCCAGGATTCCTAATACATGTTACCGTTTGACATTAAGAAGAACAAATAATAACAGCAGGTCTTATGGTGAAGCTTCCACAGAACACTCGCTATTTTTGTGGGTGAATGGGGAAGAAAATAGTTCTTTATTGTATAAATTAAGGCAGTTTTAAAACATGTCCACATATTACTTTATGCTTTCCCCATTAATAAGTGGAGTGTATGTCACCTTCCCTCAAATGTGTCTTAGCCCTGTGTATTAATCATTTATGGTGGAATAGCAAGTTATCCTAACACTTAGCAACGTAACACTACAGATATTAATTATCTCCGTCTCTGAGCACAGGAATCTGGGAATGGCTTAAGTGGATAGTTCTGGTTTAGGGTTTCAAGTTATAGTCAAGATATTGGCTGAAGGCTCGATCCAGGCTATAGGCTGAATGTTTGTGTCCTCCCAAAACTCATGTTGAAACCTAATCCCAAATGATGGTATTTAGAGGTGGAGCCTGGAGGTGATTCGGTCATGAAGGTAGAGCCCCCCATGAATGGGATTAGTGCCTTAATATAAAAAAAAAAAAGTCCCAGAAACCTCTCTCACCCTTCTGCTGGGTAAAGACACAGCAAGAAGTTGACCATCTATGAAGAAGCCAGTAAGTGTTCACCAGGCACCAAATCTGTCAACACATTGACCTTGGCCTTCCCATCCTCCCAAACTGTGGGAAATCAGTTTTTGTTGTTTAAGCTCCCCTGGTACAGGGTATTTTGCTTCAGCAGCCCAAACAAACAAAGACAATCCATGTCCACAATAGCTGGCTCACATGACTATTGGCAGGACCTCCTTGGAGGGCCGTTTGAGGGTCATCACGACATCGTAGCTGGCTTCAAGAATAGGGTGGGGGTGGGCATGGAAAGAAGGAGCTGCAGTGGCTTTTATTACCTAGTCCGGGAGGTTGTTTCCTGTCACTTCTGCCATATTCTATTCATGACACAAGTCACTAAGTACAGAGTAGGAGAGTTGGGTGCACCCTCGGAAGGCAGAATCAAAGGATTTGTGGACCTTTTAAAAAAGTCCTACACCCTGTGACTTCCAGCAAATATGATGCAGGGAAGTGGCACTGCGTGATTTTTGAGGCTGGGTCATAAAAGGTGATGCAGCTTCTTCATTGTTCATTAAGACACTCACCTTTAGAGGTGTGAGTCACTATGCAGGAAGTTGACCATCCTGAAGTCACCATGTCAGGAAAAATCCTAGGGCACAGGGGAGGCCATGTGTAGGTGTTCTGGCTCACAGCCCAGCTGAACTCCCACTATCAGCTAGCGTCAACTACCAGACATGTGAGTGAAGAAGCCTCCAGATGAGCTCATCTCCCAGATAGCCTATCACTTTCAGCCATGGAATCTCCTAGCTAAAGGCCCAGGCTTGGTGGAGCAGAGACATATCTTCCCTGTCTGAATTCCTGATGCACACAATCCATGAACATATTAAAATAATTGTCTTATGTCACTCCATTTTGGGACTGTTTGTTACACAGCATTAGAACTGGAACGTGGGTCAGTTTTCAATTCACATGGACTCAGCCTCTGCTGTGCTCCTAGAGCTTTCCTTTGCCTATAGATTCTCTCCAGCTCTTTATCTGCTCCTTTGGCACAATTTCTTTTGCCCAGTTCTTGAGAGGTCCCATTATGGGACGCAGTAGCTGGACTGGCCCTTTCTAGCAGGGCCTCTCCCTGCAGACAGCACCCCTTAGTGCCTTCTCTCCCGCTGGCAGGGTGTCTGGATCCAGAGGAGCATCTAAGGCACCTTTGGCCTCGGGCACATTTGTGATCCAAAGACCAAGGCAAAAATCAAGGAAGCAGAAGGATGAATTCTTCTTGCTTTCTTTTTTTTCCCCCCAAATTACTGTTTTTTTCTTAAACACTATTATTCATTTATTTGGAGAGGGAGAGCATGAATGGGGGGACAGGCAGAGGAAAACGGAGAAGCAGACTCCCCGCTGAGTAGGGAGCCTGAAGCAGGGCTCAATCCCAGGACCCCGAGATCATGGCCTGAGCCGAAGGCAGACACTTAACTGACTGAGCCACCCTGGCGCCCCTGAATTCTTCTCTCGAGTAATGAATGTGATCACACACAGAGCAAGTTTAAATCTTTACCTGCAGCAATGATGAATGCATTGTTTTTAAAAAATACCTAAAATATAAAAACAGATTAGAAGTGAACTTGGGATATTTATTCATGAGTTATCATTCTTCAAAAATGAAGATTGATATTTTATAGCATTGACTTTCAGCTACGCTCAAAGGGCAAAAGCCATCTGCCATAGGAGCAGAACCCCACAGGGTTCTCTTTCCAAAGCCTAAGCTGCACCGATGGAAGATGTTAAGCCTTCTTGCCTGGTTCTGGCAGAAGTAGGCTGAGATTCTGGGGAATCATTCAAGGAAAGAAGCACATGAAATCAGACATGTCTGCCTCACTGGGTCAGGAGAGCATGCAACTCTTGATCTTGGGGTTGTGCGTTCAAGCCCCATTTTGGGTGTAGAGATTACTTAAAAATAAAATGTCAAAAAAAAAAAAGAGTTAAGATGTTAAACCTTTGTGTCTCTCCATCAACTGAAGACACAAAAACACCCCCACATCCTGTGTCCAGGCTCTGCTTTTTTGGGTCTCCCTTACAGTTCACCTTTAACCCTTGTGTCTGTGTTTATTTTTTTTTTTTTTTTTTGTGTCTGTGTTTATGACTCACATCTGTCTCTCTGATCCTTTTTCACCTAAACTGTGTTTCCAACTGGAAAACTCCCCACAACTCATTTTCACGTACGTGGCACTTTCCTCTGAAATGTAACGATTCCAAAAGAGCACTCAGCAGCTTCAGCCTTCTTGGTCCCAATACCACTGTCTAACTCACCCCCCCTCCAGCCCCTGGGGACCAGCCTCAACTCCTGATGCATCATCTGCAAGTCACTGTTCTCCTTATGGCCCCTGGTCATTCCATTACAAGGTAGCATTCCTCTTTTGTGCCCTTCCTCATCTCCTCTCTGTCTACTTCAAGGTTTCTGTTGTCTACAAGAGCCCACACAGGCATCTGCTGCTGAAAATTCCTGGTCATATCATCCAAGACATGATGTCTGAGACAAAGGAGGTTAAAGTGCTGGCATCTTGCCTCGTCAGACCACATGGAAAACGTGATATTCAGGCCTAACGTTTGATGAACTCAACTGTGTGCAGGCGGTGGCTGGGTGTCTGGAAACCATCCCTCGGACTGAGGAAGAAGTCAAGCAACTGTGCAGGTTGGAGGGACATAGGGACCATTTGCTGACATTGTGAGGGAGGTCCTATGGATGCCAGCTGGGCCCAGGAGGCTCTGGGCAGACTTCCGGGGTGGGAACCTCTCCCTGCCTCAGGCCAGCTGTGGGACCTTGGCCAAATTCCTCTGCTTCTCAGTTCTCTCCTCCTACAGACTGGGGACAAGAACAGTGTTCACCTCCAGGGGCTGTGTGGGGGTGAAAGATGCTAATAAGGCGAGGAGCTCAACATATGTTAGTTATGATAATGATGGCAGGCATGATAGGCTTTTCCATCCTAGAGACCTCAGAGAACACAAAGGGGTCCAGTTTGTGGAAGACATAGGACAGAGACTTCAATTCAATATAAGATAGTCCTTTAAATACAGCCTTTAAAAATAGAGCCCCTGGGGTGCTGGATGGCACAGTCATTTGAGCATCTGACTCCTGGTTTCCAATCAGGTCATGATCTCATGGTCATGAGATGGAGCCCCATGTCGCACTCTGTGCTCAGCATGGAGTCTGCTTGGGATTCTTTTTCTCACTGCCGCTCCTGCTCTCTCTCTTTCTCTCTCAAGTGAATGGATGAGTAAATCTTTAAAATAAACAAATAAATGAATAAATAAATAAATAAATAAATAAATAAATAAAGCCCCTCTCCCCAGCCTCCCCATGACTGCACTTCATTAAGGTGCAAGAAAAAAGGGGCTCCTAGGTGCTCAGTGGTTGAACGTCTGCCTTTGGCTCAGATCATGATCCCAGGGTTCTGGGATTGAGTCCTGCATCAGGCTCCCCGCATGGAGCCTGCTTCTCCCTCTGCCTATGTCTCTGCCTCTCTCTCTCTCTGTCTCTCATGAATAAATAAACAAAATATTAAAAAAAAAGATTGCAAGAAAAATACTAATAAAACCAAATGTAAGACGATCTTTTTTAGAAAAATGCTTGAAAATCATTTTCACTCTCCTTTCACTCTCCTGCCTTGACTGAGTCCAGCAGACTAGAACCGGGTTTCCCTCTCCCTCAAAGCCTTTTCAAGTGGACATCTGAATGTCTACCCTCACCCCAAGGGCCACGTAGGCAGAAGGCTTTTCCATCCCAAATCAGGGACTATGGCTCAAAAAATCTCGAAAAGGTAGATCATGTTTGATGTAGTAGCACCACTTAAGGAAATACATCCCAAAGAGATTATCAGAAAATACACAAATGTTTACTTGCAAAGATGCTTCTAGCAGCATACAAATGATGAGGCATGTTAGCTATTGACATCGAAAGACCTCTCACAATATATTGTTAAAAAAAATTATATTATGGGGATGCATGGGTGGCTCACTCATTTAAGCATCCGCCTCTTGGTTTCAACTCAGGTTGTGACTTCAGAGTTGTAGACCAAGCCCTGCATCTGCTTGAGTTTCTCTCTCCCTCTCCTCTATACCTCCCCTCTGCTCTCTTTCTCACTGAAATAGATACATACATACATACATACATACATAGATAAATAAATAAATCTTTAAAAATCATATTATGTATACCTTAAGAAGTTACACATAGGGACGCCTGGGTGGCTTAGCGGTTGAAACGCCTGCCTTTGGCTCAGGGCATAATCCTGGGTCCTGGATCGAGTCCCACGTAGGGCTCCCTGCATGGAGCCTGCTTCTCCCTCTGCCTGTGTCTCTGCCTCTCTCTGTGTGTGTCTCTCATGAATAATAAAAAAAAAAGAAGTTATGCATATACCTGCCTCAGTGCAAAGGCCGGGGGTAAGACCGGCCTGCTGGCCCTTCTGCCGGGGTGCTAGAGGACAAGTAGCGTGCAGTTTGCAGGCACGTGTTCATCTGAAACTATTAACAAAGGAAAGACTAGAGTGTGCAAGGACTCCTCAGGACCACTGTCCGAGAATGGATTTGAATTGTAGAGTTCATATCCTTTTATTTTTACCTTTTGAGAATGTTAAAATTATGTGTTTGGTTAATGAACATCGAACCTAGCTCTCACTGTGTCCTGAACCCCTTGCAAACATCAACTCATTCTTCCTCATGACAGGCCCTGAGCCCTTCTGGGTGAGGACATGACCATAGTGAGGTGAAGCGAGGAGCCTTGTTTTCCCAGGAAGGATGAAGCAGTCGGGCTTCAGAAACTTTTTCTTGACCCACTGCTCTGCTGGCCCCTGAAATGCTGAATCTAGGAATGATGATGGCCAGACTGATGGGAAACAGCTCATTTAGAACATAACACGGAGTGCCAACATGGAAAATTGGGTGTTTGGTGCCATTTTGCTGAGTCTTCCTGTGTGAGTCCAGAAATAAGTGTCTAAGGGACCATGTAGCTGTTCAGTGAACAATGCCCCCAGTTTTGTCCTTCCTGGGCGAGCATGGTACCAGCAAAGCCCTACCTCTCTGTGAGATAAGAATACACATGAGAGAACCCCAAGTCGGGCTGGTCGTGGAAGCAGGAAGCTGACACCATGGGGAAAGTGGTGATTTAAGAGCAGAATCAGCCACAATACAGGTGAGATCCTATTTCAGTGGACACTAGCAGCTTGCCCAGGTTCTTCTGTTCCTAAAAACCATTGATTTTATCAGAAAGTGGGGCTATGGCTGAGATTTATGAATCTTTACTTTCTGCTTAAACTTCTTCATGGTAATGTGTTACAACAAGATCTCACCTGCAGAAAATTATTAAAGAATACTTAGCTAACATTTGCAGTTAAAAAAAATTCTGTGAGGATTGAAGAGCAAATAGGTCTCAAAGCAAAGAGCTAAGATGAGACTTACAAATTAACAATTACCTTTGTTCTGACAACCTTTCTAAAATCGATTCCTAAAAACTTTCAAAAATTCTGAAATTTGTTTAGAAAGATGTTCAAATAGCCAGAAAGCGGAAAGAAACAAAAATGCTGGAAAGAAAAGTTTCCAAGTTCCACCTTCAACAACTAATGTATGAAAAACCAGTAATTGCTTTCTCCAAACATTAACCACATCCACAAAAGTATATCCCAACTTTCATTTCTTCCTCATTCCCAAAAGGATGTGTGTGTTTGGATGCAAATCTTCTTTCGGTAAGTGATACCTCACTCTGCTGCCTTCGTTAGGATTAGTGAGTGATGAAGCTCACTGGCCCTTCGATAGGCTTATCTTGCTGGAACATCCTCTCTTGTCTCTACAGGTGGCCCTTACCTGGGGCGCCTGCCCTGTGCCAGGGACTGTGCTGGATGCTGGGGCTCCCTCAGACACAAGCAGGGTGGCTGCTCAAGGGGCTTGAGGTACAGACAGAATCCAGCCAGTTTAGATGACTACTATGTGGATAAGTATTAAGGGATCCTCCTGAAGGAATGGTGGGCCTTACAAAACCAGAGAGGGAGAGTGCTGGTCATGAGGTTTATAGAGATCCTTCTGTGAAAAGAAAGGAAAGAAAAGGGAAGAAAGACGCCGATTATGTTGGTTTGATCAATAACTGACACAGGTAAGGATGAGATGAAAGAGAAACATTCTTTAAAATGAATCAAGCAGCCCAATGCCCAGAAGAGCTGAGCTGGTGGTATGCGTCGTAGGTGAAGGCCATGCTGCTAGGGGCATCCTCTCTTCCTGGTCCTCAGACACACCAGAGTGCGGACAGTGCTCCTGACACCTTCTCTCCGAGTCTCAGGGCTCAGACCCTCCCAGGCCAACCTTCCGCGCTCTGGCATCCCAGTGGCAGGAAAGAGGACCCTCCTCTCAGCTTCCCTATCAGGATTTGCTCCTCACCCTGTGCCCCTTAGCCCCAGGGAGTTGTCTGGGACAATGACCTTATTGCCCTTGAATCCATGGCACACACAAGTTGCAATCTGACAGTGGAATTTACCATAACAGATCCAGATGCTTCTATGGGATCTTTGCCACATTCACTGGAGGAAAAAAATCACACAAAAACCCAGAAAGTCAATAGAATATGTGGAAAGTTTACAACAACAAGGAGCTTTTCAGATCACTGAGAAATAGAGGGGAAGAAAGCAAGCCACTGTTCAGACCTAGAAATTGTTTTTAATCTTTAACTGACTTTTTTTGTCTCCTGGTTTTTTTATATCATTATAAATGTCCAGATTTCATCCATTGCATCAGTTCCAATTGGCCCTACCTAGAAGGTCTGAACCGACTATTGTCCTCTTAATGCCATTCCCTTTGCTCTTAAGGAAGACAGTGGCTCCGAGCTAGGTGTTCAGTGCAGGAAATTCACAGCATAGATGCTGGTGAGAAACAACACAGAGAAGTTTTATTTTTTTTAAAGATTTTATTTATCTGAAACAGAGAGAGAGCATGAGCAGGGTGAGGAGTAGAGGGAGAAGGAGACTCCCTGCTCAGCAAGGAGCCTGATGCAAGGCTCGGTCTCAGGACTCAGGGATCATGCTCTGAGCTGAAGGCAGATGCCTAACCAACTGAGCCACCCAGGTGCACCTCACATCACTTTTTTAGAATCAATAATTCATCAATTATTTGTGTAAAGATAACTATCATTTGAAAAATAGTCCTTCATACTCAAAGCCAAATAAAAGTTGAATTGTTCAGTCCTCATCAAGACTTGTCAGAGTCTAACAATCAAGAATTGTTAGAGTTCGGGGATTCCTGGGTGGCTCAGCAGTTTAGTGCCTGTCTTCGACCCGGGGCATGATCCTGGAGTCCTGGGATCGGGTCCCATGTCGGGCTCCCTGCATGGAGCCTGCCTCCTCTCTGCCTGTGTCTCTGCTTCTCTCTGTGTGTGTCTCTCTCATCAATAAATAAAATCTTAAAAAAAAAAAAAAGAATTGTTAGAGTTCGTTAAAGAATTTCATATTACAACTGGAATAGAAGACCTGAATGTACATTATGGGATGTTCTCTCCATTTTTCAGGTCACTGATAGGCTAAATTTTAGAAGCAACCTTGTCTGCTTGTTTGTTTAAATCAGAGCTTGAGTAAAATTTCTGTGTTTTTGCCGTCTAGACAAGATAATGAGTGTGGGAGACTGAGTGCCACTTCCCCATTTTAGCTCATTCTGAAAACATTTTCTAAGGGAAATGTGTGAAGTGCAGAGCGAATTTTTTCCTAGGCTTTATTTGAACCTTAATGTGTGAATGAAGCCCAAAAGCTGTGTCTTCACTTCATCTATAATTAGATACTTGAGTTTTCTTTCCTTTTTTTTTTTAAAGATTTTATTTATCCATTCCTGAGAGACATAAAGAGAGAGGCAGAGGGAGAAGCAGGCTCCTTGCAGGGAGCCTGATGCAGGAATCGATCCCAGGACCCCAGGATCACGACCTGAGCCAAAGGCAGACGCTTAACCACTGAGCCACCCAGGTGCCCCCATACTTGAGTTTTCAATGGAGACATTGCAGATGAAGAGGAGACAGGTTGGTTGTCCATGTAGAAGAAATGGAATGGAATCCCTACCTCACACCAAACATAAAAACCAGTTCCAAATGGATCAATCAAAACAGAGGCTAAAATCTTGATCAAATTAAGCCCTAAACCCATGTGACTTCACTGTTCCTGGTAATCTCTTATTACATGGTGAAGTTCCATCCTACTTAGACCACTTTACCTGCTGTGGAACCTGGATGGGGGGCAGGCTGCTGGGTATCAGCCACAGTGGTCCAGGCAGAAAGTACTGAAGGCATGAATTAGGAGGGTGACAGTGGGATGGAAAGGTGGGACTGGATTCTGGAAATGTACACTGAGACTTGTTGGTTAGTTACTTGCAGATGGTAAAAGAGATGGTCTAGGGATGCTAATCTGTTTTTGGCCTTGGGAGACGAAGTGAGAAGGGCTGGTTTATGGAGGAAGAAGCTGCTATTCATCAAGATGTTCTACAGATCACATACCATGCCACATGAGAAATACAATCTAATTGAATGTGTTACCTCACCAAAGCCTCAGGAAAAGTTTGTGATGCAGATGTTCTTATCTTCATTTAATAAATGAGGAAACAAACCCAGAGAGGTTAAGTAACCAGTCACCATCACAGTGAGGAGGGTCGGTTCAGTGTCGGTGAACCCCAAGCAACAACCCTTAACCACTTTGGAACGTCTTGAGTTGGAGATGTCTGTGTGAGTCCACACAGGCTCGTCCAGCAGATAATTCAGTGCATGAGACTGAGTCCTGGGAGCTAGGTCGGGGGAAAGCATTTCAGGCAGAAGGAACAGCAAGTTCAAATGCTCAGATGTCCTAAAGCAGGAAAGAGTTTCTCATTCCCTGTCCAAGAGCCTATACTTTCTTTCTTCTGGTGAGTTGTACATCATCATCTGACTGCTGAGTTTTTGGGGAACAGCATCCCTAACTGGGCATCTCCTGTTTCATTCTTTCACTTGGGGGCATGTTAACCTTTGAGGATAGCAGACTCTGGCAGCTAGCTCCACCATCTCAGACAAGCCTCCCAACTTCTACAACCTTCCCTCTTTCCATCCATAGGAAAGGCAGGAATGCCATGGCCTCTCCTTTCCCGCCAGCTCTCCCTCCCTCTGATCCCTGGCCAGCCCTCTGCTGAGTGGTGTTTACTGCCCTCTTGTGGCAGAAGGCTCCTGTTCTTTCCAGGTGATTGACTTGAAAAGCTTCTACTGGAATCTAAAAGATCAAATGTTCCAAGAGTAAAGGCCTACACACATGTGTTACTATGTTTATATTTGAGTGTCATGCTTGCTGATAGCAAGGGAAAGGAAAGGGCAGAAGGGAAGTGAGGAGGAAGGGAGGGAGGGAAGAAAAAGCAAAGAAAACGAAGCCACCACCTTTTAGATTCTGTGCAAGAACCCAAAGGGCAGGGAACCCTGGGTGGCGCAGCGGTTTGACGCCTGCCTTTGGCCTGGGGCGCGATCCTGGAGACACAGGATCGAATCCCACGTCGGGCTCCCGGTGCATGGAGCCTGCTTCTCCCTCTGCCTGTGTCTCTGCCCCCCCTCCCTCTCTCTGTGTGACTATCATAAATAAATAAAAATTAAAAAAAAAATCAAAATCATAGAGCTTCAAAAAAAAAAAAAAAGAGAGAGAACCCAAAGGGCTCCAAACAAATGGTTACCTTATTTCTCCTTGACTAGTACTCTGAATTTGGATCTTGGAAATGAACTTCATGTGTTTCATCACTTTGTGAAAAGTATGTACTTTTCACAATAAAAATTAGGTGAAAGAATTTTTTGACCCGCAACTACCGCAGTTAGAATTTTTAGGTTTTGTGATTTCAAAAATTCAGATCTCAGAATAAACGCTTTCCTAAATTGTATTAGAATTTATTTATTGTAAATTTCAGTATATTTTAATTTGTGTGGTTCTAATATAAATTTGGTGTTTACCGTTGGTTTTTAAGGAATGTGTCAAATAAATATGTCTGTTAGCCAGTGTTAGCATTTTGGGGGATGAAACTGAAACAATGAATGGAAGTCTGTGAAAGGAAGCAGAGCTCTGACTGTCCTGGGTTGTCAGGAAAGCAGGCTGCACAAAAGAGAAGTTCATGTAGGACATCATAGGATAGAAGGATGAGCCTGCAGTTGGCCAGGAACAGCATCCTAGGCTGTATTTGGTTGGAGTCAGGTCAGCAGTGTCCACTCAGCAGTCTCATTCAAGTCAGACCTTGGCCAGGGAAGCAATCCTCTGAAATCAACTTCTACGAATTATGCTGGAAATACTGTGATTGAGATAGTTGTAAAATCTGGAAGGATTATTTTAAATTTTTTTATTAAGTTTTCATTTTAATTCCAGTACAGTTATATTAGTTATATATAGTTACATATTCCAGTGTTACGTTAGGACCAGGTGTACTAAATAGCAATTCAACAGTTGTATGGGTTACTCAGTGCTCATCACCTCATCTCACCCATCTGGTGACCATCAGCGTGTCCTCTACAGTTAAGAGTCCTCTACAGTTTTCTTAGTTTGTCTCTCTCTCTCTCTTTTTTCCCTTTGCTCATTTGTTTGATTTCTTTTTTTTTTTTAATCTATGATAGTCATACAGAGAGAGAGAGAGAGAGAGAGGCAGAGACACAGGCAGAGGGAAAAGCAGGCTCCATGCACCGGGAGCCCGACGTGGGATTCGATCCCGGGTCTCCAGGATCGCGCCCCAGGCCAAAGGCAGGCGCCAAACCACTGCGCCACCCAGGGATCCCTGTTTGATTTCTTAAATTCCACAAATGAATGAAATCATATGGTATTTGTCTTGCTCTGCTTGATTTTACTTAAACTAATACACTCTGGCTTCATCCATGTTGTTGCAAATGGCAAGATTTCATTCTTTTTATGGCTGAATAATATTCCAGTGGGGTGTGTGTGTGTGTGTGACCTCTTCCTTATCGATTCATCTACAGATGGACATTTGAGCTGCTTCCATAGTTAAGCTATTGTAAATAATGCTGCTGTAAACATAAGGGTGCATGTATCCTTTTGAATGAGTGTTTTGGTATTCTTTGGGTCAGTACCCAGTAGCACAATTACTGGATTGTAGGATAGTTCTATGTTTAACTTTTTGAGGAACCTCCATACTGTTTAAATCTGGAAGGTTTTTAAACTTCCTGTGTACCAACTCTAACTAATCCATACATGGATTATATGGGACAGATTGAAAATCCCAGGTGATGAGCCTTGCTCCTTCCTTCCATCTTTTGCTGCATGAGGGTATCCATGGAGAATGTTATATAACAAAAGAGTATAAATGCAAAAGTCAATCAGTTTAAAACCTTAGTCAAACACCTGCCTAGGTCAATTACAATTCAAATATAAACTACTCCATTTTCATACCATTTCTTCTTTCTTTAGTGTAAGTGGTCAAGAACTCACGAACTCCGTAGGAGAAAACTGCTGGTATTTGTCAAGAATCACCAAAAGTTTAGTCAGTCAGATAAGCCTCTCTTTTCCTTGCAGTGTTCCTTAAGGTGATATGTAAGGTTTCCCTGCACCTCTGCTTTATTTAAGATTTTGTTGGTTGGTTGGTTGGTTTATAAAGTGTGAGTAGGGGGCAGGGCAGAGGAAGAGAGAGAGAGAATCTCAAACGGACTACATGTTAAGCTCGCAAAGCCCGATGCAAGGCTCGATCTCACAACCCTGACCTGAGTCAATATCAAGAGTCTGACATTTAACCAACTGAGCCACCCAGGCATCCGTCCCCCATTCAGGTTTAAAGGAGACACTCAATATATTTAGGAGGCATTTATTAAGCACATAAAGTACACTACATAGGAATTGAGGATTCAGAGATGAGTAAGCCACAGTTCCTGCTCTCAAGAGGTTTACAGCCAGGTAAGGGAGACCAACAGATGGACACAGGGCAGACTGCAAGAGGCACAGGGATGGGGTGACATAGGAGGCGCAGGGGAGAACCCAAGAGGGAGAGAGGGCTATATGGAGGGAGGTCAGACTCACAGAAGGAGGCTGCTTTGGCAGATGTTGAAAGAAGAGCAGGATTTTGTCAGGCAGATAAGGGCATTTCAAGCAGAGGGGAAAACCTATGGTCAAACCCAGAGTCATGGAACAGCATGGTGTGTGTGGAGAAGTGATACGCAGTGGAAGACTGGCTCCATGCTGGCTGGGATGCAGACTTGAGATTTTGAACTTCACCCTGGGAATGCTGGGAAGCTCTTGTTTGCTTCCCTTTCTTTGATTGGAACCAGGAGGAAATTTTAATTCAACACTTAGATTATTCTAGAAAAAAAATAACACTGGCAGGAAGGTTCCCTGATCCACATCCCAGTGTCATACGTGGATCATCTTCAACAGACCCTTCCTCTATTACAAAGCCATATGAGCAAATGGTGGTTTTACTATTTTTTAAACTTATCAGTATTTCCTAATTATCTATAAAGGTTATTTGTCTAATAAAAAATTATAAGTTATAAAAATAAAGCTATGATCTTAAGGTGTGGCATATCTAAGCACAGTTACATGAATGATCCTGGGGATTTTTTTGGATGCAGATCCCCGGAAATGTGGCCCTGAGGTCTGGACCAGCAGAGGGCTGAGCTGGAGCTTTCAGGAGAACAGCTGCAGAAAGTGCAGAAAGATGAGAAAATATCTGGCAGGGGAGAAAGGAAGGAGGAAGGGGCCCCCAAAGTGAAAGCAGACAAGTTCTTAGCTGGCATGTGTTTTTCTTTGTATTTGATGTAATATGTCAGGAAGAAAAGATGTATTTTGCCAAGCTGGATAATTTTTAGAAACCTCTCCTGAGCACATAAGTAGAAAGAAAGAAACCCAAGAACAAAAGACTATGTGTGCATATGTGGCCGGTTGACTTGACTTACCCTCTGGCCATCTCTGACTCTTGGATGAATTCAGCCATTCGCTGATTTACTTGTTCATTTTGCCTTTACTGAATACCTCCTACATGCCAGGCACTGTGGGCGGTGTGGGAGACAGAGCAGTCAATAAAACAGCCTGTCTCTGCCTTCGTTGTAGTTTTTAAAGAATTATTTATTTTTTCAAATTGAGGTAAAATATATATAACATGAAATTTACCATTTTAACCATTTTTAGGTGTGCAGGTTATGGACACGAAGCACATTCATACTGTGCAGTCACCACCACCATCTGTTCGCATCAGCTTTTTCATCTTTCACAACTGAAACTCTGTTCCTGTGAAACACTCACACCCCATTTCCCAGAGGAGGCTGCTTTGTAGGGCGCTGCTGCTATCATCAACCTGTGTGTTTGTTTTTGTTAACCTGTCTTCAGGAAGATTGAATAAGGAATTTAAATGGCCCTTATATCAAATACACAATTAATGTGTAAAATCTGAATGTGGAATCCTTTTACTACTCTCTTGCCAGTATCTTCAACTTCGTTGTCCCTCTGACCTTCTGTCACTCCCCCCCTGGAAAACCTCGGCCTGGGGGTCAGTTTGCTCCACCTCTCCTGAGCCTTGGATTGGCAGCAATCCAAGTCTCCCATAAACAAGTCCCGTTCTCCCATCCTCCAGCCTCCCATGCATTATCCTCCACACCCACAGAGGACTCCAGAGAATTTTCTAGCAGGCACCCTTTCTATTCTCCTCCATCAAGATCAGGAGACTATCAGCCTCTGCATTCATCTGGCCCCCATCTTCCTATGATGCCGGAATCTTCCATCCTCCCTGTTCCCTGCACTCTGGGTCATTAGGCACCAGCTGCTGCAACCCCCATTCTAGACTCTCTGAAGCATCTGCATCTCACCTTGAGTCTCTCTTATTAAAAGAGAATGCAAGAGGGCACCTGGGTGGCTCAGTCCATTAGGCGTTGGACTCTTGATCTCAGGTCAGGTCTTGATATCAGGGTTGTGAGTTCAAACCCTGTGTTGAGCTCCATGTTGGGCATGGAGCCTACTTAGGAGAGAAAGAGAGGTGGGGGGAAGGGAGAGAATGTGGGTTAGAAGAAGAGGAGGAAGATGGCAGGAGAGTAGGAAGACCCTAGGCTTGTCTTGTCCCATGAACACAACTAGATAATTATCAAATCTTCTCAAATACCCCAGAAATCAACCTTAAGACTGGCAGAAAAAAACTCCACATTGACCATATTGAAGAAGGTAGGAAGTGCAGAGATGTGATTTGGAGAAGAAACAGATCATGGCTGCTGTAGAGAGGAAGGGGCCCTGGTCATAGAGAAGGACACGAGAAAGGAACTCACAAAGGAATGCACCAGGAGAATGTTTCCTCAAAGCTGCTGACTTGAAAATGAGAGAGGCTGAATTTTGTGAGTTCCTGCAACCAAGAGGGCTTTTTTTATTTATGATAGACATAGAGAGAGAGAGAGGCAGAGACATAGGCAGAGGGAGAAGCAGGCTCCATACCGGGAGCCCGATGCGGGACTCGATCCTAGAACTCCAGAATCGCACCCTGGGCCAAAGGCAGGCGCTAAACCTCTGAGCCACCCAGGGATCCCCCCAGCAGGGCTTAAAACCTAGAGTTTTAAAGGTCAGTGGCTTGATGGGGGTAGAGCTCAAAGGGCACTGTGTTGCTTTTGGAGAGAAGGCAGGCAAACAACCTGGGAGCATACAGCACAGAAACAGCCATCTGAAAATCTTCTCAGAGCACGTCCCTGAGAGGCAAACCTTCAGTGAGATGCCTCTCTGGGAACAAAGGAGCTGGCTGGCACCATTTCATAACTGCCCCTACCCACCCACCCCTGCCACCTCTCAGCATAAACACAGAGCCACCTTCAGGAGGCAGGCAGCATGGACACTGGCTGCCTAACTTGCTTATACGGTGCCACACCCCCGTACTCTGGTCGGTTTGTGCTTCTCAGGCATGCTTACCTCAGTCCCAGCGAGGAAGGCCCTTTTTCCAGAAGACCAGCACAAAACCCTGCCCACACCATGTATCCTGCCCAGAGAGTTCTGCAGGGCCTTAGTTCTGGTGGAGGTGGTGTCAGGTCTCATTTCACAAGCAGACCAGAGCCCACCTCGTTAAAACTCACCACACTCAGGCCAGGGACCAAACACAGCCTATAGCAGGCAAAGAGAGCCTCTGCAGATGACTAGCTTGAAGGATAGGGGAGCCAGAACACAGTAACAGAGCACATGCAGCATACACCAGAGACACTCCATGAAGCACCAGACCCTGGACAGCATATGACCTCTTCTTCAAAAAAACCATTATTTTCAGGAGCAGGAGACATAACTGTTATTTTAGGAGCAGGAGACATAACAGAAAAGTAGACATTTTCTGACCTGGGGAAGAAGGCAGAAACTTGGACAAAATGCCAAGATGAAGGAATTCATCCCAAATGAAAGAGCAAGATAAGATTATGGCCAGAGGGATCCCTGGGTGGCGCAGCGGTTTGGCGCCTGCCTTTGGCCCAGGGCGCGATCCTGGAGACCCGGGATCGAATCCCACGTCGGGCTCCCGGTGCATGGAGCCTGCTTCTCCCTCTGCCTGTGTCTCTGCCTCTCTCTCTCTCTCTCTCTGTGACTATCATAAATAAATAAAGAAAAAAATTTAAAAAAAAAGATTATGGCCAGAGATCTGAGTGAAACAGATATAAGTAACATACCTGATGGAGAATTTAAAGCAGCAATCATAAGAATACTCACTGGGCTTCAGCAAATAGTGGAAGACATCAGGGAGCCCTTCTGCACAGATTTTTAAAAAGTTAAAAAAGAATCAGAGATGAAGAGCCCAATAAACAAGATTGGAAACAGGCTTGAAGTAATGAACAGCAGCAGGCTGGAAGAAGGAGAAGAATGAACTTGTGACACAGAAGACAAAGTAATGGAAAATAAGGAAGATCAACAACAGAGAGAGAAGAATCATGGATCATGAGAATAGACTTAGGGAACTCAGTGACTCCATCAAATGTAATAACATTCATGTCATAGGAGTCCCAGAAGAAGAAGTGAGGGAAAGGGGACAGAGAATTTATCTGAGGAAATTACAGCTCAAAATTTCCGTAATCTGGGGAAGGAAACAAACATCTAGATCCCGGAGGCACAAAGAAGGCTCATCAAAATCAACAAAAGCACAGTGACACCAAGATATATTGTAAGTAAACTAGTAACATGTAGTGATAAAGAGATCACGGGTTAGAACTCCATAGATCCACTTATATAGGGATTTTTTTTACAGTACTATAAATGTATATTTCCTTGTAATTTTCTTTTTTTTTAAGATTTTATTTATTTATTAATGAGAGACACAGAGAGAGTGAGAGGCAGAGACACAGGCAGAGGGAGAAGCAGGCTCCATGCAGGGAACCTGATGTGGGACTTGATCCCGGGACTCCAGGATCACGCCCTGGGCTGAAGGCAGGCACTTAACTGCTGAGCTACCCAGGCAAGCCTATTCCTTGTAATTTTCTTGACAGTTTATTTTCTCTGGCTGTTTTTATTATAGGAAAACAGCATGTAATACACATTACACATACATGTGTTAATTGGCTGTTTTGTTAGCCTTAAGTCTTCTGGACAACAGTAGGCTGTTAGTAGTTAAGTTTTGGGGAAGTCCAAAGTTATAGGCAGATTTTTAACTGTGGGGGCAGAGGTGTAGGCACCCCCTAAACCCCCAACTAGGTCCCCTTTTACTAGGTTTGCCAAATTCAGCAAATAGAAATACAGAACTCCAGATAAATTTGAATTTAAGATAATTTTTAGTAAAAGCATGACCCAAATGTTGCCTTGAGCATAAGTCATTGCAGTTTAAGTGAAGATCGGGTTTAACTGGGTATCCCATGTTTTATGTGATGTTCTACCCCAAGGCCGCAGGCAGCCCTCAGGTCTCACATCATCTCCTTTCTTTCACTGTCTGAATCTTGAAAAGTGTGAATGCATTTACTGTCACTTCCCATGCCTTTCTCAGTCTCAGGGCTTGGCTTTCACAGTTAATATTCCCCCAAAAGGCCTTCCAAAGTTGCTAAATGTAAGGTATGTTTTATTGTCACCTCCTGGCATCTTGGTGACCTTTGGTGAGCCTGACTCTTCTCTTGTCTACTGGATTCTGGAGACCCTGCCCTGGCCTCTGAAAGCCACTTTCCCCTGTCCCTCTCTCCCACCATCAACATAGCCCTTTGCAGGGCAACCCCCGGGTCTGTGCTGACACTGGACCAGCTCCTTCTTCCAACAGCGCCTCCTGCAGGACCTTGGCTCTGCCTACGCACCATTCCCAGCAGCTGCCTGGGTCAGAAATCAGGCCTCGTGCCTCATCCCAACAGGCTCACCCCGACTCCTGCAGGAGCCCCCTCATCTGGCTTGGAGTCTAGTCTTGCCTCTCTTTGATCCATTTCCTTACTGTAATCAGGGAGATCTTTCCCAAGTGCATATCTGATCAAATCCCTTCCTGGCTTCAAAGTCAGTGTCTACAGTTTAAAATCCAAGCTTCCTAACATAGCGTGTAAGATCTGGGTATCTGGTCCCTGCTGGCCTTGAAGCTGCCTTCATCTGCCCTCAGTCCCCAGCCCTGGCCCTCCCTCCCATTTCTTGAGCCTTTTGCTCCTTCTGGGAAATGCACAGTGGAAGTAGATAGCTCCTCCTCACCCGGAAGCCTTCCCTCCACCCCTTCTTGAGTGAGCTTCCCACCACACAGAGCCCTACCCCCTTACCCCATCACAACAGTTGTCTCCCTACCAGGCTGGAGCACCAGTCAGGCAGCACTCCTTCCAACTTCTATCACAGTGGTATTCCTGGCACACAGTAGGTCTTGGTGTCTCTTCTCTGGTTGTACTGGTTAGTCCCCTGGACTCAAAGCCCTCAGGTGGCCACTGGGTCCTTTATCTCTACGCCTTCACATGGTACCTGGTGTAGAGCACTGGAGAGATGCTAGTTTAGTGAAGGGATGGCCTGTATTTCAAAGTCAGAGTCAGCCTCTTCAATAAATTTGTAAAAGATCTATTTGAAAGGCTTCAATGATAATTAATTTGAAACACAGCCATCAGAATCAATATTGGTAATATTGTTGGGAGCAAGAAATCCCACACTTTATTTTATTTTATTTTTTTAAGAAATCCCAAACTTTAAATCTGTCACATACCCTGGCACTAAAGCCTGCTTCCCTGGTTTACAAAGAATGGCATGTTATTTCATTATTAGCCTTTACAATTTGATGTTGCAATAGTAATAAGACATTTTTTTAAAATAAGCTTTTCTTATTCTTTTTTTCTGTGAAAATGATAGCTTTGTGTTTTATTCTAGAGTGCTTTTCAAAAAACATCAGTAATGACCAGTCAGTCTCCCCACCCCACCACACACTGACCACAAATAACGCATCCAAGCTGAGGTCCATGGGTACCTCTCACCCACAAATGGAAAGGTCTGGTCTGCACAGAAGAAAGACACCCACTTTAGCAGCCATGTGCCCCTCATATCAAAAGTTTCCATCAAAAAATAAAAAAAAAAAGTTTCCATCAGAATGATACCTTCCAACAAAAAGAAAATAAAAACGTGTTTCAGAAGTAACTTAAGCTTGTTTTTAAGCATTTAGAAAAATGTTTCCAATATGCACATCCCTAAATATGCTCATTTATTTTTGTAAAAAAGGTACACTCATTTCTATCAAATTTAACTATTGGATTCCTAAATTAACCCCTAAAGGGAATCATAATATTCTGTCTTGATTTTCTTTCTTTGTTAACTGTTATTTAGGGGGAAAATGACTCCTACCCTAAGTTCCTGTGGTTTTCACTTTTAAGTTTTGCATATTATACTAAAATATACTATGACAAAAGTATCGTACAGGCTGTGTAATAAACACAATAAACTATTTGTTTATTTTCTGTGTTTCTAATCTGGGACAGATAAGTTTAGTTGAGTTATAGAGGGGGACCCAAGATGGGAGAGCCTGACCAATCCCTTTGTGTATGTGGATAATGGACAACAGAGAGTTATACACCCTGTGTCCAAAGCTGAGAGGGGATGCCACTCTAGAATTTGTACTCCAGCCTTGTTCCTGAAATGGCACTGGTAATCCTCAAGATTCAAAGACAAATGAAGGTACTTTATCTATTTAAAATAAAACAACAAATTTTTTGAGCATATATAATTACATCATGCACCAAAGCATTTTTTAAAAATGCATCTTTTAAAGAAGGGGGAAAAACAGAAATATCTATTATTACATTAAATTTCTTTCAGGTAGTGATTTTCTTGGAATGTGGCTGAAATTCAGATCCAAATCAAAGATGATAGGACAACTGGCTGAGTCATCGGCAAATTATTCTTTTCTCTCCCAGAAAAATCATTTGGTAAAATTCAAAACACATTCATGATTTAAAAATAAAAACTAAAAAATAAATAAATAAATACATACATACATAAATAAAATAAAAATAAAAATAAAAACTAGCCCTCTTCACAAGCCAAGAGCAGAAGGGAACTTAACTTGATCAAGTATATTTACCAAAAAACGTCCTGAAAATATCCCCCATAAATAAGATGGAAAAGACTAGTACATTGTACTGCAAGATCCAGCACTAAATCAAGCAGAAAAGACATAAAAGACAAAGGATTAGGAAAAGAAGAAACAATTATTATTGCAAATAACATGATTATCTGTACAGAAAACCCAAAAGAATCTACATATGTACTATCAGAAATAATAAGTTTAGAAAGGAAGCTGGCTATAAACTAATATAAGCAAATCAACTACATCTTTATACTCTGACAACAAACAAAACCACCTAAAAAGCAAGGCCTGGTTGGTTGGCTCAGTCAATAGAGTGAGCAACTCTTGATCTCAGGGTTGTGAGTTCAAGCCCCACGTTGAACATGGAGCCTGCATTAAAAAAATAAATAAATAAATAAATAAATAAATAAATAAATTCTAAAATAAGAAGCAAACACAAAGCAAGGTACCTAGAAATAAGTCTGATAAAGGATGTAAAAACAAAGCCTGGAGAAACTTTATAAAACTTTGTTGGACATTAAATACTTGTCTAAATAAATAAATAAATAAATAAATATTTGTCCTATTAGGTATCAAGAGCTTTTATAAAGCTACAGTAACAAAGTGTGGTATTTGCGTGGAGGCAGACTCCTTTACCAACTGAACAGAGTAGAGAACCCAGGAACAGACGCTCAGACATGTGGAAAATCTGTGAAGGGCAGAGGTGGTAGTGCAGACCCTTGGGGAAAAGATGGACCATGGAATAAATGGTACTGGGTCTAGTGATGATCCACGCACAGAACTCAAAGTTGAACATGACCTCACAACATACACAATAACCAGTTCTTGATAGCTTAGACTTATATAGACTCTTAAAACTTTCAGAAAAAAAAAAAAAAAGATAAGGAAGTATATGATACTGGGGTAGAGAGGGGCTTCTTTAATCAGCACACAAAAAAGTGTTAACTGTATAAGAAATGTAGGGGGATCCCTGGGTGGGGCAGCGGTTTGGCGCCTGCCTTTGGCCCAGGGCGCGATCCTGGAGACCCCGGATCGAATCCCACGTCCGGCTCCCTGTGCATGGAGCCTGCTCCTCCCTCTGCCTATGTCTCTGCCTCTCTCTCTCTCTCTCTCTCTCTCTCTCCTCTCTCTGTGAGTGACTATCATAAAAAAAAAAAAAGAAAGAAAAAAGAAATGAGCTGTAGGGGCACCTGGATGGCTCAGTGGTTTAGCGTCTGTTTTTGGCTCAGTGATCCCAGGATCCTGGGATCAAGTCCCTGCTTCTGTCTCTGCCTATGTTTCTGCTTCTCTCTCTGTGTCTCTCATGAATAAATAAATAAAACCTAAAAAAAAAAAAGAAATGAGCTTTAAACTTAAAGTAAGATTATTTTTTTGCTTATTACTAGAAAGACTGAAAAGCCACAATGTAAATGAGGGAAAAATTACAAACAAAGCAGATATTTATAATACATACAAGTGTCCAAGATTATTATCTAGAATATATGAAGAACTATGAACAATAAGGAAAAGACAACCAAGTTTTTAAAAATGAGCAAAAAATGGAGCACATGGGCAGCTCATTTGGTTAAGTGTCTGGCTTTTGATTTCGGCTCAGGTCATGATCTTGTGGTCTTGAGATGAATGGGCTCTGTACTCGGTGGAGAGTCTTCTTGAGGATTCTCTTTCTCCTTTCCCTCCCTTTTGCCCCTCCATGAATGCCTTCTTTCTTTCAAATAAATAAGTAAATTTTTTTTTTTTTAATGAGCAAGAACATGAGCAAGCATTTCACAAAAAGAAACACAAATGATATAAAAACATGTAACAAGGGATCCCTGGGTGGGACAGCGGTTTGGCGCCTGCCTTTGGCCCAGGGCGCGATCCTGGAGACCCCGGATCGAATCCCACGTCGGACTCCCGGTGCATGGAGCCTGCTTCTCCCTCTGCCTGTGTCTCTGCCTCTCTGTCTCTCTGTGTGACTATAATGAATAAATAAATAAAATCTTAAAAAAAAAAAACATGTAACAAGATGCTCATTAGTAATTCAGGAAATGCAAAATGAAACCACAGTGAGATACCCTCTTATACCCACTAAATGGGCAAAATTAAGGGTCTGACAATCCCAGAGGGTAGCAAGGATGGGATTCAGTGAGGCTGATAGGAGCATGACTTAGAACCACTGCTCTGAAAAGCAGTTCAGCACCAGAGCCGACTTCTTATGGTACAGACATATTTTCTGGTCCTCCCTGTGTGAAGATTATGCCTTCTGCTCTGTTTCTTTTTTTTCCCCTCTGCTCTGTTGATGCACAGCTTCGCTGTATGACTTGCTCTAAAGGCTAGAACCTAACCAATCCTCTCTGAGCAAAGTGGCCAGTACCCTCTTTGCCATCAGATGACCAATATTCCAAGTAGAAGCTTCTCCCTCCACCTATATCTGAGTGAAACAATGTGGGGTGAAGCCATGGCCAGCCTGCCATTAGCCTGTGATGACCAAAAGAAATGCATCTCTGCTGTTTTGCTGTGATCCATTAAGATTTGGGAGTGGAGAAGGTGAGGAGGGTAAGGACGATTGTTTGTTATTTCTGCATAACTTAGATCAAAAGGTTGAACATTCATATGCCCTAAGATCCAGAAATTTCACTCTAAGGAAATTTCCCTAGAGACACTCTTCCACAGAACATACACAAAAGAACCTTCATACCAACATTGTGTATAACTGTAAAAAAAACCTGGAAACAACTCAAATGTCCTTTGGTTCAGAGTGGATTGATAAATTGTGGTATATTTGCAAAATTATACAATCATCAAAAGGATGCATTCTAGTTACTCACAATAACGTGAACAAGTCTTATCAATAGGATTTTGAGTGATCAAAGCAAGTCACATGCAGCACAGTATCATTTTTATAAAGCTCAAAAACAAGCAAAACTAACATAGCTTTGGGATACATAAATATAGCAGCAATGATTTTTTTTTTTTTTTTTTGAGCAAAGGAATGGATTGAATTGATGGTCCTGAAAGAGGGTGCGCCCGGGGGCAAGGTGGGGAATTAGGCAGAAGATGAGGGAGGGAAGTAACACACAGATGGACACTCTGACCTTGACTCTGACCCTACAAAGGCTCAGATGTGAAATATTTTAGGCTTTGTGAGATAGAGATACAGTCTCTTGTCTCTACTCAACTCTGCTGTTATAATGCAAAACCACCTGACTGTGGCTGTGTGTTCCAATAAAACTTTATTTACAGACTCTGAAATTTGAATTTGGCATACTTTTTCAAATCGTGGGATATTACTCTTATTTTCATTTGTTTTTAATTATTTAAACATGTAAAAATAATTTTTAGTTCATAAACCCTACAAAGGCACACGACCCCTCAGATTTGGCCCATGGGAATTTAAGCACTCCTGCTTTAGTACTCTGGATGGGCTATGGGTTCATGGGATTGTTCATTCCTACCTGTTCCATTTATCAGAGATTATTTTTAATGTTCTTAAGAATTAAAAACACATAAGCCAATTTTTTTAATGGGCAAAAGAGATGAAGAGGACTAAGAGACACAAACTTCTAATTATAAAATAAATAAGTCACAGAGATGAAAAGTATCATATTGGGAGTACAGTCTATAGTACTGTAATAATATTGTATGGTGACAGATGGGGACAACACTTATCATGGTGAGCACTGGGTAATGTACAGAATTGTGGGGCCACTATGCTATACACCTGAAATTAACACAACACTTTGTGCTAATTATACTTCAATAATAAATAAATAAAATTTTAAACAACAACAAAAAAAAAAACAAAACATAAGCCCTGGTTCTAAGAAGAGCAGCATAAAAGTAGAAGACACAAAGATAGAGGGACCACAAAATGTGCAAAGACACAGGAATGCTTTCCAAAACTCTTCCTCAAGGTCTGAGATATTTTTCCCTTGACCTCAAATTTGGGCACTGTCATAACTCCTCCACCCCTCACATCAATAGAGCTCATTGTATTGAATATCTGAACTAATGGAAAATTTCGTTGAGAGTATTTCCTGCATCTTATGGCTTTTTGTTATATGTTAAATTAGCATACGCACAAAAAAAACAGAATTGATTTTTGATTATCATTTTAACTGGACCATTGGCCTACATGATGTAATTTTAAGTATCATTTTCTTTGGATTTCAAAAGCAAATTTGCTGAAGCTTATTAAGCATTATCTGGAAAATGCCCCTTTCCCATCTGCTCTGTCCCATTCATGCACTAAAAGGGGTATGTTTTTAAAGGCCAACCTATAAGCATTTCAAGAAAACTTGGGGATAATCCTGAGTCTTATCTAGGATGATGTTTTTCAATTTAGAAAGATATTATGGTGGGATCACTCAAGTTTCTCCCTTGATTCTTCTCAAGACCGTCCCAGTGGAGTTTTGGATTTCTGCTTTACAGGTCACATTCTCCTTCTTCTTCTTCTGGAAATCGGCAACTACAGGCATCTTCCTCTTGGGCAGTTTGTACTGGTCTCATAAATGCTGAAAAATAATTTAAAAGCAACTTATCTTTCATTGTTTGTTTTAACCATTTAATATTCATTTTCCATAAATCACAGTCACAGAACATCTCTAAGTAGCAACCATGCTCAACTCTAATTTGAACAAGTTCATCAGTAAGAGAGATGACAGCAAGTAGGAGGTTTTTCTCAGGATTATTTACAATTTCTTCTTACCAATGACTCTTATTGGTCCTGAAAAATGATTTTCTTTATTTTCTATAATGGCTAAAAACTTGAGCATGAATCACCATAGTACAAAATTAGTCATATCCCGAACATAACCATAGTTTCAATTAAACAGTATATATTTTAGTCTAGAGGGTTACTCAGATTACACACCAGACAGTTTCTTTTAAATGAAATGCATCTGGCACCAAGATATTAAAGATACTCCCACTACTTCCATTGACCAGCAATTAAAGAACTGATTTGTGCATTAGCTTCCTTGTTTTCTTTTACATGTTAGTGTGAAGTATTTATGTTACTGCTGAGCAACTTTCCATCTTTTTTTTAAAGATTGTATTTATTTATGTGAAATAGAGAGAGAGCATCCATGCATCTCTCCATGGATGAGGGAGCAGAAGGAGAGGGACAATTGTGGAGCCCAATGCAGGCCCGATCCCAGCACCCTGAGATCATGACCTGAGCCAAAAACAAGAGTCAGATGCGTAACCAACTGAGCCACCCAACCCTGAGCAACTTTTCATCTTAAACAGATTTTATAAAATAGCCCAACAAAGCAAAAGGGCCTGCCTTGATATTACATGTTTCTTACTATTAAAAAAAAAAAAAGTAATCAAAGGGAGTGACATCACAAGTTGGCAACACAGTTTGCTCCTGACTGGTCTCCTTCATAAGAAGAACAACTGACAACCATTTAAGAACAAGACTCCACAGATAGATCCTAGAACATGAGGATGAAACTGCAGCATCCCTACCTTTGCAGCACAGAGACCACAACAGATTGTATTAGGAGGGTAAGAGAAGCAGTTATGTTGACCACATTGTCCCTGCTGCAGACCAGCAAGCACTACACCGATAGGTCTCGCTAAGCCTCTGGTTCCTCCAGTGGGAAAAGAGAACCTCAAGGTAACCACCACTTTCTCCCAGTATTGGAGTCACCTTACAGGGGCTCCTATTCTGATCTCACACCACAGGGATGGCAAGGGAATCTGTAGGACCCACCACCAGGATTCTAACTGTGGTGGAGAAGCAAGAGGAGTTTGCAGCAACCAGCACACAGATATTGGCAGACTGAGTACATATTTGCAGAGTCCAAATAGCAATCCCAACCAGTAGCTTTGTTTATCCACAGAACCAAGTGGAAGGCTCAGCTTGACCAGGGAAGTTGAGGAGGTGAAATCTGCCTGATTCAGATCCTCAAACAAGGAGTTTTGCCTGCTATAGAGCTTGATTTGCCCATGCCCAGGCAGAGTTAAATTACAACTCCACCTGATGTGGAGAATGTCTTCCAGCCCCATCTAACCAGAAGGCTTGATGACAACTCCTGAAAGCCCAAATTCAATACCTGGTGAAAATATCTTTCAGGAATGAAGAGGAAATCAAGATATTCTCAGATGAAAAGCTAAGAGAATTGTCACCAGAAGGAGACCAGGAGGTCTATTCTAAAACAATAGCTAAAGGAAATTCTCTATATAGAAGAGAAATGATAAAAGAAAGAATCTTGGAACATCAAGAAGGAATAAAGAAAAAAGGAATGAACAAATATATGGGTAGATACAGTAAATTTTCCTTCCCTTGAGTTTTCCAAATTATGTTTGACATTGAAGCAAAAATTATAACAGTGTCTAATATGATTCTCAAAGTATGTAGTGGTAATATTGAAGGTATGTGTATTATAAATTAGGGGCAGTTAAAGGACGCAAAGGGAGGTAATATTTCATACCTTATTCAAAGTGTTATAATGTTGATACTAGTAGATGGATAAATTATCTATAATAACTAAAGCAGCCATTACAAGAGCTATTCAAAGAGCTACATTAAAAAAAAAAAGTATAGTCAAGTCAAAGTGGATTTCTAAAAAAATGTTCAAATAATCCTAGGAATGCAGAGAAATGAAAACCAGAGAAAGCAAACAGAAAGCAAAAAATAAAATAGTATCTTAAGCCTTAACATATAAGTAATTACATTAAATAATACATGGTTTAAATACACCAATTAAAGGTGGAGATTAGTAGAGTGACCATTATATGTTGTCTATAAGAAATTCACTTCAAATATAAAATGTAGGCACCTGAGTGAGTCAGTTGGTTAAGCACCTGACTCTTGGTTTCACCTCAGGTCATTATCTCATGGTTGCGAGATCAAGCCTTGCATCCAGCTCTGGGCTCAATGTACAGTCTGCCTGAGATTCTCTCTCCTTCACCCTCTGCCCTCCCTCCACTCATGTGCATGCATGCTCTCTCTTTCTCGCTCTCAAATGAACAAATAAAATCACAAAGGCTTCATAGTTAAAAACTAGAAACTACCAAAATGTCCCTTATTTGGTGAACAGTGAGTTTCAATGATGCCACGGATGCTGGTCAGCAATTAAAAAAACAAACAGGGATCCCTGCTCAGTGGGTTAGCACCTGCCTTCAGCCCAGGGCGTGATCCCGGAGTTCCGGGCTCGAATCCCACATTAGGCTCCCTGCATGGAGCCTGCTTCTCCTTCTGCCTGTGTCTCTGCCTCTCCCTCTCTTTCTGTATCTCTCATGAATAAATAAAATTAAAAAACAAACAAACAAACAAAAACCCCATTGTTGAAGCACATCATGCCTTGGATGGATCTCAGTGGCACTAAGCTGACAATGAAAAAAACAATCTGAAAAGGTCACACCCGTATAATCCTCTTACACATTGCATGCTTCTATCTATATAACATCCTCGAAGTGACAGAAGCGTAGAAGTGGGAAACAGACTTGTGGCTGCTGGGAGGGAGTGGATGTGACCACAAAGGACCAGCAGGAGTGCGATCCCGGTGGTGAGGGAATACATCTGTATTGGTTGTGCTGGAGGTTACACCAATCTATACATGTGATCAAATGACATACAGCTATAGACACACAACATGCCAATGTCAACTGCCTGGTCTTCATACTGTGTAGAAGATGTAACCCCATAAACGACACATGAGACTTTTCTGTGCTGTCTTTACAACTTCCTGTAAACCTATAATTATTTCAAAATAGAAAGTTTTTTTAAATAGCCTAAAAATTTTTTAAATGGATTACATTTTCATTGCAGCTCACTAATTACTCATCATTACTCTTGCAAAGCATTTTCATTGTAGGTGGGGGTGAAGGTGGGAAGTATAATTCTTTAAATCAGAGGTTTTGTGAGAGCTTGGGAGGATAATTGTTTTCCTGTGCATTATAGAATTTTAGCAGCATCTCTGACTCTTTTCTAGATACCTTCCACACCCCCAAGGTTGTGACCACCAAAACTGTCTCCAGACATTACCAAATGTTCGCTTCAGGGCAAAATTGCCCCTCCTTGATAACCACTGTGCTATCCTAACCAAAAAAAAAGAATCTTTTCCTTTGTCCTGTAAAAAGCCTTGCCTCAAAAGAGCTCGCATCAAATATGTTTATATTGATCTTACGTTGTTTGAATAAATACAGGAGTTTCTTTCTGCCATGTTTAATGACAGAGAAACGGAGGATGAGAAAGAACACCAGGAACAGCACGGCAACTGACATCAGTGCGAGAAAGAAGATGATGATCTGGGAGGTATGACCTTTAAAAAAGAGCAAAAGGAGAAATGCATGCAGATATTCAGTTTTGCAAGTATATTTATATTTATAGTTACATTGGTAAACCCCTGATCACAAGGAGAAGCAGTGCCTTGGTCATCTCCAACCAGCTAACTTAATACACTTGCCTGCATATAGGAAAACCTTTTTAGAATAATTTTTCTAGACATCCACAAAAGTTAAGTGGCTTGACCTCTCTAGAATATAGAAAATCTGGGACTCTATAATCCCCTTTATTTCACATTATCAAAGGTATAGTATTTATCTGGGTCAAGTCTCACCTTGCTCTGCTTACAAATGCATGTCTCAGATTTCATGACAAATATTTGGAAAATATTGATGGGTTTCTTGATGCCAGGATAAAAGAAGGAAGGCATGCAGGAGGTGCCTGTTTTAGGCAGAGATGTGAGATGTCACAGTATTGAGGCAAATTAGATTCCAATCAGAATAGCCACAATACATCCACTCTGATTTAATAGCAGTGAACCAGCTACCTGGATCTCTTGCAGGGGCTGGCGTGGTGGCAGAGGCTGTACCTGGAGAGAAGCCAGCCGAGGCTGGTCCACATACTGCATCACTTTCCTTCGTCCCATTCACAAGTACAGACTTGCCATCCAAAGAACAGCTTAGAAAATCCAAGGAAAAGAATTCAAATAATTAATTTAGGTACAGATCATTCTAATAAAAAATATTGACATTTTCCATCCAGTAATGCAGCCTAGTGACAAAGATGTGTGGGTCCGAGTTCATAAAGATATTATGGAAAATATACACTTGACTGGCTGGCTTCCTCCAGCGTTCACAGTTCTCCATAATTCACCCTGTTCTACTGACCTAACTGGGTTCTTCTTTCTTCCCAGCTGGGGAGCCTTGTCCCACAACTGTCCCCAGACTGTTTTACCTGGTTAGTCTCTCACCCTTAATTTCTTAAGCATATTTGACCATCTCTGGCATATATAAGGGGTTAGGAGTTCTTAACCCTATGACATGTTGGCCTCAGACATACTAGGGTTTGAGCCCTGGGTCTGTCCCTGTGCAGAATGACCATGGGAAAGTTAAGAAAATCTCTCTAAGCCTATTTTCTCATCTGTAAAATAAGGTATACATACTGCCAGCACTGTTGTGAAGAGCAGATGAATGATCCCAGAGACACACTTGCAGGGGCTGGATTTTATGAACCCAGACACATACATTCCAATAAATGGTAGCTATCATCATCATCATCATCATCATCATCATCATCATCACCATCATCATTGTCCTATATCTTTTCCTTCATCCCTTTATCTAATGCAAACCCACTCTTCTTCCAAAACCAATTTAATCCCGCTTTCCATGCAGACTCATTGACTTCTCTAAACTATTTGTGTTGAAAGACCTTAAAAAAATTTACCAATGTGTACCAACCAATATTTTTGTAAAACCTAAGAATGTCAATGTAAAATAATAATAAAAATGATTTTCTAGTAAGAAAATCAAATGAAAAAAAAAGAACAAAGGTATACAAAATACAAGACCTCCATTTTTATTAGAGTTGACAGGCACACCACTGTCAATTGACTTAAACGATTCTAAACACTCACTTTTAGTGTGTGTAGTGTTTTTGCTATGAACACCACAAACTGTCCATGGGCTAGCACCCATCTGCAGACCACACTTTGAGTAGCTCTGATCCTGATTACACAAGTCAACAGACAAATTCCCATGTATGCTGTTGGCTATTTTACTTCTGTGATGGGCTTGTTTGCCCAAGTAGGTGTTATGTTTTTGAGGGTAGGAAACATATTTTACCCTTCTTGTATCATTCTCAGTGCTGTGGCATTGCACTCTTGAAGATGGGCTGATTGATCAGTAAGGAAAGGTAAGAGGCAGCAAAGAGATTGGAAGGAAACAGAACAGAACAGCTGGGGCAGACAGTAACAAAGTTCCAGCCATCTGAGCTAAATGCTCTGGGCATTATTTCTGTAGAAAATGCCTACTTTGTGTATCAAATAATTATTACCTATTTATAGGTAATGCTGCCTATTTGTATGCTCTTCTATGCCTATACTTGATAGGCTTTTTAAGTATGCTGCACGTGCATGTGGGGCTTGAACTCATGATCCTGAGATCAAGACCCTGGATCGTTCCAAAAACTGCACCAGCCAGGTTCCCCAGGATACTTGATAGATTTTTTTTTAAGTTTCAATTATAACATTCTTTGTTTTAAAAGGTTAACTGAGATCCTTTATTTTGAAAGCAAAATGAAATTATACATACTTTGTCCAGGGTTGACAGATGCCATGTTTCTGATCATTAAATGTCCCAAAGCGGCAGTCTTTACAACCTGCATAAAAATTAAAGCAATAATTAAAAAGGGAATATTTAGACCAGAAAGGAGCAGAGACAACATACAGAAACAGTAACTTTATAGTAACTTTACAGGTAATACAATGGCACTAATTCATATCTTTCAATAGCTACACTGTGAATGTAAGTGGTCTAAATGCTCCAATCGAAAGACACAAGGTATCAGATTGGATAAAGAAGCAAGACCCATAGATATGCTGTCTGCAAGAGACTCATTTTAGACCCAAAGACACCTCCAGACTGAAAGTAAGGGGGTGGAAAACCATTTATCATGCTAATGGACATTGAAAGAAAGCTGGGGTGCCAATCCTCATATCAGACCTCAGTCACATGTGGAATTTAAGAAACAAAACAGAGGATCATAGGGGAAGAGAGGAAAAAATAAAGACGAAATCAGGGAGGGAGACAAACCATAAGAGACTCTTAATCATAGGAAATAAACTGAGGGTCGCTGGAGGGGAGGTGAATGTGGGGACAAGGTAACTGGGTGATGGACATTAAGGAGGGCAGATGATGTAATGTTGTATAAGACTGATGAATCACTGAACTCTATCTCGGAAACCAATAATACATTATATGTTAATTAATTGAATTTAAATAAAAAAAATTTTTAAAGGGAAGGACTTAGTCACCCAAGTGGAATGTCATATAGCAAATAAATGGTATTTATAAAGAGAATCTATAATGGTTATCAAGGGAAAAAAAGGAATATTTTCATGATTTCATAAGTTTTCCTAAGATGAACATAGTTACCTAATAATAGTCATTAACTGCTGAGTGAAGTCGGAGAAGGACAAACATTATATGTTCTCATTCATGTGGGGAATATAAATAATAGTGAAAGGGAATATAAGGGAAGGGAGAAGAAATGTGTGGGAAATATCAGAAAGGGAGACAGAACGTAAAGACTGCTAACTCTGGGAAACGAACTAGGGGTGGTAGAAGGGGAGGAGGGCGGGGGGTGGGAGTGAATGGGTGACGGGCACTGGGTGTTATTCTGTATGTTAGTAAATTGAACACCAATAAAAAATAAATTAAAAAAATAGTCATTAAGTTAATGCAATCTACAGACTGTTCAGTAATGCTTCTTGAAACAAAATCCCAAGACAACTAATATTTTTATTCTAACTGTACATAGACTATTGTGTGTGTGTATATATATATATATATATACACACGCACTATATATATATGTATATATATGTAATGTATGCAAATGCATGACCCTGGTGAATAACAAATGTGACTTCAAATTATTTCCACTGACTGAAAAATAATTTTGTAAATATCATATATGTGACTCAGTGGTGATTTTTAAGGTTCTACCCATCTATATTTTACTTTATATTCAAAGGACCAAGACTTAAACTAATGGCATATGTCTAGATAAACAAACTTGATCTGGATTGAAGAAGAACAAACCTACCCTGTTTGGTTAATTCTTGACCTTGTTTACAATCCTGTTCACACATAGTGCATCCTGCCCCCAAGCAGTGGAATCCTGAGATGCACTCACACTCTGCATTGCTGATGGGGGAACACACCTTCTTGGTCCTGAAAACACCTACAAAATTCCCCAAGTTATATTACACTTGACCTCTGAATTCAGGAAGCAAGTTTATATTCTGCAATAAAAATCATAATTTAAAAAACCCCATGAAAACCATGCGCACTCTTATAATGTTCCTAATCACCTTAAAAGTATAAAGCTTATTTTTAAATTTCTATAGAAAGGACGCCTGGGTGGCTCAGTGGTTGGGCATCTGCCTTGGGCTCAGGTCATGATCCTGGGGTCCTGGGATCGAGTCCCATATTGGGCTCCCCTTGAGGAGTCTGCTTCTCCCTCTGTGTCTTTGCCTCTCTCTGTGTTCCTCTCATGAATAAATCAATAAAATCTTTAAAAATAAATAAATAAATCTCTATAGAAGATGTTTTTACATTTTCCTAATTAAAAGCTTGTCTCTCGTCAAAATATCTCTGATATTTAAAAGCTCAATCTACAAATTATTGCTTTTATAGCGAATTATTGTACTGGACCTGCCTTTTGACAGAGGAAACAGCATATTTAACACTTAATACTTTCCACAAAGATCAATACACTAGGGAATAAAAACCTGTCTTCCCAATATGTCCAGATCAACATGCATCTTTTAAAGCATACCTTCACACTGCCTGCAAATGTCACAGGCCTTTTGTCCACTGGTGCTGGAGAAACTATTTGGAGGACAAGGAATGCAGATCTGACTCTTGTTTTTCCCACAGAAAGTACCTAAGAAGGTAGATAATAGGCGTATGTGGTTGACAATGCACAGTCATCACCCCAGGTATTATGAAGTTCACACGAAAACTAAAGTATGAAACAATGCTCAGTTTCTAGGTGGCACATTTTACATTTTATTTTGTTTGACTTTTTAAAATTATACATTTGCAAAACTGCCCTTAGCATAGTCACAGAATTACAAAGTATAGATATTACAACAAATAAACTGATAGAAAGAAAACATGGCTACATTCATACAGTTAAGATGTAGCATCTGAGAAATATTTCAAAATGAATGAATAAAAAGATCATTGAAACAGAACTCATTAACCCTGGCTACTAGCTAATGAACCATAATGAAACACACATGTTAATTTGGTTCTTACCAGCTGGGCATTTACTACAGGAATCCTGTATGGATCTTGTCCTCTCAAAATTCATGACCAACAACACGGTAGCCACTATGTTGTAATAGCCATTGCCCATGGTGAAATCTTGCATAAATAGGATACGTGCAAAGCAGATCCCAAAAGAGTTTTAATCAAAGTAGCTGGTCTCACAAATACCACTCTGCAAAAGGTAAAAATTTCCAAGAATGAGATAGTTTCTCCTTTTTAGGATTATCTATATTTCAACCACTGCCCATGCAATTCTACAAGACCATAACTCAGGGTTTTTCAGAAACAATTAATGATGGAATATTATGGGAAAGGTGGCAAATGCAGAGATACTTCTATGATAGTAAAGCATGACTACACATATAGTTTTGTGCAGATTTGCCAAAGGCTAAGAGTGCACTTTCCAACATGTTTTGCCAAAATGCAGAAATAACAATAACAAGAATTTTTGGGGACTTTCATAGACACTTAGCATCAGCATCCAGATTTCAACAATGCCAGCTGTTTCCTGCCTCTGAGATAGAGTTGTTAAAATGACAACCTGTCCGTCCTTATCCAGCAGTTCAGCTCAGTGGGGAAATAGCTCATTATCACTCTTTCTCGTTTGTCGGAACAATATGTGAAAATTTCAACACCCAATTGCTAAAATGTTGAAGCACCGCTCTACTCAACACATTATCACATTTTCTTAACAGACATACATTTGCCCATTTTGAGATTTAAAGCTCATAAAGTAACAAAACTAAGAAGTAAGAAATGTTTTTTGACCAGGTACTTGAGCTTTATTTAATAGGCTATGGAATAAAAGTTATTAGAAATTGGAAGGCAAAAAAGTCTAGACATGGAGAAAGGGAATAAAGCTTCTATCCTCGCCCCAACTCCATTCCCCCCAGCTGCCCCAGAGGAACAAACCTTAAGATCTCAGGGCTGGTGAAGAACTTTCCACTCCTTGATCTTCAAGAGCAGTGAGGTTCTGCTGCTGAGCTGGGCTGCAGGTCAAACCCAGGGGTTTGGTGACTCAGCCGGGGGCGGGGCCTCGTGGGAAATCCCCGCCAAACTCTGTGAGTTCACTCATTTGATGTTTGCTGACCCTAAAATCCCCTAAAGCCCCCGTCCCCCCTTGATAATGGCACTTCAAACCATTTCTTGGAAGCTGCTATCTACTGTTAGGACTTTGGGAAGAGCGTTGTCACTTAAAGTAGTCCTCCATGTCAAAGCCTTTAATGCATCCTACACATAGAGATTCAAGGGATGATATCCATTTCTAAATAAATATCAGGACTTTTGCCATGCCTGACACCCTACCTGTATAGTAAGTGATGCTCCAGCCATAATTCACTGAGGGCGCGGATGTACCAGGCATCACATAAGCTCTTTAACGAATACCATCCTCAAAAGAACCCCAGGAGTTGATACAATCATTATTATTAGAACAGCATTATGCAAATGAGAGCATTGAGCCTATGAGTGTAGCCAGATAATCAGCAGGATGGGGAGCCAGAATTAGAACCCAGGGCAGGGATCCCTGGGTGGCGCAGCGGTTTGGCGCCTGCCTTTGGCCCAGGGCGTGATCCTGGAGACCCTGGATCGAATCCGACATCGGGCTCCCAGTGCATGGGACCTGCTTCTCCCTCTGCCTGTGTCTCTGCCTCTCTCTCTCTCTCTCTCTCTGTGTGTGACTATCATAAATTAAAAAAAAAAAAAAAAAAAAAAAACCAGGGCAACCTGATTTTTTTCTGCTGAGTTCCTTGCTGTATGGGTGAGATGGGGGAAGAAGGAGGGAGAAATGAAGAAAAGTGGAGATAAGGAAGGTATAGAACTTATCTGGTGAATGATTTTTGGGTGAAGTTAAAAATCTATAACAGTTTTTTAGAAAACCATTCTTTCAAAAAAATTTTTAAAGGAAGAAAGAGTGCCTGGCTGGCTTAGCCAGAAGAGCATGTGACTCTTTATCTCAAGAGTTCTGAGTTCAAGCCCCATGTTGGGTGTAGAGATTACTTAAATAAATAAATAAAAACTTTTCTAAAAATTAAAAAAAAAGAGGAAGAAGAGAAAGTGCTGGAGGAGAGGAGGAAGATGTGGTGAGGAAGAGGGAGGAAGAGGAAGAAGATGCTCTAGGGTAAACCTGTCCAGCAGCCAGAGGCTAGGAACCCCCAGGAAGTGAACCAGGAGAACTATAGCAAGAGTGGTTTCAACTAAAACAGAAGGTTTTCTGTTAGGATCCAAACAAAAAAGAGCTATTTTCCTCCAGGAGACATGGGGGCTTAGTGTCAAATTGAGGGAGGGAGAAAGGGGAGGAAGGAGCTAATGTTTATTAAACACTTGCTATAGGGATCCCTGGGTGGCGCAGTGGTTTAGCGCCTGCCTTTGGCCCAGGGTGCGATTCTGGAGACCCGGGATCGAATCCCATGTCGGGCTCCCAGTGCATGGAGCCTGCTTCTCCCTCTGCCTGTGTCTCTGCCTCTCTCTGTGTGTCTCTCACAAGTAAATAAATCTTTAAAAAATCTTAAATAAAAAAAAAAAAAAAAAAGAAAGAAACTTTCAGCAGCTCCCTGTTGTCTCTAAAGGAGACCCAGATACTTTAGCCTAGTATTCAAGGACCTCTGGGGCCTGAAGTCGCCTTTGAAAAAATTAACATATACCTCACATAACATAAATTTCACTATTTTAAAGTATATATTTCAGTGAATTTTAGTATATTCACTATGTTGTGAAACTATCATTAGTACAGAATTCCAGAACATTTTCATCACTCCCAAAAGATACCCATGAGCAGTCACTCCCCAGAGCACCCCCACTCAGCCCCAGAGAACCACTAATCTGCCTTCTATCTCTATGAATTTGTCACTTCTGGATATTCCATATCCATAGACTCACTTCTGGATATTCCATATCCATAGACTCACTTCTGGATATTCCATATCCATAGACTCATAGTGGCTTCTTTCACTTAGAATAATTTCACATGAATGTCCTCGTGTTGTCTATCCATTCATTGGGTGATGGACATATGAATTATTCTGGTGTTTGATTACTATGAATAATGCTGCTTTGAACATTTGTGTGTACACTTTTGAGTAAGCATGTTTTCAGTTCTCTTTAGTGTATACCTTGGAGTGAGATTGCTGCATTGTATGGTAATCTGTTTTGCTCTTTGAGGAATGTTCAGACTATTTTCTATGGCAGCTGCACCATCTTGTATCCCCACCAGCAATGTATAAGGATTCCAACTTCCATGCTAGCACTTGTTATTTTTCCATTTTATTATTTTTTAAAGATTTTATTTATTTATTCATGAGAGACAGAGAGAGAGAGAGAAAGGCAGAGACACAGGCAGAAGGAGAAGCAGGCTCCATGCAGGGAACCCGATATGGGACTCGATCCCAGGTCTCCAGGATCAAGCCCTTGGCTGAAGGCAGCGCTAAACCACTGAGCCACCCAGGTTGCCCTTCATTTTATTTTTAATTTTAAAATCTTTTTATTATAGTCATCCTGGTAGGTGTACTTCATTGTGGTTTTCATTTGCTACCCTTAGCCTAATTTTATTATGTTCCTTGCGTGCTCCTATATGCTGGGAGCAATAGAGCATAGCACATGCACAAGAGCCCAAGCTTTGCTGTAAAACTGACTTGGATTGAATCCAGGCTCTGCTATTTGATCTTGAACAAATTTCTTAACCTCCCTGAGTCAATTTTTCCACCCATGTCTTACAAATACAGTAATATTGTGCTTTATCCTCATTTAGCGGGGACTAAATGAAACAATGAATATGAACTACTTAGCTCAATGCCTGGCACTTAGTCCTCAAAAAAAACAGCAACTGTTATTACAAGACTTATTGTTTCAAATTTTCCTTCCCTAGCTTCCCAAGCAGGTCATCAGTAAAGCAACTAGATCAAGTAGCAAGAGAGAAGGAAAATGCATGGGCTGTCCACAGAACTTATTCCCAAATTCTGAAATTTCTCGGAGAGTTGCTTTACCTGTGATAACTGTGGGATCCCCTCCACGGGCTTCAGCAGAGTTGGCCCCATGCAGGAATTTCATACCATATAAAAAATGACACTGCTGATCACCTAACATTATCAAAGTCACCGATCTAACCAAGTCGCCTCCTCATTTACATGTGACACTCTACTTAACAGTGCAGCATGACATTTAACTGGACTACATTTTCGTTTAACTAAATGATACTTACTAATCTACGTTTTGGATAGTCTGTGGGCAGAGATACTACCTCCTCTGAAAATGACGTCTTTCATTTCCCAGCACAGTAATTAGCTCACTTTTTCAAGGTGGGCTAGTGACATAAAAGCCTTTACTGAGAGGAGAGATTCTCAAGATTAGTTTTACCAGCCTATGTTACACAAAGTCAACCGCCGGACAATTAGTCTACTGAAGGCTCTGCATAGCCTCATTCAAGTGTTCAAGGAGTTGTATATTGTTCTTTTGACACATTCTTGTTTGATAAAACCATCACAGGAAGCTAAGGCAAATTCTTTCATTAACCTGATGCACGTACTATCCAAGCTAACCAAAGGTAAACGCTTCCCCACACCTCTTGTCTGCGGCCTGGAAACACATGGTGGCAGTGTCTCTGTGCTGTGCTACTCCCTCGGAGAGGCAGGCACAGTGCGAGCCCCAGAGTACTGTGGCTGGGAAAGACTAATTAGCCAAATCCTTCTCAAATACCTGGGATGTAATAGATTCTCATATAATCTATTATTTGAACAGATTTCTTAACCTCCCTTAACCGAAGTGTCCACCTTCCTGATTCTAATTACGTTCTTGCTTGTGGTTCTGAAAGTCCTTGCAAATTAGCATGGAATTCATAACAGTTATACATTAAGTCTGAGGAACCCTTTGCAATATTAATTCATATTCCTTTAAAATATGCATATGCATAGTAAGAAACATAAGAACTGCAAGGTTGGGGGTGCCTGACTGGCTCAGTGTAGAGCATGCGCCTCTTGATCCTGGGGTTGTGAGTTTGAGCCCCACGTTGGGTGTAGAGGTTATTTAAATAAATAAACAAACAGGGGTGCCTGGGTTGCTCAGTTGGCTGAACATCTGACTCTGGATTTCGTCTCAGGTCACCATCTCAGGGTCATGAGAACGAACGAGCCTTGCATTGGACTCCGTGCTGAGCTAGGAGCCTGCTTGAGATTTTCTCTCCCTCTCCCTCTGCCCCTACCCATTCCCCCTCCACTCCCACATTTTCTCTAAAAAAAAAAGTTAATGAAATTTAGTTACATTTCAAAAATAAAGTCTCAGATATACTGAGATAATTTAGATATTTGATATTTACCAATTATAATTTTATCTTAATAGAAAATTTTAAAGTTTTTAGTAGAGTAACTTTTTAAAAGCAAACATGAAACATAATTTTAATTGAAAAATTATACATATGTACATTTACATTTTACATTACATGCATATAAATTCTGCATGTTTTGAGTATAATTATCTATGTTTTTGTACTCCTTTATCAGAATTGTCAACAAAACACGAATTATGTGAATTCTCAATTACAAAAAATGAAATAAAGGCATAAAAAATAAATTTTATGGAGTAATTACATAGTATTTTATGAATTATGTGTCTTTACCACCCATTTAAATATTTCAAGACCATCAAAGTACATTCAGATATCTGCAATAATCAAATTTGGTTATCATTGATATTTTCTGAACTTTGTGATATAAAAACAATATTTTTATTTTGCTATTTTGAACACATCTCTGTCGGAGTAGAAAAATAGAACACATCTAACACATCTTTGGCTTGATTTGCCACTTTTAAATATTTAGACATATGGTATGTGAGTTCCATTTCTACACCTGTTCCAGACCCCACAAGAGTTAGTGCAAGTGTTGAGAGGCACGTAGCAGGCACTCAAGAAACCTTTATTGAATGAATGAATGAGTAAATGAATGGATGAATTTGTTAACTCCAGTCTCCTAGTCTGCCTATCTCTTCATGACCTAACCTTTTCTTTCTCTCTCTCTCTCCCTTGGGAAATCATTCTGGTGTGTGTACCCCCGAATAAGCTGTATCATTTCCTTCCTTGAGTCTCACTGAAGATGGTTTTCTGTTGATGGCTAACATTTACTGAGGGTTTACTCCCTGCAAGGCACTATTCTATGTGTTTCCATAGTTTCCCCAATGATACCTTCCAACAGCCTTCATCCTTACTTTACAGATGAGAAAACGGGGGCACAGAGAACCCAGTAGCCTGTCCAGTATCACCTGGCTGGTCAGAAGCAGAGGAAGGGTTCACCCCTGGCTGGTTGACTCTGGAGCCCATGCTCTCGACAAAGACTCTTAACCTTTCTGTGCACTATACCCTTCCATCCTGTAGATGCTATATTTACTCCTCAAAGAATAATATTCGTAGTTTTGTAAAATACAACACAAAGGATTACAGAGGAAATGAATTGTTTTGAAATCTACTCACCAAATATTTAAAAAGCCATCTTGCAATGTGGTAATATATGGACTTCATCATTAACACATACCTGTCATAATTTCAAATCAATCATGAGTGTAAATGGTATTTTGGGATGCCTGCAATAACTATAATGTGAACTGATTTCTACTGGTGTGATATCACAGGTATTGTGTCTCTAGCTATGCACTGTGGGTTTTTAAATTCAAGATTGTAGGAGATACTAGATGTCTGCTAGAGGTTAGTGAAAATAAAAGATATCATTTTCCCCAACCAGGTTCACAGACCCCTGATTTTTATTTGTGCCCCTTGGGCTTCTGCAGACCCCAGGATCACAACCCCTGTACTCTAGCCTCCTTGCTGCCTTTCATGTCTTGTGTTGAGACAGATAGACTCATTACTTAGTTTTAGCTCTGGGAATTTGCTCTTAATCTTCAATTCTTTCTTCTTTTGAATCCTTATGTGGATCCTGTCACCGCACTTTATGGTAAAAGCTCTATCGAGGGATCCCTGGGTGGTGCAGCGGTTTAGCGCCTGCCTTTGGCCCAGGGCGCGATCCTGGAGACCCGGGATCGAATCCCACGTTGGGCTCCTGGTGCATAGAGCCTGCTTCTCCCTCTGCCTGTGTCTCTGCCTCTCTCTCTCTCTCTGTTGTGTGACTATCATAAATTAAAAAAAAAAAAAAAAGCTCTATCGATACAATGTGTATCCCTCATCATCCCCATCAAGATGAGACACTTTTTACAGTCTATCACTTTCCATGTTCCTCTCCTATGGGCTCTTCATTGATGAATTTAAACAGATTGCGATATTGACAAATGTTTTCTAATACTTAATAACAGCTAATACTTACTGATTGCTTCCTGCATTGCAGATTTTGTTGGACTCAGCACACTAAATATTTAGCCTTTTAGCAATTCTACAAGGCAAGAAGTATCATTTAGTCTTCTAATGTTAAACAGAAACTGAGAGAATTCAAGTGACCAAGCCAAGTGTTAATGACAGCATCAGTGTCTACTATGGGTCACTATTCTAGCTTCATCTCTGTTAACTCCTTTAAACCTCAGAATAACCCTGCAAAGTTATCCCTGTTGTAGAGACAGGGGCCCCCTGAAGCATGAACGTCAAGTTAATTTGCTCAGGATCATCTAGCTAACATGGGGGCAGAGCTGGGCTTAAGCCCAGCCAGGCTGGAATCAAGACAGTGTATTTTCTCAGCACAATGGACAGCTGCAGTTAGGGAAAGAAGCCAGGGCCGGACTCCTACTGTTCTCACTCCAAGGTTACCTTAACATCATGCCAAGAGTGATGACTAACTCAGGAGCTACTCATTCCTGTGAATGAATAAAAAGATCTGTTGACTCAGCAGCGGAGCCTGAGACTGCCGAAGTAGTGGTTTGAGAGCTGAATCGGAAACCACATTTGAGCTCATCTATGTGAATGATTGCCAATAAACTGACAGTCAATCTCAACTTTGAGAAATGTGATGAAGAGTGCAATCAATAGTAGCCACTTTTTGGAGGAAGTTAGATGGACTTTTTAAAATTTAAGGCCATGTAAACAAAAATTATTAAGTAAACAAGTGTTTTATACTTTGAAATTCCACTGGAGAGTTGCCATAGGTCAGTTGGGGGGAATGTTCTTTGGACTGCAAGTGACAACTGTGATCAAAGATAAAACTCACCCCAACAAGCAATGTTGTCTTGAAGCTTATGACTTTCTGCTGAAAGTCAGCTTCGGCCTGTGGCCCCTGTCCCTAGCATTCTCCTTAGCCCTGGAGAAATAGTGCTTTTATCATGAACAAATATACAAATTTATCCAATTATTTCACAAACTCAACTTTTGTCGGTTAACGTACAAGTATTTTTCCCTCTAAATCAAAAGAAAGACAACATCAGAAGGAGGATTTCATTTCCTTCTGGACTTTTAAATTCTGATCAATATCTACCAAATGATTCCAATCACACACTAATCCATTTCATCCTCTACAAAATCTGCCTTTCTTCCAGATTTCCATTATAATGGAAGACCACTGCATACACCATCGGTTTTCACTGAAATTTTTTTTGGTTAAATGCCGTCCCACGAAATAAGAGTTCCAATATATACTCATGTAAGTTGCGAATATCTAATATATGCCTGAGGTCTATCCCACTCCAGCAATTTCCAGGTTTGATTGTTACTATCATTAGATTATTCTCAGTCCCTTTTCAATTCAATAAATTTGATTCAGGAGCATTTATTGAATGTCTGATGCGTGTGTGCACATGATCTGACCCATTACTTCTCCCATTTTGCATCCTTCTACTCTACTCCCCTCAAGGCAGCCTTCCTTGCTGTTACTTTGATGGAGGAAACACATGCCTGCTTCAGGGGCCTTCTTTGTGGCTTGTTCATCTAAAATCTCGTCCTCTCATTTTCTAGATGACTTGTCCCGTCATCTCACTCGGGTTTTCTCCTCTCCCTGTTATTCTCCATCTCCTCTCATCGTTCTGCTTTCGTGTATGGTACATATTACCCCCTGGCACATAGAGTCATTCGCATGTATTGCTTATTGTTTGTCTTCTCCCACTCTCACGGACATGAGCTCCATCAGAGGGAACACTGATTTTTTTTTCACTGCTGTATCCGGGAGCACCCGGAGCAGGGCTGTGCACATGACAGGCCCTCAACGCTTCTTGAATGAGTTTGGGTGCCTTGTGCGGCATCTCTAGATAGGACACCATGCCAACAGCCTTCACACCCTAGAAAGGAAGGAAGAAGTTTACACAAGTTAACTTTGATAAGGCCACACAGCCATACGGATTCTATGATAGGAGAACAAAGTGCTGTGGGAATAGACGGTCTCCTGGAGCGCTTTTGCGCCGTAAAAATGGGTTTTGCAAAATGAATACCTCGAAAGGCTGCTGGGTAGGGAAGCAGATGGCACTCCAGTTGGAGGGAACTGCTTCATGCCGAAGCGTGGAAAAAGCAAAGCGCAGGTTGTGTTCAACGAACAAAAAAATAAAATAAAATAAAATGAGTGAGGGAGAGTAAGAGGTAAGAACGTGGAAGACAAGGAAGCACAGTGTTGGGGCCCGAACGCCCTAAGCACGGCTTCTAGTGATTGTGACCCCTCCGTAGGAGCGCGCTGCCAAAGCCCTCTGCAGGCTCGCCAAAGGTCGCCACGGTATCTGGGCTTCACTGTGGACGCAGCCCCAGCTCAACGGCACGTGCAGTAAGTGGGCTTGAGACAACAAAGGGATACAGGACACCAAGGGCGGGAGCAAGGACCCAGAACGCCGGCTGGACCCCAGTGTGCGCTGCGGCCGGGATGCTGATCACCGCCCGGGATGCTGATCACCGCGACGCGGCGACCCAGGTCGTGCACTCTGCAAACACGGCGGCGGACCGAGGCGGCCCCGGCAGGAAGCCGCCGGAAGGGACCCCGCATCTCCAAGCCTCTAGGCTCTCCGCAAGCTCCGGGCAGGCCTGGCTGTCCCCGCTGCACATACGAAAGGTGTTTTGATCGCTTTTGATGACCCCAGATGGACACCGTCGTCCGATCCTACTCCCGGGGCTGGCCACAAAATGGCAGGAGCAGCAGCGCCGGGCGGGGCCTTCCACAGAGCCAGGGACACAGGGCCCCGCAGCTGGTCCTGGAGCCGCCGCCGCCGCCGGAACCAACCTGGGAGGCGGAGGTGGGAAGGGTCGGCTTCCGGCCTCGCCTACGCCGGCCGCAAACTCCCCCAGAAGTTCGCAGGGTCACCGCGCTGCCCCGGCGGCCCCACCGCGGCCAGCACGTCCTCCGGTCCCTCCGGCCGCCCACAGGCGACGCCGACCACCGCGGCCCCGCCCCAGAGTCGAGCGCAGCCCCGCCCCCGCGCGCAGCCCCGCCCCCCCGCGCAGCCCCGCCCCCGCGCAGCCCCGCCCCCCGCGCAGCCCCGCCCCCTGCGGCACGGCTCGGCCAATCCCGAGCGCCGCCGGGGACCGCCCGCCCCAGGGGCTGGAAGCGGGCCTGACGTCCTGCGGGTCGCGGGCAGCCCGGTGGCCCCGGGCGGGCGGTGGGCGTGGCGCCGGGGGCCCCCGCTGGGGGGGCTTTCACACCCGGCGGCAGCAGAGGCGAGGCGTGCCCGCGGGCCCCTCGCGCACCTCGGCGTCAGAATTTCCCCCTGGCGCCAGCGCTGCCTCAAATGTCAGGGCTCGCCCACTCTGCTCCTGTCTCGCCGACCTAACCTTTCGGGGGCTCGCGGGGGAAATTCGCCGTAGCTGCCGGACCTCTCGGGAGTTTGCCCCGAGCAGCCGGTGGTGGATGGTGAAGGCCGCAAATGCCTTCCTGAACCCAACACCGGCAGTTTAGCCCCTCGCCCTTTTTAGTGAGCCCAGGAAACGGTGAAAATAAAGTCACCCGAGCCGCTGCACAAAATATTTCCCGTTCGCGGCCGGGCGACATGAATTTAACCTGGAAAAGACTAAAATAGGCATGAGACGTCGGTTGGGGCCCCATTGTAAACTGCAGTGCTCTACGCATGTAAAGCATTAATCAATGGCCACAGTCAAAGGAGGGAACATCATCTTTAGGGTGAGACTAAGATCATGCTTAGCAAGTATTTGCTGAGCACCTGCCATGTGCCAGGGACTGTAACAGACGGATGCCAGGGCTCTGGCAGCGACCGGACAGGAAGGTCCTATTGGGTTCACAGGGTTAGAAGGAAACACAGTAAACCAAAGACAAGCTGCCAGATAAATACTATGGACGAGATCCAAGATACATTCACATTCGTAGAAAATGAGTAGTGAGCTGAGATGCAAAATGTGATGCATGGAAGAATAAATAATACAGTACTCCGGCTGCAGATTCTTTGCTATTTATCGTGATCAGACTAATTTGGGGAAGGGTTGTTTTTTGGAACCAGGATCAGAATGGCCGCTGGTGGCTGCTGTTAATGTAGGGCAGGCAAAAATTTTTTTTTTACTTCCACCTCCTTGGGGTCTCTGGCAGGCAGGGCCCGAGAATTAAATGGACATGAAAAGGTTAACAGAACAAAAGCATACAGTTTAATGTAAGTCTGACGGGACCCAGGAGCCTTTGTAAGAAAATGAGGACCCAAAGAGGTGGCAAAAGCTAAATGTTTACATATTGGGTTGAACACAGAGTGGTGATATAGTAAACCAGGGAGACTGAAGGAAGGTAGGAGTTATTTTAACAAGGTCTCTTATGTGCAAATTCTTCCATTCTCCATGTGCAGATTCAAGTGTCTCTGGTGATGCTTCTTTCCTCTTGACACTGGGAGGGCAGTTCTTACCTGAGAGTTTCATCTTCTGCGTTCAGGATGAAAAACTGGGAATCTGAGTGCCTTTCTTGCGCCTGTTGTTTAAAAAATGCCTTTAACTCCAAATGATATGCCAAGGTACCATGTCTTGAACTCCTTCACTCACATTATCAACAGCAGTTGGATTGTGAGTTTCAGCAAAGCAGAACAGTATATTTCAATTAGATGTTGCAAGTGCCCCAAGAAAAGGAGATGTTAAGATCAGTGAAAATAGCCAGACTTTTAGTTGGCACTTCCTACAGTGCACAAAGACTTGTCAAGTGCTGAATAAAAGAAGTGGTGAATAGGATGAGGTTTTTGTGCCTGGAAATCAGAGACTGAATTATGAGGTGTCTTCACTGCCAGTAATAGAGCAACATTTTTTGGTGAATGGTTTAATTTTTTTGTTTTGTTCTGCAAATGTGTGATAAGAAATAGGTATGAACTAGATAGTTAGGAGAGTGTCATGATTGTTGTGGACTTATTGAGTAATACTGATAGAGTTTATGGTGGGTAGAGTATGAACTTTGGTCTCAGAACACCTGATTTTGACCAAGACTCTACAGGACCTTTTACAGTCATTTTAGCCCTCCAGACTCCAACTTCTGCAACTGTGAAATGAAAAGTATGTTTTCCAGGAAGTTAATATATAATGTCTAAAACCAATAAGGAAAAATAACAGTATGAGCATATTGTTGTAAGGGTTAGGGCCACCAAACACTCCTCACCCTGTGTGATCTGAAATTCACATATAACTTTTGACTCCCCCAGAACTTAACTATTAATAGCCCACTGGTGACCAGAAACCTTACTAATAACACAAAGTGAATAAACATATATTTTTTTCTGTTATATTTTCTATACACTGTATTCTGATAATAAAGTCAGAGAATAGAAAATGTTAAGAAAATCATAAGAGAAAATATATTTAGAATACTGAACTGTGTTCTTCGAAAAAAAAAATCTACATAAGCAGACCCATGCAATTCAGGCCTATGGTGTACTGAGATAATTACAAGAATTTATTTATTTATTTATTTATTTATTTATTACAAGAAATAATTTAAAAAGTTGAAAATATTTGTCTCTGGAAAGCAAGAATAACTAAATCAGAAGACTTCTTCATTATGAGCCTCTTAAGAGCTGTATCACTGAGCTATCAAAGTGTAACAGAATCTGAGGACTGTCATTTGGCTGTGCTGACTGCCTCGGGCACAGGTCCAGGTTGACCGGGGCAGCTCTGTTCCACAAGTGTTCATTGAAACCCATGTTGAATGGGAAGCAGCAGCAGCCCCAGGGGCTCTTCCTATGACAATGCAAAAGTACAAGAGAGCAAGCCTGATCATCAGGTCAATGCTTTTCAAGGCTTTGATCGTACCTCACCTGCTAACATTCTATTAGGCCAAACCTGGGGCACTTGGGTGGCTCAGTTGGCTAAGTGTCTGCCTTTAGCTCAGATCATGATCCCCAGGTCCTGGGATGAGCCCCGCATCAGGTTCCCTCATCAGCTGGGCGTCTGCTTCTCCCATTCTCTCTGCCCTCCCCCCTGCTCATATTCTCTCTCTCTCAAATACATTAAAAAAAAAAAAAAAAACTTAAGAAAAAAAATAAACAAGGCCAAAGTCCAGGGGCAGGGATTATCTGCCACTCATGCAGGTGAGGAAAGAATGAACATTTCTGAAAGATAAGCCAATCTACCATAAGCAATACTTGAGTTGTAAACACTGTGTGCTATTCATCTGATAAAAATCAATGATGACCCAGGTCCATTTCAGATCTAGATGGTGATGCAGATGTTTCAGGAATCTTAAGTCAGGTTCATTCTCTCTCTTTCCCTTCTGCTGCTAAGAACTTCTGTTTTGCCATTTTTGTTCTGTGCTGGCTAGCTCATCCTGCAGCAGGACACCAGCATGGTTGTCTCCTTACAAGAGTTTACTAGGGCACTGGACCACAACAGCCCATCTTTTCTTGGTTTTCCTTCAACTAGCTAAATTCCTCCTTGGTTTTTGAAAACACACGTCTGACCACTTGCCTATTTTCCACCATACTTCAAAACTGAAAGGGGATGGCTTTTGCCTGCTTCCTTTGCAAATAACCAGAGATGAAGATATTCCAGAACTCCCAAAATGTTTTCTTAAAATGCCAAATGATTATTTAAAGACACTTAAAAATTTTGCACAATGCAGTGTTGTAATTTGTAAAAATCTGTTTGCAAATCTTAAAGTTAAAGCCACTCTCAACACCATTGTAAGGATCTTATGAAATAACATTAAAGTGCTTTTAAGTTATTTCTTGAAAATAAGGGCGTCTTTAATATCTAAACTGAAACTTCAAAAACATTGACATACTTTAAAATACTGTTCAGCTTCACATATTACTGGCGAGAGTGATAAGTGACTCAAGTGGTATGGAGCTGCTCCAGTGCATTTACCACTTCTGGGAATTTACCCTCCAGTTATACCTACACAAGTAGGGCGTATGAATAAGGGTATGCAATGCAGTGCTGTCCACACAAAAGAAAAAAAAAAGTGACCACAGGGGGGCCTGGGTGGCTCAGTCCGTTAAGCATCTGACATGATTTCAGCTCAGAGTCAAGAGTTCAAACTAAGGGTTGGGCTCCATGCTGGGTGTGGAGCCTACTTCAAAAAAAAAAAAAAAAGGGGCTGGAAATAACCTAAGTATTATCTGCAGGGCACCGATAAAATAAACTACGGGACATGTCACAATGGCATATTATCTGTCTGAGAAAAAGAAAAAAAAGGAAGTTCCTTTTTATAAGGAAAGATCTCCAACATTCACTTAAGGTGGCAGCAGAGAGAGAAGGACGGAACACTGCATATAGTCTGCTACATTTCTATACAAAAGATGTAAAACAAAGTATTTGCTGGTGCTTGCGTGAGGAAATCCTGGAAAGATGCTCCGGAAACGACTATAAAGTTACCCGCAGGGAGTCAGGGAGCGGGGATTGTGGAAGAGAGTGGGGACAAGGATAGGAAGGAGTCCATCGGTTCAACGTTAACTTTCAGCACTTTGGTTTTTTGTTTGTTTGTTTTTGTTTTTTTAAGATTTATTTATTCCTGAAAGACACACACAGAGAGAGGCAGAGACACAGGCAGAGGGAGAAGCAGGCTCCATGCAGGGAGCCCGACGTGGGACTCGATCCCCGGCCTCCAGGATCAGGTCCTGGGCTGAAGGCGGCGCTGAACCGCTGAGCCGCCCGGGATGCCCGACTTTGGTTTTTGAAATGGGTAAAAGTATCAATATTCAATGCAAACTTTTAAGAACAAAGTGTGGGATTCTGACTTAAATGTCACCAAGTACTTATCAGGTCCGGGTGCTCAGCAGTGCTCTAAGCCTGTGGGTGCAGCAGCAGCAGCAGCGCTGGGATGTTAGGGAAAAAAACAACTTTGAGAAACCATCACACGGGCAATCACCGCACGCAAACCCGTGCTGGGAGCCGCGCAGGATCCCGAGGCCCGGGCGCCCACCGTGGGGACCCAGGATGGGGAAAACCTTGAAGTCCTAACAGGTCGGGGGGAAACGAGAAGGCGCTCCCGGATAGGGACGCCGAGAGTGCGGGAGAAGCGTGAAGGTGCAACTCCACGGAAACGTCTGTTGGCAGCAAAGCGCCGCAGCTCCCGAGGGGACCGCGCGCGGGCAGGCTGCGGTCACAGGCGGGTTAACGCCCGTGGGCGCCAGCGGCGGGCCGGACCGCGCCGACGGGGGACGGGAGCGTTCGTGAGGCTGCGCGAACACGCGGGATTCTCGTGGTGCCGGGTGCACCAAATGGAAACATCCCCAGCTGTCCAGGGAGGATGCTAACCCACGTGGGTCCGGGAGGACGTGACGCACGTGAGCGAGCGCCACCAGCCTCCGCCGTGCGCAGCTGGGGAGGAGGCGGGGCCTGGGCGGCGTGCGTCTGCGCAGTACCGAGGGGGGCGTGGTTAGGGGAACGAACGAGCAGAAAGAGAAGCCGGGCAATGTGCGTCTGCGCAGTGCAGGGCCTGGGGACGAAGGGAGAACGAGGAGGGGTCTGCGCGACGGGCGTCTGCGCAGTACCGGGGGAGGGGCGGGGCCGAACCAGAAGCCGGGCGGCGTGCGTCTGCGCAGTGCGGCGCCGAGGGCTCGCGCTCGGGGGGCGTGCGTGCGTGCGTGCGTGCGTACACACGTACGTCCCCGTTTAGGCCGGTTTGGGTTCGGTAGTCTCCGGCGCGGAGTTGCTGCCGACGGGGCCGAGGTGCCGGGGCTGTGGGCAGAGGCGAGGTTCGGGTCGCTGCGGGGGGAGCTGCGGGCGGCGAGGGGGCCACGGGCAGCCCGGAGCGGGCTTCGGAAGGGGGCGCCGCAGGTCGCAGTCACGCCGCGCCTGCGGGCGGGCGGCCTCGGGCCCTCCGGGGTTGTGTGCATGGCGTCCCCCCAGTTTGTAACTCGTCAGGGCTCTGTTTGCTGACGGGGTTTCCTTAGCGTCTGTGTTGCGCGCACAGCGGACTCCCCAGAAAGAACAGGCTGCAAACTATTGGAGCCCCGCTTGGCAGCTGCCGTTTACCGAAGAGCCAAGAGCAATGAGGGTCCCGTTGCGTTGAGTTTACTGGGGGAATTCCCACCTTTCGACATCCTTTAAAAAAATATATATGGTGAAATATTTAACACTGTTAACTTTCCAGAGGGTTTTGTGCAGTTATTGGAACTTCAAAGAAAATCCCCTCCAAAAATCGCAGACTGTGTGTAGCTTTTTGCCCATGAAATTTAAGTTTGGACGTTTCTCTGAAAATAGTGCTTCCGAGAATAAGGCTTATCTCCCCGCATCGTGTGAAATGCAAGACCCACGTGTGTGTGTTTTAGAAAGTACTGGTTGCAGTAAGTTTTGTATATTGAGTTAAAACAAAACAAAATAAAAAACATGGTCAGAGAAAATCCAAACGGTACTGACACGTGTTAGCAACCCTGCTGTGTTTTCATCTCAAAAATAACAGCAGTTGAAATTCTGTGTAAACCACTGTTAACCTTAAAATGCTTTTTTTCACGTACTGTTTTGTCTCTCAGGATCTTTTCCTTAGGAGGCACTTGGTTACTTTGCTTAAAAATGTTCCTGAACTTGAGATTTTTTTTAAACTTGAGGTTTTTGACTATCTTAGGGTTGCCATGCAAGTGTTTTGAAAATCTTTTTTTTTTTTTTTTCTTCTCCCAATTAAGTCTTTTAAAAATACAACATAAAAATGGCTTCGAAAAGAGCTCTGGTCATCCTGGCCAAAGGAGCAGAGGAGATGGAGACAGTCATTCCTGTAGATGTCATGAGACGAGCTGGAGTAAGTCCTCCCAACATTTTCCCCCTTCTCAAACATTTTTGGGTTTTGAAGGCATTTTTAATAATATTCAGTGTACTTTATAAAATATTTCAAACACAAAAATGCAGAGACTATATAACAATAAATGCCTGTCTATTGTCCGCATTTAATACTTGTTAACATTTTGCCAAATTTCTTGTAAATATTCCTCTTCTTGAGGAACAGATGCTTTAAAAAGAAATAAAGCATTGCACAGCCCTCTTTGTAAATTTCCTGGATACTATTCCCCTTCAACGGCAGGGATAACTCTGTTCTCTCATTAATGTGTATCCATCCCATGGATGTCTTCAGAGTAGTGTTACACTACAATTACATTTTACAGTTACAGTTACATCTATTTCTCTCTCTCTCTCTCTCTATATATAATATATATATATAATATGTACATATATATCCCTAGTGAACACGAGTAGTATTGACTGATGCTAGATGATGCTCATCTAAGCATCTGAACTTGCTTAAGTCCTATAACAACCTTATGAGTTATTGACCGTCCTCGTTGTACAGTTGAAGAAACTAAGGCACAGGGACACTACATGAAGTGTCCATGTTGTTGTCTTAGTGAGGAGAAGAGCCAGTACTTAGACCCCAGCAGTCTGGCCCCAGAGTCTGTTAGCCCTTCATCTCTCTGGTTCTCGTAAATGAAGACACCTCTAGATCTGGTTTTTTAATTTAAAATTGCTGCTTATTGTTACGTTGCATGAATATGCTGCTGTCTCTCCATTCTTTTGTTAGGGTGTTTCAGGACATTGCAATACTCTAATATTCTTGTACAGGTTTCCTTATGCAAATGTGTGGGAGGTTTTCCTGGTTTTTATGCCCAAAAATGGAATTGCTTGGCCAAAGGACAGCCCATAGTTAGCATTACCAGATTTTGTCCAGTGACTCCCCAGAGTACCAGCGTGTGGGCCCACCAGCAGTGTAGGACAATCCCCATTTTTCCAGGACTAGCTCTTGGTTTTATTAACTTTTTGCAAGCTAAAGTAGTATTTCATTGTTCTAACTTGTCTTTCTATTTTAAGGAAATACCATGAGATTTAAATAGCAACAGTAACTTTGCAAGATGGATTATTAGCAGGATGTTGGCCCAAACCAGAAAGCTTGTGGGAGAAAGGACACTAACCAGGCAGGGGACCAGGATAGTATCTGTAAATCAGGACTGTCCCAGACAAACTGGGACAGACCTAGTTATTAAATATATTTAGCTAACTTAGTAGCATAAAGTCAGCATGGTTTCATTGCAGTATTTCCTGCCAAGTTATTTTAAAACAGCAGTTGTGAAAATGTTACTCTAAATTTATGTTTCAATGTTAAATGTGATGACGTCTTTCTCTTAGATTAAAGTCACCGTTGCGGGTCTGGCTGGGAAAGACCCAGTACAGTGTAGCCGAGACGTCATCATTTGTCCTGATGCCAGTCTGGAAGATGCAAAAAAAGAGGTTTGTTCTCCATACATGGAATTATTCCTTCCTATGGCTTCTCTATCAGGTTCTTGAAATGTCTTTTGATTATATTTCAGGCTGTTAGCACAGACTTATTTTAAGGAAGTTACTTTCCTTGGATGTCTTCCCCACTATAATAAGCCCAGGGAAGTCAAGGACTCTGTATTCAAGGAAGCTGGCAGTTCCTGCTGCCTGTGCTTGGTGGTGGGACACTTTCATCAGTGTTCATCTGGCCTCAAAGGCCCTTTTGCCTCCTGTTATAACTTCATTACCTGATACAAGGAACCAACTGCCACATTTCCTGTTTCTTTATTTGAAAGCTGCTTTTTACCTTTCCATTTTCAGTGATATAGACATAGCTGTGTGATTTATTTTACATGGAACAGCTTGTAGTTGATTAGTGGTGGGATGAAAGGAGGAGTAAGAATTCTAGTTAAATTATGCTACTTTTTCTTTATCTTGACCATTACCTTTGATGGCAACTAACACTTGGGACTCCATCAAGAGCTGAGGTCCCTTCTTCAGGAGCGAGCCCACCCAAACGTGCGTAGGCACTTTTGCACACCCTTTCATGTAGTTCACTGCTTAATGGCCATTGTGATAGTGGGTGTGACTTGTATGCTCTGGGAGTGTCAACATGACAGGAAAACAGGCAGAGCCAGCTCATGGATGCAGATCCATTTGTGCCATGTGAAGGAGCCCAGAGCATGATTCCTATGCTCGCTGTCCTCAAATGCACAGAGAAAAGTTTATTCCTATCTAATAAATTCATGTTATTTCAGTGCCAGATTGTGGAGTATAGGAGTATTGGTATTTACATACAAATTATTGAACCATTCTAAATAGCATGTTAAAAGTGGCTGAGTAGAAGAAAATATTCCCTCTTTGTTCTTTTTCATCTTGTGGTGTCTGGGTATTTTAGAACAGTGGTTACGTTTTGTGTCTGTTTATTCAGATTCTAAAAGGAGTGAAAGAAATTCTGCACTTCACACTTTCTGTGTAGTTTGTAGTTTTGCTTGGTTTTAAAACGACAGGAGGATGTTCATTGTCTTTAAGAGTAATTCTAAGCAGTATGTGTTGCCCTAAGTGTGTACTAAATTTTCACTTTGTGATCTGCTAAATAACTAAATTTTAAAAAATCTTTTTTCACATCTTAAAATATTGTTAAACCAATTTCCATTTCATAATTTCAGCAAGTTTGGCCTCAGTAGGTTTCTGGGGGTGTTGGGTGTTTAGGACAATAAAATACTGCCATCATCTTCTCCCCTAAGTCCTACTTCTCAAAGAGGTAAAAACTTGTCTGTGCCTTTCACTTAAAATTTGTTTTTCTTTTAATTCTTTCTAAGATTGTGTGCATTCTTGTTGAAAAAATAACTCCTATACACTGTAGACCTACAGAAAGTCCAAATGTTAAATGTTCCTTTCTTATGTCCCCTCGCCACCATCCTGTCCTGTACCATACCCTATTAGAACCTGGCTGCCTTTTGTCTGTGAGTATCTATAGACTGTACACATGTATGTCAGGGACATATACACACAACTGCCAACTGCATACTTTTTTTTTTTTTTTTTAAGTAAGCTCTAGACTCAACATGGGACCTGAACTCACAGCCCCTGACATTGAGTCACATGCTCCCCCGACTGAGCCAGCCACATGCCCCTTTTTTTCTTTTTAGAAGAGTGAGATCATGCTACACCTGTAATTCTGCAACATGGACATCCTTTCACATTACCATATTCTGATTTTTTTGCTAGTTACAACATTGTGTTGTAGAGATATACTTTGATTTATTTAATTGCTCTTCTGTTAACAGTTCTTTGCTCTGACCCACATTTAGGACTGTCACTATAGTGCACCTTTCAAATGAAATGTTTTCACTCTTTTTTTTTTTTTTTTTTTTTTTTGGTCTTAACTACAGGGACCTTATGACGTAGTGATTCTGCCGGGAGGTAATCTGGGTGCACAGAATTTATGTGAGGTAAAGACCATATAAAGGAAGTATTTCAGTATCTGCCTGTGTTATGTTGGTTTTGTTACTAAAATATTTCGGGAAGGAGGCTGGGAATAAACTAAGAGCAGGTGAAACAAAATGGTGTTCTAGCTTAAAAACATCTCTAGTGATATTTACTACACAAGTAAGTGGAATTGGTGGAACTATTATTTATGAATATATTCTGTGAATCTAATTTTGTGTTTCATGAAGGTTTAAGAGTAGAAAGCTAAAAGACCCTGGGGCTGGGGGCAGGGAGCTGCAGGGGACTGAAACTGCCAGCAGAGGTGAAAAATGGCATCAGAAGAGGCCACTGCTTCTTCATTGAAGTCTTCTGTGAGGGGTCTGCCTGCAGGAATAGCGGGAAAGGAAGAAGGGGCACGGCCAATAGATGTTTACAAAGCAGGTTTAGTCAGATACCTGGCACTCTGCCGGACCTTGTTCCTTGCTCTGCCATCTGAAAACACCACGCACCCTTCTCCTCCTTTCTCCCAGGATCATAAGATGGCAAGGGTCAGTTTGCCCCAGGGAAGTTGCTTTTCTCATCTCGTCTTTAAAAATATTAAAAAAAAAAAAAATTTAAAAAAACTATGCCTTTCTCTTGCAATAAATGCCTTGATCAGGTTTAATGATGTAGAAAGAGTATGAATTTGCTAATTTTTCTATTAATGAATTAGAAATATTGTCAGAAAACAGACTGAAGGTCTTGCAGTTTAAATTAAAAGCAGATCCTCCTAAGCTTTCCAGCTGGAGATTGGCTTCATGATAACTTGATGTGTTTGGGGTTTCTTTGAATAGTCTGCTGCCGTGAAGGAGATACTGAAGGAACAAGAAAACAGAAAGGGCCTCATAGCCGCCATCTGTGCAGGTAATGGGCAGAACTGTCCTGGATAAAATGTGCTGTTGGTTTTCTTCAAAAAAAAAAAAAAAAATGTGATGGGGTAGTCTCGAATTAGAAGGTTTTGTTCCAAATACCTCTTTCCCTTCAAAGCATGAAGGGTATCCGTCTTGGCATGTTTCATTTGGGTAGCATGAAGTTGGTGTCATTTCAGAAACGAGTACAGTTCTGTTTTCTGCCTCTGTGTGCTTTTGGTCTATGTTCCGTGAAACTTAATGTTTTCCATGTTTGGTTGACCTCTGAGGAAAATAATGCCCTCTGGAATTCAGTAAACAGCTTGTTCCAGCAAATCTCTGTGCCAGAAAGTGTATCTGCCAGCAGCCAGTCAGCAAGAATCGGTCAGACATAAACATAACAGCTCTGTCCTGTTCTTGCCCTACGGATTCAGAGGCCTCGGGTGCTTTCCATCTGATCCTTAGTGTTAAGTGTTAGATTTTAGGCACCGTGATATCTGTCACGTAATTTAGAAGAAGGTTGTTGGTGCTTCAGAGATGTCCCCACATCTTTTAAACTTAGTAATGATTTGATTTCTGATACCGTTGTAAAATTAAGTCTTAATGCTCCAGCATTGTGATATTCTGCAATCTTGCATTTTTTCCAGAGTGTAATTTTAGCCAGTGCCTAGGTCTTTATGAAATGTTTGTCAAAACAACAAATAAAATGAATAAATGGATGGTTCGATCAAATGACATGATGTTTTGTTCAGTACAGTGGACTTGTTAAAGAAGTATAAGCCGGGGATCCTGGGGACTTTGCATTAATTACAGCAGAGATTCTCAGAGTTCTTTCAAAGGTATCATAAGGTGAAAGCAGGTACTAAGACAAGACATTCTTTGCCCTCTCATTCTCACAGGAGTGACCTGGCAGTGGGATGCTGCCATCATTTGGGTGTGGCATGTATGCTCAAGTATTGTTGTAAAAATCTCCGTTTTGATTTCTAACACGGCAGTTGCTGATAGCTGTAACCCACATAAGAGCTCAGGGGTCCTAAGACCTGGATGTTTGAGGACCTTAGAGTGACTGTACTGGCAGGCCCGGTCCTTGGGTTCCAGCCAGCACTGGCCTCTTGACCTACCCTCAGGGCACAGGGCTTTCTGGCTGAAGGACACTGCAGTCACTGCAGCCCATGCAGCTCCATCCCTCTGGGTAGGAAGTTTTAGGTCCTGTTAGGTGTGTGAGGACTTAGTTTCATTGCCCCCAGCACCTGGCCACAGCCTCATCCTTAGTTTCCCTAGTGGAAGGAAGAAAGGAAGGGTTTGTGCTGGATTTGTTCCCTCATGCTCTGCTGAAAGTGAAAACCACATGTCAGTTGGTCCTTCTATGTCGCTAAGGGGGCAGAATTATTAGCTACATCTGGCTCACTGTTTTCATGCTCAAGCAGCTGGAAGGCCATGCTAAGGAGCTTAGACCTTATAATCGTTTAAATCGATGTTAGCCATAAACAGCACGCTAGCCTTCTGTTTGTGTTGAATATCCTGTACTGTCCTCTGGGTACAGCAAAAATAGGAGATGTGATGAAAAACGAGGCGATTCATAAGTGTTGCAGTTAGGGGCTGGGAGCTGCGTACTGAGCTGAAAAAGTGTTTGCTTAGCCCCTGATGTGGAGGGACTGAAACAGAGACTGGAAGGGAGACTGTCTTGATCAGAAAATAAAATGATACTCACTCTGGGTCAGGGAGGGAAAGGAGCCTGGAGGTGAGGGGCCCAGGAGTTGTCAGGTGCCTGGCTGGCTGAGCCCTGGGACCTGGAGGGCCTGGGCTGACTGCGTTGTGTTCTCTCCATAAATCACCGCGTGGTGGCGCTGTTGGCTTCAGTGTAGTGGCGGCCGAGAGGCTCCTGTCTGTGGTGCCCTCTGCTCTCACTCAGCTGGGTCCCTGCTGCAGACTCAGCAACATTTTCATCCGCCAGGGTCTCAAGTAATGGCAGGTAGATATCTCTTCTCGAATTCTCCAAATAGGATTTTTAAGCCCCAGAAGGAGTAATTATGGGCTTACCATGATGAGTAAGGCGTCACTAAAGTCCTACATTCAACCGAAACAGAAATTTATTAACGTTACTGTAGGCAGCAGTTTTATTTGCTGAAGGCAACGGCCTAAAAATTCCTAACTCACTACGATTGCTCTCTCTTCACTGAATGGTTGCTTCTCAAGATTCACTTTTAAATCCAAAATCATGTAGAGAATTATTTCTTATATTTTAAAATCTTACAAAGGAAGAATGAAGGGTAATTGATGAGTCCATTCAAATAAAAATTGAGTGATAATTATTCAGTTTTTACAGACTTAAAATTTGCTACCATGGCTGTCTGGTATGTGGGATAAAATTAAGATGGAGAGAGAGACATCAAATCTATTTGAGGCTTTTGATTTAGGAGATATAAATCGGGACTTGGCCTGATGTCAGGCGGAAGGCTCATGTAATTAAGTATTATTTGTTGATCTTCCTGTGAACAGCAGCTGTGATCTAGCCGGTAGGTATAGTCTACAACTCCTTTTTCCTTGGAACTGTGTTGATAAATGAAAGGTCAGTGAGAGCAGGTGTGTGCGTTGGCTGAAGCTAAAGCATACAGGCTTTGTCCTCGGGTCTTAGCCATGGCACCCTAACCCATTTTTCAAGGTCACATTGCTGTTCTGAAGCATATTTTTCTAGGTGTGACATGAGGCTTAGAGAAAAAAGTTAGAATAGTTACTTTTTTTAAGTTTTAAGGCATCATAACAAATATTCAGATATTTTCAAATATTTTTGGTTCTAGTCCTTATTTGTGGACCATTACTGATATTTGTGCATGGTCTTAAGTGGTTTTTAATAAAGAAATGCTAGTACCCTTACATCTCAGACTTCTAGACAGTTCACAGAGCTGGACAATGTCCTGTTCGTTGTGATAATCCTACCGCCTGGGATGTTTGGGTAGGTAAGTGGAGGGATGACTGCTAATCTTTCATTTTCAAGTAGAAAACCGTAGTCTGAGATAGCAATCAAATCCAGAAGTTCGGAGAGCACTGGCTGCCTTTCATGTGCGACTAGATCATTTGCTAAGAGGAAGGCCTTGGTGGCCTCCCCTCTGACCCCTGGGACCCTTGCCTGCAGTTCCTTGAGGGGGGCCACACTCTTGTTTATCTGGATGCTGCTTGGTAGGATTTATATTTAAATGGGTATTGTTGTGTTTTGAGTTTGTACGCTTTTGCCAGATGTGCCGAGCAGATGGCTTATTATAAACATATTTTACCTCATATGAAAAAGTGTTTAATTTCAAAATCATAAGTATATTTTAGGTAAAAAGCCTCCTGGTTTTGAGGAATACTTCTGCTGCTGCAATTTTTAAACCATTGGTTTTTTTGTATCCACACTGAAGTCTTTTTTATTAATCTTTTTAGGTCCTACAGCTCTTTTGGCTCATGAAATAGGTTTTGGAAGCAAAGTTACAACACACCCACTTGCTAAAGACAAAATGATGAATGGAAGTAAGTATATGCTTCTATTTTCAATATACAGAAAGACCTTCTCAGCTGCTATTTAGTATTGTTTCCCACCCAGGATAACCTTGTGTAGGGGGACTCTAGGAGTTCAGGTGTGGGGTGTTCCTTGCTTTCTTCTCAAGTGTTCCACCTAGAGAGGGAACAGGCAGTGGGACAGAGGTGGTGCGTGCCTGTCTCTGTTTGTGCCCTGATGGGGGTTCAGGGACTAAGTAAAGGCCAGCCAGAGACCCTATTGTCCTCAATGGGAATGATTATGAAATGCCAGGTTAACTAGGATTTTTTTTACTAAACACTGCCAGCAGCCTGAGGGTAAACTTTAAACCTCGACAGCAATTTCAGAAAATGCCCTTTTGCCCACAGTCCAAAGTAAAGTGAATATTACTCTCTTCATGGGTGGCAGGTTTGTTTCCTTGGGTGACAGGGTTTTGTTTTTATTGTTTTTTTTTTTTTTTTCCTTAGATTTATTTACTTTTAGAGAGTGTGAGTGGTGGGGAGGGGCAAAAGGAGGGGAACAAGCAGACTTCCCCGCTGAGCATGGAGCCCAATGGGGGGTTAGATCCCAGGACCCTGAGATTGTGACCTGAGCTGAAGCCAAGAGTCAGTTGCTCAACTGACTGAACCAGCCAGGCACCCTCTTGGATAACTTGTTTCTTTCATAAATACCAGCTAGACAGCTAATTTTTATTAATTTATCTTTATAAGTATAATTTTTATTCCAGGTAGAGTACAGATGGTATGGGTAGGGGGTGAAGTAAAAACATACATATGCCTTTTCTTACTTCCTCACCCCTTTTTTGCTTTTCAGAGGTAACTTTTGTTAGAAAGTTCTCTGTGTAACCCCAGGATTTTCTGTGCACATACTCTTTATCCTCTGCAGTTTAATATTTTTACTCAAATGAGATCTGCTAAATGTATTGTTCTGCAGCTTGCTTTTTAAACTTAAGATTGTATCTTTTTGGCAGGGGGGGGGTCATCTATTGAATATTTCTTTAAGTAGAGAGCAATGTATAATTCACAGCAAAGCAGTATAACTATCTGAATGTACAACTATGTACTGACTGATCCTCCCTCATAACAGCCAACGCTTCTCAGTGTGACATTCCGAACACCAACCAAATAGTGTCTTTTGTCAGACAGGTGGTGTTTTCCTCTGCCGTCTGTCCGTTGAGTGTCTGTAACAGAGGCAGAGGCCCAGGAACTTGCACAGAGAAAGAAAACTAACACTAGTGTGGGTCATTGCAAGAACATCTAAAATTTCCAGTTAGAAGCCAAAAGTGGTTCAGTTGGCATTTGGCCAGCAAGGAGACTGTGACTGGCTCCAGGTAAAACATCAGCCAGCCTTATTTCAGTGAATAAACAAAAAGACAAAACAGTAACATCAGCACTGCTTTGGAAACATCGGTGCCAGAGATACATTTTCTCCCCTCTTTCAGTCCTGCTGGAGGCTGGTTCTGAACTAAAACAACAAAGAGGGCCGTAGCATCTCTTACACTCTCTCTACAGCCACGTGAAGTTGTACGTTTTCACTGTAGTGCTTTTTCCTTCTAAGTAACAGACCTTGCTTTTTAGAGCAGTGTTAGGTTCACAGCAGAATTAAGCAGAAAATGCTGAGTTCCCACACATGCCCTGCCCACCCCCCCACAGTCTCCCTGCCTTCCTCTCCCATACCAGAGCAGTACCTGTGTTACAGTTCATGAACCTATCCTTACGCGTTGTCAGCTCCCCGAGTCCATCATTTACCTAAGTGTTCGTGCTAACTGTTGCACGTTCTGAATATTTTTTTTCCCAAGGATTTTATTTATTCATGAGAGACATAGACACAGAGTCATAGGCAGAGGGAGAAGCAGGCTCCATGCAGGAAGCCTGATGTGGGACTCAATCCCAGGTCTCCAGGAGCACACCCTGAGCCAAAGGCAGACACAACCACTGAACCACCTAGGTGCCCCAGATTGTGAATATTCTTAAATTTGATCCAAAGTAGTATTTTCTTAAAAGTCTCTAACTTTATTTTAGTTGTTAGAGAGATACTAAGTTGTCAATAAAACCATCTGTGTGAAAAGTTATTTTTTTAATTAAAAGGCCCTGGCTGCTGGGCATTTTTTAATGTAGAAATAGAATTTACTTGGAGCTAATAGGTTCTGGAGAGTCAGATTGGAATCAGGCTTCCTTTTTAGTAGTTACAACATTTGGGGGGAAGGGTCGAATAGTAGGCCACGTTCCTCCTTTATCTGAAGGTGGATCTGTTGTGTCTGTTTCCCTGTAATGCCTCAAGAACACTGAGGTTGATTAGGAATAGAGGAAGATTAGATTGTTAACTCTCAAGGTTTATAAAGTACATTCACAAGCATTATCTCCACTGGTGCCTAGCAAGGCAGGTATTGACTTCACAAATGAGGATACCGGCTCTGAGAGGCCAGGCGACTTGCCCAGAGTCAGGCTGGAACTCTGGCCCCGCCTCTGTCCCAGTGAGGCTCCCACACATGTTTAAGTTACGAGGTATTGAGTTCAGCCAGTAAATCCTACTGTGAGGGGAAAAAAAAATGTTTGAAACATCTGCCCCTTCAGAGCGCTCCGAGAAGTGGAGCTGTCGTCACCTCCTGGGTGTCTCCTCTGGTCCTCCTCCTTGTCCTCATCATGTACTTAGATCAGCGTGACATTTTTGCTCAGATAAGCAATTCAATCTGAAGGACAAGGTCTTCCTGTTTCTCAGTTCTTAAATGAAGAAATAGTGACTTTGATAATCTTTTCATTTCCTACCTGTCCATTGTTCTAGCAAGCATCTGAAGGCCCCATCCTGTAGCTGAGCAGTGAAGAGCTGCGTCCCCTGGGCCAGGCCCTGTGGGTGTGGCTCCTGGCTGTGGGCTGTCTCCTTCCCCCACCCAGCCTCGGTTTCTCACCTGTCCTCTAAGGATCCCAGTGGCCCCCCCCACATGGCACTGTTGACAGGCCCTGTGAGTTACTGTGTGTGTAATGCACACAGAATGTTGCCTGGCACGAGCCTGCACAGGGAAAGGGGGAGCTGGTCCATGCCCAGCTCTGGGCTGAGTACCCTGTTGTAATAACACTACCACTTGGTCCTGGTATCCATGTGACTGGACTCCCATAGCAGTCCTGGGAGGTTGGTATCCTCCTCATTTTACAGAAGAGGAAAGTGAGGCTCAAAGAGATCAGACACCTACTAAACATCAACCCTCAGAGTTGAACCAAGAGCTGCTGTGCTCAGAGGTCAGTGACTTCCTTAAGGGGCTAGATGGTAAATATTTCAGGCTCTCAGGGACTTCAGGTCTGTATAGCAAGTGCTCTGCTGTTGCAGAGCCACTGACCTGGTAGGTGCCCTGTGTGCCGGTAAAAGCAGCTGTTTGGTGCTGACCCCTCACGTCTAGGGTCCCCGGTTGGGTTTCTTTGAAGAGACTTCCCGGCTTTGGGGTGCTTGCTTAAAGTTAACAAGAAATTAATAACTAATGCTTTATGCCAGTGACTGTGGGGTGTAGGTATGCAGAGTTCCCCAGTCTGAATCAGCTGTGTGTATGCACGGGGCTGGTGGGCCTGGTGTGTGTGCGTTGTCTTTGTCTGTCCTTGCCACTAGGTGGAGGTAGTTGGTAAGTGTAGACCTTTTTGCTCTTCCTGGTTGAAATTTTGAACCGTGGAACCTTGAAATGTCTTTAACTAGTCTAAGCTGTGTTTGTAATATTTTGCCCACGAAGAGATTGTCCGGTGAGCCATTTAAAAATTGCCTCACACCGCGGCAGTCTGGGCAGTCCATCTCATAGCTCTGGGAGACTGGACCCAGCCGGTTTTATGGTTTAGCATCTAAAATGGTCTTGGCCCGGTTTAACCATCAGTAAATGACATTAGATTTTGCAAGCCTTTTCCCTTCAAACTAGAGGTCCTCTTCTCTACAGTAGTGTAACTAGTGTACATTTGTGAAGTGCTGTATTTGGGTTTTTCAGTGGGTGACTTGATCTCTGGTGAGGTTAGTAAGATAGCAGCTACTCTAGGTGTTTGTGATCACTGGGAAAGGGCGTGAACAGCAGAAGAGTGGTGTCTGTGTGGCGCTGCCACCCCCTCCATCACCTAGGACAGACAGCTAGAGTCATTCTCCCCACCTTCCCACGTTCAGTCCAGCGCTGAGCTGTGGGCATTTTGTCTCAGAGTTTTCGCAAACCTTCATTTCTTCCCTGTCACCACTGTCCATACCCAGGTCACCAGTAGCTCCTACTGTCTTCTTTGGTTCCTTCCAGTCCAGTCTCTGTGCAGGCCAGACCCAGAGGGGGCCTGCCCAGCAGGATGTGGAGTACAGAGTCACCTTTAGGTGCTGGAGAAAGTTGGCAGAGGCTTCTCCTGGGGACAGAACTGGCTATGTTCTGACGTAAACTTTGGAAAGGTGACATTTTTTATGGGCTGAGCAGGGAGTGGAAAGAAGGGCAGCTGGATCAGAGGGCTGGAACACGGAGATCCTGCATGAAGGCAGCAGATGCAGAGAGGAGAAGACAGGAATGTTCATAGGTTCGCCTGATACTTAGGGGCATCTCCGTGGTACTGTTAGTGTTCTAGGCCACAGGAGGCTGATGGAGGCCCAGCTTTTTCTTTTTTTTTTACTTTTATTTTTTTTTAAAGATTATTTATTTATTCATTAGAGACACAGAGACAGAGACACAGGCAGAGGGAGAAGCAGGCTCCTCACAAGGAGCTTGATGCAGACTCGATCCCCGGACCCCAGGATCACACCCTGAGCCAAAGGCAGATGCTCAACAGCTGAGCCACCCAGGTGTCCCAAGGCCCAGACTTTTAAAGAGCAGACAGCAAATGGGGACTATTTTCATATCGTGTCAGTGCTGCGAGGTACCTGAGGGACCTGATTGAGGGAGTGATCACATATGCTTCCTCTGAGGGGTGGTGGGAGGAGGTGAGAGCTTTCCAGGCAGTGGGAGCAGGGGGGCCAGGAAGTGCCAGGTGGGAGCCCAGTGGGAACAGGTTGGGGAAGGAGGGGGGCCAGGTCATGAGTTCAGGCCTAGTCAGTCCATGCACAGGGTGGGTTTGCTGACGACTTCTATAGAGGGTAAGGCATTGGGGAAGCTGATGCTGAGGAAGCCCAGCTTTGTGGCTGTGATTTGTCCAGATGTCACATCATTCACCGAATTCAAATATAGGAGAAGCACATTCTTGTTTTATGATATTTGTCTCCAAAAAGCCAGTTGGGGAACATGGAAGGGGGTGCCCAAGAAATGAATGGTTGCTCCCTCTGTGATCCGCCTCCTCCCCTCCCTGCGTGTCCTATGTAATTTTTAGAACATTGGTTGTTTTTGAGACAGCAGAGTGTGTGTGATACAGGCAGTCTGTACCAGGGATTCTGTGACAGGTAGTATGTATGACAGGCAGTCTGTGTGACAGGGAGTCTCTGTGATGGGTAGTTTGTGACACAGGGTCTGTATGGTAGGAAGTCTGCTTGGCAGGCATTTCTGTGACAGAGTCTGTATGACAGGAGTCTGTAACAGGCGGTCTGTGACAGTCTGCATGACAGAGTATGATAGAGAATCGGTGTGACAGGGAGTCTGTGTAACAGTTTATATAATAGGTAGTGTGTGACACGGAGTCTGTACAATAGGAAGTCTGCTTGGCAGGCATGTCCACTCTCCTACATGGAGTATGTGTGACACGGAGCCTGCTTGACAAGGGGAAAGGAAGGTGGGCCTCTCAGGAGGGAATAAATGGTTTTCAAGAAAGATGAAAGGGCCCTTGGGAGAACAGATGGGAGGTGTGATTGTTGGTGACAAAGCCTGTGTGTGGCGTGGACTTCTGGTCTCCTCTCCCAGGACATGAGTCCCTCCTCCCCAGTTGATGGACTCCTGAGGGGAGACAGCCAAGGAGGACCTGTCTTCAGGCAGTAGAGGGGGCTCCAGAGGAAGCCTCTCCCAACGAGTGCTGTTTTGCAAGGGCCTTCAGCTCAAAACATTTACTGCTTGGTGGCAAGACAGCACGTTCTGAGGTGGCAGGCGCTGCTTACCTGCCGGCATGCCAGTGTTCGGGCGGACCCCTGAGCATCTGTTGATGATAGAAACGTGAATAATCGGCCTTCACTCCTACTCACCCTCGCATGTACAAGGCCTTTCGCAACTGCTTTTAACCTGGGTGTCCTTATCTATTTCATTTCAACAGCTGTTTGTCCTCGCCTCCCTGCGGCAGGCGGCTGCTTCAGTCTCGGCACCTCCTTGCCAGAGCTCCAAGTGCCTCCCGAAGCTTCTCCTGTGGCTGGCGACAGGGTGGCTTTTGGTTTTTTGAAATTTATATGAGCCTGTTAGGATGTAACCCTTTTTTGTTCTTACTTTGAAGGTCATTACAGCTACTCTGAGAACCGTGTGGAGAAGGACGGCCTGATCCTCACGAGCCGTGGGCCTGGAACCAGCTTTGAGTTTGCGCTTGCAATTGTCGAGGCGTTGAGCGGCAAGGATGTGGCTGACCAAGTGAAGGCCCCGCTTGTTCTTAAAGATTAAAGCAGAAATCTTCGATGATGAAGTAGAGAAATGTGCCGTTTGTCATCCTTCTCATTGTGTTCACTTTAAGCAAAATGGGCAGTTCCCGCGCAGTCTGGCTGCGAAGTGGCAGCCTCACCGAGCTTCCCCACCTGCGCCCAGGTCCTCATGGTCCTGAGCCTTGATGGCAGAGTAAATGGCATTTAGCAAACTACTGGTTGTTACTCCATTTATCTCTCAATTCCTCCTTTTTGTGTGTGAAACCAAAATCACTGTCAGCGTCACTTGCAGCTGTTAAGTGTTGATACAGCGACTGAGATAAAAGAGCAGTGAACATGTTTGACATGGCAAGGAGGAAAAGCATAAAAGCAAAGATTTAAGAAGCTTGTGATTTTCCCCCCATTTGTTAATTGTATATTGTTAATGTGCTATTAAAAATACCAGTGAAGTTGTTAGTCGTAGTGGATTTTTGCGACCGCCTCCTTTTCCCGTTGTGGAAAGGGCCCTCGGAAGTGAAAACGTTTCGAGGTCTGTTTTCCCTTTTTCAGGGAACAGATTCCAGGGGCTGACGTGTGTGGCCTGGGCCCACCAGCCAGAGCCCCCTCTGTCCCTGTCCACAGGACCCTGGGGAGACGCGTCAGCTGGTGGGACTCCATCCTGGGCCCACTGGCAGCCATCCTGGGGTCACTGAGGAGAGCCTGCCCAGACACGCTGAGAACAGTACCTGACCTGGGAGCCAGCTGTAAGCCGAGCAAGAACGGCTCTTGGGTTGTTCACAGAAGCCATCAGATTCCCTTGGCTTTTCTGTTTCACAACGAGCTCCAAAGGGCTGGAGGGGGGAGGTTCAGGCTGCGGACCACGGAGCTGGTAAGTACAACTCTTACCTGAACAGCCTCTTCGGGAGATACCTTCTCTTCCTTCCTCTTTCTTCTACCCCTTCCCGCCTCTGGCAAAGAACAAATGACGGCAAGCTTTCTGGAAAGGCCAGCTGGTGACTATTTTAAACCTGTGGGCCATACAGTCTCTCACAACGACTCGATGGGCCTTGTAGCCCCAAAGCAGCAGACAAGACACGTTGGGCAATAATCCTGGTTGTGTTCCAACAAAATTTACAAAAGCAGGCAGCTGTGGGGATTTGGCCCTCAGGCCATGCTTTGCTGACCCCTGGCCTGGGAGGCAAGGCAGATAATTTTTTTTTAATGCAGACCTGTAACTTTATCATATGATAAACTATTGAAGCTATGGAGACTGCTAAGGGAGAGAGAACAGGAGAGACCGTTTTGAGAAGAAAGTAGGGTAAAGGAGGCAGTGGTGGGTTACTCTCTGCAGCTGGTTAGAAGAGGCCTCTCTGGAAAGGGCCCTCGGAAGCTCTGGAGACTTGGGTGTGAATGAGGCAGGTTTGGTAGCATTCCAGGAAGGAGAAGCCGGAAGTGCAAAGGGCCTGAGGCAGGAGCACAGGAGGTGTGGAGGGACAGCAAGGGGGCTGGTTGAGGGGGGAACTCGAGGAGGTGAAGTTGGGGAGGCAGCCAGAGCCAAGGCTTGGAACTGACTCAGAGCCATCAAGGAGGAACCCAGTCCTACTTGGCTCAAAGGCCCTGCTGAGAAGGGCTGCTGCGGGTCCCTGGGTGGGAGGCTTGAGGCATGGTGCAGAAGGCAGCAGTGGGGCGCCTGTGCACTCGCGGGGGAAGAGGCGTGTACCTGGGGCATGTGGCTGCATCTCCTACTTGAACACGGTCAAGTGGAGCCTCTGTGTCTGGAGCAGGAGGAGGTGGTTTGTGGTGGGCGGGGTGAATTTAGAGCAGTGTTGGACGAACTTGCGGTGTCTAGAAAATATACTTTGAGGGCAGCCGGGGTGGCTCAGCGGTTTAGCGCCACCTTCAGCCCAGGGCCTGATCTTGGGGATCTTGGGGACCTGGGATCGAGTCCCATGTCGGGCTCCCTGCATGGAGCCTGCTTCTCCCTCTGCCTCTGTCTCTGCCTCTCTCTGTCTCTCTCTGTGTCTCTCATGAATAAATAAAATCTTTAAAAAAAAAAATACACTTTCACTAAGGAAAGAGAAACCAGAAAGTCACAAATTACTAACCTGAGAACAGTGAGCATTTGTAAACTCCTGAATTACTTGGGTTTGACCAGCTGCCTGGAGCTCCAAATAAGCCCCCTGGAATTTTAGCCAGATCTACAGGAAGGATCTACAGGAAGGGAACCATCGAAGTAAAGATTTGAATTTTTGTGCCCTTAGGGCAGCCAGGAAAAGTGGTTGCAGAAGGGACAGTGAAGGAGCATTTCTAAGAGGATCCTTTATCAGGGCTCAGGTGTTGTAGGGAAGGGTTTTCCCCTGACAATGTTCGGGCAGGGGCAGCACAGCCGCCTTATCTAAACCTAGGCCCTTTCTGGCTGGGTCGAGAATTACTGGCTTTAGGCACGTTGATAAGAGCCTCCACCCTCTCTAGCTACTGCTTTTCTGTGCTAAACACACCTGCCTCCTCCTAGGAATCTGGGGAGAGGGGGACCAACAAAACCTGGGGACATTTGAAAATACCTGGTGTTGGAGCTTAGGAGTGTGGTCTGTCCAGCCTGCCTGGATGACCCCCGCCTAGGCTTGAGGTCACCGAAGGTCAAAGGTGATGGGACTTTGGCCCCCACTTGGTGCGCTCTCCCTTAGGGACACTGGCCGCAGCTTTGAGCACTCCCTCAGACTCCCCTCGTCACCCTGATGGTTATGGAGGAGAGCCGCTCCAGAACTTCAGCTCCAGCCTGGAGCTCAGACCCCCTGAGAGAGGAGAAGACATCCTGGCGGGACACGTTCCTGGGGCCCATGGGAGGTGACCAGCCACATGGCTCTTCTGAAGGGGACGACTGTAACTGTCCCTCAGTGTGATTTAGGGTACGTGAGAGGCTCTGATGGAGTCCCCAGGTGCTGAATAGCAGGACAGGGAAGGAGCCACAGCTTTCTGAACGTCTACTGTGTACCAGTCACTGAGCTGGGTGACTCAATTCTTTCACACTTTATGCAGGAGTGTCACCTCATTCTGCCCCTTGTCTGGGCTCTGATTATGTTGGAGAGAGAGTGTTGTCTAGCAGTACGGAGACGTTTCGCACGCTACCCCCTTCAGCAGCATCTCCAGCGCCAGCAGCCCTACAGCGCGCCACCGAGGTTGCCATCCCTCCAAGAAAGGAGAAAAACCTCGTCCCTTCAGAGGTCAAGACTCTGTCTGTCCTGTGCTCTATAGGATCAAAGGCGACAGTACAAGGGCAGTCAGTACATTTCTTACACTGTGAAACGTTCAAATGTAGAGTGTTATGTTTACTGTCTCATTTTAGAATCTGGTTACATCTTTTCTATCCTACAGTGTCTGTTCCCCAAGAAATGAGGTGAACATTAAATTTTCCTGCAGGGCATCTGGGTGGCTCAGTGGTTGAGTGTCTGCCTTCAGCTCAGGGTGTATCCCGGGGTCCTGGGATCGAGTCCCACATCGGGCTCCCTGCATGCAGCCTGCTTCTCCCTCTGCCTATGTCTCTGCCTCTCTCTCTGTGTCTCTCATAAATGAATAAATAAAATCTTTTAAAGCAGTTTTTTTTTAATTTTTTATTTTTTTTATTTATGATAGTCACAGAGAGAGAGAGAGAGAGAGAGGCAGAGACATAGGCAGAGGGAGAAGCAGGCTCCATGCACCGGGAGCCCGACGTGGGACTCGATCCCGGGTCTCCAGGATCGCGCCCTGGGCCAAAGGCAGGCGCTAAACCGCTGCGCCACCCAGGGATCCCCCTGAATAAATAAAATCTTAAAAAATTTTTCTTCCTGCAGAATAATCTAGGTTTTTTTAGGAAATTCCTATCTTTGCTCTTAGGGGACTCTACGAAGTCCCGCCTGCCTGCCGAGTCCTCAGCCTCCTTCATGAGGCCAGCTGTGAGGTGCAGGAAGGCGCAAGAAATCCTAGCGTTTGCTCCTAGGGCGGGGTCCTTCTGGAGCTGGCCCTTGGCACTGTCCCAGTTCTGGCCCCGAGCTCCCCTGGGACCTGGAGGAAGGCTTCACGTGCTCACCATTTCCACCATGGCTATCATCTTCATCATCACCACCCACTCTGCTTCCTGCAGCCCGAAGGGGCTGCTCCAGGTTCCCGAACCACTGCCGGCGGCAGTGATCGAGGAGCCAGATGAGGTTGCCCCGCCAGCCCTCATGGGCTGCTGCTTTATTTTGCTTTTTCAGTTCTGCATCCTCGGGTCTTCTCTTTTTAAAACATAATCTGTTTTTGAGTTTCGGTCTGCTCTTGGAAATTTTTACTAGGCTTAAAAAGAACATGAGAGGGGCACCTGGCAGCCTAAGTCAGTGGAGCGCAGTACTCTTGATCTTAGGGTCATGAGTTTGAGCCCCATGTTGGGGGTAGAGATGACTTTTTAAAAAAATACAAATAAAATTCTTAAAAAAAAAAAAAAAAAAATAGTGGGCAGCCTGGGTGGCCCAGTGGTTTAGCGCCGCCTTCAGCCCAGGGCCTGATCCTGGAGACCCCAGATCGAGTCCTGCATCGGGCTCCCTGCATGGGGCCTGCTTCTCCCTCTGCCTGTGTCTCTGCCTCTCTCTCTCTCTCTCTCTCTCTCTGTGTGTGTTTGTGTGTGTCTTTCATGAATAAATAAATAAAATCTTAAAAAAAAAGTCAAAATGAAAAGTTCATTGTCTTAAAGAACAAAGACAAGAACAAAGTTGTAGGTAGTGCAGGAGCCACACACAGGCACAGCCCCCTGGGTGGGGATGAGAGGATCTGGGGAGCTAGAGCAACCAGGCTCAGGGCGCTGGGCCTCACTGGGTCCATCTCTGTGTGAGTGTTTTTTTTTTTTTTTTTTTTTTTAAGCCAGATAAAGGTGAGCATGCCATAAAAAGCATGCTTGTCTGAGGTTTCTTCTTTCAAAGGGAGAATCATTTCACCACGTTTACCCAAGAGAAAGTCATGCTTTGTTTTTACAACCAGATGGAATGTAGCCGGTGTCTGTTCTAACTTCCTGTGTTCTGAGGGTCTGTCCTTCCAGGCCGGCTATTGTGGGGAGGCCTTGGACCCCGCCTGTCCTGAGCCCCAGGCCCCAATACCACCTGCGGGTCAATTTCACAAAAAGCAGAATTGTCCCCCTGCGTGTTGCCGAATAACGCCCCGGGAACGCAGCCTTGGGAAGGGTGACTCGCCAGGTGGGAGGCAGGTAGAAGATGGTCCACCAGCCTTGGGGCCTGAGACCATCCCTTCCTTCGCACTGAAGCTGCGAATCAGTGAGAGAATAAAATGTGCGGGTTCGAGAGTAGGAATGAGGTCATCGTCTTTTCTAATACCTGGTTATACTTCCACATCCCTTATCCAAGAATGACAGCCACTCAGCACACTTAGGGCCCAGCAAATTACCTCTGGATCGTGGATAATACTAGGTCATTATGCCATGAGCCATCTAGCTCAGTGCCACCTGAGTCTTAAAACGCTTTTTAAAAAATATAATTATACCATGGATACGTCAATACCTGCTCGTTGGAAAAGACTCAGATGACACATGAATGCACGAAGCAGGACCTGGAAGTGCTCCCTCATGCCCTCCCTCACCCCAGCCTTGCCCCAGAGTCCCACTCGGGTCTCTCTTCCAGCCTGGTTTCTATGAACTTACAAATGTGTGATAATACGCATTTACACCCACACACATTGTATTAGGTTGCACACACACATAGATATGCACGTTAGAGTTTTAAAAATTAAAACTCTGGATGCCCGGGTGGCTTAGCGGTTTAGTGCTGCCTGCAGCCCAGGGCGTGATCCTGGAGACCCAGGATCGAGTCCCACGTCGGGCTCCCTGCATGGAGCCTGCTTCTCCCTCTGCCTCTCTCTGTGTGTCTCTCATTTTTAAAAACTTAGAATGTCTTCGAGATCTGACTGTATCAGATTGACCTTATCTATGTGACCATCGAACAGCACAGATGTATTGTAACCACTCCCCTACGGATGGATTTTTTTCCTCCTATTTTCAGAATTGTGATAAAATATACATAACACGAAATTTGTCATCTCATCCATTTTAAAAATAATTCTTTCAAATGCCAAAGGAAGTTCTGCAACTTTTCTTTCTTTTTTTTTTTTTTGAAGATTTTATTTTTTTAAGTACTCTCTATGCTCAACATGGGGCTCGAACTTACAACCCCAAGATTAAGAGTTGCATGTTCTACTGACTGAGCCAACCATGTGCCCCTCATACAAGCCATTTAAAAATAGACAATTGAATGACATTTAGCACATTCACATTGTTGTGCAAACTTCCATCTCCAGAACTCTTCATCTTGCCAAACTGAAATTCCATCACCATTAAACACTGACTCCCCATTCCTCCCTCTCTGGCAACCATGGTTCCATTTTCTGTTTCTATGAATTTGACTTTCCTTGGTACTTGTTATGAGTGGAATCATATAGTATTTGTCTTTCTGTGACTGCCTTATGTCATTTAGTTCAATGTCCTCAAGGTTTCCCCAGGTTGTAGCACATGTCAAAGTTTCCTTCTTTTTCAAGGCTGAATAATATTCCATTGTGTGGATGTACTATATTTTACTCATCCATCATCTGTCTGTTGATGGACAGACTGCTTTCACATTTTAGCAACTGTGAGTAATGCTGCTGTGAACATGGGTGTACAAATACCTCTCTGAGAGGCTGCTTTCAATTCTTTTGGGTATATACCCAGAAGTGGAATTGCTGGATCATATGGTAATTCCATTTTTAATTTTTTGAGGAACCACTAAATTGTTTTCCACAGTGGCTATACCAGTTTTACATTTCCACCAACAGTGCACAAAGGTTCCAGTTTCTCTACATCCTCCCCAACGCTTAAGCTTTTCTTTGAAAAAAAAAGAAAGAAAAGGAGAGTAGTCATCCTAATGGGTGTGATAGCTCACTGTGGTTTTGATTTATATTTCCCTAATGATTAATGATGTTGAGCACCTTTTCATGTGCTTACTGGATGTTTGTATGTCTGCTTTGGAGAAATGTCTATGTAGTCTTGCCCATTTTTGAATCAGATTGTTTAGTTTTCTTGTTGGTGATATTAAATGCTTTTTAAGTTTTTTTGTTTTTTTTTGTTTTGCTTTTTAAGTTTTTTAAACAGTTACTCAATATTTAAGAAAATATTTTAGGGGACAAATTTGTGTGTATATCTTTGTGCAAGTATGAATATTTTTAGAAAGTTTTTTACATCAATTTGATAGCTATGGCCAAGTTGTTCTCCAATTTGCCTGCTTCCCTCTGTCCTCAACAATGCTGATTACTATCCACTTTTCTGATTATTATCCATATATTAACATACAGTGTTACATTACTTCCAGGTGCACAATATAGTGAGTCATTCTATATATCACTTAGTGCTCATCATGACAAGTGTAGTCTTGAATCCCCTTCATATATTCCCCTCACCCACCTCCTCTCTGGTGACCATCAGCTTGGTCTCCATAGTTAGGAGTCTGTTTCTTGGTTTGTCTCTTTATTTCTTTGTTTGTTTGTTTTTAATTAAGTAGGTTCCATGCCTAACACAGGACTTAAACTCACAACCCCAAGATGAGGAGTCATAGGCTCTATTGATTGAGCCAACCGGGTGACCTTGTATTTTTGTTCCTTAAATTCTCCATACCAGTGAAATCATATGGTATTTGTCTTTCTCTGACTGACTTATTTCACTTAGCATTATAGATCCACCCATGTTGTTGCAAATGGCGATATTTCATTCTTTTTATGGCTGAGTAATATTCCATTGTATATGCATACCACTTCCTCTTTATCCATTCATCTATTGATGGACATGTGGGTTGGTTCCATATCCATCTTTTTATTTACAAATATTCATTGTGAAATAGCTTACATACTAAGATTGGATGAAGATGCAACTGTACATGGGGTGCGTGGGTGGCTTGTCAGTCGGTTGTCCCACTCTTGATTTCATCTCAGGTCATGATCTCAGGGTCTTGGGATCAAGCCCCACATTGGGCTCTGCATTGAGCATGAATCCTACTTGGGGTTCTCTCTCTCTCTCTCTCTCTCTCTCCCTTTCCCTCACCTCCCCCTCCAAACCCCACCACCACTTGCATGTTCTCTCTCTAAAAAAAATAATTAATTAAAAAAAAAATAGGGATCCCTGGGTGGCGCGCAACAGTTTGGCGCTTGCCTTTGGCCCAGGGCGCGATCCGGGAGACCCTGGATCGAATCCCACGTCGGGCTCCCAGTGCATGGAGCCTGCTTCTCCCTCTGCCTGTGTCTCTGCCTCTCTCTCTCTCTGTGTGACTATCATAAATAAATAAAAAATAAAAAAAATAAATAATAAGTAATAAAAAAAGAAAAATGCAGTTTTAAATGAATGGCTGTTTCCTCACCACCCAAATTAAGAAAAGGAACTTTACCAATGTTTTACTGGATGGTTCTTCCCAGTCATAGCCCCCAACCTGATACCCAAAGGTAACTACTTTCATGAATTTACTGCATGAATATCCCACAATTTGTCCATTGTACACTGAACTTTTGGGTCACTTCCAATGCTGTGCACATGTCCCCTGAAGTACATGTGCAGGAGCTTCTCCAGGGCAGACACTTTGCTGTGAACCACTCATATTTTATTATAGGAGTGATGGGTTCTTAGCTGGTTTTTTTTTTCATGGGCCCTTTTCTCACACTAGTAAAGCCATTGGACACTTTCCTAGAAAAACATTTAAAAATATATAAAATAGAATACATACGATTACAAAGAAAACCAATTATATTGGAATATAGTTTTCAAAATATTAAGAAAGCAAATTCGTGATAAAATACATGTCCTCCTATAATTAAATGGTAATATTTAGTAATCAGTCTCACACCTACCCTAATTTTTTTCTTTTTTCTTTTTAAGTAGGCTCCACATCCAGCATGGGACCCAGCACAGGGCTTGAACTCACAACTCTGAGATCAAGACCTGAGCTGAGATCAAGAGTCAAACACTTAACCAATTGAGCCACCCAGGTGCCCCATACCTACCCTAATTTTGAAATCATGATAAACATAAATGATATTTTGAGATATCAGCAACAAGTTTAATGTGATAACCTATATTCTTTTGGTGGAAGTCACAGGCTACTACTAATACTACTTTAGTTTGGTTCCTAATAGAAGAAAATACAAATTTCAGTTACAAATTAGCAAAAATACATAGTTTTCCTTTTTTTTACTCATTGAAGTTCATAGAGCCCCAAGTTCCATCTGCGTACCCCAGGTTAAGAATCCTCTCACTAAGAAATGCTAACCCATCTCCCAAGTGGTTATGGTGCTTTATACTCCATGCATGGTGAATTGACTGACTGCTGTTTCATTTCATGACAGCACCAGCTATGGTCCAGCTTCCAAATTAGTACCAGTTTGGTGTATGTGAAATGGTATCTTCTTGAGACTTTGATTTGCATTTTCCTGATTATTCATGAAGCATCTTTCCGTGTGTGTGTGTGTGTGTGTGTGTTTTTTTTTTTTTTTATGATAGTCACAGATCGAGAGAGAGAGGCAGAGACATAGGCAGAGGGAGAAACAGGCTCCATGCACCGGGAGCCTGATGTGGGATTCGATCCTGGGTCTCCAGGATCGCGCCCTGAGCCAAAGGCAGGTGCCAAACCTCTGCGCCACCCAGGGATCCCCCATGTGTTTTTTTCCTTCTGTGTAATATCTGTCTTTTGCTCATTTTTCTGTTGGATTTTTGGTTTTTCTTTCTGATTTGTAAGAATTCTTTAAAAAAATTTTTTAAATATTTTTAAGATTTTATTTATTTATTCATAGAGACACAGAGAGAGAGAGAGAGATAGAGAGAGAGAGAGAGGCAGAGACACAGGCAGAGGGAGAAGCAGGCTCCATGCAGGGGGCCCGACGTGGGACTCGATCCCGGGTCTCCAGGATCACACCCCAGGCTGCAGGTGGCACTAAACCGCTGTGCCACAGGGGCTGTCCTAAAACAATTTTTTAAAAGATTTTATTTATTTATTGACAGAGAGAGAGAGAGCACAAGCAGGGGGAGCAGCAGGTAGAGGGAGAGGGAGAAGCAGGCTCCTTGCTGAGCAAGGAGCCAGATGCAGGGCTCAATCTCATGACTCTAGGATCATGACCTGAGCCAAAACCAGACACTTACCCCACTGAGCCACCCAGGCACCCCTGTAGGAATTCTTTATATGAGAAGAAATGGGGAGAAATGGATGAAGTGTTTTTAGTTTTGTTCAAATAAATAATAAAAAAAAAAACCTTGTTATTTATATATATTGCAAGTATCTTCTTCTGGATGATGGCTTGTCCTTATTATGGTATCCATGATAAACAGAAATTCTTAATTTTAATATAGTAGAATCTATCAACGTTTTGTCTTTATAGTTTGTGCTAAATTCTTTTCTATCTTAAGATCATGCAGACTTCCACTTTTATTGTTTTCTAAATTATTTACAGGTTTGTATTTCACATATAAGTCTTCAATTCACCTGGAATTAATTTTGTGTATGTTGAGGTAGGGATCTGATTTCATTATTTTCCCACATGGTTAATTAGTTGTCCCGTACCAGTTGGTGAATCTATTTATTCCCCACTAATCTGCAGTTCCAGTTCTGTCCAAAATCAAGCTTCCTTAAGTGCTTATCTTTGTTTCTGGGCTCTACCCTGTTTCAACAATCTATTGTTCCTTGCTGGCATTAATACCACACAGCCAAATTTCTTTCTTTTTATTATTTTTTAAAGATTTTATTTATTTATTCATGAGAAACACAGAGAGAGAGGCAGAGACACAGGCAGAGGGAGAAGCAGGCTCCCTGTGGGGAGCCCAATGTGGGACTCCATCCCTAGACTCCAGGATCATGACCTGAGCCCAAATCAGAAGCTCAAACGCTAAGCCACCCAGGCATCCCCACAGCCAAATTTCTTTACCTGATGGAGGCAAGTCTTCCATTTCTTTCAGGCGTACCCTGGCTATTCACAGCTTCAGCTCTTCTAGAGAAATATTAGAATAAGCTTGCCAAATCTTACAAAAAATACTCATGGAATTCTTACTGGGATTGCATTGAATTTGTAGTACAATTTGTGGAAAGTTGACATCCTTCTGTTATTGAGTCTTATCCAAGAATATAGTCATTCATTCATCTAGATCTTCTTTAACATGTAATGTCTTTTCAATGAAGTTTCGTTAATTTCTCTAGCAAAGGCTTACACATCTTTTGTTAGAATTATTATTAGTTCTTCCTTCCTTCTCACCTTTCATTTCTTTCTTTTTTATTTCTGATATTGTAAGGACCTTTAAAAAATTGTTTTCTCATTGTTGCTGGTATATAAAAATGCAGATATATACTTTTATATATTGATTGTGTATCCAATCTTTAAAAACTCTCCTATTTTAAGATAATGTAGCCATAAATTATTTTAAAGTTTTCACATATCTATTCATATCATCAGCAAAGAATGACAATTTATTTCTCTCTTTCCGATCCTTAAATGTTTTCTCTTTCTTGCTGTTCTATCCTGGTTAGGATCTTCAGTGCAATGCTAAATTCAAGTGATCAAAATGGGCAACATATGTCACATTGGATTTTAAAGGGAGTTAAATATAACATTTATTGTAGAGTTGTCATTTTTGGCATATACTTGTATTCCACCTTTATTGTTATTGTTACAAAATACTACAATTTTAGTGGTTTAACAACACCAATATATTATCTTACAGTTCTGGAGGGTAGGTATCTGACAGGGGTCTCACTGGGCAAAAATCAAGGTGTGGACAGGGTTATGCTTCCTTCTGGAGACACTAGAGAAGTAGCCATTTCTTTGACTTTTTCTGGAGGCACCTACATTCCTTGGCTGTGACCCGACCCTCCAACTTCAAAATCAGGAATGCTGCATCTCTGATCCTTCCATGGTCACATGTCCCTCTGGTCTGACCCACTGCAGCCAGAAAAGGTATTCCCCATTAAAGGATTGGTATGATCAGATTGGACCACCTGGATAATCCAAAATAATCTCCCATTTCAAGGTCCTGAATGGTAATGTATAGGTTTTGGAGATAAGAATGGGACATATTTGGGAGGCAGGTTGCAGGCAGCATTATTCCAACCAGTGTAGGCTGGCTGGGTCCGAGGACCAAGAGAGAGTCCCACAAACACCAGTCAAGAGGGTTCCTGGCCTCACGCAGAATGGAAATCAAATGGGACCCGAGAGGAAATCACAGCAGAGTTTATTGAAGACAGAGAAAGTGCAGATAATGGACAGAGCAATCGGGAGACTTGGAAAGAAAAGGAGAATGAGTCTCATCATTGCTCGGGTTTGGGGGTTTTTATTGAGAATTGTAATCTGGCAATGTGTTTTCTCAGGTGCCCAGGAACTCGTTAAAACAAAGGTGAGTGTTTAGGTGTACTCTACAAGTCACTTATGCCCTGGAGCCAGGGCACTTGGGGACTGGGTGAGCCTGTGGTCTAGGAAACGCCCATGACGACCCTGCCTGGTCACTCCTTGGATGTTATCTATTGTGCTGGAAGCCTGCAAAGAAATTGTTAAATCCTTGACCTCTACTCGGAGGACATACATTATCTATGCTCTAAGGCGTGTATAAGGTGGGGGCAGGTCCTAGCAAGAACAGATGCAGGAAAAGGAGCACAAAAAAAAAAAAAGCAGTTTTTCATGAGATTCCTTTAGTTTCCCTGTCTCACATCTACCATAATATCATTTATTAGGTTAAGGAAATACACTTCCATTCTTTGATTGCTAAGTTTTTGTCATAAATAGATGTTGAAATTTATAAAATGACTGTCCTAAGTTTCTCAGTTAAGATCATACGGTTTTTCTTCTGTAATCTGTTAATGTGATGAATTATATTAGTACATTTTCTAGTGAACTACTCTTTCATGCTTGAGATAGCCAACTTGGTTATCATGTTTTATCTTTTTTATACATTACTAACTTCTGTTTGGTAAGTATTTAATCTAGGATATTTTGCATCTCATGTGGAAGGTTGAACTGGTATTCTTTCTGGTATGATTTTTGTGTCAAGGTTATGCTAAGGTCATACCTTGAGTAGGAAGGGGCCCTCTTTTTTTTTCTAGATAAACATTTGTGAATGATTAAAATTATGTGCATATATACATGTACATATATATACATGTACATAAGGATGTAATTTTAATCATTCATATATATATACGTTCATTTATTTGAATATTCAGTGCAATTTGCCTTTAAATCCATCTGGGTCTGGTGTTTTCTTTGTGGTGAGATTTTTGTTTTAATTGAGCTAAAATTCATATAATATAAAATTATCCACTTTATTTACTTTTTTTATTAAGAGATTTTATTTATTTATTTGAGAGAGAGAGAGAACATGAGGGTGGGGAGGGGCAGAGGGAGAAGAAGACTTCCTGCTGAGCAGGGAGCCTGACAAAATTACCCACTTTAAAGCGTACAATTCAGTGGCATTTAGAACATTCACAATGTTGTGCAACCATCACCTCTATCCAATTTCAAAACATTTCAGTGCTCCCAAAGGAGACTGTGTCCCCATTAGCAGTCATTCCAACCCTGCCCCCCAGGCCCTAGTAATCTCTCCTCCACATTCTGTCTCTATGGATTTACCTATTTTGGATGTTTCATATAAATGGGATTATGTTGTGTGTGACCTTTTGAGTCTGGCTTCTTTCACTTAGCAGAATGTTTCAAGTTTGTTAATGTTGCATGTGTCAGAATTTCATTTTTAAGCCTGAATGATATTCTATTGTATGGATCTGACATATTTCGTTCATCTCTTCATCCATGGATAGTCATTTGGGTTGTTTCCACGTTCTGGCAGTTGTGAATAGTACTGCTATGAATATTCATGTACAATCATTTGTTTTGAGTACCTATTTCCATTTCTTTTGTGCGCATACCTAGGAGTTGAATTGCTGGGTCATATGGTAATTCTATGTTTAACTTTTTAAGAAACCACCATTCAAATTCTTTTCAAATAGCTTTGGCAGCACACATACTAAAATTGGAATGATACAGAGACGAGCATGGCCCCTGCACAAAGTGACACACAAATTCGTGAAATGTTCCATATTTTTAAAAAAATTCTTTTGGGTAATAGAATTATTCAAGTTTTTTATTTCTTCCTGAGATGGTTTCAGTAAGTTGTGTTTTTTCTAGGAAAGTACCTACTACTTTATCTAAGTTTTCAAATGTATTGGCGAAAATGTTGATAATAACTTTGATAATACTTTTTTTGGTTTGTTTTTTAGAGATAGGATAGAGCGATAGGGAGGGGCAGAAGGATAGAGAGAGAATTTTTTTTAATATCTTATTTATTTATTCATAGAGACACAGAGAGAGAGAGAGAGAGAGGCAGAGACACAGGCAGAGGGAGAAGCAGGCTCCATGCTGAGAGCCCCACGTGGGACTGGATCCAGGGTCTCCAGGATCACGCCCCGGGGTTGCAGGCGGCGCTAAACCACTGCGCCACCGGGGCTGCCCGAGAGACAGAGAGAGAGAGAGAGAGAGAGAGAGAGAGAGAGAGAGAAAGAATCTTAAACAGGCTCCATGCCCAGCACCGATAGAGCCCAACTCGGGGTTTCAATCTTAGGACCTTGAGATCATGACCTGAGCCGAAGTCAAGAGTTGGATACCTAACTGACTGAGCCACCCAGGCACCTCAATAATACTTTTCTATTTTATGTTTTTCCTGCTTTTCAGAAACTTCTACTCTTGTTCTTTCTTTTCCAGAATTTTTAAATTCTAAAATTGAATGTTTAGTTCATTTATTTTGAGATTTTCTTCTTTCCTAACTTACATATCCAGGACTAAACATTGTTTCTATACATTTTTTTAAAGATTTTATTTATTTATTCATGAGAGACACAGAGAGAGAGGCAGAGACACAGTCAGAGGGAGAAGCAGGCTCCATGCAGGAAGCCTGATGCGGGACTTGATCCAGGGGCTCCAGGAAAACGACCTGGGCCAGGGTAGGCACTAAACCACTGAGCCACCCAGGGACTCCCTGTTTCTATACATTGATTTCAGTTTGTGTCAGTGTTCAGTTCTGATTCCTCCCAAGTGTATGCATTTTATCCCAATTTAATTTAGCTGTATTTTGCCAGTAATTTCTAACTTAATTGTAGTGTGGTCAGAGAGCCTGGTCTGTGTGGTACCAATCCTGTGAAATATGTGGAACCTAACAGTTGGTCAACTTTTGTAAATATTTCAAGTGTGACTGAAAAGAATGGGTCTTCTCACATTCACCAGAATGGCTTAAATGAAGAGTGGAATACTACCAAGCATTGATGAGGTATGAGCTACTAGAAGGCTCACATACTGCTGGTGGGAATATAAATTGCTACAACCATTTGGAAACCTTTTGGGTAATGTCTGCAAAGGCTAAACGTACCTAACAGAAATACATACACACATGATCAGAAGACATCTACCAGAATGTTCATCCCGGGACACCCACCAGCTGGCTCAGTTGGTACAGCACATGACTCTTGACCTTAAGGTCACGAGTTCAAATGCCTTATTGAGTGTAGAGATTACTAAAAGAAAAATAATAATAAAGGTAAAAAAAAAAACCAAAAGAATGTTCATCCCAGCACCATTTATGCTACCTGCAAAGAGGCAACAATCTCAATGTCCATCAACAGAACGGATAAATGTAGTTCATTCATACAATGGAATGAGAATGAAAAAGATATTTCCACACACATAAATCTCACAAACATAGTATTGAGCAAAAGGTACACAAAAGAATACTACTCTATGGTTTCATTTATATTAAGTAAATATAGGCAAATTTAATCTATACATTTGAAGTTAGGGTGATGGTTTCTTGTAACATGTACTATGACTGGGGGTGGAGCAGTGGCAGGATAAAGGGTTTGAGGGTACCATGAAGTTCTATTTCCTGATCTAATCCAAGTCTTGAGTCTCTAGTGTGTCAACTTCATGGGAATTCATTAGGTCATATATTTTTGATTTGCATACTTTTCTGTATATATGTTATTGTTCAATAAAAAAGTTCAGTTAAGGGTGACCCGATGGCTCAGTTGTTAAATGTTGGACTCTTGTTTTCAGCTCAGGTCATGATCTTGGGGTCCTGGGATGGAACCCTGTATCAGGCTCCATGCTCAGTGGGGAGTTTGCTTGAGGATTCTCTCTCTCCCTCTCTCTTTCAAATAAATAAATCTTTTAAAATTTTCAGTTAAAAAAAAGAATGTGTGGTGTTTAATTACTAGGTACAATATTTATATATTCATTGAATCAAGTTTGTTAGACGTTCCTGGCTGGCTCAGTTGGTGGAGCCTGTGATGCTTGATCTCTGGGTTGTGGGTTCGAGCCCCACATTGGGTGTAAAGATTATTTAAAAATAAAATAAAATCAATCTCTTTAAATCAAGCTTGTTAATTGTTCTGGTCAAATCTCTATCCTTACTTATTTTTTACACACTTGATCTGTCAAACTAAGAAAAGTTGTGCTAAACTTTCCCACCATAACAGTAGATTCGTCAGTCTCTTTTCATAGATCTGCAAATGTTTGCTTTATATGTCTTGAGGCTGTGTTATTGGATGCTTACAAGTTTAGAATCATTATCTCTTCCTGGTGAATTGGAATTTTTTGTCATTATGTAGTCCTCTTTATCATAGGTGACAATTTTTGCTTTCTTATCTATTTTGTCTGGCGTTTGATAGCTATTGCAGTCTTTTCTTGGCTACTCTTTTCCAGTTTATCTTTATCTGTATTTTCAAATTTTTTTAGTGTCTTTATGTTTTGGAAGGATGTCTTGCAAACAATATGTAGAGGAATTATTTTTTTAAATCTGGCTCAACAATGTTTTCTCTTAACTAGCATCTTCCTTTTGACTTTGTTGTAGTCGAGGAGTTAGTCATCTACTTGTTATTCCTTTGTAGATGATTTGTTTCTTCTCCCTGCTCTGGCTGCCTCCAAAACGTTTTCTTTTCTTTGGTATCTTTCAGTCTCAGTGCAAATCTATGATTTGTGGATCTACTTTCTTCCTTCCTTTTCTCTTTTTCTCTTTTCTTTCTTTTAATGTGTTGGGATTTATTAGATATTTGAATTTGAGCCTTGGTATATTTGAACAATTCTGGCAAATTCTTATCCATTGTCTCTTCAAATATTGCTTTTTTTTTTTTTTTCTAATTCTCTCTGGTCTCTCTTTCCAGACAATATAACTTACTTCCTTTCATCCTATATTTTGTTTCAACTTCTCTTTCATGTCTTCTTTCCCTCTGTCTTTTGGTGCTGCATTCTCTGTGATTTTTTTTTTTTTTTTCAAATCTATCAGCCATGTCATTCTTCATCTGTGTCCAATCTGGTGACTGGAGCATCCACTGAATTATGAATTGTAATCATTACATATAAAGTTTATTTTTAAATGTTTTATTTTGTTCTTTTTAAAATCTATTCTATGCACATATTTATTTGTTTAAACATCCCAAATACATGTATTCTATGTTCTGTATCTGATAATTCTAAAATTGGAAGTTGTAATTGTGTCTGCTGTCTGTGGTTTCTGCAGTTCTTATTTTATGGCACTTTGTTTCCTTATGTGTCTTGTGATTTTTGCTTGGGAAGTGTTCATTTTCCTCTATTTCATTTTTCATTCTATAGGAATTCTTTGAGGTTTAGATTGAGGTTAACTTCTTCCAGAGAGGGTTTGCATTTGCTTCTGCAACTCATCTGAGGGCCCTATTATCCCAACATGGGTGGTGTGTGGGGTGTGTGTGTGTGTGTGTTGCATGTGTACACACTTGGTATTAGTTTTGGAGTTCAGTGCAAAACATAGAAACCACTCAGTATATTTTATGCAGAAAGGAGTTTCAAACAAGAAATTAGATGTTTATACAATCCCTGGGAAAATAGAGGAGTCATAATCAGGAGGCCTCCCTGGAACTGTTCAGTTGAAGACCATATCACCATAGTTTTGATTCAGGCATAAGGAAACCAGGATTATGAAGCCACTAAGGCTACTGAAGCTGTTACCATAACAACCATATCTACCCAGAAAGCTGCTGATAAAACCCTAAAATGCTGGCCACTGCCACAACTGTCTTTCACACTTGCCTCCGTGACCTTAGCTGTGAGCAGAAAGACCGCCTCTGCCTCAGTTCCATCTACCAAATCTCACACAGGTCTGTGCAATTGGCCAGACAGCCTAGTGGCAAGAGCCCCTCAGAAATGAAATTTTTACTTTCTAGCCTCTACAATGTAGGAACAGTAGTGTGTACTGAGTCCTGCTGATCATATTCAGCATAGAACCACCATTTAGCTTCTCATTGCTTCTGTAACAGCTCAGTTTTGTTAGCCTTGGGTCAACATGTGTCTAGTGTATCTTTTCCATCCCCCTATTTTGAACCTATGGGGGACACTATTCACTGGCCACTGAGCACTATTTTCTAATTCTGTTCTCTCTTGTATGCTTTCACTATAAAGTGTAGGGATGACTATCTTCTCTTGTCAGGTGGCAAGTGGTTTGATTAATGAAACACAAGCAGAAATCTGTTGAGAATTCTGGTAAGGTTTTTGCTTTTCCTGAAAAAGGAAACAATGTGACTAGTATTGCTCTTTTCTAGCCTTCACTTCTGTGACCATGAAGAGAAGGTCAAGAGAAATGCTGAGACACCATCCCTACACTACTGAACAAAGACCAGCAGCCACATACTCCCAGACTTCATTTCCATTTTCATTTACAAGAAAAATAAACCTGCTTTGTCAGCTATTGTTAGGTGGTGTTTCTTTTATTTATACTCAAAAGTAGTTTTTATTTTCAACTTTTAGAAACTGTTTATTTTCAATCAACCTTATTTCCATTTTGTTTGCCTTTGTGGAAGAGCAGCTTAAGACCACTCAGTGATTGTTCCTATCCATTCAGTGGCCTGAGCAGTGGGAACTGCAGACCAGTCTTCAGTGGTCTGCTGAGTGATCCAGTTTTCAGTAGGGAACAGCTGAATAGGCACAGAGGGCACCTGCATGCCTTCAGACCAGTCTGCAACTTCAGGCTAAGCAGGACTTCCCGGGCCAGCATCCACCACATCAGACCCACTCAGTGAACTCCCTTGTTGTTGGGAGGGATGACAATGTCCACATCGTACAGAGGAGAGTGTGTTACACAGAGCAATAGTAGGCAGGTTAACATAAGATGAGAGGCTGGTGGTCAGCCCTGACATCAGAAACCACCAGAAGCCTTGGCTTTTGGAAGGCTGCCTTGAATCTAGTTAGTGGAAGTTCCAGAAGTGAAGCGACTGGCAATAGGAATGGCTCCAATAGCAGCAGCAAATTTCAGCACAGCTTGCTGGCCAGTATTTCTGGATGATAAGACACTAACATCAGCTTGGTTTTCAGTGACAACAATGGCACAAGCTGCTGGTAGATGCTTCTCCCAGGTTCTCTTCAGATTTATGATGTAGATACCATCATTTTTTCCTTTTGTATATGTTCCATTTGGAAGTCAACGTTGGTGCCACCTAAGTGGGTTTCTGCTGCACGGAATTTGAGGACATCCTCCTCCTTAATTTGGAGAACATCAAGGACTCTGGACATTGTTAACATTTCCCTTTAAGTTACGATGGAAATGCAAAACAACACCATATGAATCCTTCCCTGGGTAGTGTGTTCTAACCAATACATAACTTTCTCTTTATGTGTCTTCTGTAAATAATGTATAGATTTTGTTGTTGTTGTTGTTAAATAAATCTAAAAGTCTTTGTATTTTAAAATGGGGATTTAATTCATTCTTCTTTTGTGATTGCCAATTGTTCTGATTTATTCCTGTAAACTTACTTTGCATACTTTTTGGCATGATTTTTTTTTTAAAGATTTTATATTTAAGTAAGCTCTATACCCAATATGGGGCTTGAACTCACAACCTTGAGATCAAGAGTCACATGCTCTACTGACTGAGACAGGCAAATGCCCCTACTATGATTTTTTAATGTTACATTTCCCCTTTTTTCTTTCCATTTGTTGGATTCATCATTTTTTAAAGTTTTAATTTCTTTTTCATTGAATGATTTAGAAGTTGTACATCCAATTTCTAGTATCCTAACAGAGACAATTTTCTGATCATTTTTTCTTTTTGTGTGTTGTAGGTTGAATACTTTCTATTCATATGTCTTTATGTTCATGTTATGATTCTTTCTTTTTATCCAATCTGCTGTTAATCCTCTAAAACAATAAAAATTTTTTTTGATATAGCATTTTTCAGATCTAAGATTTCCATTTGGTTCTTTGTTATATTTTCTGTGTTACTTCTAAAAATTCCCTATATCTTCACCCATTCTATCCACTTTTCCTTGAAATCTTTATATTTATGGTAATTATTTTAGCATCTTTATTAATTAAGCATAAGGTTATCTGTGGGTCTGCTTCTATTGACTGCTTTTTCCTCTTAATTATAAGATGCATTCTCCTGCTTCTTTTCATGCCTTGTGTATTTTTATCATATACTGAACATTGTGGATGATATACAATGGTTTCTGTTATTTTCCTTTGAAAAAGTGATACATTTTGTTTTAGGTGGCAAACAAATTACCATCAGATAACTTTGATCCTGTGGTTGTTTGCTTATAGGCTTTCTTAGGGTGTTTATTTCAGTTTTGCCCTCAGTCTGGGATGTGTTCTTTCTGGGGTTTTAGTAGAAAGCCCAATGGGTTTATCAAGCACCTTGAACTTGACTGGACATGATATCTAAACTCTATCTCCGTAGGTGGACAGCTGTTGAAATTCCTGCTCAGTTCCTTTGGCCTTCTGGTTGCTGCTTTCCACTTGATCCCTTGGAGATGTGACCTGCACATGCATAGTTCAGGATTCAACCAAGGATTTGGGGGGATGTTTGTACACAGATTTTGGGGCTTCCTCCTTTCCAGGATCTACCCTCCCTCAATTCCATCTACTCTGACAGGAAACCCTGAACTCTAACTTCTGTTTTTAAAGCCCAGTAAAACTGCCACTTTCACTTTGAACTCTATTTCTTGTATGCTGAGAGAATTAAGAAACTGTCTTGGGAGAAAGCTGGTTATACATGGATCTGCACTAGTTTGTTTCCTTTTATCCCAGGGCACTCTTGCTCTCTACTACCTTCACATAGTTGTTTTTTAAAATATTTTACCTTGACTTTATAATTGTCACAGGCAAGATGGTTAATATGATGCAAATTTTTCTGCTATTACCTAAAGTGGAATTTATTCTCTAATTTGTAAATGTACATTTAATAATAATAACAACAATAACCAGAATTAGTCAATTGTATCCTCTCCTTCCAAAGACTACAACTTTAGTCTGTTTTCATTTTCCTCCTCATTCTCTTCCTCCTGGGATTAACCTGGGATCTTAGTTCTCCATTAGTATTAATTCTTTAGTCATGCATAAAAAATCATGTAAACTTGGCAACTATAAGTTATAATGGCTTTTCTACTTGGCATTGCCCATTGGTTACATCTTCCTCCTCTTTAGATTCTTTTCATCTTGCTGTGTTGCAATCCTTGAGAAATGCTTTCAGAAAGCCCATCTGAGAATGACAGACTTTCTGAGGTTTGTATGCCCAGAGTATTTCATTCTGACCTTTCATTTGAATGCTAACTTGGCTAAGTATAAGACTGTGGGTTCAGAATCCCTGTTTCTTAGAATCTTGATAATGCAGCTCCATTTTCTTCCAGCATCCTGTGCTGCTGGGGCTCATAGAATTCTTGTTCCTTGTGGGTAACTTCCTGCTTGTTTTTTCCCTTTGGAAGGTAGTCCCCCCCAGCGCCCCAAGCTTGATATTCTGCAGTTTGGGAAATGTACCTGGGTGTGTCTTATTTTCTTTTTTCTCTTCCTTCCTTTCTTCCCTCCCTTCCTTCCTTCCTTCCTTCCTTCCTTCCTTCCTTCCTTCCTTCCTTCCTTCCTTCCTTCCTTCCTTTTTTAAAAATATTTTATTTATTTATTTGAGAGAGAAAGAGAGAGCACAAGCTTGGGGGAGTGAGGCAGAGGGGAAGGCAGGCTCCCCACTGGGCAGGAAACCTGACATGGGGATTGATTCCAGGACCCTGGGATCATGAACTGAGCCAAAGGCAGCTGCTTAACCTACTGAGCCACCCAGGTGCTTCTGCGTGTGTCTTATTTTCAAGTAAATTACTTGTTATCTGAGAGTCCTTTCTGTAAGAAGACCCGGGTCTTCAGATCTGGGAAATTTTTTCTTATTATTATTTTTAAAATTTTTAATTGATGGATAGTTGACATAATATGTTATATTTATAAAATATATATTACATATACATATTATATTTCATGTAATGTTATATCAGTTTCGGGTTTCAGTATGAAACCTAAAATCATTTAGTGATCTGACAATTATATACATTACAAATACATGTTTTAAGTATTTCTTTTCTGCTACTCTCTATTCTTGTCTTTTCAGATACTAAATGCCTCTTAAATTTTCCTCCTATTTTCTGTCCTTGGGCTCTTTTTCACCATAGCCTGTTTTTGTGGATATAATATTCTAATTGCTGAGGATTATTTTAACATCTGTTTGCTTTGTGAAATGTTTGCATGTGTGCTGGTCTCTGTTTATTGAATTGTGCTTCTCTTGACATTAATTTTCCCCAAGTGCTTGGTGATTTTTCATTTTATCCTCATATTTGTGTTTGAAAATCCCCACTCTCCTGTCTGTAGGTCCACCTTCTGATTGCATGGGCTTGGAAGTGGGAAGGCCATGCTTCTAGACAGTGTTGGGATGGGCACTCTCCAGTGGGAGGGCTTCCCATCCTGCCTAGATATCTCTTGCTACCTGGGGCCTTGCTATGTCTCTGTCACCAATGATCCAGCTTGTAGGCACACACTCACTGACACAGCTTCACACAAGGGGAGAGGGGAAGAAGTTGGGCGGTACTCTGGAAGGGGTTCCCCCAGATAATCACCCTGACGCCTGCCCCAGTGTTCCTTTCTGTTCCATGTCCGTAAAGGCAGAGTTTTCTCAGAATTTTCAGAGGGGCTGTCACAGAAGTCATGTCCTATGACTATTTTAGCCTTTCTTTTCCTTTGATCCTATTTCTTCATCATATCACAATTGCTTGCTCTGTATCTTTCATGAATTCCTGAAATGGTTTGATATGCCAATAGACAATTTTGGGTTTTACTTATACCAATAGACAAACGGTCTGGTATGCCAATAGACAGATTGATCCTTTATTTCAGGAGGTTTCAGGAGATGCTTAGGAGGGCAACAGGAGAGGCCCCCACATATTAGGCTATTGACAGACTCTCCATAACTCTATTACTGTGCATTCCTGGCTGTGAGTTATAAAATAGGATGCTGCACCACTCTGAATAATTAGTTCAGCTTGTGTTGGTTGAGATTCAAACTTAAAGAGACCCGCCAACGTCAGGATTGGTAAGCAGAAAAGGAGTTGAACATATGTCCTTAAAATGAAGCTACCAAATTTTAGAAGAAAACCTTTCAGGGAATTTCCCACGTAGAATCAGTAATGGAGAAGTAAAGTGATAAATAATCCCAGAGAGAAATATAAGTGGACTTCTAAGTCAGCCACAGCTGTGTGAGTACACACTGGTGTATAAATAATATGGCCAAGTTTTATGTGCAACTCAGGGTGTGGCACTTAGGTATGATTCAGAAAGAATAATATGAGTTTGTATACATGGAAATGGGCATTTGGGTGGGGATCAAGCAAGGACAGAATTATAATGCATGCTGGTGGGTGGTAACACCTCCTTTTTTTTTTTTTTCCTATACCAAGGCTGTTCAGAGAAAACTCAGTATCCAGAAAACTTTTTGTAATTAATGCATGCATACACAGAATCCTGAGGAGTATGATTTAAGAAAAAAAAATGGAGAGAAGTTGCCTACAGACTGGTAGGGAAGATTTTGGAGAAAAACATTTTAAATAAGCATTTCAGTTCAGTACATCCGTTTCTTTATGGGATCCTTATCAATGACCAGATGACACATGGCGGTTTATCTATCACTGTTAAAAATTTGTGGATTCTTGCAAAAGGAACAATCGGACTGATTCAGCATCCACAGAGCCTGGAAGGAAAAAAAACAAAACGAGTCTTCCAAAACAAAAAACAAAAACAGATCTCTGGCTGCGGTCCTCGGAATCCTCCTACACAGCTGATTACCGACAGGATCGACAACTGTTGGGTTACACGCTCCCACAGCGAGGCTTTCCTCAGTGGGCCACTCACTGGCCCCGACCCCAGGGACTTTCTCATTTGGCTCCGGACAGGTGTGTTTCCTTGCCAGCCAGGCCTCCTGGTTCTAAGGCCGATTCCGATGTGAGCAACTTGCACACTCGGTGCACCCAGCGCAGCGCCGGGCGGTGACAGGTGTCTGAGAACCAGGGGCTGTTGATACGGTGAAGGACAGCTGCGAGCATGTTCCGCTGGCTCGAATGCTGTCACACGAGGCAGTCTGGGGCCAGAGCTCCGTGGCGTGGAGGAAGCACGCGACACGGGGACACGACACTGTGCCCTTCTGCACCCCAGCTCTGCTGCAGTGCCCGGCAGCTGTCTGCTGTCCCGGGGTCGGGGAGCAGGAGGAAGGGGGCAGACGGAACAGCCGCAAAGGTCGAGGGGAAACACTGTGGCAATGCTTTGGGAAGAAGGAACAGCCCCGGTTAAAAGGACTCTTGTTGTCTTTGGAATGCAGTTATTCTAATTTGTATTGAAATGACGCACGGGACTCCGAGGTGCCTCCCCCACCTGGCTGCGCAGGCAGTGAGAACCCGGCCCGCGCTATCTTCACAGTTCTGGGATCATGTGAGCCCGGCCACCTGGGCTCCTGCAAGCCCCAGACGTGTAATTAGAGGCTCCCGGGCCGGGATGATGCGCAGACAAGTCTTATCATGTGTCTGGGCCGCTGTGGGTGCGGGAGTTCTCTCTGCAGCTCGGAGCTGCTGAGCCGGCGCCTGGGCCTCTCTGAGCCTCCGGAACTGTCCAAGCGTCTGCTCAGCCCCGAACTTTGACCCATCCCTCCGTGGAAGTGGGGTACGAGGCCGCCAGCTTGGGCAAGGACACCGGGGCGCCTGCGGACCAGACACACGCCCCAAACACAGCTTCCCGGGAGCGCTGGCTCCCGGCCCAGGCCCGGACGCCAGACTCCTCCTGCCTTACACAAGAGGGGAGGGTGCAAAAGTCAGGCAGTCCCGGGGGGAGGCACCGGGCTAAGCCCTCATGACTGTAAAATGAAGAAATATGCAGGAAGCATGTGATTAAGATGTTTATTTGACATGGATCCAGAGTTATTTCCAAGGAATGAAGTTGCTGCCTTTCTCCAGGAGGCCACAAAGTCAAGTCAAGGGACACACAAACACTCCCCAAGGCTGGTCCCCTGGTTAGGACAAATTGCCTCCTCTTGGGGGGCGGGGTGGGGGTGCTTTTTACTTCGTGGCCAGGGGGAGTGGGGAGAAACAGATTTATGCACGGTCACGGACGCTGTGTTAGTGAACTTGAAGCAGGTTTACCAGCTGGGGGTTCCGGGCAGTTTTCTGGAAGCATCGAGAGGCACCTGTAAGCGCCGCAGCCTGATAGCCACGCTCCTAGATCTAGCAGGTGAAGGTAGAGCCCCGAAGAGTCCTTTCTGACCAGCTTTTGCTCGCTCCCCATCCGGGTGGCAGGTGACCCCGAGGGACAGCTTACAAGGCAGCTCTGTTGGGAAGGCTTTCCCCGGACACTAGAGTCAGACACGCCACGTAGGTTTGCCACTCTGACTTCTGCGCAGGTGACATGAAAGCAGGGGCCAGCTTGCTTCGACTCGCTCCAGGGACAGATTCTCGGGGGCTTAGGCAGAATGTTCTTGAAGTTTGATACATTCGAGTGAAAAGCAAGCACGAAAATTCACACCCTCCAGTTGCCTTAGACATGCCGAGATGTGGTCACTTCACTCCGCCACGAGGAGTAAAAGGCAAGGCTAATCAGGTTCGGGCACATTCGGGCCTTCTTCCCTGTTCTCCTCCCCTCTCCCCTTTTCCCTAAACAAGACCCCAAAACGTCTCTTAACAGGGGTAGGATTCGCATGTGGGGGGAAGAGGACCAGAACATTTGTCAGATGGTCTAGTCTGCAGAGAAAACTTGTCTCTGCATCGTAGTCTGAGCCCGACTTACTTCCTCCAGACGAGGATACCTCAAAGCTTTCGGACCACCTTGGAAATTCAGTTCATCTCCTGCTTTGCTTACAACGTTTCAAAGTTGTGGCACCTCAAGGCTCTGGGAAACCATTCGCGAATCCTCAAGGTTGGAAATCGTAGCTTACTGGAGCTCAGGCAAAGTAATCTTGCAGAAAATCTTGGCCGATCCAAGTTAACACACATCAGCTTTAGCTCCTCAATTACCATGAGCATAATGGATAAATATTTACACGGCAATGTATTTTTAAGGCTTTATTAGCTCTTCACATAATGCCTAGCAGAATGCCAGAATTGATTTCTAAGTTACTTTTTAAAAGTGGGACCCAAGTCCCTTCTGATAGGAACTCTTTCTAAACCAACTACTGAATACGAGTATTGTGACAATGTCCATTTCCTGGTTTTGACACTGGACTATAATTTTGTAAGATGCTATCTTTGGGGGAATCTGGGTAATGGGCTCAGGGCATCTTTCTGTACTAGTTTGAAACTTCTTGTGAGGGATGCCTGGGTGGCTCAGCAGTTGAGCGTCTGCCTTTGGCTCAGATCATGATCCCAGGGTCCCAGGATGGAGTCTCACATCGGGCTCCCTGCAGGGAGCCTGCTTCTCCCTCTGCCTGTGTCTCTGCCTCTCTCTCTCTCTGTGTCTCTCATGAATAAATAAATAAAATCTTTAAAAAAAGAAAAAGAAACTTCTTGTGAGTCCATAATTACTATAAAATAAAGTCAATAAACTATGTATGAAATAATCATGCCAAGAGTTCATTTTTAAGAAAAAGTTTCCATGTACCTCAAAAGCTACAAATTAGGTGATGAAATTGAAAACTACCATAGAGAATAGCTTAATATATATTCTGATCCTCAAGGCAACAGACAGAGGGATGTAGACCTCTTTTCTCCAACTATGAAATTCTCTGGAAGAATCTGTTGGCCTTTTTTTTTTTTTTCGAACAGGGCCCCTAGCAGTGAAGAGACAGTCTCTTTTCATTACTTGTCGAGACATCTTCAAGTTCATTACTTAGTTGAGACATCCCTAGAGATGTAGAGAGAAATAAGCAACATATAAATAAGCATGTGGCCTTTAAACAAGATAGGCAACACATGATCAATTATTGCAGCCTGGGAAGACTTCAAGTTTAATGTTATCTGCATTTCGAGTTGACTGACAAGTGGTCCTCCTGACCTTAGCATCTGCTGTCTGCCATGACACAGTCCCTAATAATAAATCCCTGTGGTTTGTGTGGTATTGGGCCTGCTGGGGCCTGGTCTCACGTTGAGGGGACAGTGGGGCTCAGGGAAGCTAGGGGAATCCTTCGCATCGAATGTAGGAGGTTGACTGGAGCCTACATTTCCTGACTTGAGGACAGAGCTTTGTCACTATATAGGACCTGCCTAGTAACAGTGCATCCAGTGGCGGCCAATAGCTGATTCCCCCTGCTGCTGGTCTCTGCAACAGCTGAGAGTGCAGGCCTGGGCTGGCCTGTGCCAGAGAACTCTCCAGAGCTCCACTGGCTCTGTGTGTTGCCGGAGGACTGAGCTGGTGCTCCGGACAGCGTTCTAGTTGTAGAGGATTAGCGCTGCGGCGAGGCACATTTAGCCATGAAAAGATAGGGGAAAAGGCGTGTTCTTGTGAAATCAAGGAACAACATCAAGATTCAGAGGGAAGCAAATATGAACTAATTAAAGATGGTCTTGGGGCACCTGGGTGACTTAGTGGATTAAGCGTCCAGCTCTTGATTTCGGTTCAGGTCATGATCTCAGGATGGTAAGATCGAGCCCCACGCACCTTGGGCTCTGTGCTCAGTGGGGAATCTGCTTGAGATTCTCTCTCTCCCTCTGTCCCTCCCCTAGCACTCCCCACACTCTAAAATAAAATAAAGAAATGATTAAAAAAAAAGAAAAGATGGTCTTAACCACAATACAAGTAGAGACAATAGAGGAGGGAAAGAAAAGAGGCAAAAGATGTGAGATGCAGATACAGGTCAGTGGGAGTGCTCCATTCACCTCTCCTGGACCTTGTCTGCTCCCCTGGAACTCACACAGGGGTGAGGGTGGGGGTGGGGGCGTCACAGCCACAGGCTCCTGGGCTCATCCCACCCCTGAGGTATCCAAGCTGCTGCTTCTACCTCAAAGGTTCTCTCTAAGCCAGTTTTCTCCATCTCCGGTCCCGACCCCTCCCCTGTGTCCCCTTGTCTCTCCAGGTCCTGACATCCCGGCGTTGCTGTGCCCCCTGCATCATCGATCCCCTCGGCTTCTCTTCATGCTGTTCCCCCTGCAACAGCCACTGTCATCTTTTTAAGATAAATCCGATCCCGTCGCTCCCCTGCCTGGATCTCTGAGTGGTCACTACCTTGCTCAGCGTCCATCCTCCTGCTGCCACAACGTCTGGCTTATAGAAAACACCGGCCTCTTCTTTCCAGCCTCAGGGGCTCCCACATAACTTGTTCCCTCAGTCTTTTTCCTCCCTATTCATTCCACTTCCTTCAGCTTAGAGTCTGACCCTTTACATCATATCACCTTAGAGAGTACAGCCCCCTTGCTACCTACCAGCACTGTTCACCCCATGCTGGCGCTCTCCGCAAGACATAAAGAGGGACTGCTTGAATTCTAGAGGGCAGGGCCACCAGAGTGGCTCAGCGGTTGTTTGCCTTCAGCTCATACGGGGACCCAGGATCGAGTCCCACATCAGGCTCCTTGTGGGGAGCCTGCTTCTCCCTCTGCCTAGGTCTCTGCCTCTCTCATGAATAAATAAATCTTTAAATAAATAAATTCTAGAGGGCAGAGGTTATGCCCATGTCCCAGGATCTAGCATGTGGCTGGCATTCCCCAACAAGTGTCTGTTGAACCAACTCCCTGAGCCCATTTCTCATCTATAAAGTGTCAGAAATAATACCTGTCAGGGCAACTGCAAGTAAACTAGGACTACAAAATCCACGCACATACCAGGCCTTCACCACACACCAACTGCCATGGTTTATATGTAGTTGCCACAGATAATTCCCTATAGTAGGTATCACGACACCCCCACTCCAATTCTACCCAAGGACAGAGATGTTAAAGAATCTGCCCAACACATAGAGGTGGAGGTGGTCTACTCATTGACCTCTGAGCCCTCACTCTTGACTCTGGAGGATACCAAGCACATTCAAGGTCTCCATCAAGCTCACAGAGAACTTCACCATTGTCCAGGAGCTCGTGGAGTGGAGAGAGCAGCTGGGTTTTGGCTACAGGGCCCAGGAGAGGGGACAGCTGGGCATAGGGCACGGCGGCGCTGGAGAGTTGCCCTCACGTTCGGCCACCGGCTTACTCCTGCGTCCAGAAGCTGCGAGAAGCATGGCTGTCTTCTCCATGAGAAGCCAGGGCAGGCTAGGGTTCCTCTGGTGGCCTCATGTCTGGCAAGAAGCAGAGCCACCCAAAGGGCCCACAATAATCTGGACCTAGTCCTGAAACTCAGTGTGGGCCACATCGGGTGTGTACAAAAGCCCATTTCTTCCGTATGTTCCTCTCTCCAGGCAGTAGCTGTGTTGACAGCAACACCCTGGCATCAGTTCCAGTCCCCTCTCTGAACTGTTGAAGGTAAAAACAAACAGCCCGTTTTCACTGTGCGTGTGTATCAATCGTTCACATTTCTTTTAGGGATGACAGTGTATTTCAAGCATTTAGGAAGCTGTAAAAAAAAAATCTTCCCTCGTGCTTAAAGATGGTAATACTTGTCGACGTACTTGAGACATAAACTTTTATAAGAGTTTAGGCAAGAAACATTGTTAACGGTGTCATAAATAGTATTATAACTTTATTAAAATGAAAAGACAATATTCAAAATAATGCAACAAAAATGAATAACATCCTTTGTCCAATACTGTACACATAATGCAGAAATCAGTGCATTTTTCTAAAGCATGTCTTAACCTTCATTTAGTTCATACTAAAATATAAGCTTTAAATAGCTCAAATAGTATTCAGCAGTTGAAACTGTAAACAGCTTGTTTAACTGTTAAGAGAACATTGTAGTAATGTACCTCTGTTAGTGAGCACCTTCTCTTTTGTGCTTATCTATACAAGATACATCGCAGCACGTGGAAACCCAAGCACAGGCTACGGGTCTCCCTGAATCCAGGTGAAGCAGCCAGCCGAGAGAGTCTCAAAAGCAGAAAGATGCTGATGTGACCTGTGCCATTAAGACATACTGTACTATTGGTCAGAAGTGTTTTACTTAAAGAAGCAAACAATCCCCAGGAAATACTGAACAGGAACCAGCAACACAAGGCCAGCTTGTGCTGTACGTGTTTCTTAATACAGTCTAAAAAAACAAAACAAAACAAAACAAAAAAAAACCCAAAAAACAAAACAAAAAAAAACACAACCAGTACAAAAACACAACACATGCTCCCTGGTGACGCTGTCATGCAGCAAACTGTTTCACGACTGTGTGACTGACATCCCAAACACTGATGAACGGTTTGCTTTCGACATGAGTCTAACAGGCCCCCTGTGGCTGTGAGGCCCACGCTACAAACAGGCCACGTTAGTGGATAGAACAGAGCAGGAAGTTCTGGGGGAGAAATGATTAATGAATTGTCATCTTCTCATTTCTCGAGATGCGAGACATGCATGCACAGGTGAAAGCATGGCTGCCCGGCACACCGCCATCCTCCCCTCCACGAGCAGAGTGAGGAGCTGTGGGGAGCCAGGTCTTGGGACGATTTTGAACCTGGGCAGGGAGAGCCACGGGACGGACGCGCGCCCTGCCCTGGGTGGCACAGGCTGCTTGCAGACAGAAAGGAGACAGAGCTTCTCGGGCCCAAGAGCTGGGCAGTTTCAAATGGACTAGGTGAAAATTGTTTTTTTTTTTGTTTTATGTTTTTTTGTTTTTTTTGCATTTTTTTTTTTTTAATGATTCTGATCTAAGGAATACTGTGTTTTCTTCCATTTGCTCAATTCTCAGTCAGGAGCCATCCTCTGGCTTGTTTTATCATTCTGAATATATGTGACTCTAAGGTAGCAACTAATTGGTTAACCTGCAACTATAGCCTGTGCTTCCACCACAGGCTTCTATGGGTCACTAACGTGCTCACAAAGCCTTCTCTCTCTGCCTGCACATCTTTACACTCCGGGTCGGAACAGCAAAATCAGGGATTCCCAGCCTGAGCATGCGTCCCGGCCGCTCTAACCCTGTCTCTTTCAGATGGTGGGTTCGAATATTTCATTCTGGGATCTGAAAACCTTTCCCTGTGAACCTCAACTAAACCAGAAAGTGGCTTAAGGACCATCTGCTCCCAGGGAGCCCCTGTCAAGCCACCACCCCAAAGCCTATGGAGAAACCACATAGGACAAATGTTTGCGCTTCACGTGGCCACCAAGGTCCAGTTTTGTCTTTGAGTCCAGCTTCTCTGTGGTGGAGATGACACTGCAGTCAGCAGACAGGGGTTGGGTCGAGGGGCCTGCATTTGTTTCCTCTGCTTCCCGAAAAAACTTTTCATATTTGTCCAGGTACGGGGGTCTCTCAGGTAGTAGGTAATAATGTGTTGAGCTAACCTTCTTCCCATTTTCAATAATGGGCAGGATGCAAGGGACCTTATTGGCAGACCCTTCGCTGTTCTGTCTTTGCAGAGCTTTGCTGCTGACGTACTTGGGGTCAGGGGCGAAGCTCTGAGTAGGGGGCATGACCCCATTGAGGTAAGACGGGAGGCTTTTGGGGCTGGGTGTGCGGGAGTTACTCCGGGATAAAGGTTCTCTTGGTGGCACTTTGGGAGGCCTGTCTTCATCACTGTAGGTGCTAGAAGTAACTTCCGCTGACCACCTTCTGTAATCTGGCTTCACTGGCCTAGGAGGTATGGGAACCCTGGGGGGAACCTCAGGTTTGTCTTCATCGGAGTTTGGAGAAGCTCTGTGTATGTAGCTGGACACCCTTATGGCTGGCTTGTTAAAGGATCCAGCTGGTCCCGAATGGGACCTTCTTAATCTTCGGTGGGTCTGAGGTGGAGGAGGATTTGAACTTTGCACCCCTCCATTTTGGTCAGGAGCCTGACTGAGATCCGCTGCAGAGACAGCTGGGGTATCAAAATATGCGTAGTTGATCTGTCCGCACCCACGGAAGCTTCGCCTGCCCGGAACATCGTATTTGAAGCTGGACAGCGTACAGTCTTCTAAGAGGAAGTCCGTGTCCGAGCTGGTGAGGAATTCGACCTCGCAGTCTGTCTCATCCAGAGAGAGGTCTTCGGAGATGGGCAGCGGCGGGAGGGGCCTGGAACCCCGATCACAGAGGGCAGTGCAGGGGAAGGGGGACGGGGGGTTCTTTATGGGTGTGAGCGGAGGAGGAGAAGCACAGACCCCGTTCACTGAGAGTTTCTTAAAGCCACACACGACTCGCTCCTCTTCGCGCTGCCCCAAGTCTTCGCCTGGGGGAATAAGAAGAGGGGCGAGGCTGGGCTTCTGAGTAGGGCCGTTCCTTGGACCAGACGTCGCAGCGTGCCCTAGAAGGAACGAGAGAGGTCAGGGAAAGGCCCGCATGCGCAGTACCCTCCCCAACCGCTCGAGGCCTAGCCCAGCTACCTGTGTGCCCACGGCTCCCTGCGAAGGCAGCACACACCTGACGGCTGCCACCCTGAGAACACCCATGGGAGAGCCACAGGTGTTAATTAGGGGCCAGGAGATTGTTCCTGCACATGATTGGGTTCAAAGAACAAGCTATCTCTTCTATCTCTCTTGGACATGTGCATGGTGCACACCCACACACCTTGGCAGGTTTTGTGACGTGTGCAAAACTCGCAGATGATGAGCAGCATATAATTTACGTGAAGACCACACCACAGTAGCCCAGCCACTTAAGAGACGCGGTGACACGAGGCAGGCAGGGTGTGAGTAAAGCGAGACTGGGTCTGCACTGTTAGTGCCATCATGACCTTAAGGAAGAGTGCAGACCTGCTGGCAATGTGCTAAATGCTCCTGACAAAATCTAAGGAACACAGTGCCCACGTCAGAAGTCCTAGACTGCACATCACACTCTCTCCTAAGTGTTTATCCACGTGGACACTACTCAATCGCCCTGGGACGCGCATCCGAAACTCGTGAGAGGAGAGATCTTGTCCAAGGTCTCTAGAAGTTAAGTGTGGATCAGAGCAGGGATCAGAATTCACTGACTGTGAAAGATCACACTTCCACAAAAAGGTGTGGTCAGGGCATCGGTGACTCAGAGTAAAGGCAGGGTGGCTCGAAAGCCAAGCACACGGCTCTCTCCAGAACCTGCTGCCACCAGGGGTCAGGCTGCTGCTGGAAACAGTTCAGGTGGCTTCCTCACTCGAACATCAGGCTGGAGGACCAGCCAGTACTATCCCGACTGTGGACTTCCTGCTCAAGCACTAGCCTTGCTTTAGTTTCCAGGACACGTACCAAGAGAAGTTAGGCGCTCCTGAGCAGTAGAGTCGAGGCTGTAAGCCATGGTGATTGGGTCGATGCTCAAAAAGTGACTGAAATGAAAGCAAAGACATCTTGGGTCACAAATAAGGAGCTGTCATGTCCCCGATCTCAGATCTCATTTTGACAGTACCGGCTTAGAGGTTTCAGGGCCATTCCATCCTGCGCTTACTTTTCAAATTCACTGCGGCCACCCCAGCAGGTCCTGACGGTCCTCATGGCTTGGCCATCATGCAGATATCCGGTTTTTAATGGGACTCTAATCTCCTGAGCAGCAACTCCTGCCGTGGACATGGTGCCTTACTCTGGGAGGTCTCCACACCCTTGAGGCCTGGGGATCTGCAGTTAACCAGCAGCTTGCATTCCCTAGGTGGGGGGCGAGACAGAAGAGACAAGAGAATAAACAATTCGGAAATACCCACGCACAGCTAATATCAGAGAATTGGTGGGGGTGTGGGGGACGTGGGACAGAAAAATTTAGTTACAGATGTTCACTTCATCCTCACATTTTTGCATGAACCAATTCTTACTTCTCATGATGGTACTTAAACGGAGACATTGAGAACAATTTTTTTTTGGAAATACTAATCAAAGCTCTGAAATGTTTTCAGCAAAGTGAGAAACGATCCACAGCAAGCAGAGGCAGACCTCCTACTGCAGCCCGACAGCTGCACAACAGATCCTGCTTGCTGGCCAAAGCGCGCACACAGTTCTCTAACCAACTATGACCCGACCTTCCAGAGCGTGCGCATAGTGAGCTCACAGTCTCCCAGGCCACCAGGGCCATCTCAGAAATGACTGTATTCAATATTGCAGAATCAACATTCACTAAAACCCAATGCTCTGAACAAGAGAGTCCACAGTGGCACCGGATTACTCCATGGCCAAGCATTTGTTTGGATTCTCTATTTCAGGGTTGACCCTGGGAGGACAAATTCTCCAGTTACTACCTACTTGAGAATAAAGAAATAGATATGAAGATCCTAATTTCCATTATCCTGTAAAAATCAAGTTCTGCAAGGTCACCAGCTTCAGCAGAGGCCTGGGACAGTTTCCTCCTCCCTCTCAAAGACAAACTTAAAGGCACATTCTTCACATTCTCCTGTATGAAGTGCCTCGTGATTCCTGTCTTGCCTAGCTCCAAGGCAAGATTACAGGGCCTAAGTAAATGCCCTTTTCTTAATCTAGTAGTTCCCCAGCGTGAGGACCCCCCTCTCCCCATCAGATGGTCTATGTCTGCAGTCAACCAGTAGCTCGCCCCGTGCCTTCTTTCTAGAAGTGTTCGTTAGCATCCATCCCTGTTCTCTTCAGATACATGCTTCTTTAGAGAAAGTGCAGGCTTTTTTTTTTTTTTTTTTCTTTTAGACACCAGAACACAATCTGTTAACTCTCTGTGTAACACTGACCCCTTCTGGGACATGCAAAGACACTCTGTGACGCTCTATCTTGTGCTCACCAAGCATGTGTGCAGCCACCCAGAGCTGGGTGGTGTGCTGGGGACTGGTGGTGACACAGATGAGTGAGGCGAGCATGCAGTGGGGGTGGGGAAGGGGGTACACAGGTCATTTGTTTTATGGACACATCTGTCACCCACTAGACTGTGAGTCCAGGAAAGAGGCTAGGTTCTAATCATAAATCATCCCTACCTGGCACATCAGCAAGTGCTCAAGAAGCAAATGCTCACTGAATGAAGTACTACACTCTGCCATCTAATTATTACCATCACCAGTATCAACTGGATGTACACGATGAATAGAGCACGGGGTCTTTTCTTTTTTAGCTACAGATCTAACAAATACTCTGCAAGTGCTTGTGCTTCATGCAAAAAGAAATGGAGAGACAGTCATGTTTTGGTGACAAAGCGAACATGGGGCTGTTCTTCAGCTTTTTATTATCCCAAAGCCAGCTGCTCTGATACATTAGGCAGAGACTTAAATAGGTTTCAAACAGGATTTCAAACAGTCAAGCGCTCTTTTCCTGTGAGCAGTCTCTCCAAGGCATAGGATTAAGAACAGGGAAAAGAAAACCCCACCATCTAAGAAATCTAAGTTATTGGGGGATCTTTTAAATTTTTGGTCTTCAGAGGCTTGAAATGAACACATGTGTTTTTACTTTACGTGGATTAAGGAAAGCTACGCAAAATTAAACAAAACAAAACAAAACAAAACAAAACAAAAAACAACCAACAACCCATTTTAAGAACACACTGCTTGGCGCCCCCTCCGGGCACTTGGCCTGGTGGTATGTGGCGCTTTCCCGGAGCACCCTACAAGCACGGGCATGAGCACAGGGAAAGTATCTGTGGTGATGTAAAAACGAAAGGCCAAGATAGGAAGAAGAATATGGTATTTAAGTAGTTTGAAAGCACACGTTTAGAGATCGCTCATCCAGATTACAGGAAAATGCTGCGGGGGATTCTGGAGGCCCAACCCCCACCTGTCTGCAGGCCAGCAAGTGCTCCTCGTAATTACTGTGTGTCAGCCTCCTAATGCCATCTAAATCTTAGCTTTCAACAGAATGATTGTGTAACTATCGCCTCTGCTGGAATGGCCTCGGAATTCTAAACTCACATTTCAGTGGCCCCTTAAAATTATGTATATGTTCTAGAAAGTTATTTTTTATTCATTGTTTCTATCACCTACTTGTTAGCTTTCTTAAGAAAAAAATTTTTTTAGTATAAAAAGAATTGTGTTCACTAAGCCAGCTCACTTCTGACCACAATAGTGTCTTTGTGTATTCATAGAAGGTGACCTGCCTCTACATTTCAATGGGGAATTGTGAATGGGACGTGTTATGAAACTGTCCGAACTTCCTACTAGCTTGCATGGGAGAAGCGAGGAGGGAGACATAACTGCATGTTCTCTTTTGGGAAGTAACTTCCAACCATAGACTCAGGAAGGGTGACCTACCCGTAGGTTTGGAAGCAAATGTTTTCAGCATGGTCCTAGGAATGCCAGCAGAGGCAGGAGGCGCGACCTGCGATTCTTCCCCGCCTCCCCACATCTGCAGTACGTACACTCCTCGGGAAAAATCAGCCCGGGCAACCTCAAGTTAAAAAGAAACACAATGGTCCAGGGAAATTTCACTAGTGCTGTAGGGTTTCTCTTACTTTTCTTTTTAAGATTTTATTTATTTATTCATGAGAGACACAGAGAGAGAGAGAGGCAGAGACACAGGCAGAGGGAGAAGCAGACTCCATGCAGGGAGCCCGATGTAGGACTCAATCCTGAGACCCTGGGATCAGGCCCTGAGCTGAAGGCAGACGCTCAGCCACTGAGCCACCAGGGCATCCCAGTGCTGCAGTGTTTCAAGTTCTGTTTCTGGAACTGTTAAGCCAGTTCTACCTGACAATTCATTAGAAAAGCAACTGCAAAAATACTCCTATGTGGGGAAATCAGGACCTCTAAGCATAAGATGGCATTCTGTTAGGAAATGCAAAATGTGAGAGCGAATGTGAACCCAGGCAGCGTGGTGTAGAACAGGATCGGAATGACCTTGGGCAAAAGAATGTCCCTAAAATTTGTGAACTGATCTTTACCCTTTTTAGTGTCAAAACTGCAGTTAAATACCAATCCCAAATGTGGACTACTCTTTCCTATTAACATCACTTTTTCAAAAAGACAAGAAACAGTATCTCGTAAAACGATCTGTTTCTTGCGGCTGCACTTTGATTTGCTCTCCTTGCACGCCCCCTCCCCCACCCTGCGCCTTTTGAGTTTTGATCCACTTCTGTGGCTTCAACCCTGCATAGACAGCTTCTCAATCTCCTGCATCTCCACTCCAGGCCGGGCTCAAGCTTCCACTTTGCATTTCCTATTGTCTGGTGATTATCTTTCCACTCGGCTGGGCTTCTGGCATCTGCAACTCTACAGACCCAACTCCTGTCACTTACTTCACACCCCCTCCCCCTTTCCAAACCAGTTCAGGGTCTGCGAGGACCCCACTTCTCCCACAGGCACCATTTTTCATAACCTGAGTCCCAACAGACGTATATTCAATCATCCAGTCCCAGAGCCTATTTCCACACTGCCTCTCAGACCTACCTTCCTTCTGTTCACGGGCATCGCTCTGCCTTGGGTCTGAAAATAACCTAATCCGCCTAACACACCAGTACCAGATCTATATTCCTGAATTGGAGCTCAAATTTGGATCTTCCACTGCTCAAAAGTCTCCAAAGCCTCTAAATAAAAGCTCTTGCAGGCTGGCCCTAAGGCCTCTGCAACAAGGCAGGCCCTGAACCACCTTTTTTCAAGATCTTGCTTCTCTTTTCCCCAATCTCTGTTAGAATTCACCTTTTCCTTGGAAGCCACCTGTCCCACCACCTTGTACACTAACTGGCTCCCTTCTGAAGGCCAGGGCAGGGTCTCTATGTCCTTGAGTTACTTTGTGTCCCAATTCTTTGATCATCCTCCAAATCTTTTGGGATGGGACTCTGTTCCCCTCTCCTGTGTGGATCCTGCTATCATTCATTTCTGAAAAATATTTATTAAATGGATATTGAGAAAATATTCATCTCATTTTTAAAAGAAGTAATGACATGACAGGTTTACATTTAGTGTAAATCAGTGAAGAACTGAGGGATCAACCTAACATGGGCAGACGCCCCCCAATAATAATGTAGCCAGTTTAGGTAAGCAGCAGGCAAGGAATTTTCATTAAATTTATTTCCAAAATCTAAAATGGACAGCTTGCAGGCTGGGTAAAAACCCTAAACTTAAGTGGTTAACAGTGTAAATTTCTCAATTGGTTTCTATTACTGTACATTCACTTAAGCAACCAGGGGGAAGGTTTCTGAAAATAATGAATTTCACCTTTTCTTCCACATGATTCCTTCTGCACCTACTGTTGTTGTTGTTAAATTTAAGGTCACTTTCCTTAAGGAAAACAAACCAAAAACGGCCACACTGAAAAGCATATCATATATGCTTTATTAAGGTGAAATCACATGCCTTTAGCTTGACAAAGTCACTTTGAAACGTTTTTGTTTTTTAAACCAGGCTACCTTAAGACAGTAACCTAGATGTGCTTACCTTGCCACCAGATCTCATTAATAAATCTCAAAAGCAATCCACAGGAGGAGGAGGGGCACATTTTTGTCATACAACTCATCCAGTTCTGCCCAGCGCTTCCTTATTTAAAAGTGTGATGTAATTTCCTTCTTTCAATCTGGTTTTAGAACCTGATTTCTGTTTATTCAGGGTGATAAATGGTCTTTTCAACCTTATTTAACAACTACCTACAAGACTATTTCCTTACAGAGAGAGATAGAAGATAATCCTATTCGGAGCCAAGATTTGTAAAAAGAAACTGATTACAGAACATGACAAATTCCATGATTTTATTTTTTATTTAAAAAGAATTTTGTTTTAATTCCATGATTTTAGATCCTCCCCAAATAAACTACCATCTGCATGCTTATCTTCAGTCTGAAAATGCTTAAAATAATCACCTTTGAGAAAATTAAAAACAGAACAAAATCCCATCGTTTTTATTGTGATTAGTGTCTACAGCACTAGCAGCTGAGCTATCGGACACACTGAACATTAGTGCAGCTGTTTTACAGACTTTGACTTTTATTAATAATATGAGAAAGTTACTGATTTAACAGTCATCTAACACATGCAGTGTCTATGACAGTTCCAGTGTTGCATGACCTGAGTTTACTCACTGAGCAAAGGACTCTCAAAATCAAAGGCCCTAATTCAGGGTTTTTCTCAGATTTCACTGCAACAGACGTTGATCTGGGGGAAGAGAGTGGAGGGGGAGGCAGGCAGGAATGTCCTCTGTGGCCCCCTGCTACCACAGGAAGCATAAATGCCTTCGTGTTAAAAGCACAGAGGACTTAACACCTTTTATGTTAATAAATAAAATGTAAGTAAAATGCTCTTGCATGAAATCAAGGTAAATGTGATGGTTTCAGGACCTGTGGCGACGTAGTTCTGCGGGGTGAGGATAGACATTTTGTCCCCTGTGGCTCCCATCCTCCCTTGAGCAGGCGAGCACATAACAACCCACTTGTAGGTGGTAAAAACTGAGGCAACAAGGAAAATAATTTATCTTCAGACTGTCAAAATCAAAGCCGAGTGACATAATTTCTCGAATAATTCAGAGTATTTTCTAGCTGAGTATTTTAAGAAACAGCAAACTAACAAAAAACCTATTCGTTCTACAGCCATCGTCATCAATAGCCTTTTGATTCACTTTGTGTCTACACAGTCTTCAGGCAGTGGCAGAAATGTGCGTCAGCGGGGATGTAGTCTCTTGTCCTTTGTACTCTTCCTACAGATGCTACGATGAGTAGCAACACACACACAGGATGGAAAAATATTATTCCTTTTAGACATACACATAATAGATTTCCAAATGGAAAAAATACGTGGGTTCTATTCTAATCTTAATGACAAGGAGCACAATAGCCCAATTTTACAAACTTTAAATTTACTTAATGAGCACTGGAGTCACCCAATGGCTAACTCCAGACTGTTACAATGGACATAAAACCAGTACAAATAATAAACTAATTCTTGGAAACTTATTTGACAGGCATTGTTCTAAGTGATTTATACATATAAGTTATTTAATCCTCTCAACAAGCCTGAAGGGTGAGTTACTATTATGACCCCGGTTTACAGATGAGGGATGAGATGGCTCCAGGTCACATCTGGTGAATGGTGGGGCCTAGAGACTTAGGCCAGGCTCTCACCACACCACCTGGCCTCTCCAAACCCCTCATGATCTTCAACCGGTAATAAGATCTGACCCACTACAAGGCCTATGTGAAGGGTGGCTCACATGGCTTTTCTAGGGATTTGCTGCTTGGTAAGTTTTTCTTGGGTAACCCTTAGACTATGAAAGTTCCTGATTTACTTCGACTTCCTCAAATCCTCCTGTGAAAGTTATTTTATTAACTTCAGATTTGGCCTATGTATCCTCTGGAAGGGTGGGTTAAGGTATCAATTTTATACTCTGTGACCATTTCAAGCAATTCTTTCAAAGCTCTCAATCGGAGCATATGCTGATGCCAGCTGATGCCTCCCCGTGCCGGTCTGTCTTTACCCATAAGAAGGGGTCCCTACATAAACCCCATGGGTCTCCTTTCAATACACTCTCGCAGCATGGTTCCCAGCAGTGGTCCTACAATCAGGCTCCATTTTAAAGTCTGGGATTTAATACCAGAATATCTTGTACTTGGAAAGCACTCGACAAGTTACAAAGCACTTTCTGACACATCATCTCACCTGATCCCCACAACATCCCTGTGAGAGGTGGCAGGGATTACTCTGTGTTTTGCAGATGAGGAAGTGAGGCCAAACATCTTCCTGTTAGCAGAAAGGCCAGTGAGGCTCTTCTGTCCTCTGATGCAGCACACCCCTGCTACACTTTCACTCCTTTCCTCTCCACGGTCTCTTCATTTTAGATAACCACCTCACTTTTTCTTTTAAAGATTTTATTTTAGAGAGAGAGTGTGAGCGAGCATGTGCAAGGAGGGGGAGGGAATCTCAAGCAGACTCCCCAATGAGTGCAGAGCATGACTGGGCTGGGGGTGGGGGTGGGAGTGGGGCTCCATTTCACAGCCCTGAGATCATGACCTGAGTTGAAATCAGGAGTCAGACGCTTAATCGACTGAGCCACCCAGGTACCCCCAACCTCACTTCTCTTTCTAATGTTCTTATTTATCAGTGGGGAAACTGATGAGGGGATGGCTAAGCTCAAGACCTAAGTGAGTGTCAATCACAGAGATAGGACCTGGAGCTCCACACACAGGGTTTTGCTCACAAATTCTTAGAGGGCAAGGATGAGTTATTTCCACAAATGGTTCTCAAGTGCTTATTCTGGAGTAGATACTATGCTAGTGAAAGAGATGTGGCTGCTGCCTGAGAAAGCCTCAATCTAATGAGGAGACAACCAGCAATTTCAGATTGTGATGACTTCCCTGGGACGACAGGGAGGGGAGGTTGGAGTCATGAGGGCCAACTGGGCAGACCTCCCTGAGGTGATTTTTTAAATTAAAATTTAAGGATGAAAAAGAGGCAGCCATGAGAAGAGTTGGAAGGGCATTCCACGTAGAGGGAATACTATTTGAAGTAATCTGTACCTGGCCAGGTTTCATATTCTTGTGGGTCTTCAAGAAGAGCTTTGGACAATGTCTTCTCATCCTTACCTTCCTATTGCTTCCCTTGAAATGTTGAATCATGGCACTCTGGAGTGGGACAGGACTAAAGCTCATGTAGCCAAGCCCCATATTTTACAAATATATTCCCTGAGGTCTAGCAGATTTTACCTTTTAGTAATACTGCCCCATTTTACAGTATGAGGAACTGGGCTGAAGCATCAACAATGACTTCAAATTGCAGAATCCATTTCTCCTTTTGAAATCTGAATCCCACACTAACTTTTCCCTACCTTAAATCAAATTTCTCTATTAGGCTAGTAACTAACATTCAGCACCCTGAAACTCAGCAGTTTTACCCACCTTTACAGAGCATACACTAATGCCATGCCCATAATGCCAGAATGCCACAACCGGATCTTGTTTATCTAGTAGGTTATTTGTTAGCTTTTATAAAGCATGGCCAAACACCAGCACCAAAAGGTGCAAAAGGAATCCTCACGAAGAGGTACCAATTCAAATTTATTTAGATTAAAAGGAGAGCTGTTTCTCTGGCAGAGGGAGCTGATGACATTCAAACTCCTGGAATTACCCTTGGCACCACCTTTCCCTCCTCTGCTCACCTTTCTAAAGCAACCTGATGGTATGCAGACATTCAGGTCAGTTTCAAGCATGTTAGATTGTACCTGTAATTTAGGCAACTTGCTTTTAAAAGCTACCATTAGTATTAGCTGAAAGGGAGTATTATCTGGTTCAACTTCTGAGAAGCAGCAGTGAAGAGTTATTTTCACACAAAAACTCAAGTCTATAATATAATTAAACCTCAAGAAAGAGTGGCCAGTAGCTATTGTGAGCTGAAAGGAGGAGAAACAATTTACTGAAACCGTAATTTCACCTGTCGAAAATATGAATAATTCAGGCATTTCATAACAGCCATAAAAAAAGATTTGCTTTGCACCCTTATCAGTGACTGGTCCAATCCTGCTGAGCTTTAAAGATGTACAATATGCTTTCAAGCAATTATTTATCAACCATCAACTATGTGCAAGGCTGCACAAGATAGAAGCTGTACAAGGAAGAGTTCCTGCCCTTAAGGAGTTTACAATCGAATATATGTCAGGTTATAAATGGTTAGACCAGGACCTCTATCACCGATTAGCCAGACTCCACTGAAACACCCAGCTGAAAATAAACCTGTGAGTGAAGTGAAGAAGCTGACAATTAGTGTCTGAAGCTCAGGCTAAAAAGCTCTATGCATTTCTTTTCAGATCTGCTCATATCTGGAAAAGAGAGCAGTATGTGACTTGATAACATACTGGTAACCAATCATAGCATAATTCGCAAGAAGCCAACTTTTTGTCTTGGCAAAATTTGGTCATTTCTTCAAATGGATACCCGGCCTCCTGTTTTTGATCTGTTTACGTAAAACTTTGCTGAAAACTGTATAATTACAGAAATGCAAAAAAAAAAAAAAAAAAAAAAAGCAAGACTCGGCATGGTGAGTGTTTCAGTAGCCTCAACAAACACATACCCTTTGCGTTCTTACAAGATTTATAAAAGCTGACAACCGTGCAGAATACTGTCCTTCAGAAGGTGGGGGGGGGGGGGGGGGAAGGCATTTTAACCTCACCTTTCTTCACCTCTGACAGTTGCTTAGGAACCAGTCCGGCCCTACCTGTGTTGCAGGTGTACCTAAAGTCACCAACACATCTCTTTTAAAGCTACAGTCTATTCTGACTGCACTTAAGTTTATGACTAACAATCTATTCATATAGATACACACATATGTATAATTTTTTTTTATATCAGGTAAGAGACTGGTTCCTTTCAAGCAATGACGAAATCCTAATAAAGACTCAGCAAGCACCAATCCAGCACCAATCGCGGAGAAGTCATCTCATGTGTACGAGGCTGTGACATATACACAGAAATACACACGAGAAAACACCCAATGAGCAGTCACGTTCCCAACACACGGCTCCGCGCTGCGGCTCCCTCGGAAGCGGCGCTGCGGGCGCTCGGGGCCAAGGACCGCGCAGCCGAGCCGGGAGCCAGGCGGCGGGGGCCGGGACTCCTCCGCCCGGGGACGACCGCGGTCGCCGCGAGGCCGCCCCCCGCGCAGCCCTCGGACGGCTGGCGGGCACCGAGCGCGCCGGGCAGCGCAGCCCCATTGTGGAGCGCCGCCGCCGAGGCCGCCGCCAGCCCCGCGGGCGCAGGACCCCGGCCCCCCGCGCCCGAAGCCCCGGCCCCGCGCCGCGCTCCCGGCCCCCGCCCCGGCCCCGGCCCCCGCCCCGGCCCTCCGTCCGTCAGTCCCGGGAGACTCCGCGTCGCCCCGGGGACCCGCCCAGCGTCGGGAGCCGCCCGCAGCCCGGCGCAGGGGCCCGGCGGGGGCGCGGGGCAGCGCCGCCCTCCCCACACTACCCGGCCCGCAGGCCCCTTACCCCCGCGGAGCCGCGGCTGCCCCACGGCGCCCTCCCGCGCATGTCCGTCCCGGCTGGCTCAGCGCCGCGGGCTCAGGGGCCCGGACACCGCGCAGGCGCCTCGCCGCTCGCTGGCCGCCGCTCCCCACTCGCCTTCCCCGCTCGACTCGGCCGCCGTCGGCGCGGCAGCCGACGCCGCCTTATATAGCGAGTGGCGGGGCCGTGACGTCGACGCTCGGCGCCCCACCTCCCCCGCTCGACCAATCCGGGCCGCGCGCCGCTTAAAGGGGCGATGCCGCGACCCAGGCGCTGGCGTGGGGTCCACCGGCGTCGCGCGGCCCAGCGAGGATGCCGCCTTTGTCTCGGAGCGAGCCCTTTCCCGGCCTCGGCGGCCTCCGCGCCTCCCCCTGCCCCGTCCGAGCGGCAGCGGCCGACCCCCCACAATCCTCACGCTGAACTCTTCTCCCAGGTGTGCGGGCAGCTCGACTTCGGCCCGCGTTCCGCCAAAGGGAACCCCCGGCGGGGTTCGGCGGCCGTTGCTGCGTCCACGGGCCGCAGCCCCCGCGAGGGTGGCCGAGGACCCCCGGGGCCGAGGCTGGGGGAGCCTCTGCGTCCTGGAGGCCCCGCACCCCCGGGGGCCGGCGGGCCGGGCGGGGGAGGGACAGCAGGGGACAGCGTGGACAGAGTGGGGCACTGGTGGGCAGGGAGGGGCACTGATGGGCAGAGTGGGGCACTGATGGGCAGCCCGGGGCACTGGTGGACAGTGAGGGGCACTGATGGGCAGAGTGGGGCATTGATGGACAGTGAGGGGCACTGATGGACAGTGAGGGGCAGCGTGGACATAGAGCTGCACAGTGTGGGGCAGAGGAGGACAGCGTGGACAGTGTGGGACATTGATGGACACTGAGGGCATTGATGGACAGTGTGGGGCAGCGTGGACGTGGAGGGACAGAGCTGCACGGTGTGGGGCAGAGGGGGACAGCGTGAACAGAGATGGGCATTGATGGACAGTGTGGGGCAGCGTGGACGTGGAGGGACAGAGTTGCATGGTGTGGGGCAGAGGGGGACAGTGTGGACAGAGTGTGGCATTGATGGACAGTGTGAGGCAGTGAGGGACATAGAGCTGCACAGTGTGGGGCAGAGGGGGACAGAGTGGGACAGGGTGGAGCACCGATGGACAGTGTGGGACAGCATGGACATGAACAGAGCTCATCTGCGGGGCAGAGTGGAGCACTGATGGACAGTGTGGACGTGGACAAAGCTGCACGGTGTCGGGCGGAGGGGACTGCCTGGGACAGGATGAGACCTCGAGGGGCAGCGAGGCCACCCTGCTGAAGGCCTTTCATGAGACCGCTTACCGCAGGTCTGCCAGCCACCTCTCCTCTTACCACGTGTTTGAAAATCAGTGCCAGGCGCTGGTGGCGGTTGCCCTGCCCAGGGTAGCCCCTGGGCTTCCATAAGGAACACCCCCAACCCCAGGCAGGCCTCTTTCCGGCTCCAATCTTGCCCTTTTTTAAAAAAATTTTTAAAGATTTTATTTATTTATTCATGAGAGACACACACAGAGGGAGGCAGGCTCCATGCAGGGAGCCTGATGTGGAACTTGATCCTGAGTGTCAGGGATCGCGACCTGAGCCGAAGGCAGATGCTCAACCGCCGAGCCACCCAGGTGTCCCTCCAGTCTTGCCTTTACTTAGGAGACTCACGCTGCTCTCAGCATCTCTGGGCACCTGGGCAGCCAGTGATGCCCAAGGACAAAACTCCCGCAAGCCCAAGGGAGGAGGCTTCTCCTCAGGATGGTGATGCAACTTAGGCTTATAGTTTAACCATAAAATAAATAATACAAATGATAACAAACCAAGAGTAACTAAAGTAAGAAAAAAAGCAAACAGACAGAAACCCTCCAGTTTTAACTACAACAGTCCCCTCAATGGTACTGTCTCTTTAAGTGGAGGCCACAGACCTTCGGCTGACCTCCTTAGTCTCCTAGAGCCCCTTCTGGGGTTCAGCAATTGTGCCTGAGAGTTACACATTTAGCACTCCCTAATTGGGGTGGTTTAACATATAGAATGAGATTCTGACCTCATTATCGGGTTAATTATTAACTCACGCACTCCATGAAATGATTTGCCTTTTCTCCTGTATTGTTTACTTACATTCTTTTAAATTTAATTCCAAGGCCTAATTTTGAATTGGAAGCCTTCACACACACACACACACACACACACACACACACTCCCCTGAAGGATCCCTTTGCCCCCTTTCAGCTGCAGGATAAATAAATGTTTAGCAGAGCTCTACTCTTCTTTTGGATGGGCTCCTTCTGGCCTGCAGGGGCTTTTGGGTCATTTTCATGCCTGTGCTGCTTATCCAACAATTCAGTTAGTCCGACTATCAACTTACGATCTTATTGCCCTTTGTTTAATATTATTTTAGGATGATGGAAATCAGTCACAACTACTTGCTGGTTTTCTTACTGAATTAGGTTTTTTGATTCACAGAAAATCTATTCAGATCATTTCCTCCCAATTTGGTCTCATTTATGTTTCAGACTTACCCATATGCTGTTATCAGTGTACCAAAAGGACCTGCCTGAGAACTTGCCAGAGAACATCTTTTCAGACCTCACAGTGCGGCATTTACTGAATGGGGACCTAGATGAGCTCAAGTTCCATCCAAAAGGAACCCTCGTTACGCTATTTCAAGCCACTACAATACAGTTGTAATTTGTGCTTTGGCCTTATTGGCATGCTGTTACATTCCCCTATTCATTAACAGTGATAATTACCAGAGCAACCATCAAACACACCTCTTCTTTAGAGAAAAAAGATCAACAGGATACTTGCTATATGGTTATGAGCTGTATGGTGTACTGTTTTGGTAAATTATCAAAATTCATAAAATCACATGAGTAATATACAATTAATACATTTTTTTCTTCTGATCTATTTTTAAAGAGATTTTATTTATTCACGAGAGACAAAGAGGTAGAGATGTAGGCAGAGAGGCAGAGACATGGGGAGGCTGATGTGGGACTCGATCCCAGGACCCTGGGATCATGACCTGAGCCAAAGGCAGATGCTCAACCATTGAGCCACTGAGGTGCCCCACTTCTGATCTATTTTAAACCAGCAAAATCAACATCTTGGTTTATTCATTTTTGGAGAAAAAAAACAGTTATAGCTGATAACTTACTGAATTTTGTTTACAATTATGTACATGTAAATATTGCTCTTTCAGCTGTGGCTGAATTGCATGAGTAGACTTACATCCCACAGATCTTTTAGTAGTGATATTTTGTAACAACACAGTCATGTCAGTAATATTGTAGAATATTTTGGGAAGAGTTTAAAAAGAAAATGCTAAGCGACTTGAAATAATAGCATATTGTGTTTATCAAGTGAGCATCCATGGACTTTTAACAGATTAGAACACTAGACTAACTAGAGGTTTAGGATAAAAATACTCCCTTTGTACTGAACCTAACTTGTTTTAAATTGTCTCTGGTAAGAGAGAAGTTTAAAGTCAGACATTTTTTTTTTTTTTTACATTTCTTACAGTCCATTTAATTTTGAAGCACTTCCCAAGGAATTTATATTAGCCGATTGTTTTTTAATATAAAAACCTAAAGATAACATCTAAAATGTTAGACTTACATTACATTGACCCAAATTGTCCCTCTGCACTTGCCCATTTTTGGTGTAAGAAGAAGCTGTCCTTGGAGTGAGAGCAAGGAGCAGTTCTGGCTCAGAAACCACAGAATCACAGACACTGCTTTTCTAAAGACATTGTTCTTTTTCCTCCTGTTTAGCAATACCACGAGACATGTGTAAGCAGGAACATGCTGGACAGAGGCCTTACAACCCTCCCAAATTTATGTCTGAATATTATTGAATCCTGCAGAAAAGGATACACATTTTGGTGTTTATTCTTCTTGATTATAGATAGTTTTGTGTTTCCATGTTGTTTATGAAGAAGTATTTTAAAGTAAGACATTTTCTGATTTACCCTCTTAGTTCTAGAGCATTTGCTTTTGTCTATTCATGATATAAATGTGACTATGCACCTTTATTTTTTATTAATTTATAGCTAAGTGTACAAAAAAATACACGATAATGGAAAAATTGCATTTCCTATAGGTCATTTGTTAATATGCCACATTATGATTTGGAGACATCCAGGTACAGATATATATTTATATATCCAATAACCTTTGTGGGTTACTGCAAAACATCCACCCTGGTAAGAGCTGAGATTCATTCATGAAAAAAACATATGTGCAGTATAAGCCTGTGAGAAGACTGAGCAGGCTGATTTTAATGTATCATTCTATTGTTTAAATGTCAGGGTCATGGTTTAACTACTTTTTTCTTAGTATGAGTTTTAGGGAGCCTATTTCTATAGTTGCTTGTTTTTAAATTGAACCACTTTTCATTGACCTGATTCTTCCTTAAGAAACCTGTGATGCTATTGGTGATTATTGTATTTCCAGTTCTAGCCCATTTCTGGAACTTATAACTAGAAACATTTTAGTGTCCAATAGGTGCATTAACTGAATACGTGGATGTTTGCAAGACAGTGCTTTTCAGGTTTTTTAAAACGTGAATCTGATTTTATCTTCAAATTTTAACGTTTTACATTTTCCTCCAAGTAAATGCTGTATTTCCTATTAGCTGGCCAGTAGGGTGCGCTCTAGTCCCTTGCCAGATAAATAAATTAATAAATTGATAAATTAATTAAAAATATTAATGTAAACCCTTCATGAAGAGATTTTAGAAATCTATTTCACTCCTTCATTGCCACCAACAAAGGTGAGGTATGTCTATATAGACACAGGCGAATTACTCAGCATGCTCAACATAAATGGAGAGCAAAACTATTACATTAAAAAAAGAAAGTTTTGAGATGTTTACTTCTTTGGATTTAGTTCCGAAATTATTTGCTGTTATTTTACCAGATTGATCTGTCAGTGACACATATTTTCTTTTATTCTGGGTAAAAGGAAAATAAGAAATCTGGTGCAGTGAAGAAGAGCCCAGGCTCTGGGCTTACATCCTTTCTCACCAGCTAAGTGATTCAAACACTTACTAGATAATAGTGGTTCCTACTCCACAGGGTTCCCGGCCAGAGAAATGAGATTGTACGTGGGAAAGTGTTTAGAACACAACCAGGCACCAGGCAGGGTTCAATAAAAATACCTGTTTTTATCATTATTGCTATATTCTCATTGTGATGGCTGGTAACATACTTGTTGAGGGATTTTTAAATACCTTTCTTTGCAAGATTCCAAAATTCTCTATTGCTTATTAGTATACATGATCTAATTTGTCTGGTAAGTTGTTTCGTTAAATACCAGGAGCATAACCGATTTATAAGATAAAATGTCTTACTTGATCTGCATTATTTCCACTTAAGAGGCTATAAAATTTTAAGCCAAAGAAGAGGATCCGCCATAGTGAAATTTCAGACACCAGCAATCCTTGGGCAGATCCACTTGGGGTGGTGGGAAGAATCTTAGCATCTCTGAAGGGAAGGTAACAAGTAGCCACAAATCTGTGAGCATCATCTTGTAAAACCATACTTATAAATATCCATAGACATGTGTCCTTTAGAAAAACAGATTTCATTTGTACATAAAACCCCTGCAGAACTTTTAAACACGAACAGATTTATCGTTTTCTCGTATCATTTATCATGCAAGGACAAGGGGATATACCCAGTGACTAGGTACAGTAGCATTTTGAGAACTCAGTGAATGCCAACACTTCCAGGGGTTCTACCTTTATTCATTCATACAATCATCAATAAATATTTATTGAACTCTTTTTTTTAATTTATTGAACTCAATATGTGCCAGTCCATGCTAGGTACTGGGCAGAGAGCTAGAGAAATGTTCAGAGAATGTTGGGTGGTAGGGATTATAAACAAGCACACAGGAAACCTAATTGATATAAAAATGCAAAAGAGTCTTTATAACAAGACTGTAGATTCCGCCTTCTTAAAAAACTTTGAGACTCAAATAGATTCTTTGAACCAGTATTTTCACTAGCTCTACACTAAAGAAATAATCATAAACAAAGCTTTCCACCCAAAGTTGTCTGATGCAGTGTCGTTCATAATAGTGAAAAACTGGCCTGTGAGTAGGACAATTGGCACATAAAATATTGACTATGTACTTGGCTATTAAAATTATGCTTATGCAGATTTTATAATTAAGAATAATAATAACTAATAAGAACTAACACTTTTATAGCATTTACTAGGAAGTGGGCTCTGTTCTCAGGCTTTACCTATATGAGTTAATTAAACCTTCACACAACCCTGTGAAGTCCATGCTGTTACTATACCCAGTTTATGACTGAGTGAAGTAATATGCCCAAGATTACAAAACTGGTAACTGTGGGTTTAAGCCGAGACAGTTACTTTCAAGCACTACAAATTCTTCCATTATCAAGCTTGGTGTAAAAAGTGGAATATGAAATTGAATATGTGGAATATCTATCCTCACATTTTCAGGACTTTTTTAGTGTGCTAGTGATAGAAAAATCCAACTCAGATTCATTAAAAAAAAAGAAAAAAGGGGGATCCCTGGGTGGCACAGTGGTTTAGCGCCTGCCTTTGGGCCAGGGCACGATCCTGGAGACCCCGGATCAAATCCCATGTCGGGCTCCCGGTGCATGGAGCCTGCTTCTCCCTCTGCCTATGTCTCTGCCTCTCTCTCTCTCTCTCTCTCTCTCTGTGTGTGTGTGACTATCATAAATAAATAAATAAATAATTTTAAAAAAGAAAAAAAAGGGAATTCAGTGCTTCTGTTATGGATAAGTCTAAGGGTGTGTGGCTGCATGCATTGCTTTATTCAGGTGCTCAGTTAATGTCACCCAGATCAGGGCTTTCTCCAACTTTTGGCTCTGTCCTATTCTGCAGTGACTTCATGTCCTATTCTTCACTTACTTCTAATGTACATTCCTTGTTCTTTTGAGGTTCCTTGGGAAGCATGATGGCTGTCAGCAGCTCTGAGGTAAGATGGCAGCCAGCAAACTCTGGGTCATTTAATTAAAAACAAAAAACCAGCAAAAACCCCAAAAACTTATTTAATAGTTTGAGAAAAACCCTGGGCCTGATTCTCATTACTTCAAACAGTGAAGCAGGGAATGAGTGTTCTGATAGGCCAAGCCTGAGCATGAACCCACCCTTGGAACCATGGGTAGAATCAGCTACACCTGAAGCACATCACCTAAAAGCAGAGGAGGTGGTAATCTCCTCCAGTCAAATTGGACATTGGACTAAGAGAAAAGGGAAATGGATGTTTTTGGTATATGTCAAGTAGCTACAACAACAATTTTCTTGTCCATAGGATAAACATTTAACACTGCAACTTACAAAGACCTTAAAGTTTTCTAATCTTTGACCTTGATGACACTACACTGTCACACATTTTTGACATTCCTCCTTGGTCCTCCTCAGCCTTCTGGTCTTCTCTTCCTAGGATGCTTAACTGCAGGCATCCTCTGGAACAATCTTTGTTTGTAGCTTAGCCATCTCATTCAATTCCTAAACTTTTATTATCGCCTGTATATGAATTACACCAAAATCTAATTGTAGCCCTATCTTCTTTCCTGACTTCTAATTCCGTGATTTTGGATGCTTCTAGTGCTTATCCCTTGGATATCTGTTGCAGATTGGCCTCCTTGAGAAGCAAGCTTTGGGATGGAGGATAGTTTATTAGAATGTGCTTTTGGAATCTATTAAAGGGAGGAGGAAGGAGTAGATTTGGGCAGAAGGAGAAGTTGAGCTGTGTTGCAGGCCCAAGGTAGGCCTTAGCTGATCATATGGAAAGCTTTGGAGTTGGATTGGCCCTCCAGAGTTGTCCTAGCGTGGGCAAGGGAGCTGGGTCTTTATTACTTCCACCCCCATTGGCCAGTCATTGGATGTGGGCTGTCCTTGGGAGGAAGAGTAATCTTGCGCAAAGCAGTTTTGTTCGGCTGAGACATTCTCTAAAGAGTGTTGACAGCTAAGGGTTATTTTCTGGCAGCAATCATAGAAGTATGGGGCCTAATCCCAGAGGTAAGACTTTCAGCCCTCAGGGGATCTAGGTAGCTCATTATAGTAGCTACCTTTTGTTCTCCCTGGCTTTTGTTGGTCTATTCTCCCTCATTCTATTCTGGTAATGTTGTTGACATTTTTACTTAGATATTCTGAGGCTATGTTATTAGGTGCATATAAGTTTAGAATTGTTAAACTTGTCTCTGGTAAATTGAATATTCTCTTAATATATAATGAGCCTCTACTAGTAATAACTTCTGCCTTAAAGTTTGTTTTGTTTGATATTACTATAGTCACACTAGTGACTTCTAGTTTGTACTCTGGTGAATCTTCTCCCAAAATTTCTTTTTAATCTTTAGGTTTTCTTAAGTTTTAGGTGTGTCTTGTAAAAAGCACAGAGCTAGTTTTTTAAAAACAAAGTTGTCTTCTAACTGGATAGTTTAGTTCACTTATATATATTGTGATTATTGATATATTTACTAAAAATCATTATTTACTTTTATCATGTAATTCTGTACCTTCTATTTATCTTGCGCTAGGGAGTTTCTTTTTACTTCTTTCTTGTTTTTTGGGTAGTTGTTATATTTTTTTCACATCCCATCCCCCAATTTAGAAATTATACTCTCTAGTTCTCTTTTTAATAGTTATCTAGAAATTATGAAATGCATACTTAACAGTAGTCTAAAGGTAATATCTTTATCCTGAAAAATATAAAGAACACATTAAGACCATGTGAACTCATATCACTGCCTCCCAATTTTTATTTTCTCATCTATAGTTCTAATCTCTCTTTCTTTAACACCACTGATTGGACATTATTATTATTATTATTATTACTATTTATATAGTCAATATAGTTTACTCTTGAACAACAGAGGTTTGGAAATATAAGTGCACAGGTCCATTTACACATGAATTTTTTTGATAAATACAGTACTATACTGTAAATGTATTTTCTCTTCCTTATGATTTTTTTAAAAAGATTTTATTTATTTATTTGAGAGAAAGAGAGAGGGAACAAGCGGTGGGAAGGGACAGAGAGAAAGGGAGAGGGAGAAGCAGACTCCCTGCTGAGCAGAAAGCCCAGTGTGGGGCTCAATCCCAGAATCCTGATATCATGACCCGAGCCAAAGGCAGACATTTAACTGACTGAGCCACCCAGGTGCTCCTAAAGCCTTTCTTTTTGTTGGTGCATTGCAGTTATAATTAGTCTATGGAAATTATTTCATTTATATTTGAGGATCACTATATTTCATTAGTTCTAGAAAATTGTTAGGTATTATTTCTCTTACTTCTATTGTACATTCCTTGTTCTTTTTTCTCCTTCTATAACTTTGACTAGATGAGTAAGAGACCTTCTTACTTTGTCCTTTGTGTCTCTTAACTCTTCTGTACTTTTTATTTTTGTCTTTCTGTGTTGAGTTTTGTGTATTTTTTTTCAAATCTGCCTTCCAGTTTACTATTTTCTATCTGTATCTGCTACTTTAACATTCATTGACTTTATGATATCAATTATTATATTTATCATTTTTGGTGTTTTATTTGTTTCAATCTTAAATGTGCTGGTCATTTTTGATAATATCTTTTCCTTTGGTTATATCTTCTTTTATTTCTTATAGTAAACATAACATTTTATATTGGAGTCTAATAATTCTAATATCTATGATTTTATGGGTCTACTCCTGATGTTTGCTTTTTTCTGCTTTTGTTTTACTAACCTTTTTAACTCCTGCATTTTCTGCTTTTTGATTTGAAGCTTCTATTTTTTGGAACTTTATTCGTGAGAATTCAAAGATTGGTTTTTGTTGATGCTAGACACCAAGAGGCCTACAGAACCAGGATTAATTGAATAAACTAAATTTTTGGCTGAGGGTTTTTTGGACACCCCCTCCCGCCAACACACACACAGATAATGTAGGATCTGAGGATGGGTTAATAATAAGAAATTTTAAGGGGAATTTTTTTCCTTTCCACCACAGCCAAGATAGGCAAGAAGTATCCTCTCTGTCTCTCTCTTGAATAAATATCTTCCTAATTCATCTACTAAAAGTGTCACCTTTTAGGGTTCCAACTTTTTGTAGTCTTTTCTATGGCATCCCACTCTATGCAGATTCCTGGCGTTGTCTCCCAAATCCCACAAACTCAACCCACTAAAACTCAAGGCCAGGAATCAGCAAACATTTTCTATACAAATAATTTAGGCTTTGCAGGCCTAAAATACATAGTCTCTGTTCTAACTACTTATGTCTGTCATTATAGCATGAAATCAGCCATCGACAATACATAAATGAATGGGTGTGGCTGTGTTCCAGTAAAACTTTATTTACAAAAGCAGGTGCCTGGCTAGATGTAGCCCACGGGCTATAGTTTGCTGACCCCCTGCTCTTGGCCATTAGGAGTTGGCAGATGCTAACTTTCTCATTTTCTTACCCATTTGGAGTCATACTTTTTTCCTATGTCAGATCTCTGAGGATTTCATCTACTATTTTGCCAGTCCAGTCCAGTCATGTACTTCAAAGATGCCAGTCCAGTCATGTACTTCAAAGATGTTTTCAAATATTGTGCTTGTAGTTGAGTTGCTCTGCAACCAGGAGGGCTTCTCTGGATACCTAGTCCACCTTTTTCCTGGCAATGAAAGTCAGATTTGTCTTATCAGTACACATTTTCTCAGATTTGAAACTGCTCAGAGACCTTTAATAACCAAGTTTGCCTAACATAGTAAGTGCAGACTTCTCAGATGGGCGTTTAAGGTTTTTTGGTCTTTGTCTTTAGCCTATCTTTCCAGTTCTTAGCTCACGCTACTTCACATTTTCAGCCAAATTAGAAAACTCACACTTTCCTAAATAAACCTTCCATTGATCACTTCTCCTCCATGATCATACTGTTCCTTGCACTATCCTTACACGTTTCATTCCTGGCCTTCCCCATAGCAATAGCAACCAGTTAAAAGATGGCTCCATTTAATCTCAGATACCATTTTCTCCCATGTCATCTCAATTGGTCACATTCCTTCCCTCCTCCAGCATTCCGCTTTATGTTACAGTTATTTGCAAAACTGTTTTGAGCATCCTTGCTACATTGTAAATTCATGGAGGACAGAGAGAGTCCCATATCCAACTTGGTAGGCTTCTCTTCTTTCCTTGCAGAGCACCTAGCATAATATTTTGAATATGGCAGGCACTTAAATATTTGCAAAATGAATAAACACATAGCATCTCTTTAAGTTGGGAAAACTCAATATTTTACTGTAAAGTCCATGTCATTTTTCAAAGGTGGATCCTTAGGCTTGTTATTTACTTATTGCAGCCATTGTGTTCCCTCAGAAATAGAATTACCTTACTTATGTCTTACAACCCATACAGAATCTCTTTTCATGGTCTGAGATTATTGCCAGTACAGTAATGACATCACCCAAAGATAACTAGTGTTAGCAGTGTATATATTAACATTTCCTGCTGTCAATAAGCACTCTTTCACAATATGATATTCTTATGGCTACTTAGTAATCCATCATATGGATATAGCATGATTTATGCCTGACCAGTTCCAATGGTTAAGCTTTTTACATAATATTATAAATAATGTTATAATGAACTGCCTTGTATATAATTTTTCTACCCCTCTGCTTATTTCCTCGGGATAAATGCTATCAAGTAAAGGAAATACTGAATCAAAGGGATTGAACATCTTTCAAAACTTTTTTGATTCCCAAATTACAACCAGATTATTGGACCAGTTGGGACACCCACTAGCAGTACAGTGCTCATTTAATGATACATTCTCCAACTTTGGATTTTCTTGATTAGTTTTAGGTTTTTTCTTTATTTGTTTTTGAGAGTCAATTTATTAAGTAAAATTTTATTTTAGGAAAATATATATCACCCTTATTGATACTAAAGTTGAGTAGATATGTGTGTGCATGTATGCATACATATATATGTATATACATTCATACATACGTACACATGTTGATTGGCCCTTATACTTCTTTTGTGACTTGTTTATTTATCTTTTCTATTGTGGTATTGCCTTATTCTTATGACTTCTATATGAACTAATTAATTCATTGTCTATCACATATATATGTTACAAATATTTTCCCTTTTTAGGATATGTCTTTTTTTTTGTTGTGGTGGTTTACGGCAATTCTTTACCCTAAATTTTTAAAAAAATTTTTGTATAGTTTCAGATTTTCATCAAAGTTTCAAGATTAGTATAAAGAATTCTCAGATACCTTTGCCCAGTGTCCTCAGATTTAACATTTTATTACATTTGTCTTAATCTTCTTTTTCTCTGTCTATATAATTTTTATTTGAACCATTTACAGATAACTTACAGACATGAAGCTGACATTTTAAACGATAGCCATAAAAATTTTTTAAATAGTTCTTATTTTTTAGGACAGTTCTAGACTTAAAGAAAAATTGAGAAAGCAGTCTATAGTTCTCATGTCCTCTGCACCCAGTTTCTCCCATGGGTTGACATTACTTACAATTAATAAACCCATATTGATACATTATTATCAGCTAAAGTCCATTGTTCTTTTTTTTTTTTTTTTTTGGATTTCCTTAATTTTTTTTCCTGATGTCCTTTTTCTGATGTCCACTTTTCCTGATGTCCTTTTTCTGTTTAAGGAGTCCATCCACAGCATCATATAACAGTAGTCATCATGTCTCCTTTAGGCTCCTCTTGGCTGTGACAATTTAAGGCTTTTCTTGTTTTTGATGACCTTGACAGTTTGGAGGAAGACTGGTCAGGTATTTGGTCAAATGTCCCTCTATTGGAATTCATCTGATGTTTTTCTCATGATGTTTTTGGCTTAAAAGAGGAAGACCGTAGAGAGGTAAAATGCCATTTTTATCACATCATATCAAGGGTATATGGTATTAACATGATTTGTCACTGTTGATGTTGACCTTGACCGAGGAATACAGAATTATTTAAGGCCTCTATAAACATAATCAGTGGCATTTAGGTTGGGTCAACTATTCTGAAAAAAATTTGGATGTTCTATTATTTTTCATCATGAAAATTGTACAATAGCTGGAAAGTTCATTGCAATTCATGGAGCTGGCTATGTTGATGGGAATTCCCTAATTGGAAGGTTAATTTTATACAATGTGTTTTTGGTGAATAGTTTGAACTAGGAGTTAATGTTACATTAGTCTTAAGATCAATTCTTTAAACATTTAGCATATTTGAATGGCAGATATTTTTGCATGCATCCATATGAAGCTAAGAGCATCTGTATGTCTGTATCCGAGATATAGCCTTGGATTTTTCTAGAATTGTTTTTGCAAAGGAACATGTGTTATCTAAAAAACGATTTAGTTGTCTTGTTTCCAATATTCTTGTGTCCTTTCACTGAATAAACCTTTGAAATATTTGAGCAGTTAAATTTCCCACATCCTACATTTGATCATTTCCAGGAGCCAATAAGAAAGTTTAGTAAAGTGAATATGAATGATTTATTTGTACAGAAAGGATGAATTTCCTCTTAGCTGTACATCCGACACCCACACGGTACCTCATCTATGATGCTGGGAAGGAACATTTTCAGGAGAAATTTGATGCCCAATTAGTCTGTTTTAATTTGGTCAGTGGAATTTCCATCTGGCTCTCATGTGTATTCTGGAGGGCAGACTAGCATGGAGTTAGACAGTTTATTAGTTTGTGAGACAGGATCAGTAGGTACAAAGAACATTTCACAGAAGCAGGATTTTATAGATTCTGCGTTGCCACCCCCACCCCTCACCCCCTGTGTTTGGTAGTTACAGGATGAATGGGGACAGAGAAAGCACATACTACTCATTTTGGATTAAAAATACAAAAATAGATTGTAGATAGATGTCTTTTCTTCTAAGGAAATTAGAAATGTACAGATACAGTGGTATCTAGGAAAGAGGTAAATGTTTCCTTGTTCTAGGATATAAGGCACAGAAGTTTAGATAAACGTGTTTTGTGAAAATAACAAGTTTTTTTTTTAAAGATTTTATTTATTTATTCATGAGAGACACAGAGAGATAGGCAGAGACATAGGCAAAGGGAGAAGCAGGCTCCCTGAAGGGAGCCTGATGTGGGACTCCATCCCAGGACCCCGGGATCACAACCTGAGCCGAAGGCAGAAGCTCAACCACTGAGCCACCCACATGCCCAACAAGTATGTTTTTAAAGTTTTATTGTTCCATAAATTTAAGGGCAGGAAGAGAGAGAGAGAACAAACTTACCTCTCACTCCTTCCCTATGTTGGGTGCATTCACACGCTAACACTGACATGAACAACAAACTCAATCTCTACAAAAAAGTCTAAGATAAAACACACCTGTTTTAAAAGTCAAGTTTTCACTAAAGGTTTTGATTCCTTTTATGCTGGAAAACAGAGGAGATTCCAGATGGAAAGGATCCTGGCCAAAAAACTCTATTTTCTGTTTTTGGAATGTATCTTTTTAGTTCACATCAAGCCGGCACGTAGGGTTTTCTGTCCTTGTTCCATCTTCTACATGTGAGAACACTCTCAGCTGATAGTGTTCACATCCTTTATTCCTCCAAGAATTAAAAGCCCTTCCTGGGCCATGTCTCTCCAGTTGGGTCACACTGTGGAGTGAGGTCCACACCAGGGTTATCTCTCAACGTTGTCTCCATTCTTTATTTAGGCAGCAAGTTAGCACTTACTCTTTAGATTCCCTGTTTCTGGTGAAGGCGTAATAATTCAATCTCAAATGACTGTGGAATGTGACATTTGGATAGGAAGTCCTGGATGTGATTCTAAGGACAGTTCTTGATTTCAGGTGACGAGGAATTCATTACCTTTAGGAGAGAGGGCTGACTGTGTGTCCATCAATTTAATCTTGACTTTTGCTCATGCCCAATGCCGATTGTATTTAATCACGACTACTGAGATACAATCGAACAAGCCCCAGGCAGAGAGGTTTACTGTGAAAACATTCAGTCCTTCCAGGAACAGGACCAGAAATTTCTCCATATGTCTGAAGACTCTGAACCTCAGGATGTCTGTGAACATTTTACTGTGTTCCACTGTACCCTCAAGTTTGTTTCCCAGCCATGGAAAATGCCCATGAGAAAGAATTGTGCAATGCTAACTGTTAGTCACTTTATATTTCCTGAATATTCCCTATTTAATTTCCCTGGTAGCTGGCAATAACATCTCAGATTTAAATTGCTGAAGGGAATTCGGGAAAACCCACATAAATGTTGAAGATGAGGTTTGGCAAGCTCTGTGTCTTGGTGACATAACAATGTCATAACTAGAGATTTCATCCAACAGAAGAGGCAGGAAATCCCTGCTGCTGCCAGACACCCACTTACACTCTTGAGTCTGAGGATCATCGTTTGTTAAAAATGGATTCTACACAGTTTTTAATTTGATGATCAGGCTGCTGGAATAAAAATTTGGACCTGGAGTTTAGATGCAATGAGATTTCTTTAAAAATGGGCATCTGTTAGATTTCTTTAAAAATGGGCATATGTTAGAAAAACATAGCAGAAAGTTAGAAAGAAAACATAGTAGAATTTCTGTAAGGGTGGGGGGAGGTACAGCTTCTCCACAAAAAGCGTAGCCTGCTCCCTCTGGGTGGGGCCTGACCTATCCACCAAGCTGACCCCGGCAATCAGACGGATGACGCCATTACCACACAGACTTTTCTCATACCCTAGAACCCAATGGACATGATTTTTTAACTTAAGAGAGCATCTTACAAATTGAGGTATTATCTTGATCACCGTGAAAATGGTCTGACAAGTTCTGAATTTTATCCCATCCTCCATGTTGTTCCATGCTTTATTAAGTTTTGATTACCTCAAGGTACCTTTTCCTTTTGTTCATTTTTTTGTTCTTATTGTGGTTTGGATCTAAGAATGTGGCCAATGTCTGCTCTAAAATTTGGTGACTTTTTATTGGAGATACCTGTATACTTGCAAAGGAAGCATAGGGAAAAAAATAAGTTCTCTTCCTCACTGTTCTCCACTTATACCTGATAATTCTGTTGTACTTGCTATATCATCCTGGGCTACCTCTTTGTCTGTTCTCTGATACTTAATTCTGTCACTTTGGTAATTGTTGAGGTCACCAGTTACCAATATATAGGTATATTGGTAGCATTTCACCATTTAAGGTGAAATATATTTATTATGTTTATTGGATCATGAATTGTGTGTTATGGTTTTATCATTTAATGGTCTACATCATATGGTGATTTTTATCTGCTGATGATTATTGCTGTGGCATTGATTGAATCCAACACTATGGCCCCACTTGGCTCTTCTTATATTTGTACAGGCATGTTAGAATGTAAGCCATCTGGTTCCTTCAAAAGCTGGCATCTGCTCATGGTCATGTAGTTCCTGTGAATGACAGACTATTGGATTTTGCTGTCGACTGAAGTCTAGCCTCTTTGCTCATCTTATTACAATTATATCTCCTAATGAATGTCTTGACCCCAAACTCTCCCTTCACCTCCAGAACTTGGATGTCTAAAAGTTATCTATTTGTTTCCCAGGGCTACCATCAACTGTACCACAAACCAGAAAGTTTCAAACAACAGAAATCTGTTGTCACACAGCTTTGGAGGCCAGAAGTCCAAAATTAAGGTGTCAGCAGAGCCACACTCCTGAGACTCTAGGGGGAATCCTCCTCATGTTGGTGGTGATGGCCACCCATCCTGGGCATTCCTGGACGTGAAGCTGCATGTCTCTTCAATCTCTGCAAATTACCTTCTTGTAAGGGACACTGGTCATATTGGATTCAGCATGTAAATGTACGCAGTAGAACCCTGCAAGACCCTTTCCCCAAGTAAGATCACATTGTAAAGTATTGGGGGCTGGGACTTCAACATATCTTTTGAGGGGGACACAAAATTTTAATATAGTTTCCACATCATTTTTTAACATCCTTGTTGAGATCTCTTCTTGTGGATTTTTGAGACAGTTTCTGCCTTAGGACTTTTGCATTTGTTGTATCTTTGTTCTAGTCTTCTCATGGCTTACTTAGAGCGTTTGGCTCTCTGCTCAAAACTTCTTCAAAGAGGCCTCTTCTGGGATCCCTGGGTGGCGCAGCGGTTTGGCGCCTGCCTTTGGCCCAGGGCGCGATCCTGGAGACCCGGGATCGAGTCCCACGTCGGGCTCCCGGTGCATGGAGCCTGCTTCTTCCTCTGCCTGTGTCTCTGCCTCTCTCTCTCTCTCTCTCTCTCTCTCTGTGACTATCATAAATAAATAAAAATTAAAAAAAAATAAAGCTATCATTTAAAAAAAAAAAAAAACAAAGAGGCCTCTTCTGATCACCCTCTCTAAAATAGAATCCCTCGTCCACTTACATGGATCATTGTCTGACATTTTATGTTTGGCTCTTGCCCCAAGTACAGTGTAGGACCTGCAACAGCAAGAAATTCACCGTGCATCTAACCAGATATCCCCAGGGCCTAGAACAGTAAGAGTTCAACCAAAATGCACTGAATTAATGTGAGAATGAATACAGTTCTAGCATCATCCATTTCCCTATCACTTTACTGGGCAGAGATCTGAATCAGAGTGAATAAGGAGATATATGGGAATGTTTAAGTGGAGCATAAGTTGGCAGTATATGCAAAGGGCCTGAGGCAAGAGTGTGCATGGCATGTTCAAGTAACAGCAGAGTTGGCTAGTGAGTAAAAGAGAGCAACAGGAGAAAGGATCAGAGAAAGGAACCATATCAAGCCCCTCTCCCCTTTCCCATAATGTTCTGATCACCTCATGTTCTTTCCCTGGCTATTCTAATAGTTGTCTTCTCATTCTTGGGTGGTGGCTTAAATATCACCTCCCTCTCGTTATTCTGTTACCACAGCATCTCATAACATTTATCACCAGCAGTACATCTATTTATTCCTTTATTGTCTTGCCCCACTGTCCCAACTGGCACAGAAGTGCTGTGTGGGTCAAGATCATGTTCATTTGATAACTGTTGTGCTCTGAGGATCCAAGATGGTGCATGTTCCCCGCAAGTGTTTGATTGTTGGTAGAGTGAATAAATGAAGATGAACTTCCATTGTTAAATGAGTTCTGCTGAGTTGTTAAATTCAGTTTATAAGAACATGTTTCTCTTTTCCTGGGAGGAGAGGAAGAGGAGAAGAAAAAGAAAAAGCAACCATATCTAAATATGTTCCCACCTCCCATATTTATCATGAAATAATACAATTATATTCCTGGCATTCTCCTGTGTGACATTTTTCTATTCCCATGACCTTAAAGCATATCCCTGATGAATTCTAAGGCTCTGTTTTCTCTCTTGCCACACATATTAAGTTTTTACTCGACATATTTTCCCAGTGTTTCTTGATTTTTTCTTTTCACATATTCTTCATAACATTAACCTTATAAGGCATATAAATATTTCTAGTCTGAGTTTAAACAAGAAAAAAGTGAAGTTAATTGTGTATAGTTAGTAAGTCTAACAATAAGCTTTTATGAAGGGATTTGTTTACCAATTCCACATATATTTATTGTGTACTTACCGGTTACGAGGCTTTGGGCTAGATTCTGAGGATCCTGGGACAAACAGAGCAGAAGAGACATGGTTCTTGCCTTCCCCAAGCTTATGTTCTGGTATGAAGCAAATACTAAACATTATTTTCATCAGAAGTTATTGAATTACAATTTACATGTAAGTGACACACAAAGAAGGAGTATATGATGCTATGGAAGTATCTTACAGCAGGACCCAAGCTGGTCTTAGGGGTCAAGGAAAGCTTTGCTAGTTGCCTCTCCATTAAACGTTCTTCTCCTTTTTGCTATGAACAGAACCCTGATTTTGTTTGGATCAGCAAGGTATTCATCTTTGTACTTCCCTTGCAATTAGAGATGGCTACCTGACATCACATTGATTGCTCACATAGTGGGAGTGAAGTAGATGGCACCAGCTGAGTATGGCTTTCCTGGTATGGGTCCCACCTCTTCACCCTCAGTGCTTCCTTCTGCTTTTTCCATGGAGTGATATGAAGATTGAAGTCACGGGATGAAGATGGTAGAACTAAAACAGCCTGGGGTACAGATGCTATGTGGGATCTGCTGCCCACTGGTGTCTATCTCCTGAATTCTTGTGAGGTGCTCACCATGAGCCCTTATTTGATTAAACCACAGGAGATGGGTTTCTACTATATGCAGTTCCTAATTAATACAGCTTGAGGGTGTGGCATTTGAACTGGCCTTTGAAGGATATGAGTAGCCACTATCTGAGAAGCGAAAGCAAAGCAGGAGCACTTCCCATGTGCTCTGCTTAGACCTCAGGCTTTTGAATACCAGGGCTTCATCATCTGAGTTAAAGGGTACCAGACCACAGTTTCCTAAATACCTCTAGAGTTGGCCTTGAGGATGAACCTGCTGGAGGAGAAAAGTCTAACAGCAGCAGCTGGTGCTGGCAGTGTGTGAGGCACTGTTCTTCTTTTTTTAAAGATTTATTTATTTGTGAGAGAGGAGAGTGAGCAAGCACAAGTGCGAGGGGCAGAGGGAGAGGGAGAGAGAGTCTCAAGCAGACTCCCTGCTGAGCATGGAGCCTGACATGGGGCTCCATCCCATGACCCTGAGATCAAGACCCAAGCTGAAATCATGAGTTGAATTCTTAACTGACTGAGTCCCCCAGGTGGCCCATCAAAGTGCTGTTCTAAGGGGTTTACACCCATGACCTCATTCAGGTCTTATGACAACCTTTTGAGGGAGGCATGGTTGTTGTCACCACTTAGTTGAGGAAGCTGAACCAGAGAGCTATCAAGCCAGTTGGCCAAGATTACATAGCTAGTAAATGGAAGAGCCAGGATTTGAGGCCTAGGAGCGTGGCTTGAGAGCCTGAGCTCATTAGCTCATGACAGGCAGGGCTTGACCCAAGCTTTGGACTCATTCCTGTCTCCTTACCTTTGATGCCTAAGAGGAATCCTAAGATGTGTGTGCAAACAAAGATGTTGACTGTTCTTACCAAAGAGTGCACTTCTGGAGTCTGTTCCTCAATAGCTGATAAGCCAATTAGGCGATGGTTTTGGAATGCCTTCATGTAGGTCCTCTCCTTTATATTGTCTTTGGGAGCCGTACTGCATGTACTGTTTCCTTGAATAATGAGATACAGAAGTTCTTGATATTCTTTTTTAGACCCTGACCCAAAATCTATTGATTTGTTCCAAGCTGTGATAAAAAATATTTATCCCAAGCACATACAGGGCTTATTCTAGCTTCTGGGTGCTTGCTTTATCTGTTCTCCACTGCTCCTTCTGGGATGCCCCTGGAAAAATAGGAATCCTACCCCGTTAGGTCCAGCTCAGGATGACTCAGAAAAAAGTCCACAGATTACTAGTTCAAAACTATTTCAAAAACTATTACTGGTCTGCGACAAGATGAGTAGGGAAATTGAGAGACTTTGGGCAATTTAGCATTACCACAACATCCAAGGATGTGGTCCGTGAGTTAGTCTTGTTGACAGGGCACAATCCATTCTGGGTGCTGTCAGACTCACATGATGAGTTGGATGTAGCATGAGCTATGTTACAGGGATGGGCAATAGGACCACTTGTTGGTTCATGATGGGTTGGAAATTAAAACAAAAATGGTTCTTCACCACAGATAGTTCGAGAATTCCACTTGTGACTCACCATGGCAAGTCAGTGTGTATCATAAAATCTGGCACTGAATCTTTTTTTTTTTTTTTTAAGCTCTATTCTAGTTGTTTCATCTTTGGAGGTCTCACCTCCTTGCTTGTGTCCTAAGACCTAGGATGGCACAGCTTGTCCCTTCTTTTCTGTCAAATCTACCATAGCATTTAGTAAGATAATGGTTGCACACAGAAAAAAAAAAAAAAAAAGCAAGTGTTTAGTTGTGTTTTTTCCATGATTCAAATCATGAGCTGAGGCAGGTTGGGTAGGCAGGAAGAGAAGAGCCAACTTTGCCTCTACTTGGTGCAAAAGGGGGAAAAAATCTCTCATAACTTATTTTTTAGAAATACAATGTTATTTTTTAAAGTTTTTATTTATTTATTTATTCATGAAAGACACACAGAGAGAGACAGAGACATAGGCAGAAGGAGAAGCAGGCTCCATGCAGGGAGCCCAATGTGGGACTTGATCCTGGGACTCCAGGATCACACCCTGGGCCGAAGGCAGGCGCTCAACCGCTGAGCCACCCAGACATCCCTAGAAATACAAAGTTAAGGAAGAAGCTCCAGGCATACTATTGTAATAATCATTCATAGGAAACTGTCACATAGCAGGCACTGTGCTAGAGGCTGTATTTATTTACACATATTATTTCATTTAATCTTTATGCCATCTTGTGAAAGTAGATATACTTACCACCATTTTGCAGATGAAAGAAATGAGGTATCAGAGAGGTTGAGTAACTTGCATGAGGTCACACAACTACTCAGCGGTGGTGGTCCTATCTGACCTCAAAGCCGATGTACTTTTCTTATTCTTGTTATTACTTAGTGACAGCATTTATTGCTAAGAGGGAATGTTACTAGGTTTAGAAAATACTTCAAATGGACTTTAAATGTCATTTGTCCAAAATAGCTTTTTTGGGGGGTAATTGTTGCAATGTCTCATATTTCCATTAAAGCTTTTCCCTTCTATACTTTGCTTATACTTCAGAGGGTGGTGCAAAAGCTGCGCTTGGTCTGGGCCATCCAGCAAATTACAATTCCAGCTTTACCTTTGCACCTCCTGGGAGAAGAAAGACAAAGCCTTCTTTTTTAGGGCCTAATTAGGCTGTCATTTAGCATCCCAGCCACGGAGGTCGGGACATGCAGCTTTAGCAGAGATCTGGGTCCCGTCTTTGGGGACAGCAGAGCTGTTTCATGCCTCTGTGATGTGTCATCCCAACTGTGTCCAGTATGGGCTTTTCAGATGCAGCTTTCTGGTTCTTTGGGGAGAATTGTTTTCTAGTGCTTTTAGTCATTTTCAAAGGCTTTTATTATTTAATTTAAATGTATAATTCTCAGCTCATAATTTAATCGGCCTCTGAAAATGGTTTCAACAACTTGCTATCCTGGTTAGACTGAATTGCAGTTTAGACAAGACAAGGGCACATTTACTGTGGGCTGAGATACTCCGCCTGGTTATTTAATTATCCTTCAGGACATAGATTTATAATTATATTCCTTTAGATGTATGTTAGGAAATGGAACTGACTATTTTCGGGGTAAGGTTTGAGCGAGGTAAAGTGGAGATTTTTATGGTATTGAATTTCTAAAGCAGAATCAGGTCTATACTTTAAAACTATTTTTATGCTTTAAAAAAACAAGGATATGAGGAAATGCCTGCATTAACTGTGAGTTCGTGGGTCCCTAACGAAATCAAAGGAAATTTGATTATGGAAAGGTGGCTGAGAAACTAACTCTGTTTATGTTTTGTTTATTTTGAGATAATCCAGTCATTCAAAGAGAAAACAGAATGATGGTGATTCATGATGCTAATATAAAGATGGGAGATCTAATAAGGAAGGAAGAAAGTAAATTCCCCTTCCAGAACTCAAGTGGTCTGCTGAAAAGTAATCTACCGAGCATGGTTTCTCTAAAATATATTGCATGGGCTTAAGTAATTTTTCCTTAGCCAATTATCTCTGTCACATCACTGTTCCTTTAATTCCTCACATCTAATTGGTGATCAAAGCCTGAATTCCATCTGCTAAATGACGCTCTTAATCTGTGCCTTCCTCTACAATTCAGCTGCCCTGCGGCTACTCTACCTCTTGTTCTTGAACTGGTCTTCTTGACCTCAGGATCTTCCGATCTCTGATCTGACTTTTGCCCTGCTGCCATGGTGGTGGCTTTTAGAGAAATATGTTCCTGATCATATCACTGTACCACTGAGAATCCTTCATTTCTCACAGGGAGAAGAAGAAGGAGGAGGAGCAAAAGAAGAGGAGGAAGGAGAAAAAGATGACATAGAACATAGAGACAAAGAAAGACAAAGACAAGATGAAGCACAGATCTCTTGTTTCATAAACCTTGTCCACCTCGCTGTCATCATCCCTGGTATTCTAGCCTCAGGGACAAGCCAGTGACTCCTAGGTCTGTCTTTTGATCCAGAATGTTCTTCACTAGACTGCCTCCCATCCCCAAGCTGAGTGAAGGTTTTGGCATCATCACCTCCTCAACAAGCCTTCCCTGACCATCTCTTCCCTCTCTCCTCTGCTTCTGTTTAACAAAAATCCCAATGTATTTCCAATATTAATCTAGGTGCCATATATTTTAATTATTACATTTTTATCTAATTATTGTATTTTAAAACCAGTGTGTGTGGTGGTTGAGACCTTGGGCTCTGAATGCTGACCGCCTGAATTTGGATTCCAATTTTGCATTTCCTAGTGGGTTATGTGGTCAAATTACTTAAGCTCTCTGTACTTCAGTTTACTCATCTGTGAAATGGGGATAATGGTAGCCCCTACTTCCTGGGACTATAGTGGAGATTCAGTGAATTAGCGTGTGCAAAGTGCTTGGAACATTGGCTGTGACAACCTTAGTGCTTCACTCATTCCATAAAGAAGCTGTTATGTGAGTTGTATAGATTTTATTTGAGAAAATACAGTAAAAACATTTTATTTTTGTTGTTGTTGTGTTTATTTGTAAAATAGATAATCAGATAATGTTAAAAATCTATTGCAACAGATTGTTCTTTGTTGGTAGATTTCTTAGAAAACTAAAAATCTTTTAAAATAAAGGAGCGTTGTACTCTTGGGCAGAGAAGTTTACTGCAGTTGTTGGATTTTAGTAATCTTAGTCAGAGCCTTGGCTGATTGGTAGCTTATCTGTAATTTACTCGGGTCATTTACTGGGTTTCTGAAGAATCCAGTGGGTAGATTAAGCGCCTCATGTGGTGTTACCTTAACCACACAGCAGAACCGTGAGTAAGAAGTAAAGACATCTGGTGTTGGTTCCTTGACTGCGTGAATCAGGGAACGGTCATATGGTTCCTCAGTTCGCCATGGATGACTCCACTTTTCACCATTATAAATGATGCTGAAATGAACATCCTTTACCCCCAAACTCTTGTGCATCTTTAATTATTTCCTTAGTACAAATTGATCAAAGTAGAATGATTGAGTCAAAGGAAATAAATGAGTCTTTGGATAGTAATTGCTAGCTTACCTTCCAAACAGGTTTTATTCATTCATACTCCTACCAACAGTACTTGGAAGTGTCCATTGCCTCCACACTTTTGCTATCACTGAGTATTTATCTTGTTTTTCATCTATCCTACCTTCATAAGCCAAAGGAAAGAAAAGACAAATGAAGAAGGTCTTGCTTGTGTAGGGGGAAATCTTCACCCTCATTTGCTCTAATTTATCCTTTTTTAAAAATTTTTTTAGATTTGTTTGAGAGAAAGAGTATATGTGCACTCAAGCAGTGGGCAGGGGAGGGAGGAAGACGGAGAGGGAGGACCTCAAGCAGACTCTGAAGTGAGTGCAGAGCCCCACATAAGGGTCCTGAAATCTAGCTCAGTTGTTCCCTGAGAATATGACCTGAACCAAAACCAAGAGTTGGGCACTTAACCAACTGGGCCATCCAGGTGCCTCAGAATTATTTGTTTCTAACAAAAGATTTATGCTTCAGAGTCCATTATTTTTATGATCACAGGATTATTTATTTATTTATTTATTTTTCAAAGATTTTATTTATTTCTTCATGATAGATACACAGAGAAAGGCAGAGACATAGGCAGAGGGAGAAGCAGGCTCCCCACAGTGAGTCCAATGCAGGATTTGATCCCAGGACCCCAGGTCTACGCCCTGAGCCAAGGCAGAGGCTCAATCACTGAGCTACCCAGGCATCCTTCACAGAATTTTTTAATTTAATTTTATTTTTTAAAAGATTTTATTTTTTTATTCATGAGAGACACAGAGAGAAAGAGAGGCAGAGACACAGACAGAGGGAGAAGCAGGCTCCTCACAGGGAGCCCAATGTGGGACTTGGGCCAAAGGTGGTGCTAAACCACTGAGCCACCCGGGCTGCCCTCACAGAATTTTTTAAAAAAAGATTTTATTTACTTATTTGAGAGAGAGAGAGAGAGAGAGAGAGAGAGCACACACAAACACAAGCAGGGGGAGGGGCAGAGGCAGAGGGAGAAGCTGAGCCCTGCTGAGCAGGAAACCTGATGCTGGGCTCAATCCCCAGACCCTGAGATCATGACCTGAGCCAAAGGGAGATGTTTAACTGACTGAGCCACCCAGGCACCCTGATCACAGGATTTTTAATAATCAAAAATTTTCATATCCAGTAAGTTTCTTTTAAATCTTCATAAATTAAATGCAAGAGATCAAAAAGCCTGCTAATATTGCCATTACATGTATTAATTATGATTGAGAGGAATCACAAAGACTTTAAACTCCAGAATTCAAAGACTGACTTTTAAAAAGGACAACAGGAATACCAACAATTAGAATCAAAGAAACTCAGTCTGGAATGAGACTGTGTAGAGTTTAATTAGTAACAGAGAGACATTAGATAATTTAAGAGACATCTGGCATATATTGCTTGCGACCTACTCAAGATCTCTTGGTGACATTGTTTTAAAAATGATCAGAACTGTTAATTCCATTCTCTTTTTATCCAAAAAATTCTATGAATTAGAAAGATTGATACCTGACTTTGTGATAATTGATGGTACTGTTTATTAACCTCCTACAGTTTTCTTGTTAGATACTCTTTGGAATGATTATGTATGTATGTATACAGGAATGTTAATTCAAGTTTATAGCTAAAAAGTAGTTAGACATGAGGATTTTCACTGTATTTTATTATTATTATTTAAAAATCAAGTAACCTTCATGATATTTGAAAGTAAAATTCTAAAAACAAACAAACAAACAAAAAAAGAAAGTAAAATTCTAGGAACCTGCAGGAGGGAAGGAAGGGGTTAAGCATGGCAGGAGGTTCCTGGGACAGGCCTCTGGGCTGACTTCTCATTAGGAAATCTGGTATTTCAGGTTGGACTGGGCTTGGGAATGGCTGTTCCTTTGTTCAAGAGAAAAAGTGCATTAGATCTGGCTGCTATCTCAGACTTGTAGAAAATGAATTCCAGAACTTTCTCGCACAGTGAGGTGATCCTGCAGTACCCCCTTGAACAGCATTTACCCCATGAATGTGAGACAGTGTCCCTGATTGCCTCAGGTTTGCACCCCAGCCACGGTAACAGATTCTGCAGGGCCTGGCACCACAGGACACCCGTGGTGGTGATTAACTCTACAAATCCTTGTTCAGAGCCCTTGATTCCTTTCACATTTATTGTGAGATTAGCTCTTCAGTAAAAACGACCTTGATGCTGCCCTTTGATTCTAGGTGACTTTGTTTTCATCGTTCAGGATGCATTTATTTCCATTTCTCTGATGACCAGTGTCTGTGCGTGGATTCCCTCTTGCGCCATTTTTTCAAAAAGTTGCTTCATCTAACCGGTGACTAATTGGTTAAATAAAACCAACACGTACTCCTGGAATTTAGGAGTACTTTTCGTTCCAGGCCCGATAAAGGGGAGTAAATTGCACCGTTCATTCCTGTCATCCTTTATCTCTCCCTTTCCTGCAAAATTATCATCACAAGTTGTGTTGGAAAGTTCTTCATTAATCTAGCATGAGCTCTTTCATTCATTGCACATGATTCTGGAAATTTCCCCTCCCCAGCCACCTCCCGGACATCCTGCGTCCTCTTGTCCATGCATGGTGCAAGAATGGAAGCCTTTGATAGGAGAAGAAACTGGTCAGAAAGAAGAGAAAGAGTGGAGGTTAGAATGTAAACTAAACGAGAAATTTACGGCCAGAAGAGCTATGACTGGATCTTAACTCTTGGGCTCTAGGCTTAGCTCCCTTCTTATCAGTTGTGTGAAACTGCACCATTTCATGGAATCTCCTGAGTCCCCACTTCCTTCGAGTGTGACGTGAGAATTCTAACATCCATAGGGCCAGCTTCCCGAGGCGGCTGTGGGAATCACATGAGATTCTGTGCACAAAGCCACTCCATGAACGCTCAAGCTCGTCCTGAAAACACTCTGCCATTATTATTTTGGAAGGAAAACATGACACAGGCAAAAAAGGGCATCTGTGTTGGGAATTCACTCTGGAGCGAGGTTACTGCGGTGGTCATTGGGAAGAGTCTTCCTTGGGTAATTTACTATTTATTTCTTTAAGGAATCTCTACACTTTAATGTGGGGCTTGAACTTATGATCCCAAGATCAAGAGTCTCATGCTCTTCCAGCACCCCATTCCTTGGGTAATTTAAATGACAATTCCTCAAAGAAGTTTTGCCTGGCCCTATCCTCTCCAAAACCAGGTCCTTGCCCCTGACATATGCCCCTAACACTCTGTGCTTTTGGTCCTGTAGCATTTTGCAGGTAGCGTTATCATTGTCCGTTTACAAGACCGTAAGCCCGATGAAGTCAGGGCCTGGTCTCATCTGTGACAGTGTCCACAGAGCCTGGCGTTGTGTACATAGGGACACTAGGTAGACAGGTGGAAGTATTTCTCATGAGCAAAGTCCTGAATGAAGCATTTAGTCAGACAGGGTCACACATCAAAGGATTCTACTGGACGCTTACACTGTATGGGACAGTCAGAGGATTGAAGCCAGGTTCGGTGTCCCAAAGGCTGGGTGTAAGTCCCCGGGCTATCACTGCTTGGCTATGTGATCAGTACATCCCTGGGACTCCTCTAACTGTGCTATCACTTCTCAGCTTGGGGGAGTAACTTAACCTCTCTGCGCTTTAATTTCCTCCTTCGTAAAATGGAATAAAAACACTTTTGAGTGCATCTTCTTCAGCGCTATCCTTGAGATATGGTTTCTGTTCTTTGCTAATGGCACATTTAATCTGGCAAATGCTCTCCAATGCTTTGTTTTGATAATTCCTGAAAAATGATAATATTAAGTTGCTTTGCAAGGTTTCTAAAATGATTGGTAAAATTGTAATAATGGAAGTGGTTTTGTCCAATACAACGCCAGCCTTTCTGTTTGTTCAGGCTGTCAGGTGATTTTGAGTCATGGAGATCTGAGGGAAGCAGAGTACCTGAATTAGGCTGAGGGTTTTATATGAACCCACACTCCATTCCTAGTACACACTTCCCACTACCACTAGCTTTGTTCAAGCTCTCGTCGGCTCTGGCCTCCTAACGTACCTCCCTGAGCCCCTTCTTGCCTCTTCCAATTCACTTTTCACAGCACAGAGAAAATGTTAAAAGGACGTGGGTCTGACACATCCCTATGACCAAGAGCCCCTCAGGATGCTGCCCTGCCTGTCTGAGGCTGTTTCTCAGTATTCTCTTCTCTTTGTCTCCCTCTCTCTCTGCCACTGTCTTCTTTTGGAGTTCCTTCAACTAGCCAGGCTCAGTTCTCTCAATCCCAGACCTAGTTCTGCTCTTCCCTCTGCCTAGAAAATTCTCTTCTCTCTTTGCCTGGCCAACTGTACTGTCCTTTAGGTCTCAGTTTGAATGTTACTTCTCGGCAGTGGGCCTTTCCTGATTTCCCCTAAACTAGACTGAGCATCCTTGTGATGGGCTTCCTGAACATCTCTGTTCCTGACTCTTCCACTATTCTTTAGACTTGTCTGGGAGCTCCCTGAAGGCAGGGGCGTGCCTCTCCTATTCACCTCTGCACCCCCGGAGCCTGCCGAGTGCTGTGTGCTGCACATAGGAGTGTGGCTGTTCTATGTTCATTTTAATAGAAAAAAGAGTGACACCTAGTCAAAGATATCCCATTTACTTTCCTATTATTGTACTCATTCATTCAGTTGTTGATGCCCTACTCTGTGCCCGGCGAGAGACACAGGACTGAACAACACAGCCATAGATTCTTGCCTTCGTGGGGTTTACATCCTAGGAGGGAGAGATCGATAATAAATTAAGTAAAATATGTAGTATGCTAGATGATGGAGAATAAGAAAGCAGGAGAGGAGGATGGGGCACACCGGGTGAGGTGGTGGGGGTGTAGGTAGTAGGGAAGGCTTTATGGAGTTGGCATTTGAGCAAAAGCCTGCAGGAAGTGAGGGAGTGAGCTGGAGGGACATTTGGGGAAGAACATTTCAGGCAGAGGGAAAGCCTGCAGAGCAGGTGTTTTCAAGGAACAGCCTGGAGGCCAGCAGGCTGGAGCAGGGTGATCTGGGAGAGGGGCGGGGGCGAGGACTTTGAACTTTACTCTGCAGGCAAAGGGGGTCTGAGCAGAGGAGGTGGGGGGAAATCCGACTTAGGACTTGCAGTTTAAAAGGATCCCTCTGACGTCTGTATAGGTAATGGACTCAGAGGGAGGTAAGGCAGGAAGCCAGGACGCTAGTTAAGAAGCTTTGCAAAAATCCAGGCGGAAGGACTGTGGTGACTTGACCTAGTAGCTAGCAGTGGGGGTGGTGAGAAATGGTTAGATTCTAGATCTGTTTTGAAGGAAGGGCCAAGAGGATTTGCTGATGGGCCCAATGTGGGATGTGAGGGAAAGTAGGGAGTCAAGAATGATGCCCAGGGCTCTGGCCTGGGTGACCGGAGGATGGAGCTGCCAGTAAAGGGATGGACAGGTGGCTGGTAGAGCAGGTTTTGGGGGACAGATGGGGAGCTCAGCTTCCATATACTTGAGATGCCTATTAATTACCCAGCATGTGCTTGAGTTCTAAAGTAATGACTCTAAGAGAGCAATTTTCTTTAATCTGTACATGGGAGCAAAGAAATATCAAAAGTTGCCCCCAAAGAATGGAAACTAACATGGCCCTTTTGTATAGAATTCGACACCTGGCCATTTCCTGTGGGGGCGCACCACGATTCCATTTCCCTTAGAGTAGACATCAACCCATATCCTGTCTTAGAACCAGCAGAACTGTTTCCATAAGCTGATGCTTGCTTCATTATATAAAGAAATTGATTTCTATTATTAAAAAAAAAAGAAAATAAATTTATTTCTATAATAAGCTTGTTGGGAAAAAAAGTAAAATGTCACTCTACTTCTGGCCACACGTGAGTAAAATTACATTAAGTATGATTTATCTTAATCTTAATGACGGAGGTCTTGGATCAGCACAGAATCATCAGCTGTCCATCATCCTCAGTGTGTGCACACTGAGGGCCTACTGGGTGCTGGTGGCTTGTCTGTCCCATTACCATGACCGATGTGCATGTGCGAGGGCTCTGGAGCGTGTTGGGGTTTTTGCCATGGCACTGGCTCATTCTGCCTTTCTGCTTGTTTTCCTTGTGTCCACTCCTCCCCATAGATGATACTCAGAGCACCTGCTTTGTCCCTTCTGTTCTGACTGTTGAAATACTTTTTCTTTTCCTTTTCTTTCTCCTGTTTTTCCTAGCAGGGTTCCAACCAGTTGAGGTTGCTGTGTAGGTGATTCTCAGATAAGTGAGCTCCTATTAATTTTGCCTTTTCCCGTCTGCAACTTTAAACTACTCTTTGCATAAGATCCTGCATACTTACAGGCCCAGAAAGCTGAAGGGCCAGGCTGATGCGGAAAAGCTACTAGTCGGTCAGATCTGACTGGATACAGATAATCAAAAGCATATGCATTACTATTTCTATGCATCTAGTTTGTATCCTTTACTTCAACTAGATAGTTTTACATACTCTCCCCAAGAATAGCCTTTTTTACATAGGATGTCCCAGTTCCTGCTGCTGATAACCCATACCTAGCAGGAAGAGCTAGGTAGAAGGAAGTGTTAATTGAAACTATGCCATGAAAATTAATGTTAACATAGTAAGATATGTTGTGAGGCACCTGGATGGCTCAGTCGAATAGCATCTGACTCTTGGTTTCGGGCCAGATCATGATCTCCAGATCATGGAATCAAGCCTCGAGATGGTCTCTGGGCTCTGAGCTCTGTGGGGAGTCTGCTTCAGATTCTCTATCCCTCTTCTTTCTGCTCTCTCTCTCTCTCAAATAAATAAATAAAATCTTTTTAAAAACTAAGCTATGTTGCCAGATATTTGTATCCAGAAAAATGGATTTATCACCGAGTTAACTTTAAAAAAAAGAGTGCCTGATTAAAAAAATTACTTTTAATTCTAAGCATTGAATGATAAACCATAGTTCCTAAAATGGATGGATTTTTCCAGCAGTGGATTTACTCTGATTATATGGTTTTTTGTTGGAATCTAAGTGGTTTTTCAAGAGAACTGTTTTCTGATGAAGCTGTTCACATGTTTTTAAAGCCAAGAGAAGGGGTGATTATTTGCAATCTCTTAGGGGTGCCTGGGTGGTTCAGTTGGTTAATTGGCTGCCTTTGGCTCAGGCCATGATCTCAAGGTCCTGGGATCCAGCTCAAGGGGGAGCCTGCTTCTCCCTCTCCCTCTGTCCCTCCTCCCACTTGTGCTTTGCTCTCTTTCTCTCTTAAATAAATAAATAAATAAATAAAAATCCTTTAAAAAAATTGCATTCTCTTAGGCCATAGAATTTTCTCTTAGGCCAGTAGTGTTTGATGAAGTCTGAATTTTCATTTCTACTGTCCAGACAATAAGACTGTATGAAGCTAGGAAACTGTCTTGGTAGGACGAGGTAAAATCATGCCACCATACAAGCAAACACCAACATAGTGTGTATCCATAATCACAAAGTTGCCGAATATGCAGTGTTTGAAAGGATAAAATACATTAAAAAAAAAAAAATATATATATATATATTTTTTTTTTACCATGACATGTTTTTGCTATCCTTTGTGTTATAAAATAGGGTTGTAGCTCAGTATCATTTTAAGCTTGGTATGTAAAGTGATACGTGAAGCTGGGGGAAAGGCAAAAGACATGAATTTGAGGGTCAAAAAATATAAAAGCACACATCTCTCGAAGACCTCCCCTGTCTCGAAGATAGAACATGCCTTGGCAGTAGCGATTTTTGTGCAGTCAGAGGGGAATTGGTTTCCCAGCTGTTCTGGTGCATTTTCGTTGTTAGTCTTTGCTCCCACGGTCTAAAAGCAAATACCGGATCTTAGCGCCTACAGCACTGGTCAAGAACTGCAGCTTCCCTTGTGTGTGACTCACAGGCGGGAGCAAGCCACCTACTGTAACAGCTGGCCGCAGACCCTGGCCCGGACGCGGCTCGGCAGCTGCTTGGCCTGACCCCATGTGTTGTGCTATTGACCATTGCTCTCACCTTTGCGGGACAGTTAAAGCAGGGTTCAGATACCTAGATGCTATTATTCGTTTTCCCCAAGTTGTATTTCTCGATTGCTACTACAAGATCTTGGAGGTCATCCTGAAGCCTAACTTCAGTTGAGGATTGCTAAGAAGACCAAGCATCATTGAAAATTCCACTGCATGTGCTCTGGTGCATAAGTGACCACTTTCTTGAAAAATCAAGGTTGGGTTCAGTTTGAGGCCCAGTCATGGAATCAAGCCTCGAGATGCCTATTAATACTCATGGTCATTATTCGCTACTATTACGATCCGTAGGAGGTGAGCCACCTTTATAAGAATGTGTTCCTTAAACAGATGACCTCTGGCTGCATTTCCTCTGCTCTCCGGCATGCCTCTCCTCTGCTCAGAGGCCAGTTCTAGAGGCTTCACTAGAGCCAGGGAGAGTAGGCACCTGCCCTCAGAGAGCTTCCAGACCAGTTGTGGCTACAGATTAACATGTTCAACTCACAGATTCACGAGGGAGATGCAATTTCAGGGAGAGTGGAGATTATATTTTTGCATCATTCTGAACCCCAATGCCTGTGTCTCCCAGCCTCGTGTTTTACTTGCTGTTAGCATTGTTTCACAGAGCTTGTCCTGCCGAGTATCTCCTCCTTGTTCTAGTACATTCTGGCCTCTGCATGGTACACGGCACTTTATACAGAATGCATGCCAGGGAAGCATTTGCTGACATAACTGCATAGGAGAAGGCTTTGTGGAAGAGGCCGAGCTCGGGCTTTAGATAGAGAGGGGAGGCTGGGCGGTGACAGGCTGCCCATATATGAGTCATTTGTTCTGGGCCTGAGGAAATACTTGCAAAGTCAAAACAGAGCAGAGACACATGCCAGGTTGAAGGAATGGGCTACAGCAGAGCCGAGTGTTAGTTTGACGAAATATGGGGTCAGGGAGGAGGCCGGCCAAGGCGTTGTTGTGGAGCATAACTGGGGTGTTGGTGTGGCTAGATATAACAGCAGGGCCTGACAGGGGTGCTGTGGGTGACGTTCACCAAAGTGAGAGCATTTCTTTCCCTCCCTATTTCTTGCTAAGGACGCACTCTTCATTTGTACCTTAGCACATTGATTATATTCTTGATGGTGCTGAGGGGCGGGCAGGGTCTGTTCAGGTGACTTCATAGTTCCTTTCTTTACATGCATATGTTTTATTTGTTAATTAGTTTGTTCTGGAATTGGCTTGTTTTCAGGAAAAAGGTTGAAGGCATTTTGAAAACCTTTTTGAAAACTAGATGGAGAAAATGGGTTTCTTTTTTCTTTTCCTGCTTTTCTGTTTCTCTTGGGACCCTGGATGACTTTATAGAGATGCCACAGATGAAGTAAAGGAATTCTATTTTTTTAAAATAGATTTTATTTATTTATTCATGAGACACACACACACACACACACACAGAGAGGCAGAGACACAGGCAGAAGGAGAAGCAGTCTCCCTGCAGGGAACCCGATGCAGGACTTGATCTCAGGACCCTGGAATCATGACCTGAGCCGAAAGCAGATGCTCAACCACTGAGCCACTCAACCACCACCAAAAGGAATTCTTTAAAACCAGAAAGATATCTAGCTTGGGGCAACTGTTTGAGACAGGGAAAGCAGGAAGAAATAGCAGGTTTGGAGAAATAAGTGAGTTTCTGTGCTAGCAGTACTTGTGGGCCATCAAGGAAGAGCTGAAAATTGCCATTTGGAATCAGGGCTTTGAGTTGGAGAGAAGTCAGAGCTGGAAAGAGATTTAGCAACAAAAGTGGTAGTTAGAAGTGGGGGACAGCACCTGGGGAGAACAGGTGGAATGGGGTCCTTCGCTGGGATCCATGGTGGCTCCAGTGACTGGATTTCAAGGCTCTATAACCACTGGAAATTGTGAGCAGGATTTTCTGTGAGCTTCCACCTGGCATGCTGGGATGGAGCATATCTGTAACTTTGGTCAGATTCTTAGAGGTAATCAAAGGTTAAGAAATCACTGCTGTAGAATGGGAAGATGAAAACAAGAAGGTCAGAACTCTGAGGAGAAATCAGCATTTAAGGAGTTAGCAGAGAGGAGCCAAAGAGGCCAAAGAGATTAGCAGGGCAGAACTCTATCCCGGAAGTCAGGAGGATGCAGAAGGCAATGGAACGCGTGGGAGCATTGGCAGCAAGGTCCAACGGTATCTTCAAGTCAGATGGGATTAAAAGAACGCATTTGATTGACCACTAGGAAGTCACCGGTGACTTTCAGGAGAGCAGTGTGAATGGAAGACACATGTGATAAGTGGAGAATGGGAAGTGGGGAGGGGAAGTAAGTCTAGCTTTCTCTTTCTGAAAGGTTAACATTTGACAAGAGTGAATATTTACTGAGTTCCTGAGAAAGGTTGGAACTTGTGCCATTCATTGTAGACATAAACCTGAGCCAGGTGATGTAAGCTTTGCTCTCATGGATCTTAGGGTCTCATGGGAGAGCTAGATGCTAATCAAATGACACACAGTAAGTCTATCGTCACAAACTGGGTCAGGGCTTTGTGTGTGTGTGTGTGTGTGTGCGTGCGTATTTTTTTTAATTGGAGTTCGATTTGCCAACATATAGCATAACACCCAGTGCTCATCCCATCAAGTGCCCCCCTCAGTGCCTATCACCCAGTCTCCCCATTCCCCTGCCCACCTCCTTTTCCACTACCCCTTGGGTCAGGGCTTTGATGGAAGAAAACATGGTGCCCAGCACTGAAGCATGATCCAATCTGGGTTCAACAAAGTACCGCTGCAGGCACGATCTTTGAGCTCATTCCTGAAAGGTGAACAGGAGTGAAATGGTTGGGGGTGGGGGCAGAGAGCAGAATATTCTAGGCAATGAAGAAAGCCAGAGCAAAGTGTAGAGAGAGGAAGCCCAGTGACCCGAGCCCATATTGGCTCTTTTAAGTGACAATAAGGATCTAAGAACATTTAGGAAACAGCTAACTTGTGGATGGTCGAACATAGTTTTGTGTTTCAAAATAAAGTAGAAGAATCCAGGTGAGAAATAATGGGAGTTTGGACCAGCATTCTGGCAACGAGGGTGAAGAGAAGTGGAGGGATTCGGGAATCATGCAGGAGCTGACACAGCACCAGAAGGCAGGAGAGAGAACACTGCGATTTAGGGAGGACCTGCAAAAGGGAAAGTTTTTCTTCAGGGAAGGACACTGAAGCTCACTTGTTGGCAAAAAGAAAGAGCAACTGAGAGAGAGGACTTGAAGGAATACAAACCAGGAGGGGAGACACGGGAACTAGAATCAGAAACACTGTTCTCTAGATGGAGAAGACGGGGCTGGTGAATGTGGAGGTGTGGTTACAGTAGAAAGGGGGCGAATTGAGGATTGAAGACTCGATCCACAAAATGGGGCTTGCATGTGTTTTGGGGTGAGCCTGTGACCCGAAATAATAGGGTAACCCCAGGCTGTGGAGGATGAACAGCAAGAAGCTCTGGGATGGTTCACAGAAGGGACACAGTTGCCATCTGTGTCTGTACACGAACACTGTCTGACCCTCCTAGCACCTCGCCGAGTCAGTACTTTGGTTTTATAATTGGAAACAGTCAGGGAGTCTTCGCATGTCCTAACGTCAAAGAGATATCTTGAGCTGTGTTAAGAAATCTTTTTTTTTTTAAAGATTTTATTTATTTATTCAGGAGAGAGAGAGACAGAGAGACAGAGAGACCGAGAGACCGAGAGACAGAGAGACAGAGGCGGAGGGAGAAGCAGGCCCCATGCAGGGAGCCCGATGCAGGACTTGATACCAGGACCCCGGGATCATGACCTGAGCCGAAGGCAGGTGCTTAACCGCTGAGCCACCCAGGCGTCCCAGAAATCTTCTTTCCCCCAAATCCATGAAGTGGTTTGCTCGACAGCTGGGATGAGGGGTGGGGGGGTGGGTGTGGTCCATGAGCAAGAGCACAAATCTCAGACACTCGAATTATTACTCAGGAGAACTGGATCTTTGTGTTTCGGACCAGGCATCCGCACAAGCCTGAATTTCAAACGGCACGTTAATGTGCATTTCTCACTGACAATAAAGTCCAGCTATAGGAGCAGCAGTGGAATCAATCGATCTTTAAAAACCAACGCTGATTTTCAGTTCACTCAAAAGGACGCAGTGAGAAGTCGTGTGTCAGGGCTCGCCAAACCAATGTGCTCGTTTAATGCCTTAGCTCAGAAAAAGAATTAGAGTTTTTCGTTGACCTTTAAAATAATACTGAGGGGTTCATGCGCATCTCCCCCCACCGACTTTCTTTTTTTTTTTTTAAACATTTTTTATTATTATTTATTTATGATAGTCATACAGAGAGAGAGAGAGAGGCAGAGACACAGGCAGAGGGAGAAGCAGGCTCCATGCAGGGAGCCTGATGTGGGATTCGATCCCGGGTCTCCAGGATCGCGCCCTGGGCCAAAGGCAGGCGCCAAACCGCTGCGCCACCTAGGGATCCCCCCCCCACCGACTTTCGATACAGTTGTGGTAGAGTTGGACTCTTCTCAACACATCAGACCCTTGTTGCAGAATCTCTGAGTGGATCTATGTGTTTTTGGTGACTTGTAGTCTTTTCCAGGCACCCTGAGCGCAGCTTTGTCACAAAATGGATTTTCACTCTAAGACATGGCTTCTTTGAAGATCAGAGGGAGAAGCGTGGTACAAGTGTGCCACGTGGACTTAGAAATGAACAGTGCAGTACCGGCCGCAGCAGTGGTTCCCCCACCCCCCACTTGGCAGTCTTGAAGTAAATGCAGCTGGAATAATTTTCGATTCAACCCTTGGCAATCCTGCAGTGTGTACAACCCCCACCCACCCCACACCTGGGGAGGAGGCTCAAGCGCTGGATGTACTCAGTGGTCATCACTCTGTCTCTTGGAATTGCCAGTAAACAATAGGTCAGCTCTGCATCCTTTTGAGGTTCAGTTAGCACTCTGGGAAGAAATTACTGTTCCGAAGTGAATTAATACGCATGATTGCTGATTGTAGCACATTGTAGTATTTAATGAATATTAACCATTATTTTTAAACATGATGATTGGGATTATTCACTTCCTAGGACTCAATTTGTGCCCCCAAAGGGTCACGATTATGGACTACATTTCCTTCTCCATGCATGTGGTCTCTCAGGTCTACACTGACATACCCAGGTTTTATACCGCCCGTTCCAAGGAGACCATTCGCCTCTGCGAAAGCGCTTTTCAGTTCTACTGCGACTCTGACACTGGCTTCTGTGTTATGAGGCTCCAAGCACTCGCAATTGGCTGGTCGAAACAGAAAAGTTTAGCAGCCGACAAAATCTCCCCCTCCTGAGTCAATTCCTTTCTGAGGTCCCAGGAGAACTAGGTTTTGAAATTTTCCCTAAATGTCTATCCTGCTCGGGCTGAATCGAACCTTTGGCGTTTCCTGTTCTATACTGGGAACCAGAAGCTTTCTGAATTATCTCATAGGACATTTCCTGATCTGTGAATCTGTAAAGCATGAAGATCATGTTTTTCCCCTCATCATCTCCTGATCTCAGTCTCCAAGGAGCATGTGTGTGTTTCTTTACAACTCCACCATTTCCCGCGTTTGGTGATAAATATGTGGGTTACAGTGTGTACATTCATACGCGACACCAAAGGTTACCAGTGCAGATTTATTGCTCGTTACATCATTTTACTGCGGGGCTGATTCACTCGATCAGTTTATTTAGCAATTAAAGAATATTAAATAAGGCAACTGTACCAACTTACACCAGCCCTGGCTTCGCTGGGTCCACCGCCTCTGCCCTCTCCTAATCAGTGACTTGATAAGGTTGAGCCGCACTCACAGGGATGGGCCTGCTGGGGAGACGGAGCAGGAGCTTCCCAACAGGGCCTGTCTCCACTCAGGACTTTGAGAATAAGAGGGCGTCGTGAATCTAAATACACAGGCAGTCTTCTCATTAATGATTTCATTTTTACTTTTAAGGTCTTGAGTGTTCTTCTCTTGCTATTGCTCACTTGACCCTTCATTGTTTAGATAACATTGTTCTGACTGCCAAGTCTGGTATGAGGTTCTCCTGTCCTATGTCATCCTGATCAGAGTCTTTTTATTCCACTCTGCTGGTGTCAAATTACTGGTCACAAAGCTCTTGATGTTCCCTTAGGAAGAAATAAGTTACTACAAGAACCGAAGTTAAGTGGAATTTATTAAAAATTGGATATTCCTAGCTGGGGAGATGGGGGAAATTGGTGATGGGAATTAAAGACTGCACTTGTCATGATGAGCACAGGGTAATGTATAGAACTGTTCTATACATCATGTTTGGATGCATCGTACATCCGAAACTAACATAACTCTATGTTACACTGGAATTAAAATTTAAAAAACCTAATTAAAAAATGTTTCCAACATTTTATTTTTAAAAGCTTCAAATATACAGAAATGTTGAAAGAACTGTAGAGTGAACAACCTTGTACTGGTCGCTCAGAGTCTACAATGATCATTTTCATATATGCATATTATATAACCATCTAGCCATCCATCAACCCATCTCATCTTTTTAGCTTCTTATTTTGAAATAATTTTAGATTTACAGAAAAGTTGCAAGAATGATACATAGAGTTCCCAAATATCCTTCATCAGCTTCCCCTGAGATTAGCATCTACAAAACCACAGTACAATGATCGAGTCATCATTGAAATTAATTAACAAAATATTAACATTACTACAACACTGCTTTTTTTAACCTTTCTAATAAATAGCGAGGGTTTGGTTGTTTTTTGTTTTGTTTTGTATTGTTTTGTTTTGTTTTGTTTTGTTTTAGTTTTACTTATTTATTTGAGAGAGAGAGAAGAAGGAGCAGAGAGAGAGGGACAAGCAGACTTTGTGCCGAGTTTGAAGCCTGAAGCAGGGCTCAATCCCTCGACCCTGAGATCATGACCTGAGCTGAAACCAAGAGTTGGATGCTTAACCAACCAACTGAGCCACCCAAGTGCCCCATTTTTTATTTTAAAAATTGTTTTTCCAACTGGAATTTAAATAAAAACTTGGGGAAAAACACTACAACACTATCAATGAATCTGCAGATCTTATTTGAAGTTCCTCAATCTTCCCACTAAGGTCTTTTTTCTGGTGCAGAATGCAATTCTGGATCCCACCCTGCATACAGTTGCTGTGTGTCCTTCGCCTCCAATCTAGGACAGCTCCTCTGTCTTTATTTTTCTTATGATGTATTTCTTTTGAGGTAAACTAGCCACTTCTTTTGTAGAAGTTCCTTCAATTTGGGTCTGTCTGAAGTTTTCTCATGATTAAATTGAGACTATACATTTTTTTTGCAGGTAGACCACAGAAATGAGATTACGCCCTTCTCTGTTCATCACATGGTGGGGAATGGGCATCATGGCACTCTATGTAATTGCTACAGATGTATCTTTTATCACTTGGTTACGGGGCTATGTGCCAGCTTTTCCACTATAAATTTATTATTTTTCACTTTGTAAATAAATAATAAGTGTTTTGGAGGAGACGTTTTGAGGCTATGTAGATCTTCTGCTTCTCCTTAAACTTTACCTACAAATTATAGCTGGCATTGAGGAGTTGTGCCCGTGCTCTCTAATGGTGATTTCCTATGTCCCTGGTTCTTTCTACATTGATTGGCTACATTGATAAAAGGCATCCCCTCTTTGTCTATCTGTCTATTGAATTGTTTATTTATATCAAGATGGAGCCAAAGATCTTTCTTTCATTCTTTGGGTTATAATCCAGTATTATCACAATTTATTTTGTTGCGCCAATTGTCTGTTGGATCATTCAAAGCTCCCTTCAGATTAACTCCTACATCTTTTTGACCTACCCCGACATTTTTAGAGCACTTTCTTACTTTCTGGCAACACAAGATGTTGTAGGCTTATTTTGCATTTTCCCTACTTTCTCCAAGGAGCAGTGGGTTCTTTTATGAGAGAATGGTGTTTAGAAATCAAGATCTAGGCCCTAAATGTGCTTACTGCTACTGGAGTACTGTACCCGTGGATGGAGATAGGAAGTGTATTGTGTTATTAATGTGTAACATCTGTATTTCCATATTTATCCATCTGTGTGAGTAGATGTGTGCACATATATATTTGCATACATATATTGCCATATATATGAAATCATGAGTTCATGCTGATGCCTCTGGGTCCAATTCAATAGCAGGGCTTCCTTCCGGATTTCTCTTTTTCTTAACAAATAATTTCTAGCTCCACAGTGGAAGACATGGCTTCTCATTACCCACAGTATACTTACTTATTTATCTAGTCCTCATACACACATAAAGTGATTTCAGAATTGCTAATCCATAGCCTCCCTCTTTACTAACTCGAGTCTAATGTTTATACACCAATCTTTTTATCTTTAGCATTATAGTTTGTAGCCAAAAATTGCTTAGCTTAGTTCTTCTCTTCCCTACCCTCTTCAGTGTGGTTGTGTTATTCTTTTGTAATACAGTTAGGTTCATTTGTTACTGCTTGTAATTTATTTTCAGTTACCTCCACATCTTGGTTGATTCAAAATAATAATACTCTTTTGGTGTGTATGGGGAATGACAATATTGCCATGATTCTGAAGTTGGAGTGATAAAGAAATGTCCATCCAGAGAAGTGTTGCCTTTTTGCTATTCTTTCTGCCACATTCCCATCTACTCCTCACAGGTGACCAATCTCATTTATGTCTGATTTATCCTTCCTATATTTCTTTCGGACACATTAGCAGATTCATGAACACCTCCACATATCCCTTTCTCTCCTACATGGATCCAGCTTATTTGTGATGAATTTCATAGTAAGTGGTGGCTGTTGGTACATTTTTACCCTAAACACTTTGGCATGCCTGTCATTCACTAGGCTTCAACTTATATACATTTTTCTCCCTTTTTATTCATTTTAAGGTAAAATGCACGAATGATAAAACTCACGAATCTTGAGTATACCATCAGATACGTTTTGACAAGTGTATATGCTTGTGTAAAAGCAAACCTCTAACAAAATGTGGAGCGTTCCCATAACCTCATAAGGTTACATCGTGCTCCTTCCCAGTTACTTCCTGCTCTGGCTTCGAGACAGCTGGCATTCTAATTTTTCCTAAAATCAATTGGCTTGGCCTGTCTTAGACTTTGTATAAATGGAATTATACAATGTGTGAAGATTCTTTCACTCTGCCTGTCTTTGAAATACATCCACGTTGTGGTGTGTATCCCTAGTTCATTCCTTTTACTGCATTAGCACGTTACTGTGTAAACATACCAGCGTACGCAGGATGAACAGTGAAGATGTTCTGTTTATATGGAGTTAGCCTTTTAGCACCTGATGCATCAGATTCTTTTAGTGTTACAGTGCCATGCTACATATATTTTAAATTATTTTATATAATTCAGCTTTAAACGTATTGCCTTGTGCACATATGCATAGTGCTTTTCTTTCAAAAAGCTCAGTGTTGAAACATGATTAGAAGCTTTCTGTGTAGACAGATAAATGTCTTGTAAGACATTTAACATTGAAAAATTCATCCAACTAAAGCCTTTATTCAGTAACTATTTCTTGAACATTTATTATATGCGAGTTACTGCCTTAGATGTTTGGGGATACAGGCATGAGGACGGCAGAGGCCTGTTAATGGATGTTTTGAAGCATTCAAGAAACACTGGGACACCGGCAGAGAGAGGATTTCCTGTGAAGAGTCCCAATCACCATCCCATGTGTTTGCTCCAAATCGTGTGAGAAATGCGGCAATCTTCAAAACCAGTGGTCCTTGGAGAGAAGCTGTGCCGTGGTTTCTGCAGCTGTCGTGTGCACGCTCAGGGTCATGGAGAGGGATCAGCAGGAGTGGGGACTCTGTGAGAAGAAAATCAGAGCTCCCACAGGCCCCGAGCTCTAGTGCCAAATGGCACCAGGAGGCATTTCTGGAACATGTGGTGCCAGCTCTCACCTCTAGCAGCAGCCCCTGAGATGCATGTGAGAGCAGGGCATCGTGCTGCACCAGGCCACCAAGCACCGCACGGGCCTCTATCCCTACACCCCAAGAAGGCATGGTAAGGAGGGGACACCTACAGTCAGCATCCACAGGAGGCCACAGACCCCTTTGCCTCTTATCACGCACAAAACGAAGAAAAGCGTGGCTCGATGATTTGCTCTAGGACACACCTCAGAAGGCACTCGATGAATGCTAATGTGGTTGAAAAGATGTGTCCACGTGAAATCTCTCTCTCACAACAAATAAATAAATCATTAAAAAAATAAAGTCTCTCTCTTGCTCTCATTTTAAAGTCTTATGGAGTAACCTATAAGAAAGTTTTTGGTATAAATTCAGTAACTTCTAGACTTAGAAATGATAAATGCTTTTTTTTTTTAAATAAAAATATGAACTGGAATGGAAATGACTTTCTTTCAAAACACTTTAAAGAAACAAATTATCGTGTGGAATCTCATTTTGAATGAATCAGAGTACAGTAAATCTCAAAATATCCACCAAACTGCCTGCTGTGGTTTACTAAACAGGAAAATGACTTCAGCAGGATGGTCTTTTCCACTAGATCCACAGCAGGCAGCCTTTTGTGCTGTTCTGAAAACATCTTAATTCTTCCCCAAGTACCATGTTTCTTGGAATTATTCACCGGAAATTAATAGTATTCCGAGTTTTAAAGTAATTCAAACCACAAGTGACTTTGTAATAGTGCTTAGGAGTAGTATAAAGAGCAACAAGTGAGCACAGTTTATGACAGCATTAGTCACAATTGCACATAGTATCCCTCACACAAAGATGTGTGTTTCTGGCACAACTATGTTCACTACGCTGTTGTACTGGGTAGTGACAACAAATAAGATAAATGAGTAAAATATGTTGGATAATGTCAAGTACTAGGGGAAAAAACCGGGCAAAGGCAGATCTTGAACATGCTGGGATAGAGGCAGAAGAGTGGTTGAAATGATAGATCAGACAGCCAGGAAAGGCGTCACTGGGGAGGTGATATTTGTGTAAAGCCTTCAATAGTATCTGAGTCATCTGGGGAAGAACATTCTAGGCAAAGGGAAGAGCATGTGCAAAGGCCCTGAGGCAGGAATGTGCCTGAGGAATGCAAGAGCATAGCTGGAATGTAGTGAATGAGGGGGAGAGGAGTTAGGGATGAGGATAGAGAGTGAACAGGGGCCACATCCTGAAAGGCCTCACAGTAAGGACTTTGGCTTTTACTCTGAAAGCTGAGGGAAACCATTGGCAGGCTTTGAGCTGAGAAGCGACCTGATCTGAACTGTGTCTTAGCACTCAAAGCAGAAAGAGCAGTTGAGAGGCTTTGTTGAACCAGGGACTGCAGAACAGAAGGTCTTGTGAAGAAGGGAAAGACGATTTCCAGTGTTTACAGACAGGGCAGGTCTCACCAGACAAGGAAAAATAAGAGCACAGAGCACTTGTTCAGATAACTGAGCAGTTGGGGATTAAATGTGTCATGCTATTTTTAGAAGATAGCATTTTTTTTTTAATGCCTTGCTACTGGTTTCTTGTATCTTTTAGAGCACACCATGGGGAAAAGATAAGAAAGCCTGACCTTCCAAGTATAGCACCAAATTAGAAGGCCTTCTTTCCAGTTTGGGCCTTGATTTTGACCTTGTGATCCTGGGGTTGGTTACGTAAATCATCCTGAGCTTGAGTTTCCTCAGTGGGGAGCATAATTGTTAATTACTTCATGGAATTATTTTGTCAATTAATAACATGTTAATAATCTGACGGTCATAAAGTACTCAGAGTGTCTTTGAAATAGGCATGACACAGAACCGTGGTGGTGACCAATTAGTGTCACTATTAGAGGGAACACAGGGCATTTTAGCACCAAAAAGGCTCATGGACAGGAAAAACTGTGGGCGATGGGGAGTGACTAGTGTGAAGCTGGAAAGAGATGAGTGGTGAGGAGAATGACATTTAATTTCAGGACCTTTTGATGTATTCGGTCCGGGATTTTGCAATGCTGCTATAAAGGGATGGACACTTAGCAGGATGCAGGACAGAGAGAGTGTGTGTTAAGGTGAATCACCTCCTGGACCTGGGGTCTGACACCCAGTGCATGTGTCATCTTTCTACCTTATTCATACTCAGTTGTTGTTTGACTTGAATAATTTGTATTTTTTAGCAATGTGTTACACAGGCTGGCAGGGTTGACCTCTAATGGATGTGCCAGTGGATAATCCTACGATTTTGAAATATTGAAATATGGTATTTATTTTCCTTATTACACATTAATTTATCAAACAAAACTGTGACATCACAAATAATTTGGCACAACTTTTGTTGAAGAATGAGGTGACCACGGTGGATCCTCCTTAAAGACGCAAGATGATTAGTATGATGTTGCCTAAAAGACGGGACTAAAGGACTTCTGTCAATTAGGGTCAAGATGTCTGTTGCTCTGAAAAGGTCCTTTATTTAGATGCTTTCTTTATTCATTCAACAGATGTTTCTTGATAATATACTCTATTGGGTGCTACAAGGCATAAAAGGATGAGTAAGACATGGTGCCTTTTGCCAATGAGCTTATAATCTAACAGGGAAATAACTATAAAATCAGGCAGTTTGTGACATGTGTCATGAGCAGTCATGAGGGTGCTGTGGAGGTGGCAGTGGGGAGAATCTTTCTGACTTGGAGATCAGGAATGCTTTGTGGAGGAGCTGATGCCTCGGGGTGGGTGGCGGGGCGCGGAGGAGAGAGGGAGGGAGAGCAGCAATGCATTCAAGTAGCAGAAATAAAAAAGCCAAATGATGGCTGGGTAAGGCTTCTCAGAGGGGGTACGCCTGCCAGGGAGGGCTCCACCGGCACAGGGGAGGCAAGAGGAGGGTGTTCTGGGGCCAAGGGCCCCAGCTGAAACCCGCTGAGGGTGTTACAGAAAGGTGGCCATTCAGGTGCAAGGGAGCTCCGGGTGAAAACCCTGGGGAAATAGATTTGGGCCAGATTTTATATCTGAAAGTCAGGCTGAGAAGCTTGCAGGCAGGGGAGGGGTGATCTCTGAGCTTAGGTGTGACATCTGCAAAGGGCATTTTAGGGACCCAAATCTGGCAGTGATGTATGGGATGAACTGAAGGGTGGAGGAAGTTAGAGGTGAGAGGAGAGGATCCACGTAAATAGGAAATAACAGGAGAGAAGGGCGAGGATGAGATTTTTTTTTTTAAGATTTTATTTATTTATTCATGAGAGACACACAGAGAGAGGCAGAGACACAGGCAGAGGGAGAAGCAGGCTCCATGCAGGGAGCCCGACGTGGGACTCGATCCCAGGACCCCAGGATCATACCCTGAGTTGAAGGCAGACCTCAACCCCTGAGCCACCCAGGTGCCCCAAGGATGAGATTTTAAGGGCAAAGACTAACACGACTCGGGGACAGGGGACTGCGAACCATGAAGAAGAATCCAAGCATCAGAGATTATTGAAGGGAAGGAAGAGGCAGTTTCCTCTAAAGGGTTGAACGTGCGAGAAGCTGGAAGCTGGTGACAGGAATAGGGAAGTTCAGAGATGCAGTGTCAGTCTGGAGAACTATTATCAACCCAAGCCAGCACAGTGGTGGAGACCAGCCGCCGTCAGTTGGGCACCTTGACCTCTCGAGGTGTGTGATTAATGTACGCGTGGTATTTCTCAACGCCTCATCCGCTCAGCGCCATCTAATCTCCTGGAACGTGATCAGATGTCGGGCTCCTGCTGTTTGAATTTCTTTCCATTGGTTGTCTGTGTCAGCATGGAAGCGGACGTTTGTGCAGCTTTGGTGGAGAATAAAGGTCATGTACATACGTGCTTATTTCTAAATGAGCTGTAATTATATGCACAACTCAGGACTCCATGAGTCACCTCTGCCCTCATTAACTCCACCCAATGAACTGCCTCTTTCATTCAAACATGAAGTCACTACATCCACTTCACTTTTTAAATCTTGGCAGAGATTTAATAATGACTTTTTTTTTTTTTAAAGGAACCCAAAAGTTTGAATGCCGTACTCTCATGAGAGCCACAAGGCCTCGTAGGAAGACACATCCATTCTCCAAGCACCAGCCGGTTCTGTATTTCTCACTGAGATGTGGTGACCTTCTCCGCACCATCCACTGGAAGTGAGAGCAGGGCAAGGTGTCCGTAGCCAGTGAGCGTGTTTCACACGTTACACTTCCACTAAAGATCAAAAAGCGTGCTGGACATTTTGGACATTTCTTGACCTGAGTTGATTCAAATGCCTGGTGAGAGGGGAGAAGTAAAACAAATATGAACGTAACATCCTCTTTTAGCTCTGAGGAAAGCAATTCTCAGGAAAAGCTGTAAATCAGGAGAGGCTGGCAGCTGGTCCTGTGGTCCGGCACCAGGGACGCTTTCCACAGGGCAATGAACTGAAGGGCAGAAGAAAACACTGGAATCTTTTCAAATTTCTGTGTACACTCATCTCAACATGTGCTTGTTGAGTATTGCCTATGGTGAGAAGATTTCTCCAACACGAAAGAGAGTTTCTGTTCGTTACTGTAATCAATTTATTTATTGGCCTAGAATAGTTTCTCAGGCAATTAGAGGGATTTGCAGGAGAGAATTTAGAATCCTTTGTTGGTGTGCGATGCAGCCTTCACAAATACAGTCTTTGAAACCTGTATCCTTGGCGGTAATGACACTGAAAGTACTCTGCACACCCCACCTCCCGCCCCCGCCAGATAATTGCGATTCTTAAGATACTTCTAACTAGGAAATACTACAAACATAAAAGAGGACTCCCATTAGCTTTAAGATTTACTCTGGCTCTACATTCATGGGGTGCCCACATCACGCTGTCACACATACCTTCTCTAATTCAGTGACCACAACATTATGAGGCAGTTTTATCAGCCCATTTTAGAGATGAGGACCCCGAGGCTCCGACAGGTTGAGTAACTTCCCCAACCTCATTCTAGTGAGTGACAGACGGGAACTGAAGCCCGGGTGCCCAGGTTGTAAATTCTCCTCTCTGTTACTCCACCAAGGGCGCCCCATGAGAAAAAATGCCAGAAACAGACCCATCTGGGCCCATGGAAACAAGTTTACCTACACCCTGAAGGGAATTAAAAATCCTCTTGATAAACAGACTTCAGAGCTGAGGGCTGTTTGGTTTGAGGATCCCTTGTCATCATTCTCCCCTCTCCATTTTGGGGTTTAATGTTCAACGAGGTTATCACATGGAAATCCAGCAAGTAAATCTTAGGAGATTTTCAGGCCAAATTGTAAAACCCATAATGTTTACATGGTCTAGATAAATTTTTATTGTCTATTTATATTTCAATTTCCTAAATGCTGATAGTAAAACTGCCCTTATATAAACACGAGAAGAATTCCCGACACTCAAATATTATTTTTATCTACCTTCACTATCTCGAAGCTTCCAGTCAGTTAGCAAATATGTCATCTTTCTGACCACCGTCCTGTACTTGCTCCTGAACCTGGACGTGAGTCTGATGTTGCTCTGAAGTTAATGATTAAAATCTTCGCGTTGACATTATTCATCATTTCTTGGGAGCATTCCTGGCCCATCCATTAGTTTGCAGTTCTGAAACAGCATAAAGTGGATTCTTAAACGTCACAGTATGCATTCTGACCTCGAGAGAATTCCACCTATTGTTAATGGTTTTTATATAAAGAACCACTTGTAGATTTCCACTTTCAAACATTTCCCCTCTTAACTGGTAGTCATGATCGCCAAGGTCACTTCCTCCTTTATCAGGTTGTTATTCAACCAGAATCCTTTTTCAAGGGAACAGTCTTCTGAAGAAGGGTTCAAAAATACATAGATTTCTACCAAAAGAAATTTCTATATATTTTTATCCAATGTTTCTGTTTCTAATACATTTTTCTAAACATAATTCTTTTTATCATCCAGACTCTTATGATTCATTCAAAAGAAATCCAGAGCCAGATCAAGGTTTTTAAACAAATATTTCTAAGGAATGTGTTGTACAAGTTGACCTATTTTAGCATCACTGAGAGGTTATTTCAGGTCGGTGAATAAGGATATGTTCATGAACAGCAGAGGGTACATTTGTTGATTCTTAAAAGAAAACTCAGATTTGGTGAGATCTTAAGTTTTTCTTCGGTGATTCATAATCAGTTTTGCAACTTGAAAGCAACTGATGAATCATTCAGTTTGTGAATCTGCTGTCACTTCCTTAGAGAGAAGGGCCGTCTTTTTCTTATGGCTTTCTAAAGTTTGATTCGGTTATCTGAAAGCTGTCATGTTAGCCTCCTGTTTCCTACTTCTCAAAGAAAGAGGATGTTATATACCAATCTCACCTTTATTGCCAGGTAAGAGGCCGGGGGCTAAATTGTACGAGATGTCACTGCTCTGGGCTTCTTAGTCACTGCAGAATGGAGAGTTGTATTGAAACAAAACAAAACAAAACAAAACCCTATGGAAATACCAGTCCTGGTTTTCCAAGTTCTAAACGTGAAATCTCTTTTCAGTTATCTTGTTTCCTCTTCCCAGTGCAATAAACTTGAGCCACCTGGATGACTTTCCACTAGGATGGAATAGCAGCTTTAACTGTAACTCTTCAAAACAAGACAAAACATCTTTAGCTAGTGAAGGAATAAATGTGATACATTGACATTGACAAGGCTTCCGGGTAGAGAAAATTCACCTGCATTCAGGCCCAGACGGATCATTTACTGTTTCTGGATTCCTTTTTTTGATCAGGAAATCAGATCAATATCCTTATAGGGAAAGGTTCATTTGGGTCACAGGTGGGGCGCTTTAGTTAAAGTATCTACTTCTTAGCCCATATTAGGCAACAGGAACTGCCTGAAAGTCATTTATTTTTCATTCTGTGTCATTCAACCATAAATGACTCAGTTCTGATATTATTTACCAAGCTCTACTGGACTGCTAGGAGAGGCAGCTGTACAACACATGTAATGCTAATCTTATACACTCAGCAGGGAAGGCAAATGAGTGAGTAGTAAAAGGGATGCTTTTTCCTTAAGATCATAATTAATTTAATAGCTGACTCACATCCCAGGGACTTGATGGAGTCCTCAAAATGCTTCATTTCTAAAATAATATAGCTTAATCTAAGTAATTTTACTGTCAACTGGTCGAGTTATTAAAGTTTAAGGGGGATTTTTAAAAAGTCACACTTGAAACCGTATGGGATTCGAGAACCTAATTTAGTGGCAGTAACAAATGTGAAAATATTATAAAACATTAATCTAATATTCAGAATATCATAAGATCTTATGACTACTTTAAAAAATAGGCTTTATTTTTATTCAAAAACAGTTTTAGGTTCATGGCCACACTGAGTCGGAAGTACAGAATTCCCATATGGCCCTGCCCCCCTGCCCCCCACCGCAACATGCATAGACTCCTTCACTATCAATGGCCTGCACCAGAGTGATACCTTGGTCACAACCGATGAACCCACACTGACACATCATAATCACCCAAAGTCCATAGTTTATGTTCAGGTTCATTCTTGGCGTTGTATATTCTGTGGGTTTCAATGAATGTATAAAGACATGTATCCATCAGTATAGTAGCATATAGGGTAGTTTTCACTGCCCTAAAAAAACCTCTGTGTCCTGCCTATTTAGACATCTTATTTTCTAGTTTCAAATTAAGTGATCTAAATATGAGTGAAAATCCAGAAGTTAAAAAAAGTACAAGAACTCAAGTGTTAACTTAAAATTAATATTTGTTTAAAATCAGTAATACTTTTTGCTTAAAGTATACAATATCAAATATTAAATGTCAACATTAAGATTTCATTAATTCAGAACGTGTGTCTGAAATTTACCTTTTCAGGGGCCATGGGAAAAAACTGTTGGCTAAGTAAATTATTATTAAAGATTTTATTTATTTATTCATGAGAGACACAGAGAGAGAGGCAGAGACACTGGAAGAGGGAGAAGCAGGCTCCCCACAAGGAGTCTGATGTGGGACTCGATCTCACATCCCAGGATCACACCTTGAGCTGAAGGCAGACACTCAACCGCTGAGCCACCCAGGCATCCTGGCTAAGTAAATTAAATGGTTTAAGTGTTTGAGAAGCTTTCAGCCAAGGGACAGCACCTCACCAATCCCTTGCCACCCGGAACTTGGCTAAAGTTAAGGAATTAAACAACGAAGGACAGAAAAATCTCTGAAAACTCTTCAAATAATTAAGAAAATAAACAACACCTTTCTAAATAACCGATGAGTCTAAGAAGAAATCACAGTGGAAATTAGGAAATATTTTGAACCGAAGGAAAGTAAAAACACAATATTTCATGATTTAATATTCAACTACAGTAATTAAGGCATTGTAGTATAGTAGAAAGATAGACTTATAGATCAATAAAATAATTTAGAGGGTACTAGAAATAGACCCATTATATATATATATATATATATATATATATATATATATATATAGTCAATTGATTTTTGACAAAAGGCCAGGATAATTCAGCTGGGGAAAAGGAGAATCTTTACAACAAATTTGCAGTAAAAATTGGATATCCACATGAAAAATAGGAACCTTGTATTTACTTTACACTCTAAACGAAACTAACTTGAAATGAACCATATTTTGTAATATAAACTAAAGACACAAAAAATATGAATGATACAAAATTGAAAAATGGACTTCAAAGTTAAAAACATTAGCTCTTGGCAAGATGCTATTAAGAAAAAAAAAAAGGTGAGTCCCATTTCTCCCAGGAGACAGTACTTGCGATACAATAAGTACATGAACAGAAACATCATTAGGCATGGGGAAATACAAACTAAATCCACACATGTCCACTAGAATGGCTAAAATTCAAGATGACAATACCAAGTGTTGGTAAGTATGTGGAACAACTGTAATTCTCACACATTACTGATAGTAATATAAAATGGTACAACCATCTTGAAAAATAGTTTGGCAGTTTCTTATAAAGTAACACATATGATTCAATTCCACTACAAGGTATTCATCTGGGATAAATGAAAACACAGGTCTACATAAAAACTTGTGCACGAATGTTCATGGTACCGTTATTCATAATTACCAAAGAGCTAGAAACAACCAAAATATCCATCCACAGGTGAATGCGCAAATAAACTGTGATACACCTATGCAATGAAATATTATTTTGCAACTCAAGGGAACAAATTGGTGATTCACACGGATAAACTTTAAAAACACGCTGAGTGACAGATGCCAGATACAAGAGTACGTATTATATGAGTTCAAATCTCCAGAACTCTTTTTATCTAGCTAAACTGAAACTCAATACCCACTAACATCTTCCCATTCCCTCCTCCCCCATGGACTCTGGAAACCGCCATTCTACTTTCTGTCTCTACGAATTTTGACTATTCTAGGTACCTGATGGAAATGGAATCATACAGTATTTCCCTTTTTGTGACTGGTTCATTTCACTTAGTATAACGTCCTCAAGGTTCATCCATTTAAATATAATTTCTGAGGTGCTATTAGAGTGATTTTTTAGAGCACACAGTAGCCTTCCTCTTTGCCCCTTTGCCCCATCTCTCACCCCACATATCCCAGTTTCTGCATTGACATCACTCTTCATGATACTTACCATCACTCCTGTTACTTCTTGGTTGTCACCATCACAGCTCTACCAATGCCATCTTGCAGTGGGGATGTTTTCTTACCACCCCCCATCTCACTGGTTTTAAAACTGAAAGCAGAATAATGAAGTGCACAGGCTGGGAGGAAGGGACCTATTAGGTAAGAATTTCTATCAGAAAGGGGAAGTGAAAGTCCTTTCACTCAGGGAAGAGAGTAAGTCAAAGGGAATGAGACTAGGATCAGGACATCCCCTGAGGCCCCAGGGACACTGACTTCCTGTGCCGGTAGATCTGCCTTTACAGACATACCTCGAAATGCCTGAACTCACAGCTTGACATGCAGCTAGGACATGTGTTCCAAATCATCCAGTTTCCTATTGTCATTGGCAGATAGATTTCATAGCAGCAAATAATTACAGTTTGTATTGAATATATTGAGGTACAAAAGCAACTGCCTCATTAGTTTTGTGAAGTCAGTAGTTATCAAGGATGGAATCTGTTATTATTTCCATGTTTATTGGGGACCCTAAGGTGCTACACACTTATTATGATTACCAAATAAAGGAACAGCACAGAGAGACCGTGTGGCCACAGCTACTTAAAATTTCAAAGTAATGGAGACCAGTTGCATGGGCCACGTGAGTGATTGGACGAATAGTAAATAAGCATCATGTGGATAAGTATGCCGTACAGACACTTAAGGAAACATAAGCTAAACTATATTTAGGAGGAAGATGCAGCTCATGGCGTTGATTATATTCCAGGAAGGACATCTATAAATCATAGTTATCAAGTCAAACAGAGCGCTAGGGATCATTTGTAGGGATGTTGGAGACAAACACATTATATTACCACACCATCAAATGAATACATGGTGAACAGATGGATGAATGAATGAATGAACAAATTTAGTGAATTATTTGTTGTCCTGGCTCTCAGGACAAACCCCCCAAATAGCTTTTCTACTTAAAATGTACCTTTTCTTATTCTTTGAAGCAAGATTCTCCTTGAAGCAAGATACCTTCTTAATTTTGGTTTCAAATGTGAGGCCTCTTGATTGGAAAACCATAATTGACTAATAAATGGATTATTTAGTCCAGCCGTGACTGTGTGAGGACAAATCAGGGAAAAGGAAAGTGTTTTGGGGGGATTTTCCCCCGCATTCAAAATCAAAATAGATTTGCGATCCATAGAATATATGTAGACTTTTAAAATTTAGATTATCTTCTTAGTATTTAGTAGTACTTGGTATTACTTACTAATACTTAGTATTTAGTAATACATTTATTCAGTAATTGTAAAAAAGGGAATTGCATCATTGAGATCCAGTCAAAGTTGGTATGTAGTAAAAGGAAAAATTTTTCTAGTCTTTTAACCAGAAATTAGATCTTGGCTGGTGTGGTGACAAGAATTGGTCTGCAGGCTCTGTGTCATTGATATGGTCCTTTATTGGTAAGATTATTGGCTTTGACCATCACTAGGGAGATGTGCCGATCCTATCTCCCTTCTACCTTCTGCCCAAATGGCAGTGTAGCTTAACAACTGATATAAGATATAATATACATTAGCCATATTGCATATAACATAGCTAACCATAACGTACACACATGCTGTAATAGGAGAATCATTCATCATTTGTTCCAAGCACTGTCCATGCCCTGTGCCAAGCACACACCCCAATAAAATTGATCAGAGCAAATAGAACCAAGGCTGAATTAGGACACATAAATACAGATAGGGCAAAGGATATTATAAACATCTTTAGGACTACAAATAGGGCAGTTCCTGGGAAGATGTAACTTATCAACAGTGACTCAGAAAGAAATAGAAAAACTACCTGGTTCTAAACCCATTAAAGAAATTGAAACACAAGATAAAATCTTCTTTTGAGGAAATGTCAAGCCTGGCTGATCTGCAGATAAGTTTTACCAAACATTCAAGAAGAAGCAATTCCAACATTGCACTAACTCTCCCAAGTAATAGGAATGAAGAGAACATATCTTAACTGATTGAAACTCAAATCAATTTGTATAACCATGACACCAAAGCCAGCAAGAATGATACAAGGAGGGGGAATTCCTGGCAAGTTTCACTCATGAATTTAGCTGTAAATATCCTTTAAAAAAAAAAGATTTCATTTATTTATTCATGAGAGACACAGAAAGAGAGAGAGAGAGAGAGAGGCAGAGACACAGGCAGAGGGAGAAGCAGGCTCCATGCAGGGAGCCTGACGTGGGACTCAATCCCGGGTCTCCAGGATCAGGCCCTGGGCTGAAGGCAGTGCTAAACCACTGAGCCACCCGGGCTGCCCCTAAATAAAATATTAACAAACAAAATGAAGGAAGGTACAAGGAAGATAAAGTCAATCCTAGGAAAATCTATTGTAATTTGCCCTCTCAATTGATTAAAGAATGATAACTATGGAGTGCTTCAATCAATGCAGAAAAGCAAATTATAAAATTTAACATTCATCCATTATCCCCCTCCCTGCAAAATCTTAGCAGACTACAAGTAGGAGAGGATATCCTTAACATAATAAACACAGTTTCAACAAACAAAAAGACAGCAAACCTCAAATTTAATGCTGGAGCACTAAAAACATTCTCTTTAAAATTCAGACCAACCCAAAGACACCAAGTTCTATCTCTGCTAGTCCACATGGTGATCGAGGTACTAGTCAGCGAGGCAAGACAAGGAGAAACGGAAAAGTTATAGGATTGGTAAGGAAAAAGTAAAAAGAAACCATTTGAGATGTATTTGGCTTCTGAGAAAATCCTAAAGAATGCACACATATATGAATAGAGGGTTTTAGAATGGTTGCTTCAGAGCATCAGGGTGGCTCAGTAGGTTAGGCCTCTGACTCTTGGTTGTGATCTCATGGTTCCTGAGATAGAGCCCAGCACTGAGCCCTGCATTGGGCCCTGTGCTCAGTGGGGAGTCTGCTTGAAGATTCTCTCCTTCTGCCCCCTCACCTCGCGCATTCTCTCTCTATCTCTCTCTCTCAAATAAATAAATGAATAAATAAATAAATAAATAAATAAAATCTTTGGGGGGAAAAAGAAAGATTGCTGCAAAATCAAAGTACAAAAATCATTAGTACATTTCTAAAGCATTGCTAAACCAACAACAGCTAGTGAAAAATAGGTAATAAAAACAATACCACTTGCAATAATGCTTCAAATAAGCATAATGAAAATAAGCAAGAATTTTATAAGATTATAAGATTTGCCCAACAGATGTTAAAGACCTAAATAAGTGAAAAATTATATCATGTTTTTGAAGACATGAGCTCTTTTGCACCCCAACTTTGTTGAGATATAAGTGACATGATATTGTGTAACTTTAAAGTGTACAACCTATTGCTTTGCTACACTTAAATATTGCAGTACGATTACCACCTCAGTGTTAGCTAACATCTTCATCACATCTCACAATTACCATCTATTCTTTGTGGTGAGAAAATTTAAGATTTCTCCTCTTAGCAACTTACCAGTGTGTCTAGTGCAATATTGTTACCTATAATCACAACACTGTCCCTGGATCCTGAACTTTTTAACTAAAAGTTCATAGTCTTTGACCAACATCTCCCCATCTCCCCCATCCCTTGGTAACCCCCCACTTTCTGTTTCCATGAGTTTGGCTTTTTAAGGTTCCACGTATAAGTGATATCCTACAGTATTTGTCTTTCTCTATCTGACTTATTTCCATAACTTCCTAAACATGTCAATTGTCTTCTAAGTGATTTATTGATTCCCTGTTATTCTGATGAAAATTTCAACCAATTGTTTACGTTTTGTTTGCTTTTGGTGGAACCTGGCAAACTGAATCTTTAATTTGCTGATTATAAAATAGTTTATACAATAAGATTTCATTTTGTAGAAGGAAAATATGCACATTTATGACAGGCATAAATGCTCTGGAAAAAATGTTGGATGGGGGGATTGTTTTCTATTGCTATGTAACAAGTTAGCATAAATGTCGCAGTTTAAAACAACACTTGTTTAATTATTTTTTTTAAGATTTAAAAAATTTATTTGATGCCTATTTAATTAGCTAACAGTCCTGTAGGTCAGAAGTCTGGCATGGTGTGGCTGAGTTTTCTGTTCAGAATATCACAAGGCTGAAATCAACATATGGACTGGGTTTAGTTCTTCTTTGGAATTTCAGCAGGAAAATCTGCTTCTAAGCTCATTCTTGTGGGAGATATTTAGCTCTGGGGTTGGAGGACTGAGGTCCTGTTTCCCTGCTGTCAGCTGGGGGGGGCTGCTCTCTGCACTTGGAAGCTGCCCACATTCCTTGCCAGGCAGTCCACTTTACATTCAGGCCAGCAATTGTGGGCTGAATGTCCCTCATGCTTGAAATCTCTGACTTCCTTGTTTTTTGTTTTTTTTGTTTTTTTTAAAGATTTTATTTATTTATTCATGAGAGACACAGGCAGAGGGAAAAGCAGGCTCCCTGCAGGGAGCCTGATGTGGGACTTGATCCCAGGACCCCAGGATCATGACCTGAGCCAAAGGCAGATGCTCAAGCACTGAGGCACCCAGGTGCCCCAACCAACCCATAGTGAGATTATGGGTGTGTACTTGTGCCTTTGTATATTTTACAATCATTCTTTTATAAGTGTTCTTCACAATTTTTCGCATAATCGACTTTTTTTGTATTTAAAATTTCTTTATTAAGTGTAACATTTGTTTTATATTCTTGGTGCACAGCCTTACTAAATAAATGTTGACCTTTATCAAATGTTTCCTCTGTATCTATTAAAATAATATTATTTTTCTCTATTAAATCATCAACATAGTGAATTATATTTGTGGATTTCCTGACATTAATCCACCTGTACCTTTGTGGAACACAGTGTTTTATTACATAACTCTTATTAAAATTATTTGAAATTAAATAAAATGTAAATATTCTCTCAGCTTATCCTACTGCTAGGGAATCTCCTTCTGTAATTCACATATCCATCTCCACTGCCAAATTTTTCATCTCTGTTTATAAGTGAAATTTGCCTACTTTTTGTTTTTTTTAAATGTCCTCATCCAGTCTTCAGTTTGGGAATCAGAGTTATATTATTCTCATTAAACTATTGGACAATTTTTCCCTCGATTTTTTCTTATTCCTTTCTTTTCTTCTTTCCTTTCTTCTTTTCTTTTTACTGAAATCATCTGAATAAAGGATATTCTGTTATTGGATGTTTAAAACTCATTCATGGTACTGTTTGGAAAGGAAGCTTGGGTTGGAAGGCAACCCAAGGCAAGCTTGGATTGGGTTTGGGGAGGAGGCACCTTGACTCTAGAGGGGAAGAGATTTTTAAAATATTAAGAAGAGGTATGTAGACCACTCTTGAGGACATGTCTACAAAAGGGAGCAGAGAGAGAAGGTGATGAAGGAGGCTGTGGGGCCCAGGACATCTTGTTGGGTTCTTTGCTCCTCATCTTCTTGTTGGAGGATAGGAGACCGTGGAGAAGGTTGGAGCACTGACAAGTATGATCTCATAGAGAGGAAGAGTTTGAAGAAAGACAGAAGAGAGATGAATTAATCAAAGACCAGGGGAAGAGCATGTCTAAGTGGACACATAGGTGGAGGAGTCCAGCAGGGAGAAGGGAGAAAATTGATGGAAGTGACTTTGTGGATCTGGGAGGAAAATCCTTTCATAGCCCCTACTCCTGAAACAGCAGATGAGCTCAGATGGCATGGTTCATAAGGATAATGATTTGGAGGGATGTCATGAAATTCTATGCAGTGATTGAAATTTTGAAGCAAGGCAGTCTGTCCTCTCTCTTGGAATACAAACAACCACAACAACAAACCCAGAAAAAAAGATACTTGTAGATTTCATAAATCCAAGAGACATTACGGTTTAAAAGTGCACAGAAAGAATGCAAAATGGTACACAGCCACTTTGCATGACAGTTTCGCAGGTTTTCCCAAACTAAACTTACTCTTCACAATGATCGAGCAATTGCACTCCTTGGCATTTACCCAGATGAGTTGAAAACTTATGTCCACACAAAATCCAGCACATGGATGTTTACAGCAGCTCTATCATAGTTGCCAGAACTTGGAAGCAACCAGAATGTTCCTTGGTGGGCAAATGAACAAACAGATGGTTATACCTGTACAATGGGATTTTCTTCAGTGATAAAAGGAAACGAGCCATCAAACCAGCAAAAGACATGGAGGAACCCTAAATGCATATTACTAAGTGAAAGAGGCCAACCTGAAGGGTGCATGTACCAGATGATTTTTAATTCTATGACATTCCAGAAAAGGCAAAACTATGGAGACAGTAAAAAGTTCAATGGTTACCAGGGCTGTGGGGGTGGAAGGGATGAGTACGAGGATTTTGAGGGAACTGAAACTACTCTGTGTGATACCAGAATGATATCATTATGTACCCATAGTATGTACAACACCAGAAGTGACCCCTAATGTAAATGGGCTTTAGCTAAAAACCATGTGTCTTCATTGACTCATCAACTGTAACCAACACACACTAAGAAAGACGTTAATAAGAAGGTAAATTGGAAGGGCTAAGGGAGTCTATGAAATTTTCTGGACGTTTCACTTGATTTTTTTTGTAAATCTAAACCCGTTTTAATAAATAAGTTCTATTCATTTAAAAATAAATAAATACAAAATTAAAAATAAAACCCCCCACAGAAAGTGTAAATAGTGTATACATTTTATTTATTTATTAATTAAAAGATTTTATTTATTTATTCAAGAGACGCAGAGAGAAAGAGAGGCAGAGACACAGGCAGAGGGAGAAGCAGGCTCCTCACAGGGAGCCCAATGTGGGACTCGATCCCCGAACTGGGATCATGCCCTGAGCCAAAGGCAGACGCTGAACTGCTGAACCACCTGGGCGTCTCTAGTGTATACATTTTAGACCACTGCTAGGCAATAAGGATATTCAGGGTTACGGTCTTCATTTCTCAGCATGTGTAACGGATCCTAGGGCTTATGAAGAGAGCATGGCCCCAGCAGGTGAGCCAAGGCTGGGAATGAGAAGGAATGCAGGTAGTGCAGACAGGAAACAGAGACAGCTGTGCGTCTTCGTGTTTTTCATGTAACCCAAATGTTTGGAGCTTGTTGTCTTGTGATGTCATCCTTTAACGATGGAATTACAGTCAGCCTCATTCTGACCTACCTGGAGATTGTTTGTTATCAGATCCTTCTCCCCTAGGCTACTTACTTGTCTACAAATCCACTTGACCAAACCATTTTCCTACAATTCCAGACTCTACCTGCTAGAGACAGAAGATAGAATAATCTGGGACTCCTGGGTGGCTCAGCAATTGAGCGTCTACCTTTGGCTCAGGGCATGATCCCAGAGACCTGGGATTGAGTCCCACATCGGGCTTCCTGCCTGGAGCCTATTTCTCCCTCTTCCTGTGTCTCTGTCTCTCTCTGTGTGTTTCTCATGGATAAATAAAGAAAATCTTAAAAAAAAAAAAAAAAAGAACAATCCAAGACCTGGGATACCTAGGTGGCTCAGTCAGTTAAGCATCTTCCTTCAGCTCAGATCATAATCCAAGGGTTTTGGGATTGAGTCTCACATTGGGCTCCCTGCTCAGTGAGGAGTCTTCTTCTCCTTCTCCCTCTGCCCCTCACCCCTGCTTATGCCCTCTTCTCTCTCTCTCAAATAAATAAATAAAACCTTTAAAAAAAGAAAAAAGAATCCAAGACTGGGGGAAGACCACATCTAGGTGGACACTAATGCTGTGGTTGGACATCTATGCCAGCTGCCTCTACGACTTTTTAGGGTGAGCATAGACTATTTCTTAAAAACAAAACAAAACAAAACAAAAAAACCTTGCTGAAAGCTTTGTTATAATAGAAAAGGACCCTAGGAGCTTCAAACTGGATGCCAGATCCACTGATTTGCAAAGCTCTGGAGTGTTTTCCAATACCAAACACCAATTCTCTGATTCTCCAACACCTACTGGGTGTCCAACAATTCAATTCAGACACTGAGTGCCTCGAGTTAGTGCAGACCTGGCTGGTAAGTTCTCAGTCCTACAAAATTGTTCCCACCTCAGATGCTGGTTGCAAGTCCTGGGCCACCTGTACTTCTCATGGACTAGCTATAGATCTGGAGTTCCCGAGGCTCCCTGCTAAGATTCCATCATTTGCTAAAATGGCTCATGGGATTTAGGGAAGCACTTATGTTTACCAGTTATTTATAAGGGCCACAAGTCAGGAACAGCTGGAGCGAAGAAGTGCATAGGGTAAGGTCTGCGGGAGTGGCGGGCTGGGAGCTTCCGTGCCCCATCTGGGTACACTATTCTGGCACCTGCAAGTGTTCACCAATTTGGAAGCCCATCAAATCTTGTTCAAGTGTTTTTATGGAGTTTAATCCATAGCTCTTCCTTCTTCCCAGAGGTCGGTGGGTGGGACTGAAAGTTCCAACCCTCTAATCTCTTGGTCTTTCTGGGGACCAGCCCATCAGAAGCCATCTAGGGGCCCCAGCCTGTCACTTCATTAGCATAAACTAAGGTGTGATCAAAAGGGACTCATTATGAATAACGAGACACTCCCCTCACGCAGGAAATTCCAAGGGTTTTAGGAGCTATGCTTGACAGGAACTGGGGAAAAGACCAAATATTTCACATTAGACCACAGATGCCCTTCTGGTGCCTCTGGTTATTCCATTGCCTGCCCCACAGGGTTAATGCAGATGACACACAGGCTGGGTACCAAAGCATTCTTTGAAGAAGCTTGGTATTTGAGATTTCAGGAGAAGTACCTAAGAAGTCACCTTAGCTGTGCTCTTTCAGTTCTGGCTTGCGGCCTTTTAGATTTTAAGTTCGCAATATTAAAAAACTTGGAGATTCCTGATTTCTCTTTAAAAATCAGAAGGGACTGCCAAAATGATGCATTGCCACCTATTGTCTGGAGTTGAGCAGGGTTGTCTTTTGGGGTGTCCTCTCCAGCTCACCAAGGTCCTCTCCACACTTGCAGCCTCACTGACATGAGGAGGCTGACGCCATCGACACACGGTCTGCACAACATGAGGTTCATCAAATGTTCCCTAAACTGGGGAGGATTGGAGGCAAAAGTGAGTTGAAATTCCCACCTTTTGCCACACGCAGAACTCACTTCCAGTCCCCAGAGGAGACCAATGGAAGATTTAGGAATCTCTTTTTGAGCACAGGCCACAGCTTTTCCCCAGGTACATGCGCCAGTGACAAATTGGACATTTTACATATTTCTAGTACATTCTGCCTCCTGGCCATCTCTGTGTGTCATTAATCCATCCCATTTTCAGGGTCTTGGGTGTTTCCAATGCCGCAGGCCATGCCTATGGCCAGAAATATTTCTCAATCACATGGAGTGTGTTTGAGTTCTTCCTACGTGTATGGCTGGGTAAAAGCAACCCCTTCACTCTGATTATTTAGACTCTCCTTTTGTGCCCTTTTTGTGGGAGGGTCCTGGAATGTAAAACTCCTTTGTGGATGGCCATAAACATAGAGCGTTGAAACGTCACCATCTATAATGTGCACACCACAATAAAAAAGGTGCCTTTTCTGTGGATGTTTCAGAGTTAACAAAAAAATACAAATTCTAATTCCTTAGAGAATTGGTTGTGTTGAAATATTTACAGAAGGTCAAGGAGTTCCTCCTCCTGCCTGGAGCAGAGAAGTAAAGCTGTGGGCAGTGGTTAAGCAAGGCCAGCCTTTCAAGCATTGTTTATTCTGGAAATAACTCTGGAAAATGCCTCATATGGTTCCCCAGAGACCTGGAGGTGGGCCTGTGTCAGTACATGACGAATGAAAACAAACCGTTTTCCTTTGCAGCGTTGAGCAAAATCTATAAAAAAGATCTTTCTTAGAACTTCCAGACAGACCTGAGAGACCAGAAATGAACCTGAAAGTGTGAGGAAGTCAGAGTGCAGAGTGAGACCCCCCAAAATATATTTCATTTGACTTTATAACAGATTTAGATGGTGGAAATTATATCAACATGAAGCCCTCGGAACTCAGGCAGGTTGAAGTGGATCTGAAACACTGGCTTGTTTTCATCAGTTGTCAGTTTAGTGATGAAGTCATGCCCCCGGGGCCCCGGTTAGGTGCTCCCTGTCTCTCAAGGCTCACCCCCAGGGGGGCAGGACTGGGTCGGTGTCCCCTCTGCCCGGTGCCCGTCCGAGGCCTGGTGGGCGGGAGGCAGCCTTTCGCTGCATCAACAAAACGTTATGACCTGTGGCCTCTCAGTGAATGCCCAGCAGGTGGAGGGTCATGAAAGTTTGTGTCCCTGAGATGGCCTAATCCACGTTGTCGATCCTGACTGTGATTTCCTACTGGAAAGTTCATTCAATCTGTAGGCACTCTGGTGTGTAAAGCACTTAGAAAAGTGGGCCTGGTTTCCTCTGGGAACCAGAGGATGTCGTGCTGAACATCCAATGGTTTTGTCTGCCTCCTTCTCTGCCACCATTCTACTCACTCTCTCTCCCTCCTCTACCCACCTGTCTCTCCCCTGGGGACCAGTTCTGGGATCTGGTGTAGGTTCTGTGTCACCCAAAGTACACCATTCAGAGCTCTTCCTCAAGAGTTTTCAAGCTGGATCTGAGATAGAGGAAGCCCATCTTCCTCTGTGCTCTCTCAGTCATTAGGGTGAGATGCTGGGTGCTGCTAGCAGCCAGGGCTCCCACAGGTGGGGGGTGGGAAGGTATGTCTGCAGAAGGATGGCATTTAAGTGGCTTCAAACCCAGGCAGTCTGAGTGATGCCAGCTGCATTGCTTTAGGAAATGAGAGCTAGAACCACTCAGGAGACATGGGTCTCATCTGCCTCCTGGTTCCAACTCTATCCTTGCCTTTCCTGCAATGCCTTTCTCTGGGTCCACCCACACAGTACCTCTTCTTGCCTAGGCTAGTTTCAATTCAGTTTGTACCATTTTCAGTGGGAAGAGACTTAAAAATACAGCATGCATATCACCAGGAAAGCAAAAATGAATTCCCCGTTGTGGTCTGAAAAACCAGATCGGACTTTAATGTTCATAAGACATTATTTGAAGCTTGAAAGTGCAAACCTTTGCCCTGTGTGCAGATGTGTTCATTGTAGTTTTGTTCTGTTTTGCATATTCATGTTCTTTCTCAAATAGAAAATTCTCAAAATGTCATAGCAATAAAATAATAATGAATATCAGTATTTACCGGGCATTCGCTATATCCCGGGTACTACTTAATGGGTACTTACATTTTTCATCCTCATAGAAACTTATGAAATTCATACTGTCTCTCCCCCCCATTATATACATATGGAAACTGAGGCACAGAGAGGTTATGAGGTCCCCCCCCCAGGGTTGTAACCAGTAAGTGGGAGAGACAGGATTTGAACCCAAACCTTCCAAGTGCAGAGACTGGGATTTGAATCTAGAAATATATCAAAGTATTGAAAATCACAGATTTTTAGTTCTGACAATCCCTTTTGAGATTGAATTATGAATTTTTAATTTTTTTGAAATAAATTTTGCTATTTTTCTTTTTTTTAAGATTTTGTTTATTTATGAGATATACACACAGAGAAAGAGAGAGAGAGAGAGAGGGAGGGAGGCAGAGACACAGGCAGAGGGAGAAGTAGGCTCCATGCAGAGAGCCCTACCTGGAACTCGATCCTGGGTCTCCAGGATCACACCCTGGGCTGAAGGCGGCGCTAAACCGCTGAGACACCTGGGCTACCCAATTTTGCTATTTTTCAAGGCAATTGCCAAGTTGGAAATGCCCTAAAGTGTATTCTGCTCTATGACTCAAACTTTTGTGCAAGGAGAAGTTAACCCAGAGAGGTTTCGCTTGCTTTGCAGGGGTAGAGCCGATACCAGCATTCCCATCTCTGATGCACATTCCAGCTGGACCATTCTGTGAATGCATCTTGAAGCAAATACTGACCCTCCCAGAAGTCAAAGCCAGGGAGTGGTTGGACCTTGAAGAACGCACCTGCTGTGGAGGGCAGGGCACCATGAAGCCCTCAGACCCCAGGCTCTGTCCAACTTTTTATCTTGACCCCTGGTGGCATCCAATAGACCAAACAGGAAAATGGCTAAAATGTTCAGCCCCACTCGCTCAACGTCCCCAAGGCACATGGAGAGCAGGAGAAGGTTGACCAAGGCTCATTTCAATGTCATTCCTGGGAAGCATTTCATGCAATAGCTGGAGAATTTGGTTGAAACCCAAAGTCGTGACCCAGAGTCTTTGGCCAAGTGCTAATTTCCTACCTGTTACCGTTTCCTTTGTGAGCAACTAGAAAAACAACCCACCTCCTTTATTTTTGATCAGAGGGGAATATGAGAATCAGAAATCCTGGGCCCCTCACTTCCTGTGTGGTTGTGAAACAAAAGGTAAACACTTCATGGGTCGTGGCAGCTCTGAACAATTGACCCTATTGAGGAACCAGTACAGGCTACTTTCCCTCTTCACACAAGCTCTTTCTGGTGAGGAGGCTGAGCAGAAGAAAAAGCCAGCCCTGTCTCTATGTGCCGGCCAGGCTGCCCGGATTTGCAGGGAGAAAATGCAGGGAGATTTGCTGGGTGGGTGGTTTGTGGACATTTTCGAGGTTTAGGCAGAAATGTCTGTCCTTGGGTTATTTGGCAAAGTTTTCTTTAAAGGGATGCATTCTCGGGCCCCTGGGTGGCTCAGGGATTGAGCATCTGCCTTTGGTTCAGATCATGATCCCAGGGTCCTGGGATCGAGTCCTGCCTCAGGCTCCCCGCAGAGAGCCTGCTTCTCCCTCTGCCTGTGTCTCTGCCTCTCTCTCTGTGTCTCTCATGAATAAATAAACACAATTTAAAAAACTAAATAAATAAAGGGACTCATTCTGCATGATTTGGAAGGCCCGCCACGATTCTGCAGTTTGGGCAGAGATAGAGGGTTTGCAGCCCTGATAACTTTATTTATTAAGAGTCTGGAACAAGGTGTCTGGGCTGGAGCCCTTGTCTCTCTCTGCTCAGGAGGCTCGGTGGTGTTCTGATTTTCTTCCTTTTTAGGTTTTCCCCCACGGTGAGCCCTTCAGAGAACAAGGTCATGTTGATCTACGGCGGTGACTCACGCCAGGCTTTGCCATGTCTCCTCTGCAAAGACTCAAGAGCTGAGAGTAAAACCTCATAATAGTTCTGTGATGGAAGGCAAAGGGCCCCATCAGTGCTGAGGAACCCGCTAATCATTCAGCTGGATCACTTGGTCTTTACCTTTTAATTGTCAAACAAAAAATATTCTAAAGCGACAGGAAAGACTTCTTTGGGGGTTAGTGTGAACTATTCCCTCCTATTCAGCAACCGTTTATTCAGGAAATATCATAAACCTGTGAAGAAATAGTAAGAAATATATATGTGTGTCTCTGCCCTTGGTTCTAATATTTGGTCTTTGACCCTAGTTCCTGACATAGAGTTCCTATGTGTGTGATTTCCTGGGTGACAGGAGTGTCTTCTGTTCTGAGAACACTCCAGGATGGCTCCTGGATTGTGGGTGGTCACTGAAAAGGTCAAACCATGATTAGAAGCGTGGAACTTTCAATGTTGCCCCCAGCCCTGCCTCCGTTCTTGAGAGAAATGGAGTTAATGGGTGATCATGCCTATGTGATGAAGCCTCCCTAAAATTCCCGAAAGCACAGGGTTTGGAGAGTGTCTGGATCGGTGAACACATCCCCAGGTGGGGAAGGTGATGACTCCGTAAGATACAAGCTTCTGTGCTTGGGACCTTTGCCTACTCACCCCATGTACCTCTTCATTTGGCTATTCATCTGTTATCCTTATTATATAATAAACTGGCAAGTGAGGGTTCTCCTGGGTTCTGTAGGCTGCTGTGGTGTATGATCGAACCTGCAGAGGAGGTTGTGGGAAGCCTGCTGTATAGCTGGTCTGTCAGAAGCACAGGGGAACCACCTGGACATGCACTTGGCCTCTGATGAGGGAGCAATCTTACGGGACTGAGCCCTTTACCCGCAGAACCTGACCCTCCCTCTGGGTAGATGGGGTCAGAATTGAGTCAAATGGTAGGACACCCCATTGGTATCTGCAGGAGGGTTGAAGAATTACTTGGTGTGGAAACCAACCTCCCTCCCCACATGTAGGGTTGGAAGTGAAGTATTGAGAGAAGAAAAGAATGTGTTTTTCCTAGACAACCCATAAATTGTGCTGGTCTTAAGGGATACAGTGGTGACCGAGTCAATGTCTCTAATCTTGTGGAATTTATAGGTAAACGGGCAGTTACAATTAGAGTATGATAAATGCTGTGATGGGCAAAGTCGAGGATCATGCAAAAACTGCTGAGGGCTTCTCCCTGGACTTTGAGTCAGGAAAGGGGAAATGGAGAGAATGATTCATCCAGACCAGGGGAGGTCTCCCTCTGTCTCCAAGACTGACTTCTATGAGGTGGTGAATAATTCTCTTTGTGTGTCTAAAAAAAAGAAAAGAATATGATGACTTATTTATTTAATGTTGTTATATTTTTACCAAGCACCACAAACTTACAGAAAAGCTGCAATTACAGTATAAAAAACTTTTTTCTCCCTCCCCCCCCACCCCCGGGCCAACCTGATGGCCCATCAAACTCAACACTTCAGTGTACATTCTGTGTGAACAAAGACAGTCTCCTACAGAACTGACACACAACTGTCAACATCAGGAGATTGGCAGTGACTCATTCATATCCTCCCTAATCCTCAGACCCCACTCAAGTTTTGCCAGTTGTCCCAAGAATGACCCTTATGGAGAAAAGACCCAGTTCATAGCCAACATTGCCTTTCCTTGACCTTGGCGACTATGGCACTTTTGAAGAGACAAGGAGAGTTGCTTTGTAGAGTGTCCCTCATTGTCATTTGTCTGACGCTTCCTCGTGAATAGATTTAAGTGCACATCTATGGCAGGAACAGCTCGGAGGTGCTGGTGCACTCTCCCTGCATCTTCGCATTGGTGCAGGATTTTAACCTCTCTCATTACCAATCATCTGATTAGGTGACATCTGCTAGAGTTCTTCTTCTTTTTCTTTTTTAAAGATTTTATTTATTTATTTATGAGAGACACACAGAGAGAGGCAGAGGGAGAAGCAGGACTCGATCCCTAGACCCTGAGATCATGACCTGTGCTGAAGACAGATGCGCAATCGCTGAGCCACCCAGGTGTCCCTGCTAGACTTCTTTGCCATGAAGCTACTTCTTTGCTCTCTGTAATTAACGTGTATTTTGAGGGAGGTACTGAGAACCATCCCACTCCTCATCAGACTCTTGATTAAGCACAGACTCATGATTTCCTACTTTATCCATGGGGTTATAATCTGTCACCATCTTTTCTTTGATGCCTAAATTGTCCTATATTTGGTAGCCCCTATGTGTGGTCAACCCCCGCAGGCTGACTTCTGTGTCCTTTCGGCATGTTCCAATCACCCTCTGAGCATTCCCATTTTTTTTCTGATGCAGATGGTTCAACTTCTACATTCCCTGTACCAGCCCTGGCACCAGTAACTTCTCCAAGGGAGCTTTTCCTGGCAAATGGTATTTAGAAACCAAGATCTGGGCATCAGATGTGCTCACTGCTATTGAGCTCTTACTGCTCCAAGGGCCTCCTCACAGACTGAGCTAGAAATGTACACACACACACACATTTGTTTCTGTACTTTTACTGAAATCCTTGAGTTTGTATCAATACCTTAAGCTCCAACCCCAAACCACAGGGTTCATTCTGTTTTCTCCCTTTCAATGTTTTAACTCCTTTCTCCAACACTCAGAGGCCTGGTTCCCATTATTCCAAGTATACTCATGTCTTTGATCAAGCCCTTGTGTGGAGTCAATCTCTGCCACCCCCTCCCCATGTGGACTCCCTCTTCATACCTGCCTGGCTCTGCCGGCCTGGCCGGGTCTGCCACATGCACAGAGGCCTTTCCTGCCCCACCTGGGCTCCAAGTCCTCACAGACATGAACCTTGCTCTACCACCCTTCCGGACTTTAGGGCAGAATTTCTGAGGAAAGGAACAGGAAAAGAAGGAAAGCAGAAGAGGAGAAGGGGGAGGGGAAGGAAAGGAAGTGGAGAGTCCCTTGAAGGAAGAGCCAATTACATTTTTTTTAAGCTTCCATTTTTCTCACTTTTGGGGCACTATATTATACACCATAATTTCAGAACTTATGTTTATGTCATGCAGATGCCCCGGTTTAGCCACCTCTGCACTTCTCCCTCTACCCCTCTTTCTGTATCTGAGGATCCATCTGGCCTGGTCTCAGCCATCTTGGAATCCGCTCCAGAGTGTGCAGTTCTGGAACATCCAGTTTGTCAGCTTTACTGAGGAGCCTTTCATGTTGGAAAAGCATGAAGAATGTTAACGTCCCTCCAGAGGAGCACAAAGGACAGAGGCACAGGACATCTGATATCTCAGAGGCAATTTCATGCAATTATGAGATCATATCTCTGAGACGAAAAAATACAGATAAGCGTATCTTTTCAAAGGTTTTGTCCATTTTTGAGAATGGGAATTAGCACCATCTTTTATTTGGATAGTTTTATCAGGCATTCACTCCCTGAGTATAATATCAATTTAACTTTCTTAAAGCTAATTAAGAATGTCATAAAAATGCTAAAGTTAGTACTAAAAATTATGAGAGACTTTAAATGTTAAGCGTACCCCCTGAATTTAAGTGTAGCATTTCAAAAAGGAGAGTGGGCCAGGACTATCTGGTTCCTTTAGAATTAATTAATAAACAAATAAAAACAAAAACCCCCTCAGAATAATTGGAGCCATAACATATTCCAATTGAAATGTTCATCTTACATTACACTACCTACTTCCCAAATATATCCATTTGAGAAGTGGCACATTTTAGGGATTTTTGAAATAGAAAAAAGACCAGGACAACCACAAAAAGTTCTACTATAAACATCCAGATCCTTGTGTGGATTAAAATGCCTCATCCTTAGTTTTTTATTCTGAGCTAACTGCACGAACACCTCAGAGATCAAAGGTACTGTAATCAGGGTCAAATGGTGGCATGGTCCCATGAAATGCACTTTTGCTGGTATATGTCAAACTGGCAAGACTGATAACAGAGGGTTTTTTTCAAGATATATCAAAATATCATTTTTATTTTTATTTTTTTAAGATTTTATTTATTTATTTATGAGAGACACAGAGAGAGGCAGACACAGGCAGAGAGACAAGCAGCCTCCCTGCAAGAAGCCTGATGCAGGACTCAGTCCCAGGACCCCAGGATTATGCCCTGAGCCAAAGGCACATGCTCAATCACTGAGCCACTGAGGCATCCCAAAATATCATTTTTAATAACATCAATATTCTATTTAAAGCCTTACAAAAAAAAAAAGCCTTACAAATTCATGTAATGGTGGAACTAGATGAAACCCAGCCTCCATAAGGACATTACATCTCCCAGAATGTGGCTTGTCCTGGCATTGCTGCCCCCTTGCCACCCAGAACCCTCCTCAGGGCACCCTCAGAGCCACATGAACTCAGAGTACCCACTGCCCCTGTGGGATTGGGGCAAGAAGGTTTGGTGGGAAGTTCAGGAGGCAAGTGGTGATGACAGTTGGGAGGGTTTGGGGTGAGGGTTTCAGACTTGGGAAGGGGGGGTGAGAGGGATACACAGGAAAAAGGAGTTGAAGAAAAAGCCAGAAACTTGAAAAAAGTCTAAAACAATGGTTTTACACCCACAAACATACTGCTATTTTGATACCCTAAAACACTATAGTATCGAAAGAGCAGGATAAAACTTTTAGGCAGTGACTGGTACATTCACTAGCTTTTTTTAAAGTATGTTCCACACCCAGTGTGGAGCCCAACTTGGGGCTTGAACTCATGACCCTGAGATTAAGACCTGAGTTGAAATCAACTTAATGACTTAACCAACTGAGCCACCCAGGCCCCCTGTATGTTCACTATCTTGATTGTGGTGATGGTTTCATGGGTGTACATATATATCAAAACTTCTCTAATTGTGCAGTTTATTCTATGTTTTATTTTGTCTCTAGCTATTTTTTTTTAATTATGGTGACAATAATGCTCAAACTGGTACTATTATTGATAGCTGTGTCAAAAATCTAAACAGGTCAACCTGGTATCAAACTTTCTCTTTGGACTTCGAAAGGATTTAGGTCAGTATTTCTACCTGCTGTCAGTAGGAAATGGGTGGCCTCAAGGACCTTAATTACCTTAAATGAATTATTTTCATGGGGGCTGATAATTAATCCAGTGGTCTCCATTTTGTATGTTTAGCTAGTCCTTGCATACATTTGTCAGGGAAGTAAACTTTTCATCTACTCTCTTTGGTTCAGTCCTAAGGGCCTGCAAGTTAAACCAAAAAAAAAAAAAAAAAAGGTTTAATAGGAGAAAGGGCACATAATTTTTATTAACATTTCTGCATATGAGAGTTCACAGAAAAAATTAAACTCTAAAAATTGGTTGACTTGGGGGCTTATATACCATTTTAACAAAGGAAAGGGAGATTGGGTTTCTTTTTTTTTTTTTAAGATTTTATTTAGTTATTCGAGAGAGAGAGGGGCAGAGACACAGGCAGAGGGAGAAGCAGGCTCCACATAGGGAACCCGACATGGGACTTGATCCCAGGTCAAGACCCCAGGTCTCCAGGATCAGGCCCTGAGCGGAAGGTGGTGCTAAACCGCTGAGCCACCTGGGCTGCCCGAGACTGGGTTTCAAAAGATGATGACTAATTAGGAGGTAACTAGAAAACACTTGGAGGGACTAATGGAAGATCAGGGTTCTTTTAGTAAAGTCTGTTTCTGCAAACTTGTTTTGGTATAAGTCTCTGTCTCTGGTGATAAGAGTTCTCTCCTCTTCCTGGTGGTGGGTGGAGGAGGGCTGGAATTTAGTGGGTTCGGAGAGGGGGCAGGGGACATTTTTACAAAGGGAAATGTATGCTCTGCTTTTAGGCAGTTGACTGGAGAGCAGAGAAATCTCCCTGCACTTGCTGATGCTCAATTGCTCTCAACTCAAAATAATACTTATGGGGGCACCTGGTGGCTCAGTGGTTGAGTGTCTGCCTTTGGCTTAGGTCGTCATCCTGGGGTCCGGGGATGGAGTCCTACATCAGGCTCCCCATAGGGAGCCTACTTCTCCTTCTGCCTGTGTCTCTGCCTCTCTCTCTCTGTGTCTCTCATGAATAAATGAATAAATAACGAATAAATAAATAAAATCTTAAAAAAATAATACTTATGCCAATGAGGCAGATGTGGGGGTGCTGTATTCTGATCCCCTTCATAGGGCAAACCACTCACAACAGAACCTTTTAGAAGACTCAGTGCCTCTGCTCCCCATGTGACTGCCCTACTATCTTACTGGTACTTTACTGTGGGATGAGGAGATATGAGGGCCTGAGGTTAGTCTGCCTGGAGATGGAGCTGGCTGTCCTCTAGGGGTTGGCATTTTATAGTCTGAGTCCCTCCTCATTATGAATGTGAGCCTGCATGCAACCCCCTCTCTCTTGCCTTGGGCACCCCTCCTGCCATCTGCCTCCTTGCTCTCCTATCCTGAGATGGGGTACTCAGCATAGCTTTTGTCTCTTTAAAAATATCATACAGTATTTCCCCTCTGGACTTTGTTTCCATGGGGTTCATGTTTCATCTGAATTTACTGACCTTACACAGTTTATGCACATTGATAATTTATTTTTCCAATACAAAATATTTTCTTCTGTTTCACCTCATCCATGTAACATTCCTCTTCATAAATAATCCCCAATTAGAAAGCAGTTCTCATTTTAAATAATCCTCACTGTTTTAAAAGAAGGAGTTTGGCTCAGAAGCCTGAAGAAGCTGTATGACTACCAACAGAGATCCTAAACTGACCCAAAAGCGGAGCTGGGGGATGATGGGACTAATAGTCGTAAAAGAAATCCCTTTCCAAGAAGCTTAGCCTTGGAGAACATCCGTGTGCAGAAGTGCGGGCCGCTTGCCATTTCCCCACTGCTGTGCTGGCTGGTCCTGGCCGGTCCTGCACTGGCCTCTTCTGTCCTGACCAAAACAATGCCTGACAGAATGAAGACTTCTACATTTTTCTTGGAAAAATGGTTCTATGTCCCAATTAAATACTTTAAAATTTCCATTTCGAAGGTACCCTTTAAAGAGTGCATACTTTGGTCTGAAACCCCAGCCTCCAAACATCATTTTAAAAAACTCAGTAGTCCGCACACATGTCAGGATCCCAAGATCATGGGTTCTTTCCTCTTGTTCGGAAGAACTACAGCTCACACACGTTCAAATGTATCACTCTGGATTGAAAACAACAGTGAGGCTTTTTTTTTTTTTAAGATTTTATTTATTTATCCACGAGAGACACAAAGAGAGGCAGAGACACAGGCAGAGGGAGAAGCAGGATCCCTGCAGGGAGCCCACTGTGGGACTCGATCCCAGGACTCTAAGATCACGACCTGAGCTGAAGGCAGAGGCTCAACCAATGAACCACCCAGGTGCACCAGCAGTGAGGCTTAACTGGTTCTCTTTCTCCTTCTGGGTGTGAGCTGTGTTAATCTGCCTCCAGCCACCTCTAGATTTCCCTCCCCACTTTTAGCACACATGCTCAAGGATCATTGAAGGATTTTTAGGCCCCTCCGCCTCCCCCTCCCCTTATCTCACACCTGAGTTGTTGTGCAAATTTGCTGGGTGCTAGTTAGGGTTGGGGTTTCTTGAGGACTTGAGTCTTGAGGACCTTTTCATTTCCTCAACCATCTCCTGCCTCCCCTTTTCCCCATCGAACACACACAAACACAGCAGATGCGAAGGGCAGCTAGGCCAGCCCCTCTCGCAGTGCCCCCAACCCACCTTCCCAGTCATTCCCAAGGCTCTGCCTTGTGCGTGCATCCTGCAAAACCCAACCTTTCTTCTTGTTTTCCTGCACTATTTTCCAGCCAATCCTACACAGAACATGATTTTACCCCTAAGTACTTCAGTATGTACCTATAACAGTCAAGGACTTTTCTGTTTTTTTCTAACGTGAGTGCCATGCCATTATCGGCCTAACACATTCACAAAAATCCTTTCATACGACTTGGGCCACAGTGGCCTGCAGCCAAGCATCTGGGGATTAGCTTTGGGCCGCGGCTGGTCAGCAGAGCTGGTGGTGGGAGAAGGGCTGGGTGGGGGCACAGGACGGGGAAGACAAGCTGCAATTCAACGACCCCTCTGTGTCTGTCGGTCCTGCATCAGATCATGACAATCTTGGGAGAGTCGTGGCTGTTCCCCTTCCTCCACCAAGTCCCACGGGAATTCCTCTTCTGGCCTCCACTAGCTTAGAATGGCCCCCCGGGTAGGGGCTCAGGGAATATCTAGCTCCAGCTTAGCCGAGATGACACAGTACATACCACCACAATCATCTAATTCCCAGTCCACGTTGAATTGTTGCCTAGTGCCTTGATAATGGGTTTTTACACTTGGTTTATTCAAATTGGGGTCCCCCAAGAGATCCACATGTTGCATTTGACTGTTACTTCTCTTAAGTGTCTTTAATTTATAATAGTCTCTCTCTCTCTCTTTCTCACTTTTTATGACATTTACTTATTTCCCTGACAAAGAAGCCTGGTTGTTGATCTGGGAGAAATTCCCCACATCCTAACTATAGCCCCCTCTATCTTCCTGGTGCAATGGAAATCACCTCTAGAGGTTTAGTAAGATTCAGGGTTTTGTGTTGTTTTGTTTTATTTGGCAAGAACATTTGGGGTGCCTGGGTGGCTCAATTGGTGGCCTTTGACTCCGGTCATGATCTCGGGGTCCTGGGATGGAGCCTCTGAGCCTCTGTGCCTCCGCCTTGCGTCGTCAGCGGGGAGTCTGCTGCTCCCTCTCCCTCTGCCCTTCCCCCCAGCTCTTGCTTCTCTCCCTCTCTCAAATAAATGAAATCTTAAAAATAAAGAAAAGAATGCCTGAGGTTCCTTAGCTCTTACCTCCCTCATAGCTGCTAAGCTGTCCTCCCCAGTCTTAGGCTGATGGGGTTGGGAGAAGCCAGGAAACAGCCCTTGGGCTATACTATATACTACCCTCACCTCAGCTTTCTTAATCGCTGAGCCTGAATGTTTCGGGCAGGAAAACTAGATGAATCCACTGATGAAACATCTTCTCCTCTCTGGCCTCACGCCAAGAGCTAGTCTGTCTCTCTCAGCAATATTTACTTTGCTGCCTCTTCCCCCAGCTTGCTGAGCTTTGTAAGCACCGTGGTGCCAATCTCCTGTTTGACACCAGCTGTAGTATGTCAGTTGGATAAACGTCTAGTAGGAAAAGACCACACATACCCCTCGCCGTAAGATTAAATTCTCTATTTATTTCAGAGAGGGAAGCTCATAAAAGTACGAAGAAGCTTATAGGAAACAGATGGAACATAGTTCAGTGCAGCTCCCCAGGGACTAGCACTGGGCTCCCCCCCTGGTCTCCCCAACAGGGTGGGGTGGGGGGGTGGGGAGGTGAGTCATCACCGTCTGCGAGTCTTGCTATGTCCTTGAACTTTTATATTCTGCACTTACCACAATTCAAGAAGAATTTGCTCCAGCAATCAATGACTTTCATTCAAGAGAATATTTACCAGCACTGGGCTCTCCTGTTTCTTGAACCAAACTCTGCTTCAGCAAAGGCAGTTCCTGAGGGGGAAGAGACATTGGGAATCTGGGCCTCCTCAAGTTCCATCACCACCTCCAGATCGCTGCCATTCTGGAAAGTCAGTGTTCCTGCACTTATTCCTGCAATTCTGTGAAATGTTTGATTCAGAGTGCTGTGAGCACCATCATCCCACCAGAAGGTGATTGTATTAATCTCTTTTCAGTTTTTCATCAGAAAGAAAACCTGTAAAATATTTTTGTTAAGACCTTGTGGGGGCATCTGTGTGGCTCAGTCAGTTAGGTGTCTGCCTTTGGCTCAGGTCATGATCCCGGGGTCTTGGGATGGAGCTCCGTGTTGGGCTCCTGCTGGGTGGGGAGTCTGCTTCTCCCTCTCCCTGTCTCCTCCCTCACCTCCCCACTTATATTCTCTCTCTCTCTCTCACTCTCAAATAAATAAGAAACTTTTTTTTTTTTTTTAAAAAGGACCTCATTAAAAAAAAAAAAAAAAAAAAAAAAAAAAGGACCTCATGGATCTAGGGGAATGCACCTAAGGGTCAGAATTCCAAGTCTGAGAAACTCCAGTCTGCATCTAACACATGCATTTTGATCAAAGAATATACATTTGAGATAGAAAAAAGTCCTGCCCAGGAATCTGGTACAGAGCAGATATGGGTGAGCTCCTATGATAGACACCAGGATCCCCAGAGTCTAGTTTAAATAAAAGGGACAGCATTGGAAAGATCTCAGGAACTCTTAGAAAGGATGTGAGGTTGAGGCACTGGGTTTGGAAGTGGAAATAACTTGGTTCTGGAGAGCTGGAAGCGCTGTCCTCTTTCACACTCTCAGTGGGAGGAGCCTGCTGGGATTTTCATTCCATCAGATTGCCCCAAAGGGGAAGAAGCTAGCCCATAAAAGGAAATCCAGGTGCTATCTATGGCAAGGAAGAATGGTCAGAAGACAATTGAAACCCGACACTGATCCACAGTCCCTTTACATAAAGGAAGAAGAGCTTCCTCTTAGACACAAACTTACAGTTTGGGGGGCGGGGGGAGAAAGACCTAAGACCTCAAACAAAAGAATTCATTTTCTAAAATCTAGCTCCATGAATAATGGAGCCAGAAGGCAGGTTATCAGCTTGGGGTATTTGTGTTAAATATCCCAATTTACCACATTCCAAGAGCAGGATTTATAGTCATTCATAGGGAATGTTTCAGAGAACACCCGGGGTCAGGGAAATGTGGTCATTTGGGTTTTGAAACAGAACCGTATGTTTCTACAGCTGCTGACTTACCAGCTCCCCAGGGATGACAGGCTTAGTTCATCCTGACCAGGGCCTGCATGGCTGGATGCTTCTCTCTGGTCGGAAGGGATGGATGGCTTTCTATGCTCAGGACGTCTGACCAGAGTTGGATTGGGGAAGGATCTGCTGGCTATAAAGGAAGGCCCTCAACTTGCGGATCTGAGGGACTGGTAAACAGATTTGGGGTGGAAGGAAGTGGACCAAACGATTCATATCATTGAAGGCAGAAAAGTGTTGCTGATTCTTTTTTTAAAAATTAAAAAACAATTATTAAAGTTCTTTTAACCCCCAGGTGGAGAAGTTGATGGCGCTGAGCCCTCGGGCCCTCCATCTGGGTCTTCAACTGGCCTCTAGGGCAGCTAGCAGACACTGGAAACCCACATGTTAAAACCCACACCCATAATGCACCTCAGATTAAAAGCAAACTTAAGGAACACGATTATGAAAATGAGGGCTAACAAAGAGAGCAGAATAACATTTCTACAAATTGGCCGCCATGTGAATTTTCCCAGATTTCTTAGTCATTTTCATTGGATCAAAATTAGATTTGTCCAGCATGGGAAGTTAAACATGTAATGACAATGACGTCGAGTGTTGCTCGTCATTCTTTAGGAATAAAGATTACCCACACCCACATTCTGCTTTTGCTGAGGCGCACTTACCACAAGCTGTCTGGAACTTTCTGTCTTGTCATTTAGAAGCAAAATATGAGACTTATGTATACCAAAAAATCCTCAGTTATTAAAACTCATTTTAAAAAGTGTAAAGATTCCAAGCAGTTCATAGAACCAGGGGTGGGTTTTTTTTGATGCTTTAAAACATATGTAACTTCTAATCCACACTCAAGCCTACATTTATCACAAAATATATCACTTTAAAATTTGTTAGCAAATCATACTTTTCCTAATGTGATTAATTTTAAGTAAAATTGTATAGCTCTTTCCTTAAGTATGATAAAGTTGAAATATCTATTTTTGCATAAGTTGGGTTTTGGGGTTGCAGTAGAAATTGGCCAGTTGCAACAGTAACAGACGGTGTGGGAGTAAGACTTTGCTTCCTGACCCACACTCACCCCCGGACAATCTAAATAATCCATGATCTGAAAATGCCAGCATCTTGCTGTGCAAATCTTACACCCTCTACCAGAATACTGCCCCTCAGGCCCTTGGCATGGAAAATCCGAGGCTACCACTGAAACCAGCTCCAACTGAGGAAGGCACAAAAGAATGTGTCAGGTGGTCTTGAGGGATGGAAGGATGGAGAAAAAGCTGAGTCACCAGGTCTCAGAATAGTTCCAGGGACTCCCTGGGGAGCAGAAACAAATGGGCAGCCTCTTGAAAAGGAGAAGTTCCCATGTCACAAAACTTTTGACATGAGTTGCCGAATTACCTTCTAGAACAATTTTGGGAGCAGTATGTCTTGGGCCATTGCCTCTGTGTAACTGCTTTACACAGAGCTGCCTGATGGTTGGTCTGAACCTTATCCCAGGTCTTGTTGGTTGGTCTGAGCCCTATCCCAGGTCTTGGTGGTCTGAGTCCTATCCTAGTTCTTGTTGGTGGTCTGAACACTATCCCTTATCTCCTTGGTCTGAGAAGATATCCCAGGAGATAACTGAGCCCTATCCCAAGTCTCATTGCTTGGTCTGAGCCCTATCCCACATCTAGTTGGTGGTCTGAGCCCTATCCCAGGTTCCACACACAGATTGAACAGAACCTTGACCTTCCAGTAGCTTCTGGTGTAGACACAGTCATCCAGGCATGGTTAATGGGCTACTCTGTCTCTTGCATGACCCATTAAATCTGAGACCAAGCCTTCCTAGGAGTCACTGCTCCTGTTGCTTGTGTGCGTGTAGCAGATATGTTACTTGCCTACTTGATAGTCATTCTTCCTTCTTCCCTAATTACTAGAAGCCCAATTTTGTTCAGGGCAGCACCAGTGCCCAGATAAAATACCCACATTTCTCAAGGCCTCTGCAGCTAGGGGTAGCCAGGTGACATGATTCTGAAATGTGTGGGAAATCTGTCAGGAGTTTCTGGAAATTCTTTTCAGATGTAGCACTGCCTTGTCCTCTTTCTCTTTGTCTTCCTCTTCCTGTTTGGAGTATGGACATGAGGCTGGAGCTGGAGAAGCCATCTTGAGGCCTTGAATAAAAAAAAAAACAAAACCCAAACCATGAAGCTAAAAGTCTTATGCTCAGAGGAGGAGAGAAGCATAAAGATAAAAAGAGCCTGAAATGTCCTGTTGTAGCAGGTAGGCCTGCCCTGACCTTCGGGGGGTCTGGGCAAGAACACAGATGGAGGCCTTCACATTGTCCAAGTTTAAAAATTATCAATCATGCTAACTGTTAAAGAAAATAAGTTCTATCCGCCTAGATGACAATACACTTCATAATGATGAAATTTTAAAAGTGCACATAAAGCCATCATTTTTATAGGACTTAAAGTTAGCAAACTATCAGAGGCAGCTAAATATTTTGGTACACTTCTCTGTATTCCACTGAGCAGTACTTAATCATGAATTATGACTCAGGATTTTACTGTGCCTTGGAATCAGCATAGGCTTTGAGTGTTAATTATCACTGCAAAGGGGTGCAGACAGAAGGATATTGGACGAGGCCTACTGAATGAATAACCCAACTAACACCAGGAAATAATCTGGACGTTTTGGTTGGAAGTAAATCTTGAATTTGGGCATATTTCATTATGATTTATGTCCTTCTAAAGAAAAAAAAAAGGTGACAAAACCCTTTTATTCTTGTGGGTTTGGAAGATATTTTTGGCATGATCCTAGAGGATTGCAATTTCCCTTCTACTTGCACATCTTGTATATTGTTCTGGAAACCGAGCTCAGCTAAATAATTGTGAATACAGTTTCATAATAAAAAGGTTAAAGAAGTTCTTTATAAAGACACATGATGGATGATAGCTTTCTCTTCCTAAATGGCAGTCCCACAAGTCAGGCAGAAGGCGAACTTAATAGGTAGCTATTATGTCAAACCACAAAGAACTCTGAATTCCGTGGTGGCAGATCCTCTGACCTCACCGCCAACATGCAGACACTTCAATCTTCTTGTGGTTTCGGAATCAGAAATGCAGCTTTTCCATAGCCCTCTCCTACAGTTGTCAAAAGGAAATGCTTCCAGAATCATTGCGTGAGGGCAACTAGGCTGCAGGATAGTGGTTGAAAGTTTACAAGGGTTCAACCTATATCCGAGAACGTGAATATGCAGACAGAAGATAGTGAGTTTTTAGGAGACAGTTCTTATTGATGCCCCAGAGTCTAGAAAGCTCTCCAAGCCTGTGAGACCAGCCTGGCTTTGATCCATAGTCTTAATTATGTGAATTCCAGTTTTTTTGTTTTTTGTTTTTTCTACTTTTGGTCTAGACTAAGCTTTTGTCTCAACCCCAGAACATTACTATCTTCCATCACTGCTTGTTCAGGGACACAGAACTCACGTGTGAGAGGAGGTTGTGTGCTGTGGCCTGAATTGTGTCCCCCGTCTCCCCCAATCTCCTTTGTTGAAGCCCTAACCCCAAATGTGACCGTATTTGGAGATAGTGCCTTTAAGGAGGTGACAAAGGTGAAATGAGTTCATCAGGGTGGGGATCTGATCTGACAGGACCTATGTCCTTATGAGTAGAGGTAGAGACACCAGAGAGCACTCTTTCCATCACGTGAACACAGCCAGAAGGCTGCCATCTGCAAGCCGGCAAGACAGTTAATACCAGAACCTGACTATGCTAGACCTTGATCTTGAACCTTCAGCTTCCAGAACTTTGAGAAAATAAATTTCTGTGGTAGTCTGTGGTATTTTGTTATGGCAGCCCCAGCAGACTATTGCCGAGTGGTTTGCCCCGTTCCTTTCTCATTGAAATCTAGTCCGTGCTTCCCTAAACTCTTCCTTCCCAAAATATGTGTAAGACTGGTTTAAAAATATAGGATATTTCATGTTTGTCTTTATGTTTTGTTTTCTCCTTACCCTGATAATTGTTTTTGAATGTGAAAGTAGAGAATTCTTCTTCTCCTCTTCCTCCCCTCCCTTCCCCACTTCTTCTCCTCCTTGTCCTCCTCCTCCTCCTCCTTCTTCTCCTTCTCCGTCTTCTTTATTTGGCCATGCAGAAGGGTATGCTCTGTGGGGAAACTGCCAGACAGTTGAGATTACCTGTTTGGCTTGAAGGAAAAAATATTGGGCGGATTATGATAATGGTAACACCTCTGATTAATGCCTTCCAGGTCACAAACACCCATTCATATGTGATCACATTGGTGCCTCTGGTTAGAGGCCTCAGTAGAGATCACACAGCTGCAGTGAGTGCCAGAGTCAGGACTCCCTGTTCACATGGGGAAGAGGGGGATGGCTATGCTGTGCAGTACTGTGTAAAGGGGATAACTTTGGAAATTGCTATAATAAACAGAATTTTACCATACAATTTAAAAAGGAGAGGGTCTGTTGGTGCCCCCTCCCCCACACCACCTGTGCCTTTCCTACACCCACACAGGCAGCTCTCGGTCCCCAGGTTACATATGGGCTGAAGGCCATCTACACTTGGCTACGAATTCTTATGCCCCTTTATCTTTAATTCCTTTTCAAAACAATAAATATTTTCATAGAGCTAGACCCATTTGTTATCTCTCTGGGTCATTTCTCAAAACTTTAAGTAAAATGCTTGGTAAAAGCATTTAGTTTGGTTTTGCTCAATAGTTTGCTTTTGAGATGGCAGTGGACACCTTTTTTCCCCTCCACCAACTCTTGGAAATCCCTCTCAAAATGAGAAAAACAAGAGAACAAAACACAAACTCAGTCCTAGTTGAAACTGGGACAGAATCATACAACTGAACTGTCACTGATGAGGAAGGGGAGCAGAAGAAGCAAGGAAGCATCCTAGAGCCTGGGAAGTGGAGGGGCAGGGCCAGAGTGAGGTGAGGGCAGAAGACAGTGAGGCTTTTATAAAAATGTTAGATATTGCCTTCTCACCTCTCTTGCTTTGGCCACATTCATGGCCAGCGTCTTGCCCTAGCTGCATTGAATTACCCAAGGACCTTGAAAAATGCCAATGTCCAAGCCAGGCCACCCCTCTCCATGCGTGACTCTTCCCCTGTAACTCATGTGGCTGTAACTCATGGCTGTAACTCATGTGACCGGGGACATTGAGAAGGACTATGCTTGCTCCCTTCCCACTCTTCTCTTTGGGCTCTGCTGGTGTGCAGAAAGCAGGTGTCCTGCCAGTCTCGTCCGTTGGGGAGGCTGCCATTTTCCAGCACAGCTGAGTGGGTGCACTTAATTCTAGGGTGCAGTGGGAGGATGCTTCCTTGGCCAGCAGACAAAAAGCCGCCTTCTCCAAACAGCCTCAGCAGTAAAAAAGCTGGTGTTTTGATCCCCGTCTCTCTGGCTCCAGCACCCACCTTTCAGCTAGCTCTGCATACTTTCTCAGGAAGCTTCTGGAAGATGTGGTCCATCAGGATGGGGAATAACCAAGAAGAACCAAGAACAAGGAAGACAGGAAATCCCAGAAAGGAGGGATTCAGGGAGCACAGGGAATTTCCAGGGTGGTGGTGATGGGAAGTCCAAGGACTAATTTATGCAGCCACCAAGGGAACAGACTAACTAGGATTAGGGAGCCCAGCACCCAAGAAGGAGTCTCTGGGAAACAAAAATGGAACCAACTCATTATCAGATAGCTTTAGTCCTGTGGCATGAGAAGATACTAAGAGGTGTGGGAAGACAGCAAAGGTACAAATGAGAAAAAGTAAAGCCAAATACGAGGCAACTACTACCAACTTTAGGATACATAAAAAAGTTGTAAATGAAAGAAAATACACTCATAGTTTATTGCTTGATTCAGCAGTGAAGAATATTTACATGGTTCTAATAGTGTAAATACTGAATATCAATCTAACCACAAGTAATGCTGTATCTATGTTTCAGATGCAAGAGCACTAAATCCTCCACTATCACAATACATGATTCTAAAATGAATTAATTGAGGCAGAGTAGTAGAACTGTACTTAAACACATGGAAGTAACTATCAGAGGGATCTGCTAAGAGTTGAAGGACCCAAAGAAACTGAGTAGAGCAATAGATGGCTTTTGTTTTGTCATTGTTTTGTCATCTATTTGTCAATAGATGGTTTTCTGCTTTGTCATAAACCTTTTAACACTACTTGATAAAACAAGCAAACAAATTGCTCCCCCCACCCCCAAAGAACCAGACACTCATGTTTCACCTTGATAAAAATAAAAGTTAAAAAAACAGTTTGGGCTTGTATTCAATTCCCAACTTTGGCTCCGATCATGCAGAGGCGAGCTTAACCTAATCTATGCCCCATAAAGAACTTCTGCCCTTCATATCTCCTGCCTATTACCCAGGCTGTGCACACTCTAAGTGCATAGACAGAACATAGTGTCAATAATGAAAATAATTTGTTGCATGCTAAGAATCCTGTAGTGTCATTAATAGTAGAAAGTGCAATTTTATCTGCTTGTTTCTGATGAATGACGATTTCGGTTAGATGCCAGCTAGGTAGCGAAAGAAAACTGGAGGTGCAAATTTTCATGTCTTGAAGTTCCCCCAAAGCCTTTCACTAACAGAGCAATGCTTGGTCCACATCAGACTCAGAAAGCTCAAGGGATGTCCCAGTCATCACACACGATCAGTTCTCAGACAGATCAGTGGTAAATTTGATTCAAATTGGAAGGTTTTTCAGGGCACCCGGGTGGTTCAGTGGTTGAGTGTCTGTTTTCGGTTCAAGTCGTGATCCCGGGGTCCTGGGATTGAGCCCCTCATTGAGCTCCCCGCAGGGATCCTGCTTCTCCCTCTGCCTATTTCTCTGCCTCTCTTTCTGTGTCTCTCATGAATAAATAAAATCTTAAAAAAAAATTGGCAGGGTTTCAAATATATAATTTTAATATATACATAAATGTGAATGTGAACACATACAAGCATATAATCTTAACTGCCTTTTTAAAAAGATTGCATTTAAAAAAAAGACTGCATTTATTTTAGAGAGAAAGAGGGCAAGTGAGCAGGATGGGGTGAGGAGCAGAGGGAGAAGGAGAGAGAGAATCTCAAGCAGATTCCCCCACTGAGCATGGAGCCCAACCTCAGGCTTGATCTCATGACCCTGAAATCATGACCTGAAGCTGAGACCAGGAGTCAGACTCGCTTAACCAGGTGAGCCCCCCAGGCACCCCTGTGAACTACTTTTTAAGCATGTTGCAATACTAATTTATACTCCCATCTGCTTCCAAAAAGGATTTGAGGCGGCTCAGAGTAAAATAATAGCAATGAAAATCTGTAGAAATCATAGCTTTATTCATAATTACCAAAAATTGGAAGCACTCAAGATGTCTTTTGGTAGGAGAATAGACAAAACAGACTGTGGCACAGCCGTACCATGGAATAGTATTCAGTGATAAAAAGAAATGAGCTATCAAGTCACAAAAAGACACAGAGGACGCTCAGACACATACTGCTGAGTGAAAGGAGCCAATCTGGAAGAGGATACAAACATACTGTAGGATTCCAGCGACGTGCCATTCTCTGGAGGCAGCAGAAAGATCACCGTTGCCTGCAGTTATGGCGGAGGGAGGAATGGACAGTTGGAGTACAAGAGATTTTTAGGGCATGGAAACTATTCTGTATGATACTGCCATGGTGGATAGATGGTTTTACGTGTTTGTCAAAACCCTTGAAACACACCACACACAGTGAACCTAATGTAAACAGGTGGCTTTAGTTACTAATAATGTGTCAAGGCTGGCTCATAACCGTAAGAAGTGTACCAAGCTAGTGCAAGATGTTAATAACAGAAGACACTGTATACAAGGAGAAGAAGGGGATATATGGGAACTCTCTGTACTTCCTGTTCCATTTTTCTGTAAACCTGAAACTCCTTGAATGAAATAACTTATTAAAAGCCATCAGTACTGGTGCACCTGGGGGGCTCAGTGGTTGAGCATCTGCTTTCAGCTCAGATCGTGATCCCGGGGCCCTGGGATTGAGCCCTGCATCAGGTTCCCCGCAGGGAGCCTGCTTCTCCCTCTGCCTGTGTCTCCGCCTCATTCTGTGTGTCTCCCCATGAATAAATAAATAAAAATCTTTAAAAGCAATCAGTACTTCAGTACAACCCAAGACCATTAAAACAGTGTATACAGTGGAATTGTATTCCACTGGGGAGAAGCACTCAGCTAAACCCAGACCCTGACTCGGACGTTCTCCGGCAGGCAGGTGCAAGGAGGGATGGATTCCACAGGGCATATTGTCTGCAAAAGGAAGTAGATCTGTTTGTCAGGAGACGCAAGCCAGCCCAGAGATGAACTTGCCCCACAGTTTTCATTCCAAAGGGACCAACAACATAATGGGTGATGACCTTGTCTGGACTTCCACTAGATGCTCTCTCTATACATTGCCATTTCTTAGTAACCCTCTGATTTAAACAATCCGGGAGGGCCTGATGTGACCTTGTAGTTAATAAAGATTCATCTGTGGGGTAGAGCGGAGGTTAGAGACATCCCTTTTCTGGAGGAGTGCTTATTATGATCATATCTTATGAATATTGATTTGTCCCTCAGCTTCCAAGGTGAGCCAATGCTGGGCCAGACGTGTCTTAGTTGCTTATTTTTCCTTATGTGCTCAATTTTTTTTTAAATGACTGTTGTAAAAATCAATGCACAGTATTTTTATTGTGATGGATTTTAGGGTTTTAGGATATAATCGGCTTGCTCGATTTCCTTGTATTAGCAAAGGAAATCACGATATTATAGATGTTAGAACGGAAAGGATTTTGAAGACCAAGGAGTCCCCCTCATTTACAATTGAAGGGGCTCAGACAAATGTATCCAGTTGATTTGTGGGCACGTGGCTAATTAACACCAGAGCTGGTTCTAGGGCTCAGGTTCATATTAGTTAAATGATGCGCTTGACCCCTCCGCTGACATAAAAGCACTGCCTTGGGTCAGGCCAACTTCAGGGACGTTTGCCATCGGGTGAGGCAGGAGGGACACCCGGAAGGAGACTACGCAGCTGCCTTGGAGTGGGCTGCCCCGCTGCCACCTGCACGACCTCGCCATCCTCCTCAAGCGACCCGCCCGCCTCCGGGAGGACGTGTGCCATCAGGCTTGCAGGGTTTCGGGCGGCAGCTTAGGAAGCCCCATTCACACGATGCAAGCAGAGCTACGGGGGCACCGCCCGGGGTGGGGTTATAGGCTCCAGAGGAATAGGAAACTGCTCTCCTGATTATCTCACACTCCCCACCTCCCAGGCAAGCCAGCAACCGCAGCATTCCGTAAGTCAGCCTAAAAGCAGAATCTTGTCACTTTCTACTGGTGTCACTGCTGGCTGGGGGGTCATGAAAGTGCTTCGGGGACTGGCCATGGCTTTGTCAGCAGAATCCTGGCCGTTGTGTCCTGGGTATTTGCACACTGTGGCCTGTGCTGACACTCCAGCAGTTGTGTCTACTTTGCCTGGTTGAAGACAGCTGCCACTGGGGGCCCTTTTGCTGTAATACTGATCTGAAATGTTGTTTGTTACTATAGGGTGGTAAAGATGAAGCTACCTAAGCATCCCTGAGGCTAATAAATCAAGCCTCATCAGTAGTGTTAATTCGGGGTTACTGGGTGGCTCAGTTGCTTAAGTGTCTGCCTTCGGCTCAGGTCATGATCTCAGGGTCCTGGGATAAAGCCCTGCATCGGTGGGGTGGGGTGGTCCCTGTTCAGTGGGGAGTCTGCTTCTCCCTCTCCTTCTGCCCTTGCCCACTCTGCCCAGCTTGTGCTTACTCTCTCTCAAATAAATAAATAAAGTCCTAAAAATAAATAAAATAAAATAAAATAAAATAAAATAAAATAAAATAAAATAAAGAGTGCTAATTCTCCACTGGTGACTTCTTTTATTGTTTTATCCAAACACCGTGGATTCTGACGCTGATGGCAGCCCAAGGGTCAATGAATGTCTGGACTTTCTTCACCCCTCAAGGACAAAGAATGTGTTCATGAGCATCCTCCAGCGGCTGGTAGGCTGAGCTACCCCGGATGATGGGTGACTGGTGGCCCTGCAGCAGCTACGGTGCCACCTGTGTGGACTCAACGGTCAAGGGTAACTCCTGCAGGATTGCTCTCGCTCAGGACAGAGAGCCTGGGGCGAAGCACGCCTCACATAGATACAAATGTCATTCTGCGAAAACTAAATTCACTCTAGGAATGAAGTAAATTCCATTGTCAGAAGAGAGAAAAATTGTATTTTTATTAAAGAAAAAGATGTGCATGATTATACTTTGAGATCTCCCATTTCTTTAGATGAAGAAGGAAAACATTTCTTTGTCCTGGAAAAAGATATGTCTTCTTAAAAGTGAAGATGTAGGTGATCTGCAGGGTCTGAATTTTTTTTCAATTTTTAGATCTATGGGGAAAATAGGAATATTTTTGGGCAGCCCTGGTGGCGCAGCAGTTTAGTGCTGCCTGTAGCCTGGGGTGTGATCCTGGAGACCCGGGATCGAGTTCTGCTCCGGGCTTCCTGCATGGGGCCTGCTTCTCCCTCTGCCTGTGTCTCTGCCTCTCTCTCGCTCTCTCTGAATGAATAAATAAATAAATCTTTAAAAAAAAAGAAAGAAAATAGAAATATTTTTGAAATAATGGTAAGTAAAAAAGGAAAACAGGGTTAAAAGGGAAAAAGTAATAAAATGGCACAATCCTTGGTTATTAGGAAGAGGGAAACTGTCTCCTCTGACCCTTATCCTAGGACAACAAGCATAAGAGAAATTTGTCTCCTAGGCACTGACAAGGATCAAAGGGTCTTCAATACAATTTTATGTATTATGTATGGATTTACTTACTCTCATTCCAATTATTTTAAAGAGCCCACCCAGGCATCCCCCAGTAGAATTTACTACTGTTCAGGTGGTTTTAAAAAAATGTTAAAGCAATGTGTTTTTTTGCAATGAGATTTACAAGTAGTTAACTCATGAGTTGCTTCTTTTGTGCTCTGCTCTGCATCTGGTCTGTTCACCCAGCCAGGCTTTTGTGGTTCCTGGAAGCCCTTGAAGAACCAGAAGCTGAAGGAAGGCAAAGGCGCAGGTTTGCCCGGTCCCAACAGGAAAAATTGGTTTCAGTCTCCACCTCTCTGGGAATGTGGTTTGGTGGAGGAGGAGGGGGAGGCCTCTGAAGCACCACACAGCAATGCAGTCTGGTTCTCCAGGAGCTGGAGAGCCTCTCTACGCGCCTCATCCTGTGGCCCCAGAGAAGCTGCCTCCCCATCTTTCCCCCTGGCTGGCCTTCCTCTGGCCCTGACCCCTTAAACCCAGGTCTCTGACCACTAACATTGATGTGGATTTATTATTTTTTTTTAAAACACAATCTACTACATTGTAAAAAAGCTCTGAGAGTTTAAAAAGTGAGGAATCCTTTTTATTTATTTTCCTTTTTTTTTTTAAAGATTTTATTTATTTATTCATGAGAGATAGAGGAGAGAGGCAGAGACACAGGCAGAGGGAGAAGTAGGCTCCCTATGGGGAGGCTGATGTGGGACTCAATCCCAGGACCCTGGGATTATGCCCTGAGCCAAAGGCAGACGCTCAACCAGTGAGCCACCTGTGTGCCCCTAAAAAGTAAGGAATCTTATCAAGAAGTTGGGTTCGTCTCATCTCTAGTGAAAGGGGGTTTGCTCCCTTCTTCCATTCCAAAGATGCTCTTACATGAGAGTTATACTGTTCTCATATCAGGCCTGATGACTGGGTTAGGTTTCACCATTGGCCACGGAGGTCCTGACCAGTTGACACAGGTATCCAGTGTACTTGGTATGGTACAGTGGGAAATAGATACTGGTCTTGGTCTATTCCTGGCACACAGTTCCTACAACCCTTGGAATCTCTGGAATGGTGCTAATGAGTTGGCTGGGAGCTGGGGGTTGGGGGTCCCCAGGCAGCTTCAGAATTGAGGCTGGTCACCAAGAAGACCTAGGCATGGTTAAAGGGTTGAGACTTGGGGCAGCTGGGTGGCTCAGTCGGTTTAGCGTCTGCCTTCAGCTCAGGCATGACCCCAGGGTCCTGCTCAGCAGGGACTCTACTTCTCCCTCTGTCCCTCCCACTTGCTTGTGTTCTCTCTCTCTTTTTTTTTCTCTCTCTCTCTCTCCCTCTCTCTCTGAAATAAATAAATATCTTAAAAAACAAGAGTATTGGGACTTACAGGAAAGGGAGAGGTGCTGGAGATTGAGCTAATCATCATTGGCTGAAGACTTAGTCTCGCCTACATAGTGAAACCTCCATAAAAAAAACCCAAACCAAGGGGTTGGGAGAGCTTCTGGGTTGGTGAACCTATCCAGGTGCTGGGAAGGTGGCATGAGAGGATACAGAGGCTTCACGCTCCTTTCAACATACTTTGCCCTATGCGTCTCTTCCATTTTGCTGTTCCTGAGATGTATCCTGTATATAACTAACCAGTAATAACAGTGAGTAAAGCTCTTTCTTCAGTTCTGGGAGCTATTCTAGCAAATTATCAAACCTGAGGAGAGGGCTGTGAGAATCCCTGATTTACAGCCAGTTGATCAAGAAGGACTGGTGTCCAGGATCTGTGATTGGCATCTGAGGTGAGGACGGTCATGAGGACGGAACCCCTTCACCTGTGGGGTCTGCTCTAACTCTGGGTAGTGTCAGACTCAAACTAAATTCTTGGACACCCAGTTGGTGTTGGTGTGAGAAAAAAACCTCACACATCTGCTGTCAAAGGAGGTGTGAATAAAAACAGTTCACCTGGCAGTATCATTACATTTATTCTGGTTTATTAATTTGTAATTTGCATACACTGGTCACATCCTAGGATCTTTGAGTTCTCACCAGGCCACACGAGATGAGACCTGCCTGGAATAACCAGCAGCCCATCCCAGCCTTTTTGTTTTGTTGAGGTGGAAATCAAGACACAAGACAATTAAGGAATTTGCCCCAAATCATGTAGGGGATGGTACAACCCAGATCTCTGATGGTTAATTCTTGCTCTTTGCACACATTGTTTTTCAAAAGGAAACAGGACCAGAGGGAAGGTCTGGGCTTTTTTGGAATATGAAGCTTTTCTCACAATGCTTTGTATTATTACTTGTGCCACACACATGGAGTCTGGTATTTTTGACCCTAAAAATACTCTTCCCTAACTCTGCATCCTCCTGCACCTGGACACTGGAGGTTTTGCAGAGAAGCTCCTGAAGCAATGGACAGCAATGTCCAGCAATGGACAGCTTCCTGCATGGAAGTTATCTGTGCAGATGGGCTCCCAGACAGCCTTACGGAGACCTGCACACCCAGTGCAGCTGGGGAGAAGCAGACAAGAGATCCCAACACCCCAAGAGGAACACAGAAATGACTTTGAGGACAGGAGGTCTGACTGGAAGAAGCCTCAGACTTGGTCACCAAGAGAAAAAGAGTACTATATTTGACAACTGGAGACCTTGACAGACTCTTGGACATTGTCACAAGGGCCACGAATGAAGGGTGATGCCCCAAACCTGGTGAAACAGGTCATTGTCAGGAGAGGTCAGAAAAGACAGAGAGTCATGGACCCGATGCGCACATCTCTGTCTGTGACACTCAGACACACTCCCCTGAATTCAGGTCCTATCCAGGATAAGGACCGATGAATGGGGTGAGGGTGAGGAGCATCCCAAAGTGACCAGAGGAGCCAGTTATGCCAAATAAACAGAGTTTAAACTAAGAACCTAACTTACTTTGGATTGTAATGTTAGATTTTCAGTTACCAAATGGCTAAAGGGTGAGTTCATCTGTCAAGAGGCAGACAATGTGACTATGGGTCAGCGTTCTCCTGAGAAATGAACCAATAGAATAGGACAGTTACATTAAGATGCACATCGCAAGATACTGGCTCAGTGAGCGCCAGCAAGTCTGAAATCCATGGGGTGGGGTTAAGTAGGGTGGAAATAGGTAGGAGTTGATGTTGCAGGCTTTAAAAAAAAATTGTGATAAACATACCATAAAATTTCCCATTTTAGCCATTCTAATCATACATTTCAGGGGCGTTAAGTACATCTGCACTCTTGTGCAACCATCACCACCACCCACCTCCAGAGCTTTCTCATCACCCCATGCGGAAGCTCTATCCACGTTGAACACTGACTCCCACTCTCCACACCCCTGACCCCTGGCAATCACCAATGCTGCTGTCTTGAACCAGAATTTCTTCTCCGGGAAACCTCAGTTTTTGTTCTTAAGGCTTCCAACTGATTAGATGAGTCCCACCTCCATTATCGTGGGTAGTCTCCATGACTTAAAGCTAACCAATTTGTAGATGTTGGCCACAAAAATACTTCTACAAAATACTTTGATAGCAACATCTTGATTAGCATTGAGTTAAACACTAGGATGGGACAGCCTAGCAAAGTTATGTTACATCACAATGATTTTTTTTTTGTATATTCAAATTTGTGATTCTGTTAAAATTTATACTTGACACACATAAACGATATGTGTATGATCATACATTCTCTCTCTCTCTCTCTTTTAAGATTTTATTCATTTACTCATGAGAGACACAGAGAGAGGCAGAGACACAGGCAGAGGGAAAAGCAGGCTCCATGCAGGGAGCCCAATGCAGGACTCGATCCCGGGACTCCAGGACCACGTCCTGGGCCGAAGGAAGGTGCTAAACCTATGTGATGTGGACATAGGTTTTTGGGTCTCTTGGGTCTATACCTTGGGGTGGAATCACTGGGATCCCCTCTCCTTTTTTCTTAGAGAGAGAGAGAGCATGTGCTCAGGGCAGGGGGAAGGGGTAGGGGAAAGGGGCAGAGGTAGAGAGAATCCCAAGCAGGCTCCATGCCCAGGGCAGACTTGACACGTGGCTCGATCTCACAACCCTGAGATCATGACCTGAGATGAAAGCAAGAGTCAGACACCCAACCAACTGCTCCACCCAGACACCTCACATTCTTACTCTTCTAACTTGACTCCAAGATAGAAGCATCCAGACTCCCAGCTGAGGTGACCCTCACCCTCATGCAGGCAGGAGAAAGAGTGAGTGCTTCTGAATGGCCAGACCCCTTGCCTCCCCCACCAGACTCAGAAAGGTTCCACACCTTTCATCTTTGAGTCCTCTCCTCTTTGGAAGGATAGAGTTTGCTTCTATTGAGCACCTTTACCTGTGTTTCCTCCTCAGCTTCACGCAGGATGGAATGTCTTCTCCTACAATAAGACTCCTCCTTCCAGCACGCTCCACTTTGGGGTACACCTGCTTTCTCCTCCCCGGCTGCAGCTTCCTTCTGCACAGCTTGGGTTCCTTCTGCAGCCCACCGCTGGTGGCTTTCTTCTCACCACACCACAAATATGCCTCTTCTAAAATTTGGTGGTGCCGCTAGCCTCTATCCAACCATCCTATAATATCCGACACCCTCCTCTGTCACCTGTCACCCCCCTCTGCTGGCTCCATGACCACCCCCAGTTCTTCCCACCTGGATCCCTTCTTTCCCTCTCCTTATCCCTCAGATGTGGATGTTCCCAAGATTCCCATCCTTAGCCCCATTAGCAGAAACCCTGTTCCAGTCCCTAGGCATTCTCGTGATGCCCCTTACCTGCACACTGCCTGATGTCGAGTCTGTGTATTTACCCCACCCTCTCTCCCTCCATCTCTTGGCATCAACGTGCTCCACCTGGCCATCCTGCGGGAGCCTCAGAGTCATTCAGGAGCGGGCTCTCAGGACCTGTCTGCCCACTCCTCAGCCTCCTCACTCTCCTGCATCCTGGGACCCAGGCATCTGCATCCGACTCCTAATCTAGAAATGACAGGCACCTTTGTCTTCGCTCTCCTTCACTCTTGTGGACCAACTACTCCATCTTCAAGCCTGCTGACACTTCCTCTGGGACCTCCCCCATTCCTCCCCTAGAGGGAGGACAAAAGTCCTCTAGTCCTGGGCTAGAACAAAAGTCCAGTCACCCATCTTCCTTCTCACCATGTTAGGACAGCCACCCGGGTGGTGTTCCTGCCTCCACCCTTTCCTAAGCACCTCCATTCATATTCCTTCCACACTGAGCCCCTGGATGGCTCTTCCCCATCTCCTGGAGGACCAAGCCCAGCCCTTTAACATGACCCTCAAGACTAAAACTCTCATGTACTTTTCTTCCTTCTGCTTCCTTCTGCTTCCTTCCATTCACTGACCCAGGCTTTGGCAGACCAAGGTCCTTGGGCTGTTAAAAAAATTTTTTTTTAATCAAGGTGTAATTCACATATATAAAATTTATACTCAATATATAAAATTCAGTGTATTTTAATGTATTCACACAATGCTGTGAACCAACCCAACTATCTAATTGGAGAACATTTTCATCACCCCGGAAAGAAACTCTGTACCCACTAGCAGTCACTCCCATTTCATCCCCAACCCCTCTAACCCAAGGCAACCATTCATCTACTTTCCATCTCAGTGGATTTGCCTGTTCTGGACATTTCCTATCAACGGAATTCTGCAGTAAGTGGTTTCCTGTGTCGGACTTCCTTAATTTTGCATGTTTTCAAACTTCATCCACGTTGTAATGTGTGGCAGTCCTTTATTCATTTTTATTGCTAGATAAAATTCCATTATACAGATATAACACATCTTGCCCGTCCATTCACCAGTCGATGGACATTTGGGCTGTTTCCACTTTTTGGTGATTATAAATAATGCTGCTGTGAACATTCATGCACAAGCGTGGTGTGGACATAGGTTTTTGGTTCTCTTGGGTCTATACCTTTGGGTGGAATCACTGGGTCACGTGGTAACTCTGTGCTTAGCCTTTTAAGGACCCACCAGACCACTTTCTGCAGCAGCTGCCCCATTGTACACCCCCACTAGCGAAGTATGAGGGTCCAGGCTCTTTACATCCTCCCTGGTACTTGTTATTAACTGCCTTTTTCGATTCTAGCCATCTTATTGGGTGTGCCCTAGCCTGTTTGTGTTTTTGTATTACTTGCAAGCTAAGAATAGTTTTTATATTTTTAAAGGGTTATAAAACACACACACATATACACACATAAAGAAAATGTGTCAGAGAGAGTATGTGGCTCACAAAGCCTAGAACATCACTACCCACCCTTGGGGTTTGGCTGGCCATCCCTACGCCCTTGGAATGTGGAGATAAAGCACTTTCAGCTCTCTGTGCTTTTGCCTACTGGTCTCTCGAGAGAAGACAGAAGCCTTTCCTGGTCACCTCATCCTCCCCCGGGCTCTGCAGGTGCTCCGTGGAAATGTCTGCGGTGTGGGGTTACAGCATGCGGCCCGTCATTCCTGTGTTTTACAGGAGAGTTGGTCTGAGACCCTGGACGACAGAGATTGCGGTTGGTTTGTTTTTTTCCTTTTTCTTTTCTGAGTCTAGAGCTGAGCGCACACTATTGAATTAATGAAGGCTCAGGAGGGGAAGACAAGCTCTTGACCTCAGGAAGCCAATGGTATAATTGGAGCAGCACAACTTCTATCCTGATACCTTGGGGAGCACAGAGGCCCCAGTCGCCCTGCTGTGTCTGTGGAGCGGCCACAGGTACCAGTCCTGGGCAGGCAGCAGGGGCACGACCACATTGAGAAAGAAGCCTTTGTTCTCGCATGGAACCAAGCGCAATGCATTGCAGCCTGACCATGTGGATGGAATGGCCTGGGCTGACCAAGTGGGCCTCCCTTTCCAGCCTGGGGCTCCCCGGGCAATGGCGTTGGCATAGCTGCAGCACCACATGTGGTGATCTGGGCCCCGTGGAAGTCACTAGAGTTCTTTTCCAGATCCTTGTGGCTCTTCCTTTCTGAGCTCCTGGTACAATGGCGCTTCCTACTCCCTCTGTGGCTGGAGTGGCCATTTGACTCAATGAAACATGAGCAGAAGTGATACATAGCACTTTGGGTGGATACTCGAAAGGCCAGTGTTCTTTGTCCCCCATTTCCTTCCCCTTCAATGACCACAGGAATGTATGCCTCATGGGGCCCCTGTCTGCCCGTGTGACTCTAAAGACCAGAACCTTGCAGACTGTGTAAGATTTGAGGTTATCCAGGGCCATGGCCTGACCTAGATGGTCCTAAATGATACACCCTACGTCCCATGGGAGTTCACCCATGGGAGGACCTGGGGTGGTTGCTGTAGGAGGCAGGGTTGATCCAGGCCCTGAAGGATGGGTAGGGTAGGGATCCCTGGGTGCTGCAGCAGTTTAGCCCCTGTCTTTGGCCCAGGGCGCAATCCTGGAGACCCGGGATCGAATCCCACGTCGGGCTCTCGGTGCATGGAGCCTGCTTCTCCCTCTGCCTATGTCTCTGCCTCTCTCTCTCTCTGTGTGTGTGTGTGTGACTATCATAAATAAATAAAATTAAATAAAATAAAAGTTTTTTTTGTTTTTTTTTTTAAAAGGATGGGTATGGTAGGGGTGGGCAGGAAGCTGGGGAGTGAGGATTCTGGAAAAGACCAAGTCAGAGTTGCGCTGCCCCCTCACAAATTTCAACTGAGGTCGATACTTGCAAAGACCACATTTCTGCTCTAATTTTCTTCCAAGGCTGGAGCTGCTTCAAAAATAACCATTCCTCAATTTACCTCCTGAGGAGGAGATTCCATTATTGAGGATTTTCTTGTCTGTAGCTCCTCAGTGAACACACATTGGTCATTCATTGGACATCTTATTTTATTTTGTAGTGGAGCTGGCAGTAAGAAAAAAGTTCTGCTTTCTTTGGATTACAAGATTATGCAGTTGCACTGTGCAGAGGAGGAAAAGGAATACGGCACAAGCCCAGCATGGCCAGCGGTCAGTGGCCTCTCAAAGTGAATCATGCTCTTGCCCAAAGAGCCACCCCTGGGTGACAGCGGCATGTGACCTGTTTTATGCATAAAACCAAGCGCTCATTGGTGAAGCTGGGCTGGAATTCTTAAAGCAAGTTTGAAAAGTATGTCATGTTCCTTTCCTGGTGCAGGCCACAAACCACTGTTCTCTCTTTCATTAGCCTCATCATCTAGGAATAACAGCACAAATTATTTTAGTGCCAATAGGGGTCGATCTCCCAAAACTGAGTTAGTGTGGAGGTATTGAGTAGATCTCAGGAAACCCCCATGAATAGCATCAGTCACTGCCTCTCCAGGAAAACCTGCTGTGCTGTGGTCCTTCTGAGGGCCGACAGTGGTAGCTAAGAAACCCATGTCCGGCAGGGTCCCCAGTGTCCACTCTTGGAGCAGGGTTGCTCTTCTTCAGCGACAAGGGGACAGGAGGAACAATGCCTGCACTTGACTCACGAAGTGACTGAGTAATAACCTTCTGGGCCAAGTAGTGCAGGTGCACATGTTTCTCAGCAGGGAGTGTGCGAGCTGGGTTTTATGGGCTGCAGACTCCTATCAGAAGCTGATAAGAGAGGTTCTGGGTTATTGGTTCTCTGCTGATTGGAGAAGTATTTCCTAAGCCCAAAGTGTGAAACACCTAAGGATGAATCATCCACATGGGCCATGTCCTCCACAAAACGATCTGTCTGTTGGCGTCAACACACACACACACACACACACACACACACACACACACACGCAGAGAGATGAACACAACCACATGTGCGAACACCTTAAGCCTTGTCATCAGGGCCCCTGAGGAAGTGGGGAAATCAGACAGCCAATGCGTGGCACCCCGCCTCGCCAACTACAACCAGAAAGTGAATCTGATATAAGACAAGGAAGAGGGCAGTCCCAGGGGTCTTATCAGCCTAAGGAAGAAGCCAGGAGACCAAGGGGTTGTTGTTGGCAGGTGCATCCTTGGGATTCCACGCCTATGAGCATCCCAGGCTTTTAAATGCCAGTGGGCTGGGCCATCTGCCAGTATCCTACCCACAGCCTCCTGGTGCTCTGGGCACCTGGTCCCTTCAGAAGAGCACTCTTGGAGCTTGTCACCATATCACATAGTGTCACAGCGACTGAAGCATAGTTTCTCAGGCTACAGAGCTGTGTGTCTGAGGGCAGACATTCAAACTTTTTGGAATGTCTAAGTTCTGAATTGTTTCATAAATATATTTCATGGCCATGCAACCGTGACACGAATACCAGGTGCCTCGAGGTCAACACCCGGGTCTCATCCATGGCTGTGCTCCCCCTCCCCACCCCGCACCTGCACCTGGGCGTGGGGAGATATCACAGAGCAGCCTGGGCTCTCTCTCTCCACACCCCCCGCCCCCGCCCCGTCGGGGTCCAAGAACAATGGAACTTCCCACCGGAGCGTCAAAATCTGTGCTTTCGCTACTTTTTCTTTGTGAGGACCAGTCTTCATCGAAATGCATAAAATTTAAAGCTCTTAAAACTCCCCAGCTACAACACTCTTCGGGGAACTAATCTAATTATCATGTGAGATGAGCCAATTGTCCTGAATGTTATGGGTGAAGATGAGTCAATGATGCTCTGGGTGAGGTCAGAGGGGTTCTCCAGCCTCTCTCAGCCTCTGCTGCCCCAGGGGTGTAAGTGGATTTCTCTGCAACCTCTGAGCCTGGGTGGGCAGCACTGCCCTCCAGCGTCTGCTGTGGGCTCTCCCCCAGTTGTCTGAGCTGTCTGCACCTCCTCTGGTCTCCAGGGGCACCTGTCAGAAGTCAGACCAAAATACTGCAACAGAAACGGGGCTGTTGGGTGGCATGAACAGTAACATAAATTCAGTTAGAGGTCAATAGCCAATCTTAAAATGGGTGAGAGAGAGGAGAGGGAGGGAAATGGAGAGGGAGGGAGGAAGAAGGAGGGGAGGAAAGAGAGAAGGAGGGAGAGAAGGAAGGAAAAGACAGGAAGGAAGGAAGAAAGAAAGAAAGAAAAAAGAAAGAAAAAAGGAGAAGAGAAGACTTTCTGGCACCCATCCCAAGCATTTCACCCACAAACTGGTTTAGGCCAGTGAGACAGGATGTTCTGCAGAGCAAAGATCATGTGACCGCACAGTGTGAACAAACAGATGGTGTATCATTAACAAAATGCAAGGCTGCATTTCATAGTCTCTGCAGGTGTCAGTGACCCAGGCAATTTAATTAAAAACATAAAAAAATAAAAAGTGGCAAAGGCCAAAGTTTCATCCTGTTCAAATGCAACCTCATCAGCAATGCAGAGGGGCTGCCCTTAAATGCAGGTCACATATCTGCCCCTGGGTGAAGTGTGACCAATTGGTGGCCAACCGTGTCATCCGATCTCAGGTTCTGTGGCCCGGGGCGGACTGGGCAGCTCCAGGACAGAGCTTGTCCCTCCCCTTGTCCTCATGGGGAAGAAGTGCAGCTGCTGAGAGCTTAGAGGCTGTGAGGACCAGACCTGCACACTGTGAATCCTGAGTGCACACCAGTGTCACCTTGGTCTTAACAAGGCCCATACCAGAGCTTCAGGGGAGCCCCGGCAAGAGCAAGAGCTCCACTGACCTAGTGGTCACCCGGAGCCCTGCTCTGCTCTTGGCGGCACAAGGCGAGGGTCAGGGCTGTGCACTCGGGGCTCAGAAGGCTTTGTCCAAAGCCTTGCTCCACCATCCCCAGGTGGGGGATAGCTTACTGCAATCAGCCTCAGGGCTCCACCTGTAGGATTGTCACGGTGCTTGTTCTTTAGGGAGGAAGCCATGGAGAGGGGAGGTAAAGGCGGCTGACCACTGAGTGTGCCTGTGACGCAGCTGACCGCTGTTGCTGTCCTGGATGGGCTCCTCCGTCACTGCCAGGGCTGCTCTGAGCCGGGCCACCCTGGCCTTACAGCAGAGGGGATGCCCAGCTGCAGATCAGAGCAGGACAGAAAGGAAAGGTGCAGGCAAGGGGTAAAGGGGGACCCAGGGCAAGAGTAGGTATAGTGAAGACTCCCCTGGAGGTGAAGGGGTGGCAGCGCCATGGGGGTTGTTAAAGCTAGCTGGCAAGGCACCGTGTGACATCCAGGGACATTCAAAGCAGGGAATCGATTTCGGGAGATACATGTTTTCAAAGTCAGGTCCAGCAGTGGTGCAGAGGCAGCGCAGTGTGGCGGCCCACCACAGGTCAAGGGGGCAGAGGAGGGAGGATTTGCAGCAGGGCAAGAAAGCCCCTGGGGAGAGACGGTGGGGAGGTTGAAGGGAGTTGGGAATAGTGCAGGAATCTGTGAAGAAGGAGATAGGATTTTTAAAAAAAGAAAAAAGAAATTTATGGGCAGCCCGGGTGGCTCAGCGGTTTCGCGCAGCCTTTGGCCCAAGGTGTGATCCTGGAGACCCGGGATCAAGTCCCACGTCAGGCTCCCGGCATGGGGCCTGCTTCTCCCTCTGACTGTGTCTCTGCCTCTCTCTCTCTGGTCTCTCATGAATAAATAAATAAATAAATCTTTAAATAAAAAATAAAAAAGAAATTTATATAATCATGGGCTTCTCTAAGTATGGAGATGAGAGAAATTTTTTTTAAGATTTTATTTATTTGACACACACACACATTGAACGAGGATGGGGGAGAGGCAGGCAAAGGGAGAGGGAGAAGCAGGCTTCCTGATGAGCAGGGAGGCCGATGTGGGGCTCGATCCCAGGACCCCAGGATCATGACCTGAGACAAAGGTAGATGCTCAACCCCCGAGCTACCCAGGCGCTCCGAGAGAATTCTAATTAATCCTAAGTACAAAGCATAAGAATCTGGAGGACCTTTTTATACTTCAATGTCTATGGAGAGTGGTAGCTTACTAGACTACAGAAATTCTAAATAAAATGTAACTTGCATTGTGATGCATCCAACAGAAGCACAAGTCAGACCTGTGCCTCTCTGGAGACATGCGCATCCCCTATGTGGAGGGTTTTGTGAGCAGCTGGAAAAGAGGGCACGGAGGGCCACATGCACAGCGACGGGCGCTTTGCAACAGCTTTCCCCAACGCTCCTGTCGACACGTGTTCATCATTTGCTAATGGGTATTGAGCACGCATTGCATGCTCTGCTCTAGATGCGGGGGTGATAAAAAGGACCCTAATGGTCTCTGCCCTGTGGGGAAGCCGACAGGAAAACCCAATAGCTAGGCTGTGTCGGGTATAGTGACTTTAGATTAGGCAGATAGGCAGCAGGATCTGTGTTGTTTCGACTGTGATGTGAATGACAAGAAGAATCCTGCTTCACAGAGTTGAGGAGAACCTTCTAGGCAGGTGGGAACAGCAGGTGCAAAGACCCTGAGGTGGAAACAAGCCTTGGTATATTTCCCAAAGGAAGGTCAATGTAGCCCAGTATGGGGAGCAACATTTTCCCGGAACAGTGTGAGCAATGGTCAGGGAGGGCTTTTAAGCCTGGATAGAGGGTCTGACTTCTGCTCCAGGTTCATGGTTCATGGGGCAGCCATCCTAAGGGCTTTGAGCAGGGGAGCAGTGGAATCTGACTTGTGCTTAAGAGCGCATCCTGGGTCCTGGTGGAGAATGGACTGTGGCTGTCAGAGGTGGAGGGAGCGAGACCAGGGAGGAGTCTATTGCAGAATCCGGTCATGAGAGGCTGGTGGCTCTGACTGGGGTGTGGCAAGGAGATGGACAGCAGTGGGTGACCTGGGACACGCCTTGGGGACAGGACTTGATATCAAGGAGGGAAAGGAATTGAGGATGATTCCCAGGTGCGTTGTGCATCTGAACTGGGTGCACCTTCTCAGGGCAGGAGCAAAGAGTGATTCTGACGGTGACAAGCTTGTTTACTTCTGAATTTTTTGTTTTCTTTTTTTTCAGTGCAGCCTGAGGAACTGAAAGGGACAGAGAGTTCGGGACGAAGCACAGTGGTTCTCAAACATTAGCATGCGTCAGCAACATGAGGAGATTGTGTTAAAATACGTATCAGGGCCCCACCCCCAGAGTTTCTGATTCAGCAGGTCTGGGGCAGGGCCTGAAGATTTGTGTTCCTAACACGGTCCCAGGTGATCTGAGCTGCTGCCCCAGAGGCCCCACTGGGGGAGGAAAGCAAACATGCGACAGCCTGGTGGAGTTTCCAGGCATGCTGAGTGCCGCTGGAGATGTATGGCCACCGTGGACCCCTGCAGATGACCAGCGTTAGGGACCTGTGCAAAACCCAGCTCAGGTCCTGTCAGCAGACTGGTGTGCAAAGAGACCGCTCGGTTTAAGTCCTAATAAAATGTTTAGGGGTTGTATATTTCACTTTTCAGGATGGAAAATGTGACCCAAATTCTCAATCATCCAACCAACTGCAGGTCCTACTCACATTAGATTTTAGGACTTCTACTGTTCTTAAATATTTTGTAACGACTCACAACAACATTCAGTAATTCTTCCTGCTTATCAAAAATGACAGTATTCGGGACACCTGGGTGGCTCAGCTGTTGAAATGTCTGCCTTCGGCTCAGGGCATGATCCTAGAGTCTGGGGATCGAGTCCCACATCGGGCTCCCTGCATGGAGCCTGCTTCTCCCTCTGCCTGTGTCTCTGCCTCTCTCTGTGTGTCTCTCATGAATAAATAAATAAAATCTTTTAAAAAAATGACAGTATTCTCTGAGCCAATACTGTGTAAACGTCATCACATACACACATGCACGCACACGTGCACACAAACATCAGTGAAAAAGTTAGCATATAAGTTTAATAACCAGAGAAGAAAATTTATCTAATTTTTAGTGTTCTGGGGATCCCTGGGTGGCTCAGTGGTTTGGCACCTGTCTTTGGCCCAGGGCGCGATCCTGGAGTCCCGGGATCGAGTCCCGCGTCAGGCTCCCGGCATGGAGCCTGCTTCTCCCTCCTCCTTTGTCTCTGCCCCCACCCCCCCCATGTCTATCATGACTAGATAAATAAAATCTTTAAAAAAATAATAATTTTTAGTGTTCTGTTTAACCAATTGTAGACCAAGGTTAGATGCCCAACACATTTATTGACCAAATATTATATAAATGTTTGGCTCTTTGAGAGATGCTAAAAAATAGTATATTACCTGGTCCATATGCTCAACGAAGTTCACCTTGTTGGTGACACATGACCTCCATTCTAGAAGCAAGAACAAGGTAAAATAGGCTATAATCAAGTGCTTCAGTCATTCGAAAAGAACTTGCTCTGCTTTACGTCTGGGAGTTTGCCAATTCTAGGACATGTGCTGTTGAAGGGAGTATAGCGTTTGCCAGTTTTAAAATCAGTATCCTATCTAGAATTTCTGTTGCCAACCTTGCCTATAAAAATTTTCTCTCTCCTTCAGGTGTACTTCCTTCATGGATCTTTTTTATTCTTCTCATCTCAAAGTGGTCATTTGCTTTCAGTATCTTTAAAGATAGATTATTTGATACTTTGAAAACATTGAATGTGACATATATGTTAAATAAGATATAATGAATCCTTGGACCCAGGACCCAAATCAGCAGCTAGAATATCACCAATGAGTTGTGATCCTTCCTTTTCCCAATTTACCTACTCTCCCCCCCAAAACCCAAGTAACTACAATCTTAAATTTTGTGTTTCTCAAGACTTTGCTTTTTTTTTTGTTGTATTTTGGTTACATAATTTCTTTCCATATATTATTTTTAAAAATTTTTTAAAAGATTTTATTTATCTATTTATTTATTCAAGAAAGAGAATAAGGGAAGAGCAGAGGGAGAAGGACAAACAGACTCCACGCTGATAGCAGAGCCCAACTTGGGCTCGATCTCACAACCATGAGATGATGATCTGAGCTAAAACCAAGATGCTTAACCAACTGAGCTACCCAGGTGCCTCTATATGTTCTTTTTTTTTTTTTAATATGTTCTTTTTTTAAAAAATGGAGATGTAATTTATATACAAAACAACGTGCAGGCTTTCAGTGTATAGATTGAGGAATTCTGAGAAATGTTTGCACCCACAGAGCCAGTATCCTATTCAAAACATGTATTTCCTACCCCAGAAAGTCCTTTATATACTTTGCCATCCAATTGCCTCTCCCCTGCCAGAGGTGGCCACTGCTCTTTCCTCTCCCCCGTAAATTAGTTTTGCTTGTTTTAGAATTCCATGTACACTGAATTGAGCAATGTCTACTCTTTGTGTCTAGTTTTTAAAAAGTGTTGTTCACCATAATGTTTTTGAAGTTCATCCATGTTATTGAGTGTATGTGGAGTTCTTTCTTTTTATTATAGAATAATATTTTATTGTATGAACATGCTACACTCTGTTTCCCATTATTGCCTTATTTATTTGTTGATGGGTATGTAGGATGTTTCCTATTTACGGCTACCAAACAACTGTGGTTGGTATTCTTTCTTGTGTGCATCATTGTTTTTAAATATATATATATATATATATATATATATATATATATATATATAGAGAGAGAGAGAGAGAGAGAGAGAGAGAGAGAGGGTCTTATTTCAAATGTATGTATGCTTGTTTATTATTTAGTTTTGCTAGGTTTTGAGCTCTATAGAAATGGCAACGTGTTGATTATAACCTTATGGGACCTTTTTCCCTGCTTAGCATTTTGTGTCCAGACTAAATCTGTTACGATATGCAACTGATTTCTCAATATAGCTTTTATAGGCAGCTACTTTGCTAAACTTACTATTTTAGAAAATATATCTATATATTCTTTTGGGTTTTATAGAAAGAAAATTATATCACCAGAAAATAGTAACTGTCTTTTTATTCCTTTTTAATCCTTGAATTTATTTTTCTGGTTATTGCGTTGTATAGTTTCCCAGCAATTTGGGGGGAAAAATAGTGATAGTGGCACCCTTGTCTTGCTCCGGATCTTAAAGGAAATACTGCAAACAGTTTTGTATTTATACTGTTTGTTTGTTTAGTCTCTGTCAGGTTAAGGAAGTTCCATTGTAATCCTGGTTTACTAAAAGTTTCTTTTTTTAAACAAAATGAGGAAGCACGTTGCGTGCATTGAGATTTTCAAATTTTTTTCTCATTCAGTCTGTTACTGTGATGGATGTCAGGCCAGAGTTGTCCAAACTCAAGCCGAAGGGCATAATCCTCCAGACTGTCAAGTTCAGGAGTCCTCAGGGCTATCCTCTCCTAGACCAGCTGTCTACACAGTTAGGGATGTGGACTGCTGGGTTTACTAGGATGACTCACACACCCGGGAAGATGCTATACTTATTCTTACAGTTTTCTTTTAGCAAAAGGACACAAAATAGAACCCCCAAGGGAATAGACATGAGGCAGAATCTGGAACTCAGTTTCAAACACAAAGCCTTTGTGTCCTCAGGGAGGCATTACCCTCCCAGCATCAAAGTGTGGTAATAAGCAGAGTGTTGCCAACCCAGGAAGCTCATCCAAGCTTTGGTGTCCAGAATTTGATCAAGGCTTCCTTATATAGGTATGATTGATTGAATTATTGCCCACGTGGTTTTGATTTCAGTTTCCAGCAGCACCACTGCTTGCCCAAGTCAGGCTGATTTCAAGCGGCCCAAAGCCCCAGCTCTCTAATCACATAGTTGGTCTTTCTGGCATGAACAGTCCCCACCCTGAGTCATCTCATTAAGGTAGACTCTCAAGTGTGGCCCAGGGATAACAAAGACACTCTTCTCCCTCAGGAAATTTCAAGAGTTTGGGGGATACTTCCCAGGAGCTAGAACAAAGGCCAGATCTCTCTTTGGGAAAAGTGAATTCTTCACTAGGCAGTGATGCTCGTAGGTCTCCTGAAGTCAACCCAACCTTGCTCTTGGAATAATTTAACATGATATTTTTAAAAACACACGTGGATCTTTTTTGCAAATTTTTAAAAGGATTCTGCACCAATATTTATGAATGAGATTGAGTTATAATTTCCATTTCTCTTACTGATCTTGCCTGATTTTGTAAATTAAGATTACACTGAGTTGGACAGTGATGTCTTTTTTCCTGAACACAAGAAGAATTTTTGTTAGATTGGAATGATTGGTTCTGTGAAGATTTGGGGCAACTTACCTGTGAAACTATCTGAGCCTGATGTTTTGCTTTGGCGGGACTTTTCATGCTGTTTTAACTTTTAAAGTAATTTTAGGACTATTCAAACTTTCTATTTCTTCTTGAGTCAGCATTGATAAAGTTGCATTTTTCCAGAAATGCGTCTATTTTATCTAATTGTCAAGTATATCTGTATAAAACTGTTTATTGATTCCACTTTTTAGTTTCTGCTGTATCTGTAGTTAAATACCTTCTGCTGGATTTATGTTTAAATATTTGCACCTTTTTATTTTTCTTGAGCAGTATCATCAGAAATTAGTCTATTTTATCAATCTTTTTAAAGGACCAGTATTTGACTTTGTCAATTCTTTCCAGTGTATGGCACCCCTCCCCCACACTTCATTGATGCCTACTCTTTTCTTCATTATCCTTTCCCTTCTATTTAGGACTACACATTCCTCTGAATGCCCCTTTCACTGTAACACACAAGTATGTGTTTTTCATTATAATTCTAAATACTTCTAAATTTTTATGATAATTTCTTTTTGGAGTTATGAATTATTTAGAATTCTATTTTTAAAATTCCAATATATGATAACTTCTTATCTTTTTGTTATTGACTTCAACTTAATTATACTGTGTTTAAAGAATGTGATGGATGTGATATTTACTTTTTTGACATTTATTGAGATGTGCCTTATGACTAGTACATGGCTAATTTTTGTAACCATTTCATGTGTGTTTAAGAAAAATGGATATTCTCTGATGGTTACATTCAGGATTTTATGTATGACCATTACAGTTGTCCAAATATATTTACTGAGGTTTTTTTTTTTTTTTTTTTTTGCTGCTCACTTAGCAATAACTGAGAGAGAACTGTTGGTAGATTTGTCCCTTTCTCCCTATATGTTAAGTTTTTACTTATATGGTGCAAAACTTTTTTATTAGGTGCATTTACACTTGGAATTCTTGTCTTCCTGGTGAATTAAAAATTATATCGTTATATAGTAACATTTTCTGTCCTAGAGCCTATTTTTTGTGATATTGACATAGTCATGTCAGTTCTCTTTTGGTTAATATTTTCCTGGCATATCTTCTCCCATCCTTTATTCTCATAATTTTCCTTGTCTTTTTGCTTTAGGTGTATCCCAAACAGGATTTCTCCCAGTATAATAATGTCTGCCCTTTAACAGATAGATTTAATCCATTTATATCTGGAAGGATTATGACCATCGTGATACAGGTTTCCACACTCTTCACCAAGCAGCATTGGAGAATTCTAGTCCCAAGATGACACAACTTTGCCAGTAATCAAAGCCAGTGATCTGACACCTCAGGCATGTTGATTATCTTTGACTCTTCCTCAATAGTGGTACTATTAAGTTTTGCATCTTGAGAAAATGTTATTTTCTGATTAGGTGTAGGGTTAAAATCAAATCTTTGGGAAATTAGTGAGTCCACATAATTTCTCAAAGCTTTTTTCAGGATATTTTAAGAGGCAGCAGAATGCTTATAGGAACACATGAGCTTTAGTGCTGGGCCGAACTGGCTCCTCCTAATCTTTGCTCTGCCACTTTCTAGTTGTGTGATTTGGGATATATTCCTTAATCTCTCTGAGTCTGTTTCTTCATCTGGAAATCAAGAATGATCACACCTGCCTCTCTAAGATTTTTATCATGAAAATGGAATTGCCTGGCACATAGTAGGTGCTGAGGGAATGTTCCTGCTCTTTTTTCTCCTCCTCCCTCTTCCAGGCCCATGGCCTTGATGATGTCAAGAATGTTTTGTAATTACAAATAAGATGTGTCATTGTGATTATTATTAAAATCACTTTGTTTCCTGAGCTAGGTGATTCATCTCAATGAAAAGAAAGATTTGTGCTGTTCTGGATGATAAAAACTTTGCAAAACAATTATTGCTTCATTTCAGCAGCCCCTTCTGTGCTGGTCACGGTGTCAGTCTACACTGGCATTAATTTCAGGTAATCACTGAGCTTTCTGAAGCTTTTTGTTTGCATATTTGTTTTAGGGCAGATAGAATGACTTAGGTAATACGATTGCATTCTCAGGAATTCACAGAGATGAAAACACAGATCTGAAATGATGCCAGAACAAAGCATAAGAGCAGAAAATCAGAAGAACACTCAAGTGTTCAGTTTGCATCTTGTATACAGGAGGAACTTAGAAGTGTTCTCTTTTCTGGGCTTTTGACCCATCCAGTACTGATAAAATAGGTTACCAATCATCTCTCACAGATCTTGTCTTGCTACTTTTGGCTCATTTTTATCGTTATCAAATATTTTGAATGTCTATAGGTGTTAAGGGTTAAATAGTTTTCATGTGATTGAGTTATTTGGCCAGAAGGTATTTGAGTATCATTCTGTGTTCAGGCTCTTCAGTGGTTTGGAACCTAGTATAGAGAATCTGAAAGGACAGATGAGATGGATGACATGTGAGGACACATCAAAAACAAGGCCATAAATTTGGGTTTTCATGCATGTCATGGTGTGGCCTAGTTGGAAACATGGGGTAATCAGGAAAGATTTACTAGTGAGGCCGATAGTGCACAGAATCTGGTACCAGCAATTCCTGCCTCTTCCTGGCTGTGTGATTTCGGGTAAGCAACTTCACCCCTCTGTGTTTCAGTTTGTTGTAACTGAACAGAGGATGATAGGGCCTTCTTAGTAGGGTAGCTGTAAGGATTAAATAAGTCAGTATATATATAGCACTTACTGCAGCCCAGAACTTCCCAACCGTCATGCAAAGCACAAAGGCTTCACGTGAGTGGCAGACCTATTAATCCCAGGCCCCTGGCTACAAGCATTCTCCACCTGTTTACCGCAGTGTGCCTAAGACACTGCATTTTCTTTGTAGGCCATGATATGACAAAGTCTGCAGGGCGCTACTAGGTACAGCTCTCTAGGCCTTAGGGGTGTGGGTGTCTCGGTAGATAAATGCACTGATGCAGCAAGATGAGGCCACTATTAAAAATCTGTATTTGGTCCATTGACATCAGAAGTTTTGAGCTTTTATTTGATCCACTGGCAGCAAAAGTGTTTGACACTTGTGAGCCCAGCTCAAATCAAAAGCAACTGAAGTGATTTGTGCCTCTTCTATTATCAAGAATTGGAATATTAAAAAGAAAAGAATTGGAATATAATTTGAATTAAAAATGTAAAAAGGATTCTTTAGTATAAACATTTGCCCTAGGGGCTAAATTCCTCCTACCTCCTTCCAGCTCTCTGGTAAATTAAAAGTTGTCACACCTTGGAGAGTATGATTTTGTGGAACAGCTGACTCCATGCCACCCTTGTCTGTCACACAACCAGTGACACTAGGGATTTGGGGATTCGGCTTGAATGCTCCCAGTTAAACAGGTGGAGTGTTGCTCATCGTGGAACATGGGGGTGGGCACAGATGGTCCTTTAAGCTGATCTATCTTTGTGTTTGTTTTATAATTTCCACAATTAAAGTCATTAAACATTTGTTCAAATAATTAAAGTCCCTTATATAGGATAAAGAATGATAGTGAATTCTGATTAACTCTGTTTTTTATGTTCTTTTTGAAAAAATATTTTATTTATTTATTTGACAGAGAGAGAGAGAGAGAGAGCACAAACAGAGGGACCAGCAGGCAGAGGCAAAGGGAGAAGCAGACTCCTAGCTGAGCAGGGAGCCCGATGCAGGGCTCCGTCCCAGGACCCTGAGATCATGAACTGAGCCAAAGGCAGATGCTTAACTGACTGAGCCACCCAGGCACTCTTGTTCTTTATATTCTTACAAAAATTTTCTAAACAACACAGGAGATCTCAGTGTTCCAGACACTTGTTTCTTATTGTCTGATTTCTCTCTTTTCTTCCACTTTGAGAATAGAGTTCATTAAAAGCAATATACCATGAGTTAAGCTCCATTGATGCCAGTTAATAATAAGAGCAACAGCAGCAGACACTTACACACTTATACTTCCTATATGACAGGCACATTTTTAAGCACCACAGGCCAATGAGGTAGGTACTCTATTATCCCCATTTTACAAATGAGGAGATACAGGCACAGAGAGTAACTCCTTTAAGTTCACACAGCCAGCTAGTAGCAGAACCAGGATTCAAATCCAGGCCATCTGGCTCCAAAGTCCATGCTCTTTGATGATGTAAGATTGCACCAGACTTAAGCATTGGCTCTAGTATTTGCCCCAAATCTGCCTTTTGGCTTCAGCAGGGGAGCCAAATGCCTGCCTCCATCCATACCGTTTCTAGCATCCGTGACCTGGTGTGTGTGATTGCAAAGGCTGCCACCATGGTTCATCAGCTTATGTCAGGAAATATAAACAGGAATATAATTAGAATGTTGTGTTAATATTGATGCATTCCCTTTCAAAATATGGGTATTTTAGATGTTCTTTTTTTTTAAGATTTTATTTATTTATTCATGAGAGACACACAGAGAGAGGCAGAGACACAGGCAGAGGGAGAAGCAGGCTCCATTCAGGGAGCCCGATGTGGGACTCGATCCCAGGACCCCGGGATCACGCTCTGGGCTGAAGACAGACACTAAACCGCTGAACCACCCAGGTGTCCCATTTTAGATGTTTAGAGAAAATATCTTCTACGTGCTCTTTATCTGAAAATTCTGTCAGCTGAAGAATCAATGCATAATTATTTTTTTAATTTTTTTTAATTTTTATTTATTTATGATAGTCACACAGAGAGAGAGAGAGAGAGAGAGAGAGAGAGAGAGAGAGGCAGAGACACAGGCCGAGGGAGAAGCAGGCTCCATGCACCGGGAGCCTGACGTGGGACTCGATCCCGGGTCTCCAGGATCGCGCCCTGGGCCAAAGGCAGGCACCAAACCGCTGCGCCACCCAGGGATCCCAATGCATAATTATTATTGCAAGAAAAAGATGCTTTAGTAATTGATGTAAGAGATGTTCATTTTATGTGCAAAAATAATGATCAAGTACACCAAAAAAATAAATAGAGAAATAGGTTGACACTTAATGTGAATAGGAAAAGTGTGTTAGCTAGATAACTTTAAGAAAAGCATTGTGGCAATAATTATATAAGGCAGAATGAGAGAGGATTAGATTGTTTTGTAATTTTCATTATGAACTTGCTCAGTGACTTGCATTCATAATATTAAGCCAAATGTTTCAGGGCTATATTTAATTTATAGTAAAATCTGTCTAGGTGATGAGCCTTTCAAGAGAAGCCCCATTTGGGAAGTCTCCACGTCTCCAAGTCTCCATTTGGGTGACTTGCAAGTAGAATATCAGAGTTTCACATGGAGAAAAAGTCTCTGAACTCATGTATAATATATTAAAGATAAATCATCTTCTCTCCAGACATAGCCAAGAACATAAACAGTGTGAATAAATGAAGAAGGCGTTAGAGAAAAGAGAAACATTGTTTGCTATTGTACCAACAACTGAAGGTGGGCACATTCTAAATGTGCCTACGAGAGAGATATAGTTGGCAGCACTGAGAAACTTTTTCCACATGTAATGCTAAGCCTTTAAAATATGACTATCAAATTTTAAATGTTCTAACTCTTGAATATTTAAAATAAAATTTCAGATGTTCTGTGTTATATCCTGGAAGTTTATTTTATGAGAATTACCCATGTTAGGTCAATTACAGGTTTTAATAACTGGACTTCTAAAACTTGGCCCAACTGTATTCACTGAGCCTCTAGGAGCAAAAATTTCTGTAAAACCAGAATGAAATTTAACCTTATCTTTAAAATTATAAAATTTAGTAGAGAATTACAAGACAGAAGTTATAGAAGAAAATGCAATTATCCAAATAAGGAATAAGGAACAACTAGGTCCAAGGTAGAAAGATAAAGAACATGGAACCAGGGGTGACCACAAGCTGAGTAACAGTTGGCATTATGAACAAGTATGATTTAGAGGGTAATCATATTATCTATGTATTACATCTGTCAAACATTTATGAAATATTATCCCAATAAGTGTTGACAAGGACATACAGACACTGGACAGGGTGTAGACTGATCATAATTTTTTTTTAGTGAATAAATAAGCCAGAATTGTCTCATTAATAAAACAGTTGACTAAGAGGCATCTTGATTACTTTATCAAGAATATGAAGGGTTTTTAATGAAAGAATGCAAACATATAACCTCCATTATCTATGGAGGTCTGAAAAGGAAGGAAACCTTTTTTTAAAAATTTTATTTATTTATTCATAAGAGATGCAGAGAGAGAGGCAGAGACACAGGCAGAGGGAGAAGCAGGCTCTCTGCAGGGAGCCCGATGCAGGACTTGGTCCCAGGACTCCAGGATCACACCCTAAGCCAAAGGCAGACACTCAACCACTAAGCCAGCCACAGTGTCCCAGGAGGAAAGACTTTTAAGTAAAATTATACAGTATTTTATATAGTATTATACTATATAATTATATAGTATAAATTATATCTTCTTAAAGAAGGTTTGGAAGATCTGATGCCTCCATAAATCAATCAATCCAAAGATATTTAGTGAGTTCAGACTATTTGTCAGGCACTGTGTTGGGTACTGGGAGCAAATAGGCAAGTGGGCATAATCCTTGATGAGAAAATGAGGAGGACTCCCGCCCTAGATGTTAGTCCCACAGGCCTTGGGCTCAGGTCTCTGAGCCCATCTGACACATAGAAATATAGGGGACATGAAAAATTGTATTGGCTACTAAATACAAGTGGAGGAAAAACAGAAAAAAAAAAAAAAGAATGTTGAAATATCTATGAAATGCAACATTAGTTTATAATGTATAGTTTGTCAGACACTCATCACTCCTCCTATTGGAGGAGCCCCTGGCTGGCTAGGTAGAGCAGGCAACTCTTGATCTCAGGGTTGTGAATTTGAACGCCACGTTGGGTGTAGAGATTACTTAAAAATAAAATCTTAAAAAATAAAAAATTTATCACATTGGAATGCTACCTGTAGGCTATATATTTCCCCCCCCATTCAAACTCCCAAATTTGCATGGTGATTGCTGTGAGTCATAGCCAATCATAAATGGGTTATTTGTAGCCTAATAAATCCAAAAACAAAATTATAGAAGTTGTTTCAGATACTTTCATGGAAAGAAGTACAGCTCACGTGGGGCTCTGGTGCATGTTGCACACTTAGAGGCAACTGCTACCAACATTTTGATTAAAAATACTTTCCAAAATTTTTTCTATGCCTCAGTAAACAGATTTGCAATAGCTTTTTTGAGATATTATTCAAATGTCATTTAATTCACCCATTTAAAACATAAAACTCAATCGTTTTTAGTATATTCACAGAGTTGTGCAAAATCACCATGATCAATTTTAGAAACTTTTTATCACCTCTCCCAAAACCCCTTTAGCTGTCATTCCACTTTTCCCTCCAAACCATTCCCACCCAAACCCTAGGCAACTACTAATCAAACTTCTGTCTCTGGATTTGCCTGTTTTGGACGTTCCATATCAGTGGAATTAGACAATATGTACTCTTTTGTCTGGCTTATTTCACTCAGTATGTTTTCAAAATTCATGCATGTTGTAGCACGTATCAGTATGTCATTCCTTTCTATGGTAAATAATTTCCTGTTGTTGGGATGGACCACATTTTACTTATCCATTCATCAATTGTGTATGGACCCTTTGTCTTGTTCCCCTTTTGTCTCTTATGAATAATATATATATGAAATTTGGGTACACCTTTTTGTAGGGACATACATTTTTATTTCTCTTGGCTATGTACCAGGGAGTGGAATTGTTGGGTCATATGGTTACTCTGTGTTTAATAGCTGACTCTTTTCTGGAGCAGGTGCACCAATTTATATTCCCACCAGCAAGGTATGAGAATTCTGGTTCCTGCACATCTTCACCAACACTTTTTATTCTTGATTATAGCCATCCTAGTGAGTGCAAAGTGATAAATAAGTTGATTTTTTTGAGAAGGAGGAAGGGGAGGAAGAAAAGAGCTGAGATCATTTAATAGGCATGGTTCTGCCTATTACTTTTTCATGTAACATTTAATGTTAGATCCCTCCATGTCAACCAATATAATAACTGTAAATGCTTGCATGACATTCCATTGGCAAATAGTCCAATAATTATGTTGCCAGCAGCTACTGTTGGACACTGTGCCTGCTCTCAGGTTTTGCCACCATACACAGCCTGCAGTGGCCAACCTCATCCTTGTGTGTATCTTTTTTTTTTTTTAAGGTTTTATTTATTTATGAGAGAAAAAGAGAGACGCCAAGAGATAGGCAGAGGGAGAAGCAGGCTCCCTAAGGCGAGCCCGATGCAGGACTCAATCACAGGACCCGGGGATCATGCCCTGAGCCAAAGCAGACCCTCAACCACTGAGCCACCCAGGTGTCCCACCCTTGTGTGTATCTCTGTACACTTGTCCCTTGATTTCTCCTGCAACTTAAAAAGTGGACCTTTCTAAGATCTTTGATAAATATGGCCAAATATCTTTCCACAAAGATCTTTCCAGTGTGTTTTCCACCTCCCCCTATATTCTTATCCATAATGGCTCCCATATTTAAATTTTTAAAATGTAATTGTTTAAAAGCATCCCATTTTAATTTGAATATCTTTGATTACTAATGTGATGAAACACCCCTTTGTAATCTATCAGTCATTTTTAGAATACTGGCTAGTTACAGTCTTTGTGACAAAGACAGATTTTTTCTATTAGAGAATTTGTCTTTTTTTTAAATTGATTTGGAAGACCTCTTTATAATTAAACCTGTGATTTTTTTAAAAAAATCTTTGCAGAAAACACGCTTGTCATCAGTCTTTTAACTTTGATTATGGCATTTTTGCATTCAGAAGTATAAATACTTAGATACTTAAATCTCGGGATTTTTAAAATTATGGTTTCTTGCTCTGGTATAGAAAACTCTTCTTCATCCTGGCATTATGACGATATTTATTTATGCTTTCATCAAATATTACAATATTTTTTAAACATTAACTCTTTAATCATTTACCATTTATTTTTATATAAGATATGGGGTAGGGGTCTAGCTTTTTTCTTTTCCTCTTTTTCCAAATCATGAATCAGTTGTCTCAAAATTATTAATTAAATAACCTTTCTAAGATAATTTAACATGTTATACTTCATCATACACTCAATTCCCACATTTACGTGGGTCTGTTTCTGAGCCTTTTCTTATCTGTTACTTGTTATTTTAGTTACTGTAGCTTAAAACTAGCTACTCAGAAAGAAGACCAGTCATACTTTTGGGGCAAATTTCCTTCTTAATACTACTTTTCCATAAAATAAAAATAAAAAACTATTGGCTATTCTTCATACAGTTGTTCCAAACAAATATTATAATATAGTCAATTTTTAAAAAACAAAATAAAAATTTTAAAACACAAAAGAAAATGTTTTCATTTAAAAAACAAAATAAAATGAGAAACTCTAATGGGACTTTCAATTCCTTGTGTTGTATTTATAGGTTAACTTGGGCAAGCAATGAGAGCTATTTTTGTCCAGTTCTGTGAAGGAAATTGATAGCTCGATTAAACTGGGAAATAACGGAATGTATTTAACAAAGCATGGGACATACACCAGGGCTGGGCACTAAGGCAGGGTGGGATGGGAGTGGGGGTGGGGTGCTGGCTGAGGCCACCTTTGGCTCTGAAAGGACCAAGGGCCCCTGAGAGACACAATAGACACAGTAGCTATATGAAGAGGCCATCCAGGAGGAGCTGTAGCCTTCTGCTAACCTTGGTCTCCTACAGGTGCCTCCCACTGGCCAAACCCAACAGAAGCCAGAGGGCAAAGGATTAGCAGGATGAGGAAGGATGGAGAGTGGGCCTAGGGGCAAAGGGAACCTGACCAGCCTTGCAATGTCAGTTCATTTGCACATAATATATTCAGAGTTGTGGGACGCCTGGGTGGCTCAGTGGTTGAGCGTCTGCCTTGGGCTCAGGGCGTGATCCTGGGGTTCTAGGATCAAGTTCCGCATCAGGCTCCTTGCATGGAGCCTGCTTCTCCCTCTGCCCCTCACCTAGCTCATGCTCACGTGCTTGCTCTCAAATAAATAAATAAAATATTTAAAGAAGGGATGCCTGAGTGGCTCTGTGGTTGAGCGTCTGCCTTCGGCTCAGGGCATGATCCTGGGGTCCCAGGATTGAGTCCTATATCCGGCTCCTTGCAGGGAGCCTGCTTCTCCTCCCTCTGCCTATGTCTCTGCTCTCTTTCTCTCTGTGTCTCTCTTGAATAAATAAAATATTTAATATATATGTATATATGGGTTGTGAGGAGAAAGTTAAAAAAAATTTACAAAAAAAAAATTACCCATTGTAAGGGAGATTGCATTCCCTTTATGAAATCCCAATTAGCCTTGGGCTGGGGGCCCTCCCTATGAGCCCTGAAAGCCCCTTTCTCCCCGTAATCATGTCTACCTTTCCCAATCAGGGCTGCCAAATTTAATAAACGGAAATCAGGACACCCCAGTAAATGTGAGTCTCAGATAAACTATATACATGGTTGCTTAGTAGAAGAACAGTCCTTGCAATATTTGATCAGCCCCATCCCTCCTAGACTGGACTCATAAGAGGAGGTACATTGTCCTTAGCCCTAGAATAGAATCCAGTACATATTAGGTCCTCCTTTGAACAGAATCTTGAAAGCCGCTTTATTGGATCATTGGTCATTTATTTAGAGCCAGTCAAAATGGGGGAAGGGGGGCATATATTTTAAAGCTGCATTTTAATTTTTCTTTGGGAGTCCAGTGGGATGATGAGAGAGGGTGTGTGAGGATGAAAGCAATCTCTCCGTGAAACCTAACGCCCTTCATGAAGCAGGGACCTGACCCTGCTTCCCATAGCCACAGTGGATGCGCCCTCTGCTGAGCCACTGTCTGACTCCCTGCAGTGGACTTTCTCTGCTAGCCACCAGCATTCGGCTCAGCCTCAATGCCAGGGATCCCTGGGGCTGCATGGGGCAAAGAGGAGTGGATTTAGAGGGTTCTAGAACCATCCCAGATATGTTTGTTGGGTTATTTCAGCAGAAAAGCAGGAGGAGGGAAGAGTCAGTATGTGGGTAATTCTGGACATGCTTCTCACCTGTGTCCTTTCTTTTTTTTTTTTCCACCTGTGTCCTTAAAGACGGTAACTGTGGATGACTGGGCCTTCCATGGAAGCCCACATGGGGGAAGGCTGGACCTGAGCATCTCTGAGATGTCTTCTTGTGATTATTGTATTTGAAGGGAGCCAGCACAGGGCTCACCAAGGCAGCTGTTTGGAGCATAGAATCTGATGAGCCAAACTCATAGTTTGAACTCCCTTCTATGGCCAAGACATTGTTCTTTCCTCTGGATCCATGAATAGCAAGTATATGTTCTAACTTCAAAAGTAAACAGAGAATTGAGAAATTAGGGAGAAAAATACATCACACCTGCACAAACAACTCGAAGCAGATGGTCCACAGAAAGAAGACCGGTCATGCTATGTTCATATAGAAAGGCTAAAGCATTGTTCACAGGCTCATGACCAACTGATGACTGTCTCCCCTGAGAACTGGACAAGAGGCAACTGGTTAAAATCGTAACAGGAAGTTTACATTATAGTGAGAAAAAAAAAAACCACCACTCACAGGAAGTGGTCCTTGATATTATTGGCTCTGGGAGGATATACATGTTTTGGTACCTGTCCCCCCCAGTGACATAGAGATTCTCTCGAATACATCCTGTGTGGGCTCAAACCACAGTGCTTTGAAGTTTAGATAGATCAAAACCTCTACCAACCCTGTTTATGAACCAGCCTCTCAGATGAAAACCTACATGACAACAGATACCTGAACCCTTGCCCGAGCAAACTTGGCTTAGGCATCCTGCCCATGTTTGGTGTCACTTCTCGAAAAGGCTACTTTGGCATTTATTAGGCATTACATCATGGTCTCTTTTATGAGCTGAAATTATGAAATATCAAGAAACAAGGAATTAAATATATGGGTCTGGGGTTGGTGAGACGTTTAGCTGGATGACTTGGTTTCCGATGATGACAGACGTGGGCTTACCCACCCAGCCCTTTCCTTGTTTGGGCAGTGACTGGCCCATTAGAGTTGTTTTGGAAGCAACTGGAAATAGAATTGATTGCTGTTTGTGGTGATACAAAAAAATATATGTCTTGGGCTGGGAAATGAGAAATCTAAGAGGTAGCACCTGATGCTGGAGTGTGCTTTAAACTGAGTTAAGCTTTGGAACATTTACAGAAATAAATATATATTTTAAAAACCATATTATGAGTTTTATTGGGAACTTGAAAATACAGAGCTGCCCCAGAATTGGCCTTTAGTTCTCCCAGGGCAGTTTTTTGGCAGAGCCTTGTAAGAGATCCCAAGGGCTATTGTCCCTGACATGGGGACACCCCAGGAGGGACCCCAAACTGCTCTAGGGTCCTGATCCTGTCCTTTATTCTCTTTCATTGTCATCCCAAATACATAAGATGAGCATTGGTATAACTGAATTACTCAGAAATAAGGAAAAACCCGTTTATGGATCAAGTGTCTATTATATTCCCACTGCCAGGCATCCAGCTACATGCCAGGCACTGCAGAAGGGACAATTGGTGTCCCAGGTTGGAGCAGTACCTGCTTCCAAGGACTTTTGATAAAGTTGGAAGTTGAAACAAATATTTGTGAAAGAATCAGAGACAGGAGAGGAATGGATTGCTTTGGAGTGTATTCTTGAGCTCCAGGAGAGCACAGCAGTGTGCCAGGGAAGTTGGGCTGGTCGCAAATGTCCCTGAACTGCAGATGCACAGAGTGGGGGACGTGCACCCAGGTGCGAGGCCATAGCAGCAAGCCTGGGCGAGGTTCCGGGCGCTGGGACAGAAAGGAAGATGGAGAGGAGCAGATCAGAGGAAGAAAGAATAAGATGTGGCTGCAACCTGGATGAAGGGAAGAAGGAGAGGGAACTGGAGCCATGGGGGTGGCGCTGGCCCTGGGGCAAAGCAAGGTCAAAGGGACAAAGAGGGAAAGGCAATTTGGGTTGTGAATCATAGTTAACAGTAGGGTGCCCAGGAGGTGTCCTGTACCAAGCAACTCTGCTTGCAGGATTGGCACACTTGACCAGCTGGGATGAGGATTTAGGAGCCATCCTCCAGATATGGAAAGGTGGTGTCAGGAGGATGAGTGCACTCAAGGAATGAGCTACAAAGACCCAGACTTTCTCCTTCCTTCCTTCCTTCCTTCCTTCCTTCCTTCCTTCCTTCCTTCCTTCCTTCCTTCCATCCTCCTTCCTTCCTACCTACTTGCCTTCCTTCCTTTCTTTCACCTTCCTTCCTTCCTTCCCTCAATCCCTCCCTCCATCCTATTCCTCTTTCTTCCTTTCCTCTGTCCTTCCCTCTCTTTCTCTCTCTCTCTGCCCTTCTTTTTATTCCTTTCTTCCATTTAGTGCCTTCATTTTTATCCTTTTTCCACCTGTACCCCCTCCTCCCAGTAGGCAATCCCTTTAACGTATCTGATAGGGATTATTTGGTTTTTATAATTTCCTGTACTACTGTTTAAGTCATATATTCTTGGTAACTTTGTGTTCTAGAATAATTCAAGTTTGCTGAAAAGTTGCAAGACTAGTGCAAGGAACTCCCTTATACCCTTTACCCAGATTCATTCATTCACACTTTGCTTGTTAGCTGTATCGTTCTCTCTCTCTCTCTTTCCAGCTCTCTAGATACACACACACACACACACACACACGTGCACACCCAAACACACACCCCGTACCCAAACACACACGCACACATAGACACACAACATCCAAATGCACACACACATATAGCCACACGCACACTCAAATGCACACCTACAGGCACACATATAGACATATACACACATATAAGTACATATTTTCTCTGAACCATTTGAGACTAAGAAGCAGGCATTGTGTCCCGCACACCACAGTGTGTATTCCCTAACAAAAACATTCTTGTGCACAACCACAACACAATGATCAAAACCAGGAAACTTTGCCTTGACAAAGCTATCATCCAATCCACAGTCCATATTCAAATTGTACCAACTGTCCCAATACCGTCCCTTGTGGCCTCTGGCATCCAGGACCTGATCCAGAACAGTAGAGAGCGCTTAGCCCCTAGGTTCTCTGGCTCACGGCTCTTCCACGTACACCTCCATCCCCCGGGCCTCCTTGTGTCCTGGTCCCCTCCGACCGCCCTCCTGCCCTGGGCTGGGGGCCACCTCTTTGTCCACCCTCTCCCTTACTGCCTCTCCCTCTGTGGGAGGTACTCTCCAGGGACACGGGCAGAGGACTCCTGTGATCCCTGCAGACCTCTCCACCCACTGGCTGCATGACCTCGGGCAGCTCTGTCATCCATCCATCTGTGACACCGGATGATGAGAGCACCCATTTCGTGGGCGTTTTCTGAGGACTAGATGGGCCCGTTGTGAGGATTAATGGAGTCCGAATATGTGATGTGCGCAGGACAGTGCCTGGCACACAGTGAGCACCCAGTGACGGCCGTCCCCTCCCACTCATCATCACCCTTTGGAGCTGCCTACCCCAGCGCCTGGCGCATAGCAGGTGCTCAGTAAGACACTTGCTGGAGACTGAGTCTCAGCTGGGGAAACAACACTGGGTAGTATCCAAAGTTGTGGAAGTGCCCAGGAGAAAGGGAAGGCTCCCAAGAGACTGTGCAGAGTTGACTGAGCACGTTGCCAAGCCCCTTGTTCCTGCAGCCCCCCAGTTAGGGGTGTGCGGCCCCCTCAGGGGAGACCCCCCTACGGGTTCAATTTCCCTTTGCCAGTCGGTGTTTTCCAACAGCAGATGGACAGAGGTGGTGGAGGCTGAACAAAAGGCTCTGATTTTAGGAGCTGGAGCTGGGCATTTGCAAGGAAGAAAGTGGCAGGTGGGTAAAAGGGTGACCTGGTAGGGCGGCCGGCCCTGTGTCCCCTGGGAGCTCCTGTGACTGGACCCCTGAGGGGCTGGGTGAGTGAGGAGGGGACCCCCAGGTTGCGCCGAGGTGGCGGAGCCAGGGATGCGGGCAGAGGGAGGGTCCGGTGCCCAGACGGCCGCTTGCACGCTGAGTCAGTGCCCCTTTGTTGATTCAGGAGAGAGTTCATGCCCTCGGTAAACCAGTGGTTGTGACCCAGGAGGGTGGGAGGACAGAGGTCCAAGGCCAGGACCTTGGCCCCCCACTGTGTGCCGTGAGGAAAGAGGAAGAAGGCAGGAAGGAGGAGGTGAGCCAGACGCTTCTGTGCCCCAGAGGCCGTGGGAGCTTAGCCCTACAGGGAGTGAGCCCCGGAGCCCCGGAGCCACAGCAGGAGGCCAGGAGGCCAGGAGGACTCCACTAGTTTCATTTGCCCGATTCCAAGGGACGAAGGATCCAGCTGGGGGGAGGAGATGGCAGTGGTCCCAGTTAATATTTAAAACACGGGAAACGCAAACCGTTGTCTGAGTCAAACACAGGGTTTTCTTTCTGAGCCTTAAGAAATCCAGGCTGATGGGTCCCTACCTGCCAGACACCAGGCCCGGTCCCTGCTGTAGCCTGACTCCCGGGGACGCCACCAGAATCCCTGGAACCGTCCTGCCCAGAAGGCAAGCTCTCGGTTGTCACTGGAGACCCAGAGATGGAGTCATGTGGCCTTCTAAGCACTGAGGGTCTTAATGTGACCTGGTGAGGACTAAGGATAGACCCACATCCTGGGTGTCTGTTAGCCTGTGTTGATTCTACCCTGGTGAAAGCACCAGGGAGGTGCAGACCACTTACCCCCCAAAAACCCTTTAAGAGGCCTGAGCTTCTTACAGTATCCCCTGGAGAGGGATGGGGTATTAGGCTAAGAAGCTTTTTTGTTTGGGGCTCCAGGAGAGAGATAAAATGGATTGTCTCATGGGTGGTGACAGGGCAATGTGACAGAGAGCTTGTGTGCAGGGGGACCTGTGGGGTTTTGGGACGGGCACACTGGGAGCGGAGAGTGGGCCCTTCGACCTTGAGAAGAGCATGGAGGGTCTCTGGGGTCAAGTCCTTGGAAAGCTCTCACAAGCTGGGGTCCATAAAACCTGAGAGGCTATAGCACTGCTCAGCCATAGATGATGGGGAGAGGCGGCGCCAGAGGTCAGGGACGAAAGATGGGGCCCCTCTGCTTTGTTCTGGATCCTTGGATGAGCCCTTGGAGGCACAAAATGCCCAACTAGTGACTGATCCTGCCACCTGCCTGGCCCTGTAAGGGTTCAGAGCCAGATCACATTTGGTTTAGAAACACAATATAACAGTCCCACCACCAAGAGCTGTGGACCAAAGTCACTCCTGCCCTGCCCTAGTGCAGCCGAGAGGAGTCCCAACATGTATCCTGAGTTTTCACTGATTTATTCTTGAAATGCTCGAGTCATTTTTTTTCTAACACGTTTAATGATTTATACATTTCTATCATGGTAGGAAGCACATAGCATTGGACTCACCATCCGAGTCATTTTTAAGTATGTGTCTCAGTAGCCTTCAATCTACTTCACAGTGTTGTGCAACAGGTCTCCAGAACCTTCTCCTCTTGCAGCACTGAAAGACTCTATTTCGAATCATTTTTAACAAGAGTCAGTGGGGAGCTAAGCTGTCAAATCTACATAGAAAAAGATGTGTGCATTTATCCTTCCTTGTAGTACACGCCGCGGAAGGTGGGAAATGGACACACCGGCCGTGATTTTACACCTGACGCCAGAAGCGCTCCGCAAACAGGAGGCCTGCCACGCGTCACCGCCTCCTGGGCCACACCCCTGGATGGACAGTGATTACGGGGCGGACGGCACGTATTAAGTGAGGTCGGGTCACAGCTCTCTAGCCCTTGTGACTGTCACCTTTGCACACTTGGAGTGACTCTTCACTTGGTCTCATGGCAATCTGACAGCACACTCAGGTCTGGAAAACAGGGAGAAAGAAGTTGTTTCATGCGTTTCTAAAGGAAGCACTGAAGAACTTAGAGCTTCTGTGGATTTTCAAATGTCACTCAAAGGTCTGATGCCCCCCAGGCTGTGCTTGGCTGTGGGAATGGCTGGGGGAGAGACTGTAATCCCTCAACCCAATTCTTTCATTATTATTTACCTTCTATGTCCTCTCTTTCAAGAATATTTTTTTGACATTTGCCTTCTGGCAGAGCTGGGACCAGTGAGTGGGAGTTGCAGGGAGGTGGACTTGGCTGAACATAAGGAAGAATGTTCTTAGTCAGAGCGGTCCAAAAATGGAATGGCCTGACTCAGAAGACAGTGTGTCCTCAGCCTGGACGAGGTCCTGGTGAGGTCCCTTCAGGGGAGCTCTGCCCGGTGCCCTGATCCGTGTGCGCAGAAACCAACGAGCGGCATCCGCTCTGAGCACCTACTATGCGCCAGCTCCATTTCTAGCACTTCCAGGTGGACTTGACTCATTTCCTGTTCAAACGGCACCATGAGATGGGTCCAGTTATCTATCACCTGTTATGTTCTCCATTTCACAGATGAAGAAACTGAGACACACAGAGGCTTAGTGACCTGCCCAAGCCGATGCGGCTGGGAAGTGAGAGAGGCAGGCTGCAGGAGTCAGCTGCCTGACTCCCCTGCTTATACCTCAGGGGGTGTCCAGGAAGGGGCTCCATGCTCCAGCTTGGTGACCAGCTGCTGTGTGCTGAAAGGAGTTTGCAAGGCAGTTGACTCAGCATAAAACACCCCGGTGGAGGTCAGGAGGGCTGCTACGTTGCAGAGGCAAGGCCCCATCAGTCAACAGGTAACCCGGGGCTGGGTTTGCTCAGGGCAGAGGGCAAGGGAAACATGCCACGTCAGGGTCCACACCCCCAGCCTTAGCATCCACGTAGCTCTGCCCCCTTGGGGACAGGGTCTGTAAACTGGCTCCTTGCCTGTTCCTTCCAGCCTACCCTCCAGTTTCAGGAGTCCAGCCCAGACTTCTCCCTAAGGCCGAGTGCTTGCCTTGGTCACCTGTCCAGGACAGCTTCTCTGATAATGCTTTAGGGGAAGTGGCAAGAGGGCAAGTCTTTGGAATCTGGGCTTCAAGCCTGACCTCCCACCATTGGGAGAAGTTGCTTCTACTTCTGACCTGCATTTTTCTGTGGATGCCTGTTTCATAAGACTGTGGGGAAGATCACAATGTGCTAACTCGCAAAATCACAGACCGTGGCTGACCGACCTTTTCCATCCACAGACCGAGGGTCCCCTCCTGAGAGTGGCCTTCTGGCATCCCGCCGGCAAGGGTGTTTCTATAAAAAAACACAGTGCAGCAAAGTCCAAGGAAGAATGTGCTTATGTTCGCCCTGCGGTGGGAATCGTGAGCACGGCTGATGCCCTTAGGCTGCAATTGCGTTGAGCTAGGTGATTCCTCTGAACAATGCTCTGAGTCAGAAAACTTTGGTACTGCTCAATTCCAGGACCTGTGGTTGGTAAAATGAGAAACGGCTAGAATATCCCTAAAACTCCTTCTAGCTGTAAAAGGTTCTGATTCATGATCAAAGGAAGGAGGAGACTGTACGTAATAAAATAAAAAGAATTTCTCAGATGGGCCAAGGGAGTAGTGGTTTCCCATTCTGCGCCATGCTATTGAAGGTTCAGTCTCTGGCGTGATGCACATTCTGGGTTCCATACGCTTTATGTTACTAAGGCCCCCGAATGGGACATTGACTATCGTCTGGCAAGAGATTCCACGCAGGTGAACTGGCCTGGAGGCTGCAACTTTACACCAGGCAGGCTTCGCCCGGGGCCTGGCAATCGTAGCATTTATGCAACAACTAGCTACGAGTAAAGTCCTTCTCAAATATTACTACTGACGGCGTGCTTTCCCTGCAATCATTCTACAAAATGGGTTAAGATATTTTTTTCTGGGCAGCCCCAGTGGCCAGCGGTTTAGCGCCGCCTTCGGCCGGGGGCGTGATCCTGGAGACCCAGGATCGGGTCCCGCGTCGGGCTCCCTGCGTGGAGCTTGTTCTCCCTCTGCCTGTGTCTCTGCCTCTCTCTCTCTGTCTCTCTGTCTCTGTGTGTGTGTGTGTGTGTCTCATGAAAAAATAAATTAAATCTTTAAAAAAAAAAAAGTTTTTTTTTCTGATTTTGCATTTGGGAAAACTCCTGTACAAGAAGGTCTGGTCATCTTTCCAGAATGTGTGAATGGGGGAAAAGTTTGGGTCCTGGAACTGGAACCTGCTATGAGATTGCAGGTTCCTGAGGGCTGAAAGGGAAGCTTCTCTTCTCGCTTTCTTTCAAGACATCTTGAACTTGCTGCCCAGCTTCAATCGGAGGAGAGGAGGAGAGTCCTTTGTTACTAATTCCACTGTCTTAGGGGAGCGTTTGAACCAGAAGGAATAACAGCATGTGTGATTTTAACCATTTTCAGCAACTGTTATTATGACACAATCTGAAGCCTTTTGTTAATTTTCCTGATGATTATCTTTCCCCCCTTAGATTCTTTCCCCACAGCTGTCTGGCCCTTTTCCTGGGCCAGCCTGACACTCTGAAGTCACAGGATTTCTGAAATCCCAACTATGCTCTATCCCAAAAGACAATCTTGCCTGCCAGGGCCCCATGAGGTGTTTTAGAACACTGGTCTCTGGCAAAAAACAAAGAACTACAACACTCTCACAACAAAGGGTAATTCATCACATCAGAAGATGCAGATAGGAATGGTGAGATCCTCCATGTCATCCAAACCCCTTTCTCACCGTACAAACAAAAACAGTCTCCAGTGTAGGGAGTGTTTGTCATAATATGGAACTCTCATGGGCAAACATTGTGGGCTCCCGTGCGTGTACTAACTTTCAATCCCGGATTTTAGAACTTATGGGTATGTGTTTAATAAGGTGATAACAGTGTTTCTTAGAATCTATGACCCACTTTATGGAGAAGAAAACGTAACCAGGAATTTCAAATGGGAGTCTCCTTCTTATGGGTGGAAAATTGTCTGCCGCAGATTTGGGTAGAGGAAGAGGTCCCAGACATCAGATGTGGCTCACATTTCCCACATCACTTTGGACGGGCTGACTTGTTCATTTGCAGCCCAGAAAAGGTTTTCCCCGGAGGCAGTAGAAGTGCAGCGTGCCAAAGGTGTCACGGTGGTGGACATGGAGAAGGGCAAGTACTTTCTTTCCTGGATGACTGAGGATTTACCTGCTGATCTGGATAGGGGACACTTCAGCTACCAATCTTGCACTTCCTTATATCCTTTCTAGACGTATTTCTGTGGTCTTCTGGAGAACAATAACTATGTAGGCTCCAGTGTGCACACACCTTGAGCAGCTGTCAATCAGCAGCCTATGGTGGGCTCTGGCATCGACATGATGCAGTAGCTAATGTAGGATACAACGATAAATTAAGGTTCCTATTTTCAATCCACTTCCCAATAATAAGACTTTACTTATTGATCTATTTATTTCTTTTAAAAATATTTTATTTTATACAATAAATCTGGATCATGGAATGGCATTTCAAATATAGGTCCCCTTCTGTTGTTTATCCACCACCAATAATCATAAAAAAAGAAAAAAAACAAACCTTTGTTGCCAGGATACTGGAGGATCCTGTATTATCTACTGCACTGGATTTTCACAGAAAATGAGCCATTTCACAGGAAATGGGTCTTACCATGTACCCAGAATCATAAGGTATTTTTAGAGACAGAAAAGATTTTGAAAATCATATTGCCTAATATCTTCACAGGCAAGGAAGTCAGGCCTGGGCAGGTGACAAGCCCCCAGCACTACAAAGCCCCCAGAATTACAAAGACCCCACAGAGTGGGTCAAGTGGCCCCACTCACCACTCCACATGGCCTCTGGAATGACAGGAGAGCTTGCCCTCTGCTTTGTAACACACAAAACTCTGAAATGCAGGAACCTGACCTTGTCCACCTGGCTAGCATCTCCAGCTGACATGAGATGTCCACATGGGAGGGAATTATGGCCAGAGGCAGGGCTGCTAATATCATAGCGGGGGGAGGCAGTGCAAAACAAAGATGCAGAATTCCGTATTCAAAACGGAGAGAAAAAGCTTTGCTTTTTTATCTGTGGTCTCTCTCCCAACATTTTTTAAAATTTGCTATTTAATGAGTATACTCCCCTCAGATGGAAAATGGGGAGATCCATGCAGACCTCACTGGGAACACAGCACCCATGCTTGGGAGCCCTGTCCTCAGACTCTGTGTGTGTATGTGTTGATGGGGATGCTCCAAGTCACCTGGGCCAGACCCACTGGGGGCAAAGGGTGTCAGTGGTTTCTCAATAGGGGCTGAGAAGGAGATCTGGGTCCCCCAGGAGACCAGGGGACAGGGAAGGGGCAGTTGTGACCTCCTGTGAGGCTCCAAGCCCCTAGCACATACTCCATCATCCCATGGAACTTCACTTACAAACCACAAGGTCAGCGATAAAATTTTAAGTTCAAGACCGTGATTGCAGATCATTAAACCCCGTGCACGGGTCCCCTCTGAGCACAGGATCCTGTATATCTTACTGCCGCACCACCAGGAAGCAGGACCAGGTGTGATGGCCCCAGGGGTGACAGGCTGAGTTCAGGTAGGGTTCACCTTTCTTCCTATAGCCTTTGGCTACAGCATTTCCTACAGGATCTCCAGCTCTTGCCCATCATGGCCCAGGCAATGACAGATTTGGGGTGGACTCTGTCTCAGCAGGTGTCTGGAAGAGGTGACTAATACAGTCTCTAAAAGCTGATTTCCCCTTAGAAGGTGCACTCTTCTGAGAAGTGGGGAAGGGGCAGTTTGCAGGCTGCCCCTTCCCCACCATTCCAATCTTTCATTCGGTCCATACAAGCTTTGCCCCTCAGGACAGCATCTTTGACGGCAGACTTTCCTTTCTGTGCCTTAGGAGTCTCACCTGGACTCTGACTTCCCTGCCCTTTGCTGGGCTCCATCGGTGTTTTACACTTAGTTCTGGTAGAGCTGTGGGATTTCGCCCTGAGACTCTACGAGGCAAGACTCAGGCCACGAAGCCCTAAGATGGAGAACCCCACATCTAAAAACACCACCTCCCCTCCCCAAGGAGGGAATCTTGGCATCTATTTATTTGCCAAGCATCGTGATGTGTGTGCCAGGCACTGTTTCAGGCACTTTGCAAAATTAGGAAGTTATTGTGTCCTGTTCACAACCAAATGAGACAGGTGTTATTTATTTCTAAGTCTTCAGATACAGTGAATAAAACCAGAGAGGCTAAGAAATGGACTCTTGACTCTCACAGCCAGAAAACAAAGCTGGAAGTCATTCCCGGTCTGTCTAGCTCCAAGCCTTTGGCCTGTGGCCTTCAGGCCACTGCCCCACATTCACATCCAGGCCCACCACCAAGGTGGGTGATACAGAAGGGCTGGCCCTTTATCAGTTTAGTTGCCATGCGGACAAAAAGTATTGAGTCTTGGAGCAGGAAGTTTCCATGATAGTGAGTTTAGGAGACGTATCCCCTGGCTGTACAATGTAAAGGGCTATAACCGTCACCTGACTCTTTCCTGACTTCTCATCACCAGTTGTTGTTTGATGGAATCTCAAGGATTCTTCAGAGCTGGTGTTGCACTTCCTTGCCTTTGGTCGATGTGCCGTTCTTATTGGAAACCTTGGTAATCTGAGTTTTCTCTCTTCCAGGTGGGCAAATATGTGTTTGGAAATTTAAGTTTGTAAACCGAGCCTGGGAGGCATCCACAGCTCAGCATTGCTTTTGGCTATTGGCCTTGGAACGGTGACTACCAACAAATGGGCTGGCAGGATGCAGATGGGGTGCATGTGGACTGCGGGTCAGAGGAGGCCCCTGAGAAACCCAGAGCTTCTGCAGTGCAAGCTGGCCACTGGTCCTGTCTCACGGTTCACTGGCCCTATGGCCAGGCTCCCGGAGGTGGGTGGGAAGGAACAGGTGGCTGCTCTCTGGAACATTATAAAACCCCTGCAAAGCATGTGCTTTGTTTTCAGGGATAGTTGCCAAATTCTTGCCCTTGAAATAATTTTCCAGGTCTTTCTACAAGAAAAAGGTTTAATTTGGAGGATGGGGGAGGGAGGAGATATGGAGACCAGGAAGGAATAGCCAAGTTAGAATAAAGCACAAAATTCTCTGAAAAGGAGAGGAATCATATTACAGGAACCTGTTCTAAGGGTAGACTCCCCCCCCCCCCCCACACACACACCCAATTCTGCAAAGCAAATAATCAGCACCATGACTGAATTCAGGGCGCCTGGTCAGGCACGTTGAGATAGCTTAGAGTCACATGAAGGCAACATGGACCGAGGGCCCCTTACCCCAGCTTGGAGAAAAACTGTCCTGTGTTTACTTGGTTGGGCCCCACATGCCCTGGGCCACAGCAGCCCCCAGATGCGGGGACCTGCGGTGGTCCTGGCAACTCACACCCACTGCACTTTCTGCGGGCCTGGCCTCATTAGCACCGCTGGGGCTCCGCAGTTAATCTGTCGAAAGCGGGGCCAACATTGAGTCATCCACCTCCTTTTCAACTAAGACATATTTCTGGGAATGTGAAGAACACCAGAGCGACGTGACATTCCTTAGCTTGTAGTAGTAAGGCAACTCCCCACTTCCTTTCTAGCCGGGTTGCATCATCTTCCTCAACAGGACGAAACAGATTTCCTTGAAACTTACATGCCTCTGGGACAGAGAGGGGGAGTGCGGAGCCCCACCCCTCCCTCCGTAGGGCGCTCTGGCCCTGCCCCAGCGGGAGAGCGGGCAAGCCTTGCACGACCCGCTCTCTTGTCCTCGCGTGGCTGAGAAGGGCACACAGGACGTACCTCTCAGGCTCACCCCACGTGCATGCACAACCCGCACTGGGACAGTCGCTGCACACGTGCGTCCCAGCACATGAGCTGGGACACATAGACATGTGGTCTACGGACACATGAGCTCTGCTGAGGGGTGCTGCCGTCTTGGCCTTTCTTTGTCCTTTTCATCTAAGTCACAGGGCAGGTAGATGATCTCTGTAAAACCTTTGGCCGGTGGGTAAACTTTTGTTCGTCTAAATCCCAGAAGAATGTTATTTATTAACAGTGCTGTTAACAAACAAATATTGAGGGTTTGGGGAGGGAGCCAGGGGGCAGGGGTGGTGCATGCAGAGGTGAATCAAGAGGGCCTCTGTTGTCAAGAAGGGCCCAGTGTCATCCTCCACGTCACGCAGGGAAGGGCACGTCACGTGTGCGGTGAGGAGGAGGGGGGTAGAATGTTCTAGGAGCTGGTCAGAGAAGACCAACTCCAGGAGGCATGGTTGAGGCAGGCTGGGGATGGTGGGGAACAGTGTTGTCCCAGCGGTGGGGCCATCACAGAATGTGAGAAGACAGACACAAGGTTGATGCAGAGATGGGGAGCTGGGAGCCAGGCATGGCGGGGTGCAGGCAGAGGAGTGCCCAGGCTAGAAACAGACCCTGGACAGTGGAAACCATGCTAGGACAATTCAGGCTTTAGTTTGCTGGTGATTGTGAACCATGGAGAGTAGAGCCAGATGCTCCAGTCAAGCCACGGAGAGGTCATCCTGGCGGCACGCTGGAATTCAGCCTAAGAAAGGCTGAAGGTGGGGGTGGGTCTGGAGGCCCCATCAGTGCTGTGAGTGGGCTGGGGTTGGGCCTGCCCCATAATGAAGGCCAGGGAGCACTAGAGGATGATGATAAGGATAATAATGCTAACCACAACTCCCCCTTTTGAGACGCTAAGCACCTACCTCTTACTTCACCTAAGTGGCAGGTCTGCTATCAGCCCATCTTACAGATGAAGAAGCTTAGGTCCCACAGAAGGAAAGCAGCTGCTTGTGGTCACACAGAATGTGGGCAGCAGTGCCAGGGTTCAACCAAGATCTGTCTGACTCCAGTCCTACGCAGCATAGTGGAATGACAGAGTTGAAACCCAGCAAACTGTGGGAGGGGAAGGCGATGTTCTGGTGGTTTCTGCCTGGGTGCTTCGGAGGACAGATGGCAGTGGGTAAGTCAGGGGCAGGCAGGGGGAAGGAGGAACTCCTAACTAGTTTGGCTGGGACCAAATGAAAATGACGCCAGCAAAATGCCACAGCTGGTGTTGATTGTATTTGGAGTTAGGGTACTTATGTCAAAGATTGGAGCTAGAAGTATCCACTTGGTACAAAGGGAAGATGCTTGTCTGTATAACCAGGGTAGAAAAGCAAGGTGCAAACAGAATTATAGGAAACTAGCTTTAGAATTTATAACATGCCAAGTGCATGCTTATCATGCATCCTTATGACAACCTGTCCATGCTGCCATGTTACAGGTGAGTAACAGAAGCCTGCGGACATAAGTAACTCACCTAAGGTCACACAGCCAGTAACGGTGTACCTCCAGCCAGAGTCTACCTCCCGAGGGCATCTATTAGACAAATACAGGACGAATTCACCTAAAAGGGGTTATAAAGCAGCATCCTGGGATTTGCTTATCTGTATTCTGTCTACAGTTAATATGTACTATTTTTGTGATAGGAAAAAGTTTTAATAAAGCAAAAAAGTAAAAGTGTAAATTGGTAGGCTTTTTGGAAGACAATTTGTAGACCTCCATCAAAAGCTGAAAATGTGGCGTATTTTTGGACCCAGCAATTCTATTTTTAGGAGATAATCAAAGAAGCAGGGGGAGATTTATCTATTAAGATGTCGAAAGCAGTAGATTAGAGAAAAATTGGAAATACCTCAAATGTCCAGTAACGGACTGAGATAAATTTGGGCTCAGCCATCCAGTTAAATTCAATACTAGGTAGCATCAAAACGGCTCCTGCAAATTGACATGAGTACGTGAAGAGTGCTCAGGATGCATTAATGCACGAGGAAAACACACCATAAAATATTACCTACTAATCGGTCTCATTTTGATAAAAAAATGTGTTTATACGAATACTTTCATCAAACTCAGTTTTTAAGAGAAGTAATGATGCAAATAATTATTCAGTTTTAATTGTGATAAATGACCATTGGAAGAATGTGTCCTGTGATAGGGGAGGAAACCCAACCAATTAGCAGGAGGCACTTGAAGGCTGAGTTGGAAGGATATACACCAAATTGGTTGGTGACTTTTTCTTTTTAAAGATCTGTATTTTTTATGATTTAAATTTTTTTTTTTAATTTATGCGATACAGAGAGAGAGAGAGAGAGAGAGAGAGAGGTAGAGACATAGGCAGAGGGAGAAGCAGCCTCCCTGTAGGGAGCCCAATGCAGGACTTGATCCTAGCACCTTGGGATCATAAACCGATCCAAGGCAGACAGTCAACCACTGGCCTACTTAGGTGCCCCTAATGATCTGTATTTCCCAGGTTTCTTCTACAGGAAAAATAGATTACTTGGGGAGAAATATTTACTCTAAATAACTTTTAAAATGAAAGGGAAAAAAACAAGCCCGGAAGTAAGGAAAGGTGAAGAATGTGTTCAGGGACTCGTGGAGGAGAGACCGTCCAGAAGAGTCAACAGCATCACTACTCTGAAAGACCGAACAAGATGAAGACCAAGATAAAAAAAAAAAAAAAGAAAAGAGGAAGCCACTGATGATCTTACATTTCTTATGGGAAACGTTTATTTATTGTTCTTTATCTCTAGCCCCCTTCCTCTCTCAGCCCCACATTTTCCATCGCCTCCTCTTGGGCATCTTTACCGGGCTATCCAGTGGATAGCTCAAACTTAGCATACCCCAGAAATGCCTACTCTCTCCACCCCTTCACTCCAGCCCTCAGTCAGACAGACATACACCAGACTCATTCACCTGTTTTCCCCATCCTCCTCGGTTACACTACCATCCACTCAAACTAAGTATCATTACAGAATCTTTCCCCCATTTCCCTATGCACATTTAGACAATTCTTTAAATATCTCTTTGACTAATCTCTCCTCTCTAACCTCAAGGCTACAGCCTTAGTCAGGCCTCTTGATCTCTTATCTAGACCAACTCACCACCACCCTGCCTACCTTCCTTCTACTCCTAACCCATCCTCCACATCTGCATGGACTCTGAATGCCTTTGGATCATTTGACTCACACATAACACCCTGACCCCATTCTCCCCAGAATAAACTCTAACTTCTTTTTAAAAATTGTAAATAATGAAACAATGAGCATCCATGTACATATAACTCACTTTATTCATTCAAAGTATTTCCTTGGGAGAAATTCCCAGGTTTGAAGGCTATGGGATACTGTTTGGTATCAACACTGCCACACATCCAAAATTGAGCATAAATGCACCTCCCACCTGCCTGCCCCCACTCTTCTCCATCAGAAGTGTTTTTAGAAAAAAATAATCTTCATATTTGTGCCCTGACTTGGCTTGTATTTTTTCTTCTCTTCTAAATCAGGTCCCAGTTATCCTTTTTTGGGGAAAAATTATTTTAATTTTAAAGCAATTTGTATTTAAGCACTTCCCTCCCTCCAGCTTTTTTGTTTGTGTTTTGATTTTGTTTTTACACACATATTGCTTCAGGTTATAGAAACTTTTTTTCTAACTGGCAGACATTCTCAAGTTTTGCAATGTGGATATTTCTCCCCAGGGAACTCTTTTTAAAAGCAGGGCAGGGGTGGATGGAAGGTTGGATTTACCGCTTTCAGGTGCTCCAAGTTAATAGGAAAAGAAAAAAAAAATAATGCAGAGAGTGCCATCTGTATTGTAGTGGGTAATTCATCCTCCCTAGCCTAATGGGCCACTTTCTTTTTTTCAATAAAGAAAAATTTAGTAGGCAAGGTGTCTGGATCTAGAGATACCGAAGCTCTCCTTTGAACTGACTTTGAATAGTTTGGGGCTGACTTTGGATTGCCCTGAAATTTTCACAAGGATAAAATCATAGTTGAATAAGTGTCTGGGACATTCCTCCTCTCCTTTTATGAGATTATTCAGGAATCTTACCAAGGATATCTGTGCCATGGTGCTTATAAATGCTAGACTGGTTTTATATGTTCTCTTAGTTTGGGGCTAGTAGGGGAATTTCAAAAGAACTTGAGTCATTCACATAAACAATTGGCTTCAAATAAAACTTACCATATCTAGATTAAATATGCATTTTTAGCAATAGAGCTTTCCCTCAAATCAGGAAGAATCTGGGAATGTTGCTTCATGAATGTCTTTATCAAATCCTCTCTGCTTTCCAAGGCTCGAACCTGCTTTCTCATCCTCAAGGATGACCCAGAAATGGTAAAGGAATGCCTCCATCTTCCGCTACAAACCCACTCACTCTTGTCCCAGTCTTTTACCTATCTTGTTATCTGCTCAGTAAAGGTTCTTGGAAGGAACTCTGACCTTCATGCCCCAGAGCCTTTGCACATGCTATTGACTCTTTCCACTTGCTCTCCACCCCTACCCCACTCTTTCCTTCCAGTATCAGTTCCTGTAGTCCTTCCTCAGAGCCTTCCTTGACTGCTCTTGATGGGTAAAAATTCCACTTATATGTCCTCCTGGCATTGTGCACCTCTCCTCACAGGTGTCATTTTAGATTTTTTTGTGTATTTATTTGTTCATTGTCTGTCTCTCCAATGGGATTGAGCTTGATGGAAGCAGGACCCATGTCCATGATTATCTCCTGTGATTACTACCCAAAGAGTGATTATGGCCAGTGTGATGAGCCCAACCATGAGTATTATCTGCAAAGTCAAAGATGAAATGCAGCCTTAGAGCACCTGGGAGGTAGGAGATCCCACTGATCACCACAGAGGTCCTGTGTTGTGATTCCTTTATTCCAGGGACTATAATAACTAAGTATTAATACATAAGAGATGAGGGAACAGTAGCTACCTAGAGAAAAGCACTCTTAGCAAGGCCTGTGGGCAGCCTACAGAAGACACCCCACCTCTTGTCTCCACTGCTGTCACCCCACTAGAAGCCTCCATGAGCTCTCTAGAGGACAGTCCAAAAATCTCTCCATTGCGTGTTCCACTTACAGCTGGAAAGTTGTCCAACAATCTCTGTAGAATCACATCACTGCCCTGCTCATAGTGGAGTGAGACCTGTAGGCCCATTAGAACAAGTTCCAACCTCTGGCTGTGCAGCCCCATGCCGCCTGCCCTTACTTGTCTTCCTGTCTCTCCCCAGTGGCTCTGCCTCCTTGGCTGCCTTGAGGGAACCTCAGACACTCTAGCCCTGTGCTTGGTCTCTCTTTGAGGAAAGCTCTTCCTAGCTGTCCCTTCCCTTATAAAGGTCTCCGCTGGATTGTCACCTGCTCAGAGAGGCCTTCCCTAGTTCTCAGGCACGTGATTCTCATCTTACTCTAGGTCATGTTCTTCCTAGCTCTTATCTCTGTCTGCATCGTTGTTATTTTCTCGGTAACGTGTTTACTACCCATCTTTTCCTCCCAGGATGTGTGTTGCAGGGGCCTCCTTAGTACATGGCTAAGTGCTCACTACCTAGATGGGGAAGCATTTAACACAGGTTTGCCGAGTGGAAGATCAAATACACTTTCAGTTATTGTGTTTGAGAGGCAGAAAAATACAACATGTTAGGATTGCAAGGGTCCCAGGATTCATCTAATCCCACATAATATCCCTGAGGTAGGTGTCCAGACCCTGCCTGACCTCTTATAGGGCCTAAGAGCTAATTCTCACCCAGTAGACGCAGGGAGATAGCCAAAAATAGCCAACGAGGTGACATTATGTCATTTTCCCGAGCTAATTTAAAAATCTCACCCTGGTTGACCACTTAGCATAACATTTATTAAACATATATTCAGGGTGGTAGGGGAAAGGGGCAGACATGCAAAGAAAATAAGTTGGGGCCCCTGGGTGGCTCAGTCGGTTAAGCATCTGACTCTTGGTTTCCGCTCAGGTCATGATCTTAGGGTCATGAGATTGAGCCCCACATTGGGTTCCTTACAGTCTGCTTCTCTCCCTTTCTCTCTCTGCCCCTCCCCCCAGCATACTCTATTTCTCTCATAAATAAGTAAATCTTTTTGTTAAAAAAAGAATCTAAGTCAGCACCCCAAGTGGGAGGACTTCAGTAGAACATGCCTCAGGGAGTCTAGATTCCACCTAAGCCCTTTCCTAGGCATCCTAATGTTGGTTAAGTACTTGCGAAAATTAAAAAAGGTGATGTAGGAGACCCCTAGGTGGCTCAGCGGTTGAGCGTCTGCCTTCAGCTCAGGGCATGATCCTGGGATCTGAGATCGAGTCCCACATCAGGCTCCCTTTGAGAAGCCTGCTTCTCCCTCTGCCTATGTCTCTGCCTCTCTCTCTGTGTCTCTCATGAATAAATAAATAAATCTTAAAAAAAAAAAAAAGGTGATGTAGGACAATGGCCATCCAAGTTTCTGGCACACAGTAAGTGCCTAATAAATGTGTGGCTCAGGTCTCTCACAGAGCAAACAACCAGCAACAAGCCCCCTCTAATAAAAACTACATTTCCCAGCCTCCCTGCAGGTGGTGGGGCTATTTGACCAAACTCTGGCCAATGTGAGCTCCAGTCAGATGTGCCACTTACTGGCAGGGCTTTCAAACGCTGGGCATGGTCCCTCACCCTTCCGGTCCCTTTCTCTAGGCTGACAGGCTTGATAGGGACCTCACTGCAACCAGGGATGAGTCAAATACCCTGGAACATGACAGAAACACGATGAGTGAGACAGGTGAGCACAGCCTCCCTGCCGGCCTCTCCACCTGACTGCCATGGAAAAGGCTGAGAGAAAGGGTTCTCCATTAAACTGGTTTATTGGGGCCTTTTTGTCACAGCAGCTTTGTCTTTACCTCACCAGCTCAAGAATGATCAGGGAATTCGGCCGAGGTGCTGACATTTGTGTCGTATTTTGAAGGATAAATAGGAATTTCTCAGTGCAGGGGTGGAGTGGGTACAGATTTCACAGAAAATCACACTGTATCCAAAAGTACGGACACAGGAAGGCCCTTGGTGGACTGTGGCCCAGTGTTTCCCCAGTAGAAGGTCCTCCTTGCTAAACACAGATTCCTGGGGCTCCCTCCACCCCCACCCAACACCACCAGGCTTTCTGGATCAGAATCCATAGGGGACGGGCCAAGGAATGGATGTGAATTATTACCCAGTGCCTCAGGTCATTCTTCCCAGCAAGTCTGGGAAGCACTGGGAACTGAGTTGGGAAAGCTGGATTGAGCCCAGAGTAAATGGTCTTAGATCCCATAAGGAATTTGAACTTCTGCAAGCAGTTTTATTTGGGGGTTGGGGGGAGACACAAAGTCTTTTAAAAATTTAATGAGCTATAAGCCTTTTGTCAGAAAATTCTCACCATTCCCCTGACATTTGAATACCTTTTCAGGGACCCCAAGAATTCCCCCGTGGAACCCGGTGGAAGAGGGGTGGGGGTGGTGATTTCAGTCAAGGCAGGGACCTGATTAAAGACAGCTTCCAAGACCAGGCAAAGACTATGGGTGGGCAAGCGGCTCCGGGAAGCGGAGTTCGTTCGCAGGAAGGGAGGAGGGGGACAAAGAAAGGCAGGAGGAGGAGGCCAGGTGACCAACAACTGATCACAGTGAAGCAGCTTTGTCTTTACCTCACCAGGTAAGGTTCTGCCTGGAGAGCCCTGGGGAGGGAGCGTGGGGGGGGGGGCTGCGGAGCAGGACCAGTGACTCCAGTTCTCTGAGGAGTCCAGTGTACAAGTGAGGGGGAGGACGGTTAGGGATTCAGACATCAGTTCCAGGAAAGCTGTGGATGTTCAAGCAGAAGATGGGGGGGGGGGGCTGCAGATTCAGTGCTTTTGAGTATGGGTGACAGCTGCCCTCCTGGGAGTCCATGGCCCCCTCCAGGACAGTCTGCAAAATGAGACAGAGAGACCCACCTCTGAGGGAAACCAGGGGAGGAGCCCATGGAAGGGGAGGAAGAGGAGTGAGAGACAGAGACAGAGACCAAGGAGCAGAAGAGTCAAGCCCGACGCCTGGGTGGCTCAGCGACTGTCTGCCTTCAGCCCAGGGCCTGACCCTCAAACCTGGGATCGAGTCCCACGTCGGGCTGCCTGCATGGAGCCTGCTTCTCCCTCTGCCTGTGTCTCTGCCTCTCTCTCTCTCTCTCTCTCTAATGAATGAATAAATAATATCTTTTAAAAAAAAGTCAAGCCCAACAAATGCTGCCAGGGCATTGGACTGGGCAGCTCAGATATGGAGGTCACTGAGCATCCCCAAAAGAGTCTTTCTTTTGCTAACTTTGCATTAACGTCCTTGTCCTTGGTAAAAACACAGCCAAGTATTTAGGGATAAGGAGACACGATGTCTGCAATTTACTTGCAAATGGTTTAGAAAAAATATATGGAGAGAGAGAGAAAGAATGATGAAGAAAATGTTCACAGTGGAGAATCTGGTCGAAGGGTTGGGGGGGTTCTCTGTAATATGCGTTAAACTTCTTTAAGTTTAAAATGATAAAGATCTCCCTGTTTTAAAGAGAGCACTTCGGGGGGAGTGCACGGGGGGAGTGCAGGCGCCGGCCGGAGCCGTCGGTGGGTCAGCGCGGGCGGACCGAGCTTTGGAGGCGGTTAAGGACGAGGGAAGGAGCTCGCTGAGCATCTGAGGGCTGGGAGCTCTTTAAAGATGGGGATGGGGAGGAGTAGGTGCTCGAGCGTATTTTCCGGCCAAAACAACCGTCTAGGGCTGGGAGGGAATGGAGGGGGACAGACAAGGGGAGGGGGAGGAGGGGAAGGGGGCAGGTGGCGGGGGGAGGAGAGGGCGGCAAGGGGGAGGAGCCCAACCAGGGTGAAATTTGGATCAGGCAGGGGTCCGCCTTGGGGTGCAAGGGGGGCCACGCTTCCGACAGACGGCAGAGAAGGCGGAGGTTGGGGCCACTTTGCCCCCTGGCCATGCCCTTCCCCCTCCCGCCCCCGGAAGCGCTGGCCCTTTTAAGGCGCAGCCCTGCGCTGAGTCAGTCAGGCGGCCCCGCCCCCGCCCCGCCCCGCCCCGCCCCGCCGGCCCCGCCCCCGCCGCCGCCGCGACCCCCTCCGGCCCCCCCTTCTTCCCTTCCCCCCCGCCTCCTGGCCCCGCCCCGCGTTCCCCCCAGCCGGCCCAGCCCCCTCCCTCCCCGCCCCCCGTCCCGCGCCCCCGCCAGCCGGCCCCAGCCCCCTCCCTTTCCGCCCCCCCCTCCGCCCCCCCCCCCCGCAACCCCCAGCCGGCCCCAGCCCCCTCCTCCGCGCCCCCCGCCCTGCACCCCCCTCAGCCGGACCCAGCCCCCTCCCTCTCCGCGCCCCCCACCCCGCACCCTCCCAGCCGGACCCAGCCCCTTCCCTCTCCGCCCCCCCCCCGTCCGCCCCCTCCCTCCCCCCCCCCCCCGCAACCCTCAGCCGGCCCCAGCCCCCTCCCTCTCCGCGCCCCCCGCCCTGCACCCTCCCAGCCGGCCTCAGCCCCCTCCCTCTCCGCGCCCCCCCGCCCCTCGCCCCCCCCAGCCGGCCCCAGCACCCTCCCTTTCCGCCCCCCCGCGCCCCCCCCAGCCGGCCCCAGCCCCCTCCCTCTCCGCCCTCACCCCCGCCCCGCGCCCTCCCAGCCGGCCCCAGCACCCTCCCTTTCCGCCCCCCCCCCCCCCCCCGCAACCCCCAGCCGGCCCCGGCCCCCTCCCTCTCCGCGCCCCCCGCCCTGAACCCCCCCAGCCGGCCCCAGCACCCTCCCTTTCCGCCCCCCCAACCCCCAGTCGGCCCCAGCCCCCTCCCTCTCCGCGCCCCCCGCCCCGCGGCGCCCCCCCAGCCGGCTCCAGCCCCTCCCTCTCATTCCTCCCCTCCCCCTCCCCCTCCGCCCCTCCCCCCTGCCCGCTCGCCGCCTCGGGGCCCACCGGCCTGGGTCCGGGAAGCGGTCGGGGGCGCCGGGCCCATTCCTTCCCCCTGAGCCAGGCGTCTTCGCGCGGTTATCAAAGTTATTTTTACACGTCGAGAATTTTTCAAGTGAGCACTTGTGCGGTGCCACCTTCTCCTTGTCGCGCTTGTGCCTTGAAGAAATTTACCGGCTTATTTATAGCCGGTGTTTATTTTTACTCAACTCCTGAACTTGAGCCTTCCCTAAGTGCCAGTCTGGGCGGCGGCAGAGCGGCCGTGAGCCCCGGCTCTCCTGCCCCCTGGCCCAGCGGGCCTTCCAGGACTGTTCGTGGCCTGGGGGAGTTCTGGGGGCCAGAAGAGGACCGGCCAGTGCGGGCCTGGGGGGTGCCGGAGGCCCCGAGCAGGGGTGTCGGGTTGCGCCCTGGCCTCTCCAGGCCCCCCGCCTGGGCCGCCGCTCCAGGTGCAGGAGCAGCCCAGCCTCGCCCCGTGGGCGATGTGCCTCTGAGCTTGGAGCCGGATCAGATTGAGGAAAGACTGAGCTGATTCATCCTAAAGCTCATACTCATCCTCTTAACCTTGTCCTGTTTCTTGGGGGCTCAGGGCGGCAGCATGGATCCCCACTTGACAGAGATCGAATAGAGAAGCTTACTAAGTGGCTCCCAGTTACCCCAGTAGCGGGGAATGGTGGGAGGGCGGGAGGGCGCCCCGCAAGGAACTGCTCCTTCTCCACCCTGACATTGGACGGGCCTTGCTGTCTGCCCAGGAAAAAGCCACTTTAGAGACAGGAAAAAGACGAGATGTGACATAAGAATGGGTTTCAGAGCCGCCACTTGTTGGCCCCATCCACGTATTAATCACCGTGACTTACAGAAATTTCCCAGGGGTTGCCCGGGGAGGGCGTGAGCTTGGAGTCCTGAAAGACAGTTCAGGCAAAAACTCTAGATTTGGACTTGAGCGCTCAGACGCCTCCACCATATAACTGGCCTGCTCAGGCCTGACGGAGACTTTCAAGGTAATTTGGGAGGCTCTGGATTTTGAGGCACAACTCAGAGCTGAATAAACCCCATCTTGATTCTTTTACATTCTCCCAGAGCAGCTAGACAGTCCATTATCTCTCGTGAGTCAGGGCCATTTGAATTTATTTTACATTTATTCTGAAACAAGCCTGATTTGGCTGAAGTCACCCTTATTCAGCTCTATACTATAAAACCCCAGCAGTTGAGTTCAAAAAGAAAAGATCAGAGTATAATGCTCTTTTGTTTGATTTTGCTTTTGCTCTCCAGAAAATGGGTCTGTGGGTGGGAATGGAGGTTTTGCAGACCTGTGGTCCCAGGCAGAGATTCTGCAGCTCCTGGTGATGGGAGGGACCCCCATTTCCGGATGAGCAGCCTTGGGGCACCCTCTGTGCGTTTTGTTTTTCATTAGATGGATGGGTGTGCAAAGGGCAAGAGCCCTTCAAAGAGAGCACTGAGGCAGAAAACACTTACTGCCTAAACTGGCCTCCTGTAGAAGCCAAGAGAGCTCCCACCAGGACCACCTTCAGGCTGGGCACCTCTCTTGCCCCCTGCCTGGGAGACCACAGGGACTCGCAGATTGCTTGCTTTGGGTGATACTCTTCTTAATTTCTACCCTACAGGAGAATAGCTACTTCATTCAACTAAGGACTTACTAAATCTTCCTCCTTATGGGCAGTTGGTCAAGATGTAAGACATTGACCCATCCTCAACAAGGTAGGCAACACATGTTCTAAAACCTGAGTTGAACTTTGGGCTACTTAAAACAATGCTTTCTTCTCTTGATTTCATTCCTTGATGCTTTGTTCATTTAAAGAGCTAGTTAGCAAATAGTTCTGAAAATTATAAAGCTCCGCTGAGCAAAAAACTGCTTTTAATGTTACAGTAAATATAGCTCTCATATTTAACCGTATGGTCTCCCGTGATTTTGTTCATATATATAATGAAATTAATTCCATTTTCTTACCTTTATACTTTGGGACATGGGAAGAGTATGTTTATTTTATTTTTAAAGATTTTATTTATTCATTCATGATAGACACACAGAGAGAGAAGCAGAGACACAGGCAGAGGGAGAAGCAGGCTCCCCACAAGGAGCTTGATGTGGAACTTGATCCTGGATCCCGGGATCACGCCCTGAGCTGAAGGCAGACACTCAATGGCTGAGCTACCCAGGAGTCCCAAAGAGTATGTTTAAAATGTAATTTTGTAGAACATTGGGCCTTCTGGAGGAAAGATTCTAAGTAGCAACAGTCATCCCAGTCATGGACATGAATGAGTGTCAGTCTTCGCCTCCACCGAAATGAATGAATGTCTTCAGAAGGTGCCTAGCTCTGGAGTTCGTCTCTGCCCAAAGCAATAACTCCCTTAGCTTCAGCGTTATGCATAATTCAAGAGGGGAAGGCAGGCCTGGACATTAGTGCTCAAGTTGGCAGAAGCTCGGGCATCCTCCCCTGGTGGCTGAGCCCACTTGTGATGTGGTGCAGGCTCCTGGAAGGTCAGGGAACCCCGTCCCCTTCCCTTCACAGGTATACTAAGACTAAGCTTTTTAGGAAACCTACAAACAAGATACTCTTCCTCTTGCATGATTTCCCCTCTTCTAAATAATGAGTCACATCCACCATAATCTATTTCAATGTCACTAGTTTGAAGTATATAATCATTTACATACACATTATTAAAAAAAAAATCTTGCTGCACAAGAAAGATCAAAAGGAAAACATTTGGGGATCCCTGGGTGGCGCAGCGGTTTAGCACCTGCCTTTGGCCCAGGGCGCTATCCTGGAGACCCGGGATCGAGTCCCACGTCGGGCTCCCGGTGCATGGAGCCTGCTTCTCCCTCTGCCTATGTCTCTGCCTCTCTCTCTCTCTCTCTCTCTCTCTCTGTGTGTGACTATCATAAATAAATAAAAATTTTTAAAAAAGGAAAACATTTAATTTGTGAGAGGAAAACATACTTGCCCTGATTTTAGTAGCCCTTCTTTGTATGTTAGTAACTTGGTGTTGATTTAAATGATCCTTCTCTGTTTCCTGAATAAATCTCATGTTTTCCAGGGGGCAAGATTCTATTTTCCTCTCCTTTGGCTTTCTATATAGTTTTGAGGGTAATATAATTAAATTTCTTTTTTAAGATTTTATTTATTTATTTATGAGAGACACAGAGAGAGAGAAACATAGAGGGAGAAGCAGGCTCCATGCAGGACGCCTGATGTAGGACTCGATCCCGGGACCCGGGGATCACGCCCTGAGCTGAAGGCAGACATTCAACCACTGAGCCACCCAGGTGCCCCTAAATTTCTTTTAAAATATTAAAGGAGAATAAAATATTAAAATATGCCACCCCCAAATACGTTACTTGCCCCGAGAATTATTTTGAGCTGAAGGCAAAGGAGAAAAAGCAGACACAGGAAATGCATTCTGCTGCCCTCCTGCTATCTGCCTGAAAGTACAGTCTGTATTTCCCTTTGAAGATGTTCCCCACTCCCCCATACCAGGAAGGGAAGAACAACGTACATCACCAGAGATGGGGACGGTGCTGGCATGAGTCTCCGCAAAGAAAATCTTACTAAATAACCCTTGTTTTCATTAGTTTCCCCTGTATGTTTATTTCCCACATTCACCTCCCTAGAAGCCCACATACCTGCTCCTTTGTCTTGTTGCCTCTCCACATTTTATCCCCCTTTGTTAAATGGTCTGTAAGCTCCCCAAATTTAACTGCTTCTTCAGGTCTTCATTTCTTTTCTATGAAGGCATCTGCCCCCATGAAAATTAAAGTATTATGTTGAATAAAATTTGTATGCCTATTTCCTGCTAATCTGGCTTCTGTCACCCTAGTTCACAGACCCGAGGCATAGAACCTAAGAGGGAAGAGGACGGTTATTTCCTCCCCTACAATATTTTCTAATTAGATTCATTAAGATGGGTAGTTCTATAATTTAATCTCATCCATAAGATTTTATTATATGATAAATAATTTGGGGAAAGAAACATCCAATTTATTATTGTTGCGTGGAACCATTTGTAAATTCTTTCTAGATGTATCTGTATCCTTCCCCAGAACCCTAAGAATATCCATTTCTGGGATGTGGAGACAAAGACGTAAGAGCTCCTGACTACAGAGCTTTACAATCTAATACAAAAGAAATGTGAATGCTTTTCTTCCTTGGAAGGTTTTCTTCCCATGTGTCAGGTGATTCACTGCCTGGCCACTCTCACTGGCTATGCGGATTGGTCATCGTTTGCTGATAGGAGCCAAGCCTTTATTCCGGATCCTAGGTAGGAGAAGATACGAAAGTATGAGAAGGAAGTGGCTTCACACTTCCTCAGGATGAGGTGGGGATGAACCAGAGCCTGGGAAATAGACAGTTAGCTCAGCAGTAAGCCAGGGAGGGTCTGCACCTTGGTCATCACCCTCACCTTTGTCATCCTCCTCCTCTTCCTCTTCCTCCTGACTGTTGTAGTCATGGTACCTGCCTGTATTCGCCATGCCAAGCAGCAAGCACATACTTCGGATGCATCACCTCACAGCCATGGATGATCAGAACCCCTCTGGGGATTCTGTTCCCATCCCAGACGCCAAGATAACAGTCCCAGGGAAGGGAAACAAGCCGTGTGCATCCTTCTGGATAAGAGCAGCAGCAAATGCAAACTGATTATCAAGCCCAGAGAGAAGACGAAGCCGTTCAGGACAAGTTGTTGGCTTCCCCAGTAGGACAAAGAGTTCCCTAAGGTAGTGTCTTCATTCACTTGATAAAAATCGGAGCACCTACACTGTGCAGGAACCATGCCTGGTGCTGGGGTTTGGGGGCTGAATGGGGCAGAGGTGGTCCTGACCTCAGGCTTCCGTTTCTAAATGCATCCAGCCTTACAATCCAGTAGGAAGGAGGAAGCAAGCAGTCGATCCCTCTAAATCCAGGACAAGAGCAAAGAAAGCAGGAGTCTGGGACATGGAACAGAGAAGAAAGCCTAGCTGCTGGCTGGGCCTCGGGGAAGGTATGAGCAGGTGCGATGTGGCACCTGGGCCTTTCTCGCAGAGAGCAGGGCCGGGTCACATGGGCTCATAGAACAATAGGATAGTTCAAGGAGTCAAAACCCGAGGCAAATCGGGCTGGGGTGGGAAAGCCCCATAGAGGCCCAGGGAGAAACCATATCTTCCGGAGAAGCCAGGAAATTGTCTGGGAGAGAGGGATGAGTCACCGGGGTGGGGTACTCCCAGCGAAGGGGAGTGGCAGGGCCCACTGGACCTGACATGGCCATGGGAGATATGTGGTCTTCCCTGGAAGACCCCAGCCCCCTACCCAGCTGCTGCATTGGCCACCTAGCAGCACCCTCAGGAGACTGGGGTCCCTGGCCCAGCCCCGAAGGAGATAGTGGAAAGGCTTCCCAGCCTCTTCCTGCTGATGTGAAATAGTTGAAAGAGAAAATAAGAGAGATGAATGATCGGCTATTTGAATTTTGACTCCCTGGATCTTGCATGTCTTAAGACACCAGGATACAGAGGCTCTTAGCTGGAAGCGGAATGCATGGGCCGGAGACAGAATGTGTTTGCCCAAGGACTGGCTGCATACTGAACACACTGTAAGCTGGATGTTGCAGAGGAGGGAGGAAAAGCCCCCAAGACTCAGTGATCTGGGTTGCTGTGGAGGACAGTGGGGTGATGGAAAAAGAATAGGAGGCCAGGAAGTACCCAGTGATTCACCGAGGGAACAGTTAGGACGGGCAGAAGTGTACTTGTGGCCTGGAAGCAGGATCTCAGAGAATGAAGTAGGCAGTGCTCCCTCCAAAACGGAGACATCTGGTTGCAAGTCTGAGGGACGTGAGATGATGTCCCTGCTTCCTCCTTCCTACTGGATTGTAAGGCTGGATGCATTTAGAAACGGAAAGGTAAAGATGAGAGGACAAAAAAAAAAAAAAGATGAGAGGACAGAAGTTGGTGTCATCACAGCATACAGTAGGCCACCTGGACCCAGGAGAAATTCCATCCCCTCTCTGAGGGAACTCCACAAATGGGCAGAGAGCAATGTAAAAGTGAGACGTCCACTGGAAGCCTCTTAACAAAAATCAGATTCTTTCACCTACACCCCTCCCCTTCACCCAAGTTTACGGAGCGTCAGTTCTTGGCCAGGCACTGGGATAGATGCTGAGGACACAGTGGTAAAGGAGACAGATGTCATAGTCCCTGCCCTTCCAAACCTGGCCTTCCAATGGCAGTAAGCAAGCAAAAGCCAGAACCAAAACCAAACAAGTTCACAGCCTAAGAAATACTATAACTGTAAGTTGATCTAACTGAGAGGGGCCTAAGGGGGGAAGGGTAATCAGAGGAAACCTCCTGCAGGGTGAAATCCACCCTGAGACCTAAAGGAAGAGAAGAAGCTAGCTAAGCAAAGGAGAGAGGACACAGCAGGTGCAAAGGTCCTGGGGCAGAGGACAATTAGAGCTACTCAAAGAGTGGAAAGAACACAGTAGGAGTGGTATGGGATGAACTTGGTGATAAGGGCAGAGGCTTTGAGGGTGTTCAACAGGGGGATGGTGTGATCCACTTCATGTTTTAAGAAGGCCATTTTTGCTACTATGTGTAAACTAGATGGTGAAGCTTCTGACAAATTCTTGATTTATTAACAATTTCCTGCCTTAGAAGATCTACTCCCAGGAACGACCGCCATATAGGGGAACTGTTAGCCAAATCAACATAATAGAAATCTGGAAGTAGCCAACTATGTGATTTTAGGGTTCGCACTATCCTAGAAAGATAACACAGAGTTAGCGTATATTTTGATTATCAGCATGGAAGATCTCAAATCTCTGGTTGAAAAGTCTTGTGATTCTAAGAATTGCATCTCAAAAGGGAAGGTCAGTTCAGAGTACTTCCAACTGTGTCATTACAAACGACTTTCTTTCCAAAGAGGGGGAAATGGACATAATGGTGGACATGGTTCTGAGGGAAGCTGAGATGTTTAAAGAACAGGTAGCTAAAAAGAAAACGAAGGTTAACTACCCACAGGCAAATACAAGATAGGGACCTCTGAGAATAATCTCAGGAATGCACAGCACATGGAAAGGGAAATGGAAAATGATTAGGGCAGGACACCTGGGGCGCACAGCAGACAAAGGCACAGCGCTGCCTGGAGCCAGGGGAAGCCGGGAGATTCCTCCTTCCCACATCCTTTAGGGAGGAAACCTGCGGGACAAGAGGCCAGGACTCTGAGCACAGGACTCCTGCTTGCTTTGCAATCTGCAGCACCCCCTGCATGGCTGGCCCAGGTAGGTGCTTGTTAATATTTGCTGAGTGAATGGTGACCCAGGTGGTGCTGCTGTGATAAAGATAGGCAAACTCTCCAGGCTAGGGGACCCGTAGACTGTCTGTCCCTGAGGAGGACTGTGCCCTCTTCTTTGGCTTTCCATCAGTGATTTCAGCTGCCTTACTGGGAGCCTTAGTGGGAACAGACTTCACTTGCCTGGACAGAAGTGTCAGGGGACGAGACTCTCTCCTCCCTTGGAGCTGGGCCATGGATCTGAGACCTGATCGGATGCTCTCGAATGGCACATGTGGAAGCCGGAGCTGTGGAGAGATTGAATCTGCAGGGATCCTACAGGCAACAACATCGTTCCCCTATAGTAAGAGGCTTGCAGGGCATGGGCCTGTCCCCTGTAGCCAGCATCCCTGCCCTATGCCTGCCTGGTTTGTCTTTCTTCCATTCAAACTTTTAATGTCGACGTGAGTGCAGATCCACAATTATAGTGATCATAGAGAGGTTCTGCATACTCTTCCCCAGCTCTGGTTACACCTCATGTGACCATGGGACCCAGAAAATGAGCCTGCACAATGTGTGCAGCATCCTGGCTCTTTTATCTGGTTCCGAGCCTTCCAACTGGTTACTGCCCTATGCAATACCATTTCAAAACTGTCTTTCTGTCTAAATTAGCCAGTCAGTTCTACTATTTCAAACTGAGAATCTATCCTGGTGAAAGGTAAATAGGACAGTATAAGTCGAGACGTCGCAGCCTGTGGGGGAAGGGAAAGAAGGCTCCCGTGTGTGCCCCCGGGGGTGCTTGATGGGGCTAAGAAGACCAGGAGCTGAAAAAAGAAGCTGATGAGGGACATGTCTGGACTTTATTCTGTGAGCAGTGGGAGCTGTCAAGGGGTTTCCAAGTTGGGGATGACAAGAGCAAGGAGGCCTCTGGCTGCAGAGTGGGGGTGGGATGGTTGGGAGCCATGCAGCTGGGAATTAGGAATAAATCGTCCAGAGAAGTAAATGAGCAGGAGCAGCGGGAGGAGGTGACAATTTAGGAATCATTCAGAGGTAGACCTGGCAGGTCTGGGATCTTGTTGGGAGGTGGGGGAGAAAGAGGACAAGGAGGAGAAGGTAGAGGAAGAGAAGGAGGGGGAGGCAGGGGAAGAGGAGGAAGGAGGAGAAGGGGAAAGAGGAGGGGGAGAAAGAGGAAGCTCATCAGAAGATGACAAGGCTTTGAGTCACTGCCCCAGCCTGCATTGGCCCTCAGTGCAGAATAAATGGGTTGCAGGCGGCAGGAAATGAAAGCAGCCCCCGCAGAGACTGGGCACCCGGTTCTCGGCAGCACCACTCTGGTTTGAGGGACTGTGGTGTGGTCTGGGGCTGGCTCACGAAGTGCTGTTCTTTCCCTCCCACACGAGTGCACAGCTTTACTTTGGATGAACACCTCCCCTGGCTTGATGTGTGAGTCCCTGGAGCCAGGGCTTGGTGGGTCTGTTGAGGTTTACTGGGGCTGGTAATAAGGCCCTTCCCCATCAAGTTTATCTTTTCTAATATTTCTTTTTTTTTCTAATATTTCTAAGAACTTCTGTGCCAGATGCTTTTCTAAGTGCCATACTTTTTATCCTCCATTTAATGTTCACTGTTCCAGGGGTTAGCCACCAGCATGGTACACTTGGGACAAGGAGTAAGCAGGTGGAGACTAAAGCATCATTTTTGTCCCTGAACAAAGAGAATATCCCAGAACATGACCTGGCCTTGCTGGTTTCCTAACCAAGTGGACCTGACAATTCTTCCCTAAGTTAGGAAGCTGTAGGCACCAAGGAGCAGGGCATGGCTGGCATGGAAAGGGGCTCAGTCCAGTCTCCCAAACACACTAGTCAGGGAAACTGACTCTCTTGGTGAGAGGGTGAGTGGGGCAGAGAGATGTCTCCCCAACCAGGAACAAAGAATGGAGTGATGTTTTTATGGGGAAGTTAGGAATGGTGCTTGGCTGGCAGGGTGCGGAAGGAGGGCGTCCCAACCTCAGAAGCTACAAAGGCAACTGGGTGTGAGGTCTGAGGGTTGAACAAAACCTTCAGAGTGGTAAGGGCAGAAAATCTGGTACAAAAATACAAGTTATTAGGGAGGCAACAAGGCTTGGCTTGACTCTGGATATGGTGGTGATGGTGTCCCCCGGGATCATGGGACTGTTCACTGAAACCTAGCTTACACAGGGAGAAACAGATTGAGGAGAGACATAATGAGGTGGGTTTTGAGTAGTTAGAACTGCTTAGGCCCATGGGCCAGCAGGGGAAAGACAGGCAGGAAATGTATGCTTGAATCATCAGCATGTTCACTCTGCAAATATTTATCAAGCACCTAATATATGCCAAGAGCTTTCCTGGGTATTGGGAATGACATGGGAGAAAGATAACTGACCAGATTCCTGCCTACATGGAATTTAGAATCTAATTGTGGGGACAGGCATACAACAAAAATATATGAGTAAATACTCACAACAAATTTCTTGTTATATGACAAATTATTCTAGGTGTTATGAGAAAGCACCAGAGAGCTCAGGGAAGCAGGAAACAACATTGCTGAGAAGAGGGAACCCAGATAGCTTATGCAAAGGCCCTGTGGTAGAAAGATGTTGGTTTTCCCAGGGAGCCAAAATAGGGCCAGAGCGTAGACAGTTGTGATTACAGAGTAGACTTAGAGAATGAAGGTGAAGAGTCAGGGATGGTGGCTCATATTTTTATCTTATTTTAGGTCCCATGGGAAGTCATCAAAGAGTTTTTCAAGTTTTTTGCCCAGAGTGAGAGGAGGTTCCTATAACCACTCAAATGAGAAATTCTTTCACTAGAGTGATGGCAGGGGAGGTAGAGAGTGGGAGGGATCTGAGAAGCTGTGGAGATACAAGCAGTAAGCCTTGGTGATTAATTGGAATTGAAGAGAGGAGGGAAAAGGAAGAAAGCAGCAGATGTCCCAGGTTTGCATTGAGCAGCTGGCAAAGGGGCTGCTGCTCACTGAGAGAGGGTCTGGGTGGGAGCACGTGGAGTGTAAGGTGGTGGGACATCCAAGGGAGGGGCCAAAGAGCTGACTGAAGATGTGGGTCTGGCGTGGGGACCAGGTGTCAGGGCCACAGGTATGAATCTGGAAAACATTAGCTGACTGAAGATGTTTAAAGTCATGGGCATGAGTGAGACAGAAGAACCTTTAAAATGATCTGGGAAGAATGGGCAGGACTCAGCCCTGGAGACCCCAGTTTTGAAGACCGAGGGGTCTTCAGTAAAGGAGCTGGAGTGGTAGTTGAAACAATGAGTCAGTTAGGGTTAAGATTTTTTTAGGCGAAGGATTTGGGGGTCCCAGAGAAAAGAAAAGAATGCTTCCAAATATTTGAGGAGTGACCACATGTTAGAGTGTAGACTCATTTTGTCTTCACTTGCAATATGGTCATTGGCTTAACATAAGGAAAAATGGCCCAAATCCAGAGCTGTAAATAGCTAAAAGGATCTAGAGGGAATTCATCTTCAGATGGACACTTGGAGGAGATAATCTTCCAACTCTGAATTCCGTCATTCTGGTTTATGTCTGAAACAAGGGAAAAAGAAGAATTTGCTTTGTTGCAACCTTAGCCTTCTAACAAAAACACCAGAAACTAGATCCAGTCACCAGGTACATATTTATGGAGCTCCTACTGCATGCTGGGCCCTGGGACTCGGTGGCCCTCCCGGAGTCTGAGGATGGACACCTTAGGTTCCCTGGGATGTGCCTATATCCCTCCTGCCTGGCAAGTGCAAGTCAGGGCTCACCCTCCACATCTCCCTGCTGGTCACTGGAGTGCAGCAAAACATCATTGTTGGAAAGAGAAAAGACTCAGTTTAATAACACATGAGGTCAAGAGGTGAAACAGATGGTCTCCAGCATTTAGAAAATTATTAGAAAGTTGAGTTCCACTTCCTCATCAAGTAAAAATTCCCTTTCATCAGAAGACAAATAATCCCATATTTTCACCACTGATATCACCCACGGAGGTGAGGGTGGTTCGATGTGGTGTTTCAGTGCAGAGGAATTTAGGGTACAGAGCTTCATTCAGCCCTCCCAGACAGTTCCTAGAAGCCACGTGTCTATGCCCAAGGAGGCAGCAGAAACGAAGCCAAAAGTTTATGATGCAATTAATAGTTATGCTGTTTGTGCTTTTCTTGAAAGGTCTCACTCCCATTCTTTCAGTAAGCCTTTCCCCCCTTGAAAAATGCCACATGTTCATTATTAGCCTTTGTTAATTCCTTTATCAAATATTTATAGAAGGTGCTGGATAAATGAGGAGGAGCAGGGGCGATCCAGAGGAGAGGAGGGAGGTGGTGGAGAGTGTCGGCAGGTTCTCTGAGTGCAAAGAACAGAAATTCATCCAGCAAGATTGATGAGCGAGGGAGGCTGGGGGAAAGAAGGGAAAACTCCTAGAAGGGAAGGAGAAGGAGAGGGTGTAAAGAAGGGACGGGGGTGGGGGTGGGGGGGGTGGGGGGGTGGGGGGGGAGGATCCCTGGGTGGCTCAGCAATTTGGTGCTGCCTTCGGCCCAGGGTGTGATCCTGGGGACCCGGGATCAAGTCCCACATCGGGCTCCCTGCAGGGAGCCTGCTTCTCCCTCTGCCTGTGTCTCTGCCTCTCTCTCTCTGTGTCTCTCATTAATAAATAAATAAAATATTTAAAAAAAAAAAGAAGGGAAGGGGATGGGCAGGAGTGAGAGGAGAGGGGGTGGGGCGGGCAGCAAAGGGGACAGGTTGTCCAAAGAACAACTGCTAAGGGGCATTCCCTTCAGGGCACCACCTATGAAATAAATCTGCTCCAACTGTTTTGTTGTTGTTGAAAATTCAAATGCCAGACTGTCAGAGGTCAAATTCCAGAGGGGAGAGTCTGATTGGCTGGATTTTTGCCACAACCTTTGGGAAGGTGGGGCATGTTGTTTGACACCATATTGGGGGGAGGGGACAGGTAATTCCTCCAAGGAAAATCAGTTGCAGTCTGGTGAGGGAAACATGAAGAACTGGCAGAGGAAGTGCTATCTACCTTTAACAGGGAGGAAGCTGAGCCTTGCAGAGATGGTGGAGACTGTGTCCAGCAGACAGAGCAGTACATCCAAAGCCATGAATTGAGAAAGGACCAGAACTGAGGAAGGGGCAGCTTGTAGCCCCCCTATAGTTGCAAGAATTGCCATGGGGAGGGAGAGGCAGGTGGAGTGGTGGTTGGGTTTTCTCTAAGTTGAGATGCCATAAAAATATCCTAAAAGAGAAAGTAAGGTGATCTGGCATTCATTTTAAAAGATCACCTGGCTAGAAGGTAGAGAGTACGTGAGAGTGTGCTCAATCAAGTAAGCCCTCTCTGTGCCGTTGGTTTAGCACAGGGTTGTGGTTGAGAATGGAGCATGGACCGTGTAGGGGAAGAAAAGCTTCCTCAACCTTCTTCGGTTCATGAGTGGAGTGTGCAAATTAAACTGACAAAGGACAGCTTAATAGGAGAAAAAGCATACAGATTTTGTTTTTAATTTTATGTACACAAGGGTTTCACAGAAAAGTGAAAACCCAAAGAAGTGGTTAGACTTGGGGGCTTATGTACCATTTTAACAAAAGGCATTATATTGTGGGAAAGAGCCAAGAGAAAGATGAGGGGGCTTCTTCTAGGAAGCAGTAAATTGTGGGAGGTAAATATATGGGGGAACCAATGGCAGAGATTTATTTAGTAAGGTTTGCTTATGCAGAGTTGCCTTAGTACCATCTCCACCTCTGCCGTTAGGGTTGCTCCCCCAATCCTGGTACAAGAGAAGCCTAGGACATCTTCACAAGGGGAATTTATGCCCTGTGTTCAGGCAGATAGCTGGAGAGCAGAGAGCCCTTCCTGTGGTAGCTTTTTCTCAGTTACCTTCACTCCAAAATAATCGTTCTGCCAAAGTAGCATAGTTTAGGGTGGCATATTCTGATCCCCTTCAAAGGCACAGGACCAAGATCAGTCAAGGGGTGGGGCTGGGAAGTCAATTTTTACAAGAAGGACAAAATGAATGTCACGGAGGCAGGACACGCGGAGCAGGAGTCAGCGTCAAGAAGAGTAAGCAGAGACCATGGAGCCAAGTCTAAGACCCAGGGTGTCCTTGAAAATGGGGAGGAGCCCACAGGTACCAGGCACCCAAGTAGGCAGGACAAGGATGAGGAAGGAGCAGGAGACACTGTGAGTCTAGATAAACAACAAGGTCCAAAGTCTGCAGTGGCTGAGACAGGCCAAGAGGAACGGAGGAGTTCTTGCACCAGGAGGCACCAGGAGGCAAGCTGTCTGCCCTCTGGGTCCCTGGCCTGACTTCTTGTCAGGGAGAGGAGATGTAAAGATCCACGTGTTGGGGAGGGTCTTGACTGAGGCAAGTACTGTCTTCCTGAGTTCCCTTTAGTGAAGAGCAGGGTGATTCAGGGAAAGGGACTTGGGGGCTAGACAATGAGATTCACAACTAGGAACTTTTCCTGCTGATCCTGTTGATGTACCTGCACAGATGCACAGAGGTTTGTTCATTAAGGCATTATGTGCAACAGCCAGCAAACAGACTAATAAACAAACAAGGAAATAGCCTAAAGGTACATGAGTAGAAAATTGATTAAACAACCATGGGCATCCATACAGTTGAATAATGGTGCACCATTAAAAAGAATGAAGTAGGTCCATATGTGTTGACATAAAGTAATGTCTAAAATGCTTTATTTGAAAAAAATCCAATTACAGAACAGGAGTACAGTGTGATATCTGTGTGTAAGAACAGGGGTATACAAATATGTGCTAATATGCATATTGAAAATCTGTAGAAGGAAAGACAGAATGTTAACGGTGGGCTTTTTTGTTATTTTAATATTGTAATATTTTGGAAAAAAGACTATAATTTTATGTGAAAATTAAAGTAATTCTAATTTAGTTTACAATAGATGGTGACATGTGACAAGCATGTTTAGTGTCCGTATAGAAAATTAATGTAAACTTAAGATAGTTATAAAAGTTTCATGATGGAAAGCAATTTTTCAGTAAGAATTAATCAATAGGGACACCTGGGTGGCTCAGATAAGTGTCCATCTTTGGCTCAGGTCATGATCCCAGAGTCCTAGGATTGAGCCTCACATCAGGCTCCCTGCTCAGTGGGGAGCCTGCTTCTCCCTCTCCCCTTACTCCTCCCCCATGATCATACTCTTTCTGTCAAATAAATAAAATCTTTTTTTTTTTTTAAAAGCATCAGTAATGTTAAGGAAGTTTTTGCCTATTATTTCATTTTTTATTCATGAATATAAATATGTTTTCTGATCAAAATGTTAGTATCCAAATAGCACTTGGATTATTTTTTTATATTTTTTTTACTTAAATTCAATTTGTCAACATAGAGTATAACACCCAGTGCTCATCCCATCAAGTGCCCTTCTCAGTGCCCATCACCCAGTTACCCCATCCCCCCACCTATCTCCCCTTCCATTACCCTTTGTTTGTTTGTTTCCCAGAGTTAGAAGTCTCTCATGGATTGTCTCCCTCTCTAATTTTTCTCACTCTGCTTCCCCTCCTTTCCCTTATAATCCCTTTCACTATTTCTCATATTCCACGTATGAGTGAAACCATACATGTTCATCATATGATGAACAGTGGTTTTGTCTGAAAAGAAAGCCTGGGGCTAGGAAGGTGCATTTTTACTTTCCTCCTATTTGATTTCTCTTTCTGTGAGCATATCTTATTTCTATAAATATTAATAAATACTGTTTTTAAAACCAGAGTAAAGAAAGATCCATAACTCATTAGAAATAGAAGGGATCTTCCGTAACTCATTGGAGGACATTTGCCAAAAACCTACAGCAAATATCACACTTAGAGATTAAATGAGAAACCTTCCTTTAATGTCAGGCATGAGACAGCAATGCCCACTGTGTGTGCTTCCATCCAACCACACAAAGGATTTAGGTTCTAACCTGTGCATTAAGAACAGAAAAATTAATAAAAGGTGTAAGGTAGAAAGGAGAAAACAAAACTATCATAAGTCACAAATAATGTGATCATCTGCATAAAAATTCATGAAAATATTTGAACTAATACATTTTTTTTAAACTAAGAGTTTATCTTGGCTGCTGAATTTTAGGCTGATATTTAAAACTCAAGTGTATTCTTATATACTGGCAACAGTACAATTTTAAACTACAATTTATAAGAGCAAGAAAAATTTTATAACCAAGGAATAAGTATAACAAAATATGTGTATGATTTCTATAAAGAAAATTGTAAAACTACAATTATAAAATTTACAACATAAATTACACAATTTACAAAATTGTTTAAAATGTATGTATTGAAACACATTAGGGATGCCTGAGTGACTCAGTAGTTGAGTGTCTGCCTTTGGCTCAGGCTCAGGGTGTGATCTTGGAGTCCTGGGATTGAGTCCTGCATCGGGACCCCTGCATGGAGCCTGCTTCTCCCTCTCCCTGTGTCTCTACCTCTCTGTGTGTCTCTCATGAATAAATAAATAAAATCTTAAAAAAAAAAAAAAAAAAAGAAACACATTAAAAAGGAGGAGAGCTATATACCATCTTCATGGATAGAGATACTCAATATCTCATAAAGATGTAAGTAAAATCCATATAAATATATCAATTCAATGCAATACCAGTCAAAGCCCCAAAAGGAATTTTGAGGAAATTGACAAGCTTATCTTGGAGTTTAGATGCAAAAGCAAACAAGACAAAGATTTAAGACTATTTTGAAGGAAGAGGGCAAGGTGAGAGGATGTGGGCCTTGCCCTTCTAAATATTAGGACTTATTATAAACTTACAGGAATTGACTGCCTATCATAAAAAAAAAGGGGGGGAATCCCTGGGTGGCGCAGCGGTTTAGCGCCTGCCTTTGGCCCAGGGCGTGATCCTGGAGACCCAGGATCAAATCCCATGTTGGGCTCCCGGTGCATGGAGCCTGCTTCTCCCTCTGCCTGTGTCTCTGCCTCTCTCTCTCTCTCACTGTGTGCCTATCATAAAAAAAAAAAAAGGAATTGAGACGTGGTATTGGGACAACAATAGACCAACAGACTAAAGGAACAGAGCCCAAAACTAAACCTATAGATATACAGATATTCTTTATGTGATAGATGTGGCACTGTTGTGATAGGATTTAACACATGCTCCCTCCAAATATGGCACCTTAGTATACTGAATAATCTAAATGGAAGGAATGTGAGAAATGATCTCCTTCCCTTGAAGTAGATCATAGACCCTCAGAGGACAGATGCCCTCTCTACACCCAGAGAAAAGGAGCATCCTTATCTCCAAAGAGAATGCCAAGAGAAATCTGAATGAATACATCTTGCTAAATTTCCCGCGGTATACTCCTCTTGACTCCTACACCATTGTTCTATCACATTTTCCCATGACTTTTCACTCTTCATTAAACCCAGTATAAAAACACTCACATTTAACTATTCTTCAGGTCTCCATTTCCTTGTGAAAGCTCCTGGGTCATGCAGAATTTTTTTTTTTAAGATTTTATTTATTCAGAGAGTGGAGGGAGAGGGAGAAGCAGACTCCCCACTGAGCTGGGAGCCCAATGCAGGGTTCCATCCCAGGCCCCTGGGACTGTGACCCAAGCCAAAGGCCACTCAGGTGCCCAGAAGAACTTATGTTAAGTAAATTTGTATGCTTTTTGTTAACCTATCTTTGGCACAGAGCCCCCACCAAGAACCTAGAAAGGTAGAAGGAAAAATATGTTTTTGCTCCCCACAACAGATAAGTGGTAAAAGACTGGAGTGGTAATTGGTGCTGAAGATCAGGTTGCGTTTCTAGAAAAAAATTAATTTACTTCACACCAGACACAAAAGTACATTCCAGGGGAATTAAGCATGAAAAGCAAAAATTGAAAAAAATTAAAGGAAAGTTAGGAGAATACTAACAAAAGATTTCTTAACCAAGACTCAGAAAGTACAAATCATAGATAATAAGGCAGACAATTCATTAAAATTAGAAACTTCTGTCCACCAAACATCAAGAACACCAGAAACAAAAGGACAATACAAGACACAGACTGGGAAAAGATATAGGTAGAGTTTTTAAACAACAAATGATTCACATTTAGGATTTATTAAGAACCCCTACAAGGAATTAAATAAAAGGGGACACAAAAGGGAAATAGGTGAAAGCTATGAACCGAAAATTCACTGCATGTTTTTCCTATGCTTTTCAGTATGCATGAAATATTTCATGATTTACAAAACCAAAGCTCTAGTGTCAAGTTTCCCAGTCTGGCTATATCATTTTGGACAAGTCACGTCCCCATCTCTGTGCCTCCTCTCTCCTTTGTAAAATTGAGGGTTGCATTGGAGGACCTGTCATGTCCCTTCTAGCCCTAAAATTCCATAACTTGTCAGTCCATAAATGGATAAAGTGGTGTGTCCATACAACGGACTATTATTTGGCAATAAAAGGAATGAAACACTGCCGCCTGCCACAGTGGGGATGCACCTGAAAACAGTATGCAAAATGAAATTAGCTAGACACAAAGGGCCACATATTGTAGGATTCCATTCATACAAAATGTGCAGAATAAGCAAATCCATGGAGACAGACAAAAGGCAGATTCTTGGTTGCAAGAGGCTGGCAGGAAGGGGAGACCTGGAGGGGATGGTGGCTAATTGGTGCAGGTTTCTCATTGGGGTGACAAAAATGTTCTAAAATTGATTGTGAAGATAATTGCACAAGTCTGTGAATACACTCAAAGCCGTAGAGTTGTGAACTTCAAGGGCATAAACTGTATGGCTTGTGAGTTGTATCTCACTAAAACTCTGAAAAAATGAAAGTTTCCATTTCCCAAAAAGAAAAAATTTTTAGTGACCCTGTGTTCATCCTGTGACTATTCACTCTGCAGTGGCAGTGAGCCCCTTCCTGGCGTTCTAGTTAATACAGATTCCCTGGCTCAGTTAGCTCTTTAAGAGAGTTGGGGACAGCCTATTAGTAAAAGTGGGTGTTGGTGACTAACTTCTGCCTCTCCTGAGACACATCACATGGATTTGGATGTCGTGGACAGGAAAAGGATTGTGGTGTGGCAGGCAATCTGATAAAGGGAGCTGGGAAGGGGAAGGTCCTATTAGTCAAAGTGCATGAAAGCATTCCTCTACAACTGAAGGTAGAGAAAATAAAATCCTGACTCTGGTGGCTGTCACTGCCACCAAAAAAAAAAAAAAAAAAAAAAAAGAGAGAGAGAGAGAGAGAGAAAACAAATGAAAATATGAGTAGCAAGTGGGATGCTGAGATGTTTCATGATCAAGCTATAGTCCTAGAATGAAAATACAGTAGCTTCAGTTGTTTCCAGCTGTAAAAGTGATTTGATGCCGGATATCAATTTTATGGCCTTTCCCAGGGTGTAATAACTGGAAAGTGCTCGAGGAAAATCTCTGTCCGAAATCTAGCAGCACTCCACATGGGTCCTCCTGCCTGTACGAGTGAGAGCTGATGGGGAGCTTAGCAAATAATTACATTATTTCTGCAGTAAAGCCCGATACGTCCCTAATAAAAGTTAATGATTATGTGCAGATTTTCAGACATTCAGAGTCTAGACTGAAGACACTAAAAGGAATATTTGTACGTTCACTCTTCAGCATTCCAGGTGAGTAGGACTTTAAGGTGACTTCAGCGCCAGCCTCAAGCCGGCAGTCTGTTTGTTCCCTTCGGTCATCTGCATGGTCCCACTTAGGAAAGCCCCGTTAGGACCCTCGGAGTAGATCAAGGATGTATTTTATGTTCTGAAACATTAGAAAGCCACAGCATTAAAACATAAATACAAAGGCAGAACACTTTAAAATGAGAAAAAAACATCCTTTCTTGATAGGGTTGGAAGCTTCATCTCTTTCCCTAGACACGGTAAATAGATCCTTCTCTCTTCCTTCCCCAGTGGGAAGAGCAGGAAATGGGCAGAGAGGGGTGGGCAGGGAGTAGTGATACTCTGACGTAGCTGTAGGATTTCAGAATTGGGAAAGAGCCTCAGGAGCCCTCATGGCCAACTTTTTATCTCACGGAAGAGGAAACCAAAGCTCAGGAAAGTCAGATGACTTGCCTAAGGTCATTGGCCTCAGGCCCCTGGGGAGTTAATGTATCAGGGTGGATTGATGACTTTATGCATTTAAAAGAATGAACTCCCCTAGTTAGAAGATCACTCTGATACCTCATTTATTCATCCAACGAGCATTTACTGAGCACCTGCTCTGTGCCAGGCTTGGGCCTGTAATGACAGCTTGTCTCCTGCAGCTGCCCTCTTGTGGCAAAGTAGGGAGGTGGGTGAGCAGGTGAGTCCGCAGGATACCTACTAGGACTGCTGGGACTGGGACTAAGGGATTTGGGAAGGCTCCTCTGAGAAGAGGACGTCTGATCTGAGACCTGGAAGACACGGGAGCAGCCATGAAAAATGAAGAGGCTGTGCTTGCACTGGGAAGAGAAGCCAGGGCAAGGGGCGGAGGCTAGCGAGCGAGGCTTGTTTGGAACAGAGCCAGGTGGCAGCAGGACTAGATATTGGACAGGAGGCCACAGGGGGTTATAAGAGAAGGAGGGACAGATGAGCAGAATGGGTGGTGGAGGGGAGAGGGCCAGAGGGGAGGTGACCAGGAGATGGGGAGGAGGCTTCTCAGGTCTCCAGGTGAGTCACTCATGGTCATGGTGGAGGTGGAGAGCAGGGCATGAATTCAGGTCTCATTGTGGGAACTAGTTAGAGCCACTTTGTCCAGGTGGTCTCTGGGCTCTGCTGACAGTGCATCGACTGCGTCTCTCTCCACCTATCACCTGTCTGTGTGCCCTCCCTGCTCTGTCAAGCCCTCCTGGCCAAGACCCATAGGAGGGCATGTGCTTGACATCAAGACCAGACCACATCAAAAAAACAAATATTTTACTGAAATTCTCTTATGTGAGTGCTGCATTCCAGTATTTTCCATTTTGCTCTATTTTGTTTTTGAAAATGCAGGTTGCAATGCACTGAATTGGTATAATGGCCTGCTACTGGAGGAAAGTACTGCCCTGGAGATGAGGCCATCTGAAGTCCTCCTCTTCACCCCACCCCACCCTGGCCTTCCCCAACCATCAGGTTGCAGAGGACTTGTAGGGCTTATGTTCCTCATGTCTAAATATTAAAACATTATACATCAATTAACTATGATAAATAAAATAAAGCATGTAGACCCACCCTAGACTTCTGTGGGGCCAGGAAATGTACGTGGAGCCCCTGGCCCCTGGCCCTTGGCCCACACGTCTGTGCACCCCGCCTTCGGCTCTGCTCACAACACCCAACCCGCACATCCAAGCTCTACTCCAGCCTCCCCTCTCACATCCTGTTGTCCCTACCTCAGACCTCTCACCTCCAGGGGCCTGGTCCACCATCAAAAGGGCAGGCCCTACAAGTTTGCTTGGGGCCATTGGGGCAGGGGATTCTCGGGTCCCAGAAAACCAAAGTATGACCTAGAAGTGAAGACTGAGCTCCTTGCTCTATGGGGAAGGGTTCAGTCGCTGGAGGACCAAAGTGGGGTTCTTGCAAGTAGGAGACCCCAGACAGGGCCCCGCCTGGGCTGGAGGTACAGCAGAGGTCATTGCTGAGGTACCACCATCATGCCTGCCTGCCTTCTCTGCAGGTGGGTGCTTTCTTTTATGATTTGGTTGGTGCAGACCCTTTCTTAAAGTTTAAATAACTTGGTTCATATCATTCAGAAGTAAAAGGCCAGTTCTGGTATCAAAGAGGAAGGCCAGGCACCTGGGAATGTCTCATGCATCCTTAGGGCGGTGATCAGTTCTTTACCAGAGGCCTGAAGAGTGTCCTTGGCTGGTGCCCATGTGGTCCACACACCACTCAAGAAGACCCACTGTTGAAGGGACACCTGTGGATTCTGAGGTTGTTGTTCCTGTCCCTTCTAGAAGACCATCCAGGCAATTAAAAATACAATTACAGAAGGCTTCTAAATTTATTTGCTCCACTGTTAAAAATAATGCATACTTTTATAAAAATGGGTGAAACATAAAAATATCAAGAAAAGCATAAAAATAAACCACAGTGCCACCTCTCACAGAAAACCACTATACACATTTTGATGCATCATTCTGGTCTTTTTTTCCATGTTTGTCTGTGTATCCATCTAAATACATGTTTTGGGGGGGGGGGATTTATGACCATATTGCATATGCTATTTTGCTTGAGGGCTTCCTTCTTCACTTAACTATACCATGAACGTTTGCACATATTAGATATTCTTCTAAGACTGGGTCATGAGCATGTTTACAGCTTTTGATAATCTTTTTCAAATTATACTCCAGAAAGACTGTAGCACTTTGTGCTCAAACTCAGTCTCCCTGAGGGCACGGGGGCTCTCGCGTGAGCCCCCAGCAGAAGCAGAGAGGTCAGGAGCACAGGCCCCTGCTTAGCTCTAAAGCCTGGTTCTGTACTTCACCCTGTGTGACCCTGGGATGGGTTACCAGATTTTCCAGCACAGGGGTTGGTCAGCTTTTTCTGTAAAGGGGCTGATGAGGACTGCCTTCATGGGCATTCATCCTGGGCAGTCACTGAGGGCCGTAGGCTTAGAAGGGCGCACGTTTGGCTTAATGCTCTGCTGCCTCTGCTTTGAAAAGTCATAACAGTTTATAAACAAGCCAAATTTTCCCCAAATTTTCCCTTTGTGTTGGGCCCTGAACACAGTGAAGCTGTCCTGAACTGGAGGCAAATATTCTGAGCTTCGGGGGCTGCATGGTCTCTGCTGCTACCACTCTAGATTGCAGGTGTAGCGTGAAAGCAGCCAAGATGATACGTCATGAATGGGCATGGCTGTGCTCCAGTAAAACTCTACCTACGAATGCAGTCTGCAGGCTGGATCTGGCCACAGAGTTGCCAGTTGCCAACCCTGGGCTGCTGCCTCAGTTTCCCAATGGGGCAAATGGGAAGAATATTATTCATCTTATATGACTGTTCTGAGAACCAGTCACTGAGACAAATAAAGCACCTGAACAGTCAGCATTATAGTAAGTATTAGGCAGTGTGAGTTACTTTTACCTTTAAAAAGAATATTATTTTTTTTAATTGTGGGAAAAAATAATTTAAAAATTTTTTTTAAAATAGTGGCAAGTTAGACACAATAAAATTTATCATCTGTAAGTGAGCAGCTGAGTGGGATCAAGCACATTCACACTGTGGTGTACCCATCACCGCCGTCCCTCCCCACTGCTGTGGTTACCTTGCAAAACCAAAACTCTGTCCCCACCAAACACTGACTCCCTGTCCTCCCTCCCTGCCTCCTTCTGCCAGCCCCCACCCACCACCTTTCTACTTCACCTGTCTCCAGGAGTTTGACTCCTCAAGGTATCTCATGTAGGCAGAATCATCCAGTCAGTATATGTCCTTCTGTGACTGGCTCGTTTCACTGAGGAGAATGCCCTCAAGGTTCATCTTTGTTGTGCGTGTCAGAATTTCTTTCCATTGTAAGACAGAATAATATTCCATCGTCTTAGCTCAGGCTACCTTAACAAGGTACCAGAGACTGGGTGATAAAACAACAGGAATGCATTTGCCCTCAGTTCTGGAAGTTAAAAGTCCAACAATCAAGATGTCCGCATGGTCGATTTCTAGTGAGAATGCTTTTCTGGCTGGTAGGGGCCATCTTCCGCTTGTGCCCTCAGTGATGGGGACAGAGAGAGGGAGAGCAAGTGGTCTGGAGTCTCCTCTTACAGGGCACTGATCCCAACTCAGGGCCCCACCCTCATGGGCCCCACCCTCATGACCTCATCTAAACAGAATCACCTCCCAAAGGCCCCACCCCCAAATGCGCTTCCTGGCGGCTGGTATATCTTCTTGGCAGAAATGCCTGTTCAAGTCCTTTACCTGTTTCTGAGTTGGGTAGTTTGCTTTTTTGTTCTTGAGTCTTAGGAGTTCTGTATATATCCTGGATATTAATCCCTTATCAGATGTACAATTAACAAATCTCTTCTCCCATTCTGTGGGTTGCCTTTTTACTCTATTGATAGTGCAACTTTGATGCACCAAAGTTATCCATTTTAGTGAAGCCCATTTTTTCTATTTTTCTTCTAATACTTGTGCTTTTAACTTCATATCCAAAAATTGTTGCAAAACCCAGTGTAGTGAAGCTTTATTTCCTATTTTTCTTCCAAGAGGTTTATAGTTTTAGATCTTATGTTTAGATCTCTGATCCATTTTTTTTAATTTTTATTTATTCATGATAGTCACAGAGAGAGAGAGAGAGAGGCAGAGACACAGGCAGAGGGAGAAGCAGGCTCCATGCACCGGGAGCCTGATGTGGGATTCGATCCCGGGTCTCCAGGATCGCGCCCTGGGCCAAAGGCAGGCGCCAAACCGCTGCGCCACCCAGGGATCCCCTCTGATCCATTTTGAGTTAGCTTTTCATATCATGTTAGGTAAGAGTCCAACTTTGTTCTTTTGCATGTTAATGTCCAGTTTTTCCAGCACAGTTTTTTGTTTTATTTTTTGAGAGAGAGAGAGAGAACACAAGTAGGAGAGGGGCAGAGGGAAGAGGGAGAGAAAGAATCGTAAGGAGGCTCCACTCAGTGTGGAGCCTGACATAGGGCTCAATCTCATTACCTGAGATCGTGACCTGAGCCAAAATCAAGAGTTGGACACAACCAACTGAGCCACCCAGCCGCCCCTCCATTTGTTGAAAAGACTGTCCTTTCCCCCATGGAATGGTCTTGGCACCCTTGTTGAACATCATTTGGCCAGTTATATGAGGATTTACTTCTGGGACATCTATTTTATTCTGGTCTAGATTATTCCACTGGTCTAGAAGTCTTGTCTTTGTGGCAGTACCAACCTGTTTTGATTATTGTAGCTTTGCAGGAAGTTTTAAGATCAGGAAGTGTGAGACCTCTTACTTTATTCTTTTCCAACACCGTTCTGGCTATTTGGAGTCCCTTGCAATTCCACATGAATTTTAGGATGGATCTTCTATTTCTGCAAAAAGAATTGTTAGAATTTTGATAGTGATTGCACTGAGCCTGTAGACATGACAATTACTTTTTAAGGAGTTTGTAAATTATGGTATTGAAGTGATATTTTGTTGTTTTAACTTGTGTTTCTTTTATTGCTAATAAGGCTGATTAACTGTATCTCTCTCTCCCTCTCCCTCTCTCTCTCTCTTTTTTAGAGGAGGGAGAAGAGCTGAGGGAATGGGAGAGAAAGAATTTTAAGCAGGCTCCATGCCCAGTGTGGAGCCTGGTGAAGGGTTTGATCTCATGACCCTGAGATCATGACCTGAGCCAAAATCAAGAGTCAGACGCTGAACTGAACCATCCAGGCACCCCATATCTCTCCTTTTTGAGTTGCCTGCTTAACTTTTTGCCCACTTGTTCACTTAGAGTTTAGGGATCACATATATGAAGGATATAAGACTATCAACACTTCTTTTGCTACATAAAAAAATCACCAGTCATTGGGCACCTCTTTAGACAAGCAGCTGTGCTGGATGTTGGCTTACATGGTGTGGTGAGGAAAACCCCACAATCCCTGCCTTCAAGGGGCAGGAAGGGAGGCAGTCGTGACAGAATTATCTGAATATGTAATTATGAAATGGGATAGCCACGTAAAGGGGAGGGGATCTGATCTAGTCCAGGGCTCAGGAAGGTTCTTCTCAGGAAGTGATGCTGGAGCTGTGCTTTGAAGGTGGAGTGAGCAGGAAATAGGCACCTGCGGTGGGCGGGGCAGGGGCTGGAGAGACCTTAGCCCTGGCAAGCCCTGAGGCCCTGAGGAGCTGGGTGTGTCCAGAGACAGGAGGGGAGGTGTTTCCAGCTGGAATGTGAAGGATGACATTGAAGGGAAGTGGGGATGGACACAGAGACTAGAGTTCCAGATTAAGGCGAGGCAGTCAGACAGGCAGCAAGCAATTACTTATGTTGTGTTTCTAGACTCTTTGTCCACAGCTATGAATAAGACGGCTACCCAAGGCCTAGGTGCATAGCTCACGGTTCTTTAAGCTTTGCCATTTTCTTGGATGAATTCACCACTCATCATGGGGAAGTTTCCTTGATTGGCTCTTTCACCTGTCCATTTATTCCACAGATAGTCACCGAGCACCTATGATGTGCAGGCTAGTAAATAAGCTAATCTCAGATGCTGATGACTTTTTGGAAGTGAACAAAGAGGGGAAAGGGTGGAGAGATGACCGGGCTCTGTGTTGGGAGCTAGCGTGGCAAGAACTCTGAGTAGCCACCTTGAGGGTGGCAGCAGGGGAGCGGTGTACGCCCCTGAAAGTGGAATAGACTCTTCATCGTCATCCTCAGGGCAGAGGGAAGTTGAAAATGGTTTTCAGTCAGGAAGTGGCTCCATCAGGTTTGTGGTTGGGAAAGGTCCCTCTGGCTTCTCTGGGGATGATGAAGCCAGGGCTGCTGAGAAGACCTCAGAGGTCACAGGAGGTCATTTCTGTGGTCCAGGTGGGATGAGGGCATCCTAAGGACTGGAGGCAGTGAACACTCAGCGAGGTAGGTGGATGGCTCCAAGGAATTCTAGAAGGATAATCCACAAGACCTGGCAAAGGATGGGTCAGGTCCGGGCAGGGGGGACCCAAGAGGTAGTCCCAGGTCCCATGAGTAGAACTGGAGAGTGCGCTATTTAATGAGAAACAGCCCAGAAGAGCCGTGCCCTGGGAAAAGACCTTGAGTTCAGTCACAGAGCACTGGGTGAGAGAGAGGAAAGTCATGAGGAGGGACCCTGGTTTCCAGCTTACACTACCTAGAAAGATGGTGCTGTTTTGTGGCAAACATCCTTCCTCACTTGTCATTGGCCTTTTACCTTTTGGGGGTATGGGGTTAATTCAGCTCACCGTGAAAGAGTGGCTCGCTTGTACATTTATTAATGTTGACGTGAGATATATCCAGATCATAGATTTTGGGGCCACGCTACACCCTTATGTTAAAAAAATAAAGTCCTCGGTGTGCTCTAAGCAATAATACAAGGCCATGCCTGGACACAGGGTCGAGCTCACCACTTCTTCTAGCAGCCAGAGAAACTGAGTTTGTTTCACGATCAACTCCCACGCCACCGTCTTCCTCAAATCCTTGAATCCCAGATGTGACTGAAAAGAACCTCGGACCGTGAGTTGCCGCTGCTCCCTGAAGGCCGAGCACCTGCTGAATCCTTAAACAATTACAAAAACAACAATTTCGCTGGTTCCCGGCTGTGAGCCACAAAAATTAATTACATCACCTGTAAAATTAGCCGGTGTTTTGCCTCCAAAGGTCAATGTTCAGGTCGAGAAATGGTTTAGTGCTTTCAAACACAGGGCTCAGCACATAAATATTTATCACAGGGACTCATTGTACACGGCGTGTTTACCTTATCAGGCAGTTACCTGGGGCAAAGAGTCCACTGTCTGCTTCCTGTCCCAATTTCTCTTGCCCAAGACCTTGGGCAATTGTTTATTTGACAGAGTGTTCTGTCCCATTCCCTTTCTTCTGGGAATAAAGGCGCAGCCTGCTAATCAAGCACATCACCTGGTCCACAAATACCTGGGGAGAGTTCTAGGTGTTTGCTTGAGAGATCCAACAACGGTTATGAAAGAGAAAACTTCTGTGACACCCACAGGAAGAGCAGCGAACATGCCTTTCTCCATCCCCGACTCCTGTTTTGTTTTGGTTAGTGTTTCGAAAGCTCTCCGAGGATTCTGGAATGCCCAAGATCTTGAGAGTGAAGGCCATGTAACAGACACGGGCGCACAGCGATCACAAACATGATTTGTGGCAAAAACACAGCCTTCTTTTTATTACTGTTTTCTATGTTTATGAAGCAGGAATGTTAGAGAAACATTGGCCAAGTTGGCTTGAATCTGGCCACATATTTGTTTTGGCCACTCTTAGCTTTTATTTCAAAAGTTCTCATACTCCCCAGCTCGGGCGATTGTTACATAAGAAAGCCCTGCTGGGCCCTGCGCCAAAAATTCAACTCAGCATTTTTCTGCCTCCCCATGGTGGTCTGGGGAATGGGTTTGTGAGCCTGTGGAACAGAAGTCTCAGGGTAAATTAAATGAGCTGATGTGCAAGGAGCCTCTCACAACATAGTGTTTTTCAGGTGTTGGTTTTCTTAGACCCCAATGTCTGGTTCTCACTAATCAATCATTACATCCCCTGCGTGGATTTATCAGAATCTCTTAGCCTTGTCTATCCGAGTAGCTACTAACTGTTAAAATTTCCTAGCAACTCTGCACTGTTAGATTTTTGCTGGGTTTTTTTTTTTTTTGTAAGATTTTAGTTATTTTTTTAAAATAATGCTTGACTTCAAATGGTTTTTTTTAAAGACTTTATTTATTTGTTCATAGAGACAGAGACAGAGAGAGAGAGAGAGGCAGAGACACAGGCAGAGGGAGAAGCAGGCACCATGCAAAGAGCCTGACATGGGACTTGATCCAGGGTCTCTAGGATCACGCCCGGGCTGCAGGCGGCGCTAAACCGCTGTGCCACCAGGGCTGCCCTAGATTTTAGTTATTTATTCATGAGAGAGAGAGGCAGAGACATAGGCAAAGGGAGAAGCAGGCTCCCTGCGGAGAGCCTGATTGCGGGACTCGATCCCAGGACCCAAGGATCATGACCTGAGCCAGAGGCAGATGCTCAACCGCTGAGCCACCCGGGTGCCCATTTCCAGTGTTTTGTGGAAATTCGTGGCTACATGCACTGTTAGGTTTTAATTTGCAGATATTCTAATTTGCATTTAATTTGGTCATTTCTATTTCTTCTTTCTGAATGGCCTGCTGTCCTTTGCCTACTTTTTTCTGGAGTTTTTTTTTGGAGTTTTAATGTCATATAGAATATCAGACCTTCTTTCAGTAGGTAAAATCACCAGTTATCCATCAGGCACTGCTCTAGTCCTGGGCCTTGTGCACGGTTCTTCTGTTTGTTTTAAATATATCCCTTCCAGGTGTCATAAGATAGTATTTCTACCTTTGGAAAAAACAAATTCATATTGATATCCAGTGATTCCACAAGGACAGGGCTTGTGTGTCGGTGAATTCCAGCACCCAGACAAGCCTGGACCACGTAGACATTTAAAAAATTTGTCTAATAAACAGAAAATCCATCAAGAAATTATTCTCTATTTTTCCCTAGAGGCATCCTTTTTCTAAGAGAAAGAAAAAAGGTCCTAACCTCTTTATTCTAACCTCAGTATCAACCTCTCATTCTCCTGATTATTTTAGTGCTTTTTCAAGATATTTTCTTAACATACAATAACTAAGAATGCATATGCTATCCTAGATTGTATACAAACATGGGAACATATGTGTTTTATGAGTTTTTGGCCACAGCAACCTATTAGCCAGTGTCTTCATTGGAATGATCCACTTGACCTCCCTGAAAACTGATATAATGGAACTTATTACCCTATCCTTATAATTTTGCCAGATTTCCCCAATTCATTAGCTTGTACCTGTCAACCCCAAAACAAGTTTTCAGGGCTACAAAATCTTTACGCATATGGTGAATGGGTCATGCCCACATCTGTAGAATGAACTGAGGAATTTTGAGACGATCCCTCCTGCTCCAGAATCTTTCCCACATTCAAGATGAATCTCGCCTGAGTTCCATTATTTATTGAGTGCTGACTTTGTATCTGGTATTATGTGAGGCACCAGCAGCAGAGATTTGTGCCTGGGGGCTAAAGATTTCCAGGCATTCTCTTTTAAAAAGTAAGTTCAACCAGGAATGGACATCACATTAATCATGGATGCCTGAATCAATTTATGAGGTCCCTCAGGTTTACCAGACCCCAAAGGGGTGGAGTCAGGATTCCCACCCAGGTAGCCTGGTGCCATAGAACCCAAACAAGTGTGGCCTTGTACATCATGGGGAGGTCACCCACGTATTTACTGCAGTGGTCCTGCCATTCTCCAACATGTTTGGAATTACTCTCTTGGAATTTGATCAGAAACCGAAGGACTCGGAATCTAATTATGGCTCTCCCTAGTAAGTCGCTAAGAGGCCATAAGTCAATCACTTCACTTCTCCAGCCCCCTTTCCTCATTTGTAAAATGAGATCAAACCTCATGTCTGATGAGATTCCCTCCAGCTCTAATGACCTGCAGTCCTGTCTTAACCATGGCATTTCCTTTCATTAGAAGCTTGGTTTTTGTGCTCTCTTCTGTAAAATAGGGATATTTAAACTTGCCTAGCCTGTCTTGCTGGGTTGCTGGATGTGAATTACATGACATAATAGCTTTAAAATCATTGAAGGGAACAGGAGATGGATATAGGTTCCGGTCTTGGGATTTATGTCATCCAATGTCAGGCCACTGCTACTTCTAGGCTCAATTCAGTTTGAAGTTCAGTTAATAACAGTTTTTGGAACATCTACTCTGTGTCCATACTTCCCCAGGCTCTGGAGGAACAGTGAATACATGGATTCAGCACCCGAGTGAGACATAGACACCGAAATGAGTCAACAGACTCTACAAGTTCATCTAAGATGAGGGAAGCACTGTCAAGGACACCAGCCAAGGGCTGAGCTGAAGACTAACAGTCCACCCCGGTTGGCTCAGTCATCTTAGAGGAGGGTCTATTTGAGACCTAAAGCCTCCCCACCCCAAAGATATGTCAAAGTCCTAACCCCCAGTACCTATGAGTGTGACCTTTGGAAGTGAGGTCATTGCAGATGGAGTTGGTTAAGATGAGGTGATACTGGACTAGGGTGGGCCCTTAATCCACTGTGACTGGCGTCCTCAGAAGAAAAGACAACAAATGCAGAGGAGAACCCCTTTGAAGACAGAGGCAGAGACTGGAGCAAGGCATCTGCAAGCCCAGGAATGCCAAGGATTGCTGGCAACACAGAAAGCTAGAACAGGCAAGCAAGGATCCAGCCCTGCTGGTTTCAGAGGGAACACAGCTCTGACAACACCTTGGTTTTGGACTTCTGGTTGCTGGAATTGTGAGACATTTGTGTTGTTTTGAGCCACTCAGTTTGTGGTCATTCCTTAAGGCAGCCCCAGGACACTAGCATTAATGTGTAGGAGCCAGGCACAGAAAAAATGGGAGAAGAGGGTCCCAGGGCTGATGGAACAGCATTGGCAGTGGCTGTAAGGAGGCATAACCCTGGCGAGTTCAAGGAAATGTAAGAAAGCTTGCAAGGCCCAGCCCCGTCTGCTACTAGGGCCGCCAGGGAACATGTCTGGTTGTTAATGATGGCACTAGGAGATGGTAGAGGGTGCCAAGCAGAATAGCAGGACGAGCCTGGTAAGAAGGCTGTGTGTAGGAAGAGGATGGGGTGGTGGGAGGGGAGCCCAGAATCTGGAAGCTGGTGCCCCTGCTCTAGGATGGTGCAGTGAGAGAGTGGCGATGGAAAGTTCTGGAAAGTATGATAGAAAAACTGAGTGGACTGGGGGCAAATCTGGTGCAAATATGTTCAAATTATAAATAAAGGCTTTAAATAAGTTGGTGTTCAGGCTGGTGATATTCTTCGTGAGTGGGCGAGAATTGGGGAGGAGCAGGTTCGAGGGGGGAGGGGATACCTAGAGTTTGCTGATCTGTTATTATTTGGCTCAGTCTTTTGTCTTATTCATCAAACTTGGCTCCAAAGGACTTGGCAGATTCTATAATTCAGGCCCCCTCATCCTCCTCCAAAGAGATGCAGGAGCCCCCGAGGCAGATATTCAGGAGAGAGTCTTGTCCTGCAAAGGAATTTCAATCATGTCCTTTCAAAGGGTGTAATCATTTGACTAAATCTCCTACTTTGAAGAGGAAAACACCTTTTGAATATGTAAGTTCTGGTGTGTTTATAAAAACAGTCCATCGAATTGCTTTATAGCCATTCCCTCTGAGTCCAGGTTTGAAAACATCATGTCCATGCATGTCCTCAAGGTGCTTAGCTTCATTATCAAAGGCTGTTTGCTTCTAAATAAATAATAAATGTATTTTCCCATTCCCACTTAATTAGGAACTTTATAAGCTACCCATGAGCTAAGAGTCTCATGATTAAAACAGCATGTAGCCGGAAATTCAAAACAGCAGTGCATGTGGCTCTCATAGCTCGAGACTCCGTTTTTCTAAGAGTTGTAGTAATGTTCATGATAACAGAAAGAGGCACTAGCTACTGTAGTAGCCATTTATATATGAAATGCTCTGTAAGATAAGGCTGGGGAAAAGACTCTAAATACAGTGTTGGGGATGGCAATAAAAAGGTAGAGGCAAAAAAAAAAAAAAAAAAAAAGGTAGAGGCAGCCAGTGCAAAATGGAACTTGATTATATCTCAAAACTATGTAAACACCCAGACCCCCTTCCTTCTCACTCTCCCTGGTTGATGTCATCACCTCCCAGAGCTTTACTTATTATCACACAGGCTGGTGGCCCTTAACTTAAATTGTCATTGCCCGGTCCTGCTCCTGAGCTTCAGACCGGGGCCCCTTGTGTCCTGTTAGGTAAGTCCTTGCAGTCCAAGGCTCCTGAATGGAATGTGCCCCAACAGAACTCTCATCTTCCCACCCACCCACCCACCCACACCTGCTCTTCCCTGGGCTCTTGCCTGGTTTCCCCGCCCCAAGCAGCATCAGGCCTCAGGGGGCTGTTCCTGATCATCTGCCATTGTCCCCGCCACCATCTTTTGTCACCTGCATCATTGTCAGCTCTCCCTGGCTCACTCCAGTCCTCTACCTTCTTTTTTTTTTTTTAATTTTTATTTATTTATGATAGTCACAGAGAGAGAGAGAGAGGCAGAGACATAGGCAGAGGGAGAAGCAGGCTCCATGCACTGGGAGCCCGACGTGGGATTCGATCCCGGGTCTCCAGGATCGTGCCCTGGGCCAAAGGCAGGCGCCAAACCGCTGCGCCACCCAGGGATCCCTCTACCTTCTGATCTATTGTCTGCATTGCAGGCAGGATAATCTTTCATGAATGCAAATTTACTCATGTCATATTCTTTTCTTTCTTTTTTTTTTTTCATGTCATGTTCTTTAAAAGAAAGAAAACAACTCTTTGATATCCTTTCCTTTATTACTCTAAAGAGAAGCCCAATTTCCTTAACTTGGCACTCTGGTCTAATTCCGCCTCCCCGTTCAGGGACACTCTCCCCTCCAATCTCCCCTGACCTTGGGACTGAGTCCAGTGCCCCCATGGTGCCCGCGTACCCTGTTGCTCTGTAGAGACACACATTTTACAATGCATGGAGACCGCCTGTTTACCAGGTGACTTATTTTCACATGTGGGTGCATGGAAACATCAATTTCCCTCTTCCTCTTCAATCAAATTTGACTCCTAACCCCCATCCTGCTAGGGAAGCAGGAAAGTTAATATCACTCATTCTTGGGGTTCCCGATGCTCCCTCATCCTGGCCCAGTGCTCCAGTCAGAGTGAAACATTGGAGGCAGTCATCTGAGGGTACCATAACTCCAGATACCCTTGCCCCCACCCACTCTGCTCCCGGCCATTCCTGGACACTGGCCTCTCAACCCAGACTGGAGCCCTGGTGCCCAACTGCCTCCAGGAGGAATGGAGTTGCTCTCTATCCTCTGACCAATCTCAGGGGCTCTTTCCAACCAGGGACAGCCAGCTCTATCTCCCCAGTGGGTTCAGGTTTTTCTAGAACACAGAAGGTGGCTTCTTGATAATTTCTGCCACAAAAACCTCCTCTGGGGAGGACTCAGTACTGGAGATGGGAAAGTACAATGAGCCCAACGTGGGTTGCCATCCCTGTAAGTTATCCTGGACTTGCCTCCCTTCACTCAGCAGTGACCTCGAGGACAAGGCCATGTCCCTTTCTAACTGCCTGACACAGTGCCTGGTAATCAGAGGAAGATCAGTGATGAAGTATCACTCCAGACCTACCAGATGTGCAAAGATGAAGAAGTCTGATGGGGCCAAGTGTCTCCAAGGATGTGGAGAATCAAGAGCCCTGAGACACTGTGGAGGGATTATAAATCCCTTTTGGGAGCAGACAAAAATACCAAGTAAAGTCAAGAATTTCATCCTGACATCCCACTTACAGTGTAAATCTGGAGAAACTTCTGCCCAGGGGCATGTGAGTGATCACACAGATGTTTGTTGCAGCATTGTTGATGACAGCAAAGTACTTCAAAGAATATGGACATCCATCAACAGGTCAAGTAAATTATAAAATATCTTTACGTAGAGTGGTATTCAGCTGTGGGCTTCCACGTGTTTGTTCATGTTCTCCTTAACGAGATTTTGTGAAACTATGTCCCCCTCCTCATATTTTTAATTTGACATCTGAAATAGCTCATTTTAAGTTTAACAACCAGGAGAAGTCATTTTTAGGGCACTATAAGTACACACATTTTAAAAACACCTCTTCCATTATTACTCTTTTGACGATATCCAGTGGCATCTGAATGGGTTGATTGGATGTATTTTACAATGTATTTTTTAAAACATATGAAGAAACTCTTGTTTAATAGACATTTTAAAAAATTATTTGGGGGTCGTTATAATGAAAGATTCACAGCAAGTACATCACTTTAAATATTTTCTACCATGTATTGCGTGACTATCAAAGAAAATCAAATAATGAGTCTAAAAAGGTAGAAACAGAAAGCATGAAAGCAGGAGGAATATCTGGATCTACTGGAGCTGCAAGAGCCAGCTGGAGAATGTAGCAAGCCTTGAATGTTAATCTTAGTAAATTGTGAAATGGAAGTTAACAGTCTGGAAAATAAAAAGTCATTTAGATATGTTATTTTAATAAATGATGAAATGGAAGTAAACAGTCTTAAAAATGAAAAATTGTTTAGATATGTGACTTTAATAAATAATGTCTTAAACAGAGCTCAATGTTTTTCTTTCCTCCTAAGAAAGAAATGTTTCAGCTATTAAAGTCAACATGGGGGTGCCTGGGTGGCTCAGTCAGTTAGGCATCTGCCTTTGGCTCAGGTCATGATCCCAGGGTCCTGCACACAGTAAGCTCCCTGAGCAGATGCTTTTCCCTCTGCTTCTGTGCCACCACCACCTGTGCTCTCTCTCTCTCAAATAAGTAAATAAAATCTTAAAAAAAAAAAAAAAAGCCAACATGAATGCAGTGAATGATGAAGTGCTTGAACTTACTTGTAGATAAATCTACGAAAAAAAAGAAAAAGACACAAGGACAAGAAAATGATGAATAACAAATAGGGAAAATTATCAATTTCAAGATTAAAAGTATTAGCCTGTTTTCAAAATTGTATGTGAATGTATGTAATTTAAGAAAAAAGTATGAAAAAATTTGAAAACTTCTGAGTTATTCCAACTTACTAAATCCTGAAACTTGGCCAGTGAGGTTTACAGAGTTTGTGGATGAAGGATGAAGAAAAAATTAATAAATTAAGCCAGTTTATTAAAATGACATTTGAAGAAAATATTTACCACTTATTTGATAATAAAGATGTTGAATTTTTAAGCAATCTCAGGCAGTATAAAAGCAGCTAGAAACAATTGTAATGTGATTGCTGTTAGTCCAGTAGAAGTTGAGAGAGGATTCAGCATCTTGACCAATATGGTTGATGTTGAGAAAATTTCCAGTTCTGGAGACTATAGATAACCTAACAACTATTCCATTAATAGAAATCTTTTGAAAAATTTGGTGCTGCCAACAATTATTTTTTAAATGGTAAAATCAGCCTAACTCATACAAATATTAGATGAACATATGTCAAGATTTTATTTAACTGATTAGCTGATGCAGAAACCAATAAGATGTTACAATCCACTCAAAGGAGAATTCAGAGAGCACACTATGTAGAAAATGAAAAGTGCCAAAATGAATAAATGTGCAAATTGATGCAAAGCAGGTCAATATCCTATCTTATCTCCACAGGACAACATTAATTTGCATTTCTGTGCACAAAGATCAATTATATTACTATCAGTTTCCACAACATACTGAACTGTGAACAAAACAAAGGTGCATATAAGCCCTAAGGACTGGAGACACCGATATTCTCTTCTTGACCATTTCCAATTTCTTAGTTTCTTAGTTTTTCCTGACACTGTCATTCCTCATGTCCAGTGACAGCTTGGACCTGCTGGCAGTGTCATATGGCTGGTGATAGCCATGCCTAACAAACAAAAATTGTCCCTACAATTTCCAAACATCAACAAATAATTTTAACATGATGATTGATTTGATGAGTGATCTATGTTATAACTTATCACTTTGTAACCAATATAAAAATATATTTTGAGACTGGGTGGCTCAGCAGTTTAGCACTTGCCTTCGGCCCAGGGCGTGATCCTGGAGTCCCAGGCTCGAGTCCCATGTTGGCTCCCTGAATGGGGCCTGCTTATCCCTCTGCCTGTGTCTCTGCCTCTCTCTCTCTCTCTCTCTGTTTCTCATGAATAAATAAATAAAATCTTTTAAAAATATATATATTATAAATATATATTTATATCAAGATATAAAAGGCATATTTAAATTTTGACACATTTCATAAAATGTTATATATAATACATGCTATACTATATATGTTTTATATGGTGATTTACATATTTCTATTATTTGTATATTTATTTTTAATATATTATCATTATATATTTCTGTTACTATGACATTATCAAATTTTTGGATCTGCCTCCAGCATCCACACAGACAGATACACACATTCTTGTGTGTAAGAACTGGATACAATGCAGAGAAATGCCAGGGATAAAGAAAGCCTCCACATTCAGGCAGATTATAGTGAAATATAGCTCTCACTTATAAGTAGAGAGACATTCAGTTTATATGAAATCTATAAACCACAAACAACATGGTAGGTCTCAATGTACTACCATTGACCCAGTGGGTCACATCTAAAATCCAAGTATTGTCTTGGATTCTTCTCTCTCACATTCCACAACCAGTCCGTCCAAAAGCCCTGCCATCCAGGGCTGCCAAAATATATTCATTTCAAAATATATTCACTGTTCTTCAGATAATGGTGAATGGGAATTCTCCCCATCTCCATCTCCATCTGGTCTCTTCTGGGCAGGTGCAGTGGTCTCCTGACAGCCTTCACTTCCTTGCTTCCCCCACTATGACCCATTCCTTGCTTTGCAGGCAAGGTGATTTTTAAACAGCAAATCAGATGTCATCATTCCCCTTATGCCCGTCAGTGGCCCTCTTAGACCTGTTGTCTAAATTCCCACCTTTAGCCAATAAAACTAAAAAACCTGGACTAGATCTGTTTCGTATCCATTTAAAATGATAAAACCTCCTTCCTTACCCTCGCACCGCACAGACCCTCCCTGATCTGTCTTTCCATTAACTTATCACATTATACATTATATTATGCTACATAATATTAGACCTGGTATCTCTCTCCGTATGTTATTCTTTAGGTAGTTTATTGTTTGTCTTCCTTTGCCACAAGGTATAAGCATGAGGTCAGGGATATTTGAGCATTTTATTCTATGCAAGTACTTAAAATAGTGCCTGGTATGTGGTAGGAGCACAATAACTATATGTGAACGAATGAGTGGGTCCCCTCACTTACTAGACCAGAAGAGAGCCTCAGATTTTTCCCTCACTTGTTAGCCTGCCACATCTCATGGATGTGGGTCTTCTGGATCAGAGGCCAGGATGTTAGTGCTCACAGCACAGCAGGCAGCCCAGGCTTCATAATTTTAAGGGAGAAAAACAAACTGAATAAGATACTTTCAGACTGGGAGGGTGAGAGCAATTATAGACTGGTATCGAAGGGGCCAGGGCACTGATGGAGAGAATGGCCCCAGAGGAGCTGGGGGCAGCATGGAGAAAGCACCTGTTGCAGGAAGGACTGGACCCAGGGGCAAGGCTGGGAGGCTGCTGTAATGGACAAAGTCAAGAGAAGGAGGAGAATGAAGGGAAGCGAGATTTTGGAGTGTTGACAATGAGAACAGCCAGAGGCTGAGACGGACACAGGGGAGGACAATCAGGTTTAGAGGAAAGGCAATGAGCTTAGTAAGTGTCCAGAAAGTAAGCAGGTGCACTTCCAGCAGCAGGCAGGGGTAGGAGGCCAGGCCACACCTGGGCAAGTGGCGAGCCTGTCACAGCACCTAGCACTTCTGTCCACTTGGTACCAGGCCCCTCACATGTGCTAACTTGTGTAGTCCTCCCCGATCCCTTGAGGGATGAGGACACCAAGCTGCAGGAGGTTAAGTGACTTCTCCAGGGTCACAGGAGGCAGGATGGTAATCCAGGGAATCTCCCTCTGGCCTGTTACCTCCACTCCTCACCCACACACAGTGCCACAAGCTTTGACCAAGTACTCTGGACCTGGAATTATGAGTCCAAACCATAATGCAATAGAACTTTAAAAAAATATATTCAGGGGCTCCTGGGTGGCTCAGTCAGTTAGGCGTCCAGCTCTTGGTTTTGGCTCAGGTCCTGGAATGGAGCCCTGAGTCAGGCTCTACACTCAGCATGGAGTCTGCTTGTTCTTCTCTCTCCCTCTCTGCTCTTCTCCCACCCCTCAAATAAATAAATAAAATCTTTGTTTAAAAATGTACTCAGCTACTTTTCTGAGAAAATACCAAGCGTGAGGTGAAGCTGGTGCTGCAGCAGGAGCAGAAGTCCCAAGCGTGGGTGGAGTTGGAGGCCACGCCACCAGGCCTGGCCACCTGGCCAAAAGCATGGAAACCACGGGCATGAAGGAGATTGTCTCTTCTCTTGCCCAACTCAGGATTCTAAGATCACTGAGTGCTTCTGGGGCCATCACTCCAGGATGAGGTTCTAAATCTTATGCCTGTCAAGGACACCTGGGCTGGTCAGCTAGGCAGGGACAAGGCATTTGTGGCCTTTGAGACTACAGTGGTCATGCTGCTCCGCTGCCATGCATGATGCCCTTGCTCCAGCCAGGCAGTTCGTCATCCCTGGGAAACAGTGCCACCAGGGAACAAGATAGGCAGGTGCCATGCTTGCTACTCCCTGAAAGGTGACAAGGCACAGGGACACTTGGCTCATGCTGGTGTATCTGATCCCCATTCCTGGAAGGAAGGGCATCATCTCTGTCCTTGCCCGAAAAGTGGCCACCACTAGCCAATATTTACAACTATTCCATTTTGAGTAGGAGAGAGCTGGGAGCCTAAGCAACTCAGTTAAAGCCACTTTCCCTGAGCCTTGGAGCCCAAGAGCCATGCCCCCTCTGACCCATTCACCCAAGATTCCATGCAGAGAACCAACCCCCACAATAGTGTGCAATGGTGCCCACATACAGTGTTTTATACAAGCGACCCCAATCTACTCCCCAAAAAGCTTGTCCATTTTTAAGAGACTAATCACAGTGCATGGATCTTATTTGAAACTCCTGCTTCAAATGAACCAATGGTAAAATGTGAGCACTGATCATATAGGGATTAATTCCTTGGTGTGATAATGCAGGAATTTTTTTAAAGGTCTTTATCCTTTAGAGATACACTGAAAAATTTACTGATGACATTGTACCTGGGATTGGCATGAGGTAAGGGCAGGACATGTGTCGAGGATTGTTGAAGCTGCACGATGGGCACGTGGGGATCAAGACACTCTTATTTTTCTATGCATTTGAGATTTTTCGTAATAAAACATTTTCCAACTGTTCCAACAGATTTGAAAACAAATGTACACTGTGCTTTTCCTACGTTCACACTTGATTTCCATCAGTTGATCTCACTGAGTCTTGGCCAGATCATTTCTGTTCCGTGCCCTCCTCCGAGGATGCTTTTTGGGGGTCCCGTTGCTACGAGCTGGCTTCATCCACTTCTTTAATCTGCCAGTAACTTTTCTTCTTTAGTGAGGATATTCTTCTCAAACTGCCCCCAACTAATCAGAGGAAACACATCAATTTTCCTTTCTATCCTAACTCTTTTTTCCCACATGAGAAAGAAGACAAAAATGGGAAGAATTATAGTCACCACACAAAATGGGGAAGGTCTCCGTGCTGGTTTTTCTAGTCAGAAGGGAAGGATTTTTCCACTTTATTCTTTCTTAAAGTTCCCAGCCTCCCTTCTAACAAATATTATCTGCTGCGAGTACTGCTGAAGATTTCCATCCATTGGGTACTCTGATGCGTTCCCCAGAAGCTTTATCTATTGTCTCAAATGTCAACTATTTTAGAAACCAGAGCTCTTCGGACTTCTAAAGAAGCTTGGATCCTTCTAGCACAACCCTCTTTAAAAAGATGTAAGCAGAAAATTTAACAGATTTTAGGTAGTTTTTACTTCGATCCTTAAAAAATTAACATTTTAAAACTCTTCCCGGGAATCAAACAAGACAGTTGCTACTTGTCCTGGGGCAGATGTGGATTGAAAGTGCTCCTGATGTAAAAAAAAAAAAAAAAAGAAAGAAAGAAGGAAAAAAAAAAGAAAGAAAAGAAAGTGCTCCCGATGGTATCCGTGTTTCTCTGGGGATGGGGGCGGGGGGTGGGGGGACCGGTAGTCCTATGGTGTTGATACAGTAGTATCTATCCAGAGCCTGCATTTGAAATTTTGTTTCCCATAGTCCCTTGAAAATATTTCTCTCCCCACAGGATCTGAAGAGTGGAGATTGGAAAATGTTTAACATATGATCATTCATAACAGCTCGGCTTATTTGAAGGAGGAGGAAATAGTTGTAGATGAAGCACTAGAAGTGTTAAAAATGCAGGTGTCCCAATTGCTAGAATTGCATCACAGGAACTAATGTCCCCAAACCGCTGACCCCAAAACCCAGACAAAATATTCAGTGCAATAGAAACTTCTCTTCTGGGACTATTATTACCCTGTGCATTCTGGAGGACAAGTGGGACGGGAATAAATCTGTCCCATTTCCCCTTTCAGCGACTGAATGCTGCTTCTGTTGGAGTCAGCTGCTTTCACCGTGTGCCCGGGCTCCTCGCAGAGAGGGGACGTACAGAGCTTCGAGGGCGAGCATCGAGGCACCACGGAGACGTGCTGCCATAAAAGTGTCTTCTCGCATTTTCAACGTAAACAAATGTTATTGCCACCAGGAAATAGACCGCATGAAAAGAAATGTCGGGAACCTGGAAGAGCTGCCCAGGCAGTAATTCTTTTCGGCTTCCAAGTTCATTACCCTCATTAACTCAAGTCAATGAGACAGAACAAAAGGCTTCTCAAAAGCCCCATAAACACGAGGCATACATATTTTCAATCTGGGGCTATAATCTAACAAAGCTGATTTTTCTTCTTGCTCACTGGGCACTTCTAGTTTTTCTCTTATGGTAAGTGTGCCTTGTATTATAGTCCTCGTATCCTGTGTTACAAAGTACCATTTATCTTGAACTCACTGATGGTTTTTTTTTGAGGGGGGGAGGTGGAAGGCAAACAGCCATAACCCTAACTTTCTCAGCTTAGACTGTAAGAGGTAGCAGGTGTCACAGGTAAGTTGTTAAGAACTATGGATGTCCGCAGGTGGCAGGTTAAGCCCTGCAAAGAGGCAGGGGTCCCTACTCTGTGAAATTTCTGGGGGGTCTGATGGTCTGGGGCATGCCAGGACTTCCCCTCCAAAGTGAAGGGGCAGCTGCTGCACTTTGGGTCCCCTGCCATCAGGATACATATGTAAAGAGGCCCATGCTTGGGTTTGGGAGGCCACCTATGGCACGTGTGGATGACCTGTTCTTGCCGATTTACTGGATGACTCAAAAAGCCATCAGCTTGGAGAGTAAAAGAAGGAGTTTCAGCAGGGCCAGGCTGCAGTGTGGTGGCTATGGCCCTCAGAGTTCATGGCCCACCCTCCCACCGTCAGGAGTCGCTGGTCTTATCATGTGCACCAGCCCCTGCAAGCACTGGCTTTCGAGGATGTTGCAATGATGGTTAATTTTACATGAATGTAAAATTACTTGAATGGGCCACGGTGTGTCCAGGTATTTGGTCAAATATCATTCTGGGTGTGTCTGTGGGGGTGTTTCTGGATGAGATTAACATTGGAATAATGTACCCAAAGGGCCTAATGGAAAAAAATAACTTGGTCCATCTAGAAAGATGACATGACCACAGGATCAGATCTGCCACAGAGAAGGTTTGAGTCACCCCAACCAGCTCGGAATGGGGAACCAGCAAAAGGTGTCAGCTGAAGGAAGAACAGGAGCGTCTGTGTGCACGTGTGTGTGTGTGTGTGTGCGCGCGCGTGCGTTCTGGTTTCTAACTGACCTCTTTTTCTCTTTACTTCAGGGTTACATGTATATGTTTTAGGGGCTAAATATATTCTTTAATCCACAGTTTGCATTATATCCTCATGAGATCGTGATAGAACCAGAGAAAGAGCAGGCTTTTTCCTCCAGATCCTGAGTTTGAAGCTGGATACATTTGTGTATGAGTTACTGGGAGTTGGCTGATTTTCATTTGCATAGATAGTAGCTGTATTCTATTTCAGACACTTCTGGAATTATTTGTGTATAAAGCAGGATGTGTGGGCCTTGGGCAGTCAGGGAGTGGACTGGAATGACTATCATTGCTGCTGGGCTGGCATTCTTTTTTTTTTTTTTTTTTTTTTTGAGAGAGAGTTCGAATGAAGGGTGAGGGGGAGAGGGGAGAGGGAGATAGAAAATCTAAAGCAGGCTCCCTGCCCAGCGCACAGCCTGATGCGGGGCTTGATCTCAAGACCCTGAGGTCACTGGATGCCTGAGTGGCTCAGTGGTTGAGCATCTGCGTTCAGCTCAGGTTGTGATCCTAGGGTCCTGGGGTCAAGTCCTGCGTCAGGCTCCCTGCAGGGGACCTGCTTCTCCCTCTGCCTATGTCTCTGCCTCCCTCTCTGTGTCTCTCATGAATAAATAAATAAAATTTTAAAAAAAGACACTGAGATCATGACCTGAGCTGAAATCAAGAGTCGGACATTTAACAGACTGAGCCACCCCGGTGCTCCCCTTCTGACGCAGCATGCCAATATTGGTTAGGACACTAGTCCTCCCTTATAAGATATGGTCTTGAAAAAACTCAGTTAAAATATTCCTCCTTCCTCTGCAAAGGGGAGGGTGCATGACATAAGTTAGATCGGCCAAAGGCTTTCTCCCTGAAATTGGAATCCTTAGCAGAATCACACCCAAGTTTCAAATGGCCAGAGCTGTGTTATCCCAGAGGAAACAGTGTGATGAAATTATCACTTTGTTCCTGTTCCTAGACCTATGTTCTGGTTCTGAGTCTGATTCTTCACCTCTCACTTTGACTCCATAGCCTTTTAATAAATTCCATTGTCGTGTAAATTGGCCAGAGCCTTGTCTCTGCAGTTGAAGGCATGGCAGCAGATAGAACTTCCCTGGGAGGGTGTGTGGCGAGAAAAGGAGAGAAGAGAAGGGGGAGAGAGGAACACGCAGCAGCAAGTGGCAGCCCGAGGCTGGGGGAAGTCATGGACGGTCCAAGGTGGAGCCACAGGGAGAGGTGACGGCCAGCAGGAGACTCTGGGCGGTGGGGTCAGGACCGGCTGGAAGGCCAGAAACTGATATGTGCCCACTACATTTATGGATGGCTTCAGTGTGGACTGTGGTGACAGGTGGGCACAGCTTGACTGCCGTGGGCTGAGGGGTCCGTGGAAGTGAGGGCAGACAACACCTTGATGTTGATACAAGTTGAGCTGCTGTCACATGGATCACAGTGACCCCAACAAGACAGGAGGTCTAATTCTCTCTCACACGAAGCCCAGCACACCTTAGCTGGGTGATTCTGTTCCCTGACATCATCCTTTGACTGAGCTGCTCCTATAAGTCACTCTGCTGTCCCCAGGGTGTTTTTTATGTCCATCTAACAAAGTCAGGTCATACCCTCACATTCACCCTCCAGTCTTCAAGGAGAGAAAAGAGGAGGCCAAGGCCAAACAGCTTCTTTGTGAGACATGTCCTAGAAGCAGCTATACCCTCCATTCAGACCCACAGGCTGGAAGTCAGTGGAGTGACCATACCTGCTGGTGAGAGAGACTGGCCACAGTGTCATCAGGCTGTGGCCTATCAACCCTGGGGGGGGGGGGGCGGTGGTTATTTTCAAAAGAAAAAGGGGAAATGAACAATGAGGAGCCAATAGCAAGCATTGCCACAGACAACTGTGCCAAGCAGTCAGGCTATGAAGGAAAGATATAGGGACCTAGCTGGGGGGGCAATGGGGTCCGGGGTCCACAGGGGCCATAGAGAGAGATGTTGAGGGTTAAAAAACATTGATGATAAGAGAGGGAGAGCTCAAAAAAAGAACAGCCATAGGTCAGTGCGCAGACAGAGAATTTGACCTTGGATAGAATGATGGAACAGAGGAAAAGATAGAAGAAAATACAAAGCGGTTTGCAGGCTTCATGGCTGGCAGCAGAGAGCATCTGTTGGCTGCCATTTTCTGTGTAAAATAGGAAACCAAGTCTCCTGCTACAAATTGAGTGGGAAGGAGGGCTACTGGGTGTCTGAGAGAGGGGACACAGAAATAGTCCTTGCTGGGAAGGCTGGCCAGGCAAGCGTGGTGGGATCATTTGGCAGGATCAAGAGTGCAGGTGAAGTTGGTGAGTGACACCCCAATCTTGGTGGCAGGGAGATTTCTCCAGTCAAGGGTGCTAAGTAAATCAGATACAGGTTTTCAGGAAGCAGATAATTGGGTTTCTCCAGTCCAAGTTCATATGGGGAAAGAAGTGAGGACACCTTTATTGGAATGATCACGTAATCATTTCAACGCGTCTCCCAGAACACAGCACAGAAAAACTCGCTCTGTTTTTGCAATACTGGGTCTGGGGAACAGAATTGGCGAGAATCAACACTTCCATAAAGTCAAACTCGTATCTGTTGTTATTCAGACCTTTTAAACAAATGCACCCAACTTCTGAACAACAGGCATCATTCGCTGGTGTGACGAAAAGAGATGGTCTTCGTTAGGATCAGAAAGTTGTTGAGAGCTGAGCAACGTCCAGCTTGCAGGCTCCATGCGGCCGAGGAGGAAGCCTGGCCGCCCCCATGGGGCACACAGGAAGCATGCAACTGCCAGTCCTGGGTCACCAGTAATGGGTGCGCGTCACGGGTAGAGAGTTTTATGGGTCGTAATAGTTTTCTGTAAATGAAAATTGCTCCTCCTCGCTGGGCAATTGAGTTATATCTGAGTTAATCCAGGAAAGTCTTATTCATATGAACTATGACACACATGAGTCAATGAGTGAGTGTCACCCAGAGACTTAACGAGGCACTGTTACCCTTCCAGTTCTAGGATGGTTACTTCCAGGGGTGTTTTGAGGTTGGTTGTGCTGTTTTGGCCATCTCCAGATGAAGCTAAGGAGGTAACTAGATGGGGATTGGACAAGTTTTCCATAGGCTTTTCCCTGATTTAACCAATCCCAGCAGCTACTTGTCCAATGCAGCCCTGAGGTTTTTGTTTTCCCCTGTGAGCATCTCATTTACTCATTGGTTTCCATGAGAAACCGAGTTCTTGAGAAGCGATTATTACAGTAATATTAATAATAACAGTGATGACATTTTTCCTGTAAGTGATGTTCCCAGGTGGGGCTTCTGTGACTTTCCATATGGACACTAGTCAGGGTGAAGGAAAAACTTCCACCTGCTTTTAAATGTATGCTGGAGTCCACGTGTGATTGTGAATTCAAGCCCGTGTTGGGGAGCATGGGAGCTCTTCCAAAAGTTCAGAATGGCAGAAAGGTTATCTTGTGAAACTTGGAAGGACACAGACAAGATTTAAACCGAGAGGGAGAATGATTCCTTCTGAGTTCTAGCACAGCAGGTGCTCTGGGTGCCTGTAGGTGGACACCCCACCAGTTCCAGCTCCCCTTCTTCTCAGTGGACCATGTGCCGATGAGTACAGCACCCTGCATTTATATGGTAGCAGCATCTCAACACAGGGCCACAGGGCCTGCGGGGATCTGTGTCAGGGGAAAGGTGACTTTCTCCATCTTACTATGGATGAAATGACCCGCAGGCATTTATTTCATGGGGAGAATCAGGCTGATTGCATCAAGTCTCTGAGTGGAGAACGGAAATTGTGTGTCAGTGGAGTGTGGATTAAGCTATTTGCTGGACATTATTTATTTCCCTGCCTGCATTAACAGTACAAGTGAGTCATAAATACCACAGAGATATGTGTAGATTTTTAAACATTAACTTCGGATTTGAAAGAATAATTAGCCTTAGGTTAAATGTATAGACCAAGAGATTCTATATTAAATGTGTGTAAACGCTACCAAGTCCTCTGTTTGTGTGGGTCTCTACATGTGGTTAACAGGAGAAGCTGGTTTAGGGGGAAAAGGAGCATGTTTATAGAAACAATGATAACTTAGCTCCTATGTTTCAAGATTAGTTCACTGTCAAGACAGATTCTAATCCTTTCATTTTATCCTTCTCTCATTTATAACAAGTCTTTACTGGTGGTCTGAACTTCTTACCTCTGACACACACACAGAGACAAAAACAAAGCAAATTTAGTTAAATATGGCATGTTCCATGGTCATGATGAAATTGTAAGCTTCCCATATCCATTTTGATAATAATGGTCATTCCCTTCAAAATAGGGACTCATACTTTCCACTAGACCAACAATTTTGAAGATTTGCATCAAAAAAAAATTTTTTTTAAGCATCTACTTCTGGCTTCCATTTCAAATCCTCTCCACCTTCCTTCCTACTCTACCCGATTGGTTCTGAGCTGATTTCTATCAGCTTTGTTAGCTGGGGAGTTGTCCTATCTCAAGCCCACATGGGTATCCTTTTTTTTTTTTTTTAATTTTTATTTATTTATGATAGTCACACACAGAGACAGAGAGAGAGGCAGAGACACAGGCAGAGGGAAAAGCAGGCTCCATGCACCGGGAACCCGATGTGGGATTCGATCCCGGGTCTCCGGGATCGCGCCCTGGGCCAAAGGCAGGCGCCAAACCGCTGTGCCACCCAGGGATCCCCCACATGGGTATCCTTGGTAGCAGGTGATATGGGGGGGGGCTATCAGCTCTGACCCCCATCCAGCCCAGAGGTGTAGGGAGACAGAGCTGTGGTCTACCCCTGATCAGTGGTGGACAGGAGCTGGTGGGTACATTCCTCCCCCTTCTTTCCCCATGAGAAAAGTTCTAAGACTGATTTCATGAGGCTCCTCAGAGTCCCACCAAATGGAGACCCCCCTGGCCAACTCGGTGACACATCCTCGAATTGGCTTTCCTCTCTTTTATGTCTGCTTCTCCTACCCTTACTTCTGCTTCCAGGGTTTATACTCCCAAGTAAACATTTCTCAGGCTCTGCTTTTGAGGAAACCCAGATCAAGAGTAACTTGAGTGTGTATCAAGAAAAATCCCCCCAACTTAATTTTTACTACTGACAACATCATAATTTCCTACCAACAGAAATTAAATTTTAATATTCCATTACAGGTTTGTTAACTAAACTTCACTGTCTCATAATGACACCTGCTGGAATTGTGCTGGTAATGATTAAATAGCATATCTACCTGTGAGCCATAGAGGCAGGGAAGGGCAGTGGTAGGGAAATGGACTTTGAGTTTTCATTCCAGCCCCACCTTTTACTAACTGTGTGACCTTGGGCAAGTCACTTGACTTCTCTGGGCCTCGTTTGTGAAATGACCTTAATGCCATAAAAGTAGAAATTAATGACAAATAAATGAAAGGACCTTTCCCCTGGAAACATAAACACTTCTGATAACTCAAGTCAATGAAGAAGCATAAAATGAAATTGCAGGACAACTTAAAAAGAACAATGAGGAAAACACAGCATATCAAAATGTATGTGACAGAAACCTAAAACCTGGAGCAAAGTTATAGCATTGAACACTTATAACAGTAAACATAAAAATAGGTGAAAAGGAATGAGTGAAACGCACACTGAAAAATAAGAGACAAACACACAGAACAAGCATTTACCTTTTGAAAATTCAAAGAAAATTGACAACCCACCCACTGGAAAAAATTGCTCAAAAAAAAAAAAAGATAAGGAAAAAAGTAAACAACACAAAGGATGAAAAAAGGGCAAAACTGCAAATCAACAGAAATGTAAAATATAGAAAGACAATATTATAAAAACTTTATGCCAATGAAGATAAATACCGATTAATTGGCAAATTTCTGGAAAAAAATATAACTTGCCAAAACTGACTGGAGAGGAAATAGAAAGCCCAATGCTCCCTAAGCTGATTTATGGCACAACCCCAATAAGAATATCATGTTGGTTTCTGGAGTTGTTGATTATAATGTCATGAAGAGGAATAAACAAACAAAGAAAAGCCAGGAAAAGAAATGCAGTGTTTGGGGCACCTGGGTGGCTCAGTCACTTAAGTGACCAACTTGTGATTTCAGCTCAGGTAGTGATCTCATGGTCATGGGATCGAGCCCCACATTGGGCTCCCACCTCAGTAGGGAGTCTGCTTGAGATTCTCTCCCTCCCTTTATCCACCTCTCTGTGTGAGCACTCCCTCTCTCTCAAATAAATAAATCTTTAAAAGAAAAAAAAAAAGGAATGCACTGTTGGGAGTTTGACTAGCATATCCAGGTATTAAAGCACATTTATAAAGCCCCTACAATAAAAACAAGGTGGTATGAGTATGAACATATATAGAGACAAATAAAACAGGCTAGAAAAACCAGAAATAGACCCAAATGAATAGACCCCAGAAATTTGGAATAGATCGAGGTGGCATCTCAAATCAGTGGAAAAATGTGATATATGTTATTGACATACTGGAAGGTATTTGAAAAAATCTATCTCTCAATACTACACACCAGAACATATTCCAAATGGATCATAGATTTAGATGTAAAATGAAGAAAATATAGGGAAGTTTCTTTATAAACTAAGAGTTATAACCAAGAAACTTTCTAACTCTGCCTCAAATCCCAGAAGCAATAAGGAAAAGGACTGATTAATTAATGTATTCACATAAAAGTGATAAAATTTGCATGGCCAAAAGCATCATAAGCCAAGCAAAATCACAAACAACAAAGTGCAGGAAAATTTACAGTTTTTATTGCAGACAAATGGATTAATACATCAGGTGAAGCCTGAAATTACTGATATTTAACCATTTGATCTAACAAAATAGCAATTTCATATAGTTCATTTTAATACCTAAAATTAAAAAAACTTCTAGAAATAAAATGGGCAATACCCATATAGAAGAATGACTAGAGTTAGGAACACAGTGTGTAAACTAAAAATGCAAGTGGCTTTTAGTCATAGGAGAAGACACCAAAGCACACCGTATCCCTTCAGAGATACACTGCCAAGACCCCCAAATGATGCATGCAAAACCAATTTTGTACAGTACTCTGTGTAAGAGCAAAAGACTGGAGAAACTCAAGTACCTTGATATCTGATAGAGTGAGTCCTTCAACATTTTTGTCCTGGGATTATTTTGGATATTCTTAATCTTTGCATTTTTGTATACTTTTTAAAAAAAAGATTGTATTTATTTATTCATGAGAGACACACAGAGAGAGGCAGAGACACAGGCAGAGGGAGAAGCAGGCTCCCTGCAGAAAGCCTGATGTGGGACTCGATCCACAACTCCAGGATCATACCCTGAACCGAAGGCAGACGCTCAAACCACTGAGCCACCCGTCCCTTTATATACATTTTTGAATCTGTTTTTCAGTTTGCACACACACACTCACACACACACACAAAGTCCTGCTGAGATTTGCACTGGGATGACATTGAATCTGCAGATCAATCTGGGCAGAATGGACATCTTTACAAAATTGTGTATTTCACCCATGAACATTTACTTAGGTGTTTTTTCTTTTCTTTTCTTCATTTATTTTCAAAGTTTTAATTTAAATTTTAGTTAACATATAATGTAATATTAACTTCAGGAGTAGAATTTAGTGGTTCATCGCTTATTTATAACATCATAACAAGTGCTCATCATTACAAGTGCCCGCCTTAATGCCCATCGCCCATCTAGCCCCTTCCCCTCCCACCTCCCCTCATCAACCCTCCATTTGTTCTCTATTGTTTAGAGTCTCTTATGATTTTCTCCCCTCTCTCTTTTTTCCCTTCCCTTTGTTCACCTATTTTGTTTCTTAAATTCCACATATGAGTAAGAGTATATGGTATTTGTCTTTCTCGGATTGACTTATTTCACTTAGCATAATACACTCTAGCTTTATCCAAGTCATTGCAAATGGCAAGATTCCATTCTTTATGATGGCTGAATAATATTCCATTGTGTGTGTGTGTGTGTGTGTGTGTGTGTGTGTGTACCCATCTTCTTTATCCATTCACCTGTCGATGGACATCTGGGCTCCCTCCATAGTTTGGCTATTGCTGATAATGCTTCTAGTTAAGTCTTCTTTCTTTAATCTCAATAATGTTTTGTAGTTTTCTATATACAGATCATTAACTTCTTTTATTAGATTTTCTCCTGTGTCTTTGATGTTCTTTGAAACTTGTAAATGCTACCTTATTTTTAAATTCACTTACTAGGATATTAGGAACACCTGGGTGGCTCAGATGGTTAGACATCTGCCTTCGGCTCAGGTCGTGATCTCAGGGTCCTGGAATTGAGCCCTAAATCAGGCTCCCTGCTCAGTAGGGAATCTGCTTCTCCCTCTCCCTTTGCCTCTCTCCCCTGCTCATGCTCTCTCTCTCTGTGTGTCTCAAAAGAATAAATTTTAAAAATCTGAAGGGCCATTAAATTTTATCAAATGATTTTTCACCATATATTGAGATGATCCTATGACTTCTCCTATTCTTAGAAGGTGGTGAATTTGAATAGCAAACTAACCCTGCATTTCTGAAACAAACCCAATTTGGTCATGATATATTAACTTTTATATCTAACCTTTATATCTAAATTGGTTCTAGTTTAGGATTGCTGTTTAGGCTTTATAAACAATAATGACAAGAGAGATGTTTCTTTCTTTTAACACCAGGCTTTAGCACTGAGTTGATACTGACAAAATGAATTGGGATTTTTTTTTCTGTCAGTGTTTTATCTTCCTTAAATGTTCAAAAGAATTTACTGATGAGGTCATCTGGGCCTGAAGTTTTTCTGTGGGAAGATTTAAAATGATGAATTCACTTTCTTTGATAGCTGTGGGCTACCTACGTTTAGGGTATGGTTTTTTTCCTGGGAATTTTTTTCTTAATTTTCAGGTTCATTGGCATAACGTTATATATTTTTATCTTTTTAACATCTGTAGGAACTATAGCCATGGATTTTATTTCTTCCAGATACTGGTTACTTGGATATTCTTTTCTCTTGATAATTCCTCCCAGATGAATCTTTTCAAGAAATCAGCTTGAGGTTTGCTGATTCTTGTTTTCTCCTACGTTTTCTATTTTTACTAACGTTTGGCCTTACATTTATTGTTTATGCCTTTTGTTTAGGAGGTGTTAATTTTCCATTCTTTCTCTAACTTTTTTAGTTGAATATTTAGGTCTTGATTGTCAGTCTTTTCTTCTCTGTGGCACACACTCACTGAAGACTCTAAGTCCTTCCCTTCAACATGGTTTTAGGGTATGGTATAATCATTTTCATTCAGTTCAAAATATGTTCCAAGTTGTTTGTAGTAAGCTTTCTTCTCTGATTCTAGTTATTTAGAAATAAATCATTTAATTTCCAGATTCAGGGGAATTTTCTATTGACTTTTTGCTGTTGATTTCTAGTTTAATTCTACTATTTTCAGAGAATATTATGCCTACAGTTGAATCCTTTTAAATGTGTAACTACTCTCACGCAGGTGCAGCATTTGGTCAATATTTGTCAGTGCCCCAGATGTGCTTGAAAGGGATGCATGTTCTGCGGTTGGAGACAGTTCTGTAAATATCAGGCCAGATTTGTTAATTAGGTTAATAAAGTCTTCTGTCTCCTTAATGATTATATTATCTTCTTTGTCTATTCATTATGAAGAGAGGTGTGTTAAAATCTTCCACTGTAAAGGTGGATTTGTTTATTTCCCATAAATTTGTCCATTTTTGTTCAATATATTTTGGGATTGCTGTATTACATGCGTTAGAATTTAGCATTTTTAAGTCTTCCTGATGGAATGACTCTTTTATTATTATGAAATGTTCCTCAGTAACTGTAACAATTCTCCTTGATGTAAAGCCTACCCTGCCTACTATAGTTGACTCTTAACAACTTGAGGGGTAGGGGTACTGATTCTGTCACCCTGCCCTGTGCAGTAGAAAATCCATATATTACTCCTGACTCCTCCCAAAAACTTAACTACTAATAGCCTACTACTGACCTGAAGCCTTACCAATAACTTGGTCAACACATATTTTATTTATGTATTATATACTGTATTCTCACAATAAAGTCATCTAGAGAAAAGAAATGTTAAGAGAATCATAAGAAAGAGAAAATACATTTATTCTACTAGACTGTATTTATTGAAAAAACTCCACACATGAATGGACCCAAGCAGTTCAAAACCATATAGTTCAAAGGGCACTTTTGTTAAAATAGCTACATCAGCTTTCCACAGTTAGACTTTCTACAGTTAGGCTTTTTGTGCTGTGTCTTTTCCTATCCATTTTACTTTCAATTTATCTATATCATTATATTTAAGGTGTATCTCTTGTTAGCAGTATATTTTTGAAGGTTTCTTTTAATCCAGTCTGATAATTTTTTAATTAATGATAATCTCTTAATTGGTGCATTTTGTGTTTTTACATTTGATGTATGACTGGTATAGGTGGGCTTAAATCTACCATTTTACTATTTGTCTCATCTGTGTTCTTTTTTTCTCCTTTTGTTTTCTTTTTTTGGTTCATCTATTTTTTATTTCCTCCCTCCCCCACCCCAAGTAACTTGCTATACATTTTTGTACTGTTCTTTTGTTGGTTACCTTAGAGATTACATCTTGCGGTCTTTGTTTGTTAAAGTCTAATGTAAGTCATAATTTCACCACTTCTCAGATAGTGCAACACTTTGTATTTACCCTATTTCTCAACTTTTGTGCTCTTGTTGCCACATATTTTAATTCTATTTATACTTCCATATGTTTTGACCTCCAATGACAAACCATTATTTACATATCAGTATATAAAATAACATTATTTTATATACCATATATATAAAATATATATAAACTTTATTTTATATACCAATATTCATTTAGATTTACCCACATTTTTAGTCTTCTGAAGCTCTTCCTTCCTTCCTTTCTATTTCTCCATGCTTCCTTCTCAGATAATTTTCCTTCTGCTAAAATAATCCTCTTTAATATTTCCCTTAATATGAATCTGCTGATGGGAAATCATCTCAGTTTTTATTTGTCTTAAATGTCTTTATCTTGCCTTCATTTTTGAAGCACATTTTCTCTGGGTTCAGCACAATCCCTATCAAAGTCCCAAATGCCTTTATTATTATTTTTTTTAACAAGAGACAGACCTAGGATAAGGATAGCCAAAATAATCTTGAAACAAAAGAACAAAGATAGAGAATTTATACTTCTCTACTCCAAAACCTATTACAAAGCTGAAGTAATCAAGACGGTGTGATACTGGGATAGAATAGACATGTAGACCAATGGAATAGCACAGAGAGGCTAGAAATAAAACCATACATCTGTGGTCAATTAATTTTTGACAAAGGTGTCAAGACTATTCAATGGGGAAAGTCTAATTTCTTCAACAAATTGTATAAGTGCTGAAACAACTGGATATTTATGTGCAAAAAAAAATAAATTTGAACCCCTATCTCACACCATATACAAAATTAGCTCAAAATGAATCAAAGATCTAACTGTTAGGGCTAAAACTATGAAATTCTTAGAGGGGAACGTAGGTATAGATCTTCATCACCTTGGATTAAGCAACAGTTTCTTAGGATAACCAAAAGGACAAACAACCAAGGAAAATAGATAATTTGGACATGGTAAAAATTAAAAACTTCTATGCATCAAAAAACTATAAAGAAAGTGAAAAGACAACCTACAAAAAATGGGGGAGAATTTACAAAATGTATATGTGATAAGAAAGTCTCTAACCCCTGGAATATATTACAACTCAACAATAAAAAAGACAACCCAATTTAAAAATGAGCAAAGGACTTGAACAGACACCTCTCCAAACAAGAATGGTCAATAAGGATGTGAAAAGATGCTTAATCATTAGGGAAATTAGTCATTATGCATATCAATACAAAGAAAAACAATGAGATACTAACTTCACATCTATTAGGATGAGTATAATTTTTAAAACAGAAAAAAAAAACACCCAAGTATTGAGAATGTGGAGACACTGGAACCCTCACACGTTATTAGTGGGGATGTAAAATAAATGATGCAGCCTCTTTGGAAAGCAGTCTGGCAACTCCTCAAAAGTTAAGTATAGAATTACCATAGGCCCATCAATTCCACTCTTGGGTTTATATCCAAAAGAATTGAAAACATACGTTCCCACAAAAACTATTAGACAAATGTTCATAGCAGCATTATTCATACTAGCCACAGAGTAGAAACAACTTAAATGTCCATAAACTAATGAATGGATAAATATGATTTGGAATATCATTCAGCCATAAGAAGGGATGAAGTGCTGATACCAGCTACAAAGTGGGTGGTTTCTGGAAACATTACAATAAGTGAAAGAAGCCAGCCAAGTCTTGTACAATTACCTTGATACAAAATGTTCAGACTAGACAAATCCATAGAGACAAAGAATACATTGTAGTTTCTAGGGGAAGAGGGGAAGGAAGAATGGAGAGGGACTGATGATGGGTATAGGATTTCTTTTGGAGCAATGAAAATATTTTAGATCTAGTCAGTGGTAATAGTTGCACAACCTAGCAAATATACTAAAACCACTGAATTGCACATGTTATATAGGTGAGTTTTATGGTCTGTGAATTGCATCTCAATTGAAAATTTTGAAAAAAAATCCTTACATTCCTTGGATATTTCCAATACATTATTGTATCCATTGATTTTATTTAGGATTTTCGTATATTCATGTATATGTGAGACCAGCCTCTAACTTTCTTTTATAAAATTGGTTATCTTTTAAGTGTGTGTGTGTATGTGTAAAAATCCCACATGGATGTCATATGGGGGAGGAAGGACACTCCCTCTACCTTCCTAGTATCCATATCTGGGTCTATGAGATAAACAAACAACAGGTAGATCAACAGGAGGAAAGGTATACAAATGTATTAATTTTTAGTATTATGCACACAAGGCATCCCAGGGGTGAAAAAGGGACTACCCAAATAGAAGGTAAGATTTGAAAGTGTATGTAACATCTTAGTAGGGGAAGGAGAAGGGAAGGTGGGCCTCTCAGGAGGCCCTGAGAGGATTTTCCTCTCAGGAAAATAAATGATTTTCAGGAAGGATGAAGGGGCCCTTGGGAGAACAGATGGGAGGTGTGATCGTTTGTGACAAAGTCTGTCTGTGTGTGGCGTGGACTTCTGGTCTCCTCTCCTGGGACACAAGTCCCTCCTCCTCAGTTGATGGACTCCTGAGGGGACATGACAGCCGAGGAGGACCTGTCTTCAGGCTGGAGATGGGGCTCCAGAAGAAGCCTCTCCCAGCGTGTGCTGTTTTGCAAGTGCCTTCAGCTCAAAATATCACTGTATGAAAGCACATTTTGGGGTAGCGTGTCCTGACCTCCTTCACTAACAATATACAAGATGGAATCTAAATAGAAATTATTATTGTTACTTTAAAGATCTATTTATTTATTCATGAGAGACACAGAGAGGCAGGCAGAGACATAGGCAGGGAGAGAAGCAGGCTTCATGCAGGGAGCCCAGTGTGGGACTCGATCCCAGGACCCTGGGATCATGACCTGCCGAATGCAGATGCTCAACTGCTGAGCCACTCAGGTGTCCCTAAATAGAAATTATTACTTTGCATCTTCTTTCTTGTCATTGTTCTTGAGTTTCTGGACAGCAGGAGAGTGGGACAGACGGTGTGCTGAGCTCTCTTACTGTAATCGTTTGTTTGGTGGATCTGCCATTTCATGCCCAAGAGTGTCCTCTCCTGAGTCGTGTGTCTCCAAGTTTGTCCTGCCGTCATCCCAGCTGAGCCTTTCCCTGTGACATCAACCCACGCAGGGCTGGCAACTTTGCCATGTTAAGTCTAATTGCAGCTGAGGTGCTGCTTTATTTGGAATTTTTATAAACTTATTTTGTTCATAGCTTCCGACTCACCATGTGTTCCATCCTCCTCCACAGGGCAAATGGAAAGGAAGCCTTTTATGGAGCTTCCCTCTTTTCAAACTGGAAAATTGGCAGCAATGGGGCTTAGAAGTGAGCCGGAAAGTCTGTGTCAGGCTGGCAACATGACCCTTTTGAAGATGAGGGGTGTTTACGGGTTTATTTATAAAAAGCGACAGAGCTGGAGCTCTGTTCACTTGGCACCGCAATGGAATTCTGACCACATTTTCAGGTAAAATCTCGTCGCAGAGGCTTCTCACCTGTCCTTCCTCCAAGGAGTCACAGCACTCTCAGATGGCCAGGCATGAACTTCAGCGAGAGAACTTCTGGGGGCGGGGGGCAGGTGGACTTGAATACTATCATCATTTGGTTGCCTTACCTTCTTCATATCACTGTACTTCCAAAGCAAATGTTCTCCAACATTGTCCTTTTCCAGAAAAATTCAGTGTTCAAACGTCACAAAATTTATAGGAAGTGTGAGGACAGCTAATGAAGTAGGTAGGGTGGATTTTGACCAATCTAGGTGACAAAACTATGAAAGTGGAGAGAGGATGCCATAAAAGATGGCCAGAGTAGAGCAAGGATGGAGGGGAAGCCCTGCCCTCACTTAGAACTGGTTCCTTGGGGTGAGGACATCTGGACAAAAAATGAAGGAACTACATCACTTCAGGCCGGCTCATTCATTCACAGCGTGTCAAGCACCTGTTCTGAGTCTCGGGGACACAGGTGCACAAGATCTGCTCCTGAAGTTCAAGGAGCTCGCCCAGGTAGCCAGATAGGGATACGGGGACACACTCTGCAGGGATTCAGGACCCACTGAAGCCCTCATGTAGGTAAGCTGAGCTGCATGGGGAAGATGGGCTCCCACCTGTGTCCTACTCCATGGCCGGGAAAAGAGGGTCCTACCAAGGCCTAAGAAAGTATATTGGCAGTGGGGGAGAAGAAACTCTCACACTGCCACCCTTTCTTTTTCTTTTTTTTTTTTAGATTATTTATTTATTTACTTATTTATTCATGAGAGACACAGAGGCAGAGACATAGGCAAGGGAGAGAAGCTGTAGGAAGCTGGATGCGGAACTCAATCCCATGACCCTGGGATCATACCCTGAGCCGAAGGCAGATGCTCAACCACTGAGCCATCCAGGCGTCCCAAACCCCAAAGCCCTTGATCATGATTGGAACAGAGTCAAGAATTGACCTGGAAGCAATTAAAAATGTTAACTAATGTTAAACCTCTTGAGAAATATGGTTGATGACTTTACACTCTCAGTTTTTCACCAAACACCTTGAAGTCTATCTACCTTCCAAGAGTGAAAGAGTTTTCACAAGAAGTGAGCAGAGCATCTAAAGATGATTTACACCTCTAGAATTATCCGGAAATGACATGTCCAGTGGTTTGCATGATGAAGAATCCTCTCTGAGCTCCTGCTCAGAGTCCTCAATGGGGTTGACAAAAGTTCTCACCACCTTCAGAGGCCTCCCCAGCCCCTGGCCTCTCCCAGTCTGTGAAGGAGCCAGCAACATGGCACCCATCATATCTAGTGGTACTTCTCCCAGGAAGCAATGGGGGCAGCGTCCTTGGGGCGACTTGCATGAAGCATATACAGCCTTGGCCAGGGTGGGCAACCCACTCAAGCTGAGCAGGATTCGTCAACCCCTATGGCTGGCCGGCGGCAACCTCAAAGTTATTAAGTTGGCTGCTTCTATAATGTAGGCCCTTGAGTAAAGAATCTAATTTTATTTGAAAGAGACAACGGCTGTTGAGCAGGTTCCTCCTGAATGGGTAAGTCTGATCCATTGAGCTGAGTTGAAAAACAAGTTAAATGGAGTAAAAAAAATCTCTTTAAGAAAGAGAACAACGTAGGCTGTGTTGGGGCCGTAAGTGGAATTTCGCTCAGCAGGAGCGACTGTTTTCATCAGAGAAAAGATTATGGAGCTCTTGAGGGAGGTTTCCAAGAAACAGAAAAATAGTCCCGATTCAAACACGGTAAATAATGAGGTGTCTGTCTGTTGGCAAGTCAACTGTCGGCCTCAGTGAAGCCCAGGGAGGGAGGCAATGAATGTGCAGGGAGGCGGGTTCTCTGAGGGGAAGACAAAGCGGGTGAATTAATACCAAATGCCTCCCGACAGAAGGAACATCACGGTGGGAGGAGAGAGTGGAGATTTGGGGGTAGGGGGGCCCCGTGACCTTGCTAGTCAAGTGGAAATGAAGACAAAGCCCTCGGTGTTCAAATGGTGGAGATAACGCTCCGGGATCGAGCCAGCGAGAGCTCGACCTTCTGTTCCATCCAAGTTCAAAAGCACCTAAGTGAGGTTTTTGGGAAAATTAGAAGTCAGGAAACGATGCGCTTCATATTGTGCAAAAATAGCAATAGGAGTCCAGGGTCACCCAGAAATCTTTCATTTCTACTACTCTATAAATTATGGCAGGAGTCCCTTCCTGGACAACAGGAACAAGCTTGTAATGACTTCCAAGATCCTTCCTCTGTCATGAGGAGATTCATGGTTTGGTTCTAAGTCATAGCCCCTTTGGAAACATCCCAGTCGTAGGTGAATGCAGTAACTCAAGAGAGAGCAGTTGACACTGCGCTTCACTACTTTCATTACACAGAACACCAAGGACTTCTATTGGATGTGTATTTAAAGAGACTGTGCTGGGTTTTCTGCTTTTTAACTTATTTTATTATAAAGTAGCAGGTGTTCATTGTAGAACAACAACCACCCCATGAAGAGTGCCAAGGTGGCTGAATTAGTATAGAAGGCCAATGTCACCTGTCCCGTCCAGATGCCACTGCCAAAGGTAGACACTAGGGTAGTTCAGACGGCATCGTTCCAGACCTTTTCTTTGCATATACAAACTATATAAACATGCACCTCTTTCTTCCCTTAAGCTTCTAGAAATAAAATTAGGATCAACATTTAAGCATTCCTTTCTCTTGTGCTACATTTGATAACTGCATGCTCCGTTCGAACCATGATCTAAACCAGATGCTTCCTCTCGGGGAGAACCATGCCAATTGCTAACTACTGGAATCGGAGTCATGTATTAACTCCTTTTCAGCCCCATAGCTGTTGAAGTCATTACGTCTAGACAGCCAAGACCCCAACCTGGTTGGCACCCAGTAGCTGCATCAGTCACTGAAAGGATGCATAAATGGTGTTCAGGAGCCCAGGTAGACCTGGGTCAGAGGTCCGAACTTGCCTCTGTAGGGGGTGCCCAGGAGCCCAGAGGCAGTTGTTCCAAACCAGTTCAAGTTTTTGATGATCACTGAGGGACACCTACAAGGAAATATAGCACAGCAAGTACATTCAAAGCTAGGACAGAAGAGGCTGTGTGTGAAAAGAAGTTCCAAGAACCAGAGCCGTTAAGCCCTTCCAAAACTCGCAGGAGCCTGGTGTCTCATGTGTGGCCATGGTGCCATCTGTCCAGAAGCAGTGGGACGTTTGTCAAACTCACCATCCCAGGCCTGCCGAGTCAGACTCTCTGCAGGAATCCTAACAAGCATTTCTAAAAGCACGCCAGGTAGGTCATAGTCACACCAAAGTGTGAGAACCACCGCCCAAGAGCACAGAAGAAAAGGAGACAGAAGTCTGTCTCTGTTCCCTGGGGCTTATTGCAGGCTACCCTGTGGCCAAGAAGACATTTAGGCCAAAGATGGGAAGGTCTCCTGGCCTTGGGCAGCCACTGACTGTGTAAAGAAATCAAGTGCAGGGACAATGTCCCCCCTGCAGAGGGGAGGAGAGGAGGTTCTGTGAAGCTAAAATAACTCGTTCTTTGATGTCAGAAATCAGTCCCTGTCATTTAACAAGCTGGCAGAATTGACCAAGAATGAGGGTGTGCTAAGCTCACGGGGCCAACTGATTTGCTCAGGGACAAAAGATAACCAGAGCCGAAACAGCGTTGAGCAGTGGGAGCCATTGTGTTATGAGGCGGGAGATCAGGTGGGGTAGGCAAGCAACCCCAAGGAGGCAGATGAGGGGAAACGAGGGGAATGAGGGAACACGGCAAGATTAATTAATTAATTAATCCTCCACTAATTGGGAGGATTTGGACGCTCACTTGCCAGGAATGGGCCCGGAGCTGGGAAAGAGCAGAGGATATTCGCACCCAAGTGGGGGCCAGGTGAAGGGAGTGCAGGTCCAGGAGAGAGATGAGGGAAGCAGATGATGGAGGGCCTGGAAAATTAGGCAGAGTTCAGGCTTCATGATGTGGGAAATGGCCAGAGGGATATAGAAGGGGCAGCCCATCTCTGCTGTGGAGAATGGATCACCTCCTGCCTTAGGGCGCTCCTGCCGAAGCAAGTGATACTTCCACCCCAAATCTCAGTGGGCCCCTAAATGCCGTCTAAGTTTTCTGTGGTAGTTCATAAGCAAGAAGCAGATCTGGGGGAGGAAGTCAAGGGCTTGGGTTTCGGACTTGGCGAGTTTGAGGAGCCGATTTGGATGTGTATCTGAGTGGAGGGATGAAGTAGGCAGTAGAACAGAGTTTAGAGAACAGGGGGATACAGCAGAAGGCTCCCTGGCAGCCAGACAGTAGTTAGCTGGCACTTAGTGCATCAGGGGACCCATCAGCCTGCCCTCCTCCAGCCCCACCGGCAGCACCAGACTGGAACCAGAAGTAGATCTGTTCCCTCGCTCAAAATCCATCCCCAAGCATGGAGGAGTCCCCAGCCCTTGTGTCTGACTCTGAGCCATATTTTGTCACTTGGATGTCTTGCCAAAATGTCTAACATAAATAATGAAAAAAAACCCAGCGTGTCACAATGTGTGGAATGTATCTAAAGTTGTGCTCATAGGGAAACGTATAACTTCTGAAGCTCACGTTGGGAAAGAGGAATGGTCAAAACATGGACAATCTGAGTGAATTTCAATAAGAAAGACAGCTGACCTCATAGAAATCCGAGGAAAAAATCTTGACCAGGTACCTTAGGAGATCCTGAGATGACCAATGGACACACAGAGAGATGCCCAACCTCATTAGTCATAGAGAAGTGTAAATTATAACCACCACTACACACCCGTGTATGTCTACCAGATGGCAAAAGTAAAAGACAAATAGTACCAGACTTGTGAGCAATACACGCTGCTGTTCGGAGGGTAAGTCTGTACAACCTTTTGCAAAGCTGTTTAAAATTATCTACTAAAGGCAATCATATATTTCCCCCCAAATGCCACTTCTGGATACATACTCAACAGAAATGTGTATATTCGTCCACCAAGGACACGTATCACGCCGTCCGTAAGCGCATGATCATAATAACCCTCAGCTAGCACCAGCCCAAGTGTCAACAGAAGGATGGATAAATGCCTGAGGGTTCCTACAACACATGCAGCTCTGAAAATGAGCTAAGGGCCGCAGCAACACAGACAACCCTTCAGAATCAGAATGAACAGAAAAAGCCAGACACAAAAGAGCGCACGCTTCTGATTCCAACACCCAAAGCTAAGCGAAACTGTAGCTTCCAGGGATGCACACCGTGGCCCGGAGCTACTGGGGGGGGGGGCGGGGGGCCTGCAGGCTGCCTCCCGTCCGCCTGGACCAAGGAGCTCGCGTCAGCCTCACGAAATGCCCTGCTTAGTTTCGTTGCCTTTTTTTTTCTCTTGGTAGTAAGACTTCCAGATGAGGAAGCAGTGCGTTGATGTAAGTCTGGGGCCATCTCCGCATCTGGCAGCATCTGGACACGCCAAGCAGCTCTGCTGTGCATCTCCTTGGCTCACCTGGGTTCACCGGCAGCTCGGCAGGCAGCTCCCAGCTCCAGCTGCTGGGATTTCCCTAGCACCCTGAGGACTTGCTCTTCCTCCGAACCCTGCGGCCACAACGCAGAGCGGTTAATGCCTCCAACCAGAGATCCCTCAGACAGAGGGGACAGGGAGCTGCTAGATAAATGTCCCAGCTGCCATCCTCCTGTAGGACATCATCGGGCTTCTCAGAGGCCCGACAGGACTGAGCCCCCGTGGCCCGCGTGGGTGACCTACCTGGGTCATTTACATCTGCATTATTAGCTCTTCTCCTCCCCCCATGTCATGCCTGCTTCCTGGGACCACCTTCCCAGTAAACTAGCAGCTTTTGCAGGCAACAAAACTGACTCACGTGTGGATGTTACAGCGACAGAAAAAACCAGAAAGCAATGGACATAAAGGTCAAAATGGTGATTACGTCTTGGCAGGGGTTGAGAGAAGGGGTAGTGACAGAAGGCACGAGGGGGATTTCTAGGGAGCTGGAGAGTCTGCTCCAGACCTGCCTGTGGTAACTCGTGTGTGATAAATCCCTGAGCTGTTAACTTTGTCACATGCGCTTTTCTGTTAGATTTCATGATAAAGTTTACTTTATAAAAATTTACTAATTCGGGACACCTGGGTGGCTCAGTGGTTGAGCGCCTGCCTTCAGCCCAGGGTGTGATCCCGGAGTCCCAAGATCGAGGCCTGCATCAGGCTCCCTGCATGGAGCCTGCTTCCCCCTCTGCCTGTGTCTCTGCCTCTCTCTCTGCGTCTCTCATGAATAAATAAATACACTCTTTAAAAAAAAAAAAGTTTACTAATCAATGGACATTCTTAAAATAAAAGATTAAAATAATTTGAAATTTTTATGTTTTAAATGAATTAATTGTATATACAGTGGTTACGTGTTAGAAATTTCCATTCAGGGCAGCCCGGCTGGCTCAGCGGTTTAGCGCCACCTTCGGCCCAGGGTGTGATCCTGGAGTCCCAGGATCGAGTCCTACATTGGGCTCCCTGCATGGAGCCTGCTTCTCCCTCTGCCTGTGTCTCTGCCTCTCTCTCTCTTTCTGTATGTCTCTCATGAATAAATAAATAAAATGTTAAAAAAATAAATTTCTATTCAGTAGATTCAAATTTTTAATAAATTGAACAAGTAAATAAAGAGATAAAGCACAAAAGCCACTGGAACTTTAAAGATCCCAGAGATGTACTCTCCAGAAGTTTCTTTTCTCAACACCCACCCAGCGGCCGGCTGAGGCTCCTCTGTGAATGCTAGGCTCACTCTTCTCTCAGGGGAACAACGGCAAATGGAGTTGAGCTTGGCAGAGGAAGGCGTCCAGGCACCAGAAAGCAGCCAGAGCCTTGGGGTCCTGACCGCCTGGCAGCTTCATCGGCCCGGACCCGGGGCTCCCAGAGGTGGCTTCCTCTACCAGGTGCCGGGAGCTGTCCCACCAGGGCTGTGGATGGAGCACATTGAAGTTCAGGGTGCCAAATATTGCCTGGAACACATTTCTGTGAAAAATTACTATTTACCTGAAATTCAAATTTACCTGGGCATCTTGCATTTTCTCTGGCAACCCTGTGTCCAGATGAGACTCACAGCCACCCTGGGTGCCACTGCCTGGGTCTTGGTTCTGGAGCCTGAGTCCAACACCCTTTGACTCTAGCATGGCCTGGTATCCAGACCCTGGGGTCCTGCTCTGGCTCAGCTCAGACTCTAATTGCAACCCTATAGTTCTAACACCCCTTTGTCCCGCAGTTCGGACGGTCCGAACTGGGTTGGGTTCTGCAGGCTCTATAAGGAGGGCGTATCATTTTCCTGCAGAAACAGTAATGATCAAGTTCCCAAGGCAGCCCATAACTGTTTTAACCCATAACATACCTGTGCGGACACAGGTTCAACAACACAACTTCCAACTGCCTCCATTGTATGTAGATCAAGTAAATGCATTCGCAGGTCTGCGTGTGGCCCTTTACCAGATGCTTCTGGACTGGACAAAAAGGAATCGGGTTATTCCTAGCATTTGCTTTGCATTGTAATTAGAGGATGGTCATTTTGTGACTTTTTCTTGATGGAAACAGACCGGAGTTCAAATGCAGTCTCAGGGTGGCTGTTGCCCTCCCGGCAGGAGGAGCTATGGCAACAGGAACTGTGTGTGCACACGCACGTGTGTTCGCGCCTACACGCGTCTTATCAGCATACTTATCAGCGTGCATACATAGGAGTGTTCATGCACGCAGGCGGTTTAGGTGTTCGTGTGCTTGTGTGCGGGCAAGTATGAATCCCTGAGCTGTTAACTTTGTCACATGCACTTTTCTGTTAGATTTCATAATAAAGTTTACTTTATAAAAGTTTACTAATTTGGGACACCTGGGTGGCTCAGTGTACGCATGTGTACGTGTGTGTGTGTGTGTGTGTGTGTGTGAGTGTAGGGCGCGTCAGATTAGTAGAAGCTTCCCTGCAAAGTGAAAAGCAATATTGATCAGAGGACACCAGTAACTCTTTACATCCACGTAAATTTAGAGAAGGTACTTTTCTCTACAACGTTTGTGCAAAAGCACACTTTCACCCGCCCACATCCTCACGCACATGCACACGTGCACACCGGTGCAAACAGAAACACTCGTGGTGCTGTCACTACCTAGATCTTTTGAACCAGGAGCCAGGAAGCCCCTCTCCCGACAAGCCACTTGTGGAGGGCAGGGTAGTGGGAGGAGAGGGAAGCCGCAGCCCCGGGCAGGAGAGAGGACGGAGGCCAGGCTGTGGGGTGTCGGGCTGGCTCTATGGAGGGGCCACGTGCTCCGGGCCTGCGCAGGTGGAAGGCAGGTGCTCTCCAAGCCAGCCCGTCGGCATGAGGGACCCCAAGCCAGCCTGCAGACAACCCCTCCGCGGCCCTCCTGCCTCTGCTGTGGGGGCTGCACCCCGGTCCCTCTGTTCTGGGGTTCTGTCCCGCTCCCACCCTGAGTGGTGAGGCCTCGCCTTCCCACGGATCAGAAACACACGGTGGCAATAATACCCATTTCATAAAATTAGGGTGGGGATCCCTGAGTGGCTCAGTGGTTTAGCACCGCCTTCCGCCCAGGGTGTGATCCTGGAGCCCCGGGATCGAGTCCCACGTCGGGCTCCCTGCATGGAGCCTGCTTCTCCCTCTGCCTGTGTCTCTGCCTCTCTCCGTGTCTCTCATAAATAAGTAAAATATTTTTAAAAATTAGGATAAGCAGATGAGGTTCAAAATGCACAAAATCCTTAGCGCAGGGCCCGGCACAAGATTGTTATTAAAAACAATGATATTCATTTAAAAAAAAAAAAAAACACGTGGCTGTGTGCTCTGCAAGAAAAATGCATCACAAAGTAAAAAGAACAGTTCAGTCTCGGAACCATGAATCCTTGCAAGGTCAGAAAATGCTGGAAAAGACCGTCCACCGGTCCACCCGGTGCAGAGGAGCGCAGGAGGCACAGGAGCGCAGGACGGCCGCGGCGGGCTCGCGCCCAGGCCCGCAAAGGTGAGGCTCTTCCACCACCTGGTGGACGCCCGGGGATGGCAGGTGCGCCGCGGGCCGTCGCTGCCCCGAGGCCGGCTCGGGAGCCTCCTCTACCGGCCGCCGCAGGCTCGCTCCGCGGGCCCAACCGTCTCGGGGCTGCAGAGGGGCTGGGGTCCCCTCGGTTCTCTCTTCCTGACCCGAGCCCTCTCAAAAGCCGTCAACCGACTGTGCGCCGTGAGCGGGGGGGTCAGGGAGGCACCAAGCCGGTGGGACCCGGGGTAACATCGAGTCCAGTGGGCTCCTGTGAACAGTCCCTTTGGGCCTGACCCGGTCACTTGATATGACAGCCCTTGGCGTTGTCCTCACCCGGTCCAGGATGCTGTTTGGGAAGGGGCGGGGCTCGTGACCTCCTGGGATGGTCCCCACCCCAGACAGTCCCCGGATTTCCCCGTTCAGCTGTGAGGTCCGCGGGTGCCCTGCCTGGGCCAGGGGATCCCCTGGGTCTCTCCACCGGCCCCACCCGCTGCTGGGCGGGCCAACCTTCCGCACCGAGGTGAAGGGTCGCCCCCTCCGTGGGGACGTTGCCACTTTCAGCTCTGAGCAGAGTGCACCGCAGCCAGGCTGCTGCCACTGCCATGCATGGGCCAGCTTGGCCCAGAACAAAATCCTCCAGGACCGGGTGGGGCCCAGCCTTGACCGGCAGGGGGGCCCCTGGACCCAAGCCTCCTGGCTCTGTGCAGGGCCCAGGCGGGTAGGCTTCTCTTGTGCCCCCTCCAAAGATCCCTCCCTCTCCTTCCCTGCAGGCCTCCAGTCTCCACCTCTGACAAGGCGGGACATCTCATCCACAGGCAAGAAGACATGCCACCCTGCCATCAGGCCCTGGAGGGTTCTAATCTTGGAAGGTTCTAACTTTGGAAGGTTAAAAATGGTCAAAGGAATCTTTTTAAAGTCCTTTCTTTCTCCACAATGCCTAGATTTCAAGCCTTTTCTCTTGCTGTAAAATCCAATTTTGAACGCCAGAAATGAGCCATTAGCTTTTGTTCTCTTAGGGTCCCTCCCTCCCCTCCCCCACTCCCAGACTGATGGGAGCTAGAGAAGCAGCTGCCCAGCTGCTCTCCACACCACTCCCTCCTCCTCCCTGCAGGGACCACCTATCCTGGCCTCCCTTGCTTGCCGGGTGTGTGGAGTCCCGAGTCCCCAGACAGTGGCCTGTGAGCAAGCAGACTGTGGGCCTCTGCAAGCCTGTCTCAGGCAGAGCTGACGTAGAAGGAGCCTGGGTCCCTGAGTGACTGCGTGGAGGCCCCCACTCCACCCAGCAGGAGCACCCCTTTGGACCTCCCAGGAGTCCCAGCTAAGCATCTATGGTGCGAAGCCCCTGAGATGTTGAGGGTTTTCAGTGAGGGCTGTGAGCTTTCTGCTAAGGAGCACGTCATTTGGGTATAAAAGCAAAATAGAAAAACACATTGGTATTTTCCCAAACTGTGTCTCCTATTTAGAGGAAAAAATAAGATAGAACCAGATATCTGATGGCTCATTCTCCTCTGCCTTGGCTGGAGACTGCTGAGACTCCTCCAGGCCTCAGGGGGACTCTCTCCCCTCCATCTCTCCTGCCCATGGCACCATCCACAGCTTGGCTGCAATTTGACCCCGTGGGCAGCTGATGCTCCATGGATCATCTCTGAGCTCCAGACCCCTACCTCTAGTGGCCTGGATGCCTCCTTCTGTCCCAAAACCAACCTGCAACTCTCACCCATAGGCCAGCCTGCTGTTTTCCCAGTGAGTCAACATTCCTTCCTCTGGGTGTTGAGCTGAAAACTTCTTGGCACCTCCCTCCCCCCTTCCCACACCTCCTACCCTCCATCTATCAAGTCCTCTTGCTTTTACCTCCTAGATGCCTAACCAATCTGCATCTCGGTCCCTCCACCATCACTCCCATCTTCTCCCACCTAGACCATTCTATAAGCTCCTACCTGGGGCACCCACTGGTCTCCTGGTCCCCTCCAACCCATTTTCCACTCTGAGCTCCATGATCTTTGCAAAATATGAATACGGTTTATGCCATCCAGTTCCCTGCACCAAACACTTCCAAGCTTCTCCTTGTTCTTAAAATATGACAGCAGCCCACGAGGCCTGCAGGCTGGGCCCAGTCTGCCTCTCCAGCCTCCCTGGCCCCCACTCACCCTGGCCTCTGCATCTCAACCCCACTGGTTCCTCAGTCCTGCACCCACCATGCCCTCTCCTGTCACAAGAGCTCAGCCCAAGTTGACGCCTCTGCCTGGAACACACTGCCCTCCTTACTCAGCTTTAGTGTGCTTCCCAAATGTCCTTTGTCCTCAACGGGCACCTGACCAAGGTGGCCAAATTCTCCCTACTATAAACTTTCATAGGGCCACATGCTTCCCCTAGAAATATTTTCCATAGTTATAATTTCACTACAGGCTATTTGCTCCATCATTATTTGATTCGGCCCACCTCATTTCTACCCCAGGCCCTTTGTTTTGTTTTTTATTTTTATTTTTTTATTTTTTTAAAATTTTTATTTATTTATGATAGTCACAGAGGGAGAGAGAGAAGCAGAGACATAGGCAGAGGGAGAAGCAGGCTCCATGCACCGGGAGCCTGATGTGGGATTCGATCCCGGGTCTCCAGGATCATGCCCTGGGCCAAAGGCAGGCGCCAAACCACTGCGCCACCCAGGGATCTCTGTTTTGTTTTTTAAAGACTTTATTTATTCATGAGAGACACAGAGAGAGAGGCAGAGGGAGACGCAGCCTCCATGCAGGGAACCTAATGCTGGACTCGATCCTGGGACTCTAGGATCACGCCCTGAGCCTGAGGCAGATCCTCAACTGCTGAGCCACTCAGGCATCCCTACCCCAGGCCCTTTGCACTTGCTCCTTCCTCTGCCTGGTATGACTTTCCCCCAGATATCAGCACGACTAGCCGCCTGGCCTCCTAGTCTTTCTTCAAATGTCGCCTTCTCAGTAAGGACCCTTGAACAACCCTATTTAAAACTGCAACCCTAGCTCCTTCTCTGGGGAGAAGGCACACCACTAATCCATGTTATTTGTCTTGTTCAGCGCGTCTCTCCGTCTCTGCAATGCTGTGCCTCCGCGGCAGGAACTTCTGTCTGGTTTGCCCACGGCTATACACGCGGTCCCCAACACAGCGACTGGCACAGAGTAGGCCCCGGTACGTGCTGGGGATACGCGGAGGCAGTGGAAGCGGTCTAGGCAGGGCCAACTTATCCGACGGTGGGCTCAGGGCCTGGGGCCCCCGGTGCTTGCAGCGATCGCCAGAACAAGCGCATCTCCTAGGAGCAGGGGGAAGTGAGAGCCTTAGGCCAAGGAAGAGATCCCAATACGTGGTGCTCTCGCCGTCATCCCTCCCCAGCACGTTCGGAAAGCGAGACGGTAATTTTTTGGCGGCGGCGGAGGGGGGTGCGCCTGGGGCCGGTCCGCAGAGGGGCCCTGGCGGCCGCGGGCGGCGGGGCGGGGCCTCTTGAAGGCTGCGCTGCGGGGACCTGCCGCGGGCGGCGCGGGATGCAGCGTGACGTCACGGCCCCGCCCCGCGGGGTGATGCTGCAGCCGCAGCGGCGGGCCGGGGGCTGCCGGGCGGGGACCCGGGCTGCGCGCGGGCCAGGCGGGAGCCCGGCCTCGGAAGGGGATGCCTCCTGTCTCGAACCGCAGGTACCCCCGCTCCCCGCGCCCTCCGCGCTGCCGCCGGCCTCGCGCTGGGCGCCGCGGCTAGGCCCCCGGGGAAGCCGAGTCCGGGATCGGGACCGAGGCTGGCCCGGAGACCTTTGTTCTTCCTCGATGTCTAATTCGTTGACCCGTAAATGGGGCCCCGGCGGCGCCTCCGGAGCGCGGGACCCTGGGCCCAGGGCCCGGGGGAGGGGAGCGGCGGGGCGGCAGATGGAGCTCGCGCCCGAATGTGCCGCGCCGGTGCTCATCGGTGCCCGAGGCCTGGTCCCGGTCACCTGGGCAGGTGTCATCAGCTTCCGGTTCGCCTCCCGCCCGAGGCCGACCCTCCTGGCGGCGGGGGCTCCTGGTAGGCCCCCGTGGGCACCCCGGGATGAAGTTTAGGGTGACTTCATGGCCAGGGTTCCAGCAGGGCTCTTGGGCGGTTGCAGCAGGAGGCTGATCCCTTCGGTGCCTTCTGATCTCATCAGCCAACACGTAACTTCTCAGGTGGTTTCTGAGGTCACCTACTATACCATTTGTGTTTTTCAGCTTCTTTGGGAAGCAGAGTCGGGTGCTCACGAAACCCAAGTACAGTGTGTGCCTGATTAGGGCTTTCGGGGTCACTCGGTTGTCAGAGAGGGACAGGATTCCGGACAGCAGAAGTGAGGACCCGGCCACAATCGGTGACCAGCGCATCGAGCTCGCCCCTCGGGCCCTCACGGGCCTCCGCCGGCTTGGGACGGTTTCCTCGAAGTAGTCACTCTGAGCATTGGTGGCAGGAAGAGTAGGGAAGCCGTGTGGCCTCCCAGGCCGCCAGGTGTAAAGCCCGTGCCATGTAAAGAAGAGGAGAGACAAATGAGGAAATGATTCTGCTCATAATAGGGCCATTTTCAGCATTCAAATTGCATGGGCATTGTTTATTTTTTTTATTGATAATTTGCAGTTTAATCTTCCCATACTAGAGTTGGAGGGATTCGTTACTTGGAACATCCTCTGTATTCAAGAAACACAGTGGGCACAGCACAGAACCTTTGTGGGGCCAAGGATATATAATATAATATAATATAATATAATATAATATAATATAATATAATTTGTATTATATATATTTTTTGGACTGAATGCTCATAGAGTGTGATCAGGATGGCCAGATGGTCTGGTAAATATCTGTATTTGTGTATTAAAATTCTGTTTCATTATTTTAAATTTCACTTTCATTTTCACTTTAAATTTCACTTTCATTTTTTAATAACATTCAAAAATGACTTTTAAGCATTCTTCTTAGAATAACCTTTCATGGATAGCTTTTAATAAATGTATTCTTGAAATGAAAATAGTAACACTGATCCCCCGATTTGAAAATGAACCCTCAGGAAAGACTTTTTCAAGTCCAGGTTTCATTTCTGGTTTTGCTGCTAGAGGTAAGGCAGCGGTCTGGTCTCATTTTTGCTAGGACAGGCCGCAGGCTGTGTTCTAAAGCCGGGGGGTGGTGGGCAGGTGACAAAGTGAAGCGATCACATAGTAGGCAGAGATATGAGCTATCCACATAATTCATTTTAAGTAAGGTCGAAAAGATTCCCCTTTTCAAAAATATGCTTCCACCATGCGCTGTTTAAATCTGAAATTCATCCAAAGTGGGCCTGGTTCTTCATTACAAAATGAAAGGCAAGGTTTCTAGTGCCTGTGCACTTAGGTTCACTTTATGGGGGTGGAATGGGATAGGAAAGGGTGGCGCCCTGTGCTGGAAGGGGGCGAGGAGCAGGGAGTGGGGGTGGGGCTGTGACCGGACAGGTGAGGTCAGGTCAAGCTCTCTCACACACCTGTGCTAAGGGGCTGCCTTCTGACTTTTAAGGAGATGGTCTTATTATGCAATGTTCCAACGGGCACTTTATTTCTGTAGTTTTAATGAGTGAATGAGTGAAGATCCAGGGAATGCTAACAGCCACTTGGGTTTTGGGGTTTTGTTCTTGTTTTTTTAAGATTTTATTTGTTTGAGAAAGAGAGAGCACAAGCAGGGGGAGTGGCAGAGGGACCAGGAGAAGCAGACTCCCCTCTGAGCAGGGAGCCCGATGTGGGGCTCAATCCCAGGATCCTGGGAGCATGATCCGAGCTAAAGGCAGATGCTTAACCAACTGAGCCACCCAGGTGCCCTCACCTGGGTTTTTAAAGACAAGACTGGCCAAAGGACAGATTTTTCTGGAGTATTTACTATGGGCTGAGCTAACACAGGAGGGAGAGAATCAAGAAGTTTAGCTTTATAAAAAAAGTAAGTTTCACTTAATCTTCATAAATGAATTCTTAAAAATTTATTTACTTTAGAGAGAGAGCATGGTGGGGTGCAGAGGGAGAGGGAGAGAGAGAATCTTAAGCAGATTCCCTACTGAACATAGACCTCCCCCAACGAGGGCTCTTTTCTTCAAGATTTATTTATTTGTTTATTTATTTTAAAGAGAAAGGGAGCAGGGGAGGGGCAGAAGGAGAGGGAGAGAGAAACTCAAGCAGACTCCTGAGCATGGAGCCCAAGGTGGGGCCCAATCTCATGACCCTGAGATCATGATCTGGGCTGAAATCAAGATTCAGAAGCTTAACCAACTAAGTCAACCCAGTGGTTATGTTTTTAATGAAGTGTTATTTGCCTACACAATTCTTGGGTATCTCTGTTCCTGTTTTAGAGATAGCATGGTAGTTTTCTAAAGTCACAAGATAAGTTACAGAAATAAGAGCAGACTGGGTCTCTGGGTATGTCCTTCCCTGGCATCTCCGTATGAATCCATCTCTCAGCAGGGCCACAGGCCCTTCTTGGTCAGCTAATTCCTTCCTGATGGTTTCCTCTCTCACCTCGCTGACATGGTGCCCAACTGTTGCACATACAGCTCCTTTACACAGGTAGTTCCCCCTGTGTAGGACACCTTCCCTCTACTTTCCACCCAACTTGGGGGCAGGAACTTTGTCTTTCCTTTATCTTTATGGCCTCAGAGACTTGGTACTTAGTGCTCAGCCAAATGGGAGGATAGGTGGACAGGTGGACGGCTGGATGCATGGATGTTTGGAAAGGTGAATGGGTAGACAAGTAGATTAGAAGATGAGTGGGTGGATATGTGTTATGGGTGTGGTTGGATGGGTGGATAAGTAGGTGGAAGGGAGAATGGATGGATAGATGGATGGGTTGGTGGGTTAACACAGTGCTCTGAATCCTGCTAGAGTGTCTCTAAAGAAAATCACTTCCACCACTGGTGTCTTGCAAGCAGAAGGAAGACAATCCTTGCGTAGGGTGGTGGGGGAATTTAGGATACAAATCTGGAGTGATGAAGCATTTCCTGAGTGCTTCATAAAGAAGTTATGGACTTGTGATAGCGTGATGGAAGGTAGTAAGTTAATGTCAGGGATAAGGGCCTCATTTTTAAAGCTTAAAAGTAATTTTGAAAAAAAAATCCTGTATATTGATCTTGGTAAATAACAAATGTCCTTATCAGGAAGCCCATCAATGTTGGGCATGTTGTCTTGGGTTTGGGGCCTACTTCTCAGGCAGGACTTCAAAGGAAATGTAGGCAATTACTGTTTTGTGAGGCAAATGAGGTGAGCTGTCAGAGGCCAGACGGAATCCTAGAAGGCTCCCCTCTGATGATTTTATCTGCCTCTTTACCTCTGATCTTGGTGGCCTTCCTCTCTCTATGCTTAATAAAATTGACATTGGTTAAAATGCACAGGTCAACATACTAGAATCTGTTCTTTTAATAGTTACAATCTCGATTAATTCCAAAGCAGTGAGAACCAATTGCACCGGGGGCACGACTCTGTGTGGCCAATTGCAAACCCCAGGGGGTCTGGGGGCCTGAGGGAGACTAATTCCCCACCCAGGGTCCGGGCATTATGAAATTTGCTCTAAAAAATGATTTGAGGATGGAATATATCTATTTCTCACCCTCCGTGGTTCTTTTTGTCCCTCACTTGTGTGTGTGTGTGTGTGTGTGTGAGTGTGTGTAAGTGTGTGTGTGTACAGTATCCCTATTCAGGGAGTCATCTATGGCATGTGGGATTCAAGGTGTTTGGTTTATCTCTTTAAAGAGAGCATTTTCAAACACAGTAAGTCTCAGTTCTCCTGATGACTAAAAAATGTCATTCATCCGTTGGTGCTGTAAGGAAAGGCTGGGAACTAAATGCACGCATCTGCTTTTAGACCAGGGCCCCAGCCTCCCAGGAAGAGGAGACACAAGTGTTAGGCAAGGTGACCGCTGTGACTTTCCATCCCATGACAGAAGGGCTGTCCCACGGCCGTGCGCAGGCGCTCAGGGTACCTGTAGGTGGGTCCTGCCCCAAGGCTGGGCTCCCCACCACTCTGCTCCCCTGGGACCTGCAGGCCAGGGCAGAGTTTGTCCTGAAATGAGCTGTGGGCCCTAAAATAGGCTGGCACCCCCTCAGAACCATGGGGTTCCTGGCCGCCCTCAGTTCCTAGGAGGCTCCTTGCTTGGCCCTCCTCATGGAGCCTCTTTAGGGGAAGGTCCCCTTGAGTTTTAGTGCAGGGACCTGCAGGACCAGGCTCCTCCCTCTGAGCAGGGACAGGGCCCCAGCTGTGGTCTCCTGAGCCACGTCGGACCCGGGCCCTGGCGACATCTTCCGCCAGCAGTAGGCCTCCTCTCTGGGGGCACAGCAGTCACCTCTAAGAACTCACCCCTCCTCATATGAAAAGGAGGAGCAGGTGCCAGTGGGGAGGGGGCGGAGGGAGCCACCTGGAAAAGCTGATTCTCACGGTGGAGGCTCCAGTGAGTAACTGCCGCCCCCGGACGGGCTTTCCCCACAGGAACACCCACCGGCCCCCCCTACGATGATCCCCCCGGCGAGCAGCACCCCTCCAGGAGAGGCCCTGTTCCCCAGTTTGGCTCCTCAGGACTTCTGGAGGTCTCAGGTCTCAGGCTACTCGGGGTCCGTTACCCGGCACATCAGCCATCGAGCCAACAACTTCAAACGGCACCCCAAGAGGAGGAAGTGCATTCGTCCTTCCCCGCCCCCGCCCCCCAACACCCCGTGTCCCATCGAGCTGGTGGACTTTGGGGACCTGCACCCCCAGAGGTCCTTCCGGGAGCTGCTCTTCAACGGCTGCATTCTCTTTGGCATCGAGTTCAGCTATGCCATGGAGACAGCGTACGTGACCCCTGTGCTCCTGCAGATGGGCTTGCCTGACCAGCTCTACAGTCTGGTGTGGTTCATCAGCCCCATCCTTGGTGAGCCCCAGCTCAGCCCCGCTGGTGGATGGCCTCCGGAAACCTATGGAAGCTTCCAGAAGCCCGAGTTGAAGCAGCTAGAGGGTCAAGGGAGGAGCAAGAGTTAAGTTCCACTCATTAGTTTGGGGTTGTGGGAAAACACAGGAAGGGTCACCACACCCCGTGTTTTAAGTGACTCCCTCCAAACAGGCCGTAGACCAGGAATTTCACAGACCCCAAGGATCACCGCCAACCTCACAGAGCTGTCACTGGAGGATCCAAGCAATGAATTTAGCCTAATGTGGTTTGGGTCTGGGCGGCCCTGGAATTTCTTGGATTGCCAAGGGAGCTCACGGCTGCTTAGTGCCTTGTAGGGGCCTAGGTAGAAAATCTGAACTGTTCCAAGAGTCTGTCTTTTGTTTTTCTAGCTTAGGGTTGTGTGCTCCAAGTTTCATCATCTATTCGTTTGACGCCCTGGGACCTTCCGGTGCAGGTGTTTGAGGGCTGGGACCAGGCTGTCTCTGTCCAGCCAGGTGTGCCCAGGGGACCCCAGCGATGACCTCTGAACTGCTCTCTTTCAGGATTCCTACTGCAGCCACTGTTGGGTGCTTGGAGTGACCGGTGTACCTCAAGGTTTGGAAGGAGACGCCCTTTCATTCTTGTCCTGGCTATAGGTCTGTTGTTTTGGAATTGAAATAAAGTGGAAAAAATAAAAAAAGAAAGAAAGAAAGAAAGAAAGAAAGAAAGAAAGAAAGAAAGAAAGAAAGAAAGAAAGGCCCCAACTGCTTCCTCTTAGCAAAATCTGACAGTGTTGACCCAGGCAGTGATGCAGATAATTTCACAGGCGAGGTGGCAGGGAGTGTCCAAACCCTGGCCTGAGTTAACTGCAACAAGTTATCACTGATTTTTTTAAAGAACAAGTTAATAAAGTTTATGTCATTGCCGCCCTGCTTGACAAAATAAAAACCCTGATCCGAGTGGGGAAAAAAACTCATGGTGAGTCTGCAGGTGACTTTTCCAATGGGCTCTGCTCGGTGTTTGGTGAAAAAGGCATCCTTGGGCCCTAGAGACTCCCCACTGAAGCGGCGGGTGCCGGGGCAGAGCTGCTCTGCGTTTCCTGGCGGCGTGACTCTGCTTCTCTGTCCGCAGGGGCATTGCTGGGCCTCTCGCTCCTGCTCAACGGCCGGGACCTGGGCACGGCGCTGGCCGACTCGGCCGACGACCACAAGTGGGGCCTCCTCCTGACCGTGTGCGGGGTGGTGCTGATGGACTTCAGCGCTGACTCCGCGGACAACCCCAGCCACGCCTACATGATGGACGTGTGCAGCCCCGCCGACCAGGACCGCGGCCTCAACATCCACGCCCTGCTGGCAGGTAGGTCTCCGGGCCGCGTGTGCACTCCCGCACGCCCTGGTGCAAAAAACAAGTCGATACAACTCCAATATATGGAAGAACGTGGCGTGCTTGAACATATGTATTTCAAACAATATTGTTCAGCAACACTATGGAGTGCTGATCTAGGCATGTACGTGTACGAACTATACGTGTAGCCACATATGTGCATGTGTAAGTATCCGTGCATGTGGTTATATGCGCGCTTTATTCTCATTGTTCGAGGAGTTAGGTTCTGTGGTCACCATGAGTCCTGAATTAGCCGGTCCTGAGTCACTGCCGCTAGGGAAACTACAGGGTCGGCTTCCTGTGAACCTCTGGTCACATATTCCGTCCCAAGCAACCGGTCCGTACCTAAACTTGTCTTAAGTGTTTCAGTTTAAAGACACCTTTTGAACGTACATCATAGATTCACTAACAAGGAGCGCATGGCAACAGCACCATAACGCATGCCTGAGCAAGGCTTGCCAGACACACGTATTTGCTTCGTAAGACACATCACAGCCTTCTTGGACTTACGAACAAGAGACAGCTGTGCAGGGGCACCTGAGGGGGCTCAGTTGGCTAAGCGTCTGCCTCTGGCTCAGGTGATGATCTCAGTCAGGGTCTTGAGATCAAGCCCCATGTCAGGCTCCCTGCTCAGTGGAGAGTCTGCTTCTCCCTCTCCCTCTGCCCTTCCCCCTGCTTGTGCTCTCTCTCTCTCTCTCTCTCTCTCTCTCTCTGTCTCAAATAAATAAATAAAATCTAAAGAGAGAGAGAGAGAGCAGTACATCAGTGCTACATGTGGGGGCTGTTTTAAACAGTGATGTCACCAAAAAGGGGGGGGGCAAAAAATCTGCAGAAACGTGGCACCATATAGACTACAAAAAAGGTTGCTTGTTCCCAGTCTTGATGGTTGAAATAGGAAAGCAGAGCATCACCTTGTTTGGCCTCCTCTGGGACCTTGTGTGTCGGGCAACTCGGTTTTCGCTGCTCTGCACGTATCTGAGAGTGATTGTGTATGGAGTGTGGATTGACTGGGGTCACAGGTACATTTTAGTGAGCAGGTAAATTGGCAAATACAGATTCTGCACGTGATGAGGAGTCGCAAACACATGCGTGCCGCGTGCAACGGTGTGTGCTTGAGGCAAACGGGAGAAGGGTGCCCGCGGAGGTCAGATGGAGGCGGAATGACCAGGGAGCCCCAGGGCCTGTGCAATTAGAAGGGCGAGGATTAACCTCAGTGACTGCGCAGCACAGAAACCCTTCAGGAGAACTGACTGCAGGACACTCCGAGAGTTCAGTGTGATGTCTGCCCGTCAAAGTTTCCTATAAAATTCAGTACTTCCAGCGTTCTTACATAAAACACGTACCTTGTTCAAAATAAAATGCAATAAAGCAGTCCCTTTTAAAATAGCATTGGAGAGTATTTCTAAAGGTCAAGGGAAAGATGTAACAAGACCGGGTCTTTGAGGACCTGGGTGCGGAGGCAGGAGGCCCGCATGCGGCTGGAGGCCGGTTCCAGAACCTGGAAGCCTGAATCCGTTCTGGGCTTTGCCTCCTGTTCATTGTGTGACATTGGGCAAACTGCTCGGTCTGTCCAATCCCAGTTGGTTCTTCTAGCAAATGCCACTACTTGCCTCTACTTACACACATGCCGTACATCAGGGTCCAGGGAACTTCTGCAGGGGTCTCAGCCGGGCCAGTGCTGGGGTGTGGAGGGTAGCAAGAAGGGTTCTGCTTTTAACCTTATAGCCTTCTGTATTGTGTCTTTTCTTTAAAGATTTCTTTATTTTGGAGAGAGAGAGAGAAAGAGAGAGAGAGAGAGAAAGAGAGAGAGAGAGAGAAAGAGAGAGAGAGAGAGAGAGAGAACGCACAGGTGCCCGGGGGTGGGGGAAGAAGGGCAGAGGGAGGGAGACTCTCAAGCAGACTCCATGCCCAGCACAGAGCCTGACATGGGGCTTGATCTCAGGACCCTGAGATCATAACGTGAGCCGAAATCAAGAGTTCCTGCTTAACCAACAGAGCCACCCAGGAGCCCCTCTTTTCTTTTTTTATTGTGCTAAAATACACTTAATATAAAATGTACCATCTTAACCAATTTTAAGTGTACAGTTCGGTGGCGTCCAGCACATTCACACTGCGGTGCAGCCATCACCACCATCCACTCCCACACCTTTCTCATCCTGTAAAACTGAAACTCTGTCCGCTCTGAACTGAACCCTGACTCCCCATTCCCCACCTCCAGCCCCCAGGATCCCATCATATACTCTCTCTGTCTCTATAACTTTGGCAACTTTGAGTACCTCACATGGATGGCATCACACAGTACTTCTCTTTTTGTGACTGGCTGATTTCACTTGGGGTGATCTTCATCCCCGCCGCAGCAGGTGTCAGCATGTCCTTCATATATAAGGCTGAATAACACTCTACTGTGTGTCCTGATCCTATCTTGTTATCCTTTCACCTGCTGGTGGACGCCAGTGGCTCCCACGTTTCGGCTGTTGTGACTCGTGCTGCTACGAATAGGGTGTGCAGATGTCTCTTCAAGACCCTGCTTTCAGTTCTTTTGGCTATAAACCCAGAAGTGAAATTACTGGATCATATGGTAATTCTATTCTATGTTTTCTGAGGAGCCTCCCTACTGCGTTCCGTGGCAGCTGCCCCGTCTTACACCCCACCAGCAGTGCCCCGGGCTCCTATTTCTCTACGTCTTTGCCAACACTTGTTACCGTTTTTGCTACGACCCATCCTCATGAGTTGAGGTGGGATCTCCTCGTGGTTTGGATTTGCATTTCCCCACAGGCTAGGGATGCTCTCTGTGTGCTTTTGGGCCCTCGGTATGTCTTCTTTGGAAAAATAGACACTAAATAGATATGTAAGTTCTTTGCCTTGTTTGAATCAGGCCGTTTGTTTTATCGCGGCTGAGTTGTTCACACGATTTCTTTCCTGTGAGAATACATTTGCTTCAGTCATTGTTTTTTATTATTTTTTTTAAACAAGTAATCCTTGTTTTTTCTTTTTCTAAGACCCCATTGATTTATTCATGAGAGACACAGAGCGAGAAAGACAGAGGGAGAAGCAGGCTCCATGCAGGGAGCCCGACATGGGACTCGATCCTGGGTCTCCAGGATCACAACCCCGGCCAAAAGTGGAGCTAAACTGCTGAGCCACCAGTCATTGTTTTTTAAAAAGTGATTAATAAAGGTCATCTCACAGCTGATGTTATTTAAGGGCCACAAAATAGCAATTATGTGTTCAAAAGAGGTGGGAGGAAGCTAACTGGGACCACAAACACGGAAGGTAAGAATAAGAAGAGTCAGGAGCAGCATGAAATTCAAAGGCCCATAAGGACAGCTGGGGACAGATGAAGGGACCATAGGAGGAAACCATTAAGAAGTAGATTCAGGGCCACATGCCATCTTTAGGGACCTGGAGAAGGATGAGTTTTTCCGTAGAAGTCACAGCTTAAAAGTGGCTGGTTCTCCCCAGAGCAGAGGGTGACCAGATCGCAGCAGCCGGTTGAAGACAGGTTCCTCTCCAGGAGCAGAGTTAAATGGAGAGAACTCGGCTCCCAACCAGGAGACGGGCTCAGAACGTTGCTGAACTCAAAATAAAACAACACACCAGATCCCTGGTGTAGCAGGGAAGGGGGCTGGAGGTGCTGGGGACGTGGGAACTTGGGAGCCGGCGGCGGCGGGGAGACCACACTTCCTGAGCTCAGTAGATGGGGTGCCGTTGGTGGGGTGCGAGGAGGCACCACCCGCGTCTTTACGCGGTGCCGCATGCATCAGTGTGCCGTGCACCTGCTCCCCGAGGCCGAGGCCGTGGGAGGCTGCAAGCAGGAGCAGAGGAAGGGCCCAGATCCCTGCAGCCCTGTTGCTCCCTGATGGCTTGCCGACCTGGAGGGCTAGTCACCGGGGTGGCCATTCTTGGTCACCAGTAGGATGCCGGCATCAGGCGAGTAAGACCGGGGTGGCCACGTGAATCCCCTCCGCCCAACTGTGTTAGAGACCAGATCTTCCATATTTGCCTCCCCCAAGGGGAATGTGACCCAGTGTAGAGACCTTCAGTGTTCCAGCAAGGCCACGTGTAAGTGGGACAGAGGTGGACAGGCGGTCACTGTGCCCCTTGCTCTGGAGCCAGGCAGGCCCGGTAGGTGGCCCTCGAGCGGGAGAGGGGGCACCCCGAGGGGGTCCTCCTGGGAATCCCATTCTCACTCTCACTTGTGCTGGGGTTTAGGAGGGACCGATGCTGTATCTGGATCCTCGCAGGGATTTGGCCACTTGAGTGAGACACAGAACCACGACTCTCGAGGGCCCCCCACCGAGGGTCTCCTGCCCCCACACCACCTGCGGGGGGTCAGCCGGGGACACTTAACCCTGCTTCTGTCCCCAGGCCTCGGAGGAGGATTCGGCTACGTGGTTGGGGGCATCCACTGGGACAAAACTAGCTTCGGGAGAGCCCTGGGCGGGCAGCTGAGGGTGATCTACATCTTCACCGCGGTCACCCTGAGCGTCACCACCGTCCTGACCCTGCTCAGCATCCCTGAGAGACCCCTGCGGCCCCCTGGCGAGAAGAAGGCCACCATGAAGAGCCCCAGCCTCCCGCTGCCACCGTCCCCGCCCGCGCTGTGCGAGGAAGGCGCGGGCGAGCCCCTGCCCTGTCCCCCGGCCCCCGGCCTCTACGCCGGCCTGTCCAGCCCCATCTCCCCGCTCAGCCCCCTCACGCCCAAGTACGGCAGCTTCACCAGCCGCGACGGCTCCCTGACGGGGATCAACGAGTTCGCCTCATCCTTTGCCACGTCCAACATAGACAGCGTGCTCATTGACTGCTTCACGGGCGCCCCCGACGGCGCCCCGCGGCAGGCCCTGAGCGTCAGCTTCCCCCGGGCCCCCGACGGCTTCTACCGCCAGGACCTCGGGGACAGGCGGGAGGCAGCCCTGGTCGGGGGGCCCGACGGGGACGTGCTGAGGGTGGGCTCCCTGGACACCCCCAAGCCACGCTCGGCCGGGATCCTGAAGAGACCCCAGACCTTGGCCCTCCCGGACGCAGCCGCAGGAGGGGGCCCCGACACCAGCCGCCGGAGGAACGTGACCTTCAGTCAGCAGGTAAAAGCGAGGGTGGGGGTAGGGGCATGGGACGGAGGGCACTGCGTGTTGTCCCCCCTCAGCAGTTAGAGGGAGGGGGACTGTGGCTCCGGAAAGACCCCCCACCCCGAGCTCCTCCCCTGCTGGAGGCGTTGGAAGGTCGGTGGAACTAAGCCAACAAGGCCCGGGCGTGAGGGGTGGTGAGACTGGGCCCACCCCATCAGAGGGACGCTCGCTTGAAACGTGGTCATGTCTGCCCAAAGGCAGGTCAGGCCAGGGGGTTCCCGGGGTGACTCTGTCAGGAGCATCCTTAGTGTCGCCCCCAGTGTCCATGCGCTTGGGCTGTGGTGTCTGGTGGCAGCAGGTCTAAGTCTCCCCCACGGGTGGGCTCCGAACAGAACGCCTGGCAGACGATCCTGGGGCCTCCTGGGCTCCTGGAGGCTGTCAAAACTCTGGATTCTACAAGGTAGTGCGTGGCACAGTCAGTGCAGGTGAAGAACCTTCCAGAAGGCTGTTGGTGTCGTTTTTAGTGTAGGTCAGATGGGCTGAAAGGCCACCAACTGACAGGTGGGCTTTGAAGCAGCATCAGGGGCAGGAGGCCACCTCAAACAAAAGAAAGGTTACCCTGACGCTTGAAGTGGACGTAATGGTCCTGGGGCCCACCTGCCCTCAGGGGAGTCACAGGGTGAGAGAGGATTCCAGTAAGAATTTGGAGTTTCTTGAAAGGGAGTTCGACCTGCGGGGGCCCCAGGGAGGCGGGCAGCCCGGAGGCCGGGGAGCTCGGAAGCGCGGCCCCTGACCCGACCCGACCCGACTGGCGCCGGCGGCACCTGCGTGGGGCCGTGTCTCCCGTGGAGCGGAGCCACACGGCTGGGAGGGCGCTGGGAGGGCGCTGGGAGGGCCTGTGCTCCGGGCAGGGCTGCCTCCCGGGGGGCAGATGCATTTTCTGTCCCCGGGGAAATCCTCAAGCACCTGTGTCTGGTTTGCTCTTGTGTGGGGCGCGTGGCGGCTGGCTGGTCGTCATGCCACCTCCACAGTCCCCAGTGGCATCCTTGTGGGGAAAGCTCGAGAACACCTCTGGAGCTCAGGACTGGAAAAGGCCTGAAGAAGCGAAAATCGCTGGAAGGCTAGGGGGTCCGCGTATGGCCAGAACAGAGGTTCCTCTCAGGCCCCGAACCTCACCCTCCCTCCCTGATGACAGGAGGGCTCTCGACCGGGCCTCTTGGCAGCCCCGCGTCATCCAGTGCCGCTTCACAACGTCCCACCTGGCTTCGGGACCGGTCCTGTAGTTGTGGTCGAGGCTGTCGTCGGAGTCCTCTCTTCCAGTTCCATCCCCAGCGGGGTACCACTTAGGAGGCAGCTCCTTGAGGAGAGTCAGTCACGGGCCACAGGCACGCGGCCGGCCTCGGGCGGGCACAGTGGTGGCCTTTTAGCCTCCTCCTCCTCCGCCGGCAGCCACGGTGACGAGCTCCTGGGCCGTGGCTGCCTGGGGACCCCGTGCCGTGGGCTCTTAGCTGCCCCGCGTGCCCCCGCTGGCGACAGCAGCCCCAGTGCCCCTGTGGAGCCAGGGCAGCGCCGCTTGCAGAACCGGAGGTCACCTGGCTGGGGTCTGCACCAGCGACCCAGGCGAGCGACCCCGGAGCGGCGCCCCCTCGTCCTGGGGCAGTGAGCAAAGCAAATCAGTGAGCGGGTGCGTGTGGGGGGCTCCCGGGCCCCCCGGAGCAAGCAGCCCCGCGCCCAGGGCCGAGGTGAGTGCGTCTGCTGCCTGCACCTGCTCAGGGCCCCGCGGCCTCTGTGGGGGTCGGGCCCGCCCGGGGCACTTCTGAGCAGGTCGCCAGCCGCCCCAGCCGCCCCCCGCGCCTTACTCGGCTGAGCGCACGGGGCTCTTGGGACATCAGGTTCGGACTGGCCCTTATTTCTTGTATTTCCAATGTCTTTCATGTTCGAGCGGGTAGTCACCCGCGCTCGGTGGCACCCATCTCTCATGCCGCGGCCAAAGGGTGGGCGCGTCCTCGGGTGCCCCGTGGCTCAGGGCGCCGCTCGGTGCCGGGCGTTCAGCTGGCACCACCAGGAGGGCGCCGTGCGCGGCCCGTCCGCTTCCCCTCGCAGCCGAAGCCGCGCTCGGTGGCGGCCCGAGCGGGAGCCCTGGCGGGAGCTCTGCGGCCTTCCTTTGCAGGTGGCCAATATTTTACTGAACGGCGTGAAGTACGAGAGTGAGCTGGCGGGCTCCGGCGAGCCGGCGGGGCAGCCTCTGTCCATGAGGCACCTCTGCTTCACCATCTGCCACATGCCCAAGGCACTCCGCAACCTCTGCGTCAACCACTTCCTGGGTGAGCTCTCGGCAAACCTCGCCGTGCTCTGCGTGTCACCCCCCGCCCCCCCCCCCGGCTCACGCTTTGCGATGGGGACATGCCGGGGACACGGCTCCCCGACCCCGGGCTCCCCCCCCAACCGGCCTCCCGGGAAGCCCCGGAGCCCCACGTCCCGTCCTGGGGTGGGGGCGACATCGCCCATGCGTGTAGACTCCCTAGGTCCCATCAAGGGGAGGACGTGGTGTCGGGTGCCCCGGGGGGCTTCTCTGCAGGGGGCCAGACCGGTAGGTGCTCGGGGCCGCCCCGAGTGACGCCAGGTGCTCGGGCCGGAGGCACACCCCTTCCCCCGGCCGACACCTGGTCTCCGCAGAGCCCGAATTCTCCCTACCAAGAGCTCTTCGGACAGCTCGCACCTCAGGGACGGACGCCACCGGTGGGGCTTGTACCTTGAGCCCGTCTGGGCCTCACTAGTGTGTTAGAGCCGAGGCGGCCGCACATACAGACACTCGCACGTGCCTGCCCGTGCCTGGCTCTGGCCTTGAGCCCCAGGCCTGACATTCCGATTGCCATTTCATTCCCTTCGGGATCTCCCTGCCGTCAGGTTGTTGAACCTCTGAGGATGATTAGGAATTTGAGATACTCTCGGGCTCTCCAATACTGTGGGATATAAATCAGGATGTCTTTCTGGAAGGCCATCTGGCAACAGGCAAGAATCTTAAAAATGTCCATAACCTTTATCCCAGTGACCCTACTCGATAGTCTGTGCAAGGCCATAAACAGAAATGTTATCGAGAATCTATGTACCAGGTATTAGTCACAGCAGGACGGATAACAGCCAGACGCCGGGAAGCAGGGGTGCGGGGTGGGGGGTGCAGGCCCAGCAGCGGGAGAAGGGGTCCAATATATTAATGTTGTGCCCACTTTGTGCAGCCCCGTGCTGCCGGTAACACGGGCTGTTTGAGAATACTCGCTGGCTCAGGAAGTCGTGCATGGTAACGTTTGGGGTTCAAGAGGTCCCACAAGTGCCGTCCTCCCTTCCTCTACCGACAATGGAACTGACGCAGGAGCCCCGCGGTTCCTTCGTCTGAGAAGCCTGTGGGCCTCTGGCACCATTTGCACTTCCTAGCCTGCCGCTCTCGGCTAAGTGCCAGCCTGTCATGCCAGGGGCTGTGGCTCCACTGGCATTTTCTTGTCCCCTTGCAGAGAGGCGAGTGGGAGCAGGATGAGGCGGTTAGAAGGAGTGAGGGCTTCGCTCCCTCCGGGCCATAGTGTTCAGAGAAAGAGCAGAACACGATCTCTCAGGCAACAGAGCTTGTGTATATGAGGATACACATTTGCTTTAAAAAAGACTAGTAGGGGACCTGCAACGTTTTAACAGAGGTAAAGTGATCTCTGGGTGTGAGGCTGTAGGTAATTTCTTCGTTAGGTTTTGAAGCCATAAAAACCATGTATTACTCTGTATTTGGTAAAACCACCTATTGGCGAAAGAAGAGGTGGTGGCAGCATCTTCGCCGGCGGTCACCAGCCCTTTCCCCTCCCAGGGTGGCTCTCATTTGAGGGGATGCTGCTCTTCTACACGGACTTCATGGGTGAGGTGGTATTTCAGGGAGACCCCAAAGCCCCGCACACGTCAGAAGAATATAGGAAATACAACAGCGGCGTCACCATGGGCTGCTGGGGGATGTGCATCTATGCCTTCAGCGCTGCCTTCTACTCAGGTACCCGCGCCCCAGGGAACAGGTGGGGGTGGGGGCCCCTTGTGGGTATGACAGCTTTAGTCCTTGGAATACGTTGAGTGGAGGGAGGTCTGTGACTTCATGATCGCAGGCAGAGCATCCCAATTTGGGGGACACTGTCATGGGACCAGTTGGGGCCAGCGGGGTGGCACTCCCTGTGCTGGGCGATGGGGACCGGTGTCTATCCAGACCTGAGTAAGCTGGCAGGCAGAAAGGCCAGGCCCATAACTGAGGGCAAAGGGGAGCCCTAGGGACAAACACCGAGGTCACCCCCAGGCCGGTGGGCTGTCTGCCCACCCCCTCCACCCTTCCCACATTGGTTCGTGTGGCAAGTGGTCCAGAAGGAGGGGAGGAGCAGGTGAGAACAGGGTAAGGGGGGCAGACGGGAGGGCATGTGGGGAGAGTCCAGGCCAGAGGCTGAGCTGACCCCGAGGTCTGCAGGGGGGACCACAGGGGACACAGGAGGCCGAGCTGGATCCCTGCAGGGTGCCAGCGACCATCCCAGTGGGGACCTGGGTGATGGTGCCACCAGCAACTGTCATCTTGGGGTCAGCCCGCATGTTCCGTCAAGGGCCAGAGAGGGGGTGCTTTCGGCCTCGCAGGCCACATGGCCTCTGGGGAACCCCTGGACCCTGCCCTAGTGGCTCGGAGGCCACCACGGACAAGATGTTTCTGTCTAACAAGTGTGTGCGGTCAAGTCCCAGTAAAACTTCCTTTACGTTCAATAGGAATTGGAATTTCATATAATCTTCATGTGACACGAAATATTTGTCTTCTTTTGATTTTTCAAAACCATCTAAGAATATAAAAACCATCCTTAGCCCCGGGCGCTGTCCAGGCGGTGCTCCGGCCTGCTGGATTTTGCCTCCTGTCCTGTGTCCTGCCCCCCAAGCCTGTTTGGTGTTTTGGACTTTTGGCCCAAGATCCCTTCACCTGCACCCCCTGCGGCCTGCCGTCCCCTGGACCATGCTGGCCTGGGCACCCCTGGAACTGATGCCCCCCGCTCCCTCTCTGCAGGCTTTCTAGTGTGGGGCGAGCCACGTGCCAGACGTAGGCCCAGTCCCGGGGAGGTGGCCCAGGGAAACAGAGTGCCTGGGGCCACCGGGCAGAGCGTGATGCTCACCTTCTTTTCCGGCCCGCAGCTATTCTTGAGAAGCTAGAAGAATACCTCAGCATCCGCACACTGTACTTTATCGCCTACCTGGCCTTTGGCCTGGGGACTGGGCTCGCCACCCTGTCCCGGAACCTCTACGTGGTCCTGTCACTCTGCATCACCTACGGGATTTTATTTTCCACCTTGTGCACCCTGCCCTACTCACTTCTGTGCGATTACTACCAGAACAAAAAGGTAAGTGCTTCCATTTCTCTGCCTCGGGTCCTGAAAAGGCCGGCCAGGACCTGGCCTCCCCCTCCCAGCTGCCTGGAGGAACCCTACCTGAGTAATGGCCCTGGGAGCAGCTCCACGACGGGAATGAGGGGCCCGATCACACGCTAAGAATGTCCAAGCTGGGGCCCACAGAGCAGAAACCCGAGTGGGTTACTGCCTCCGTTGGTGCCGCATTTGTTGGGGAAGTTGGGCGGCGAGGAGGGAGCAAGGGGAGGCTCACCCCTTCGTGTCCCCTGCTGTCACGCTTCGGGGCCACCTGTTAGCCTCGGGCGAGGCGAGCGAGCCACTCACCTGGGACACAAAAGAACTCAGTGATCAAGGTCAAGAATAGGTTAGCACAGTATTTCTAAAAAAGAGAATTAGTGCCAAAACTCCATGCTGAACAAAATATCAGAACTTCAAGACAAGGTTAAATCACATCTCCGTGCCACACCACAGTGCAGATGGAGGCAAAAGGAAAAATCAGGAAAATCCATCCTGTCTTTATACAAAATTTTGACATTTTGCTCGGCATGGATCCTCCTCTGACAGCTTTGCTGAGATAGGAGTCACGGTACAACCTCGTACGGTTCACCCATTTCAGGCGTGCAGTGTACTCTGAGTTGTGCGATCACCGCCACAATCGATACAGGACACTTTCGTCACTCCCAAAAGAAACCCCGTACCCATGAGCCATCGCCCTCCCTGTCCTTCGAGCCCAGGCCCCACCACCCCCGCTCCTCTGCACTTGTCTGTCATGGAGACAAAATCATGCCACATGTGGCCTCCGTGTCTGGCTTCTGTCATGGGCGACCTGTTTCCAAGGAGCATCCACATCGTAGCGTGTCAGGCCTTTGTTCCTTCTTGTGGCCAGTAGTGCTCCTGTCGAAGGTTTTTTGCAGTAACTTGGAGATTTAAAGTACTGTATTAAAAGATCACCTTGACACCTGGGTTTCTTGCACCCCCTTTTAATTTGGGGCTCCTGTCGCCTCCCCCAGGCCTGGCCCCAGAGGCATCCTGAGTTGTTTTAGGGGCTTTGGAGTGTCTGATGACTTCAGCAGGGGCCAGCTCGGAGCACAGCATTTTTTTGTGAGATGTCAAATTGGCCTGGAGCCCCTGGGTCCCTGGGTGGTAGCTGTAGCAGTCCCTCCAGACCCTTCTCTGCCAGCAGCTGGACTCCTGGCCCCACGTCAGGCAGGGGTCACGAGGACCGCACTTCCCCCTGGAGGGGACGGGGGACATAACTGTGACTGCTGCACCCCAGGGACTAAGAAGGGGAGGGGACGTGAGCGGTGCTACCCCTGCTGGCTGGTGCTGTCCCCCTGTCAGTCCCCTGCAGCCCCAGAAACCCCTCGACTGGGAAGAACAGATGGGCCAATTCTTGGTAGGAAGGGCCACCCTAACTGAATGTGGTCAGGCCCCTGGAAGCCTTGGGCCTCTTGCTCATAGAGTCTTCTAGACACTCACACTCCTGTGAGTCTCTGTTCAGCTGCAGGCTCAGGGCTGACCTGTGACCACCCCGTCACAGCGGCCTTGCTGACTGTGTGCAGACACAAGGGATGGAAGGGGAGGCCAGTCTCCCTGGGACACATGAGGTGTGCATCCACAGAGCCGTCCCCGGGGTGGGGGCCGCACCGGTGTCTGCTGGCCCCCAGGTGGAGAACACACTGTATTTTGTGGGGGTGGCGCCAGCCGTAGCTTCGGTGGGTGAGGGGGGCCTGTGCTGGGGAACAGAGTGAGGGGACCCACCCTGCCTCCTGCCACCATTGCTCCTGCATCCCCGATGGGGTGCGTGCGTGGCAGGGAGGGAGGGTGATGTGTCCACCCCAGAGGCCATGAGGACCTCGGGAAAATGGGCCAACAGACCAGACCCAGAGACTGTGAGGGTATTTCAGAGTGTGTGGGCATCGTAGCTGACAGAGGTCAGGAAAGGGGACGAGCCGGGACGCAGAGTGCCAGCCAGCCTGGCAGGTTGCCGGTCTTTCAGGGGAGAAGGCAGAGAAGTCCAGGCTCCCTAAGCCAGAGAGAGCCTTTGTGCCGCCGAGGCCTGTGGGAACACAGCCCTTCCGCTCCTGTTAGTCATGGATTCTTTTCAGGGCCATCATCTCTCTGAACACAAATATTATTAAACTCTTGGCTGAACTCCCTGCACATGTCAGTGCCGGAGAATGTGAGCCCGCTGCACGCGGGCCTCGTGGGTCCCCAGGCCTGCAGGAAATGTGGGGCTTGGTGGGCACCTTGCTGCCCAGGTGTCCCGCTGATGTGTTTCTCCTTCTGGATCAGTTTGCAGGGTCCAATGCGGACGGCACCAGGCGGGGCATGGGCGTGGACATCTCCCTGCTGAGCTGCCAGTACTTCCTGGCCCAGATTCTGGTCTCCCTGGTGCTGGGGCCTCTGACCTCGGCCGTGGGCAGCGCCAATGGGGTCATGTATTTCTCCAGCCTGGTGTCCTTCCTGGGCTGCTTGTACTCCTCCTTATTTGTCGTTTATGAAATCCCTCCCAGCGATGCCACCGAGGAGGAGCACCGGCCCCTCCTGCTGAACGTCTGACACCCCGGAGCCTCAGCTTTGGCCTCGAGCCTGTGCCTGGGGGTCTGGAGCCGTCCAGCCAGTGGGAAACCCAGGGCCTTGGTGGACGCAGGACAGGTCTCCTGTGGAATGTACATATGTGATAAAACAATAAACAGCAGCAGCGAAGCCTATGGTTTCTAGTTGGGGCTCTCCCGAGGGTGGAAGGTTACCTAGGGAGCCGGCTGCTCTCTATGGGGCCTTGGGGAGGGGGCTGTGAGAATCACTCACTGACAGTAGACGTGTGACTCAATCGTTCTCAACTGGCGGCGATTTTGCAACCCCCTCCCCCCACCGACCCGGAGAAGACACTTGGCAATGTCTGGGATCGTCACAACCTGGGTGGGTGCCTGCTGTCCACAGATGCCTTAAACCTTGTACAGTGCACAGGACAGTCCCCACAATGTAGACTGTTCCAGCCCCTGACGTCAATCGCACTGAGGTGCAGAGAACCTGATCTAACTGTGCGTTGCATCCCAGAATGGAGTTAGAATATACGACGTGTTTGGGTCAGAAGGCCTTGTATTCATTCACTCATCCATTCTCCCACCCACCCACCCACTCATCCATATATCCATCCATCCATCCACCCACCCACCCACCCTACAGATACCCATCGAGTGCCCTGGGTGTGCAGGCAGTGGTAGGTGCTGGGGTCCAACTGTGAGCAAGTCTCTGCCCTCGTGGAGCTGATGTAGGAAGAGGCAGACAGTACACTGAGGTCTGTGCCTGAAGATGGCGGTAAGTGCTATGAAGGTCATAAGCAGGGCAGGAGGATGGGGTGACGGGGCTGGGGAGTGGGCTCTGCTAGGGAAAAGGGGGCATCCTTTTTGGAGAGATGCCGTTTGAGCAATGCCCTGGTGGAGAGGGGAAGATATTGGAGAACTGAAGTGGGAGTGTGCTTGGTGTGTTCGAGGGATCGTAGGCTCCAAAATGCTTGGGCCATAGTATGCCCAGTAAGGTGAGAACCTCCAGATGGAGAGATGCCTGGGTGAACGCGTACCTACCCTCTGACTTGACCCACCGCCTGCACCCACCATCTCCCGGTGGATGGAACTGGATGAATCTCTGACTTCCTGTGAATGTCAAGGTCCTTCGCCGGGTGGTTTCTCACCATCTTCCATCACTTGAGGCCCCTTCCCTGTGCCGCCGGGCGGGCTCTTGTCCCCAAACTGTTGAGTGCTGGCTGTGTGGACCGTGAGGGGTGGGTCATGGCCTGTCACTGTTGTGCTTGCCCGTGGCACTGGAACTGGGCCCAGCCTCTGGCACCTTCACTGCATGGTCCTTTTATTTTGGGGATATATAGGAGAAACTGATCACAACCCCTCCCCAAAAAGCAATGGGGGTCCTAGGGCCATGGCCAGCCTCTGAGGAGAATCTGGGGTTTATGGGCAATTGACAGGTCCCATCATTTTTTTGACAGGTCAGGGACAGTGGGTGTAAAGCCTCCAACCCTCTGCAGGGCACCTTACCTACCTCCCCACGTGGGCCATGGTCTCCCCCAGTGCCATTGCCTGCTGTCCTCCTGGAGCTAAGGTGGCTCCTGCGAGGTCCCTGGAGCCCAGGCACCTCCTCTCTGTCCTCACATCTGGCCAAGGATCTCTGCCCACTTGCCTCCAGTCGACCCTCCCTGTCCAGCCTCCACTCTGCAGCCGGGGGAGCTATGCACATGCCTGAGCACATCCCTTCCCCTTAACACTTTCTGGGGGCTTCTCAGAGCCTGAGGAACCGGGTCTAAACTCCTCATGCCCATCCCGGGCCCTGCCTGTCTTCCCGAGCCCATGGCCTTCTGCACAGCTCCAGCCTCCAGGACCACAGCCACAGAGCCCCTTCCACCCTGGAAGATGCCCTTCGTGCCTGTGCTCATGCTCTTCCCGCAGATGAAGTCTTTCTACCTCTTCACTGCCCAGCGACTTAGATCCGTCCAAATGCCACATCCTCTGTGCAGCTCGCCCTGGTTGGAACCAGTGAGTCCTCTTTCTGTGCCTTCGTGTCATGCCGTTTTACCCTTGGTGGTTACAAGCTAAGTGAGGCAGGTCTCATCTTCCCTGCTCCACGTGTAGGTGAAGTAGAGAGAATTTAGGTAACTTTTCAAAGTCACACAATTCCTTTGGGCGTCCTGTTAGTCCCATGCTTTTCCTGGGACTGCAGACTCCTCCTCCTGCATTTATATCATTCACAAGAGCTTTAGATGTTTTAGAAAATGTGGCGTCAGATGGCTGTCACCTGGTCTGGGATGCTTTAGCCCAGAATGGTCAAATCTTTGAGCCGAAAAAAGGAACAGGGAAGCTCCCCTCTCACTCCTGGCTTGCCAAACCTTGGGCCTTCTTCCTAGAACTTTCTAATAAGTAAACAAAGATTGCTCTTACATGTGGGAATCTGCACAGAGTCAGTGGCTGAGCAGAGCCCTGGCCGCCCTCGGGCCTGCACCCAAACGCTGCTCTTGACCTTCATTCAGGTCTGTTCTCAGCAGATGGCAGTGGGAGCAACCACAGGATCCGAAACCATGAGGCCCGGGACTTGCTGAGAGCCATGCCCGCTTGACTTCCAGATCTCAGAGAATCAGTCTCTTAACAATGGAGCTGTGATGATGATGAGGATGGTGACCACTGCTTGCAGGTCCCCAAGTCCTAGGACAGGCCCTGCAGTGAGCTACATGCCTTGTGTAGTCTTCTGGCTTCATCCTCCCGACTAGAAGGAGGAGCCACTATGGCAGGCAGACCTGGACCCCGACACAAGCATACTAAGTGCCTGGCCTAGGTCACACAGGGTCGCACCCTTGAACCAGGGAATATGACTCCAGACCACCCCGCTTAATGTTTCTGAGCAAATGCTGAGTGGCAGGTGTCCTTCCCTGCAACCTGTCTCCACCTGGCCACAGTGAGGAAAGGTAAAGGAAGCCTTTGCTTCGTGGGCCCGTGAGGAGGCGGACACTCCCCAAGCCACTAAAACCAGACACTCCTGACGGATGCCACTCCATACTTTCCACTCAGTAAACCTGAAAAATCAACTCTCGTCCCTCGACGCTGTCTGGGAATGAACACACCACTGCCTCTGCCCGCAGCCCACAGCATCTAGGGCAGACACTGAACATGGCCCCAAGGGGGCCAATCATGAAACCACAGCCTTCGCCGTCTGATTCCTTCTTCCCAGACTGTTAGACTAACACTGGACCCTGGTCTGGGATACAGAGAGTGGGCAAGGTGGTGTTCTGGGCCACAGGTATTGAAGGAATGGAGGTGGCTTCCCTGGAATGTGCCAGAACTGGCAACTGCTAGGGTCCACTGTGTGGTGACATGCTTGGCTTCAAACTACGTTCAAGTCATGTTTGCAGGGTCTGTAGGTGTGTGCTGTACCCTGTCATAGCTGTGAGCAGGTTGGAGATCACTCGAGGACCCTCTTCCTGGAAGACTAGGGGGAGGAGAGGAACAGATATCCTGAGATGGGGGCACACTTGGGGCACAGGACCCTTAAGGCAGCGGCAGCTCAGGAGACTCTCTGGGGGGCTTCTGGGGCCAGCATGCTGGACATCATCACTGCTGAGGGGCTCATGGGTGATTGCTACTCAGCGAATGTTTACTGAGCACCTATAATATATGGCCCAGCATGGGGGAATGCAGCTGAAAACAAAAGAGGGGCACCTCCTGTCCTCCCAACAGCCTTTCCTTGCCATAATATCCATGCTGGGCCCTGCCAGTGCCCCTGCAGCCCCCAGGTCCCCTGTTTCCTGCCATCTTTCACCCACACTCCTGCTGTGACCTGTTCCAGTGGCCCTTTGCTCCAAACACTCCACCCCTCATCTCTGGCTGCTTGTGCCCAGGAAACATCTGTTCTTTTACAAAATACATAGCATCAGTCCTACATGCCTCTCCCTTCGTCGCAGGGGTGGGGACTTGGGTCCCTGCACGTGGAGCAGAAGAGTGACGCCAAGGCTTTGCAGACACTGCCACCTGGTGGTCAGGACAAGAGTGGTAGCGAGGGGACCTGGGAGTGACAACTGATGGACACAGAAGACACCAGCTCTTAAACACTCTGCCCTAAAAAAAAAAAAAAAAAAAAAAAAAAAAAAAAAAAAAAAAAAACACTCTGCCCTCCACAGGCTGGAAGGGTCTTCTGAGAAGTGCCTTAATGTTCTGTTTTTAATCTAATTCACTACATTGGGTGTCCACGCCCTAGGGGTTCAACAGAGTCCACCACTGTGATGCAGATCTCCTCTCCCTGCCCAAATATTGAAGAAGAGGGCAGACTAGGGATGGAGCCAGAGGGGCTGTTGAGATCCCAGGGCAGACACAAGTGGTCAGGGGAGGCGGGATTGAAAGTTGAGGGAGAAAAGGGGGATCACTTCAGGTGCCCCAGTAGTGACCAGCTCCCTGGATGGAGCCAGAGGCCCTTCTAGCTGGTCCCCTGTGCCGACGGCTCATCAGCACATCCGGAGGAGCCTTCCTCTGCGGGGGCCTGTTCAGTCAGTTAGCAAGTATTTGCAAAGCAAGTGCCTTCCGCACACTGGAACCTGGCACTCAAGGTAGGCGGTCAGGACGCCCACGCAGGTGCAGAGTTGGGTCGGGGTGTGTGTGGGGGGTCAAGGGTACAGCCTCTGCAGCCTGGGTCCTTAATTTTCCAGAAGAAAACAATTACACAAGACTTGGAAGCTGTTCCTGGCAGAGACAGCTACCAGAGGAGCTGCCTTGGGTCAGAGAATCAGAGCCAGAAATGTGGGCTGCAGGGCCCCCCCAGGGCAGCTGGGAACCCTGTGAGGATCCAGGGAAAGGACACCCCAGATACTGAGCCTTCCAGGGGCCAAGAACACAGGACAGAGAACCCGGTGAGGGTGGGCGAGGCTGGTGGGAAAGCCCATGCTGCTCCTGGGCCATGGGCTTCACCATGATAGACACCGTAGCTCCGACAGCCCGGTACCTGCCAGGCTCTGCCTTCCACCGGGAGCTCCAGGACCCCAGAGCTCGCTTTATGCTGCAGCCTGAGGGGTCCAACTGGACAGCCAGCCCTGTGGGCTGCCTCCCCCGCGGGCATCTGGCCGATTCTCCCTGGGAGGGGGGAGGAGGGCTGAGGGTCCCTCTGCCCCTTGGTGTCTCCACAGCTCAGGGGACAAGTGCAGGACTGATACTTCTGCTGGTTTTGGGGCCTGTAGCTTGACCCCAGGTGTCTAGAGTAACTGGTCCTATTCGGATTCCACAGCTTTTGAGTCCAGGAGCCGACTGGCTTGGCCGGGAGAGGGTGATAGCTGAAGTCCGTTTTGGTGCCATGCCAAAGTGCTCAAGGTGCTACCTTGTGGCTGCCAGAGACTGGCAAGGGGGCGTCTCCCCAAATGTCCCGTTCACTTCCGCGCTGAAGTACTCCAGCCGTCATGGTCATTCATCAGCCCCAGCGTCCGAAACTGGCTCCGCATTCCTGGTATTTGAGTGTCTTCTGTGTCCACGTGGGAGGTCACTGCTGATCGCTCTGTCGTGCATCCTCACCCTGTGGGTAAGGGGCCTCGATTTACACCCGTGGAGCCTGAGGGAACTGCCCTGACCCCCTGGACTTACCAGACATATGTATCAACACACCAATCATGCACCAAGCCTGTGAAGGCTGTTTTCTTAGCTCATGTTGCAGCAGAACCAGAGGGGCTGCTGGCCAAGCCAGGGATCCATTCACAAGGACTCTAGGGGCAAGAGGCAAGGAGGGCCTGGCTACGGCACTGTGGCTGGACAGCAGATGCTTCACCCTCCTCTCCTCATGAATCCAGCCACTGTCTGCTGCTGCAGGCGCTCCACTCAGGAAGGGTGATGGCACTGTGGGGACAGCAGCCACAGTTGTCCACACCTGAGAAACCATCACAGCCTGGATGGCTCTGGGGGTCCCTTCTGCAGCAAAGATCTATGTATCTGTTCAGACACTGACGTCTTATCATTCAACCTACTTGGAATTTGTAGTTCAGACATTTGTGCCCACAAAACACTATCTTCATAAAGAGCACGGTCTAAGTAAGAGACCAGCCAAGAAGGCACCTGGGTTCTGATGGCTCCTTTCCCTCCCTCCCCCTGCCTCTTCCGTCCTGCCTTTTCGTCCAAGGCCCAGAAGGTCAACTACTTGTACCCCCCCCCCCATGCCTACTCTGCAGACCCCTCAGCTTTGTCTCCCCCAGCTACCCTCAGTCCCTGGACCCGTGTCGGAGGACACGGGAACTGTCTCTAGGGCATCTATGTATATGCCACTTGGGACTCTGGTTGGCAAAGCCTTCTCATCCTCAATCAGGTAGTGTTGACACGAGCAGGTCCCCAGCAGGCAGAGTTGGCCTGGTCTGAGTTTTCCAATAGGGTTGCTCTTGCCCCATCTCCCAGGGCATCTAGAAACCCCTATTCCGGATGGAATGGGATGGTCTTGGAATTTTAAGAAAATGCCGTGGACAGTCTCTGAGAGCACAGTCTGAACCCGTTGACTGCTGCCCCCTCACGGCCACACCCATACCCCACAGGCCATCTGCTGCATCGCTTGGCCCTCGGGAGCTAGAATGCATCCCCAACACTGGAGGGCAACTCTGAGGGCTGGCTAGCACACTGGCAGGCCTCAGGGAGGGGGCAGAGAGGGAACAAATGTAGGAGCCCACCGCAGGGGGTGGGGGGCGACTCAAGACCTCTCCTCTAAGCGGGGAAGGATGTATATGCTCCTTCACCTTGGAGGGGGTCTACAGATTTGAAGTGTGGGTGAGTGGCAGGGGAAGAAAGGAACCTTGAGTGAGGAGAGGGTGTCCCTGGTCCCAGTGTTATCATCCCCCAGGCCCATTCTGCTGCTTGGGTAAGCTCACCACAGGTCCTGATAATCTCAAGCCAGCAGGTTGGGAGCATCCCTGAGAGCATTCACTAGAAAAATCCTTCTTACCAGACATGGCAAAGAAGAATCATTCTGAAAGCTGCTTTGGAAGTTAGGCAAGCGGTGTGCCAGAAACAGCTGAGAACTGAACTCTCCCCTCTGTTCATTCCCCAACCCCGGGGGACCCAAGTAGAGGTAACTGCCAAGATCCCCACCCACTCCCAGGAATGAGACACAGTCCACTGGTCCACACCCAGCTGCTGTAGTGTAGCTTGGTTTTATTTATGTCCACAAATATTTCAAAAAAATTACAAAATACTCAAATGGAGAGAACACAGAAGTCACGATTTCTGGGTGTCTACTCTGTTTACACTGTGTTATCTCATGGCAAACTACTCATATATACATTTAGCTTCAAGATATATATAAACGTAGCAAATCAGAATGTACACTCTGCTCTGCTGCTGCAGTGAAATGTGAAGCTCAATCTTGACAACATTCAACAAGATACGTACAAAACACAGAAAAGCAAAACCAAACTTCAAACAAAAGGAAGGAAAATCCAAAAGGAAACCAAGGGGTCGGGCTTCAAAGACACTGTGAAGGTCTGGGGCCTCCTAAACACACCGTAGCTGACCAGTGAGGGTTTCAGGTCTTAGGTTCTTAAATGGAAGAATCTCAGTGCTTCACCTTGGGATATGGGGGAAAACCAAAACGTTAACGAGCAAACACCTTCAGACAGTCTTCAAGTAGAGACTTCCAAGTACTTCACTATGTCTCTTCTTTGGAAAAATGGATACACAGAGAGGCGATCAAGAAGGTCTAACTGAATGGCAGACACTGTGTTCCACCCAAAGGAAAACAAAGATGCAGAGGAGGGGGCCTCGGGCAGGAGGGCCGCCTGCCTCCAGGGGAGACAAGTGCCTTCTGCCCTTGAGGCCTGGCCCGAGTCTGGACACACGGCTCCTTTGAGTTTGCCTCCCTCTAAGGAGCTAGAGTTAAGGCAGAAATGGAACGGGAGAAAATTAAAGAGAAAAACGACAAACATATCCAGAGGATTCCCAGCAGACAAAACAATCCTGTCTGTCCCAACTGAAACCAAACATAGTTTTAATAGAAATGGAAATACCCCTGATGCAGGTGTGAGTCCAGAACCTGAATCTGAGCTAATGCCTGCTGGCTTCTGGCTCAATGCGCTCGCCTCTGGTCCTGGCCACACTGCCGCACCCACTGACCCTCGGGCGCTCTGCTTCATGTTGTAGCAGCTCTCAGATGGGACTTACAACAGCAGGGGTGGCCCTCAAGAGTCTGAGGGGGGAGGAGCAGGAAAGATCACACCCTGACAGGAGGACTGATCTCCAGGTGCACACATCCCCAGGTCCCCCCTATTCCTCCACCCTGGAGAAAGCACACCATGCCCGTGGCTTAGAAAGGAGAGGTGGGTCTTCTGCAGAATGGCCAGAGCCCTAGAGTGGCAGCTCCCAGGTGGAAGGAAGCTTGCCTTTTCATCCCACGTCGGCAGCTGCAACTCTCATTCCTACACCCAGAAGGAACAGTGGGACTTAAATGGTATCCCTGTCTGATGTGGGTCACCATGCACGGACCTGTTCCTGGGGGAGATGCACAGGCCACCACCCACAACCATGCCAACTCCTGGGCCTCCCTCGCTCGAAAGTGGCTTCTAGCTATGTGGCCAGGATGGCCTGGCCTCCCCACAGGAATATCCCGACGATAACACACACAAAAGGGCAGGTTTTTTTTGTTTTTGTTTTTTTTAAACAGATTCCTTTGGCAAGTGTGTGTGCTGTGAATTTTTTTGTAGGGAATCCTGTTTTCTTGAATTTTCTAGAATGTTTATGAAATCATAAGAGTACTTAAGAAGGCAGTTCATCCAGAACAACCAAATGTGTGTGCATAGAAATCTATAAGGAAATCTACAATCAGACACACAGAAACATGTGCTTTCTATCCTGCAGAAACAGAACAAGGTGGACATTTAACTCTTGCACTCCTGGTACAAAATAAAAAAGGTTTCATCTAACAGATATCTGGACCTCTGGCAAAGCACAAGCTAGGAAGAGACAGAAGTGAAAATCAAGGCAGCAAATCAAAGAAATGGTCTGTAACATTGTCCCTGCAGACCCCTGGATGCTCACTGCTGTGACCACACCGTGTCCCAAGCCTCTGCCCGTTTGCAATTAGTAACGCCCATCTGTTCCCTTTAATTAAAGGGATAATTATATATAACTTTTTATTAAAAAATCAACTCTGTATTCTGTCAATAGCTGGTAGGAATTCACAATTAGTGACATGGCTGGAAAAAATAGATCAGAATAGTTTGTGGAAGAAAAAAAATGCCATTCTAAAATTATTTATTTACAGACGTAAAAAGCCATGCTGCAGAACTTTCTCAAATTATGAAGATCTCCTACAATGTAATAAAATAAAAGTTTTTTTTGTTTTTTTTTTTTTTAAAAATTATAGCTCTTGGATTCCGAACTCATATGCCACCTATCTGCAAACCTCGTGGGTTCTGGAACACACATAACTGAGTGTGTCTGCACGCACAGTGAAGGGTGTGAACTGGATTCTAGCACCTACCAAGAAATCAAGGAAGGAAAAGAAAACTAAAGCCAAACCCCAAGATTGCAGGGAAAGTTTTCTGAATGTTCAGTCCAGTCCAGGACTAAGTTTCTGGGGGACTGTCATGCAGGGAGACCCAAACCAGTCTCAAGGAATCCTCTCTACAAACAAACACTATTATGCTGATAACATTTTTAGTTGTGGGGTTTTTAAATATATAAAGAAATCTTTAGAAGATATTCTTTTTCTTTTGTAGCTCATATCGTATGTAAAAAGTCCTGTTTCTCCCCCCAAGAACTGGGGTTTCCACAGCCAGCACTAACAAATAAATAACTTATAACTGCTTGTCACCTTCTTTCTTCAGTCGACTAGAAAGAAAACAAAAGGAGAAAGTATTCAGCACCAGACCTGGGCAGGTGGGACCAGGCATGCAGCTCAAGGGTGCAGATGACCAGAGTGGCCTCCCATGCAGGTGACCCTCCCCTCCTCTCCCTCCCACCAATATGGCTCTGTGGGAGAATCCTCCAGTGCCAAGAGGTCAGGGCCTGCAGAGCCATAGGGAGGAGTCTGGCACTTGCTGATATGGGAGGAGCACTGTGGGCATGGCTAGGAGGGGGCGACCATTAGGCAGGGTTAGTGGCCCACAGGTGGGGTCAAACAGCGAGCCCACTCCCTTCTGGACTCTCCCCACCTCACCTGTAATAATCTTCCTGACTTGGTAGGTGGCCACCATGCATGTGGGGGTGTCCATGCAGCCATTGCTGTTCCATGGCCAGTCTCTGCAGCTCTGCCGACTGGGCATGCATGGCCTGCAGCTGGTGGGCTGCAGACATGGGGGGTGGGATGGCCCCGGGCAGGTCTCGGGGGTAGGGAGTACCTGCCAAACACAAAACAGCCTTCAATACAGAAAGGCCAGGGAGTGGCCAGGATGCAGCCAGCAAGAGGTCAGGTCAGGAGATAACCTCCTGAGGGGAGGAGCAAGAGACTACTTACTCTGTAGGGACCCATGGAGCAGAGCCCCCCAGGAGAGAAAGAAGGCCCAAGGTACTGCCCCGTGGATCTCCTGAGCCTGGGGTGGAGGTCAGGGGAAGATAGAATATGCATTCCCTCGTCCTCAGGCTCTTCTTCATGGAGGCCCACCCTGAACCCTCAGTGTAAATTCACTGCCTCTGTCACTCCTTCACATCGCATTGTCTTGATCCTGCTCTTATTAGGCATTCAGACCCGTCCAGCCCCAGCTCTCTGAGGGCAGGGGTTTGCCTGCCCAAGTGGACTCCTGGCACACAGGAGGTATTTGCTGAACACATGGATGAATGAATGAATGAACAGACATCAGATACCAAACCCAACTCTCACACTGGAACCCTCCATCCCCAGGTGCATGCTTACCAAAAACTGGATGACGAAGCATCTCGTGCTCATGGGGGGGCTGTCCAAGCAGAGGGTTGGGGAGGGTGCCAGGGGGATAGGGAAAGCGAGCCAGGTGAGGGCCAGCAGTCAAGGGGTCGACCAGCGGGTGCACTGGGCCTGCTGAACCTAAGAGAGGGGCAGAAGTCCAGATGCAAGTGGTGCAGAGCTCTGGAGCTCTCTGCGTCTGCCCTTGTTGGCCGTTAACTACCAGTGACTTCCTCACCACAGCCAGCTCCTGGCCACCAGGGCCACCAAAAATCCTGACCCCAAGTGGCTGCCCCCACTCCAACCTATAGTAAAGTTCCAGAAAGTAACAGAGAGATAAATGTACATACTATTTCCTCCTCTCGTTCCTGAGTACCCCTACAGGCAGCATCTTCCCTATGCTGTTTTGTTGATGATGCTTGATCATTAGAACCTACCTGGCTAAATCCCTAGACCTTAGACCTGCCCTGTACCTGTCAGCTCCAGAAGGACCGTGGGGCCACTCCAGTCCTGCCATAGACAGTGTTCCTCAACCCAGTTGCTGGCTGGATTGGCAACGCTCCCCAGAGCTGCTTCCCTGGCCCTTCACCCACAGAACCCACAGGAGGGGTTCAGCAGATTGGGGGATGCCAGATGCTGCATGCTGTTAGCAGGGTGCCACTGGCAGGGACAAGGCTTACCAAACCCTGCTCTCTCCTCTCAGCCCCTGTGCCCCAGCCACCCTCCCTCCCTGCACATGTCTCTTCCCACCTTCAAGCCTGCGCCAAAGTTACCTTCTTGATGAGGCTTTCTCATGGCTTTCTAACTGCAACCTTGTGCCCAGCTTCCCTGTTCCCTTTCCCCTGCTAGCTGTCCTCCAGAACACTGACTGCTTTGCTCTCTCCAAGACACACCGACTTCCTGCCTCCAGATTGGGAAGGTGGACAGGGCTGTTGTCATCATCTACTGCTGTGCCTGACACATCACAGATGCTCTGTAACTATTTGTCAAATGGATGAATGTTGTATGAACGAATAACTGCCTGTCCCCATACAGCATTAAGACATTAAGCATTAAGACATCCACTGGTTACACTGGGGCTTAGACAGCCTGTGCTGGGTGGCATCAAAGCTCCAGGTGTCAAGACCATGGGTGAAAGTGACAGCTCCTTGGCTTCCCCAGAACCAACTGCCTGTATAGAGTCCAGGCTCCCCACATCAGGGTTGGGGGCACAGGTAGGGAGCCAGATGCTGCCTTCCCCACTTCTGGGCCCTGCTCTGTCCCCCTCCTTCCCTGCATGGAGAGAGATTTGCCCTCAGAAGTCCTGCATGCAGCGTGGGCTGTGACATGGGGCTCCATGGCAGGCCTGGGTCCCAGGGTGCAGGTACAGCTCCTCCCACCCCATCTAGCAGGGCTACAGAGCTACAGACAGAGGAGAAACTGTCCGTGTCTGCCTTCAGCCTGGTTGGCCAGTCAGCAGGGCTGCAGGAGCTCCCATTCTTGGAGTGGACAGGCCAGGGTGGTCCTGTTCCCCAATGGGAATGGGAGGACTGTTGGTTTCTATCACTGGGAGATGCTCTAGAGCCTCCTGGGTGTCCCACTAGCCTCCATTGGGTTCCTTGCCCCTCAGGCCCCACCTTCCGCCTTTAACCCAATTCAGTGAGCACAGGCTGCTTCCCACTATCCCCAGCACTGGAGGCACAGAGCCAGGAACATAAGCTTCATCCAGCAAACTGCGAGCAGAGGGCCCCAGGGTGACTCAGCATTCTGGGGACTGGCAGCTCTGGAGGACTGGGGGGCTGGGCAAAGACAGAGGCAGCAGGTGAGTAAAGAAGTGAGAGGATTTCCAGACAGATGTAGACTATTCTCAGATCAAGGATGAGGGATTCCTTTAGGAAAGAACCGTCTCTGCTATTGGATAGTGGCTCTGTCTCTGGCCTGCACCTCATCATAACCAGAGCTCAACCCACAGTGCCCCCTCATAGCCCAGCCTGGAGGGCGGGCACCCACCTTGGTGGAGGGGGTCCTGCTGGTGGAGGTGGAGGTGCGAGTGGATGTGTGAGTGCTGGTGATGGTGCGGAGTCACGTTGAACATCTGCAGGCGGGCCAGAGGGTCGCTGGTCAGCGATGCCATGCGCTCAGCGTGGATCCGCTCGGCCGCCAGTCTATCAGGGTAGCTCATCTCAGGCCGCAGCTGGGGGCCCGCCAGGGCCAGTCTCTCCCTCTCCAGGGGGTTCAGGCCCGGGTGGAAAGAAGCAAAAGGGTGGGGGCCCGCAGTGGGGGGGATGGTGAGGGCGCTGTGCCGGGCGAAGTGCTCCATGGGGTTGGTGGCTGGGTGCAGGGGGTCCAGCTCTGGGGGCTTCACCTCGAAGCCTGGCTTCATCCTCTCCCGTAGCTCCCGCTCCCGGATCTCCCGCTCCCGGATCTCCCGCTCCCGGAGCTCCCGCTCCCGGATGGTGGGGTCCACGTTGTAGAGGCCAGGCATGTGGTAGGCCAGCAGGGGATCAGTGGGGTTGAGGGGCATGTAGAAGGGGTGGTTGCGGTTAGTGGGTGACATGACGTGGGGCCGAGCATACTCGCTCAGAGTCCGAAGGGCAGGCGTGTCGGGCCCAATGTATGGAGGCACCGCAGCAATGGTGGTTGGTGGCGGCTCGAAGGATGGCCGCATGTGGCCAGGACCACTGAGCTGGGGGTCGCTGAGGCGGCCCTCATGGGCTGAGCTGGATGCCTTCTGCTGAAGGAAAGGAAGATGTGAGGGGCATATTCCCAGCTGTCCAGGGGTCTGAACCTGGCCCTGCTGCCATCCTGCACTGACCAGCAGGAGGACCAGTTGATCCCTCCACCTTGACACCAAGAGCAGGCCCCAACCATGGCCTGGGACAGGCTTGGGCTGCAAGGACCGGTCCAGACCCTGCTAGGACAGTTGCTTTGTGCCTATGGCTTCCCCTGTGCCCTAGATAGGGCCATATATCTGAGAGACAAAAAGAACACCCACAAGCATGTGAGTGTGTATCTGAGAGAGTAAGCCACAGTACAGAGTTATAGAGGGACCCCCCCACCGTGGCCTGGTTGACCCCCAACTCACAGCTGCTCTCTCTGCCTCCCGCTCCCGCTCTCGTTCCCGCTCGCGCTCTTTCTCCTTCTCCTTCTCACGTTCCCGTTCCTCTCGTGCTTTCTGCTCAGCCTCCCGTTTGGCCTTTTCGATGGCCTCCTCCCTCTTCTTGGCCAGTTTGGATCCCGCCAGAGGCATGAAATACAGGTCCGTCCGCGCACATGAGTTGTAACCACGGTCCAGGTGTTTGTAGAACCTAAGGAAGGCCACATCTCTCACTGGGGCCCTGCGAGGACTGCAGCCTGCCCCTGATGCCCAGCCTGTCCCTGCCCTGGCCATGTCCACATTCCTGGGAAACCAGTACCTGGCTGACTGGCTGGCATGGCTGGGGGTATCCACCACGGTAGGCTCGGGGGACGGGCTCCTAGGTGGTGGAGGTGGGCTCTCGGGCTCCTCTGCATCATCCAGAGCCTCTTCCTTGATCTGGACAGTGGGGAGCGGGCAGGCTGTCCCCCCAGGTATGCTGCCTCCCGAAGAAACAGCAGCAGAGCACGGCGGCTGGGCTGAGGGGCCGGGTCCCGCAGGTGGCGTGGAGGTGGAAGAGCAGGTTGGAGGGGTGATGGGTGTCCCCCCAGGGACAAAGGGGTGCTGAGCAAATGAGGGCTGGGGGGGCACCTGGTGGAGGCCTGCTGGGGGGTGAGCAGCAGCAGCAGGGGGCAGGCTCTGGCTCTGGGTCAGCACTGGGGGCTGTGCAGGGGAGGAGGGTAGGGGCTGGCTCTGAGGCATGAGCTGTAGGGGAGGGGGATGGGCAGAAGGGGGATGGTGTGTGGACAGGGAGCTCAGGGGTTTCAGTGCTGGAGGGGGTGGGAGGTTGGCGTTCATGGAGAAGGGCGAGGGCCCCGAGAGATGAGGTGGGTGCTTGTGGGCTTGCGGGGCCGGCAGTTGGGGGATGGGCGTGGTGGGTGGGGGCTTGATGTGAGGCATGGCCAAGGGGGCTGGTGGCAGTGGCTGCTCCCTTGGGGGCTGCTGGGGCTGCAGTGCTGACTGTGAGGCTGTGGGCTGCAGGGAGGCATGAGGGAGAGCTGATGCCTGAGAGGCCTGGGGAGGGAGGCCAAAGGGCTGAGGGGGGCCTGGGTGCTGTAGCAGGGGCCCGGCCTGGAGGCTATGAGGGCCACTTGGGCCCTGGCTATGCAGCGGGGGCTGGCTGTGAGGTGGGGCGGAGGTCTGTCCAGCTGGCACGGTCAGAGGTTGGAGTGGGGGATGTGGTGAGGGCAGCCTCTGGGGGTGCAGGGTGGGTGCCTGCTGGATATGAGCGTGGGGAGCAGGAGCCGCTGGAGCCTGTGGCTGGCTTGGGGGCTGGGAGGCTGAGGGGGAGCCCTGTGGGGGGCCTGAAGTGGCAGAGGGTGTGGGCCCTGGCGTGGGGAGCTGAGAGGTTCCTGGTGGGGCGGTAGAGGGAGCCGGAGGGACCGCACTGGAAGCCTGCAAGGCTGGGGGCTGAGCCTGCAGCATCTGCTGCTGGGCCGAAGAGTCCGAGTCACTCTCGTTGTCCTGGGGGCTAGGGATGCTGGGGGACGTGCTGCGATTGTCCTGGTCAATGTCTTTGGGGTCGCTGCTGCCCTCATCGTTGACACTGCGGCTGTCCGAACTCTCTCCCTCGCCTTCCGATGGGGAGTTGGGCCGGCTGATCTCCTAGGGCCAGAGATGGGAGGGATAAAGCTCTAGCAGAGCAGGGGCTCTGGCTGCCCTGCGCTGCTAGCACCTGACACATGACAAAGGTCTGTGCAAATGAGGAATGAGCCTGGCCCCAGGGACTGCAGGTACTCCTTTGACCCTCCTCTGACTCTAGCCACTCCAGGTCCCTCCAGACTGCTGGGCCCCAGAGAGAATCTGGGCTCAGGGCCTCTCAAGGAGCATTAGCTGCCAGCTCCAGTCACAGTGGCTCAGCTGCGCATCTCACCTGGGTTTTTGTCTTCTTGGAGCTGGTCCTGTCAGCCTCCTCTGTATCAGAGGCCACCTTCTCCCGCTGGCGTTTGGTGCTCTTAAGGGGGGATGAGGCTTCCTCCTTCACCTTCTGCAGTGGAAAAGCCCACAAGGGGCATCAGGCCAAGGGAGGGTGTTCCATTAGCCTCAGGGGGTAAATGATGATGGTTTGCTAACACCTTACTCCTGAATTCTGAGCTCCATCTCCAGAAGCAAGAAAGCTCTGGAAGGGACCAGCTGATGCCAGGAAAAAACAAGTATCTGGAGGTGGAAATAACGTGGCTTTGTGGGGAAGGAGCCTTCCCAATCACACCCTAACCTTTGCCCCCGAGCCCTTGGGAAACTCAAGGCAGAGATGGCCCCCAAAGGTCAGTGCTGGAAGCTGCACTGGATCCCCTCTCTCCAGGCCACACTCTGCAGGCCTAGTCCAGGGCAACACTAATACCCAGGGAGGCTCATAGGAATAACGTGCAGCCCTGTGTGTGAGGGAGGTGAACATCAAGTCCACAAATCTGGGGTTTTGAGAGGGCAGGGCAAAGCAGGCCTCATTGCTTTGGGGGATGGGCACCTCACCTTGGCCGACTTCTTCACCGTCTCTGCTTTACTGTCATTGCTGGAGGTGCTGGCAGCACTGGGCGAGTTCCGGCCACTAGAGCGGATGTCTTCATTGATGGGCGAGGTACGACCATCAGGGCTGGCTGGCTGCTTCTTTCGACCACTGCGCAATGTAGACATCTGCCCACCCAAACCGGATGCTGGTGAGACTAGACCCCACACACACGCAGGAGCCTTAGGAGCAAACCCCACCGCCAGCATTATGGCAAATCCCAGGCCCTGGCCAGCATCAGGCACCTCTGGCTCTTCCTTGCTGTGTGGGAGTCAACATGGAGCTAAGGGAGGAGGGGGTGAATGGGTGGGTTCACATGGAAAAGACAGCAATTCTTAAACTGAAAGCACTCATTTCCAGGGACTGTCTTGGATGTTGTGTGGCAGAAATGAGCGAGACCTTCTGAGGGGCAGAAATCGGCCAGGACCACCTACCTGCGAAGTTCTCTGGAATGACAATCATACACTCTGCTTCAAATCACCTCACCCTTTCTGTTTAAACCACCCACTTCCTCACCCAAACCTAAACCAAACCCCTGCTGATTTCATCTGACAGGATAAGAAGTGACCCAAAGTGAGAAGCTGTCAAATAATATAGCTCAGCTCCTAAAACCACCAAGCACTTAAGCATGTTTCTGCAAAGCCATGGGGCTCAGAAGAGATGGGGGGACAATGATTCACACTGGTCCACCTGCCGGGTGGCCAGGGCACCGACAGCCTTGACAAAATCACAGAAAGGCATACAGTACCATCCACATGCCTGAAAGGGCCACTGGGGAGGCCAGCTACAGGGAAGGACGTTGGTGGCATCCCTAGCTCCCAGCCTGGGAAAACCCTTGCCCCTAAAGGTCCCTGCTGCCACATTTGCAACCTGGAAAACAAAACCTCTTTATGAAAAGGGCTATACAGTGAGGAGAAAAATTTACAAGTTTCCAAAAACACCTGCAAGTTTTAAGCAGCAGAGAGATGCCACAGTACAGGTGGTGGGCCCAGGGGCCAGAGGAAGGTCGGGGGACTTGGAGAGCCTGCACTGAACCAGACACTGGTACTGAAGAGCTCTCTATAAAAGCAAACTCAAAACATGCATCCCACTGACTCCCCGGGACAACATGAGGGAGGGAGAAAGCAAAAGCTCTTCCCAGATGCACAGACAAAACTAAGTATCTTTGGACCAATCATTCCTTTAAGGGGGCTGGTTCTCTACCTAAAATGAATCACTTCCCAGCCTTCTGGAAGGCACAAGCCCTAGCCTCCTAGAAACCTGCAGTGGCCTGCGTCGCCTGTCCTGAGGACTCACCGAGCCACGACTGCGCCGCGTCCTCATGCTATGCTTCCCACTGAGCCCATCGTCTTCCTCTTTGACAGGTTTGAACATGAATGGGGGAGGGTCCACAGGCTTCTCAATGGGGGGGAGCTCGCCGTATTTCTTGAAGTGGATGCGGCAGTCTGTGCAGAGTAGGATGTTCTCCCGGCCCCCGTGGTGCCAGTCTTTGGATGCTGTGTGAGGGAAGAGGAGTGCAGGTGGGGAGCCCGGCCCTTCTGTGGCCTTGGACAGACACCCATTACTCACTCGGCTGCTGCCTGCTCTCTCCCAGGGTGGGAGAGGATTTCAAGACCACCTACCCCCTCCCCAATCTAACAGTATCCAGGAGGAGTTGGCAACAGGTTTCCCAGAAACACAGGTGCCCCCACTCCACCACACTGACTGTAATTGGGGGAGTGACAAAATATACAGATTTCATGCAACCAATGATACCCTGGCAGGTCTTCAACTGGATTCAGGAAATGTTCAGAACCTGAAAGTGCCTGAGCCTGTCCTGTCCCAGTGAGTGTCCCCACTGCTCCCTCCTCCCCCCATCCCTACTTACTGGTGGTAAAGCAGTGGCGGCAGGCGTACCCCTTCAGTTCCTGCTCACTGTCCTCACTGTCAAAGTCATCCTCGCTGGCTGAACTCAGGTCCACTGGGCATGGCAGGAACACAACAGGGGTGGGGGAGACACCATCATGCTTGGGCAAGACCAGGGCCATCTGTGACCTGTGGCCCGCCCCATGCTCTGAGCCACCAGTCAGAGTGGCCTGGAAGGTTGAAGTGGAGCGGTGCTCACGAAGGACCACTCTGAATTCCTCAGGGCCAGGGATCAGAATGAAGGACTCGTGTGAGGGGTGGTACCCAAGGGGCTGCCCTACCATATTTTGGAGGACTGACATCACACCTATATCCTGGAGTGGCAAGCACTGATGGGAATGTGAACACAGGGGGAATGTGTGGGAATTCACAGCTGGGAATGTGAACAGGTGAAGTACATCCCTATGAATTCCCTGACAGATCCAGACATCCTGAGGAGCTCCCTCTCCACCAAGTCCTACCCATGCTCCACTCTAGCACTAATGGATTATTTCTTGTTTGCACGTGCAACATAAGCAACCCTCAGGCTGAGTGCGCTGAGCTAGGACAGAACCACAAGGTCCACTGCTGTATGCCAGCTTTTAAGGGTTAAGAAGGTATCATATTAGAATGCACATCATGCTGGGATCAAGAAGAGGATCTTGGCAAAGCAGGAGGAAAAAGAAAATGTTAATCTGATCTTACTGCTAACACAAAACCAATGCAATGCAACCAAGAACTCAAACAGTATATCATCCACTAAGTGGATTTCCTCTGAAGTTACTGATAATACCCCAGGGCAGGGCCAAGACTTACATTTTCATGAAAGTTAAAATGATGCTGAGTTTATTTTAAAAATTTAAATGCATGAATAATTAGCATGTAAAACTCTCCTACCAAATCCCCCAAGTCAAGCTACCTTTGGGTGCAGGCTTTGCACAGATGGATTAACACACACAACATCCCCAACCTGCACAGTGATAAGGATGCCTGTGAGGGCAGGCTCAGAGCTTGGACAATGAGTGTTTGGCTACATGGGAGAAGTCCCTCACTTACGGAATTCACTGGAGGGGGGTCTGGAGGGCGTGCTGACGGGTGTGGATGCAGTGCGAGTCTTGATCCTCCTGAACACGGCCTGCCTGCGGTGCCTACGATGGGCCCTGGAGCTGGCTGCTTCGGGGGTTTTCTTCCAGTAGTAATAGAAGGTGATCAGCTCCCCCTGCAGGAGAGAAGGGCTGATGGTGATGGAAACGCTCAGAGGGGCTTGCTTCTCCTTGTCCCCACAGCACGCCAGCTCTCTTCTGCCAGGAGCAGAAGCTGGTTCCTAACAGCAGTGCTAGAGATGAGCACAAAGGGCAGTCATGAGAGGAACAGGGCTTGCTCGAGACATACCCGTGAGCCGCCCACTAACTGGATGAAGGGGCTTGCCTCCTCAGTCCAGCAGAGTAGAATTTCTAGGTATCAAGAACATTCGTTCATTCCACAAGTATCTGCTGAGCACCCACCATGTGCTACCATGGAAGTACACCAATGAACAATCAAAAAGAAGGAAAATCTGTGTGTGTGCACAGATGTTTTCTTCACAGCATTCACTGAAATCATACAGGTGTGATTATCCAGACTACTTCAGAAAGAAGTAAATGAAACAACTTAGACGGTGGGGAACTGGGGTTAGGAAAAACAGAGACCCCCAAACCCAGGAAAACTGCTCCACAGCCTCTACCCCAATCTCTGAGTGCCCACATTGGGACAAGTTGGTACAGCATCATGAAGGTGAAGACTGGGGCTTGACAGATGAAGATCCTGGGGGACAAACACAGAGGTTCTGATGCAAAGGGGAAGTTCCACAGTTACAAGGCCAACCTTCACAGGAGAAGGAGCTATTCTTTTCATGGCCCAGCAGAAAGGAAAGCAAGAAATCCTCAAAAAACAAAAACAAAAACAAAACAAAAACAAAAACAAAAGCAAAAACAAAAAACAAAAAAAAAAACCAGCAAGGGGGGTTATGAGCCCCAGGGAAACTTTTAAAAAGGGGCAATTCTGGGGTGCCTAGGTGGCTCAGTCAGTTGAGCATCTGACTCTTGATTCTGGCTCAGGGTTGTGGGATCCAGCTCTGTGATGGGCTCTGAGCTCAGCAGGGAGTCTGCTTGAGAGTCTCTCCCTATGCATCATTCCTACGTGCACACGTGTGCTCACACACACACACACACTCTCTCTCTCTCAAACAACAACAAAAAAAACCCTTAAAAATAAGAAAGAGGCACTTTTGCTACCCTCCTACTCTGGCCCTGGAGCTCAGTAGGCACAGCATACATGCCAACAGGTGAATGACATGTTCAGCTAATCCTGGTTGACCCAAGACAAATTTCTTAAGAAACATCCCAAGATAAAGTTTCTTTACCTGGAATTAAAAAAAAAAAGGGAGGGGGGAGAGTGCAGAGAAAGCACCTACTTCACATTGATCTTCTCGAACTGAATCAACCTTGTGGACAATCAATTAACATGGCTGAGTACAGTCCTGGGAAGCCACCCTGTGGGCAACTCACACCCCAAGGTGGGAGCCACTTGGCCAGAGCATCACACAGCCTCATGAATGGAGGAGCCAAGAGAGAAACAAAGATTTTGCTCTTCAGTGACCTCAGATCTGGCCAGTGCTGGGAAGCTCAAGTGGCCAGAGGGGTTCCACCAAAACACACGTCAGAAAGCAGTGCCCCCAGAACAAGGAGAAGTGAGTTTGGAGAGAAGTGGACAGATGTTCAGTGGGGAAGTAGCTTCTGCAAAGCAGATGTACTTGTGTGTTGAGTGCTCACTATTCAGAGTTGGATTCTATGCCTGTACGTTTTCTAAGAAGGGGGACCACAGCTGTCGTCAGATCCTTAAAGGTACCTATGATTCAAGAGGAGCTTCTGACCAGCTTCCATGAGCCTATAGCATGTATCTCTTGGAACTGTGACTATGTTTTAGTCTTTCCAAGTGCCACTTAACAAAATGCTAGTGACTGCCAATATTTAACAGATGAAGCATGACTCCAGGCCAAGGAGGCCAGAAGCCAGGCACCAAGAACGAGTACATGCAAGTCTGCAAGTTCACCCCACCCTTTTCAGTTCCATGAGACAGTAACTGAATGGTAAGGGAAAATGTAGGAAATGCCCTTAGATTTTGAGCTGTTTGTCTATCACATGTTATTCTACAGATGTAGGCTACAATTGACCTATAGCCTGCACTTGTGGTGACTGAGCCCCTAGGTCATGATCCAAAAACCTCCTGGCTCCAGCCTCTTTACTTCCTATTTTCCTGACTTGGAAAGTTACTTTTCTGTACTGATCTTTTGGTGTTGGCTGGCTAGAGGGAACAAACTCATAAATCCACTAGGGGATTAAGAGACCTGTGCTGATATAAAACTGATCTGACTCTGGTTTTCCTATGAGAAAATATGGAACAGAAGCCAAGGCAAGTTCACTGTCACCCTTCAATACTTTGTCAGAGTGACATGCTCTATCAGTTCAAAAGGACAACCAGTGCAGCAAATCATGGCCCAATCCCAAAGCTAGAAGGAAAAATGTGAAGCCCCAAAGCGGTACCCTTCCACTGCCTCTTCTAGCTAAAGTCATTTTAGGGGCCAGCAGATGAAGAGGCCTGGGATGTAAGAGGAAACACGAAGCTACAGGAGACAGAAGGAATAAAAAATGGGAGAGAAAATGAGATGGGAAGGTGCTACCAGTGTCTCTGTTCAAACCTCCACCTGATCGGATGGCTGTTAGAAAGCAGCCATCCCATGGGATGCCTAGGTGGTTCAGTGATTGGGCGTCTGCCTTTGGCTCAGGGCGTGATCCCGGTCCCGGGGACCAAGTCCAACATTGGGTTCCCTATGGGGAGCCTGCTTCTCCCTCAGCCTGTGTCTCTGCTTCTCTCTCTGTGTCTCTCATGAATAAATAAATAAAATCAAAAGAAAAGAAAAAGAAAAAGAAAAGAAAAAAGAAAGAGAGAGGCCACCCTGACATCTCTATGCTGCGTTGGTCTGTGGCACAGTATTGACTTATGCAGTTACAAGGGACTGGGGATGAGGGGCACTGACACCCTCCACCACTTGCAGTTAAAGATCCAGGTACAACTTCTGACTCCCCTAAAACTTAATCGTCTACTGTCAACCAGAAACCTTATCAATGACATAAATAGTTGATTAATACACATTGTGCATGTTATATGTATTACTTATGGTACTCTTACAATAAACTAAAGAAAATGTTACTAATAAAATCATAAAGAGGAAAAATATATATATATACAGTCCTGGACTACCCTGGGGAAAAAAAAATCTGCTATATTGTAAGTGAACCTGAGCTGTTTTAACCTGTGTTAAGGTCAAATGTATTTCTATTTCCCAAATATGAATGCTTGAGTTTCAAATGGTTTTAAAAGATGGCATAACTCATAGATTAAAACAGGAGAAGCCAGAGTTCAATGAGGCTATGGTACTGGCCCAGTATCAGACACCAGACAGAAAAAGGCTCAGTTAAAAAAAGCCCAGGTTCCCAACCTTAACTTCCACTCCTGAACTGCGTATTCCTCAAGAATGTGAGAAAATCAGGACATGACATAGAAACTTAATATTGAAATAAACAACGACTTTTTGTCAACACTTAAGAAATGATAGCTTTTAGGGTAGCCTGGGTGGCTCAGTTGGTTAAATATCTGCCTTTTGCTCAGGTCATGCTCCCGGGGTCCTGGGATCGAGTCCAATGTTGGGCTCCCTTCTAAGTGGGGAGTCTGTTTCTCCCTCTCCCTCTGTCCCTGCCCGCCTCCCCGCAACTCCTGTGTGTATGTGCTCTCTCAAATAAACAAATAAAATCCTTAAAAAAAAAAAAAAAAAGGAGACAAAGAAATAGTAGCTTTTAAACAAGGAAAAGGAGTCCAGAACAGATTCTATTGTCTGAGTACCAAGAATCAAACAACCAAGCCAGAAGGAGTCTCCACTAGAAGTCTATAAATTAGTTCAGAAAATCAAAATATAAATTTCAGATTTCAGGAAGATAGGGTAGGGACTAGAACTCTCGTACACTGCCAGTGGGAATATAAAATGGTTCAACTAACTTTGTAAAACTTTGGCAGTTCTTACAAAGCTAAACAAACATTTACTGTATGACCGAACAATTGATCCCACTCCTAGGTGTTTACTCAAAAGAAATAAGAACATATGCTCCTGCAAAGACTTTTACAGATGCTCAAAGAAACTTTACTCTTCATAGCCAAAAGCTGGAAACAATCCAAACTCCCTTCAACAGGAGAATGAATAAGTATTACTGCGCACCCATTTACTAGATACTACGTGGCAATAAAAAGGCACAAGCTACTGATCGACTTGACAACATGGATGAATCTCAAAACATCACATTGAACGTGAGTAGCCAGATAAAAAGAGTACAGACGGTATGATTCTATTCTAGAAAAGGCAAGTCTATAATCACAAAAAGTAAATGAGTGATTGTCTAGTCTGGAAGACAAGGAAGTAGAGAACTACCTATGAAAGAACATGAGGAAACCTTTGGGGTGAAGGGAATATCTTATGAATCGACTGTGGTGTTGTTTGCATGGAGGTACAGTTGTCAAACTTATGGAGCTGTGCCCTAGCTGCACTTACAGAGGGTGTACCTTTACGGTATAAATGGTACACATGCCAATTACACATCAATGAGGTTGAACCTGACTTAAAAAAAAAAAAAAAATCCAGGCCAGGTTTTATTAGCTGCCTCTCAACCACTGTCTATGGAGGGATTAAACACTGGAATGGTGCGAATCTAGGAGGATTAGAAACAGCATACTGGTGACTGCATGGGTGGCTAGGTCTTGAGCGCAAACAAAAGAACATGTCGGGAAAAGCTTTGGTTCTACAAATAGGCAATGAGGCAGCCAGCGGCCTCACCAGGAATAAAGTCAATTGAACTTTAATCAAACATGCATAGTGTGTGCTGCAGAGACCCGCTGCACATAAATTCAGGGAACAAAAGCTGTTGCAGAAATCAATAGCTTGCTGAAACATTAACACAGGCAATCATTGATCAAAAGGCAGCTCCACAAAGGCAGCCTTGCAAATTAGCTCCTGCTTCTGCTTGCAAGCACACACAGAGGCATCGCTGTGGACATGAATGGTCGGAGCCGATCGTTTTGTTCCCGGTGCTCTCACCCACCTCACAACAAGGCCTCCCAGTCAGCGTACCTCACATCTCTGTGCTGTAATTGCACACAGCACGAGCAAGTGACTAAACTGGGTTACTGCCTGGGCAAAAAAGGAAAGGAGAGGGGGTGAAGTCCTCTCCAATCGATAGCACTATGGGCTGCAGTGCTTGCTGAGAGAGGTGCTTAAAGCCAGTAGTCTATATTTAGCAGATTTTCTCTCTCCCCCAATTATTTGCCTTTTCTTTGGTGTAAGGGGTTGGGGGTGCACTGGATTTTCCCAACGGGTCATATGCAGAAAGCCACTAGCAATAAGGGATCTGCTCCTGGATTTGAGCACCAGCTTTCCTCCCTGAGGCAGGATCTCTGCACAGCAGGTCTTCTCTGCAGGCAAACGACTCAGGGGTACAGAACCAGGCCCCATTAGGTTTCTCTGATTTTCAAACAAAATGAAAACACGAGTTGGCGAGTGCCTGGCACAGAAGCAGGAGAGAGTTATATGGTGTTCAGGGCTGTGCTCTATCTGGGTGGGTGGGGGCTGAGAGGAGAGACTGAGAGAGAGAGTCAGGTTAACAAAAGGGTCCAGGCACCAGCAGACAGCTCAATCACAGCTACTCCTGTAATACAGAAGCTTCCTGGACTTGCCACTCAGAATTAACAGAAGGACTGGCTCCTCCTCCACTGTCACCATTGTACTTCTGTGCCTCCTCAGGTTAGACTATGAGTCCATCAAGCTCATTCAACGCAAAACGTCAGGGTAACCTCCATCCATGCCCACTGCCCCAGACCATCTGAACTGAAGCAACTAGGGGAGGGGATGCTTGGGACTGTTTACTACTACTGGTAGCTTTCAGGTATAAACTCATTTCAGGTAAGTTCTGCTGGTATGTCTGGGCCCAGTTCTGCTTCACCTTGGGAGAACAACAGACTGGCGACATGTTCCAGGGCCCAGGGTAAGCATCCCACTGTGTGTGTGTGTGTGTGTGTGTGTGTGTGTGTGTGTGTGTGTGTGTAAGAGCTGAAGCAGGGTCGGGGCCTAGAGGTGGGAGTTCACAGCCCAGCCCAGGAGACAACCTGACTAGGTCTCCTTCCTGTCTTACTAGAAGGTTAATTTACCTGCAGCCACTTGGAGAGCTAAAACAATCCCCACAAACATGAGTGCTATTTAATTTCCTCCAGGAAATTCCTCCTCCAGCACTTCCTCCTGCAGTGCTAAAGGAGGGGAACCTGTAACCTGTCCTGCCTGATTAAAAAGTATTTACACACACACACACACACACACACACACACACAATTATATAATATTTTTAAAGAAAAATAAGCTACATGTCTTCTAAGGGCCCCTGGGAAGGAAGGCACTGATGAGACAAGAAGGCACTGTATACACTGTAGGTCTCAACGGCTCACTTGGTGGGCATGGCTATCTCACTGTCCTGCTCTCCTGCCCTGAGCACAGTAGCAAGTCCCCCACTCCCTGGGTTCTCTGATACCTCAGCCCGGCAAGAAGCAGCTCTCTGGGAGGCCACTGTGGAGGCAGGAAAAGGCAGGCAATTATTTTTGTCCCAAGGTGGAAACATAAGGGTACACCTAGGACTGAGTTCCAGTTTCTGTGATTATAACATACCGTTACTGCCACAACTATGCAAAGAAGTCGTGACATCCCAGGGTGAGGGTGGTGATGCGGGGGTGGTACGTGGCAGAAAAGGAGGTCCAGAGACCCCAGATGTAGACCACAGGGCACCTGCAAGCTGCCATCTACTATTAGGCCAAGGAAGGCCTCAGTCTTCTGGAAATAACCCTCTTTTCACACACTCCTTTCATTCAATTCAGTGTACAGAGTTGTGCTCCATTATCTTCCATTCTCACAGTGGTTCTGTGCCGCAGAAAAAAAGGGGGAACAACTGCTAGCCTTACAGTTATGTCAAGGAAGGCCATGAGAAACCAGTCCTTGGTCCCTGCATAGAGGGGCAGGGAGGACCTAGGAAACAGTTCCAGAAGGTTTCCAGTAGAAGCCACCCACAAATACTTCCTTCACTGGGGAGGGGGAACTGCTACTCACTACTTCTTCTGCACCAAAGCTTCAACAGGCATCCTCTGGAGCCAAGCACCACTTACTGTAAAAGGGGCAGCAGGGAAGGTTGGAGGGGGTGGAGGGGAGGCCTGGAAGCTGCACATGGATAATGGCATTAGAAACAGAGCTGCTCTCTGAAACTACCTTGCAGGCCCCTCAAGCCCACCTGCCACTGTCAGCTGATGTGATGGGACAGGACCCTCCATGTAGCAGAGCTGATATATGCACACCTTTGCACACAGCTGACATACAGCACTGCAGGGGTTAGGAAGTAAGCATTTAGGAGAAATTACTCTAATTCTTTAAGCCCCATTATTAACTGTTCTGATGCTAAATATTTTACCCTGAACAAGAAGAGAGAGTATACTATCTTCCACCCAATGCCTTTTTCTGCACGCCCAGGTACAATTGGTTAGAATCAGTGGGGATCCCTGGGTGGCGCAGTGGTTTGGCGCCTGCCTTTGGCCCAGGGCGCGATCCTGGAGACCCGGGATCGAATCCCACATCGGGCTCCTGGTGCATGGAGCCTGCTTCTCCCTCTGCCTGTGTCTCTGCCTCTCTCTCTCTGTGACTATCATAAAAAAAAAAAAAAAAAAAAAAAAGAATCAGGGTGTTGTTTCTCCACAAAAGCTCTGTCTGAAGGATGCCCTTCAGTTACCATCCGGCCCCTTCTTTGGGGGCCCAGGTACAGAGGAGTGAGTGCCACTTGTTGAATGGAATGAAGAAATCTAAAGCTCCTCTCCTCCCTGCTTTACCTTTCCTCCCTCCCTTCCTTCCTCTCTTTTCTTTTTTTAAAGGTGTGTTTTTCCAGAGAGAAGTTCCAGCAAGCAATGAATAGTTACAAAATAGGTCCCAAACCCAGGAGGGGTAGGAAGGAGAAGGAAACATGGCACAAAGCTGCTCCTTAGACTTCATTCCCCAACCCAGGGCCCCAACAGTGGTCAAGGCCCTAGGGGAATGTGGCTCTGGCTCTGGGAGCAGGTCCGGGAAAGCCTGCATGGGCCACATCCCCTGGGAAGCACTCTAACCAAAGGGCTGTGACCTTGCAGCTGAGTTTGGCCCCTCTGGCATCCATGACCACCTCTGCCCGGGAATTATAGCTGCATTTCTTGGCAAAAACTACCAACTCAAGGGTAGTGAGGCAAGTCAGTAAAATTTCCTGGCACAGACTCCTATGCAAGTCATTCTTTCCTTTCACTCCCTGAGGATTCAAGGGCTGGAGCTGACAACTGTTGCAAACATCTGAGGTGAGAAGCTGGGCACTGGGCTGAACCATCAGCTATGTTTAGGAGCAGCCACCTTTACAGATCTTTTTCCAGCAGGCAACTGGTTGTCTTCCAGCATCGACTCTGGTAATTAAAGTAGTGCTCTCCTGGGCTCCTTCTTTTGTTAACCAACCGAATCCCCTAATCCCTAAAGGAGCCCTGACACTGTCAGACTGCTCTGCTGCTAATTGTTAAATACCAACTCTGTGGTCTCAGAGTGCATCTGACAGAATGATGATCTGCTTGAAGCCACATGGCCGAATCATACCTTCTGCATGTGAGAGGCTACAAGGGCACCTATCTAACATGTCTGACAGTGAGGAGGCAGCCTGTTTCTGGGCAACGCAACCTCTCCTTCCCACCTCCAGGTCCTCTTCTGCAGAAAGGAGAAAGGGAAGGGAAAGGGAGGAAGATGATGATTCTGGAAATGCATAAAGGTCTCCTGGGTTTAATAGGTTGTAAAGAAAAGGCCACACTATGACACTCCTAGAGAGGTCCCAGAACCTGGCACTCCCCCAACATCTTTTTAAAACATCCTAGTTGAGGGGACACCTGGGTGGTTTTGGCTCAGGTCATGATCTCCAGGTCATAATATTGAGCCCCACATTGGGCTCTGCACTTGGTGAGTCTCTCTCCCTCTCTGCACCCCCATACCTGCTCACATTCTCTCTCAAATAAATGAATAAATCTTTTTTTTTTAAATCCTAGTTGAGCAGGTTAAAGAAATTTTTTTTTTTTAAATAATGATTACTGCTATTCGTACACTGTGGAAAAACTAAAACAGGGTTTTGTTTTTGTTTTTTTGCCAAAATTGTAATGAGATTTCCTAAACTATATGTTGTTTTAGTTGTTGACCTCAGCCACTTATGGATTCTACCTCTGATCCCACACCACCACTCAAACATCCAGACTTGAGGTCGTAGGCTGCCCTGTCCTTTCCCACAAAGACATGCTCAGCCTTCCCAAAGCCCAGCTCTGACCTTGTCACTCCCCTCTCCAAATCAATAAGGCTCCTCAAGGCCAACAGAACAAAGACCCAGTTAATTTGCTGCCTCTCCCAGGCCTCTCCCTCTGTCTGCACAAGACCCTTCTACTTCATTCCCTAACTGTCACAGCCCTTGGCTTATGCCAAACACGATGGCCAGTTTGTTGCCCCTCAGTGCTTCCCTTCTGCTTGCGGGCTGCAGCCCCGCAGCCCCACAAACCCCTCACCACTGTCTCCTCACTGAATCTATGTCCTTAGACCTTAGACCTGTGGCTCAGGTCATCACAGATGCTGCCAACTTCTCCTAGAAGCCTTACTTACCCTTCAACCCAACCTCCAAGGTCATCAAGGTGTCTGCATACCTATACTTTTCTACACTTGCCTCTTTCCTGGTATACTCAGGCTCTCTTTTGGACCATAACCATGAATGAACCTGTCCAATGTCCCCAAGCCTGTGTCTACTTCTTTTGCAAGTACCCTAAAGGTTTAGGACAATGTCGTAAATATGAGTATTCAGTAAACATTTGATGGAATGAGTATTTCCTGAGCATTAAAATTCACCTAAAATTAATTCTAAAAAATTAACTTCTGAGAAACAGATAACCAGATTACTGATTTTTTATTTTTTAAAGTACGGTCATCAAGAATAACTGCTTCCTGGGGGCACCTGAGTGGCTCAGTCTGTTAAGCCTCTGCCTTCGGCTCAGGTTGTGATCTTGGGGTCTTGAGATGGAGTCCCACTTTGGGCTCCTGGCTACTCAAGTGGTAGTGTGCTTCTCTCTCTTTGCCCCTCCCCTTGGCTTGTATGCTCTTGCTCTCTCTCACAAATAAATAAATGAAATCTTTAAAAAAAATAACTGCTTTCTGATCTCACCAGTATTTCATAAATGACATTTTATCTCTAAAAAAGGAGAAAAAATACACAATATCTAGGTAAGAAGGGTTCCTTAATTTGACATCAAATGTTATGAAAAATGATTACACTGTTCTTATTTTTGTTTCATTTTCCAGGGGCCAGTGGAGACGTAATCCATGGTGGGCTAACAAGAGAGGGAGGGGGGCTGAGGAATCCAATGCCGCCACTTCCTCGTTGAGCAGACTTATGAACCAACCATCACCTTTCACTGGGTTGTGAAAGCTACAATGATGAGAGCTAAGCACTATAAACAATTGTCTTCCATACCTTAATACATTTAATCTTCATAGCTACCCTAGTAAATAAATAACTTCATTATCCTTGGCTTTACAAATGAGAAATCAAGGAACAGGAAGATGAAGTCATGTATTCAAGCTCACACAACTTCAAGCAGTAGCCCCAGGGGTTTGGTACCAGATCCTATGCTCTTAACCATTCTGCTATGAATTGAGGGGAAATATGTGCATTTTTTTTAAGCCAGAGGCTCAAATTTGGGTTATCTTTCATTCACAAAGTATCTTAAACCTCTTCCATGGACCTTGAATAGTTTAGACAGAAGAGCAAAAAAGGGCACTGTGCATCCCTGTAACAATGGGTGGCCAGTCCTCTCCCCTCAGGGTGGAGCCAGCCCCCCCCATGCCACACCCAAATGTGGCCGAAGCAAGGGTACCAGGTTCAGAAACACACTTGGGAGGCACAAGTGCACAATCAGAATTACACACAAGCCTAGACAAATGTGTTCTGCTTCCTGCACCAAGAACAAACTCCAAAGACTACATCGGACAGACCCTGGGAGCTCACAGCCATGAGCACCCCCTCACAACCTGCTTGCCATGCCTCAAGCCATCCAATGGCTTATGCTATGGGGGAATCCCCCTGGGCCACTTTTGGCTCCAGGCTACATATGTTGAAGAGATGTGCCACGCAAGACTCTTGACCTGAGAAGGTTGAGGGTCTGATCCGGTGGAGGCCCTCAGGAAATGAAGAAATGACTTCTGAACATGCTACAAAGCATTTTTCCAAATTACCTTCAGCAGGAAGCATCTCTTTAAAACGGTGGCTTCTCGGGATCCCTGGGTGGCGCAGCGGTTTGGCGCCTGCCTTTGGCCCAGGGCGCGATCCTGGAGACCCAGGATCGAATCCCATGTCAGGCTCCCGGTGCATGGAGCCTGCTTCTCCCTCTGCCTGTGTCTCTGCCTCTCTCTCTCTCTCTCTGTGTGACTATCATAAATAAATAAAAATTAAAAAAAAAATAAATAAAACGGTGGCTTCTCAAAGTGTGCTCAAAACTATGAGGATGACTCGAGGGCCACAGGGTGGATCTCCTGTACCTCCTCTTATTGCCACCTCTTCCAGCAACTCCACTAAAAAACCTATCAATCGAGCAACACATAGAAGATTCTTCCATTTAACCAAAAATAACAACAATAAAAAATAAATGACAGATATGGAAATGACGTGTTTGAAGACAGAGGTCACAGCCATCACAAATCCTTCTAGAGCTCAGCCTGGAACAAAGGGCCCTGCCCTCACATGGGGGCGGCACTAGCCTATGGCATAGAAGCCTGGGCAGTCCTGAAGCAGCTGCAAGCCTGGTCTTCGCTTAATGTGGGACCCACTCAGGGGCCTTAGTCTCTGATTTTACTGAGCTGCTGAAGACGACATTTGAAGTACAATTATGCCAACACTGGGAATCTTGTGTTCTCTGTAGGGCCCCCAAACAACTAAGAATTCACTTGCTGAAATCAGTTTTCTTTCCTATAAGCTGAATACTTCGTTATTTCCTGAATTCATTTTATTGGAGTTCAGCAACAGGGCAAGTGGGATTTCACCGCCTTCGGTTCTATTACCACATCACCCTTCTTAATGTTTTCTTGTTCCTGTAACAAAACCACAATTCTACCAGCAAAGGGGGAGAAGAGAAGAGAGGAAAACAGAAAACCATAAAACTGTTAAAAGTGCTATTCTCCATCTCGTAAACATTTTTCTATTTATCAGCCTTTCATTATATGTGCAATATTATTATCCCTGCACAGTATCAAAGTGACATCGTCAGGGTCACCCTATAAAATATACATTGGCAATGTAACATTTAATGACGGGAACAGGACAAAAGATGAAGGATGAGAGAGGGTGGCATGCTGCAGGATGTTTTAAAGGGATCATCAGTTATATCTGTGCATTTCCCGAGGTGATAATTGAATGACAGCGGCTGGAGGGAAATCCATTTTTGAGCTCAGAATGGACAGTTAGGAGAAAAATGTTTTTGTATTGGGAGCATGTAATGACTGCCAGGAAATGAGAACAGCTACTCCAGCAACATTGCTTCTTCTATTTTATGGTTTTTATGGACGCACAGCAAATTATCAAGTACAATCCATTTCTGCAAGTTGAATTTAAAATAAAAGGCTTCCTCATTATAAAGAAAGGAGGGAAAGGATATTTAATTTTGTCATTGAATCACATCTGTTTAATAAAAAGAGCAGAAGCAAAGATCACCCTTCAAAGCACACAGACACAATTACAATTCCACACCCTTCTTAAATGCAGACCTGAAACATGTCCTCTCTTTTGCCCAAATTTTGGATTTAACCTAAGGCAAAGATTTTAGAAAAATCCAGACAGGCTTGCAAACCCAATCTGTGCTCATGTCTTCCACATATGGCTAGTAGTTATTTCGTAGTGGCTTTTAGTAGGAAAGACCTCCAGGAAGGAGGGTGAGGGGGCAACAGCTGCCTTCACAGAAGCCATTAAGGGCTGAGTTGTGTGTCTCTCCCCTCCCCTCAAATCACAGGCTCAAGTCCTAATGCCCCCAGCACCTCAGAATGTGACAAGGTGAAAAATTCAATGAGGTCATGAGGGTAGTCCTAATCCCATCTGACTGGTGTCCTTACAAGAAGAGGAAATTTAGAACACATGGGCACATAGAGGAGATGGTATGAAGACACAGAGAAGAAACCAACCCTGCTGACACCTCCATCCTCAGCTTTTAGCTCCCAGAACTGTGAAAGAATAAATTTCTATTCTTTAAACCCCACAGCTTGGGGTCCACTGGTAGTACAGCCCTAGTAGACAAATACACAAGCCTAAGGACAGGGCTTCACAGACAGATTGTAGGAAGGAGGTGCAGAGGTGGTAATGCCCACCAAAAACTCCTCCAGGCTTTGACAAGAGACTACAAAGCTGGTTGCCAGCAGCGGACAGGGTATGGTGCTCCCTGCGTGCTCCATGTGTCCTTCACATCAGCCAACTCTAACAAAAAGTTGCACAAAGGGAGGGACACTGACAGATGAGCTCTGTATTCTTAGTACTCAAACCTGAGATCCCAGAAACAACTCTAAAAAGTCAACAAACTTTTCATTAATTCAACAGCTTTAAAAAGCTTGAGTTTCCAGTTGCAGGAAGCCTCAGAAACTGGCCTTTATCCAGTTCTGCTTCACTTTCCAAAAGAAGTCAAAACCCTTTGCAGTGAAGGAAAATATAAGGGTAGAGATTCCTCTGTGAGGCGATGCTTCAGACTTGGGCCTGCGCCCAAAGAGCCCTACTGTGCTGACAGAGGAGCCCACGTCAGGGCACAGAGCAGGATTCCCAAAGAGATATCCTTCAGGGGCCTGCTCCTACAAAAGCTGCTCTGCCATCTGCCAGGGCCTTGGTAGCCTCCACCTCCTACTGCATTTACCTTTGGAAAAGGAACTGGGGGCTTTCCCATGTGTACTACCTTCTGGCTTGGTGCAGGCTCTTGGAACATCGCTCCTCTGGTTGCTGCTAGCTCACGCCACCAACACTACTACACATCTACTGCACTCCTCCTAGCCACCTGTTAGGGCACCTAGTCTATATGCCATCTCATATATACTATCTTTGCTGACCCCAGAGAGCAAGTTTCTTATGAGCCTCTCTCCGTGAATACCATGTCTCTCTTGCTTAGCTGTGACCCTTTCATGGCTCCTAGGTCACTGAATCTGGGAAAATAGTAATTTACATCTACTCCTCGATCCCCTACTTCTCCTTTTCCCAATTGGACTCTAAACTGCATGTGAACAGGGATGCACTCACCCTACAGTCTGTATCCCCAGCAATAATTAGCATAGTGGTTGGCATGAAAGAGGTGCTCAATAAACGCTCAGTGATTTGTAATGAGCTATATCACAGACATATACATATCAGTATTACACTTTAACGAGGAACATGCAAAACAAAAAAGTCACCAGTGTTCATAAAAACTATATATTCTCAATTTTAGAAATAAGAAATTTGGTGATCTTTCATTGAAGGTTTTCAAACTTGGGATAAACATGAGCAAGATGGGAAACTAGTTATGAGGACTTAAACTCAGGATTATTAAGTTACAGGACTTTGTGTATTACAGGACTTTGTGTATTAAAGTAAAACAAAACACAACCCCAAGAGAGTTCTTCAACCCATTTGTTAGGATAACTCAAAAATGAAAATGATTTTCCTGTCCCAAGGGATATTCAAGTGTGAAATGAGAACAAGCGTCCCATGGGTGGTGCTGCTTTATGTGCAAACCGATGCATACTCAGAATCCCTCATGTGAGGAGCCACATAAGCTTTGGCCTGACACTGGCCCAGGGGCTCAGCCTTAACTTGAATTAACAAAGGTATCAGCTGATACCTATACCCTGGCCCAAATGAACATTCTGATGGATACTAAAATGGTAACTTCCATTTTTTAAAGGCTGGCTGTTTCCTTGTTTCATGATGTGAGAATGTTTTGGGCCTATCTTAAGTGCACTGAGGAAGATGGTTATAATTAAATCTTCCTCTCAGAGCTAGTGAAAACAGGCCCCAAATTCTGTCTCAGCAGAAAATGAGTACCACACTCCTTTAGGGTGCTCAGGCACACACAGGCTTCCTACAGGCATATACGAAGAGGCCCTGGGATTACACTTTCAAATTAGAAGTCCTGATACAGTCTTAAGAAAACAAAACGGGGCAGCCCAGGTGGCTCAGCGGTTTAGCGCCACCTTCAGCCCAGGGCCTGATCCTGGAGACCGGGGTCGAGTCCCACATCGGGCTCCCTGCATGGAGCCTGCTTCTCCTTCTGCCTGTGAATCTGTCTCTGTCTCTGTCTCTTTCTGTGACTCTCATGAATAAATAAATATTAAAAAAAAAAAAAAAGAAAGAAAACAAAACTAAAATGGAACAGCCTGCTGGGCTATGGTCTAAAGCACCAGTGGTGGCAAATCATGGCCCATGAAAGTGCCTATGCTTACACCAGCTTGGCTGTAATGATCCTAGGTCCACCTCTATGCCCACAACTATCCCAATGTCAGTAGAACAGGGTGACACACAAAGCTCCCTCCATGTGGATTTTAAAAAAAAAAATCACTTTCCATTTTAGGCCTTGGCTTTAAAGGCCTTTTGGTTAATTTTGGTCCAATGGTACATGTGTGTATGTGCACGTGGCGGAGGGTGGGAGAGAACAGGCTCTTGAGGAAGAAAAGAGGAGGGGAAACAATGAACAGTTATTGGCTGTCTAGCCTTTCTCATCTGGAATTCCTCACTTGAACAACAGAAACTCACAATGAGAAAGGCAGCCACTGGTTATGCCACTTGGACAGTTTACCTAACCCCTCTTGGCCTCTGCTTCTTCATCTTAAAAAGAGAGAAAAATAATAGCATCCACTCACAGAATTGTGATATTAAGAAGAGCTGATACACCCAGTACAGTGGCTGGCATACTGTAAAAAAAAAATCATAAATGTTGACGTTTATGATTACTTGATCTATGACACTGGAACAAACCAAAAGCCCACAGTGGTGGTGGCTGGCTGCAATGCTGCCTCTTTTGCCCGACTGGAAAATAACTGCATCCCAAGCCACAAAAAAAATCTCCCAAGCAGGAGAAAGCAAACAAACTCAATATTCCTAGAAATAGCAAATGCATTAAATATTTTAAAACTCTGGTTCAAAATGCAGAATTAAGCCGAACTGGGCGAAAAGAATACAATTATATTTAAAAAGAAGAAGGATCTGAACAGTTCAAATGCTTACACTGGCCTCAGGGATGAACTGGCTGTATCTCTGGGTTGGCTACATCCATCCCTGGGAGTGACAAACACGCAGTTAAGCCTTGGCAATGCCATAAGCAGGGTGGCCAAAGGAGACCTACACATCCCAGGTCAGCTACAAACATCTGCTACAAATAACTGTTTCTCATCTGTATCTATTAACCTATGTTCAGCATAAACCAAAACACCTATAATGAGACAGAATCTACTTCTGGAGTCTGATAGGACAACACATAAGGCTTTTCCCACCTGCATCCCTATTTCTGTACTGAATTCTTTCCAGTCTTCCACCTACTAGCTATGTGTCTATAGGAAAGTCAACTAACCTCTCTAAGACTCTATTTTCTCCTTGTGTGAATGTTTATAGGGTTGTGGGTAGGATGAAAGTGCTTAACAACAGGGGCCTGGCAATTATGCTTGATGAATGATAATATTATTTTTATTGTTTCCATTTGGGAAAAGGACTAGAAACTCAAAACTAACTTCAACTTCAACCATTTTATTTTTTAAAAATTTATTTATTTGAGAGAGGGAAGGAGCAAGCGAGTGAGCGAGTGCACATAAGCAGAGCAGTAAGTGCACATAAGCAGAGCATGGGGAGGGAGAAGCAGACTCCCTGCTGAGCAGGGAGCTTGATGTGGGGCTCAATCTCAGGACCCTAGCTGGGATCATGACCCAAGCTGAAGGCAGACACTTAACTGACTAAGCCACTCAGGAGCTCCAAGAATCATTTTAATTAACTGAATTTAAAAAGGAAATCTCTCAAAGAATAGTCTCTGTAACTGACTGAATTCTTCTATCATGTCTCCTGAAAACTACAGGCATTTCACACACAGAATAAGGGAATGCTAGACATTGTGAATAATAATGGTGTTTGGGGCCAAGTTCACAGGAGGAAGATAGCACAGTTCAGAGATCAGCATTCTCCAGAAGATCCCCAAACAGAAACACTGGGACAATATATACCTACCTAAAGGCCTCACTGAGTCAACTTAAAAAGTCCTGTCTGCCCAGGCTCAGCTTCCACTCTTAGGTAATCAGCAAGAGAATCAGAACAGATAGTATCATTAAGCCTTTCATCAGGAATGAGAACAAAACCAAGTTAATGTACCTGCTAATCTTTAGCAGGCTACCTTGGGGTTTACCAGCTATCCCTACACTTCAAAACAGAATTAGCTCTGATGGACAGATTGGAAAGGTCCTGCTAGAGGGACTTGCAACATCCCATTATTTAATTTCATGACACCATAAGTCTACTCTTAAAAAGCATCAAAGAACATACACTTATGTTAACAATGATACCTAATTACGATGAGCTCTATTACTGAACTTTAAAAATATTCTCTTATGATAATGTGGTACATAGTAGAGCAACACGAACCCCAGACTGAAAATTACTGGCTTAGATCACAAACTCTTTAAGCAGAAAGAAAATGCAGATGACTCTTCAAGAGTTTAAGATATACAGAATCTGCATTTCTGATGCTGAGCTGAGGATGGAAAAAATGTACAACTCACTGAATCACCCCCAAACATCCTGGGGCCTGGGTTCTACAATCTAGTCCACTGTGTGGTTGTCCTTCTGCCCCTCTGTTCTGTGTTGTCAGAGGATGGTGTGAGCCTGGGCATTTGTAAAGTTCAGTCTACCCCTGAGTTACATGTGTCTTTCCCTGCAGTCCCACTTTTCCCCTCAGGTCACACTGTCAATTTTGTAACGCTTTCCCTACAGGGATTGTGCTGATGTGTCCAGAAAATTAATGTGCTGCTCTGGATGCACCGACATCCTAACATAGTGTTAATAAGAAGAGTAGGGATCCTCCCCTGGGAACTCAAGCAATCATTTCAACAGTAACTCACATATGGCAGCAAATAAAGAGGCAAGTGTTAGCTGCTTAAGGCAAGAGCAGAGATAAGAGGTGGTATACTAACCCCAGATAAGAGGAAAATTGGTCTGATGAGTAGCACTTAAAAATTCTTGTCACATATGTTCTGGATCAAAGGCTCCGATGCCACAACCAGATGCCCTGAAGGGGTTTCCTATGCTCCTTCTAGCCACAGGAAACAGCATGGTTCTGTACGCTTTCACTCAATTGTTCCAGAAAGTAATTCCAGACTGCTGATAAAGAACTCAAGCTACATTTTTTTTAGTCCCATGACTTAAATCCTAAGAAGTCCTACCTATGTCTCACTCCTGTGGGTAGAACTGAGAATCAAAGTAATTAGTGCTTCTGTGAAACAGGTGAACTGTCCTGGCCATCAACACGTGATTCATGGATCTATTTCTCAATGGATGAAATGGCCAAGATCACTTCCTCCAACAATCTAAAAGTGAACCCAAAGCAGTCTCTGACAAGTCAGTCCCTTTTGCCCAATTCTCCTCCAGGGCCTGCCTGCCCAAGAGCAGATCTGCAGGGCTATTTCTACCAGCCACTGGGATATTGGGTCCTCTCACCTTCCGTTCCTGGAATTCTAGCAAGACTAGGTCAAGTGGACCTACGCGGCTCTTTACAAGAAGCAGAGGGGGAGAACGCAGCCACTGAATTGTTCTAACTGCATTTTAAAATTTAATATGCTCATTGTCTAAAATCAAATCAAAATGGATTATATATATAAATTAATAGTTCAATGAACAATACCAATACCTGCCACAGCATAATGACTGAGTTGACTATTAATGTCTTTAATGATGCCTCTTGGCCCCTCCTTCGAGAGTCTCTGGCTGCCTCCTGCCTCCTGCCTCCTTTGCCCTTCGCCTAGACAGAGGGTCAAGTCTAGTCAGGAAGTCTTGATTAAAACATAGCCCCTGATAAGTCGCGAATGATCCAAAGAAAACCTGTTCTAATTCCTAAAGATTGAATAGTACTGGGGTAGGCTATAGCAGAGTTCTAAATACTGCTTTATGTTAATTCACAATGGAAATACAGAATACCCTGGGTGCCAAAAAGACCTTTAAGAGTATCAGATAATCTCATACTTCTAGTTCTCGGTGTCAAAAACAACACAATACAAACAAACTCCAGGCCTAAGAAGGCCTGCCTGATCAGCTACTTGGTGAGCTTTTATCTCCTTGAAGGGAAGACTTCTCTGTCAAACCCCCCTCTCCTTACCACCCCCCCCCCCCAACCAGAGGAGTCAAAGAAAGGCAAAGGAGAACCAGTTTCCAAGCAAAGGAAAATAAATTTCACGAATTTAAGGTGCACTTCTGCCTCACTTGGTCAAAGTACTAGTATATTTAAGAGAAGTTGTGATACTGTGGTTAACTAATCTCTCCTTAAAAATTATCCTTGAGTCAGAAACACACACACAAAAAAATTTACTGTTATGTTTGTATAAATCTTAAGGAGAAAAGAGAGCCAAGAAAACTTCTCAGGAACCTCTCTCATTCCAAGCCAAGAAATACTTCCCGCATTTGGGCTTTACTAATAATAAGAGCATTTGTGAGTTCCTATTAGCTCGTGCAGCACTGTCCCATAAAGACATTAAAGCCACACAAGCGAGGCTTCCCACTCCACAAAATTAGGCTCTGAAACACAGCCAAAGCCGAATCCCAAAGAGCCAGAGTTTCCTTTCTGGAGGCAGCAAATTGAACAGCGGCCCCAAATTCTTACAGTTGGATTTTCAAACAAAGTTTACCTCAAAAACAGAACATAGAAGACAAAGGTTTTGAAATCTATTCTGTATTCTCTCAAGGGAAGACTGCAACTTGGGATGCAGGAAATAGTGTGGAGAAATATTTCATAACGTGACTCGGAGAGGCTGTCCAAGTAGGAACCGAAGGAATAAGGAAAGACCAAAATTCAATGGACTGGATCTAGAGGTGCAATTTAATGCAACTTCACTTAAAATCCCACTGGTTAGTCTGTAGCACAAGATAGGTTGCTTCTAAAAATTTTAAAGAGCAAGGGGCCAATAACCAAAATATTCTTGAAAAAGAAAAAATGAGTGGGAAAGTGCTGCACCAAACATCAACTATTATTCTAATGCTAGACAGTAAAGTGCTGACACACGGGCAGATAAACAGACCAGTGGAACAAAAACAGAGCCTGAACATAGATTCATGCATTTCTGGAAATACCATTTTTGACATATCTGGCAATACAAATTAGTGAAAGAAAGGGTAGATTTCTCAAAAGATGGTATTGGGACACCTGGTTACACACATACACACACACACACACACACACACAAAACTGGTCCTCTACCTCATACCACACACAATAAACTAATTCCAAGAGACTAAAGACTTAAATAAGAAAAGCAAAATTATAAAACTCTTAAAAGACAAAGAGAAGGGATTGCCTTTACAACCATGAAGGTTCCTTAAACAATACAAATTCAAACCATAAAGACTAATAAATTTAACTACATCAAAATTAAGAAAATGCTAATTCCACCATAAAAAACACAAAAGGTAAGCCACAAATCCAAAGTAGATATTTGCAATATTTAAAATAAGGAGCATCTGGAATTTTTACAAATCAAAAAGAAAAGACAATTCAATTGAAAAATGAGCAAAAGATTTACATAAATCCTTCACGAAAGAGGAAACATATGGCCAATAAATGCATTGCAAGATGTCCAATATCCATAGTAATCAAGGAAATACAAATCAAAACTACTGTGAGATACTTCAAACTCAAAATGCTGGAAAACATTTTAATGTGTGACTCTATCAGGTGTTGGCAAGGATGTGATATTACTGGAACCTTTATATACATCTGGAAATAACTGCCTTCATTTAGTAAATTAAAAGATGTGTGTGCCTATAACCTAAGGAATTGCCCTTATACATGCACGAGGAGACATGTACAGTAACATTCACAGAATTGTTTGCACTAGTGAAACAAAAAAACAAAAAACTGAAATGTCCATCAACAGCAGAAATGAGAAATAAAATGTATTCTGTTCCTATAATGCTGTGAGTGTGGAACTAACTACCCAACTTAGTTAAATCTCAGGATAAAGATGAGTGAAAAGAACAAGGTACAGAAACCTATTCTTCTCTTTTGACTCCACTTCCATGAAATTCAAAAACGTAAAAGTAAACAATATACTGTGGAAGAATACAAATATTTGAGGCAAAACCAAGAAGGAAAGGAAAGGGTTTATAGCAGAGTATTCAGGATAGTGGTTATCTCTAAGTGGAGAGGACAGGGAATTGGCTCGGGAAGGGAACAATGCATGCAATCTTAAACTTGTGGTAGTACAGAAATTCATTATGTTATTTTTATACGAAACACGTATTTTATAAAGATTCTTTTATAATTCCTCAATTATTTACTGAAACAACAAGCCAGAAGATTGTCAAATATTCCAATTGTGCCATTGAAAAAAGGTTTCTCATCTTTACCAAGATAGTAACAAGCAAGTACTTCCTGTTCAGAAGCCCACAGGGCAAGGGGTTTACTCTGTCCCTGCTTAACTGTTTCTACACCCCAAATAATTCCTCTTCCACCTGCCCTCACTCTTCTCGATCTCTAGCTGCTTGAGCCCCCCTAGCATAGCCACTGCAGGGCCGCTCACATTTTGGTATCCTGCATCTACCTGTGTTCGAGCTCTTGGAATCCAAACACAGGCCTCGGGTCTGAAACCCTTCCTTCTCTTGCCCGCTCAGTGTTAGGACCACTGTTTTCCTGAATATGGTGATATCTTTTTTTTTTTTTAATTTTTATTTATTTATGATAGTCACAGAGAGAGAAAGAGAGAGAGAGAGAGGCAGAGACATAGGCAGAGGGAGAAGCAGGCTCCATGCACCGGGAGCCCGACATGGGACTCGATCCCTGGTCTCCAGGATCGCGCCCTGGGCCAAAGGTAGACGCTAAGCCGCTGCGCCACCCAGGGATCCCGATATGGTGATATCTTAAGGGAAGTGTGGTGCTTATAAAATGACAATCCCTTAGAAACCATGTATTTCTGAAAGGGGTGACAAGAAGTGCACCCCCCAGGGTAGTTCTCAAAATTATCCAAATGAACTTAAAATAAGCAGAGTTGTGCTTCCAGATAAGGTTAAAAATGACTCTTCTCTTCTATAGATGTGAACAGGTTCCAAATTAATGTACAGGAGAAGGTGGCTCAAGTGATACAAAGAATATGCCAAGTCAACCCATGTGTATGTTTGTGTAAAACCTGGAAAACGAAATATGTACACGAGAAAGAAGGTAAAATTCTCACCCTCAAACATCTGCTGGGTGTGCCATGTCACTGTCTTGCTCTTCACTCACAGCTATTTCAGAAAGCCCTGCCATCCCACTTAAAGATTTTTCCCGTTATTTGGCTCAGTGGATACTCTTACTTTGGTGAAGCCGGAGGTGGGACAAACAAGCACACAAAAGCCAAGGCTGCTGCCTGATTTCTCAACTTCCACTCCTGACCTACTTCAACCCATTTTCTACACTGCATCGTGTGTGTGTGTGTGTGTGTGTATAAAACAAAACAAATCTAACTTATCCTGCTTGAAAATTCTTTAATGGCTTGTTTTATCATATAAAAACATAATGAGGTGTTTTAGAGTATGGATTCTTTTTTTTTCAAGATTTTATTTATTTACTTATTTGAGAGAGAGAGCATGAGCAGAGGGGAGGGGCACTGAGAGAGGGAGAAGCAGGCTCTCTGCTGAGCATAGAGCCTGATGCGGGGCTGGATCCCAGGACACTGGGATCATGACCTAAGCTGAAGGCAGACATTTGATTGAGCCACCCAGGTCCCCCAAGGGTATGCCTCTGTGGTCAAATCTTGGCTGCACTACTTTATAAACTCGGGCAAGGTACACAGCCTTCTATCTATGACGCCAACGGATCAATGCATGTAAAGCACCTAGAACAGCGCCTGACACAGGAGAGGCCCTCAGGACATGCTACCAGTGTACTGCCGGCGTCTGCAAGGTCACCACAACCGGACTCTTTCCCATTACCTCTACTTCACCCTTCACTAGTCTCCTTTTGCTCAATACACCTCCATACACTTATTTTCTTTTAGTCCCACCTGAGTTCCAAGGTCATCCTATTCCAGGGTCTCTATATAGGCTGGTCCCCTGGGATCGGTGCTTTTCTGATTCCATCCTTCCTCTTCAATCTCTGGGGTCATAATTTATTTTTTTTAAACTTTTATTCATTTATGATAGGCACACAGTGAGAGAGAGAGAGAGGCAGAGACACAGGCAGAGGGAGAAGCAGGCTCCATGCACCGGGAGCCTGACGTGGGATTCGATCCTGGATATCCAGGACTGCGCCCTGGGCCAAAGGCAGGCGCCAAACCGCTGCGCCACCCAGGGATCCCTCTGGGGTCATAATTTAAATGAAACATCTTCAGACATTCCTTTACTGAAGTTAGGTCCCTCTCTTACTATCCAGTACCTTTCCTTTTATAGTACTTATCAGAATTTATAACTATACATTTAAGAGATTATTCATTTAATCGGTCTTCTTCACAGATTTAAAATTCCCATGTACGAGGGAATCTATTTCTTGTGAATGATACACTTCTAGCATTTAACACAATGTTTAGCATTATGCAGACTGTAAATAAATATTTGCAAAGTGAATGAGCATAAGAGAATCTAACACCAACTTGACTCATCTTTTAAGAAGTAACCTAAAATACCACTTACATGTTTTTGAGATTACAAGTTAAACATAATGCCTCATTCTTTTGAGATAAAAAAAAATCTTACAAAGGGCATGTTAAAAAATAGCAATCAGCAAAATATCATCCAACCAAAAAAAAAAGTCTACTCTAACCAAATCCTTTTATCTTTTAAGTCTGATATTTTTACCTAACCTGGATACTGAATATATGTAATAAGCTTAGAAAGCACCCCCCCCCTTTCTCTTCTCCCCTGGGTCTCATTTTTCATTTCTAGCTTCCTAAAAATTCAGCAAAGATAAAACATTTGCTCTTCCCTGTCAACACTGAACACCTGCTTTGAACACAGTCCACATCACCTCCATCCTTCCTTTTAGTGGCTTTAATTATGGTGACAAAGTACTCATGATTCACACTAGTGGTGGAGTCCATCTACAAAGGATTCAGAGACCCTAATGGGGTTGGCCAGCATTCGTGAAGCTGGTGCACACTGAGTAAACATCTGCTGAAAGACTGTGGTGAAAACACTTCCATCAATTAGGCGATCTGGTCTGGAAAATTACAAACCCTGGAGGGATATCTGTGATGAAAGTTTCAGCTACTCGTGAAGCAGCACTTTGATCAAAGCAAGTGACCTGAGCAGAAAGACACAGCTGCAGCAGACGCGATGTGTCATCTCAGTGATTGTTTTCAAGGGCCTTTCTTTCACAGAAATAATGTAAGAATTCTCAACTATGTAGAGCATGGTCAAGAATACAGTTTATACTATCCAATGAAGATGTGCACTATAGAAGATAATGAAGCTTATCATGAAGTATGAGGAAGAATGTGGTCAGTTTACTTATGATAAGAAGAAATTGGGACGGGCTCACAATTAGTGACTTCCATACAATTAGTCCCTAAGTGACCAGGCATTCAACTTATTCAAGACAATACTGCTTTGCCACATATTATCCTATGCTTTGCATTACTTTATTATCTTTCCAGACATTTCTGAGGTTTTCAGTCTTAAGTTCTTCTGGGAGGACTCAAATATAACAGTTCTTATATCCACCTCCAAGTAAATGAAATAAATGTCAAGGAAGATGCAGTGTCCTACTTGGTGAGGCCTGAGCCACAGCATCTGCAACTCTGGGGCTCTTTCAATGGGAACCATAGGACGAAAACAGCAAGCACCAGCTTAGTGGACTTTCTTTCTCTTGGTGACACAATCTAAAAACCTGCTATATTGCTCTGGGTGAACACTTCCCCTTCCTCATGTCTCTTCTAGTTGTACTTATAAAATGGGTTTGATTTCTGGCCCTAAAAGATCAACATGCTTTGATAATGATACAGAATGTTCTGTATTACTGACATACTGGGTTCCCTCTTAACAAAGGAACCTGAGCACAAATAAGATTATTTCTGTTATTAACATTACTTGAATAGCATAGGTCACAGAAAACAATAACCCTCAACTCTGATGCATCCCGAATTGGGCAACTAAGTAAACTAGAGACAATCAATGAAAGTCTGGGGACATCAAATTACTTATGGATTTACTAGTATCCTGATAAAAATGACAACTATATAATAAACTAGAGCTTAAGATATCTCAAGAAAATATATTAAAGTTTAAGAATATAATTTTTAAATCCCTTGTTTATAATTTGAAATGCTATAAGAAGCTTTAGCTAACAGGAGCTCAATGCCTGGTCTTCCACACATGTTTACTTGCTGATTCTGCAGCACAGGCCAAGGAAAGCCCGTGGTTTCTGTATTAAGAAACCCTGAGAGCTTGAAGACAGCAAGGTGGAGGGATGGGACTGATACATTGGGAAGACCAAATCAATGGAATTTCTTAACATTCTGGAATTCCAAATTTCAACTTCTAATTCCAGTACTCTAACTTTGTAGACAGGACAGAGCCAAATCTGGCATAAATTCACACAATTCATCTTTGGGTTCATAATACTGTTATATGAAGTTTCCATGGTATTGTTTGAGAAGTGCAAGCAGAAATTTGGATTGTAAGTAAGCTCTCCCCACCCCAAAGTAAGCCATAATACGTATGTATGTACGTATGTGTGTGTATATATATATATACAGTATATGTAAGTATATATGTATAAAATATTCATATACGTATATAATTTCAAATTGTAAAATTTTGAATAAGATTCTTTTGCTTTTCAAGTCCTCAAAATACTTTAGCTTTCACAACTACATACAGGTAAGACCATTTGGACCCTCAAGTACAGGCATACCTCAGATATCATGGGTTCAGTTACAGAACACCACAATAAAGTGAGTATTACAATAAAGCAAGTCAAATGAATTTTTTGGTTTCCCAGGGCATATGAAGTTATTACATTGAGACTATACTGTTCTATTAAGTGTGCAATAGCATTATGTCTAAGACAACAAAGTATATATACCTTAATTAAAAATACTTCACTCCTAAAAAGTGTTAATCATCAACTGAGCTGTCAACCAGTTGTAACCTTTTTGCTGGTGCAGAGGTCTTGCCTCAATGCAATGGCTGCAGGCTGCTCAGAGTGGTGGGTGCTGAAGGTTGGGGTGGCCATGGAGATTTCTTACAACAAGACAACAATGAAGTTTGCCACGTTGACTGACTCTTTCTTTCACGAACAATTTCTCTGTAGCATGTAATGCTGTGTGAGGGCCTTGTAGCCACAGTAGAACTGCTTTCATAATTGGAGTTAATCCTCTCAAACACTGCTGTTCTCTATCAGCTGAATCTGTCTCATATTCTCAATCCTTTGTTGTCATTTCAACAGTCTTCACAGCATCTTCATCAGGAGTACATTCCATCTTAAGAGAACACTTTCCTTTGCTCGTCCATAAGAAACTAAAAGTTTTATCCTGAGGTTGCAGTGATTTGGTCCCATCTTCAGGCTCCACTTCTAATTCTAGTGCCCTAGCTGTTTCCACCACATCTGCAGTTTCCTTTCTGCACTGAAGTCTCAAACCTTCAATTTGTAAAAAACAGTTATCTGTGAAGCACGATAACACAAGGTACGTGTGTACTCAATTAATCCTCACAAATGTCCTAGGATGTAGGTCATATGACCCCCGTTTTATAGATGAGAAGACTAAAACAGAGCAATTGAGTAATTTGTCCAAGGACAGGGAGAGTAGAACAAGAACTCATCCACATTTCTTTTTGCCAGCAATTTTATGTAAGAAGGAAGAAGAGGCTACTGCAGAGCTGATAAACTTATCAGTCATGAGATCTCATGCCAGGAAGAGAAAGGTTTAATTGCACCCAGTGCTTATGGGGGGATGAGCAAATAAGAGTGATGACAAGTCACAGGTCTGTATCCCAGTGCTTAGCCACAGTCACCTAACTGCTTCAGGAGATTGTCATGAAAAACGTGAGAAACTGCTCTGTAAACTGGAAAACCCATTAAAGGGGTCTTTGGTACATCCTCAGTATCTATCTAAAAGGTCTTCTACACAGGAACTCAAATGTCTGCGGAGTGACTGGCTGATTGAATAAATACATATAAATAAAATTAAAAAGAAAAAACCCACACTTTAAGGGCCAGTCAAAAAGCACTCCTCATGAAAAGTTCATTAACTTAGTAATAATGCTTCAGATATGGTGTCTAGTCTGATTTCCCTTAGTAAGACACTGCATTTTATTCCTCTGCTTCCTCCAAAATAAATCAAGTACTAGGAAACTAAAAATAAACTTAATAATACCAAAGAATGAGCAATTTCCTCTTTGGCCTTGTTTGTACGACTAGTTTAGGGAAAAAAGGAACCTTATTTCCTGCTCAGCTGTGCAGGCATCTGAGGACACTTGGGGCTGGAGGAAGAAAAAGGTGGAGGGGTATTTGACTTAGAAGAGTGGTGTATTTGCTAAGGACTGTGAATAAGGTGCTTTGAGGAAACAATGTCAAACTTGTGTGGATCTTTCTGTAAAATAGGTTTATTTCCAAAATTCTTTTGTGGAGATGTAAGACATCTGTGTTTCTAAACAGGGAGAGAAAAAACTTACCAACCTTCTTCACAAGAAGGCTTGCATGAGAGTGCTGTCAGAATGATGAGGGGCTCGACTCGTTTACAGCTGATGAGGCGTGGCCAGAAGCTGGCAGCAAGGGCACAGAGAAAATGGGGACAAAAACCGAGGAAGGAGTGTTCAAAGTATTACTTTAGCACATATTATTCTGCTCCAACAAGGCACCAGGGACAGCTACCCCTTCTCTCTGTGCGGCCTAAAGGATGGCCATTCCATTAGCTATTCAGTTATCAAGAGCCTTCAAGCCAGTGCTAAGAGCCAGAATGATTCTCAAGAAGGCACAGAACCACCAGGAAGAGAGAGTCTGAGGGACCCTCGACACCCTCACTCCTGTTCTCAGGGATACAACTCCCATCACAACCTCTCAGTGGGGATTGGGGAGGGGAGGAGTCCGTTCTGCGATGGTATGGTTTCTCTGTGGCACAAGCTTGAATCTCAGCTTCTAGATCTGAATTCAATGTTAGGTCTACCGTCCACACTCAAATTCAAAACTGAACTTACAAGCTCAGTGCACCCCACCCCAGTAGCTTACCAGAGTCCTTGTCTCAACAACTCCTGGACACGAAAGAGTTGTGTACTTATACTTCATCACTGTAAGTTGGCCAAGGAGTCCTACTGTGAATAAAGAATTTCTATGATAATAAAATCTTACTTTCCTTCTATAAGAAGCAAGCATGGCCCCAATTCCACACACTCACACCACAGAGGCTCTGCTTTTGGCTCATCCTCACTTCTGACCTAGATGGTGCTGGTGCAGAGGGCCCCTTCAGTGTCACTGCACCTCAGTTTCCTTCCCTGAACTTGTACAAGAACCCTGGCATCCTCACAGGATATCAGGAGAAATGATGAAATGTCTGTAAAGTGTTCTCAACTGCAAGGATGAAAAGAGCTATAAATACAAAGTCAAAGCAGTATTAGAAAACTTTTTAAAGCTGCAACCACTTCTTTCTTTTGAAATGGAGAACCACAAGAAAGATCAAAGGAGTGTCACTGTTTGTTGACTGCTGCTCTGGAGGCACCTCCACCTCCTCCCACCAGCTGGCAGAAACCTCAGAGAGAGAGAGAGAGAGAGAGAGAGAGAGAGAGAGAGAGGTCTACCATGATTTCTAACTTCACAAAATCTCAAGACATAAGTACAATGGTTTCCTAGAATGCCCTGAGTAGAAGATGCAGGGGCAAGCTACACAGCCGACAGGGCTGGTTATACCCTTCCATGAAAGCAGGTATGACCAGAAGGCAGCCTCGGTGAGAAGAAATGCAAGGATGTGCGGAAAGTGGCTTCCCCTCATCTATCACAAAGACCTGGCGCAGTGATTCCATAAGGTTGCAGCAGCTTGCGCAATCAAATACATAACCTTGGCTCAGTTAACCTCCTGAGCCATAAAAGAGGGGAGAGGGGGGAGCAAAATTAAGCTTACGGGAAATAAACCTAATCAAAGCTGAACAGTAACAAAGGGCACCAGAAACATTTCTACTGTATCGCATCCCACGGGCTGGCCAAGAGCCCGGAATTCTCATTACAACTTTTCAAAGAGAGGGAGAAGGGAAAAAATATTTCACAAAACCATTATCAAGGCCCCAACCCTGGATGCCCTGCTGTACAACCAAAATTTGTGAGAGGTCAGCCTGTCAGGGAGTCAAAAACCCAGCATGTGGAAACTGGCAGGCCTTTTATATAGTAGGAGGGGTTCTTAAAACGACTACTGTTTTGCACTGAAGTCTCGGAGCTTCACAGACCATTAAAGGTTTCTGAACCACAGAGAAAGGAGGGCAGAGTTAAGGAAATAAATCAAAAGTTCCTCTGGGATGCACAAATGCCTACTTGGAACAGGCTTTCAGCACGAATATCCTCCACATTAAACAACAAGAAGGACTTTTCAAAATAAAAGCAGAAAAGAGATTCATTTTGTTATAAGCAATGTACTTTCTTTTTGGTTTAAAGGTTATGTGTGCTATAAAAAATGACCCCAGCCGGGAGCACTGGGGGAGGCAAGGGTTGGGCCGAGCGCAGGGGCTGGCAGTGAAAGAAATCAAGTGTAAGGAACAATGATCAAACAGAGAAATGCTGGATTTGGGGGCACCCCCAACAAGTTAAAATGTCTTGGAATATTTTAGGGGCAGGATGTGAGGTGGGGGAATGGCACTAGAAGGGACCTCTACACCACATGTACTCTTTGCCATCTCTGCCAGAGAACTCAATTTTCTCACAGCCAGAAAGAGTTCTTTTGTTTTTCTATGCAGCACACACAGAGGAAGGCTGGGGGAACCGGACCGTATCCTCATGAATGCAGAGCCATGTGGTCTGAAGGAAGCACCAGTAGTCTCAAGACCAGCAGAGGGAGTATAGCATCTGAGAACAGGAAATGGTCAGCCTGATACCTAAGGATGCGTGCTTATGCAAGAAAGTGGTTGTGAGGCTCAGTTCTAGACCTTCTGACCTTGCCTGTGTGTTCTCCAGCAATGGTAAGCAGAATGAAAAGCTGGACTACCTACTCTGAAACAACCAGGTGAGGCCACAGGGATGCAAGGGAAGCGCCTTACTTCTGGCAGGGTATGTGTATTATCAACTGTGGTGTTGGGGTACTCTCCCCACCAACCTGAAAGGAGTGGGGAGGGCTCTATAGAGAGGAAAAGCTCAGTGAAAGGCAGAAAAATCCAATTTGGAAAACTGACAGCAAGCACTAGAGCCATGATTTCCCTTAAAATCCAGGGCTCCCAGTTTAGTCCATGAATAGCCCATTTCCCCATTTTTTGTTTCCGAGTGGGAAGGGAGGAGAACTCTGTTACTCAGGCTTTGCTTTCAACAGCTGGTTGAAACAAAAAAAGCAGCCAACAGATGAAGGCACAGGTCTGCTAAATGACTATCTTCATCTTCAGCCATAGTTTACTAAAACATGTAGGAATGGCTGAAAGACTGCTTTGGTGCCAAGATTATAATAAGCATGGACAAAACTCCTGGAGAGGGTCTGGGGTAGAGATTAAAGCTAATGGTCCTTCCCACTAGGAAAGAGCCCATTGTTTCACGTTTGATTATGCTGTGGTTTGGCACTGGAAATCTTTGCTCAAATATACTTCAAGTGTGAAATGCTCTGATAATTAGTCTGAGTATACACTGCTATATCAGGTAATGTCTTTTATTAAATACTTGCTCACTGTGGGAAATGAATTGGGTTAAAAATGCTAACCCCCTTAAGATGTACTAAACAAAATAAACAAAACCTAAAATGGGACTTTCTCTTACACCAGAAGCGTGCATTGAGTTAATACATGTGCCTGCCTGCTCTTTGAAGGAGAAAGCCAGGGTGAGAGACAGGTGCTACCCTGGCTCTCTGACACTGCTGGTAGGGCCAAATCACAATGGTCCAGAGAAGCTCACCTAGAATGCATGGTGTGGGATGCAGAAGTCCAGGCAGGAGTGCTGACTACCCTGACCCATCTGAAGAGTCTCTATGAAGGAGAGGCATGGCACAAATATTTCTCTATGTCATCAAAGGACTCAATTAGGACAAAACATGGATGATGAAGGGATTCAGATCCCAGCTTAATAAAAGGAGGACATCTAAAGTAATGGAACTGTCCCAAACCACATTGGTCCCATTTAATGGGTTCAATGTTACCAGGTTCTCAGGAATAGCAGGGCAGCCACTCTGAAGGCATGCGACAGAAGGATTCAGGTATTAGGGAATTCCTCAAGGATACTTCAAGGACTTTCTTTGGCAAAGTATTTCTTTAAAATACCTATTTTTTACATAACTTCCAGATCTAAGTGCACATCTTCCAGAATGTTCCTTCAGCCCTCATCTTCAGGTGCTCTGATTCCTATTACCACATAGGGTCAGTGCCCTACAGTTTTACCGTCAGGGTCCTGACACTTGCACTGTGGTAACTGAATAGTCGGAGAGATCCTCAGCTAGTGGAGCCACATCTCATCTGCTCGTTAGACTCAATAAACTCTGGAAGTGCTTGCTGATTGATTGGTATTAGGAATAAACCATACATTCTTCTATTCACACTATCTAAACATCCTGTTACTGATTTCTAGGAAAATTTTTTTACGAAATGGAAGTATTTATAGACATGCCCGGTAAGGCAATTTAGCATTTGGGCAATCAGTAATGAGAACAGAATATAGGACAAAAGAAAACAGTATGCTTTAGCTTCAATCTGAGACATACATACTAGACAAATGGATGCATATTCCAAGGTGTGAACTTACACATTTTAATATAAATACAAAGTAACTATGTAAGAAGCATTTCATCCTTTAACTGTATTATTCTGCCCAACCATCTGATAAAACCTAATATAATGTGGTAGACAGAGAAGCACATAGTCTTTTTACCTGAGTCACCTGACAGGCTGACATGGTCAAAAGAATTAAGAGATTCAAGTTTTTCTTTAAGATTTTATTTAATTATTTTAGAGCGAGAGAGAGCGAGCTCGCACATGTGCAAGAGTGTGCATATGAGGCGGGGGGAGAACAGAGGGAGACAGACAAGCAGACTCTGTGTTGAGAGCGGAGCCTGACACAGGGCTTGATCTCACGACCTTGAGATCATGACCTGAGCCAAAATCAAGAGCCAGACATTCAACCAACTGAGCCACCCACGCGCCCCAAGAGCTTCAAGTTTTGATAAGCAAATTCAATCCACAGAGCAAAGCAAATTTAAAACTTCCTTTTTAAAAATTTTGCTTTGCTTTCTATCCCACCTTCTCCAGAATGTCTACAGGGTTTGTCCACTTCATTCGCTGCCTGCTTTACTTTACTGAAGCTGGCCATGTATACAGATTCACTGGGCCTGTTTCCTTTAGAATTTAATTACTCCTCCTGTTGTTCAACACATTCCAGATTCTCCTTCCAAAAGTTAAACACTTCCCTTGACAACTGAAGGCCACAAACCTCTGACCTGCTTCCATGTACTTCATTAGCACATTTACAAAACAGAGCATCTGTGGGAAGGAGAACCAAGTTCTGATCATAGTAGGTGTGTGCCTAAATCAATAATCATCGAGTCCCAAGGGCTTTGGACCTACGCTGTTCCGGCCCTCTAAAATAATCAAATACTCAAAAGTCACCATTACTTGCCAAACTCACAGAAAATCCCAACTCCTACACATGGGGACAAAGAGACAATGGCTGCAGCTGAAAATACATCACCAAAGCATCACAGGAAAAACTTTTAACTTGATATCGTTCAGAACATTATCAGTGGGATTTCATTCATACAGCAAAGACACAGGAGAAGAATTCCTGACTGTTTTCAAGATAATAAAATGGCATATGATGGTGATTCACTAACTGACTAAAAGGGGAAAAAAAATCCTTAAACAGTCACAGGAACCTTGAAAAGCTGCAGAGACCTGGCAACCCTGAACCTCGGTCACTTGGCTCTCACCTCCAGTACACACAATACATATAGCACACACACGGAACAGACATACAAACACACAGACACAAACACACAATAGTTTTGAAGCCAGGCTGCAATTGGCTAATGGCTTGCTCTACTGCTTAAATACAATCTTTTATTCTTGACTTGCTCAATAAACCTGCTGAGAAAAATAAACAATGGGTTTCAATCTTATAAATAATCTAGAAAACAGAATTGCTATGCAAACAGCAAGGTTGATTTACTGCTCACGATAAGCACGAACAGGAAAAGTCCAAACAAGGCACAGTGACCCCCCTACCCCCAGTCCTAGTCTTACTGTCTCGAGACAGGAAAGTTAATAAGGATTTTCTATCTGCTACATAGTCCAAGGCCTAGGATGTGCAAGTTTTAGCTGGTCTTTAAAATGGCAGATCTGAAAGCAGATCATGAAAAACACATGAAGAACAAAAAATGAGGAAAATCTTTCCTTACAAATAATGAGATATATTTATCTTTTAGGACCAATAACTATATATCTATCTATGGTTACAGTGTATTTCCATCCCATCATTCACACATATGAATATATTCCCACAGATATACAGGGCCGCACATCTCATTTTAAACAAATATCAAGGAAGAGTCTGTTTTGGGCACTACAGGAGATATAAAGAGGTATTACAATGAGAAGGGCTGCCCAGAAAGCCTTATATTCTGTATAAATACACAGATGCATATACTTGTGCAGAACAGAAATGCATGGAAGAAAAAAGGAAGCAGTGTCCACAGCCTAGGACTAAAACAAAATAAAGAATAATTTTTCAAGGGCAGAAAATACAATTTTTCTGAGAGAGAAGTTGGGCAATTTGTGTAATTGCCACCAGTGCACAGAGAGGAGAGCTTGTGTGGCTCTCATGAGTGTGCAGTCCAAGCCCTGTAACTGGGCTCTGGACAGTCTCAGTGACTGTCACTCAGCACCTTCCAGAGGAGAACACAAGCCCCACTGGCCTCTTTACCAGTGGATTCCACAAGGGTAAGCACCCTCACACCCACCACAGATACCTCAAGGAGAATACACACCTTGGGTACCAAAGGTTCCCCAAAACAGTTCCCAAAACAGTCTCAATTTTGCCAACGGAGAACCATGGCAATGGTTTAGACACCTCCAAGGCCAAATCCTAGAAATTATGACACCATAATTTAGAAGTTTCAGAAGAACTTAAGACCTGTGAACAGGGGATCCCTGGGTGGCTCAGCGGTTTAGCGCCTGCCTTTGGCCCAGGGCGCGATCCTGGAGTCCCGGGATCAAGTCCCACGTCCGGCTCCTGGCATGGAGCCTGCTTCTCCCTCCTCCTGTGTTTCAGCCTCTCTCTCTATGTCTATCATGAATAAATAAGTAAATAAATCTTAAAAAAAAAAGACATGAACAGAACAAAGAATTGTAAAAATAAAAAAATAATGGAGGTTATTAACATTGAAACTGAGTTTAAAATGTAAACATCTGGGATCCCTGGGTGGCGCAGCGGTTTGGCACCTGCCTTTGGCCCAGGGCACGATCCTGGAGACCCAGGATCGAATCCCACATCGGGCTCCCGGTGCATGGAGCCTGCTTCTCCCTCTGCCTGTGTCTCTGCCTCTCTCTCTCTCTCTGTGACTATCATAAATAAATAAAAATAAAAAATAAAAAAATAAAATAAAATGTAAACATCTCGAAAAAAAAAAACTCAGCTTAATGGAATTCTAGTGTCCCAAGACAGTTTTCTCCTGCTTGCTTTTCCCACTTCTATAATACAATTAATGTTTTCCAAATTACATCCAACAGAGTAAAAAGAAAGCTTATGATGCGGGGGGGGGGGCGCGGGGAAGACTGCCTGGGAGGCAGCCATGAGTAAGACAGAACTGAAAGCCTTTACTTTTCCAAACAATACATGTAAGTTTTACTCTCCATTCCTTAGTACTACTCAAAGACATAACTTCAAATAAGATTAAAATGAACTGGGGCAGCCCCAGTGGCTCAGCGGTTTAGCACTGCCTACAGCCTAAGGCGTGATCCTGGAGACCCAGGATCGAGTCCCATGTGGGGCTCCCTGCATGGAGCCTGCTTTTCCCTCTGCCTGTGTCTCTGCCTCTCTCTATGTCTCTCATGAATAAATAAATAAAATCTTAAAAAAAAAAAAAAGATTAAAATAAACCAAAAACACAAGGATTAGGACTTCAGATATATTTTAAAACTTATTTTTGAAACAAGAGCAAACTGGATTTTCAAAGTTAGGATGGGTTCACCGATCTTATGAAGGCTAAAAAAAAAATCTATGATATAAGATATGAGCTCCAAGTAAATAAACACATTGAATATAACCACAGTAATCAGAGCTTATAAGCCTTCTTAAAGATCATTTCAAACCTTTTACTTGTTTAACTGGCTAGTAAAATGGGGGAATCTACTTAGGCTTCAAAGTCATAAATGTCTCCATCTAAAAACTCACCAGGTAACCAAGACCCAGTCAAATCATAGGAAAAATACAGGTTAGCAAATACCAACAGCAAATAAAGAATTGATTCTTGTAAGCAGCGGTGTGTTCAGTAACTTTAAAGTCCAAGGTAGTTTCATTTGGAAGCAGTATCTACAAGCAATACATCATACACAACTGAAATACTTTTTTGTTTTTAAAGATTTTTATTTATTTATTCATGAGAGACAAAGAGAGAGAGAGAGAGAGATAGGGAGGCAGAGACACTGGCAGAGGGAGAAGCAGGCTCCATGCAGGGAGCCTGATGCGGGATTCGATCCCCGGTCCCCAGGATCACATCCTGGGCCAAAGGCGGCCCTAAACCTCTGAGCTACCCAGGCTGCCCCACAACTGAAATACTTTCATGCCTTTCCCTTCAGTTCTGATATGCAGAATAAGGCCAAGGGCAGGCCTAAGACAATTTACAGAGAACAGCAAATATTCGAAGCCCCTTGGTTTAAACAGTCACCCAATTTTTAAAGACCTCCTTATTCCCACCAACATCAGTACCAAATATTTCTTACAAATTTTTTAACTGCTTTACTTACACAAGAGAATCTAAGCCAATCTCATTTAGATTACCTTAGTCAAAACTGGACCACTGCCCAGCCAAATATCCACATAGCTTACACTACCAGATGAAAAGATTCAAGCTTCTGCTTCATTTTAATGCGAACAAACCCCCTGCATGGCAATAACCATAGGATCACAGTACTCACTGCTAAAACGTAGTGGCTTTCTATCGGGTAATCACTATTTTTTTTTAAGGTTTTATTTATTCATTTGACACAGAGAAGGCGCACAAGCAGACAGAGGGAGAAACAGGCTCCCTGCTGAGCAGAGAGCCCAACATGGGGCTCTATCCCATGACCTGGAGATCATGACCTGAACCAAAAGCAAGACACTCAACCGAGCCATCCAGGTGCCTCTCAGGCAATCATTTCTGGTTTGAATGGAAAATTTCAACTTTATCTGCCCCTACCTGAGGACAAGTTATTAAGAAAAGAGGCATGGCACCAGTCTGGGTCTCTCCTTGGATCCAATCTTGCCAAGCTCTCAAAATATGTATACTTCCTTATCGTATATAAGGGGGTGCCAGGGAAAGAAAGTAAGACCTGAAAACACCACAGTATTAAGTATGTAAATTTCATATTAATAAGAGAATATCATCCTTTCAAATAGAAAAGTTTCTCTTAGATACTTAAGATCTAGGCTAGCCTGACTCACATACAATTAACTGCATGTGGCAAGGAAAGAGGAGGACAACAGTTTTTATATAAAATGTGACAGATGTTACAATTGTGTTTCTAGGAAAAAATGAAAGATAGGAAAAGGGAAGCTATATTAAGAAATTCTATTATTGATAATGAAAATAAGCCCAGATACTGTTCTGTGTATGTGGGATACTTTGTAGTAATTCAAAAAACAAAATTAAGCCCTAACAGTGAAGCAATTTGTAACGTTAACAGAATAAAAGCAACATTATTTTAAGAATGAATGTGAGAGGGGGCCTGGGTGGCTCAGCGGTTGAGTGCCTGCCTTCGGCTCAGGGCATGATCCTGGAGTACCTGGATCAAGTCTCATGTCAGGCTCCCTGCATGGAGCCTGCTTCTCTATCTCTGCCTATGTCTCTGCCTCTCTCTGTGTCTCTCATGAATAAATAAATAAAATCTTTAGAAAAAAAAAATAATGAATGAATGTAAGATATGGGTTTAGGATTCTGCATATCCGCACTATTGTCAACAGCACTGTTTTTTAAACTATGCATTCAAATCACCTGGAGAGCTGATTAAAATGCAGATTCTGGTTCAACAGGAGCGGTGCCACAGTCAGGTGATGTGAGAATGCTGTCCAGAAGAGCACCCTGTGAATGGCAAGGATGCCCAGCACTTGCAGCAGAGGTCTCTGGTTATGTGGCTATAACACAACTGTGTCCTCAATAGTATCAACCTATTCAGGAAGTCCACACTTTGTTATGTAACATTAGATTAAGCATTAATGAGGCTAAAAAATTGTTTATCTAAGGTTTTAATCTGAAATTAAATAAAACTCCATGCTGAAGGCTCATGCCAAATGCTCGAGTCATTCTTAACCTCTTAATATTAACAGAGTTTGATTACTCAGTCTTAAAACCTTTCTCAGTAGTAGTTATTCTTTGCTGGGGAAATGTGCTTTATGCAAAGGATACTTTGCTTGAAGAAATGAACAATTAATATTCAATAGTTATGTACATATTTAACAGAATTCATTTCCAGAAATGTGGCTGAGAAAGGTGGTTGATTTTCATGTTACTTCTCAAATTAAAATCTTAAATCTCTAGTACTTTTCTTTGCATACTACCATCCAATGTTAAAAAAAAGACAAAACCTAAAACATCAAAACCAGCTGCCCCTTCATCCTACTGAAAAAAAAAAAAAAGGGACACATTTTCACTGGAGAAAAATCAAGATAAAAGACTCTTCCAGTTCCACTAATCACTCTCAACTCCAATTTTGGTCTTACTATGAGACCAAATTGTTACCTCCTTTCTGGTCTGCACATCTTGTTCCTGCTGCTCAAGAATGCTCCCACAGCTCAGGCAAGACCTCTCCTTTCTCTTCCTAGAAGCTTTCAATGGGTCCCCAAATGTCTTCTCTGAAGAGAGTGTCCTCCACATCTACCCCCAGGCCGTAATTTTGGCCTAAGTCTGACAGCAGCACCCCTGGTGACCTCCTCTCCACCCAGGCTGCTGTACGTGCTGGGGACGGTTTGCAATTTCCTGTCTCCATGCCTTTGCTCATGATATTTCCTACAGCTGGAAAGCTGCTTTTCTTCTACCCTCCCAGCCATGGCCTGACCAAAAACATCCTTCCTTCAGAGTTCTAACACCACACCCTCCAATTAGTCTTCCAGGAGCCCACCCTCCCTTAGCACCCTGTGTTCACTTTGTGGGGCCTGAGCCTATGCCAGGGCCCTTAGTACATATGGCCAAACATGGAAAGGATGCATATGGTTCGCCTTTCTTGCTGCAATCCAGGGCACGGATGGCTCCTTGATTCTCAAGCTATAGAATGTTTAGCTCTGAAAATGGAAAGTGTTTTTTAGTATAGAAAATATTCATGCCACCAGCAACTGGGATTACAAACAACATAAGATTAATCCCTACTGGGCTAGGTGTACAATATAGAGAGGAGAAAGACAGTCAAGGTACACACCCTTTTCATCCTCTCCTCCCACAGGCTAGTAACATGCTGAAGGTACCTCTCCTCTCTACCAAGCTGAAGCAGATCACATGGTCTTCTCTCTAATGTTAGATGTCTCTGAGATAAGTCACTGAGTAAGCACTCCCTGTCTACGATCCGATGCTGGCTGATTTGTCTTGAATAACAGTAGACAGAGCTATCTATACACAAAGGCCAGCCAGGATTAGGATTCAAGGGACGATCATCTAGGTGTCAGACACGGAAAGTCTTTGATTCAAATAACACAGACATGTGCTCAGTGTGAAAGAAGATAGGTAAAAAAAAAAAAAAGAAAGAAGATAGGTGTCACTGTCATCAGAGTAGTCCTCTCATGATTTAAGAAAATTGCAATGTATGGGGGAAAAAAATTGAACAAAAAATTATTTTTGGAATGCCCATGAATTTTGTATTATTTGCAACATGGGTTCCCTTCTTGGTGATTTAAGGTTCAATTCTATTTTGTCTCCTATTTTCTCAAGCATTATCTTAACATCGAAGGTCATGTAATTCATCGATCCTAAGATTATGTAGCAGTGCTTAGTACCCCAAAGGCCTGACTGCCTATCATCTCAGAAGCTCAGCCACTGGGACACTTGCTCTGATTTACACAAACATACTAAAGCCCAAGACTCTGATGTGGATTAGGCCAAACAGTGTCTTGAGAGAGAAGAGGAATTTGAGTTGCTCAGCAAAGATCTTTTACCATATCTTACTACTAATTACACATCTTATAAACGTATTGAAGAAAAGAAGAATGGGAGAAAAGTAGTAACTACAGGATATTTGCACAACCATGACACTAAAGTATTTGACTTGCAGTTATTCTCTTGGGTACCAATGAGGTTAATCTGAAATACTCACTCAACTAAACTTTGATACAATAGTTGATTTTCCACAATCCCAGCTACTGTTCTCGGAGAAAAGCCAGATTTAGCTGCTGTGTAATAAACACAGAAGTCAAAAGAACTATGGAAAGCTGTTTATGTCCATGCCCACCAGAAACCTGTCTCCAAAACTACACAGAATAATCCAGCAAGGATGGAAGTCTCCTCAACAAAGCTTTAAAAACAGAGGAAATACATCCTTTAAACTGGGCACCACCTCTCAACACCTCCCAGTTTTTCAATGAAAAGAGTTCTTCTTCACAAGACAGGTGATAAGAAACCAGTCATTTGTTTTTACACAGATCTGGTATATTTACAAGCGGAAAATAATTCTGTACCTTCCACAGCACTTAGCTACTTCAGGCAGCTAGGACCCTTACCTAGCTGAAAGTATTTGGGGTACATGGGAAAAACAGTCATTTCCAAGTGTTTTTATACACGCTTGGCAGATACCATCTCATTTAAATTCTCAAAACAATTCTAGAGGGTAGAAGGATTGCCCTATTTCACAGACACAGGCAGTTAAGGACAGGGAGGCTAATAATTTGCTGAAGGTCCCATAGCAGGCAAGTGATAGAGGAGACGAGAGCCACTTTGCTCTCAGGCAGAGCAATAACCAAAGGTCTGCAAACATCTTATTAAGACTGTAGCATCTAGGAACACCAAAAAAACACCATTTTAGAATAGATAATTCTCCAGTCCTTATCAGGATATGACCCTGAACTTCCCAATGAACAGCTCAAAGCATACTGCACAGTTAGAAGAGGTCGTCAAGTACTATAGTTACCAGTAAGGCCAGGAATAGAACACAGGTCTGGTGACCTCCACTCCATGCCCAGTTGGGCATGTTCTTTTGGATGCTGACACCCTTCTGAAGTTTCAAGTCAGTTGAGAATAGCAAAGAAATGAGTTAATAATTTTAGTAAATAGAAGAGAATGTGGAGAGTATCTAGATTAGAGGGATTTGACCACACGAAGATTTCTACCAAGGAAGCTCTGAACCAAGGACACTAGTACCTGCAAGTTTTCTCATTTTCTGCAGCAAAAATGAAAAATAACCTTTGCCCTCCCCACCCTAGGAGTTGTGAATGATTAGCCTGGCTATGTTGATAACTAAGGAAAATATAAAATGAGTGCCTTTCTCTCAGATGATTAGAATACTTACAGATTTACTCTTACCACCAAACTCCTCCAGTTCTAGGCAAAAGACAACAGAACACTAGGAATGTTTAGCCAACGTCAGCCATAATAAACCCTCTAGTGCTGCAAAAACTCTCCTATTAGCACCAACGATCGTGCCCTGATGAAGAGGTTGGAAACAGGAAGGCTGCTGGGTGCCAAGAGGGAAAGTGAGGAGAGAAGCAACATGGCTGGAAAACAGGGATGGCAGGGAGTAATGGGGAGGAAGGGTCTCAGGACAGAGGTACCTAGAAAAGACTGGGGAAACAGCTGGAAATACTGGTGTATACCAGCAACTTCTCTGTGGGTGAGGAAAGACTACTTATCGAATTGACATCATCAGTAAGTATAAGGGACAGCCAAGAGCAAGAAAAAAAATAAATAAATAAAAAAGAGTGGAAGATCCTTACCTAGGCTAAAAGTTATTCAGATCCACAATCACAGCTACTGTGATATCTCTAAAGAGATAAAACGCCAGATAAAATTGTCTGGTGTTTCCCAAATGCTGGACGGCAGTTTTCAGATTTGATGTTTAATCTTACTATTATAAATTTATTTTTTAAAACAGAAATAAAATAATTGTCAAATCATATCTTGTATCAAATTCTTCATGGTTTGCAACTTCTAGCAGAGCACAGGGAGAGATAAAACTGGAGCTGAGAGATTATAATCTGGCCTATCACATCAGACCACACCTATTCATGGATCTCATTTTCACTCTAATTTGGCCAAGCCAAAATTCCTACACTTGGGTAAAACATTTTAGTTTCAGAAAAGTACATATCAAACTTCAAATAATTGAAATTCACAGAAAACTTAAAGGTATTTCCTTCACTGTGTCACATTAAATACCTCTTTCTAAACTGTTCTGGGAAGACCAAAAAGGAAAAAAAAAAAAATGGTTACATAGATCAGTTACAACATATATTTCGGTTTAATGTCTATAAACAATTCCCTCTCTTTTTAAACCGTTCTCAAAATGACCCCTCTCACATATTTAGATGTATAATAAATATTAAAAGTTCAATGTAAGTATGGTAAGTATGAGTGGTTGATGCAAACCGATTTATATAAGCCAATACTTGAAATCTCAGAACCTTTCTTCCCTACTATGAGTTACTGCTGCTCACACAAGGTACCACACAGATAAAGTGTCTAGAAACAGTTTACTAAAGAAAAAAAGAATAAAACTCAGAATAAAAGAAACCAAACTGAATAAGAGGAAATCAATCAACAACACTCAATTAGAAAACTAAAAACCAAATCAAACCAAAACAACCCAGCCCTTTCCATAATGGATATTCTCCATCTGTCTTTTCCTCCTTCCACTCAGGGAGGGCGGGGGTGGAATGAAAGCAGCTCAAGGTCTAAATATTCACCCTCCATCCCCAAGGCCTGAGAAGCACTTCCCGTAACTTGGCTCTGTGGAGGCCACAGACACTGGGACTTGCCTGGTCCCACTCCACTCCCAGCCTCCCCATTCCCTGGCTTAGCCAAAAAAAGAATTCCCCAGCCCCCTCCAATTCCACCTGGAGGGAATTCAGTTAAAAGAGACTGAATCTCCTGCTAGCATTCTCTTCCTATAACCTCACTCTGAACTTTGCTTAGCAAACTCTCCTACCCCAAGTTTAGCAAGAGATGGGACTCTTGGCTTTGTGAAATATCAAAGGAATTTGCAAAAGGCTCATTTAAGCAATTATTAAGAATCTCTGTGTATCTGTCCAATGAAAAGTAGAAATTTTTATTTAACATTATTTACTTAAGTAATCTCTAAACCCAGTGTGGGGCTCGAATTCACAACCCTGAGATCAAGAGTCGCATGCTCTTACCGACTGACTCAGCCAGGTGCTCTGAAAGTCCAAACTTTTAAGGCTGGGAAATCAGAGTTAAAACTACTCTTCAAAATATAAGCAACATTAAAGAAAAAGTCTCCATAGAATTCAAAGTATAGCAAGCCACAGATCTCTTCATTCTATTGTTTGGTTGATGATTTCTGTCAATAACCAAATCAAATTGGTGGTAAATGACATTTCCTATTTCAGCCACTGTATTTACAATTAAATGTTAATGGTTCAACACCCTGGACAACAAACTCTCTGTTGTCAAAGACCTTTCTGTTTTTAAAAGGGAAGTCCATCATCTTGGTGGGGGTAAGCACAATCTGTCACTTCACTATCTAAAATCAGGAGCTAAAACTAAAAGTAAAGGAAGTAAAATGAAGAAGATCCTAAGGACCAGCCAGAGACTGAGCACAGCACAGGGTTAAAGGAAACCATTTCATAAGATCAAATGCGGAGAAGCAGCAGGGGCAAAGAGGGAAAAAAAAAAAAATCAAGTTACATAAAGTCCAATTGTACTCACGGTTTCCTTATTGGGAAGCAGTTCCTTTCTAATTCTGAAGAAGTTCTTGCCGTACTGCCTGAGCCCCTTAACGAAGCGTTTCTGTGATAAAAAGAAACAACAAATGGGATGTAAAAACCAAAAACAAAACAGGATGTCAGCAAAGCAAAGATATCTGCAATCAGCAGAATAACCACCGCAAAAAAGTCTGAGCTGGGGAATACTGACGAGGCTGGGAGACCATTTCAGCAGCACCACTGGGCCCCTCGGGCCAGGGCAGGCCCCGGAGAGCCTTTGTCGGAACCCTGATGGCACACACCACACAGGTTTGGGGGGAGGATATCCTGGGTCTGAGGCTAAGAAGCAACGTGTGCCCTCTGTGCCACGGTCTCCACATCAGTCCAGGAAGGTAGAAACAAATATGTTCCTGCTTTCAATAACACAGCACAACTGCTTTCCACCTGAGAACGAAGCTTCCCAGAGTGTTGAGCAGAGGGGGGATAATCAAACCTGGAGACTCTTCTCCAAAAGGTCACTCAGGAGGGGATAAGAGACCCTTTGGTTAATCTGAGGACGTGGTCAAGGAGCCACCGATACCGCGGAAGCCCACTGGGAGCCGGCACCCCCCGCGGGCGGCCCCGCCATCGCCTTCACGAAGAGCCCCTCGGAGGCACCGAATCATCCTTCGCGCCCCCTTCCTCCTTCCCCACGCCCTGCACCACAGCCACCCCCCAGCAGTCTGGAGACTTTCACTTTGTCCCATTCCCCCGCCCCCCGCAACCCCGCCCCGGCCCCGTGGGGGGCAGCTCCAGCTCCCCGGCCCCCGGCCCCCGGCCCCCACCTCGGAGCCCCGGGCCTGGTCCCGCGCGGCCGACCCCCGCCACACTTCCGCAGCCACAGGTACGCCGCGCCGGCCGTCCTCGGGTCCGGGCGGCGAGAGGCCGCGCCTGTCACTCGGCTAGGGCTCCGGCCAGGGCTCCGGCCAGGGCTCCGGCTCCACAAAGCGCAGGGCGGAGGCGGCCGGGGCGGCTCGGCGTGTGACCGCGGCGGGGCCGCGCGGCGCGGGGCGCGGGGGGCGCGGGGCTGGGGCCGCCACCGCTGCCGGGGGAGGAGGCTGGAGCGCGGCGCGCAGAGCCCGGCGCGGCCGCGGGCGGCTGCAAAAGGCGGCCTGGATCGCCTCGCCGCCCGTCGGCCCCGCGCTCCGTCCCCGCCCGGCCCCCGGCTCCCGGCCCCCGGCCCCCAGCGCCCAGCCCGCGGCTCCGCGGCTCCGCGGCCAGCGCCTCCGGGACCCCGGCGCTGTTTATCTCGGTGTCCTCCCTCTGAACAGCAGGAGTAAATCCAGGCAGCAAAGCGCAGAAACTTCCTCCCTACCACGGCAAGCGTGAGCAGAGGGCACCCGTGGGGCCGGGGCCGGGCCGCCACTCGGGACCCTCCTCAGGCCGCTCCGGCTCCAGTCCTCCTTCTGGGCCGGCAGAGTCAGCAGCGCGACAGCCGCATGCCTACCGCCCCTGGACTGCGAAATGGGGGGCTGGCCCCTAAGACCCTCGCGGTCCCTTCCGGCCGGGATTGTGGGCGGCAGCTCCACCCGGCCCAGGCATTAGCCTGCACCTCGCAGGGCGCCGTTTCACAACTAAATCACCGCGGAAGCTTCCCAGCCAATAAATCACCTGCCCACCGGGAGAAGAGTCCCTCCCACTCCCGGTGTTTAAGACCAGTCCGGCAAATTCAGTGAAGAGCCAGACTTGGCCTGCAAGACCGATCTGCAACCTCCTACTCCATTCCTGGAGGCTCTGCATTTTCAGATCTCACCCCCTTTCTAAGATATGACTCATCATTGTCAGTTTCCAATATAATTCGAATAGTTCAAAGGAAAAATCTGTCAAGGCACAAGAAAGAAGCTCTCCTTTACTGTGAAGAGTGACCTTTCTGACTTGAATGATCAACATGCATCCTGAGCTCTGTGCAGAGCGTACCCTCTGGGGATGCTGGAAGGCAATGAGACTTCCCTGCCCTCAAGGCCCTCCAGTCTGGCAGGCAGGCAGGCAGGCAGGTGAAGGGATCAATTTCCTGGCCCTCGGAAAAGCAGTAGAGGGACAAAGGGCTATGAGTCAGACTAGGAGAAGGAAGCAATTTACTCTGCTGATGTCTTGGAGGAAGTGACAAGGAAGAACAAGCCTGCCAGGTGGGCTCCAGCAGGGTTTCCAACACAGGAGTCAGCCAGTAAGGGCATACAGAACATTCTGGGAACTGCAAGGAGGACAGGGTATACAGAATGGAGTGCCAGCAGATAAGACTGAAGAGGCAGGAGAGGATCAGGTTGCAGAAGAGTCTTTAACCCAGGCTGAAGAGTCATGGTAGTAACTGTAAGCCACAAGAGAAGTTAAAGCATGAGTGGTCCATGGAAAGATTGGGTAAGGGCTGCTCCAGTGGCAGTGTGGTTGGCCTATGTCATGGATAAGGGACAAACTGGCTGTAATGCAGAGATTAGGTAAGGAGGCTGGTGAGGTAACAAACCGAGGTGTGAGAAGAGAACGGCCAGAACTCCACCTCAGCCATAAGAATGAATGCTTTTTTTTTTTTTTTTTTTTCTTCTCCTGTTGTGCTGATTTTCAGGTGTTAGCACTTGGGGGAAGAATGAATGCTTCTTAACCCACTCTTTAAGTATTTACTGGGCATCTAGCACTGGGAGGGATTTCTTTTTCTTAAGGGGGCAGCCATGGACCCTTTATTAAAACTATGATTCATTTTTAGCAGGTAAGATAAATGTGTGTGAAGTCATTATAGAACAATCTGAGACTTCATTCAGCTAAGAATAAAGTAGTGAAGTGTAACTCATCAATGCAGCAGGGGGACCAGGAAGAGGGATGGCATAGTAGTCCAGGATACCTTCACCAAGGCAGCAAGATGGGTCAGACCACAAAGAACCAACAGCATTTGCAGAGGTGGAGGGGGGTGGGAAGGCCTTCCATGAAACACAGAGGTGGAGAATGGAAGTGGGTTATAGGAGAGAGGCTATACAAAGTTGAGGTGGGTGATCTAGCATGAGTCAGATCGTGGAATGCCAGGACTATGCAATCCGAATATAAGCTTGTGCCAAAGGACACACAACAGGCTCACCAGGAGAGACTGGCACAATGAAGGCAGCAGCTGAGAGGCCAAATCTGAAACATCAGGGTAATGTGATAGATTTGGGCACACTTGAATTCAAGTCCTGGTTCTCCTACTTGAAATGATGTAATCACCAAATATTATGCATTTAACTAGTGGTTATTAAATATGCCTGCTATATGCTAGGAGCCTCACGTATATTAATTTAAAACCTGCACAACCTTGGAGGAAGTACTATTACTATCTACATTTTCCAAACAAGGAAGCTGAGACACAGATGGTTAAGGAACCAGATCAAGGTCACCTAACTCTTCAGGGCAAGGGCAGAATGCAAAGCAGGATCCAAACTCCATGTCCTGCAGTGGACATGGAGATAAGAGTCTACAGAGGTTGCCGCTTTTGGTCATGGTACCATTACCTGCGACTGCGCTTTCCTGCTGGCCTCAACATCATGTCACCAAGTCCTCAGCATTCTTCCCTAAGAAAGATCTTTCAAAGCCTTCCTGTCTTACCCATTCCAGTGCTAGTCCCAGGCCAAGCCCTGATCTCTCTCTCCTACTAGTTAGGCTAATAGCTCATCCCCCACATCTGGTCATGTATAAGCTTCTACTAATGAATTCTTCAAACCACACATGTCATTGTGAGTCCCATACTGTCTTGCTCCCAGCCCCGACCTAGGAATAGCTCCTTGACCTCTTTAGAATGGTATTTACACCCGTTATGTCTTAATTCAAAGACCCTCTAGGATCTTGTCTCTGCCTACCTTTCCAACCAGATATCCAGTAATGGCAACTGGCCCACTGCACCTTCTGTTGAACTCTAGACACTGGGGCATCTTTTCTACTATTTCCACAGACAACCCAAGATACTCTCAGTTTACCTCAAACCCAAGCTCAACCCCCACCCCCTTTGGCAAAACTTCTCTGACCATTCTGCCCCAATCACATGGCATTTGTTTATTTGTATAAGGCCTCACTTACACATAGAATCTGTGAGCCCTGAAAAGACAAGAACTGTATCTTCTATCACTTTGTTTCCCGATAGCATTAGGCAGTCAGAGCTCCTCAGTTTTGGATGCAGAAGTGAAACAAACCATGAGATGACAAGGCCTGGGCTTGAGTGGTCAAGGTGGAAAGAGACTGGTAAAAGTCAAAGGATCTGTCCTGAAACCTAACAACAGAGTTGACCTTGGCTCCACGGCACCAAATTCTCCTGGTTTTCCTCCTATCACCTGGCTTGATTTTTCACTCAACTTTTAAATGTTAGGGCTCTTTCCACGGCTTTGTTCTAGGCTTTCTGCTTTCCAAACCCCCCTCCCAATGTGATCACTGCTCCTCTGGCTTTCAATATCACCCAAGATTCTCCCTACTATTTCTAAAAGCTAAATCTATAGTCCAGGGATCCCTGGGTGGCGCAGCGGTTTAGCGCCTGCCTTTGGCCCAGGGCGCGATCCTGGAGATCCAGGATCGAATCCCACATCGGGCTCCCGGTGCATGGAGCCTGCTTCTCCCTCTGCCTGTGTCTCTGCCTCTCTCTCTCTTTCTCTCTCTCACTGTGTGCCTATCATAAATAAATAAAAATTAAAAAAAAAAATCTATGGTCCAGGTCTAGCGGGAACACCTGCTTGAATGTCTCATACACATTTCAAACTAACTACTTCCAGAAATATAAGTTCAACATCTGGTAGTAAACACAGACCACCACGTCAATGTGCATCAATGACTGTGTTATCAAGTGCAAAAGTACCATTGGCCCCACTTAAAAAAAAAAAAAAAAAGGAAGTAAAAGCTTCATGTGGCCTGTACTGTTACTTCTCTATGGAAAGCCACAAGGCCTCAAAACTGGCAAAACATCTGCTTCTCAGAGACCAGCCTTTACCTTGTGGTTTACCAGAAATGTAGAGTAGCCTTTAAAATCGAAACAAAGCCAACCCACTCAGAGCAGTCAATGATGAGAATAGGTCAGTATGTTAAGTGGGTTTCTGAGGCCTTAGACTCCTTCCCTCTATTAATTCATCTCTCTTCAAATGAGGACCCTGAAGGTTTTCAAGCTTTAATTTAATAATTAACACTATTGACTTAAAAACAGATACTATACACTCCTAAATGAAAATTCATAGACACAGTCTGTTTCTTAATAGCCTTCTAGTAGTTGAACTGAAATTCAGCATGTCCAGTGCTGAAATTCAAGCCTTCATGAATTATTTCTATGCCCATTAGCTTTTCTGTCCCTGGCAGTGCACAGATATTAGAATGCTAGGATGCTGGGGGTGAAGGAGAAAGAAGACTGTTCATTTAAGAGGCAGTTACTTTGGCTCAGTCACGGCTCCTGGTGCTTAGCAGCCCTGCTTTTGATACTCCCCAGAGGCTTGCCATCCGGCTACGCTCAAATGTATGAGCTCAGGGTCTTGGGGTATTGGCACTTGTTTCTCTGGAGCTGTTAGTTTCCAATCAACCTGTGTGTTCCCCAGGAGCACAAAACAAGTCCTTTTCTATTTTTGAACTCCAAAGCCAGATGAGATCCAAATATAAATATAAATTTATTTATGGCAAGGAGACTGTCCTCTGCTTTGTTTTACAACTTAGCTTGTAATAGTGCTCCAGGTTTATTTATGTATTGAAATATATTTTGAGGGGCCCCTAGGTAGCTCAATTGGTTAAGTATCTGCCTTCAGTTCAGGTCATGATCTCAGGGTCCTGGGACTGAGCCCCACATTGGGCTCCCTGCTCAGCTGAGCATCTGCTTCTCCCTCTCCCTCTGCCCCTCCTCCCTGATCTTGGTGTTCTCTCTCTCTCTCAAATAAATACAATCTTAAAGAAAAAAAAAGAAACATTTTAACATGCAACACTGTATACATTTAAGGTATACAACATGTTAATTTGATTAATTTATATGACCTTCATTGTAGTGATAATTGGCACCTCTATTCCATTACATAATTATACTCCAATTTATAGACAAATTGCTAATAGTTTTCTGTTACTATGCTGAAACTTTATATCACCATCAGAAGTCACCTAGTTCCTAGTAGAGACCATTTAAGTCCTGGCTTTTAAAAAGTGAGTTACCTGAACATAACACTCACTGTAAAACTTGGGTTTTAATAGAATCTGCAAGGCAAAACTTTACACTTCTATTCTTAGTAGAATGAAAGAGTAGGAGACCTAAACTCCAAAGTCCTAGGATCTAGTCTCCTCCTCTGTTCCATACAGGAAAATTTGATTAACAGGATATAATTAATAAGAATAAGCATAATTGGGCCCATATGCAATAACATTCTCTTACAATGAAGTAATATGTTCGAAAGTTCCTCATGCCCTTGCCGCACCTGTCCTACATCCAAGCCTCCTGAGCCCTGTGCACTGGCCTTCCCAGATGTTGACCCTTGCCATCCTTGGAGTGGCAGGGGCCAGGGCAAGCAGCTTCATTGTCATGTGTCCATGACAGGAGAACAGTAGGGAAATACCACCCTACATGAAAATAAAAACGGCTCCACTGAGTGCTCCTACCACATGCCAGGCACTGTCTCAAGTGCTCCTGCTGTGTGGACCTATCTAAGTGCCACCGTGGCTTTATGAGGCAAGGGCTGCTAGCATCTCCATTTCACAGATGGGAAAACTAACTACATGTCAGCAAATCCTTGAACCAGGGTGGGAGTGTCAGGGGCGACATATGTGAACAACTGGGGAACCTCAGGGATGGGGTGAGATCTAAGAATGGAGTCAAGCACAGGGTGCTGGTCAGGGATGTGACAACTATCTGTGGCCTGTATTTGTATGTAAACATTTAAATGTTTCCCCCCTTAATCTATAAATGGACAAGTATAGACTATATTGTTGTAACTTATTTTTGCCTCAATTTGTTCACCTTTTAAATTGGCCTTATAATACTTGTCCTACCTATCTCAAAACCATGATTCTGCATATCAAATTGGATAGCGCACAGCAGTGTTACTGGACTGGAGTAAATCTTCCAAAGGACAAGGTGTGCTCATCTCTCTCGTCTACATGTGAAACTCCCAACATGGCTCATCTCATGTGCTGGCTCTGACCTGTGTCTGCAGCAAAGAAGCAGGAAGAGCGGGCTATGCTACAAGAATGGCTAAAAGATAACTCTGCATTAACCCCTGGCTGAGAGCTTTCAAAATTAACTCCCTCTGGTGAATTTTAACTAGTGTATCACAGTCAGAGACTCACCAGGATTTCGGAGAAGCCATTTCTACTCAGTCCTCTTACATAACTGTTTGGAAAACACTGTAGGTATTAAAATGATTCCCACTGTGAAAATGGCTCCTTCTGCTCTACCCTGTTTTCTGCACAAAATTTTATGTTAATAACTTACTGATTCTCAGGGGACCAAAGAGCAGGCAGATCTGCAAGTAAGCAAACTACAGTTTCCCTCACCAGAGATCCAAACATCTAAGTCCCTATGCCAGGGAGGAAATAAGAGGAGTCTGTCCACGGCCCTTCTGTAGGTATAAAGCAGCAAAAGAGAATCAAAGAGGTGTCCTAAAGGTGGTCCTGTGTAAATGGCAGGGTAGGATGAAAGAAGAGAACGCTGATGGCAAGCAAAAGAAACAAAAGCCTTTCCAAACGTGTATTACATGATACCCTACCAGTTCATCAATGGCTCTTGCTGACCAACCGCAAGATGAGAACCTACTACACTTCGTCCATATGATCCTGTATGTTATAGATTTCTACCACCTCGTATCTAAAACACATTTCCTGCTGCAGACATACTACTAATAATGCTTTGCCAAGCATCATTTGGTTTTTGGTTTTAAATATTTATTAACATATTGATGAAATAGTGACCTAAAGTAAGGCACTACTTTTGCAGTAAATAACATCACAATCAATTTGTCTGGGAGGAGACATGCCAGCATGCCAGGGTGGGCATTTCTAAGGGCTCTAGGATGTGCTCCTGATTTCTGATTCCACTTTGGAAGTACACTTTGAACTTACTAGCATTATTCAAGGATAGCTTATAATTTCATTAAACTAAACAGCTGGGCAGCCCTGGTGGTGCAGCCGTTTGGCACCGCCTGCAGCCCAGGGCGTGATCCTGGAGACCTGGGATCGAGTCCCATGTCGGGCTCCCTCATGGAGCCTGCTTCTCCCTCTGCCTGTGTCTCTGCCCCTCTCTGTCTCTGTGTTGCACATGAATAAATAAATAAAATCTTAAGAAAAAAAACAAAACTAGTTACAGTTGACCCTTGAACAATGTGGGGGTTAGGGCAGTTGAACGCTCCCCAGCAGTTGAAAATCCACGTATAACTCCTGACTCCCCCAAAACTTAAGTACTAATAGTCTACTGTTGACCAGAAGCCTTACCAATAACAGTTAATTAACACATATTTTGTATGTTACCCATACTATTTACTGTATTCTTACAATAAAGTAAGATAGAGGAAAGCAAATGTTATTAAGGAAATCATAAGGGGGCACCTGGGTGGCTCAGTTGGTTAAGTGTCTACCTTTGGCTCACGTCATGATCTGGGGAGGGGAGATCCCTGCTCAGCGAGGAGTGAGTCTGCTTTTCCTTCTCCCTCTGCCCTTCCCCCAGCTGTACTTGCTCTCTCTCTCACATAAATAAAATCTTTTTAAAAAAATCTTTTTTTTAAAAAAAAGGAAAGAAAAGAAAATCATAAGAAAGAAAAAAAGAAAATGATAAGGAAAAAAATACATTTATAGTACTCTACTTATTGAAAAAGCCCACGTGTAAGTGAATTTCAAACCTGTGTTGTTCAAGGTCAGCTGTATAGTTTAAAAATAGCCAATGTAAAACAATAATCACATTTTCATGATGATTCTCAAATCTCTCTCTACATCTGACATTTTTCCCCATTTCAGGCTTGCACCTACACTTTCTATTCAGAGTAACATCTTCCAAAGACTCAGGACATCACAATCTCAATGTGGACACTGATGTGCCCCAGACCACATTCTCCTCAACAGGTGTCACTGGGGCCACTCTAGAGATGACGCAGCCGAGGGGTCAGGTAAATTAAGTATCCTGCCCGAATCCATACTAAGCAGGAAGAGTGGAGGAGTAAATAAGGTTTCAAAACTGGATTAATTGCTTAGAATCTAGATGCAGAAAACATTCTATTGTACCTACTTATGCCAGAGGAATTAAAGAGTATTGTAACTTAAACCTCTAAAAGAAATGTTACATATACATACTTGCTTTTTGAGGCAAAAGCACTTGTCTGAGATTATATGCATATGCTGTGTTAAACATTTTCTCACAAAACAACTTAGCTTAGAGTACATAGCTCTGCCACTCGGTAACTTTATTGCTTGTGAAGGTCACCAACTCTCTCTCAAGGCTTCCGAGCATTCCTGTGTAAGAGGAGCCTTTGGGCCTTCTGCCACTCGTAAAGTCTCTATAGTCAGTGCCTCTAGTTCTCTTCCTCTGAGGGCCACAGTGAGATAGGTAGCCTGTCTCCTATACAGAAATAAGAGGATGGCTATACTCTCCAAATAAGACTCCGTTAATGCAGGACATGTCTTCTCAACTGTCTTACTTGGACATTCAGAAGATTAGTCAAAGATATCTTTATATTAAATAAATTGTAGTTTTAGCGGCGCCTGGGTGGCTCATTTGGTTAAGCACCAGACTCTTGGTTTCAGCTCAGGTCATGATCTTAGGGTCGTGAGATCCAGTTCTGTGCTCAGTGGAGAGTCTGCTTGAAGATTCTCTTCCTCTGCTCCTCCCCATATATGTGCGCATGCTTGCTCTCTCATAAATAAATAAATACTAGTTTTAACAACAAAAAGATCTGTTTCCCTGCCTTGTGCCGTATTGATTTGACAGTACTTACATCAAAAACCCACATCCGAGCATGTCCATGTCTAAGAGAAGTCCTCTCTAGGATCAAATATGGCAGCTGCTTAGCTGTTGCAGAGGCATTCTCTTTCTTGTTCCTTTCCTTTCCTTTTTAATCTTCCAAAGACCCAAAGAGTACAAGAATGAGAATGGGGGAAGGTAGATCTAACATGATCCTGCCCTGATTCTTCTACCTTCCTTCATTCACCAGTATCATGATCATGGACAGCTCGTGGTTCCAATCCCTGTTTTATATGTCCCTGCCCCCACAAGATTAGCTACAGAAACAGAACACTAAGGGGACTGAAGTGCCAGGCCCAAAGTCATTTGAAGCCAGCAAGAGGAGTCCAGGAGACCCCTACTTCCCCAGCTGACTCCTGCTCACATGCCCCAGAAACATCTACAAAAGCTGGGCAGCTGTCAAGTCAGCCCTCACTCCCTGTCACATCTGTAAGAATAGCAGAAGAGAATGTCAGAGTTGGAAGGAAGCTTTCTTGCCCAGACTTGTGAGTCAAGCAAACTTCAAGATGACTCCAACCCCATCTACCATCTAACTGCAATCTCATGAAAGCCCCCAAGCCAGAACCACACAGATGAGCCATTCCTAAACTTTGATCCCACAGAAACTGTGACAGATAATAAATGATTACTGCTGTCTTAAGTTGAGGTGATTTTTATTGTTGGGGTAATTTGTTATGCAGGAATAGGAAATCACTACAAGATTCACTACAAAACCACAAAAGACTTTAACCTCCATGTTAGTCAACTATTAATTAAGTGAACCAGTAGACAATTTTCCATTAGACTTCCTAAGACAATCTGCATGCCTTATCACGCTGTATAATCTTACTCTGATTTAACACATAGCACTTATTATCATGTGATATGACATGACATGGTATATAAGATACTGAATATGTGAGAAAATTTGTTCACTACTATGTCCCTGGCAACTAGAACAGCACCTGACACAAATAGCAGGTGATCCACAACCACTGATTGAATTAATAAATGAATGTTATCTGCAGGTGAGCTGGTTTGGTCTTCCCACAATACTATTTGACTTACCAGCCATTTGCTCTCCAGCTTGACTCAATGCTTCTTGTCAGTGTTCACTGTTTCCAACTCTCTAATTACTACCTACAAAATGATTTGACACCAACTTTCCTGTATGTTCAAATGTGCAGGTACCACTACAGAAACCACACCATCCCATCCTGTGATGCCAGTTCAGCACCCAGAGTGAAGCCAATGATTATCAACACACCTGTGTTGGTTAAATCCTTCCCAGGTGATCTCAAATGTCAAATGTCAAAGTGGAATCAGTATTCCTTCATTCAAAGACCACATGTCCCATGAGAAAATGACCTCATGTTGGATGGTTTACATAGCAACTGGGCCCACTAGCAAAGACCACTGAGCCAGACTATATAGCTTTGTCCATATGCTCCTCTGAGTCTAGATCACTACATTGAGTATGTGGAAGTCCTTTCATTATTTCAGGCCTAACAAAGCACTGCTACTGGGTGAATATTAGAATGCTTCAATGCACTTTCAAGTCAAAGGAGAACTGGCTAGTTAGGCAGCAGCATTAACAGATGTAGAAACACCGCCAGCTAAATACCTCTTGCCAATTATGGCTGCCCAGCTATGCCCAAATTAAAAATAACCCAACACTAATAACAGAACCCAAATGGGCATCAGAGGCTCCTTCTCTCCCTGCAATATCACCATAAAATTTCCACATAAATGTCTCTGTAAAGTGGCTCATAAATAAGTCATTAAAAAAAGTAGAGCTCAGCACAGGAGGAAGGAAGAGGAAACTCAAAAAAGAAATGTGGCTTGTCTATAAGTTACAAAGGAAAAAAGAAGTAGAAATCTTTAGTAAGAAATCATTTTGCAAAAATTATAACTAAAAGAGTCTAGATTTGTGGATGCCCAATAGAAACTGAATGTGAGTCAAATTGTGAGCCAAATAGGTAACTTTAATTTTCTAGTAGTCATATTTTAGAAAGAAACAGGTAAAATTAATTTTAGTAATACATTTTAACTTGATATACCCAAAATATTATCATTTCCAACACATAATCAATATAAAAATATTAATGAAATGTTTTACATTCTCTTTATCTTACTCAGTATGCAAAATCCAGTGTATATTTTACACTTACAGCAAATCTCAACTTGGACTAGCACATTTCAGGTGCTCAATAGCCCCATGTGGCTATTGGGTACTATATCGGCATAGGTTTAGAATGATCCTTACTTCTTTTTTGTAAAACATTAAAACACTCAAAACACTGAAAGTTTTCTATTTGGGAGGTAGAAATACATATACTGTCAGAATTATGGACAATAATATATATGCAATCCTAAATGAAACACAATTAATAAAGGCTTGTTATTTCAAATTAAGTGAAATCTGTCTTCCTGAAGAACTCAACCAAATCCAGAAGCTGTTATGATCTGCTCGTCTTCCAAAACAGGGGAAACCAAGGCCCTGACCAGCAGGGGCTCTCTTCAATTCTTGTCACAGAAGGGGCTCCTGGACTGTTTTCCCATCATGACATTACAAGGGCCAGGGCTCCCCATTGAACTTGTTTACTTTAAAAAATCTCCAAAAGGGGAGGGAGATCAATTATTCCTTTAGAAAATGTAGGGGAGTGGGGGGAGGGAAGAGGAGTGTATTTCAATTACAAAAGGCAAACCTTGGTCATAAGGCAGATCTCTGTCTAGCCAGTGGTTATTGTTTTCTATTAACAGGCATCCCTTTTGGTCTCCTGCCATCGCCAAGCAGGATGGCAACCACAGAGAGTCCCTCAAGGGAGGATCCCACATTAGGGCCTGGTAATGGGCCCCACCACAAGGCTGCTCTGGTGGCTTTTGTTTGCAACAATAGTGCTCCCATGATACCTCACTCTTGCACGAAAATATTGGTATTAAGGGAGCATGAAACAGCTGTGTGTAAATTACACAAACAGATTAGATCTGTATATTTATAAGGAATACAAACATACTAATAGCACATTTACATACACAGTTGGATACACTGGGCTGAATGCAGAGTGGAGTTTGAGTCCCAAAGTGCGTCCTGAAAATTTTACAAAAAGAAATGCTCAGGTTCCTTAAAATTTTATAAAAAGAAATGCTTAAGAAATGCTCAGCCAGCTAAGTCAGGCTGAGACCCTTCTACCCTATACAGAATACCTCCCAAAATGAATTCTTCTTCATCTCCACCTGCAATATTAAGCGTATTTGAGGCTCTAGAAAGGAGAAACCTCAAAAAGAACTTTAAAATTTACTTTTACAGCAAAAATAAATCAATATGGGATAATTTTCACAGTTAAAAGGTTATAATTATAAATGAGGGAGGGGCACAAAAAAAGGCAGTGTAGGCGGAAGCAGAAAGTGAGAAGAATCTGGAAGTTCAGAATTAACTTGTCCTAAAATGACAGCTCTCCCGTCACACATGGATGCAGACACATACAAAGAGGAAGGCCTATTTAAGTACCTATTAACACAGCATATAGTAAGACAAGATCTTTGGATTTTTCAGCTAATTTTGAAAAATGGAAAAGCAATCAGTACTTTATGATTACTGCATCAAATCTAGAACAGAAATAGGCATCAGGAAAGTAAGGCTATAGTTCTATGTATGATTCTATCAAGGCTTCATAGATGACACCTCAAGTAAGCCACTAAGATGGCCTGGGCTGAGTTTCTCAGGGAGAGACTGCATCTCAAGGATCCTAATTTAATAAATAAATAAATGGCACTAACTTTTAAGATGTTGAGTGTTCCAGTAAAAATAAATAAATAAATAAATAAATAAATAAATAAATAAATAAATATTTAAGAGTAATGATCCAACTAAGTAAAAATATTAATCTACACATGTACAGAGAGATACATAACAAGCACATTATAGGCCCTAATTTTTATTCTTTAAAAAATTTGCAACAAAACCCTCCAACTGATTTTCTTTTTTCTTGATGTGGTTTGTATAAACTCCTGGTTTAAAAAAGAAAAAAAAAAAAGGCCCATTTCTGAGGCGTGGGTTTACCATGCTCACAGTTCCACCAATAAATCATCTCCCGATCTGGGCTTGGAAAAGCACTGGCCACGGTTTGATTGCTCCAGCCCTGGGTTGCCAGGCAACCAACACACGGGGGAAGTCTGAGAACCTGAGAACCGCTGACAGATAGCCAAGTGGCTGAAACAACAGACTTCTCTCTGTCAAAAATGTGTTTCAGAGAGCCACTTCCCCACCTCTGCTCTCTGCTAAACACTACATGATTGTAAAATCACAATCAAAAGGCCACTGTAATAAAAACACACTTCCTGCTCAATTACTAATTGTTAAAAAGCTGTGGGGAGGCCCAGATCACACAGTGTATGGCAACAGAAATGTGATATTGTAAATGAGATAAAGTCAGCAGCATGTGAGAAAACTGATCTAAATGCTGCTCTACAGCTTCAAGTGCAGGGACCTGTGCATGGAGCAAATCAACTGCCTAAGAAAGCACCAGGAAGAAAGTAATGATCTTGGAGGAGACTTTAAAGAAAAAAAGCAAAGATTAGCTGGAAAGCCACAGGTCTACATTACTTAATAACAAAACCAAGAACATTCTCAATTGTGTGAAACGCATTCTGGAGATAACCAAAGTTTTCTCCTTCCACTCACTCTGGCGTGTGTGTGTGTGTGTGTGTGTGTGTGTGTGTGTGTGTTTGGGTGATTCCCTAATGTCTGACTGTAAACTGGTTACAGCAGATACTAATATCCTTGAGATAATGCCTGATGATACATCTGAGGTCTGACAATCTAACATACTGTGTTTTAAGTAACGCTGGCCTTGAACTCACAACCTTGAGATCAAAAGTCATACGCTCCACCAACTGAGCCAGCCAGGTGCACCTACTGCAACATTTTAAATTCCTATCCCTACTGTCTATGCCCAAGCTTGTAATGTTGCACAACACAGTACTATACCAAGCATCCGCTCTATGCAGCATCCTTCCATGAAACCACTTCATTGACTGTCATCTGGGACTCCTTGGTATTTGGTCTGTCTGTGGTATTTGGAAGAGGCCAGTACTCAGAAGAGGGTTCCTCACTTTTTTTGTGCCATGGGCGCTTCTGGCAGTCTGGAAAAGCCTAACCTCTTCTAAAAAAAAGATTTTAAATGCCTAAAATAAAATATATGGGATAACAAATAAAACCAGGCATACTGAAATCTACTTATCAAAACATTAAAAAAATGTAAATATACATCCTTTATTAGCATGTTAAGTAACAAGGTCACAGAAGGCTTTGCTTTTTTGTTGGTTTGGAGGGTGCTGTTCTGTTTTGTTTTTTGATACAAGCCAAGATTATAAACTCCCAGAGGGCAAGGACAGTGATTTATTCATCACTCTATTGCTATAGCACCACACATCCTGGGTTGTGGCCCACGGCTGGCCCACTTGTACCCTAGAAGATGTCTGCCAAGCTCCCAGGCTGGCCAGCCCTCTCCCCACACTCAGCCCAGATCCTATGGGGCCTGACTTTCCCTGGACTTTCCCAGTGCCTAGGACTGGGCCTGGTAGGCAAGATTTGTAGGTTCAGAGTCTATAAACTAGGGTGTGCAGACATGAAACAGACCCACATGGTTCTAAGGGAATTCATTTCCAAACCTTCCACTTTCATAGGTTTTCTTTCCTAAATTCACCTGATAACATTCACCTCCCTGAGAGTAATTCCTGTGAGGAAGGTGCCTTCTTTCACCTCCCCACACAGCACAGCATTCTCCCACCTGGAATGCTATGCAGCAGCACTGCCCCTGGTGCAGAAACTCCAGGGCACCAAACAAAGGATGGATTCAAAACCCTGATTTGCTGTTGACACAGTGACTAACTCTAAGGTCAGGATAAGAAAGTCTTATGCAAGTCAGGTACTTTCCAGTTCTTTGCCTTCAACAAAATTGAAGGAGGATCTGATGGAGGTATCATCTGATAGATTATTACAAACCAAGTCTGATGATCAATTATATTTTTGGCACTCTTATGGAGGGAATTCAAATTACTGAGTGACACGGTGTCAAAACTATTATTCCCATCTGCTTATTCATGCAAACAAAGGTTTCTGAGTGCTAATATCTACAAATACATGAAAAATAAGAACAAAAATTGATGCAGAACATGGCCTCATTCTAACAATAAGTAATGTTTATCCAAGAATTAATGTGTCTAAAACACTGAATCCATCTTATTTCCAATAAATATTAAACAAAAAGTTAAATTTTATCAACATTTATAATATCTTGTTTTGATCAACTGTACCCTAATAATTATTATAACATAACTGGAGAGAATTTCTCTTTTAACACTTAGAACTTTATTGCTAATGGAAATAACAATATGTACATGTCTTTTGACACACATACTTTTTGGTGCAGGGCACAGCGAAGGGGTGATATGACATGAACTCCCAAGCAGGAAATGCTTTCTTTTCCTTTTAGAGATTTATTTATTTTAATTTGAGAGAGAGAAACTGTAGCAGACTTTGACAATGAACCCAATGAGATGCTCAATCCCAGGACCCTGAGATCACAATCTGGACTGAAACCAAGAGTCGGACGCTTAACCAACTGAGCCACCCAGGCACTCCAGGAAATGCTTTATATTAATAATAAAGTCTACAGGGAAGTAGATTGAAGAAAAATTACTACAGAAGTTAAAGAAGGGGAATAAAAGAATGTAAAATTTCACTGTTAAGGAGGAGCCCATTCACGTATTTTTAGAATAGATAATGGGTAAAAAATCGAGATGGTATTCAAAATGCCCTACATAGATTTAAAATTGATGCAACAGTCTCATATTCAATGTCACTATTTATATGTTAGAAATTACATCCTTATCAGGAAAAGGTATATGCCAATTTAATCTTGGAAGGAAGCATATGGTTTTTAAAACAAAATTCTTTCGGGGCTTCATGGGAAAGTTATTTAATTTTTTTTAACTTTATTCCTACAAGGAAGATGGAGGAATTCTGGAGAATGCCAAGCATGCTTCCACCTCTCAGCTAGATTTATTAAACTCTGGTTTTACCTAACTGAACCAAACCAGGGTCACTACAAACATTTTCCAGGACTAAGATCATACCACTAAAGACCCTGCACTGTGTAACTGCTATTCCACCAAGGTGAAGACCACTCTTTATCTGAATTCTAAAGAACTGATCATGGTACTTCCCTGCCCAAGACAGATGGAGGGAGAGCTCAAACTCCTTGGTGTGTGCACTGAAATATCTAGGATCTCCATTTTACCACTCTAGCCTCAGCACCTACCACCCTCAAGTGTATGGATTAGAAAATGTGTTAAAATGGAGTTTAACGTTTCATTTCAGCTCCTGGGAAGACAGTGCTATGTGAAATGTGCACAATGAACATAAGAAGGCAGGGGCAGCACTTGTGCTGCATACAGATCCCTAAGAACCTACCATGACTGCCTCCATTTACAGCCAGGCTGCTCCCTGAACATGTCCCACACTCCCCACACCTCAGTAGTTCATCACACAATATTGTATCTGGGGACCCTGTGCAATGTCACTTGGCAGCTATTCTTGGGTTGGAAGCTTTGATTCACTTACCACTGGTATGACCCCAAACAAGTTTATTTACTATCTCACATCTATGTTTTGTCATACTTCTCTGTGCTTCCACCTTTCTGCACACTCCAACATGGAACTTCCCACATCCTACCCAGCACTAGGTTCTAGGCATCCAAGTCCATCACTGCCAATAGGGTGTCTCTCCTTGAGGTCAGGTGGTCCTGTCTGGGTGCATCTATCAGAGACCCTTGCACATGTAAGTCAGGCATTTAATAAGCATTTCTTCAAAGACAATTCCTATTACCAGTACATGAGCCTTTGGGGGGCCAGCAAAGACTTAATTATCTAATTAATACTCTCATTTCTTAGAGAGAGGATCAAAGACTTGCCCAAGGTATAGCAGCTGCTCTAAAGCACAGATTCAACCAGAAACAGGTTTACCAACACTTTTGTTTGCTACAACCAAGCTTTAACTACATCACGAGTAGGTGGTTGTCTCCAGACTTACAAGGAGTTATCTGAGAAAAATAGAAGTGAAGAGACAGGGTAGAAAAAAAAAGAAAAAGAAACTAGAGATTTTTGTTTTTGAGCAAATCACAAACTGAAAAGTAACAGGTACAATGGTAGCAAACATTTAGAAGAAACCTGAAGTTTCGATCCCCTGGATGACCTGAGAGGAACCCTCATGACTTTCTCCAAGGCAGGCAGAAGATCCACACTGCTCTGACTACAAGCCACCAGAATTGGTGGGACCTTTTTTTTTTTTTTTTTTTTTTTTTTTTGTGGTGGGACCTTCTCAACACAGTCTAGGATGGCTAACAGTGGAAGAATTCTTGTGGCCTAATAAAGGATGAAAGAAACATTCTTTACAATGAGGAAATGAATCATCTACCCATCAAGTTCCTTCATGTCTTTTTTTTTGGGGGGGGGGCTTGAGGCTCTCAAGTCTTTCTGGTAAAACACATTGAAGAAAACAAAATCATAGTGACATCTACAGGGGACGCTACAGGTTAGAAAGAGCCTCCTTTTGGGTATACCACAGCTTCTCCAGGCTCTCTTCACTACAGACAATATGCACTCAAAGCTGCTTTTAAGATCATCAGCAAAAGTTTTACAAGAACCAGATCCTTCTCTTCTAATCTGTCCCCCAATCTAAAAATAACGAAGAAGGTTTATAGAATCTTTTTGGCATTTAGAAATATTCTATTATCCCATACTTGAAAATGTATGAGAAATGAACAGACTTCTAATTAGCTACATGATTTTATTTCTACAGCAAAGTTCCCACCTGTCCTTTCAAGCAAATTCAGTTCGTTCTAAGCTCTCAAAAGTTCCCAAGTCCTGTAGGCATTTATCTGCTCCTAACAAGGAACAGTTTATAGGCAATTGAGACATGATGCAGAAAATCACCAGATGAGGGCTAAGGAAAAATGATTTACATACTACTTTTGATTAAGTGACTTGAATTATCAGAGATCTCATTTGTCCAGACTTACTCAGAAGAACAGTCATATGGAATGAGAAGCTACTGCTACCCAGAAGGTGGCTCCACGACTACACAGCCCATACCCTACTCAGAGTCTCCTAGAGTGTGACTGACTTGAACTCTTCATAGCATCCATCTGGATTACCTTATTTACATTAAATTGTCTGTGCTCCCTATTAGAATGTAAGTTCCATGAAAACCGTATGTCCAATGTTATTTTTATCTCCAAGCCTTGGACAGTATCTGGTACACAGTTAAATGACTAACACTCGTGGAATGATGGAGGAAACAAACAGCAAAATATATTCTGGACCCAAAGTTTCCATCTGAAATTTTAAATTCTAAATATTGTTCTATTAACAAAATCCTGTCTCCTCCCCACTTGCCTCCATTTTCAACTTCTACATGTTAATCCAATTCAACTAAGCATTTAGTGAGCCATGCCGAGGAGTGGACACTCTAAGAGATAGATTGGCCCTCAAGAAGCACATCATGTAACAGAGCAGCACAGAGGGGTCTCAGCCACAGGACCTAAAATAATCATCAATAACCACAGATTTCTTTCCTACCCCTTCCCCGTTATCATATCCCAATGCCTACTTCTGCTAGGGACATCTCACCTTAGCAACCCCACACTGGGCCTGCATACTATGTCCTCTAGAGACCTACTGACTTCTCTCTCACTCCTTCCCCGGTCTCTGTTCTCCAGATGCCCTCATGCCCAAAGTCCTCCCCAATCCCTCAGCGTCCTCGTATCATGATCCATCCAACAGAACTTCCCAACTCCTCCAATAAGAGTCAGAGGGGTTTAGTTCCGTGTGCATTCTTTGATTCCAGTGGTGACAATCCTGTCAGACCACATCATCTACCACCTCCAGCAGCTTTTCCTTATCACAGTATCAACCAGCCATGCCAGTCCCCCTCACCCCTATTCAGTGATCCTACACCTAGTTAAAAGTCCCTTTCTCTTTCCTATCTTTTTCTTTTTTAAGATTTATTTATTTATTCATAAGAGACACAGAGAGAGAGAGACAGAGAGAGAGAGAGAGAGAGGCAGAGACACAGGCAGAGGGAGAAGCAGGCTCCATGCAAGGAGCCTGACATGGGACTTGATCCCGGGTCTCCAAGATCACACCCTGAGCCGAAGGCAGGCATTAAACTGCTGAGCCACCCAGGGATCCCCATTTCCTATCTTTTGATGGTACTCTCAGGAACATGAAAAACCTTGCCCAGAGCCCTTGTAATATGGTTTGCATCCACAAACCTTAGTGCCCATTATTCCAACATAGCCACCCACTGGTAGCCATCCCTTATGGTTGGGCATCCCTGAAAATACCCAATATATAAAACTAGAAATTTTCTTATTTACTACCGTACCACCACCATTATTAATCCCACAAAACCTCTTCTCTGGATTGTGCCCCATAGCCCCTTGGCTCTTCTACCACCTCTACTTGGTTCCCCAAGTTTGGTATGCAGCCTGGGACTCACTATCAATTATTTCAACAGTGTAATCAATACTACTAGACATGCCTCAGTGTCCTGACCTTGTACCAACTTCCTTCCCCAATCTTTCAATGGAGTTATGCCAAAGATAGCCCCAGTCCTATTATTGCCAATACTAAAAAAAAAAAATACATAGTTACTCCTCATATCCTATTGAGTTAAATATAATGTTTTACAAATTAAATAATATAGAGTCCAACCCTTTCTCCAGTCTTTTCTGACTTTGTCACTCTGTCCATTCCTATGCCTCTCAACATAAGAATTCCTCTGAGAGTCTCTTCTCACTCTGCACTGCTGTCCCTGGCAACTCATCAGATCTTGGCTCTTTCCCTTACTAGCTGAGATCCTGAGCAAGCTAATTAACCACTTCAAGCCTGGTTTCCTCAAATGTGAGTTTTCTCTGTAGACCAGAAATCTTTCCTATTATTAAGCCTTCATTTCTAATGGCTGGATCCACCTGCATCTTCTTCAATCACTGCAAATTAACATAAACTCTCCCATTCTCTCCTAAAGCAAGTACTTCTCCTGATGCCAGATTTTGTTAGTAATACCACCAGCCTCTGCCCTTGCACCAAAACAAAATCTGAGTTCTATTTCTCCACTCTTTTCTCACTTACCACCTCCAATCAGCTAGGTTTCCCCAGAGACACCATGTGGTACAGCAAGGTAGGAGATGGGCTCTGAAGCCAGGGGGTCAGACTCAAAAGTAGGCTCTATAAATCATTCTGTGATACATGAGTAAATGAGTCAGTTCAGGCTGAGTGCTCAGAACAGCACCTGGCACAGAATAAAGGTCTTATGATTGCTCCATAAGTTGAAGTGACTTGAATTATCAGAGATCTCATTTACCACTTCATTCAATTTTAGTTGCTCCTCTCACGTCACCCTTCCTCTACCCCCGTTCTTCTCAACCTCAACTGTATATTAGAACTCAATGCCCTGGTCATATCCTAGATGAATCAAGTCAGAATCTTGGGATGGGGCAGCCAGGTAGTTCAGTCAGTTGGGTGCAAGACTCTTTAATTTTGGCTCAGGTCATGATCTCAGGGTCCTGGGATTGAGCCCCGCATAGGGCTCCATGCTGGCCATGGAACCTGCTTAGGATTCCCTCTCCTCCTCGTCCCTGACTCCCTCATGCTCTCACACTCAAAAAAAAAAAAAAAAAAAAAAAAAATTCTTGGAGTGTATCCCAAGTCTCTGTTTTGTATGTGTGTGCATGCTAAAGCTTCCATATATGGTTCCAGTATGCAACCAAAGTTGAGAATTGCTGCTATAAACTCAGAGCTTTCAATATTTCTCACTAGGACCAGAGTCCTTAGTCTGGAACATGGATGCCTGGATCCCACCCCCAAGATTCTGATCCAGTGGGTCTGGAGTACAGTCTGAACACTGGGACATTTTAAAGTTTACCAGGTGATCCTAACGTGTAGTCGGATTTCAGAACCACTGGTATCCTTCTCTATTCACTTTACTGTCCACATTACTGCCAGATTAATCTTCAATGATGGCTCCAGTTGTATCATTCCCCACATTAGAAAATGTGTGATTATTCCTTATTTTCTATTAAACATAAACTTCTCTTCCCATAAAGAGTGGGTGCCTTTGAATCAATCAACTATCTTAGACAGTCCTCTACCTATAACTTCATTCAAACTGGCCAGTTGGCTATTAACCAACCACACACATTGTTTTATGCCTTTGTTCTTTCATTAACCTTGATCCACTGTGCCTGGCAAAATCCTACCCATCCTTCAAGGTTCCTCTCAAATAACAACTCTTCCTCAGAGCCCTTCCTGATCTCCCTGTCCATGAGCAGAAAGCAACATGTGCAGCCTTGCATTCCCCACGGACCCCCAGAACAATGTCAGGAGCAGGAGAAGCACTCAGATTTTCGTTTCCAATTGTGTGGCTGCCATCCCCTCTCTAGGTTGCCTGTGGTGACAACATCTAACACAAGTGCTCATGTACACCCACTGCCAAAATCAGTCAAGGATGTCACTCTGCCAGGCAATTATCAAGGCCAGTGAGGATTCCTGCAGAGATCTTAGTGGTCGAAGAACAAATGTAATTTTCAAGTCAGTAATAAGCTCCCTTCTTTTTGGATGAGGAACTAATACTATTTTCTAATCTTGTTTCTAAAACATGAAGCTAAACTAACAATAGCAGGAAGAGAAGGCTCTAGAGGATGAATTATGACAGTGAGCAGTGGATAAGGGGGTTCCATAAGATCCAGCAGAACCTTGCACAGAACAGGTATGGAAAGGCAGTGGAGTTAAGTTCAATAGAAAGGGGGAGGGGATTCCCCAACCAATATTTTTTTCCAATAATATTTTTTAAGGAAAATCTAAAGTTGGTTATCCAGAAAAAGATAATAATGCTTGGTTTTGAACTATAAAAATCCATTACTCCTTTTGTCAAGGTACTCCTTTGAAGGAGAGTGCCTTCCTTACAAAGTGAATATCTTCCTAGCAATGGAATTCTGCAGTGCCTGAAATTATTTCAAACTAGTGGAGAATAATATGGTACGATGCTTACTGACACCTCTAAATGTGTGAGCAACTGAATGATCCACCTGAAAGTTTGCCTTTTAAAAGCCAGATAATTTAAAGTGGATCCTTGGGATGTTTGACACGGGTTTTAGAGACAGTACTGGCTCACAGGAGAGAATGTGAGCAGATTATAAAGTCAGAGAGTTCTAAGGAGGGAGACACACTACCAGGGTCAGGCTGTTCTGGGGTCAAAAACTTTGAAAGATGACAAAGTTGGGCTGTCAAAGGATAATCAGAAAAGAATCTCATTTTCATGGACTGGACTGAGAAAGAGGATCCCAAATATTCAGAGTCCATCTCAACTTTAAGCTGCTTTGGGAATCTGGAACAGCTCTGTCTGATGAAATAAGAAGTCCCAAGTGGTGTTCTGCTGGGAACACAGGAATAGGAATTACAGACCAAGAGCCCAGGGCCTTCTGAAGCAAAGCTATTTTATTTTTAGATTAATGTTAGATGGGTTTTGGACCCAGGTTAACTGGCTCCCCAAATCTATGCTTAATAACACCTTGTTAAAATTCATTCTCTAAAAATCCTCTTTCAAAGATGGATAACCAAGCCTGCTTAGCTAGTTATGTTATCCTAATTAATTAGAGGCCCTGGATGGAAAAAGAAAATGACTAATTTAGGCTGAATGTAGTCTGTTTAGAAAGTGGCTTATTAGCAAATGGGTAACGCCTGCACAGACTTCAGGAACAGTGGCTCCCAGACAAGATTCAGGTTCTCAAAAGGAGAAAAGGGACTGAAGTAACACAGAACAGAACCATTGGTGATGGATTGTCCTTCCCTCTGGCTCTGGGATAGCCTGGTACACTTGTTAGCATGCATCTCTGCAGTCCAGAAATCTTATTACAGCTGATGGGAAAAATAAAACAATTAGAAAAAGATAAGAAAAATAAATAATCAAAACTGACAAATCAGCTGCAAGGGGAAACTAAGAACTCTTAGTTAGCAGTAGGACACATAAGTGTGTGGGCATACATGCTTTCAAGTTTCTTAAACAGAGATGATTTCCTTTGCTATAGAGAAGACATCAGCCCAGTTTTATACCAGGGCAGTGAAAGGCAAGGGTGGCCAGCAGGCAGGGACTGGAATCAGATTCAGGTTTCCTGTCAAACACACCCACTGGCCATCGCAAACTTTGTCCTTCCCATGTCTTCTCCTTCCTTGTCATTTCCTACACAAGATAATTAAGACCTAAGGTGGGGACCCGACTTCCTTGAGGTCCCAAAGGTAGCTGCCAGCATAAGGACCATTGTCCCGGCCTTGGGTAGTCGGAGACTACCCAAGGCCTTGGGTGGGCATTCTCTCTGTGCCACCAAGGTCTTGGGTGGGTATTCTCTCTGTACCCTGCCCTACCCCAGCAAGTCTTTCAGAGAGAACAGAGAGGGGTGTGATTTATCCTCTTTCATTCCCCTGGAGCTTAAGTGTGCTGCATTTCAGTAGCATTCTTCATGCCCACGGACAGCAGAGCCAGGCAGGACACTGGACAGTGGCAACAAAGCAGCAAATATTCAGCATGTCCCAGACACATTTCCAAGACACAGATCTTCCTAGTATTCTCTGGGTCATAATTTCTGAACATTTAATAAAAGGATCCAGACTGACAGAGTATACACTTAAAAAAACCAAACAGGGGAATCTGGGTGGCTCAGTCAGTTAAGTGGCTGCCTTAGGTCATGATCCCAGGGACCTGGGATTGAGTCCCACATCAGGCTCCCTGCTCAAAGGGGAGTCTGCTTCTCCCTCTTCTACTCCTCACTGCTCTTGCCCTCCCTCTCTCTCTCAAATAAATCTTAAAAAAAAAAAAAAAAAAAAAAAGGCAGGCTCAAAACATAAACTTTAATACAGTGTTGTTAGCCTTTTTGGCTCTTAAGGCCAAATGGTGTACTATTAGCCATTTTGCTCCATTCTCTGTTTGGTTCTTTTTTAAAAAAAAGACTCCATTTATTTGCAAGAGAGAGAGAGCACCTGAGTGCATGTGTGAGGGGGAGGGGGAGTAGAGGGAGAGGGACAAGCCGACTCTGCCCTGAGCATACAGCCTTACCTGGGGCTCAATCCCACAACTCTGAGATCATGACCTGAGCTGAAATCAAGAGTTTGATGCTTAACCAACTCAGCCACCCAGGTGCTCCTGTTTGGTTCTTGTTTTACTTGCAACTTTGCTTTGCCCCTTCCTTAGTTCTTTGGTATATTTTTTGATAGTTCTTCTGTTTCCTATTGCTTGGATAAACTACATGGGATCTAGCCCTTTAAAAGGGAAGAAAATATCCCAAAAGTGACCAAATAAGGGAAGCACACTAGAGGTTTGGAGGCAACCTGAGAGGAAAGGTCTATTAACCACACACCACAGCCACAAAAAAGATGGCCCCAAACAACCAGACAGCCTTAAGAAAGATTTACAAATAGGTGGTTCTGCTTTCAAACCTGTGATGGGTCATGAGGGAAAGCTGGTTAGACTAACACCAGGCTATCAACTAAGGCTTCTTCCTTCTCCTCTTCATTTCTCACTCTCCCACAGCAGAACACGGTAACCACACACATCAACAAGTATGAAGTGATGCTGGCAAAAAGTGAGCTTTTCTCTATTGGGGTCTAGAAAATAAAACCAATGACACCTAGAAGGGGTTGGCTGCTGCTTCCAAGGGAAGCTACTGAGAAGAATAGGGCGGTGTCCAATTTTTCAGGAGTTAGAATGAGCACTGGCCCCGTGCAGGTGGAGGGAGAGCCCCCTGAGGCAGCAGCACATGAGCTCAGCCAAAGGGGCAAACTCCACTGATGTGATGTGAGGACCTGGGTGAGGAACCAACATTTACTAAGGTTTCTCTTCTATCCACTCAGTCAAAACGGTCTTTTCAGATTATCTACCACACTCCTGGCCCCAGGCTATGTTCTGGAGCTTCAAGAAGAATTAAACTGTTGTCCCTGAGCTTGAGACTTCCTAGTCTGATGTGGAAGCTCCCAGACCCAACTTGCCATCATAACCCAGCATGCAGAACCCCCCACTCTCCAGCACATGGCTAACGCACTGTGTGTGTTACTTGTTTTGATCTGTCTTCTCCATGAGAACGTCAGTTCCAGGAGCACCGGGATCTCTGCCTGTTTTGTGCGATGCTAGACCACCAGTACATAAGAGGTGCCTGGCAGGCAGAATGCTATGCTGGTGCTTTATGAACATCTGTGGAATACCTCAATGCCAATTATCTAAAATTAGAAACTGAATAAGTAACCTGGTAAACAACATGAAGGGTCATCCTATGTTCATGTTCACACAGAGTGGACAGTATGGAGAATGAGCAAGCAGGTTTGTCATCTGCAAGCCCCAACACCAAATGCAAGAAATACAGAGCCGGACAGACAGATATGGGCCTGAACTCTAAGCTGGTGAGGCCAAATGCACAGACTTTTTCCCTTATGACCACCAAACATACTCTGCTTCCCAACACCTCAGCACTTTGCTTTATATATGTGGAAAATGAACTGGAAGTCCCCCATATGAAGTACTTTGGAAAAATGTCTGAAAGCAAGTTCTGAAACATCAGTCAAAAGTGTCACTTAACAGCATGCAGAGTGGTAGGGGATGAAGAATCACAAAACACTACCAGGACATATCCAAACTGTGCTGGCACTCCAGTGAGGAGGGTAGGTGGGGGGCTACTGAAGCCATTCTTACTTCTCCTTAAGAGACTTTGGGTGTTAAGACACAAGTATGCCAAGGAAGAGCAGACAGTTTAAAATGAGTTACTTCCTCTCATTGTACTGTTTGTTTGTTTTTTTTAACTTCCTGTTTCCTTCCCCTGACAACTGAACTCTAGTTACCCGGCTGATACAGAACGTTTCACCTGTGAAAATGTACGGTTCCAAAGTCATCATACACAGAATGTTCCATGCATACACATTAAAATGGACTCCAGCTCTGTTGCTAAGAAACTGCAATAGGAAAGGGTTTTCTATCCTCTTCATTTATAAAATATCCACTTAGTCTATGGGAGAACAAATGCAATCTCTCAAGTTCCCTTGTGTCTTGTTCTCATTTTTTAAATGCACAGAGAAAGATGATGGAGGGCAGCTGAAAGTGTATGCTATCTCCATTTGTTTTATACGCCCTTGAAAATGAGATGGAAAACATGGTTTCAATAACCCACTGCTGTAGTGTTTATTAATCTTTCAAGTGAAGATTCTCCCCAGTGCTCTCACACTTCAAGCAAAAATGAAAAATGTCCCATAAAGATTGCTCTTTGATTTTAAAAGATTATCCTAAGCAGCAAGGAATAACTCAGGGAATGCCTCTATTCAGTGTGGGGTTACTTCCCAGGTCTCTGCACTGCTCTGCATCGCCCCAAGGCCTGAACATGGACACAAGCATAAACATGGAACCCAAAGAACAGCACAATTTACTGCTAGATTTAAACAAAAATACCTAATATGGGGACTGGGGGGGGGGGGTAAGGAACTTGAGAAACATATGGGTTAAAGAAAATGTGAAAAAAGAATGACCTTGTTTAGAAAAACAGGCATACCACCTTCTTTGACCAGTTTACAGAGGAAGCCTAGAAAGCAATAAAGCCATGTATGTAAAAGGCAAGGTGACTGCTGATTTTGTAGATTTAACCCAGAGGCAACTTCTTTGACATGAAATACTGAAATAAATTTTTGAAATCTCTCTCTCCCTCTAATGCTTGGCCTATCTCATTTACTAAAGGATTTTATTTTTTATTATTTTTTAAAAGATTTTATTTATTTATTCATGAGAGATACAGAGACAGACAGACACAGAGACATAGGCAAAGGGAGAAGCAGGCTCCCTATGGGGAGCTTGATGTGGGACTCGATCCCGAGACTCCAGGATCATGCCCTGAGCAAAGGCAGATGCTCAACCACTGAGTCACCCAGGTGTCCCTACTAAAGGATTTTAAAATCTATTTCTCTTTACAGGTTGTTAAACAGTAGAACCTTCTGCAAACTGACAAAATTGATTGTCTGACACCAACTCTCCTGCACATATAATTGATTTTTAATTCACTGTCTCATTGTTGAATGGACTTGACAATAAACTCCACTCTTCACACTATCGATTTGTTTAAAAAAGGGTTTGATTCAAAGGCTGATGGGCATCGATCATGGGAAAAATAATCCAATTTCATTAATATTTGAAGCATTATACAAATTTATTTGTATCTACATTTTTCTCTTTTATTTATTTATTCCTCAAGATTTTATTTTTTAAGTTATCTGTACACCCAATGTGGGGCTCGAATTTACAACCCTGAGATCAAAAGTGGCTTGCTCTTCCAACTGAGCCAGCCAGGCACTCCTACATTTTCCTCGCTTCACACTAAGGAGTGATTTTTGCTATGGACCATAAGAGCACATGAACGAGTAATATGTGTATTACGTACATATAAATAACATGCCAACATTTATACGTCTCTTATCTTTCCTACTCTCATATCTCAGAATTAGGTTGTTCATAAGGGATGGTACCAATTGTATTAAAATGAGAGGAAGGGTAATCAGTTGAGAGAAAAAGCTACTTCAATTCTATTTAAAATTTATTAAATACCTATTATGTGTTGCACTAAATACAGTGTATCTCTATTTCGGGTTCCAGGTGAACTATAAACATTCTCAGATTAAGATCTCTTACAAAAGTGAGAATTTCAATATAATGATTCAATTTACATAAGTTTACAAATACATAAACCAGTGTAGGTATATGAACAAAGACACGAAGAGAGCATGAAACCAGGAACGTGAGATGGTAGTGAGGTTTCAACCACCCTTTAATGTTTTCACAATGATGTTCTAACAGAGAAAATTCACATAAAATTTATAAAAGAAGAAAAAAAATGAATGGATTCATATTAGATGACCAACAGGATCTTCCTATTACCCACATTTTTTGAATGACTATATAATATGCTCAATAACTCTGGAAATCTGACCATTCCTAAAAATCAGTATCATACAACTAAAGCTTCCCCTATATTGAAAATATCCAATCTAAACACCAAGATTAGGGACATCTTAAAACTCAAAGGATTGTCACTGCAGGCTGAGGGCAGGGTGTCTGGCTCTCTTCCCCCTTGTCACAGTCCCCATCTGTGCTTTCGCCTCCACAACCTCCTGCTGCTACAGGACCTTAACTTTGGTTTTGCTGTGATTCCACTTTCTACAGCTGCCACACAAACAGTAAATAAAATTCATTGTATTTTTGCCCCACTAAGCAGCTCTGTCTTCTGCCACATCCAGATGCCTGGCTTAAAAAGAGTGAACAATAAAAACAATGTTTTCTCCAGCAGACATTCCAAAAAGGGCCTGTCACAAAGGCATGTGAAGATGCAGTTGGGACAGACACCATGCAGACAGCTGGTGTGTTCTGTGAAAGTAATTCCTTGACCAGCCACACGGGTTCATTGGTTTACAAATATTCAGAAAATTAGTTTGCCATGTCATGTCAATTTTAAAGAAGGATTTTCATTTATATTTATGATAATGCTGAGCTTTAAATTGAAGGACAGTTTAGATGTTTTAAAATTTATGAATTTGTAAATCCAAATACATGGCCAATTAAAGTTTACCACCATACCACAGATTAACTAGCTATGAATAAAAATTTTAGAGATTATTTGTATCTAGGTTGTTCACTCAAAGTATTACATCAAAATTGGTATGAAATATTTAAAGGGAAGCATATTTCCAGATAAAAGCTACAGTTACCATGAAATGGAATGCTCTGAGGGAATTTCATAAGCAACAAAAGCTTTACCTTTATGGAACACCTGGAGTTTTGCTGAAAGCTACTTCAACATGAAAATAATTTCCAAAACAAACAAAGCCAAGTGGATGGGAAGCAAAGGGTAAAGTGCATAGCTCAGTGGAGTACCCAATCTTACAACCTTGCAAGTCAGGCCAAACTCCACAAGGAAAATGCAGGCCCAGAATTTTAAAAAGAATTCAATTAGCATCCCCAGTATTTCCATAATCAACAGCTGAATGCTAATTAAGAGCACAGCATCAAGCAGCAATGGAATCCCAGTGCAATAAGCAACAGCACAGCAGCAGCAAATGCTACCTTCAGCTCGCATGCATAAATAAGCAGAATTAATAACTACCCGAGCATGGAAGGGTGACTTAATCTGTTTCGATTAGGTGCAGTTCAGCCTGGGGCCTTTGTGTTATATTTAAATGTGTTCATCATGTTTAATTAAAAACCTAATAATCTAGAGTTTCTTTTTTTCTTTTAAGTTCTGATCAGTATTTTTCTCCTGTTTCTCTTCGTAAGTTCTACTGATTTAAATGGCTTCCTGAAATGGAACAATATTTTTAAGCATAATGTAAGTGAAACTGGTTAACTGTCCATACAACTCCCAAATGTAGCAGCCAGCCATTTACTTTGGCTCCATCCAACTGACCTAGCATTTCTTCCAAACTGCCTCTCTGATCTGACCCAGTTTATTTAGCCTCAGAGACTGCCTTGAGCTAGCTACCAATGTGTTTCTCAGTCATTCCACTAAAGCAGAGTTCAACTGTCATTCTCTGGCCTGGAATTTGACAGAAATTGCCCCAAATCTGGCATCTGTTCCACAAGATTTAAAGTGTCTCAGCCCCAAAGAAATTTCAGTAAGAAATACCATATCTATATATACACAAGTTGTCAAAGGAAGCACGGAGAGAAAATATAATTTTTTTTTTTTTTTTTTTTTTTATTTATGATAGTCACAGAGAGAGAGAGAGAGAGAGAGAGGCAGAGACATAGGCAGAGGGAGAAGCAGGCCCCATGCACTGGGAGCCCGATGTGGGATTCGATCCCGGGTCTCCAGGATCACGCCCTGGGCCAAAGGCAGGCGCCAAACCGCTGTGCCACCCAGGGATCCCACGGAGAGAAAATATAAAATGAAAGGCCTCCCACTGTGTAATTTTGAGGCCTAAAATCTCAAGAATTAGTGATTATCTGAAAGACCTAGGATGAAGAAGTTAGATGGTGTTATCATTAATAATATGGAAATTTTTTTCCAAAAGTAAAACTTCTAAGATTAGCTTTGGGTGCATGTAAAAGCTTTTCTCTAATGCATAATTATTAACTATTACAAGTTTTAAAATGCTAGATTGAGGACAATCTTAATTATGGTAAGGAATCTTTAAAAACAGTAATCTTGAATAAAGAGTTGTCAATATTCTTCAAGCCTCTCTAAGACAAAGACATCATTCTCTAGCAGACACTATTCTCACCATCAGTAAGTACTCACTCTTAAGAAGTTTACCAACTAGGAGGGCAATCACTTGAAAATAAAGACTGTGAGAAACAGAGATGGTGATGGTGGAAGAAGAAAGTGAGGGGCAAGCTACCAACAAATATGGCAAGCAGGAGAAGCAGCTCAGAAGAGGGTATGATCACGACAGACTGGGCTCAGGAACTGTTCTGAAACTTGAGGAGTGGTGAGGGTTTGGTTTGGCAATATCAGGAGAGACTCATCTGGTCAGTGAGCAGTGCACCTGCTGGGACCACGGCACACACAGGCTGCCAGCTTGTAGCATGGTGGGGAGTTCACAATGGCAGGTGCTCATTCTACCAACCCTTGCACACACGTGGAGTATTCAGTTCATATAAACGTAATGGAAAATAACTTCACTGACAGTGCTGCAGTTTGATTAAACTGATATACTGGAGGCAATGATGCTTAAAAATAACTAAAATGTCCAAAGACACAGAAAACTGGGGGGTGGGGGGGTAGGCCCATGTACTTATTTTAGTCACTTGCTTTGCTTACTCCTATGATTCCCAGGGTGAGAAAATGTGGGGAATTTAACAGAACGGGCCACATACACACAGCAGGTTATGTTCTCACAGCCAAAACCAGAGGCCCTCGAGTTTCTGTGCCTTCGTGCCACATAAAGCTAGTCAAAGAATTGACTTGGATAAGTTCATGAGAAGCTCCTTTCAGCCTATCAATGATTCAATCCCTCTTTCTCATTCACCTTTGAGGTTTTAGAAAGTGAAGCTGAACTTCCTATAAATAAGGGAACCGTTTGATCACTGGGTTCTGCAAGGACTGGATGACTGACAGCACTTTTCTCAAAACCTCCTTAAAACAAGAAGCAAAGATGACAAAAATGAGTCCAAACGACAAGGATTTATTCAGCTAAGGATCATGACCATGTACTCAGAATGTGCAGCATTTTGGAGTCGTGTTTCACTTTTCAAAAGAAAGCCAGGCCTTTCCAACATGTGAGCCTCCCCTTTCTGTCCTGTGGTGTGCTACCAGGCTCCAGGCGACGGCAGTAGCAGCAGGGACACAGTCCACACTGTGCCCAAGAGAAGCAAGTGCTGCAGGGAAAGGAAGGCAGCTATCTTTTAAGTGGGAGTCCTTAAATCCCAGGGGGAAGGCCAGGCTGCAGGAGAAAGCATGGGAGTTCCCTGGTTGCTGAGGAGCCACAGGGTGCAGGTGAGCAAGGGCCCTGGCTGGGAGGCCCCCGAATAAACAGCCTTTCACACACTCTTTCCATCCTTTCCCCCTACTCATCTTTCTTCCACCAAGGCTGTTTGCGGAATCTTGAATTTTTAATCAATCAAAATTCTCCTTTCCTTCTAACAAAAATGGGTCCACAGTGAGAAACAACATCTGACTTGACAAAACAAACAAGTCTCACATTTTTACTCTGTGACTATCTGAACAATAATAAATGTTTAAGAGGTTTCTGACCCTTTACTGATCATATAAAGTTTTTAAATATTTAATTTCAAGACAGGAGCACCAATGTCACACACCTGATCAGCCACAGGTGTCAATGGACTCCTGAAAAGGCTCTCCCCTAAGTAAACCCTCAGGGGCCACTTCAGTCCCTCCCTGCGGCCTCCTGCGCCACACTTTGCCCGTCCCACCTGCCACCCACACACAGCCTTTACTCCAGCAAATCCACTGGCCTCTTGCTCTGGCAGTACACACCCAGGATCTCACCACTTCTCTCCCACACTGCTGCCATGGTCTTCAATCACTGGTCTCTGGCCTGGATGCCCGAAATTGCCCTGGAGGCCCACGTTTGACTCAGGGGCCAAAGTGTGCCCCACCAGCAGATCAAGTTAACCCTCTGCTCAGAATCTGCACAGAGCAAAGAGCAAGGCGCCATGGGTTCACAGGCCACACGTGACCTACCCTCTGCGGTCCCCCTCCCACTCCGGTCACGTTCCTGTCTACTTCTTGACCATACCAGGGGCCAGATTTCTCTTCCTCTCAACTTAGGGCCCTGTTCCAAAAGGCATGCCTCTGCACTATGGTCTCTGCTCAAATGGATCTTAATTAGGCTTTTCCTCAGCCCCTTAAGAAAGATAACACCTCACCCAGTCTATCCCCCACCTTCGTTACCTACTCTACTCTCCTCGGCTCATATATGTACCACCACTTGACATATACTGATTTGGATGGTCTCTCCTCTTAAAACATAAGCCTCAGGAAGAGGGACCTTTTGTTTGATAGTGCTCCTAACATAGCACCTGGCACACAGTAAGTATGTAACAAATACTACCAGCTGAAAAAACGAAAGGGCAAGATCAGGAAAGCACATAAAGTTTCTAAACACTCTTTCTTAACGTATTTTAAAATATCAGCGACGAACTTATAATCGATGTGTCTATCAGCGCCAGCCTTCATCTTAATTTCTTTCAATGTAAAGGGCAAATGTCAAGCAGTAACACTCAAACACAAGACTGTATTTGCAAAAGCACAAGTAATTTGTAAGTCTTTTATGGCAATACCTTTCAGAAGTCACAAGATGGGAATGTAGCTTAATGAGAACTCGGTCTGCTGGGACAGGAATCCATGAGTATTCAAATCTGTACTTGTGGGCACATATTTTAGCTCCCTACCTTCTTTGATAGACCATAATGACATAAAGAATATGAAAGATTCACTGTATTTATATAATCAGGTCTATGTTTCCTGCAAGTCACTGGCTCCACTCTAGGTTATCACCTGGTTTACAAACGCTTGTGTCTTAAAATAAGGAGGTATTCAAAAGCTGGCTTGCTAAAACCAGCCAAGCAATACTACCAATCTCTTCTCTCTTTCCATGAAACCTGAGAAAATCCTTCCCACTAAGCTTACCAAGATCAAGCCTCCCTGCACAATTATGAGGCTTGAAGGCTCCTTCCTTTGACTAACAGATGCCACGGACAGTCCCCAGAGAAGCAGAGAGGGCACACGTTTAAGAAGCAGACACCCTGGGGACCCTGGCCACAAGGCTGCTCCCATCCACACTTACCACTTCATCCTCCGTCCAGCACTTTTCAATCAGTTTGGGCACAGGCTTCTTTACCAGGCGCTGCAGGGCTTTGCCAGCATCATAGCCACTTTCATGTAGCTAAAACAACAACAACAATTTTAGTTAGTTAAGTGTGCCAAATAACAGGTCTGGCAGCCAATCAATAAAAGAGAAGTCCTGCATTTGTTCCAACAGAAGAATCATGGAATGGGCACATTCATCCGCAAGAGAATTCGTTCTCATCCAATCGCCCTCTGATCCCAGTACCAGCTGTTCTGGGAAAGGGAAGCAGGGAAGGCAGAGCTTAATTTTGGCAAGATCAGGAAGAGGATTCAGAACAACAGTAACAAACACTTAGTGAACATCTGGCCAGGCACAGCGGTGAGTGAGCACATTCTGTGTACACATTATCTTTCTTAATCCTATGAGGAAGGTATTCTCTCATTTAAGCTTACGTGTTAGGAACTATAGTCACCCCATTTTATGGATGAGGAAACTGAGGCATAGAAAGGTCAAACAAACAAACAAAAAGAAAGGTCAAACAAAGGTGCTCACCACACTAACCCAGCAGGCGGTAAAACCAGGAGTCCAGCCAGTGTGATTCCCACCCACTGTTGTCCCATTTCCCTATAAAGCGGTTCACAAAATTATGTTATTTCCCTTTAGCATTTCTGAAGTCTTTCAACTGTAGTAACTTCACTAAAAAAAATTCAGGTACCTGAACTATAAAAGCTTTTTAATGAAACTGTATAACAGTATACTAACTGTTGAGCCTGTGAATGAAGATGCTGGTTTAGCTACACATTCCTTCTAGGACCAGACTTCTCTCTCATCAAAAGTAATAAACTTACTCCACTTCATATCCTTTCCAACCCCAGGCAGTGCCTGACACCACTTGCCTTCTCTATCTTGCAAAGACATTCCTTTCTTGGTTCATGTGACCCCAATCTGCTTTTAGTTCCAGAGTTTCAACTTGCAGATGATGGAATCAAGTAGTAGATAGAAAGATCCTCTTGTTTAATCGACCTTCCCCAACTGTGGCTGTCCATTGAAAATTCTCACCGGAAATCTGGCTTTCCTTTACAGATCTTGTTCTCTGACACAAGAATCCGTTTCGGTTAAGACCTTATTTCCAGTGCCTAATAGTCCGTAGCATATGTAGATCCAAAAGAACTACTGATTAAATTAATAAATGCCTTTAACTATTGTCCCTACGTAAACTTCACCCAAATCTAAATCACAAGTTGATTTGAATTCATTCAGCCATATATTGACTAAGTGCCTATTGCTTTCTAGGGAATGTACTAGACCCTGGGCATACAGCAGTGACCGAAACAGGCAGACATCCCTGCTCTCATGGAGTGGACCTTCCAATCTTCTCACTATGCTTCAATCCTTTATTTGAACAATTTACCATCAGCTGCAACTCAATACAAATAAGGTCCAGAGGCACCTGGGTGGCTCAGCAGTTGAGCATCTGCCTTTGGCTCAGGGCATGGTTCCGGGGTCCTGGGATCTGAGTCCCACATCAGGCTCTCTGCGAGGAACCTGCTTCTCCATCTGCCTCTCTCTGTGTGTCTCTCACAAATAAATAAATAAAATCTTAAAACAAGTAAGTTCCAAACCTTGGTAGCCCACGGTTTTTATTTCCATGAAACTCTCAAACTCCTGGGGATGTATTATGGGGACACAATACATATGAGGTAACAAGATCAAGGAGACAATAGTTAATTGCTACCATGGAGGTGTAAGTAAAGAGCTACAGATCCACAAAAGGAGACAGTGCTGTTTCTCCCCTCTTTAGTAGAAGACTCATAAGAAGGATGTACAGATTGCCTTCCTAATAACTGCTACAGATCCAGGGCTTGGCATATAGTAAGCCTGCAGTAAATATCTGTTGAATAAATTAAAATAATATTTGAAATATTAAGTCTCAAGTCTCTCTTCTAACTATTCGTTGCTATTGGAAGGGATATTACAAATATCCATTTTCACTGCTCAGAGAAACAGTACTAAAAATTAAAATTTCCGGGTGCCTGGGTGGCCCAGTCAGGTAAACATTTGCCTTTAGCTCAGGCCATGATCTCAGGACCCTGGGATCTCTGCTCAGCAAGGGTGGGCATGGGGGGAGTCTGCTTCTCCCTCTCCTGTTCCCCCTACTTGTGTACTTTCTCTATCAAATAAATAAATAAAATATTTTTTAAATTAAAATTTCCTGAATATTCTCAAAGTCTGGAAGACCCCAATTTATTTTAAATCCAGGTCCAAGGAAGTCCAGGCTATATGTGTCTGTATGTTAACTAAAACAGTAAATCTATCTTAAAACAAAACACCTATGGCAACAATCAATGTTGGATTCTGGTTTTTATTTTTAAAGTTGTTTTTTTTTTTTTAAATTTGACAGAAAGCACAAGCAGGGGGAGTGGCAGGCAGAGGGAGAGGGAGAAGCAGACTCTCCGCTGAGCAGGGAGCCCAATGTGGGGCTCAATCCCAGGACCCTGAGATCATGACCTAAACTGAAGGCAGATGTTTAACTAACTGAACCACCCAGGCGCTCCTGGATTCTGTTTTGATTCTATATTTCTGTGTGTGTGTGTGTGTGTGTGTGTGTAGAGGGTATATGCACTGTTATGAATGCTAGATACTGACTTACATGTTTTCATAACATTCATCATTAAACTTTAAAAAAATATTATAAATATCATACTAAATAAATGCTAAAATATTTGAAAGCTGTCCAATCTAAACTTCTTTCAGCAGTATAGAAAGATGAAAATAAAGTTAGATTTTCAAACTTTGCCCAATATCTAAACCAAGCAGATATAGGTCAAGTTCTATAATATAACAAGAATCTATAATATGAGCTTAATGTCATGGACTGTAACTGAATAAAAGGAAAAGCTGAATACCTATTTAATTTTTTTAAAGCACATATCATAGTGATAATTTGAAATCAATTCAAGTTGATCAAATCATAAATTTTTAATAAAAAGCTTATGGAGAATTAACATTTCTTAAGCGGTAATTATAGTATATGGGAGTAATTATGAAGAACATGATGAAAATCCATGGATTCTGGAGCAAAACTACCTGGATTCCAATTCTAGCTCTATTACGTACTAGGTGTGGGAGCTCAGGCAAGTTACTTGTCCTCTCTGGGACTTAATATTGTCATCTTTAAAAATGAGTATAACAACGTCTACTTCTTAGGATATTATGAGGATAACGTTAGAAAACACATGTAAATTGCTAAGAACTGCACCTGGCACATCATATGCTAAATGAGTATTAGCAATTTATTTTTAAAAGGAAAGAGAGGAAAAAAAAAGGAAGCAGTCTCTACTCAATTTTCATCAATTTTCTAGATTAGATAGTAGCCTTTCCACAGAGAGGGGGTAAAAAACTATTAAACTATAAACAATACCACTTATGTTTCACATACTCATTTCAATAATTTTTGAAATTTGACTAAAACTCTGGTACAGTACACTGAAAAAAAAATTTAAAATTTTAAATCTTATATGGCTGGTAGGAAATTACTCATAAGAACATAAGGCCTGGGATCCCTGGGTGGCGCAGCGGTTTGGCGCCTACCTTTGGCCCAGGGCGCGATCCTGGAGACCCGGGATCGAATCCCACGTCGGGCTCCCAGTGCATGGAGCCTGCTTCTCCCTCTGCCTATGTCTCTGCCTCTCTCTCTCTCTCTCTCTCTGTGTGTGACTATCATAAATAAATAAAAATTAAAAAAAAATAAAAATAAAATTAAAAAAAAAGAACATAAGGCCTGTTCCAAAAGTGAACGGCCAATTGAAATTAAATCAATGTCATTAATCCCTGTGCCATTCCTGACTTTTTGGTGAACCAAGGATGGCTTTGAATGAGTGCTGGAAGAAATGTTCTGAATAATTTGTTGAACTTTTGGTTGTTTGGTTTATTAGAAAAGCCATCCAGGGCATGCACGTCACTCTCAGTTCAATTTCTAGTGTAAGCTGCTTCTTTGTCCCCTAAACATATCCCAGCATTCACACTTCCTTCACAAATCTTTATTTCACATCACACTTTCCCCTCAAGAAGCTGTTGCAATGTATGTGTGGTAACCTGTGCTTCCTTCCGCTACTCTGTTCTCTAAATAATGGCTAACTCCCTCTCTTTTCATTTGATCCACTGTCTGCTTGTCCTCTTAAAATATTCTTGTTCCTGACCTTTCCATGATATCAGCCCAATAAATATTTAGTGTCTATTTCTCCCACCCCTCTGCCAAGACATATTTGAAAAGTCAGAGGTATGGGATTATTTACTAACAGTGATGAAATATTTACTGAACAAATGGAGTTAGGGTATTATTGTTGTACTGTCATCAATAATTCATAAAAGCTAGTCCAACAGCCAGGTCAAGGGGTGGCTGTGCTATGCCCTTTTCCTAAGGGAACCCAGCTACACCTCTCCACACCATCACATTCTTCTGAATGTTATAAACATGTATTTCTACTTTCTAGGAATCTTGTCTGAGAACATTCTGAAAGTTTTGCATCTTTATAGAAACACTTTAATTATCCTTTATTAAAGATACACTTTTAACATACTAAAAGTTGTTATGGCCCTCATAGCTACACAAAAATGAAGATTATGTTTTGAGCACTTTGGGAAAATTACTGGAGCTCAGGACATCCTTTGTTCCTTCCACAGATATTTACCGAGTGCTAACCTGTGCCAGATAGTACTCTAAGTGCCAGGAACAGATACACAGATAATGGCCATCAGAAATGTAGGAGTGAGAATGGTGTAACCTGTGAGAGGCTCTGTAAAGTACTAGTCTTGTATAACACGTCTATGTAAATCTCACATTCAAACTCCAGGGGTCCTCACAGGGTGGCTACCACCTTCTTCAGTCTATGTATCAAGCAACAAGTAAGCCCTTCTAAAAGAAGGATGGTTTTCTAGATGATTATGAAGATTTTCTATCTTCAGACTGGAGCCAAAATAATGTTGGAGGAAGAGCTAAACTGGGTATTTCAACTGTATTCCTTATGTATATTAGAATTAAATTTACCAAAATATTGGCTGCCTTAAATATCTAAAACTTGTCATTAAAGACATTCCTCTCTAATATAGCATCAAGCTCTAACAAAATAATTTCATTTTGTGGAAAACATTATGTGGGTTTCAAATTTTAAACAACCAATCACAACCATAGAGACACATCTGTACAGTCAAGAAACTCAGTGCAAGCTTTACCTCATTATCGCTGAGGTAAAAAGGTCCTTTAATGTGAATAAAATTTTCTACCATTTCCCCAGAGAAGACTGTCCAAAGAAATTACAATGAAGACGGGGGGTGGGGAACCCTCAAAATGACTTACAGCTTCACTTTGTAGTCTTGGAAAAGCAATTAAAGTAAGAAAAGTAAACCCTTTTGTTCATTTTGCAACCAAGCAGGGTTGGTAAAATCTGGGATTAAATGTGATTTTAATGTAGAGTACAGTAAACTGTACTATTTTGTATATGTGCTGCCGAAGCGAGCACTAAACTGTACTATTTTGGAGTTGACTGGGAAAGATCATCACAAATTGCAGGAACGAAGATACAACATCATTACTCAATCAGCCTCCAATGTTTACAAGCTATTGTTGGGAGAAGCATGTAGATCTCACACCTTCCCATCACCATGCCAGCCACTAAAGCAGGATGTCATTCAGCAGAAACCACTGTTTTCAAATTCATCATCCCAGGGTGTGTGTGCATATAACCCAATGACCATGGAGGCATATACTTCTAAATCTGCTGCTTCCACATCACTGAACTGGAAGTCTACACTTCTACACAAGCAAAATCTGCCTTCCCCTAAACCACAGGTCAATATCCAGGAAATTTGATAACAAAATGGTAATACTTCATCAGTCCCCCAGCCTTTCAAGTCACTGTCAAGGAACCATCTCTGTTTTGCTGTTTTGCACCAGTTTGGTCTTTGGTGCCCTGGGCTTGTGCCATATAATCTTTAGGCTATGGTTTTTCCTTCACTTTTGGTTTGTTCACTGTGAGATAGCAAGCAGAACTCTTCCCATATTAGGTGTGTCTAGCACCCCCTACCACGCCATCCAGTGCCCATAAGATCCAGTGGGACATCTCAGCATCAAACACTGTGGCATAAGTGAACCAGCAGAGTGGACTTGGTGGTGCAATTTGGTGCTAAAAACAAGAACAGCTTGGGTAACACAATCTCCTGGTTTGGTACAAATGAAACCGCTACACTGAATCCACAGAGCCAAAGAGTATGATACCACATGTAATTGGATGCATTTAGCAAGTTGCACAATGCATATGTGCCCAGCAGCCCCTTCTATATAAACCATCCCACAGTCAATGCCTTCTTGTTAATACCTAGTGAACACAGCACAGGATTTGAGACAGGAGACTGATTTTGTTATCAGGTTTGTCACAAACTGGCTGAACTGAGGTTTTCATCTGTCAAATGGGCCTAAAACCACTATCCCTCAGCTGTGTCAAAAGACAATGGAAGGGATGAAATCAGATACAATGTGACAAGATATGTGAAATGTCAAAAAGCTACAAACTATACTGGCATCATCACAGGGAATCAAATTTTAGGCACACATCTCTTAGCAAAGACTACTCAACAACTAGAAGTTCCACAGATCATCTACTATACAGTGCTGGTGAGAATACACCCTCTATGGTCTCGTTAAGCTTCTGACCTCTCCCTGATTAGCAGGAAGAAAGGATCATGCCCGAAGAAGAAAAACACATTTCTGCATAATTGCCCAAGTTAAATGTGCTACTCGCACTTTGCCTGACAAATCATTCTCTGCTTATTACTTTCTATAATTTAATATATATAAGTGCTTTACTGGCAAGCTTCTTGAAAGAATAAATAATACTTAATGACTGCCTACAGTTTAATTAACTCATGATTGAACTTCTCATGGATTGCTATAAACATTAAATTATATCCTTCCTCAAAGCTGCCATAGATGGAGATCCTGTTTCAAGCTTTAGCTTTCCTGCCTTAAACAGTTTTGAAATTTCAGCAAATCTGTATATAGGACAGAGGTGAGAGAATAAACCTTACTGCCTAGTTATAAAGTATGTTATTTTATATAGCAAGGACAAGGTCTTAATTTAAATAAGACAGAAAATGTACACATGTCCAAACACCTCATTTATATTACAGCAATCATTAAGCATCTCAGGATCTCAGGCAGTCTTTTAGCACAAACTCTGTGTATAACCACAAGGCTTCAAGTTTCTGCCCTGGCTTCTCATCTCAGCTGCCGTTTTCCGTCTGCGTGATGTTGCAAATAAATTTTCCTTTTGGCATGGCTCAGCTGTCAGGCACCTCTGTTCTATAATGAACCCATGAATTATATCTCCCTGCTCTGACATCTCTGGTCTCACACATCAAAATATTGTTCTTCAATTGTAATTTATAACTTAATTTAAATGTCCCTTTTACTGTGACCTTTTTTAGATCAAATGGCATTGCATCTGGCAGTTTCTCCTACCTCAAAGCATCCTTTTGCAATTACAGCCATCATAATAACTGTAAAAAAAGCCTATCTGAGTTAGACTGCATTCATGCTAAATACTAAATAATTGCAGTCCATTAAGAACAATATTAAAAAAAAAGAATATTAGATTTAAAAGTCTTTTGCTATATGAAATATGTTTATTTGCAAGAAACTGCCAAAATAGCTTAGAAAGAGGAAAAAAAGTGGGATTTGGAAAAGATGTTAAAGTTCTTTATGTAGTTTTAATTATTTCAACTATTAACATAAATGAGAAAGATCTGGAAGAAATCTAAGACAAAACTTAAAAAAATTTCTTATAATCCATAATTTATAGATATCAATATGTTTCATTCCATCACCAATGAACTAGTTAAGCTCAAATATGGTACATATATGCATTAAAAAACTAGAATTGAAACTAAGGCACAGTATTTATTTTTGTTTGGCCACTATCATTCCAAATGATGCTTTTAAGCACTAAGAAAGCTAAATTTGTATAAATGTTCTTATGGGAACCCATTTTAAAGATAACAGCAAATGGGCACCTGGGTGGCTCAGTTTGGTGAAGTGTCTCCTTTGGCTTAGGTCATGATCTCAGGGTCCTTGGATCAAGCCCCATATTAGGCTTCCTGCTCAGCAGGGAGTCTTCTTCCTCTCCCTCTGCTCCCTTCCCCCTGCTTGTGTGTCTCCCCTCTCTTTCTCCTTCTCTCTTCTCTCTCTTCTCTTCTCTTCTCTTCTCTTCTCTTCTCTTCTCTCTCTCTCGGCAGGGATAATGAATAAAATCTTTTAAAAAATAAAAAAATTAAGATAACAGCAAAAAGGCAGAATGTAGCTGCTTAAAGTAGGGCTGAGGAGCAGATCTGGATAATTTTCAGAAGGAAAACACACAGTCGCTAAACCAACTCTCCCTGCAACTCTCCCTGCATAACTACGATGTCCCAGGAACTATGCCAGCCCCTGAAGTCACAGAGAACAGAGGGGCGGCCAAAGTTTGCTGAGCATCGTGTATGTGAGGTGCTGTATTAGATCTTTCTGACTTCATCATTCCTCACACCACTATTTGTGGTAAGGCTACTAAAAATGAGGAAGCAAAACTGAGAGGCTTGATACGTTGCTCAAGGCCACTTCCACCGCTGCAAAAGAACATAAGGCCACATCCAGGAGCTCTAAGAGTCCCTTCCCCAGCGTTTGTTGTGCAGCAACTTAGGACCTGGGGGCCTGGTGGTGACCATGGGTTCACTAAATCCTCCAGCAGCAGTAGCACAGGAAGCTCGCTATCTTTTCTTCCCTTGAGGGCGGGGTGGGTACACAGGAGGGGGAACCAGCAGCTCAGAGAAGAGGAAACATACACACACACATAAAGAAAATAATGAAATAAATGCTATCATAAAAACACAAAGACTGCCAGTGAACACTGACTCTGTCTAGAAAAAAAACAAGATGACTTCACAGAGCAGGTTTTCAAAATCAATAATCAGTGCACTATGATTGATAAACTTGTCTTGAAGAGCAACAATCAAATTAAAAACGTTCTAGGAACCAGTAAAAATAGGCAGTAATATGTCTAGGTAACATCTCACAACTGAATTTCCCGTGGCTGATATATACTCCCGTATTTCTCACTCATAATTACTTCCCACATAATAATGTGTCTAGAAATTAGTAGGTCTCCATCTCCTGGCCAGGGTGTTTTTGAAGGTATTCAAAACCCACAGAACAGGAGCCTCAACCAGTAAGCTGGTCAGAAAGTAGGCATCAAATGCTGGCATCTACTGAGATCAGGGAACTATTTATAAAATACAAAACAAAACTGGGCAGCCGGGGTGGCTCGGCGGTTTAGTTCCGCCTTCAGCCCAGGGCCTGATCCTGGAGACCCGGGATCAAGTCCCATGTCAGGCTCCCTGCATAGGGCCTGCTTCTCCCTCTGCCTGTGTCTCTGCCCCTCTTTCTCTCTCTCTCTCCCTCTCTCTCTGTGTCTCTCATGAATAAATAAACAAAATCTTAAAAAGCTAAAAACAAAAAACTCTGAACGTCTTCACCATTTCTGACCACTCAGCTATTCTGAGGCTCTAATCCAACACCATCTTCATAAACACCTGGAAAAAAGAATCTCCAGAGGTCCTGGAACCAACAATGAACGTGTGGGAGTTCTGCAGAGATGAAGCCCAAAGAAAGGGTTCTGAGCTCTGGCATTCATTCAAACCCCCAACTCTGCCACAGCTCTTGCTGTGTGGTAACAGGCAAGGTATCTCTCTTAACCACAGTTTTCTCAACTGCAGAAAAGGAAAATACAGAACCTATTTGGAGAACAGTTTAGGATGAAAAGATACATGGTAGTCCCTGAGCAGGATTCCTGGAGCATAGGAAATGTTCCATCTGGGATGGCGGGCTAAAAAAGGGACAGACTGCACAACCATTGCGGGGAAACAGCACCAGTGCTGAGGAAAGCCAACAAGCTTCAGAACGCCACAGGAACAAAGTTTATTCTGCGGTGCTTACAAGACAGGATGCAATGTGGGACCGAGAAGGGAAATCAAGAACCAGGTGACTTGTTGGGAACTAGGAAAAAATCTGACCTGGGAACCAGGAAAGTAGCAGCAGGGACAAAGGGGTTCGGGATGTCCCTCCTTCACACAGTGACGCAGCCCCTTGGCTTCCTCACCTGTAGCAGAGCGGCCGAAGTAGGTCATTTTTGGAACTTCAAAGTTAACATTTCTTCTTTGTACAGAGATTTCTTTTAAAATTAAATACCAGAGGATGCTATTTTTTGAATAAATAAATGGTAATATTAATACATTCAGTTAGAAAAATAGTAGAATAAACAATATAGCCAATGAACTAGGCCAAACTGCCCAGACCAAATCCTGAATAGCTAGCTGATGCAGAGGCTATACTGACATCCACTGGTTAATATCTTAGTTTTCAGGTTTCTGTGAAAACAGGAATAGTTTATGCCACAGGTGTTTAAAGATTTATTTATTTATTTGAGAGACAGAGAGAGAGAGAGCATGCAAGAGTGAGTAGGGGGAGGGGCAAAAGGAGAGGGAAAGAACCTCAAGCAGACTCCTCGCAGAGCATGGAGCCCAACCTGAGGCTCGATCTTATGACCCTAAGACCATGAGTTGAGCTGAAATCAAGAGTCAGACACTTAAACAACTGAGCCACCCAGGCATCTCTGTGCCACAGGTTTTTAAATAAAATTACAGATAATCATCTATACAGCAAACATATATATACCTCACTTCCTAGAAACCAAAGCTTTCCTTCTGCTTTTTGCGTGAGTCTAGGCAAAGTACTTAAAGAAAGCAAGGCTGCTGTGGATCTAAGCTATGAGCCATGTGTTCCTGAGGGAAGGCTGACTCCTTAAGACTCAGCAAACCAATCCCCAAAGGATAAGATACAGCTTAAAGATACAGAACTACTAGAATTTTGGCCACAGAAAGAAAAACTACTGGCAGATGCATAAATCTAGATTGTTTATGCTGCTTTTGTGAACGATAATTATTTGTCAGTTTGGGAAGATCTATGTGTGATCACAAGTGGAGATAGTTCAGGGCCACAAGTGGAAATTAAAACACTTTTTCATTTACTTCTTAGCATCCTCACAGCCTTGAATACAGAAAAACAGTATGTGAGGCTCTAACCTAGAGGCTGACAGGAAAAAAATAAAGTTCTATCTATCTCATGGAAATATAGGCACTAGTGAACCCATTCATAAAAGCTAAATTGACCCAGAAAGTATATGTGAAAGGCCAGCTCTGAGTCAATTTTATCCAGATTCCTTCAGAAAGTTAATTTGAGAAAATAAATAAAAACAAAAACCTCAAGACGAGGGGTGTCTGGCTGGCTCAGTCAGAAGACCATGTGACTCTTCTTGATCTCAGGGTTGTGAGTTCAAACCCCATGTTGGGCGTACAGATTACTTAGAAAACACAACCAAAAACAAACTCTCAAGCAGCTGCAAAATATTAAGTGAAAAACATTTACAGAAACTGTTTTAAGTCCCACTAAGTTGAGCTTAGGTGTATAAATGAATCCCAATCCATGAAGCTCATAAATCTTAACCTCAGTGCTTTTTGACAAGTAATTTTAAGGTTGTTTAAAAAACAGTAAACTTATTCTTTTTGATCACAATGATAAGGTAATGGAACAAGTAAAGTCAAAGAGGCATACACTGAAACATGTGTGACTCCAGAGTAGGGAGAACACTTCTGAGTGACTGCTCTTTTATCTGGAAACCTCAATGATGAACAGAGCTAGTGACAAAGAAAGAAACAAAAAGACTCCAGGCAATGATAGTACTGCTCTCAAGCAATAGCCCTGGAGAATCTAAAAGGCCCTTACTCTGGGCCTTAGAAACTTAAGCTTCTGAAATTCTGCTTTCCCCAATCAAACAAATGGTCTTAGAAGAACAGATAAGATTATATGATTTCAAAGCAGCAGTCATGGCAGACAGCCTAGCCTGACAATGGAAGATCCCCAAACTCGCAAGGTATTATGCAAACCGGAAGTCACAAATTCTAACAGCTGCACATGATTCTGTGTGATGGCCATATAATAATGACTAAGAGGTAGCAAGTAAAGACAGACTTGATTTAAGAACCCATGAAAATGTACAACTCATTTCTGGGAAAAAAAAAAAAAGGGGAGAAAAATGAGTCAACCTTCCTAAAAATGCTTGGGTAACTGACACTCCAAAGTCCTGAGGTGAGCTGGAGTACACAGCTGCACACCAGCTCAACACCTACTATGGACAGGGAGAAGGCAGGCCAACCAACAGGTAGAGCAGCAGGCCCGGCAAGGGCAGGAGGTCCTGTGCAATCACCTTAGAAGCCCAGCAAGTGATCAACTATGGGGGACTGTCCACATCCTGGTTAAAAAAGCTGGCCAGGGCAGCAAAATTTGTCAGAGTCTGGCAGGGCTGAGCTCAGGGCAGGGCTGTAGGGCTAGACTAGAAACCAGAACAGGGCAATTATTTTAGTGACGAATTATAATATAATAGTAAAATCCAACTGTGGTATGCTGAAAAATAACCGTCAGAAGATACCCACATAAAATCTCTGGAACAGATGAGACCTTAATTGGAAAAAAGGTCTTTGCAGATAGGATGAAATTAATGATCTGAGATGAGGAGATAATATGGACCCAGAGAGTTCAGGAAGGCAGTGTGAAGACAAGCAGAGAAAGATGTGGCCACAAACCAAGGAATGCCAGCAGCCACAGGAAGCTGGAAGAGGAATGATTCTTCTGAGGAGCCAGAGAGAACATGGTGTGGCTGACACTCTAATTTCATACTTCTGGCTGCCAGCACTGGGAGAGAATGCACTTTTATTGTTTTAAGCCAGAAAGTTTGTGGTAATTTGTTACACCAGCCACAGGAAACTAATACACCAAATTTCAAAATTTGAGGGGTAAAAAAAATTATCTAGGAGAGCTATAAAAAAGTATTCCAAAGTATATTTTTAAACTAGGATAAGAAATATACATACTATCAAATATAAATTTTAGTGTTCTATAGTGTATTTTAGAACTAATGGTAACATATGAGCCTTTTTAAAACCCAGGGGCGTATTTTATTCTACGATTAAATGCTTACTTAGATTATCAACACTTTCAACAAATGCATTCCCATAAAGACTTTCCAAAGAATAGGAAGTGAATAATGTTTATTATTGAATAAGTAAATGAATGAATGATTTTATTAAAGCTTCTTAACTGTAAAAAAGCTCAGAGCTTTTATCCTGATTTGCTAAATACTTACTGTGTTAATATTAATGCTTACTATAGGTTCACAGATGGGTAAAATTCTGATTGATGTTAAGTGGACATTTTTCAAACATCATGTAATTCTCAAAACACTTTACTATGGGGGAAAAAAGTAATTTGAAAGAGAAGTTTTTTAAATTTATAAAGGAACTTTCTAAATTTGCCAAATACAAGTAAAAGCCAAGTCAAGTCCCCAGCTCCTGCTGGGTGCCTAGGAGAAAGAATGGAGATGTGCCAAGAGGCTAGAGCATGAAGGACTTCTTTATTTTTTATTTATTTAATTTTTAAAGTAGGCTTCATGCTCAATCTAGACCCCATAGAGGGGCTTGAACTCAGGACTCTGAAATCAAGACTGGAGCCGAAACCAAGAGGTGGACACTCAACAGAATGAGCCACCCAGAAATCTCAAACATGAAGGATTTCTAATGGGCTGAAGAGCAAAGCCTCAAAACTGCAGATTCCGGACATTTCAAGAAGTCTGCAATAAGGCACTGGCCTCAACTCTGTTCTATTTTCAAGTCTAAATTATTATGTATATAAATATATATGACAGTGTGCTTATTAATCTGTAGTGATAATCATACTTATAGAATTGTTATAAAGATTAAGGGGTGCCTGGATGGTTTAGTTGATTACTCAGCTGGTTCCTGATTTCAGTTCAAGTCATGATCTCAGGGTCCTGAAATCCAGCCCCATATCGGGCTTTACACTCAGCCGAAAGTCTGCCAAAGATTCTTTCTTTCCCTCCCCCGCCCCTCCCCTCTACTCACTCTCACTCTCTCTAAAATAAATAAATAAATAAATAAATAAATAAATAAATAAATAAATAAATAACTAAATAAATAAATCTATCTTTTAAAAAATTATTATGAAGATTATTGCTTGTTTTTTTAAAGATTTTATTTATTTATTCATGAGAGACACAGGCAGAGACACAAGCAGAGGGAGAATCAGGCTCCATGGAGGAAGCCCGATGCGGGACTCGATCCCAGGACTCCGGGATCATGCCCTGAGCCAAAGGTAGACCCTCAACTGCTGAGCCACCCAGGCATCCCTATTATGAAGATTAAATAAATTCATTCGTGAAAATGCCTCTACATCTTCGCCTAGCATTTGTTACTAATATTAGTATTGTTACTAATAGCAGGCAGCTAATAGTTGATATTCAATAAAATGAAAATAGTTATAAGCTTAAGGTCCTGTGATTGGTTCAAAATTCAGTCAAAATGCTGAGAGTGGGATAGAAATGGCTTAGCAAAGGCCATTTCTAAAGAAGTGTCATTTCAGAGAGAAATGAAATGATACAAGACAAATACAAGACAAAAAAATGTGGCAAGCACACATTCATAAAAGCTTAGACTACATTGGGGAGATGAGCTTTTAGGAAAACAGAAGTGTTATTTCTTGGCCACCTTATACTGATCGGATCTGGGGAATGGTGCTTCAGTGTCAGTACCACATTTTTAAAAACTAAGACAAAGCTGACCAGAATAAGAAATAAAATGGTTATATATAAAAATAAATAATATGGCTAACATTATTACACCATAGACAAAACTCAAAAATGTTACCCTCACTGAAAGAAGCCAGTAATAAAAGCCCATATACCATATGATCCTATGTATACAAAATGTCCAGAACAGACGAATCCATAGAGATGGCAGGCAGAATAGTAACTGCCAAGGGGAGGGGAGGGGGAAACTGAAGGGTGATTGCTAACGGGTACAGGTTTCTTTCTGGAATAACAAAAACATGATACAACTAACTGTGGTGACAGGTGCACAAATGTGAGAATATAATAAAAGTCATTAAATGGGTACACTCTAAATGGGTGAAATACATATTGTGTGAATTATATCTCAATAAAGCTATTCTAGTAAAAAAGAAGAATAAAGGGACAGCTCAGGTGGCTTAGTGGTTTAGTGCCACCTTCGGCCCAGGGTGTGATCCTGGAGACCCTGGATCGAGTCCCACGTCAGGCTCCCTGCATGAAGCCTGCTTCTCCCTCTGCCTCTCTCTTTCTCTGTGTCTCTCATGAATAAATAAATAAAATCTTTTAAAAAAAAACAAAGAAGGGATCCCTGGGTGGCACAGCGGTTTGGCGCCTGCCTTTGGCCCAGGGCGCGATCCTGGAGACCCGGGATCGAATCCCACGTCAGGCTCCCGGTGCATGGAGCCTGCTTCTCCCTCCTCCTGTGTCTCTGCCTCTTTCTCTCTCTCTATGTCTATCATGAATAAATAAATAAATCTTTAAAAAAAAAAAAAAACAAAGAAGAAGAAGAAAAAAAAAAAGAGAAAAGAAAAAAGAAAAGAAATGGCTAAAGAAACATGAGAGTGATTCATGTTGGAGAAGTCAAGCCAGGCCACAATCATGAAGACTGGCAACAGAAGCACAACAAATGAAAAAAATTAGAGCAATACTTTTCTGTTACAACTATCAAAAAGAGGCATCCGAAAAAGAAAGAAAGAAAGAAAGAAAGAAAGAAAGAAAGAAAGAAAGAAAGAAAGAAAGAAAAGAAAGAAAGAAAGAGAAAGAAAGAAAGAAAAGAAAAAAGAAAAGAAAAGAAAAGAAAAAAGAAAAGAAAAGAAAAGAAAAGAAAAGAAAAGAAAAGAAAAGAAAAGAAAAGAAAAGAAAAGAAAAGAAAAAGAAAGAAAGAAAGAAAGAAAGCAAGCAAGCAAGCATCCGGGTGTCTCAGGTCATGATTGATCCCAGGGTCCTGGGACTGAGCCCCATGTCAGGCTCCCTGCCCAGCCGGGAATCTGCTTCTCCCTCTTGCCCCTGCTCCCTTGCTCGTACTCTCTTCTGAAATAAATAAATAAAACCTTTTAAAAAGCCTATCAGAAACAAAATCACTGCTGCAGTTAAGTCATAAATGTGCCATTACCAGAGGTTAATGTAAGTGGCCTTTCATGTCCCCATCCACCCCTGAGGGACTTTGAGAATGCTCTCTATTGTATTTAGTAAAAGAACAGAGCAGGGCATAATATTCAACTTTGACTAAAGCTACAGATCACCTACAAGGAACAAAATATCAAAGCATTAAAGTAAAAATGTCATCTTCATCCAAATGAGACAGAAGGAATAAATTACATGAACTGTGAAAGTGAAAGTGTTGTTGCCTGGAACTTTTGGGGTTTTTTGTTTTGGTTTTCAGATTCTCTCAAAAAACAAACAAACAAACAAAAACAGAGAATGGGTGAGTGGGGCAGGGGCAGATGGGGAGGGAGAGGGAAAGGGATGGAATCTCAAGCAGACTCCTCACTGAGTGTGAAGCCCAAACAGGGCTCCATCTCAGGACCCAGAGACCATGACCTGAGCCAAAACCAAGAGTTGGACCGCTCAACCAACTGAGCCACCCAGGTACACCTGCCTGGAACTTTTGTATAAAAGTGAATTTATGAAGTTCTCAGCCCAAAGGGAGCCACATGGATAAATTTCTAAACACTTAAAGAAATGATTTTCAAAACAAAAGTCCAAAATGTTTCCAATCGGTCAAAGTACAATTAAAAACCCCTCACCTTTATATATTATTTCATTATATATATGAAAAGGTCTTGGTTACACCAAAAAACCGCCATTGTATCTTCATTTATGCTATTATTAACAATGTAATATGCAGTAGACTCCAATATCTTGATATAAATAAAATACTAGCAGATGTGCTTGCCAAGGCTGATTTACATAGGGGGCTGCTCTGAAATTTATTGGATTTCCATAATAAGAAATCATACAGCATATAAACTTTTCCCATTTCTCTTTTCAACAACAAATCAAAAGCTTAGAGGAAAAAAAAACCCATCATCCTACAACTATTTAATACTGACTTATCTGAATGGAGAATGGTAAAAAGAATTTAAGTAAGGGGGGTGGCTCAGTCAGTTAAACTTCTGCCTTTGGCTCAGATCATGATCTCAGGATTCTGGGATCAAGCCTCTGTTGGTCTCTCTGCTCAGCGGGGAATCTTTCTCCTTCTCCCTCTGCCCCTCTCCCCATGCATACATGAACTCTCTCTTTTTCTCATGAATAAATAAAAAATTTTTAAAGATTTTATTTTTATTTATTCATGAGAGACACAGAGAGAGGCAGAGACACAGGCAGAGCAAGAAGCAGGCTTCCTGCAAGGAGCCTGATGTGGGACTTGATCCCAGGACCCCGGGATCATGCCCTGAGCCCAAGACAGACAGATGCTCAACTGCTGAGCCACCCAGGTATCTCCCCCAACAAAAAAAGAATTTAAGTAAGGATGTGAACATAGCATGAACATCACAAGAATCCTGATCCTAAGCTTTAGACAAGTTGTAATAAAAGGGCTTTCCAGTAATGCCTTATTTAGGAGCTGGGAAACACTCAACATTCATTTAAGTCCTAAGTACTGCAAAGCTAACCCAGGGCCAGATGCTTTATGAAGTTGTCCATTTATGATGAACAAATAGAAAACCTCCAAGAGAAATTCTATAGACTTAATTTTTTAGAATAAAAGAAAGATGAAAACTCTCTACTAGGGATCGAGCTACAGTTCAGAAAACAAAGATGAATTAATACCCAATGGTTAGCAAATAGTGATACTTATAGAACAGAGGTTAAAAAAAAAAAAACATTAAGCTATTGGAAGGCTTGCATCCTTTGTTGAAGGAAATGTGGGTATGCATAAATAAATAAGCAAACAAATATATATTCTCTTGAATATGTAAAAAGCTTAATCCAAACATCTAAAAGGCATCCATATTTCAAGGAATAAAACTGTCCAGGCAGAAGTGAAATCTTTGTGGTCTCATTATAAATTTTACTTATATATAGTGTTCATATATATGTTTAGTGTTACTGAGAGAAAGTAAACATAAAAATGCAAATAAGTTCTGAGAAAGAGAAGCCAAAAGAATTTGAATTTTATTAGGAAATGGGAAGGATACCTGAGCCCAACAAAATGAAATCCAATATAAACTTAGTAAAAACAAGTCAGCATGGTATTTTCTAGAAAACCATAGTTTCAAAAACTATAGGACTCTGTTACAGTTTCTTTCTTTTCTTCTCTTTCTTCCTCCCTCCCTCTTCCTTTTCCTTTTCCTTTCGTTCCTCCCTTCCTTTTCCTTTTCCTAAGATTTTACTAACTTATTTGATAAAGAGAAAGAGAGCACAGGCACAGGGAGCAGCAGGCTCTATCCCAGGACTCTGGGATCACAACCTGAGCCGAACACAGACTCTTAACCAACTGAGCCAACCAGGCACCCTCTGTTATAGTTTCTAAGCATAAATACAAAGATGATTTTGTAAAAGGGCAAATAAATGCAAGCACTAAGAATGGCTGAATCCCATTAGAATAATACAGGCCATCTCTATGCTATATAGCATTATGTTTGCAAATTATATATACACTAAAAGTACGCAGATGAACCTCACAGAAACTGCACATGAAGAAACACACACCTGAAGAGTACACACACAGAAACATTTCTAAGATCTTCTAGAAGGAACACCATTGCTTTGTCATACTATACCATGTTATTTAACATACTATAAAATTACAAATAGAACAATTTTACATTAATAACTGCTCATAATTTAAAATAGTAAAATACAACATCTTTGTCAACATGCATTAAGGAGTTTGCTCCCGTCACTAAAAACACCATCATCTTCCAACAAGAAAGACCAACATATTTATCACATCATCTTCCTCTACATCAATACACATTTTTTAGTTTTTTGTTTTTTTACTTATGAAGTAAAAAGATAAATACGTTTTAACATAAATGATATACCTGTGTGGCTAACTATTCTGCAACTTCACCACTGGACCAAAAGTAGTAAGTCATGGCACCAGGAAAATAAGATACATTCACTACTACTGTGATTCTCCAATGAGAGCTATACCATTAAGAATGTATACATGTGGCTCAAGTTTTATATAATCTGAAGACCATCTATATTAGATTAAAATGGACTAAACACTCTAAACAAAAGGTAAAGCTTGCCAGACTAAATAAAAAGCCAGAAACAACTAAAGATTGGATATTCTTTAAATACAAAGAAAAAGCAAGATTCAAAGTAAGAAGCTAGAAGAAGATGTATCATGTGAACAAGTAGAGAAAGCTAAGTAGTCCTCTTAATATCAAACAACAAAGAGTTCAAGACAAAGAGAGGGTCACGCCAAAAAGGTAAAAGGGGTAATATACAGAGAAAGGTAGGGGCAGCCTGAGTGGCTTAGCAGTTTGGCACCTAACTTTGGCCCAGGGCCTGATCCTGGAGACCGGGGATCGAGTCCGATGTTGGGCTCCCTGCATGGAGCCTGCTTCTCCCTCTGCCTGTGTCTCTGCCTCTCTCTCTGTGTCTCTATGAATAAATAAATAAAATCTTAAAAAAAAAAAAAAAGCCCAGAGAAAGGTAAATACTATCCAAGTGCATGGACCTAATGACACAATTTCCAAATATATGAAGCAAAAGCCAACAAAACCAAAAGGGGAAATACCTGAATTCACAATCACAATTGAAGACTTTAATACAACTCTCTCAGCAACTGACAATACAACTAGGTAAAAAAAAATTAGTAGAACATAGAGGATCTAAGTAATAATAACCACCACTTTAAAGAAACCAACAATTATATAATGGTGCACTCAGTAACTGCTGAATATAAATTCATTACAAGTGCACATGGAAGATTCATCAAATAAACCACATGTTGAGCCAAGAAACAAATCTCAATGGATATCAAAAAGTTGAAATCTTACTGGGTGCTCTCTGACCACAACAGAACTAAATTAAAAATCAGTATCATTCAAAAACAAAAGGGTTGGGGAAGGGGGAGAGAATGTACACAAGAGAGAGCTCAAATATCTGGTAATTAAGCAAATTAACGCTAAGTATAGATAAAAGAACTTTCTTATTTTTTTTTTAAAGATTTACTTATTCATGAAAGACAGAGCAAGAAGCAAGAGACACACAGGCAGAGGGAAAAGGAGGCTCCCTGTGGAGAGCCCAATGGGGACTTAATCCCAGGATCCCAGGATCACAACCTGAGTCAAAGGCAGACACTCAACCACTGAGCCACCTAGGTGCCCGGTAAAAAGAAATTTGAAAAAACAGTTTCTGATATTTTTAACACAATGATAATGAAAGAACAGAAAATCAACATTTGTCATTAAATCAGTTATCTAAGATCCTACTTTTGGAAGCTAGGGAGAAAATGATCATTCAAATTAACCCAAAACATATAGAAAAAAATAATAAAAATAAGATTGGAGACCATGAGATAGAAAACAGAAAATCAGGGGGCACTTGGGTGTCTTACTCAGTTAAGCATCCAACTCTTGGTTTCACCTCAGGTCATGATCTCAGGGTCATGGTACTGAGTGAGCCCCAAGTCAGACTCCACTTGATCTCAGGGTCATGAGTTCAGCCCCATACTGGTTGTAAGACTACTTTTTTTTTAATGAGAGGGAGAGAGAAGGCAGGGTTTGCAGAGAAAGACGCACAAAGAGATCTTAGGAAGATTCCACACCTAGCACAGAGATGGACAGCAGGACTCGTTTTCACGACGCTGAGATCATAACGTGAGCAGAAACCAAAGAGTCAGACACTTAACTGATCGACCCACCCAGGTGCTCTGAGATTACATACATAAATTAAAAACTTTTTAAAAATGAAGATATGTATCATGTTCTGGATTTAGTATTGTTAAGATGTCATTTCTCCCTACTTCGATCCGGATTCAATGTAATCCCAATGAAAATACCATCAAGTCTTTTTTTTTTTTTTTTTTCCATCAAGTCTTTTTAAAAACAGAAATGGCAAGCTGATTCTAAAATTAATACGGAAATGCAAATAACCTGAATAGCCAAAACAATCTTAAAAAACAAGTAAAAAAAAAAAAAAAAACAAGTAAAAAAGTAGGAAGACTTACAGTACCTGAGTTCCAATAAAGCTACAGTACTCAAGGGGTGCCTGGGTGGTTTAGCTGGTTGAGAGTACAATACTCAGGTCATGATCTCAAGATAGAGCCCCATGTAGGGCTCAGTGCCTGGTGGGGAGTCTGCTTGTGATCCTTCCTCTCCCTCTGCCCTTCCCCCTTGCTCTTACCAGTATACTCTTTGTCTATCTAAAAAAAAAAATTAAAAATTAAAAAAACAAAAAACCCCAAACTCAAAATACTGAGGTACTGGTGAAAAGACAGATATTATACTAGTGAAACAGAAGAGAATCCAGAAAAAGACTCATTGTATATGCTTATATAGCAGTTGATGTTCAATAAAGGTATCAAAGGAAAGAAATGAGAAAAGTCTGTTTTCAAAAAATGTTGCTCCTACAACTGGTACCTGAGTGGAAAAGAATGAACTTTCACCCCTATCTCACATAACATACAAAATTAATTTGAAACAAATCATAGACCTGAAGGCAAGAACTAAAACATGAAGAAGAAAGCACAGAAACAACCTCTGTTATCATGGGATGATGAAAGAAACTTTCACAAAAGGAAAATGGTACACCAGACTTTAGGAAAATTAAATATTTTGCTCTCCAAAAGATATCACTACAGAAAAACAGTCCTGAAAAGGGAGGAAATATTTGCAAATACATATATCAAAGGAAATGTATCTGCAATATAAAAAGAACTCTTATAACTAAATAATTACATTAAAAACAATTCAATTTTTAAAATTGGGTAAAAGGGGGATCCCTGGGTGGCTCAGCGGTTTGGCGCCTGCCTTTGGCCCAGGGCGCAATCCTGGGGTCCCGGGATGGAGTTCCGTGTCGGGCTCCCGGCATGGGGCCTGCTTCTCCCTCTGCCTGTGTCTCTGCCTCTCTATGTCTATCATGAATAGATAAAAAATAAAAAATAAAATCTTTAAAAAATAAACAAATTGGGTAAAAGATGCTTCACAAAAAACATACAGATGGGCAATAAGATATGAAAAGATGCTCAATATGACAATCAATCAAGAAATTCAAAGGAAAACCTCACTGAATGAGACACAGACGGACATCATTAGTAATGTCAAAGGCTGAGGAATCTTTACCAACAAACAAATCTCAAAGAGATATCAACTACACAACCATTAGAATCGCTAAGATGAAAAAGACTGACAACATGAAGTCTTATTAAGGATGCTGAAGAACTGAAATTCTAACATACTACTGACGGGAATGGAAAATGGGACAGCCACTTGAAATGTGTTTGACAGCTTCTTAAAAAGCTACCCACACGTGTACAATCCTGCCATTACATCTTTAGGTATTTACCCAAGAGGAATGAAAATACTTCTCTACACAAAGACTGAGTAACAATGTTCATAACGCCTTTATCACAATGGCCAAAAGCTTGGAAACAACACAAGTGTCCACACCAGGTGAATGCATGGATAAAATACTGTGAATATCCATACCCTGGAATACTACTCAGCAATAAAAAGGTGCTATTGATAATGCAACAGCAGAAATCTCAAAATTATTACGCTGAAAAAAGCCAGACTTAGAAGATTAAATAAGGTATTATTTCATTCATACAACAATCTATGATGTAAGAAAATAAATCTGAGGCTAGCAGCAGCAAAGGACTATAAAAGTGCCTGAGGAAACTTTAGGGAATTTGGAAACGTTTCGTATTAGTAGTAGATTTGTTGGTACATACATCTGAAAAAAACTATCAAGCTGTATATACCTTAAATCAGAGCTGCTTATTATACATAAATTATACCCCACATGTTGTTTTAAAACTTACACACTAAAAATCTCATTTGTGAATAATGAAGAAAAACTGAGTCAAAACAAATAATGTAGAAGAGCTTATATTTAAAAATAGGTCCATGTGGGGCACCTGGATAGCTCAGTGGTTGAGCATCTGCCTTCAGCTCAGGTCACGATCCCAGGGTCCTGTGATCGAGTTCTCCCCACCAGGCTGCCTGCATAGAGCCTGCTTCTCCCTCTGCCTATGTCTCTGCCTCTCTTTCTGTGTCTCCCATGAATAAATGAAATCTTAAAAAAAAATTTTTTTAATTAAAAAACAACAACAAAAAAATAGGTCCATGTAATTTAAAAGTTCTATTAGAGAGATGCCTGGAGGCTCAGTGGTTGAACGTCTGCCTTTGGCTCAGGGAGTGATCCTGTAATCCCAGGATCAAGTCCCACATCGGGCTCTCTGCATGGAGTCTGCTTCTCTTTCCTCTTCCCATGTCTCCGCCTCTCTCTGTGTGTCTCTCATGAATAAAAAAATAAAAAAAAAATTAAAGTTCTATTAGAGATGGCAGTTTTAAAGACCGAAATATTTATTTAAATGCATCTAAATTTAAAGAGTCCTACTCAGATGTTTAACATTATAATGTGGCTGTATTATATAGTTTCATACACTTTAAATTTCTATACTGTCTTGACAAACAGGAAATAGACACAGGTATATTCTAAGTTGAGAAATCCCTAACTTTGTTTTGACTCTAAGAAAAAAATAAATGCTTCTCACATGACAATGTATTTATCTTTTAATTTTATTACTTTTTTTTAAAGATTTTATTCATTTATCCATGAGAGACACAGAGAGAGAGAAGCAGAGACATAAGCTGAGGGAGAAGCAGGCTCCACGCAGGGAGCCCGACATGGGACTCAATCTTGGGACTCTGGGATCACACCGAGCCAAAGGCAAATGCTCAATCACTGAGCCACCCACGTGTCCCGACTTTCTGACTTCCTGAATAACCCCTTTGGTTATTTATTTTTTTAAAGATTTTATTTATTTATTCATAAGAGGCGGGGGGGAGGGGTGCAGAGAGAGGCAGAGAGAGAAGCAGGCTCCATGCAGGGAGCCCAATACAGGACTCAATCCGGGATCCCAGGATCACGCCCTGAACCAAAGGCAGTCATTCAACCGCTGAGCCACCCAGGCATCCCTAAATTTATTACTTAATGCAGCCTGAAACCACCATTACTCCAAGGAAGTTGAAATATACATTAACTTCTCATAATATTTTCAATTCACCTCACTTTTCATTAAAGGAAGTACCTACAATTAAAACTCAGCCAGTAAAACAATGAAGTAGACTACTGTAACACTCATTAGACCTTTCCATTCATCACAAAATGTACACACAACTCAGTCCTTTGGTAGCTAAATGCACTTAGATTGCATAACCCAAGACATTTGAGCCATCTTGGACACGCCTAGACAGGAAAATTTCAAATGATGGGAAGGCAACAGAAATAAAAACTCATAAAACCAAAAGCCCTCTGGCAATGCTTAAGAAAATTTCAGAAGGAACTTGCTACAAAAGACCATGGGCAAAAATAGCCCAAATCATTTCTATATAAAAGTATGTTCTACAGAATCCTTAGAGGGGTTAAAATAAGAAAGAGAACAAATTAGATCAATTCAGTAAAGTGACAAAAATAGACATTTAATTAATATGGCAACATCTTCGTTATTCAAAAATTCAACTGATCAGCATGGACATGAAAGGGGAATTTTTTTCATAAAGTTTTTATGCAAAAAATCCACAGAGAACAAGCTCATATCCAAGTTACTCTGAATAAACATAGACTTTTTAGGGTATTTTGAATTTAGCGACATTCACACCACTCCTACCATTCCCGCTGTATACAGATTCACAGATCTGCATCTCTAATTCCTCATCAATAAAATACTCTCACAGGTCCCTTCTAGCTCTATCATGTATACTCAGAATAAAGACTCTTTATAAAAACAAAAACTCTAAGTATGGAAGAAGTGAGAAAGTAAAAGAAATAAATGTATGGGAATATAAAAAAAATCATTCAGTTCTTTAGCACATGGCCCAATCCCAGCAAGATCTCTCCACCTCTAATGTGTGAGAAGACTACTATCATGTCATGTAATCCTCAAGAAACACAACTAGACCAGGAATACACATCAGCCATATGCACGTGCTTCCCTGAAAGCAAGTTGGAAAGTAGAAGAGTCCCTAAGTTGGGAATCTGGGTTATTTTCTGTCCTCCATTATGAACTTTTTGGATTGCTAGCATTCACAACAATCATGTGTGGCCTTTTCGAGCCTTAGATCCTTATTTGGAGACTGAATTAGTCTGTGTGGTTACCAATGTAAAGTCATCAAATTTGATGAAGTAATAATGGACTTTTATGCATTTCTGATATACTAATAAAGTTATATATATTTACATAGGATTACTGAGCATGAGGCTGAGCAACTCCTGAAGACTAACTAAATGTTATTTAAGCACCCTTTTTGTTTTTTCATTTTTCTTGAGAGGTCATTGTAGTTGGAGGAGACTTCACACACAGAGAAGAATTATTTCAAGAGACTTTAAAATACATTAATTTTCCTACAGAGCCTTATATGATGTATTCCAATGTAAAAAAAAAAATGTCCAAAAAAGTAAACTGGCTTCAGTGATCATACTATTTATAGCAATAGCAATTCGAGTTCTGTTCTTCTGAGCTGTGTGTGTATGTGTTACAGGATGAGAGCAGATGAGTAAGCCTGCCAGATGTCATACAACCAACTCAGTACAACTCAGTACACATTAGGCTCACTTGTTACATTTTACTCTAGATTTTTTTAGGATTATTATTTTAAAATTCAATTTTGTTATATAATCATGTGAAATATTTATATGACTCCAAAGCCACATCTATAAAAAACAAATTTGTTCCAGGAAGTCTGGCTTCTTCTCTATTCCCTCCACATACTTTCAAATTCACAGTCTCAGAAAAGAAGGCAAAAGGTATGGCCTCTAGATTCACATCTTGAGTGTATGACTTTGGCCTGTGACTTAATTGCTTCAAACTAATTTCATCACATCTACAATGGTGATAATAATAAAATCTACTTCAGAGGCACGTTGTGAGGATTAAATAAGATCATCTGTGGTCAGCTTTGCGGGATCTTGATGCAGATCAACCACTAGCTTCAGGCTCTCATTTGAGGCTCAACACAATCCTGGGGTACAGACACAGATAGGAAATGAACCTGGAGGCACCATATCACTGGATCGAGGTCATGGGGCCCATAGCCAAGACCGCAGTCCATCTTTCAATCCCAGCACTACACCACAGTACTCATTAAGATTCCAGGCTCCTTTACATTCCACACTCATCAAATACTCCCTATAGCCAGCACAAGGAAAATGAATTTTGTTCCCACCCAGGGCAACTTCAAAAGACTCACTGTATTCAGTGCATTGAGGGTAGTGTCATCCCGAGATGCTGCAACACAGCCATCTTCTGTGGAACCTCCATCACACATCCCTGCGAATGCTGCCATGCTCCTTGGAGGACAGGAAGGAAAAATATCAGTAAAGAAATTTTAACCCTCAGTTTTCAGAGTACATTTTCAGCCCAAATTCCATTACTACATGTGTGACAAGTTAGAGTGTTCAGTCCTATTTCTGCTTTTGTTTAAAAAAAAAAAAAAAACTTTTTAGGGGAGACTGGGTGGCTTAGCAGGTTAAGCAGCCAACTCTTGGTTTTGGCTCAGGTCACGATCTCAGAGTCATGAGAATGAACCCAGGCTCCACAGCAAGCATAGAGTCTGCTTGAGAGTCTCTCTCTCTCTCCCTCTGCCCCTCCCCTAACTCGTGTGCTCACACCCACCCCCTCTCAAATAAATAAAATAAAATAAAATAAATTTTTTTAGGGGTGCCTAGGTAGCTCAGTCAGGTAAGTGTCTAACTCTTCATTTTAGCTCAGGTCATGATCTGAGCCTTGGGAGTTGGACATGGAGCCTGCTTAAAATTCTCTCTCCCTCTGCCCCTCTCTCCAGCACTCACTTGCTCTCTCAAATTTAAAAAAAAAAAAAAAAAGTTAAGATCCTCTACAGTTCACCCTTCACTCACTCACTCACAAAGGAAAATGTTTCATTTACTCTGGTCCAGCTGTGTTATTTCTTCCCATGCTTTACCAGTACTCAGATTAGTTTTGAGGGCATGAATAAGCTAAAACTATTTGCCACAACAGCTGGCTAGAGTACAATCTTTTGAAAGAAAGATCATAATCTTTTTGAAAGAAAAATCTTTTGAAAAAAAAATTAAATTATTTGAAACTTTGCTTAATTCTTTTCATGCTATACATCAACTAACCTTAGGTGAGTTAAAAGTGGTAAGGCAGAAGAGAAAAATTCTTAGTGGCCCCATACATACTACACTGAGGTAGCCTCATCTCAGGTATGTGCCTCCACACACAGCACAGCCTACCACAGGATTAAAATCCAGTTACCAGGCCTGCCCTAGTGCACACTGCTGATACTTCAGTTAGTCCCAGAGACCACTGCAGGCTAAGGCAGGCTCTCTGCCCACACTGTAATATGCAGGGGCAGATTTAAACTTATCTTTTATATTTTAGGCATTTGTAGGCTAGCAAGTCCTCATGTAGTAGGTAAGCCACAAAAACACCGAGGTCAGGCATCAATAAACAGCCTAAAGTAGAGAAATCTGGAGTGCGATTTTAAAATGGGCTACATGACCCAATTACTCTATCTGTATTTCGAAGTTTTGATAATTTCATGTATGGCTTAAGATGATTCCGTTCTGAAGAGTTCTAAAATCTGATGTGGGGCAAACATTGGAAAAAACAAAGTGACTTTACCATGGTAAACTTTTTCTCTGGCATTAAAAATCAGAGTTCTGATTACAGAGGGGTATAACAAAATGTAAAGTCAGAGATGTTCAATGTATAAATAAAATTTCAGGGGAAAGGAGAAAGTTTATTGCCTCCTAATCAACTCAGATGGCCTAATTCAGAGGGTAGAATGGGGGATAATTCCTATTACCTTGCTGCTCTTAAGTACATAAGGAGGTCACAGTCATTAACTCCAGGCATCCAGACCAGTTCCTCATGTTGGGTCACAGTGTCACCATCTGGAGAAGGGAATGGTTGCAATTCAGGAAGTTTGGCCTGTAAGACAGGAATGAAAAAGTCACAATCAAGGAGCATTTAAAGAGCTGCCTCAACAGGCAGGCCCTGGGAACAGATGCAGTAGTTACTGAGCCTCTTTCTTCAGGCAGTACCGAAATAACAGAAAAAGTGTGAGTCATTGAAACCAGCCTGTAGCATGTTTCAGGATCATTTCACCATAGAAGATTTCACAATGGACTGCTTAATCTCTACTTAAGGAGCAGCAAACAGTATCAAAATAAACCAGTGCCAGCATGATCCAAAAAGTGAAACAGAAATGGATGCATGTGAATAAAAGAAATTAGAAAAAAACCCCAAAACCCCTTAGGACATAACCGAGTGCCTTTATAAGGGAAAATGTACATTTCCCATTTAACAAGTTTACAAAGAGACATATATAAATAATGAAATCTCACCTAAGAGTATCTGCTAAAAAACCAAATGAGCTATCCTATTAAGTTACTCTCAAGAGAGTCAGTAACTACAGTATTATCATGGTAAACATAAAAAAAGACACAGAATTGGAGTTAAATTAAAAACACAGTGGAGGGACACCTGGGTGGCTCAGTCGGTTAAGCATCTGCCTTCAGCTCGGGTCATGATCTCAGGTACTGGGATGGAGCCCCAAATCAGGGTTCCTTGCTCAGTGGGGAGTCTGCTTATTCCTCTTACCTTCCCCCTGCTTGTACTCTTTGTCAAAGAGATAAATATAATCTTTTAAAAATTATAAAATAAATAAAAACACAGTTGAACTAAATGATGACAGCAATCAGACCACAGCAGTGGCTTCAGGAGAAGCGGACTGCTTATAAAGGGACAGGAAGGAGCTTCTGGAGACAAGAGAAATGTTGCACCTTGATATGAACTATTACAGTAGATTCGACAGTCTACATAAGATATGAATAGTTCACTGTACATCAAGTATACCTCAATAAAAATTTTTAAAAATATTTGAACAACAGTGCTTAACAACCAACAGTCTAAGTCACCTCTGGGTTAGGGCAGAGCAAGAGTCAGCAGGTACTAATGACCGGCACAACCATCAGAGACCTATAAAGTCAACTATCTACAAAATACACATTTCCTATTGTCTCAGATGACAAACACAGACACATCAGTTGAATATTTTAAATTAAGAGCTATAGTTAAAAAGCTCCAGTGTCCAGAGAAACTGCAAAAAGATTAAATGAAGCAAGGAAGAGGATAAGGCAGCACTATCCAACAGAAATAAAATGAGAGCTACATATTTGATTTTAAACATTCTATTATCCACATGAAACAAAACATTACCTCCTAGTTTGGACTAGCCACATTTCAAGTGCTCACAGCCACCTGTGGCAGAGGCTCCTGTCCTGGGCACACAAATATGAGGTGCTAAGGAGTGAAGAGAACCAGGGTATAATGGAGAGAGGGCTGCCCTGCCCAGGGAAAGCAACCAAGCAGGAATGAGAACCAATACTTGTATATCCCCTGATTTATTTCCAAAGTCCAGAAATTTTGATATTTTATGAGAGCTAGCACTTAAATGTTTAAAACAATTTTGTGGCAAAACGCAACATTAACAGACCATGTGGCTTCAGGGCTACAGTCTGCCTCACAGGAAGTATCTGAGACCTCTAAATGTTTATCAAGCACTGACCTTCTCCAAACAAGGACGCTCCTCTTTAATTTACTACTGGCTTTTATAACATTTAATTGGGTGCCTCAATGAGTTCTGCTTAAGACATGGAGAGCACACTGAATAAAATTTAAAACACAACAGATATTCACATCAAAAGGCATTTTTAAAATTTATTTTATTTTTTATTTATTTTTTTTTAATATTTTATTTATTTACTCATGAGAAACAGAGAGAGAGAGAGAGAGGCAGAGACACAGGCAGAGGGAGAAGCAGGCTCCATGAGGGAGCCTTCGTGGGACTCGATCCCAGGTCTCCAGGATCACACACTAGGCTGCAGGCAGCACTAAACTGCTGTGCCAACAGGGCTGCCCCAAAAGGCATTTTTTCTTACATCTTTACCAAGTTCTGCTTCCCCAGCACCAAGTATGGTACCTAGCACAGTAGCTCTCCAATGACACCATTTCCCATCTATAAAAATGATATAAATCCCAAGGTGCGACCATATACAAGGGCTGTGGTATTAGTACTTGCATGAGCTGCTAGCACAAATGCAAAAATAGTACGATCTCTACAGAGGGGCATTTGGTTATGTCCTACCCTTTCCATGTGCACGCGCCCTTTATGGCAGCCTTTCCCTTTCTGGGAATATATTCCAAAGATATGTTGGCAGGAATATAAAAATCTGTATATGCAAGATTCACTGCAGCATTACTTATAATAGCACATGATTGGAAGCAACCTAAATGTCCAACAATAGGAACTGGAAGAATAAACTGTTCCATTCCTGCAATGGAGTTCTGAGAAGTGGCAGAAGGAAACAAGGAGGCGCGCTACATAAATGCTATGGAGGGAACAGCAGGATACGTTGCTAAAAGATAAAAGAAAGCTGATAAAAGTGTATATATCATGCTACCACTTATCTAAGAACAGAGGGTTGGGAATAAAAAGAAATAAATCAAAACCTTAAGTTTAAAAAACAAAAACAACAATTATCCATCATTAAGAGAAGAAACATGTGGAGGGAACAGAGGTAGCAGACTTTCTGAGCACCCTTCTTCCTTTATATGTTTGACTTTGGAGCTATGTGACTAACTTTGAATAATTATATTGGAATCTTTGAAAATGGGATTTGAGACATGGGGAAAACATACAGATATAAAGGAAATAAAGATAGGATTAAACATAAAACCCAGATACAAATATGAATTGGAATTAGAAGTATTAGAAAGAATCTAAAATATATTTTATCTTCAAAAAAAGGGGGAGGCATATTTCTTGATCTGTTCTCTGAAAAGGCCTAGGAATAGTAACCAACCCGGTAACAATGAACACCCCAGCACCCAGTCAAAAAATGTCACTTCCCAATAAAATAAGGGCTCCTATGAGAAAAGTTTAATTCTAGATCGAGGGCAGGGAATATATAAGATGAGACATTAAAATCATGTGATACCAGTTAAGAGAACCCATCTAAAACCCCTGGGGTCCAACCAGTCAAAAGGGCACAGAAGACAGAAGGAAAGAGGCATCCTACTAGCCCAAGATGGATAATTTAATCATCAGTAAGAATAAGGACAACTGGTTAGCAGATAACAAATAGTTTAAAGTCCACTGGTAACTGCTAGGAGATGTTGGGAAACCAAGCCAGTAATTTTGAAAACTGGTGAACAGAAGGAAGGAATTGGGCATTTATCATCTTGCCTTTCCTATGTGATTCTGGTAATCAGATAGCTGGTGTAAAGGGAAAGCTTCATTTACTCACCTAATAAATGAAGGAATGACAGAATTAGAGTATCACCGTTTTAAAGGGTGGATCCAGTAAGCCATGGCTGCAAATCAGCACTACAAGGACATATATACATACATCCATTTATACAAAGACATATATACACAGCATACATAGGCCAGGGGCAAAGGACTAACCTAGGAGGATATTAAACTTCTAGATTTAACTACTAATTTTCAAGATACGCCAAGGACTAGGGAACAAGTCTAATATCAAATAAAGATGCAATCAGCCAAATTCAGACAATGGGACACCTTACTGGACAAAACACTCACCTTCTTCAATACATACACTGAGAGAAGGGGAAAATTAAGAACAATATACAAATTAAGAGAGATTTAAGAGACTTATCAACCAAATGCAATGTATGGCTCTTATTTAGATTCCAATTTGAACTATTAAAAAAAAAAGAGAGAGATGTATGGGGAAATCTGGACCGAGGGGGTACTCAAGAAAATGCTAATTTTTATTAGGTGTTATATATTGTGATTTTGTTTTTTGAAAGAGCTCTTATCTTTGGGATATTTACAAGTAAAATGGTAGATTTGTGATTCATTTCAAAATAATGGTTGGAGAGGTGTGAAGGAAAATATAGAAGTTTGACCATACTTGGTATGTGTGAAAGTGGAATAATACAGATAAGGGGATTTACTTTACTATTTCTTGACTTTTACATATGTTAATGTTATACCTAATTTTAAAAAGTTAAAATTTGGGCAGCCTGGGTGGCTCAGTGGTTTAGTGCCACCTTCAGCCCAGGGTCTGATCCTGGGATCGAGTCCCAATTTGGCCTCCCTGCATGGAGCCTGCTTCTCCCTCTGCCTGTGTCTCTGCCTCTCTCTCTGTGTGTCTCTCATGAATAAATAAAATAAAATCTTAAAAAAAAATAGTTAAAATTTTAATAAGGAAAATATTGCCAATGCATTTAAAGTCCTGTTATGTTTAGTGCTCCAAAACATTTCTTTTTTAAAATAAAGCCTAATAAATATATTTAAAACCTGATATAAAATAAGTGAAAGTATACAATAATCTAAGCATAGTAAATCTGTTCCTTTCCAAGATTTTAGGTATCTTTTACCTAAGAACCCCCTTTTTTTTATTATGGCAAGGCAAAAAAAAAAAAAAGTAAAGTAAAGTAAAACTTTAGTACTAAGATCTCAGGATACTAGAGACACAAAACGGAAGAAAGAAATGGGTGGAAAACTACAGTGCACGAGGGCAGAGCAGTGCCAGGTGAGTACTGGATTCCCTGGTTAAGCTGTAACTCCTAAGCTTGCAGGCACAGAAAATAGTCGGTGGTAGTCAGATCCACCTACCAGGCCACATGAAGGCAAGGGTATACTTGAGCAAGGCAGGCGTTAAGGGGAGTGTCCTCTTGCAACTTCTTTTTGCCTGTCTCAGTTATAATCCTAGTTCTGTGATGAAATGTGCCTTCTAGAAAATAGATGCCCCTGATGGTTTCTGTGTTTTGATTTTAATATTCCTTCACTTCTTAATTTCCTTCTCATTACAGAGTTCAAATGGGTTGTTAAAAATATAAATGGCGAACAAGAAATGCTCAAAATCCAGACAGAAAAATGAACAACTAAAGACTACTAAAACTTCTATATCCTTACAAAGAGTTGCCTGTCTCTTGCATCCGTACTATGTGATGGCCACATGGCTCACTCTTAGCCTCCATTCCAACTGAAATGACAGCCCATGCCAATCATGCTAAACTCACTTTTCTTACAGCTTAAAAATGGACAATGATTCAATCTGTGGCAATGAGATAAAGGAGAATGCTCCTTGCTCTTAAGGGGGAAAAGAAGGGTGATCCTTTCTTCTTCTCAACATCTGCTATATCTCATTCACTGGAAGATCCACTATTATTTTAGTGCATTTAGAAAGGAAAAATGCTGCCAATTAAATTATGCTCACACTCTAGAATGTACAATGAAGTCTGATATCAGAGCTAATAAAATGTGAAGGAAAGTAGCACATCTTAGAATCAGTAGAACTCAGCTACTGCCTAAGAAAGAAGGCAGCCCTGGGAGATAGCTGGGCAGCAAGAGAATTCTACAGAAGCTGAACACAGCCCTGGCTGGTCCTGTCTGACCAGGACGTGATACCACATGAGACCATCAACAACTATGGGCAGCCAGAGTTTTCTGGTCCTGCCTGTCAAAGTGTCCTGATATAGATATGGGGGTGGGGGTGGTGGGTGGCACGCCAAACATGACATTAGGGGTCCTAGTAAACTGAATCGAATGAAAGGACACAGGTCATGACATAACAAGCTGCTGTCTGACAAAGAGCCAAAGGATCCTGAAGCTCTTCTTAAGTTTTTAAAAAGTTACAATGCAAATATATAGGACCAAACGTCCACGAATGAATGAATGTGTAAACAAAATGTGGTAGCTTTTAAAAGAAATTAAATTCTGGTATGTGGGGCACCTGGGTGGCTCAGTGGTTGAGCGTCTGCCTTTGGCTTAGGTTGTGATCCCAAGGTCCTGGGATTAAGTCCTACTGCAGGCTCCCCATGGGGAGCCTGCTTCTCCCTCTGCCTATGTCTCTTCCTCTCTATCTCTGTGTCTCTCATGAATAAATTTTTAAAATCTTTAAAAAAAAATTAAATTCTGGTATGTGATACAACATGGCTGCACCCTGAAGGTTTCATGTAAGTAAAACAGGTCAGACAGTAGTACAAATACTGTGCAAATCCACTGATAGGAAAAACCTAGATGAGTCAGATTCACGGAGACAACGTCTCAGGGGTGGCCATGGGCTTGAGGAGTTAGAGTTTACTGGGGACAGAGCTTCAGTCTGGGAAGGTAAAAAAGTTCTGGGGGTGGGTGGGGTGATGTTGTGGTTGCACAACAATACAAATGTACTTAGAGCCATTGTACACTTTAAAAATGTTTAGAGGGCAGCCCCGGTGGCACAGTGGTTTAGCGCCGCCTACAGCCCAGGGCATGATCCTGGAGACCCTGGATCGAGTCCCACGTCAGGCTCTCTGTATGATGCCTGCTTCTCCCTCTGCCTGTGTGTCTGCCTATCTCTCTCTGTCTCCATGAATAAATAAATAAAACCTTTAAATAATAATAATAATAATAATAATAATAATAAAAATGTTTAGAAAAAAATGTTAGAATGGTAAATTTTACATTATGTGTATCTTACCACAATTTTTAAAAAGTATGCAGTGATCAGGAAAAAAAATGTGAATTCATATTAAATTCCCTAAAGCATAACAACAATTCTCAGTTGCTGCTCCACAGACTAAAGGGCTAGCAGAATAATAAGAAATCAAACCCTATTAGAGAAGCGACTAAAATTTGCTTTACCTGATGGCTGGGACCAACACGAATTTCCCCCTGGGTGCTGTTCAGCCTCCTGTCATGAAAAGAGCAGATTAGGTTAGCACCATATAGTTCTGGCATAAACATTCACACATTTTTTTTTCAAGGCATGTAATTCACTTGAAATAAATGAGGGATAACAGAGGAAGAATTTTTCCCACTATTTCTACTGTTGTCCTATACATGTACCCTACTCCAAACCCCATACACATCTCTGAAATCTCTTTCTTCTAAAATCTCCTGCCTGCAGCTTCCTGTCATGAGTACCCATACCACAGTTCCTTCACACCTCAGAGATATACATTCTTACAGCACAATCCCAGTAGAGGCTTCTTCTTTTCAAAACATTTCATGTGCCTGACTATAAACCTTATTAAAATATACACAAGAGAACTAGAGTTCCTAGTGCACACACACTAGGTCATTCATTGATTCAATAAATATTTATTAAGTACCTACTATACGCTCACAACTGTCCAAGGTGTTGGGGATAAAGCAATCAGAAATACAATGTCCCTGCCTTACCATAACTTAAATTCTTATCTGGGTATAAAACAAAGAAACAAGTAGTAGGTCAGATATAAAAGTGCCAAAGAATTAAGGAAATGGTGAACAATGAAATATTTTCACGGTTCTTTATACAGGATAGTCAGAAAAGGCCTTTTACGTTTTTTTAGGGGGAGGGGGAGGGGCAAAGGGAGAATGAGAAGGATCACAAGCAGAGTCCACGCCAAGTTCAGAACCCAATGACGGGCTCCATCTCACGACCCCAAGACCATGACCTGAGCTGAAATCAAGAGTCAGATGCTTAATCGATTGAGTTACCCAGGCATGCCCCAGAAAAGGCCTTCTTAACAAAGCAAAAAAGGCAGAGATGAAAAAGATGTGTGAGAATGAACCCAGCAGGTCTAGGAGGTGGAAGACTTTGTCTCATTTCTATGTCATTCCTACTGCACCTGCAAAGCTTACCCTCTCTTTGCTTCAAATCCTAGCTATCCAGGTTCCTTTTAGAAGCCACTGTATAAGCCTTTCCTGATCTCCTTCCCATTTTACCCCACAATTCCCCAAAGTATAGACTGCCTTCCTTTTTCACTCCTTCACAAAACGCTCATTGACAGTCTGTTCTGTCCCAGGTCCTACACAGGGTACTCATTGGGTATACGCTGATGCATAAAGAAAGTCACTGCCCTGAGTGACTTTCCCAACTCCCAATTACCCTCAGCTCTATTCCCAACCCCCAATTACCCTCAGCTCTGAGTCATGACTAACTGTGGACGATCTCAGGACACCATTTCCATGCCCAGAGACATGTCTGTGGTGTTGTACAATCACCTTTGCATTTCCAGGAGTGCCAGGGATGAGAGCTGCAGGTGGTGACAGGTGCTGCGGAGCAGAACACAGTAGCAAAGGCCCAAAGAGGCTGCACGGTCTTGTGTTTGTCCTCCCACAGAGTTGATAATCCCACCATGATGTGTAAAGTTGTTAAAATTAATTCTGGAAAATGATTATTTCCTTCAGGTCTAATGCTTTCTTCTTCCGACCCAACAATTTCGCTCACAAAGAGTCTTATTTGGGGAAAGTGGGGAGTAGACACAACAAAGGAAGTGAAAAGACTAACAGAAAGTAAGGGTGTGTGGCCCACTTCCTAAGGAGCTTCTATTCCAATGACCCAGGGAAGTAGCATCTATCCCCAAAACACCAGGACAGGTCCAATCACTACACTGGTAAGCATAAAACATCTCAGGATAAACAGAATACAAAAATGCCAAGGGAAGTGATCAAAGTTAAGCAGACTTCACAGGGAGACAACAGTGCCTGCAGTGGTTAATATTCAAAGAAACCTCTGAAGGGGACCACATCAGCAAGGCAGAACAGAGGTCTTCCCAAGGGGGAATAAAAACCTGCGGAGGCGGGACACGGTGGGAGAAAAGCTTGCATAAATATTGTCCTTAACATACAAGGCACCTTTGTTTCCTCAGTAGGGGAATGGCATGTTGAAAAACAAGCCAGAAGATAGACTGTTCTAGTAGGTTCATGTAGGAATGTCACACTGTTTTAGGAGGCCTGAGAAGAATCAACAGGCCAGGAGGTGATTTTAATCATGAGTGCTTTAAGACAAGCATGCAGTCAGTGTTACCATTTCTCTTCCAACTTGCCCCTTTCTATTTCATAAATAGCTAAGAGCAAAAACTAGCTGCCAAAAGCTCTCCCCTATATTTCTAAATACTTTCCAAATGCTCACCTGCCTACAAGCAGGTCTAGCCAAAATGTGTCATCTGAGAAAGTTTTGGCCACAGCCCATCCAGTAACTTGTACCCAGTTCAACTTCCAGGTTCTTCTACAAGGTCTATGCCAAGGTTCACAAGTGAATGCCTATGAAAGCATTTCCCCCATCACTGCTACACACACACTAAGTCCTTAATAATTCTAGGATAAACATTCCTGGTTTGTTTTTATTTTAATCTTTTTCCTTTTTTATTTCTTCTGTGGCTTATTTTTTGTTTTTTCTTTTAGTACTTTCATAAGCCAATATTCTTATATTTAGCTAAAAATGTGCCACAGTAATAAAACAAACACCAAATATCTTACTGGATATGACTATATCCTACAGGTCTGTATAAAAGAGGTTAATTTCCTTAACAGTAGAAATAATATTATTAACTAATAATAATTATGCAAGTAAGACAAATAAGTGTATTGAGGATCTTAAGGGCCTAAATTGGAAATTGTTTGAGAGAGAATCTCAAACGGACTCCTTGCTGAACACAGGGCCTGACTCGGCTTAATCCCATGACCCTGAGATCATGACCTGAGTCAAAAATCAAGAGTCGTACACTTAACTGAGTTACCCAGGTGCCCTGCAATATGTTACTTTAGTTAGAATACAGGTGCCCTGCAATATGTTACTTTAGTTAGAATATAGGAAGAAAACCTAGCCTCAAAAAGATAATAATAGGGAAAGGGAAGAATATTTTAATAGTCTTTTTGGCAGTTATGAATATTATTTTTGATCCTACCCCAAAACTCAACAAAATGATCATTTCTTAAAGGTTTTTACACAATGTGAATCTAAAACCTTATCTATGATCTTTCTGAACTCTTTTACATTAAAAATCTGTTAGTCTTTCTTGGCCTTTCAATGGGTCCTTCTACCCAGACATGATATTTTTAATGTCATGCATGAATTAGGTGGAAAATATTAGATGACAGGTTTATCCTTCAATTAGTAACAAAGATGGTTAGCATGTGAGTACTTCCTACGGTTCTGGGTGCTCTACAGTCTCATTTCTATGTATGAACTCATTTAATTCATATTTTGATATTAATGAAAACATTAATAATGACAGTCACCAAAATATAGATCTTATTCTAATCTTATGTGTGAAACAACACAGTTACTAAAGAGGTTTTTACTTGATGTAAGTGTTGCTTAATTAACATAGTACGTCTGGGCAAAAACAGGATGGCCATCAATTAAGGAAAGAAAATCCAGGCCATCGATGGTGTAAATCCCAGTGAGGTCAGATAAAGGATACTACATACAAAATAAGAAGCCAAAGATGGAAGTCATGTCCCAGGATAATGCAGGACAAATCTATGTACACCCTTATACTTGCCTCAGGGTTTTCACCCATGTTATCTTAAATTCAGGATATCTGAGTGACATGACAAACACCAGAAAAATAATAATATTAGTTATCACTTATTAAGTGCTTTTTGCTCCAGGTATGCATTATTTCATTGTTCCTGTGACAACCCTATGAAGCAATATCTGCACTTTATAGATAATAGTGACAGTACTAATTGTAATATTAATGAAGAAATATATATGGTGAATATTTACTATGTACCAGGCATTTTAAGCTAAGCAAATTCTATATATTTTCTTATCTAATCTTAGGATGACCCTATACGGAAGGTGCTACTATGACCTATCCATATAAGGAAACTGAAGATAAGAAAGAGTTATGAAACTGCCCAAGATTACAAAGCTAACAAGTGGAAAGGGAAAACCAAGATTCAAACTTAAGTTTAGTTGACTCAAAAGTCAGAGCTCCTACATGTCATAAAGATTAAATTACTGAACCAAAATTACATAATTACAGATAGAACCAGTATAAGAAACAATGTCTTTATCTTCATTTCAAACACCAAAGCAAGACAGAATCATCAGGAAGAGTTTTAGTTTGAAAATCATGTTAAAAGAGAAAACCGATAGGGACGACTGTGTGCTCAGTCAGTTAAGTGTCCAACTCTTGATTTCATTTGGCTCAGGTCATGATCTCAGGGTTGTGAGATTAAGCCCCAAGTCCGGCTCAGTGCTGAGTGTTGAGCCTGGAGCCTGCTTAAGATTCTCTCTCTACTTCTCCCTCTTCCCCCCCACCCCCTGCACCTCATAAGTGTGTGTTCTCTCTGTCTTAAAAAAAAAAAATTAATGAGAAAACCATCAAAGTTAAAGGCCAATTTATATAACATTGTCAAAATAATAAAATTATAGACACAGAGAACAGATTAGTGGTTGCCAGGTGTTAGGAATGGGGGGTAAGGTGAGGAGGAGAGGTGAAGAAGTAAGAGGTTTGTATGGTAACAGGACAGACATGACAATGGCAGTGGTTACATAAAGCTACATTGACTACAGACACATTTTACTAATTTCATGTCTGGATTCTGATGTTATGCTAGAGTCATACACAATGGGGGAAGTGAGTGAAGGGTACACAGGAGCAGTCTGCAGTATCTTGCAACTTTCCGTGAATCTAAAAAATTAAAAGTTTTTAAAAAGTCAAAAGAAGTGCTTGGCTGAATTATGTCTTACAGACTAGAGAGAAGCAAGCTAGATGTGAGAAAAGCTTATCAAATGGCCAACAGATTCCCCTAAGATGTACTATAGATAGCTGAAAAGTCACAGAGAAAAGAATGTCACAGTTGAGAAAGGAGATTCAAGGAATTAAGTCACATAAATTCTTTTTTTCCTTGTATTTACTAAGTATTCTGGTCTGAGGCCATCCTTTTTGAGACACCCCTATGAATCATATTACAGAAAGAAAAAAGAAAAGAAAGAAAAGAAAAATCATCCTCACTAGCAAGGACAAATTTCTCTCTAAGGTTAATGTAAATAATATATATTTTTCAAAACAGCTGAGGTTCAGTTCAGTCTCCATTATTCTACAAATCTTTGCTTTGGACTATGAAAATATAGTCCCAGAAGCCAAATTACAAAAATAATGGCAAGTCATCGTGTTTATTCCTTGAGCAGAGAAAGAATGGGAGGGAGGAGGAAGGGAGGGGGAGAGGGAGAGAAAGGGAGAGAGAGGAGGAGGAGGAGGAGGAGAGAGAGAGAGAGAGACAGAGAGACAGAAAGAGAGAAATTCATTGTATATGAAATCCGATACAAAAGAAATTCGTGTAACAAAGCAGTATCCATGGCAACTACAACTTAATATTTCAGTCCTCTTCAGCTGCAGTGGATTAAATAAAATGACAAGATGTTCCCTTTGAAAAGTAACCTGTTACCATGGAAACGTTTTAGTCTAAGAAGTAAACAGGGAATGGACAGAAAGGGCAGGAAGCCTGTAACTGAATATCAAAAAGGGAGAAGCATCCACGCAAAGGAGATGAGATAGCGGCTGGCCAGATGCAGGCTGGGAGAGGCAAGTATCTGTGAAGGAACATACACTCAAGACACTCAAATAGCTCTACAGGAGTGTAGTAATTGCTTATGACAAGGATTTGGGTCTAAAAAGGAACAAGAGCACGGGGTCCAGGGGAGAAGACATGAGCTGTAGAATACAGAGAGCTGGCATTAGTTCCCATTATAAACCCAGACCTGGTCCCAAATATAAGCCCGGAGCATCACAGCATTCCCATTCCCAAAAGGCTGGCCTGCAGAACTCTCTAGTTGGACCCCTTCTCTGTGGCTGGTGTCACCCATCAACGAAATCACTATGCAATCTTCCTTTACCCAATCCTTCATATCACAAGGCTCAGAGAAGATATAATTCTTACTTTTTCCACACAGTGTTCAGTTAAGCAGGAAGACTGACATGAAATCAACACAAAGACTCTAGAAATTCTACACTCAGTCAGAAAATGATCACAGAAATGGACTGTAGGTCCAGAACAAATATACCAAATTTTAGGAAAATTGAAAGGCAATTTATCAGAATCACTTTTTTAAGAATGGTTGTGGGCAGGAGTGAAAACAAGGATGATAGTAAGGAAATCTAGAATAGCATGCTGGGTTTCTCAAATTTCTCCAGCATAAACACATTATTTCCAAAATAGTCTTGATTTTTTTTTTCGAGATTTATTTTAGGGACAGAGAGAGAAAGAGAGAGAATCCCAAGCAGACTGACGTGAGGCTTGATGTCACAATCCCAAGGGTCATGACCTGGCTGAAATCAAGAGTCAGACACTCAACTAATTGAGCCAACCAGGTGCCCCCCTCCAAAGGAGTCTTTAACAAGTCTGAAATGTCTTTAAAATCTGACACAGTATCTTAAAAACCCAGGTAAATGTTGTATTCTATTCCATAACATACTCCCATTAGTTCTAGGAGAAAAAAAATTCCCTAAACTTGAGTAAAATCACTGAGCTTTGTATACCCCATCAGATGTCCCAAGATTCTGGCAGCCTGCTACTGGAGGAAGGAGATGTTACATACCCCGCAGCCTAGATGCTCAGGTGCAAGGAAAGAGCACAGACTTCAGAGTCAAATGAACCCTGGCTAAAGTTTCAGTACCAAAATTTTATTAGCTTAAATGTGACCTTGAGGACACAATTCACTCTCTGAGCCTGTTTCCTCATCTATGAAATGAAGTTCATAATGACTAGTTAGCAAAGTTGCTATAAAAATAAAAGATGATCTACAGAGAGAAGCAGCACTGTCCTGCTGCACAGTGCTCACTGCTATTATTAGCTCTAAGCATTGGCAACAGACGACAACAGGAGCTAATTCCTTTACCAGAAGTTCTCAAAGCACCACCTACCTCTTCTCAACCCTATTACAGGCATGATTTTTTACTTATTTTGCATGATTTTGTATTTATCTTGTGCAATTATTTCTTCAAGGCCTTGCCTTTAGACTGAAAGCACCATGCAGGTAAGGGACCAACTCTGTTTTTACCTCTCCATTATATCCCAGGGCCCACTGGCACTCACTAAATATACTCCAAATGAATAAATGACTATACTATGTTAATTCAACTACTAGTGTAGCTATAGATAGCAACTAAGCACTTTGGTGCAAAATTAAACCAAGTCACCTGTGATAGAAGGCTAGTCCTCCTGCTCAGGAAGAAGTGCTTTGAATGAATATTTATTTATTTATTTATTTATTTATTTATTTATTTATTTGATATTGATTTATTAAGAAAGAGAGAGAACCCATCAACAGCTCAAAGAGTTAATGTTCCAAGTTCATTCACAAATGCTAAGGTCAAGACAGAAACTCATCAAAATCATAATATTCTACATTTTTTCTGATGGAAAGTTTCTTAGAAGCCATGTGATCTAATCTTCTAAGCTTAACAGAAGGAACCAAGGCCTGAGGAGATAAAGGTGCTCTTTCAAGGGGTCACTGGGAGTTGACTACGGAGGAGTCCAGGCCACAAGAAGTAGCTCTACTTCCACAGAGTTCCCGCCCCACCCCCAATATAAGTCAGAGTCCAGAACTAAGAATTTAGGCATTGGCTGAGGAATAAGATGAATTTCCATGCTGACAATAAGATGCAGTAAACGTGGCCTGTATACAAAGTATGTAACATCAGGGGAAAAAATGGTAAAAAAAAAAAAAAAAAAAAAAAAATTTTAACACATGAGAAAGGATCCCATTTCAAAGTGGTTATCACAGGCCAACATAAAGCTATACACACAAAAATGATGCTTCAAAAAACAGACTTATTATTTTAATCCCACTGTGGTTGAAATAATTTATAAAAGCAGCAATATTTGAAGATTAAGCCTATCTCCTAACCAAAAGTGTTGTTGGCTTTCTGTACACTGAAATCAAACTTTATAAAAAAGAAACATAGCACCCCCAGAAAAAAGAGGGACATTGAACTGTAATTTAAGTATGTCTTCAATGCATCTGTGAATGTCTCTTTGTTCCCAGTGGGGAGTCTTGAGGAAACACTATGAGAAATATGACCATCGCCTTATGCTTCTTCACTGTGGTGGTTTGAGTATGGGGGAGGAGGGGGCAGAGAGGAAGGATGCAGCCTTCATAGCATTCACACACACACACACACACACACACACACACACACACACACATCACAGAAAGAAGGAAAGAATGCTTAATGCTGAACATAGCAAATGTTTTACATGATATGGAAGTAAAGCTTCTTTTTAAATTTTTTTTTATTTTTGGAAGTAAAGCTTCCTAAAAATTTTTTTTCAGCAAGTATAAAGAAAAACATAAAACACTCAAAGGGCAAGAGAAGAAAGGAAATCAGTAAATGGTGGTTAAACATACTGGCCACTAATTAAATTACCATAATTCCTAACACAACTCCCGACACTGTCTTTAATAGATTGACCAAAAACTATAGAATCTGTTAAGATAACCATACCTACTGAGACTGTAGACTTGGTTTTTGAATTATTAACAATAATACACTGAGAAGCTAAGTGTCAAGCAGTTTCAAACTGTTTTTGCCCCCATTTTATAACAATGTCAAAAATTATATTTATTTTATCGGAGATATGGTCATATATAGATACGACCCATGAGAAAACTGAGATTCAGAGGAGTGAAGAAATTCATCCAATGTCACTAATTAGGTGGCATTTGAACCATACCATCTAGCTCCAAATCTAGTCTCTTCTCTTACAATAAATGCCACCCATTTATTCAACATATTTATGCTGAATGCCCATTTGGTAGGCACTCTAAAATAGACTATGGCTACAAGTACAGATGCAGCCCATACACCAGAAGACAATCAAATAGTGACAATAAATGTATAATTCAAAGAACTTTGATAGAAATAATGTCTAATTGTTCCAATGAATTAAAATGAGCTGTTGTAATTTAGATCCAAAATATCATAGAATGAACAATATAAGAATAGACTAGTTTTCTTTCAAATCTGCTTTAAAGATACGTTCAGGAACCTGTATCCTCCCCTATCACAAACTGCTCAATACAGATGATCACCACTTTGGGAGGAGACTCATGAATGCACACAAATTCATGAATTTCATTATTTCAAATCTTCCTTTAGCCTGTTTTTTTCTATTTTCTCTCTCATTCTAGATGACATTTTTTTTATAGCTTTAGAATAAATGCCTCTCTGGTGGAAAGACAGCTCAGTTCAGTAATGACCAAAAAGTAAAGTGGAAAATGAAAAATGAATTCAGAAAGAGAAAGGATCAGAAACAATGAACTGGACAATCACAGACATGGCAAACAGCAGGTCTTAGGTGTACCAGAGTCTTTCAATTCATAGCTAACACACCAGACAAGAACCTAGGAAGTGGTAAAAAATGGAGCTATGTTATTAGCAGATTCACAGGCTCTACAAAATTTATGTTTTACATAAAAGGAACACTTTAAATGTAAGCCTCAACTTTGGATTCAGATTCAAGATTCTAACATAATGACAAGAAAAGCTAATAACAGGATAATATTTTGGTGAACTTTTATGTTCTCCTGGAAACATAAGCTGTCCATTTTCACTAACATTTCTTGATACTCTAAGGTACAGCAGGAGGGGAGCCATAAGCCAAAATGAAGCTAGCAAGCATCTTTCCAATGCCCAAGCTACACAGACCCTGGACAACTTTACCAAACAAGAGAATAACCTCCCATGTGCTGTTTCTTCACTAAACTACCATGAGACAAGTATAGAAGACCCAAAGCAGGAGATGGTGGGCCAACAAGTAACATCCCAAAAATATTTACCTAAGATAGGAAAATATAGAACAAATGCAAACTACACAAGGAACTACTCTTGTGACTTACTTTACCTGATTCCAACACTGAAATTCGACCCTAAACAGCCAGCAGTGGTAACTGTAAGTCCTCACCGTCTAAACAGGTGGCTGCACTCAGGCTCACAAATGCACATCTCTATTAGGCCAGGCTGGCCAGCCAGACCAGTGGGAGGAACCTGCCCAGAGCTGTTTCACCAGTACAGCTTCCCAGTCACACTTTGTTTGCTAAATATACAAAAGTTGAAGAAGTAAAGGCCTGAGAAAAGAAAGGGAGTTCCATAACTGTTTTCCGGACGAGTAATGTCCGGACTCAAATAAGGATTTTCTGAAACAAGTCTGAGGTGTTAAGTGCCCCTGGGCCCAGATCCTCTTGTCTGGAGAGAGGATAATTTTAGACTTACAGGAGAAAAGCAGAAAGAAGAACATTCTACATGGAGTGAATTAAAACAAGTTCCAGAAGCAACACTACACGGTAAAGGGAAAAACTGCCCAAAACTCCCAAATGTAATGTTCAAATAAATGCAATCCTAATTGGTCAGACAGACCTCAGATCAATGGAAAACAAGATTAAAAATAGCAATAAATGAATTAGTCCTAAAATTATCCCCATATAATTCATCTCCTTAATCATAATCCTGAGACTAAACCTTCTGGAAGCCAGATGATACTTCAGTAATATTGTCAGTGGCTAGAATTCACCATTAGCCTTCCTTACAACTTTCCGCCAAAATCAGGGTCCTCCTCCAACAAGAGGTGAGCACACACAGCTCCATATTCATATTACACTATGAAGAGCTTACACTCAGAATCTCTCCCTGTATCATCAATGTCTCATGAACTTCCTCACTATCCTATGAGAATTTTTTCAGCTGCATTCTTCCACATCGTGTACTTCCTCCTTTCAACCTCACAAATGCATAAAACTTAAATGTGACTTCAAAATTTTTTTCGCCTTTCATCAGAAGAAAAAAGGGGAGAGGAAACAAAGAGAAACAACTAATATAATTCACCAACTTCACTTACCGTTTACTTGGTTAAAAATTCAATTTGTCCTAACCTGGAATATTACAAAGAGTTCCCTATGTTAACCATGGTGAGATCCATCTGTCTGAGCCCAGGCTGCAAAAAAGGACACATAAAAAGCATAACTCCCCCTCACAGAAAAGACTAGTGCTGGGCCCATCAAGCAGAGGGCACAGAATCTGACCTGGTCAGTGCCAACCTTCTTAAGTATCAACTGCTCTTTTTACTTCTTTCCTATAGAACATACAAGTCACACAACCAAATACACATATACCACAAATGCCACCTTCTGCTAAAACAAACAAAATAAATAAACAAAATACCTGGAACTCTAACTTCTATCACAAATGTCACTGCAGACTATTTTTTCTTAATTGTCAAGACATTGTCTACAAACTCTGGAAAGAATGGAGTTTTCTTTTGAAGCCACAGAAAATGATGTAACATAACCTTTTATTTCTTAAAAAACCTCCATTTTAAGGTGATAATGTTGCAACCATGATCCACAACTGCTTCCTGCATATGTCAAAATGTACATACTATCTTGTTTTCAGACTTCAGAAACAGATCTCAAGAAATATAATTTGCTCTGGCAAACAGGCTCTCAATCAAAACAAGTTCCACCCACCTTCAAAGCAACCAATAGCTGCCCACCTACCACCCTTCCTAAAACATCCAAACAGAGCTGCTCTTGGGCCCAGGCACTCCCTACCAGCCACACAGCAACAGAGCAGCCGGCAGGTTTCTTCTGCAGGTGCTTGAAGGCAAACAAGCTCAGCACCAGGCATCCATGCAGGACTCAGGTTAAAGCTGTACCCGGTGAGAAAAGGGTAAGGGAAACAGGAAAGGGACAGGGACAGCAGAACCCACAACGTTCTCCATTTGCTTAATGCATCTCCAGGCAGACCCCATTCTTAGCTCTGATTTCACGCTTCGCAACACCACCTACATGGCCAGCCAGGGTTGAATTAAAGGCTCTCAGGAACATGCACTATGAATGATGAAATGATTCATAAACATCTTCACAAGTGAGAAAGAGCAGCAAAAACCATCACTGTTTTGGGGAGGCCAGAGGAAGATAGCCTACCTGCAGGGGCTGAATGGATCATCCATGACTAACAGAGGCTCTGGTGAGTCTAAGCTGTGTCCCTGAACCTCTACTTACTGTTAAAACTCTGCCCTTTTCTACTCTAACAACTCAAAATGGAGGCACATGCAGTCTGAGAGACCTCATAGAGCTTTCACTGAGCTTGTGCTATGACCTAAGCCTTCACGCAGAACGCAGAAACTTCCCCCTCACACTGACAGGACTGAGCATGTGCTGTGACCCTCCCTCATCCATACACTGTCTCTCAACGCAATCAATCTCAACCCTGCTGTTTCCGTAAATAAAGCCCAGCCAACAGACTGCAGCTTCTCCCTGCATACCAAGCTAGTGTGCAGGGAAGTGGGGCCTTAGAAAGGGGATCTGAGACAGCCAACACCAGGGAACTCGGCAAGCCACACCAGCCATCTAGAGGCTTCAAAGAACTGCCCTGCTCAGACGAGACAACAGCAAGTTTTGTTTGTCTTTTTTTTTTTAATTGTTGTTTTAAATAGCAAGATCTTCAAGAAGGAATAATATCAAAAGATACAGATATGAATGACCATACATAGGACTAATGAACAGAAACTACTGCACATCTATAAACATAGCAGTAGCTACTTAAGGGGAACAACCCCACAGATTTCATTTTGAAAACTTTATAAACATTTGGGAAAAGGCCACACAAACAATCCTGGCAGAACTGTAGAGTTCTGGGTATTGTCACATTACAAATGCAGTACAGACGGTATACCAAGCAGGGAATCTTAAAGAATACTGTGTTTTATGCAAGGAGCTAATCTCTCTTAAATAAGAAGCTCTAAAATTGCCTAAATAATAAAAAAATTTTCCAAAAGAGATAATAATCCAGTCAGGCATGTCTAACTTGAAGAATGTATTTCTAACACTAAGAAGGGTAGGAAAGTTCAAATCAGAACGTCAAAGAACACCCTGCCACAAATACTCAAGCATCTAAAAATCTCATTTGAGATCTCCCGATTCAAAGTTCTAGGCAATTCTTTATAGTACTGCCCATGAAGCTAAATTCATTTAAAATTTAATCAGAAAAGATCTCTAAAGCCACATCAGCAAGGCCACATGCCATACTAGTCATATTGAGTGCTGTGAAGTATATTGTCCACAGCACCAGCCAAGACACTTTCTGTTAAAATCTTTAAAAACACACTTTATGCGGTCTCCCCACAACCTCCACCTCCAACAAAAAGGCAAAGCGGGCTGGCAGCTACATAAGATATCCTGTTCTGGATGTGTATAGAAGCTTCGGTTTCTATTTGCAAACTAAAAGATTCTATGTGTGATTACTTAGTTACAATTAAAAAAGAAAAACAAGACTATGAAACTCCCAAAAATATATAAAGGACAAGACAGAGTAGGAAAGAGCAGTGCTGTGTTTCCCGCAAATATAACAGTGTGAAGAAATTAAGACCCACTTAACAGAGTACTCCGTGTCCTCAAGATTCCTAAAATAAATGCAAGATCTCTTCCATTTCCTTAGTATTCCTGTTTTTGCTATCAAATAAACTAAATTCTGAGGCTATAATTTAAAAACTCTCATCATACTGAAAATGTCATTTAAACACAAGAAATGCCAAATACACCTAAAATAAGTTTTGCTTTTGACCCAGCACCTGAAGCAAGTATCTACTGGTTGGAAGAACACTTTCCACGTTGGTATCTAAGATAAAATGTCCCCAGATGTGTGAGACCAGAAACAGTCTGAAGAAAAAGACTCTCTAATACAAAAGTGAATTTGCCTAGAAGCCAAAGAGTACGAATACGACTATCAAAATATTTCTTTCATAAGTGCATTTTTTCAAAACTACCAAATCACATGGAAAATGCTCACTTGGAGAAATCAACTAAAATAATAATTTAACAAATTCATCATTATTCTGAAAAACCACAGGAGCTGTTCCATGAAACATAGCATAAAAATGATGATTACAATAGCAAGAAGTGTAAATTATAACTTTGGTCCCATCAAATACCTTGAGTGACACTCAAAGGCAAGTCATCAAAACCCTATGACCTCTTCTCCAAACACTTGGTACTCAAAGCAGCTGCCCCCTTCAGCGCCTTCTTGGTCATCTTTCCTGACCCTCAGCTCATAGCTGTCCTCTCACATCACCTGCTACCTCCCACCCAGCAGACCTCCAGCCCAGTCTCACCCCAGGACTCGCCTCACTCTCCAGTTCTCTTCTCTTGTGCGTGGAGAAGTCCCTCACTTGCCCACAATCCCAACCAGCTCCTCTATGGAGAGACCTCCTTATTAGGAAAGCTCAGAGAACTTCGTTCTCCTCGTGTCAGCTTTTTCTGGGGTGCCTCACCTCTCTTAACAGATGATAAGCTCTTTAGGGCAGGGACAGTATCAAAATCATCTTTACTGGAACTACTCAAATCTCTTCTTTTGTACCAAAACAACAACAACAAAATACATCTGAAGCACTGAGAAGGGCAAAATAACATTTAGATACTCATTCCCTGGCAGAACTTACAAAACCTAAATCTAATCATGAGGAAACATCAAACAAACCTGAACTGAAGGATATTCGACAAAACTGGCTTCTAACTCTTCAAAAATGTTGATGCCATGAGAAAACAAAGGCTAGAAAACATCTTATGAAAACAAAGAGAAGCAATGGATATTAAAGAGATCAAACAACTAAATGCCGATGCATGATCACGGGCAAAAAGTACTATGAAGGTCAGTATTAGAAAAACTAGTAAAATTTAAATATGGACTGTATTAGATTAAATGGTATTATATCAATGTCACCTTTTCTGATTTTGCTAACCATATCATGATTATGTAAGAGAATGTCTTTGTTCTTGAGAAAAACACACTGAAATATTTAGGGAGAAAGATGTTTGATGCTGTAATTCATTCCAAAATAGTTCAGGGAGGGAAAACACAACAGTGAAGCAAAGACAGTTAATAGAGAATAATCCAGCAAAAACAGAAATAATAAAGCACGTCTGTAATAAAATTAAAAAGATATGTAATACATAAAATAAAAGAATAAATTAGTAAAGCAAAAATTGCAAAATGTTAGCTGGTGAACTGGGTGAAAGATATATATGTGGGAGTTAAATGTAGTAACATCATAACTCTTGAGTTATATATATATAAAATATTAAAAATTTAAATATATACATACATATTAAAGACATCTAGTTTTACTAGTTAGTCTTCAATTATCGGTCCTCGTGGAATCTGGAAACTGGACACATGACTGGCAAGGAGTGACGTGCAGGGCTGTTTCCACAGTGCTCTAATCCTCAGACTGAATCACCTTAACACCAGCTCTGAGTGCAATCCAACCTCAGGATATGAGGTGAGTTCTCTGCCTCACAGAAAATTGAGGAGCCCTGAAACCTAGTGGTTTGGTAATTAAGTCAATGTACTATTTTAACATAAATTCCAATTCTAGAAATGGGCTCCTTTTCCACAAGCAAGCCCTACATTACACTGAGGACCACCCTGTAATTCTACTCAGTACTTCCAAGCCCCCAACACCTGGACCTTGTTTCTTCCACAGTTGTCTTCACCACTAGATGTCTGCTTACTGCCTGTGACTATGTCTAGACCTCATTTCTGCTGCATTTCCTTGCCACCTGGCTGCTTGCAGGGATATGCACACAGGCTGCCTAGGGGGTTTCTTTTGTGGTCTACTGCTAGGTCTTCCCAGAAGTCCTGTGATCCCAACTACTTCTACATTGTCTCCGGATCTCAGACCTTCCTCTCTCCTACAATTAATCCCTTGGCAAACAACAGGTGAAGGATTAACAATTTTGAATAGATTAAAAGGGAGCTGAGAGGGTGAAATAAATATACTATATTAACAGATTTTTTCTAAAATTAAAAAGGCTTACTACATAAAAACAGACTGAAAAAACAATTTGGCTACCGTAATACTTAGTTTTTCATGAGCAGAAAATTTACGTGTATCAGATGTAAAGCAAGTTTCCTTACTTCCTAATATGGAAGTTTCCTAGGTTTTAAGAGTTCTACTTACCAGAAATAGAAAAATATTTAAAATATTTTATTTACTAACAACAAATTGTAAAGCAAAAGCAGCAACGAAAACATTCAGGCAACTCTAGAGAAAAACACTTAATGGAAAAAATTCTATCTGACTTTTAAGATTTTATTTATTCATTCATGAGAAACACAAAGAGAGGCTGAGACATAGGCAGAGGGAGAAGCAGGCTCCCTGTGAGGAGCTGGATGTGGGACTTGATCCCAGGACCCTGGGATCACGCCCTGAGCAGAAGGCAGATGCTCAACCACTGAGCCACCCTGGTGCCCCTTGACTTTTAATTAGTACTAACTTCACATCAAGAGAAGGGAAGCATTTAAAAACAGTATGTTTACATTTTATTCTCTAATTGTCCCTCCTGTGTAGAAACGGAACTGAGCGTTATACATACTGCTCTGATATCCAGCAAACATGCTGGTATATCAGTTCTAACTATGTGTTCACATGCTTTCTCAGAGTCTCTATGGCAAAAACTATTAAACCATATTAGCCAAGGTTCTAACACATTTTCATGTCATAATGGACATAAGACTCCTATTGTTTCTGATTTTAGAGGGATATTTCCAACATTCTGACTCTGATTTTTGTTTAATTAATCAGTAACAACAAGGAAGTTTGGTTCTACCCTTACTTTGGTAAGAGTCCCCTCCCGCAATGTGGACTAGTTGTTAACTTTCAACACGTGTTTTCTCAAGATCAAGATGAGTATATATTTCTTCATCATGTTAAAGTGGTAAGCTATATTAACAGATAAATTTTTTTTAATTTTTTAAATTTATTTATGATAGTCACACACAGAGAGAGAGAGAGAGGCAGAGACACAGGGAGAGGGAGAAGCAGGCTCCATGCACCAGGAGCCCGACGTGGGACTCGATCCCGGGTCTCCAGGATCGCGCCCTGGGCCAAAGGCAGGCACTAAACCACTGCGCCACCCAGGGATCCCTTAACAGATAAATTTTTAAAGTAGTCTTGGGTTCTATAAACCCAACTTGGATAAAGCAGATTTTTCGTGCTTTGCCAGATTCTATTTTCTAATATTTTATTTAAACATCTTACATGCATGTTCCTAGGACTGACCTATAAATTACACTTTTTTTTAGACTTAATTATTTATTCACGAGAGACACAGAGAGACAGAGACAGAGACAGAGAGACAGAGACACAGGCAGAGGGAGAAACAGGCTCCATGCAGGAAGCCTGATGCGGGACTCAATCCTGAGTTTCCAGGATCACGTCTTGGGCTGAAGGCGGTGCTAAACCGCTGAGCCACCAGGGCTGCCCCTAAATTTCACTTTTTAATCTGGTTTTGGTATAAAGATTTTACCAGCTTCATAAAAAAGCCCCATTCTATTTTTTTTAAATCTTTGGTCTAATAAGAAGAAAAGGAAATGTCCTATACAAATTATGAAAATGCCCTTGAAGAAGGCATGCATTTTTTACCCACTTCTTCCTTCTTCCAGCCTGAGATCTGGATGTCATGGCTACCATTTGATCGACACCTTGAGTATAAGATAAAAGCTGAAGTTAAAGATAGGTCTCTGATGGTTGTGGAGCCCCACAGCCATCTAGGATTGCTTTTTCTCAAACTCAGCTTACATGAGAGGGAAATAAAGATTCTATTTTGTTTTAGTCTGTTATATAGTCTTTCTCTGATAGTTCTAGTGTTGAAGTTCTCAGGTACATATCTTACCATTTGTTTTATCTGACTCAAGTTGATGTCACACGGTTTCTTCCAACACGTGTAACTTTTAACAGTGCATTTGGCATTCAAAGATATATTATTTGTAGGTATCCTACAAGTTCTTGAATGAGAGCATGTCCCTCTAAAAAAATTTTACATATGCTTCTCCCAATGAAGCTCTCTCACTGAGCCTCTTGGAGGCTCATGGCCCAAGATTACTTTTTACATTATCTTCTCATCCTGGAGTTCTCATATTTTTCAAGAATGTAAATCCATGTCCCAACTGGGGGCAAGGCTCAAAGTTATGAACTATAAGGGAAATTCTCCCTCTATTCCTCTTCTTTTCTGTGCTTCGAGTCCCAGTCCCAAACAAGTTTCTCTATCATTTCCCTCTAGTTCTGGATATACAACCTAGCTCACCCTTTCACTGAAGAACAGAACTTTGATGGCCCAGCTTGGTGGAGGGCTCTCAGTTCCAACTCCCTTACCCCCTGAGATCAAGACCCCATCTCCTATACCTGGTGGGTGTTAAAGACAAGACCTTTGGTTAAAGAGACAGTAACTAACCCAACCTCCTCTCATCATGGGCTGATGAAGAAATCAGCTTACTGCTTTACTCGACAGTTTCTCTTAATTCCTAACAGGCTCAGCTCTGCATTTAAAAGTTCTGTCTAGGGGCACCTGGATGGCTCAGTCAGTGAAGCATCTGCCTTCAGCTCAGGTCACAATCTCAGGGTCCTGGGATTAGAGCCCCACATCAGGCTCTCTGCTCAGCAGGGAGTCTGCTTCTCCCTTTCCCTCTGCCTCTCCACCACTAGTGCTCTCTCTCTTAAAGAAATAAAATCTTTTTAAAAATTTAAAAAATAAAAGTTCTATTTTACTCAGAATTGGTAGATGTTTACTGACAAAAGATTTTTGAAATTATCAAATCTAATTTTTGTCCTATCTTATTAGAGTTCTTATATCCTCAGCAGGGCTGTGTTTCCAAATACACACGAACTCTCAAGTGTTTCCAAATATGCCATCTGACATAAACATCGTGGAGAGTTCGACCGTGATGGCAGAGAAAATCCAAACAAAAAAACCTGTATACCTAGCTCCAGCTTCTTGTCCTCAAAAGCTATACAAACACCAAGAGCTGTGATGAATAGAGAAGACAACAAACAGAAGTAGATTTTGAAATGTCTAAAATCCAAATTAACTGAAATAAAGATCTAGATTGTTACTTTTCAGCTGAAGTATAAAGATTTATGTTGAAAAAAGATGGTCACAATTTTATTTAGAATAACTAAATATTAGAAAACCATAAAGTTCAACAAAATGGGAAGAGAGAAATTATGAGGCATTCACGTGAAGGTAGATACGGTGCTCATTACAAATGTTTGTGTAAAACATTTAATGACATGGTAGTATGTTCATAATAAAAGAAAATGAGTAAAGGAATGCATGATTATATATATATTATGTGTAAACAATATTTTAATTATAATTTTAACACATACACATGCACATAGATGTAAACCGAAGGGGAAAAATACAAACATGGCTGATACAATTATGTATTTTTTCAGTTTGCTTCTTTAACTTTTGTATTTGTCAAGTTATTCTCTAGTGAGCACATATTTTTCTCTTTATTAGAAAAGCTTCAAGTTATTTTCCAATACAACCAGAAGAAAGTGAGGTTATGTATCAGTTAATCTATGATAAAATCATCAATATTAAGAGCACAGGCTTTGAGTCCAGTAGGCTAGGGGTTTCCTGTTTAGTAACTGTATGCCTTAGGTAGTTATTTAATATAATGCCAATTTTCTCATTTGTAAAATAAAGGTAACGTCAACCTCACTGAGCTCTTACAGTAATTAAACAATCAAGCATAGAGCAAGCATTCACTTCTTGCAAGGAGTTGTTCTCCCATGGACCCTGAAAAGAAGATGTTAAAATTTGATTCTTTAAGGTCATACTTTCTTAAGAAATACCAAATGTTAAATCTAGTAAAGATACAGTTCAAGATGTCAAAACCCATCCATGTGTGGAAGAGAGCTGAGTCAATGATAGGAAATCAGAAGTAAAGATATTAAGGATGGTGAAATAAGGCTTCTCACTCTCAAAGATGAGAATTACAAATAAGAAAAAACTAGCAGGAACCCTATGGTATTAGATTAGATGTGGAGAATTTGGTATGAATGCATGGATACACACATACTGATACAGAAATATAGATGTAAAAGTCTGTATACTCTCCCTCTCCCTCTCACTTCCCCTCCCTCCCCCACCTGACACACCAGAGCTGTTTACTCAGAGGCCTGCCAGCAATGACAAAATAATAACCACACCTAAGTATCATTCTCCAAAATCTAAGGCAATTTGACCTAAGAATCAATAATGATAGTAAGAGATTATATAAACAACTTAATAAAAAAGGAAGCCATTAATCCACCTAGCGTAAATAAATGAATAAAATGAAAGTTTCATGAGGAAGAGGCCATCGATACATAGTCTCAAAGCAACTTTCCATAAAATGGTCATTAATTATAAAAGGAAAAAGAGAAATGCTACAATGCAAAGTCTAGCAGATAGCACCGTATTCAACTAATCAAAGTGAACATTACCAGCCATGAGACAAACTAAAATTATGATAGGATGCAGAAAAAAAGAACACATGACTTCTGTACTATCCCCGTCAAAGAAACATGATCTAAATCTCGTAAGGAAACATCATAAATGTAAACTAAGGGACAGTCTCCAAAATACCCTACAATCTTCAAAAGTACCAAGGTCATGAAGTGAAAGACTGAGAAACCATTCCAGACTGACCAAACAGTTGTAAGACAACTAAATCCATCAAACTGGCTCCTTCTACTACAAAAGTCTTTATTGGAAAACTGATAAAATCTGAGTGGGGTCTGTGAATTCGATGGCATTATCTGAACATTAATTTCTTGAGCTGGAGGACTGTATTGTGGTCATGTAAGAAAATGCCCTTGCTCATAAGGAACACACCAAGTATTAATGTGTGGTACGGCCTCATGGAGACAACACACTTCTAAATAGTTCAGTTAGAAAAGATCTTCTATGATACTTGCAACTATTCTGCTTCAAAACAAAGTGAATGAATTATGCAAGTAAAACTCAAGAGTAGTGCTGGGCACCATAGTACGCACTAACTATAGCTATTATTAGTAACATGGCCACTGTCAGTTGGGGAGAGATTATTTATAATTATTTATAAATCCCTACAAGTGCCTCAGTTTATGATTGCTGCTAAATATAATGGCAATAATCCTTAAGTTTCAATAATGCTTTAAGAACTCCTTGGAAAAAGAAAAGGAGAGAAGATCACAGACATTCTCTCCTGGATGAGATCTGAACTCTCAACTTGTTTTCCATCTGCATAGCAAGAGAAGACTCATTTTCACAAAGCAAAGAACAAAAAATACAATCAGATGTTTCATGCTACAGAGCAAGTCTCGGAAGAGACCTACACTTTTAAAAGATAGTATGTGGTTGGGGGAAGGGAGGAAGCAACAGATCAGTGACCATCAATTAAAGATGCTATGTTTTATATCTTCTCTTCATTATCCCTACATGCAACTTTAGTGACCTGAAGAACTCTTACCTAGCGAGGGGAAACAAATGGCTGGTCCCTGGGAAAATTTATGCTTCAGAATTTAAGGATAAAGGTATCTCCTTTCCGATGGCCATTACTGAATCTTTCATTCTTGCTGAGACTCCATCATTACTCTCTCCCCTTTCTCCCCTCCTGACTGGCCTAAAGCAAGAAGGTAGGAGAACTTTTCCAAGGAATGAAAAGTATACCCAAAAGGGCCAGAGAGTACAGTAAAAAAAAGGTACTGGCCAATAGTTTAAAGGATGAGAGGATGGGGTATGAGGATGAGAGGATGGGGAAGAGGACATCCAAAAATTCAATAAAACCTATATACTATATACGGGGAGTTCATTAACTATAAAAAGCTCAGATCTATTTATTAAGAAAAAATTTTTTCAATTTTCTCTCAAATTTTTCATTGAAATATTCTAACAAGAAATGTATTGTTTCACATTAATATCACATATTCATTATAAATGTTCTATCAGTTTCATTAGAGGCAAGAAATTTATCTTTCATTCTTAGCAATTGCTATATATTTTTGAAAAGAATTTTATAATCAATATTCCAAGCAGAGTCAAAAATCTCCAGTGTTCAGACTTCTGTAAGTCAGCACAATCAACCAGATGGTTAATGGTCTACTTGGTAAAATAAAGACATCTTAGGAAGTAGTTTATGTTTTGCTTTTGGACTTAACATTTTATGGGGTTAAAACAAAACAAAACAAAACAAACCTTTGATATTTTTCAACTTTTTTTTTTCAAAAGAAAATTTATAATTCTTTTTGCAATTCCCAAGAAGCAACAACAACAACAAAAAAAACTTCACAGTTTACACAAGCAACCTACAGGATAGCTTTGGCACTCCCACTTTATTGAGGTAGAAACAGAGTCCAGAAGTACCAGCTTTAGCCCTAGACACAAGGATGAAGTGACAGCCCAGAACCAGAACCCAGGCTGCCTGGGTCTAAGAGGGGAGTCAGTCTTATCAACAGATCAGATTAAATGGCTATGAGATACTACATAAATAAAGAAGCAACTAAGGACAGTAAGCAGATGAATGCAGCCATGTCCCTAAGATTACAGATTATAATCACCTCTTTATAAGCCAAGACCAACCTAATTTAGTTTAGCCAAGAATACTGGTGTTTGTACAAATTCTTTAAGATCTAACTGGCTTTATGTATTAAGACTTGTGAGCTGAAATTTACTGGCTTTATTTTCTAACCAGAGTTTGGATTAGAACCTTCAGAAAGAATGAGAACATAATGGCATTATTATTGCAAAGTATGCTGACTGTAGAATTAAGCTTGGGGTGAATCTTGCTCAGGTAGCCAAGGTGCACATTCCCTGAGTGTAGAAATGTCAAACTCCAGAAGCAAAGCCTGATTACTTAAGGATTCCAAATTCAGGCCTCTCTCATTAGTCAGACCCTTGCTGCTTACATCCTATTTGAAACTAGAAATATCTGCCACCCAATTTTTTACTTAACTTTTATTCCTTAAATGTCATGGCTAGCAAGAATATGGTTATTGCCATCCCTTATCAAAGATCCTAAGGGTCAGAGGATTTTCAGAATTCAGAAGTTTTTGGTTTTAGAGAGGTACTATAGCCATATACCATATACTATGTGACACCTCAGCAGTGTCTGAGCAATGACCCCCTACTCTAACACACTAGTACTTCTGCAGTAAAAGTTGTGCAAACTCACTCAAAGTGAACTAACTCAAGAATATAGTCACATCTCAGTTCAGGCCAAGTGTGACCATCCAGTGAGCTTCAGCTCATTTATTTTAAAATTTTTTTCAGAGCTTTCAGGTTTCAGAATTAAGTTTAGGATTTCAGAATTAAATACAGTATTTTAGAATAATAAAGATTCCATGTCAATTACCAAGTAATCCGCCCTCCTTGAACTTTAAAGGCAAAGTACCAAAGAATATAGAAAAGTCTGTTTCCTACTGTCCTATACATGTTCATTAACGTAACCCCATCAAAACCAGGAAGTCTGGAAAGGTCAGGTCTCTGACAAGATGAAACATTCAGAAATATAATAATGAGGTTAAGGGAAACAATTTGTAAGAAGCCAAACGCTGGGGCTTAAAAAAAACAAAAACAAAAACAACCTTATTCAATAAATGTGAAAACACATTCCAAACTTTCAGTGTAGGTGAGTATGTTAAATAAATAATGGAAACTTATATAAATCAACTTTTACTGTCAGAAAATGTGCTATGAGAAAGAAACAATCCCATTTCAAGTTTCAGTTTCAACCTCTCACTTGTTCCTGAGTTATTTAAGGGCAAGGGAGTAGTCTACCAAAGTGACTGTTCTGACATTTGCAGTGGTCTCATCCATATATGCTCTCTCTCCCAGACATACAGCAGGTGATGTTTCCTGTCCAAATGACTTGGGGCACCAAGAGCACAGAGCACCCTGCGGCCATGATTACATGACTACACAATTACACAGCTACACGACCACACAATTACATGACTACATGCCAGTCCTGCTCATTCGAATGGCAGAGAAATATACCAGCAGCAGCTCCTCGCACAACTCCATCTCTCACAGACTTGAAACAAAGACACAGACAGAGGTAAATTCTGCAAGAGTGTGAAGCCTGAGTATTCCAAGGATTAGACCATGGGTAAGCCAGGTGGGGAAAGAAGAATTTTTCTACAATCCTAGTAAATTACATACACTCTCGTGACACTCTGAGCAGCTTTGGGAACTGCATACCCAAACCCAAACTTCAGAGTTATAAAGTATTCAAGGTGAAAACACTGGGAGAGGGCAAATTTTTACACTCACTTTGTGAGAAGTGTGAGATTTGCCACAAGCTTTACTTATAAGCAGACATTCAAAGTCTTTTTTACCATTTCACTTCATCCTCATAAACCTACAACATATCATAGCACAAGCTGGACAAGGAGAACACAAGCATAGAAATGAACAAATAGCCACCAGTAAGTCAAAGCAGTAAAAGAAGTGACTCAGGAGGGGATCCCTGGGTGGCTCAGCAGTTTAGCACCTGCCTTTGGCCCAGGGCGCAATCCTGGAGTCCTGGGATCGAGTCCCACGTCAGGCTCCCGGCATGGAGCCTGCTTCTCCCTCCTCCTGTGTGTGTCTCTGCCTCTCTCTCTCTCTGTCTCTATCATAAATAAATAACTCTTAAAAAAAAAAAAAAAAAAAGAAGTGACTCAGGATGCAAACCTTACAAATGCACTGCCATGGGCATGTCTCAGGGCTGTTTTATCAGATGAGAGACAAATGTCCTTCTGCTGCATACCTAAGCCACACTTTAACATATAACTGATGGGAAGAATCAGTTGACTAGCAGCATCATCCAATGAAAAATGAGACCAGAACTTGTGTGAGTCTCTACTTACAGTTAAGTTATATAATACCACTTTCAATAAGCATTCAGCAAAAAGACACTTAACCAAAACTAGTAAACAAAATTTATTTGGTTGCTTCTTATGAAACCAAGAGCTAAACATTTAAAACACAAAAGCTATTTAGTCAATTCGCAGATACCATCTAACTTGTGCAATATGACAACTCCTAATCAAATAGTTAAATCAATGTGGCATCATTGAAATTATGGACTCCTTTGTATCTAGACAGAAATCCAAGATATGACCAGGCAGTCAATAAATCCATATGTAAAATAAATTCTGAAATATAGGACGCTCTTGAAATATGACGACCAATCAACTTCTTTGTCGCTGGAACAGGGCATATTTTAGAAAAAGAAAATAAAAGCTCAAATTTACTGTTTTCTAAAGGAAATAAAGGTAAGTAATAAAAAGGTGACCATTCATTACACCATTTCCCCTATAGCTGCTGTCTACAATATATACAGAGACACTAATATGTATGCACCAATAGACCTTTAGGTAGTCTCTTACAATCATAACAAAGAATATGTTGCCTTTTATTAACCCTGGATTGACTCACTAAACCTCCTAATTTTTACATATAATTTCTCAGCATCTACTAAGAGAAGGTTTTCTCTAAGACAATACCCATCTTGCAATTACACTGAAAGCAGCTCTTCCACTACCCTCCTTTGGCCAAGCAGCTTTTATTTCTAAATCCTTATGTCTGCAGAGTATGTCTCAGATGTCCCGAGCACAGACTACCTGATCATTAGCTACCATTCTTTTTCTTTCTAAATCCTTAATCCATTGTAGTTGCACAATGGATACAGAATAAAAATGAATGCACATAACTCTTAAAGAACTTATTCCATGTGCTGAGTTAAACAACAATCTACTACAAAAAATTTTTTCAGCTAAATTATTTTGATTCTATTGTTCCTCATTTAAAAAGTAATTAATTCTACCTGTTACATACATCTTACAGAGATGGCTGAGAACTGAATGTATCCATCTCATACCAGTAATCTTAATGAAAATATTTCTATGAGTGTTTCTGGGGTTTTACTAAATGAATAAAACAAATGACTAACCAACAAACTTTCCATAATGTCCTAGTGTTTTCAGGGGCACCTGGGTGGCTCAGTTGGTTAAGTGTCTGCCTTTGGCTCAGGTCATGACCTGGGGTCCTGGGATCGAGCCCTGAATAGGGCTCTCTGCTCATCCGAGAGTCTGCTTCTCCCTCTGCCCTTCTCCCTGTTCATTCTTGTGTGTACTCTCATGCTCATTATCTCTCTCAAATAAAATTTTTTTTAAAAAGTCCTAATGTTTTCAATATGGTATCATGGAATGCTTGACACAATGTGCAGTAGGGCAGTAATAAACTGCCCATTCATTAAGTTCAAAACACAGATCAACTAAATGTCCATCTTTGCCTTGCCCTCTCAAAACCCAAATTTTCTCATTTTCCTTTTCTTAATAAAAATCAAGAGCAAACAATAACCTGCTTTAGTTGCCAAAAACATTAGAACTCCTTTCAGAGAGGCTTACTTTGGGTTTTGGAGTTGTCTTTTTAAAATCTTACTAACATAAACACACATACACGCATGCATGCGAGAAAAGCAAAAGTTCGCACTGAGTGGGCCCAAGTGACTCACTTACCTTGTCTCAGGGTTGTAGCCTAATATGTAGAAAAATGAATCCACCCGAGCTTTAAACTCTCTAGCAGCAAATATGTCAGAAAAATGGGAGATGTTACACTTCCCTCTGAAAATAAACAAGCATAAAAAATATATTAGTATCACCGTCGACTGCTTTGCAAACCACAACACTATTGGAGGGATGCAGGTAGGGGAAGACATAACTAAATCCACGTTACTCTAAAAACATGTAGAATATGGCTAAAGACCCCATAACTACCAGTTCAGAAAACTGGGAGTTCCCAAAAGAAAGAAGAAAATGTCCAACAACGTATTTTTTTGTTTCAGGACTGCTTTCACCTACAACTTCACAACTTGACTCCATTTACCTCAGCATTTTAGTCATGGAATAGAATTAATTAAACCACAGAGGTAAATTGAGGGCAGGACTGTGATGAAAGGATATTAAACTAGAAATGACAGGAAAATTTTAATTTAAACCACAGTTAAATTACTTTACAAAAATAAATCCGCCTAAAGCCTAGTTTGTAAATCATCAAAACAAAATGGGCCTTTTCTTCCTCTCACTTTATTGCAGGCAGAATGTATAACTGTCAAATATTTTACTTCTCTTTCAATGTGCAAGAAATAAACTGACTTGGAAATTAAAACCAAGAGACTTTAGCTTTTTAAATACATAGACTGGCTCTAATATATAAACACATACTTCCAAATTTTCAGGTAATGTTAAATGACTGTAAGTTGGAAAACACTTTCTCACAGAAATATTGAAATAAAAAGACTTTCAGGTTCATCTACCAACAAAATTTAAAACACATTATAGCTGAAAACTCTATAATCCTACCAAAGTCCTTAAAACACACACACATACACACACACACACACACACACACACAAGTTGGGAGAATTTCCACAGTTCCCAATGAGGCAGGGAGGTTTTAAGCAACTCCCTTAGTGGTCACAGAAGGGAACTCTAACACCAAGCAGAAGCCAAGGGTTAGGAGCACAGCAGATGGAATTGGAGAATCAACAGCACATCAACAGCACATGCGGGATGCTTCCAGGGGAATGAATTTCTATCACTTCAACAGGCATTTCATTCTCATGAGGACTCCATGAGTTGGTGCATTAACAACATATACACCAGCTAACGACCAAGGTGTTTGAGAAAAAAACTAGCTGAAGGATAACAACCTGGGGGTGATATTCATTTGCCTCCTACCAAGAAATTAAAAAGCAATGTCCTCCTCTTCCACGGAGCTTAAGAACTATGACCAAAGCCACAGCAATGCGCAGAAGCTAAGATGGAGCTCAAACAACCTCCATTTTAAAAATTAAACAAAAATGTTTTTGATTTATTGAAGTTGATTTATTGGGAACTACTGATAACATAATGCAGAGCTCCTGAGCACTTGAAATGTGTCTGGTCCAACTGAAGAGAACTGGATTTTAAATTTTATTTAATCTTAATTAATGTAAATTTAAATAGCCACTTGTGGCTGGTGGCTAACATACTGAACATGGATTTATGGAACATTTCCATCACCACAGAAAGTTCCACTGGAAGCACTGATTTGTAAGTAACAGGATACAACTAAAGGGAAATATGGACTAGGAATCAACTTTGCAGGACCAGGACCTATCTCTAGTACATAGCTGGAACTAAAATGAGCTTCTGGAAAGAAAAGAAAGGCAAGATCACTTTTACACATGAACAAACAATGTACACACTCTGAAACTACTCATCAATCTGACATGATGTAGTCCCTGAAACCTAGAAAAAATAGGTAGTTCCTTTATTAGCTGAACAGAGATAAGAACACCTGTTAGACACATCTTATATTAAGGAGATCAAATAAGAAATCTATGAAATTTTATATACTATTTGGTGCTACACAAAATAAATTATTTCTATCATTGTAACTAAAGGAAAGTGATCTCTCTTACTAGTCTTCATCATTACTCACATTCAAGTATACCCTTTAAATTATTTTTTAAGATTTTATTTATTTGACAGAGAGAAAACACAAGCAGGGGGAGCAGCAGGCAAAGGGAGAGGGAGAAGCAGGACCCTTGCTGAGCAAGGAGCCCAATGTGGGACTCAATCCAAGGACCCTGGTATCATGACCTGAGCTGAAGGCAGATGCTTAACTAACTGAGCCACCCAGGTGCCCATCAAGTATACACTTTAACTTGAGTACTTAATCAATGTATTCGTTCAAGGTATAGAATCCCTACGAACCCACAATTCTAAACACAAGCACTGGAAATCAGATGTTTTATTTAGGAAAAGGTTTCTCAGGCTCAGAACTACTGACATTTTAGACTGAATAATTTGTTGTCAGGGGCTATCCTGCACTGAGCAGGCCTCAGTGCAGTATATCCCTGGCCTATACCCCCATCACACTCACAGTGACAATCAAAAATATCTAAAGACATCGCTCAATGTCCCATGGGGACAGCAACACAGCTGGTTTAGGGAAAGCCAGAAGCAGCAGGAACAGAAGGATAACGTCTCATAAATGTCCATGAAACTAATCAATGACCTCATTTACAAGTATGTCATCAATTTACTTTCTTTTTGATTATGTGAAAGCTACTGATTTTTGTATGTTAGCTCTATATCCTGCTACTAGACTGAATTCTTTATCATTTGATACAGTTTAATCATTGGTTTTCTGAGTTTTTCCAGGTATGCTGTTACTTGCAAATAAACATGATTTTACTTCTTTTTTACACTTTCTTAAAACTCAAATTGCGGGATCCCTGGGTGGCTCAGCAGTTTAGTGCCTGCCTTTGGCCCAGGGTGTGATCCTGGAATCCCGGGATCAAGTCCCACATCAGGCTCCCTGCATGGAGCCTGCTTCACCCTCTGCCTGTGTCTCTCATGAATAAATAAAATCTTTAAAAAAAAAAAAAGACTCAAATTGCATAGGCCCTCTCACAGAATGTGGAAAGTAATGGGTACCCTTGCCTTGTTCCTGACCTCAGTAGAAATGTCTCTCAGGTATTACTGTTAAATATGATACTAGCTTTACAAAAAATCAGGCAGCCTGGGTGGCTCAGTGGTTTAGCACCACCTTCAGCCCAGGGCTTGATCCTGGAGACCCAGGATCGAGTCCCACTCAGGCTCCCTGCATGAAGCCTGCTTCTCCCTCTGCCTGTGTCTCTGCCTCTCTCTCTCTCTGTATCTCATGAATAAATTTAAAAAAATAAAAATTAAATTAAAAAAACAAATAATCATAGATTTTGAGATATGGGGTTCCCCCCGCCTTAGATGTAATAACATGGTGTACAATATCAGCATAGTCTCTAATAGGGAGCCTACTTCTTGCATTCCTGGAATAAATCCCAATTGGTCATAATATCATTTTTAATGAGATATTAAATTTTTTAAAGGATCTGATTATTTAGATTTAATGTTTCTTTTATTAATGTCTGTTTCCTATTTTCCTTCTGTGTGCTTTTTTGCTGTCGTTCATAATAGCTTTTATTCATACTGGCCTACAAACAATCCAAATATCCATCAGTAAGGAAATGGGTCAAAAATTATTACATATTTGTAAAATGAAATACTTAAACACTTCACAACAATAACAAGGAAAGAAGTACTGATACATAGCACATCATGGGGGGGAAGTCTCAAATGTTAAATGCTGAGTTGGGATGCCTGGGTAGCTCAGCAGTTGAGCATCAGCCTTTCACTCAGGTCATGATCCTGGATCTAGGATCGAGTCCTGCATTGGGCTCCCTGCAGGGAGCCTGCTTCTCCCTCTGCCTGTGTCTCTGCCTCTGTGTGTCTCCCATGAATAAATAAATAAAAATCTTTTTTAAAAAAATTAAATAAATAAATACATACATACATACATACCAAGTAAAAATAGCCAGGCACACAAGAAGTATGACTCCCATTTATAATGAATGAATTTCTAGGACAGGCAAAATAATTTATGGTAAAAGAAATCAGAAAAATGGTTGCTTCTAGGTAGATAGATTTATGAAGAGGGTGGGTAGTTTAAGAGAACTTTCTGGGATGATGGGAATATTCCATGCCTTGTTCAGGATCAAACAAATTTATCAAAATTCATGAAAATATAAACTTAAAATGTGTTTTATTGTATAAATACTTTAAGTATTAGGAGAAAATAAAACAGCAAGAGTCCTAGCATGTAACTATGGCTATTTAATGCTGCTGTTCTTGGGGCACCTGGGTGGCTCAGTCACTTAAGCATCTGACACCTGGTTTTGGCTCATGTCTTTAGAGTGAGTCCCATGTCAAGGCTCCATGCTCAGTGTAGCATCTCCTTATCTCTCCCCTCTACGACCCTGTTCTCGTGCTCTCTCTCTTGCTCCCTCCCTCTCTCTCAAATAAACAAACAAAATCTTTAAAAAATACTAATAATGTTGCTGTTCTTGGAAACTAATGAACCATCTGTACAGAGCCCTGAGTACTAAGCAGAGCTGAAGATGGAGTAGGCAAGCCCACTATGGTTGGTATCCATTTCAAAGTATTTTTCACAGCACCTCTTGCTGAAGAGTAGAGCTTAGAATTTAAAGACTAGAGCTTAAATTTAAAAAGTGTATAGGTATCATTTTAAGCATTCATTATTTTTGTTCTCCAAAGCACTCTTTTCATCTACTGTCTCAAAAGTAGTACATTATTTGACAGTGTTTGTGGAATGGAGGAGGAGAGACTGTTAAGAGAAAACTGCCATCATTATCACGTTGGTGAATATGTGGTTTCAGAACCTCCAAGGTCCTATACACCCCATTTCTAATGGGATACTTCACTGTTAACAGAAACATGACTAAAGATCGGGAAGCCCCCTATTTTAGGGGCCTCTCATTTATCAGAAAAAGAAGGCCTAATGCTGGACTTGTTTGAGTATCCCTTGGTGTGGGGGCCCACAGTTCCACCCTGGGCGCTACCGGCCGGTGGGAGGAGGCAACCTGAAGCGGATGAAGGAGCAGGAAGAGAATATAAATGGAAATATGGCCCAGGAATTCATTCCATCAGAGCTGTCTGTAACTGGGAAAGTCTCTGTATATTCCCAGGCACATGCAAACCCCAGAGAAACTTGCAAAGAGGCACACAGGCATGCACAGAATGCTTACAGCAGCAGACGTGCCTATGGCTTTGGTCATCACCCTTGCCTGAGCACAAAGGGAAAGAAAGATCTTGAGACAGAGTCAGCATCTTGTCAACTGTGAGCCATTTGATGAATGACAGGCAAAGAATTTTTTTTAAGTTTGTTTTTCATTCTATTTCTCTTCCCTTCCTAAAGGTTATCTGGACACTTTTTACGATTCACCTTGATTCATTTACAGTGTCTTGAGAGTATCAGTCCACAGTTTCCTAAATAGGTACTGTTTGTGTGACAACTGACATCACTTCCACTTCCATGCCTCTGCCTCCCCACTGTCAAATGGAATGTTTTAAGCATCTCTTCTACATATGCTGAGCTCAGTAGTAGTCCATCCTTTAGATTTGGTATTCTTTTTATCATTTAAGGTGGGAACTCAATCCTTTAATTTCATTTGAATTTCTGTGCTTAGTGTAACTCGCTTTCCTTTGATCAGTGCTTTAAATGCATGCCACAGATTCTAGTACATAGTATCTTTACTTTTGTTTTCAAAAAAATTCTTTAATGTCATGGGATGCCTGGGTAGCTCGGTTGGTTAAGCATCTGCCTTCAGCTCATTATCCCAGGGCCCTGGGATATAGAGCCCTACATTAGGCTCCCTGGTCAACTCTCTCTCTTCCACATATTCTCTCTCTCAAATCAATAAAATCTTTAAAATTTTTTTTTTAATTTCAGGTTTTATTTCCCCTTCTACTCAGGAGTTGTTTAATAGGAAACTTTATTTTTTTTTCAAGTTTTTAATTTCAATTTAGCATAGTTAACATGCAGTGTTATATTAGTTTCAGGTACACAATATAGTGAGTCCACAGTTTCATACGTTATTCGGTGCTCAACATGATGAGTGTACTCTAAATCCCCATCACCTCCTTCCCCCCTCCCTTTATTCCTCTCCCCTTTGGTGATCATCAGTCATCAGTGTGTTCTCTATAGTTACGAAATAGGAAGTTTTAAATTTCCCGGTGAAAGGGTCTATGTTTTCGTTTGTAAACTACAGTTTTATTTCCTTTTAATCAGATATGTTTTCTCTGTGATCTAACATATGATCAATTTGAGAATACGCCATGGTACATAAAAAAAGTGTGTTCTTTATTAGTAGGGTATGAAGTTCAATATACATAAGATTAAATGCATAGAAATAAATGTAACAAGAATGGGAACATCTCTATGAGGAAAATTCTTAAATACTTCTAAACAACACAAAGTAAACATGAACAAATGGAAAAATATCCCCTGTTCTCAGATAGAAAACCTCAACATGGCATTTCTTCATAGTCTGATCTGTAAATTCAATGCTATCAACTAGCTATTTAATAGAATGAAACATTTTACTATGAAGATTTATAGGAAAAACCAATAACTGCGAAAGGGGAAACTATCAGTATTACAGTAAAAAAAAAAATACCATAATGCCTCTATAATTACAAGAGCATGTTGGACAGAATGACAAGTCCAGAACACATGGAACATAATCTATGACAAAGGCAGCATTGAGGGCCATTGAAGTAAAGACAGGCTTTTTGGTCTATATCTGCTAAAGGAAGCACAAGATAGGCTTTTTAATAAATGGTGCTAAGACAACTGGGTGGAACTCTTCTGTAAATCGGGTTTATAGAGAGAGGCTTTCTAACTAGGACTCAAAGGCCTGAGGGAATAAATGAAAAGACTGACAAATTTGACTACATAGAAGTAAGTTTTACAAAACTTTTTTAAAACCATAAAAGAAAACTGACAAATGGGAGCAAATATTTGCAACATATACAAGAGAAAATGTAAAGAACTTTAAAAAAATTTATTTATTTATTCCTGAGAGACACAGAGAGAGGCAGAGACATAGGCAGAGGGAGAAACAGGCTCCCCGCAGGGAGCCCAATGTGGGACTCGATCCCAGGACCCTGGGATCACGACCTGAGCCAAAGGCAGATGCTCAATCACTGAGCCACCCAGGCGTCCCATGTAAAGAACTTTAATAGACAAAAAGACAAATCCCAAAGGAAATGACACGAACAGGTAATTCACACACACAAAAAAAGACAAAAATATCCTTCAAACATAATGAAAAAAATGCTCAAACTTACTATTAGCAAAATAAAGTAAAAGAATATTCTTTTACTAAAGTAAAATGTACTATTTCTCACCTAGCAGACTGGCACAATTTTAAAAAATGAAACCACACATTTCTACTGGGGAAACAGAGCAATAGAAACTGGATATGCTTTCTGGAGGAGAACCACATGTACATGAGCCTTTCAACCCAGCCATCTCTCTCCAATGAATCTACCCTGATTCACAGCCAACAAGAAGGAACTACCTCTGCATGACGATGTTCAATACAGCACCACTTATAACTGAAACATCCTGGAAAAAACCTCAATGCCCATTCAAAAGAGAGCAGATGAATGAACTATGGTCCAGCCACACAATAGACTTTATGCAGCTGTAAAAGAGAACGAGGAAGATCTGAATGAGCTATATGGAACAATTACCAAAACATACCATTAAGTAAAAAATGCAAACATTAAAGAGTTATCTGTAGGATGCTACCCTTCACATAAGAAAGAAGCGATGAAAACATAGACCTGCATTTGCTCATTTGAAATGAAAACATGAAGGAAGGATAAATTAAGGAGCAGGTGGGTAGGAAGGAGGTGGGGGATGGGTCATGATAAGAGAGTCGACAACTTGGTGTCCATCCACAGCCCTGACCCTCAGAAGCATAGCCACAGTAGCCACAGTCTACACCCTCACAAATCTAAAACTTAACAACAGTCTACATCAACTAGAAGTGGAACACAAGGTCCAGCAGATGAACCTAACTAACTCTATTACAAATGGGTACCACAGCCACACCATAAGGAGGTGCGGAAGAACAGAACTGATCGAAGCAGCATTGGAAAACGCTGTCTTGCTGACACATTTCAAGACTAAAGACAAAAATTATGCAGTAAATCTATTTCTCACAGGGACATGGGTTACAAATTCTGAAACTATGTGTATTCTTGAAGAAGATAAAAATATTATATTTCAACAACAGGAATGGAATTTTTTACTGCTGAAGAAGAAGTTGCAAAGAGAGGCATGATAATCTTGTGGTGCTGGACTGGAAGCTTGCGTTCCCTCTCTATTCTAAGCTATGCAAGGATACAAGTCAGCAGTCTGCAAACAAGAAGAGCGATCTCACCAGAACTCAAACACACTGGTACTCTGATCTCAGACATCCAGCTTCCAGAACGATGAGAAATAAATTTCTGTTGTTTATAAGCCACGCAGCTGATGTTATTTTATTATAGCAGTTTGAATGATTAAGACATTAGTGATCTCCAGAATGGTCTTCAGTTCAACTGTATCAAATTAATGCTAATTTCCTGGTTCTGATAACTGCACTACAGTTCTGTCATTCTGTGCTAACAATGAGGAAGACTGGGGGAAACACAATACTTACAACTTTTCTGTGTGTCACAAGTAGCTCCGATAAAAGAATTTTTACAAGACTGAGAAGTACTCAAAAGCAGAAAGAGTGTATTGTTCAGGTGGGTGCTCCCAGCACCTCTGAGCTCTTCCCCAACTAGCAGCTCAATGACGTGTTAAATGATGAATGAGCCAATAAATAAAATGACTGTCAGGTTATGGTGTTTAATGAAGTACAAAGCACATACAGACAACACAATAAAAATGCTGAAGGTAGGGATCCCTGGGTGGCGCAGCAGTTTGGCGCCTGCCTTTGGCCCAGGGCGCCATCCTGGAGACCCGGGATCGAATCCCACATCGGGCTCCCGGTGCATGGAGCCTGCTTCTCCCTCTGCCTGTGTCTCTGCCTCTCTCTCTCTCTCTCTCTCTCTGTGACTATCATAAATAAAAAAAATTTTTTAAAAATTTTTTTAAAATGCTGAAGGTAGAGGTTATTTCACATATAAAAACAACAGGTGATTAAAGTCAGGAAATAATCTTGGAACTACAAAACTAAAAGCTCTGAGGCATCATGAGACTCCTCAGGGAGCTCTCAGGAGCTAAAGGACCAGTATCAGTGCTAAGAATGGTTGGGGAATTGTACAAAGACATAATTAGTCTGTACCAACTACTACACATACGATCCTATATGCCCATAACAAAGTAAAGAGATTGATTAATTCAGAATGAAAAGGAGGGTTTTAGAAGCCCTGCAGAGCCAGTTTAGGGTTTCTTGGCTCAGAAGGCTGCCAGAAAATTCAGACTAAAATATATCTCCATAAGACAAATCCGTAGTTAAGATGATAGCTTGTTACCTGACCTGTAAATCATCATCATATACTACATATACTACATATGCTGAGCTCAGTAGCAGTCCATCCTTTAGATTTGGTATTCTTTTTATCATTTAAGGTGGGAACTCAATCCTTTAATTTCATTTGAATTTATGTGCTTAGTGTAACTAGCTTTCCTTTGATCAGTGCTTTAAATGCATGCCACAGATTCTAGTACATAGTATCTTTACTTTTGTTTTCAAAAAAATTCTTCAATGTCATGGGATGCCTGGGTAGCTCGATTCCCTGAAGAAACAGATCATCAGAAAGTTGGCAACCAGTCCTTAAATCATGGAGATATTTATGATATTTGGGAATTCATGGTTACAAGTGCACAGTAAAACACAAAATTTCTGCCAGGTCACACGTCCAGTCACAAAGCAATCTCTGTGGATCCTTTCTTTGATCATCAATAAAACATGATCCTTAGAGTGAAAAAAGTAACAGAGGAAACAAATTGCAAGCGATAATTTTTATTTAGTGTAATAAAATTTATCTGTTTGTTCTCAGAGCAGGTTTATCTCCTCTTTCGCAGAGCATCTAGGGATGGCTCCTCAAGCTAAACTCTTCCTCTCATACCTGAAGTAATCAAAGTATCCAATCAACTCAGTCAAGAGGCAACAGAAAGATAAATGGATGCTAAGTAATTGTGCTGTCAATAACTTGGTACAGAACTACATTTAATTTTACTTTTTTCTTTTCTTCCTTTTTCTTTTTTTTTAAAGATTTATTTATTTACTTACTTTATTTATGATAGACACACTTACTTACTTACTTACTTACTTACTTACTTACTTACTTATGATAGACACACACACACACAGAGAGAGAGGCAGAGACACAGGAGGAGGGAGAAGCAGGCTCCAAGATCACGCCCAGGGCCAAAGGAAGGCACCAAACCGCTGAGCCACCCAGGGATCCCCTCTTTCTTTTATTTTCTAAGTCCCAATTCAGATTCAGTGACTATAAACACTACTCATGCTACTGTGAGGCACTCTGAGAGACTTTTTCACACCTCTTATCTTACTGGATGTAGAACCAAAAGATGTGTGTTTGGTTTGGGGTTCTGTCATTTAATCACATGGCCATGAGTAAATTTGTCAAATGAATAACTCAAAAGTAACTCAAAAGTTAATGAATTTGACCCTGATCACAAAACTATGGGGCAGAGCCAGGATTCAAACTGAAGTCTTCTCATTTCAGGGTGCCTGGGATGGCTCAGTCAGTTAACTGCCTGCCTCTTGGTTTCAGCTGAGGTTCTGATCTCAGGGTCATGAGATGGGGAGCCCTGCATTGGGCTCCACACTGGGTGGGGAGTCTGAAAGAGACCCTCTCCCTCTCTCTGCCCCTCCTACCACTTGTGTGCTTATTCTCTCTCTCTCTCAAATAAATAAATCTTTAAAAAACAACAACAACAACAACAACAACAAAACAGGATGCCTGGTTGGCTCAGTGGTTGAGCATCTGCCTTTGGCTCAGGTTCTGACCCTAGGGTCCTGGGATCGAGTCCTGCATTGGGACCCTTGCACGGAGCCTGCTTCTCCCTCTGCCTACATCTCTGCCTGTCTCTGTTTCTCTTTCATGAATAAATAAATAAAGTATTTAAAAAATAAATTAAAAAAAAAAAAAGCAACAGCAGAAGTCTTCTTATTTCACTCTGGCATATTTTTTCCTATTTTATCAGCATGACCCAAAAACACTTACATACCAGGAAGTAAGGAGAACTCAAAAATACTTCTTTCAAGATACTAACTTTACTATATTGCTACTGATAAATGTAATGAAGAAAAGAAAACAAACAGCAATAGAACCTTAGCTTGAAAGGCAGGGATGAGGGACAGCCAAGGCAAGAATTTAAAAACAGCAGCCAAGCAGCAGTGCTGAATCTCAATAAAGGTTTCTGGAACTCATGGTCCCACAATCTCCCCTGGGAGCGAATTTAGTTTGGGGAGAGAAATACTAGAATATCAACACAGAATAAGCTGCAGAGGAAATCTGTCTTCCATATGATTCATGATGGCTGAAGACAATGTGCTCTGTCCTCTCTTACTACAATCCTAGCACCAGCTTAGAAGAGAAAGCTCTGCATCATTGTCCTCATGAAGGAATGCAATGGCAGGAGCCCCCCTCGTAGTCACTGAGTCCCATGAAGTCACACAACTAAGCACTTTGATCTTTGACAAGAAGGGTGCTAAGCACTAACATAATCAGTCTTTCTCTTCTCTTCCCCATTTTTTTCCCACTATGTTCATTTGATCCTTTTTCATGTGTCTATAGACTATTTTGTCACTTTCAAAATCATTTTATTTTTGGCAGAACTGCTTTATATCTATAGAGGAGAAAAAAATTATTTCTGTGGATAGATTGTGAAGGAAAAATTGGAAAAAAAAAAAGTTAAAAGTTGGGGCACCTGGTTGGCTCAGTCGGTTGGGGGTCCTGGCTTCAGCTCAGGTTGTGGTCTCGGGGTGATGGTCTCAAGGTTGTGATGTCGAGCCCAAATCAAGCTCTCCCTCTTCTCTGCCCCTCCCCCTGGCTCACATTCTCTTTCTCAAATACATAAATAACATATTTTTTTAAGTTAAAATGTAATTCCACTACCACCTCCTGCCATATTTTAAAATTAAAGTAATCCAGGGGTACCTGGGTGGCTCAGCCAATTAAGCTTCTGAATTTAGCTCAGGTCATTATCTCAGGGTGCTGGGATGGAGCCCTGCCATCATGTTGGGCTCTGTGCTAAGCAGGTAGTTTGCTTGTCCCTCTGCCCCTCCCTCCAGCTCTTACGTTCTATCTCAAGTAAATATTATACATAAAATCTTAAAAACAAAATAATCAAATCATCCAAATTTGCTAAGAGAAAAGGAACAAATAGAGATGGGAAGGAGGAACCACCATTCAATGCTGCTTTTATAGGAGATGATCTTATAGTGAGCACTCTGCCACTGAGAACCACGCAAGATTACTAAGTAATGTAAGAGCCATACAGATTAGCTCAGAAGCAGACAAATGTCAATATATGTACAAGCATTTACTGAGCATGTACTAGGCCAGATCATTAAATTATTATGTGACTACTATTATCTGATATCTTTGAAAAAAAGAATCAAATTGTCAGGATGCACAAGAGCTAACAAAATCAAATTTAAGATGACAGTTATAATGAAACCACCTCATGGCCACTTCAAAGATAATACCATAAGAAGAAAAAAACCTAATCAGTAAGGGTTCTAATCACATCCACAGTGAAAAGCAGACATGGAATTACCATCAGCATTCCAGACCTTCTGTGCCTAGGAAGAGGCAGTGACAACACAGTTACACATCTCCAGAAGTGTGTGATTATAAACCTAGTTAAGTACATTCACTAGATCCAGCTAGAATTATGTGGGACAACTGGTTCCTCTAAAAAGCTTAAAATAGAGGCTCCTGGGTGGCTCAGTTGGTCAAGTGTCTGACTTCAGCTCATGTCATGATCTCAGGGTTCTGGGACAGAGAGCCGTAAAGGGCTGCTCCCTGCTCAGCAGGGAGTCTACTTGTTCCTCTCCCTTTGCCCCTCTCCCTGCTCAGGCTCCCTCTGTCTCTGTCTCAAATAGGTAAATAAAATTTAAAATTTTTTGATTTTTTTCAAAAAATAAAAAGAGTAAAGTAGTATAAAATGACTCCACAGAATCTGAAGAGCCACTAATATTTAAATATATTCACTTTAAGCAAATATACTAAAACATATTAAATAACCAGAGTTATGTCTCACATATTTATTTATTTTAACTTCAACTCTACTACACTGCTTAAAATCATGTACCTTAACCAATGACACATGATAGAAACAGGAGGGAAAAGGACGCCTGGGTGGCTCAGTGGTTGAGCATCTGCCTTTGGCTCAGCGTGTGATCCCGGTGTCCTGGAATCAAGTCCCACATCTGGCTCCTTACAGGGAGCCTGCTTCTCCCTCTGCCTATGTCTCTGCCTCTCTCTCTCTCTCTCTCTCTGTATCTCTCATGAATAAATAAAATCTTAAAAAAAAAGAAAGAAAGAAAGAAAGAAAGAAAGAAAGAAAGAAAGAAAGAAAGAAAGAAAGAAAGAAAGAAAGAAAGAAACAGGAGGGAAAGAACATATACAGCAAGAAAAGAAAGAATGCCAGGATCAAGACACTTGGTCTTAACAGTTTAATGGCTCAATACATCCATCCAACCTTCCATTAACTTGCTTTGCTCAGCATCTCAAGTTTAAGACTAGAAAGTTATTGCCATAAAGACATAAAGAACTTGTGGGAATTCTGGAAGACCTTATAAAAAACATCAGAAGAATTCTTGAAATTTATCTAAAGTCATGTAAGAAGCCAATCTACCACATATACTCCTTCCTATACAGCAGGGATTGGCAAACTATGACCCCTGAGCCACATCTGGTCTACTGCCTGTTTTTATACAGTAGAGAACTAACAGTAGTTTTTACATTTTTAAATGGCTAAAAAAGAAATCAAAAGAAGAGCAATATCTCCTGTGGAAATTAAATGAAATTCAAATTTTAGTGTCCATAAATAAAGTTTTATTGGCATATACCACCTCATTTATTTACATATTGTCTAGGACTTTTGTACTATAATGGCTGAGCAGAGTAGCTACACATGGGAGACCATATGAAAGACGATCTGGCCCAAACCTGCCCTAAAGGTTGCTACTAATTTGCCTTGAAATAACTGGCTTTAGTTATGTAGCTTTGCACAAGAGACTCCAGATGGTTTTACCGAATACCATCTGAGCAATATAAAAGAGAAATTATTTTATCTCATTATAGCTAGGCTAAAAGCAAGCAAATCCCTATGACTTATTTTTTTTCCAACTGTATTCTTTAGAAAAAGAAAGTAGTCTTTCACCCTTTACTCTTTCTAGTTGGGAAAGAGTTAAAAGATTATTACTTGTCTTACTTCCTCTACCACTTAAGAAGCCCAAAGTCAGGGCGCCTGGGTGGCTCAGTGGTTGAGTGTCTTTCTGCCTTTCGTTCAGGTCATGATCCCAGGGTCCTGGGATCAAGTTCCACATCAAGTTCCTCGCAAGGAGACTGCTTCTCCTTCTGCCTATGTCTCTGCCTCTCTCTGTGTCTCTCATGAATAAATAAATAAAACCATAAAGCGCAAAGCTTGGTCTCATGGTCACTTTTTCACATAATTACCTAAGGCTACCTGCAATATTAACTCCTTACTCAGAATAAAATCTTCAATATATTCTAACTCTAAGCTTTTTGGTAGGAAATTTTTCATACATACAAAAAAATTCAAAGAATAGGTCAATAAAACTTCCTATACACCTGCCTAGGCTCTCACGTACATGCTGCTATGTATGTTTCACCGATTTCTCTGTCTTTTCTAGTAGAAGTAACTGATTCTTTAGAAAATAATCTGGAGATCATCATAACACTTCATCCTAAATACTTTACCAACCAGTGCCAGGATCCTAGTTTTCAATACCAGCATACTAATAAGGGAACAGAGATGCAAAACTTCCAAGGGGACATAAAAAAAATTTTTAAGTTGTTTTTTCCCCACACACAGATTAATGAAAATACAAGTAACATCTGAAATCCCAATAATCTACAAAGTTAATTAACCCTGGAGTGTTAGCTTACTGAGACCATAAGAGTAGTCTGATTAACAACATGATTATCAAAAGAAATCAGGATAGCTCAGACTCACTACCTCCCATGCTCGATGACTGCTCCTTCGCAGGAAAGACCACGTCTCCGGTACTTACCTAAGGGCAGCAGCATGGTATGTGTCAACGTAATCAGAAATGAAGAGCTCTCGGTTCTTGATAACTGGGTCTGTAATGACAAGTTCTCTTCCAGAGTCTGTCAAAATAATTAATTAAGAGTATATTAAAATTGAGCCTCCCAAAACAATTAGGAAAAGTTTGCAAAACCTTTCTTTCACGTTCACCTGCCACTAAAGAAAGTACAATAAATAACCAGATCTGGTCAGGAGGAATAACAATAGGAACAAAGTATCCCACTGAGTGTGTTTTATGCCCTTTACTAAAGTCCTCACATTTTGCTGAAATGCTTTAAGCAATAAAAAAAGAAGAAGAAAACAATCACATTTTAACACACTTGTAAACTACTGAAATAGTGATCCTGTCCATTTTAATTTCTTATTGCTAAATATTCCAGGATGGAGTGAAATCACACTGTTTCTGCTGAAAATATATCACCAAGTTACTATTTTTAATTAGGAACCATAATTTAACTATTTTAACAGAAATTTTTATAGTTTCAAAGAAGGAAAAAACTAGTGATTACAAAAGAACATCATTCTTTAAAACTGTTTTGATTACTGCTTTGTTGACTCAAAACCCATCACCAAAAACAGTGGAGATGAGTGGGCAGACTACAGACATCAAGGCTGACCAAGTTGAATTCTGGCCGGGCTGGGACCACTTAGTAGACATGTCACCTGGCAACTCCTTGAGCATCTCTACCGCTTCAATTTCCTCACCTGAAAGTGGGCAGTGACAAACTCTAACTCATATGATTAATGGGTAACAAATGTGAATCAGCTAGCATGAGGCCCAGCGCCGCTCAAAAAAAAAAAAAAGAAAAGAAAAAGAAAAAGAAAAATCAATAAAAATGCACAATTATACAACTAAACAAATGCAATACACATTTTATGTGCATATCTCACGTGTTGATAAAATTAGTTAGAAACTACAATGCCAGAGCAAGAAAAAAATAAAAGATGCTCTGAATTACCTTCCTGATTATTGTGAAAGTCAAGATGCAAATTGAATCCCAAGTCCCTCAGGAAAGCTATGCTTTCAAAACTGAAGTTCACAGCCCTGAATGCAGAAGTGCAATCATACAGATTATTGAAAAGGAAAAAATAAATAAATAAAATGTAACCCTAGTGTTTTAAGTATTATTAGCTCATCATTAGGGGAGAAAAAGTAATTTAAAAAATGAAATTACCGTTATTTTCAAAGAAGACCTATCTCTATTCCAAGTTTAAGGGGAAGATGTTATTGGCACATCTCTCTGGTTGTTTGGGGTATTTTAAAGCAAAAATAATGAAAGAACTCAGCAAAAGTAAATAAACATTCCTATGATGTCCTTGGTTATGAAAAGCTTTTTTAGAGACAATTTTTCATAGTGGTCATCTCCATTTAATGAATGTTTTCAGAAACAGCCTTGTCCAAAGCTAACAAGAAAATGTAAAAATCAAACCAGGACATATTTACCATTTTCATTATGCCGATCCTGAACCAAATGCTGGTACACAGAATCTGGAACTTCAGACTGACGGTAGTACCATTTCACGTTCATGAGTAGATGGTCCCTCTTACTCTGAAAAGGAAAATCTAACAGCATTAGGAACAGGATTTCGGGTGCCACTGGTGTATACCATACCCATGATCAAAAGCCCCTGTAAACAGGTGGAGAGGCAGAGAGGGAGACTCACAATTACTATCAGGACCACAAAAATACATTAAGTCAATGATGAGGTCATAGGTGTTTTTAATCCCAGCCAGAGCACCCTCTAACCCTATCACTCAAAATGCTTTATTCCAGGAAACCAAAAGAGACCAAGCTTGAGCCTATAAATCTCCTCAGTTTAACCAATTCATTCACTATTATATTCTTTATTTAGCATTAACTACACGAAACTACATGAGCACATCCTTCTATTTTAATTCTTAATCATTCTGGTAAAGAGTTATAAATTTTGTCAGCGCAGTGTCAAGGCCATTGAGGACATTGTTAGAAAAAACTTACCCTGCAAGGCCTGGCACAAAGTCATCTGAGATGCGCCAATCTCCCAGACTGAACTACATCCCCCTCCGTGGTACTGCCACCTGACTTGCAGTAATTGCTACATGGTAAACTAACATACAAACTGTGTGTAGCGGTAAAGGTACTAGCAGTCCATGGAGCAGATTCTACTTTATTCATCTTTGAATTTCCAGAGAATGGAACAATGTGTTCATAAATATTTATGAATACTAAAGTTCTATTATGATCACGGGCCCCTAAATGTTTGTGGAACACTTAAGTCATGTTATCCCCAGAAGCTAACTTTGCTCCTAGAGCTCTTTCAAGAATAAAGGAGGAAATACTGCTTTTCTAGTTGAAGGCTATGGGGCCACAGCCTGAAGGAGATTGTGTCTGTGCACCTGGCTGTGAGATAGCTGAATATGGCAGTGTACTAGGGCTTCCATGGCCTCATAATATAATTTCTAATCCAAGTGAGGGCCTTAAGAGACCTCCCCAAGGTTAATGCAATATCATTTATTCCTCTTAGCTGCATCTACCTTCTCATCACAAGTCAGCAGGTGAGACAGAAATAAATGAGAACTAAAATTCAAGACCCACTTTATGTTTATGGAGATGATCAAGTCCTAAAATATGTCAAAGGAGACTTCTTTATGAAGTAAGATGCTTTCTGCTTAAATGAGAGGTATGTATATGGTCTTCACTTAAATACCAGAAAGCCTCCAAAAAACCGACAAAAAAATACTTAAGCCATTTAAATGACTAGAAATAAAAGAATCGCCAAAAGCCTTGATAAACTCAAATGTGAAGAAGTGCTATTCCAATGTGAATATCAACATCAGGGTCTGTACTTTATAATTAACTGTGTCAAACAGACAAGCCTACAAAAACAGGGCATCATTACTGGTTTGCATAAAACAGACTGTACACAAAGAATAAACCTACATACTGGGTACTTTTTAGTTTTTATCTGTTTTGCATTTTTATATTCTACACTTTTATACTAAAGATGAGAAAATGAGGATAAATCAGTGTTAACATAAAAAGTATAAATGTTACATGCAAGAGTTTATACACAAGAGCAATTAATTACTTCCTGCAGAGAGAATTGTGAAGAAGGTAACAACTGACCTGGAGGGGGGGAAAAATGGGAAAGACCTGAGGAAGCCACAGAGAGAGAAAGGAGAGAGGAAGCACTAGACATTCCTACGGTCCACCTAAAACATGTCTCCACACATTGCCAAATGTTCCAAGGGGGCAAAATTACCACCCAGATGAAAATCAATAATCCAAGAGTTTCCTTTATAAAGAGAGCTAATGAGAATAAAACCTAGTTTAAGCACAATCAGAAGGGAACATGGAATGTAGTAGGTAAGAACATGGTAACGTCTGTCAGAAGTTGGGTTTAAACCCCATCTTCACCACTTCCTAGCTACATGACTACCTGTTACGGGCACGTTAATAAGATATTTCATCTCCTCTTTTCTGTAAAATGGGAATATTGAAACCTATATTGACTGAAAGAACGAAGGATGGAAAAGCATCTGGAACTGAGTCAATAATACTCAAAAGGTAGTGTCTTCTGTTAGTAGGTGACCATAAACAGTGCTTCACAGAAAAATTTCAGGAACTTTGTTGAGAGTCATAGGAGTTATTTATGAGAATATGGCTTCTTTCAAGAGATGACAGAGATCTCCAGTTCCTTAACTACTAACGCATGTCTCAGTTCTCACAGTAATGAACTACTTGTAAGTATTTAATGGAGCCCAAAGGAATTCAGATCTACTAGCAGACTTAGCAACAATGCTCTGAAATCTATACTTCTATATATTTTTTAAACACATTTAAGATGTCGGAAAACCTGAGAGGCAACAGAAATAAGCTTTTAAAAGTAGCATAATTGGCAACCATACAATGTCTATCTTTCAGAACCAAGCCAACAATTCTGATGACCTTTGGAGGTTTAATATCTGTGTTAACTTCTGACTCTAGCACACTTAATGATCACACACACATACACACACACACAGAGAGAGAGAAAATTACTGCACTGGTTTATTCGTACCTAGATTTATGAATCCTAATACAAGAAGCAGTTACAAAGGCAGTTGAAAGCCTATCAGATTTCCTAATGCAGTACTACCTAATCACCAGGGAGTGGCAGCATTGCATTAAAAAAAAAAGCCTCCAGACTTAATTCCGGTTACAAAAGAACAAAAGGTAGGTAGGTTCAAAGTAAACAAAAGTTTTAAACAAGCATAAGACCTGTAACAGATATAATCTTCCTAAATAGGCCTGGAAATTAAAGATTAAACATCTATAAAAGGAGGCAATGTGCTGTTTCAGAGGGTACCAGACTAAAATAATCTAGCCTCCTAGTCCTGTCTGCAATCACTAGTTAGCTGGGGACAACCTTTGAGGAGTCACCTGGCCATCTGACAAAGAGGAGAACATGATTTCTAGGGTCGCATTCCATTTTGTATGCTTACATCTAGAGTTCTTCCCCAGACAAATCCAGTAGATAACGTGGGGTCAACATAATGTTATCAGCTCACATTACCACTCTAAAGAGGTTTTACAAATCAAAACACCTTCCCTGGAAGCTGCTGTGCACGGAGGAACAGCAAAAGGAAACACAGCATAGCCCTTCTCAGTAAATGCTCCCAATGCCGCCTAAGACACACCTGTGCTGCTCAACATTAACCACAGGATAGCTTCATGTTCTTCCCACTACCCATTAGACAAAGATTTCTGTTCAGAATCACAGAAAATTGAAAGCAAAAGTGAACTTAGTGATCATTTGATTTAGCCCAAACCACCTAAGTATGAATCAGAGTTTTGCAACTGATTTGGGCAAATGACTTCTCCAAGTCTCACTTCTCTCATACGTACATAGAGGGGAAATAATATTCTCTACCACATTCAGTTGTGAGGATTAAATAAATGAATATGAGTGGGATGAATTGACTCTCAAAAAGTACTAGATATTACTATCACTGTTTTACGGATGCAGACAGGAATCAAGCTATAAGAAAGAGCTTTACTTACATATTTTGCTTTTCTGTAGTTCCAAAATTAAACCAGTAAGAACAATACAAAAACAAATCATATAGCTAAGTAGAGGGTGGGGGTAGGATCCACTTTTGCAACAATTTGAGAAACATATAAAGTATTTTTAACAAATAGGCCTCATTACCGACTAGTGATATAACTGTACAATTCCATAAAGGCTAAAGTGGTTATAAATGACACATTTTAAATAGAATGAAGAGGGAAGTGGTGAGAAGTTTCCCATGTGAAGACACTCTGGGGTATATCTCTGGATACAGAGAAGAACCGACTGAGCAGTAAAAAATTCCCCACCATTTTACCTTCAGAGAGAGAAAGACCTGACTCTACAAGTACCGGAAAGCACCAGCACTAAGAAAGAACCACCACACAGAAGCATCTCCAAGTGCACAGAGTAAGGTTTCCCAGGGTGACTGTGCAAACAGGGAGAGCAGCTGATTCTGGGTTTAGGGATTCTTCCACCACCTGGATCTCTGTGAAAGGAGGGATATGTGTAAATTTAAGGAAATAGTTTAATGGAGGACAAAACCCATCCCTACCTGGGTTTAAAGACAAACAGTCTAATATTGGGTGTTTGGGAACAAACAGGAGGATTTACAGAACTATAAGTGTCAGACAATGGACTGAAAATTAATGAACTAAAAAGTCAGAACTGAAATTAAACATTCATGATGAGACAGGGGAAAGGCAGATGAGGGGAAAGGGAAGGCAAACAGGAGGCTGCCTGTTGAAGGGACTAGAGCTCGACCATCCCAAATAAACATAAGATCCAGGCCAGGGAGTAAATTCCCCTTCCTAGAGATCTTTCATGATTATTAATATAGCACTTCCATTGATTAAACAGACAATTTGAATCTTTCCTAGGACCAGTCTTGATATCATCTAGGAAAAAAAAATATTACATGAGAAAATAAATGATGGGCGCGGGGCTTGAGTTCATAAATGACCAATAAACCAACTGCAGATTCTTATACAATGTGGAGGAGCCCTCCAACCCAGGATGGGAAAAACAGTAATTTTAAGTTCACCAGCATTATACAGGAAAGACCCTCTTTGTCTTATCAATTACCTACCAGCTCCTAGAAAATACCATCAGGGTTCCCAAAGCCCTCCAAACAAGCCCTGCTATCCCTCCACCGTTATTAAATATGACAGAGGGGTCAGGCCAAAGACAACTAAGCAAGATATAAAGAGTGGCACTATCAAATAAAAAAGTTTGCAAAGTCAAAATAATCTGCTACAGATAATGACTGAGGAATTTCCTTCAAATTTTTAACTGTTTAGTTCTTGAGAGCTTGAATTTTAAATAATGGAAGATCTAAATTCAGAGTCCGGTGAAATCAGACCAAAATTCTTGTTTTCTAAAGCCAAAAGAGCCAATCAAATTTTTCCAGAAATTTGGGAAGTAGGAACTAAGATTTTTATACTACTATATGGCTTAAGAAAATATCTTTTGAAGAAACTTTTCATACATTTCCACAACATAGTGATAATAAGGTTAAGAGTTACATGCATATTAAAGGTTTACTGTGGGCAGCCCGGGTGGCTCAGTGGTTTAGCGCCGCCTTCAGCCCAGGGACGTGAACCTGGAGCCCCGGGGATGGAGTCCCATGTCCCCATGTCGGGCTTCTGGCATGGAGCCTGCTTCTCTCTCTGCCTGTGTCTCTGCCTCTCATAAAATAAATAATAATAATAATAATAATAATAATAATAATAATAATAATAATAAAATAAAATAAATAAAATAAAATAAAATAAAATAAAATAAAATAAAATAAAATAAAATAAAATAAAATAAAATAGTTTACTGTAGAATTCAGATAGATCTACACAAACTCGGAATTGGTGTTAGGACACTAAGCCTGCAGAGGAGGAGAAAATGGTCCACCAGAGACATAGCGGCCTCTCTTTTGGTATTCCACAGAGCCAGTTTAAAGTGCCATTTCAATCCTGCTGGGTCCACCACCTCCACCCACAAAAGATGCCTTTTGGGAAGACTGCCCTCTAAAGATCTTGGGGACAGTCTTACTGGCTCCAATCATTCCTGACTATGAAGGAGGGGGAAAAGGACAATGTGGTCAAGGCCTACTTTTATTCTCTAAGGCTAAAGATACGTCCAGGTATATGCACAAAAGCTTATAGATAAGCTTTCTATATCAGAGGATTACACTAAACTTTGCAGATAAACATCAGGACTGAGATCAATCAATATGAAATTGGGTAGGAAATATAGTATTTCAAGCCACTGCTCTATTCCAATATGAGACACTATTCCTAACATGAGACATTCCTAACATGAGGAATGTAACAGTTTCTATATTTATATCTAAATGGCTTTATAGCCATCACAGCTCAAAATACCATGAAAGAGTTCCAGAAAAACATAACAAGCGCTATCAAGGAAGGCTTGGCCACCAAGGTCTATCCATCTCAGAGGTCTGCTCTGCTCTACCATGATTCTGACTCCAGAATCTTGTTCTCAAAGTAGAAGAAAGGGCTTTGAGTATCTCCTCCTATCAGGCAATCATAAATAAATCTCCCAAATGTACTAAGAAGCATTTTGTTTTTTTATTTGAGAGAGTAGAGTAAGGGAAAGTATCTTATTGCCATTGAGTAAACAAAGTACCCACTCTTGTTTTGTCTTAAAATGTCCTTCTTCCAACGTTCTTAAGCGTGCAAGTGGGCCTGAAGGGTGTGGACCTGCAGGGGTCATGCTCTAAGCCCACTGTCCAATGGAAACTGAGCACATCTCCCTTCTGGTGATGTTTATCCCACCTGAGTTTCATTGTCCTGTTTAGTGGAATAATGGTTATATAATTTTATGTGTCAACTTGACTGTACTGAGGGAAGGCCAGATAGCTAACTGGTAATACATTTCTGAGTGTGTCCAGAAGGGTGTTTCTGGAAGAGATTAGAATTTGATTCAGTAGACTAAGTAAACAGAACTGACTTTAATGTGGGCAGGCATCACCCAATTTGCTTGGGGCTGAACAGGACAAAATAGCACACAAAAAACACATTCCTGAGCTTGGACATCCATCTTTTCCAGGTTATCAGAGCTCCTGGTTCTGATACCAGTGACTCCAGGTTCTCAGACCTTTAGCCTCAACTGGGAGTTACGATACTGGCTCCCCTGGTTATCAGGCCCTTAGACATGGACTAAACTATATACCACCTGCTTTCTTAGTTCTCTATCTTGCAGACAGCAAATTATGGGACTTCTCTGTCTCCATAACCTTGTGAGATAATTCCTATGGTATATAAACTCTCTAGATATCTCTCCAATTGGTTTTGTTTCTCTAGAGAACTCCAATACAAGTGACTATCATTTACTGGCATTTCCAAATGGACATAATCTGGAACTACATAGGGGTCTACTCAGAACTAGCATAATGAATACTCTCTTTAAAGATAAACAGAGGAAAGAAACAGAAACAAAGCATATCCATTTGACCAAGGTGCTAACTGACTATAGTCAACAGAATCAAGATTGCAAGCTCATTTTCCAAACCTGTGGCACCTAAATCCAAAAGAATGAGCTCATCAGCAGCTGGATCCTGTAAAAGGATTTAAATCCCCTTGTACCAGATGAATCAGGTGTAGCAAGAAGGTGGAACTCTGGGAGTGCAGAGGACTTTTTACAGTGTCACAACTGAGCTGTGCAAAAAACTGGTTATATACAAATCCCCAGAAAGATGATACAACTAAAAATGTGGTGAAATCTAGGCTCTAATGATCAGAAATCATTTCTAAAGATCACTGTTTCTTGATGATGTCTTTTTTTTAAGATTTTATTTATTTATTCATGAGAGACACAGAGAGAGGCAGAGGGAGAAGCAGGCTCCAGGTAGGGAGCCCAACATGGGACTCAATCCCAGGTCTCCAGGATCAGGCCCTGGGCTGAAGGCAGCACGAAACCGCTGAGCCACCCAGGATTCCCAATGATGTCTTATTTATTAAATTTCTGCCTGTAGGGCAACTGGGTGGCTCAGTAGTTGAGCATCTGCCTTTCACTAAGGTCATGATCCCACGTCCTGGGATTGAGTGCCACATCGGGGTCCCCACAGGAAGCCTGCTTCTCCCTCTGCCTATGTCTCTGCCTCTCTTTCATGAATAAATAAAATCTTTTTAAAAAAATTCTGCCTTTAATTATTTTTACAGTTTAATCTAGACAAAAGTCAATATTTTGGCAGAACCAAAAAGGTAGATGAAAATGAAATCATCTCCCACCTGCTAACTATGGAACCCAAGCTTATTGAGGCATTTTCTATCTAGGACTACACTGTGTAGGCACAATATAAGTTTTAGACAACAGATTCCTTTATTTGCAGTGGAGAGACCGAAACTGAGCACAGGTGCCACCTGGGAAAATTCCTACTTCTTGGCCTCCCTTGTAAGATAGGAGGCGGGGTTTCCAGGTAGTGTCCACTGGCACTGTGGAAGATTGTCTTTGTCATCTTAGACTAAATAACAAGTTCATGTCACATACACATGAATAAGCCTACACTTAAATGGAAACTTTGTACACTGAGACAGGTAACATCAAACTACAGGGCATTCTTGTAATTTACCACATATATCCTGTACGTTATCTTGACAAAAATACTGAATGTCAGATTCAAGATTTAAAAGGTCTCAAGTTTGAGTAGATGGATCAAGTCAGGAAGGTGAAATTTCACAGATATATTAGGACTCTATAGTTGAATCCCCAAGATCTGCTGCCCAAACTCAAAATAAATTCCCTCTTAAAAGCCAGTATTAAAGCTTTCCAGCAGCTATGGTTTTATCAGATACATTTAAAACCACAAATTTGCTATTTGACTCCAAATATTTGCCCCATAATGGAGGAAAAAAACAGCTGCTCATAGGCAGCACCATAAGAAATGGCCAAACTGCCTTTAATACATACTAAATGGAATTAAATAGTCCAGTGAATTTCTTTTTTAAAAAGTCCAGCTCAAATACCATAAAGTTTGACATCTTTGCAATATTTTGCTTGTTCTCTGTTGATGGTGGTGACAGCAGCAGCAATTTTACTCACTCTGGGGATTTTACTCACTTCTACATGACCTAGTCAGAAAAGTTAGCTCTATCACGAACCAATAGCGGGATCAGATGGCGTAGTACTGAAAAGGAAGTTAAAGAAAGAGGGGATAAAACCTAGGCTATAGGCTTCTAAAATTCTCTAGGATTCTAGTTTCACAAATGAAACTGAAATGATCACTTTAACTTTTAAATAAAAGCTACTAACATGATTAAAGCTATATCGCACAGATTTTGCTATTAGAAACATAAGCTGAAATACCTTGAAAAGATTTCACTGAGTCAATACATGCTTTACAGAAGTGGTTCTCAAACTTGTTAGACTCGGAATTCCTTACTCTCTTCAAAATTATTTAAGCATTCGGGTATCCCTGGGTGGCTCAGCAGTTTAGCGCCTGCCTTTGGCCCAGGGCAAACATCAGGTCCCACATCAGACTCCCTGCATGGAGCCTGCTTCTCCCTCTGCTTGTGTCTCTGCCTCTCTCTCTCTCTCTCTCTCTCTCTCTCTCTCTCTGTTTCTCATGAATAAATAAATAAAATCTTTTTTTTTTTAAAATTAAGCATTCAAAGAACTTTTGGTTATGTGGGCTATATCTTATCAATACTTTACAACTGGAAAATTAAAATCAAAAAATTTCAAGGTATTTTTACTAATCCATTTAATAATAAATGTTAACATATAACTATATGTTAACATAATTATAACAAGTAACTAAAAATTTTAAAACAAAATTTAGGAAACATGTAATACATATTTTAATATATCTCTTATGTATGACTTAAGATAACAGATTCTCATATCAGATACTTGCATTCAATCTATTGAGATATTACAGACCATTTAGCCATTGGAAAACTTACTGTACACTCATGAAAAGAGAATGAAAAAGGCAAATGCTATCCTAGCATAATTGTGAAAACAGTGTGACCCTGCACACCCATGGACCAAACTTGAGAATAGCTGCTCTATGGGATGAAGCAAACAAGCTGTAGAACTCTGATAGTCTACATAATGGAAGTAAGCAAGCATGCTGGCCAAATGGAACCATGAATGGAGATCTGAAAGCACACATTCATTTAGAAGATACTACTAAAGAATAGAAGACTGAGGGTACCTGAGTGACTCCGTCTGTTAAGTGTCTGTCTTTGGCTCAGGTTGTGATCTCAGGGTCCTGGGATGGAGGCCCATGAGCCCCATGTCCAGTTCACTGCCCAGGGGGTAGTATGCTTCTCCCTCTCCCTCCGTCCCCACCCCACCCCCTTGCTAGCCCACTTGTGCTCTCAAATACATATATTTTTTAAGATTTTATTTATTTATTCATGAGAGACAGAGAGGCACAGACATAAGCAGAGGGAGAAGCAGGTTCCCCATGGGGAGCCCAATGTGAAATTTGATCCCAGGACCCCGGGATCACAACCCATTCCAAAGGCAGACACTCAAAGGCTGAGCCACCCAGGTACCCCCATACATAAAATATTTTTTTAAAAAAAGATACAAGATTGTATTTTTATTTATACAATCCAACATTCTGATAGTGGGCAAAAAGTTAAACTCTTGTTAAAGGGAAGAAAATCTAGATAAAAAGTCATTTCAATTTAAAGTATTTTTCCTTCTAAAATTTAAGCTCAGGGGCACCTGCGTGGCTCAGCTGGTTAAGCATCTGACTTAGGCTCAGGTCCTGATCCCAGGGTCCTGGGATTTGCCCCCCACCAAATCTGGTTCCCTGCTCAGCAAGAAGCCTGCTTCTCCCTCTCCCTGATTCTAGCCCTCTCAACCCCCAGCTGGTGCTTTCTCTCTCTCTCTCTCTCTAATAAACAAATAACATTTTTAGAAAAAAATTGAGCTCATTATAATAATAAAGAAATATTTAAAGCTTGATTCAAACAAGAATACATAGATCTACACTTTAAAAAAAGGTAAACTTTAAAACAGTGGTGAACCTATGAGAGTTGAAAGCATGCATGCATAAAATGAATGGTTTGGATAACTATATGTTAACAATCTGAAATTCCAGGCAACTCTGTGACCATTTCAAAAGTGGTGCTGCTTCCTACTCCAGAAAACTAGCAACACGAAACAACATTAACAATTAAAAAAAGAAAAATAAAGGACTTTTAGCTTACAATACTATATTAAAGCAACAGTTTTTAGTTTTTATAACGATGAACACGCTTATTTTATGTGAGTCATTTATAGCCCTCTCTTTCTGGGTAATAACTTTTTTGTACCATCGTTTTCTGAATTAAAGTGCAAAACTAGAGAGCTGGCAATGCAGTAAAACACCTTTTAGCAACACAAAGATGTTTAGAATTAGTATTTGTACTTTCAAGGAGCACTGATCTAGACTTAGAAATCATTATTGATGTAAATAAAGTCAGCCTGTATAATAGGAAAACAATTACAGCTGGGAAATATTTTCAACTTGAAAATAAATTCAAATAGTCTGGTTAAAAAAGGAAAAATCAGTAGGAACCCTGAGAATTTATGTTTTGCCATTTCATTTTGTGTGAACTAGTCTGTCTTGTATTAAATATCTTTATTATTCTTCTCTCCTTTTGACTCAAACCTAAACAAAGACTGTAACCTTTAATACCTGTTAGTCTATTTATAACTGTTCCATCTACAACCATTTTTCTAATACAAACATGCCATGATAGCTTATCTCAGGCCACATGCCAGACAACAAAGGCACAGTGGCCTGCTGGAGAGAACTGGAAAGCAGGAAATGAGAAGGCTTAGTTAATCCCCAGATAATCGATCAGTGCAGTCAAGTGTGAGCTGAGCTGGGGAAATAATGCAGAGAGAGAGAGAGAGAGAGAGAGAGATCAAAGAACACATGACCAGAGAGCCACAGGTTCATTTTAAAATAGGTTAATTTCAGTAAAAAAGATTCCCCATCACGTTCAAGCACTAATACAACGTATATAAATGTTAATATCTTTTGAACTAAGACATTTTTCTTTTTTTTTTTTCTTTTTTAATTTTTATTTATTTATGATAGTCACAGAGAGAGAGAGAGAGAGGCAGAGACACAGGCAGAGGGAGAACCAGGCTCCATGCACCGGGAGCCTGATGTGGGATTCGATCCTGGGTCTCCAGGATCGCGCCCTGGGCCAAAGGCAGGCGCCAAACCGCTGCGCCACCCAGGGATCCCGACATTTTTCTTTAAAACTCTTCATCCTCTATCCTTTTTGAGAAACGAGTTTTAACTTTTGGCTTTTGTTTCAATGTTCTGGTTCATCTTTTTTTCTAAGTCAACCTAACTGAGGCATAATCTATATACAATAAAATTAACATATTTACAATTTCAATTAGTTTGACAAATGTTTTAACAACCACCACAATCAAGATAGGGAATGTTTCCACTACCACAAAAAGACTACCTTCTTTTATAAGTGATGAATCTGAAAAAGCTTTGTGCCAATGAAAGCTAGAAAAGAAAACATCCTAATCTAAATTCCTTCCTCTATTTTAACTCACAGAGAAGTAAATGTAAGAAAAACAACACTGAGTTAGCTGTTCCCCTAGTTATTGCTGAAGACCACAGACAACAATCCCACGCTCTTTAAAATAAAATAATTTGCTAGATAAAAGTTCTAGGCTGAGACTTTATTTTTTATTTATCTCCTAAAATTTCCAGAACATAGATAACAGTTATAGTGATCACAGTTAGAATGAAAATAATTTCAAATTAGTTTTACAGTATGCTTTCCTCAAATCATGTAACCAATATTTAATGAGCTTCTATGAGGTAACAGACATTGTTCAAGAGACAGACACTGAATATTCACATGATATGACCAGATAAAGTCTAGACTTGACAGAGCTTGGGTTACAATGAAGGAACAAGACCCTTTGCCAACGCAACCCTTCCACCACTAAAAACAAGGTTAAAAAAAAAAAAAGAATGGTTAAGTGTTTCAAACAAAGCCAGGGGCAATGAAATCTGCCACTTAGTAACCATATACCCCTAGGCAAGTAATTTTTTAATACTATATATAGTCTATGGGGTTATTATTTTTCCCCCCAAAACTAGCAGTCTTCCCAAAGGCACCTAAGGATGGTAGGAAAACGTGTACTATGACTTGACTGTTTCATATAACCTTGACAAATCTATACATCAATCTCTCCATCCACAGGAACAAAACAAAAACCCAAATGTGTATATGTCTGTCTCTCAGCTAAGGTTGAACTTTGTTCATTAAAAACTCCCAAAGGCTGGGGATCCCTGGGTGGCTCAGCGGTTTAGCGCCTGCCTTTGGCCCAGGGCGTGATCCTGGAGTCCAGGGATTGAGTCCCACATCAGGCTCACTGCATGGAAGCCTGCTTCTCCCTCTCTCTCTGTGTCTCTCATAAATTAATAAAATCTTTTAAAAAATTCCCAAAGGTTCTTCTACCTTCTTTATCTTTCTTTTGAAGAATTTATTATGTAACACTTCACAGGCAGAAAGGGATAAAAATAATTTACTATGTACTAAACATTTTAAGGAATAAGACATTACCAAACCTGAAGAAGCTGCCTGCACACTCCACCTAGACAAGGTTCTTTTACTTCCCCAGAGGTTACAACTACCTTGAATTTACTGTTGTTCATTCCTGTTCACTCCTTTATGCTTCTACTTCACACATTTATATAACTAAAAATATGTAAGATATGGTTTTGCAGTTTTTACACTTTACATAAAAGACATCATACTGATTTCTTCTGCAATCTGTTTATTCAGCATTATGCTTGCATGAGTTACCCATGCCCTAGTTCATTCATTTTAAATAATACATACTACCTTCCAAGTACAACACCAGAATTTGCTCATAATTTTCCTGATGATAAATCATAAACTCCTATTCATGTCTGTGCAAGTTTGTCTAAGGTACATGAAACATTTTTTTTGTTTGTTTAAGTAATCTATATCCCCAATGTGAACTCAAACTCAGGATACCAAGATTAAAAGTTGCATGCTCTGCTGACTAAGCCAGGCAAGTGCCCCTGAAACTTTTTTTTTTTTTTGCCCCTGAAACTTTTCAATTCAAATTATCTAAATTATTCTGAATGTTTGACACCACAGCTTACTGTCCAAACTTATTAGTATAACATTGTTCATAATGTCCTTCTGATATCTTATTAATGCCTATGGGACCTATAGTATTGTTCCAGTTTTATTCTTCATAGTGGTAATTTGCTGTCTTTATTTTCTTTATCATCTTTACAGGAACTTAAGTTTTATCAGTCATTTCAAAAGAGCAACTTTTGATATCGGGTGATTATCTTTGCTCTCCTTATTAATTCAGTAATTTGCATGCTAATCTTCATTATTCCCTTCTTTTCCTTGGGTTTAATCTTTTTTTTCCCCCCTTGGGTTTAATCTTAAATTCTTTTAAAATTTCTTAATATAGATACTTAGACCATTGCTTTTATTCAACCTTTTTTACTTTCCTATCTATATTTAAAGCTAAAATTTTACCTCTGAGTACAGCTTTACCTATAACCTACAATTGTGATATGTCCTAAATTCAATAATTGTTAAGGCAAAATATTTTCTAATTTCCATTACGATTTCTTATTTGAGCCTTAGAAATGCATTACTATATGGCACACATTTGTGGATTATCTAGGTACTCATTTTGGTTTTGATTCCTAGCTTAATTCCACTGTGGTCACAGAAAATGTTTTCTATGATTTCAATCCTCTGAAATATGTTAAAGACCTGCTTTAAGATCTAACACATTTGGGAAAGATACAAGAAATTGGTAACGATGGTTGCCTTTAAGGAGAAGTCTGGAACAATTTATTATGCCAGAAAGTAAGAAAGTACTCAAAAAATAACTGGAACATGTGAAAGACACACAAAAACTATCCAGAAAAAGTTCCCACTGACTAAATCTGAAAAAAAATTAAAAATCAAAATATATAATGATAATAATGGATTATAATCCACTGGATAAAAATAGGAAACTATATGTTCATGCTGATATATATAAATGAATAAACTAAACAATTACTGAGGAACAGGATATTTTCACAGTCACAAAGTACCTTTTCACAAAATACTAATTACAAAGGATAAAAAAATTCACTTTACAGCAGAGAGGCCTGGTAGACCCAACTATAATCAAGTGACCAAAGTGAACACCAATAATAGAACAAACAGAAATGGAATAATGCCTGCAATGAGATGTAATGAGAAGATCCCTAAATCTGAATCTAATAATGAGGGAACACCATACAAATGCAAATGGAGGAATATTCTTCAAAATAACAGGCCTGTAAATCTTCAAAAATGTCAAGGTCATGAAAGTCAATGAAACACTGAGGAACCACTTCAAATTGCAAAGAACTACAGAAATATGGCAATTAGACCTAACACAAAATGAACAACTACCTAAACAAGCATGGGGTTTGAGTAACAATGTATGGGAGGCCAGTTTTGATGGCTGATTGTTAAATTGTGGGTTATATAAGAAAATATCTTCTTGGGACGCCTGGGTGGCTCAGTGGTTGGGCAACTGCCTTCAGCTCAGGTCATGATCCCGGGATCCGGGATTGAGTCCCGCATCAGGCTCGTGCAAAGAGCCTGCTTCTCCCTCTGCCTATGTCTCTGCCTCTTTCTCTCTGTCTCTCTCATGAATAAATAAATAAATCTTTAAAAAAAAGAGAAAGAAAGAAGAAAAGAAAGGAAGGAAGGAAGGAAGGGAGGGAGGGAGGGAGGGAGGGAGGGAGGGAGGAGAAAATATCTTCTTTGTAAGAAATGCACACTCAAGTATCAGGGGTTCGTGGAGCATAACTTGATGACATTCTCAAATGACTAAAAAGAGTTTTTTTACATTGCACTTGCAACTTTTCTGTAGGATTGGGTTTGGTTGGATAAAAGATTAGGGAAATAAATTTTAGTCCCAATTTAACGGTACATCATCACAGGCAGTAGTCTCTGAAAACCATTCTGACCAATCAATAGACTTAAAGTTGGGTGTGATGTGTAAGAATGAAAGGACAAGCAACTGTACAGAATAATGCATGCCACTGTCAGTCAGTTAAGAATCATTTTCAGGAATTGAGTTTATGATAAAGAAGGCATTTCAGAATAGTAGAGAAAGATAAGCTTTTTAATAATTCTGTTGAGATTAGTGGGATGTCATCTGGAAAAAGAAAAAATTAAGTTACATCTGTACTTTACACTTTAACGCCAAAATAAATTCCAAAATAATAGGACAAAGACTGAAATATGAAAAAAACCATAATAAGAAAAATACAAATTAAAGTTACATCAAGAATATATTGCCCAGGGATCCCTGGGTGGCGCAGCGGTTTGGCACCTGCCTTTGGCCCAGGGCGCGATCCTGGAGACCCGGGATCGAATCCCACATCAGGCTCCCGGTGCATGGAGCCTGCTTCTCCCTCTGCCTATGTCTCTGCCTCTCTCTCTCTCTCTCTGTGACTATCATAAATAAATAAAAATTAAAAAAAAAAAAAAAGAATATATTGCCCAAATTGGCAAATATCTAAGTTGTTAGCCAGACTGTGGGGAAACAGATTCTCATGTACTTCTTACAAAAATATTAATATATACAGTCCTTATGGAGGGCAATTGGGAAATACGTACCAAAATTATAAATATATTCACCTGTTTCCCCAGCAATAGTACTGGCTGCAATTTCTTCTAAACATACATTTGCATATACACAAAATAACATGAACAAACAAGAGTTTATTTAGCATACACAATGTCCATTAATCCTCATTAAGGGGACTAACACAAGGGAGTACCACATAGATAATATATATTTTTAAGGGAGCAGGGAGGGGAGAACATTTTCTACACACTGATTGGAAAGATCGTCAATGTATATTCTTAAGAGCAAGCTAAAGAATAGCATGCATAATTTGATAGCTGTTATATTTGATTGTACATCATAGAGACCCCTAGGAAGCATACATATGGAACATAGTAACAATGATTATCTTCACAGGATGAGGTGTGAAGAAAAAGAACTTAGGCAAATAAAAGCCCAAGGACCGGAGGCAGACTTTTCAGTATACCTTTTAATACTTCCTGATTTCTGAATCATAGAAACATATTACCTAGGCAAACAATTTTTTTTTAAGTCACCGATTATCTTATGTCACAGGCCTCTCTTTCTTTCTCTACCTCCCACCCCCTCTGTCCACCCTGGAGTGTTTCTGTGGCTCTCCTTTCCAGGATGCTAGCCATCCTTAGATGACAAACAATGTCTAACTGAGTTGGAATACATACCACCCAGACTGCTAGAGAACAAAATGAACAGGAACAAGCCTAGTTAATTACAGCTGTTCATGCCAACAGTCAGGCACCCAATGTTTTACACCGAAGGATTCTAAGAATGTTAAGGCAAATAAATATAAAGCAGTCATACATGTTCTCAACTGCTTATAGAAGAAACTCACATACTCCCTTGCCCTCCATGCATACCATACCATCCTTACACAGAGCATCTCACCTCAAAAATGGTCACACTGTTGCTGAATTTAAAAAGACAGAGTTAAATAAAATCTTAAAAAAGAAAAAAAAGGGCAGCCCAGGTGGCTCTGCGGTTTAGCGCCGTCTTCAGCCCAGGGTGTGATCCTGGAGACCTGGGATCGAGTCTCACATCAGGCTCCCTCCATGGAGCCTGCTTCTCCCTCTGCCCTTCTCTCTCTCTCTCTCTCTGTGTGTTTCATGAATAAATAAATAAAATCTTTAAAAAATAAAAATAAATAAATAAATAAAAATAAAAAGACACAGGGTCTTTAAATATAAAATCCAAAGGGTCTACAATTGAATATAAGATACTCCACTCAATGCTGGCTGTAAAACCAGCCCTGAAATGAAACAGAATTACCAACTCCTATTCATCCTGTAATAGACCATGGTGGCTGTATAAACACTTAAACATGGAAGATGGATGTTATTAATAAGATGTAACTGAAACCCCACCTGAAAGATAGCAATGAGCACTATTTTTTATCATAATATTTTTTGTCTATGTTTGATATTTCCACAAACTCTTTTTTGATTACAGATCATGTCTTTCTAAGAAGACTACTTGGCAGCAAGCTGCTGACAAAGTATTGATGTCCGTCCTCCTTACACACAGCCTTATTAGCATTTCTATTGCTGCACTGCACACACTGGCATTATAAATCACACACACTCACTGTCATGCACAATAACCAAACAGTTACCTAACAACTAAGGGTATTACAAATGCTTTGAACTAATCTTTGAATATATGCTCTGATAATTAAATTCCATTAGAGTTTCTACCTTTAAACCAAAACACAGCAACACTGAAATAGGGTGCCATCCACAGCGCCCTCACATTTGCCATGAAATGTCATTTATATTATATAGTTCATATCCAATTACTGAACACAACCAGTGAGAGCATCTATCACTTACATTAAAACAAGCAGAACCCAGCAGTGGGGCTGTCGGAAGCCATCACATGGCTTAAATGGATTTTTCACCTTTCAAATATCAAGGGGTCCTCTTTCCCAGAACATCTCACTAAGGGATTTGGCCTTTTAACAAAGAGAGCTACCCAAGTTGAAAGAAACATTCAAAAGGCAGGACAAGTTGCAAAGCCCAGCTCAGAGCTGGAGACATCTGCCCCTTGTGTTAAAATACAAAATAGTAAAAGATCCTTTATATGAAAAATAAATACACATAAAAAGGAGCTTTTGTCAAGGCTACTAACAAAGAAGCTAAGTTATATTAATATCTATAGACAGTCCTTGTTTTTGGCCAGTGTCCCACAGAAATTAGGGAGCCCTCCTGGCCTGAAGATCATTTAATTTCCCAGTTTTTAAGAACAAAGAAACCTTTCCTGAAGTCTTTTTGCCTGAGCCCTAAAGCTAAACTGGCCACCTTGCCTGAGCCCTAAAGCTAAACTGCCCACCAAGCACAAAGCTATGCTCCCCTGTGTTCCTGTTATTCACGTATAGTCATTAGGATTAGAGCAAGCTAAACTCCAGATTTGTGCAATTACACATTCAAGCACCTAACACCAATGATGATCTTAAAAAGTAGGATCAAAATAACTTCCCTAATCTTCTGAGTTCAGAAAAGCTTTTACTGTCAAAAGAAAACATTAGTAGCTGACTCCTGGCAATTAACACATAATACAGCCACCACTTACCTATTAACAATATTAGCATATTCTGTCTGGGGGAGAACATCATTACGGAGGGAATTGCAGGAAATCATTTTCTAGCTCCACCAATGTTATGTCAGATAGAGAAACTGTCAGTTCTAATTGGCAATAAATAATTACTAGGACATAAAATGAAACAATGCCCTAGAAAATTTAATCAGAGCCTACAGAAAAGATAGGAGAATCAACTGCCCAGGGAACTTAGGCTACTGCCTCTTTGCATTTATAGAGAAATCATTTAGTGGTAACTACACATCAAATCAGGCTCTAGAACAATGGTTCTTAAGAACCATTGCTGAGACAATCTCTCTCCCAAAAAAAAAAAAGAAAGAAAGAAAAAAATGCATACCATGCAAACTACTGCATAAAATGTCTGAATGCCCAGAGGCTGCCAGTATACTGTAACATTTGCTATGTACTGTTTGTACCCCCACCAAGCACCCCAAAAGAACCTAAGATCCACAAGGGCAGCAATGTCATTTAGTTTTGTTCCTTGCTATTCCCTGGAGCTAAAATAATGCCTTGCTCATAGCAAACCTTCAACTAATTGGAATGAATGAGTGACTAAATGATGACAATAAAAATCACAAAAATATGATTTAATTACCCCAAACAATAAAACATTCATTAAATTGCCCTAGACGAAAAAGACAACAACACAGAATTTGAAAATCTTCACTGCACCCTAAACTCATGAATAGTAAGATGCTACTTTGTACCAAATAAAATTGGCTCCTCACCCATCCACCCATTTGTTTTAACATGTGAATAGGGAGGAAAAAGTCGTCTAGTGCTCTATCAACATGAGGCCCTACTCTCCAAGCACATGATACTCTAAGCAGTCCATGAAACATGTGCTGGCTCCCGCAAAGCTAGTTTTAAATAAACAGTAACTTAAAATTAATCCATTTCTAAACAAAAATATTTTAGATTTTTGCATTTGTGTGCATTATGTGTGAATCTCTCAGTCTATGATACCATACAAATCCAGATTCATCTATTGTACAAAAATTCATGATTGTGCCTACATTACAAAATAGAGGCACAGAAAATAATAACCAGTCATTCATTACAAAGAGAAAATACCAGAACTGTCCTCTTAGTCCCCCCTTTCCCCTAAGTGTCACAAATGGAATTTTAATATACTTTTAGTAGATTCAACCATAATACTCCAGTATGTAATCTACATCTTGATATACCTTTATATTATGCAGATATAAAACAGCCACAGGGCAGCCCGGGTGGCTCAGCAGTTTAGCGCCACCTTCAGCCCAGGGCGTGATCCTGGGAACCCGGGATCAACTCCCACGTCGGGCTCCCTGCATGGAGCCTGCTTCTCCCTCTGCCTGTGTCTCTGCCTCTCTCTCTTTGTCTGTCTCTCATGAATAAGTAAATAAAATCTTAAAATAAAATAAAATAAAATAAATAAAATAAAATAAAATAAAATAAAATAAAATAAAATAAATAAAATAAAATAAAATAAATAAAATAAAAAAATAGCCACAATTAGGGAAAAATCAGGAAACACACTTAAAAAGTGCAAAGAATTAAATTTAATAAGGGTTCATAAGAATTATCATGCTATAGTCAAATCCCACCAAAACAGAAGCTTCATACACAGCAGAAATTGTCTTTTAAAAATCTGGTGACACTGATATGAAAAATAAAAAAAAAAAAGCATGGAGGAATTCAAACTGAGTTGTATCTGTAGGAGCCAACATCTTTTAGAGGTTGACTATAATACAACAAGATAAAAGAGGCTAAAAGCTAACCAAATATAAATAGTAAAATGGAAGGACACTTCAAAAATTAACATTATAGATAGTGTCAAGTAACTTGGCAAGATCTTCTCTTTAAAGTTCATCATCACATCTATCACAGGGCCCTATATAAATAGCCCCTTATGGGAAGTAATGGTAGGCAAATTACTACACACTAGAATTAGATATCCTAAACATCTAGAAAAAACACTGACACATAATAACTGAGGTGATTCAAACAGTTCACAGCATAACCAAACAGCCTTTAATTATATTTACCACATTAACTGGTCCATTTACTTTGGAATTCATCTCATGCACTACAGTAAAACCAGCTAGACACCAGTGAGTAAAACCAAATGTGAAACCTTTGATATAAGTTCTAGTTTAATGTACGCAAATGCAAATAAAATTTGGATTAAACCCCAAAACTAAAGTGTTATAAAACAGCATTACAAGATTTACACTTACTTAACTGTATATTTTTAAATCTGCACTGGATTTTAAAAATTGACATATAACTTACACCAGTGAAATACAGGTATTTTAGGTACACCATTCAATTGGTTTTAATAATTATATATATATAATATATAGTTATATTATATATCTATAGTTATATTTATATACACACACACTCCTTTATAATATATAACTTTAATAACAATATATATATACACACACTCCTTTATAAGTTTAATAACTATACACACACACACACACATATATACTCCTTTATAACTCAAACCCAAAAAACATTGCTACCAATGTAGAAAGTTCTCTAGAGCATTTTTACACTCAATCCCTCCCCTATCTGTAGAGGGAACCACTATTCTGATTTCTATCATGGGGAGCAGGTTATATATATATATTTATATATAAATATCCATATATATATGGATATATATTTAAATTTGTAAGAAACTGTCAAACTATTCATGTGGTTGTACCATTTTCATTCCCACTAGCGAAATATGTCACTTCCTTGCCAACAATCAGGGTTACAGGTCTTTTTCATTTAGCTATCCTAGTGTCTATGTGGTGGTGTTTACTAGAGCTTAATCTGCATCTTCCTGTAACTAATGATACTGAGCGCTTTTTCACAGGCTTACTCCACCATTTGTGCATCTTCTTTTACAAAGTATCTTGTTCAAATTTTCATCCGTTTTAGAAAAAACGGAGTTGTCTTATTGTATTTTTTTACTTTCAAATGTATTCTGAATTCAATTCCTTTCTCAGATACATGCTGTAAAAAGTTTGTCACAGCCTGGAACATCTCTATGAACATTCTCAACAATGTCTTTTGATTAATTCCATTTTTTTCTTTTATGGTTGTACTTTCTATGTCCTCTGTAACAAATCTTTGTCTACATCAAGACTGTAAAGATACTCTCCTGTTTTCTTCTTGAAGGTTTATAATTTTTAATTTGTTTAGGGCAATGGTCCAACTCAAATGAATTCTTGGGGGATCCCTGGGTGGCGCAGCGGTTTGGCACCTGCCTTTGGCCCAGGGCGCGATCCTGGAGACCCGGGATCGAATCCCACGTCGGGCTCCTGGTGCATGGAGCCTGCTTCTCCCTCTGCCTGTGTCGCTGCCTCTCTCTCTCTCTCTCTGTGACTATCATGAATAAATAAATAAAATCTTAAAAAAAAAAATAGTTTTCAAATGAATTCTTGGGTATGAGGGTACCTGAGTGGCTCAGCCAGTTAAGCGTCTGCCTTTGGCTCAGGTCATGATCCCAGGGTCCTGGGATTGAGCCCTGTGTCAGGCTCCCTGCTCAGTGGGGAGCCTGCTTCTCCCTCTCCTTCCTGCTCATACTCTCTGTCTCTCTTGCTCTCTCCAATAAAATAAATAAATCTTAAAAAAAAAAATTCTTGGGTATGGCATAAGGTGGGTTGTGTGTTGTCTTTTATTTTTGCCATATGAATATCCAGTTGTTTCAGCCTATTTGTTGAAAAGACTTTCCTCCTCCCTTTGAAAATAGCTTGATAGTATACATGTGGATTCATTTAAATTTGCATTTAAGAACTAAAAAGTATATTTTAGCCCATGAGACCAATGGCATTTTAATCTCCCTTTAATCTCACTAATGCTGTATCATTTCCTCTTATTAGTATACTTTATATTTACATAAAATAGTAATACTGACCTAATGATTATACATTGAGATTTTTCCCATTTGAATTATACTTCATAAACATATACTTATTTAATATGTGTGCATATACACCAAACTACTGACACATGTAATGGCTAGTGTTCATGTTTACAAACATAAAATTTCAGCTATAACTGCTTGCTGACAAATTACATCAGATGAATGTATATGTCAGAAATAATATTCATAGAGAACAAAACATTTCCTTAAATCTCCAACCCCACTCACCAATATGGTTGCTCCCTTGGCTGAAATAGTAACATGTTTTAGTGTCTTCTGTAAGGGATACACCAATAGGGAAAACTTGAAGCTCTAAAACATACTATGGGGAGCTCACATAAGTTCACCACAGTGCCCTGCCAGGACAAGGAGCAGTGAGAGGAGAAGCTGCAAGGATTGGAACAATTACAAATTGAACAGAAGAGAAGAGGAGGTTCTGTGAGGTTAAGAGAAACTCCAGTGAACCACACTTCCTTTTGAAAGTTCATGAAAAATTAAATTTGCATAAAAATAAGTAATAGAAAAGTACTTGAGGATAAATTTCATACAATGTTACTAACAGGAAAAAAAAAGGAGGAGCTGAATAACATCCCTACAGTCAATGAAAGCACGTGAAAAAATGCACACACAGGCACCTGTCATGCACAAACACACACACACACACACACACACACACACACACACACAACATACAGCTAAAACTGTAATGAGCCATTACAAAACAAGCTAAAAGATACCATTAAATAAAGATACAAGACATTAGGGAACAATATCAATCAGACTCAGGAAAACTCAGAAATGAAATGTCAGACAAATTATTTAAGAAATGAAGACTAAACCAAAAGGAATACAAGAGTGAATAAATACAGCTAACAATGTCTTATGAGTAGAAGAAAAAAGTGAGAAGAAAACTTTTAAAAGTTAAAAAAAGAAAGAAAAAACATAAAAAGGATCCAGGAGAAAGTGACAAATACTAAAGACAGGCAAGGAACAAATAGCATACAGACAGAGGAGCTCCTGAAAAAGAAAACCAAATTTCAATTTAAGAAGAAATACTAAACACTATAATCCAAAAAAATTTCCCTGAAATAAAAAGATTTGAAACTGTATACTTTAAGAGCACACAGTATACTTAAGCATAGTGGTCCAGAAGACCAACATGCACACTGTACACTGAAATTACTTGATTTTAAGATTTTTATTTTTAAGTAATCCCTACACCCAACTTGGGGCTCCAACTCACAATCCTGAGATTAAGAGTCACATGCTTTACCAAATGAGCCAGCCACGCACCCCTGAAATTAGTGGACTTTAAATGAAAAGGAAGTCTTCAAGCATCTAGGCAAAAAGAATACAGGAATTATGAGAAAGACAATTAGATTATCAATAAACTTTGACAGCAAAGCTTTACGCATGAAGAAAATAGGTCTTATATTTAAGGAATTTGGGATGAGAAAACACCGTGTTGCAGATTTGAAAGTTACTAAGAGAGTGGATCTTTAAAGTTCTCACTACAAGAATAGAACTTCTGTAACTATATAGTGATGGATCCTAACTAGACTTCATGTGGTGATCATTTCCTACTACATACAAATACTGAATCATTACGTCCATACCCAAAACTAATATAATGTCTTGTGTCAACTACACCTCAGTTTAAAAAAACAAAACAAAACAAAAAAAACCATGAACCAGCAAATCTGATCTGCAAGTGTAAGAGCACAACCTATTCTAAACACTGAAGAAATCAAGAAAATAGCATTCCTACAAGTTCTTTTCTAAGGAAACTACTAGAAAACAAACTCAGACAACTAAAATGACTAGAGAGACATCTATTTAAGAACTAATGTAAAGATTAAATATATAGAAACTTGGAAAATGCAGACAAAGTGCTATCATTTAAAATGTGGGAGAGAATATATAAAATTATTCTAGCTTAGAAATAAAAATGAAATGGCATATTCAAATTTCATAACAGGGAGAGTACAAACAAAACATTTTTTTAAACTCTTTTCAGTGGGACACCTGGGTGGCTCGGTGGTGGAGCATCTGCCTATGGCTCAGATCATGATCCAGGGATCCTGGGATCCTGGGGTTGAGTCCTGAATCAGTCTCTCCAAAGGGAGCCTGTTTCTCCCTCTGCCTATGTCTCTGCCTTTTTTTCTCATGATTTAATAAAAAATTTTAAATAAATAAAGTCTTCAGTAACCGTAATTGGTGGTGGCAATATTAATATTGTTACTCTGAGGCTACTGTATGGGTAGGGTGAGATAAATAAAATAACTGTGGGATACTTTAATTCTGTCACTCCTGTGTCCCTGAGAACCAGGCATTTCTGTACAAAAGAAATCAGGTACAAATGGAATAAAGATTCAGTTAAATAAAAGCTCTGTAATTCTGAATTTGAAATGAAAAATATCAGTATGGGGTGCACCTGGGTGGTGCAGTTGGTTAACCATCTATTGGTTTTGGCTCATGTTGTGATCTCAGGGTCCTGGAATGGAGCCCAGCATCTGGCTCTGTGCTCAGCAGGGAGCCTGCTTGGGTTTCTTTCTCCTTCTCCCTCTACCCTTTTACCGGCACGTGCATGTGTGTGCGCTCACTAACTCTCTCTCTCATAATACACACATACACACACACACACACCCCTTGGGGCACCTGGGTGGCTCAGTAGGTTTGGTGTCTGACTTATGGTTTCAGCTCAGGTCGTGATCTCATGGGTCATGGGCTCCATGCTTAGAGGGCAGTCCATCTGAGACTCTCCCTTTGCCCCTCCCCCTACTCTCTCCCCTTCTCTCTTTGTCACATGTGTGTATGCTCAAATGAATAAATAAATCTCTAAAAAAACTGTATCAGTATAAGGTATAATGGATATTTCCCAGCTCTGATCACTGAAATTTTAGAAATGTTCACATAATATATAAATCAAAAGACCGAGAACTAATGACCATCTTGGTAATGGTAACAAAAAGATCTAAATGACCCAGACTGTGCTCTTGAAATATCATTTCTCATTAAAAGAAACTAAGGATTCTAGAAGAAATGCTGATTCCAGGTCTGCTGTGGGAAATGCACAAGATGAAGCTGGAGCACCTAGACATAGAGATAAAAATATGATCCACTAGGATCATATGAAAAGCACTCAAAAGCTAATTGGAAGAGCTCCCACTAGCCAACCACGGAGCAATTCGGGCTTCAAAAAGGATTCAGAACTGCAATTATTTGAAACCCATCAAAAAAGGTTTAAGGGTACCTAATGCATTATTTGAAAGTTGGGGAAATAATGAAGAACATTAAGTCTTTATCCTGTCTTTTCCTATATAAATTGCACAAATGGGTAACCAAGTAGATGACAGGAAGCCCTGCCATATAAAATTATTCAAGCTAATAAATGAAAACAAAATGAGAGGGATCCCTGGGTGGCGCAGCGGTTTAGCGCCTGCCTTTGGCCCAGGGCGCGATCCTGGAGACCCGGGATCGAATCCCACGTCAGGCTCCCGGTGCATGGAGCCTGCTTCTCCCTCTGCCTATGTCTCTGCCTCTCTCTCTCTCTCTCTGTGTGACTATCATAAATAAATGAAAAAAAAAATTAAAAAAAAAAAAAAGAAAACAAAATGAGAGAATTAGAACCTCACAATTTTGCAGCTCCCAAGGAATTACCAGATATAGGTAATACTATCAAAAATGAACAAAAAAACAGATGTGACGTATAACTGATGACAGTGTATTACACCATCTGTAAACCTGCCCAAATAGATCAGACTAAGTCTGACCAAACCTCTGGATCTAGCTACTAATGTGCAGGAAATATAGAGGAAGGGGCACATCTTTAACTGTACTGTATAATCAATAACATCCAGACTGTGGGAGAATCTCCAGGTCAAATGGCTTGGATTCATCAATAAATGAAATGTTAAGAAAATAAAGGGATAATGAGGGAGAATCTATAGATTATAACATATTTAAAAGACATTATCGCAGGCAAAACTAAAACTTCAGTGCCCAGAGATCCACACTTGGGAGATAAAACTATAAAAGAACATAAGTAACTACTTTAAAAATCAAAGCCATGGTTAATATTGAAGGAAAGGAGGGGGCTGTGATTGCAAAGGAACTTGGAAGATGGCTGGCAAAGTCCTTTTTCTTGACCTGAGAGGGATTTCCTACATTAAAATAATTAATTAAGCTACACATATGCTTTGTATAGTTGTTTGTATGTGTGTTTTACAGTAAGGATTTTTTTTTTAAGAAAACATTAATAACACACCTCACCTGCATTCTGTGTAAGAAAAGGTATCAAGCAAAGCTCTAGTAACCAGAGAAAGAAACTCAGGAGAAACAGAGTACACCTAAAGGACAAGTCTCTAATAAAGAAAGGTAGGTGAACTTCAGGCCTCAGACAGACTTCAGCTGGAGACCAGATGCCACAGATCCATCACACACAGCAGATAAAAGATGTATCTTACCAATGTTTCACAAATTTACACATCTCACAATTATGTGGTTGCTACTTAAAAGACAAAAACAGAACCAAACTAAAACCAAACTAAAAGAACTAAATTAGAAAATGTCTATAAGAAAATAGATAAGCATCTGGAATGGTCACAGGATTCTTAAAAAGGAACAAATAGATATTTTGCATATAATGACAATCTCTGCAGCCTATTTGAGCACACTGACATCCTTAGAGTAAGAATACAGGCCAGGAAACTAAAATTTAAGAACAATTTTGAAATATAAACAAGTAGAGCAAAACTTATGAGAGAACTAGCACTAAATTATTTTATCAAAACAATTGCCACAGCTTCTGATGGAGCAAACCCCATCCCAGGTTCTGGATCTCAAACCCTTTATCATTTTCAAATGACCCTTTATCATATCAATTTCTCATCTTCTCTCACATACCTAACAGCCAGTCAATGATCAGAGAATCCCTGAACATCCTGACCCCAGTGTCTTTCTCATCTGTCCTCTACAGACTGCTTTATAGGAAAAAAGCACAGGATTTAAAATTATGGAGACCTAGGTTCAAAATCTGGCTGTCAATATATGATGTTAGGAAAAATCACTGAACTTATCTGAGTCTCCATTCAAAATCTGCAAAAAACAGAATCATTTCTACCTACCCTTACAAAAAGCCACTACAATTCCTCAGTGTATATAATACATAAATCAAATTATTCCACTGAATTCTAAGTATTCCCTGCCTGTAATATAAACTGACTGGTAGCAAGGACATTTGTTTTCACTGCACAACAGATAAATGATGCTTAATAACTTAAGCAAGGTCCTCCCTTCCCCTCCAACTCTCACGAACAGCATCCAAGATCAGACCCGCTCACTTCGGTTCATCTGAAGTGAAGCTTTAGCAGCTTTCCATGAGTTCCTTCTAATTTAAATTTCTCAAAGCACAGTTCTGGTCATGTACTCATTTCCTAAAAAACCATCCATGATTCTCCATCATCTAACAAATGAAATCTAGTTTATCAGCACGGCTTCCAGAGCTAGGCATATCTTTTCAGCTCTATCATCAACCACTGCCATCACCAAGCCAAACTAGGCTCCAATATTCAACAAAAATATTCTGCCTCTATCCTTTGTCTTAAAAAAGCTTCAGCTAAAGCTCTGGTAACCGGAGATTAGCTGGTTACCAGTCAAATCCTTCTAACCCTTTGAGGCCCAGCTCCAAACACCATTGCTCTGGGTCACCCTTGCCGGAAGTCCTAGCCTTGGGGAAAGGAAAACAAGTAAACAAGACAAACCACCAAAGGATTTCAGATGATGATCAGTGTCATAAGAACCATAAAGACATTAAGATTGGGCAATTATCTTTAAAAAAGGACTAAAGACAAAACAGGATGAGATCATGCACAGGGTAGTCAGAAAAGCCTTCCCAAGGAGGTGACACCAGAGTTGAGACCTGCAGGATGAGGAGCCTCTCCTTTGGAGATACAGAGCAAATTCACCAAATCCAGAAACAAATAGCCTATAATCCACACAAAACAGTACTAGGGACCATAGAGAATATCAAAAATATTCAAAACACAGCTTGTCCCCTCAAGAAATGTAAAATCCATTTAGGGAGGTAAATTAACTCTTGAAATAAATTTCCTGAAGTCATACAGAATTAAGCAGAAAGCCAGAGAAGCCCTGAAAACTGAGGAGGAAATGTGACCCACTTTGCAGCCTACAGATCATATTGACTCAAAGGCCAAGGTAATCTATTTGGTATTTTGATTCTGATGCTGCTGGAGAAAAGAACACAAACATGCCTTTAAGCTTTCCAAAGTGAAACCTGAAATTTTCTAATCTTAATTAGTTTGACTTAGAAAAGAAATATTAAGTCACTGCTTCCAGGCAACAGGGTAAACACACCATTAATCTGCTAGTCTGGAAAATCTAGTCTTTAGATTGCATTTCCTCCACTTTTACTTGACTGGCCACTCCCAAAGCCTTCTCAGCAATGCAGATTCACAGCTGCTGCTTCTCTGCCACTGGCCACATGCCAGGGCTCACCCAAAATCCTCTAGCAGTTTCTTTCTCTAGAAACAGTTGAAGTACTGCGGAGTAGAAAAAGCTGCCAACCAATTAGTCTCCAAACTATCCTGACTCAACTGTATCGTTCTGTCAGTATCTGGAGCAGTTGAAAGTTATTCAACTATTTCAGATGTTAAGAACTGAGCATGAGCTTCCCAAATGTTTGCTCACTATAAAGGGGAGGAAAGCCAGCAGACCTCTTCCAACTGAGACTCAGAAGAAAAGGCTGCAAGAGAGTCCTGTGGCGTGGCGTTGTCATCAGATGCACTACATCTTGTACCAACTTCCACAGGGTAGCCAGAAAGTAAAGATCAAGCTACCTGTGCTGGCAGATAAGGCAAGTTTTTCTCTACGAATAAGTGGGTGGTGAAGAGGTTTTCCTGGGATAAAACAAGAAGGAAAGGTACATATATTCTTCAAATGGAAGGGTCAAGAAAAAGATGGTCTAAGAGCAAGAACAGTCCTGCCTCAATCAGCAGTCGCCAACCATTTGTGACCAAAGTAAGTTTTTCTCAGTGACTATGAACAGCAAATGACCATCAGCATTATCTTCACTGATTAAGAGGGAAAAAGAATGCCAATGAATGCCTTTCGATGAAAAGCCAAGCACAATCAACGATTTTCACTGCAAAACTGCCTACAGAAGCTAATTAATAGACACTGCCCTTGATCTTCCCACATTCCAAATCTCATCACTATGACTAAAAGTCATCCACATGATGAGAACTACAGAGAACAAACACTACTCGGAACCAACCAGCAGCTGGTAATAAAAGTTTCTTCAAGTTACCAATCTCTCCCTTCCACTGCCCCTTATGTGTAAAAGCCAACTCCAAACCCACTAGTTCAGTTCATTAGGATGCCTCCTCCTTACCTTACAAATGGACAGGTACAATTATTTTGTGCCTCCTCTCTAATGTACAGACACTATAGCAAATACATTGCTTTGGAGCTACCTTAAAGACATCTACTATGTCCTGTACCTCCCACAAATATTTGCATATGTTGAAGGTAAGAACTTGGATTTTCTCTTAAAGATGCAGCCATCATGGGCAGCCCGGGTGGCTCGGCGGTTTAGCGCTGCCTTCAGCCCAGGGCCTGATCCTGGAGACTTGGGATCAAGTCACGCTGGGCTCCCTGTGTGGAGCCTGCTTCTCCCTCTGCCTGTGTCTCTGCCTCTATGTCTCTCATGAATAAATAAACAAAATCTTAAAAAAAGATGCAGCCATCGTTCATAATCCCTTCCTCTATAGATGCCTCATATCAAACACTACATAATAAAAAGGTTTAATATACGCTGGCTTAACAAAGACTTTGATGGGGTGGGGAATGGCAACGCCAACGTGAAATATTACATTCATGGTGAAGACATTTTACTTTACTTCCTAATACTGGCGAGCAATGAAATTAAGATTTGAAAACAAATAAAATTCAATTAAATCACAAGCTACTTCATTCTTGTTAGACTTATCTCTTAAAAACCTCCCTACAGGGGTGCCTGGTTGGCTCAGGCATGACCTTGGGGTCCTGGGATGGAGCCCCACATTTGACTCCCTGCTCAGCAGGGAGTCTGCTTCTCCCTCTCCCCCTGCCTCCTCCCCCCCCTTCACGCTCTGTCTCTCTCAATAAATAAAATCTTAAAAAAGAAAAAAAACCTCCCTACAACTTACACCCTACATGTGTTTACACACAATATACCAAAGAGGATCCAAATAGGATGCCAATTCCAAACCAACAAAAAAGTACCTTTTAAAAGTCATATTTTCAAAAAATAAAAAAAAATAAAAAAAATAAAAAATAAAAGTCATATTTTCAAAGAGCTCTACTTCATACCTCTTTTTAAGTAAGCTCTACACCCAACATGGAACATGAACTCAGAACCCTGAGATCAAGAGTGGCATGCCCTAATGAATGAGCCAGCCAGGTGCCCCTGTTTCCATACCTCATCCTAAGAGAAGCACACTGAAGCATATTTGTATGAAGCCAATCCATCTTAGTTTAAGATAAGGAACTGTAACTAAATTCACATATTTATTTTCAAGTTATGAAAATACAAATAAATGTAAAATATATTTAAAATGTTCCTTTCTACGAAAGGTAACTATATATAGTCTCTTATATTTTACTCTGCTCTTGACATTCTCAGTATGTTTTTCCATCTGAGATATACAGTAGTTCTCCTAGTCCCCATAAATAGCTGCTGCCCCTGGGGTCATTACTACTAAAGAACTGGACAGGGGATTCCCTGGGTGGCTCAGCGGTTTAGTGCCTGCCTTCAGCCCAGGGTGTGATCCTGGAGTCCTGCGATCAAGTCCCGCATCAGGCTCCCTGCTTGGAGCCTGCTTCTCCCTCTGCCTGTGTGTCTCTGCCCCTCCACGCCTCTCTTGCTCGCTCTCTCTCATGAATAAATAAATAAAATCTTTAAAAAAGAAAAAAGACTGGACAGCCTTTGTGAATTTGATTCTTTGCTGAATGGCTCTGAGGCTTCAGACCTGTCCAACTGGCGCAGAGACTGCTGGCTGCCTACTCTACTGCCATTCTCTCATTTTCCTTGGTAACAGAACCCTTTCATTACTGGAACACAGCCAAAACAACTGCAGCCTCCCTGGAAAATCTGTGTAAACTGAAGTTGTTACATGGGGCTACTAGAGACACTCTGGAATGGAGATCTTGGCTTTTGCCTATGTGCCCTCCTCCCTCAGCTGTATGGCTATAATGGAGAACCACTTGCAGAGTAGTACTCTTATAAAACACAAATAAGATACTGCATCAATGTCAGACAGCTATAAAAATCTCTAAATCGCTACTTTCCATTTCTGTATATATCTCATAATAGACTAGTAACAAATAGTTCATGCCCTGGGCCATGATCTGAATAACACTGGCCTAGAGTGTGTATCTGACAGCTGTGGCTGCAAGGGCCATCTGTGGCCACAAGGAAATCCTGAGAATGGAAATCATGCAATAAGGACAATGCAGCCAACGGTAGGAAACTAGATGCCTGGGAATCACGGTCTTCCTACCAACCTGGGACGGCATACCCCAGAAAACACCTTGCTTTACACGAGAATATAGACTTGTTACCACTGTGATTTAGGTTTTTATTATATATAGCCAAACCGAATTAACAACTGATACTCCTACATTTGTAGACCACTGTAAAATTTTCAAAGCACTATTATTACCTCTCTTTATTCTCATGAGAATAATCTTATAAGTAAGCAGGACAAGTATTACCTTGATAAGACAGATAGATGGAAACTAATGTCATAAAAAATTAAATAACTCACCTAAAGTAACACAGCTAGGAAGCCTTGATAGTAAGAACTGAAAACAAAAGCCAGCTGGCTACTTTTTCCACAAGGGCAATCTACCTCTCAGTGAAATGAAATTACTTAATCATAATTTAGTAAAATAGAGTATAAATGATCAGGAGTATGTACCCACAATGAATTACCTGATGTGCGTATGCCACTGGATATAAGGGCAAACCAGCTCAAAATAATACAGGAAAGGAAAATGTAATTCCCCAATAACTCTTTTGTTTGGTCAACTCGTGAAGACAGAGTCGGATTTAAAGACTGCAGTGAGATTCTACATTTTACAGTAGTAACAAAGCATTTGTGGAAAGAACACAAAGAGGCAGAAATCCCAAACAATTTTATAATAATTTAGCCAGAAATGTCCCAACTAAACTAAAAGCAAATAATACATATGTAACACATTAGTTTAGGTTATAACCCTCAAATCCTACTCTCAAAATCTGAAACATTAATACTCTATCTGGATATGAACAGAATCTGTCAATAAGTAATAACGTTTCTTAAAAATTGTTTGGATAAGGACACCTGGGTGGCTCAGCAGTTTAGCGCCTGCTTTCAGCCTAGGGCATGGTCCTGGAGTTCCGCATCGGGCTTCCTGCATGGAGCCTGCTTCTCCCTCTGCCTGTGTCTCTGGCCTGTCTCTCTGTGTCTCTCATGAATAAATAAATAATAAAAATCTTTTTTAAAAATTGTTTGGATAATATTGCCTTGGTTATAATAATACTTCATTTAATATAAAGACTTCTAAGAACCACTGTCAATTAAATGAGCTCTGTGCTGTTCTTTCAATGGTGAAGAAAGGCTGGCATGGAGCTATCTCCACTCATTCCCCACAACGCAACTGTGAGCAAAAGTCTATTATTAAAAAGCTGATGGTTAAGATCAGCCATGTCATCTGTGACTATGGGCTAATTTTTGAGTATGTTTTCTTTGCCTATGTGGATATCAAATGTTTTATTTCATCAGCAACAAACACTAAATATACTTATCTGTTAAATACTAAATTAAACAGAAAAGTCATACTTTTCATAAAAACAGATTTTTTTAAAAGACTGTTCTGCTGTCCTCAATATTTTTTTGCAACATTAAAAAGAAAAAAAAAGACCCACACAGAAAATTAAGACACAAACTTTAATGTTTTTTATTATGCACATTTAACCTTTCAAATTTCTTCTATAGATATAAGCTAACTGCCAAAGAAAAAATGAACTAAAAAAAAAGCACTATCAATTCTTCCTATATGTAAATCCAAACATATTGTAAAAATCCTTAAGAGTCATTAGTGAGAATAAATTCTCACAAGGAATACCTACCTATTAGCGCACTATACAAAAACCATAAGGGGGAGGTGGACTGGTTATTATAGAGAAACAGTAGGCATAGCTTTAAGTATAAGCATGAAAAATACCAGCTCAAAGTCACACAGGAAAGGAAAAAGCAATTCCTCACTAACTGCTAACACACAACCCTCTCAGAGGCATGAGGCCAAGTGAAGAAGGAAAGAGAGCTCTGGAGTGACTCTTTCATGGGAATAATCCTCCACAGTTTATACTAGTCAGCAAACCACAGGCCCACAGGCGATATATATCCCACCATATATTTCTGTAAGTAAAGTTTTACTGGAAAACAGCCATGCTGTCACATATTGTCTATGACTAAGGTAAGGAGATACCACAGGGAAGACAAAGCTGAAAACATTTACTATCTGGCCTTTTACAGTAAAAGCTTATTACCACTCCTGAGTGCAAAAAGCATCTGTCAATAAGCAATAATGTTACTAATCAGCTACCTGAGCAGCAGCAAAAAAATAGATAGATGGCATTTCTCTGGAAATTGGCAAGAATGAGCCTAAGTTGCATAAGCACCCTTGTGTATGCATGTATATGCAGTTTTAGTTCGTGAGATGTAAGATTTGCCTAGGAAAAAAGCAGACCCAAAGATAGAATGTCTCCAACCAGTATGCCAAACAGAAAGCAGCCTATGAAATCTAGTGAACCACACTGATATTTTATCTCCCTTAGAGGGAAAACTCAATTTGAGTGATAAAACAGGTTTCTCTAATGAACTAACCTCAGAGATCTATGATCCAGTGTAACATATCTTTGGAAACAATGCTGACACAGAGTGTGTGACAATGCCCCGCAAAACGACCTGAGAGAAATTCCAAGTTCAATACTCCTAAAGGTCAAAAGCATTATTAAACATGACAGATGCCCAGGGCATGCTCCAGTTAAAAGGGAACTTTCACTGGATCTCACCTCTCACCACTTCCTCTGAGAGTTAAAATAGCAAGTGCTTAACCATTTCATTTGCACCAATGCTAATTTTTAAACAAACGTTTGAATTTTTTTTTTTAAGATTTTACTTATTTATTCATGAGAGACACAGAGGCACAGACACAGGCAGAGGGAGATGGAGAGGCAGTCTCCATTCCATGCAGGGAGCCCGACGTGGGACTCCATCCCAGGTCTTCAGGACCATACCCTGGGCCGAAGGCGGCGCTAAACCACTGAGCCACCCAGGCTGCCCTGAATTTTTTTTAAAGATTTTACTTATTTATTCATGAGACACACAGAGAGAGAAAGGCAGAGACATAGGCAGAGGGAGAAGTAGGCTCCCTGTAGGGAGCCCGATGTGCGACTCAATCCCAGGACCCCAAAATCACAACTGAGCCAAAGGCAGATGCTTAACTACTAAGCCACCACCCAGGCACCCAAGCATTTGAATTTTCAAAGAAATTCATGTTGCTTCTTGCTTAAACTTGATCTCAAAAATGATAACCCAAACAAAAAAACCAAGGGGAAGAAAAAATACACAAGACTAGAAAACTGGGTAATAAGAACTCCGAGACTACAAGATATAGGTACAAAGGAACTGAGCCTGTGAAGTCCCTGTCCTGAGGGCATGGAGAGAGGCAAGGCAAGGAATAGTGTCTGTAGCACACAGTCTGTCAGAGTTAGATTCAGGGCAGAGTGAGAGAGACTGAAGTGCACTTATGGATGACCTCATTTGATCTGGACAATAGTCAAATCTGTGAAGCAGGGGAGTTTCACTATAATTTTGTAAGTAAATATCTCACTGGATTTCTTTTTTTAATGATTAGTCCTTTTGACAATTTTCTAGTCCATCTTCTAAAAGAACTCATTCCTCTGCTCAACAAAATGCCTGGTACTCAGCAGTCACTGTTAGGTAATTATATTTCCTCCAGCAATTGCAAGAAGGTATCATTTCATCGAGAAAGTGAGACCAAACACTAAGTCTCAGTCCTCTGCCCTTCTCCCCAAAATATAAACGGGTAATAAATCTCTTTCTTTCAGATAAAGCAATATACTCAGAATTCCAACTGCTGCACACCGAGACTATGTTCTCCAGATTACTGTGACATCACACGAGTGTGCATTTTAAAGACTCCTCCACTGGGATTATGAAATCAGCCAATCAGCCTGCTGGAGTGCCACCTGTCTTTAGCTCCTGGACCGACCACCACACCCAAGTCCTTTACTTACTCACTCAACCAAAATGACTCAGAAAGGAATGGGGAGCTGTGAATCTGGTCAGGGAAATAGGAAACAATACATAAGACACTGCAAAAAGCAGCAAAACAACAGATCAGGCCAGGTGGAAAAGCAGCTCAGAAGAGATCGTCACTATCTATAGAAAGACAGGTGGGGCTCCCAGGGCATTCCTTGTCTCCCTACGCAGTACATACAGAACCAACAGACCTGGTGAGGGCTGCAATGTTCACGAACAGCATCTCTCTCCCCAAAGACTCTCTCACACTAGAACCCAGCCGGCCTGGGCTCCCCTTCTCCCAGGTGAGCTCTCCCACACCAGAGTCTCTGCATGGCAGCTGGGCACCCACTGTGGCTGGGACTCCATGCACATAAGCCACTTCTAATACTGTTACTGAAACCAGTCATCAAAAAGAATTCATAAAGACCTCTCTCTTTTTCTACCCTTACTTTATTACTTGCCCTTCCCTCTCAATCCTGCTCCACACTAGATAAAAGGATTTTTAAATTTGATCAGTCTTCCAGAGAAGCAGAAATGTGATTCTACATTATTCATTAGCCTCACTTCATGGTTCTGTTACAGGGACCAATGTTCTCTTAACATGGCTTTGTCCAGCTGACCATGCTCTTCCTGAGGCTGAACCAAAAAAAAAAAAAAAAAAAAAAAATTCCTTTATAGGGGTGTCTGGGTAGTTCAGTCAGCAAAGCAACTGACTCTTGATTTTGGCTCAGGTTATTATCTCGATCCCAGTGTCAGGCTCCGTGCTGGATGTGAAGCCTACTTAAGATTCTCTCTTTTTCCCTCTGCCCCCTCCCCAAACAAATGAATGAATGATGTTTATAAACAGTACTCTCTCTACCATAAGACTATAAATGTGTCACACCACCGATTTTGAAACACTGAAGCAGAGTCTCCTCTTTTCTTAGATAGACTGTAGAAGAAGAAAGGCAGAAGTCTTCAGACTTCACCCCAAGGGGCGCCTGGGTAGTTCAGTTGGTTAAATGTCTGCTTTCCACTCAGGTCATGATCTTAGGGTCCTGGGATCAAGCCCCACATCAGGCTCTTTGCTCAGCAGTGAGTCTGCTTCTCCCCCCTCTGTGATCTCTCTGGCTCTCACCCTCTCCCAAATAAATAAAATCTTAAAAAAAAAAAAAAAAAAAACCTTCACCCAAAATATTCCAACTGTTTTGGTCCAATGGACAAGTCCAGTTATGCGTCCACATGGCAATGCATCTCAGGCCAGTGGATAACAGCAAAGGACTGACCCAAGGCTCTTCCTCCCCTAGCCTTTATGTTATACTGGGACTAGTTACACTACCAGCACTGAAAAAACACAGTGCTGTTTTCTTTTCTCTCTCCTGGACTCCCACGAGATGAGGTTACTTTGTTTTTCAATTGGTTGGCTGAAATCACATCAACTACCTAACAAATTAACACCATTAAGAGTTATACACACACACACACACACACACACACACACAAACACACAAAATTAATACAAATGAAGTCAACTTCTTACAGAATTTTCTTCCTAAGGGAAGAATATGAAACTCAGCATGTACTAATATCAATGTGTCAGGTGGATGTAATATGCCAAATGCAATTGATGTTTGCTAAGGGTACTGCTAAAATAATCTGTTAACCTCCCACCCACAGCTACAAAAGAGAAAACAAACAAATAAGAAAACAAGATTAAAAAAGAAAGTATGTGTATATGCCCAACACTGTTTAATAACGCCAAAAGATACAAGGCCACTTGAGCAAAAGTAAATCACACATCTATTCAAGAGCATTGTTAAATGGAAGGAATTATTAAAAGGGCTCCACTGGCCGACTGAATAATTTTAATACAAAATGCCTAGCAAATCTCCCTATGCTGCCGACAAATCACCAGCTGAGGCAAATCCCAGATAATGAAACACTATAAGAAGGGCTCTTTTTAATAATTTAGCCCATCAAGGAGTGTGTATCGATTCTTGTTTTCAGCAGAGGAGAGCGAGTTATCTTGAGCTTTCCAGCTCAATGACAACATCAGGGGATTTAATCACAGTGCCTCTCCTGCCACGCAATCCTTCAACTGTCATCTCAGATTCTTTGTCGTTCTTCATCCATTTCTAAAGAAGCCCTGGTCTCCTGGACGTGTCTTCCCTACTTAACCAACAGTAACCACAGCAGCATTTCAAGTTCTACAGATTAAACATATCTGTCAATTATCATTTGCCAGCTGCATTTCTTTTAAATAAGTTTAACAATGTATCAGATATCTTTGTGCATTCCCATCTTGTTTTTTTAATAAAGCTGCTCAATATCTTAAGAGCAGATTGTCATTCAATTATTATGGTGAGTGTGCCAATCTCTGGACATCTGTGGACATTTTTAATATACACAAGAAGGTGCTACTAAAAAGAAAAAATCAGGGGAAGCTATATAGGTATTATGCATCATTTCCTCATCTGAACACGGAAGGTCAGAAAGTCCCCGAACATTAAAAAATATATATATACATATTTTTTAACCAAATAGCAAATTTAGCCGTAATATTAAATTTAAGAGTATTCCCAAATTTTATATGCTAGAAACACATTCAAAACAAATTTCTTAGACTGAAATTAAGCCAATGGTCTCTGATTCAAGTACAAATCAAATTGCCCTAACCTCTGACAGAATGTTCTGCACTCCAGTTCCACTACCCTAAAACCCCACTAACATCATTCAATTTCCTTTCTGTTGTTGGGGACAAGGAGCTCCACCCTCCACCAAGTGTGCTGGAATAGGACTTGGGGTCAGCCATCTCTGCCACTAATTTGCCTTTGGATACAATTCCAAAGCATCCCTCCACAATCCTTTGGATCAAGGTACCTTACTAATTAATCCCAAGGGTTTCTGGTTCAAGGTCACCACACACACCTACTGCAGGACACTAATGGCATTGTACAGCTGCCTTTTTAGTTCCTTCTATCTTTCCATCCAAACTATAAATTGATACAAGGCCCTGGGGCAGTGCAGCAGCATTCTCCATTCGATTCAGCCTCAAGGAGAACTGTCACTTGTCAAGAGGCTGCAACCAAGGGCAGCAGCCTCACAACCAACAATACAACCCCCACTTTCCTGTTTTAAGAGTTCCCTGTAAGAAAAATTCAAAGGGCAAAAACACTAGCATTAGAGACCAAGACAGCAAATAAATGAAGACAAAAACATAATAAACCAGCTTCAAGTTACCTTAGCTGAAAAACTGATATGCACATGTGTGCAAGGCATTTGTTGTATGAGCTCCACAAGCCCAAGAGAATTCCAACAGGTACAGAATCAAATATTTAAAATAAAAATTTTTTTCTGACTCATATACTAATACCTAATCACTGAAACCATAGCCAGGAATACTCTCCAGGTCCCACACCTCTCTCGTTTCCATGGGAGATAGAAAAGAGGGTGGAAAAACACCAGTCACCTTCCTCTAAAGAAACCTAATACACATGCACACTAGGTTTTTCTGGCTGGTACTGGCAGATCTTCCTCTTGACTGTATTGGATGCTGTACTTTGCATTGTTGGTCTCATTTGTCATATTTAACATATTCCTTTAAAAAAATCCTCCCTTACCTTATTTCTTTATTTTATATAGATAGATAGATAGATAGATAGATAGATAGATAGATACAGATATATTTATATATTTATATATAATTTCTCCCCCTGTCCTCTAAATGAAAACAACTAATTCAATAATTAAGGAGTGACTTTTCAGAGTCAGGAAGTATTCCAGGCACTGTAAACAAGAAGATAAAGAATCACAGCCCCTTCATTAATTCTTACCAAAAAGAGAGACTTCAGTAGACCCTTGAACAACACAGGTTTAAAATGAGCAGGCCTGCTTATATACAGATCTGTTATGGTACGGTAATGCAGCAAACGTATTTTCTCTTCCTTATGATTTTCTTAATATCTTTTTTCTAGCTTTAAGAATATAGTTTATAATACCTATAACACAAAAAATATATGGTAAGCGACTATTCATGTTATTAGTAAGACTTCCTTTAGGCTGTCAAAAGTTTTGGGGGAGCCATGAGTTATACAAATTTTCTACTGCAAAGGGGGGTGTCAGTGCCCCTAAACCCCACATTCCTCGAGGGTCAACTGTATAAATAAAATAGCCAAGGCACGATGTCAGGGACATTGGCCAGTTGTCTCTCTCAGGTGGGGAAGTGGGAGAAGGAGAAGGTTCATTTTTCTTTTCATTTCGGTGTATATCAGTGTTTTCAATATATTCATTTCCTAGATTGTCTATTTTATAATTTCAATTAACAGAGTTTAGAGCTCCATGATTTAATTCTGAATAAGTCATACAAATAACTAAGTAGTACTACTATAGGAATCACAAACTAAGCAAGTAAATAAGATAAACCCAATGTGCCACACATTAAAGCCACACAAGGACAAAGTCACATCATGGCAAGCTACATTTAATACTTACGGAGGTTTCTCAATTACTATAACAAAAATGAAAGCAAAAGAAGAGCTGAATCATCTTGAGGATTCCGCTAATGTAACTAAACATGCCATACACCACCCTCTAGCCCCCAATAATCTGGGCCATAAGCAATTAGTAACCAGTGGCTCTTTTATTTCAGCAAAACACAATCACCCATTCCATCAAATTGATGTTGGTAGTTAGAATTTGATTGGTTTTTTTAGTGTGATTTGAATTTATAAATTGTCTCTTAAAGCTGTATGAGGGATATAGACATGCAGATTATACCTAATTTGTGTGTTGGGGAAGGCAAGAAATTAAAGTGATAAGGGAGAACCAGAGAAACAACTTTTAAAGTGCATAAGATGCTCAGGTTTGAGAAACATAAGAAGTCCTAGAACTAGTCCATATTCTGCAAAGGACATGATCAAATCTGCATTTACAACAGTCACTAAGGTGGAAGACAGAATTCCATTTGCTAAAGCTGGCTGCCCATCAGAATCTCCTTGGGAGTATTTGTAAATACTATGGACTCCTGGGCCTGGCTACAGAACTACTGAAATAATATTCTGGCTTTACAAGTGAGGAAACTGAGGGGCAGAGAGATTAAGTAACTTGATCACTAGTAAATGTTGCCAACATGAATCAAACCAAGACCACAATTTCAACAGTAAAAATGTACTTTTTAACCATGTCCATGATTCTTTCCTTCAAAGCAACTTTTCTCGCCCCTAGAGCTTAAAGAGGAAACAAACTCTATCACAGGGTTTCCCTCTTTCTATAAAAAAAAAAAATCCGAAAACTTATACAAGTCCCTGTTGCTAAAAATGTAAAAAACCCTTAGGGTTCAAACAGGCTCTTCCTTCTCCCCCACCCCTGCACCCTTCTTTGACTTTACTCAAAAATTCCACACTTGAATCAATGGTAGCTGAATTGTGATCTACTTTCCAAAGGCAGAGCAATTTAGCTTGAGGGTTTTTTTTTTTTTTTTTTTAAGTGACATTCCACAATCGCCACAGGGACTCAGGCAAATATAATCAGAGTGTTAATATTAGGGGGTGAAAATTTGATGAAGAACAGAATATTTACTCGGTCTCAAAGTTTCTCCCTACAAATTATTCCTTAATTACAAAGGAAAAGTTAGTAACTTATCCAAATGATCAAAGTTAACATCGCTAATAATGTGATAAACTGATACCATATTCTCTCTAATGTAAAGACCTCAGGACACAATACCACTAATATAATAGTCTGGCCTAAAATGTATAACCTAAATCTAATAAGCAGGAAACAGCAAACAATAACAAAAAAAAAAACTGGACTGTAGGCAGCCCTGGTGGCTCAGTGGTTTAGCAACGCCTTCAGCCCAGGGCATGATCCTGGAGACCCGGGATCGATCCCACACTGGGCTCCCTGCATGGAGCCTGCTTCTCCCTCTGCCTATGTCTCTGCCTCTCTCTCTGTGTGTGTTTTTTTTTTTTTTTTTTTTTAGAATAAATAAATAATCTTTTAAAAAAAACTGGACTGTACTTTTTAAAAACACGTCAATGTCATGAAAAGACAAAAAGGCTAAGATACTGTTTCAGACTAGAGGAGAGTTAAGAGACACGGTAACTAGGTACCAGTGTGATGCTGGTCTGGATACTAGGCCCCAAAAACAAACGGCCATGGAAAGCACTATTGGGACATACAGCAAAACTAATGGGACACACAGCAAAACATGGATGTCTATTGATTAGATTAGGATTGTTATACTGTTAAATTTCCCATTTTTGGTAGTTCTATGGTAGCTATATAAATAAATGTCCTTTATAAAATACACACTTCACTATTTAGAAGTAACCAGTCAAGATGTGTGCATTTTACTCTTGGATTCGTAACAATAAGAATAGAGAGTCCTGGAACAGACCCACATAAATCCAGTCAACTGACCTCTGACCAAGGAGCAAAGGCAATACAACGGAGTAAAGACAGTGTCTCAACTACTGGTGCTAAACAAATGGACGCTCCCAAAAAAAAACCTAGACACAGTCTTTAACACCCTGCACAAAAATCAACTCGAAATAGACCACAGACCTAAAACATAAAATTTAAACTATAAAACTCGTAGAAGATAATGTAAGAAAAAAACTAAATGACCTTGAGTTTGGCAAGACGAAGTTCAACACAAAGCACATAATCCACGGCAGAAAGAGTTGATAAACTAGACTCTATTAAAATTAAAAACTGTTGTGCAAAAGACACTGTCAAGAAAAGAAAAAGATAAGCCTCCGATTGGGAAAAAAAACTTACAAAAGACACATGACAAAGGACTGCTGTCCAAAATACGCAAAGAACCTTTAACACTCAACAATAAGAAAATAAATAACCTGATTAAAAAACTGAACCAGAGGGACACCTGGGTGGTTCAGTGGTTGAGCATCCACCTTTGGTTCAGGGCCTAATCCCGGATTCCTGGGATTCAGTCCCACATCGGGCTCTTTGCAAGGAGCCTGCTTCTCCTCCCTCTGCCTGTGGCTCTACCTCTCTTTCTGTGTCTCTCATGAATAAATAAATAAAACCTTTAAAAAAGAAAAAAAACTGAACCAGAGACCTTAACAGACACCTCACCAAGAAGACAGACCGCAAATAAGCGTGTAAAAAAACAAAAACAAAAAAACTCTGTATCTTATGTCTGTCATCAGAGAAATCCAAATTAAAACATCAGTTAGATACCCCTACAGACTTATCAGAATGGCCACAATTTACAACACTGACAACACCAAATGTTGACAAGAATGTGGAGCAACAGAAACTCTCAATCATTGGTGGGAATGTAACAGGATACAGCTACTCTGGAACCCACTTTGGTTGTTTTTTTTAAAAACTAAACATATTCTTACCATACAATCCAGGAGAAGCGCTCCTTGGTACTTACCCAAAGGAGTTGAAAATTTATATCCACACAAAAACCTGCACAGAGAAGTTAGAGAAGCTTTGTTCATAATTGCTAAAACTTGGAAGAATCAAGACATCCTTCAACAGATAAATGGATAAACTATAGTACATCCAAACAATGAAATATTACTCAGCATGAAAACGAAGTAAGAAGCTTCAAGCCAGAAAAGGGCATGGAGAGGCACGAGGTATTTGGGAAATCTTTGCACTTTCTGCTCAATTTTCTGGTGAAACTAAAGCTGCTCTAAGACTAAAGTCTATTTAAAAAAAAACAAAAAACAAAAAAGCAAGAAATGACAAGTACCCAATATTCAATCTAATCACACAACACGAAATTAAAGACAAAAACAGAAAATGCTCACTCCCAGGCATGAGTCATAATAATTTAGTATAATATTTTCTATAGATCCTGAAAATGACTGATTAACCTTAGGTTATTACTTAAACTTTACTCTAGTTCCTAACAAAAATCTGGTACCCTGTTGAAGGTCTTGGTATTTGTATAAGCTGCTGTCACCCAAGTACTATAAGACATCCTAAAATGACTGGTAACACTAAGAAAAAGTTGAGCTAAACAAAACTGCAAGTTCTGCTTCCATGTGCTGAAATTTCTTTTGCAATTTATATTAGTAAAATTAATTCTGGAGAACTTATAGAACGTGAGAACTGCACATATTTGCTTAGATATTTTTCAAACAATATAAAACAGCCCCAAGAAGGCAAGGTTAAAAGACCAACAGTGCATGTAAGTAATAAAGGGTGATGCAGTAGTATCCCTGAAAGAAAAGCAGCTCATGAAACCTACAAGTAATCTTCACCCTTCATATAGACCTATGGTAACAAAAAGACTACTTAAAATAGTAGGCAGTTTTATAAAACCATAAGGTTATTCAAACCTATGTTCTGTAAATGTGGCTCAATGTCCCTTTTGTCAAAAAATAAAAATAAAAAGGAGCAGATGAACATGACAGCAAAACAGCCCTTAAGAACAAATCAGCTGAAATTTGCTTTTATGGGAGAGCAGGATATGAAAACAACTGTTTCAAGTGAGGGAATTTCTCTGGAAGGATGACAGAGTACTATTCTAATACTGGTCGGTTGGGTATTTTAAGAAATTTTTAGACTTGCTCCATTAAAATTCAATAGCTATTAATCGCCTTTCATTTCAGGTAGTTGAATTAATCCTAGGCATTTGTATCAGCTATTTTTTTAAACCTTGTTGTTTTAACCCCTTTAATTACAATCAAATATAAAAGACAATAGTATTTTTAGCATTCTTAATATCAACTGAGGAAGCCACAGGAAATGCTGAAAAAGCAGGATATCCTAAGAAACTCCTGCTTATCTACACAAGCAATCGGATTAGAGTGCTTTATACAAACTAGGTAAGAAACAGAATCAGCATTTAAAACAGCATTTTATAGTAAATGTTCACTTTTAATTATTAATACTGAAGACCCAAGTATGAAAAAGAAGTTTTAGAAATGACACTTGAAAACAATAAATGCCTTACTTACACAGGCAAGAGATACTAATTTTAACACTGCTATGATATTAAGCAAAGCATTCTTATCTTTTAAAAAAGTAAATGACATATCACAGGGCTGGATGCAAGACATTCCCATTCCTTATGGGTCGAGGAGGTAGCAAGGAGCAGTGGAAAGAGCACTCACTGACCAGATACAGGCAACCCAGATTCTGGCCTAAGCAGTCCCCATGAAGCAGATATCTGGGGAAAGCCACTGGGCCCTAGCTTCCTGCTCTGTTAGTGGAGCAAGCTTGTGTAGATCAGTGGAGTGGATTTACTCCAAGAGAAATGTAAATTCCATTTCTTACATGCACGAAGTTTTACCTGAAACAAACACACACAGATTAACAAACAAAACAGACTACAGGAATTATTTTTCAAATGTATGTAGATACCATTAAGATAAATGAAAAGGGAACTCAAAGAGTAGTGCTTGTTATCACGCATTTTTTTTTAATGAAATGATACTAAAAATAGGACTACCACAAGAGCTAAAAGGAAAATAAAATGATACTAAGAAGGGTTCTCACACCACTGTTACCACCAGTGTCCATTCAGTCAAGGTGAGGGCCAGCCTGGGACACTCTCAACGGCAGAAGCCGTCTGCTCTACCAAAGCAAGTGAGCAGCATGCCAGCTCAGGGAACTCTTCAAGTAAAGTGGAGACAAAGGTGGGTATCACTGCAGGGACCATCCAGGATGTACAGAAGCCAGCCATGAAAGCAACAGAGACTACACAAGGCCAGGGTGAGCTCCTCAGTAAACCTCAGTCCTGACATTCACTCAAGGCAAGATTTTATACAATTGTAAACCCCAAATTTTCTCATCTGCAAAATGAAATAAATATCACAAAGTAAACTATGTGTAAAGAATAGCACAATGCCTGGGCACAAAGGAAATGCTCAATGTTAGTTTACTTCCTTAACATACAGCTAGCTGATCTGAGATTTTAAATAACCCACTGCAAAGACTGTATAGAGCCACAGTTCCTAATTTTAATTTAAAAAATATATTTTTTTAAAGATTTGATTTATTTATTCATGACAGACACACACACACACACACACAGAGAGAGAGAGAGAGAGAGAGAGAGAGAGAGAGAGAGAGAGAGAGGCAGAGGGAGAAGCAGGCTCCATGCAGGGAGCCCAAAGTGGAACTTAATCCCAGGTCTCTAGGATCAGGCCCTGGGCTGAAGGCGGTGCTAAACCACTGAGCCACCCAGGCTGCCCTAATTTAAAATTTTAAAAAATATTTTAGGAATCTACTGATTAGCATCCATGATTGAAAAGAAAAAATTCTCTCCAGAAAAATTCATATACATATAAGACTCTGCAATCAATTTCAGAAGTTCATAGACTCTTAAACTCAAGTAGTCGTAGGGGCCTATGGACCCCAGATCAAGAATGTCTACAACACTAATAAATTATTTAAAACCTGAATTTGTATAATGAAAAACTATGTGGCAACAGATAATCCTTAATAAATGTTTATTATATGCTTACCATGCTAAGCAATTCAATGAATTATTATGCTTTGCAACAACCCTTGAGGTAGAGCATAGTGCTGTGCCATTTTATTAGTGAGAAAACTAAGTGTTAAGAAGGTTAATGTGTCTCTTGTTACAAAGGAATGCATCATAAGAAAAACATGTTCTCTAACGCACCAAAAACAAAATTAGTAGTTCAAAAAAAAAAATGACGTAAATAAAATAGTTCAACCCACTATTACGTCCTGTCTTATCTATCTGTGTTAGTCACTCAGCAGAGTTCTTAAAACATGCAAAAAGATGGGACTACAGAATAAAAAGACTAAATAACAAATTATTCTAATCCTTGATCTCCTAGTGAGGAAGGGGTTAGGTGCCCCAACAAGAATTCCAGCCTGCAGAACTGCATCCATGACAACAAAAATGAACGTGCATTTTAAGTTTCCTTTAAATACCTGTACCTTTCAGCTTTGGATTCAGTCTCTGTACTGCCATTGGAACCACCCACTATGGGAGCCACTGGAGGCAGAGAGGATCATCTCTGCCTGGTCTAGGGAGAATCTGGGCAATGTTTTCTTCCCCTTCTCACTTCCCTCACTAGCCCTGAACCGCCAGTAAACACAGTACTTTTTGCTTTAAAAAAAAAAAGAAAAAAAAAAATCCAAGCTATTAGATTTTCCGTAGTAAGTACAAAGGCTGCCTTTCCAGCACAAATATTTTAAATATGAACAGTGAGACTTAATTTTATAAAATTTTAACAAATGAGTTGATGTCATCAGTAGTGTAGAAACACAGATCACATATACCTGAATATACGAAGAAAGTTACATTATGATGCAGTCAGCACTACCCTATAAAAACTAAATTAACAAAAATAGTCTATTAGGGAAGACATCTGGTGTATCATGGCAAAAACTGTTAATGATATTGTCTGCAACCCTGTAATCAATTTTTTTCTCCCAGCAGCTCTCTCATTGCACTGTATTAGATCTGTGTGCCTGCAGAATTTATGAGAGCTCCACACATGGGCGGTAGCTCTGCCAACTGGATCCAATTCAGATCCAGTTCAAACGACTTTGGCAGCATGAAGCGTTGTTAAAGAACAATCAATACAGTTTGCTTTATGCAGCATCATCTTGACTCAGAGAAGATTTATTATCTTACTACAAATCTTCACAAACCTATATATGATGGTATCTGAGTATGCCACCAATCATGAACTTACTTAAATGCCCAGTGAATGCAATACTTTTACTGCTAAAATAAATAAATACTGGTCATCACTAATGCTAACACAAAAAGTTTACTAAAGGCAATGTTATTATAGGCAAAATTTTAAACCCATTCAACAATCCTAATTAGTGAATATTGTGGTAAATGAAATAGTCTAACAATGACATTCACACTAAAAGGAGAATAAAATGAGAAAATACCAGCCTAAAAGATAAAATCATTTCTCAGAGACATACAGAAATAAGATGGCACTAGTAAAGGCTGAAGTTTTCGAAGGAGGTAGTAAAGGTGGGACTTTGCTAATCTGTCCCTTAATGAGGTCAGTATATCTCTTAGGGATTAAAATTAGACTTTTATCTACCACATTGGGTTTTATCTTCCATTGTGAACAGTTATTATATCAAGAATTCTAAGGATTTCACAATGTGAACCTTTTTTCTGGTCTAATTCTTGATAAATCACACCAGCAACTATTTTAACATTAAAGTGTTATGACGATTATTCCTAGTTTTGTTATGATTATTAATATCCTATATCTCCATTGTCCTGGCCCTCCTCACTTTATGCATGGGTGACAGCCACCTAACTGCAGCTTCCGCAGTCAGCCCTGACTCCACACTGCTACCCAATCAATCTTCTTAATAAGCAGGCATTTGCAAATCAGCTTGCCTGGAATAAAAAAGCCTATGAAGGATTCTCTCTTCCGCCATCACATAAAATCTTCCCTCATCTCACCTTTACAACACTGCTCCCATGACCCACTAACCTGTGCTCTCCGTTGATGTCCTGCGGTCTTCTCTCAACTCCCAGCTTCACCAGGCTCACTGCCTACGTGGCTTACAGGGACAGGCAGACATGTACACCTGGAAGGCTCATCCAGCCTGCCTGTCCACATGTCATTGACGTACCAAAACCAAATCCACCTCCTCAAAATCTGCCTACCTTCACAAAACTTTCCCAAGTGATAGAGCCGATTTGCAGCACTCTCTTTTTCTATTTTCAAGATACTGTTTTTCTACACTGCAAATGAACAATTCATTATATATTGCCAGTATCTTGTAATATGCACATGCATACATGATGGCTATTCTCTGGTGTTATTTTCTAATTGAGTATACATTTGAACCCCACGGTCAGATGAAAGGTCTTCAACTTCTTTAGTGATTAACAGCAGTCAATCAGAACAAGAAACACCTGTCTTTCTGAAAATGTTATCATTAAATCCTTATGAAGGGGGAAAAAAGAAAGGTATATATACAACTTTCATAAAAGGTGAGATACATGACACAAATAACCCACACGGATCACTAACACCAGGCCCTGTGTTTAGGGGTAAAACACCACAGACACTTCATCTTGCTTCACCTCACACACATCATTACCACCAGGTAACAGAGACATTACCAGGGCACAGCTGAGAGCACTAGATCTACATCCTTACTCAACCCTTTAGAAGGGTTTAATTCTACATCTGGCATGGCAGAAAAGCCTAGCTACTCCTGAGCAATACTCTACACAAAACGTCACCTGAAAGGACAGCATCCAAAATGTTTAGATTCATGGGCCATGAGTCCCAATGATGCTGGGGAGGTGCACATTCCACACTTGGACTCAAACTTACCCCCTTTTTTCCCCATTTCAGTTGCCAACATCCATACTCGCTGCTGATTGCCAGCTCCTGCTCCTTGCAGCGGCCCAGCATGCTCTCTGCTGGCACCCAAATACCCTATACCACCAAACCCCACTGACTTCTGGAACTGTCCTAGAGGGGTAAGGTAAGTCCCGTATTTTGCTTCCTCTGTGCATGTACTTGTTACTCCTTTAAAAACACATACAATACAGCACATTTTTAAAGGGGCTCTGGGGAGGGAGGTAATATTCCTATTTTATACCCTATGGGATATAAAATATTGATAGCTTTTAAAAACGGGATTCTCCTTACCCCTACAGGCCCTCTCCCGGCTTCAGAAAGATGTTGTGGTGGCTGTGATGCCACCGGCAGAGAGCATGCTGGGGGGTCACACAAAGCAGGAGTTGGAGATCTGCAGCAGGCCTGGGAGTTGTGGACCTAAAAAAGAAAAGAGCTTTCAGTTAGCATGCCCAACGTCCCCTCCGGCCCTGGTTACTAGGGGCACGCAGCACACAAGCAGGTATGTGCACCATCCTTTAGCAGATGGCCTCTCAGATAATTTGTTCTACTGCTGAAGTTAGCCTCTCTGTTTCAATCAGAGCTGATTCTTTATTTCAGCAGGAACAAACTTACAACCCTTCTGGCTCCACACTATAGACTGGGTCCTGTTGTAAAGCAGTATGGTGTGTGCCCCCAAAATAACCAAGTTAAGATGCGACACAGTGCCAAAGCACAGTGACAGTGGCATGCTTTGCTTAGAATAAAAACAAAAAAGCAATGGTATCAGATAAACACAACTGTAAAATGAACCACAAGTGGACAAGCTGAACTTTCAGAACAGTTTCCAATGTGAGATGCTAGAGGCATAAGACAGATACTTTAATAAGAAAATATTCAAGGCATTGGGGGGGTCAAAGAAAGACCCTATCAATTTCTCAAAGTCCCAGTTTAATTTTGTAAAGCTAAAGGCAAGGTAAAAGACAAAGGCTTAATACCAGAGGGAAAGAAAGACACCATTCAAATTAGCATTTTCTCATAATGCCCACCTGAACAGGTACAAAACATAAAGCTTAAAAGAGAAAGTATTTCTTTTAGAGGCAAAACCAGTTCTCTGGTATGTATCACATGTCTGTATTACTTTTCTTTTGAACTTTGAAAACATTTAAAAGCAGCAGCAGATCAGAGAGCAACTTTTGAAGGCCAGTACCATCCCTTGTAAGCATTAAAAAAAAAAAAAACTCAACAGTTTGTGTTCCCTTTCAAATATTCTAGAGTACATAACACTTCCAAAAAACTAACCAATCCAATTTCACGTGGTTTTAAATGAACTAATAAAAACTCCATAAAATCCAGATACTTATTTAAGAATCTCCATTCATAAAGTTCTTTAAAAATGACAGATAAGCAAACTTTTTAATATTAAACCATTTTTAGGGAGCCTTGTTACATTTAGTTCCTTTTGAATCACTACCAACTTCCTGTGATCCAAGATTTTAATATCCTCCATTAACTACTTATTTTTCTATGTCTCTTTTAAAATAAACAAAAACATGAATCACAAGAAAGTAAGAGGATACTCTGTACAGATCACCCTCTAGAGTATACACTTGGTACTACACAGGACACTTCCTGTGTGGCCAGGTCTCTGACTCCCACTGCCTCGGGGACAACACACAATGACACTAAGTGTTGTCAGCAGCATAACCTTCACCACCACACACCCCACCTTCCCGTACCAGCACTGCAGATTCCAAATCAAAGAGTCAACTGTGCACTAGAATGTACAAGATACTTGATATTTTTTTTACCATAATCACCCAATAAAAAGGAATTGCTGGTTAATATTTTGCACTAAGAATTCATCAAACAGATCACTCAAATCCTTATTCATTCAAATCAAGAGTCTTAAATGAAGAAGACATCAAATAAAGCATTTCAAAGCATGTTGGCATTATTTTAAATATGCAGTTCAAGTAATTTTTAAGGTATTTTAAATATTAAAAAATTCATTTCAAAGCATATCACTGTTCTTATTTATGAATCAGAAAACGTGGACAGTATCTGTTTCTGATTTTCTTTCAATTCTTCTAATGAGTTTTACTTGGACTATTCTGAGTCAGTTCTTAAACACAAACATCCACATATACATACAAATTACAAATGCCCGTTCTAGGGAATCAAGTTTGAATAGTAAGATTTTACCAATATTCTTGCATAGCAGCTCTCTGCAAATACTAAATTGTCTCAAACTTTCTTAGGCTTCTTTTTTAGAAAGATGAGAATGCCTAGTTTTCCACACTGAAAACATTTCTCATAGAATAGGCTTGATAAATAACATTTTTGACACGTATTTCATACAACAGTATAATTAAGCAAAACTCTTTCAGTGCTTTCTTAGTTCTAAAATCCAAATAAACCAGGAGGAAATGAATTACCCAACTTCACAGTAATTGTGAACCATTAAAACTTTAAATCCCACGTGGCCTATAATGACTGTCAGTCATGAGTGAAAACAGCCTGCTGAGAAGCTGAGTAAATGGGGCCAATAAGATGCTCTTAGATTATTTATTCCCAAAGCCTCACTGTGATTTTTCACTTACATGAATACCATCCCCTCCATTTATAAGTTGACATTCGTATCATGCAAAAAGGCAATGGTGATTCACAATAACTTTCAACATGATTGCCCCATAACTGGCAGGAGGAGTATCTAAACACCACCTTGTCCATTAAACTTGGGGCTAAGGATTTCACCCCCTCTTGCTTTGTAAAGGATTAAATAAAATTATAAACTTCAAATTTACATGTGAAAAGGACATTTAGTTTCTGTACATACATTTATTATTGATGGCTTACTCCAAACAAATAGCATGGAGTAAGTCCAGTACCCCATTATAGTTTATTATCATGCTTATAGATAGCAACTAAGCAACCATGGCCTTTACTTAAAATGAAGGGAGAAAAAAAGATGTGGCTGCCAAAAGAATACTCTAGCACCAAATCAAGAATGTGCACCTTTTCTTGACTTAGAAATCAGAAGAGTGGTATAACAGTGACACACTGTTAGCAGGTGAGAACAACTAAACTAGCAGAAAGGAACAATTCTGTTGGAAGAATGATTTCAGCTGTACATTCCAGCATGTCTCTAAGTAACACCTGATTACAGACTACAAAGAGTTGATAATAAACTTCATGGGCTTCACTTCAGTATCCAACACTCCAAGTCACAAGGCTGTAAAAGCATGGTACTGACCTTTTCGTAGGGAATGAATTATGAGAAAAAGGAAGTATGGAAGGTAATGCTCACTTCGGCAGGCCTAACTTGAGGAACTCTAAGAAGATGAGAAAAAAGCCACTTTTCACACAAAAATGAACCATCACATCATAAGGCATTCTTCCTAGCAGCGTGGCCTTCTCAGGAATGTTTACCTGTAGACCAAGCCCTCATTTATCTTTGCTAAAAGTCAGTACTATTGAAAATTCAAAATAGGTTTTAATGCCTTAAAATTAAATGTTATGACTTTGGGACTTTGGCTACACTCATGTAAATTTCCTGAAGGAAATAAGAAATGAAGTTTTAATGTATTTAAAGAATAATTATTTAAATATAAAATACTACACACTGCAAGCTAACCAAAATACTACACATTGTAAACTAAAGGTAAAGAAACAAGTCCTTTTGGTTTGTTTAATAAACAGGTTAATTTGTAGTTAATGCACCATATCAAATTACTACTAAAGTTTTTTTTTAAACCTTATGCAATGAATTTTTCCACTAAAATATTGTTTTATTCAATATTCAATAAACATTTATTGTGGATCTTATATGGGCCAGGCAATGAGCTAAGCACACAGTATACATCAATGAATAACACAGGCATGGTGTCTACCAGAACACCAATGAAACATCAATATCACAACCATGTCATTCCATGGCCCAAGCACTATATACCCACTCTGTAGGCTTGATCTTTTCATCTAAAAACCACCTACCTACAAGGAGGTGCTTTATTTATACCCCAGCCTCATAGGTATAAAACAAGGTTAAGAGGGTTAAGTGTCTTGCCCAAGGTCATAAAAGCAATTGAAGAACAGACCAGCTGATGTCAAAGTCAAACTCCCAACATATGCACTCTACCATCCCTCCTCTCAGTCCCCAAGTTAACACCTCAAATTCTGAATTAGCCACACTCACACTAATGTAGACCTCCCGTCCTACCCCCGGAAAAGTTTTTTAATACAAGATTTACCTAACATTAAAATGAATGCCCACTTCTTGATTATCTATACACCATACATTCTGTGCTAAGTGGTCATAGCAGCTAAGGTGGAATTAAGTAATTGTGGCATATGATGCATAAATGACAAACTCATTGTGTGTATACATAGATATGTGCACAGAGTGCATGTTAAATAAGTATCCTGTATCCTCCATCAGTATCTAGGTTTAGGTCTCTAACAAAAATGAAAAGATAAAATTACTTATCCTCAGTAAGTTTTCATTTTAAAGACAGAAAAGCAGCTTCTTGCTTTTAATCTACTTCTAAGAAACTTGATGTGGTGTAGAGAGGGCAACATCAATGATGCGTGGAAGCTGTGCTGAAGCTAATTTCTCTGCAGCCCCTCTATTGTACTGTGGCAATCAAGTTTTAGTGAAGGATTATAGATACAGACCAGAAATCAGAAATTCCAAATGTTCCTCCCCCGACTGCTCACATATGGCAACAAAACAAAGATGGTGTTAAAGCTTGAATGACATGGCCCCCACATTCATAGCAGTTTTGGAGATGAGACTTCTCCAAGGTAACTAGTGCTATGTAGCCTCAGCTACCCCACATTCACAATGGACACTTAGAATGGATGCCGTCAGGGACATAAATGATACAAAAGCACACTCATCATGCAGAGTCATAACAACTCAATGAGCCCTAAACAGTAGATTAAAAATACCACAATATCCCTAATGACATATCCCCAACTTCAGGGAATCTCTAAACCAGGTTTAATGTCAAGGACAATTTTTCCACTTGCAATAAACCAAACAGGAGTCAAGGTGAATCAATGGTATTTGCTCAAAATAATATTTGTAATAATTGCATATGCTACCTGGAAATTCATTTCATACAACAGTTAAAGAATCGATAAGTATATAACTCTAGGAAACCAAAACTCTACTTTTTTTCTATTGTATGAATGATAGGAACTCATTAGGAATCCACACAGAATGCCTACGTAGAATATTAAAAGGAATGGCTTCAATTACTTATCTGTGAGTGAAGAATTAAATATGGTCTATCGGAGCCAGACCAGGTACTCCTCGGTGTTCTATTGCAAGAAAATTACTAAACAATCTTGTGAAGCATTTTCAGAACTTACAATTATTTCTAGATAGCAAGTTAACTCTATTATGCTAAAGACCTGGATTTCTATAAAAATGGAATTTTATTGTTTTTTAGTAAAAGCAAGAAGGAAATCTTTCTTTGGGGACCAAAGGCAAACAGATTCCTTCACATTAATCCTACTCACAGTGCTCTCCAGAGAGGACTGGCATCCAGGGCTGCCACAGCTGCCTGTCCAATTCTAAGGTCACTGAGGGAAGAACTTTCTCTCAAAGACTACAGTCTCCTTCAAGGCACTGCACCCACCGAAGCACACAGAGTAGGCTTCTGCTAAATGCCCATCAAAGGCACCAATCACAACTAAAAAAACATTCCTCACTGCACTCAGTATTATCATGCTCCTTGGTGCTACCGACTCACTCGGGAACAAACTCTGAAAGCAAACTAGGTCACACATGACCTAGGAAAGCTAAGGGAGTGCAGTCAAAGGAAGAGTTGAAGATGTTATCCCAGGCTCTTTCAGTTAATTAATGGAGACCCACTCAAGCTGGCCTAAGACAAGAAGCCTTTACTAGCTAAGGCCTCCCAAGAGCTCAGGGGGAAGGCACGCTCGTTCCCATTGGCCTTCTATTGCTCTCTGCACAGTTGCTTGGATCCTCTGTTCTCCCTGCCTTCCTGTCCTATCATGTCAGCTTGCTTGTGACCTGTTTACACCTGCCAACCCTCACTGCATTGAGGCGACTCTTGATTCATCCTTCTGGCTTTGCCCCTCAGCTAACTGCTTCAGTCTCTCAATCTTTTCAAGCAAGGCCACAAAGATCATAGATTGCCATTCCATATTACTATTCTTTCAAAGAACTAAAGATTTTGCCAGCTGCCTTATTATATATATTAGTTCAAGAAGCCTAAAGTGCAAAGCTGCCTTATTTGATCCCAGCCTATTCCTACTTCTAAGCATACACTAACCATAATTCCACCTTACCTCTACTGTCTCAAGCCGCTGCTTTGACTACTTGTTTCATAGAAATTTCTGTCATTATAGTCAAACAAATCCAGTTTGGTCTCCTAGTCTATAAATAAGCCCAACCAAATTAACACTCCCCAAGAGGATGAAAGCTTCCTAACAGAACACATAATTTGCTTCCCTTGAAAATGCTACTTTCAAAAGTAGCCTCAGTTCTGCTAAGAACTCAATTACTTTGCACTGTCAATAGCTTCCACCTATCCCTGTGAAAGTGGGGGCTCTAAATAGATCTACCAATATAGGGTGGTAGTAGCCTTATGCATTTTGATGGTTAAATGTTAACAAAGCAGAAACCATGGATACCATCCCCATAGGCAAGATGACCATAGAACACATTTGAGACTGAAAGGGGACACTGTTTAACAGTTTGCCAGGTTTAATGTAATCCTGCACATAGAGACAACTATGTTCCATATCACAGACTCCCGGCTCTATGGGATATAGTAACAGAGCCTAGAAGACAACCCAGGTCCCCACATACAATCCTAAGACCTTGCTTATCTCTCATAGAACTAGTCCCTGAAATGTTACCCAGAGTCCTCACTTCAACAAATTGGCATTATGCTAGTTTTGGTTACTGGTCATAGATATTTCCTTATGACCACTTCTTAGTTCCTTAACTTCCATTGTGTCTAACACTGTAATCTTACCTAATATGTACCATAAGGGCATTTCCCAGTTCTTTTAACAGTCCCAAATATAACATATGTTCAAAAAGTCATCATGGTAAAAGAGTTCATTCTAATTCATGGTATAAACAAAAGAACACATCCTTTAGTTACAACCCCAAACAAAAAAAGCTTAAAAAGATAAAATACATAATTAATCAACATTTCAAAGCTATTAGGTTTTTGTTTTCCAGTGCTCCACTTGCCATGCATGGTATTTTCTGTGGGCAAAACCAACTCCAATTTCTTCTTTTTAAAATCTTGCAGAGAAACAAAGCATATTTCCTTCTTTTCATCTTTTCCCCTTATAGCCTGGATAAGCTGAAGGAAAAAAGAGCTATGATTATTCTCATCTATTACATTATCTTTTCATAATAGAATTGCAAACCAAGGGAAGAAGAAAGTGGATATCCACACAATAACGACGTTCCTTCTAGGAATAAGTATTTTATCATCTCAGTTATTCTTGCACAACTATGAGTATGTGCTGAACACAGAACTCAAAGAAAAACATGAGGCACAGCAGTGTGCAACTTACATACTGTGCCCATTTCCCATACTGTTTTTGCAGACAGCTTTAATGTGTTGTACCAGACCCATACTAACAACAGAAGCTTCAGCTTTTATTGCTGTTAATACTCTGAGCAATTACTGTAACTCAGCAGGAACCTCTGCCCCAAACAGCAACTATCAGATTGTAATCAGCATTTCATAAGAGACTCTGTTCAAACATGAAGGCACCTGCTAATGTGCTAAAATTGTAAAAAAAAAAAAAAAAAATGGGGTCTGAATCTAATAAGTTAAAAAAAAACTTTGTAATTTTATTTCACAACTATATCTTTCCCGTGGTGTACTGGTATTACATTTGGTTTAAAAAAAATCACACACAAAGAGGATGAGCAGGGACAGAGCAGCAGCAATGGCCACAAGCAAAAGAAAAATCATCAGGAAATGAGACCACTGCCCAGATTTTCAGATGTCAATACAGCATCTGCACAAAAAAAAATCTTTGGAAGGAAATAATAGAATAAATAGCAAAGACCTCGAAAAATGGTAAAACTTGATATTGACATAAAATCTGAATAGAAAGCATTTGATTTACAAAATTGAACTGCAAGGCCTCCTTATAAAACGAGCAGGGAAGTTAAAAGAAGCCTACCAAGAAGAAATAAATCTTAGAAGTAAAGGGCATATTTGACTTTTTTTTTTTTAAACAGTAAGCATGTGTTACTTATGCAACAAAACTTTAATAAAAAATAAATGACATGCAATTTTTTACCAGCTAAGTTGGAATTTACTAATTGGGTATTTGGGGTCATCAAAAATATTAAGAAACAAAGGAGACACAGTGTTAAATATCTCTCCACACTACATTACCTTTCTTTAGATTGAAGTATCACATACAAAGTGTGAGAATATAAATACTGTCAAGTTACAAAAAGTTTTGGAAATAACAGCATTCACAGATACTGAAACATACCTCTACAGAGCTACAGAATTAGGATTTCTCTATACCTAAGAAGGTAGATAGTGAGTGGTTCACAACCTTCAAGTACAAGGATCCCTTTTTAATGTTTCAAAAAATCCCCCAATGATAATACTCTGCTAGTATTTCATGTATCAGTTGTTTGAGGAAAATACATAATACACTGATTCTTATCTCTGTATTGTTATTAAAAAAAGTGATTTTTAAAAATCACACCAGCATATTAATATATTTGAAAAGTAGTTGTACAAACACATGTGAGGCATATTTTCAACTGAGAATGTTTATTTTCAGTCCTTTGTAAAATCTCTATAGATATCCAGGGATCCAAAGCCCCAAGTATGGGAACCATTAGTCTAAAACCTAGAGACTGGCTAATGGGTCATATCAGCACCTCTAAACTTGGGGAAGGTTTGTAATGAGAAAGTACTATAGACATGCCATCCCCATGCCAGAGTCCTTCCCCAACCTCCACCACCAGATGACCCCCAGATACACTCCATACTCACTAAAACCTCTAAAGAAATGAATAGCTGCCACCAAAAACTAGTCTCTGCTGCATTTATATTCTTTTTTCCCAACTCACCACCAATTCCCAAATTTACTTCAGGGTCTTCAAAATGGCTGAGAAGAAACAAACTACTTCAGAAACTCAAGAAAATCTCTAAAATTATTGTCAAAACAGCTACTCAAGAAATGAAAACTTTGGGAACACTGTTCACAGTACAAGCTTTAAAACTGCAAGTGTTACAAAACCAAAAAGATAGAACTGGTAACTGCCTTACACATGCTATGGCTGCCAGGCAGTCAGTATTCAGAGATGACCTGGTTATCAAGTCCAGAATCACGAAGAAACAATCAAGAGAGACAGCCAATGGAACTGGAAAGAGAGAAGGCACAGAGGAAAATCAAAAGCACATTAAAAAATGCTTACCAGTTTGAAGTCTTGAATGCTACAGATGAAATACGGCGTGTTTGGCCTCCGACTCTCGATATACACACAGTCTTTAAAAGAAAAAGAAATTTTAAAACAATGGTATTTACCATTAAGGGAACAAAGACAGGGCCTATAAAGCCATTGCATAAATAAACAAATGACAAAACACATATCTTTAATAGAAAAAAAATTTTCAAAGATGTATTATAAAAGTACAATTAATTTTAAGCTAGAGAGACAGCCCTTGGGTTCTTACTGACCACTTTTCTGATAATTTAAAGAACCTGATAAAGCCTCAATTATTGCTTCCAGGGTGCCTGAAGACGAGAGAGAAATCCCATGGGATTAACCATATGTTGATGAGGAAATTTCAATTAAGGGAATTATTTGATTGCAGCTACACAAGACAAAATCTTGAATGTCTTATTCAGAGAGATGGTCCCATGTCTTCACAAAGAGAAATGACTTTGCCAAGTGCTTCTTTATTTTCAGTAAATAATTTGTGAGGAAATAAATGAAAGATGTAAAAGAAGACTAGCTTGAACATGCTATTATAATCACCTTTCCACCTAAGCCAAGAAACAGAAAGAAATCTAATCTGTTGTGGATAACTTACTATTAAACTTCAACCTAAACATGCTTTATTTTCTAATTATAAATAAAAACCAAGGCATCCAATCAGAGGTGGGATGCAATAAACCAAACTACACTTTCCTCAAGGGAATAAGAGCACTTTCTTAAATTATATTTGACATGGCAATGGTTGGATAATTATTTCTGATGCTCTCAACAACTGTAGTCTAAAGGGCTGCTCTTTAAAATGGCAGGTTAAGATACCTTTTTTTTTTTTTTAAAGAAGCAATGATTTTAAGGGAAGCAGTGGCTGGCTATAAATGGACTTTAACACACCCCACAGGGCAACCCAAGATGATTATAAAGCTTAGGATAAGATCCTCTATGTATTATTTACTGAGAACTAAAGGCATCTGCAGTCAATCAAATTTTCAAGGGATAATGAACATAATACCCACATTCAAAATGCCATTTGTTTTATCCCTCCTCATGACCCTTCATAATGAGTGTATCTCAGGATAACTCAAATGCTTAAAAATACAAGCAGATTCCTCTACTGCCTTATGTAACATATGCAGAGCCAAGAAAAAGAAAAGGACAGAAATCTGGAGCCATCCATCCAGTGGACACTCCAGTACCACCATAGGCACTAGCTGACGCACTAAGAGATAGATCATAAAGAAAGCCCTCACCAAGAACACCTCTTTCCAAGAAACTTTCTGGAAAAACGTCGGGATTTCTGTAGCCCAAAATCATTCCAGAAAAAGAAGAAATATGAATGCCAATTATCTAGGCATCCAGAATGTCCCAACTGAATTCTCTACTCAGATATAGACTCAACAACAAAGATTCAATCTCTGAATCCATGTACAAAAGCAGCTCAAGAATAAACTGCTGACTGGACTTTCTACTTTATTCCGGGGTCCAGGATGCTATATAACTCTACTTAACATTCAGACAACGTCCATTAACATGCCAATCATCTTAAGGAACAAGAGAACTCTCCTAGTTTGGTAGATATTTGTCTTTATATCCCTAATTTGGTATTCAAGTAAAAATATTCCCAAGATAAAAAAAACTCCAGTTCCAACTTGCACAATTTTGGAACAACACAAATTTGCAAATTAAACAAACTTAATTTCTGTGTCCCAATCCCTAATGTACCCAGTACAAGTATCTCAAATCTCTAGGTATCAATTATTCACCTGTCTCACTCAACCTGCATACAAATCACAGTGGATAGGCCCTCTTCTTCCCTATCACCTCCTATAGAAAGCCTTATCTTCTAAATCTCATAACACTGTCATACCGAGCTATACTGACTTCAACACGAATGAGTCACTTCCTAACTTAGGACTTTCACTTCCTTAGAGTTCATGGGACTAAAATGTGGTGCATACGATGGTCTGGTCCTGCATACATCTCAATCTCCACTGGGCTGCAGTATCCAAAATTGTCCATGCCAAGCCCTCTTTACTCCTTCATTCCACTGGCACCTACTTTTTAATAAGTTAGCTTCAAGGGCAGTAAATTCTCATGGCTCCTCTGTAAAGAAATGGCAACATCTCCTTTCTTAAAAAAGCTTTACGTGGGACACCTGGCTGGCTCAGCAATTGAGCATCTGCCTTTGGCTCAGGGCATGATCCCGGAATACCAGGATAAAGTCCCACATCGGGCTCCCTGCATGGAGCCTGCTTCTCCCTCTGCCTGTGTCTCTGTCTCTGTGTGTGTCTCTCATGAACAAATAAAATCTTTTTTTTAAAAAAAAGCTTTAAAGGCACCCCCGGTGGCGCAGCGGTTTAGCGCCGCCTGCAGCCCGGGGTCTGATCCTGGAGACCTAGGATCGAGTCCCGCGTCAGGCTCCCTGCATGGAGCCCGCTTCTCTCTCTGCCTGTGTCTCTGCCTCTCAGTCTCTCTCTCTCTCTGAATAAATAATTTTTTTTAAAAAATGCTTATTTAAAAATAAATAAATAAACAAACAAATAAAGCTTTACACATACTTTCATAATCCACAAAATCATCATAACTATGAACCTTCTAACTCAGAGACTTAAAGTAGCTATTAACTTGTATACAAAAAAGCTTTCCAGAAAAGGAAAATCTATCCTCTTTCATTTCTCACTACAAAGTTACATTCAGGAAAAGAATCATCTGCAAATATACAATGGATGTAACTCTCTTAGACAAGGGAAGAAAGGACTATACTGGGATGTGGAGAACAACTTCTGGTATCCCTGGGCCTAAACGCTTCCTGGCAGTCTTGAAGGCAGACTCAAATCTGTTGCCTGAGGAAAGTTGCAACGCGGAATAAGGTAGTGTGAAAAAGATCCTTAAACCTAATAGGTGGCATTAGCACATTTACTTATTAATGCCTTGTTAAGAAATAAAAAGTCAGGGGATCCCTGGGTGGCTCAGGGTTTAGTGCCTGCCTTTGGCTCAGGGCGCAATCCTGGAGTCCCAGGATGGAGTCCCATGTTGGGCTCCCGGCATGGAGCCTGCTTCTCCCTCCTCCTGTGTCTCTGCCTCTCTCTCGCTCTCACTCGCTCGCTCTATCATAAATAAATAAATAAATCTTTAAAAAAAGAAAGAAAGAAAAAGTCAGGGGCACCTGGGTGGTTCAGTCAATTAAGCATCTGCCTTCAGCTCAGGTCATGATCTCAGGGTCCTGGGATTGAGTCCCACATGGGGTTCCCTACTCAGCAGGGAGTCTGCTTCTACCTCTCCCTCTGCCGCTCCCCACTGTTTATGTGTGCATGCTCTCTCTCATTCAAATAAATAAAATCAATTTAAAAAATAGATTAAAAAGTCACCTCTTTTTGTTTAAAAAGCTACAATGCCAAACCAAATTGATCCAAATTGATATGAGACTGATTACATGACTAATTGATATGTGAGACTATTACATAACTAATAATCTGTAAAACAGGTCACTGTATCAAGTAATCTCTATCAGTATCTGGAAACTTATACATGAAAAAGATAAGCTCATTTCATAATTAAATGACAAAATTTTTAATTTTTTTTTTTTAAGTATTTTTTTTGGGATGCGTGGGTAGCTCAGCGGTTGAGAGCATGGGCCTTCGGCTCAGGACATGATCCCAGAGTCCAAGGATGGAATCTCACATCGGACTCCCTGCATGGAGCCTGTTTCTCCTTCTGCCTATGCCTCTGCCTTTCTCTGTGTGTCTCTCATGAATAAATAAATAAAAATAAAATCTTTAAAATAACATCTTTTCTAAAAAAATTAGGGTGATCCAACTGAAAGAGACTACATCCTAAGGAACAATTTGCAGTTCAAGTCTCACAGGAAAAAAATCTACTTATCATTATTCTTAATGATTTTCAAAACAAGGTTAAATAAGGCCAAAATCTCATAGAAAATATTTCCCTCTTGTCTCATTAATTAAGCAGCTATTTAAGAAAATAACTTCATATAGATGTTTAAGTGAGCACAAAAATAAAGTGGTTTAATTTGGCAATGGAAAGATGAACACACATAAGTAAAGACCAATGTTAAAATCTCAGTTGGAATATATGCCCAGTAATCTTTTAAAACCAAAATGATTTGCCAAGAATTTTCATGCAATTTACAAGTGCATAGATTGTCTGAAGCCTGTTATAAAATTGGTTTCAGTCAGTTGGATCAATGATCCTCAACCTGAAAATCTCCCATAGCCAACATAAATAATAAAGATACCTTTTTTCTAAGAAAGAAATGAAAAGAAAGCCAGCCTTTTTATTACACTGCTACCAGTTCTGAAAAAAAAAAAAAAAAAAAAACTGAGCAAAACTGATGCAATCCATTAAGTGCATAATGCACATTTTCAAAATTACCCATATGAAAATGCCTATTTACCAGATTGAGCAAATGGCTGCTGCAGAGCAAATATATATATTTTTTAATCTTAAAATCAGCAAGCCTGAAATATGCCAGAGAAATGAGTGAGGCTATTACTATAGATATCAATTATTCCAAACAATACATGGTAATTTATTTTTTTCTTTACTAGGGATGTCTGGAAATAAAACCATGGGTGTAGATTGAGACTTGCTCTCTAACACCAAGCCTCTGCCAGGGAATGATCACACGATTAAGTGACCTCAAATACTATATCCGTGATCCGTGCAATGATACTAAACAGGGGCGTTTCTGGCTGTTTCTCACAACCTAAACATAGCTTTGTGTCCAAGAATCTATTGTGCCATCTGCAAACAACAGAGCATTTGCTAAGCTAGGGAAAGAAGTCAGCCAAAACATGAAGGCCGATTCTCAAGGCAAAGAAAGCCCTTCTCTGCTTTTCAATCCTCAGCAAATCAGCAGGTTTATGTAAACAGAGCAAGAGCACAGTCCTCTCAAGGGTAAAAACCCCAGCCTCAAGCATCAGGCAGTTTGTCATCCTGAAACACAAAGAACCTGTCAGCATCCTTCCTGACAGCCTCCGCCCAGAGCACAGTGGACACTTACTTCACCAACCAATTGAGCAAGTAGTGCGGTGAGCCCAGCATTATAGCCATGGTCACAATGTGCAGGCAATGCTCAGTCTGTGCTGAGCTCTGTAATTTAAAGAATTTCCCTCCTGTTAGTGCATTTCTGCCCCTTAATCTTTGAAATATCTTCTCATCCCTTTGCAAGGCATGGCGGTGCCACGCTAACATAATTTCCAATGGAAAACCTTCTACTTGAACGCCTGGGTGGCTCAGTGGTTGAACATCTGCTTTGGCTCAGGTCACCATCCCAGAGTCCCAGGATCAAGTCCCCCAGCAGGCTCCCTATGGAGCTCATGTCTCCCTCTGCCTATGTCTCTGCTTCTCTCTGTGTCTCTCTCATGAATAAATAAATAAAACCTTTTAAGAAAAAAAATAAAACCTTCTACTTGTTTAAAAAAAGAAAAAAGAAAAAGCATGCATGAACAGACTTTCTCACAAATGCATTTCCCAGAAACACAGCGTGCCACAGTGGTGGACAAGAAGATTAACTCTCAGAACTGCTCTGTCCTTCGTGTTCCATTTCTCTTACACAGGATTCCTCCACCCTGGACATGGAACCATTCAGTGAGTTAACAGCCAACTGGTCTGTTACAGAATCAAAAGTCCACAAGTATCTCACCAGTTAATATGGGTATTTCTAAATGTCCAACATGCAAAAAGGTATGTAGCCACATGAGGCATGTGAGAAACAACACTGAAATCCCAATCCACAGTGCATGGCTTAACAATGGGGGAGCCTCTCCCTGTACAACAGTTTCCCCATCTGTACAACAGTCAAATTTATCACAGTTCCTCACCTCTATCACAATACACTACATTCCAGAGTAAACATTCAAAAAGTATACAAGGAGCAACTGACCTGAACAAAAATGTAAAAACAGAAAAGCAGTTATATGAGATCCTATTGAGAACGCTGTTGTGTACTATCAATGTGAACATAAAGAAAGTTGTTTGCTAATAAATACTTCTTTAATAACTCAATTGCAGGATGATCTACTTTTAGTTTTCTACCAGATTCTTTTGTGGGGAAGGGATACCCACATCAGCTAGGAACTTTGGAGAACTAAAAAGGGAAAAAGAAATAAAAATCAGGAAAACAGCACCTCGTTAAGTGAATCCTCTAGTGCTTACTTTTATCCTGTATTCTGAGCCTGAAAACTGTCACCAAAACTGACCTGGAACATCTTAAAGATTCTAAAGTCCGTGGGAAAAAAAAAAATCTCAGGTAACGGACGCTTAGTCCCTTCCTTTTTAAACTTCATAAAAATTAAATCCCATATATTCCAATGTCTACAGATTTCCAACTACCAAGCTAGCATAGGTTTTTATCTAAAGACAGAACACTTTATATTTCCAGCAAATACTCATCTATCTTTATCCTCACTGCTAACAGGAAATTAAATGATGAGAAAAACCAGCTGGGAGTCTGGGGGGAACAGATCATAACAAACTGAAAGAGACTGTTTCAATTTCCCACCTTTTCCTTTTAGTCCTCTAGAAGTTAGAAAAATCTTCTAGGATATCAAAAGCTTAAAGACTGATCCAAAACAGTCTTCTTTCGAACCTAGAAAAAGTGATGCTAGTGTTTTAGAATAACTGCTGCAGTCAGACCCCACCCCCTTCTAAATCAATCATATGCTACATAGATTTGAAAATTCTAGACTGCCAGCAGCAGAATTTTAGCAGTTACATGAATACGCTAAGGTACTGGCCCTGGGTTGGCACTCTTACTCAAGTAGAGTGTCTAAAGCACTCTCAACACCATTTCCTTCTGCAAATGTTCCTTAAAAAGCCCTCCTTGTTGGGTACCTGGGTGGCTCAGTGGTTGAGCAGAACCTGCCTTCAGCTCAGGTTGTGATCCCGGGGTCCTGGGATCTAGTCCCACACCAGGCTCTGCGCAGGGAGCCTGCTTCTCTCTCTGCCTATATCTGTGCCTCTCTCTCTCTCAATCCGTATCTCTCATGAATTAATAAATAAAATCTTTAAAAGAGAGAGAAAGAGAACACACAGAATCTAGCGTGCAGGGGAAGATTTTTTAAAAATCATTGGTGGCCATCTGCCCTATGGAAGCAAAACATGTTAGGGTATTAGAGACATGGGGGAGGGGAATTTCCAGCCCACTCTCACTCTTGCTACCCCACTGTACCTACCTTTCTAGTGCTTGAGAAGGTGGGTAACAACCCAATTCCCAAACCAGTGGGAAAACTGTTTGAAAAACTAAATTCTGCTATAAAATCCCTATTAAATAGAGAATGACTGAATGCTTATGAAAACAGTAGGTCCTCACGCAATCATTACAACTGAACATGGCTAAATATGTATACTTAGGACATCAACATTGACAAAGTTCAAACACTTCTAGGAACACTCTGTCCAGTAACCATAAGAAAAAATAACCAGCGACAGGCTGCAGTGAAGATTCCGTTCTCTGCATATGACTGACAACAAACAAATCACTAGGTCTGATCTTCTGGTGTCACACCCTGCAGAGCAGATTTCAAGCAACACTACTGGCTCCTACTCAGAAAACAATGCACTGGGAACTTGGGCTTTACAATAAATGGTTCAACCAATTTGCAGTGCTCACTGGAAATACACAAGATAATTCACAATGCCTGAGCTATAATTCTTATTTGGCAAATGATTTTATTATAAACTGGTATCATAGTGAATCCATTTTCTTTACAGGTTTTCAGCTAGTGTTTAATGGACTGTCAGGATAATTTAGATTTCATCTATTTAAACTCATTCAAGCCTGGCTCCTGATTGTACAGTAAATGGAACATATTTCTATTCACAGAAATTAATGACAGTTAATTGTAGTCTGCAGTTCTCAATTTTGTAAAAACAACCGTTCCACAGTTCAAGCACCAAGCTACAGAATTTCCCACACCAATTATTTTTTTTGTACTTTATAGGCATCTATATCTTGTAAGCCTTTCTTGTAAGACTAATGTATATACTCATAGAATAGTTCTACCCATTCAAATATTTATTATGAACTTTTCGGAAAGAATTAGGACTTAAGCATAACTGAAGGCTGGGAAAATGAAAGCTTAGTTGTCAGTCTGAACAGATAGATGTTCAATTAATATGGATTTTTTTTTTTTAGCTAGCAAAACTGAAGATTAAAATTTCCTCTTTTACATATTTTTTACTATTAGACAATGTTCTTATGTATTTCAAATAAATCACAATGTCAACATTGAGATTTATTAAAAGTAGGTTAAACTTACCATATGGATTTAGATATACAAACAAGATACATGATACATATTATTAAATACTGTACTAAATTGCTTCTGAGACTGATATTCTGTTTAACAGAAATTTACCTCTGAGTTTTATTTACCAGACAACACAACAATCCCATGAGTGATTTCTCTTCTTGAGTGATTAGTCTTTCACCTAAGCATCCACACAGCTGTGTGAAAGATGCTTCCAGGAGAAACAGGCATGCAAAAAGGCACCTTAAAAGAAACTTATCAAATCAAGACCCAAGTAAGAATAAGGCAAGCATCCAGAATTTGCTGCCCCAAAACTATAACCAAGAGTTATAGGCTGATATATTGCAATTAACACAAAAGTAAGAGAAGTTTTCCATTACTTTTTTGCAAGCTACCCTTTTTGTTCCCTTTTTCAGCATGCTATTTACATCTACTCAACTGGGCCCTGAATCTTCTATACCCATATCATGCCCCTTTCCATGAAATTCCTCATGCTATTGCCCCTAACAGAGATGCTCTGCCTCTACCTGGTCCTACTGCAATTTTGCCCAAACTCCAGGACCCAAATCAAGGTCTTCATGGTCCTTCAAGTCTTCCCCAGTATCACCAACTTAGTCCGTCCTCTTCAGTTAGCACTGGCCCACTCACTTCCTATTACTAACAGATGACATTGCTCAAATAAGTATAATTTCTCCCTATAAAATGAAGGATCAAGGACTAGAATCCTGTCTACTTTTGTATCTTGCCCTAACCTCACCTCCACAAAATGCCTTGCACAAAGTTATAGATACAGAGGATTGTGTTATGTTACCAGCTCATCAATGTGCCATTAATACTATTGCTGACTATCTAATATACCCCATTAAATTCTACTAGCTTATTCAAAGACTGTTCCAGGCCTTAAACTTAATTATCTGCTTTATACAATTTGTATAGTTTACATGATTTATATAAACTTCTAAGGGCAAATAAAACCTATTTCCTGACTCTCTTATTGTATCCGTACCTCTTCCCTCTCACCCTAAATCATTACTGTTTTAATTTGGGTTTTTGTTGTTGTTGTTACTATTGTTTGGTCAGGTGCTTATTTTAAAATCAAAGTCAAAGACTAAAGATATTTTAAGAATAATTTAAAACTTCTAGTCAATTTCACGTGACTGAATAAATATTAAGATCTCAAATTTTCATTACAGATCTTCAGACCACTGTGAATTATAAAATGTCATTTGGGGGACAAAATTCCACCTATCTAATGATTTCCAATGATCTATCTCCTTAGGATTCTACATGTGCTGATTTTGCTATAGAACATCTACATCATTCTCAGGCTAAAAAGTATTCTATTGGGGGGGTAGGGGGGAGTAGGTGAGATCTTGTCTGGTAATCTGCCATCCACCACCTGTCACTTTTATTATCAAAATTAGCAAAGATCTACGCAAGGGAAGCAGTATTTAAAATATCTAAATGCCTCTTGATTCCCAAAATGAGATGAGAGATTTAGTTTATTGTTTGAGCCATAAGATGCTCTGGATGCTTTCTACCCGAAACTATACACAACACACTTCAAAAAATGAGTGCAGCTGCTCTGGGCCAATATAACACTTAATGAGACTTTTGCTTTTTGTAATTTGTACCTTGTAAAAATCATGTTTTGAACATCTGCTGAGATGAAATGAATCAGAACTTAGAGGAAAAAATTAGACTTCTCCATTTTAACTGAAGTAGTAACAGGCAAATCCTGTCAAGATAACATTAAAGCTAAATAAAAATGAAGATAAATATATTCTACAAGGAACAGAATCATAAAGTCCTAAAACATTCACACACAGACTTACTGGGCACCAGCTACATACCAGCTAGTGTCAGAGACACTCAGATGAATAAAAATATTGTCCTTCCCTTGACAAGTTCACCATTCTAATATCAGAGCCAGATATGGAAACAAATAACAAATGTCTGCAATAATTTTAGTTGTACTTGTGTTTTAGTCTCTGTGCAGAGACTGCCAGCTGAGCATAACATTCATTCTCCCCTTCTTCCTTAATAACTGAACATCGTATGTCTAGCAGGGCCTATGGCCCCTTAGAATAAAGACCCCATTTCTCAACTTCCCTCATAGTTGGTTTTATATATGACTAAACTCTGGTCAGGGGATATAAACAGAACTACAGTATTTCCACTTCTGAAAACTGATTTCTGAACAGAGGAGGCCCTATTCTCTTTATCCTTCCAGTAAAGTCTAACAGCAAATGTACTGGCTGGAGGTGGAGCATGAAATAGATAAAAAATAACAATGGGAATGGAAGCCACACATGCCAGAGTAACAAAACCTGTGACTATAGCTAAAGAACCAGACCAAGAATTTACTACTCACAATTTAGGATTTCTGGCCATTATACACAAACATCTTTAAATTATTTTTAAAAAGGGGCAACTGGATGGCTCAGTGGTTGAGCGTCTGCCTTTCGCTCAGGTCGTGATCCTGGACTCCTGGGATGGAGTCCCACATCAGGTTCCCCGCAGGGAGCCTGCTTTTCCCTCTGCCTATGTCTCTGCCTCTCTTGGTCTCTCATGAATAACTAAATAAAGTCTTTTAAAATAAACAATTTTTTAAATGGGGCAAAATCTTTAAACTACATTCATGAACAAAGCGACATTCCAGAACAATGAGGTGGGGAAAACATTCGTTTTTGTTTTTAATAGGAAAAGCTAGAAAGGAACAAATAACCCCTAACAAGCCTATGAAAGCATACAACACAGTGCTCTTGATTCAGAATGACTAAAACAGCTTGAAAAAAAAAATTAAAAAAAAATAAAACAGCTTGAATAGAGAGCATACACTACCCTCCAGTAGGATTAAGAATCAATTCCTAGAGGCAGATAAAATAAGGCAGAACAAATCCACAGCTGCCTCCCTAAAGAGACTTCACAGCTAAGTCAAGTTTCTACCGTGACTCCATCCCAAGGCTGCACAAGTAAGAATAAGGGACAGCAACTTCTCCTGCAAATTGTCTGGCACATTGTGTAGAGGGCAGTTTGATGGTGTCCACTGGCACCAGAGGCTCTCCCTTTCTTCTCCACTTCCATGTGTGTTTGATTTGAGGACTTGAGAGACAATATATGGCTGTTCCTCTAACAAAAATACAGGGACCATTGATAACCAAATTTTCTGGAATGTTTTATCATTTATGAAGTGATAAAAAAAAGTGAAAGCTGACCAGAATTCATACTGCACTAAACTCTCAGAATATAATCCATATTTTACTTCATACTAGAAAGAAGACATTCTCTCTAATGTCACAACTTTATATCCTCCTTTCCACGTCATTAACAGTGGATAAAAAACAGAGCACACAAATGTGTCTGATCCATTCTCTGAAGTGAAGATTTACTATCCAAAGGTGACACAGAGTCTCCTGCTCTACCTAGCAAACACTTCTCCAGTTTCAAAACCACAAATTCAGTCACTTGTAGATGCCAAAATCCCATGGTACATCAGGGGTAATTGGAAAGAATTACAATGGCAGTACACAAAAAATCTTTGGATGTCCGGACATACCCTAAAAGGTAAAACTCAGTTAATTCTAGTCCTAAGGAGAGTCAGCAGAAATGAATAAATCAATGTTCACCATTGTTGTTCTTTCCAAATAAAGAACCTAAAACTCAACAATATACAACTAGTCACACGATGGTATCTATCCATTAACACAGGTATACCTGATGTTTTTCAGGCCACAGACACCTTTAGTAACCTATACATTAACTTTTCAAAAGCATTTTTTTTTTTTTGTAAATTCACACACACACACAAAAAAAAAACATGTACTATAATACTTATCACAGTATGAGAAAAAAACATTTGTAATATATGTACTTCTTTAGTGACTTATTAAATAATAAAATTTACTAAAGGTTATTCCCTTAATAACCTCCATAATTTCAAAGTAGTGATGAACATAAACATTATTTTCAGATGTTTTTCTCTGTTTTATGTGATATGGGAATATCTGTGGGTTCATACTGGTGTCACAGGTACTATCAATATCACTACAATTTATTGCCTATCTTCATAACTAAAGCATGACTGAATGCTAAATGTCATTTGAAATGTAACGAAGTAGTGAAAATAACAATACAATTTTTACCCATTCAAGTTCACAGTCTCCTGAATTATATTCATAGTCCCCTGGGTTGACCATGAACACTTCTAGGTTTATAATGCCAGTATTAATGGTACAGTAAGCAACAATAATGACTCAGATTTGTAATTACTGGCATGGCAATAAACTCAGGACATGTTAACCTCAAAAGTATCTATCATAACCCCACATGTGTTTACTAAGGAAAGTGATCATACAACAAAATATTAACATTAGACTCATGGTTTTGAGATTTTTAATTGTGGCTTATCTGAACATTTCAATTATCTTCCCTGAAAATGTATTATTTGCTCATCAAAAAAGAGTAAGTGCAGGAGGAGAAATAGAGGGGGAAGATAAGAATAAGATAAGAATTTTATAAATGCATTCACAGAGCAAAGGCAAAAGGTAACAGGTGAATTCAGAGGAGAGAAGACAGAACGGGACCACCTCTTGTGTACAGAAACAACACTGAAAAGGGAGTTTGAGATCCACTTGTAGCTCTACCAGATGCCACAGCAGTGAGCATCCTAGCAGCTGGGGAGGTAACAGAAGTAAAACAGATGACAAAACTGCTGCTTTCTACAAACTAGTAGCCTCCACCAATCAAGACGGGAATGCCAAAAGCACTGCAACTCCATGATGCCAAATATCTATCTACTTTTTGGATAGTTGCAAACTTCAAAAGCATTCTAGTTCATGAGCCTTAAAGACAGCCCAGGATTTTTCTCCCTCAAAATGCCTTCTAGCCAGTAGAAAGAGCACAAACTGGAAATCAGGTGTCCATTGTCTAACCTGAAATGTGAAGCATAAAATCCCCTGTAAATAAGAAGCACAATCTCGCCCCCAGTCTGAGTGCTGCTACAGTTAATTCTCAAATATAACCTCAAAATTTAGGTGTATTTTTGCACTATGGAATTGTAATTAAAACACTACTTTTTAGGTTTTTATTGTTCCCAACAATATAAAAACACAGCATAACAGGTGAGGTGTGTTTTTGACATTTCTCTTCAGTCTTCTGAAGAAGACTTCAGTCTTCTTTTCACTAAAGAAAAAAAAAAGGTCTAATAACACAAAGTATTGTTAACATTTCCTCAATCTGGTAATTGTATGCAAGGTACCTATGTTTTACAATACCACCATAAGAGAATGACAGGACAAGCATGAAAACCAAATGCCACCTAAAAATAATAACAGCCTGCCTTAGAGCCTACAGTTACGTACAGCTTTACTAATGGAGCACAAATTAAAATGTTAATGTAAAAGCTGAGAATAATGAAAAGTAAAATACTGAAATAATATTAAAAATCTATATTATAAACTCACTCTATTTCCCTTTTTAAAAGAACTAAAAACTATAATCAACCACCCCAACATTTCTTTTTACTATATCTCTATTGATCAGTTTAAAGTGAGCCACTAACACGCCATCTCTCAAGCATCAATATCTGCCCCGCAAACAAAGAAAGCCAGAACAATGCCTACAGCCTTCAGAAGGAATATATAACAACTCTATCTTTGCCTTTTATAGTTCAGTTTACACATTTACTAATTATCACAGTGGACATCACTGAAGAGGCGTTCCTTATAAAGGCAACCAAATAAGAAAATTTAGGAATATAAGTGAGAAAATAAATTCAGGGGTCAAATGAGTGAACAAATGCAGAATTTCTTTCATATGTAACACACAGTATGCTGCCTAATTCGTTTAAACACATATTTAATCATGAAATAATGAAAAATATTTAAAGTAATGGATATATTTAATGCATACATGATGATAAAGGGTCATCATGTATGAAAAGTAATACACTTGGTAAAGTGACTTTTAGAAGTCTATCCATTCCCAGGCATTTTAAGCATTAACTTAAAAGGACCAAGTAACTTACTTAACCGCTCCCATCTATCTCATGGTACTTAAAAATCTATTACAAAATTTGTGCTAACACAAACATACTCCTTCAGAGGAGTAGAAAAGCTATTTTTACTTCTGGTAGTGTTTGCAGTATTCAAATATCTTCAAAGCAAAATTCATTTACACAAGTATCTATTCTATAGTATTTAAATGTTTTACAAAAGGAAATCATTCTCATATACATACATTTTTTTAATTCAACAACCATAAAACCCTATTCCATCTTTAAATTCACAATGAAAAAAATAAAATAATAAAATAAATAAAATAAATTCACAGACAATGTTTTAATCTTGGAAAGTCTGGTTTTCTCAGCTGGTGAAGCTGTCAGAATAAATAGAAGGCAGCATCTGGAAAGATGACAAACACATGGGTCAGCATCAACTACAAGCCAATCCCTGTCAAGAACGGAGCCAAATTCCTGCATTTCAATTTCAAGGATACTCTCCAACTCAAATACCACCATGCGACTTCAAATCAAAATTGTTTCCTTTTAAAAAGAGCTTTTTACAAAACTGATAGAGTATAACAGATTAAACAACTCCTTCAGCAATTTCCTCAGCCACTACAAAGCAAGGCATCGATGTATACTTATAATAAAGGGAACATTTAACAATTAATTGAGCCAGCAAAAGCTAAACCTCCAGAGCTTAGGAGTTCAAATGCTCACTCACCAAGTTAAAGGGCCAAGGATTTTAACATAACTGCAGAAAATCTCAGTCCAATTAGACTCTAGGTAAATATAAATCTTTTCCGCTGTGATTGGGACCCTATTCGTCATGGTCCATCGGGTTGATTTTAGTATCCAGCTTGGAGAACCAAACAAAAGAACCTCTGCTGTATCTTCCCTACACTGTGGTGTTAATCCAATTCCTCCAGGTTCTGTGCTGAACAGAGAAGATCTCTGGAAGGCTGCTAGCTTGCTTTTATAACCAACAAATAAGACACCCAAAACATATCGCGCAACTGTGAGGTGGTAACGTCTCTGAAAATATCAAAGACTTGTGCCAGTTTATAATGGTGACATGTTAATTAATTTACTTTCTTTCCTCATTCAGTTTCTATGTAGAGGAGATGTACATACACTCAAAAAGAACAGAAATAAACACACAGGGCTTCAAAGTGGCATCATTTGGGATAGCAACTACTTCACAAGGATATCTTCTCCATTGGCAAGCTTTATTTTTTTAAGATTTTTTTTTTTTTAAGTAATCGTCTGCATTCAATGTAGGGCTTGAACTTATGACCTCAAGGTCAAGAGATGCATGCTCTATCAATTGAGCCAGCCAGGCATCCCATCTACCAGCAAACTGAGTAGAATGTTTATTGAGAAGAATTTATACTGAATTAATGCGGGAGGACAGGGTCGAGATCGCCACAAGAACTTTATTCATAAGGCATCTTTCTTTTTTTTTTTTTAATTTTTTTTAAACTTTTATTCATTTATGATAGGCACACAGTGAGAGAGAGAGAGAGGCAGAGACACAGGCAGAGGGAGAAGCAGGCTCCATGCACCGGGAGCCTGACGTGGGATTCGATCCTGGATATCCAGGACCGCGCCCTGGGCGGCCAAAGGCAGGCGCCAAACCGCTGTGCCACCCAGGGATCCCCATAAGGCATCTTTCTATGTCTTGTAGTGTTTGATGGAAAGCAGGAAAAACTACAACTTAATATCAACAAGGTTCAACAATACAAACAGGTGAAAATTATTTTTAATTTAACTGAACAGATAAAGCAAATTACATTTTTAAAAGTAGTACAAAATACTAAGTGGTGAAAGAATTTTAAGGATTATTAGAACAGGAAGAATTGGAGGTTGAGGCAGGCAACTCATAAAGCACAAGACTGGCACCACAGACTACAAGTGGTCAAATCTGACCCAATGCCTGTTTTTGTAAGACCCACAAAGCAAGGAACATTTTTTTACATATTTTAATGGAGGGAGGATAGGAATATTTCTTGATATGTGAAAATAATGTAAAATTCAAACTTCAGTGTCCACAGATAAAGTTTTATTGGATCACAGCCATGCCCATTCTTTTATATATCACCACTCTCATGACCCAAGTTCAGAACTGAGTTGTTACAACAAAGACTCAGTCATCTACAGCAAAGCTGAAAATATTTACTTTCTGGTCCTTTACAGCAAATTTACTGGGATGCCTGGGTGGCTCAGGTTTGAGTGTCTCCCAGGATCAAGTCCCACCTTGGGCTCTCCACAGAGAGCCTGCTTCTCCCTCTGCCTACGTCTCTGCCTCTGTCTCTCTCATGAATAAATAAAATCTTAAAAAAAAAAAAGTAAAAGTTTACTGACCACTGCCCTACAAATGCTCCGTAAGTAAGTAAAGCAGCTCAAAGGATAATGTAAACTTTCTATCACATAAGATTACAATGTAAAAGGGCTTTCATTTGAAAATGACACATTTGCTCAGGAACATTATTGTTTATAAAATGCTGAGGGTTTTTCTATAGTTTAGTATCGAGTATACTAGCCTGAAACATACAAAATAAACCTTTTAGCCAATACCCTCACAAAAACTGTAGAGTGCCTCTAGTATCACAAACCCAGGTCGGTCCCTTGTCATGTACTTCATCTGGGCTAACAAGTTAGATCACTTGTGAATCTAGATCAGTTATGGCAAATGTTCCCTCCCATACCTGCACCCAAGAAAAACAGTCTACTGATCAGAGCACTCCTTCTAAATGTACTACATTCAGCCTCAATCACTTGGGAAAAGAGATGAAATCCGTTTGCCATCTAATTTAGATGATTTATTCTTCTCATCCAGTTTGGTCTTCTTTACTGTTCATTCTTCCTTTATTGTTGTTCTTGTACCATCCTGTGTGAAAACCATATTCGGAACTTGACAGAGAGGATAACCACGTTATCTCAAAATGGAACAGGTAAGCTTGCTCTCTGTTATCTGAGGAGAGGCTATTAACAAGCCAAGCTACATACCATCAATTTAAAAAAAAAAAAAATAGTGGGCTTCTAAGTCTTTTTATCAACATGTTGAGTATGAAGGGGCTCTTGATAACCTTGCATCCCACTTTTTTTTTTAAACTTCATATGTTTTAAATTAGATAGATAGATGCAGGCTCTACTGTGACCCCCAAAAAAGAGCACCTTTCTATGTTCAGCATAATATACTCTAGAAAGGGTCGTCTCAAAAAGTAATAACTTAACTTGGTAACCAATACCATCTAAAGCTATCAACTATGGCAAACTCAAATCATAGCTAGAGGGAAGTCCAATTCAGGTTCAGACATACAGATACACATAACCAGGAATGCCCCATGAGTGACCCATCAGAATGAGGTTCTCAACAGTCAGAGCCTATATTCAATAGGAGCCACATTAACATTGGCAGAGATGTTTGAGAGCAAAGTCTGGAAACTTAGTGACTATTTCTATCTTCCTTTAGTAGGTGTACATATCTGAAAAAGTTGAAAGGTTGAAAAGCTTGTGATTAAAAATTAAGTAATCCAAATTAATCAGGGTAGGAATTACCTCCTTAAATTGATATGCACCCTATATCCCTGTGAAGATTTCGAATTAAGAAAGATTTAAGAAAATCAATACCTTAATGAACATGTTCTGGGTTAATAAAGAAAACAGGATATGTGAGATATTTTTGTTCTTTTTATAGTTAAAAGAACTTGACTTACAACAACAAACCAATTTTGAAAAGTAACACTTACCTAGGACTTTATTATAAGGCTAGCCTTCTAAAGAAGCCCAACAAGTCTGCATGTACACTCACTCAATCGCTAGTACAGCCCTTGAGGTGAGTACCCTAAGCCACATGAAGAAGAAACAAAAGCACAGAGGTTGTTCTTGTCACCTCCACCCATCCTCAGGGGTAGAAATAGCTGGACTGCGCTGAACTGTTTCTGTGTGAAATGGATTCAAACACACAGTCAGGATTGAAACCTAAATCAGTTTATGCCCAGCACTGAAATATCTAAGGCAACTCTTTAGGTTCACTTCATTTATAGGTCTAATTTACTTCACTTATAAGAATAGTTAAATACTTGAGAATACATTATTAATAGATTCCTTAAGAATAGAAATCAAATATTAAATTATTTAATAAGTAAGTCTAAATGCTGAAGATATTAACTACTTTATCAATAAGACCAATTATAATTCCAAAAGGCCTCAAAAGTGATTAAAATTCGTTTAATTTACAAAGGGTTGAGGTAAGTAAATTGAACTTTTTTAAAGTAAAGCAGTATCATTTAATTTTTAACTTTAACAAATTGAATTTAACTTTAACAAATTGAATACCAAAGTCAACTTTTTTGTGTATGTATTTGTGTGTATGTATGTGTGGGTGTAGTTTTTTCTACACATAAATATCAGCCTTAAAAGTCTCTTCCCAAAAAGTCCTCAGATCAGCTGCTCTGTACATGTGTTCAATACCCACATCCTAAAGGAGGCACAGCTAAGACAATGCCATTCCAGAGAGGCTGCCCAAGAAACATAGGGTGAACACTCAAATCTGCAGTCACTATTCCTGCCTATGTTAGTAAGTATTTGGGGGAACCAACAATGAAGTGCCTAGAATGTGGGACCCAGAAAACAGAGAGGAGTAGATTGCCAGAAAGCTACATTCCTGAATTTGATGATTCACTGCTCATAAAAATGGTTTCAAAGAATTACCGTTTAATATGTTCTTGCCATTATCAAGGGTGATTTTTTAAATGGCCACACATGAAACATTCTTGTTTCTTTTGGAGTACACAGTTTTACAATACATTCTGATTCAGGGTTTCTCACGTAGATAACTTCTGTAATACTCTGTTATGTTGCTGGGAAAACTTCTAGTTTTGCAGAAAATGCTCCTAAAGATTAAAGGGCTTATATAAAATACAGGGAAAGGGGCAGATTCTTCAAAAATTATGCAGCTCAAAAATCAGATTACTACATTCTCTTTAATCAATAATTATATATCAAGAAAGAAGATAGCCCAAGGAGGCACCCCAGAGTGGCTCAAGGCTGCTATAGGGAATACTAAAAATACATAAAGGCGGGGGGAGGGAAGGGGCACGCCAGGTGTCTCAGTCGGTGAAGAGCTGACTCTTGGTTTTAGCTCAGGTCATGATCTCAGGGTTGTGAGATCAAGCCTCGCATTGGGCTCTGCACTGAGCATGGAGTCTGCTTAAGATTCTTTCTCTCCTCCCTCTGTCTCTCTCACTTTAAAACAAAAAACAAAAACAAAAAACAAAAAACAACAGGCACTGGCTTGAAGGCGCCAAAACAACAATACAGATTAATGGGGCTCCTGTGAAGGTGAGCAAAACAGGCAAGGCCACCTGCCAGAGTTAAAGTGGGTGAGGCAGAGTGCACCTCTCTAGGGAGAGATCCCTAGGCTGCAGGTGGGTGCTCATTATTTCACTTTATTAGAGATGAAAGGGCTCATACAAGGACAACAGTCAAATTAAAGCTTTAAATTCTCACCCACCTTTTCCTTTTCTGCTAAAATATAAACCTACTATATATATATATATATATATATATATATATATATATATATATATATATATAATTATGTTATAATCTATGCCCCTCTATTCATACTCCTCTTGCCTGGAAATAATTGCACATGAGCCAGCACAAATTGTATATTCCATTGACATCATTCCTCTATTTACCTATCACACCCACAGCAAAACCAACTATAAACAGCCATATGCTATGACAAGTTCTCCCTGAATCTGTGCTAGTGTAAGAGTCTACTGATGAAGTGGCACAGTGAATAGGGTTCATTTTTCTGGCTGGCTCTCATCTGCTTCCCCTATAGAAAGCTCCCTGATGTCACTGTAGAGAATTACTTTGAGCCCCACCATGTACAGGGTTAGGGGGGAGCAATAAATCAAGGTTTCTGTCTTTTTTTTTTTTTTTTAATCTAAGACATGCTTGACCAACTGAACTTACTCTACTGTGAATGTGCCTCAAACTGAGTGACAGCAAGGACAGAAAAATGCTTAAGGGCACCACCCCAGTGGTAGCACCAAGAAAAATGGTCAGTGACCCAAAATAAGAACTGCCCTCATTCCAGGGAGGTTTCCACCCAATTTGTGGGTCATCCTACCAACAAATTATTTTTGTGTGTGACATGACCGACGTTCTCCAGCTTTGCATTAAAAAAACTTTAACAAATCTAACAAGCTCACTTTTATTAAATCACAAAAACTATGTATTTCTCTTTCAGTTGCTGAGTTAAGGGTTCCAATCCAGAAATCAGCATTAGCCTAAATATTCTGGAACAATTTACCATCCTGGCTCAGCTTACTTCCCATAATTGTTATACATTTATCTTTTTAACAATCATTCTCTGTGTGTGTGTGTGTGTGTGTGTGTGTGTGTGTGTATAAGTGAGAAATAATTTCCAAAAGCAAGCAATATGTTAACTAATTTTAGGAGCAGGGAAAAAAACAAAGAAATAAAGCAAAGTAATTATATCATTTGCATTTTCCAAGAAATGGGCCTATCTCTTTCTTTCCAAAGGTGTGTTTTGGGCATTATCTTCAGTATTTTATGCAAACGTCCATCTATTCTGGCTTGAACGATTTTGTCACAGGCCCATGCCACCTTACAAACTAGCTATATGACACTGGTCTCTGTGCATTCTTCTCCTTATCTGTGTAACAGGGAAACAATGACTAGGCTGTACAGAAACTTTTTAAAGGACCAGCAACAATACACACAAAGTAAAGTAAGCCTAGTGCTGGAAACAGCAGATGCCTTAAATGTGGTAGTTAATTATCCATGGTTACAGCTTCCTCACTCCCTCACGTGTCTGCTTTCACCCAACTTCATAGTCCCTCTGCAATCAAGCACTTTACAAGATCCAAATCATTCCTAAATGACTAGTCAACTGCTCCGTTCCTCCTGAACCACATGTGCTTTATTTCACATCAAAATCTCAAGCCATGAAAGCTTATCTTCCTCCCTCTCCCCACCTTTTGTTTGTTTCTGGATCTGCCTAAACTCTATCCTGCCATAAATAAGTGACAGGTGTGCCGGGACACTGGTCTCCTCAGCCCTTAAGGCAATGCACTCATTTTCTATTCATACCTTAACTTGAAGGTACATTAACTTGAAAAAGACAAGGAGGGACACCTGGGTGGCTTAGTGGTTGAGTGTCTGCCTTTGCCCCAGGGCGTGATCCTGGAGTCCCGGGGACTGAGTCCCACATCAGGCTCCCTGCACGGGGCCTGCTTCTCCCTCTGCCTGTATCTCTGCCTCTCTCTCTCTCTCTCTCTGTCTCTGTCTCTCATGAATAAATAAATAAAATCTTTTTTTTAAATATAATAAAACACCTTATGAAAACAAAAACTCTGATTCAGCAGATCTGGTGTGGAACCTGAAAGTCTGCGTTTCTAAATCAACTCTTGTAGGGTGCCAATCTATGGCCAACACTTGGAGCAGCAAGTATCTAGAGTACATGTTTCACTATATTTAATGACCCTTTCCTTATGAAAAAAAGATACAATTAATTAGTCTCAAAATTTCCATCATTCTCCATTTCTTTGTTATAGCAATGTAGGAAGAAAGTTTCTCTTGTTCCTTCTACAGTCAGAGATAAAGTAATAACTTTTAATGTGCTAAAAAAATTCTTTTACATATGCAGAATTTGCTAACTTCCTAATATGCACTAAAAGGCAGTTGCTTCTTGAGGCTCAGAAAAAGAGGAAATAAAATTTCAATAGAAACAGGAAAAAGAAAATATAATCTACAACTAAAAGCACACTAGAATGTGATTAAAAACAACAAATACATTTTCACAACTGCTCTAAGGACACCAAACTAAGAGAGCTGGATGTACTCACTCAAACTCGAGTCTAGGTAGCAACAAAAACTCTTCCCACCTGTTATGGACTGAATTCTATCCCCCAAAATTCAGATGTGAAGTCCTAACCCTTAATACCTCAGAATGTGACCTTATAAGAAAAAAGGGTCAATGAAGATATGATGAGTTACAATGAGGTGGATCCTAATGTCATATGTATGCAGGAGGGTGAGGACTCTAATCCACCATGATTGCTATCCTGATACAAAGGAGAAATGTGGGTAGACACCGGGACAGGGTCAGGGACAGGCAGACATGGAGTGCCATATGAAGACTGCTGGTGTGCTAGCAAAGGTCAAGGAACTACCAGAAGCTCAGAAAGGCCTGAAGAAACAGATCCTTTCCTCTCCTTCAGGAGGAGCATGACCCTGTTGACTCCCTGATCTTGAGGTTCTAGCCTCCAAAATTACAAAACAATATATTTCTGTTGTTTAAGCTACTCAGTCTGTGGTACTTTGTTATGGAAGCCCTAGGAAAGGCACACACTGCCTCACTGAACTTCCTCCTCCCAAATAAAAGATCTAAAGATGATTAGGCAGACATGCAATCACAGCTGAGTCTGGCATGCCAATGAAGATTTTGGACTTAATACTACTGACAACAAGGGATCCACTGAAAGGCATTAAGTAGGTTAATATTAGGTTTATTGAGTGCAAACAAACTTTTAACACATGTCAAACCACTTTCATTCAAGCTGGGCGTAAAGGTTCCTTTATCCAGATCTTATGTTTCTTATTACACAAAAAATATTCATGCAATCATCAGCAAAACTTGTGCCTCAACCCAAAATAAGAACGCCACAAGAAACATCTTCATTTGCATGCCATGTCTACCTAAAATTCTTCTACAAGTACAAGAGAGTAGATAAAAAGTTACAGATGAAATGCAGTTGTATTTTCTCCAAAAATTTATGTACTAAAACACCAAATGGCAGAATTTTATTTTATTTTTGCTTTTATTTCTAATGTTTGTCTTAATGATTGCTGTAGATAAGCTTTCAATTATTCAGAGAATGAAGACTTTGAAACCAAGGTCAGACTCTTACCAGGTCAGAGAGCAGCCCCTCAGTGAACAATCAGTAGCTAAATGTTCAGACATGCCATTTGTTAAAACACTGGGAACAACTCTCTTCCCTTTTTAACTAGGAACTTGAATCAAAGGGAAATTATCCATTAGGAAAATAGTTGCATGTTTTAACTTTTTAAGTAAACTTTTCATTGAGGTGTAACACGTAACACAGATAAGTACAAAGTAAGATAAACTCCCACAATGGGAACAAACCCGTGTAACTGGCAGTGTCATCATGAAAGGGAACATGACCAGGCCCTTGAAGGTCTTCGTGCCTCATTCCAGACACCAGTGCCTGCCAGCCTAACTACCACTTGACTTCGAAACACCAAAGACTGGCCTGGAAACATACAATATTATATTTTTTTTGTGTCTACTCAATATTATGCTCAATTAATAGTCTAAATTTCGGCAGTTGTTCAAAAATACGTACATTCCATTCTCATTCAAACCAGATTCCGAGGTTTTATTTTGTTTAGATTTTTTCCAGCTTAAATTCCATTTGCATCAAAGGAAATTAACACTTCAATGTTCAATATATACCCAGTTCTAGCTTCTAGGTCTTTTTTCAGTTCAAGTTCCCAATTCCTAATAAAGGGGAGAAATTTGCAAATGAGAGGGGGAAATGTTTTATTTCACCTAAGATTTCACAAACCACAAACTTAAAAGTCGTTTTCTATATATAAAATTTATCTTCATGAAAAATAACACATTTTTTTCATAAAGGCAGAAGGAACACAGATATAACAAATTTGAAAATCCTGAATCTTGATTTCCTCCCCTCCCATGTATGTGATAAAGATTTCTGTTATTCTAGGAATATACCTAGGGTAAATGGGAAAGTCAAACAGAAATAGCAATGGATATGACAAAATATAAGAAATGCACAACAAACTTAACAGGCATTTTTTAAATAACACATGTTTCCATATCAAAGTAGCAAGCAAATTGATATGCCAAAATGAAAAAGTATCTCTCAATAATTTGAATTTAATTTTTTGACTGCTTTACCTGATCAGGAATTTTTAAAAATCATAGTTATCAAATAAAAATAAATACACTGTTGGCAAGAATGTAAATGGGTACAGCTCCTCATTACGGACAATGGTTTGGAGATTCTTCAAAAAACTAAAATCAGAATCACTATATGGTCCAGCTATTCCACTTCTGGGTATTTAGCTAAAGGAAATGAAATGACTACCCAGAAGAGATATCTATACCCGTATGTTCACTGTAGCATTATTCACAACCTAAGTGGCCACAAATGGATGAATGGATACAGAAAACACGTATATACATACATATTATCCGGCCATAAAAAAGGAGTGGGGGAGTGGGGGATCTTGACAACATGGATAAACTTTGAAGGCATCATGCTAAGTGAAACAGACAAAAAAGACACTTATATGTGGAATCTAAAAACAGCAAATTTATTGAAACAGAGAACAGATTAGTGGTTGCCATGGGGAGGGAGTGGGCAGGTGGGGGAAATGGCAGGAATGGGGTGGAGGGGATCAAAGGGTACACACTTCCAGTTATTAGATGAAAAAGTTCTGGGGATATTATGTGCAGCATGGTGACTGCAGTTAACCATACTGTACTGTATGTTTGAAAGTTGTTAAGGGAGTAGAGTTTAAAAGTTCTCATCACACACACATACACACACTCGCGCAATAGTACTGATGTGTGGTGATGGGTGTGTTAACTAGCCTTACTGTGGTAATCATTTTGCAATACGCACATATTTAAAATCACTACATTGTACGTCTTCAACAACATTAGATGTCAGTTATACCTCAGTAAAGCTGGGGGGAAAGGGGGGAAAAAGGGGGGGGAAGACATTAATATGCCACCCACAGAAACTTTAGAAATCAATATCCTATGCTAAAGAAGCCCATAAGGGAAAGCTGGCTACAACACAGCTGTGTAATACATCAATTTGTTACCATGACAGTCATCTCAAAAGTAGAGTAACAGTTGACAGACAACAAAGACGTTAGATTACACATAGGGACAATATATTATAGAGCCCCACAAGGTTTTTTGTTTTGATTTTTATAACAAGTCTTTTAAATCATTCATTGGCAAATAAATGATTCAACATAGACTTCCATAAGCATTATTCTAACTTTAACATCATTAATCAATCAATAAATGTCTGAAAAGTTTTCAGAAATTTATTCAACAAATATTTAAAAATACACACTATGTGTACTGTACTGTCACAGGTGCCAGAAATTCAATGATAAACAAAAAGCAGACTTTCTGCCTTTGTGGAGGAGACAGGTATTAATCCTAAATAACAGAAATAAATGAAAAATTATTAGTTAGAAGTTCTAGAAGAAAAGAAACATAATGCTATGATGGTGTTTATTAAGGAAACCTGTATAACTTTGGAGAGAAAAGGCAGTAACACTGAAATGGGGGCACTGAAAAAAGGACAGGAATTAAGTCAGTGTGTGTACACAGGGGAGGTGTTCACTAGCCTGAGGCCAAGCCAACTGCAAATGGCCTAAGGCAGGAGGTAACAGGGGCAATAAGTAACTTCAAGTTCCTTAGGCTGAGCTCCTGAAGATAAAATAAAAATAACTCCAGATATGAAGAACCAGGGTAAAACAGAGCTATTTATGACCATGCATGAGATTAACTTTAGCTACTGACAAATTCTAAATAATATCCATTTTCTCAATAAAATCTCATTCTTCTGAGAACAAATAATCTGAAGGACACTGAGAGGTCAAGGTCAGTCTCCTTATCAAAGAGCCATACATCCACTTAACCTGGCAATGTGCAAACCCTAGGCCACAACACTTACCCATCCGAGTAAAGGGGACACCTCATACAAAGTAGTTATGCTCTAAGTGTCACAGAAAACGTTCATAGCACTTTTGGTTTTCATAGATTCTTTATAATATATTTAAGTTTCAGGAGAGAACATATCTTTTTCATATTTCACAAAGGTCCTCAGACTTACCAAACAATGTCTGCCTTCATAAATTACTCAGCTCAACTCCAAAAGACTTTAAGAACTCACTGTTTGAAAGTAAGCCCGGAATGACATCCCTTCACATACTCTTCTACACTTCAAGCAGGAAGGATTTCTACTATCCAGTAGGAGGTACAAGATGAATGTGCAACAACTCCCAAACCCGTTTCTTCAAAACTGGTTTCTCTTGGGGAGTTAATCAGAAGAAACAGGGCACAACAATCCCATAAGTGGGAAAAAACAGCAGATTTAGTATCTTTTTGTAATGTTACAGAAGTTGCCTGAAGTGCAGAACTTCTCAGGGTCATTAACTATGAATCTCTTATGACACCGACAGTATGTGCAGCACTTCCCACACTATGTTTGACTACAAATATTTGAGGAAAGTATCATCACTGACACAGGAGTAACATTCCCTTGAGAAAGGTAAGCATTCAGTACTGCACAAAGGCAGTAAGCCTTTTGACAATAATCCAGACAATCACATTACCACATTGAATTGTTACATATTATGAGAAAAGGATAACAAATGAGATTTTTCTTTATTTTTAAGTTATGATACTATATATCTAAAGGAGTTAACACATTCTCACAATTCAGAATTGAATAGGTCTATAGCATATAACATTTGGTAACTGTAATGAGATATTCTTCAGTGACTCAGAAATTCTTACTGTCCAATATCTAAGTCTTTTCGATCACAGACACCAACAATATCGTAACCCACATATTACTAGATCTCCACCGCAGAACTCTAGTTTCCCTAAAACCGAATGCTGATACTTTTGTCACATAAATATCTTCTCAGTTAATCATTAATCAATAAATTGTAGCTGTGACTACAAGTTATCTGTATAAGTTCTAATATTGACTATCTTTTGAAATTCAAAACAAATCCCGAAACAGGGGGGAAAAATCTGATACTTTACACAAAGTTCAGAAAAGTTACAGTATTCCTCAGTAAAACAATTATACCAGGTTAGTCACATAACATAATTTCTTTAACCTCCCTTTCCTGGAAGAACAGCAAACTGGGAGGCTCTTAATCTCTTAATTACATCTCATGAAATTCATGTCACTTCTCAGCATAGTAAGTCATTCAAAGAAAATGATTTTAGCTAGTTTTACTGCCTCTGTAACCTTAACATACACAACATACACAACACATGACATGAGAAAAGCAAAGTTTTGTGGGGCACCTGGGTGGCTCAGTTGGTTGAGCCTCTGACTTGTGATTTCAGCTGGTGTCATAATCTTATGGGCCCTGGGATCCTGCCCCGAGGTGGGCTCAGCAGAGAGTAGGCTTGGGAGTCTCTCTCTCTGCTCCTCCCCTGATTCATGCTCATGTATGCACTTTCTCTCCCGCTCTCTCCTATGCCTCAAATAAATATATAAATCTTTTTCTTTTTTAAAGGAGAAAGTTTTGCAGGTGCTTAGTAGGTTCTCAATCACCCGTCTCCCTATATCTCACCTGAAGGCTGGGTCTGTCTCTCTGAACAATGCTATAAACGTTGGCACAACGTATAAATGTGTTGACACATTGAGTACACAAGCTACAGTACATTTTCTGGAAAACAAAGCAAGTTAGTTGTCTTCATCTATTACCACTGGTTAGAGATTCTGAAGCTCAATTTCTTGGAAAAGGAGGTGATCAGGAGAAATAAAGTTTGGTCTAAAGGCCTTTAAAAATACTTCTTTAGCTTCTGGCCACTCCTAAAGCTAATGTGAAACATCCTGCTTATAAGAATCTTAACTGAGGTTTACTTGACCCATCATGTATTCTATTCCGCAGTGTCACCACTGCCTAATTGTGTTGAAGATAAAGAGCAAGGAGGAAATCAAAAGATGAAAGAGTAGATGGTGAAGATGGTGAAGGGAGAGGAGAAATAGCACAGGACATAAGGAAAGAACTGACAAATGCACAAACTAGAATAGAAGACAAAGTTGAGGCAGATACAAGCAAGAAGCCAACGAATCCAATTGCCCCAAAGTGGGTCAGTGTGTTTCCTACCTTGATTTTTTTTCTACCCAAAACTACTATCTCCTTTTCTGGGCCCCCTCCTTCCCTAACGTGGAGAAAGGCATATCAGTGCTGATGCCACTTCTCTACCACAAACACTGCGCTCCTTACCTCCTGGTCTGTAGACAACATCATCCTCAGTTATGTAAGAGGTTATCTCCCCAGTGTCTGTCCTTTCATAACGAGATTTTTTTTTCGGTGGTTTCTTTTTGTTCTTCTTCGTGGACTCCTCTGTGGTGGCACTATTGTTGTCATTATCCTCATCTTCACTGTGGTCACTCTCAGCATAATTTTTGGCTCCTCCTTCCAAGGTGCAGCTCCTGCGTGGTCTTGAATTCTCACCCTCTCTTGCTTTATCTCGTTTATCTCTCTCTCGGTCCCGATCTCGGTCCCGGTCCTTCTCTTTGTCTTTGTCTTTGTCTTTGTCAGCTGTCATGATTCGCCACGTGCCTTCTTCTGTCCTCTCACGGCTAGGCCTCCGTGAAAGGTAGACAGTAAGCCTGGGCTTCAGTCTTCTGAATTTCTCACTCAATTCCAGGGAAAATCCAACCACTCCAACTACCCCAACGTTTCAAAAACGCTAAGCAAGAAAAGAGAGACAAACTTATTTTACTTTGACATTTTCTCATTTGCCTTCCTAAAATAATGTTTTGTTAAATGAAATCTCTTACTTACTCATGTTTTAGCCCCCAAACTTCTGCTGAACCAGAGGAAAAAAGTTAGGACAAGTGACACAGAGCTTAAGAATATAGTTTTTAGCCTCAGCTAGTACATGGTTTGGGATTTACTACCATACCAATAATGAAAACATCTCAATGCATAATAGTAAACCATAACATCAATTGTTTTCTTCTTTTGAAGGAGAAAGTGTACCCTAATATACAACATATAATGGGCACAATTATACAAAAGGAGCTTCATAACCCACAATATTAATTTAAAGGAGTAAGAATCTATATACTTAAACTATTTCCACCTGGGGGGGGGAAAATTGGATAGCCTGGGAAAATGTCTCAAGATCTCTCTCACAAGGTAATATCTTCTGAAGACTCCAGCCACGTCTCCAAATTTCTAGAGTTCCTCTCAGGAATAAACACAAGCTTTGACTCTAAAAGTGATGGCCTCAAAGCAAGATTCTTTTGCCTTCAATTACAATTTATCCCATCTTCTAAGTCTACTAATCTAGTTATCTTTCAAGAAAAATACTATCTCCAAATTATTTCTGCCTTGACAAAACGTAACAGTTTCCAAAAACAACCTTCCATATTTAGGGAATATTAGGTGGTTTTTACATTCTCCCAAATTTCCACTATTAATAACTTCCCTAGTAAACTCCTCTCTAGAACTAAGCCCAACAAGGAAAGACTGAAGCTTTTAAAACTTTTACAAGAGAAGAGAAAATCCTGAATTCCAACCCAACACAATTCTTACGAAAATGTTACAGGGCAAGGGGAATATGACGAAAGACAGACATGGACTGTTTTCTTTACAAGTCAGTTCTGGAATAGTCATAATCGCCAGTTATTTCTTTTTTGCAGTCCTGTATCATCTTCCCCAACATCTTCTTTCATTTGTTCAACTACCTGTACTAAACACTACCTATGTGCAAGGTGTTTGGAACTGAAGATACAATGAGAGAAAAACTTCAGCATCCTTGTCCTCAATGCTCTAATGCCCCAAAAAAGCCCCCAAAAAGCATACTGATCAGTGATCAATATGAAAACCATCTGTTTCTTATGTTACCAGGGTCAAAGAGAAAATGACATATGCAAACAAACAAAAGACTGGTCCTCTTTACTTAGACAACAAACAAATCAGTTTGCAATTACATACCTTAAACACAGAGAAAATTCTCTTCTAGTCATGCCAAAACTATAAAAACTATCATACACTCTCTCTAAAGCTCTTAGGTCAAATCAGACACCCAGAAAAGACCTCTCTATAAGTACCTCAAATATCCTTAGGCATTCAAGAAAATACAAAATATTCACAACCACTATGGGAGACAGACCTATGAAGGATGTCAGTAATGCTGACAATATAAAGCAAAGTCAGAAGGGGGAAAGCATGTAGCACAGATCTAGATTAATTCCTTCTACATAGGAAATATGCTTCTAGATAGGATTTCAATTTTCTAAACATATTTCAAGAAAATGAGAAATTATCCTAGTGCCTGCAAAAGTTCTGCCTAGATGAATCATCTGCTAAACAGACAGTAATATACCTCCAAGTCCCTGTAGGCCACTAGTGTTAGCGATTGAAAATACACAAAGAGACATATCACAAAAAAAAGAGACAGAGAGAGAGAGAGAGAGAGAGAGAGATCACTTTCTCCACTGAGCTTAAGTTTAAGCATGAACAAGCCAATCATGCAAGAAAGAAAACTATCACCTAACACCGTTGTTAAAACATTCCTTTTTAAAAAAAAAAAAAAAAAAAAAACATTCCTCTTTGACACCCAAAACACACCAACATCTACTGGGAATCTATTAAGAACAAGAAGTTTAGACTGAAAACCTCTCAGAGCTCAGGGCAAACAACTGATGAATTTAAGAAAAATATCACTCTCCAGGGTTAACAAGATGACCAGAAAATTACATAAGATTATTTCAGCACTCAAAAGGAAATGTTAAGTCCAAATTGTACATTCAACACTACTCCCTGTAAAATCATATACCAGCTTCTATTTGCAAAGAAATTTGAGTTATTTCTGCGAAGAGTAAGCAGGAAAGAAAAATTCAAGAAACAGCAGAAAAGGTATCTACAAAATAAAATCCCGTGTGTGTATCCAACTTTCAGGTAACTAAGAACTGTGATAATCCAAAGCAAAAGTCAACCAATTACCATTTACATTTGGCTCTAAAATATAGTGCAACAAGGATGTATTTTTTTCCTCTACATTTACCATACTAATCAGAATTTTTCTAAACCACATTATACAATGACCAACATACAATAATGTGACATTTGAGAAAAGGGACCCAAAGAGAAACCAGATGGCACTGAGAAAGGTAGTTGTCACTTCGATTTGCTAGAAATGATCTAACGATACAACAACATTTTTGTTAACAACAAGGGGTTTACAGAGCAGGTTCCTGCCATGATCTCATTCAATTCTTTCTCTCAAGAGCTCAGTGAAGTAAACCAGACAGAAGTCACCAACCCCACTTTATAGACTACAAAAGGGAAACTGAGGAGAAATCATGTGCATGAAGTCATACAGCCAATGATTCTGCCAAAGGTAAATCCCATCCAATCTGCTTACAACCTACTGCTCAGATCATAATCTGTGCCCCCAGGATCACCAGTTCTCCATAAGTGCTAACTTTTCCTGCATGCATCCAGGCTGATAATTTGCACACACACAGATTTAGGAAACACAGTCACTTTGCCCTTCCCCCTCCAAAAAAAAAATATTTGTCCAGTAATAAAGACAAAAATATTGAAAGTATTTCTGTCGATCCACTGCTCAACCCAGTTAAACAAAAAACAGTATAAGGTACTTTTTTATGATTTTAAATTTTTATTTATTTATTTATTGAGAACGAGCGAGCAAGCGCGCACACGTGCATGTGTGCACACAAGTGGAGGCAGAGTAGGACAGAGGGACAGGGAGAGAGAATCCCAAGAAGACTCCACACTAAGCTCAGAGCCCCATACAGAGCCCAATCCTATGGGCCAGTGGATCACAACCTGAGCCAAAATCAAGAGTTGGACGCTTAACAGACTGAACCACCTAGGTACCCCTATAAGATACTTTAATAACAAAAGAAAATCTAATCTAGAACACATTCCTATTCACTGAACAAATGTCTATTAAATGCCTATTATGTACTAGTTACTGCTGTAGGTGTGAGGAAAGCAGCAGAGAAACACACACAAACTTCCCTGCCCTCGTGGAGCTAATGTCCCAGGCAGTGGAAAAAGACCATAACCAAAAGAATGATATGAATATAGTACATGAAGAGATCTTAAATGGGGAATCCAATGGGGGGACACAGAGCATGAGAGGATTGAGATTTTAAATGATGGTGAAGGGGGGTGGGGGGGAATGATGGTGAAGGAAGACCTCAGGCTTTGTCCCAAAGCAAGAGTGTCAGAGAAAAAGCCATGAGGGCACATGAAGGGAGATCATCCCAGCAGAGAGAGAGCAAGTGCAAATGTCCAGAGGCATAAGTGAGTTCAGCACACTCAAGACACAGGATGCCAAAGGAGCTACAGTGGCATAAGGAAGAGTGAAATGGTGGGAGATGAATTCCTAGAGGTGAAGGGGGGCTAGATCCTACCTTACAGGCTAGTGTCAGGTCTCCGGCATCTTTACTCAAGGGCCACGAAGTGACTTGAATGACACTTCAGCCACTGCAGGGATCTGAGTAACAGAGAAAGACATGGTCTGACTTCTGTTTAAGATCACTCTGGCCATTGAGAAAAGACTTAAAGAGATGCAGGGGTTGCAGCATGAAGACCAGTGAGGGAGGAGGCTTACTGCAACATCCCAGGTAAGAAGGGAAGGTAGCTAGGGCGGATCAGTAAGGCAGAAGCAGAGAAGAGTCGAGTCGTCGTCTTATTTTCTATGTATTTTTAAGGTAAGCATCAAAGAGAATGTGCTGACAAACTGGGACGTGAGGTGTGAGAGAAAGAAGTCAGGAGCAACTCCAAGTGTTCTGGCACAAGCCACTAGATGATGAAATGGGCATTGTGTGAATTTTGGAAGAAAGATTAGGAGCTCAGATACTAACATGCTAAGTTTGAGAATCCTATAAAAACCAAATAAAGATTTTCAGGAGGCAGAGGTCCAGGCTAGAGATAAAAATTTACTTTTTAATTTAATTTTTAAAGACATGAGATTGAGATCACCAAGGAAGTGAATGTACATAGTTTTTCTGATAAAATTTTTTAAACCCACAAAAACCTTTATTACTCATGCTTGAGTGGAAAGGATATTCAAAACAGACCTACAACTTACTTACATACATTTCCAAAAGCAACACCTCTAGGACTCATAAAACAAAACAAAACAAAAAACCAGATATTCCTCTCACTAGTTTCCACATTTATCAGATTGCACTTCATTTTTATCTTAACTGGTAAAATCTCGTCAACTAGCCTAGTCATGTTCTCATCTAATCAGAGTCAAAGGCCATCAAAAGTCAATGATCCAGAACTTCTCTTTATAACTTCAGGCTCCTTCACCCTCTGCACATTGTCTGCCTCTTCAAAGTGAAGCCAACAAATGCCCACAAACCCCTCAACACTACTTATCAAAACCGATTCAGATATAAACTGCTAAAATTTCTGTCCTGCTCAGGGCCCAAATCTTACTCTTACTCTAAGAAAACCATTTCCTGATACTACTGAAGCCGTCCCAGGAGGTGAGGCCCATGACAGAACTGAGCTGAGAAGCCAAGCCCCAAGTTCTTGGCACTGCCATGTGCCGAATTGCCTTGGACAAATCACTCTACCTCTGTTTCTGAATCAGTTTCTCTGCTGTAGAATAGGGGCAATCACTAACTACTTCACAGAGCTGCTACAAGAATTAAGTTAATTAACCATACCATACGCATATGCACTTACAGATTGTGAAGTGGTTTACAGATGTAAACTCACTAGTAGAAAATACCCCATAGTATATTACACCAAACATCATCTCTACCCTCAAGAACTTAGTATCTCTTGTGGTGCACGTGCGCACAGGTGCGGGGAGAGGGGTGGGGGTGGATATTCTATTGTACAATTTAGAACTAAATCATGTAAAACTGACTACAAATGACAAAAATTCAAAAAGATCCTCTCTGGAATCATGTAAAACTCACTTGTCCATGAAAAATTGCCACTTCCTCCTGAGTTCTCCCTCCCTGAATTCTAATCATCTCAGTTTTACTCAAGCCAGATCCTGTAGGACATTTGACTCACCAAACGCAGCTAGTGAAGTAAAATTAATTCTTCCTCATTCAATCAGATCAAGAAATATTAATGTTTGTCAAATGCCCAACCACACACCAGGCATTTTTACTCAGCCCTTAGGGTCTACCAATCACATCCTGAATATCTCTATAATTTATCCATTGCTCCCACTAACTTAGTAACAAGCCATCATCATCTTTAACACAGATTAATACAACTGCCTTCTAACTGGTCTCTGTGACTAAAATTTTGTTCTTGCCTTCCTTCTGATTCATCCTGCAATGCAGCCAGCCAGCATGTCTGACACTGCATCACTTTTTTTAAACGGCTTTATAGAGATGTAATTCACACCCCTCACAACTCAGCCTTTAAAGTACAATTTAGGGATCCCTGGGTGGAGCAGCGGTTTAGCACCTGCCTTTGGCCCAGGGCGCGATCCTGGAGATCCGGGATCGAATCCCATGTCAGACTCCTGGTGCATGGAGCCTGCTTCTCCCTCTGCCTGTGTCTCTGCCTCTCTCTCTCTCTCACTGTGTGCCTATCATAAATAAATAAAATAAATAAATAAATAAAAAATAAAGTACAATTTACTGTCCACCATTCCTTCCCAAAGACTGCAGAGACCTTCAAATCCTGACTGCCCCTTTGCTTCTCCAGCCCCATCTCCACCTCTCCTGTGCACTCCAGCCATTCCAAAACACGTCCTTCCATTTCAGGAACCCATGTGTTTAGGACACTCATCCCCTCCCCTTGGTCTGCCTAACCTCTGATCACCTTCAGGGCCTCAGGTATTTCTGTGACCCAACTCTAGGAAGGCTCCCACCATTCCCCATCTTGCCTATAAAAAGGCTACCGTTATCATTGTTAACCTCTGTCAATTCTCCACCGACAAGGACCAAGTCTATCATATCATGTTCACTGAAACAACTCCCACTAAAGCAATTTCCTTTCTGTGTCAAATCCCCTGCAGGGTGTCGACCTCATTATCATTTGCCATTCAGTTTCCCAGAGCTGACCACACACCCTCCTGGAAAGGCTGCTTGCCTTTGGGTTATCTAGCACAGTCCTCTCTTGGGCCTATCTACCTGATCCTCTACCCCCAGTACCCAGACAGTTAGAGCAGGAGTTCTACAGGACACTGTGTGGGGTCCCTTCCTCATCCTCAGCTTCCATCCTCATCAATCCCACACATGTCCATCAGGCCACAGGTAACACACACACACAGGTGATCCACAAAGGTACATGTCTACTAAACCTCGGCAGAGTGAAAACTGCACCTGCAGTCTCCTCCTAGAGGTCTCAAAGGTACCCTCAATGTATCCAAACTAAAGGTACACTCTGGCCCCAAATGAGCCCCTCTCCTAAATGGTCTCTCTCGGTGAATGGTGCCACCTTGTTATGGTGGCACCTGTCCATCCTTGTTATGCAAGCTAGACCTCTAAGCAGCATCATTAGTGCCTACCTTTCATCCCAGCATCAACAAATCCTGTCTCTGTTACCCTACATTTCTCTAAAGCTCCTCTACTTTGGGCCACCTCCAACACTACAACCTCAGTTAAAGCTCCTAGGATGGCTTTTCTGGACCACTTCAACTGACTTCTCTTCAAATCCACTCCAATGAACCCTTATAATTCTCCTTCTACACTTGAGCCAGGGTGCACCTTTCAAAAGGCTGATGTGATCATGTCAATGCACACCCTAAAAATGGTCATTCAAGGACTTCCCACTTCTATTAGCTAAAAACCCAAATCATAACATAATCTACAAGGCCATTTTGGTTTTTTTTCTTTTTTTCTTAAATTATATCTAACCCCAGTATGAGGCTTGACCTCAAAATTCCAAGACCAAGTGTTGCATGAGCCAGACAGGCGCTCCAAGCCCTTTCACCTCTTTATCTGACTCATCTCACACCCTACTGGGATTCCTTCCCTTGGTTTCCTGAATACACCACACTTCTTCCTACCCGAAATTAGTACCCTGCTAATATTCTTCCTTTGGTCTGTGACGCTCCTCTCCTTTCTTGGCATCTCCTACTCTTCCTTCAGGTCACAGCTCAACAGCAACCTCCTTGAAATGTCCTTTCTGGTCCAAAATGACCTTTGCAACACTTTCCACAACTGTAATTTCACATTTATTTGTGTGATTTGATTAACAGCTGTCTATAAGCTAGAAGCTCCATGAGAAGCTGACCCCTGACTGCTTTTGCCCTCTGTTGTATTCTCAGATTCTAACTCCGCCTGGTACATAAGGACAAGCAATAAATTACTTCTTTCTGCCCTCTCTTTCACACATGAGCTAGATAAGTCAGGAGAGCACTAGGATAAGACTTTTATTTGGGAAAGAAAATATTCAGAAAGGGAGACAGAACGTAAAGACTGCTAACTCTGGGAAACGAACTAGGGGTGGTAGAAGGGGAGGAGGGCGGGGGGTGGGAGTGAATGGGTGACGGGCACTGGGGGTTATTCTGTATGTTAGTAAATTGAACACCAATAAAAAATAAATTAAAAAAAAAAAGAAAATATTTCACAAGCAAACAAGTGAGGTAGTGTTTGATCTGGATCATACATCATGAAAAGGGGAAGGAGGAGCAAAAGAGAAAACATTCCCGATGCAAAGAAGTTCAGTAAGAAGACTGCTGAGTTAAAATGCCAGCCTTGATGGGAACTACAGGGAAAAACCAGTAGGAAATAAACTTGGGTGGGGGGGTGGAGGGATAGCTCAGGGAAGCCCCTAAAATAATAAAGAAGCTAACATTCACTGAGCACTTAACATACACTAAGCATTTTACACATTAATCCATTTAATTTTCACTAGATTAATAAGTATTCAAGAAAAACGATATGTAAACTAGGTCATATGATCAACCTAACTCTATTCAGTAGGTACTATTGCTATGTACATTTTCGCAATGCAAAAACAAGCACAGAGAACCTGAGCAAATAGACCAAAATCACAAAGGTGTAATTTTGTAATTACACAGGTGTCTGAAGCTGAATTAGGAAAACAGAAGTAACATATCCTGAAAATCTTGATGTTTCCTGGCGAGCCCTGAAGGTTGTTAACAGTAATATTACTCATCAGTGACTTGCCTGATCATAGGGCCAAGAGGATGATTCTGTTATCATACACTTAAAGAGAAAACCTGATGTCCCTAATGTCAAGTACAAGGAAAACGAAATGCCTATGAATCCAAGCCCCTGATATGAAAGGGGATAGAATTCCTAAACTTACTTTCCCAAAGCATGGCTATAAATAGAAAACTAAGCAGATGGATAACTAAAATACCGCACATCCACACAACAGAACATTATTCAGCAATAAAAAGAAGTAAAATATTGATATATGTTACAACATGGATAAAAACTGGAAAACATTATGATACATGAAAAAAAGCCAGCCACAAAGACCACATATCATATGATCCCATTATATGAAATGCCCAGTAAAGGCAAATCCACAGAGTAGAAAAAGCAAATTAGTGATTGGGAGGCTTGGGAGAGGAGATGCAGGGTCGTGGGACTTCTATGGTTTTGGGGTTTCTTTTAGGAGTGATAAAAATATTCTAGAATTGACCATGGTGGTGGTTACACTTACCTGTGAATATATTAAAAGCCATTAAACAGAATTTAAATGGGTACATTATATGCAAATTATATTTCAATAAAGCTATTAAAACACAAACAGCAATGTTGCAAACTAATAAGAAAAAGTTCAAAAAAAAAAAAAAAAAGAAAAAGTTCAAGCTTTACTACAGCTAAGAAAAAAAAATGCATCTGACTAAAATAAAGATGAGCTTTTACCTCCATGATTGAGTAAAACCACCTCTTAAAGCTGTAAAAGCATAGTTAATTAAACATATAGAACAAGTTTTATTTCACGTAATGCCAGAAAGAAAGAGAGCCTTCTTTGGACCACAATAATCTCTTTTTTTTTTTTAAGACTTTATTTATTCATTCACGAGAGACACAGAGAGAGAGGCAGAGATACAGGCAGAGGGAGAAGCAGGTTCCATGCAGGGAGCCTGATGTGGGACTCAATCCCAGGACTCCAGGATCACACCCTGAACTGAGGGCAGACGCCCAACCACTGAGCCACCCAGGCATCCCACACAATAATCTTTAATACATAGGAATACGTGGTGGGTTTACCACCTCGGCCCAACATATTCACAAGTAGGTAAAGTTGGACAGGGTTGCTTTAAGTCTGCAGAGCTCCAAGATTCAGAGTAATTCGCAACCTGGCAGAAAAGCTCTCAGCATTTGATGAAAGGTAATGAATGACAGGGTGAGTTTTATAGTTAATACAATTACACTTCACACATATGAAAAACCAAATGCATTCATAATGCACTTCTAATCCAAGGACACAAATTATATCAAGGGAAAAACAGAATCCTAAAACTCACTGGAGCAGTCCTTCTACAGATACTTAGAATCCAAGTCTTGGATGGAAAGGAAAATAGCCCTCACTAAAAGCATTAGTCTAGGCCCAAACTCAACTGGCCATCTTCTACATGTAAGCTATTCTAACTGGCTGTGATTCTTTCTAGGTTGACGAAATGTATTACCCTGCCATCTTTGTTAGCCTGAGGTCAGTCAGAGAAAAGCAGAAGAGCCACCGAAACCACTCCACTGCAGATGCAGGCAACTAGTGAGTGAGCAGGGAATACTGGAGTCCCAGGGCCTGGACCTCAATACTTAGATGTGGTAGCTGTAACACTGATCATCAAATAAACACAAAGTCCAGAGCAGAGTCTCGGTTACTTCTTCCACGAATTAAGCAAATAGACATGTGTGACCAGAATACACAAAATCTCTAACCTCAGAGAGAGCTAAGAGTTTAGAAAGAGGGAACAGATGACAAACAAGAAAATACATAGTATATTAACCCGTGAGAAGTGCTATGGAGAAAAGCAAAGCTGGGCAAAGGGGATAAAAGGTTGTTTATTTATTTAAGGTAATCACTCATAAGGGGTCATTTGACCTAAAGAAAGTAAGTGAGTAAGCTAAACTGTGTGGTTATCTGGTGGAAAAGCATTCCCAGCAGAGAAAAAGTAGGGACAAGGGCCAAAGGCAGAAGCAGGCCTGGCATATCCAAACAATAGCAAAAGGCCATGGTGGCTAACGCAGTGAAGGCAAGAAGGAAGCCAGAGATGAAGAGGAAGCTGGGGGCATTTACTGAAATAAGAGAAAAGCCATCCTAGGGTTTTGCACAGAGAAGTAACATCTGAGTTACATTTTAACAGACTCCCTCTGGCTGCTGTAGAGGTACAGGAAACTATGGATTCAGGCAACAGTTCAGTGGTCCTGTGGGTGCTAGCAGAGGTCAGAATGTAGATGGTTGTTCAAGCAAAACCATCACAATCTGTTGTCAGAATGGTTGTAGTATGAGACAAAGAAGAGACCCATATCTGGACCTGAGCAACTGGACAAGTAGAGCTGTCATTTACTGATATGGGGAGGAGACAGTAAACTGGTAATTCTGTTTGGAATATATTAAATTTGAGATGCCTAGTAGGCAGCTAAACAGAGTTGAGAGGTCAGTAAGCTCTGGGCAAGTAAATCTAGGAGTCCTCACCATACAAGTAGTACCAACCACCATAAGATCAGATGGTCAAAGTATGGGGATGAAATATTCAAGGTAGCAAGAAGATATCACAGACAAGCCAAATAAATCTGTGAATGACCAGTGAAGCTGCATTGACAGGATGGTGGAAAAACTATACCAGGAACATGTTCTGAAAATCCTACAATGAAAAACACTGGTATATTCACAGAGAAACCTACTACATATATAACAGCTGCCTAGAGACAAATTCCATATTAATGATGTTACCAAATGCTGCATTTAATAAAATCTAGGCTGCTATGGTCTTAGTTGGTCTCCACTTTAGGAAGACATCAGATGGGAACACTCCCCCACGCTGCTTCAAAGGGAAAAACACCTGCTGCCCAAATGAAGACTTGCGGGTGGGGTATGCAGTTTGAAAAGTTCTCACCTTGCAAATTAATGTAAGAGAATTGTTGGATTTTTAAAAATTACATTTCTGAGGCCCTAAGTTAAATATTGTAAGGTCCATACGAAAAGAGAAAGAAAACATGCAGTGATGAAGTATATAAATTCAAAACATAAGTTCAATTCCAGAAAAATGAGGTTTAATAGGCTCATTAGTGATGTTTAGTCAGTGTCATAATTTGAATCCTAAAGAATTGGTAACCCAAAGAAGCAGAGGGTAAGCTGTATTATTATATCATATACTTAATATGAAAGGTTTAACTAAATTGAAAATCCATGTGCATTATCAAGAAAATTACGACTACACTGATCAAGGAAAGAGTGCCAAATTTAAAAAATCATACTCTGGAAACATAATTTTAAAATATCAAATTACTAAATTTTGGCTAATGACAAGAAAGGTGTTTCCAACAACTAGAGAAGATGCAATATTCTTCATCATTTGCTACCTCCTCTATAAATAAATTCTTTCATGAATGGCAACCTTCAAAAATTTGAAAATATGTTTATCAAAAAGTCTTTATCAGAAATTGAATGTAATCATTTTATGCCTAGAATCTGAAATAAAAATGTATAGTTCACAGAAGAAGCTCAAATTTTCCATTAGAAATTTGGAAAATACTTTGTTGGATATTTTAGGCAAATTCAATGTTTATTATCTTCCCTCATTGTTATATCCTGTCTTATATTAGAGAATACATAATGAATTTTTCACACAGTCCCATATATGCACTCCCAAAATATTTCCAGTTTACAGTATGCTATACAAATATCATTTTCTATGTATATGAACAGTGGGAAGCCTGAACTCAGGTAATCTGAACAGTGCAAGCACATTCCACAATTGACTGTTTTAGGTTCCCTATACTTGTTGGCACCAGAAGACTGATTAAATTTAACATTCAGAATAAGAATAACCATAAAAGGAGGGGAAGGGTCACTGCCCAGTAAGAGAGTTTACATTTCTAAAAATGCATTCTCACAAATAATTATCTCTCTGCCATCATTCATCTGCAATGAAGGCTACACTGCTAATTTTTTCTCAGCACTAAAATCTCCCTCTGACAAAGGGTACCCAAAACACCAAGAGCATTTAAGATATATATGACATACAGCAAGAAGCTAAAAAGCACAACAGTCAAATCATGGGCTCAAGAGCCACATGGTCACTTTCCACTCTGGAACTTGAAAATGAAGAAACTACAAATGGAAAAAAGGAAACTATGTCACCTGAAGTTCCTACTTTAAGCGTCCTACTTTAAGCGTCAGCAGTAATCCCTCTGGTTATTCAGATATACCGTACTTGGCTTCGGGCCCCAATACATTAGCACCATTGTATCATCACAGTTTTTAAAGAGTCCTTTTGCAAAATAAAAATAGCTTAGGAATATACCATATACCAGTTCCCTTCTATTAGGTATCTAGAAAAAAATCTTAAATACCATTAGCTCAGGATCAAATACTAATTCTGTCTACAAAACAAAACAAATGAACAAAAAACACCTTGAATATGTGTCAACAGCAGTATGTAAAATAAACTCATACGGAAGGCAGTTTTTCATTTTCATCCTCCTCTTGATAGGAACAGATACACATTCAAGAACAGTCCCTATTATTATACAGGAGTTTAATTTATTTATTACAACAAACTTTAAAGGATGATATAATAGCCCCATATCACCCATAATACACCGCAGTCCTGCTCAGCTTATAACATATTCTCTAATAAAAAAATCATTTACCTCTTGGATCAGGTCCACCTGAGAATGCAAAGAGAATGCCATCAAGTCTACATTAGGGATTTCCAATGGAAGTATGGCACCTCTCTAAAGCAAGTGTCTGCCAATACGTAAAAAAGGTCATTATTGAGAAACCCATTAATTTGCAACAAAGGGCTCCAAACAATAAGTCCAAAATGAGAAAAACAATATATTCCTTAAAGAATGGAGTGAGAAAGCTTAAGGCTGTCAAAAGTTTATGTTAAAACATACACACATTAAATCTACAGCATTATAATTTAAAATGCAAATTTTAGAGGTGCCAGGATGGCTCAGTAGGTTAAGCATCTGCCTTCAGCTCAGGTCATGACCTCAGGGTCCTGGGATAGAGCCTCACATCAGGTTCCCTGCTCAGTGTGGAGTCTGCTTCTCCCTCTGCCCCCAGCTCCTGCTCTCGCTCTGTCTCTCAAATAAATAAATCCTTTATTTTAATGCAAATTTTATTAAATATTATGTGCAAAACTCCAGGTTTTTTCATAGGCCTCATTCCCATCATGACATTTATAAATTATTAAAGCAGCCCTGTAACTACCACTAGACTAAAAGAGAACCTTTTGATTTATAGACCTGAACATTATCATCAGAAGGGAAAGCACTACAGAGAGGGAAAAATAAGAAAAGCTATTTTTTTTAATATTTTATTTATTTATTCATGAGAGACACAGAGAAAGAGAGAGAGAGACAGACAGACAGACAGGCAGAGGGAGAAGCAGGCTCCATGCAGGGAGCCCGACCTGGAACTCGATCCCGGGTCTCCAGGATCAGGCCCTGGGCGGAAGGCAGCGCTAAACCACTGAGCCACCCAGGCTGCCCAGAAAAGCTATTTCTATAGAACTTTTCCAACTAAGTTTTTGTTTTTTTTTTTTAAATACGAAAAACCAAGTGAAAGGATCACACCTTGGAACAATAATTGTGTTAAAACTGAGTAGGACTGGAGGAGGCAGAGACAGCATTTCTTCCAGAAGCAAGTACATCTGCTAACAAGACTTGTATTGGTCATATGTTGGCAGGCTAAAGCAATACCACACAGGTTATTTTTTTCTATGCTTTCATTTCATATACTCTTAAAAAAAAAAAAAAAGACAGTAGAGCAATTGCCAGATTAAGTAAGGTCTGTATCCCAACTGTTCAAAGTCAAGTTCCCTTGACAAATTTCCTCAATTTTGTTGTCAAGGAAAAATTAAACCTACAAGCAAACCTACAAGCAAAATACTCATTCCATACTCCACAACCACAAAAATACCAGAAGTTCAGTTTTATTGCCCAACATAAATGTATAGTGAAGAGCTCTAGTCTCTAGTGACCTTTAAGAACACCTGGAAAGCGCAAGCAAGCAATATTCAATACGAGAGAACATAAATCTCAAAAGCAACTGACAAACTCAACCTGGAAGGCTAAACTGTAAATGGAGCAGAGAGTTACAGCAACATTCTCCAAAGAAATCCTCTCTTTCACTTCAGAACAGAAAAATTTCTTCTCAAATCCTTCCAATAGAAAAACTGCCACTTCTGATTAAAGTCAATTTGATCAAATCTATGAGACCTGAGGGAAATGCACAGGATCCTTTTCTTTACTCTCCTCCCTGCTTCATCTTGCAACTTGCAAATTAACTAACAATATGACTAACCACCTAGAGACATGTGTGCCATTTTCAGCAACTGGTAATTTACAGTTTTGTTTGTTTTTAACCAGCTGGATGTTATGTGTGTTGCCTATTCCCTACAGGTCTGTCACTTTTGATATTTTTTTAAACAAATGACATGATATGAACAAAGTAAGAAGCATTTTTAGACTATTACAGAATCTTAGAACTGTGTAGAAAAGGCAATATTAGTAAAAGGCAGCTCTTCTCACCAAAGCAAGACCCACAGAAGTCCCCAATAGTTGAGAAGAAATTTTTATGCATCCCCAGAGCCTCATTACCACGTCCAAACTAAGCGAATCCTACTCTGCCAGGATCAAAAAACAGCAGGGTACTATTAACCTTTCTGATAAATTTTAGGCTTAGTAATCAACCAGACTGACTCAAAGACAAACTGAAAATGCTGTCAGGGCTTCTACCTCTAGTTCTCAGCCCATGGGGAGAAGCAGATGATGCACAAAACTGAATGGAGAAGAGATTTTAATTTTGAAAAGTGTCAAGTTTCAGCTGCCTTATACATAGGCATTCAGACTGAGTTATCTACTGGACAACTGGAAATACAGTCTCAGCTCCATCAAATGCTCAGAAAAAAGACCAAGGCAAGGAAGGTGTCTTCAACACATATAAAATTTTCGACATAGAGAAATACAAGGAATCCAAAGATTTTAATATGAACTAAATGAGATGGCCCAGAAAGACATTAAATGAAGAGCATAGGGCTTAAACACAGACACCACAGGCATTTTCCAAACCAAATTCCTAAAGAAAAACAAAATCTGGACACACTTAGAGACAGCCCGAAACCAACAACTACCACAATGAAGACTTCTGTTTAAAGTTAGTTGGGGTACCTGAGTGGCTAAGTAAGCTGGGCATCTGCTTTTGGCTGGGGTCATGATTCCAGGTCCTGGGATCCAGCCCTGTGTTGGGCTCCCTGCTTGCTCAAAAGGGAGTCTACTTCTCTCTCTGTCCCTCCCCTGCTTCTGTATGCACTCTCCCTCACTCTCTCATAAGTAAAATATTTTAAAAATTAAATTAAATTAAAATAAATAAAGTGTGTGACACATTGCTGATACTCATAAAGTTTATGCCATATATTGGTCATATTAAAGGGTTGAAGAAGCCTGTAGGTAAGAAAAATGCTCAACAAATTAGTTATCAACAGAATCAAACACCCAGAGTATATTGCCCAGTGTACTTTATCTCCAAAAAATGATCAATGCCAACTCTTGCTCTTCCTCAGAACAGTATGTGAGTTGTTGACAAAAGTAATTTAAATTCTCCAACTTAACTGCATTTAGCTCATCCTTGAAAGGTCTCATTTGGAATCTGATGCCCCAATTACTTGCCACATCAACTCATGCCTTAACCACTGCTAAGATTATAGAAAAGTACTCCTAACTATTCAACTAGTCATTTTCTCCTCATGTTAGAGGAGAACCATGTAAAGAATGATTCATTTAAAAAATAAAAAAAAATAAAAAAAAAAGGTGGGGGCGGGGGGAGATCCTTGGGTGGCTCAGCGGTTTAGCTCCTGCCTTCGGCCCAGGACATGATCCTGGAGCCCGGGGATCAAGTCCCGCATCAGGCTCCCTGCATGTTGCCTGCTTCTCCCTCTGCCTGTGTCTCTGCCTCTCTCGCTCTGTGTCTCTCATGAATAAATAAACAAATAAATAATCTTTAAAAAAAAAAGAATGATTCACTTCACAAAACACTCTTAGAAGGGAAGCTGAAGGACTTTAGTTAGGTATTAAGGAAAAACAGAAGGATAAAAGGACAGAAGGAAGAGGGGGAAGGCTAGAAGAAAAGATCTGCCAGTCAGAAACATCAACTCCCTCAAGTGGGATATTAAATCAAAATGTTAACAAACATAAGGAGAATATGGATCTCAAGAAAAAAGAGGCCCTTAACATCTAAAACCACCATAGGATACCAAGGCAGTGGGAGTATCTCTGGCCTTAATGTGCCCTCGCCACAACCCAGGCTCCAAGTCAGGCAAAAGGACAGAACCTCCCTTGTGGTCACCACAGATGATCTATCAATCAAAGTCATCAGCACCACACCACAGGCTGGCAATAAAAGCAAGCAGGTAGGTATTACCAGCCACAGTTGTGAACAATATGAATTTGGAGGAAAACTCTATCAATCTTTTTCTCTATTCCCAGCTCCTCCTTTATCTTAGACCTCAATTCTTAAACTCTCTCTCCATAAACACAAATGACACCTACCTTTTATCTCAGTTTTGAAGACTCTCATTCAAGAACTTTTGAGGAACATGTTAAAAGTGTGTCACAAGTACAACCTTTCAGTTATAAGATAAATAAGTCACACACAAAAAAAAGGAAAAAAGATAAATAACTCACGGGAAGTAATATACAGCATAGTGACTATAACCAATATACTGTATCATATATTTGCAAGTTGCTGAGAGTAAATCTTAAAAGTTCTCAACACAGGGCACCTGGGTATAATCATCTATTGGTTTCAGCTCAGATCATGATCTCAGGGTTATGGGATCAAGACCCATGTATGGCTCTGCACTCAGCATACAGTCTACTTGAGATTCTCCCTCTACCCCTCCCCCACTGTCTACAAATGAATAAACAATCTTTTTTTAAAAAAAGCTCTCAACACACAAAAAAAGTAGAACTGTGTGGTGATAAATGTTAACTACACTTATTATAGTGAACATTTTGCAATACATATCAAATCATAGTATTATATCTTATAATATATAATTCATGTGTTATATGTGTCCTGTAACTAACAAATGTGATCTTATATGTCAACTATACCTCCACCTTAAAAACAGAACTTCTTAGGAGAGATTATTGGGTCTAATTTCCTCCTTCACGAAACCATCTCTCCAGTCCCCACTATTTAATTTTGTTTTCCCACAACTGTCCAATAAAAGCCCTCTATATGTATCCTCCACACTTGGGACTTACTCTCTCACTTTGTTCATACTGTCTCGACTGCTAGCTCAGTAAACATTGGTTGAATAACTGTGTATCATTCCAGTCCAATCCAAGGGCTCTGAGAAGTAATCCTTAAGGTCTCCAAACCATTCTTGTCCATCTTTAATTAATTCCTTTTGCAATCACAGTCTGTATCTTACAGCTTAACATTTTAACATATATTACTAATGCAAAATATCTCATTATTTATTTAGTAACTCATGTATTTCATATATTGTCTCCTCTCATCTTTCCCTGTAAGGGTCTACAAACAGAAGAAACACGCCCTGGTCCTTGATCCTTGATAGCTTTAAACCACAAGCAAGTCAACTGATCTGTCTAAACTCTGGTTTCATCATCTATAAAATAAAGATAATAATATAACACATGCCACAGAGTTGTGAAGAATAAGAAAAATAACCCAGGTAAAGTACTAGTCTGCACAATGCCTAGCGGATACAAGATGTTCTGAATATATGTCAGTTAACACTGGTGATACTAACAGATTATGTTCTATACATCCCTAGAATCCCACAGCACAGAGGAACTCAATGAAGGTTTTGCAGAAGACAGGGACGCAGGGGTGGCTCAGGGCTTGAGCATCTGCCTTTAGCTCAGAGCATGAAACTGGTCTGGGGATTGAGTCCCACATCAGGCTCCCTATGGGGAGTCTGCTTCTCCCTCTATATCTGCTTCTCTCTGTCTCTCTCAGGAATAAAAAAAATCTAAAAAAAAGAGGGGGGTTTTGCAGAAGACAGCATGTTAGAATACTTCTAGCTAATCCTAGGAGTATTATTTCAGTTTGTACTGCCAAATAGGAAGTTCTCAGAGAAGCCTGTACTGACTGCTCCCCAAGCCTTTATAAAGGGCTTTCAGGGCAGCCCCGGTGGCTCAGCGGTTTAGCGCCACCTTCAGCCTGATTCTGGGGACCTGGGATCGAATCCCACGTCGGGCTCCCTGCATGGAGCCTGCTTCTCCCTCTGCCTGTGTCTCTGCCTCCCTCCCCCCCCCTCTCTATCTCTCATTAATAAATAAATTTTTAGAAAAAAAATAAAATAAAGGGCTTTCCCCACACCAACCTACTCCAGCTGTCTAAGTATGGTCTTCTGTTTCTGCTTGGATTCCTAAGAGCAGAAATTAGACCATGTTTAACTTTGAAAGCCATCAAATATTTGATGAATGAACAAAATCCATTTATTAATTAGGCTACATTTTTCATATCCACTAATATGCTTTCCTCTTACAATCAAAGAGCACAGATTATTAAGGCAGAATAATAAGGTTCTCATCAATGTTTTTCTTAAATACATGAAAATAGGCTACCTCTGGGTTTTTTGTTTTATAACTTAAATTGCAACTCTCCATGTCACATAATAATAGTGCCTTTTTTTTATTTTATTTATTTATTTATGAGAGACATGGGGATCGAGAGAGAGAGAGAGAGAGAGAGAGGCGCAGAGATACAGGCAGAGGGAGAAGCAGGCTCCATGCAGGGAGCCTGATGTGGGACTCGATCCCAGTACTCTGGGATCACACCCTGAGCCAAAGGCAGATGCTCGACTGCTGAGCCACCCAGGCGTCCCTAATAGTGCCTTTATATTCCCCTTTTCATTCCAATTTTCTCTAAAAGAAAATAAATAAAAGCACAAGTCAACAAAATTATAACATGTCTGCACATGAGAGAATGCCCTCAGATGTTATTTATTACACAGCCATGTGAATCCTTTATGGGATTTTTTTTTTTTAACCTATGGGATTTAATACAGGACTGTGCTGTCCAGTATGGTGGCCAGGAGCCACCTATGACTATTAAAACTAATCAAAAATAAGTAAAATTAAAAATTCAGTTCCTCAATCTACACAGCCACATTTCAAGTACTCACCAGTCATAAATGGCTAGTAGCTACTATGTTGGATAGAACAGATACAGAACATTTCCAACATCACAGTAAGTGCTATTAGATCTGATTCAGAATAAATGTATATAAATAAAAATATTAAGAATCCCAATTCATTAATAACCTACTCCCTTTTAATTAACTCTAAGAGCTCCAAGTATAAGAATATGCACAAACATGAACCCAGCGGCTTTATTCCTCTCACGAAGACAAGAGATCACAATCCTTCTTAGAAAAGACAGAGTAAGAAAGTCCCATAGCAATATAAGACTTTATTCCTCTATTCTTTCAGCAATTTACAAAACTTGACCTGAGGAAAAAAAAGCAAGAAAGCATTTTTCTCCACTATACCTTTTATCCAAGAGTCACATCTGCCAAGTTTCAGACTCACAGGTTCCATTATCCTACAGTGTCAGCACTCCTTTGTAAATTCCCTTTCCACACTGATCTCCTTGGACTCACTCAACATATTATGCCATCACTCTAAAATCAGGGCCTACAGTCTCTGGCACATAGGCTATACCTAATGACAGTCTGGATAAAATCGTAAGTCTATCTGCTCTTGGAGGATTTTTCCAATCCTATGCAATTGCTGTGTGGGCATGTGGGAGGCTGCACATTTTTCTTCATAATAAAAACAAAATCCCAATTTCTGCAAAGTTGGTAAGTTACCTCTGCATTTATAACACAACATGACAGGCAGACCTCTGTTTTTCTATAAAATTAGGGCTTTTAAGAGCATATGTTTTCAATCACTTATTTCTCAATAATGACTGAAATATCTCAAAGCATTCCCTGAGCACTTTGCTAGTTTTATCTGCCACTTGTGTTGATTACCACAGGCTGCTTATACACAGGAAGAGAAGCAGAAGAGGGAAGAACTCATGACTCTGGGCAGGGATATTTTAACATAAGTCCTCTCTAAAATTTGAACCATAAACATCTTTCCATAATTCAACACTATGGTACCAGCTTTAAAACAATAACCCAGGGGAGAGGGTTTTTCTGAGTGATACGCTGGGAAGAGAATGTTGTAACACGGGTACATGGCAAGAGATTCAATGTTTTGGAAGAGTGGCAGTCACATGACACCAACACACTTCTCACAGAGACTTGGGGGAAACTAGGGAAGGCCAGATAAACTTGTTCAGTAATCATTCCAACTTCTTGGTTATTTCATTACAAGAATGAAGAAGAAGAAGAAGAAAAAACAAAACAAAACCTTTGTATTTGTATTTCACCCTGCAAATCCCAAGCACTCATGATCTCTGAGAGTAAGATCAGCCATCTTCCTTGAAAAGAGGCCAAAATGTGACCAACTATTCCTTTCCACTGAAAAAGCAGCTTCTGAATCTGAGAAAGCAAGCAAAAGTAGGGTGGTGGTCTATAAAGCAAATTCTCCCCCAGGAAATTCTGACTTGAAAGCAAAGCATTTCACAGAAAATGTTTCCAGAAGGACTTTGACAACAGGAAGGAGCAATTCAAAAACAAGGACGTAAAGTCACATAGATTGGGGGTAAAGTGGGTAAGTGAGGAGGCTGATGGAACAGTCTGTAAAAAAATCTTAGTTCTTAAGGCATCTTGAGAATCAAAATTGAAGACTTCGAGGTAAAAAGCAAAGAGAGACTGTGAAATACAACATCTATGTTTAAACGGGTCCTTGGGAGAAAAGAAAAGCGCTCAGCCAGGATGAAAGAAGAAAGAAGAAAGAAGAAAGAAGAAAGAAGAAAGAAGAAAGAAGAAAGAAGAAAGAAGAAAGAAGAAAGAAGAAAGAAGAAAGAAGAAAGGGAAGGGAAGGGAAGGGAAGGGAAGGGAAGGGAAGGGAAGGGAAGGGAAGGGAAGGGAAGGGAAGGGAAGGGAAGGGGAAAAGAAAAATAAGGCAGGCAAGCAGTATACCACCTTAGTTCCCCACTACAGTATGAAATATTTGATTAACTTAGAAGTGAGAGAACACCATTTCATTGTTCACATCTAGTTCAGATTAAGTATTGCAAATACTATAACCCAGAAAAAAGGATAGAGGTAAATAAAAGAATAAGAGAAAACTGCTTCCCACTAATATGGGTCAATTCTGCAGGAATACTTGTCAAGAAAACATTACCTTGGGACACCTGGGTGGCTCAGCAGCTGAGCGTCTGCCTTCAGCTCAGGGCATTATCCTGGAGTCCCAGGATCGAGTCCCCCATCAGGCTCCCTGAGAGGAGCCTGCCTCTCCCTCTATCTATGTCTCTGCCTCTCTGTGTGTTTCTCATGAATAAGAAGAAAGGAGGGGAAAGGGGAAAGGGGAAAGGAAAGAAATTACCTTATGTATTCTACAAATTTTAAGTACAGGTCAAAATTTCCAAAAGCCCAACTTGCTAAATGGAGAGAGGGTGAGAGAAAGAAAGTACAAAAGCAGGTAAAATAAAGGAGAGAATGGAAATTTGAAAATTCATCATAAAATAACCATAAGCACCAAGAGATAAAAGTGCTAAGAATGGGGAAGGAAGGTCCTTATTAACAAGTCTACTGAGCTTTTAATTTTTAAAACCATGTGTCTTTTCTAACTTACAAAAAAGCTAACAGAAACAACTAGAAAGAAAAATAAATGGTGGGTGGGAAAGGATGTAGCAAGAAGAGATGTGTAACCAACAATAAACTACACTCCTACAATGGTCCAAGTACTTCCGAACCAAACTAGATATGAACCATATATAAAAGCTCACTGTTCACATACTAAATTCTTTACAGTAACTAAGGAGTCTTTTAAAAATATTTTTGTCAGGTGCTTTGAAAATGAGGTTTTGGAAGCCACATCTCACCATCTTAAAAAGGTAAGAAAGCTGGTTCTTTAGTTTAGCTCAGCTTTAATTTCTATAGCAAATATTTGACTTTAGAACATCTAGCACTGTACCAAAGTATAAATATTTGCTTAGCTTAATCATTATATATTTTTCTACTTCCCCTGTAAATATGAAATGTGAGGGGAAATCTAAAATCATTAATGCCTAAATTTGGCTGTAGTTTAAAATATACTATTAAACAAAATCTGAGATTGGGTAGCACTTCAAGTTCTGCATCACAAGCCTTTTATTAAATCAAGAAGACAAAATGGCATTTATCTCTACTACAGATCAGAACAGAAAGAAGTTTCCTGAAATAGATGCTCACATCAACAGCACCAATCTTCACAGATCTCAGTAAAAATAAAGAAACACAGTCCATACTTAGAATTTTAAGGGTAGCCTTAAGGAAGGAAGTCAGGAGTAGGAGGAGGAGAAACAAACTGATTATTTTATATCCTAATATTCATTTTGAGAGATGTGGACAAATACGGTAACTCACTAGGTTTGAGAAGTTAAGCCCTTAAGTACAATAAACTCCATACCAAAAGTATTTTTGTACACTCTGCTCTTATTCAGCATAATCATGCAAAGCCCTAACAAGACTTGAGGCTTATTTTGATCACAAGTCTCATTTACTCTGAATCTTCGCCTATTTTGGCTAAGTGACAAAGACTTTTGCCTTCCTCATCCCCAGGCTGTCCTTTGTGCTGTAGCTCTGTCATATCATGAGATTAAATCTGTCTATTCATGTGTGAAATGGAGACTTGTTCCTTTGTTATACACAGCCTGTACTGTAAGGAAAGTCAGGCTCTATACTCTTCATAATTTCATGACTACTAATTGCAAGTAAATTACATCTTACTTTATAACATTTATAGAATCTGATACAATAAATTCTGCACATTTCAACATAACCTTGCATGCTTCCTAAACTACACAACTAGTTTCTCTTCTGAGGTAGTTTGAACATTTTATGTATTTTCTTGGGAGTTTCTTGTTGAAATCAAACTTTCCTCTCTGTGCATTTCTGTTGTACTGACCTTGATAATCTACCCTATTTGAGTATGACCCCACAGACATTCTCAAAATAACTGTGACCATATCTTGTTTAATGAGTATTATTTCCTGGTTTCTTTGAGGTCACAATGTTTTACTATGTATTGACAATAAGACTTCCCATGTACAAATGATAAAAGCTAATATTATCTACAAAACAAAGATAACACTATAGTGACTAATGTCTCTACACCCAGGAATGTGAAGCATATGATTACTTATGAAATATACTGGCTCTAGTAACAGAAGCTAAAATAAAAACTATGGAGGCAAGTAATGATGTGCATCTCAGAGGTACTCCAGCCTCAATCAGGTTTCTTTAACCAAGCCTTTATTAGAAATGACAAGTGATTCTTTCACATGCTTTAATTCAAAGAATCTGAGTCTCAGAAAGATCACAGATTCAGGGTGCCTGGGTGGCGCAGTCAGCTAAGCATACTGACTCTTGATTTTGACTCAGGTCCTGATCTCAGGGTCATGAGACTGAACCCTACATCAGACTCCATGCTGATGTAGACTTTCTCTCTCAAATAAATAAATAAAATTAAAAAGAAAGAAAGATCACAGGTTCAAAAGTGGGAGATAAAACTACTCAGTGCTATGGTTTGGCAGAATGAGCACTGGAGAAGCCCAAAGACACCAACCAGAAATTAGGCTCTAATATTTACCAACTCTGTGCCTCATTTTCTTCACCTTAAAGAAGGGAAGGTGGGCACCTGGGTGGCTCAGTTAAGCATGGGACTCTTTTTTTTTTTTAATATTTTTTAACTTTTTTTTTTTTATTTATGATAGTCACACAGAGAGAGAAAGAGAGAGAGGCAGAGACATAGGCAGAGGGAGAAGCAGGCTCCATGCACCGGGAGCCCAACGTGGGATTCGATCCCGGGTCTCCAGGATCACGCTCTGGGCCAAAGGCAGGCGCCAAACCGCTGCGCCACCCAGGGATCCCCAAGCATGGGACTCTTAATTTAGGCTCAGGTCATGATCTCAGGGTTCTGAGATTGAGCCCCACATAAGGTTCTGTGCTGGGCATGGAGCCTACTTAAGATTCTCTCTCTCCCCCTCTGCCCCTCCTCCTCCTTCCCTGTCTCCCACTCCTCTATCCCCTCTCACCCCAAAAAAGATGAATGGGACTCTAAAGCTCTATTAGAATGATTCATCAAACTTCAATTGAATAACTTTGTAAACCAATGTAACAAATGTTACAAATTATTAATATTTTAGGTGCCAAATATCTGCAGAATTGGGAACACCAAACCTTGCACATCCAAACAGAAAGATGACAGGGGCCCACTGAAGCAAGTGGCATCCCCTCACTACTCCACTTTTCAGGCATTCCACAACTCAATACCACACATATGTACCTCTCTGCCCCTTTGTTTTTCTTTCTTATGCCATTTCTCCCTCCAGGCTTGTTCTTCACTTTTCCCCACATTCTCTGCTTGAGTGACACCAAAGGGCACTATTTAGATCTAATGATTCTACCTAAGAACTAGAGAAATGAAATTGCTGAACTCTCCTAAAGAGAAAAAAGAGAGACTCTCCTGGAGAGAGAAAAGAGACCTTTCCACAAACCTGTGGTGACACACAGATAGTTGACAGTCTGTCTGCTATAGATGGCCTAGGGGAAAACCATCCCCCAGAGTTACTGGTGCTGCTTGCAAAAGAAAACCAATAAAGGTATAAAACAAAAAATATTTACTGCACAAAATAAAAAAGTGCATCCACCCCTCTTAAAGAAAAATCACAACTCTATGGGGCTATTAAACCTAATCTTAATTTAAAAGAATTAAAATCAAACAAGTTTATTTCATAAGCCCTCTTTCAAACCTAGATTAACAATACTATTTAATACACTTAAAATGCTAGTTGTTTGTTTGTTTGTTTGTTTGTTTTTACAGTTGGCTTTAAACGATCTTAGTAATAAAAGATACTAAATAAAATTTCCTTTAGAGTCAAACGTGCTAACGGTGACTTAAATTTTTCATGGTTCAAAGAGTGCCAAAAGCCTTCATTTTAAAGCATACTTCAATAATCAAATACGTTTTCAATGAATCAATCTACCAATACAGTAGGCATATTAAAACTTCATCATCTTTTAAGTATAGACATGTTTGCTAGAAAACCCAGTGTCATCAAATAAAGAATCATTTCTCATTAAAAAAAAAAATCCAAAAAAAAAAAATCCAAGGGCGCGGAGCGGGGTGGGGGTTGGGGGGATCCTGGGCATAGACAAAAAAAGTCTGTCCTTTTTTTTTCACATGATAGAATACTAAAAACACACAAGCTTATGAAATCATGTCAAAAAGGTATATTAGCACTAGGTGTCAAATTCACAGCAAAAACAAAACAAAAACAACATGTTTCAACTAAACATTTAAAAAACAAACAGGAATGGTCAGTTAAACAATAATCAAGCTAAATAATCATTGTGGCTCCTAAAGAAGACAATCAAGATCAAGCACAATCTTATGCCCTCCAATGCCACCTCCCCATGATGACAAGATCCATAAGTTACCACCATCTTGATTCCTGCAACAGCAGTGAACACAGAAGACAAGTTGGTCACCTTCAGAAACTAGCTACCAAAAGTGGATTAGAAATTCCTTTATTAGTACAGATATTTAGAGCTAACTTTCTGAGTTCCAATACATGATTCACAGATACCTTCAGTTTAAGCAGTTTTCAAGTAAAGTCCTTTTCTTTTAACTATACCTCTTTGGGTTCCAACTGATAAAGAACTACAAATTCACTTACTAGCTTCTAAGTAAATGTTTACCTATTGTTTCTATTGCTCTGAAAACCAGAACAAATTTTCTATCATTTTTTTCAAATGAGTGTTACAGAAATTAAAGGACATTGAAGTTAGTTAATTGTAAGAGTACCTGAACATCACATGTCAGTATGTAAGATATTATTTTAATCTTGGAAAACATAAGAATAGGAAAAGGGGTAAAACCTGTATAATCAAGCTAGGTCCCTTACTAATAGTAAAAAAAAAGAAAAAAAGTTTCTTTTCCTACATGCTCATATTTGGCACAATTCAATATGAATTAATGTAGTAATTTATAATCTGTTCTCAGTTAAATTCGTCCACCAAGAACCTGGAAATGATTTATCTGCCAAGAGAATATTAATTTAAACAAGTAAAATTAATTCTAGCAGTGTCCAAGCTTTTGCTTCCTTGTGTTCTAGTATTAGATGCTGAAATCTAATTTTTTTAAAGCAGACACTGAACTCTCCCTGGCGCCTTATTTTAAAATTCAACCCCCATTAGACCAAACTGAGGTTCTCCTGAGAAACTGAAAAACTGAAATGAGATTGAATGTTTTCATTTCTAAAGACACATTATTGAAAAAAGTCCAGTGAAATTATCTTACATTTAATATACCCTTTACACAAAGAATAAATTAATATTTATAAATATGACCAGAAACAACCTACTGAGGATCTTCTCTAAGGTCAAGGCATCTACTGAAATTAGCGACACTCAAAGCATGAGTTTTCTCTCCCTCCCCCTCTACCTCTACATAATCAATTACATTTGTTCTATAGAAATCTGTCTCCCAGTGGCCCACTGTTGCCCTTTCTTTTTCATCCATTCCAACAAGTCTGGAGGCTGTGAGGTAGAAGAAAGTATTATTCATAGAAATTAAATTAGGTATTGAGAGGCAATGAGTAGAACAACTTGACCTCTCAGCTATTTTCTCCTCTGTTTAATGGGAATTATGGTCCTACCTCAAGAGAGCATGCAGAGGATGAACTTTAGAAAATTTTAATGTTACTAAAAGGAAAGATCATATTATCAGACTTGTAAACTAAGGGCTGTATCTCTCTCTTCATAGTTCATCACAGATCTACCATATACTCAACATTTTACAAAGGACTACTAAAAATAGATCCTACATTAATGAACTGTAATGTACTTGATGCATAGAGGAAACACTAGTTAAAAAGTCAAAACTTCAGAAAAATTCTTCCATCTTTCCCCATCTACCAAAACCAACAAACTTTTTCACTGACCAACTCGGTTGTCTTGGCACAGTGTGATCACAATCTCGTTTCCTTTATAATAGCACTAGCACTAAATTAAGTTAAACAAGATTGTTTTGCTGGTGTACTGGTTTCAAAAAAAGAGAAAACATTATTGTTAAGTTCCTTTGATCTCTTTTATTGTCTAGGGAAATATTATACCAAATTCTGGTGTGTGTGTGTGTGTGTGTGTGTGTGTGTAAAATAAATCACTAGTAATTTTTCTACCTCATAAATCTATAATGTCCAAGCACTGTCCTGTTAAACTAAGACACATTAATCTGCAAAGATAAGATTCTTTAAAGAGTTTTCATGGGCCAGAAATCTAATAATTTACTGGTAGTTAGTAAATGTAATTGCCAACTTAAACCCAATTTGAAGAAAGCTATCTCAATATTTCTGATGCTGTGTGATCTGATCAGCCTTCAGGGAGGAGATCCACTAACTCCATGTGTCACTAAAACCCAACATTTTAAGTTTGGATTTTAAGAGGGCTGATTTGATCCTCCCCAAGAAGAACTTTTTAAGTACATGTTTCCTGATTCAGTAGTCTACCCACTACACTTAAAAAGGCTTTGTAGAAAGTATTTTCTATTATACTAAGTACATGGCAATTAAAATATTTGTAGATCAAAGTTTCTATAGCAAATACTGATACTTCCTAACTTTGAAAGCTAAAATCGTATTTTCAAGTACCAAATAACAAATTACTAATGTTTGTTGTAGGGAATCCAAAATTTAAAAGTTATTAAAGTCAGTTAAATAATGGACATTGAATTCTTTTCATTGGTAGAATACTGTTTAGAATTCAATGTCCAAAAACTAGACATTGAAAACTGCTTTCAAGGTACCAGATGAAACTAAATGACCTAAGATTGCTCCAACCTATCTCAAGCACTTCAGGTGGTATAATTTTTACACTAAATTAAAATTTTGACAAGTAAAATCCTACTACATGAAAAAGTCCAAAAGTAAAAATCCCACAACTATGTGTGGTATAGTAGAAAACATCAGAAAGTTCAATTGGGACACGTTAAGTTTTATTTTTATTTTATTTTTTTTTTGGGGGGGGGGGACATGTTAAGTTTTAGATGCTTAGAAGATATCCAAGTGGAAATGTGAAGTAGGCAGCTGAGTGGGTCTGGACTAGGGATAAAATTTTTAGTTATATTTATTTAGACCACTTTTAAAGCCCAAGTTCTAGGGCAGGGTGTGTAGAGATTCAATAAATTACTTATCAGACAACTATTATAATAGTGCCAGTCACCATTCTACATGTTGGAGATATATCAGTGAACTACACAGTTGAAAATCTGACCTTCAGGACTTTACATTCTAGGGGAGGAACAAGACAATATGCAATGAAAATAAATGCATTAATATTATGTTACGACACTCTAGGGAAAAAAAAAAAAACAGAGGGAAGGGGAACTGCAAACAGAGATCAAGGGTTAGTATAGGCCTCCCAGAAACTTAAGGGTGAGGCCACGCAGAAATCTGGGAAAATACATTCCAGACAAAGGAAAACAGGCAGTGCAGAAGACTTAGTAATCTTCACCAGAACAGTCTCTGGCACGATGGATTATGGACCTGAGAGAGGAGAAAAGAACCGGAGACATTAAGCACAGAAAATTCTTGTTGAGATGTTTTGCTGCAAAGAGGAGCAAAGTAATAAGCAAGAGCTGGCAGGGTAAATGGGGCCCAAGAAAGGGGGGTTGGAGTTTTTTGTTTTAAGGTAAGAGAAAAGCAACACATGTCTATGCTGTTAGGAATGATCCAGTACAGCCTGAAACATGAATGACATGTGAGGGCAGAGGTGGCCGGCCTCTGGAGTGGCAGAAGTGGCGGGATGGGCTGGACTAGCCTGGCCCTTAGAGAGTTTGAGAACAGCTGCTCTGTCTACACACAGCCAGGAAGGCAGAGTCTGCTGCAAGGTAGGTCAATGTGCAGTGGGCATCTGCAAAAGTTTTCTTCTGACTGCACTGATTTTTCTCACTGAAACAGGAAGCCCAGCATGAAGACAAGAGGAAGTATATAAAAGGAGAAAGTACGAAAGAGTAATCTAGGAACCTGGGTGAATAAACTAAGAAAATAAAGTATGACTGCCCAGCAGCCTATAAGGGCCCACTTGAATATTAGGAACCATCTGGGGATCAACACCAAGATATTCCCCTAATCTGAGACATAAGGACTGGCTGCCTTTCTATTAACAAATGAAAAATTCTTTAATACAAACTGCTTAAAATGGCACATGTCTAACATTTGGAGTGCACCAAATGTAAAACAATGCTCTGGGAAAGTTGCAGTTTCTCCAAATAATATGCTGAGAGAAACTACATTCCATTTTCACATCATATTCATAACTGCTTTATCATACCTTAAAGGAGGCATCAGTCACCAAAGGATTTAATAGCCCTGGGCTGAAGCTAACTTCCCTGTCACACCACTAAACAAAAGCTGGGTTTGAATACCTTCAAGTAAAGCATAGAATTAAGTTATATTCTTACTCATATAAGTATAAATTTATATATAAAAGATTATCTAAAAATATTCAATTAATCACCAGGAAACTGCCATATACAAATCTATTCTTACTTATATTGTGGTGATATTGCACAACCCTAAATACATTAAAAACCACTGATTTGTACACTTTTTCAATTGTCTGTTATGGGAATTTTATCTCTATAAGGTTTTTTAAACTGTATTCCAAGGTTTGAATCTCAAGGGAATCATTTTTATCATCAGGAAATAAAAAATTGATTTTCTTTCTTAGTTTCTCTGTTAAAATTTAATGGGAAATGGAGCAAATACTGTATGTTCTGACAGGTCATAAATATTAACTTTGTAGGAATCCAGAATTCTTTCAGAATGAAGGGCAGAGTTTGAGTTGGGGCTGTGGGTGGGGTTTTTTTTTTTTTTTCTTTTTAACTACTGAGAGTTTATAGCTTCTAACACTGCTATTTCATCCCTTTGATCAAGACATTAACTAAATGAACCACCTTAACTAAATGAACACAAGCAACCTTTTGACTAGATAGCTCCAAATAATACCTACATTCTAGACACTCATCAGCAAGACTAAATGCAAACCAATACCTGGACCAAAATAAAAGGCAAATGTCATTAAGTATTATTTCAAGTACTATCACATTTCTTAGAGTTATGATACTTCACAGAAATTTTATACTTCAAACCTAACCAGTAGGCCGAAGAATTCATAAATTCTATTTGTCTCCCTGGGACAGGAAAGATAAATTCAACAATTTCACCACAGATGTTTCAGTTCCCGTGTCAAAATGTAAAAAGCAGGAGTTATCTCTCTCTACTTTGAAAATAATGTTCCTAACAAAGACTAAAAATAAAGGTTATGTTCTTTCTAAGTCAAAAGATTAGAAGATTGGACTGCCAATATTAAAGTGGTCATGGAAGGAACAATGGATAGAGAAGTAAGAAAAAATAGCTACTAAGAGGCTTAGCCACCTCCAAAATGGAAACTGTGAATGCAGGTAACTCAATTAACTTCTCCAGACTTGCTCTCCCATTTTGTAACCTGAGAAGCCAGCATCTGCTCTGCTTCCTTCATAAGATACTGTGAGCACCAAACCAAAGGTCAAGGAAGGCTGTTCTGTAGGTGTAAAGCCTTCTGCAAACAGAAGCATAATCCCCACTTCACTCCAGAAAAGCTCAGTCGCTATGATAAGCTATTGATCACCTTTTACTCTGCACAGATGAAATTTACTCTGTAGTAGTCTGCTCAGGCTGCTGTAACAGAATATCACAAACTGGGTAGCAGAAATTTATTTCCAACAGTTCTGGGGGCCAGGAAGTCCAAAATCAAAGTTCCATCATATTCCATTCCCTGTCTTCTCGCTGTGCCCTCATGACGGTGAGAGTTCAGTGAGAGCTCTGGTCTCTTTTTCTCCTTGTAAGGACACTCTTCTTATCATGAGGTGCCATCCTCGTGACTTCACCTGAACCTAATTACTTTCCAAAGGCCTTACCTCCAAATACTGAAACACTGCGGGGTTAGAGCTTCAATGTATGAACTTTGGGAGAACACAATTCAGTCCATAGCACTTTCCTATATAATTTTTTTAAATGACTGTCATCAACCAGAAATTAACCTTTTGTATAAAATATGAACAGGGAGCAGGGAAGATTTAAAGGCTAGCTTACTTTTAAAAGGGCTTACTTAAGGCAGCTTACTGAGATTCATACATTAGAAAATAAAATTTACAACAGATGAGAGAAGTGAGATAACAAGAGAGCTAAGATTTATTCAGCATTCCCCTGTACAACATACTGCTCTAAGAGCTTTCACTTTACCCTTACAGTAGCCACACAAAGTAGGAATGATTTATGGAAGAAGACTCCGCACACAGGGGTGAAAGAGGTGCGTGTTCTCAGGTCACACAGCAAGTCTCAGAGGTATAGGTGAAGGAGCCTGTGTTCTAACTACATCTCCTACATTGCTTCTCTTTTCCTTGAGACAAAGGAAAATCGCAGGGGGTTGTGCAGAGATGAAAATGATGAAACCATGTATAAGGTGTTCAGGTTCATTTTATACCTTCCTTAGATGTGTCCAAAATTTTAAAGCAAATAGCTTAAAGGAAACAATCAGTCACAAGATTCTAAATCCGTAAGTTAAAAACAAACCACATTGCTCAGGGGGGTCAGTGCCCTCTTATACTAAAAGCTGAGAAAAGTTTCTCCTCTTAATCCTCATAAAGACAGTTTGCTATGGTGAACAAGAGCCTTGTGAACCCCCAGATCAATCAACCACACTCAGGACAGGAATGCAATTCAGGAGTTCCATACTGTCTATTGTGGATATGTAGCCCAAACATTCACAAACTGTGCTCTGGGGCAAAAAAATCATTTAACAAGTTTAAAAAAAAAAAAAAGATGAGGTGCTTGGATGGTTCAGTCATTTAAGCAGCCGGTTCTTGATTTCCACTCAGGTCATGATCTCAGGGTCCTGAAATAGAGCCTGGCACATTCAGTAGGGAGTCCAGGGTAATTGAGGATTCTCCCTTTTCCTCTTTTTTTTTTTTTTTTATCTCTCTCTCATATAAATAATTAAATCTTAAAAAAAAAAAAAAAGGTGAACATTCCACTACTGAATATTCCCCCTTATCTAATCAACATGAGAATTATGCTCTGTGGAACAAGCACAGCCTATGAAAGAAGAGACTAGGGGGATCCCTGGATGGCTCAGCGGTTTAGCACTTGTCTTCAGCCCAGAGCATGATCCAGTCCACTGTCAAGCTCACGGCATGGAGCCTGTTTCTCCCTCTGCCTGTCTCTCTGCCTCTCTCTCTCTGTGTCTCTCATGAATAAATAAAATCTTTAAAAAAAGAAAAAAAAAAGAAAAAGAAAAGGGGGGGGAAGGGGGAAGGGGGAAGGGGGAAGGGGGAAGGGGGAAGGGGGAAGGGAAGGGAAGGGAAGGGAAGGGAAGGGAAGGGAAGGGAAGGGAAGGGAAGGGAAGGGAAGGGAAGGGAAGGGAAGGGAAGGGAAGGGAAGGGAAGGGAAGGGAAGGGGAGGGGAGGGGAGGGGAGGGGAGGGGAGGGGAGGGGAGGGGAGGGGAGGGGAAGGGGGAGGGGGAGGGGGAGGGGAAGGGGAAGGGGGAAGGGAAGGGAGGGGAAGGGGAAGGGGGAAGGGAAGGGGGAAGGGAGAAGGGGGAAGGGGGAAGGGGGAAGGGAGAAGGGAAGAGGGAAGGGAGAAGGGAGAAGGGAAGGGAGAAGGGAAGGGAGAAGGGAAGGAAAGGAGAAACTACCTAGTAGATGATCAAAGACTTGGGAAGAAGATAAAAGCAGAGGGTGGGAGGAAAACAAAACAAAGGGGGGGTAGGTGGGGTGGGATGGGATGACTGGGTGACGGGCACTGAGGGGGGTACTGATGGGATGAGCGCTGGGTGTTATGCTATATTTTGGCAAATCAAACTCCAATAAAAAAATACAAAAAATAAACCAAAGAATATATACACAAGTAAAAATTCTTCAGCCCAACTTTCCTAATTATTAAAATATCCACACACAAAAGACAAAATAATGAAATATCTAAAACTAGAAAATAATTGTTCAAGAAGTTCAAGTTTTAATTAATGTACGTGTCTTTACTAGCCCTCACATATTTAAAATTCCTAAATTTAAACTATTCTCCTGTTTTATATTTAATTTATGCATTACTAAGCAAATAAATAATAGTACATATGGCCCCTCCAAAAAATTAAGATTTAGTAATTTATGTGCTTCAAAAAAACTTTTATTAAATCTCCGTAAAAGAAAAAAACCTTTGTATTGGGGAGTAGATCTGAGTTTTGAAGGGGTTTTATTGCTGTGTTTGTTGGTAATACCAAAAAATACAGAAAGTTCCCTATATGATGTTATATCAGTATAAGGTATCAATGCAATATATTTAACACTTTTTTTAAAAATTTTAAAAGATAAAAGGATAGTAAAACAACAAAAACATTTTTTAAAGATAATCAAGAGCCATTCTCCATCGTGCTCCTAAAAGACCACATTAAAAAAAGCTGGTTATTTATCTGCTTCTGTATGTAAGTACTCTGGTTGTTTGTAAAACACATAAGCTGGCCCAAATAAGAAATCCTGAAGGCAAGGCAAAAGGAAGTAAGTAATTTCAACTGGCATTCTCTAAAGGCATACAAGTGAAGTCACTACTGCTGTTGAGGTTCAAAACCAGCAGAGACTTGAATATACCACTGTTTCCAACCAGCTATTTTTAAATTATTAGTAGATAATCTGGTGAGCTTGCAGTAAATACAGCTGTGAACACAGCAGTACACACCATCTGGAGGCTTTTGACTTAAGCAATCTTTCAAATGCACAGTATCTTCAATCTATTTTGTTCCTTTGAAGTTCAACAGTCACATATAAACTGACCCTTTTTTAAAACCACAACTACAAAAGCTCATTCACTTTATGGAAAATAAGACAGGAGAAAGAGACCTAATTGTTCATCTTTAGAACCAAGTAATTATTTCAAATCTTTGCTGGCATACATACTTTAATTTTATAAATGATTTCCGATGCTTAACCTATGGTATTCTTAAAAACTCTTTACAGGTAACTTCTAACTAATCCTCTGAAATTAAAATGTCTTCTACTTTCTAAAGTGATTCACAGCCTTTACCCCCATTTTATCCCCAAACCTGAATACAATGGTCATATTAATCATTATAAAATTCTACCTACAGAATGCCATTAGCATTAACCTCTTAAAGTACTGACCAGTTACTGCTATTAACCTGCAGCTCCTTCCAGCCACCTTCTGGCACTTCATTATCTCACTGCCAAACTCAACATTTTCTCAGCAAACCACAAACTAGCTTCTACTCAGCGCTGGCCTTCCTTCACCCTCCTGGGCTGTTCTGCTTGCACCCAACTCTCAGGGGTTCTACTCACTCCTGAGGAAAAGAGTAAGTATTTTTTCAGTAGTGCTCTCAGTTCACATTCTCCGGACCTCCATATTGGAGTCCGGACCTCCAATATGTGCTGGTCCTGCAACCTCCTGCTTTGCACTTTCGGCCCTCTGTCCCTCCTTCATACTGCTGTACCTTTCAGACCTCCTTCTCGCAAACTGTTCTTCCATTTCCTCCTCTTCCCAGCATATTGGCATTTTTGTTCTAATAACTACACGTACATGCACTGCCTCAGCACTAGCTCCTTCTACATGAGAATCCAAGAGTATCGTCTGGTTAGTTAGTATAAACACATCTCAAAACCATGTGGGTCACAGCTGTGGGGGAAAAGACCAGAGGAGGCCCTTTTAACAAAGGTCACCTCTTGTAGGATGAGAGTTGGTCAAATTAAGAATAGGAGGTCAGAGTTTGGCTTGGACTACTGGCCTCAGTAGCTGTGAGGCCTTGACCGCTCTAAACTTCAGCTTCCTGTGTACAACAGAGGGGTATTTAAACCTACTAGGATTAAATAATGCATGCAAAGACAGAACAATACTAAGGAAATGGAGTTATGCATAATCCCATCATCTAAAGATTAGCCTATTAACATTTGGACTATTTCTGTCTAACCTTTCTCCTTAGATTCTGTGAGTACATGTGGGTGTGCATATAGTTTGGAATTACAATGCATAAGCAGTTCGGCTTCTATGGTTTTGTTCTACTGGGCTTTACATTAGGGCTTTTTATATCATGATGATTCTTAATGGCTACATTATATTTCCTTTTATTGATGGGCATGAGTCAACATTCCCCTTCTTCTGTTTGACACTTAAACTGACAAATTACAATCCTTAACTTCTTTGCTTTTCCATTTTCCTTTTTTTTCTTTCCAAAAAAACATCTGTTCTGCCTTCTCTATTTCACCTATGAGCTAATACATCACCTAGTTGTGTGAGACACATTTTATCAGGGAAGAAAAGAAAGAATGGTGGCTTTAGAAAGTGATGTTAAATTTCCCATATTAAGCTTCTAAAAACCACTGGCATGCCCAAAAGTCCCATCTTTGCACAGATCATCAGGCCCCCTTTAATTTGTATTGTCTTCTTCCATTGGAATGTAAGTGCTCTAAGGACAGGGCTTCATCTTTTTTTTTTCTTTAGCAATTAAAACAGTACCTAGAGCAGAATTAGTGCTCACTATATTAAATATTAGTTGTTATTATGTGCCAGACACATTCTAAGAATTTTGCATACCCGCTGAGGTAGACTGATCATTTTCCTCCTGGTCACAAAGACGCTAAATAACGTATTAAAGGTCTCACAAGAAATACTCCGTAAAGCTAGGAACAGAACTCAGGCAAGCCCAGCTATCAACCAATAAGCTGTACTTAATATATACCAGCAGAGCTCCATATACAGCATTAAACACTAAGTACGATTATGCTTTTTCTAATTAAATGTCAACATTATTATTTTGTTTTATTCATTACAAATATATATCAACTATGTCAAGGACTAAACAGATTTGGCACATCAACTCCATGACCCTAATCACCGTTAATATTTGGATTCTAAAAATACGGTCTCGGGGGAAAAAAAAAAAAAACTTATGGTCTTTTAAAATAACCTGTTTAGACCTAGGATACTTACTTCTATTTTTCCTTAGATTCAGCAGTTGCTGTTGCCAATCTAAATGTTTTGATTTAATTAGAGAAAACATTTTCTAGATAGACTACAATTGAAATTAACATATTTTCTAGAAAATGCTGCACTTTCTTTCCTCATTCCAGGTTATTTTGAGAAGGACTCACTTCTCCCAAGAGTTAAAAAAAAAAAAAAAAAACAACTTAAACCTACGTCAACCTCCCTACTCCACCTACCCCACCGCAGCAATCCTAATAGCATATCTCCTTGTTCTTCTATCAGTAACTGGAGCTTTGAAAAAGGCTCTATGTATAAACAGATTTCAGTCCGTTTTGTGGCTTTTACTCCTTTATAAGAAATGTAGAGGACAATTGTAGAAGCCTGTGGTAGTGAGTGTCCAAAGACAGAGGCAGACAGTAAGGAGACCAGACTACCAAGAAAAATGTGTCATTCACATCACAATCTATTTTATGACCCGAAAAAACCTGGCTTTTGTCACAGTCCTATATTCAAACACTCAAAGCCACTCGATCTGAATACTTACTAGTAAGTTGGAGCCAAAAGACTTTTTTAACATTTAAAGGTGCCCACACATGTCCCTGAACAGACATTTCTAAAACCTTCCATCAATCACCCAGTCCTTGGCCAAACTGTTGTTAGTCAATGGCTGGCTCAGTCCCTTTGGTTACAATGTAACAAGAGATAAAGAGACTGGGAGAAACAGTTTAGCCATGTTCTCTCATGGAGCTTAACATTTACTTCTGTTTTACAAACTAAGCCTAGAATAGCAAATAAAAAGCAGGCTTGTTTGTTTTGTTTTGTTTTTTAAATACTGGCTTCCTAGGTCATTATAAAATGGATGGTTCCACTGGCTACCCAGACTACACAATAGCAAGCAAAACCCTCTGACCTTGGAAAAGCATAGTCAATGTAATACCTACCAATAAATTACATGGTTTACCAATTTCCTCAAAACCAAAAATAAATCTCTAACAACTATTTCATGAGTAAACAAAAGCTTGTCTTGTTCTATCATTTGCTTAAAGGCAAGCATAGTGGCTATGGGAGAGGGATTAAGAAGCACAGCCAGACAAGTCCATAAAACCTCAGTGTAAGATAAAACCACCCTGCAAGGGCAGCCAATGCAGTCTGACCTAACAGCTGTACACAGTTGCACTAATTAAAATGAAAAGCTAGTCTGCATAACACACAGGCAATTCACTGAACCCTACTGAAAGGGTGACAGGGTTCACCATCCCACTCTTTGCCTCCCCCACAGGCAATGTAAACAATAAATTGGCACATAGCTGATGATACCTGAATTTGGAATATATATACATTCAAGCATTTCAGAAATAATCACAACCATGCGGACTGAAACATATCCTATAGGAACACTGGCTATAAAAAACCATACACACACAAAGGAAGTGGTACAGCTACATTACGTCAGCTCTCGCCTCAATTCATAAATGCAAAACCACAAAAACAAGACAAAAATTTAAATGGCCTTTTTCTAAAACCCTTCTTACAGTGAATGAATGTAGGGTAAGTCTTTAAATAAGTCACTGAACAAGTACATTGATGCATTACTCTCAACAGCCAGGGGAAGGAAAAGTGTAACGTTAGTCAATTCTATCACGCAACCAGATCAAATAACATTTCAAGCGCCGCCGCCTGCCAAGCACCAGGGCCTGCCAGAGTACAATGAGCACTCAAGTGCTCTGGACTGAAAACCACCTTTCACTGGTCTCAGAGATCTTTATAAAATGGTTTAAACACTACTAAATTACAGAGTTGGAAAAAACAAATACAAGCTTCTAACTGCTGCTCCCACAGTATTGTGAAGTTGCTGTTAAGCCTCTAAAATGTCTGCCCTGTGTTATTTTACTAAGCAATGTAAATATTCAGAAGGGCAAGTGTCTCTTAGAGCTCAAATCTAACACATGCATAAAAATGTAGAGTTGGTTGTGCATCTGGAAATAATTGCCCACAGATCAACGGGCTTACAGGGGATATTGTTCCCATCTGTAAGGTTTCAAATCATGTCTACTTTACATGTGGAGTTCCTAGCCAAAAAGAAGGAGGAGAATGAGGAGGAGAAGAGAAGGAGGAAGAAAAGAAGGGAAAAAAGCTCAATACATTAATTTTGGCACAGAATTTTAAGGACTTTATCAACTCTTGTTCTCAACTTTCACTCAGTGTCTCAATCTTAAACCACACAGACACAATTTTCAAAGGGAAAAATTAATCCTTGTTGACCCCTAGGTTTTTTTACATGACACTTTTTAAATTTCCATATGGCTAAGAGGCAGCCTCCAGCCAAACAATGCCCCAAGGAGAGCAGCAGAACATGTGCCCAAGGAAAGCCTAAAAGCGGAGAGTAAAACAAAGTAACCCATTAAACAAGTCTCAGCAAACAGGAAAGTGGTCAAGCAGGTCTCCCCAGAGCCTCAAGGAGAGCCGAGTAAACAAGGGGAAGGAGAGGGGAAGCTGGCACCTCAAACCAAAACAATTTTAACAATTTAAAGTTAAAGCCATCTTTTTCAAAACTATCTCTGCATTTTAGCTAGTCTGGCAAAACAACAGCTTTTTGGTCCCAGAAACAAATTATATTTGTCACTTATGTAGCCATAATCAAGTCCATCAAATTCATTGTATCTTTAAAATTAAATTTACTCCACAGAAAGCAATGAAGTTTTTAATCAGTGACTAGATTACTTTGCTCTTTAGTAACATATTCCTTTCAGAAAAGACAAAAACAAACATACACATACACACAAATACACACACACACACACACACACAAATCTTTTAAAAATAGTGTTTTCTCTGCCCTGAAGGGTATTTTTTAATTGGTTTATTTAGTTGGGATTTCTAGAGTTTGAGTGATTAAAAAAACCCACTAAACCCAACAAAAATGCAATGGGACACTACCAAAAACTGATTCCTGATTCCTGGAAAGCCATTACCATTCTTAATACCAAAGTGGTTCATATTTGCAGGGTCAGCTACAACACTCTCAGTACACCCACCTCCGAGAGTCCCTGTGCCCACACTTGTCCAACTTCCTGACCCGCGACCCGCATCCCCCTTGCAGCATAAGGCTCTGGCCACTTGCCTGCGGCGGGTCGCGGCAGGAGCTGAGCCCGCAGGCCTCGTCCTCCTCCAGCGCAGGGCCCCCAAACTCAGGCCCGCAGGCAGGGGCGGGGCGGGCAGGGGCTCGGGGCGTGAAATGCACTTGCTAAACAAAAGGAGGCCCTGGCGGCCACAGGGCAGCGCAGCTCGGGCTCATGTCCCCCAGCTCGGTGGCTTCGGGAGGTGGCGGCGTGGGGCCCCGCCCGTGGCTGGGGGATGCAGCCGCTGCTCCGGCTCGCGCTCCTTCAGCCCGGGCAGCCGGGCCAACACTGCCACATGCCTGTGACCCAGACGCCGGGAGAGAAAGAGCAGCCACCCCACGACAGCGGTGGCGGCGGCGGCGGCGGCCGGAAAAACCCGGGCTGGAGCTCGGACTGCTCTGCGCGCACCCTTGCCTGCCTCCACCACGGCGGGCGGGGGCGCGCGTACACACATACACACATACACACACGCCACTGCAATTTTATCTCCTTCCGAGCTAGGCTAGCCTCTTCTCTCCCCATGTCTCCCTCCCCTCCCGACAGCCGGAACTAGGAGGCTGCGTGATTGATGGCAGCTCTTAATAGCGTGGTCAGCTAGAAAATGCATCTGCAAGCAAGATATTAAAGAGGCAGCGCATCCCTCTGATCAGCAGTTCACACAACCTAGAGCTGCCTCTGCTTCCGCGAGGAATATTAATGCCAACCACCTCTGACGTCTAACAAAATGCAGATGAAATAACCAATAATCATAGGCATGCAGAACATTTGTTTCAAAGATGCAAATAGAAAGAAGCATTGTTTGAGGTCAACATTTCTGACCCCAATTTTCCTTACAGTTTTTAGGAATTCTCTGTAAATCATTTGTTTAAAAGTCTTATTATCTCTCTGATCCTTTTTCCACAGAAAAATAAAGGTCCCTCTGCTAGACAAGGTTTATCTTAAATTAGGCTTGATTGAAATCCATCTAATAAGGAAGCAAAATAAATGTCTATTTTTTGCCATGTGGCCTTAAATAAACATATATACTACCCCAAACCCCTCATTAACTCTACTTTTTATGTGCATCTAAATAGATTACCCACTGTTAATCTCAAGTTAGTTTCTTCCCCTAAAATTTAGTAACATTAAACTGCATTTATACTAGGTATGCCCGTAACCCTCAAGATCATTTTGTTCCGATTAAGACAATCCATAGCAAATTTTTAAAAACACATTCCCTACAGCATATGAATTCAAAGTATTAAACTCACTCAATGTCAACCCAAATCTGAAGTTACAAGCTCAAAATTTAAATGATCTCTTTTGCTATTTTCAATAATACACCTTTTGCCTTCCAGGCAAGTTTCATGGAACTCTGAAATAGCTTTATAAATGTTATTGGACCTTCCAAAGTCCAATAAAGTTGCTGAATTATTAGATACCCCCTTACCAATAGTCAGAGATTTAGATAAAATGATAAGCCCAAAGACTCTCAAAGGGGGTCAGAGTGGAGAGCATAGAGTACAGGGGTCCTCCTGCCTTGCTGGCACAGATAACCAAAGTGATATGTCCATTTGCTATTTAAACATCATTCTGCTAATTTCTCTCAAAGAAAAATCAAGTTATTCTACAGGAGATAGAAATATCTATCTAAAACCACTAACACAACACATGTAGTGAGAGCAAGACCTGATGAAGCATAATGCCTTTGCCATCCTGAAAGGTAGCTGTGATCAATACAAATCAGAGGTGGTCTATACCGCAAGTGTAGCTCTGCTCTAAGCTCCACTAAACACCATTCCTCACTGAGATCATCCTGAGAGGATCTGCGGCTTCGAAATCTGCTACGTAACCAAGTGGCACTGAGATCACTCCATATATGTCAGAGATGAAATCCACCCTAAAGCCTAGCTACAAAAGTCACTCTTGTACATGGACACACTTCAAATTTTCTAACCATCTATATCTAGATACATGGCAGAGTATGACAAGGGTTCTGGTTATTTTGGGTGGGTTTTTTGTTTTTTTTTGTTTTGTTTTTGTAGACCCTTTTAAAAATGCTGGTTTACACTGAGTTGTAAAGGGCTGTTAAGAATAACTAAACTGCTCTATTCTGAATTCATGCTGTATCTAGTCTGTCAGGGATTCTAAATGCTTTGACAGCACTTTATGATACTTAATACTCTTGTCTTGCATCCTCTCCTAGACCTCCACCTTCCAGTTATACCAGTCTTTCAAATTTCCCAAGGTATCAGGATTTCTACCACAGGCCAGCAGCACACTGCTTCTTCCCATTAGAGCAGGACATTCTCCCTGTTAGTCCACACACACACACACACACACACACACACACACACACACAGTTTAAAACCTATACTACTCCTTCATCTCAAGTCAAATATCACTTTGTCAGAGTAACTTCCCTTGAGGCCCCACTCTAGGCTAAGTTCCTTTGTCATAAGTTCCCAGAGATCTGTGTTTTTTCCCTTAAGAGCACTTACCTCAGTTTGTAATTCATTGATGTGATTATCTGGTTAATGTCCATAGACCCCTCTAGACAGTGAGTTCCGTTAGAGAAAGTTCTATATATTTGCTCATTATCAAATACCAGGTGTCATACATACAGATTTGTGGAATAAATAAGTGAACAGAGGAACAACCTTGTTTTACTCATTTTGCATATTCTCTGCACAGTTCTTGGCACAAAAGAGCATCTGTCAAATAAGCAGCATCTATAGCTATTAATAGTATTTATTTTATTAACCTTTAAAAGTCTAGTAAAAGAAGATTTTTATCCCTGCTTTATAAAGATATAAATAATTGTGCCCAGAGTAATTCATTAAAAACACGGAGACCCTAACCAGTTCCTATTTGCAAGGTTCACTTTTCTTTTTTTTTTTTAAAGAGTTAACGAAGTACAAAAGCCATCATTAATTTTTTTTTAATTTTATTTATGATAGTCACAGAGAAAGAGAGAGAGAGAGAGGCAGAGACATAGGCAGAGGGAGAAGCAGGCTCCATGCACCGGGAGCCCGACGTGGGATTCGATCCCGGGTCTCCAGGATCGCGCCCTGGGGCGAAGGTAGGCGCCAAACCGCTGCGCCACCCAGGGATCCCAGCCATCATTAATTTATTCAAACCAAATTCTTCCTACTTACCTGGCATTTAAGAGAGGCAAACAGCAGTGGATAAAGTGGACAGACTACTAAATCTTGTACACAGGTAACAATATAAACATAATATAAAAATCTAAAAGCACATGGTACTTTAGTCTGTCTTCAACACTTCTCTCGGAATGCAAAAGTACCACCAAATTCTGCAAGGGAAGAGGATAATCCTCAGCTCTCTTTCACACTGAACTTTTCTTCCATTTTTTTCTCTAAGAGACCTCTATTTCCCTGACATAAAAGCCTTCATGGAGTTCTTTTGACCTGAGGACACACCAGTCAGTGGTGACAGACCATTCCAAAACCACACTCCCCAATTCCTCAAACAAGAATTCATTTTAAATCCTATTAAACCTCTTTCTAACTAGGGCCCAGTAGAACGGCTCCTGCAAAGAAGGGTGGCGAGAAGAAGGGCTGTTCTGCCCTCAACGAGGTAGTGACCAGAGAATACACAATCAACATTCACAAACGTATCCATGGAGTGGGTTTCAAGAAGTGTGCCCCTCAGGCACTCAAAGAGATCTGGAAATTTTCCATGAAGGAGATGGGAACTCCAGATGTGCACATTGACACCAAGCTCAACAAAGCTGTCTGGGCCAAAGGAATAAGGAATGTTCCATACCGCATCCGTGTGCGGTTGTCCAGAAAATGTAACGAGGATGAAGATTCACCAAACAAGCTCTATACGCTGGTTACCTACGTACCTGTCACCACTTTCAAAAATCTACAAACTGTTAATGTGGATGAGAACTAATCGCTGATTGTCAAATAAACGTATGAAACTGCAATAAAATAAAAACTAAAAAATAAATCCTATTAATCTCAGCTTGTAAGTTAGGAGATCTATAGATGAGAAATGCTAGTTTTTGCAATAATAATTTCGCAACAAGTTTTGCGCTTGAGCATATGAAAAAGTAAAAGAATGTGTGAGATGAATTAAAAATATTAGATATACCGGACCCTGACCTCCAAATTAATCCTGTTATTTTTAGCATTCCACATGGCCGTTCTTGCTTCCCACAGGATCTTACCCTGGCCTGTCTCTGTTTCCTTTTGTCATGAGTTCCATTCCACTGAAATTCCAGCTCCAGGTTTTAGAAACCCCTACATTTATCAAAACAACCCTGTCAAGTTGAGTACCATTAACAGATAATGAGAGGAGACAACAGATGTGGTTAGAAGCAAAGCACTCCATATTCTACAGGCCTCAGCATGCAGCCTAGTGAGCTGACATCTGACTTTACCCTAACAGTTATAATTAAATACAAAGTCTAGCTAAACTAACATTAAAGCTATGACCAGAAACAGTACACAAGGGAAATGTAAAGTATAACCTTAGCACTAGCTGAACAAGGCCCAAGCTATTCCTGACCCTTAACCTCCAACAACTGCACTGCATTTACTCTCTATGCCACTCTGTTTCTGTCACAGGAAGACTCTTGGCCACATCTTCTAAAGATGGTGGCCTTGGACTACTCCCCCCAAGACCACCAAAGGAGCTCAGAGACCGTATTTTTTTACATGAAAGTTTAAAGGTAACATGCATCTAACAATAACTTAGTGAGGTCTGCCAAGAGTCTATCAAGTTGAGACAATCAACACATGCTTTCCTATTGCATTATCTAGTAAAATCATCCAGATCCAGTAATTAAGCTCACCTTTTCCCCCAGTTATCAAAATGTCAAAAACAAACAAAGTCAATCAAGCAAACAGTGATGGACTAAAGGGTTGTGTTAGTAGTTGTTAGCTGTGTTTGCAGAGTGTAGACAGATAGGTTTGTATTACTGAGCAGAATATAGTTCTAATTTTAAGCAAACTGTCTCCTCTTTCTGTTTTCTAACTCACAAAACGGCACCACGTATCAAAACCTCTGGAGTTTTCAAAATTTTCTTTAAAAAAAGAAAAATAACTAGAAATAACATCAGATTCTAAAACATTCTAAAACACCAGATTCTAAAAACCAAGGAGACTAACCTGTAACTATAATTACACCATAGTGTTAAACCATAAAGAGCACACTCTCCAAAATTATATAGGGACAACATTAAGGTCGGATGTTAATACAACTTTGTTTTGTTTTACACTTCCTTATAGAGCCTCAAACAAGTATTTCAATGACCGACTGCTAAAAAAACATTTAAAGGGTTATTACTTCATGAAACAGAAAAATTATCGACATTATTAAAACATTTCTTGGGGGGCAGAGGGGACACAGCTTGCAGCACCAAGTCCCATTTTTATAAGAACAGAGAGCAGAAGTACTAACTCCAGTGGAGACTCACAGCAAACTCTTCCAACATAGTAAGTCCATCGAAGCATGTAGCCCTCTAATGGATGCAGGATGTGAAACAGATCCTAAAGCAACTTTTAAGAGAGACAGAGAGACCTCTAAGATAGCATGTGTTTAAAAAACTTAAAGACATTATCATCTCTATTTTTAAAACACACTAATGATCCCGGATTGTACAGATGAAATAAATCATAATGTTCCAATAAAACAATACCTGAAAGGACAAAAATACAGTTAAAAAAGAGAGATTTCTCATTTGAAAAAGTATTACAAAAATTTTTTAAAAAGAGTTCTGTGGAAGAAATTAGCTCAAGGACTTATGACCTTGACAGGGAGTTTAGAATGGGGCCCTTTCCATACTGTCTGAGCTGACAACATATGATAAAACCATATCCAAGCAAGTTTACTGGAAGTAATCATAAGAAAACGAAAAACTCCAACTAGAATCATTACACCCTTGAATTAAAAATACCAGATTTTTGTGCAACTAAAATAATGATTACAAATCCAAACACTGCTTTGCCCTTCTTTAAAACAAAACAAAACAAAAAACTGACACATGTTCTCTCTGGTAATGTGTCTCCAAATAAACTCCTTTAAAATAAAAATTACAAGCATCTATTTTCAGAAAAATATGAATTTAAAGGTTTCAAAACATTAAATGAGTACCATTTCCCAGGTTCCTTATCACAGGTAGTGTTAACAACCCAGTACTTTTCTGCTTAAAAACCAATCACTTCTCTCTAGAAAATGTCAGAAGACTATTTAGTTCAAAATATCCATTCAAACATGCAACACATTGGCTAAGACAAAATCAAAAGTCACAGTCTCAAGAATGTTTGACCTAAACAACACAGGGTGTTTTCTCTTTTTTTCTTTTCTTCTCTTTTTTTTGAAGGAAGGAAGGAGAGGTTAGAGGTGAGTGAGATTATTGTGAAGACAAATTCACAACGTCTATTCAAGTTTAATTTTAACTGACTTGAAAAAGCAAATATTTGGGCTACAGGAAACACAACTCAGTACAAAGGAAAACATGGGCTAACTTTTAACAATTACATCATTTGATTAATTCTTAACAATAAAACCTAAACACAGATCATCCCCTCCAATCTGCAGAGCAAGCTAACTATACAATGAAAAATATGAGAGCCCTATCAGGCTCTGGTATGTTTAAACAGTTACAATGTAAAGCATGTTCTTTCTCACAAGTGAAAGGAAATGACTGCCAAATGCTTCTTTTACAATCTCTCCAGAATAGGGCAGATCCTTTTAATGTGAGATTTTCCTGACATTCCAATTGTAGCAGACCTTGAGCAAACAGAGACGCATTAAAAGCTGACCTGGTTCTATTATCTTTTATTGAAAGCCTAGCAAAGATCAGACATGAGTCCAGTGCTATTTACATTTTTTGGTGCATTAATCACTTTTATACTCAAGGGCTTTAAAAAATTCAATAGTTGTGTGTGTGTGTGTGTGTGCATGTGTGTGTGTGTGTGTGTGTGTTAATGACAATAACCACAGGATGTAACCATAGCTGTATTGGTCTTTTCTCAGGAAGGTCAGAAAAGCTTTAAAAACAGGAAGTCTGTGCTATAAGGTTGAAAAATGTTTGTTTTAAGAGTCTAAGGCTTTATGGTTGCAGTTTGCAGTCAAGTATTATGGAGGCCTAGAGTTTATTCTTCCCAGCCAAGGATTAATGTCCCTGGGGAAAAGGCCAAAAAGGTGCCTAAACAACTAGAAAACCACATTATCCTAAAATAAGACTTATGAAATCTGAACTATAAATCTTCCAAGCTATCCTTCAACATTAAAAGAGGAGCTAATTTAGTGAACATAGTAGAAGAACAGTTTATCTCCTGTGATAATTTATAAAGGCTAAAAGAAAAACCGTAGTAACGAGTGCTAAAACAGCCGTAGAGCAACAATTAGCAGCTGGATTAAAATTGATACTTGCCATTTTATACATGTTTTCTATTGATCACCCCATTCATTCTCATTACACTAAATTAAATAGAAATCAAATATAATGACAATACTCCTTGAATGCAAATTTTGCTAAGAAACCAATGTAGATTAATTTTTTAAAGTTTGTTTATTCTCAACAAAATGATTGATTTCTGCTTTTAAAAAAGGACATACTTTGGGCATCTGGGTGGCTCAGTGGGTTAAGCATGTGACTCTTGATTTCAGCTCAGGTCATGATCTTAGGGTTCTGGGATCAAGCCCAGAGATGGGCTCCACACTCAGGGATGAGTCTGCTTGAGACTCTCTCTCTTCTTCTTCCTCTGCCCCTCCCCTTCGCACACGCACACGCACTCTCTCTCTCTCTCTCTCAAAAAAAGGGGGGGAGGGTACATAATTTTTTTTTTAACTCTACTAGGGTGTAAAAGAAATTCATAACATAGCCAACATGAAAGTTATTTTTAAAAATCTAGTTTCATGATTCTATTCTTTATTTAGCCTTTTCTTTATTTAGCCTTTTTAAACAGAAAGAAATGTTTTGTCATTTGTGGACTCCAATTTACATGAAATTAAATGTTATATTACGAAAATTTTAAAGCAAAGAATCCAAATATTGTAATATGTATCTTATCAATTTAAAATCCATTGGGAGATACCTTAGTTAGATTACTCCCTTCTGCCCCTGGACGCCGCCGAGTAAGCATCGTTAAAGTCTCCCCTCCCACCACCGTCATGTCTAAGTAAGAGTCTCCCAAAGAGCCTGAGCAGCTGCGGAAGCTCTTCATCGGAGGTTTGAGCTTCAAAACAACCAATGAGAGTCTGAGGAGTCATTTTGAGCAATGGGGGACGCTTACGGACTGTGTGGTAATGAGAGACCCCAACACCAAGCGCTCTAGAGGCTTTGGGTTTGTCACCTACGCTACTGCGGAGAAGGTGGATGCAGGCCACACAAGGTGGACAGAAGAGTCGTGGAACCAAAGAGGGCTGTCTCCCGAGAAGATTCTCAAAGACCTGGTGCCCACTTAACTGTGAAAAAGATTTTTGTTGGTGGCATTAAAGAAGACACTGAAGAACATCATCTAAGAGATTATTTTGAACAGTATGGGAAAATTGAAGTAATTGAGATCATGACTGACCGAGGCAGTGGCAAAAAGAGAGGTTTTACTTGTGTGAGCTTTGACGACCATGACTCTGTAGACAAGATTGTCATTCAAAAATCCCATACTGTGAATGGCCACAACTGTGAAGTAAGGAAAGCCCTATCAAAGCGGGAGATGGCTAGTGCTTCGTCCAGCCAAAGAGGCCGAAGTGGTTCTGGAAACTTTGGTGGTGGTTGTGGAGGTGGTTTTGGTGGGAATGACAACTTTGGTGGTGGAGGGAACTTCAGTGGTCAAGGTGGCTTCGGTGGCAGTCGAGGTGGTGGTGGATATGGTGGCAGTGGGGCTGGCTATAATGGATTTGGTAATGATGGAAGCAACTTTGGAGGTGGTGGAAGCTATAACAATTTTGGCAATTACAACAATCAATCTTCAAATTCTGGACCCATGAAAGGAGGAAATTTTGGAGGCAGAAGCTCTGGCCCCTATGGTGGTGGAGGCCAATACTTTGCCAAACCACGAAACCAAGGTGGCTATGGCAGTTCCAGCAGCAGCAGCTATGGCAGTGGCAGAAGGTTTTAATTACTGCCAGAAAACAAAGCTTAGCAGGAGAGGACAGTCAGAGAAGTAACAGGGAAGTTACAGGTTACAACAGATTTGTGAACTCAGCCAAGCACAGTGGTGGCAGGGCCTAGCTGCTACAAAGAAGACATGTTTTAGACAATACTCATGTGTATGGGCAAAAAACTTTGAGGACTATATTTGTGACTAATTGTATAATAGGTTACTTTAGATTCTGTTCTGGAAAGTGTAAAGCATTCCAACAAAGGGTTTTATTATTTTTTTTTAACAAAGGGTTTTAATGTAGATTTTTTTTTGTACCCATGCTGTTGATTGCTAAATGTAATAATCTGATCGTGACGCTGAATAAATGTGTCTTTTAAAAAAAATAAAATCCATTGGATTCTAAAGGGCACTCCTTGGAAAATCATAATATCAAGATAATGTGTTTTAAAATATGAACACAAAAGGGTTATTACCACAAAGATCTGCCTTATACCCCAGTGTGTGTGAAGAAAGAAAACAAGGTGGTTTTCTATTTGATGTTCATAGTTACCTTAAAATTTTTGAATGTTTACCTCCACAGTATTCCTACAGGGTTTTGAACTACTTTCATTTAATATATGGGAGTAAAATGATATTCCCTAGGTGTCCATCTTATCTTTTAAAAGGCATCACTCTAACAACAACTAGCCCTAAAAAGGTCCTTCTGGTGTTCAGTCTACGTACACTACATAACGGTCAGGCTCCCTTCCTGGATATTGGAAGACAATAAAACAATGCCTACAAAATTTTAAGGAACACAAGTATCCTACCAAAAATTCTATACTTAGCCAAACTATTAATCAGGTATGAGTATAAAACAGAGACATTTCAGACATTCACAACCTTAAAACATTTACTTTCCATGCACGGTCTTTCAGGAAATCACTCCACAAACGGAGGGAATCAAACAAAAGTCCATGAAAAATTATCTCCAAGGAGATGCTCAAGAGTGATGAAAAGGAAGATCCCTTCTAATAGCAAAGTGACAAATGAAGACATTAAATCAAGACAAGGGCAGCCTGGATAGTTCAATGGTTTAGCGCCACCTTCAGTCCAGGGCGTGATCCTGGAGACCCGGGAACGAGTCCCACATCAGGCTCCCTGCATGAAGCCTGCTTCCCCCTCTGCCTGTGTCTCTGCCTCTGCCTCTCTCTCTCTCTCTCTCTCTCTGTCTCTATAAATAAATAAAGTCTTTAAAAAATAAATAAAGACAAAAAGTTCCAAGAAGGATACCACCAAAAATGCCTTATAGCATCCTTAACATTTTCCATTACACTGAAAGGTGTTTTATATAGTTCTGTTGGAAATGAAAGGCTGATTCAGAGATAGGAACATACAAAACTAAACGAAGAAATAAACATGAGAGAGAGAAAGAAATTATTAACTCCAGGAAAGAAACTGAAGAAGTTGTACAAGAAAGGGAATTAAATCATAGTACCACCATACGTGCTTCATCTTTAACAGTATATATACTGGCATAGGAATAGAAAGATTTAATATTGATTTAACACAAACTTTAATATAACTACACTGGGAAGATGGAGGAAAAAAGGAGGCGATATAAAAAAGCTAAATCCTCATCTCCCACTAGGCAAAGTCAGCAAATAATGTCTAAAATAGAAAACTGGGGATCTCTGGGTGGCTCAGCGGTTTAGCACCTGCCTTTGGCCCAGGGCGTGATCCTGGAGTCCCAGGATCGAGTCTCACATCAGGCTCCCTGCATGGAACCTGATTCTCCCTCTGCCTGTGTCTCTGCCCCTCTTTCTCTCTGTGTCTCTCATGAATAAAAAATAAAATCTTAAAATAAAAAAAGATAACAATATTGCTGAACTACTTCTTTTGAAAAATTCACACATACCATTAGCATTTTATGGTGTGCTTTGATCATCTGGTGAATTGAGAGGTGTAAATTTCAGAACTTCAAATTAAAAAAAAAAAAAGAAAAGAAAAAAACCTAACCAAAGGAACAATCATTTCAGGCACCAGAGCTGAAAGAAATCCTTTTCTTCAGAGAAAATTGAACTCTATTTTGCCACCTGCCGGCAAGACTCTTGAAATCTAGCCACTCCATAATAATAATCCCAATTTTAAAAAGGAAAAAGAGGGGAAAAAATCCAATCACAAGAATTTTTAAAAATAAATGATATAACAGCCCAATTCAAACACAATAACTTTAGTATTCATTAATGAGAAATGTTACCACTAACTAAAGTAACAGCTTTTTTAAAATGCTATAAAAGCAAAAGTACAGATAACATTATCCACCTTCAAAGAACTGAACAGGATTATTTAAACAATGTTCAGTATTTTACTCATTTGTTTATCCAAAGTTATATTCCATAATCAGCGAAATGCTTTTTAAAAAAGGGAGTAAGATGGACCAAATAAAGGAGAATCGAGGACATTCCAAATACCAGTTAGAGGCAGAATCACATGCTTATCGTTAGGCTAACAATGGTGGTTTTCAGTGTCTCCCCAAAGCCATGCCTTGTCTTTGATTGAGAATACACGCTGCTGAATTTTAATGCCATTGTTTTGTCAACAGAGTGCTTGCATCCACTTCACAGGTTCATTAATAATCCTCTAAGAAGACCTAAATTAAAGTTTGGCAAGCAATTTCTCATGAAACAAAATTTGCTTCTGGTCTGTTAGAACTAAATGTGCCAAGTGGCAAATTAAGATGTGGGAACACACTTTTAAAGGTTATGCTTTGAAAGTATTCAATGACTCAAACAGGGTATCATTAGGCAGCAGCAAAACAAATACTAGGATGCCTATTTCATTTACAATCTGTTAGGTTTCAGATGGATAATTTCACGGTGACCACCAAGAACTATTGGGGTAAACTTCGAAAGAAGATAGACATACACTCCCCCAATCTCCATTAAAGAACTGGAAGGAAACCAGAATGGATCCCACTCCCAGCATTAAAAGCGACAGAAAGAGTCCAGTAATTCCCAAAGAACCTGCCATTGTGCCAACTATATTGTGTGTTTATCGTCCGTGGGAATGCTGACATGTGCAGCACTGCAAGTGGTGACTGAAGAGTCAATTAAGTGGTGGGAAAAGGCTTGCAGCAAAAATTTAAACTAAAAATAATCTATTTACAGGAGAGCAGTATAAGAAACGCTGGCTAAACTATAATCCAAGTCTGTATTCCCAGCTTCAATAGTAAACACAGTTGTTAAGAGTGGTTAACACACCACACCGTAAGTGCATGTAATTTCAAGTTAGAAACATCTGTTTGACCAATGGCATCCTTGTTATAGCCTCCATTTCTTTGCTTACAGAGTGTGAGAGTAAGAAAAAGAGCAGGTGTGACAAAGAAAGAACAGTCAATTGACCTGAGGGAACATTGGACCTTTCAAAGAATTCCTAAAAGTATAAATTCTAAAGCTAGATTCATATAAAGTTCTAAAGCTATATTTCTAGAAATTTATAAATTTTCTTAAGAAATAAGGTCAGAGGAGAGTATAATCTCTCCCCCACTTAGTCTCCACTAGCTGAGGCAGTATGCCTGGCTCCACTCTGAGGAGTGTCAAAATTCAGAAAAATCAAGCAAACCAAAAAGGCAAAGACAGGAATGTCTTACAGTTCATGAGAAAAAAAAACAATGGTGCAAACCAATGATCTCTGACCTCTAACAAAGCACTAGTCAGCTAGTTTCCCGCCGCCCCCCCCCCCCCCCCCCCCGGTTCTGGAAATAAAACTGTTTCATTTCACCAATGGTGAAGTTTAGGCCTATGTATTTTTCCAGGTCATTTTAAGTGGTGAGTGAGGCAGTCTTCATCTGGTGCTCCAAGAGCAGGCAGTACTCATCCCTAGCTCCCCAGCCCCCTAGCTTCTCAGTCTTTGGGCAATTTACCTAATACACAAAAGCACCAGGTCTGGGGAAGCCTGGGTGGCTCAGTGGTTGAGCATCTGCCTTCGGCTCAGGGCGAGCCATGATCCTGGGGTCCCAGGATTGAGTCCCGCATCGGCTCCCTGCAAGGAGCCTGCTTCTCCCTCTGCCTGTGTCTCTGCCTCTCTCTCTCTCTCTCTCTCTCTCTGTGTGTGTGTCTCTCATGAATAAATAAATAAATAATCTTAAAAAAAATAAACAGCACCAGCTCTGAAGTCAGATGCCAGTTTGCCCTGTTCCAGATTTATTAACAGAGTAACCTTGGGAAGCCTCCATATGCTCCTCTGTAAAATGTGATTAATAATAGTATCTAATACATAAGGTTATCACAGGGATGAGATGAAATGACTTGAAGTAAATCCCTACAGGAGGGCTGAACCTACAACAAATGCCAAGGATTATTAGCACTGTGAGCGTGGTGGACTCCATCTTGGACTCACTGTAAGAAACTGGTTAAAACGGTCACCCTGGGCCTAAGCCACCCGATCAGTCAGGTTAACAATTCACTATCTGTTTACGCAGTACATCGCTGGGCGGGGTGTCAACACTCCGCTTTTTCATTCTTGTTACCACCGCCACTGCATTATTTACATGAACAGAGGAGGATGGTACCTGAAAAGATGCTTAGCTGGGTCAGGCAAGCAGAGCACCTATCACAAGAGGCAGGGGCTATCTCAGCAGCCAGACACTTCCCTAGCCTCCTCCTTCCCCTGCACTACTCATCTCGGAAAAAGAGTGCAGTGGAGACACACAGTGGCCACATATGCTTTGTGGCCAAGCATTCTCATCATAGGTTTTGATGAAGTAATCCATCACTAAAAGATTCCTTTTCTTCTCAATTTATATCCTTAAAGTATTATTAGAGATCCAAAGGGGCCCAAGGTGTATTAGAGACAAAAGGAATGGGGAAGTAGGGGAAGGAGGAAGTAGGGAAATAGATGTATTTCCAATAGGCATCCCACTATATATTTATCAAAGCAAAACTAATAAACTTATTTTTAAAACACCAATTTATAGGACATAAATATAGAAGGCAAATATGCTGTTTAATTCAAATGAGAGGAAAGACATGTCTATCAAGGAAAGGGTTTCTATAGAGAGTCACAAACTATATTAATTAAGTTTCCTCATTTCTATTTTCTCTAGACTAGTAAAAGTAGGCCTATCTATACTTAATGGATTAAAAAAATTTTTCAAAACACTTGAAATAGGGACAACAGGTGGCCCAGCGGTTGGGTGTCTGCCCTTGGCTCAGGGCATGATCTCGCAGACCTGGAATCAGGCTCCCTGTGAGGAGCCTGCTTCTCCCTATGTCTCTGCCTCTCTGTCTCTCTCATAAATAAATAAATCTTTAAAAAAAAAAAAACTATTTAAAATAACCTATTTAAATGCTTAGTATTTTTTTTTCTTTTTGCAGGAAACACATTTAATTGACCAGACAGTAATAGCCTTTTTTTTTTTAAAATCAGATCATTGTATTTCCAGGAAGCAATCTCCACCCCTACATATCTTCATATAAAGAGTTACTCTTTTTTCTATTTATAGTACTAGGTACATAATGAGTTTTTAACAAGTAAATACCCATGGATTGAAAAGTTTGGTTGAAGATAATCCAGTCTTGCTGAGGTATGGAAAAGTAGGGGCGGGGTGGAACAGGAAGAAAGGAACTGGGGATTGGTGACTGTGCATGGAAAAGCACTTAACTTTCTGGTTAATAGCTTGCCCAGAGAAAAAATACATTTGAAAATTTCCAAAAGATCTTTTTCCAAGGGCAAAGTATTATTAATCTAATTCTTTAAAAGCAAAGAAAAGTAAAATAGTAATTAATTTTGGTTTTATAAATCTTCCTCATTTCAAAGTCTATCCTACATACGTGCTAGATAAATGAGTTCCAAGTTTATTCAGGTTTCTACACATTTAAGTGTTTTCATTTATTCATCCCTTTCAGATGCATTGATTTTGAAGTGCCTCCACCCCCAGAGAGTTCAGGGCACTCTTAATGCCACCTCTCTACCCTCCCACATAATTCTACTGCTATAATTCTCACAGATTTAAAACTACTTTCTTAAAGTTTCTTAAAACACATTCTGGTAGGAAAGAGGTTCCTGGCCTGAGCCTAATGGATTTGGTGACTTGGTCCCATACTTGCTTTTTCTCTACTGGAAGAACTGCTAGCCTCTATTAAAATTTTAATTATATTCTGGCAAATATGTTGTCCTTTCTGACTGCTTAAACATATGAAATCAATCTCTCAGCACTACTTAATATCAAAACTCAAAACTAACTCATTTTATTGATGTAAAACCGTCACTGTCTTAACAGACACACATGGAGCTGGATAGTCATCTGCTACAATGCTCATAAACAGCTGTTTCTCACGTTGAGTAATTTATTTTTATAAGTACATTTTTTGTAAATGTAATTTTTTAAAAGTAAATTCTAGGCCCAATATGAGGCTTAAACTCACAACTCCAAGATTAAGAGCTGCATGCTCTATGGACTGAGCCAACCAGGCACCCCTGTAAATATAAATTTTTCTTAAGATTTTACTTTTAAGTAATTTCTGCACCCAACATGGAGTTCAAACTCACAATTCTGAGATCAAGAGTCACAAGCTCTGCTAACTGAGCCAGACAGGCTTCCCTTATAAATATAATTTTTAAAATCTGCTTTGTTTCTATTGCATTTATTTTTTACAGTTACCTTCTACTTATGACAAGTTAACACAGGCTTTTTAATTTTTAGTAGTGAAATAAAGTTTTATTTTAAAACAAATGTATTGGGATGCCTGGGTGGCTCAGTTGAGCAGCTGGCTCTTAGTTTCGACTCAGGTCATGATCTCAGTCGTGAGACTGAGCCCCATGTTGGGCTCTACATGGATTCTGCTTGAGACTGTCTCTCCCTCTCCCTCTGCCCCCCCCGTGCATGCTAATTCTCTCACTCTCTCTGAAATAAATAAATCTTTAAAATAAATGAATGAATGAATAAAACAAATGTGTTTAAGTACAAAGAGTTAGGACTTTTAAAATATTTTATTCTAAAATGTTTAATGCCATGTCAGTGGTATGTACAGAACAAGCAGAAATGATGAGGTTGTAGAGAGTGATTGATGGATGTTGAGGCAACCACGCTGTAGTGGAAAGCTCTAAAGTACAGACACCCTGAGAAACACACCACCTATCCTACTCTCCCAGCACTTGGACTGGCACCCAGTACTCTGCAAACAGTTGTTGAATAAAATGATAGTGGAGCCAGAATTTCAACTTGTACGTGTCTCTCTGGCTCTCTGGTTCACTTCCTTTCTTTTTTTTTTTTTTTTTTTTTTTTTTTTTTTTTTTATGATAGTCACACACAGAGAGAGAGAGGCAGAGACACAGGCAGAGGGAGAAGCAGGCTCCATGCACCGGGAGCCCAACGTGGGACTCGATCCCGGGTCTCCAGGATCGCGCCCTGGGCCAAAGGCAGGCGCTAAACCGCTGCGCCACCCAGGGATCCCCTTTCTATCCTTTCTAATACCAGTCAGTCCCAATCTTGGCTGCCAAAAGCAGTGGAATGTTTTTAAAATTTATAAAGTTCCTCAGGTGATTCTAAATGTGCCACCATGGGTGCACACCACTGCACCATACCGTGCCACCTTCCTAGTTAAATAAGCAATCAGAGTGCAAAGTGATCAGATTTATGCTGGGGCAAGTACAGCCCCTAGAGCCAAGCAACTTAACCTAGTTAAAAACCCAAGGAATAATTAATTGATACTTGAAAGAATGAGAAGCAACTAGCCAAACGGTATAGTTTAGGGAGAGGGAACAGCAGGTACAAAGGCCCAGAGACAAGAAACTATATGATAAATTCAGAAATTCACATTGTTCCCAACTCTCCAACTTAAGGTGACCAACTGTCCCAGTTTCCCAGAACTGAGAGGTTTCCCATCAACATACAGAACCTTCACAGGACAAATTGGTCATCCTACCTCTCTACTGTGACTGAGAAAAAGAACTGCTAATATATCCACTCTTCTTGAGAGTGACTGAAAGGAAACAATTCCACAATTGGATTCAGTATGGAAATCAAAAAATCCTCTCCAAAAGAGTATCTTATATCTCCTACCTTCAAGGACATAGTACTGCCAAAAAATGCAAATGGCCAGTGTTTGCATACATTTGCCCATTATTTGGTGCACAGTTTTTATTACAATTGAGCTATTTAAAATAAAACATAAAACCTCCTACAATTGTAGGGAGTACTCTAATAGATAAGATTAGCAAATGGGAGACTTGCTATAAAATTTACTCTTAAAAAATAATAAAATAAAATAAAATTTACTCCTTTTTTACCTCCTTATGAAAAACAACCAACAAGCAAGTCTTCATGAACACAAACTATACACAGGCATAGCCAGAGCACATGTACTGAACCACCTGGCTTGTCCCTCCGCATCCCCTTGGCCCACAGCAGAATGAAATAAAAGCCTGGGGAAAGGGACAGCTTGAGCCAATTGTTGTTTTGATTAAGAAGCCAGACAGCCGAGCATAGCCCCAGGACAAGTAGAGTCCTCCCCTCATTCTTCAAGCCTTCTAGGTAATGACTAGAATGCCATCAGGCAGAAGTTAAAACGTAACCTCTAGCCCAATCAACCAATCTGTGGGTCCAGAAGAGAGCTAGTACTGGAAAGTCTTGATTGATCTTGATCAAGTAGTAGTCGCTAGTCCAGGAATTTGGCTAGCCTCAGATGTGAAGATACTGAAGTATCTGATTTGGATGGATTTAGTCAACTTCACTTCCAAAGAGTCATCCCGTCCTTCCTCGGAAACTCCAGTAACATCCAGATCATGATAAGATGTTAGCATGAGCTTGCCTTGCTATGGAATTAAATGACAAGAAGGCAGCAGAGAATGAGCTGAGAACCTTTGCCCTCAGGAAATCTTCAAAAACTATCCTCCTTATTTCAGCCAAGAGCTCCACACCATGGCAGAAGAGAAGACATTTCTGTTAAAGAAGGGCTTGCCAAAAGGCAACTGGTAAAAAATCTCCATTAAAAAAATACTAAGTATGGGGGCAGCCCGGGTGGCTCAGCGGTTTAGTGCCTGCCTTTGGCCCAGGGTGTGATCCTGGAGACCCGGGATCAAGTCCCACATCAGGCTCCCTGCATGGAGCCTGCTTTCCCTGCCTGTGTCTCTGCACCGCCCCCCCCCCCCCCCCCCGTGTATCTCTCATGAATAAATAAATAAAAAATATTTTTAAAAAGTAAATAAACCTTTGGGGAAAAATACTAAGTATGATTTAAAAACTACATGTTAAGCCAATATTCAACCTCATTATGAATGTGAAATATTAGGAGAATCTTAAGGCGAAAATTACACACTATTGCTACTTTTATTTAACAATATTTTCAGAAGTTCCGGTTAATAAAGACAAGATAAATAAGAAATTTTTATAAAGAAAAATAATTATTTGTAAACAATATGATTGCTTAACTGGGAACAATTTAAGGGAGTAAACTGGGAAAGTATTAGAACTAATAAGAGTTTGGGGCACCTGGATGGTTCCTCTAGTTATGCAGCCAACTCTGATTTCAGTTCAGGTCATGATCTCAAGGTCATGTTGGGCTCTGATTTTAGCACAAAATCTGCCTGTCCCTCTCCCTTCCCATATGCACTCACATGCTCTAGTGTGCACTCTCTCTCTCTCTCTCTAAAATAATCTTAAAAAAATAGTAAGATTTTAGTAATGTTATTATGAAGTATCAATTGCTTTTCCAAGTACTAACAGTCTATTAGAAATAGGAGAGGATTCACAATATTAAGAATATTACAATGATACTAAGAATGAATTTTAAGAGAGGGGTGCCTGGGTGGCTCAGTCAGTTAAGCAGCTGCCTTAGGTTCAGGTCGTGATTCCAGGGTCTTGGGATCAAGCCCTGCATCAGGAACCCTGTAGGGAGCCTGGTTCTCATTCTCTCTCTCCCTCTGCCCTTCTCTCCTGCTCATGCTTGCGCTCTCTCCCTATTTCTCTCAAATAAATAATTTTTTTAAAGTAAGAGAAAACATAAAGATATAAATAGGACCGTATTGTTGTGTTTGTCTTGTAAAAATAATAAATTATATATATTATATACATCAAACTTTATTGAGGGTTTGACCAAATCGAAAAATACAATGCTCCTACAAGAAAAGTAAGCCTTGGGCAGCCCCAGTGGCTCAGCGGTTTAGCGCCGCCTTCAGCCCTGGGTGTGATCCTGGAGACCCGGGATCGAGTCCCACATCAGGTTCCCTGTATGGAGCCTGCTTCTCCCTCTGCCTGTGTCTGTGTGTGTGTTTCTCATGAATAAATAAATAAAATCTTAAAGAAAGAAAAGTAAGCCTTACTCCTTAAATTAATTAAAACTATTTCCATCAAGATTTCAGTATGTTATTTCATTTGTTTGTTTTTGGGGGTTGCAGGGTTTGGCATAGGCAAATGACAAAATGATTCTAAGTTCTCAGCACAGGTTATCCTCAGCAAGAGAAGCCCTTGCTCTGCATCCCCTTTGATGGTGGCTCTCTGCCTGCTCAACTCTCCTGTCACCCTGTCAGTTTTCAATAAGAACTCTAGGCCAGGACACCTCGGTGGCTCAGTGGTTGAACGTCTGCCTTTGGCCCAGGGCGTGATCTTGAAGTCCCAGAATCGAGTCCCACGTCGGGCTCCCTCCATGGAGCCTGCTTCTCCCTCTGCCTGTGTCTCTGCTTCTCTCTATATCTCTCATGAATAAATAAAATCTTTTTTTAAGATTTTATTTATTTATTCATAGAGATGCAGGGAGAGAGAGAGAGAGAGAGAGAGGCAGAGACACAAGCAGGCTCCATGCAGAGAGCCTGACGTGGGACTTGATCCAGGGTCTCCAGATCATGCCCTGGGCTGCAGGCGGCACTAAACCGCTGCGCCACCAGGGCTGCCCAATAAATAAAATCTTAAAAAAAAAAAAACTCTAGGCCACTGGTCTGTTCCTTTTGTCCCAAACTATCACTCCTGGCATGGAAGGAAGAATTCCATTTTCATTCTACTCCTCTTTTCTTAACCCTCAATTTCCTTTGTTCCTACGTCACATCTACCCGAAAACCTTCAAACCTAAATTGGGGTTAAGAGGCATCCCAGGGCAGTAATAGAGGACTCAGGCTGAGGAGTCAGCCCACCTGGATTCAAATTCTGACCTACTACCTAACTCACTGTGGAAGCGGAGACAAGTTACTTAATTTGTCCAGCCCTCCATTTCCACACCTGTAAGTAATAATAGTACCTAAGTTAGAGTTGTAACGAGGGTCAAATAAGTTAATACATATAAAATCTTGACACTTAATAAGCACTAAAAATATCAGCTCCTATCTACGGGCCGCTGGGCATTGGCAAAACCATCTGAACAAGGACTGGAAATGCTAGGGATTTATGTCTTCCAGTCTCATTGGTCATCAGCATTGCCCTGCTGAAGGTCTCTGTTCCACAATGCCCCTCTTCTGCCCACCACTGTTAAATCTGAGTATTCCTCAGGGAACCTTTAAATGGACTTCTCATCACACACCATACACTAACTCTAAGTAATTTCCCCTTCCAATGTTTTTAACTCCTGCTTACATAAATGATAATTATCAAATCTGTAGACACAATCTCCCTCTAAAGCAGGTACATATACCCAACTACCTATGTTGGGTCCCTCCCTGAATGTCTAACATGCACTTCCAATTCAACATGTTCCATACACCTTTTCCTCTTTGTATATTTTCAGTGTCAGTTAACGGCATCATCATCCACTCATGCAAAACAATCTAACTCCTCCCACCTCCTCATAGCCAATTGGTTACTAAGAATTACCAAGTCTTCATTTTAAACATCTCCCATCTCCTCTTCAGGACCACTAGTTCAGAATTTCATGATCTCCCTAGCTGGTTGTGTTACTTTCCTGGGACTTCCCTAACAAAGTACCACAAACGGAGAAGTTTACAATAGAAATTTATTGTCTCAGAGTTCAAGCTAGAAGTCTGAGATCAAGGTATCCACAGTGTTGATTCCACGGGCTATGAAGAAAAGATATGTCCCAGTCCTCTCCTCCCTGGCTTGTTGATGTACATCATCTCCCTATGCCTCTTCACATTGTTTTCCTTCTATGTATGTCTGTGTGTCTAAATTTCCCCCTTTTAATATAGCCACTGTCACATCGGATTAGGGCCTACCCTAATGACTTCATCTTCACAAAATCCAATGCAATGACTATTTCCAAATAAGGTCTATGAGAATGAGTTTAAAACAAACAAACAAACCCTTGGGGCACCTGGGTGGCTCAATCAGTTAAGCCTGGGATCAGGTCATGACCCCAGTGTCCTGGGATAGAGCACTGCATCAGGCTCCCTGCTGAGCAAGGAGTCTGCTTCTCCTTCTCCCTCTGCTGTTCCCCTGCTAGTGAGCGTGCTCTCCCCTACCCCCCATCAAATAAATAAATAAAATCTTATTTTTTAAAAAACCCTCACTTAAAATGAAGAGGGAGCTCTCAGGCACATACCACTCACCGCAGCCTACATAACCAGCAGGAGGAAGGAAGCTCTCTCCCTGTCCTAGCAACAATGCACTAACCACCACTTGTAGCCAATGAAAAATCATCATAATCCAACTCTTATTCTTCTCCAATGAACTTTTGTTCAAAACAACAGTCCCCTATTTCCTCCTAAAACCTAAAAAAAGCTAACCCATTCTTTGTCTCTTCAAACTTGTCTATGGTTTTGCCATAATTTGCTTGTCCCAAGTTGCAATTCCTCTACTACTCCTGAACAAATTCAGGTTGCTGAATATGTCAGTTGCTGGCTATTTCAAAGGGTGACAGATCACATTCTGACATACAGGGTTAGGACTTCAACATGTGAATTTGGGGAAGACACAATTCAACCCAAAACACGGTTTTTTCCACCTCTACATTTGCTCACCTGGGCCTGCATTCATCTTTCCCTTGACTAAGAAAGCAATATTTTTAAAATTCAACTCGGATAATGTCCTTTGCCTGCCTAAAATCCGTATTAGCAGTTTTTCATCCAAGCTGAATGATGATGACAATACAAATATTTACTGAGTGCTTCATACTATTTTAAGTACTTTACATACATGATACTGATTCCTACAGGATGGGTACTCCATTTTGTAAATGAACAAACCAAGCAACAAAGCTATCATATAACATCTGTTCATCAAAACCGCAGTTATTAAGTTTCAAATCCAGGATTCAAACTCAGGCTCTATACCTCAAAAATAAAAAGCAATCTGACAAGAAATTTCAATTTACTAGTCAATACAGGATTCTCCTTTTAAACCTTTACCTATCACAAATAATGCACTGTACAATCCAATTAGAACTTGCATTAGAGGAAAGGGGTACTAAGCAGGAATGATGCTTTGCCAGAACACAGCTATCATTCCTGCATGCCTCACAAACATCAAAGCAGCCAATCATTACCAAAATAAGGGGCTGGGGAAGTAGGGGTGAGAAGGCAGAGAAGAATAAAATTGCACAATGACAACAGAGAGGGGGAAAAAAATCTAACAACTCAGCCAGGATATATCTTTCAGTGTCTGAAAGAGCTTTTACTAAGAAAAACATGAGTACAGATCTTCCTTGACTCACGATGGGGTTGTGTCCCAAAAAACCCATTATACATTGAAAATATCATTTATTTATAAGTCAAAACTATTTATAAGTCAAATAAATATCATTTATTTATAAGTCAAAATTCATTTATTATCATGGCTCACCTACCATAAACGTGCTCAGAACACTTACGTTACAAACCCTATTGGGCAAAATCATCTAATACAATGCTTATTTTATAATCAAGTGTTGAAAATCTCATACGGTTTACTGAAAACTGTACTGAAAGTGAAAAACAATGAGTGTATGGGTACAGAATGGCTGTCAGGGGATCAGTGTTTATACCCCTGTGGTCATGTTGCTGACCAGGAGCTGTGGCCGCCCAGCAGCATCAGGAGAGTGTACCATACCACTAGTCCAGGGATAGTTCAACTCATTGTATAACACTTTCACAACATCATAAAGTGGAAAAATCATTAAGTTGAGCCATTGTATTAAAAAAAAAAAAGTTGAGCCATTGTAAGCTGAGAACTGTCTATAATTAGACTGAATAAGATTAGGTATAAAATATACAAATATAGGGTTTTTTTCCTCTAATTACAACATAGGAGCAACCCCAGAAGTTATTTGAGGGAGCTTTAAAATATATATATATATTTATATATATATATATATAATTTTTTTTGTTTCCAATTTTATATATATATATATAAAATTGGAAACAAAAAAAATATTTTTAAGTGCTAAACATTTTTTTCCTTTCATTTGTTTTAGAATACTCTCTGACAAGTTTTTTTTTTTTTTTTAAGATTTTTTATTTATTTACTAGAGAGAGAGAGAGAGAGAGAGAGAGAGAAGCAGGCTCCATGCTGGGAGCCTGACATGGGACTTGATCCCAGGTCTCCAGGATCACACCCTGGGCTGAAGGCAGCGCTAAACCACTGAGCCACCGGGTCTGCCCTGACAAGGTCTTTAAAGGGTTCACTGTTAATTAAACCATCTTCATGGCCTAATGATTTTGAGTCCTATTAATTCAGATTGTGTTGTATACATTGATTTTTAGCATAGTAAGAATCAACAGAAGTAACAGTTCTTCAGATTAACCAACTACTCACAATGTTTTGTTTTGTTTTTTAAGATTTTTTTTATTTATTTATGAGAGAGAGGAAGAGACACAGGCAGAGGGAGAAGCAGGCCCCACGCAGGAAGCCTAATGTGGGACTCGATCCCATGTCTCCAGGATCACACCCTGGACTGAAGGTGGCACTAAACCGCTGAGCCACCGGGGCTGCCCAACTACTCACAATATTAAGTAGAAAAAACATACGCTGTAAAATATATGGTGTCCCAGCACTATTTAGTGCCCAAAAAAGCTAACAAATGGGCTGTATTTTTTTAGTTTAAGCAGAAGGAAAAGTAATCCCTACTGCAATAGGGATTAAGAACATATTGGCTCTTTCAATATTTCAGATAAGAAACTAACGCTAGGGTGCCTGGATGGCTCAGTCGGTTAAGTGTTCGACTCTTGATTGACTCAGGTCATGATCTCAGGGTCCTGGGATCAAGCCCTGCATTTGGCTCCCCATTCAGCAGGAAGTCTGCTTCTCTCTCTGCTTCTGATTCTCCCCCTGGCTCATGCTCATGCTCGCTCTCTTTCGCTCTCTTGTTTTCTGTCTCTCAAAAGAGAATGAGAGATAAATAAATAAAATCTTTTTTTTTACATCTTAAATAAAATCTTAAAAAAAAAAAGGTAATGCTAAGAAAAGATCAAAATTAGAGACAACCTACTTTCCAGCTCTGAATTATCATCATTGGGTTGCACAAATCATCAGGTAGGGACAGAATACACCGAAATAGAAGTCACAAGCTAAAACAGCCTTGAAGGCAGTTCTTTCCCTTAAATGAGGCCTTTATATTAAACAAATCTACACAGCTCCTGTGAATTCTAGCCTTTTGACAATGTGTAAACCAAAGATTTTGTTTCATAATGCTTGGCAATTTTCCACATTTAAGATGTGATGAAGAAAACCATTTTTTTTAACAATTTTATTTTTAAGTAATCTCTATACCCAATGTGGGGCTTGAACTCACAAACCTGAGATCAAGAGTCGCATGCTCCACTGAGCCAGCCAAGAGCCCAAGAAAACCAGTATTATCTTTTTTTTTTTTTTAAGATTCTATTTATTTGAGATAGAGAACAAGCAGAAGCGGCAGGAAGAGAAAGAAAATGTGAGGGGAGGGGCAAAGAGAGAAGGAGAGAGAGGAGGAGTCTTCAGCAGAGTCTGCACTGAGTATAGAGCCTGATGGGGGGTTTGATCCCTGAGATCATGACCTGAGCCAAAATCAAGAGTCAGACACTTAACTGACTGAGCCACCCAGGCACCCCAGAAAACCAACTTTAATCTTCTATATGACCAGACCCAACTTTAGACTTAACATTAAAAATGGTATTTATATCTTCCATCATATTAAGAAACACATTTATTTTATTTATTATGGTACCAAAAGCAACTCTAGATATGTGAATGAACTAAAGTTGTCAATAAATAACCACTTCCCTGTACCTCCTTCTTTGGGTTATTAGCTCAGGGGTTGGCAAACTATGGGCCAAGGGTAAAAATACAGCCCACTACTTTTGCATGGCCTGTAAGTTTAAGAAGGCTTCTATAGTATTTGTAAATGGTTTTAGGGGAAAACAAATAAAAAAGGAGAAGAATATTTCATAACACATGAGAATAATATGAAATTCAAATTTCAGTGTCCATAAATAAGTTTTATTGGAAACAGTCACACCCATTCATTTATATACGGTCTTTGGCCACACTTATGCTACAAAGGCAAGGTTGAGGAGTCGTAACAGAGACTAGTGCTCACAAAGCCCAAAATATTTATTATCGGACCCTCTTAAGAAATAGCTTGCCTAACCCTATTCCAGATATTGTCAAAGACTTGCATAACATGTCATTAGGGAGCAATGGACAGCAACAGAACCACAGGAGTATGATCACTGAAAGGAAAGATGCTCTGACGGGTAAATCTAGACATGAAAAGTAAATTCCTGCTAACACTGACAGACAACACCACCATTTCATGAGCTATCCCATATGTGAAGTTGCTAATAACCGTAACATGTGACTCTCTTAAGTAATATCCAAGACATTTAGACAGACAATTTAAGACATTTTATAATCAGGCTTGAGAACATTTTTCACTAGAGCAAAAAAAGCTACTGCCATCAAGGAGAACAAAAACAAAAACAAAATCAACAAACTGGACAAACAGGTAAAATGGGGAAATGGGTAAACTGGGGAAAACAAAACAATAGATTTGGGTAAACTGGGATAAATTAGGGGAAAATAGTAACTAAAATTTGCTCCAAAGGAAAGAAATGGAATTGTGTTCACAGGGAAGTTTTCAAAAGTGTGAGAAACTGAGTGGCATGTATTGCTACAAAATATAAATCGAAAGAATTAAACTTAAATGGAATGTAAATCTTAAGGAAACTTTCTCTTACATATTTCAAAACACCAAGAGACTTTGGCAACGTCCATTTAAAAAAAAAAAAAAAAAAAAACTGGGATCCCTGTGTGGCTCGGCGGTTTAGTGCCTGCCTTCAGCCCAGGGCGTGATCCTGGAGTCCCTGGATCGAGTCCCACATCGGGCTCCCTGCGTGGAGCCTGCTTCTCCCTCTGCCTGTGTCTCACCTCTGTGTGTGTGTGTGTGTGTGTGTGTGTGTGTGTGTGTCTCATGAATAAATAAATAAAATATTTTTAAAAACCTGAGTAGTACTATCTATACCAAAGTAATGTTCTGTCATTTGCTAGAACTAAAACAAGAGAATTAAGAATTCATTAATTAATCAAAATTGAGTACTAAGCTGAGGTGTCTAAAATCCTTTGTAAAATCAGAGATTTGGCTGCATTCTGCTTATTATAGTGCTTTAAAATTTTACTTTGTAGCGGCACCTGAGTGGCTCAGTTGTTAAGCATCTGCCTTATTTTTTTTTTAATTTTTATTTATTTATGATAGTCACACAGAGAGAGAGAGAGAGAGAGGGAGGCAGAGACACAGGCAGAGGGAGAAGCAGGCTCCATGCACCGGGAGCCCGACGTGGGATTCGATCCTGGGTCTCCAGGATCACGCCCTGGGCCAAAGGCAGGCGCTAAACCGCTGCGCCACCCAGGCATCTGCCTTAGGCTCAGGTCGTGATCCCAGGGTCCTGGGACAGAGTCCCACATCAGGCTCACTGCAGGGAGTCTGCTTCTCCCACTACCTATGCCTCTGCCTCTCTGTGTCTCTCATGAATAAATAATTTTTTTAATTTATTTTTTTTTTTATTTACTTACTTACTTATGATAGTCACAGAGAGAGAGAGGCAGAGACATAGGCAGAGGGAGAAGCAGGCTCCATGCACCGGGAGCCCGATGTGGGATTCGATCCCGGGTCTCCAGGATCGCGCCCTGGGCCAAACGCAGGCGCTAAACCGCTGCGCCACCCAGGGATCCCCTCTCATGATTAAATAAATAAAATCTTTTTCTTTTTTTTTTTTTTTTAATTTTTTTATTTATTTATGATAGGCACACAGTGAGAGAGAGAGAGGCAGAGACACAGGCAGAGGGAGAAGCAGGCTCCATGCACCGGGAGCCCGATGTGGGACTCGATCCCGGGTCTCCAGGATCGCGCCCTGGGCCAAAGGCAGGCGCTAAACCGCTGCGCCACCCAGGGATCCCAATCTTTTTCTTTTTAAATTTACTTTCGAGGGGCACCTGGCTAGCTCAGTTGGTAGAGCCCATAACTCATCTCGGGGTCATGAGTTCAAAACCCCATGTTGGGACTATAGCATACTTAAAAATGTTTGGGTTTTTTTTTTACTTTCTATTTCTAGATATAGTGTAAATGAATGCTCAACCTCAAAACTTCTTTCTACCCTCTCCCAAAGAAACCTCTCTGTAATTAACTTATTTTTTTCTTAAAACAAAAACTGTTTTTATCTACATACCATATCAGTTAATATAAATTTTTAAACACAATTTCAAGTGAAAGCTCAGATGCATGTCATATTTATACACATGAGTAGGTATTTTATATTACTCTCTGTGATTAGGATAGAAAAAAAGATACGTATACAGGTGTTACTGGAGCTGAAGCTAAAATCCAATACCAATAATCAAAGCTTATACACAATATTCATGGCTAGTTCCCAAGTGTGCTTCAGTTTTAATACTACCAAAAAATGTGGGGAACACTAACTTTATCATTAAAAGTAATTGCTGATCTGTTTCTTTCCAAAGAAGAAACAGGTCAAAATAGCTTTTTTCCAACCTGGGGTGGAAAGTTATGGGGAGACACATAACTAGACAAAACAAGAAGAAGATGCTTTGGCTGGTTCTACAAACCAGTGTGAACACAGAGTGGAAACAGAATCCCCATGTTTCCTAAATCTGCACTATTTGCACTTATCATAAGGCCTTTCATACAAAACTTTCAAGGTGTTTTCAAACACATTCACTTCCACCATGAAATTACTCTAGATCAGAAAAAGGAAATGAAAATCTTTTTTTCAAAAATACACTTTTTAAACAATAAAATACTACACAACTAGTTTTAAAAAAAAAAAAAGTACACTTTGTTTAAGATCATTACAATAGGTCCAAATTTTTTAAAAAGCTCAAAATTCCAAATGTCCAACTGTCACACTTAACCACTGGGCATACCAATTTCCACACTGTAATAACACCAGAAAATTCAGTCACAAAAATTGCTTCCTAATTTCTAATTAATAGTTTAAAATCTCAGGATAAAAAATAAATAAAATATAAAATAAATAATAAAATAAAATAAAAATAAATAAAATAAAATAATAAAATATAAAAAAATAAAATAAAATAAAATAAAATAAAATAAAATAAAATAAAATAAAATAAAATAAAAAAGATATCTCAGGACACCTGGGTAGCTCAGTCTGTTTGTTAGGTGTCTCTCTTCAGCTCAGGTCATGATCTTAGGGTCCTGGGACTGAACCCTGTACCAGGCTCTCTGCTCAGTGAAGAGTCTGCTTCTCCTTCTCCCTCTGACCCTCTCTCCTGCTCATGCTCTCGTTCATTCTCTCTCTCAAATGAATAAATATTCTTTAAAAAAATTTTTGCTTTTATACTTTTTTTCCTTAAAAAGAAAAAGAAATAGTTTAAAATCTCAAACCTAAAATTCTAGGAGAGGGCTCAGTTGGTAAAGTAACTGCCTTTGGCTCAGGCCATGATCTCAGGGTCCTGGGATCCAGCCCAGCATCAGGCTCTCTGCTCAGTGAGTAGTCTGCTAATCTTACTCTCCTTACTCTCTCTGTGCTCTCTCACTCAAATAAATAAATAAAATTATTTTTAAAAATTAAAAATAAAATTCTAGGAGATTCATTAGTTTGGCCTTTGTGATAATCCCCACTTTTTACAGGAAGAAAAAAATTTTAAAGGACCCAAAACTCCTTGGACTACAAAATACAAAACAGTTCTTTCTAAGCCACATTTGATGCCTTATGTGTAAATGAGTCAAAAACATACAGATTAGATTTCTGTGAAAATATACAGAAGTTTAAAAATTAGAGGGAAATGGGCAGCCCGGGTGGCTCAGCAGTTTAGCTCCACCTTCAGCCCAGGGCGTGATCCTGGAGACCCGGGATCGAGTCCCACCTTGGGCTCCCTGCATGGAGCCTGCTTCTCCCTCTGCCTGTGTCTCTGCCCCTCTCTCTCTCTCTCTCTCTCTCTCTCTCTGTGTGTGTGTGTGTGTGTGTGTGTCTCGTGAATAAATAAAATCCTTAAAAAATAAAATTAGAAAAACTGATTGGCATATGTTTTGGGTTTTGCTAAATGTAAACATTTAAGTTTTTGAAAAGTTCAACACTGATACAGCTATTCACCAACCAAGCATCTGGTTTCAACTTTTCCACTGTGAAGGGCTGTATAAAAATGTATTGTGAATCAAGGCTCTTCCTGATTGTCTGAATTCTCTAATAGAGGGTACATTTACTTCCTACCCCAAAATATTTAAAAACACAAGATACACCATTCCTATTGCTTAAATGTTCCACAAATGCCTAAAAAACAAACTCAAATCAATTTAGTTGGATCAATAAGACAATTCCAGGTTTCTAAGCCAATATGTTTCAAACCAAGCATGACTATTCCCTAAGGCCAATATTTATGATATATTATCTAAGCAACCTTTCAAAGCCAAATCACAGTACTTCTTTCCAAATCTCACATTCTACCAAACTGACAGGGTAGTGGGGAAGAGTTCAGAATAGTTCCAGAGTTCTCCAAAGCAAAACTTAAATACCAGACACAAGAACATGCTAGGTTACACTGCCCTCTAGAGTCTCCTTTTGATATTCTCTTTAGTCTGAAATAATTAAATTCTAGTCATAAGACCCTTCTAATTAAGCAAACCTTCAGTGTTCCAATATTGTAGACGGACCTGTTTAAAAATGGGCTGGCAGTAATCAATACTAGGACCTATAATATTTCAATCACCTACCATTATTAAAGGTCAGTAGTACTTTCCCAACAGACAGGAAACTATCCAAAACGGAATTTTTTAATTTGCTTTTTGTTGTCTCTGTTTTGTTTTGTTTTGTTTTTGTTTTAGTTTTAAATGACTCAAGTTGCAGAGATCTCTGAAATAAAGATAATTTGTAGCACATATTGATTGACCAAGGTAGCCAGGACTTCTCTCTAGCAAAACCCCAAGTTCATACATGTGACCAAACATACAAATATTGGACCCATATAAAACCAGTGCTCCTCAGGGTTACTTCTCAACTTGCATCTGTCCTCTGAGCTCCTAGCAGTTCCTGCCTTTTCTCCTGCCAGGCAACCAGAGTCCTAAAGGGATCTTAAAGAGCTAATGAGAAGCCACAGCAACTAAGACCTGTGTTAGCTGCAAAGCACAAACACCAATACCCATTTTTCCTAAGCATTCAGTAAGCAATCTGCTAAGGACTCGAAGTAAATTAAAACCATCTCTCTAATCTAATAACTCCATAGGCACCTATAACACACCATAATTTGAGATTATTATTCTTTAAGATTTATTAAGACATCTTTTACCATTCACCACGGATGGTATAGCTTGCCTCAGCTATTATAGTGACTGTTTTTTGTTTGTTTGTTTTAATCTAGATTCACACGAGACTAAATAAAGTCTCAACCCTGCTCAAATCTTGGTTATAGGGGAAAAAAAATCCGTATCTCTTTTTTTTTTTTTTAATTTTTATTTATTTATGATAGTCACAGAGAGAGAGAGGCACAGAGACACAGGCAGAGGGAGAAGCAGGCTCCATGCACCGGGAGCCCGATGTGGGACTCGATCCTGGGTCTCCAGGATCGCGCCCTGGGCCAAAGGCAGGCGCCAAACCGCTGCGCCACCCAGGGATCCCCGTATCTCTTTAACAGCAAAAAACCAGGTCTCAAAAAAGAAACCAAAACTAAGATACAATGTTCCACAACAAAGTATCTATTATTACTTTTGAAAGCAATCTAATAAAAGAGATCTTGGGGCTCCAATCTAGTAAATTAAAACAGGACCGTCTTTTGAAATATAAAAGTGAAAATAGTATTTCTATAGACCCTAAGACAGGGGCTGTCAAACTTGGGTCCCTGCGTCAAGTGCATGCAGCTTATTTTTATAAATAAAGTTTTAATGGGACACAACCTCATCCATTTGTTTACATAGTACTAATGGCTGGCTGCTTGCTTACTAGGAGGACAGAGTTGAATGGTTGCTACAGAGACCAAAATGGCTTGCAAAGGCTAAAATATTTACTCTCTGGCCCTTTGCAGAAAAAGTCTGCCAATTCCTGCTCTAGAACAAAGATTCCTGACTTCTCCAGAGATTTAGAAGCATGCCATACACACAAGCACAGGAGGGATGCTGGCTTGAAGAAAAAAAAAGGGGGGGGGGGCATTACAGCTGCTCTCCAGTCTGTACTAAATCTTAAGGAACTGACATTATGGGAACACATGGGAAGAAGGAAGTGACAGATGCAGCCGATTCATCCCATGTAATGGTTCATACACACTAGGCTTTCCAAAAGACTAAATGAAGAATTCTAAAGGTACTTTAAAATATATCTGTAAGGAATAAATGGGGAAAATAAAAATTTACTCACAGTCATGCTACAATAAGAGCTCACTTCTGAAGTGGGTTGATACTCCTATCACAGAGAGAACATTTCAAGTGACCTATGAGATAACTATGACAATAAGTATCATTATAACCAGATCCCAGAATGAATCTGAAATAAATACCAAGGATTTAAATCAGTGAAGTATCAAAATAAAGATTATTTTCCACAACCTATAAGATGAAATATAATTAATCACCATGAAAGTAGCTGTATGTAAATTTAAAAAAAAAAAAAAAACAGTATGAAGATGATCTGGTCAAGAGAACCAGATTCTAATCTAGGTTTAAACTCTGTATAATCTTAGATCATTTGCCCTTATTAAATTTCAGTGTTCTCATCTGTAAAATAAGGGGACTAGGCTAAATCAGTGGGTCTCAACCATTATCACTTATCAGTATCACCGACAGAGATTTGTTTAAACAAAGATTATGCAGGACCAGACTTCCAGTTTTAGTTCTGACCCACAGAGTTTAGAAGTTATCACTCTCATCTGCAGAACAAGAAAAAAAAAAGAATCCTGAAATCAATCAGAGAATTTGATCAAGGGCAAACCACCACTCCCAAAATCTAGAGAGAAAAGAAAATACTGAGAATCACAGCTGAATTGGTAAGTACACTTAAGTGGTAATTTTGACAAATTTCCAAAGACTTAGACTCATTTGAGAGTTAAAAACTCCTGGAGGTCCAGACTTTGGGAGACCTGGATGGAAGTTCTACCTTCAGGAGCTCCACCAGATGAGAGAAAAATTCCCTAGTGTTTTGGGCAAGTGGAGAGTAACCATTTTTAAATAGTTCAGAGCATCCTCCATAAGGAAGGCCTGTCTTCTAAGGGCAACTGCTTTGCCAGAGCCTAAATGACCTAAAGAAAGTACAATTAGTCAACTCCAGCCCCCTCTTACCTTCCTGTCTCACAGAACACGGGTGGGGGTGGGGGCAGGGGAAGGAGGCTAAAAAATTTCTAAAGATCACAGCCCAGGGACTTAGGCCCACTAAAAGACAAGTTTTAATATGATAAAATGTTCCTCCTCCCCAATGCCTTACCACCAAATCAACAGGGCTCCTGTATAAATAACAGTGTATTATCTGAGAGCTGCAAGACAGATCCTATTTAAGGAGGAATTCTTAGGGAAACCCAAAGACAATTTAGGAAGAAAATAACAAGAAAACTACAGGAAGCTGAAGCACCTGGCACCTACATCAAACATTAAATACAGTATGGCTGTTTCTTACGAAGCCAACCGTACATTGTTTTACCACACAATCCCACAATTGCACACCTAGATATTTATCCAACTGACTTGAAAACATATACAAAAACCTGCACACAAATATTTACAGCAGCTTTACTCACAATTACCAAAAACAGGAAGCAATCAAGATGTCCTTCAACTGGTAAATCGATAAGCAAACTGTGATACATACATACACTGGAATGTTACTGAGCAATAAAAAGAGAGGAGTTATCAACACACACAAAGAAATGTTAAGTGCACATTGCTAAGTGAAAGCCATTCTGAAGAGGATAAATACAGTAAGATTCCAACTACAGTACATTCTGGAAAAGACAAAACTACAGTGTAAAAAGACAACAGGTTGCCAGGTGTTCAGGGGAGAAAGATGGATAGATGAAAAGGTGAAGCACAGGGAAGTTTTAGGGCAGTGAAACCATACTGCATGCTAATGTAATGATGGATACATGACATTAGGCATTTGTCAAAACCCACTGAACTTTAAAACACTAAGAATGAATCTTAAAGTATGGACTTTAATAATAAAGTATCAATGCTGGTTCATTAATTATAACAGACCACATTAATGCAAGATATTAATAAGAAGTGAAACCCTGTGTGCCGATGTTGAATATAAAGAAACCCTATGTACTGTCAGCTCAATTTTTCTATAAATCTAAAACTGTACCAAAACACTAAGTCTGTTAGGGTTTCTTTTTAAATAACCCTACACCCACATGGGACTCAAACTCACAACCCTGAGATCAAGAGTTGCATACTCCACTGACTGAGCCAGCCAGGTGCCCCTAACATCTATTTGTTGTTGTTGTTGTTGTTGTTGTTGTTGTTTTTTATTGCTAGGTATCTCTAAATCTTTATACACCGTGTCATATATTACATTTTAAAAAGTTCTCAAGTGATGCTGATAGTCAAGGGCCACACTTTGAAAACACTAAGCGAGGGCTCCTTCCAGTTCTAAATTTTATTATTCTATTCAGTAATGTTTTTACGGGAGCAATGATAGCCACTCTCCAAATGGCCCCAGTGGATCTCTGCCTTTTGGTACTCAAACCCTCCTATGGTATCATCCCACAATTGAACAGGACTAATCTTAGTAATCAATACAATATTGGAAGAAGGACAACAATGTCTTCCAGACTAGGTTATAAAAGATATTGCAGCTTCTTCTTTCTTGGACCCCTTCCTCTGGATAACCAGCTGCAGTATCATGAGGATACTCAACCTATTTAGAAGTTCCAGAGTGGCAAGGAACTAAGGCTTCTGCCAAAAGTCAGCCCAAACTTGCCAGCCATGTTGAGTGAGCTATCTTGAAACTAGATCCTCTAGCCCAACCCAAGCCTTCCAAGGACTGCAGACCACAGCCAAAACCACCCAGGTAAGCTACTTCCAAATTCCTGCCCCGCCCCCCCCAAAAAGCATGTGAGATAATAAATGCTGGATATTGTGTTAAGCTACTGCTTTGGGGTAATCTGATATACAACAAATGATAGTTATTAATACAGGAACTTAAGCCAAAACATGAGTTTAAAGAGTTCTTCCACTCTTCTAAAAGTATTACAATTATAATTGCACAAATTCTTAGGAACATAAAGGAAATGGATAGAAGGAAGAAAAAGAGGAGCAAGACTTTCATCATCTCCCCCAAGCCATTACTGGATGTCTCAAGGCACAAATCTGAGAGATTCACTCTTTGCTTAAAAATTTTTAATAGTTTCCCAAAGTTTATGGAAGTGAATCCATACACTCTTCAAGATCTGCCCTATTCCTAGCTACTAGTCTCATCAGACGGCATAATGGATACACAAGTACACACAAAAATGGACCTTGTGTGACTAATCTTGGGTAAGTAACTTTATTCACCACTATATATATTATACATTCACCTGTATATTATATGTATGTTATATATATATATATTACTGTAGGAGACTATAAGATAAACCCTTTTATCAGCTTCTTATTTAAGCTTTCTGGAGATATTCTATGCATATACAGCATATATGCATAAATATCCTTTTTTTCTTATACAAATAAATAGAAGTATACTTCACATACCCTTATGCAACTTTTTTTGTTTACTTCATTTATCTTGGACATTGCTTTAGGTCAATATACATAAAGAGCCTCACTCTTTGCAACTGCTGCATAGAATTCTATTCCCTGGGCATACCATATCCATCTACCTATTTTATACTGTTTATAGCCTTTTGCTAGAGTATAAAATGCTGCAATGATAATCCTTAAACACAAATAAAAGGACAGATAGAGAATACATGATTATAGAGTCGTGCTGACCCCTTTTTTTGGTATGATTTTATTTATTTATTCATGAGAGACACAGAGAGAGAGGGGCAGAGATAGAAGGCGGCTCCCCACAGGGAGCCCGATGCAGGACTTGATCCCCGGACCAAGGATCACTCCCTAAGCCAAAGGCAGATGCTCCACCACTGAGCCACCCAGGTGTCCCAGTAGCGTAGACCCTTGAACAACATGGGTTTGAACTGTGCAGGTCCACTTATTTTTTGGAGTTTTTTCAATGGATACAGTACGGTACTATAAATCTGTCTTCTCCTCCTTGTGACTACACTTAAGGTGGTGAACACGTCACAATATATACAATTGCCAAATCACTATATTGCAGACCTGAAACTAATATTAACTATACTTCAATAATTTGAAAAAGAGAATACAAGGATCCCTGGGTGGCTCAGCAGTTTAGTGCCTGCCTTTGGCCCAGGGCGTGATCCTGGAGTCCGGGTATCAAGTCCCACATCAGGCTACCTGCATGGAGCCTGCTTCTGTGTGTGTGTGTGTGTGTGTGTGTGTGTGTGTGTGTGTGTGTCTAATGAATAAGTAAATAAAAATCTAAAAAAAAGAAAAAGAGAATACATTATATAATACATATGAAGTAAGTGTTAATCACTGTACGTTATCAGTAAGTCTTCTGATTAACAACAGGCTATTACTTAAGTTTGGGGGGAGTCAAAAGTTACACACATGAGGCATCTGGGTGACACAGTTAAGTAAGCGTCCAACTCTTGGTTTCGGTGCAGGTTGTGATATCTCAGGATCGTGAGATCAAGCCCAAGTCAGGCTCTGCATCCAGTGTGGAGTCTGTGTGGGGTTCTCTCTCTGCCTCATTCTCTGCCTCTCTCCACCCCATACTCTCTCTAAAATAAATTTTTAAAAAAATTTTTTTAAGTTACACATGGATAACTTCAGGGAGGTCTGTACCTCTAACCTCCCCACATTGTGCAAGTATCAACCATTAACTAGTAAATATAGTAATTATATATCAGGACAAATATAGTAAAATGTAACTGTGGAATCTTGAGTGGGAGGTAGGAGGTGTTCACCATACAATTCTTTCAATTCTTCTCTATTTAAACTGCCAAATTTATTCTTAAAATGCCTATCATGCCTATTCTTAAAATGCCCATCATGTTTTTCTTTCAACTTTTCAATAAATCACCAATATGAAATATTTCATCAACCTTCAAAACAACCCAAAAGTTCCAAAAATGTAATAATCCAGCAATGGTTCTCGCCCTTGATTTATAACCCAAACAAACAAAAGAGGCAATTATCAGAAGAATCAGACTTCAATTGCCTTGCCATTTTACATAAGCCATAGTCAAGCAAAGTAAAATCACCCCAAGAGTCTTATTCTTTTGGTTTCTCTACACTGTTTTACATAAACACTTGGTCTTCACCAAAAACAGAGTTCCCTATAGGTGTCTGTTACATCTAAGAGAAGCAAAGGGAAAACAAAAACAAAAAACTTCAGAGGGTCAAAGTTTGACATCTTCCTTCTTAGTTTCCTCCTGTAGAATTCCCAGAAGTTCTACCCAATAAAGAGTGGTTTAACTCTTCTTTCTGGGGGGCGGGGGGGGGGGGGGGAATCTTATAATCTTTCTGTAGAGAATATATTCATCCTCCCTCTAAAGATTCAGAAGCAAAACCCTTACAAGAATTTACAGATCAGAGTATACCATTCCAGCCAAGGCACATCCTCAACCAGGATCTTAAGATAACAAACTCAAATGAATGCTTGTTGTTTTGTTCTTGTTCTCTGACTGAAGGGTCCCCAGTGAAAGCCTACTAGCACTACAACAGAGTCATCTCAGTACAGTGCTTTGGTGGGTCGGAAGACTCATAACTCCTAAATATCAGGGAAGGGGTCCACAGAAAATGGATACTTGAGTTGTCTATTTGAGGAGGGGCAGTAGTTTGCTAGGTAGAGAAAAAAGAAAGAACATTTCAATCAGAGAAGAAATCACCCAGTTTTAAAGCTGAATTATTGCTTTTGTTTCTCCAAGGAATCAAAAGTGAATCACACTTTTATTTCCTAAATCTCTAAAATCGTAAGTTCTTAAAAGAACAGCCACGGTTTTGAGGAATTCTCCATCTCTTCAGTTGTTGAACTTTCCAAAAAGAATTGCAAGTTGAGGAGAACTCATGTAAACTCTAAGTGTTGGTGCCTCCTGATCCTCCTTGATCCCGCCGGGAGGCACCAACAATAAGCAGTTCTGAACTTGTTTGTTTTTTTTAAGATTTTTATTTATTTATTCATAGAGACACAGAGAGAGAGAGAGAGAGAGAGAGAGAGAGAGGCAGAGACACAGGCAGAGGGAGAAGCAGGCTCCACGCAGGGAGCCCGACGTGGGTCTCGATCCTGGGCCTCCAGGATCACACCCCAGGCTGCAGGCCGCGCTAAACCGCTGCGCCACAGGGGCTGCCCAGCAGTTCTGAACTTTATCAATATCCAGGAACTGGGCAAAATTATTCAATGGTGAGGGTAAAACCCAATGAAGCAGCACTAACTGCAGTCCTTCACTTTCCTTCTGGGACTAACATAAAACACTCAAAGCTCACAGTCTGTGAAAGCCTATGGGAATGTTGGCACCAAGTAAGTCTTATGTAGCTTTAGATTGTTGTGAAGTACACTATGGGACACAAGGGTGTAAAATAAACAACTGTTCTGAGGGTGTGTTCAGATGATATACACCTCTGCCATCACCCCATCCCAATTCCAGGGGTCAGCCATGACTCCACTGCGGGACTACACTGCCCAGCACTCTCCATTCCTCTTCCCTGTACCCTCTAAGATCCAACCCAGCCTTGAGACTCTTCATCAGCACCGCTCAGGCATAAACTTTATTGAGGCCTCTACCATGTACCTGTACTGTCTCACTGAGCCTTTTTCCCATCCCCCACACCCTCAGGGCAGAAGTTGTAGCCCAGATCATCTTTCTGCCCCTATCACCTACCACAATGCCCAGCATTCCAACACCAGGTCACAGTGCAGGTAGGGTTTCTGTGCCAGACATTGTGCTCAGTGGTTTGTATACGCTAATCCATTTTACCCTCATTGTAACCATAGGAATAAAATATGATGAATACCACATCACTCTGACCCTGTGTACTCTACACACAGATGAGGAAGCAGGGCACATAGAGCTTCATCAAATGTCCAAGACACACAGCTACTCAATGGTGGAACCTGCATTCTCATCTAAGCAGCCAGGTTCCAGAACCCATGCTACTAGTAGTGGGGACCCAGATACCTGGTAAACTTAACTAAGTGGAATTTCTAGTGGTGTTTCCCAAATAAATATTTTTAAGCTGTTTGTTATTTTTGCTACTTGTAACCAGTTTCCACTCCTTCTATTACCTGACCTTTAAGTAGCATATATCACTGATAACCTCTTTCTTCAGTAATGCCTAGTTCTCCTGCTCTTGTGGCCAATTTCCTTGCACTCTTTAGTAGGCTCCTCTTCAGCTGACCAGACCTCAGGGCAGTGATCTGACAACTCTAGCCTGGGCCCTACTGTTAATTCTTTCCTTAACATTCTCCCTGGGCAATCAACAATATGTCTTCAGTCCAGAGCTCATTCCAAACCCATATGTATTACATGCTTTTGGCTATCTCTGCATCAGTGTCACTTATGCAAAATTTAGCATATCTCAAATTCACAGTCTATCCGTCTCCCCAAATAAGTTCCTCCTCCTGGATCATATCAGAGCACTATACCAGCCTGAGTCTAATAGTAAAGAAAAACCAAACAGTAATTTGAATGAGAAAAGTTTTTAAAATAATTATTAACTACAACAAGAACTGGAGTAATAAGGAATTGGCTAGAAAGAAGTAAAAAGAACCCTAAGATATAAAAAAGAGGGGGATCCCTGGGTGGTGCAGCGGTTTAGCGCCTGCCTTTGGCCCAGGGCGCGATCCTGGAGACCCGGGATCGAATCCCACATCGGGCTCCCGGCGCATGGAGCCTGTTTCTCCCTCTGCCTGTGTCTCTGCCTCTCTCTCTCTCTCTCTCTATCATAAATAAATAAAAATTAAAAAAAAAAAGATATAAAAAAGAGGAGATGACATAAAATATAACAGCAAATATAATAACACATGGCAAAATATATTACCACTATCCTTAGGGCTGAGACAGAGCACCCAAGGAAGAGTTCTCCCCATCCTAGGACTGAGATCCAGACCTTATTGGAGATGGCTCACATCTGACAGAACTTCTAGAAATCAGCCCTCTGGAATAACAAAGAAAGTAGTTCTGCAGGGAAGTATCTCACTGGAGGCACCGTCCTACAAAACTGCCCAAGGTAGGGGTGGGTGGGAGAGGGCTGCCAGACTCTGCCAGGCAAGCACACAGGAATCAGCAAGTAAAACCCTTTCCTTTCTCCTGCCACTGGCCAAGGGGAAGTATTTAAAGGGTCCACATTCTTTATCAAGTAAAAGGAAGTAGTAAAAAGTAAAGCTGGAAGTAAGAGGCAATAAATCAACAACTGGCATTAGCACCATCATCATTATCACTCTGGCCCAAGGAAGAAACCTAGAATCAGGGCAGCCCTGGTGGCTCAGCAGTTTAGCGCCGCCTTCAGCCCAGGGCCTGATCCTGGAGACCTGGGATCGAGTCCCATGTCAGGTTCCCTGCATGGAGCCTGCTTCTCCCTGTCTGTGTCTCTGCCTCTCTCTCTCTCTCTCTCTCTCTCTCTCTCTCTCATGGAGCCTGCTTCTCCCTCTGTCTGTGTCTCTGCCTCTCTCTCTCTCTCTCTCTCTGTCTCTCTTGCATAAATAAATAAAATCTTAAAAAAAAAAAAAAAAGAAACCTAGAATCATCCTTGATTCTTCCTTCTCAAGTCCTGTAGGTCCTATCTTCCAAGTATTTTTTGAATCCATCCACTTCTCTCCATTCCTACTGCTAATGCCCCAGTCCTGGCTTAAAACAACTCTTGCAAGTATTGCCATCAGAGTCATAGGCCTCCTACCACAGATGTGCCCTCCTTTTCCCCTTCAACTGCAACCACTGTGATCTTTGTAAATGGCAAATCCAATTCTATCAATCCACTATTTCAAATCTCTCAGGCATTTCTCAAGTGTCAATAAGATGGGATTCAAAAATAGAAATGACTTCCAAAGTTCCTTGCAACTTTCCTCCTCAGAATCTATACCCCATGAATGCCTGGCTGGCTTTTAATCTTTTTTTTTAATTTTTAAAAAAATTTTTTATTTTTTTTAATTAGGATTTTAATATTTATTCATGAGAGACACAGAGAGAGGCAGAGACAGAGGCAGAGGGAGAGGGAGAAGCATGCTCCATGCAGAAAGCCTGATGTGGGACTCGATCCCAGGACGACAAGATCAGGCCCTGATCCGAGGGCAGATGCTCAACCACTGAGCCACCCAGGCGTCCCTTATGTTTGCTTTCTGTTATTTTGTTTTGCCTCTGGGGCACTGAATAGGGGTTTCTTCCTACTCCAGAATGGGCTTTCATTTTGCTTCCTATTGCCATACCTGTGTGTCAGCTGATTCTTCATCATACTATAGGTTTCAACTCAGATGTCTCTTGTTCCAAGTCAAGCGCCCCTGCTAATTATACCCAAATAGAACCCTCTTCTTCCTCTTTTGGAACACATACCACACATTACTGTAATTAACAATCTACTTCATCTTCCATACTTTTACCTCTATGAAGAAAAATGTCTTCCTCATCACTGAAACCCAAAGAGATGTCTAGAACAAAGTGGCACTCAAAAAAATATCAGTTTTCAGTTAATGAATGTTAAATGAAGAAGGAAAAAGACTTTATAAAGTGAGTAACAGCTTGAAAGGAACGTATTTTCGTAATGACATTATTCCTGACATGTTGATCAGTGTACATGCAATAAAAAGATTACCCGTACATCACTCAAAAGATGAGGAGAAAATGGCTTTGTTCCATGCTTAACAACTAAGATAAAGTAAAATAAAAAGTCTACTCCTCATAGGGGAAAAAGAAAAAAATCTAATTCAACCAGCTGGTAACATAAATTAGTATGATCATATGGTGTAAGACCAGGAAAAACACTGTTGGTTTTCAAGGTGAACAGGGCCATTCTTATATAGTACGTATACCAAAGGATTCAGTTTATTTACACCCAATAATGAAAATCAAATATTACAACATGACATTCCATAGCATACCATGGTTCCACAGTAGAAAATCAATACATCATATTTGTTTTCAGTAGACTTGTTTACTCAACCATAGTTCTAGAATCATTATGCAATGAAAACAGTCCTCTCAAGCACTCTGAACCCATGTGAAATCAAAACTAGCTCTTATCTGACACCTACTCCAAAAAGGAATCTCTCTCAGGACATCGGGTGGCTCTGTGTTTGAATGTTTGCCTCTGGCTCAGGGCGTGATCCTGGAGTTTCAGGATCGTGTCCCACACTGGACTCCCTGTGGGGAGCCTGCTTCTCCCTCTGCCTCTGTCTGTGCCTCTCTTTCTGTGTCTCTCATGAATAAATAAAATCTTTAAAAACAAAAAGGACTCTCCCAGGATGTCCTCAGAAATGTAAGGATTAAAAGCTATAAAGCTAAATTGGTATGTAAAGTTATTCTGCCACTATTGAAAGATATGTAGGAATGCTAGTTCAGTACTGGTCCCATTCAACCATGCTGCTTTATTTTATAGTGTCTATATAGACAACAGTCTGGCCAATCACACCAGAGCACAGTAGCTTGTACTTTGCTATCTTCCCCAATACTTGGCACACTACTAATCTAACAGCAAAAGTATAATAAACACAGGCTGACTGCTGAACTCTAATAACAATTACAACTTCCCTTGTAACAATATTCTACAATATAATTACCACGGCTGCCTTACTAAAATTTTCATACACAAACAGCCAGGGGCACATATGTTCATACACTCTACACATATGGTTTTTAAGAATTTATTTTTAAGTAATCTCTACATCCAATGAAGGGATCAAACTTACAACCCTGAGATCAAGAGTCACATGCTCCACCAACTGAGCCTGCCAGGTGCCCCACTCTACACATATTTTAACTTAACAAGTCCAATATCAAGATGAGAATTCGGGATCCCTGGGTGGCGCAGCGGTTTGGCGCCTACCTTCGCCCCAGGGCGCGATCCTGGAGACCCGGGATCGAATCCCACGTAGGGCTCCCGGTGCATGGAGCCTGCTTCTCCCTCTGCCTATGTCTCTGCCTCTCTCTCTCTCTCTCTCTGTGACTATCATAAATAAATAAAAATTAAAAAAAAAAAAACAAGATGAGAATTCAAGCACCTAACATGTTTATGTGATTATTTCAACTGTTTTTATTCCAACTGATGTATATATTTCATTCTCTGTAAAGTTTCTTTGTATATATCTCCATAGCCTCATTAAGGAAAGCCAATCAATAAAATGAAACTCAAAAAAGGCCTCAGAGCTAGCTATTCACTCCACTAGAGAGTAGTCTCTCCTCAGACATCTTCATGACTCACTTCTTTGTTCTAATGCATCTTCCCAACCACTCTTAACAAACCCATCATTACCACTCCCTCAATCCTGACACTCCTTTTCCCCCTTTCCTGCTTTATTTTCCCCCACAGGGCTTATCACCATCTACATGTCTGCACTCCTTTGTTTATTGTCTGTTTTCTCCCACTGGAATGTTTTTCAATGAATTAAGAAATATTGGTTTGTTTTATTCACTGCTACCTCCTCACATCTTAGACTATGTGAGAAACACGGTAAGTACTCAATGGATACGGATGAAGTGAATGAAAATTAGAGTCCCAGAAATTGATCTTAATATGGAGGCTGTGAAATGAAAAGCTCTCCAAGTGGGAATGGACACATATTTGAGAGATAATTCTCTTTAATTTAACTCAAGGCCTAAAGGACTTTATGAAATTAAACTGCTATTCAAGTTACACCCAAAGATCACTAAGGTTGCCACTGAGTAACTGCTCGAGTACATTTTAACAAAAAGCTAAGAATTCTATGTCTTGTTTCAGCACTGCAGAAAACTCTGCTGTAGAAAACACTTAAGCTTCATACATGGCAAGAGACAAATTTTGTATCATACTTCTCATAACATTATGAGGTCCAGACTAACTACAGAGGGAATTCAGTTTTTTACCTTTGTAACAGAATTTTCTTCAAGTATAATTCATCTGGTACTACAAATCTTCACAAACACGATAGTAAGTCATGGTAGTTTCATCCTAAAATGCTTTTCAAAAAGTCCTGTGCAGGGCAACCCCAGGTGGCTCAGCGGTTTAGCGCCGCCTTCGATCCAGGGCCTGATCCTGGGGACCAGGGATCGCGTCCCACATCAGGCTCCCTGCATGAAGCCTGCTTCTCCCTCTGCCTATGTCTCTGCCTCTGCCTCTCTCTCTCTCTCTCATAAATAAATAAATAAATAAATAAATAAATAAATAAATAAATAAATAAATGAAATCTTTAAAATTAAAACAAAAACGAAAAGTTTTTTTTTTAATTTTTTTTATTTATTTATGATAGTCACAGAGAGAGAGAGAGGCAGAGACACAGGCAGAGGGAGAAGCAGGCTCCATGCACCAGGAGCCTGACGTGGGATTCGATCCCGGGTCTCCAGGATCGCGCCCTGGGCCAAAGGCAGGCGCTAAACCGCTGCGCCACCCAGGGATCCCAAAAACGAAAAGTCTTAAGCAGAGCAACATAACTGATGGGTAAGCTCTCAACCAAGTAACTTGATAGAAAAAATTATACAATCAGGTGTGCCATATAGCCATTAGAACAGAATAGGAATAAGGAACTGATCAAACAGCTCACAGTATCTATTTGGTCAGGAAGGGATCACATTTAGATTTTAATAAGGCAGTAAAATAAAACAAGGTAAAATAAAACAAGAAAATGTAAAAGTAGAGATGCTGGTTAACAAATACTCAGTCTGCCAAGTGCACAGTTCTATACAGAGTTTCATGGTAAAACACAAAAGAAAGAAAACATCATCCCCATACTTAAAGACTCTTAGAATCTAGTTGGGGGGGGGGGCATCTGGGTAGCTCAGTGGTTGAGTGTCTGCCTTCAGCTCAGGTCATGATCCCAAGGTTCTGGGATTGAGTTCTGCATCAGGCTCCCCACAGAGAGCCTACTTCTTCCTCTGCCTGTGTCTCTGCCTCTCTGCATGTGTCTGTCATGAATAAATACATAAAATCTTTTAAAAAAAAAAAGAATCTAGTTGAGAAAAAATTAACAGAATTGCAGAATCATGGAGAAAAATGCCCATGGTCTAAAATGGAAAACTTCATGGGGACATTGGTGGCATAGTCAGTTGAACAATCGGCTCTTGGTTTTGGCTCAAGTCATGATCTCACAGTGGTGAGATGGGGCTGCACTGGGCTCTATGCTCAGTGGATGGTCTGCTCTCCCCCCCCCCTACTCCCACCCCTACCCTGTGCTCACAGTGCTCTCTCTCTCTCTAAAATAAATACATAAATATTTTTAAAATAAAATAAAATGAAAACTTCAAAATCACCTAGACCCAAATAAACAGATACCACATATAGAACAATTTGATTTTTCTTTGACATCAATAGCGCTGTTGATGCAGCTTATCCCACCTCTAGTCAAGTAGGTCAGTAAGGAGGTGTGTGCTACTCATGCTGACCACTTTACCCCAGGCTATTTTAATTACTTTCATGGTTACACTTCCTCATTTACTGATATTTGGCATGTCCAGGTATCAAGTACTTTCATTTCCATCTCCCAAATGTTTTCCAATCTGTCTCCTCTACCATACCACTGTTGGCCTGGTTCAGCCTTTCTGGTCACCTGGTTAAATCACCACAAAGAGAAGTCTGATGAGATACTCTCCTGCTTAAAAACTACTGGATTCCACTGTCCACTGAATGAAGTCTACAGTCCTTGCACTCTAATTTTAAGATTAAACTTTTGGCCTCAGCCCTTCCTTTTCCATGGTCCACCTGCTGAGTCTTGGCAGCACACTTTTCTACCACCACAAGTACATTCCCTTCTTTTCTATCTTACAATATCCTTCTTACTTTTGAAAAGGCCCAGTTTAAATGCCATTGCGATGAAGATTCGTCTGGTCCTCAAAATCAGGATTTGCTTTTGGTTCCTATCAAAGTTTCCTGTTTGTACCTCTATTGAAATATATTGGGATGCCTGGGTGGTCAGTGGTTGAGCCTTTGGCTTAGGGCGCAAATCCAGAGTCCCAAAATCAACCCACACAACGGGCTCTGCCTATGCTGGCACTCTCTCTCAAATAACTAAATCAATTTTTTAAAAAAATAAATAGATAAATTATAAAACAGAGTAAGCAAAGCAAAATCTAAAGGAAGAGCATTCCAGGCTGAGGGTTTCAATAAATGTAATATACCTTGAATGAGAGTCAGCTTGTCAGTTCCTCAAACAACAATGTGACTGAAACCAACAAAGCAGGGTAGAGTGGTCAGAGGTTACATCAGAGAGTTGGAAGAGCCAGACTGTGGTGGTATATGGCCACTGAAAGAAATCTAGACTTTACCCTCACAGGGATGAGGAACTCCTAAAGGGATTTAAGTAAGAGAATGACGTGATCTATGCTTCACAAAATAAATCACTCTCACTGTGTTAAGAATGGATTTTAGAGAGCCAAAAGTAAGGACATCTAGAAAGCAACTGGGTGACTATTATTCTTAGTTCTGTGCCTGGCAGTCAGTAAAAATGTGCTGAATGAGTGAATGCTGCAGCAGCAGAGTAAGAGAAGAGGAGGGCAGGGAGCAGGGTAGTACAGTGCTTTATGGATACAAGCAGCACTGCCTCAATACAAAACCTGCTCAATGTCTTTTAAGGACCAATAGGCATTCTTTTACTGAGCAATGTCCAGGCTCTTTCAGTGGCTTCTGGTCTATTCAGGTCACAGTTAAGGGCTGGACTCTGGAATCAAACTGCCTGGGTTCAGATCTCTATTCCATCTTTACCAGCAAGTGGCTTCCCTTCTGTGTGCACCATCACCGTCAGCCGTCCTACTCCAAAGTTAGCCTTAATATCCGGTATTCTGTAACTCTGCTATGGCAGTTGATTGGTAAAGATCAGTCTACCAATGTCTAAGATTTCTGGTCAGGAAAGGTACAGTGTGCAATTTTCTCCCAAATAATACTGATAAATTAATTTTTTTTTTAAGTTTTCACATAAACCAACTCCAGTCCTTTTTAGAACTAATTATTCCAATTAAGGAACCCCTGGGTGGCTCAGCGGTTGGGCACCTGCCTTTGGCTCAGGTCATGGTCCCAGGGTCTGGGGTCGCATAGGGCTCTCTGCAGGGAGCCTGCTTTTCTGCCTCTCTCTCTCTCTCTCTCTCTCTCTCTCTCATGAATAGGTAAATAAATCTTTAAATATATATATATCTATAGATATATATATATTTCCAATTAAACTCTAAAATGTTACATCAGGGGTGCCCGAATGGCTTAGTGGGTTAAGAGTCTGACTTCAGCTCAGGTCATGATCTCAAGATCCTGGGATCCAAGCCTGGGATCCAGCTGAGCTCAGTGGAGAGTCGGCTTCCCCCTCAGCCCCTTCCATCTTTGCTTGCTCAAATAAATAAATAAAAATCTTAAAGTAAAATAAAATGTTACATCATTTCATGCCTTCAAAATACCTACTCTCAAAATAAGATTCCCTCCTCAAAAAAGTCAAGGGTTAAAAAAAATATTTTTTTCTATCAGGCATCAAAATAAGAAAACACTAATTAGCTGGGATGCATTAGTCATCTACAAGGAGACATGGTGCCTTAGTGGGTTCTGCCTCTAGTTTGTGTAATTCTAGGTTCTTTTCCCCCTTTTTTGGTCACAAAACGTTTTTTTAAAGATTTTATTTTACAGAGAGAGAGAGAGAAAGAGCAAGCACAAGTATGGGGAGGAGCAGAGGGGGAGGGAGAGGGACAAGCAGATTCGGAGCTGAGAGCAGAGCCAGCACTGGGCTCAAACCCACAGCCCTGAGATCATGCCCTGAGCCAAAACAAGAATTGGGACAGTCAACCGTCCACCCAGGCAGCCCTTGCCATAAAACTTTTTAATTTTAGCCACCAGACATACTCATATTGCCACTGACTAGCCCATATTATATATCACAGATTTTTTTATAACATATAAATAGCACTTTTTAAAACAGAGTTGGAACAAAGATACATTTTACCTATTGCAGGAATCACATCATTTCTTTATATCAAATGCCTGAAGTTGCTATAAATACTGTTGTTAGACACAGAATCTCAGGATACTGTTTTTCTGACAACTGAAGCCATGCAGGTACCAAATAAATAGTAAATGTAGCAAATATTCCTTTGAATAAACTGCCAAGAAAAAGAGCAGAGAATGCTTCAAACTGAGACTACATGATGGGTACAGAACTCTCTAGGCTTCATGCCACAGCTCGTTCTAACACTCAGGTGGGTGTAATTCATGGCCAGGATCCATCAAAGTCAGTCACCCCAGGGATTTTCCCAGGAGGACTGGATTCTAACAGACATCTTCTGTAACTGTCAAAAGCTGTCCATAGTAGACAGAAAGAAAAACTACTGAGGAAATATCATGCCAATTACCAACAAGGTTTTCCCACTCTGTGATTCTTCTGAAAAAGTGACTAATAATTTAATCAGTATTTTTCAAAAAGTAATTTAAATGCTTCTGATTAATATATGCATATACACATTTCTATTCCCTAATACGTGCATAATAAAATGCTATATTAAAACCCTTTGGTTCCTGATAAAGACATGTATATGTAAAAAAAAAAAAATCTTAAATTTACACTGAAAGATAGTAAAGATAGTAGAAGAAAAGAGGCACCTGGCTGCTCAGTCGGTAGTGCATGGGACTCTTGATCTAAGAGTGGTGAGTTCAAGCCCCACAACGGGCATGGAGCCTACTTTAATTTAAAAAAATTAAAAAAAAAAAAAAGACAGAAGAAAGAACAGTAACAGAAGGAAAAAACTATAAACTTTTGAAATGGGGGTAGGACCTGAAAATTGGATGCAGAAGAAATACCTTTTCCACACACCTTTTCTATAGCATCTGCCAAGGTTTGTAATTCCCCATGTTTTTAGAATTAAGGATTACATTAAACAGGAAGAATAATAAAGATTTTAGGGACGCCTAGGTGGCTCAGCCTTTGAGCACCTGCCTTCAGCACAGGGCATGATCCCGGAGTCCCGGGATCAAGTCCCACATTGGGCTCCCTGCATGGAGCCTGCTTCTCCCTCTTCCTGTGTCTCTGCCTCTCTCTCTCTCTCTGTGTGTCTCTCATAAATAAATAAATAAAATATTTTTTTAAAAAGATTTTAATTGTCAAAGAGGAATCTTACTACATGCTTTAGAATTATGAACAATTAGGACACTAAGGTCTCATTTATCTTGAGAGGTTTCTTTTTATTATTTTTTAAACTGATCTCTAACCCAAATGGGGCTCGAACCCACAATTCCAAAATTATGAGTCTCACAATCTACTGACTGAGCCAGCCGGGCACCCTGGGAGATTTCTTTTTAAATGCCACCTTTATTTTTAAACGAAAAAAAAAGTCACAAATATTAGCTCTGATATTAACCCAAGAGTTTAAAGATCTCCTTTTAAACTATTTAGAGAAAATAATTCTTAAGTAATCCAGGAGTAAGAATCAAGACATATTTTACAAAATTGCTTTTCCTAAAAAGGTGTTTTCTCATTCATCTGTAATACGGAGAAATGTTTGTTATCTTAGGTTCATGGCAAAAGCAAACTTTAACTATTATTTAACTGGATAATGGAAAAACTAGTGCTATCACCATATAAAAATCATTTTTCTTCCACATTCTGAATCCCCTTCTCTTGATGGGACTTAAAAATACATATATTTCTTTTTTTTTTTTTTTAAGATTTTATTTATTTATTCATGAGAGAGACAGAGAGAGGCAGAGACACAGGCAGAAAGAGAAGCAGGCTCCACACAGGGAGCCCGACCTGGAACTCGATCCCGGGTCTCCAGAATGACACCCCGGGCCAAAGGTGGCACCAAACCGCTGAGCCACCAGGGCTGCCCAAATATATATATATTTCTATGTGCAAAATTCATCTGCCTTTTTTCCTATTCTCTCTGAAAATATTTTTCAGCTATGGAAAGTTCCCAGGTTAATAAGATTTTCAGTCACAGTTTGTCTTTCATAGCTTCAAACTACTGTAATACCGAACATACCATTTCAAAAGCAATTATTAATCTTGTCTTCAATACAAGATGCTCCAAAATCCTTGAAACACCTTAGGACACTTCCTGAAACAGGTGCTCTTCTCTTGCCCATCATGATGATTTCTCATTAACTCTGAAAGATACTTATTCAAGTAGTCCTTGTTTACAAACACCCACCACCCCCACCTCTGCCCACCTTATCACTACCAAAAAAACAAACAAAAACACACCTAGGACATGCCAGGAATTACACCAAGTACTTTGTATCAGTTCCTTCTTTGCTCTTTCCCTAAGAGTAGGTATTCTTAGTGTTGTGCCCATTTTAGAGATAAGGAGACTATGCTTTGAATGGGTTAAGTATCTTGCTCAAAATTACAGTCAGTTTTTTTTAGAAGATTTTTTTTTTTTTAAAGATTTCTTTGATGGGCACCTGGGTGGCTAAGCTGGTTAAGTGTCTGCCTTTGGCTCAGGTCATGATCCCAGGGTCCTGGGACTGAGTCCCACATCAGGCTCCCTGCTCAGTGGGGTGTCTACTCCTCCCTCTCCCTCTACCCCTCCTCCCCCTACTCATGCTATCTCTCTTTCAAATAAATCTAAAAAAAATTTTTTTTTGAGAGAGAGAGTACATGCATGGGGTGGGGGGCAGAGAATCTCAAGCAGACTCCCCACTGAGCATGGAGCCTGCCCATGGAGCTCCATCCCATGACCCATGAGATCATGACCTGAGCTAAAACTAAGAGCTGGACACTTAACAAACGAGGCTACCCAGGTGCCCCTAGATGTTCTTATTTTTAAGTAACCTCTATAGCCAACATGAGGCTCAAACCTAGAACTCCAAGATCAAGAGTTGCATCAATACTCTTAATCCGAGTTTTGGGAGAACAGGAAAGAAAGGAATTGTGACTAGCAGGCAAATTATTAAAAAGATGATTTTCAGGCAACACTGGCCACCCTGAATTTGAGGAGGGGGTAGAGAAGGCAAAAATCTCTGTACCTCTCTTCCTACCCTTATGCGTGCGCGTGCGCACACACACACACACAAACACACAGAGGCATTTCACGTAGAGTACCTGGAACTCTCCCAACTGGAAATCCATACACACTGAGAGAGAGGTAGTACAGCACAGCGATTCAGCCTATGATTCAGGCTGTGGATCCTGACTGCCAGGGTCTGAATCCCTGCTCTACCACTTACTATCTACATAACCTTATTGAAATTACTCTCTCTTCTTTGGTTTCCTCTATAAAATGGAGAAATAACAGTTATCTCCTTTATAGCATTATTACAATGATAAATGTCCTTAACCCCACTGTCAAGAAATTTGCAACAGCGTCTGGCAACTAATAAGCATAACATCTACCTATTATTTATTTACGCCTTATTTTTATACAAATAATTCTGGGAAGATTATGGGTAAAACATTTTAATGTGTAATCGTTCACTCATATGGCTGATAGCAGGAATACCTAACATCAAAGTCTATTCTCCAGAAGGTGAAATAGGGAAAACAGTTGCATGGAACACTGGAATGATAGGGCAGATAGAAGACAAGTGCTGGTTTCTGAGGGGAGGGTATCTGGGCTTGTGGAGGAAGTAAGAAGGTCACATAAAAAGAAGAGGGATGGGGCAACCTGGGTGGCTCAGCGGTTTAGGGCCGCCTTCAGCCCAGGTCGTGATCCTGGAGACCCGGGATCAAGTCCCACGTAGGGCTCCCTGCGTGGAGCCTGCTTCTCCCTCTGCCTGTGTCTCTGCTTCTCTCTCTCTCTCTCTCTCTCATGAATGAATAAATAAAATCTTTAAAAAAAAAAAAAAGAAGAAGAAGAAGAAGAAGAGGAGGAGGAGGAGGGATGATCCCCAAAGCAAATTTTACTCATTTCCTAATTCTGCCTGAGTTCAGTACTATTCCCAAGGAAAAGAAACTATTCTCTGTAATACTATACACAAAAGGTTACCAGACATGATTTGGCTTGCGGTGGGGGGGGGGGGGGGGGGGGGTTCTGAAAGAACATTAATAAAATACTATGGGGATGCCTGGGTGGTTCAGTGGTTGACCATCTGCCTTCAGCTCAGGTTGTGATCCCGGGGTCCTGGGATCAAGTTCCACACCAGGCTCCCTGCAGGGAACCTGCTTCTCCCTCTGCCTATGTTTCTGCCTCTCTGTGTCTCTCATGAATAAATACATTTTTAAAAATCTTAAACAAATAAAATACTATGAATTCCACAAGAATTAGATTCTTTGATTTTCTATAATATCTTCTCCTTCAGTCATTATAAAGAGGCAAAACAGTAAGAATAAATAATTCTCCTATCCTAGACTATCTAGGGAAGCCACACATCAGCCGGGGAGACTTCACTGAGCAGAATGGGTCTCAATGTGCTGCCCCTGTCAGGTCTTCACAAATTAGCACCCCAGTATTTCAGAAGCAACCAGCCTGACCACATGTAATTTAATATTTAATTAAAAAATAGTGGAGTCGGGATCCCTGGGTGGCGCAGCGGTTTGGCGCCTGCCTTTGGCCCAGGGCGTGATCCTGGAGACCCAGGATCGAATCCCACATCGGGCTCCCGGTGCATGGAGCCTGCTTCTCCCTCTGCCTGTGTCTCTGCTTCTCTCTCTTTCTCTCTCTCTCTCTCTCTCTCTCTCTCTGTGACTATCATAAATAAATTTAAAAAAATTTAAAAAATAGTGGAGTCATTTTATCTTCAAATAAATAGCAAAGTCCATGTTTCTGCCAGGGTTCCTAAACGATGCCAAAGTTAAACATATGCCAACCTGACTAGTTTTGCTCTACTGATCCCCTCTACAATATCAGGTGAAAGAATGTGTAAAATACATATGGTTTTATTGTCAAGATTTCCAAGGACTGTGCTTATTTCTACAACAACTAGTAAACTATACAGAATATCAGAGTTAACTCCACAGACTACCTCAGAGAAGACCTTCCTTTGCAGTTTTATATTCTTATATTAAATCTTTAGTTTAGGGGATCCCTGGGTGGCGCAGCGGTTTGGCACCTGCCTTTGGCCCAGGGCGCGATCCTGGAGACCCGGGATCGAATCCCACGTCGGGCTCCCAGTACATGGAGCCTGCTTCTCCCTCTGCCTATGTCTCTGCCTCTCTCTCTCTGTGTGACTATCATAAATTTAAAAAAAAAAAAAAAAAATTTAAAAATTAAAAAAATAATAATAAATCTTTAGTTTAGGATCCATTTCATTACAAAAAAAGAATTTCAGGTAGGCAACCATGTTGGGACCCATCTCACTCCTGAGAGCTTTCTCTCTATCCTTGCTTAATAAAATCCTATAGCTTTGCTTTACTCACCATAAATAAATAAAAAATTCAAGTACCTACATTATCAGCATCCTCATCTAGTGATATACAAAACACAAGAAGTAAAATAAAAAGCAAAGGTAGCAAAAAAACTTAAGTCCAAGAAATTATAATGAATTCCCTCATTTGATTGTATTATAAGAATATTCCCCCAAATAACTTTTCCTTAACCATTGCAAAACAAGTAAAACCAAAGCAAATAATACAAGAACAGCTAAAACTTACATAGCTTCTAGGAGTGACCTATGTAATTTTCACAACAGCCCTTGAAAGGCTACTATTATTAACCCCGTTTTACAGAAAACCGATGCAGAGACCAGGATAACCTGCCCACAGGTCACGAGGCCAGCATACGTGGAAGGGGCAGGAGCTGAATTTGAGCAGACTGCCTCCTAAGCCTGTGCTCCTACTCACTGTAAGTGTGCCACTGTTCAAATGGGAATAAAAAGAAAATTGGCTGTCGCCCAAAAGATGGTCATAGTCACTGAACTGTGACTTTGCTTTGTATTTCTAGTCCTTCTACCTGAAAGAAGCACTTGCTTTGCAGGTTTATATTCTTATACTAAATCTTTAACTTAGGAATATTTTCATTTTTAGAAAAGAAGAAGGAAAACAACACTAAGTACCATCTTCCAGTTATATTAACATGGGAAGCACTAAACTTCCAGCAACCCCTATGATCCTTGTTCAGAGAGGAGTCTTCAAAATGATACACAACTGTAAAGTGGTAATTCAGAAAACTTCACAGTAACTTTATAGATATTCCATTTTCACAGAGGGACAGATTTCAAAAGTAAAAACACGGACTACTGACAGGTAATTTGATGCCCTCGTCACAACAGTGTAAGTGAACCAAGGTTTCTTGAAAGCTACCCAATCTCTTTTCCTATGCTACATTCAGTGTTTCAAATAAACCCATTCCCCTTGTAGGAAACTAATGTGACTGAGAGAAATAAAGGAATATACATGAAACCAGAGAATCTATGATGATAACAATTTAAAGTTCCAAACTTTAAGGGCACCTGGCTGGCTCAGTCAGTTGAGCATGACTCTTGATCTCAGTGTTTTGTGTTGGAGCCCCACACTGGGTATAGAGATTACTTAGAAATAAAAAATAATAAAAAAGATAAAGTGCCAAACTTTAAAATCATTCATAACATAAAGATTGTTTTCAAAGTAATACTTAACAAAGATAAACATTTTCCAAAAGCATTTTAATCAAAGTCCTATTTAAAGAAACTTCTGATTACAAAGTATTAAACTGTGGGACGCCTGGATGGCTCCAATGGTTGAGCATCTACCTTTGGCTGAGGTCATGATCCCAGGGTCCTGGGGTAGAATTCTACATCAGGTTCCCCGCAGGGAGCCTACTTCTCCCTCTGCCTATGTCTCTGGCCCTCTCTCTGTGTCTCTCATGAATAAATAAAATCTTTTTAAAAAGAAATAAAATGTTTAACTCTGAGGGGTGCCTGGGTGGCTCAGTAGGTTAAGTGTCTGTCTTCAGTTCAGGTCATGATTCTGGGATCCTGGGATGGAGTCCTGAATCAGGTTCCCCACTGAGCGGGGAGTCTGCTTCTTCCTCTCTCTCTACCCCTCCTGCATGCGCTCTTTCTCTCTCAAATAAATAAATTCTTTTAAAAAAATAAACATCCTACAACACCAAAAAAAAAAAAAAAAGGATGACATGCTATACAGAAAGTGTCAAAAGAAAAATCTCCACTATCTTAGAACTCTGTACCCAATGACCTTATCCTTTTAAAAGTCAAGTAGAAATAAAGAATTTCTCAAACAAATTGAGAATTTCTCAAACAAAAATTAAGGGAATTTTTGTTGCCAGTAGGCATACTTTCCAAGAAGTGTTAAAGTAAGTTGTTCATAGAGAGGAAAACGATATTGGTTAGAACTCAGACCTACAAAGAAAAGAAGAGCATTAAAGAAAGAATAACGAGCAACTGATATGCAGTGATACTAAAAAAAAAAATACTAAAGAATGTGATGCTGAAGGAAAAAGGCAATTTGCAAAAAGATACTTATAGAATGACACCATTTATATGAATTATAAAAACAGTATACAATGCCTTATATATTATATGGATACATGTATGGATAACAAAAAAAAAGTCACTATAAAGAGTCAAAAGAGGGGCACCTGGGTGGCTCAGTCAGTTAAGGACCTGCCTTTGGCTCAGGCCATGATCCCAGGGTCCTGGGATCAACCCACACAACAAGCCCCTCATTAAGCCCCACACTGGGCTCCCTGCTCAGTGGGGAGTCTACTTCTCTCTCTTCCTCTCCCGCTGTCCCTCCCGCCACTTCCTGTTCTCTCTCTCTCTCCCAAATAAAATCTTTTTTAAAAAATATTAAACTGTGTATATACTGTTAAAAATATTAATAATCTGTCCTGAGCTATTAGAAAGAGATGTATAGCATGCTATTTTAATAGACCTAAACAAGGATCAATATTATTTTAATTTTTAAAGGTCTGTTTATGAAATGCAATCAACCTTCATTAAAAATGCAAGCTGTGCTTCAGCAAGAGGTTAGTGTAAATGATTCAGAGAAAGATCTCTCTCTCCAGTATAATCTTCTTCTCCTGGGAGTTTCCTTTGGATGCTTTATCAAACCACTCAAGCTATTATTAAAAATGCTTCTCTGTGATAAGAGAAAAAAAAAAAAAAACAACACATATCTCCATTCCCATTCACCACTGCCTCTTCCATACGAATGATTTATATCTTTTCCAGTCAAAAGTAAAATTCGTTCTTCAAATCTGCACATTTTTGCAATGATTTTTCACAAGAATTTCAAGATTATTTTATAATCAAAATAAGGACAAGATTTTTAAAAGTCAGAGGCTTTAATTCACTTACCTATCTTGATATTTCAGTATACTGTTGTCTTTCACTGAAATTAAAGGAAATTTACCTAATATTTGATGGATTTTAGAAGATTTTAACATTAACTCATCAAAAGCAAGACGCTCCAAATTTAAATTCAATTGTCTTTGATTTAAAAATGCTAATGAAAATGGCTGTTTCAATGCAGTAGCATCTGGCTCATTATAACATTCAGTTTTAACTAATAAATCCTTAATTATTAAACTCTGGTTCAATTCCTTTCACATGGATAAGCTAAACACATATTGCTACAATTAGAAATACCTGGGATAAATCAATTACAACAACATATCATGGAAAAGCCTTCCCCTCACTTCTCTGGCTGTTAAATAAGACCCCAAGTATCTTATAAGGGACACACATTTGAAAGACATTTGGGCTCTGGTGCATATAGGTGCTGCATTTATTGCCCAGCAAATACTTAACTGCTGGGTACTCAAGCATAATGCCCTGAGCAATTTGTCTGCTTGTGCAAATGGGCCGGTTTTTTTCCATATGCTTTTTCAGAGAAATATGTCGAAAACTGAATTTAATCGTATGCTCTAATTCTGGCTTTACAAAGCTGATTCTGCCTCCATTTATGTGATGTTTTTATTAAGGTGTTCCTGAATATACGTAAGCGAGGCATTATTGCACATCATGATGTCTAGTAAAGGCTGAAATCCCTAGGAGAATGTATTTGCTTTTAAGCCTTAATATATGTTAGGGAGTTTTTCATTTTTCTCTCCCACCCCCTCAATTCTTTTTTTTCTTTCTTTTTTAATCAGCAACATCAACAGGACTGACTGAATATTTTACAATAGAGTTGCAGAGTATGTGTGTTCAATCGTTTGGCTTCCCAGAAGATTCATTACAGTTACATTAGAAAGTCAGATCAGGCAATTCTGCAGTCTGGTGAAAGCTAGCATATGAAAGGAGGTTAATACAAAAGAATTCCATGTTAAATAGAGGACATTTAGGACTTTAAAAAAAACATTATGATAAAATTTCTAAGATATTTTATTCTAGCGTCACCACACACTTTATAGGTCTAATTTCAGAGATGTCTAAATGCTTTTCTAGGGAAAATGAGAGCAAGTATGGGAGGAAATTGTTTGATCTGCAAGGTCTGCCATCTTAATGATCCTCATGTAAGAACACTGCAGATGTATGTTTTACCCTCACTTATGGGGGGGGGGGGGATCCATGCATTCTCTGACTACACTGATGAAATAGGAATCAGGTAAAAATCAAAGCGTATTCATTTAAATTAATATAAAGGTTTTTTTCAGTGATTTCAATACTTGTCTTTCTGAGTATAAAGAAAACCAAGGATCTTCAGATCTTCACGTGCATTTATATGACAAAGCCAGTAAGTTAACTGTTTTTTCCATGACTAGTAGCAGCAGATGTAGAAAAATCTTCTCAGGTGTACCTATGTTTAGCTGGCACTTGTGTGTAATGGTTTCCCTCTCACTACACTTCAGGCCTCAATAAACTCCTAACTAATCTTATTTAATTTGTTCCCACTGGTCTGTAGACAAGCAAAAAGTTAAAAATGACCACCTTTTGTGATAAAAAGAAACATGCAAGCCTCTACACCCAGCACAGTAATTTGGAGAATACAAAGTTCAAATATGAAGGCTCACCTTTTCTCTGAGTAATCCAAAAGCCTAAATATCATGGCAAGAAAGAAAGCAGCTAGCAGTGATAACAGGAAAGGCACTGTCTTCTATGCTACTACCTTTGGCAGCAGTACAGATGGACTTCAGAGACCACTGGCTATGCTTAATTTAATATGAAGCTAAATACAGTCAAAACATCTGGTGCACTACTGATGGTTATCATGATAAATTAAATCTGACATCACACACAAACCCAAATATTCTATTTATATCCTTTTCACCTAGAACACAAAGCTAAAATCTGCATTTACTTTTTCATCTCCTCTAACAGTCTTCTATTTTAGAAAAGATAGGTTTTGTGGGGTTTAATGTTTACACAATTTTAGGAAATTCTATAAGACTACATAATTATATATATAAAATCCCAAAGGGCTCATGCAAGTGAGGGTCCCTTTAGTTTAAGCTTCATTAGCCCCATGGACAATCTGTCTCTGGGGAGCACTTAAAGCAGCATAAAGACTAAATGGTAGCCCAAGTGGCACATGGAATTGGTATGAAGAATAAAAAAATAAAAAAAAATAAAAAATAAACATAAAAAGCAAGCAGCTTAACTGACAACCTGCAGAGGAGCAAAAAAGATTTTCTGGGAAGGCACATCAGCAAAAATAAGTTCATCTATCTTAGGCTGGATTTATGACATGTGTTCATAAAATGCAAGACCCCAAATCTGTGCCAGACAACTGGAACAAAGTATTACTGTAAAGGAGAATATTAATGAAAGAACCAAATCATCAATTTTATAGCAACTATAGGACAAGGAAAAAATATAACTTTTGTGAGTATTTCATAGCAGCATTAGATAATCTCTAACAATTTGTTCTTTAAAAACGCAGAGGACCACTTGGAACTGGAATAACTACCGCCCAGACTGCTATAATCAAATTCCTGCATTTTCTATGGCATTGCTTTAAATGGTATCGGTGAAAAAAGATTTAATTCCACTGCTACAGAAAAATTAGCCTCACCCACTCTTTCAAACAAAAAGGACATAAACCCAGATTCTACATCTGAAGAAAGGATAACACTTCATATAATAAATTCAGTACAATCAAAATGAGAACCATATTTCTGTTTAACTTTTCTCATCTTGACTCAAGAGCTGTGAAAAAAAAGTTATTAAAATTAATGCATCAAAGTATCATAATTCTGTCCTTTTTATTACTGGTAATATTCTTTCTAAAATATTAGTCTGCTATGCTGTACTAGTGTATCTTTTTCAAAGTTCTCTCTGAAGATCAGAACCAGTTTAACATTAAGAGAAAAATGTACACTGAAAATAATCTCTTAAATTTCAGTGGGCTTGAATATTTAAAAATAATTCCCTTATTAGAAGCCACTTAGTTTTCTTCACTCTTGCAATGGTGAAAGATAATGAAGATACTTTTCATTCTACATAAAACACACACATACACACACACACACACACACACACACAGTGTTGACAACTGGCAAATGTCAAATGTAAACATTTTCCTATTCCTGTTAAACAAAATGTATTTTATTTTAAGACTTTATTTATTTTTTTGAGAGAGAGAGAGCATGAGCAGGAGGAGCAGCAGAGAGAGGGAGCAGCAGGCTCCCAGCTCCTAAGGGAGCCTAATGTGGGGCTCGAATCCAAGACTCCAAGATCATGACCCGAGCCAAAGGCAAACGCTCAACTGACTAAGCCATCCAGGTACCCCACAAAGTGTATTTCTAATAACCACTGTCCTGTATAATTTTTCCCTAGGTTAGCAAGTTACTGCTCCAGTACTTCTTCACACTAAATAATCAATTTCTTCTAAAATTAACACTGAAGAAATTCCACTGTAAATCCTCACCCTCTACCTATCACTAAGTGAATGAACTACGTGGACTATCAAATTTAACTTCTCTTCTGTATTACTAACCTAATATTAAATATGATGCTCCACCAAAAGGGACCAGGAGTTTATAGAATTCCCCGTAAACGGCAGCCCTGGTGGCACAGCGGTTTAGTGCCGCCTGCGGCCTGGGGTGTGATCCTGGGGACCCGGGATGGAGTCCCGCATTGGGCTTCCTGCATGGGCCTGCTTCTCCCTCTGCCTCTCTCTCGCTCTCTGAATGAATAAATAAATCTTAAAAAAAAAAAAAAAAGAATTCTCCGTAAACAACAGAGGAACAAATATAAGACAATGGGAAGATGAGGAACAGGATAAGCTGGTCTCTATTTTCCCATTCTCAACTCTCCCTGGAGGTGATCAAACTCTGGAATTGGATTGAGAGAACTGACAGAAAGTGCTGATACTGACACTAAATAGCTGGACTTCAGCTTTTGCTTTCATTCTAAAGGAGTCTAACCAAAATGCCAACCATTCTCTATTTACCAAAGACACTCCTCCCCCCATCATAAAGATGGTAAATATTTAATACTCATATAAAGACACAAAATGGGATTATTCTCTCACACATCAAAGTACTACCTAAGAAGATATTTAATATAGATTGTCAAAAAAAAAAAACAAATAGAAGCATGAAATCACTGAAATAATCTTCAGAAAAATTAAGAATTGATATTTTAAGGGTATAGGTGGTGTTTCTGAAAGGAAAAGTGAAAGACTTTTGCATTTTATAGGAGTTAAAACTTTTCAATTCGGAAAGCCTAGATGGCTCAGTCAGTTAAATGTCCAACTCTTGATTTCAGCTCCAGTCATGATCTCAGGGTGGTGAGCTCAAGTCCCACGTCAGGCTCCAAGCTGGGCTGGGCATAGAGTCCACTCAAGATTCTCTCTCTCTCCCCACCTCCCTCATTGGCCCCTGCCCCACCATCTGTCTTGAAAAAAAAACAAAACTCTTCAGATTAGATTCTTCCTGAGGTAAGGAAAGTAAAACCAGAATAGAGACTACAAAATTCTTTATCTTTCCTTCAGAGAAGGTGGTTTAGTATTTTTTTTTAATCAAACTTGAGATTTGGGGGCACCTGGGTGGTTCAGTGGTTGAGTGTCTGCCTTCGGCTTGGGTCATGACCCGGGGTCCTGGGACCCCATCCCACTCTGGGCTCCCTGCAGGAAGCCTGCTTCTCCCTCTGCCTGTGTGTCTGCCTCTCTCTCTGTTTCTCTCATGAATAAATAAATAAAATCTTTAAAAATAAATTGATATTTGGGTTCCAATTCTATCCCAATAACTAAGTTACTCTGCTAATTTGATTGCAGCTTGTGTATAATTATATATCCTTCAGGCTCCGCTGGAAAAGAGCCATAGGGAACTGAGAACATTACCAAATTCAGTACACTCACAACTACAAAATTCAAATGTGAAAAACAATCTTTCTGCTAACACATGGATGATAATTCTTAATTCATATTATACATTTACTGATGATCAATGCACTGTTACACTGTACAACTCTACTTGATTAAGGCCAATTTTCCATATGGGAAAAGGAAGATTTATCTGAGAAATGATTCCAAATATATTCCCCACAAATAAGGAGACTTAGGCCTATTATTTATATTACAGCGGACAAATATATATATCACTTACAATCATTTATGTCAATCACCACAGTCCAGAAAAGTCAGGCTTGGAGTAAGATGCCAAACAAAATCCTAGTTGAATGAAAAGAAAAGGTCCCGGGTCAGTAAAACAGCTTTGTTAGCATGAATCTGGAGAGTATTCGGTAGAGGTAAAAGGCAGATGGCTCCCTAATATAGAAAGCAGTGACCACCATGTGGAGTGCTGGGGTGCTGGGGGTCATCAGGGAGAGAGGCAGGAAATCCAGGAACAAATAACAAGTTGTATAGGCCTTTGGCAATAGAAGCGTGACTGTTTCTATGTTGGTTTTGAATCTACAACAATTATTCCCTTTTATTCTCTATTAACACTGACTAAAATTCTTTGCAAAAATTCAGCTGGTCTCAGTTATGCTGAGTGAAAACAAAAAACAAAAAAGTATTTTGTACAAATTCAGATTTAAAAAGAGAAACAGGAAAAATAGATAAAAACAAAAAGAGAAGTAGTGCACCCTTTAAGATCAGAAGCAGTGAAGACAGCAAGAATCTAGCATTAACGTTAGCCACTGTTTACAGAGCACTTACAAGGTTTCAAGCATCACACTCAATTATTAAATAATTCATAAACAACCCTATAAAAGGTATTACATCCCCATTTTATAGGGGAGGAAACTGAAGCACAAAGAGGTTGTAGGACTCTAACAAGGACATGTGGTGGAAGAGGTGGCAGACCAAGGAAGCAAACCCTATTTTCCTGCTCTCATGCTCAAAACCAGTATGCTGGGATGCCTCGGTGGCTCAGCAGTTGGGCATCTGCCTTCAGCTCAGGGCATGATCCCGGAATGCCTAGATCAAGTCCCGCATTGGGCTCCCTGTGTGGGGCCTGCTTCTCCCTCTGCCTCTCTCTTTCTGTGTCTCTCATGAATAGATACATAAAATCTTAAAAAAAAAAAAAAAAAAAAAAAATCACCAGTATGCTTTACTATCCAACCAAAACGAGAATCTAACTGAAAGAGTCCCAAAAAGAAATAAAAACTCTAAGGAACAGCCTGAGTTCTTTCAACAACACCCTCTTCTGGAGCACTCCTATCCTAAAACTGGGGGATTTGGGGGTTTTGCTATGTGACATTCTTGGTAAAGACACATGATACTAAATCCTCTGGCAATTTCATTCAATCTCAAGGCTTCAACTATAATACTTCAAATACTCAAATACTCATTCTCAGTATTTCTACCTTCAACCCTGACTTCTTCCCAGGTCTACTTAAGTACTTCCATCACCCTAAAGACAAAAATCACCCAGATTTCTCAATGAAAAGTTGTATTTCTTATCCTCTTTTCAAATCAGTCCCTCTTCTTGTGTTCCCAAATCTTTAATAGTATTTCCATCCTCCTCATTACCTATGCCTAAAAATCCCTCTTTAAAGATTATGCCTTGCTCTGACAACTGTCAAATCCACGTGGTTCTACCTCTGCAAGTCTCATACCTATCACACCCTCTGTTTCCACCACCACTTAGAAAGCTGGGCTTCCCTGGCTTTTCACCCAGTCTCCAAATCTCTGTCTTTGATCACATCTTAGAAACAGCTTTCCTAAAGCAAAACTCCAAACATGTCATTCCTGTACTAGAAAAACCTTCAAAAAAGCTCAGTTGCCACCAGATCAAATACTTCTTTCTCCATGCCACCTTGTCTAATTCCCTTTCCCTCGACAGAAGTTATTGCTTTCCCCCCTCTAAACCTGACAGCCCTTGACCTCCTGTATTTACATTACATCACATACATGCATCACCTCCTTACTGAAGGACAAGCTCCACAGCAGCAGGACCAAGGTCTGATTCATCTCAGAGTCTCCTACAGATTCTGGTATGAATACAGTGCACATTGTAGGTATTCAATTATTTCTAAATTAACTTTCTGGATGCAACACTAGTTTTGTTAGCAACAGGACTTGTATCCATTTACTTAATTTTTTAGAAACATACAAACATATCTGTGAATTCTGGAATCATAATCATGATTTCCATCAAACCAGCTCTTTAGAAGTTTTATCTGGTTCCTAGAATAGGCAAGGAAAGGTGCTTATTTTATTTGGAGACAAAAAAAAAGTCTGTCAACTAAGTCAAGCAATATCTAATCTTCTATTCACTGAGGCCAGGAACTGTCACTTCATTGGGCGCCAGCTTTGGTAGTTCTGGATGAAGCCTCAAGGGAGCTTTCTTCTGACAGTGCACTAAATACATCAAGATGACTACTATTTAAAACATCCTTTTCATTTCCCCAAAACCTCTCTTCCAAACATCAATGTTTCTGCCCTAAGGTCTGCTCCTTTTTTGTTTCCCTATATGGCAAGGCCCTAGTGCTATGGCTTATGGAAAAACTAAATCACATAAATGAAGACAGGGAGTTTAAGATGCTTGAATATCCTGGACCATGGATTTTACATATAATTAATATCTAGCCCTGTACAGTAAAGTTACACCCTTGGGCATAGAGTAAAAGAGTAAAAAACATTATCATGGCCCCACAAACAACAAAAATCTAGGCCAAGGAAGTTGGGGTTTAGAAAGCTGAGAAGAGGGGCGCCTGGGTGGCTCAGTCCATCAAGCCTCAGACTCTTAGTTTCGGCTCCAGTCATATCAGGGTCATGGGACTGGTCCTGCTTTGGGCTCTGAGCTCAGTAGGGAGTCTGCTTGTCTCTCTCCCTCACCCTCTGCTCCTTCCCTCACTCATGCACGTGTGCTCTCTCTCTCTCTAAAATAAATGAAGAAAGAAAGAAAGAAAGAAAGAAAGAAAGAAAGAAAGAAAGAAAGAAAGAAAGAAAGAAAGAAAGAGCTAGCTGAGAAGAGGAAACATCAATCTGCGAGATTTCCCGTCTGCATACTACAGTAGTTATGGAGTAAAAAATGAAAATGGAAGACTATTTCTAGATAGTCTGACAGAGAATGATGAGTAAAGTCATCTCCGTAAAATCACAGAGAAACAAATCCAGATTCTGTTTTCACTGTTTTATACAACCTTGTAAAAGCATAAGGTATAATCTACTTTTTTAGTTCAGAAATAAGGAGTCCTTGAAAACTAAAAGGAAAAAAAAAATCTATCCTTATAACCAGATGTTCCATGTAGTGTGAAAAATGAATATCTGGCCTATAATTCAAGAGCTAAAGGCAGAACTAGGTCACCAGTTGACCGAATATATTTATTCCCATGCAAGCTACCTAAAGGTCAGACCTCTGCCACCTGCTGCAGTGCACCAGTCCTCAGAGGTTGTTACCCTGTGCTCCAGGCTTCTAATCAACTCGTGCTTCCCAGTTTCCAGCTTCCCTTCCCCTTATCTTAGCTCTTCCTCTTCCAGGTCAAAAAGCACCCCAGGGCAGACAGGGAACAGCCACTGGAGGGCAGATTGAGCACAGGTTTCGCCTGGCCTCTGTCTAAGCAGAGCAAGAGCTACACACCACTCTTTCTATGATCCTACTCTCTTGTCATCTGTAAAACCATGACGGAAAGCAAGGCATGTACAATAATCATGCAACTGCCTTGGGTCCAATTAGAATTCCAAAACAATTTTAGGGGACGCCTGGGGCTCAGCAATTGAGTGTCTGCCTTCAGCTCAGGGTGTGATCCTGGGATCCAGGATCGAGTCCCACATCGGGCTCCTTGCAGGGAGCCTGCTTCTCCCTCTGCCTATGTCTCTGCCTCTCTCTCTGTGCCTCTCATGAATAAATAAAATCTTAAGAAAAGAAAAAGCATGTCCACACAAAAATTTGTACATCAATGTTCACAGCAGCTTTTTAACAACCTAAAACTGGGGCCAATCCAAATGTCCCTCAATTAATGTATGAATAAATAAAAGGTACTGTTATCCATACAATGGACAATTACTTGACAATAAAAAGGCATAAAGTACTAATGTTTATATAACGAGGATGAGCCTTGAAAACATCATGCTGGGATCCCTGGGTGGCGCAGTGGTTTGGCGCCTGCCTTTGGCCCAGGGCGTGATCCTGGAGACCCAGGATCGGGTCCCACGTCGGGCTCCCTGCGTGGAGCCTGCTTCTCCCTCTGCCTGTGTCTCTGCCAGTCTCTCTCTCTCTCTCTCTCTCTGTGTGACTATCATGAATAAATAAATAAAATCTTAAAAAAAAAAAAAAGAAAGAAAACATCATGCTAAGTTAAAGCACTCATAAAAGAGAGCATGATTCCATTTTTTACAGAATGTTCTGAATAGGCAAATCCAGAGAGACAAAAGTAGATGAGTAGTTGCTCACAGCTGGGGGATGGGTGGGGACGAAATGGGGAGTGACTGCCAATGAGTAGAGCGTTTCTTCTGGAGGTGATTAAATGTCTTAAAAATGATTACAGTGATGGCTGCACAACTCTGTGAACATACTAAAAATAACTAAATTGTACATTTTACTGTTTTTAAGATTTTATTTATTTGAGAGAGAGAGAAAGAGAGCACGAGCAGGGGGAGGAGCAGAGGAAGGGGAACAGGTCGACTCTCCGAGCTCAGAGCCCAGCTCAGCATGGAGTCCCCTGCAGGGCTTGATCCCAGAACCCTGAGATCATGAACTGAGCTGAAATCAACAGTCGGACAATTAATGGATGGAGCCACCCACGCGTCCCTAAATTATACCTTTCAAATGAACAGTACAGTATACAAATTCTATCTCTATAAGGCTATTAGAAATTAAAAGATCAGAAGGACTACAGCGAAGAACACACTGGAAAGGCACAGAATCTGAACAGGCGCACTGGCATCAAAATTGAAACTCAGGAGAGAGATGGTGGCCTGAACCAGAGTAATGAGATCAGGAAGAGAAAGGGGAAAAGGAAACAGTACTTGGACATAGAAGGGGGTGTGGGTGTCCACGATCTGCAGAGTTGCTGGCTTAGACAACTGAGAAGCATTTATGAAAACAGGAAAACAAAACCAAAACATGTTTGGGTGAAGGGAAATTCACTGTATTTTTAAGTTTAATTGTATTTACAGAAGTCACATTAAGTACTTAGAAAATGTTTTATTTCAAGAGTTTGTTAGCTTTCCCAGTCAGGCATTTACTTATTCAATTTTTTAATGCAACTTAATGTTAGTTGTATTTATATATGGAACTGGATATTTAAAGGGAATTAAGTCTGCTCAACTTGCATTAATCAACATACATCAAAGTCTATCCTAGAAATCATTTATCTTATATTTTTATAAAAAATGTACTGGATACATAAACAGACTAATAAGATTTATAAATTAATTTAGGGCTTAAGAAAAACTGGATTTTACACTTTCTAACTTTAATACATTGACTTAATTCTGAACACCAGTAACTGTAAGTAGTTGGATATCACTGACATGTAGCATTAGTGGCTAGAAATGAGAAGCTCCAATTTGATGGCTTCTATTTTCTTTATAAAACAGGAAGTGAGGTCATCTGTGTAAGACATGGAAAGGAAGGATGGGTGGCGGAAGAAAGGGGAACGAGAACCTACTAGGCCTAATGAATAGTTCAAATAAAAATGATAGCAAAATAACAAGCAAACAGGATATACAGAAGGACCAGCTGGAACAATCACAGGCTTGTTTGGAGTGTGGAGAACACAACCTCACAGAGGCACCCATCAGTCAAATGACGCCTTTTCTTCACTTAGTCTGCATGACTTTCTCCCAAATGTTATATGCACTTGGTTTTTCTGAGGTATAAACAGAATATGTTTCTAGAATTATTTTCAGCCATAATATAAAGATAGAAATAACCAAAAGGAAAATCTATTTACATAACGTACTTAAGAGGAATACTTCTGTGCTCTAATCCTGACCACGGCAAAAAACTATTTCTAGTAAATAAGTGTAAAACACAGTATCTCTTCTAGAAAATAATAAAAACGTCGTTTACTCATTATACTTTAGTATCATTTCTGTGCCTCTTTTTTTTCCTTGACTCCTAAGTTAAGATCCTATACCAGTGCTGTCCAAACAGAACTTTAAGCAATGTTTAAAATATCCTGTTTCCACACCACCCAGGACAGCAACTACTATGGACAAGTGACTACCGAACATTTTAAATGTGGTTAATGTGAATGAAGAACTTAATTTTTAATTTTAATTAACTTAAAATTTAAGTAGCTGCATGAGGCTAATGATTACCATAAAGGACAATGCACTAGAGTTGTTGTTTTTTCTTTTTCTTTCCCTTTTTTTTTTTTTTAAGATTTTATTTATGTACTCATGAGAGACACAGAGAGGCAGAGACACAGGCAGAGGGAAAAGCAGGCTCCCCATCAGGAGCCCGATACGGGACTCCATCCTTGAATCCCAGGATCATGTCCTGAGCCGAAGGCAGATGCTTAACTGCTGAGCCACCTAGGCGTTCCTAGAGTTTTCTCTTAAAGAAAATGAAGACATTTATGAGCAAGCTAAGTGAACACTCTTACCTCAGAAGACTACTGTAAAGATTAAATAAGATTTTGTTGCAAGGTACAGTATATAACATATAGTGGGTTATGTGTTGATTTTTTAAAACTATAATTGGGGCAGCCCCAATGGCTCAGCGGTTTAGCACCGGCTTCGGCCCAGGGCATGATCCTGTCCCCGGATCCAGTCCCGCATCGGGTTCCCCACATGGAGCCTGCTTCTCCCTCTGCTTGTGTCTCTGCCTCTCTCTCTGTCTCTCTCATGAATAAATAAAAATATTTATAAATAAATAAATAAACAAACATACAATTGACTCAATCAGTTTAGAGTCCAACCCTTGATTTCTGCTCAGGTCATATCAGACCCATAATATTAAGCCCCATGTTGGGCTCCATGCTCAGCATAGAGTCTGCTTAGGATTCTCTCTCCCGCTCCCTCTGCCCCCCCCCTCATTCTGTCAAACAAATAAATCAATAAAATCTTTTAGAATAAGTAAATAAATAATAAAAATACAATTGACTAGAAGGGCCATTTCCCCACAGATTATGGATAATTAGGGCTTTACTTTTCATTAACACAAAATTCAAAATCCACTGCTAGTATCATTCAATGTTTTGGTCAAATGTAGACCTAAGAGGAAATGTCACCTAAAGATTAAGAGCACAGGCTTGGAAAGCAGACAGCCTCGGCTGATTTGCAGCCCCACTACTTATTAGCCAAGTGCTCAGTTTTCTCATCTGCAGAAATAACAGGACCTTAAGAATGAGAGAAGGATTACATTGATGTGTAACAGTACAATGGCACACTGCAAGCACTCAATAAATGCTGGATTTTTTTTTCTTTTTTTTTTAAATGCTGGGTTTTAAAAAGCTGTGGCTGATGTACTTACTGCCCATAGGAATGTAAACTGGTACAACCTTTTTGGAGGCTAATTTAACAATTTCTATTAAAATTCAAAATGCACCTAATTTTTGACTAATTCCACTTTTAGGAATTTATCCTATAAAAATACTCATATTGCCAAGGATGATAACTACATACTGTTCACAATAAGAAAAATCAGACAAAACCCTAAATACCCACCAAGAGGGAACTAGCTAAATTACAACATTAACATGCCATACTCTGCAATATAATTATTAAAAATTGATAGGCTATGTGTGTACCAATATGGAAAAATGTTCAGAATTTGTCATTAAGTGAAAAAAGTAAATTACAATACAGTATGTAGAGCATAACACTTTCTATTAATTTAAACAGACATTGGGATGCCTGAGTGGCTCGGTGGTTGGGTGTCTGCCTTCGGCTTAGGGCATGATCCTGGGGTCCCGGGATCAAGTCCCACGTCAGGCTCCCTGCATGGAGCCTGCTTCTCCCTCTGCCTGTGTTTCTGCCTCTCTCTCGATGTTTCTCATGAATAAATAAATAAAACCTTTAAAAAATAAATAATTTAAACAGACGCAAAAGGTTTATAGTATGTTTTTATAGAAAAAGTTAGAAATAAAGATATACTAACCTACTATCATCTTAGAAGCCAGAACTATTAGAGACTTATTTGCTAAATTATACATTTCTATATATATAATTAGCACATATACTTTTTCTAAAGGTTTTATTTGAGAGAGAAGGAGAGAGAGGGAGAGCAAGCACCAGTGGAGGGAGAGACAGAGACAGGAGGAGAAGCAGGCCCAACACAGAGCTCAATCCCAGGACCCCGGGATCATGACCTGAACTGAAGGGGACACTTAACAGACTAAGCCACCTAGGCACCCCTACAATTAGCATATATATTTTTATTCTAAGAAAAAAGATGACAGTAGGAAGCTTTTTAAAATAAGGTTTACAAAGACCTGAGTATTGTGAGAAATTGTTTATGTTGCAAATGCTGTTTTTAGGAAAAGATACAAAACTGTATGTATAAAAATGTGATCCCAATTTTCTGATACTATGACTAGAAAAAGAGATTGAAAGAAAAGATATCAAAATGCAAACAGCTGTCATCTCTATAAATTTCAGGAAGGTGGGATCCCTGGGTGGCTTAGCGGTTTAGTGCCTGCCTTTGGCCCTGGGCATGATCCTGGAGTCCTGGGATCAAGTCCCACATCAGGCTCACTGCATGGAGCCTGCTTCTCCCTCTGCCTGTCTCTGCCCTCTCTCTCTCTCTCTGTCTCTCTCATGAATAAATAAATAAAATCTTTAAAAAATAATAAAAATAAATAAATTTCAGGAAGGTGAAGGCTTCAACTGTTTTATATTAAAATAAAAACACTCAGTAACAAATATTTTAATTAAAAAATACTTCTAGAAATGTACAACAATGTAACAATAGTTAACAATGCTTTATTTATTTGAAATTTGCTAATAAGAAGGTTAGATCCTAAGTGTTCTTGCCACAGATCAACAACAATAAAAGTGGTAACTATTTGAGGTGATGGATATGCTAATTAGCTTCAATGTGGTGATGATTTCACAATGTACATGTATATCAAATCAATCATTTGAATATATACAATTCTTAGTTGTCAACTCTAACTTCCTCTCTCTCTCCCTGTCTCTCTGTGTACATGGTATAATTTTTTCATATATAACCTACTTCTACATTGGAATGAAACCTACTGCTGCTTCAAATAATTTGTTCCTGGGACACCTGGGTGGCTCAGTTGGTTAAGCATCCAACTCTTGGTTTCAGCTCAGGTCACAATCTCGGGGTTGTGGAAATGAACCCCATGTCAGGCTCTATGCTCAGCATGGAATCTGTTTGAGATTCTCTCTCACTCTCCTTCTGCCCTTCACTCTCTCTCTCTCAAAAAATTAAGCTTTAAAAAAATATATTTTATTCCTGATATATGATACTGTTTTACCATATCCTCTTGAAGCATCATTAAAAATATAATTTTACAAAATACACTTGAAATTCCATCAAGGAATCACATACCTAACTCAGATCTATTTATACTGAATAAGCGAACATCTGGTCTGCATATTGAATATAATACCAAATAAATTTTTAAAAAAGATTTACTGACTGAATTTTTTTTAAAGTTTAAAAAATTGTTAAACTTCAAAAATGTCAGTACTGCTTGACATCTCAGTTTAAAGATCTTCAAGTCAAACATCTGTCTAAACAGAGATGTCTAAGAAATATTCCATTCTTTGAAATGCTATAGCTATAATATGAAATTACATTAAATCATCTCCAGATGGCACATCTTTCATAACAAGTCTCATCCAAAGAAAGCAGTTACTGAATGTAAGTTGCCATTTTTCTGCAACTCACTATTAACTGGAGGCAGAAGAAAGAATACCGTCACTATGAAAGTATAAGCAGAGCATCACAGAATTTCTAACACATTAAATGATGTCCCATTCACATTTTACTTTTATGAATCAAATTTTTCATGTTTTTAAATTTTTTCATGAAGTATTTAAAACACACAGACAAGTTTTAGAAAATATAAGGGACACCTTGTACTTACCACCCAGATTTAACAATGTTATTATTTTGCTGGATAGATGCTTCAGCTCTTTTCTCCTCATGCAATTAATAAAATATAACAGATATGTTAGATCCTCTCTTTTTAATATTTAAAAAGGAGGAATTAGAGATGACCAAGTTTCAGAGCTTCTGGATTTCTAAAATATCTATAATAACACATTTGTATCATCTTGGCTAAACACCACTTCAATGTGCAAATTTAGCCTGCAGAGAAAAGATATTATTGTTATGTGAACCTGTCCATACAAATAACCATTAAAATAAAAAAATATTAAAGATATCCTCAGAAAGACTATGAAATACATCTTTGCTGTTACCTATATTATTAGCATTTTGGTTCTCATTTTATTTCTAAGTGATTCCTTAGATCTGCACTGTCCGACAGAGTGGACACTAGCCACATGTGGCTATTGAGCTTTTGCAATGTGTTAATACACACTGAGACAGACGTGTAAAGTACACACTGGATTTTAAATACTTAGTATGAAAAATAATGTAAAAAACTCATCAATAATTTTTGTTATTTACATGCTGAAATAATATTTTGAACATACTGAGTTAAATAAAATATAATTAATTTCACCCCTTTTACCTTTTTTTTTTTTTTTTACTGTGGGTACTAGAAAATGTAAATATGTGACTCATGGTTAAAGCTCACATTATAATTTCTACTGCACAGTACTGTCCTAGATACATCAAAGTAGCACCAAAATAAGAACCACAATTTCAGAATCAAGAAAAACACAGAATGGCTTAAATGGTCAAAATGTTAGAGATGTGGCTGTTACCTAGGTGATTCAGAGGGAAGAATACTATTTAGGGAAAAGCAGGACTCCCAGATTATGCTTCTACATCACAAGAACACCCCAGATAAACTCTGTTTCATTTCATTTTATTCATGTTTATCTGGTAAACTACTCTCCTAAAAAAGTCAATTCTTTAGTAATTGAAGTAGTCTGAAAACAGATATAATACAATGTATTCATTTAACAATTTTTATTAACTAGGACTAGGGATACAGTGGTGAATATGAAGTCATGTACAAACAATGAACACGTTAACAAGTAAAAAAAACTCATTTCAGAGAAGTGCTTTGAACAAGTCATGTGAAAACTCAGCAGTCTTTCCAGTCCAATCCTACTTTAGAATCAGCTTTTAGGACTCCTGGATGCTGTAGTCACTGAGATGTGTTTTAGAGGTGATAAATTAGTTATTTCAGTGTGTTCATACTGCAAGATCATTTTCTGTGTAAATATTTTCAATCAAAGCATTCTGCAAAACACATGTACTGTTCCCAACAACATCACACAAGAAAATGCAAGGCAATTTATGTCATTGTCATGATTTTCGTAACACATAAACGTCCAATTTGGCTTTTAATGCTTAATTAAGGAAAAAAAAGTCAGTGATTATTTACCCTTTTTCACTGAAGGAAGGCAAAGGAGAATATCTAACTGCAAACCTGGGCAAAATGAATTCCATATTGTTAAGTCATCCAGCATCTAATATTAATATTCTGGTCCAGGAAATGGCACAGAGAACCAAGCTGACATGGTCAACTTCCTCTACCACAAAAAAAAAAAAAAATTAATTAAAAAATAAAAAACCAATCCCGAGAGTTCATAGTACAAATAAAATGTTAACGTGTGCGGCCATAACTACACGTAGCCAGTTGAATTGGCCTCCATAAATTATATGGTCAGAGGTTAAAAACCATCCTTCACTACTGTCAACTCTAGCACATCAATGCACCAAAACACAATGCAACCGTCATAAACCATATTAATTTAAAGACACGAAACACAATTAGGTAAGCAAAACAGTGGATGTTTGAAATGCTCAATAACAATTGGATTCAGTCAGCAAAGTATAGCAGATTCTTAGAACACTACGTAGTTATTAAAAATAATCCTGACGGGCACCTAAGTGGTACAGTCAGTTGAGCAGCGAGCGGACTCTTGGATTTGGCTCAGGTCATGATCTCAGGGTTGTGAGATCAAGCCCCACATCATGCTCTGTGCTCAATGCAGAGTATGCTTGAGACTCTTTCCCATTCCTTCTGCCCCTCTCACTGTGCTTACACTCTCTCACTCTCTAAAATACATAAATTTTTAAAAGATAGTAATAATGATAATCCTAACAGTATATTAATTGACAATAAATGACATGAAATACTCATATATTGGGATGCCTGGGTGGCTCAGCAGTTGGGTGCCTGCCTTCAGCCCAGGGTGTGATCCTGGAGTCCCAGGATCAAGTCCCACATTGGGCTCTCTGCATGGAGCCTGCTTCTCTCTCTCTCTCTCACTCTCTCTGTGTCTCTCATGAATAAATAAAATAAAATTTAAAATCTCATATTTAACTGAATATGCAGTAATTGCAGTAATTACTGAATATGCAGTAATCTAATGTGGGGTGCCTAGCTGGCTCATTTGATGGAGTGCCTGATTTCAAGGATATAAGTTTGAGCCCCACACTGGGTGTAGAGAATACTTAAAACACACACACACACACACACACACACACAAATGTGATAACTATTTTTGTGTATTAGATGTTTTACTTCTTTATTTAAATTCAATGAATTAACATCAGTGTATCACTGGTTTCAGAGGCAATACCTTTTTTTTTTTTTTTAAGTAATCTCTATGGTGGTCATGGAGCCCAACATGGGGCTTGAACTCACCTGAGCTGAAATCAAGAGTCAGATGTTTAACAGACTGAGCCACCCAAGCACCCCACTTAAAATGTGTTTCTATTGCCTATAGCAAAAAAGTCTGGAATAGATTGCAAATAGCTAACATTAGTTATCTACAGATGTTGTTTTAGTTTCTTCCTTTTAACCCTATTTTCTGACACTCATACAATGAATCTATCATTTGATATTGTAAAGAAAACATAAAACCTATTTCTAAAGCAAGTTAGCTACAAAACAGTATATACATATGATATCCATGATATTCAAAGATGATATAAAAAGAAATGGGAATCATACAAAAATGCCACAAAATGTGAGAATGATCTCTCAGAGGTCCTTCCCTTTAAGTCCCATAAAGACTTATGAAAGTCTTTACACCATCTGCTCTTAGTCTTCCTTCCCACCTGGTCCTACACCACAATCAGGGTGAGGGCAACAAGAAGGTGCCCATCTGACAATCAGCTGTAACAACCAGCTTTCTAGGTACCTCACTTCCAGTGACCTCGACCTTCCCTCCACTGAAACCACCGACTTGCACAACTGTAACTTGCTCCATCTCTGAAACCATCAGATCACAGGAATTCACCAAACTTACCCTCTGACCACTTGAATACATTTGTCCTCCTGCCTTAACAGAACTTTTCCTCCTTTGATCCTGTTTTCTGTCAGCATCTTTCAGGTTTCACCTCTACTCACTCTGGTTTATACTCATTGCCTCTAGGAATTTCCTATTTCTCCCTTCATTTTGGTACACTATTTAAAAATTATACCCAAGGGGCACCTGGGTGGCTCAATCAGTTAAGCATCTGCCTTTGGCTCAGGTCATGATCTCAGGGTCCTGGAATAGAGTCCTGAGTCAGGCTTCTTGCTCAGTAGGGAATCTGCTTCTCCTTCTCTCTCTACCCCTCCCTGCCACTCATGCTCTCTCTAGCTCTCTCTCAAATAAATAAAATCTTTTTAAAAAAATTATACTTGGGCGGCCCAGGTGGCTCAGCAGTTTAGTGCCACCTTGGGCCCAAGGCGTGAGCCTGGAGACCCGGGATCGAGTCCCACATCGGGCTTCCTGCATGGAGCTTGCTTCTCCCTCTGCCTGTGTTTCTGCACCTCTGTGTGTGTGTGTGTGTGTGTGTGTGTGTGTGTGTGTGTCATGAATAAATGAATAAAATCTTTAAAAAAATAAAAATAAAAAAATTATACTCAATCTAACTTACTTCAGTGACCCCTCCAAAAAAAAAAAAATCAACCCAGAATTATGATTCCATTATATAGAGGAGAATCATGCTCCACCTCATCTGCTCAAGGAGATAATCTGAGAATTATTCAAGTATTGCCATGTACTTTAACTTCTGAACAATCCAACTCTCATCTGCTTTTCCTCAGAATTACTACATTGTTGTAGCAGAGAATTCAATCATGTGAACTCTCTTATTCTCATACCTACCCTCATAATGCTCACCTCTTCTCCCTAATTCTTTTTAAATCTTTCACACATCTGTATTTTCTAGCACCTAGCCTCAAATATTCATGGTAGGTGTTCAATAAGCCTTGGAATATTGACCTGTCTCATCACTTACACTCTGTACATATTAACTCTCCTAATTCTTGTAGCAAAATAGATACTATTATTATTCCTATTTGATAGATGATGGAAACTGAGGCTCAGAATAGTGAAATACCTTCCTCACTAACATAAAGCTACTATTAGCAGAACTGAGATTTGAACCCAGGCATCTGGCTTCCAATTCTGTGCTCTCCACCACCAGGTCACACTGCCTCTCAAACCAATGTTCAACTTTTATTTGACTGAGAAATCTTTCAATTGAAAATATGATTAATAATTTCAACATACAACTTAAGTAACATAGATTGGTACATAGTTTTCATATGACTATAATAATCCCAAAGTTCTTGGTGTCTGCTTATCATTTGAAATACAATGCATCCTTTCTATTTTCTTTTTTTTTTTTTTTTCCTTTCTATTTTCAACAAACCATTTCTTTTCTCTTTTTTAAGATTATATTTATTTACGAGAGACAGGAAAAAGAATGGGGTGAGAGCTGGGGGAGGAGCAGGGGAGACAAACAGACTAGCAGAGCCTGACACAGGGCCTCATCTCAGGACTTTGAGATCACGGACCTGAGCAAAAACCAAGAGTCGGACGCTCAACTGACTGAGCTACCCAGGCGCCCACAACAAACCATTTCTTACACAAATTACCTAAATTGACTCCACTTTAAATGCTCAGTAATGGGCAGCCCGGGTGGCTCAGCGGTTTAGCACCACCTTCAGCCCAGGGCCTAATCCTGGAGACCCAGGATCCCTGTATGGAGCCTGCTTCTCCCTCTGCCTGTGTCTCTGCTTCTCACTCTCACTCTGTGTCTCTCATGAATAAAAATTAAAACTTTAAAAAAATAAAAAATACAAATAAATAAATAAATGCTCAGTAACTTTCAGGGAACCTGGGTGGCTCAGTTAGTTAAGCAATTGACTCTTGATTTTGGCTCAGGTCTTGATCCCAGGGTCATGGGATAGAGCCAGGTGTGGGGCTCCCTGCTAGCAGGGAATCTGCTTGGGATTCTCTCTCTCCCTCTGCCCCTCCCCCAGCTTAAGTGCAAAGCTCCTTCTCAAATAAATAAATACAAACTTAAAAAAAAAAAATAAATGCTCAGTAACTTTAAATTTTTTACTTCACCTTAAGTTATCAGCTACTCTCTCCCCCCAAAATGGTCTCATTTTAAGTATGTATATTACATACTTAAAAAATAAGTTTTCCAGGCACCTGGGTGGCTCAGTCAGTTAGGCATCTGCCTTCAACTTGGGTCATGATCCCAGAGTCCTAGGGTCAAGCCCTGCATCGGGGTCCCTGCTTGGTGGAGAGCCTGCTTCTCCCTCTACCTCTGCCACTCTCTCTACTTGTGCTCTCTCACAATCTTGGTCAAATAAAGAAATAAAATCCTTAAAAAAAAGAAAATTTTTTTTTCCTTTCCCCTCTCTACATACCATCAATATTTGACCTTCCACTTAAGTATGCTCTTTTACTGAATGTTAAAATAACATCAAAGTCAAAAATTAGAACTACTTATTCTGAGTGAAGCCAATAAGCACTTCAACCTCTGAAGGAATTCTAACTGGAGCAAGAAAGAAAGTTATCAATATTTTATCTGCTAACATTTACACCGTAACCTACTTAAAACAGTAAGTTATATGGCTGTTTCAATTTCTGGAAGGCATTGGCTTATCTAAGAAATCCAGATTTTCTCCTTGCCCTCCTAGAAAAAAACATATTATCCCATGTCAATGAATATTTTTTATGTTTTATAGCGTTAAAATTTAATAATGGAACTAACTGTGAAAGGAAGGAGAAAAAAAGAAGGGAAAATGGACAGGAGGAAGGAGGGGAGTAAGGAGAATACAAGAGGGGAAGGGGAGGAGAGTATGAGAGGAGAAAGAGAAGGAGGAGGAAAGGAGGGGTGGCAGTACCTGGGCTTGTTGGGGAAGATCAGCTTGCAATCCTTGCATTGGTGAGGGATGGGGACGAGGTTGGAGATGCAGGGGAGGGAAGGGGAGGAGACCTAGCTTAGGTTCAACTTTTAGAACTTCTTGAAGGAAAATATCAATAAAATGGGAAAATAGAAGAGAATGTTTTATTTTCTAAATGAAATTAAAGAAAAATATAGTTTCAGACAGATCATTCTAAAACTTAAAAAGTTATATTAAGGAAAGGTGTATGGCATAGTAGAAAAACTTCAACTAGCAAGACCTAAGACCTTAGTTTGAACCCCAAACCTGATATCATTAGAAGCGAGTCCTCTCTGAATCTCCATTTCCTTCCTTAGAAATCTTCCTTAGAAATACCATTACTGGTATCAGTAATGATACCACCTCTCTTGAAGAATGGATAATTAGAAGTAGTTATATTCAATATACTAAGCAAATAGGAAAGAACTGATTCACCTCAAGTATGAACCATTAAATAAAATTTGCTTTATGACTATACATGAGACAGCAAAACGCTTCTTATGGCATCACCCTGCACAGACCTATCTTATAGTCTCTCTGTTGTAGTCAGCTACAGAAAGTGGTTTCTTGATGTGGAAGAGGTCAACCACTTTCTTTCAATCTGAGATTTGGTTATAACATTGTAAAGAGGTCTTTCTGTATTACTAAACCTAGGCACACTTCATTGACTCAAAGTTCAAACTGGACATCTCAAGAGTGAACTGGATCACATCTAAGGCAGTACACCCAAGTCCCTAACAGATTTCCAAAAGTCCAGGAAAGCAAAAAGGTGGGAGAATCACACAAAGCAAGGCATGAGAAATTACTAGTCAGCTTTGCAATGTGAAAATTTGACTTTACTATAGCTCTCATCTGTTAAACTTACAATAAATACATTGACTGAAAAATTTCTCAGCCATGCCAAAAGTCACAAGACCTGTTTATACATTTTAGCTAATTAGTGAAAAAAAAGCAATTAAACAAGTTAATTATCAAGAATTGATGATACTTAAAACACTTCTTTTAGAGGTCCCCATTTATTTTAATTTTTAAAAACACTTGAGTGTAAGGGGGCAAACACTATACATTTTAATCAAACAAATACTTTAGATGACTTCATTTTTTACATAGTTTTTTTAAAGTGTGTTCAGAAATGCAGTTATTGAACAATTTTATCTGTAATAAAACAAGAACTCATTCATACTCTACACTAATTGTAAATGCAAGAAGATACTAATCTGTTATAAAGTCCAAGAGAACAAAGATTATTTTTTTCAACTTATTCATTACCAAATCCTCAGTGTCTAAAACAGTGACACTCAATATTTACTGAATGGAAAAAAAAAATCCATACAGTGTTACTTACAATAATAAAAAATAAAATTTAGGAAGTGTTATGTACTCATTATAATGATAAAAATTATGTTATTGCATGGAAGTAATTATACTTTTTAAAGTAACCCATTCATTTTTTAAAGCATTAACCATTTGGAAAATTGAGTTCTAACATCAGCTGGGTCACTAATTTGACTTGTGCCTTGGGGTAAATGATAATCTACCTGGGCTCCAGTACCTTCATGTGTGTATTGCTCTTCAGCCCTAGTCCATTCTTGGGTAGAGATTATAGGGAGAATATACTTAAACTGTATCAAAGCAAACAGAATCTGCACTATCCAACTGGACTAGATCCTTAGCGATATACTCTTCAAGCCACACTGACTCAGAATCATCTATTTTAACTCTAGGGCCCCAAAGGCATACTTGAACCACTCTACAAAAAAACAGAGCCAGTAATTTAGGTCACACAATCCAACAGAACAATGCCATCCAGGGTACCAACATATCGAGCCCTACTGTCAAAGGAACTAGAAAATAAAGTACAGGTGGAGAGGGAACAATTTCACCTGCTGGAAATAAAGCCATCCAACAGCTTGTACACAGTGGAAAAGGATGTTCACTAATCTGCTGGAAGAAAAGCAGCTGTTCTCAAATCCTGAAGACAGGAATCCTCATTTCTTGTGGTCTAATTACTAGGCCATGCAAACTTTTTATATAAAACAGAAATCTTACGGGAGGAAGTAAGGATGCTGTCCCATGGTCTTACTGACAAGCTAAATACCAAGAGTTTCTGAATTGCAGGTTCACAGACAAGCTAAAGACCAAGAGTTTCTAAACTGCATGGGACCCATTAATCCCATGAAATTAAACAAAATTTTGAGGTAGTAAAGATACTTCTGTACTGTTACACCTGGGTGGCTTAGTCGGTTAAGCATCTGACTCTTGATTTCAGCTCTTGATCTCAGAGTCCTGAATTCAAGCCCCATGTATAGCTCATGTATAGCTTAACACTCGGCATGGAGCCTACTTTACAAAAAAAAAAAAAAAATTTTAAAGCCAACTATCTAGAGCCCTTTTTTGCTTTTCTCCTTTACAGCAAATATCCTCCAAAAAGGTACTACCTTCATTCTCTCAAATGCTTTCATTTTCTCTTAAACCCACTCCAATAAGGATTTTGACCCAAACACTCCACTGAAATTAATCTTGTCAAGTTCACCTCTGATCTGAATATTGCTAAATCCAATGATCAATTCTCCATCCTAAACTGACTCGATTTAGTAGATTGTTTTTTTTAACAGTTTCTCCCTTTTTCTTACTTGGCTTCCAAGATGCCATCTTGGTTTTCACTTTATGCTGATCTCTTCTAAGCAGTTTTTGTTGCTGATTGTTCTTCTCTCAGACTTTTTAATGTCCTGAGGGGTTTAGTTCTTGGACCTTTTTTCTCTATTCCTGTTGTGAACTCTTCCAATTTCCCAGCTTTAACTACATTTGCCAAGAACTACAACTACAGGGCAGCCTGGGTGGCTCAGGGGTTTAGCGCTGCCTTCGGCCCAGGGCGTGATCCTAGAGACCTGGGATCGAGTCCCGCGTTGGGCTCCCTGTGTGGAGCCTGCTTCTCCCTTCGTATTTTGGCTCCTGACAACTACATCTTTCTGGGGTGCACCGAGCTTACTCGGTCCCAAACCTTGAAATCATTCTTTTTTTTTAATCTTTTAAAAAATGTCAGTCTTTTTTTTTTTTTAAAGTAAGTTCTCATCCAAAGTGGGGCTTGAACATCCCCCAGATCAAGAGTTGCATGCTCTACGAACTGAGCCAGCCAGGTGGCCCACTATGTAATCATTCTCAATCTCTCTTTCACCCGTACCCACATGAAAATCCATCAGAAAATACTGTTGTTCTACTTCAAAATATGTACAGAAGCCAAACACATCCCACCACCTTCACTATTGTCACCCAGGTCTGACCCACCATCATTTCTCACCTGGATTATTATTACTATAGCCTCTTACCTGTGTCCTCATCTCCACCCTTTTGCCTCAGTCTGACAGGGCAGTCAGAGCCACTCTTTAAAATGCAAATCATTGCCAAATCTCTATTCAAAACCTTCTAATGCCTTTCCATTTCAATTTAAGCCAAGGTCCTGAAGAGGACCCCAGAGGCACCAGGGACCTTTACTTGCCCCTACCCCCTTACCAGTACATACTACAATTTGTATCTATCTTTGGAGTCAGTACAGATGAATGGTAGTCCTCAAAAGGGGTAAATCCTACTAGCCCTAGCCCTCAGTTCCTGTGAATGTTACTTTATTGGGGAAAAACAGTGTTTCCAGATGTAATTAAATTAAGGATCTTGAGATGCTATCATCCTGGATTTATCCAATGACAGGCAGAAGATGAAATACAGGAGATGTGAGGACAATGAGAGTGATGTGTCTACAAGCTGAAGAATGCCAATGACAGCTGGCAGCCACCAGAAGCCAGGAGAGGAGCTTCTGGGGGATCCTTCCTCAGAGCCTCCAGAAAAGAACACATTTCCATTGTTTTGTCACCTAGCCGGCTTTCCTTTGTCATGGCAGCTCCAAGAAACTAATCCACCCACTCTTCCCCTTGCTGGCCTTTGTGCTAGCATTCCCCTCATTTGAGCCCAGAATGTTCAAACTCGAGAGCTCTGCATGGCTAACTGGTGCACCATATTTAACCTTTTCTTCAAATATCACCCTACTAGGCCTATCCTGATTTCTGTATTTAAATCACAACTGCCATTCCTCCCTTCCATATTCTATTTTTTTCCACAGCACTTAGCACATTCTAATATACTTAATGTTCTTATCTATTACATTTACTGCTTGATGACTTCACTACAGAGAAGAGTTTGGAGATTGTTGAGGTTGGGTTTTTCTATTTTGTGCATTATGTATACTAAACATCTATTAACTATGCCTGACAGAGAGTAGCCATCTGATAAAAATATATGCTGAATAAATGTGTTGAATGAATATGTGCATGTCTTTTCCTGGGAAGAGAGTCCACAGCTTTCCTCAGATTAATAAAGTGATCTGCTACCCCAAAAAAAATCCTAATCTCTGCTCTAAATCTTTAAACGGCCATGGAAAATAAGATTCTAAAATTCTATCATAAAAGACCCAACCCTGGGGCACCTGTCTGGCTCAGACGGTAGAGCAACTCTTGGGTTTTTGGGGTTGTAAGTTCGAGCCCCAAGTTGGGTGTAGAGATTACTTAAAACACACACACACACACAGGGCACCTGGGTGGCTCAGTAGGTTGAGTGTGCAACTCTTGCTTTTGGCTCATGTCATGACCTCAGGGTCATGAGATCAAACCTTGAGTCAGGCTCCCCTGCTCAGTGGAGAGTCTGCTTTTTTCCCCTCTTTTTCTCCCTCTGCCCCTCCCCATCCCTCTCATACCTCGCTCTCTCTCTCTCCCTAAAATATATCAATAAATCTTTAAAACACATACACCCAACCCTAGAAAAGTGACAGAAATCAATAGACCCTCAACATCATGACAATATCCTGCATTTTGCAAACAGCAAATATTGTACGTTTAAATTTCATACTCCTAAAAGAAACTTTTACCCAAAAAAACACTCCAAGTTAGTGCTTGAGAAATATCTCCACCCACCTTCCACAGGACCTCCTACACTAAGGGATGCCATTGGCTAAGCTATTGTCTCCCTAAGGCTAAAGCAATAAAGAGTGGTCATCCATGCAGAACATTCACATAAGCCAAGGTAGTTTCAGAAAGCTCAAAAACACTGTCAAATACTTTCCTCTACCTGGCTAAAATCTTACGCAAAGTAGAAGAGGAGAACCAAAGCAAACCAAACCTGTCTAGCATCCATCATTCCTATGGAATAAACAGATGTTTACTCCGAATACAACATCACCGTTTGTACAGCCTTAGAAACCATTGTGGAATGGATGTCATTTACAACTACAGCTTTGGTATGAACCATAAAGCGTAACAATGAAAAGCAGTCAAGCACAGCAAAACTTGTTAATGGATTTTGATAACAGCAGAAAGGCACCCACTGCGTTCCTTATTATTGCTGCAACATATTTTACAGTTAATACTAAACAGGTCGAGTTGAACACAATCACACTAAGCACCAGAATTCAGTATACAATTTAACCAAGCATAATTCTCCAGACGTACCTTTTATATTAAATAAATGGCCATTGCAGATGAAAATTTGCACATCTGCTTCTATAGAATCTTTCTTGTTCCATCAGCAAATGGATTTACAATACAATCCAGTCCCAGCCCTTACCTTTACAGGTTCCTTTCCTCCACTTAAGCGGCTTAGTAATTTCAAGGATACAAAATCCACCAAATACTCTGAAGAGAAAGGCATTTTGAACACTACTATCTCATTTTTCAAGGTGTTTTTTTGCCTTAAGCTGGTTTTTTGTTTTTGTTTTTGTTTTTTAAGATATATTGATTTGAGAAAGAGAGAGAGAGCACCAGCAGGGGGAGAAGCGGAGGGAGAAGGAGACTTCTGCCAAGCAGGGAGCCCAATGCAGGGCCTGATCCCAGAACCCCGGCATCATTACCTGAGTTGAAGGCAGGCCACCCACTAACTGAGCCACCCAGGCACCCCTGCCTTAAAACTGTTTTTTAACAAGTGATAAAAACTTCACCTCTCAGGACACAGCATTTCAACAAATCCCAAACCTAAACACTCTCTTCACCTCCACCAGCCTGACTCTATTCCAAGCTACCACCATGTCTCACCAGGATTCCTGCAATGGACTCCTCACCAGCCTCAAACTGGCAGCAGTCTTTTACACAGCAGCCACAAAGATCGTCTTAAAATAGAAATCAGATGCTGTCATACCCCTGGATCAAAACCTTCCATTATGCAGAGCATTAAAGGCAGAAACCTTACCATGGTCTAAAAAGACCTGTAAGACCCAGCCTCTCTCTGCCTCTCCCTCTGGCCTCACTCCTATAGCTCGTGGGAGCTATTCCACTGTTCCCAGACCACACCAGCAGGCTGCTACCTTGGGACTTCTGCACTTGGTTATTCTCTCTGCCTAGAATGCTCTATCCCCAGATTTCTGCATGGTTCTTTATCCTGTTCAAGGCCTTGCTCAAATGTCACCTCTTTAAAGAAGCTGTCCTCAAATACCTACTTAAAATAGTACCCCATCACCCCACCAGGTCTCTCCCCTCTTTAAGCATCACAGTTGTTCACTTTATAATTTAATTTGAGTAAGAACAGAGGTATATTTTCCTTGTTCAAAATGAAATCTGGGCAAAACAAATGCTATTTTATAGGCCACTCACTATGAAGACAGACACAATATATAAATAAACACACATATCTTTTTAAAAATAAATATGGGCAGCCCGGGTGGCTCAGCAGTTTAGCGTCGCCTTCAGCCCAGGGCGTGATCCTGGAGACTCGGGATCGAGTCCCACATCAGGCACCCTGCATGGAGCCTGTTTCTCCCTCTGCCTGTATCTCTGCCTCTCTCTCTCTCTCTGTGTCTCTCATGGATAAATAAAATCTTCAAAAAAAATTAATTACAATGACAAATAAGTCCAACCTTTACATTGCTTATATATTTTTTTTAAACATTTTTTTTATTTATTTATGATAGTCATACAGAGAGATAGAGAGGCAGAGACACAACAGGCAGAGGGAGAAGCAGGCTCCATGCACCGGGAGCCTGATGTGGGATTCGATCCCGGGTCTCCAGGATCGCGCCCTGGGCCAAAGGCAGGCGCCAAACCGCTGCGCCACCCAGGGATCCCCACATTGCTTGTATATTTATTACTCTCAAGGCATGGGTCTGACCGGTCCTGGCAGAAGAGGCCTCAACAACTATGAAGCCTAGTCCCTGAGCTGTCTGAGCTCCCACAGTAGCAGAAGCTGAGTGTAGGGGCAGTCCTGGTGGCGCAGCGGTTTGGCGCCTGCCTTCGGCCTAGGGTGCGATCCTGGGGTCCTGGGATCGAGTCCCACGTTGAGCTTCCTGCATGGAGCCTGCTTCTTAAAAAAAAAAAAAAGACCAAAAGAGAGGCTGAGTGTACAATCACAGTGCAGTATCAGGAGAGATGTCCCAGGACAGACAGTCCAGGTACCACAGGAGAACATAGCTAAGTATGACCCTGAGGAAAGGCTTTCCCGATGAAAGGATGCCTAAACTAAGAACTGAAAAATAAACAGGAGATAGCCAAAAGAAAGGGGTTGGGGAGAGGTTAGGGCAGATGGGTGGATAAAGAGGTATGAAACAGACTGATATCTAGGTAAGAGGCAAGAAAAGAGATAAAACTGAGCCATACATATACTATTTTTTGTGATTTGTTTAAAAAACTGTCCAATGGAAAGGTGCCTGTGTGGGTTGGCACAGTTAAGGATCCAACTCTTGAGTTGAGCTCAGGTCATGATCTTAGAGTCATAAGATGGAGTTCCTAGTCAAGCTCCACACTCGGTAGGGAGTCTGCTTGAGATTATCTCACCCTCTCCCTCTGTCCCTTTCTCCTATTTAAAAAAAAAAAAAAACCTGTCCCAATGGAGCACATAAATTAAGTCTACAACATTTATAAAATAACATCTATATTTGGTGGTAGGATTTTTAGTATATTCTTTATTTTTTATGAATTATAATACTAAATAAAATCCAATAGTGATAGTTAACCAACTACTTAGACTTCTAAAAGCCCTATTTTGTTCTGTGGCTCTTCTGTTTCCTTCAGTCTATCTGGACTTCTGACTAAATACAAGTAAGGACAGGAAACAATTTGTGCAGGAACACAGCACACAAGTGCACAAACACATCCTTCCCAGCTTGGCCAGGGTACCTCCCAACCCAGAAGTACTAAGCCAGAAGTACTCAGACCTCCTCCATCTCTTTATTACCTCTACCCCCAACCCAAACACCCCATTCTTCTCAAGTGCCAACAGGAACTCTGTGCTTAATTAGCATTCCAAGCCTCCTGCATTTGGCCCACCAAAAGTATCTCAGTCTATTCCTGCCCACAGATTCTTCAATACAGCAAGCCTCCTTCTGCTTGACCCTGTATACACCACACTCAGCCTTGCCTCAGGCTGACCCCCTGCTTGGACCTTCAGAACCTGTTCTCCCAGTTCCTATTCAAACAGCACCCACTCTTCAAGGCTGTGCTCTTAGCTTTCCAATAAATACTCAAATTCTTTAAACCATAATAATCTCTAGTTAACCTAAATTTGAACTATATAGGGACGCCTGGGTGGCTCAGCAGTTCAGCGTCTGCCTTCGACTCAGGGCATGATTCTGGGATCAAATCCTGCATCTGGCTCCCTACAGGGAGCCTGCTTCTCCCTCTGCCTATGTCTCTGCCTCTCTCTCTGTGTGTGTCTCTCATGAATAAATAAATAAATCTTTAAAAAATATTTCAACTATATATTTACATATTTATGTTTATGCTAAACAATATGTAGTGCTATATTCCACTTTTGTTCTAGAAATCTCTAAATGTATTCTTACAAGGCTTGCCTCCTAACTTCTGAGGCCAAAGGTAGGCCAAAACTTTTATTTTACATCTCACTTATATCAATAATAAACTCAGAAAACAAATATCCAATATCTTTTGGCTGGCTGACAGTCCCTGCGTGGAAGGTTAAGCAAGACAGAATTCAGTGCCAGCTGCTCCTCTCTGGAGCTATAGGTTTAAGCACCATGATTGGGACTTAATTTACATGCTCCATCGGGACAGGAAACAGAGCATAAATACTGATAATGCAAGACAGTTAAAAGGACAATAACAAAAACACCTAAATAGAAGAAGAAAGATTGATTACTTGATTCCTAAGGTAAGCAAGCATCACCATATTCCAAGTCTCCCCAGCACCTTGTACATTATCTAGTAAATAGTAAATAATAGTACAAATAAATAATAAATCAATCTATCTGTAAATAAATAGATCTAATGCAAGTAAAAGAAATACTAAAGTAATAACTAAAAGCTTAGATTTTAATTGTAAAAGCCCCAAGGTGATCCTTGTGCTATTTTTTCAATGCTAATAAATTTTTTTTAATAAATTTATTTTTAAACAATGCTTCAAACCCTCCATACAACAATATCTTAATTTTTGTGAAAACTCAGTGATCCATTCTCCAGGAAGAAAAAAGGTCAGGCATTACTTCTTACTTAGGGAGGAAGAAAGGCTGGCAGGAGAATGAATTGAAAAATTAAAATATCATGTCCCTTGCCACCCAAGGAAGAAAACATGCAAAGCAGATCAGCATCTAATTTATTTATAGCACGTGACCATAAAAAAAAAAAAATCTGCAGGATTCCAAGGCAGAAGAGAAGGCCAAGGGCAATGCTTAAGTCTTCCCAGTATAGGATATCTTATTCTTTTTTTCTTTTTAAGATCTATTTATTTATTTCAGAGAAAGCACAAGTAGGAGGGGCAGAGGGAGAGAGAGAATCCAAAGCAGATGCTGCACTGAGTGCACAATCCAACATGGGGCTCGATCCCACGATCACGACATGAGCCAAAACCAAGAGTTGGATGCCTAACTGACTATGCCACCCAAGCACCCTGGACACCTTATTCTTTAACTAAAAACAGTTCTTTTTCCAAAAAGGGGACTTGGAAAAAATGAACAAAATTATTTTAAATAAGCTCTGAGAGTATGTTCTCTTTTTTCTTTTTTTTAAAAGATTTTATTATTTGACAGAGAGAGCACAAGTACGGGGAACAGCAGGCAGAGGGAGAGGGAGAAGCAGGCTTCTCGCTGAGCAGGGAATCCAATGCAGGGCCTGATCCCAGGACCCCGGGATTGCGAACCAAGCCTAAGGCAACCACACAACCAACCAAGCTACCCTGGTGCCCCTGAAAGTATATTCTTAAAGTAAACAAGACATATAGAAAGGTATTTCAGGTTCAGTGAAGACAGAGCTAGTGTGCCCAACCTCTTCCTAGCAGAGATTATCCTCTTCTCCCTAGAAACCTTTAGCGACATGAAAAACCTCACCCCAGTTATTTCAGGCCACACAGCCATAATAAAGGTAGCTGCCTAAAGCGGGGCTGAAGACCCATTTGCTGACACAGGCAAGATGTCCATAAGCACTATGTAAATGTCCACGGTGCATGCACACCACTCACTCTGGGCTGTGGGCCAGCATGATGTTTCTACTTCTCTTACATAATTCTTTTCAGACTGTGTTTCAGTGATTCTTATTCCCATCTATTTCCCCAGGATCTCTGTCAGCACAGGGGCACGTCTTACCCATCTTCGTGCTCAGTGTGTCTAAGAATACTGAGCCCTGCAAGAGGCACCAGAAACAGTGATACAGAATGAATGACCCAATGTCATTCAGCTGACCACCAGAAAAGAGGACACTTGGATGAGAGCAGCCTTCAAATAGAAGTCTGAAATTACAGATCATTTCTATAAAAACCATCATCTCACTTATTAATCACCTATTTGATCATTGCAGAAAAACAACTGATTTTTCCTTTTCATGATTAGTATAGGTACATGGACAGTATGATTCTTCCAAAAAATTTTTTTTCAAATTAAACACATCATTCCTGGGCCCCCATAAAAACTACAGGAGAAGAAAAGGGAGCATACTCTATGTGAGAAGAAAAAGACGTTAGTTTCAAATCTACAATTTTCTAAAACTCAAGCAAAATAGAAAATATGAAGGGAAAAAAAGCTCTTCAGAAACCTTTTAAGGACAAATAAAGTACATCATCATGATAAACTTAAAACAATATTCTCCCAGAATTTATCATCAACAGAACAGTTGAAGCTTCGTAGAAAAAAGATAAGTGAGAAGAGAGCCTTGTTCACTTAATAAAGCACAAGTTACATCTTTTTTATAATCCATTAAGTTTATATAATTGGAAGGGTACCAAGTGTGTAACTTCTTCCATGCATCTAAAAACAAATGTCAGTTCAATAATTCACAGCAGAAAGCAGGTAGTCACAAACACGGCAGGTTTAACCTCATCTCTGAAACATACTTTTAACTATGCACTTGGCCAGTTTCATAGTCATCCATTATTCTTACAGACCCTCTTATAATATCCACTGAAATATAATTTCAAATACTGCCCTCTAATTCAATGTGATACAAACAACAGGTCTTGTGTCCAAAATTATATAAAATAGCCACAGTTCCTTTTTCAGTAACACCATGAACAGGAGGCAAAAATCATCCCTGTGAGTTCCACAGTGACTAACGGGGTGCCACGGGTGCACATAGTTACTCCTAGACAATCACTTCCTAAAAAAAGAGATGACTGTCACTGCATCTAAAGTTAAAACCAGGGATCCCCGGGTGGCTCAGCGGTTTAGAGCCTGCCTTTGGCCCAGAGTGTGATCCTAGAGTCGCGGGATCGAGTCCCACATTGGGCTCCCTGCATGGAGCCTGCTTCTCCCTCTGCCTGTGTCTCTGCCTCTCTCTTTCTGTCTCTGTGTCTCTCATGAATAAATAAAATCTTTTGTAAAAATCATAAAAAGATAATAATAAAGTGAAAACCAAACCTCAGAAACGCAGCCATACCAACTCCATTATCACTGGAGTTTTCTTAACAAATGTTAAGATGAGTGCAAACTAGGTCAAACTCCTCCCTCCTTGGTGCTTTAGCAACATTCAAATCTCTAACACTTCCCCCAGAGGTGAGATTCTTTTTAATGCTGTCTTATATGCAGTAGTTTCTCTCAATTTTGAGAAAGTTTAAAGAAGCTGGGAGGGGGGCTGAGGAGTACTTTAGAGAAGCAGGGGTCTATTTTTATATTGGGAGCTTAAAGTGAATCATTTTGGAGCAATGCAGACAAAGCTGAGGCCCACCTTGATGACAGCTGTATCAAAGGCCTAAATTTCCGAGGATCATAAATCACTATAGTAAGCATATCAACAGCATGTGGTACTCTGCAAGCACTTTACAATCTTAACATTACCATCCCCTACAGTCCTTTGATATTCTCAAAAGATGTCTTGAATTTCAAAGCCAGCCCCACATCAGCAAGGCTTGCAAATAGCATCCTAGGGAACTGCATGAACATGAGCAAGGCCCAAGGAAAATGGACTTTGGGGACACAAGGAATCTGCCAGCACCTTAATATTTTTAGGGGAGTGACAAAAAACATGGTCACACCATTTAAAGGGAAACTACCCCAAATATACAAACCAAATGAGAAAACAAATTATATGAGCACCTCAGGAAAGAGGCAACTACCCACAGAACTCTCCCCTGATACAGTACAGACTCCCTACTCCAACCCCCCATAAAAGACCAATATTATGATCCAAATTAAGACTAATATTAATTGCTTTAATTCTAATTTATCTCTGACTCCTAAGCAAAAAAAAATTTAGAGCTTCTTTCTTGAACAATTAGATGACAATAAGCAACTTGGAAGAGAAAAATGGCCTCTAAAATCATTTCAAGAGTCACAAGCTAACTCTAGCTTTTCCTCTCTTTATAATAAAAGTTCCGGGATCCCTGGGTGGCGTAGCGGTTTGGCGCCTGCCTTTGGCCCGGGGCGCGATCCTGGAGACCCGGGATCGAATCCCACGTCGGGCTCCCGGTGCATGGAGCCTGCTTCTCCCTCTGCCTGTGTCACTGCCTCTCTCTCTCTCTGTGACTATCATAAATAAATAAAAAAATTTAAAAAATAATAATAATAATAATAAAAGTTCCTGGGTCTGGGATGCTGGAGTGGCTCAGCAGTTGAGCATCTGCCTTTGGCTCAGGTCATGATCCCGGAGTACCAGGATGGAGTCCCAGATCAGGCTCCCCACAGAGAGCCTGCTTCTCCCTCTGCCTGTGTCTCTGCCTCTCTCTCGGTGTTTCTCATGAATGAATAAATAAAATCTTTTTAAAAATTAAAAATAAAATAAATAAATAAAAGTTTTTGGGTCTGGGGCGCCTGGCTGGCTCAGTCAGAAGAGCATGCAACTCTTGATCTCTGAGTTGTATTCAAGCCCCACACTGGGGGTAGTGATTACTTAAATAAATAGGGCAGCCCGGGTGGCTCAGCAGTTTGGCACCGCCTTCAGCCTATGATGTGATCCTGGAGACTCGGGATCAAGTCCCACATCGGGATCGAGTCCCACATCAGGCACCCTGCATGGAGCCTGCTTCTCCCTCTGCCTGTGTCTCTGCCTCTCTTTCTCTCTCTCTCTCATGAATAAAATCTTTAAAATAAATAAATAAATATTTGGAAAAAATAATAAATAGGGGTGCCTAGGTGGCACAGTTGGTTGGGTGTCCAATTCTTGGTTTCAGCTTGGATCATGATCTCTGGGTTGAGGGATTGGTCCAGGCTCCGTGCTCAGCACAGAGTCTGCTTAAGATTCTCTCTCCCTCTCCCTCTGCCCTCCCAGTCATGCACGTGCATGCTCTCACTCTCTCTCCCCCTCTCTCTAAAATAAATTCATAAACACGGGCACCTGGATGGCTCAGTTGGTTAAGTGTCATGATCCCAGAATCCCAGGATCTCCCTGCTCAGTGGAGAGTCTGCTTCTCCCTCTGCCCCACACCCCACTCATGCTCTCTCTTGCTCTCAAATAAATAAAACTTAAAAATAAATAAATTGATAAATAAAAATGTTTAACTAATTAATTAAATATAAGTTCCTAGGCCTGTAATTGAGGTGGTAGGAAAAGCTGATACCTGCTCCCATTCCTAACTCAAATAACCTATTGATGCTATCCCCATTTATTTACCACAAAAAAGGTATATTTACAGATTTCTATAATTTAAAAAATTGCTGAGTTTGTTAAAAAAGAAAACGCAATGCATTATCCCACTCATACAATGTCTTTTTGATGTCTCCAGTCATAAAATGAAAACAAAAGTTTTTATTTTAGGACAAAACACCTACAAGCAAACAAGAGTTCTCTACTGCAGATGAAGGCTTACTGAGCAGTTATTAGTACCTGCATAAGAATATTTGTAACAGAGGCAGCCTGGGTGGCTCAGCAGCTTAGCACCACCTTTGGCCCAGGGCGTGATCTTGGAGACCCGGAATCAAATTCCATGTCAGGCTCCCTGCACGGAGCCTGCTTCTCCCTCTGCCTGTGTCCTTCCTCTATGTGGGTCTCTCATGAATAAATAAATAAAATCTTTAAAAAAAAAAAAAAAAGAATATTTGGAACAAATATATCTGCATGTAGTGCTGATATAAGAAAAGCATCAAGATGACAGTGGACTTCTCTAGGTAACATTACAGAAGATAAATATTGCTAGACTAAGGCAAGATTGTGGGCTACAACAGCCCTGAGTTCCTGGGAAAGAAAAGGAAAACTAAAGTACTTCACACTTACAGGGTAAGTTTATATTTTCAAAGTATCTCCTATCTATTTTTTTCATTTCAGTGTACATACTAATACAACAGTCACCATTTGACAGCTAGGGAGGCAGGGCACTTCATCACACTTGGAGCCCACAGCACAAACAGAATCGGGGTACAGGTCTTCTCATGCTAACTAGAAGACACACATCCAGAGCATTTACAATGCTCATAGGCTATCATGGTTCAGGACTTTTTGGGGAAGCAAGAAAAATCATGAATGACACAGCACATATACAGTGTGTTTAAAAGACCCAATTACTCCCTCCTATCAAATCAACATCCTATCCCTGAGCAAACTATTGTGTCTGGAGTAATATACACTGTTTCTCACATTTCTCACAGTATCTCACATTGATTCAAATGCACATATTACCCAAGAATTTCATTATTTTATTTTATTTTTTTAGGACAGTGTTTCTAAGTGAGAAAACAGCCCTCAAGTGGAAATGGAAACGCCCACAAGCTAAGCTGAATGTTATGTTTGAACCACTCAATGTTCACATTAGTCTCATCCTAAGTAATCAGGCCACTGACCCAACTGTCAGTCCACATCAGCGTCAAGCTCCATATGAAGAACTAAAGAAAATCTAATTAAAAGCCCAAGAAAAAATCCACTTTAATCAAAGCTGCAACCCAAAGACCAAGGGACTTTACAGTAGGAAAAAATCCAAAAACACGAAAAAATGAGTAACAAGAAAAGAGATGTCAAAGAGGAAAAAGATGAGAAATTTTAAAGGACTAAAACCAAACTAATCAAAAATAACTTTCCAGGGCAGCCCCGGTGGCACAGCAGTTTGGCGCCGCCTGCAGCCCAGGGCGTGATCCTGGAGACCCTGGATCAAGTCCCATGTCGGGCTCTCTGCATGGAGCCTGCTTCTCCCTCTGCCTGTGTCTCTGCCTATCTCTCTCTCTCTGCATCTCTATGAATAAATAAATAAAATCTCTAAAAAATAAATAAATAAATAACTTTCCAAACAGAGGAAGCATAAAAAGATGGAGAAATAATGGAAAATGGGAGGGTTAAAGTGCAGAGAATCACAATTTTAAGGATATTTTACTAAGAAGAATAGGAAATTAAATGATTATGACTTTATAAAATCAAAAGAAAAAGATGATACATTCGATTCTATCAAAATCAACAGAAAACCATCTATACCATGAGCCTGGGTTGACATCTTTTCCCATGGGGAACAACCACACAGATGAGGGTCCTAGACTTGGCCAATAACAAGGGCCATTATTCTACAGAGTCCCTGCACAGGAGCTCCCTATTAGATGGGAGCCAAACACATAAGACAAAAAAAGTTTAATTAAAAAAACTCAGTCTTACAAATTACCGGTATGCTTTTCTCCAAAAATATCTGTGTGAATTATAATCAGGAACACATACAGGCCAGAACATTACTGTTCTTAATGTGAAACAATGTAATCACCATATCAAAAACACACACATACACACATTAGTAGATGTTATGAAGTCTCTGAAATAAAAAATGATCAGAGTAACTACAAAGGAGTTGAATCAACTATCTAAAAAAACTGACTAATTTTAAACACCATATTTTAAAAAATCTTTTTACCTCAAAAGCTTTATTCATGTCAGAGTTCACGTTTTAAAATTTTTCAGAGAAACTTGAAAATTTGTACCACCTCCAACAGTTGGAAATCAGTTTCAACTATGAGTTATTTAAAAGAAATCACTCACAGCACTGAGATTCCAAAGCAGTTGTCATGCACAATTCCATGTCAGAACCCAACTAGCACTACTGCACTCCTGGAAAGACGCCTACAGACTAGAAAAATAACAGCAAAAGTTGCATTTCCCATTTCATATTTTGAGCCTAATATGCTGATTAGTTTGGCAAGAAAGAGAAGACCTCAAGTTCAGCCTGACAGTTATTTACTACAAATAATAAAGCAATGGTTGGCACTCAATTTTAAAATAAATAACTAAAACCCACAGGGTATATACTTTAAAATGCATTTTTTTTTCAAGATTTTATTTATTTATTCATGAGAGATACAGAGAGAGAGGCAGAGACACAGGTAGAGGGAGAAGCAGGCTCCTCCAGGGAGCCTGATGTGGGACGTGTTTTGGGGACTCCAGGGTTGCGCCCTGAGCCGAAGGCAGACACTCAGCCACTGAGCCATCCAGGCGTTCCGGGTGTATACTTTAAAAGGGTAAACTTTATGGTATGTGAGTTAGATCTTAATAAAGGTTTTTGGTTGGTTGGTTGGTTGTTTTTTGTTGTTGTTGTTGTTTGGAGAAGAGGGAGAGGGAGGGGTAAAGAAAATCTGGGGCACCTGGATGGTTCAGTCAGTTATCTGCCTTCCGCTCAGGTCATGATCCCAGGATCCTGGGATTGAGCCCCCCTGCTGAGCAGGGAGCCTACTTCTCCCTCTCCCACTCCCCTTGCTTGTGCTCTCTCACTCTGTCAAAGAAATAAAATAAGGAGGGAGGGGAAGGGAGGGAAGGAGAGGGGAGATCTTAAGCAGGCTCCACACCCACCATGGAGCCAATTGCCAGTCTCAACCTCACACCCTGAGATCTCCACCTACGCCAAAATCAAGAGTCAGACTCTGAATCAACAGGGTTACCCAGGCACCCCAAGCCACTTTTTTTTTAAATAAATAAATGTTACTTAGAAAGTATTCCATATAATATAAACCACCTGGCTCTATTACTGAACATCCACAAAATGTGTATTTTAAGGGCACCTAGCTGGCTCAGTCGGAAGAGCACAGGGTCTTGAGTTCAAGCTCCACACTGGGTATAGAGATTACTTAAATAAATATAAACTTTTTTTTAATGTGTATTCTAAATTTTGATATATAAAAAGATCATCGGAGACACCTGGATGGCTCAATGGTTGAGCGTCTGCCTTTGGCTCAGGGCATGATCCTGCAGTCCCAGGATCAAGTCCCACATTGGGCTTCCCTGCATGGAACCTGCTTCTCCCTCTGCCTCCATTTCTGCCTCTCTCTGTGTGTCTCTCATGAATAAATAAAATGTTTAAAGAAAAAAAAATTATCAACTTATGATCAAAGAAATGCAAATTAAAATGATATTGTATACTTTTCACCTATCAGGTTAACAAAGATTAAAAACTTTCATAATACCCAGGGTTGGTGAGAAAATAAAGACATTGAAACCTAAAGCACTCTTTGTGCACACTGACATATCTGGGAGGGCAATTTACTAATAGCTTTCAAAATTAAAAATGTACAGAGGTGCCTGGATGGCTCAATCAGTTAAGCAGTTGCGTTCAGCTCAGGTCATGATCTCAGCATCTTGGGATCAAGGCCCACATCAGGCTCCCAGCTTAGTGGGAAATCTGTTTCTCCCTCTTCCTCTTCCCCTCCCCCCCACCTGTATGTGTGCACATTCTCTCAAAAAAATTTTTTAGTTTTTTTAAAAATTAAAAATGTAAAAAAATAAAATAAAATAAAAATAAAAATGTACATACCTGTGGATTCAGCAATTCCATTTCTAAGAATTTATACTACAGATATGCCTATACAGCTGTATGGGTACAAGAATTAAAAAAAAAAAAAAAAAAAAAAAAAAAAACCCTGAACTAATTTAAGTGTCCATTCATGGGAAATTATACACCCACACAATACCCACTATGTTGTCAAAAAAAAAAAAAGACCTGAGGTATTACTACAGGTATTGACTTGAATATGTGGTTGTTGAGCAACTGGGTGGCTCAGTCAGTTAAGTGTCTGCCTTCGGATCAGATCATGTCAGGGTCCTGGGAGGAGTCCCATATCCTCCAGCAACTTGCTCAGTGGGAAGTCTGCTTTTCCTTCTCCCTCTGCCCCTCCCCCAGCTTTTGTTCTCACTCACTCTCAAATAAATAAATAAAATCTTAAAAAAAAAATATGTGCTTGAAATTAAATAAAGAAGCAAAATTCACAATAGTATGTATAGTTATGTATACATGTGTTTATGTATGCATAGAAAATGTCTGAAAGAATATTGGGGGAACAAGTATTACTCTTTTTGAACTGTAGGAATGTGATTACAGTGAGCATATATTAAGTTTTATAACTACAATTTGTATTAAATGTGAATGAATCAGGCTCTCAAAGTCTTCCCCTGGTGTTAAATCTCCCCTTGTTATATGACCCCAACTGGTTTTTCCAAAGCTTCATGGTTCCAGCCAAACCAGTCTCTTCTTCCCTTGAGAAATCAGCCCAAAGGACTCCTCTCCAAAATACTCTTACAACTTGGTCTGAACAGCTACAAGCAACAGCTTCAAATATAAATTACTGCAGTTGAAAGAACTACATATGCCTGCATCTGCTACAGAACATTTTAAAAGAATTTAAAAAAAGGAAATCAAAACGCATTTAATAATCCTCATCATAGAAGCAGCCAAAGTACTCCCCACTTCCCATCTTTCCAGTCTTGGTTGCCTTTGCTCCATGCAATTTCCTGCCTGAAATCCTCTTAGCTACTTATCACATGTCCAAATCCTAACAATTCTTCAAAACACAGGTTAAATACCTCCTCCTACACCAAATCTTCCCTAATGCCCCCAGCCAAAGTTAATTCTCTTGAGGCTCTTTCCTATATCAAGTACTCAACTGTGTACTGGTCTTTTTCCTATTGGTGAGAAAACTCCTCAAGAGCACAAATGTGTATGCCTCATTTCATACATAAACTGATATTTCACTACAGCATATAAGAAAATGGCAAGAGTCTAAAAATAAAAAGCACAGGTTTTTCCTATTTATTTTAATTAGATAATATTTATGTACCACAAACAGTAAGAGTATGAAAGGTAAGGATTCCTCTCTATCCCCCTCCCCGGTACCCTGGTATGCCTCCTTAAAAGGCAATCACTACGGGGCACCTGGGTGGCTCAGTGGGTTTGAGCCTTAGACTGGGTTTCAGCAGAAGTCATGATCTTTGGGTCATGAGATCCAGCCTCCTCTCCCCGCCCCCCTCTTTCTCTCTCTGAAATAAGTAATTATTTTTTTTTTTTAAGATTTTATTTATTTATTCACAAGAGACACACACACAGAGAGAGAGAGGCAGAGACACAGGCAGAGGGAGAAGCAGGCCCCATGCAGGGAGCCCGAGGTGGGACTCGATCCCGGATCTCCAGGATCAGGCCCTGGGCTAAAGGTGGCGCTAAACACTGGTTTAGCCACCTGGGCTGCCCAATTTTTTTTTTTTTTTTTTTTTTTTAAAGGCTATCACTAGCACCAGTTTCTTACACAGGGTTTCAAGTAGTCCTTAGATACAACTTTATGATGCATTCCCTAACTTTGGGTCTAAGGTGACAAAAATAATCTGTAAACAGCATTTAAAAGTAAATTTATTTATAACAATTACACAATTGCATACAGTGTACCTACATGCTGAGGCAAATAAAATATGACAACCAACAGATGAAAAGATAAACTATGTCCTCTGACTTACAAAACTAAAGTCACCCTGAGCTCTGGGAGGAAAAATCACTGTTCACTATCAGAATAAATGCAGACTCTTTTCAAGCATACCATCAACCAAGTTATTCAAAGTTTTTTTATAGTATAAAACCCACTTAAGAAAAAAAAAAAACCCACTTAAGGATTCCATTAAGACTCCAAAATCTCACTAAGCTACGAAAAAGGTGCTAAGTCATTACAAATAAAATATTTAAAAAGAATGTAGGGGCACCTGAGTGGCTCAGTGGTTGAGTGTCTCTGCCTTTGGCTCAGGGAGTGATCCTGGAGACCCAGGATCGAGTCTCACATCAGGCTTTCTGCAGGGAGCCTGCTTCTCCCTCTGCCTGTATCTCTGCTTCTCTCTCTGTGTGTCTCTCATGAATAAATAAAATCTTCAAAAAAATAAAAAATAAAATAAATAAAGAATGTAGATATTTTGGAAAGCTGGATATCTTAAGAAATATTAGTAGAAAAAAAAAAGAAATATTAGTAGAGTATTAATAAAGCATTTCTCAATATCATAACAAAATGCACATTTTCTAATTTATAAATAGTAGGAATTAAATGTTTCTAAAAGGTCTTTAATCATAGTGTATAAAAACTTAGGAAATTTCAGTCATTATTCCTAAACTAAAGAATCACACGGGAAAAAAAATACATGGCAGATTATGCTATAAAGATCAGGATGTTCAAGTCAGAAGGAAGTCAGTTGTCTTATTAGAAAATTTACCTAGCAATAAAAATCTGAAGCCATCATTAGATCAAAAAAAGTTTAGTTTAAAATTCTATACTGAATACTAAACTCACTGTAATAGACAGTATTCTTTTAAGATTTTATTTTTAAGTAATCTCTACACCCAACATGGGGTTCGAACTCACAACTCCAAGATCAAGAGTCACATGCTCTACTGACCAAGCCAGCCAAGCACTCCAGAGGCTGGTATTCTTAGAAAAAATACTGAAGGGCAAATTACCCAATGTGTTAATACCACGTTATCCCTTGGGATTTGAGGCAGGCACAGAGTGCCAGCTGTCTTGCAATATATGGATTTTTCCCTTCTTCCAAACTAAAGAAATCTCCAATTTCTTTTGACTATGCACACAGCCATCTCCAGGAAAGACTACATTTTCAGATTCCCTTGCAGCCACATGTGGCCTTGTGCTTTTGTTATAATTAAAGGGAAAGAGCAGAAGAGATGTGTGTAACTTCTGGAAAGATGGGGATGTACCCAGCTTTTACCCTTCCCACCTCCCCCCTGGTGAGAATGCAGAACTGACCACAAAAATTAGAGATGCTCTTTGACTAAAAGGAGAACTCTGGGACTTCTAGTGATCATGAAGTTACCATACTAGCTCAGGGCTGTCCATGGTTTACATGAAAGAAAGGAAACTTCTACCTTGGTCAAGCCATTGTTATTCTGGGTTTCTGTCACTCACTACTATACCTAATCCTACTTAAAACAAGGGAAACCACAAAGAAAGAATACTGTATGTATTTATAACATACTACTTCATTAAACAACTTCTAATACAAATTTTATACTTTCTAGGATTAAAATAAGAACTTTTTTGAGTGGCAGCCTGGATGGCTCAGCGGTTTAGCACCACCTTCAGCCAAGGGCGTGATCCTGGAGACCTAGGATCAAGTCCCACGTCAGGCTCCCTGCATGGAGCCTGCTTCCCCCTCTGCCTGTGTCTCTGCCTCTCTCTGTGCGTCTCTCGTGAATAAATAAATAAAATCTTAAAAAAAAAAAAAAACTTTGAGGATTCAAAAAACAAGCACTGAAATGTCTTTCTATACTATATGTGAGATATAAAAATATCTTTATCAAGAATTTGTCCAAAAATAAGCTTCCTTAATATTCTTTGAGGTCAGGATATTAAGCCAGATCTCTTGCATCGTCAACCTCAATAGACTATACAATAATATTATCCAATCATTCACTTAACAAATGAATACCGACTACATTCTTCACATGCTAGATGCAAAGGATGTAGAGGTGACAAAAGCAGATATGGCCTGTGCCCTCCTAGAGTTAACAGCAATATACCTGAGGTTGCAGAATATGAGGGCAACACTCCAAATGCCTCTCTTCTAGCTTCCAAGTTTATTATCCCCCTTCTGCTATCATGTTCTTGTTTCAGACTGAGTATAACATGATTAGGCTTCAACTCTGCTCTACTAACATAATCATATGTAATCATATTCCTCAAAGATTATACTCCCATTACCAAAATTAAAATCAGCATATTACCAAAATGCCATAGCAGCTATCATATCATTAATGGTGGACCACTTTTCCAAATGGCAAATCTCATTTTCACATAACATTTCTCCTTAATTTCATCTCAAAGAGTAATCTTATCCTTAAATTTAAAAAATACTTTGGAAAAAAAAAAAATACTTTGCTGTTTGCCCTAACTTCCAGGGAATGTCCTTAAAAAAAAAAAAAAAAAAAAAAAAAAAAAAAAGTCAGAATGTAGGGCTCCTAGACAGATGGCCAATCATAGATGGCCAATCATGTTTAGTTATTCCTCACAGGCTAAACCAAGCTCACTACAGAGCAGAAGCTAGACCAACAAGATGCCTTGCACTCTCTCTTCATCCTTTGCCTTCTTGAACCCCTCTAAGAGGAGGGAATACTAATCTGATTGAGTCAGAGTCCAAAACACTGATTGGACTTGTTTATAAATTTGAAGACTAAAGCAGATTAAATGGACACCTCAGTGGCTCAGCAGTTGAGCATCTGCCTTGGGCTCAGGGCGTGATCCTGGGATCTGGAATCGAGTCCCGCACTGGGCTCCCTGCATGGAGCCTGCTTCTCCCTCTATGTCTCTGCCCCTCTCTCTCTCATGAATAAATAAAAATAAATAAATGCAAATTAAATATAATACATATATATGAGGGTTTGCTATCTTGTACTTGCTTATTTTACTCTCTTTGGGTCTTCTGTAAAGTAGCCAGCCTAAGAATAGTAAGATAGTGGGATTTAGGGACGACTGGGTAGCTCAGTGGTTGAGCATCTGCCTTGGGCTCAGGGTGTGATCCCACAGTCCCAGGACCGAGTCCCACATCGGGCTCCCTGCATGGAGCCTGCTTCTCCCTCTGCCTATGTCTCTGCCTCTCTGTGCGTGTCTGTCATGAATAAATAAAATAAAATCTAAAAAAAAAAAAGATAGTGGGATTTAGGAGGAAGGGAGATCCCTTGCCTAGCTTGTAGGTTTAAGCAATATGCTACAACCCAGGATACTAGACAGCTCTGTTTTGGCCAAAAGCCCAACTAATAATAAAATAATACTTTGAATTTCCCACTTGCCATTGTTCTACTTATATAAATCTCCTTCAGGAACATCACAAAAGAAACTAAGCTATGACATTCTGATCATTTATTAATACCCCAAACCTTGCCATTACTCTATGGTCTGTGTCATTCACTTGGTATTTAACCATGTACATACAATTCTGTAGCATTTCCTATATCCAAGAAATAATGAAAGTTTTAGTTGGTAATTTAGAACTTATGTGAACCCTCAAGAGTTGACCCATTGCTCCTATGTATCTCCTGGTTATTGAGTATTGCAGATAACAAAGGAAGCAAACAATGGAAAGTTAGAGCTCTAAGTAACAATCATAATAGTAAATAGTTTTTAAAAGCTAGTACTTATTGAACCCTTGCTATTTCCCAGATACATTTTAAGCATCTTATGTATATCAATTACTTTGGTCCTCACAATAAACTTGTTAGATGAGTACTATTATTATCCTCTATTTTACAGATGAGCAAACTAAGACCCAGAGGGGTTAAGAAAACTTGCCTAAAGTCACAGTTATTAAGCAGTAGACTGGAGATTGAGTCTTGAGCTCTTAACTACTTTGTTACATAGTATGATGGTTAAGAGTGGACAAAAACTGGTAAATTTTGAGGCTCAGTACCCAAAAGCCATCCAAGGAGACAGAGGGCAACATGGATCAGGACCTCAGGAAAGAGATTAGGGTTCTATTTATAAACTTGCAGATTGGACACACCAGATAGAACAAGGTCACACTGGAAAACAGTGCTGAGGGAGAAGTTAATCAACAGAATCGGGATCCCGGGATGGCTCAGCGGTTTGACATCTGCCTTCAACCTATGGCGTGATCCTGGAGTCCAGGGATCCAGTCCCACATCGGGCTCCCGGCATGGAACCCGCTTCTCCCTCTGCCTGTGTCTCTGCCTCTCTCTCTCTCTCTCTCTGTGTCTCTCATGAATAGATAAACAAAATCTTTAAAAAAAAAAAAAATCAACAGAATCATGAGAAACAGCAATATTTAAATACAAAGTATTTAAAGTGTTAAAAGTTGACATTTTTGGCCAAACTAATAATGCAGTAGGGTGGTATTTTTGTATGTTATATACACAAAACATATACTATATTACAAATCGAAATATATAACAGATACACCTACTCTACAGGAACTAGAACATAATTTCAGTATAACGACTACAGGTTTATGGTAGGATCTCTGTTTTTATTGTACTGTTGGTCATAACTAAATTTTTCATGCTGTATCTTTAGGCAAGAACACTACATACAGAACTGTTCCTATGAGAGAAAATAACCCGCTTTAAGATCTATCTTGGGGATCCCTGGGTGGCTCAGCAGTTTGGCCCATGCCTTTGCCTCAGGGCATGATCCTGGAGTCCCAGGATGGAGTCCCACATCAGGCTCCCTGTAGGGAGCCTGCTTCTCCCTCTGCCTATGTCTCTGCCCTCCCCCTCTCTCTGCATCTCTCATGAATAAATAAATAAAATCTTAAAAAAAAAATCTATCTTCAGGAATTTTTTCCAGGGTATAAATCTGTGAAAATAAAAATGGCCTAAACACATGACCACCTTTCAATGATTTTAAGATGCCCAATGTTTACATTTGTAAAGCACTGGAACTTTACAATTTACAGACAGGTCTCACACAGTTTAATTGTTAGCATTTTTTTTCATTCTTAGCAGTACATAAAATGATGGTACATCTTACTACTGACCACATCTTAGATACAATGAAATGTGTCTTTCAGAATACATTTAATTCCACATATAAATATATATACTGGTGTAATTAAAGGAAAACTTTCTGATTTCATGGGGTTTATGGATCTAATGGAAAGGACGTGATTTAACATTAAGTTATAAGAGCAAGTAATAAACATTAACACAAGATATGAATATCTTTTCACCATTTTTCAATGCTGCCATAATGGTGCACATGAATGTCTTGGCTGATGCTCTCAAGAGCATCAGCAGTGCTGAAAAGAGAACAAATGCCAAGTTCTTATTAGGCCATGCTCCAAAGTCGTTGTCCGGTTTCTAACTGTGATGATGAAGCATGGTTACATTACTGAATTTGAAATCACTGATGTTCATGGAGCTGGGAAAATCGCTGTGAACCTCATGGGCAGTTTAAACACATGTGGAGTGATCAGCCCCAGATCTGATGTGCAACTCAAAGATCTAAAAAATGGCATAATAACTACTCCTATCCCACTAGTTTGGTTTCATTGTACTAACAACCTCAGCTGGCATCATGGACCATGAAGAAGCAAGACAAAACACACAGGAGCAAAAATCCTGGGATTCTTTTTCTCAGGATGTAATACATATATGCAAATAGAATGCCTCAATGAACACCCCCCCACCAAAAAAAAAGTGTTATTAAAGTAAGTGGAAAGGTAAAAGACCTGAAGAAAAGAGAAAAGGTACTTAATTGGTAGGAACTCAGAATGGCCAAGTCAAAAAAACAACAACAAAAAACAACCTAAGGCAGGTATCTTAACTGATGAAATTAAATCTGGCATGCCTGAGTGGCGCAGTCGGCTAAGCATTCAACTCTTGATTTCAGTTCAGGTCATGATCTCAGGGTCCTAGGATCTAGCCCTGCATCAGGCTCCACACTCAGCAGGGAATCTACTCAGAGATTTCTCTTCCTCTCCCTCTCCCCCTCCCTCTCTGTCTCTTCCAAGAAAAAGGAAGAGATTAAATCTGTTCTAAGAACAATAGAAAGAAGGTAGAGAATAAATGATACCTGAACAAGGGTGGAAGGAGATGAGTAATATGAGGTCATGGTCACACCACTCTCCTCTAAGAACAGCAACTACTCTCTAGTCAAAGTAAAGCACTGCTTGAGGATAACTAATCAAAAGGGAAAACATTTTTAAGTCTTCTTTATTTTTCTCCTTTGAATCCCTCTAGTGGTTTTATTTTATTTTTTTAAGCTCTAATTTACTTATTCACGAGAGACAGAAAGAGAGAGAGAGAGACATAGGCAGAGAGAGAGAAGCAGGGTCCCCATGGGGAGCCCGATTCAGAACTTGATCCCAGGACCCCAGGATTACAACCTGAGCCCGAGGCAGATGCTCACCCTCTGAGCTACTCAGGCGCCCCCTCTAGTGGTTTGTTTTTTTTTTTTAATTTTTATTTATTTATGATAGTCACAGAGAGAGAGAGAGAGAGAGAGAGGCAGAGACACAGGCAGAGGGAGAAGCAGGCTCCATGCACCGGGAGCCCAACGTGGGATTCGATCCCGGGTCTCCAGGATCGCGCCCTGGGCCAAAGGCAGGCGCCAAACCGCTGCGCCACCCAGGGATCCCCCTCTAGTGGTTTTAAAATAAATCTACAAACCTTTAATACTCCTCTCTTCAAGAGGTGGAGCTTAATTCCCTTCCCTTTACACATGGGCTGGACTTAATGACTTGTTTTAAAGAAATACAATATGATAGAGGGGATGGTGTGTAACTCCTGAGACTAGGTCAGAAAAGGCATTGAGGGAGCAATGCCTGAGGGGCTCAGTCAGTTGAGCATCTAACTCTTGGATCTCAGCTCTGGTCACAATCTCAGGGTCGTGGAATCAAGCCCTATTACCACATTGGGCTCTGTGCAGGGAATCTGCTTGGGATTCTCTCTGCCTCTTCTCTGAACTCACTCACACACTTGCTTGCTTTCTCTCTCTCTCAAAAATAAATAAATAATTTTTTAAAAAATAAAAAAGGAAAAAGGAAGAAAAGGCATTGAAGACTCCTCGTTGCTTCTTTCTCACTCTCCTTCTGATCACTCCTCCTGGGGAAAACCAAACACCACATCATGAGGTCACTCAGGTAACCACACAGAGAGCAACTGAGGCTTCTTCCTACAGAGGCCTTCTGCCCAAAGTCAACTGAGTAAGCCATGTGGAAGTAGAGCTTCCAGCCCCAGTCAAGCCTTCAGATGACTGCACCCCAGCTGGTATCTTGATTGCAACCTCAAGAGAGATCTGAAGCTAGAACCAGTGAAGCTGAGCCACTCCCAAATGAATGACCTTAGAAACTATAAGATAATAAATATTTACTGTGCTGTCACCAAGTCTTGAGGTAATTTTTTTATACAGCAATACATAACTAATTAGACAACCCCGGGATCCCTGGGTGGCGCAGCGGTTTGGCGCCTGCCTTTGGCCCAGGGCGCGATCCTGGAGACCTGGGATCGAATCCCACGTCGGGCTCCTGGTGCATGGAGCCTGCTTCTCCCTCTGCCTGTGTCTCTGCCTGCCTCTCTCTCTCTCTCTCTCTCTCTGTGACTACCATAAATAAATTAAAAAAAAAAAAAAAAAGAATACAAAGTCTTTAAAAAAATAATAATAATTAGACAACCCCATGGCACTTTGTGTCTCTAAAGCACTTATGTTTATCTTCTAACAGTTATGTGTATAAAGACAGCCAGTATAGTCATTTCCGGAAAGCTGTTCTCCTCATCTTTATATGTCTACAAGGCTAACCTCCATGAACTATACAGTCAAGGACTTGAGGTAGCTTTTTTTTTTTTTTAATATGTGTTCATTCTTGCCAGTGCTTATTATACACTGCAGATATCAAAAATGAGGTGATCGGGCAGCCTGAGTGGCTCAGGGGTTTAGCGCCGCCTTCAGCCCAGGGCATGATCCTGGAGACCCAGGATCGAGTCCCACGTGAGGCTCCCTGCATGGAGCCTGCTTCTCCCTCTGCCTGTGTCTCTGCCTCTCTCTCTCTCTCTCTGTCTCTCATGAATAAATAAATAAAATTTTTTAAAAATGAGGTGACTATATCCTGAATAAGTGCATAGCTAGTGGAGTGGGGTAAAAAAGAAAATACTGATTTGACTGATCTGATTTAAAGATGGAATGAGGGATTATAGATATAAAAATAAAAAATAACTCTAGAATGGGGCCCCTGGCTAGATCAGAGAGTAGAGCATGTGACTCCTGATCTCGGGGTCATGAGTCTGAGCTCCACATTGGTGGAGAGATTACTTAAAACATACACATACACAGCCTCCAGAAGAGGAAAAGGTAGTCATTTTGTATCCCTGGAAGTACATTAATTTTACATGTGTTTCCTCAAATTTTACATGTGTTTCCTCAAATTCTATAGTTCTTATGGGAACTACAGAATATTAGTTCCCATAAAAAGGCCACACATAGGGACGCCTGAGTGGCTCAGTGGTTGAGCATCTGCCTTCAGCTCAGGTCATGATCCCAGAAATCCAGGATTGAGTCCCACAACGGGCTCCTTGCATGGAGACTGCTTCTCCTTCTGCCTGTGTCTCTGCCTCTCTCTGCCTCTCTCTGTGTGTCTCTCATGAATAAATAAAATCTTTAAAAAAAAAAAAAAAAGAAGGTCACACATACTCTTTGGGGAAGAAAAAAATAACAAATGAAACAAATAGACAAACGATAAAAAAAAAAACCCTCTGTAAACTACAGGATATTTCTGAGCCTTTAAGGTATTAATAAGCATTACAAATTTACTTGAGGGTGAAGGGAAGGGATAATTGGGTGATGGGCATTAAGAAGGGCACTTGATATAACGAGCACGAGGTGTTATATGCAAATGATGAATCATTAAACTCTATCCCTGAAACTAATAATACAGTATATTCTAACTAAAGTGAATTTAAATAAAGGATAAAAAATAATAACAATAAAAATAAATTTACCTGAACTCAAAACACCTGAAATATTTGCAGTATATTAGTATGCCATGAATAAAGTTTGGGAAACAAGGACTTGGGTAGGCAGGAAGGTAGACCACCACGTAAGTGGGTAAATTCCCAGGAAAAACACAACAAGACAGATGTAATAATATGATCTCATCTAGAAAAGAAATCTTAACTGACTACCATTTATGACAATGTAGTTTCTTAAAGCAAAATAAACTGTTGGATAAGCTATCAAAAGCAACAACAGCCATACCAGATGTCAGGAAAAATAAAGATGAAAAAAACATGATAGGATATAACAGTAGAAAAAAATTACCTCCCATAGACTATGTCTCAGAATGCCTCTCGAATCCATGTCTCCTACTATGTACCTCAACAGGTATGCACTCTGCCAGGTGAGCACCCTGCCATCTCGGAGGTAGCTGAAGAAGTGGTCTGGCTCCAAACCCTTAACCAACAGTCCTATCAGATCTTCTCTTGGGAAACGTTAATTAAATATATAATTAGTCATTAGTAGTGGAAGCGGAAGCAGAAGCAGAGGCATAAAGACACAAAGAAACAGGAGATAAAACAGCTGAGTGAATAGCAGAGGATTAGGTGGGCCAGTCCTAGCTTAGTGTCTTGTGCAGAACAATACTTTCCTTCAGCAAAAAAAATTTAAGTTAGGGACGCCTGGGTGGCTCAGTGGTTGAGCACCTCCCTCCAGGGCATGATCCTGGAATCCCGGGATCAAGTCCCATATCAGGCTCCCTGCATGGAGCCTGCTTCTCCTTCTGCCCGTGTCTCTGCCTGCATCTCTCATGAATAAATAAATAAAATCTTTTTTTTTTTAATTTTTATTTATTTATGATAGTTACAGAGAGAGAGAGAGGCAGAGACACAGGCAGAGGGAGAAGCAGGCTCCATGCACCGGGAGCCCGACGTGGGATTCGATCCCGGATCTCCAGGATCGCGCCCTGGGCCAAAGGCAGGCGCCAAACCGCTGCGCCACCCAGGGATCCCAATAAATAAAATCTTTAAAAAAATTAACTTAGTATTTTACTAACTAATCTGAACAACTTTACATGGTGATCCAACCAGAAGGAACAGGACCACAAACTGATGATACCCCTTCAGTCACTTCAGTGACCCACAGAGAAAGGAAGGAGAAGAGAGGGAAAGAGGAATGAAGGGCAGGGGAACACTAGCACTGGGTTTAATAAGGGTCATCCAATTTAAATTCACGTCAATAATGTCTTCATATATCAAACATCTTTTTAACAGTGGCCAGAGTCTTTGCTTCTCATTGGGAGTCAAGCAAAATTGTTGTAGCATGGCTACATCTCCTCAGTACAGCCAGTACAGCCACAGTACAGGTTTTGCCTAGGGAAGGAAAGGTTTCCAGAGCCTCCCCAGGCAGCTGCTCATGTATGAGACACATGCCCACATTCTCACCTGCTCACAATCCTCCCCTCAAACTTAATTCACCCCACATACATTAAATGCCACCACTAGTCCTCTTATCCTGCCCCCCATCCCCAAAAGTAAGGCGGTAGGAATCAGGCCTCTGGGACCTGGCCAACATGTATAGGTGTCAATGAATGTGTACATGCATGCTCTGTTGAGTATGTGTGTGGCCATGTGTACTAGAATAGGTTTTTGTATGAGAGGCTCTCCCCTGCTGCTCCAAGACTCTGTCTACAGATGCTGCATGGTCAGGCTTAGTCCAGGCCCACAATGTAAATAAATACTGTACCCTTTAGAGTGGTGTCCTTATGCTATACACAGCCTGCACAACCATACATAGCCCTGGCACTAGGGTATGTCTCAACAAACTCTTCCCGCTGAGGAGGCGATAGGTAATCTGGTTACTAAAGCTGGGCAGGATCTTTATCCCAAACAATATTCTAGCATCCATGAGGCCAATCAGAATCTGGGGTTCTTGTTCTTCTGTGAGGCCTGACTCTCCAAGCTTCCATTTCTGTTCTTCTTTTCTCCAATATGTGAAATGACTTGGAAGACTTTCTATTCTTGCAACCAAATAAGCCTAACCAAACCTTTGCAAATCACATGTACAACTAGTTTTAAATCAGGGCATGGCCAGGAGCTTCAACTTCTGATGCAAAAGCCCAAGACAAATAGGCTGTGAGGATTCCTCAAATACCAAGTGGTCTATGAATTAGAGATCATATCATTTTGTAACATAACCATATAAGGAAATATTTCACAATTAAACATATTGCTTATGGTTGCTGATACAATGGCAAATTTTACTAAGTGAAAATAATTTTACGCTGACACAAACAGGTCACTTTACAAAAAAACTGTTTATATTAGCACCCCTATCTGACCTAGTTACCTAATATACAGACGCATGGTATATCTTACATCACTTGGCACACCAACAAGTTAATCATACAAATCACAATTCCAAGCAAAACCTCATTCTGGTAAATATATTAAGTATTTGAGCATGTTTGAGTAATTTGTGGTCAAATGTTCATTAAAATGGCTTAAGCAATCTTAACGATTTTCTAACACATAAATGCTCATTCTTTTCATTATTTTAAAAAATATTAGAACTGTTAGACAAGAAATCAAGCACAAGCCAACAGGCTCACCAAAATCACACTAACAGAACAAGCAAAGCTACAAATTTGGAATAACTACTAAGATACTACTAATAATTAGCAATCACATAAACATGATTCAAGAGGAATTCCTAGTTGTTGAAAAACTCTATGATCAGCCACAGCATTGTTATCAGAAAGTGATTATGTAAAACAATAGTGTATTGTTTCAGAGTGTGTGTGTCTGTGTGTATGTAATGAAGTTCACAGCTATGTTACACTAATGACTCTAAACATCTGAATTTTCTGCCATCTTAACCTTTAAATCAACTGCAAAAGAAGCTGCCAAAAGCAGTTAGTTGGAAAGCACAGAATTCCCAGAAGAACTCAGTATATACAACTTATTTTACTACTTAAATGTTTTTTTGATTACTGGGATTTGAACAAGATGTTAAAGATTCAAAACTAACTTTAACAGTAATGGGTGCTTACTAAATCCACAATATTATTCAACATACACTGGTTTTAGAAAGGCATAGGTCATATACGTATGTGCGTGTGTGTTTTTACAGCACCTGGCATATTTTTGTTCAAAAGTACACGTTAATTGTTGCAGGACCTGGCAGTGGTTACTGTCCTTTTTAATAATGTTTTGACTGACCACTAAGTCAAAGTTGAAAAAGTAACTGGTACTTTTATTTCTTGACTTGGATTATCTTTATGTTGTAAACCAGTTCTCAACTACTCTAGTTACCTTGCAACAAAACACTGGCAGAGAATATACTGGATTGAAATTACCAGACACTATTTTCATTGAATAAATAATACATTTGAACTGTTCACATTTCATTGTAAAAGGTACACAACCCTTAGAGTCTAGGGGTTAGACTCTAAGTTTTGAAAGAAAAGTGAATCAGAAATCACATTCCTTAGAGTAGCCAGTCTGGAACAGAAGATGTTTATTCTATGCTGAGTCTCCTTTGCCTCTGCAAACCTCTCCAACAGTTCACTCCATTAAAACATCGAGATGGGGTAGGATGTGTTGATAATAAAAAACCTTCCAGGCATTTATCAAGTAGATTATCTCTGAAACTACACCTTGGATTAGAAGCCTTTGACCAGGAATTTGGCCTTCTGTGTTAATCTGTGTATACATTCATTTCACATTTTCTCTTGCCTCTGCTGTTCTTTTTTTTTAATCTAATCCATAGAATAAATCGTCCTAACTTAATTTTACTTACGTGACAATTGAAAACAACACTACTGCAGCGTAACACCACTACATCTGCAAAACTGCCAATTTCAGTGAGTTCCTCTTCCACCCACCTCACCCCATCCCCATGAAATCCCAGAAGAAAACCCCTGAGCCAAGGGCTAGGATTTTTCTTTGCTATAGGGTAAGTCTATGTGACTTTTTTATTAATGATACTGAAAACTTTTTAAAGACTGCTAGTGTACGTACAGTTTCCAACACCAAGAACACAAATAAATCCCTTCATTTTGTTTAGTATTTCAAGACAAACTATGTTTCTCATAAAAGAAGAGTATCGATTCAGAAGAGTCCTTGGAAGTCACTATGTGTAAATACTTCTGACAACAGAACACATTAATGTCAAGACACAGCCAATAACGTAAAAAGCCTCAATGCATCTGTGCCAGTCAAAGGGCATGTGTATTAGCAGCTCAGGGAAGTCGCATTTGCAGGAAGGCACTACAACTGCGTTCAAAAGAAAATCATTAGGCCTCGGCCGTTAATCCCCTCCCCCATGCTCCTCATCAGGATCCTTCAAAGCAATTAACCAGTAGAAGGTGCTATTCTGCAACCCGCAGTATTCACACCAACCTCCATCCTTGGCCCAGAGCTGGGTTTAACCCAGGTGGGATCGGTCAGCCTATTCCCTGTCCAGTATTTAACGAAGACTCTACACCAGCCCCCAAAAGAGAAAATCAGATCTGTCTTTATAGCCCCTGTGTACAAAACAAAACAAAAAATGACATCTCAATGGCCAGCAGACCTATTATCAGCCATCAGACCACTAATATGTCAAAACACACAGACATCCTTTACTAAATATTAATCTCAAACACGATCTTTTTCATCTTAATTGAGACGATCTACTTCTACCTAGAAAAGGCCCTGGTCACATTCACTACAATAAGAGTCAACTGAACAAATCACTGTCCCCAACAAAGTCAGGGGCAATGAAGAATAGGAAAGCTGACTACAAGGCCACGACATATAAAGAGGGATTTTATCTTTACATACACACAAAAAAAGAGCAGCAGAAACTAGGGCTGCAAAGGAAAGAAGGGAGGTGGAGAAGAGGAGTCTCTGAACAGGTTTTTGAGTGTCCTTTAGTTTCCGGTATACTCTTCTGCCTCTTTTAAGGTTGAAAAAAAAAAAAAAAAAAAAGGCCAGACATGAGATGGGTGAAAGAAAGCTGAAAAAGAAAAGCGTCCACCCTTCCCCCCATCTTCTCTCTCCTCTCTCCCAAAAAAGAGCTGTGTTTGTCTGTGCAAACCTAGTCCCAAATATGGGAGAGAGAGAATGAATGTGTGTATGGAAGAACAATGAGCCCTCAGCCTGGTATTGTGTGTGTGTGTGTGTGTGTGTGTGTGTGTGTCTGCCTCTGCCTCTTTTCCCTTCACCCTCAACAACAACAGGGAGAGCTAGAAGCCAGCTTTCCACCCAGGCCATCAAAATCAAAACTGGTTTATAATTTACAGTGGCATTAACTCAGCAAGGAAATCCATGGAAGGAAACAGCTACCCAAAGATGATTTTATTATTGTATAGATCCATCCTCTCTCCCCTCCCCCAACAGACTGAGACTAAAAGAAACCAGTGTACACCAGACAAAAAAAAGGTCTCTCTTTAAACGGAAAGCAATTATCAAAACAGTTTCGTATCTAAACATAGGGTGCATTAATTTGTGTGACATCAAAATGTTTGTTTTGCAATCCACGAAGTTTCCCTTTTACTAGTTATCTTTTCTGCGTTTAAAAATTTGCTTTGGGGAAAGCTATTTCGGGATTCATACAAAACTACTTTCTAAATGTCCCTTAAAATAGCAACAACACACACTGAAACATTTAAAGCACCCAGTTTCTCAAGGACACGTTTTTTGCTTAAATCAATGTCTGAAGTCTCTAATCCAGAGAAATTGCAAGCAAACCTTGGAAAAGAGGCAGAGGAACATGACAATTCGACAATGAATCATTTTGTTTTCCTTTCAACAACTTCTCAAGCAACCACTTTCAAAGGAAACCTGCAATACTCCCCCCTCCAACACACACACACATCTTATGTCAAACTACTACCTCTCTTCTTTTCAAAACCTTCAATAAAAATAAAAATAGAAGCCACTCTCTCTTTCAGAGAGCAGAACGCAAACATGGTAGTAAGAATCCTATTCTGCTGCAAATGATTTGGGGGTTTTCGTAATAATTTAGGAACCACACAGAGACCTGGAGATGTAGAGCACAAAGAGGGAATCTTTCCCTAATGTGAAAATGATACTTTCAAAAGAGTCCTTTCCACCACCACCACCACCACCACCACCACCACCAAGACCCCCAGACCCACAAACATTCAAGAAATGTACAGTCTGGGTCCCTGACTTCCCTTCCTGCCTCCCCACCCCAACCCCCAGTTTCAGCCAATAATTTAGTCACATGAAACAGTTTAACCCTCAGACAAGTCAAACAAGACCATGAATAAGCAGCAAAGAAAGAACAGGGGTCGGCAGGCGAGTGGGACAGTTACCTGGCCCGCACAGGGCCCAGGAAGTCCCCGGCCCTTTATTCCCGACACCCCCCGCCCCCCGGCCGCGCGCCGCTCGCTGGCCGCCCCCCCCCCCGGCGGACCCGGGGCGCCCACGCCGACCCCCTGCCGCCCCGCGCCGGCGCCCGCGCCCGCGCCCAGGACGAGGCGCCGGGGGGACGGCAGCAGCCCCACGCCGGCAAGTTGGAGACTTACCTTCCCCGGATGCGCTACACCATCAATGGAGGTGTGTTCGTCCGGCTCCCGGGAAAGTGGGGGACGGGGCGGGGAGGCCGCTGGGCTCGGGCCGACGAGGGGCCGGCCACGGGGACGGGGCCGGGGCCGGGGGGCTGCGGGGGCTTCCCTCCCGTGACCTCGGGGCCGGTCTCCACCAGCCTCCCTGCTGCTCGCTCGGCCAGTCCTTCAGGAGCGGGAGCCCAGGATCATGTCTGGTTTTGTGTTCCTGAGGGCGAGGGGCTCCCTGAGGATGATGCTGATTTTTCCCCCCCTCAACTAGGAGAGAAAAGAAACAGAGACAGTGTGGGAGGCGAGCGAGGGGAAGAGCGGCGGGGAAGCGGAGGCGGGGGCGAGACCCGAGGCGGGCGAGCGTCTGGGGCGTGCGGGAGGAAGAGGAGGCTGGGAGCGCGGGGGGCGGCTCGCGAGCGTCTGTGGGAGTAGCGGCGCCTCGGCGATGGTGGCCGAGCCGCGGCGGGGCTGCTGCACCGACCCGCCGCCCACTCCGCGCTCGGGCCCGGCCCACCTCGCAGTATCGCGCCTCGCCATTGGCGCGTCCCGGCGTGACGCGCGCGGAGGCCGGGCCAATGGGAGGCGGAGGGCGGGCGAAGGGGCGGGGCTTCCTGCGCTCTCTCATTCTCTCCCTCTCTCTCCCTCTTTTTTTTTTTTTTTTTTTTTTTTTTTTTCTTTCTAATAAAAAAGAGCAGGAGAGGAGGGGAGAGGCTGGTCTGTACCGACGCGGCGGCGGCCCGGGCTCGAGCGCGCGCTCCGGGCGGCGGCTGGCGGTGGGCTCGGCCCCCGACCGCGGCGCGTCTTTGTGCGGGTCCCAGCGGCGCCGCGGGCCGGGGTCACAATTTGCCGTCGCAGCCACTTCGGACGCGGACTCGTGTCCCTGGGAAGGGGGGCGGGGGGAGGAGGGGGAGGAGGGGGGAGGAAGGGGGAGGGGGACTCGGAGTGGGCTCCAGCGATTCGCTGCAGGACTCTTCCGAAATTCTGATTTCAGAAGATTAATTAAGAAAAGGAAAAACGAAATTCGCAGGTCGCGTTGCTTCTTTGAAAAAGAATATAATAAAGAGGCAAAGCCCGGAAAGTCTCATCAAGGAATAAAGAAGGGTATTAGGGAGCCGCAGAGGGTATTAGGGAGAGAGCAGTGTGCACAACTCTATGCCTTAAGTTGGAAAAATTAAAAAAAAAAAAGAAAGAAAGAAAGAAAAGAAAGAAAGAGAAAGAAAGAAGAAAGGAAAGAAAGAAAGGAAAGAAAGAAAGAAAAGAAAGAAAGAAAGAAAGAAAAGAAAGAAAGAAAGAAAGAAAGAAAGAAAGAAAGAAAGATAGATAGATCACCTTTTTCTTTTGAGAAACCTAGTATTCTGGTAAGGCTGGTAATGACAGGGTCCGCGGTGCTGTAAGGGGAGTGAGGGGCAGGCCAAATGCGCATACTCTTGTTTAATATAATTTATAGGAATGAGAGGTTTGGAAATTTTAATTATGACGAGCAGTTTTTGAAATGCATATCATGCTTATTGAGTTCTTTCACACACCCTGGCACGAATCCAGGGCGAATCATCAACCTATTGTTGGTTTGTTAATATACTGTAAATGCTTATTGGTGTCCTTATACCATACACTCTCCCTGAAGGAGTTCAGATCTGTATATAATAGAATAATTAAGGGATAGAACACAGCGCAAAATAATTCGCTCATCTATTTCAAATAAAGTGATAATTTTCTCTTTGGAATATCCAGATTATAATTTCCATATCCAGCAGTTTCTTTTAAGAATAATTTGGACTGAGCAGATATCATTGGGCTGTGACTCCATAGATTGAGAAACAAAACGGATCTTTGCCATAACCTCTCTGAGTAACTTTCAGCAAGAAAAACCCTCTCTTGCTGCAATTCCTTCAGCTATGAAATGGGAAAGGTAGTTAATACCTCATTACATATCTAATAATGTGAGAACTGAAAGTTACAACATAATAAATGGCTCCGGACATCCTAGATATGAATGGAACTATTCGACCTCAGTTTGAAAATAGTAAAGTGTATTAGACGGCTTCAGTGTCCATCACCATCTACATTTACAAGGACACCCTTTCTAATAAAGGTTCAGCCCTGTGGTGGGCAATAGACAACAGTTTTTCAGAAGATGCCCTACACCACCATTCAGCAGGGAGGAGAAAAGCTCTCAAGATCAGTTAGCCACATTTATTGTAGTATTAGGGCTTGCCATCACTTTCATTAGTTTATAAAAATGTAGATTCAACTCAGTCAGTTGAACGTCCCAAGCTCTTGATTTCAGCTTGGGTCATGATCTCAGGGTTGTGGGATCGAGCCCCAAAATGGGCCACTGCACTTAGCAGGCAGTCTGCTTGACATTCTTTTTCTCCTTCCACTTTTCCCTCTCCTCCCCTCCCTCTCTTAAAAAAAAAAAAAAAAAAGTAGATTTAAGGGTTCCTGGATGGTTCAGGTGGAAGAGCATGTGACTTTTGATCTCCGGGTTGTGAGTTCAAGCCCCAGGTTGGGCATAGAGCCTCCTTTAAAAAAAAAAATACATAGATTTAGAAGTTTCAAGATCTTACATTGTTATGAAGCATAATATTACGGTATTGCACCATATAATTGGCAAACTAGATCTCTTTAACTACAACAATCCCATGCAAGACTTATCGTTCAGCCATAAAGCTGGAGAGAACAGCCTTCCTGAGAGGCTGATAATGTAATAACAATACATCTTAATAAAGACAACTATTAAACGACGGACTGAAAGCTTTTTACGTCCCTAGCGCCATGCAAAGCATGTAGTGCTCCTTGGTCCACTTAGTCCTGACAACAACCCATGAGGTGTATTATTATCTCCATTGTAGAGGTCAAGAAACGGGCTTGGAGAAGTTAAATAGCTTGGTCAAGGTGAAAGGGGTCAAATATCTAGTGGGTTTTTTTTCCCACTATGAAATTAGAAAGAATTTCCTTATTCTTTTTTCAGCAAGCTTTAGAAAGTGGGGATTTAGTTACTGAATTTGGAAAGATCAAGAAGGACTTTTGTTTGTTATTTTATGTGTCTTACTACAGGTAGAAGTGATTTCATTCTGAATACAGAGGTCATATCAGAGATGTAATACCATTATCTAAAAAAAGCCAGGAGAAAGAGGGATTCTTTAATAAATGACATTGGGACAACTAGATATCTATACAAGAAAACAAAACAAAATACAGGAAAAAAATTTTTTAGGGGTACCTGGGTGGTTTAGTTGGTTAAGCATCCAACACTTGATTTCAGCACAGGTCATGATCTCATGGTCATGAGATCAAGCTCCATGCTGGATGTGAAGCCTGCTTAAGATTCTCTTTCTGGGCACCTGGGTGGCTCAGTGGTTGAGCATCTATCTGCCTTTGGCTTGGGTCCTGATCCTGGAGTCCTCGGATCAAGTCCCACATTAGGCTCTCTGCAGGGAGCCTGCTTCTCCCTCTGCCTGTGTCTCCGTCTCTCTCTGGGTCTCTCATGAATAGATAAATAAAATCTTAAAAAAAAAAAAATCTCTCTTTCTCCCTCTCCCTAGGCCCCTTCCTCTGTGCTTGTTTTCTCTCTCTCTTTCTCAAATAATAAATAAATCTTAAAAAAAAAAAAAAAGTTACAGAGACTTTACTGTGGCCTACAGGTCCTTGTAAGAGCCACTGAACCACTATTTGTTAGGTTAAGTTTAGAAGTTTATTTTATTACTGTCCTCTGTAACCCACATAGAGGTCAGATATTTTATGATTTTTTTAATGAAAGTAATGAGAGGAATACTAAAATTTTTTCAAATCATGGATTGAAGAAGTTTTTTTTTTAAGCATGACCGGAAACCCAGAAGCCATAAAGGAAAAACACCAATAAATTTTATCTATGTATATTTTACATCTCTATAAGGCACACACACACACACAAAAACAATGCAAGAAACAAACAAATGGAGGAAAAATATTTTCAACACCCATAATAAAGTACTAACTTCCTTCTTTCTTTTTTTTTTTAAGATTTTATTTTTAAGTAATCTCTACACCTAACATAGGGCTTAACTTCACAACCTCAAAATCAAGAGTTGCATGCTCTACTAACTGAGCCAGCCAGGCACCCCTAAAGTATTAACTTCTTTAATACAAAGAGTTCTTACAGATTTGTAAGAAAAAAAATCAGAAGAATGGACAAAATATAGGAACAAATTCACAGAGAAATGTGTTCAGTAAACATGATTCAATCATAATAAAATAAATGCAAGTTAAAATCATGTCTCACATTAGGGAAAATTTTTAACTTCATAATACCCACTGTCAATGGGGATGTGGGAAAATAAGTACTCTGTAATGTAATCAGTCCCTTTTTTAGAACACAATTTGGCAACCACCTATGGAAAGTTTAGATATCCATACCCTTTGACCCAAAAACTCCACTTCTAGAAAGCCATTCTACAAATAATCTTGCATAAATGTACAAAAACATATACAAACATATATAAAAGCAACGTTATTTATGATAGTGAAAATCCAGAAAAATCTAAACATCCATCAACAGAGTATTTAAATAAATCATAGTACAAACATACAATGGAATACTTTATAGCTTTCAAAAAGGATTAGAGGGATCCCTGGGTGGCTCAGCGGTTGAGCATCTGCATTTGGCCCAGGGCATGATCCCAGGGTGCTGGGATCAAGTCCCACATTGGGCTCCCTGCATGGAGCCTGCTTCTCCCTCTGCCTGTGTCTCTGCCTCTCTCTCGCTCTGTAATGAAAAAATAAGTAAAATCTTAAAAAAAAGGGGGGGATTAGATAAATCTGAATTGATATAGAATGATAATCAGGATTCAGAGTTAAAAGAACAAAGCAAGTCACAGAACAATTATCCAAAGTATAATTCTTTTTTTAAGATTTTATTTATTTATTCATGAGAGATGCAGAGAGAGGCAGAGACACAGGTAGAGGAAAAAACAGGCTTCCCACAAGGAGCCCAGTGCGGGACTTGACCCCAGGACCCCGGAATCATGACCTGAGCCGAAAGCAGATGCTCAACTACTGAGCCACCCAAGGTGCCCCCCAAAGTATAATTCTATTTGAGTTTTAAGTAGGCTCCATGCCCACCCCGGAGCTTGAACTCAGAACCCCCAGATCAAGAGTCACAGGCTCTACCCAGTGAGCCAGCCAGTCGGCCCCTATTTGTATTTTTAGAAGGACAAATGTATGTATGTATGCTTCAAAGATGTCTAAAAACATATTCACCAGGAAAACATTTAGAGTGGGTCCACTGGGCATGGAATGAAGAATAAGGAGGGAACAGGAGAAAGACTTTTGATATCATTCTACTCTGTTCTGTTTGATTTTTTCTCTTCATATCAAGCATGTATAATTTTTATAATTAAAAAAAAGAATTCAAGTTCTTTGAACATGTGACTAGTAGGTAGCCCTCATAATTCACCAGAAGTACCTGAGCTTTAGAACTAGTAAATTATTTTCCTCTAAAATGCCTTCAGCAAAACTGGGGTGTTTTATCAAGCCTGGTAACAGACTGAAGCTTGTTTCTACGCATTTTCTTTGAAACTGCCTTCCAAGTTTCTGCAGTGCAAATGCCAGCCAATATGAGCTTCAGCAACCTCACATTGCACTTTTTCAGGTTGAGCAAGAGCAGAGCTGACTGCTCCCCATTGTGGGGTGTCTGGGACACTCAGCACTCACCTTGGGTTTACCCACAATGGGGTTTCGCTTCATAGTTTGTTGTAAATCAAATTTGTTCTCCAGTCTTTTCCCTCAGGCCAAGTGAGTAACCCCTGGCAGCCTTTGAAAGTCCCTGTACTGAACTGAAACAGAGAAATGGGTGATGATGGCACCTATTGCAGGAGGTGCATGTCATGCATCCAGACATGTACGAAAGTGAAACAGCTTCCCAAAACTCATAGCCCTTTTCCTTTGTGTGGACGTGACTGATTGTAGATAACAATTAAATTGGTTCTCCATTCAACTCCAGGCTCAGATGAATTTTCTTTCAACCAAAGTAAAGTGGGTCTGTATACCAACACACCTATAGACAAATCTCTAGGAGACCCTGCTCCACTGAACCACATCAGATCCAGCAGAGTGATGCTCTTCTCTGCTTCACACTTAGCCAGCCAATGCCACAGCATGCTATCCGGGGACCTTGGGTGCCTTTGGGATAAGATCTAAACCCAACATCTGACTTCAGACCACATGCGGTCATTGAAAAGTCTCACGAGGCTTCGTGAAAGAATTAAAGGGAGGAGATGCTGATTTTCATTGTCTTGGCCCAATTCCAAGTTTGATCGTTCGCAGTCCTCCTTTGTCTGCCTGCCATCTCACTGAGACGTGCTAGTCCACAGTTCCTGTTATAAACAGCTGTCCACTGTTAACCGAGCGAGCCGGAGAGCCAGCAAATTCCACCCTGGGGGAAGCTGCATTTCAAGATAAACATTTCCTCCGCATCTTTGGTAAATTACTTAGATTTACCTTGGAGGAAAGATATTTTTCTAGCAAGAATAAGGGCATAGTAATGGGGAGTTAAAAATTATCCACAAGCCCTATTTTGTCTCAATGGTGAACAAAGACGACTGGACTTAATCACAAAGGGGCCCTCAGAAGGGAGAGTCCATAGGAAATAAATATCAGATTCTAACATTTTATTTGGGAATCCAGAATTTAACCTTTTTAAATATTTTATTTATTTATTTGAAAGAGAGTGTGAGTGAGACAAAGAGCATAGGGAGAGGGACAAGCAGACACCACGCTAAGCATGGAGCCTGACACAGGACCCGATCCCAACACCCCAAGACCATGACTTGAGCTGAAATCAAGAGTCAGACACAATGGACTGAGCCACCAGGCACCCCCAGAATTTAATCTTCAACATTGATGAAGCAGGTGCTATTTGTCACCAAAATGCATTTGTTTACAAACAGAGCAAATGGGCAAGTAACTCTGTAAACCAGAGGAAACAACAAAATTCACCCTCTGCCATCCAAGCTCCAGTGTCTATGTTGGACATGTCTGGGGCACTCAGTTAAATGCCTCCTCCTTTTCATTCAACACTTACGACCTCTTAATTTCAAATTTCAATCCCAAATGTCTCCTCAAATACTCCAACTTCCAGAATAATTACTCTCTTTAATCTTTCTTTTTTTTAAGATTTTTTTTTTTTTTAATTCATGAGAGATACAGAGAGAGAGGCAGAGACACAGGCAGAGGGAGAAGCCAACTCCATGCAGGGAGCCCAGTGCGGCACTCAATCCCGGGTCTCCAGGATCACGCCCTGGGCTGAAGATAGGCACTAAACCGCTGAGCCACCCAGGGATCCCCCCTTTCTTTAATCTTAAAAGAGGGGCAGCCCGGGTGGCTCAGCGGTTTAGCGCCGCCTTTAGCCCAGGGTGTGATCCTGGAGACCCGGGATTGAGTCCCACGTTGGGCTCCCTGCATGGAGCCTGCTTCTCCCTCTGCCTCTCTGTGTGTGTGTGTGTGTGTGTGTGTGTGTGTGTGTGTGTGTGTGTCTCATGAATAAATAAATAAATATAATATTTTAAAAAATCTTAAAAGAGCATTTTACCTTGAAAGTATCCAAAATATCCTTCAATAAGTGAATGGATAAACAAGCTATGTCGCATCCATTCAATGGAATATTATTCAGCACTAAAAGGCACTAAGCTATCAAGCCATAAACAGGCATGAGGGAACCTTACAGGCATTACTAAGTGAAATAAACCAATACGAAAAAAGTCACTGTGTGTTTCCAACTATATGACATTCTGGAAAAGGCAAAACTATGTCTGGAAAAGACATCCTAGAATAGGAAATATAAAGATCAGTGGTTGCCAGGGATAAGGGAAAGACAGGCCTGAATAGGTGGATACAGGGGATTTTTCACTATACAGTAAAATAGTTTTCACTATTTCACAAAAGTTCCACTATGATTCAGTATGATTTTGTAAGGGTGGATACATGTCATGATACATTTGCTAAAACCAACAGAATCTATAAAACACAGAGTGAATGGATCCTACTGTAAACAATGGACTTTAGTTAATAAATAATATTTCTATATTGGTTCATCAATTAAACAAATAGACCACACTAACACAAGTCGTTAATAAAAGAAGACTGGAGTAGGGGTGAAAGGGCACATAGGAACTCTACACTTCCTGCTTCAGTTTGCTGTATTTTGTTTGTTTGTTTTTTTTTAATTTTTATTTATTTATGATAGTCACAGAGAGAGAGAGAGAGGGAGAGAGGCAGAGACAGAAGCAGGCTCCATGCACCGGGAGCCTGACGTGGGATTCGATCCCGGGTCTCCAGGATCGTGCCCTGGGCCAAAGGCAGGCGCTAAACCGCTGCGCCACCCAGGGATCCCCAGTTTGCTGTAAACCTAAAACTACTCTGAAAAAGTCTATTAACTTTTTTATAAAGAGCATTTTACCTCTGCTGTTTGTGTTGTAAGACACAGAGACTCAGCATGTCAAGTAACAAGAGACAGGAGCCCAGGCAAAGCCGAACCCAGTGACATCAGGAACTATGAGACAAGAAGCAGGGCCCCAGGAAGGTTGGGGCCCCAGGACATCATCACTGCCTCCCCTTCCTTCTCTCTCCCACATGCTGGCTTCCTCAACCTTCACCGTGTACCTCCTTTTCTCTCCAGAGTGTCTGCTTTCTCATAATCTCAGCAAATCCATGTCTGTGGACATGTCGGCTCCCATGTGGCCTTTAGTGGCTTCTCTAGCTTTTCTGTAGCTTGTGGCTTCTCAGGTAGAGCTGCTTCTGCTGGCCACCTCAGGACTTATTTCCTACTTAAAATTCCTGAGACAGGGCTCCTGGGTGGCTCAGTGGTAGAGCATCTGCCTTTGGCTCAGGTCATGATTCTGGAGTTTCACGATTGAGTCCCCCAGGGCGCTCCCCGCAGAGAGCCTGCTTCTCCCTCTGCCTTGTCTCTGCCTCTCTCTCTGTGTGTACCTCATGAATAAATAAATAAAATCTTTTTAAAAAACAGATAGGGACGCCTGGGTGACTCAGCGGTTGAGCACTTGCCTTTGGCCCAGTGTGTGATCCTGGAGACCTGAGATCGAGTCCCACATCCGGCTCCCTGCATGGAGCCTGCTTCTCTCTCTGCCTGTGTCTCTGCCTCTCTCTCTCCTCTCTGTGTATTCTCATGAATAAATAAATAAAATATTTTTTTAAACAAAAGATAAATAAAATTCCTGAGATAGGCAAACCTATGTGGCCCAGTTCATTCCACTGAGGCCCAGCCCTGACCTGGTCCCTGGCGCCCTGTGGTTGCATGTAGTAGCAGCAAGCAGTGAAGGATGTCCCTTGCAATGTGGTGCAAAGCACCAAGGCTCAGGGCTGCTGCTTCCTCGGGAACTCTGGCAGAGCAGCTGCCCCTTAAACAGGCCCTGGTGTTGGCAGTATCCTTGATGTGCCTGACATGGATGGTGTCCTTTGGAATGGCTTGTGTCAAAAAAATTTACAATTGAGTAAAACCGAACTTCAGCTTCTAAATAGTTCAATACATTTTAAAATAGTTACCTTTAGGGATGCCTGGGTGGCTCAGTGGTTGAGCGTCTGCCTTTAGCTCAGGACCTCCTGGAGTTCTGGGATCGAGTTCCGCATCAGGCTCCTGCATGGAGTCTGCTTCTCCTCCCTCTGCCTGTGTCTCTGCCTCTCTCTCTGTGTCTCTCATGAATAAATAAATAAAATATTTTTTGAAAAAATAAAATAGTTACCTTTAGGGGTGCCTGGGTGGCACAGTCGAATGGGTGTCTCACTCTTGTTTTCGGCTCCAGTCATGATCTCAGGGTCGTGAGATCAGCTCCACACCAGCATGGAGATTCTTATTCTGGATAAGATCTAAACCCAACATCCGATTTCCAACCACATGTGCTCATTGAAAAGTCTCACTGGGCTTCCAGAAAGAATTAAGGAGATGCTGATTTGTTGAATCACAAAGAAGGGGTGTGGTGGGGATTTAAAGAATGCATGTAAAGCCCTCAGGGTTGACTGTGGATGCTGCTTAACTCAATATAAGACTCAGTTCAGTTATAGCCAATGTGAGTATCTAGCAGATGTAAGCTTCGGCATTGACCATTGTCAGGTATAAATCTTTGAAAACTTTTTTTTTTTTTTAAGATTCTATTTATTTATTCATGAGAGACACAGAGAGAGAGAGGCAGAGGGAGAAGCAGGCTCCGTGCAGGGAGCCCGACATGGGACTCGATCCCGGGACTCCAGGATCACACCCCGGGCTGAAGGAAGATGCTTAACCGCTGAGCCACCAGGCATCCCAATCTTTGTTTTTTTTTGTTTTGTTTTGTTTTTTTGTTTTTTTTTAAAGATTTATTTATTTATTTATTTATTTATTTATTTATTTATTTATTTATGATAGACATAGAGAGAAAAGAGAGAGAGAGAGAGAGAGGCAGAGACACAGGAGGAGGGAGAAGCAGGCTCCATGCCAAGAGCCCGAAGCAGGACTCAATCCCGGGACTCCAGGATTGCGCCCTGGGTCAAAGGCAGGTGCTAAACCGCTGAGCCACCCAGGGATTCCCACGTCCCAATCTTTGAAAACTTTTGAATGAAGTTGATCATTGGATTTGGGGAAAATAAACTACTTAAAGTCACTGAAATGTTATCAAATCATTTTTTGTGAGCTAATTTAAAATAATTTATTTAGGGTCTCCTGGGTGGCTCAATAGGTTAAGTATCTGCCTTCAGTTCAAGTCATGATCATAGGGTCCTGGGATCGAGCCTTCCATCAGGCTCTCTGCTTGGTGGGGAGTCTGCTTCTCCCTCTCCCTCTGCCCCTACGCCCCCACTCCTGTTCTCGCACGCTCTGCTCTTTCTCTCTCTCAAATAATAAAAAAATTTAAAATTAAAAATAAAAAACAAGTTATTTGTCCTATAATGTTTATGTTAATTAATGTTAATGCAGATTAAACTAGACCAATATGAAGTAGACAAAGCTACAGGCATTGTTTTAATTTTTTTTAAGAAATAAGCACTTCAAAAAAAAGAAAGAAAGAAGCATTTCTTTTTTTTTTAAGATTTATTTATTTATTCAGAAGAGACACAGAGAGAGAAAGGCAGAGACACGGTCAGAGGGAAAAGCAGGCCCCCCACAGGGAGCCCAATTTGGGTCTCATCCAGGATCCTGGGATCATGCCCTGAGCCAAAGGCAGACCCTCCACCACTGAGCCACCCAGGCATCCCGGCATTGTTTTAATCTTAAGGATTTTCTGAGAACCTATGATTGGACCATACATACATGTGGTGTATATCTGTGTTTGAGAAGTCAGATTCTTGTCTTCTTAAAACAAATCTGAGTCAGTCCTAATACAATATCCCCAGTGACTCGATGACCTCTCTCCTCCGTATCTGTTTACATTCTATGATCAAGCACTGTACCCTCTGCCTTGCACACAGAAGCTCAGAAGCTTGTCCTCTCCCTTCCTAATATTCTCCGAGTTAAACCACAATCCTGGTGATAATTCCAACATGCTGCCTATAATAATTCCATCTCCATGCTGGAGATGTTGAGTACATCTCCACCTGCCCAGCCAAACTCTTTTGGCATCACACTGCCTGATTTTATTTTAAATCCATGACCACAAACCTCAAGTGGACTTTTAATGCCCTTGGCAATCATAGGATACTTACCCAGGTTCATTTCTCCCGCAGTGCTCCAGCCAATAATCTCACATCCATTCCTCCCTCCTCAAACCTCCAACACCTCCTCCCTTCTTTCCGAGGTCACCGTGATTATTGACGTAATGAGCAGAGAAAGTCCACAGACTGCCCACTCCCCACATCTATCTATCCATTTCTGAACCCAGCCTCTGGCTTCCTGCCTGCTATTACAGATGAATCACCAAGGGTCCTATGGAAGCCCAGCCCTCTGCTTTGACCCTTTCCTTCCCATACTCATGAATATTACTCAGCCTTCTCCAATCTCTCTGCTACATCATTTTTCTGTCTCTCATGAATAAATAAATAAAATATTTTTAAAAATCTATTTGTCTATTATGTCCTATACTTAGCTTGTTAAGAAAAAGTTTTTTTAAATTTTTAAGAAAAATACTAGCTGGGGCGGCTGCCTGGCTCAGTCAGTGGATCATGTAACTCTTGATTTTGGGTTTGTATACCCACATTGGGTATGAAGATTACTTAAAAATAAAATATTTTTTAAAAGAAAAATAATAGCCAAATATCCTCATAATATTACAAAAAGCCACTTTCTCTTTCTCTACCATACTTTTTTTTTAAAGTAAGCTCTATATCCAACATGGGGCTTAAACTCATGACCCCAAGATCAAGAGTCACATGTTCTTCCAACTGACCCAACCAAGCGCCCCTTCTACTGTGCTTTATAAGACAAATCCCTGGCACTCTCTTGGATTTTTTTTTTTTCAGCAGCAGAGTAAAGCTAGCAACAGTAGAGAAATGACAACTGCCCTTTACTCGGTAAACAAAGGTTGCATTTGCTTTCCATAGGATCCCATAGTCTCAAAGCTGAACTGAAAGGGGTTTAAGATTTAGGAACAACTCTTTGAAATGTAAACCTGTTTAATGTGGAGAAAAAATTTTCATCTGCCTTCAAAAGACTCTGGTGTCATCGCTTCCCTTTTTTGGGGTGTGGGAGAGGCCTGAACTCCCGACCCTGAGATCAAGACCTGAGCTCAAATCAAGACGTGAGCCAAGATCAAGAGCTGGACACTTGGGGCACCTGGGTGGCTCAGTCAGCACGGTTGCTTTTGGCTCAGGTCATGATCTCAGGGTTGTGAGATTAAGCCCGGCATTGGGCTCATGCTGGGTATGAAGCCTGCTAAGATTCTCTCTCTCTCTTTTCCTCTGCCCCTCCCTTCTCCTCTCTCCCTCTCTTAAAAAAAAAAAAGTGTCAGATGCTTGACCAACTGAGCCATCCAGGCACTCCTGGCGTCTTTGCCTCCAATTACCCTGGAGGAATGATTGACAGTCAATACCCTCAGTTTATAGCACGGTTTTTTAAACAGATATGTTGATCCTTAGAAGAGAAATATAAGCATCTGCAAATCATTAGCATGGTATTCATGGAAGTAACCAAAAAATGATACAGTCCCATTCAGTCAAGGCTACTAGTGCTGTATGAGATCCTTAGGATGGTGTGAAGATACAAATATCAAGAAACCTGAGAGTGAGAAAAATACAAGTTAGCAGAAGCCAAGTCTGAATCTATTAAAATTTACCTTAACCATTAAAAGATGCTTAGAATCTTTTTTAATAAAGCAGAATTTATTATTACCATTAAATGGTATAATAAATAAATTTATTATTACCATTCAAAGACGCTTAGAATCTTTTTTTTTTTAATTTTTATTTATTTATGATAGTCACAGAGAGAGAGGCAGAGACACAGGCAGAGGGAGAAGCAGGCTCCATGCACCGGGAGCCTGATGTGGGATTCGATCCCGGGTCTCCAGGATCGCGACCTGGGTCAAAGGCAGGCGCCAAACCGCTGTGCCACCCAGGGATCCCCAGAATCTTTTTTTTTTAATAAAGATTTTATTTATTCGTTCACGAGAGAGACAGACTCTCCAAGGGGCAAGGAGCCAGATGCAGGATTTGATCCGGGATCACAACCTGAGCTGAAGGCAGATGCTTAATTGACTGAGCCACCCAGGTGCCCCTTACCTTCGAATCTTATAATACTTTATCTGGGTAGAACCCTTGAAATCATCTAGTCAGACTCTTCAGTCTCAGGATCTTAAATATTATTATTTTTATTTATTAAAGATTTTATTCATTTGAGAGAGAAAACACAAGTGAGGGGGAGGGGCAGAGGGAGAGAGAGAAGCAGGCTCCTTGCTGAGCAAGGAGCCCCACATGGGGCTCGATACCAGGACCCCAGGATCATGACCTGAGTCAAAGGCAGATGCTGAACCAACTGAGCCACCAAAATGCCCCAAGATCTTAAATATTATTAATTACTGTTTAGGTTGAATTATGTCCCTCAAAAAAGATATGTGGAAATCCTAACCTCTAGTCCCTCAGAATGTGACTTTGTTTGGAATAAGGTTGTTGCAGTGGTAATGAGTTAAGATGGTGTCATACTGGAGTAGAGTGGGCCCCAATCCAACATGAAGGATGTCCTCATAAGAAGATAGCCATCTAAAGATGCAGAGACTCAGGGAGATGGCATGTGAAGATGGGGGCAGAGATTTGAGCGATGTGTCTACAAGCTAAGGGACACCGAGTATGGCTGGCAGCCACCAGGAGTGAGGAGGGAGGCCTGCAACAGATTCTCCTTCAGCACCCTCAAAAGGAAGCAGCCCTTTGGGCGTCTGGCTGGCTCAGTTAGGGGCACCTGTGACTCTTGACCTTAGGGTTGTGAGTTGGAGCCTCACACTGGATATAGAGATTATTGAAAAATAAAATTTTGTAAAAAAAAAAAAAAATAGGACACCTGGGTGGCTCAGTGGTTGAGCATCTGCCTTTGGCTCAGGTCATAATCCCTGGGTCCTGGGATCTAATCCCACATCAGGCTCCCCACAGGAAGCCTGCTTCTCCCTCTCCCTCTACCTATGTCTCTGCCTCTCTCTATGTCTCTCAGGAATAAATAAATAAAATCTTTAAAAATAAATAAATTAGATAGATAGATAGATAGATAGATAGATAGATAGATAGATAGATAAGGGCATCTGGGTGGCCCAGTCAGTTGGGCATCTAATTCTTTTTTTGAGGAGGGGGGGCATCCAACTCTTGATTTCGGCTCAGGTCATGGTCTTGGGGAAGTGGGATCAAGCCCTGAGTGGGGCTCTGCACTGGCTGTGGAGCCTGCTTCTCATTCTCTCTCTCCCTCTCCTTCTGACCACCCCCCTTATGTTCGGAAGCACTCTCTCCTTCTCTAAAAAAAGATTTGAAAAAATAAGAAACAACCCTATGAACACCTTGGCTTGGGACTTCTAGCCTCCAGAGATATAAGACAATACATTTCTATTGTCTTAAGCCACCCGGTTTGTGGTACTTTGTTAGAGCTAAGGAAACCAAGAGAATAAGCCAAAGAGCTTTTGTTTCAGTGGGTTTTACCCTCTGACGTGTATCACATTGTCTTTGAAACACAAGAATACACAAACTCACGTTCTGCACACTGTCAGAACAATGACCTCATCACAGGTCACATAGCCTCTGCTAAACCCCACTGTGCACTCGCCATAGTGATTAAGGCAAATAGCATCTTGGTTTGTTGTGAAATGTTTTTGACCTTGCAGACCCCAAAAAAGGGTCCCTTGAGAACTGCTGACTTATCCAAATCCCTTCTTTTCTATTGACGAGGAAACTGAAGACCAAGGGTAGGACCCTTCCCTTAGTCTTGGGCTAAGCCCCAGCTTCCTGACTCCCTGTGGGGGTTCCTAGAACCACAGAGCCACAGAACAAATGTTTAGGGGAGGGGCAAAAGCAAGTAACTAGAGCAAAACAACTAGTTAGTCTACACTAGACACTGCTCTAGACTTAGTTACATTATGAAGTAAAGGTCCTTTATTTATCTTTTTTTAAAGTAAACTCTCTCCAACATGAGCCTCGAACTCACAACCCTGAGATCAAGAGTTGCATGCTCTACCGACTGAGCCAGCCAGGTGCCCCAAACATAGTTCCTCTAAATTGGCTTGTGCACAACATTCATTTCATTTTTATTTTTTTAAAAGATTTTATTTATTTATTCATGAGAGACACACAGAGAGAGGCAGAGACACAGGCAGAGGGAGAAGCAGGCTCCATGCATGGAGACTGATGTGGGACTCGATCCTGGGTCTCCAAGATCATGCCCCGGGCTGAAGGCGGCACTAAACTGCTAAGCCACCAGGGCTGCCCTTATTTTATTTTTTTAAAGATTTTTGTATTTATTCATTTGAGAGAGACAGAGAGTGAGTGAGAGCCTGAGCAGGGGGGAGGGGTAGAGGAAGAGAGAGAAGCAGACTCCCCACTTAGTGGAGAGCCTGATGCTGGGCTGTATTCCAGGACCCCGAGATCATGACCTGAGCCAAAGGCGGATGCTTAACCGACTGAGCCACCCAGCTGCCCCAGCACTCATTATTTTAAAAAGTGATTTAGGGGCACCTAGCTGCTGGCTCAGTCAGTAGAGCATATAACTCTTGATCTCAGAGTCATGAGTTCAAGCCCCACATTGGACATGGAGCCTACTTAAAAAAAAAAAAAAAAGTGATTTATTGGGCAGCCCGGGTGGCTTAGCAGTTTAGCGCCGCCTTCAGCCCAGGGCGTGATCCTGGAGACGCAGGATCAAGTCCCGTGGTCGGGCTCCCTGCATGGAGCCTGCTTCTCCCTCTGCCTGTGTCTCTGCCTCTGTGTGTGTGTGTGTCTCATGAATAAATAAAATCTTTAAAAATTTTTTTAATTAAAAAAAGTGATATAAAGTGTGTGGCCCATATTTTAAGAAAGCTTTTTTCCCCAACATCAAAGGCAACATGTAATTGCAATGCTGAGGAAGTCTAGGGGGCCCATGGCCTCCTGGAGTTGGTATGAAGTAAACGTGAGTGCGCATGCATACACGCAGAGGTGTGTGTGCACCTGACACATGCACATGTTTCGTGAGAAGCAGCCATAGTGCTCTTCAGGTTTTCAAAGGGGATCCATGACTCCAAGAAGATTGCTAACCCCTGCAAGAGGGAAAGGTCATCCCAGGAACGCTGACTTAGAGGCTTTCTCTCAGCTATAGGTGGACTTTGAAATCAAGCTACTTCTCCCTCTTCTGCCCACAGGACAAGTCTTTCTGCACGACTCTCTGCACATTTGTGGACAGGACCTCTCTCAGCCCTGAGCTTTTCATGCCAATGCCTCATGACCTGAAACCAGATGTGCATGAAACAGCTAATTTATTCAGAAGTCATGTGAAGAATGACCTCCGCCTGCAGTAGTCATCAAATAACAGAATAATTCAGGGCCGTAGGGGCAGGCGGGGGCCACCAAAAGACAGAGACTTTGTGCTTTCATTCTCCATTTTGTCCAGAACAACCAAATGTTCGGATAAATACAAACCTTGTGACAGTGATCTTTAAAATTCTACGTATTTGGGCAACCCAGGTGGCTCAGCGGTTTAGCGCCGCCTTCGGCCCAGGGTGTGACCCTGGAGCCCGGGATCGAGTCCCTGCATGGAGCCTGCTTCTCCCTCTGCCTGTGTCTCTGCCTCTCTCTCTGTGTCTCTCATGAATAAATAAATAAAATCTTTTAAAATAAATAAATAAAAAATAAAATTCTACGTATTTTAACACTTGAACATATATTGGATGGATCTTGGTGGACTAAACTCAGGTCTAGGTAAACAAAGTTTTTCTAATTGGAAATAAACAGCAAAAAAAAAGTATATATATATATGTGTGTGTGTGTGTGTGTGTGTGTGTGTGTGTATTTTCTTTTGAGATAAATAAAGTCTTGTCATTGTTTCACCAACTATCTAAAGTTCAATTTCATAATAACCAAATACTTCAGTTATTTGCCTTTTCATGGTCATGTTCATTAATCAGCTTCACTTGCCCAAATCACATTATTTTTGGAGGCTTCTGAGCAGAGAAAATTAGCAGATTGATTTGTCATCTAAACACCAAAATAAACAGCACAGAAACAATTAAAAAAAAAACTTCAGTTGAACAAATGTTGGAAATAACTCATCACTTATTTTTGCATATTTTGTGGGACAACAAAAATATGTCATGGCCATTTCTGGAAAAGGATATTTATCTTCCAAAGATGGTATTGGTGCACCTTCAAATTCACAGATGCTGCAACTGCTTATGGCCAAAGGAGGTCTTCCCCCCACCCCCCAACCCTCCACCTAGTGGGATTTAATTGCATATCCCCCCAGATCCCTATTTATGTATTCTATTTATACCTTGCAGCAATAAAAAGTAGTTCACTCTTGGTTTTTATCTGGTAAAATATCACAATTTAATTAACTTATTTTGGTCTGAGTCCAAAACAGCCTCTTCACGATGTCATAGAAGTTATAGGTTTTCTGATGGATGCCAAGACTATTAAGATGGTACTTACATTATGATCATTATGCATCAATGTATTATGGTCATCTCTATTTTACAGTTCATTATTTAATAGTGCTTGTCTAAAAGGTCAAAGTCTTTATAGGATCATTTGGCCCATTTTTAACTTGGCTAATTTACAAATAATTTCACAAATATTTTTGTGTCACCCTTATTTGTTGACAAAGATCTGATTCAGGATATGAAAGCTTCAGATTATAAACACACTGCCTTGACCAGATACCCTTCAGCATTTCCTCATTCCAAATAATACCAGCTTGTCAAAGAGATATGACATTCATAATATGGTAAACTGATTTTTAAAAATCATCTTCTTGGGCAGCCCCTGTGGCGCAGCGGTTTAGTGCCGCCTGCAGCCTGGGGTGTGATCCTGGAGACCTGAGATCGAGTCCCACGTTGGGCTCCCTGCATGGAGCCTGCTTCTCCCTCTGCCTATGTCTCTGCCTCTCTCTCTCTCTCTCTCTGTGTCTCTATGAATAAATAAATAAAAATCTTTAAAAAAATAAAAATCATCTTCTTTTCATTATAAATCTCAGAAACTAGAAATCTAAGTTGTAGCTCCTTGTCATTAATGCACACCCAAAAGTGCCTTCATTTCTAACGCAGAGTAACATAGCATAAGGTATGTTGAAAACCAGTCATTGTCTAGCTAACACATCTCCATTTTTTAGCACAGCATAATCAAATAAAATGTGCTTTAGTTAATGCTGTGTTCTAGCATTGAATAAATAAAACTAGAATTGTAACCCTAATTTTAGTATCAAATAAGTTATCTGACAACTTAATTCGTAATTCTTAAATTCTCAAACTGAGAATGCAATCTTTCTCAATAAATATAGATGCAATTTTCCAAAAAGAATACCTTCATATAGAAAAAAAGGAAAGATGAAGAAATGGGAAAAATATCAAAAGATATTTTTCATAACAAAATATTTTCTGTTTTTAGTGAAACCAGTCAAAAGTACAAAAATTCTAAGGGCATCATATAAATGCAATAAATCGTTCCAAAGAATAAAATGCATTCAATGTCTATAGGACTGTTCCCTGAACTAAGGAAATGCATTAGGGATGCATTAGCCACATCAGTGTGATTCTGGCCAATGGCCTCTTTATCAACCTGTCCCTTACGGAGGAACACAAATCGATTTTTTTTTTCACAAATCGATTTTGATGCTTATTAAAAAGAGCAAAGTGATTCCTTCATTCACATCTTGACTCAAAATCTCGACCTTTTTACTTATCCACAAAGGATAAGAACGTCAGAGCTATCTATAATAATTGGTCCGTTACACAAATATTTGTTCCCTGCCTATGCAAGACATTTTCCTGGGAGCAGAGCCTCACTTTGGATCCAGCACATACCTTGGAAGGCCCCTTGATGCTCTGCATTTCACTAACTGCCTGGCGTTCCTTTGAGGCTGGTAAGTAGGCTGTGCTGTACGTCGAGGGCGGATCTGAATGGGTCGTCTTGTACTGCGATTTTGCCAGTGAAGACATGGCTGTATGGTAGAATGGTTAATCAATAATTATTAAGCCAGGGATTAGGCCAGGAAGGGTCCTTCCAAATAAAGTAGTTATCTCCTGTGACTGTCTGGGGGACGCGGAAAACCAGTGTAGAATCCTATTTCTCATCACACACAAGATAAAACATTAATTATTTAAAGAGTTAAATGGAACATGGGGTGGGGCGCCTGGTGGGCTCAGTCAGTAGAGCATGCGACTCTAGGTCTTGGTGTCATGAGTTCAAGCCCCACGTTGGATGTAGACATTACTTAAATAAATAGGTTTTTTTTAATATTTTATTAAAAAAATAAAAAAATAAAGATTTTATTTATTTATTCATGAGAGACACACACACAGAGAGAGAGGCAGAGACACAGGCAGAGGGAGAAGCAGGCTCCATGCAGGGAGCCTGACGTGGGACTCGATTCCGGGTCTCCAGGATCACGCCCTGGGCTGAAGGTGGCGCTAAATTACTGAGCCACCCGGGCTGCCCCAATAGTTAACTATAGCAAAAATATTTAAACCTGGGGGAAATGTAGGTGACCGTTTCCCCTTTCAGTCTTCCAACCTGCAAATGTACTGCCTCAGGGCCCCGACCTCGGGTTTTTCTCTTCTCTCTGTACATTCAGAGCCTGGGTGCAGCACCTGTACTTATAGCTTGACATGAAAGTACATGCTGACAACTCCCAGATGGACACTCCAGCCCAGCCCTCTTCCCAGAGCTCCAGACTCAAAGATGGGCAGGCCTTCGTGGCATAGTCTCAGCAGCATCTTAAACCAGTTAGGCCCCAAACCAAACTCCTGCTTTCCCTCCCTCAGACATGCTCCTTCCTGGATTTCCTCATCTCAGTTGATGGCAGCTCCATCCTTCCAGGTGTTTGAGCCAAAAACCTCAGAACCATTCTTGATCTGCCTCTTTTTCATACCCCACATCCAACCTGTTGGCAAATCCTGTCTTCAAAATTGATTCAGGCTCTGACCACTTTTCTAACCACCTGCAGCGGTTCTGCCCTGGTCCAGAGCTTGGTGTTCTCTTCCCTGGATTACGTTAGTAGCTTCCTCATCCCCAACCCTCGGTCTATTCTCAGTGGAGCCACTAGAGCAATTGTTTGAAAACTTGAGTTTCAAACAATTTTGCCATTCTCCCCTCAAACAAATCCACTGGCTTCCAACTCATTCAGAGAGAAACCAGAGGATTTACCAGGGGCCTACAAAGTCCCACATGATCTGGCCCTGTGTTTTCTCTATGGCCTCATTCTCCACTGCTCTCCATCTGGCCCATTTTGCTCCAGCCACACTGGCCTCCTGGCTGTTATTCACACAGATAATAGGCTTGGCACCCTGGAGCATTGGCATTTGTCCTCTTCTGCCTGAAAGGCCCTGTTATGGGTTGGATCATTTCCCCAAAAAAGCTATGTCCAAATCCTAGCCCCTAGGACCTGTGAATGGGACCTGATTTGGAGATGTCATCAAGTTAAAATGAGGTCCTACTGTAATGGGACCTAAATCCAATGACTGGGGTTCTTATAGGAAAAGAGTAATTCAGAGATGTAGAAGAAACACAGAGATAAGAGGAGGCCACATGGTGACAAGAGCAGAGATGGGAGTGATGCATCTACATGCTCAGGGATGCCCAGAAATGCTGGAGAAGGTAAGGAAGGAGCCTCCCCTGGAGGCTTCAGATTGAGCACCACCCTGCTGACACCTTGATCTTGGACTCTGGACCCCAGAACTGTGAAAGAATAAATTTTTGTTGTTTTAAGCCACCTAGTTTGTGACCATTTGTTATGGCAACCATTGGAAACTAACACATCACCTCCCCACCCCAATATCAGATGCTTCACAGTGTCCCTTGGGTGGGGTTGCTTGCAGGGAGGGCTCCCAGGGCTAACCCATTTTGCACCTCTGCTCTACAACCTCTTCCCAGGTAACCCCCAGCCTCATCCTCCCTCCTTGCCCCAGCCCCTGGGGATTTTCCCATAGTCTGGGCAGAGTCTAGGGGTGCCCCTTCTCTCCTTGTCCTCCTCCCAATTCTCTCAGAGTGACATAAAGCCTGATGCTTCCTTACCTTTTCCCTGCTGAGTCCTCAAAAGGGGCATATTGATTGTTCCTTGGCCTTTACATTCTTACCATACCTCTCATATTCTTGAAACAATGTGGATCCTCTTCCTAAGGGAGGAGCAAAGGGAGTGGGAAAAAGAATAGCACAAATATTAATAGCTCAAGATATTGAAGATATTTTCTTGCTTGATTAACTAGTGGACTAGTCAGGTTTACCTGAGGGCAATATTAGAGAGAATACAAACTTTAACCCATTCATAGCTAGATACCTCCCCCCTCATTCCTTTCTTCCACATCTGACTCTTTCAGCTAATCCTCCATGATTAAGAAGCAAAAATGAGGGCACTGGCCTGGCTCAGTTGATGGAGCGTGTGACTCTTAGTCTCAGGATCCTGGGTCGAGCCCCACAATGGATGTAGAGTTTACTTAAAAAAAAAAAAAAAAAAAAAAGGCTTGGGTATGCCAAATATATCTCAATAAAACTGAAAAAAAAAACATTTTTTTTAAAAAAGCAAAAATGGTAGGAACCTGTGATGGCAATGGGGTAAGTAGGAATAGGTAATGTACTATATGGGCTTTCTTTTCTGTAAGATTTTATTTATTTATTTATTCATGAGAGACACAGAGAGAGGCAGAGACACAGGCAGAGGGAGAAGAAGCAGGCTCCATGCATGGAGCCTGATGTGGGACTCGATCACCGCTCTCCAGGATCACGCCTGGGCTGAAGGCGCCAAATCGCTGAGCCACCCGGGCTGCCCCTATATGGGCTTTCTGCCTTGCAAAGATCTGAGCAAATGCTAATCAGGCTTGCTGCTATAACGGGTCCAGAACATCACGATCCGGGCTCCGACACTCACACGTTGGCGTTTCAGGGGTGGGGCCATGCCTTGCACCCCACCCCAGCCGTGGGCTGATGACTCAGGTGGCAGAGGGTCTGTGGGAGGCAACAGATGGAAAGCCGTGAAGACCAACAGTCGGAGGAACAGAGGGTTGAGTCCTCTGGGAGGCCGTATTCCAGAAGAGATAGAGAGCTCAGCAGAGCAAAAACCCATTTAACGCCTGGAGACGGAAGGGTGGTCATTTTTTTCCTTATTGAGAAATGATTCAGATTCCCACGCATTTTCTCTTCCATTCTCTCTCTCTCTCTCTTTTAATATTTTATTAATTTATGAGAGACAGAGAGAGAGACACAGAGGGAGAAACAGGCTCCACACAGAGAGCCTGATGTGGGACTCGATCCTGGGTCTCCGGGATTACGCCCTGGAGTGAAGTCGGGGCTAAGCCGCTGAGCCACCCGGGCTGCCCAACTAACTAGAATTTAAACAAAAATTTGAAACAAATCAACAAAGCATTCAGTTCCTCTGGCCCTTATAAGCAAAGGAGGAGGAGGAAAGGAAAGCAACCCCTCTGGCAAAGGCAACCCCCTTTCCCTGACGGCTCTCAGCAAAGGGAAGAAGGAAGCGGAGCCCCACGAGGAGCTGCGGTTCCAGGGCACAGGCAGGCCCGGCAGGCCCGGCAGCCCTGTCGAGGTCCTGGCCCCCAAATTCTCCCTCCGGAGCCCGGGGCAGCCAGGCTGAGCACAGACGGGAGCCTGGCACCTCCATCTGGCCCCTCTGTTCTTGCTGTGAAGTCCTGAGCAAAAGGGTCCCTGCCTGTTTTTGCAGGATCTGGGCAAAGCAGCATGTTGGTTTCAGGGAGCACCCAGGTGCCCCGCACCCCCACCCCCGCACAGGCTCCACTTGCCCGGGCAGCCTGCCTGCGCCCTGGGGCCAGCCGGTGTGGCTCCCGCCGACCCAGTTATGGGCGAGCTCCTGTGCTGCAGCTCGGCGCCGGCCTGCTGGGTTTGTCCTTGTCCGGCGGAGGTGGGGGTGACCCATCCTTCTGTCCTCAGGGGCTCTGAGCCTGGCGCGGGGAGCAGGGCCCCGGTCCTCCTGGACTCCTCTCAAGGTCTCCGTTTCCTTCCTGGCAACTCGTCCAGGAGGCTTTCTTCGCTGTTATGTTTACTACGGTTTCCTACAGAGCTTTACACGCCAGGTGCCCGCAAAGTCATCTTTCCCACCTGCTTTGGAAAGTCACGAGCCACCACGCTACGACTGAGAATGAGATTCACGGAGAGAAGCTCCTCCTTGCACCCTGTGCCCCCCGTGCCTCCCCTAGCCCTGCCTCTGACCTCACCCAAGGATGGTGGACGGAGGGCATCCTGCGCACGGGCCAGGGGCGGCCGGAGCTGCGTCCGCGGAAGGCGAGGGGAGGCCGTGCGGCCCTTCAGCGCCGCGGCCAAGCCAGGAGGCCTGGTCCCACAGGCGCCGGCAGGTTGAAGCTTTCGTCGGGACTTTCCCAGGCCCCGCCAGGATTAAACTCAGCTAAAATTCACAGCCCCGACCGCCCCCTGAGGGCTCTTTTCTTTTCTTAAGATTTTATTTATTCATGAGAGACAAGGAGAGAAAGGCAGAGACACACGCAGAGGGAGAAGCAGGCTCCATGCAGAAGCCAGATGCGGGACTCGATCCTGGGACTCCAGGATCATGCCCTGGGCAGAAGGCAGGTGCTCAGCCGCTGAGCCACCCAGGTGTGCCAGGGTCCCTTCCTTATAGGGTTGAGGTAGCTGAGATGTCAGCCCTTGGGGAAAGGGAGTCTGTGAGCACTCATCTCTGGGAGGGGTGTCTGGGGCCTCTTGGGGGTTGGCCCTTCTTGTCCTCAACCGGCTTACAGGTGCTCAGGATTACCTTCCTCTTCCTGGAGGCCCCTGGCTTTGGGATTCCGATTGCTGGAGGCCTGGCAAGAACGTTGCCTGACTTTGGAGGTTGTTTCTGAGGTAAAGACAGCAGAATTCACACCTGCTCTGAATGTCTGGTATGTCTGTCATCTGGGAGCACTTGCAGTACCATCTGGCAGAGGATGAGCCCCTCACCAGCTTTGCAGCCTAGGGTAGGTCCCTGAACCTTTCAGGCCTGACTTCACACAGTGAGAATGATTATAATGCCCACCCTGTAGTGTTTGGTGAGGAGTAGAGACATGATGTATGGAAAAGACTGGGGCAGGTCCTACAGAGCTGGCATAGCACTGGCAAGAGGACAAAGTGCAGAACCTAGAAGGAAACCCTCATATGTAAAGTCAATCAACTTTTTTTTTTTAAAGATTGATTGATTGATTGATTGATTGATTTGAAAGAGAGAGCGAGAGAAGGCGGAGGGAAGGGAAGAGGGAGAGAATCTTTCAGCTGAGTGTGGAGCCACCACTCAGGGCTCCATCGCATGACCCATGAGATCATGACCTGAGCTGAAACCAAGAGTGTGACGTTCAACTAACTGAGCAACCCAGCCTCCCTCCTTTTTTAAGATTTTATTTATTTATTTGAGAGAGAGAGAGATCGAGAGCACGAGCAGGGGGAGGGGCAGCGGGAGAGGGAGAAGCAGGCTCCCTGCTAAGCAGGGAGCCCAACATGGGACTTGATCCCAGGACTCAGAGATCACAACCCAAGCCAAAGGCAGACACTTCCCTGACTGACCCACCCAGGAGCCCCTCAGTTGACTTTTGACAAGGGAGCCAAGACTACTTGCTCAGTGGAGAAAAGATGGCGTTTTCAACAAATGGTACTGGGAAAACTGGACATCTACATGCAAAAGAATGAAGTTGGACCCTTCCCTTACATCATGGATAGAGAGTAACTGAAAATGGACCAGACATCAAAATGTAAGAGTTAGAACCCTAAACTTTTAGGAGAAAACATAGGGACAAAACTTCATAACCTTGGATTTGGCAATGGTTTCTGGACCATCACACCAAAAGCACAAGCAACAAACAAGTTAGACTTCATCAAGATGAGAAACTTTTGTGGGGTGCCTGGATAGCTCAGTTGGTTGAGCGACTTGGTTTTTGGCTCAGGTCATGATCTCAGGGTCCTGAAATCCAGCCCTGCATCAGGCTCTGCACTCAGAGGTGAGTCTGCTTGAGGTTTTTCTCTCTCCCTCTCCCTCGGCCCTTTCCCCCTGCTCTCTCTCAAATAAGCAAGTAAATCTTTAACCAAAAAAGGTGAGAAACTTTTGTGCATCAAAGGACACAATCAAAAAAGTGGAAAAAAAAAACCAAAACTACAGAATAGGAGGAAATATTTGCAAGACATGTATCTGATAGTACCTAGAAAATATAAAGAACTCTAGAACTCAACAAGACAAAAAAATTAAGAAATAGCCAAATCACCTGAAAAGACATTTCACCAAAAAAGATTAACAAATGGTTGACAAGCACATGGGAAGATGCTGGACACTAGTCATGAAGGAAATGCAAATCGAGGCCACAATGAGATCCCACCTACTGAGATGACTCTAATGAAAAAATGGGAGAGAAAAAATGTTGAGAACATAGAGGAATGGGAACCTCACCATTACCACAGGATGTAAAATGGCACAGTTCCCATGGAACATAGTGTGGCAGATGCTCAGAAAGTGACATAGACAGTTCCCCTATGACCCAGCATCCATTGCTCAGTACCTACCCCAAAAGAACTGAAAGCAAGGACTCAGATATTTGCACACCCACGTTCACAGAAGCACTATTCACAATGGTCAAAAGGTAGAAACACCCACTCACCTATTCCATCAGGTGGAACATCAACAGGTGAGTGTCCATCAACAGATGAATAAACAAATACGGTACACCCACAAAATGGAATATTTAAAAAATACATAATCACTTTATTTCTTTACGTTTTTATTTATTTACTTACATAAGCTCTATACCCAACATGGGACTCAAACTCACGACCCTCAGATCAAGAGTTGCATGCTCCACCAAATGAGCCAGCCAGGCACCCCCACAAAATGGACTATTATTCAGCTGTAAAAAGGAATGAAGTGTTGGCACACACTACAACATGTATAAGCCTTGAAAACGTTATGCTAAAAGAAATAAGGCAGATCAAAAAAGATAAAAATTATACAAGTCCCCTTTGATGAGATATCTAAAATAGCAAATTCACAAAGACAGAAAGTAGAATAAATGGAGGAAACGAGGAGTCACTGCTGGACGAGTATAGCATTTCTGTCTGGGACACTGAGAAAGTTCTGGAAACAGATAATGGTGATATACAATGTTTGAGCTATACTTTTTGTTAAGATTTTACTTACTTGAAAAAAAAAAAGATTTTACTTATTAGAGAGAGAATGGAGAGAGAGAACAAGCATGAGCACAGGGAGGGGGAGAAGCAGACCTCTGCTGACTGACCAGGAGCCTGACACAGGGCTCGATCCCAGGGCTCGAAGACAGATGCTTCACTGACCGAGCCGCCCAGGGGCCCCATGTTTTGGCTATACTTATGCCACTGAATTGTACCCATGAAAAGGGCTAAAATGGTAAATTCTGTTACGTATATTTTGTCACAATAAACAAAAAGATTAGGCACAGCCTTGCACAGCTACATCTCCAGAATAGCACAGGGCATCCTAAGAAGGGCTGGGAGCCTGGGGAATCTGCCCCCCTTAGACTTGAGGATGCCCCCTTCAAGAAGCCGACTGTCATGAGTTAGAAACAGTCTCAGCAGCGGTGGCTGTGATGAGGATGTTGGAGGCTTTTAATTGCTCCTGAATTAATGTGCTTACTTTTCACCCCTGGGGCGTGTGGGTTTAATTACAATCTTAGGTCACATATGCAAATGAGCCTGCTGTCATCCGTGGTCCCAGTGGACAGCAGCCCTCACTCTGCAGCAAGATTGGAGGGAGGAGGCCGGATGCCCCTGGCCGGGCTGGCCTGCCCTCAGCTGGTGAGTGGGAAGAGGGTAGAGGTATGTCTGGGTCTGGATAAGCTGAGGTGTTCAAGGTGGATCCTGGGGGGTTCTTGGTCCCTGAAGGCACCAGGGATCAGTCGTCAATGGCAGAGAAGCCTTGGAGGACCTGAACTCATAGAGCCCTTGGGGATAGGTTTCCATAGAAGAGGAAGGAACTGGGAAGGTAGCAGCCTGCAGAAGGGGCCATGGACCAGGGGATGCACACTGAAAGCTGAGGTGAGCCACACAGGTACGTAAGGGAAGCAGGTGAATGGGACCCTGCTGCCATCAGAAGTGAATGGCCAGGGCACCTGGGTGGCTCAGTTCATTGGGCGATTGAGCGAGAGTCTGCCTTCAGCTCAGGTCGTGATTCCAGGGCCCTCGGATTGAGCCCTGGGTCAGGCTCCCTGCTCAGCGGGGGACCTGCTTCTCCCTCTGCCCTCCCCCTGCTTGTGCTCGCTCTCTCTGCCAAATAAATAAAATCTTAAAAAAAAAAAAAGTGAATGGCCAACTGCTTGCCTTCTACAAATGCAGGCCCAGTGTAGCTAATTTCCCATCCATTAGATCCCAGAAAGTAGAATTTTTACAAGATACCTCCTTTTTAGATTGACAGCTAATTAGAATTTTATTTTTTTAAAAAGATTTTATTCATTCATCCATTCATTTGAGACACAGAGACACAGGCAGAGGGAGAAGCAGGCTCCATGCAGGGAGCCCGACCTGCTACTTAATCCGGGGTCTCTAGGATCAGGCCCTGGGCTGAAGGCAGTGCTAAACTGAGCCACCTGGGCTGCCCTAATTACAAGTTTTAAAAAAACCTTAGATTGCCTGAGTCCAGGGTAGCCCCGGTGGCGCAGCGGTTTGGCGCCGCCTGCAGCCCAGGGTGTGATCCTGGAGACCTGGGATCAAGTCCCACTTCTGGTTCCCTGAGTGGAGCCTGCTTCTCCCTCTGCCTGTGTCTCTGCCTCTCTCTCTGTGTCTATGGATGAATAAATAAAATCTTTAAAAAAAAAAAAAAAAGATTGCCTGAGTCCAGGGATAGGGGTGGGGGTGGAAATTGAGAAGGGGCTCAAGGAAGTCTTGGTACCTGGATAAGGTTACTAAACTGCAGATCAGCTCAGTGGGTGCTCATCCTCTGCCCTGGGTTCCCTGAGCAGCTGACCCCAAACTCTCCCTTTCGGCTTCGTCATGGTTGCAGGCGCTTCATCTGCTCTGAAGGCCCTCCTCCCTTCCTTATGCCCTATACCTCTTCTTAGGTGAGGCTACCTGGCCTGACTGCTTCACTGCAGGGCCGTGTTGACGTGAGCATTGACTGTACTACATGATAACCCTCGGCCCGCCGCTGCTGTATTGTCAGCCCCATTTTACAGATGGGGATGCGAAGCACAACTGTCTGGTAGAAGGGCTACAATCTCAGCCTGTCTGGCTCCATCTGGATTCTTGGCCACGGCACTGGCTGCGTTGCAGCCACTGTTGAGGGGGAGCGGCCCGGGGTCCCCCTGGATAGGGTGGGGTTGGGGAGGAGAGCTGATGGACTGGAATTCAGTCAAGGAGCAGGCCTTGGCTACAGGTCCCGCGGCCGGTGCCCACCCTGTGAACGCCATTCCCAGCCTTCAGCTGCCGGCTCCAAGCCCCGGAGGCACTTACTGAACATTTCCGGGGAAGCCTGGCCACTGCCCAGTCTCCCAGGAAGGCCGGCATCCTCACCCCGCCTGCTCGGCTGACCCCCAACCCCCTAGCCGCACACAGTGCTCCCGAGCCCAGCCGCGCTGCGGGCAGCTGGTAGGCCTCAACACGGGGACCCTCTGGGTCCCACCCAGAGCTTCGACCCAGCCCGGCTGGACAATGGGAGCTTTCCGCTCCCCAGGTGTTTCTCCTGTACGGCCGCGTTTGAGAACCAAACCACTTCGTTTTCCATCGATTTTGTTCTGGTGTCAGAGTTGCAGAAGTTAGAAGACAACCACAGATGAGAAATAGGGGCAGCCCGGGTGGCTCAGCAGTTTAGCACCACCTTCAGCCCAGGGCCTGATCCTAGAGACCCGGGATCGAGTCCCGCATCGGGCTCCCTGCATGGAGCCTGCTTCTTCCTCTGCCTGTGTTTCTCATGAATAAATACAATCTTTAAAAAAGAGAAATACATGTTTTGTGGAAAAGCATTTGTAATATGAAGTTTAAAAAAAAGGTGGGGGGGAGTGCCTGGTGGCTCAGCCAATTAACCTTCCGACTCTTGACATCAGCTCAGGTCTTGATCTCAGGGTCATGAGTTCAGGACCCAAGTTGGGCTCCATGCCTAGCATGGAGCTAGGAAATTAAAAAAAAAAAAAAAAGCACGTAAAGCCAAATCCAGAAACTACTACCAAGTGCTAACAAAGCTGCTTAATAAAAAATACTTGGGATCCCCGGGTGGCGCAGCGGTTTGGCGCCTGCCTTTGGCCCAGGGCGTGATCCTGGAGACCCGGGATCGAATCCCACGTCAGGCTCCCGGTGCATGGAGCCTGCTTCTCCCTCTGCCTGTGTCTCTGCCTCTCTCTCTCTGTGACTATCATAAATAAAACAAAACAAAAAATTTAAAAAAAAATTAAAATTAAAAAAAAATACTTGGAAGTTCCTGTAAACTCATGTGATCCAGAGACAGGTTTCACATCACAGGCCATCAGAAGGCCCAGAGGTGGTTTTCTGGAGACAGAATTAACATTGCCTGTCTTGCTTGATTGGGCTCCTTGGGAAAGGTCCTTTGGCCTCCGGTTTTTCCCAGCTCACACATGCCAACCAATCTCATGCACGTGCTTCGTTTTGGCTGGGTCAGAACCTGTCCCAGGGTGGGCATGGCAAGCCCAGCAGCTTTCTTCACAGGTGGTGCAGATGTGAAAGGGACACTTAT